>NC_071499.1:105000000-110000000 GCF_028408465.1 Anastrepha ludens
CATTCGGACGACATGACCCAGCCAACGTAGCCGCTGGATCTTTATTCGCTGCGCTATGTCTTTGTCGGCGTAAGGCTTATACAGCTCATTGTTCCATCGCTTGCGATACTCGCCGTTGCCAACGCGCAAAAGTCCAACAATCTTCCGCAGAATCTTTCTCTCAAACACTCCTCGGGACGCCTCATCGTAAATTGCCATCGTCCAAGCTTCTGTGCCATACGTTAAGACGGGCCTGATGAGAGCCTTGTAGAGTGTGAGGATTTTACTACTCAATTGCCTACTTAGTCCAAAGTGGTACTTGTTGAAAGAGAGATTCTCTGTGAAATCTACATACATTTTTATTAACTTCCAGGCGACTATCAATTTCCTGAAAAAAGAATGTCGCTGGCTTCAAAAGTGGTAATGAAATTACCTGATTTCTTAACGAGATACTTGAATCGTTACCTAAGTAGGATAATACAAGTCTCCAAAGTGCTCATCAACGAAAGTTGGTATGCGGAACTCAACTGACTAACTTGGCACTCAATATGAACGCAACTCACAAAATTTCCATGGACTAAATGTGAACGTCACAAACACTGAAATGGTGCTCTTCACAAACACAGATAAAATACCTGCTTTCAAGGTCATCGCACTAAATGGGGCTTGCACTTGTTATCGAGGTAAAGTACCTCGGCACTATTCTATACCGTAAATTCAACACCCACCGAAACATCGAAGAGAGCTCAAGAAAAGCAGTGACTACACTGTATGCATGGAAACCGGCTATACGTAATAAATGATACTTAAAACCCCACAAAGTATACAGGCTGTATAAAGGTGGGATTACCGTTTGGTGACCAACGTTGGTAGACATTGAAAACAATATAGATACGATACATTCATCTCACAGAATCACTACCTTCTTCTCCAACCAAGGCAGTTTAGACTCTATTAGACCATCTCCTAATAGATATCAGCGGCAAATTTAGAGCTTACTGCAACGCAATCTTTGAAACCATCCTTTGAAATATTTCAGAGTTGGGCACTGGACAATTGTCGAAATCTTCCGGGAAGACATATCGAACTAGGTTACACTGTTTCTCAATTCTGATTTCAAAATATTTTCTCCACACGTATCAACGAAATATATCAATGCCCTGGGGCAAGGTCAGTGACTATCTTCACTGAAGGCTCTAGACTAAATAATAAGGTCGGGTTTGGCAACCACTCAGAAGTGAATGTGAACTTAAGTTTACGACTACCTGACTATTACAGCGTGTTTCAATCTAAGTTAATCGCTATAAAGGAGACTACGTTGTGGGTCACGACTCGTCCGTCGCAGCATAACCGACCACTATTTGCTCTAACAATCAAGCTGCCGTAAAATATCTATAGTGCCAAGGTACTTCATCGAAAGTGGCAATCGAATGCAGAACTATTTTAAATGAGCTGGCTAAGGGTACACCTCGCACGTTGTCTGGATTCCTGGAAATAGAGAGTAGGCTATGAGAGGAACTGATCTTACGTCAGTGAACTCCGCCCAACATGTGGGCATCCTTTTATCCTCAAGTAAATTCTGGGTCAGTCAAGGCGGTTTACATGGCGGAGGCCAACTGTGGATGGGCTATGGAGGCTACTTGTGCGATAACTAGACAGGTCTGGGCCAGAAAGAATGAGGACAAAGTCCAACAGGACAAATTTGGGGTTTTTTTATAGTAAGTCCTTAGAGGAGGATGTTTTTTCTTTTACAAATTTGAACCGACATATTTTCGCATTGCTATGATTATGACTTGCCGGCCGTCATAGTTGAATGGGTGCAAGCTACTAAATGGTGAGTAACTACCATACGGAGGTGCGTAGGTTCGAAACTGCGTGCATGAAACTACAAATGATAGACCAAGAGTTTTCCAATAGCAGTCGCCCCCGGCAGCAGGCAATGGCAAACTTCTGAGTGTATTTATTTAGAGTTAGGTTAGGTTAGGTTAAATGGCTGCCCTAGCTAAAAGGCCCACTTGGACAGATGTTAAGAAATTCGTCCGTTGTGGTGCCATACATGGGAGAGGAGAAAGGAGAGGGGAAGGAATAAGGAGCCTTGGGATTAGAAACGATGATGACCATACATTTTTACGACGGCGCCGACGGGGGCTGATTTGCGTTCGTAGTTAGCCGTAACAAGCTACTAATGAGCTTCACCAAATTTATGATATCTACACCGGCTATATCCGCAGGCGTAGCGAAAAAGTGAGAACCCAGGTTTCTAAGTCTTTGCCAGACGAGAGCAGGGCAGCTGAGAAGAAGGTGTTGAGATGATTCCACCTCGTCCTCCAGACAGTTTCTGCAGAACGGACTTGAGGAAATCCCAAGTCTTACGGCGTGAACACCTAAAGGACAATGTCCGGTAAGGATGCCCACCAAATTTGAGAGCTGGGGCTTTGTTAGCCTTAGGAGTTCCCTTGAGCGTCCCCGACTTACCCGTGGCCAGAAGGATTTCGCGACCTTGCACGTTTGCGCACTAGCCAAGCGCTCGCTGAGTTGACTCGAGGCCCATCTTTCCAGGAGCAGACCACAGGTTCTCAGGGGAACCCCAATTCTCTCATTTCGCGAGGAAACCGTCTCCAAATTTCCCTGTCTAGCAAGCTCATCAGCCCAGCAGTTTCCCTCTATGCCGCTGTGCCCAGGAACCCAAATGAGCCTAGTGACGAAGTATTCGGATGCAATCGCGAAAGAAGCCAGACATTCCCCGACCAATCTCGAACACACAAACAGCGAGCCCAAGGCCCTAATTGCCGATTGGCTATCGGAGTAAATATTTTCTTCCTTAACGGTAATTACCGAATTAAGCAACCAATCCAACGCTTCCTTAATTGCGGATACCTCCTCTTGGAAACCACTACAGTGGTCCGGGAGCCTAAATTTAAGTTTGATGAGAGGCTCCTTACAGAATACTCCCCCACCAATCCTTCCGTCCAATTTCGAGCCATCCGTCAACATGTTTGCCATGCCTTGCCGCCAAATGTTGCACCCCGCCCACTCATCCCTTGAGGGAATCTGAGTAGAAAAAGGTCCTCACCTAGAGTGAGTGTACAGTGGTCCAGCACCATGGGGATGAACTCAAAGTTTTTAAGAATGCTAGAGTGTCCGTAACTTAAGTCTAGCGTATGACCCGAACACCTTAATCTGATTGCGGCGCGTGCAGCGCTAGTTTTTTCTACAATGTCCACGGGCGCCACATTCAGCATAGCGTTAAGCGCTAGGATAGGAGTGGTACGGAGCGCCTCACTGATTTCAATGAGGGCAGAACTTTGTACCCTCTCCAGCTTCTTTACTGATACCATCCTTTCTAGCGAGCTCCACCAGACAAGGACTCCGTAAAGCAAGATTGGTTTTATAATCGTGTTATAAAGCCAAAAAGTGGCCTTAGCCGAGAGGTCCTTCTTTTGCCGATAGCGCCCCTGCAACCATACAGGGCGACTGTAGTCTTTCTGATTATCTCCTTGGCTTGGCTTCCATGTAAGACCTCTGTGTAGAGTTAACGCCCATCCAATCTATCAGTCAGCATTCAATAATTCCCTCAGTTTTCAGTAAATAATAACAATTATTATTTGATTTTTGGTTACATTTGTATGTATTTGCGTCAACTGCCCACAAGAGGCACCACATTCTACAATCCTACATCCGCCATGACGCATCGACTCATTATCTTGGAAACATCGGCCGATCTCTTCACCAATGCAACATGCACTGCCTTCTTGCATAGACTTAGCGTCAGAGATGCCATGTATTCAGCAATTTTCTAGTTAAGGTAATAAATTAAGCAAACGTCGACATGACGCAGCAATAATCTCAGCACTTGGCTGCGTGGCGCGTGTGTGTTGCACCTTGAATGAATGCACATTGCGCAGACGCGACGGGCACTCCGTTTGACGATCGCTCGCCAAAAGCCAATGCCGAAGCGCACGAGTTGGTTGATTTGCTCGTTTTTGTTTTATTTATTTATTTCATTTGTCGATTGTTGCAACAACAGCGGCGGCACCAATAACACCATTACCATAAATATTGCCACCGCTTGGCTGCTGACGCGCCAGTTTACGCCAACAACGGAGGTAAGGTAATAAAAACAGAGTGCACTAAAATGCGAGGCAAGGCATTAGCGCAGCCGTCGCTGTCTTTTTGTTTTACGCGCACCAGCCAGACGACCAACAATCGATCCATTAGGAGTATATTGTGACTAAATGGCTTTTCGATTGTTGTTGGTGTTAGTTTTTTTTAAGCTGTGCAATCGTTGCCTCGTTGCTTCGTCTTCGTCGTTCATTGGTCCGCACATACATACATACATAAAAGTTGTACCGTTGTTGTTGTAGTTCCGCTACTTGCAAATGTTTCTTGCCGCAAGTCTAGGCGATGAAGGTTTAATGAGTAATGTTTGCAGTTTTTATTATTGTGCTGCAGTTTTTGCCAGGGTTGTTTTTGTTCTTTCTGCATCAAAGTTTTTCTTGTCCAATCGTATTTTTTTAGCAACCAGGAGGTTACTCGAAATGATTTTTAGGAACAAAATTACAATGGTTACCTTTCATTTTCTATCACGCAAATAATGAATACATAGGTGTGGAACCATTTGCTGCCCAGATTTTTATTGTATCATCCAATATAAATATTTGCGTATAACTTAAAGGAAAGTAAGATTATTCGAGCTTTGCGCTTCAATTGAGCTATGCACTACAAAATTTCTGACTACTTTTGAAACTCGTAAGAACTGCAGAAAGCTAAGTTCAGATGAAGTTCTTAGTAGGCGGGAATGCTTGCTGCAACCCATTTTTTGATGCCAGAGAGCTCTGAAATCCCATTTAACCGTAACGACATTTGTTTCGACAAACGCAAGGAACTGCAGAACTCATATCAGATGAATCTCAAAGCTTCGGAAAAAAAACAGGTAACTAAGACCAAGACTTCTTTGGCCCAGAGCCCGTTTTGCCACTCCCTTCTGCGGCCATCGCAGCCACGGTTAGCAAATGGGTAACTACCACCCACAAGCGAGCTTGGCAGGCTGAGAGAGGCTGCAGATGGACTAAACTGATGTTACCTGTCATGTCCGATCGACTGTCGCAAACCCTTCTGTCATTAAGCAGAGGGGAGTGCAGACGGCTGGTTGGACTGATGACGGGCCACTTTCTGTGGGAAAAGCACATGGAAAGGTTGGGCATCTCAGACAGTGTACTCTGCCCAGCTTGTGAAGAGGAGGATGAGACGGCGGACCACTTCCTGTGTATCTGCCCCGCCTTCGCTCGAATCAGGTTTGAGGTCTTTGGCACTGATGTGTTAAGAAGCGACCATCTTGGCTCCTTGGTACCACAAGATCTACTCAGATTTCTTCGGAGATCGGGTAGATTTAAAGAAAATTAAAAGGGAATCCAAGTGTAGTACAATGGACTTAATTAATGTCTGAGTGCTGCACTTGCTAGTTGTACCGACAAAAACAAAAAAAAAAAGACCAAGCGAGAAATGCTACAAAAGAAGTTTTCTCAGACAGTTAGTCAGAAACTTGAGGGGAAAGAAGAACGTGACAGCTAACGTTTGCATTAAAGCTACAATGAACTTTATGATTTCACCTGCGAGAATAATTCTTCGTCACTGCTGAGCTGACATCGATTGATTAAGGCTTTGAACTTATAAGACTTTTCGCAATATAAATAAAGGATGGGTTAGGTTAGCCAAGTTGCTTGTCTAAGACCAACCACTCGGTGTAACTAAAACCCATTGTGATACCTGCATTTGATTTCCATTCCCTATCTAAGTTGCTTAAACGACTTAGATATTTTTAAGAAGGTGACTAGTAGTAAGACATTTTGCAAATTTCCAAGACCTTCGAAGAAATAATCGCCGACTTCTTTGGCACGAATCCTTATCATTTCTGTTTCATAAAGCTCAATGTTTGTTCTGCTCCCGCCGGAGGAGACGCAGTCCGCATAGCATACGCAGCATTTTTGTATTAACGTTTAGTAAGCATTGGGATCAGCAACAGAGAAGGCGGACAGTCTCTGACGAACCGACAACAAGCACAGACGTTTGAGTGAAACACTGAATACAGTATCATACAGAAGACAAGACGGCAGTTAATTAAGATAACACTACTGGAAGCTTTCCGATGCCTCCTTTACTTTGGACCACCTATAAACATAGTGGGAGTAATTGAGACTATCGACGGAATATAGCCTTCATACGCCAACAGGAGAGAAACCTGGACGCGGGTATCTGTTGTGTCTTCGGACATAAACGCAGCTCTACCCAGAAGTAGAACTAGAACTAGAACTGGTCCCAGGGTAGAACTAGCCGAGGTGGAGGATTGTTATAGTATTAGTGGGAGCGTGCCCCACATACCATTGGTGTAACGGCACCTTTGAGATGTTTCTGACATTTTGATTTCAACCTCCTTAAAAAAAAAAGCATTGGGATCTAAGACTCTTCCGTAAATTTACAGAAAATTGAGCGAGTTTTCGTGAAAGTAAGAAGTCCGGAGTCCGATATATTAAAAGTGCCCGAATAGGATTGTAATCAGAACATAAGTATCAAAATAGTTCAACAAGGTCGTAATATGTTTTGCATGATTTAAACAAAGTGACCTAAAGTGCCTTAATACTCGGGTGGGAGCATTCAGCTTAGCTACCGCCAGGAGAGATAAGCTAGAAATCGAACCCGTGAGTAGTTTAACTTTAAATACAGAGTGAGTCAGATTCTCGAATTTTTTACTCGACGTTAACTTATTATATATCCATAAAGTAGTTGAACAAAATTTCCATTAGCTCAAATAACCTCTCGATCAGGGGTCGGAAACGATTGTTTGCTTGAATCAAATGCTCCTGATTCATATTGACCATAACGGTATTAATTGCAGTCTTCCGAGAAGAAATGGTGTTGTGAGGACGCTTAATGATTTCACGACAATCCAAGGAATGATAATCCAAGGAATTAAGGTCTGGGCAGTTAGGCGGATGAAAGTTCGGTGTCATGTGGTAATGGAAATTTTCAGCCTACCAGTCTTATCTCGCTATTCACTTCAGAGTCTTTCTGAAAGAAGTGTTGGTTGTCACCATGCACACTATAAATCCACAGTCTCACTGCTGTCTCTAGAATTTCGATACATGGAGTAAAATTCACTCGAAATCTTCGCGTAAAGAAGTGTGGTGGCATGACAGGTCCTTTGTTGCTCACAACACCTAAAACCATAACAGTTGCTGGCATGTGTTTGACAACAGGAAGCTCTGTAGGGTTGGATCATAGCCATCTGCCATCTTTGCGGTTTGCCTTTTGGTCATCGTCAAAAACAAAAACCCATAACATCTTAGGTGCTTCAGGGCGTTTAATTTTGTTTAGAAGGGAATTTGTTCGGATAACTCTCTGCTCTCGCATTTGATTCAACAAAAACTGTCTTCTGGCTTTAACGTGGGATGTATACCGGAGAGCTTCATGGACAACTCGACGAATAAGACCCTTCAGAAACATTAAGCTCCCTCGCAAGGATCGTCATTGATTTTGAAGGATTCTGGTCAATGATTGCTTGCACTTGTTGAATGAAATCTACAGATCGGACAGTGTCAGAATATTCCTCCTGTTTCTTGCGTTTCGCCGCCTGATTCTTTCAATTCATGACGAATCTAATGAACGAGTGAACGTGCGTACTTAAAGGCGATAGCTGCATGCCTCTTCATTTCTTGAGTTGAGTTTTAGTTTTCCATGTTTTATCTGGAAAATAGCAGAAAGGAGAATAATTATTTCGGGAAGTTATAGCGACGTATATGCATGTCCTCAACTACTGTACACTGTGTGGAAAAATGTCTGTGTCTTAGCGCACACTGCCTTCATGCCGGGGAAAATATTTGAATCCTTTTTCGACCCTATACAATTAATATTGTAAAAATTTTCCCGAATTGGGGGACATCAGAATTCGTTTTAGAGGTATGGTTCCTTCGGCAAAGTTTCTTATTTTGATCCCTAGAATATGATTTTCACAGAGCAATGGGCGATTTTTTTGCCTCCCCACAAATCGACCCGGCCTATTATAGAGTCTTGAAAATAATATTAATAGTGAACGCTGTTTTATACGATTTTTTTCAATTAATTTAAGTCGGCTTTAGAAAAATCTTAGGAAAATTTCAGTACAGTGTAAAAAAATTGTGACGTTAAAAGACAAAACGGCAAGTTGTCCAGTATTCTACAGCATTTATTATTTTCTCTTCTCTTTTCCTGGCATTTTCCTATACCTAACTCATTGGAGAGTCTGGAGAGAAAAAGATGAAAACGATCCTGTCGAACACTGTGTGTCTCCTCGTTGTTTCCATCAATGGAGCTCAAGTAAGTTACAACACTCTTTGCTTGAAAACTCCTTATGCATGAGATGCTAGTTTTCGCTTTCGATTCACCACTTCTCTGCATGCTAGAAAATTCTGCCACTGGTCAACCGAAAAATTTATAAGTGAAAGCGAAGAGAGTTTAGCGATGATCAAATGACTTTGTTTATAGCCGCTTAGCTCACAAGCGACATGCTTAGGTCGTAGCTTCAAGTGTAAGTAGAAATATTTTTTTATTATAGTTTGTATCCTTCTAGGCGGGATGCTTTGATGCCATTTTGGTACCATTTTGAGACCTCCAACGGACAGCTAGTTATCTACAGCTAGTCAGAGCAGTAGGTGTAATGGAGAAGATTGATGCGATTTAGGATGGGATTAGGATGCTCCAGGCTGTCGAAAAAAGGAGCACCCAGTGACCCTAATCGCATAGCTGCCAAATCGGGACATTTACAGAGAAAGTACTCAATAGCCGACTTCTCTCAAAGGTCTTCACAGCTTCATCAATGGGGATTAAATGGTGACCCTAGTTTCTACGTGTGTGCTGAACGACCAATAACTGCTAAACACAGCTACGAGTTTGAAAATTGAATGGCGTGGAGACCCCAGGAATTTTGCTTGCTGCTTTTATTGTACCGGTACTGTGGACAATAGCCAGAGGGTTTTCGAATAGCACACGATGAAATGCAATGTTCTGCGCTTTCCTGAGAAATAAGTTGCGCAATTCCCCTTTAACAACAGTCAGAGGGATGCCGATGACCGGGTAGAAGACTTCTGATACCAATTCAGTTGACCCCTTCCTGGGAATCTCATCAGCAGTTTCATTTCATAAAAATGTCACCTCAGACCCAAGAGGTTTGATCTCATCCTTTCAGGAGCTGGTTAACTCTTTGGACTTACACCATGGCGTCGTCAGTGCTTTGATCGCAACTTGATCGCAACAGATAAAATGTTAATATCTTCCGCGCTGCCACGTTCCCTAGGCATTTTGCATATCATCGCAAAGACTTCTGCCTGAAAGTCCCTAGCCGTATTCGAGAGTTTTAAGGAAATAGATATATATATATATATACATATATAATTGGCGCGTTCACCCTTTTTGGGTGTTTGGCCGAGCTCCTCCTCGTATATGTGGTGTGCGCCTTGATGTTGTTCTACAAATGGAGGGACCTACAGTTTCAAGCCGACTCCGAACGGCAGATATTTTTATGAGGAGCCTTTTCATGGCAGAAATACACTCGGAGGTTTGTCATTGCCTGCCGAGGGGCGACCGCTATTAGAAAAATGTTTTTCTTAATTTGCTGTTTTCACCGAGATTCGAACCGCCGTACTCTCTGTCAAATCCGAATGGTAGTCGCGCACCATCCCGTTCGGCTACGGCGGCCGCCAAGGAAATAGATAAATTGGCTAAATTAGAAGACTGAGGTAATAACCTCAGTACAGATTTACTCCAATCTTCTTCTTCTCCTTAGCATCACAGTCTTTGATGAACCCTTGCTTCATTCATAATCTTGCGCCTCCTTCCACCGCCGCACGTTTAGCTTTCCAATGTCAACTTCCACGCCTTCGAGCCATCCCTTTCTGGGGCGTCCTCTTCTTCGGACTCCAACAGGGCGTAATTCAACTGCCTTTCGAGTTGTTCTCTCGTTGGGCATTCTAAAAACATGTACGAGCCATCTTATCCTCTGAGATTTTATAAATCCTATCACAGTTTCGTTTTTTTTTTCTAATAGTTTCAGCCCATGATTATGTCTGATTTGAGAGGTTTCGTCTTGTAGTCTTTCAAGTCCATATACTTTTCGCAATATTTTTCTTTCAAATGCCATTAGCTGATTAATGCCAGTAGTTTTTAGTGTCCATAGTTCGCAACCATTGGTATGCATGGTGTGGATTAAGGTTTTGAAGTGCTTTCCGTCAAACCAGGCATACATTCAAATTGGCAGAATCTCTACGTTGTCCATCCAAAGAACGACGTGTGGCTTACTAATTACTACTGTGGGCAAAAAGTAAGGTGAATTTATTTGTCAAACTTCGCGGGATTAAAATCTCGCTCTAGTCATTTTTTTCATGAGTTGGCAGCACTGTTGATAACATCTGGGCCAACTTTCATGTGAATGTCATTATCAGTAATATATTTACGCTTGTGTTTACCAAACGACCAAGAGTGCATTTTTCCATTTTTACAATGTCTGATTTGATTGAGCAAAGAAGTGCCATCAAATTTTGTTTGTGGAATGAAATTTCGACCTTAGTGATATGATCGGAATATCAAAAGGATCTGTGAAAACCATTTTGAAAGATCATTTGGGCCTACGAAAAGTCAAATCTCGTTTGGTACCGCAAACTCTCAATTTCTTGTAAAAAAGTCGTCGCGTTGATGTGTGTGAAACAATGCTTTCAGACTATCAGGACAAGCTCAAATGCATCATTACGGGAGATGAGACTTGGATTTATGCTTACGACCCTGAAACAATCGACCAATCAAGCGAATATCGTGCTAAAGGCGAGGCCAGACCGAAAAGAGCACGTCAAAGTCGTTCAAAAATAAAGGTCATGATGACAGTTTTTTTCGATTTTCGTGGTGTGGTGCACCATGAATTCCTTCTACCTGGCCAAACTGTTAATAAGGAATATTATTTGAGCGTCATGCGTCGTTTACGTGAAGCAATTAGTCTAAAAATACCAGAATTATGGACCAACAACTCTTGGTTTTTGCATCACGGTAATGCACCGTCTCACACTGCACTCGTTCTTCGTGACCATTTCGCCAAAAATTCCACGCATATCGTTCCGCAACCACCGTATTCGCCTGATTTGGCTCCGTGTGACTTCTGGCTATTCCCAAAACTCAAGAGACCACTCCGGGGAGCGCGTTTCGAGTCGATTGAGGAGATAAAAGTTGAATCGAAGAAGGTGCTGATGGCTATACCGGAAATGGACTATTTGGCATGTTTCGGGGATTCGAAAAATCGTTGGCATAAGTGTATTTCATCGAGAGTGGATTATTTTGAAGGGGATGAAATTGATTTACTAGAATAAAGAAAGATTTTTCATTTTACAACCAAATTCACCTTACGTTTTGCCCACAGAGTATGTTCGCATTTTTTGCCGAATAGAGTTGCGCTGCACTTCTCTAACCGATTTTCAATGTGTAGCTTCCAATGGAGCCTTCAGTCTAATATTTGGAAGGGGGTCACCCTAACTTCCGATAAAAGCGGGGAAAAACTTTAAGTACAACTTAGCGGAAGGTGGCAAAAGATTTTATTGGTAGCTGGGATTGCTCTTTTGGCGCGTATTTTCAACAAAATATCCATCTACTCATTGTGCGTGCTGGGTACAATTTTATGTGCTGGTGCCTTATACTTCCATGTAAGCTATTTGCCACATTTCCTCTTTTGCGTTAAACATGATTTATTGCTTCGTTTCGCTTTGCATTTTTCTTGTTCGCGTTTCGCCTTCAAAGTCATTAAATTGTAATTGGCTTTTATTGCAAAATA
Organism: Anastrepha ludens; assembly: GCF_028408465.1. NCBI lineage: Eukaryota > Metazoa > Arthropoda > Insecta > Diptera > Tephritidae > Anastrepha > Anastrepha ludens. The sequence goes on from NC_071499.1 coordinate 105,011,819, forward strand.
TATTATTTTAGTTGTCGTTGAGATTTTGTGTGTGTCTGCATTTTCATTGTTTTCTTCACTCGACACACTGCTCTTTCGATTCTTTTTACTGCTAATATTCTTTTGCTATTTTCAGTTCCCCCTTCCACTCCTCCTTTGCTGCTCCATCTGCTTTACCCAACCGAATAATATTTATTTCCGTTGCAGCTGCTGCGCCTTCTTTACCAACTCTTTGCGGCCTGTCTCGTGCTTCGCGCTTCTACCGTTTTCGTCGCGTTCTTGTTCTTGTTCTTAATTTTCGAAAAGTACATTTAATGTTGAATTACCTGTTGATCGAATTGGTTGCGAAGTTATAAATAACAGCTAAGCAGCAACACCTTTTCAACTGTTTTGAAGCGTTTTAAGTTTTTCATTCATTTTTTTTCTAGCCATCCCCTGTACCAGCTTCGTGTCTATTGTGGCGAACTTCTTCCGTGCCTACATTGCACTGCAGCTTTGTTGTTTTCTTCGCAATATATTTTTTAATTAGCAAAAAGATTGAAAATTCCACTTGGCTAAGTCATCGTAAATCGTGTGCTACCTGGCAAATTGGCAACTAGCGTTCGGCATTCAGCTGGCATTGCAGCAACCGTCAATCTCAATGTGTGGCAAGATGTGTTCATTAGATTTAGTAATTAGACGCGCTAATCAACTTCATCACTTTACTAACTCACAAAGCCGGCAGCAATACAAGCAGTCATAAATAAATATGTCTCACCTCACTGCGCTGATTGCCGCCAGAGGCCGGCAAAACGCAGCTGCAGCGCTAAAATAACGCAATTTATACTACCAGTATAAGCCTTTTGACAAACGGACAAACAGTCAGTTGCTTGGTATGCAGTTTTGTGCCGAATCCATTGAAGTAACCCCTGGCCACCGTTAAAAATTAGGAAAAAACGTTTGTGGGTAGAGAATAGATCTGATTTTTTATTTTTCTAGCTAATGAGCGCAAGAACAAAATGTACTCTAAATGGAGCGTAAACAGCCCAGAAGCACTGAAACGCAAAAAATGCCATTTCTTGCTCGATATAAAATGTCACAGTTATTTGTTGTCTTTTAGTGTAATTTTTAATTCCTCTTCTTCTTACAGAAAACAGTTGACAAGCCAATTTGACAGTTTTCACTAACTCGCCTAGGCTTTTCGTCTGGACGACCTTGGCCGTGAGGCAGTTTGTGCCCCTCACTTGTTGTTGTTGTGACAGTAACTTTGCCTTGTCCGTGTAATGTAAATAACCGGTCGCCTTCGTCTAGCTCATCTAACGGTTGGCTCAGGAAACTTGCTGTTTCACTAGGTTGGGTCCAGAGGGAAAGGGGTCTTAGATGAGTGCGTTTGATGGGGCATGTGAAAAGGTGGTTAGTGTCGTGCGGGGTGCCTTCACATTCTGGACACAGGTACATATGTTTAATACGTCGGGGTCAATTCTGGATAAATCGGAGTTTAACCTGCTACAGTATCCAGAACATAATTGTGCCAAGGTTACGCGGGACTCTCGGAGAAGTTCGACCTCTTCGTCTGTAATGGGTGGTGGTTGGACTCTGACGACGGCATTCGGGAGTCGAGAGCTTAAGAAGGTGGTGAGAGTGTGCCCCGATGAATGTCGTTAATTGTCTGTCTGTACACTGTCCCATTCAATAATTGTCGGTCTGTTTTGTCCTAGATCTCGTCCGCGTAATTTGGACCTGCGGTAACTTGCATTGGAACCTGCATGGATGACTCTTAATCTCTGAAAATGGCTCTAACAGCTCGTCAAACGACAAAAGATACACAAACTGGGCAGCTTAGAGCACTCGCGGGAAGACTTCGGATGAGCAAAGAAACATACTAAATATCATTACTTGTTAGATGTAAACGAATTTTTGATTCAGTGAGTCTTACGGCGTCCGAGCTTCAACGGCATATGGTCCTACTGAGTCATTACTTAGAGCTCAGTTTGTCTAAACTTAACTTTAACAGCCAATATGTTAACAGTTAGTTAGCGGTCGCCGTACCCGAGGGTTGATGCGTGACTTCCATTCGGAATTTAGACCGTAAGTTCGAATCTGGGTGAAAGACCAAAATGAAGAAAACATTTTTTCTAGCAGCGGTCGCCCCTCGACAGGCAATGGCAAGCCTCCGAGTAAATTTCTACCATGAAAAAGCTCCTCATAAAAAAAACATCTGCCTTCGGAGTCCCTCTATTTGTGGAACAATATCAAGACGCAAACAACAAATACGATTTCACTTAAGTCTGTACGATGGAGCTCGAGCATGTAACAACATTTTTGTAGCTCCTATTGCATTCAATTTTCTGTAGTATTTGTAGTTGAAATTTGAGGGATTATAATAAACTGCAATCAGTAAAGCTTAGACAATGCAGAGCTTGAGTATGGAACCACATTTATTGTCGCTTGTACGAGCTTACTCAAGAAGTTAAATGACTTATTAGTCCAGTCGTCTGGTAGTTTGACCTGGAAAGTTTTGCGGGGGTTTTGAAACTGGATAATTTTTGTAGATTTTGGGATGCTCTTTCCGAATTTAAACTTTGCCACCTCGTATCTGCGACGCTAGCGCCACCATATTGAAAAAATGGCGCCTAAAAACAGTTTTTTTACAATATCTCCATTCCGACGCATTTTATGAGAAAAACATCCACATACAAAATTAAACTAGATATAATTTCCTACATTTTATGTTATTACGATTTTTTTGAAAAATCAATAGTTTTTGGCGTATGAGCGCCACAAAGTACATTTTAATATGCGTTTTCGAAAAAAACTCATTTCCACACCACCTGGAGGTAGAGTAAGCGGCGCGTTTTTTTATCGTGGAGTCCCCTGCCTAATCCACATGTGATGCACACTTTCGAAAATTTAGCACAATTTCCTACATTTTACCGTTCCTGATGGATCAGGCGTTGCGAGTTCGTCTTGGGCACCGATCAAGACGTCGCAGACTGAAATCTCGTCCGCATCATCTGCGTTACGATTATCAGACTCATCACAATCCTGTTCATTGTTCGTTTCATCAAAAGTTTGCTCTAAAATAGTCGCAGTTTCTTCTTCTTCATCGTAATCCAATTGCACTTGCGAATTTTTACAAGTACCACTGCAATTTGTGCATATAACGGAGCATTTTAACCCAGCTTTTCTGCATCCACAGGCCTTTGGCCTTCTGACATCCCTTTTTACATTTACAAGAAATAAGTTTTAACAAGGATTCTGGAGCTGGGGGCTTGAGTGTCGTAACAGGAACTGACCCATTTTTGTTTCTGTTCCATCCCCATTGGTCTGCTTTTTGTTCATTCCCGTACCACTGCTGTACCTGGTGATAGGCTCGGAACGAATGCTGTCGTGCGACTGCCTCTGTTGGTGGTAGGGACGCAATATTAAATTTATTTTTATTTGCTGATTTTGTGAAGCATGCATATCTGTACTCATTTAAAGACATGATTTTCTTACTTTTCACATCACTGTAACCGTATAATTCAAGAAGAAAACGTTCTCCTGCTATAGCAATAATCTCTGGATCAACGTTTGGATTTTTAAATACCTGAATAACCTGGTTTAAATTAGGATTTTTTCGGAGTACATTAATGAATTTAATTTTTCCTTGATAAAAAAGTGCACATCTTGTATCACAGCCACTGAATGCAAACAGAAATAGAATATGATCTGCAGCTGTTTGATCTATATTACTTTCAGTGGAATATATTTAGCTAGTCAAATCTGCACTGTTGATATAAAAGATTTTGGCCTTGCTACTGCAATTATGGAATGGGCGAGAGTAATGCGTTTTTTCTTCCATTTCTCAAGGGACCTTCGTTTGTTTTTGAAAATCACTCCATCTAAGAAAATGCGTAGACTCAGAGTCTTGAAAAAAATTATCTGATGGAGGATAATGCTTTGTCTCATAGATTGTAGAGCAAATATCTTCTATAATAATTTCTGCTGCTGTCTTTACAATAAGTCGACGTTCTTCTGCTTTGTCATCACTTGTTTGATTGTACCAGGCTTCCGTTAATAGCTTAAGTTTTGTATTTCGGAAAACAACCCACCGGAGCCTTATTGGCAGGGATGGCAATTAAAATATCATTACCGTATTTTTTGAGAAGTTGTGCTTTGACTGTTTTTATGTGTGGGTGGTAATCACCTTCAATTTTGGCTACCAATTAGTCCAAGGAAAACTGACACTCATCGGAATTCTGCTCAAGATAAGAATAAGTGAACTGCACAGCAGTATCTATCTCTTTCGCATACGGACCTTTTTTTTATATTTTCAGCTGGTGGTGCTTGATACATTTTTCTCATGCAGGAGTTATGGTACTGTGCATCGGCTGTGACCAAATCATTCACATGCTGAAGACGCTCAACAATTGCTCGACCCCAATCATAATTTTCGCACACTGTACACAACGTTACCTGTTGTTTAGACAATCTGGTCTCTTTTGCTGACTGAGAAGTGCGCAGTTCAGAGCGGGCGATCTACTCGGCGTCTCGTTGAAACATATATGTATGTATGTGTAACGGATCCAATGACTATTCCCATCGTCTGCATGATGTAAAGTATAGCCTCGAAACCCTAATTAAAAATACAAACTGCTAGATATGTAGCTATCTCGACTGCCTCTGTGCTAGAGTACCTACATATGTTTGGGAACGAAAGACCATATGAGAGCGTTCAAACTCTCATTGTTATTCTGCGTGTTGGCTCCCGAGCATCGTTCCAAGAGGTCTTTATTTGTTAGATCCTCATAGATAGGCTTTATAGCAGTTAATTCATCTTTTGCAAGAGGTGGTTTCTCATGGGTGTAAGATTTTAAAACACCCAGAACTTTTGCTTTGCGCCATTTACACCAGCTGTCGGGGCCCGGTGGACAAAGATGATGTTGAGGTGTCTCACCGGTGGAACTTTTATGATAATATGTAGCCCATATTTCATTTGTCATACTTTCCGGTGAATCAGGATTTCTTTGAACGGCTAATTCGTAATAGGTCGTTAAGTCATTAATGACTTTTCCAGTTAACTTTCCCGCGCTATGTCCTCCAATCCCTTTGACCTTCTTTTTGACGTCCCGCAATCGACGATCCATCCTTTTCTCCCCGTGCCCTATGCACTCTTTCTTCACAACGGCGACATCTCCATAAGGTTTGGCATCCACAATAGCTTTGAAAGTTTTGCTGTCACCATCACCGATGTGGGTTGTATATTGTATAGTAGATGATGTTTCTCCTCAGATCGTTGAAACATTTCTAGGATGGCGTCAACTTCCATTTTTCCGGAACTTCCATTGTGATTTTTTGTGCACTCCGATTCATGTTCGTCGTATCAATTTTCAAATTCACAACTATTCATTTTTTTCTCCAGATATTGCTGGCTTGGCAGAAACTCAATTTCACTAAGGTGTCAACAACTTTCTTTGAAAAATTTCCAATGAGAGTTGAAACACCGATTCAATTTCAAATGTTGGCTGCAACTGCACCGTAATTCGGCCATCCGTAAGCACCAATATTGAATGACTCGCTGAAGGACTGCGGGCAGTATCTCGCGAATAACTTTAGTAATGTAGGCTTCCAATGCCTCAATCGCAGCTGGTTTATTCACAAACCATTTAGACTTTACCTACCCCTACAAATAAAAATCCAAAATTGTGATATCACGCGATCTTGGTGGCTAATCCTCCAATCCACTTCGAGACAAGAGCTAATTGCTCACCGAAACGACGACGCAGTAAATCCAATATTTCACGGACTGTATAGCAAGTAGCGCCTTCTTGCTGGAACCAAATTCTGTGGAGATCACCGGCTTCAATTTCCGGAATGGAAAAGTCGTTTATCATGGCTCGATAGCGTTCGCTCATCAATTTTACGTTAGCATCAGGTTCGTCTTTGAATAAATATGGGCCGTTGATTCTTCCAGCTTATAGACCTGCTGCTGTTATTTCATCAGCACATAAAAAAGAATGGTCTTTGCAAGAAAATGTTGGGTGCGAGGATCGCAGTGGTAGTTGAGGTGTCGTGACATCACTTCCTCTACGCAATGATGCAGCGATTAACTTTTAATTCTTGCATCGTTTTCGACATACATCATGAACCACTATCGATTTTATTCCCCCCAAAAGTTTAACTTTATTGTCATTTCTTTTCACACTTGATTTACGGAAAGTCTCCAATCCTTTCTCCTTCACTTCAATTGTTTGATTTTCTAATAATAGATTATCATAAATAAAACAATTTCTTTCATCAGAAGCCATGACTCTAAAAACACAAACTACACTGTAAAACGATAGACGTATACAGGGTTGCCCATATTCGACGGACCCATCTCGCAACCCTGTATCTTTTGACAGAGACGTCAGATCGCTTAATGACATACCACGTTGGAAGCGTCAGTCCAAGCAGATTTTTACCATGGAACAGTATACGCAACGCGAGCGCTCCCAAATTGTTGAAATTTACATTCAACAAAAGAAGTCAATTTTGAAAAATCAACGTGCGTATAAAAATTTAAATAATGTGAAAAGTGCGCCTTCTAAGAACACCATTAAACGTTTGTACGAAAGGTTTTCGACTGGTGATGCTCTTTCTAATCCAAAGAGGCCAAATCAAAACCGACCAAGGCGATCGGATGAGAATATTGCTCTTGTACGGGCCAGTGTTGAGACGTCGCCAAGGACATCCCAAAATCGCCGTTCTCAGCAGTTGGGCATTGCTCGGATCACTTTACAACGAATTATCCGCATTGATTTGCATTTATTCCCGTATAAGATTCAATTGACGCAAAGATTGTTGCCTGCGGACACGCTTCGTCGATCGGAATGGGCCCAAAGGGTCAATGAAATGGCTGAAGATGACGAGCAGTTTTGGAACAAAATCATCATGTCCGATGAGGCTCATTGCTTAATAAATGAGACGGTAAACAAGCAAAATTGCCGTATTTACGCCACTGAAAATCCTCACGAAATTCAAGTGCTACCTCTTTTCGACGAAAAAGTCACTTTTTGGTGCGGTGTTAGTGCGAAAACGATTATTAGGCCGCTTTTCTTCGAAAATGAAGATGGTCAAGCTGTTACCGTCAATCAGGCTGTTACCGTCAATCGCGTTATCGCGATGTGATAACCACTTTTGTGATGCCAATTATTCGTCGAAAGCGTATGAGGCAGTTCTGGTTTCAACAAGACGGCGCTCCACCACACACAGCTCGCACCACAATCGATTTTTTGAAGAAATTGTTTGCTCGTCGTTTGATGTCGAAAAATGGCGATTTGGCCACCGCGTTCGCCCGATTTAACGCCACTTGACTTCTTCTTGTAGGGATATTTCAAAGGTTTATATTAATAAGCTAAAGACCATAGAAGAGCTCAAGAACAACATCCGTGAGGAAATAGCCGCTATTCCAGCCGAAATGTTAGCTAAAACTATGGAAAATGTTGCAAAACGGGAGCAATACGCCGTACAGGCTCAAGGCGGTCATTTGAGAGATATCATATTCAAAAAGTGATCGTCAACATCAAACAAATTGTGGTTTTCTTTGATTTAAAAAAAAAACATGGGTCCGTCGAATATGGGCAACCCAGTACTGATGACTCAGTTTAAACTAGATACTTCTCTGCAGTTCTATCGACAAATGTTTCGTTGAAGGTCGAGAGAGAAAGGGACCCTTCAACAAATGCGACACATTACCCGTATACCTGCTTTTCTAAAACCTGCTATAGTAGAAGATTATTGTAGAGAAATATACGAAAAAACGTGGTGGTGTAGGTGAATATTACTTTGTGGCACTCGTACGCCAAAAACCATCGATTTTATAAAAAAATTGTAATAACATAAAAAGTAGGAAATTATCTCTAGTTCAATTTTGTATACATATGTTTTTCTCATAAAATGCGTTTGAATGGAGATATTGTAAAAAACCGTTTTTAGGCGCCATTTTGTAAATATGGCGGCGCTAGCGTCGCAGATACGAGGTGGCAAAGTTGAAATTCGAAAAGAGTATGCCAAAATCTACAAAAATTACCCAGTTTGAAAACTCCCCGATAACTTTCTACGCAACTCCCTATTTTTTACCAAATGACTAGACTATATATACGACACTGAAAAGGCGGATTGCATTAGTAGGTTGGCATGCACTCTTAGGCATTCGAAGAACAAAGTCCAGTCTAGTTGAGTACTAGATCCAACAGCATTGAAACTTTGACATGCGAGAGCAAGGTTACTGTCTCTACCATAGTCTAAACTTGAAACAATCTTTAGCTCCACCGGAAGAATTCCTATTGGACAGCGCCTTAAGTCTTTAATTGTTATGGAGAGTTATGGCATGGTTAGCATAACAAGCCAAGCTGCTCGCTTCCGATTCTCACATGGCCAGAAAGTTTTTGCATGTGCTGAAGATTTGAGGACAATCCACTCATCCAACCAGCAGCCTGATGGTTACTCGGGGAACAACGATCCTGCCTTTCTTCTCATAAGCCAGCTCAATTGCGCTCTGTTTAGCTCGTTCATCAGCCATATAATTGCAGCAGTATCATTATGACTATGACTTCGTGCCCATACCAGATAATAAATACTTAATCATAAAATATTTAACAGCGACCGAAAGTGGAGTCAGGCTTTTCCTGACTGAGGATCAAGTTTTCCGGTCAGCTACCGGAACAAAATTTTGAGCTTTTAAGAAGACACTACTCGTGATTATTTAAATGTGTTCCTCTGTTCTCAAGATTCTACAGATATCACACAAATAACCTCCCAGTTTAGTCAGGTTGAGCTGTAATTATTAGTTGCTATCGCGCAACCTTTGAGTGCAGAGTGCCGAGACAAATGCCTTCCTGAGGGAGATTCGCTAATTTCTAAAAATTCTTCACTAAGGCTACGAAAGCTGAGACCCTTTAGGGCGTCCCTTGTGGCGCGATCCTCGTGGGTTCCAGCTCATTGCCATTCTACTTAAGTTAGTCGCTGGCTGGCGCAACGTATGACCAATCGAATTCCATTTGTGCTCTAATATTTCAATGTCAATTGGTTTTTGTCTGTTTCGATTGTGGAGTTGCTCGTTTGAAATCCAATTGTCGGGCCACCAGATAACGGGAATCATTCTTAGATATCGGTTCACAAATGTCTGCAGGTTCCGCGTTGCAGATACAGACACCAACCACGTTGCACAGCTATATAGTAGGACGGATTTAGCATTCGAATTAAAAATTCGTAGTTTGATACGAGTTGTCAACTGTTTAGAAAACCATATCTTTTTGAGCCTTGCAAAAGCTGCTTTGCCTTTTTTGAGTGTCGCATCGATATCGTCTTTTTGCTCTTCCGTCCAGGGTAATTTGGCTTCCTCGTTAGGTGAAGCTGTTTACACTATCAACGGATTCAGATTTCACACTAAAAAACTTCCGATTTAATCAGGTAATAGTTAGCCTGTAAGGTTCTAAAGGGTTTTTTATTAAGTGGTGTTATTTTGATATTCAACGAAAAAGGGTATTTTTTATATAAATGATCGGATGTTTATTTCATTATAAAAAGGAAGGTACGCCGTTAATAGTAGAAAGTAAATAGCATCAGGCAAATGACCACCACGACCACGCTTGCAGGACAGTATCCTTTTCATGAAATTTTCCATAACCGAATTGAAAAGTGGCTGCCCTATGTCCTCGAAAGCCTCACGAGTTCTATCTTTGAAGTCTTGAATCGATCCTGGGTTGTTGGCGTAGATCTTCACTTTCACGTGGCCTCAAAGAAAAAAATCACAAGGTGTTAAATCACGAGATACCATCTACATAACACGGTCCGGAAATTTTTCCCGTAAAAGATCAATGATTTCGTTGCTTGTGTGGCACGTAGCGTCGTCTTGTTGAAAATAAATATTGTCCAGATCAAAGCCATTCAATTCCGGCCATAAAAAATCGTTAATCATCTCTCCGTAGCGCAATCCATTCACCTGTAACACCTATTATTGGAAAACCCTTTATTATAATTTTCTTTGCAATTACTAGGTTGTTCTTAGAGAAGTTCATGCAATCCTTATTGCATTTTCGGTTATAAGCACCCAGGAGTGCCTTCAATACTGGCAGATTGTTTCATTATAGTTCGCTATGAGCTGCTTCATCTTCTATTGTCAGTGTAGACTGTACACTAGGGCGGGTCGATTTAAAAATCGCTCATTGCTCTGTGAAAATCGTATTCTAGGGATCAAAATAAGAAACTTTGCCGAAGGAACCACACCTCTAAAACGAATTCTGATGTCCCCCAATTTGGGTCGAACTTTTTAGTTTCTTTTCTCATGTAAAGGCCAAAAATTGTGATATTTTGAAATGATTGTATGGGGAACCCCCCAGGGGAGTTCCAGGGGGTGTGCCACTGGCATGGGTGGATCGGTTGTCCAAAGTTAGTGGGGATCGGTCATACATTTGGACTCGATTGGAGCACTCTAAATGGGTCAAAGTGGGATCTTCGTTCGACTCAAATTGGGGGACATCAGAATTCGTTTTAGAGGTATAGTTCCTTCGGCAAAGTTTCTTATTTTGATCCCTAGAATACGATTTTCACAGAGCAATGGGCGATTTTTTTGCCTTCCCACAAATCGACCCGGCCTACTGTACACTCTTTTCCAAACCGCAGAAGAACTCAGGGCATATACCTGTCTTGAAGTGATTGAGCTTGAGTGAAGAGGCTGTCGGAGACAACGCAAGTTAACACTCGGCCAAAATATCGCACATAAAGGCAAGCGTCTAAGGATTTTAAAGAGCCGGTAAGCTAAGCCAAATACAATAGATTAAGAGGGGATTGGTGTAGAATTCGCGTTTATTCTTCTTTAGCTATTGAAATCGTATATAAAAACCCTTGAAAGTATTCGCTTTCTTGTTTTTTTTTTTTTTTGGCGGTGAGGTTGGGTTAAAAATTTAAAAATGCCTTCGCACTATATAGTAACCGTCGCTACTATGTACGTGTGTGGTGATTCCACTAAAAATATCCCTCCTCTTCTCTTGGATTTTTCCCTCCACCCCGGGGCTGCTTCCGCATTGCTTCGAGGTAGAGGGTCAAGCGGCGTCCTAAGAAGGACACTTACTTACTCACCCTGCGTCCAGGGTCGCTTGTTGTGAGAAACCTATGCTCAATGCTCTTCAGCATAACTTTCCATTTCGCGTTTCTTTTTTCGAATAATATCCTCCACAAAATTTGTGACGGCATTCCATTTTTCTTCGTCTATCATCATTTTTTCGATAATTTCTTCAGGTGTAAATACAACAATAGCTCGTTACAGACCTGTTCTCTCTACGTTCCACCTCTCGCATTTAAAGAAGGTGTGCTCCGCATCATCATACTCAGTATCTCCATATATGCAGTTTGGTTGGCTCACTTTTCCCATTCGCCACAAATACTTGCGAAAGGACCCATGTCCGGACAAAAACTGTGTGAGGTAATAGTTAATTAATACCACCGTGTTTTCTTTCTACCCACTTTTTTAGATCGGGTATTAGTTTCGCTGGCCATCTACCATACCGTTCAGAGTTCCATCGTGCCTGCCAAAGTGTGAGCGATTGATTTCTAATATCGGAGAAACGTGGTACTGGGATTCCTGTGTTTTTTGCCTCCCATCTCCGTTTGCGCTCTTGTGCTAGAATATCTATAGGGATGGTTCCGCTGATAACTAACACCGCTGCTTCAAATACTGTTCTGTATGACGAAGCCACTCTGAGAGCACAGGTGCGTTGCACAGATTGCAGAATTTTCCGCCGGCATTGCACCCTTAGCGAATCTGCCCATATTTCGCATCCGTATAAGCGAATCGAGTTCGTCGTGTCCATTAAAAGTTTTCGCTTGTTCTGCGTTGGACCTCCAAGGTTTGCCATGAGCTTACTTAACATGCCGCTTACCTTGGCAGCTCTTGTGGCAGCATGGTTTATATACGCTCAGTAGGTTAGCCTTGTGTCTAATTGCACTCCTAGGTACTTGACCACTCTTTTTGTCGATAAAGTGGCATCGAGTACTTGTATGTCTACTTCTAATGGGATACGTCTGTTCGTTAAAAGGATTAGCTCTGTTTTCTCTGTGGCCAGCTTTAATCCATGGTCTTCTAGCCATGTCTGAACTCGGATCATCACCTAATTTAACTTCCTTTTGGCTTCGTCAGTGTTTCGGGCGATTATTACAGCTGCAATGTCATCTGCGTATCCCACTAAATGCACATCCTCAGGAATTGGTGTAGAATTCGCGTTTATTCTTCTTTAGCTATTGAAATCGTACCTATATAAAAACCCTTGAAAGCATTCGCCTTTGGACAATACACCCGTGCATATCTCTTTTGCATCTTCCTTATTTTCGCATTAATAGTGTTTTATGTGAGCGTATAACTACTTCTCTAAATTTGAGCTCCTTTTGCTGCTTGAATACAGGCTGCTTACATTCATAAACATGCCACGTGTTAAATTAGCGTGAAACATTTACAATGCGCAGATAAAATGAGAGGTTCCAAAAGAAAAATAAATCAATTTCCACCGAGCACCAGCACAATTTCGGAATGCAATAAAATGAAGAAAATAATTTTAAGATTGGGAATGGACTAGCAAGTGTGTTTGTACACTCATTTACTCATTTGGTGGAACGAATCGTTCATCCAACTAATCGGTTGTCCATCAGACTCTTCTGTCACCCCCTTTCGAAACAGCTACTCTCATCTATCGGCGCGTTGTAATCTAAGCTGACAGGAACATATCACGCAAGCGCACCCAACGCACCGAAGACTTCACAACATTACAGAGTGGCGGAGCTACGCGGCAAATATAGAAATATGTAGCTCAAGAGCCATAAAAAGGAACCAAAGGCAACGCATGCGCAGTCCTGAAGTGGATAGTGCAGATTTAATAGCAATAACTGGCATGCAGCTGAGTGCTATAAAACAGTGACGATTTCAAGTTTACTGACTGCATATGCCAGCGTAGGTTGGCCGCAAGGAGAGCGAACTTTGCAATTAAGTACCAAAAGAAATAAAATGTAAAATCGCTAATAAAAATGCAACGTGCACTCATAAACGCAAGCCACGCAACAACCATCTCAAAGGCACGCGTATTGCCACACACACAAACAGGCTGATGTTGAGTGCAGAAGACACACGGGTAGTCGGGCAGCAGGTGGCAAGTTGCACTAGATATGTAGCTGCTGCTCTTGCAGTTGCTGGTGCACCTATTGCGTGCAGGCGCGTGAAAAACACGAGTAGTCACGAAGACTAAAGAGCTGCTTGAAGCCATTTACAATTATTGCCGGTTTTCTTTGTAACTGCTGGCCAGAACTATTCGAAAGGTTTTCCGGTCGCCGTAACATACATAAATAAGCCCATTTATGTAGGAATGTATGCATGCGTGTGCTACAATAAAATGATATTAAGGCCGGTATTCTGACAGTGGCCGCTAGTCACTAGCAACTGGTCGCTATTAGCAAATACTAATACCCAAAGTGAGTACTGGCTACCGTTGAAAGCCCGCCTAAAATAATCTATGTAACTGCGAAAGCCTTTTAAGTATTAATTGCTAAGAAATATTAAGATTTTAGGAAACTTGTATGTGTCAACGAATCTTAGAAACTTAACTGTCGTACACTGAAAACTGCATTCACTCAGCAGAGACGCATTAGAGCTCTGCATGACTCTGAATTACGAAATGGCCACGAACGTAGCAAAACAACTTTTTGTTACAAATTTATTGTAATTTCTTGTAGTTTCGGGCACCAAAGTCATTGTGCAGTAATCCAAAGCCTTATCAAAAAGAAAAGTCCAGAAACATGATTGTGGATTTTTGCTAACAATTAACTGCTCAACTCAGCACAGGAAACAACAAAGCACCTTTGGCAGACTACTGTTCAAATGCCGGATTCCATCCCTTTCAGACATTTCCGAATGTCTTTAGCTACGTTTACGGTAACTGACGACTAATTTTTTGATAACTATTTTATTACACTCACTTTTTCGGAACGCATAAAAGTTAGTAAAGCCCTTTTTGGGGGAGAAGAAAAAAGGCAGACCGACCATGTCTTTTATTAAGAAGATCCCTCTACGTAACTTTATGAAAGCTTAGCAATTAGAACAACTTTCGCGAAATGGGCGAACTTTTCAACTTTGCTGCAGTAACTTATACATCACATTTGTCATAACTATTAAATTACTTCACGTTTAAAAAGTCATATGATCCAATTCCCGAAAACTGAGGTGAGTCAACGAATTGTTTTGGAATAATTTGAAGCAAGTCGTCCGCAACCATTTCCGTTTGTGTGAGTTGCATAGATGGGATGCATGTACAGATATTGCAGCCAGCAGCACCCTCAAACCCTGGCCGATGGCATGTGCTTATGTATATGTTTGGCAAAACAGCCCAATTAGAAAATCATTAAGGAAAGATAAAAATGTACCGCCGGAATGCCATTTCCTGGAAGACGCCGCTTACGCATTAGAGAATTTTTTTCTAGTTCCGTATAAAGACAATGACCGCTTATCACGAGACCAAATAAGTTTTAATAATATAATCAGTTCCGCAAGAGTTTTTATTGAAGAAGCGTTCGGAATCTTTAAAAGGAAGTTTAGAATGTTGAACTGTTTGATTGAACTGAGAGTAAACGCTAAAAAAGTAAATCAGTATACACCTTTGCATGCGTTTGAACCAATTGTCGAAGCACTTTTGCCACTCTGAATGAGGTACCTCCAAAACATGCATTCTGAATGCTGCAACCGCTTTTTCAGGTGTCGAAAAACGTTGACCTCTCAGTTTGTTTTTTACGTACGGGAATAAAAAGAAGTCATTCGGGGCCAAGTCAGGACTACTCGTATGCGGCGGAGGACCCATTAATTCGATGTTTTGGGTGCTCAAAAATGCAGTTGTTTGAGCCGATGTGTGAGAGGTCGCATTGTCCTAGTGAAGAGTGATCCGTCTTTGGCGATTGGTTTTCCTAATTTCTTGGAAGACAACTGGCAAACAAATGGTTGTGTACCACTCAGAATTTACTGTTCTGCGTTGTTCCAGTGGTACGGTTGCGACATGTCCAGTTTTTCCGAAAAAACAGGCGACCATTTGCTTGGAAGTGCTTCGTGCGCGAACAACTTTTGTTGGATTTGGCTCATCTTGAAACACCCATACAGTCGACTGATGTTTACTTTCGGGCTCATACGCGTAATTCCATGATTCATCACCTGTCACGATGTCATAGACGTGTTTCGAAGCCCCGCGATCGTATTTTTTGAGCATTTCCTTCGACCAATCGACACGAGCCTTTGTTTTTGAGCGATTGACAAATTGTGTGGGATCCAACGCGAACAAATTGTTTTGACAGTCAAATGTTTATGCAATGTTTAATGTATACTGGTCCCACTAATGCCTAAGACTGTCTCAATCTCACGATAGGTCACATGACGATCTTCCAATATCAGTTCGCGCACAGCATCAAAGGTTTTCGGAACAACAACTGATTTTGGACGACCTTCACGAAATTCGTTTTGGAGTGAACTACGACCACGATTGAATTCACCATACCATCGATAAAAACTGGTCCTTGATGGAGCTTCATCGCCAAAAAATGAATTAAGTTCATCCACGCAATGTTGCTGAGTTAATCCACGTCGAAAGTTGTAAAAAATAATCGCACGAAAATGTTCACGATTTAATTCCATTTTTGGACCGAGATGAATCTTTTAAGTTACTGTAAACAACACAAATAGCGCTGGTATTTCAAAACGTTCTGAGTACGTAAAAGCCAAAAAATGTCAAACTTTGCGATACAGCTGTCAGTTGCCAGATTGCAACACCAGGGTTGCCAAACCCCGACATATAAAAGGCACCCCTCGTATGTTTGGCAAAACAGCCCAATTAGAAAATCATTAAGGAAAGATAAAAATGTACCCCCTGAATGTCATTTCCTGGAAGACGCCGCTCACGCATTAAAGAATTTTCTTCTAGTTCCGTGTAAAGGCACTCACCGCTTATCACGGGACCAAATAAATTTTAATAATATAATCAGTTCCACAAGAGTTTTTATTGAAGAAGCGTTCGGAATCTTTAAAAGGAAGTTTAGAATGTTGAACTGTTTGATTGAACTGAGAGTAAACGCTAAAAAAGAAAATCAGTAATGGATTTCAAACGTAAAAGTGCGATTGCATTATATTTGGCTAGAAAATCACAACCAGCTATTGTTAGTGAGCTTGACCACCTTAAAGTAAATAAAGTTTTTGTTTATCGCACCATTACTCATTACAATGATTCTGGTAGCATCGCGAAACGTCATGGAGGTGGTCATCAAAAGACTGCAACGTTACGTCAAATGGTTTAAAAAGTGAAGAAGCGACTTCAGCGAAATCCCCGATGAAGTACCAATCAAATGGCGAAAGAACTGAACATATCTGACCGTAGCATCCACCGCATACTCAAAAATGATCGCTTATAAGATCCAAGAACCAAAGGGCGGATGATCTCACACCAAAGCAGCAACAGGTCAGACTTGAGAGAGGGAAGGAGTTGCTTCGCTCAGCCGAAAGTGGGCAATTTCCGAACATTGTGTTTTTCAATCTGACCAATTCGTAAACTCCCACAACGATAAGGTTTATTTGACCGACCGTTCATACGAGAATTTGAGCCGTCGATAGGCCACCAGGAGGCAGCACACGCCACAGGTAATGGTTTGGGCCACTGTAACCGCAGATGGGCGCTCTCCAATCGATTTAATCGAGCCTGTTGTCAAGGTAAGAGCAAAATATTAATGGGAAAGCATTCTGGAGGTTGCTTTGAAGCCGTGGGTAGACAAATATTTCGATCGCAGACCTTGGACGTTTCAAAAGGACTCAGCACCTACTCCCAAAGCTCGAGTGAACCAAGAATGGCTAAAGATCAACGTTCCGAACTTCATAACGCCAACACCATGACTCTCAAATTCACCAGCACGGTCCAAACTAAAAGATTCACCAGCTTCTAGGCCGGAAAAAAGTCATTGTCCACGAATGGGCCAAAATACCTGCACTTCACATTAGGGCAGCCACCGATACGTCTCTAAACCATCTCAAAGCCATAGTCAAGACAAAAGTTGGTCATATCGGGCAAAAGTAAATTGGTTCTTAATTTTGTATTATTTTCACTAATTTTTTACCGTAACCAGTGTTGCGGTAAGGAGCTGAAGGGCGTGGAGGTCAACGGTGATAAACATGGGAATGATACCTTTATTGAAGAGATGAAGCCATATGAAAAGGACTAGGTTTAACTTCCTTTTTTTGCTTAAATAATAAAGATACGTTTTAAATGTACTTAGAGCACACAAAGATATTTCATTTAAGTGGAGGTTCTAGACCAAAGGCCCGAAAATGTGCGTAACTTCATGATTTTGTTTTGAGAGTACATACGTACTTTTTTTTTAAACTTTTGTAACATTTATTTGTCTATATTTTGAAATGTTTAAAAAAATTCTTCGCGTAAAAATAATAGAAAATGGCAGCTCCAGCCCCCACTGACGACGGTCGTACGTGGCGGTGGACAGTGTGCGCGGGGCCCTCCACAGCCCTGCCAAGTGATCTGAAACGAAAACCCCCAAAAAAAATTAAAGTAGATGAAATTTGGGGGGCCTTATGAATTTTCGATTTTTGAAAACCCCTTTTAAAAAAATTGGGGACCCTTTGAAAAAAAACACCGTTTTTGCCTCTTTTATTTGTTCTATCGTTAAAAAAGACAATACAAAACTTTTTTTTGACAAAAAACGCTTGCTGAAGGCCCCTTAAATTGAATAGCCTTTAATTTGGGCCGCCAAACGTCGAAATCGGTGTAGTCGTTGAAGCGGAATCGCACCCCCGCGCGCAAAAAAAAAGCTGTTTCGAGAAAAACGCTCCAAGCGCTCTCTCGTCTATGCGCTATAACTCGTAAAATCAATTGGATAGGGAAATATCCTCAAGCAAGTGGTTTAATATTTGCTACTCGTCGGAAGACTATAGGATATCGCATTTTTCACGCTTTGCCTTGTATTCGGGTGCTAACGCTTCAGCTTCGAAAATATTCAGGTTTTCATTTGAAACGCAAGGGTACTATGCACTTCATATAATAAAAGTCCCACGACATTACCGCCTCATCCGATGTACCCAATGATGAGAAAGCACTGGGAATGTTTGAATAAAACAGAACAGAGTTAAATTCAAGCAAAAAATATGGAAAAATATGGTTCCCACGTGCGCGGTTCGTTTAAGGTAAACATTCCCGGTACTTTTTGATCATAGGGTATTGTTTCGCTTTTTATTTTTTTGTAAGTTACCCTAAAGTTGGATGTACAACTTAGTGGTTCTACCAATTTTGACATACGGTTGCCTAGTTTGGTGGGTAGCTCTTCAGAAGGGCTACAACACCACTAAATTAAAGAGAGTGCAGAGAACTGCATGTGTGGGCATCACTGGTGCCTGTAGAACATGTCCCACCGCTGCACTCAACGTTATTCTCCACTTAATTCCTGTGGAACTGCAGGTTAAATCCATTGCTGCTCAGAGTGCTATTAGGCTGAAGAAGATTGGCCTTTGGAGACAACTCCCTGTAGGACATAGTATCATCTTGAAGCAGATCTCTCCTTCCTTCTCTGATATTCGCACCGACCTCTCCATCCGCAAACTGTGCTTTGAGGGTTGTGCTAGGGCTATCTTTCCGAGCAGGCAAAATTGGAAAGAGGGGAGAGTTGGTGTGGATATAGATGCCTCTGTGTTCACTGACGGATCCAAAATGGAGTCTGGAATGGGAGCGGGGGTCTACTCTAAATCAGCCAGCATTTCGGCCTCCTTTAAACTGCCGGAGACAAGCAGCGTCTTTCAAGCAGAGGTCTTCGCGATCCTGCAGGCACGCAAAATGCTTCGGGATCGCTGTTGGGGGGAGACATTAATATGTTTTCCGATAGCCAAGCTGCAATCAAGGCACTGTCGTCGCCGTATTGCAGCTTTCTTCTCGTGAACTCCTGTAAGGAGGAAATCAAACGTCTCGAACGTGCAGGAAACATTTCCCTCGTCTGGGTTCCTGGGCACAGGAACATAGAGGGAAATGAAATTGCCGATGAGCGCGCCAGGAAGAGGGCGGCAAAACCGGTTCCAGCTGCCCCCTTCTCAGACATCGGTATCCCCTTGGCCGTCGTTAAAGGGAAACTACACAACTTCTTAATAAAAAACGCGCAAAAGCACTATGGCCTCAATACGATATAAACAGAAAGCTTAAGGTGATGGGAATCCCCCGCCATTCAATTTCCAAACTCATTGCGGTGATCACTGGTCACTCGGTGATCGGCACTCATGCAGAGAAGCTTGGAATTCAGTACAACTCCCATTGCAGAAGCTGTGGGGATCCTGCAGAGAAAGAGACTGTGGAACACTTTCTCTGCAAATGTCCGACTCTGGCGGCTAGGCGCATGAGATTCCTTAGCGTGCCCTTTGGGGATGACTTGATGAAATTCTCCAGCCTAGATCCCTTTTCTCTCCTCCGCTACATCAACAGCACTGGATGGCTGTAGATGGTTTTATCTCCTCCCTTAGTCCTTTCACAGGTAGTGGTCCACATTCTGGTATCAAAACGGCACGTAAGTGCTACTTGTAGCGTACCTGGGATACTCTTGCAATCCTACCTACCTACCTACCTACCCTAAAGTTCAAAAATTTTCGCGTAATGCCGTCCCGGGAAAATGGACACCAATTCTTTGGTTTCGCGAAGTATTTTTTTCCACTGAACGCTTCTTTTTTCCTCTTCGAAACAAAGTCGAGTGCATTTTGGAGCCGGATTTCAAGCAACAAAAAAGAAAACTCACTCCTCCAAATTGTCCTGATTTTTTATTATGTTGCTCACTACTGCTTCGTGTATACCTTGGCTTAACGGCACAGTAGCGTTGATTTGAAGCAGTGTTCCTATGTACACACTAGGCCGGGTCGATTTGTGGGGAGGCAAAAAAATCGCCCATTGCTCTGTGAAAATCGTATTCTAGGGATCAAAATAAGAAACTTTGCCGAGGGAACCATACCTCTAAAACGAATTCTGATATCCCCCAATTTGGATCGAACTTTTCAGTTTCTTTTCTCATGTAAAGGCCAAAAATGGTGATATTTTGAAATGATTGTATGGGGAACCCCCCAGGGGAGTTCCAGGGGGTTTGCCACTGGCATGGGTGGATCGGCCGTCCAAAGTTAGTGGGGGTCGGTCATACATTTGGACTCGATTGGAGCACTCTAAATGGGTCAAAGTGGGATTTTTCGTTCGACCCAAATTGGGGGACATCAGAATTCGTTTTAGAGGTATAGTTCCTTCGGCAAAGTTTCTTATTTTGATCCCTAGAATACGATTTTCACAGAGCAATGAGCGATTTTTAAATCGACCCGCCCTAGTACACACCCTAGGGTCCAAAAATATCACGTGCATCTTCAGCAAAATAAGTGAAGAAGTCGAAGATGTTCATATATAAATAAGTACATCAAATTGAGGCGCCTGGTAAATATCTCTATTGTCCATTATTTCATTGTTTTCATCAATTTAACACTTCTATTTAATGGTATGCTGGTCCAATAATTTCCTTCGTTATTGATTTTCAAAATTTTCGTCTACCCCAAGTAGTAAATTGCTGCAACAGCTTAACTGAAATTGCTTTCAAACTTATTTGCATCTGAATGGGAAGTGAACCTTTAGTCAAGCGAAAGATTGAAGTTGCATATAAGCCGACTAATTTTCCTAAACACATTTCACACTCGCTTGAAAAGAGGAAAGGAAAGAATAAAAATGATATGTCAACTCTGAGCAGTGTTGAGATGACAAAAGTGAGGATGATCTTCGGGGCTAAGAAGTAAGCGGATAAAAAAGATGTTACTACTACCGGAACAAATGCTCAAAAGCAACAGCCTAAATGGATGAATGTAGGCAAAATAAATGAACAGAAGGGACGAGACGACTGTGAACAAAGTGTGAAATACATAATTTTCGAAACCCAAGGTTCTATTTGCATGCATATTGTCATAGCAAAAATATGTATGTGTGTGTGTGTATGTATGAGTGTATGCATGCTCTTGTGCAGATGCCGAACGCTATGTTGGGTGTATGTCCAATTGACCAAACGACGGGCAGGCTGAGTGAGCTCACCGTTCGGTCAGGCATGCCGTGTCAAGCAAACCGAAAACATGTGTTTGTTATTGACACACACAATGGAGGATATCTTAAGCAAATAAGCACAATTCAAATGTTTGTACAGCTCGTTTAGGGATTTTTGAAGTGGAAAAGACATTTCATTGAACAATAGAGCAAACACGAAGCATTTTGCCCGTCCGTACGCAGCTAATATGCACTCGTATATCTGGCACGCAACGTTCAATGGCAAACTCTATCAATGACGATATTATTTACTATGGCATTAGAAACGAATTATTCAAGTGAATGATTTGAAAACATATTCCTTAGCATCCGATGAGGGAAAACAAAGAATATTAGTTTTCTTGCTGTCATACGCCCACGTAAATGCCGATTTATATTGGCTGACAGGATGTTTTTATTTTTATGATAAGACTTGTGAACTATTCTTTCTTAGATAAAGAATTCAAGCAACCAATTGCCAACAACGAACTTGACAAACTTCGGAAAGCAACGAGGAAACTATTCAACACTGCAAAGAAAACAAATAAATGGGACGAATATAGGAAATCCCTGACTAACTATAACAAAGAACTAAGGAAGTCCAAACGAAACTCTTGGAAAAACTTCTGCAAGGATCTAAAAGATACTCCAGCAACAGCCAGAATTTAAAAATCCCTATCCAAAGGTGACTCAAGTCCCTTAGGCACACTAAAAGGTCCAAACCAAACGGAACTATTACCAACACATTCTCAGAAACACTAGAGCTCCTTCTAAATACTCACTTCCCAGATTGTAAAAGTCATGACAATAGTCTAGACATGGTAACTCGCCAACAACGGAGATCGACGGTCTCATTTGTCAACAAAATCATAAATTTTGAAAGGGTAGTGTGGGCAATTAACTCCTTTAAACCGTTTAAATCACCGGCCCGGATGGAATATTCCCAGCACTTCTATCCAAAGGCACTGTGGAACTGATCCGAGTCATGGTGAAAATCTTCAGAGCTAGTCTAATATTGGAATACATTCCAAAGATATGGAGGAAAGTGAAGGTAATATTTATTCCTAAGGGAGGTAGCAAACCACCTGATTCTCCAAAATGCGACAGACCAATCAATCTATCGTCGTTTATGTTAAATACAATGGAGAAACTACTTGAAGAGAAGAAGTAATCTTCAAAAAACCCTCCATAAGCTGCAATTTGCTTACCAAAAAGGTAAATCCACAGTCACAGCACTGCACACAGTCGTTGTCAATATAGAAAAGGCTCTAAATCAAAACGAAATAGCCCTCTGTTCCTTTATGGACATAGAGGGAGCCTTTGACAACGCAAATTACAAATCCATGGAAACAGCACTCGAGAAAAGAGATGCAAACCCTATATTAACACATTGGATAAGCCAAATGCTTAATCAGAGGATTATTAAGGACTCGTTAGGCCAAGCTGAACTTAATGTAACAACAGTAAAGGTCGAGTGGAAAACAAACCCAAAATAGATGAATGATGATTCACAAAAATGGTACACTGATGGATCAAAAACATCTTATGGTGTAGGAGCAGGAGTAGCGGGGCCCAGAATCCACAAATCATTCACTCTCACCAGGGACACCACCATCTTCCAAGCGGAATTATATGCAATAATGGAAGCAGCAAACATCATGCAACGTAGAAACCACAAGAGAGTAAAGATTAGAATACTCTCGGACAGCCAATCAGTTCTAAAAGCTTCAGATAGCTATACCTATAACTCAAAAACTCTCTTAGAACGCCCCAAGGCACTTAATAACCTGGCATCAAAAAACAATGTCTCATTAATTTGGGTACCAGGACATGAGGGATATGACTGCAACGAAAAGGCAGACTTTCAAGCCAAAAAAGGGGCAGATGTAAATTTCATCAGACCTAGTCCCATGTTTGGATTTAACAAAAACAGCCTAAAACAAAAAGTAAAATACTGGGCCAAAACTCTATTAAATCAGCATTGGAACAACGTAGAGGGTCTTAGACACTCCAAAAAGTTCCTAAGTTTCAACGCTAAAAGAGCTAACATGGCCCTCACGTTAAACAAAAAGAGCATTCGCACTCTCACAGATGCCCTCAGGGGTCATTTCACCTGCAACAAACACTTACATAAATTAGGCATAACTAACACCAGCACCTGCAGATTTTGCTGCGAAGATGAGGAGTCTATAGAACATCTCATCATCGAATGTCCGGGATTGACGCATAGAAGGAAAAGGTTTTTAAACAAGTTCATGCTTACAGATGAAGACCTACAATCACTCCCTCAGAAGGTGTTGGTACAATTCATAAGCATACTTAACAGTCAATAGACAGCATAGGGTGCACAATAGATCAAAATATCAACCAATTGCCAATTAAGAACATTTCGTTCTTCTTTTCGAGCGCTCCCCCGACAGCCGGTTCTACGTTACAGAAATAAACTGGATTTAGCAAGCATCTCCTATACATGCTGCTAAAACATCAACAAAAACGGTTTCTCCGCGAAATGAAAGTGTTTGGGTTCCCTTGAAGACCTGTGGTTGCACTCCTGGCAAGATGGGCTTAACGTCAACTCAGCGACCGCTAGGTGAGTGCGCAAACGTGCACAGTCGCGAGATTATTCTGGTCACGGGGAGATCGGAGGCGCTGGAGGGAACTTCTAGATTTAATAGAGCCGCAGCTGTCGAATTTCGCGGAAATCTTCTTCTTTCTTCTTCTTCTTCGTCCTCACCCTGGTCCCTTAGTTGGGGTCGGCCCTACTCGTATACAATCTCTATGCTACTCGATCCTGGCTTGTCCTTTCGTTGATTTTTCTTCGCGGCTTCGCTTCGTTTTTAGTATAGTATAGTATATAATAGTACCATACCAGCGCAAGCGATTTTCTCTCAATTTCTCAGTTATTGGATCCACATGACACCTCGGATTATTTTATTGCTCCAGTTTTATTTCGCCCGGTGCCCATCGCAGCAATCTCATGTCCGCCACATAAATTTTTGTTCCTGTTTAGAATCCTGGCCAGTCTGAGGCGTATCTACGCCATTGCAGGAAATTATCCAATGGTCATGGTATTGCTTCAAGTCCTTTCTGAAACAGCTGTCTAAACGATGAGGTGGAATCATCTGATCGCTTTCTCCTCACTTGTCCCGCTCTCGCCGGGCTGCAATTCAGACATCTTGGCTCTCACTTATTTGTTACACTCACGGATATAGCAGGTTTATATACCGAACACCTGATCAATTTCATCAGTAGCTTGTAGCGATTAGAGCAACTGAAATTAGTTATCGTTCGGTCGTCATTCTTCTCTCATCTAAAACCCCCGTTCCTTTTTGACCAGTGATCTGTTGTTTCCCTCGGTTTTCCCCTATATGGTACCTCAAAGGAGAAATTTGATTTTCCATCCAAGAGGGCTCATGCCAGGGCAATGCGTTAACTTAACCTACCCTAAGCCACTTCGCAATTGAAGACTTTTGATACTTGGATTACTTTTAATGCAGCCAACTGACGAATTTAACATTGCGATGCCCTAGAAGAGGGCTGTTCAAAGCAAGCCCTGCGTCCGAGATATGTAGGTATATTTTTAATCTACCGTGTAGATCGCTGCACTTTGATAGCTGAAATTAGATGTGATTATCAGGTCATGAATTCAGATATGAATGGTCAGTGAAAGCAAAAAGGATTAGCAAATGGAGATAGTAAAATATAGTAAATAGAAGGTGAAAGCAAAACGTTCCTTGTTTATCTCGTCTCGTAAATACAACATAAAAATACCACAAACAGAAAAAAAACATCTGCACTCCTACCGCACTTAAAATTTTATTTTCACAATAAATGTGGAACTGTCAAAATAATTTAAAAAATTACTTGAAGTAAGCAACACCTTTATTTTTCGAACATTTTGTTAGCGAACGTTCCGAAGTGATTGTGAACAACAGTCGATTCTATGTTCATTGGATGCCGAGGGATCCCGCAGAAGGTTTACAATGCCGAAACTAACAGCTTTGTCTACGTCGATCGCAATAACTACGCGAGCTAAGGAAAGCGTTCATGGCCCAAGACGCAGAAATGGAGAAATACGCGAAGCATTCACATTAACCTTTATTCCACCCAGAGCGCCATACTTCGGCAGGTTATGGGAGGCGGCAGTGAAATCCCCCGAGCCCATTATTGTGCACGTAATCGGCAACGCACCGCTCACCGTCAAAGAACTACAGAGACTGTTCGCCGAGGACGAGGCGATTCTCAGCTTGCGATCCCTAGTCCCACTAGGTCGGGACTACAGCGGTAGGGAGCAACGCACCTATTACTTGGGCCCCCTCTTAGACCGCTGCCACTAGCACAGGTTTCGATGCATCCAATGCAGTTTTGCGAAAAATGGCAACTTGTTGGCGGTCTCAAGCAATTCTTTTGGCGACTGTGGTCTATGAACTTCCGATTGGGCCTCCAACAGAGAAACATGTGGTTGTATTTGCAGCGCAATTTCAAACCCAACCACCTCGTCCAGGTTGACAATTTTTGTTTTGTTTTTTCAACTGTGGACAATATAATTTGGCGGCCATTGTACACGCAAAATTCAACGAAAACAAAGAGGATTTTAAAGCGGCGTTTGACTGAGTCCCCCCTGTATAAACTACGTCAAATGGGTATATCCACACAAATCGTAAATGTTATTGAAAATATTTACCAAAAAACTAAAATCGCTGTGTGGAGAGGACGAGAAGTGTCTGATTATTTTGAGATTGGCACAGGAATGAAGCAGGGATGTTTGCTATCATCACTCTTATTTACGCTCTACCTGAACGTCCTACATAATTATTTGGGAAATGCTCTTATCGTTGAAAACAATAATATAAGGCTACTGCTGTACGCGGACGATAGTGTGCTGTTAGCAGATAACCCAAGGATCATGAAAGCTATGATATATAAAACATGGAATACGGAAGTTAATCCAAGTAAATCGGAAATTATGATTTCTGCAAAAGGCGGCCGAAAATTGCAATTAAAAAAGTGGTGGTACAATGGCGAAGTTGTAAGGGTTGTGGCGGAACATCGCTATTTGGGTGTCACACTTAAACCAAAAATGAATTTAGGAAAACATTTGTAAGCCCGAAACAACGCAGTCAAGGCAAACATTAGATGCACTTGGAAGGACTTTCTTGCTAAATCGTCAATATCGTCAAAAAATAAATGGAAACTTTTTCAAGCTGTCTGTAGATCCATACAATCTTATGCTGCCCAAGTGTGGGGAAATTCATTATCGGATGAGGTCAGCAAACAGCAAAGATATTTCATAAAATGAATCCTAAGGATACCAAACTACACGCCAAACTATGGTTTTTGCTGGAAACCGCAGCTGAAGAAAGCCATATTTCTACATTGGGTCCTCACTTGAAATATATTTTTAAAATTTTATATGAATATAAATAAAGCAGACTCGCGCATAATTTGTCGCAATATGTGTTACTTTGGCGGCCTTTATAGACATAGAGGGCGCCTTTCATAATATTATGGCGGAGTCAATTGTCACGGCTCTAAATAGGCTAGGGGTGGAAAGACCTATCTACCTCTGGATCTCGTCCCTGCTTGGTGGTAGGGAAATAAATGCGGTGACAGGAGGGGCTAGAATCACTAGATTCATACACAGGGGCTCACCGCAGGACGGCGTCCTCTCGCCTCTACTTTGGCTAGTAGCTGTAGATGAAGCTTTAACTCGCTTAAACAGGGGTGGGGTAAAGGTAGTAGCATACGCCGATGACTTGGTCCTAATGGTCTCAGGTCCCTTCCCATCAGTAATGGCTGAAATTTTGGAAGGTGCACTGGCTACACTCAGCAGATGGTCCGCCAGTAGCGGTCTCAGAGTCAACTCTGACAAAACGGAGTTGATGCTATTCACCAGAAAATACAAGCCTCCACCTTTTAAGCTTGCTAGACTTAACAACCAGTATCTTACTTTTTCTTCGGAAGTCAAGTATCTTGGTGTAATACTTGACCCCAAGTTCCACTGGAAGCTGCACATAGAAAATCGAGTTAAGAAGGCCAATATAACCTTCTACGCCTGTAAATCTATGTTCGGCAAAAAATTGGGTCTCAAGCCACGTGTCGTACTCAGGATGCACAACATAGTGGTTCTGCCAATTTTGACATACGGTTGCCTAGTTTGGTGGGTAGCTCTTCAGAAGGGCTACAACACCACTAAATTAGAGAGAGTGCAGAAAACTGCATGTGTGGGCATCACTGGTGCCTGTAGAACATGTCCCACCGCTGCACTCAACGTTATTCTCCACTTAATTCCTGTGGAACTGCAGGTTAAATCCATTGTTGCTCAGAGTGCTATTTGGCTGAAGGAGATTGGCCTTTGGAGACAACTTCCTGTAGGACATAGTAGCATCTTGAAGCAGATCTCCCCTTCTTTCCGCAAACTGTGCTTTGAGGGTTGTGCTAGGGCTATCTTTCCAAGCAGGCAAGATTGGAAAGAGGGGAGAGTTGGTGCGGATATAGATGCCTCTGTTTTCACTGACGGATCCAAAATGGAGTCTGGAGTGGGAGCGGGGCTCTACTCTAAATCAGCCAGCATTTCGGTCTCCTTAAAACTGCGTGAGACAAGCAGCGTCTTTCAAGCAGAGATCTTCGCGATCCTGCAGGCATGCAAAATGCTTCGGGATCGCTGTTGGGAGGGAGACATTAATATTTTTTGCGATAGCCAAGCTGCAATCAAGGCACCGTCGTCACCGTAATGCAGCTCTCTTCTCATGAACTCCTGTAAGGAGGAACTCAAACGTCTCGAACGTGCAGGAAACATTTCCCGCATCTGGGTTCCTGGGCACAGGAACATAGAGGGAAATGAAATTGCCGATGAGCTTGTCAGAAAGGGGGCGGCAGAACCGGCTCCAGCTGCCCCCTTCTCAGACATCGGTATCCCCTTGGCCGTCGTTAAAGGGAAACTACACAATTTCTTTCTAAAAAAAGCGCAAAACAGATGGAGGTCTGTGCCATTTTAAAAGCACTATGGCCTCAATACGAAAGAAACAGAAAGCTTAAAGTGATGGGAATCCCCCGCCATTCAATTTCCAAACTCATTGCGGTGATCACTGGACACTGGGTGATCGGCACTCATGCGGAGAAGCTTGGAATTCCGTACAACCCCCATTGCAGAAGTTGTGGGGATCCTGCAGAGAGAGAGACTTCGGAATACTTTCTCTGCAAATGTCCGACTCTGGCGGCTAGACGCTCGAGATTCCTTAGCGTGCCATTTGGGGATGACTTGATGAAATTCTCCAGCCTGGATCCCTTTTCTCTCCGCCGCTACATCAACAGCACTGGATGGGTGTAGACGGTTTTCTCTCCTCCCTAAATCCTTTCACAGGTAGTGGTCCACATTATGGTATCAAAACGGCACGTAAGTGCTACTTGTAGTGTACCTGGGGTACTCTTGCCATCTTACCTACCTACCTACCTATGTGATATGAAAAAACATTAACATTTTCTGGTATAACAATCTAACTGAAAGGGGCTAAGAATTCGGATTAACTTTCGACGAATGCATCATAGTTACAGTTGCTGACAGAGTTAAAGGCCAAACGCAGCAGAGAGCATGGCGAAAAGGCATCTGTAAGTGCATATACAAATACTTAGACCAAATGAGGAATGCGGAAAGATTGGGCATGCGGTACGGTACACCAGATCGGGATAGTATACTGGGGCGGACGCCTTTGGTCGAAAAAAACCCGAGCCATTCCGTTAACGTAGAATCGGTTGGCATGGGAATGTCCAGCATATGAAGGCACTCCGCACGACACTAACCACCTTCCACATGCCCCATCAAACACACTTATCTAACATCCCTTTCCCTCTGGACCCAACCGGTCGAAACAGCAAGTTTCCTGGCCTACCGCTAGAAGAGCTAGACGACCCTGACCGGTGATCTACATAACATTGGCAGGGATAAGTATACTGCTACGACAACAACAAAGGAAAGCGGATTGAATATATCTCAATGATTTTTAAAGCACGATGTGGCCTGCCTATGTTAAATGCCAATAAATTCGGAAATGTGTCAAAAATGTGCAGCCTCTGCAATCTGAACGAAGAAGAAAATGTGAAGCTTTTTAATGGAAACGCTGCTGTACTCGCTGAGTTTAGAAACATTCATTTAGACAAATCAGAATTAACAGAAAAGAGTTATAAGCGCATTAAACGGCGAAAACGATGAAAATTAGAGAACATTTTAAGGATTTGTGTATTCAGCTTTACGTTATAGAAATTATTTGATAGCGGAGTTTAACTAATTCGTTATTTTATTTACTACTGTGGGCAAAAAGTGAGGTGAATTTATTTGTTAAACTTCGCGGGATTAAATTTCGCTCTAGTCATTTTTTTCATGAGTTGGCAGCTCTGTTAATAACATCTGGGCCAACTTTCATGTGAATGTCATTATCAGTAATATATTTACGCTTGTGTTTACCAAACGACCAAGAGTGCATTTTTCGATTTTTACAATGTCTGATTTGATTGAGCACAGAAGTGCCATCAAATTTTGTTTGCGGAATGAAAGTTCGGCTGCGGAAACCTTTAGCATGTTGCAGAAGGCACTTGGAGATTCGACCATGTCGCAGAAAAATGTTTATAAGTGGTAGAAAGACTTCAAAGAGGGTCGAGAACGTGTTGATGACTTGGATGACTTGGACTCCGGACGACCATCGACGTCAACAGATGACCAACACGTCAATAAAGTGAAGGAGTTAGTGCTCAAAAATCGTCGGTTGACCGTTAAAGACCTTACTGATATGATCGGAATATCAGAAGGATCTGTGAAAACCATTTTGAAAGACCATTTGGGCCTACGAAAAGTCAAATCTCGTTTGGTACCGAAAACTCTCAATTTCTTGGAAAAAAGTCGTCGCGTTGATGTGTGTGAAACAATGCTTTCAGACTACGAGTATCAGGACAAGCTCAAATGCATCATTACGGGAGATGAGACTTGGATTTATACTTACGACGCTGAAACAACCGACCAATCAAGCGAATATCGTGCTAAAGGCGAGGCCAGACCGAAAAGAGCACGTCAAAGTCGTTCAAAAATAAAGGTCATGATGACAGTTTTTTTCGATTTTCGTGGTGTGGTGCACTATGAATTCCTTCCACCTGGCCAAACTGTTAATAAGGAATATTATTTGAGCGTCATGCGTCGTTTACGTGAAGCTATTCGTCAAAAAGGCCAGAATTATGGGCCAACAACTCTTGGTTTTTGCATCACGATAATGCACCGTCTCACACTGCACTCGTTCTTCGTGACCATTTCGCCAAAAATTCCACGCATATCGTTCCGCAACCACCGTATTCGCCTGATTTGGCTCCGTGTGACTTCTGGCTATTCCCAAAACTCAAGAGACCACTCCGGAGAATGCGGTTCGAGTCGATTGAGGAGATAGAAGCTGAATCGAAGAAGGTACTGATGGCTATACCGGAAATGGACTATTTGGCATGTTTCGGGGATTGGAAAAATCAATGGCATAAGTGTATTTCATCGAGAGGGGATTATTTTGAAGGGGATGAAATTGATTTACAAGAATAAATAAAGATTTTTCATTTTACAACCAAATTCTCTTTACTTTTTTCCACAGTGGTATGTTCATATAAGGGGTTAGGGGCAGTAAGAATTTTGAAAAAATCTAACATCTTAGAAATATTGTGTAAAAATTTGAAGTCAATCCGACAAATACTTTTCGAGTTATTCAACAATCAATGAAAGGCCCTCCGGTAATCGATAGCAAAACTTTAAATGCGTTTTTCCCAAAACTACAATATATTTCTTGAACTGTTGATCACTGTAACTTAAAAACCACTTTGTAGATTTCAATAAAATTTATACTGCTTTTGAAAAACAGGAAAAACTCGTGCCTGGTCGAAGGATTTTTTTTTCAAAAATTTCGATTTTTTTTTAAACAATTAATTTTCGGTTTTTTTCTCGAAAATCTGAAAAATATTTCCTGAGGTCGCCATATTGTTTCTTTTGAAAAAAAGCTTCGATCAGGCACAAGATTAT
Source organism: Anastrepha ludens (assembly GCF_028408465.1). Classification (NCBI taxonomy): domain Eukaryota; kingdom Metazoa; phylum Arthropoda; class Insecta; order Diptera; family Tephritidae; genus Anastrepha; species Anastrepha ludens. The sequence continues at coordinate 105,042,935 of NC_071499.1, forward strand.
TTATTAATAAAACTAATTTCTTTTATCCGAATGATTTTAGATGAATCTCCAAGAACTTTATGATGATCACCACAAGGGACTTCTGGAGAAACGGGCTCCACACAAGCAGCGATAACTTTTACAATTATAAATTTTTTTTTGAAATTTTGCTAAAGTAAAGTCGAAACAAGATGTACTAATGCTATGATTTTATTTTTGTAAAATAAAGCTATTGACTAGCAAAAAAAATTATTGAAAACCATCATTTCTTCGGACCTCTCAGTACCTTAATCCCATAAGGAAAATGACAGATGACACATTGTCATGTCTTATATTACAATGAATTGTAAAATTTTTTTTGAATTTCTGAAAATAATCATGTATGCATTATTACTACTTACTTACCTCGTCCTGGTCCAGGAGGACACGACCACCGCAGCAATGTGTGCTCGACCGCGTCGTGGGACCAGTTGAGCGCTGTACTGATTCATAGTCCGACTCATCTCGTTCCCTGCCCCGCGTGCTTTGTTTGTATTTACGTATGTATGTTTTACCAACCGCTTACTTTATTCAGTAGTGAAACTTTTTGCTGGTAGGTTTCTGCATGACCACACATTTTAGAAAATCATTTACATACATACAGACGTATGCATGAATCGATAGTTGTACGCAGAAACGTTCATATGTATATGCTTTCATCCACAATCCATCTGCATAGATATACGAGTAAGTACCCACATACAACAACACATCGCTGATGAGGGTCCAACCGTTTCTGTAATTCATTTCTGGCATTAGCCACAGTCATTACGAAGGTTCTTTTGATAACTAAAACTTTAATGATTAGAATCTCCATCAGCCGTCACACATTTAACGCTTTTTGTGATTATCTGTATGTATGTATCTATGTGCGCATATGTCTTTGAAGTGTTGCCAAGCGTACACATTTGGTGATGTCGGGCGTAAAGGATTTTAGGTGGTGTAGTGATTTACTAGTAATAAACACATACATGTGCGTATATGTATTTGAATGTATGCCTGTGTGTAGGTAAACACGTTACAATAATATACTTCTAAAGGGTTGTTGGTAACTGCAAATTTGTTACGTAATAAATGAATCCACAAATATGATAGTTTCAAGTTAATGAACGGATATGTGGGCAAGGAGGTGTGTGAATGTGGGTAGGCATCATTACCGACATGTTAGCGAAGCACTTGGGCCAAAACAATATTGAGGAGGCTAGTACCTTCCCTGAAATACCTTGGAGATATCTTCAAGCTGCACAACTTATAGAAAGCGGCTGAAATGGAACCATGTTATCTTAACACATTCTTTACCTAATTTTCACTTGCGATTTGCCTACCCATCAGAACGGCGTTACAGCAACGTTTGCAGACGACACCGCTACCTTATCAGTTGGAAATACACAGATTGAGGCAATGGCAAATAATATCAAAAATAAAGAAATAAAAGAGTAAATAAAAATAAAATTAGTGAATGAAACAAAGTCCGTTCATATTGACTTCTCGTGCAATATAATGAGATATCTCCCACTATGCCTAAATAAAGTGCAAATTCTGTATCATAACACGACTTAATACCTGGGTATGGCTCTTGACACCAGACTCAGATGAAGTGCTCACGTAAAGAAGCAAAAAGAATAACTTGACATTAAATTCAGCAATATGTGAAACATGAAACACATTTAATATGTAATAAAATACTTCTTAATCCACTTATATGTAAGAAAATACTTCTCTACGAACAAATTCTTAAACCAATTTGGACGTATGGGGCCCAAACTTAGGAGCTCCAGCAGCATCCAAAAATTCCAAAATAAAATCTTGCGTAGCATAGGTCCAGTTCGCGTCGTGATTAGAGAACAACCATATGAATAGGCTATCTCATCATTCCAACGGCGAAGGTTCAACCCTCATCGGCCAACACAAATGGTTTCATTTTCAAAATTTATTTTTCTATGTAAAAAATTATTTATTTAATTTAAACTTTTTTTTGTCTTATAGATACATATTTAAAGTATAATTTATGAAATCTTCAACAAAAAAAATTAAAACTCCTCCATTGAGATGTCATTTCCGGTGACCCCTCGAAAAAAAGGTGCGTCTACGTTGTCAGACCATAACTCGTGCTTGAACGAAGGAAAGACAAAAAAAGTAAAAATTGGAATTTTGGCAGACATTTTTCCAAAAAAATGAAAATTTCGGTCAAATTTGCTTCACATTTTTTTTTAATAGCTGTAATTGAAAAAAAAATCCTTCGTTCAAGCACGACTAAATTGTATCTCGAACACCTGTGTAAAATTTCATCAAGATCGGTTGAGTAGTTTTCGAGAACATTTGACAGCCGACATTGAAAACACGGTTCCGAGAAAAACGCGCTTAAAGTTTTGTGTAGAAATAAAAGTGGCTTTGAGCGCACACCTTTCAAAGGCTGTATCTCCGAAACTATTATTCGGATCGACTTGAAAATGTAGGACAATGTTCTTGAGATGTTGTAGAAATTAATAAGCAAAAAAAAATTGATTTTTTGAACCTACGAAACCCATGTTAAAAGGTGGAAACGCAAAAAACCGCACCACCTCATGCAGTAATTAACTCCTTTGAAAATCTTTGGCAAAACATCATCATATTAATTGTATTATACAAAAACCAAAGAACAGTGGCACGATCAATCATTTTTCCGAAACGTCCAAAGTGACAGACAGAAAAAGAAATGGTCGTCTCGCGTAGTTCAAATCAGTGCAGCCATAACAGCCGTTCGAGAAAGAATTTGCAGAAATCCTGTTAGAAAGCAGCAAATCATACGCATGGAATGGAATGTATGCGGTCAACGGTCACGCGGCCAACGGCCATAAAACTATTCTTTTCACAGACATTACATCTCGTCATTTCTGCGAAAAAACGTTAAGATCGGGGCGAAAGCTTACCAGGAAGATGTCTTAGAAGGCGTGGTGCAGCAGTTGAGCAGTACTCTCTTCAAGGGAGGACGGCTTATATTCCAGCACGATGCCGCTCGAGCCCATAAGGCAAAGACCATTGGAATAAAGGTTGTGGACATAATTGGAGAACATTGCGTGTCGAAGACCACACAGAAATTTGGTGCGCTTCAAACAATCTGTGGTTGAAACAGCAGTGTCAACATAAATGGAAGCCGAGCGTGCTGCAATAGGTGAATAGCCTATTCGTTTCCAGGCTTATGCAGGGGCGGATCCAGAGGTAAATTTTTGGGAGGGAAAATTTTTTTCAGAAACAAAGTTCTAACAATATAATGTTTTTTATTAATGTTTATTTATTGAATTCTGAACTTTTGTTTTGAATAAACGTTCTACGTGAAATTATTTTACAAAACGAAACGACGAGGTCCGAGTTTTGCGAATATTTCAATGACTGCTTCAGGACTGACTTCAATGTCTTGGTGTGTGTATAGCAAAGCCAAACCACTCAGTCTTATTTGTAGCATCGTTGACCTTAGTCTCGTTTTCATTCAGCGGAGAGTAGAAAAAGAGCGCTCGGACCTTGCATTCGACACGGGAAGTGTGCAAAATAGTCGGAGATAAGCATGAATAGTCGGGAATATTTCCACATCACAGTTCTCCAAAGCTTGCAATGCAGTGGTTGGAAGTTTATTTGTTGGAATTTTCCTCTTCTGCTGCCAATAACATTTCCAGTGGTTCAACTCGTCTTTGAACTTTAAACGTTGTACGATGTCATTAGATATGAGTCCTTTGAATCTTTTCATCAAACAGCTGATAAGATTTTCAATCTCAGTCGTATCAAGTGCATATACTTTTAGAGGAAGCAGCAAACTCAATTGGAAACCGTCTAGAACTTGTCTTGAAAAACGTGATTTAAGATCTTCGCAGATGGTATCCGACAAAGGAATGTACACCGAAACCCTGTAGTAATCTTCGCAAGTGCTGACGCTGTAATTCTCGCGTTTCGTTTGCCGTCCACAAGTTCTTGGTTTCTGTTAGGGAATATCAAGTTTCTGTGCCAGTCCTTTTGCATCGGAATAAATACTTCCGAAGTTTGCATTAGCTTCTTCTCTTCGATTTTGAAAAGTTGCAAGCAGCGTATCTATCATTGCCGATGCTTTTGCATTATCGATGGGTTTTTTCTGAAGCAGTACGCTGAGTGAATGAGTCAAAGATAAAATATAACACAAACAGAAAAGCCCAACGCATATATAGAATTAGCGATAATTTTGTATATGAATACCGCAGTGTGTCCTTCGCCGAATTTGCCGCTGTGTTAATGACTGGTTCAATTTCAAACATCAGTCATTAGCCAGCGGAGGGCATGGACACACTGCGAAATAAACGAAAAAATGTCCCCTATTTCCCCCCCTTGGATCCGCCTCTGGCTTATGTAAAAACAAATGGTGACCAATGGTGAATGAAGTATTTCTCTGAGCTCAACTTTCTCGAGAAATTTTGGTATATACCCTATTTGATTGAATTTAATTTCCTCCCCTGGTAGCATACGATTACCCAGGTGTTTGTCGCGCTTATGTATCAGTGCAAGCAGTTTCTTTTTCTCCCTGCAGACCTGCAAGCACCGTTGCAGTATATTCCCGTATTAGTAAGGTGATGAGTCAGTCTAAAATGGCCTTTTAGAATTTCTGTGATGATATTAATATTATTCTTATTTAACTTTATGCAATCTTTAAATCGATTTAAGCTAAAGCTACCTATCATTGATTTCGATTGCGTTAAACCCGTAGATTGACCCAGTATGATCTATTATACACTTCCTAGGCCACAGAATGTCTCTGGGCTTATAATTGGGGAGGCTTCCTTTTTCCCGGTTAATTTCATTCACAAAAATTTATATATAATATAGTATACCCTGGAATCCATGCGATTCGTACCAGGTTGTTCTGACCTGCAATATTGAGCTTATCAGGGTATTCCAGCGCAAGTTTTGATGTAACCTGGAAAGTCTTAAGAGCCTTGATTGCCGCTTGGCTGTTAGTAAGGATAGACATGCTTTTGTTGTTATAATTGCACTCAAGATTAAAGTGAGCGCATCTTTCTTCACCTTCTTCAAACCTGCTTCAGTCTTGAAACAAACCTGTACTCTTTACTATCGTTCCGAGCATATCCTCCCCGATCCGCAGACACCTGCCATTGCATCTTCCTCGATGAGGGACCGACCCGTCTGCGTACCATGCCTTTTTTTGTAACCCTTTCCTAATGTTTTTTCGATAACCACTCCCAAATATTTTTACTGCCCAGTTCAGCTTTGAAGCGTTTGACAAAACTGAACATCGCTAAAATCATGTCCCATGCCATTGAGATCCCAGGGGTTAGTTCAGTAAGAATATCGAACTTTCTGCGATTTTGATGAGCACCGGAGCCAGTGGTAGCTTTAGTCTTTCTTAAGATAGCCCTTCCCGTTTAAGATTGGATATGACTGTGAGGATGTGTGAGTTCTAAAAGAACCTCCATTGATGTCGTGCAACATGTTCGCATGGCTGCTGTTAAGCATATACACTAGGCCGAGTCGATTTGTGGGGAGGCAAAAAAATCGCCCATTGCTCTGTGAAAATCATATTCTAGGGATCAAAATAAGAAACTTTGCCGAAGGAACCATACCTCTAAAACGAATTCTGATGCCCCCCAATTTGGGTCGAACGAAAAATCCCACTTTGACCCATTTAGAGTGCTCTAATCGAGTCCAAATGTATGACCGACCCCCACTAACTTTGGACGGCCGATCCACCCATGCCAGTGGCACACCCCCTGGAACTCCCCTCGGGGGTTCTCCATACAATCATTTCAAAATATCACCATTTTTGGCCTTTACATGAGAAAAGAAACTAAAAAGTTCGACCCAAATTGGGGGACATCGGAATTCGTTTTAGAGGTATGGTTCCTTCGGCAAAGTTTCTTATTTTGATCCCTAGAATATGATTTTCACAGAGCAATGGGCGATTTTTTGGCCTCCCCACAAAAGACACTAAAAGTTCGACCCAAATTTGGGGACATCAGAATTCGTTTTAGAGGTATGGTTCCTTCGGCAAAGTTTCTTATTTTGATCACTAGAATATGATTTTCACAGAGAAATGGGCGATTTTTTTGCTTCCATACAAATCGACCCGGCCTAATGTGCATGGATATATTTGCTAATAGATATGTACATATCCATAAGCATTCCCTAAGAAAAACAATTTTTGGTAGCCCCCTCCATTTTACCTTCACACAGATTAGAAATTAGAATCATTTCAGATTACGCTGAGAATGTGTTGGCTAAGCTGTTGTGGCTGTATCTACCTATGATTTCGCCCTTGTTGTTATTCCTATTATTGTTGCCGTCGTTAATGGTGTTCATATGCCGTTGGCAATATTAAATGGGCGTTGGCTGCCAGCAAACCAAATAGCAATTTTGTCCAATATCACGATAGAGAAGAACGAAAAGGAAGTTGACTAAAAGTTGTTGGCAAAAGTGAAGGAAGTGAGTTGAGGTGAAAGCACGAAAGCGAAAATGCCAAACAAAATGAAATGACTTTGTAGAATGCCCTGATTTTGTGCTCTGTTCAAAGTGATTCTTTGATGGCAATGTAAACGGATCACGAAAGCTGTGGATGGAAGGATGTGAAGGTTTATTAAAGGTGATACAATCGTAGGTGGTTGTGTGAGTGAAAAAGTCTGAAGTTTGTGGCATTTAAATGGTTGGTAGGGCAGGCGGCAGTGTTGTTGTGATCATTCGCACCCACTACGATAGCGGTACTTTAGTGCTTGCGTCAAATGTTGCTTATTATGTATAGTTAATTATTTCTGTTTTGTTGGCTTGTGCTTTCGTAGGCGTCTGATGAGCAACTGCAAATGAAATATTACTCATACGCAAAGGTGGCACCGCAAAATATTATATATGCAAGTAAGCGGTTGTAAGATAGCAACCGAATATTTTCAGAAACCCACATATCTGTACATCAGTTTAGTTGTGGCATTTCTTTTGTAAATACGTAGTCAATTTCTTTTATTGCCGCTACTGTCTTTAAGCGAACGAATGAGATTTTCTTCGAGCAGTCCGGGATACGAGTGCGCAAATCTTTCTAAAGAAACCTTTCTGCTAATTAAGAATTTAATTTTGTTTTACTAGAATGTTTTATAATAAAATAAGTGGCTATAGTAATGTTTAAGTAAAGTTAAAGCTATTGCTTTAATTTCACGGATGGCGTCGAGCAAAGGTCCAGGTACATAAGCAAATTCGTCCTAATAGGGTGAACTATTCTCGGGCGAGGCGACAATTTGTGCCCTGTGATATAAATTTGGTGTACCGAATTTATTATGGATGTCAATCTCTGAATCGGTTCAAAGGCTCAACTTTAAGTATTTTGCTAGAGGCTCCAGTGCAGCATTAGAGCACGTAGAACGTTGAGACATGTTGGCCAATTGCAGCCAGAAGAAAGGCACACACGCTCTACCCAACCCAGCTCTATCTTAAGTTTAATAAGGGAATTGGGCTTGGGAGAGGTTCTGTGATGAGTAGGGGGTAGAAAAGACCTTCAAGTCGGACTGCAAAACTCAAATTAAATCTGTCCATCTGACTTTACGGAAAAATTAAAAACCTATTTAACTATAAGTCAGGGAATGGAATGCCTGGTCTCTCTCTCTCGATTGCATCAGAATTCTTCAACATAAGGGTCGACATTGCAGGAAACTGCGAAGCCGACGAGCCGGCCAGACAAGGGACCTGTGAGGTAATGTGCCCGCGAAAGGAGAGGATCGGGATCCCCTTGACAACCTGCGCTCTACTCCTGGAAGGATGGGCTTTGCGCCAACTCAGCGAGCGCTGGGCAAGTACACGAACGTGTAGGGTCGCAAAGTCTTTCAGGTCACGTTTGGATAGGAGGCGTTCGAGGGATATTCTGGGTATGACAAAGTATCATCTCTCAAATTTCGTGGGCATCCTCACGGAGTACTGTCCGCGAGGTATGCATGCCGTGAGACTCGGAATTAATTCGAGTCCTTTTTGAGTCAGCTGTATGGAGGATGAGGTGGAATCATCTCAGCACCTGCTCCTTAGCTGCCCAGCTTTCGCGGGACTAAGATTCAAGCATCTTGATTCTCACTTCTTTTCTGTGCCTGCTGATATAGCAGGTGTTGATAACAAAAATCTGATGAACTTCATCAACAGCATAAAGAGGTTAACACAACCGCAGACTAGTCACCGTTCGTAGGCCACAAACACTCAACCTTCCCCATCCCTTTTCCTTTCTCCCCTTTTTCCTTCATCTCTTTTTCCGCTCTTGCAATGGTATCAGAAAGGACGAACCAAATTTCTTTCGTCCAAGTGGGCCCTACTCCCTGGGCAACCATCACTACCTAACCTAACCTAACCCATGAATATATTTCTTTACCGGTGTCATAGACAATTTTATATTTCTTGCGCCTCAAACCGCAAACCCTATTTTTTATGACACATGGTTTTTGGATGAGCGCGATATCCTCTTATCTTTCGGCGAGATAGAGGATGAGTGCAGCTAGGGCTGACTTACTGTGGAGAGGAATGATCTATATAACGCCTATCATCATTAGTATGCGTTGCTGGAGGGCAACCAACTATAGTTTGGTCAGCGTTCCTCTCATCGGATGTAGGAGGGAGGTACTCCCATCCTTCATAGCATTAGGGAGCTCGGAGTATTCCTGGCATGTCCTCTAGGAGAACCTTTTTATAGAACTCGCTTACCATAACGGGATTGGCTGCCACCTTGGGGGCTATCAATTGCAACCGTAGACGCCGCCATATTTCATGCGGATGACTGACGACTTCCCACCTGTAAACCTCAAGTGCCAATAATTGAAACCATAATTGATTATCCAGTTCAGGCTGGAGAGTGGGGGCTAGTGATTCTTCATTGAAGATAATTAGCACTAACCTTCTTTTGCCATTCACCTCCCAAATCTTCCCTACTTTCCAGTCACTGGAAGGAAGTTTAAGATTACCCAGTTTAATCAGCTGCAGAACTTACTTTGGATCTGTGTGGAAGTCCAGGCACTAAATCTGGGCTGGTTGGAGATGTCTTCTCGGAGACCCATATCGAGGTGGGCCCCTTAGCTCTCCTATGCGATTAACTGCCAGACTATATAGATCCACAGACTGTCGATTGGTTCACCTTACTAATTTGGCGTATGATTGAAACCATCCCGCATCCGAGCAGTTAGGGTGAGGAGCTGGAGTTTCTTTTAGGTATCCCTGTGAACCTTCCAAAAATTCCTGTTTATCAGGTCACAGTTTGCTTGCGGGATCGCACCATCATGGGAACTGTGATCAATCACTGCCCTTATACAACATTCTTTTGTTATTGCGGCTAAAGATTTCTACGAAGATAATTAGCACTAATCTTCTTTTGCCATTCACCTCCCAAATCTTCGCTACTTTCCAGGCACTGATAGCGTGGATTCGCGGATACTTTTTTTTGTTTTTTTTTTACCTTCAGCCGATGCCCCTTTACTCGATCGTTTGCACTTTTCTTGCGCAGAGAATAGATACAGTCATTTGGTCCAAATGGATACAAATGTTTCAGCTCTGAAAGTATTCCCGGCGGTATCAGCTGGTGGTAGCAGAGGAAAGGACGGCCTACTTTACGTTGGAAAAGCCGGTTGGGGAAGAAAGCCTTGGCTTCACTTGGTGTGTCCAAGTCGTGTCGGTTAGCACGAGAAAGAAACGACTGACGCGCTTTGTTAAACTCGTCCAAAATCACTTAAACGGTTATTGCGAAAATCAAGAAAAAAATATAGATCCGCCTTGTGGCATCACGATGCTATCCTAAAGCTACAGAGCGATTCCATGTGAAGTCATCCAAGTATTTTGGGCATTGTCGTACATTTTTTTGAAAATTAGTTTATGTGTAGGTTTGAGTACAATGGGAAATAAATATAATTTATAATAAGAGAAATTGTATAATTTTGAGATTTATTCAATTTTGAAAATTTTGGTACAAAGATTCTTAAAGTGAAAGAAGTTGGTGATTTGGCTGTATTTGTGGTCTTAAGGCTGACAACCTTCTGATAGTATTTATTGTCGCGAATCCACAACAACAGCCTCGGAAGTGGAAGCAATGGTCTACACAAGACGGTAGTGCTATTGATGATGGTGATGAAACAATCCTTGTTTGAAAACGGAGCTCTTAGGACATGGCAAAAAATTAATTCTGTAGAAGGACTCGCAGTACAAATAAGATTGGGGAACCGCTGGTATTAGAAATATCGGACTGTACTGCTTGTGCGGCATACCTACGAATAGTAGAAGCTGAGTACGAACTCTGTTCTGGATATTAAAAATAAAAAAAATTATATCCAATTCCGGTGGTCCTGCGGCAAGAGCCTTTGATTGACTTTTGAAAGACTTTTTATAAAACACAAACCACGTTCGTAAGCAGCAGAACAATCCAAGTAGGATGGATTCATTTTGTGGAACACCATTAAGTCGCATACCGCAAATTTAAGACAAAAGCTTGGCTAAAATTTTTCGATGTAGGTATGCGCAAGTCGATTAAAAAAATCACATTGAAGAGCTGCACTCAGCTGTTTTGATAGGGAATAGTTGGAAACAGAAGCACTCTTTTAGCTGGGCGACAAGGGTGACGGAGGAATCCCCTCGGGGTTCTGAACCGAACCCAAAACGTCAGTTGTCGGACGACCCACCCAGCAACCCCAGCACGTTGAAGTAGCCCCGAAACACCAAGACATCTCCAGCTACATACAGCGAAGCTGTCAAAGGCCAACAGCTATGGGCGGTGGTTGATAAAAGCAACCCTGACGGCACTATTTCGCCTGGCAATTGGAAGAAAGTGGAAGCTAGGCTCTCAAGCGTTTTCTTCCAAATTCTTCCAGCTCCTTTCTGTCGCGATAGTGGATGGCATCAGAGCCTCGTGAAGCTTATTGCCTGTGCCGATCAGAGATCCATTGATCTTTACAAAATAGCCATTTCAAGGATCGGCGAAGTATGGCCTGGGTCTAAATACGAGGTAATTTCAAGGGATGACATCCCCAGTTTATCAAGAGCTAGGGCCTGGTTACCAGCGGAGCCATCAGACCCTCAAAGGATCCTTGAAATGCTTCGGGTATGTAATCCGGAGCTTCCTACATCGTCTTGGAAGGTCACAAAGCTGGACGATCCCAAGGACGAGTACCGAAGCGCTACTTTCGTAGTCTGCAAGGACTCGGTGGACGCACTGGCGCGATCTGACGGCGTAGTAAGCTATGGGTTTTTGCCCATAACACTGAGGGTCTATAATAAGGACTCGGTTGGAGCTGAGATAGGCCCCACGGCAGAATCTGGCTCCGGTCCTAACACCGCTACAGCGCTACGGAAGGCATCTGCTGACGGCAGTATCTCTTCCTTGTTAGATAGAGTACTTGATACTACTCTCACTGATGAGGAAGAGCTACTGACCTCAGATTCAGATGATCCTAACAAAACGGTGGTGGAGAGGAAGCCCAGTAACCATGATGTTACGGGTTCTTCAAATTAACCTTCACCACTCAAAGGTTGCGTCCACCAACCTCATAATCCACCAGGCCAAAGGTGGGCATCTTATTGTCCTGATTCAAGAACCATGGGTATCACATGGACTTGTGTGCGGACTAAGGACTGAAAAATATAAACTGATGTTTGCTCGCAACAAAGGTAATCCTAGAGCGTGCGTGCTAATAAGAAAAGGGATAAATGCTTTCATGCTCTCTAATTACAGCGACACCGATCAATTGACCATTAGCCTGGAGTCGGGAAATGAACGCATGTGGCTATCTTCCTGTTACCTTGCACATGACCATGAGGAACTACCGAGATTAATATTAAAAGATATGGGGCAGTATTGATACTAACGCTAGAAGTGAGTGTATCTTTGATTATCTGATAGGAACTAAACTACAGATTTGCAATAAAGGTAATAAACCTACTTTTGTCATTAGGAATAGACAGGAAGGGTTAGACGCTACTTTTGCTTTTGACTCCGTTATTAACAGAATTAGGAACTGGAAAGTTTTGGAAGAACATTCCTTCTCTGATCATAGATATATCTCGTTTGAGGTTAGTAAAAATCTACCGAAACCAAAGCCTGGTAGAAATATCAGGAAAACAGACTGGGAAAAGTATGTAGATTGTATCGGGGCTACCCTAGGAACATGTCCATCTGTGGTACCACACATCATAGAAGGACTAAAAAATTTGACAAGATTACCTACAACATGAATGCTGCCTTGGCGGAAGCCTTCCCATAAGAAGACTGAGGGGTAAGCCCAAGCCTAAGTGGTGGACGGTTGAACTAAGCAAACTTTAAAAAACAAGCAGAAGCGCTTTTAATGAGGCAAAGAAAACACGTCTCGAAGAAGATTTTAAAGGCTATAAAGATGCTCTGAGAATCTACAAGAAGGAAATCAGAAATGCCCAAAAGCAATCTTGTAAATCCTTTTGTGAAGAGGTTGAGGGGGCAACTGAGGCCTCCAGACTTCGTAAGGGAAATCAAGTTTATACGGGATTTTCCATATGTGGGGTATTGTTGAATTGCGAAAAACTCCCCAAGAGAAAGTCTAGAAGCAATAAGTCGTGTGAACTTTGTGGCGTATATTAGCCACCCCAGCGACAGACAAACATAACCTCAAATCGTTGATGATAAAGTTTAATCGCTTGCATGAGCTCCTCAATTGTATAACTTACCATGCCGATTTGGCTCCAGTGACTGCACTTATGAGAAATCGTGAACAACAGATTTGACAGTTGCTGCCAAAACAACTTGGCCACAACAGCCTATCAACAAGTAGCAATCCAATTTAGAAAACTCTGCTTTTATACAAACAATTAATTTAAAGATTTATTCCCATCAGAGGATAATCGGATCACTGCAAGTGTTGTAATTAAATACAAAAACACAAAACTTTTAATTATATTTAAAAAATGCTCAAATTTCCCTCCCTTATTTCTCATGATGACCGCACCCTTGAGAATGAACAAAAAGTGTCGATTACGGCTGCAAAATTACGAGTACAAACTGGTTGTGAGAAAGAATTTACTTCAGCTCATTGGATAAGTAAACACGAGTAGAAACCCCTGAGTATTGTACGAGTAACTTATCCGTCAATTTGATTTCGCACGCTAGTCTACCGAGTTAGTTTGGTGTAGCATTAAGAGAATACAATAACAATTTGTGAGTACAAAATTTTGAATCAGCTGTTTTTACTACACTTGGCTGGAAGCCTTTGAAGGCGAGGAAGCCTATTTTGTATAGAATACGTGTAGTAAGACTGGGAGATATACCAACAACAACACGTGTAAGTAAAAAATCAAGAAAAAGGTGTATTGTGTGGAACAGCTGTTTTCATGTTCACTGCATTGTAGAGGTGCTCGAGTATTATGCACAACAAAGGTGGTGGAAAAATCTTTCTAAGACATGCGTGTTTGTTTGTGAGTTGGTGTAAGTATCACGAGCATTCGAAACTGCAGTGTAAGACACACAAACAAATCAGTAAAATAAATACAGCGCTCTTCTATAAATAAATAAAAATATCTTTAAGGAAAAAGGAACTTCTCCGACTGGAAAAACAGCAAACAAACAAAGCAAAAGGGGCGCAACCAAAATGCATGTGCTTGAAGAGAGCAATGTTCTGCATGCGCCAGCATAGCATTGCGCTCTTGTTACTCGTATAGCCAATATGCGCTCAGGCATGATTTGTGTTCTCTCCTCTGTTATATGCACCAACTCTGCCACTTTGCGCCTCTCTTTACATGTCTAGCAAACATTTGGCAAGTGAGACGCTGACAAAAACTCCCAGCCAACAAAAAGGACGATCGTCAAGCAGCTGAGTTAGGATCAGAGGTAAATGCCCTCACCGCCTGTGCACAAGAGTCACTGAAACTCAGTACGGACTGTGTGTATACATAAATGTTTGTGGTGGAATGTAGGTACACAAGCAAAGAACCGCAATGCCTTAACACCTGGTGTGTGCTGACTGCCTGCCTGCCTGCTTGCCGCTCACATCTGTTCGACGCTACGGTTGACTTTACTTCTTCTGCATACGAACAGATAATGATCCTGTGGTAAGCGTGTCGAATATTTTCGTAATCGACAAATAGTGCCAATAGCTACGGTATCTGGCCACTGCATTGCGATTGGTGGAATGTTTTAAGTTTTTTCTGTTTCAGCATTCAATTTTGGACACTTTTAAATGACTAAAAGGGTGAAACACTGATTGATTTTGTACTCGTTTAGTAAATGAAAGAGGGGCGCCGGTACTGAAGTAAAATACTACAAACAGCTGGCAAACAGTAAATGAACTTTAATTCGTTGTAATTTCTTTTCAAGCATTTTAGTGAAAAAAGGTCAAAAATCCTTCAAGGAACTAATTGTTAAACATATTTGAAGCTTCTCGCTAAACAAATACAAACAAATAGGATACTAAGTTAGTACCATATTGTCATTTTTGGAATGTATTGTAAAAATAAAACTATTCCAAAAATCTTCCGCAGAATGTTTCTCTAAAACTCTCCAAGGGACGCCTCAACCGAAGATGCAATCAGCTATATGAAAAACTTCACAACGCCTCGAGAAGGCGGTATAACAGCTGAGCCCATTGATTTGGAACAATGAAATACTGCCCGGAGACTGGAACACATCAATAATATGCCCCATTCACAAGAGAGGCAATAAGACAAACTGCAAGAGCTATTGTGGGATTTCCCTTCTTAACACAACGTAAAAAATCTTCACAAAGATTGTAAAGAAAAGATACTTTTAGGCCACGCAGAAAGAGTTTTTCCGGAGCATCATTACGGATTACGACCTGAAAACTCAACAATAGACCAAAATTTTTCTCTCAAGTTTACGATGGCATCCGCAGGATGGCTATCCCCACAATATTTCATAAATGTAAAATCCCAGACAAACTAATCAGAAAAGTGATGATGAATTTGAAAGGAACTGTCTCAAATGTGATGATAAATCTGAATCCTGCAGAATTGAAACTGGAGTAAGACCAGAGGATGGTTAATGGTTAATGGTAGTAAAGGGTTAAGGTATGGGCCTGCGACCATATTGATCTATTGTGCACCCTATGCTGTCTATTGACTGTTAAGTTTGCTTATGAATTGTACCATCTGCTTCTGAGGGAGTGATTGTAGGTCTTCATCTATAAGCATGAACTTGTTTAAAAACCTTTTCCTTCTATGCGTCAATCCCGGACATTCGTTGATGAGATGTTCTATAGACTCCTCATCTTCGTAGCAAAATCTGCAGGTGCTGGTGTTAGGTATGCCTAATTTATGTAAGTGTTTGTTGCAGGTGAAGTGACCCGTGAGGGCGCCTGTGAGAGTGCGAATGCTCTTTTTGTTTAACGTGAGGGTCATCTTAGCTCTTTCAGCGTTGAAACTTAAGAACTTTTTGGAGTGTCTAAGACCCTCTACGTTGTTCCAATGCTGATTTATTAGAGTTTTGGCCCAGTATTTTACTTTTTATTTTAGGCTGTTTTTGTTAAATCCAAACATGGGACTAGGTCCGATGAAATTTACATTTGCCTCTTTTTTGGCTTGAAAGTCTGCCTTTTCGTTGCCGTCATAACCCTTATGTCCTGGTACCCAAAGTAATGAGACATTGTTTTTGGATGCCAGGTTATTGAGTGCCTTATGGCATTCTAAGAGGGGTTTTGAGTTGTATGTATAGCTATCTAAAGCTTTTAGAACTGATTGGCTGTCCGAGAGTATTCTAATCCTTACTCTCTTGTGGTTTCTACGTTGCATGATGTTTGCTGATTCCATTATTGCGTATAATTCCGCTTGGAAGATGGTGGTGTCCCTGGTAAGAGTGAATGATTTGTGGATTCCGGGTCCCACTGCTCCTGCTCCTACACCATAAGGTGTTTTTGATCCATCAGTGTACCATTTTGGTGAATCATCATTCATCCATTTTGGGTTTGTTTTCCACTCGATCCTCTCAGGAAAGGTAACTGTGTATCCTTTTGTGAGACAGAGGGTTGGGTCTGAATCTTGAGCCATGCTTATGGTATTTTTGATTTTATTTAGGATACTTAGGTGACCGGTGAGGTTGCCTAATTTGAAATTTTCTTTCATGTATAGCATGAGTGCTTGCGTTGCTGCTTCCTCTTGGATTGCTATATGAAGTGGTGGGAGATTAAGCAGTGCTTCCAAGACCAGAGGATACACTCACATCAACAATCTTCAACCTTATGCTATGTTGTGCCATGAAGAAAGTGACGAAAAAAGACTGGACATAAATATATCAAACGGAGCTGTCCAATTGTTCGCATACGCGGATGACATAGCAATTGTCAGCAAAAACATCCACGCCCTATTCAAAACCCTCGCGGATATTGAAATTGCATCTGGTGAAATTGGCCTTAAAATCAAGATAAGGCGAAATATATGATGATGTCCAGAGATAATAAGCCAACATCAGACAAACTGAAAATTGGCGATTTTGCTTTTGAAATCATGGAATCTCAATTCAAAAGCCTCGCCATCGATGGAAGAATCCAAACAGCTAACAGATCGTACGCGTCACTAACGAAACTCTTCAAAGCGAGATTACTAAACAGACAATGTAAATTGATTCTGTACAAAATCATCATTAGACAAGTCTTCTGATATGTTGCTGTAAAATACTGAGAAAAATTTTTGGTTTGCTCAAAAATCACGGCGTGCGGCATATAAGGTGGGACGATGAAATAGACCGGCTTATAAAGAGCCTGTTAATACGAGTAGGGCTGGGTCATATAACAAGAAACGACGGTACGAGGGTGCAGAAGAAAATTGTAAAAGTGAGAGTATTCATCATTAGATCAAGAAGAAGCCGGAGAACGAGATGGAGGAGGACATCGGTAAACTTGGGATAAGGCATTGGAAAAAGACGCAAGCGATCGAGATGTATGGCGGTCCCACATTCAGCAGGGCAAAGCTCACAAAGAGCTGTAGTGTCAAAGATGATGATGATGACTGAAGAAGTAAATTAGTGGTATACAATTTTCTTCTCTTAACACAATTAAATAATTGAAATATTATCTGTATGTAAAATGGACCTCAAGAAGTATAAAAGTGTATAACAACACAGCTATGAGCTCATTTGCTGTATTAGCAACACACGTGTCAAAGTGTGCGCCTGCGCTTAGCTGGCCACCAGCAATGCCTGCATTTCGCAAAAAGGGTGCATACTTAATTCATCGCTGACCCTTTGTGGCGCACTGAGCTCTGCAGTTTAGTTTGCTTGCATTTTCGTACGTTCGTCCGTCGCTTCGCCTTCCCAGTTGACGATTTAGCAGTCCCGTATGCAATAGCGTAGAACTGATGGCAGGGTGCATGCATTTTGCACACATTGAAAGCGGAATTGCGATTGGTTTTGCCCTTTGTTGTGTGCAGAAGTTTTGAAATGGCAGCTGATCTGCTGCTCGCATTAAAATATACAAATTGCAAGAATAAGGGCCAACCGACCATTGCTCGCTAAGGCTTGTGCCACAATTAGCATTAGTTATGTTTATTTGAACTGTACAACTTTGAAAGAGAATTAACAGGGGCCAGCCATAGTTGACTTGGAATGTTTATGCAAAATGCTTATGTTTCCACAAGAACGTGTCACCTAGCATTTGAAGATTACGATAAGAGATAATTCTAGATGATCTTCTCTATTTTAAACTGACTCTAATACTGTAGCATGTGAAATAAGCTGCTTCCTGTGGCTTTGATTTGTGGTAGGCTTTGTGTTTCGAAAATTCAACAAGTGGAAGTGTATTCAAATAATGAAAACAACTATTAAACAGAGCAGAAATCGCTGGTCCCTGGGATCTTGCCTACAGAACGGTTATGCAGAAAGTAAAAGGACTGCGAGCACCGCAATCTACATTCCACATCCTACTCAGCCAAGTTGTAATGGAACTTTTTCCCCAATAGGAGGAAACTAGTGATCGACATCAAATGGTGACTGACATCGACTACATTCCGGCAGTTACAATAAAAGAAATTTTAAGCTCGATGAGGTGTATAAAAGACAACAAAGCACCAGGCCCAGATGGCGTTCCTAACATCTCCTTTAAGGCAGCAGTGCGGGCGATGCCAGAAATCTTTGCGAATATGTATGAAGCATGTCTTAATGAAGAGACCTTGCCGCGAAGATGGAAATTGCAACGGCTAGTGCTGTTACTCAAGGCAGGCAAACAAGCAGATCAATCCTCAGAATACAGACCTCAGTATATGCTCGACACGGTGGGTAAAGTGCTTGATCGCATCATTTGCGATCGGCTACAATCTATCTGGAATGCCCAACAGACCTGATCTGATAAATAATTTGGCTTTAGACAGCTGGATTAACTGTGGACGCTATTATAACGGTGAAAAATATGGCGCGCGACGCCATTAGCGGAGGACACACGCTAGACCTCAAAAATGCATATATTCGGGGAGACGGTCCAACAAATTGCTGTTCCTAAGAAACTTCCAAGTCCCTGTATATCTAATACGCATAGTTTGAAGCTACTGGAGAGTTTGACCTATAGACCCACCCCCAAAATTATCTAAAGGGTGACCAGAAGATACGGAGACTTTGACCACTATTTAACCCAAATACTGAGCGGTCACGGATGTTTCTTATAGTAGCTCCATCGATTTAATTTGGAAGACACTCCGCAGAGAACGTTAAAGTATAGAGAAGTCTCACGAGCTACGAATAGTGTAAATTGTCAAAAATGAAGTCTGACCGCGAAGACTGATCACCACAGACACATTTTTCACCAAAACTTAGCAGTAAGGGCCTGAATTATGTAAATTTAGCAGCAGTCGATAAGAATTTGTTGGTGATTAGAAGCAATGAATGTTAAGTTCAAATGACTCGCGAGACGAGTGCCCTTCGAAATTCCATACGTTCCTGTCATTGAAACTTCTCTATACATTAACGTTCTCTACACTCCGTTCTGTTCAAGCAGCAACAATGCAATTGAAAGCGCGGAGCAGATGTTCTTCTTCTGCGATCCTCTTAACGAAGCACACTGAACGCTTGAGTTATTCTTGGGTGAACAGCTAAGCCCAGATAGCTTAATCAATGACATGTGTGCATCGAATGACTGTTAGAACTCAGTTAAATATTTTACAAAAATGATAACGCTGCATCTGAAACGCGCGGAGTGGCAGCGCAAAATGCAGGCAAGAAATTAGCTCTCGACGGGAGGTGGACTGTCTACGAACTGACAGCAAATCACAGACGCTCGAGTCAAGTACTGACGACGATATAAGACGGTATAATAATACATATAGCAACATACTCCGATGTTTCTGTTTTGCTGCAGATGCGAAAGAACCTATCTTCAGCGTATAACCTCCATACGCCCAAGTGAGAGGAGCCTGGGAGCATGCCCCACATGACACTGGTGAGACGGCACAGAGACATTAGAAGACGAGCCTATAGCATAAAGCTGGCTACAAATATGGTGAACACAGACGTGAGTGAATAGTATCGGTCCAGTTTATGGACGCCATTCTGCGCCCTCCCAAAGTCATGCATGAAGTAGTCTCCCCAAAAGAAGAGGAGAGATTGTTTTAGCGGCCACACATCAGTTTCAGTTTTTCAGAAACATTTTAAGAATCTTAAAAACTCCAAACAATAAAATATGAAATCAAATAAAACTCTTAGTTCTTTATTGCTTTAAGTCATCTATAGGACATTTAGTTAAGTTTGAAAATGGTCTAAGTCAATTCTAATTTTAAAAACAAAATTTCCATATGAAATTCACTCAAAATTCCGTATTCATAATAAACTTCGGTTAATAAAGACTAATAAGATTCCAAATCAAATGTTGCACAATTTATTCAAATGCAACTCATTAAATAACTCAAAACTAGAAATATATGACCTAGACCAATTTCATAATTATGGGCACTAGGCCGGGTCGATTTGTGGGGAGGCAAACAAATCGCCCATTGCTCTGTGAAAATCATGTTCTAGGGATCAAAATAAGAAACTTTGCCGAAGAAACCATACCTCTAAAACGAATTCTGATATCCCCCAATTGTGTGGGCGAGGGCAATAGCAAAATGGTTCGTGAAGGTCTGAGATTTTTTGTCTGCTATTTCGTCATCGACCAACGGTATTTGAAGATCTTTGCCCATCTTCGAGATTTTGGCGTACCATGATAGCGATATTAGTAGAACAGGTAGTGCCAAAAGCTGTGCACCGTACATTCATATTGGCTTTATAATGAAATTGTTTTTCTTTGTTTCCTTTTGCGGATGAGGAGGTTTAAAATGCCTAATTCATCATCAAAGCTGCCTTCGCTGCAATGGTATGCCCCGAGACTAAAAAACTCCCCCTTGTACAGAAACGACGCCCACCCTGGAACCGATTTTGTATTACTTTAGAGTGGGGTCTTATCTTCCTCATTACAAAGGTGTCTGCGTCCAGGTCCAGCTTTTGTATCCAAAGATATTTGCATTTGTATAAAATTCCTGAAAATACCCTAACTTTTTGAGCTCTATACCACCGGGACCCCTTAAAAATACGAGTAAGAGTCCTATCTGGGCACTGTCTTATGCTAGTAGAATTGGGGCCCCATATTTTAATTTTTGCAGGGGTTGTCAGGATGTAGAAGAGGAAGAGACGGTTGAACGCCTTCTATGCAGATGCGTGGCTTTGTGAAGAAGAAGGATGAATTTGTTCGGCATTGCTTTTCGGGACAGCATCTCGGATGTTGCAGATATAAAATTACACAGGATGGCTTAACGCGGACCAAGTGGAGTAAGGATGAGATACTCGTAGTTCCGGAGGTATCACAAGAGGCCTCTATTTGGTTTAGGTGTGTCGTAAGACAGTTACTTTACCTAACCTAATCTAACCTAACTCCCGCTGTTCGCCTACAATCAATGTACTTATAGTTTCCAAGGTATGCCACAGGGAGGTTTTTTTTTATTTTTATATTTTTTAATTCTATAAAAATTGACTTCACCGAAGTTCCTTCGGTTCCACGTAGTAACGTCTTTTATTCTCAAATTTATTTCGATATTTTTGGCAAGGGCTTATAATCTGAATATAATAGAATAGAAATAGAAAAATGTTTTTAACATTTTCAATTTTTCTTTTATAAACTTGACAAATGGATTCCATATTATGAATTCATTTTTTAATTCAAATCTTACAAAAGAGTTGCGCAAAAGTTTTCTTGCGTTCGGGTCTCTGCACTCGGAGTTATTAAACTCCAAGCGCCAGGTGAGCCACTCTGTCGCTGTGTCTTTGATGTGACAGCACGTGCCATCGAGACAAAAATTAACGAGCTAATACGAGCAGGGTGGCTGATGAATTTTGCTACATTAAGAAACTCAAATAACTTTTGTTTTAGTGTATGGAATTCATTTATTTTTTTTTTCAAGTTGAAGGTCATTAAATTTTATTAAATGTAGCTTAACTAGTTTTAAAAATAATTTAATTTAAATGCCCCCCATGCTCGTTGACACAAGTGCGGCATCTTAGTAAAAAGTTGTTCATTGCTGCTTTGAGAGTTGCGACAGGAATAGCCGCAATTGTTGCCCGAATGGATTGTTTTAGTTCATCCAAATTTGTTGGCTTTGTTTTATAAACTTCTTATTTACATAAACCCCACAAGAAAAAGTCAGGTGCAGTAAGGTCAGGCGACCTGGGGGGCCAACGAAATTCGGAGTTTCTTGAAATCAGTTTATTGGGAAATTTTCGTCACAACTCTGTCATGACAGTCTGGGCTATGTGAGACGTTGCCCCATCTTGTTGAAACCACACAGAGTTGAAAGGAATTCTCTTTCGACGTAGTTCTGGATAGAAAAATTCTTTCAGCATTTTCAAATAACGGTCTCCAGTAACCGTAACGGTGTGACCATTTTCTTCAAAAAAATAAGGCCCTACAATACAGCGGGAATAAACCGCACACCACACCGTCACGCGAAGAGGATGCAATTCCGTCTCGTGGAGTATCTGTGGGTTTGAAGTACTCCATATTCGACAATTTTGTTTGTTCACATTGCCGTTTAAATCGAAATGGGCCTCATCAGACATGAAAAGGCAGTTTAACATGTTTTGGTCTTCTTCCACCATTTGCAGGATCTTCTGGCAAAATTCCAAGCGAATCGGCAAGTCTGCTGCATTCAGTTTGTTAACCATTTGAATTTTGTAGGGAAATAAGTCTAAATCTTTGTGCATTATTGTATGCAAAGACTGTCGGCTGACACCAAGTTGAGCAGATAAGCTTCTTGTTGAAACCCTTGGATTGCTTTGTATAGCTGCAGCTACAGCAGCGATCGTTTCCTCCGTCCGAACTGGTGGGTTTCGATGATAAGGCCTTCTTGCGACTGTTCCTTGCTTAGCAAAATTATTCACCAGTCTCATTATGGTCCATCTGCTCGGGGGATCGCCGCCAAACATCCGCCTGTACTCTCTCTGTACCAAAACTACGGACTCCAGTGCGTGATAGCGGCGGACTATCCAAATTCTCGTTTGCGTGTCCCAGTTATCCATTTTAATATATTAAATTTTAAAGATCAATCTGCAAACTAAAACAAAAATGGAACAGATAACTTAAAAATAAAAAAAGTTATTCAATTTTTTTTTGGTAGCGGCTTTCATCAGCCACCCTGTATTAAGTTTTGCTTTAAATTTGATAAAACTTTTGCCAAAACGTTTCAATTGATGAACCAAATTTCAGGTGATGATTGTTTAGTTAATATTTTATACAAATACATGCACCTGATTCCCACAACTACTCCACAGTGGCCAACTAAACGAAAAAGCAAAAGTGATTATGCCTCCCCAATGCTACTCAAGTAGTTTGACCTGGTTCGTGATATTTCAAAGTTGTTCAACACATAGCAGTATCAAATGGCACAAGAGCACAAACAAGAAGTGATTTCATATTTAAGTGCATGTGCGGCGGCTGCCGTAGCCGAATGGATTGGTGCGTGTCTACCATTCGGAAGTCACAGAGAGAACGTCGGTTCGAATCTCGGTGAAACACTAAAATTAAGAAAAACATTTTTCTAATAGCGGGCGCCCCTCGCCAGGCAATGGCAAACCTCCGAGTGTATTTCTGCCTTGAAAAAGCTCCTTATAAAAATATCTGCTGTTCGGAGTCCGCTTAAAACTGTAGGTCCCTCCATTTGTGGAACAACATCAATACACACACACCACAAATAGGAGGAGGAGCTCGGCCAAACACCCAGAAAGGGTGTACGCGTCAACTATATATGTATATATATATATGTATGAGAGGGTATTAAGTATGCGTTGTCGGCAATTTATTGAAGCTACGCATTTCATAAAAAGTGTGCAAACTGAGTTTAAACTTTTAATTTGTTCGCCGATATCATTTTATTTCGTGCGCACAGGATAAAAATACATTGAGGAGCTTACGCTGGGACATTAAATGTTTGTATGTGTGCATGCATGCGTATTTGTGTTTGAGTATAAATTTTGTAATCTTTGTCGAATGTTTCTGCAGGCATTTTTACTCAGGTCTGCCTTCACTTCCTTGCAGTTCAGTTTCTTTTTATTTGTGCATGAGCATTTACGGCAGCCAAGAGTTCTGAGTTTTTTTGCAGGTGTCGTTGCTGTTATTGTTGGTGCGAATACACCATTTGCGGTAGATGGTCTACTTGCAGGTAAAAGTTTCTCTTACAGTTGGCATTACGCAGTTTTATAGCACACTTTGTGGCTTTGAAATTAGTTTTTCTGAATTTTTAAACTTATACTAGACTTTTGTGTGGTTTTTTTGTGCTATGAAAAACTCAGAAAAAACACTCATTTAATTCAAAGATTTCACTGATTCTCAGATAAACGCGCAAATTTTCTTAAAACTCTCTTGAGTTCTTACCCCCGATTTCGGAAGTGGAGCCTTCTTTAGACGCTCTTGCAATATTTGCAAAGGGGAATTTATGTTATAGTCATTAGTAGTATGTCTTATTATTAGCAGAGAATGTACCAGAAATAGTAGCTGTAGCAGCAGACCTGTAGATCTCTGTTCGGAAACAACGAATAGGACGAACAGAACCGACAAGAGATAGAGAACTTACATATGAAAATATACCTCTGCAGGCTGTGTGCACACTTCTACGGAATATTTATCAAAGTATGGCATCTACTACCGCACAGGACTTTAAATCTACCGCACTTTAGGGTACACAATTTTATAAAAATAAAAAAATTTAATGCTTTTAATAAAGATTCCGTTTGATTTTTTCAAGTTTGATTTTTCACATTAGTGGAGGAATTTGTACGAACGAATCTGCGAACATTTCATACGCTAAAGCCCACTTTCAGCAGGATGATTGGGAAGAAGTTTTTTTGTATGCTTTGCTATGCGGCTATTTGAGTAAGACGTGTTTCGGGATTTTCGCTGAGATGGAAAAAGAGCAGGGTCGTTCGGTATTACGCTTTTTGTTTTTGGATGGGAAATATGAGAGTAGATAAAACCAAAGTTGGATGCTGTCTATGGGGACTCTTCGCCGTCAATGACCACAGTTAGATATTGGTTCAACTAGTTTAAATGTGAGTGAACGTCCGGTAGACGTGACTTCCAAGGAAATCATTCAAAAAGTCCACAACTTTTCTGATTCTCGTTGATCGACGAACGAAAGTGCCCGAAGTTACAGAGGCCATAGATGCATCGATCGGAATGGCAAATAATATTTTACATGATAAGTTGGCGATGGAAAAATTGTCAGCCCGATGGGTGCCGCGATTGCTCAGGATGGACAACAAGCGGATCCGGCTGTTAACTTCGAAGCAGTGTTTGGAGCAATTGAACCGAGATCCGAAAGAAAGGCGAATTCGAGAAATTTTCATCAAACGTTTTAATCAGAATTTTTATAGCCTATTGCACCTTAGCAAAATAAGGGATAGCTTGAAGTGACTCAAAATTCTCGTTGATTTTTAATATTTTTCCCCCTGACGTTGGTGCATATTTTCACTATATGAAAAAGTGCTTCCATTATATGTATGTATGTAGAAAATGTTTTGAAAAATAAATATATATACATATACCTAATTGGCGCTTACACCTTTTCGGGTGCTTTGAAGAGCTCCTCCTCCTATTTGGGGCGTGCGTCTTATTGTTGCTTCACAAATGGAGAGATCTACAGTTTTAAGCCGATTCCGAAAGGTAGATATTTTTTTGAGGGGTGACCGCTACTAAAAAAAACTTTTTGGATTATTTAGTTTTCGTGTACGGAGACGCGATCCTACGTTTCTGAATTCCCAATGGTAATTATGCACCAACCCATTCGGTTACGGCCGCCGCTGAAAAATGAATAGCTTTGATAGATTTTGGAATGAAACTGGATGGCTTTTGACGGTTTCTGCTGATATTATAAAGCACACTTTCTATTATCGGATACTTGTTAGTTTTGTGAGAAATTTAGAAGCGTACGTTTGTTTTCCTTGTTCACTCCTCTCGAGAGCATAGGGCCGCGACAAGACTCTCCCATCGTATACGGTTCTGTGCTGTTATTTTTGCACCGTCCATGAGATGTCGGCATCTGCTAGTTCGCACAGCATCGACCTTCTCCAAATGTTTTTTGGTCGACCGCGACCTCTGCTCCGATGCGGGTTCCAGTCCAGTGCCATTCGCGTTATGCTATCTGGGGGTTTTCTCAATGTGTGACCTATCCATCGCCACTTTCTGCGTTTGATTTGCCCAAGGATGGGTTCCTCGTTCGTTAATCTGCATAGTGGGTTGTTACTGATGGTGTTTGGCCAGAATAATGATGAAAGATAGTAGCCTCTGTGTGATGGTGTTAGAAACCAGCCATGTTTCGCTAACGTACAACAATACGGAGTTCACGCATGAGCTGAATATTCGTAGTTTAGTGCGCTTGTAGATTTGCGAACTCCCCCATACTGCATTCGCCCGAATACCGCCCTAGCTTTGTTTAGTCTGCAGTTGACATCTTCATTTGCTCCAGCTTCTGCCGTGATGATGCAGCCGAGGTAGCAGTGCCAGTTGGCGCATAACGTCATCAAGGACGATGGCCAAGAGAAGGAGCGACACAGGACAACCTTGCCTTACGTCTGCGTTGGTAGTGAATGGATCACTGATATCACCTTTGTGAAGTACTGCCAGTTCGGAGTTCTCGTAGAGGGCTTTGATGAGGCGGATTATCATGGCGAGAACACCCTTTCTACTCAGTGCCAGTGTGCTGGCTTGGTCAGCACAGCTTCGGTGAGGGCAAAACCAACTTGCTCGTCTCTTAAGGAGCGTTCGACATCTTTGAGCCTGCTTTGTATGATTACGGCTACAATTTGGTAGATGGTGTTAAGTAGGGTTATTCCTCGCCAGTTGTCGCAGTCACGCAGGTCG
Organism: Anastrepha ludens; assembly: GCF_028408465.1. Lineage (NCBI taxonomy): Eukaryota > Metazoa > Arthropoda > Insecta > Diptera > Tephritidae > Anastrepha > Anastrepha ludens. The sequence continues at coordinate 105,069,244 of NC_071499.1, forward strand.
CCTTTCTTGGGTAGCTTCACTATGATACCTTTTGTCCAGGGCGGAGGCAGCTTTTCATTGCTCCAGACGGCGGTGATATGAGGATGAAGAATTTCCACTGATATTTGCGGGCCTTCCTCGTATCCATCTTCGCTCACCGCTTTGTTGAGCTTCAGCTTCTTAATTGCATCTTTAATCTCCGCTAGGCTGGGGCAGGATGTTGTTATTTTATCGCTGGTTGTTGTAGCGCTGCCCACTTCAGAGCTAGGTATACTGGTAAGGTATATTAAGTATACTGATCAATAATTTCCGACATAGACATAGCGCAGCGAATAAAGATCCAGCGGCTACGTTGGCTGGGTCATGTCGTCCGAATGGATACAAACGCTCCGGCTTTGAAAGTATTCGATGCGGTACCAGCTGGTGGTAGCAGAGGAAGAGGGCGGCCTCCTCTGCGTTGGAAAGATCAGGTGGAGAAGGACTTGGCTTCACTTGGTGTGTCCAACTGGCGCCGGTTAGCACGAGAAAGAAACGACTGGCGCGCTTTGTTAAACTCGGCCAAAATCGCGTAAGCGGTTATAGCGCCAATTAAGAAGAAGAAGATCAATAATTTCCGCGTATGAAAAACGATTTGAAGCAGTGCTGCTATTTGCACACCCTAAAGGTCCAAGAATGTCACATGTATCTGCAATAAAACATTTGAAGAAGTCATAGACGTCCATAAATAAACAGGTGCACCGAAGTTAAAACCTTGATGACTTCTTCGGGCGAGGACAAAAAATATAAAAATAAATTTGTGACAAAGCCGAACTTATGCTTCCGTGAAGTGGACGCAGTTTTGAGGAGAAGTGGTGTTAAGGTATTCAGAGACACCACTCGAGGTCGTTTACTTTCAGAAGACCTGAAATTCTGGGGAACATGGAAAAACCGCTGTTTTCATTATCAAACATTAAAAAGAAACTTGTGAGAGCTAAGGCAAATTCATAACGGAATGGGGCAAACGCAATATCCACGGATGAATCTTCCATTTGGGCGAATTGTTGCCCTGGTGTACTTCTGATAATCGACCACTTCAACGAACTATTAAGCATCCGGCTAAGGTTCATGTTTGGAGCTGTTTTTTCGAAAATCGACTTGTCCATTTATTTGTGTTTACCGCCAATTTGAATGCAGTTGTGATAAATAAAATTTACCAAAAATCATTATACCCCTCAGCTGCGAGATATTTGGAAGAGGTAGCCAACCTTGGATTTTTAAAAAGATAACGAGCCCAAGCTTCAAGGCCGAAGGTGTGGAGAGTGGAAACTTCGGAATGGGATTCCACAGTCGCCTGATGGCAACTTTAATGAAAATGTTTAGACAGTAGTTCAGCACAAATTTATAAAAAAAAACCACAGTTATCAAGGCGAATTCGGCTGCTTGGGAGCCGATTACCGCCACAACTTGAGCAGAAATTAACAAAAAGTATGACTCGGAGATGTGCAGCCATTATTACTAATGGTGGTTATTATAGATTTTATGGTGTATATACAATATGTAAATACATATGTATGTAAATATCATAAGCCCATTAAATGCAGTTTGTTGAAATCGAATTGGTCAAATAGTTTCTAAGTTATGGCGGTTACGCTTCTGTTAGACTGTAGCTAATAACTTGAAGGTAATTCTGAAAGGGCTTTATGATAAAATTACCTATTAAAATAAATGGAAATACATACATACATTCGCAATTCACTGATTGCAAACTCTCTACAACATACACACGTACATACACAGGGTGAACGATATGAAGTGTTACCAACTTCACACTGCTTGTATCTGTAAAACAGCTCATGACATCAACGTCAAAATTGTTCTCATGACAGTTCAATATGTTGTTTATAAGCCATCAAAAGCATTTGCGTCTCAGTTTTGTTGAATTTTTTTTTCTGTGATGGAATTCAAACGTAATAGTGTGATTGCGTTGTATTTGGCTGAAAAATCACAACCAGCCATTGTTCTTGAGCTCAGTCACCTCAAAGCGAATAAAATGTTTGTGTATCGCACCATAAAACGTTACAGTGATACTGGTAGCATTGCAAAACGCTATGGAGGTGGACCAAAAAAACCGCAACAACGCCAGAAATGGTTCGGAAAGTGAAGGCTCAACTTGAACGAAATCCATGTCGAAGTCGAAGAAAAATGACCAAAGAACTGATAATATCGCAAGACAGCATTCGACGCATATTGAAAAACGAGCTCAAGGCCAAGGCTTACGAGTTCCAAAAAGCACACGATCTTTCACCCCAGCAAACAAAAGTTCGGAACGAAATAGCAAAGTTGTTGCAAAGAGTTGTTGCGCTTGCACAAACGTGGCGAATTTCCTAACATTGTGTTTTCTGATGAAAAAAAATTCCCAATTTAGCAGTTCATAAACACTCAAAAGGATCGTGTTTACTTGACCGAACGCTCATATGAGAATTTGAGCCTACGTATGGCCACTCGAAGCAATTTCCCATCGCAAGTAATGGTTTGAGCCGCAGTGACCGCTGATGGACGCTCTCCAATCGTTTTTATCGAGCCTGGTGTCAAAGTGAATGCGACTTATTATCGGGAAAATGTTTTAGAAGCTGCTTTAGAGCCGTGGACACGCAAACATTTCGGTCGTAGACCATGGACGTTCCAACAGGACTCAGCACCGTCTCATAAAGCTCGTGTGAACCAAGAATGGTTAAAAAATCATGTTCCACACTTCATTTCGTCCACACAATGGCTTTCGAATTCGCTAGACGCAAATCCGATGGACTATTTCATCTAGTCCATTTGGGAGAGCAAGGTGAGGACTAAAAAATATGCCAGTATGGACGCGCTGAAAAATGCGATTATACGATAATGGGCCAAAATACCTCAAGATCACATTCGTGCAGCATGCAACTCATTTTTTGACTGTTTCAAGGCTATAGTCAAGGCAAAAGGTGGTCATATCGAGCTAAAGTGAATATACATATGTTAAAACTGTAATGATTTTTGAACAGTTTTGTCTTTGAAATCAATAAAAACTAGTTTCACATAAAAAAGTTATGGTGTTTTGAATAGGTAACACTTCATATCGTTCACCCTGTATACACACCCACATACATAAATATGTCCATATCTTACGAGACTAAATAAACAATTGCATAGCTGTTTAGAAATGCCACTTTACTTAAGTTTTGTAAACTCGTTTACGGTAGCAGCTCTTGTAAGGATTCAGACAAATTTTTGGTTGCCTCAAAGGGCAATGTGCAAGACGGAGTAAATAAATGACTCAAAGGTTGTGCGCTCATATAAATTTCCCAGCTTTACTTCGATGTAAACAAGCACACAAATAGGTATCAGCAATTCCGCATGTGCAAGCACATATTCACACACAAACATTGCATAATCATATAATCGCCGGGCGCATCGGCTAGACGAGAAGACAATGAGGGTGCACACGGTGCCAAAGGCATTTGTATTGATGGTTTATGGATGGAAGCATACATGCCGTTATATGCATATATGTATACACACATACATATAAAGTAGGCTTTCCACCACATTTTTGACCCTAAAGCAAAGCAGGAACGCAGATAAATGAATTAAAACACCAACAATAAATAATTCAATCATACAATCGCTTAATCCTTGCAATTCAAACGACGAAAAACAATAATAATAAACATAAATACATACACATTTGTATACACAAGGACTCGAGAAGAGGTCTTAGGTTTGTCGTTGTCAATTGATGGCCATTATGGGTCGAAACCACGAAATAAAGGGGAGTATATGAAGCAGCATGTAGACAGGAGGAATAAGAGAAAGGAAATGTGCAAAACTTGGGTGCATCTACGATTGTATGTATGTATGTATATACACATATGTCGTATATATACATACACGTATGTATACTATTTAGAATGGGTAGTCAAGAATTATTGGTAATAATTTGGCGAGACATGCAAACCTCAAGCCATCAACTGTTTGTTAACACTCTCCAGGATGAATTGTGTTCTAGTGGCTGAGGTTCTTAATGCAAACTGTCTTATTGCTAAATAGCTGAGTGTCGAAATCTAAAAGTGTGCAGCCATAGACGAATTTATCAGCTGAAAAAAAATTAAAGGTATGCCCTCAATCTATCAAACGGAAATTGGCAGCTACAGCCTTGAAATGGTCAATGAATTTAAGCAGCTTGGTGTTATGCTGAGCGCACAGAAAAATACATACATCTACTGCCATACAAGACAGGATACAAGCTGCTAATAAGTCTTACTTCGCGCATACAAAGTTGAAACCAGACCCTACGATTTTTCAAAAGCGTCATAAGACCTAAACTCACATACGCGTGCGACGCGACGTCTGGATTCTCAAATCCAATGAAACCGATCAGTTTAATTTTTTTGAAACGAAGTTTCTAAGCAAAATATATGGACCCGTACGACTTGAAGACGGTACCTACTGCACTCGGTATAACGACAAGTTAGACCCTATTATCAGGGGTGCAAATGTAATCAGGTACAACAAAAAGCAAAGGATTTGATGCGGATACGGTTACGTTTTACGAATGAGCAACGATAGCATTCTAAAAAACGATCTCCGAAACAAATCCACCAGGCAACAGAAGAAGAGATCGGACGAGAAAACGATGGAGAGATGACATTGAAGGCGACTTTGGAGCTATGGGCATATCTGATATCAAGCAAAGAGCCGATGACCGAGTGACGAATTGTAACGGAAGGAATGGTTCACCCCGAACTGTGTTGATATGATGATGATGATGCATAACCCACTATAAGCAGTCAATTGAAAGTGGCGAGAAAGAGAGAGGATGGTATGGTTTTCCTAACGTTGAAAGCGGGCCCATTATATGAATGCCGCTGAAATGGAAGTAAAAATATTGCTATATGTATCGGGTGCTATTTTAGTTGCATGTGAACTATCGATATCGATAACTATGGCTTGGCAGCTGAGAATGGCAAACTGTGTCGAAATTTCAGTTCAGTAAGGTTTGTCGAATCATCATGAATTGTTTAACGCCAGAACAAGACTTCCGAATTGTGGAAATTTATTTTGAAACAAATAAATCTACAGCGAGGTGTAGAAGAAAATGCCGAAATGTTGACTCCTCGTCGTTCTCATCTTGTTGGCCTTTGTCTTTCGACTACGTGAAAAATTTTACGTAAGGATTTTGGCTTGCATGCCTATAAAATTTGCGTCACATTTTTGCTGATTTAGAAACAGAACGTTGGATCTCCCAGCAAGATTCCACTCCAGTCCATAAGGCAAAAACCACCCAGCAGTTGCTAAAAAACAATATTCCTGGGTTCGTAGCCGCAGAAGATTGGGCGTCTTGAAGTCCAGATCTGAATCCACTACATCTGACTACAGTTTGTGGTCAGAATTGGAGAGCAAGGCCTGTCGAGGACCTCAGACCTGGTTGAAGCAGCGGCGTCAGCATTCTTGGAAACCGTGCGTGTTGCTATAGCTGAATGGACTAATCGTTTGAAGGCTTATGTTAAAGCAAATGGTGGCCATTAAACATTTTTTTTTTTTTTTGGTATTTACATGATTAAATAACACTAACTTTATTCAAAAAAGTATTATAATTTCATATCTATAACGGATTTAACTTGTAACAGAACTTATGGCAGGACTAAGTATATTTGAAAGACCTCGAAACTTCCAAGTCTTTCGGCCTGGGGCTTACACCCTTTTTGGGTGTTTGACCGTGCTCCTCCTCCTATTTGCCCAGTTGAGAGACGGAAGGCTTTCATGTGGCGATCATCTCTAATTTGTCTTGTAATGGATCTGCCCGATAGATTCTTTTCCCTGCATATGATTTTCTGCTTTCTAAGGGAATTTCTGCGTTTGTGAAAAATTGATCGTACGGTAAACAAATATTCTCGGAATATTAAGTTTTTTCAGCAATTCGTAAATCTCACTTGCACTTTTACCACACTTTTGAAATGCAATCACTGCAATGCAGTTTTCCTTAACACCCCAGTCCATTGTTAACAAGCGGAATTTGCTCTCGCCGTATGCGGTGTAAAATTTATTCCAAAACTAAGTACACCGCATTTGCTTACTTAAATAAAGAGCGGTAATTCCGGCTCATCGTCTGGCAATATAATGAATATCTGAGAAATATTTCTTTATACTTTATCGTTTTTTAAGAGCTTGTCAATGAGAACTCTTCAATGATACTCCGCAAAGAAATTGGCAAATTAGAGAGAAGTACAAAATTACTTGTATGGTCACTTTGTGCGCTGTTTTTTGTATTAGTTTACCATGTCCTCGTATCGCTTGACCAATTTCAGGCGCCTTCCCGCTTACCAATATTTTGCTCCTTGCCACCTGACATTTCTTGTTGTAGTGTAAACAAGTAGCCAATTTCTAGCATCGACACTTTTTGCGTTATTGGATTTCCAGCTTCACTTTGGGCATATTTTATTTCACATCCACTCCAATATGGTTGCTCCGGTCACTTGCCAGCAACAAAAACTGCACACGTACCATTACAAACTCTATGCTCAGAGCCTCTCTCGTACATCAGCTGTTCACTCAGTTCATCCATTCGTTTGCAATCTTCTCGATTAACATTTCCTAAATACAATAGCTTTTCCTTTACTACTTTTATTTCGATTTATGAACTCTGCTGCATACTCACATACACAAACATACATAGATATGTCCATGTGTGTGCGTGCATAAGTATCATTCGCTTGACTTGCCGTCTTTCTTGTCGCTTCGCCCACTTCACATTTATTTTGGGTAGTTGCTACTACGCCGTAAAATTGAATAATCCCTTCGTGCCCTTGCCGCATGCATCGTAACCTCTATTGACAGCAGCATTTACTTACCATAGCTACGAGATGCGCACCCACTTTCACATTTCTTGTTGCTATTTCTGTTTACAAAGGATTTATGTAGGAACAGTTTGTAAGTTTCGTCGCTTGTTTGGTTATGAAAAGGTGTTTCGGTAAATATGCTTAGTTTGGCTTACAGCCAACTATTGAGACTGTCTACTTGGCTTACTTGTCATTTTCGAGAATTATTTAGAATACCTGGAATGATTTTCCACTGCTTCGAGTGCCAATAAGAATTTGTGATATTATTCGGTGGCATATCTCTTCCTCATATGCGCAACAATGACAGATCGGTGTTTCGCGGTGCTACCAGGTGCTTTACTCGGTGGTAAAATGGAAGTCTTGTCAAGTTGGTTGTCTGGTTTTAGGGCTGCTTGCTTACTGGTATTCAGTGTGGCGTTGGTTCAGTAATTTATAAAACTAAAAAACCCAGGTCACTGAATTTCAAATTTTGTGTTAGAGACTATTTTTGTGATTTAAGATGATTGGGGTATTCAGTAACTTGCCGTCACAAAAAATGCACCAAATTTGGTGGTGAAAACCTAAGGATGCTAGATTACTAGGTTCGGCCATCCGCTATGCTGAATAACAAAATTGCGAAAGTAACCTCGGTTGCCTCGTCATAGGGTTTACAAGGTTTGCTTATTAACTCTAATAAAAACGAAAATTGTGAAGGGAACTTCGACTGCCACGTCACAGCGGACTCGGCAGCCGAATTCTGCACAATCTCGTCACACGCTCGTCCAATCAGCCGTTGTTTAGATAGCAACGAAGCACCTTGAGCGAAGTTGTGGTGATTTTTACGGATATCACTAATGCAATCTCAGTTTTTTTGTGAACACATCACCTGTTACGACAGCCAATCAGCTGATTCTGTCAAATTCGCTGAGAGACGGTTAGCGATCTGTTATTGAGGACACCTTCCCAATTCTTCAATTATTTTCACCATGGAGTTAAGCTCGTTCATTTCTCATGTACACATTCGTCCAATCAGTCGCTGTTCAGACAGCAACGAAGTAACTTCAGTAAGGGCTGTGTTGATTTTTTTTTCGTATATCACTAACACAATCTCAGTTCTTTCAAAGCAAACCGCTGTCATAACATCAATGGGGTAAACCAATCAGCTGATTCTTTCAAATTCGCTGAGAGCCGATTAACGCTCTGACCTTGGCCACACCTTTGTCAATGCTGAAACCCAGTTGAGACAGTTAGTTGAGACCCGTAGTGCATTTCAGTTAAAGATGTACCTCACAGAAATAAGTATATATGCAAGGGTATTTTCATATGAAAAACTATAAAGAAGCAGGAGAAAGGTTTAACCAATAATTTTAATATAGATGTAGAAAAAATAGGAACAAAAATTATACAACAAAAATTCAACATCACTAAACTTATTAAATTAAAGAAGAAATTAAAATAACTTCATATGAAATAAGTAAAGGGTTTTTCAATTAGCGCGGGTTGATTTTGGCGCCCTGTGGTAGCCATTTTGTTTTGGTGACATCTGTCAAATCTTTTATGACAAATCATCATGGCAAGTTACTCAATTGAACAGCAAGTTCAAATGATAAAACTTTACTATCAAAATGAGTGTTCATTATCGCAATCGGTGCCCGCATTGCGCCCATTTTTCGGTAGACGTGGTGGCCCTTCCAATATCTTATGGCCCATATTGAACCATATGAACCTAGACGACATGTGGTTCCAGCAGGACGGCGCTACGTGCCACACAGCAAACGCCATTTTATTCCATTTCAACATCTACCCGCCCTTATTGAAAAACCCTTTATATGTGCATTTGCCTTTCTTTACACTTTTTTCAACGTTTCTATAACTTTCGATTTTCTAATAATTAATGTGTTTTCCATTTTGAGAAAGGACATCATTTATACGACTAGGCATAGAGTCTGTCAAGTTTTGAAGAGTGAAATCACCTATCTTATCCCACTCTTCCACTAAAGCACCTTTCAAGTCTTTGATTGTGTCAAACTGCCGACCGATTTTTATAAATACGGGCCAACAATATTCCCCAGAGGTCCTCAATTGGGTTTAAATCGGTACTTAGTGCTGGCCAATCCAGAACTGAAATTTTTCTTGCCGATAGGAAGGCCTCAGTTAAACGAGCGGTATGGATTGAGGCGTTGTCTGGCTGGAAAACCCTCTCGTCTCCGTATATGTTTCCCGCAAACTCAATGAAAACATCCTCTAATATTTCAACACAGAATTCTATGTTGGTTCTTGTCGGAATAAAACAAATTGGAGACCTTCCACCATGTCCGAAAGCGGCCCAAACCATCAAAGACCTACCAGTGTAGTTCCGCTTATGGCGCGTTTGCCGTGGTTACCTAAGGTTCCGCCAATATTTCTGGCAACCATCGGGACCATCTAAGTTGAACTTTTTTCGTCCAAAAATACAACGCTTCGGAATTCGTTAGTCCAAAATTTATATTTTCCGGCAAATGCTGAACAAGCCGAAATGTGGCGTGCTAATAGTCTTGTTACCGGCTCCCGCAAACAATATTTAAGTGTTCCGCCCTCGAACAGAACTTGATGTATTCGTCTATCGCTGACCTTAAGACTTAAATGGAGCTTGATTTCCTGGCATTTCTTTTTGCGCAGCCAGACGACGAATTTCTCATTCATCTGCTATCGATGTTAGCTAGCCTGCCACTTCGTTTGAGTTGACCATATGTTTCTGGATTTTCCTCTTTACAGAGGCTACAAGAATCATTTTCTACCACACCAATTTTATGTGGTAGTTGAGTTTACAATGTCCTGATATTAGTCCAGTATAAGTTGTATGTACTTTTTGCTCAGATTTCGGATTGTCTCTACCTTTAAACGTTAGTACTCGATTAGGCCTCGTTGTACCCGCTCAAGTAGAAAGGTACTTTTGAAGCTTTTATTTACCTCGTAGAAAGGTTCAGTACCTGTGAAGAGAGTGTCTTCATCTTTTTTCGCTAAAGTGCCCGGAATTTCATTCCCTCCGTACCCCTCATGTCCCGGTACCTGTTTCAGAGTAACAAAGTTTCTTAATGCTAGAGTATCGAGAATTTTAAAACATTCCCATACCAACCTTGATTGGAAAGAAAAGCTATTTCGCGATTTTAGAGCTGCTTGACTGTCAGAGGCAATAGTGATAATGGCACCACGCGTACCTCTACGAAGACAAAGTCGCTTTTCCCATTGTGCCTTCGTAAAGTGTGGCACGACAATTTCTGCCAGGGCACTGGCGGCTTCCAATTTGACCCATCAGTAAACCACACCTGTGCGCCTTGTTTTAAAAATATTTCATTGTTTTTCCACGCTGAGCGATTACTGATGACCAACTTGAAATTCTTGGAGAGTTCTATTTTACTTTCCTTCTTGTCATAGACCGTCAGGCACGGAGAGTTCAGTATTGAACGCAGAATAAGATTGCCTTTTTTAAAATGAAATAGACTAGGAAGTCTTAGTGCTGCACTAGCTGCCGACCGTTTGGCTACAAAGTGGAGTGGAATGAGTAAAGTTACCACTCTCAAAGCCGTTGTGGGGCAAGTTCGCCTTTCAGTTCACTAAAAATAAAAGGCATATGATTACTGAAAAACTATTTTATGTGAATCGGTTATTAGAAATATTTGTGAAAGGTGAAAAAGTCGATTAATACTTTAGCATTCCTTGCTGTTCATATACTCAGAGGTCACAACTGCTGCTGAAGAGGCCGGTGCAATTATGGTAACATGGCTGCAGTCAATGAAAAATTCTGAAAAGAAATATTGAAGAAATCTGTGAAAGGTAAACTTAACTCTTTAGTTACAGTCAGCATTTTTTGTAAACGAAAATAATATAAAATCGAAAAGGACCTCGATTTTTTTCCCTTATCAAAGTATAACCGACGGAAATGGGTTAATGTGCGGCCACGCTTGAATTCAAAAATCAGCGGAACACGGTTGCTCGCCGTAATGATTCACCATCAAAAGACATTCAATTAATAGGTTAGGTTAAGTTTAGTAGCTGTCATCCGATACACTTAGGCCTGAATAGTGCCATTGTGATACCACTGGAACTCGTCCTCTACACTCCTGTGTCTGCTCTGACCCAACCTATGGATTTAATGAATTTTGTTAAATTTGGCAGCCCTATTTGAGAGCCCTTTTAATGCTATCAAGAAAGGCGAATCCGAGCGTGGAAAGTCTTTTCCTGTATAGAGCAATACAGGTACACAGAAGGTGGTCCACGGTTTCCTCTACTTCAATATCTTGACAGCTTAGAAAAAAGCCATTATGTGGAGTGCCCTAGTATGTTTTAATGCTTTTCAGTTAGACAATACCCTCTTACTACCCCTATCGTATTTTTCATATCCTCTAGAGTTTTTGTGCGGCCGTGGTTCCATTCAGGCCAAGTTTGACTGCTTAACTTTGGCACAAAGGTGATTGCCTCCAGCGGGCATTAGCAGCATTGATAGAGTGTCTATCTTTTAATAAATTGTACGTAGCTAAGGGAAACGGTACATTATCTGGGTGAATATATCGCGTTGCATCTTCCCTTGCAAGCTCGTCTGCTTTGCCATTCTTCTTCTTTAGCAAAGAATTTAACAAAACGCGTCAGTCGTTTCATCCTAACCGGCGCCAGTTGGAAACACCAAGAGAAGCCAAGTCATTCTCCACCTGATTTTTCCAATGCAGGGGAGACCTTCCTCCGCTTTGTCCTTACCTTCTATATCCCAGATCAGGTATATTTTAAAATATTACAGTACTTCGCATAATGATTTGTGGTATTGAACTACCCTTTTTGGGTCAGTGTTTTACTGACTCTTAGATGCGGCAGTAAATATACTGACTCAATTTTCATCATCTACAGTACCGCGGCCCCAGTCCCCTTTAGAAGGGAATATTGTGGTAAAGAGTTTATCAAAATGGAGCTCTACGCTGTTACAAAAATCTGCAGTAGCTGGAAATCTGTTCTAATATAGTTCAATGATCTTTATTGAATGTTTTAGGAGGGTGAGCTCTCCGAGCCTTACTTCTGGCTACGCAGCTAATTGCTTACCATATAAGTCAATTGTCAATGAGTATAGAATTACGTTTAGTGCTTCCGTGGGAGTGGTTCTAAGAGCTCCATGCACATAAGCTGGACAACAGAGAAGGCATGTACTTCGATCCAACGATTCTTTCTGTGCTGCCAGAGGCTCAATCGTGGTCAAACTCTGAAAATGAGCCCGGCAAACACTATTCTCGCATTTTCACGGATAGCTCCAGGACCGGGCATCATTCAGGCTCTGGCGTCTGCGTGGCATCAAGCGAGGCAAAACTACCCTTTGCTCTTGGAATGTACGCATCAGTGCTTCAAACGGAGGTGTATACTGTTCAAGAAGCAATGAACTTTGTTGTGGAAAACAGGTGGAGAGGCAGACCTACATATATGTGTCTACAGCAACAGCAAAACTGCGCTCATGACCTTAAACAGCCCTTCAACCACCTCAAGGGTAGCTGAGTCCCGCAACTACGAACTATGTCGGTAGACATAATATCCTGGCATGGTAAAGGTAGGCATATCCGCCCAGAATTTGGAGAGGAGGATGAGACGGTGCGTCTGCCCGGCCTTCGCTCGAATCAGACTTGAGGTCTTTTGCACTGACTTGTCTTATCTTGTACCGGCCACCATACTAATTTTCCGTACAGTACAAGCGCTCCTACCACTGCTGAATACTACTAGTGCACTATTTTCGGATATAAACCCCAAGTTACCCCTATGATTTTCTTGCATGCGTAAAGTACACGGAGGTCTGCGCTCCTTCGGGTCTGAACGACTAAGTTGGGCCCTAAGCTACTGTGGGAGACGGCAGGTTGCGAATAGACGGACAGCCCCTCGTAGCAGATTAGTTGCGAATAATTTGTAACAAGTAAATAACGCCCGAGAAAGAGCCACAGCAACGGCGTGAAGGGTATAAAAGAAGCAGTTTTTGTGTCAAAGGTAAACAGACACCGCCTTTAATAAAAAAAAAACACCAGCTGCAACTGACTCTCCATGTTGAAGCTTTTCCCACTCTGTCTTCTACATTTAAATTCCAATTTAGCTTTCTAAGGGGGCGTCCATAAATTACGTGAGGTGTTTTTTTCAATTTTCTGTACCCTCCCTCCCCCCCTGGTGAGATGTCGTGAGATTTTATTCAACCCCCTCCCCCATCCCCCAATCCCACGTGAGATTTTTCAAAATGTGGGTTTCTTATGTAAACGCGTTGGATTGTTATTGTAAAAAGAAAAAAAAGTTGCTTCGTGCTTTTATTTACGACTATTTATTATTATTATTTTATTATTTATTGTTCGGCTTTTACATTTCATTACATTTCATTTTTAATCATTAACATTAGAACGTACGACAGTGACACTAGGTCGTTTGTCGTTATTTACGACTAGTTAAGACTAGTAATTAATATTGCTGAGAGTTATAAGTGTAATAAAAATTAAACAATAGAAGACTTAAATCGTAACTACTGCAATTAAAAAAAGAATATCTACTCTAATTCAGTCCATGGAGAATCAAGCGCGGTTTCAAGAGAGACTATTGGGACCAACATGTCCATATGATTTTCAGTAAAATCATGTGCTCCTTCAACTTCGTTCTAATCTAGCCACTCTAAGCCGTTGACGCTTGCGCACAGTAACTAATTAACTCGTCTTGTGACAATCCGTGAAGGTCGCACTTTGCGGAACATACGCGCTTGCTTAGCTGGTGCAATGTGAGCTGCTCGCCTGTGCTCTGCAGCTCTTGTGATAGATGCGAAGTAAATACCGCATGTACTGTAGCATATTTTCTCTAAATCATCACGTATACTTGGGCAATAGAGATCAATGGGCGTGCTGATGAAGGCATTCAGCGGTTCAATCGGTACGCGTATTAGAAATGGAGCAAATGATTTTCCGTCATGTTCTTTAAAGTCCGGAATTGTCAAACGTCAACCTGAGTGATAAGGCGTTCGGCTCATAGAGGCGCGAAAACAACCGACGGGCTACACTGTACCGCAAATTCAGATTAAATTGGAGCTATTTGGTATAAAACAAATATGGTGGTTTGACAGTAGTAATGTATAACGTCGAAGTATGAATGAAATTATTTTCTTTCGAACGAATTAGTGAATGATCTTAATCATACTACGATTACGCTTGAGATTAAATCTTAAGCATGTACAATTTTTTTGTTTCAATCAGAAAAAAAATTGCGTGATATTTGCCGAGACCCCCCTCTCTCCAACCTAAGATTAGATGAGATTTTACTCGACCCCCTTCCCCCCCTTAAACATCTCACGTAATTTATGGACGCCCCCTAACTAATTTCAAGCCTAGGTAGCCAGCACCTTCGCTGAACGACAAGGTGATTCCATTCAATGTCGGGGGTCTTACATCCGGTCGATGATGTTTCCTAGTAAATAATACCAGTTCTGTCCTGGTAGCGTTTACGCCGAAGTGACATTTATAGTTCATTGATTCAGTAGATTCAGAGTAATAGATTCAATAGCGATAAGTTTTTATCAACCAAATAATTCAATTATAAACATTCGCCTTCTACTCATTACAAATTTGAAAGTATTGGCACACCTTTACTACGAGTTTTATATTTAAAGAAATAATTTTGCCTCTGCTAAGTATTATTGTTTCTTGTTGTTATTGTGGTCACTTCTGGCAGATACTTAAAAACCCACAAAGCACCAGAGAAAGTTCATGTTCGAAATTTCGCCCTTTTACGACTCTCTAATTAATTTTTAACTTAACATTTGCGTGCAACTTTACTTAGTCGGCTGCTCTGTATACTCATAAGTAAAAGAGGGCAAAGAGCCGCTATTGGATTAGGACAAGGGACAAATGATGGCTGTGGGTAGTCGGGAAGGCAGTTGTAAGGACGTTTATAAGTGTGCAAGGAGAACTTTGTGAAAACTTTTGAAATTACGATGCTGTTGTAGATATCCATGTTTGCACATTTTATGCGCCTTTGAAACGTCCATTCTAGTGCTCGTGCCATGAGAGCGCAGGCAGTGGTTTAAGCAAACGAAAATATGTTTGTATGTACGAACATGCGGGTTTATAAAAATCTACAAACTAACAGTTGATAAGTATGTTTGAGCATTTGTGTTGCCATACGGAGCTATCATACAAACAAAAAAGTAAAATAAAAAATAAGTATCTGTGACTAGAGCTTTTCACAGGCGCCTTTGTGGATCCTTTTAGCTGCATGCTACTCCATGTGAATGTATACTTGTGTGTACATGAGTGTGTTTTTACGTAGGAATGAGTTTTTAGCTGGCTAGCAAGTTATCTGGCTTCATTCTCATTTGAGCGCTTGCTGTTGAAATTGTTCTCATTGTTGTTGCTCTAGTTGCATAGGGTTTTCTGAAAGGGACGAGTCGCTATTGATAAGCTGTGGTAGCCGTGGTGCTTAGGTAGCGTCAGTCAAAGATGTTGTTTAATATTCACTCTTCTTTTTTTCCTGATTGGCGCAATGACCGCGAGGAGCTTAACAAAACGCGCCAGTTAGACAACCCCTTCCGAAACTGATTTTTTCAACGCAGAGGAGGTCTCCGTCTGCTACCACCAGCTGGTACTGCATCGCATACCTTCAGAGCTCTAGCCTTTATATCCATTCGGACGACAGAAACCGCTGGATCTGTATTCGCCACAGTATCTGTATGTCGCCTCCGATACTCGGCGCCGCCAACGTGCAAAGCTCCAAAAACCTTTCGCTCAAACACTCCAAGGAACGCCTCATCGGTTGTTGCGCTCGACCAAGCTTCTGCGCTATACGTTAGGACGGGTTGGTTCCTATTTTAATTAATTAATATTTACTCTCTAATACCAATCATTGTTAGGAAATGGCAAGCCTGCGAGTGTGTTTCTGCCATGAAAAAGCTCCTTATAAAAATGAAAAAAATTCTGCCATTCGAAGTCAGCTTGAAACTGCAAGTCCCTCCATTTGTAGAACAACATCAAGACGCACGCCACAAATAGCACGAGGAACTCGGCCAAGCCCCCCAAAACGGCGTACACGCCAGTTGTTACCTTGGAAGCATTGTTTCGAAAACGAACGGATCAGCAGTAGATATACGCAACAGAGTATCTAAGAGACGCGTAGCATTTGGTATGGAGAGCTTCACAGGGTATGGAAAGCGATTCACATTTCCAGATGTACGAAACTGAAGATATTCGACGCTAACGTAAAGTCAGTAGTCTTATATAGTTGTGAAACGTGGAACTTGACAGGAGTCAAATTAAATTCCCAGCTCTAAAGAAATCGAAAAACAACATGTTTATTGAGGCCCTATGTTTTACCTAGGAGCTATGGGAAAAAAATATATACACATGCCCCACAAAGTCTGCGTTCACCCTATAATAACTTTTTAGTGAATGAAACACACAACCTGATTTTATAATTTCTATAAATTTGTATATATTTATATGTTTAATATATGTTTAAGTTTCAAAAACAAAAATAATTTTCAAGATTCCTCACATAAGTTTTTAGATAACGATGAATAATGGCTGTAACAAGTAAATAAAGCGACCGTAAAGTCAGCGTTCAGTCTTAAACACTAATACAAAAACATGATATGCTATATGCAAAAATTAAATCTAATATTTAGTTGGATATCCACGTTGCTTCAGGACTTCACTCAGCCTATTTGGCATTAAACTTACTAGTTTCTCTGTTTCCTCTGCTGTTATCTTCCTTTATTCTGCCTGCATGACACTCCGCAAAAAGTCTTTACTAGTAATCACTTGCTGACGAATTCTTTTTTCCAATAGACCCCACAGATGCTTGATGGGGTTAAAATCTGGGGACTGTGGCGGTGTTTTAAGCTCTTTTGGGGCGTTGTATAAGAGCCAAAGCTTAACGATCTCGGCTGTGTGCTTCGGGTCGTTATCTGTGTTGAAACCAAAATGTTCTTGATAAGCCGAGATTTTCTGCACTTTGCTTAAATTTCCGTTTTGGTATGTTCAAGTATCCCCATTTATCCATCGTCGAATCGATAAATTCTAACTGACCCATCCCATTTGCCGCCATGCAGCCCCAAACCCTAACCCCGTCACCTCCGTGCTTAACCGTGCCAACAAGATTTTGCTTTCAAGAGGTTCAAGGCAGGTTCCAGGTTTTCGCCAAACAATTTGACGGCCTTTGATTCTGTATATACAAAATTTACTTTCGTCTGCAAATATTTCTTTTTTCCAGAACTCGGGAGGCTTATTTATGTACTCATTAGCAAACTGAATGCGTTTACGTCTGTTCACAAGAGAAACGAAAGGCTTTCTTCGGGCGACTCTACCATGGTATCCAGCTTGACGTAGAACTTTTCTGGCAGTTTCAGCGCAAACACTTTTTTTAAATGTTTGATTTATGTGTTCAACTAATTTTGAGGATATAATCCGGGTGTTAACCTTTGCCAAGTTGATTATAGAACGGTCTTCCCGGGTCGATAATTTTTTCGGACGCCCTGACCTGGGCTTAGATGTAAAAATTCCAGTTTGCCGAAAATTTGTTACAACTCGCTGAATAGAGGAATACGTTCTTCCAATAGATTTTCCAATATTTCGGAAACTTTTTCCGTCTTTCCACATTTTTATAATTATTTTCCTCTCAGAAACCCTTATTTCTTTTCCCTTTCCTTCCATGTTCTTTAACTATCTCCAGTTATAAATAAAATGTTTAACTAAGCTTTGTTAACATTCAGTCGAAGTACTGCGCAATCAAAAATTAATATAAACAAGGAAAAATATCTTAAAATTAACGGTATCATTAAAATAAACAGGCTGAACGCAGACTTTTTGGTGCCACATTTACATGCTGCTGAAGTTATTTTCCCGTTATCTAAAAAGTGAAGTGAGGAATCTTGTTTTTTTTTTGCCCTTAACAGCTGGGAATGTAGTGAATAAACAAATTGTAAAGATTTCAATTTAATCATAATATTCTATTTTGTTTTTAATAAATTTAAGAAGGTTATTCGGGTGAACGCAGACTTTGTGGGGCATGTGTATATGAGTTTATATAACAGCAAACTTACCTGGAAATTTTTCCATTTGAGCTGCATGTAGAAATGAAAAGAAAAACTTTCTCATAAACGATTACTTTGAAATTATGAGTATCTTTCGCGTAGGCAGGTAGCGTGCATTGGCCATCAGCGATTAGACTCCACTACACTTTTTGTTGTGGGACTTGCTGAAATCGCAGTGCTGTGCCACAATTGATCGTCATCTCAAAAGTTTTCCGAGACCTCAAACTCAACACAGCCCAGACCATTGCTCGATTTCGGCCTGATCTGTGCAGTAGGCCATTGAAAATTGTTAACGTCCTGCGAGCCCCGAGCGACTCTTGAATAATGTCACATTCCATACATAACACAGCGACCCTTTGAGTTGAAAAAAAAAATTGCTAAGACTTCACACGCAGCTTTTTCGATTCCATTTCGATTCGTCCCTATTGGTAACCCCTGTAGTTACAGTACAAGGAGGGTTCTTTTTAATTTCGGTTTAAATTTCTGAAAACCGATTTTCCCCTAAACGAATACCAACAAAACAGAAGATATAGTAAACGTATGATGTAAGCAATACTCGCATATTAAAAAAAAACGAACTCTTGCTACTCGTCCTTTTTCTAAGTACTCGCACACTGCTCCCATCCGCATTTGCGCGTTGTTGTTGTGGCTACTAGTCTTTCTGCCGCACACCTACACACGCACACATATACGAGCATGAGTTCACTTTAGAACGTGCTTGGTGCTTTTGTTGTTCTAGTTGTTATTCGCTGCTGTTGCTCTAAAGCCACATAATTTGAAACTCGCAATGAATTGCACGCCTGATAAAACCAACCAGTTATTCCCGAGTTCAACGCTCTGTCTGTCCTTCCTCCAGCGGGCCGTCGCGACGGACCGACGGATCGGCGGGCACATTGCTGTGGTAGTTGGGATTTCCCCCTGCATTCGCTCATTCGTTTAGTTGGCTCTAAAACCAAACCCAAACAGTATCAGGTGGCAGGTGGCACTTTCTGACTGCCATTTTCAACTGTTTGCTGGTATAGCCATCAGCATAGCGTTATCATCGCTGTACTCCCGTCCGTCCATTCGGTTCTATAGAATTTACTTCCTGTTCTAATAGGTGCGCTCGTTTGCCAGCCGGCACGGAACGGTTTCAGTGCCGACATTTAGGTTATGGGATAATAAACAGCGCGGAGGTTCGTTGTTGCTAACCCCGTTGCTGAGGTAGGGTGAAAGACAAGCATTTCAGTCCAGCCATTCACTCGCAAGTGCGCATCCTTCGTTCGTTTGCACCTTTCGTAGATTATGTTTACAGGATTTTGGAGGGCTAGCGACTGCACCAACTACGAAGCCGCTGTTGCTTGCTCAGTCAGTGGCCATCAACGCCGGCTTTCATCTCCTTCAGCACTTTGTGTCTTCACTTCACTTTCCCTCCTGCCAACTTTGATTTTGTTTATTTTTTTCTGTTTCGACTTACTTTACTTTTCGTTTCGTTTTCCCCATTTTCTTGTATCCTACCCTTACCCCGAAAAGTACCATCATTCAAGTATGAAGGTGTGTGCCATTCTACGAGTATACCGTCATTCCCAGCTGAGCCTTAGTTGTCCGTGTCCTCAGCGTGATTACCTGCGGCATATTTTTTTCTTTTATTGCTTTTTATTTCCCTTCACTACGCAATTTTATGATGTTTTGGCTTTGCTGGATTTCCTTGTGCGCCCACTGTTATCCTGCGTTCTGACACGCTCATATTTCCGAACGTTTTGTGTGCTATTGTACGTTTTGGGTTGTGTGTATGTGTATGAGTGCGCAACAATTCCACATCCCGATAAGTCAACAACAAATTAATTTAATCATTACGGATTTTTTCGGCACTCGACTTCAATGCTTCGCGTGTGCGGCCAACGATTCCGCAAAGCTGAGCGCTCCTTGATGACGCGTGTAATTAAATGATGAACTTCGTAAATCTGTGCTAAATTTTTCGGTGTAAATTGTTTTCAAATTTTTTCGCTGCCACTTCACTCTTAATCCTCATAGTTTCACATCGAAGGTAATATTTACGCGCGCATTATTTGGTTTCCCTTGGTTATCCTTTTATTCTAGTAGAAGGAAGCCGCCGTTAATGAGTGAGATTACTACTCAACCGGTAAAGGGTTCGATAGCCATTGTGGATGTGCAACATCAACGTCATCACTAAACTTTCCTTTTATTTAATAGCGAGCGCCTCCGAAAATTCACAAGCAGCACGCGCCTCTTGAGTGAAAAAAGGACTCTAATCTGGTATCACTATGGACCACAATGGTCTCTGCTTGGCTTCAGCTAGCTAATATAACCTAACCTAAATAGCGAGCGGTCACAAGTAAGAAATGTCAAAGCTCTGAGTAAATTTGTATCAGTGGGTAAGAGATAGTTTGGTAAAACGTGGAGTTTGTCAACTTAAGCGCTCCTCTGGATCAACGGCTCCATAATCAGAGTTCCATCTATGATACTATCTGAGAAGTATCCACTGGTTCTGGCATCTAAAGGCGTCCTTATACCCATCGTTTCATTTGGAAAATTTGATTACCATTGATTGCGTGAGCAATAGCGTAATCCAGAGTGCAAACAGAGAAGTTTGGTGGATATTTTCTTTACAGATGGGTCCAAGAATCAAATAGGTTCTGGACCTGATAGTAATAAGGTTCATTACGCTATAAGTGGAATGACAATTATTTTCCAAACGGAAATTTTTGCCATTCTGAAAGTAGCAGAAGGCATAATGGAAAGGAAATCTAGCAGGAAGCAGATTGGAGTATTTAGTGACAGTGGCTTTGGAGAACACAAAGCAAACCTCAAGAATTTTTCAAGAATGTAAGAAAGAAGCTTAATTCTGTTGCAAGATACAAATGCTCGTACTTATATGGGTGCCAGGACACTGCGAGGTTCAAGGGAATCGAATTGCCTATGAATTGGTCAACTGTAGTTCGGCGGTTCCCCCACAGGGACCAGAGGCAATAATCGGAATCAGTTCTGCCGGAATCATGAATTGGATCAGCGATTATGTGTACAATAGGGCAGGTCGATTTAAAAATCGCTCATTGCTCTGTGAAAATCGTATTCTAGTGATCAAAATAAGAAACTTTGCCGAAGGAACCATACCTCTAAAACGAATTCTGATGTCCCCCAATTTGGGTCGAACGAAAAATCCCACTTTGACCCATTTAGAGTGCTCCATTCGAGTCCAAATGTATGACCGACCCCCACTAACTTTGAACGGCCGATCCACCCATGCCAGTGGCATACCCCTGGAACTCCCCTGGGGGGTTCCCCATACAATCATTTCAAAATATCACCATTTTTGGCCTTTACATAAGAAAAGAAATTAAAAAGTTCGACCCAAATTGGGGGGCATCAGAATTCGTTTTAGAGGTATGGTTCCTTCGGCAAAGTTTCTTATTTTGATCCCTAGAATATGATTTTCACAGAGCAATGGGCGATTTTTTTGCCTCCCCACGAATGGACCCGGCTTAGTATACAGTCTACATAAAAAGCGATGGCCAGGTTTAGAACACTGCAGAACTGCAAAGTATCTTGTGACAAGCCCGAACAGAAAACTGTCTAGCAAACTTCTAGAACTTGGAAGAAAATACGTTCTGTTGATGGTCGGTATTATTACAGGACACAATCTATGGGGTCAACATATGACCATCAGTGGAATCATTAAGGACTCGATTTTCCTGCCTTACTAAGAGAAGGCGGACAGTACTGAACATTTTCACTGTGAGTGTCCCGCACTTGCTAGAGCAAGGCCACGTATTTTGGGTTCCGTTGTAATGAGAACGGGTAAGGATCGTTCTCTCAAACTGGCGTATATTTTCAGATTTGCCATAGAATCTGGCAAAATCTCACAGGACTAACTACCTGTGTGTTGCTATTCTATCTTGTGTCTTTCGATCTGTTACTTCTCTCGTTTCCTCTTTGACTATCTACCATTTTACTTTCCAAAGTTTTGAGTAAAATAGGCTTTAAGCCTGAGTATTCCCTCGATGCCTCTTGAGTGGATCGTTTTCAAATTTCTAATTTCAAAACTAAAAAAATGGGCTCCCTTTGTGTTGCAACAACCGTGAAATACCTCGAAATCAGAAAATCTATTCGGGTTTTTTGTTAGGAGTAGAGGCATTAAAAATTGTGTGCCTCGTCAGTGCCAACCTTTAAAAAGTGAAACTTCTAAGTAAAGTATTTCGCTGGGTAGCGGTTTGTCTACTAGGCTGAACACATAGGATGGTCGAGAATATGTGAATAACGACACTCGCTCTGGACGCCCCAGCACATCAACAACCGATGAAAATGGTGAGAAAGTGAAGACAATTGTTTTGGAGAATCGTCGAATCCCAATTCGAGAAGTGGCTGAGGATGTCCGCATATCGGTTGGCTAATGGCGTGCAATATTTTCGGAAATTTTGGGCATGAAGAGTGTGGCAGGGAAGTTCGTTCCAAAATTGCTGACTTTTGACCAAAAACAACGCCGCATGAGCATCGCTTAGAAATTGTGGAATGACGTCAACGATGATCCAAATTCACTTAAAAGGGTCATAACTGGTTACGAATCATGGGTATATGGGTATGCCATCGAAACCAAATTCCATTCGTTCCAATGGAAGAGTCCAGGGAGCCAAGACCAAAAAACCCACTCCAAGTTCGATCAAATGTGAAGGTTTTGCTCACGGTATTCTTCAATTACCATGGCGTAGTGCATCAGGAGTTCTTACCAGAAGTTCGTACGGTAACAAAAACAGTATCACCCTGCATGAAGCAATACGAACAGAACGAACGGAATTGTGGTAAAAATACATGGCTTTTGCGTCATGATAATGCACCTGCTGACTCATATTTGCTTGTGAGAGATTATTTGGTCAAAAACAACACCGTCATCATCACTCAGACACTGCATTCACCAGATTTGGCTCCCTGCGACTTTTTCCTGTTTCCAAAATTGAAGCGACCCATGAAAGAACGGCGTTTTGCGATTGAGGAGTTAAAAACCGAATCGCTGAGAGAGCTCAAGGAACTACCAAAAAGTGCATATCAGAACTGCTTCGGGGATTGGAAAAAACGGTGGCACAAGTAAATTAAATATATCTGAGGCGAACCACTTTGAAGGAGATAAAATAGAAACTGATAAAGAAAAAAATATTTTTTGAAAAAAAAAAAAAATAAAATTCACCTTATTTTTTGAACACACCTCGTATAGTTTACTATTTTTCTGAGGACTTCGCTGATTGTCGAGGCGATGGTCAAAACTACGCTAAATCATGGGTGCTCGATAAGAACATCCTGGGCAAGCAAAGTAAAGGTCACAATTCTGATTCGGCCTGTGGAGATATTCTTTTAGCATGCGAATATGTTTTGATATGAAGCAGATATGTTTGCCTCATCTTATTGAACTACTTTCTTTCCATATTGAATCATTTTCCAAAATCATTTCAAATGCACACAAGAACAAATGTCTCACTAATTTAGTCCAATTCAAAAGTCAAATCATTTCCATACAATTATGACGCCTGCCAGCAAATTTAACGAAAATACATCCAATTTTCTCATCTCATAAAAGGCTAACTGGCAAGTAAGAAGGAAGGCGTGGAGGGGAGGAAAACACAAATAACGCTCGACAACAAACAAGCAAAGCAAATAAAATGCGCCAATTTAATTTGTTGATGATATCGACTTTCCTGTGTGACAGTAGACGCGGCAATGGCAACAGGCCACAACCAGCGGAGAGGCGGCAAATCGCTACGACAGTAGCAACAGTAAAAAATGTGGCATTTGTACAAGCGTACATTTACTTTTCCCCTCAGCATCAAACATCGTCAACTCGTTATTTACAACTAGCAAAACTAACAAAGCGGCGACGCTCAGCATCACCACCACCACCACCACCACCGCAGCCATGACATGTGCTTGGATGGCCTGTACTTGGTCTCTTACACGCGGGAGCTGTAACTAGTTGCGCCAACAACAACAGGCAAATCACATTCAAAGAGTTCATGTATAATCACGAATGCCAATGCTGTAATAATGATAATTTCAAATGAAATTGAATCCTTTTCAAGCCTTCCGCCGCAGCCTACCACCAACCGTCAAACGTCACCAAGCGCCGAAGCCTTTGAATGTACGAGTTTACTTTGGAGAGAGTTAAACAGATGGACGGTGAACTACCAATGGACAGACAAACCAGCAGAACTGATGCTACGAACGAATTAGCAAGTGAGCCAACATACAAATAAGCTGAAGGGCTAGAAATTGCGGGATGAGTGATGAGTAGCACTGAACTGCGGCCTGACCCACTTACAGCTAATTTAATGAAAATTCACTGCGCCAAAGATGGAATTTTTTACTTTCATTTTCCATTTTTTTCTACGCGGACAAAAGAAATTACAAGTTTGGAAAAATGGCAGTTTGACAAAAGGAACTCAAAGGAATGAAAATTACAAAAAAAAAAAAACCAAATCAACAAACGACGTTAACCTTCGGCGGCACAAATAAGCAGCTGCAATCGGTGCACGGTTGGTTGAGACTAGGACAGAGTCGTGTGAGCAGCGCAGTACGGCCAAACAAACGACGAAATTAAGAAAACCCGGATGCAGTGCAGGAGATTTGATGGTGAATAGAAGACAAGACGAAGGGTAGCAGGTTTGAGAGATGGACATGTGTACATACATACATGCACATATGGATGCACATACATGTGTGTGTATGTAAGTATATTTGCAGCGTAAGGCTGATGAAGTGATGGGTGAGTGAAATGCAGCTTATACATGAATCGTTTTTTTGTATATCACTACATATTATAAAATAAAGTCGCTTTTTCTGTCCCTATGTCCCCTTATACGCTTAAATCTTTAAAACTACGCAACGGATTTTGATGCGGTTTTTTTTAAAGATAGATTGATTGAAGAGGAAGGTTTATATCTATATAATGTGAAGAAATATATAAAGGGGGCGTGGCAATCGGTCAAAATGTGGCAAAAAAACATAATTTTTTTGTTTTCACGGCCATAAATCATAAACGAATCAACCAATTAAAATGAAACTTTCTTAGAGTTTAACTTTGAAATATTTACTTTCGTTCTGCATCAAAAAAAAAATTGATATATTTGTTATTTAACCAAAATTGTTTAAACAAAAGCAGCTCTTTTTCCAAAACAAGCTGTTTGTGTGTGTGTTCGCTGTCAACCGAATGAAGCAATAGGCGTTAAGCGATAATCTCACCACACCTCATTAATGTTGAATTACATCGTATGGTGACGTATGTATGTATGTATTTACGAATCGCTCGCATTATTTCATTTCGGACATATGTACATATGTATCTATGTATGTACTGAATTCCATGTAATTATATGTACATACAATTTTACAGCGAAATAAAACGCTATTTTCAGGTTCTATATTAGTAAATCGCACATAATTAAAATACAGTTTTTGAATAGTTTTTATTGATTCGGAGCGCGTTTAGTTTGCTATCAATTCCATACAATAACATTTTTTGTCATTTACTTTTTACGACAACTAATAGCTTATTTTCGAAGCGATTTCAACAAATGGGTACAGCATTAATCCTTATCCAATTAAATACCTTAAATACATTGTTGTTTTCATATAGATCTATGTATATGGCTCTTTACAGCATATAATTAAAAGCAATATTTTTCAAGATATTACATCAGTAATTAGTAATTGAGATCTACCGGAAAAATTGCGTTAGCTGTTGCGTCATCCGGCATTGCCGCTACTCTTTTGGAAAGAGGCCGAACCGCACACTCTACAATCAAGCACCCGCTGAAAATCGCCACCGATGATGATAACAGCGTCTGTAGTGTTTCTAGACAGAGCAATACAGGAAAATTGATGAGTGACTGCTCATTAATAGTCTGGGACGAAGCTACCATGTCAAATAAGACGTCTGTGGAAGCACTGGATAGGACAATGCGCGATTTGCGCAACAAAAATTCACCTATGGGTGGATGTACAATTCTGTTCTCAGGGTATTTCCGTCAAATCCTAATAGTTGTGACTCGAGGAACACGTACTGACGAAATAAATGCTTCGCTAAAAAGATCCCACCTTTGGTCGCATGTCAATAAATTAGAGCTTCAAACTAATATGAGGATTTCGTCATCTTCTCGTGAGAACAGGCTATTTCCAGAGATGCTGCTAAAAGTTGGCAATGGAGAATTAACACAAAGTGAGGGAAGGATTAACCTAGAAAACCTTTGTGTTTTGATAGACAACATCCAAGAGTTAGTCAACAATGTCTATCCAGACATTGATAACATAAGTTATAAGACAATATCTTGGTTTAAAGAAAGAGCTATTCTGTCACCAACTAACGAACAAGTAGATAAAGTAAATAACTTGATTATTTCAAAGATTGATGCGCCGACGAAAATATACTACTCGGTCGATACTGTTCTCGATTTGGAAGAAGCTGTTCAATTTCTTACAGAATTTCTAAATTCTTTGGAACCGTCTGGACTCCCTCCTCACAAAATGGAGCTGAAAATAGGTTGTCCTGTTATTTTATTAAGAAACCTAAGTCCACCTAAACTTTGCAATGGCACGCGTTTGCTGGTAAAATCACTGAAAACTTTCATAATAGAGTGCACAATACTCACAGGATGTGGTACCGGAGAAGATGTATTGATTCCCCGAATCCCTCTGATACCATCGGATCTACCATTCCAATTTAAATTTCTTGTTTTTAATTAACTGTGACTTTCAATTTTATGTACCAGCTTTTTCAGTGGAAAAAACGGCCACTTCGGTTATGATGTTAACTTATTTGGCTGTTTGCAGGAATAGTCGTATAACTGCCTTTTTAAGGTAATCATACAAAACTTTGATGGAGATTTTTTGTGAAAAATGTCATACGTGTTTTAAAATAAAAATGGAATAAATAAAATGTATGTTAAAAAAAATTTTTTTTTTAATACTTTTATTTGCAATCTATTCTAAGAACAATAAGCAAATTATATAACATTGTGGTTATTTGACATGTATTATTGACCTCCAGTGAAGACAATAATAATATACTTATACATATGTAATACATACATTTATTTATACAAAGTTAAGGCTACACATGTGATAACGTTATATGAATATGTTGTAGACATGATTAGGTACGAAATGGGAGATCTAGAACATGTTGTCTTTTCAGTCTAATTATTTCATTGGTTTCATCTAAGAGAGTTATTGCAAGCGGGTTTTCAAGATACATAGCTGATCCTTTGCAAATATGCTGTACTGAAACTTTTAATCTCAGTTTTTATGAAAGGAATATATAAGTCTGCATGAATGGCTTTATTGGTAATGAACCAGGGTGCCCTCGTTATCAGTCTAAGGGTTTTCGACTGATATCTTTGTAAGGTTTCTATATTTGAATTAGAGGCTGTTCCCCAAAGTTGTACGCCATATGTCCATACTGGCTTCAATAAGGCTTTGTTAATAATAATTTGGTTTCAAGGTAAAGTGGCGACTTAGGTCCAAGTAGCCAATAAAGTTTTCTTGTTTTAATTTTTAATTGGTTAGCTTTAGCTTGTATATGACCCTTCCATGTTAATGGCTTGTCTAGATGTAAGCCTAAATATTTTACACTGTTACATTTAGGAATAATGTTTCCATTGATCTGCAAGTCAGGACAGTCATTTCGCCGTAGTGTAAATAAAATATGTACAGATATGTTGGTATTAACTTTAATCTTCCAGCAGTCTAACCAGCCCTGCAAGTAATTCAATGCAATTTGTACTAGTGACGTAGATTCGGTTGGAGAATAACTTGATGCAAGAAAAGCGGTATCATCAGCATTTGTTGCAATAAGTATATTTTCAGTTACTGGCATATCTGATGTGAAAATAGTATAAAGAACTGGACCGAGTACGCTTCCTTGAGGTACCCCAGCTTTGATGTATGCAATGCTAAATGTTTCATCTTTCACTTTCACGTAAAATGATCTTTCAGTAAGATATTGTACGATTTTAGAATTAAATATATCTGTGAGGGGAAAATTTTTTTCAATTTGTATAAAAGACCATGATGCCAAACTTTGTCAAATGCTTGTTGGATATCCAAAAAGACAGCTGAACAATACTTTTTTCTCTCGAAAGAATCAACAATGAAGTTAACTACTCGGTGGCATTGCTCGGGAGTTCCATGGTGTCGGCGAAAACCAAATTGATATTCAGGTATTATATAATATTATGTTGTTTTAAAGTTGGCGATATTCTCCGTAAAAATATTCTCTAAAATATTTTAGAGAAAAGTGTCAGTAAACTTATTGGTCTGTAAGACGTTACTTCATTTTCAGGCTTATTTGGCTTGGGAATCATAAGGTTGCAAACACAGTGCACGCTGTGACGAAGACGAAGATGAAGACGAAACGCAAGCAATCAGCTTCAAACGCTGCTGTACTGAATTTGAAGACGAATCGCTTGCTAGTTACCGTGGTTTTTGGTTTGTGGTTTGTTCTGTCTATGCTTTGGCACGTTAATTGAGTTAAGACAATCGATAAACAAGTAATTAAATGAAAAGTGATAATCAATAAAAGGCATAAAACTAAATATATTTTTAATTATTTTTTACCTTAACGTCACAATTAGCCTTTCAGCACATATAATTGGCGTTTTATTAAAATTAGTCCAGTTTTTAATAATAAGTGGCTCAATTTTAATTAGAATATAATCAAATGTACTAATTGTCATTCTGGTATATTCCACCAATTTCTTTTCATTGTGGCGCAGCTCATCATACAAATGATGAAATTCACCAAATGCTTCTCTTCCCAAATGTATAGGGTGTACTTTTTTATTTACTTTTATGCGTTTTAATTTAAAATATTATATAAGCTTTGCTCGATCAGCAGGTCATCATCTGATGAGGAGTCCATTGCGACTAACATAAAAAAGCGCAACCAATTCGTCTTGCACTGTGCAACCTATTCGCTTACTCGCAACGCAAGCAATTTCTCTTCAGCTTCGTCTTCATCTTCGTCTTCGTCTCAGCGTGCACTGTGTTTGCAACCTAACAATTTCCGCGCATTTCCATTGTGTAGGAAAATGGTTTAATCTTAATATAGCGTTGTAAATATGTGTCAGCAGCATAATGCCTTTTTTTTGGTAAACACTTTGCCACTTTAGAATCAATTTTATCATAGCCTGATGATTTATTTTTACTTAAGTTTTCTATTTCGGTATGAATTTATGCAGGTGTAATAGGCTTAATTGGCAACGATAGTTGGGTCCCGTTCCAATTGAAGAACGTCGAGAAATTGAAGAACGTCAGAGTCGTTATTGGTACTGCTGTTAAAGGCTGTGAAAGTTTTTTCTAGATGCTTTGCAAAAGCATCAGCTTTGCTCTTATCTGTTCTGCACCATCTATCATTGCAATCTTTAATAGGTACACTTCTCTTCTTTGGGTGTTTTAGGTACTTCGTTGCCCTCCATATTTTATAATCATCATTATTATTGTCATTAAGGTTTTGAATATAGCTTGAGATCGATTTATTTCTAAAGTCTTTCAATTTGCCTTTGAGCTCACTAGTGGCTTTATTTAGAACTGTTTTATCTCTTGGATTTCTACTAGTTTGCCATTAAGGCTCTGATTTCTGCAGAAACATGCACAGAGGTATGTCGACTATCGTTGTTATTGTTTTTTAGATGAAGAGGCAAGAGCTGCATCATGTATCAAAGCAGATAAACTTTCAACAGCATTGTCGAGTTGGCTTTTTGATTGGCATGTTAAGTACAATATTTTGCGTTAACCTGAATTTGACTCTCGTTATTCAGTATGTGGTACTTTCGTTGTTTGGTGTTAACAGTGCTACTGTAGCTAATAATAACTGGAGAGTGAGCTGAGCTTAGTTCTTCAGAGCTAGCAATGTCCAGTAGAGGAATTTGGATACCACTATATACAGCAAAGTCCAGTAGATCGGGAGATTTCAGTGGATCACTTGGCCAATAAGTAGGCTCTCCAGTATATAACGTTTTGTAGTTGCTTTTAACTAAGCACTTATAAAGCTCTCTTCCCTTCGGGGTTGGGATACGTGATCCCCGCCACGTATGTTTGGCGTTGTAGTCACCCCCTACCAGAAACCTTGTATCAAGAGTATTGAAAAAAGTGTCGTATTCAGGTGTTGCGATGCTATGCCTGGGAGGCGAATACAGTGCATAAATGTGTATGTCAATATTATTGCATTTTATTTTAATCCCAGCGGCTTGTATTGAATTCGTTTTGGTTGGCTCTAGTACATCATACTTTATGTTTGATTTTACTAATACAACACAACCAGCATGAGCCCTGTTAAAAAAATGACACAATAGTTTAACGATAGTTTCATTTCGTCCATCTCTTCGCCGCCATTGCACCCATTTGACACAATTTGTGCTTTTGACTTTTTCTTTTCAAATGAAGCTCCCCTATTCTTTGAAAAAAAAAAAAGTGAAACAGTGACTGGCTATTCCAAATAAAAACTATTTCAAATCATTGAAAAAAAGCATCAGCGAGTTCAACTTTATTCTAAAAATAAGTATAAACCGGCTTTAACCTTTGGAATGGATTCGTCCAACTGAAGCGAAACGAGGGACCAGCAATCGTAGACTGAACATCTTATATCTCTCGGCATTAATGAAGAAGCTGTCTGGTTAGGCTAAAATGGGATTACCCTTCGAGAAATCTATATTTATTCTGATAGCTAAGCTGCTAAGGTTGTCACCTATGCTCACTAATTCACTAATTCTTAATGGGACGGCGGAATATTTCCGCATCCACTTGATCTGGGTGCCGGGCATAGCGACATACCAGGGAATTGTAAGGAATCAGCGAGAGAGAGGGCACTACCACTCGCCTCCCTCTCCATTTGAAGAATGTAGGTATACTTCTGTCAACCTAAAAAGAGCGTCGCAGACGTAGCAATGGATATTAGATGTAGTAAGCTAGTGCTGAAGGTGGTTGCAGACGCAGTGACTATACCAGATATAGCAACTTCACTTTTTATGAATGGACAGGGACATGGTGGGTAGTGGAGTACTAATACGACAGATTTGGCTCTCTCATCAAGTGGCCTAAATAGGGGGTTGTAACAAGCAGATGCTACTTTCGACGTATTGCATTAGAGCAGTCTAGTAACGGTACCACCGGAGAGATCGGTACACTGACGTTAGGCGGTTTAACGGGTTAAAACACTACACTGACAAGGTTAGGCTTTCGATGCTTCCTCCTCTTAACAAAAAGTAGCATTGCCACTTCAGCCAGCACGAGATGGGTTGATAATCAAATAACAAAAGAATTTGACCAGAATGGGACGGCAGGCGCTCAACAGGGTGCGGCACTCGAAGTGCAATCAACTTCAGACTGCTCGTTCAGCTCACGCACGGCATCAGCTGTCTGTTAGTTGGCTAAATGATAGTCCAGAGTATTGTTTAGAAGCGTGCAGAAGCATTCTGCTAAGAGTAAATGTGAAAAAAGAAAATCAGTAATGGATTTTAAACGTAATAGTGTGATTGCATTATATTTGGCTGGAAAATCACAACCAGCGATTGCTCGTGAGCTCCCGCACCTTAAAGTAAATAAAGTTTTTGTTTATCGCATCATTATTCCTTACAATGATATTGGTAACATCACAAAACGTCATGGGGGGGTCAACAAAAGGCTGCAACGTCACGTGAAATGGTTCAAAAAGCGAAGAAGCGACTTGAGCGAAATCTCCAACGAAGTGCCAATCAAATGGCGAAAGAACTGAAAATATCTCACCGTAGCATCCACCGCATACTGAAAAATGATCTCAAGGTCAAGCCTTTCAAGATCCAAGATGCAAAAGGCGCATGATCTCACACCAAAGCAACAACAAGTCAGACATGAGAGAGCGAATGAGTTGCTTCGCTTGGCCGAAAGTGGTCAATTTCCGAACATTGTGTTTTCTGACGAGAAAATTTTTCAAATTGCCCAATTCATAAACTCCCAAAACGATAGGGTTTATTTGACCGACCGTTCATACGAGAATTTGAATCATCAATTGGGCACCAGGAGGCAGCACACGCCACAGGTAATGGTTTGGGCCACTGTAACCACAGATGGGCGCTCTCCAATCGTATTCATGGAGCCTGGCGTCAAGTTAAATACGAAATATTATCGGAAAAGTGTTCTGGCTGTTGCTCTGAAGCCGTGGGGTGACAAACATTTCGGTGGCAGGGCATGAGCGTTTCAACAAGACTTGGCATCGTCTCATAAAGCTCGAGTGCACCAAAAATAGTTAAAAACAACGTTCCGAACTTTATAACGCCCACAAAATGGCTCTCAAATTTCCCAGACGCGTATCCGATGGATTATTTTCTTTGGGTCATTTTGGAGAGTAAAGTCTGAACTAAAATATTCACCAGTATCGAGGCGCTGAAAAAGAGCCATTGCCCGCAAGTGGGCCAAAATACTAGCAAATCACATTCGAGCAGCTTGCGATTCATTTCTGGACCGTCTCAAAGCCATAATCAAGGCAAAAGTTGGTCATATCGAGCAAAAGCAAATTGATTCTTAATTTTGTATTATATTCACACATTTTTTTTACTTTGAATTGATTGAAAGTAATTTTCCTAACTAAATTTATAGCCTTTTTAATTGGATACACTTCGAGTGTCGGACCCTATATAATAAATATGTATATAATTGGCGCATTCTCTTACACCATTTCTTGGATGTTTGGTCGATCACCATCTCCAGTTTATGGTGCGCATCTTGACGCTTTTCCACAAATAGAGGGACCTAAAGATTTATGCCGCCTCCGAACGTCAGCTAGTTTTTTTTATGAGGAGCTAAGGAATTTCTTCATGACAGAAATACACTCGGAGGTTTGCCGTTGCCTGCCGAAGAGTGACCGCTACTGGGAAAAATCTTTTCCATCAATTTGGTGTTGCGTATCCTTAGCGGGTATCGAACAGGGTCACTACCGAATGATAATTGTGCACCAATGCGTTTGGCTACGGCCTAATACACTGTTAAAGTTCGAGTGCACTTGTTGAAAACCCCTTTATGACCCCTTTATGTGATCTCTTCCCAACCTATTCTACTTTTCCCTTCAAATACTCGGTCCGATGGCAGCACTTTCAAACATTTATGAATTAATAATAGCATACATATGTAACAGGTGGTGCTAAAGTAATCCTCCTATCAGAAAATGCTATAAATTTTGCGATTGGCCCCTAATGTCAGTTCTGTTTTGACATTTTTGTAGTAAACACATGCGAAATACACGTTAATAAACAATGTTACGCTACACTGCTCCAGAGCGCGGAATATTGCTGACTATTTATTTGACGAATAATCGGTCGGTGACTTTGGCACAACGTGAATTTCGTCACAGATTTTCTCGCCGTCCAACGCCTACTAGTGAAATACTACGACGTTCAGCCGCTCGCCTCGAAGAGACTGGCACAACACGAGATGCTGCCAGGCGTGGCAGACCTCGGAGTAGCCGTTCTGCAGAGAATATTGCTGCTGTAGCCGAGGATGTCATGGAAGCGCCGTCGACATCGACCAGACGACGTGCCACGCAAATGGGTATCAGTCGACGGTCCTTACAGCGAATTTTGGTACAAGATTTGAAGATGTTTCCGTACAAAGTCCAGACGGTGCATCAGCTGTTAGCTGCTGAACGCCAATCGCGTCTAACATACGTTCAAACCATCCTTAATCACCACCAAGAGGAAGATGATTTTTCATCAAAAATAATCATGAGTGATGAGGCCCATTTCCATCTTAGCGGGTACGTAAATAAGCAAAATTTACGCTTCTGGGGCACTGAAAATCCGCGTGTAACCCACGAAGAGTCATTATACCCGCTCAAAGTCACTGTACGGTGTGTTGTTTTCGCTGGAGGAGTCATCGGACCTTTTTTCTTCGAAGACGGTGAATGGTGAGCGCTACAGAGCAATGATCAACGAGTTCTTTTTGCCGCAACTTGATGAATTGGGATTGGAAAACATGTGGTTCCAACAGGACGGTGCAACGGCACACACTGCACGTGCCACAACCGATATGCTGAAGGATGCATTTCCCGGGCGCCTAATCTCCCGTTTTGGCGATTTGCACTGGCCAGCAAGATCGCCTGATTTGACCGCTCCAGACTTCTTTTTGTAGGGCTTTTTGAAGTCGTGGGTTTATGTCACTAAGCCTCAGACTCTTGTAGCTCTTAAAGACAATATCCGTCAAGAATGTGAGGACCCATCGCCGGAAGTTTTGGCCAAAGTGATGGAAAAGCCATAAAAAGGGCTCAAATGGAATCAACTGTGGCGGCGGCCATTTACATGACATCATATTCTCGACTTGATGTAAAAAAAACTAAAAGACCAAATAAAAATAATCCACAAGAAGATTCAAAGTTTTTCTTTTTTTTTTTTTAATTACAGCCAAAAAACCTCTCAAGGTTACTGTATATAAATAACAAGTAACAACTTTTCGTCTTTAGTAGAAATATGAATGCTAGGCCAAATTTTTTTTATTGTCTAGAAATAATTAAGCTAATTTAATCGGTGAATGTTTGTCGTCAGCGCTTGCCAGCTGATAATTACATTTTGTTAAAACTTGCACGAACTTCACCACCTAAAACATAGCCCAATACTTGGAAAACATTTGTATTATATGAACCTTTTGTTAAGATTACATCTCCTTCATGTAAGCACACAAATACGCACGCACACATGCAGGCACTTCCTCGGCTGCAAAGGAAAATTATCAATGGCCAGGTTTCGTTTTGGCGAGTGGAATGTAATTAAGGCTAAAAGGTTGACCTCGAAGCGCTTACTCGCTCAAACCTACAAATTAAATTCGCTTCGCTTGGACCACACAGCCACTCACTGCAGCTCACTGGTTACCAGTGTTTGAATGTACGAATGGATGTGTGTACACTTGTTTGGTTACCTACGTCTACTTATCGGAGAGTATAAATGAAGAAGGGCATTTGTTTGTGTTGCTTATGTTTTTTTGAGTGGGTACAGAATACCACAATTCAGAGCTAACTACTCACATATAAGACATACACACATACATAGTACCACTCAGTTTGGGCAATTAACAGTTCATTATGACTAGCAGAGTTGATTGGAATACCGTGGATGCATAAATGGAAGATAATGACAGGAGGCAAGAATGAGTTGAGTTGTTTATATTTTTTTGCTTATCTCAAGTATACTTGTTGTTGTGTTGTCTTAGAATTAAGGAATGAAAGATGAAACCAGCATAGAAGGAATAGTAAAAAGGAAAAACATAATTGTTTAGCTTCCTCTTTTTAGATAAGCAACGCATAGATCAAACTTTGTATGCCCTGGAAAAAAAGCCTTACCAGGAATGAAAGAGTTCAACATAAGCGGGATTGCTATTGATTTGGCCAGCGAAGTTAAGTATCTTGGCCTTGTCCTGGATGCTATGCTGTACTAAAAAAGGCATGCTGCCGCAACCCTACCCAAGGCAACAAAGGCTCTCATGATCTGCAAACGATTCGCAGGAAAATCTTGGGGTTGTAACCCAAGACTACTCAGATGGATGTACTTCAGTGCGGGCAGCGCTAACTAAGCTTCAGCGCTTAGCATGCGTGTGCATCACGGGAGCAATGCGGTCCTGTGCTACAGCTGCGATGGAGGTGATGCTCTAGTTGGCACCCCTCCATATAGACATTCGGCAGTCAGCCAAGCGTACCCTGCTAAATACTACCAGGGAAGGTTTCGAGAGAGGAAACGTGATGTCATCTAAAACATCGAAGTGCTAAAGCTGCAACTCCCACTCACCCAGCTACCCAGTGATGATAAGGTGATCAAATTCGAAAAGAAGTTCAGAGTTCAACTGAACAATAAGTTGAACTGGAGTAGACCTGCTTTGAAAAAGAAACTCCAGGAGTATACCTTGCACTCGTACACAGTTGGCTCGAAGACCCCAAAAGGTATAGGCGCTGGAATCTTCCAAGCGGAAACGCATGTTACCAGGCTGTGCCCAGAGATAAACTTATACAGGAATGTCCGGAATGAGTGAATTCTGAGTGACCGTCAGGCGGCACTCATGGCCCTATTGTTCTGTGAGATCAAATCCTCACTGGTACTTGAGTTCATCGAGAAACTTAATCTACTGAGAATGCACAATTGCATCCGGCTAATTTGGGTCCCAGGCTACAGGGGTATAACTGGGAACGAATTAGCGGACGCATTGGCGAGAGAGGCTGCGGTCAAGCCTTTAAAAGGACACGAGCCCTTCCTTGTCATTAAACAATCCGCTATGAAGGGGGAGCTCAGGAGGAGCTAGGGCTAAGGGAGGTTTGCCGGCACCAAACTGTGAGGCTACGCCAGACGGAATCCTTACTGGGAGGGTACAACCAAAAGAGGTTTAAGAAACTTATAACCCGCCCCAAGAATAATCTGAGAATGTTCGCAGACTGCGAAGTCATCTGCACATGATCGGGATTTGGTCTACGGACTCTTCCCGTTTCTGCGAGCAATCTTAAAAGACTCCAATGCACCTTCTCCTGGAATGCAGCGCTATAGCGCGGAGAAGGTTGAGATAGTAGAGGGCACAAAAGACCAAGACCATTAGCGAAAAGAGAACGATAAGGTTGTATTTTGGCGCCTCTGCTTTTCATATTAGTACTGGATGGAGTCTGAAGGAAAACTGATCGCGAAGTCCCGGATGAGTTTTAATGGAATCCCTTCCAATATCACTCATTTGTTTCCTATATCCTTCACTACTTGGCAGTAAGAAGAAACTAGAAGCCCTTGTTGAAAATGCGCAAATACCAAACTTATGTGCATGGAGACACCGGTTACAGAACCTTTAACCATTCAGAAGTATGACGAGACTGAGTCAATTGCTAATGTTGAGCAGTTCACCTACGTTATCTGGGCAGTGTGTTACCGATGGACAGATTTGAAAGGATTCTTTACGTCGCGGAGCGAATGTCGATCTCCCTACCTCCTCTGCACGCGATAAATCATAAGCCAAATAATTAACAGCTTTTTAATACTGTAATTTCAACCTTTCACCAAAATTTGTGTAGTTTAGTTTGCGATAATAAACCAGTTAATCAAAACAGCTTATTTTGTCTTATCGATTTTTGTTATGAAACGCACTACCGAATAGTAAAATCGTAAAAAGTGTTGTGAATCAAATAACTGATCAAATCTTAGTTTGTTACGCTCCTTTGATACCATAAAAGGTCGTACAATAAGTTTTGGGGTTCGAAAAACACAATTTCACTTTATTCAGTATAGTCGCCTTAAACATTAATCCACTTGTTCCAAAGGGATTCCAATTTGCGAATTCCATCTCTGTAGTAAGAATCTGGTGGGGCTGCAAAATACATTTGATGGATGCCGCTGGTGGCCAAAACTGGTGATAAAGAGTTTTTTCTTTTGCAAACTGGGTATTTTTTCACGAGTTTTTTCCTTTAACTCATCTAAAAAGTTACATTAATATTCAGAATTTATTGTTTTACCAGTTTGCAAGTAACACCTTCTTGACCGATTTCTGGACACGAACTCGTTTCGGAGACGGAGCACCAGGTGCACACCACTCTTCAACCTCTTGTTTTGGTTTATGATCATAGTGATAGACCCCAGTCACATCTAGAATGGATCCAATCCACTTGATCCTTCCGAAATCGCTCTAATTGTTGCTGAGAAACCGCATTCGAATGTTTTTTGTTCCTTTGCTAGTGAATGCACACATCTTTCTGAAACCCAAGACTTTAGTCAAAATATTGATTACGCAGCCCAGTGAGATGCCAAAGCCCTCTTTCATCCATTCAACTCATTAAAGATTTCCTACTCAAAGTGGTGAATCTACGTCGGGAAAGAGCGGGACAGTGGCACAGAAAGTGCGAGATCGTCCCTTCCTCATCTTCGTTTAGCCAGCTCCTGTAGAAATCATGTATCTGCACGCATAGCCTCCAGGCGTGTCTGCCTATAAGACAATGCTGTGTTATAAGATCTATAAGATCAGTGTACTAAGGCAAAGTTTATTTGCATATGTCTTCATCTAGTGCATGTTTAAATGCTAAGAGGGGTTTCCTTAATCAAGAAAACCACGTGCGGAGGCAGAGCAGAGATAGAAGCTGATCAGGATATCGATCCCAAAGTCGGTGGGAGAGGTGACTGCTACTCGACATTGTTTATCTTCAAGGAAGAAGAATGCGTGAATTAATCTTACACAAAAAAATTATTATTACAGGGTGAACGATACGAAGTGTTACCCATTCAAAACACCATAACTTTTTTGTGTGAAATTAGTTTTTATTGATTTCAAAGACAAAATTGTTCAAAAATGATTACAATTTAACATTAGCTCGATATGACCACCTTTAGACTTGACTATAGCCTTCATACGGTCAAAAATTGAGTTACATGCTGCACGAATGTGATCTTGAGGTATTTTGGTCCATTCTCCTCTAATCGCTTACTTCAGCGCATCCATACTGGCATATTTTTTAGTCCTCACCTTGCTCTCCAAAATGGACCAGATGGAATAGTCCATCGGATTTGCGTCTGCCGAATTCGAAAGCCATTGCGTGGACGAAATGAAGTGTGGAACATGATTTTTTAACCATTCTTGGTTCACGCGAGCTTTATGAGATGGTACCGAGTCCTGTTGGAACGTCTATGGTCTACGACCGAAATGTTTGCGTGTCAGCCTTCAGTTTCCGAACCATTTCTGGCGGTGTTGGGGATTTTTTTGGTCCACCTCCATAGCGTTTTGCAATGCTACCAGTATCACTGTAACGTTTTATGGTGCGATACACAAACATTTTATTCACTTTGAGGTGACTGAGCTCACGAACAATGGCTGGTTGTGGTTTTCCAGCCAAATATAACGCAATCACACTATTACGTTTGAGTTCCATCACAGAAAAAAAAATTCAACAAAACTGAGACGCAAATGCTTTTGATGGCTTATAAACAATATATTGAACTGTCATTAGAACAATTTTGATGTTGATGTCATGAGCTGTTTTACAGATACAAGCAGTGTGAAGTTGGTAACACTTCATATCGTTCACTCTGTATATTAATATTTTAATTGGAAGAAGTACCAGGACAATGCGCGGGGATCTCTCAAGTTCCTGCCCTTCAAAAACAGAAACTTTAAGATGTGAAGGTAACCTTACTTTATGACTTTAATGAAAGTATGGACGGAGCCTATTTTAAAGCAATCTTAGTAGATTTAGAAACTTAGAGAAAAATAAAATATGTATGTTTGTCTTATTTAACAGAATGTAGTCCATAGCCTGCCGTAGCCGAGCGGATTTGTGCGTGCACACTACTCAGTGAGCCCGGTTCGCAGCCCATGATACATCAAATTATAGAGCAATTTCTTTATATTAGCGGTCGAAAAAGCTTCTCTTGAAAACCATTTACGAAACAAAACTGCAAGTTCCTCCAATTGGAGGACAATATCATACCCGGTCAATACCTTTTCCAATTCTACCATTCTCAAAAAATAGGTGGTTCAAAAAGCAAATGCTACATGGCCCACCCTGTACTACAACTTTAAGCCAATTGTGCTGCGCCCCATCCAAATGCTGCACTCTGTCCACCCTTTCCATGAAGTGACATAAATGGGGAGAGTTTCGCTTGAAGCGAGAAAGGGTATGCATAAATCAGTTACCACGGTGATGAACTCAAATACAATCAATATTTTCTTGATAATTCTTGAAAAATTTTAATGTAAGCGGAACTGATTTCTGCAAGACATTTAATACTTATATGTATGATTTTTTTCGAGTTTCCTGCCATGTAACTTACTCAATATGTGCCTTCTTTATGTTTATGGCGTAAGTATCGCGACTGAAGTTGCAATTCTCCCTCTTGAACTTCGTGCTCCGCCATACACTGCGACCGCTAGGAATGCCCCGACCGCTGCATTAAGAGATTATGACAAGTAATGACCTTTAAAGTAAAGCTCAAACGCATCCGCTGCTTCTTTAAACGCTTATGCTCGCCACCTTCTCTTCGCATCCACCACCAATGGCTTTCCAACAGCTCGCATAAGGTCGGCTACGCCCATTTGTCGGCTCCAAGTCGCCCTAGCCGTTGTTGTTGGCCATGTGGTGGACGCAATTGAATTATTTCTTCCCGTGCGGATTGTTTGTTGCATGGAATAGCCATGTTGCTTTGCGTTTCCTTTTAAGCTTCCTTCCTATTTACGGTGCATTCACGCTTTCGACCGGCATCTAGCCATGCGCCAGAGTCGACTCTAATAGCTTCGCAATTGAATGCAATGAATTTCTGCTACTTTCCCAACATTGTAAATACTCGTACAAAGGTATATAGTTTTTTATGTATGTATTTGTACATACAAATGTATGCATACATATATACGAACGGGTATATATATGTATGTGGGTGTGTGTCTTTATAAGTCAGCGCATTCCACGTAGTCCTTCCGTCTAGTCCACTATTCGTGCCCACATGCGCTACTTCCACATCCTATCTGCTTTGCTGTGTCCGTCTGTCTTCTTTATTATGAGTATACGCGCATTTCTGTCGCCTTCTTTCCTTGAAGGCTGCCTGTTCAATTTGGTCTGTCTGTCTGTTGCACGTTTCATGCTCCACCCCCATTACATTTTGTACGCCTTCACGTTCGTGTTTATGTCTCATTTGCCGCAAATATTTATAGTACTTCGCACAGTCGACGTTCCAAGGATTCTGGCTCGGAATACCACCCCGCACAACTATTTTAATGCACCTTTACTTCAACCTACGTTCGAATTGCTCTTCCTTTCAACTTGCGTTATACTGTCATTCCCTGATTTCCACTTGTGTTGAGTTTGCTGTTGTTGTTGATGCCACTGTCATCATCGCAGTTCAAGTCACAGTCGTTTGTAAGTTTCCGCTTGGCTGTCGCTGGAAGCATGGCGACATATCCTTGCACACGTTAGCATCCTTGCATGTGCGTACGAATCTGATAGCTTTGTATTGAAGTCATGGCCTTCAGATGGGTAAGTAGAATGTATTAGCATTTTCAGCGTTTGAAAGCAAAATTGCAAATATTGAAGCAGTGCAATTGCTCTCTAGTTTTGGGCAAAATACAAGTGTATCTATTAAAGTAAATAAGTAAATATTTAAGAAGTGGTGGACAGATAAGTTAGAAGTTCTTTATAAGCGCACAATGGTGGAAGGATACCGCAACCTGACAAATGGTTTGTAATCGAAAAGTTTCTAATTAAAATTTTCCAAAGGGGTAATTCGGAGGACGATGTTCCTGCTAAGAGAATTTGCCTCATCAGAGCCCTTTATGAGAACTTCAAACTGGCAGTGCTCCACAATGGCAATATCAAGAAGCCATTCACCACTAAAGCAGGCATATTGCAAGGTTGTCCCCTGCCGCCATTCTCTTCACGACAAGACGGGCATCGTATGGAGTTTCACCAGACATCTCGAAGACCTAGACTTCGTCGATAATATTCTTCTTCCTCTCTCACAAACTCACTGACATGCAGGCGCAGATGGGCAGACTAGTCACGCTGGCACGCACTGTCGGACTAGTCCAGACCAGGAGGTCAACATCGCCAACCACAATGGATGGCTTGAATGGAATTTTTCGAAAGTTTCTGCTACCTCGGCTGCACTATCACGGCAGATGCAGATGAAGATTTCAACTGCAGGCTAAACAAAGCAAGGGCGGCGTTCGGGCGGATGCTTACAGTATGAGAGAGTTCGCAAATCTGTAGACGCTCTAAACTGCGAATATTCAGCTCATGTGTGAATTCAATATTGTAGTACGGATGATGGTTCCATGTGTAGAAGTCCACGCAAGTGGGGAAAGTTACTGACCGCCATTCACTTGGCAGTGGCCAGGACGATTCTTCTGCATACGGTTCGAGCAGCTCACAACGTCCGGGATTAGCCCACGTATCATCTGGGTAGCTTCCGAACACCCGTTCAGGAGTGAGCTAACGTGAGAAGGCGAAGCATTCCAGGATAGCTGGTTGTGCGCTGGGTTTGGGACCCATCACATAAAAAGCCCCCCCCCCAATGAAAACAGCAACAAAGCCTCGGATGAGAACTACCTTCACTGATGACAACCACTCCAAACGAAATAAGTAATACGATTTGAGGGCATACACGTGGAATGTCCGGTCCCTTAATAGGGAAGGTGCCTCTGCCCGGCTGGTTGATGTCCTCGTGAGAGTAAAGGTTGACATCACACCCATCCAAGAGATGCGATGGACGGGGCAAGGCAAGAAAACCGTAGAACCTTGTGACGTCTACTACAGCTGCCATGTAAAGGAGCGCAAATTCGGTGTCAGATTTGTTGTGGCAGAGAGACTTCGTCGCCTAGTACTGTCGTTCACTCCGGTGGACGAGCGTCTCGCAACAATCCGCATCAAAGCCCGTTTTTTAACATATCGCTAATTTGTGCCCACGCCCCGATGGAAGAGAAGGGCGATGCGACCAAAGATTCCTTCTATGAGCGCCTGGAACGTTCCTATGAGCGCTGCCTCTGCCACGACATAAAAATCGTGCTTGAAGACTTTAACGTCAGGATGGGCAAGGAGGGAATTTCTGGTCCCACGGTCGGAAAATTCAGCCTGCACAATGAAACATCCGGTAACGGACAGAGGCTGATCGACTTCACCGGGGCCCGAAACATGGTAGCCTGCAGCACCAGATTCCAGCATAAAAAGATACACCAAGCTACCTGGCTGTCTCCTGATCGGAAAACGCGAAACCAGATCGTTCATGTTGTGATAGATGGAAGACACGCTTCTAGTGTATTAGATGTACGTACGATCCGAGGACCCAACATCGGCTCGGATCATTACCTTGTTGCAGCTTAACTGCGCACACGCCTCTGTGCAGCAAAAAACGTACATCTACCTACGCAATGAATGTTCGACATCGAAAAGCTGCAATCACAATAGACAGCCACAAGATTCGCCACTCGAGTGTGGCTTTAGACCTGGAAATTCTACCATCGACCAAATATACACAATACGCCAAATCTTGGAAAAGACCCATGAAAGGAGAATC
Source organism: Anastrepha ludens (assembly GCF_028408465.1). Lineage (NCBI taxonomy): Eukaryota > Metazoa > Arthropoda > Insecta > Diptera > Tephritidae > Anastrepha > Anastrepha ludens. The sequence goes on from NC_071499.1 coordinate 105,112,116, forward strand.
GACACACACAATCTTTTCGTCGACTTCAAAGCTGCATTCGACAGTACGAAAAGGAGTTACTTGTAAGCCGCGATGTCTGAATTTTGTATCCCCACAAAACTAATACGGCTATGCAAGATGACGTTGCTCAACACCAGCAGCGCCGTCAGAATTAGGAAGGACCTCTCCGAGCCGTTTGATACCAAACGAGGCTTCAGACAGGGTTACTCGCTGTCGTGCGACTTCTTTAACCTGATGTTGGAGAGTATCGTACGAGCCGCAGAACTTAATAGTTCTGGAACAATATTCTATAAGAGCGTACAATTGCTAGCGTATGCCGATGATATTGACATCATCGTCCTTAACAACCGCGCAGTTAGTTCTGCCTTCTCCAAACTGGATAAAGCGGCAAAGCGAATGGGTCTGGTGGTGAATGAGGACAAAATGAAGTACCCCCTGTCTTCAAACAAACAGTCGGCACAGTAGCGTGTCGGCACATACGTCACTGTTGACAGTTATGATTTTGAGGTTGAGAGAGTATACTTCGTTTATCTAGGAACCAGGATTAACACCGATAGCAATATCAGCCTTGAAATCCAACGTAGAATCTCTCTTGCCAACAAGTGCTACTTTGGACTAAGTAGGCAATTGAGTAGTAAAGTCCTCTCTCGACGAACAAAACTAACACTCTACAAGGCTCTCATCATGCCGTCCTAACGTATGGCGCAGAAGCTTGGGCGATGACAACATCCGATGAAGCGACGCTTGGAGTGTTTGAGAGAAAGATTCTGTGTAACATTTTTAGGCGTTTGCTCGTTGGCAACGGCGAATAGCGCAGACGATGGAACGATGAGCTGTATGAGCTTTACGACGACATAGACATAGCGCAGCGAATAAAGATCCAGCGGCTACGTTGGCTGGGTCATGTCGTCCAAATGGATACAAACGCTCCGGCTTTGAAAGCACTCGATGCGGTACCAGCTGGTGGTAGCAGAGGAAGAGGAAGGCCTCCTCTGCGTTGGAAAGATCAGGTGGAGAAGGGCTTGGCTTCACTTGGTGCGTCCAACTGGCGCTGGTTAGCACGAGAAAGAAACGACGGGCGCGCTTGGTTAAACTCGTCCAAAATCGCGTAAGCGGTTATAGCGCCAATTAAGAAGAAGAAGAAGAAGAAGAAGAAGGAGAAGAAGTACGGAAGCGCAAACTCGCAGACGCTGGCATCACATGCGACGGCGCAAAAGCAACAGTCCAAATTCTCTTTCATAAAGTTTAAGAAACCTCTTGTAAGGGGAGTGCTAGAAGCCTCGAAAAGTTTATTTTCGACTCTCACAGATAATGTATTTCGCCGCGTCTTTGGCATCTTAAACTGCTAAGACCGCAATGCAAACGCTATCTCAAGATTTTTTTTTTAACTAGTAGGACTTTTACCTCTATGTGGCTCCAACTGATCCCCCACTGTTTTCTCACAGTGAGCAGGGAATTTGTTTTTGTCAACTGAGTTATTGAGGCGGCTGTCGTAGCCGAATGGGTTGATGCTTGACTACCTTTCTGCAGTGCGTAGCTTCGAATCTCCGTGAATGAAATAGCAAAATGATAGAAAAAGCTTTTTTCTAATAGCGGTCGCCCCTCGGCAGGCAATGGCAAACCTCCAAGTGTATTTCTGCCATGAAAAAGTTTCTCCTAAAAATCTAACAGAAGTGTACGCGCTAATTATTTATTTATTTTAAGTTAATGAGAAATGTGTCAGGTGGATTTTGCATCCACCCTCTGACTACTCCAATGAAAAAACTTTTCAGTAATTGTAGGTTTGCAGGCTTGTGAAGGAATATCTATTGTACTTCTGATTACAGAGTCAGCTGAGCACCTCAGAGCCAGCAGTTATCCTGCAAGTCTCAATAGTTTAGAAAGCAGTCAACGTGCTCACGAAATGTTTCAGTGTACAACGGTAACGGCATAATCCAGTTATCCTTGAATACAGAGATGTTTTTTCCAGAGATTGAAAATCCAACAAAAAAAAGAGGTTGTCTGTAAAGTCGGTTTACTGACGATAGTTTAACGTGACAACGTTGCAATTTTCAAAACAAAATTTTAATTTTATTTGTTTGATAGATATTTTGTATGGATATAGAGGGGGAGGTAAATGGAATTGCAATGGAATAGGTCAAGTTACATTTACACAAACGTGAAAAATGACGAAACATTTATCAAATTCATGAAAGATATGTTCAATTTCGATTGTGCATCAGACGTTAATAAGTCAACAACACTAAGACACTTTACACTCGAAGCACTCCCTTTCATTTCCTACTTTTTCTATCATCGTCCTATTCTCAACAGAGAAATGGTTCATTACCATGCACACAGGAAGAAGGCATATGCAAATACAAGTATGTGAATTTATATACAAATGCGCATATAGATACATATATACGCTCACTTAAGTCGGAGAGAGCAAGATGTCGAACGTTGCCTTTCGTTTGCTTTGTTTGCTTTGTCGTTCGTTCCGCGCTTTCGCTTGCAGTTCATTCAAGGTAACGACAATAAGCAAGGTAACGACAAATGAGCAAGGTAACGGCAATGAGCAAGGTAACACTAATGAGCAAGGTAACGACACATTTTTTCATGCGTGCAGCCTGTTAAATCGAATTATAAGACGTTATCTCGTCAAAAAATTGTTCTATCATACAAAATTTGAGCTGCTTATGGGCTCTGAAATTCAATTCAAATTGTATTATTGTAGGTAAGAATCCAATTTCGCTGTTTATAGAACAGGACACCATCCCAGCCTGTGGTATTCGTGCGTTAGTAGGAAAATTCGCTAGCCTTTTAATGAAGAATAAACTTTAGTAGATTATTGCGACAAATTCGGTTCGAAAAAAAACAGAGATTCACTTGCGTAAAATATTTCTTTACTCTAACTTGAACTTCTGTGAGCTGCATACGTTTGCACCAATAAATTTAAAACGTGTATAAATTTAACGAAAAACCAATTTAATCACTCAAAATCAATTATGTTCACACTTGAACATCTTTTGTAGGTATTTTCGTATGTCATAAAAGCCATTTGAGGCCATAAAAATTTTACTGCCCGCATTGTGTAAGTAGTTTAGCATACAAATGAGCATATGTACATATGTATGGGTAGGTAAGCATAATCGCACACACACACACACACACACATGCATGCATGCCCCACATGGAAACTCGAATATGTACGTAATATCAACGTACAAAATAAAGCTTTTGCCGGTTTTCTGCCTCTACAAACAGTAGTGCCCTTTGTGATTGAATTTTTGTATGTGTGTGTCGTATGTTAACTGGGCGTCCGACAGCCACTGCATCAGTCAGACTTCCGCCAGCGCCCAAACTCACTTCCTGCTCCACACAGTTCGGGCGAGAGTGCCTGCCTAACGCCTGATGGTTGCCATTGCCGGTTTGTTAGTTCTTTTTTGTGGGCATACTTGTTGCCGTTGTTGTTGTTGTTGTTGGAGGCACATTCAGTGTTGCCGTCGCTCGTGCTACAAATGCTGCTGCTGTTGTTATTTATACTATATTAGTATTTTGTTGCTCTGCCTTCAATGTGTTTTCGCGCTCGTTGCTCCTCGGAAGGTTCATTTCCACTTTGCTGTTGCGTTTTTGCTTTCAACACATACATACACACCGATACCCACCGCCATATGTACATTTCATTTCATATCCTTGTGTTTCCTTTTTTTACATTTAGCTTTTTGTTGTTTTTCTTCGTCCTTTTTCTTCAATGAAAATCAATAAAAGTGTGTGTTTTTATGTGCGCTGCCGTCGCTTTGTCATTCGCCTAGCGCCATTGTCGACGTTTTGCGCTCAGTCAGCTAGTGAATACTGTAGCAGGCTCATCAATGTTGTTGTTATTGTTCTTTGGTTGGCGCTTTCGTTTTCTTTTGTTGTTTTGCGTGTGCCGGTTGTTTGCCCATTGTTATACAGAGCACTGCATGCAGGACTTTATGTCCTTACACGTAGTCATATTTTGTGCAAACAAAGCCATAGATTATATTGCCAGGGAGCGCCAAGGCAGGCAGGCAGCAGGACCCAGGGTAGATGGTAGAGTTTGCACGAATGTATTTACATATGTATGTGAGGACATTCATCAAATGCACCATACACACATACACACGGAAACACCAATGACAGCGGCGAATTGTGGCTACATCCGCATTTTAGCCAAACGGATTTGCTCCAAAATTCTATATTACTTATCCCCTTTTTCTGCATTGACGGTAGAGTTTTGGTATCTCAGTTGATGTATTCTTATAACCGGCCTTACTTAAACTTATTGTACATATACGCACGTTCATAAAATGTTTGCGTAAGTAGTACGAGGTTTAGAAGGCATTCCTCTTCTCCTTTCTGACTGCTGTTGCAGCGACTTGTGGCGACAGTGTGGAATATGACATCTTTCAAATGCCCGCCTCAGCTTCTTACGGTGGAACGGATCCGAGTGGTCCAATTTTCAATGACTCTTCCGCATAGATCCGGCTGAATTTGAGCGATGGCCTGTGTTATGTTCACCTTTAGAGCATCGGTCGATTGTGGTTTATTTGCATAGACCTGAGACTTCAAGAAACCCCACAGGAAAAAGTCTAGCGGGGTCAAATCGCATGACCTTGGTGGCCAATTCACATCAGCCCTGCGAGAGATAACCTACCCTCAAATCGTTCATGCAGAATGTCAATCGTGGCGTTTGCTGTGTGGCACGTAGCGCCGTCCTGCAGGAACCACATGTCGTCTAGGTCTATATGGTTCAATATGGGCCATAAGAAATTGGTTATCATCGTTGTGTAGCGCTCGCTGTTGACGGTGACCGCCTCACCAACGTCGTTTTCAAACAAGTACGGACCAATGACGCAGCCGGCCCAAAATCTACACCAAACGGGAACTTTTTGAGGATGCATTATCACCTGGTGAACCTCGTGTGGAGGTTCCATACACGGTGTTGTCCCATATACGGCAATTTTGTTTGTTAACACAGTCATTCATCCAAAAATGCGCCTCGTCACTAAAAATGATTTTTCGCCCAAAACTGGGGTTCTCTTCCAAACGATTCGAAGCCCAGTCAGCGAACAAACGGCGTTGTCTATGGTCATCAACTTTGAGCTAATGGGTCAGTTGGATCTTGTACGGGAGTACGCCCAAGTCCCGACGCAAAATTCGCCAATTTGAAGTCTGCGAAAGGCCAAGTTCTTGTGCACGGCGAGGAATAGACTACCTCGGGTTCTGCTGTACACTTTCACGGACCGCGGCAATGTTCTCGGCTGATCTTGCGTTCCTTGAACGTACGGGTGTTGGCTGATTGTTTACTGATCCGGTCGTCTCAAATTTGGTCATCAAACGTTGAAGAGTCGACTTTGAAGGGCCACCACGTCTACCGAAAAATGGGCGCAATGCGCGCAACGTTTGCGTTAATGAACACTTATTTTGATAATAAAGTTTTATCATTTGAACGTGCTGTTCAATCTGCCTTGATGATTTGGCATAAACAACTGAATAATAAACAAAAGATTTGACAGATGCTACCAAAACAAAATGGCTGCCACAGGGCGCCAAAATCGACCCGCGCCAATTGAAAAACCCTATACTAACACATCTATTGCCAATAGATTTACACATTAAAACAATAGCTACTTGCAGCGCGGTGAGACTCAGAGACATAGGAAGCTGGACAACAAGGACGTACGGTCACAGTAAGATCCTCCTACAGGGACCCTCGCTGCTCAAAAACAGATCAGACTACACAGTCTCCGACCTTAACTTCAAGAAAGACTTTACGGTACGTTTTCGACCGAGAACCGATTGGAGCAAAGGAGAGGTGATTGGAAGACACGATATCGAAATTTATACCGATGGTTCTAAGATGAACTGTGGTGTGGGAGCTGGCTTCCATTCGGAGCCACTCAACCTATCTCAGTTAATTCGTCTTCCTGATTATGCCACCGTGTTCCAGGCAGAACTTTTAGCGATCAGAGAGGCATGCAAATCCGTAGAGCTCTACAAGGAAGTGGGTGCAAGAGTAGCTATCTTCTCAGACAGTCAAGCAGCTATTAAGGCCTTAGACTCCAACTACATTTCATTCAAACTGGCGGCCCATATTCCAGGACTTCGGAAGCTTACTATGTACATCTATCACGTCCTTCACTGCTAGTTCGTTTAAAGGCTTTCCGAATCGAATGGCTTCATCCGACTATAGCTGCTACAAGTATTGCCCTACAGGGTATTTTTGCTACAGATATTTTTATGCCATAAAGGTTCAATTGCGCTTAGATTTCCGAATATATTGTAATGGATTGGCAGGGGATAGAAAGACTACTTAGCAAAAGTACGACCTCTTTTATTCATGGTTTGTTCAGCCTGAAGGTCGCTGTTGCAGCCAAAAAAGAATGCGGCGTAGTAGTTATGGAGAGATGTAGAATATTAGATCACGTACTGTTGTGCACCTAAACGTCACAACTCGTTTTGAAGCTGTACTAAATTATTGAACGGCATATTTTTATAAAACATTTTAAATCAGTATTTCGCACCCATAAAGCAAATTCTGCCCCTTATTTTAAAAAATCTGCAAAATATTAAGTTTGTAATATAGCATCGATAGAGGGTAAAAATATTGCCCAGAAAATTTCAGTGAGGATCTTCTAGGACGAAAACTGTGTGCGGTAACGGACAAGAATACACAATGTCATCGTAAAGCCTTCGTTGGACACCTTTATTAAAACCTTCGGCTGAGCATTCCGGTCTGGCCTTTTTTCGTACTGTTCGAGGATCCTTTTTAAAAGGTTACATCCATAAATTGATAGAAAATTAAATTTAAGAATCTACAGGTCTCTCAGATAACCAATTCGGCTTCCGGAAAGCTAGATCTACAGGGCTATAAGTTCGGGAAGATCGGCAAGAAAGTTCTGCGCTGTGATCACCCTAGATGTTAGAAATGCTTTTAACTCGGCAAACTGGCCTAGCATCATCACGGTTTCAATGTACCAGCCTACCTTGTCCGCATTATCAGCAGTTATCTAAGTGACCGCATTCTGCGATATGAAACTGAAAATGGACAAAAAACGTACAAGGTCTCAGGTGGTGTACCACAAGGTTCAGTGCTGGGACCAACTTTGTGGAACATCATGTACGATGCAGTCCTGAAGGTGAAGCTCCCGCCAAACGCCGAAATTGTGGGATACGCCGATGATATTGCCCTGGTGGTAGTTGATAGGAAGCTTGACCACTTAAAGGAAAAGTGCAACGATGCTGCAGCGAGAGTGCAACGATGGCTTAACGAGGCTAAGTTAGATTTAGCCGGTAACAAAACCGAGGCAGTTCTAATAAGTGCTGGAGGGCGAAAGTCCTTTGAGCTGAACATAGGTACACACCGTATAGTCTTGAAAAAGGCGATCAAATATCTTGGGGTCTGGATCGACACAAGACTTTGTTTCAGGCAGCATTTAATAAATGTAAGTTCCAAGGCGACTTCTATCAATGGTGCCCTAACGCGACTTCTCCCTAATATAGGAGGGCCCCAGGGAAATCGCAGACGGCTACTGTCATTGGTTGCTGACTCTATAATTCTGTATGTAGCACCTATCTGGGCGGGGACCAAAAAGTCTAATCTACGGGAAGCCGCCCAGACATACAGGCAAGGGCAAGGTATAGAACGGTGTCTGATGATGCAATCTGCGTAATAGCGAGAAAGATACCCCTAAACATCTTGGCAGATGAAATGTTTCGGCTCTATAACAGACAGGGAACGCGGCCCACACCTGGAGAAAACCACGTGTTGATGAGTGGTTAATGAGAAAACATGAAGACACCGACTATCACCTTTCACAGTTTCTCAGCGGACATGGCTGTTTTTAGGAATACCTGCACCGTTTTAAGCTGGCAGACAGCCCTTTCTGTCCAAACTGCCCGAATACAGACGAAAACGCAGAACACCGCTTTAAAGAGGAACGAGCTATACTGGAGCAAGCCCTGGGTCATCAACTGTCCTCCAGTACCCTCATACGAGATATGTGCGCAACCAGCGGTTAGTGGGAAGCAACGTAAACGTTTGCAGGTAAGATTATGCCGCGACTTCGCCATATTGATTGGGAACGCAAAGCGTTTCAGAAATAGAGAAGGCGGACAGTCTCTGACGAACCGACAAAAAGCAGAAGACAAGACGGTAGTGAATTAAGATAACACTACTGCAAGCTTTTCGATGCCTCCTTTACTTTGGACCACCTATAAACATAGTGGGAGTAATTGAGACTATCGACGGTGTATAGCCTTCATACGCCTACAGGAGAGGAACCTGGACGCGGGTACCTGTTGTGTCTTCGGACATAAGCGCGGCTCTACCCAGAAGTTATACTTTTGTGGTCCCATCGGAGAACTAGCCGAGGTGGAGGATTGTTATAGTATTAGTGGGAGCGTGCACCCACATACTATTGGTGTGATGGCACCTTTGAGATGTTTCTGACATTTTGATTTCAACCTCCTTAAAAAAAAAAAAGAGTGGATTGGAGTAATCAAGCTCACGGAAGCTTTCAGAGCTCAAAAGTTTGCGAACTTAAGATCACTCCAGGTCTTAATTGAACAATCCAATTGTATTGTAGCTGGTCTGGAGTTTGCCAATTATTTTAGCGTAAACAGCCTAGAAGCACCGGAGCCCAAAAAACATCCTTTCTTGCCCGAAACAAAATGTCACTATTATCTACTTTTCAATTCCTCCTCTCACACAAAATCGACCACAACTCGATTCGACAGTTTTCACAAACTCGCCTGTACTTTTTGCCTGGGCAACTTCGGGCATCTCAGAAAAAAAGGTTACTCTCTCAATGGCCCGAAAACTGACAAAAGAAACACAAAATGGGCAGTTTCAGACACTTTCAAAATAACAACAACAACAGATTGAAACCGCCGAAACAACATGCCAGACCCGGCTAGTCAACATCACAGCCCAAAAGTTTAAAGTTTTTCTAATGTGCTGGGTCATAGTATAATTTTCTCTCAATATTTTCTGCAGCATTTCAAAGATACGATATTTATAAATGTATTTCGAACGGAAACCAAAAATGTGCCGTTTAGTTTCAGGTTTGCTTATGCCACCTACTCAAGTAGGTTTGTGTCTCCTTAAAACTTTTTATCTGCGTATCCAGATCGTATGCAAAAATACTAGCGTTATACATACACGCGCACTCACATTGAGCACGTACAAACACACACATTCATTTTCTAAATACATATTTTCCAATATTTGCGCGCTTTCTTGCCACTCTCACTTAGCCCTTCACCCGGCATCACAATCAATCACAGCATAGCGATTTAAATGCGCCTCTAAATGGTGCCACTCTTCCGTTTCCGCTCCCGCTTCGCTTACCCACTTCTACATTCTCTACATTTATTACGCGCTCTCGGTCTCTTTTCACTTTGTAAGGTGGTTAACCCTACCTGCCCCACAGCTGCAGCCTGTCGGCCATATGTCTGTCAGTTCGACTGTCTGTTGACGACGCCAATGAATGGGTGGGGTCTGTTGCTCGGCTTCACCTCTGATTTACTGATTTAGATTTTATGTCTTTTTGGTATCAGTCGTTCCCACTGCAGACTCGCGTACCGTTGTGCTATTCGTATCTAGCAACAGCGGAATTTATTATCATTCCTCAGTGCAGCATTGGGTTTTTATGTCAATGATTTGAGTTGTTGTGTTCTCGCCTAGTCAGTGTTGTAATGGGTATTTTTATGTTCCCATGTCAATGAAATTTGTTTTTCGTTGTTTAGTATTGTATATGTATTTGTGTGCATGCAATTGCATGCATGTGTGTGTGTGTGTGTGTGTATGCTGCTCGGCACTGTATCGAAGTAGGTTAGTAAGTTACAAAGCATTTTGGGCTTACAGGATAAACACATGATGTAAGAGCTTATAAGCAATGATGATGGCACCATTGTCTGATTCATCCTGTCGTAAAAGTGTGGAAATCCACAAGCAAAGAGACCGGGTTGATTTTTCAATAAATGTGCCTAGGGATGCAGGGATACACATTAGATGCTTGGGAGTAGATAATGTGCGAACGTGTGCTCATGATGGACGTATGTGCTGCTGGTGAAATTTAATGATGATGAGGAAGCAACCCTTTCACAGCATCACAGACTAACACCATCATAGCGCAATTAGCATGAAAGCTCACGCTGCGACTATTATTTTTATATGCTACAAGAGGGCAATCGCTTAGCAGCTGTTCATAAAATTTGTCAAGGCGTGCCAATTCACGTCTTTGAAATATCTTAGATGGGATATTTTAGATTAAATGTATATATACTACATGGTCCAATAAGTTCGTAAGGTGAGGCATAGATGGCGGCGTCAATATCAAAAGCATATGGTATTTTGTGAGAACCGCCCTTTAGGAGCTACTTGTCAAATTTTCATGACATTTTGCCCATTGGTTTGTGAGTTACAGTCGTTTAAGTGAAGCTACTTTTGGTTTTGTGAAAAAAAATGGATTCAAAAGAATTTGGTGTATTGATAAAACACTGTTTTTTAATTTAAAAAAACACTGTGGAAACACACCAATGGCTACGGAAGTATTATTCGGACTCCGCTCCGTCGATCGGAACCGTTGAACGATGGTTTCGTGAATTTAGATGCGGTCGTACGAGCACTGAGGACGCAGCGCGTTCAGGGCGTCCAAATGAAGCAGTTGTTCCAGAAAACATCAAAAAATTCATCGTATCATTCTGAATGATCGTAAAGTAAAAGTGCGCGAGTTAGCAGAGGCCGTAAGCATATCGAAAGGGTCAGTAGGAACGATTTTGCATGAATATTTGGGTGTAAAAAAGCTAGTCGGAAGAGGGGTGCCAGTTTGTTGGACCGTTTGAATGACGAAACCAAGAAAAAGCGGCCTAATTTAGCAAAGAAAAAAGTGTTGTTCCACCAAGACAATGCACCGGCTCACAAATCAACGATTGTCATGGCAAAATTGCACGAATTGCACTACGAATTGCTTTCCCATCCACCGTATTTCCCAGATTTGGCCCCCAGCGACTATTGGCTGTTTCCAAACTTGAAGAGATGGCTTCAGGGAAAGAGATTTCGATCAAATGAAGAAGTTGAATGGGAAACAGACGCATATTTTGATGGACTTTCCATCGGTCATTCTTCGAAAGGCACCAAGAAGACCGATGGTAAAAGTGTATCGCCCTAGAAGGGACCTATGTTGAAGAATAAAATGAATTTTGGTTGAAAAAATTGTTTTTACTCTCTCACCTTATGTACTTATTGGACCATGTAGTAATTGGCGCATACCCCCTTTTTGTGTGTTTGGCCGAGCTCCTCCTCCTATTTGCGGTGTGCGTCTTCATGTTGTTCCACAAATGGAGGGACCTACAGTTTCAAGCCGACTGCGAACAGCAGATATTTTACAGATATTCGAACATACGTTCTCTCTGAATTCCGAATGGTAGTCACGCACCAACCCATTCGGCTACGGCGGCCGCTGTAGATTGCAGATAGCGAATTTTTCTAAGTAATATTGGAAAGTATTGGATTGGGGAATAAGTTCTGGAACTTTGTACTTCTTCATAAAGAGTAGTAAATCCGCATTGGCACACAGTCCATTAAATTTTGCCATAATCCTTCTGCAGTTCAGGAGACTTGCAAACCAATGATGTATGGCAGGATCAATTCCTGCACTATTGGGAACTGGGAGTAGCCGGGTTCTTGTATCTGAGTATCTTTCCGGAGGAGGCATAAATCTTAGCTGGAGATCAACAAGCAGATAAATTTAGAAATCTACAAATTTGTAGATATTTATATCGACAGTCAGCTGGTCAAAAACTCTGTGCTTTTGTAGATGAACATCGTTCGTTACTCAGTTCTGGAACAGAAACGTGTGAAAGTTAATTAAATGGCTGAGGGCAATGAAGTGGGCTTAAGAAGGCAGTTAACTGGATGACGCGCCTAAAGGCAATTGAGTGCAGATAGGAACTGCTTATCTGCCAACTAACGGGCGTGAAAGCAATCACAAAACTGGGGTACCATCATAAGAAATTATTAGGTGCGCAACTATGTTCTCGCTGTTTTTTTGATGAAAATACAACTTTATTCTGAAAAAATGGTTACAAGTGAATCATTGAAAGTATTGCCCATCGCTGGCTACTACTTTTTCCAATCTTTCTGGTAGATCTCGTATACCGTCGCGGTGAAACTCTTTATATGATTGGAACTGCTGGTCAACTAGGTCATGTGCCATCGATCGGAATAGGTGCACAGACGGCGCAATATATGGAGAATATGGCTGGTGGGGTAGGATTTCCCATTTCAGTGTTTCCAGGTAGGTTTGGTAGGTAACGGGTTTGGCAACGTGAGGCCGAGCGTTGTCATGCTGTAGAATCACTTTTTCATGCCTCTCCGCGTATTGCGGCCGCTTCTCGCGCAGTGCTCTGCTCAATCGCATCAATTGAAGCCGATACCGCTTCCCAGTGATGGTTTCGCTTGGTTTTAACAGTTCAAACCAAATACATAGCATAACCTTCGCAGCGTGAATATTTGGCCGAAGCGACGACGTAGAAGCATGACCGGGCAGTCCTCATGACTTTCTTTTCTTTGGATTGCTGTAATGCATCCACTTTGGCCGAAGCGACGACGTAAAAGCATGACCGTGCAGTCCCCATGACTTTCTTTTCTTTGGATTGCTGTAATGAATCCACTTTCCATTTCATCATCACCCGTCACGTCGCGTTGAAGAAAACCCTTCCTTTTTATGCCGCTGGAGCAGTTGTTCCCAGGCAAAAAAAACGACGTTTAACATCTCTTGGTTTTTACTCATAAGAAACCCAAGTCCCCTCTTTCTGAATCATTCCCAAAGCATGCAATCGCTTGGAAGTGGATTGGTGGGTAACTCCTAAGACTGAAGCAAGCTCTTGTTGCGTCTGATATGGATCCTCATTTAGCAATGCCTCCAGTTCAGCGTCTTCGAAGGTTTTTGGCCTTCCTTCACGCGTACGGTCGTCAACATTAAAATTACCGTATTTGAAGCGACGGAACCAATCTCGGCACGTTGTTTCACTTAAAGCAGCATCTCCATAAGCTTTTTGTAGCTCTCGATGCGCTTCAGCCGCCGTATTTTTCGAATGAAAGAGGAAAATCAACACTTTCCGCAAATGACGATTATTCGGCACAAAATCAGACATTTTCACAAAGCCAAAAGTTTATGATACCAAAACAAAATCACTAATGTGTCGAAGCAGTTTGTTTACCATAGAATGGACTAGCCTACACTGCTGGCGGCATCTATTGAAGTTATTGTAATTTTTTAACAATATTTTTTTTTTTCTTTGAATACTTTTCAACACGTGTTCCGCTTAACAAGCAAACTTAAATTAAAAACCACAGACTTTTTGTGGCATTGCTTGCTTTTTTAGTTTTATTACTCTTCATTGTTATGACTTTTTGGCATCCTGTGTTTCTGGTGCCTTATGAAATTTTATCCTTTAAAAAATTTGCATTTATGAGTTGCTGCGTTCTGTCAATTGCAGTTTATTCCATTTCGCAAAACAATACCAAAGCTGATGGAATTCTTAACAAACATAGATTACTTCAGCAGAATTTTTAGTCCATCAGTCATTCATTGCCGACGTTGTTGACAAAAATTCAATCAGAAGTTAAGAAGAGCGGCGATCAAACAATAAGCGGATTTCCAAAGGAAGATTAAGAGGTGGTGATGACGCTAATGGTTGTATATTGGCAGCAAATCAATTAAAAAACTCTATCAACCATAAGTGCCGGTATGAGTGGTCTTTTTAAGTTGAAATAAAAAGTTTGTTAATACGAGAGGGCCAAACAAAGTTCGCTTAGTTGGCAGCACTGAACATTTTTTTATCGAATCAAAAAATTTTACTTGGCATTGCACTGCGAATTTTTACATTTAACAATTTTACATAAGTTTCACTAAAGACAGTCATAACGCAAAGCTACTGAAAAATGTTGCCGCAAATTTCATTGCCATCACTGCAGGACATTCGGTTTGCCGTTATTTACAGAGTGATAACAAAAACTGTTTCTATCATTTAATATTTCATGTCCACGATGGGTTTCGAACCTGGCATCAATGGAGCTATATTTGTTAACAAATTCACTCGGATAAGACGTTAGTCCAAAGTTCAGGGGAAAAATTACAGCTGTCTGCCATGAAGCCAACAATTTCGGTTAAAATTTAATAATTAGGAAAATAATTTAGTAATAAGCAGTGTGCGACAATGAAGGTTGCATTTAACACCTCTCACTTCTTGCTCAATTTTGCTGTGTACTCACTGATCGGCATCATCTAACTCATCTAGGCCCAGAAAGGGACAGGTTGGGTCCAAAGGGAAAGGGGTTTGGGTGAGTTTGAGGGGGCATGTGTATAGGTGGTTGTGAGTGTCGTGCGGTGCGCTTTCACATGGCGGCATGTATCGAGTATATCGGGCTATATTGTGGATAAGTATGAGTTTAATCTACTTCCATATCCAGATCACAATTGAGCCAAAGTTACCTGGGTCTCGTGAGGCAGCCGAAGCTCTTCGTCTGAAATAAGTGGTGCTTGACCTCCGATAAAGGCATTTGGGGGCCGGGAGTTTAGGAAAGTGGTAATAGTCTCCCGATAAATATCGTTTCACGCCTGTCTATATACTGTCCAATTCAGTAGTTGCAGTTGTGTTTTGCCTTGGATCTTGCCAGTGTAGTTGAAGAGATAGCTACTGGCATGCCTGGGAGGTGGCTCAGGCTTGAGAAAATGTCTGCAAGGGTGATTCGTATGGTAGCACGCAAGTAGAATTTACTTGCTGGGTATTTTACTTAACCGGGAGCACGGAAGCCGGGTTGAGAAGTTGTAGTAGAGGGACAACAAGAGGCATCTCGTGGCTGACCTGATTGCAGTAGTTTGACATGTCTGGAGCTTTATTCACTGAGCATCACTAGTGCCAGGCAACCAGCAACTTTCTTTTCTTTTGTCCCAAGTGCTGCCGGTTTTGGACTTTAGTCGTAATTGCGATTGTGTGCGCCTTAAAAATGAGAGCCAACTGTCAAAGGTGACGCCCAAGATGTTTAGGTTGTTAACGGATGGTGTTGGTGTGTCATCGACTTTCACCTTTAGCTGTGGTTTCCCCGCCTTCGTCCAGGTGGTAAAGAGGCTCGCCGTGGATTTAGTACGAGAAAGTTGGAGATTACTCGCAGTGAAAAAGAGAGAAAGCTGACGAGATAAACGTTCACTTTGGAACACAAGTTTTTTTTTTACCAATTCGACAGTATCCTCTCTGTATTAGCCAGTATTTGTAAAAGTATTGTGGAATTGCTTGCATTTTAGTCAAAATTCACTAAAAATAGTTAGTACCCTTTCCTCGCTATTTCTTCCATGGCGCCGTTTTCAGTGACGTTCCTATGAATAGAAAAAAAAACTAGAGTCGTTAAGCTTACCTTCACTGCGTAATTAACTACCTTCGAAGAGGACATGTTTTGCTGTAAAAATTTAATTTAGATACAGCTTGGCTGTTAAAGAATAATTTTTTTTGCGCTTAGAGAAAAACTTTGAACCATTTCTGCTTTTCAACCCAGCTTAACAGACGTTGTCGTCAGGACAGGTGCACCAAGCTTGAATTTAGTGGAAAATTGTATAGTGAATCTGCATACCCGCCTTCAAATGGCAGAGCACCTTAAGCTTAGATCCATGCAGCTTTATTTTCGAGTATAAAAAACTAAATTTGAACTTTACTTAAATGGTTATTCAGGCAGCAATGATAGTTTTTCTAATTGTTATGTCTCAGTAGCTGCCAAAGTTACCAATGTTAAGCAGGTGGCACAATATTCAGCAAGGTTTGCCCTTTAATTAAGGCTAGGTTAGGTTAACGCGGCTGGCATTAAGCCACGCATAGATTTAAAGTAGACATCACGTAGGATCTCAACGCTTCTAGCAAACCTAAGCAGTGCGGGAGGATCTATTTTTGTGTGGTTCCCAGGCATTTCGAGCGTGTTTTTGATAATGCCGGACACAAACACGGAAGATGTTCTAAAGTTTAGTTTACATCCTCTTTGCACTTCCTGCATTTGTCGTTGCTAGTAATCGCTATAATTATGACCTGTCAGCATACCTATGATAGTTCTGCAGTCTTTTCGCGAGAGCGCAAGTACGAGTTGAGTCAGTTTTCTGTCGTTAGCTCCTCACCTGACTTTTGCAGTTTTGCATATAGTCCGATTAGTCCACCTAACATACGCTTGCTTTTTCATGCAGTCGTCCATTTCGTTGTAAATTATATTTGGCGGTTTTTGTATGCCGTTCTCTTGTTCAAATGGTAGTGTTTTGTCACTTTTTGCTATCTCATCTACTATTTCGTTCCCCATAATGCCTTTGTGACCAGATATCCAATAGTAGTGCATGCTGCTGTTTTTCGGCTAGCCTTTCTATAGCTTCCCTGCTCCGCTGGACATTTTTGGATTTCATACAATATGACGTTATTACTTTTATTGCTGCTTGACTGTCCACGTATATATTAATTATTGAGTTATTTCTTTTTTTCTTGTGTAGGCCAGCTCCGCGGCTTTCCCCACAGCAAAAACTTCCTCTTAAAAAATACTGCTCTGATCCGGCACTTTGATTGGCTGCCTATTCTCTAGTTTTGAACAGTAAATACCCGCTACCAATCCATTTAAAGTTTTAGAACCGTCTGTATAAATGTCAAAAGTCCTACGGCCAGGCTTCATGCCTTTGTGCCATTCTTCCTGTTCAATTGTAGTGTGAAATCTTCTCTACCAATTAAACCACGGAGTCATGTAGCCTATGGAACATATACTCCTCTTTCCTATTGAGCTATGCCCGAAGGTTGTGTAAGTAAATACCCAAGCAGCTACTAACCTTCCCGCGGATTTTGGTGCAAGAATTTCCGCTTTAAGGTCAGTAGGGGGTGTGCTCAGTATCATTTCTAGTGCCGCCGTAGAAGTGGTTTTCATTGCTCCTGTTATGCACAAGGCAGCGAGCCGCTGAATCCTTTCCAATGACATTAAATATGCCAATTGGTCCGACGAGCACCATTTTAGCGCATCGGCTATGTCAGCAAGCACAATTGCGAGCAACATCAAGAATTCAAGGTTTATAGCATCGTTGCATCATCGGACCTTATTTCTTGCGAAATGAAGAATGAGACACCGTTAAAATTAATGGTCCTCTGTATAGATTGAAATTAACCATCTGTTTTGTGACAAGAGCTCGACCGCATCAACATATCCGAACTGTGATTACGACAAAATGGCTGTACTTGTTATAAAAGCGATGCAACTCTAGAAATTGCGAAGGAGAATTCGACAACTTCGTCAGCTCACGGCTGAATGAAGATGAACTATGGTGTGGGAGCTGGCTTCCATTCGGAGCCACTCAACCTATCTCAGTCAATTCGTCTTCCTGATTATGCCACCGTGTTCCAGGCAGAACTTTTAGCGATCAGAGAAGCATGCAAATCCCTAGAGCTCTACAAGGAAGTTGGTGCAAGAGTAGCTATATTCTCAGACACTCAAGCAGCTATTAAGGCCTTAGACTCCAACTACATTTCATCCAAACTGGGCTTACAGTGTAGAGAAGACCTGGAACTGCTCAGCCATTGGTATGAAATTACTCTGATATGGGTTCCCGGTCATAGGAACATACGGGGCAATGAGATAGCGGAAGAGCTAGCAAGAAAGGGTTCGACACTAGACATAGCAGAGGCAGTGGCCGTCTCCACCCCACTGAACACATTAAAAGCATCCATTGCTTCACACTATCATGCTTTAACCGAAAGAAGATGGAAGCAAATACCTACATGTATTACAACAAAAAACACATGGCCGTCATATAAAATCCAAAGGACGAATGACCTGCTAGGATGTTCTCGGCCAAACATTTCACGCATCACTGCAACCCTTCCAGGTTATTGGAAAGTAGGGGATCATGCAGGTAGACTCAATCTACCCTTCAATCCTATCTGCAGAAGCTGTCAAGCGGAAGGAGCGAAGGAAAGTCTTTTCCACTATTTATGTGAATGTCCGGGACTAGCCAGGGCACGACTACGATCCTTCGGTAATCCTTTCCTACAGCAAATTAAGGAGATCTCAGACATCGAGATAAAGGATTTGCTGCTATACTTGGACCTCACTAAATGAATCTGACTTGAAAAACAAACAAAAAAAAAATACATCATCACACGAGATAGTGGTAGTAAAACGGTGCTGGTCACTAATTAGGAGTATTTCAGTGGAAATGTTCAACCACCTCAACAACAACAACAACAACAGCTCACGGCGAGCGTTCAACAGTTGGTGGACATTATCTATTCCCTTAAGTGTTCTCTAAAGCTTAATCCTTAGTCTATTCTAACAAGCAAACCACTTGAAACAAGTTACCGCTGGAAGAACGCTGCTTCTCTTAGACCGAGTCATCAAATATTTAACCGCTTGAAGCACTACCAACAAAGCCGGGGTGGCTATTAGAATAATATGCATTGCATATTTAGTATTGAAGCAGCTTTAAAATAAAGCCAGCATCAATTTGACATCTCACAACGTTGATGCTTTATTCAAATCTCTTTTCCTATCGCTCTTATCTGCTAATCCTATATATCACACTCTCCATATTTCTTGTACTTTTTATTAACCAAAAAATGTAATATTGCTCAAGATGAAACATATTCATTAAATCACTTAATGTGCTTTACCACATTTTCCTATATTGTACTTTAAGTAATTTCACACACAAACATATGTATGAATTTATGTATGTACGAGTCAACAACAGACACCCTCATCCAACCGCTAGTTCTCTGTATTCTCTATTGTCACTTACAGTACTAATGCCTTGTGGTAGTTTATCCATCACGCGTGTCCTTTCAAATAAAGAAAAAAATGTGTTTGAAATTTAAAAAAGGACGAAGTGTAATAAAACATGGCATGCGTTTATAAAAGCAAGTAGCAGAATAACAGCTTCAAAGGTTGGCTAGACCGCCGCTGTTCATTAACAGTGGCTGTTATGTTGTCTGCGTTGCGCGCTAAAATTTGTATTCTCACTCATGCCCTTTTACGCTCTTCACGATATACCAAACGTATACGATTCACTTACGATTCTCTGCTGAAATCACTCTTTGCTCACTCACTCTCTACTCTCATTGTTCGGTCCTTTTACAAATTTATTCAACATCAAAGGGCGAGTGATGGAATGTGTCCGTTGCAGACCTTTTATTCTCGTTATTTGGCGAAAGCCGTTTAACCACGTTGCTCAGAGCGACTATCTGGCAAGCGTGAGAGCAAATTGCCTGCCTGTAAAAACGCTTCAGGCATTAGCAGAGTTGGTTAAAGAGGGTGAAACGGGTCAAAGTAATGTCACAGCGGCATTTAACGAAGGATACGAGTGTGTGAATGTGTATGGGCTAGAGTCGATTTTAACACAAACGCTACAAATGGTGTTATTGTTGTTTCAATATTGTGTTGCGCTTTAATGTAAGTACACACTCGTATACCTAGATGTGCATACACATGTATGAATAGTTGTTATTGCTCTTGGCTTTGTTGATTTTGTTACCCTTGAAGGCGGCAATGACAGGCAGGCAGGATAATCAGATTTTATGCGCTACTTTGTTTGTGTTTATTGAGTAGCGGCTCTCCCATGGACATATCGTTGTCGTTGTCGTTGTTGTTGTTTTTGTTTATAGTTATTGTTGTGTTGTTGCCTTGCTGCATATAATTAACGTTACTGTTTTATGAGGCGCACAGGCGAACCTGCTTCACTTCGCTCAGCAAGTTGAGTCCGCCAAAAAAGGCAACCATCAGCCTTGGCGCTCTCTCCTCTCGACCCTTCGCTGCCTTTTTGATTATTATTTACTCGGTACTGAAAATTGCGGTTAAAGCGCCTAAATTTATAGGGTTTATTTGCCTCAACGATGACTGGGAGTAATTTGAAATGAGCGAAATGAAGTCAAAGTGAGTTTTTGTGATTCGTTTTACTTTTACTCGCTTACATATACACATACATACATATATGTGTATGCGTGTGTACGAATATCTACTCACAGTCAATTTACGATCGATGAACCCAATAAGGACGTGAGAAAAGGCAGTGCGTGAGTGTAGACTTGTTGGCACACGTATACATACACACACACACACAAACAAACATACGTGGATTCCACTTTGAAAACCTTTGATCCAAATTGAAGTGTACAATTTAAAGAATGTTTTTCGGTTTCATAAACTCAAATGAGTGGTTTCACGCGCAGCTGTGGGGTAGATATGAAATCCCGACGGGATTGCTGTTACTTAGCTGTGTACACTTTTCAAGTATGTAGTACAATAATTTTTTAGTAGAAAATGTTTTAAAGATAATCAAATATTGGCAGTGAAAGCGGAAAATATGCAAAGTAGTGTGAGTACTATCTGTTGCGTACTAGAATTCCAAGTTGTAAAATGATTAATGATTATCTGGATGAAGAAGCACGCAAAAAAACATAGGCGCAATCTAAAAGCGCGCTACAGTTAGCTTAAGACTAAAAAGAGAAGTCCATTTTATTTATAATTTTAGCATAAATATTAAATATGTAGGCAGTTGAGTAGGCGATACTAACTTCAAGTATTACCGACTTTGTCAATAGTAAATACATAGAAGTGCTAATGTTTTAAAATATCGATGCCCTTAGTGAGCAAAAATATTAAAATTCAACTGATGATTTCAGCAAGAGCTTATTTATATTAGTAAACCTTATTAAAAATAAAGTTGGACTGTCCCACATTTCTCTACTAAAAATGCAACCAAGTTTTTGGCCAGTTGTCAATTAGATTTTATAGAAACAATTTTCAAAAAACATCGGTTATTTGGGTCAAAGTACTGTACGAAAGTTGCCTTTTATATTTTGCACCTTTGCAATACTACGCGCGATGAACTGCAATTTGATATTTTTATCGAAAAGTTTGGTACTTTTTAGCATGCACTTACATAAAATGTTTTCACTTACGACCTTTATTTCTTCTTTTTTCAGTGATTTGAAAAATTCATCAGCAATTTCGGGATAATCAAAGAAAATCGACCGCCGCAGACGAGTCAGCCCTCACCAAGGCAATGCGAGCTCTCACGTATGGGTTCGCACAAGAGAGTTTTTCAGCACTTATAACATCGAATTATAAATAAAATGTGAGGTGAACGTTTTTCAATGCCTGAAGAAGCTATTGAAGCCTTAAAGCCACTTTAAAGAGTCAAAAGTACTTCATTAGTTCAATTTGTTCAAGAGATTGCAGAAGTCTATTGACTTTCCTGAAGGATAAAACTATTTTCACAATTATTTTGCTGTTGTTGTTGTTTAATGTTCTTTATTTCATATTAAATTCAAATAATTACAGTGATATAATAATAAATAATGGAACGTACGATTATAACAAAAGTTGTCAGTCCGTAGGTTAGGCTAGGTTCAAGCGGTTATCCTGTGGGACACACTCAGGCTCATAGCCCATTGTGATGCCGCGTGGCGAGCTTTCCCTATCTCTCCTAGAACCACTGTGCGCATTTCAAAAATTTTAGAATAGCTCCGATTTCTGCAGAACTTCGTTAAAAAATTGTCTGCCTTGAATGGTAAATCTACGTCTGGTTAGAGTGGGACAATAGCACAGAAGGTGAAAGATTGTCTTTTCCTCATCTAGCCAACTTCTACAGAAATCGGCATGTGCTTGTACACCCATCCTTCGGGCGTGCCTACCTATTACGTCCCGTTATAACTGAAATCAGTGTGCTAGGACTGTGCTTATTTTGGCTTAGCAGAGATTCTGTGCGTTTAGCATTCAGAGTTGGACACAGTTGACGAACGATTTTGCAGGTGATTTCATTACGCCATATTTCGTTCGCTGTTCTTACGATTTCTTTGGCTAGCGGCATTTCATGGCTACCTTGGAAGTTGTCGACTGCTTTGTGAGCGATTTTGTCGCCGCCTGCCTGACTATCAGTGAATATGTGCATATCACCTCCAGGTAGCGCATCACACTGTACGAGTGTCACGGCTTTCATTATTGCCGTCAGTCCAGCCTGAAAATCACTACAGTAGTCGGGGAGCCGAAAACTGCAGGTTCTCTCCATAGATGTTCGGAGTATACACTTTCGCGCACCCTCCCCTAGAGCTTTCAGCTTTCTGTGCATACATGGCTAGACTCACCCCGTCTTACATCGTCCCGTTCGTCCCACTCTTCCCTTGAGGGTAGGAGGGTCATGAACATTGTAATGGAAAGTGTAGGCGGGAGTACATAGTCCACCCATCCGGGAAGCTCCAAAGTGCCAGTCAGGATTTAGTAAGTAATTATGGTTGTTTGTTCTGCAGCATTACTTATTCAAAAGCAAATTCTAAAATTAAAATATGAATTAATCAGTACACAGCAAATAACAAGCAGATTACCCTTCCTTTGAGGTAGGTAGACAAGTATTTGTGCAGGGCTTTATAATCACTATTGCTCAAACGCCTGTTTATAAGTATTTTTAAGAGATTCAATCACCAAAATGTTCACAACGAAAATTTGTATAGACAGAACAGATACCAATGACGTGCTGAATATTTTCTGTGACATCCAAGTTACAAACTGGAAAAGACTTTTTAAAACGCCTTGTATTTGGATTAATGAGCACGAAAGATCAAACTTATAGAATAAGCAGATAAATTGTCACTAAACTAGTTGATGTTTGTGAGTGATAGACCAAAATCAAGGCGAATCTATTAAGCGGTTAGTAGGGTAGTCAATAGCTCCAAAAAATTATGATTTTCCATCATTTTTTTTGCCAATAATTGATTTTACAAACATAATAACATAGCAAGTCCTTGGAGATTCATCTAAAATCAATCGGGCAAGAGAAATTAGTTTTATTAATAGATAATCTTGTGAATGATCGATGCTTTTTTTCAAAGTTAACAGTATGGCAGCCTCCGGAAATATTTTTCAGATTTTTGAGAAAAAAAAACCGAAAAAAATCCTTCGATCAGGCACGAGTTTTTTATGTTTTTCAAAAGCAGTATACATTTTATTGAAATTTACAGAGCGGTTTTTAAGTTAAAGTGATCAACAGTTCAAAAAACATAGTTTTGAGAAAAACACATTTAATGTTTTGCTATCTGCTCCGGAGCGCCCTTTGTTAATTGCTGAATAACTCGAAAAGTATTTGTCGGATTCACTTCAAATTTTCACACAATATTTTTAAGATATTATACTTTAAAAAAATGTAAAAAGCATATAATTTTTTGAAAATTCGGACTACCCCTAGCGCCTTGAAAGTGGTAAATCAGCTGATTCGTTTTTTTTTTCCTTTCGCCGTGTCCATGTGGCTGTCAGCCCAGATTGACACAATGCGAACTTATTTTTTGTTTTCTTCTTTCACAATACTTTGCTTTGACAACTAAACATACAAGCGTTGCTTCCATAAGCTAGAGAAGATGAGTCCTCGATACGGAAATATATGCAGAATAAAGGACTAATGTAAGTATTCGGCTTTCGTGATGAAGAAACCGAGAGGTTAACATTTTTTATGAGTCCGAGGTTAAGGTTTTGGATAGGTTCGCGCATTGGATTGATCCGCGAAAGTCATTAACCCTACAGGGCACCCAAGGAGGAATCTTGAAGCAAAGACTTGATTGAAGGAAAATACGATATTTAGGATAAAATTAAGAACAATGGCATGCCAATCACAAACTTGTGCCAGGAGATGCTTGAAAGTTCTAAAAAAAATATGAATAATGCATAACTCTGTGATCAACACTTTTTTATTTTTTATTATTATTAGGCTACTGCGCACTGCGACCAAACGAGATCTTTGAAGGCTTTTCAAAAGTTTTAGCACATTCTCTGGTTCATTGTTCCGTAATTTAGGTGCGGCAATATAACCAAGGTGATGTAGCCGTGTTCTGCCTAGTGCAGGACATTCCGACAAATGATGGTATCGGAGGGGCCAATTTTGTTTAAATTGTATCTCAGGCTACAGCGGTCTGTAAAGTAACTAGTTACAAGTCTAAAGTCTACTCTGCCCGGAAGTAGCTTATCAGAAATTTCTCTGTTCGCCGTTAGGAATAATTTCAATTGTCGCTGACCGATAGAATTTTGCCAGTGCCCAACAAACTTCTTCTCGTCCCAGCTACTGAAAAGTTCATTGAATGGTCGTTTGTAAGTCCGCAAAAAGGCTCAGTACCAATTACACTTTCCTAAATTTCGTAAGCTGTAAATAATTGCAAACACATAGAAGTAAGAAGAATAAAGAGTGAAACTATTAATGGAAGAAAGATGCGATCAGTAGATTTTCGCCTTTTTGGAGGCGCAGCAATTTTATCTACATTCCCGAAATGGCTGTTAATAGCCGGTAGTTAGATTAAAATTGCCTGCAGATTATCGGCTTTAGAATAGGCGACTCACTGATTAGAAACTCTGTATGGAGTAAACGAATCCTCGCGAAAATACAAAGGGGTTACTGGCTATTATTCACAAGGATTACATGAAAAATTCGGAACACTACAACTATCCAGCAGATAAAACCAAACTTAATAAGGCGACAAATGAGCTAAAAGCACTACTTACAAAACACAAGGAGAGTAAACTTCGAAATTATATGGCAAACCTGGGAACAGCAGCATCTACAAATTACTCCTTATGGAAAGCAACAAAACACATCAATGGCGCTGAAATACATAAATCTCCCATCAAAACAGAAGCCGGCTCATGGGCAAAAGCAAACAAAGAAAAAGCCGATACCCTAGCCAAACACTTCTTAGACACATTTACAAGTGAAATTGATAATCAAAACATTAACATTAAATCTGATAACATAATAAACCTTCCGCAAATCAAAACAAGAAAGACCACCGTAAGCGAAATTAAAAAATCAAATAAGACAGCTAAACGATAAAAAATGCTCCAGGATGTGATCTAATAAATGGAAAAATTTTAAAAGAGTTACCTGAAATAGCATTGCAACTCATAAGAAATGTATTTAATTGCATGTTAGAGACTAAATACTTCTCACGACTATGGAAAATTGCTCAAATTAACGCCATACCCAACCTAGGAAAAGATGCCACCAAAACTGCTTCATATCGACCCATCAGCTTATTGCCAATACTTTCAAAGATGTTTGAAAAAATATTGTTCGACCGATTTGAACCAATTTTGACAGCAAAAAAAGTGATACCAAGCCATCAATTCGGATTTAGACGGCAACACTCAACAGTCCAACAAATCCACAGGGTTGCTAACAAAATACTTAACGATATGAGTGACAAAAAATATTGTGTAGCTGTATACCTGGACATTGCAAAAGCCTTCGATAAAGTTTGGCATAAAAGACTTTTGCATAAGCTTAAACGAATCTTTCCACAAAACTACTTTGAAATTTTGAAGAGCTACATAACTGATCGAAAATTGTTTATGAGATATGAAGACGAATATTCCGATATTCTACCAATGACAGCTGGAGTACCGCAAGGTAGTGTATTAGGTCCTCTTTTATATCTAATATACACCGCAGATGTGCCAACTCCAACAACAGATAATGCAATGATAGCAACGTTCGCGGATGATACTGTATTAATGGCATCAAACAATGACGAAAAACTGGCGACCTTTACGCTTCAAAAATTCATAAACAATACAGTAAACTGGTTTGACGAATGGGGTATAGAAGTTAATAAAGACAAAACTATACAAGTTATATATACACACAAAAAGACATCAAAATATAATCTTACTTTAAAAAACAATAAAATAAAAATCTGCCCAGCAGTCAAATATCTTGGAATAACTATTGAGGAAAAACTAACATGGAAACAGCATATCGTTAACAAAAGAAGTCAAATGAAGAATAAGTACCGGCAATTAAGTTGGCTAATCGGACGAGCATCAAAACTATCACTTTATAATAAGGTGACTATATACAAA
This sequence comes from Anastrepha ludens, assembly GCF_028408465.1. NCBI lineage: Eukaryota > Metazoa > Arthropoda > Insecta > Diptera > Tephritidae > Anastrepha > Anastrepha ludens. Next base: position 105,138,025 of record NC_071499.1, read on the forward strand.
ACAATTATTACTCCTATCTGGAAATACGGAATAGAAATATGGGGAACGGCTAAAGGCACACATCTTCAGCTCATACAGCGAACACAATCCAAAATATTACGAAATATAACAAATGCTGGTTAGTTTATTTCCAATGAAGCTATACATCGTGACTTAAATATAGACACTATCCAAGAAACAATCACAAAATGTAGCACTAAGCATATCCAGTCACTAGCACTAGGCATGTCAGTCCACCAAAACGAAGAAATGCGTAAAATAGCACCGGCAGAGAATATCAAACGAAGATAAAAGCGACTCACACCGACTGATCTAACTATAAGATTTACAGTGTAATTACAAAAAAAATAATAATTATTATAACAGATTCTTCTTACATTGGTAAAAGAACATAATAGACCCTAATTGTACAAAAATTACATATTGTTAATATATAACAGACTGTAATAAATAAAGGGGAAATATAAACAAAAAAAAACTACTATACGACTATATTCGGACGTCTTCTGCTTCTACGCAAATTTGCAAAAGCCCGAAAATGTGCTTTAAGTATGGAATGGCAACTGTCTTCCAAACAGAAGTTTTTGCCATCCTAAAAGTAGCCGAATGGATAATCGAGAGGAGATGGAGCGGGAAACAGATTGGAGTCTTCAGTGACAGTCAGGCTGCATTGAAGGCCCTGGAGAACGCGAAGCAAACCTCAAAGATTGTTCAAGAATGTAAGAAGAAGCTTAATTCTGTCGCAAAACAGAACAGGCTTGTACTTATATGGGTTCCAGGACACTCCGGTGTTCAAGGAAACGAAATTGCCGACGAATTGGCTAACCGTGGATCAGCGGTGCCTCCACAGGGGCCAGAGCCAATAATCGGAATCAGTCCCGCAGGAATCAAGAACTGGATCAACGATTATGTAGGCAATCTACATAAAGAGCGATGGTCCGGTCTAGAACGCTGCAGAACTGCAAAGTGTTTTGTGACGAGTCCGAACAGAAAACTGTCAAACTTTCTACTAAAACTTAGAAGGAAAGACATTCGGTTGATGGTCGGCATCATTACAGGACACAACCCATGGGGTCAGCATATGGCCACCATTGGAATCATCGAGGACCCGGTATGCCTGTCGTGCTTGGAGGAGGCGGATAGCACTGAGCACTTTCTCTGTGAGTGTCCTGCCTTTGCTAGAGCGCGACTACGAGTATTGGGTTCCGATGTCATGAGAATGAGTATTATTCGTTCTCTAAAACTGGAGGATATTTACAAATTTGTCAAAGAATCTGGAAAATTCTCACAGGACTAACTATCTCTATCTCTGTCTCTATTCTTTCCTATCTCTTTCTATGATACTTTTCTCCCTCCCTCCTTGACTATCTACCCCCTTTCCAGAGCTTTAAATACAATGGGCTTTTTTAGCCTGAGTGTTTTAGGAGCCACCAAATCTCCTGGTGCTCCTTGGCTCGACCTTTTCAAATTCAAAATGCAATTTAAGTACAGTCTCGTTGGGAGTACAGTTTTCATTCCCAGCTCATTTTAGCAGCTACAGTTTTTCCAGAAACATTTACAACATCCAGGCGTGCTGGTGATTTATTAGGATAAAATAAAAAAATTAGAATAAATATAAACAGTTAAGTGCTAAATTCGGTCCTGAACACATGGAAAAAATGCCCAACACCGTCAGCAGAAAAAATTGTCAAAAATCAACGCGATTTTTTTACTACTTGAAACTTGCACTTTATTATACCAAAATTCAATGATATATAAAATTGCCTACTTGAAATTTTTTTTTTTAATTCTGATTAAAAAGCTTAAAATGTTGTTGAAAATTTTCATAAATTTTGTACAAAGTTTTGAACTTTGGATTATATGGTTTTTGTATGAATATGAACTATATTTTGTATAAAATTAATTAAAATTAAAAAAATCAATAAATAAATAGTCAAAACTTGTCCATATATGGTGAAGACCTTCTTTTGACGTTGACTGTACTTATATGTATATTGAAATTAGTGCCCTCTTTAGGGTGCAAACAAATTCGTAAACCTTGCCAGACATGCTCACAATATTGCTGGAATATGAAATATGTATTTTGAACCAATTTATTTTTGGTGCGCCTATAGTACCAGGCACCAGTATATACCTTTGAAGTGAGACTTTCAGCTATTGGTCCATAGATGTTGCTAGGAGTGTTTTTCAACCTTCCCAAATGTCTTGCTTTTTTCGCCTGTCATCTGTCAACAATATTCAGTTCTTTGTTTGTTACGTTTCATGCAACTATGCATTTTTGTCGCTCTTAAAAATGTCGAATTTCGTGCCTTCTAACTACGATTTGCGGACATCGTGAAACCACTTGTGAAATGCTGCTCTCCCGGTTCAAAAGGAAGGATTTTTTGCATTGAATCGTTACGGGTGATGAAAAATGGGTGTACCTATTTCTCCAATCCCAAGCGTAAACGATCGTAAGGTCCGCGCGGCAACAAGCCAAAAACAACGGCCAAACCAAATCCCTTCGGCCGCAAGGCAATGCTGTGTGTTTTCTGGGATCAGCGTAGTATGATTTGGTACGAGCTATTAAAACCAGGTGAAACAGTTGACGGTGCACGCTACCAACGACAATTGACCGATTATACACCGAAAAGGCCCAGAATATGCCGATAGGCGTCACAAAGTAATTTTTCTTAATGACAATGCACCGCCACATCAAACAAGAGCGACCCGGGAATTGATGGAGACGTACGATTCGGAACCGCTGGTGCATGCGGCTTACTCACCAGACTTGGCACCTCCCGATTATTATTTGTTTGCATCGATGGGCCACGTACTTTCCAAGCAGCGCTTCAATTCTCACGAAGAAGCCAAAAAATGACTCGATGTTTGGTTTGCGGCCAAAGACGGCCAATTTTTTTGGCGCGGCATCCACAAATTGCCTGAGAGATGGGAAAAATGTGTCGCTAGCGATGGTTATTATTTTGAAGATTAAATTTGTAATCATTTTTTGTTAATGAACGCTTCAAATCTAAAGAAAAATTCTCATTTCATAGGAATACACCTGGTAATTTAAGATGACTTCTCTAAGGCTACTAGAAGAAATGTGTATAAATGCCAATTATTTGCAATTTAAACAGCAAAAAACCTAAATTAATAAATACCTTAACAAATATATAAGCATGAGTGTATAATAAGCATCATAGAGAAGATTAATTATGTTGACAATTTTACGGGCAGATGCAATTATAAAAGAAAATATTTTCACTCTCGCTCCAAAGCCTCATCAGCTGGTTCCGCGTATTGCAGAAGCTGGTGTTTGTAGCATGTTTTTACAGGCTTCAAATACATACGGAATGCTACTCTAATATGTATTTATATACATACATACATATCTACACAAGCACATCACTTATATATATTTGCTTTATACGTACATTAAAGTACGAATACCCGCTAGCTGCGAAATATTGTAGAAAATATTAAGTATTATTACACCCTGAAATAAAGTTTTTTCGCCCATATTCATAACATTTGTCTAATTTACATACTCACAGCCATATAAAAATGCAAATTCATGTCGCAAATAAAACCTAAATATAAAGATATTCCTGCCATCCCACTCGCCAAGCAACTCGCTTTCAACTCGAGCGAGCACAGCTGACATATTTTGACTGCGTCCGACAGTGAATGTTGCCAACAACAGACCCTCACACAAAGCCACAAAATATCTGTGATGGGATAGGGGACATGAAATCAAGCTGCGCGTCTGTGGAGACTGCTTCTATCAGCAGCAGCGTGCATATCCTTGCTTCCGTCCTTTTGTAACGTCTTTGTTTGTGTAACAATTACATGTGTAAAGGAACTCGGCAGTTCATTTGTTTCCAAGGCGTTGTTGGTGGTGCTTTCATTACGCGCATTGCTTGCGCCTGTAAGTATGTAAGTGTGTGCTTGCCAAATTACATATACGAGGGGAGGTAGAAAAATGCGCGAAATGAAGCAGAAGGGGTGTGAAATGTAGTCCCTTTTGCGACTAATTCACTTCGCAGATTTTTCATAGAGGTGTTGTCTAACATCCAGAAAAAATATTTTTTGCTAGATCTGCAAAATAACAACAGTAATAACAGTTACAGTAATAACCGAAACTTTTTTGATGTGAAACATCTATGTATATGCTCACTTGTAAACCGAATCGTTGGCGTAGTCATCACTCATATAATTTCTTTATTTATTATTTTTTTAACTTCATTTAATAATTTTCAAATACAAATCTGGATGATTAATTTTGCGCCACCTGAAAATTCAAAAATTCCATCACTCAAAATCATTTTTTTATTTAATATTATTTTAATTTTATTTAATAATTTTCAAACACAAAACTGGATGATTAATTTTCCGCCTCCTGAAAATTCAAAAAATTTCATCACTCAAGGGCATTTTTTTATTTAATTTTTTTTTTAATTTTATTTAATAATTTTCAAATAAAAAACTGGATGATTAATTTTCCGCCTCCTGAAAATTCAAAAAATGTCAGCACTCAAAATCATTTTTTTATTTAACTATTTTTTAATTTTATTTAATAATTTTCAAATAAAAAACTGGATGATTAATTTTGCGCCTCCTGAAAATTCAAAAAATTCCATCACTCAAAGTCATTTTTTCATGTAATCTTTTTTTTAAATTTAATTTAATAATTTTCAAATAGAAAACAGGATGATTAATTTTGCGCCTCCTGAAAATTCAAAAAATTTCAGCACTCAAAGTCATTTTTTTATGTAATTTTTCAAATACAAAACGGGATGATTAATTTTGCGCCACATGAAAATTCAAAAAATTTCAGCACTCCAAAAAGAATTTCAATTGCAAATCAACAACAACCCAAGAGAATCGACTACCAAATATGGAACAACAATAGATGCTGTATTTGTGAGATATCTTGATAATATTTCAACCAATACTTTTGTAACGTACTTTAGTTATCATCGACCAATCGTCACAGTAATACTCGTACCGGCAGAGGAAACATCGAATATAACTATTACTGAAGTCACAGATGAAAATATTTAAATTGTGGCTTGATATTAATATCGAATTTTGATATCACATGTAAATAAATGTTTATAAAATAAAGTTACCATTTTCTGTAAGAAATTCGTAATACTTAATTTTTTCATTAGGCTATATTTAATTCCTGTAATAATATTATCTTTTATGCATATTACTTGTACACACACGATGTTTCACATCTGCCAGGCGTCCCATGACGGCTCACATTTTTTTTCAATTATTAAAAAAGAAAAACAGTAATTATCTGAAAAAGTCGAATCTGGACTCTACTCAGGCCAGTTAAGTGTTTTGAAGTCACAGTTCCTAGACCACAAGGTATGCTTCAAAGAACCCGCTCAAGCCAGCTGGACACAAAGTTGCTAAGGTGTGTAACTGCTTTTCCAGAATTATGCCGAACGTTGGATGACCTAACCAAACATCAAAATTACTACTTGCACCAGCTAGCAAATCGATAATGCTCGACGCAGCCCCGATTTGGGCACAATATGTGCTATAAAAATCGTACACCAGAGAGCTGAAAGGGCCACACGGGTTAGCAAATCTCAGAGTGTGTGGGGCTTACCGTACAGTCTGCGACGAAGCAGCCGCTGTACGCACTGGGAGATTACCATTGACCTCGAAATTAAAGTGGCGGAAACAACGTGGCTTCGCTGCGCACAGAATTATCGAGATAGAAAGAGACTAACAGAAACACACAGTACAAAGCGGATGATGGGCACACTCCATAATTACAGACTTGCGAACCTGGAAGGAACGGAAACCTGGGAAAAATAATTTTTATATGACCCAAGAGCTCCTCCTCCTATTTGTGGTGTGCGTCTTGATATTCTTCCACAAATGGAAGAACCTACAGTTTTCGACTCCGAACGGTAGATATTTTTTATGAGTAAATTTTTTCATGGCAGAATTAATCTCAATTGCCACTCTAACTTTGCCTGAACGAAATATGTATATCACTTTTCCTGAGATAGAGTGCTTACAAACAACAAATGGATGCTCTTCAAAACGACCGGTGATGTTTTTCTTAGCTTGGTTAGGAACTTAAACGAAGCACGAGATTAAATTTTCTCCATAGTCGATGTTTTCTTCACGATGTACTTATTTATCCGGAGAGACTTGGCACCGTGAAACTTCTAACTACACATTTATCACAATATACTTACACAGAATGAAGTGGTGTGGCCAACATCAGACCGTTAATGGGCTCTCACCGATTTTCAAGGAATCAGCTGATTTGCTTACGTGATGGGGGCTATGGCAGTGATTTGTTTAGTATAAAACTGATATTATTTCGGTGATATAAGAAATAATCAGCGCAGCTAACATTCATATTATCTCGTTACGGTCTGAACAATGACTGATTGGAAAGTGTAAGAACACGTGCACTCCCTCGCTGCTCAAAGTGCAAGTAAAAAGAAGGCTGGCTTCTGGAGGCAATCTCTCAAGGAACATTTTTGAAATGCTTAAGTCAGCGTCAGAGTTAATTTGGTATGTCGCTGCTGGGAGATTGCTGGATAATGTGGTTTCAAACATCCCCCAGTTTGTGCGTCTGCGGTTTATAACCGGCTTGAACTGTTTAGTTGGCAATTTGGGGCCCTCGTTCATTGACACACGTGATGTCTAGAACTGCACTTCTCGTAGTTGTTATAAAAGTAGGGGTATCACCTATGTTACTAGTATAAAGATTGTTACATATAATGAATTCAAAGATGTACTCACCACGTGCGTTTGTGTCTGACCTGCCCCAGACATGATGATGTGCATTGGCATCTGCTCCCAATATGAATGGGGTGCCACATCTCGATGCTTCATGAACTGCGTTTCTTATGAGTTGTGATGGAGGAGGTTGCTCCGTGTGCCATATAAGAGGAGGCAAGCCATATCGTCCCCCCGCAGGATTCCACCGCTGTGATGACGTTATCCGCATCGCTAAATTGTGTTAGTAAATATACATTAATACATTTCTTTGCTAGTATGCACGTCCTGGGTTTACCCTTGTCAGTGACATAAACCAATTTGTATTCTCTGCTGCGCAAACCGCAAACCCGATCTTTTACGACCAATGGTTCTTGGATGAGCACGATATCCTCTTCTCTTTCTGCGAGGCGGAGGATGAGTGCGGCTGAGGCCGCCTTACTGTGGTGAAGATTGATTTGTACAATCCTCACCATCGCTTTTGTTTGTTATTGAAGGGCAACCAACCACGGTTTGGTCTGCGTTCTCTTCATCGGATGTAGGGGGGAGAGTTTCCTCATCCTCCATAGCAGAGAGATCGGAGTATTCCCCCTCCATGTCTTCTAAGGTAACCCTTTCGATGAGTTCGCCTACAATGCCGGAGTTGGAAACCACCTCATCGTTGTCTGTGACAACTTCGTTCGCTTCCGCAGATGAAGTTATATTTTCTGCGGAGGTGCTCTTGCTAGCTACATCCTGTCTGTAGACATGGAGAGTCAGCGTTTGGAAGCCGTAGTTGATCTTTCATTTTCTGTTGGCAAGTGGGTCCAAAGATTCCGAGGGTATTACCTCTGTTATCACTGACGACTCCAAGGTGGACGCGTCAAAAGTCAGAGCGAGGGATATATCAACATTTTTCCGATAGTCAAGCGATAAAGGCTCTGACGACGCCATGGTGCAGATTAAAATTGGTCAACCTCGGTAAGGAGGAGATCGAATCTCTTGGGTGTGCAGGTAACATTTCTTTGATCAGGGTTCTAGAACATAGGAACAAAGAGGGAAACGAAGAAATTGCTAATGGGCTTGCCAGAATAGTTTCGACTGAATTGGTTTCAGAATTCTTCCACACAGTCACCGGCATCCGCCTGACTGTTATTAAAGGGGAATTGCACAACTTATTTCTCGGGGAAGCACAGTACAGATGGAGCTCCATTTCTTCCATACCATTCAATTTCCAAACTAGTTGCCGGTCATTAGACGATCGGCACTCACGCAGAAAATCTCCAATGCAGAAGTGGTAGGGACTTTTCAGGGACCTCCATTTCTTCCATACCATTCAATTTCTAAACTAGTAGCAGGTCATTAGACGATCGGCACTCACGCAGAAGTGGTAGAGACCTTTCAGAAAGGCAGGCCGTTGAGCGATTTCTCTGTAAATGTTCGAATTTGGCAGTCAGATGATTAAGCTCAGTGGGTGCTCCTCTCTTCGGCAGCTTTGGACAGTGCTTCTAAGCTCCCATCAACCTTCTAAGGTACATCAACATCTCTGGCTATACATCTACCTATTGGATGCAAAATGGCGCTGTAGTGCTGCTTGGGGAGTGCCAGTCTTTCACTTCAACCATTTCACCGACCTACCTATGTATGAAATCAGCGGCCACAATTCCGCTGCCAAATTCTCGATGGCCTGGCAGTCAAAGTTTCTCTCACAATTTTACTTCGGATAACCAAACCTTGTAATCTATCATGCTTGTATGTATAGTTGCATTGAGTAACGCAGTAGTGTAAACAAAAAAAAATGTCTCCTGTTTTTTCCAACCTCTCGACTACACGAACGTTTTGGCCTCCCCACGAATAAAGATATGCGTGTGTTTTTTTCTATTGCTGTTATAAGTTTTTATTCTTCAATTTTTCTGCATGTTTCACAAAAATTTTGCACACTAAACGCTACCAGATATGAAATACAGTCCCTACTTCCACGCAGAAGCCGTATGAGCCACATTTGTATGTATGTATGTATGTATGTGTGCATTACTTACGTACTTGCATTTATGTAGCAGGATACATATTATGTGGCGCATATTACGCCTTATGAGTCTTTTATGCGAATCCCACAATCGCATCTCGTTGGCAAATGGCGAAACCCCCCTCTCTTAGCTTACAAGCACCGCAAACAGGCTCACAGCGGGCATGCCATTTTATATATTGATTTTACATGAATTTTTTTATAGATTTCTTACGCTTCTTTGAGTTGGTTACATGCAATATGCATGCCACAACAACGTGCCACACAACACGCCATCACTTCATTGCTTGCCTTCGTCCTGTCATTCGCTTTGTAGTCAGTCAGCTGCCTACATACATGCACACATACATACGAGCATACTGCCAACTCGACCTTTTTAGGTTGCCTGTTTCAGCAGTTCCATTTTGGATTGTTGTTGATATGTAACTTGGCCACAGCAGAAAAGGGAAGGCAGAGTAAACAATGAAATGCAAAACAATGCCTCACCACCGCATGTGCAGAGTGCGGAGAGTGCCTAGAGATGATGGTACTGAATGACGCTTTATAAGCTAAATCTATTACTTATACCATAATTATTATTTTTATTACCTTTTATTGTACAATAATGAATTGGGAAAGTGATCTGTAAAAAACATGTAATAGAAGAGGTTGGCATGGTCTCCTTAGAGAGAACTATTGCGCGGAAATACACAGAGCCAAAATCACCTAATAAAATAGAACAAAAATGATATGATATCTCTATGGATTTTCTTCAAGAAGAAGCCTTCATATATTTGTAGAGAAAAACTGCTTAAATTCTTGAAAGAGATATCTTCGAAAAATTATCAGAGATTCTCTTTGATATATCTATAGAGGTATCATATATTACCGATAAGATGCTCTTACTAATGTATCCAAAGAGATATCACAAGTTATTGAGAAGATGTTCTTATTGATGTTTTCGTAGAGATATCTTTCAAATTTTAAATGGAGTACCTTTTATTTATTTAACCCTATAGAAAAATAAAAATAAAATTCAGTTTATTTATAAAATAATATGGTTTATTTATTCTTATGCAAACATTATTATTACGTATTAGTATAAATACAAAAATATTATTTGTTTTGAATACATTTAGTGCCAATATTTTACAACCTTAATACTTTAAGTCCATTATTTAGGTCACAAAAATGTGTAGGTGGCCCATCTAGTTCTTTAAAGTTTATTATTTTATATACATTGCTGAAATTACCTATTAAATACGATTGATATTTTTGTGAAAAACTTATATTTTTCCTTTTTTTACGCACAGCGTGACATTTTATTTTTTACTAAAAAATTAATTATTTCAAAAATATTTATATTATCGCTCTGAGAGACTGTTACTGTATGACCAATGTGAAATGCAATGCCTTGAAAAATAAGTACTTTTGTTGTTGTATACAAGTTTATAGATTTTCTTGTTTAATATTTTCAATACAGTAGGTTCTGTTTTTATGCGGTAGATACGTTCCGCAAGAAACAGCATAAAAAAAACAGCATAAAAAAAGCTACTAGTTCTATAGTAAAACTATAGATACGTTTCAAAAGTGCTAAAACCGCATAAATCTGAAATAATGTAATAAAATCGCATAAAAAAGGGCACTAGTCCCATATTATAACTATAGATACGTTCCATAGACCGCATGAATCTGAAATAATTAAATAAAATCGCATAAACAAAATATTGTATTTTTGAAAATTATATCTTTATTTAAGAAACGTCAGAATCGAAAAATAAATTTGAGTCAGAAATAGAATCAGACAATACCCACATGTTGCGCGTTCGTTTAGGATTTGGCGTAAAATCACTTTCGTCACTTGAGGAAATGTACACGTCTGATCTAGATAGTTATGCAGGCGGTTCCATACTTGTAGGGTTAGCATTTCTGATGTAATCTGTGATGAGTTTTTGCTTAGCTGGTTTAGAATCTTGTTTATATGTACAATTCCCGATAGGTCGACATGCATTTTGTAATTTAAAAAAAAACCGCACTATTTCAAAACCGCATAAAAAAAAGCCGCATAAAAACAAAACCTACTGTGCTTCTAAATATATATTCTTCTTGAAAAAAAATCGTTTTTCAATAAATAATTTGCGAAACTCAGCGCAGATTTAATAGCCAGAGTTAGTGAAACGTTCGTTCTAGAGAAAATGTTTCTGGCATATTCTTTACGCAGTTGAAGTGCAGCCTCGAATCTAAATGGCCATAAATATTTCAAGAATGGCCATAAGTATTTCCATTTTATGCCATCGCAACAAATATAAAACTCGGAAACACACGTTATATCAGTTCCAACTGCAATGATCCTGGGTTGACATTTCTCTTTTCTTTCATAATATCTTTTCTTGTTGAATACTCGTATCATTCGTTGCTGCTACGAGAGTGACAAAATCATTTTAAGCATCGGCTATAGTAGGTTTGTCGGTTTTATTAAGGCGCTGAAGAGGCTGTAATGCATGCAGAAGAATTGTGGCAATGCAGTATTTAGTATCTATACAAATAATAATTAAAAGAAGTTGGAGCAATTAAGATGAAACCAAATACTAACCATTTGAAATATCCTTGTTGTATAGGTGTTTTAAATATAACTCTCTGGAAGGGCGGTCCTTTATTTCTTTTTCAAAAATTCCAATTTTAGAAACAATAAGTTTCCCTTGCCTGGGTAAAAGCTTTCAGAGTCTATTTCGATCTAGTGAAGAAATGAATAAAATTTTATAAATATAAAAAAAATACTTAGTAGCAGATACTTACAAGATCAAAACCATTGTAGTCACTATACAGTGGCCATTCCTTAAAGATGGCATCTAAGGAAACGCTTTTTCTAATTTCTGCAACTCTAGTCTTCCATGTGACTTTCCAGTACGTTATCACCTGTTCCCATGGACTGCTGTTGTGATGTAGCCAACACTTTCGTTCGATAGTTTCCAAATTACACTGAAAAATTAGCACTTTGGTCCACACTCTTTGCTTGTTAAACTGAAACTGAAAATATAATAAGCACTTTCTACTTTCATAGAAATAAAAAAGGAATGCAAGGAACCGTTATGTTGTGCTACATAGGTAAGTAAGCATTTCACTGGCATGAATATATTTACATACGAACATACATAGATTCATGTATGCCAATTACTAGAAATAACGAAACAAAACATTTTGAGTTTTGCAAACCGACAGTTAAGTTTTAAAAATCTAACTAATAAGTTTTCTTTATAAAAATATTTATAAAGATTCCTTCAAAAAATAAGAAGTTTTTAGAAATTTTTAAAGGAATTTTTAAAGGAAATGAGAAGATTTTCGTATAAATAACACGTTAAAAAAGAATTGCTACAAAATTAAGAAGAAATTGCACTTAATAATATCAATAAGAATTTCTTAATCAAACCAAAGAGAATTTCACATGATATTTTCTTCGATTCACACGTTTTGACTACCCCTGAGTCCAAAAACTGCTCATGAAGACAATCTTATTAATTTTATTAGATACTTTTTGCTCTGTGTACCTACTAAACAGCAACGACCTACAGTACTAATGGAGACCGCTACTACTTCTACTTAGTCTTGCCACAATTTCTGTAACAAATTCGCAGAAAAAGTTGCGTTATTTTCGCTTTTGTTCATATGCATTGGCTACTCATAAATTATATCCAGCTTCGTGGCAAATTCCGATTGGAACTCCAAGGAAAATCGCATTGCATTGATTGCATTACAGAAGTGAAATAAAAGTGCAAATGAGATTTCGAGTTGCTGAAAAAACTTGATATTTCGACAACGCCTGTTTACCGCACAGTCAATAGTTTTTCCCAAGCGTCTGAAGACAGAGCGAAAGTGGTCGACCTTGCGTGGCTTGAACCAGTGCAGCCATAAAAGCCGTTCGAGAAAGAATTCGCAGAAATTCCCTCAGAAAGCAGAAAATCATATGCAGAGAAATAAATGTTTCGACCAGATCCCTGTCAAAACTAATTAGAGATGATCGCCACATGAAAGCCTTCTGTCGCTCAACTGGTCATTTTAACAACGCGCTTGAAAAAAATTACACTCGACAGATGAAAGCAACTTCTTCGGTGGCGCGCGTTCAACGGCCATGAAAATATTATTTTCACAGATGAGAAAATTTTTACTGTTGAAGAAGTTTTTAATAAGCAAACGACTAAATCTATGCTAAAACGTCTAAAGACGCAAAAAATGTTGTTCCGAGGGAGCAGCGTGGGCACCATCCAAATTTCATGATGGGTTCGGTCGGTAATGTCCTGTAAAGACGTTACATCTGCTAATTTCTGCGAAAAAAGGTTAAGACCGGGGCGAAAGCTTACCAGGATGATGTCTTAGAAGGCGTGGTGCAGCAGCTGAGCAGTACTCTCTTCAAGGGAAGGCGTTTGATATTCCAGCAAGATTCCGCTCCAGCCCGTAAGGCAAGAACTACCCAGCTGATTCCTACATTCATAGCCGCAGCAGATTGGCCGTCTGGAAATCCAGATCTGATTCTCTTGGACTACAGTTTGTGGTCAGAATTGGAGAACATGGCCTGTAAAATCTTTGGTTCGAGCAGCGACGTCAGCGTCCATGGAAGCCGTGCGTGCGGCAATAGCTGAAGGGTCTTACCAATTGAAGGCTTTTGTAAAAGCAAATGATAACCATTTCGGAACAAAATTTTAAATATTTTTTTTCACTTCATTAAAAATTAGTATTATAATTTTATATCTACGTTATAACGGACTTAATTTGTAACAGAACTTATGGCAAGACTAAGTATTGCATACATAATCGCTAATCCAGTTCCTGATTCTTGCAGAACTGATTCCGATTATTGGTTCTGGTCCCTGTGCGGTACCCGCTGATCCACACTTGGTCAATTCATTGGTTCAGGTTATGCTGGAAAAAATTGATTTAAAGCGCAGTCTGAAATCCTATTTCTGTTTTGGACTAATGAAGCAGAAAGCACGAAGAAGAAGAAGCGCTGATAATTTTGAAGTTAATTGCAACTACTATTCGAATAGGATTGTGAATGGCTATCATTCGGTTGTTTCGGCGTTGGATGCGCGCTGTGGACATGAACAATCTTAGCCAGAAAAAGTTGCATCGCAAACGGTCGCGCATCAGCAGGTACTAGTGAGCCTCCGAGTGTATTTTTACCCAGAAAAAGCTTCTCGTGAAAGAAAATGTTTGTCAATCAGAGGCGGTACAAATCGTGGGTTGCTTCATTTGTAGGACAGTAACTGGACGGGCAGTCGCCGTAGCCGAATGAGTTCCATTCGGAATTCAGAGAGAACGTAAGTTCGAATCTCGGTGAAAGACCAAATGGTCATGAAAAAGCTACTTATAAAAAATATTTGCCGTTCGGAGTCGGCTTGAAACTGTAGGTCCCTCCATTGATGGAACAACATCAAGACGCACGCCACAAATAGCAGCAGGGGCTCGGCCAAATGGCCAAATGGGGTGTTCGCGCCAATTATATATATATAACTGGACACTCGCTGAAAATTTGTGTAGATTCTTGGCCAAGCAAATAACAAAGGATATAGGGACAATTATATACTTTTTAAAAGATATATTTTGTTTGAATAAACTATGTTTCTACAAATGTAGTATTAATATTTCTCTTAAACAAAATGGAAGTTTATGAATCCTGAGAAAACGTGGGGTAAGCCTAATGTAAACGGTTGCCGCATAGAGTCTAAGAATTAAAACCTGCATATTTTGAGTTCTGAGAGCACTGTGTGCCACACACGAACTCGCCCAATTTCGCAAAATACATACACATCCCGCCCTACACACACTCACACATGCTGCACTCCTTAACATACAAACTCGTTTCGCCAGCCGCGTCCGTATCGCTAGTATCCTTGCCACCACTAACTCACCTCTTTATTAGTGTGCGTATGTGTCGCAAAAAGGGTTCCCGTTGCGCTATTTTTTTGCCTGATTGTGGACGTGTATTCAGGCGTAGGTTGATTTTTCAAAAGCGATTTATATTTTATTGTTTGTCGACACACACGACTCGATCCCCATTTGTGTGTGCGCTAACATGCTTTTAAAGCGCGCAACGTCTACGCTTCCAACAATGGACGGCGCTTTTGCCTTCAACGTCTGTTTGCCTGATTTAATTCACACAAAGCAGTTTTTCATCTCTGGCAAATCGCCGCGCAGCATGAGTAGACGCAGCACAAGCCTAAGTAAATGCATATCTGAGTATGTTTGTGTATGTGAAACTACTACATACATCATTCATTCGTACTGCCTATGAAGTGCACAAGGTTTAGAGTGAGCTATGCAGGCACTCAGCACATTTTTCCGTAAGTCAAACAATATAAATTCAGCACAATTTCGCGTCAGGGCTGGCATACCCTGCGCCGACAATCGCATATCGAAAGGGGAGCATTTGACAATAAGTCTGCTTTCCAATTTGCAGATTTTTCTTCTTTTTTTGCGCGCGCCACCAAGAAAATCTTTGAAGCAACAGTAATCGCAGCTGGAAGGGGCGGAACGAAAAGAAAAATTGAGCGCTTTATCAAAATTGGCACAAGAGCTTGACATCTTTTATTTAGATTGAATTTTTCATTTTAAAATTTTCGATTCACTTCATTTGTTTCACATTTGGGAGGAAGCGCAAAAGGCGTAAGACTTAAAGTCTTCGAAATTGACGAGCCAAAGTAAATTAGAAATCTAGATTTATCGGAAAATCAGCAGTTTGTGCTCGTCAAATGTAACTGCAGCTCTTAATGGGAACCCGATTTTGTTTTTTTTTTTACATCTTACATAGACACCGTTACCGTCAACATAGAAGGCATGCACGATTCATACTGCGCGTTAAAGGTGCACTTCATTTGGGGCCACGCATATTGAGTATTATTTTACTCACCTGGACTTGCGAAACAGGACACCTACGTACTAAGCCCTTAACTCCGTCCTCTATAGTTTTAATTTGCTTTGCGGTCCCGCCGTTAGGCATTTCTTGGCAGGGCCCAGTTGGATCATCTATGTCTCTTTACACACACATTGGTCTGCTCTTCATTTTTTCTTCTGCAGCTTTTGTACCGCGTTCGCGGACCAGTCTTTCATTTTGGCCCACACCAACTTCGATTGCAACTTGTGCTTCACTATAGGGTTTTTCAATTGGCGCGGGTCGATTTTGGCGCCCTGTGGCAGCCATTTTGTTTTGGTGACATCTGTCAAATCTTTTGTTTATTATTTAGTTGTTTATGCCAAATCATCATGACAAGTTACACGATTGAACAGCACGTTCAAATGACAAAACTTTATTATCAAAATGAGTGTTCATTAACGCAAACGTTGCGCGCATTGCGCCCATTTTTCGGTAGACGTGGTGGCCCTTCAAAGTCGACTCTTCAACGTTTGGTGGCCAAATTTGAGACGACCGGGTCAGTAAATAATCAGCCAACACCCGTACGTTCAAGGAACGCAAGATCAGCCGGGAACATTGCCGCGGTCTGTGAAAGTGTACAGCAGAACCCGAGGCAGTCTATTCCTCGCCGTGCACAAGAAATTGGCCTTTCGCAGACTTCAACTTGGCGAATTTTGCGTTGGGACTTGGACCTACACCCGTACAAGATCCAACTGACCCAGGAGCTCAAAGTTGATGACCATAGATAACGCCGTTTGTTCGCTGACTGGGCTTCGAATCGTTTGGAAGCGAACCCCAGTTTTGGGCGAAAAATCATCTTTAGTGACGAGGCGCATTTTTGGATGAATCCACACGAGGTTCGCCAGGTGATAATGCATCCTCAAAAAGTTACCGTTTGGTGGGGATTTTGGGCCGGTGGCGTCATTGGTCCGTACTTTTTTGAAAACGACGTTGGTGAGGCGGTCACCGTCAACAGCGAGCGCTACACAACGATGATAACCAATTTCTTATGGCCCATATTGAACCATATAGACCTATACGACATGTGGTTCCAGCAGGACGGCGCTACGTGCCACACAGCAAACGCCACGAGTGACGATTTCGACATCTACCCGCCTCTCAGTGCGGCCGATTTCCAAAAAGCTGGCCAAAAGTAAAAAAAAAAAGTTTCTAGATAGAGTTTTTTTGTCTTTGGGATGGCTACAGTAATGCCTTGAGCAGTGAAAACCGTTCATAGCAACGTGGGGTGGCCAATAAGGGTGGAAGGGGGTGGATTTTCAAAATTTTAAGATCAACGACAACCCCCGAGTAAGAAATTTTGAATCAATTACTTAATTTTTTGGCGTAACTCTTTCTTTTTCATTGCAAGTACCACATAATGAGCACCCCACTGCGTCATCATGACCAAATCTTTGAAGGTAATATCTAAAGCAGCTTTGTCCCGTCAGGAATTGAGTCAAGTAGAAAGCCGTTTCGCCATGTCTTCGTTCGACCCATATCTGTACGCTACCGATAAGTTTGTGTGCGTGCACCTTTTGTCCTAAGTCCTAGCAATTTGCCACTCATCCATGCTCCTCCGTCTTTCTTCTTGCATTCGTCAGCCGTAAGTCGTATATTTTGACTTTTGGCCTTGTCATAGATTCTGCCGAGTTCGGAAGCCATTATGTCCGGCGGCATTATACCCGATATGACACTCACTATTTTGTACGGGACCATTCTAAAAGCACAGGCAACTCGTATAGCGCTTACCCTCGAAACTATTTCCATCTTCTTGGAGTAAGATTTTTGTGTCAGAGCTTTTCCCCATATGTGTGCTGGATACATAAGTGAGGACTGGCAAACTTTAGCCAGGAGCACTCTTCTACTCTGAATGGGACCACCGATATTAGCCATAATCCTTGATAGTGCCACCGTTACCATGGCTGCCTTTCCACATGCTTTTTTCAATATGCTCCTTGAAACTTAGTCTGTCATCGATCATAAAGCCCAAGTATTTTAACGCAGTTTGCGTTGTAAAGTTGTGCGTAATGTGTGTAATGTTAAGCGTGGTCGTTTTCAGCTTTTTCCTGCTAGCTATTATTACAGCCTCCGTTTTCTGTCCTGCTATTTGTAGTTCGTTTCCGACAGCCATTCTTTGACCTTCGTCATTGTTTTCGCTTTGTATTTATGTAAACGTCATACACGTCCATTTCTTCTGTTGGAATACGGAGCAAACAAAGATAGGAGTATCGCATTTAGATCACATATGCGTTAGCTTATTTGATAACTTTGGTTCTCATAATTCTGCGACTGAAGAAGTCCTTATCGTTATTGGTAAACCAAACTTGGCCAGCTAATTTTCACAAGCCTTTCTTGAGGCCCGTTTTGTAGCATCAAGAAAATTTAATAAAGACTTGCAAACGTGACAATCATTTAGTGCCAGGTCTAGAGTACGTATCGTCTGTGAAAGAACCCCTTATTCTAGCTCACGAAGCTACTGGCGCATAGTTATAGATGTGAGCAGCCTGGTTTTATGTTCCTGTTCGACAATTCTACCCGCGTTTGGTCGATTGCTTGTTTCAATTTGGGCAATTCTTGACAGCAGAAGTTTGAATTAAGTGTTAGGTTCAATGGGAGCAGCTTAGATGATTATCTTCTAAATTAATTTCAAGTCTTTCCAACTCGTGTCAGCTCCGGTCAGATCTTAATGGTGTCGTGAGATAAAAACCATCTTTGTCTAAATTTCTGGAAATGTCTTCTAAGTCTAGACAGTTATTTGCTACCTCATATTTGATTAAGGCTTCGCGACTCACCATTCCGAATGAAGTTTAGGATCCGGATTTATGAAATTAGAGTTTGTTAATAACGGTTGCCCCTCGACAGGTAATGGCACGAATATTGCTAAATAATGGTGGTTCCACCCGTTGCAAAACAATCTCATACAGTAGGGTAGTTAGCTCGGCGCTTTTGAAAGCCGCACCGATCTGGGCTGAAACATTGAACATCAAAAGCTACGCCGAAAAGTAAAAGCCGTCTATCGGCAGTATCCATGAGAGTTTCCTTTTCACGGTACCCCTCCGAGTGTGCTTCTACCATGGAAAAGCTCCTCATAAAAAAATCAACATCAAACATCATACCATGATTGGCCCGATAACAGCTTAATCGAATTTCACCGAGTTTAATAAAACTCAGCAGTCATTTCTCTCTCGTCCTTACCGCTGCCTGTTGGACACACCAAGCGAAGCAAAGTCCTTCTCCTCTCGCGCTCTCTCCAACACATTGGAGCCCTTCCTCTTCCTCTGGTATCGCGTCGAATACTTTCAGAGCTGGAGCCAACAGAGCCTGATCTTTATTTGCTGTACTATGACTATGCCGTTGTTCCATTGCCTACGTTACCCACCGCTACCAAGGTGCGAAGATCCAAAAACCTCAAATCCTCAAAATTTTTCTCTTAAACATTGCAAAGGACGCCTCAACGGATTTTATTATCGTTCAAGTTTCTGCGACCTACGGTATGATTGGCAGGATGAGTGCCTTATAGAATGTTAGTTTTGCTCGTCGAGAGAGGACTTTGCTACTCAATTGCCTACTTAGTCCATAGTAGCGCTTCTTGGCAATAGATATTATCCGTTAGATTTACAGGTTGATATTGTTATCGGTGTTAATCCTGGTTCCTAGATAAACGAAGTATCTGCTCTCAACCTCGAAATCATAACTGCCAACAGTGATGTGGGTGCCGACACGCTAGTGCGCCGACTGCTTGTTTGATGACAAGAGGTACTTCGTCTTGTCCTCGTTCACCACCAGCCAGTAGATTTGTATTTAAACTCCAAAGCTCGTCCCAGGGGGCACAAAGTACCACTTGGATTTGAGTTATTGGGGGATTTGAGATAGTTATGTGATTAGCCTTCTGCATCCGATTCAGGTGCTGAGGCTACCAGCTGATTTCCCCGACAAGGATCTAGTGATTTGGGTGGCTACGGCATATCCTCTGCGCGAGGTTTCCAGAAGATGTTAAATTCGAAGATATCAGGAACTTCATCAAAAGTGAAGTCACACCAGTGGTATGTGGGGCATGCTCCCACTAACCCTATAAAATTCCACCACTCACCGCTAATTCCACCCTTCTTCTTCTTAATTGGCGCGATAACCGCTTACGCGATTTTGGCCGAGTTTAACAAAGCGCGCCAGTGGTTTTTTTCTCGTGCTAACCGGCGCCAGTTGGACACACCAAGTGAAGCCAAGACTTCTCCACCTTCTCTTCCTGTACTACCACCAGCTGGTACCGCATCGAATAATTTGCAGAGCCGGAGCGTTTGCATCCATTCGGACAACATGACCCAGCCAACGTAGCCGCTGGATCTTTATTCGCTGCGCTATGTCTATGGCATCGTAAAGCTCAAACAGGTCATCGTTTCATCGCCTGCGATATTCGCCGCTGCAAACGTGCAAAGCGTCGCTTCATCGGGTGTTGTCATCGTCCAAGCTTCTGCGCCATAGGTTCCTCTTCAAATTGTGTATTGGCGATAGCCTCCTTTGCTTTGTGACCAATGGAGCACTCTAAAGTTGCAATATCGTTGCTCGATATAGACTTGGCATCTGCTTGGGTTCGTCTTGAGGCTTTACCTAGGGCGTTCTTGCCTGTCGTCTGTTCGTAAATACAGTCAGAGGCTTTTTCAATTTAAACAGGAAGTACCCCGTGAAGATGAGGTTGAGATTTACCGGCTATGTATTAATGTCACCATTACCCATTTGTAGCTGGATCCCCTTTCAAGTTACTAAAGGGGTTTAAAATGTGTTGGTCTGGAGTAGTGGCCAATTAAGATTTTACTGGTTAAGTTTTTGTTCACTTTTAACAGCATTTAAAAATAATTTGTCTCCATATGAGCTATCGTTTTGAGCAAAATAATCACGTCCACGTTAATGGCTTCATATTTACATTATTTTCCTTATTACTACAGCTCGTTCGTTCGTTCGCGTGCAAAGTCGCCAACTTATTTGTTGGAGAAAACACTTCAACCGCACACCACGCGCCGCAAACTCAACAATGATTTATTCCATTGCCACTTATCAAACTACCATAGTTCCACGGCACTTTTCACATACATAGTTCCCTCTGCTGCAGCTGGAGGGACAAGCAGACGACCGAAGTGTGGGCAAGTGGCAAGAATCACAATTTATATTCATATCCGCATTTGCCTTCAAAGTGTAAGAGAAAATTGGGAAAAGCGGAGAAAAAAAAAATCTGAACACACCGCTTATGCACATCGTTAACAACGACGACTAACTGCATTTCTACAACGTGGCATGTAACTCGTGCAACGCATACAACATTCATGCAACTATGTATGCACATACACACACACTTGCATAGGCAAAAGACAATCAGAATCAGCGCTCGAGTTGTCGCCGCTATTAAAAATTCAGACCTACTTTACTCGACAACTTGTGAATCATGCCGCGCGCGCACTATGAGTAGATTGGTCTGGTCTGGTTTGGTCTAGCCTCGTTTCGTTTCATGTCGTCTCGCCTGACCTGAACTAAGTCAAGCCGCAGCGAAGTGCAATAAAGTAAGTTTCAGCTTAGCTGGTCTGGGTTATGTATGCGACAGTAAAGAACGCACAGACTGAGGGCTGGGGCTGTGCTGGCGGAAATGTTCGAGTTGTTGGCGCGATAGAAAAGTGATGTGCAGGCAGAGGCAACCTATAAGTTATATGAGTTCGCTTTTTAGCATAGTAATGAATGCTGATTCCCTGGCTGTGACGGAGCCAAGTTGACTGCATAAAGCTTGCTCGCCTTCGTTGGCAGTTTCAAATTTCTTTAGCGCTGCTACTTCGATGCTATACCACTAGAATTTCGTAGCGAATAGGGAGCGGGCGATTTGATGCTCACAAAGGTTTGTGGCTGGCAAGGCTGTTGATTATACGTACGCAGAACCGCCTAGATGCATGAGGAAATAGCGAAGGTATAAATGCGGCCAAACCTCCTCCTTGACTTTTGTTATGATTGAGAAAATCATACTTTAGGATTGTCTCGTTTTGCTCTCAAACATTTTCCATTTATTTACGGAATTAGTGGCTGCAAGTACGTTTTTTAACTCTACTCGTATTTACGGACTACGCTTCATCATTTTAGATTGCGTTCATATTTGTTTTCACCTTTGCTTTTATTAGCGTCAACATTGTAGACCACTGTCGCACGCCCTTCGTCACTCCCTCAGCTATCTCAGTCGCACTTAACCCCGCAAACTCACTGATTACCTGCTTGTCAGTTCACTGCTCAGTCGATGTGCGCTTTCATACATTCACAAGTACTCAAGCGTCCCAGCTCTCTTGCTTACTTACCCTTCGTCAGTCAATGTCCGCATTTGCTTTTCAATATGTTCGTTTTCATCCTGCCCATCTGTTTTCTCAGCGCCGCAATTCAACAGCTATCCAGGCTGCCAACTAACATAGCACCCCGCCGCTTCACATGAAAGCCTCTAACTATTATATTTCTTGGTTTTTTTTTTTTTTTTGCCACTTTGCCTTGAGCGCGAAATGGGTTTTACTATATTTTCGTATTTTCTTTCGCCTCTTTCGCATGAATGGCTGGGAGAATTTCTCTACCTGGCTGCCAGCTTCGTATGTACAACCTTTAACCGAATTCGGTTTGAGGTGCTGAGCGACAAATGCAATTACTCGGTCATATTTGTTGCTTCTGTAACTCGAACGAAGGCATCAGAGCCGGTGGAGCCTATTTCTTTAATCGCCATTTAATTCATGACATTTCTTGTTGGCAACCTTCTTCGAGTTGATTGTGTATTGGTAAGTAAAAACAACGGCTTAAGTGTGATGGATGTGACCTCCAACAAGCGGGTTTGCGAAGTGTAGATTTGAGTATTTTGGGTCATCCAGTGAGATTACTTTGGGAGCGCTGAGGCAATTTATAAACTCCTCTAGTTCGAGGAGGCCATAGCTCTGCGGCTCAATTAGTGTCTAGACGCGGGAATTGTACTCATATTAGGGCGTGACTTGCGATTCTAAGGTCATGATTCACGATTCAAGACTTTTCTAAAACCAACAGTCCTTTTAAAAGCCTATTCAGTATTCAGTTCATCGCGCGTTCAGGCCAACTTATGGTGTAACAACCGTTCAACGATGAGGCCCATTTTTGGCTTAATGGCTAAATCAATAAGCAGAATTGCCGTAGTGAAGTGGAACCCGAAGCCATTCAAAACAGCCATTACATCTATTGAAAACAACCGTTTGGTGCCGCCTATGGGCTAGAGGACGTTTTGATGCCCGAAATCGAAGCCCGTGATATCCACAACATTTGAACATTTGGTTCCAACAAGACTACTCTGGACCTACTTGCCATACATCTGTGAAACAATGGATTTACTGTATCGTCGTTTCGGTGAGCAATTTATCTCTAGTCCCGAACCAGTGGATTGCCCACCAAGATCATGTGATGTCACATCTTTTGACTTTTATTTGTGCAAAGTCTAAATGCTTTGTGTATAAACCATCTTCGATTGAGGCATTGAAAGCCAACATTACTAAAGTTATTCACGAGATATCGAAGAGAATCCAGCGAGATATCCAGCGAGTCATTCAAAACGATTATATCATATCAACAATTTTGTCTGAGACCGCGACCGGTGTGTTTTACGTTTGTACCTGCCAACGTCAGCATTATTGAAATACATTCACTTTCGGTACTAAATAGATTATAGGCTCTTCTAAAGCCTAACACGCCTTTTGAGTCGCCGAACGGCCGTTCTCAAAAGCAGATTGCTGGGAGCTCAAAAACTTCTGTGGACTCTGGTACTCGTATCAGAATTATTTCAGGCCTCGAAGCTGAAGCTAATATCGGTTGAACATCCTGGATACACCACCAAAAATTTGATTCTTGACAGCTCGAAGAGGACTGCAACTTTATGAAAATACAGCATCAGGAAACTTAGAAACAAGAGCACGGATCTTGCTGATGAAGGAGAAGGGAAAGAACCGGACAGAAAGAAGGGGCGGCGAGCTGCTGATGAATTTCACCAGATGTATATTATTTACAGAAGCATATCCACAGGTGTGGCGAAAAAGTGAAAGCCCAGATGTCTAAACCTTTGTCTGACAAGAGCAGGACAGCTGAGTAGAAGGTGCTGAGATGATTTTACCTCGTCTTCTAGATAGCTTCTGCAGAAAGGACTTGAAGCAATCCCAAGCCTCACCGCAAGGACACCTAACGCACAATTTCCGGTAAGAATACCTACCAAATTCGAGAGCTGTGACTTTGTTAGTCTTAAAAGTTTCCTCAAACGCCCCCGGTCTACCCGTGGCCAGAAGGATCTCGCAACTTTGCACGTTTGCGCACTAGGACCACAGTTTCTCAAGGGAACCCCAATCGACCCATTTTGCGATGAAACCGTCTCCCGGGTCCCCTGTTTAGCCAACTCGTCAGACCAGCATTTTTCCTCTATGCCGCTGTGGCCGAGAATCAAAATGAGCCCAATACCGAAGTATTCGGATGCACTCGAGAGAGAAGTCACGCATTGCCCGTCTAACTTCGGACGCACAAACAAAGAGCCAAAGGCCCTAATTACCGCTTAGCTGTCAGAGTAGATACGAAACCAAGAAATTATAGAAATATGTGACATGCAAGACATTGTTAGGTGGAGCTGAAGACGAAGAAGGGAATGGAAAAATCACTTGCTACGCTTGCCTGTCAATAGGTTAGCTAAATCAACAAAGCCGATGTCTACGAGGCCACCCGGACGAGAACGAGTTTTGGACATCCACCTCTATCGATGACTAATATTTTTTTGCATGCAACATAATCCAAACAAATCGTATCTCTTTTACGAAAATTGTGGAAGAAAAGGATTTAATAAATTTAATAAAGAAGAATAATAGGAATTGTATTCGATTTAAACTTTTCAATATCGCGAATATCATTTCTAACAACATTTTGAGGTAAATAGACTTTCAGAAGCCCCATAATTTGGGGCAGCGATTACAGCTCAGGTGCTTTAACTTTGTCCACAATCCTCTTCCAATCTGCACGGCTCATAGCAATAGACTTCCAGCTCCTAACTCGTTACGTTTTCAGGTCGGCTATTACTTGTTCAAGCCAGGTAAACCTTGGACGTCCTCGGGCCCGAGTCGTTAGGGAGTTTGTTGTTAAAAAGGTTTTTTGAGGGCGGCTGTTTTCTATGCGCACAGTATATGTATCCCAACCATCGATATACGGGATATATTGTGCTTAAGGACATCTTCTCCCCGGCATAAGTTCAGCAACTCATCGTTGTAGCGTATTCGGTACGCTCCATCGTTGCAGCGTATGGGCCCAAAAACACCCTTCGAAGCACTTTTCCCTCGAGTACTCTTAAGCTTCTTTCGTTTTGCTTAGCATTGTCCAGCACTCGCAGCCGCACGCCAGCATCGGCAGTATTATTGACTGGTAGAGGCAGAGTTTACATTCGCGTGTGGGGGTGTAATACATATATATTGTTTACTGCAAATATTCTGCCTTATTTTGCGTCTGTTGTAATTTTTTATTAACACTCCCAAATATTTCAACTCTCTAACTACATTAACCCTTTCTGCACCATATGTACCACTAAATGTTTATAAAGGTCTAAATCACAAAAATCGATGCCAAACTCAATATAAAATATACCAAAGCAGATTTTTTATGTTATCTAACGGTACATGGAAACATTAATTCATTTTCTCTCGCGTAGCGTGCATAGTTTTGAGTGAAATAGCGAAGGTTTCTGCCACGTGTTAGATTTTGTGTTAAAAATATTGTAAAAGAAGGTGTGAGGTGCCAAAAAAATTAATAATTTTGGATATAATCATTCCCTATTCAAATGTAAGTATAATTAATGAAAATAATATTTTGATTTGTATATTCTTGAGAGGTTTAAGACCATGGTACTTATACGTACCAGCAGTCTTTTGTAGCGGTACCTATGTGCACCAGCAGTGCTTATTTGCAATAACTAAGTGACTTTTTTTTTTATAAAGTGATACCATGTCGAAAAAACTAAGGACAGATAAAATAACGGAAATGCTGCTGGATGAAATACTGGACTCAGATGCCGAAAATGTAGAAAGTGATTTTTCCAGCGGAAGTGATGACAATTATGAGTCGGACTCGGGTTTGCAGGACAAGGAATCTAGTTCTCTTCATCGTCGAAAAGTGAACTGTCAGAAATTGAAAGCACCGTTTCGATGGATGAATTAGAAGAACCCCATCAACAACAAGAAAGGTTATGGTATTCTCCTAAAGGAAATTTTGTTTCTAAGCATATTGTAAGTGATTATCGTGAGTGTAATATAAATCCAGGAATCCTCCGTACTTCTTCGGCAATCGAAATTTTTCATAAACTGTTTCCTCGTAGCCTATGCACTGTATCGTACAATGCACAAATGAGCGCATTGATGAATTTCAAATAGCAAAAAAACGTACTAATATTTTAAAAACTGTTGTTGGAGAAATACAAATTACCCAGGCTGTATGTTTGTTATGTCTTATAACAAAGTTCCGGCATTGAAACATTACAGGTCAAACCATCCGTCCATGAGTAATTATTCTATTAAGTCTGCTATATCTCGTGACCGCTATAAATTTTTATCATTAAAATTATATTTCGCACCTCCTCAAAAGCCAATGAACTGTAGCAAAAAATACTATATAGATGATGTTGTCGAGTGCCTGAAAAATGCATTTCAGAAATACCGACAGGATAGTACTAGGCAGAGTATTGATGAATCAATGACGAAATTTAAAAGAAGATCGTCCTTAAAACAATATATGCCACTCAAGCCAGTAAAACCTGGTATAAAAATGTGGCTGCGATACGGCTCTGAGACCGGGTATATGTACATATGATTTTAATAAATATAATGGAAGGGAACAAAATCAGTGCGATGGTACTTTGGGAGAACGTGTGGTTAAAATCTTAGTAAGCACAATTAGAGAACGTGATGTGACGGTATGTTTCGATATATTTTTTACTTCTGTGAGTCTACTTAAGACTCTAGAGTTCCCAGCTTTAGGAACATGCATGCGAAACAGAAAAAACCGACCAGTATTGGATGACAAATTAAAAAGAAGCGAGCCTTCATTCAGGGTCAGCACATCTGGCCTTCTTTGCGTTAAGTGGCAAGATACAAAGGAAGTTATGATGTTAAGCAACTGTCATACGTCAACAATGACAACAGTTAATAAGACGTTGAAAGATGGGAGTCATGAGTCATTAATAGCAGAAGGTAAGAAAACTGCAGTCGTCCGCAGATCCCAATCATCAGGTCGTTTATCCAAACGTCAGAGACATCTGGGAAACGTATCTTTGCATTTGCCGGTGCAAATTCAAACTCGCAGACGTTGCTACAAATGTGCGCTAGAAAAAAAGCAAACCAGAACAAAACAAATTTGTCAGCAATGTAATATACCACTTTGCATGAACTGCTTTGCCACTTATCATACTGAAAATCAGTAGATTCCGTACATTTTTTATGAAGCTAAGATACTTTACGTTTATTTCGAATAAAAATCTGTTTGAATAAGAATACTATTTTTGTATAACTTTTCACCATTAAATGACATAAAAATTTAATTCTATACGTAGTTTTACTACTTGTCGATAGAAAACTGATGGTACACATGTAATACCACTCAAAGGTACTGGTGGTATAATGTTGTACCACATTTCCAGTAGTCAGAGTTGCCAATAACAACTGAATGAGTTTTCCGCTGACACCCAAGTCGGCAGACACTTCCGGGATTTTGTCTCGGAGAACACTTTCAAAAGATTCGACGAACAGGATGTACATGCCTTAGTGTCACTCATAGCATTTTTCAAGATTTTGCTTTAGCATAAAGTTTTGGTCTGTTCTTGACCGACCTTGGCGAAAGCGGCCTTGGTATTCACCCAAGATTTTTTCTGCTGCCGCAGATATCCAAGTAGCTGGCGTTCAAGAGAAGATTTTGCTGTTCAGGCGTGTGATTCACAGTAGTTTTCAGTGGTCAATTTGTCTCCCTTTTTGTGAATAGGAGTGCCCAACTCTACAAGCCACGCTTTCGGGATGCAACCTTGACGCCATATTCTTAGAAAAAGTAGTAGTCAAATGGCTGGGAGAGGCTGCAGATGGACTAAACTGATGTTACCTGTCATGTCCGATCGACTGTCGCAAACCCTTCTGTCATTAAGCAGAGGAGAGTGCCGACGGCTGGTTGGACTGATGACGGGCCACTTTCTGTGGGCAAAGCACATGGAAAGGTTGGGCATCTCAGACAGTGTACTCTGCCCAGCTTATGAAGAGGAGGATGAGACGGCGGACCACTTCCTGTGTGTCTGCCCCTCTTTCGCTCGAATCAGGTTTGAGGCCTTTGGCACTGATGTGTTAAGAAGCGACCATCGTGGCTCCTTGGCACCACAAGATCTACTCAGATTTCTTCAGAGATCGGGTAGATTTAAAGAAAATTAAAAGGGAATCCAAGTGTAGTACAATGGACTTAATTAATGTCTGAGTGCTGCGCTTGCTAGTTGTCCCGACAAAAAAAACAAAAAAAAAAAAAAACAAAACAAAAAAAGTAGGCAAGTGTAGTAGAACTCGAAGTCCGTTCTCGTCAAGGGCTTTCAGCAGCTCTGTGGTTATATCATCTTCTCCAGGAGCCTTATTGTTATTCATAGCTTCATGAAGTACCATCAAAGTTGGTTCCGGCGCTGCCGCATTATTGTCGGGTGTAAAGTTTACGTCGCAGCCGCCCTAACCGAATGGGTTGGTGCGTGACTACCATTCGGAATTCCGAGAGAACATAGGTTGGAATCGTGGTGGAAGATCAAAATAAAGAAAACGTTTTTTCTAATAGCGATCGCCAGTAGGCAGGCAATGGCAAACCTCCGAGTGTATTTCTGCCATGAAAAAGCTCTTCATAAAAAATATCTCCAGTTCGGCTTGAAACTGTAGGTCCGCCCATTTGTGGAACAACATCAAGACGCACATCACAAATAGGAGGACCAGCGTGACCAGCGTTCGGAAACGCTACTTAAATATCGAAAACTTAGCGTTTTCTAATTAATTCACTAATTATTTACTTTAACAAGATGGAGGATGTCTATTCGTATCGAAATATTATCAAACGAAAATCAGAGTTGTTAAACAGTCTAGCATTTGCTCAAACCATGCTAATCTGAGGCATGTACACGTACATACATACATACATACATACAGACCTCCACACATACGTACATTTCTTTATGAAAGTAAGGCATGCGATTGCGGTATGACAAACTCCTGATAGGTGTAGCACAAATGTGCTAATTACACAATCACAATCCACACAATTCCGTTGGATTAACGCAATAATTCCGCTGAATGGATGACCCCAGGATATACGGATGATTGAATGAATGAATTGATGGGCGCAATGGATGGTTGGTGTGTGCGGCGGGATGGCAACGCTTTGCTGCCAACACCACTGCAACAACCAACCACGCAAAACACAGCGTATGGAAAGTAAACATGCAGAACGATTGAGTGTTAAAGGAGTGTGTATGTACACACACACATTCATACATACGTATGTAAGTTCTCGGCGCTTGAAGAGGGAAGAAGATGAACGAAGTACAAAAGCCGTAGTAGCTTTTGCGAAAACAATAACCAAAAGCCAAGGCAGTAATCGGTTGTTTTGAGGACTATTGCCTACATACACATACATACATACATACATACAGAAACGCATCCATCCATTCAATGGCGAAGGTTTAATTTAAATGGGTAAGGGAGTTTTTGCTGGAATAGGAATATGGGCAATGCGCACACGGAAAAACGACTGGCAATTACCACTCATACAGTCATAAAAACCGCTATGCGAAAACATGCAAAAAATTTAGTCAGCGACTCAGTGGCAACCTAACGGAAGCTTTGGCTGGCAACACCAAATAGAGTGATAACCGTGTTGGGTAGTGAATTCGTGTTCGACGTGTTGAGTAAGGCAGGGAAGCCTCGAAAGTGAATGCTGGTGAGGGGACAATAATGCGCCAACACATGCACAGACACATACGCACATATGTATATACATACATACACATATATGAATGCGCATTCTACTGCGCTACGCTGCAAATAAAGTTGGCTGCATCTGGCTGGCATTTCTTTCGTGTGGGGAAGGCCGTGTTGGTGGTGACAATGTTGGAGGGCTGGTGACGAAAAGTTGGCGTAATGGGGATTGACAACCCGGAGTGTTGTACATTTACATACTTTTATATTTTATACTTGCGGTAGTGTCAGTAATTATCTACATACCGATGGTTTTCGAGAAAAGCGACACAACTCAAAATTCGGAGTTTTGCCGTTAAAAGCAAAAATCAACTACAGAGTTTATGTATTTTTATCTGGAAAAGCGTCATAAGCGAATCGTGAAGCAATTCTGAGAGATGGCGTTAGTGTCGTTTTGTCAGGTGATCGAATTAGCGAGTCACTTATCTAGAAAACTGACCCAACTCAAAAAATCCGGCTTTAAAGTCCTTAAAAACTTAGATGGAGAAGTTGTAAAAATAAATGATATTAGTATCTTCAGAGTGGAAAAAGAGTCCCCTTTTACAGTGTTTTGTAAAACATCATTTTCCGAGACTGATTTTATGAAATTTGAAGTAAAAAAAGCCCGAACATCGTCTACCCGTAGTAGTACTACCAGTAATAGCGAATTAACAACTCTACCTGCGCTCAATCGCGCCTACAAGGCTAAACAGAAAGTTAAGGATAAAAAAAGGAAGGTTTATTAAAACCGATGGAGAGAATATCATTCCAAAGTATTACTCTGAGTTCTACAATAACATCTAGCATTTTTCTTACCATTAAGCCTTAAAGAAAGTATTTTTTATGTTCTACCATTCTATTACCAAAGGATTTAATTGTTTTTGTTTTTGTTTTACTAGTTTATTCAGAGGAAGTTTGTAAATGTTGTGTTACAATTTCTATTTTGTAATAAAAAGTAATCAAAAATAAATTGCTTTTTTGCTTTTGACCCTACTACTCTTCGAAATGTATCTCAAAATTTGAAATAAATATAAAATACATTTATTGGAGAATAATGAAATTGTAAGTAGTTGGCAACCCGAATTCCTACTTAGTTTCTTTTTTACTTCATTTCTTTTTACTTGTATAGATTTAAGTTTAGTGTGTAATAAAACATTGAAAAGAACATACCGTTTTTTCCTTCAATCTGGTTTTTTGTCCTACAACATTTTTTAAATCTTTTCAGGAAAAATGACACATTTGCGAAAAACTTACAATATTTCTTTTTAAAATAAGCTAAGAATGTAAAATATGTTATTTCCACAAAGTACTGTTGTATTATGATTGCACAAAACCAGTAGAATTGGAAAATATGCATAATTGTAATCAAAAACTTAAATTATCTATTTGCGTAATTTTAAAAATCATTTTCAACAAAACTTGAATTTTTGAATTATGTCACTTTTCTCGAAAACCATCGATATATACAGTGGGTAACTTTAATATTCGGCTTTTATTGTGTTGTCCTAAGTTTGAAGTATTTTTAAATAAAACGTGAAAAATAATAATTTTTTGTGCTATACTAACGTCAATTTAAAAAAAAAAAACGAACAGGTATTTGCTTCTTTATAAAGATTTATTTCTTATATTCAACGATAACACAAAACAAATATTGAATTCAATTTGAACACCAACAAAATTTTAAAATTCTGAAAAGGTAACAGAATTTGTTGGACACATAAATGGCACAACCTTAAAAATCTCGTTAAAAGAATATTTTTTTCTTGTTTTTGTTTTTCAAACCTGCAATTTATTAAAATTTTGTGCTGTAGCCTTTGTTTTTAATTACTGCTTCACACCTGCGACTCATACTTTCTACGAGTTCTTGGCACTTGTGTTAGAACGGCAAACCACAGATCATCTCAATTTTTATAGTTTTTCCTTGCCACTTCCATCTTAATTTCATTCCATAGATTTTCGATTGGATTTAAGTCAGGACTTTGAGCAGGTCAGTCGAAAACACCAATTTTTTCCGTACTAAACCAACTCTGTACTAGTTTGGAGGAGTGTTTGGGGTCATTGTCTTGCATAAAACACCATTTAATGGGCATATTTTCAAAGGCATAAGGTTCCATGTCGTTTCTTAAAATATTTAAGTACTGAAACTTGTCCATTCTACCATCAATTCGAACGAGTGGGCCTATTCCGTGCCAAGAAAATGCATCCCACACCATGACATTTCCGCCACCGTGTTTGACCGTCTTCTGGGTGAACCTAGGATTGTATTCTTGGCATATCGGTCGGTGTACAAATACTCTCCCATTTTGGTTTCGTCACTTCACATCACGTTTTTCCAAAAATTTAGACTTTTCCCTTCATTGGTTCTGGCGAAAAATAGCCGTTTCGAAATATTTTTCTTAGACAGAAGTGGGTTTTTTCTGGAAATGCGTCCAAACAAGTTTAACCGCCTTCTAACATGCCGAGAGGATATTTCTGTGTCCAATGACTGACTAATATCGAATGCTATCTGGCGCACATAAAAGGATCAACTTTCACCATCCTTATAATGGCAGCATCCGTTCGCCCATCGGTCTTTCGCGGTCTTGGCTTCCGAGTTTTGCCTTTTGTCAGTATTTCGGGGTTACCAGCAACTGAATTGATTGCATTGTATACTTTTTTTCGTGAACAGCTCAAAATTTTAGCCATTCTGCCACTGGAATGTTTTTAATTATTCGTTTTGGAATGCTATAATCTTCATTTAATCCATGAGGTGGGTGTTTGACTGATTTCAGTGTTACCCATACACACATGGTGATGTATGTAGGTACGATAGGGCGGGTCGATTTAAAAATTGCTCATTGCTCTGTGAAAATCGTATTCTAGGGGTCAAAATAAGAAACTTTGCCGAAGGAACCATACCTCTAAAACGAATTCTGATGTCCCCAATTTGGGTCGAACGAAAAATCCCACTTTGACCCATTTAGAGTGCTCCAATCGAGTCCAAATGTATGATCGACCCCCACTAACTTTGTACGGTAGATCCACCCATGCCAGTTGCACACCCCCTGGAACTCCCCTGGGGGGCTCCCCATACAATCATTTCAAAATATCACCATTTTTGGCCTTTACATGAGAAAAGAAACTGAAAAGTTCGAACCAAATTGGGGGATATCAGAATTCGTTTTAGAGGTATGGTTCCTTCGGCAAAGTTTCTTATTTTGATCCCTAGAATATGATTTACACAGAGCAATGGGTGATTTTTTTGCCTCCCCACAAAATACACTAAAAGTTCGACCCAAATTGGGGGACATCAGAATTCGTTTCAGAGGTATGGTTCCTTCGGCAAAGTTTCTTATTTTGATCCCTAGAATATGATTTTCACAGAGCAATGGGCGATTTTTAAATCGACCCGCCCTAATGTAGGTACTGTCCAGTAGTATGCATCACAAATCACACCTCCCTCACGACAATTTTATATGAGAAAAGGCCCACAGTGAAGATTTCCAAGAAAAATATTTGCTCCTGGCTCCATTTTCAGTAGAACATTTTAGGTACTTGTCAAAAAGACCTACCACGAGACAGTACTGGGCTAAAATGCATAGCAAAAAATTACTATTAAATTTTATTTCATATGATCGAACAAAGTATTTAACTCAGATTGATACTTTTAACTTTATTTCTAATTTTTCTAGGCAACTTTGGCCACAAATATCAAAAGTTAATTTTGATCACCAAAAAAAATGTTCACCTCTATGGGTCGTACACTTTAGGAATTTTGATATAATCACCCGATGCCCACGTTAAGCAAAGGGATTTCACAACTCTTAGAAATAGTGTCTCACGGCGCTATTTGCGTTTAAAGAAATTCATCAACAGCAGATCAGAAGATCTTGAACATTTTTTGTAAGTAGTTTTTCATGAATAAATACGGATTGGTCTATGTACACAGATGCATATCGAAATATGTATGTATGCAGGTAATACTTGTGTGTGAAAAATTTAAACGCCAAAAGGCGTCATTAAAAATATTTAAACTACCCATTTTAAAGTGTCAATCGGCAACGATTACCCTCAACTTCATATTTTCCCATGTAGCACTTTACCGTTTTCGACGCTGAACGCCAGTTTTCGATTCTTAGTACGAGCGTGCATATATACATACGAGTACCTACATTAATATCTATGTATGTATGCATGCATGTACTATGTATGTATGTTTACCGCTGTCTGTCCGTTCATTCTGACTTCCCTTCAACTTGCAGCGAGCAGCAGCAATGAGTTGTGGCAATTTTCGCTTGGCATTTAATAATGTGGTTGAAACCGAAGTGCAATCAGGCCACGTTAACCCCCCTCCCAACAAACAACTTGACAAAGCTCCGTCCAATGCTTTAGGAACACTTTTCCTTTACTGAGATTTTACTCCCGGGGTAGTGGCTGTTGCCGCTGAATATTTGCAATTTTTGTTCGAGTTTCCCTTTTGATTTTTCCCTCGCTATATTTCTCCCATTTCCCCTAGTTGTGAATACAAAAAACATAAGTGCATACACACGTACATACATATATATAAAAATTCACTCCAGAATATAAAGTGCGCAGAAAATATTTTTTATTGCGTCATTAGATGGGTGAAAGTTGAATGAAGTGCAACGCGCTACTCACTTCTCTTCAGGGGCATGATTTTGGTGGTTTGGGGGCGAAATTGTGTTGGACGTTGAATGCCACACACTTCAATTAATTTTTTTTTACGTGCAATGTTTTAAATATGAAATATGAATGCAAAACGCCGCTGAAAAGTGGGAAAAGTAAAATGAGGTTGACTACTTGAATTTGAGAATTCTCTAACACCGAAAGCGGCCGGAGATAGGGGTGTTAATGTACTCGTAAGTGTAGCAGGGGTATAATTATGTTATGCTAATGTAATACATACTTTGTGCTTACGTATGTATGTGGCTACGAGAGTATATTGATTGAAATTAAAGTGAAATTTCAGTGAATTAATGCGTAAGTTATTGAATGAGTTTTTAAGGGTGTTTTAAATTGCGGGGATGATTGAAGATTAACTGTTAGCCTAGATGCCCTTCAGTGTAGAAAAAACACAGTTATTCGTAATTTTTTTTTTCGAGAATTTAATAAAAATATTCTGTTTATCTATATTGACTGCTTGACGTTTTGTGTACTGGCATAAGGCTGTAGGTATGTATGTATGCAGGTAAGCTAATTAGCAAGCCCCCCCCCCTGTGCGTAGTCGTGTATTGACTTTTTTAATTTTTTATACAGTTACATGTTAAATTAGTTTAAATCGCATGCCAGTTTCTTGTTTGAATTTTATTTCGTCGCAAAAAAAAAAATATTAAATACTATACCAGCGCCTCATTTTCGCTTGGACGATTCGCACGTTTTATTGTTCGCGCACAGTTTCTTTCACCATATTTAAAGCTCGAAAGAGGTAAATTTAAATCAAAAATTAAACAGAATTTCTTTTATATTGGGTAGTCCACAACGTCTTTTCGTATTTCTATTCAAACTTCAACTCATTTTTTTTTATATTTATAATGAACTTTATTAAACCAAGTACCTATGTACTATTTTGGTCGACCACCTTTTGCCATTTTTCTTCTACAGACATTATTCCATCAGTGTAAAACTTTTGTGATTTCTCGGCGAAAAACTGCGACAAGTAATTTTCACAGGCTTCTCTTGAAGCCAACTTTATTCCATTAAGGGAGTTCTGCATTGACCGAAACAATGGTGCAAGGTCAGGGCTATATGGTGGATGCATCAAAACTTCTCAGCCAAGCTCTCCCAGTTTTTGCCGAGGCATCAAAGAGGTGTGTGGCCTAGCGTTGCCCTTTCTGCTGATCAGTTCTGGCCGTTTTTTTCGATTGCTTGCTTCAATCTCATTAGTTGTTGACAGTAAAGTGTAGAATCTATCGTTCGAGCAGGCTGGAGCAGCTCTTAGTGGAGGATTCCTTTCCAATCTCACCAAACACACAACATAACCTTTCGAGGCGTCAATCCTGGCTTTGCGACCAGTTGTTGAGCTTCACCACCCTTGCACCATGATCTTTTTGGCACATTATTGTCGTATTTGATCCACTTTTCGTCTCCTGTTAGCATTCGCTTCAGAAATGGTTCGATTTCATTTCGTTTCAGCAAAGAATCGCAGATGTTAATTCGGTCCATTCAATTTTTCACAGACAATTCATGTGGTACCCAAACATCGAGCTTCCTTTTGTAACCAGCCTTTTTTAAATGGTTCAAAACCGTTTGATGATGAATGTTTAGTGCCTTAGCGATGTCATGGCAGCTTATGTGACGGTCCTGGTCAATCTTTTCCATAATTTCATTGACTTTTTCAACGATAGGTCGACCGGAGCGAGGCGCATTTTGCACCTCGAAATTTCCAGAACGGAAGCGAGCGAACCATTGTTGTGCTACACGAACTGATACAGCATCGTCTCCGTAAACTTCACAAATTTCATTGGTGGCTTGCGTGGCATTCTTCCCTTTTTTATACAAAAATTTCAAAATATAGCGAATTTCTTATTATTTCCACTCATTTTTGAACGGCTATAACTTTTTTTCAACTTCTCCGAATTTAATTTTTTGTTAAATGAAGCTTAAACTGTCACCTTTCTAACACCATATGATATGACACAATGTGATTGAATGTGAATGACTCCAACGACATCTATTGACAAAATAGGAAAATACTTTTTCGACTACTCAACATTTTGAAATTGTATATTTTTTACAGGGGTCGTCATCATAGCAGGTAGCTCTTATCCAAGGCTTTGTTTGTTTTTCATTGAGGAAGGATTTTTACGTGGCGGGGCTCTACCAAATATCCCGGGTTGTTTCGCCTTCTCACATTAACTCGCTCTGAAATGGATGTTTAGCTGCGCAGAGAATACCTGGATGAGACTCAGAAGTTGTGAACTGCTTGGACCATATGTAGAAGAATCGTCCTGGCCCTTCCCAATGCGGGGTAATCAGAGACTTTCCACATATGTGTGGACTTCTTCATATGGCACCAAGTTTTGGAAAATACCCATTAAAGGAGAATCGACACTCACTATCCTTACGCCAATTTTAAAACTGCGTTCGACAGCACGACAAGGAGTTGCCTATATGCCGCGATGTCTGAATTTGGTATACCCGCAGTTATGATTTTGAGGTTGTAAGAGATTATATTTATCTAGGAACGAGCACTAACACCGTTAACAAACTCAGCCATGAAATCCCACGGAGAATTTCTCTTACCAACAAGTGCTACCATGGATTTAGTGGACAATTCAGTAGCAAAATTCTCTCTCGACGAACAAAACTTACTCTCTACAAGGCTCTCATCACGCCCGTCCTAACGTATGGCGCAGAAGCGCGGAGAGTTTCAGAGAAATATTCTGCGGAAGATTTTTGGACCACGACGAAAAAGACATAGCGCAGCGAATAAAAATTCTGCGGCTACGCTGACTGGGTCATGTCGTCCGAATGGAAACAAACGCGCTGTCTCTGAAAGTATTCGATGCGGTGCCAACTGGTGGTAGCAGAGGAAAGAAAGAAGTCCTCTCCGTTGGAAAGATCAGGCGGAGAAGGGCTTGGCTTCACTTAATGTGTACAACTGATTCCGGTTGGAGCAAGAAAGAAACGGCAGGCGTAAGAAACGACGACTTATTAAACTCGGCCGAATTCGCTTGAGCGGTTTTCGCGCCAATCAAGAAGAGAAGAAGTGGATTAGAAAAAACTGACTCCAGACAGATGGGGACTCGAAATTATCGATAAAGTACAGACAAACAGCATGACATTGGGAAGTTTCATTCTATTTCTCCTCTACCTGCAGTTCTCTCTAAATCTCCTCCACTGCTGGCCTCATTCAACAGTGCTCCGAAATTTTCTTTTTCTCCCGATTAGTCCTTTAAGGAGCATTGGGCCTTTATAAGAATTCTCCAACGTACGCGAATAGACGCTATCGCCTCTCCTTATGCATTGTCCTAACACGTGTTTATGGAAGATAAGTCATGGCTAATGGATCTTTTCCAGGTGTTCTTTGACCGATCACGGCTTCTACTTTTCTGCGGATTCTTATCCCATTCTTTTTTGCCATTCTTGTGATGCTGTGCGGCGATTTTCTAAGAGCGTGGCCTATTCGACTTAATTTTCTGAGTTTTAGCTGGCATAGGTTAGGTTGGTATGGTTGCCCAGGGAATGAGCACACTTGGACGAAGAAAGATTCGTCCTTTGTTATACCATTGTGAAGGAGGTGAGGTGAAAGGGAAAGACTGATGGGATGCAGGGAGAGGACGGGGAGAGGTAGTGATGGGATGGTTAGGATCGTGCGGATTACGAACGATGACTATGTTTGCGTCAACTGCTTTGTGCTACTGATGAAATTCATCAGATTTTTGATGTCAGCGCCAGCTATATCAGCAGGCGTGGCAAAGAAGTAAGAGCCAATATGCCTTAGCTGGCATAATATGGGCTCCTCGCTCGTTTTTCTTCAAAGTTCTCCGTTACTCATAAGCAGGGTTTCAAACTTAGGGTTTCGTTGGAGCGCTATTAAAATGTGAATAGCTTATAACATATTCCAATTGTACCACTTATCAAAAAATTCAGGTGTGGCTGAGGTTTGTTTGGCGATGATATTTCTAATTCTCTTCATAAAAATATCTGCCGTTCGGAGTCGGTTTGAAACTGTAGGCCCCTCCATTTGTGGAACAACATCAAGACGCACACCACAAATAGGAGGGGGAGCTCGGCCAAACACCCAAAAAGGGTGTACGCGCCAATTATAATACATAAATATAAAATCTATCAGCTATTCATCGTTTAATGAAACGATTGTAATTATCAGACGTTCTCAACAGTAAAACGTGAGAGTTACATCTCTTACTGCCTTTGGTGTGTCCTGAATTTCTATTAACAGATTTCTATCTGCGCGTTTGAAGGTGTCAGCCCACTCTAGCTGGTTGCCGCAGTTTTTATAGAATTTTTGGTGCGGTATTTCTGCTTGTCGGCATCTCAACCTCTTCGCACTACCGTTTCGCTGCTTCTGAAAATACATTTTTCGTCGACCCTCCTCCTCCTCCTTCCTCGATACCAATCGATTGTGTTCTGCTTCACAATTGACTGTGTGCTGACTCCCCATCGTAGCCGCACGACAAAGACTGCTAAACTCAAATAAGTTGTTTTGTCCAATTTGAAAACACAATAAAATCGGCTTCCGAATTTTCACATCCATTCAGGAACTTTTCTGTATGTAGCTCACGACCAAATTGTGTCAACATTTAGGAACCTTTTTAATAATTCATAAAACAATTCCCCACTTCAACTCATTGCTTGCCCGCGCTCCACTGTGTTTGTCACGTGCACTATGGAACACCGCGTTGCCAACTTATTGCGGGGAGCGCAGCGTTTTGTCAGTATTGCCGCTCTTCTATTCGTTCGTCGCACACTTTCACCCAGCTAACCTTTCAACTAGGCGACTTTGAAAGTACAAGTGGAAAGTGTGCGGCCTGTCCTTGCCCTGGTTTCACGTCACTCCTTCGGCACTCGCTAACAGCTGAGTGGCACAAAACAAGCATTTCCTCGAATTTTTTCACTTTGTTTCATATCGCCCATCATCGTAAGCATGTAGCCAAGCAGAAAGCCGACGCGAAGGCAAGAAATTTATGCTTTGCTATCCTTTCCACTGTTTGGATTCCACGACATCGCCAACCGGATGCCATTTCAATTTCAATTGACAGCGTTTTGCGGGCGGCGAAATGAAGTGTGCCAAAGTTGTGTACGATAAAAATCATAAATGGATTGGTCTTTGCCAATCGATGACTGACAAGGACGGGGTGTGACGGGTTTCCGATTTACGCTCGCAAACCGAGTGCGTGAACCACTCGTCGGTAAATTTATTGGATTGTGTGTATGAGTGCATAAATGTTTGTGCTCAGCTTAGCTAAGAAGCCGGAAACAAACATTGCAGCAAAAACAACAGCAAATAATAATAAATAGCAACAACAGAACAAAGTATAGAACAAATATTTTGTTCAAGCATTGGTTTTCAATGATAATAAGAATATCGTATAAAAATGAGAGAATTTTTGTTCCCCTGCGAAAATTACCCCAGACTTCTTAATTTTAGTAAGGTATTTTCCGCAATCTTATTGACAATTGGCGGTACTCTTTTCCGCTCAGTCCAGATTAAACAACCGTTAACCACAAGTATTTTTCTATTTTTATTTTTATTACCCCAATATTGAATGCTTGGCTTTCACCGCATTATTAGTGATTTGTTGGAAAATAACCAGTACCCCCGAAATTCGTTTTATTATGCGTAGACTGATTTTTGCATAATTGCACAAACGTTGCCTTGAATGCTGAGTGCAAGTATTTAAAAAATTATCTTGAGCCTCTGCTTATACATTTTTATATAAACATTTGTATCTTCTATGAATATCTGCATATATGTATATGTTTACCTACTTCTGCTTAATTCAACTGTGTGCCCACAAGCAAACACATAACCTCAATTATGCACGCCCCCGGTGAATATGCGTGTCAAACAGTTACTAGGCGTGCGATTTCATTGCGTCCACGCGTCCGCGAATTCGCTTAAATACAGGATATTTTCACGTATTTTAACACAATTGCATAAAAGTACATTAGAAAATACTTAGGCCGCTACTGCTTTAATGCCCATGATTTAGTCCGTCGTGTCACCCTGTGTAGGGGTTGAGGTTTCTTACTGTAGTTTCTTGCGAGTAATGTGTAAATGGTACCGCATCATTTTCTATAGGTGAGAGTTCCTGTGCTCTTCTAACACTTGTATAGGTAATAAAAGTATAGTAAAGTAGAAGCCATGGTGAAATTACATAGGAGAAATAATAAGAACAGTATGAAATATTTATAACTGCCCTAGTGGAAGTGTGTGCGGCTTAGCTTTTCTGAAAGGGGGAAAGACAGAAATATAAACAAATCATGCGCCTTTTCACTAATACAGGGACAATTACATGAATTTTTGTTTTGTAATATATGTTTTTTAAGAGTAAAAATTTATTTTTATTTTATATTATTTTATTTACAGTCGTGGAATAATAATACAATTATTCTTAGACGTAAAAAAGGAGCCTGGCTGCCAGGACTTTCGGCTCGCTGATGTAGAAGTAACAGATAGTTAGCTTAAAGGTCTTACATGTAAAAGAAGACTAGAAAACTTAATTAATTAAGACTATGGTAAAAATATAGTAACTATGTTAGAGGAGCAAACATCAAATCAATTTTTTCAATCCTGATTTAATTAGAAAGTCTGACATTTTTGATATATTTTCAGAGAAAGTAGTTCTTAACAGTGTAGAAGGTCTTTGATTTCGGAAGATAGTTTTCCTGATTTGTTCAAAATGTGGGCAGTCGTTGAGTTGGTGGCAGACCGTTAAAGATGGTGAGTGACAGTGTTGGCAGCATGGAGGGCTGGAACCATTGAAAACGTATGAATGTGTGGCGATTTTGTGCCCTAGACGAAGGCGGACAAATGATTTGATATCGTTGCAACGGCAATTTAGTGGGTAGTTTGGTTTTATCCTGCTTGGATTATTTACGATATAATGATGGGATCCCCAATTGACCATTTGTGTATTATAGTGCCTCTGATGTATAAATTAGTATACGTCTTTTTTCGAAATATAGTCGAAAGTTATTAGTGGTTCTTTCCCAGCGAGTTTAGCTCGTTTGTCCGCTAGGTTGTTCCCTTTTATACCTGCATGGCCTGGAACCCACATACGTTTTATGCGGTCGCTATTTTTTAAGAATTTGCTCCGGATACAGGAGATTATATGCATC
Source organism: Anastrepha ludens (assembly GCF_028408465.1). Classification (NCBI taxonomy): domain Eukaryota; kingdom Metazoa; phylum Arthropoda; class Insecta; order Diptera; family Tephritidae; genus Anastrepha; species Anastrepha ludens. The sequence continues at coordinate 105,179,465 of NC_071499.1, forward strand.
TTGTTCATTGTGTTCATTATCCAGTAAATGACTGATTTGCTATCTGTGCAAATTACTGCTTTCAATAAAGAGTTTTCAGCGAAGGTAATACCATGAAGGATCTGTGCAGCTTCGGCTGTAAAAACGGTGGCATAGCTAGGGAGGATGCCGGCCGTGATTGTTTCTCCTTTCGAGTTGACAACTGCAAACGAGGTGTTAGTATCAGTTTTTGACCCATCAGTGAAAATTAAGCTCCATTCGGGAAGTAGAGGAGTTGTGACTTCTGTAAAAAGACGTTGGTAGTAGCATTAGTGTGATTTTTACCATATTTCGCTAGGTTTAATATAAAATTGGGCTCTTTCATCAACCATGGGGGAAACAGTACATTTTGGCGAAGTGAGGCGGAAGTTATGCCAATCTCTCTGGCGTAATCGATGCACAGTGCAATTGTCGATTTGCGACGTGAGGTCTTACTTCTTTGAAGCTCGCCTGCCACTGCTTCATATAAAGCGCTGTTGTAGCAAAGAAATAGCTTAGGTATAAGTTTCTTCGTATTCGTCGTGAATCTCTCTTCAATTGTGGGAAGGCCGACTTCCGTCAGTATAAATTTTGTTGGGGATTTAGGCATAGCACGGATGTTTTTGCTTACAGCCGTGTGGTAAGCTGAGTAAATAAGTTTTATGTTGCTTTCCGCACAGTTACCTTAAATGGGAAGGCCGTAATCTATCTTCGATAATATGAGTGCCCTGGTTACATTTATTAGCGTAGAAGAGTTAATTAAACATTGCTTAGACGACGAATATCTGATAATATTAAGCCTAGCAGCCAGTTGTTTCCTTAAATATGTACAATGTTCTTTGAAAGTTAATTTTTTATCAAAAATTATACCCAAAAACTTTAAGTTAAGACTATTTACAATTTAATGGTTAATGGTTGTAAAGGGTTAAGGTATGGCCCTTTAGCACTGCGACCATATTGATCTATTGTGCACCCTATGCTGCCTATTGACTGTTAAGTATGCTTATGAATTGTACCAGCTCCTTCTGAGGGAGTGATTGTAGGTCTTCATCTACGAGTATAAACATGAACTTGTTTAAAAACCTTTTCCTTCTATGCGTCAACCCCGGACATTCGATGATGAGATGTTCTATAGACTCCTCATCTTCGCAGCAAAATCTGCAGGTGCTGGTGTTAGTTATACCTAATTTATGTAAGTGTTTGTTGCAGGTGAAGTGACCCGTGAGGGCGCCCTTGTGAGAGTGCGAATGCTCTTTTTGTTTAACGTGAGGGCCATGTTAGCTCTTTTAGCGTTTACAATTTGCATGTAATTATAACTTAAACTAAAGTATATTAATTACATTTATGTTTCCGACAAGTATGGAAGTTTTTGCATTTATTAATAGATACGTTGGCACCCGATGATTCGGACCAAGTGTTTAAGTCAGATAGTACATATATTAATGAAATCTTGTTTGACGATTTTTATATTTATTGACAATTTGGCTAATTGCATTCAAAGCAGTTATAAATAAAACAACGGAGAGTGGAGTGCCCTGGGGGATGCCGTTGTGTAGAACAAAAAATTCTGAAAAGGTATTATTTACTTTGGACACAAATCTGCGATTAGTGATGAAGGCCTGTATAATTTTAAGTATTTTACCGCTAAGGTTCCATTTTTCCAACTTCCGTAGGACAATATGGCCTCCGACACGGTCGAAGGCCGAGAGGTGGTTTCTATTGGAAGAGCAGTGGAAGCGTAGTTTTCGAATAAGAGCAAGGCATCAATAGTGCCCTGACGTTCTTTGAAAGCTACTTGCTGTGGACTTATATAGCTGTTGTTCAAAACATACCATGAAATGCGCTTGGCTATTATTTTTTCGAATAGTTTGCCCAAACAGCTAAGTAGAGCGATGGGTCTGAACCCTGAACCTTCCGTTGTAGTATTTCTAGGCTTTAGAATGGGAATAATAACTGCATTTCTCCACGCTTGCGGATAAATACCTTGATTGAGGATATTGTTGTATAGTGTAAGTAATCTAATCTTTAGGCACAAAGGTAGATGTTGAAGCATGGGATACTTTCAGGGATATTTCGCAGTATGAAAAATAGCTAAGTCATATCTATTAATTAATTTTATGCTTATGTAACTATTTTTTTTTTATTCAAGTTAGAAATGAGCTTTTAAATTTTGTGGATTACGCTGGATTACTTAGTACTGAAAAACGAACTCTAACAATAATAAAGGCTTTCAAAGACTTTACAGCATACATATATTAGGGTGCCAAAAAGTAATGTCGTTTTTGCGCATGTTTCTGCTTCTTTACAGTGTATAAGCTCATTGTGATTTGAAAGAAACAATTCAAAGTTAAAGAGACTTGTTTAGGTGCATTGAGTTTCAGTGTGGCGAGGAGGGTCAAATGCCAATGCACTCTAGAAACCCCAGAAAAACAGGCTAGCAGAAGTTTAGGGGGGGGCGTTGCGGGCTTTGACTGACGCCATCAAGACTTCGGAAAGAACAAGCCATTGAGGCGGCTCAACGCTGCTCTAACTGAATGGAATCTAAAAGAGCCTCATGTAGGGAATTCTGCTGCGGTATTGAATCTCTGAGTGACACGGTGAAATTGGTTAGGATCCTGAAAAGGGACCCAACTGCAAATCTGGGGTCACTTAGCAAATCTGATGGCTCCTTCACGAAGCGGCAAAGTGAGACACTCAGGTTGCTGATGGAATCTCACTTTCCTGGTACTCACATAGGAGTCAGCCGGCAACAGCCCTTATGGATAGAGGCGGTTGCTAGAGCTTCTCGGCATGACTGGTACGTTGCCAGATCTGTGGTGAATGAGGCCACCATTCGATTTGCCATCAAATCTTTTGGCGGCTACAAGTCGCTCGGACCAGATGGCATATATCCTGCCATGCTGAAGGAAGGCGTAGAGTCCGTGACACAGCAACCTTGAAGGGACTCTTCTTTACATGCTTGGCACTGGCCTACATACCACGCTCTTGGAGGATGGGGAGGGTCATTTTCATCCCAAAGACTACACCAGTCCCAAAATCGCGTTTTCTCCACAGTATTCAGCGATAACTAGCGCGGCTTCTTCCAACACAGTTTTGAAGGCTGATCATATCCGAAGCGAAGATAAGACGAATATTGCGTAGCCACATGCCAGACAGTACACCGTACAGTATTTGGTTCTTCATCATGCCTGCGAGAAGTTGGCGACGCCGTTGCTTTGGCCAGCGCGAGTTTAGCAGTCGCTGACGCTTTTTGGTCGCACACTCCGCGTGTGTACTAAACGATAGCCTTCTGTCTATTATTATTCCCAACTGCTGGCAGTTTTGTGAAGTTGTGATTGCCAACTTGTATAGCTGCCGCCTCTACTTGTTACCGGCTAGATATGGGAACGAACTGCTTTCTGCAACCGTGCCGTAATCCAGTATGCGTTCTTCGAAATAGCTTCGTATAATTGCTCGCAGGTTAGGGGATATTCCAATATTTTCCAGGATTTTCGCCCAGTTGGCGGTATTGAATGCGTTTTTTACATCCAGAGGTACAACTAAACAGTACTGCTTTGCGCCTTTTACGCAATTTTTGGATATTCTCAAATATTCCCTAGCCGGAATAAATGTCGTTCTCGAGGCTATAACCGGCTTCGTTCCAGTACTTGACCTGCAGAATAGAGTAGGCAGACTGGTTTAAAGCTAGACGGTCCATGGCTTGTCGTTTAGGCAGTAAAACCGGCCTTTGTCGTTCCCTCCGCTAAGCATATATTAAATATGTGTGGGAACGTCGATGTTGCCTGGGCAAAGGTCAGTTTAAGTATCTGATTAGGACGCGCGTCTGATCTTTGAACCTCTTTGCAGCCTGCTGAACCTCGTCTGCCGGGATTCGCGGAACTTGATGTGAGGTGGATCCGGAAATTTAGGAAACAACTTTCTTTATTTGGGCAAAGTGTGTTCACCACTTCATGCAAGAAATCGGTTATTGATTCTTTAGCGAACTTCAGCTTCTTGGTCACCACCTTCTGTGCTGTCGCCCAAGGATTGTTTTCAGCTGCATCGCATTGAACGTATGTATGTACATATGTGTATATGTGTGTATATATGTATGCACATACGCACAAACGGTAAACAATCTATTTAAATTTGGTCGCCTGATTTGTACATCCAAACCTGCATACAGGCGTACAAACATCCACTCACACATCCGGGCATAGGCATTTATGTATTAATAAATATGTAAATGTTAAATATACTTAACTCACTCAATTCTTCAGAGTTTGCCACTTTTTTATGTTGTCAGTTTCGGTTCTGCTTGGCTGCCGCTATTTGTCACTGACATTTTATGTCCACAATTTGACAGATGTCAAGTTGTAAAGAAATTTGTACAACCAAACTGGAGACGTGCCTTCTTACTGAGCCACTGTTGTGCTATCTGTTGTTGTATCTCTTGAATTGATATGCTGCCGCTGTGCCGCTGTGCCGCTGTGCCGTTGTGCCACGTCGTCGGCTGTGTGCTTCGACCTGCTTGGGGATTACAATTTTTTTAACTCTCCGGGCGACGACGAGCTACTCTTTTATGTGCATGTATGCGTGCATATGTATGATGGGCCCAGTGGAGCAAATGGTAATATAAATGTTGTTATTGTTGTCAAAATTGGGTGGTTGTTATTATTGGTCTAAAACTGGTAACAAATCGCATTTGTAATGATCACTTGAAACAAAATTGGGGGAGATATTTTACGGGTTTAAACAAGGAATTCCAAGTATGTGTGAGGTATTTATGAATTTTCAACAACATTTTCCAACAGCAACTTCACTGGAAGGTTAGTTACATCCATACATACATACACACACATACTTCAATCAAAACATACTGTCTGTCTATTCGGACGTAATGACAAACGCATCTTGACTGCTGACTTTAGTGAGTGAGATAATTTCAAATGATAGAAACATGGAAATGCCATCATGTCTAGATGACAGTTGACGTGACAGTCACTTGGTCAGTGTGGATAGTTGTAAAAGTACAACAAGTTTTTGGCGTATAATTTCGGGCTTATGCCAAAACCTTTTCACATTAACATAAATGCTCGTACATTCATACACACATCCGTAAAGGTCTAGCAACTTTTCAAATTCGTGCGAAAAAGGGCAAATGAGTGAACCAAAAATAACAAGGAAGCGCTAGAATTTCAGTTTCCTGGCCATATGTAGGGGAAAGTGGGGCACCTGTGATACCTTTTTTGCGAAGCCATATTTCTCGCATATTTTTCGAGAAAAACGTAAATTTTAAAATTTGATCGCAACTATTAGAAATTAATCTTAATACGAGTATTTAACTGGCCAAGGAGTTACAAAAAACAGTGTAAATACCTTATTCGGCCTATTTTTAAAAATACCCAATTTGTCAAATGTGCCCCGCCGGAGGGGTACCTTTGACTTTTAAAGGCGCACATTTGACCATCGTGTTTTTTACTTTATTTTATACTTACAATAACGTAAAAACAAGACGTTATTTCAAAAAACAAAATAAATATTGTATATGTATTTCAACAAAACATAAACACAGACTTCTATTTCACCATCGAAGCTACATCAAAATAATATTATATGTAGTAAAAATGTGTAAGAGAGAGCAAAGGTAATTAAAAAGTATTTGATTATTTAATATGGCAGTCTCCAAAGTTAACATCGAATAAATATTTCGTCCGGCATCGAGATGTGCCAGCTGGATTAGTTGGCTGTGGTCATTTAAGCTCAATTTCACTTCTGGAAGCTTGTGCGATGCCTTCTACGTCTTCTACTACTGGTTTTAACCTTGAAAGGAAGAATAAAAGAAAAACTTTGATTCTTCTTGTGGATTATTTTTATTTGGTCTTTTCATTTTTTTTACATCAAGTCGAGAATACGATGTCATGTAAATGGCCGTCGCCACAGTTAATTTCCATTGGAGCCCTTTTTATGGCATTTTCCATCACTTTGGCCAAAGTTTCCGGCGATAGGTCCTCACATTCTTGACGGATATTGTCTTTAAGAGCTACAAGAGTCTGAGGCTTGTTGACATAAACCCGCGACTTCAAAAAGCCCTACAAAAAGAAGTCTGGAGCGGTCAAATCAGGCGATCTTGCTGGCCAGTGCAAATCGCCAAAACGGGAGATTAGGCGCCCAGGAAATGCATCCTTCTGCATATCGGTTGTGGCACGTGCTGTGTGTGCCCTTGCACCGTCCTGTTGGAACCACATGTTTTCCAATCCCAATTCATCAAGTTGCGGCAAAAAGAACTCGTTGATCATTGCTCTGTAGCGCTCACCATTCACAGTAACCGTGTGGCCCGCGACGTCTTCGAAGAAAAAAGGTCCGATGACTCCTCCAGCGAAAACAACACACCATACAGTGACTTTGAGCGGGTGTAATGGCTCTTCGTGGGTTACACGCGGATTTTCAGTGCCCCAGAAGCGTGAATTTTACTTATTTACGTACCCGCTAAGATGGAAATGGGCCTCATCACTCATGATTATTTTTGATGAAAAATCATCTTCCTCTTGGTTGAGCGTATGTTAGACGCGATTGGCGGTCAGCAGCTAACAGCTGATGCACCGTCTGGGCTTTGTACGGAAACATCTTCAAATCTTGTACCAAAATTCGCTGTAAAGACCGTCGACTGATACCCATTTGCGTGGCACGTCGTCTGGTCGATGTCGACGGCGCTTCCATGACGTCCTCGGCTACAGCAGCAATATTCTCCGCAGAACGGCTACTCCGGGGTCTGCCACGCCTGGCAGCATCTCGTGTTGTGCCAGTCTCTTCGAGGCGAGTGGCTAAACGTCGCAGTGTTTCACCAGTAGGCGTTGGACGGCGAGAAAATCTGCGACGAAATTCACGTTGTGCCAAAGTCACCGACCGATTATTGGTCAACTAAATAGTCAGCAATATTCCGCGTTCTGGAGGAGTGGAGCGTAACATTGTTCATTAACGTGTATTTCGCATGTGTTTACTATACAAATGTCAAAACAGAACTGTCATTAGGGGCCAATCGCAAAATTTATAACATTTTCTGATAGGAGGATTACTTTAGCGCCACCTGTTTTAATAAATTTTCTAGGTAGGTACTATGTGTCTTGTCTCAGATGAACTGAAGTACCTACCTTAGGAGTTTCTAAGACCGCAGTTACTCCAGTTTCATCAAAGTTATATATATTCTTCGGCTGGAAGGTTTTTTTTATAAATTGCAATGAGGTTTGAGTAAAATTCTTCTACAGCTGATTTTGTAAAGCCCGAAAGTCTGGCCAAGCTTACTTTCTCTGGCTTTCGGAATGAAATAATTGGGTTTCTTTTGAGAAAAGCAAAAAGTCTGTCCTTACTTGCTTCCCTAGTAACATTCCATCCAATTGGAACGGTGATCTGATTTATTTTAGCATGATCATAAACAAACTTTCTGAATGTGTGGTATACCAAGCCAAATGCGTAAAACGCACATTTCTTTACATAGTCAGCAAGCTGATCTTCGAGTTTCTTTGCGAAGAGTTGACGCGATGAATATTTAGTGCTGTACAATAATTCATCGTCCGAATGACTATTACTAGAGTGCACCGTAAATTTAAGTGGAACTTGATGTTTCATCCGCATTGTTAATGTCGTTCTTTTGATGCCGTATTTTTTTTTTGCTGCCGAAGTTTGTGCCTCATCTCCATTTTTTACATCATTCATGGCTTTTTTAATATTTTCTTCATTTGTTTCTTTTCCAGATGACTTGTTCGTATAGTTTCATACCATTACTGTACAAAAGTCATATATAAATAAGCCAAATTAGTTACAGTTACCAAACATATTAACATAATTATAACGTGGGGCACATTTATTTATTTTTTTTTTGTGGAGGAGGGGAAGCATCAAACGCCTATGACCGAAGCCGTGGTGTGGGACTTTAACCCAACTAAACCCCCCTTCATGTCCTACGGTATGTTCACCGTTAAGTATTACGTCAGGAGGCCGTTGTGAGTATATTATTACTCAATCGTCTGTTATTGTCATTCTGTTCTGTACATTGTGTAAAGGAGCTCTTTCTAGAGACCTACGTGAATATTCCGCGTATTGAAGGTTCTTCATGATATTTGCGGCCACTACACATGTAATTTTCTTGTTTTCTTCGTTTTCGCACATACATATGTGGGATAAGATTTGGCTCACTTATGTTTTCGCCAAACGCTCCCTCAAGTATATTTCGCTCATTAATAAACCACGGGCATTGGACAATATATGCCTCACCGTTTCTTGTTCTTCGGGGCACTGCGGGCAGTACGGGTCGTTCTCAAGATGGAACCTGTGTAGGTATGCTTTAAAGCAACCGTGTCCAGTCAGCAACTGTGTGATACAAAAATCAATTTCTCCGTGTTTTTGCTCAATCCACCTCGCAATGTTTGGAATCAGTTCAAAGGTCCACCTACCTTTCTCGGATTGCTTCCATCGTATCTGCCATTCTTCAATTGTTCGCAGCCTTTCTTCTTTTTTAGCCACGTTCGACGGTTTCTGCCCAATGGTATTATGTAACCTATACATCTCAACCGCGAGAAGGTCGAAAGGGTGCCTATCCGTTACCACCTGGATGGCGTCATCTGAGACAGTACGATAGGCACTGGCTACTCGCAGGGCGCCAAGTCTGTATGTCGCTCGTATGTGTTGGAGGTACGATGGCTTTGTGTTTGCCCAGATTGGTGCTGCATACAGAATCACTGAGCTTGTGACTGTTAACAGGAGTCTCCGTATACTTGTCCGAGGGCTGCCAATATTACGCATTAGTCTTATCAACGCGTTATTTATTCTTACGACTTTTTCACTGACTGACTCTAAATGATGCTTAAAGGTCATTTTCGAGTCAATGAGTACTCCCAGATATTTGATATATGGCTGCGACCTTATGTCATGGTCAGCTACCGTAATCACTAACTCTTCACGTACCCGTCGTGTTGTCAGCAATACGACTTCAGTTTTTTGAGCTGCAAGTTCTAACTTCACATTTTTAAGCCATCTTCTAATTCTTACAACATGGGGCACATTTGACATTCGTCCACATTTGACATCCACACTCAAAAGTCAAATGTGCCCCAAATGATTTTTTCCAAATTCATTGTTTTGATTATTTTATTCTTAGAAACTTATTGTTACTTGCCGATAAAATATGTGCCAGCGTACTGGAAAATTTCAGAGGTAATAATGATACCAAAGCCTGGCAAAAGTCCTCACGAAGTGTCATCATACAGTCCAATCTCCTTGCTACCTATAATGTCCAAACTACTCGAAAAAATAATTCTGCAGCGGTTAAAGCCTTTGATTGAAAACAAACGCCTTATTCCTACGCACCAGTTCGGATTTCGAGCAAAGCACTCAACAATCGAACAAGTGCATAGGATCACAAATGTGATAGAAGAAGCAATTGAAAAGAAAAAAGTGTGCTCTTCCATATTTCTCGATGTTGCTCAGGCCTTCGACAAAGTATGGCATGACGGACTACTCCATAAAATTAAAATCTTGCTTCCAAAGGAGTTTTCGGATCTATTTACTTCATATCTAAGTAACAGATATTTCAGGATCAAGTGCGATAGCTCTTATTCAAGCCTAAAGCGAATTAAAGCTGGGGTTCCACAAGGCAGTATCCTTGGCCCTATACTTTACGTGCTTTTCACATCTGACCTACCGGTCTCTGAGACTAGCACTATAGCTACCTTTGCTGACGATACGTGCATTTTAGCAATTGGCGATGATGAGACACAGTCCTCTCGCAAACTTCAGGAAGATATTAACAAAATCACCGAATGGTCTACAAAGTGGCGTATAAAACTTAATGAAGCCAAGTCACTTCATGTGGATTTTACAAACAAAAAAATTCAATATAATCCTGTATATATTTCTGGCACGAAAATTCCTTACTCCAATACGGCGAAGTACTTAGGGATGACGCTTGATGCCAAACAATGCTGGAAAGAGCACGTTAAAATAAAACACGTGAAATTAAACCTCAGAATGCAAAAATTAAACTGGCTTACTGGAAGAAGGTCTCCTCTTTCCATACAAAACAAACTTTTAATGCACCTATAAACAAGTATTTAAACCTGTGTGGACTTATGGTATACAGCTATGGGGCTGTGCCAAACAAACTCATATCGAAAAAATACAACGATTTCAAAACAAGTTCTTAAAGAACGCAGTAAACGCGCCATGGTATGTGAGGAACACTGATTTACATCGTGACCTAAAGATGTCATTAGTATCAGAAGTTGTCAAACATTACACTGTAGCTCATTCCGAAAGACTCGATAAACATACTAACCCGGAGGCTCGGCGACTTGCCAATTTAGATGACCAGTGCCGGAGACTTAAACGAAAAAAACCAAATGATCTTGTTCCAGAAATTTTGATGACTGACAAATATATGTAAATTTCTGTCAGCTGTCTTCCAGTTATATACGTATTTCCTGTAAATACTGTTGAATTTAATAATTTAATCAAATAATATTACTTGATAGTTGTGAACTAGGTGTAATAGAATGAAATGTATTTAAATATTTATAACGTTTCAATAAAAAAAAAAAAAAAAAAAAAACTTGCCGATTTTTTCTCAAAATTGAAATCTCGAAGTACCAGTTAATAACTTTAGCCCTTAGAAAACAATTGGTTTTACTTCAAAAAATGTTTACGTAGCGATATATAAAAAATACATCACCCAATCGAAAATCACTGAAACACGTGTTGATCCGCTGAGCATTAAAGGAGAACTGCCACACTACATATAAGCACGTGTTATTATATTAGGCTGCGTACAGTTCTGTATTTGCGAAGTTTTTGAATCATTTTGACAATGAAAATGTTAAAGTCAATGCTGCCCCATTGTCACAGGTACCCCACTTTACCCTACTAAACATATCTTTCTATAGGATGATTAATTTTGCAGCACCTTGTGTGTATACATATACCGAGTACTCTCTCGTAATGGGCATCTCTCTTAAGCGGACAGCTCCCGTAGGCGGACACTGTTTCGGTCCCTTAGGTGTCCGCTTAAGAGAGAGTACCATGTATGTATATACATACATATGTACACAAGCCCCTAGTTTTTCGTTAGATTATTAAATACCAAATGGATGGCCCTTCTATTAATCGCTGAACACAAAATTTTTATTAATTAAAATGTTTATTCATTTTTACAATGTCCTCATGAAGTGAGGCTCTCAATTCTTACAAATTATAAAAATTTACTACTTTCATCAATCGCAAAGGTAATACATATATGCATTCTGAACATATCATCTGTACTTACATATGTAGCTACTCCAGTACTATTCTGGAGCCATTAGCTAAGGTGACCAGAAAAAGTGTCACCTTCCAAGAACACAGCTTTGAAAACCGCCAAGATTTTTCCTATAAGCTAATGGCCCTCAATATATCTAAAATACCTACATACAAATGCATTTGGACTTATGTATGTATATGGGCACAAATTGCGTTTGAAAACCACTTAAAGACTCAACACAAACAATGATCGAGTTTTCGAGATTATACCCTTTAGCATTTACAAGTCATTTCAAGCTGAAACCACAGTCACCCATCTTTACTTCATTGGCCACACAGCGTGCTGACATACACACATATTTGCTCCTGCCTCATTATGGTTTCAAATCAACCGAAATCAATGCAAACATCCAATTATTTAAAATCAAAGCATTTCGAAAACAAAGAAAGTGACGTGAAAATGGAAAAGATCTCATGAACAGCCTAGATACTCACACACATACAAGCAAACATACATATGTATTTATGTACAATCAATTATAAACAAACCACGGAAAAACATTCTCACAATTCTGATTGCCTATCTGTGGATAAATACATAAGTTCCATGAAATATTTTAAAGAATTCTTGCGATTCACAAGCAACCACCGAACAACAAAACATAGAACGGATAGACGAAGCCACTTGAAATGGATGCAGAGCAGGAAAAATGTAATAAAATATATTAAGTGGCGATGTTGAATGCAGCGGTGGAGTAATGGTGGCTGCAAGCGGTTTGGAGGAGGCGGTGGTGTACATACAACAATGGAGGCGTTCGCAACAATAGCTTTGGCGCACTTGGGCAGCCATATAAAAAGATAATTAATTACGCAAGATTTTAACGACCTGAGCGAGCGATATCGGGCCATCATCTACAAAAAAAGGAACAATTACAAAATGAGAACAACAACAGCAAAACACATAAAACGCCTGAGCAGAAAAACAAAACTTTTTTTATGGCTTAGGCGGCGACAAACAAAGTCAGTAGGCACACATACTCGCATACATACATACATACATACATACGTACATATGTTTGCATGTGCATATGTATTCAAAGTGTGGCATATAGAACAACACAATCGTGCAACAAGCGCCAACAACAAAGTAAAACCGAAAATAAGAAGCAATGGAATAGACATGGCAACAAAAACAAATACAACATAAGGCAGTATTTACATACATACATATTTATGTACGCTTCAAGTCATGGAATAACAAATAGCACATTTGTTTGTGTGAAAGTAGGAAGAAGCAGCAAAAATGTAATGACAGCAACCAGAAAGGGGCAGCAAAACACTTATTTTCATAAATACTTGCTTTCATATGCACATATATTTATATATTTACACATGCATGCATACACACATACACACATACATACATCTATATACTTATACATTTATACAATCAGACTTATCAGATATGTATTTGAGGCAGCAATGATTCTGCCGGCACCAGCATACACACACATCTTACATACATTTGGTGGCAATCGACAGCTGTTGTTGCTGCTGAATAACTGACTTTCAAATGGTGCAGTTTGTGGGCGTATTGCAATGGGTTGATGTATATACATGTTTTGGTGTGTGAATTTTTATTTTTCTCAAAAATATTTATTTCTTCATCAATTTCTGTTTTATCTCTTTCAAGGTAGTCCCCCTCAGATATAATACGCTTGTGCTAGCGTTTCTTCTAATCCTCGAAGCAGTTCTGATATGCACTTTTTAGTATATCCTTGAGCTCTCTCAGCGATTCGGTTTTTATCTCCTCAATCGTCGCAAAACGCCGTCCTTTCATGGATCTCTTCAATCGTGGGAACAGGGAAAAGTAGCAGGAAGCTAAATCTGGGGAATACGGTGTTGTTTTTGGCCAAATAATCTCTCCCTAGCAAAGATGAGTGAACAGGTGAATTATCATGTTGCAAAAGGCATTCATTTTTTTCCACAATTCCGTTCGTTCTGTTCGTATTGCTTCACCCAAACGGCGCATAACTTCAAGGTAATACTCCTTTTTTACTGTACGACCTCGTGGTAAGAACTCCTGATACACTACGCCATGGTAATCGAAAAAAAATGTGAGCCGTCATGAGACGCCTGGCAGATGTGAAACATCGTGTGTGTACAAGTAATATGCATAAAAGATAATATTATTACAGGAATTAAATATAGCCTAATGAAAAAATGATGTATTACGAATTTTTTACAGAAAATGGTAACTTTATTTAATAAATATTTATTTACAAGTGATATCAAAATTCGATATTAATATCAAGCCACAATTTAGATATTTTCATCTGTGACTTCAGTAATAGTAATATTCGATGTTTCCTCTGCCGGTATTACTGTGACGAATGGTCGATGATGACTAAAGTACGTTACAAAAGTATTGGATGAAATATTATCAAGATATCTCACAAATACAGCATCTATTGTTGTTCCATATTTGGTAGTCGATTCTCTTGGGTTGTTGTTGATTTGCAATTGAAATTCTTTTTGAAGTGTGCTTTGAGTGCTGAAATTTTTTGAATCTTCAGGTGGCGCAAAATTAATCATCCAGTTTTGTACAATATTTGAAAATTATTAAATAAAATTAAAAGAAATTAAATACAAAAATGACTTTGAGTGATGAAATTTTTTGAATTTTCAGGTGGCGCAAAACTAATCATCCAGTTTTGTATTTGAAAATTATTAAATAAATTTAAAAAAAAATTAAATAAAGAAATGACTTTGAGTGATGAAATTTTTTGAATTTTCAGGTGGCGCAAAATTAATCATCCAGTTATGTATTTGAAAATTATTAAATAAAATTAAAAAAAAAATTAAATAAGAAAATTACTTTGAGTGTCGAAATTTTTTGAATTTTCAGGTGGCGCAAAATTAATCATCCAGTTATGTATTTGAAAATTATTAAATAAAATTTAAAAAAAAATTAAATAAAAAAATTACTTTGAGTGTCGAAATTTTTTGAATTTTCAGGTGGCGCAAAATTAATCATCCAGTTTTGTATTTGAAAATTATTAAATAAAATTTAAAAAATATTAAATTAAAAAATGATTTTGAGTGATGAAATTTTTTGAATTTTCAGGTGGCGCAAAATTATTCATCCAGTTTTGTATTTGAAAATTATTAAATAAAGTTTAAAAAATATTAAATAAAAAAATGATTTTGAGTGATGGAATTTTTGCATTTTCAGATGGCGCAAAATTAATCATCCAGATTTGTATTTGAAAATTATTAAATAAAGTTAAAAAAATAATAAATAAAGAAATTATATTGAGTGATGACTTTTGACCTTTACGCCCGCCATTGCTTGTCTGTTTTTATACAGCAGCTCTACACTTCACAAATTTCAATTATGATTGACGTACTGCACTATTTGTAAAAAATATAAATAGTCCGATGGCATGATTAATATTAGGTCACTTTGTATGATAATCAAAATGTGTCTTTAAAATAAGCAATTTTGGAACGAACTTCCCTGTGACACGCTTCATGCCCAAAATTTCCGAAAAGATTGCTTGGCATGAGCCAACCTATATGCTGACATCCCCAGCAACTTCTCGAATTGGGATTCGATGATTCTCCATAACAATTTCCTTCACTTTCTCAGCATTTTCATCGGTTATCGGTGTGCTGGGGCATGCAAAGCGAGCGTCGTTATTCACTTCTTCTCGACCTGCTGGCTGTACCATTTGTAAACGCTTTTTTGACTCGCAATACTCTCACCGTAAGCCACTGTCAACATTTCAAGTGCTTTTGAGCATTTAATTCCACTTTTTACACAATATTTTATGCAACTTCTTTGATTCAGTTTTTTTGATAGCAGAAAATCGCCGAACACGCGAAACATTTGTCTTATTTATGCCTCTCACAAAAACACTAAATATGAATTATTGCTAAAACCGTGAACATAACTTCGAGCCGAGTGTACCAACATAAAGAAAATAATACATGTAAGTCGGCGGCGGCCGTCGTAGCCGAATGGGTTGGTGCGTGACTACCATTCGGAATTCACAGAGAGAACGTAGGTTCTAATAGCGGACGCCCCTCGGCAGGCAATGGCAAACCTCCGAGTGTATTTCTGCCATGAAACAGTTCCTCATGAAAATATCTGCCGTTCGGAGTGGGCTTGGAACTGTAGGTCCCTCCAATTGAGGAACAACATCAAGACGCATACCACAAATAGGAGGAGGAGCTCGCCCAAACACCCAAAAAAGGGTCCGATGTACGTAGCCCGCGAAATTTGGAAATTCATGTAATGTTTTGAACACACCCAGTATGTGAAGCAACAATCATCACGGAAATATTTAGCAAGTTCTCTTTTTCTAAATTTTGTTCTTTAGTTGAATACTAATTTGGTTAGGTTGAAACGGTAGTCCACTATGGGGCACACTCAGGTTTTTAGCCCATTGGAATGCCACGTGGGGAACTTAAGCGATTTTGGCCGAGTTTAACAAAGCACACCAGTCGTTTCTCTCTTGTGCTGACCGCCAGTTGGAAACACACACAAATGAAACCAAGTCCTTCTCCACCTGATATTTGCAACGCAGAGAAGACCTGCTACCACCAGCTGGTACCGCATCGAATAATTTGCAGAGCCGGAGCGTTTGCATACATTCAGACGATATGACCCAGCCAACAAAGCCATTTTTCCATCGCATACGATATTCGCCGTCACCATCGTCGAAATCTTGGTCCAAAAATCTACCGCAGAATCCTTCTCTGGAACACTTTAAGGGACGCCTCATCTGATCTTGTCATCGTCCAAGCTTCTGCGCAATACGTTAAGACGGGCATGATAGGAGCTTTGTAGAGTGTTAGTTTTGTTCGTCGAGAGAGAATCTTGCTACTGACTTGCCCACATAGTCCAAAGTAGCACTTGTTGGTAAGAGAGATTCTCTGTGGAATTTCAAGACTGACTTTGTTATCGGTGTTAATGTTGGTTCCTAGATAAACTCTCTCTCTCTCAATTTCAAAATTATAACTGTCAACAGTGACGTGTGTGCCGATACGCGAGTGCGCCGAATGTTTGTTTGATGACAGGAGCTACTTCGTTTTGTCCTCGTTCACCACCAGACCCGTTCGGTTTGCCTCTTTATCCAGTTTGAAAAAGGCAGAACAAACAGCGCGGTTGTTAAGGCCGATGTTGTTAATATCATCGGCATACGGCAACAACTGTACGCTCTACTTAAAAAATTGTGCCTGATCGAGTAAGTTTTGTGGGTCACACGGTCTTTTCCATCATCAGGTTAAAGAAATCACACGACAGCGAGTCACCCAGTCTGAAATCTCGTTTGGTCTCAAACGGCTCGGAGAGATACTTCCCAATTCAGACGGCGCTGCAGGTATTGCGCAACGTCATCTTCCATACCCGTATTAGTTTTGCGGGGGTACCAAGTTCAGACATCGCGGCATATAGGTAACTCCTTTTCGTACTGTCGAATGCAGCTTTGAAGTCGACGAAAAGATGGTGTGTGGCGATTCTCCTTCTATGGGAATTTTCCAAGATGTTGCGTGTTGTGAATATCTGGTCGATGGTTGATTTTCCGGCCTAAAGCCACACTGATAAGGTCCAATCAGTTGGACAATGCTCTGGATGTCAGTCATCAGACCGCCGTCTTTGTTCGTACAGGAAATGTCAGCGCAGTTTGCCATTCTGAACTATCAAACCGTAGTTATCGACATCGATAGTTCTCATGCAGCTAAAAAAACACCCGATAATAGAAGAAGCAATACGAGGCGTTCTCCGACAGTTGGTTCTACGTTACCGGCATGGACCGGATTTAAGTCACGCAAAAATGCATGAGGGTTGTTTTATAGTGTCACAGCAACAACAGCGGATAGGCTGAGGGGCATAAGGTGTGGGTTTTATCGTTAGAGGACTTTACTACCCAGTTGACCGTTCCGTTAAGGCAGATATTTTCCATGGCGTTTCAAAGCTAAAACTATACTAATGAACAGATTTATTTAATAATTCAAAGTTATAGATGCCAACAGTGGCTACGCCACTAGTCTCTTTGTTTGTTCCTGATTAAGTTCATCAATATTTGTACTTATGGAAGCCTCTATGTGATGTCTTGCATAGATGGAGAGTACATTCATTGCAAAGTAGTATCTTTAGCTATCGGAAAGGAATCATCACGAGTGGGTCTGGCGGTGAACGGGGGTAAAACGAAGTATATGCTGTCTACAACGCGGAACACACGGCGTGTAGGAACGCACGTCATTGCGGACAACTATACTTTCGAAGTTGTGCCAGAATTTATTTATCTTGGCACCGCCGTTAACAGCAACAACGATATCAGCCTGGAGATCAAACGGAGAATCACTCTTGCTAATAGGTGTTTCCATGGGCTAAGTAAGCAATTAAGTAGTCGAGCCCTCTCTCGCATGACCAAACTGACACTTTACAAGACGCTCATCATACCCGTGTTGCTTTATGGCGCAGAGGCATGGGTAGTGTCACAAAGCGATGCAGCCGCTTTTGGGGTGTTCGAGAGAAAAGTTCTTCGTAAGATCTTCGGTCCTGTGCGCGTTGGCGAAGACTATCGTTCAAGAACGAACCACGAGCTGTATGAGCTCTACGCCGACATTGACGTAGTTCAACGCATCGCCATCCAACGCCTGCGTTGGCTAGGGCATGTCGTGCGTATGGATGAAGAAGCTCCAGCAAAGAAGGTGTTCGAGGGCGAAGTCCAAGGGAGCCGACGCAGAGGAAGATCTTTGCTCCGGTGGAGAGACCAGGTGGAGGAAACCCTATGCTCGCTTGGTGTACAGAATTGGAGAAGGCGCGCGCGGAGCAGAGGCGCCTGGAGAGAGCTAGTGAGGTCGGCCGTAACTCGGTAACGGGTTGTTATGGCCACCTAAGTAAGTAAGTAAGTAAGTAAGTATATATGATAGCTACCACTAAGGACAACCACCGATTTTACAGTGCCTGCTATGTCACATAATCTAAAAAGCCACTAACTACCAGAAGTTAAGTACTGCAATAAAGAAATTCGCGAGCTCAACCAGAAGTTAAAAACTAATTTCGTAATAGTCATGAAATTGTTACTTATAACTTAACCATTTACCTACTCATCCCTCATTTGCTCCTCTTGGGCAAATTCAAATACTAGCACTCGTAACTTTTTAGGTTATCAACCTTAAATCGTTAAATGCGAGCAGTTGTCCTCGCCGCGCATGGTTCACATTTTGGTGGCTCACTTGCGCCTTCCTCAAATCCTCTGCGAAACGACGTTAGCAAATAATCAACGAAACGACACAACAGCAGACAAGTTATAGAACTTTGACTCCGCCAAAATGACGACAATGGCGGCGGCGGCGGCGGCCATTGCCAGCTACTGCACCAATGAGCCAAACAAGAAAGGGAACATCGTCGAACGCATCGTTGCTTAGATTTGTCGATTTCTGTCGTTGATTTGCCGGCTGTTGGTTTCTTCGCTTTTATTTAGTACTGTTGCTATTTGGCTACTCACTGCTCGTATGGTTTTTGGTAAGGATACATTGGGCGACGACAGGATTCGCGTGTCTTTGAACTGTGCGAGTCTGTTGCAATCGCCCGAACTACCAAACGCAAATTGCAAAACCGAAACACAGAAAAACAACAAAACGCACAAATAAAATTTCGTCTAGACATTGACACAGTACAGAATTTTCTCTGCAGCCAAAACATTGTTGTTTGTGCACTACTTCAGTTACTCGTAATCAGACAGTTGTTGGTGTTGTTGTTCTTTGAAATGTTTAAACGGAAAATAACCAGCAGAAGTCTGTAGCCGAGAGAAGAATTTATGTAGGTGAGTGCCGAAAATTGCGTGCGACTGCAGCAAATACTTAAGCGCACGTACGCATATTTTTATCATTTGTCGGTATGTATTCTTAGTAAAGCTGTAGGGTCGGCGAACGTGTAGGAGGTGTTGCCAGGTTGGGTAAGGCCAGGTTCATGAACGCATTGCGTGATGTCGATAACCGGGCGCACAACGGCCTCAGCCGGGCAAACCACAGACACAGAGTTCAATGCATCTGCAATGTGGCCGAGGCGATAGGATTACAGTTATGTAAGCAGGTGCTGAAAAGTTCACAGAGCAGTTAAAATTAAAATATGAAAAAAAAATGGCAGCGAACGCAATCGAACTCTTGCTGCACGTGTGTTGACTTTATATTTTGAATGGAGCGGTTTTGGTAACGGATTCACTTCCAAGCCACATGAAAGGATCTCAAAGAGACTTATGTATGTTTATACTGTGGGCAAAAAGTAAGGTGAATTTGGTAGTAAAATGAAAACTCTTTATTTATTCTTGTAAACGAGTGCAGTGTGAGACGGTGCATTATCGTGATGCCAAAACCAAGAGTTGTTGGCCCATAATTCTGGTGTTTTTAGACGAATTGCTTCACGCAAACGACGCATAACGCTCAAATAATATTCCTTATTAACAGTTTGGCCATGTGGAAGGAATTCATAGTGCACCACACCACGAAAATCGAAAAAACTGTCATCATGACCTTTATATTTGAACGACTTTGACGTGCTCTTTTCGGTCTGGCCTCGCCTTTAGCACGATATTCGCTTGATTGGTCGGTTGTTTCAAGGTCGTAAGCATAAATCCAAGTCTCATCTCCCGTAATGATGCATTTGAGCTTGTCCTGATAGTCTGAAAGCATTGTTTCACACACATCAACGCGACGACTTTTTTCCAAGAAATTAAGAATTTTCGGTACCAAACGAGATTTGACTTTTCGTAGGCCCAAATGGTCTTTCAAAATGGTTTTCACAGATCCTTCTGATATTCCGATCATATCAGTAAGGTCTTTAACAGTCAACCGACGATTTTTGAGCACTAACTCCTTCACTTTATTGACGTGTTGGTCATCTGTTGACGTCGATGGTCGTCCGGAGCGCTCCAAGTCATCAACACGTTCTCGACCCTCTTTGAAGTCTTTATACCACTTACAAACATTTTTCTGCGACATGGTCGAATCACCAAATGCCTTCTGCAACATGCTAAACGTTTCCGTAGCCGAAATTTCATTCCGCAAACAAAATTTGATGGCACTTCTCTGCTCAATCAAATCAGACATTGTCAAAATCGAAAAATGCACTCTTGGTCGTTTGGTAGACACAAGCGTAAATATATTACTGATACTGACATTCACATGAAAGTTGGCCCAGATGTTATTAACAGTGCTGCCAACTGATGAAAAAATAACTAGAGCGACATTTTAATCCCGCGAAGTTTGACAAATAAATTCTCCTTACTGTTTGCCCACAGGTATGTACATTAAAGCGGGCCAACTTGCATAGCACAATTTTTCAACATTGTTTCAAAGGAAAGTCACGCTAAGGAACCTTAAGCGCCAAGTCGCCAGACCCTGACATTTGCTAAGAAAGTGTACAACAGTCTCTCTCTCTCTGCCGGATCCCCACAACATCAGCAATGGGGGTTGTACGGAGCTCTCAGGTTGTATAAGCTTCTCCGCATGAGTTCCGATCACCCAGTGACCGGTGGCCACTGCTACGAGTTTGGAAATTGAGTGGCGTGGGATTCTCAGCACTCTAAGCGTCCTGCTACTGTCCAACTGAGGCCAAAGTGTTTTTAAGATAGCACAAGAAAAGAAAGAACTCCATCTGTTTCTAAGAAAGAAATTGTGCAGTTTCCCTTCAACTACGGTCAAGTGGACAGTGATGTTTGAGATGGAGACAACTGAAACCGATTCTGTCGGCCCTTTCCTGGTAAGCTTATCAGCAATTTCCCTCTATGTTCCTATGCCCTGGAACCCAGATAAAAGAAATGTTTTGTGCACATTCGAGACGTTTGATCTTGGAGAGAGCTGCAAAATGGCGACGGCAACGCATTGTTCGCAGCTTGACTATCGAAACTGATATTTACATATGTCTTCCTCCAGTTTGAAGGAGGCTGAAATTTTGGCTGATCTAAAGAAAACCGCCGATCCAACTCCAGCTTCCATCTTGAATCCTTCGATGAAAACCGATGTACCTATGCCCATACAGACTCTCCTCTCTTTTTATTGATTAACTTATAATTTAAATTACAAGCTATTAGTGTGCATAGCAGGAATGGCAACGCAGGCCTTCAGCTTGCGGGAGAAGGAATTACTACCGAAGATGTTGAACTTAACTTTGAATAATTATTTACAAGTCAGAGAGAAATATTCGCTAAGACGGATGGTGGTATTCAAAAGGGACATAATTCTTAATATATTTCCCGTTATTGGCATGGATAACAAGGTTAGAAGGTCAGTTTTGGAAAATGATCTGGTTCTATGGGTTCAGAAAAGTGGGCCGTTCAGTAAATATATTTCTGATTTTGTTGGCATAATATTCGCTGTTTTCCTCCTAGTATTCGTTGCTTTTTTTCAAAGCAGCAGTCAAGCTAAAAGAAAACACGTACGGTCATACATACATCTGTTCTTCTATCTGTGGTTCTAGTTCCCAAGATAGATCTGAACAAAGGCTATAAAATACGAATACCCGACAGGAAGCATTGACAGACCAGAGTCATATCAAATGATATATATGTATATATTTACATATATATACACAATTGGCGCGTAAAGCCGTTTTGGATGTTTGGCCGAGCTCCTCTTTCCATTTGTGGCGTGCGTCTTGCTGTTGATCCACAAATGGAGGGGCCTACAGTTTCAAGACGACTCCGCACGACAGATATTTTTTATGAAGAATTTTTTTATGACAGAAATACACGCGGAGGTTTGCCATTGCCTGCCGAGGGACGACTGCTATTAGAAAAAACATCGGGTGATTGTGGTCACCAAATTTATGCTGTGGATCCAAGATGGGCAATGACAGTGTACTCGATCGGCAGTGTGCTCGGAACAATTAACTTTAAATTGCTTCTTTAGAAGACTCCCAGACTAGTGTAGCATCTTCCAAGTTGATATCTACTCTATAGACAAAACAGCAAAAACGATGAGAATATTGAACTTACCTTCAGCAAACCTTACCATTTTTGTTGATAGTCAAGCAGCGACTAAGGCACTGGCCTCAACGTTCATCAACTCAAGA
Source organism: Anastrepha ludens (assembly GCF_028408465.1). Taxonomy (NCBI): domain Eukaryota; kingdom Metazoa; phylum Arthropoda; class Insecta; order Diptera; family Tephritidae; genus Anastrepha; species Anastrepha ludens. The sequence goes on from NC_071499.1 coordinate 105,201,810, forward strand.
AGATGCAGGATGTCACTCTCGCTTATCCACCAAAACAACACCACACTTTATGGGTTCCTGGCCACCCTGGAGTAGGGGGAAATGAAAGAGCGGATGAGTGTGTAAGGAAAGGCGCTGAGCTTGAACTTCAGCGAGTGGTAGACGACATAAGCATTCCTCTAAGTGAACTGTGAATTCTGCAATTGTTTTGAGTGTAATTGCGGTAACCAATAGAAAGTGGTCTCTGATTACTAACTGTATGGAATCCAAAGCGCTTAGGCTAAACAGGACAAAATGTCTGCTTGGATTCAACAGATCAACTAACACCGTCCTCGCAGGTGTTGTAACGCATCACTACACTATTGGGACCTTAGCTAGTAGAATGGGTGTAACTCACAATAATTTCCACAAGAGCTGTGGAGATTAAGAAGAAATCGAGTCGGTACAACATTTCTTCTGTGAAAGTCCTGTACTTCAATGCAACCAAAGAAGCCGTGCCAAATATCTTAGCGATTGTTTCTTTGAAGACCTGGAAAATGTGCAAAACGTCTCACTGGAGAGACCAGTTACCTTCTTAAAAATATCTAAGTGCTTAGTTAGGGGATGGAAATAAAATCACAATGGGCTTTAGGGCCACCGAGTGTCTTGTCTTAAACAAGCAACCTGGCTAACCTCGCCTAACCTAACTTTCGCTGTCTGGTCACTGACAAACCGATTAATCAAGGATACACCATTACATTGATCTCCAATGACGCTTCAATCCAGCGGACTATACTCTGACACCAGCGCCGGCACAGCTGAAGCTCTCCTTCAACATTTCTTTCCTGATGACACCGTTGACTCTACGCGTTAACACCTCCGCCGTCGCAACAGAAACAAACATTACCTTAACACACCCAAGGATGAACCATTCACTGAAGAAGAATACTCGAAGCGTTAGTAACTATGAATCCAAATAGAGCCCCAGGTTTAGATAACCTCACCTCAGACATATGCTTGGCTTTTACAAAGAAATACTCACAATTTCTCACAGCTCACTATAATGCGTGCCTCCGTGTGGGTTACTTCCCAAAAATTTGGAAAAAGGCTTACATTAAAATTTTACCAAATCCAAACAAATTCGAAACTAATGAGCTAGGATCTTACCGCCCCATAGGACTCCTTCCAGTGTTCGGAAAGCTGTTAGAGAAACTCTTTACAAAACGTCTTATATATTATGCTGAGTTGAATCAATTATGGCCTCCAAAACAATATGGTTTCAAAGAGCAGACCCCAACTTTGGATGCTTTGCACAACGCAATTGAAACTAGTGAGAAGGAGAAGCGGAAAAAGCGGCAGATCATTTGTGTGTCTCTAGACATTAAAGGTGCGTTTGATCACGCTTGGTGGCCGGCGCTCTTAAATCAGCTAGAACGAATGCAAACTCCGTCTAATATTTTCAGGCTTATTACAAATTATCTTACAGATCGCTGCGCTTCACTAAACTACGCCGACGCCACTGCAACAAAAGCAACAAATAGAGGCTGTATCCAAGGGTCTGTATGTGGTCCAATTGGAACATTAACATAGATGAGCTTCTTTCTAGGCCGCTGCCTGAAGGGTGTAAAATTCAGGCTTTCGCAGATGGCATCCTTTTAACAGTCAGCGCCAAAACTGTAAAAGAACTGCAATTTTACGCCAACGATGCTCTGTGCCTAATATATAATTGGGGAGAGAATGTGAAGTTGACTTTTAGCGACACCAAGACATATGCTATGGCATTTAAAAGTAATGCTAAATTAGCTGAACTATTTTTAAATCGTAATCGACCAGTCTCCATCAAAGAAATGAAGTACCTGGGTGTAGCAATAGACGATCGACTGAGATTCACCAACCATGCTAAGTACGTTGTCGAAAAAGTTCAAGGAGTATATAAAAACTTATGCCGATATGTTAGACCCACATGGGGTGTAGACGCGGAAAACGTTATCGCAATTTATAAACAAATTTTGGAGCCAACTATAACGTACGCTGCAAGTATATGGGGCAAAGCCATACAGTTTAATTATATTCGCCGTCTTCTCCGCTTGTTCCAAAGAAATTTCGCTATACGAGCAATCAGAGGCTTTCACGCAGTTTCGGCCAATTCGGCTCTGGCGCTTGCAGGGTTCACGCCGCTGCATCTGAAGATAAAAGAAATTATGCAAATTGAAAGTGTCAAACTATCTGGAGTATATGATGAAACATTAAATGTTATGCTTGAACAACGTACTGCACCAAAAAATCAACTACATCCTTTCGAGCGTCTGTATATACGTTTTGAAAGTATAGTATCACAACAGGAAGCTGAGAATATTATCGACGCAAATGCGACCCACATCTATACCGATGGAAGCAAGTTTGAAACAGGCGCTTGTGGAACAGCTTTTGTCGTTCATAAACAAGAAGACGACTGGACGTCCCGTAAATTTAAATTGCATGACACATGTACTGTCTTCCATGCTGAAGCTCTAGCAATTGACGCTGCACTGAAGTGGGCTCAGAAAGAATTGAAAACAGAAAAACTAGTCATATAGAGCGACAGTCGCTCTTGTTTGGAAGCTATCCAAAATCGGAGCAATCCTAATCCCTTAATTGCATCAATTCATCAGCACCTGCACCTTCTTCGCCAAGGACACAGAATTGACTTTTACTGGGTCAAATCTCACATCGGTATTGAAGGAAACGAGCGCGCAGATGAGCAGGCAAAAGAAGCTACAAATCAAGGAGTTGGTCGAGTATACACTGCATTTCCTTTAAGCTACGCTATACGGCAAATTCGTCTTAAAATATTCGAGTCATGGCAACAGGAGTATGTCGACGATACCACTGGCTCCATTACGAATACTTTCTTCCCAATTCTTGAAGATACGCAACTATACCGACAACTCTTTGGGATATCATTCGAATTGACACAGCTGTTTACTGGCCATGGTTTCAATAAGGCATACTTGAAGCGATTCAAAATCATTGACGAAGGCTGGTGCCCGTGTGACCAACTCACTGTGCAGAGTATGCATCATCTTTTGCACGACTGCCCACGCTTTCACAATGCACGAAAGATACACGAAACATTCTGTGCCCAATATGATATTCCAGCATTTAATATTAAACAAATTTCAAAGTATCCTAGTTTGATAACATCATTCAATGATTTTGTCAAAAAAATTATCGATAATTTAAAAAACTTCAATACTTCAAACAATCCTACCTCCTGACTAAATCATAATAGTAATATAGTAGAATAACTAATAAACTGCTTGTATCCAATCGCAAGCATTTTATTTCATTTGGCTTTGTTAAACTATAAAATATGTATATTACAAAAATATTTGCACTAAAATACAAATTAATTGAAATAATAAACTACTCGTAACGCAGTAAGCGCGTAGAGACCAAGGAAAAACAAAACCTAACTTTCGCAAGTTTCCAAATTAGTAATAGAGTCTAATGAGGAAAGTGAGTCGGTACAAATAGCATATTTACCTTTCATGGCTACGTAAAAAAAAATATTCTCGTAGTATTCCAACTCAAATAGTGGAGCATATTTTACACCTCAGATACAAGAATCTTGTGAATTGGTAGGTTTTTCATCACAGGCAGAGGTAAACTTTGACTACTCCTAAAACATCCAAATGGTTAAAAACGGCCTACGAATGTGGCAGATATTATTTATTGCCTCTCTCTGTCCTATTTCATTAACGGAATCTTGTTATTTAAGTAAAAGTTCGATTTTGTTGCACATTGCAATTTAGTAGAATGTTGGTAAATATTATTTGAAACGGTTTCGCTGATATTTAAGGTCGTCAGTAACTAAAGTAATGGGGCAATGACTCGATTTCCTTTACTGCATTAGCGAGGCATGACAGCGTAACAAATTCAATTAAAGCGTCAAAAGGCTTTGCGCATGAAATTTCTAACTCCAGACACAAAATATTTGAGGGCTTCATACATTGTGTGTACATACATACATATGCATGTACATATGTACATATCCCACATGATTTCAATCTCGCATTCTACACCAAGTTCACTCTTCACATTCAATTACTGCTAAAATTTGTTTAGCAAAAAATTGCGCTCAGATTTTTAAATTATACGCCAAGTTACTGGTATTTTTTCCTCATCTGTCGGACAAGGGAGGTCACCGGTTTATTGAACTTTTTTTGTGTTCAACCATTTTCGACAAATTTTGAGTCTTTTCGTTGCTCGTTTTTTGCATTGTGGCGTATTATTATTCCTATTATTGTTGTTATTGCTGTGCGCAACAATGACCTTAGGCAACAAAGTTCATTACCGACCGACGGTCATGTTTTGATTTTATGTAGTTTGCACATTCGTGCATCGTACCTTTTTTTTCGTTATAACTGCACAGTGGGGCGTGCATGTGGTAATCCTGTAGAAAACAAAATTCGAAAACTAAGCATTTCTTCTTGATCTGAATAATTACGCCACTTATTCGGCAATTCAATACGACTCATTTACTTAGATGCAATCAAGCCTCTGATGAAGCTAGACAATATAGAGAAAAGACCGCAGGACTATTACAGTGAAAGGTGCCAAAACACCCGTTATTGGCTGACAAAAGGCATTCATAATTCTTAATAAAGCTTTAAAAATGCTTACTAACCGAGTTCGAAGTAATATTATTTTATTAAATTCGACAGTATTTACAGGAAATACTCGTACGTATATAACTGGAAGGCAGCTGACAGAAATTTACATATATTTGTCAGTCATCAACAAAATTTCTGGAACAAGATCATTAGGTTTTTTTCGTTTAAGTCTCCGGCATTGGTCATCTAAATTGGCAAGTCGCCGAGCCTCCGGGTTAGTATGGTTTTCGAGCCTTTCGGCATGAGCTACAGCGTAATGTTTGACAACTTCTGACACTAATGACATCTTGAGGTCACGATGTAGATCAGTGTTCCTCACATACCATGGCGCGTTTACTGCGTTCTTTAGAAACTTGTTTTGAAATCGTTGTATTTTTTCGATATGAGTTTGTTTGGCACAGCCCCATAGCTGTATATCATAAGTCCACACAGGTTTAAATACTTGTTTATAGGTGCATTAAAAGTTTGTTTTGTATGGAAAGGGGAGACCTCCTTCCAGTAAGCCAGTTTAATTTTTGCATTTTAAGGTTTAATTCCACGTCTTTTATTTTAACGTGCTCTTTCCAGCATAGTTTGGCATCAAGCGCCATCCCTAAGTAGGTACTTCGCCGTATTGGAGTAAGGAATTTTCGTGCCAGAAATATATACAGGATGATATTGAATTTTTTTGTTTGTAAAATCCACATGAAGTGACTTGGCTTCATTAAGTTTTATACGCCGCTGTGTAGTCCATTCGGTGATTTTGTTAACATCTTCCTGAAGTTTGCGTGAGGACTGTGTCTCATCGTCTCCAATTGCTAAAATGCACGTATCGTCAGCAAAGGTAGCTATAGTGCTAGTCTCAGAGACCGGTAGGTCAGATGTGAAAAGCACGTAAAGTATAGGGCCAAGGTACTGCCTTGTGGAACCCCGGCTTTAATTCGCTTTAGGCTTGAATAAGAGCTATCGCACTTGATCCTGAAATATCTGTTATTTAGAAACGAAGTAAATAGGTCCGAAAACTCCCTTGGAAGCAAGATTTTAATTTTATAGAGTAGTCCGTCATGCCATACTTTCTCGAAGGCCTGAGCAACATCGAGAAATATGGAAGAGCACACCCGGATATGACATCATAACAGGAAATGCATAAGTGGAGCTACTAACCAAGGCATACATAGATGTGTATATTTGTTCGGAACGTTTTTAATGCAATGTTTCGCTTACAATATGTTCCGAAACTCTGGCGAGTGGCAGAGATTATTGCATTGCCAAACCCTACTACTGACCATATCTAAAATTGCTGAAAAAAACTGCATGATCGCCTAAGCCAATTTCCGGACAAAAAACGTAAAATACCTGATCGTCAATTTGGATTTAGAAAAAACACACAGGTCCATAGAATTATAAATACATCGAATCAGACCTTGAAAACAATCGATACTGTGCAGCAGTATTTTTGGGCGTAGCTAAATCTAAAAAAACGAGTTCCTTAAGGTCAAAGGCCCGGTTCGTATGGCTTAAGATCCCGCACAGCACCCTCGTAGGTACAACGAACTAAGCCTGCCCGCTCATTGGTTCTAACTTCTGCTAAACAGCTGTTAAGTTCATGCAACAGTTCCGATTCTGTTCGTGTAGGAGCAGCAGAAGTAAAACGTGTAATTTGAGGTGAAGAAAGGAACGCTAGGATTTTTTAAGATATCTCTCACAAAAAGAATTAATACCTTATTCTCTGATCTATGGATTGAACCAACCGTAACAAGATTGATTTAAATTTACGTTTAGTGGAAATGGCTTAGCGCTGGATGCTGGCGGTTCATAGAAATGCAATGGGAATGAACTGATGTCCGGTCTTTACAGGCAGACATTCGAGGCACTGAAAGGCTTGAAGCATCCAAACTTCGTGTAGCGATTACTCACTATTGTATGTTTTTTGTTTCGTTCGGTTAAAGTGTGAAGTGATGGGAAATATTAACTTCAACTTTAATTTTTTATTTTGTAACACATTCCCTTCAGTTAAGGTTTTTTTTTCGTTCAGCTAAAGTTTAAAATGATGTGAAACATTAACCTCAACTGGTACTTTTTTACATAGTAAAATATTTCTAGATTGCGCACTAGGAATATGCTTCAATCGTTCCCCTTTCTTATGCCATGACTGGCGTGCACTTGTGAGTAAATCCAATCAGGTAGGTTAGGTTTTAGGTTAGGTTTGGCAGTCGCATCGCATATAGAGACAACGATGCCACTTAGACCACGAAATGGGTCCGTTGTGAACCGCGGGGGTTGAGCTACATTTCCCTCTCCATATTAAACCATCCTGAACTTTTGACAAAGCGTAAAAGGTTGTTGATACCTAAAGTGCATAGATTATCTATATTCGTTAAGAAGTAGGATTTTAAAAATCGGTTCCTGCTTCTGGCTAGAGCCGGGCATGTGCAAACAAGGTGTTGAATTGTTTCCAACTCCTCCTCATTTCTGCAGCTACGACAGAAATCATGCGTGTAAGCGCCTAATCTCTTTGCATGATTTCCTATGAGACAACTCCTGTGAGGGCCCCTACTAAGGTCCTGATTTGAAGTCTATTCAGTTTTATAATACTCTTGGACAGACGTTAATTTAGCCTTGGCCATGTTTGCCTACCAATTTCGCAGGTGTTAGCGCTAATCCATCTCTGATTTGCAGAATTGATTAGTGCGTCCTTAATGAGAAGCTTACAAGTTGCGAGAGGTATCTCCATAAAATTACTTATGTCTGACATACAGGTACCTTCTCTTGCAAGTTGGTTTGCCTTACAGTTCCCTGGTATATCTCTGTGGCCTGGAATCCAGCATAAGATTATACGATATTGTTTGGCCATCTCATTTAGAGATTGGCGACAACGTAAGACACCCCTTGATGTTGTTTGGAATGCATCCAGGGCTCGTAAGGCAGCTTGGCTGTCTGATAGAATGCAGATATCCGTTGATGATATTCTGTTTATCTTTAACCATTTTAAAGCTTCATGAATAGCGTTTATTTCCGCTTAAAAAACACTACAGTGATCCGGTAGTTTAAAGGATTCACTAATAGAAAGCTCTTCGCAAAATAACCCTGATCCTACACCGGTGTCCATTTTAGACCCGTCCGTGTAGATCTTAACCGGTGTGTTGGGTGTTGGATCTCCTTCAAACCATTCCAGTCTAGAAGGGATTTTCATTAGGAAATTCCTTTCGAAGCAGAGAATGGGAGGGTGATAATCACAGTCACTGGGTATATCCGTGTAGGAGTCTAAGATGGTTGAATGTCCATGTGTGACAGTCTTCCCTTGTGAGCTCGCTTTGAGCCTTAAAGCGGAGCAAGCCGCTGAGTATTTGCAGAAGAGATCTAGGGGTGGCAGATGTAGTATGATATCCAAAGCCATGGATGGCGTGGTTTTCATGACGCCAAATATTGCTAATTCCGCTGATCTCTGCACCTTATTCAATAAATTAGAATAGGTTTTTTTCTGCATAGCACACCACCAGACAACATTTCCATATAGAAGAATGGGTCTGACGACAGCAGTGTAAAGCCAATGAGCAACCTTAGGTTTAATTCCCCAGGTCTTACCTAAAGCTCTCTTACAGGCATAAAAAGCAAGGTTCGCTTTCCTGACTCTTTCTAAGATGTTTGACTTCCAAGTCAGTTACCTATCTATGATTAGTCACAAGTACTTGGTTTCTTCCGAAATCACAAGAGCTTCCCCCTTGAGCATAATTGGACTTAGTTGAGGGATTCTGTGTTTCCTAGTGAACAATATGAGTTGTGTTTTGTCTGGGTTGACTTCTAGACCACACTTTTCTGCCCACCTAGAAAGTATGTCTAGAGCATTTTGTATTAGGTCTCTTGATGTAGATACAAATTTACTAGAGACAGCAATGACAACATCATAGGCGTAAGCTATCTCCTTACAGCCCACCGATTCCAATATAATACTGGAGTCCAATCAGGTAACTCCGCCACTTCATTTCGTTAAAATGTTTCTTAAGTGTAACACCACATAAACTGGTCTACATCTTCTATATTTTCAAACTTAACCAAGGAGCCAGTTTTCTTTAATTGTGGCTATTAGTCGGCCGCCGAAGCCGAATGAATTCGTGTGTGACGACCATTCGAAGTACGTAGGTTCGAATCTCCGTGTATGAAACACCAAAATGCACAACAAGTTTTTCTAAAAGCGGTCGCGGGCAATGGCAAATCTCCGAGTATATTTCTGCTATATAAAAAATATCTGCCGTTCGGAGTCGGCTTGAAACTGTAGGTGCCTCCATTTGTGGAACAACACCGAGACGAACGCCACAAATAGGAGCTCGACCAAACACCTAACAGAAGTATAGGCGCCAAAAATTTTTTTTGTTTTTTTTGCTTATAAATTTTGATTCTTGGCCAATAGCAAAAGGTTTCCTGTACTTGAATTTTTCTAGTTGCACCAATGACTATTCCGGATGTTGACAATTGAAAGAGGGTTAATAGGCTTTCTGAAAAGCGCGGCAAAAATTACAGAATGCAATGTTTCTCGGCGAATTTGAAAGAATCAACTGATTGGTTGAGATCACATGGATCATGACAGCGATTTGTGTTTGTGATATGCGAAGAACAAATCAACAAAGTCTGCGCTCATGTTATTTTGTTGCAGTCTGAACACCGGCTGGTTCGACGAATGTGTAAAATGAGGGGCCACCAGATCTGCTACAGCGTCCGCGTTGACGGCCGAACACCATAGTTGATAGCCCAACCCGGTAATCGAAGATCCTTGAGATCTTCCCAAGAACCGTGAACAAATGGAAACTGTTTAAAAAGAAGAAATTACACGCACACCTATTTATAATAGCTGTCACGGCACCGCCTTTAACCAGTTGTAAAGGTTTTGGTTAAAACATTATTGAATTTAAAGAGTGTAAAAGGTTATACTGGTTAAAATTGTATAATCGGTGTTCGTAAAGTGCTTGAAGCAAATTATGCTCAAATTTAACCCTCCATTTGACATATTTTACAACCTTGGGTTGTCTGGTCTTTTTTCGTCCTGTTCGCGGAACCTTTTTAAAAGGTTATATCCATAAATCGAAAGAAAACTAAACTTTTGAAGCTACCTGGAAGCTCAAGTCTTTAGCTGTAATAGAAATATGTACAATTCACGTCCATAGACGAAAAAACTGGCCAGAAAAGTTTGGTCATCCCGGGTGCCCAACGGAGGGTTAATTCAAGTACTTACCCACAGCAGAACTTTACCACCGCCGTCATCGGTAGAACAAAGGAATAAAAAATAACTTATTTGGAGGTTTCATTATCATTCGTGCTTTTATTTACATGCTTTTCGTTTTATTATTTTTTAAACTAAAAAATCCCAAAAATCACAATTTTCACTATGCCATTCACAAAAATTTGTTTATTTTATGTACTGATGTCACTCAATTTTCAAATAAACTACGAATAAAGTAAAGATTTTCGGAGGCAGCACCTTCTGTGTTCTTTCCATTCTGGAAAATAGTCATACATTTTGCATTTCTTTGCAGATATTTCTCAATACCTTGCAAACTCTCTAGAGATTGGAAGATGTCAGCATAATTTGGTAGCGAGAAGAAGAAAACTTCAAGTTCTTTACAGAATACCTGTGCCCCTAAGTTACTGTCCATTTTTCAACCCTCTGCATATATGGCAATGGAAATCTCGTCATTTACCCTGACCATTTCCAGTGCCTCCTGAGAGGAATATTTACTTGCATTTTTGTTTTTCAAAGAATATTTGCTTATATGATACTTTGAAAGAACGATAAGTATACGAGAAGCCCATGATTCAATGATAAAAGGTTTGCTCAGTAAGCAGCTTTCTCGTTCTCTCTTGACAAATCGGCTCCCTTAGCAAGACACTGGGTTGCTAGCTCTAGAAATTTTGAGTAAAAGTGGAGGAAAAGTAAAATTTTTAGAAAAAACATTCCATTTTCAAAATGGTCTGCTTACGAGCAACAACTCGCTCCAGATTTTTCATCGGTATGTTCAGGACTATGGTAGTATGACGTGGAATACATAGCTCTCTTAAGTCAGGACATGATAGAGTATTTGACGTACGCCAAGATCGATGAGTGGAGAATTTACAAATCCTTATTTCTTGTGATGTGTTGATTTAAAAGGATTTCATGTTTTGCAAATGCTACCTTTGCCAAAGAGTTACGACATGGAGAATAATTGGATAGTCCCGACGCGATCGATAACATTGCATTTCTCTTTATAAAAAAGTAGGGATTGACGGAACTTGTTTCCAATGCGCCCAACTTACCATGGATTAAGGAAGTGTTCAGAGGAGGCTTAGCAAAGCATAGTACCAGCATGAAAAAGCTCCTCATATAAAAAACCATCTGCCAGAATCGGTTTAAAACTATAGGTCCTTCCATTTGTGGAGCAACATCAAGACACACGCTACAAATAGGAGGAGGATCTCGGCCAAACTACATACTAACAGAATTGTACGTGCCGATTGTTTATTTATTTTTAACAAAATAGTTTCATTTTGGCGGAGATTCGCAACTTTGCGATCGGTTTTAAATTTAATAATTAATTCACAAAATAAAATCTTGGATTAAGTGAAATAACTTCTTGTTTTAATATTAGATTTGACAATTTCCGCTAATAACTTCTATTTGTACCATTATTTACATTTCAATATTAATTAAAATTAATTTTTAAAGCGTTCCTTGTTTGCTTCCATTTAAGTAAAAAAATACTTTTTTGCTACCATTTTTACCAAAAAGGGTTTGATTTGTTTCACTTTATTCACCTTCTCAAATACAACCTTTTGTAAGGGAGTGTCAAAAATCGAATGTCACTAGTGAGCAAACCTTTAATAATTGAATCATGCGAGAAGCCTATATAGATGCTCCACAGTGCAGCATTTACGGTTAATATCGTATTCCGTTATACACTAAATTGTTTTGCGTTCGGCGGTCTGCCTTTTGGCGCACTCTCTGCGCTCATTCGACTTGATTTTGGCGCGTTTTTTATAGCTTTCGCTTTTTCTATTGTGTTAAAAATTTCTTTGCTCCACATTTCCATTTGTATGTACGTACGTATGTATATGATTACTATACATTTGCAATATACACACACACAGCGCCGGAATTCGATATGTGAAGTAAGTTTTTCGGAGTATTCTTTTGAGCATCTGCCTGCTTTTCAACCTTTGCCGTCACTTAACTTCTCACTTTACACAGTTTCTCTTATGTATTTGTTGTATCTGTAGGCCAATCGGCAGAATATTCTCACTGTCTCTCGTGTAGCGAACATGAGTTACATACATATGTACATACACGCATACGAGGTTTGCAGTTAAAACGGTGACTTCAAATTTCGCGGACTATGTAAATTCGATTACGTTCTTGTTCTTTTTTTCTTAAGTTTTGGTACTCATCTCAGTAAAATAGCAAAATATCACATGTTGACACTATCACTATTTTGTATACATACATATGTATGTATAAAGGTTAGTCCAATTTTGGTTTACTTGGCAATTTATCGAAAAATGTATATGCAATCGAAAAATTGGCATATCTAAAAAAAAGTTAGAAATGTTTTGGTGTTCATGGCAATTTTTTATCGAATATTGCATCACGATGATGCGTCAGCTCACACGTCATTGCTTGTTTGGTTTTTTTGTCTAACAGCAACGCCGTAATCATACCTAAACTATCGCATTCATTGGCTTTTACGCTTGCGACTTTTTTCTTTTCGCAACAACTGAATAAAGACCAATGATGAAAGGAATATTTACCATGATTGGGGAGTTGAAGACCGCAACGCTCACGATCAAGGTCACACCAAAAAAAAGCCTATCAGTTGCGCTTTGCTGAATGGAAACAGCGCTGGCACAAGTGAGTGTAACTGGTCTGTATATAACTTAGCTGTTTTTAGTGTCTTCTTATTTTATTGTACAAGAGGATTTCAGATTGACTGTGTAAAGTGTGCTACTCTGTTTTTACTGGTAAATTAGTTAAAATCTCGAATATGTAACATTTACTTCAAAGCCATATACATAAGAGTGGCTCCATTAACCGTCTTGAGCGCGTTCAGGGCGTTCCTTTAAATTTGCTCTCCTCTCTTTGATGTTTTCTGAATCTCTTATAAGTCCCGCTTGCTTCCAGCAAGCCTTAAGACTCACTGCCCTTCACATTCTGGATACTGTAGCAGGTTAAACTCCTACCTATCCAGAATTGACAGCACCATACTAAACATATGTTCAGCATGTGAAGGCACCCCGCACGACATTAACCACCTTTCCTCATGCCCCTTCAAACCCACTCATCTAATGTTGCTAGTGGCTCTTTGGATTGTAATTGGAATTGAGGGTAATTGGAAAACTAAATTTGAGGGTAATTGGAAAACGGGATAGGCACATAAATAATAGCCCCAATTACACGTGCACTTAGTGAATTATGAAAGATCTAAGATCTAGTAATTCACTATCAATTTGTCCATAATCTGCAAGAAACTTGTGATACAATTTTTCAAATTTTTTACCAGAATCTTTAGAAAACTTCTGTGTATGCAGTTCTACAGGGTTTGATTGAAAAGGAATGGGCCTTCCCCCGCGGAGCGTCTGCCAAGCGATCAACCGAATCGGCTGGTGGGGGAAAATGATCGTCGGACCTTCCCTTTCCACTAGAAACCGGCCCCAGTGCTGATAATCTTTTTCGACTCCCGAGGCATCGTCCACAAGGAGTTTGTACCTCCAGGAAGCACTGTAAACGGGGTATTTTACAAAGAAGTGCTCCTTCGGCTGAAAAACCGCGTCGCCCGGGTTCGGCCCGACCTCGTCAACAATTGGACCATTCATCACGACAATGCGCCGGCGCACACCGCTTTCCTCTGCACCTCTGTATTGGCCAAGATGGGGATTCCGGTGCTTCCTCACCCTTCCTACAGTCCAGACCCCTCCGGACTTCTTCTTGTTCCCGCGCCTGAAAAGAAAGCTGTAGGGGAGGCGTTTCGACTCCATCGAGGCAATCCAAAAAACTGTGACAGCCGAATTGAACGCGATTCCGGCGTATGAGTTTAAAAAATATTTCCTGCAGTGGAAGAACCGCTACCGGCGGTGTATTGACGCTCAAGGGTCCTATTTTGAGGAATATTAGTTGTATAAGCCAAAAGGTTTAATAAAACTGCTTGAAAAAAATAAGGCTCATTACTTTTCAATCAAACCCTTTATAGGCCACTCCATTTTTGCATAATAGAGTCTAACTTTTGAAGTCACTCAAAAATGGCGTTGATTTTTGAAATTTTTTTTGTATATGATGTTGATCATTTCCTTCTATATAAAAAATTTCCGCACTAAGTTATATCGCCATAATAAAAAAATTTCCGGAATATATTCACAAAATTCAAAACACAAGTTTACTCCTCAAATGTGATAATATCGCCTTCAAACTACTCCCCATCAACTGTAGCGTACTTATGGTAGTAGTCTGGTAACTTATTTTGAAAATTTCGAATTTCGGTTTTTTGCATATTTTTTTATAGTGCGATATATTGGTAATATACTGTACAAATTTTAGACCGAAATTCGAAATATTGACGAAATTATAACACATACATACATGAGAGCGGCTCGGACTTGCGCGCGCTAAGCCGCTAAAACTTTAAACGCGTTTTTCTCAAAACAACGTTTTTCCGGATGGCCGTCGTGAAAACAAATTTTCTATCTAACGGATTGAGCTGAAATTTAGAAATGTTTTTCTACACATCAATAGTTCTGGCGGGTAGTAGATTTAATTTATTTCGTCCCTAACTTTCCATTTTTTAGTCCGATTTCCAATTTAAAAAAAGGCAATTTTCTTACGGAGTCCGCCATTTTGTTATTTTTTGTCAAAATCATTTGATCTTACTACCCGCAAGAACGACAAGCACACTGATTAATAAGCAATTTGTTTTTTCTGTTTCAGATGACCACAAGTGTCGAAATCACGCCGGCCAGCCACTGTACCTCTTTTTTTTGCCGCTTGCTGCAGTGTACAAAAATAGTATCAAAACATTAAAAAAACAAAAAATTTTTTTTGTACACCTTCTGATACCTTTAAGAACATATCAGAAAATCAAACCGATTGAATTTTATTTTCCCTTTCAAAAAATGTCCCAAACATGGCCTCAAAAAACGTGTCAGTTACCAGACTACTACCTTATGCCAGGGTTTGATCCAACTCTCGAATCATTTCTGGAACGCTACTTTCGGTATAGCTATTAGACCCGTCTTTGATTCTTCCAATACTTTTTTTTCCCTCTAATGGTTTTCTGACCCAATCAAACCGAAAACAATCGCAGGGAGTCATATTAGATTAATTTTACGGCGGTTGGGTGGTACTCGCTTCGTACTTGCTAAAAAATGTACGAATAATGATGGCACTCAGCAACGGGGCGTTTTCATGGTGCAAAATCCACGAGTTGTTTTCAACAAATTACGTCACGTAAATGGCTCATAACCTCCAAAGAATAGTCGACGGTCTGCCATTACGCTCGTCATGCTCGATGGACTTACGACCTCTTTTGAAGCATTCTTGCCATTCGTGAGCGTATTTTTTCTTTAGAATATCATTACCGAAACAGTTCCGCAACATTCCTGAGCTTTTGGCACTACTAACTCCATTTTTAACGCAAAATGTAATACACAATGCAACAACGCGTGCAAATTCAAATCCATTTAGAAATGCATTTTCTAATTTTTCATTTATTTTTTCTGAGTCCCAATAGGTTTTTTTATGCGCTTTTATTTCACTAAACTACCAACGTATTTTTTACATTCTATAGAAGCTTCTGAAATGTGAAAATCATTACGTCAGATGATAATGATTTTTAGCTATTTAGAATAACGGGAAGCTACCGCAAATTGACACAGGTCAACAGTCAGATCATAGGCATTCATGCCACACATTGTGTATACCCCGAAACCCTGCGCTTGTTGCACATCACTTCTGTCTAGCCGCTGACATTGAAATGCCAAACAACCCAGTTAAAAAGTTATAATAACTTAGGCAAACTTTTTTTTTGCATGCATACATACATATATATGTATTAGAGATGTCAATCCCGGGATGCCGGTCTTGTTTGAATTTCCAAAATCCCGGTATTGGTGAGTATACTTTTTTTATTCAGTTAAATTTTAGTAAGGATCCCACTTTATTCACAACAACTGGTAAAAATGTGTGAAACTAATACAAAATTAAGAATCAATTTATTTTTGCTCGATATGATCACCATTTGCTTTGACTATTGAGGCCTATTGAGACCTTGAGGCGGTGCAGAAACGAATCGAAAGCATCCCGAATGTGTCTTGAAGGTATCATATTTTGGCCCATTCAAGGACAATGACTTTTTTCAGCGTCTCGAGACTGGTGAATCTTTTAGTTCGGACCTTGCTCTTCAAAATGGTCCAAAGAGAATGTATACCATATGTTAGCTGACACATATTTACATAATATAACATATTACTCCAGACATAACGAAGTGACAAAATCGCTGAGGTTGCAACACGTGTGAGTCAGACCGTGTGAACCGTAAACTTGAAATATTATAGAAGTCACGTTGAAGTAAACAACTTCACCTGTGGGAAGCGAACCTGAAAATAAAGAAGTTTAAAAATTAAATAACGCATGTATTGGAATTCCGATAAAAGAAATTGTAAGAAATTATTAAAAAAATACTTTATGAAAAATGAAATCGTAAGCTAGGAAAAGATTACCAAATAAATAGATGTGAAGAGAAAATTAGCTAACAAGAACTAAAATCATTTTTGAAAAAAGAAAACGAGAAAGGAAAAAAATCTAAATAATTTCTGTACAGAAAAATGGAAAAGAAAAATTTTTTGCATAAAAAGTTTCAGAAAAAAATCCTTAGAAAAAAAAATAAAGAAACAAATGTAAATTTAAAAAGTGAAATTTTAAGAATTAACTTGTCAAAGATTAAAAAGTAAAAGCTTCTAGAAAGGAAAAAGTGGTCTGATAAAATTAAAAATATTAAAATTAGAAACTAAAGGTAACCGAATTAAAAATACCAGGTACTGCGGAAGAATTGGTTGGACTATGGACTTTCCCAGCAGGAAAACCCACCTCTAATCCCTCATTAGTAGAAACATTCATTAAAGAAGTGACGGAGAGAATTAATGCTCCATCACTAAATGATTTTCATCAACCCGATCATAACGTGATAGTGAACGCAAATAATATTAATGAATTCGACAGAATACCAGACATGGTTAAATGTCTATGCGAGTTCTCGGGACGTCCAGGAGAATTCAACTCCTGGCGTAAAAGTGTCGACAGAATATTTAAGGTTTATGAAGGATTGAGAAATACACCAAAGTACTTTTCAATACTCCATACAGGTTATGATGCATTATTCCGACAAAAGAGATATTGGTACCCTCGAGTACCAAATGACAACTTTGACTCAAAGAAACGACGACATCCCGACGTTTTATCAAAAACTCTATCAACATCTCTCCCTTATACTAGACAAGATATCTTGTCTAGATTTAGGAGAGGAATCAATCAGAACCATGACGAATGCCTACAGAGATAAATCCCACGATACGTTCGTTCGCGGACTTAATGGAGACCTTCCCCGTCTCCTAAGCATTCGCGAACCAACCAAACTGCCGCATACATTGCACCTGTGTCAGAAACTTGACAATATGGCGTTGCGCATGAACCATGCACATACCATGAATAAAACATTCAACTACGCACCACCCCGACCTGCTCGACAAAACGCAAACTATAATAACAATAGACCATTTTATCCTGAATTGACATATTCTACAGCGCCCAGAAATAATTTTATGCCAAGGACGCAAACGTTTAATCGACAACCGAATATACATCAACCACAAACATATCGCCAACAGCAATCATTTACGTCACCTAATAACTACAATTATCCTCAAAACAATCAAGGATTCCGTACGAACCAATTCGGTTATAACAACCAAACGAATCACCCTAATATGAATAGGGCTAATCTACCCACAAAACCACCTGCCCCTATGGTGGTAGATAACTCCATACATTCAAGACAGGTAAATTATCAAAACAGGGCAAATTCGAGTAATAACCAAAATAATTACGCTCAGAAGCGTCCCCTCTCGTCTCAACATATACATCAACCTAATAAGATGCAAAGGAACTTTTATACCGATCCGGGATCATTAAATCCAAATGAGCAACAAACATATGAAGATCCTGACAACATATACGGGGAAAATAATAGGACTATGAATAAGTTCGTGCGGTTTTTTTTCGAAATTTGAAACTTTATTGACGTAAAATGGTTACAAATTTAATATTCAAAATATTGTCCATCGCTTACTACTACTTTTTCCCATCTTTCTGTCAATTCACGGATTCCCTTTGTGAAAAATTCGGTCGGTTTTGCCGCAATCCACGAATCGATCCATTTTTTGACTTCATCGTAATTACGGAAGTGCTGGTCAGCCAGGCCATGTTGCATCGATCGGAAGAGATAGTAATCGGATGGCGCAAGGTCTGGACTATACGGCGGGTGGGGTAGGACATCCCATTTGAGCGTTTCTAAGTATGTTTTGACCACTTGTGCAACATGTGGCCGAGCATTGTCATGTTGCAAAATAACTTTGTCGTGTCTATCGGCGTATTGCGGCCGTTTTTCTCGCAGTGCTCGGCTCAAACGCATCAATTGTCGTCGGTAGACATCCCCCGTAATCGTTTCATTCGGTTTCAGTAGCTCATAATACACAACACCCAGCTGGTCCCACCAGATACACAGCATAACCTTCAGGCCATGAATATTCTGCGCCGACGTCGATGTTGAAGCATGGCCAGGGTATCCATACGTTGCCCGACGTTTTGGATTCTCGTAATGGACCCACTTTTCATCGCCAGTCACAATTCGATGCAAAAAACCCTTTCTTTTGTGCCGTTGAAGCAGTTGTTCGCATGCCATAAAACGGCGTTCAACGTCTCTTGGCTTCAATTCATACGGCACCCAATGGCCTACCTTTCGGATCATTCCCATGGCTTTTAAACGTTTGGAAATGGTTGATTGATCAACTCCCAAAGTTTTTGCAACCTCTTCTTGCGTTTGAGCCGGATCTTGATCGAGCAATTCCTCCAATTCGGTATCCATGAACTTTGGCGGCGCACCCTCGCGTTCTTCGTCTTCCAAGCCAAAATCACCACTTTTAAAGCGTGCAAACCACTTCTGGCACGTTCGCTCAGATAGAGCATGCTCACCATAAACTTCCACCAAGATACGATGACTTTCGGCTGCTTTTTTCTTCATATTAAAATAATGAAGAAGAATTCCCCGCAAAAACACATTATTTGGCACGAAATTCGACATTTTCAAGTGTGGTAAAAATATTGTTGTTTACGCTTCAAATAAAAAACTTATACTGACGTTTGTGCCTTACGACAGTAGCTCTCCAATGAATGTTTGGAAATGTGGATCGATGGAATAATAATCAAGTTACGCCATCTGTTGTAAAACCGAAACGAACTTATTCATAGTCCTATTACAAATCCCAATAACTATGGAACGGTAAGACAGCCAAGCCAATTACCAAAATCGGATAATAATTTAATGACACAAAATGGAACGGAGAATTATGGACAGGAATGCTACAACCTCGATACCATTCCTTTTTTTGACTCACGCCGTCTTCACTTACTTACTACGAATTTATATCCAGAAGTGGAGACGCATTCGACTTTTTAACAGATACTGGGTCCAACAAAAATTATATTCAGTCTACTAATATAGAATTAGGAACCCAATCCCAAATGAAGATCCTTTTAAGATAAAGTTGGTAGCTGGTGACATTGAAATTACACACCACGCTTTGATAGATATTCTAGGACCGACCAGAAGTAGGAAAAATAAAATTCTTTGTACCCCCGTCACTAAAATCATTCCACGGGATTATTGGTAATGACACATTAAAACAATTAAAAGCCACTATTCATACCGAGAAAAATATTATGACCATATTTACAAATACGATCATACCTTTAAAACAACGAATATCAGAAGAAGAATAAGGGAAATAAGGGTCCCTCATCTTTTTGAAGAACAAAATATTAAAATCAATGGCATAATAGCAAAATGCCCAAATTTATTTTCGGACCCAGACGAAAAACTGAGCTACACTACGCGGGTCAAAGCTGAAATTAGAACAACGACAGATACCCCGGTCTACTCTAAACCGTACCCATACCCAATGGCTTTAAAAGAAGAGATTGAACGCCAAGTCGAAGAACTTCTCGCTAATGGAATAATTAGGAGATCTAAATCTCCTTACAACTCCCCGGTATGGATAGTTAATAAAAAAGCTGACGCTTCAGGCGAAATAAAATATCGAATGGTTATCAATTGCCGGAAATTGAACGCGGTTAGCATCCCCGACAAATACCCTATCCCTGAAATCAATGAGGTCCTTGCCAACCTAGGAAACAATAAACTATATTATTTACTGTAATTGATCTTAAGAGTTGGTTCCATCAAATACCCCTTTGCGAATCTAACATAGAGAAAACACATTTTCTGTGAATAACGGAAAATACGAAGTTCTCCGACTGCCCTTCGGGCTTAAAAATGCACCTTCTACATTTCAAATGGCATTAGATGGCATCCTTCGCATTGGAGTTAGATGCTACGTTTATATCGACGATGTAATAATATTCGGTAAAACCGAAGAAGAACACTTAGAAAATATTAAATTAGTATTTAAAACATTAGAGGATGCTAATATGAAAATACAGCTTGATAAATGCTAGTTTGCGAAACAGGAAGATGAATTCCTGGGATACGTCGTTACTCCCGATGGTATAAAAACCAATCCCAAGAAGGTGGAAGCCGTAGCACAATTTCCAATGCCAAAGAATCTGAAGGAACTAAGGTCTTTTCTAGGTAAGTCAGGATATTACCGTCGTTTTATTAGGGATTGCTCTAAATTAGCCAAGCCTTTAACCGCACTCCTTCGAGGAGAAGCAGGGAACGTTTCAAAAAATCAGTCTCACGTAGTATAAATTCCGCCCAGTCATTACTCGTGGATTCCCCACAAGTTATCTATTTGGAATTTCTATAAAATTGACACTTTTACTACTCGAGAACAGAGTTTGAAATCATTATGTTGCTGGAAAACCCAAGCAAGTGGCAAATTAGCGGAGTGATTTCTCACCAAGAGTTTTTTTGCAATACTCCCTTGCATATGATTCCATTCATTTCCCCTTGAAGTTGTACAATCAGAACAACCCATGCATTTAACTATTTTTAAGTGCACTTGGGATTGGAAAGAAGCCGTAGAGAACAGTGGGACCACTCCGACAGGCAGCATGGTTTTAGAAGTGGCAGATTTACCTTAGGAGCCGTCCAAGATGTAATAGCTAGCGTAAAACATGCCCAGGCAGGTAATCGATACTCCAAACGCTTAGTATTACTAGCCACACTGGATATTAGAAATGCTCTCAACAGTTTAAGTTGGGACGACGAAATTGAAGGCTTAAAGGTAAAATTCAAGATCCCGAATAATCTATTAAAGATTATTCGCAGCTATCTAAGCAATCGCGTGCTCTTATACGAAACGCGAGAAGGGTGTAAGACCAAACAAATAACAGCAGGTGCGGCCCAAGGATCAATACTCGGACCTGAACTCTGGAATATAAGCTACGATGAAATCCTTCGAATAGAGATACCTGAGGATGTGCATTTAGTGGGATACGCAGATAACATTGCAGCTGTAATAATCGCCCGAAACACTGACGAAGCCAAAAGGAAGTTAAATCAGGTGATGATCCGAGTTCAGACATGGCTAGAAGACCATGGATTAAAGCTGGCCACAGAGAAAACAGAGCTAATCCTTTTAACGAACAGACGTATCCCATTAGAAGTAGACATACAAGTACTCGATGCCACTTTATCGACAAAAAGAGTGGTCAAGTACCTAGGAGTGCAATTCGACACAAGGCTAACCTACTGGGCGCATATAAACCATGCTGCCACAAGAGCTGCCAAGGTAAGCGGCATGTTAAGTAAGCTCATGGCAAACCTTGGAGGTCCAACGCAGAACAAGCGAAAACTTTTAATGGACACGACGAACTCGATTCTCTTATACGGATGCGAAATATTGGCAGATTCGCTAAGGTTGCAATACCGGCGGAAAACTTTGCAATCTGTGCAACGCACCTGTGCTCTCAGAGTGGCTTCGTCATACAGAACAGTATTTGAAGCAGCGGTGTTAGTTATCAGCGGAACCATCCCTATAGATATTCTAGCACAAGAGCGCAAACGGAGATGGGAGGCAAAAAAACACAGGAATCCTAGTACCACGTTTCTCCGATATTAGAGTTCAAACGCTCACACTTTGGCAGGCAAGATGGAACTCTGAACGGTATGGTAGATGGACAGAAAGCACGGTTAGGTTAACTATTACCTCACACAGTTTTTGTCCGGGCATGGGTCCTTTCGCAAGTATTTGTGGCGAATGGGTAAAGTGAGCCAACCAAACTGCATATATGGAGATACTGAGTATGATGATGCGGAGCACACCTTCTATAAATGCGAGAGGTGGAACGTAGAGAGAACAGGTCTGTAACGAGCTATTGGTGTATTTACACTTGAAGAAATTATCGAGAAAATGATGATAGACGAAGAAAAATGGAATGCCGTCACAAATTTTGTGGAGGATATTATCCGAAAAAAGAAGCGCGAAATGGAAAGTTATGCTGAATAGCATTGAGCATAGGTTTCTCAAAACAGGCGACCCTACCGGCGGGGTGAGTAAGTAAGTGTCCTTCTTAGGACGACGTCTTGGCCCTCTACCTCGAAGCAATGCGGAAGCAGTCCCGGGGTGGAGGGAAAGCTCCAAGAGAAGAGGAGGGGTATTTTTTAGTGGAATCACCACACACGTAGTAGCGACGGTTATTATATTGTGCGAAGGCATTTTTAACCCAACCTCACCGCCAAAAAAAAACAAAAAAAAAAGTGCACTTGGGATTCAGTTCCTGTAGGTGTGGACACCTCACGTAAAGTCTTCCGTCAGTCCCAAACATATTAAATTTAGTCTCATCACTCCAGACAATTAATTTCCAAAAAAGGGTCTTTATTCAAATGTTGTTTGGTTACGAAATATTCAAATCAAGAGTTGCTATATTATTTTCGTTTTTTTTTTTCAATTTTACTTCCTAGGTATTTAATTGTATGAGCACAAGTGTGTGTTACACTTATTTTTTAATAAATTTTAACAAATTCAGCAACCTCATAATCAGTGGCGGATTTACACTAAGTGCCAACGGTGCCTGCGCACAGGGCGGCAGATTCTAGAAGGGCGGCAAAACTAGGAGAAGAAAATTGAAAAAAAAAAAAATTATACTCGAGGAGCGGCTTGTATTAGGGACCACCTTAGGGAAAACGCTTATGGAGAAAATAAGAAGCTGATCTCGGATTAGTTTCTAACAGTTAGTGAAAGTTTAGTCATTCATCTATGCGAGAAATAACTGTAAGAATATAAAAGTTAATTTCTGAACGTTAATTATACGTTCCTAAAAAAAGTGTTTTGGCCCACATTATCCGACAGTGTCGGAAATTGTGGGAAACCAAACCTTTTATTGAAAAACGTTATGGTTTTAATGTATAAAACAACATTTTTACTTAAATTACGTAAAATCTCTCGAATGCGTTAGTGTGTATGAAAAAATGAAGTATTTCTTTTCATATATTAATATATAAATAAATATGATTCGAGTGACAAAAACTGTTTTTTTGAGAATTACTTATCAAACATTGTTGATTCATGATAATTGTTGTAATTAGTAGTTTGTTTGCAATTCCATCTTCAGAAACCTTCGTACACACAGAAATAATCGTTATCTATGGTTATATAATACGTGGCCCAGAATACCCGCCAGAGCGATTTTATTCATTGACTTCTTTAGGGCATAAAAATTGCGTTTATTCGCAATAACAAAAATATTTCGAAGTTGGAGAGAGTGCGGTTAGCGCAAATGTGGCGCAGGAAAAAATACATCACTCATTCGATTTTGTATATTAAATTGTTAAAAGCCGACAGTCCTTCTAAAACAAGGTTAGAAAGCAGGTGCATACAGTAAAAGCATTCAAATACTTTTTTATTGACAAATGTTCTTAATAATACATAGATAACCGTATTGGTGTAACGAAATATTTTGTCTACTATGGCAAAATCATTGAAACTCCGATCTTATTCGAGGAAGATGTAACTGAGAATGCTATAACGAGACAAGAAGCTAGAGTACTGAGGATTCAACTAGAGAGACTTGAGATAACATTCATGCACATTCTTTGGCATTTTTTACTATCACGATTCCACGCGGTTAGTAAAAGATTACAGAAAGTTGAAATCAACATTACTGATGTAGTTAATGACTACCGTAGACTAATAAAAGTAGCAGCTGATAAAAGAATATCAGACGACTGTTTCCAGAAAAAGAAGAAGAAAGTTACAAGCTGACGAATCAAGAGATAAATACCTTCAATATCATACTAGACAACGTTGATTCAGAATTGAGAAGGAGAAACCAAGCATATGAAAGGTTATACGAGAAATTTTTAGTGATTACTAATTTTGGAGGTTTGAATTTCAAAGAGCTTCGTGAAAGATCGGAGTATTTGAGAAAAGCTTATACTTCAGACCTTGAGATTTCATTCACTGTCGAAATGATTCATTTTCACGCATACTGTTCTGAACGAAAAATAGAACGTAACTCGCCATCTGACCTTCTGAAACTTCTGCGGACGAACGAGTTATACACTGAGTTTCCAAATGTGGAGATAGCATATCGAATATTTAACACATTAGCGTCAACAAACTGAAGCGCAGAACGTTCATTTTCATGTCTGAATAGAGTAAAAAATCATTTGCGTTCAACAATGTCTGAAAACCGTCCAAAATAGTAGTCTGGCTCTACTGTGCATTGAGTCTGATTTACTTGAACGCTTAAATTGTGACAATTTAATACACCAGTTTGCAGTACGAAAAGCCAGACGTGTTCGCATTTAAGGTGATGTGTAAAAATTTGATCTTATAAAAGCAATCATTCCTTTTTTTTGCGCATCTAATAAAGATTGATAATATGTTTAAGGATTCTATTTTTTAAGATGTACTACTATATTTTATGCTATTTATTACATTTTCCTGGCACTTAATTTATAATTAAACAATAAAAATTTTGCTCAACAATAAAAATTGAAATATATCAAATATTATTCTATAATCTGTTAATTGATGCATAAAACTACCCAAAATTTGTTTTGTTACACCTGTTTATTGTATAACGACTATTTTTTGTACTATAATACAAACACCCACACACTAATTTAAAAAATTAGGGCGGCATTCTTAATGGTGAACAGGGCGGCATTTTATGTAAATCCGGCACTGCTCATAATTTCGGGAAAGTACAAAATAAGATGCCGAAAACTTTCGGGATCAGTAAAATTCCGAAAATGTATATTCCTAATATGTGCATATTCGGTTATACGATAGATGTATGTATGTATGTATGTACATGCATACAAATTTAATAAATTTGCACTCACAAACTCATATGAACCTTAAATTTTATTCGTTCATGATTATTAACAAAACTATCAATTTAAAAGAGAAATTTGCAATGATTTATTAATTAGTACCTATAACAGCTGTATGTTAATGGGTATGAAATATAAATTCATATATACATACAGACACATGTTTTCAAAATGAATCAAACAATACAACACAGTTTACTGGCACTCAAATTTACCGCCACTGACCTTGACTGCACGAATATCTATGTACATACATACATACATACGAATGTGTCTTTGCGACTGATGCGAATGGAACAAAGCGCAGGGGTACGAGCAAAAACAAAGCCGATGGTTGGTTGGATGACCGCACGGTCAACGTTTCTAACCGCCCACCACAAGCGCTCTCACATTAGGTGACTCTGCTAGACCGCATCCCATGCATATATGTGTATGCGTGTATGCACATACACAGGTACATACATACATACATATGTATACGCAATCAGTTTTATTATGAAATTTCCGAATAACAAATGTCACTGACTTTCGGTACATTGCGCCGATGAACGAACACTAGACAGGAGGCTGTGAAGTACACACAGTGGTAGATAAAAGTTTTATGTACTACACAGTATGTTCAATAAATAGCATAACTTTTCAGATGTAGAATAAAACACGTATCGTACTGTGTTTGAAAGTTATTTTTTATTCAAAATAGTCTCCATTTAACTCGATACAACGTTCAGAACGATCAACCAATTTCTGCATGGACTTTTTTATGTCATCTAAGGGAATGTTCTTTAACACCTGCGTCACGGCTGCTTGAATGGCTGGAATATCATCATAAAACGCACCTTTCATGGCAGTTTTCAATTTAGGGAACAGAAAATAGTCGCATGGTGATAGATCAGGAGAATAGGGAGGGTGGTCGATGACACAAATATGTTTTTGCATAAAAAATTCACGAACATTTTTGGTTTTGTAAGGTGGTGCATTATCATGCAATAAAAACAGCTGTTTTCCCTCTGGATATGCAGGTCTTACACGAACAATGCTTGACCACAAACTATGTAAAACTTGTAAATAGTATTCTCCATTAATAGTTTGACCTTCTGCAACAAATTCCTTGTGTACAATAGCCTTGGAATCGTAGAACGTGATCAACATTGTTTTAATTCTTGGCTTCTGAAAACGCAATCTCTTTGCTTTTGGCTCCCCTTTCGTCTTCCATTCTTCAGATTGACGCTTAGTTTCAGCGTCATATTTGAAGCACCATGTTTCGTCACCAGTTATGATCGAATCAAGAAAATATGGATCGTTTTCAGCTGTTGAAATGATGTCTTCACGAGCGATTTTTTGATCTTCATTTAGTTGGTGTGGAACAAAGCGTGCACAAACTTTTCTTTTACCCAAATCGTCAGTTAAAATTTTCCAAATAGTATCAGTAGATGAATTTAATTCTTCAGCCAACATTCTTACAGTGAAATTTCTGACAACAACAATGATTTCGCGGACTTTTTCCACCAATTCAGTACGATTACTTGCTTGCTCATCATCATTCAAATCTTCACGACCATTTTTAAATCGTTTAAACCATTTGAACGAGCTAAACAATCATCACCATACACTTTTTGCATCAATTCGTACGTCTCACTAAATGTTTTTCCAAGTTTAACACAGAATTTAATATTTGCTCTTTGCTCCATTGTATTTTTACGACAGAAGCACGAAAGATACTGTCAATAAAAGGCGCGTAACTTTTTAACCTGTCAAACGATTTAGATGAAGTTGGCTGCGGTTGAAAACTGACGCTTGTACCTTTTCAATATGATCAAAGTTTAATAGATAGCTCTACGTGTTCCATGATTTAAATAAAAAGTCGCGTTATTTATTGAACATACGTGTATAATATTCCAGTAGAAAACTATCCAAAAACGTACTGAAATGCAAAAAATAATATTTTCTCTAAAATGGGAAGAAATGCAATCTATTCAGGAACACAGCCATGCATTTTACGCCCAGAAATTTATTAGATTCGAAATTTTATAGGTTAAATATAATTCAACACGTTACGGCAAGTCCATTTTTAAGACCATTTGTATTAAAATTACATACATACATATAATCTCTTCTCATAACTGTCTGCTAAGTAAGGGCGCACCAATTTTTTTCTATGCTTTGTTTCATCGTCTAAACTATTCTACCTTTAAAAATGAAATTCAAACTTTCGGTGAAAAACACCAAAAACCCAACTTTATTATATTTGGGCTCTATACACAATATAAACTATTTTACAACAAAAAATTTTTCTTAAAAAAATTAACACAAATATTTTTGTTAAAATTTTCTTCATCAAATGTACGCATACAAGAAATTTGACAGAAGAAAACTGTATTGTGACTCAATTGGGAATAGGAGAGTTACATGCCGCATACTTTTGTCTAACTAAAAACCGAGTTACGTATACCACACCACCTATTTGAGTTCTGTTTTTGTTTTTTTTGTTAGGTTGCCACATCTGTGATAAACATTTCTAACAAAATTGTATTGCCATTACGAGTGCCATGAACGCTTCGGAAGAGATCGTGAGCCCAACGAGAATGATGAACAGTGGCTGGATGTCGATATCGAGAACTGATGAGAACATCAATAAAGTGAAAGAAAAGTTGATCAATAAAAGCAAATTAACCATCAGAAAGCCTGGACGTTGCTTCTGGGTCCGTTCAGGACATTGTATTTAATGATTTAGGTTTGCGACGTGTTGGTGCAAAGTTTGTCCCAAAGAACCTGAATTTAATGCAAAAAAGTGACCGTTTTAATATCGCCCATCACATGACTTTCAAAGCTGGATCCGAGCCAACATTCATGAAACGTAATGATGGAGGCGAAACGTGAGTTTGTGAGTGCGATTGTGGAATGTGTATCCAGACATCAGGCGACTGTTTTTATGGATTACAGCGGTATTGTACACCACGATTTTTTTCTAGAAGATCAGAAAGTTAATAAAAATTATTATTTGAGCGTTATGAGTTGTTTACGTGAAGCAATTCGCCTAAAAAGAAAGGATTTGTGGGAAAACAACTCGTGGTTTTTGCACCATGAAAACGCACCGTCTCGCAGTGCCATCATTATCCGTAGATTTTTGGCCAAGAACAAAACGAATAGCATCCAACAACCATCGAGTTCACTTGATATATGTATAATATATATCATTGGCGCGTACACCCTTTTGTTTGGGTGTTTGGCCTAGCTCCTCCTCTTACTTGTGGCGTGCGTCTTGATGTTGTTCCACAAATGGAGGGACCTACAGTTTCAAGCCGACTACGAACGGTAGATATTTTTATGAGGAGCTTTTTCATGGCAGAAATACACTCAGAGGTTTGCCATTGCCTGCCGAGGGGCGACCGCTATTAGAAAAATGTTTTTCTTAATTTTGGTGTTTCACCGAGATTCGAACCGACGTTCTCTCTGTGAATCCGAATGGTAATCACGCACCAAGCCATTCGGCTACAGCCGATATTTGACCCTAAATTTTTTGTCTGTCTGATAAAGTCAAAACACTACCAATTCGAAAGCGTTTCAACAGCCGGAAGAAAGTAATGGAAAAAGAGAAAATAAAGTTCCAGAAATGTTTCGAGAGCTGGATCAAACGCTGGCAGTTGATGGCGAGTACTTCGAAGGCGACAAAATCACTTTTGCGGCATAAACTTGTATTTGAATTTGAATTTGCTTACTAATCCACGAACAAAAACTCTCTCTTATCACCAAGAACTTAATAGTCCAGAATAAGTAATTTTTTTTGTTAAAGTTTGAGGAAAATAAATAATTTTGGTAATCCTGTAACATTCTTTTTCATTTCATGTGCATGGAGTAAAAGTCTCGCCAACGCAAGATATTATGGACGCTAGATATTTGGCATCACACATGGGGGCAATATTTAGCCCATCTTATGCATAAACCACGTTGCAAAATATATCTGTTTTATGGAGGAGAGGAAGACAATTCAGCGTACCTCTTTGTATCTACCCGTTCTGACAGACGGAGAATGTAGGAATTACATTTCTTCGCAGGTTTGTTAAGAGGCTTGGTAAATGTGAAAAGTATCTATCTCCCTTCCCGCCATCTCTTCCGCATGCTATTTGTCCTTTCAAAAATAATACTTGATAAGCCTCTCATCATACCCGACCTCTCATCGTATGGCGTGGAGAAAGCTCATGACAGTCATTGCTAATGTTATTTCGTTACCGTCTGGTCTGAACAACGACTGATTGGGCAAGTGTGCGAATGCGTGTGAAATGAATGGATAGAATTCTGCTGCCGAGTCTCCGATGACGAAGCAGCCGAAGTTATTCTCACAGTTATTCTCTATCACCCTTGGAAGCTTGCACTATGCTAACTTACGATGAGCGTTACTTAGATTGCTTGAGAGAAATATTATACGCAGATTTTCTACGCGGTGGCGGTGTATATCGCAGGCAATGGAACAATGAACTGACTGAGTTTTACGGCGACATAACCATAGGACAACAAATAAAGATCCAGCTAAATAAAAAAAAAATGTGAGCCGTCATGGGACGCCTGGCAGATGTGAAACATCGTGTGTGTAATCTAGTGTAATCTAATATGCATAAAAGATAATATTATTACAGGAATTAAATATAGCCTAATGAAAAAATGAAGAATTACGAATTTCGTACAGAAAATGGTAACTTTATTTAATAAACTTTTATTTACATGTGATATCAAAATTCGATATTAATATCAAGCCACAATTTAAATATTTTCATCTGCGTCTTCAGTAATAGTTATATTCGATGCTTCCTCTGCCGGTATTACTGTGACGATTGGTCGATGATAACTAAAGTACGTTACAAAAGTATTGGATGAAATATTATCAAGATATCTCACAAATACAGCGTCTATTGTTGTTCCTTATTTGGTAGTAGATTCTTTTGGATTGTTGTTGATTTGCAATTGAAATTCTTTTTGAAGTGTGCTTTGAGTGCTAAAATTTTTTGAATTTTCAGGTGGCGCAAAATTAATCATCCAGTTTTGTATTTGAAAATTATTAAATAAAATTTAAAAAAATTAAATAAAAAAATGATTTTGAGTGATGGAATTTTTGAATTTTTAGGTGGCACAAAATTAATCATCCAGATGTGTATTTGAAAATTATTAAATAAAATTAAAAAAAATTAAATAAAAAAATGACGTTGAGTGATGAAATTTTTTGAATTTTCAGGTGGCGCAGAATTAATCATCCAGTTTTGTATTTGAAAATTATTAAATAAAATTAAAAAAAATTAAATAAAAAAATTACTTTGAGTGATGAAATTTTTCAAATTTTCAGGTGGCGCAAAATTAGTTATCCAGTTTTGTATTTGAAAATTATTAAATAAAATTAAAAAAAAATTAAATAAAAAAATGACTTTGAGGGATGGGATTTTTGAATTTTCAGGTGGCGCAAAATTAATCATCCAGATTTGTATTTGAAAATTATTAAATAAAACTAAAAAAATAATAAATAAAGAAATTATATTGAGTGATGACTTTTGACCTTCACGCCCGCCATTGCTTGTCTGTTTTTATACAGCAGCTCTACACTTCACAAATTTCAATTATGATTGACGTACTGCACTATTTGTAAAAAATATAAATAATCCGATAGCATGATTAATTTTGTGTCACTTTGTATGATAATCAAAATGTGTCTTTAAAATATGCCTTCCTCCACTACACTTTTGATTCAATTTCAACTTTTGCTCATTACGAGCTGGCATATCTCGAATTTGCTATTAAATAGGTGTGCACTTTTCTTTGAATTAATAAAGCAATAAATTTGGCATTGCAAAATAGTTCCACTTGGTTTAAATAATTGAGTAATGAAACTTCTTTCTGTTGTGGCTCCCCTTTCTGTGACCTTTTGATATTTTTCAACTCAAACACTGACCTTCGTCATTTCTTCGCACAGAGAGCGCGCCTCAAAGGTGCCCAATCTAGCCAGCCTTTCAGTTTCTCATGAATTCTCTGTAATCGAATTCCTATTATCTACATAGAAAATTACCGAACACATTCAAAAACACATAACGCACCAACATTTACTAAGCACTCACGAGCATCCAACTTGCCGCTCTTTAGCAACTCTACATTTGTCTCTCTAACATGGCACACATTCTAATACACTTTAACCCACATCATTTGTGAGTTGTTCCTTTGAAATTGGCTTAGCACTTCTCATACTACTACACATACAAAATATATATGTATACTTTAGTATAGCGGCAAGCGTCGCCACGCCAACAATTCGGTTTACAAGTGAGTCTTTAGATGTTTCACACAAAAATTTGTCAAAATGTCGCACAACTATTTTATTGCCCATGAGTGTACATAACTTACGTATGTATTATACGAACCTTAGTTTTTACGAAGACTTGCAAAGGAGATGTCAGTAACGTCCGAGTGCTTTCAAGCCGTAGTCCATGGTTTGTTTGCTGCGTTTTTTCATCAAAAAAGTTTTCTTTTTGCGGTTACTCCGAAATGATCGCCTGCTTTTTGGCTTCATTCTTAATATTCGCTCGCCACCAGGCGGATGTTTGATAGTCAGCCAGAGGATATATGGCCGAGGCGAGAAGTTTGTGAGTGGGATGCAATAAGCAGGGTTAAAAGTGTGCATCCGCACAGGCTTCTACACACGTAAGCATCCTCGAGAAAGTACTTACCTACCACATTCATACATAACTACATACATACATGTGAGCATATTCACCTGTGTGCATATATATTTACTAACACCCAAATATCTTTAAATTAATAAAAAAGTGTAGTAATAATAAAACAAATCGTAAAGCTATTTTGCTGACTATTAAAATTTGATTAATGATTGATTTGATTGCATTTTGAGCGAAATAAAGAAAAGGCATAAAAAAGAAATCGGCGATTACTTTGGTTTTTTCGGGGATAATTAATCATTTGGTTTTTCAAAACTGTTTGTCTTTCCTTATGCTGCTTGTAAGGTATTGTGTATGTATTTGTTTTTGTATAATTTATCAAGGAATAAAAAAAAAATTTTGTTTTTGCATAAAAACTGTGTGTCATTTGTAAATTCATATTCGTAAGCCATGTCTGTCCAGATTTGAGTGTTTAAGATAGTGCACAGTGCTTGTGTATATGCAAATAACTGGTGTTTTTTTGAGTAAGAGGCTTAGATTTTTTCAAATAAATGCAAAAGACAGGAGTTGGCAATTATTAGCTTGAAAAATATGTACATACACTCGGCTGAAAAAGTTTTCGTTCAGTTTATCTTTCCGCCATATCCACAATATTTGTCATGGTAAGCATTTCTCGTTAATTTCTCATAAAACCATAGAAAAAATAAACATAGAAAAAGTTTCAAACTTTCCTCGAAATACAAAAAATCTTAGCAAATTTCAAAAAATGGTCACAAAAATGTAATCTAAATTTTTAGAAAATTTTCGAGTTGTTGCTTTTTCTTTGGTTCTTTTCTTTGGGTTCCAAATGCTTTCGCACTTACAGCGACCGTCGTTGTTGTTGTTGTTGTAGCAGCATAAACATTCCCCATACTTACATATGGGGAATGCTGCTGAAGTGACAGTCCTTGGGCGGATGTAAGTCCGGGTCGTTTCGGTAACGTAGAATCGACTGTCGTGGAAACGCAGCGACCGTCGCACATACAGGTATTTGAAAGATCTACGGGGTCAAAAGTCCATTTAACAAAACAATAAATACATTTACAAAATTGACTTCCTGAGGTACCTGACCCTTCCGAGAACAAAAGCCAGCCCCTCCCGCGCACCCTACAAGCATTTGACATACGATAACGGCAGTCGGAATTCGATCGTATCACCTCGTGTACGTTATCTGTTCTCGGCACTCTTGCAAAACCCAAACTTTAAAAGTGAAATTATATGTTTTTGTGTTCAACAGTGGAGTAAAGAGTTATGGATTCTGAAGCATCAGGTTAGTAATGAATGAAATCAATTACAATCTTTATAATTGTCAAGTATTAAAGTTAACTTTTCAACCCTATAAGTACACACCTTCTCAAACTACTTTTTTTCTCTTAAAATAATATTTGTTAGTCAATAAGTAATACTATCGAGATAGATCCCTTTAAGATTCGATTGTAATTGTTTAGTATGCACCTTGTTTTGACAATTCATCAAAGAATTTGATCCGGATAAGTCCGGATAAACGGTATTTTAGTACTTTGAATGTTGTTGGTAAAATTTTATGAAAAAGGTCTTTTCCATTACAAGGGATTAAGCGAAATATTTATTTGTTGTAGGTCCAATGGGAACATCGGGAATGA
The DNA here is from genome assembly GCF_028408465.1 of Anastrepha ludens. Lineage (NCBI taxonomy): Eukaryota > Metazoa > Arthropoda > Insecta > Diptera > Tephritidae > Anastrepha > Anastrepha ludens. The sequence goes on from NC_071499.1 coordinate 105,235,304, forward strand.
GGATTGTGACTAGAAAATACTTGTTTGACCTCATGAACAATGAAAATTTACCCAACATAGAGGCAAGGCTAAATTTCTTGAAAGATCAGTTTATGTATATTAAAGGATTCTCTGACAATCAAATTGAGACGTTGAAAAGCAATTTTGCACATTTCAAATCAGAATTTAAAAATCGATGGACTAAAGCTCATTATAAAGAAGCGGTATTCCTAAAAAGTAATGAATCTTGGCTGAACGGAACCTTCGCCATTCCCGTTGTTGCTGACAGTCCTTCAAATCAAACAGGACGACCGAGTAAATCTTTTGGAGATCTGAGCGAAAGAAGTAAAAGAAGAAAAACTGAGGAAATGCGCTCTAATTTTGATCAACACCTTATATGCATGCCGCGCAAGTAGAATTAAGAAAGTCAGGAAAACGAGATGCTTCGAATGTGCTAAAAGAAATCATTACTTCGCCAACTCGCGCTACCAAATATAAAAAGGCCTATTATCGAACAAAGCCATCAAAAGATAAAATTTGCCCCTTATCTGTCCAGGAAGCAATGCAAATGTTCATCGATGCAGATCTAACACGAGACCAATACGAGACAATAAGAAGAACAAATAAGAAATTCTTTCCTTGTTATAGTCTTTTAAAAAAATAAAAAAAGAAGTGGTATCCGCCACCAGAATCTTGCACTGTAAATAGTACAGGTGCGGAAGCCGAATTGCAACCTTTGGTCGACCTTACCGTTAGACGATTATCGGACTACCTGGAAGAGGTACTAACAACATTGAAGGTCCAAGAATGTGAGACCCTTAAATTAATTTGTAAATGGGGTTGCGACGGGTCCCAACAGACCCAGTTCAAACAAAAGATTGAAAATGATATGGATTCAGATACGAACATTTTTCAAAGATGCTTTGTTCCTGTAAAATTAGTATGCGGCCAAAACATGGAAAAGACTATATGGGAAAATCCAACACCATCTTCTCCTCGATTTTGTCGGCCTATAAGATTTCAATTTATCAAACAGACTACTGATGTAACGGAGCAAGAAATTAATCACGTCAATAATCAGATAAACAGTCTGGTTGCAACAGAATTTGACTTGAGTGTCAAACATTATTCAGTGAAACACGAATTTATAATGACAATGGTTGACGGAAAGGTCTGTAATGCTGCCACAGGAATCACATCAACCAGTCGTTGCTACATTTGCGGCACAACCTCAAAGGATTTCAACAATTTGGATAAAACAATAGATGTTAATTTCGAGGCTATTCAATTCGGCCTTTCGGTACTACATGCCAGGATAAGAATATTTGAGAGTATTCTCCATTTGGCTTATAAGTTGCCAGTAAAAAAATATAGAGCAAGAAAAAGAGAAACTGAAAAAAGCCTCGAGAAGGAGAGAAAACAAGAGATCCAGGACAGGTTTCGCCAAGAAACGGGATTGTTAATAGATATGCCAAAGGCGAATTTCGGTAATACCAATGACGGTAACACAAGCCGAAGATTTTTCGACAATCCCCAAATAGCATCCGATATAACAGGCATCAGCTACGAATTAATATATAGACTGAAAGTTATTCTAGAAACAATTTCTAGTGGTCATAAAATTAATCCTGAAAAATATGATATTTAGGCAACAGAAACTGCAGAAGCCCGAAATAAGCATTTCCGCTCTTACCGGCTAGATTTTGCCCGAAAATTTACTAGGGAAAATTGCAACAGGGATATTTTTAACCGCCTCCTTTTAAGTTCGGACCCCTTAATGAGCTCTAGGAGGCAAATAAAAAGAAGAAAGTCCCAATAATTTCTGCCAGAAACATTGGAAATGCTCATGCCTGCCGATCCAAACCTAGAATTTTCTTCACGTAGCGATGAAGAAAATCTAGATAATACCATTTGATTGGATGCTTTTTCTAATTGTTTATATTTTTTTATGTTTGATCTTGTAAATCTTTCTTCATTCTCATATTATATTTCATTCAATAAATGTTTTAAATTCATTATTTTAGTTGGTTTTATTCAGAAACATCCATTAGCACACGTTAAACCCAAAAAATACTTTTGGCCCCTTAGATTGTTCAAATACCCCTATGTGCGTCGTCTACTGCGTCGGCTGGTGTGGAGAGACACGCTTCCCGGGACTACTTTCTATATTTCTTCGGGATGGCCCAAAACGGCATCCGTAATGTACCAATTTTATTCACCAACGTCTAGTTCCATTGCATTTGTAGCCAGCTTTCATGCTACTGGCTCGTTTTCTTGTGTCTTGTGTCTATCTGTGCGGCTTCGTCAAAGTCTATCGTTTTTTCCGTAGTACGTTCTCCATGTATTTCTTTGCCGCTTTCCAGCTGCCCTCGCGTTTGAGTATTTTGCTGATTGTGCTGTCGCTAATCTGTTTCCTCAAAGCATATCTTTCCTTGAGCCATCTTTCACAAATAAAAAAATGTGTGTTCAACGTCATCGCTCGGTTCTTCGCAGTATATGCACTTGGAATCGCTTAACTTGCCCATGCGGTATCCGGAAGTATCCGTGACTCGACGGGAACTGAGTAAAGAAGTAATTCACTTCCCCGCAGTTTCTTTGAGCCCATTTGCTAATTGATGGAATGAGTTTCCACGTCCTTCTGTCACTCGGTTCAGTGTCGCATCGGCTTGTCATATCCCTTCCGTGACGCTAGTTAGGACGTGGTCTTCCCTCGTGTTCTCCCACGCATCCATTCGTTCCCGAGCCATGAGATCGACGGGTATCTCCCCACTGATTACAAAGACTGCAAAGCCAGAGACAGTGCAGTAGGCTGAGGCGAAAATTGTCGAGTAGATATGCAGTTTTGTAATTCAGTAAATTCCAGTACAATAAAATGCTTGGTACTTTTTCTAGCTGAGAGCCTTCCGCACTTTCTTTCATACAAAAACCATTTTAAACTTGTGGAGAATTGTATACATAGAAGAACATACAAAAGACCATCAGCAAAAAAACAAATAAACTCTAAAGCCAAAGCGAATTTTTAGCCACTTCAAATTTGCACTTTCTTCTACTTGATTGGCGCGAGCTTAACAAAACGCGCCAGTCGTTTCTCTCTCATGCTAACCGTCGTATTTTGGGCGCACCAAATGAAGCCAAGTCCTTCTCCAACTGACCTTTTCAACGCCTTCCTCTTTCTCTGCTCTCACAAGTTGGTGCCTAATCGAATACTTTCAGAGTCGAAGCAGTGTAACGACTCGGACGACGTGTCTTAGGCAGCTGGAGCTGGTTCTTTAATCGCTGCACTATGTCTGTGCCGCCTTAAAGCTTATACAGCTCAGAATCAACTCTGATAAAATGGAGCTGGTGTTATTTATCAGAAAATATAAGCCTGCCGATTTTAGACTTCCAAGGTTATATAACCATGTTCGCCAGCTTTCAGCAGAAGTTAGATACCTTGGGGTGATACTTGACTCCAAACTCCATTGAAAGCTACACATTAAAAATCGGGTAAAGAGGGCCAACATAGCTTTCTACTCCTGTTCGGCAAAAATTGGGGACTTAAGCCACAGGGTTGCGGTTCTGCCAATTTTAACGTACAGGTGCCTGGTTTGGTGGGAAGCTCTTCTGAAAAGCTATAATAACACTAAACTGAGGGAGGTACAAAGGATTGCTTATACCGGAGCATGAAGAGCTTGTCCCACTGCTGCTGCTTTTAATGTCGTTTTGCACTAACTCAGCTCAAAGGAGTTGTGGCTTTCAAGACATGAGAACATAGAGAGAAATTATTTTGATTTTTTCATAGGTATTCCACCCGGTCATCAACATCCACCAATTGTTGTTAAAGGGGAATTGCACAACCTATTTCTCAGAATAGCGTAGAACAGGTGGAGTTCCATTTCATCATGTCGAGCCATAACCGCCGAAAAAATGTATCCCACAAACTCGAAATTTTACAGGGGAAGGTTTGTTTTAAATTAAATCAGTTTGAATAAATCCATTATTTTTAAATTTATAATGTAAATTTTTTTTGTGTAATACATTTAATTTTAATAATTTTAAATAGATATTTGCATCATAAGGGTTGTTTTTGTGGGATACATTTTTTTTTTTTGCTTTCCTTCTGGCAACCTATTATTAAAAAAGTGTGTGGGTTACACAAAAATTTATTTTAAGGAAGTGACTTCCCGTTTTTCTTTATTTAATTTTTTACTTAGTCCTTAAAATTAAATTACATTTGATTAAAAAAAAAAATAAATGTATACATTTCTTAGTATATTCGATAAAACAAAAATAAAGTAAATAATATATGAATTACATTTAAAGTTTTCTATTATCAAAATAATGTTATTCATATTAAAATCTTGTAAACTTGAATAACGATAGATAAAAATATATAAAGAACGCTAAATACTATCTTCCTGGTCGGTTTCAGGTAGCAAATCTTTAACAGACCCATCACATTTTAAATTTAAATACTCGTGTTGGAATTTTACGAGTAAAGTTCTTCTATCGCAAAGCGTTTTCAAATCCTTATATTTAACAGAAGAAATGTTTAATATATCATCATATAATTGAGTAGGTCCCTCAAAAACTATTTCGGAGTTTCGTCTGGATCGTGGAATTGAATCTAGATCATAATTTATGGTTTCAGATTCATCAAAGTAGCCATATTTAAGAGTAATATTTGGAATATTTTTTTCCAATGTAACAGATCGTAATTTTGTAAATTGAATTTTCACTGAATTTGGAAGTAACGCCTGTGAAAATGTCTTCCAGTCTTTAAAATCACTGTTAGTTAATTCAATACAATTATATTTTCTTGGGTTAGTTCTTGCATTTCATATTATGGTGTACCACTCACTTGGAGCCCAAATAGTCCTATTCCGAATAAACGATTCAATTGTACTATGTATCGAATCAACAGGCATTATGGTGTGCTCAGGCAACAAGTATGTGATTTTTATATTAGTCACAAAATTAGAATTTTCAACAAAATAGGTTAATGTCGCAAGCATAGCTCTGTTTTTCTTCTGTCCTGCACATCTATCACAATAAAGATGGACTATCGACTGGGTTTTTCTTTCATCGACTAATTTAAGGTATTGGAAAACAGTTGTGCAAATTTCATTACACCCTCGTTTACCATTCTTTTCTCCCCATAAAAAACAAAATCCATCTCTTGTACCACTCTCATAAAAACTTTCATTCTAGAATGAATATTTTCTAAAATAGAACAAAGTAACACTTTTTCCATAGGGAGTATTTAATACCTTTTGCAAGTCGAAACTTGTACATAAATAAGCCGGATTCTCTTTGCATAGCTTTTGGTCCTCCAAAAATATTTGCTTAAATTTCTCTTTGTCCTTTAGATGAATTTGATGCTCTTCTGATGAATGCAATTGCTTTTCGGATTCTGTGTCTAAATTATTGTAATTCTCGCATAAGATACATTGATCTTTTTTTTTGGTAAATGAAAGCCTAAATTGAAACTGTTTCTAAAAATATTATATTACGGAATACTCTTAACGATAACTGGCTATTTACTTTATTAATAGTTTTCAAATGTTCTACATAATGCTGATATACAGTTTTTATGTTTCGAAATTCTAGAGGTAGATATAATTTTGTACTTTTATTCCTGCAATAATGTGAAGGAACCGCTGGTAATTGTTCTATAAAGGATTTTACTAGCGATATATTTATATTTTCAAGACAAGTTTTATACGAACTTCTATTACGGATATTAAAATCGTTTGTGAAATGTTCAACGTTTTCAATAAAAATTGTTGACAAACTTTAGAACTGCTATTATTGATATTGATAAAATAATTAAGGCTGCACTTTTTTCTGTCACTTTCTCCATATCGCCTCTTAATATCGACTTGTTTAACACAAGAAGACAGCCAATCTTTCTGTCTAATTTTGTTGCCGATTGCCAAAAATGTTCATTTATTCTTACTCTTTCATCTTCAGAAATTTTATCATGACACGAATTTGGACATTTTTTCTTTAAGCACGGGTTGGGCAAAACACTCGTATTTTTTTTTTTAACTTTTTGCAGCCTTTTAGGTATTCTCTTTTGCTTTCTGTAGCCCCTTTTCCCAACACACGTTTCCTCCTCGACTTCTTTTAAACTTTCCAAACCATTTAAATCCACGAAAGATTCATCTGAATCGCTATACAGTACCAGGGAGAGCTGTTAAAATATCCAATAATTGAAAACAAAAACATATTTTGCAAAAAAAAACAAATTCATACCTTCGACATCAACGCAGAAATTGCTGGGGAATTCAGAAAGTCATTCAATTTCTAAACTCGTAGCTTGAGGAGGTTTTTACCGGTCCTTGAACGATGGTTACCATTTAATTCCTATTGCAGCAGCTGTGGCAATCATTCAGAGAAAGGGACAGTTGAGCACTTTCTTTGTAAATATCCGGGTTTGGCTGGTACACGACTAAGGCGTTCCTTTCTTCGACAGTCTGGGGCAGTGCGCGAACCAAAATTCCATAAATCTTCTCCATTACATCAACAGCTCTGGGTGGTTGTGTATATCTGCTTGTGGGAGGTCTCACATCGGTATCCAAAATGGCGCTTTAGTGCTGCTTGTGGAGTGCCAGTCTGGCACTTCAACCATTTCACCTACCTGCCTAATCTGAATATTTAGTAAAATCAATGAGAAGGATGATCTTGTCTTTCTCTCCCTTATTTCGCTAAATTGATTTGGGAATTTTTTTATTCGCGTAACTTTTTTATTGAAAATTGGTTAAGAAATATTGCCAAAGTCCTTTGCTAGGCACACATTTCGAAGTTCTACGCGCATAATAAAACTCGCATCCGTGCATTTTTTTGGTGTTCCTAAAAAAGGTGAATTTATTTATTTAGAAGGAAAACAATAGAATTAGTAATGCACCTCCATTGTTGCCATTTTTTCAATATTTCATATTTTTTTATTATATATTAATTACATATACATACATACGTACATACATAGATGCATACATATGTATTTATTTATGAGCCTGTGTATGTACATGGGCGTAATCCTGTCTATTTTAGCACGCAAATTGTCTGCGACATCTGTTGCCGCCGCTTAATCTTGCCCAGGTTCGTTCACCTGTCCACATTTAATTCAATTTTCAGCAACACTAATGACTGCTTCCACATCTACCCCGTCTCTTCCAACCATCGTACACTTTCCATTAAATATCACTTTATAAAAAAATCAACAAATTGAATTTGCTTTCTCATCGCCGCTCATTGCCGGTTAAGCTTTTATGACAATTTTGTTTGTGGCTTGAATGCTTTGTTATTAAAAATATATGAACCGCAATTTTTACGGATTATTTTATTATCCATACATTTACTTATTAAACTGGTCAGTAATTTTTTATTTTACTAGCATAAAAATGTGCATTTGATGCTCACTTAAAATCGTACACACAAACACACATGCATACATATGTACACAGACTAAATAGTTTTAGGTTCATGCCACACACCTTTAACTGGCCAAAAAGGGCATTTATAGAAGTACAGATACAGCTGCGGTAAAAATAATAGTAGTGCACACACAATGGGCACGAAATCAACTTAGGAAAATAATTCATTATAACGTTTAACATAAAATTTAATACGGACTTTTGCATACAGGCGTCCAAAAAAATAGTAGAATGCAGGCCCGTGCGCACACCCTCAGATTTAGGGGGGTTCTAACTTTTGTTGCAGTGAACCCTTTTGTTGCAGTGAACTGCAAACGGCAGTTATTTCACCTCTAAAAATAATCTTAAATAAGTCATTATCTTCTGGAATTATCATTGATGCCTGGAATATCCCCAACTTTTGAAAGCAGCAATAAGAATGAAGTAAGTAATTAGCGACCAAGTTTCAAGCTCTCGACAATTTCTACACATTTTGAAAGCATTGTCAAAGAAAAGATGCCCTTTGCCACTAAAAGCCTAATTTCGAATAAAGGCTGATTCGTCACTGAAGGGCCCGCAGTGTCTAATCTCGCTGTTTTTAGTGAATATTGCATTACAGACTTATCAGCAAGGCCGCAAGTCGACTGCATTTACAAGTGCAGGGATTTTTCTAAATCTTACGACATAGTCTCACACAACATTTTATTATATGATAAAAGGTGGGCCATATAGCGGCCAAGGTGCTTTTTGAACCACCTATTTTTTTGCGAATGATAACAGGAATGACATGTCAAATGTGTTCATAATTTACTTAAAGGTTTGACATTTACGAAATGGGACGCTATACGCTTGAGCAAAATTGGGAAATATTGAAAACCTATTTCCAAAGTGGTGAGTCTTCTTCTTCTTTTATGATTTTCACATCGATGGCTACGTAAATAAGCAAAATTGTCGGATTTGGGGCTCAGAAGATCCACACGTTACTCTAGAGAAGCAAATGCATCCACAACGAGTCACTGTTTGGTGCGGTTTTTGGTCTGGCGGCATCATCGGGCGATTTTTTTTCGAAAATGAGCGAGGAGCCGCGCTTACAGTAAATGGCGAGCCTTACCGTGACATGCTCAACGAGTTGTTTCCAAGAGTTGAAGAGGATTACATGGACGACATTTGGTTTCAACAGCACGGTGCAACTTGTCACACTGTCAAAGTTACACTCGAACTTTTGGCTACCGTTTTTGAAAACCGAATAATCAGCCGAAATTGCGATATCAATTGGCCGCCTCGGAGCTGTGATTTAAGCCCGTTGGACTATTTTTTGTGGGGAGCCGTTAAGGACAAATGCTATGCGAACCATCCAGAGACGATTGATGCTTTAAAACACGAAATCGAAGTTGCCATTCATGAAATTGGAGCCCAAACAATCGAAAATGTGCTTGAAAATTGGGTTGATCGAATGGCCTACTGTAAAGCCAGTCGTGGCAGCCATTTGAACGATATTATTTTTCATTCATAAGTGACAATGTTCAATCTTCAAAATAAAGAAAAAGTTTGAAAAAATATTGATTAGTTTTTTTTTATAGCCGATTCAAAAAGAAAATTTTACATGGCCCACCCTATATTAAACACCGTTCTGGTCGACACACCTGTGGCCTCTGTTACTTCCCGCACTTTCATTCGTCGATCATGTTGTGGACTTTTTGAATGATTTCCACAGTAACCAAGTCTGCCTGGCGTCCTGTTTGCTCCGCGTCAATAGCGGAAACGCTTAAATTCGTTGAACCAATATCTTATTGTAGTCATAGAAGGCGAAACGTTCCTATAGACAACATCCAACTTTGCTTTTATCTCCTTTCAAAATCTCCCATTCAAAAACAAAAAGCGGGTTACCGAACGGTACTGCTTTTTTCCATCTCAGCGAAAATCACGAAACACTTCTTACTTGAATAGATGCCAAGCCCAAAATACCCTATCAGTCAGTCGGAATTTTGTTTTCCCGTCGTTTGATAGATGTCAACACCCTATGTTAACACGAACTTCCCTCAGAAAACCCCTCTATCACCAAACACGGGTACTTATTGAACCGACCGAAAGTACGACTCGAGATAATGTAAATGCAGAAGCAAAAAACAAAAAGGAAGTTTATGCCAACTGTCTATGCGCACCGAGCAATCACCCACAAACCTGCCGAAATGAGTAGATTGCTATTCCGAGCAATTATCAGGCGATACTTACGGTCTTGCCATTCTTTGAGGTTAGTACTTAAGCTGATAAAAAAGTTTAAATCAACCAGGAGGGCGTATTCGCATTCAACTCATATGGGTTCCAGGGCATTAAGACATATCTTGGAACGATTTAGTTGATGTATTGGGTAGAGGTGATGTAGCCTCGAAACTAGTTAAATGACATGGGACAACAAATCTTAGAATGCCTCCTATTTCGGCAGAACTCAGATCTGCCAATTCGTTAAAAAATGGACTGCCTAGAATGGTAAGTCTGCGTCTGGACAGAGCAGGACAACGGCACAGAAGGTGCAAGATTGTCTCTTCCTCGTTAGACAACTTTTGCAGAAGTCATGGGTTTGCACACCGATTCTCCGGACGTACCTCCCGATTGATATTTTGAAATGATTGTATGGGGAACCCCCCCCCCCCGGCCGTCCAAAGTTAGTGGGGGTCGGTCATACATTTGGACTCGATCAGAGCACTCTAAATGGGTAAAAATGGGATTTTTCGTTCTACCCAAATTGGGGGGCATCAGAATTCGTTTTAAAGGTATGGCTCCTTCGGCAAAGTTTCTTATTTTGATGCCTAGAATACGATTTTCACAGAGCAATGAGCGATTTTTAAATCGACCCGCCCTACTGTCCATATCTCTTCTTAGTAGAAGTTCTGTGCGTTTAGCATTGAGAGTCGGCCACAGTTGACGGGCGATTTTGCAGGTGGCTTCATTACGCCATCTTTTGTTTGCTTTCCTTACGATTTCTTCATTATCTATGTACTCATCGGTCAATTTGGTGCCGAGTTTTGCTAATTCATCGGCTCTGCAGTTCCTCTTAATGTCACAATAGCCAGAAACAAATGTTTTCATTATGTGAAAAGACTCAGCCATCTCGTTACGAGATTCGCGCTATTCTATGCCTACCTTGGAGGTTGACGACTGCTTTGGGAGGGATTTTATCGCCGGCTATCAGTAAAAATGTCGATATCATCTCCAGGTATCGCATCACACTGTACGAGTGCCACCGCTTTCATTATTGCCATCAGTTCAGTCTGAAAGACACTACAGTAGTCGGGAAGCCGAAAACTGAAGGAGATTCCCAGATGCTCTGAATATACACCTCCGCCCACGCTGTCCTCGAGCCTTGAGCCATCTGTGTATACATGGATGGACTCATCCCGTCTTACATCGTCCCATTCCCACTTTTTCCTCGAGGGTAGGAGAATCGTGATAGTTGTAATGGCAGAGGGACTTTTCATTGAAATAACGAGCCACAAAGAAATAAACGGGTGTCTTCTACAAACAGGCCATGAGTTCTGGAAGAAGAGAGATGCCTATATTTTACTTTAAGACTGTAGTGCTTAAGTGCTCTATTAGTACCTCTCATACATATTGGAACTAGCCACATAACTAAACCCGAACCTTTGCTCCAACAACAAAATAATACACACCCGTAGATGTTTAATGGTATTTATTTTCTAATGGCGCATAGAAAAGGGAAAATCCAATGAAACAACAAAAGAAACATTTTTACAACATTTAAACAAGCAAAGATTTCAATTTGCTGCAGAACAGTGAGTGCACACGCAATACCGACGAGCCAGAATGTTTCATACAAAAACAAAGACAAAAACATACTAATAAATATGAACCAACTCACAATTAGTAGCATGCAGCGCTTTGTTAGACCTTCCAGGTTTGTGCTCAGAATACTCTCAGGTGCACACAAACGTGCAGGCACATAAAGCAGTGAAGCAAGTGGATGTCGGGAAATGTTCAACAAATAAAACCACAACTGTAAAATTAAGTACCTTCCTAATTCCGAAATTTATGAAATTCGTTTCGCATGCAATTAAAAACACGCAATGGGCAGCGCGGCCTACCGACCCAAAAATGCACACCCACCCACTTCGGCGCTGTTGAGACGACTGTCGTATAGCAGAAGAAATATGAAACAAAGAAAAGTGTGTGCGTGTGTGGGATACGAAATGCAGTGAGCCCCAAAACGCAATGTAAAGGAAATCGTGGAAAATTACCACGCAAAGTGGTTTTGTGAACATTTTTATTGTCTTTTATTTAGTTAGTCTAGAAGGAGGTAAAATGTCTTCAACCTTTCAAGCGCATTTGGGACGTATGCGTCGCACAGTTTTGACTACCGTTATTTGCTTGAAATGAAATTGAAATTTGAAAAGGTCGAGCCAAGGAGCACCAGGAGATTTGGTGGCTCCTAAAACACTCAGGCTAAAGAGCCCATTGTATTTAAAGCTCTGGAAAGGGGGTAAATAGTCAAGAAGGGAAGGAGAAAAGTATCAGAGAAAGAGATAGGAAAGAATAGAGACAGAGATAGAGATAGTTATTTGCTTGCTTTGCCGTTTGGTTGATGTCATCGTAAGAGCAAAGGCTGACATAACCTTAATTCATCAAATGCAATGGACGGAATAATGTCGAACTTGTGATGAGAGGGCGTATTCTGCCTCTGCCAAGTAATTTCAATCACTACGATGGGCGAGAGTTTCGCAAAATCCGTATCAAAGCGAGCTTTGTTTGCGCCCACACTTCGTCAAAGGAGGAGGAGGACGCAACCAAAGTTCGGCTCGATGAACGGGCAGAACTTACGCTCGTCGCAAGATAAAAATTGTGCTTGACCGCTTCAATGCCAGTGTGGAAAGGAAGACAGTTTTGGTGCCACATTCCGAAAATTATACCTAGTCCTAATTGGTAGGAGTTACAGAAAAAATGGCGATTCAGGGTCACTACCAGAAGTTTATAAAGGAAGAGAGGAGTTTATCTAAAATAAAAAATGGGAGGCCGAAATACGCTGGTAGGAAAGATGCCCGGGAATTCTACCAACAAGTTCAGCGACTTACAGGTTTCAAGACCACGGCGTTTCCTTGCGTTATGGAGGAATGAATGCATATCTGGCGATTAAAATTTAAGTATGCCCTACCGCGAAACCCGTATTGTAAATCTATATATATATAAAAGAAAGCCATGTTAGTTACACTATTTATAACTCGCGAACGGCTGAACCGATTTGGCTGAAATTTGGTGGAGAGGTAGCCTAAAACCAGGAGACGGACATAGGATACTTTTTATCCCATTCGATCGGGTTTCCGTGAAGTCACTATAAAATGACAGGTTAGGTTAGGTTAAATGGCTGCCCTAGCTAAAGGGCTCACTTGGACAAATGTTAGGAAATTCGTCCGTTGTGGTGCCATACATGGCAGAGGAGGAAGGAGATGGGAAGGAATAAGGAGCCTTGGGATTAGATACGATGATGACTATACATTTTTACGACGGCGCCGACGGGGGCTGATTTGCGTTCGTAGTTAGCCGTAACAAGCTACTGATGAACTTAACCAAATTTATGATATTTACACGGGCTATATCTGCAGGCGTAGCGAAAAAGTGAGAGCCCAGATGTCTAAGTCTTTGCCAGACGAGAGCAGGGCAGCTGAGAAGAAGGTGTTGAGATGATTCCACCTCGTCCTCCAGACAGTTTCTGCAGAACGGACTTGAGGCAATCCCAAGTCTCACGGCGTGAACACCTAACGGACAATGTCCGGTAAGGATGCCCACCAAATTCGAGAGCTGGGGCTTTGTTAGCCTTAGGAGTTCCCTTGAGCGTCCCCGATCTACCCGTGGCTAGAAGGATCTCGCGACCTTGCACGTTTGCGCACTAGCCCAGCGCTCGCTGAGTTGACTCGAGGCCCATCTCTCCAGGAGCAGACCACAGGTTCTCAAGGCAACCCCAATTCTCTCATTTCGCGACGAAACCGTCTCCAAAGTTCCCTGTCTAGCCAGCTCATCAGCCCAGCAGTTTCCCTCTATGCCGCTGTGCCCGGGAACCCAAATGAGCCTGATGACGAAGTATTCGGATGCAATCGAGAGAGAAGCCAGACATTTCCCGACCAATCTCGAGCGCATAAACAGCGAGCCCAAGGCCCTAATTGCCGATTGACTATCGGAGTAGATATTTACTTCCTTAACGGTAATTACTGAATTGAGCAACCAGTCCACCGCTCCCTTAATTGCGGATACCTCCGCTTGGAAAAACACTACAGTGGTCCGGGAGCCTAAATTTAAGTTTGATGGGAGGTTCCTTACAGAATACTCCCCCACCAACCCTTCCGTCCAACTTCGAGCCATCCGTGAACATGTTTACCATGCCTTGCCGCCAAATGTTGCACCCCGCCCACTCATCCCTTGAGGGAATGTGAGTAGAAAAAGGTCCGCTCGGACCTAGCGTGGGTGTACAGTGGTCCAGCGCCATAGGGATGAACTCAAAGTTTTTAAATGAGTTTTAAATGACAGCTAAACGTAATTTTGTCTATGGTTAAGTTAGAAATTTGATAATGTAAATTTTGTCAGAAATATATAATCACAGTAATTTGTATTCTCTTTGAATCATCATTATCAATGCCGCGACCAAGACGATCGAATCTTTCACGACAAAGCCGTAATGCAAGAAGGATACGAAACATTGGGAATGAAACAACTGAAGAAGCCAAAGGAATTGCGAGAAGAGCGCCGCGTTAGTATGGCTCGACTTCGTGCTTCTCAATCACAAGAGCACATCGAGGCAGCCTGTGAAACGACTCGTTTGGCAATGCGAAATCGTCGAGCGAAGAACAGAGATCGACAAGTAGATCATTTTCGACACACAAGAAGAGACTTATCAAGTGCTGATTTGAATCCAGCAGCGTTTCGATATGATGGCAACACTGATTACTGCTTGCATCCTAGCGTTTGCATTGGGCCAATGAACGTTGTTTGCGAGTATTGTGGCGCATTGAAGTTTTCCGGAGAAACGCCCGGATTGTGCTGCCTTAGTGGAAGAGTGAAATTGCCATTATTGCCAGGTGAAAAAACTACAAAGAAAGTTAGCTCGATGAATTATTACGCATATCGTTTGATGATTCGTCAAAATGCTGACAACTATTTGCTGCGGTTTCGTCGATTGTTTCAGCAGTATTGCGTCGACATGTACGTCAAAATAGAAACGGAGCGTTTAACTTTCATTAGGTTGAACCAAGCTAAACTTCGTTCTGAGGAATGTACATTTACGTGATGCAATTGGTACTGAAGGAAATGCAGCTAATATTGGTCGATTAACTATTCTGCCGGCGGCGTACATAGGTAGCCCTCGTCATAAGCATGAATATGCGCAAGATGCAATGACATATGTTCGTCATTAAGGTAGGTCAGATCTCTTTATTACTCTTACCTGTAATCCAAAATGAATAGAAATTGTTCAGTTGCTGCTTCCCGGTCAAACATCAAGTGATCGACACGACATCACAGTACGTGTATTCAGACAAAATATGCGGTCCCTAATGAACTACATTGTTAAACAATGCGTCTTTGGAGATACTCGATGCTGGATGTATTCAATCGAATGGTGAAAACGAATCCTGCCGCACGCACACATTCTTATTTGGTTAGTGGAAAGAATTCGAACAGACCAAATACATAGATGATATCATATGTGCCGAGATCCCCGATCACGAAGCCGATCCAGGAATACATGATGTTGTAATTACAAATATGATTCGTGAACCGTGTGGCGCCATCAATCCCCAATCACCTTGCATGGTCGACGGCAAGTGTTCCAAACGATATCCACGGAAATTAACGGCGGAGACTGTTACTGGCAACGATGGTTATCCACTGTATCGCCATCGATCACCCGATGATAACGGTCGAACTATCACAACAAAAGTGAAAAGAATGGATTTCGTTGTCGACAACAGTTGGTTTGTTCCATATTCGCCAGTTATTTCCAAAACGTTCAAGACACATTGCAATGTTGAGTATTGCAATTCAGTAAAGTTCATAAAATACATTTGCAAATATGTCACGAAAGGCAGCGATATGGCGGTTTTTGGCATCCAATCCTCCAATACCAACGATGAAATTGCGCGCTATCAAGTTGGTCGTTATGTGAACTGCAATGAAGCGATTTGGCGTATATTCGCCTTCCCTATGCACGAACGTCATCCTACTGTTGTGCATTTGTGCCTCTAGGGCGGAACAAAGTTCGCCGGGTCAGCTAGTATCACATAAAAGGCTTTATCGAGCGTATTGAACGAAAGGTTGAAGGCCAGCATCTACCAGTTTATTGCACCTAACCAGTTTGGCTCCAGATCTGGGAGATCAACAATCGATTAGACTTGACGCAACATGATTTGACTTAGTCTTTTAAAGGACCCATGAAAGGATAATCGATACCCAATTTTAAACCCCATTTGTAGAGCATGAAACTTCTTGCGGGTCACGATATCTGAATTTTATAACGCCGCGAGACTAAAACAAACACAAAAAATATAGACACTTCTGTTACATCTTCGGATGAGCTCCTCTTCCTATTTGTAGTGTGCACCTTGAAGTTGTTCCAAAAATGAAAGCACCTACAGTTTTAACACAATTCCGAACGGTAAAAATTTTTTTAAGGAACTTTTTCATGGCAGAAATACACTCGGAGGTTTGCCAATGCTTGCCGAGGGCCGTACGCTATTAGAAAAATACTTTCTTTATCATTTTGGTGTTTCATGCATGGAGATTCGAACCTACGTACTTAGTAATGGTAATCCAAGATGATCACGCCTAGTAGCGGATATACATGGCTGAGACTAGAAGGCATCTACTACGTAAGCTGCTATGCACCACCGAGTTGGTCACTTGAGGCATTTGAGCGCATGATGACTGCTACAGAAGTTGAGGTAAGAGGTAAGCGCACAATACTCATCACAGGAGATTTCAACGCATGGTCAAGAACGTGGGGGAGCGCATACACAACTCAAAGAGGGCGGTTGGTGAAAGAATCCTTCGCGGCAATGGACCTTGTCTTGCTAAACACCCCCGAAATATACACGTTTGAATGTAGTAGAGGGCGCTCCATAATTGACTTAGCCTTTGCAGACTGTGTAACGGCGAGAAGTATCAAATGGCGAGTAGACACGCATAGTGATCATCTAGCTATAGTTATTGAAATAGGCAGGGAGACGCAGCAGTTTGTGAAATCAAAGTGGAAGCAAAAATGGAAACGAACGGCATTCGACCCTATAGCGTTTAAATCAGTTTGGGAGAACGTCTCCCTTTCCTGCGTGAGTGCAGACAAATGGCCGCACAAATAGAACTCGCGTGTGATGCGTCGATGCCGAGGTGTCGATACAACAACAAACGGAAACCTGCTTACTGGTGGACTACCGAAATAGCCGACCTTCGGAAAGCCTGTAACAAAGCACGAAGAAAGGCACAAAGAGCGCGCCATCGAGCAAACTATAACCAGTGGCACGCAGAATATCGTACACGAAAATTTTAGCTTAAGAAGGCAATTCGGAAAAGCAAAAACAATTGCTTTAAGGAAATGCGAGACAGTGCAAACGACGATCCCTGGGGCATGGCATATAAAACTGTGATGCGAAACGTCAGAGGGCCAAGACCACCACAGCCAACGTGTCCGATTCTTTTAGAGTAAATAGTAGTGACACTATTTCCCCAACAAAGTAGTGATCAGGAATATGTTGTGAACACAAGCAGAAACATTCCACCAGTATCAACAGACGTTATTTTGCAAACGCTGAAACGCATAAAAGGCTGTAAGGCTCCTGGTCCCGACGGCGTCTCAAATAATGCACTAAAGGTAGCTATACGGGCAAACCCGCAAATATTTGCGGACTTATATACCACACGCCTAGAAGAAGGAACCTTTCCAACACATTTATTATTTGTTATATTAGAAAATTTATGTGCGCTAAATAAGAAAACTTTATATAAGTTAAGTCCATAAACTATTGACGGCCACCCACGTAAGAGGATCTGCTCTTTGATGTCTTTTCTAACATCGTAAGTAAAACACTTAACGGCATCGCTAACATTTGCATAGCAAGAGTACGCCGAATGCTGGGAGAGCAATTTGTATGGTGATTTACTTTAATATATTTGATTGGAATGGAATACAACACTTAGGAATGGCAGTGGAGAGCGAGTAAGCGGTAGCTTCATACTGCTCTTATTGGAACAAGTCCTATGAGTATAAAGTTGCATATGGATCGAGACACACGTTCTGTTCCACTACTCTATTAAAAAAGAGGTTGTCTGTAAAGTCGGTTTACTGACGATAGTTTAACGTGACAACGTCATAAGAAAATACGGATGTAATGGTTGCAATTATCAAAACAAAATTTTAATTTTATTTGTTTGATAGATATTTTGTATGGATATAGAGAAGGAGGTAAATGGAATCTTAATGGAATAGGTCAAGTTGCAATTGCACAAACGTGAAAAATTACGAAACATTTATCAAATTCATGAAAGATATGTTCAATTTCGATTGTGCCTCAGACGTTAATAAGCCAACAACACTAAGAGGCAACATCATCGATTTGCCTTTTTCAAGACACTTTACACTCGAAACACCCCCTTTCATTTTCTACTTTTCCTCTCATCGTCCTATTCTCAACAGAAAAATGGTTCATTACCATGCACACAGGAAGAAGGCATATGCAAATACAAGTATGTGAATTTATATACAAATGCGCATATACCTACATATATATGCTCACTCAAGTAGGAGAGAACCAAATGTCGAACGTGCCGAACGCGGGGGCCGATTGTGCCCTTTGTCGTTCGTTCCGCGCTCTCGCTTGCAGTTCAAACAAGGTAACGACACATGAGCAAGATAACGACGAATGAGCAAGATAACGACCATTGAGCAAGATAACGACGCATTTTTTCGTGCGTGCAGCCGGCTAAATCGAATTATAAGACGTTATCACGTCAAAACGGAAATAAATATTTAAAACAAAAAATATTCTTTAATTTTCATAAAAAAACGAGTGTGATACAACCTTCTACTATCAATTTTACTCACGCATTATTCAATGTTGCCACTACTTGCTTAAAAATTCTTATGGCGGCAATGGGGTGTGGTATTCAACACCTTCCCCTCAAAGCGGCGCTTTAGTGCTAATTGAGGAGTGCCAGACCAGCACTTCAACCATTTCACCTTCCCCTCAGTTCACCAACTTCTCGCGAAGCACAGTTTTAGGCATCTTGAATCTCCCTGTTTCGCTGTACTAGCAGATAATGCAACTATAAATACTGCTCACCCGATGAATTTCATCAATAGTATGAAGTGCTCGTCACTCGGTGGTTTTTATAACCACCAGCATCCACTCACTCTATTTTCTCTTTTTCCGTTTCTTATCCCATTTCCCCTTGTAACGGTATCACAAAGATTGGATTTGATGCATCGTCGACATATGTAAAAGTACATTTATATGGCCGCTGCGCACAAAACCTAACCTATCCGGAAATGAAACACTGGAATGGAGTGGGCTAAAGATATGATACGCAATTCAAAGTATTTTACAAAAATCTGAGCATACAAACAATTTATTATTTTTGTTCTTTCTGATTGTCAGTAAAGGTGCAAAACATTTTTCTTAAATAAAGTCTTAAATAAATACTTATATAAATACATAAATGTGCGGTTTGTTGCCATTAAAATAAATAAATAGAAAAAATAAATAAATAAATAATTGGTTAGGTGTTTGGACGAGCTTCCTCTCCTATTTGTGGCGTCTTAATGTTGTTCCACAAATGGAGGGATCTACAGTTTTAAGTGGATTTTCGGCAGATATTTGTTTATAAAGAACTTATTTTTTATCATCATATATCACAGTATTACGTGTTTTCTACAATATTCACAAATTTTTCAAAGTTTTCCCCCATTATTTTATAAAACAATTTGCTTTTTTCTACATTAAAATGCAAGAACAGCACATCATTCACAAATGTTGGATGGAGATCATCGTCTCTGCTTTCACATTTAAAAATTAGGGGTATTGCTTTCTCTATTATGGCTTTGCAAGCTTCAGCCGTAGCTGGGACTGCGAATATTTTGCAACAGATTCTGTACAATAAGGGAAATTGTGGCTTATACACATCCCACCAATTAAGTGGATTGAAACTATCATGATCTGTGACATTGGTGTCCTCATACGCTCGTATTTCGTTATTTATCTTTTCCTCGGCATTATCCATCCCTTCGTATGGTATCACAAAATCGGCAAAAGCTGCAGGATCAACTAAATTTGTTTCTTGAATATCTCTTACAGTCAGCATATTTAGGAATCCTAGTATTAACTGTTCATGTTCGGCTTGCAGTGTTGCGTATACCAAACTTGCTACGGAAGGTTCTTCGTCTACATATCTTTGCATAATCCGTTTGCATTCAGCTCGTACCAACTCTTTATCGTTTGGACTGAGCATAATTAGTTCTCTGAGAGCAGGGAATAGATACAAAGCGATTTTGTGGTGTATTGTCATATTGCTCAGAAAAAATGTTCCCAAGACCTCTAGCAAATTTTCTTTAAATTTCTTTATTATATCCGAATTATTTAAGGTATTGGCATAAAGCCGCTCTAAGAGTTTTACATGAATTACTGCCAAATGAATCGACGGAATGTAATCACAATCCAGGTCTTTAGTTGGCAACTCGTAGATGTTATAAATTTTTAGTAATCCAATAATGTTTTGCAAGTTTAGATTTTCAATTATGCGTGACTCTTCGCCCTCGTGTCCCTTACTTATTTCAAGTGCTTCATTCCAGTAATCGGCTAGTGAAGAAAGAATACGGAAATCTGTCTCCCATCGTTGGGAAATAAATTGATCGGAGATGGTAAATAAATCACTAACACTTGTTAAGAAATTGTAAAGTTTTCTACACGTCTCCAACAGTTCTCCGATTTCGGGAGTTCTAAATATGGCCTCATCCATCGCGCTTTGTAGTAGATAGTTTAGGCAGTAAATTCGATTGTTCGACTTAAAGGCTTCCATCATGATTTCGCCCTTGTCAGTGACAATAATAGCCTTGTCGTCAAGTGCGCAATCAAATTTTTTCAAGATTTCTTCAGCTGCGGATTTAATGTCGTCACCTTTAAAAGGAAGAACCAGTATCAAAATGTTTAATTGGTAGATGTTTGAGAGATTTGGGAATAAGTGAAGACACTTCAAATGAACACAAAAAAAAAATTAATAATAAGTAAATAAATAAATAAACAAAGTAACTAATACTTAAACTGCATTTCTAACCAATTCAAATTATTGTGGAGCTATCAGGTATAAGATACGAGGGGTGCCTTTTATATGTCGGGATTAGGGAACAAAAACAAATTTTAATCATAGAAAATCACTTTATTGTTTTTCAAAATTTTCTCCATGAAGATCTATACACTTTTGCATGCGTTTGAACCAATTGTCGAAGCACTTTTGCCACTCTGAATGAGGTACCTCCAAAACATGCATTCTGAATACCGCAACTGCTTCTTCAAGTGTCGAAAAACGTTGACCTCTCAGTTTGTTTTTTACGTACGGGAATAAAAAGAAGTAATTCGGTGCCAAGTCAGGACTACTCGTATGCGGCGGATGACCCATTAATTCGATGTTTTGGGTGCTCAAAAATGCAGTTGTTTGAGCCGATGTGTGAGAGGTCGCATTGTCCTAGTGAAGAGTGATCCGTCTTTGGCGATTGGTTTTCCTAATTTCTTGGAAGATAACTGGCAAACAAATGGTTGTGTACCACTCAGAATTCACTGTTCTGCGTTGTTCCAGTGGTACGGTTGCGACATGTCCAGTTTTACCGAAAAAACCATTTGCTTGGAAGTGCTTCGTGCGCGAACAACTTTTGTTAGATTTGGCTCATCTTGAAACACCCATACAGTCGACTGCTGTTTACTTTCGGGCTCATACGCGTAAATCCATGATTCATCACCTGTCACAATGTCATAGACGTGTTTCGAAGCCCCGCGATCGTATTTTTTGAGCATTTCCTTCGACCAATCGACCCGAGCCTTTTTTGAGCGATTGACAAATCATGTGGGATCCAACGCGAACAAATTTTTTTGACAGTCAAATGTTTATGCAATATTGAATGTATGCTGGTCCCGCTAATGCCTAAGATTGTCTCAATCTCACGATAGGTCACATGACGATCTTCCAATATCAGTTCGCGCACAGCATCAATGGTTTTCGGAACAACAACTGATTTTAGACGACCTTCACGAAATTCGTCTTGGAGTGAACTACGACCACGATTGAATTCACCATACCATCGATAAACACTGGTCCTTGATGGAGCTTCATCGCCAAAAAATGAATTAAGTTCATCCATGCAATGTTGCTGAGTTAATCCACGTCGAAAGTTGTAAAAAATAATCGCACGAAAATGTTCACGGTTTAATTCCATTTTTGGACCGAGATGAATCTCTTAAGTTACTGTAAACAACACAAATAGCGCTGGTATTTCAAAACGTTCTGAGCACATAAAAGCCAAAAAATGTCAAACTTTGCGATAGAGCTATCAGTTGCCAAATTGCAACACCAGGGTTGCCAAGTAATTATTCCCACTTACAATTCTTCTCCACCGTGCAGTTACGTACAGAAATATTATATCATAGTTTGAACGCTTGGAGGGGTAGCAGAGAAACTAATTCGTGTAAATGTTCGCGGTTTCTCCAGCTAAAAAACTATCGGCGCCATGTTCAGGCTATGTAATTAAAACTCTGCAATTAATACTTAATTCCAGATTGCCCCTGTGTTGCGGGCTCAATGCGCAGAGAAAAGTATGTTGAATGAGAAGACGAAATATTACGAAAACAAAAAACACATGAGAACAACTGGAACGCAAATTAATATTGAATACATTTAAACAAAAAAAAATTGTGAAAATTTCTTTTCAATTATTTAATTATTTTCGAAATTGTGCATAGAATAGCAACAAAACCAAAAAGTGCCAGACTATAGCGGAATGAGGGTGAAATTTGAAATTTGAAAAGGTCTAGCCAAGGAGCACCAGGAGATTTGGTGGCTCCTAAAATACTCAGGCTAAAGAGTCCATTGTATTTAAAGCTCTGGAAAGGGGGTAGATAGTCAAGGAGGGAAGGAGAAAAGTATCAGAGAAAGAGATAGGAAAGAATAGCGACAGAGATAGAGATAGTTAGTCCTGTGAGAATTTTACAGATTCTTTGGCAAATCTGTAAATATACTCCAGTTTTAGAGAACGAATAATACTAATTCTCCTGACATCGGAACCCAATACTCGTAGCCGTGCTCTAGCAAAGGTCAAATGCTGAGGTTGTGTCCTGTGTCGATACCGACCATCAACCCAACGTCTTTTCTTCTAATTTTTAGTATAAAGTTTGACAGTTTTCTGTTCGGACTTGTCACAAAACACTTTACAGTTCTGCAGCGTTCCAGACCGGACCATCGCTTTTTATGTAGATTGCCTACATAATCGCTGATCCAATTTTTGATTCCTGAGGAACTGATTCCGATTATTGGCTCTGGCCCCTGTGGGGGCACCGCTGATCCACGGTTGGCCAATTCGTCGGCAATTTCGTTTCCTTGAACACAGAAGTGTCCCGGAACCCATGTAGGTACGAGCGTTTCTATCTTGCAACAGAATTAAGCTTCTTTCTTACATTCTTGAAATATCTTTGAGGTTTGCTTCGCGTTCTCCAGGGCCTTCAATGCAGCCTGACTGTCACTGAA
Source organism: Anastrepha ludens (assembly GCF_028408465.1). Lineage (NCBI taxonomy): Eukaryota > Metazoa > Arthropoda > Insecta > Diptera > Tephritidae > Anastrepha > Anastrepha ludens. The sequence goes on from NC_071499.1 coordinate 105,258,454, forward strand.
GACTCCAATCTGTTTCCCGCTCCATCTCCTCTCGATTATCCATTCGGCTACTTGCAGGATGGCAAACACTTCTATTTGGAAAACAGTTGCCATTTCCCCCAAAGCATGGTGATACTAATTACTATCGTTTAAGTACCATCCGGCTCCAGACCCTATTTCATTCTTGGACCCATCGATAAAGAAAATATCCGTCAAACCTCCCTGCATGCATTCTGGATTGCCTGGATTGATCTGACATCAAATTTCCTTCCAAATGAAACAGAGGATACTGCTCCGATAGCAATTTCTCTGTGCTTCGGGACTCAATCTTCGTGCCAGAAACCATATTTATGGAGTCTACACATTGCTTTTATTGCTTCCTGTTGTATCTTAAGATCCAGGGGGAGCAAATCAAGCATAGCATTTAGGGCATCACCAGAGGTTGTACTCATGGCACCCGTGATGCATAAACATACACTTCTTTGCAGCCTCTATAGTTCCCGGATTGTGGACTTAACCATGCTCCGTCGCCACCAGACCACAGAAGCGTAAGTGATGATTGGAATGATAAGTGCTGTGTATATCCATAGGACCACAGCAGGTTTCAGACCCCAGGTTTTACCAAAGACTCTGCGGCATTGCTGAAAAATCTTCAACGCACGATTCACCTTCACCGAAAGGTGTGCCTCCCAAGTCAGCTTCTTATCCAAGATTACTCCCAGATATTTAACTTCGTTGGAAAGAATGAGGGTAGTTTGACAGTTTTTCTTGACTAGCCACAGCGCGTAAAGCTGCATGGCCATAAGGAAAAATGGACTCATCTTTCTAAATTTCCTTTTAAAGCTAAATTGATCGCCATATTCACAAAATCAGAACATTTTCACTATCAAATTATAATATAATATTAATATATCTCAATTAACCCGCAAGTGTCTGATTATCATTATCATTTTAGAACAATTTTTGGTCAAAAGGAGCAAATTTGCAGTCCGTTTTTTATTAAACTCTAACTTCACCTTGTACAAGTAACACGGCGCCTGAGTTCAGTACTTTGAATTCTGCTGCCTTGTGGTTCCAAGGCCAAGCATATACACGCAAACACTTCTTCTTCCAAGTAATTCATTTGAGAGTGGGTGAATTATTTGTTGATTCATTCAAATTAAAAACAAAAACACCACTCGTTGAAAGAGCAGATCCGCCATTCTCAAATCCAAGCTGAGGGGGAGTTTCACGTCGGCGTTTGCTTGATTGAGATCGAAAAACAACAGAAGCGTCGGATGAAGTTTGACCAATTGGATCGGTTTTTGTGCTTCCAAGTGTTACGGAAAATTGTAGAGCCAAAAACAAAAAAGAAATAAACTTCTGCCAGTCTACCTTGAGAAAATCTCCTTTAAATAATGCATTTTGATTTTTCTAACTACAGATGATTTTGTATCGCGTTGTATGATGTCGGCACACCACAAAGAACTTATTTTCAAGGTTTTTCAAATTACTCACTTGTATAAATAGCACTTTGAATCCTATGCATTCCCAAAAAGCGATTTTCTAATTTCTCATTTTTTATGTAGTGAATCGCTAGGAAAACATATGATTTATCTAACTGATCCGCGCTCCAAACATCAATAGTTAAGCCATAACCGATTCTTTGCATCCACTTCAATTCAGTCTTCACTTCTTCAAAATAGTTTGCGTATAATTTCTGCACATATTCCGATATTGATACCGTTTCAGGCAATATGTCTTCCATATTTACATGTTGTCCAAATCTCGTACCAATATTTCTTAAATATGCAGCAAGTTGTTGTGTCCAGGAGTCTTCGATCGTATCAATTGGTCGACAATTGTCAATTGTCCATTGCAAACATATGCGTTCTAAATTCTCCTTCATTTTGAGTTCAATACTAGTCCAAATTTGATGTGTCTTTTCGAGTTTCATAGTGACATAACACTTATGTTTGAGCAACTTCCAAATGTTGTCGGTGAATACAAATATTTTACTACATTTACTACATACAACAAAGTTTTCAATAAACATTCCAGTGTCAGTTTTGATTTTCGCAAAAATTTGCCATATACTGCTTTGTGATGTGCTCTCATTTTTATTCGAAACCATCTGATAAACATTAGCTGAGAGCTTCTCCGCAATGACTTGTATAGTTGTGCCGCTCTTAGGTGCCTGAAAAAAATATACGAGTAATTTTATATGTATGAGTTAAAACATTACAAAAGTGTTTGGAAATTCTATTACTTTACAACACAAAAAAAGGTTTTACCATATCGATCTTAGATTCGAATAGATTCGAACTTTATATACCCGGTGAATGTTTGTAAAGAACTTCGGCCTCGGCCATGTTCGAACGCGCAAGTTCAGTTCGGCTTCGGCAAGTAAAAGAAGGAAAAAAGCCAAGCTTTTACCGAACATTTCTTTATTTTTAATCCTTATGAAAATACTCAAAACATCTATTGGAATTTACGTGCTAGTAATATGATTTGGAGGATGGTTCCATGTGTAGAAGTCCACGCAAGTGGGGAAAGTTACTGATCGCCATTCACTTGGGAGTGGCCAGGACGATTCTTCTACATATGGTTCAAGCAGCTCACAACGGCCGGGATTAGCCCACGTATCCTCTGGGTAGCTTCCGAACACCCGTTCGGGAGTGAGCTAACGTGAGAAGGCGAAGCATTCCAGGATAGCTGGTTGTGCGCTGGGTTTGGGACCCGCCACTTAAAAATCCCCCCCAATGAAAAGAATTAACAAGCCTCGGATGAGAACTGCCTTTACTGATGACGACCCTTGCAAACGAAATAAGGAATATGATTTGAGGGCATGCACCTGGAATGTCCGGTCCCTTAATGGGGAAGGTGCCTCTGCCCGGCTGGTTGATGTCCTCGTGAGAGTAAAGGCTGACATCACTGCCATCCAAGAGATGCGATGGACGGGGCAAGGTAAGAAACCATAGGACCTTGCGACGTCTACTACAGCTGCCATGTAAAGGAGCGCAAATTCGGTGTCGGATTTGTTGTGGGAGAGACTTCGTCGCCAAGTACTGTCGTTCACTCCGGTGGACGAGCGTCTCGCAACAATCCGCATCAAAGCCAGATTTTTCAACATATCGCTAATTTGCGCCCACGCCCCGACGGAAGAGAAGGACGATGCGACCAAAGATTCCTTCTATGAGCGCTTGGAACGTTCCTATGAGCGCTGCCCCCGCCACGACATAAAAATCGTGCTTGGCGACTTCAGCGCCAGGGAGGGCAAGGAGGGAATTTTTGGTCCCACAGTCGGAAAATTCAGCCTGCACAACGAAACATCCGGTAACGGACAGAGGCTGATCGACTTCGCCGGGGCCCGAAACATGGTAGTCTGCAGCACCAGATTCCAGCATAAAAAGATACACCAAGCTACCTGGCTGTCTCCTGATCGGAAAACGCGAAACCAGATCGATCATGTTGTGATAGATGGAAGACACGCTTCTAGTGTATTAGATGTACGCACGATCCGAGGACCCAACATCGACTCGGATCATTACCTTGTTGCAGCCAAGCTGCGCACCCGCCTCTGTGCAGCAAAAAACGTACATCTACCTGCGCAAAGAATGTTCGACATCGAAAAGCTGCAATCACAACAGACAGCCAGAAGATTCGCCACTCGACTCTCACTCCTGCTCTCGGAGAGCACTGCCCAACAAACCGGCATGCGCGAGCAATGGAGCAACATTTCTCGTTCCCTACGTACCGCCGCCGAAGAAGAAATCGGATTCCGGTGAGCCCGAAAAAACAATTGGTACGACGAGGAATGTCATGCTGCCGCCGAAAGAAAGGATGCCGCCTATAGAGCCACGCTGCGATCGGGCGCAACGCGAGCCATGTGGGATCGCTACAGAGAGCTGAAAAAGGAAGAGAGACGTATTATCCGACAGAAGAAACGAGAGGCCGAAATACGTGAGTGCGAGGAGCTTGAGATGCTGGCCAATAGGAACAACGCCCGAAAATTTTACCAGAAAGTTCGGCGGCTTACAGAAGGTTTTAAGACCGTGGCGTTGTCCTGTAAGAACAAAGACGGTGATCTGGTGACTGACGTACAGAGCAATCTTAAATTATGGAGGGATACTTCTCGAACCTGTTAAACGGTGACAGCTGCGCATGTCATAGAGAATGTGAAGATCCCGATACCCCAATCGTTGACGACGGAATTGTCGTTCCGTTACCCGACCATGACGAGGTGAGAATAGCAATATCACGGCTAAAGAACAACAAAGCCGCGGGCGCCGACGGACTGCCGGCTGAGCTATTCAAACATGGCGGCGAGGAGCTGGTAAGGTGCATGCATCAGCTCCTATGCAGAATATGGTCGGATGAAAGCATGCCTGCCGATTGGAATTTAAGTGTGCTCTGCCCAATCCATAAGAAGGGCGATCCTGCAATTTGTGCCAATTACCGTGGGATTAGTCTTCTAAATATCGCCTATAAGGTTCTAGCGAGCGTATTGTGTGAAAGGCTGAAGCCCACCGTCAACCAACTGATTGGACCTTATCAGTGTGGCTTCAGACCTGGAAAGTCTACCATAGACCAAATATTCACAATACGCCAAATCTTGGAAAAGACCCATGAAAGGAGAATCGACACACACCATCTTTTCGTCGACTTCAAAGCTGCATTCGACAGTACGGAAAGGAGTTACCTGTATGCCGCGATGTCTGAATTTGGTATCCCCGCAAAACTAATACGGCTATGTAAGATGACGTTGCTCAACACCAGCAGCGCCGTCAGAATTGGGAAGGACCTCTCCGAGCCGTTTGATACCAAACGAGGTTTCAGACAGGGTGACTCGCTGTCGTGTGACTTCTTTAACCTGATGTTGGAGAGCATCGTACGAGCCGCAGAACTTAGTCGCTCAGGCACAATTTTTTATAAGAGCGTACAATTGCTGGCGTACGCCGATGATATTGACATCATCGGCCTTAACAACCGCGCTGTTAGTTCTGCCTTCTCCAAACTGGATAAAGAGGCAAAGCGAATGGGTTTGGTGGTGAACGAGGACAAAACGAAGTACCTCCTGTCTTCAAACAAACAGTCGGCGCACTCGCGTATCGGCACCCACGTCACTGTTGACAGTTATAATTTTGAGGTTGTAAAAGACTTCGTGTATTTAGGAACCAGCATTAACACCGATAACAATGTCAGCCTTGAAATCCAACGTAGAATCTCTCTTGCCAACAAGTGCTACTTTGGACTAAGTAGGCAATTGAGCAGTAAAGTCCTCTCTCGTCGAACAAAACTAACACTCTACAAGACTCTCAACATGCCCGTCCTAACGTATGGCGCAGAAGCTTGGACGATGACAACATCCGATGAAGCGACGCTTGGAGTGTTCGAGAGAAAGATTCTGCGTAAGATTTTTGGACCTTTGCACGTTGGCAACGGCGAATATCGTAGACGATGGAACGATGAGCTGTATGAGCTTTACGACGACATAGACATAGCGCAGCGAATAAAGATCCAGCGGCTTCGTTGGCTGGGTCATGTCGTCCGAATGGATACAAACGCTCCGGCTTTGAAAGTATTCGATGCGGTACCAGCTGGTGGTAGCAGAGGAAGAGGGCGGCCTCCTCTGCGTTGGAAAGATCAGGTGGAGAGGGACTTGGCTTCACTTGGAGTGTCCAATTGGCGCCGGTTAGCACGAGACAGAAACGACTGGCGCGCTTTGTTAATCTCGGCCAAAATCGCGTAAGCGGTTATCGCGCCAATTAAGAAGAAGAAGAATATGATTTGTTTCCATTAAATGACAAAGTGAATAGTGAACATTTTCTGTTAGAAAAAATTGCTCATTGCTGCAATTCAGCTCGGTACCGAAAGTCGATGCTGCTTGCAAGTGAGAAGTGCCGAGTACTTCATTTTTTATATTACAATGTACGATTATCTAACTATGAGTGTTAAAAAGTTACTGTAGAAGTATATTTTTATTTTGTTATTTTTACAAGCATAGTTAAGAATACATATGTTATGATCTTTTTTTGCTTTTAATCAATAAAAATACCGTGGTATTATGAAAGCATATCTTGTTTCTTACCTGGCTCGTTGAAGCCTGATTCACAATATTCACAAATTTTTCAAAGTTTTCCTCCATTATTTTATAAAACAATTTGCTTTTTTCTACATTAAAATGCAAGAACAGCACATCATTCACAAATGTTGGATGGAGATCATCGTCTCTGCTTTCACATTTAAAAATTAGGGGTATTGCTTTCTCTATTATGGCTTTGCAAGCTTCAGCCGTAGCTGGGACTGCGAATATTTTGCAACAGATTCTGTACAATAAGGGAAATTGTGGCTTATACACATCCCACCAATTAAGTGGATTGAAACTATCATGATCTGTGACATTGGTGTCCTCATACGCTCGTATTTCGTTATTTATCTTTTCCTCGGCATTATCCATCCCTTCGTATGGTATCACAAAATCGGCAAAAGCTGCAGGATCAACTAAATTTGTTTCTTGAATATCTCTTACAGTGAGCATATTTAGGAATCCTAATATCAACTGTTCATGTTCGGCTTGCAGTGTTGCGTATACCAAACTTGCTACGGAAGGTTCTTCGTCTACATATCTTTGCATAATCCGTTTGCATTCAGCTCGTACCAACTCTTTATCGTTTGGACTGAGCATAATTAGTTCTCTGAGAGCAGGGAATAGATACAAAGCGATTTTGTGGTGTATTGTCATATTGCTCAGAAAAAATGTTCCCAAGACCTCTAGCAAATTTTCTTTAAATTTCTTTATTATATCCGAATTATTTAAGGTATTGGCATAAAGCCGCTCTAAGACTTTTACATGAATTACTGCCAAATGAATCGTCGGAATGTAACCACAATCCAGGTCTTTAGTTGGCAACTCGTAAACGTTATAAATTTTTAGTAATCCAATAATGTTTTGCAAGTTTAGATTTTCAATTATGCGTGACTCTTCGCCCTCGTGTCCCTTACTTATTTCAAGTGCTTCATTCCAGTAATCGGCTAGTGAAGAAAGAATACGGAAATCTGTCTCCCATCGTTGGGAAACAAATTGATCGGAGATGGTAAATAAATCACTAACACTTGTTAAGAAATTGTAAAGTTTTGTACACGTCTCCAACAGTTCTCCGATTTCGGGAGTTCTAAATATGGCCTCATCCATCGCGCTTTGTAGTAGATAGTTTAGGCAGTAAATTCGATTGTTCGACTTAAAGGCTTCCATCATGATTTCGCCCTTGTCAGTGACAATAATAGCCTTGTCGTCAAGTGCGCAATCAAATTTTTTCAAGATTTCTTCAGCTGCGGATTTAATGTCGTCACCTTTAAAAGGAAGAACCAGTATCAAAATGTTTAATTGGTAGATGTTTGAGAGATTTGGGAATAAGTGAAGACACTTCAAATGAACACAAAAAAAAAATTAATAATAAGTAAATAAATAAATAAACAAAGTAACTAATACTTAAACTGCATTTCTAACCAATTCAAATTATTGTGGAGCTATCAGGTATAAGATACGAGGGGTGCCTTTTATATGTCGGGATTAGGGAACAAAAACAAATTTTAATCATAGAAAATCACTTTATTGTTTTTCAAAATTTTCTCCATGAAGATCTATACACTTTTGCATGCGTTTGAACCAATTGTCGAAGCACTTTTGCCACTCTGAATGAGGTACCTCCAAAACATGCATTCTGAATACCGCAACTGCTTCTTCAAGTGTCGAAAAACGTTGACCTCTCAGTTTGTTTTTTACGTACGGGAATAAAAAGAAGTAATTCGGTGCCAAGTCAGGACTACTCGTATGCGGCGGATGACCCATTAATTCGATGTTTTGGGTGCTCAAAAATGCAGTTGTTTGAGCCGATGTGTGAGAGCTATTGGTTTTCCTAATTTCTTGGAAGACAACTGGCAAACAAATGGTTGTGTACCACTCAGAATTCACTGTTCTGCGTTGTTCCAGTGGTACGGTTGCGACATGTCCAGTTTTACCGAAAAAACCATTTGCTTGGAAGTGCTTCGTGCGCGAACAACTTTTGTTAGATTTGGCTCATCTTGAAACACCCATACAGTCGACTGCTGTTTACTTTCGGGCTCATACGCGTAAATCCATGATTCATCACCTGTCACAATGTCATAGACGTGTTTCGAAGCCCCGCGATCGTATTTTTTGAGCATTTCCTTCGACCAATCGACACGAGCCTTTTTTGAGCGATTGACAAATCATGTGGGATCCAACGCGAACAAATTTTTTTGACAGTCAAATGTTTATGCAATATTGAATGTATGCTGGTCCCACTAATGCCTAAGATTGTCTCAATCTCACGATAGGTCACATGACGATCTTGCAATATCAGTTCGCGCACAGCATCAATGGTTTTCGGAACAACAACTGATTTTAGACGACCTTCACGAAATTCGTCTTGGAGTGAACTACGACCACGATTGAATTCACCATACCATCGATAAACACTGGTCCTTGATGGAGCTTCATCGCCAAAAAATGAATTAAGTTCATCCATGCAATGTTGCTGAGTTAATCCACGTCGAAAGTTGTAAAAAATAATCGCACGAAAATGTTCACGGTTTAATTCCATTTTTGGACCGAGATGAATCTTTTAAGTTATGTAGTATGTTGTATGCCTAATAAGCATATGCCCACAGTATTGTAGAGTATACAATACATCAAGTGGTCATATGCCATACTCACAACATAGCGACACTTTGTTGCTATGTTTATACAATCAAATATATAAGTGCAGCAATATGATCCGTCACTTATGCGGACTGGCCTGCAGCGTGGGATCTGCAGTGCAAGCACTTTGACGCTTCGACCGTTCGGTCCCAGCGCATTATATATATGCCTTCTGCATGTATATACAATAGCATACATACATACATGCATACTACGCTCTCCCGTTCTGTCGCTGCTCTCAGCGGCAGAACTCTATGTATAAGCAGCATGTATTTAGCCTAAGTAATTTTTGAAATAAAAGATTGGATCCAGTTCCATATCAAAAGACAAAGAGTAAACGTGTTTAAAGATAACGAACCACCTTTTTTCCTACATGGCGACCGTGACAAGTTTTTAGTTTTCGTTTAAAACGTTCGCGCGCCAACATACAACAAAATTAAATTTCAACCAAATGATTTGGCCAAAATACTTAAAGTGCCCAAAGTCGTAGTGGGAGGTGTGAAGCAAAGTGGACAACAACAGCTACAACAACAACAACACACAAAAAAAAAACGGGGACGCCAGTCAGCGACAGACGACGGCGATGGAGGGATAGCTGTGGATGTCAAAATTAGTATCTGAGTGAGTAGAGTGTAGATGGATAGGAATAAGAAACAAAAAAAGCGCGGCGGAATAAAACAAAAACTGAGGTCGGAAATTGACCGTCTCAGCAAAGAGTTGAGCAATCAAGCCAACCCGCCAGCATGGAACGATTCTGTTTCCATGCATGAAAAGCGCTCGTTTCACGAAGCACAACTAGTGCAATTGATAAATAAAAACAAAAATCCATCTATCACCTACCACCAGATTAAAAATTTGAAAAAGAAAATAATACCTCCACTACCAACAGCTATCCCAGAATACAAGCGACAGTGCCCGGATGACTGCGAGGGACCGCTGGACAGCCCATTCTGCAACTACACGTGCAAACATTGCACAGCAGCCTGTGCGACCAGCACCGGCACCGCCTAGCGTTACAAGCTAGGCCAAGGACAAGGACACCACCGAGGACCGACAGCGCTCCCAAGTACGCACACCAATATATTTTAATTTTCATATATTATTATAATAAAAAAAAATACATTGTAATCGCCCGATTAGAGTACATGTCGGAAGGCTGTACAAAATATAGGCAGGAAACATTGTAAATTCACCTGCGAGTGAATAAAATAATAACAAAAATTTTTTAAAGTAAAAATATATATAAAAATATATTTGTAAAAACAGCAAATATAAGTAATGAAAAAAAATTGATTGAAAAACAAAAAAAAAAGGGATTAATAAATTGTATATTATATATATATATATAGAAGAAACGAAATGACAAATCCATGACTAAAACAAAAAAAAAATTTTAAAGAAGACAAATAGATATTTTAAAAATGGGAGGAAAAACTTCCAAAGTTGAGGATAACACAGCCAATGTGCTGAATGTTATATCAGTTGTCGATACAACCAATCATTTAGACATTCAAATTGTTCTTCTTGCTTTAATAGTAGCAATTTCAGCAGCAAATTTATTAATCAAAATTTACTTAATGTACAAACGTACTTTAAAAAAACGATATCTAAGCCGTGCAAACGACTTAGATAAAGTCTAAAATTCATTTTACTGATTTAATTTTTTTTTCCAAATTCAAAATATATTAATTCATTGCTGTCAACAATAGTTTTGGTAAAGTTGTATCGCTAAGAGTGATGGAATGGAAAGAATTAGCAAAACAAATTAATTCAATTAAGGAAAAATTTGAAAAATCTTATAAATGTATTAACAAAGATACAACAATAAGTGTAAATACGCTAATCCACCATACAACCATTCTAGTAGCTGAATATAACAATATCAGTCAATTAGCATCCTCTTACAAATACAAGATATCAAGTTTACATGTAGATCAATGTCTTCAAATATTACGCTCATTACAAACAAGATTGGAAAATGTAAGTGTAAGACACAAAATTACCTTACAAATACCAACAAATCCCTACTATCAAATTGAGTTTGACCCAAATCAATTCCAAAATTTGGACAAATCAAAACCAATAATTGAAGTAGAGGGTAAAGCGGAAAGCGACATTGATACACTTGAAGAAAGCGAAACAACAATAGCAATGGCACAAACAATTGTGGAATTCCTTAAGCTAGCCTCATCACTCATACCTGAGTTTGATGGAAAGGCCGAAAACCTACAAAGTTTCATAGATGCGCTGAATCTAGTAGATTCCCTTAAAGGCACACATGAAGCAGCAGCTATAAGTCTAATAAAGACAAAGCTCAAAGGCCATGCTAGAAACTTGATTAGTAATGAAGACACAGTAGCTGCAATAGTTGCGCAACTGTCAAAATTAGTGAAAGGAGAATCGGTAGAAGTATTATCTGCCAAACTTCTAAATCTGCAACAAAAAAGTAAAACAGCTAATCAGTATACCCAGGAGGTAGAAAAATTAACTAAATCTCTTGAGGGAGCTTATATCAGTGATGGATTGTCACCTGAATTAGCCACTAAATACAGCACAACGCTTGCTGTCAAGGCCATGACACAGAACTGCGCTTTAGATAAGGTAAAACTTATCATGCAGGCAGGCACATTCAATAATATGAATGATGTCATATCCAAGTTTGTGAACAGCTGTACCGAAGCAACAGGACAGTCAAATACTGTACTGCACTTCCAACAGCGCCAAAATGGATATTATCGAGGTAACCGAGGTAATTACCGAGGAAGAGGTAATTACCAAAACAACGGTTATAATAATAACAATAACAGATATAACAATAGAGGAGGTCGAGGTAATAACAGAGGTAGAAATTATTCTAACAGAGGCAACGACCAAAACAGAAATAATTATAATAACAATAATGTCCGAGTTGCCCAAAATACTTCGGGAAACTCCCAGACACCTCCAGATACACAAAATTAAATAATAAAATATATACTGTTAACTTAAGTCTCAACAATTTCGTATCATTCAAAAATGTTGCAACAAATAAAAAGATAACATTTTTGATTGATACAGGTGCAGACATTTCAATTATAAAAGAAAATTCTGATGTCTTTCATGACATCCAAATCAATAGAATTATAGACATTCGAGGCATAGGAGAAGGAGTAATAAACTCCAAAGGACTAGTCTCGATGGAATTACAAACAGACAAATACATTATTCCATACAAATTTCATCTACTTCATTCAGATTTCGCAATCCCCTGCGATGGAATAATAGGATTAGATTTCATAAAAAGATTTAATTGCCAATTAGATTACAATAGTTCAGAGGATTGGTTTATAATTAGACCGCAAAACCTAACGTATCCTGTCTACGTCCCAATAACATTTAGTTCTGGTACTAACTCGACACTTCTACCAGCAAGATCCCAAGTGATACGCAAAATAGAGTTGTCTTCAGCAGAAGAAAACATTTTAATTCCAAAACAGGAAATTAAACCGGGTGTTTATGTTGCAAACACTATTGCAACAGCCCAAAATACTTTTGTCCGATTCTTAAATACCACAGGTACATGCCAAGTAGTAGGCATTAACAACTTAAAATTTGAATCACTTTCGAACTACGATTTAGTTCGAAATCCAAAAGAAAAAAGAAAGGAGTCTGTAATTAATAAATTAAAGAAAAATTTTCCAGTTTTGTTTAAGAAACAACTTGAAGAAATATGCACCCAGTATAGTGATGTGTTCGGACTTGAAACCGAAACAATCACAACAAACAATTTTTATAAGCAAAAATTGAGACTTAAGGATGATGAGCCAGTATACGTAAAAAATTATCGATGTCCGCATAGCCAAATAGAAGAAATCCAGCATCAAGTTGGAAAATTAATTGAACAAAATATTGTTGAACCGTCTGTCTCACCATACAATAGCCCACTTTTGTTAGTCCCAAAGAAAGCTCTTCCAGGCTCTAAAGAGAAAAAATGGCGATTAGTAATTGATTATCGCCAAATAAATAAAAAATTGCTGTCAGATAAATTTCCACTCCCCAGAATTGACGATATTCTCGATCAATTGGGTAGAGCTAAATATTTTTCATGCCTTGACTTAATGTCAGGTTTCCACCAAATTGAACTTGAGGAAAACTCAAGAAACATAACGTCTTTTTCAACAAGCAATGGTTCATATCGCTTCACGCGATTACCATTTGGTTTAAAAATAGCGCCTAACTCATTTCAGAGAATGATGACAATAGCATTCTCAGGCCTAGAGCCTTCACAAGCATTCCTTTATATGGATGATTTAATCGTCATTGGCTGTTCTGAACAACATATGATTATAAATTTAACAGATGTTTTTAAACTTTGTAGAAAAAACAATCTAAAATTGCATCCAGAAAAATGTTCATTTTTCATGCACGAGGTGACGTTTTTAGGTCACAGATGCACAGATAAAGGAATCCTACCAGATGACAAAAAATTTGATGTTATCAATAATTATCCTGTCCCTACGGACGCAGATAGCGCTAGAAGATTCGTTGCATTTTGCAATTATTACCGACGTTTCATTAAAAACTTCGCCGATTATTCACGGCACATAACTAGATTATGTAAAAAGAACGTTCCTTTCGAATGGACTGCGGAATGCCAAAATGCATTCCAGTACTTAAAAAATAAACTTGTTCAACCAAATTTATTACAGTACCCAGATTTTAGCAAAGAATTTTGCATAATCACAGATGCAAGCAAACAAGCATGTGGACCAGTTTTAACTCAAAACTATAATGGACTCCAACTCCCAGTCGCATATGCATCTAGAGCATTCACTAAAGGTGAAAGCAATAAGAGTACTACAGAACAAGAACTAGCAGCAATACATTGGGCAATAACACATTTTCGACCATATATATATGGCAAACATTTTAAAGTTAGAACTGATCACAGACCTTTAACATATTTATTTTCTATGGTAAATCCAAGTTCAAAGCTAACACGCATGCGACTCGAATTGGAAGAGTATGATTTTACAGTAGAGTATCTGAGAGGGAAAGATAATTTCGTGGCAGACGCCTTATCAAGGATAACAATATCCGAACTAATTGACATGAACCGAAAAGTCCTGAAAGTCACTACCAGGCAACAATATAGACAGAAAAATTCCTGCGCAGGAAATGTACAAGTAGATTTGCCTACGCAAACTCTTGACAACGCTTCTAAGCCCAACGTATATGAAGTCATTTGTAATGACGAAGTACGAAAAGTAGTGGCCTTGCTAATAAAAAATCAGATATGTTTTTTGAAACGTGGAAGAACAATTATAGCAAGAATTGATGTTAGCGATCTGTACACTAATGGAAAACTTGACTTAGGTCAGTTCTTCCAAAGGCTTGAAATGCAAGCCGGTATACTTAAGATTAACCAACTCAAAGTGGCACCGAGCGAAAAGATCTTTGAATTAGTTTCAATTGAATCTTTTAAAAATATGGGCAATAAAATTCTGAATATTTTAAGAGTAGCGCTACTCAAGCCGGTGACCCTAATAGATAAAGAAAAAGATCAAGAAGCTAAATTCTAAATTTCATGACGATCCAATTCAAGGAGGTCATAATGGCATTACAAGAACGCTAGCTAAAATAAAAAGACATTACTACTGGAAAAACATGACTCGTTATGTCAAAGAGTACGTACGTAAATGTCCAAAATGCCAAAAATCCAAAACAACAAAACATATAAAGACCCCATTGACATTAACTGAAACACCAATTATAGCTTTTGATAGGGTAATTGTAGATACTATAGGTCCATTACCACTATCAGAGAATGGCAATGAATATGCAGTTACGCTAATATGCGATCTAACAAAGTATTTAGTAACCATTCCAATTTCAAACAAAAGTGCAACAACTGTTGCCAAAGCTATATTTGAAAACTTGATTCTAAAGTACGGTCCAATGAAGACGTTCATTACGGACATGGGAACAGAATATAAGAATTCAATAATAAATGATTTGTGCAAATATTTAAAGATAGATGACATAACGTCTACCGCACATCATCACCAGACTTTAGGAACAGTAGAACGAAGTCATAGAACATTTAATGAATACGTTCGTTCTTACATATCAACAGACAAAACCGATTGGGATGTTTGGATACAATATTTTACATACTGTTTCAACACAACACCCTCGGTAACACACGGCTATTGTCCATACGAACTAGTATTTGGAAGATTACCAAGACAGTTCACAGATTTTAATAATACAACTAGAATAGAACCATTATATAATGAAGAGGATTACGCTAAAGAAATTAAGTTTAGATTAGAAATAGCATATAAAAGAGCAAGAATAGCACTAGAGAATAGTAAAGCCAGAAATAAAAAATTTTATGACAATAAAATATCAGATGTAAGCAAAGAAATAGGAAATAAAGTTTGGTTAAAAAATGAAGCAGGACACAAACTAGATTCTTCATATATAGGACCATTTGAGGTCATAGATATAGATAATAAAGATAATATAACAATAAGAAATAACAAAAATAAAGAACAGAAAGTTCATAAAGATAGGTTAAAATTGTTTAATAAATAAATAAAGACAAGAAAAAGGTCTGATCAACCAAAAAAAAAAAAAAACAAAAAAAAAAAAAAATTAAATAAAAAAAAAAAAGAAAATATATATATATATACAAATAATATTTCCACTAATTTATAATACTATATTAAATAAAATTAAAAATGTACATACATATATATACAAAAACGTTATATATAAATAAAAAGATTTGAAAAAAAAAATTATAATAAAAATACATTAAATATATATATATAATTAACAATACATATAATTATAAAATTAAATAACTCCATAATATTACGTTATTTTTTTAAAAAGGGAGGTGTAGTATGTTGTATGCCTAATAAGCATATGCCCACAGTATTGTAGAGTATACAATACATCAAGTGGTCATATGCCATACTCACAACATAGCGACACTTTGTTGCTATGTTTATACAATCAAATATATAAGTGCAGCAATATGATCCGTCACTTATGCGGACTGGCCTGCAGCGTGGGATCTGCAGTGCAAGCACTTTGACGCTTCGACCGTTCGGTCCCAGCGCATTATATATATGCCTTCTGCATGTATATACAATAGCATACATACATACATGCATACTACGCTCTCCCGTTCTGTCGCTGCTCTCAGCGGCAGAACTCTATGTATAAGCAGCATGTATTTAGCCTAAGTAATTTTTGAAATAAAAGATTGGATCCAGTTCCATATCAAAAGACAAAGAGTAAACGTGTTTAAAGATAACGAACCACCTTTTTTCCTACATGGCGACCGTGACAAGTTTTTAGTTTTCGTTTAAAACGTTCGCGCGCCAACATACAACAAAATTAAATTTCAACCAAATGATTTGGCCAAAATACTTAAAGTGCCCAAAGTCGTAGTGGGAGGTGTGAAGCAAAGTGGACAACAACAGCTACAACAACAACAACACACAAAAAAAAAACGGGGACGCCAGTCAGCGACAGACGACGGCGATGGAGGGATAGCTGTGGATGTCAAAATTAGTATCTGAGTGAGTAGAGTGTAGATGGATAGGAATAAGAAACAAAAAAAGCGCGGCGGAATAAAACAAAAACTGAGGTCGGAAATTGACCGTCTCAGCAAAGAGTTGAGCAATCAAGCCAACCCGCCAGCATGGAACGATTCTGTTTCCATGCATGAAAAGCGCTCGTTTCACGAAGCACAACTAGTGCAATTGATAAATAAAAACAAAAATCCATCTATCACCTACCACCAGATTAAAAATTTGAAAAAGAAAATAATACCTCCACTACCAACAGCTATCCCAGAATACAAGCGACAGTGCCCGGATGACTGCGAGGGACCGCTGGACAGCCCATTCTGCAACTACACGTGCAAACATTGCACAGCAGCCTGTGCGACCAGCACCGGCACCGCCTAGCGTTACAAGCTAGGCCAAGGACAAGGACACCACCGAGGACCGACAGCGCTCCCAAGTACGCACACCAATATATTTTAATTTTCATATATTATTATAATAAAAAAAAATACATTGTAATCGCCCGATTAGAGTACATGTCGGAAGGCTGTACAAAATATAGGCAGGAAACATTGTAAATTCACCTGCGAGTGAATAAAATAATAACAAAAATTTTTTAAAGTAAAAATATATATAAAAATATATTTGTAAAAACAGCAAATATAAGTAATGAAAAAAAATTGATTGAAAAACAAAAAAAAAAGGGATTAATAAATTGTATATTATATATATATATATAGAAGAAACGAAATGACAAATCCATGACTAAAACAAAAAAAAAATTTTAAAGAAGACAAATAGATATTTTAAAAATGGGAGGAAAAACTTCCAAAGTTGAGGATAACACAGCCAATGTGCTGAATGTTATATCAGTTGTCGATACAACCAATCATTTAGACATTCAAATTGTTCTTCTTGCTTTAATAGTAGCAATTTCAGCAGCAAATTTATTAATCAAAATTTACTTAATGTACAAACGTACTTTAAAAAAACGATATCTAAGCCGTGCAAACGACTTAGATAAAGTCTAAAATTCATTTTACTGATTTAATTTTTTTTTCCAAATTCAAAATATATTAATTCATTGCTGTCAACAATAGTTTTGGTAAAGTTGTATCGCTAAGAGTGATGGAATGGAAAGAATTAGCAAAACAAATTAATTCAATTAAGGAAAAATTTGAAAAATCTTATAAATGTATTAACAAAGATACAACAATAAGTGTAAATACGCTAATCCACCATACAACCATTCTAGTAGCTGAATATAACAATATCAGTCAATTAGCATCCTCTTACAAATACAAGATATCAAGTTTACATGTAGATCAATGTCTTCAAATATTACGCTCATTACAAACAAGATTGGAAAATGTAAGTGTAAGACACAAAATTACCTTACAAATACCAACAAATCCCTACTATCAAATTGAGTTTGACCCAAATCAATTCCAAAATTTGGACAAATCAAAACCAATAATTGAAGTAGAGGGTAAAGCGGAAAGCGACATTGATACACTTGAAGAAAGCGAAACAACAATAGCAATGGCACAAACAATTGTGGAATTCCTTAAGCTAGCCTCATCACTCATACCTGAGTTTGATGGAAAGGCCGAAAACCTACAAAGTTTCATAGATGCGCTGAATCTAGTAGATTCCCTTAAAGGCACACATGAAGCAGCAGCTATAAGTCTAATAAAGACAAAGCTCAAAGGCCATGCTAGAAACTTGATTAGTAATGAAGACACAGTAGCTGCAATAGTTGCGCAACTGTCAAAATTAGTGAAAGGAGAATCGGTAGAAGTATTATCTGCCAAACTTCTAAATCTGCAACAAAAAAGTAAAACAGCTAATCAGTATACCCAGGAGGTAGAAAAATTAACTAAATCTCTTGAGGGAGCTTATATCAGTGATGGATTGTCACCTGAATTAGCCACTAAATACAGCACAACGCTTGCTGTCAAGGCCATGACACAGAACTGCGCTTTAGATAAGGTAAAACTTATCATGCAGGCAGGCACATTCAATAATATGAATGATGTCATATCCAAGTTTGTGAACAGCTGTACCGAAGCAACAGGACAGTCAAATACTGTACTGCACTTCCAACAGCGCCAAAATGGATATTATCGAGGTAACCGAGGTAATTACCGAGGAAGAGGTAATTACCAAAACAACGGTTATAATAATAACAATAACAGATATAACAATAGAGGAGGTCGAGGTAATAACAGAGGTAGAAATTATTCTAACAGAGGCAACGACCAAAACAGAAATAATTATAATAACAATAATGTCCGAGTTGCCCAAAATACTTCGGGAAACTCCCAGACACCTCCAGATACACAAAATTAAATAATAAAATATATACTGTTAACTTAAGTCTCAACAATTTCGTATCATTCAAAAATGTTGCAACAAATAAAAAGATAACATTTTTGATTGATACAGGTGCAGACATTTCAATTATAAAAGAAAATTCTGATGTCTTTCATGACATCCAAATCAATAGAATTATAGACATTCGAGGCATAGGAGAAGGAGTAATAAACTCCAAAGGACTAGTCTCGATGGAATTACAAACAGACAAATACATTATTCCATACAAATTTCATCTACTTCATTCAGATTTCGCAATCCCCTGCGATGGAATAATAGGATTAGATTTCATAAAAAGATTTAATTGCCAATTAGATTACAATAGTTCAGAGGATTGGTTTATAATTAGACCGCAAAACCTAACGTATCCTGTCTACGTCCCAATAACATTTAGTTCTGGTACTAACTCGACACTTCTACCAGCAAGATCCCAAGTGATACGCAAAATAGAGTTGTCTTCAGCAGAAGAAAACATTTTAATTCCAAAACAGGAAATTAAACCGGGTGTTTATGTTGCAAACACTATTGCAACAGCCCAAAATACTTTTGTCCGATTCTTAAATACCACAGGTACATGCCAAGTAGTAGGCATTAACAACTTAAAATTTGAATCACTTTCGAACTACGATTTAGTTCGAAATCCAAAAGAAAAAAGAAAGGAGTCTGTAATTAATAAATTAAAGAAAAATTTTCCAGTTTTGTTTAAGAAACAACTTGAAGAAATATGCACCCAGTATAGTGATGTGTTCGGACTTGAAACCGAAACAATCACAACAAACAATTTTTATAAGCAAAAATTGAGACTTAAGGATGATGAGCCAGTATACGTAAAAAATTATCGATGTCCGCATAGCCAAATAGAAGAAATCCAGCATCAAGTTGGAAAATTAATTGAACAAAATATTGTTGAACCGTCTGTCTCACCATACAATAGCCCACTTTTGTTAGTCCCAAAGAAAGCTCTTCCAGGCTCTAAAGAGAAAAAATGGCGATTAGTAATTGATTATCGCCAAATAAATAAAAAATTGCTGTCAGATAAATTTCCACTCCCCAGAATTGACGATATTCTCGATCAATTGGGTAGAGCTAAATATTTTTCATGCCTTGACTTAATGTCAGGTTTCCACCAAATTGAACTTGAGGAAAACTCAAGAAACATAACGTCTTTTTCAACAAGCAATGGTTCATATCGCTTCACGCGATTACCATTTGGTTTAAAAATAGCGCCTAACTCATTTCAGAGAATGATGACAATAGCATTCTCAGGCCTAGAGCCTTCACAAGCATTCCTTTATATGGATGATTTAATCGTCATTGGCTGTTCTGAACAACATATGATTATAAATTTAACAGATGTTTTTAAACTTTGTAGAAAAAACAATCTAAAATTGCATCCAGAAAAATGTTCATTTTTCATGCACGAGGTGACGTTTTTAGGTCACAGATGCACAGATAAAGGAATCCTACCAGATGACAAAAAATTTGATGTTATCAATAATTATCCTGTCCCTACGGACGCAGATAGCGCTAGAAGATTCGTTGCATTTTGCAATTATTACCGACGTTTCATTAAAAACTTCGCCGATTATTCACGGCACATAACTAGATTATGTAAAAAGAACGTTCCTTTCGAATGGACTGCGGAATGCCAAAATGCATTCCAGTACTTAAAAAATAAACTTGTTCAACCAAATTTATTACAGTACCCAGATTTTAGCAAAGAATTTTGCATAATCACAGATGCAAGCAAACAAGCATGTGGACCAGTTTTAACTCAAAACTATAATGGACTCCAACTCCCAGTCGCATATGCATCTAGAGCATTCACTAAAGGTGAAAGCAATAAGAGTACTACAGAACAAGAACTAGCAGCAATACATTGGGCAATAACACATTTTCGACCATATATATATGGCAAACATTTTAAAGTTAGAACTGATCACAGACCTTTAACATATTTATTTTCTATGGTAAATCCAAGTTCAAAGCTAACACGCATGCGACTCGAATTGGAAGAGTATGATTTTACAGTAGAGTATCTGAGAGGGAAAGATAATTTCGTGGCAGACGCCTTATCAAGGATAACAATATCCGAACTAATTGACATGAACCGAAAAGTCCTGAAAGTCACTACCAGGCAACAATATAGACAGAAAAATTCCTGCGCAGGAAATGTACAAGTAGATTTGCCTACGCAAACTCTTGACAACGCTTCTAAGCCCAACGTATATGAAGTCATTTGTAATGACGAAGTACGAAAAGTAGTGGCCTTGCTAATAAAAAATCAGATATGTTTTTTGAAACGTGGAAGAACAATTATAGCAAGAATTGATGTTAGCGATCTGTACACTAATGGAAAACTTGACTTAGGTCAGTTCTTCCAAAGGCTTGAAATGCAAGCCGGTATACTTAAGATTAACCAACTCAAAGTGGCACCGAGCGAAAAGATCTTTGAATTAGTTTCAATTGAATCTTTTAAAAATATGGGCAATAAAATTCTGAATATTTTAAGAGTAGCGCTACTCAAGCCGGTGACCCTAATAGATAAAGAAAAAGATCAAGAAGCTAAATTCTAAATTTCATGACGATCCAATTCAAGGAGGTCATAATGGCATTACAAGAACGCTAGCTAAAATAAAAAGACATTACTACTGGAAAAACATGACTCGTTATGTCAAAGAGTACGTACGTAAATGTCCAAAATGCCAAAAATCCAAAACAACAAAACATATAAAGACCCCATTGACATTAACTGAAACACCAATTATAGCTTTTGATAGGGTAATTGTAGATACTATAGGTCCATTACCACTATCAGAGAATGGCAATGAATATGCAGTTACGCTAATATGCGATCTAACAAAGTATTTAGTAACCATTCCAATTTCAAACAAAAGTGCAACAACTGTTGCCAAAGCTATATTTGAAAACTTGATTCTAAAGTACGGTCCAATGAAGACGTTCATTACGGACATGGGAACAGAATATAAGAATTCAATAATAAATGATTTGTGCAAATATTTAAAGATAGATGACATAACGTCTACCGCACATCATCACCAGACTTTAGGAACAGTAGAACGAAGTCATAGAACATTTAATGAATACGTTCGTTCTTACATATCAACAGACAAAACCGATTGGGATGTTTGGATACAATATTTTACATACTGTTTCAACACAACACCCTCGGTAACACACGGCTATTGTCCATACGAACTAGTATTTGGAAGATTACCAAGACAGTTCACAGATTTTAATAATACAACTAGAATAGAACCATTATATAATGAAGAGGATTACGCTAAAGAAATTAAGTTTAGATTAGAAATAGCATATAAAAGAGCAAGAATAGCACTAGAGAATAGTAAAGCCAGAAATAAAAAATTTTATGACAATAAAATATCAGATGTAAGCAAAGAAATAGGAAATAAAGTTTGGTTAAAAAATGAAGCAGGACACAAACTAGATTCTTCATATATAGGACCATTTGAGGTCATAGATATAGATAATAAAGATAATATAACAATAAGAAATAACAAAAATAAAGAACAGAAAGTTCATAAAGATAGGTTAAAATTGTTTAATAAATAAATAAAGACAAGAAAAAGGTCTGATCAACCAAAAAAAAAAAAAAACAAAAAAAAAAAAAAATTAAATAAAAAAAAAAAAGAAAATATATATATATATACAAATAATATTTCCACTAATTTATAATACTATATTAAATAAAATTAAAAATGTACATACATATATATACAAAAACGTTATATATAAATAAAAAGATTTGAAAAAAAAAATTATAATAAAAATACATTAAATATATATATATAATTAACAATACATATAATTATAAAATTAAATAACTCCATAATATTACGTTATTTTTTTAAAAAGGGAGGTGTAGTATGTTGTATGCCTAATAAGCATATGCCCACAGTATTGTAGAGTATACAATACATCAAGTGGTCATATGCCATACTCACAACATAGCGACACTTCGTTGCTATGTTTATACAATCAAATATATAAGTGCAGCAATATGATCCGTCACTTATGCGGACTGGCCTGCAGCGTGGGATCTGCAGTGCAAGCACTTTGACGCTTCGTCCGTTCGGTCCCAGCGCATTATATATATGCCTTCTGCATGTATATACAATAACATACATACATACATGCATACTACGCTCTCCCGTTCTGTCGCTGCTCTCAGCGGCAGAACTCTATGTATAAGCAGCATGTATTTAGCCTAAGTAATTTTTGAAATAAAAGATTGGATCCAGTTCCATATCAAAAGGCAAAGAGTAAACGTGTTTAAAGATAACGAACCACCTTTTTTCCTACAGTTACTGTAAACAACACAAATAGCGCTGGTATTTCAAAACGTTCTGAGTACATAAAAGCCAAAAAATGTCAAACTTTGCGATACAGCTATCAGTTGCCAAATTGCAACACCAGGGTTGCCAAGTAATTATTCCCACTTACAATTCTTCTCCACCGTGCAGTTACGTACAGAAATATTATATCATAGTTTGAACGCTTGGAGGGGTAGCAGAGAAACTAATTCGTGTAAATGTTCGCGGTTTCTCCAGCTAAAAAACTATCGGCGCCATGTTCAGGCTATGTAATTAAAACTCTGCAATTAATACTTAATTCCAGATTGCCCCTGTGTTGCGGGCTCAATGCGCAGAGAAAAGTATGTTGAATGAGAAGACGAAATATTACGAAAACAAAAAACACATGAGAACAACTGGAACGCAAATTAATATTGAATACATTTAAACAAAAAAAAATTGTGAAAATTTCTTTTCAATTATTTAATTATTTTCGAAATTGTGCATAGAATAGCAACAAAACCAAAAAGTGCCAGACTATAGCGGAATGAGGGTGAAATTTGAAATTTGAAAAGGTCTAGCCAAGGAGCACCAGGAGATTTGGTGGCTCCTAAAATACTCAGGCTAAAGAGTCCATTGTATTTAAAGCTCTGGAAAGGGGGTAGATAGTCAAGGAGGGAAGGAGAAAAGTATCAGAGAAAGAGATAGGAAAGAATAGCGACAGAGATAGAGATAGTTAGTCCTGTGAGAATTTTCCAGATTCTTTGGCAAATCTGTAAATATACTCCAGTTTTAGAGAACGAATAATACTAATTCTCCTGACATCGGAACCCAATACTCGTAGCCGTGCTCTAGCAAAGGTCAAATGCTGAGGTTGTGTCCTGTGTCGATACCGACCATCAACCCAATGTCTTTCCTTCTAATTTTTAGTAGAAAGTTTGACAGTTTTCTGTTCGGACTTGTCACAAAACACTTTACAGTTCTGCAGCGTTCCAGACCGGACCATCGCTTTTTATGTAGATTGCCTACATAATCGCTGATCCAATTTTTGATTCCTGAGGAACTGATTCCGATTATTGGCTCTGGCCCCTGTGGGGGCACCGCTGATCCACGGTTGGCCAATTCGTCGGCAATTTCGTTTCCTTGAACACAGAAGTGTCCCGGAACCCATGTAGGTACGAGCGTTTCTATCTTGCAACAGAATTAAGCTTCTTTCTTACATTCTTGAAATATCTTTGAGGTTTGCTTCGCGTTCTCCAGGGCCTTCAATGCAGCCTGACTGTCACTGAAGACTCCAATCTGTTTCCCGCTCCATCTCCTCTCGATTATCCACTCGGCTACTTGCAGGATGGCAAAAACTTCTATTTGGAAAACAGTTGCCATTTCCCCCAAAGCATGGTGATACTAATTACTATCGTTTAAGTACCATCCGGCTCCAGACCCTATTTCATTCTTGGACCCATCGATAAAGAAAATATCCGTCAAACCTCCCTGCATGCATTCTGGATTGCCTGGATTGATCTGACATCAAATTTCCTTCCAAATGAAACAGAGGATACTGCTCCGATAGCAATTTCTCTGTGCTTCGGGACTCAATCTTCGTGCCAGAAACCATATTTATGGAGTCTACACATTGCTTTTATTGCTTCCTGTTGTATCTTAAGATCCAGGGGGAGCAAATCAAGCATAGCATTTAGGGCATCACCAGATGTTGTACTCATGGCACCCGTGATGCATAAACATACACTTCTTTGCAGCCTCTATAGTTTCCGGATTGTGGACTTAACCATGCTCCGTCGCCACCAGACCACAGAAGCGTAAGTGATGATTGGAATGATAAGTGCTGTGTATATCCATAGGACCACAGCAGGTTTCAGACCCCAGGTTTTACCAAAGACTCTGCGGCATTGCTGAAAAATCTTCAACGCACGATTCACCTTCACCGAAAGGTGTGCCTCCCAAGTCAGCTTCTTATCCAAGATTGCTCCTAGATATTTAACTTCGTTGGAAAGAATGAGGGTAGTTTGACAGTTTTTCTTGACTAGCCACAGCGCGTAAAGCTGCATGGCCATAAGGAAAAATGGACTCATCTTTCTAAATTTCCTTTTAAAGCTAAATTGATCGCCATATTCACAAAATCAGAACATTTTCACTATCAAATTATAATATAATATTATCTCAATTAACCCGCAAGTGTCTGATTATCATTATCATTTTAGAACAATTTTTGGTCAAAAGGAACAAATTTGCAGTCCGTTTTTTATTAAACTCTAACTTCACCTTGTACAAGTAACACGGCGCCTGAGTTCAGTACTTTGAATTCTGCTGCCTTGTGGTTCCAAGGCCAAGCATATACACGCAAACACTTCTTCTTCCAAGTAATTCATTTGAGAGTGGGTGAATTATTTGTTGATTCATTCCAATTAAAAACAAAAACACCACTCGTTGAAAGAGCAGATCCGCCATTCTCAAATCCAAGCTGAGGGGGAGTTTCACGTCGGCGTTTGCTTGATTGAAATCGAAAAACAACAGAAGCGTCGGATGAAGTTTGACCAATTGGATCGGTTTTTGTGCTTCCAAGTGTTACGGAAAATTGTAGAGCCAAAAACAAAAAAGAAATAAACTTCTGCCAGTCTACCTTGAGAAAATCTCCTTTAAATAATGCATTTTGATTTTTCTAACTACAGATGATTTTGTATCGCGTTGTATGATGTCGGCACACCACAAAGAACTTATTTTCAAGGTTTTTCAAATTACTCACTTGTATAAATAGCACTTTGAATCCTATGCATTCCCAAAAAGCGATTTTCTAATTTCTCATTTTTTATGTAGTGAATCGCTAGGAAAACATATGATTTATCTAACTGATCCGCGCTCCAAACATCAATAGTTAAGCCATAACCGATTCTTTGCATCCACTTCAATTCAGTCTTCACTTCTTCAAAATAGTTTGCGTATAATTTCTGCACATATTGCGATATTGATACCGTTTCAGGCAATATGTCTTCCATATTTACATGTTGTCCAAATCTCGTACCAATATTTCTTAAATATGCATCAAGTTTTTGTGTCCAGGAGTCTTCGATCGTATCAATTGGTCGACAATTGTCAATTGTCCATTGCAAACATATGCGTTCTAAATTCTCCTTCATTTTGAGTTCAATACTAGTCCAAATTTGATGTGTCTTTTCGAGTTTCATAGTGACATAACACTTATGTTTGAGCAACTTCCAAATGTTGTCGGTGAATACAAATATTTTACTACATTTACTACATACAACAAAGTTTTCAATAAACATTCCAGTGTCAGTTTTGATTTTCGCAAAAATTTGCCATATACTGCTTTGTGATGTGCTCTCATTTTTATTCGAAACCATCTGATAAACATTAGCTGAGAGCTTCTCCGCAATGACTTGTATAGTTGTGCCGCTCTTAGGTGCCTGAAAAAAATATACGAGTAATTTTATATGTATGAGTTAAAACATTACAAAAGTGTTTGGAAATTCTATTACTTTACAACACAAAAAAAGGTTTTACCATATCGATCTTAGATTCGAATATGAAAGGAAGACTAACTTCGGTCCGGACCGAACTTTATATACCCGGTGAATGTTTGTAAAGAACTTCGGCCTCGGCCATGTTCGAACGCGCAAGTTCAGTTCGGCTTCGGCAAGTAAAAGAAGGAAAAAAGCCAAGCTTTTACCGAACATTTCTTTTTTTTTAATCCTTATGAAAATACTCAAAACATCTATTGGAATTTACGTGCTAGTAATATGATTTGTTTCCATTAAATGACAAAGTGAATGGTGAACATTTTCTGTTAGAAAAAATTGCTCATTGCTGCAATTCAGCTCGGTACCGAAAGTCGATGCTGCTTGCAAGTGAGAAGTGCCGAGTACTTCATTTTTTATATTACACTGTACGATTATCTAACTATGAGTGTTAAAAAGTTGCTGTAAAAGTATATTTTTATTTGGTTATTTTTACAAGCATAGTTACGAATATATATGTTATGATCTTTTTTTGCTTTTAATCAATAAAAATACTGTGGTATTATGAAAGCATTTCTTGTTTCTTACCTGGCTCGTTGAAGCCTGATCAGTACTCATCTCGGCTCTGTTAAATTTCTCTACTGTTAAAAAGCCGATGATGCATCTGCGGAAATGAGCCCTTTAATATCGTAATTGTAGTTGTAGATGAGGTGTATTAGAGAACTAAAAAGAGAGTGTCATAATTAGTGAAGAGCACTACCGCTAAACACGACGAGTACAGAATGCAAATATATTAGTGGGCTTACGGTGAAGCAAATGGGATGAAAATTTATGTAGTTCTTGACTCCTTAAGCCATATTAAGTAACAAATTAGAAATATTTAGTATTAATTATGAATATTAAAGAAATAATTTAATTAGGTTAGGTTACTGTAAACAAAGTGTTATCTTCTTATCCTGTAAATAAAAATGAATTAATAATAAAAAAGTATATGTAAACAAGGCTTAATACAACCCATGCCGAAACAATTTTAGAGGTGCAGCCAACATCACACCGTTAACCGGCTCTCAACGAACTTGAAGGAATCAGCTGATTGGCTGACGGAACTGGGGTCATGACGGCGCTTATATATATATATATATACATATAATTAGCGCGTACACCCTTTTTGGGGGTTTGGCCGAGCCCCTTCTCCTATTTGTGGTGTGCGTCTTGATGTTGTTCCACAAATGGAGGGACCTACAGTTTCCAGCCGACTCCGAACGGCAGATATTTTTATGAGGAGCTTTTTCATGGCAGAAATACACTCGGAGGTTTGCCATTGCCTGCCGAGGGGCGCCCGCTATTAGAAAAATGTTGTTCTTAATTTTGACGTTTCACCGAGATTCGAACCAACGTCTGTGAATTCCTAATGGTAGTCACGCACCAACCATTCGGCTGCAGTGGCCGCCTAGTTTACAAAAAAATTGAGATTATGTTGGAGATATACAAAGTGAAGTCCAAATAGACAAGACTGAGCTAAAATAGAACGACAGGAGCTTTGTTCTGATAACTTCGAGTTTATTTATTGTATTAAAAATAATCCTCTCTGGCCTCGATACAAATGTAATTTTCCGAATAAGTAGAAACCACAGGGAGCCACATCAGGCGAATATAGTGTGTGATTAATGGTTAAAGTTAAAATGTTAAAAAATCAGTCATAGGAGTGGATCGATGAATCGTAAAACCAAATGAGCATCGACTTGATTTTTGACTTCTTCAAACGCGATTTTTTGGGTGACGGCTCGTCTGGGGCTTCCATTCGGCACTTTGACGCTTAGTTTCAGGTTCATGTTGGAAACACCACGTTTCAGCACCAGTTACAATGTTGTAAAGGAAGTTCTCGTCTTTTCTCGCCTCTTTAATGAGGTCTTCCGAATGTTGAATTCTGAGCAATTTGTTGTCCCTAGTTAACGTGTGCGATATGAAACGTGCACAGACCTTTCGTAAGTCCAAATGATCAGTTAAAATGTGATAAATCGATGTTTTTGAGATATTCAATTACGATTCCATGAATTTCAACGATGACTTCGATTCATCTTTGATCAATTTACGAACAATTTCGATGCAGTTTACAGTGATTACTGATTTTCTACATTGTATGTTCATTGTCATTTATGTCCTGACAACCATCTCTGAAACGTGTAAACCACTTATGAACTCTGGCACGAGATAGACAATCATCGCCATAAACTTTTTTCATCAATTCAAATATTCCGGTAAACGTTTTACCGATTTTAAAACAAAGTTTGTTCGAAACTTATTTTTGTACCGATGACATAAACATACTGACACTTACAAGACGCAATAACTTCGCTTCCACTGAACCGAAAGTTACCAAGCTTTGACTGGAAGTCAACTAGTGATGCAACTTCCAAAAATTTGTATGGCCTTGGTTATTTTGGACTTCACTTTGTACATAGGTATACTATATGAACGAATATTGCAGGCAAATGAATAGTACCTATACATAAGGAAGGGCATAGAACTGAACGCCAAAATTACAGAGGCATGTGTTTACTTAATACTGGTTATAAAGTATTTACTATTGTTCTATTGTAGAGGCTGAATATTTATGCTGAAGTCATCCTAGAAGCTTACCAATGAGATTTCGAACAAGGTTTTACTGGCCATCAAATATTTGGAAAGTTTTTCGAATATAATATTGATATATATTTCCGCTTTATTTACTTCAAACAGGCCTTTGACAATATAAATAGAAAACAAATAAAGTATTGATTTCAGAAAATTGAAATACCTTTGAACTTAATTAATTTAATTCTCTGTACATTGTCGAAAACAACAAGTAAAATGCTGATGCAAGGAAGCCCATTTCAAGTCATATCCGGTGTAGAAAAAGGAAACGCCGAAAGAGGGAAATGCTAGCAAAGCTTTTATTTTAACACCAATTGGAGGCAGAAAGAGAGGGCGCCCACGAAAAAGATGGTTAGATGTCGTCGAATAAGATCTTAAGAAAATGAACGTACACAACTGGGGAGGTGAAGCTATGGATATAATAAAGTATACCTAAATTGTTGATGAATGGTACACCACGGACTGTGATTGATTGAGACTAAGAAGAGGAAGTTGCTGGTATACGAAAAAAGCCACACACTGTATCCACTCATTTCCTTGCTGTCTGAACCAGAGATGACAAAATGCGAAACGCTCGCATTTTATGTAAGAACGCGCCCAAGTACTCGTTTGGGTACTTATCAGCACTGCACGAAATGCCGGACTTCCAGAAATAAGGCATCAGAATCAACTTATGACCACAGTTCGTCTTTACGTGAATGGAAAAGTGTCGCGATATAAATATTTTTAGTTTTTATTTTAAATACATCGAACTGAAGCGAAATAATTGAAGAGAAACTGCTTTACCGGCGGTCTGATATTTTAGCGAGAATGGAGAGAATTGGAAAAAATGTAACGTTTAGAGATTTCGTTACGCGAGAGAGAAAAAAAGATACAACATAGAGAGAAGGAGAAAGAGAGCTATACATTTTCTACACCTAAGACATAGGCTTCGTTGTAAGACAGAGTATACAGATATATAACATAGAGAGAAAGAGAAGGAGAGCTATATATCATAATGGTACGCGACAGAGAAAAAATTAGAAAAAAAGTTGCTGGTCATGTTGCAGCGCATAACATCAGTAAAACAGCGGTACCAATCGGACGACGCACATCAACAATCCCGCTTAACAACAACAAAACGATTAACGCTAAACGATCACATTTACCATTAGTTTGTGCTTGTGCGACGACCATTCACAAGTCTCAGGGAAGCACGTATTCTGAAGTTGTTTACGAATATGATAAAAAACATTCGCAATCATTAGTTTACGTTGCTTTATCACGAGTCACTTGTATTGAAGGCTTGTGGATTATAACGAACGGAAATGATTTTAGATTCTACCATGGTCGACGAGCATCAGTCAGTATGTTTCATTTACAATATGAATTCCGGATACTATCGTTAAATAGATTAACAAATAATCGATTTCATGACTCAGAGAAGAGGGCTATCTGTATGTACTCCTAATTGTCAGAGCCTACGAGCACATTCCGCAGATTTAACAGACTCTGTCATCCGCAAATCGAGTATAGTACTTTTGTCCGAAACTTGGTTAAACGATAACGAGGATATTAGTATACCAAATTTCAATTGCGTCATCAAATATAAGCGACTAAATGTTAGAGCTGGCGGTGTGGCAATCTACCACAATCAAGATGATAGCGTAAATATCGTCACACCAAGCATGGAAAAGACTGCAAGGCAGTCTCAGTCATATTCATCAACAGTCACACCAGTTGGCGATGTTTGCATTGCGGAATGTCAAACGCTGAATGGAAAAACTATTGTCATAGCCGCCATCTATATCTCACCGAACCAAAATCTTGATGACATAATATATTTCATTCACACTACTGGTTTACAGCCACGCAGGTGCAAATGCACTTGAAAGAGGCGAAGACAAAATTCCATTGATTCTCGGGGGAGATTTCAACGTAAATTTCGGATCCAATGATTCTTTGCCGTTGATTCAATTTCTTCGAGAAACATTCGGTTTGCAGATAAACAATAACCCTAAAGAATCAACAACAAAATCCGGAACTACACTAGATGCAATTTTCACACGTTATCTAGAAAATATTGAATCACGTACATATATTTCATATTTCAGCTATCACAAACCAATTATATCAGTATTACCAATTGAACCACCAACAGATGATAGCATAATGCATATATAGTTAATAAAATCGAATTTTGGTTACACAAATTTTATACTGTTGTACACAAATTTTATACTGTCTCCTTCTCTTCCTCTCTCTCTCTCTCTCTCTCTCTCTTATTCACACTCATTCACTCACAGAAGTTTCACTTCTACCACGTGTACGATGCTGCACATGATTTTTTTTTTAAATTAAGATTTGATTTTCAAATTGTCACAAATATTCTTAATTCCTTTTCGGCTTCTACTTTTAATTGATCTTGTGTACACACATACTAGGTGGTTCAATAAGTTTGGCGGCTCGATAAGAAAACCACAATTATATGGTTCGAAATACACTTCATTATTCAGCATAGACTCCCTGAACATCAATACACTTGTTCCAACAAGATTCCAATTTATGTATACCATCTCTTAAGTGAAAATCAGGAAGGGCTGCAAAATATATTTCCACAGATGTTATGACCTTATCGTTTAATGAAAAAGGCTTTCCATGCAGATATAGTTTTAGGTATTGAAAGAGGTGGGAGTCCCTTGGGGTCAAATTTAGTGAAAACGGTGGATACTCCAACAATTTGAACTTTAGTCTTGCCATTAGCAAATTGCTCTTGTGCCATAGTGGATTGCGCTGTTAAAAAAGATTTCTTTTTTCACGAAGTTTTCCCTTCACTTGGTATAAAAGGTTACATTAATATTCAGAATTTATTGTTTTACCAGTTTCCAAGTAATCCACAAAAAAAGTCCTTTCGCATCCCAAAAAACTGATGCTAAAACCTTCTTGGCTGATTTCTGGACACGTACACGTTTTGGAGCCGAAGCACCAGGTTCACACCAATCTTTGGCCTCCCATTTTGATTTAGGATCATGCTGATAGACCCAAGTCTCATCCATAGCGATGAGTTGACGCACAAATTCCACTTTATCTTAGAAAATACTCTAAATGTTGCAAAAATCTAAATCGAAAAGTCGCATTCGAATGCATTTCTGTTCCATTGTTAGGAAATGAGGCACCCATTGTGCAAATAGTTTTCTGAAACCCAATATTTCAGGCAAAATATGTCGATTGGCGATTTTCCAATACGATTTCTTATATTTGCTTTACGATTTCTGGTGTTGTTGCTACTTTTGGACGTCCTTGACATGGATCATCTTTAAGGCTTGCACAACCACGTTTAAATTCAGAAACTCACCCTTCTACTGAACTAATTGAAAGCGAAGAGTCCTTATACACTTTCAACATTCGTTTAAAAATTTCCAAAAACTTCCAAAAATAAAAATTCATTCACTGCAGGATACTTGATTTTCTCCATTGTAGAAAATACTGTAAAACGTCGATACTATATGGCTCGTAAACACAGAATGAAGTGGTAGATTGGAATGAAACTTCACACACATTCATATGAAGAGTGCATAAACATAACAAAACTAAATTTAAGGTAGTGAAAACGTCCTTTCCTATCGAACGGCAAAACTTCTTGAACAACCTGGTATTGTCAAATTGCTGTATTCATTTTACTTATATGCATGTAATTGTATTCAAGACTAGGTGTTGGTTTTTGTAATTGAGTTTATATGTAAATATTTTATTCTTTGCTTTAAAAGTTCAATATATGTATTGTAATTGAACTGAATTCGATTTGTGATGCCTTTAGTCTGAGTTATTTAAACATCATACTTTTGTTAACTATTTTTAAGTCATAAAAAATTAAAAATCATCTTCGCCAAATGTTATTGTTAACTTTATTTTGTTTTATCTCATTCTGTTTGTTGTTTCACAAATTGGTTTTTGTTACCCACTTTTTATTTTATTTTATTTTCAAAAATTTAAATATTTTATGTATTTCTTTATAATAACGTTTTTCGCCGTTGTTGTTGTTGTTGTTGTAGCAGCATAAAAAATCCCCATACATATACGAGAAATGCTGCTGAAGTGACAGACCGTGGCCGGGTATAAATCTGGCTCGTTCCGGTTATGTAGAACCGACTGTCGTGGTTTTGTGCTCATGCATTTTATGCTGATTGTGCTCATTTTTATTCTATGTATGTGAGTATGGCTAATATAAACCGAATGCTCAATACTAACCTCATTGGTGTAGTAAAAAATTGAAAATCCCCAATTTTTGTTTAAAAAATACCCAATTAATGTTTCTTCCAGTGTGGCATTGCTGAATAAAAGTTATCAAAAATACACATTTTGCCAGCGCTCTAACGAGAGTTTCGCATCTGGTCAATGCGAATATATTAAAGGTGGTATCAGTACACCAGCTGATTTGCTTTTTTCCATTCGCCGGGTCAGCATAAAACGAAATGATGAAAAGCCGATCCATTTCCACTATCGTCGTATACTTCTTGCTCCAGCTGCATGTTGGCTGTGCGTGGCGTTCTTTTCTGCATCCTTTTGTCGTGATATTTCTATCAAATCGAATTGTTGTTGGTCTAGCGCCACCAACTTTAATGAATATGCCTCGCATCTAGTCATCTGTGGTCTGAACAACTGCTGATTGGACGACTGTGTGAATAGAAAGCTTAGCGCTGTTGATTGTAATGCGCGAGCCTTGCACTTAAAAACGGTCTCAAAGCAGCGGTACTCAACGAATCGACAGCAACAACAGCAGAGAGAACACGAATTAGAACTTTCGATAGCGAGTATATTAAATGAGTTTGCTTATGCATTCAATTCAGCTACTTTTATTTGGCAAGAAAAATAATGGAATAAACTCAAAGGAAGTTGAATGACCTGACTCGAATAGATACCTAACGTTTACCAATGTGACAAATCGTAAATACTAAAAAAAACGTCAAATCTAAGACCATATCTGAAACCAGCAACACCAGGAGTTCACCATACGTACAAGAAACTGAAGTCTTGACCTGTTCCTGGCAAAAACCAATTGGAAATCAATAGGAAATAAATTGGAAATAAACTGAATTCTAACGAAACACAATGCGAAACGAATCGTAAACTCTTAATGGTGTTCATGCCTTCTCTACTCGTCGCAAAGTAACGTGTGACGTGTTGTTGCTGCAAAATTGTAACTTTGTTTAGCGCGCTTTAAAGTATCGAATGCCGTTTAGTTTTACTTGACCGCACTTTAGGCTTTCGGCATTTAAATGCCTCGCGTTGCTTTGTATGTTTTTAATCGTTTTTGCCTTTGACCAGCGTTAATTCTCAATTTTAAATAAAACTATTTATACTAATTAATTACGCGTTATGAATGCCATTAGCCCCGAACAATTCTTCATATTTCGGGGCTTAAAGCTGATTATTCTGACAGGTCTCAAAGCTCTTCTCATTGGCACAAACCTTTTACTAATTTAGATGAACGAAATTTGCGCTTCAACCACCGCGAAGTTTTTTTCTGAAAATTATCGATTCCACATATAAGTATAAATTCCTCCTAGCTTAAAGATTGTCGAATATTAAATTATTATTTTCTCCACTACTCGCTCAATTCGAGTTTATTTGTACACACTAATTTCTACTAAGTTAAGCTTTGCGCTCTTCATACCTAACTGACCTACTCGTTTTCTTCAAGGAAGTACTTATGTGTGTGCATTCTCAATGTTCGATGCCACATTTATAGAGAGTGAGAGACTTTCCTGCCAGCTACTTTCGTTCTAAGAGTGAAAGTATTCTCTACATACACAACCGCTATTCTTCAACATCTCCCTCATTTGAGAGATCCACAGTTCCAGCTGGATATCATTTAATTTAATTAATTTAATTTTTAAAGTGCTGATAATTATTTCTATAGAATTGCTGGACTATACATAAATGATCTTAGCGGCAATAAAAAATTTGTTTTGCGACCACTTTACTCTTGACTGTATACACCCACATTTAAGATATTCTTAAAACATATTTTATATTGTATAATTTTTTGGTTTTTTTAAGTAACTAAAAAAATAACTAATTTTTCATATTTTATGTAGTGAATTATTAGGAATGGGTATGTTGCCTCTAAATATTCCTCGCCCCGAACATCAAAAGTTAAACCATAACCAACTTGTCTTCTCAGGCCCACTACGTAATTTTTCTCTTCGGGTTTCATTAATATGCCACACTTTTGTTTAACAAAATACGAAATGGTGTTAGTGAATTGAAATATTTTAAAACACTTTATTTTTATTAATATACATATATATACAAATATTATTGGGGGTATTGAAATCTTAAAATCAATATTATTAAAACCCATTACATGTAAAACTGCAACATACTCGTATAAACATGGCCATCTAAGCCCAAAGAGCAGGAAAACCTGTTGCAGCTCATTAGACAACGAGATTACATTTTGAGATATTCTGCAAGGTACCATCGGGCGAAGCATGTTTTCCAGACAGTTAAATATCGCCGTCTCTATTGGTAAAAAAATTGAGCAATGCATTCTCGCAAGCTTCTCTTAAGACCAGTTTTGTACTCGTACCATTAAGAAAAGTTTTCAGTTCAATGCTTGAAAGGTTTCAAGTCGCTTGCTGCCAGATCTGGCTATATTTCGGATGCGATAAACTCGCTGAGCTTCTGGCACAAACGCTACAATTTTTTAACATACTTTTTTAGGGAATTCACTATAATGCAGGCATTTCTTTGTTAGTATACCACACAGCCAACTTAAGACGCACTCAGGTGGAAGGAAGCGAATCGCTGGGACTGACTATGACGCTCTTGATGCTCAGCAGGTGTTAAACTAAAGCGAACCAGCTCTAAAGTGCGCGAACTGGCTCCCACAACTGAATGGTCCAGAGCCTCGGTCTCGCAAATTGGACGGAAAAGCAAAAACCTGACTGTAGGGGGAATTGTAAATGGTCGCTCTCAAGTGCTAACCTGAACACATTTGCGACGAACTCGGCTATCCGGTCATGCTTGGTAAACCGTGAGATGTGGGAACAAGCTTCAGACAGTTGTAGCAGAGAAAGCTACGATTTCCAGAAAGGTAGTTTGCGAGATTGTTATGGGAGCTTTGTCAGTTGTTCACACATTTTTACTGGCTGAAATCATGAATGAAGTAATAATTGGCGTATATTTCATGTTGCTGCACGGTTTTATATTACTTATTTACTGCTATCATCTGCTTCCAGTGGAGCATACGGCCTCGGGTTTTAAATTGGATTTAAGTACAAGGGTAACGTCGTATCAGAAGGAGACTGGTACCGGCTTCAAGTTCTGGGTATGAGCACAGTGAACAGTCCAGAAAGGTAACTCTAAACCACCAAAATCTGAAGCTGTCATATGGACTAATATGTGGAGGCTGTCCCATCGTAGAAGCTGTTCAAGAGACAGGAAACATAATCTTTGAAGCACTAGTAGAAACGAGAAGAGAGAAGCGAGTTCTAGTGGGGTGCTAAATAATTTCAAGTCACCAGTTAATTCTGAATAAATGAGATCTGATTGATAAATGTCAGGCTGTAGAAGCCATAGTAAACTGCGACAGATCTCAACAGGGTAGCAATACCAATAAAGCGTAGCAATACCAAGAAGCAAGCAGAGAAACTGCCGGCATAATAAGGACTTATTGCATGAGGTGAGATGACTAGGGAAGACGATGAATTGGCCAACCGGGGATCAGCGGTTCCTCCACAAGGGCCAGAGCCAATAATCGGAATCAGTTCCGCAGGAATCATGAATTGGATCAGCGATTATGTAGGCAATCTAAATAAAAAGCGATGATCCGGTCGAGGAACCTGCATACATCAACTTCAACAAAGTTGATTGGGCCAGATTCGCGGAATTCACGGAGGACATCTTTGCGGTTCTGCCAATTCCCACTGATGTGCGCGCAGGCGAACGCGCATTCCGCAAGGCGATCACAGCCGCAGCGGCTCGCTTCATACCCGCTGGACGGATCTGGGACATGTGCCCCAATTTCCCAGCTGAAGCAGCTGTTCTGGCGAACGAGCGTGATCGCCTACGCCAGGCCGATCCCGGGGATCCTCGAATAAGGATCTCACTGGAACTGGTAACCCGACATAAGCGGACTAAATGGGTTGAGCATCTGAAGTCCTGCAACTACACCTCTGGTGTGAGCAAGTTCTGGTCCACTGTAAGGTCCCTGTCGAACCCGACGAAGCACGGCAACAAGGTGGATATCACCTTCAACGGTCGTACTCCGTCGGATCCGAAGAGATGCGCGAGCTACTTTAGCCAGCAATTTATACTGCATCCTCCGGCCGATAGATCCAAACGTTGTGCTACCAGACGGTTGCACAAACTGACACACAACAGTGCACCGCTTGCTTTCTCCAGCGACGAGGTTCAGGGGGCCATCAAACTCATGAAACCATCTAAAGCCATTGGCCCTGACGGACTAAACAGGCTGATGCTGAAAAAGCTGGGTCCATTGGGAGTAGAATTTCTCACCAAGGTTTTCAACCTGTCTATGGCCACTCTCATCATTCCTGATAAGTGGAAATTAGGGAGAGTGGTTCCACTACTGAAGCCAGGGATACCCGCCAACCAAGGGGAGTCTTATCCTCCGATAACTCTCCTTACTCCAGTAGTGAAGACTCTTGAAGCCCTTCTACTCCCACTCCTTACAGAACACCTGACCCCAGCCCCACACCAGCATGGTTTCCGAAGAGTGCACAGCACCACCACGGCACTCACCGTCATTAACACCCAGGTAAACCGCGGACTTAACCAAAACCGCCCCTCTGAGAGGACTGTCCTAGTAGCGTTGGATTTACAAAAGGCTTTCGATACAGTCAGCCACGCCACGCTACTAGATGGCATTTTACAGTCAACACTTCCGCCAGGGCTGAAGAGGTGGACCGCGAACTACCTGAGTGGTCGTCACTCGTCGGTGATATTTCGAGAACAAACATCCAAACAGAGAAAAATAAAGCAGGGAGTACCGCAGGGTGGTGTCCTTTCACCCATGCTTTTCAATTTCTATATTTCGAAACTCCCCCAGCCACCAGAGGGAGTCTCCCTGGTCTCATACGCCGACGACTGTACGATAATGGCGTCGGGCAATGTCATTGAAGGCCTATGCACTAAAGTAAACGACTACCTCGCCCGCCTTTCTCGCTTCTTCACTGCGAGAAACCTACAACTTTCTCCGACTAAATCCACGGCGACCCTTTTCACCACCTGGACAAAGGAGGTCAAGCTGCAACTTCAGGTACAGTCGATGATACCCCTATACCGACGGTAAACAACCCCAGAATATTGGGAGTCACCTTTGACAGCTTGCTCTCCTTCTCAGCGCATACAACCGCTATTGCAACGAAAGTACAGAATCGCAACAAGGTCCTCAAGTCGTTTGCCGGCAGCACTTGAGGCAAAGACAAAGAAATGTTGCTGTCGACTTTCAAAGCAATAGGCCGACCGGTTCTTAACTATGCTGCGCCTGTATGGTCGCCTGAAATCAGTGATACGCAGTGGACGAAGCTCCAGACGTGCCAAAATACTGCAATAAGGACGGCGACAGGATGTCTCCTGATGTCCCCCATACAACACCTGCACGACGAAGCTCATATGCTACATGTGAAGGAGCATAACAAGCTGCTCAGCAAGCAGTTTCTGCTAGGGTGTCACCGTAGGCCTCACCTATGCAGACACCTGCTTGAGCCTGAGCCACCTCCCAGGCACATCAGAAGGCACTTCCTAAATTACGTGGACGAGATCCTAGACGAAACAGACAGACCACTCCAGGATCGGACAGTGTACAGACAGATCATAAACGACATTCATCGGGAGACCCTTACTCACTTCTTAAGCTCCCGACCTCCGAATGCCGTTATCGGAGTCCAACCACCACCAATTACAGACGAAGAGCTCCAACTTCCCCGAGAGTCTCGCGTAACCTTGGCACAATTACGTTTTGGATAATGTAGCAGGTTAAACTCTTACCTATCCAGAATCGACCCCGACATACTACACATATGTCCGGCATGTGAAGGCACCCCGCACGACACTAACCACCTTTTCATATGCCCCATCTCTAACACCCCCTCTCCCTCTGGACCCAACCCGTCGAAACAGCTCGTTTCCTGGGCCTACCGTTAGATGAGCTAGACGAAGACGACCGGTGATTACACTACACTGACAGGGCAAAGGTACTGCTCCAACAACAACAATGATCCGGTCTAGAGCGCTGCAGAACTGCAAAGTGTTTCGTGACAAGCGCGAACAGAAAACAGTGCCACTTTCCTCTAAAACTTGGAAGAAAAGACGTGCGGTTGATGGTCGGTATCATTACAGGACACAACCCAAGGGGTCAGCATTTGACCACCATTGGAATCATTGAGGACCCAATGTGCCTGTCGTGCTTGGAGGAGGCGGTTAGCACTGAGCACTTTCTCTGTGGGTGTTCTGCCTTTGCTAGAGTACGGCTACGAGTTTTTGGTTTCGAAAAGAATCTGGAAAATTCTTACAGGACTAACTATGTCTATCTCTGTCTCTATTCTTTCCTATCTCTTTCTCTGATACTTTTCTCCTTCCCTCCTTGACTATCCACCCCCTTTCCTGAGCTTTAAATACATTGGGCTTTTTAGCCTGAGTGTTTTAGGAGCCACCAAATCTCCTGGTGCTCTTTGGCTAGACCTTTTCAAATTTTAACTTCAGTTTCACTTAACCAATCGGAAAATGAAACGCTGGGATGATGTCGGCTAAATATATTCTATGCTATTTAAAGTATTTTACAAAGATATGAACATACAAACAATTTATTAATTTTTTTTTGATTGCAAATAAACATTTTTGTTAAATAAATACTTATACAAATACATAAAGGTGCACTTTGCGTCCAATACAAATAAATATCTAACATAAAACTGAACATAATTTATCACAATGCGCTTAATGGCTGCTAAAATATAAATATTCACATATTTTTAAAAGTTTTCATCCATTATTTTATAAAACATTTCCCTTTCATCGACATTCAAATGCAAGAACAACACTCCATTCATAAAATCCTCGTCTCCGTTGCAGCTTTCAAAAATTAGCGGTCTTGCCCTTGAAATGAACTT
Organism: Anastrepha ludens; assembly: GCF_028408465.1. Taxonomy (NCBI): domain Eukaryota; kingdom Metazoa; phylum Arthropoda; class Insecta; order Diptera; family Tephritidae; genus Anastrepha; species Anastrepha ludens. Next base: position 105,298,654 of record NC_071499.1, read on the forward strand.
TTCGGCAGCCACACTGGAGGCTGGCACAGCGAATATTTTGCAACTGATTTTATGCAATAAGGGGAATTCTTTTCGGTGCAAATGCCACCATAGAAGTGGATTGTAACTCTCGCGGGGCTCAACACCCACTCTCTCATACAATTGTATTTCGTTATTTATAATTTCTTCGGCATTATTTATCCCTTGGCATGGCACCACAAATTCCTCAAAAACTTCAGGCTTAATTGTTGATGCGCCTTGAGCATCTTCTTCACTGAATATACTAAGGAATTCCCCTATTATCTCTTCCTCGTTGATGTCGCAGCAGGGTAAACATTCCCCAGACATGAGGGGTGAGAGTCCATGACCGACAATATTTAACTCTGTAGTCTCTTCGTCTATATAAGTTTGCATAAGCCGTCGGCATTCAGCTCGTGCCAAGTCTTTATCCTTTGGATGGCGCGAAATCATTGGTCTGCCCAGGGGATACAGGTACAAAGCGAGTTTGTGATGTATTGTCAAATATGGAAAAATAAATATATCCAAGGATCGTAGCAAATTTGCTTTAAACTTCCTTATTATACTCGTATCCACGTCATTCATGTCCTCGCAAACGTGCCTAAAGCGATATGCACTAAGCATTACCAAATAAAGTGTCGGCAATTTAACAAAACGCACCATTTTCACTGCCCTCATGAAGTTTTTTAAAATATCTAATAACTCAGTAATAGGTTGCGCGTTTAGATTTTCGATTAAGTGTGAATCTTTTTGCGCGAGCAGCTTACTTATTTCGACTGCTTCATTCCAGTTATCGGCTATTAAAGAGAGCATATGGAAATTTGTCTCCCACCCATCGGAGGTAGCATCTGCTACGGGGATGGTGAATGTATCACTAATAATTCTTAAGAAATTGAAAAGTTTTGTAGACATTTCAAACAGTTCTCTTATTTCGGGAGTTTCATCTATGGCTTCCTCAAGTACACAATGCAATAGATGGTTTATGCAGTAGATGCGATCGTTTGACGGGAATGCATCCATCATCGTGTTGCTATTGTCAGTGACTATAACAACCTTGTCATCAAGTGTGCAATCAAATTTCTTCAAGATTGCTTCAGTTACGTATTTAATGACATAAGCTTTAAAGAGAAGAGAAATTCAACTGTATAAGCTTCTCATATCAAAGTTTGTTGTTTAATGTTACACAAGAAAATGTAGTAGACGTCTGAGAGACTTGAGAATAAGTGAAGACTTAAAACACTTGAAACAGACCAAAAAATTGATTGAATAATTTAAAAAAATAAACATATAAAAAATAAACAAATAAATAAATAAACAAATTAATTAATACTAAAACTGCATTTCTAGCCAATTGAAATTATTTCGCAGCTATGCGGCATAGGATATGGGGAAAATATCAAGTAACCATTTCTCCTGCAATTCTTTTCCACCTTGCAGTTACAGAAATGTTATAATTTTCACACTTGGAGGGGTAGTGGAGAAACTAATTCGTGTTTATGTTCGCGTTTTTCCACCAACAAAACTATCAGCGCAATGTTCAGAGATGCAGCTTAATTGCGTAGTTAACAAATTTAGGCCACCAAAAATTTAATTGAACTAATGTCGAGGTGGAGGCTAGGTGCGCCTGATGGCGTTAGCAACATGCGGCTACAAACCGTGTGGACAGTGGTCAACTCCCTGTAAATATTAAGACCTGAGCAGCTCTTACAATACAATGGCACCACCCGTTGCACTGATTGCATCTAACCGAAGATGAGTTGTGGTGGAGTCGCGTACGCTGCAAAAACAAACTTTGGGTTCAGGGTTACGCTCGAAAGCCTTAAAGTGAAGTAATAGAAATAGCCTTGCTGCGCCGTACTGCAGGCATGGGGACGCTAGACGTGGGGTGACGTTTAGCGCACCAGTCAGGGCTAGTTTACTAAGCGGCATCCCTTGGTCGTGATCCGTGTGGAGTTGCCTGTCTCCCATCGGACGTGTCCCCAGGTGGCGGATAGGGGAACGCTCAGCAGATATGCAGGGTAGGATGGAAATAAAATACCACTCGCGGACCAAAACAGGCAACTCAAAAAATTCTAGAAGCGTCTGACTCATATTGAGCGGCTCTCTGGTCAGCGTCTGTTCTCCACGTAAGGAGCGGCTGTACTAATCGCTAAACGCGAACAACGGCTGGGCTTTTGAATCTCTGTTAGCTGAGTAAGCGGAGTGAAATCTTGCAAAAATGGCTTTTAGAAGGGTTCATAGCCTCCTCCGCTTCTTTCAAACATGGCAGGTCCCACAAAGCGCGTAGGCTTCAGTGACCACGTAGGTTGGGTTGAGTTGGAAACGGAAACAACTTCTTGTCTGGGTATGCCCCTAAATGAATTTAAAAAACATAACTAAACCAGATCCCGGATATATTATCCATCCCATAAATATCTTCTTTTAATCAAATAGAGCGTTTGTTGAGTTAAAATTAACTCTGAAATATTTCATGTGATTTCGGTAATGATTGGATATCTCAGATTTACAACATTTAATGAAGTGTTCGTGACGGCGGCCGCCGTAGCCGAATGGGTTGGTGCGTAACTACCATTCGGAATTCACAGAGAGAACATAGGTTCGAATCTCGGTGAAACCAAATTAACAAAAACATTTTTCTAACAGCGGTCGCCCCTCGGCAGGCAATGGCAAACCTCCGAGTGTATTTCTGCCATGAGAAAGCTCCTCATAAAAATATCTGCCGTTCGGAGTCGGCTTGAAACTATAGGTCCTTCCATCAGTAGAACAACATCAAGACGCACACCACAAATAGGAGGAGAAGCTCGGCCAAACACCCAAAAAGGGTGTACGCGCCAATTATACATACATACTGAAGTGTTCGTAAAATAGTCATGCACCTAACCGAAAATAACTTACGTGAAAATGTAGCACCTTCAATCACCCCCAGTCCCAAATGACAAGTAAATAAGTTTCCATTTTTTACGTAGTGAACTATTAGGAATAGATATGTTGATTGTAAATGTTGGTCGCTCCAAACATCAATAGTTAAGCCATAACCATTTTTTCGTATCGAACTCACTTCAGTCTTTAATTTCTCTAAATAGGCTGGGTATAATTTCGCCACACATTTCGTTATTATTGCCTGTTCAGGCATTATGTCTTTCAAATCGATATGTTGTCCGAAATTCGCACCAATATTTTTAATAAATTTACCAAGCTTTTTCATCCCCGCCTCGTCCACGGCAAAAAATGGTCGGCAATTTTCAATTGTCCATTGCAAAACTATGCGCTGCAGATTATGCCTCATTTTGAGCTCAATATTATCTCTAACTGGTTGTACATACATTTCCTCTGCGGGTTGCATCGTTATAAAGCATTTATGTTTAATCAAATTCCAAATGGATTTAGCGAATTTAAATACTCTACGACATATTGTGCATACAACATAGTTTACAATCAGCTCTCCGGTGTCAGTTTTGATTTTCTCAAAAACTTGCCATATACTGCTTTGTGCTGTGCTCTCATTTTTATTCGAAACCATTCGATAAACATTAGCTGAGAGTTTCTGCTTAATGATGCGTAATGGTGAGCCGCTCTTAGGTGCCTGAAAAAAATAGACGAGTACTTTTATATGTATGAGTTAAAATGTTACAAAAGTGTTTGGAAATTCTATTACTCTACAACACAAAAAAAGGTTTTACTATATCGATCTTAGATTCGAATGTGAAAGGAAGACTAACTTCGGTCCGGACCGAACTTTAAATACCCGGTGAATGTTTGTAAACAACTTCGGCCTCGGCCATGTTCGAACGCGCAAGTTCAGTTCGGCTTCGGCAAGTAAAAGAAGGAAAAAAGCCAAGTTTTTACCGAACATTTCTTTATTTTTAATCCTTATGAAAATATTCAAAACATCTATTGGAATTTACGTGATAGTAATATGATTTGTTTCCATTAAATGACAAAGTGAATAGTTATCTTAATGAATAGCCGCTAGCCAGAAATCACAATTTTTAACATTTTCTGTTAGAAAAAATTGCTCACCGCTGCAATTCAGCTCTGTACCGAAAGACGATGCTGCTTGCAAGTGAAAAGTGTTAAAAAGTTACTGTAAAAGTATATTTTTATTTTGTTATTTTTACAAACATAGGTAAGAATATACACTATGGAGCAAAAGTGACCACAAAATTAGAATTCAGCTGTATTATAATCAATTTCAGCGCTATGCATGGTTTTTATTAAAACTGGTCCCACCTTTTTTGGAATTAGTGTGTTACAAAATACTAGGAAACAAAAACAACAATTATATTGTAGTATAACAGAAGAATTTGCAAGCAGCGAGCATTTAAGAGCAACATGTAATCACTTTTGCCCTCACTCTATTTCCCCTTATGATTTGGAAGTTGACCGTTAATAACACTAACAAGTTTATTTATTTGGATAAATTTGTATTCGTTACTTCCTTTATTTTTCTGTTGCGTTGTGGTTTTCATTCGTTAAGGTTCATTTTGTGAGTAAAATTTATATTTTGTGAAAAATGCGAAAAATTAATAATGAAAAAGTGGTAAAAGCTGGAGAATTAGTTTTAGAAGGCAAATCAACGAGACAAATTGCTTCTGAGCTACGGATATCTCAAGCTATGGTGATGAAAATTAAATAAAATTTGAAAGGGCCAAGTGCAAAAAATGGCCGCCCTATCCTATCTGACACATGGCCAGAAGTTTAATGGCTGCAAAAACCAAAACACCAAAAAACGCTGCTGAAAGCATAGGAAATAAGGCTACTGCTTGGACCGCGTGTCGGGCACTAAAAAAAGTTGGTTGTTTTGCCGCCAAAAAGCCCAAACTTTCTGTCAAAAACAGAAAGGATCGAATGTCATTTGCCTTAGCTCATCAGCATTGGACTATAGAAGACTGGAAACGAGTGATATGGTCTGATGAATGCAAAATTAATCGGATTAACTCAGATGGTATACGATATTTTTGGTCTGACACAGGAAGAGCCACCCAGAGTCATCAGGTAATAGAAACGGTTAAACATGGTGGCGGATCACTGATGGTCTGGGGATGTTTTTCCTATTTCGGAGTAGGACCGTTAGAGCTTATTAGAGGAACCAGGACGAAAGAGGTGTATCATCAAATTCTGTACGAAAATATGCAGGTAGCTTTGGGTCAAATGGAATTTCCAGAGAATGAAGTAATTTTCCAACAGGACAATGACCCCAAGCATTCCCCAAAGCTCTTCCGAAATTTTCTAAAAACCCAGAATTACAGGACCATTGAGTGGCCATCCCAAAGCCCTGAGCTCAATCCTATAGAAAACTTGTGGTCTATAGTGAAACGACGGTTAGATAACTTTGATGAGGCCCCAAATAGCATTCATGAACTGTGGGAAAGAGTGCAAATAAGTTGGGAAGAAATACCGGTAGAAACGTGTCAAAACTTAATAGCAAGCATGCCGAAACGTGTGAGTGCAACAATAAAGGCAAAAGGAGGAATAACGAGTTATTAAAATTTTAACTATATTACAATATGTATATTTAAATTTGAATTTCGAAGCGAGTGCAAAACTGAACCCATGTCCTTTTTTGGTTTTTATTAATTAATAATATAGAATATAATGTTAAGTTTATAAGTATAATGTAATCAAGTTCCTACACCTAAGTATATTAATATAAAAAATAAACAATGCGAAAAACTTAAAAGCGGTATTAAAATTTCTGCTGAATCTTTTTAAATATCTCACTTTTGCTCCATAGTGTATATGTTATGATCGTTTTTTGCTTTTAATCGATAAAAATACTATGGTTTTATGAAAGCATTTCTTGTTTCTTACCTGGCTCGTTGAAGCCTGTTCAGTACTCATCTCGGCTCTGTTAAATTTCTAAATTCTCTCCTGTTAAAAAGCCGATGATGCATCTGCGGAAATGGGCCGTTTAATATCGTAATTGTAGTTGTAGATGAGGTGTATTAGAGAACTAAAAAGAGAGTTCATAATCAGGGAAGGGCACTACCGCTAAAAAACGATGAGCACAGAAAGCAAATATAATCTGCTAGTGTGCTTACGGTGAAGTACCTACATACATAAATGGGATAAAAATTTATGCAGTTCTTGTAGTGAAATATTTTTCTCTGAAGGAATTAAGGAAATAAATTTAGCAAGTAATGAAATAATAATTAGAATAAAAATTATTTATTTATTTCAAAAACTTTTTTTTATTTATGTCTTTTTATTTAAGTTCGCTTCATGCCCTTAACGAATGTGTGACAGAAAAGTGTTCATATGTTTACAAATGAATATACTTTCACGACGGCGTACCTCAACAACTTACGGATGCAAAAGATTTCACATCCAGCGGTATGGTACTTTCAGCCAACAGCGCATGTGAAACGTCCTTGCAATGGAGCTGCCAAATGATTTCGGATGATCGCATTACTTCACCTTTTTAACCATACGAATGGGCAAGAAAACTATGACTCTCTTTTTGAATGCAGGAAATTGACATCGTTTCAAAATTCAATAAATGTTATGATAAATAAAAGGGCAGTCGAAGACAGTCTAGGTCCCATAAGAGCAGACAACATCATCGAAAAAATAGTGGTAAGCGCGACTCTGGACGCAGGAAGCGTAGAAGATGCAGTCTTTATCAGAACGCCTACTTGGATCTTCTCAGTACTCGATGAAACGCTACCGTAGTCCAGGGGCAGAGGAAACATGTTGCAGAGGAAGAAGAGGGATTGTTTTAGTGGCATACGACTCGACGCAGCAGACGACGGCCGCTGTAAATGCGAAGGCATTTTATACTCTACCTCACCGCCCCAAAAAATTGTAAATTTTTGACATTTTATTTTGTTATCCCTTCATCTCGGGGCTGTTCAGCAATAAAGAGATTTACACTAGTTTAAAACGAAGTTTTTGTAGCGCAAGTAAAAATGTATTTGGTATAGCAGCAGCGGCTGCCGTAGCCGAATGGGTTGGTGCGTGGTTACCTTCGGAATTCACAGATAGAACGTTGGTTCGAATCTCCGTGAAACCAAAATTAATAAAAACATTTTTCTAATAGCGGCAGGCAATGGCAAACCTCCGAGTGTATTTCTGCCATGAAAAAGCTCCTCATAAAAATATCTGCCGTTCGGAGTCGGCTTGAAACTGTAGGTCCCTCTATTTGTGGAGCAACATCAAGACGCACACCACATATTTGAAAGATATAGGATGTTTTTTAACTGCCTGAGAACTATCGATATCGATAACTATGACTTGACAGCTGTGAATGGCAAACTGTGTCGAAATTTCAGTTAAGTAAAGTCTGGCAAGTCATCATGAATCGTTTAACGCCAGAACAACGCTTCCAAGTTGTGGAAAAAATAAATCTGGTCGTTTATAGAACTTATTTACCAGATTATAATAAAAAAAATGCACTCCAAAACTGTTGTTGTTGTTGTTGAGGTGGTTGAACATATCCACTGAAATACTCCTAATTAGTGACCAGCACCGTTTTACTACCACTATCTCGTGTGATGATGTATTTTTTTTTTTTCCAAGTCAGATCCATTTAGTGAGGTCCAAGTATAACAGCAAATCCTTTATCTCGATGTCTGAGATCTCCTTAATTTGCTGTAGGAAAGGCTTGTCGAAGGATCGGAGTCGTGCCCTGGCTAGTCCCGGACATTCACATAAATAGTGGAAAAGACTTTCCTTCGCCCCTTCCGATTGACAGCTTCTGCAGATAGGATTGAAGGGTAGATTGAGTCTACCTGCATGATCCCCTACTTTCCAATAACCTGGAAGGGTTGCAGTGATGCGTGAAATGTTTGGCCGAGAACATCCTAGCAGGTCATTCGTCCTTTGGATTTTTGGATTTTATATGACGGCCATGTGTTTTTTGTTGTAATACATGTAGGTATTTGCTTCCATCTTCTTTCGGCTAAAGCATGATAGTGTGAAGCAATGGATGCTTTTAATGTGTTCAGTGGGCTGGAGACTGCCACCGCCTCCAACAATATTTCATCCTTACACTTTTCGGATCATATCCCTACATTCGAAGAGCGCTGCTTATTGATCAACTTCAAATCATTGCAGAACAGGAAAATAAATCCTATCCTTGTCTTTCATTTTTGATGTGTTCCGTGGTTGGCTGATGACTGGCCGGTACTTCTTGAGCGGATTTTCTTGAATATTCCCCTCCAGAGCTTTGCGCAGTTCGGAGTTCACCTATGTTGGTCTCTCAAAATCTCTTTACGCTTGGAATGCTCCTATTACTAGAGCCTTCATTGAGACTAATAAAATCTCCAAATTTGTTGGGATAGATTTTTCATTTTCAAAAGATCTCCTATTAAAATCTTTAAATATTTATTATAAATATTGTAATTTAATTGTACTTCCTTTTCCCAATGCCTATTAACCTTAAAATATGTCCACTTAGCCTATAAGAATCTACATATTAAACTCGTATTCATTGACTTAATAAATAAACAACTAAATATTTCTGCTTTGTATTATCGTTTTTAGCTCTCAAGCTCTTAAAAAACATCCGATATTAGCGAATTGCTTTTTCAAAATAAATTACGATTTGTTTTGATTAAAGGGTGGTACATAATATGCAAAGAGGTATCCTCTAAGGGAGCTGATTTGGGCGTCCCCTCTCATAATTCTACTGGACAAACCTTCATAATTGATGAATGATAGAAAATGAAGAATAAGAAAATAAAATAAAGAAATAACGAAAATTTTCTTTTTGACTAAAAACTTCCAAAAATCACTTGAATATAAAATTTAAAAACTAACACAGTTAAGATAATCAAAGCACAATAAAAATAATATAGAATAAGTATAAATAAATATTTATATCTTGTATTATTTTTTATTTATTTTAAAGCTTAAATAACAATAAAATTGTTAAATAAACAAAAAGAAACGCAGCGCTTTTTATTATTTTTTACTACAGTATTTCCTTCATTTCTTGAAAGAAATAATTTTATTTTTGTTACACTATAAGGCTGGAGAGCCAAGAATGATATACATACAATGTAAATTCTCAATCAATTTAGATGCTGTGCTCTTTGCTACTTTCAGGTGGTGAAATAGGCACTGATCATAATAGTCAGCTTTGGCAAGCCAAAATGAAAAGTTTATGTTGGGTTAATGTAGACAAAGGAAATAACAGAGATGGAATATAAATAAAAAAAGTGGTTTATTAGCACACAAATGCAAACCAAACTCTAGAGAACCGAGTAGCGGCAATCTATATTACAATATTCTCTCACCCTACAACTCTCTCTGCCATACATACATGGCAGAGATAAAGGTGTATTTAGAAAGTGTGGTGCTGTTGATTTAAATGCGCGGACTTTGCACTTAAAAACGGTCTCAAAGCAGCGGTACTCAACGAATCGACAGCAACAACAGCTGAGAGATCACAAATTAGTGCTTTCGATAGCGAATAGAATGAGGTTGCCTGCCGGTGCATTAAATTCAGCTACTTTTATTTGGCAAAAAAAAATATAGAATAAGCTCAAAGGAAGTTAATGACCTGCCTCTAATAGACACCTGACGTTTCGTTTTATTATGAAAGATCGTTAATCAAACCTAAGACTATATCTGAAACCAGCAACACGAGGAGTTCACCATACGTGACGACTCTGTACACGAAGAGAGCGGAAACAAGACGCGGCATATTTAAAGTTTTCGCAAAGCTCGTACACGTACAAGAGGCTTCAATTTTGACCCGTTACTGGCAAAAATCAATTGGAAATCCAAAGGAAAAAAATTGGAAATAAACTGAATTTTAACGAAAAACAATTTGAGATGAATCGTAAACTCTTACTGTTGTTCATTAGCTCTCAACTCGTTACAAAGTAACGTGTAACTTGTTGTTGCTGGAAAAGTGTAGCTTTGTTTAACGCGCTTTAAGTTGCAAAATGTCATTTTAGTTTTATTTGACCGCGTTTTGTAGGCTTTCGGCATTTAAATGCCTCGCATTGATTGGTATGTTTTCAATAATTTTTGCATTTACCAGCGTTAGTTCTCAATTTTAAATAAAATTATTTATACTAATTACTCGTTATGAATGTCATTAGCTCCGCACGATTCCTCGTATTTAAGAGTTCAAAGCTGATTATTTTGACAGGCCTCAAAGCTCCTCTCATTTAAGTGACTGAAATTTGGGCTTCAAAACAATTCCTTTTTTTTTCTGAAATTTATCTATTACACATACAAATATTACTTCCTCCTTTCGACACCATTCTAGCTTAATAAATTGTCGACTATTTAATTATTATTTTTATCACTACTCGCTCAATTCGAGTTTATTTGTACACAATATTTAATATTAACTTAAACTTTACGCTCTTCATACCAAACTGACCTACTCGTTTTCTTCATGTAGGTACTTATGTAGGTAGGTACATACATATGTATGTATAAGAAATACATTCTTAAAGTACCACAGTTGGTGGAGGCGTTAAGAGCACAAATCAAATAGAGAGTATTTCCAATACTTTGGACGCAATTCAACGGTACCCGGCAGAATTCCCTCATACATATACAGGGTGGGCCATGTAAAATTTGCTTTTTGAATCGTCTATAAAACAAAACTAATCAATATTTTTTCAAACTTTTTTTTATTTTCCAGATTGAACATTGACATTTGCGAATGAAAAATAATATCGTTCAAATGACGGCCACGACTGGCTTTACAGTAGGCCATTCGATCAACCCAATTTTTAAGCACATTTTCGATTGTTTGGGCTCCAATTTCATGAATGGCAACTTCGATTTCGTGTTTTAAAGCACCAATCGTCTCTGGATGGTTCGCATAGCATTTGTCCTTAACGGCTCCCCACAAAATATAGTCCAACGGGCTTAAATCACAGCTCCGAGGCCGCCAATCGGTATCGGAATTTCGGCTGATTATTCGGTTTTCAAAAACGGTAGCCAAAAGTTCGAGTGTAACTTTGGCAGTGTGACAAGTTGCACCGTCCTGTTGAAACCAAATGTCGTCCGTGTCATGCTTTTAAATTTTTGGAAACAAAAACTCGTTGAGCATGTCACGGTAACGCTCGCCATTTACTGTAACCGCGGAAGAAGAAGAAGAGTCATCACTTTGGAAATAGGTTTTCAATATTTCCCAATTTTGTTCAAGCGTATAGCGCCCCATTTCGTAAATGTTAAATCTTTTAGTAAATTATGAACACATTTGACATGTCATTTGTGTTACCATTCTCAAAAAAATAGGTGGTTCAAAAAGAAAACGCTATATGACCCACCCTGTATATATCTATATATATATATATACTAGCAAACCCGGCCCCCTTCGCTGGGCACACTAAAATAGAATAGATATGGCTTAGAACAGAAAATATATGGTTTTCATATTATTTATTTCTTTATTCTTTATTCAAGCGCTTTGGCATAAACAATATTTTTTGTTTTTCTATTTGTTTTTGAGTAAATATAAAATATAAATTGAAAATCAGGAAAAAAGACGATTGTTTATTCATATGCGTTGATTTGAAATTTGATCATCCATGAATTTTTCGTTTCAACTTATATGTTTTATTAAGCATTGGAGCTTTTTTAACCATTATCCATTTATATTTTTCAAAAAAAAAAAACGAAAAAAATTGTTTTTTCCACGAACACATAATTTCATTCGGATTTCACATTAAATTCTCAAATTTCGTAAGAAATTATTCACTGTTCCAAAATCCACTCCAAAAAAATTCACAAACAATTTTTACATGTTGCACTTACGTTTTTTCCTTATGGCATCCAAATCAGAAAGAAATATTGACACGTTGTAACTCACACTGTCAATTTGACAGTTCAGTTCCGCCCCAAGTGTTAAAAATGTAAGCGACATTATGGCTGGCTCAAAAGAACGCTGTAGCCGTTGCCACTGCTCCGAATTACAACCAAACTTTACGAAACCCATTTTCAATACCTCCTTAACAATGTGTGTAAGTTTGGTTTAATTCGGTGCAAAGACATGGCGGGTCCACGTTTTGGCATATATTTCGAGACCCTAGTCATCAATAGGTATGAAAATTACCCCGTATTAAAGCACTTATCAATAGCTTTCATTTGATACCCATATTGTACATACACAACCAAAGGTTACCCGGGTCCACGTTTTGACCTATATCTCGAGCCCTATCCACCAATAGGTATCCAAACTATACGGAAACCATCTTCAATACCTTCTTAACATTGTGTGTAAGTTTGGTTTAATTCGGTGCAGACACGGCCGGTTAGCGAACACACACAAAAAGTTGACTTTATTTTATATATAAGATTTTTTTCAGTTTGTGTCCGAAAAATCCAAATATCTTACGGAACCCTATTTTTTTCCAAAATAGAATGTAATCCATGTTACTCTTGGATAATGTAGTTTTCGAATGGTGAAAGAATTTTTAAAATCGGTCCAGTAGTTTTTGAGCCTATTCGTTACAAACAAACAAACAAACAAACAAACAAACAAAGTTTTCCTCTTTATAATATTAAGTATAGATGATAAACAACACTCGAGAGCATTTTTTATAAATAAAACTATTTATATTCATATATATTTAATTAAAAAATTTATTTTATGTTAACATCAGCAGAATCCAAGTAGTATTTTTTAAAGTATTCATATATGTACATACATATGTACATTATTAAAAATTTTCATCCATTATCATATCATAAAACATTTCGTTTTTCTCTACATTAAAATGCAAAAACAACACATCATTCACAAAATCTGGCTTAACGTCACCGCCCGCGCGGCGGCTTTCAAAGATTAAAGGTCTTCCTTTCACAATTACTTTTTCGGCTGCCACACCTGTGGCTGGCACTGCCAATATTTTGCAGCTCGTTTTATACAATAAAGGAAACTGCGTTTCATGCAAGTGCCACCATTGCAGTAGGTTGAAACTATCTTGAAGCGTCACACTCGTGTCCTCATACAATCGTATTTCGTTATTTACCTTCTCTTCGGTATTATTCATCTTTTTATTTGGTTCCACAAAATCGTTAAAAAGTTCTGAATTAATTGTTGACATGCCCGATGTTGATGCGCCTTGATCATTTTCTTCATTGAACTCTTTGAGGTAATCTATTATTACCTGCTTATCATCGAATTGTATGGCTGAGTACGCAGTATTTGATTCACGAGTTTCCGCGTCTATATAAGTTTGCATAATCCGTTTGCATTCAGCGCGCACTAAGTCTTTATCACTTTGGCTGAACGAAATTAGTTTGTTGGCGGGGGGGAACAGATACAAAGCGATTTTGTGGTGTATTGTCATATTTTTTAAAACAATTGTATCGAAGAAATTTAGCAAATTTACTTTAAAACTCTTTATTATATCCATATCATCTATATTCTTGACACAAAGTTTCATCAAGCGATGGATATGAACTATGGCCAAATGAAGTGTTGGCCTGCTTTCACACACTAGTTCTTTAGTTGCCTCCTCGAAGGGTTTAAAAATGTTTAGCAACTCAGTAATGGGTTGCAAGTTCAAATTTTCAATTATGCGTGCCTCTTCTCGCTCGTGTAGTCTACTTATTTCGAGTGCTTCATTCCAGTTATCGGCCAGTGAGGAGAGCATATGGAAATTTATGCCCCATCGTTTGGGTGAAATATTTTCAGCGGAGCTGGTGAATGTATTGCTAACACTTCTTAAGAAAGTGAAAAGTTTCTTAGTTTTCTTCAACAATTCTCTTATTTCGGAAGTGTTATATATGGCCTCATCCATCGCGCTTTGTAATAGATGGTTTATACAGTAGATGCGATCGTTTGACTGAAATGCTTCCATCATCGTGTTGCTCTTGTCAGTGACAATAATAGCCTTGTCGTCAAGTGTGCAATCAAATTTTTGTAAGATTTCTACAGTCACTGATTTGACGTCATCACCTTTGGAAAGAAGAAAAATCAAAATGTATAAAAAGTGCTTCAAAAATTTCGTTGATGTTACAGAAGAAAATAAAAATCAGAGAGGTGTGAGAGTGCACTTGGAGAGAGAGAGATAGGGGAGATAGATGGGATGAATGGGCAATATGCTCAGTACAAGAGGGGTAAAGATACTCACTAGCTTGAAGCACATCGAGAGTTTGCGCGCAAGAGTGGAGCTCTATACTCGATACTATCATATACCTGTATGTATGTATGTATATATACTAGAATAGTAGATGAAGTCTTGATGGAATGGTTTAACATTTCAAGGCTATGCTTACGACATAGCTTTAATATGCAGAGGTCGTCAGACGAAGAGACTCAATTCAAGTAGGGTTAAAACTAACTAAGAGGTGGTGTGTTAGAGTGGGACTGAACATAAATCCAGCAAAATAGACATTCACAAGGAAATAGAAATTCGAACATCTTAACCAATAAAAAGATAATAAAGTAAATGAAAGATGCTGATAAAGAAATAAAAGTCTTGGGCCTAACATTTGACCAAAAATTCCTATGGAAGGCATATAGAAAAGATGGCGAGAAAGGCCATTGGAGTATTCATAGCGAGTAAATTAACTGTAGGTGAATGTTGGGGATGTACACGAAAAGCACTGCGATGGATCTTAATTAGGCCTATGATCCCTTAACTACCGTTTGGAAGTAAGTAGGTTCGAATCTCCATGAATGAAACACCAAAATGATTGAACATTTTTTTCTAATAGCGGTCGCCGCCCCTCGGCAAACCTCCGTGTGTATCTCTGCTATGAAAAAGCTCCTCATAAAAAATATCTGCCGTTCGGAGTCCGCTCGAAACTGTAGGTCCCCCCATGTGTGGAGGAACATTAGGAACAAAAATAGGAAGAGGATCTCAGCCAAACGCCAATTATTTGCCTATTTACATATTTTATAAGCCTTGGAGAATTGCACGACGAAGCAATCAATATTAAACACGCTAACAATCGAGGTTCTTCTAGAACTCACACCTCTTCACAGTCATATCCAATGCTATGCGAGGAGGGCTATCACAAGAATAACCAAAGCTACCATTGACTCAGGCGCTCATCAAAAACGCAGGAAGTTTAACATTTTTGCTGAACTAATCCGTGAGATGCAGAAGCATGGATATCCTTACAGGGCTCTCAACTCTTTCCAGGTTACATTAAAACTTGGTAAGCATTTAGCTTCATAGGTCAGAACAATCAGGTAGGAATTCCATGGGTTCCGCGCACATGTCTTTTTGTGGCTTAGGAAGGGGTACTTCTGTGCTTGTTGTGTCGTTGTTGTGACCAAGTTGCGGGCGCAGAGCTCTACAATAGGGCGCAACCTAAACCTCTAGCGGAATGCAGGCCAGAGCATATTCGAAAATAACACTAGCCACTGCAAGAGTTGCGCTTGACTTATGTCAGGTTCCAAGATACTCTGGTCAGACACACAGAACAGACAGTGTAAGGGACCAAGACTTGCTGGTTGGCCACACACAAGATAATTTTCGCAGAAAGGGGCAAAGGGTTGGGGAACAGGTGGGGGAATTTGTGTTGTTCAGGTGAGCTCCGTGGAGCCGTGGAGGTTCTGTTGATGGGGCTTAACGGACATTCCAGCGCATTGTGTGAACAAAATGCCGTGGAGAATAGGTGTATCTGATGGCAAGAGCAGCATGTGACCACAAATCGTGTGATCCAGTTCTTAAGACTTGAGCAGGTCTACGAGTACCCTGCTAGCTCTAAGAAGAAGTGTTTGGAGCTGTCTTGATGCATGGAGGTTCTTTAGAGACAATAGATAAGGTTCAGTGGACTAGACAGGTCTGGTTCGATGGGGTACGCGTTAGGAACCTTCTCTAATAACTTCTCCTCTCTTATGCAGGAAGCAGCGCAAAAACACAGAAGATCATACTGGGCAATCTAACGGGTTTCTCACAATGAAAATCAATGACAGGTAACTTTAATCTATCATTGATTCTGATGATTGTGCGGAATTAAATAAGCATAAGTTTAGAATCACAACGCTTCTTACATTCGCTTTCCGATCACTTTACTCCTGACTGTTTACTCACTTGTATAATTAGCACTTTCAATCGTATCCAATCCCAAAAGTAGAGTAACTAATTTTCCATTTTTTATGTAATGAATTAATAGGAATAGATAAGTTGCCTTTAAATATTCGTCCCTCCAAACATCAATAGTTAAGCCATAACCAACTTTTCGTATCGAGCTCACTTCAGCCTTTAATTTCTCCAAATAGTCTGGGTATAGTTTCGCCACACTTTTCGATATTGCCGCTGATTGTGGCAAGAGGTCCTCCACATCGACATGTTGTCCGTATTTCGCACCAGTAGCTATAAGAAACTCAGCCAATTTTTGCATGCCAGAGTCCTCGATCACATCAAATGGTCGGCAATTCTCAATTGTCCATTGCAAAACGATGCGCTCTAGGTTTTTCTTCATATTGGGCTCAATATTAGCCATAACCGGATGTGTGTTACTTTCCTCTTCGTTCTTCATAATTATATAACACTTATGTTTAACCAAATTCGAAGTGCTGTTGGTGAATTTAAATATTTTACGACATTTACGGCATGAAACATAGTTTTCAATAAACTCTCCAGTGTCAGTTTCGATTTTCCCAAAGACCTGCCATACCTTACTACGGCCTCTTTTAACGCTGACGGTATAGACTTTAGTTAGAATTTTATTTCGTAGTTCGTTTAAGTATTCAAGGGAGTCGTTTGCCACAAATGAGTCATTTGTTGTCTGAAATGCCAAAAAACAAATACATATGTGAATGTAATTATATACTTGAATGTATTAGTAAAGAAAATAACAATAAAATCCTAAAATCAGTATTATTAAAAACCCGCTACATTTAAAACTGCAATATATAAACACACCCATCAGAGGCAGAGGTACCGGAGGCCTGTTGGAGATTACCTTTGAGAGGATTCTGCGCCGTGCCATCGCTGCCGTGCCAGGCCTGTTTTTCAAATTAGACGATGAGAGCAGCGTTGGGAGCTGTCTCAAAACGGGCGCTGGACATACAAACTCATTTCCTGCATTGATGAGTGAGTTACAAGGAAACTTGGGGATGTAGACTACTACCGCACCCAGGTGCTGAGTGGACACGGCTGTTACCTGCTTCGGTTTAAACTGGCAGACACCTCTTTCTGTACGAGTGTGTGAAAACATGTGGCATAATCGTGCAGAGCTCGGCTGCCGAATTCCTAAATTCCCCTCACAATTTTCTTTTTCACCATAGTCAAAAAGCAAACTTGGCAAATCTATCATCTTTGTCCAAATTGTTAATGCGCCAACTAAGAAGAGGAAGAACACTTTTGTGTTTACTACTTGGTGACTGTAGGTGTGAGTTTATATATACATAATTCACATGCGTAGACAGATATAGTAGATACATATGTATATGAATGGGGTTTGCACTTCGACCGCATGGTCTTTTGTGCCCCTCACAGTACCTCATCTAAGCCCAGTTCCCTTATTAAACTCAGGACAGAGCTGGGTTGGATTGAGCGTATGTGCCTTTCCACTGGCTGCAGTTGGCCAAGATATCTCAACCTTCTACGCGCTATAGCGCTACATTCCATGAGAAGGTGCATTGGAGTATCCTGGGATTGGTGGCAGAAACGGCAAGAGTCCGTAGATCAAATCCCGCTCATGTGCAGATGACTTCGCAGTCTGCAGTGGTCTGTGAGGATGCCCGTGAGCATTATCAGATTATCCTTGGTGAGTTTTTTTAACCTTTTTTGGTTATACACTCCCGGTAAGGATTTCGCCTGGCGTAGCCCCATAGCTTGGTGCCAGCAAATCTCTCTTAGTCCTAGCTCTTCACTCCTGAGCTTACCCTTGATGATGGGGTTTCTTATGGCTAGGAAGGGCTCGGGCCCAATTGAAGGCGAGACCGCATCCTCTCTCGCCAATGACCCGCTCCCAGTTAGACCCCTGTGTCCTGGGACCCAAATTTTCCTATGCACATTTGAGCTCACACTTTATGCTTTAACAATATTTGTAATCTAAATGCTAACTTTTTTCGTGAATTTTCTGAAAAAAATATAGTGCGTTGAATAACAAAAATCTTATAAATCAAAGTTCCCTTCTTTGTACAAAATTTCAAAAATTTTAACAAATTAAGAAAAAAATGGAGCCGTCATGAGACGCCTGGCAGATGTGAAACATCGTGTGTGTACAAGTAATATGCATAAAAGATAATATTATTACAGGAATTAAATGTAGCCTAATGAAAAAATGAAGTATTACGAATTTCTTACAGAAAATGGTAACTTTATTTAATAAACATTTATTTACATGTGATATCAAAATTCGATATTAATATCAAGCCACAATTTAGATATTTTCTTCTGTGACTTCAGAAATAGTTATATTCGATGTTTCCTCTGCCGGTACGAGTATTACTGTGACGATTGGTCGATGATAACTAAAGTATTGGATGAAATATTATCAAGATATCTCACAAATACAGCATCTATTGTTGTTCCATATTATTTGGTAGTAGATTCTCTTGGATTGTTGGTGATTTGCAATTGAAATTCTTTTTGAAGTGTGCTTTGAGTGCTGAAATTTTTTGAATTTTCAGGTGGCGCAAAATTAATCATCCAGTTTGTATTTGAAAATTATTAATATAAATAAAATTTAAAAAAATTAAATAAAAAAAAATGACTTTGAGTGCTGAAATTTTTTGAATTTTCAGGCGGCGCAAAATTAATCACCCAGTTTTGTATTTGAAAATTATTAAATAAAATTAAAAAAATAATAAATAAAGAAATTATATTGAGTGATGACTTTTGACCTTTACGCCCGCCATTGCTTGTCTGTTTTTATACAGCAGCTCTACACTTCACAAATTTCAATTATGATTGACGTACTGCACTATTTGTAAAACATATAAATAATCCGATGGCATCATTAATTTTGTGTCCCTTTGTATGATAATCAAAATGTGTCTTTAAAATATGCCTTCCTCCACTACACTTTTGATTCAATTTCAACTTTTGCTCATTACGAGCTGGCATATCTCGAATTTGCTATTAATAAGTTTGCACTTTTCATTTCAAATTAATAGAGCATTAAATTTGGCATTGCAAAATAGTTCCACTTGATTTAAATAAATGAGTAATGAAACTTCTTTCAGCTGTGGCTCTGCTTTCTGTGACCTTTTGATATTTTTCAACTCAAACACTGACCTTCGTCATTTCTTCGCACAGAGAGTGCGCCTCAAAGGTGCCCACTATAGCCAGCCTTCCAGTTTCCCATGAATTCTCTGTAATGGAATTACTATTATCTACATAACAAATTACCGAACACATTCAAAAACACATAACGCACCAACATTTACTAAGCACTCACGAGCATCCAACTTGCCGCTCTTTAGCAACTCTACATTTGTCTCTCTAACATGGCAAACATACTAACACACTTTAACCCACATCATTTGTGAGTTGTTCCTTTGAAATTGGCTTAGCACTTCTCATACTACTACACATAAACTATATATATGAATACCTTAGTATAGCGTGGCGACCCGTCGCCACGGCAAGTGTCGCCACGCCAACGATTCGGTTTACAAGTGAGCCTATAGATGTTTCACATCAAAAAGTTACTATTTCTGCAAATAGAATCTTGTAAATCAGCAGCATGTTTTCTGAGACTTTGACAGTTTAAAGTGTACAAGGTGGCGCAAAAGTAACCTTGCGATGTTTTTGGCTGTAATTAAAAAAAAATGAAAAACTTTGATTCTTCTTGTGGATTATTTTGATTTGGTCTTTTAATTTGTTTTACATCAAGTCGAGAATATGATTCCTGACGGATATTGTCTTTAAGAGCTGCAAAAAAAAATGAAAAACTTTGATTCTTCTTGTGGATTATTTTGATTTGGTCTTTTAATTTGTTTTACATCAAGTCGAGAATATGATTCCTGACGGATATTGTCTTTAAGAGCTGCAAAAAAAAATGAAAAACTTTGATTCTTCTTGTGGATTATTTTGATTTGGTCTTTTAATTTGTTTTACATCAAGTCGAGAATATGATTCCTGACGGATATTGTCTTTAAGAGCTGCAAGAGTCTGAGGCTTGTTGATATAAACCCGCGACTTCAAAAAGCCCCACAAAAAGAAGTCGGGAGCGGTCAAATCAGGTAATCTTGCTGGCCAGTGCAAATCGCCAAAACGGGAGATTAGGCGCCCGGGAAATGCATCCTTTAGCATATCGGTTGTGGCACGTACATTATGTGCCGTTGCACCGTCCTGTTGGAACCAACAGGCAAAAAGAACTCGTTGATCATTGCTCTGTAGCGCTCACCATTCACAGTAACCGTTTGGCCCGCGACGTCTTCGAAGAAAAAAGGTCCGATGACTCCTCCAGCGAAAACAGCACACCATAAAGTGACTTTGAGCGGGTGTAATGGCTCTTCGTGGGTTACATGCAGATTTTCAGTGCCCCAGAAGCGTAAATTTTGCTTATTTACGTACCCGCCAAGATGGAAATGGGCCTCATCACTCATGATTATTTTTGATGAAAAATCATCTTCCTCTTGGTGGTGATTAAGGATGGCTTGGGCGTATGTTAGACGCGATTGGCGGTCAGCAGTTATCAGCGGAAGCACCGTCTGGACTTTGTACGGAAACATCTTCAAATCTTGTACCAAAATTCGCTGTAAAGACCGTCGACTGATACCCATTTGCGTGGCACGTCGTCTGGTCGATGTCAACGGCGTTTCCATGACATCCTCGGCTACAGCAGCAATATTCTCTGCAGAACGGCTACTCCGGGGTCTGCCACGCCTGGCAGCATCTCGTGTTGTGCCAGTCTCTTCGAGGCGAGCGGTTAAACGTCGCAGTGTTTCACCAGTAGGCGTTGGACGGCGAGGAAATCTGCGACGAAATTCACGTTGTGCCAAAGTCACCGACCGATTATTGGTCAAATAAATAGTCAGCAATATTCCGCGTTCTAGAGCAGTGTAGCGTAACATTGTTTATTAACGTGTATTTCGTACGTGTTTACTACACAAATGTCAAAACAGAACTGACATTAGGGGCCAATCGCAAAATGTATAGCATTTTCTGATAGAAGGATTACTTTAGCGCCACCTGTTATATGGTTAATTTATTTCTGGAGTTCATAAAATCAGTGATCAATCCTTGCAATGTAGTAAGTCTGTTTAAAGATAATCATTTCAAATCCATGCTTTAAGCTTGAAACTGATGGATCAACTCTTCTTCCATGATAAAATCTTAAATCATCCGTACTATTAGATATAAACAACCCTTCAGCACTTGTTACTCGTGTTAAAGCTACGTAAAGTAATGGAATACTATGACTTTTACTATACTCATACACCAACTCGTCATAAGTACCTCCTTGAGACTTATGAATAGTCATAGCACATCCTGATATCAATGGAAAATGATTTCTTTTTCCCACAATAGTTTTATTATTATTGAGTGATATTGTTGAAGTTCGACGCACAATAGGCACAGCACGTTTATCGATATTATGTTCTGCAACAAAGGCAGCGGCTTTTCTTCTAGCCACTGTACCAGTGTTTTTATCTGAAAAAACTAGCCATATGCGAGTAACTTGATTTTCTTCGTTTTGTTCGATATGGATAAGGTTTCCAACGGCGCCATTAGCTAATCCGTCGACCACGTCTATGTCAGTTGTAATAATGTAAGGTTTGCCAATAACAAAAATAATTTCATATGGCAGCCCTCCTGTATCAATCACTGACATCTTGCGTAATTTTTGTCTCATATTCGCTTCCTGCTCACGATTAGTACAGCCAGAAATTACGTCTATTGCAATTGAATCTATTTTATTTTCAGTTTGTAGAGCTCGCATGTTGTATGCGTTAACCGATACATTATCATGGAATAATCGTACACCCCTTGGACACCGCTGCGAGACGTCTTCCTTCGTAAAAAATCTGGACTCGATAACGGCTAATTCATTGTCATTTAAAATTATACCACTACCAATTTTTGTGAGAATAGAAGCAAAAATTTCGTTATTTTGACGCATTATTTGAGTTAATTCGTAGAATTTTAATTCTCGCCAAAATAAGGGTCCAACCATCCGTTGTTTTGACTGCTTATAGACTGGAGTTGCTCGGACTGGAGGTAGTTGCCGCAAATCTCCAATAAAATGTAAAAATGTAAAATGTCTAGTTCACCAAAATTTTCATCAAAATTTCCGGTTATTTGCTTTAGTCTTGCGTCTATTTGGTTCAAGAGCTCGGCACCAATCATACTGATTTCGTCAATTATTAAAACTTTGACATATTTAAATAAACATCGATATTGTTGTGCTCTTTCTATAGATAACGGAATTAGTTTTGATAACGATATTTTCAATGCAGTCTGAATAGTAGTTCCATCAATAGCTACTGCAGCTTTACCAATCGAAGCACACGTAATATATGAATTGCAGAACCCATCACTTTCAGAAAATCTGTTATAGATTTGCATTATCAATTTTATTACAAAGGTTTTTCCACATCCAGCTGGCCCAGTAAAAAATAATTGTAAAGGTGACTTTTCCGCTGATAAATTGTGATGAATGACGTGTAAAAGCAAATCTTTTTGCCTTTCATTAGCACTTCTCATAAGCTCGCAAAAACGATCATTACTGATGATGTTTTCTCGTCTTTTGGCTATTGCTCCCAAGCTTTTAAGCGTAGCTATACGTAAATCTTCATTAACAGCAGCATCCGGATTTCTGTACAATTCTGCGAAAGGGTTTGGTTCTGGAAATCTTGTAGCCAAGTTTCGAATTTCTGATTCGGATGGGAAGTTCGTCATCTATTGGCTCATCTTCATGACATAACTGTTGGCATATATCAATTGTCTTCTGAACATCAATATTTGACTCAAATTCTTTTATTTTTTCCTAAAATTTTATTCTCGTGTTTATCATATGTGACCTGGTCTACGAAAAGGTACCTTACTTGCGAAAACAAGTTTTCAAGAAAATAGTAGTTAAAGTTTAAACTTCTAAAACCCCTGTAACTTTTTTAAATATTAATATTTTTCAATCCGGTTTGGCTTATTTTCTTCAGCATAGATCACAGTATCAATAAAATCACAGAAGCAGTGAAAAACATTTTTTTAATATATAAATAAACTAGCAACCCGCCCGGCTTCGCACGGGTATAAACCATATACCCTATGTCACTCACTGAAAAAATTATTAAAATCGATCCAGTAGTTTTGGCTTATTCATTACTGCCCGTGGCCCGCACGCGTTAAATTTGGAGTAAAACAATTCCCCTTTCTTTATAGCATGAAGATTTCCTGCTATCTTTGGGATATCTAAATTCATACCCTACACTTTTACATATTTACTTTTTGCATTTTTACAACAATTAATATATAATTGTGCAACTAAGTTTTAAAGGTTTTTTTTTCGATTTCAAAAATTTATTGTTAAAAATTGGTACAACCTATTTTATCCAAAATACTGTCCATCACTAGCTATAACTTTTTCCCCCTTCTCTGGTAATGCATGGATTCCGTCCCAATAAAACTGCTCGCTTTTGGAGGCGAAGAACTCATCAAGCCAATTTTGGATACCTTCAACCGAAGTGAAACGCACTCCCGTAAGGGCATTCTGCATCGACCGGAACAAATGGTAATCTGATGGTGCAAGATCTGGGCTATAAGGCGGGTGGAGTAGAACTTCCCATCCGCTACCATCGAGATAGGTTTTGACCACTTGTACGACATGCGGCCGAGCATTGTCATGATGAAAGATCAATGTCTAATGTCTGGTTTCCCATTCCGGACGTTTTTCCGCAATTGCTCGCTTCAATCGCATAAGTTGTTGTCTGTAGAGTGCTCCGTTTATCGTCTGACCACTTTTCAGTAGTTCGTGGTAAACGATTCCCTTCTGGTCCCAACAAACGCAGAGCATTACCTCGCTGCCATGGATATTTGGCGCTCCTTGTCGGCTGTGTCAAAGTCACCACTTATGAATCGTCGGAACCAGTACTCGCAGGTTGAAATTGATGGAGCATTCTCACCGTAAGCCTCACACAGCATCCGATAACTTTCCGCTGCACTTTTCTTCAGATGGAAGCAAAATAGCAATGCTTCCCGCGAATGAAGTTTTGTAGGCACAAAAGCTGACATAGTCTTTGTATAAAAAAATTTTTTGTTTACACTTCGACGAAATGACACAAACTAAGAAACGACACTTAATGATGACGCTTTCACATGAAACTCGTTACACAAATACTCAGTACAATTTGACACTAGTATTACTATATGTTTTAAATCCTTTAAAACTTAGTTGCACACCCAGAATGTCTTTATATACAACGTTCATAGCTTTCTTGTCATTAGACAATACAAACTTGCTTTCTCTAGAGGTTACTCTTAAAAGAGTGACATACAGTTGGCCATATGAAAAACAGTCAACGCTCAAATCTAGGCCTGCAACGTTGAAGGTTTGACCCTGAGATTTATTAATGGTCATTGCAAAAGATGCCTTTACCGGAAATTGTAAGCGTCTAAATTGGAATGGTAGATCCGCTGGTATCAGAGGGATTCGGGGTATCAATACATCTTCTCCGGTACCACATCATGTGCGCATTGTGCACTCTATTATGAAAGTTGTCAGTGATTTTACCAGCAAACGCGTGCCATTGCAAAGTTTATGTGGATTTAGGTTTCTTAATCAAATAACAGGACAACCTATTTTCAGCTCCATTTTGTGAGGAGGGAGTCCAGACGGGTTCAAAGAATTTAGAAATTCTGTAGGAAAATGAACAGCTTCTTCCAAATCCAGAACAGTATCGACCGAGTAGTATATTTTCGTCGGCGCATCAATCTTTGAAATAATCAAGTTATTTACTTTATCTACTTGTTCGTTAGTTGGTGACAGAATAGCTCTTTTCTTTAAACCAAGATATTGTCTTATAACTTATGTTATCAATGTCTGGATAGACATTGTTGACTAACTCTTGGATGTTGTCTATCAAAACACAAAGTTTTTCTAGGTTAGTCCTTCCCTCTCTTTGTGTTAATTCTCCATTGCCAACTTTTAGCAGCATCTCTGGAAATAGCCTGTTCTCACGTGAAGATGACGAAACCCTCACATTAGTTTTAAGCTCTAATTTATTGACATGCGACCAAAGGTGGGATCTTTTTAGCGAAGCATTTATTTCGTCAGTACGTGTTCCTCGAGTCACAACTAGTAGGATTTGACGGAAATACCCTGAGAACAGAATTGTACATCCACCCATAGGTGAATTTTTGTTGCGCAAATCGCGCATTGTCCTATCCAGTGCTTCCACAGACGTCTTGTTTGACATGATAGCTTCGTCCCAGACTATTAATGAGCAGTCACGCATCAATTTTCCTGTATTGCTCTGTTTAGAAACACTACAGACGCTGTTATCATCATCGGTGGCGATTTTCAGCGGTAGCTTGAATGTAGAGTGTGCGGTTCGGCCTCCTTCCAAAAGAGTAGCGGCAATGGGGGATGACGCAACAGCTAACGCAATTTTTCCGGTAGATCTCACTTTTAAGGCAGATTGATTAAAAATGTTTTTCCTGTGCCTCCTGGGGCATCAAGGAAAAACAATTTCCCTTCATTGTTATCAATTGTTGATAGTAATGCAGTGAATACTTTTGTCTGATCGATGTTTAATCGTGGCTCATCTTGAGCTATATTTTGTAAAAGTATCGTTTGATCGTTGGTTGGTTCGAATCTCGGTGAAAGCAAAATTAATAAAAACATTTTTCTAATAGCGGTCGCCCCTCGGCAGGCAATGGCAAACCTCCGAGTGTACTTCTGCCATGAAAAAGCTCCTCATAAAAATATCTGCCTTTCGGAGTCGGCTTGAAACTGTAGGTCCCTCCATTTGTGGAACAACATCAAGACGCACACCACAAATAGGAGGAGGAGCTCGGCCAAACACCTAACAGAAGTGAACGCGCCAATTATTTATTTATTTTTTTTTATCGTTTGATCGTGTGATGTTTCTCTTGTGTATTCGGCACTGTTAATTAAATCAGAGTTAGTAGTATTAACTGGCATCGGCAGCCCAAAATCCTTGATCGTTTTACGCGAAAGTAATTGCACTATTTTGTTTAATTCAAATAATTCTTCGTCAAATATGTTTTGGTCATATTGTACATCAACAGAGTTTAACTCTTGCCGTCGCCGAATCAGAATATCACTGGCCATATTTTCTTGAAATTTATTCCATAGACTAACAGAATCAGTTACTTGACAAAACACTACTATGACGGCAAATAAATATCTTAATGATGTAGCTGAACTACAAACAGCTGCTTCTGATAATGTATTTTCCCAGTGAGAATCGTCTTCCGAGAGCCCCATAGCTTGCATGCTGCTTGATAAGTATTGTAAACAACACCTTGTAAAGTGCTTAGGTGAGCAAAGGATGTCGGGCCTTTTACAATATGAAGTAACATTCTCAGATAAAAGCATCCGCTGTTGTTGGGATGAATCACATAGACTCTGCCAAGAGCATCCGTTTTTTTTACTCCGGGAAAACCATCAACCGCAGTACCTTGTTTTCGCCGTTGAAAAGTTTTAGAACTCTGGTTCCATGTATAGTAACTTGGAACTCTGTCATATGTCAGTGTTTTCGCGAAATCATCTTGAGCACATAACTTGAAGAATGCTGTCAATGTTGTATCCGGCGGGTTATTAATAACTTCTTGTATATTGTTCTCAGTGAAATATACCCTTTGTCCATTTTCTAAATGAACTGCAAGGGGGACAATTGTGGGAGACCGGTCGTGCACTTCGAATGATAAAATCCCCCATACAGCTTCAGAGCTACAGATGTAACGTCCAGACTGATATATTTCCACTTCATTTGGTGATTGTATGCTGAAAGTGGCTTGATCACTGCCTTTATTAATGTACTTAGTAACATATTGGATTGACTTTATTGAATTGCACAACTCCACGTTGATGTGGGCATCAAAAATTTTCAAAAGGAACGGATTATAGGGAACGATCCATCGGTTATCAATATCAATGTTTCTGACAGTAGCAATTTGCCCACCCTCTTCTGGCGATCGTCGACGATATTTGGGATATCCATCATCGCTAGTAGTTGTTTGAGTTTGGAACGACTTCGGAAATTGTTTGCTGCATTTTGAATCCCGCATACATGGAGAATTCGGGCTTAAAGTCCCGCAAGGGCCGTGTACCATATGTTTCTTTACGATTTCGTATAGGATAGGATCTTCATCTTTATCCGGTAATTCAGCTGAAATAACCCTGTCAATTTGGTTTGGTCTAATTTTGTTCACTAACCACACCAGCAGGTGTACATGTGGCGAGCCACGCTTCTGCCATTCTATTGTGTACATATGACATATGTGAATATATGAGACTTTTTTATGAGGTGCAGAAGTTTATGTACTTTTAAATGGAAGACTCTGTTAACTATATCGTATCTGTCTTGTGGATTTGAATTGGTGTTAATATTTTCTCTGACTATCGAGGTCCACCTGTGAATGACGAAGGTGGTATAACCAACTGCCCAATGCCGTTGTGGTGTTCATTCGGCTGTAAAGCATCCTGAAAATGCACGTAATTTTCGGCTCTCAATTTAGTTTGATTATTACGGATGTAGGCCAATCTCTCAGAATCAATTTTAGCATATTGATCTACCAAGTATTGGTTTGTTCACATTCCATATCTAAGCAAAGTGTTGAAATCATTATGTCTTGTCATTATACGGTAGCAATAGTAGTTTATACATGACACTGTTTTACGCAGAGGTGTACCACCGATTGGCTCAATTTGAGAAATATTAATAGCATAACCATTTTCTCCACGACATAGCATCAAAGGATATTGTAAGCTGTCATAAGATCTGTGTAACTCTGAAATTTTTTGCAAATTATCATCACGACTATGCAATACAATATCTCTTTTGTCAAATTGCTGTCCGGCTATCACCACTGCTACTTCACTCGTGGAAGGCGCATTGTATCGTCCTCTGTGTTCTCCAACAGGAACTTTATTTGCATGGATTACGACATTAAAGTCAGGAGTATCTGCTGGAACACTCTCAATCGCAGTTTTGAAAGACTGTATGTAGCAATTATGAGAATGTAACATAACTTTGGAGAGATCTAATCAAATCTCTATCAATTGGCTGTGCAACACTTGAACACCTCGTAGATGCTTGTGCAGATGCAGATCTGCAATAAAATATATTTGCAGGAATTTGTGATCATCGGGTCGAAGTGGTACACTTGCCCTTGAATTTTAAATGTAGGCATGAAGCCACGCTCAGCGACTTGCTTACTCTTAAAGAGGTCATTTGAAATGCGTTATTGTAATGGCGTATATAGCGCATGAAATGTTTAGATTTCTGATGATCACCCGTAAGGAGAGAGTGAAGTGGTTCATGTGGAGGGAGAATTTCTTCTAATTTGACTTTTCCTTGTAAACAACACATACCTTTCGATTTGTCCTTGAATTTCAATGCCAAGCAATGTTCACACACTACTGACATAGTACCTATTGATACTATACGATCGTCCTTGTAAGAAATCGAAGGATCATAATTCATGGCCGAATTTTCTTTACTTACCCATGAATTAGTAACTCGCGCTGATGATTCTCTGGCTCTCTGTATTCGATGTCTGATCCTATCTCGGATGCGGCGAAGCTCACGCTCTACTGAAGATTCTCTCGCTCTCTCAGCTCTATATCTATCCCGAGACCGACTGAGTCGAGCCTCACGTTCCGTTGACGATTCCTTATCTCTTACTGAACGTAGTCTTCTGGCATCCACTGTACTACGACCTATGTTCGAACGACGACGTCTTCCAGCCATGACTTTATAATTTCTGTGCAAAATTTACTCAGTTCTACATATAGGTATGTAAGATGTTAGTTATGTTACAATTTAAGTATCACCCTTATGTCTGCACAGACAATATCAGTCGGTAAAGGGGTGGTCGGCAAAGAAGTATCTACAGCTGTAACAATTGAAAAGCAGAAACGAGTGAGAGCGCAGAACGTTAGTGAACATCAGAGCTGGAGGTCGAATTTTTGTTAAGCTTACATTTTTGCATATTAATCTACATTAAATAAAGTAATTTTTCTTAATCTTACATTTTACGTATTAACCTAACATTTTACGTGGTACGCATAAACAAAATAAAGATTCATTTTGTCTTACATGTATGATTACCTATCCACAAATTGTCATATTATTAGTATGTGCCGCAGTAAAAAATATGTAAATATTTACCATTTAGAAACAAAAGATAATTACTGATGTAATATCTTGAAAAATATTATTTTCAATTATATGCTGTAAACAGCCATATACATAGATCTATATTAAAACAACAATGTATTTAAGGTATTTAATTGGATAAGGATTAATGGGAATCGCTTCGAAAATAAGCTATTAGTTGTAAAAAGTAAATGACAAAAAATGTTATTGTATGGAATCGATAGCAAACTTAACGCGCTCCGAATCAATAAAAACTATTCAAAAACTGTATTTTAATTATGTGCGATTTACTAATATAGAACGTGAAAGTAGCGGTTTATTTCGCAGTAAAATTGTATGTACATATAGGGTTTTTCAGTAAGAGCGCTTCAACTTTTGAACTTTTTTGAATAAACGGTTTGACTTTTTTAACTAATTTTTTTTTATTATCGAGTTTGAACATATACATTTAAGTATAAAATTCGATTTCTTTTGCATGACCACCGCGTGCACGTTTTACGAAGTCCAATCGTTGAACCCAATTTTCGACCACTCTTTTGCATAAATCGGCCGAAATTCCAGCAATTTCGCGTTCAATATTGGTTCTGAGCTCACAAATCGTCGCCGGCTTGTTACTGTAGACCAATGACTTCACATAACCCCAAAACGGGACGGCTTGTTAAATGGACCGTAAAATGGCCGTAATGCTCTTAAAGTAGCAGCAACAGAACGATTATTTTCATAAAAAATTTACACGATTTGCAATCGTTGCTCAAGTGTGTAGCGTTCCATGATGAAATGTATACTAATGAAGTTTACAAATGACAAGCGAAAAATTAAAAAATATTGCGTCGTTCGCCCTCCCTATCGGAAAAAAATTTAAGCGCACCTATTGAATAACCCTATACAATTACATGGAATTCAGTAAATACATACATACATATCAGATAACTGCACCGGCTCAGTGTAAAACATTCATACGCTTCGCTTGAACAAAAAAACAGGCCTTTGCGTTCAAACGATCGAACTTGTTCAAATAAGTTATTGTCATTGTTTATTTCAGCTCAATCAAATCATGTGCTGCGTTTTAGCTCTCCGATGTTATCACCAATCGTCTTCATAGCAACCGTTTCGGGTATTTGCTCGTTCGGCTGTACATTCATTTTTTTGAGCAAGAATAAAAGGGCTATAGAGCCAAATGAGCCGGTTTGAACACGTTGATCCCGCATGAGTTTTTGCTTGTAACTAACGATAGCAAAGTAAAAGCAAAATTTTAAAGCAAAAACACTATATTTTCATATTTGTTTTTTTTCTTAAAACTTATAATAAAACACGAAAGAAAATAATGTAAATAAGGAAACATTGCTAAAACCAACTAATCCTTTCAAATACGAAACGCAATTTAGAGCGTACATTGTTCGCCAACGCTCGTTTGCTCGAACATGTGCTATTTACAATAATGACAATTACTTCTTTGAACAAGTTTGATCGTTTGAACGCAAAGGCCGATGCTAATTTCATTCAATGCTGCTTTTTGTTCAATGATTAGATTTGAGCCGAAGACATTAGATCATACGTGTTGACTGAGCTGAACTACGCGTTCGCCTACATGAGCTGACTGCACTTGACCAAATATTTTGGTTCAATTGACTGAATGTGAGCAAGAAATTTAGCGTATGAACAACTCAAGAAAACAGTGAGCCATGCAGGTCTCTGATACATATGTACATACGTCCGAAATGAAATAATGCGAGCGATTCGTAAATACAGACATACATACGTCACCATACGATGTAATTCAACATTAATGAGGTGTGGTGAGATTATCGCTTAACGCCTGTTGCTTCGTTCGGTTGACAGCGAACAAACACACAAACAGCTTTTTTTGGAAAAAGAGCTGCTTTTGTTTAAACAATTTTGGTTAAATAACAAATAAATCAATTCTTTTTGTTTTGATGCAGAACGAAAGTAAATATTTCAAAGTTAAACTTCAAGAAAGTTTCATTTTAATTGGTAGATTCGTTTATGATTTATGGCCGTGAAAACAAAAAATTTATGCTTTTTTTGCCACATTTTGACCGATTGCCACGCCCCCTTTACGTATTTCTTCACATTATATTAATGTAAACCTTCCTCTTCTACCAATCTATCTTTAAAAAAAAGCCGCATCAAAATCCGTTGCGTAGTTTTAAAGATTTAAGCATTCAAGGGGACATAGGGACAGAAAAAGCGACTTTGTTTTATAATATGTAGTGAAGTGATAAGAAAAAGTTAATGCAAATCGCAGAAATCGTTTTAAAAAATAAGTTAGCTTTTGTACCGACATCCATGCCAAAAAAAACTTATAAGACCCGGTGACAAACATTTTTCGAAGTACGCACCAGATTGACATTCCGGCATTTTCAAGGCTAAATACGCAGTAAGTAACATTGACACGTATGAGGATTTACTACAGTGCGTTGTTAAATCATCACCTGGTGGTTATAATAAAGCTGTATCGGCCGAAACAGTTGTTTGATATAAATGGGACAGCCATCTTAAATCCTTCTATAAATCACTGGTCGGCATTACGCCATTTCATCACTTTATAATATGCAATGACTGTGTAAAAACGAAAAAATTCGCAGACAGTGAGGATATTGAATCATTTTATCTTCTATTAAAACCTATAGATCGTTAAATGCCAAAAGTTTTAGATCCTGTTGGTTTATCTCTGGAGGGTCAGTGGTATATTTATCGGAATATTCGCAGCTTAGTTTCAGATTTAAGTAAAGCAGATATTGTGGCTCCATTACCAAAACAGCAGTTGGTATCGAAGAAATCGGAAGCTACGGCATCAAAAAAGGAGTCTGCATCGAAGAAACGTGTGACTGCATCATCAAAAAAAAGTTGTCATCGGAAAAATGCATTGCTCTATTACCGATAAAAGAATTAGCACCAAAGAAATGAAAATCAACGGATAGTTTAGATGTTCTCAAACCTGACACAGAAAAAAGTCCATCTTCTTTACAACCAATACGTAAATACGTAAAGACGGCGACGAAAAAAAATATAAAAACTTGAAAAACGTAAATTTTTGTGCATAACCTTCTTCTTCTATATATATAAAAATGAAATGATGTTCGTTTGTACGCATTTTTTTGGGCCGATACGAGGCCAATTTTATTCGTTCTTTTTTCATATTATAGGGATCCACTAGGGGAAGGTTTTTAGCAAAAAAAAATTTTTTTTAAATATTTTCTTCATATAAAAAAAAAAGACAAAAATCAAAATATTGTACAAATTGTGTTTTTAGTGAAAAATAATTTTCTGTGTACAACTTTTTTTGAATAAATATACGAATTTTTCGTTATTGTGAAACGATTTGTGTCGTGTTGCTAAGTTGCAAATTTTTTTCGACGGAGAGTTAACATAAACACAGAGGTTTGTACGCTCTTTATGAAGAGAAATGCTTTAGTACACATACACGAACGCCGAACTACTGATTTGTGTTTTGTGTGCAGTTCATTTGTGAGAGAAACAAGTATGTTGACCAAGGATGATAGATTTACCAAGGTTTGCCAGACAAGAAACAGTTATTCTGCTATCAGAGAATTTGACAGAAGTTGTTTTTCGGTTTACGTCAAACGAGGCAAGGATGATAGATTTACCAAGGTTTGCCAGACAAGAAAACAGTTATTATTGAATATGAATATAGTCTTCAGATTGAACTTGTGCCTTGGTTATATTACTATCTGTACCAACATGTTTAAACGCGATCGTTAAACAGTCACGAACTCGCAGTTTCATAATTTTTACAGCCATATATGTGTAACAAGTGATAAGGATCGACTCCTCGACGATCCTTATGCCGCAATTCACTAGATGGCATCATAAAAGGCGTAACGTTGACTGTATCTCTGAATTTTCTAAAGTGTCCCATGTAATTCTAGGAAATGATAGCTCTCTTCGGCATGCTCGTCGAATAATAAACTCTGTGGAATATTCTGTTGCCCTGGCGCTAATCGCAAATATTTTTCCTCATTCCATACCAAAGTTTGTTGTTGAGCAGTAAGGCTTTCTTCAAGATCAATATTTTCGCTAAATTCATCTATGTTCTGTTGTGTAATTAGTGGTGTTTCTTGATTAAAAAATGATTTATCAACTGTTATTTTGTAATGCTGATATAAAGGTGTAGTAATCAAATAGGCGGCCGCCGTAGCCGAATGGGTTGGTGCCTGATTACCATTCGGAATTCACAGAGAGAACGTTGGTTCGAATCTCGGTGAAACACTAAAATTAAGAAAAACATTTTTCTAATAGCGTTCGCCCCTCGGCAGACAATGGCAAACCTCCGAATGTATTTCTGCCATGAAAAAGCTCCTCATAAAAGTATCTGCCGTTCGGAGTCGGCTTGAAACTGTAGGGTCCCTCCATTTGTGGAACAACATCAAGACGCACACCACAAATAGGAGGAGGAGCTCGGCCCAGCACCTAACAGAAGTGTACGCGCCAATTATTTATTTATTTTAAGCAAATAGTATAACCATTTTTTAATTGATCCGATGTTAATTAAGCCATGCACAAAACTACTTTTATGAATCATTTTTTTTTAATATTGGGTAGTCGAAAAAGTCTTTTCGTATCTCTAATCAAAGTTCAAATCATGTTTTTTTATTTATAATGAACTTTATGTACCATTTTCGTCGACCACCTTTTGCCATTTTTCTTCTAGAGACATTATTCCATCAGTGTAAAACTTTTGTGGTTTCTGCGCGAAAAACTGCGACAAGTAATTTTCACAGGCTTCTCTTGAAGCCAACTTTACTCCATTAAGGGAGTTCTGCATTGACCGAAACAAATGGTAGTCCGATTGTGCAAGATCAGCGCTATATGGTGGATGCATCAAAACTTCCCAGCCAAGCTCTCCCAGGTTTTGCCGAGTCATCAAAGATGTGTGTGGCCTAGCGTTGTCCTGATGGAAGACGACGCCCTTTCTGCTG
Source organism: Anastrepha ludens (assembly GCF_028408465.1). NCBI lineage: Eukaryota > Metazoa > Arthropoda > Insecta > Diptera > Tephritidae > Anastrepha > Anastrepha ludens. Next base: position 105,332,788 of record NC_071499.1, read on the forward strand.
ATCAGTTCTGACCGTTTTTTTTCGATTGCTTGCTTCAATCTCATCAGTTGTTGACAGTAAAGTATAGAATCAATCGTTCGAGCAGGTTGGAGCAGCTCATAGTGGATGATTCCTTTCCTATCCCACCAAACACAGCGCATAACCTTTCGAGGCGTCAATCCTGGCTTTGCGACCATTTCTTGAGCTTCAGCATCCTTGCACCATGATCTTTTTCGCACATTATTATCGTATTTGATCCACTTTTCGTCTCCTGTTACCATTCGCTTCAGAAATGGTTCGATTTCATTTCGTTTCAGCAAAGAATCACAGATGTTAATTAGGTCCATTCAATTTTTCACAGACAATTCATGTGGTACCCAAACATCGAGCTTCTTTTTGTAATCAGCCTTTTCTAAATGGTTCAAAACCGTTTTATGATAATGTTTAGTGCCTTGGTGATGTCATGGCAGCTTATGTGACGCTCCTGGTCAATCGTTTCCATAATTTCATCGACTTTTCAACGATAGGTCGACCGGAGCGAGGTGCATCTTTCACATCGAAATTTCCAGAACGGAAGCGAGCGAACCATTGTTGTGCTACACGAACTGATACAGCATCGTCTTCGTAAACTTAACAAATTTCATTGGCGACTTGCGTGGCATTCTTCCCTTTTTTATACAAAAATTTCAAAATATAGCGAATTTCTTCATTATTTTCACTCATTTTTGAACAGCTATAACTTTTTTTCAACTTCTCCGAATTTAATTTTTGACGTGATAACGTCTTATAATTCGATTTAACAGGCTGCACGCACGAAAAAATGTGTCGTTACCTTGCTCATTGCATTGAATGAACTGCAAGCGAAAGCGCGGAACGAACGACAAAGCAAACAAAGCAAACGAACGGCAACGTTCGACATCTTGCTCTCTCCTACTTAAGTGAGCGTATATGTATATGCGCATATGTACAATACATAAATAAATTCACGTATTTGTATTTGCATATGCCTTCTTATTGATTATTATTAATTTGATTCACTTGAAGAATTTAAAATAAAACCAAGTTTGTTTATAATACCTGTTGTTTTAATGTTATTTTTATTAATTTTTTTATTATAATATATATGAAGGAAAAAATGTATGGTAATATTTACCACATACCTTATAAGATATGTTGTATAGTAATATATGTATATAAACATGCATATGCATATACAATTTCGCGCAATTTTCGAAAAGAATAAATCTATGTATATGTAAAGATGCATACAAATCATATGGACATATCAAATATACGAATCTATTCCGTAGGCAAGCAAATGTAAGCTAATGTGCTTGAACTGCAAGCGAGAGCGCGGAACGAACGACAAAGAGCACAATCGGCCCCCGCGTTCGGCAACGTTCGACATCTGGCTCTGTCCTACTTGAGTGAGCATATATATGTATGTATATGTATGTATATGCGCATTTGTATATAAATTCACATACTTGTATTTGCATATGCCTTCCTCCTGTGTGCATGGTACTCGTAATGAACCATTTCTCTGTTGAGAATAAACGATGATAGGAAAAATAGGAAATGAAAGGGAGTGTTTCAAGTGTAATGTGTCTTGAGAAAGTCAAATCGATGATGATGCCTCTAAGTGTTGTGGACTTATTAACGTCTGATGCACAATCGAAATTGAAGATATCTTTCATGAATTTGATAAATGTTTCGTCATTTTTCACGTTTGTGTAAATGTAACTTGACCTATTCCATTGCAATTCCATTTACCTCCTCCTCTATATCCATACAAAATATCTATCAAACAAATAAAATTAAAATTTTGTTTTGAAAATTGCAACCATTCCATCAACATTTTCTTATGACGTTGTCACGTTAAACTATCGTCAGTAAACCGACTTTACAGACAACCTCTTTTTTTTTTTTGGTTAAATGAAGTTTAAAATGTCACCTTTCTAACACCATATGATATGACACAATGTGATTGGTAGTACTGGAGATAAATGACTCCAACGACTTCTATTGACAAAATACGAAAAGACTTTTTCGACTACCCAATATGTAATATACATAAATGCAATGTTCATCATTGACATTTCTTCGATTCGTACCATTGTATCAACAACAACAGGAACGTTGATAATTTGTCCGTATAGGTATACCGAATTGTCCTTGAACGTGTCTTAATCTTCTTATTTGCATAAAAGGAATTCGTGAAGAAATAAGCCTTTCAGTGATGAAATCGATTTTTGGTAAATGTTGTGGTATTTTTGGGTAATGAAATCCATTATAAACTGACAAGTTAGGAATCGTTTTTTTATCTACTGCTGATTTACAAGTAGATCAAATTTTAAGGGAATCCACATTTTGCACATTGGCTATTGTATTAATTATATTTCCAGATGTAGATGGTTTCTTTAAATCTTTTTCAAACCAAAGTCGATCACAAATTGCACAAGCATGTCCAAATTCATTATGAGCTGTTTTATGGTATCTAAATTGACTGTAGTTATTCGAAATTTCCGCAATATTTGCGCTTGATAGGTTACTTAAATTTTGCTGAGATATGTCAAACACTTCATGCTCCATTTCTCGCAAATCAGTTAAATTTCGAGAATTTGTACTTACTTCATCTGCTACTGTGGACAAAAAGTAAGGTGAATTTGGTTGTAAAATGAAAAATCTTTATTTATTCTTGTAAATCAATTTAATCCGCTCCAAAATAATGCCCTCTCGATCAAATACACTTATGCCAACAATTTTTCCAATCCCCGAAACATGCCAAATAGTCCATTTCCGGTATAGCCATCAGCACCTTCTTCGATTCAGCTTTTATCTCCTCAATCGACTCGAAACGCGTGCCCCGGTGTAGTCTCTTGAGTTTTGGGAATAGCCAGAAGTCGCACGGAGCCAAATCAGGCGAATGCGGTGGTTGCGGAACGATATGCGTGGAATTTTTGGGGAAATGGTCACGAAGAACGAGTGCAGTGTGAGACGGTGCATTATCGTGATGCAAAAACCAAGAGTTGTTGGCCCATAATTCTGGTCTTTTTAGAGGAATTGCTTCACGTAAACGACGTATAACGCTCAAATAATATTCCTTATTAACAGTTTGGCCAGGTGGAAGGAATTCATAGTGCACCACACCACGAAAATCGAAAAAAACTGTCATCATGACCTTTATTTTTTAACGACTTTGACGTCCTCTTTTCGGTCTGGCCTCGCCTTTAGCACGATATTCGCTTGATTGGTCGGTTGTTTCAGGGTCGTAAGCATAAATCCAAGTCTCATCTCCCGTAATGATGCATTTGAGCTTGTCCTGATAGTCTGAAAGCATTGTTTCACACACATCAACGCGACGACTTTTTTACAAGAAATTGAGAGTTTTCGGTACCAAACGAGATTTGACTTTTCGTAGGCCCAAATGGTCTTTCAAAATGGTTTTCACAGATCCTTCTGATATTCCGATCATATCAGTAAGGTCTTTAACAGTCAACCGACGATTTTTGAGCACTAACTCCTTCACTTTATTGACGTGTTGGTCATCTGTTGACGTCGATGGTCGTCCGGAGGGCTCCAAGTCATCAACACGTTCTCGACCCTCTTTGAAGTCTTTGTACCACTCATAAACATTTTTCTGCGACATGGTCGAATCACCAAATGCCTTCTGCAATATGCTAAACGTTTCCGCAGCCGAAATTTCATTCCGCAAACAAAATTTGGTGGCACTTCTCTGCTCAATCAAATCAGACATTGTAAAAATCGAAAAATGCACTCTTGGTCGTTTGGTAAACACAAGCGTAAATATATTACTGATAATGACATTCAAATGAAAGTTGGCCCAGATGTTACTAACAGTGCTGCCAACTCATGAAAAAAATAACTAGAGCGAAATTTTAATCCCGCGAAGTTTAACAAATAAATGCACCTTACTTTTTGCCCACAGTAGTATTATGTTTATTGGTTCTGTAATTATCTCTCTATTTTCTATATTTGGAGAAGTATGTAATTCTATAATATAATATTTACTGCATTTTGTAGACGTCTCCTTCTTTCCGCTTCACGCTGACTCAATTTTTCTCTGTTCTTTTCTCTGTATCTTTTTTGGCGGTCTCTTTTATTTTGAAGAGTAGATGGAATAGCAGTTACTGATTCTTCATTATTTACTTCCACTATATCTGAGTTTGAAGAGGTAGACGGTCCGGCAATGCTTTGTGATGATTGTATACGCTTTCTTCTTTCCGCTTCACGATGTTTCAACTTGCCTCTGTTCCGCTCCCTGTATTGTTTTTGACGCTCTCTTTTACTATTGTTTACTCTGAAAAAAAATTTTGAGTGTGGCTTCAATATACTCATAAACTCAAATCTTAGTTAATTATTGCAATATATGACTAAAGATTTGCAAATATAAATTTTATTAATAAATTTTTCAATATTAATTCCTTCATAAATAATAGAAAAATAATTAATTGAAGATAATATTAGTATAATTTATATAATTATTAATCTTAATATAATTTATATAATTACAAATATGATTAATATGAATATAATTAATTAAATATAAAAATAATTACATTTATGGACACTTGAAAAATACGATCTACTTACTGCTGACTTGGTAGTATGCCATAGTGTAGTTTCACTTTCTTTGCACAAGGTTGATCACTTTGATCTTCTGATTATCACTATCACACATATTTTATTGTCAAAAATTAAAATAAAAATTAAATAAAACGCAGGTTATGTGTACCGTAGTAAACAACAACGTCGAACTGAGTGAGAAGGGGATCGCGTAGTTGGTTTCAAATCGCGACACGTCGCCACGCCAACGATTCGGTTTATAAGTAACCCTATAGATGTTTCACATCAAAAAATGTATCAGCATTTTTAGAAATCTTCTGGTTATGCAGTTCCTTAAATTTTGGAACTCATAAGTGTTAGTTTGAAGCCGTTCGCAAATCGCGTAGATATAGAAAAACAATTTTCCCATACGATGTTGAGCATTTTATGCCATATAAAAGGCTTCTGTACATTTTAATCAATCAACTTCCTGAATACAAGATTATCCAGGTTCTGAAAGTTTTTATGTAATACTGGAAATTGAAGATTTATTCAAGGGAAACAATACTGGGTTGCCCATATTCGACGGACCCATGTTTTTTTTTTTTAACTCAAAGAAAAACACAATTTGTTTGATGTTGACGATCACTTTTTGAATATGATATCTCTCAAATGGCCGCCTTGAGCCTGTACGGCGTATTGTGCCCGTTTTGCAGCATTTTCCATGGTTTTAGCTAACATTTCGGCTGGGATAGCGGCTATTTCCTCACGGATGTTGTTCTTGAGCTCTCTTCTATGGTCTTTGGCTTATTAATATAAACCTTTGAAATATCCCCACAAGAAGAAGTCAGGTGGCGTTAAATCGGGCGAACGCCGTGGCCAGTCAAACTCTCCATTTTTCGACATCAAACGACGAGGGAACAATTTCTTCAAAAAATCGATCGATTGTGGTGCGAGCTGTGTGTGGTGGAGCACCGTCTTGTTGAAACCATACGCCCGCCTCATACGCTTTCGACGAATAATTGGCATCACAAAATGGGTTATCATATCGCGATAACGCTCCTAATTGACGGTAACAGCTTGACCATCTTCATTTTCGAAGAAAAACGGCCCAATAATCGTTTTCGCACTAACGCCGCACCAAACAGTGACTTTTTTGTCGTAAAGAGATACCTCTTGAATTTCGTGAGGATTTTCAGTGGCGTAAATACGGCAATTTTGCTTGTTTACCGTCCCATTCAATAAGAAATGAGCCTCATCGGACATGATGATTTTGTTCTTCTCCTTCTTCTTTTGACTTCGTTTGTTGACTGTAAATTTCAACAATTTGGGAGCGCTCGCGTGGCATGTACTGTTCCACGGTAAAAAATCTGCTTGGGCTGACGCTTCCAACGCGGTATGTCATTAAGCGATCTGACGTCCCTGTCAAAAGATACAGGGTTGCCAGATGGATCCGTCGAATATGGGCAACCCTGTATAGCAGTGGTCGTTATCGAATTTCGAGTTTGAAGAATTAAAGAAACTCCATAAGATATTTTTCTTTTTTTATTTCTGAGTATCAGTGGCGGCAATCAGGAAAGAAATAGAGTCACAATATTGCTGTAATTATTAAGTGCGGCGAACATAACCATCTTTTTTGCGGAGCAATTAAAGTATTCTCAGACGATTTTGGTTAATTCGGTTAATAATCAATTAATATTAGGTAGATATTGAGAAAACGCCCCTAAACACGTATACCCGCTTAATTAGGCAACTGCAGCTTTACCAAGACTGCCACTATACATTGGCAAAGTTCGAACGCACTTTCTGAAAAACCATGCCCGAGGTTGCTACATACAAATGCATGCATACATACATACATATATACGTATATAAAAAAAATTATTAAAAGTTTGCTAACCATCACAAAGCGAAACATATCTTTACTTACTTCATTCTGATCCATGGTAGCAAAAATCTTCTTTAAATTTGTATTTCACTACTTCAACAATTCGAATATTTTTTATCCGCAACACTCACATATAAACTTATATGAATAGCTATTCACAGGCAACTGACTAATATATTCACTCCATATGAGTATTCAATGCACTCGGTGCTAACAGCAGCCTCAACAAGAGTACACATCAAAAAGAGTAAAACACAAATACATGAGAGTAACGAGCAATTCAAATGAAACCGGTTGACTTTGTGTACATGCATACATATTCACACCATGATGAAGAGAGTAGAAATTCTCATGTATTCATACGTGTGTTTACTGTATGAGCAGTCTATTGCTCTTTATCTTGTGAACAGTCATTTGAGCTCGCTCTTTATTTCTCTACCTGTCTCTCTCTGTTGGGTGCTTGAATCAATACTCGTGCATACAATTTTTTACAAGTACAGCTGTAGTAAAACGCAATATATCTGTAAAACAAGCATACACAAATGTGCAGCCATATGTACATACATATATATGTGCTTAAGTAGATTTGTGTATTAATGAAATCTTCACAGAAATATCGAAAATTGCTAACAGAGGGAGTCAGAAAATGAAAAGAAATTGCTATTCTAAAAAGGTATGTATGTATGTCGTTTGCCGGTACTGTATCTGAATTTATAATATTACAAATACATGCACATATGTTTGTACACATGTTTGTACATATGTATATGCTATTAAAGAGGGAAATAAGATTAAACGACTTTGTGTGTATGCCATGTAAAAAACTAACAAAATGTGTTCACAAAGTTAAAACAAAAGTATTATTTCTGTGAACTGTGATCATTGATTTAATAATTTCAGATACGCACCGCTTTAACGTATAAATTCTCCGCCATTAATTGTATAATTAGCTCAGTCATATTAGGGGTTTCACCTCGGAATGAAAGATAATAAGCTGGAAATTGGTAAAAACCTTTGTTTTGTCGCCCTAAATATTGTCTCAAAAGTCACAAATGCTATTGTGTCCGCGTCTTAAGATATTGAAGGTCAAAGGTCACAAAAACGATTTTTCGCGAATATCTCGGTTCCTATTGCTTAAATGATATTTTCACCTATCATGAAAGTTGTAGAGTATAAAATTCTCTACAACTTTTGTCTAAACTTTTTTTTTATACGATCCACCGTTTTTGAGGTAGAGCGCGAAGAGTGCGCAGCGTACAGTCATATATGAGCTAATGCAGGGTCAAGCGTGAGTTACGGTTATCAGTACGTTGTATAAAGTCAATTATTGACAAAAAAAAGTTATAATTATTAAGCCATGCCCATTATTTCTGTACGTATTATTAATTATTTATATTTAATTATTCAACTATAGTATATTATTAATTCTGGATTATCTATTTTAATTATATTTTAAAATAAAAAGACAGTATGGAAATATATTTTAGATATACCTTTATTTATCATTAAATATGGCATGTTATACATTTATTAAAATGTGAGTTTAAATATTAAAATAATTTGTGAATCGAATGAAATTGCGAATGGAAGCTAGTTATCTTCTTCTTTCAATTCAATATTCAATTCATTGTCATCATCCTCATTATCGGTCATATTCATTTCCAAACCTTCTAGAATTTCAGGATCGTATGTGCTTTCTTCATCGGGACTATTTGGATATAGTGGAGCGTTGAGGCAAGCTTGTCCATTGCACTGGCCACAAGCTAAAGAACATGGTAGCGCTGATTTTCTGCATCCACCGCGGGAACCACAACCATTTTGCAATTGCAAAATATTGTGTTTAGTAGTTCGGCTGGTGCTGGAGGTAATAACGTTATTATGGACTCCAGGATTGCATTTTCAAGCTTCCAGCTCCATTCTTGAGGTTCTAAGTTCTTACCTAGCCACGTTTGAATCTGGTAGTAGACACGATTGATATGTTGACGGGCTGCTACACTTGTTGGTGGAAGTGTTGACAATTGTACAGGTTTATTTAGTTTTGTTAATTTTATGAATTGCGTGTAGCGGAAATAATCAAGGTTGTCCTCAGACTTTTGAGCATTATATAATGCCAAAAAGATGCGCACTTCATTTTCAAAAAATAAAAAAAAGTTTGTACGGGGCAGTTTTCTTGTTGAAATACTTCAACCAGTTTCTCCAAATTGGTAATTTTCTCCAATGCTCTAGTAACAGTTTTTTTCCCTTTTTTAAATAGCGCAGAAGTCGTGTCACAGCCACTAAATGCGTGTAAAAATAAAATGTGTTTTTTAATACGAGGATATTGGTCAAAACTTTTAGAAGAGTATATTTGTGCCTTAACATTGCCTTTGCCAACTTTTTTAAAATGAATTCCCTGTTGATGTGATTGAGTACGTCCAATTAAAATAACGAGCAAATCAATATCTTCTCCTATGATGACGACAGTGTTTTGTTGTTCTGATAAGGCAATAGCCGTGTTGATGATGAGAACATCAGCATCATCTGTGGCTTGTTTTGATGTGATATTAACAGTTTTTAATTTTTCAGCAAGCATGTCGATCATTTTTTTTTTAATCGACTTATTTGGTAAAAATTTTTCTTGGCTGATTGGCACAATCATTGTTTCGTCAAAAAAAAACTTCATATGATTTTGAAAGTGCTGCAGTTCTTCTTTGTTGTTCCATTGCTTTAATATTTTTACTATAGTCCGAATATCCGTCAAATACAACAACGATTTTCGAGCCATAATGTGTTTGTAAATATTTAGTGTATTTATCTAAAATAATGGAGAAAGTATCGTCTTCGCTTCACACGACGCGATGCAGAAGAAATCCACCATCGACAACGTGTGTTACATTATTTTCATCAAGATCGATATCGACAGGTACCATATTGTCATAATACTATCAAATAAAGATGTCGGATACGGGCTTAGTTCATATTGAAGATAGGTATTCTTGTACAGGGTGGCGCACGAATCGTGCTACAAAAACAAAACGTAATAACTTTTTTTCTGTGTGAGTAATCGGCTTTTTTGTTTTTTTATTTTGCAGATTAGTATTTAGATTTACAAAAAATGGAGGCTTGGGATACCGAAAAGAGGATTTGGATAGTGCAGCGGTACTATGCTTTGCAGTCCATCATTTCCGTCCACAGGGAATTAAGGCGGGATTTTGGCGGCACTCCCCCGAGCAGATGGACCATTATGAGGCTGGTGAACATGTTTGCTGAATCTGGAAGCATCGCACGCAGACCGTACCATCGAGATCCCCATGTTCGGGTCGAAGCCACAATCGCGGCTGTAGCATCGTCAATTCAGGCAAATCCAAGAGTTTCGACTCGTAACTTGTCGGCGCAAATTGGAGTTAGCAGACGGTCATTGCAGCGGATAATTCATGATGACTTAAACTTGTTTCCGTACAAAGTTCAAATCACAAGCAAATTAAACCCTCTGGATTTGCCTATTCGCCTGGAATTTTGCCAAAAAATTATTGAAATGGCCGAAGAAGACAACAACTTCATAGATTACTTTCAAATTTTTTAGTTACAGTTATTCTCTGGAAAAGTAACAATGGATCTTCAGTAACTTTACAATCATTAATTTTGACAGATTTGTTAACGGCTGAAAGCGGTAAAACCTTATCGACGCGTTTTAACTTTATCTCATTAAAGTTCAAATCAGTTATCTTTACCATAGATTGCAATCCGATTTCATGGGCTCTGTGACAATTAATTTGGTCATTTCCAACAATTCCTGAAGCTAAGGATACCAACTGATTCGTATTTGGAAAGGGATTATGAAGCATAAGCCAATCAACCAGCTTATTTACATCAGTATTATACCTTTTTATTCGAGAATTTCTAGCATCAACATGTTGGTCTACAGAACCGAAGGAAATTTTACAAAACCGTTAAATTTCTTCACAAATTGTATTGGTGGCATACAAAACATACATAATAAGTACAGAAATAATGGGCATTGCTTAGTAATTATAATTTGTTTTTGTCAATAATTGACTTTATACAACGTACTGATAACCGTAACTCACGCTTGACCCTGCATAAGCTCATATATGACTGTACGCTGCGCACTCTTCGCGCTCTACCTCAAAAACGGTGGATCGTATAAAAAAAAAGTTTAGACAAAAGTTGTAGAGAATTTTATACTCTACAACTTTCATGATAGGTGAAAATATTTATCATTTAAGCAATAGGAACCGAGATATTCGCGAAAAATCGTTTTTGTGACCTTTGACCTTCAATATCTTAAGACGTGGACACAATAGCATTTGTGACTTCTGAGACAATATTTAGGGCGACAAAACAAAGGTTTTTACCAATTTCCAACTTATTATCTTTCATTCCGAGGTTGACCCCTTTTTATACCTAATTTCACTGGGCTAAATCAGTCAGTGATGTCATATTCACCAGTTATTAAGCTGACGTTATTTTATATGGTTGTTTATATATGCTTGTTTACAACAAGCCTTTTCCCGCTATTCTTTTTCAATGTTTGCATTAGAATAATTTAATTTTTGACTATCGCCTTCGCTGGTATAGTCATGTCCAGATGAAGCCTGAATCCGACATGACGAAGCATGACACGCCGTGGAAGCCAAAGCGACCCCAATATGCGTGGACGAAGCAATTAGAAAGCGACATGAAACGTGCGAATTTAAACATCGAAACGAGCCAAGATCGAAAAATCTGGTGATTAGGTGAATTAAGAGAGCTAACCCTAAGTGAAACGGGACAAAGGCAAGGAAGAAGTACTTATTTCTTGTATTATATTATTATCCCTTACAAAAGTTGGCTATTTTAACATTTTCCTCTCACTTATGACTCACAGTGCTTTAAAATGAGATCCTGGCAAAATTGGTCTCAAAAGCTTCATAGCTTCGGATTTTATTTTGATTTCTTAAAGTAATACATTTCTTTCCTTAAATGTGTTCTTGTTATTGTTGTTGCTGTTGATAATACCTGATCGCAATCTTTTATTGCCTTGCCTGGTGTTCTTCAGAGTATTTTTTTTTTAGTCCTGTGCTATTTGTTATTTTTATTAACGATATTTCTCAATGTTTCTCCTCTCTCAGTATGTTTTGTACGCAAATGATTTGAAAACTCTTAGCACCATCTCCAGTTAATCCGATGCATAAAAGTTTTAGTCTGGTACCAACTTTCCTGTAACGAAGAACCGGCTGTTGGGGGAATTCATCCAATACCCTTTTCCTTTTAGTCCGATTCCATCGCAAGCAGCACAACGACTGATTGACAGGCTAACTGAGCACAGCTTGATAAGCTTTAATAACAAAGCCGACAACAGTTTTTTACAAGAAATATTATCGAAAATTATAGATTTTAGACCCATCATTTGCTTACTTCACCACCATTACCGAACTTTCACTTCACAAAAGATTTCTCTGTGGTATTTCCAAGTTTTAGAGCAAATTTTAGAAGGAAGCGAATCTGTAGAGATTTCAATGCAGAAATCTTCACCGGCGGGCCCAAGATGAACTGCGGCATCGGGCTGGTTTCTGCACTGAACCCTTACACCTATCCAAATAAATATAGTGTATTCCAGGCAGATATGCTAATAATCAGGGAAGCCGCAAACCCATCTCCGGCATCATTGCCACACAGCACGCGTAACAATGGACTTGTTAAGAGGCGAGTTCGGTGAACGTTTTATTTCGCGCTCGGCACCTGTCAAGTGGCCACCAAGATCGTGCGATAGAACGCCTTTAGATTATTTTTTGTGGGGCTATGTTAAAGTTCATGTCTATTCAGACAAGCCTGCTTCAATTAACGCGTTGGAAGACAACATTAAAGCATTTATTTGTGAGATACCGGGCGAAACATTGGAAAGAGTATGCAAAAATTGGACTAAACGGCTGGACCATTTGAAGCGCAGTCGCGATCAACATTTGTATGAAATAATCTTCAAACATTGAATTATATGAACTGTACTATCGACTTAATTAATAATTTCATGCATTTTTCTGAATTTTACGTGTGTTTTTTTTGAAAAACTTTCCTATAGCTCTTAAAATATCACCATATACATATATATAAGTTTGACTTGGATTTTAAATTTATTTTAACTCTTTCAGGTTTTGTGGTTAATTTTGAAACCACCTTTTCGCGATTTTTTAAAATATATTTTTACGCCATCTATCGATGATGTGCAGTACTGCTGTGTTTCCTTATGTCCTTGAGATTGCAGACTTTCTTTTAGAAGACATATCATCAGATGGTGAGAGTATGTAGCGTGGAGCCAGATGAAGATGACAACAATGATGGATCGCAAAGTATGATGGTGCTCGGTGACATACCCCCCGAGTTACAGCCAGAGTTAGATGATGGATTTACCTCGGATGATGACGTTCCTTTGTCAAATTTAGTCTTGCTTTCAACTTCAGCCAGTCATAATCAAACTGAAGTGGTGGAACCTAAGTGGAAGAGACACTACAAAATGGAAGAGCCAAGTGAGTATATAGGAGGTGAAGGTGTACCGACAAATATAATTGATTTGGAAAATGTCACACCAACACAACTATTTTGCATGTTTTGTTCAGAGGATCTAGTTGAAATAATCTGCTTCCAAACGAATTTATACGCCACGCAAAAAGAAACGCCATATAGACCTAGTACGCCTGAAGAAATAGAAGTATTTCTTGCTCTAAATTTGGTGATGGGTATAAAAAAAATGCCAGTTATAAAAACTACTGGTCTTCTGCCCCTGACCTGCATGATCCTTACATTTCGTCTTTTTTTAATGTTTTTTTATTTGTTTAATAATTTTTTATTTGCTTACGATTCTTTTAATATATTTTTAATTTATTCACAATTTTTTAAATTTTTTTATTTGTTTACTATCTTTTCGATATTTTTTTTATTTGATTACTATTTTTTGTATTTGTTTTTTTTTTTAATATTTTTATTTGTGTAAATATCGTTTTTCATTGATTTTATTGTAAACGAAATTCCTGAAAATATCCTAAATTTTCGAGCTCTAGATCTCGGGGACCCCTTAAACGAATACTGAAAATTTGCTCTGCACCTGCATTTTGTTCCGCCGCTGATGCAATAATTTAGGTTACACTCACGGCACTTGCATTGCAGTAGCTTTTCAACTTTATAGTTTTCAAACAAATGCCATTAAAAAGTGCGACAATATTATTATTGTCATTCTCTTTTTTATCACTACTACTTGCGCTTTTCCTCTCTGCAACACTTCTTTTTAACCTACTTCTGGATTAGCGCCGTCATTGTCCACAGCTCTATTAGACTTGCACGTCGCGTCATCACTTCCATTCCCTCAGCTGCACAACTGAGTAGAGTGTCATGTCGCACGCTTGTCAACATTTTCGCATTTTATTGTACATAAAGTGCAGTGATGGACCTAAAAATAAATCGCATTTTTTTGGTGATTTTATGGGAATATTATTTCCACTTAAAGGCAGGTAAACTTATTATAAATGGAGCTGACATTTGTAAGTGCTATCAATTCTAAATAAATAGAGCTTTTGCGTTTTTAATTGCATAGTCTTTATCTATTATTTCATCCCTTTTTAGTTACTAGACGTACGGCTGCATATCAATCGCCCTTGGTTCAATAGAGACATCAACAAAATTAGCCGTTTCTCCAGAAGTGACGTCTTATAATCTAAATACAAGCAACTCAGGAAGTTAATCAACAATGAAATCAAGGTTCTTAAATGAGTTGCTGCGAGTACGATAACGGATTCAGCTTAGCTTTTGGATATAAAGAAACCTGAAAACGTGTCCGTGAAACAGGTATCAGTAGCAAGAAAAATCCAGCTACCGACTCTGTTGATGTAGAAATGCCAAATTTGTAGACCTCCCCAAAACCAGCCTTTGTCAAGACAGAAATGGCACTTGCTCAGACAGTTTTACCCGAAACTTTAGTTTTACATACGTAGCTACTGCAAAGCTACTGAGTCAATGTTGTTGCTTTTTGAGTGGCTGTGCTTCCTAAACTGAGAAACACTTGGTTGAAATTGTGCCATGTTAATGCCACAATCTTCTGTTTTTTAGTAGTTGAGTTCCCAAGAGCGATATTTCCTATATCTCCCTTGTGTTGACTAGAAAGAAAAGAAGCTATCTAAATTCTAAACCTGCACCCTTCATGAATATTGTTGAGGAATAAATTACCAAAAGCTCGTAATATTGCTCTTGATAAACACGGATAATTGAAATTGATAGTGAACATGAAGTTGGTACAAGGAAGTTGCTGCAAGAGCAGCTATCTTCTCAGACAGTCAAGCAGCTATTAAGGCCTTAGACTCCAACTACATTTCATTCAAACTGGTCTTACAGTGTAGAGAGGAGCTGAAACTGCTCAGCCATTGGCTTGAAATTACTCTGATATGGGTTCCCGGTCATAGGAACATACAGGGCAATGAGATAGCGGATGAGCTAGCAAGAAAGGGTTCGATACTAGACATAGCAGAGGCGGTGACAGTCTCCACCCCACAGAACACATTAAAAGCATCCATTGCTTCACACTATCATGCTTTAGCCGAAAGAAGATGGAAGCAAATACCTACATGTATTACAACAAAAAACACATGGCCGTCATATAAAATCCAAAGGACGAATGACCTGCTAGGATGTTCTCGGCCAAACATTTCACGCATCACTGCAACCCTTACAGGTCATTGGAAAGTACGGGACCATAACTCAATCTAACCTTCAATCCTATCTGTAGAAGCTGTCAAGCGGAAGGGGCGAAGGAAAGTCTTTTCCACTATTTATGTGAATGTCCGGGACTAGCCAGGGCACGACTACGATCCTTCGGTAAGCCTTTCCTATAGCAAATTAAGGAGATCTCAGACATAGAGATAAAGGGTTTGCTGCTATTCTTGGACCTCACTAAATGGATCTGACTTGGAAACAAAAAAAAAACAAAAATACATCAACACATGAGATAGTGGTAGTAAAACGGTGCTGGTCCTTAATTAGGAGTATTTCAATGTTCAACCACCTCAACAGCAACAACATGAGTTTCCTTCGCGTGCCCACTTTGTAGTGTCCTATGAGAACAGCAATTAGTCTTGATATGTTCGTACCCCAGCAGTTGTTTGTTCTTTGATATGATATAGTCAGGTCATAAAACAGGTTGGTAGGCGCTTCCAACGTCTGTTTGCATTGCTGTAGTGGTGAGACTCTTATTCGCTTTAATCTGGCTGAAGGAAACTTCTACTCGTTCTGCTTCGGACGAGCTGTAGGCGCTGCAAGCTCATCTGGCTTTTCGTTAGTCTCAATGTTCCAATGTACTGGAATCCATACCAGAGTGATACCATTAATTGCGCGAGTTGAATTCCTCTATACACAGCAGTACAAGTTTTGAAGTTCTACTTTTGGCATTTATTGCCCTTATATCAGCCTGACTATCTTATATAAGTTTGATAGCACCGAGATTACTATCTTCGCTCTAGCTTGCATAAAAATTATGCCTGGAATGCGCTTGATAGGTCTGGATGGGACATTAATTGAGTTAGTTGCTGTTCATCTAACGCACCTCTCTGAAAAACATGCTTTGATCTGCGTCTCACATACACAATTCCATTGTATTCAAATAAATGGATTTGGGTTAAGCTATTGCTATATTTCTTACGTCGTATGCCGTTAAGCTAGGATAAATCGGTGCGCAGACGAGGGCCCATTTAGACACAGAAGCAAATTCGTCAATTATGATTCATGGGAAGCTTCTCGCAGAACATTTCCTCACCAACCCTTCCGTCCTATTTCGAGCCATCCGTAACCATGTTTTCTGTACTCTGCCTCAAAGTGTTACAACCCATCCACTTCTCCTTTGTGGAGATAGAGCGGTACGCTCGAGCCAGCCAAGGAAAAAAAACAGGGTAAGAAACAAAACAAAGAAAAGGGCGGAAGAAGGAGGGTGAAGACCAAAAGGTGACTAATTACGATAACCAATGCGATCGCTGAGTTGACGCGTGGCCTATCTTTCTAGGAGCAGACCACAGGTTCTCAAGCGAACCCCAATCTACTCATTTTACAATGAAACCGTCTCCAGGCTCCCCTGTCTGGCCAGCTCATAAGGACAGGAGTTTCTTGCTATGCCATTGTAAGCGTGGAGCCAAATGAGCTTAATATCCAAGTATTCGGATGCAATTGAGAGAAAAACTAGGCATTTCACGACTAACTGCAAACGCACAAGCAATGGTATCAGGGCCCTAATTGCCGCCTAGCTGGCGGAGTAGATATTTACCTCTCTTACTGTAAAGACAGGGGTAGGCAACCGATTCACTGCTTCTTTATTAGCAGCTACCTCCGCTTGGAAAACAATGCAGTGATCCAGTATCTTAAATTTAAGATTGCCATTGATGGGGAGCTCCTCGCAGAATATTGCTCAACCAACCCGTCCGTCCAATTTCGAGCCATCCATAAGCATTTTGCTATGCTCTCTCTCCATTTTGCTATGCTCATCTCTCGAGAGAATTTGAATGTAAAAAGCCTAGCGAGCGTGCACTTTGATCAAGAACGATGTGGATTAACTCTACGTTTCTAAGAATCCTGGAGAGTCTATAGTTCAAGTGGAACAGATGCTTCAATCTGATTGCGGCGCGTGCTGCGGTGGTTTTCCCTGCGATGTTTACGGACACCACATTCAGCGCTAGGGTAGGAGTAGTCCGAAGTGGCCACTTATTTCAAGGAGCGCAGGCCTTTGGAATCTCTCCAGCTTCGTAACTGATGTGGTAATTTCCAGTGAGTTCTATCAGACTGTATCAAATTTTGTGTGAAGAACGAAATTAGGTGCGGATGCATTCCGAATGTTGACTGTGTCATACGGAGCAGCTACTTCGGACCAAAACAACGTTTATCAGTGATACAAAATGTTCTCAGAAGGCCGAGAAGATGTGAACGACGAAAAGCGTGCCGGCGTGCCGGACGCCCGAGCACTTCAACAACAGACGAAAAAATTGATTGAAGTGAAGAAAATGATACTGACAAATCGTGGAATCACCGTTAGAGAAGTTGCTGAGGACCTAGACATAACGAATGGCTCGTGCCATTCGATTTTTTTCAATGATTCCGGCATGAGACGGGTCGCCGCAAAATTAGTACCAAAACTGCTCAATTTCGACCAAAAGCAGCATCGCCTGAACTTTGCTAATGAGATGTTGGACTCTGCCTGCGACGACCCAAATTTGCTCCAGAGAGTCGTAACTGTTGACAAATCGTGGGTTTATGGTTATGACGTGGAAACCAAAGCTCAATCATCTCAATGGAAGCTGCCGAACAAACCAAGTCCGAAAAAACGCGCCAAGTTCGGTCGAATGTAAAAGTTTTGCTTATCGTTTACTTCGATTGCAGGAGCGTTGTGCATCATGAGTTCTTGCCACAGGGTAAAACGGTCAATAAGGAATATTACCTGCAAGTTACTCGTATGCGCAATTTGCGCGAAGCAATCCGCCAGAAACGCCCGGATTTGTGGAAGAACAAAAATGGGCTCCTGCATCACGATAACACACATCGTTGCTTGTGCGCGACTTTTTGGCCAAAAGCAACCCACTAATGATGCCACAGCCACCGTATTCCCCAAATATGGCCCCCTGTGACTTTTTCTTGTTCCCGAAACTGAAGAGGCCCATGAAAGGACGACGCTACGCTACTATTGACGAGATAAAGACGGCGTCGAAGGAGGAGCTGAACAAGATAAAAAAAAAACGATTTTTTGAAGTGCTTCGAAGATTGAAAAAAACGTTGACACAAGTGCATAATATCTCATGGGGACTAGTTGGTTGGTTGGTTTAAGGGTGACCTCGCATCGGAGTGCCTCATAGACCGCAAGTTGCGTCCGTTGTGTTGCCCTAGAGCTCATTGTATTGAATGATTTCCCCACCTATAGATTTTGGTCCAAGATATTAATTCGTTTCGAGATTTTAATGTGCGATTCGTTTTTCAGGTCCGAGAGTACTGAAAGATTGTCAATTGTTGGAGAGCCTAGAAGAGCGAGTCGACTTCTGGCTAGGCCGGGACAACTGCACAGCAAATGCCTGCTCGATACTTCCTCACCTTCGTCCTCGCAGTATCTGCACAGGTCGTTTTGAGGAACCCCGAGCCGACGTGCGTGAGTGCCCAAAAGACAGTGGCCGGTGATAAGAGATATTATATGCCTTAGATCGTTTTTCGAAAGACTTATACGGGTTTTTGTCTGTTTCAGATTGTAGGATGACCAGATTTGTCTGGTCGTAATGCATGTAGTTTCCACTCGCCACCTCCGACCAGCAATGCTGTGAAATTCTCGATCAATGATCATTTTACATGTTGAGAGCGGAATGTGGTTGTGGTTAAGTTACTAACATTTGATTGCGCAGCTCCAGCTCTCGCGAGGTCATCAGCTTTGCAGTTACCTTCGAATCCACTGTGACCCGGTATCCAGATAACTTGGACAGAATTCTGAACACTTATTTCGTTAAGAGATGAGAGACAGGATCGAACCACATCTGAGTGGGTATAAGAGGAGCTGAGTGCTCATGGGGATTACATTGAAGGGGAAAAAATAGATATTAGTGAATAAATAAATAATTTTTGAAAAATACGCGATACTTTTTGAACACACATCGTACTATATTGCAACAAAATTTTCTTTAAGAAATTACTTTAAATTTTTATTTATTTAATTTTTGTTATCACATGCACAAATACAATGAATATAACTCAGAAAAGCATTTTTTCAACCCAATTGGGCTTAGGAATTGGAGAATTAAACCCATTTTACTGAATTCTTCGGCAAAAATGGCTTTTTGGCCGGTCTTCCAGCAAATAAACACTCTTGCACTTCTGCGCTCTTCGACCAACCTTTTGTAAGCTTAACTCTACTTCATCTTCTTGCGCGCTCAGTCTTCTGGGCAATATCCTCTGTAATGCGGCACCGATAGCGAAGCCAGATTATTTTCAATAGAAATTTTCTTAGCACTGATTTTTCGTACTTCCACAAAATTTCCTTTTTGGGGGCCCATCAAATGCAATTCTGCAGCTGACATTCTTCAAACTTAAATTTAGATATACGAACTGTTAAGATAACAGTCCTTTCATTTCAGATGAACGTCCATCATTTTTTACAACTTAACATTTTTTTAGCAGTACCCTTCAACAACTACCTGTTAACAGTCTTATGCCCGCTACGGTATATTTGCACATAGAGCCACTCACACGTATCAAACATAACTGTTTATGAGCTCTGCCTCATTAGCTCTACTGATATGTAGTTCGCCCGTGGTGACTAAATGAAACAGCTGTCAAGTGCAACAGCCATCTGGTGCATATGAAATATTGAGCAAGCTTGCAAATGTGTGTGTGTGTGTATGCCTATGGAGTCTCTACCTGCAGTATTTGTGAAGTTTGTTGTCAAAGTTGCATTGCCAAGCGCCTCAGCAGGTGGCCTGTGTTTGAGAAAGAGACTTCATGGAATGGGGAAAGAGTAAAACAAAAACACAAGTGAGAGTTTGCATAGCGCGTAGAAATAATGGAATAGCTGTCAAAATCAGTGTCGCCATCGGTTATTTGTGCTACTTGAGCAACAAGGTCAATCTGAAATGTTGTGCCGCTTCTGACGGATTTTTGACACTGCTTTATGATTGTTGCCAAGGCCAGAAATGCATTTGTTTTCAAAGTGCGGCACATTGTTGCATTGCCCGTTTGTATTTGCGCTGTATTGTCGCTAGTTCGAAAGCTTTGGCTGGATGATTATTGTGTGCATTTTCATTTAGCATCGGACGTGCGTTGCTGGGAAGTGAGTTTATGTGAATCTCGTAAGTAGTCGAAGGCTGGACGGGCTCGACAGCTACGTAAGTCTTTTTACGAGTTCTGAAACACTGCAGCATTGCCCTGTTAGCCGAGATGACATCTTAGTGAAAAGTTGAAAAAAAACATTCATCCGAAACCCAAAAAAGAAGACAAACTGTGTTGTCATTTTTCCACAATGGCTCAGAAATCGCAAAATTTGGTAAAAAATCGGTGAAATTCCAATACTTCTTCATTCACTTATTTCTATATGTAATTTTTTCTAATTACTAGCAGTTATCGTACGCTCTTCTTACATCCGCGTTTTCGTGTCATAGACTTTTATGTATCACCCATAAAAGACTTCATTCAAAACATGCGCCGAGTATATAAAGCTCAGTTCCGTCCCACGAAGTACAGAATGCAAAGATGTGGCCAACCTCAAATCTGTAATCGGCTTTCAGGGAATTTGAAGGAATCAGCTGATTTTATGACGTTAGAAGTGAGGTGACAGCGGTTTGTTTGGAAAGAGGTCTGCAAAAACTGAGATTGTGGCAAAATAAAATAAATAATTGGCGCTAACACCGTTTTTGGGTGTTAGGTCAAGCACCGACTCCTATTTGTGGTGTGGAGGGAGACCTACAGTTAATGAGGAACTTTTTATGGCAGAAATAAACTCGAAGGTTTGCCATGGCCTGAGGAGGGGTGACCGCTATTAGGTAAGAACTTTTTTTATTATTTGATTTTCATGCACGGAGTTTTGAACCGACGCACTACCGAATGGCAGTCACGCATCAAACCATTTGACTACAGTGACTGCGATTGTGTTGGTTAGAAACGAAAAAATCGGCACAACCACTCCTTACGACGTAGAATATATAGAAAGTGTCGTCTTCCAAAAACCGCTACTTTATTTTTGACAAATTTGACAATTATGTGACGTCAGTACAGAAAATAAGCAAAACTTAGAAGTGCGTGTGCACGGTTTATTCTACCATTCTTGGTTTTCCACTCACTTTCACTTGTTCTTCCTATTTTTTCTGGTTTGTTTATACTCTGTACTTAAGTAACAGCACTTGGGAAGGCGTAACCTTGTACTCCATCATTCTGGGCGACTTGCCGTCTGAATATCAACTGATTGGAGGAGCGTAAGAGTACATGGGAAATGAGCGTGCACAATTGAGCTGTCAAGTCCCTTATGAAGTGTCAGTCAAAGTTGCTTTTTTTTTTGTTTTTTGGTTTGGTTGACGCATCTGTGATCAATATTCCTTCCAAACTTTTATCACCATTGCTGTACATTTGTAAGATTGCGCCATCTTGAGTAAATCTACCTTTGCATGTTTTTTGAGTTTTACTGTTTTAGAAATGGACTTGAATTTGCAATAACAAGTTTATATTAAATTATGCGTTAGAAAATCGATTCGATAACCACAGAAGTGATACCCTTTTATGCTGAAGCATCGCCAGATTTCTTCACTTCTAAAATGAGGAAATTTTCAGCATGAATTGCGTGATGCAAGTACATTGAGCAAATAGTGCCATTTAATCGGAAGTTCAAAGATCGGTATCTACTCTGACGCACAGAAGTTAAAATTCTTGCACGAATAGAGCATAACTCAGGGACGAGTGCGCGGAAAATATTGGGTAGTCGAAAAAGTCTTTTCGTATTTTGTCAATAGATGTCTTTGGAATCATCTATCTCCAGTGCTACCAATCACATTGTGTCATATCATATGGTGTTAGAAAGGTGACATTTTAAGCTTCATTTCACCAAAACCAAATTAAATTCGGAGAAGTTGAAAAAAAGTTATAGCTGTTCAAAAATGAGTGAAAATAATGAAGAAATTCGCTATATTTTGAAATTTTTGTATAAAAAAGGGAAGAATGCCACGCAAGCCTCCAATGAAATTTGTGAAGTTTACGGAGACGATGATGTATCAGTTCGCTCGCTTCCGTTCTGGAAATTTCGATGTGAAAGATGCTCTTCGCTCCGGTCGACCTATCGTTGAAAAAGTCGATGAAATAATGGAAAAGATTAACATCGCCAAGGCACTAAGCATTCATCATCAAACGGTTTTGAGCCATTTAAAAAAGGCTGGTTACAAAAAGAAGCTCGATGTTTGGGTACCACATGAATTGTCTGTGAAAAATTGAATGGACCTAATTAACATCTGTGATTCTTTGCTGAAACGAAATGAAATCGAACCATTTCTGAAGCGAATGGTAACAGGAGACGAAAAGTGGATCAAATACGATAATAATGTGCGAAAAAGATCATGGTGCAAGGATGCTGAAGCTCAAGAAATGGTCGCAAAGCCAGGATTGACGCCTCGAAAGGTATTGCTGTGTGTTTGGTGGGATAGGAAAGGAATCATCCACTATGAGCTGCTCCAACCTGCTCGAACGATTGATTCTACACTTTACTGTCAACAACTGATGAGATTGAAGCAAGCAATCGAAAAAAACGGTCAGAACTAATCAGCAGAAAGGGCGTCGTCTTCCATCAGGACAACGCTAGGCCACACACATCTTTGATGACTCCGCAAAAACTGGGAGAGCTTGGCTGGGAAGTTTTGATGCATCCACCATATAGCCCTGACCTTGCACCACCGGACTACCGTTTGTTTCGGTCAATGCAGAACTCCCTTAATGGAGTAAAGTTGGCTTCAAGAGAAGCCTGTGAAAATTACTTGTCGCAGTTTTTCGCCGAGAAACCACAAAATTTTTACACTGATGGAATAATGTCTCTAGAAGAAAAATGGCAAAAGGTGGTCGACCCAAATGGTACATATTTGGTTTAATAAATTCATTATAAATATAAAAGTTTTATACGCCGCTTTGTAGTCCATTCGGTGATTTTGTTAACATCTTCCTGAAGTTTGCGAGAGGACTGTGTCTCATCGTCTCCAATTGCTAAAATGCACGTATCGTCAGCAAAGGTAGCTATAGTGCTAGTCTCAGGGACCGGTAGGTCAGATGTGAAAAGCACGTAAAGTATAGGGCCAAGGATAGTGCCTTGTGGAACCCCGGCTTTAATTCGCTTTAGGCGTGAATAAGAGCTATCGCACTTGATCCTGAAATATCTGTTATTTAGATACGAAGTAAATAGGTCCGAAAACTTCCTTGGGAGCAAGATTTTAATTTTATGTAGTAGTCCGTCATGCCATACTTTGTCGAAGGCCTGAGCAACATCGAGAAATATGGAAGAGCACACTTTTTTCGTTTCGATTGCTTCTTCTATCACATTTGTGATCCTATGCACTTGTTCGATTGTTGAGTGCTTTGCTCGAAATCCGAACTGGTGCGTAGGAATAAGGCGTTTGTTTTCGATCAAAGGCTTTAACCGCTGCAGAATTATTTTTTCGACTAGTTTGGACTTTATAGGTAGCAAGGAGATCGGATGGTATGATGACACTTCGTGAGGACTTTTGCCAGGTTTTGGTATCATTATTACCTCTGAAATTTTCCAGTACGTTGGCACATATTTTAGCTTAAGGCATGCATTTATAATTTTTGTTAGCTTAATCAATGTTTTTTGATGAATATTATTTAAGGTTTCAGCGGTGATAAGATCGAAGCCGGGTGCTTTTTTAGATTTCAGCAGATTTATTTCACGCTTTATCTCTGCAGGCGAAGGCAAACAGAACTGGTTTTCAGCTTGATGAATATCTGTAAGCAATGGTGCATGGTATGCTTCATGAGGCTTAAATGTTTGTTCTAAGTGATCAGCAAAGACTTCCGTTTTTTCAATATCGCTCTTAGCCCACAAGCATTGGAGGGTTTTGTATAGTTGGTCTTTTCAGGTATTTTGTAGAGTTCCATAGGGAGTAGTCAGTACTTTTTTCCGCTGTTAGTTCCTGTATATAGTAATTGAAGGATACATTTTTTAGTTTATTCATTTCTTCTCTTAAATGTTGAGTCATTTTATTTAACAAAGTTTTTAGCGCTGGTTGTCGGGTTTGTTGCCACTTTTTTCTTAACTTTCTTTTTTCGGCGATAAGGGAAAATATTTCATTTGTATAACGAAGTCCAGCTTGTTTTGCTGTTTGAGTTGGTGTGCTATACCATGCGGCATTTTGGATTTGTTTTCAACGTTTTGATTAAGCGTATATTTGAAATACTCCCAATCAGTAAACTTGTTGGTCAGAGTAGGCGCTTGTTGTTTAAGTTCAATGCCTTCACTTAGTTTTAAATATACGGGTGAATGATCTGAATTAAGGTCTGTTCCTTCATATACTAGCAAGGATTCTTTGCAAATTTTTCTTACAATGAAGAAGTCAATTTGATCTGGAGTTTTATTTTGGTCTGTTGGCCAATAAGTGGGTTTGCCGGTGGAGATAAATTCACAGCCAGTTTCTCTTGCAGCTTTATAGAGTTCACGTCCTTTAGTTGTTGTGAGTCTCAAGCCTCAATGAACGTGTTTTGCATTGAAATCTCCTCCTATTATGAGTCTCCCCATATGCTTTTGAAGTAGTTGCTTATACTCCTCTTATTTGATATTATGGCGTGGTTTTTGACAATTTTTTCGGCTGACGGTGCTGGGTGTTTTCCTCCATATAACGAAAGCTCGAAATTTTCAACAAATTTCATCTAAATTTGGAACTTGTTAAACTGTATTTTTTAAAATATTTCTAATATTAGGATATTATATTTTGATATAATAAAGTAAAAGGCTTTAATGAGGATTTAAAAACATTTTTGCTTTGTTTTGGTGACGACTGTTGCTATTTTTTGTTTTTCATATAAAAAGTGAAGTGAAATTAAGTGAAATTTATAAAATTGGAGTTGATACTTTTTGAGTTTTGTTGTAAACGGTTTTGCGTATTTTCTTTTACAAGTAATTTATTTTTATGTGGAATAAGAGGCAAAATCGCCACAGAAAACAAAAAATTTATTAAAGATATTTGCTAAAATTTCGTAAACCATCTCTAAAAATAAATAAAAAATAATTGGCGCGTACACGTCCATTAGGTGTTTGGCCGAGATTATCCTCTTCTTTGTTGGGGGCGGCTTGAAGTGTTTCCGAACTGAAAATGGTTTTCTATGAGGAGCTTTTTCATAACAGAAATACACTCGAAGGTTTGTTATTGTCTGCCGAGGGGCGAGCGCTATTAGAAAATACTTCCTCTATCATTTTGTTGTTTCATGCAGGGAGATTTGAACCTGTGCACTGCCGAATGGTGGTCATGCACTAAGGCATTCGCATCTTGTAAATACACATTTCCCAGGCACCACAGAATATATTGAGAACAATACTGACAGTGTTCAAACATCCAAACTATCACCCATTATAATCAACCACATCGTATCCCAAGATAGAATATTATGGGCGATAAAAAACTTTGGACCATATAAAGCAGCCGGTCCAGATGGGATATTCCCAGCCATGCTATGGAACACTCGAGAAACGACGATTCCTTGGCTGGAGGTCTTTTTCAGAAAAAGCCTTATGCTAGGGCATATACCAAAAAGCTGGAGGAGCGTTAAGGTGATTTTTATCCCCAAAGCTGGTAGACGCAGTCGTGATACAGTGAAAGATTTCAGACCCATCAGCCTATCCTCCTTCATCCTCAAAACTCTCGAGCGATTGTTGGATGTAGGTATATCTCAGTGAAAAGATTACAGACACAACGATTTCCCCATCTCAAAGGAAAATCCACAGAGACAGCTCCTCATGAGGTTGTAAGTGCGATTGAGAGGAGCATAGAATACAAGCAATACTCACTAGTTGCTTTTCTCGACATAGAGGGGGCCTTCAACAATGTTACCACAAGATCTATAATTGACGCTCTTAACATGTTAGGCACAGACATAGGTCGCAACGAATGGATAGAGAACATGCTTAAAGCTAGAATAATCATCGGTGAGGTAGTCAGCAGCACGATAAAAGGTTCTGCCAACAGGGGAACCCTCAGGGAGGAGTCTTATCCCCTCTGCTGTGGTTACTAGTCGCCTACAACATCCTTACCAAATTTAACCGAAGGGGAATTAAAGGAGTGCTTATGGTTTCAGGAATGTTTCCAACCACAATCAGTGAGATTATGGAAGGAGCTCTGGTATTACTCAGCAATTGGGCCACGGACTGTGGTTTAAGTGTAAACCCGAGAAAAAATGAACTGATGCTATTCACCAAGAAAACCAAGCTGTCAAACTTTAATCTCGCAAAACTAAACGGCGTCAGCCTCACGCTAACCAAACAGGCAAAATACCTAGGGGTTATCCTGGACCCCAAACTCAGCTGGAAGTCCAACATAGAGTACAGGGTAAAGAAAGCGAATAGAGCAATTTACACGTGTAAGAGAATGTTGGGGGAAAAATGGGGTATCCAACCAAAACTATCCAACTGGTCCTACACAGCCATTGTAAGGCCAATACTAACATATGCGGCACTAGTTTGGTGGCCTGCAACAGAAAGGAAATACAACAAAACTAAGCTGAACAAGATACAATGTATCTTAACTACAGGAGCGCTTAGCACCAGTCCTACTGAAGCGCTCAATGTACTAACACATCTATTGCTATTAGATTTACGCATTAAAAGAATAGCTACTTGTAGCGCGGGGAGACTCAGAGACATAGGAAGCTGGACAACAAGGTCGTACGGTCACAGTAAGATCCTCCTACAGGGACCTCCGCTGCTCAAAAACGGATCAGACTACACAGTCCCCGACCTCAACTTCAAGAAAGACTTTACGGTACGTTTTCCACCGAGAGCCGAGTGAAGCAAAGGAGAGGTGATTGGAAGACACGATATCGAAATTTATACCGATGGTTCTAAGATGAACTGTGGTGTGGGAGCTGGCTTCCATTCGGAGCCACTCAACCTATCTCAGTCAATTCGTCTCCTTGATTATGCCACCGTGTTCCAGGCAGAACTTTGCATGCAAATCCCTAGAGCTCTACAAGGAAGTTGGTGCAAGAGTAGCTATCTTCTCAGACAGTCAAGCAGCTATTAAGGCCTTAGACTCCAACTATTGTACATTTCATCCAAACTGGTCTTACAGTGTAGAGAGGAGCTGGAACTGCTCAGCCATTGGCTTGAAATTACTCTGATATGGGTTCCCGGTCATAGGAACATACGGGGCAATGAGATAGTGGATGAGCTAGCAAGAAAAGGTTCGACACTAGACATAGCAGAGGCGGTGGCAGTCTCCACCTCACTGAACACATTAAAAGCATCCATTGCTTCACACTATCATGCTTTAGCCGAAAGAAGAGGGAAGCAAATACCTACATGTACATATTACAACAAAAAACACATGGCCGTCATATAAAATCCAAAGGACGAATGACCTGCTAGGATGTTCTCGGCCAAACATTTCACGCATCACTGCAACCCTTACAGGTCATTTGAAAGTAGGGGATCTTGCAGCTAGACTCAATCTACCCTTCAATCCTATCTGTAAAGCTGTCAAGCGGAAGGGGCGAAGGAAAGTCTTTTCCACTATTTATGTGAATTTCCGGGACTAGCCAGGCCACGACTCGGATCCTTCGGTAAGCCTTTCCTACAGCAAATGAAGGAGATATCAGACATCGAGATAAAGGATTTGCTGCTATACTTGGACCTCGCTAAATGGATCTGACTTGAAAAAAAACAAAAAAAGAATACACAATACAAAAAATAAATGCATCATCACACGAGGTAGTGGTAGTAAAACGGTGCTGGTCACTAATTAGGAGTATTTCAGTGGAAATTTTCAACCACCTCAACAACAACAACAAGGCATTCGCCTACGGTGACCGAATGCCATCTCTAGAGATGCATATTAAAAAGCTTAAAACGTATAAGATAGTTTGTTAAGTTTTTCTAAACTTGATTTATGTGGTTTTGGTTACATAGAAAAAAGTTACTAACTCGAACAACATTGTAAATATTGAAAAAAGTCACCATATACTAAATTGTGCTCGCCACTGTTTATGTATTTGTTTTTCGACAACTGGGGGTATATTGAAAGAAGAAGAGATATGTTTTATTTATTTTATTTTATTTACAAAAAGTACAACTTACATTTGCTATACACTTTATATAAAAAATTGCTGCTAATAACTCTACTCGCTTGATCTATGACATAAGTAAATACACATACACACATACATATATAAAGGTGTGTTACTATGTATGCGAGTTTTCAGCAAAAATCCTTTCCAAATTTTAGTAGACCAAGCGCAAAGTTGTGAGTTAAAAGGACATATATTCCAGGTGTTACGGCAATAAATTATACAAACTAAATAAAATATTACACAACAAGCAGATACAGCCAACTGCACGGCTCCCAAAAACGATGCATATATATATGGGTGCATATGCGTGCGTATTGAAGTGCGTATGCATCCACATACATCGTTGTTAGGGCATACGCGTAGGCATAGCCACTTCACTTTGCTGCTGATGACATTAATGGGCCTCGCTTTGTGAATTTGCCCAGCCACTGTACACTGGCTACTAGTGCACATACATCTAAACATATTTGTGCCGCCGCTAGTGCGCTAGGCAATTACAGTCATCAGTATATAGTATGTGTAAGTATGTAGATATGGAAGTGTGCATGAATAGATTTCCCTGGAATTACCTACTATTTGCAGGCCCTATATGGCGTATGAGTGACGTTTAGTCAAAGTGGTTAGAGTCGAATGAGCCAAATTTCATCACACATGCAGAGACGCCTACGCGCATATTTGCATACTTACGCATACATTAGCAGTTGTTTTGGAAGTGTAAGTGATGATGTGTATAAATGCATATTTACTTCAAAATTTCGGCGGGTGCCAGCTGGAGAAGTGCAGTCGGCCGCTATAAAATCGATTAGAATAGAAAATATGCCTTTACAAGGGACGCCCGATAATACAACAATGGCATATCGGCTCATTAACGGTAATACTAATTGCTTTGTTAGGAATCGGATGAACAAAATAAACATCAAAATAAGCGATAAATAAGAAAATTCTCTTGAATTCGTTCAAGTCTATTAATATGGGGTGGTGATGCGGCTTCCATATAAGGACGGCATATGCGGGCTAACACGGATTACCACCTCAACAAATACTCTTTGGTAAGTGCCACAGGCAACGAAGAAGGGGCCTCCCGCCGCTTAGATGGATATACGGCGTAGAAAACGACGCAGGCTTATTGGGATTTCGGGCATGGATGACCCAGGCACGAAACCCACACAATTGGAGGCATGTGCTACAGCAGGCGAAGACCCATCCAGGGTTGTCCAGCCAACAATGATGGTGACGATGGTATGCCAACTTAGATCGTACTAGTGAGGTTAATATTTAGTAATTTTAGCGTTTATGGATCAGTAAAGTTTGAATCAAACCGTCGAATAAAGGCAAGTGCAGAATATGGCATCGAAATTATTTAATTTAATTGGAAGGAATAGGAAGAATAGGGACTTTGACAAACTTCTCAAAGGAGGAGCTTTTTCATGGCAGAAATACACTCGGAGATTTGCCATTGCCTACTGAGGGACGACGGCTATTAGTAAAATAGTTTTCTTAATTTTGGTGTTTCACCGAGATTCGAACCGACGTTCTCTCTGTGAATTCCGAATGGTAGTCACATAAAAATTACTATAATAAAAAAACATGAATAATATCAGTGACCGATTACACTAGTCTACAAGGAAAAGTATCCGAAATAATTTAAACTAATATCTGCTTCTCTGTCCATGCAAAATTCGGATTGATAACTAAAATTAATTTATTAGTTTGAGTTTTCGAGATATCCTAACCTAAAAGTGCAAAAAACCCCATTTTTGCCCATATTTGAGGTTATGTAGCCTTGCAGATGTTTTCTTTCACCAAAATTAAAGGATGGCATCTTTAAATACAATCCTTCTTTTTTCAAATGGCGTTTTGTTTGCTCAAATATCATTTTTTTCGCAGAGATATCGCATTTTGAAATTTTCATGTTTCGAAATTTTCCTACACCTGAAAATCGATTAAGATAACATAGACATGATATAGTCGCTTACTAATTTTCTTGGGTTTGAGGGCCTGAAATATATGGATTAATAGTATGTAAATTTGGAGTTTGTGGGAAAGCCTGCTTGCGGTTATGTGGGTTAGCCTGCTCGCGGTATGATAGGGGTGGTTTCTAGGGGTTAGGGCTGTGTGTGACTCGGTACCCAAAGGTTAGATAGTGTAGGGATGTGGTGAGTCAGCACACTTATGGTGTGAGACAAAATTTTAAGAAAAATAAGACTCAATTCAAGAAAATTAGTAATCGAATATATCATGTCTATGTTATCTTAATCGATTTTCAGGTGTAGGAAACATGAAAATTTCAAAATGCGATATCTCTGCGAAAAAAAATGATATTTGAGCAAACAAAACGCCATTTGAAAAAAGAAGGATTGTATTTAAAGATGCCATCCTTTAATTTTGGTGAAAGAAAACATCTGCAAGGCTACATAACCTCAAATATGGGCAAAATTGGGGTTTTTTGCACTTTTAGGTTAGGATATCTCGAAAACTCAAACTAATAGAGCAATTCTGAGGCCAGATTTGGATTCAGCGCATCATAAACCTTCGGAAATATATAGTCTAGTTTCTGGGTCTGAATGTTGGTTAAATTTTGTCGGCCTGTGTTATTTATTAGTCCATTGGCGAATTTTAATGTTTTTTACCCACAACAAATTGGCTAATGAACAAACTATAGGCAAATGTTTGTATGTACTTTACATATATGCAAGCGATCACCCCAGCATTCATGTGTGAATGTCCAGAATACATGGAATCTGTACATAATCACACAAAAATTTATCCAAGTTTGTACTGTGTAAATAAGTTAGTATGTTTGTGTGTATAAAAATGTATATATTAATATTTTCGTAAATTCAATTTCTGCAACTTGTAATTAAAATCGCAAAGTCAATAAAATTCCAAAGCCAATTGAAAACGCAATAAATTGAACAGTAAATAGTAAACACAACAACAATCAAATTGCAGTAGCAGTGGCTTTGAAGGCTCGGCCGCCGAATTTATTTTTCAATGACAAAAACAATGATTTTGTGGATATGTTCAACCACATGAATGCGCTTAGTATAAGCACACGCACACACACGTATATAAATATATACGTTTTTAATATCAAAATATGATTGAAATTAACTCAGTGCAACCACGTCGAATTGTGAGTCATTAATGGGATTCTACTGGTGCAGAGAGCGCAGCAGTCATAATTAATACGGTGTCACTGGCGCAATAACCTAAGTACATATGTATGTGTATGTATAAGATTGTTCAATATGTTTTGCGGTTCGATAAGAGAGAGCATTGCGACTAGCCTCAATTTTTTTGTTATGTTGTCTTCACATGAATGCGTGTGAAGTTTGATTTCAATCTGTCAATACATTCTTTGTTTACAAGCCATTTAGTATCAACGTGTCAGAGTATTTTCTACAATTGAAAAAATCAAGTTTCGTGCGGTCATTGAATTTTTAATTTTGGAAGGTTTAAAAGCAAATGAAATTTTTGAACGAATGTCGAAAGTGTATAAGGACTTTTTGCCTTCAATAAGTACAGTAGAAAGATGGGTTGCTCAATTTAAACGTGGTCGTACAAGTCTTAATGACGATCCAGGGACGAATAAAATAGCATCAGCAACAACATCAGAAATGATAGAAAAAATACAAAATGTCGTATTAGAAAACCGTCGAAAGAGATTTAGTAGAAGCCGTAGTGTAAGTAATATTTTGTCTGAAGTATTGGGTTTCAGAAAGCTGTGCCGCATTCGCTGACAATGGAACAAAAAGCCTTCGAATGCGACTTTCTCAGCAACATTTAAAGCGTTTTCGAAAAGACAAAGTTGATTTTGTGCGTCGATTCACCACTACGGAGAGACTTGAGTCTATTACAACGATCCTAAATCAAAACAAGATCCTGAAGAGTTGTGTGAACCTGGTGCTTCGGCACCAAAACGAGTTCGTTTGAAGAAATCGGCTAATAAGGTTTTAAAATCAGTTTTTTGGGATGCGAAAGGAATTTTTTTTGTGGATTACTTGCAAACTGGTTAAACAATAAATTCTGAATATTATTTAAATTTTTAGACCAGAAAAAAATTGTGAAAAAACCCAGTTTCCAAAAGAGTAAGAGCATTTTGACAGTGCAAAAAATCCATGAATCAGTTGGAGCATCCACCGCTTCATCAGATTTGACCCCTAGCAACTTCCATCTGTTGCCAGACCTAAAAAAAGGCATGCTTGGAAAGCGTTTTTCATCAAATGATGAGGTTATAACAGCAGTGAAATTCATAAATTTGAATCTCGTTCCAACAAATGCATTGATGTTCAGGGGCACTATATTGAATAATAAAATGTGTTTTAAAAAATAAAATTGTGTTTTTTTTAACGAACCGCCAAACGTACTGAACAACTAGTACTTACGTTTTCTGTCAACAAAGTTTAATAAAGCAATGAATCAAAATTAATCAGAGATTAATAACTAAAATTAAAAATAAAGAAGCTCGAAATTAACTTTAGAGCTTTCATGCTGTGGTCTGTTTTGTTCAGAATTGTAAGTGGAATACCGTTTTTTCCGAATATAAGATAATCTCTTGCTTTGTTTTTCGGTCCAAAATACGCGCTAGGGTTTATTTTTGGGGAGGGCAAAAATGAAAGTATATTTATCTATTTTTCTTTAATTTATTTTACACAGAATACACAGAAATTCTAAATTATATTCTCATTTTCTTCCAACTCCATTTCCTGTTGAATCATTGATCCAAGTCTCTTATATCTTGCGATATAGCTATCGTTAAATGAATACTTTCTGTCTAAGTAGCCTGTTCGTAGTGCATTGGAAACAGCACCATCAGTTATTTTGGCCTATTAATTTTTCACCCAATTCCCAAGTTCTTGTAAGCCTGGTTTTCAATATACAGTAGAGCGTCGATTATCCGAAAGGAAACAGGACGCCTTTTTCGGATATAAAGAATAAAAAAAGTATGTACAAATGAAATAGAAACGTTTAATAGAAATAACTCAGAGAGCGACGCAAGGGAACATCAGGATTTTGGCATTTTCCGTGTCTTCATCGATAGCATGTTATATTTAGGGCATTCATAGGTATTGACAGCGTTATGCATATGTATGTACATACTTGCTTTCTGTCACGCGCTTTGTGAATTTAAGTTAGTATCGCAGTTCTTAAATATAACAGCGTCGGTGGTATTATCGTGCCGCGAAACGAACGCGCATCGAACCCGCATCCGACGCCGACAGTTTTGTTTGGGCAATCTCTCATTAAAACACGAGCGGCCGGCAGAAGTACGGATCCGTCTATTCAGTTTGTTTCTCTATTGACGTTGACTGACTTTAGTGTTGCTTTAACGGTCCGGGCTGTTTTTTTTGTGCTGTGTGACTCCTAGCAATGCCGAAACGTAAACGAGTTGTGCTTAGTCTTTCTGACAAACTTAAAATTTTGGAACGATTAAAAAAAGATGCAAGTGGATCAAGTTTAGCTCGAGAGTTTGGTGTTGGGACTTCAACGATAACTGACATTAAAAAAAACAGTGAATCTATCACAAAATTTGCTTGCGTGCTAGACAGTGAAGATGGAAGCTTGCATAGAAAAACAATGAAAATGGCAGAAAATCAAAACCTAAACACTGCAGTTTACTCATGGTTCATGCAGATACGTGCTCAAGGTCAGCCAATAATGCGAAAAGGCATTAGAAATGAACAGAAAGCTTGGAAGTAACAATAATTTTAAAGCATCTACTGGTTGGCTCAAAAGATTCAAGTCTAGGCACGGAATTAGAGAGCTAGATATTGAAGGGAAAAGCTGTCAGCTGACATTGAAGCTGCTGAAAAGTTCAAAGAAAGTTTTAAGAGTTTGCTTGTAAAGCAGTGTTATAAGGACAGTAGCGTCTACAATGCAGAGGAAACTGGGTTATACTGGAAGAGAATGCCGACCAAATCCCTTGTCTCTAAAAAAGAAATGACAGCGCCTGGATTCAAAGCAAGCAAATCCCGCATAACAGCCATGGTATGTGGAAACAATACGGGCACACATAGACTACCTTTGCTGATCATAGGAAAATCTAAGAATCCAAGATGCTTCAAAGGAATAAAACAATTGCCGCTTATTTACAAAAACCAAAAAAAAAATCTTGGATGGACACTCAAGTATTTATCGAGTGGTATGACGCTGTATTCATTCCAGAGGTTAAAAAACATCAGATAGAAACTGGAGACACTGGAAATGTTTTATTAGTCATCCCTCAAACCTTTCACTTGAGAGAGAAGATGGAAAATTTAAGGCTATTTTTTTGCCACCCAATGTTACCTCAGTCCTTCAACCTATGGACCAGGGGCCTTCAAACGTTACTACAGAAAAGCGTTGCTTCGTAGTGTCCTAATCGGCCAAGAGGAAGATAAAACAATTCTTGAAGTCTTCAAAGGTATTAACTTGAAGGATGCTGTTTACATGGCAGCAGAAGCGTGGGCTAATGTCAAAGCGACTACTCTAAAGAAATCCTGGAATAAGCTTTGTCCAGCACTTGAATCCGAAGCTAGCCCTACAACTGAAGAACCAACAAATGAAAACTTTGTTTCAGAAATGGTTGAGTTGATGAAAGGGGTTTTAGGATTTGAAGAATGTGACCAAGAAAACGTGCATGAATGGCTAGAATTTGACGAGGATGATCCTGGCTACGAATTGTTGACAGACGACGATATAATAGCACAGGTTCAAGTTCCTGAAGATGACGACGATGACGACGAAATATTAGTGATGACATCATCTCAGCTGAAAAATGTCCGTCCAATGAAGAAGCTTTTAAATGCTTTGAGACTGCTATTAAATGGTTGGAATACTGGAATACCAAGACGAATGCGATTCTATGCAGTTGCTGTCTTTAAAACGCCTAAGAGATTTGGCGGCAAAAAAACGAGTCTCAAAACTTAAGCAAACAAATATGTTCGACTATTTTTTTTAGATTAGTTTTGTACTATGTATTATCACATCTAAGTCACTTAACTAAAAAATGTTTAGACATATGTATTTATGTACCGTATGTGCAATCCCTACTTTAATGTGTATGTGTCTATTCATAATATGTACGGTACTCTAGTGTATCATTAAAAAGCATCACATACATAATAGGTATTTTTAATCCAATGACGTGTTTTATTACCCTACCCTCAATAAAAAACTGGAATTTCGCAAATGTTCGTTTATCCGAAAAATCAATTATCCGAACACCCTCTGCACCAATTGTTTCGGATAATCGGCGCTCTACTGTATTCATTGATTCATTCATTTCATTCATCCGCAAATGATCCTTGAATGGCTTGTTTGTTGCAATGTTAAGTGTCTGGAGATAACAAGTCATTCCTTCCGGAATCATTATTTGATCAATCTTCCTCTCATTAAAAAAAAGTTTTTAATGTCTTTAACGCGGTGAGTACTGGCTGAATCCCAAACTAGCTTATTCTGGCCACTCAGCAGTGGTGGCAGCATAAAATCAACTCACTTTTTTTATAACTGGTGCATCCAAGGCCTTTTCACTTTCAATCACATAAATTCCTGAAACACATTGAAAATGGCGATACTTTCTTGCCATCTAGACGAATCGCCAAAATACAGTAGAAGGAACGTAAATTGACGAAGAAGCCTTGTGGTGAACTGTCGTTTGAGCTCTTTGGCTCAGGAGTACAGCGGTCTCGTCCATAGCAATCATTTTGGAGAGCTGGAATTTCAAAAAGGTGCACGGTTAACAACTGCATTGCCTTCCAGCTTAAAAAATGTTGTTGATCTCCTTATGAAGTTCTCCAACCAGTGTGACGATGCTTTAATTTCTTCTGTGGATATATCAAATTCAATTGCTGTTTCAAGGGCAAAGTTTTGAATATCAGCCCTGCGCACAACCAAAGCCATTGCTCTCCTTCCTGCAATCCATTCCCAGATGCAATCTTCCAACTCAGAAAATAACGGCTGCCGACCTGATCCAACTCTGCATTTTTTCTCATTTCCTTGGTCCACCAGGTGACACACGTACTCGTAGTCTGCATGCTATTTACGAACCATACAGAGATCCAGCATCTTCTCTTTACAGAATGTTAATGCAAAATTATTCACTTTATTTTTAAATGAATCAGACTTACAATACTAAAATGAATGAACATTGTGCGAGTACCTACCTATATCTGCACTGTCACTCAATGTAGACTTATGTTGTATTTTTAAGATAAATTCCAAGAATTAATTTGTAACGAGGTTAATGGTTAATGGTAGTAAAGGGTGAAGTTATGGGCCTTTAGCACTGCGACCATATTGATCTATTGTGCACCCTATGCTGTCTATTGACTGTTAAGTATGCTTATGAATTGTACCAGCTGCTTCTGAGGGAGTGATTGAAGGTCTTCTTCTATAAGCATGAACTTGTTTAAAAACTTTTTCCTTCTATGCGTCAACCCCGGACATTCGATGATGATAGAACATCTATAGACTCCTCATCTTCGCAGCAAAATCTGCATGTGCTGGTGTCAGTTACGCCTAATTTATGTAGGTGTTTGTTGCAGGTGAAGTGACCCGTGAGGGCGCCTGTGAGAGTGCGAACGTGAGGGCCATGTTAGCTCTTTTAGCATTGAAACTTAAGAACTTTTTGGAGTGTATAAGACCCACTACGTTGTTCCAATGCTGATTTAATAGAGTTTTGGCCCAGTATTTTACTTTTTGTTTTAGGCTGTTTTTGTTGAATCCAAACATGGGACTAGGTCCGATGAAATTTACACCTGCCTCTTTTTTGGCTTGAAAGCCTGCCTTTTTGTTGCCGTCATATCCACCATGTCCTGGTACCCAAATTAATGAGACATTGTTTTTGGATGCCAGGCTACTGAGTGTCTTGTGGCATTCTAAGAGAGTTTTTGAGTTGTAGGTAAAGCTTTCTAAAGAACTGATTGGCTGTCCGAGAGTATTCTAATCTTTACTCTCTTGTGGTTTCTACGTTGCATGACGTTTGCTGCTTCCATTATTGCGTATAATTCTGCTTGGAAGATGGTGGTGTTCCTGGTGAGAGTGTATGATTTGTGGCTTCTGGGCCCCACTACTTCTGCTCCTACACAATAAGGTGTTTTTGATCCATCAGTGTACCATTTTTGTGAATCATCATTCATCCATTTTGGGTTTGTTTTCCTCTCGATCCTCTCAGGAAAGTTAACTGTGTATCCTTTTGTGAAACAGGGGGTTGGGTCAATGTGGTCTGAAACTTGAGCCATGCTTATGGTGGTTTTGACTTTATTTAGGATACTTAGGTGACCGGTGAGGTTGCCTAATTTGAAATTTTTTTCATTTGTAGCATGAATGCTTGCGTAGCTGCTTCGTCTTGGATTGCTATATGAAGTGGTGGGAGATTAAGGAGTGCTTCCATGCCAGCTGTTGGGGTAGTTCTCATAGCCCCTGTGATGCATAGGCAAGCAAGCCTTTGAGCTTTTCCCAGCTGTTTTTTGAATAGATTTGCTCCACCATACAAGTGTCCCATACAGTATGACTGGTCTAACCATTTGGGCTGAGGCCCCGGGATCTCCCTATTAATTGTTTGGTTGTCCACAAAGATTTCATGGCTTTTTTTGTTATATTATTTATATGTGACTCCCAAGTGAGTTTTTTATCTAAGGTTAAACCTAGATACTTGACCTCTTCCTTAAGTTCTATCACTGTTTCATTTATTTTCAATATAGGAAACTCCAACTTTCTTTTTCTTGTCAAGGGGATAATTGTGGTTTTGTTAGGGTTGATCGACAGCCCCTCCTTTTTTACACCATTCCCATGTTGCATTCAAGGGATTTTGCATTAAGTCTGTTAGTGTCCTTTCATGATTGCCTTTTAATATATTATAACAGGTATGTCATCTGCATAACCAATGGTTATAAATCCCTTATTGTTTAGGTGCTGCACCAAGTCATCAACTAGTAGGGACCATAGCAGTGGAGAAATAACTCCTCCTTGTGGACATCCCTTTACAGTTGTGACATTAAGTTCAGCTTGGCCTAACGAGGCTTTAATAATCCGCTGATTAAGCATTTGGCTTATCCAATGTGTTAGTATAGGGTTTGCACCTCTTTTCTCGAGTGCTGTTTCCATGGATTTGTAATTTGCGTTGTCCAAGGCTCCCTCTATGTCCATAAAGGAACAGAGAGCTATTTCTTTTTGATTTAGAGCCTTTTCTATATTGACAACGAGTGTGTGCAGTGCTGTGACTGTGGATGTACCTTTTTGGTAAGCAAATTGCAGCTTATGGAGGGTTTTTTTTTGAAGATTACTTCTTCTCTTAGATGGTATTCAAGTAGTTTTTCCATTGTCTTTAACATAAACGACGATAGACTGATTGGTCTGTAACATTTTGGAGAATCAGGGTTTTTGTTACCTCCCTTAGGAATAAGTATTACCTTCACTTTCCTCCATATCTTTGGAATGTATTCCAATATTAGACTAGCTCTGAAGATTTTCACCATGACTCGGATCAGTTCCACAGTGCCTTTGGATAGAAGTGCTGGGAATATTCTATTCGAGCCTCGTGATTTAAAGGGCTTAAAGGAGTTATTTGCCCACTCTACCCTTTCAAAATTTATGATTTTGTTGACAAATGAAACCGTCGATCTCCGTTGATGGTGAGTTACCATGTCTAGACTATTGTCGATTGATAAGCCATGACTTTTACAATCTGGGAAGTGAGTCTTTTGAAGAAGCTCTTGTGTTTCTGAGAATGTGTTGGTAATAGTTCCGTTTGGTTTGGACCTTTTAGGGTGCCTATGGCACTTAAGTCACCTTTGGATAGTGATTTTTGAATTCTGGCTGTTGCTGGAGTATCTTTTAGATCCTCGCAGCAGTTTTTCCAAGAGTTTCTTTTGGACTTCCTTAGTTCTTTGTTATAGTTTTTTTTTATTAGAAGGCTATTACGCACTGCGAACAGAGCTGATCTATTGTGAAAGGCCTATTTTTGTTATCCTAGAGTTTTAGGCTTTTTAAAAATTTTAGCACAATTTTGGGTTTGTTGTTCCAAAGATTGCATGGAGATACTACGATACCACCAAGGTGATGAAGTCTCTGTCTGCCCAACGCAGGACATTCACAAAGCACATGTTCTGAGCTTTCTATGTCCATTTCGCAAAAGCGGCAGACATTGGTCTCAGATAGACCAATATTGTTTAGATAATATCTCAGGCTGCAGTGACCTGTAAGATATCCTGATAAAAAACGCAGATCTACTCTGCTTAGTGAGAGAAGCTTGTCAGATATTCCTTTGTTGGGACTTAGGAATAGTTTGGCTTGACGCTGACCGGCATAGTTTAGCCAGTGTGTAGCAAATTTTCTTTCTTCCCATTTCCTAAGGAATTCATTAATGTGGCCTTTTGTGAGTCCACAGAAAGGCTCAGGACCAGTAAGTTGCATATTTGCTCCTTGTTTTGCAAGGTCATCAGCCATTTCATTTCCCTCATGTCCTTCATGTCCCGAAATCCAGCATAGTGTTACTATGTAGAGGTTCCCTAACGTGTTAAGAAGGTTTAGGCAATCATTTACCAATTTAGAGGTGATAGTTGTTGATAGAAAAGCTTTTAGAGCCGCTTGGCTATCTGAAAGTATGTATATGTGAGTACCTCTCATTTTCCTGCTAAGGGATTCTCTCACACATATTTCGATGGCATGTACAGGGTGGCGCACGAATCGTGCTACAAAAACAAAACGTAATAACTTTTTTTCTGTGTGAGTAATCGGCTTTTTTTTATTTTATTTTGCAGATTAATATTTAGACCGTACCATCGAGATCCCCATGTTCGGGTCGAAGCCACAATCGCGGCTGTAGCATCGTCAATTCAGGCAAATCCAAGAGTTTCGACTCGTAACTTGTCGGCGCAAATTGGAGTTAGCAGGCGGTCATTGCAGCGGATAGTTCATGATGACTTAAACTTGTTTCCGTACAAAGTTCAAATCACAAGCAAATTAAACCCTCTGGATTTGCCTATTCGCCTGGAATTTTGCTAAAAAATTATTGAAATGGCCGAAGAAGACAACAACTTCATAAATTGCTTGTTTATGTCTGATGAGGCCCATTTTGATCTAAACGGCAATGTAAACAATCAAATCCGCAAATACTCCGTGAGATGGAACTGCACCCAGAACGAGTCACAGTGTGGTGCGCAGTTTCATCAAGGTGCATTGTCGGGCCATACTTCTTCGAAGAAAACGGTGTAACAGCGACTGTAAATGGGGACCGTTATTTAAACATGTTGAAGGAGTTTTTTTATCCAGAACTGCGGCGAAGACGTATCCCTTTTAACAGCATTTGGTTCCAGCAAGATGGAGCAACTGCACATATAGCCAGACCGGTTATGGAGGAGCTCCAACGAAAATTTAGAAATAAATTGATATCCAGAAATTCCACTTTCCGCTGGTCCCCAAGGTCACCTGACCTCACTGCATCAGATTTTTTTTTATGGGGTTATCTCA
The DNA here is from genome assembly GCF_028408465.1 of Anastrepha ludens. Classification (NCBI taxonomy): domain Eukaryota; kingdom Metazoa; phylum Arthropoda; class Insecta; order Diptera; family Tephritidae; genus Anastrepha; species Anastrepha ludens. Next base: position 105,373,466 of record NC_071499.1, read on the forward strand.
AACAAGAGGTGTATAAAGCAAAACCAAGTAATTTGACTGAAGTGAAGCAGTCCATCACAACAATAATTGAGGCGATCCCGACTTCAACCCTTCAGTGCGCAATGAACAATTTTCTCATCAGGTGTCGCATATGCGTGAATGAGCATGGAGGTCATTTACGTTCTATTATTTTCAAAACTACAATAATTAGTTACATAAAATAAAATTGAATTATCTATACAATAAAAAAACAAAAAGTTAAATACATTGATTAGGAAAAAAGTTATTACGTTTTGTTTTTGTAGCACGATTCGTGCGCCACCCTGTATTTCTGCCTGGAACATTGTTGGGTAGAATCCCATCGGAATCTATTTTTTGCGTTCATTAATTATAACTTGGAAGTTCCTGAAGAGTATTGGTTTGGGTCATAGTATATCATCCCTATGAAGAATGGGACTATGTAGGAAGTCTTCTAAGGTCTTTAAAAGTCCTTTCATATCCCCACTTTTAAGTTCATATATACCTTTTAATCTTAAGGTACTCGAGCGAGCTTCCCTTTTAATTAGAATTGGAAGCGGTGGTATGTTCAGGAGCACACCCAATGCATCCGTGGGACATGTTTTCATAGCCGCTGTAATACCAACACATATCAGGCGATGCAGTTTGTTTAGTTCGTTTACTGCTTTTCTTTGCTTGGCCTTGGGCCACCATGCTAAGGATGCATAAGTGACTATGGGTTTCACAACTGTGGTGAATGTTAAGAAGGTAATTCTAGGATTTAGTCCCCCATGTCTTACCAAAAAGCCTAGTGCAGGCAAAGAATACCCTTGTGGCTTTTGAAGTAACTCTCTCAATATGGGAATTCCACGTAAGCGTTTTGTCAAGACTGACGCCAAGATAGTTCGCTTCTGTCGAGAGTTGAAGTGTTGTTACATTAAGGGTCGGACATTTGAGATTTCTGTTCCTTCTCCTAGCAAACGGTACAAGTGTTGTTTTGGATGGGTTAATGGAGCGCAATTTTTCCGTGCACCATTTGTTTATTATTGTAAGGGTTTGCTGGATGCGATCCGAAATGGTTCCTTCATTCCAGTTAGTCAGGGATTTCCTATACTCGTCCCATTTATTTGTTTTCTTTGCAGTGTTGAATAATTTCCTCGTTGCTTTCCGAAGTTTGTCAAGTTCGTTGTTCCACCAGGGGACGCTCTTCGTGGAGGATTTCATTTTTAGTGGACAACAGTCTTGGTATGAGGATATAATTGAGTCAGTCAACTGTAGAGGTAAACAATTAGTTTCTCGGAATATTTTTTTTTTCAGACATTTCTCGAAATACGAGTATTAGGAAAACTAAACACATTATTACTTATACTTAATAAATCAACGGCGTTTTTTAACGAATTCTTTTTCTCACAATTTTTTAACTAGGGCTTACTTGCGGACGATGTCTTATTTTATAAAAAGTTCCGAAAATCGCGATAGGGCTTATTTTCGATTGCACTTTTTAAAAACAAATTGACCCATCCTAATGTACAAATTTATCTAGTCATCCACATTCATCAACATTTTTGCACAACCGGGACTTGATAGCTGAACTGCTGGTTAATTTGATTGCTTTATTGGTTTTTAGATCGACAATTTATTTATGGGAATATGTAAATATGTATGTGTGCATGTATTTGACTTTGTATTTAGTTGGGTATTTGTTTTATTGAATAGCTCATTGCCGCAACGCCAATCCTTGTGGATTAATTAATTATCAATGTGTTGTTTTGTGTTTTACTTGTGGGCTGCAACAAACACATACAAACATATTTGTTGGTAGCTGTGTGGTATGAACACTTAATGGCATATTGTCGGTTTTTTATGCAACTGTGGCTACACTGTGCAGTTGACGGAACGCATGGATTATTTATTTATTGCCTCAGCAGCATTTTGGTTTTGGTTGTAGTAGATTTCATCGCTGATTTATGCCATTATAGCAATTAATTTGTGAATTTTACAGTTTATTCAATTTATTAAATTTGTAATATTATATGAACGCTGAAGAAGTCATTTGCTAATGTCGCACGGCAGATATCCACTTGTATGTATGTATGTATGTATGTACAAGTAAAAATCGAATTTAAGAGTTTTTGAGCGATGAGTAAATTTCAACCAAAAACATTAAGTTTATAAATAATTAAGACATTTGCTTAAAGCTGCGAGTGGCGGATATTCTGATGCAACGGATAACTAGCCAATTCAATTTCAATTGTTTTTCAACTGTTGCAAAAGTAAGGCAGGGTTGGAGATGGATTTGTTTGGCGGCCGCATCTGCTGCCTCGTTACCTGGGATCCCAGCATGACCCGGGACCCATAATAAGTTGATCTTTTTATGATGAGTATTTAGTGCTGCTTTAATATTTTGAATAAGACTACTGGAGGTGTTTACGCTTTGGAGTCCACTCAAGCATGATAAACTGTCTGTGCATATTACGAAATTCCCCTTCAGTTTTGTCGCATATTCAATAGCAATTTTGATTGCCAGTGCTTCGGCTGTGAAGACTGAGGCTCCATCAAAAAGCCAACCACCTGAAATGATTAACCCTGTGTTGGAAACTACGGCGAATGTGGCAGCATTATTGGTTTTAGATCCATCTGTGTAGATGAAGCTCCAGTTGTCTTGAGTATACTTTTCAAATTGTTCGCAAAATAGAGCTCTGTAAACTTCAGGACTAGTTGCAGGCTTTTTATACTGATGTAGGCAAACGTTTATGGCTGGTTTGTTAAAGATCCACCAAGGATGACGTGATGGTTTGTTACAAGTTTTCGGAGGCAGAATATTTAATTTTTTGGAGAATGCTGCGCAGCGCCTTAGGGCGGATATTTGTTTATACAGCCGCTTGTGGGTTAAAATGTTTTTAAAACAATTAAATAGTACATAATTTGTTGTATTCATTAGGCGGGGGACCAATTTCAGCGTGCTTTCCTTTACCCTTTCTTCTAGGGAGGAGAATCCGGCTTCAGCTAGTATGGCTCTGGTTGGTGAAGTTGGAAACGCATTAAGACTGCGGCGCCCTGCTGAGTGGTATGGTGAATATATATTTTGGAGATTGCGTTTGGCACACAATCCGTAGATTGGCAGGCCATAATCAATTTTTGACATAATTAGTGCTTTTGTGACATTTGTTAGAACGTTAATGTGAATTTGACATTTCTTTGATGCTAATAGTTTAACAATACTTAGTCTGGCAGCTAGGTCTTTTCTTAAACCTAAGCAATGTGTCTTAAAGCCAAGCTTTTCATCAAAAATAATTCCTAGAATTCCTATTGAGTTGTTCTATATGTGTATTTTTGAATGCTAAGTTAGGAGGAGGGCAGTTATGTCTTTTACAGAAGTACAGCGCTTTGCATTTAGTGATTGATAGTGATGCACTTGAGGTGTTACTCCATCTGTCTATGTCTATAAGGATTTTGGAAAATTTATCTTTTGTGCGAGATAAGTCGGAAGTTGTCGTAGTCGATTTTTTTGTATTTTTCGCAAATTTTGCTTACTTGACCAAATGCAATGGTGAACAATACCGCGGATAGCGGTGAGCCCTGTGGAATTCCATTGTGTAAAGAGCAAAGTTGAGATAAATGGTTGTGGACTCTAACGCAAAAATTTCGTTTGGTCAAAAAGTAAAAGGTCCATAGTGCTGTGCCTTTTCTTAAATCCGGTTTGCTTGGCAGATAGCAAATTGTTTTGTGATATGAACCATGAGAGCCTAGCAGCAATTATTTTTTCAAATATTTTAGCTAAACATGGGAGGAGGGATATTGGACGGTAACTATTTATTTTATCAACTGGCTTATTCGGCTTGGGTATAGGTACGATGACTGCATTGAGCCAAGTGTGAGGATAGAAGCCTTTTTCCAGCATAATGTTGTAAAGTTCAATTAATTTTCTCTTTCCATTGAATAGAAGGTTTTTGATCATGAGGTAGGAGATACGGTTAATTCCTGGTGTTTTACCTTTAGCGTGTGAGATCGCAAATTCCAACTCGGTAAAGGAAATGTCTACTTCCAGGTAACTGGCTGAACCATAGGGAGATGTTGGGGTATAATTTAATTTTAACATTTCTGATTTTTTTAATATATATTCATTAGAGAAGTTACAGTCTTTAGAGAGGTTGGACCATGTATCAGCGATTGGAGATTAAAGAATTATTTGACCTAATAAATCGGATACGTGAAGGTGGAATGCCAGTCAACGATTTGATGTTGGACCATATCTTGCGGGTGGAGCAAAGTGGTGTAATTTTTGAGGTAAACTTTTGAAAAGTAGGTCTCTTGGATTCCCTTAGTTGCTTTCTAAAAACTTAATTCGCTTTTTTGAATTCGATGAGATTAGAAATAGTTTGGGAAGACTTGAAGATACGCCAGCACTTTTGTTCCTGGTTTCGTAGTTGTTGGAGATTGCGATTCCACCAAGGCACTTGATTTTTAAAAAGGGAGGGATTGGTTTGTGGTATGGATTTGTTGGCGGCTGATCTGATGACCTTAGTTATTTTTGAAGCTTCATGATTGACATTTTCAAAACTCCACGTACCGAAGTTTTTCATACACTCCTGTTGGAAATATTCCCAATTTGCTAAATCAGTTTTGAACTTGCTGTCTTATGTTTAAAATATTTGTTGCTTCTTTACTTTTATTGAGTTCAATCCTCAGCTGACTACGGCCTAGTATTAATGACAGTTACACGAGACCTGTTCTCAAGTCTTCTTCTCTTTCGTGTGCTGCTAGTTTAATTTGCATATTTTTTACCGCGGTTCGGAATTAAAATATGGATCAATGCTTTCTTCTTGAGGTTAGGTTAGGTTAGGTTAGGTTAGGTTAGGTAATGAGAGTTGCCACTCTGTGTGAGAATCTTGGGCGGTTCACTTAGGCGTGCGGGCACCTTTTGATACCACTCGTGTGGGCAAAAGTATCCTATTGCAATAGTACCTTAGAAGCAGAAGTTCTCGGGATACGAGAAGCTTGCAGGATAATTAGAAAGCATGCACAATAATTACCGAAATTATGTATTTTTATTTTTTAAATAGACAAACAGCCATTTTAACTTTAAAATCACCTATAACCAATTAAAAAATCGTCAGAGAATGCAAGGAAGAATTTAATGCATTAGCGCGCACGATAGACATCACTCTCATCTGAATACCTGGCCATAGGAACATAGAACGCAATGAGAAAGCTGATGAACTGGCAAGACATAAGGCATCCTACAACGAATCCGAAGCAGTAGAAATAGGCTGTCCCCAAGGAGTGTGCAAAAGGCAGTTCTTTTCGCTAATCCAGAAGCAGGCCGTTGACAGATGGACCAACACGGATACCTGAAAAATAACTAAACAAACCTGGCCCAATTTCAACAAATCCAGAACGGATGAGTTGTTAAGAAAGTCACGAGCCAAACAATTCAAAATTACGTCAACAATAACCGGCCACTGGTCTTTAGGAGACCATGCCAGGTAGATGGGGGTGGTTGTACAACGAAAGATGCAGAAGCTGTTATCAAAAATAATCCAAAGAAACAGTCTTTCACTATCTGTGTGAATGCTGGGGGAATTCTCAATGGTTAACTTAAAAGAAATTGTAGAAAGGAAAATAGACGTCATAGGCAGATCCATAGTAAAATCAAGTTGGCTCAACGTTTTTGTGCTAATTGGATCTGGGCTGTATCACTTAGACAGTACCTTCACCACCACCACCAATTCCCATTGTACCTCGCTGATAAACGATAAAAAATAGTGGATGGTTGCAACACAGCAGAAAGAGTTTTTAACTCTCTCCATTACCTCCTCATTTCTGTATCTGTGACTAAAGTCATTAGAGGGAAACCCCATATGCTTTTCATGTGTTCCCTTTCTAATGGAAGGTCGGCTTAGATTGAGCCATTATCTATTTCTACGTCCACACCTTCCAGACCAAAACCAGGCTACTTCACAAGTGTGCATCGTGGCTCATCAGGTGTTGGCTAGTGCCTTGCAGACCAACCTGATCTAGAGCTTGGTAATAGAGGGGATAAAGAGATACCAAAGTACTACGCCGAATTGACTGGTTTAAGATCAGTTCCCTTCCTTGCCAACTCGTTTGCGATGCAATTTTCCGGCACGTCTCGATATGCAAGAACCCAGACAAGAGTCGTAGTGCACCGCTTAGCCAGTCCATTTAGAATAGCTCTACATTCAATTGCTGCATGCAAAGTATTTTGACACTGAACGGAAAAGCAAGTTTGAAGCTGCTAAAAAATTCTGTTGATTTTTTATTATTTGTTTCCCCCATTGGACACCTTTTTAAAAACCTTCGATTGAGCACACGGGTCTGGTCTTTTTTCCTCCTGTTCGAGGATCCTTTTTAAAGATTATATCAATAAAGCGATAGAAAATTAAATTTTAGGAAGCTACCTGGAAGATCAAGTCGTTAGCTATAATGGAAATATGTTAAATTCACGTGCAAAGTCGAAAGTTATCAGCAACTTAAACTTCCACTTTACTATTCTAAAATTTAATGAACAGCAAACTGCATACCAAAAACCTTTCTAGAAATTCCAAGTGCATGTGACGTAAATATCTTTATTTGGTTCTCGATTCTTTGACCTGCCACCGTCACCATAGCCACGCCCTCACAAAAATGCACGAACTATTTGTTGATAGAATTGAATTTTTAAATTACTTAAAATTAATTTCATGACGAGCGGGAAGATTTCAATGCCAATGCATACATGCTTACATACATACATTTATATGCGCTCAATTTCGCCCTTAATGATTAGCCACGCTAATATTTTCACGGTTTCACAAGCAATTTTGCTCGTTGCCCAGCACTTAATCCAACAACAAGCAGCTTAACAATCTTGCAACTATTCGAACAAACTACCCACTATATGTATGTGTGTAAGTAATTCGGCAAGACGGCGCATGAATCAACTAATCCTGCTGATGATGCGGTGCGCAAAATCATAATATTAATTCCTTTATTTTTATTAACTTTTCATGGGTCTATTTCTTTTGCACATATGCAACAAAGAACAAAAACAACCACAAACTAGACTGGTCACTAGGGATGTCAATATCGGATTGTGGGTTTCAATCTTTTTATATACCGAAAATATCGGATTATTTGCCAACTATCTCCACACTTTTGGGGTTTGTAATTTTTCATGAAGCAATGAAATGGAGACGGAAAAATCACTTTTATATTCATAGCAAAAAAAAAAAATGGAAAATTTATTTTAGCTTTTTAGCAAATTTGAATATGTTCAAACGCTCTTGTTTTTGTTCTCTTTTTAAATAATATAAAACTATTAAAAAATCTAGAGTCTTTGGGAACACGCAAACCACTTTATCATTGAAAATAATTTCATAAAATTTAAATAAAAGACCAAAAGATTTAACTTGTTGTCTTTAATTTTGTTGATAATGCCATAGTTTTTACTTTAAATAGAAAATATATTTAAAATCAATTTATTTATTATTTATTAATGGCAGGAGAGTTTTTCAAACATTATTGATGCAGTTTGATCGAGGTAAGTTGTTGAAAAATCGTGAATAACTAAATTATAGAAGTAATATCGGAATCGTAAAAATCGAAAAAAAAATGTGAGCCGTCATGGGACGCCTGGCAGGTGTGAAACATCGTGTGTGTACAAGTAATATGCATAAAAGGTTATATTATTACAGGAATTAAAAATAGCTTAATGAAAAAATGAAGTATTAGAGTTTCTTGCAGAAAATGGTAACTTTATTTTATAAACATTTATTTACATGTGATATCAAAATTCGATATTAATATCAAGCCACAATTTAGATATTTTCATCTGTGACTTCAGTAATAGTTATATTCGATGTTTGCTCTGCCGGTATTACTGTGACGATTGGTCGATGATAACTAAAGTACGTTACAAAAGTATTGGATGAAATATTATCAATATATCTCACAAATACAGCATCTATTGTTGTTCCATGTTTGGTAGTAGATTCTCTTGGATTGTTGTTGATTTGCAATTGAAACTCTTTTTGAAGTGTGCTTTGAGTGCTGAAATTTTTTGAATTTTCAGGTGGCGCAAAATTAATCATCCAGTTTTGTATTAGAAAATTATTAAATAAAATTTAAAAAAAATTAAGTAAAAAAATGACTTTGAGTGATGAAATTTTTTGACGTTTCTGGTGGCGCAAAATTAATCATCCAGTTTTGTATTTGAAAATTATTAAATAAAATTAAAAAAAAATTAAATTAAAAAATGACTTTGAGTGATGAAATTTTTTGACGTTTCTGGTGGCGCAAAATTAATCATCCAGTTTTGTATTTGAAAATTATTAAATAAAATTTAAAAAGAATTAAATTAAAAAATGACTTTGAGTGATGCGATTTTTGAATTTTCAGGTGGCGCAAAATTAATCATCCAGTTTTGTATTAGAAAATTTTTAAATAAAATTTAAAAAAAATTAAGTAAAAAAATGACTTTGAGTGATGAAATTTTTTGACGTTTCTGGTGGCGCAAAATTAATCATCCAGTTTTGTATTTGAAAATTATTAAATAAAATTAAAAAAAAATTAAATTAAAAAATGACTTTGAGTGATGAAATTTTTTGACGTTTCTGGTGGCGCAAAATTAATCATCCAGTTTTGTATTTGAAAATTATTAAATAAAATTTAAAAAAAATTAAATTAAAAAATGACTTTGAGTGATGCGATTTTTGAATTTTCAGGTGGCGCAAAATTAATCATCCAGTTTTGTATTTGAAAATTATTAAATAAAATTAAAAAAAAATTAATTTAAAAAATGACTTTGAGTGATGAAATTTGTTGACGTTTTTGGTGGCGCAAAATTAATTATCCAGTTGTGTATTTGAAAATTATTAAATAAAATTTAAAAAAAATTAAATAAAAAAATGACTTTGAGTGATGAAATTTTTTGACGTTTCTGGTGACGCAAAATTAATCATCCAGTTTCGTATTTGAAAATTATTAAATAAAATTAAAAAAAATTAAATAGAAAACTGACTTTGAGTGAGGAAATTTTTTGACGTTTCTGGTGGCGCAAAATTAATTATCCAGTTTTGTATTTGAAAATTATTAAATAAAATTAAAAAAAAATTAAATAAAAAAATGACTTTGAGTGCTGAAAGCTTTTGAATTTTCAGGTGGCGCAAAATTAATCATCCAGATTTGTATTTGAAAATTATTAAATAAAATTAAAAATATAATAAATAAAGAAATTATATTGAGTGAGGACTTTTGACCTTTGCGCCCGCCATTGCTTGTCTGTTTTTATGTAGCAGCTCTAAACTTCACAAATTTCAATTATGATTGACTTACTGCACAATTTGTAAAAAATATAAATAATCGGATAGCATCATTAATTTTGTGTCACTTTGTATGATAATCAAAATGTGTCTTTAAAATATGTCTTCCTCCATAGGCTTAAACTTTTTATTCAATTTCAACTTTTGCTCATTACGAGCTGGCATATCGCGAATTTGCTATGAAATAAGTTTGCACTTTTCATTTCGAATTAATAAAGCAATAAATTTGGCATTGCAAAATAGTTCCACTTGGTTTAAATAATTGAGTAATGAAACTTCTTTCTGCTGTGGCTCTGCTTTCTGTGACCTTTTGATATTTTTCAACTCAAACACTGACCTTCGTCATTTCTTCGCACAGAGAGCGCGCTTCAAAGGTGCCCAGATGTTTCACATCAAAATGCATCAGGTCCATAAGTTCGTACGTTTTTTAAAGGTGGTTTTAAAATTAATAAAAAAGACCTTTAAAGTATTTATTAATCAATAACATATTTTCCTTCATTATTTACAATGTCTTCCTAACGTTTAGGCAAAATTTTAATTTACTGCTCAAAAAATTGTTTATGCTTGGAGCCAAAATACGCTGCGATATCTCTTTTTATAGCTTCTTTTGAGGAACAGTTCTTGCTAATCATATGGAATCTTCTTGGGGTGAAGGCCATCTCTAGGGATCGGTTCTGGTGTTTCATCTTTATCTAACCATTGGCATTTGCAAACAGGATTATTGTAAAGGACCCATGTTTCATCACCAGTAACGGTATGGTTCAAAAAACTTTCATTTTCAAGCCGTTGCAGCAGCTGAGAACACACATTCACTCTCTGCTGAAGGTTGGCGACGGAAAGTCTAAGCGGAACCCATTTTCCCAGCTTTAAAACCTTTCCCAACTGAACCAGGTGCCTATGAACTGTTCCATGCGATGGTTTTAACCTCTGAGCTATCAAATCGACATGTCAAATTTGGCTCAGCTTCCACGAGTTCGAGCAAGGCGTCGGAGCTGAAGACTTCAGGACGACTAGCGCGCGGGGCATCCTCCACGTCGCAGTTACCACTTCGGAAATTTGAAAATCACTCACACTCGCGGTATCCTCTCCGTGAACAGTGTGTATTTCTGCAGCAGCAGTTGTTGCATTTTTACCACTTTTATAAAAAAATACAAAATTAGACTCTTATACGCGTTCGAAGATTTCTTTTTATTTTTTAACAACACGTGCTTCTATCCGCGATTAAAATCATTTGTTGAATGCACAATATATCAAAGAAAATATAACTCAGTAGTTCTGTTATATTCCGCGAATAATTTTTTGTATGCAAAAATCGTACAAAAATGAAATTATGGGTAAAATACGCACGAACTTATGGACTGACCTGATACATCCCTAGTAACAATATTTAACATTATTTGCGTCTGCCTTCTTTGATGATTGACTTTATTCTTTTGTGTTGATTACAAAAAGTTTGAATAACTTTCGCAAAATCACCCTCATTACCGCACATTACCGCTACTAGTAGGTTACATACATTCGTACACACTTCGGACCACGCTTGACAGCGAGTGGTGTATGTGTATGTATGTTTACAACAATTTCAAAGGGATCATGTGCATAAATATATTTGTTTGCGTTTTTATTATACATATACAGATAAATTGCTGCTTGAGTACATCCCAGCATTTGAAGGCAGCTGTGGGTAGCAAAATTCACCGATCAACTAATAATTTTGCTGCCTACTTTGCCATGAGACCACAAAACTACCCACGATAGTCATGTCTACGCTGACCTTTATTGATCTAGCCAATGGCAATGGCACCATAATAAAAACAATAAAAAAACCTTCACAACACTCTAGCCTTACGTACCCACAAATTGTTTTTGGTTTTATTTCCTGATGTTTACCTTTGTTTTCATTATTGTTTTTGTTAAAATAACTGGAGGACAGATTGCCTGCAATTGCCTTATTTTCGTGCCGCACTTGAAAGGAGTCGCCACCTTTGTGGCGAATGAATACTTGCGGTATGAATACTTAGGGTAAAAGTTCTATTTATCTGATTTATAATGTTTGTGGTGGACAATTTGTAGGAAATGTGATAATCATTTCTAAAAGCTTTGTGCATATTTCAAGTTTTTATAAAAATGTTTTCTTCTACTTTCTTAGCATGACAGTCCTAGGGGGACCACTGCTACAAATGTTTTAATATTGGCAAATATACTGAAGGGTATTTCTTAGGTTGATTGAAATTAAGTGAATCATTCTTACCAGTTTTTTCATTGAAGGTTGATATGTTCATGGATTGAAGACAATCTGCTGGACATTAAGAAAAAAAAAATTAACTGAATCCAAAATTTGGGGTGATGTGCAACACTTACGCCATTCCATATCATCTTAAAACGTAACGACATACAAGGCATCAACTACATATTTCACTAGTGAAAACTGCGATTTGAATTAGGAATGACTTTGGTTGCTTTAAGGGGACAGATACCTGTAAAATTTCGAAAAACAAAATGTTAATATAATCCTTTAAGAATATGTTAAACAATTTTTAGAACGTACATTTAAGAATTTCTTATTTAGGGTGGGCCATGTAAAATTTGCTTTTTGAATCGGCTATAAAAGAAAAACTAATCAATATTTTTTCAAACTTTTTTTTATTTTAAAGATCGAACATTGTCATTTATGAATGAAAAATAATATCGTTCAAATGACTGCCACGACTGGCTTTACAGTAGGCCATTCGATCAACCCAATTTTTAAGCACATTTTCGATTGTTTCGGCTCCAATTTCATGAATGGCAACTTCAATTTCGTGTTTTAAAGCATCAATCGTCTCTGGATGGTTCGCATAGCATTTTTCCTTAACGGCTTCCCACAAAAAAGAGTCCAACGGGCTTAAATCACAGCTCCGAGGCGGCCAATTGATATCGGAATTTCGGCTGATTATTCGGTTTTCAAAAACGGTAGCCAAAAGTTCGAGTGTAACTTTGGCAGTGTGACAAGTTGCACCGTCCTGTTGAAACCAAATGTCGTCCATGTCATCCTCTTCAATTTTTGGAAACAACTCGTTGAGCATGTCACGGTAACGCTCGCCATTTACTGTAACTGCGGATCCTCGCTCATTTTCGAAAAAAAATGGCACGATGATGCCGCCAGACCAAAAACCGCACCAAACAGTGACTCGTTGTGGATGCATTTGCATCTCTACAGCAACGTGTGGGTTTTCTGAGCCCCAAATACAACCATTTTGCTTCTTGACGTAGCCACCGATGTGAAAATGAGCTTCATCAGAAAAGACGGGACCCTTAGATTAGATTAGATTAGATTTGTGGGGGGTTGGACAAGTCCAAGCACTCAGTCAGTGGACCATTGCACTACACCCGGATAGATATCAGAAGAAAGAATTAAGATAAGAAAGATAAAAAGTGGATGGTAAGAGAACACGGGAACCTTAGTGTTAGTTTTTTATGAAACCTGTTAATCTCTTATGAAGCGCAGGAATCCCAACATCCGAAAGTTTGATAAGATAGACAAAAAGGTATTTTCCCAACAACCTTGCTCTACTCATAGGTAAGGCTAGACAATTACAAAGGAAGTGTTCTGCTGTTTCTTCCTCATCCTTGTCTCTACAAATTCTGCAGTATTCATGCGAAAATATTGCTAGTGTACAAGAGTGTCTACCTAACCGGTGACACAAGCCACGATCTTCGACATGTTCTCTTTTGAGAGGTTGAGCAACTCTAATGAACTTCTCTTTTCTATTTGCGTCCAAATTAGCCTAGTTGTAACACACGTATTTTCTTCTCTCCATGACGTATTGTCCTTAATTACTCTTTGTCCTTAATTTGCAAGTTCCCATAGGCATTCCAATATTGCCTTTGTTTTTAAGAAATGGAATACTAGTATCTTTCTGGCTAGCTCAACGGCCTTGCAATATATCTATGTTCCGAAACCCATATAAGGCAGACCTTGAAGTCGGTGCTAATATCATTTGGAGCTGCCAAGCATTCCCGAACAACCTTTGGTCTTAATATCACTGCCTACATTGATCCGCTTGGCTGCTCGAGAAGATATTTATCATAGTTACTGTTACGGTGTGTGTGTTACCTCCTTTATGGCTAAGACTTCTGCCTGATACACGCTACAGTAGTTTTGAAACCGGGCCGATAATTCTAATCCTAATTCTTTTCAAAGAACTCCATAAAAAAACAAAAAAAAATAATTGGCGCGTACACTTCTGTTAGGTGTGTAGCTCCTCCTCCTATTTGTGGTGTGTGTTTTGATGCTGTTCCACAAATGGAGGGACCTACAGTTTCAAGCCGACTCCGAATGATATTTTTTTGTGAGGACCTTTTTCATGACGGGAAAACAGGAAAACACTCGAAGGTTTGCCATTGCCTACCGACTGGCGACCGCTATTAGAAAAAGCTTTTTCTTCATTTCGATGTTTTACCGAGATTCGAACTTACGTTCTCTCTGAATTCCACGTGATAGTCACGCACCAACCATTCGGCTACGACGGCCGCATACATGCATACAATTTAATAAAATAAATAGCAAAAAATTAAAGACATAAAGCGGAAGTATTTTATATGGAAGAAAATTTTCAATTTTGGAACATATCCTCTATTTGCATAAAGATATATTATTTAAATTTATTAATTTTTATTAATTTAAATTATGCCAAGTACAAGGTGGCGCAAAACTAATCAACCTACCGGAAAATTTATAGTTTTTGCCGTTGGCATCGTACGTCATTCATATTTGACACTTGTAAAGTAGACAGCCGCAGTTGCAAATTGTCAAACAATGGACCACAAATGAGACTTAATCTCTTCGCCTAGACAGAAAATATATAAATATATATATTTATATGTATATAACCCATGAGTTGGTAGGATTAAAATGCATTTCCTTTTTTGCCTTGCCCTAGTGATGCTCCTGTCGTCTTACTGTGCAAACTTTTTGCCAAACGTGTGCCCTCACATGACAATGGCAACCAAATTACATCGTCAGTTGTCACCTGTCACATAATCAGCTCACCATAGGGCGTTCAGCAGGGGTTTATTTCACAAATACATGCACACACACATAAATATTCATGCCCATACTGCGAACACACTCCGAACGTGCTAACAAACATAATATGTTCCGGTTACCCGTATCACCTACCTTCCCATTATCCTTTCCACCTTCGCCGTCCTGCCATCGTCGCGCCACAACGCCTGCCTCCGCCCACTATCCAATTTGCATAATTTGCGTTCGTTCATGGCTGGCGCGTGTGTGCGTGAAAGTGTACAAATTAAATTGCCCTTTTAAGTTGGAAAATTCAACCAACACACGCACACACCCCTACGCATTTGCAACTCATACACGCAAAGTTATTTTGTTTATTTACTCCCACTTGCATTTCACACACGCACATCGTGCGAAATACTAGCACAGCAGCAGTAATTCGAACAATCAAACTAGAAGTTAAACCTACTTTGCAAAACAAAAACTACTATTACTCGTACACTGCATCCCACGCACACACTCGTACATGTAAATGCATGTCATTTGGTTTTTTCGTTATAATAGTGGCTTTCGTTGCATGTCCATGCAATCCTTTTTACTTAAAACGATTTAAAATGCCAACTAATTAGTTGCTACTGTGGCTCCTGGAATTCAAAGATTGTGCTTTAACAAAGCCAAACGGAAGGGTGCATTAAAAGCATAAACTTTCCCTTACATTGAATTACTATTAGCATGGCTTTCCAGGGGGGAACGGTCCTAGGATTCAGAGCTTTTAAGTTTCTCGGAAAGTTGGCACTTCAATCCCTTAGTTTTATTCTATTGAATATCAACTTCAGAAATGAGAGTGGGTCCATGTAGGCATATGTATGTGTAAATAGGTCACTGATGCGATTTCACTTGAAACGAGAAAGAATCTTAAAAAAGAAGAGAAAAACTATGTTGTCTAAGCTAAACTTCCTAATCAATCAACTTCCGTTGGCAATCAACATCAACCCACGACATGTATTGAATAATGTGCCTGAATTCTGCTGAAAGCAAAACACTTGAAGAGAAGTTGCTGAACGATTCCACCTCATCACGTTTGGATCAGCTAAGGCAGTATGCACAATAGATCTCTTTTGGTCGCAGTGCGCAGTATCCTAATAATATTAATAATGGGTTTGGTGCCATACCGAGTCTCATGGCCAGAAGGGTCTTGTCGCATTATATAAGTACATACATATGTGCTGACTTTGGCGCCTAAAGGTCAATATCCTTTTCATGAAATTTTCCATAACCGAATTGCAAAGTGGCTGCCCTATGCCCTCGATAGCCTCACGAATTCCATCCCTTGGCGTAGACCTTCTCTTTTACGTGGCCCCCAAGAAAAAAGTCACAAGGTGTTAAATCACAAGATCTCGGTGGTCAATTGTGATCACCTCTTCGAGAGATAACACGGTCCGCAAACTTTTCCCGTAAAAGATCAATGGCCTCGTTGCTTGTGTGGCACGTAGTGCCGTCTTGTTGAAAATAAACGTTGTCCAGATCAATACCATCCAATTTCGGCCATAAAAAATCGTTAATCATCTCTCCTGTTTAACACCTAATACCTGTTATTGGAAAACCTTTTAGTTCATCAGTTATGTAGTGCTTTTATATGACCAATAAGCATTCGGCGACATGGGCGTGCGTGACTATCATTTGGAAGTGCCCAAGTTCGACCCGTTGTGCATGAAACACCAAATGGTTTTCTAATAGCGATCGACCCTCAGTAGGAAAAGGCAAAACTATAAAAAACTGCCATGAAAAAGTTGCACATAGAAGCCGGCTGGCGTTCAGAGTCGACTTAAAACTGTACCTCCATTTGTGAAACAACATCAAAACGCACACTACTAATTGGAGGAGGAGATCGGCCAACCACCATTCAATTTAGAAATATACATGAAAAAGTCTAGCGAGCTATGGTTCCGGGTGTTACAGCGCTCACAAATAACTTTCTAAGAAATGGAGAGTATCCGCAGTCCAGTGAAATACTAATTCAATGTTCCTTAACCTAATTGGAGTACTGTAAGCATCCTCCTTCACCACTAGAGAATTCCACTATTCATATTTTATTGAGAATTTACCCGGTTGCTTGGGCCTCTGACACATCAGTGTTGAGCACGAGTTAAAGTTAAGTAAGTTAAGTTAAATGCGTGATGAGAGGTAACATCCTAATGAAGGGCTGCCAGAGAGAGACACTATCACACTGAGCTGCTACCGTTTAGGTGACTGTTCGGATCTGTAGAGGTGCCTTGACGGACTTATTTTATCTTCTTCATGTTATTATATTATAATTCTTATACTTACATTTTTTTTATCAAAGCTTAACTTGCTTAACTTGGCGGCTCACTACATTTCCTCGAAGCATCAATCTGGTTAGCTCTTCTTTGAAAGGCAAGTCTGTACTGCAGTTGTGTTACATACTTAGACTACAATGACCAGACAATTGTATATATAATATTTTTTTACATCGCAAACTGGTTATTTTAACCGTATGCAAGCCTCTCAACAGACTTAGTTTCCGAAGGTTCTCTTGCGAGTGAAACAATATTTGCTGCTTGAAAATCATTTCAGTTTTGAAGTCCTTTCACACCTTACTCTACAGAAATCGAATGACTCGAGGAATCAAATACGCTTGACTTGCGGCTTTTGTCATAAACATAAACTGACTAGTGGCTGATATCCGGAGACAGCAAAACAGGTCGACAGACATCAAGTATTTTCCAAATATCAAATCTTTGCCACATTACCGGAACGACCCGGATTTTGTATATATCCGATTAAAGACAGTCACTCTAGAAATGTTTCTGCTGTGTCAACAACTAGACGCTGCTCCGTTTTGGTTATTTTGAGGCAAATAAGAAAAGCGAGAAATTCCTTAATTCTAAAAAATACCATTCTCTTCTTCTGTTTCGTTTTTTACTTTACAAATTCCTCAAATTTGTTAAATGTTACACGTTCGTAGCTTCGCATAACAGCATTAATTCATTTACGGAATAGTATCACTTAAGCCTGACCCATCCAAAACTCAAGCTATTGACCGCCTTGCAGAATAAGCTCATGTGAGCATTTCAAACACCAGACCGTACCGAAAATATTGCAGCTTTAGCTCAAATTGAGCAAAGTCACTATATCTCACACCGTTTTTCGAAATGAGCAGTTCACATTGCAACGGATTATGTGCAGAAAACTGGGCTACAGTCGCATAAGATCAAATTAACCTCTGAAGTGAAGCGTCTTGCTCATTTGAAGCGCTAAAATACCTTCAATTGGGCTATTCAAAAGTTGTGTTGTGTTAGTTGGTTGTGCTTGGTTGGTTAGTTTAGGTTGAAGTGGTTGTTCACTGTGGACACACTCAGGTTCATAGACACACTCATTGTGATGTCGCGTGGGGAACTTGCCTTATATATAAATATTAGGCCGGGTAGATTTGTGGGGAGGCCAAAAAATCGCCCACTGCTCTGTGAAAATCATATTCTAGGGATCCAAATAAGAAACCTTGCCGGAAGAACCATACTTCTAAAACGAATTCTGACGGCCCCCAATTTGGGTCGAACCTTTTAGTTTCTTTTCTCATGTAAAGGCCAAAAATGGTGACATTTTGAAATGATTGTATGGGGAACCCCCCAGGGGAGTTCCAGGGGGTGTGCCACTGGCATGGGTGGATCGGCCGTCCAAAGTTAGTGGGGGTCGGTCATATATTTGGACTCGATTGGAGCGCTCTAAATCGGTCAAAGTGAGATTTTTCGTTCGACCCAAATTGGGGGACATCAGAATTCGTTTTAGAGGTATGGTTCCTTCGCAAAGTTTCTTATTTTGATCCCTAGAATACGATTTTCACAGAGCAATGAACGATTTTTAAATCGACCCGCCCTAATAAATATATATTATATATATATATATATATATTGGGTTGGGGAAAAAGAAATGTCGTATTTGTGATCGAAATTTGACGCTTTATTTAACGTACTTAGAATTATCCGATTCAAGTCAAATATGCCCCGTTTTGTTCGCAAACTTGTTGCCATTTAGAAGGCAGCTTCATTATCCCCCCTTTATAAAACTCCCCCTCTTTATTTGCAAAAAACTCAGACAACCAGTTTTCGCAAGCCTCTTTTGTGGCCAACTTGGTATCACCAAGGGCGTTTTGCATGGACCGGAAGAGATGATAGTCACTTGGTGCCAGGTCCGTACTATATAGTGGGTGCGATAGGACATCCCATCCGAACTCCCGTAGCTTCTGGTGGATCATCAAAGAAGTGTGAGGACGAGCGTTGTCCTGGTGGAACACAACACCATTCCTATTGACCAATTCTGGCCGCTTCTAGTGAATCGCCTGCTTCAAACGGTCAAGTTGCTCACAGTAGAAGACCGAATTAAGGGTCTGGCCATAGTTGAGCAGCTCATAGTGGATAATTCCCTTCCAATCCCACCAAAAACACAGCAAAACCTTCCTGGCGGCCAATCCGGGCTTGGCGATGGTTTTCGCCGGCTCGCCGCTTCTCGACCACGATCTTTTTCGCTTGGCGTTGTCGTATGTGATCCACTTTTCATCGCCAGTCACCATCTGCTTTTAAAATGGGTCAAGTTCGTTCCGTTTCAGCAGAGAATCACAAGCATTGATTCGGTCCAAGAGATTTTTTTGCGTCAACACGTGTGGCACCCAAACATCCAGCTTTTTTTGGAATCCAATCCTCTGCAAATGGTTCCAAACGGTTTTGTGGTCTACACCTAGCTCCTGAATAATCGAGCGAATGCTCACATGCCGGTCTCTTGGGATAATTTCACCGATTTTATCAGTCTCTATGACGATTAGCCGACCAATACGGGGTGCATATTCGACATCTACTACACCAGAACGAAATCGATGGAACCAACGCTGTGCTGTGCGAATCGTTACAGTATGAGGCCCATAAACTCCGCCTTCGTTGCATTTTTACCTCTAAGGTAGTAAAAACGTAAAATATGACGAATTTCTTGCTTGGTGGACTCCATCTTTGACGCGCTATAACTTTAGACTGAAACGTACAATCACAACACTGTCAAAGAGACACTTGTAGTACAGATTGTCGTCCTCAAATCGCCGTTTAGTGTGACCAGATGCAATAAGTACAACGCAAGATATGTTTAAATGTCGTGCTCAATTGACAAAATACAACATTACTTTTTCCCCAACCCAATATATAACTGGTGTGTACACCATTTCTGGGTGTTTGTCAAGCCGACTCCGAACGGCAGATATTTTTTATGAGGAGCTATACACACAAGGCAGAAATACACTCGGAGGTTTGCCATTGCCTGTCGAGGGGCGACCCCTATTACAACAACTTTTTCTTCATTTTGATGTTTCACCGAGATTCGAACCTTCGTTCTCTCCGAATTCTGAATGATAGTCACGCACCAACCCATTCAGTCACGGCGGCCCTTACCGCTCCTAAGACTAGTGTGCACATTTCTAAAATTTTAACAGATCTCCAATTTCCACAGTACTAAAATCTTCCAATTCCTTAAAAAATTGTCTATTTAAAAATTGTTCATTTTGGTAAATCTACGCCTGGACAGAGCAGGACAATAGCACAAGACGTGTGAGATCGCCTTTTTCTCTTCCCCATCTAGCCAGCTTCTGCAGAAGGCATGTATTTCCACGCCTATTCTCTGGGCGTGTCTGCTTAAAGCAAGCGCAAGCCACTGTCTGCGATAAATAACGACTTCAATGTATTACCTCTTTCCCAATTTCCCATTTTTCTGATCTCATTTAAATAAACCACAGAAATTAAAAAGCAATCGCCTTCCAATCTTGGGTCATGAGCGGCTCAGAGGCAGTTCCATAGGAATTAAATTCTGACTCTAGCAGAGGAGAATTTTGTGCCTCGTATAATGAAAACTATCAATTAAAAATGTGTCTAGTTTTATTTTCATTTTGTCGTCTGATTGCTTTCCTATGAAACACTATTTTACACTTTCCCAGAGTCCTTTCATGAAAGTCGCAATAATCTCTTGCATTCCTTTGATAAGCGAAGAGTCCTTTATGCATACAAGCGCATTAACTTTAATTTCTATAAAGTGAGAATTTTCTTTTTAATTGCCTTCGTACAATCGACATAGTGTCATGGTAGTTGGGCGACTCTTTCATGTCTTTGCAGCTCATTAAATTGAAATTGAGAAAGCGCAGTAATTCACAGGAAATTCCCAAGCGCACTACAACATCATAAGAACGGGCAGACAAAGGGTGAGGAACAAACGGAGCACGGGACAGACAAGATACATGTACCAAGGAAGGAGGCCAAGACAGATAATGAGACACTGAGAAGAAAATTGAGAACTGAAAAGCGGTTTGCTTTAGTGCAAAAGAAACTAAATTGTTGGCGCAGAGGTGGCGAATGACAAAGAGTGCGATGGGAAAAAATACTGTTTTTTTTTAACAAAACATAATAAATGAGCTCCAACGGCGAATGATGAAAGTGCTCCCAACAACGGCAAGCAGCAAGAGTATATGTACGCGTGTATGTGTGTGCATACATTTATGTGTGTGCACGTTGGCTTAAACTGAGGCCGAAGGAATGTGAGAAACGACAACGCAGCTGTCGGCACTTAAAATGCCATTACATTGAAGGCTGGGACCTTCCAAGCGACTGACACAGGTTGCAGACCAACGACAGCTATCTACATACGTATGTACATACATCCAATTACATACATATACTCGTATACACGCTAGCATATGCGCTGATGAGCTCGTCTCATCAGACTTGTTGGTGGCAGTTTCCTTGACTCGAATCCATGCGCTGGATGTGGTGTTGATGCTTTAGTTGGCAGAAGACGCTCGCCAGTCGCCAGTCGCCAGTCCACTGAGCTTTTAGTCACTTTGATGTCGTGCTTGTACTCGTAGTATTTAATGCAATTTTAGTTGTATGTAGCAGTGTGTCATAGCCATAGATTTCGTGACATATCAATTAATCCTCAATTAAGTTGTAGGCACAGCTGGACACTTAATTAGATGCATTAGAAATTTAATTTAGTTACAGAGTATTTCAGACCACCACATGTCGCCTAAGCGATAGTGGACATCAAGCTGAGCGAACTGGGTTATACGAGTATTTACATGCATGCATACATATTTATCGGATAGAGACACAAGCAGTTATGCAGGCACATGCATATATGTATCTACGGAAGCATATGTAACTGTGTAAGTATAATAGGGTAGGCCATTTCTTTCTCGACAGTATTCTTAGGAAATTGTATACAAGATAAAAAAAATATAGCAAACATTTTGGGCCCCCAAATTTTCAAAGAGGTTATACGAGGGGTATCTATTATATGTCGAGATTAGAGAACAAAAACAAATTTTAATCATCGAAAATCACTTTATTGTTTTTCAAAATATTCTCCATGAAGATCTATACACTTTTGCATGCGTTTGAACCAATTCTCGAAGCACTTTTGCCACTCTGAATGAGGTACCTCCAAAACATGCATTCTGAATGCCGCCTTCGCTTCTTCAGGTGTCGAAAAACGTTGACCTCTCAGTGTTTTTTTTACGTACGGGAATAAACAGAAGTCATTCGGTGCCAAGTCAGGTCGATGTTTTAGGTACTCAAAAATGCAGTTGTTTGAGCCGATGTGTGAGAGCTCGCATTGTCCTGGTGAAGAGTGATCCGTCTTTGGCGATTGGTTTTCCTAATTTTTTGGAAGACAACTGGCAAACAAATGGTTGTGTACCACTCAGAATTTACTGTTCTGTCTTGTTCTAGTGGTACGGTTGCGACATGTCCAGTTTTTCCAAAAAAAACAGGCGACCATTTGCTTGGAAGTGCTTCGTGCGCGAACAACTTTTGTTGGATTTGGCTCATCTTGAAACACCCATACAGTCGACTGCTGTTTACTTTTAAACAACACAATTAGCGCTGGTATTTCAAAACGTTCTGAGTACTTAAAGCCAAAAAATGTCAAACTTTGCGATATAGCTGTCAGTTGCCAGATTGCAACATCAGGGTTACCAAATCCCGATATATAAAAGGCACCCCTCATACATAGCTGGTCTTCAACACCGTCACACAAAGGCTATAATCTTTCGGCATCATCTGTGGAATATTCTGGCCGATTACCATCAGCAACAACGCTCTGTAGAGATTAATGAATGAGGAACCCATCCTATGGCAAATCAAACGCAGAAAGTGGCGATGGATAGGTCACACGCTTAAAAACCCGCCATGCTATCTGGTGGGCACAAGATTGGCACTGGACTGGTAGTAGAGGTTGCGGTCGGCCAAAGATCACTTGGCGAAGGTCGATGTTGCGCGAACTAGAAGATGCCGACATCACATGCGACGGCGCAAAAACAACAGCCCAGAACCGTGTACGATGGAAGAGTCTTGTCGAGGCCCTATGCTCCTGAGCGGAGTGAACAAGGATAGGTATAGGCAACGGGTCGGCCAGATAGCGTTTGCTTTTTGAGCCACCTATTTCTTTGAGAATGGTAACACAAATGACATGTCAAAGGTGTTCATAATTTACTTAAAGGTTTGACATTTACGAAATGGAACGCTATACGCTTGAACAAAATTGGGAAATATTGAAAACCTATTTCCAAAGTGGTGAGTCTTTTTCTTCTTTTCTGATTTTCACATCGGTGGCTACGTCAATAAGCAAAATTGTCTGATTTGGGGCTCAGAAAATCCACACGTTACTCTAGAGAAGCAAATGCATCCACAACGAGTCACTGTTTGGTGCGGTTTTTGGTCTGGCGGCATCATCGGGCCATTTTTTTTTCGAAAATGAGCGAGGAGCCGCAGTTACAGTAAAGGGCGAGCGTTACCGTGACATGCTCAACGAGTTGTTTCCAAAAATTGAAGAGGATGACATGGACGACATTTGGTTTCAACAGGACGGTGCAACTTGTCACACTGCCAAAGTTACATTCGAACTTTTGGCTACCGTTTTTGAATTCCGATATAAATTGGCCGCCTCGGAGCTGTAATTTAAGCCCGTTGGACTATTTTTTGAGGGGAGCCGTTAAGGACAAATGCTATGCGAACCATCCAGAGACGATTGATGCTTTAAAACACGAAATCGAAGTTGCCATTCATGAAATTGGAGCCCAAACAATCGAAAATGTGCTTAAAAATTGGGTTTATCGAATGGCCAACTGTAAAGCCAGCCGTGGCAGTCATTTGAACGATATAATTTTTCATTCATAAATGACAATGTTTAATCTTCAAAATAAAAAAAAAAATTTGAAAGAATATTGATTCGTTTTTTTTTATGGCCGATTCAAAAAGCAAATTTTACATGGCCCGCCCTATATATCTGACTGATCTGAATAGATCTCAAATAGACCACGAGAGTCCGTAGTGTTGTTGGAGTCGTGTTAAGCATAGTTCCCCAGACAAGTTTTAATAAACAGTTTAAACTTTTGTCAGCAATATTCTGCAGAGATGAAAAGTGTAGCGATCCCAGACAGTTGTAACGAGTTCTGTATAGAGCAGGGTAGTGACAAATTAGGTATTCTAATGTACCCCTTTCTACTTCGCATAAGCTACACGCGCCATTCTGGGCCAATCCCATTTCAGTTGTGTGATATGGAGTGAGCAAACATCCTGTCAGAACTCCAACCAATATTTTACATTCCTTCCTTGTTAGTGATAAAATAAAGTTGCTTGTTTTCGTGTTGCAAGTTCGTAGCATTAGGTTAGAACGAGGAAGAAACTGGCGCGCTTTGTTAAACTCGGCCAAATCGCGTAAGCGGTTTTCGTGCCAATCAAGAAGAAGAAAACTATTATTTTAAGTTCTCAAGCTTTTAAAAAACACTCGATATAAGGTCGCGCAAAATTAATCAGCCAATTTCGTTTTCGAATTACTTAAAAAATTATGATTTTGAGTGAAAGAATTTTTTTTGTTGACTTAACGCGCTTCTTTACTTGTAGCTGTCTAATTTACAAGTGTCAAATGTGATTGACATGCAACGCCACGTATGAAAATTATAAATCTTCCGATTGGGTGATTCATATTAGGTTAGGTTAAGTTAGCCTGGTTGGCAATAAGCCACGCATAGACCTTTTGGTCCCTAGCGATACCAGATGGAGACCGACCTCTATGAATACCTAAAGTAGACATCATGTAGGATGTCAGCGCTTTTGGCGAATCTAAGCAGAGCCGGGAGATCTGCTTTTGAGACGTCCTCCAGACCCTCAAACAATGGGGCTCCCAGGCATTTTAAACGCGTTTTTAATAATGCCGGACAAGCGCACAGAAAGTGTTTCAAAGTTTCCTCAACATCCTCACTGCATTTCCTGCATTTGTCCGTGTTAGCAATACCTATTTTGTACGCATGTGCAGCCAATAGATTATGACCTGTTAGCATACCTATGAGAGTGCTGCAGTCCTTTTTTGTCGTTTGTTCTACACATGACTTTTGCTGTTGCATTGCATGTGGTCAGATTAGTCCACCTAGCTTCCACTCGCCTTTTCATGTGGTCGTCCATTTCGTTGTATATTGTGTTTAGCGGTTTTGATATGTCATTCTCTTGCTCAAAAGGTAGTCTAACAGCAATTTTTGCTATCTCATCTGGTATTTCGTTCCCCATAATGCCTTTGTGACTAGGTACCTAGTAGATATGCAGCCTACTGTTTGCGGCTAGCCTTTCTATGGCCTCCCTGCTCCGTCGAACATTTTTGGACTTAATACAATATGAGCTTATTGCGTTTATTGCTGCTTGACTGTCCACGTATATATTAATTGTTGAGTTCTTCCTTGTTCTAGTGTAGGCTAGCTCCGCGGCTTTCCCCACGACAAAAACTTCCGCTGGGAAAATATTGCAGCTTGATAGGCTGCCTTATCCCTAGTTTTGAGCAGTAAATTCCCGCTCCCACTCCGTCTAAAGTTTTAGAGCCGTCTGTGTAGATGTGAAAAGTTCTATGGCCAGGCTTCATGCCTTTGTGCCATCCCTCCTCTTCAATTGTAGTGCGACACCTTCTCTCCCAATTAAAGTACGGAGTCATGTAGTTTGTGCAACCTGAGCTCCATTTTGCTATTGAGCTGTGACCGAAGGTTCTGCAGGTGAATACTCCCGCAGCCACTAACCTCTTCGCGGATTTCGCTGCCAGGTTTTCCGCCATAAGGTCAATAGGTGGCATGCTGAGTATCATTTCCAGCGCCGCCGTTGGAGTGGTTTTCATCGCTCCTGTTATGCACAGAGCAGCGAGTCGTTGAATCCTTTCCAGTGGCATTAAGTATGTAAGTTTTCTTGTCACAGTCCACCATACAAAGGCCCCATACAGCAATATCGGTCTAACTGGCCTGCCGTGTAGCACCAATGCATCAGAGAGGGTGATAGTGATTATTATTACATACAAATACTTTTTTTTAAGGTTTACACTTAACAGCTTTTTCGTAACATTTTTCTGGTAACATTTGACACCAAAGGCAGTTCAGAGACGGTCAACTTGCATCAACAAAATGGCTGCTTAGAAGATTATTCAGTTAAAATTTTTTCAAAACCTCTCAAAGCCACGGCGTTCGGTATATCAATATTATATAAGCTTATCAGATGAATCTAAATATGATAATCACATGTTATAAAAGTAGAACTGATTTCAATATATTTAAAAACTTCATTCCATTCCGAATTATTCCGCCCTAATGTGTATGCATTTACTTATGTTTATATCCTCGCAATGTATCGATTTAAATTAATTCTGCTGACAAGCTTTATAAGCTTTATGAGCTTCGCAAGTCAATAAAGTCAATGTAAAGTGTGCTTATTCAATAAATTCTCACATCAACTCCACCAAGCGGGGGCCATTTTCACACTCATTGCCTGTCGCCCCGTTCATCGGCGCCAATTTATTAACTGGCTAATATAGCAGTGGTCAAGTGTGTAGCCCATCTAACTTGTAAGCAAACTGCGCATCCTTACGTCCGCCCACAGCCGTTTTTGAAATGCCACAATCACAGCCAACTTCCCGGCAATAGCCTACTCGAATGTACGTAATAGCTTTCCAATACACTTATCATGAGTAGCAATAGACGGCGTTGTATACACATACATATATATGTACAATACATGTTTATATGCCTTTCTGACCTAATTCGCAAAATTTTGGCATCATCGTCAATGTGGCCATATTTAATTTGTTGCTATCCCGCCATCTTCACAACCGCCAACGCTCTTAACCCCCTCTGCCGCATTCGCCATTAACTGCCTTCTCTTCTTGTTGCTCCAGTCGATATGAACCCGCAGTATTTGTATGAGTATGTATTATATTCTAACCGCAACCACAAAACCAGGCAAGTAAGATCTATGCTTAGGCAGCGCCGCAACAGCGTCAAGGGATGCTCGCCAGTTGGCGTGTTTAGCGATGCAATTTCCTTTCGTTCGTAAATGCCATCAATTTGGCTTTTTTGTCTTTTTGGGATTTTCATAATTTATGGCGAAAGTTGGCGCTCGAATATATGTATGCATGTATTTGTGTACATATGTACAGTGAGTGATAAAAGTGTTCATGAATATATGAAATTTATATTCGCATATTATTTCAGCCATAAACGACGGTCTGCCTTTTCTCTTCTACCGTGAGATATTAGTATCATGTGGGAACTGTTTTTTAACTGACGCCCTTCTTTCCTATTTGGTGGAATTGAAACTGTGAGAGGAACTTCACAAGGCCACTGTAAGTTTTTTTCTTTTTGCCAAATGTATCTCAGTTTTTGGTTGACCGGAGTAGGTAAATATTTTACATAGGTATTATATTTAATTGTTTACCTATGAAAAGGCGTGGAATAAAGCAGTTTAGTAACATTTTACATAAATTATCGCCGCTTAAGTGCTACTTGAGGAGTGCCAGACTGGCACTTCAACCATTTCACCTATCCAATGGAAAAGGCAATAAGTTCAGGCTTGAAAAGGAAAACATGTTGAAAATTTTATAAAATGGTAACTCTTACATAGTATTTATATATATTAGGCCGGGTCGATTTGAGGGGAGGCAAAAAATCGTCCATTGCTCTGTGAAAATCATACTCTAGGGATCAAAATAAGAAACTTTGCCAAAGGAACCATACCTCTAAAACGAATTCTGATGCCCCCAATTTGGGCCGAACTTTTTAGTTTCTTTTCTCATGTAAAGGCCAAAAATGGTGATATTTTGAAATGATTGTATGGGGAACCCCCAGCGGAGTTCCAGGGGGTGTGCCACTGGCATGGGTGGATCGGCCGTCCAAAGTTAGTGGGGGTCGGTCATACATTTGGACTCGGTTGGAGCACCCTAAATGGGTCAAAGTGGGATTTTTCAAAATTTGCCCCTACCCAAAAGTTCGACCCAAATTGGGGGACATCAGAATTCGTTTTAGAGGTATGGTTCCTTCGGCAAAGTTTCTTATTTTGATCCCTAGAATACGATTTTCACAGAGCAATGAGCGATTTTTAAATCGACCCGCCCTAATATATATATAATTGGCGCGTACTCCCTTTTTGGGTGTTTGGCCGAGCTCCTCCTCCTACTTGTGGTGTGCGTCTTGATGTTGTTCCACAAATGGACGGACCTACAGTTTCAAGCCGACTCCGAACGGCAGATATTTTTCTGAGGAGCTTTTTCATGGCAGAAATACACTCGGAGGTTTGCCATTGCCTGCCGAGGGGCGAACGCTATTAGAAACATGTTTTTATTAATTTGGTTTCACCGAGTTTCGAACCGACGTTCTATCTGTGAATTCCGAATGGTAATCACGCACCAACCCATTCGGCTACAGCGGCCGCCATAATAAGGATAGAAAACATAATTTTTCTCGAACCAATTAATAAACTGCTCACAGGGTAAATTTCTTGCCTATTTCTTCTGGCGAAAGTAAATCCTAATGCTGCCTATCGCGAATCAAAGTACTTTCGGCATCTTTTTTTAAAGCCAGGTAAAGGTAATTACGACCTTAACAAACCACTTCCATCGTAATGCAAAGATTTTTACACTCTTTTTCTTCATTGATATATTAGACTCGCTTTTTACCATGCGGAAAACGTTAAAATCATCTCTCAATGAATTATTGACGATCGTATTCAAGGTGAACCTATTAAAGGTGATATCAGGAAACCAGCTGATTTGCTTTTTTTCATGCGCCGTGTACATCCGGATGTCAGCATAAAATGAAATGATGACAAGCCGTCCCATTCGCACTATCGTCGTATGCTTCTAGCTCCAACCTCATGTCAGCTGTGCAACATAGCTCGTCCTTTTCTTTTGCTTTTCTACTTTCTTTTGTCGTGATATTTCTATCAACAAAATGTTGTTGGAAGTCATCACCTTTAATTAATGTGAACTGATCGTACATATCTGACTTTTTCTTCAGCTTATGAATTTTTTTGTAGCTGACATTTTTTAGGTCTCGGCACTTAACAAACTCTTGCCTTTCTTGGCACAGCACCCACACAGAAACGATCTGTACGTTATGCGAACTCAGCTGCTCGTTTCGGTTGGACCGGAGAAGGGTAACCGCTCGGTTTATTATGATATTAAAGCTAAAAAAATAACAACAAAATTTAACTCTTCCACGCACGACTGGTGGCCATCTGCAGAAACTATTGTATATCCAGCATTTTCCCGAATACCACTGAATCGTTCCAGGAGACACAAATAAGGCGGTGTGTTCCTAACAGATATTCACGGAGTTAACGTTAGTGACATAAAAAATCCGCAGACATCTAAAAAGTATCGGAAAAATAAAGCTAAAAATGTAATGTAAAAAGAAAATGTCTACAATTTGCTAAGAAAGATGAACATTTCAATATTAACGACTAGAAAAGAGTAACTAGGTCCGATGAAACTAAAATTAATCGAATAAAGAACTGGTAATTAACGAATTTGCCAGCATAAACTACGAACAATTAAATTAGGATGGCCCTGTGAGGTTCTTCCAAAGGGAAAAGAATGAAAGTCAATTAGTTACAAAATTAGTTTACCATTTGATTCGGCTTACCAGCATAGAATAAATACAAATATTATATTTCTAATTCCTTTCGCCTACCGTCTAAAAGCCTTATTCCGTATTCGTTTATTGCTCACGCTGCGCTACCATGAATTGAATTTTAGTTACGCTCATTGGTTGTCAATTAAGTAATTACGTTGCAGGTGAATTGTCTGTTGACATCTGAGATGACGCTCGTGAGGAGGAAACTCTCATGAGTCCCACTATACCGGCACCGTACTAAACACCTCTCCACTATCCAACTCTCTCAAAGGCTCCTAATTATTGTTCACGCCTACGAAACTCGGCGCGTCTTAGATCATTATTTATCTGCATTACATGCGCAAAGATTATCTTCCAGTTATTAGCTGATTTCAGCATAAAATCCATAACATTATATTTTCTCTGCTTAAAATTTTAGAGGTTTCGGGAGCATAGCGTGGGCAACGGAACAAAACGTGTCCAATATCTTCTTCACTCTCCCTGCAGATTGGCAGTTCGGTGAACTGGCATGGCCAAATCTATGGAGATTTTTTCTAAATACACTTTGCACAGAAAGGTATTGAGTTAGTTAGTAGTTTATTTCCCCGTGGTTCCTTTTAACACTTGAGTGATCTGCTCTGCTAGTCCCGCCAGTGGGGGATAGAATGAAGCCTTTCTTCTTCAAATTTACGCATTGCTCTAACGTCGAGTTCGAATAGCCTTATAAATAATATCTCCATTTCTTTAGCCAGAATGTCAACTGGGATTAGTCCTCGAATGACAAACGATGAGTCATCAGAAATTGCGCGGAAGCCGCGTGATATGCACGGGCCATGGAAGTGCGGTATCAGCTAATGTACTATATATCCATATTTGTCTATTGTGGTCATCACTTCCTCGATGGTTGTCTTCAGAGCGTCCTTAGTGTTATGAGGCTTCGCGTTAACTTTTGCTTCAACTGTGCCCCACACGTAATAATCAAGAGGATTGCAGTCTGGGCTTGCAGGTGTCCAAAAATCTGGTGACCAGTGGTAGGGTAAGTTGTTCTGGAGCCAAGACTGAGTCTTCTTTGCCTTGTGAGCAGGTGCGGAGTCCTGCTGAAACACATATTCTCTTCCAGCAGCCACGCGGTCCATCCAGGGTTGCGTTTTTTGTAGCCAAACCAATCAATTATCTCTTTAGGGCTTTTTCCGGCGCGAAGTGACTCTAGTATCCCAGTTCTTCTGTCCTGCTCTCGACTCATCGTTTCACTAGCACTTACTCCGGCATTCCAATGTGAATCAGGAAACAATACACTAAAAATATGTCCCTTTATCAGCGGTTTTAGACTTAACGCTACTGCTCCAGAGCTTTCGAAATGTTTTCCGGATTTACCTCGACGGCCCTGTATAACAGTGTATGTAATTTGCGGAAACAGCTAGATTGGTCATCGTTGTCTCCAGATTTGAACCATTGAGCACGCTTGGGCGATTTTAACATTACAATTTTTTCCAAACAGAGACTCTACAAACCATTGACGATTTATAGAAGCGGTACAAGGGTTGACTATTATACTTAGCGCCCAATAATGAAAACCCAGTAAAATAATAAAAATGATTTTTTTTTTTCAAAATATTCTCCTTGGAACTCAACACACTTCTGTATTCAGTGAAACAATTTTCAAAGCACTTTTGCCACTCAGAAGTGGATACCTTAAAAACGAGCTGTTTAAAGACTTCAACAGCTTTTTTAGGCATTGAAAAATTGTGACCCCGAATTTTATTTGCTGTTCGGGAATAAAAAAAAATCATTAGGTGCCAAAATAAGGCTGTACGCCGAATGACTCATTAATTTTATTTTTTGAGTGTTAAAAGCTCTCTTGTGCAGGCTGATACGTGGGAGCTCATATTGTCTTGGTGAAGTATAATTCGATTTAGGCAATTGGTTTGCCTTAATTCTGGAAAAGCTTCTGGCAAACAATTGGTTGGGTATCACTCAGAATTGTCTGTTGCTTTAATGGTACAGTTGCAACATGATTAGAGTTTCCGAAAAATAGGATTAGGCGCATCTTGGAGCACCCATACTATTAACTCCTGTCTTACATGCGACTCATATGCAGAAATCCATAGATCGATTATTTCTGGTACAGCAACCATTTTTGGACGGCTTTTACAAAACTCATCCTGCAAGGACTGATGGCCCCTTTGGAAGTCATTGCACCAGCGTTTCACAGTGGCTATTTATTAGCAGTTGGTGCCTAAATGCAAAAGTACAAGGTAAATTGATCAATGCACTCCTGTCTTGATAATTCACGTCGAAAATCGTAATAAAGCATCGCACGAAAATTTGCACGAGTTAATTCCATCTTCTGGCCGAGTTGAAATTTTTGAACCCACTAAAGAAAGAACAAATAAAGCTGCTAAGTGAAAACGTTATATGGAAGTTTATGCTAAAAAATACCAAACTTTTCTATAAAAATATCGATTTACAGTTCATCACACGTAATGTTGTAAGGGCGCGTCCCTCCTAGTCTGGCAAAATATTAATTCAGAGATTCCGTTAAAAAGGAACGAGGATCGAAAAAGTTTCGCTGAAGTCATACAAATTATTAATCTATAATACAATTAAGTAAATCTCAAGTGTTTCCCACTTGCAGGTTTTTAAATTTATGTGTTATGAGTTGAATAATTTTAATTGTTTGTATTTACCTTTTGGTTTTATTAGACGCCTGACACGACTTTTACAAAATCCGCTCAATTTTTTCCATACCTGATTACTAATAAAATACTTGCGGCAATTTTCAGGAATAGTTTTGGCCTGCACTGTTTGTATAAGTTTGCGAGTAATATGAGTTGGAAAGATAGTGATTGGGAAGATTTGTAAGATTAGAGAAGTTTGCCAGTTTTTAGGCAATTAGGTGACGATTACACACACGATACCATAGTTCTAAATGCTGGAGGCACTTCAACAGTTGATTTCAGAATGAAGCAAAAACTTTCAATATTTGCGGATATAAAGTTGAGAGCGTCGTAGGTATCTAATAGTATTCCTACCTGGAGGGAGTTTTATTTATTGTGAATAATATTTAGGATACTTTTACATTAGAATGGTACAGATTTTTGAGTATTTAATGACATTTCGCAAAGATTTATGGATTTTTGGAAAAGATGAATTTTTGGATGATATTTGAGAGTCGTCGTATGCTAATATACTTTTGAGGGTAAAGAAATTTAATACAAAAAAAAAACACATTCAGCCCTATCATAGAATCCGTCGCAGACTGTTTTTCGTAGAAACTAAGAAATTGTAATTATACAATTCGAATAGCTCCGAACGCACATTCGAAATTCGTAGAGTATACACTCGTAACGTCAAATCTTACAGTTTCGTACAATTTTTCTACAACAACGTTAGACTAACGGACAAAAATTAGAAGTAGTAATAAAAAGAAAATTTAAAAGGAAAAAAATAAGAAAGCTGTAAAATGTAAGTCTTATATTAACTAAACTATAAACAAAAAGGAATTTTTTAAGTATAACTACTATTATTTGATGTTTACAGGTACAAAGTTGTAACAACACGTCAGCAGTATACCAGTTTGTTGGAGCTAATAAAGGAGAAGCCAGAAATTGCTCAGGGGTTCTCCAAATGCTCGAAGGAAGAGGTAACCGAGTTTTGGCAAAATGTTGCGAAGCAGCTTAACAGTATAGGCCCTCCAACCAAAGATGTATCAAGCTGGAAAAAGGTAATAAAGGGCTGTATATAAGTACATTAACCGTTTGCACAACATATTTTTATTTCAGGTGTGGTTAGATTGGAAGGCTTATATAAAGCGAAAATTGTCCGAAAACAAGAGGGAGCAAACAACAACTGGCGGTGGCCGATATAAGCAGCACCAATTTATGAAATGGAAGAAGAAGTCATCAGACTGACCGCTTTAGACACCAGCACGCACGGTATCACAGGCACAGTAAGTGTGGGACTACCTGCTACTGTCGAGGCAGAGAATAGTGGACCCGATCCGGACGTATTCATGCTGCCGGATAACTGCAGTCCTTCTTTCACGAGACGTGCACCAACTGTCCAAAAGCGAGTCGATACAAGTATTGCAGATCTTATTAAAGAGCACCTAGCGCTTCAAAAGGACTTCCAAACAAAGAGTCTGCAGCATTTTGAACAGCTAGATATGAAGCTAGACAATCTCGCTTCGACTATGCAGAGAAACATGGAGTGCTTGAATGCGGCCAAAAATCAAATAAAACAACAAATGTTGGAAGTAGAAAATAAGAGCCTCGAAGCGTTGTCAAAAAAAAAAAAAAAAATTAATACACATTTTTTATTGAAAACTACAAATATTTACTGTGCCTTACTTGTGTGTATAGGTATATGTAATATATATATATCGTATTTACTAGGTATGGCTAGACTGGAAGGCGTATATTAAAAGGAAGCTAGCGGAAAACAAAAAAGAACATACATACATATAATACATAATACATATAGGTATGTAAGTCTTGCTATTTTTTAATTGAATATTATAGTCGTGTTAATGTTGAAGATATAGATTCCCTTATCCGGATAGCTGCATCAGTATATGTTGAAGGAGAAGGTTCATACGTTTGATTAAAATGGTTTTCTTCAACATTTTTTGAAAAATCATCAACCACGCGATAATTGATACAAATATTGTGCAATGCTGCGGCAACGTTCACTATTTGGCAAACCTTCATGGGTTCATAATAAAGCGTCATTGCCGCGGTTTGTTTGTGTCGGTCGCATAGTAATCGGCTCTCTATACAAAACAGATTTTCAATTGTAATTAGTGCGAAAACTGAAAATAAAACGTTATTAAAGCAAGTGCGAAGGTGTAGTGCTTCTATCGTGATAAATGTGGGTGCTACCCGGGACACAATAAAGAAAAATAGACTAAAACTTTATAAAATTACCTAAGTTTTGGATGAAAATTTCTCCTTCGTTATCAACATCCAAATCTCCCGCGCAACTTTTTATCAGTTGATAAACAAAAACAGCTGATAATTAACGTCAACATAGATTTTAATTAAGTGTATACCTAAAAGTATACTACAAAAATTAAGGTGTTATAATATTGTATAACAGTTTAGAAGTTCAGAGTTGCCATCTGTCCAATAGAACTTATTAAAATAAAAATTTGTAAACTTTACAATTCAAACAAACAAAAAAAAAAAAAAAAAAAAAAAATAAAAATAAAAATAAAAAAATAAAAAAATAAAAAATAAAAATAAAAAAAAATTATAAACATTAAAAATGACCCAAACACCACCTCCAGGAGGTGGAAGGGCCGCGGAACCATCTATAAGTCGGAGTGTTAGAGGTAATACTAACTCAGAGATCGACGATTTAAAAAAGAAATTGAAAGAACTAGAAAAGCTTTGCCTCCAATTAAAAGTTGAAAACCAAAAACTCAAAGAGGAAAGTAATATTTCAAACTCATCCAATACAAAACAAACTTCAAACATAAATCCGGAACAGTATGAGACTGATGAAGAAGATCTTGCACGGGAAACCGACTGGATCCTTAAAAAAAGCAAGAGACAAAGCAAAAAACGAAAGGCTGAAGAATCTCCTGAAATGGAACATATAAATAGTTTTCCACTGAGAATTCAAAATGCCACTGTCATAAATCAAAGTAAAAAGCGTGACCTTCGGCCCCCACCAATTATGGTTTCAAACGTCGAAAATTATCAGGACCTTAGAAATCTTGTTCAAAAAGCAGCCAAAAGTCACTTTGCTATAAAACTTTTAAATAATGAAACATACAAAATTAATGCATCTTCAAGTGATGATTACAGATCCATTACAAAAATGCTCACCATTTCAAATTCATCTTGGTACTCCTACGAAGATAAACAAACACGTCCAATAAAAGTGATGATCAAAAACTTACACCATTCATGTACCCCAATTTCGATAGTGGCTGACATTAAAGAACAAGGCTTTAACATAACGAATGTCGTAAACAAGTTAAAATGGAAAACCCGCGAACCACTAAACATGTTTCTTGCCACATTCGACTCCACCGAAGACATCAAGAAAATTTATGAAATTAAATACATTCTGCATTCTGTCGTTATAATCGAACCAGTTAAAAACTCCAAAGTTATTCCACAATGCAAAAATTGTCAAGCTTTTGGCCACACAAGAAACTTCTGCGGCAAATCACCCAGATGTGTCAAATGCAGCGGAAAACATAAAACTATCGAGTGTACTAAAGAAATGGATGAAAAGCCCAAATGCTGTAACTGTGGTGAAGACCACCCGGCCAATTACCGTGGATGCGTAATTGCGAAAGAGCTTCAAAAAATGCGAAATAAAACTGGTCAGAAACAAAATACGGCTACTGATAATCAGCCTAATAATATACGTCCTGTTAATATGATAAAACATAATAATAGCCAAGCAATTTTACATAGTAATCGGAATAAACCAACCCTTTCCGATGTAATAAAAGGTAAAGGTAGTGAAAAACTGGTTATAACCAAAACCCAAACAAAAAGTGAAGATATTCTCGCTCAAATCCTTAATAAATTAAATAAGCAAGAAGTTTTTAATACAGACCTCCAAAAGAGACTAAATAATCTCGAACAAAAGTTAAAAACATTGTTATGATTGATAACCTTCGAATTGTAGCGTGGAACTCGAATGGATTATTAAAAAACCAAAAGGAACTCGAACTACTTTTAAATATAGAAAAAATAGATATTTGCCTAATATCCGAAACACACTTTACTACACAAAACCACATTTCCTTCAAAAATTATAATGTCTATCACACAATACACCCAAACAATTGCGCAAGAGGAGGTACTGCGGTAATTATTAAAAACAGTCTAGAACACTACGAAGAAAATAAAACTAGCTCTGACATTCTCCAAACAACAACTGTTTCAGTAAGGTTAAAACACCAATATATGTCAATCACAGCTATTTACTGTCCACCGAGGTACACGATATCATCTGACGACTTCAAAACTCTTATTAATATGCACAAACGCAAATTTATTATTGGTGGAGATTTTAACGCGAAAAATACTTATTGGGGATCGCGCCTTACTACAACCAAAGGTCGGGAGCTACTTAAAGCGGCCCAAGAAACCGGATGTGATTTCATTTCTACTGGAAAACCAACGTACTGGCCAACAGATGTAAACAAAAAACCAGATTTAATTGATTTTTTCATGGTCCGAAAAGTATCCCAAAACTTCGTCAAAATAGAAGAGGGATTAAGTCTGAATTCTGACCATTCCCCTATATACTTGACCATAAGTGAATCAGTTGTTGAAAAAGAACCAAATCTGACTCTGTACAACAGATACACTGACTGGGCTTCGTTTAAATCAACACTTAGCACCGCAATGCATTTTTCTGCACCAATATTGACAGCTGAAAGTTTGGAGGTTGAGATCGATTCTTTTACGAAGAAAATTCAGAAAGCTGCTTGGGAAAACACGCCGGAATTGAGGCGGAAAACGATAGGCACCAACTACCCTAAAGAAATAAAACTTCTTCTTGCAAAAAAGAGAAAACTTCGCCGGAAGTGGCAGCAA
The DNA here is from genome assembly GCF_028408465.1 of Anastrepha ludens. Taxonomy (NCBI): domain Eukaryota; kingdom Metazoa; phylum Arthropoda; class Insecta; order Diptera; family Tephritidae; genus Anastrepha; species Anastrepha ludens. Next base: position 105,410,294 of record NC_071499.1, read on the forward strand.
ACTCGTTCACCTGCAGATAAAACGAAACTCAACAATGCAGCAACTGCATTAAAAAAAGAAATAGCAGTTATTGAAAATGAGTCAATGCAACGTTACCTATCAGAGCTTTCAGCTGATAAAAAAGATGACTATTCCCTCTGGAAAAGTACAAAGTATTTAAAACGACCAATATGCCATGTTCCACCTATTAGAAATGAAAATAGTACTTGGGCTAGAAGCGATGCAGAAAAAGCCACTGCTTTTGCGAAGTATTTGAAAAAAACTTTCACACCTAATAAGAGTAACTACGACTTAAACTCCTGTGATACATATGAAAACCGTTCTGAAATTCCAAAAATTACATTAAATGAGCTCAGAAAGGAAATCAAGCAACTTAAAGATAAAAAAGCTCCAGGCTTCGACCTTATAACTGCAGAAGTTTTAAAACAATTGCCAAATAAAGCCCTAAAACGATTGGCTTATCTTTTCAATACAGCTATTAAACTAAAATATTTTCCTGGACTGTGGAAAGTTGCGGAAGTTATAATGATTCCAAAACCAGGAAAAGATCCTCACGACGTGTCTTCATACCGTCCGATTTCTCTGTTATCACAAATATCCAAGTTGTTTGAAAAACTAATATTCCTCAGGTTGAAACCCATTATTGAATTAAAAGATCTAATACCTTCTCACCAATTTGGTTTCCGAAGTAAACACTCCACGTTGGAACAAGTCCATAGAATAATATCAGAAATCGAAAAAGCATTAGAGGAAAAGAAGGTATGTTCAGCAGTTTTCCTCGACGTCGCACAGGCGTTCGATAAAGTATGGCATGAAGGCTTGATTTACAAATTAAAGACTTGCCTCCCATACCAATATTGTAGTCTGCTGGAGTCATATATTACTTCAAGATATTTAAGAATTAAACAGGGAAAGGAATATTCTGAACTGGTTGAAATAAAAGCCGGCGTACCACAAGGTAGCATCCTGGGTCCAATCCTGTATATTCTTTATACCCGAGATTTACCACTAATGGCAAATTGTTTAACTGCCACCTTCGCTGACGACACTGCAATTTTATGTGTTGAAAAGACAGAAGAAAAAGCTGCAAGAAACCTTCAAACTGCAATCGACTCTATGGTATCATGGGCGAGAAAATGGGGAATCAAACTCAATAACAGTAAATCCATTCACGTGAATTTTACAAATAAAATTACAAAATACCAACCAATAATGATTTCTAATGAAAAAGTCCCATTCGCTAATACTGCAAAATACCTAGGTATTACCCTAGATGCGAAGTTGCGATGGAAAGAGCATATAAAAATAAAACGAAATGAGCTTAACATCAGGCTAAAAAAAATGAACTGGCTAATTGGATGGAAATCGCATTTATCCATATATAACAAATTATTGCTCTATAAACAAACATTAAAACCATTATGGGCCTATGGTGCACAGCTTTGGGGTTGCGCCAGTGAAGAAAATATCAATGTAATACAACGCTTTCAAAACAAAGTGCTGAGAATCATCGTTAAAGCACCCTGGTACGTCAGAAATGCTGATATTCATCGGGACCTTAAAGTTAACACTGTAACTGAAGAAATTAAGAAAATAGCAGAAGCGCACCAAATTCGACTTCAAGGGCATGTAAACGAAGAAGCTAGGAGCATCCTTAGTAACCCGTGCCCAGTTCGAAGATTAAAGAGGAAAAAACCACATGAACTTGCTGGCTATTAACAGAAAATAAGAAATATTGTTTGTAATTTCTTTTTATCAATTGTAATTTATTTTCGAATCAAACTGCTCGTTAGTTTCTGAATTAGTTGTAGTGTAATTAAACATTGTAATTTACTTATTATGTTTGAAATAAAAAAAAAAAAAAAAAAAAAAAAAAAAAAAATAATAAAGCTCACGAGCACCCAGAAGGCATCTGAATCGGTTCTTAAATACACCTATGGTCCTTTCTATAGTATTTCTGGCTTTTGCATGTATTTTATTGTAGTTTCCTTCGGCGCTTCCTGTTGTAGGTGAACGAAAAGGTGTCATTGACCATGGCTCTAGAGCATATCCAGCGTCTCCTGAGGAATAAATAAAGTCATTTTAACAAAAAATTATTCAAACGGTCTATATGTGTATGCACACACCCAAAAGCCAAATGTTTCGTTCGCCGTTTAGGTGTTTATTTTCAAAAAAATTTCGCGCGCTGCTTACGTTCCAAATATGATCATCGTGGTTGCTGCCAGGATACTGCGCATTCACGTAACGAATTCGCATTTTATTATCGCATATCTGCAATAAATAAAAAATTAGAAAGATATTTGAAATATCAGGTTTTGCAAGACTTACAATCATAGCATTGATGCTACAGTACCCTTTACGATTAAAATACAGGAATTTGTCTTTAGCTAGCGCAATAATTTTAATGTGTGTTCCGTCTACACATAAAATCGCACCAGGAAATCCATATCTTTGATAAAAGTCCATCTTTGCTTGTCTTTTTTCTTCGTTCCTTAAATCAAGATTCACCCACTGAGGACATAGGTGACATTGAAGAGTGTGTAACACGCCTTTTAATACGCCACGAAATGTGGATTGAGCCATGGGAATGTCAAAGTCCTTTCCCACTCCATGCTGGTACCCACCCTCCGCAAAAAAACGTAATACGCAAGACGAACGCTGGAGCGAAGAGATGGAGCACGACCTCATTGAGCGTGCATTTCCATCTAGGACACTTAAGACGTACAAAAACGCCGCCTTATTCAAGCGATAATTTTTAGTGAACCTGTTTCATAAAATAAAGTTAACCTATGAAGTTATGAAGTTATTCCTATTATACTTACATTGTGTCCTCGACATCGAGCGGATTGCTTGCGTCCCTTAATATTTTTCGTTGAATTTTCATATTCGATCTACTTCTTTCACCTTCCGCCTTGTTCCGCTTTGTTTTTCCAACATATATTTCAGTCTAATTAAATTTATTTAAGCTTGTCTTTATTGAAATTTCAATTTATTGCAAAACATCTGATTTCGAAACGTCAAAATTTAGAATATGCGTATGGCAACAACTTTTTCGAATTCACATGGGTTGCATGATAAAAAATTGCTCCGATTTAGAGCGGACATTTACATTCGCAGATTTGCTACGATGGATTGTGTGATAGGGCAGATTGTAAAAATGCCTGCATTTTAGCTTTGTTAGCTAGCAAATTTCATAACATTTTAAATTGCATAAATATTTTAGGCAAACTTTGTTGTTACTATAATATCACAAACATCCCATAAATGTTACGGTAATGCTGCTGAAGTGACAATTTGGGGTATATATAAATCCGAGTTGTTCATATACCGTCTGTCATTGGCATGATATGGTTACCTCGACTGCTTCTTATGGATACCATCCGGTCGAACAATCATCAAAATAAAATGTTTATTGTATTCGAGAGAATAAGTTGCAGAAAATATAAATGAAAAATTACATCGGGCTGATATTCACCACGATCACGGTGACAGATGTAAATTTGTTCATGGAAATTTTCACTAACTTATGGCAGCAAAATGGCGTGTTCGTTTCATTAGTCAGGTCACTGATTTTGAGTTTTAAAGCTCTAATTGATTCGACTTCCTCCTTACAGTCTCTTTCCTTAACATAGCTCCACAAAAGGTAATCCAGTGGTGTTAAATCACATAATCGGGGTGGGCAATTAACAGCTGAATTTCGTAAAATTATGCGTTTGGGAAATATATACGAGTATATAATATATATAAATATCGCGTACACCCTTTTTGGGTGTTTGGCCGAGCTCCTCTTCGTATTTGTGGTGTGCGCCTTGATGTTGTTCCACAAATGGTTTGGAAAATATGGTTTGCAGTAAATTCGTTTCTTCATTGGCTCTGTGATATGTGGCACCATCCTGTTAAATCCACATTTCAGTGAGGTCCATATCCATACCAAATTCAAATTTAATTATTAACTCCTCTCAATAGCGTAGTTCATTGACCTTACCCGAATTTCTGAATTATTGACATAAGAAAGGAGGAAAGGTTCTTGTATCAACATCGCAACCGTGAAGGTGGGGTTCTGGTATGGGGAGTCATATCGTACTATGACGCATTGGAATTGAAAATTGAACACGGACAACTGCTATAAAATTCTATTGGAATCATCTTTTCTCGAGATTCGTGAAACATTTGGACCTATTAATTTGACCAATCAACAAGATACACTTCAAGCGCGGTAAAAACTTGAATTGCGTCCAAAACGTTGAAACATTAGCATAGCCACCCTATTACCCAAATCCGAACATTATTGAAAATCTACGGGGATGATTTGATTGCAAGGTTTATGGGAATGGGCAACAATTTGAAAACAAAAATACCGTTAGGTGAAATAATATTTTGATACAAGTTTATTTTCGAGGAAAATACAATCTTCACTTGAATTATCAGAAAACCTTGGATTACTAGATCATTACTTATTTCTTCTAGAAAAATTATTGACTCTAATCAAGTGAACCCAACTGCATATCGCCATTTCCACAGAAATGTCAACCGAAGTCAAAAAATTCAAAGTCTATAAAATTATGTTGTTTCAACATATTTATTTTTATAGGAAATCTATCAAATGTAACTAATGTAAACAAATTTTACATTTGTACATACCACATTTTGAAATATTCGAATGCAAAGTCGAACCAGTGCAAAAGTTCCGCTTTAAACATTTCTGTTGCATGTTTTGTTTTGATTAATGATCTTGATGAGATATATTATGCCGTGACATTTGCTTTTTTAAATCTCGGTTTATATGTAAAGAATGTAAGAAAAATGTAAAAAGAACGATGCGATTGCCAATTACGGTAATTTTTTTCTTTGATTTACCGTATAACTCGATGTCACGTGCGACATTGAAAAAGAACATTTGTTATCAGTGAGTCGAAGGTAGTTGTACAATTTGCATCAAATATTAGTAGCAAATAGATATTTTTATTGCTAATTAAATAAACAAAACTTTGCTGGAAAATAATCAGCGCTTTGCTCTTTTTAATATACTTATTTAAAGCTTGTAGCGTGCGACATCGTAAGTGTAAAATGTACAGATTCAAAATAAATTTTCGTTCGAAAATATCTTTATTAGTATATGTAAATACAAAATATAAAATTTTTGAATGTAGATGAGTAAAAACGGCGGCGAGAAAAATAAGGCGAACTGTAAACGATGGAGAGAAAGGTTAAAGGATCATGAAACAAAATTACAAAACTATAAATTAAGAAACAAGGAAAGAATGCGGAAAGCTAGACAGACGTGGAGAGCACTTACTGAAGGCAAAGAAGATATAATTCAAGAAAAACGGAAATATAATCGCATACGACAACGAGAGAGGCGCCAAAAACTCTTAGAAAATGGAATGTCATATGCACGTCAAAGACAAAACGTATCTTACGAATGTAGACAAACCTTGGCGAAAGCTGTTAAAAAAGTGGAGAAAGCGATGCCAAAAGACATGCACAGAAGGCCAAAAGTTCTTGAAGTCCTGGTAAAAAAATATAAGCAGTTTGAAGAAAAGAAAAACGTAAACCAATCCAGCAGAACCGTGTCAGAAAGCCTAATTAATGCCATCAATACTTTTTATCAGAATGATAATATTAGTGTGCAAGCTTCGGGAAAGAAAGACACCTTTATAATTGAAGACAAATTAGTAGCTAAGCGCTTTATGTTAATGACGGTGTCTGAATCATATAATTTTAATATTTTCTGATGGAAGCTGCGCTCAATTTAAAAATAAATACATTTTGACAAGCTTGAATGACATTATCAAACAAATTGGATGTATATATTTACATATATGGAATGGAATTTGTTTGCTAGTTCTCACGGAAAGGGAGCCGTTGATGGAGTTGGAGCCGTCATTAAAAGAAAAGTGTGGCAAATAACAAAATCTAAAAACGTTGTTTTACCAGATGCACTATCGTTTTATCAATGTGCACCAAACAACACAAATGGAATTAAAAAGTATTTTATGCCATCTGCTCAAATTGAAAATGTGTCTCTTCATTATAAGTTGGAAGGAAGTGAAAAATATTCCAGGTATATCCCAATTGCATTCGTTTTGTTACGATGGCCAACAGTTAGAAGCAGCTAGGACTGCATATTCCATTAAAAGAACTTTATTTGACATTAGTAATACTATTCTCAGTTAAGTTAGTTTCCGTTCCTTGTTTTTACATAGTATGTAAGATTAACATACTTATTTTTGTTTTTCTTTATTGAAGATATTTGGTTAAGTTTATAATTTTGGTTGGGAAAATAAATATATTGAATATATTAAACATCATTTATAATCATCTTTTGCAGGTCTAATTACATAAAAAGTAAAAAAATAAACATAAAAAGTTTGATGGAACAAAATGTCGCATGCGACTTGTCGCGTGCGACAGTGATTAAAATTAAATAAAAAATAAACTACTTAATATTTTTGAATAAAATAAAAAGCACTATTAAGATACATCAATGCATAACATTTAAAAATTAGTCGTATTAATATATTTCTTCAGGTTTCGCTGAAAAAAGTGTTTGATTTTTTTGCTTTGAAAGCGACTTCTGTTTTTGTCGCGTGCGAATGGCTTGATTTTTGGTAATTATCTTGAAAACGAACAATTTCCCAAAATCAACCTTAGCACCAATCATAGTGCTAATCAAGTGCTATAACTTTCGCATTTTGTCAAATTAAAATAATGTTTTGGTATATGTTTTTTTTTCACTTTGAATGCGTACGAATGTCGCATTCGACATTGGAGAAATGCCCATATGCGAATAAGCTGTATTGAACCGATGCCCCAAAAATCAAAATAACCTAAGATATTGAGTAGATTCAACCGGATATACTATATGCAGCGAAGTTGTTGAAAATTAGACTCCTCGAATCTGTTCATTATGGTCTACGTGGTCCTTATTATAAAAATATACTTCTTGCACTGATGCTTTTATTACCTGGCATTCCGGTATTCTTCACGCTTCAAAGCGCCAAGATAAAAAATTGCATTGACAGTTTGGCCCGTTGGCACGAACTCCTTGTGAACAATTCCCTTGGAATCGTAAAAAGGACTGAGCATCGACTTGATTTTTGACTTCTCCAAACGCGATTTTTTGGGTTCTGGCTCGTCTGGGTTCTTCCATTCGGCACTTTGACGCTTAGTGTCAGGTTCATGTTGGAAACACCAGGTTTCAGCACCAGTTACAATGTTGTAAAGGAAGTTCTCGCCTTTTCTCGATTCTTTAACGAGGTCTTTCGAATGTTGGATTCTGAGCAATTTTCGGTTCTCAGTTAACTTGTGCCGAATGAAATGTGCACAGACCTTTCATAAAAGTTTAGTTTAAATGCGATGAATCGATGCTTTGGAGATATTCAACTCCCATTCCGAATTTACAAACAATTTCAATGGAGTTTTCGGTGATTACTGATTTTGGGCCTCATTTATGTCCTCACAACCATTTCTGAAACGTGTACACCACTCATAAATTCTGCCATAAACTTTTTTCATCAATTCAAATGTTTCGGTAAACGTTTTACCGATTTTAGAACAAAATTGTATATTAAATCTTTGTTCGAAACTCATTTTTGTGCCGATGACACAAACATACTGACACTTTAGATGCAATAACTTCGCTTCCACTAAACCGAATGTCACCAAGCTTGCACTGGAAGTCAGCTAGGGATGTAACTTCCAACGCACTAGCTCTTTAAAAAGATGGCGCCATCAAAAACATTTTTATGACGCTAGTCTTGTTTATGGCGGCCGCCGTAGCCGAGTGGGTTGGTGCGTGATCACCATTCGGAATTCACAGAGAGGTCGTTGGTTCGAATCTCGGTGAAAGCAAAATTAATAAAAACATTTTTCTAATAGCGGTCGCCCCTCGGCAGGCAATGGCAAACCTCCGAGTGTATTTCTGCCATGAAAAAGCTCCTCATAAAAATATATGCCGTTCGGATTCGGCTTGAAACTGTAGGTCCCTCCATTTATGGAACAACATCAACACGCACAACACAAATAGGAGGAGGAGCTCGGCCAAACACCTAACAGAAGTGTACGCGCCAATTATTTATTTTTTATTTTTAGTCTTGTTTATTTTGAACTTCACCTTGTATATCTTAATGCCCAAAAGCTCTATAAGCTCGAGGTCATTGCGATTGCATTCCTAGAGTGGAATTGCAAGACATATGCATCTGCCCTGCACCATACTCGATGCGGTCATAAATCCACATAGGAGAACTCTCAGAAAACTCCAAATTAGCGTTTTAATAAATCCATTAAATAAGCATCTAACGCATCCCCTGGATGGCAGTGATATCAGCTTTTACTCTTATTTAGTAGAATAGTGTGGCACCACTAAGAGGCTTACTTCTCAGGAAAGCGCAGAAAAGATGAAGCTTCATTTCATCGTGTGCTATTTGGAAATCTCTTTGGCCCTAAAACGATATACGAAGGACTCAGAAAGTCCTCTGGACTCCTCACCATTTAATTTCCAAACTCGTAGCTGTGTTTGCCGGTCACGGAACGACCGGCACATACGCGGAAAAGCTAGGGTTACCATTTAACTCCTATTGCAGAAGTTGTGTGGACCTTTCACGGAAGGAGACTGTAGAGCATTTTTTCTACAGCTAGACGGGTTTGGCAGCACGACGACTAAGGACACTGGGCGCTCCTTTCTTCGACAGCTTGTTGCAGTGCGCCAACCTAAATCCAATCAATCTCCTTATATCAACAGCTCGGGCTGGCTGTAGATATCTGCCTGTTGGAAGTCTCATAATGGTATCAAAACGGCGATTTGTGCTACTTCAGGAGTGCCAGGTGCACTTTAACCATTTCACTTACCTAAGAGGCTGAATATTGCAGATGCATGGTTTAAATTATCGTTCCTTGAACGCGTTCAGTGATCGTCACGGTAATAGAGGGAGTCCTTTTAGTGGAAGACGTTTTTTAAGTGATGGACCTCAATTTCAGCCCACAATCAGACAATTTAGCCCTCCGTGGGACAATTTTTTAAAGCCATCGGTTAGCTATCCTGGTCTGGCCTTTTTTTCGTCCTGTTCAATGATCCTTTTTAAAAGGTTATATACATAAAACGCTAGAAAATTAAATTTTAATAAACTACCTGGAAGCTTAAGTCTTTAGCTATAATAGAAATATGTTAAATTCACGCCCAAATTCGAAAAAGCGAGTCTCGCCAGACCCGGGTGCCCAACGGAGGGTTAAATGCCCGCTGCAGTTACAGATGTGACGCTGCTCAGACCCTAGTGAGCCCTTAAGTCGAACTCGTCTGAGTAATCCTACCAGGGCTGCCTTCTCATTTTATTTCTCGCGAAGTGGTTGTTTGCTGCAACTCAAAGTATACCTGCCCGAAATCGAAAGATATTTTGAATCGTATGTAGGATAATTATCAGGCATGTTCTGCAAATCGTTTTCGGGCAATATTTTCGCATTTTCCGTTTTCAAATCGTTTGACATGTCCTGTAAATCGTTCCGTTTTCGTTTTTTTTTTCGAACATCGGCAAATCGTTTTGTCACCCTATTCTGGAAATCGAAATCGTTAAAATTTTCCAGTTAAATTTTCGGCAACTTAAACGTTAGCGGTTTGTGACATTCTTATAAACTGTTTGTTGAAATAAATTTATCAAAATGTGAGTATTTACTCAAAATAACTGCATATATTTAGGTAAATAAAAGTGTTTATTTAAAATATTTAAAACTTATTCAAAAACTTTTAGGGGAAAACACAAGAACTCCAAGCAAGAGCTAATTTAAGTCCAGTTTATGGAATCTCATCCAATTTTTCGAAGGGCGACAGAGTTGCTGTTGCGGAAAAGTGGAAGGAGCTAACGACGCTGCTAAATGCTAAAATAAATATAAAAGAATCTTATTGAACTGTTATGTATATATTTACTTCTAATATGAATAAATTTTATGTTTCATAATATTGAATTTCTAGCAAAAGAGTATCTTATATTTCTGCCAACACTATAAACTACTGTTTTCCTCATTTTCAGCAATTTCCTCATCAATTGGATTGTTTTCTAATACGCTTTCTGTTTCAATGTCATCTATGTGATTACTCCTACATATGTTATGTAGTTTCGAACTTAAATTCGAATTTAAATGAAATCGGACGAATTACAGAACACCCAAAAAAAAATCGTACGAATTGCCATTTCGGATCCGAATTGAAATCGCGTGATTTTCAGAACATGCCTGTATACCTCACCACTATCAGCTGCACGCCTGTTAAATGATGTTCTACTCGTACTTGTGTACTGCACAGGAGGTCATAATCGGCCAAAATAACTTAGGCTGTTACTGCCGCGATAAAGAAGAAGAAGAACCAAGCCCAAGCAGTGAGAGAAAACTAGTACAAATTTAGTTCTATTTGATTTTATTATATTTCGCATGCAATTCAATATTAAGCAAGAGCTCCAAATACTTTCATTTCCTGTGAAACAAATTCTTACCCGAGCACCATCGATGTACATAAACATCTTATAAAATCAATTAAAAGCACGTAAGTGGTGACTATGTCTGATTTTTATTTTAAGTACATGGCGAATTTTTGAAAATTGGCTCTACAACTTACATAAATATGTCTGAGGGAAAATGTTTATATTATACCTATATATGTATATGTATGCATTTATGAATTCTCAAAGCTTAAGTCCCATTTATTGCTAGTGAATGAAAAGTTCTTCAATTTGCATGCGCAACAACAATTACGTACTTCAGTATTCTCACATATCATTTGTGCGCACATACATGTATGTACATGTGCATGTACATATGTATGTACGAATGTATATAAGTATGTACATATGCTAATATGTACAAGGCTTGATCGCACAAGCAAAATGATTATTTCTTATCAGCCCAGCTGTGCACTGACAGCAAATGGTATCGAAAACAGCCTTGCAGTAATCTCTACACATACACATATGTACATAAACATATGTATGCACAAACATGCATGCATATATACTCGTATATATATATAAATAAATTTTTACACACAAATGGGCATAAGAACATTCATAATAAAAGTGATAATGAAAGTGCATGAATGAAACGAATTGATTCGCATAAAATAGAAATGTACGAATCCGTGAGAGGCTGTTGTGGCACAATTAGAGATGTAAGTCCCGCGATCCCGGGTTTCGATATTGCGATATTTTTTAAGACCCAAAAATTGTGTAAACGGATAATCTCGTAACATTGACTTTAACTTTTTAGCAAATATGGATAGGTTTAAACGAGGGAGGCAAATGAAATAATAGGGGGACTAAACGTACGTCTCGAAGATCTGGACTGTACCGATGATATCTGTCTAATAACGCACTGCTCCGATATGTCAAAAAAAATGTGTGCTTTTTGTAAGGAACAATGGCGAAAGTAGCCCTGAGATAAGGTTATATTAGGTTTACCCGGCTGGCATTAAGCCACGCATGGACCTTTTGGCCCCTAGCGATACCAGATGGAGACTGACCTCCATTAAGATTTAAATAAGCGGCACGCAGGATGTTAACACTATTAACAAATCTAAGCAGTGCTGGAGTATATCACACTCCTTCTAACTGTGGGGCTCTCAGGAATATCGAGTGCGTTTTGATAATGCGAATTGAAGATAAGCATCGGTAAAACCAAGTTATGTGCCTGAATTCCACCTGCACACAAACAAAGATTCGGGATTGACGGCACTGAGCTTGAAAAGCTTTACTCCTTTTATTATCTTGGCTGCTTAATACCCTCAAATAGTGGCTTACGAGATATTACGGATCGCCTAAAAAAGGCCAACCAGGTTTTCAGCTTGCTTACAAATATCTGGAGCTCGTCGAAACACCAACATACAAATTTTAAATTCAAGTCACTTCTACTGTACGGCTACGAAACTTGGAATTTTGCCCAACACCATTCAAAACAGCAGCCTGTAGGGCAGAACAAACTAAACTCCAATACAGAGGGAAGTCCTCAAAAGGAAATGGAGTTGGCTTGGACACATTCTTAGAAGAGAATCAAGTGGCATCACATGCACTGCAATTGATTGGAGTTCACAAGGAAACTGATGAAGAGGTAGACCCTCGCTGACCCGGAGGAGGAGCTTAGAAATGGAGATAAAGGAAACAAAAAAAAAAAGCTGGAACGAGCTGAAGAAGACTGCTTCTGATGGACTCGAATGGGGGAAGATTGTTGTGGCGCTTTGCTCCCTCAGGAGCAGTAGGAAGTCTATGTATATAACGGGTGATTTTTTAGCTATTATCTTTTTAAACTGTTGGTTTAAACAGCCGACGCACGTTTCGAGTTTTGTTTCACTGTCAAACATCTTCAGTTTGGTCTATAACTTAACCATGAATCGTCTTACAAACGAACAACGCTTGCAAATCATTGAATTTTATTATAAAAATTCGTGTTCTGTTAAGAAAGTTTAAAGCCAAAAAATTGTGTTCAGCGACGAAGCTCATTTTTGGATCAATGGGTACGTACTCGTAAATAAGCAGAATTGTCGATTTTGGAGTGAAGATCAGCCAGAAGAATTGCAAGAGCTACCAATGTATCCAGAAAAGGTCACAGTTTGGTGCGGTTTATGGGCTGGAGGTATCATTGGACCGTACTTCTTCAAAGATGCTGCGAATCGTAACATAACTGTCAGTGGTGAGCGCTACCGTGAAATGATATCCAACTTTTTGTTGCCCAAAATGCAAGAGCTTGACTTGCATGACATGTGGTTTCAGCAAGACGGGCCACATGCCACACAGCACGCGTAACAATGGACTTGTTGAGAGGCGAGTTCGGTGAACATTTTATTTCACGTTCGGGACCTGTCAATTGGCCACCCAGATCGTGCGATATAACGCCTTTAGATTATTTTTTTGGGGCTATGTTAAAGCTCATGTCTATTCAGACAAGCCGGCTTGAATTAACGTATTGGAAGACAACATTAAAGCATTTATATGTGAGATACCGGCCGAGACATTGGAAAGAGTATGGCAAAATTGGGCTAAGCGGATGGACCATTTGAAGCGCAGTCGCGATCAACATTTGTATGAAATAATCTTCAAAAATTAAATTATATGGACTGTGCTATCGATTTAAATAAAAATGTCATGCATTTTTCTGAATTTTACGTGTGTTTTTTGAAAAAATTTCCTATAGCTCTTAAAAAATCACCCTTTATAAATGCAGTAATTTTCAATTTATAGAAAAAAAGTATACTTTAAACCCATTTATTTATAACATATTTATTATATGGTAAGAGGCTTTCCAAACTCTTTGGTGGCCTTTTTTCAAGTTAAGTTATTGCAAAATAATGAATACCCCGTAATCCCGATGTTGTAAAAACGACATTCCGAAAGTATTGAGATGGTAAAAACTGACAAAATAATATTGCTTGGCATTTCGAAAACACACGATCCCGATATTATTATAAGGAAATCCCGAAAATATCTGGATCGCAAATATTGAAAAATTGACATTCCTAGGCCCAATGCATGCAGCACATTTACGTGCATACATACGGACTCATGTACAGTGACTAGTATCGCGAATCTCTTTTACTACATACTCGTGCATGCTCACGCCAAAGCCTTAGGCTAGTGATATACGCTAAACGTCTTTCCTCGCCATCTGTGGTCTCTCCGATGCCCCGGGCTGTATTGCAGTGCAAAGCGCAACGCCTGCACTCGCAAAAATCCAATTCGATCGCCAATCTGACGCATTCGATCAGCCAACAGAGCTGCCAGCCAGCCTAGCACTTGGTCCGAATTTAGTATTGATTCTCCGGCGTCGCGTGTTGTTTGTTCGCGAGCACGTCTCGAGATTCGCCGGCCATTAAACCGCATTGCGTATAAATAGTAAAGTGCCAGAAACATTTATGCAGTTTTGCTAGTATCTATAAAGACTTTTATATATGTACATATGTCTGTATGTATGCATTAACCAATAAGCTTAGTACACTCTTAGCGAAGCACGGGGATCAAGTATTATTTTTGCTACGCATTTTAAGGTAATATTCAAATCAGTGTTTCGTTCTCAAGAACAAAAAAGAAAAAAAGCGCAGAAAACCAACGAAATGCGAAATTTTTTAAACTAAATATATCTTATGAAGACTATCCGTACTGTTTCCTCAGCATACCCCGCCAAATCTTCATAAGCACGCGATGAATGTTGGCTTCCTAGTCAAGGATTGCAGATGTTTTATCATAGACCAGATATTTGATGTACCCTCATTTCGAAGTAGTCGAATTAAAAGACCCAGGCGGGCAATTTATAGGTCAACTTCTCGAGATGATTCGGCCGCCAAATGTTCTTCTCAGTGAATTAGTGGCTTCGCGTGAAATGGCATCCCGCTTGCCATGTTCCATCATGAACCATTTAGTGCCTGTCGATTGCTACTGCTTAGAGAAATCAAAAAGTGGCGCATAAATTGTCAATCAGTCAGTGACTGAGAGTGAGGATGTAGACTTCCGTGCGGCAACCGAGCGTATTTCTGCCACAAAAAAGCTCCTCATAAAACCATTTGCTATTCGGAGTCGGCTTAAAATTGTACGTCCCTCCAGACGTGGAACAGCATAAAGACGCACACCACAAATATCAGGAGGAAGTCGGCCAACTCCTAACAGAAGAGTACGCGCCAATTTAAAAATTTTTTTTTTTATTCTAATTCAAACAAAAAAATCTGTTAAAATTGCGCAATAATGATTGCTCTTGATCATTTTCACCAAAGAAAAATGCTCTCCAAAATCCGCACCAAACCTTCATTCATTATTGATGCAACGGCTTCTCCATGACCATTTTTCGTACCGCAAATGCAACAGTTCTGTTTTGCAGCATAGCAACCGATGTGAAAATGAGTTTCAGATGAAAAAATTGTTTCTCAGCAACAAATTTTCATCACCCGACCTGGTGTTCTTCGGTCTAATATATTATATATTTAATATTTCAAGATTTAAAACTAAGATAACGGTTATGTTTAAATTCTATTTTATAAGTGCACGCAATTTTAGTGCTTGTGATTAAAATTAATCTATTTCGGTTTACTTATTTTGTAGCATCAGTATGAAAATGACTTCCCCGCTCGCACTTCGTAATTTGCCTTCAACGATGTGGGCCACACTCTTCCTATGGCAAATGCTGGAAAACGTGCATCACACATTTGCTGGCAAACAATACGAGCACATCTCGCACTACAACACGCCCGTCGTGCAACACTGCTCAGCGATAGATGTTAAGGATAAAATTTTGGAGCTGCAATGCTATGCCAAATGCGCAGCCGATGGTATGCGACCAGTGGCAGAAGATCCGCAAATCTGCTTTCAACAATGCCGTTCAACAATTTACCGTGAACCGCGGCGCGGCTCCTGCCCAAATAAGCTGAATTTCTCAATTCAAGAAATCACGCCAATGCAGCGACTATCTTGTCTCGGCAGTTGTATGTACGATTCAGATTGTCCTGTCGTACAAAAATGCTGCGACATTGGCTGCGGGCCTGGCTGTGTCGACGCGCTCGGTGTGCGTGATGATGTGCTGCTGCCGCCAATACCAAGAATTTTGAAATATAAAGTGGCGCGTGGAAATAAAGTGGAAATCACCATAGAGTCATCGGCAAATTCCACCTACTACTGTCATGTGGAAGTGCGTTACCACTTTGGTGTCTCCTTCGCTCCGCGAAAGCTCAGTGCATGGCAATGCCAGTTGGTGGAAAAGATTGCGGAGGTTGCAGTAGCGCGCAGCAAAAGGTGATTGATGTTTATGGTTTATTTTTATATCGATAATATAAACATGGCTGAGTTTGCTTAACAGAATTGATATCTCTTTTAATTTGAAACCGGGCCATTGGTATCAAGCGCGTGTGGCAGCAATCAATGCCTACGGCTTCCGCGGCTATTCTGAGCCTTCCGAGGAATTTCGTTTAACGCACCGTGAGTAGACAACATTTAATTTAACTAAATTTTGTTTCCTCAATTTTTCTTACCACAAAACTTCACAAATTTAGATCCCAAACCGCCCAAGTCACCTGCGGACTTGCAAGTGGTCGCTGGAGGGTTTGATGGCCGGCACTACAAGGTGAAAATCTTATGGTGTCCTTCGAAATCGAATTTGCCTATTGAAAAGTATAAAATCATATGGTCACTTTACGTAAGAAACAAAGACGAATCCGTCATCACAAATGAGGCTTATGTCAAGGACGTAAGTACAGCTATAGAGCGCAATTTAGGAAGATACACCAGTTTACAGGCACTCAAAATTAAAATTATCCCCTACAGAATCACAATTTCGAAATCGCTGAACTTTTACCCGACTCCAGTTACTACATACAAGTGCAGTCCATGTCCATTAATGGCAGTCGTCGCTTGAAATCCGACAAGAGTTCCATACTTTACAACACCACCCAACCACCAGCACCGTACAAACCACTCAAGTGTTCGCATCAAAATCACGAGCATGCCCAGCAAAATAGTGACACTACAAGGAGCAGCCACCTAACAGAGATCAATGCCAATCAAAATGTGCGCATATTGGGTGCAACAACAACAACAACACCCACGGCGTTGGCAGCAAATGTATCGGCGTCTAGAGGATATGAAGTAAATTATCGTTTCAATCGCAAATTTGGTATGATTGTGCAAATAACGGGATTTCTGCCGTACAAAGAGAGGTAAGTATGCTTAACCCTTTTTCTACTGGCCAATTTCAATGGATCTGTCTAAGATTTTATTGTTTTATTGTTTGAATAGTATAATTTTCTAGATACATTTTCTGACGGACACTACCATCCGAACCGTAGGTGTACTAGCTTTTATTGCGATAGACAAAGCATTAATTTAGTTCAATTCAATACTGAAAAAAAAACTATTGTATATTCTTTACAATTTTAGAGTTTACGAGCTCTGTGCAAAAGAGACCAATTGTGAGCAACGGGAATACAGCGCCATTCGTGTAAAGGTGGGTATTTCGAGTTGCGCCGAGTGCTTTGCATTCAGTTTTCATTCACCACTTATCGCTTCTATTCTACAGCAAGATTCAATAGAATTTAATAAACTAAAATTCAACACTTCTTACGTGCTGAAGGCTTACAGAACCAACGCCTTGAGTGCTGAGTCAGCAACAACAGCGAATGGATCTTTCTTATTCACGACGCCAAAATGTGAGAACTTCAAGAAACGATTTCCTAAAATGCCGATAAAGTGTTGATCTTAGCACTGATTTAACTAACTAACGGTAAAGATATCCTTTAGTTTCTAAATAAATAAATAAAAAACTCGCATAAGCAACAATATTTGGTTATAAGAAAAGAAAGCAGAAATCATCAAATAATGTGCCAAAAACTTAATTTCGTTTAACCCATTATACGACTGTAGTTTCATTAATTATACTAAGTAAAAATAAAGTAAATGCACATAATTATCAGACTGCTGTTAATTACATATTTTTAAAAAATAATGCGTCACACAAACAAATGGTAATAATTATGAAAGACGATGTCTACCAAATCAACCTAACCGCAGACAGCACTAGTCCAGAGTGTAGAACTCTTTTTTTGTTTTCGGGAGTTAGTATTGTGAAGGGACTTAGCACTGCGAGCTGAAAGATCTATTGTGCTCCTTCACAATGATGCTCCAACGACGATAGAGTTCCGTCACTCAGCCCTTTTTTTGTACCAATTTCTCTCAGCCTTTAAAAGTTATCAACATCCCTAACAAAGGCGACCTATCAGAGAGCAAGAACTGAAAAGCATTGTAAATAAAATAATCGCATAAATAATCAACGTACGACTTTCGAATGCAATTCAGCGAAGACTAAGAACAGAACAAGCAGGGCGGTCCTGCGTCGGCCACGTTAGTAGTCTTCGAGTAATTGTGGAACAATCGGTAGAATGCTGTTACTCCCTCTATCTTATCTTTATCCATTTCTTTTTTTTTCATTATAAATTATGATCTGTTAATATTAACAATAAGTAATTGGTATTGGGGTTTGGAATTAAAATGTCCCTTCCCTTTGAAAGAGAGCATTATTGTCTTTGGTTTTCTTACTTAGTTTTCTATAATTTTATATTATTATATTTTATTTTATATTACAGTACGAGCAAGATCTGTGGGTGTTTTGCGCTTTAGTCTTCTTGGTTTAAGTTCCATTTCCGGTATCAGTCTCATCTCATGGTTTTTGTGCTCTAATAGTCGCAAGATATGCTTACTGCTGCTTATTTTTACTGCTTCAGTGACAGCGTCTATGCCGAGGTCGCGGTGAATATCGTCATTTTTTATGTACCAATTTGCGTTTGTGATTGTCCTTAGCATCTTAGATTGACTTCTCTGAATGATTTGTAGGTTCGATTTACTGGCAGTCCCCCAAATTTGTAGTCCGTAGGTCCATGTCGGTCTGATTATTGATTTGTATATCATTTGTTTATTAAATAAGCTTAGGGTTGATTGTTTTCCTAGTAGCCAGTAGAGTTGTCGCAATTTGTTTTTCATCTCGTTTCTCTCATTTCTGAAACGCATTTATTACAATTCATCATCAGTTAATTTCGGAAGATACGGCTTGGATGGGTGCTCCATTAAAACTCATTGAGCTTGCAGCCGCATTTTGTACAAAAAAGAGCTGAGTAGACGTATGAAAGTCACGACAGACATTCGTCAGTGCTGTGTGTAGCGCCACTGCTTTTTAATATTTTTTTGGACGTCGTTATGAAAAACCGCTTCCCGTTGAAACAAAAGGTATAGCTTGCGGATTGCAAGGAAACCTCAATGATCTCGACTTTGCCAGTGATATTTGCTTCTTGTCGCACACTTTCGTTGATACGCTCCAAATATTAGCGCTGATGCAAAAAACAACGGCAAGAGTCGGCTTCTAGATAAATATTGGCAAAACAAAAGTAATTCCGTTCAACACCAACTGCACGCAGAAATCCCATATTAACAACATAGAACTTGCAGAAGTCGACTCCTTTTGCTATCTTGGCTGAGTAATATCTGCTAACGGTGGCTCAAGTGAAGGTATTGGTAATCGCATAAAAAATCCAATCGCCACTCTTAAAGCGGTTTGGAACTCTTCAAAAAAGTAAGGTGAATTTATTTATCAAACTTCGCGGGATCAAAATTTCGCTCTAGTTATTTTTTTCATGAGTTGGCACTGAGTGAGCACTGTTAATAACATCTGGCCAACTTTCATGTGAATGTCATTCAGTAATATATTTACGCTTGTGTTTACCAAACGACCAAGAGTGCATTTTTCGATTTTTACAATGTCTGATTTGATTGAGCAGAGAAGTGCCATCAAATTTTGTTTGCGGAATGAAATTTCGGCTGCGGAAACGTTTAGAATGTTGCAGAAGGCATTTGGTGATTCTACCATGTCGCAGAAAAATGTTCATAAGTGGTACCAAGATTTCAAAGAGGGTCGAGAACGTGTTGATGACTTGGAGCGCTCCGGACGACCATCGACGTCAACAGATGACCAACACGTCAATAAAGTGAAGGAGTTAGTGCTCAAAAATCGTCGGTTGACTGTTAAAGACCTTACTGATATGATCGGAATATCAGAAGGATCTGTGAAAACCATTTTGAAAGACCATTTCATTCACTCTCAATTTCTTGGGAAAAAGTCGTCGCGTTGCTGTGCGTGAAACAATGCTTTCAGACTATCAGGACAAGCTCAAATGCATCATTACGGGAGATGAGACTTGGATTTATGCTTACGACCCTGAAACAACCGACTAATCAAGCGAATATCGTGCTAAAGGCGAGGCCTGGCCGAAAAGAGCACGTCAAAGTCGGTCAGAAATAAAGGTCATGATGACAGATTTTTTCGATTTTCGTGGTGTGGTGCACTATGAATTCCTTCCACCAGGCCAAACTGTTAATAAGGAATATTATTTGAGCGTTATGCGTCATTTACGTGAAGGAATTCGTCTAAAAAGACCAGAATTATGGGCCAACAACTCTTGGGTTTTGCATCACGATAATGCACCGTCTCACACTGCACTCGTTCTTCGTGACCATTTCGCCAAAAATTCAACGCATCGAAGAAGGTGCTGATGGCTATACCGGAAATGGACTTTCATAGACTTTCATGGCGTGTTTCGGGGATTGGAAAAATCGTTGGCATAAGTGTATTTCATCGAGAGGGTATTTGTAAGAGGTAAGTGTATTTCATCATTTTGAAGGGGATGAAATTGATTCACAAGAATAAATAAAGATTTTTCATTTTACAACCAAATTCACCTTACTTTTTGCCCACAGTATACATAGTATGTAACATCTCAGGCGCTTTACGGTGTTTAATTTTGTTTAGAAGGTGTTATGATCGCATAACTCGCTATTCTTGTGTTTGTTCCGACATAAACTGTCTTTTGTAGGACTTATACACGAGACCTTCATGGCCAACTTGACGGATGGAATCCTCTGAAACATTAAGCTTCCTCGCAAGGGGCCTCATTAATTACGACAGATCTTCGGCAACGTTGAATACATTCTGCAGATCGGACGTTGTCAGAAAGAGAGAGAGAGAGAGATTTCTAAATCGGTAGTGACGGTAACTGCATGTCTCTTCATTTCTTGAGTTGAATTGTAGTCCTCCATGTCTTATCTGCAAGTCCTCAACTACCGTATGCACATTGTATAAGAAAACAATGCACACTCACAAAAAATATAGTCAAAACTGATCCAAACTGGTAAAAATATTGACGTACTATCGCTTTTCGAGCCTGTAAATTAGATTTCAGGGGTTGTGAACCCCAAATTTTATTGTGAAAAAGCCTTTGGAGAAAAATTACTTTCTGTTTTTTGGATTTCACAAGATATTGGGTAGTCGAAAAAGTCTTTTCGTATTTTGTCAAAAGATGTCGTTGGAGTCATCTATCTCCAGTGCTACCAATCCCATTGTGTCATATCATGTAGTGTTAGAAAAGAGACATTTTAAGCTTCATTTACCAAAAAAAAATTAAATTCGGAGGGGTTGAAAAAAAGTTTTAGATGTTCAAAAATGAGTGAAAATAATGAAGAAATTCGATATATTTTGAAATTTTTGTATAAAAAAGGGAAGAATGCCACGCAAGCCACCAATGAAATTTGTGAAGTTTGCGGAGACGATGCTGCATCAGTTCGTGTAGTACAACAATGGTTCGCTCGCTTCCGTTCTGCAAATTTCGCTATGAAAGATGCACCTCGCTCCGGTCGACCTATCGTTGAAAAAGTCGATGAAATTATGGAAAAGATTGACCAGGACCGTCACATAAGCTGCCATGACATCGCCAAGGCACTAAACATTCATCATCAAACGGTTTTGAACCATTTAAAAAAGGCTGGTTATAAAAAGAAGCTCGATGTTTGGGTACCACAGGAATTGTCTGTGAAAAATTTAATGGACCGAATTAACATCTGCGATTCTTTGCTGAAACGAAATGAAATCGAACCATTTGGAAAAGACTTTTTCGACTACCCAATATATTTTTTTAAATTTACTTCAGTTGGTTGGCTAGTATTGGTCAGTGTTCAATAATGGTATAAACGAATTTAATTTTAAAATCTACATACAACAATGAAGGTAACCTTTTCTCTTTCCTACAAAGGGATTACAGCAGAATTTATTTTCGAAACTAATGCACTTTTCCTTTAACGGTATTCTCAGCAGGACATTTGAATTTACGGCCAAACTACATTACCTTCCAAAAATTCAAGCAGGAGTGAGTGGCCTAGTTAGTGGGATGGTGATTGGAGGGAAGGAGGAAAATATGTAAGTGTTTGCTTTTGCTGTGTTATCTAACGGCATAGTTGTAGGTTTGAGTGCGAAGTGGTTTGGCATAAATTTGCATTTGATTGTTACAAAGAAAAAGCTTTTATTGCCTCTCTCCCTTCAAGAATTGCCTACATATGTATATTGCTGGAAAGAGATATATTTGTAGATGGGCGGAGCAGGCCTGCCCACACTGCCTTCAACAATTTTCTTATGATATTGATACTATTTGCCACATTTGACCTTTATTTTAAATTAAAAACCGCTTAAGAGAGAAGTTTTTTGGGTTAATCACCTGTGCAATAATTTTCCCTCCTATTATGATGAAATTTTTAATACTGGACTTTTAATATAAGGAAAAAAACATTAATAGATATTGTAGAAGGTTGAGGGAGAGGGCTTGAAAAAGGCCTTCAAGTTCAAGTTCAAGCTCAAGTTCAAGTTCAAGTTCAAGCTCAAGTTCAAGTTCAAGTTCAAGTTCAAGTTCAAGATCAAGATCAAGTTAAAGTTAAAGTTAAAGTTAAAGTTAAAGTTAAAGTTAAAGTTAAAGTTAAAGTTAAAGTTCAAGTTAAAGTTAAAGGCCTTTAGTTTTTGGATAAAATTTTGTACTCTGGACTTCTTATAACGAAACTAATGCGCGAACACAAATAATGGATCATTTACCTTAACGCTAGCGTGCATGAACAAAAACTATATGAGGTATATAAATATCTCTAGATAAACCTCCGAAAGAATTTTCCTTCATCTTACATGACATTTTGACCAAAATAAGCCTATATAAATTTGTTTAGTAAAATAAAAACGATTTGGTGAGGGTGTGAGCATTTGGAACCTCTTTCAGTTCTCAGTTTTAATTGCAACGCTCTCTCCCCAACAGGAAGGTAATAATGGCGTTAGCACGCATATGGATGAGTACGAGACACCTGCAGTATCGGTAGCAGAGGTGCTGAACAGGCTGCTTCGAATAAGCGATAACAGAGCGTCGGGCCCTGACGGTATACCTAACATTGCTTATAAGCCGCGGTTCGTGCAAATTCAATTGTGTATAGCAGGTGTTTGATCGAAGGCACGTTCCACAGGAGTTGGAAAAAACAGCGCTTAGTCCTACTGTTGAAGCCCGGTAAGCAACCTGACCAGCCGACGACAGCGCATGCTTTACACTATTGGAAAGGATTTTGAGCGCATAACAAGTGAGCTATTACAGGAACAGGAAGCGCCTGGCGGACTCTCTAACAACGAGTTCGGATTGTGAAAAGCAAGATCAGCAATCGATGCTATAAGAACTGTGGTTGATATTGCAAAGGATTCTGTCAACAAGGGGGAAAAGTGCGCAGTGATTACGCTACACGTAAAAAATGCGTTTAACTCTGTAAACTAGAAGAATATCCTCTCGGCACTCAGAAGCTTCACAGTCCCTCGTTATCTGATTCGTATCACTATCAGCTATCTAAGCCAGCGAGTCCTATTTCACGATACAAAAGAAGGGCCAAAAAGATACTTAGTGGCGGAAGGCGTCCCACAAGCGTCCGTACTAGAGCCCACACTGTGGAATGCAATGTACGATGGGATTCTTAAAATTGTGATGCCGGCAAGTGTAACAGTGGTGTGTTACGCAGATGATATTGCACTAGTTCTAACTGATAAGCTTAACTACTGCTTCAAGCATATGTGCAATGATGTCATTGTGAGAATTCAAAGGTGGTTGAGCAACGCTAATCTAGAGCTGGCGGCGCAAAAAACTAAACTGAACAGCAGAACACGTGACTTTTCAATGCGCCAGATTTTATGAAGAGCGCTTTGAGCTCACAAATGTCCTCAGCGTCGCCCCACACCAGATAACCTTGAAACCTAAATGCTGAACTCGAAAGAGAAATGGGAAGCAGTAAAACAGTTTGCAGCAAGGATAATAATAAAACTCCGAAACTTAGAATGGGAGCGCAAAGCGGAAGCAAAGCGATTGCGATCGATACAGAACACCCAAAATTTTGAAACAGATCTCCTGTGGGGTTGAATGTATTCATGAACAGACGACAAGCACGAACGCGTTAGGTAAAGCCTCAAGACGAACCCAAACAGACGACAAGTCGATATCAAGTAATGATATCGCAATTTTCCGATGCCCCATTGGTCACAAAGCAATGGAGGCTATCGACAGCGTATAACCCCAATACGCAATTAAGAGAGGATCCTGCACGCAGGCACCTGGTGTATCTAAAAGGCATAAACACGGCTCTACCTTGATGAAAGGCGCAAATAGCAGTCCCAGAATGGAATCAGCCGAGAGGGGAGGAATGTTATAGGGTTAGTGGGAGCATGCCCCACATACTACTGGTGTGACGGCAACTTTGACGATGTCTCTGACATTTTCGCTTTTGACCTCCTCTAAAAAAACAACAACAAAAAACGGTGGGGAACTTCATACTCAATACTTAAATTAGTTTATGCTTCAAACCAACCGTCGATGGCAGCGGCACACACAGATATAATATGTATTTACCCCTTGTGATACTAAAGTTTCAATGACTAGTCGCTCTTGATGAACCAACTCATAGTCCAGTCATCTGGTAGTTTGACCTGGAAAGTTTTGCGGAAGTTTGAAACTGGATAATTATTATAGATTTTGGGATGCTCTTTTCGAATTTCAACTTTGCCACTTCATATCTGCGACGCTAGCGCCGCCATATTGAAAAAAATGGCGCCTAAAAACAGTTTTTTTACAATATCTCCATTCCGAAATATTTTATGAGGAAAATATATGTACACAAAATTAAACTAGAGATAATTTCCTACATTTTATGTTATTACGATTTTTTTGTGAAATCAATAGTTTTTGGCGTATGAGCGCCACAAAGTACATTTTAATATGCGTTTTCGAAAAAAACTCATTTCCACACCACCTGGAGGTAGAGTAAGCGGCGCGTTTTTTTATAGTGGAGACCCCTGCCTAATCCACATGTGATGCACACTTTCGAAAATTTAGCGCAATCTCCTACGTTTTACCGTTCCTGATGGACCAGGCGTTGCGAGTTCGTCTAGGGCACCGATCAAGACGTCGCAGACTGAAATCTCGTCCGCATCATCTGCGATACGACTATCAGACTCATCACAATCCTCTTCGTTGTCCGTTTCATCAAACGTTTGCTCTAAAATAGTCGCAGTTTCTTCTTCTTCATCGTAATCCAATCGCACTTTTTACAAGCACCACTACAATTTGTGCATATAACGGAGCATTTTAACCCAGCTTTTCTGCATCTACAGGATTTCTGACATCCCTTTTTACATTTACAAGAAATAAGTTTTAACAAGGATTCTGGAGCTGGGGGCTCGAGTGTCGTAACAGGAACTAACCCATTTTTGTTTCTGTTCCATCCCTATTGTTCTGCATTTTGTTCATTCCCGTACCACTGCTGAACCTGGTGATAGGTTCGGAATGAATGCTATCGTGCTGCTGCCTCTGTTGGTGGTAGGGACGCTATATAAAATTTATTTTTATATGCTGATTTTGTGAAGCATGCATATCTGTACTCTTTTAAAGACATTATTTTCTAACTTTTCACATCACTGTAACCGTATAATTCAAGAAGAAAACGTTCTCCTGCTTTAGCAATAATCTCTGGATCGACGTTCGGATTTTTAAATACCTGAATAACCTGGTTTAAATTAGGATTTTTTCGGAGTACATTACATATCAAACCACCATAGAGCAAGTTAATTGTGTGTATGATTTCGCTAGACAAGCACTTGAGAGGAGGCAGTACTTACGCAATTAGAGAAGGTGTACCACAGACCCCGTCTTGCACACTTTGTTCAGGGCAGACCTGCCACTATCAAAGAACACATACATATACAGCCACGTATGCAGATGATACTGCCGTCATGGCCAGGAGTGCCCTTCCCTCAATTGCTTCTGATTACCTTCAAGAAAGCCTTATCAGTGTTAGCGACTGGATGAAAAAATGCCGATATCATTCACACTTCGAAACGGCTCATGTCCTTCCGTATCTCTTAACAGCGTTTCAATACCTCAAACAGATTATGCCAAATATTTAGGGATTCTATTAGACCGGCGTCTTACTTGTCGTCCGCATATATTTTTAAAGCGAAAGCAACTTGGACTGAAATTGTTGCCTGGATAATTGGAGTTCAATTATGGGGCTCAGCTACACGTGCTCCGCATGTGTGCCAATGCGCCATGGTTTGTACGACACGCGATATTGCACCGTGACCTGACCAGCCAGAGAAACAACAACCGACTTGCCACTCATCCGAATAACCGAGCAAATAACCTTTTCAAGATAAACTACTCTTCAAGATTAAAAAATGCCAGCCTAACGATTTAATGCAAAGATTTAAAAAGATTATAAATTGTATAATATATACTTATGTTGTACGATGTTCATTATTAAGTAACGAATTCCACTGGGAGTTCTTACTCTAAGTTATTCTTCTTTAAATTGTAGGTAAAAATAGTACTTAATGTTATGACAGATTGTGTGAAATAAATGGAGATCTAAAAAAAACAAAAAAGGGTGTTAGTACGAGTGAACATGAGGACCATCAGTCATGCATTTGTCAATAGCTTTAAATATAATATTTTTAAATTTTATTAGACTATCCTCTTTTTTTCAGCAATAAGGAGTAGGCCGTGGTAGCAAGTGCTGTAATCCCGACTAGAAATTTTGGTAAGGCGGTGATTAGGCGCAAATAAGGCAGACCGCATTCCAAATTTGCGCCTCATAAGGCAGCCAAACTAGGCCCAAGTCCCGAAAGTAACGCCGTTGACTATTCGTGCCTAATTTGGCTTCCTGATTAGGCAGTAGTTCGGAAGCTACACTTGGCGGTGAGAACTAAAACCTATTGTGGCCCGAACTTGGCTTTTTGATAAGGCGGTTGTTCGGTAGCCACACTTGGCAGTGGTATGAAAACCACACGTGCGAGTAGTAACTAAAACCTAATGTGGTCCAAACTTGGCTGTCTAACCGTTTCGGGACGGGAACTTTTGTGACGTACAATCTCAAAGAAAAGTGTTTATATCGTCTCCTATGGCTATTTTAAGAAAAGTAATTTGATAATATATTTTTAGCGCATCCCTAAAAGGAGATATTGTCCTGGGATAAAAACATCCCAAATCCATCTGTATTCAAAAATATTAATAAAAATTCTAGACTTAAATTCACTCGATTTCATTTTATTTTGTCGTTTATATATTCAATTTTATCTTATAAGACATTATATTTATATCTGATGGCAAGGAGTAAAACATTTTTTGCAAAATGCCAAGTTGCAAGCAATGCAAATCTGATTCGTACGGCTCTCTTTGCCCTTTTTAGCACAATTTACGCATCGTTGTCTCTTGTTCGTTCTTTGTGGCAAATGATCTCCCAGATTTTGTTTAATTTTTTTCTTCATTGCGGAGACCGGTCCTGTTCGAACTTTGCGCTGAATTTTCGCATTCTTTTTTCCTTCGTCGATCAGGCATTCGGATAGCTCTACCAAGAATCCCAAGAACGGTTCTCTTTTCTGACGTGGATGGTTTGTTTCCGCATGGATAATCCAAGCATTTACGGCGCATGTCATCATAAGTCGAAAGAAAACTTTTCGCCACCATTTAGCAGACTTTCGGTCTAGTTCATACAGGGTAACCATTTTGTCGGCTAAATCTACGCCACCCATAATGTTTCGGTATGTTTTCACCAAATCTGGACAGGTCACATCAACTCTGGTGCCATCTTTTTGTTTTCTTTGAACGGTGCCCACTGTAGCCTCATGGCAATTGCTTAGAAGCATTACATGTTTAGTATCTTGCCAAACCACTGCCAAAGTACCAGGTGAATTACACTTGAAAACATATTCTCCTCTGTTTAGTTTTTCAGTAACTTTAGGTAAATTTTTTCTGTTAGATATACAGGTACCTAAAGCTGGAAAAGGAATATTATTTATCAATTTTGTTGACGTGAAAAAACGGTCAAAACACAATGTAGTGTCAGGATATCTGATGGTCGATGCCAATTTCATTATAACGCGTTCGCCTAATGTGGATGATGTATGCGAATTGTCTTCTTTTCCGGAATATATATTAAAATCGTAAGTATAGCCAGTCATACTGTCGCATCTCATCCATAATTTTATTCCTCTATTCACTGGCTTCAATGGCATATACTGCTTCAAGGTAGAGCGACCCAAAAATTTGGTCATAGACTCATCAATGCTTTGGAATGGAGAGTCGGATCTACATTTTTGAAAGGTGCTTTTGAGGCAATGAAATATGTTTTAGGTTTTGGATCAGGCTGGTATGATAACGAGGAAAAGTATAGTTTGGACATAACGTGTAAGAACCGATCTCTGGACATGGCTTTTTTTATGTATGGATTCCCCAATGAAGGGCTATTTGAAAAATAGTCCTTCAAAGAAGGCACTCGATTATATGACATTACAAATGTGCATCCGAGAATTATGAGGATCTCACCAAAATCGGTTCTAGCTCGTTTGTTTTTTACATGGCTTATATTGTGAATATCAATTCTCTCATTGGTACAATATACTATGTGATGAATAAAGCTTCTAGGCAATAGCTTGAAAAATACCTCCAATGGTTTCAGTCCACGAGTTATGCCCTCATTACTAATCATTCGTTCTTGGCTAATAGTGAATCGTGGCTTGAATGTCGGTTGTGGGTCTGTCCATATTATAATATCATCAGGCCATTCATTCACATTATCTTCTTCCAAACGTTCAACTTCGTATATTTCATCATCAGTACTTTCATTTTCACCATCATTTTCATCTATAGCACTTTCATTTCCACGATCAATTTCTATTTCTTCATCATATGCTCTGCCGGGCTGTGTGTTTTCTCCATCTTCTGAATCAATGTTGCTTTTTTCACTGGGACTGTATGCGGAACCACTATCAGCAAACAGATCACCCTCATCACTCGATTCATTCAAAAAGTTCTGAATTTGTGAAACACCCAGTCTGCGTGGTCTCTCCATTCTGTAAGTAAAATAATGTACATGAGTACGTATGGGATAATAATATCCCACAAATAAACAGATTTGGGATGATTTCTTCCCACGGAACTTACCTTGACTTCTTATAAGAAAAATAAGTTATTCTTTATTCTAAACTTTTTATTTCAATAGATTAGCACTATTTGCACAAAATGTAACTATATTTCTAAGCTTGTAACTATATTTCTAAGCTTTTTCCAAACAAATACCATATACGCAACAACGTGTCTAAGAAAATGACATTTAATAAAAAACTGATGACTCCAACCAACAGCTGGTATTTTTTTTTTGTAGAGAAGAGTATAATGAATGATTTGGGACTGTTTTCAACCAAATCGCTTCCATATTGTGACAGATAGGATTTTTTGAATTTCTTCGGGATAAAAACATCCCCATCGTCCCGAAACGGCTAATTAGGTAGTGGCTTGGGAGCCACATTTAGTGACAGTAGTTAAAGATAATATGCCTCAAATCCAACTTCCTATTTATGTTATGGATTGAAACCATACCTGGACTCCAAGACGTTGTAGAATAAAGTTTAGACTCAAGATACACCGATTTCTGGCAAAACTTTTTTTAATACCACAGGACCAGCATATAATAATAAATATTGCAGCTCTGTTGATTTAAAGTTATGAAAATCAACTAATGAGCGTGTGCTTCTTTGGAAGTCTGAAGACACTTTTACCTTTGTTAGCAACATAGACAATCGAGATTTATCATTGTTACTAATTTTTAATTTTTTATTGATGCTGCCATCGATCCAGCAGTCTAATAACTTCTTCATCACTCCTAAATAAAGCAAGTGCATTGAATCAAGAACAAATTCATTGACTAAATCTATTTTAGTAAGAAGCGAATTTGTCGTTCCAGTGTGATGATCTGGATTAGATTTATTCCTAAATGATTCATCGGTTCTTGGTTCATAATATCCAACAAGAGGGTAAATAGTTCGTTTTTTGTATCGCTTACCTGCTATCACACACAAATCCTTTAATTGAGATAGTGAAAAAACGATTATTTATTGTGATTTCTTCAGCTTGTAATTTATTAATTTAATTTATAAAGTTGTCTAGATAACGATTCATATCGGAAGGTTTGCTATTACCACAATAAATAGCGACTGGAAATAGTATATAATAAATATGGTGAGAAAATACTTGACAAAGGATGGGCCACAGTTGTTTCCGGCTTGACTTGAATAAGGGTACACCATCAACATTAATTAAAAGTTCTAAATCATGAGTCTCATGTAATCTATCATTTATACATTTTTCTAAATTTACTTACTTACGAACTCTTCGTCACTGCCAAAATTTTCAATTTCGTATTTTTCCTTCGTTGTACCTAAAAATGTTTTCGCGCACTTTGGTAAATCTGGATATTGGTCTCGTAAAATGTCTAGTAGTAGACGAGTGTGAGGAAGGGGAGGATTAATTAATGGCCATCCACGAATTTTTGCAGTGACACTTAAGCTATCCATTGTGTTATTAATTTCACCATCAGACCCTGAAGTTATAGAAAGATTTCTGAATTGATCATCAACACTGGATTCAAAACTATTTTCATTACTTTGCTGCGAATTATCTGACACTGAAGAATTCATCACTGATTCCTAAGTGAATGACACATTTTCATTTACTTCTTCATGAATAAAATTTGAATCAGTACTATGATCACTATCATGATTCAATGATAAAAGGTTTGCTCTGTAGGCAGCTTTCTCGTTCTCTCTTGACAAATCAACTCCCTTAGCAAGACACTGGGTTGCTAGCTCTAGAAATTTTGAGTAAAAGTGGAAGAAAAGTTAAATTTGCAGAAAAAACATTTCATTTTCAAAATGCTCTCAGTTTTCATCGGACTTTCAGGACTATTGTAGTATGACATGAAATACATGCCGCTTAAGTCAGGATATGATATAGTATTTGACGTAATCCAACATCGATGAGTGGAGAATTTACAAAGCTTTATTTCTTGTGATGTGTTGATTTAGAAGGAATTCATATTTTGCAAAGAGCTAGCATTTCCTAAAGAGTTACGACCGGGAGAATAATTGGATAGTCCCGACGCGACCGATAACATTGCATACCTCATTATAAAAAAGTTGGGATTGACGGAACTTGTTTCCAATCAGGCCACCTTACCATGGATGGATGAAGTGTCCAGAGGAGGCTTAGCAAAGCACAGTACCAGAATGAAAAAGCTACTCATAAAAAATGTTTCCATTTAAGTAAGAAAATACTTTTTTGCTACCATTTTTACCAAAAAGTATTTAATTTGTTCCACTTTATTCACATTTTGAAATGCAACCTTTTGTAAGGGAGTGTCAAAAATCGAATGTCACTAGTGAGCAAACCTTTAATAATTGAATCATGGATCACTCTTATTCATTGCTATTAAATCACCCGGCATCTCAGAATTATATAAAATTAAAGATGTACTGCCTTCGCTGTCAAGTAAAGCGGAATGTTCTGATACGCAAGATAATTTACGTCGTGCATTACGAAATTTTTCCGCTCTTAAACGACCGAGTTCACGTTTCCGCAATGCTTTACTTTTTATGGTATACATTTTTATGTATTAAATGTCTAAATCGTTATGAAATAAAAACAGTCAGATGTACCTTAAATACCAAAAAAAATGTTTAATAAAATCGATATCTTTCATCGAATATATTAAGACAAGAGTGAGAGAAAATAAAGCTAGTCCGAACAAAACAAATAAATAAATACCTAATGAGATCGACTCATACTCACTTCAACGGGTTAAAAACAAATGACCCGATTCTCGGATGTTAAGGCGGAAAAGCGCCACTCTATACCGGTGGTCTGTTGAAAGAAAAACAATTTTAAGTCCGGCATTGCCACATATCTCCCTAATTAGGCGCAAGTTTGAAAAACAGAACTTCGGTAATATTCCGGATGCCCTTATACAAATCAGTTAGGGATTCCAATTTATGCCTAAGTGAGACACTATCACAGATTTTCGTGAACACAATCAAATTTGGTTTTGTTCTGGCATGCCAATCTTTGCCTTGCCTAACGTGGGCCTGGTAAGGTAATCGTGAGGCGTGCCTCAGTTAGGCCTGCCTAATTCGGGCCTAACTGATTCTTCGGCATGCCTCACTGTAATCCTAGTCGGGATATTATAAGTGAAATAATTATTAATTAGTTCTTACTTTTTAAAATAAATAAATATATGTACATATTTTTACAAAGTCATGTGCTTCCTAGATTATATGGTAGCTTTTCTGTTTCAAGCCAGCCGTTATATTTACAAAAAAAAAATTATTTAAATTATTCAAAGAAATATAATACTTGATATATTACAGAATTTCAGATTAAGATTAAGTGGAATTAAGTATTCCACTAGAAGGCGGAAGTGTCTTCCCGCAACTCACAGATTGAACTCGTCCTTCGCGTTCTTGCCTTCAAAAGCGCGCGTGTTTTGGATACGGAAGTAGGTTTTTTGTTTTCGGGAATTTCTTAAAAACGCATGAGCACTTTTACATAATTGCAGTCAGTTAACAAAATATAAATATTTGAGCATGTGAACGTGTTTGTATGTAAACAAACTCTACACACATAAATATATATGTAACGCTTCTATGCAATGTAAACAAACATAGAGAACAGCTTTAAAATAATTTTTTAGCTCTGCCAGTTGGCCAAGAATCATCCCCGTGGCACACTTTTGCTTTTAACTTCTATTTGCGCATTTCCTTTTATATTTTTATGAAATTATTTCTCTCTCCCTTCTTGTTTTAAAAAGGTTGTGCCTTGGGGCACGTTTATTCGCACTCTTTTTTTTATTTATTTTCTTAGCTGCTACTGGCGCAGTCAACACCTCGGAAAATTCCATTTCGTTAGCTTTCGAAAAGGATGTACTGGTGTGTGTGTGTGTGTGTGTGAGTGCATGAAGTTTTAACTTCAGCAAGGCACGTCTGCATCGCTAAACAAGTACCCTTGAATATAAAACCATTGCTAAGCCAAAATTGTTCTTATTTATTGAAATTTATATTTGAGGGATTAACTTGGATTAATAAACTTTTCTATTAAATGAAATGAAAGTTGAATTTATAATATTACAAATACATGCACATATGTTTTTTACATATGTATATGCTATTAAAGAGGGAAATAAGATTAAACGACTGTGTGTGTATGCCATAAATTGTAAAAAACTAACAAAATGTGATCACAAAGTTAAAAAAAGTAGTATTTCTGTGAACTGTGATCAGTGATTTAATAATTTCAGACACGCACCGCTTTAACGCATAAATTCTCCGCCATTAATTGTATAATCGTCAGTGATGTCATATTCACGAGTTGTTAAGTTGACGTTATTTTATATCGTTGTTTATATATGTTTGTTTACAACAAGTCTTTTCTCTTTATTCTTTTTCAATGTTTGCATTAAAATAATTTAATTTTTGACAATCGCCTTCGCTGGTTTAGTCATGTCCAGATGAAGCCTGAATCCAACATGACGAAGCAAGTTCTAAATATCGTTACCGCGCCGAGGAAGCCAGAGCGACCCCAACATGTGTGGACGAAGCAACTAGAAAGCGACATGAAACGTGCGAATTTAAACATCGAAACGAGCCAAGATCGAAAAATCTGGTGATTATGAATTAGGAGAGCTAACCCTAAATGAAACGGGACAAAGGCAAGGAAGAAGAAGAAGTACTTATTTATTGTATTATATTATTATCCCTTACAAAAGTTGGCTATTTTAACATTTTCCTCTCACTTATGACTCACAGTGCTTTAATATGAGATCCCGGCAAAATTGGTCTCAAAAGCTTCATAGCTTCGGATTTTATTTTGTTTTCTTAAAGTAACACATTTCTTTCCTTAAATGTGTTCTTGTTATTGTTATTGCTGTATAATACCTGATCACAATCTTTTATTGCCTTGCCCGGTGTTCTCCAGAGTATTTTTTTTTTTGTCCTTTGCTATTTGCTATTTTTATTAACGATATTTCTCAATGTTTCTCCTCTCTCAGTTTGTTTTGTTCGCAAATTATTTGAAAACTCTTAGCACCAGCTCCAGTTAATCCGATGCATAAAAGTTTTAGTCTGGTACCAACGTTCCTGTAACGAAGAACCGGCTGTTGAGGGAATTCATCCAATACCCTTTTCCTTTAGTCCGATTCCATCGTAAGCAGCACAACTACTCATTGATAGGCTAACTGAGCACAGCTTGACAAGCTTTAATAACAAAACCGACAACAGTTTTTTACAAGAAATATTATCGAAAATTTTAGAGTTTAGACCATCATATAGTATGCTTACTTCACCACCATTACCGAACTTTCACTGCACAAAAGATTTCTCTGTGGTATTTCCAAGTTTTAGAGCAAATTTTAGAAGGAAGCGAATCTGTAGAGATTTTAATGCAGAAATCTTCACCGGCGAGGCCAAGATGAACTGCGGCATCGGGCTGGTTACTGCACTGAACCCTTACACCTATCCAAATAAATGCGCATCCAGATAAATATAGTGTATTCTAGGCAGATATGCTAATAATCAGGGAAGCCCGCAAAGCCATCTCCGGCATCATGCAAGCTTGAGCGAAAGTACTCGTATTAGCTTATAAACTAATTCAGTATAAAGAGGAAATCAACGCTCTCAGCGAACTATTCAATATCACTCTAGTATGGATTTCATGTCACAAGAATATCGAGGGTAACGAGATGACAGATGAGCTTACTTGGCTAGGATGCGCCTTAAGAAGTAGAACTTACACTAGTCCCTTCAGCCAGATTAAGGTGTACCTAGAGTTCTATATCCAAGAAAACATGACCTGACTATAATGTATCAAAGACCAAGCAACTAACTACTTGAGTACGAGACGACCAAACATCTCAAGACTAACCGCGGTTCACATGTACAACTCTAAGGTGAGGGAGAACGCGGCGAGGTTAAACATACCGCACAACAATATATTCCGCAATTGTAGCGATGTGGAGGAGATGAAAACTCATGCTTACTATCTTTTCAATTATCCAAATTTAGTTGGAACAAGATTTGGCAAACTATTCCTCAAGAACGTTAACGAAGTGTCAGGCTTGGAATTAAGGTATCTTCATTTCTTCCTCGGCACAACGATGTTATTAAAGGAAATAGCATTCTTGGGAACTCAACTACTAAAACAAGAGGGGATGATGGTATTAAAACGGACTGGCAACACACATTTGGCATAAAATATTTAGGAACTCGGAAAACGTATACGGACGATTTTAAACACACAGCCATGGACGGGTGAAATACTCAATTGCTTTCAAATAAAGTTAATATTATATTAAAAAGCGCTAAGAGGAAATGAAATCTGATGCAGGTGAATAATTGGTCAATATATGATTCAGTCTTACCAAATCGAATAGCTGTTCTGTTGTTCAAATAATAAAAATTCAATGATTCCATTGCCCATCTGTATAAACGGTTATAGTCAAAGAGCTTAAGATCAAACAAGGAGGGCAAAATATGACTATCTGGTGTGAAGGGAACACAAAGATTACGTTAGGGATATGTGTAAATGCACAGATTCGACCGAACGCGACTTGTTTTTGATTATCTATTCCTCGCTTTATTAGGAAATATATTTTTATATTATATTTATTAAAAACAGGAAATAAATTTATTGATGTCAGTTCTGTAGCCTATTTAAGATAGTTTTTGGTTAAGTAAGCTAACTTAACCTGAATATTTGAGTATCAATTTATGCATATGCGACCGCCATAGCCAAATGGATTGGTCGGTAGTCCGCGATTTCGAAATCGCGAACATGAAACACCAAATGATACAAAAAGTTTATTCTAAAGCGGTCGCTCGCGGCCTTCAATGTCCAATCTCATATTTCTGCCATGATAAAGCTCCTCAAGAAAAACCATCTGTCGTTCGGTGGCGGCATAAGACTGTATCTCTCTTCGTCCGTCCATTTGTGAAAGAAAGAACATCAAATCGCACACAACAAATAGGAGGAGGATCAGACACCCAAGAAAAGATGCAAGCATCAGTTAAATATATATATTTATACTTTCATAAGAATACCAAATGCTAGTAAATAATAACTCAAAATGAGACCTGCGTCAATTAAAAATTTTATTCATGCATTTCATTCATTGAAAGAGTCCAGTAAAAGCTTCACTCTTTAATATGCTGTACATTCTTAAAGGTCAACAAGTACAGTCTAATCTTGGTAATTCGGACACTTGATAATTCGGACAGCGCGGTAATCCGGACACCAAAACGTTTTCTATTGAAGTCTCTGTAATCCGGACACCACGTATTCATGTACTTCTAAAATTCGGACACTTCTTTATTTTCCAGTGAATATGCTGAAATAAAAAGGAATTCCGTTATTTTTTATTTTATTTTATAAAGGGGACTCGCCTGCTAACTACTTTGCGTGAATAGTGCGTTTAAGTGCTCGTCAGCCTCCTAGTTCATATTCATAAGCATATTTGCGTAACGTGTAGTTCAGTAGCTAATTTCAAACATTAACTCCATAATTTCTTTAACTGTCGGCTGTATAAATTTAACTATGACACCAGCAACTAAGAAAAAACAAACGTTTTTAACGATAGACCAGAAAAAAGAAGTTCTTAAGAAACTAAGTGAAGGACAGTCAATTCGACAGCTAGCTGCGCAATACAATGTAGGTAAATCTACAATTTCGGACATAAAATCAAGTGGATTAAAGATTGATAGGTAAAAAACGAAAACATTTTGTAAGAAGAGTTTACACTCCTTTGATTATATTTTGCAGTTACATTGCTAGAACATAATGTGGCCTTGGAAAGCGTAAAACTATGCGACCTGCGGAGTTTGAAAAGATGGAAGACCACTTGTATAAATGGTTTGTAAACGCAAGACGAAACAATGCACCGATTTCCTCGGAAATCATCAAAGAAAGGCCAAACAATTCTGTTCCCAAATTTACGGACAAAGTGTGGAATTTGTGG
This sequence comes from Anastrepha ludens, assembly GCF_028408465.1. Classification (NCBI taxonomy): domain Eukaryota; kingdom Metazoa; phylum Arthropoda; class Insecta; order Diptera; family Tephritidae; genus Anastrepha; species Anastrepha ludens. The sequence continues at coordinate 105,447,016 of NC_071499.1, forward strand.
CTAGTAATGGTTGGTTTAGTACAATAATTTTCGCTCCCGATATGGAATTAAATTCTTAAAAATATCTGGCGAAAAACTTTCCAATGATTCTACTGCTGTGCAACCCTTTATTGAAAAATTGCGAAAGAAAATTGCAGAAATGGGCATTACGTATGATCAGGTTTATAATGCAGATGAGACTGCTATGTTTTGGAGAAAACTTCCAGAAAAAACCCTTGCATTGCATAATGAAAAATTCGCACCCGGGCGCAAAATTGGAAAAGAAAGAGTAACACTTCTAGTTTGCTGTAATGCCACCGGAGAACATAAACTTGCATTGTTCATGATAGGGAAAGCCAAAAACCCCAGAGCGTTTAAAAAAGTAAACCTTCCGCTTGGGTACTCCTATACCAAAAATGCTTGGATGACAGAGTAAATCTTTAAAAATTGGTTTGAAAACTCATTCGTTAAAGAAGTAAAGCGTTACTTAAAGGAAAAGAATTTACCAGCCAAAGCCATTTTACTGCTAGACAATGCAACTTGCCATCCCCAATCACTGTCGGATGTCGATAAGGACATATATGTTAGGTTTTTGCCACCAAACTGCACGGCTCTTATACAGCCAATGGACCAAAATGCTATCCGAATTTTAAAGACAAACTATCGGAAGAGTTTTTTGTCTCTACTTTTGTCCAGCCCAACGAGCAGTCTCCCGGAATCTTTAAAAAACTTTACATTAAAAGATGTGGCTTTTTTATCGTCTAATGCTTGGAAAAATGTGGATGAACGCGTGCTCAGAAAATGTTTTAACAAAATTCTTTATGACGAGGAATGGGACTCAGATGATGATTTGTCTCTTGCGATGCTACGGCCCAGCAGCTCAACTAAAATAATTGATCTTCTTGTTGAAATATCCCCTGATGTATATAATGATAACGAGATTACTGAGTGGTTGAATGACGACACTGATTTCGATATCAACGAGATTGAGGAAGAAGATAACGAGAACAGCAGTCTTGACGAAAATGAAAGTCAAGATCCTAAAATTTCGCACTCTCAAGCTATTGTCGCATTTGATAGTTGTATTAAATATGCAGAGGAACAGGAATTTTCATCCGGAGACATTTTAAAACTTGTGAGTCTCAGAAATATTGCCTTCGGAAAGAGAAATGAAACAAAATTGCGGCAAACGAATATATTGAATTATTTTACGGCCGAATAAAAACTAATATATGTACATATAGCTCATTGAATATTAATCAATTAAGATTAAATAAAAGTTGTTTTTATTTAATTACTGATCTACTGATTTCTATTAAATTTTTTACCCACTCGATAATCCGGAAAATTCGATATTTCGGACAACCTCTGGTATTTAATTGTCCGAATTATCGAGATTATACTGTACAACCTTATTGCATTAGATTATATTATTTTACTTAGAATTTACATTACATAGAAAAACTTCCGAAGCGAGGCTGAAGCAAAAATTTCCGGCCCAAGTGTCAAAAAACAGTAGTTATTAAATTTACTGCACTCGGTACTAATTATTTTGTTTCTAAATATTGGGCAAAACACCATAAATTAACAAAATAAAAAAAGTTGCATGAAAGCAAATAATTATAACTAATTTACTGCATCACTTGTCCCTGCCCTTGGTTGCGAGTCCTGTCGTGCGATCATTCGACCGTGTCGTGATTACACCAAAAAATAATTTACTTAGACTTCCACTAAATTTCCGTAGTTCCGGTCTAAGTTGCTGAAGTGGACGCTTATACACAGCACAGCCCACTTTGTACAACTAATTATTACCTTCTCTTCGCTCTCTCTGCGTGGGTCACAAGGCGGTTACGGTTGTTTAAAAGAAAGCAAATGATTGAACTCCTGAAATCAGGGCATTGCTTTACTTAGAGTAATCAAAACTGATGGTTTTAGTGTGAAGCTCGGTGACATTATATTGCTATATTCTACAATAGTAGACTTGAATTTGCAACAGTTTTTCGCCAATTTCCCTTTATTCTACTACACAGAGCTCTTGCAAGTTTTAAATGTATTTTGTTAAAAGTAGCCGATTTTGGTGAAGCTGCTAGAAATTGCTACTCTGCATGATATGCTCAATATCATGTTCGGCCAGCCTTCTAGTAAAATTGGCTCTTAGCATCGAATAAACGCGTGGAAAATATTTTATGAATCATCGTATTTAGTTTGCTGCCCATCTGTCGTTCGGAGGCGGAATAAAACTGTAGGTCTCTTGGTATCCCCATTTGTGGAAAAACATCAAGGCGCACACCACAAATAGAAGTAAGAACTCGGCCAAACACCCAACAGAGTCTGTAAGCGCTCATTATTATTAGTGTTAATCAACGTACGTGATTTCGCAAGTTTCGGATTACTAAACGAGTAACACTGAATAAGACAGTTTGTAAATGTTATAATTATTATCGTGCCGGCCATCTTTTTCGATTCTGTTGGCCTTCTGCATCATAAAGTGATGAAAACTGTGTATTAGTGAGGAGTTTAGAGCTGTCTACAGACAATATTTTGCTGCAAACGTGATCGGACGTTGGTATTAGTTCGAATGGCGGTGACGATGAAGTAGATACATTTGTCTCATTTAGAAGATGATATGGAACAGAGTCTCGTTAAGATAGTTTTATCTGCTGTCGATGAAGTGAAACAGGAACTGGTAACCAATAAGTATAAGGCTGAATCAGCAAAAAATAAGTCGGCATCGGCATCGAAAGATAAAAAGCATATCTTAAGATAAAATACAAAATTTGTTCATTAAAATAAGTTATTCCGCTTTGCACTTACCTATTTTAAGCGAAAAAAAAAAATGAAAAAAAGGAAAATTTGAAGTGAAAAGGAAAGAAATTATAGTTTTTTTTAATAGATATTAAGTATACTTTCTCGGCCAAACACATAATATAAGTATACCTGTCACTTATTTACTTATTTTACACTTAACAAAAAAAAAATGTGGTGAAAAAAAATGTAATATTGGGTAGTCGAAAAAGTCTTTTCGTATTTTGACAATAGATGTCGTTGGAGTCATCTATATCCAGTGCTACCAATCACATTGTGTCATATCATGTGGTGTTAGAAAGGTGACATTTTAAGCTTCATCTAACCAAAAAAAAAATTACATTCGGAGAAGCTGAAAAAAAGTTATAGCTGTTCAAAAATAAGTGAAAATAATGAAGAAATTCGATATATTTTGAAATTTTTGTATAAAAAAGGGAAGAATGCCACGCAAGCCTCCAATGAAATTTGTGAAGTTTACGGAGACGATGCTGTATTAGGTCGTGTAGCACAACAATGGTTCGCTCGCTTCCGTTCTGGAAATTTCGATGTGAAAGATGCACCTCGCTCCGGTCGACCTATCGTTGAAAAAGTCGATGAAATTATGGAAACGATTGACCAGGACCGTCACATAAGCTGCCATGACATCACCAAGGCACTAAACATTCATCATCAAACGGTTTTGAACCATTTAAAAAAGGCTGGTTACAAAAAGAAGCTCGGTGATTGGGTACCACATGAATTGTCTGTGAAAAATTTAATGGACCGAATTAACATCGGCGATTCTTTGCTGAAACGAAGTGAAATCGAACCATTTCTGAAGCGAATGGTAACAGGAGACGAAAAGGGGATCAAATACGACAATAATGTGCGAAAAAGATCATGGAGCAAGGGTGGTGAAGCTCAACAAATGGACGCAAACCCAGGAATGACGCCTCGAAAGGTTATGCTGTGTGTTTGGTGGGATTGGAAAGGAATCATCCACTATGAGCTGCTCCAGCCTGCTCGAACGATTGATTCTACACTTAACTGTCAACAACTGATGAGATTGAAGCAAGCAATCGAAAAAAACGGCCAGAACTGTTCAGCAGAAAGGGCGTCGTCTTCCATTAGGACAACGCTAGGCCACACACATCTTTGATGACTCGGCAAAAACTGGGAGAGCTTGGCTGGAAAGTTTTGATGCATCCACCATATAGCCCTGACTTTGCACCATCGGACTACCATTTGTTCGGTCAATACAGAACTCCCTTAATGGAGTAAAGTTGGCTTCAAGAGAAGCCTGTAAAAATTACTTGTCGCAGTTTTTCGCGGAGAAACCACAAAAGTTTTACACTGACGGAATAATATCTCTAGACGAAAAATGGGAATAGGTGGTCGACCAAAATGATGCATATTTGGTTTAATCAAGTTCATTATAAATATAAAAAAATGAGTTGAAGTTTGATTAGAAATACGAAAAGACTTTTTCGACTACAAAATATTTTTGCTAAACATTTTTGTTAATAATTTTTGTTTTTGTCATTTTCGAAAACCATCCCTCCCTTATAATTTGTTCCTACAAATATTTAATTTTTTCAAAAAAATATTTTTTTCAATATGTTTTATCCTTAAAAATTAAAAAAAAAAAAAATTTAATTTTATATTAAAAGGAACCAAATGTATTTAAAAAAGTATTTAAAAAATCGGTACCTATTTATATGTATAGGGTTTTTCAGTAAGAGCGCTTCAACTTTTGAACTTTTTTGAATAAAACACAAACGGTTTGACTTTTTTAACTATTTTTTTTTTATTATCGAGTTTGAACATATACATTGAAGTATGAAATTCGATTTCTTTTGCATGACCACCGCGTGCACGTTTTACGAAGTCCAATCGTTGAACCCAATTTTCGACCACTCTTTTGCATAAATCGGCCGAAATTCCAGCAATTTCGCGTTCAATATTGGCTCTGAGCTCACAAATCGTCGCCGGCTTGTTACTGTAGACCAATGACTTCACATAACCCCAAAACCGGACGGCTTGTTAAATGGACCGTAAAATGGCCGTAATGCTCTTAAAGTAGCAGCAACAGAACGATTATTTTCATAAAAAATTTACACGATTTGCAATCGTTGCTCAAGTGTGTAGCGTTCCATGATGAAAAAATATTGCGTCGTTCTCCCTCCCTATCGGAAAAAAGTTGAAGCGCACCTATTAAAAAACCCTATATTTATAAAATCTATGCAAATCACAAAATTGCTAAACTGTTTGAAAAGAAGATCAGTTTATTTCTTACTATACTTAAGCCTAATTTTCAGAAATAACATTATTCAAAATACTTGGATCGCATGACATGGAATCGCTCACTAGCAATTTCCTAAAATAAAGATAATTATGCGAAATAATTTATCAAGAATGATTTTTATTGACTAAGACTGGTGTTATTTTTATAATAATAATTTCTTTACTGTAATTGACGTAATTAAAGTGCTTAAGGGATGAGGTTTTAGTATAAATAAATACTTATGCATACTCCTCCCACTACATACTACTATTACCGTTAATGCCACTTTGGTTATAGGAGAGCGCTGTAAACAGTAGCATCGTATACAGCCGATTTCTCGCGGGAGCTCCTTGCATTAAAAACTCCTTAAATTGCACCAAAGCAACATGAACTTTCACAAGCCCTCCAACGAATACAAAGGTTGTGCGTGCATATGTACGTATAGTTCAATTGTGCATTTTTACGCCAAAACTTTTGGGGAAGCTTTTTGAGCGACAAACTAATTTTTGCTGTGTCTGCAAACTGCCTGACGCCTGCTGCGCGCCCAGCATTCGTTCATTGGCAATGTGTACGTCATCTGGTGGAAACAAATTTATTTTGGCATCATCTCAACGCTGCAAAACACAAATCCAATGCGTTTTTTCGGAGCATTTTAACAACTTTTCGGTGCTGATGCAGCAGATTCTGGCCGGCGCTGCCGATTTGTTAAACAAAATGCGAAATATACTCGTACACTGCTGGGCGCCTAGGCGAAAGGCAACACAAACAACGCATTCGGAGGAGTGACGCATTTGCAGCACCATTAAGCCGAGCCATCGATGCAGTGGCGTAGTGAACGCCTCCGGCATGGCGCGAAATCATATTTATCACACGGTAATGTTGGCGGCGATGGTGGCTTTCATTTGGGCGGGAAAGCTGAATGTGTGCTCATAAATTTAAGCCAGCGAAAGTGTTGTGGAGAGGTGAATTGCGTTGGTGCGCAAATATTTGTACTGCAGCAACCACAGCGCCATACGGACAGCAGCAGCGAAGGAAGTGCAGTCGGAAACGTGGTGTGTAACGCAGGAAGGGATTTATAAAAAGTAGCAACCATTTTGTATACTCGTTTTGTTTTTGTTTTTGCTTGTGTTTTATGTGCTTTTTTTTTGCCTTGCCAACACACACATTCAAAGCAAAATTGGAATACGTTGAAAGGGAAGTACGAAAAACAACTAAGCGTGGGAATGAATGCGACTTAACAAAGAAGCGAAATGTTGAGTGGGTAGCGCGAAAGCGAAAAACTTTTTAACATCCGTAATTTTCACTACTTGTTTGAAGTCCTTTTCCGTTTATCATGTTTTTTACTGTACTTTTGCGTGCAAGGAATACAGAAATTGTTATTTGCCACGATAAAAACTAAGCATTGGTTTGGTGTGTTGGCTATTTTAGTAACAACAACGCCTAACTGTAAAGTAATAAAGGCAAGCCAACAACTGGGAAAGTAGTATCTTCAATGGCATTCACAAATTCAATTTTGGTTGAGGTTTTTTCTAAGAATCATTTTTTCTCTTAACTTGTGTATTATATTATTGGTTCAATACCAAATAAATCATATTTAACTCTAAAGCAATGGAATTTGAACTTTCTTTGAGGTAATTGTAACGCTTAGGTCAGATTAAGAGTGGTCACCATATTTTTAATGACGGCTCATAGATAGACAAAGATACCGCACCGGAAGTTGACTCTGAACAATTATAATTAAATTGCTACTTTAGACACCCAAAGCGGTGTAGCGCCTTCCAAGCTGAGATCTACGTAAAAGTCAAAACAGCAAAAACGATAAGATTAATGGACTTACCTCCGATAAACCTTCCCATTTTTGTTGATAGTCAAGCAGCGATCAAGGCGCTGGCCTCAGCGCGCATCAACTCAAGATATGTTAAAAAACGCAGAATGTCACTCCCGCTCATCCAACAACACAAAACAATACTTTGCTGGGTTCCCGACTACTCTGGAGTGGAAGGGAATGAAAGAGTGAATGAGTGTGCAAGGGAAGGCGCTGAGCTGGACCTTCAGCGAGTGGTAGAAGACATAAGCATTCCTCTAGATGAACTGTACACTGCGACTGACATGAGCGTAATCGCGCAAACCAATAGAAGATAGTCTCTGACTACTAACTGCAGGTCTCCAAAACGTGCTGGCCAAAACTGAAGGACAAAATGTATGTTTGGATTCAACAGATCAACTACCAATATCCTAATAGATATTATAACGGGTCACTGCCCTATTGGCACCCTAGACAGTAGAATGGGTGTACCTCATAATGATTTCTACAAGAGCTGTGGAGATTAAGAAGAAATCGAGTCCGTACAAGACCTTCTCTGTGAAAGTCCTGCACTTCAAAGAAGCCGTACCAAATATGGCTGTGTTCGTAAATGCAACATGACTTGCAGCATAAGCATCAGTGGCAACACTGCAAGTTTGACATTTGATGCTTCTTATACAATTTTTGACAATTTGCAAATACGTTTGTTTGCATTTTTGAACGCGTATAATACTAAAATGGAAATTTTGCTGAATCTAACACTAGACGAAATTTTTGAGCAAAGAAAATATAGATTTTCTTTAAATTTAAGAAAAAGAAGGCTATTGAAGTCAAAGAGATAAATGTTTAGTACAAATGTTTGTCTTTAAAAAGAAAAATACCTAAAAACAAATCGTTTATTAAAACAATAAAGTCGTTTCCCGAGGACCTTTTCTATTCCCATTTCCGAATGAATTGGGCCACTTTTAAAGTAAGGTTTTATAAGTTTTATGAAAATTAATAATTTATAGTTTCACTTTAACAATTTGCTGTTGGTGGAGTCATTGAATGCCTTGTACCATAAACTTCGTCGAAGTCCTCAAAATACCTCCAGGATGTAGCTTCTCTACCGGAAGAATTATTTCTTTTCTTAATGCGCTTGTACGTTACCAAGAGATTTAAGCATTTTCTCTGCGCTGTGGTGCTGTCCAGTCTTATATTGGGATTTACATTTTTAACTTCGGTCACAACTTTCTTCCACAATACATTTTTTTTCCTTCTACCCGATTTAAACTCGTGCATATTCAACCGTATTCTCAGCAATAACTGTGTCTCCGCATTACTGAAATTTTCACTAAAAATTTAAAAATAATAATTTATACAATTATTATTAACATAATTTAACTAAATTTCAATACAAAAATTAAAATAAAACAGTTTTGCTTATTTTTCATCAGACATCGTAGTTAAATGCAGTAAACAATTTTTTGATAAAAATTATGAGTGACAACTGATAGAATTGTTGTCTTTTTGAACTCTTGATTATTGCAGTGCTGCCATATTGGCATTTCTGAACGTTCTGTTTGTTATGCAATTGTAGTTTGCGCGTCATGTTGCATTTACGAACACAGCCTATCTTAGCGATTATTTCTTTGAAAACCCGGAGAATTTGCAAAATGTCTCACTGGAGGGTCTAGTTACCTTCTTAAAAATATATAAGTTGTTAGTTAGGCGGTTGAAATCAAATGTAAGTATCAAAAGGGGCCTTAGGGCCACCGAGTGTCTTGTCTTAGACAAGCAAACTGGCTAACCTGTCTTCACCTAACGCATAGAAGAGTAAACCTTCCGTTAAATTGAGAAATATAACTTCAATAAATGGCTCGCTCATCTGGCTCACAGCAGCCCATTCTGTCGACTCAATTTTCCAAAACCACATTGACTCAATCTCACAAATGGCTCGACTAATATTCCCCTAAGGCATTAAAAGTCTCAGGTCACCGCCAATTCCAAGACGGTTGATAAGACAATTACCAAAAAGTAGTGTCACTGGTACGAGCGTGTTCAATAAGTACCCATGTTGTAGGAATGAAAACACCATTTTTTCAAAATGGTCGCTTTTAGAAAGATGCATGAACGCTTCGACCATTTTTTTAACACCTTCAAAAAATTGGACTTACCGAACTCTCCAAATTACGCATCTGTCTCGGCGATGACTTCATACAGTTTGGCGGCGACAACTCCGGATGAATGCGGATGCAATTTTTTCATCGCCAACTTATCATGTAAAATATTATTTGGCGTTCCGGTAGACACACCTGTGGCCTCAGTTACTTCGCGCACTTTCATGCGTCGCTCAGCGAGAAACATGTCGTGGACTTTTTGAATGATTTCCTCGATAACCACGTTTGCCGGGCGTTCTGGCCGTATCTCATCAAAAATGGATGTTCGCCCACTTTGAAATTTGTTAAACCAATATCTAACTATGGTCACAGGTGGCGAAGCTTTGCTTTTATCTCCTCGCATTTTTTCCCATCCAAAAACAAAAAGCGAATTACCGAACAATTCTCACGAAACACGTCTTACTTGAATAGCTGCCAAATCCAAACTAACCTATCAATCAGTCTGAAATTTGTTTTGTCAGTCTGGAATGTCATCTGCCATCAAACATGGGTACTTATTGAGCCAACCTCGTATAGTGCGCCTTTCTGCTGGAATCAAGGACTGGCCAAGTTCATGTATTCAATTCGCGGCTACAAAAAATCATTCAATATGCCTATGTCGCACCTATCGTTGACCCAAGTGGTGTTTCCGGCAGTATTTTCAAAGAAAAATTTTCCAATGATGTCACTAGCCCAAAATCCGCACTAAACTGTCACTCTCTGAGGATGCACGACGCTCACCCGCACATGAGCGATCCCCAAATGCTTATATGTAAATATATATCGCTCATTTGCTGCAAGGTCGTCATAACTCAAAAATTGTGGTTTTACATGAGACGCATTTTTCAGTTTTTAAATTGTTTTATATATATTAAAATTATATATGAAAAGAAGATTATGGTCAAATTTGCTGAAATAGCATCTGGTTAAGACGTATATGTAAATTAAAGGTTGAAATGTAGCTTCAAAAGTACTCCGAGTTTTTCTTATGACGTTGTTGCTGCAAAAATAGGTTTTATGGTCTGACATAATTAAAATTGTGACGTTACTGCAAATAACAAAAAGTTTTATAGCTGAAAACCTATTGCAAATTCTGAATTGTGACTGTATTATATTTGCACCTTACTAAACATTATAAGAGAAAAAAATGTAGATATTAAATAAAATTTATTGCATTCATTGCATATTTTATTGTAACATAAAAATTAACATATTACTTCAGGTATAAAAATAAAGAAATATAAATTCACGTAAAAAATAATATTCATTTTAAATAAAAAAATTAATTGAATAAGGATTACAATTACTCGTAAAAAGGTCTATAATACTTAGGAATGTGATTTTTCTGTATCAGTTCTAGCAGATCTTTTTTTTTGCGGTCCGCTATCTGAGGTTTGGTAAAAAATGCTCTTGTCATTGTAATATCCTTCATGTTTTTCTTTTTAATGATATTATTTGCCACCTTAAATTCGTTTTCGTTATAAGATGTTTTAAAGAAATTGGTGTTAGGTGAATCGCGCCGAACTTGCAGAACCACCACTGTCGAAATTTTTACCTGTGCCATATTTTGGAGTCCCATTTCAGTTGCTAAAGCCTTCATATCAAAGAAGTCTTCAAAGCACAGTTCCGTAACGTTAAATGGCTTTCCATTTTTTTTTTGGCACCACGAATTGCAGATATAAATGACTGTGGCGTGTACATTGGACCACCTTTCAGCTGTCGTTTCACTTGACGTTCAATTAAACAGTGGACGGAATCTCCCTCGTTTTGCGTGTGGCCTTTGATTAGGTACTTATGAGTTATGCTTTTTACGTTGAGATGAGACACAGCATAGAGGTAGAGGGCCACCATAAACTTATTTTTTTGCTGGCCCGCACAATTATCCGAATAAAATATGAAGTCTTCATCACTTGGCACAGCTCTTTTATTTAAAAACCGAAGAACGCACGAACCCAACTCGTTAATACCTCTATACCCATTGCATTCATCCCAAACAAAACATTCACATTCGTTACTCTTTTGATCATAGATTGTAAAATTGAATACATTTAGTTTTGATTTATAATAAAAAACTGAGACATCGCCCTTTGGAATCTGCATGACGGCTTGTAAATCGTACACTACCACATTAGCATAGCCTTCCTCCTTATCATACTTCTTTTCCTTTCTGGATAATTCTTTCTCTTTCTGATTATAATATTCTTCTTGTTCATTTTTTTCATCACCCTCGCCCTATCGTAGGCACAACAGGTTTCACATAAGTCTTTTTTTGGCGTAAAGAACGAAATATTATAATCTTCTGTAAATATTCGATAAAACATTACATAGTTAACAAACGGAACGTTTTTATCTTTACACTCTGCGACGTAGGCTCGGTGAATGTCTGCAATAGATTTGCTACCATCAATATGTTTACTGCTTGCGCGAGTGTAATGACTTTCGATTTTAGGGATTTTATCGATAAAGCTTTTAACACCTTCCCTTACAATTTCATCAATTTTTCTTTGTTTTCCATGTTTTCCTCGACAATCCTCCATGAGTAAAACATTTGCCACCTTATTTCGTTTCTCCTGCACAGTTCTTATTGGGCTATCATTAATATTCAAAGTATTTTAAAAAAACAGTTTGCATACTCGAACTTTCTGCCCATTGAGATGGAAATAGAAGCCATTATTATTTTCCCTTTTCTTTCTCGTACCACCTTCACGCACATAACGATATTTAGACTGAGTGAGCTCCATACTATTCTGAATAAATAGTCGCTGTTTTTCGTACATAGCCAAATCCCAGTATGATCTAAAAATTACGATCCGTTCCTCTTCTGTAAATTTTTCAAAACATTTTCGCTTACACTTCTCTGTACATGGAGGTGCAATTTTTCTCTCTTTTCGAACTTTTTGACACGTAGACCTCATTTTGTATTCTTTTCCACTATTTCTCAACTTTTTGTTTACATTTCTTACCCAATTACTCTCATTTCGTTTACGCTTTACTCCTTTTTTTAGTGGACCCGTTAAAATCATCGGAGTTTCGACACCGGTTGTGTTAGCCTCAGAACTGTCTGATGTTGAATTTGGTTCGCAGTGACTGTTACTCTTACTGACAATATCGGGTGGAATGTATGTGGTATCACGTACGGAATCGTCATCATCCTCAGAAAATGAGCTCGAGCTTAATGAGTCTGATTTCATTTCAACAAAATTCACTGTTGATGTACTTTTTATCTTTACCCTTTCCATCTTGTTTTTTTAAAGCCATTCCCACCATTTTGGCGGAGCGACAATTAGTTTCCATTATTTTTTGTCTGAAAATGACAACAATACTGACATAAATGGAAATGATTCATAGCAAATAATTTATACTTAAAAAATATTTAATGCAAGAATGTCATAACAGTGAATAGTTCTTTAATACACTATTGCTTCACTAATACATCTTATTTGTAATAGTGTTTCAAGACAAAATAGTACTGAAATGAAAATTATTATTTTCTGCAAAAACGTCATAACACTCAAAAACACTACAGGAACTCACTCAAATTTTTACATGCACAACGTTATATCTTAAAATAACGCAATATACACGATAGAAAAAGAGATATAAAAGTGAACTTACCTTTTATTAATATTGTCACAAAACGAAATATGACACTTTTCTAGAGAACTTCACGATGTTAACCACACAAAACTGAGATAATACGTTGTTGCAAATACGACGCAATAGGATATGTAATTAGAGCGAAAGGCATCTATCGCGATGCTGCGAGAAATGTTAAAACTTCGGATATATCACTTTGTCAGCTGATCAAACATATTATTTCCGATATATTAGTGATGTTAACTAAAATTTTGCGATTTTTGAGTTATGACGACGTTGCAGCAAATGAGCGATATATACATCTATATAAATATAAATATCCGTAATTTTTTACCTTTTATTGGAGGGATTCGTCATGACTGAATACAAGTCCTTTTTCCCACATATCTGATTTTAAGTGCAGTTTGTGATTCAATTTGGAAAGAAAGTGTGCTCGCCGAACAGCGTTTCAGCAGAGTTAGCATGCGTTTTAACTGTCCTGCGGGGAAATCAGTTATCGGCCTTAACGTTGCAATGGCGCAAGTTAATTACACTTATTACGGGGACAAAAAAATTACAAAACGAGCTAAAAACCACTGGATTGGTTAAAAAATCGAGTATAGAAATTAATGGCTAGAAAACAATTCAAGTCAATAACACGAAGAGAAAGGCTACCATAGTCTCATTAAAGACTGGAATCTCTGACGCGAATGCTGATGCAAAAGCTAAATACTTAGGCAGTACAACAAACTCAAAAGTAAATTGGAAGGACCATATAATAAAAAACGGAATGAAAATAAAAATCGCATTCGGCAACTGCACTGGCTGCTAAGACCTCAGACAAAGCTCTCGCTGCATAATAAAACCTTAATCTAAAAATCGATAATCGCACCAATTTGGAAGTGTGATATAGAAGTTTGGAGCACAGCTTCTAACCCAATTTGAGCATACTGCAACGTGTCCAGTCGAAGATACTCAGGGCAATAACCAATGGGCAGTGGTGCACGAGTATACCAAACGGTGACATTCACCGCGACTTAAAAATCGACTCTGTTGACGAAGCAATACAAACTGCGTGTAGAAGGCACATAAGGGGTTGGGGGTAGATTAGATTTTTTTTTTCATTTTCTTAAAGTTAATATCTTAAAAATATTGTGTGCACATTTGAAGTGAATCCGACAAATACTTTACGAGTTATTCAACAATTAACAAAAGACGCTCGGGCGATAGCAAAACTTTAAATGCGTTTTTCTTAAAACTATGTTTTTTGAACTGGTGATCACTGTAACTTAAAAACCGCTCAGTTGATTTCAATAAGATATATACTGATTTTGAAAAACATAAAAAACTCGTGCCTGATCGAAGGATTTGCTTTTTTTAATTTCGATTTTATTTAAACAATTAATGGTCGGTTTTTTCTCGAAACCCTGAAAAATGTTTTCTGTTAATTTTGAAAAAAACTTCGATCAGACACCAGAATATCTATCATTAAAACTGATTTCTCTTGTCCGTTTGATTTTAAATGAATCTCCAAGGACTTGTGACGATCACCGCAAGGGACTTCTGGAGAAACGGGCTACACACAAACAGCGATAACTTTTAGAATTTTTCGTTTTTTTTTAATTTTTTCTAAAGTCAAGTCGAAACATTATGTATTAATGTTATGTTTTTATTTTTGTAAAATAACCCAATTGACTAGGAAAAAAAATTATTGAAAATCATAATTTTTTCGGACCTCTGACTACCCCTAAGCAGACTTCTGACGCATACAAATCCGGAGATGAGGAAGCTTCTTGCTGCAGAAAAATTCAATAAGAAGATACTTAAATGAAAAACACCAACTGACCTCTTGTAATATAAGAAATATGTTTATGTGCTTATCTAAATTATCATAGTAAATATTTTAAAGAATTACATATTCCAAAATGATCCTGAAGAGCAATGGCCTTACAGTATCACTTAACTTTCCGAATATCTGTAAAACAAATTACTTATTGCCATATAAGCAGGTGCAATATTTGTCATATAGACAGGTACAGTAAAAAAAAAAAACAAGTAACCGATATTTAGCTACATAATATGGGTACTCTTATATGTATTTCTATGGCCTGTAGTTACATTAAGGGTCTAGAGCACGAAAATTTCACCTATTTTCACGATTTTTTTTTTGCCATTAAAAATTTAAAAAACGATGTTTCAACTTTTTGAGCTTATTAGTACGTTTATTGAGCATACAAAAAAATTTTTTTTTTTACTTTTGAAACAATATTTATTATTATAAAAATGCCGCTGAAGATGACCCTCTCGAAATATCGAACCCGGACGGCATAGATGATTTCGAGACTTCTACTCATTTGAAACACAAAATTCAAGAAGATTCTTAATCCGAAAGAGTGCAGTTATGGTCGGAACTAGAACTAATCGAAAAAATGAAAAATTGACAAAAATTTTTTTTCACTAGTTTTTTGCTTTAAAAAACAGGAAATTATTTAAATAAAATTATGATTCTAGTTCCGACGATAGTGATACATGTTGTAAACAACATATCCAAATTTCAAGCGATTCGGTTGAATAGTTTTTTTGTTTTCATCCCCGCCATGCCGAAAAAAGTCGTTTCGAGATAAATGAGTTTAAAAGGTTTTAAAGTTTAGGGAATGGTTTGATAACTGGTGCCTAAAAATAAATGAAGACAAAAGCGTACAGGTTATATTTACTAACAAAACAAAATTTACCGCAGTTCCAATTAAAATAAATGATGAAGCAATTACAATAGAATCAACTACTAAATATCTGGGAATTTACTCGGACTCCAAACTAAATTGGAATCACCACATAAAGCAAAAGGTCAAGCAAATAAAAGAAAAACTTCGACAACTTCATTGGTTAGTCTGCTCCAAATCCAGACTCACTATACAGAACAAGCTGTTAGTGTACAAAACTATGATTAAACCAATCTGGCTATATGGATTACAGGTGTGGGGAACGGCTAAAAAAACTCATATAGAAAAAATCCAACGACAGCAATCAAAGATTCTTCGAATTTTGACCATGTCTGACAGGTACACGAAAAATGATGACATCCACAGGACTTTTAATATAGCAACAGTAGACGAAGAAATCAAAAAGATAACAACAAGGCACTTTGAAAAAATACGCACACACAGTAATGCTGAAATTAACAAACTTCTTGAAAGGGAAAGAAACGGGAAAAGGCGCTTAAAGAGAACCCGACCAAGCGACCTAGTATGATAAATGCTAAAAAACCATAAATATGTAAAAAAAATAATTAAAAATAGTTGTAAAATGTAATCATGTAAAGTGAAACTTGTATTGTATTATTGTATATTATTTAATTGCTATTATTTCGTTTATTTTAATTTTATCGCTTTTGACACTGGCCATTAAGCGATGTATATAAATCCTGACTTAATGTCAAAGGACAGATGTATAAAATAAATGGGGAATAAAAAAAAACAAAAAAAAAAAATTTGAGGGACAGGAGCGCGCGGACCGCTCTCTACCTACTTAATGGGCTGTAGAAGCTATAATATTAGGAATTTCCGCATGAAAATTTCACAGTATATTCTTAAATGCCTATACTTTCGAAATATCGAAAAAACAAAAAATCGATTTTTTGACATTTCTAGACCACGGGGTCCCCTTAAGGTCTTTATGGAATTGAATGAAATATTGAATTTTTATATACCACGGTGCCCAGCTTATTTTCCGAATGTTGACTGCTGGTATTGTATTTCATCTATGTATATTGAAATTCGGCTGGGAGTCCAGTCCAAGGTTTGATCATTATATAAAAAAGCAATTTTATTTGCTATATACTTCTAGAGAATCTTCAATCTACAGTCAAGTCAAAATATTTTAAGCTCTCTTGTTGTGGGATGATGGGCTTACGATTTACTTTTCAGCCAGTGACACTTAGGGGTTACATGGGTTTCGTTGGTTCAAAAAATCGATTTTTTTTTTTTTTGGCTTATTAATTTCTAGAACATCTCAGGAATATTATCCTAAATTTTCAAGTCGATCCGAATAATAAATTCGGAGATACAGCCTTTGGAATGTGTGCGTCCAAGCCACTTTTATTGTTACTCAAAACTTGAAACGCGTTTTTCTCGGAACCGTGTTTTCAAAGTCGGTTGTCAAATGTTCTCGAAAACTGCTCAACCGATCTTAATGGAATTTTACACAGGTGTTCGAAATACAAATTGCTCGTGCTTGAACGAAGGATTTTTTTTTTTTTCAATTACAACTATTTAAAAAAAAACAAAATGTCAAGCAAATTTGACCGAAATTTTCATTTTTTTGCAAAAATGTCTGCCAAAATTCCAATTTTTTTTCTTTCCTTCGTTCAAGCACGAGTTTATGGTCTTAACTAAAGCACTTATTTTTGTTTTTTCATTTTTGATGAGTCTGTCAGGAGTTATGCTGACAACGCGGACGCACCTTTTTTTCGAGGCGTCACCGAAAATGACGTACCAACGGAGGAGTTTTCTTTTTTTTTTTTTTTTAAATTTCAGAAATTATTATTTAAATATGTATCTATAAGACAGAAAAATGGTTTGAATTAAATAAATAATTTTTTACATAGAAAAAAAATATTGAAAATAGGCCTTTTTTTACCCGACGAAACCCATGTAACCCCTTAAGTAATATAGATTTTTCGATTCTTCCGTATATACATATATATGTTGAATATAATTAAACGTGTAGAAGAGAAAAATGGAAAATTTTCCAATAACTTCTCGGTAGCAATATTAAATCGTAAACACTTATTGCCTCGCAGCCACTTTAAGCATTTGACAGTATGTTCTAATGCTTCAACTAACAGCTTCTTACACAAAGTGGTTTGTTGGCAGCATGTAATAATTTCTCGAATTTCCTTTCTTTTTGGCCACCTACGAACACATAATCACCACTGCCACCACCACTACGCGCAAAGCCATACCCGCGCCCGACCACAATTCGCATCATTTCATTGGCTTTGTTACTGGCAAAGTAGTCGACATATTGGCATAACCGCTTGCGCTGTTGTTGCTATGTGCTTGTGCCTTATTATGTATAAGTATTTGCTAGCTGTTGCAGGAGTTGCGTTTATTGTTCTTCTTGTTGCTTTTGTATTGCTTTCGGCGGTGCTTGGCTTGGCTTCTTCATTTTCGTTTTCCTTTTCGTCTTCGACAAGACTTCTCGAACGCATGTCTGACATTTAAGCCGGAAGCCGGAAAATAACTTAAAGGACATTTTCAGTTGATTGTTTGCGCTTGGATGTGTGTTGCATGTAAGTAAATATAAGTATTTGTTGTTGTATGTACATTTGAGTGAATCTTGCGTGTGATTGTTTGTATTTATGCGACAACGTTTCCGCATGCTGTCCACATTAAAACAATATGGCGCCGGCTAGTGTTTTGCCAAGAATTGAACGATTTGACTTGCTCTTGTTGCATGTGGAGTATAGAGTTGCCAATGAGCGATAGAAAGAAATAAAAGTGTATGGTGCTACAAATGACTTGTAGCAAACGTTCGCAGGCCATGGGGGAAACATTTTTTTATATTCAAGCAATGAGAAAATTTTTGTTTTCTGCTGTGCGCATCAATAACGCCTTTCCGCAAATAAATTTTGTCATTCGGGTAGGTTCTGTAATTTACTTCTGAGAATATGTTGATTTTGTCTGGAGGCCATACTATGATTAGCATATTAAAATACTCGCACGAGTGTAAAAAAATTGCGTACGTTTTGCTCACAGTTCTTTACATTTTATTTATAATGTACAGTCGCTCAAGACATTGATCGGGTGTTGGTGATCGGATATTTGCATGTGAAAGACCAATTTTATGCTAAACTACAATTATTACCATCTTTGATAAAAAAAAATTAATTTTCACATACAGTCAACGTCAAAAGAAAGTGTACATCACATATTGATATGATTCGACTATTTTTATTATTAATTGTAAAATTTATTTTTCTTGTATTTTCAATTATTTTTTTATAAAAATATAGTTTATACTACAACAAAAACCACATAAACCAAAATTTCAAACATTGTATAAAATTTGTAAAAATTCGGCGAATCTTCAACAAAACTTCAAACTTTTTACTCAGAATTTAAAAAAAAATCCAGTATGCAGTTTTATGGATCATTGAATTTTGGATCATGAAATGTAAAATTCAAGTGGTTCAAAAGTTGAGTCGAATTCTGACAATACTTTCTGCTGACGGAGTAAAGGTTAAATGAAAAAGAGAATGTACTGACCTTTGAAAAATAATATAATATTTTTTGAAAAACAATAATCTCGACTTTGAATAAACTTTTAGACGAGCTTCCCCGAATTCATCGGTCAGAGAAAAGCGACTACGGGAAACTTCATTGCACCTGGTTTTTACGATGTTTTTGTTTTTTTTTTTTTTGGCGGTGAGGTTGGGTTAAAAATGCCTTCGCACGATATAGTAACCGTCGCTACTACGTGTGTGGTGATTCCACTAAAAATATCCCTCCTCTTCTCTTGGAGTTTTCCCTCCACCCCGGGACTGCTTCCGCATTACTTCGAGGAAGAGGGCCAAGACGGCGTCCTAAGAAGGATACTTACTTACTCACCTTGCGTCCAGGGTCGCCTGTTTTGAGAAACCCATGCTCAATGCTCTTCAGCATAACTTTCCATTTCGCGCTTCTTTTTTCGGATAATATCCTCCACAAAATTTGCGACGGCATTCCATTTTTCTTCATCTATGATCATTTTCTCGATAATTTCTTCAGGTGTAAATACACCAATAGCTCGTTGCAGACCTGTTCTCTCTACGTTCCACCTCTCGCATTTAAAGAAGATGTGCTCCGCATCATCATACTCAGTATCTCCATATAGGCAGTTTGGTTGGCTCACTTTACCCATTCGCCACAAATACTTGCGAAAGCACCCATGTCCGGACAAAAACTGTGTGAGGTAATAGTTAACCTAACCGTGCTTTCTTTCTACCCACTTTTTTAGATCGGGTATTAGTATCCGCCGTAGGCCGCCGTAGCCGAATGGGTTGGTGCGTGATTACCATTCGGAATTCACAGAGAGGTCGTTGGTTCGAATCTCGGTGAAAGCAAAATTAATAAAAACATTTTTCTAATAGCGGTCGCCCCTCGGCAGGCAATGGCAAACCTCCGAGTGTATTTCTGCCATGAAAAAGTTCCTCATAAAAATATCTGCCGTTCGGAATCGGCTTGAAACTGTAGGTCCCTCCATTTGTGGAACAACATCAAGACGCACACCACAAATAGGAGGAGGAGCTCGGCCAAACACCTAACAGAAGTGTACGCGCCAATTATTAATTAAATTAGTCTCGCTGTTCATCTACCATACCGTTCAGAGTTCCATCTTGCCTGCCAAAGTGTGAGCGTTTGAACTCTAATATCGGAGAAACGTGGTACTGGGATTCTTGTGTTTTTTGCCTCCCATCTCCGCTTGCGCTCTTGTGCTAGAATATCTATAGGGATGGTTCCGCTGATAACTAACACCGCTGCTTCAGATACTGTACTGTATGACGAAGCCACTCTGAGAGCGCAGGTGCGTTGCACAGATTACAAAGTTTTCCGCCGGCATTGCACCCTTAGCCCGCCCATATTTCGCATCCGTATAAGAGAATCGAGTTCGTCGTGTCCATTAAAAGTTTTCGCTTGCTCTGCGTTGGACCTCCAAGGTTTGCCATGAGCTTACTTAACATGCCGCTTACTTTGGCAGCTCTTGAGGCAGCATGGTTTATATGCGCCCAGTAGGTTAGCCTTGTGCCTAATTACACTCCTAGGTACTTGACCACTCTTTTTGTCGATAAAGTGGCATCGAGTACTTGTATGTCTACTTCTAATGGGATACGTCTGTTCGTTAGAAGGATTAGCTCTGTTTTCTCTGTGGCCAGCTTTAATCCATGGTCTTCTAGCCATGTCTTGACTCGGATCATCACCTGATTTAACTTCCTTTTGGCTTCGTCAGTGTTTCGGGCGATTATTACAGCTGCAACGTCATCTGCGTATCCCACTAAATGCCCATCCTCAGGCATCTCTATTCGAAGGATTTCATCGTAGTTTATATTCCAGAGCTCAGGTCCGAGTATTGATCCTTGGGTCGCACCTGCTGTTATTTGTTTGGTCTTACATCCTTCTCGCGTTTCGTATAAGCGCACGCGATTGCTTAGATAGCTGCGAATAATCTTCAATAGATTATTCGGCATTTTGAATTTTACCTTTAGGGCTTGAATTACGTCGTCCCAACTTAAACTGTTGAAAGCATTTCTAATATCCAGTGTGGCCAGTAATACTAAGCGTTTGGAGTATCGATTACCTGCCTAGGCATGTTCTACGCTAGCTTTTACATCTTGGATGGCTCCTAAGGTAGATCTGCCACTTCTAAAACCATGCTGCCTGTCGGAGAGGCCGCCGCTGTGTACGGCTTCGCTAAGCCTATGCTTTATCAGTTTCTCAAAGAGGTTTCCTGCGCTATCCAGCATATATAGCGGTCTATAAGCGGACGCTAATGTTGGGTCTCCCTTTCTTTTACTGATTAGTGTAAGGGATGTTAAAGGATAGTGCTTGGTTGGTTGGTTGAAAACGTGATTCATTCTTAATTGAATCGATCTAGCGCTTCCGCAATCTATTCGTGTCGCATCCTCGCTACCAATTTGTTTAACGGTCGATTACAGCAGGACTATATCCAGTCTGTGCGGTTTAAGAATATTATTAGGTTGTTGACGTCTAAACCAGACAGTTGCTCGAGACTCTCGAACAGTGATTGGCCCCGGGTTGAAATTTATTTCCTTTTTCTATGGTTGTTTGCAACTGTTGAAGTGAGTGTTATGAGGGATGCCCATTTTGGTTGCTTGTTTTCCGACTGGCCAAAGCCAGTTATAACTGGCATTAGTCTACAGGCGTTTCATCTTTATTAATGATTTCGTTTGTTTATGGTTGTAGGTAGGCCATAACGTTCTGCTAATTTTACATCGTGTCTGATCTCTCAAACTACATTTAAGTACAATCCGCGATCCGGAGGTGTTTTGAGGATATTGTACACTAGATTGCACCCAGAGGTGTGAATACCGATTCTGCAAGTTATTCATGGAAGATCACCCTCTTATGGCAGATCATCCTTCTTCGTTTCATCTGCTTTTTCGTTACCTTCAATGTTCCGATGTCCCGGAACCCAGATTAAGGTGACTTTATGGTTTTCACTCAAGGTGCTAAGAATATCCCTACTTTGTTCCGCCAGTTTAGAGGTTGTTGTAGCCAAATCTAGTGCCAGAATTGCAGCTTGGATATCCAAAAGAATAGCGAAAATATTGTTAAAAGAGAAGTTTGCGATTAGTAGCTTCCAAACTTCCCTTATTGCCAATACTTCCGCCTGGAAGGCAATGCAGGTATTGACAAGACGCACAGATTTTCCAATTTTGGGTCTATGAGAATAGGATGGTACTTGCTCACCATATAATAATTTTAGTCCATCGTTGCATTTTTGTCTTATTAACCCATGTCGAAACTTTTGCCAAATAATCACACGAAAATATATACTTACGATTTAATTTAATTTTTTTGCGGAGCTGTATTTTCAAAGCCACGGTAAACACCACTAACATACTAATAATGCCACACATCAAATCGTGCCAGGTGCGTTTATGGTAAAATATGTCAAACTTTTCAATGGAAATGTCAGGTGGCACTTGATAACTCCAGAAGAGTCCAAAGCCAGTATATATTATATATAGCAACCCTCGTAATGAGAACGTAATTAAAATAAATTCCAGAATACTATTCCACATGACAGCTTAGAAAATCATGACATTTAGTCATGACAGTTTATTCGAAACAGTCAGAATCAACACTTGTCATGACACTTGTCTGTTGTTCTCTTCTACTTAATCTAGTACTAAATTGGTGTTAAGCGGAATGTGAGCAAAATACTCAATTAAGTTAGCTTCTTCACTGTAGTGTGTAAGGAACTTTCAAGTTTTTAAGACCAAATTAGAGATGTCATAACCATTACCATATAAACCTGCTGATCGAACCGAACCTACGGCCAACACTGTAATCAATTAGAGGTGATATGCCATAATGTCGTGGTCATAACCGTAACCATTCTGATTACAGCGAATTTTGGTTTTTCGCCGTGATCATAAACAGCTGATTCTTGATTTGCGGCCTTGTGGTATACGAGTATAGTATTATTATATTTATGAATAAATTACTAATTTCTTCGTACCAGCTCATGTTGTTATTTTTTCTTTTGTTTCTGCGCTTTCGAAATTAGCAAATATATGACAATGTGTGTAAATATCAGCTGTTTATGGCTATGGCATCGTTAATAGGTGACAGTAAATACCGATGTGGTTAATAATAGATTCACTTGTAAATTGATTGTCTCATTTTTCGAATTTAACTCCCAATCTGCAACTAAACAGCCAGATTACCCATACCAAATTTGTCACCCGAAATCTGAGATTATAAAAGTACTTATTTTTCCGTACAACTCTGTGTTTTCTGCGTTATCGGTAATTAGTATTACGAATTTAGGGAGAAACACAAAAATAAAAACTAAATAAAATGGACGCCGGCAAAGAAAAGAGGTATTAGACATAATTGTAATGACATTTTTGTTAGATTTTATTAACTGTGCATTCTTATTACAGAAAAAATCGTGCATATATAGACCCTTTGACCTGTTATTATATATATAATTGACCCTTTTTGGGTGTTTGGCCGAGCTCCTCCTCCTATTTGTGGTGTGCGTCTTGATGTTGTTCCACAAATGGAGGGACCTACAGTTTCAAGCCGACTCCGAACGGCAGATATTTTTATGAGGAGCTTTTTCATGGCAGAAATACACTCGGAGGTTTGCCATTGCCTGCCGAGGGGCGACCGCTATTATAAAAATATTTTTCTTAATTTTGGTGTTTCACCGAGATTCGAACCGACGTTCTCTCTGTAAATTGCGAATGGTAGTCACGCACCCACCCATTCGGCTACGGCGACCGCTTCTTACTGACCTGACCTGTTATTACTGATTATTAAATGTAATATCAAATTTCGCATGCGTATACTGCCATAATTGTTTGCAACCTTAGTAGGCGACGTTTACGGATTTCCTCCAACTGTCTATTAGTCGCAGAAAGTTGCGCAATTAAATGAACTAAATATTTCCAGAAATACTAAAATGTTCCATCAAGTCAATTTCTATAAAGAAAAACCTTTCAAAGCAGTCTTGGCAGTTGATTGTCAAGACCACGGTTAAGGTTATAAAGTAATGGTATGGCTCCTCTAATTCAACCTTTAGTTTAAAACTAGAGCTGTGATAGTCATGCAAATGCATGTTGCATGCATATTTTGCATGTTTCGTCCATAAAAGCATATTTCGATTTAAAACGCATGTTTGCATATTTTTTGAGTAATTTTAAGAAATTTAAATCATTCCTCTAACCAAAACATAAAGCAAAGCAATTCGAAGCTAAACTTTCGTTTCAAGAACAGATCTATAACATTTTATGCGCCCATCTGTTTCAAAATGTTTTTATTTGCTTTCTCCAATAAGGCGACAAATTTGTTTATAAATATGGGACTCGAAAATTTCCACGAAATGAGTTTGGCGCAATTATTGGTTAATATGATTTCTGAAGAGAGCACAACGACAATGCATAGTAAAAGCAGTAAGTTCCATCATATTCTTCTCAGTTATTGCATGGTATTTGAAGTAATCGGTTGATTGAAAATTGGGTTAAGATGCCAACAGATAGAAAAGAAACGCCGGGTAAATTTATTGTGCGTATGAAAAACCAAATTTCCCAATGTTTTTAGGTCGGGCAAATCAGTTTTACTTTGTTCACATTGCAATTGTTTGTTTTCTGCGAAAACAATATTTCAATTCAAACAGCACATTGATTCAGTGAAATACAAGGATGCTCAAGAAAAAAAAAAAAAAAGATTTTGAACGTGAAATGAGAAAATTGTTAATATCAAATCATCAACAGAAACATGGGCCAAATCTTTCGGAATTCAATATGGATTTATGTAAAACTTTAATCGTAGCCAACCTTCCATTAAATAAAGTGAATCATCCGAGTGTAGTACAATTCATAGAAAAATACACTTCACAATCAGTTCCAGATCAAAGTACACTTCGTCGTAATTATGTGCCACATTTGTATGAAAAATCGATTGAAAAATTGCGTTTAAAAGCTGATGGAAAACATATTTGCGTTACTCTGGATGAAACAACGGATATTGAAAAAAGATCAGTTGCGAATTTTGTTTTTGGCATATTGGATGATAAAAATGAGCGCGGAAAATCTTATTTGTTGAACGTTAAAGAATTAGACAAATGCAACGCTAACACGATCGCAACATTTTTTACTGAATCATTGTTACTTTTATGGCCTAGAGGTATGTAAGTCTTTACCTAAACACCATTTTTTTGCGTTTCTTTTGTATTGAAGGAATTCAATATGAAAATGTTATGCTCGTTACTACCGATGCTGTTGCATACAATATAATTTTGGCAATGAAGTCTCTTCAAGTTTTATTCCCAAAAATACTACACGTTACATGTTTTGCCCATGGACTGCATCGATTGGTAGAATTTATTCGGTCAGAGTTCCATGAAGTAAATTTGTTGATATCAAAAGTAAAGGCTACCTTCGTCAAAGTACGTATTGCTATTTTTATCTATAGTTCAAATTCTTATATTGAAAAAATTTAATCCTTCACAGTCAGCAGCTCGACGACAGCTGCTTAAGCAAGCAAATCCGAACATTCCACTGCCACTCGAACCAATTGTCACTAGATGGGGAACTTGGCTACAAGCATGTGATTACTATGCTGACAAATTTGACGCTTTAAAATCGGTTGTTGATTATTTAAATGATGCAGATTCGGAATGTGTTCGAGATGCAAAAAAAGCGTTTAGAGCGTCCAATATTCGACAAGATTTGGCATTCATAAAAGCTAACTTCATGTTCATCGCAGACAAGATCAAAATATTGGAATCGAATTGAAAAAGTGTATAGAGCTGTGTGAACAAGCCCATTCTATCTTAGGCACAATGACCGACGACCGTTTTTTTAAGAAGTTCAAAGAAGTGTTATCTCGGAATGTTGGATATAGTTCTTTGCTTGAAATTAATGATATTTTGAATGGAGATTCACGAGCTAGCGCTTCAAATGAATATATAACAGCATTGACACCATGTGAAATAACATTTTTTAAATTTGCTGTTGCTACTTCGGTGGATGTAGAATGTTCCTTCTCAACCTACAAGTCAATTTTAACTGAAAAATGGCGGTGTTTCTCGTTCGATAGTCTGAAACAACATCTGGTTTTGACTTGCAACAATGAATTACTATAAATATCTGGCTAACTGAAATAAAAATGTTTACTAGCCGAGGAGAAAAAACTACCTTTTTTGCATTTTCAGTATTTTTTGAGAGATTTTCGAATATTATTATGGGCTTTTTTTTGCATGTTTTCATACATATTTTCGTGCATGTTTTGTCTTTTTTGCATTTTTTCGTGCATATTCCAGAGTTGTTCATGCGTTTTTGCATGCATATTTTGGCCTTTTATTTTGCATGACTATTACAGCTCTATTTATACCAAGTAAAGTCAAGTCAAAAGTTCCGACTTCAGGCAAATCAGCGTATCTTATAACTAAATTATAATAAAAAACCTAAAATTTAGTTCTTTTTCAAAATTTTTTATCTGCCACTCAACTTAATTTATAACTAAGCCACTTATTGATATTATTTCTTTTAATCTCTTCAGTTAATTTCAAAACATTTCCCATCGTACTCAATAATCCAATCTCAACCTTCTCAACATATATTTCGCAGCCATTTGGCAACTCTACTTTAACGTTTTTTTTGTTTTTGTGTTTTTTTTTTGTTTCAGCTCTTGTATTCTTTGGCAATACTAAGCATTTGCAGCGTAATTTAAAATTTTATTTTTTGGTTTCAATAAAGGAAGTTTTATTTGATTTCTTTTCATTTTCTTCGTGTCTCAGACTTCTTTTGGAAGCGGTTTTCTGTGATTATGAAGCATCTTCCATTTTTTTTATATTTTTTTGTCGTGCTAGGGCACTTGTTTACCATTACTTGGCTGAAGCCACCAATGCGTAGGAATTCTGCGCTGAAGGGAGCCAGCTTAAAGTCGAATAATAGAAATGAAAACCAGAGATTTGGCATTAAATTCTATTAAAATCAATTGAAATGTGGCGACTTTATTGTAGGTTTTCACTCGTATGAAATATGAAAGCCCGTGGTGATTAACTTTTCTAATTTGTGATGCAACTCCTTTAATACCTATGCTGGAAAAGGGCTTGATAGTATTGAGTCCAAGTTACCAAAATTAAATAGTTAGTGCAGAATACTATCCATATTTTCAAAACCAGGTTTTACTATTTGCGTAAAGGGCTCTCTATATGACTCGTCAACTCTTCTGCTCTTGACTATAACATTCCTCCTCCTCAGCTGATTTCCATCCACCGCGTTTATGTCTACTTACACAACCAGGTACCCGCGTGCAGGTCGTCTCTTGGGCACGTGTGGAGATTTTACGCCAGCGATAGTATCCACTCTTCCCATTGTTTTAATAAGTGGTTCTGAAGAAAGTGGAACATCGAAAAACTTGCAATAGCGCAGTATTTACAAACTGTCGCCTTGTCTTCCCTCTGATGTTATTGTGACTGGTTGACTCCAATGTCCAATTTTGTCGTCGTCCTTTCCCGAAACAGTTCATCTCCATGTCATATTTGTTGCTGTAGCTGCTTTGCTGGGCTTACTAGTGCAGCTAGGAATTACTATTTACACTGGTCACAAGGTCGATGCGCCACTTTGTGGGCATCTCAATGAATAAATATACTGTTTTTAAATACAGTTGTATCGGATGTTTTTTAAAAACTTGAGATTTTAAAATGATAATAAAAACCAGAAACATTGTTGCAATTATTTTTAAGAACAACAGAGCTGTCTGTACGGATAGTCTGCCGGCAGAGCTCTTCAAGGCTGGAGGTGATGAGCTATGCAAATACCCATAGACAAAATATGGTCGAATGAAAACAGGCCCAGCGACTGGTATATGAGTGTTCTCCGTCCAATTCACCAGAAAAGGGACCCCACAAACTGCGCCAACTACCGTGGGATGTGCCTTCTCAGTATCACATATGTACAAGGCCCTATCAAGCGTACTTTGTGAAAGGTTGAAACCCTTCGTCAACAAACTGATTTGTCAGTGTGGTTTCAGGCCTGGTAAATCTACCATTGATCAGATTTTCACATGACGCCAAATCCTGGAAAAGACTTAAAAGAAACAGATCGACACCCATCACATTTTCGTCGATTACAAAGCTGCATTCGACAGTACGCTAAGGGATCACATGTACGTATGTCTGTATGATGTTGGATGGCCCTAACAAACACGCAGTAAGAATTGGCAAAGATCTTTAGGAGCCATTTGAAACGAAGCGAGGTTTCAGACAAGGTGATCGCTTATCATGAGATATTTTCAATTTGACAATGCAGAAAATTATTCGTGCCGCCAACAACGACATCTCAGGCACTATTTTCTATGAACGTGTCATGCTGCTCACTTACGCTGATGATATCGACATGTTTGACATCATACAGTCAGCGGGCAGTCAGTGCAATTTTCTGCAGTCTTGAAAAAGGATATCCTCGAGTGGGTCTTGCGGTAAACAAGGGCAAGACAAATTACCTTGTGTAAACAGCCAAAAAGTCTACGCGTATTGGACAGCAGGTTGCGATTGACAATTACGAGTTCGGCGTGGTCAAGGACTTTGTCTACCTAGGATCTAGCATTAACATCAAAAAACAACGTCAGCCAAGAGATCCACCGAGGAATAACTCTTGCCAACAGGTGCGATTTAGGGCAAGGTAGGCAATTGAAAAGCAGAGTCCTCTTTCGATGCGCGCAAAAAACTATACCAGTCACTCATCTTCCCGGTCCAAGTGTATAGCGCTGTGTCCTGGGCATTGACGTACACCGATGGACGGTTATTAAGAGCTTTCGTGGGAAAAGATCTTTGCAAGATCTACGATCCGATTTGCCTGAATGATGCATATCCAATACGATGGGACCACGAACTGTACGATCTGCACGCCGGCATCGACGTAGTAAAGCGCATTCAGTAATTATCAATTCAGCGGCTGCGCTGGCTAAGTCACGTTGAGCGAATGGACAAGAGCGCTCCAGCAAAGAACCCGCAAAACAGGACTCCTCATCTACATATGTTGGAAAGACTAAGTCGACGACGACCTGCCCGCCCTTGGTGTTTCTAACTGGCGCCAAAGCGCGCAATGTTGAAAGGTGACACCTTAAGTTGTTTTCTGGAAATATTCGCTTTACTAACCTGGCACATCGCACGGTATTTTTTAAGTTCCCTTTGATTTCTCCAGCTGATACTAAGGCATACAATTGCTATTTTTTATTGAATAGGTAACTATAGGGTGGGCCATGTAAAATTTGCTTTTTGAATCGGCTATAAAAAAAAAAAACTAATGAATATTTTTTCAAACTTTTTTTTTTATTTTGAAGATTGAATATTGTAATTTATGGATGAAAAATAATATCGTTGAAATGACGGCCACGACTGGCTTTACAGTAGGCCATTCGATCAACCCAATTTTTAAGCACATTTTCGATTGTTTGGGCTCCAATTTCATGAATGGCAACTTCGATGTCGTGTTTTAAAGCCTCAATCGTCTCTGGATGGTTCGCATAGCATTTGTCCGCTCCCCACGGCTCCCCACAAAAAATAGTCCAACGGGCTTAAATCACGGCTCCGAGGCGGCCAATTGATATGGGAATTTCGGTTGATTATTCGGTTTTCAAAAACGGTAGCCAAAAGTTCGAGTGTGACAAGTTGCGCCGTCCTTTTGAAACCAAATGTCGTCCATGTCATCCTCTTCCACTTTTGGAAACAAAAACTCGTTGAGCATATCACGGAAACGTTCGCCATTTAATGTAACCGCGGCTCCTCGCCGCCAGATGATGCCGCCAGACCAAAAACAAAAACAGTGACTCGTTGTGGATGCATTCGCTTCTCTACAGTAACGTGTGGATTTTCCCCGCCCCAAATCCGACAATTTTGCTTATTGACGTAGCCACCGATGTGAAAATGAGCTTAATCAGAAAAGAAGAAGAAGACTCACCACTTTGGAAAAAGGTTTTCAGTATTTCCTAATTTTGTTCAAGCGTATAGCGTCCCATTTCGTAAATGTCGAACCTCTAAGTAAATTATGAACACATTTGACATGTCATTTATGTTACCATTCCCAAAAAATTAGGTGGTTCAAAAAGCAAAGGCTATATGGCCCACCCTGTAATAAGCATAAATGTCTAAAATTTCTATTTTGATAAGAGCCTCCACTAGGTGTTTCTATTTCGGAATGTTGAAGACTTGTTCTAGATATCCTACTCGAGCATATTACTTTAAATACCCCTATTTCATATTTAAAAATGTATAAACGTCATTTATATTGAATATCTACACACACACATATATATGTACATACAAAAAAATTCTCACTGAAATGCGAGTATTCAATTCTCCCTTTCTTGTGAACAAAATCGTATAACCGTTAGCACTAAACTTTTTATGCAATTTTTATTATTTAACATTGAAGCAATAACAATGCAATGCTAAAATTTCAAAAATCAGCAAATGTTTACACTGTTTCTCTTTCTGCTATACATTCGCCAATGCAAATACAACTACTCAAATATATACCTACAGACATAAGTATGTATGTATGAATGAATATTTATCCTACGTTTATAGACTTCATACATGAATGTGTGATTGTATGTATGTCTGTCTATGCTTTTGTATTTCGCCGGCCGAGTGCAAATGTGCCAAACCTCTCAACTCTCCCTTCGTTGTCTGTGTGTCTGCTGCAACTGTTATTACTATGGCTGCTCAACCCCATACTCTGCCAGTTTCTGCCTGTCGGCAATTAACTGTCACCCTAATTCGTTATGCTATTACGATACTGAGCACTGAAATGCTACACAGTAATTAAGGAGATGCTCTGAAAACTTTATAAATGTAGGTAACTGAAAAATTGCGAAAAAGTGTTATTGACACTTTAATGGTTATTCTTCTGTTTCGTCCTTTAATGGGTTTTACTTGCAATTGTTCTTTAATTGCTGTTGAGCATTTGAATTAATGAGATAAACTTTGCATTAATAAAAGCTACATATGTCTGTATGTATGTATGCTTGGGTGAAATATGTAAGGTGTTCGGGCAGATATTGCACCAAGAGTGATGAGGATTGAACTGCACATTTTTGTTTAAAATAACTTTTTATTTACTATGCAAGCTAATACCCAGCGTGCGTTGCCACGGTGAAATTTGTTTGTTATTGAATAGCTGAAACTTTTTTTGCAATTTGTGAAAGTATGGAACCTTAGTGGCGCAAAATTAATCATCGATTTTTTTTTAATTTTTTTTTTTTAATAATTTTTTTACTAAAAAAAAGATCTTTAATGGTGACTTTTTTTTATTTTTAGCTGGGGGACGCAACTGACAGGTAGCGCGGGAGCTTGGCATTGCTGAATTCGATGGTTCTCAGTATATTATCGACTTTAGAGAAGTTTGGAGTTCCTGAACGAAGACTTGCTTTGAGAGCGAGATAGCGATAGAGCTTAGAATTTTGTAAAATGATTAACCTGCCAATTCGTGCTAAGAGTGGCAATTTTGGAACTGGTTGAATATTAATATTATACCTAAACTCTATACGAGTATATCAACTTTTTATAGTTTATTTCTTATTGCAATTATTTGCAATTAGTACTAAAAATGTTTAATGCATCGGGTGGGAAAGTAGCTGTAAAACTGCAATGCTGTAAGACTTTGAAAAAAAAAAATTGGAAAAAAATTAGATAATCTCTTATTTTATGCGGTGTATGAGTAAATGCTCATGGCGACACAATTAACAATAACTCAGTAGGCATAGTAAATTGAATATTTGGAATCTCTATGTCTCAATATTTTGTTTTTGGATTACGACACTCTTGCAGCAATTGAGCAATTCGTACATACCTATAGAAATGCTTTGGAACCAGAAAAAAAATTCTTAAAAAATGTTTGGTGTGCAAAAAGAAATGTGTAGGTGTTTTTTATTATCGAAGGGGGGATCTTCGTAGATACCGTCATAAAGACGGCATGCCCGGTTTATACTGCTTACTATAATACACCTCATTCGGGACCATGCTCAGTCAGTAATTATCTTACTGTACTGGACTTGCAAAACAGTACGCATAGTCGTTAAACCCTGAATTACGTCTTCTTCACCCTTCTCTCTGCGATACTGCTTTAACGTTTTACTTCGCAAGGCTGGTTAGCTATATAGCTTCCTCAATTTTATCTATTATGTCCTCTAGCCTGTTCAATATATATAATATATAGCTCCCTCTGAGTTCTTGTAACGAATGCAGCTACTTGCACCCACCTTCCTTCCGATTCCATCATGCCGTGAACCGTGGACATTGGAAACTGACAAGTTCTGCGTCTTCCTCATTGTCGATGCATACAGGGCAGTAAGGGCTACCGTCGTGCCCGAGCCAAGAAAGATATTTTCGAAATCATCCATGCCCAGAAAGGAACTGTGTCATGTAATAGGTTGTATCACCAAAACTACGGTTGAGCCATGGTCTTCACTCGGGAACCAGTTTATAAGTCCATCGCCCTTTATTGCAGGTGTTCATCAATCAATTCATCAATCTTGCCACCTTCTTAGTGAGACAAGACTTTCCTCTTCTCTCACCGCTTTTGTATTTAATATATTTCGGCATCATCGGCACATCTGTCGTATACTTGCTTCATTTCGCTCGTATCATTCCAGCTATGACAAACGCCGCGTCATCCGATATGGTTCTGTAGCCGCAACATGCCCGTAGAGTACTTAGCCTCTATACAGAGAGTAACTTTCGTCTTTTTCCCTTCAGCTTTACCGCATTTGCCCAGACTGGGGTTGCATACGGTAGGACTGAAGTAGCTACGTTTGCCAGCAGTTTTTGCGTGGATGATTTGGGGCCACCTACATATGTTAGGTAGGATCCTTGAGAGTGTCGCTTGGATGCTCGCCGTTTCCTCTGTCGCGCAGTCAATATGCGCCTTAAAATTTAGTCGACAGTCGATCAGGACACTTAAGTATTTCAGTGCCTATTGAGAACATATATGTATGTAGTTTTCTCTCCCACTCTGATGTTCATATTTTCGACTTTTTGGCGACTTGTTATCAAAACCGCCTCCGTTTTGTGCTCTACCAGTTTCAGCCCCGCTTGTTCCCACCATTCTTTCACCTATTTATCGCTTCGTTAGTGTTGCTATATCATCCGCAAAGCAGATGTATAGGTGTGATAAAAGATAAAGGTCTGCATTATATATCCAGTGGTGTTTATGTAAACAGGGAACTAAGCAAGTTCCTAAAACCACTAATAATTTTTCAAATAATGTTTGTCATCAAACACAAAAATCACTGAAGCTATTGGTAAAAGGCTGATAGGAGCATGCGCGAACTTCGGTGCGGTCCCCAATGCGGGGACTTCGGTGTTCAAAGATAGGTTCGTAAACCATAAGGATATGTTCCTTGGCTTTTAAACAATTTTTTCTAGAATTCGAGTGAAATACACTCGGAGGTTTGCCATTGCCTGCCGAGGGGCGACCGCTATTAGAAAAAAGTTTTTCTTAACTTTGGTGTTTCACCGAGATTCGAAACTACATACGTTCCCTGACCAGTGCTGACAATAACTATTACTATTATTATTATAAATGTTGTTTCCTAGAGCGCCGGCCGAGGGCGCAAAGTGTCATAATTCTATACCAAATTTAAAACAATTTCACACCCTGCAGTGATAACTTAAAAGGAGATTTTCAAGAAGCTTAGACGGAACTGCACTTTTAGTATGTAATAGAATAAAATAGTTTGCAATATGAAGTCCGAGGAAAAAGCAAAAACAAATTCCAAAGCTAATGAACTGCGCCAGAAACATACATCGCCGAGTGCATATAATTTATTTACTATTCCAGCAGCTCTTCATATAACAACCTGCAGAAATGAAAGCAAAAGTTTATGGGAAGGAAACATATTTGAAGATAAAATTGTATTAATTCATGCGATTAAAGTAGCTTGCCCACCAACTTAAATCGCTTATTGAATCTCTTCCAAATCGAGCTTTTGAAGTTATTGTATTGTTATTGTCATATACATTATTAAACAAAACAAATGTCTGTTTGCAACAAAACCGTTTTTTTTATCTATCCAACAGACAGATACAGATGTACAGCCTGCCAGAGCTTTTGATACAATATTAAGGGTGGTTAAGTTTCAAGGGCCGGTGTTAATTTCGATTAAAATACAATTTTTTTTTTTAATCATTGTAATTTCTCTTTATTATGATAATATTGGTATGACTCAATTACGTATGGAACAAAATATCGGCCAAATCACCGCGGCCTCGGCGACACACCTCCATCCGATGGTCCAAATTTTCGACGACGCTGAGGCATAATTGAGGTTCTATACCGTTAATGTGCCGAATTATCTCATCCTTTAGCTCTTGAATTGTTGCTGGCTTATCGACGTACACCTTTTCTTTCAAATAACCCCAAAGAACGAAGTCCAACGGTGTCAAGTCACATAATCTTGGCGGCCAATTGACATCGCCGCGACGTGAGATTATTCGGCCATCAAATTTTTCGCGCAAAAGAGCCATTGTTTCGTTAGCTGTGTGACAAGTGGCACCGTCCTGTTGAAACCACATATCGTCCACATCCATATCTTCCAATTTGGACCATAAAAAGTTCGTTATCATCTCACGATAGCGAAAACTATTCACAGTAACTGCCTGACCGGCCTCATTTTGGAAAAAATACGGCCCAATGATGCCGCTGGCCCATAAACCGCACCAAACAGTCACTCTTTGTGGGTGCATTGATTTTTCGGCAATCACTCCTGGATTATCATTCGCCCAAATGCGGCAGTTCTGCTTTTTGACGAATCCACTGAGGTGCAAATGTGCCTTATCACTGAAGATGATTTTCTTCGAAAATTGGTCATTTACATTTCATAATAAGCCTGAATAACTTTAATGCGTTGCACGATTCTGTATCTTTCCATGGTTCAAATTGAGCTAGTATGAAATTGATAAATGTCAAATGAAATGTAGAAAAAACACTTGACGTTTAGGTGTGATTCACATTCAACATCGGCCTTTTAAATTGAACCACACTTTAGAAGATTGATGGGATTTAAGTCAACGCACTGCCCCACGCTGTCCAAGAAAGGAGCACCCAGTGACCTAAGCGTTTAGCGGCCAAACTCGGACATTTACAGAGAAAAAGCTCAAGAGTCTCCTTCTTTGAAAGGTCCCTACAGCTTCTGCAATGGGGTTAAGGAGTTATGGGTAATCAGAGGTCCGAAAAATGATGATTTTCAATTTTTTGCTAGTCAATTGCTTTATTTTAAAGAATTTAAACATAGCATTAATACATAATGTTTCGGCTTGACTCTAGCATAATTTAAAAAAAAAAAATTAAATTAATAATTGTAAACATTATACCTGAATGATCTACATGACTGTTTGAAAGGTGGTCTACTGATTGAGGGAATAAATGTACGCCTTCTTCTATATTCTCTTAGCTGATAATCCTAACGTCATGCCATGTATGATTAAAAAACTAGAAATATATTGCGCTGAGTGGAACATGGAGGTAAATTTAATGAAATCTGAGATGATGGTCTTTAGAAAAGATGCTCAACTAGCCAAGGCAAAAAAATGGTGGCACAAAGGTGAGGAAATAAAAGTGGTAGCAGAATATAAATATCTTGGTTTCAAAAGCTAGCATTGATAGTACATGGAACGATTTTTTAGCTAAGCCATACATCTCATACAAAGCCAAATGGAAGCTGTTTCAGGCTGTGTGCAGAACCATACAAACATACGCCGCTCAAATCTGGGGTTACACGCTGTTCGAAGAAGTAAATAAACTTCAGCGATATTTTATTAAAAGAATTTTCAAATTACCTGACTTCACCCCGAATTATGCAATAACGCTAGAAACTAACGTAGAATATAGCTACTTATATTCGTTAGAACTACATATGAAATATATTATATTTGGAAAACTATCTATAAATACAACAGCAGTAGACTCCCGCACAAACTTACACAGTGCATATTACGAAAAAAAGTGTTCTGGCTCAAACAACTCAATGACTTGGGGATGGAGTTTGGCCTAAAGCTTGAAGAAAATATAACTGCTACGGACTGGCAAGATCGCTGTACCCAGCTTTTATCAAACTACAAAATTTAAACACGGCAAAACAAAAAGCACTATCAAGCACCACACGAGTATATAAACACTTAGATCACTCAAAAGGAGAATCATACTTTAGAGAAGATATGCGGTTAGCTGACATATCAACAATATTTAAAGTAAGATGTGGTTTGTTAAAACTGAATGCAATAGCTTATGGAAACGCGATAAAAATTTGCACACTATGCAACTCAAACGAAGAAGAAGACATGTACCACTTCTTAGGAAGATGCCCTGTACTGAATGAAATCAGACAAAGATACTTAAATGCAGAGAAGCTAAACGACGCTGAAGTAATATACCTATATACTAAATGGCCAAAATTGGAGAACACTTACTGGCTTCATATACTCAGCCTGGCACTATAGAGATTTTCTTATAGCAGATTCCATTATTAATTAATTTAAGAGTTGTGACAGACAACATCGTTATTGTCACAAACATTTTTATTTATTTCTTTATTTACTTTAATATATTAAATTAATTAAGGTACGAATCAAATCAATTGTTAACCATAATTTTTTTATAAATTAAATAAAGAATTACCTACCTACCTAATTGTAAACATTATCGCTGTTTGTGTGCAGCCCGTTTCTTCAGAAGTCCCTTGCGGTGATCATCA
This sequence comes from Anastrepha ludens, assembly GCF_028408465.1. Classification (NCBI taxonomy): domain Eukaryota; kingdom Metazoa; phylum Arthropoda; class Insecta; order Diptera; family Tephritidae; genus Anastrepha; species Anastrepha ludens. The sequence continues at coordinate 105,483,571 of NC_071499.1, forward strand.
CAAGTCCTGCGAGATTCATCTAAAATCAATCGGACGAGTAAAATTAGTTTTATTGATAGATAATCTGGTGTCTGATTGAAGCTTTTTTCCAAAATTTTTTTTTATTTATTTTATTTTATAAAGGTTTACATAACAAGTAGTGCAGCGCTAGCATCGGAGGCTCGATTAGATCCGACGAAGTAGATCAGTATCTTTGAGATAGTTATATACAATAATATATGTAGATATGTTGGCTTCGCTTGGATTTTTTAATATTTCAAGAGGGTCAATGTTGCGAAAGTAATGATGTTTAGGTCATGAAGACAGAATGTGATTTATACTCAGGGTGGAGTTGCAAAACGGGCATAGATTGGGTGGATTGCCTTGAAGTATATGGGCGTGTGTAATTATTGGGTGGCCTAGTCGAAGGCGTATGTATGGTGTGACCATATTCGTTGGGATTGACTCACTAAAACCTGGTTTTACATGCTTAGGATTAACTAAGGAGTAGAGATGGTTATAATTGCTCCACTCGCGTAGGAGGTCACTTTGCCTTTGGTGTTTTATGAGACTGTAGATGTCATTTTTAAAGATGATATTGGATGTAATGGTAGGGGTGATTCTCATTTGTTTTGCAATTTGGTCAGCATGTGTATTACCATTAATATCTGCGAGGCCAGGAATCCACATAATTTTGATTTTTTGTGGTTTGGTAGTTAGTGTCTCTCTTATAAAATCAATTATGTAGTTAGAGTTGTTGTAGTTCTGGATGGCCGAAAAGCACGATAAGCTATCAGTGCACACTATGAATTTGCCCTTGTTTTGGATTGCATACAAAAAAGCGTTAAAAATTGCAACTGCTTCTGCTGTAAAGATAGAGCAGAATGGGAATAAAAGCCCATAAGTTATTATTTCGTTTTGCCCTTTTACGACAACATATGAAGTCTGTTCTGTCTTAGACCCGTCGGTATAGATCAGCTTCCAGCCCATGGCTCTGTAATTCGCTGCGATTTCAGAAAAAATGGATTTATATTCTTCACGAGATGTATTCGCTTTACGTTTTAGTGCTAAATTGTTAATAAAGGACGCCTCTTTAAGTAGCCAGGGTGGGTTACGATGTTTACTGATTTGAACCCTTTGCAGCGGTAGGTTATGATCTTTAGCAACTTTGAGACAGAGATGGATGGTTGACGGTATCTTAGGAATACGCTTTCGAAGTGTAGCAAGCTGTACATCTTTTCGAAGTGCGTTGTTCGATGTTGTTATAAGTTTAGCGTAAAGTTTACCAATACAGTCTTCTGCGTTATCTGCGATAGAAGTTAGTTCAGTTTCCGCAAAAAAATTCTTCAGAGGAGTTGTTGGAAATGCTCATAGAGATCTTCTCAGAGCTGTATGGTAGGAAGCCGAGAGTAGCTTTAATTTAATTTTAGCATTATGTCCGTAAATCTCCAAGCCGTACTGGTAAAATGACGTGATAAGAGCCTTTGTGACGTTTATCCAAAATTAAAAATATGGCGCCTCAGGAAATATTTCTCAGATTTTGGAGAAAAAACCGACAATCAATTGTTGAGAAAAAAAATCGATCAGGCACGAGTTTTTTATGTTTTTCAAAAGCGCTATAAATTTCATTGAAATTTACCAAGCGATTTTTAAGTTACAGTGATAAAAAAAAAATAGTTGTTTCGCGTTGGTCTTTATTTGTTCCATTGTGATTTCTATTTAATTTGTTTTCATTAAAACAATTTTTTTCGAGTTATACATTTCTTTAGCAGTGAGATTTACATACAAAATGCATTGTAGAAAAAATTTACTTTTTTTGGAAAACCCATTAGTCCGCAAAACATTTTTAATAAGGGCAAACATGAACAGAATTTTTAGTTATAAAACTGTTTCTTTAGCTTTAATGCATCAACTAATATTTCAAAAACTGTTTGCATGATTTCGTGCACTAATTTCAGCGTACGTAAACCTCAAACGCTTGTTTATTATTATTGATGTTAGTTTCTTAATACAAATACTTACATACATTGCATTTACGAACATTCAATTCCCCACCCCCAACATTCGTTGACTTATCATCCAGTTAAATCAGGAAGCAATTAGTAGCAGCTTATTCGAAACAGCTGTTAACAGTTCAACGGTAAAAAATGTAGAATCTGTTAACAAAGTAATGAGAAGAGAATAACATTTTAAAGCCAAAAAAAAACAAGAAATCACAGAGAGCGCGCATTCTCAGTGCCAAAAGAGCGTGCATAGAGTGAGCAGACAAGCCAAAGAGCACAGAAAATATATTAACTGCTCAAAAAGCGTAAGCAGCATTGCAGCAATGAGAGACGAAGAACCTCACATTCCCTGTTAAGTTCGAGTACTATGTTCCTACAACAACAAATTATGTATTACACTTTTATGGCTTCAAGCCGCAAACAAAACCAGTTGCAAATACGAAAATAGTCTTACATGCCTAGAGACAAGTCCTTTATGAGGAACATATACGTATATTTATAATTATATAGACACATATGTATGGGAGTATGTACGTAAGCACTACGTACGTACATACGTTTCGAAATATATGTAGAAGAACCTGTGACGAGTGCAAGCAGTCGCGAAGTGTTTGGCTGCGCAAGCGGCGGCATGACACCGCATATATCCTTGTTCACTACGTGCAGCCGAGTCAATTTACATGCGTTTGCGTATATGTATGTATGTATGTAGGAGCTTGTGTGTCTGCATAACACGCGGCACAATACAGTGTAGACAACGGCGTTGACGGCGACGTGACCGACCCTCGCTCATTTGGTGATTGTCAGAAATTACTTGTGGCGGAAATATTTAATGATCCTTTCTGACTTAATTCCTGCAAATTTCAATATGATTTTTTCTTTTTCCATTTACCAGCGCGACCCTCACCGCCACTTCCACGGCAACAACGACTTTGGCTTTCATTACATATCCTTTTGTCTAGATTTTCATTTCGTTTTTGGATTTTAGCCAAAGGACAATTCGTACAAACAAACATACATATGCGCATATAAGCGCAAAGTGAGCACAGCGAAGAGTAATGCCGAAGGGGGCAAAGAGCTGTACTGGGAGGGCAGTGAGTGAGCGTTAAAAAGCAGAAATTACGTCAACAGCGTCACCAAGGGGAGAAATACACGTATCTGCATGCTACTTAAAAATAAACCCACTTACCAACAGCATGAACACATTTACAAGCATCCATCTGAGTGTATGTGTGTGCGTCTGTGTGGGTGTTTGTGTGGACGTTGGTGTATTTGCTCATAAAGGAAGGGGCGTCACAAATGAGGGAAATTGAATGCAACACACGAAACAATAAAGTGCCGCCAAAATGAGTTCCTTTCGCTATTTTATTCTTCTTACTTGTTAAATGTTTGCATGCGTGTGTGTGTGTGTGTTTATGCGTGTATTTGTGGATGATTTTATTTTACGGGTTCATATTCGGTACTTAATACTGTGCGGTGTGATGTTTTGTTTTTGTAATTACATTGTACAAACTTACTTGTTACGCATATTTACATATATACATATGTACGGATGCATGCTTGAATGTATGTATATATATTTGCGCGAATGCGTCCTTTTACATTGACATCTTGCAAGACTTTATCAATTTTATTCAAGCTGATTACTCTGAGCGGATGTGATGATGGCGCTGTGTGCGAGAGCAAAAACAACTAAGCCAACAACAACCAAAACTGCGAAAATGAAATGAACGACACTGTGTGGCGCCAACAAACTGGTTGGGAATACATAAATGCGTGCATACAAGAAAGTTGCAGACGTTGATTGAATGAGTTTGAGAAAGCCGAGTGTCTTTGGGTTTCTAATTATGTAAAATGGCATTCATTCAAATAATGAATTTATATTTTGAACTTAAATAAACAAATTTAAAAAATATGAAGAGTAAAAACATAAAAACATACAAAAATAAAAATAAAACTTTTTCGAGCTCTTACTTTACTTTTGATAGAAAATATTGTAGTTTTGAAACTTGACAAGTTACGATCGGGTAGTGGAGGCATTTATAGAATATCCTAATGATTTCGTTTTGAAATGTGGAATTTATAAAATACAGTACTATCTCGATAGTCCGGACACCCTTAATGTTAGGGGTCGTCCGGATTATGGGGGTGCCCGGATTATAGATGATTTTTTTTCAAATAAACGTTGTTTTTTTGAAATGAACATAACGCAATTCAGATATATGTATGTACATAAATAGTTTTATTAAATACAGTACAATCATACTTACATAATACAGTATAATCTCGATAATTCGGACAATTAAATACCAGAGGTTGTCCGAAATATCGAATTTTCCGGATTATCGAGTGGGTAAAAAATTTAATAGAAATCAGTAGATCAGTAATTAAATGAAAAAAACTTTTATTTAATCTTAATTGATTAATATTCAATGAGTTATATGTACATATATTAGTTTTTATTCGGCCGTAAAATAATTCAATATATTCGTTTGCTGCAATTTTGTTTCATTTCTCTTTCTGAAGGCAATATTTCTGAGACTCACAAGTTTTAAAATGTCTCCGGATGAAAATTCCTGTTCCTCTGCATATTTAATACAACTATCAAATGCGACAATAGCTTGAGAGTGCGAAATTTTAGGATCTTGACTTTCATTTTCGTCAAGACTGCTGTTCTCGTTATCTTCTTCCTCAATCTCGTTGATATCGAAATCAGTGTCGTCATTCAACCACTCAGTAATCTCGTTATCATTATATAATATACATCAGGGGATATTTCAACAAGAAGATCAATTATTTTAGTTGAGCTGCTGGGCCGTAGCATCGCAAAAGACAAATCATCATCTGAGTCCCATTCCTCGTCATAAAGAATTTTGTTAAAACATTTTCTGAGCACGCGTTCATCCACATTTTTCCCAGCATTAGACGATAAAAAAGCCACATCTTTTAATGTAAAGTTTTTTAAAGATTCCGGGAGATTGCTCGTTGGGCTGGACAAAAGTAGAGACAAAAAACTCTTCCGATAGTTTGACTTTAAAATTCGGATAGCATTTTGGTCCATTGGCTGTATAAGAGCCGTGCAGTTTGGTGGCAAAAACATAACATATATGTCCTTATCGACATCCGACAGTGATTGGGGATGGCAAGTTGCATTGTCTAGCAGTAAAATGGCTTTGGCTGGTAAATTCTTTTCCTTTAAGTAACGCTTTACTTCTTTAACGAATGAGTTTTCAAACCAATTTTTAAAGATTTACTCTGTCATCCAAGCATTTTTGGTATAGGAGTACCCAAGCGGAAGGTTTACTTTTTTAAACGCTCTGGGGTTTTTGGGTTTCCCTATCATGAACAATGGAAGTTTATGTTCTCCGGTGGCATTACAGCAAACTAGAAGTGTTACTCTTTCTTTTCCAATTTTGCGCCCGGGTGCGAATTTTTCATTATGCAATGCAAGGGTTTTTTCTGGAAGTTTTCTCCAAAACAAAGCAGTCTCATCTGCATTATAAACCTGATCATACGTAATGCCCATTTCTGCAATTTTCTTTCGCAATTTTTCAATAAAGGGTTGCACAGCAGTAGAATCATTGGAAAGTTTTTCGCCAGATATTTTTAAGAATTTAATTCCATATCGGGAGCGAAAATTATTGTACTAAACCAACCATTACTAGCCACAAATTCCACACTTTGTCCGTAAATTTGGGAACAGAATTGTTTGGCCTTTCTTTGATGATTTCCGAGGAAATCGGTGCATTGTTTCGTCTTGCGTTTACAAACCATTTATACAAGTGGTCTTCCATCTTTTCAAACTCCGCAGGTCGCATAGTTTTACGCTTTCCAAGGCCACATTATGTTCTAGCAATGTAACTGCAAAATATAATCAAAGGAGTGTAAACTCTTCTTACAAAATGTTTTCGTTTTTTACCTATCAATCTTTAATCCATTTGATTTTATGTCCGAAATTGTAGATTTACCTACATTGTATTGCGCAGCTAGCTGTCGAATTGACTGTCCTTCACTTAGTTTCTTAAGAACTTCTTTTTTCTGGTCTATCGTTAAAAACGTATGTTTTTTCTTAGTTGCTGGTGTCATAGTTAAATTTATACAGCCGACAGTTAAGGAAATTATGGAGTTAATGTTTGAAATTAGCTACTGAACTACACGTTACGCAAATATGCTTATGAATATGAACTAGGAGGCTGACGAGCACTTAAACGCACTATTCACGCAAAGTAGTTAGCAGGCGAGTCCCCTTTATAAAATAAAATAAAAAATAACGGAATTCCTTTTTATTTCAGCATATTCACTGGAAAATAAAGAAGTGTCCGAATTTTAGAGGTACATGAATACGTGGTGTCCGGATTACAGAGACTTCAATAGAAAACGTTTTGGTGTCCGGATTACCGCGCTGTCCGAATTATCAAGTGTCCGAATTACCAAGATTAGACTGTAATATGTACATCTGTACATAATCAAACATTTTTTTTATTTAATATAGTATGTACTATTTCAAAAAAATTATTAATTTTGGTCTGCTGCGAGTTCGCCAGCAACATTTTATCTGCAGTTTCTTTAAGTCGTCTTAAAACTAAAATATCCATAGCCGAAGCGTCAATTTGTTCTGCCCATTGTATAGCCTTGGAAAAAATATTTTTTGCTTCACCGCTACTTATAGTATTTACCGCTTCAACTATGGTGCAATCAGAATCAGCTTCTTCTATATTATTATTTTCCACCACAGACTGTACAATTTCCTGATCAGAAAAATCGTAGTCGAATTCATCTATTCCTTTCGCCCAATTATTTATGAATTCAATGTCATTCTGTGAGTCTGGATTAAATGATGCGATGATAGTTTGAATTTCATTCAAATCTGGATTATTGACTGTAAGCTGAGCCAGAGGTATCGAATCTTCCTCGGTCCATTCTTCGCTGTGACTCCCCAACAACTCCTTCCAATTGTGTACAATATTTTGTTGTGATATACCTAACCACGCATTGTTTAAAAATGTAACAGCATTTCGCAGCGTAAAGTTTTTTAATGCAATTCCAAGATCTGTATTGTCCGTAATGAGATGATTTAAAAGCTGTTTTCGGTAAGTGACTTTTATATTTTGAATTAAATCTTGATCTAACGGCTGTATGACTGCTGTGCAATTAGGTGGAAGAAACACAATTCGGAAATTCGGATCCGTTCCAAGATCTTCCGAACCTACGTGGCATGGCGCATTGTCAACTAGTAAAATAGCCTTTAACGGTCTATTATTATCTTTCAAAAACTTTTTTACGTTTGGTATAAAATGTTTTCTGTACCATTCTGTAAATAAATATGTCGACATCCAACCTTTTTTACTTGCATTATAAATTACAGGCAGATCAAAATTTTTAAATGATTGTGGATTAACTGATTTGCCTATTACCAACAATGGTAACTTATGTGTGCCAGAAGCGTTTCAACAAGGCATAAAAGTTATACGATCTTTCGAAATTTTTCTACCGGATGCGGATTTTTCGTGCGAGTGCACCATTGTTGTTGTAGGAATAGCTTTCGAAAAAGCTGCAGATTCATCTGCATCATAAATCTGCTCATTGTCTAGCTCCATTTCTTCAATGATATTTTTAAGTTTCTGCCTAAACGGTTCTACTGCAGAGACATCACTGCTAACTTTTTCACCACAAATTTTTAATTTTCTTATGCCATGTCGTGCTTTAAACTTTTCGATCCAACCTAGACTTGCTGTAAAATCGTTTTTGCCAGTTATTCGATTGTAGAAATATTTTGCTTTGGTTTGAATCATTTCGGTTGATATAGGAATATGCTAGTGCCTCTGTTGGATAAACCAAGTCATTAAGGCCTCCTCCATATCAGCATGTTCTCCAAGCTTCATAGTCTGCCTTTTTACTGAAAAGTGTCACTAAGTTAATTAATTGTAAACTAAATTTAATTAAATGTTCACTAACCAGGTTTCTGTTCACATTTAGTCGCGAATTTTCTAATGGCATCTCGTTTCTTTTTTATGTCAAAAACAGTAGATTTGTTGACACCAAATTCTGTTTGAAACCATCTTAATGATTTTCCTTTATCAAGGAGATCTAAAATTTCACATTTTTTCTGAAGAGTAAGGGTTTTATGAGCCCTTTTATTAAATTTTCCACTGCTCATAATAATAATGCCCACTCAATTCAGTTTGTCACTAAAGAATAAACACAACGCGTGATTTAGGCTGTTGCATTTCGTATAAATATATTGTTGTTAAAGTACCGCTATTTTACGAAAAACTCACAAAGCAAACTAAAAATTAAAATACATATGTATGTACATATTGCGAAGCAAATTTGAAAAATGTCCGGATTATAGAGTAAAAAATGTTAAACTGTCCGAATTATAGCAGTTGTCCGGATTATAGATGTGACCGGACTACCGCGTGTCCGGATTATCGAGATAGTTCTGTACTAGCTGACCCGGCGAACTTTGCTCCGCCCTAGAGGCAATGAAAAAGCAGATTTTCGATTTTTTTAAGTTTATTTTTTTATTAATCAAGTATTTCAATGAAGCTTTAATGTATTGCATTCTTCAGTTAAGCACCTTGTGATACAAGACATTTTTTGTTTTATAATCAGGTGCAAGAACAACTCAGATGGTTTTCCGTCCCGTGAACATGCCACATATAATTGACTATGTGAGAAACATTGATTTTATAGATTCAGACCACAAACTTTCAAGGATTGTCTTCGTGATTTGTTAATGGTCATGGCGATTGCAAGACGGATCCGAAATTGAAGTCTTTTAAACTCAAACGGAAGATCGGCTGGAATCATCATCGGGATCCTCGGAATGAGAACTTCTTCAGCTTCGAATTTTCCTTTGAGTATCGTCGCGTAAATCACATTATTCATCAATTTATTTAGCACCAAACGGGTTGCAAGTTGCAAAGTTTTGGTGGGCTTATGTTTCGAAGCATGATTACTACGGAGCCAACTTTTAGGCGTAAATTGGAGTTGAAAAATTCAATTGGATAGTTGGTGGCCTCATCTTCATTTGTTACACAGTCAATGGATTTGAATGAACGCATTGTTCCAATGATATCATTTTGAATTATGTAGTTTAGGTCATCTACATCTTTATTCTTAGCCGCTAAAACTGCTCGCTCACTCAACCATTCATTATTTTTGTAGTTATTAATGATGTTTGGGAATACTTTATTGATAAGTTCGTCTTTCGAAGAGACAAAGTTACAAAAATTTAGAGGAAATGAAATCAATCCGCTCGATTCGTCGACAGGTACTCGACCATTACCGATAGTCAGTAATTGCCTAGAGAAATCTTCAGTAGATGTATCATTAAGTAATGCAACTCTCATGTTTGTTGTCAGCTGAAGTTTCTGCACATAGCGCCATAGATTCGATGATTTGAGGCAAGCGTTTATTTCGTCAGCAGCCGTTGATCTTGGAATTACTGGCAGTGTTTGGCGGAAGTCACCAGACAGTAAAATCATTGCGCCTCCAAAACATCTCGAGTCATTGCGTATATCTTTCAATGTTCGGTTAAGTGCTTCTAATGCACGTTTATGCGCCATTGTGCATTCGTCCCAGATGATGATTTTCGATGCTGATAAAACTTTGGCCATTGCTGAGTTTTTTGAAATATTACATATTGGTTCTTCATTTTTTTGAAGATTTAACGACAATTTTAATGCTGAATGAGCCGTACGGCATCCTTCTAATAATGTGGCTGCTATTCCAGAAGAAGCAACTGTAAGCGCAATGTTGGATTTCGCACGAACAGTGGCTAAAATTACTGACATGAGGAATGTCTTACCAGTTCCACCAGGGGCATCAAGGAAATATAAACCACCATTTCCATCAGCAATTGCCTTCATTAATGTATCATAAACTTCTTTTTGTTGGCGATTCAACAGTGGTACATTCGTCTGAACTACTAAATCTACTTGTTGATCTCTGTTATTCGCCCGACGATTTCGCATTGCCAACCGAGCCGTTTCACGGGCTGCCTCGCTGTGCTCTTGTGATTGAGAAGCACGAAGTCGAGCCATACTAACGCGGCGCTCTTCACGGACAATTCCTTGTGCTTCTTCAGTCATTTCATTCCCAATGTTTCGTATCCTTCTTGCATTACGGCTTTGTTGGGAAAGATTCGATCGTCTTGGTCGCGGCATTGATAATGATGATTCAAAGAGAATACAAATTATTGTGATTATATATTTCTAACAAAATTTATATTATCAAATTTTCTACTTATCCATAGACAAAATTACGTTTAGCTGTCATTTGCGTTTTGCTATTCCATAACAGATGCCTTTTTGTTATACCACATTTTATAGTGACTTCACGGAAACGCGTTCGAATGGGATAAAAAGTATCCTATGCCCGTCTCCTGGTCCTAAACTACCTCTCCACCGATTTTCAGCCAAATCGGTGTGGCCGTTCTCGAGTTATAAATAGTGTAACTAACATGACTTTCTTTTATATAGATAGATTCTGGTAACTCAGTCAGTGTGAATCTAAATCAATTGGTGATGTTGAACAGAAACAATTGCAGGCTCGCGGTTAAGCACAATGGACCAGCCGGAATAACTCAGTCGTACCGTAATCGTAGTACTTCGTAAGTTTACATTACAGGTGCCCGTACTGTCGCAGTGCACCGAAGAACAAGAAATGGCGAGCCATATCTTGTTTTAATACCCGCGCTTCATTAATGAGCGAAATATACTTGAGAGAGTGTTTGGTGAAAACATAAGTGAGAAAATGCTTATCCCATATATGTGCGAAAAAGAAGAAAAGAAAGAAGAAAGACTGGAAAATTACATGTGTATTATGCACGTAGATCCCTAGAAAGAGCTCCTTAACACAATGTACAGAACAGAATGGCAATAACTGACGATTGAGTAATAATATACTCACAACGGCCTCGTCTCGTACTACTTAACGGTAAAGCTCCAAGGGAACATACCGTAGGACATGAGGGGGGGCTTAGTTGGGTTAAGGGGTTACATGGGTTTCCTTGAGGAAAAAATGGCCTTTTATCAACAATTTTTTTGTCACATAAATAATGAAATTTTTTATTACAATTTAGTATTCTTATAAAGATACATGTTTTAACAACAATCCCTGTAATTTTTGTGGAAAAATATTCAAAACTCCGCCATTGAGATGTGACTTTCGGTGACTCCTCGAAAAAAAGACGCCTCCGCGTTGGCAGAAGAGCTTCTTACCGGATCATCTGAAGTGAAAAAACAAAAATGCGTATTTTAGTTAAGAGCTAGCCTAGAAATTGGACGAAGGAAAAAAAAAATCAAAATTGAATTTTTGGCAGACCTTTCTACAAAACATGCCAATTTTGCGGAAAATTTCGCAAAATTTTTTTTTTTTTAAATAGTTGTAAATGGAAAAAAAAAATCCTTCGTCCAAGTCCTTAAGAATTGTATCTCAAAGACCTGTGCAAAATTTCATCAAAATCGGTTGAGTAGTTCTCGAGGAATCTTGCCAACCGACGTTGAAAACACAGTTTTGAGAAAAAGGCGTTCGAAGTTTTGAGTAATGAAAAACGTGAGAAAATGCTACTTACATTGAATCTACTATTCCATTATTCGCGCATATTCATGGGAATTATGGCCAAGTTTTAAGTCCATACCATAATAATAATGATGATATTCCTTCATTAAAAGTACAAGCAACAATGAATGCAGAAATTGAAACGATTTTTGAGCCAGCAGGAAGTATTTTGGGAGTAATCTTCCAGATCAACTGGTTGAAACTTTCATTGTTTTTTTGTGTGAGACCACCAACACATCGCTCCAAACGCTCAGTTTTACTTAGATCTTCATAAATAAGTGTCATTGCAGTCAAAACATCTTCTGGTAATGGAGCATAATCGTGTTTGAACGATGCAAGAGTATTCGTTGCCTATGCTCGCTGCCAGGCACACCACGAGTCTGGACCTTCCGGGCAATTTTGGTGTTGATGATTTTTGCCTGTAGAACTGTAGTGATAGTAAGTAGCCCATATAGCCTCTTTCATTTTTTCCACTGAATCACAGTTTCTTCTTATCGCCAAACCATAATATATGGTTATTTTTGTCAATTAATTTGCCAGTTAATTTACTTTTGCCAGAAAGAGTTTTTTTTTTTGAGTATTTTTACCTTTGACAATTTTGTTTACAACTGTATTCTTCACTAAATCACGTAACCGGGATCCCATTCTCTTCTGTACATGCCCAACGCACTCTTTCTTAGTAACAACAAAAACATCACCGTAAGGATTGGCTTTGAGAATACCAGAATATGTTTTAGAATCCCCCTCTCCTATATAATTAACGTACCTCAAGCCATATTTTACAATAGAACGTTTAAATATTTCAATAACTGAAAATACTTCCATGTTCCCTGATGCTCCAGTGTGATTGGCAGTACAATGATTTGCTGATTTGTGTTCTTCTTGCCACTCTTCATATTCTGTCGTTTTTAATTTTTTCTTCCAAGACTCACATAATTTACAGTAAGAACATTTCACAATCAAATCCAAGACTTTTCCAGAGTAATATCCGATTACAGAACTGACACCATAAAGTGATGCGAAGCCACGCTGTTTTCTATGTCCCATCCCCTGAAACACTCACACCTGTCGTATCTTCAAGGTTCTTTTCCAAAATCGTTAATTTCTTTTCTTGTTTAGAAGCAGAGGACAATAGTTTCTCAGCAACTGTTTCGATACAGGCATGTATTTTATCAATATAAAAATCGTATATTGATTGGTTCAGAAAGGAGCTGCTTATATCCATCAAACCGCAAAATTTCTTACATCCGGCAAGACCCAAGCCTAATACTCGCATAACAAAAATGAACCGTCGATTTAGTTCATACATTTTGCCAATTTTTTGGCATGATAAAATATACTTGGGATCACATCGTTCACATGCTACCACTATATTGAATCCCAGACCGACTTTGGAGCACTGTTTAAAATCTACTTTTCCATTACACAATTTATCTTCACCTTCACTTTTAATAATGTTTGAACACCGCACAAAACACGAGAGTGTAGAAAAAACCATCACAAAGTCTATGATTGAATATTGAAACATGGCTTCCTCTGGCACGTGGTCTTTATCGTCATCTTTAAATTTTTTTGCCGACGCACTCGTGAAAGAATCGTCATGTATCTCAGGATTTTTCGGATTAAATGACTGTTTCCTTTTTCTATTTATCTGTTTTATCTGAATTCTAGAAATTTTCGGCATTTTTTATGAAATAAAATTTACAACACAGACTTATAACTTCACTTATAACCTCAAAATAAACCTCGTGGTTCAACAACAAATTATGCACTAAAATATTTTTAAATTAAGTGGTTGCCCTTACTAAGTGAAAGACAAGTAGGACGGACTAACAATAGACGAGCAGCTGCTCCGGTATACCTGCGGTGCGCTAAGCCTTGAGCACTCGACTTCTAAAGGCTATATCTCCGAAAGTATTGCTCGGATCGATTTGAAATTTTAACACAATATTCTAGAGATATTGTAAAATTTAATAGGATTAAAAAAATTGATTTTTTGAAACCGTGAAACCCATGTAACCCCTTAAAGTCCCACACCACGGCTTCGGACATAGGCTTTTGATGCTTCCCCTCTTCCACCAAAAAAAGAGGTGGCATAACCATAACCATATGAAACAGCTGAACGAACCAACCTATGGGCAAAACAGTAATCGATTAGAGGTGACATGCCATAATGTCGTAACCATAACCATAACCGTACAGACCAAGCGAATTTTGGTTTTTCGCCGTAATCATGAAGAGCTAATTGACCGTTTGACGAATTTTTTGTGTATTAATAATTTTTGTGCAAGGGGAATGGAATACACAATTTGGAATTAAATCTTATATAATTCCTGTTTTTTGTGGGTTAGTACAATAACGAATGACGAAAAATTAATTAGCAGAAAAGTGCAACGGCAAGTGCCTGCATGACAAAGCGCATATCGACTTTAAAAACCCCGAAGGAAGAGGCGGGCCTGTATCGAAATTGCAAGGAATTTAGGAGTCGACGGTAGATAACAAGAGTGTTCAATGTTTTTACAATACTATAAAAAAAAGATTTCTTTATATGTATTTCAAATAAAAGCTTTTTTGACTAAGCGATGGAGAAACTTGCGGCAGCTTTAGAGCAAAGCAAAAGAAAATGCGCGAAACACTTCCAGAAGTAGTGCTTCTGTGGGTTGGCGAAGGGGGCTACAATTTGTAAGGTGCCATAGTTTTCCTTGCCCGTAAGTAAAGTGCACTATTTTTACGTGTATTAATAACAATAATGGTGGTTATAAGGGAGGAGGATGGTTCCATACGTAGAAGTCCACGCAAGTGGGGAAAGTTACTGATCGCCATTCACTGGGGAGTGGCCAGGACGATTCTTCTGCATATGGTTCAAGCAGCTCACATCGTCCGGCATTAGCCCACGTATCATCTGGGTAGCTTCCGAACAGCCGTTTGGGAGTGAGCTAAAGTGAGAAGGCGAAACATGCCAGGATAGCTGGTTGTGCGTTGGGTTTGGGACCGGCCACAAAATTTTCATGACATTTTGCTGATTAGTTTGTGAGTTACAGTCGTTTAAGTGAAGCTACTTTTGGTTTTGTGAAAAAAAATAAAGTCAAAAGAGTTTCGTGTATTGATAAAACACTGTTTTTTAATAAAAAAAAACAATGTGGAAACACACCAAAAGCTACGGAAGTATTATTCGGACTCCGTCGATCGGAACCGTTGAACGATGGTTTCGTGAATTTAGATGCGGTTGTACCGGCACTGAGAACGCAGCGCGTTCAGGACGTCCAAATGAAGCAGTTGACCCAGAAAACATCAAAAAAATCCATCGTATCATTCTGAATGATCGTAAAGTAAAAGTGCGCGAGTTAGCAGAAGTCGTAAACATATCGAAAGGGTCAGTAGGAACGATTTTGCATGAACATTTGGGTGTGAAAAAGCTAGTCGGAAGAGAGGTGCCAGCTTGTCGGACCGTTTGAACGACGAAACCAAGAAAAAGCGGCCTCATTTAGCAAAGAAAAAAGTGTTGTTCCACCAAGACAATGCACCGGCTCACAAATCAACGATTGTCATGGCAAAATTGCACGAATTGCACTACGAATTGCTTTCCCATCCACCGTATTTCCCAGATTTGGCCCCCAGCGACTATTGGCTGTTTCCAAACTTGAAGAGATGGCTTCAGGGAAAGAGATTTCGATCAAATGAAGGGAAACAGACGCGTATTTTGAAGGACTTTCTATCGATCATTTTTCGAAAGGCATCAAAATGTTAGAAGACCGTTGGGAAAGGTGTATCGCCCTAGAAGGGACCTATGTTGAAAAATAAAATGAAATTTGGTTGAAAAAATAGATTTTACCCTCTCACCTTATAAACTTATTGGACCATGTAGTAGTTAGTAGCATCTCTTCGAAGAACACTCACCAAGTTTCATCCAGACTGGTCTATTTATTTATATTTGGCAGTTGAGTGATTTTTAAGAAGTCATTTTCCATCTCGACAACGTACCAACTCACGCCTAAGCAGCTGTGGTCGCCAAATTAATGATGCGATGCCGTTTTCTGCCTTTCAAGAAGCATCTCATACGTCACCAAACGTCTCTCGATATCCCTCCCCCCCAATTGATATGGCACCCTGCTGCCTTACCTGCTGCCTTACCTGCTTTCTGGACTATTCCCATTCCGTGCAAACGTTTACCCACGGTTAATCTGTCAACATCCAACGCTTTGGACATATCATCAAGGGTTCGGCATGCGTCTTCATCCAATAGTTGTTGATACTCAACTATCTGCGAATCTTTTCGGTGCCCTTCACTCACGTCGAAATTGCCACTTTGGAAGCGTCGAATTTGCCACTCTTTGCAAGTTGTATTTGATGGAGCTTGATTACCGTAAATATTGATCAATATACGACACGATGGACAGCTGCACTTTTCTTTAAAAGTTAATAATGAAGCATGACTTCCCGCAAATGCGGTTTTTTCGGGACGAACGTAGACATTTTTGACGTCAGATAAGAAAGGATCTTTACGCTTCAAACGAGTGTCAACTACTGCGATTGAGACCCCACATATACACCTTCAAATCAGCAGTATATTACTAGAGGGAACATAAAAATAGTATCAGCGGCGACACCTCTTTTACGAGGGCGTAAACTTATTCCCATACCCCCCAATAGTTTTTAGCTTTGCTCGAACTTTTCAAACGACCCTTGTAGTTGTGCTAAATGTGAGGCCTTAATCTCTTTTCAGAATGAACTAATTTGCATTTTAAATATTTTACGAAGTAAAGCCGATAATTACTTTGTTATTTGTCTATCAGAGCGACTTAATAACAATTCATCTTAAATTCTGCTGTTTGCTTAACAATGTTTCGTGGAAATTTTCCTACATCCTAATGTAACTGTATGTGTTTTGCATATGTATGTATGCAGCTGTTAGCATTTGCTCGCAGGGAAAGACGCCAGATCTCCTGACTTTACCTGCACCGCTGCTTTACTGCTCTTCCACGTATGTATGTATGGGTAGGTACTCCCGCTGGGTTTCGTGTGCAGTGTTTCCAACTCAATGACGCCATCGTTTGCACATTTCTATAATCACATTTTGTTTCTTCTTTCCTACATCCATATACACACACACACACGTACACGCATATATGCAGCAGCATCTCCTCTATCCTGTCCATTGCTTATTTTTTATTTTATTCCAATTTCATATTCTTTTGTTTTGTTTATAAGTCTTTCTTTCTTTTTTTTTTTGAATACATAGTTTCGTGCTTTGGAGACACGCGACGCAATCAGTTGATGGCGCACGTGCACGTGAGTATGTCGACCGCACGAAAATATACCCACTTGCATCCTTGCGCACGCCTTGGCTGCTGGTGATTCTGCTGCTGCTGCTGCTGCTCCCTCTGTTGCGGCTCTTGGCGACCAAGTGCCACATGTTCCAATTTTTGCGTGCTTTTGTGTCGTTCTTTGACGTTAGTTTATTCGCATGTGTTGCTGTTGTTGCTGTTGTTTTTCCCAAATATTGTTTGCTTTTGTTTGTAAGCTGTGTTTATATATTTTTCCACCATTTACGCTTTGAAAATTTTTCATCACCAGTTAGCTAGCACTCATCACCCCACAAAGAACTCTTTTGGGCTTTGATCTAATCCGACTTGCGTTGCACCACCAAATAAAAACAATACATGTAACACTCTGTTAACTCCCTGCAGCACCACTGCGTGTGAGTGCCCGCACCCCTCCACGGCTCTGCAGGCCCGCCTTTGCGCTTACACGCATGCGGCATTTGCCCTGCCTTGCCAACCAGCCAACAACCTTCCTGCAAATTCTTGTAATCCCTGCATGTGTATACTCGTATTTATGATCAGGATTAGTTTTGCAATTTGCCGTTCCTGTTGCTCGTTCAAGTGGTTGTTGTTAGTGTTGTTGGTGTTTCTATTTAATTTGATTTGAAACGGATGCCATCAGTTAATGGATTTAATTTAATGAGTGTAGCAAATTTTTGCATTTGCCGTAGTTTTACTTTTGAAAGTGTTTGAAAATACAATATTGAAAATTTAGGGATGATTATAGGGCATTTACCGTAGATATAATGAACAATAATTGGCTGAACTGTATAAAGCGGACTTTTAAGCACTAGTTAGGGTTTCGCTGTAGTAGTGGTATCGATGCCAATGCAGGTTAGTGGGTGGTAGTCGTGAGTTGAAGAGTACAAAGAGTAACATTTTTGTTAAGAGTAAGACAGAGTAAACAAAAAGTAAATTTCTGCTTCCTAACCGCCACATTTAAGAACAACAGAACTTTTGTAGTTTACATAAGTTTTGGCAATCATAAAAATTAGCTGAAAGGCTGGATGGAGGACACGAACGTAGATTTGGATGTTGACTGGAGCTTTCATATTACTCTCTGGCCATCAATTGATATAAAGGAAGGGGATTTATTTATTTATTTATTACTTTCTTTGACATTACAAATGTTTTGAGACATTAAAGGGTTAGGTCGCGTCAGAGGCCCGAAAAAATTATCATTTTCAATAATTTTTTGTTTTTTGCTGGTCAATTGCTTTATTTTACAAAAATGACCTTGGCTGGTTGGTTGGTTAAAGTGGTGATTCTTCCAGAATTCATCTAGCGCTTCCGCACCATTTTGTTGCCACATCCTCGTTACCAACTTTTTAACGGTTATTTACAGCATAACTATATCCAGTCTCTGCGGTTAAGGAAGCTTATTAAGTTGTTGACGTCTAAGCCAGATAGTTGTTCGAGATTCTCGAACAGCGGTTGGCCCAGGGTTAACATTCTGTCCTTCTATAGGGCATGGCATTCACAGAGGAAATGGAAGATTGTCTCCTTTTTCTCCTAGGTTGTTTGCAACTGTGACAGTATGTGTTGTGAGGGATGCCCATTTTGGCGGCTTGTTCTCCGATAGACCAGAAGCCAGTTATGACTGCCGTTAGTCTCCAGGCGTCCCGTTGTTTCATTCTTATTAATGCCGACGGTTGCTCGAGGTTGTAGTTGGGCCATAACGTTCTGCTAATTTTGCATTTCGTCCGGACTTTCCACCTACAGTCCACGTTTTGGAGGTATTTTTGGGAAATTGTACTTTTGCCTGCACCCAATGGTGTGAATACCGCTTCTGCAAGAGCGTTATTCATGACAGATCCCCCTCTTGCCAGTTCATCTGCTTTTTCCTTACCTTTAATGTTCCGATGCCGCGGGACCTAGATTAAGGTAACTTTATGGTTTTCACTCAAGATGGTGAGGCTACTCCTGCTTTGTTCCATCACTTTAGAGGTTGTAGTAGCCGAACCCAGTGCCTGGATTGCAGCTTGGTTATCCTAGAGCATAGCGATATTACCCTTAAAAGAGAAATCTGCGATTAGTAGCCTACAGACTTCCCCAATTGCCAGTACTTCTGTACGCCTGGAAGACACTGCTGGTATTAGGAAGACGCACAGATTTCTCGATTTTAAGTCTGTGAGAATATATACCAGCTCCAACACCGCAACCCATTTTACTTCCATCCGTATAGACTCTAGTGTCGAAGTTGTTTAGGGAGAGCCCCGTATTCCATTCTTCCTTATTTGGTAAGAGAGTGGCAAAACTCCTATTACCGACGGGACGATGTAGTCAGTTCTCACCGTGATTAACTAAGTTTGTCGCAATAATAGACTAGCATGATCATACGATTTTTCTCTCCAGCAACTCGCTTCATTTCGCCTTAACTTAAGCAAAATTTCAACAAAAAAAATTAATGATTGTAAAAGTTTGCGCTGTTTGTATGGAGCCCGTTTCTCCAGAAGTCCCTTGCGGTGATCATCACAAGTCCTTGGAGATTGATCTAAAATCAATCGGACAAGAGAAATTAGTTTTATTCATTGATAATCTTGTGCCTGATCAAAATTAACAATATGGCGGCCTCAGAAAATATTTTGCAGATTTTCGAAAAAAAACCGACAATTAATTGTTTGAAAAAAAATCAAAATTTTGAACAAAAAAAATTCTTTGTTCAAGCACGAGTTTTTTTTTCAAGAATAATATGAATTTAATTGAAATCTGCCAAGCGAATTTTAAGTTACAGTGATCACTAGTTCAAAAACATAGTTTTGAGAAAAACGCATTTAAAGTTTTGCTATCGATTTATGTAGAGTTATACGAATTATTTAATTACTTATTATTAATATTATTAGAAGGCCATTACCCACTGCGACTGATCTATTGTGAAAGGCCTATTTTTGTAACCCTAGAGTTTTAGGCTTTTTAAAAATTTTAGCACAGTTTTGGGTTTGTTGTTCCAAAGATTGCATGGATATACTACGATACCACCAAGGTGATGAAGTCTCTGTCTGCCCAACGCAGAACATTTACAAAGCACATGTTCTTAGCTTTCTATGTCCATTTCGCAAAAGCGGCAGACATTGGTCTCAGATAGACCAATATTATTTAGATGATACCTCTGGCTGCAGTGACCTGTAAGATATCCTGTTAAAAGGCGCAGATCTACTCTGCTTAGTGAGAGAAGCTTGTCAGATATTCCTTTGTTGGGATTTAGGAATAGTTTGGCTTGACGCTGACCGGCACAGTTTAGCCAGTGTGCGGAAAGTTTTCTTTCTTCCCATTTCCTAAGGAATTCATTCATGTGGTCTTTTGTGAGTCCACAGAAAGGCTCAGGACCAATAAGTTGCATATTTGCTCCTTGTTTTGCAAGGTCATCAGCCATTTCATTTCCCTCACGCCCTTCATGTCCCGGAATCCAGCCTAGTGTTACTATGTTGAAGTTCCCTAACGTGTTGAGAAGGTTTAGGCAATCATTTACCAATTTAGAGGTGATTGTTGTTGATAGAAGGGCTTTTAGAGCCGCTTGGCTATCTGAAATTATGTAGATGTGAGTACCTCTCATTTTCCTGCTAAGGCATTCTCTCACACATATTTCAATGGCATGTATTTCTGCCTGGAATATTGTTGGGTAGAATCCCATCGGAATCGATTTTTTGAATTTAGGCCCATTGATTCCTGCCCCTGTTCTACCATTTTCCAATTTGGACCCATCAGTGAACCATAGCTGGGAGCCAGGTTTGAAAGTGATAGAGTTAGTTCTCCAGTCTGTTCGTTCATTAATTATATCTTGGAAGTTCCTGAAGAGTATTGGTTTGGGTGATAGTATATCATCCCTATGAAGAATGGGACTATGTAGGAAGTCTTCTAAGATCTTTAAATGCCCTTACACTGTGACATCTATTCCTGGGCCATATAATAGCTGAAGCCGTCATGGCAGCTTCCGAAATATCGATTTGCTGTAGCATTCTGCTACGTAGCATTCTACCTTCTCGAGTGTTATCGTTAGCGCGCTTATCTGCCACTTTCATACGTGCAGCATCCAGCTACTTGCTCTCGAACGCGAAATATTGCTTTACAATTAAAAAGAAGCAAAATTTTGATTTTGCATTACTTATACATATTTGAAAGAAAAATATGGATGCACCAGAAGTGGTAGAAAACCAAAACTTAACGCTAGAGATGTGCGGGAAATCAAACGTTTAGTAACAAATAAATCAAGAAATATGGCAGATTCCCGTCGTTCAAAAGCATTCCTTATTTCGGAGCTGATGCGATTGACTTGCTCAATTGTGCCGTGTTTCTCACGAAAACCGAACTGATGAGCTGGAACAATGTTGTTTTGCTGCAAATGCAGCATCAGTTTTCGTTTTAGCAGTTTTTCAAATAGTTTGGGGAGATAAACTGTATGAAACTGCCTTGGCTTTATTTTTCCGGGCTTCGGGATCATTATAATGGTCGATTTCTGTCCATTGAGAAGGAAAGTGACCAACTTGAAGAATTGCGTTAAAAAGCACACTGAGAAAGCTAACAGCGCGGTTTGGAATCTCTACTAACTTTTAAAGGGATATTTGATCATACCGATGTGTTTTTTAGGATTCATCTCGTTCTCCATTATTGACTTTAGGCTGCCACTTTTTGCTTCTTAGAGCTTCGTCTTTCGATGTGGACGGACTATCATCTTTAGGCCGCTTTTTGGCTTTTGTTTCGGGTGGTGTGTCCTCAACCGACCTTAGTCGTTTCGGACCCGTCGTTGTTCTTCCGGTGTTTTTGGTAGTCATGGGCTCCAGCGCCCTAACATAAGCTTCTTCTCTGGTTAGCCCTTTTTTAGGAAGTGTGTAAATCTTTTCCTGCCCGCACCACTGAGCTTTTTTGGCTGTTCCGTTGTCGGCCCTTCGCCATCAGTGTTGTCCGGAGTCGTCTCGGTTACGCCTTCAACTGCGGACCGTTCCTCCTTATTAGTTTGAGGCATGGTGGTCTATTCCTGTTGAGGTATGACCGCCTCTGTTTTTTGAGGTTTTTTGTTAGCCTCTTGGTTGAAGCCTTCTTGGCCGCGTCCGCCATTTTTTGTTTTATTGCGATTGGTATTCATTTTTGTTCCCACGAGTAAAGGGGCGCCCCAAGTCCGCATACTAGCGACTAGATCCCCCTCTATCCAAGCATCCCTCGGCGTATGCTGTTCCACCTTCGATTGGGGATTTATACTTACCCAAGGAAGTTTACTCTCCCCGCCCGACTACATTAGCCAGGACCCCAACAGAGACATGAACGTGCTGGGGTATCATGTGTGACCACCACGGGGAGAAATAGTCGCACTTCCGACAGTCTTGCAGTTACGGCACAAAGTCCGTTGTTCCCCCCACAAAGACTGCCAGCAATGACCACCAAGTACGTATGAATATTTGTTTTTTTTTACTTAGTATGTCACTGAATGCAGGCTTTGAGTAGTCAAGGCACCGTAGAAATTTCATAGGATTAAGCTGAGAAAAATATTTAAAACTTTGGCACATCAGCTCTGATGCGTGACGTACCGAAAACTTCTCTGGCTTTTTCTCGCACCTGCATTTTACAAGTCGGTTGAACTAATAGAATGTTTGGTCAAGCTCCTCCTCCTATTTGTGATGTGCGTCATAATATTTTTCCACAAACCTCCGAACGGCAGATGGTTTTTTATGAGGAGCTTTTTCATGGCGGAAATACACTCGGAGGTTTGCCTTTGCCTGCCGAACGGTGGCTGCTATTAGAAAAAACGTTTTCCAAACTATCATTTAGTGTTTCATGTCCGAAAGGGTTAAGCAACGTGACCGAATAGTTAAATAAAAAAACGGTATAACTGATCAAATTAATTCGAGCTTTCTTTGAAGCCACACTTATACCATTACGCGACTGTGTTCAATATGTGCGCGTTATTCCGACTATAGCGTCTCGAATGTTGGTCATAATTAATTGGCTTGTTAGCGTAAACTAAGGAATTGACGTAGCTCCGGGAAAACAATGGAGGGATATTGAATGGCTTGAACGCGGCGCCCATTTGCGGAATGCTCGCTGTGAGTTGACCCAGTCGTCAAATTTCCCTTTCACAACTTAGAGGAAGCGTGAAGCGCTTTCTTGTTGGAACCAAAGCACCTTACACCGAGAGCCATTGAACTTATTACTTATTTCGAAAGAAATAAGATCTGCTAACCATACCGAAAAGTCAACCTTTGTAGATGGAATCTAATGAAAAGTTTTCCAAGCACTCAGACAATATTACCCATTGCTCTAAAGGTCCTGAGATAGGATTTAAAGGGATAGGTGGGGTGCAGTTACATGATGCTTAAAACTCTTGTGGGCTGTGTTCACTCCGATAATGGAGAGAAGATATTTGCAGCTGACCCGGAATTTAAGTAGTTTTTTTTTTAATATTTCCATTTCGGCAAACGTGAAACGAATCATGCTCAAATGGCAGGCCTTAGTGAATATTTTGATAGCTAGATGTCATTGATAACCGCTAACTTAGGCAGCTGCTGAAATATAACGAATGGAAAAATATATAGTCTGTTCATGAAGCAAATAGTTTGCAACAATTGTTACAAATTATCACGTTTTGGTGTTCATTTACCCAAAAACTGCAAAGTAGGGAAAAATGCGAGAACTAAATGACGTTTCATTTTGAGGGGAAGTTGCAAGTTTCTACTGGCTAAACTTTTACTTGTAAGAATTTGCGAGTGAAAAAACAGCTGATCGCAAATTAAAAATAAACACGAATTAAAATTTGCAAATTGCAATTGCTAATGGAATTTTCTTCATCAGACAGCGATAATGAAATGAAACAAATTATTGTGGACATAATGAAATCATACAGGGTTTGATTGAAAAGTAATGAGCCTTCCCGCGCGGAGCGTCTGCCAAGCGATCAACCGAATCTGCTGGGGGGGGAAAATGATCGTTGGACCTTCCCCTTCCACTAGAAACTGGTCCCAGTTCTCTGGCAACAGCGGGGCAGTCAACATCGCTCCGCGCGTGAAAGCTGTTTTAAAAGTGTGTTAGGAAAGTGTGGCGAAAATGCAGCGATCGTTGCAGCAACGTTACTCGATCAAATTTTGCGCAAAGCTAAACAAAACGAGTACCGAAACCATTGGGCTACTCAAGGAGGCTTACGGGGACCAATCTCTGTCCAGTGCCCAGGTAAAACTGTGGCACAAGTCGTTCAAGGAAGGCCGGGAGGACGTCGAAGACGAACAGCGATCTGGAAGGCCTTCGACGACGCAAAACAGCGAAGAGGTGAACCGGGTTCGTGAATTTTTGAACATTGACCCTCACGCTAGTCTACGTGAGATCAGAAAAGAGTTAAATTTAAGTTATTACAATGTGCGGGAAATCGTGACCGGAAAACTTTAAATGCGCAAAGTGCCTCCATCGAGGCGATCCAAAACACTGTGACAGCCGAATTGAACGCGATTCTGGCGGATGATTTTAAAAAATGTTACCTGCAGTGGAAGGACCGCTATCAGCGGTGTATTGACGCTCAAGGGTCCTATTTTGAAAAATATTAGTTGTATAAGCAAAAAGGTTTAATAAAACTGCTTAAAACAAAATAAGGCTCATTACTTTTCAATCAAACCCTGTATGATACGGAAGCTCGTTATTTTTCATTTTTTTTGTTTGTTTTTAATTTAACACGAGGTAACTCAAGTGAGAAAAAGTTTAATGTTTGTAATTTTTCCAACCAACAATTTAATTAGCTATTCGTAAAACCTGCAAATTGTTACTGGTTTTGCGCTCATGTACTTTTTTTTGATATTCTTCCCTTTGGGAGAGAATTCTCATGAATTACTGGCAAGTTGCTGGGTAATTTTTACATGAACAGACCTAATATCTGTCAGGTCACTGGAACTTTTCTTATAGATTTATAAAGCTCAAACACTCATTACTATTTTTTATTAAAATTAATCTATTCAATTGAGTATTTTGCATACTTGTTGATGACATTCAAAATACACGTTTGTATGTATGTACATATGTCTGTACATCAGTATCATGCATTAAAATATATTCATGTCACATAAAGTTCAATATTGTACTTCAACCCCTTTCCTAACCTCACTTTTTGTGCGTGACAATGCCATATATATTTTTTATATTGTACATTTGTATGCTCATTAAAATAAATGCCAAAGTCAGGAAGTGAACGAAACGTATTAAATATATTGCCAAGTTAATAATTACAACAAAACATAAATTATAATTTATGAAAAAAGATTTGTGCGAACGAACGCAAGCACACAATTGAGAGGGGTTAAGTGAAAAATGAGGGAGAAAATTCAACCCCTCACGAATTTGCCACTAACAAACAATATAAAAATTTTACAAACTTACACACAAACATATGTATGTACATATATGTTTACATGTACGCATGGGTATCACTGGTCTTCATTCACACGTTCATATGTGCATGCATCCATGTATGTGTGTGTTAGTACAACAATCTCACTTCTCACAATGAATTAAAGGGCTCTCACTCCCACTGACACCACCCCCAAAATCGCCCTCCTCAACGGCCACCCATAATTCGCTGCCGATAAAAGTCGCACGTGAAGCGAACAAAAGACGTACTGGTTTCCGTTGTTCAGCGAAGCCACTTCCGTCTCGACGAAGCACACCACACCGGCACTGTTAGACGAAGCGACATACGGACAGACGACAAACAGCCTTAGATATCCATACTAGTGCTTTGGCAAACAAACAATGGCTTGCTTACAAGTGAAACTCAACTCAGCCTCGGCGCATAGAAAGAGAATTCTCACATTGCATATATCTCTGCGTACACTTGCTTGCGCGCTTACAAGTTAATATCTACATATGCATGTGTATTTTTGTATGCACATGGATGTTTATATGTAAGTAAGTAAGCTTAAACACTCTCCTAAAGAGGTAAGGAGGTAAGTGAGTTTAGAAACGGAACTGATGCTCATAAATTGAACTAAAAGGACTCTTGTTGAGCGGTTAGGTTGGCTCAGAAAAGCAAGTGTGGGTGACGGCATGTCTTCTCAGAAACCTACATACACATATATAAATAATTTATCTACATGTACTCATATACGTACGGTTTTACCCAGGCAGTTTGTGTACGAATTCATGGATTCAAAGTGTGTTTTTCCTCGCCTGTGGATGTTTACGAACTTCTCAGCGCGCGTCGCCACAAAGAAGTCTTTTGCCTTTGCCCTTTTTGCCATTCAGAGGATATGCCATTCATGCATGCATACATGTACATATTTGTGTGCATGTGTGTGTGTGTGTGTTTATTAATGCACTTTCGCAATATCTTCGTGATTCGATGTTCGTGGCACCCTTCAGATTCCTGAAGCCACGCACATCCAAGTCTTCTTTTGCTTCTTTGCTTTTTTGCTCAAAGCCTATCGAAAATAAAAGTAGATCTGTATAAATAAGTATATACTTACTCGTACTTAGTACGTGTATATGTACATACATATGTACGTGTATTTGTCATTGTCCCTCCTTTCGTTGCCATTATACATTGATATTACTTTCACATCAATTGAAATCTCTTTTCATGCAAGCACAAAAAGATTGAACGCAATTTTCGTTGAGGATTCACTTTTTAAATTGTCTGAGAATGATGTTAAAGGCAGAAAAGGGAGCCCAAAGCGGGCTTCCTAGAACGTGGTAAGGATATTTTTGTGCTGTTTGATATATGAACAAGTGTACAAGTACTTACATATAAACTGTTGGGGGCAAAACTTCGTGCACTTCTAAGTGTATTAGAATAACAATAACAAAGCAAGTCGGAAATTTGTGTTTGCCAGTTATTCCTTTTACAATTCTCAACCAGATATTTTATATTCATGGTGTAATACATAGACTGCTTTCCTCGTCTTCTTCGAATGGCGCATGGTTTTCGATAAGCTTTTTCGTGACAGATATACACTCGGAGGCTTATCATTGCCTGTTTTTGGGTGAAAAAACTTGTTCTATAATTCGTTGTTTCATGTCCACAGTGGGTTCCGAACTCGGAATCCTCTAATGGTAGTGGCACAGAATCAACTTTTTCCCGGTCCCCGTCTTGATATACTTTTAGTTTTTATAAAACAAAAACTCTAGGCTCATCGAATTTTCCCTGAATTTGAGCAAATTATAATCCCGGACGAATATCGGAATTCCGAATATCGGCTTACACTAAAAACATCTCGGAATCTTGCGATCCCGAATACATCTGCAGTTCGCTCTATTTTTGACGTTAGACGAAATGAGTGGCTCAGTGCCATCCTTGCCTAAGCCTCAATTTAGTCATTTCCTAATAATTAGTGACAAAGTTAATAGGTAAATAAAAATTAAACAGTCTTTTTAGGAAGGTTTGAAATATTTAATTAAACTGCAAATACATTCCTTGAATACTACAAATTAACTTAAGAAAATACATAAATATTTTATTGTCTCATCATGACTTTGGTACAAACGTATAGGCACTTTTGGCGCTTACTAAGCAAATAGGACGTGATGGTTAGGCATCCTTGAAGTGATGAGAAAAATTGCTATTCGTCATTTTCTTCAATTTCTGATTCTTCATTTTGCTCAACAACCCCTACATTATTTATTATTATTTATAATTGGCGCGTACACCCTTTTTGGGTGCTTGGCCGGGCTCCTCCTCCTATTTGTGGGGTGCGTCTTGATGTTGTTCCACAAATAGAGGGACCTACAGTTTCAAGCCGACTCCGAACGGCAGATATTTTTCTGAGGAGCTTTTTCATGGCAGAAATACACTCGGAGGTTTGCCATTGCCTGCCGAGGGGCGACCGCTATTAGAAAAATGTTTTTATTAATTTTGCTTTCACCGAGATTCGAACTAACGACATCTCTGTGAATTCCGAATGGTAATCACGCACCAACCCATTCGGCTACGGCGGCCGCCTACATTAAGTGATTGGTAAAAGTCGTGATGCACTGGAGGCACAAATTTCAAAAGATGTATCAAATCCTTTTTCTTCTCTCTAGTTATAGCGCGTCCATTTGGAAACAGGGCCGGTAATTGAGATGGAAAATAAAGCGAAGGGCGACCCCTACCACATTTTTTGTCAGGTCTAGTGTACTGAAAAGTAGATCATTTTCAACATAATTGTACCTATAAAACATTTTCATGGCTCTCCATTTCGCAACTGAATCCATTAAATTTTAAGCCATTCGACCTTCCCTTTTTTAGTTGAAACCTTCCTATGTGTAGTAGATTCTTCCAAAGTTTTTGTACTAAAAAACAAATCTTTCGTCATCTGATGAACATTGAATTTAGGACTTTTTTATTTAGCGGAATTAGTTACATTTAACCAATCATCGGGATGGAAAATATGGGGATGGTGCTTTTTCTCCCTTTCTATTATTCCAAAATCTTGGTCGCATGTTGAAAAACTGTGCCCCGGTACAAAAAATTTCATGTCAATTTTTTCAATTTTCGAATGTTGTAGAACATAAGAAAGAGCCAAAACCACTTTAATATTTCGGTTTTGGCCCCCGCAACTGTCACTATAAAGAGTGATTTCTTCTGTAGTTGGCGGCAAGCAGTTTTTTATGTGGTACAAAAGACAAGATGCGATTTCTTGTGCGCCTCTTGATGCAATATGTTCATCCCAAACGTGCATGTGTCCAACATTATTTACTTCATCATGTATGCATAGGTTATACACCCAGAGTAGTCAAAACTGGAGTAGGTTATGTCTTTTGTAGGTCGAAAACGATTACTTGCTTTGTATTATTGCTAGATCTGGCTGCAACGGCATCTCGTTTTTTCATATCCCGCATGACATCTACTTGTCGTAAATGAATGTCATGTTGCACTTTGGAAGTCTGCTTTTCAGCTTCTGTCTGCAAAGTATTTATTTTTAGCTTGAGTTCGTCGCATGTTTGACAAGTGTCTTTCTGCGGTTGGTGAAAATGCAGGTTAAATTTTGTATTAAAAATGTGTCGGAATAATAATAAATAAGGAAACTGTATGGTGCTTATTGTCAATGGACCAATTTTTATACATATCATACATCATTTTCATGTTTAGGTCTGGGTTTAAATATTTTCTGTTACTATCTCGCCTGTAATAATGACTATCGTACGATGGAAATAGTTGTATAAATGTATGTTTTCTTCTTAAGTCACCTCTCGGCGTACCCGATTGCTGCTTTCTCTTTACTGCATTTGGAATGGTTCCGTCGTATACAGCCACTGTCCCTTTCAAGAATTTTTTGCAAACAATTTTGTCTTCCCCTTGTTCATCTCGAAGCCTGTAGATTCTTGTGTTAAACTTACGACTGTTTTCATTTTTGGTATATTTTCTTTTAATATCTGTAACCTCAATTTGACCTGCAAGGAAAGAGTGTTTCATGGGCCCATCCATACTATAAAATCCCTTAAAAATATTTCTTCTTCGGTCTTCAGAAATCTGTTGAGTGCACACCCACATTCTGATAAGTCACACCGTTTTTGTGGAATGAGTCGTCCTTTTGTAGATAGATATTCTTCACCACGTGCACGCTTTAGTTTTCTAATATATTGTTTATGTTTGTGAGGCTGCCTGACTCTCTTTCGCCCTTTATTATTCTCCACGAGCTGCTCGTCATTCTCTCCCATGGAATATAACCTAACTTAAACACATAAAATATTTTGTAAGCCATGAACTTGGTTAAGAATAAATGAAACTATAATACCTGAGACCTCATCTGAAGGTAAGTAGTCTTTCTCTTTATCACTATCGTCACCTGAAAACTCGGATAACGAAAACAGCATGCCGCTCGCGGCCGCCATGTTTTGATGGCTAGGCAGAAATGGCCCAAATAACTTTTTACATATTGAGATTGCCAAAACTGTCCATAGATGTCAACCTTGTCTCGTTCAAAAATTAGGGATGTGCAACTTTAGCACGGATAGTTTGGAGCATTTCTAAGTAGTGTCGCATAATAACTCCAAATATGAAATTTCGAGGGTTAGGCGAGGATCTCACTGAGCCACTCAAATAATCTACTTGTTATTACATATCTTTTTTATTCATAGTTTTATGACTGACAACTCCTCCCGCTCGAAAACTTGGCAGTCAATAATATATATATGAAGGGAATAGCATTGCGCCTGAACATCTTTGGGAAATATTGAGAAATTATTTGCAAAGTATAACCAAACGTAAAAATAAGAAATAAAAAGCGGCCGTCGGAGCCGGGTGCGTGGCTACCATTCGAAGTACGTCGTTTCGAATCTGCGTGCTTGAGGCCGGCGGGCCAATTAAAAGGTCAAAAAAATCGATTTTTTTTCCTGAAATCAATAGCTTAGATATTCAAGAACATGAGACACAAATTTTCAGAGTTAAATTCCAAGTATTTGCAGAGCTACAGAGCCGAGCGTAGTGCGGCGTCGAGCAACCGTGCGCTTATTGTTGAAGTTTGAAGCGCGTTTTCTCGGCTTTTCATTTTCACGATTTTACCTAATTTATGTACACGATTGCAAAAAAACTAAACGAGCTATCCATTTCATTCAAAATGTGTTATCTTCAGTATTGTTTTCTCTTCTATGTGAACTAAAAAAAACATCCAAAAACTTTTTTAAGCGACTTTTTTACCCAGTTGAAGAGTTTTTTTTTCCTTGAAAAACCACTTTTTTTTCTACCTTCCCCAAAAATTCGAATTTTACGTGTTTCTTAGTTCACATCGAAGATAATTACATCAAAATTAATAATCTTTTTTTTTTTTGTTTTCAGATGAAAATTGCAAGTTGTATCTTGTACAGAAGTTGGATACTTCAGTGGCAAGGCGCTCTGGGAATCTATTGATAACTCGGCTTACAATATGTTGTTGGAGATTGTACAAATTTTTTTTTAGTTCAAACATATATTAAACTATCCCCAAAACTTCATTTGGCTAATTGTTTTTTTTCTCATCCTACAACGCTTCGCGAAAACTACTGAACTTAGGACATCTAATTGGCCCGCCGGCCTTGAATGAACAGGAAAAAGTGGTTTCTACATAATAGTGGCCACCCCTCGACAGGCAATGACAAACCTTCGGGTGTATTTCTGCCATGAAAAAGCTCCTTAAAAAACGAACCATTGCCGTTCGGAGCCGGCTTAAACTGAAACACGAAAGAATAACCTCGTGAGAAAGCATTTACAATTTTTGAACAAATTTAACTTCAAAATTTACCCTTGAATATCCTCGAAGATATACCGAATGTTTCCGCGCACAAAAAAATACATTTTAGTAGCTGCTACCTTACAGAAGTGTACACTCCAATTATTTACTTTTTATTTGCAAAGTAAACTCATAGTCTCCATCTTTCTGCAGTCCACACCGAGCGGAATGTGACCGAGAGCACGCGACTTAATCCAGGATCGTCCATTCCGACAACTTACTTAACAGCTTAGGCAGTATTTTTCTAAACAAATTTGAGATTGTCCGGCTTGTATGATTCCATTGGCACATTTATAAAAGGTGAATGACTCCTCGCATCGATATCGCTTTTCAGTTATTTAAGATTAAAAATTATAATAATAAAAAATAATTTGTCTTTGGATCTTTTTCCACCCTGCTATAAAGCACAAATACTTCACAAGGGCATGGAAAATGGCCGAAATCATTGGGATTCGAAAACTCAGTAAAGACGCCATGTTTGCAACGTCGTACCGCCCAATAAGTCTGCTACTGTAGACATATTTGAGAAGCTTCTCTTTGACCGCGCAGAGCCTATCATAACAAGAATAAATTTAATTCCTCAACATCAGTTCGGATTTAGACGAAAGCATTCAACAATGCAACAGGTGCACAAAGCAACTTACAAAATTAATAAAGACAACAAAGATCAACAATTAAAAAGTATGTGTGGCTGTATATGTTGACGTAGCTAAAGCCTTTGACAAAGTATGACACCCTGGATTACTGCACCAACTCCAATCTTGGTTGCCAAATGACTACTTTCTAATGGTAAAAAGTTATATCTAAGACAGAAAATTGTATGTTAAATATAACGACGTATATTGAATCTATGAACGCATGAATTTCCTAAGGCAGTGTATTAGGACCCAACCTAAATCCAATCAATCTTCTCCATTATATCAACAGCTGTTGGAGGTCTCATAATGATATCAAAACGGCGCTTTAGTGCTACTTCAGGAGTGCCAGGTGTGCACTTCAACCATTTCATCTACCTACCTACCTATTGGGGCCCACTCTGTATCTCATCTACATCGTTGATTTACCGTAACCGTCTTCGGAAAACAGCATGATTGCGACGTTTGCAGATGACACTGTACTAATGGCAGCTCATAGATACCCGAATATAGCTCAAGCAAATTTACAAAACGACCCAAACAAAAACAGGATTGGTTAAAAAAATGGAATATAAGTTAGCACATGAACCCCTCGCCACCGTGGTACCACAGAGCAGGCGACGGCGTAGCAATTCTGCCAGTGTGCAAGCGAGTGAACTGCTCGCGTCAGCGTATTCCTAGCTAAATACTTAGGCAGTACAATTGGCGCAGTGGTGTACGCGTATACCAAACGCTGACATTCACCGCGACTTAAACATCGACTCTGTTGACGAAGCAATCCAAACTGCGTGTAGAAGGCACATAAGCAGACTTCAGACGCACACAAATCCGACGATGAGGGAACTTCCCGCTGAAGAAAAATTCAATAAGAAGAGACTTAAACGAAGAACACCAACTGATCTCTTGTAATGTAATAAGAAATATCATAGTAAATATATTAAAAATTAATTACATATTCCTAAATGATACTGAAGAGCAATGACCTTATAGTACCACTTAACTTTTCGAATATCTGCAAAACCAAACCCCTTATTATCATATAGACATGTGTAATATTTTTTGTATTAAAATTGTAGTAAAATTAAACAACAAACATAAGCAACCACTTAAATTTCTAAATGAAAATATTCATATGTATGCAAGTTGAAATTGAGTTTTAACGAATAAATAAAATATAAAACTAAAATATCAAACATTTTCGTTTGATTTGTTACATAGAAATTCGATTTTTAATTGCATTTGAAATAACTCTTCGGTCCCAGAAAGGTCCAAGTCGAAAAGGTTTGAGAGATAATTAAAGTCAGACAACTCTAACAAGTGATGCACCATATAATGTCCCACCAAAGCCAACCCGAAAAATCTTAAATCAACGAAAATTTCTGCAAGGAACATTGAAATTTGAAAAATGTTGAGCCAAAGAGCACGAGGAGATTTGGTGGCTCCTAAGATACTCAGGCTAAAAAAGCCATTGTATTTAAAGCTCTGTAAAGGGGGTAGATAGCCAAGGAGGGAAGGAGAAAAGTATCAGAGAAAGAGATAGGAAAGAATAGAGACAGAGATAGAGATAGTTACTCCTGTGAGAATTTTTCCAGATTCTTTGGCAAATCTGTAAATTTCCTCCAGTTTTAGAGAACGAATATTTCTCATTCTCATGACATCGGAACCCAAAACTAGTAGCCGTGCACTAGCAAAGGCAGGATACTCACAGAGAAAGTGCTCAGTGCTATCCGCCTCCTCCAAGCATGACAGGCATACCGGGTCCTCGATGATTCCAATGGTAGTCATATGCTGACCCCATGGGTTGTGTCCCGTAATGATGCCGACCATCAACCGAATGTCTTTCTTTCTAAGTTTTAGTATAAAGTTTGAAAGTTTTCAGTTCGGACTTGTCACAAAACACTTTGCAGTTCTGCAGCGTTCTAGACCAGACCATTGCTCTTTATGTAGATTGCCTACATAATCGCTGATCCAATTCATGATTCCTGCGAAACTGATTCCGATTATTGGCTCTGGCCCCTGTGGGGGCACCGCTGATCCACGGTTGGCCAATTCGTCGGCAATTTCGTTTCCTTGAACACCGGAATGTCCCGGAACCCATATAAGTACAAGCCTGTTTTGTCTTGCGACAGAATTAAGCTTCTTCTTACATTCTTGAACAATCTTTGAGGTTTGCTTCGCGTTCTCCAGGGCCTTCAGTGCAGCCTGACTGTCACTGAAGACTCCAATCTGTTTCGCGCTCTATCTCCTCTCGATTATCCATTCGGCTACTTTCAGGATGGCAAAAACTTCTGTTTGGAAAACAATTACCATTTCCCCCATAGCATAGTGATACTTATTACTATCGCTTAAGTACCATCTGGCTCCAGACCCTATTTCATTCTTGGACCCATCGGTAAAGAAAATATTCGTCAAGCCTCCCTGCATGCATTCTGGATTGCTGCATTGCTCACGCAATGGAAATCTGACATCAAATTTCCTTCCAAATGAAACTGGGGGTATCAGGTCGTCTTTAGGTCCCAAAAACAGTGGATACTGCTCAGATAGCAACTTACAGATGTCTCTGTGTCCCGAAGTTCCGTCTTCGTGCCAAAAACCATATTTATGGAGTATACACATGGCTTTTATCGCTTCCTGTTGTATCTTAAGATCCAGGGGGAGCATATCAAACATAGAATTTAGGGCATCACCAGAGCTTGTACTCATGGCACCCGTGATGCATAAACATACACTTCTTTGTAGCCTGTATAGTTCCGGGATTGTGGACTTAACCATGCTCCGTCGCCATCAGACCACAGAAGCGTAAGTGATGATTGGTCTGATAAGTGCCGTGTATATCCATAGGACCACAGCAGGTTTCAGACCCCAAGTTTTGCCAAAGGCTCTACGGCATTGCTGAAAAATCTTCAATGCACGATTCACCTTCAGTGAAACGTGTGTCTCCCAGGTCAGCTTCTTATCCAAGATTACTCCTAGATATTTAACTTCGTTGGAAAGACGAAGTGTCACACCTTTCAGTGTTGGAAGACTGAGTCCATCCAATTTCCTTTTTCTCGTAAGCAAGACTAAGGTTGTTTTGTTCGGATTGTCTCATGCACCAGTCATCGATTTGGTAAAGAATCCTCTGCACTTTCGTGCAAAGCCTCCTTAAGGATTTATCCGATGTTACCGCACAGACATCGTCCGCATATGCTTTGACATGGAAACCTAGTAGAGAGTCTACGACATCCTTGCCTGGCCCTGACTGTGATTAGTTCGACACCGCTCCCACCAGCGGTTAACAGCCTCTCAGAGAGCATGGAATATATCCATTTTACAATGGTTTGATTAACTCCCTTTCGTTAGGCGCAGAAGAACATATCGAGCCGAAAGTGGCATTATCAAAAGCCCCTTCAATGTCCACGAACACGCCCATTGTGTATTCGTCAGCTTCCAGCCCGGCTTCAATCTTGCTAACAAGATCGTGTAAGGCTGATTCACATGATTTTCCGCTCTGGTAAGCGTGTTGATTTCTACTAAGTGGACTTCTCGGCAATACCCCCACTCGAATATGTTTCTCCACCACTCGTTCTAGACTTTTCAACACGAACGATGGCAAACTGATTGATCTAAAACCTTTTGCTAGGGAATAGTCATCTTTTCCTGGTTTTGGAATAAATACTACTCTTACGCGTCGCCATTGGGATGGTATAAAACCAAATGCAAGACAGACTGTGAAAATCCTTTTCAGGCCCTCAATCAGCCTGTTCCTCCTTTTTTAAGCATTGCTGGATACATTCCGTCAGGTCCAGGGGACTTAAAGTTCTCAAAGGAAGACAAGGAAAACCTTATCGATTCTTTTGTCACTATCCGACTAGCAATATACCAGCAAGGAACATTAAACTCTATTCTTTCTAGATATCAAGGATTAATGATATTGCCTGAAAGTACCTCTGTCACTTAATGGGAAAAGACTAATCCCTCGACAGCGAGATTCGTATAATGGATTCGGATCTGAGAAATTGAGTGAATCGAGTGCAAAACGCACAACAATTTTTTAAACCCTCTCCACTCAATCTGCGTGGGCTGCATGATACGATCTCCAAATAAAAGCAGCATAATCTAATTTGGACCAAATAAACGTAGAGTATATGGATCAGTGAGGTGCGATGAGTGGCGTCTTACAAAAGCGAGCATAGAAATTGAATGGGAAACGGCATAATTTTAGTGCGTGATAAAATTAAGCTTTGTATCAAAGAAAACCTCAAAATCGTTTATCACATCGGACGAAGCAAGATTTGTATAATTAATATGATAAGAGGTGTTAAGAAGATTTTGAAACTTCGAAAATGTGATTTTATCACAGATGTTCTTATCTTGCCTAAGAATTGTCCGCTTGCTAAGTTAATAGTCTGCGAAATACACAAAGTCACTTTGCACGCTGGGCCCCGCATTATGCAAACTGTCTTGCAACGTCGTTATTGGGTTGTCGGCGCTCGTAGCTTGATCCGTAATATGAACGTGAAATGCACTTATTTGAACCGCAATCTTACCACACAAGTCTTGGGTGATCTACCTGACATTCGCACAACCTATGCCCGTTGTTTTACTCACATTGCTGTCGATTTCCCTGGACCTTACCTCTACTAAACTTGTAAGGGAAAGGGACCTAAGGCTACCGAAGGCTACATCTCCTCGTTCATTTGTATGGTGCGATACATCTCGAATTTGTTGGTGACCTGTCAACATCAGCATTCCTAAATGCGTTTACAAGGTTCACAAAATCGCAGGGGCTTTTGCAAGGTCATGACATCAGATAATGGAACAAGTTTCGTTGGAGCGGAGAAGGAGTTGCGCATTGCATTTCAACAGTATATGGCTGATATTAAACTTCGCTCTTTCTTTGCGGATTCGAATATCGAATGGCGCTTTAATCCACCGGCTGCACCCCATACTGGGAGACTGGAGTCAAACGTGTCAAGTATCATTTAAAACGCGTACTTGGAGAAATTCTATTATCATACGAAGAGTTCAACACACTTTTGACTGAAATAGAAGCTTGCGTAAACTCTCGTCCACTCTGTGTCAACTCTTGAACTGAAGAAGTTCTAACTCCCGAACATTTCATAGTCGGTGAACCGCTTAGGTCAATCCCGGAGCCTGAGGGACAAGGGTTCCGTGGAAATCTACGTCAGCGAAGGCAAGCGATTTCTGCCATGAGACAGCATTTCTGGCGTCGTTGGAGAGACGAGTTCCTCGTCAGCTTACAACGTCGCACCAAGTGGTTTCGTTCTTCACGCAACATTGAAGAAGGTGATGTGGTTGCTGTTTTCAACGAGCCTAATGCTCCGACGATGTGGCCGCTTGCACGAGTGATCAAATGCCATCATGGTACCGATGGACGAGTAAGAGGAGTTACGTTGAAAACACCGCATGGCGCATTGATTCGCCCTATAGTCAAACTTTGCCTTTTGCCAACGAAAGGAGATTTATTTCATGAAGAAACTAATAACTTATCGTAAATGTTTTTCAAGGCTTTTCATTTTCTTTTTAATATTGTAATAGGTCTATTTATAAGTTCGTGCGGTTTTACAACAGATGGCGTAACTTGATTATTATTCCATCGATCCACATTTCCAAACATTCATTGGAGAGCTACTGTCGTAAGGCACAAACGTCAGTATAAGTTTTTTATTTGAAGCGTAAACAACAATATTTTTACCACACTTGAAAATGTCGAATTTCGTGCCAAATAATGTGTTTTTGCGGGGAATTCTTCTTCATTATTTTAATATGAAGAAAAAAGCAGCCGAAAGTCATCGTATCTTGGTGGAAGTTTATGGTGAGCATGCTCTATCTGAGCGAACGTGCCAGAAGTGGTTTGCACGCTTTAAAAGTGGTGATTTTGGCTTGGAAGACGAAGAACGCGAGGGTGCGCCGCCAAAGTTCATGGATACCGAATTGGAGGAATTGCTCGATCAAGATCCGGCTCAAACGCAAGAAGAGGTTGCAAAAACTTTGGGAGTTGATCAATCAACCATTTCCAAACGTTTAAAAGCCATGGGAATGATCCGAAAGGTAGGCCATTGGGTGCCGTATGAATTGAAGCCAAGAGACGTTGAACGCCGTTTTATGGCATGCGAACAACTGCTTCAACGGCACAAAAGAAAGGGTTTTTTGCATCGAATTGTGACTGGCGATGAAAAGTGGGTCCATTACGACAATCCAAAACGTCGGGCAACGTATGGATACCCTGGCCATGCTTCAACATCGACGTCGGCGCAGAATATTCATGGCCTGAAGGTTATGCTGTGTATCTGGTGGGACCAGCTGGGTGTTGTGTATTATGAGCTACTGAAACCGAATGAAACGATTACGGGGGATGTCTACCGACGACAATTGATGCGTTTGAGCCGAGCACTGCGAGAAAAACGGCCGCAATACGCCGATAGACACGACAAAGTTATTTTGCAACATGACAATGCTCGGCCACATGTTGCACAAGTGGTCAAAACATACTTAGAAACGCTCAAATGGGATGTCCTACCCCACCCGCCGTATAGTCCAGACCTTGCGCCATCCGATTACTATCTCTTCCGATCGATGCAACATGGCCTGGCTGACCAGCACTTCCGTAATTACGATGAAGTCAAAAAATGGATCGATTCGTGGATTGCGGCAAAACCGACCGAATTTTTCACAAAGGGAATCCGTGAATTGCCAGAAAGATGGGAAAAAGTAGTAGTAAGCGATGGACAATATTTTGAATATTAAATTTGTAACCATTTTACGTCAATAAAGTTTCAAATTTCGGAAAAAAACCGCACGAACTTATTCATAGTCCTATTACAATATTTTATTTTCAACTCATTAACATAGTTCAAGGGCGGCGGTATGTTGAGTCCAATTAAGTATTCGTATAAAATACTTTAATGTTTTTCAACTCCTGTTATTCGTTATAATTTTCTGTGAAAATAAGTAGGTTTTGTTTGAAATAAATGTGTATATATAGAGAATATTTTGCAGTAAATTGAGTGAGAAAAATTGTAATTTTGAATCTGAAACAACTAGTTTTAAATTGGGAATTTTGCCGCAACATCATCGCTACAATAACCAACAGGAATTTGTGTTCATCATTAGTGAGGTCCTTCGAGCCGGATAATTTATTGCTTCTATCAACTTGGACATACACTCTTGCAACATATTTAGGATTCTCCCCGCATCATTAAGAACTAATCAAACGTTGAACGCTAAAATATTACTTGTCTTTGACAACACATTCCAAAAGTTTAGATACAGCAGATAATTTGGAAACTGGCCTGTAACTTGCAATATCGCTTTTATTACCGCTTTTGTAAATTGGAGTGACTGAAGTAAGCTTCCAATCATCGATAAATATTCTTTCGGCCATGGATTTGTTAAAAATTAGTTTAAGAGGTTGCACCCAAGAGCGACAATTTTTAAACAAAGTAACAGAAAGGCCGTCCACATCCGAATGAGAAGAGTTTTTAATCTTCAACACTCCTTCAATGACATCTTCATCTAATAAACAAGTGAACTGAAGTGCACTGAGGAAGACAATTTCCCCAAGAAATTATGGCGTATGCCATAATGCCAAATGTTCTTCCTGAATATCTTCATCAGACACGAAGTTAGATGAAAAGAGATCGGCAAATAAATTCGCTGCTTCACCGACAGAGCAGACAGTTGCGTCCCTATAAAAAACATAGTTGGGAGTGCTAGATGCCTTTTTAATCGATTTAATATATCGCAAAAATTTCTTCGGATTACTTTTTATATTAAACTCAAATCAATGTATTCTTCACACAAAGACTTATTTAAGGTACGAAACTTACAAGTTGAAGTCCAAAATAAACCAGACTGAGCTAACACAAAAACGACAGGAGCTTTGTTCTGATAACTTATTGACCGGAATATACTTCAGGATGTCTGTACAAGCCTTTTGCATGGCCTCTACAGATGCAAAATGTTTTCCTTTAATGGCCAAATGTAATTTTCCGAATAGTTAGAAGTCACAGGAAGCCATATCAGGAGAAGACGGTGAGTAATTGATGGTTAAAATGCGATTTCTAGTCAAAAAATCAGTCATAAGAGTAGATCGATGCATTATCATGCAATAAGCGCCAACTTCCTCCTTCGCGGTATTCAGGACGAATTCGACGAATACGATGCGACAAACGCCTCTAAACGCCAAGATAAAAGATTGCATTGACGGTTTGGCCCGTTGGCACGAACTCCTTGTGAACAATTCCCTTGGAATCGTAAAAACAAATGAGCATCGACTTGATTTTTGACTTCTCCAAACGCAATTTATTGGGTGGTGGGTCGTCTGGGCCTTCCATTCGGCATTTTGACGCTTACCCGACTAGAATTACAGTGAGGCATGCCGAAGAATCAGTTAGGCCCGTATTAGGCAGGCCTTACTGAGGCACGCCTCACTATTACCTTACCAGGCCCACGTTAGGCAAGGCAGAGATTGGGAGGCCAGAACAATACCAAATTGTGGTCGCGAAAATCTGTGGCAGTGTCTCACTTAGGCATAATTAATTTGTAGAAGGGCATCCGGAATATTACCGAAGTTCGGTTTTTCGAACCTGTGCCTAATGAGGCAGGTGTGTGGCGATACCTTTCGGGACTTGGGCCTAACTTGGCTGCCTTATAAGGCGCAAATTTAGAATGCGGCCTGCCTTATTTGCGCCTAATCACCGCCTTACCAAAATTTCTAGTCAGGTAGTTTCAGGTTCATGTTGGGAACACCACGTTTCAACACCAGTTACAATGTTGTTAAGGAAGTTCTCGTCTTTTCTCACCTCTTTGATCAGGTCTTTCGAATGTTTAAGACCTCTCGTAAGCTCAAATGATTAGTTAAAATGCGATAAATCGCAATTTCGATGAAGTTTTCGGTGATTACTGATTTTGGGCGGCCCGTTTGTTTATTGCCATTTGTGTCTACACAACCATCTCTGAAGCGTGTAAACCACTCAACCACTAAACCACCAACTCTGGCGCGAGATAGACAATCATCGCCATAAACTTTTTTCACCAATTCCAATGTTTCGGGAAACCTTTTATCGATTTTAAAACAAAATTTTATATTAAATCTTTGTTCGAAACTCATTTTTGTACCAATGACATAAACATATTGACACTTTAGACGCAATAACTTCGCTTTGACTGAACCGAATCTCATCAAGCTTTCACTGAAATTCAGCTAGGGGTGCAGCTTCCAACTAGACTTTTCTTAAAAGTGGGGTCAAAGTGAGCCGCACGAGTATTAAAAGAAGTTGGAGAGTTAAAGGGATCATTAAAAAGGATTATCGTAAAATTCCTCTATGGACTACTGAGAATAATATTCCTATTAGAAAATGGCTTATAGTAGTTTTGCGCATAATATAAAGAAATCTATGAAAATTTTAATCCACTGGAAAGAAGAAAATACGGCGACATGCTGGACTAAAACTTTGTGATCTAATCATGATGCACATTAGGGCGGGTCGATTTAAAAATCGCTCATTGCTCTGTGAAAATCGTATTCTAGGAATCAAAATAAGAAACTTTGCCGAGGGAACCATACCTCTGAAACGAATTCTGATGTCCCCCAATTTCTTCTTCTTCTTAATTGGCGCGATAACCGCTTACGCGATTTTGGCCGAGCTTAACAAAGCGCGCCAGTCGTTTCTTTCTCGTGCTAACCGGCGCCAGTTGGACACACCAAGTGAAGCCAAGTCCTTCTCCACCTGATCTTTCCAACGCAGAGGAGGCCTTCCTCTTCCTCTGCTACCACCAGCTGGTACCGCATCGAATACTTTCAAAGCCGGAGCGTTTGTATCCATTCGGACGACATGACCCAGCCAACGAAGCCGCTGGATCTTTATTCGCTGCGCTATGTCTATGTCGCCGTAAAGCTCATACAGCTCATCGTTCCATCGCCTGCGATATTCGCCGTTGCCAACGTGCAAAGGTCCAAAAATCTTACGCAGAATCTTTCTCTCGAACACTCCAAGCGTCGCTTCATCGGATGTTGTCATCGTCCACGCTTCTGCGCCATACGTTAGGACGGGCATGATGAGAGTCTTGTAGAGTGTTAGTTTTGTTCGTCGAGAGAGGACTTTACTGCTCAGTTGCCTACTTAGTCCAAAGTAGCACTTGTTGGCAAGAGAGATTCTACGTTGGATTTCAAGGCTGACACTGTTATCGGTGTTAATGCTGGTTCCTAAATACACGAAGTCTTTTACAACCTCAAAATTATAACTGTCACCAGTGCCATGGGTGCCGATACGCGAGTGCGCCGACTGTTTGTTTGAAGACAGGAGGTACTTCGTTTTGTCCTCGTTCACCACCAAACCCATTCGCTTTGCCTCTTTATCCAGTTTGGAGAAGGCAGAACTAACAGCGCGGTTGTTAAGGCCGATGATATCAATATCATCGGCATACGCCAACAATTGTACGCTCTTATAAAATATTGTGCCTG
Organism: Anastrepha ludens; assembly: GCF_028408465.1. Classification (NCBI taxonomy): domain Eukaryota; kingdom Metazoa; phylum Arthropoda; class Insecta; order Diptera; family Tephritidae; genus Anastrepha; species Anastrepha ludens. The sequence goes on from NC_071499.1 coordinate 105,525,694, forward strand.
AGCGATTAAGTTCTGCGGCTCGTACGATGCTCTCCAACATCAGGTTAAAGAAGTCATCGACAGCGAGTCACCCTGTCTGAAACCTCGTTTGGTATCAAACGGCTCGGAGAGGTCCTTCCCAATTCTGACGGCGCTGCTGGTGTTGAGCAACGTCATCTTACATAGCCGTATTAGTTTTGCGGGGATACCAAATTCAGACATCGCGGCATACAGGTAACTCCTTTCCGTACTGTCGAATGCAGCTTTGAAGTCGACGAAAAGATGGTGTGTGTCGATTCTCCTTTCATGGGTCTTTTCCAAGATTTGGCGTATTGTGAATATTTGGTCGATGGTAGACTTTCCAGGTCTGAAGCCACACTGATAAGGTCCAATCAGTTGGTTGACGGTGGGCTTCAGCCTTTCACACAATACGCTCGCTAGAACCTTATAGGCGATATTTAGAAGACTAATCCCGCGGTAATTGGCACAAATTGCAGGATCGCCCTTCTTATGGATTGGGCAGAGCACACTTAAATTCCAATCGGCAGGCATGCTTTCATCCGACCATATTTTGCATAGGAGCTGATGCATGCACCTTACCAGCTCCTCGCCGCCATGTTTGAATAGCTCAGCCGGCAGTCCGTCGGCGCCCGCGGCTTTGTTGTTCTTTAGCCGCGTTATCGCTATTCTCACCTCGTCATGGTCGGGTAACGGAACGACAATTCCGTCGTCAACGATTGGGGTATCGGGATCTTCACATTCTCTATGACATGCGCAGCTGTCACCGTTTAACAGGTTCGAGAAGTGTTCCCTCCATAATTTAAGATTGCTCTGTACGTCAGTCACCAGATCGCCGTCTTTGTTCTTACAGGACAACGCCCCGGTCTTAAAACCTTCTGTAAGCCGCCGAACTTTCTGGTAGAATTTTCGGGCGTTGTTCCTATTGGCCAGCATCTCAAGCTCCTCGCACTCACGTATTTCGGCCTCTCGTTTCTTCTGTCGGATAATACGTCTCTCTTCCTTTTTCAGCTCTCTGTAGCGATCCCACATGGCTCGCGTTGCGCCCGATCGCAGCGTGGCTCTATAGGCGGCATCTTTTCTTTCGGCGGCAGCATGACATTCCTCGTCGTACCAATTGTTTTTTCGGGCTCGCCGGAATCCGATTTCTTCTTCGGCGGCGGTACGTAGGGAACGAGAAATGTTGCTCCATTGCTCGCGCATGCCGGTGTGTTGGGCAGTGCTCTCCGAGAGCAGGAGTGAGAGTCGAGTGGCGAATCTTCTGGCTGTCTGTTGTGATTGCAGCTTTTCGATGTCGAACATTCTTTGCGTAGGTAGATGTACGTTTTTTGCTGCACAGAGGCGTGTGCGCAGTTTGGCTGCAACAAGGTAATGATCCGAGTCGATGTTGGCTCCTCGGATCGTACGTACATCTAATACACTAGAAGCGTGTCTTCCATCTATCACAACATGATCGATCTGGTTTCGCGTTTTTCGATCAGGAGACAGCCAGGTAGCTTGGTGTATCTTTTTATGCTGGAATCTGGTGCTGCAGACTACCATGTTTCGGGCCCCGGCGAAGTCGATCAGCCTCTGTCCGTTACCGGATGTTTCGTTGTGCAGGCTGAATTTTCCGACTGTGGTACCAAAAATTCCCTCCTTGCCCACCCTGGCGTTGAAGTCGCCAAGCACGATTTTAATGTCGTGGCGGGGGCAGCGCTCATAGGAACGTTCCAAGCGCTCATAGAAAGAATCCTTGGTCGCATCGTCCTTCTCTTCCGTCGGGGCGTGGGCGCAAATTAGCGAGATGTTAAAAAATCGCGCTTTGATGCGGATTATTGCGAGACGCTCGTCCACCGGAGTGAACGACAGTACTTGGCGACGAAGTCTCTCTCCCACAACAAATCCGACACCGAATTTGCGCTCCTTTACATGGCAGCTGTAGTAGACGTCGCAAGGTCCTATGTTTTTCTTACCTTGCCCCGTCCATCGCATCTCTTGGATGACCCCCAATTTGGGTCGAACGAAAAATCCCACTTTGACCCATTTAGAGTGCTCCAATCGAATCCAAATGTATGACTGACCCCCACTAACTTTGGACGGCCGATCCACCCATGCCAGTGGCACACCCCTTGGAACTCCCCTGGGGGGTTTCCCATACAATCATTTCAAAATATCACCATTTTTGGCCTTTACATGAGAAAATAAACTAAAAAGTTCGACATGGGGGACATCAGAATTCGTTTGAGAGGTATGGTTCCTTCGGCAAAGTTACTTATTTTGATCCTTAGAATATGATTTTCACAGAGCAATGGGCGATTTTTTTGCCTCCCTACAAATCGACCCGGCCTAAAGCACATTTAGGATCATATACTCGATTTTCTAGTTCAAAAATGTAGTTGTATAGTGTAATTATACATGGATGTAAATAATTTATAAGCCTAGAAGGCTTCCCCTTACCTCCTTTTTGAGATCTTCGAAAGTCCTTTTAAAGTTGAAAACCACAAAACACCTTTACAGGCACATAAAAATGACTGTAAACGCAAATATACATACATAAGTTATTTAGATGTGTGTGTGTGAGTGTCGTTCAATATCCAAACGTATTTGATAGCGAAAACATCCAAACTTCTACTTTAAAATTCTTAACATTCCAATAATTTTGCAAAACTTTTCTCAAACAGCAACTTTCCTGTAATAATTTCCACTAACATCAAAGAGTGCTGCGGAGTGAAGGAATACATACGTACATACATATGTATGTATGTGTGAGTATACAACTACGGCGTAGTGCGGCTGTGTGGAAGAAATTGGCGTAAAGGAACGCTAACACTCTGGGGAAAACATACAAAATCGATTCACAAGAATTACTTATACAGTAATAAAATGGGGAAAGAAAATGAATTTGAAATATTTCGCAAGGACAACGGATGCTCACCAAAGCATAAGCATACACTCGTACAGCACACACCTACATATATGTATACACACATACATACCTGCCTCTTTGTGCTGCTTTCATTGCTAAATTATGTTGCTCGCATTGTCAGATTTTTGGTTGTTGTTGCTGGTGTTATGTTAAAATGTGAAAATTTTCACCGAAATTGGTGCTGTCTCAGGTGCTGCTGCTGCAGGTGTTGTTGCTGACATATTTACTGTTGCTTTCGTTCCTTTTGACGTTATTCCTTTCTCAACTCAGCTCAGCTGAAGCTATTCGGTGGCGAGCGGCGAGTAGCTGAGTTGGAAATAATTTTGAGATGAGAAATGTTGGTGTCAATGTTTCTGCCGCTTTCATTTGCATACTTTTGTATGAACCAAGTGGTTGTTGTTGTAGATTTTGCTATTGCTGTGCTTGTTGCTGTCAACATCTTTTTCATATTTAGAATTTCGCTGGCAGCGAGCAACACACACACACACACACAACTGTGCATATGTATGTGCATATGCAGCATACCGTTTGAATGTCCTTGGACGCGTCTGCAAATCTTTGTCGCCACTTTTAGGGATGCTGCCGTTTAGCAAAGATTGGTTATGAAAACTTGAGAAGACAGCGATGCGGGCAAGCCGAAGACGCGAATCGATGGTAATGGCAAATCGCTATCACAAACATTTGCCAAAAGGCTGTGAAATCAAAGAAAATGAGCAAAATCAAGCAAGTCAAAGCGGAGTGAAGATATGATGCAGCAAAACACACTTGGGGAAATTGCAAAAGGGTGGCAACAAAGTGTCGCACGGCACTGCCGCGAAAGCAGCTAAATTGTCAACGCAGACACGATGGTTGGCGGGAAAGCGCACTTCAGACACCCGCTTCAAGGACAATAGCACAGCGGTAGCTACAACGATAACAATAACAACAACAAAGCAATAAGAGTTACAAACATTACGGGAATAACAAACAGCTCCAGCCCTGGCAAGGCGACAAGTTTGCTGGTGATGGTTGCTTCGTTTACAATGGCACAAACCGGCAAGCGCTACAGATGAGTGGAGTAATTACGCGAGAAAAATGACGCGACTCCACGACTGTGACGCCACATCACCAGGCATACACACACACATACACATGTACATGAACACACACGCGCACGATTCATTCCTTCCCAACAAACCGTTTTGTTTGAAATCAACTCGAGCTGCATTTGATATGGAAAAGTTTTCTCAAATCTCCAGAGTTAATTCGAAATGGCATCTCAGCAAGTGGCTTATGGTTTTCGAAAGGCACTTTTTCGCATGGAGGAGATCTTTTTAGGTATCAAATTGAGAGATTAGTAATTCTCCCTTATCTAATAAAATAAATAATAAATAAATACTTGGCTCGTACCCTTCTGATAGGTGTTTGATCGAGCTCGTCCTCCTATTTGTGACGTTCGTCTTGATGTTGTTCCACGAATGGAGGGTCCTACAGTTTCAAGACGAAGGGAAGTTGGAGTTCGTCCCTGAACGGACGCTGGACGTACCGTCTGATTCCCTTAATAGCCAAATGGGTTAACCGTAAGCATGGACAGTTAGACTATTATCTGACCCAAATACTGACGGGACATGGGTGTTTTAAATCCTATCTATATAGGTTTAAGCACAAAGACGACCCGTACTGTTCTCATTGTGCACCAGCTGTAGAAGACGGAGATCTTGTTTTCGTTGACTGTCCGCGATTTGTGTTCGAAAGGGAGGAATTAAGCACTAGGGTGGGGAAGCCAATTTCGGCTGATAACCTAGTCGATATTATGTTAGAATCAGAAGAACATTGGTCCGCTGCAATAATATAGTAATCTCCAAACTGCGTCGCGCTGAACAACAGCGCAGATCTTCATGAAGAGGCAATAGGCCGCTCCCCTTCCCGTCAAGTGATACTTGATGGTTGACGTCGCTGAACAACACAGCGCAAATTTTCAAGAATTGGCAATAGGCCGCTCCCCCTCCCGAGAAGTCATGCCTAACGGTTGTCCCGCGGTGGGAGGGAAACGGAGCTGGGGTGGGTTTTAGTGGGTGAGTCGAAAGGCAAGTCCCACACTTTTCGGCTTTCAATGCTTTGTGCCACCTCAACAAACAAAAAAAAAAAAAAACAGTTTCAAGACGACTCCGAGCGGCAAATGGCCAACGTAGCTCCTGAAATTTTATTCGGTGCGCTATTTCTATGTCGAGGAAAAGGATCGTATAAAGTTGAGGAATAGGATCTGCGAAAATGTTTAACAGCCAGTGATAAGTCCTACGGAAACTCAACTTGAGTACTAAATGCTTACGAAATTTAGGTACTTTTTTTCTTGTGTTTGCTGGGTTATTATTGTCCTGAACTTCCGTTCGAAAGTGTATTTTATGCGACTATTATATTGTGTCTTACATACAAAAGTACTGGTTCTTAACTGCTATTCTTAGTCTAAACCGACAGACCGTCGCTTTGTGCAGCGTAAACAAAAATTGGTAAGGACTTTGCCCAATCTTTTAGTCACATAGAAAGCCGTTAGAGCGGCTTTGTATGACGGTGGCTGGCAGTAGCGGTTTGTTTGGCCAAATAAAATTGAAATTTCAAGTATGATTGCCATGCATTCGAGTTTTTTTCCACATTCCCTTTTGTTCTTGCGCGACACGCAAACACCCGGAGAGGTTGCATGCATTGTGTGTTGTGATGGAGTAGATTTTTGCAGAGACCACAAAGCGATTAAAATATTAACAGTAAGTATTAAAGATGACAGCCAAGATGACAGAAAGCTGGTGAAGGAAGAAGCGGTTAATGATGGATTTTCAATGGGATATAAAGAAGATATTTTGCAGAAGACAAAAGGTGAGGTTTCGGCTCTTCAAATCATTAAAAACGATTCACTTCTTACGTAAATTTAATTTTGTAAGGATGTAAGTCAAGATTTTTGCTCTTCATATCATATCATTGGTTTTAAATGGCAACTCAAGCGTCCAAACATGGATGGCCATTGTACTTATGAGCTAAAAATAAAAGCAGGAAAACTGGTTAGGAAAAACGGGAGAGAGAGGGGTTATGGACGCAAACAATTAATGACACACGAAGCCCGCGGTCAATGTCTTTAAGATCAATCAAGCAAAACAGGCAGTGCTAATAGGAGAAATGGAGAGGCGAGAGCGATCTCTTCAAACTTCATTGACTCCTTGTTTAAAAAGAGAACTTAGTAGGAAGATTGAAAATCTAGTTGATCCATCTGAATACATAAGACACAAAATTGCGCCTACTTAGTCTAGCGAGTCCGTCACTTACTGAGCATTCGTACACAGTAATCAATTACGCTTCGGTCTCGAAGTTTCGATATCATCTTATCGAACACAGGTTAGGTTAGGTTGGGTTGGTATGGTTGCCCAGGGAGTGAGCACACTTTGACGAAGAAGGAGAGATGGTTAGGAACGTGCGGACTATGAACAATGACTATGTTTGCGTCAACCGCTTTGTGCTGCTGATGAAATTCATCAGATTTTTACTGTCAGCGCCAGCTATATCAGCAGGCGTGGCAAAAAAGTAAGAGCCAAGATGCCTGGATCTTAGCCCCGCCAGAGCAGGGCAGCTAAGGAGAAGAGATGATTCCACCTCATCCTCCATACATCCAGCGCAAAAAGGACTCGAGGTGATTCCAAGTCTCACAGCATGCATTCCTCGCGCATTGTGTCCTGTGAGAGAACCCACTAGATTGGAGAGCTGATATTTTGTCAGCCTCAGAAGCTCACCCGAGCGCATCCGGTCCACACGTGGCCAGAAGGATTTCGCGACTTTACACGTTTGTGTATTTGCCCAGCGCTCGCTGAGTTGGCGCGATGCCCATCTTTTCAGGAGCAGACCGCAGGTAGTCAGGGGGATCCCAATTTTCTCCCTTCGCGGGGATATAACCTCACATGTCCCTTGTCTGGCCAGCTCATCCGCCTCACAGTTTCCCACAACGTCGCTGTGACCGGGAACCCAGATGAGGCTGATGTCAAAGACTTCAGACGCAGTCGAAAGTGAGGTCAAGCATTCCTTGACGAATTCCGAATGCACCGTCATAGACCCGAGGGCCCTTATTGCCGCTTGGCTGTCGGAGTAAATATTTACTTTCTTGACTGCTAGTACGCATTTGAGCAGCCAATCAGCTGCCTCCTTGATTGCGGCTACCTCTGCCTGGAACACACTGCAGTGGTCCGGTAACCTGAATTTTAGTCTGATGGGGAGTCCCTCGCAAAAGACTCCTCCGCCGACCTTTCCTACCAACTTCGATCCATCGTGAACAAGTTCACCAGGCCCTGCCCCCAAGTGTAGCCCTCCGTCCACTCTTCCCTAAACGAGGGTATATACTGGTCTGTTGACAGAGGGATGAACTCGAAGTTTCTAAGAATGCTTGAGTGCCCATAAGTGAAGTTGAGCTTATAGCTCCAGCTCCTCAGACTGATTGCGGTACGTGTAGCGGCAGTTCTGCCGGCGATGTCTACGGGTACCACATTTAACATTGCGTTGAGCGCCAGAGTAGGAGTCGTTCGTTACCGAACACAAAAAATCGGATATTAAATTGGCAGCGAAACTGAAAAACCCACTTTTTATTTAAACTTAAGCACTTATTAAAAAAATCAAATACTTTTTTATTGAAAACATTGCCCATCGCTAGCCATTACTTTCATTCATCTGTAAAGGCAATCATCGAATTCCCTCTCGAAAATATGGCTTGCTTTAATACTGCAGCCACGCAGGCAAGTAATTCCCTGCCAGTAGTGAACGCGTATTTTCACCGAAAAACTCAAAAAGGAATTCACGTTTCGGATGCCAAGTGCATGTTCATTTCAGAAACATTTCCACATACGAAGTTTGCTGAAACAACGACAGTTCCCAAGATTAAAAAAAAAATATATGAAAAAAAGAGTTGGAGGAAAGTTTTGACAAAGTTTGCCATGTAAGGGCATTTCACACCAAGCGGACAGAAAAATGAAGAGACGCTCTGGAGTTCGTCTATTTCTTTAGTAATTGTACTTCAATTGATTTGGGGAATAAGTTGGTAGCGTTTTTGCCGAAGACTTTTATTAAAACAAAAAGAATAATTATATCAATAAGTTAATCAATTCTATATTCGCCGTTGCTGTTTACAGTCTCTTCCCCCCCTCTCGACCAATTTATGGATGCCGTTCCGCCAAAAATCATCTGGTCTGGTGTCAAAGAAGTTGTTGAGCCAGTTTTTAAGGACCTCTTTCTTATCGAAGGTAACGTCCTTCTTATGGTTTGACAGGGAGCGGAAAATATGATAATCGGTCGGTGCATGGTCCGGAGAATACGGCAGATGCTGAAAGACCTTCCATCCGAACTTTTTGAATGCGGCTTTGACGACTTGTGCAACATGGGGCCAATCGTTGGCGTGAAGGAGTGTGGTTTGATCATGTCGATCAGGTCTTCTCACTCGAAAGCCTCATTCACGCGGTGTAGCTGGGCAATATAGAGCTCCTTATTGACGGTGGAACTCTTTTCGAGCATTTCCCAGTGCACCATGCCCTCCCAGTCCCACCAAACACATATCATGATCTTCTTTGGATGAAAATCCGGCTTGACTCTCCGCTCGGCTTTGGCATATCTCTTGGAGCCCCCCACTCCTGTCTTTGCTTCACATTGATGCATAGGCACCATTTCTCCACTTCCGTGACGATTCGTAACAAAAAGCGTTGTTTGTGACCGCCCGTTTCTCGATGGCAGGCGGGATGCTGAGAAACAATTTGAAGGCAACTTTCTTGGTTTTTTTCGTTGAGCTCGTGAGGCACTCAGCTCCCGGGCTACCAAGTTTTCGGTGAATCTCATTGAATACAGGTGATTGAGAATCGTTTTATAATCGCAGCTCATTTTTTCCGCAACTTCGCAACTGATTTGAGACGTTCTTCATCGAATTCAGAAGGCCTTTCGCTGCGGGAGGTGTTATCGACCTCAAAGTCGCAATTTTTGAACTTTGCAAACCATTTCCGCGCTGTAGACTCGCCTATGGAACCTTCTCTATACACGTTGCAAATGACCCGGGCTGTTTCGGCAGCTTTTTGACGTCGATAAAAATTAAAGAAGAGCAGGTGTCGAAAATGTTGATTTTTGCCTCCTGGGTATTGCATTTCGAGGCCTCGAAACTTTTACAAAATTAAATAACTCAAAAATACAATAAAACGGTGGCTGAACCGCATCGAGAGCTATAAAAAACTTATGAAGATGCTCTTTAAGTGAAACAACGTGCCGAGATTGGTTCCGTCGCTTGGAAGACGGTGATTTTAATGTTGACGACCGTCCGCGTGAAGGAAGGCCAAAACCTTCGAAGACGCTGAATTGGAGGCATTGCTCAATGAGGATCCGTGTCAAACGCAAGAAGAGTTTGCTTCAGTACTAGGAGTTACCCACCAATCCACTTCCAAGCGATTGCATGCTTTGGAAATGTTTCAGAAACAGGGGACTTGGGTTTCTTATGAGTTAAAACCAAGGGATGTTAAACGTCGTTTTTTCGCCTGTGAACATCTGCTCCAGCGGCAAAAAAAGGAAGGGTTTTCTTCATCGCATCGTGACGGCTGATGATGAAATGGAAAATGGATTCATTAAAGCAATTCAAAGAAAAGAAAGTCATGGGGACTGACCGGTCATGCTTCTATGTCGTCGCCTCCGCCGAATATTCACGCTGCGAAGGTTATGCTCTGTATTTGGTGGGACCAAGTTCGTGTTATTTATTATGAACTGTTAAAACCAACCGAAAACATTACTGGCGATCGGTATCGACTTCAATTGATGCGATTGAGCCGAGCATTGCGCGAGAAGCGGCCGCAATATGCGGAGAGGCATGAAAAAGTGATTCTACAGCATGGCAACGTGAGGTCAACGTCTTCCAAGCGTTAAAACCTACCTGGAAACACTGAAATGGAAAATCCTACCCCACCCGCCATATTCTCCAGATATTGCGTCGTCCGTTTATCACCTGTTCCGACCGATGGCACATGGTCTAGCTGACCAGCAGTTCCCTTCATATGAAGGCATCCAAAAATGGCTTGATCCGTGGATAGCCTCAAAAGATGAAGAGTTTTACCGCGGCGGTATACAAGATCTACCAGAAAGATGGGAAAAAGTAGTAGCCAGCGATGGGCAATACTTTTAAATATTCACTTGAAACCATTTTTTCAGAATAAAGTTGTATTTTCATCAAAACAAACAGCGAGAACTTAGGTGCGCACCTAATAGTTTTGTACAGCAGAAAGAGTTCTCGAATGAATACCTATCCTTTGTCAAACCGCAAAGAAGTCATTGTAAAGTGATAGAAAATATAAAAACGCTATGAACTTATTCCCCCAATCCAATACTAAGTATAAAATCAACACACAACGTTTTTCTTTATATGATAATTATTCCCGATGTGGTGGGCTTATGCAAACAATTTAAATAATTTTGCGTACTGAACAAAACTGCTAAGAAATATTAAGCTTAGCATTAGATTTTTTTATTTTCTTATTCATTTTTTTTTTTGCTGAAAAAAATCAAAAGATCAACCGAAATCAGGAAAAGCTCACAAGAACCTGTCATGGTTATGAGCCTGCTATTATTACTAACTGCTTTTTTAGCAACCGAAACGAACATTTTTAAGCGCCCGCTTATTCTCATCCGATCTGTAATCATAATCCAATTAAGTAAATTAAAGTCAACCGACTTCACATTGCCTACAAATTTAAAAGCAGCCTTCTTGCAACACTCGATTTATAATTGCCAAAAAGTAAACAAACCAACAAATTTTGTTTTCAAAGCAATTTCAAATGTAAATTAAAAGCAAATCCTCTGCCAATGCACACGCACACACGTGCACGTACAAGCAGTCATAGTTTTGGAAGCTGAATGGCGCATTAATCATTAATTAATTCACTGTGCATTTGCCAAAATCAACCACCACCACGCACGGCAATAAAAACAAGAGCTGACAGCACAACGAAAGGGCACATGAATCCTTTGCAAGGATAATAAACTAATGTTCCAATAAATATAAAGCGACACACATTCATACATATGCACATACACATATATCATACCTATGTCTGCGCAAAGATGTGTGTGTACGTTTGAATGCATGCATGCATAGCATAAAACTGTCTGAAATTAATATAACCAATTCCCTTTATAGGGTCACACAAAGCTATTAAGGATTGCAGGCATATTCAATGTTATTTGATGCTTATTTAATTTACAACTGTATTGACAACTGTCGATAGCACATTGGAATGTACTGAGCTCGCATGTATGCGTATGTGTGTGTGTGTGTGTAGATGTAGGTACATATACTTAGGCAGTGGCTGATCTAGAATTTATAGCAGTGGGGCTTACAAAAATATCTGCCTGTTTTGTGAGTAATTTTTTATTGGAAAATAAAAAGCCATTGGCATGGTTCGCCACGATTTTTTAAAGAACTTTTACAAAAATTTTTAACGAATAAGTTTTAAAATTTTAATTTACGGCATGAAGCAATAATTAAAGTTTATGCCAGATGTTTAATTTTCTCCCTGTTCCTGACATCTTGAACTACTTAAGGGGACAGAAACGACCATATTTTCCCTGATTTCCGTTAAAATTATTTAAAATGAAGAAGCCAATATATTTTTTTCAAAATTGGTATACAGTTTATTAATACATTAAAATAATATATATTTTTTTTTATCATTTAAAATGGCGGATGTACACTCAATTCTTCCAGGAAGGTCGCAGCGGGGCTTCTCAATCGGCGGGCATTGTAGCATCGGCGTCAGTGACCTGAATACAAAAAACCAAAAATTGTTTTGTTTATTAATGTCATAATTTCTATATGAATTAAAAAAATGAAAGAACAAAAATTTCGCGGAATAAAATGCTTAAAAAAAATGAATTTTGAAGCGAATTTTCCTACTATTTTTGCTTCGAAAAAAAATTTTTTTTTTTAATTTTCAAAAACTTTAAATTCACATAGAAAGTAATATCATAAAAAAGATGTGTGCAAAATTTCAGAGAGACCGGTCAATAACTTTTGGAGTTATCGTGTACACCAATTCGAAGAATATAGTTTTGAGAAAAACGCGTCTAAAGTTTGAATACATGAAAATTCTTCTCCCAGCGTCGTCACGGTTGGCGATCTATATTATAATATAAGAAATACTTAAATTTACGTTCTAAATTATTTTTAACATATTCTTAAAGGATTATATTAACATTTTTTTTCGAAATTTTACAGGTATCTGTCCCCATAAAGCAACCAAAATCAGTCCTAATTTAAATCGCAGTTTTCACTAGTGAAGTAGTTGATGCCTTGTACTATATGTCGTTACGCTTCAGGATGATATGCAATGGCGTAAGTGTTGTACATCACCCAAAATTTTGAATTCAGTTAATTTTTTTTTTCTTAATGTCCAGCAGATTGTCTTCAATCCATCAACATATCATCCTTCAATGAAAAAACTGGTAAGAATGATTCACGTAATTTCAATCAACCTAAGAAATACCCTTCAGTATATTTGCCAATATTAAAACATTTGTAGCAGTGGTCCACCTAGGACTGTCATGCCAAGAAAGTAGAAGAAAACATTTTTATTAAAAACTTGAAATATGCACAAATGCTTTTAGAAATGATTATTACATTTCCTACAAATTGTCCACCACAAACATTATAAATCAGATAAATAGAACTTTTACCCTAATAGACGCAAGTAGATATTCATTCGCCACAAAGGTGGTGATTCCTCTCAAGTGCGGCACGAAAATAAGGCAATTGCAGGCAATCTGTCCTCCAGTTATTCTAACAAAAACAATAATGAAAATAAAGGTAAACATCAGGAAATAAAGCCAAAAACAATTTGTGGGTACGTAAGGCTAGAGTGTTGTGAAGGTTTTTTTTATTGTTTTTATTATGGTGCCATTGCCATTGGCTAGATCAATAAAGGTCAGCGTAGACATGACTATCGTGGGTAGTTTTGTGGTCTCATGGCAAAGTAGGCAGCAAAATTATTAGTTGATCGGTGAATTTTGCTAGCCACAGCTGCCTTCAAATGCTGGGATGCACTCAAGCAGCAATTTATCTGTATTATGTATAATAAAAAGACGTATTTGTGGAAGAAAAATCTAGGCCAACATGGTTTGAACACAAATTAAAATCTCTCACAGATCTACAAATCCGAGAATTGAATATAAAGGCATTCCTGGATAGTTTAGCCAAAGATTATTCTCCAATTTATGGTATACACCTTGATTGTATTCCTTTCTGCATATCCACGATCTACTGCCTGTAGCTTTGAAAAATCTAAGAGCCGAATGCGCTTGTACGTGACTGCCATTCACGGGTTGCAGAGCTTAAGTCGGGTTTCAAAACCTACAAGTGGACAAGAAACACCAAATGATGAAAAAACTTGTTTCAAATCTCTACAAATGTAAGTATGTATGTTTACATCCATAAAACCAGAGAAAATTTCTTCGAAAGACATCACTCAAAAGCCATAGCTCTGAATTTAAAATTTTTTACAGCCTTTGAAAATATATGGAACATAGATGATTTGTGGGCAACACTCATTTCAGCAGGGTGTTGCCACTTGTTTGCATTAACAAAAAGTAATTTATCCAAAAATATACATGGGAATTCCAACATGAATATCAAAGGAAATACTCTTAACAATACATATTATTTTAATTAATACATTTTTATTTTAAAACCATTTTATCACAAACCAAATTAACACAAATTTTACTTGAATATTATATAAAGTTGATATCAAATGCAATGTGTTTAAACAAGTTTTAACATAATATATTTTTAACTGAAGTTGCCACCTGTTTATTGGAAATTAAAAACTGATTACGAAAATATTAGTTTGGGGGATATTAAGCCCCTGGCAATTCCTGCGGCCTGGCTTGCATTTTCGCTTTTATCAAAGGAAACTCTAAAATGTGCCGAATTTTCTCTTTTTTGACTTCCATTTCTCATCCCTGTAACTCAAAACTGAATGGAACAAACAAAAAACTGCCGACGAATTTTTTTTGAGTGAACGAATTTTTATTGACAACGAGCATAAACTTTACATTGTTTGATCGATATTTTACGAGCTATCGATCACTGGTGTCCAACCATCTGCCGAGAAAAAAATGGATTTCTTTTCCACCAAACTAATATATTAATGCAAAAACTTATACATACATACATCTATCTATGGAATGGTGAAAAAAGTTATTGTATGATAAATTTAGAAGAAAAATTTTAATGAATAATAAAATTTAAATTTTAAATCTAATCTGAACCAATAAATAATAAAGCACAGTATTACAACTGCTGAAGTTTCGCTACTGCGAAATACCATTAGATGAAATAATATTTTGCTACAAGTTTATTTTCGTGGAAAATACAGTCCTCACTTGTATTATCACAAAACCTCGGATTATTAGATCATTACGATTTTCTTCTATATAAATTATTGCCTCAAATCAAATGAATCGGAGTGAGAGATATTAATTACCAAAAAAGGTCCTTGAAAAAGACTTATCCGTTTTATTTTTGTTTTTTTCATCACCGATTTAACAAAGCTTGCTGTTGTTGTTGTAGCAGCCACTAACTCATCTAGAGGTAGGCCCACGAAACATGCTGTTTCGACAGGTTGGGTCCAGATGGAGAGCGGGGTGTGATGAGTGTACTTAGAGGGGCATGTGAGAAGGTGGTTATTGTCGTGCGTATTGTATTCACATGTAAACTAGCCCTGTCTAGTGAACCGTTTATCATTTAACAAAGTTCAGGGTTTTTGGTTTGCATATCCTCTATAGACTTTCAGAAAGATTGCAACACTTTCGCCATTTGGTTGGACACCATATCTGACACATATACGAAGCGAAGGGATAAGTATATGTCACGGGATGGCTGCATAAGAAGGCGTGCTACCTTCTATATTCGGACGCATTTACTTAATTTTGGCAAGACCGGCATTGCCCAGAAGTAAAAAAAATACGAGCTGACTTTCGATCTCGCTGAAAGTTCCCAGGAGAGCCCAAGGGCAAATACAGGTGGTGCAAAAGTAATCTTGCGATGTTTTTTGGTTGTAATTAAAAAAAAATGAAAAACTTTGATTCTTCTTGTGGATTATTTTTATTTGGTTTTTTAATTCTTTTTACATCAAGTCGAGAATGAGATGTCATATAAATGGCCGCCACCACAGTTGATTGCCATTTGAGCCCTTTTTATGGCATTTTCCATCACTTTGGCCAAAACTTTCGGCGATAGGTCCTCACATTCTTGACGGATATTGTCTTTAAGAGCTGCAAGAGTCTGACGCTTGTTAACATAAGCCCGCGACTTCAAAAAACCCCACAAAAAGAAGTCTGGAGCGGTCAAATCAGGCGATCTTGCTGGCCAGTGCAAATCGCCAAAACGGGAGATTAGGCACCCGGGAAATGCATCCTTCAGCATATCGGCTGTGGCACGTGCAGTGTGTGCCGTTGCACCGTCCGGTTGGAACGTTGGAACCACATGTTTTCCAATCCCCATTCTACAAGGTGTGGCAAAAAGAACTCGTTGATCATCGCTCTGTAGCGCTCACCATTCACAGTAACCGTTTGGCCCGCGACGTCTTCGAAGAAAAAAGGTCCGATGACTCCTCCAGCGAAAGCAGCACACCATACAGTGACTTTGAGCGGGTGTAATGGCTCTAAATTTTGCTTATTTACGTACCCGCTAAGATGGAAATGGGCCTCATCACTCATGATTATTTTTGATGAAAAATCATCTTCCCCTTGGTGGTGATTAAGGAGGGCTTCAGCGTATGTTAGACGCGATTGGCGGCCAGCAGCTAACAACTGATGCACCGTCTGGACTTTGTACGGAAACAGCTTCAATTCTTGTACCAAAATTCGCTGTAAAGACCGTCGACTGATACCCATTTCCGTGGCACGTCGTCTGGTCGATGTCGACGGCGCTTCCATGACATCCTCGGCTACAGCAGCAATATTCTCTGCAGAACGGCTACTCCGGAGTCTGCCACGCCTGGCAGCATCTCGTGTTGTGCCAGTATCTTCGAGGCGAGCGGCTAAACGTCGCAGTGTTTCACCAGTAGGCGTTGGACGGCGAGGAAATCTGCGACGAAATTCACGTTGTGCCAAAGTCACCGACCGATTATTGGTCAAATAAATAGTCAGCAATATTCCGCGTTCTGGAGCAGTGTAGCATAACATTGTTTATTAACATGTATTTCGCATGTGTTTACTACACAAATGTCAAAACAGAACTGACATTAGTGGCCAATCGCAAAATTTATAGCATTTTCTGATAGGAGGATTACTTTAGCGCCACCTGTTATATGTCACGGGATTTCTGCATAAGAGGGCGTGCTACCTTCTATATTCGGACGCAATTACTTAATTTTGGGAAGGCCGGCATTATAATGCCCAGAAGTAAAAAATGACGAACTCCCTTTCGATCTCGCTGAAAGTTCTCAGGAGAGCCCAAGGGCAAATATAATTCAATTTCCTACAAGGGCGCATAAAAAATGATTGCGAAGGTATTGGTTTTGACAAATTAAGACATTAGAAAAAAAAAAAAATGAATTAAAAACGAAAGAAATCGCAGTACTTTAAGATTTGTTTAAAAGCCGCTAATAAATTAAAAAAAATTGACTATGAAATTGTTGGCACTTTTGTAATTTTTTGTTTGTTTTTTTATTCCAATTTATTATAATACATCTGTCAACTTTCGACACTTAGTAATTTTTATAACAATTATGGAAATATAAGCGTAACATTAAATTATTATTTAAGGTACAGTAGGTTCTGTTTTTATGCGGTTTTGAAATAGGTTTTTTTTTAAATTAAAAAATGCATGTCGACCTATCGGGAATTGTACATATAACCAAGATTCTAAACCAGCTAAGCAAAAACTCATCACAGATTACATCAGAAATGCTAAGCCTACAAGTATGGAACCGCCTGCATCACCATCTTGATCAGACGTGTACATTTCCTCAAGTGACGAAAGTGATTTTATGCCAAATCCTAAACGAATGCGCAACATGTGGGTATTGTCTGATTCTATTTCTGACGTAAATTTATTTTTCGATTCTGACGTTTCTTAAATAAAGATATAATTTTCAAAAATACAATATTTTGTTTGTGCGATTTTATTTAATTATTTCAGATTCATGCGGTCTATGGAACGTATCTATAGTTATAATATGGGACTAGTGCCCTTTTTTTATGCGATTTTATTACATTATTTCGGATTTATGCGGTTCTTAGCACTTTTGAAACGGATCTATAGTTTTACTATAGAACTGGTAGCTTTTTTATGCTGTTTTTTTTTTATGCTGTTTCTTGCGGAACGTATCTACCGCATAAAAACAGAATCTACTGTATTTACATTTCTTTTTACAGCATAAGGGATAATGCATATAAGAATTATATGGCATACGACGGATTTTCATGACATAAAACGGAGAATAGGTTCACATAAGAATTATAGCTTATATCTATTTAAATGATGATCTATCTGCTAGGGCTGTCGGAGCTATTCGTTTGTCTTCGTTTTTGCAGTTCTGAGTGTGGAATTTTCAGCATTTCTTCGTTTGTGTGTGTTAGTAGTCTGTGAATATGATTTGTACTGCATTCTTGAATGACGTCTTAAATAAATTTAATTTTGTGTCCCTGTGTATATCGTCATTGGTTATGTACCAGCCTGCGTTTATGGATTTTTGATTGCGGTCGTTGCATTATTTTAAGGTTTGATTTGCTTGCTGTTCCCATAGTTCAATGCCACATTTCCAGATTGGAGTTATAAGAGTTTTGTAGATTAATAGTTTATTACCAAGTGAAAGTCGCGAGTCATTTCGTAGTAGCCAGTTGACCTGCCTGTATCTGTTTTAACTTCATTTCTCTTTATAAGTACTATATATGATCCTTCCAGGTCAGTTTTACATCAAATTTTATGCCTAAATATTTGGCCTTTGAAAACAAATTAAATGACTTTATTATTTATAGCCAATATTTGAGCATCACACTTTCTGTTTGTGTATATTATTTGGATAGTTTTATATGTGTTAATTCCGATTCCCAATATATTGAACCAGACCATCGTTGAATTAAGTAGCTGTTGTAGTTTATTTGTGGCAACATTTATGTTTTTGTCATTGAAACGGAGTCATCAGTAAAGGTTACAAGCATGCTATAATGTATAAGAGTGGCCCCAAAACGCTTCCTTGTGGAACACCTGCTTCCATACGTAGTACATCAGAGCATTCGTCCTGATATTTAACATAAAAATATCTATCATTAAGGTAACTCCCGAGAAGTATTTTTGTAATTTGTACAATAGTCCAGGAAGCCAAAACTCTGCCAAAAGCCTTAGCCACGTCGAAATAGACTGCGTCGCAATAATTTTCGTTGTCAATTTCCTTTTATATTTTGTGTAGTGTACCTGAGTACCTGTTGTATCGTTGAATGTTTTCGCCGAAAGCCAAATTGATGAGAGAGAATGATGTCGTTAGCTTCTATTAGGGGATTAACTCTTGTAATTTAATATTAATTTCAAACTTGACATTTATCTTACGCATGTCTTAAATTCCAAAAATATTTCTTAAATTTCAAAATTTTAGTTATAAATAAATAAAAATTGAATTCTCAGGTGTTCTGTTACCGTTTTCGAAAACCCCTCGCGTAGGTTCGCCACTGCAAATTTGTATGTTCTGGTATGTTTATCAGTATCAAGCGTGTAAATCAGTAAAGGTTTGGTGGGCAGTCGTGCACAGTCAAAGGATATTAGAATGAAACAGAAATATACTTATATATGTACGTATGTATGTATGTACACACTCACCTTTAAATATTTCCCTGTTCAATTATCGCTGAGTTCGTGTTGTTTTGTGCGTGAGTACTAATTGGTTGGTCGTGGGTTCGACACCTACTGTGAACATTTAACATCAAATGATGGAAATCGATTTTTCTAATCTAACAGTCGCCCCTCGGCGTGCGAAGCGAGCACTTGAACGCATTTCTGACAAACAAAGCTTCTCATAAAAAAACAACTGCCATTCGGAGGTGCCATAAAACTTTAATTCTCTAGAATAGCAGTACAACATCAGCACATACAACAAAAATTGGAGCAAAAGCACGGCCAAACTGCTAACAAAAGATGCACGCGCCAATTATTTCTATGTATGTGTGTTTTGTATTTTTGTATACTTATCACTTATTCTTTTTCATCTTTTATTTGCTATGCCTTTTATTTTGTTGCTTTTCATCCTTTTGACTTACAAACATTTCCTTCCTACGCCTATAACTTTTGTTTGACTATTTCTGACCAGCAACTAAAGAAGACATCCGCCTCAACATGAATGAGAAGAGGAAATAGTCGGAGCAAAGCAGACGGTTGTGGTAAAACAATATAAAGAATTGCCACTACCAGCGCATATGCACAATAAATAAAAAGCAGCAACAACAACCATCCATCACTGTCAACACACAAGGGAGTTGGTTGGCTGTGGTTCGTCGGCCAATCCATATGAATACATACACATGCACATATGTATATATGTAGGTAAAGGAGTGAGTTTGAGGTGGTTAGTGCAAAAGGTTTGAGATGCACAAACGAATCCGTAAGCAAAGATTACGGATTAAGTACGGAAAGCGAGAGATGTCCACGTGCACACGTACACTTCGAAGGACAGAAAGCCACTAGTTTCAAACTGGTTCGGTTCTGTAAGTGACGATATTCTATTAAGATGTTATAGGTATGTGTTTCGTCGGGTAAAAAAAGGCCTATTTTCAATTTTTGTTTTTTTGCTATGTAAAAAATTATTTATTTAATTCAAACTTTTTTCTGTCTTATAAATACATATTTAAAGAATAATTTCTGAAATTTTCAACAAAAAAAAATTAAAACTCCTCCATTGGGCCGTCATTTCCGGTGACCCCTCGAAAAAAAGTGTGTCCGCGTTGTCAGCATAACTCCTGACAGGCTCATCAAAAATGAAAAAACAAAAATAAGTGTTTTAGTTAAGACCATAAACTCGTGCTTGAACGAAGAAAAGAAAAAAAAAAAGAAAAATTGCAATTTTGGCTGACATTTTTCCAAAAAAATGAAAATTTCGGTCAAATTTGCTTGACATTTTTTTTTTTTTTTTTTTAAATAGTTGTAATTGAAAAAAAAAACAAAATCCTTCGTTCAAGCTCGAGTAAATTGTATTTCGAACATCTGTGTAAAAGTTCATCAAGATCGGTTGAGTAGTTTTCGAGAGCATTTGACAACCGACTTTGAAAACACAGTTCCGAGAAAAACGCGTTTAAAGTTTTGAGTAACAATAAAAGTGGCTTTGAGCGCATACATTCCAAAGGCTGTATCTCCGAATTTATTATTCGGATCGACTTGAAAATTTAGGATAATATTCCTGAGATGTTGTAGAAATTAATAAGCCAAAAAAAAAAAAAAATCGATTTTTTGAACCAACAAATCCCATGTAACTCCTTAAGTGTCAATTGTCCCCCGCTGCAGCCGATTTTTGTTGATTGGAACTAGTGCCAAGCTCTACAGATGCAATTTAGGAGTAGTACGTTCTACATTTTTTTGTTTTCAATAGCTCCTAACTGTTGTTGAATTCGAAAATTAAATGTATGATAAACAAAACTGTCAGCGAACAGACTCTACTACCTCTGACGTATTCGCAGAAAGAGTAAAGCATTAGTGTCCCATATAAGGGGCCCCCGCTTCGGTTCTTTCACAATTTTTCCGTACATGATTGTTCTTCAATTTAGAAATGTAATGATTTAAAATTAAATTGGGAGCCAATAACTTAAACTTATTGAATGAAATCTTAACATCCTTGAGTTTGCCCATTTCAAATGGTCAGAGGGTTTGCTATTGCCAAAAAGTATTGTTCAGATCCGGCCTAGGCCAGGGCATTCGTTCAGGATATGTTGCACTGATAAATCTAGTCTATTGCAGTATGAGCATGGCGGCTTCCAGGCTCCATTTAGTACGAGGGGTGCCTTTTATATGTCGGGATTAGAGAACAAAAACAAATTTTAATCATCGAAAATCACTTTATTCTTTTTCAAAATATTCTCCATGCAGATTTATACACTTTTGTATGCGTTTGAACCAATTGTCGAAGCACTTTTGCCACTCTGAATGAGGTACCTCCAAAACATGCATTCTGAATGCCGCAACCGCTTCTCCAGGTGTCGAAAAACGTTGACCTCTCATTTTGTTTTTTACGTACGGGAATAAAAAGAAGTCATTCGGTGCCAAGTCAGGACTATACGGCTGAAGACCCATTAATTCGATGTTTTGGGTGCTCAAAAATGCAGTTGTTTGAGCCGATGTGTGAGAGCTCGCATTGTCCTGGTGAAGAGTGATCCGTCTTTGGCGATTGGTTTTCCTAATTTCTTGGAAGACAACTGGCAAAAAAATGGTTGTGTACCACTCAGAATTTACTGTTCTGCGTTGTTCTAGTGGTACGGTTGCGACATGTCCAGTTTTACCGAAAAAACAGGTAACCATTTGCTTGGAAGTGCTTCGTGCGCGAACAACTTTTGTTGGATTTGGCTCATCTTGAAACACCCATACAGTCGACTGCTGTTTACTTTCGGTCTCATACGCGTAAATCCATGAATCATCACCTGTCACGATGTCATAGACGTGTTTCGAAGCCCCGCGATCGTATTTTTTGAGCATTTCCTTCGACCAATCGATACGAGCCTTTTTTTGAGCGATTGACACATTGTGTGGGATCCAACGCGAACAAATTTTTTTGACAGTCAAATGTTTATGCAATATTGAGTGTATGCTGGTCCCACTAATGCCTAAGATTGTCTCAATCTCACGATAGGTTACATGACGATCTTGCAATACTAGTTCGCGCACAGCATCAATGGTTTTCGGAACAACAACTGATTTTGGACGACCTTCACGAAATTCGTCTTGGAGTGAACTACGACCACGATTGAATTCACCATACCATCGATAAACACTGTTCCTTAATGGAGCTTCATCGCCAAAAAAAGAATTAAGTTCATCCATGCAATATTGCTGAGTTAATCCACATCGAAAGTTGTAAAAAATAATCGCACAAAAATGTTCACGATTTAATTCCATTTTTGGACCGAGATGAATCTTTTAAGTTACTGTAAACAACACAAATAGCGCTGGTATTTCAAAACGTTCTGAGTAAGTAAAAGCCAAAAAATGTCAAACTTTGCGATACAGCTGCCAGTTGCCAGATTGCAACACCAGGGTTGCCAAATGCCTACGTATAAAAGGCACCCCTCGTAAATGACTATGAGTGGAAATTGAATGCCTGCATGGAAAGTCGGATGGAAAACTCGGTTTAGTCCCACGACGTTAATTTAATTTGTAGCAGTGTTGATAGGTAGACCAATCATACGTGAGATTACAAGCTAAGTAATTTGACATATACATCCGTAGAACTTTTAGCTGTATCCGAGCTTTATTTTCACGTTCATCAGCGACTTCGTAGCCTTTCATTTCAGCATGGCCATGAAACCAGATAATTTTATTGCGTATTTTTATTCGTATGTAATATTTCTTATCATATCGATGGGTAGCAGATCGTGTTTTGGGCTCTGCAAGGCTTCAATAACGCATTTGCTATCGCTGCATGCATGTTTTTCACTTCTTTAGGAGGCAAACATGACTGCTTCATGCAGTGCAGCTGCTTCTGCTATGAAAGCTGAGGAGTATGTAGGCAGGGCACCTAGAAATTGTGGCACCGACGCTATTTGTCACACCAATTGTTGTGCTGTTGTCCGATTTGGATGCCTCAGTGAATATAAAATCCCATTCCGCTAAAAAAGGTTCAATAGCCTCGCCGTAGTGCTGTATGTATTCGACCGATGCTGTTTAAATTTTTTAAGGCAAAATGATTTATTACACAAACAGGATTTAAAGAATTAAAATAGTTCAATTCATTCAATTTCTGCATTCAAAATAATGTCGTACCGAGGTAACTGGAGTAGCGCGCCTGGATTTTGAATCGACTTTGGTTTGGCCTTTTTGAGTATTGGCTCGTCTGGCTGAGAGGCACCATTGCAATAATTGTTGGATTGATTCAGTATCATAGCTATAGACTCAAATTTCTATCAGTATCTAATCTAATAATGTTATCAGTAAATAATCAACGCCGAATCACTCTGAAACGGTAGTTATAACTCGTCCTTCGCGAGTCTGATTTAGCAAGTCGTGTCGTTAAGAATCCCGCTGCTTCCTATTCTTCTTGACAAAGGATGTCCACCGCAAAAAATAATACTTATCTTAGCTAAACTCCAATCGATATAATGCAGTAAACTTAACTGCCTTGTAACTAGCCTTCACCCTAACAGTGCAGACATTTCTCTAGCATATCTACAAAACCGGTCCACATCATAATTCGCGCTTCTTTGCATGCACTAAAACAATTTTGAACCTTATCCAGTCAGAAGCGGTTGATGAATGAATACATTCGTTAGGCTAGCCAGGTTTTTTATCTAAGAAAATACAGTTGGTAGCCCTAAGGCGCATTGTGATATCTGCATTTGATTTCCATTCCCTTATTAAGTTGATTAAGCCACTTAGATCTTTTTAAAAAGGTAATTAATCCCTTCAGTAAGACATTTTGCAAATTTCCCAGGTCTTCAAAGAAATAATCGCCAAGATATTTGTCGGATTCTTTGAAGTGCAGAACATTTACATAGAAGTTTTCTACCGACTCAATTTCTTCCTCACCTCCACAACTATTGCCGAAGTCAGAGGTACATCCATTCTACTAGCTAAAGTGCCAATAGTGCAGTGATCCGTTACAACACCTGCGAGGACGCTGGTAGTTGATCTGTTGAATCCAAGCAGATATTTTGTCCTTTTAAGATTCAGTTGGAGGTCGCCCACTTAAAGAGTTCCCTTAACGTTGATTGCATGAGTCGGCTGATAGTCGGGAGATCCTGCCATGTCATCAGGAGGAATACATCGTCCACATGGTAATAGGCAATTTATTTAAGACTAGGTTCCAAAGTGTTTTCTAATCAACAGAACTCGATCTTTCTCTTGAAACGGATTCCCACAAAAAATTCCGAAATTAGCAATAAAAAATAAGACAGATTTCGAAAAGAAAGCAGCATAAGAAACTGCGGTCATCGTAGCCTAGTGGCTTTGTGTTCTTCTACTATTCATTGTACTCATTGTCGATATGAATCATTAAATTATAGAAAAATTTTTTCTAGTAGCACTCAATCATCGCTAGGCAATGACCAACCTCCTATTATATTTATGCAATGAAAAAGCTTCGGCAAAAAACTATAAGCCCTTCCATTTGTAGAACAACATCCAGATGACCAACTCCGATTAAACAGATTATATATGCAAGAAATGAGTTCAAAATCTAAGGTGACTTTTCACATTTCGAATCAGAATTTTTTCCCCCAAAAATAACACCCCAACTACTTCCTCCTGCAACTTTTTCTTTATCCTAAAACAGAAAATACCTATAAAAAGACGGATATTTCTCACGATTGTGGATATAAAACCCACGTCGCTTTTTCGTCAGAGGTATGTCGACAAAACATTGACACCAGTGTGCCAAGGGAAATTACTTCGACAGATTGCTCTCAAAAGTTACTTGCAGACAACTAACGCACAGATGTACTAACCTACAAACAAACTGTTACGAAAATATTGGGTTGGGGAAAAAGTAATGTCGTATTTTGTCAATTGAGCGCGACATTTAAACATATCTTGCGCTGTTCTTATTGCATCGGGTCACACTAAACGGCGATTTGAAGACGACAATCTGTACTACAAGTGTCTCTTTGACAGTCTTGTGATCGTAAGTTTCAGTTTTAAGTTATAGCGCGTCAAAGATGGAGTCCACCAAGCAAGAAATTCGTCATATTTTACGTTTTTACTGCCTTAGAGGTAAAAATGCAACAAAGGCGGCGGTAAAAACTTGTGAAGCTTATGGACCTGATACTGTAGCGATTCGCACAGCACAGCGTTGGTTCGATCGATTTCGTTCTGGTGTAGTAGATGTCGAAGATGCACCCCGTACTGGTAGGCCAATCGTCATAGAGACTGATAAAATCGTTGAAATTATCCAAAGAGACCGGCATGTGAGCACTCGCTCGACTAGTCAGGAACTAGGTGTAGACCACAAAACCGTTTGGAACCATTTGCAGAATATTGGATTCCAAAAAAAGGCTGGATGGCACCCAACCCAACCACACGTGTTGACGCAAAAAAATCTCTTGGATCGAATCAACGCTTGCGATTCTCTGCTAAAACGGAACGAACTTGACCGATTTTTAAAGCGGATGGTGGCTGGCGATGAAAAGTGGATCACGTACAACAACGCCAAGCGAAAAAGATCGTGTTCGAGAAGCGGCGAGCCGGCCCAAACCATCGCCAAGCCCGGATTGACCGCCAAGAAGGTTTTGCTGTGTTTTTGATTGGATTGGAAGGGAATTATCCACTATGAGCTGCTGAACTATGGCCAGGCCCTTAATTCGGTCCTCTACTGTGAGCAGCTTGACCCTTTGAAGCAGGCGATTGGCCAGAAGCGACCAGAATTGGTCAATAGGAATGGTACTGTGTTCCACCAGGACAACGCTCGTCCTCACACATCTTTGATGACCCCTCAGAAGTTACGGGAGCTCGGATGGGATGTCATACCGCACCCACCATATAGCCCGGACCTGGCACCAAGGGACTATCATCTCTTCCGGTCCATGCAAAACGAACTTGGTGATACCAAGTTGGCCTCAAAAGAGGCTAGCGAAAACAGGTTGTCTGAGTTTTTTGCAAATAAGGAGGGAGGTTTTATAAAGGGGGGATAATGAAGTTGTCTTCTAAATGGCAACAAGTTTGCGAACAAAACGGGGCATATTTGACTTGAATCGGATAATTCTAAGTATGTTAAATAAAGCATCAAATTTCGATCACAAATACGACATTTCTTTTTCCCCAACCCAATATATCAAACGCTGCTAGTGTAAATTAGGAGTTCTGGGTACTGTTTGAACAGAAGTTGCTTCGAAAAGCGTTACAGTTTCTTAGTGCTTTTGAAAAGTTTGGGATATACTTAGAATAACGAACTGTACTTCATAAACTATGCAGTATATCTCAAAAGAGAAACATATATAACTTAGAATAGTTTAAATATTCGACACTCACAAAGTACATCTTAGATAAGACATTTTCTGAAGTAATATACATTTTACGCTCTCTGATCTACTGTTGGAGAAGGTGTAGTTGGGAGCCAGATAATTATTTCACTAATTCAGGTTTTCTCTGTGGGGAAGCAGTATTTACATATCCACATAAGTACACACATATGTATGTATGCACATAAGTATATAAACTACCAACAAGTGGCAAACAATACATTTATTCAACAATTTTTCTTAGCTCCTGCCTTACGTACAACTCTCTGTGCCATCCGAAGACAGAATGGCTGCGGGCAAATGACACTCTGCCAGCTGTGTACACTAGTGAAACGAGCGACGTGTCAGTAAAACACGCCGGAAACAGCAACACTTTCCCTCGGTTTGTTGCTCGCTTCATAGTTATCTTATCCTTGCTGAGCCTGTGGAAAGTCGAAATACTTTGTCTGGCGTTAATCGAAATGTTCTACTTTTGTTTCATAGGACGCACCGGCATTCTGTGTGATGGTATTTAAGGGTGCAGCGTAATTTTGTTTTATTTGTTAGTTGTTTTTTATGCCAGTTACTCACCACAAGCCGACCAAACTAGTTAGCTAAAATGTTTGTGCCGACCACGACACATTTTACAAATGAAAATGTCCACCAAGTACAGACAAATGAAATACTGCGGTTCAGAATTCATTGTTGTAGGGCGACAAACTCCGTTTTTGAAGTCGTTAGACAAAGGCGTTTTAAGCAATTTATAGCGATATGAGTTTGTGCGGTGATTCAATTCCATTCATGTGGTCTATTTCAAGGCGCTCAACGCACAGATCACTTGAAAAATGGTGCGAAAGAAGGCGGCATGAAAAGAATTAATAGAGAAGAAACAATTCACCAATTTAAAGTGTCAAAGCCATTCACACAAAAAACAAAACAAAACATAGACCAAGGCATGCGTAGGTAGGCGTATCTGTGATTTTGGAAAAATTACATGCCTTACTTTCTTTAAGTTTTATAGCGAAAACAACTAAGCATAATATTTTCTGAAATGCCAAACAGGAAATAAGGGGGCTCATTCTGATACAGATAACGAAGAATAAAAAAGTCTTGTCGAGATCTCGATGCTCCCGAGCAGAGTGAACAAGGAAAAAATTATAGGCATAAGCCATGTAATTTATGGGTATCATAGACATCTTATACACTGCACTATACATGCCCTGATTAATGGCCGTGTTAGATTTTCTATCCTTGAACAAACTTCAGAGCCAAGATGATGAAATTAATCTAAAAAGCGCACAGAGAGCTTTGCAGGTTGGGTTAGATTGTAACGGTTGTCCAATATGGGACGCGCTCAGTCTCGTAGCACATTGAGTTGACGCGTGGGAAACTTATCCGTATCTCTCCTAAAACAATGTGGACTTTTCAAAAATTGTAGATGATCCCTGATGTCTATAGTAAAGATCTTCCAACTTATTAAAAAATTGTTGGGCTAGAGCAATTTACAATTCACATGTCCCATCCGCCACGCGTATCTGCCTATTAGACAGTACTTCGATATAATGAAAATCAATGTGCTAAGATTATGCTCATTTTGGCTCAGCAGAGTTTCTGTGCGTTTAGCATTGACAGTCGTCCACAATTGTCGAACGATTCTGCAGGTGGGTTAATTAAAGGCTTACCACATTCCATAAGCCAGTCAACTTGACACTCACCTAAAATGAGCTTGATTTCAAAAAAATATCTTGCTAATTAAAATAACGCATACGTATAAATGAGCAGAAAAACTGCTAAATTTTATTAAAAAAACAATAAAAACATAACAAATTATACAAAAACTTAAAAAAACAAAAACGTATTACAATTCAATATACGTCAAATAATATAAACATCCTACAATTAATTCACATTTAACTAATATATATTAATTTTTCCACACATACTTTGTACTTTTAGTAACAGACTTAACTAATTTTGTTTGTTCCTTTAGGCCTAAGCAAAAAATTTTGAAAATTTTTAAAATTTTCATGAAAGTTTTGTCTTATTAACAATTCAGCCTTTATAATGTCAAATGCCATTCTATTCCTTTCTTTAGAATATAAATTGTTCAATGTACTAAAAGTCCTTTCACAAAAAGCATTACTATTGGATACACAAACGTCAGTATAAGTTTTTTATTTGAAGCGTAAACAACAATATTTTTACCACACTTGAAAATGTCGAATTTCGTGCCAAATAATGTGTTTTTGCGGGGAATTCTTCTTCATTATTTTAATATGAAGAAAAAAGCAGCCGAAAGTCATCGTATCTTGGTGGAAGTTTATGGTGAGCATGCTGTATCTGAGCGAACGTGCCAGAAGTGGTTTGCACGCTTTAAAAGTGGTGATTTTGGCTTGGAAGACGAAGAACGCGAGGGTGCGCCGCCAAAGTTCATGGATACCGAATTGGAGGAATTGCTCGATCAAGATCCGGCTCAAACGCAAGAAGAGGTTGCAAAAACTTTGGGAGTTGATCAATCAACCATTTCCAAACGTTTAAAAGCCATGGGAATGATCCGAAAGGTAGGCCATTGGGTGCCGTCTGAATTGAAGCCAAGAGACGTTGAACGCCGTTTTATGGCATGCGAACAACTGCTTCAACGGCACAAAAGAAAGGGTTTTTTGCATCGAATTGTGACTGGCGATGAAAAGTGGGTCCATTACGACAATCCAAAACGTCGGGCAACGTATGGATACCCTGGCCATGCTTCAACATCGACGTCGGCGCAGAATATTCATGGCCTGAAGGTTATGCTGTGTATCTGGTGGGACCAGCTGGGTGTTGTGTATTATGAGCTACTGAAACCGAATGAAACGATTACGGGGGATGTCTACCGACGACAATTGATGCGTTTGAGCCGAGCACTGCGAGAAAAACGGCCGCAATACGCCGATAGACACGACAAAGTTATTTTGCAACATGACAATGCTCGGCCACCTGTTGCACAAGTGGTCAAAACATACTTAGAAACGCTCAAATGGGATGTCCTACCCCACCCGCCGTATAGTCCAGACCTTGCGCCATCCGATTACTATCTCTGCCGATCGATGCAACATGGCCTGGATGACCAGCACTTCCGTAATTACGATGAAGTCAAAAAATGGATCGATTCGTGGATTGCGGCAAAACCGACCGAATTTTTCACAAAGGGAATCCGTGAATTGCCAGAAAGATGGGAAAAAGTAGTAGTAAGCGATGGACAATATTTTGAATATTAAATTTGTAACCATTTTACGTCAATAAAGTTTCAAATTTCGAAAAAAAACCGCCCGAACTTATTCATAGTCCTATTAGAAAGAAATTTTTTTTTAGAAAAAAAAAATTCAAGAAAATCTGAGAATTGATAAAATTTTTTTTTTTTAATTTTACATAATAAAAACATTTCCACGAGTCTGCCTGCAGAAATTCATCGCGATTGAATCACGGAAAAAGGGTTAAAAATTGATCCAAAGTTTTTCACACAGGCGGAATACGAGCTCTATATTTTATACATAAAAGAAAAAGAAAATTCTGACGTGTACATGAAAATCGAAGATACACGTGTATTTTTATTTTTTCTCCCCTTTCCGAAAAAGTATTGTATATTTGGTTCATAGGACAGAAAAAAGTTCGTTTTTGGAAGAGATTGTTTCAGATTTAAAACTGATATGTGTTTGTAAATGGATTCATCTCCGAAATCATATCGTTGCTCCAAGTATGAAATAGCATTTGTTAAAAATTGATTTGCTTCTAATTTGAATGCTTGAACATCATTGTTTGAAATATTTTTAAAAATAACCAAAACTCTACTTTCATGGAAACAATCCTTTCTTCGGCTTTGAAGACTATTTATAAGTTTACTCATTATTCTGTGAAGTTCCATTGTTGTACAAGAATCATTTTCAAACGCTAGTATAGCTGATTGGAATTTATGCATTACATTATGAATAAAATACAAATACGCCTCTGATAATCCATATGATACAAATTTCCAGATTTCTTTTTTGCAGTTGTTTTCCCCCTTTTGCAAAAAGTACCTTTTAACCGCAGGCCAAGAATGTAATAATCGGTCAATTGCAGGCAAAAGGGAAAGCCATCGAGTGGGAACATGCCGAAGTAGATGCTTGTATTCGATACATGCAAACTCAAAACATTCCTTTTACTTTTCATTTGACAAAGCTGATGAGGTAAATTTATTGAAGGTTTTAATCACAATGTTTTCTACGTCGACAGATAAAGCATTTAATGCACTTTTGATGCAGTTATTTATTGCATGGCAATTGCAATTTGCCTTTATAATTTTCTGGTTTACATATTTAATTTTTTTAAATACGGAATTATGAACACCGTAATTAACTGCCGCATTATCAGCACTGTATGCTGCAATTTGCTGAATTTTAAGGTTACGATTTTTCCAATCCCCGAAACATGCCAAATAGTCCATTTCCGGTATAGCCATCAGCACCTTCTTCGATTCAGCTTTTATCTCCTCAATCGACTCGAAACGCGTTCCCCGGTGTGGTCTCTTGAGTTTTGGGAATAGTCAGAAGTCACACGGATCCAAATCAGTCGAATACGGTGGTTGCGGAACGATATGCGTGGAATTTTTGGCGAAATGGTCACGAAGAACGAGTGCAGTGTGAGACGGTGCATTATCGTGATGCAAAAACCAAGAGTTGTTGGCCCATAATTCTGGTCTCTTTAGACGAATTGCTTCACGTAAACGAGGCATAACGCTCAAATAATATTCCTTATTAACAGTTTGGCCAGGTGGAAGGAATTCATAGTGCACCACACCACGAAAATCGAAAAAAACTGTCATCATGACCTTTATTTTTGAACGACTTTGACGTGCTCTTTTCGGTCTGGCCTCGCCTTTAGCACGATATTCGCTTGATTGGTCGGTTGTTTCAGGGTCGTAAGCATAAATCCAAGTCTCATCTCCCGTAATGATGCATTTGCGCTTGTCCTGATAGTCTGAAAGCATTGTTTCACACACATCAACGCGACGACTTTTTTCCAAGAAATTGAGAGTCTTCGGTACCAAACGAGATTTGACTTTTCGTAGGCCCAAATGGTCTTTCAAAATGGTTTTCACAGATCCTTCTGATATTCCGATCATACCAGTAAGGTCTTTAACAGTCAATCGACGATTTTTGAGCACTAACTCCTTCACTTTATTGACGTGTTGGTCATCTGTTGACGTCGATGGTCGTCCGGAGCGTTCCAAGTCATCAACACGTTCTCGACCCTCTTTGAAGTCTTTGTACCACTTATAAACATTTTTCTGCGACATGGTCGAATCACCAAATGCCTTCTGCAACATGCTAAACGTTTCCGCAGCCGAAATTTCATTCCGCAAACAAAATTTGATGGCACTTCTCTGCTCAATCAAATCAGACATTGTAAAAATCGAAAAATGCACTCTTGGTCGTTTGGTAAACACAAGCGTAAATATATTACTGATAATGACATTCACATGAAAGTTGACCCAGATGTTATTAACAGTGCTGCCAACTCATGAAAAAAATAAGTAGAGCGAAATTTTAATCCCGCGAAGTTTGACAAATAAATTCACCTTACTTTTTGCCCAGTAGTATTTTTTTAGTGATGGGCAAAAACAAGCAATAAGTCAATGATGAGTTAGGGGTTAAATTACAAATGTTGATACTTTTTTGGTTATCGATTGCAATGAATTATTGATATTGGGCAAAAAATAAGAATTACTTATGGGTTTGGTGTTTAACAAATGATGATACATATTTTTTAATATTGAATTTTTTTAATTTTAAAACTTAACTGGACAAATTATATTTTATCTTGACACTTGACGAGACCTAAAAAATCTTGACAATTAAGCTCATTCCAGGTCATGTGGCAACCCTAGTTAATACAGAGCCCGTCAAGCAAGCCTCATGAATGAGATCTGTAAGCTCTGTAAATAATGGGAAACTTTGCTCTTTCGAGTAAGCCAATAATTGAGCGAAGATAAATAAGTTTTGCTACCCTTTTTGAATGTTTAAAGATAAATAGCAATATTATAAATATTATTAGTTGCTATGCGCGTCGGCGGGTGCGCAAAGTGCCGATACAAATAAATTTCACTGTGGTCAATTTGCAGCTTGTGACTTTATCTGCGGCCAAGTGAGTGAGTGAGTCGTCAGATGTCGTGAATTCGTCATACAGGCTTCGCCTTCATGTTTCTTTTGGCCGCCCTCTTCAGCGAGAGCCTTGCGGATTCCAGTCTGGAGACATTCTGCAGATCTCATTCGCACGTTTACGGATTGTATGACCTATTCATTTCCATTTTCCTTTGCGTATTTCAATCGCAACCGGCCTTTGTTCGTTTCCAGTAAGGAGCTCGTTATTAGAAATCCAATTATCAGATCCCCATATAGAAATCAGGAACAGTCATTATGGACGCCCTTTTATTTAGCCCCTAGTTTCATGAGTAAATTGACTTTTGTGTGTGTGAAATAAGCAGGAATGTATAAGTTTTTTCCATGTAAAAAACATTATATCTGCATTTTATTCTCTGAAATAGCCTCAAAAGCAGACAGGCAGCGAGCGTTTTTAACTTGCCATATGGAGATATTCAAATACCCGTAAGTCTCATCTAGAGTTTCACCTTAATGCGAAATTTCATTTTCTCACAAGAATACAGCTACACACACATGTGCATACATATATAGTATGCATGCATGTGCGGCTTGTCAACAGCAACAAAGTAAATGCTATCGGTGTTGGCTGACTGCAGGCACATCGCCGTCAAGCACTCCAACTCCAAATCGGTTTGCTGTGGGATTTGTGACACATTTACCGACACTACACGTTGACTAACCAGACATGGCACCACCAGCGAAACTACAAAGCAGCCAAGCAGTCAGGCAATCAGCTAAAGGAAGTTTCATTGTTTTAGCTGACAGGACTTTCGATTTCCATAACGTGAAATGTGAGTGGTGGCGCGTAGCCCAAATCGTCACGGTCACGGCAATTGTGGCAATGTATACATATGTATGTATGAGTGCGTGTAGCTGCGCAAATTGTGCTGCCTGGCATACTGTGGAGAGTACGCCATAATCACCGCGACCGAGCGAGAGGAGATACTCAACACAGCCACAAAGCATCATAGCTCAACTTGCCAAACCGTAGTGAACCGTGCTAAGCCCTGCCAAGCCGGGCATATTAATTCACGCTTTACGGGTCCGCAGGGAAAGTTGCTCATCGCTACTGCTTTTGGTCACAATTAGGTTTTGTACGCATAGTGGGGGGTAGCCAGGCTGTTTGTTGGACTAACCGGCTGTTCGCAAAAGTAGACCTCCAGTGCTGTTTGTGAAAATCACAAGTTTTACTTGGGCCCATTGTGGTAGCAATTGATAGCTTAAGTGCACATGCAACCCTCCACAATAACAATAACAAGTTATCGTTGTATTGATTTCTCATTGAAATATTATGATTGCATGGCAGCCCACTCGTCAACAACCCTCCAAACCATACCACCGTTATATGGATGGGTGTATGTTGGTATGTATGTTCGCGGAAATGCCCTGTTTTGTTATGTTGCACGTACTCACTTACTTAGTTTACTTAACTTTCCTCAACATACGCGTGATTACTTTCGTGAGTGGGTTTGTTTGTGTGGGTATTTGCACAATTAGGGTTGGCAAGTTGTCGCTTTATGCTGGCCTAAATGGCCGCGGCATTGTCAGTTAACCACTCAAACGGTCGGGGGAGAGTGAGTGACGCTAATAATTAATTGACAGAGTGTCAATAGAAGAGCGAAAACTTGGCAATGACAATGAAGGGATGGGGTGATTGCCGTCCCTTTTTTAACTAAATTTATCATAATTCATAATTGAAATGGGTAAGTGAAAAAATAACTGTAGATATATAAGACATTAGATATGTATGTAGCTCAACTCTGCAGTAATTTTTTTTTGCTCTATTATGGCGCGGTCACGTCAATCAAGTCTACACCATCGGAAGGAGCCACCTTAATATGGGGCCCAAAGCTTTCACTTCAGCAGTGGTTCCTAAAGAAGTGCCGTAAATATCAGGTCAGTCCATAAATTCGGACGTTTTTTAAAGGTGGTTTTAAAATTAATAAAAAAGATGTTTAAAGTATTTATTAATCAATAACATATTTTCCTTTATTATTTACAATGTATTCCCAACGTTTTGGCACATTTTTAATTCCGATCTCGTTCAGCTTGCCTAATGTTTGCCTTGCTAAATGAAGTATTGCGTTGTCGTGGTGAAACAAAACTTTGCGTCTATTCACTAAAGATGGTCGATTTTTTTTAAGTGCCTCATTCAGGTTTGATAGTTGATGAGAATAATAATCAGCAGTTAACGTCTGGCCTGGTTCCAGAAGTTCATAATAAACAACAATACCGGCCATATCCCACCAAATAGACAGGCGAATCTTCTTGGGGTGAAGGCCATCTCTAGGAGTCGGTTCTGGTGTTTCATCTTTATCGAACCATTGGCATTTGCGAACAAGA
The DNA here is from genome assembly GCF_028408465.1 of Anastrepha ludens. Taxonomy (NCBI): domain Eukaryota; kingdom Metazoa; phylum Arthropoda; class Insecta; order Diptera; family Tephritidae; genus Anastrepha; species Anastrepha ludens. Next base: position 105,560,269 of record NC_071499.1, read on the forward strand.
TTATTGTAAAGGACCCATTTTTCATCACCAGTAACGATATGGTTCAAAAAACTTTCATTTTCAAGCCGTTGCAGCAGCTAAGAACACACATTGAATATCTGCTGAAGGTTGACGACGGAAAGTCTATGCGGAATCCATTTTCCCAGCTTTGAAACCTTTCCCAACTGAACCAGGTGCCTGTGAACTGTCCCATGCGATGAATTTAACCTCTGAGCTATCATATCGACTGCCAAATTTGGCTCAGCTTCCACGAGTTCGAGAAAGGCGTCGGAGTTGAAGACTTCAGGACGATTAGCGCGCTGGGCATCCGCCACGTCGCAGTTACCACTTCGAAATTTTGAAACCCACTTACACTCACGGTATCCTCTCCGTGAACAGTGCTTATTTCTGCAGCAGCAGTTGTTGCATTTTTACGACTTTTATAAAAAAAATACAAAATATGCCTCTTATACGCGTTCGAAGATTCCATTTTATTTTTTAATAACACGTGCTTCTATCCGCGATTAAAATCAGTTGTTTAATGCACAATATATCAAAGAAATTATAAATAGTTCCGTTATATTTCACGAATAATTTTTTGTATGTAAAAATCGTACAAAAGTGAAATTATGGGTAAAATACGCACGAACTTATGGACTGACCTGATATAATATTTATTTAATGTTGTTATAACAATGACAGGTTAAGGTTTCCGGCTCTATCTAAAACAAGACTTCCTTAATATTTGCCGTGAGTGCTTGAAACGTTCATGACTTTTTCTTAGCATGACAGTCCTGGGTGGACCACTGCTTCCGCAACTATCTTTCTCCAGATTTCTCGATGCACTGTCAATCGCTGCCAGTTTTGTCTGTTCATCTCTTTGAGGTCATCGATAACCGAATCTATCCTTCTTTTCTTTGGTCTTCCCTTAGTTCGCTCCCCATACGGTTGCTTCTTGAAGGCTCGCTTTGGTGCTCTTAACTCTGGCATTCTTTCTACGTGACATCTTCTTTCATGTCACCCCAAAAAAATATCTAACATCATCAAATTGCAGCTCCGAGGTGCTCCGAGAAGAACACAAAGCGTATTGACCAAGCGCGAGGAACTCGGTGCTATCCACAAACTACAGTGCTCTCCACAAACTTTGTTGTTGCTTGACCATGTAAATTTCTCGTTAAGCGAGCAGTAAAAGGCTCATTGGAAGCTAGGCGCTTTCTTACCCAAAGAGAATAGATTACAACGCTTGGTCATTTAAAGCAAAATTGTGAGCGTAGCTTCGGCTGCCTCGTCATAAGGGATTCGGTAGCACAATTCTCCCCGCTCATTTCAGATGTATTCACACACTCGTCCAATCAGCCGTTATTCTGGCGGCAACGAACTAATATGAGTGATGGTTACGTTGATTTTTTCTTATATCACAAACACAATCTCAGCTTTGTCGTAAGCAAACTGTCGCCACATTCCAATTGATGTCAGAAAATCAGCTGGTTCCATCAAATTCGGGCAGTTCCTGAGGGCCGGTTAACGATCTGATGTTGGCCACACCTGCTGAATTCTTCCATGACTATTACCTTAGTTTGGAAACGCTTAACATTCCAGAGGGTTTGCGCTAACTCTACGATTTGGTATTAAGAAATCCCGAAGAAGTTACAAATCAGTTTGTTACACATTTTTTCTAGTCTATATTTATAATTATAAGGAGGCCAAAGTTCAACCCGAATGGTGATGATTTATAATTATGCTGAGGACAGGAAAAGATAATTTCAAATGGTTTACTAGATTTAATTGTGTACAAAAGTTGATGTAATGGAAGAGGTTAATGAGACTCAAGTTGGAGCACTGCCCCAGGCTATGCACCCAATGGCCTTAATCGTTCAGTTTGAATCTGAACCATAGCGTCGTCAGAGCTTTGATCGCTGCTTGACTGTCGGAAAAAATGTTAATATCTTTACTTGGAAAGATTGCGCCCTGGCACGATCCTCAAATTCCAGTTAGCGGATAGGGAGATCTGCACAAAAGTCAGGGAAATGCGGTGTTAACCGCCTGAAAATGCTGTTACGTTCCTTGAGAATTTGCCCCCAGAGGCCAACCTCCTTTGACCTATTTGCACTCCGAGCAGCGATAGAAATAACGTAAAAAACGATAAGAAGTTAGTGCAAAACGATATTAAGAGCAGCACTGGGACAAGTTCTTCATGATCCGATGATGTCAGTATAAGCAGTCTTGAGCATCATTCCAGTTTGAGCCCTTCCGAAGAGCTTCCCATCACCGTGTGTTAAAATTGGCAGACCCCCACTTCGTTTTGCATCGAAAGAAGCCTGTGGCTTGAGCTCCCTTATTTTGCCGAACATAGATTTGCAGGAGTAGAGAGCTATGCTGGACCTCTTTACTCGATTTTCAATGGGTAGCTTCCGATGGAGTTTGGAGCCAAGTATCACTTGAAGATACCCAATTTCTAATGAAAGCGGGAGAACGTGGTTATTTAAGGGGTTATACGCAGTTATGACTTTCAAAAAAATCGATTTTTTTTTATTGCATTTTTGTAATGTACATATATTCAAAAGTATACGCACGAAATTTGAAGTAGATCTAAGCAATACTTTCGGAGTTATACCTAAATATGTAGAGATGCCTCGGCACGTTTTAAGGTAGGTATTGAAGCTTTAAACGTGTTTTTTCAAAACGGCATTTTTCAAGTCAGTGTACACGATATCTCGAAAACGGCTTGTTTGATCGGTCAACCGTTTTAACTCAATCTTTAAAGATACATTTTCTAGTAATTAATCGTTCCTTTTGTAAATCTGATACTTATTTTCCATTTTATAATCAATTTACGGCCAAATTTTAACGTAAAAATCGAAATCATTTCTTTTAAAAGCTGCCATTTTGTGAAAATTCACTATTTTGATTAGCCGAACGATTAATTACTAGATAATCTAATATATTAACAAAATTTGTTTGGTTTTTTGATTTCAGATAATCCAATCCTGAGTTACGATGTACACCGTAAATTGTCTTTTTCTAAAGCAGGTTCCAGAAATCGCCTGCAGCGCGCTCTATAATCAACATTTTCATAAATAAAAAATTTTGTTACGTTCTTGAAGGATGCTTTTATAACCGCCAAAAATTTTCAAATTAAAATATTCTGAAGTTTCTTCAGGATAAATCCTTGACCCCCCGTCTTTTATTTGCTTCATAACTGCGTATAACCCCTTAATCTAGGAAGATTCTGAGCAGCTCTAAATTTCAATTATTCCTTATGTCGAGTCAAGCTGCTACTGCTTGCAACCACAGCCACACACATATCATACATCCGTATGTACGAGGGTGGATTGATAAGTCTTTAGAATTGCGACATCTATCGGTCATTAATTTACTTAATTATTGTGATCGTTAAAAGTGAACTGTCAAAAGCGAGCTGTCAAAATTTCATAACATATGGTCAAACGGTACTTTTTTGAGAATTATTTTTGCAAAACACTATTGTATTTTTATTAAAACTGGAAAAAAGTGAACTTCGTGCTGTTATAAAGTACTTTCATTTGAAAGGTTTAAACCAGAAACAAATTATTAAGGAGTTGCAGACAGTATTAGGGGAACATGCACCCGCAAATGCAACAGTTTACAATTGGGTAAACGAGTTTAAACGTGGTCGGATAAGCTCCTAAAATGAGCCACGCTCTGGGGGGCCAAAGAGGTAACGGTGGGAAAAGTGTACAAAATTGTCACACTAGATCGAAGAATTAAATTGAGAGAGATTGCTGACATTGTGAACATTAGTTATGGACGTGTGCATAACATAATACATGATGAATTGGGTATGAAAAAGCTTTCACCAAGATGGGTGCCGCGTTTGCTAACTCCTCTGCCAAAAATGAACCGAATGTCGACTTCAAAAGTTGGTTTAGACATGTTTAACAGAAATCCATCGGAATTTTTGCGTCGTTTCATAACGATGGATGAAACGTGGATCCACCACTATACACCAGAGTCTAAAGAACAGTCCAAACAATGGGTAGAACGTGGCTCAAGTGCTCCAAAGAAGGCAAAGGTCGTTGCGTCAGCTGGTAAGGTTATGGCATCTATTTTTTGGGATGCTCAAGGTATAATTTTCATAGATTTTCTTGAAAAGGGTAAAACCATCACAGCTGAATATTACCCATATTTGTTGGATACATTGGACCAAAATATTAAGCAAAAACGGCCACATTTGAAGAAGAAGAAAATCCTCTTTCATCATGATACCGCTCCTTTACATTCATCTTGAATAACGCAGGAATAAATGAGTTAGGCTATGAATTGCTCTCTCATCCGCCATATTCGCCAGATTTAGCTCCCAGTGACGTTTTCCTTTTTCCAAATATGAAAACATGGCTCGGCGGAAAGAGATTTGTGTCAAATAGTGAAGTTATAGCTGAAACAATGGTTATTTTGAAGGTTTTGAAAAAACTTATTTTAGAGAAGGACAAAATATGTTAGAAAAGCGTTGGAAAAAATGTATTGACTTAAAAGGAGATTATGTTGAAAAATAAATGATTTTTTTGTTAACAAACCAATGTCTAGATTTTCATTCTAAAGACTTATCAATCCAGCGTCGTATATCGATTGTATTTATTACGCACAACTACCCTTTTCTAAGTACTGCAGGAGGCGACAAATACATAGTTGCAGGATATCATCCAACCCAGATTAAGTTTGTTGTGTTCTGTTAATATTTTCTTAATATTACTTGTGTCTGCCTCTGCGCCTTTTTGAGTCTTCTTCTCTTAGATACACATTAAAGCGTGCTTATGTATTTACATACAAAGACATCCTCACGAATAGCTACTTTGCCAAATTTACTCCAGTTGCCATTTACGTCAAGCAATCAATTATAAACCTTCCGGCCAGCAATCCCGAAAGCATGCGCACAACCCTGCAATTCTTACATGTGCGTAGGTGTATAAGTATGTATGTATGTATGCTTGAGTAGATTGCATACCGAAAAGCTATTTAACAACTTAAAATATTTCTATAAATAGGAATATCACTTGAATAGTCTGCATGCGAGCACTTATTGCTGGAAGCTTGAGTCGGAGATTTGTACGAAAAGCTTCGTGTGACCTCACCACTTGCAGAGTGTGACCTCACCGCATATGCTTGTATAGAACTGTAGGTAAATCAGTTAATAAAGTTGTTGGCGAAAACTGAAACTGCATTTGAGGTTGATTGTGTGCCGGCAAGTTGCATGGTTGCAGCCAATGCATCGCCCACATTGGCACAGCACAAACGAGTTTCGCAGTTATTTCAAGGAGCCAACCTCACCTGCCGCAATGCCATAAATGTCAAAGCCCACACACAAAGCGCAAACGTACAGAGTCGATGGAGCCGACAGTCTTTCGGACCATCTGACGCTTGGTCAGTCTGGTGGCACCTGTTTGTGGCGAATTAAGTGGGCGATAGTAGAGGTGTTTGCCTGTGGGCGGCGCCAAGAGGACGGCACTGCACACATGTTGTGGCCACGCTGCATATTTACAGGCTGCATTTACAGAAACACACGCGCCGTATTTACTAAATTTCAGGGAAACAAAGAAAATGTACAAGTGCAGGTGAGCTGATGAGGTGGCGGACGCAACGCTCAGTGTAAAGAGACGTAAGAGTTGTGGGAAATTACGGCCGCAACACTTTAAAATGGCTACGCCAACGAGTGAGCCGAGCTGTTTCTGGTGGTTGGGTGGGCACACGGGCGATGGAGTATAACCATTCAACATGTCAAGTGGCACGCATGGCCGACTGTTGGCTGTTCATATGTAAAGGTTGAAACAAAAGTGTCATGTGTGGGCCGACAAAGCGGCAGACAGATGGGTATGTTGCAACCATTTGTGGTGCATGTATGTGTGTGTGAGTGTGTGCCTGCAGCTGTGGTGGTAGTCGACACGCGAGTAGAGCGCATCGTTAAAGGATTTGGATTTCATTGCAAGGATATGCAATGAAAGCTTCGCGCCCACAATGACAACTTCGGCCAGATTGCTGGCCAGCCATGCTGGCGTTGCAAGATGGTATTGCAGGCGGATGGTGTGTGGTTAGTTGTGGTAGCTTGCTTGTTTGCCTGCTTGCTCGACTGTCTGTCAGTGTGCACTCGTGTGCAACCAGGCAGAGTACACGCGAAGTTAACTTCTTGCACCTCGCTGCGCGTACCTTTTCCTTCACTCAACTTCTCGCTCGCTCTGTTTGCTCGGTTGCTTGGTTAGCTGGTTGCGTGCAAGCGCCGTGGAATTATTTTGTGTAATGGAAAAAGTTTTATTGCACCGGAATCGCCAACCGTTATAAAGGACGTTGGCGTAAACTTTTCACTTTATGCTTCCCACTTCTCGCCTCTCTTCATCTTAATCCGCATAAGCTGCTACGTCTGGAGGTGTGCATTGCATTTGAGTGCAAACTTCTGTTTTGTTGTTATTTTGCGCCTGACGTTGAATGACGAATATATAAATATGCACATGTGTATGTATGCGCGTGTATGTGTGTGTGCGTAAGTCAAAGTGAAATGCGAATGCATGAAGCTCTGTAAAAACTGAAAATAATTTGTCTCACAATTTTCGCTCAGCAACAGCTGTTGCACATGAGCGGGTGGGCAGAAGGAACAATCAACAGCAGCCAACGTTGTCGTTTATTTCGAAAAAGGTAATACTGTTGACGTTGGTGCCATTTTTAGCATTGCAGAGTGACAAGTTCTTGGTTGCGTAGTACTGGGTGCTGCAGACCTCATTTCATACTCTTAGATTGAACAACTAAAGAAGTGTCTAAGTTCGGGTGTAACCGAACTTTATACGCCCAGCGCATAATTTTAATCATACAGTGCCGCTCAAGTGAATAGGTTTGAAAATTATTTCTTCTATTTTTTCTTCTCTCTTTGTTCCTATGGCATTTTTCTCTTCTTTCTTTTTTGTTTTGAACATTCATTTGTTTACTCATAGTATGACAAAAAAATGTAACGGGTTTTATGCAACGGTAAATCAGAATTTTGCTTTCATCGTGGAATTCGCTAAATGTGTGGTCTATTTTTGGCTCATCTGATTAGGTTTGACAACTTTGACTTCACTTTTTGATTGACTGCGTGATTGAAAACATATAATTTCTTTGACCTACTTAAATTTAAAGTAATTGCTACCATTTTTTTTAATATAGGTCGGGGAAAATCTTTAACCGATTTTGAAAAAGTGAAATTAAAGGCTATATTGAATCTGGCCTAAAAAATAATGAAATAGCAAAGAAGATTGGTCGAAGCCAAAACGTGGTAAGCAATTTTCTTCGTAATGAAGCCGATTACGAGAGAAAAATGAAAGGAGGAAAAAAATATGCTACAATGGCAACAGAGAGGCGACTAATCCTTCGAACTACTTCGAATTCCCACCTCTCTGCCAGTAAAATCAGGGATGAAAGCGGTGTAAATGCTAGTTTGGCAACGGTAAAACGAGTTATTCGGAGTGCTAAACACTTAAAGAGATTAAAAATATAAAAAAACCTACTCTCAATGATGCACGGAAGGAAGCGCGACTTCGATTTGCGCTGGATCACATGACGTGGAACAAGGAGTGGAAGGCTGTGGTCTTCTGCGACGAAAAAAAGTTCAATCTCGACGGACCGGATGGCTACAACTATTATTTTCACGATATGCGAAAAGAGGAATGCTTTTTGAGTCATCATCACTCCTGTACAGGAGGCGTAGTGGTTTGGGGAGCAATATCGTTTTATGGAACTTGCGAGCTGCAGTTTGTTTCATCAAAGAGCTCGAGTGGCCGCCATACTCCCTAGACATAAATATTGTCGAGGACATTTGGGGACTTTTATCCAGGAGAGTGTATGAAGAGGGAAGACTATTTCAAGACTCGGCGGCCCTGGTTTAAGCGATTAAAAAAGCCTGGCCAACTATTTCACTGAGTGAAATTGAAAAATATTACGATTCCTTATCAACTCGAATGTTTGAAATAATTAAGAATAAAGGTGGTCATACAGTACTTTGAATAATACTGAATTATGACCCAAAATTAATTTGTATATAGAGTTTTAGTACCCAAAATATTAGTTTTACTTTATCCTCTGTTTATAGTTGGAGAAAATCACGCCACCATATTGACGATCAACATATACCACAACTTGACATTGAACGTGCCATTACTTAAATTACTTAACCCTTCACGGGCATCTTGGGGTCAAAAATCACAACAGTGCGTGCTTCCTCTATTTTCTCTGCATCCAACGTCAGAAGGTGAGACCCATAGTAATTTATTGTATATTTATTTCTCTTTATTTGCAACTAGCAAACCCGGCCCCCTTCGCTGGGCACACTAAAATAGAATAGATATGGTTTAGAACAGAAACTATATGATTTTCATATTATTTATTTCTTTATTCTTTATTCAAGCGCTTTGGCATAAACAATATTTTTTGTTTTTCTATTTGTTTTTGAATAAATATAAAATATAAATTGAAAATCAGGAAAAAAGAAGATTGTTTTTAAATTTCAAATCAACGCATATGAATAAACAATCGTCTTTTTTCCTGATCATTCATGAATTTTTCATTTCAATTTATATGTTTTATTAAGCATTGGAGCTTTTTTAACCATTATCCATTTATATTTTTCAAAAAAAAAAACGAAAAAAAATTGTTTTTCCACGAACACATAATTTCATTCGGATTTCACATTAAATTATCAAATTTCGTAAGAAATTATTCACTGTTCCAAAATCCACTCCAAAAAAATTCACAAACAATTTTTACTTGTTGCACTTACGTTTTTTCCCTATGGCATCCAAATCAGAAAGAAATATTGACACATTGTAACTCACACTGTCAATTTGACAGTTCAGTTCCGCCCCAAGCGTTAAAAAAGTAAGCGACATTATGGCTGGTTCAAAAGAACGCTGTACCCGTTGTCAGTGCTCCGAATTACAACCAAACTTTACGAAACCCATTTCCAATACTTACTTAACAATGTGTGTAAGTTTGGTTTAATTCGGTGCAAAGACACGGCGGGTCCACGTTTTGGCATATATTTTGAGACCCTAGTCATCAATAGGTATGAAAATTACCCCGTATTAAAGCACTTATCAACAGCTTTCATTTGATACCCATATTGTACATACACAGCCAAAGGTTACCCGGGTACACGTTTTGACATATATCTCGAGACCCTATCTACCAATAGGTATCCAAACTATACGGAAACCATCTTCAATACCTCCTTAACAATGTGTGTAAGTTTGGTTTAATTCGGTTCAAAGACACGGCGGGTCCACGTTTTGGCATATATTTCCAGGCCCTAGTCATCAATAGGTATGGAAATTACCCCGTATTAAAGCACTTATCAACAGCTTTCATTTGATATCCATATTGTACAAACACATTCTAGGGTCCACGTTTTGGTCTCTATCTCGAGACCCTAGTCACGGAGCGGATGGAAATACTCTGAACTAAAGCATTCACCAACAGCTTCCATTTGATACCCATATTGTACATACACATACGAAGGTTACCCGGGTCAACGTTTTGACCTATATCTCGAGACCCTATCTACCAATAGGTATCCAAACTATACGGAAACCATCTTCAATACCTCCTTAACAATGTGTGTAAGTTTGGTTTAATTCGGTTCAAAGACACGGCGGGTCCACGTTTTGGCATATATTTCCAGACCCTAGTCATCAATGGGTATGAAAATTACCCCGTATTAAAGCACTTATCAACAGCTTTCATTTGATCCCCATATTGTACATACACATCCGAAGGTTACCGGGGTCCACGTTTTGACCTATATCTCGAGACCCTAGTCACGGAGCGGCATGAAAAATACTCTGGACTAAAGCATTCACGAACAGCTTCCATTTGATATCCATATTGTACAAACACATTCTAGGGTCCACGTTTTGATCTCTATCTCGAGACCCTAGTCACGGAGCGGCATGAAAAATACTCTGGACTAAAGCATTCACGAACAGCTTCCATTTGATACCCATATTGTACATACACATCCGAAGGTTACCCGGGTCCACGTTTTGACCTATATCTCGAGCCCTATTTCCAAAATAAGATATAATCCATGTTACTCGTGGATGATGTAGCTTTCGAATGGTGAAAGAATTTTTAAAATCGGTCCAGTAGTTTTTGAGCCTATTCATTACAAACAAACAAACAAAGTTTTCCTCTTTATAATATTAGTATAGATAAAATTTATTCCGATCGGGAGTTGTCCGAAATTCTGCACTTCGATATTCTTCTGGATAAAAATTGTGAAACAAATTCTAAACAGCCTAAAGTCCTTTCAATCATAACTTTCTGTTTCTAAAATGCTATAAATATTTTTATTTTATTTTTTTGTTGTTTTTTGATTTATGCATTATTGTGCTTGTATATTTTTTTAAAGTGTCTTGTTGTTCACTTTTTTATTTCTGTTATACTGTTGCTGTTTTAAAAAGTCCTGTGGATGTCATTATTTTTCGTGTACATGCCAAACATGGCCAAAATTCGACGAATCTTCGAATGTTGTCGTTGAAGTTTTACTAAGAGCTATAGGAAAGTTTTTCAAAAAAACACACGTAAAATTCAGAAAAATGCATGCAATTGTTATTTAAAATCGATAGTACAGACAATATATTGTAATTTAATGTTTGAAGATTATTTCATTCAAATGTTGTTTCAAATGGTCCATCCGCTTAGTCCAATTTTGGCATACTCTTTCCAATGTTTCGGCCGGTATCTCACATGTAAATGCTTTAATGTTGTCTTCCAATGCGTTAATCGAAGCAGGCTTGTCTGAATAGACATGAGCTTTAACATAGCCCCACAAAAAGTAATCTAAAGGCGTTATATCGCACGATCTGTGTGGCCAATTGACAGGCCCCGAACTTGAAATAAAATGTTCACCGAACTCGCCTCTCAACAAGTCCATTGTTACGCGTGCTGTATGGCATGTGGCACTGTCTTGCTGAAACCATATGTCATGCAAGTCAAGCTCTTGCATTTTGGGCAAAAACAAGTTGGATATCATTTCACGGTAACGGTCACCATTCACAGTTACGTTACGATTCGCAGCATCTTTGAAGAACTACGGTCCAATGATACCTTCAGGCCATAAACCGCACCAAACTGTGACCTTTTCTGGATACATTGGTAGCTCTTGCAATTCTTCTGGCTGATCTTCACTCCAAAATCGACAATTCTGCTTATTTACGAGTACGTACCCATTGATCCAAAAATGAGCTTCGTCGCTGAACACAATTTTTCGATAAAAAAGTGGAGCTTAAACTTTCTTAACAGAACACCCATTTTTATAATAAAATTCAATGATTTGCAAGCCTTGTTCGTTTGTAAGACGATTCATAGTTCAATTATAGACCAAACTGAAGATTTTTGACAGTGAAACAAAACACGAAACGAACATTGATTGTTATAATTAATATAGAAACTTCGCTCGGTTAAGTAGCTTTTTATGGTGAGATAGTAGTCAAAAAGAATCATTATTTTTATTTTGTGGAGTAATCTTTTGTGTCACATTCTATCATATCATATCATATCTATCTGTTTAGATTTTATTTGTAATTCTATGGATATGTTGGAAAGTCACATTGATGATCCGGCATTATACGTATTTTGTCCAGAAATTGGGTTAGTCGATCATGCAGTAATTTTTCAATAACTTTAGGTATTTTCAGTAGTAAGCTTATTGGTCTATATGATGATATGGTAGTTGGATCTTTACCCAGTTTTGGCAATGCAATTATCTCTGCCACTCTCCAGAGTTTCGGAAAATATTGTAAGCGAAGCATTGCATTAAAACGTTTCGCAAAAATATATCTGTAGGTCTTGGTTGATAGCTTCGCTAATGCCGATCCTGTTATCATGTCATATCTGGGTGCTTTTTTATGTTTTATTCCTTTTTTGATGCAAGCTATTATTTGGAGTGTACTCGTATTCGTCTTTTTTATTATATTTTTTATAAAATCATAATGGAAGTTGTTTTTTTTTCTTCGTCGATTTTCTTTTCTTCGTCATTTAATAGAACTTCCGATAAGGATACCGTAGCTGTGCCCTCTGTACTGTGCCCTTAGTGTCTTCGTCTGAGTACCACCCAAATTCGCTACCATCGCAACACTGGTTTTGGATCTGTCGGTGTAGAAAGTGTGCTGAAATCTCATTAAGAGCTTTGATCTCCATCTGGGATCAAAACATCATACCTCCTACCGAAACTAACGTAAGGCACCCGATTGTCCGCTGACATTGAGAACAGTGTGCACCGTTCCGGCAACTGGTGGCATATCTGACAGTCGCCAGATATATCGCTTCCTTTCGAGTTTGAAGATCAAGAGGTTGCAAGTTCAGGATGGCATTAAGGGCATGGCCAGATGCCGCACTCACAGCACCTATCGTAACCAAGCACACACTGCTCTGTAGTCTGGTTAGGCGTTTTACTCTGGAATCAATCATAGTAGCCTTCCACCAGACTACACAGACGTTTGTAATAATGCGCCTAATCAGGATAAGTACACCCAGTGGACTATCGCCGGTCTTGTAAGCCATCTTGCTATCTAGCATTACCCCTAAGTATCTGACCTCAGAAGACATTTGTTGCGCTACTCCTTTCAAAGTGGGCAGTAACTGGCCTTCCATATCGCGCTTCCTAGTGAAAAGTACCAAGGAACTTTTTATAGGATTCCCCGAAAAACCTTGTAATTCGTACCAATGCTCAATCTTGTTTAGAGCTCCTTGTTGACCGTGGCATTCTTTTCGAGCATTTCCCAGTGCACCATGCCCTTCCAGTCCCACCAAGCACATTTCATGATGTTCTTTGGATGAAGAGCCGGCTGGACTCTCGGCCTTGGCGTATCTCTTGGGCCACCTACTCCTCTCTTTGGTTCAAATTGATGTATAGGTACTACTTTCCATCCCCTTGACGATTCGACACAAAAAGCGTTGTTAACCAAGTGTTGCTCGATGGCGGTCGAGATACTGAGATGCAATTAGAAGGCGATTTTCTTTGTTTTTTTCGTTGAGCTCGTGAGGCACCCAGGCTCACAATTTTTCGGTAAATGTTGCTCGAATGCTTGAATGAAGGTGATTGAGAATCGTTTTATTATCGCAGTTAATTTTTTCCGCCAATTCTTGACTGGTTTGGCGTCCGTTTTCCTTCAAAAGTGATTTGAGACGTTCTTCATCGAATTCAGAAGGCCTTCTGCAAACTATTTCCGTGCTCTAGACGCGCCTATCACACCTTTTCCATACTCGTCGCAAATCCATACACGTTCCGAGTTGCTGCGGTAGCTTTTTGACCTTGATGCAAAGCAAAGAAGAGCAGGTCTCGAAAATATTAATTTTTGCCTCCTGGGTATTCCATTTCTAAACCTCAAAACAAAATGCAATTAACATACTTTTGTTGAGCAGAAAAAATTCCATCGAATAAAAACTTACCCTTCGCCAAACAGCAAACAAATATGTAGTTGTAAAATTAAAAGAAAATATAAAAACTCTATGAACTTATTCCCCAACCTAATGCATCTAGTGACCGTTCTGAGATTAATACGCTCACATCGTCCGCTTAAACTTGGATGTGTCCAATTTTCTGCAGATTATTAAGAAGAAAAAAATATTAGTACTTGTTAAAAACTGTTATAAGTACAAGAAGACAAGCTTGGAATGATCACGTTACTAGAGCTAGTGGCGACAGAATTATCCGAATAGAGAGGGACTATAGGTATACCATATGGAAAGCGCGGTCCTGGAAGACCACCAGACAATAACATTTCGTCATTTTGAGTTTTAATAATACTTTGTAAGTTATAACTATGTAATTGTGTGAAGAAAAACAGGTAATACATCTAAACAGGTAATAAAAGAATAAGAAGAAGAACAAATTAAAAACTGAAAAAGAAGTGAAAGCAATTGGGAATTCAACGATGCTCGATGTTAAAATATACCTACCCTTTCGAATTAAATTGTAGCATCGCGATATTTGGAGCTGTTTTGACTACTCTGATCTTGCTTTCTTACTTACTTTCATTAATTTTTTATATACAGCTTCATTCTACAACAAATATCATACAAGCTGCGTCATGCAAGCAGACAAGCAAGGCTTAAAATAAAGATTTCCATCACTCAAAGTAATTTTTTTGCTTAGTAAAAATGTTATTTAAAAACAAAATTGGAAGTACAAAGTTATATATAATATAAATTCGTCAAATTTGCACCAAGATTTCAAAATCCTATAATCAGAATTAATAAAAAATACAAAACTAAATTTAACCATTAAATTTTAGTGCAGTAAAGTGCACGTTTCAAGTGGTCAAAGTTCTCTACGTGATTTGAAATTTTTTTCTTTTTACGGTGTTGCGCATTTTCTCCATCTAAGAAATGGACAATATTTTAGAAATATTTTAATATAGTATAAAGAAATGTTATATATTATTATTAACCACTTGACACTTTTCACAAAAATGTAACCAAAAACATCAGGTTTTTTTATTTTGTATTTAAAAAGTTTATATTGGTTAAAAATACAAATAATTTAAAATAGAACAAAAACTAGTTTTTTCATTCCAATATTACGTATATTTATATATATAATCGGCGCGTACACCCGGTTTGGGTGTTTGGCCGAGCTCCTTTTCCTTGATTTCGTTCCACAAATGGAGGAACCTACCGTTTCAAGCTGACTCCGAAAGGCAGATATTTTTTCTTCTATCAACAACAATAACCTCAAAAATGTTATATGACTGCCCGGATCTTCTTAATAGGGTTCCTGGACACGAGGGAAATGAAATAGCGGACCATCTAGCAAAAAAGGGGCAAACATGCCCCTAATTGGTCCTGAACATTTCTGTGGACTTTGAAAGGGCCACATCAACGAAATTCTCGAGAGGTGGGAAGTGAAGAAGTTCGTTGAATAGTGACGAAAATCTATCGGTCAGTGACAAGCGAAACAATTCCTAACGTCGGACAGAGGAATTGCTCATAAGCTACTTTCACTTGCAGAGGACACTTAAGACTTTTAGCTGGTTACTTCACAACCCACTCTAGCCTGAGATATTACTTAAACAAAATTGGGCTCTCTGAGACCATCATCTGTCGATTCTGTGAAATGGACACTGAAAATTCAGAACACATCCTTTTTAAATGTCATGCACTAGGCAGAAAACGGCTACAGCACCTTGGTGGTACTGCTGTGCCTCCATATAAACTGTGGAACAATAAACACTAGAATGTGCCAAAATTTTTAAAAAGCCTTAAAATATTGGGTACCTCAGTAGCCTTTGCGCAATAGATCTATTTCGGTCACAGTGCGCAGTAGCCTAATAATAATAATTACTAACACGAGCACTTAAGGACGCTCCTACGAACGTATCGAGTGGCTGATCTCAAGTCAGTGGACTCGCGATAGTCGGAAGAGCGCGTGAGGGAAGAAGAGGAAGTGCGAACCTCACTGAGGAGGCGCTATCCGTGCCAAGCCGTTTTAATTAATAGCTCCTTTATTGAAGTTAGTCAGATATTGCTTTTATTTAAACTGTCACTTTATAATTTGGAATTACATAATCTTAGGTTTCCCATAATAGTTCATACATCCATCAAAAGTGTTAAAGCCACCCTTTACATAGCTGTTGTTGAGTTGCTAGAAGGAGCCACAGCTTAGGCTGAGGAAGATACGTTTGAGGGTGGAGGTGGAGCTGATGAGTTTGATGGTGGAGGTGGTGGTGGGGTTGATGAGTTTGATGGTGGAGGTGGTGGTGGAGCACCTCCTGGACCACCCCGTCGTCCTGTAAATATTTTAAATTGTATGTTTAAATTGCATTTACGAATTGAATAAGTTGTTGGGAAACTTACCTTGAACTAGGACGGCTATTAAAGCAATAACAAAGAATAGAGCTGCGAAAAATTTCATCTTTCCAAGAAGTTCAACGTTTGCAAATTGATACTCACTTTAATTTTGGCAAGCCTTATATAGCATCATTTTACTTAGTGAAATATTGAACAAGCACTTCAATATTTATTTAAGACTTTATTTATGGCAAATTCTCAAAACAAACTACAGACTACAATGCAAATAAATAGATTGCAGAAAAACAATGTTTTAAAAATATTTAACAGTTCAATAGCAGGCGCGTGTGGTTCGGAATTTCTTATAGCTACTAGGCAATGACGAAAAAAGTACTAAAAATAACTTTGTCTGTTTTGGTAAATATGGCTGAATCAAACTTCATTCTCATTCCTGCTTGACGTGAAATATTAGGAGAAGTAAAGAATGTTTTCCGCTGGATGTCCTTAGTAAGTTATATCTCACGATGCATGCATTGTAACGGGTAGTACTAAGCGGCATTTTAAAGGAGATATTATAAATATTAAGCCTCATTACAGTGTTCACGACTTGTTCTCTTGCTCCGCTTTCAGTGAGTTAACGTGTAGCCTACATCTCAGAAGGAACCACAGTCCTCTCTTATAGGAAAAAAACCTTGCGGCTCTCTGCCTAGCCAGCTCACCAGCCTAGCAGTTCCGCAAAGTCTCTTTGAGCAAGTACCCATAAGGGCTTCATATCTAAGCATTCGGATGCAATTGAAAGTGAAGTTATGCATTCCGGACTATTTTCGAGAGCAGTCGAGTACTTTTGCCGACTTTAAAACCGATTTCAACTACTCGAAAAGGGTAGACCAAATTTTGCATTTTTGCAAAACTATGATATTACGCGGACTTGAAAAACTGAAGCTGATAGGCTATCAGCTCAAATACGGCCGCGAGGACCTTCTAAGGTTCATATATTCAAATGTATGTAATTTTGGAGTACCAATGCCGCCTCCGAATGGTCGCCGTAGCCGTATGGGTTGGTGCGTGACTACCATTCGGAATTCACAGAGAGAACGTAGGTTCGAATCTCGGTGGAACACATCAAAATTAAGAAAAACACTTTTCTAATAGCGGTCGCCCCTCGGCAGGCAATGGCAAACCTCCGCGTGTATTTATGCCATGAAAAAGCTCCTCATAAAAATATCTGCCGTTCGGAGTCGGCTTGAAACTGCAGGTCCCTCCATTTGTGAAACAACATCAAGACGCACACCACAAATAGGAGGAGGAGTTCGGCTAAACACCCAAAAAGGGTGTTCGCGCCAATTATGTATATATATATATATATATATATGCCTCCGAACGGCAGATAGTTTTTTATAAGGATCTGAAATACATTCGGTTGTTGTTGTTTTAGTTGTTATAGGAGCAAAAACATTCCCCATACATGTACGGGGAGTGCTCCTGCAGTGACAGTCCTTGGGCGGATAAAAATTTGGGTCGTTCCGGTAACGTAAAACCGACTGTCGAGGGAACGAACATATACTTTACTTGCGAATAGATACGAAAACATACTTTGAAGATCAGCAAACCATTAAGGAAGTTTTTTCCAAATACCAAAAAGTCAGTGGTTTGCCATTGATAGCGGAGGGACGACCGCTTCTAGAATTTTTTTAAATCATTTGGTTTCTGAGCCCGTGGTTTCGGACCTGGTCACTACCGAAAGGTAGTCACTCATCAATCCGTTCGGCCACAGCGGCCGAGTTCATATGCCAACTTATTTTACGCGGAAAGAATGCGTGATTTTATCACAGCTTCGATATTGAGTCCCGTGGTACAATTTTCTGGTAGGTTTTCTGTCAGACATCATTTAATATTCTCCGTACTCACTATTTTAGTCGGTCTTTGTCTCTTTATCTACAGGGTGGCTGATGAATTTTGCTACATTAAGAAATTCAAATAACTTTTTTTTTAGTGTATGGAATTCATTTATTTTTTTTTCAAGTTGAAGGTCATTAAATTTTATTAAATGTAGCTTAACTAGTTTTAAAAATAATTGAATTTAAATGCCCCCCATGCTCGTTGACACAAGTGCGGCATCTTAGTAAAAAGTTGTTCATTGCTGCTTTGAGAGTTGCGACAGGAATAGCCGCAATTGTTGCACGAATGGATTGTTTTAGTTCATCCAAATTTGTTGGCTTTGTTTTATAAACTTCTTGTTTACATAAACCCCACAAGAAAAAGTCAGGTGCAGTAAGGTCAGGCGACCTGGGGGGCCAACGAAATTCGGAGTTTCTTGAAATCAGTTTATTGGGAAATTTTCGTCGCAACTCTGTCATAACAGTCTGGGCTATGTGAGACGTTGCCCCATCTTGTTGAAACCACACAGAGTTGAAAGGAATTCTCTTTCGGCGTAGTATTAGATAGAAAAATTCTTTCAGCATTTTCAAATAACGGTCTCCAGTAACCGTAACGCTGTGACCATTTTCTTTAAAAAAATAAGGCCCGACAATACAGCGTGAAGAAACCGCACACCACACTGTCACGCGAAGAGGATGCAATTCCGTCTCGTGGAGTATCTGTGGGTTAGAAGTACTCCATATTCGACAATTTTGTTTGTTCACATTGCCGTTTAAATCGAAATGGGCCTCATCAGACATGAACAGGCAGTTTAACATGTTTTGGTCTTCTTCCACCATTTGCAGGATCTTCTGGCAAAATTCCAAGCGAATCGGCAAGTCTGCTGCATTCAGTTTGTTAACCATTTGAATTTTGTAGGGAAATAAGTCTAAATCTTTGTGCATTATTGTTTGCAAAGACTGTCGGCTGACACCAAGTTGAGCAGATAAGCTTCTTGTTGAAACCCTTGGATTGCTTTGTATAGCTGCAGCTACAGCAGCGATCGTTTCCTCCGTCCGAACTGGTGGGTTTCGATGATAAGGCTTTCTTGCGACTGTTCCTTGCTCAGCAAAATTATTCACCAGTCTCATTATGGTCCATCTGCTCGGGGGATCGCCGCCAAACATCCGCCTGTACTCTCTCTGTACCAAAACTATGGACTCCAGTGCGTGATAGCGGCGGACTATCCAAATTCTTGTTTGCGTGTCCCAGTTATCCATTTTAATAAATTTTAAAGATCAATCTGCAAATTAAAACAAAAATGGAACAGATAACTTAAAAAGAAAAAAAGTTATTCAATTTTTTTTTTGGTAGCGGCTTTCATCAGCCACCCTGTACTTGAAATCGAGATAATGCCCCCGCGTATCTCGTTTAGAGAATTCGGCCAATGGAATGATACATCTCATTGCGGTGTAATTTAGAAAAGCGTTTGGAAGTCAAATAATGCGCAGAGTCAGAAGGTAAGTCATACGCTGAATTCTTTCTCCTGCTTTCATCTATTCACTTCTCTGTATATTTTCTTATATAAAGCTCGATTTATGTTTAAGGATGCAGGTTTTGTTCAACCATCGCAATTGACAATTTTATTAATTAGCTACAAATAATGCAAACCCTGCACGTTTCAATTTAATGGCAACAAATCAGACTAAATAAATGGGAGTTACATATTCGCAAGGCGAACCTTTTTCGTTCAACTACAACTACGTACATACGTGTATACATACATATACTCGTATGCATGTTAGCCCTTTTGAATGTCAAACCACCCAATACAAAAATTAAGTTTGAATGTTTGTTTGGATTTCCTTTCGGCCGATGGCGAAAGTGTTGCATTTATATCAACAACAAAGCAATAATACTAACAAGTCAACAGCGTTAACATGTCTTACATACAACCCGCACACATATACGTATGTATGTATGTACATTTGAGGAAGCCCAAGAAGCCAGGCACTTGCTTCGGTTAGCTGGCTCTTAGACAGACTCTCCCTCATGCCCTCTGTTCGACTGCTTGTCTCACACCATTCAATTTTATAATAACCATTTGAAATATTGTGTTTAAAAAGGACTACTTTAGCATTGTTCGTTTTGTAAAGATGCAAAATTTTGTATATTTTACAGCAGTATATTGTATTTTTCATCCTTTCGTACTTTGCTTTGTTTTTCGCGCCCTTCAATACACTCAGTTGCTTCGTTCAACGTGATTTTGTTTTTTTTTTCCTCTCTTCAGTCTTCCAATGTTCAATTTCATTTTTCACTTGGGACTGAAGGCGAGAAGCTTTGAATTCTGAAGCAAAGTGCGACCGCAGCATAAAACGATGAAAGAGCAAAACTTTCATACGACATTGCAATTTTTTAGGCTTCTTTATAAGCGCAATAGGGGGATTCTCTAGGTCCTGCCTAATTTCAAAAAAGCAAAAAATTAACAAACCTTTTACTAAGATATGCAAGAATACGAGGGCACCCCCAACACTTTGTTTTTAGAAAAAGTATACCTACTATATATGGTGTAATTTTTACATATACTGTAAATATTTCATTAGATGACTCGAAGCTGGACGGAAAGGCTGGTGGGATAGTATTTTAGAAGGAACTCCCTATCAAGCTCAAATTTAGGCTTCCGGACCACTGTAGTATTTTTTCAAGCGGAGGTAGCTGCCATAAAAGAAGCAGAGAGACTGCATCCAAATGCTTTGCTATTAGGCTCATTTAGGTTTCCGGTCACAGTGGCAAAGAGGGAAATTCCTGGGTTGATGAGCTGGCTCATGGGAGCCAGGAGTCGGTTTCGCCGCGAAATGAGAGGATTGGGGTTACCTTGAAGAGTTGCGGTCTACTTCTGGAAAGATGGGCTTGGTGTCAACCAAGCGAGTAGTAGTAGTGATGTAGTGCGCAAACATGCAATGTCGGGAGATCCTTCTGAGCAGGGGCAGAGGGATTTTCTAATGCTGACAAAGCCACGGCTCTCGTATTTGGGGGGTATCCTTATCGGGCTTTGTTCATCAGCTATCCATGCGGCGAGACTTGGAATCATCCCAGCACCTTCTTCTCAGCTGCCCTGCCTTTGCCGAGCTAAGAATCATATATCTGGGATCTCACTTTTTTGTTACACCTGTGGATATATCAGTTTTAAATATCACACAATTGGTGAATTTCAGCAGTTGCTTGAAGCGGTTAATACGAAAGTAATTAACCAATGTTGGGCGTCATCCGCCAACCCAAACCCTATTGTTTCCTTTTCTCCGCCTATATGGAAAATCTTACAACTGCTGTATCTTCCAACGGTTTTGCAAGGCATAGAGAATCTTTCTAATATTCTATATTTACGTATATACCTACATACATACGGATCTTTACGTCACTTATGTGATTATGTAAATTTTTTAAAAACAAACTGAAAACCTATATAAATTCATCAAACAAAATCAGCAATGTCGCCGAACAGCTAAGCTGACAACACAGGTTCAACAAGCTGCATGGTTGAGTACTCCATTCCTTAGATATAATTGAACTACGAGGGGTGCCTTTTATATTTCGGGATTTGGCAACCCTGGTGTTGCAATCTGGCAACTGACAGCTGTATGGCAAAGTTTGACATTTTTTGGCTTTTAAGTACTCAGAACGTTTTGAAATACCAGCGCTATTTGTGTTGTTTACAGTAACTGAAAAGATTCATCTCGGTCCAAAAATGGAATTATATGGTGAACATTTTCGTGCGATTATTTTTTACAACTTTCGACGTGGATTAACTCAGCAACATTGCATGGATGAACTTAATTCATTTTTTGGCGATGAAGCTCCATCAAGGACCAGTGTTTATCGATGGTATGGTGAATTCAATCGTGGTCGTAGTTCACTCCAAAACGAATTTCGTGAAGGTCGTCTAAAATCAGTTGTTGTTCCGAAAACCATTGATGCTGTGCGCGAACTGATATTGCAAGATCGTCATGTGACCTATAGTGAGATTGAGACAATCTTCGGCATTAGTGGGGCCAGCATACATTCAATATTAAACATTTGACTGTTAAAAAAATTTGTTCGCGTTGGATCCCACACAATTTGGCAATCGCTCAAAAAAAGGCTCGTGTCGATTGGTCGAAGGAAATGCTCAAGAAATACGATCGCGGGGCTTCGAAACACGTCTATGACATCGAGACAGGTGATGAATCATGGATTTACGCGTATGAGCCCGAGAGTAAACAGCAGTCGACTGTATGGGTGTTTCAAGATGAGCCAAATCCAACAAAAGTGGTTCGCGCACGAAGCACTTCCAAGCAAATGGTCGCCTGTTTTTACGGAAAAACTGGACATGTCGCAACCGTACCACTAGAACAGCGCAGAAGAGTAAATTCTGAGTGGTACACAAACATTTGTTTGCCAGATGTCTTCCAAGAAATTGGGAAAACCAATCGCCAAAGACGGATCACTCTTCACCAGGACAATGCGAGCTCTCACACATCGGCTCAAACAACTGCATTTTTGAGCACCCAAAACATCGAATTAATGGGTCATCCGCCGTATAGTCCTGACTTGGCACCGAATGACTTCTTTTTATTCCCGTACGTAAAAAACAAACTGAGAGGTCAACGTTTTTCGACACCTAAAGAAGCGGTTGCGGCATTCAGAATGCATGTTTTGGAGGTACCTCATTCAGAGTGGCAAAAGTGCTTCGACAATTGGTTCAAACGCATGCAAAAGTGTATAGATCTTCATGGAGAATATTTTGAAAAACAATAAAGTGATTTTCGATGATTAAGATTTGTTTTTGTTCCGTAATCCCGAAATATAAAAGGCACCCCTCGTAATAAAAGAAAACAGGAAAATCAGAAGAAGATGGCAGAGAATCAGGTTCCCATCTCTTAAAACTGAATTAGACAGATTGGCCAAAGTGGTGAAATGCAAGATACAGGAACTCCAAAATAAAACATTAAATAGAAAACTGCGAAACGTATCTGCGCTGGTAACTTCGGATTGCAAGAATCTTAATAATAATCAACCATGGACAAAAAGAGATTTGGATAAGGCCAAGTTATTCGCATAACACCTTTAAAAAATCTTTGAACCACATGAAACGGAAATAACTTTCTTGCCTCCTCCCACTGTCCAAGAATCTCTTGAAATTGAAATGTTTACCATTGATGACGTCGCCAAGGAAATTTCAAGCATAAAATTAAAGGAAAATCCAGGATATGACTTAATCACAACCGGTCTGCTAAATAATTGATCACCTAAAGCAGTAATAAAAATAACTTCAGTACTGAATGCATGCTTGAAATTCAAATTATAGCAATGCACTGGAAGATTTCTGAAATTAAAATAATTCCAAAGCCGGGAAACCCCCAATTAGATCACATCCTTCCGCCCAATTGCATTAGTTCCAATAATCGGAAAGCTGTTTGAAAAACTATTTTCTAAACGCCTACAGCAAATAATAGAATACAAGCCTTCTCACCAATTTGGGTTTCCGAGAAAAAGTTCCACGATCGATCAAATAAGGCGCTTAGTATACGAGTACACTATTGAAGAAGCTATAGAAAACAACTAAGTTTGTTCAACAATATTTTTCAAATTGAGCATTTCGTAATCTCCCAAAAGGATAGGGTTTATTTGTCGGACCGTTCATACGAGAATTTGAGTCATCGTTGGGTCACATAGACGCAACACCCGCCACTGGTAAAGGTTTGGGCCCCTGTAACCGCAGATGGGTGCTTTCCAATCGTTTTCATCGAGCCTGGCGTCAAGGTAAACGCGAAATATTATCGAGAAAGTATTCTGGAAGTTACTTTGAAGCTGTGGGTAGAAAAACATTTCAGTGGCAGACCATGAACGTTTCAACAGGACCCGGCACCATCTCACAACGCTCAAATGAACCAAGAATGGCTAAAAAACAACGTTCCGAACTTCATAACGTCCACACAATGGCTCTCAAATTCATCAGACGCGAGTCCGATGGATTATTCTCTTTGGGGCATTTTACGAAGCAAAATCCGAACTGAAAGATTCACCAGTCTCGAGGCGCTGAAAAAAGCCAATGTTCGCGAGTGGGCCAAAATACCAGCAAGTCACATTCGGGCAGCTTGTGATTCGTTTCTGGACCGTCTCAAGGCTATATATATATATGTATATATAATTGGCGCATACACCCTTTTTGGGTGTTTGGCAGAGCTCCTCCTCTTATTTGTGGCATGCGTCTTGATGTTGTTCCACAAAATGGAGGGGCCTACAGTTTTAAACCGAGTACGGCAGATATTTTTATGAGGAGCTTTTTCATGGCAAAAATACACTCGGGGGTTTACCATTGCCTGCCGAGAGGCGACCGCTATTAGAAAAAACTTTTTCTTCATTTGAAGAGATTTGAACCTAAGTTAGTTTGAATTAAAAGTCATTTTCCTAACTAAATGTATGGCCTTTTTAATTGGTTACACTTCGAGTGCCGGACCCTGTAAATAAATAAATAAATATACATTTCGATTTTTGTATGCACCAGAAGGCTACCATCGCGCAGCATCTCAACCGATTATTGAGGATAGAGCCTTGTTTCTTTTTTAACAAATGTCATTTTAGTTGCAAGATTGCATGTTTTTGAATGTTTTGGTTGGAAGTTGTTACACTCAGTCGTTTCTTTCATCTCGCTATGGGCCTGGTTTAATGTCATCCAGTAACGTTAAATTATTTCAAACTTAGAAGTTGGTTGTGAATTTATGTCACACTCTATGAGTGAATAAAACGTTTAGCTAAGCAAAAAGAAAATATTTTGTTAGAAACAACTATACAACGCGTAGGTGAAGCACTAACAACGTAAAGACTATTAGTAACAAAAGCTTTCAAGTACGCCACTACGAGCGTATCGAGTGTTATTCGTCATCTACAATGTTAAGATATTTCTTTTTCAACAAATGTGTACGAGAGGCAGATCTTAAGTCAGTGATAGTCGGAAGACTACGGAACAGCTCGTGAGGGAAGAAGAGAAAGTGTGAACCCCACTGAGGAGGCTCAATCCGTGCCAAGCCGTTTTAATTAATAGCTCCTTTATTGAAGTTAGTCAGATATTGCTTTTATTTAAACTGTCACTTTTTAATTTGGAATTACATAATCTTAGGATTCCCATAATAGTTCATATATCCATCAAAAGCGTTAACGCCACCCTTTACATAGCTGTTGTTGAGTTGCTAGAAGGAGCCACAGTTTAGGCTGAGGAAGATACGTTTGAGGGTGGAGGTGAAGCTGATGAGTCCGATGGTGGGGGTGGTAGTGAGGCTG
Organism: Anastrepha ludens; assembly: GCF_028408465.1. NCBI lineage: Eukaryota > Metazoa > Arthropoda > Insecta > Diptera > Tephritidae > Anastrepha > Anastrepha ludens. Next base: position 105,585,205 of record NC_071499.1, read on the forward strand.
ATGAGTTTGATGGTGGAGGTGGTGGTGGAGCACCTCCTGGACCACCCCGTCGTCCTGTAAATATTTTAAATTGTATATTTAAGTTGAATTTACGAATTGAATAAGTTGTTGGGAAACTTACCTTGAACTAGGACGGCTATTAAAGCAATAACAAAGAATAGAGCTGCGAAAAATTGCATCTTTCCAAGAAGTTGAGCGCTTGCAAATTGATACTCACTTTAATTTTGGCAAGCCTTATATAGCATAATTTTACTTAGTGAAATATTGAACAAACACTTCAATATTTATTTAAGACTTTATTTATGGCAAATTCTCAAAACAAACTACAGACTACAATGCAAATGAATAGATTGCAGAAAAACAATGTTTTAAAAACATTTAACAGTTCAATAGCAGGCGCGTGTGGTTCGGAATTTCCTATAGTTACTAAGTAAGCTAAGCTACACTTAAAGAACCTTAGAATAAAAATTTAAAAAGTTTAAAATATCTGGAAACCAAATTTTTTTGGAAAACATCAAAAGTATCTCAAGGAGTCTAACTGTTGGATACATTTCTTTACAAGAACTACATACTTGGGGTGCAGTCAAATATTAAAGCTAAAGATATTTTGGAGTTTGTGATCAGACTTGGAGAACATGGCCTGTCGAAGACCTCACAGATATTTGGAAAGTCTCAAACAATCTTTGGTTCGACCAGCCAAGTCAATATCCGTGGAAACCGTGCATGCTGCAGTAGCAGAATGGCCTAATCGTTTGGAGGCTTGTGTAAAAGCCAATGGCGACCATTTCGAATGAAAATTTCATATTTTTTTACAATAAATTAAAATAAATGAAACTAACTGCATTGAAAAAGTATTATACAATAATTTCATATCTATAACGGACTTAACTTGTAACAGAACTTATGGCAGGACTAAGTATATACAGGTTTTTCAAAAGCTTTTTCTACGGTGTCTCATTCTACCTTAATTAGTACATTAGCTTGCTCTGGATTTCACTCGGGTTTCCTTCATTGGGTTCAATCCTATCTCCCTAAGGAGGCGATGTGTTGTCACCATTGGCAGCACACCTTTCTTGGCTTATTTCGGGAATCCTCAGCGAAGTATTTTAGGTCCTTTACTTTTTGTGTTGTTTTTCTAACGCTATGCTCTATGCAGGTGCATAAAAGATCTGAGTGACATGCATAAAATTCAATCTGATATTAATAATTTGCATCTCTGGTGTACTAAGAATCACTTTGTTGAAATATTAAGAAATGCTTCAAAATCACTTTTGCAAAAATTCTTATTGTTAAATAAGATTTTGAGTTCTATATCAATTGATTTTTCTTTCAAGACAGCACGACTTTCAAACCGTTATAAATAGCTTAGGAACAGGGTAGTTGTCCTCCTGCCACCTTAGATGTAAGGAACAGTTTCAATAGCGTAAGATGCGCTAACATATTCAAAATTCCGACATACCTACCATGCATAATGAGACCGCAAACTCGTCTATCAAACCCCAGAGGTTTCTCGTTGTGTAGACGTCACATCCGGCGCGGCTCAATTCGTAGTCCCGGCTTGTGGAACTTGAGTTATGATGAGATATTCAATATAGAAATGCGCGATAGTACTTTTCTAATCAGACACGCAGACGATATTGCAGCTGTCATCACAGCACGAAACTTTGAAGAAGCTCGTCGAAAACTTAACCAAGTTATGATACGGACTTAAACGTGGCTAGATGCACGTCGACTCAAATTAACCACAGAGAAAACTAAGCTAATACTTCTAACCGACAAGCACATCTCGTTAGAAGTTACCATGCAAACTTGCTCAAAACTGCTAACCTCAAAAATGGTTCTTAAGTACCTAGACATAAGGCTGGACTTAAGACTAACCTTCTGCGCCCAAATAAAGCACGCAGCAGAGTAGCCGCTAAGATGAGTCGCTACTCAGTAGACTGATGGCAAACATAGAGGGTCCAACCCAAACGAAACGGGAAATAATAATGGCGTGGTCTCTCCGTTCTCTTATACGTAGCTGAACTGTGGGCAAATGCCCTAAAGGTAAAGCATGGATGCATAACGAACGGCAGCCCTAAGAGTTGTGTCCGCCTACCTCACAATATCAGGGCCAGCTGTTCAATTAATAAGCGATTCAATACCGATAGATTTACTAGCTTTTGAAAGAAAAGAGCTATGGGTATTAAAACAAGAGGGAATGGAAGAAAGAATTAGCAAACCTGCAGCGCATGAAATAAGGGATGAAACGCTAAGGCTATGGCAAGACCGCTGAATTAATGAAACGAGCGGCAGATGAACGACTAGGCTTATAAAGAACGTCGCCACATGGAACAGCAGGGACTTCGGCGAAGACCATTTTTATAAGACCCAAATGCTTTCGGGGTACTGGTATTTTCAGAAATACCTGTTCAAAATAGGGAACATACGGGAATGCCGCCGAGAATGACGCTGACCACACATTCTTCCAATGCATGTGTTGGGAACAAGCACGTCGAACGCTGGAGAATGCAGTCGGTCACATAACCACTGAAAATATAATCGACAAGATGCTAAGTAGTGAGAAAACGAGGGAAGTCATCAGCAGTTTCGAAGAAAGAATTATCTGGATAAAAATGCGGAACCTGGACAACACTCTGAAATAATACGAAGGGCGAAGGTTTCAAACGAGGGGAAGTTTTTTAGTATGCGGGTATACCATTGCTGCGACAGCATCTTTGACGCTGCAATATTCATTTTCAACCCCCTTATCCGCAAAAAATAAAAAAAATTATTTATTTATTTATTTACAAACGTGGTATAATAATATAATTATTTTAACACGAGAATAGGAGCACTGGCTGCCAGGACCTTCGGCTCTCTGATTTGTTATAAAATGAATTATGAATTAATTACAGGCAAACTAGGTAAAGTTATGGTAAGTTAGTTAAATAAGTTTCTTTAAATCGGTCTGTGCTAAGTAATCTGATATTTTTATAATATTTTCGTAGCTTATATTTTTTAATAGTGATGATGCGATTTGGTCCCCAAAAATATTGCTCCTTACTGCGGAAAATTGTCTGCAGTTGTCGAGAAGATGAATTGATGTTAGTGGTGATGTAGGGCAGTGCTGGCAGTTTGGCCGGTTAGTTCTGTAGAATATATAGAAGTGGCTTGCAATCGTGTGCCCAAGCCGTCGCCGAACAAACATTTTGACATCATTGCATCGGCAGTAAGATGGATAGTCGGGTTTTAGCCTGTTTGGATTAAATGTAGTGTATTGGTGCTGTGTAGATCCCCATGTAACCAATTGTTTTTGATACAGGTAATTGAGTACATAGGTATTTATTGAAGTCTTTTTTTCGAAAACTTGTTAAATGTTTTGACCGGTTCCATGGCGGCCAATTTAGCTCGTTCGCCCGCTATTTCGTTCCCTTTAATGCCTGCGTGGCCTGGTACCCACATTAATTTTATGTTGTTGTTATTGCCGATCAGTTTGTTGCAAATTTGGGAAATAACATAAGTTTTATTTTTTATATTCAGTATTGACGCTATTGTTGTTCTGCTGTCCGTGCATATAATAGTTTAAAGATTTGAGTTTTCAACAGAAATGAGCCCGTTCAGGATTGCTGTGGCTTCAGCTGTGTAAACAGAGGCAAAATGGGGAAGGATGCCTGCTGAGACAGTGTTCCCCGAAGAATCCACGACTGCGAAGGATGTATTGTACTTGTCTCAGTTTTTGATCCATCAGTAAATATCATGTTCCATTCGCCAAGTAGAGAGTTAGTGAGCTCTGAAAATAAGCGTTGATAGGTTATTGGGCTAGTGCCACATTTATTGAATTTTTCTAATTCCAAGATGAAAAAAGACTTGTTGATGTGCGGGAAGTCTTCTTTTTCTGAGATTACTGGTGAGTATATGCCAAGTTCTTTAGCCAAGTCGATGATAAGTCCAATTGTTGATTCTCGTTTTGGCGTTTTTTTCCGCTGAAGTTCGGTTAACACTGTTTCATATAAAGTGTTGTTGCACAGAAATAACTTTGGAATGTGTTTCATGAGACATGCATCAAATCTTTCTTCTATTGACGGTAATCCAGCTTCAACTAATAAAAATTTTATCGGAGATTTTGGAAACGCGCGTATGCTCCTGCTAACGGCCGTATGATATGGGGAATACAGAAGCTTAATGTTGCTTCTCGCACAATTGCCATACATCGGGAGACCCAAATCAATCTTGGACAGTAAAAGAGCTTTGGTTACATTTATAAGAGTAGATTGGTTAATTAAACAATGTTTTGATGATAAATATTTAACTATACTTAGTCTGACAGCCAGTTGCTTTCGTAAGTCTAAACAATTGGAAAAAAAATTGAAAAAAAAATAAAAAAACATTGTTTTTTCTCTAGCGAAATATGAGTTTGTTAAAACTTTGAACTCTTACTTTTAATGCCTTACTTTCATAAGTTTTTGTAATTAACTTTTAGTAACAAACTTTTTATTTGACTATATTCTGTAAAAAACTTGTAATTTCGTAGACTAAATTTATACGAATAAACTGAATATCTCTTGTACATTAAATCATATTTCTCTGTTCCATTCCCTTCCTTGGTATCTAACTCACGACGCTGCATAGTGGCTTGCATATATCTAAGAAAGACTGAGCCGGACCATCGGTTTGCTTAGGCATTCCACCATGTTGGCTAGGGCAGCAATTGTAGCCAATAGCATTTCAGTAGAACTGTCGTTTCAGTAGAACTGTCACCGTTTTGGTCCGTAAAATTATTCGCGACTAAAACCAAATGTTCAAATATAGCACCTGTCAGCAATAGCGATGCAAGGACGACAAAAATTGCGCTAAACTCAAAATAAGTCGATTTAATTGGGTGCTCAATATTTAGATTAGATTTGAATCCATTTAAAGAAACTTATTTAGAAAATTAATATGAGCTACTATATGTGCGTATGAAGTACGTAATAAATGCTTATTCATATTTTTATACTAAAGCACAATCAAAAGACTATTTGCACACAGCGAATATACATATTTATGCACTTATATGTACGTCTATTTTAGTGAGTATGAATTTACGAGTAGTTATCAGGTAAAATATCCCATAAGTGCGCCGCTTACGTACCTCACTCAGCACCTCTCACTACCTGACATTGCTATTCGTGCTGTCCAAACAAACAAAAAATCAACCAAAACAGAAGCAAACAAATGAACGAACAAACTTTGTCACTTTGCCAATCAAATTAACTGTGGCAGCCGCTTTGAAACTCGGAAATGATCCGTTGATGGTGCGCCAGCAAACTTTTTCGCCCCAACTATTACGTGCAGCCATCTACGTTCATATATACATAGCCATGCATATGCACATGTAACCCCAACCACAAAAACCTACTAAAGTCATAAAATTCGATTAACCGGCGCGCCCCCAAGTGACCACAATGCGTTGGGGTATGGCGCTTGGCCACCAACAAATGACAGGCGCCGTCATCATATGGCCCACTTATCGGGCTACTACGGCCTGTGTGTTAACTGGCCTGCCAATGTGTTGGTATGTACTTATACATTTGTACTCGAGATACATAAATGAAAGCCACAAGCGACCCTACTGAATTGTAAATGCATAGCGGCGCGCGGAAAGCACGAAAATGTGAAAATTGTTGCCTGCTTAAAGGAGTAGAAGGTTGGTAGCGCAAGAGTGCAGGGACGAGGTATTAGGGCGAGCTTTCGTATCGAGCTGGGGGAAATGTAAAAGCGCAACAATCCACTTGTTTTTGTTGTTGGGCTGCCATTTTCAACATTTTCAGCTTTTTTCGCTTTCGTTGTGTGCACAGCGCTGTTGTTTTCGATACGTTGTTTTTCTCTTTTTGTTGTTGTTTTTTTTTTGTTCTATTTTACAGGAAATGAATATAAAAGTGGCACAATGAGTTTGTGTATTTTTCTGCCTTTCAGTGTATTTTTTGCTTCTTTTGTGTTTGTGTGAAGAAATGTGGGATTTTTTTGACGAGCCAAAAGCTTTTGTATTTGTATAGTTGACTGGTATTTTCCTTTATTTTACTTTTTCCCCCAACTCACTCTCGATCCTCTCTCTCTCACTCTCTTTCTCTTGGCGCAAAATATAAGGGCGCAATGCAATTATGTTTAAATGGATAGGCTGATATGAAAGGCTGAAACCACAGCTGCATAGCCACCAGCCGCCACAGCCACTGTTTCTAGTTTAAATTGATTGAGCTGGTCAGTGAACGTGATGAGATTTAAATAATGTACCTCACACATTACTAAATCTAGTCATGTGCACTAAATGTAAGGCAATATGGCGTTGAGTTTAAATATTTACATTCACATAACATCAAATACATTTTTTTTCAATTGAAGTGACTGTAGGAAGAACAACTCAGTCAACGAATAAATCCAATTACTAATGCTAAAACAACCCAACTTTACTTTGTGTAAATTGCTTAAACAATTTAAAGATTCTTCTTTTTTTTAATTGGCGCTATAACCGCTTGGCCGAGTTTAACAAAGCGCGCCAGTCGTTTCTTTCTCGTGCTCACCAAGTGAAGCCAAGTCCTTCTCCACCTGATCTTTCCAACGCAGAGGAGGCCTTCCGCTTCCTCTGCTACCACCAGCTGATACCGCATCGAATACTTTCAGAGCCGGAGCGTTTGTATGCATTTGGACGACATGACCCAGCCAACGTAGCCGCTGGATCTTTATTCGCTGCGCTATGTCTATGTCGTCGTAAAGCTCATACAGCTCATCGTTCCATCGCCTGCGATACTCGCCGCTGCCAACGTGCAAAGGTCCAAAAATCTTGCGCAGAATCTTTCTCTCAAACACTCCAAGCGTCGCTTCATCGTATGTTGTCATCGTCCAAGCTTCTGCGCCATATGTTAGGATTGGATAAACTATTATATTACAATATGAGCGCCAAATGAGTAGTTTTCTCAAAAATTAGGTGGTAACCCTATTTAAAAATATTGCTTTATTCAAACCAAGGCACGTTTATTACACGTGATGGCACTAGACCAATAACAATGTTTTGTTCGTTTGACTGTCAAAGTAAAGTATTGCCAAAGTGGAAAACAAAGAATGAATTCGCCTTGTTTCAATTCTGGGCTGACGGCCAAATGGACATGGCGAAAGAAAAAAAAAGCAAATCACCTGATTTGCCGATACCACCTTTAATGGATTCGCCTTAATTCAAACAGCTATAAATACGCTTCACCGCCCAGGCTGCAAAATTTACGCCTAATAAAAACATGCATGACTACGAGGGAGGTTAAGTAAGAAATGGAGACCCCATTTTTCCTCCATTTTTTCTACATTTTTTTTCTATTTTTCAACATAGTCCCCATCTCCCAACGCTTCGGCCATTTTTTAACCCCTCCAAACAATTGGATTTTTCCAACTCTGCCAAATACGCCTCTGGCCCGCCGCAGGGCGCCAGATCGGGTGAATACGCACCCCCAGCAATTCATAATGCAATTTATGCAGTTTGGCGGAGACAACTCCGGTCGGATGTGCTGGTGCATTACTGTGGTGAAACAGCACTTTTCTTTTCGCCAAATGAGGCCGTGTCCCCTTCAATTTTTTGTTAAAGCGGTCCAATAACTCACTGTAGTATTGTCCAGTGATCGTTCTTCCTTTTTCTAAACAGTCCATGAGGTTGACGCCGCTCGCATCTCAAAAATCGTTGTCATTACTTCTCCGGTCGATGGGACTGTCTTCCTGTCCTCGCCTTCTTTGGAGCGGATTCACTGGGAGAAATCCATTGTTTTGATTGTTGCTTAGTTTCTGGTGTGTCATGATGAATCCAGGTTTTATCAACTGTGACAACTCGACGAAAACATTCCTTCGGATCTCGTTTAAATTGCTCCAAACACTGCATCGAAGTTAACTGCCACATCCGCTTGTTGACTACGGTGAGAAATCGCGGCACCCTTCGGACCGACAATCGTTTCTCAACCAACTTATCATGTAAAATATTAATTGCCGTTCCCATCGACACATCTATGGCCTCCGTTACTTCGCGCAGATTCGTTCGTCGATCAGCAAGAATCATGGCGTGGACTTTTTGAATGATTTCCTCGATAACCACGTCTGCCGGGCATCCTGGTCACTCCTCATCAAAAACGGATGTTCGCCCACGTTTAAAATCGTTAAACCATAGATGGCTAAGCGTCCCCATAGACAGCATCGAAATTTGCTTTTATCTCCTCGCATGTTTGCCATCCAAAAACAAAAAGTGGATTACCGAACGACTCTGCGGGTTATCCATCTTAGCGAAAATCACGAAACAAGTCTTACTCGAATTGCTGCCAAATTCAAACCAACCTAATCAGCTTAAAATTTGTTTTGCCGTTGTTTGATAGATGGCAACACACGATGCTAACACCAACTTCCCTCAGGAACGCCGTCTGTCATCAAACACGAGTTCTCGTACAAGTGCAAAAGAGCAGTGTCACACTAACATATCAGCGATTGTAGAAAAAAAGAAGTCTGAGAGGTCACGGTTGCATAAGTAGGTTGCACTGTTTTAAGGTACGCTAGTCGTCTTTTTGTGCAGTCTGCCATGAAGACGCAAGGCAATTGTTTTGTGTGTGCCCACGATTTGCGACTAGCAGACGTGATTTAGTTACGCTATCAGAGGATCCGATAATACTAGAAAATGTAGTCGGCGTTATGATGGCTTCAAAGTATGCGTGGGATGAGATTTCGTCAGCAATCAGCAATATGCAATATGCATTGAAACACGCAGACGTCTGCGAGGTGAGCAGCAACTAAACAGACGGTACTTGAAAAAGAAACACTTAAGCCGACGTGAGACAAGTATTGTGCGAGGACGTGGGCAAACCGAACTGGGGAATTTCCTTCGGAAATAAAAAAAAACTGTGGGGTGATTAATGTATATGCAACTTTTGATGGACCGCTTGTGAAGAGTAACCGCCTCAAGACGATTTATTTAATGGTAGTACCGGGATGGAATCGGTACATTGACGGTAAGAAACTTGGTTTGGTTTAAAGGACCACTCCGACAGGGTAAAGACTTTCGATGCTTCCTCCACGTAAAAGGATTTTTTATTAAGAGCTCTTAAACTATTTTATTGTCATTTCCATTTGGCAACATAATATCGGCGACTCCGCTATGCAACTCCCTGCGCGTCTTAGTGAACCACTTTTGAATGACATCTTCTCATAAATGAGTCCCACTTACATGAAGAAAGCGAAGAAGGTCGGTCTTCAGGGCGGCAGTCTGTGCTTTGTCTGTATAGACCGGCAATTTCAGGTAGTCACAAAAAAAACAAGTCAAGCGCAGTTAAATCGGTAGCCAGAGAATGTCACTGCTATGTTGAACGAATATAAATTCAATGTTTCCCGCGTATTCTTTTGTCAGTTGCTTAAAACCACATATGTGTGAGATCCGTACCGTCCATTCTTGGTCAAAGTTTATTATCATCGTTCGGTAATCACAGTGCGCGCAGCTCACTTGTCAAATTTCAAGCGCACCTTGTAAAAAATTCGTTATGTTTACTGTTAGATGAATTTCATCAGGAGGCTACATCAAAAAACACCTAAGGGGTCACTGCTGACCTCTTCACAATCTTTCGCTTTTATAATGAATTTCAAAAATAGGCAGCGCATCTTTCTAAACCACTCCCGTACCACATAAGATTGGCATGACCGCATCAAGGCTACATTCGGCGGTACGTTTATTGAAGAGATGAAGTCGAAAATCGGCAATTTGGTAGCATTGTTCTAGACAAAGCTAAGATAAGTGCCAGTAGTTTGCAAATACTCTTCAGCAGCAACGGATGAATAATCTTTATATATATATATGTATCTTATGTGTGCATACTGAAGCCCGCTTTTGTGCTGGAGTACTTCGAAAAAACGTTGTGCGCCGCTTTGAAATCTCGCCCAGCTTGATAATTTAGTATGGCATAAAGAGGACCAACTAACTAACTGCCTGACTGAATCAATGAGAAAATGAGTGAGTGAGTGACGCGCTGCGGCGCTTAGTCCTTTGTTCGTGCAACATTGCGGTACAGCAATCCAACGCCCACAACGTTGCAATCTGACGCAAGGGGCGAAGTAGCAGGCTATGGCCCAACTCAATTTATTTCAGCATGCCATAGTAGGATGCCTCTTTCCGCCGCAAACTTCTCAGCCGCCATCGTTATGTGCTCCAAATCTCACAAAAACAGGCTGACGAGCACACAGTCGAGTGGCGGCCTCGTCCTAGGCCTCTGAGCCCACCACGCCCAATGCACGGTTTGAATGCAGATGCAACCGCCGTAACTGTTGTCGCTGCCAGAGTCTCTATTGTGGCATTGCTTTGTCTGCTGTTGTTGTTGTTGTAGTTTCATTTAGTGGGATTTGTATTTGGAACTGCTCGCCTTACAGTACCGCGCCAGCGCTTCGACTCAAGTGTGATGCCCTCAATGCAGTTCAGCGCCATCAAATCTCCTGCCGCCACCTCATAGAAAGTGGGTTGGAGAAATTTGTGAAAGCAATGGGCTGGTGCGGCAAACAATACAACATAAAGTTGCAAACGCTGAACGAGGCAACATAATATATATGTATATGTATATGTTATGAATGGTCGGAAGTTGGAAAACAAAATGGGAATAAAGGCCGAGTGCCGCGACTAAACGCAGCACATGGCGGGTGAGGGATTGCGCATGAACTAGAAAAGAATTGCAAATGGCAACATGGGAAAAAATGAACAGAACAGAGCAGTGAATTGCAATTAGACTATCAAAGCACCAGCAAGCAGCTACAACGCGAACAAACAAAGCGGTGAGGTATGAAAATTTGTCGAAGAATAAAAGTATCAAGGAGATGCCTACGACGAATTGCGCTGCCTTACATATATAAACATATATAATTGGCGCGTACACCCTTTTTGGGTGTTTGGCCGAGCTCCTCCTCCTATTTGTGGCGTGCGGCTTGATGTTGTTCCACAAATGGAGGGACCTGCAGTTTCAAGCCGACTCCAAACGGCAGATATTTTTTTATGAAAAGCTCAGAGGTTTGCCATTGCCTACCGAGGGGCGGCCGCTATTACAACAAACTTTTTATTCATTTTGGTCCTTCACCGAGATTCGAACCTACATTCTCTCTGAATTCTGAATGGTAGTCACGCACCAACCCATTCGGCTACGGCGGCCGCCATAGAAAATATCAAGAGAATAATAATCATACTACTTGTAGGCCTTCAAACAATTCTCCGGATTAGGCGGCGGTTAGTTCTGCTGCTGCCCCATTTTCAGCTACCAGCACAAATAATCTATAGAAGTTGCTGGCGATGAGCTCCAGATACTACACTTTTAAGTGGACACAATTCTGATGTTTTTAATCTTATATTGAGATTGATGGAGACTTTTTTGATAACTGGACGAGAACATATGGCAGCTATGGTACCACGAAAGGGTGGTGATGTGCAACTTGATAACTGATCCTACGAAATGATGCTTCTCCACTCTCACTGTCGATCTCCTTGCGTTTTCTTCACGTTGGTGGTGCCTTTACTCGAGACTGGGTAGGCCATCATCCCATGGAAAATCCCCGTGGAAAGTAGGACAAATAAAGCAAGGTGAATACCGTCCGGAGACGGACTAGGGTCTCGAGGTCGACAACCTCCTACCCGAAGCTAATTTTCGCGAAACCGTAACAACGGCCTACGATTGATAATCGAACTCAACGATGCAGACCAACGCAAAAGGCGGAAGCAGTGAGCCACCCAGGACCCACAAGTAAATATAATATAAGAGCATATCCTAGAGGCAGATTTGCGAATTCACGTCCGTGTGTTGGGGGGAGTAAATAAGTGTGTCAAACTCGAATTGAGTCGTGGCATGGGTGGAGTTCTGCACAATTGAAAAAGCTTAGATTTGTTTTGTTCCTTGCAATCAGAAAAGCACTCAGCCATAAACAACGAAATGCGAAAAGATATTCCCATCACTTTTAAGCGCAAAAACAAAACGATGACTGCGTCCTTCGGAATTTTCGTAAGTGCGTTATTGAAGTAATTTATGACACACTAGAACCTTCTTTTGGAAGGGCCACCCTGGAACTAGATACCAGTTTGAATCTAATGGAAAACTTATGGCCCATCATGATTTGTAGGATTTCTTATCAAATGCCCCAAAGTCGGGGGGATTTAGAAACATCCCGCGATCTTCACATCGACTCATTGCAACTGCAACTTAAATACAATATATTTATGATGAAATAAAAGGGCAAAATGTCTTAACCGGGCCTTGGAAAGGATTCAACGACTCGCTGCTCTTTGCATAACAGGAGCGATGAAGACCACTCCAACGGCGGCGCTGAAAATGATACTCAGCATGCCACCTATTGACCTCATGGCAGAAAACCTGGCAGCGAAATCCGCGAGGAGGCTAATGGCTGCGGGGGTATTCATCTGCAGAACCTTCGGTCACAGCTCAATAGGAAAGTGGAGCTCAGGTGGCACAGACTACATGACTCCGTACTTTAATTGGGAGAGAAGGTTCCGCACTACAATTGAAGAGGAGGGATGGCACAAAGGCATGAAGCCTGGCCATAGAACCTTTCACATCTATACAGACGGCTCGAAAACTCCAGACGGAGTGGGAGCGGGTATCTACTGCTCAAAACTAGGAATAAGGCAGTCTATCAAGCTGCCAGACCACAGCAGTATTTTCCAAGCGGAAGTTTTTGCTGTGGGGAAGGCCGCGGAGCTAGCCTACACTAGAACAAGAAAGAACTCATCAATTAATATATACGTGGATAGTCAAGCAGCAATAAGAGCAATAAGCTCACATTGTATTAAGTCCAAAAATGTTCGACGGAGCAGGGAGGCCATAGAAAGGCTAGCCGGAAACAGTAGGCTGCATATCTACTGGGTACCTGGTCACAAAGGCATTATAGGGAACGAAATAGTAGATGAGATAGCAAAAAGTGCTGTGAGACTACCATTTGAACAAGAGAACGACATACCAAAACCGCTAAACACAATATACAATGAAATGGACGACCACATGAAAAGGCAAGTGAAAGCTAGGTGGACTAACCTGACCACATGCAAAACAGCAAAACTCATGTGTAGAACTAACGACAAAAAACTGACTCCATTCGTACTTACGCTCTCGCGAAAGGAATGCAGAACTATCATAGGTATGCTAACAGGCCACAATCTATTGGCTGCATATGCGTACAAGATAGGGATTGCTAACACGGTCGTACAAGCCTTGTAGGCGATCCATACCAAGGACGCCCAAAACCAGCAACAACTCCAGAAATCGAAAGAGATTTAGTAGAAGACATTGGCATCTCATTGGACAATGTAAGCAATATTTTGACTGAAGTATTAGGGTTCAGTATGCTGTGTGCACAATGGGTGCGTTATTTACCTAACAATGGAACAAAAACACATTCAAATGCGACTTTCTCAGCAATATTAAGAGCGTTTTCAAAAGGGTAAAGTGGATTTTATGCGTCGATTAATCACGTTTTCCTGTAAGATCAAAGATAGCGGTCTGGGGACTGACATCCAGAGCATACTTAAATTATGGAGGGAATACTTCTCGAACCTGTTAAACAGTGACAGCTGCGCATGTCACAGAGAATGTGAAGATCCCGATCGTCGACGACGGTGACGTGGTGAGAGTAGCGATAACGCGGCTAAAGAACAACAAAGCCGCGGGCGCCGACGGACTGCCGACTGAGCTATTCAAACAAGCGGCGAGGAGCTCACAAGGTGCATGCATCAGCTCCTATGCAAAATATGGTCGGCTAAAAGCATGCCTGCTGATTGGATTTCAAGTGTGCTCTGCCCAATTCATAAGAAGGGCGATCCTGCAATTTGTGCCAATTACCGCCGGATTAGTCTTCTAAATATCGCCTATAAGGTTCTAGCAAGCGTATTGTGTGAAAGGCTGAAGCCCACCGTCAGCCAACTGATTGGACCCTATCAGAGTGGCTTTAGACCTGAAAAGTCTACCATCGACCAAATATTTACAATACGCTAAATCTTGGAAAAGACCCATGAAAGGGGAATCGACACACACCATTTTCGTCGACTTCAAAGCTGTATTCGACAGTACGAAGAGGAGTTATCTGTATGCCGCGATGTCTGAATTTAGTATCCCCACAAAACTAATACGGCTTTACAAGATGACGTTGCTGAAAACCAGCAGCGCCGTCAGAATTGGTAAAGACCTCCCCGAGGCGTTAGATACCAAACGAGGTTTCAGACAGGGTGACTCGCTGTCGTGTGACTTCTTTAATCTGATGTTGGCGAGGATCGACGAGCCGGAGGACTTAATCGCTCAGGCACAATATTTTATAAGAGCCTACAATTGTTGGCGTATGCCGATGATATTTACATCATCGGCCTTAAGAACCGCGCTGTTAGTTCTGCCTTCTCCAAACTAGATAAAGAAGCAAAGCGAATGGGTCTGGTAGTGAACGAGGACAAAACGTCCTGTCATCAAACAAACAGTCGGCGCACTTGCGTATTGGCACAAACGTCGCTGTTGACAGCTACCATTTCGAGGTTGTAAAAGACTTCGTATACTTAGGAACCAACATTAACTCCTGTAATAATGTCAACCTGGAAATCCAACGTAGAATCTCTCTTGCCAACATGCCAACAAGTGCTACTTGAACTAAGTAGGCAACAGAGTAGTAAAGTCCTCTCTTGACGTACACAACTAACACACTATAAGGCTCTCATCATTCCCGTCTTAACGTATGACGCAGAAGCGTGGAGTGTTTGAGAGAAAGATTCTGCGCCAGATTTTTGGACCTTTGCACGTTGGCAACGGCGAATATCACAGGCAATGGCCAACATAGACACAGCGCAGCGAGTAAAGATCCAGCGGCTACGTTGACTGGGTAATGTCGTCCGAATGGATACAAACGCTCCGGCTCTGAAAGCATCCGATGCGGTGCCAGCTGGTGGTAGTAGAGGAAGAGGAAGGCCTCCTCTGCGTTGGAAAGATCAGGTGGAGAAGGACTTGGTTTCACTTGGTGTGTGCAATTGGCGCCGGTTAGCACGAGAAAGAAACGACTGACGCGCTTTATTAAGCTCGGCCAAAATCGCGTAAGTGGTTATCGCGCGCCAATTAAAAAGAAGAGAATATCCAGAAAAAAGTAGATTTTTGTAGAACTCATAATGATTATAATCGTTGGCTTAAAGGAGTATGTACGTCTGTAGCACGATCCCCGCATGATTATCAGACCGATTCCGCATTTCGATGCCGAAAATTGCTTAGTTATTCCCATTCCGATCTTTGTGGCTTCTGAGTCACTTTAATCAAAATAAATGAGCTCGAACTTATTCGGGCTCTAATAAGTAAAAAATGCACATAGAAACAAGAGTCTGCATTATTTTGCTTCCCGTGCAGTAGACTAACGACAATCGGGTATACGTTACCGGAGCGATCCGACCAAGCACTGTCACTTCAACAGAATTTGCAAAAAATTTATTGAGAATATCTTGCTATGTTACAACAACAAATTACTTACAAACGCAATGATTAAATGGGCCATTAACGCTTTTGATCCTTAAAAATTACTGGACAGTATCCATCTTGCTGAACTGCAGTAATCGTGGTTTTAACATAGGCTACATTCCACTAATCTTGAGAGAGACAAAAGACTCCTTTATATCCAAGGCTAGTAGGACCTCACACACTAATCTCAAACACTTCAAACCCATTAGTCTTGCATCTTTTCCCCTCAATATCCTAGAGAGGAATTTACATACGCTGAATAGTCACAAACAAAAAATAACCTACTCCATCCCTAGACTCACCTTCGACAGACTCTTCAAGGCGATCATACCGCCAAGAAGAGAGTGGCAAACCTCAAGGACGTAGAGAAGGGTAGAATTTTCGAAGGAATTAGGACTGGAACTATCCGTTCGACTTCCAGGCTACTGCAGCGTTTATTCGGCTGAAGTTCCAGCTATGAAAGAAGTGGTTACGTATCTAAATACGCATACCGTAACAAAAACAACAATAAATATATTCTCGGAAACCCAGGCGGCCATTAAATCCATGAATGCAGCTATACTAAGATCAAAGGTTAAACAGGAACGCCGAGCAGCCCTAAATGATATATGCATCGTATTCAAGGTGAGCCTTATTTGGGTTCCGGGGCACAGAGATATTGCGGAAATTGCAAAGCCGCTGAGCTAGCTATCTATATTTTTGATAGAATTCCATCTGGCTTTGCCGTTTTTCATTGGCAATCAAGTCGAGATTTACCCACTGTGGATACAATCGTGTTCGTAGTGACGCCAATACGTCTTTTAGAACATATCTAAATGCTAAACGACTGCCCCATCGGCATGTCGAAATCTTTGCTGATAGCCTCCCTCCGCAAGAAACCGTAAAACAGAAGTCGAAGTCGGAGAACTGGAGCTAAGGACGACGACGTTGCTGAGCTCGCGCTGTCCTCAATAAAACTCAAAACGTATTTATGTAAATGCAGCTTTATGTAACCGCTAATTTTTGATAAACCTGTTTTAAACCGTATTTACGTAAACTTTTTCTTTAACAAAAAGGCAAGCACTTACATCGGTTAGTCCATATCGAGAGGTTTGCTTTCATCTTTTAATATTTTTCGCTCAATTCCGAGACTCCATTTGCTTCTCTCGATTTTCTCCAATTCAGCTAACTTGACAAAAAACTTAAAGATTATTTGCTAAATTTTTTCGTTTACATTGAAGTGAGCTGTTGTTGAAATATCAAAATTTGACATTTGAGTTTGGCAGCACTTTTTTCGTGTTCACATGGAACCCACGATTACAATTTTTTTGTATTCGTAGTAGTTTTCTACGAGGTATTCTATGATTAATTAAAAACAACATTATCCAATAGACCAATATGTTATGGAGAGATGAAAACACTGTGGCCGCAAATAAATAAAAAGAAAAGAAAGGGATTGCTTAGCCTTTCAAAGATGGTTGTGACTTGTAGTTATAACCGATCGTTGGCTATTTGGCAGACATTCCTTAAAACTAGAAGTTTTCTCCCCAGAATATTGTAGAAGTCGTAGAGATAAGAAAGAGGAACAAACAGTTGATCACTTCCTTTGCAATTCCTCAGCCTTAGCTAAAATCAGAGCAGGTTTTCTCGGTAGCTCTACTTTTTCAATTCTCTTGCGGCACTGTCCGGCGTGGGAATAGGACCAAGTCTGGGCTTCACGTAGAAAAAATAAATGAGGTTCCCATGTGGGATCAAAGGTATCACAACGGATATGTACCGTCTAAATAAGTTTGCCATTTCGCAAGTGTTTAGCGTCGAGTGCATAAAATTCGGTTCAGTCCACAGTAGGCAGGTAAAAAGCAGGTCTACGTAAAAATGCAGCTACAAGTCTGAAAATTGCCATTGAAGTTGCCACATTATTTTGATGTGCAATAGTTATTTAGCAGCTAGTTGCAAGACTGCACTCTGCAGTAGTCTGTCCTCCATTAATTCAGCCACACTTGCAGCCCTAGCCATTCGCTTGCAATGTCGTACGCCCTACAATTGTTGTGAGATTGCATATCGTTCCCATTTCTGTTGCAGTCATTGTTCTTGTTGTTATTATTGTTGTTTGGTGCAATGGGTGAAAGTGGGTCTTTTCAGAAGAGTCGATGACTACACATTTGCAATATACGGACCTGTGCGCGGTTGAGTGCAGGCATGCTCGTACGTATATAGATTTCTATGCATGCACCCATATGTACGTATGTATGTATGTATGTACATATGTATGTATATATGATAAGTGTAATTATGTGTGTTGGCCGCATTCAAGCTGATTCTTCATCTTTTTGTTGTGTTTCTTTACTGGTGGTTTTTGTTTTTTGTTTTGTGATACGACCTCAGCTGTAGCCATCACCAGAGCCATAGTTGCAATGTTGCATTGTTATGCTTTTGTTGTTTTTGTCATCGCTGTCGGCAATCTCGTTGCAACAATTGCAGCAACGAGAATCTCAAAATCGCTTTGTTGCAAGCAAGCAAACTATGAAATGCCCAACTGACAAGCGGGCACACCGACACACCGACCAATCGACTAACTGCCCAACCGACCAACCGACCAACAAACCATATTGCAGCAATCCTTCCTAGTTGTCTCGTTCTTGCTGTAATCATCGTTGGCGTTGTTGTCGTTTGTTTTACTTTCATTTGTTGTTGCCGTCGTCAATTGTATTGTGTTTTTGACATCATCGTCGTCGTCGTTGTCGTAGTCGTTGTCCTGCTATTGCCGCATTGTCGTTCGCTATGTGCTGCACATTCCGTCTGTTGCGCCACTTTAAGTCTCATTGTCTCGCATTGCAGCTGCAATTTTTTGATTTAGTTCAACTGCAGTTGCAGTTGCAGTTGCAAGCATCGTGTCGCTAGGTAGCTGTGAACATCGCCACCGCACTTTGCTGTTTTTGCTGCAACTACAAACTGCTGCCACCAACAAGATTTATGAGCATTGCGGTATATCAGCAAATGTGTGCAAGTGTATGAGTGTTTGCCCACACATGCAGCTTTTATGGCATTTACATGTAGTAAAAGGCGCTCAGCGGGTGGCAAGGGTACTAAGGGTGGTGGCATAAAGTGAAAGTCGAACAAGCGTTAGATCGAAGGAAATAAATAATAATTTAAGGAATTCGAACTGAAATGCATTGAGCCATAACTTTCTTTATATGTTTGTATTCACAACAACAACTAATTATAATTGTGTTGATGGTCGCGATTGGCTGTTGTTCTAGAGCCTCCTAGCAACATGCAAATTCATGCATTGTAGGTTAATAGGAGGCACCGACCAGTTTCTGTTGGCAGTCCTAGCTTAGACGATGTAACGGACTTCGACTCTTTATGAACCAACAAAAGAACGACTGAGAATCTCATTTGGGTTCAATTAAAAACATTTTTCGTTTTTGTGTTTATTAAAATACAATAACAATATCAGGTGTGCGCTCCTGCCACATGAACGGTTTGTCTCATCACTTGTAAAGGGTCCGCCATATAACTTTACGGAATTAAAAATACTATAAAAAAGAACCTACTCAATATTTTTCCAAACTGTTTTTTTTTATTTTGAAGTACAATCCTTCCGGTTAATGAAGGAACACAACTTCATTCATATGGCTGCCTCGGTTAGCCATGCACCATCCCATACGATCGGTCCAATTTTTCAACACATTTTCGATTGTATGCGGCTGTATTTCAGCTATGACATCGCGTATGTTGGTCTTCAGTGCATCAATTGTTGCTGGTTTGTTGGCATAACACTGGTCTTTGACGGCGCCCCAAAGATAATAATCCAACGGCGTCAAATCGAAGCTCCGAGGCGGCCAAACGATATCAGAATTTCGGCTGATAATGCGATCTTCGAAGACAGTGCGCAAAAGATTGATCGTAGCATTCGCTGTGTGGCAAGTAGCGCCATCTTGTTGGAACCAAATGCCACCAATATCCTCCTTTTCAATTTCTCGGAACAAAAATTCGTTCAACATGGCCCGGTAACGCTCTCCATTGACGGTTACGGCCACTCCTCGGTCATTTTCGAAGAAAAATGGACCAATGATGCCTCTCGACCAAACTCCGCACCAAACAGTGACTCGTTGTGAATGCATCGGCTTTTCTTCGAGTGCGTGCGGGTTTTCTGAGCCCCAAATGCGGCCGAGATGGAAATGAGCTTCATCCGAAAAGATGATTTTTCGGTAAAAGTCTTCATCTTCTTCAAGTCAATCCCAAGCCCATGAAGCGAAGCGAAAACGCATTGGGCGGTCGGTCCTTTGAGCGTATACACAATCATTTTCGTTCAGCGGAAGAATACAACTAATTTTCTGTCAAGTCAGATGACAGCTAAGTGTTACCGTTCTTCAAATAATACCTAATTCAAATCCGTAACGATAAATGGCAGGCCCTGTAAAAGGGAATCAGTTTAGAGGTATCGGATATCTAATTTAAATAAAACAACGAAAATTCAAATTGGTTGGGCCATCCGTGTTATTTTTGTATAGAACCATTCAAAAGACTTTTTTAAAGATAATCCTTTGCGCCGCAATCCTGCGCCGTAATTCGTCCATCCGTGAACACCAATTTTGAATGACTCGCTGGAGGACTTCGGTCGGTATCTCGTGAATAACTTTAATAATGTTGGCTTCCAATGCCTCAATCGAAGCTGATTTATCCACAAAGCATTTAGACTTTACCACAAATAAAAGTCCAAAGGCGTAATATAACACGATGTTCGTGGCTAATCCACTGGTTCGAGGCGAGAGATAAATTGCACACCGGAACGACGAAGCAGTAAATCCACTGTTGCTCGGGTTGTATGGCAAGTAGCGCCATTATTCGCGTTGTTGGAACCAAATGTTGTGGAGATCACGGGTTTCAATTTTCGTTCAGTCGGCAACAAAAATTCGTTTATCATGGCACGATAGCGTTCGTCATTCACTGTTACATTGGTGCCAGCTTCGTCTTTCAAGAAATATGGGCCGATGACTCCTCCAGTCCATAAGTTGCACCAAACTATTGTTTTCAATAGATGTAATGGCAGTTCGCGAATGGCTTCAGATTGGTCTTCTGCACAAATATGGCAATTTTACTAACGTAGCCATTAAGCTAAAAATGGACCTCGTCGCTGAACACCATGAGATGAGCGCCTAAGAGCGCGATAAACACTTTTCACTGGACCTCGATTTTGTAATACAATTGTACGATTTGTAAACGTTGTTGAGACGTAAGTCTTTCCATGATTTAATGTATGTGAATACTAATCGTAATAAGCGTAATCTATCAAAAAACACTTTTATTTACTATATTTCGATGACTATAATGAAAGCTTATAAATATTTTCTTCACTCACTTCTGTCAGTACTATAATTCTCCAATGTTGTAGGTAGTACTCTTCTGTTTCTCGTAAGTCTTGACAAATGGTATTGTTAGGTGTTGGAAAGTTAATATGTCGCACTCGCGGGAACTTCTAAGGTTAACCAAGTCACAGCTCTCGAATTTTGTGGGGGTCCTTTCTGGATAATTTCCGTTACATATCCCGCTGCGAATCGGCTTAGTATTGCATTCCAGTCCTTGCTGTTGAAGCTGTGTTGGAGGTGACGTAAGCAAATAATAAGCAAATGTGAGACAACTCTAGGACTATTCTCGAGAAATTCCATTATAAAATTTTCAAAGCAAACGGCTTTAAACTTTAATTTGAATTTGCACATTACTTAATTTTTTTCCAAACATTTGTTACCCCAAAATGAATTCAATTGAGTTTGGTTTAAAATTTCACGTTATTAAAACGGAGCGGGGTAACATCGAAAATCGTATCCCCTTGACTGCTTTGCAAAAGTGCAAAAGTAGTAATAAAAAGTGCGAGTCAGATATTCAAATTGCTACAAAAACTCTGTGTACAAAATGTTTGTATACCAGCAGTCGATTCTTAGAATCATCTCAAGTGTAAAACAGGACCAGACACAGACGTTCGCGCGTTGTTCGTACGAGTAGAGTCATAAAAGATGTGCGGGTGCGAATCAGGTGTCACTTAAACGCATTTTTGTGCCCCTCATGAACGGTGACTCTCTACTGGATCAGATCTGCGTCTGCATAAGTTGTCCCAACTCACAAGGCTCTTTATATCTAATTGCCTCGTATTTGCGGCCTGAAAGTTCATACGAGCTGTACAAAGCGCATGTTGACAACATAGTATATCTTGTCCTAAATAATTTAAATGGCAATAATTTATGTAAGATAAATTGGTGTGCTAGTGCCTCACTCTATTCTCACACGAAATAATGTAACTGCAAATCATGAATTATATTTTATTGATAATATTCTTAGTCTTAATTTATTTCAAATTAATAATTTTGTTAATTCTCTGAATAGAATCTTATACCTCATATTTGTAAGTGATAACATAAACTACGAGATCAACGAATGTTTGAATTCAAGAACTCCTAAAGGTAAGCATCATTTACCCTTAGTTGTCAAAATCGACTTTTCCTGTTTTGCTACTATTGCGTCAGATGTCAGGTTATCATTCAATTATTCTTTATGCGATTTTAAAGCAAATCCCAAAATCTTCTGGAAATACATAAAATCTAGAAGGAGTAGTGCCAGTGTTCCCACTGGTATGTTTTTCGATAATAGCCAAGCGCGAAGCCCAACTGAAACGGCAAACTTGTTTGCTGAATTTTTTAAATCTAATTTTGTTGACGACGAACTTGATCGCCCATCCGACTTTTCTTCTGACTTAGATTATGCCCTGAACTTTGGAGGTCTTTGCCTCTCTTCTGAGGATATTAGTAACGCTTTAATTAAATTGAAATCATCCTCTCAAACTGATGCTGATGGACTTTCAGCAGTTTTGATAAAAAATTGTCCGGCCTTCGTCTATCCTCTGAAAATTATTTTCAACAAATCTTTATCGTCGGGGTGTTTTATTGACGCATGGAAACTCTCTTTCAATACGCCCTTCTACAAGAGTGGCAATAAAAATCACGTTAGAAATTATAGGCCTATCTCTAAGCTGTCAACTATTTCCAAAATTTTTAAGCACGCGGTCTATGCAAAGCTGAGTTTTGCCGTTAAATCTTTAATTTGCCCTAATCAGCATGGATTTATTGCTAACAGATCTACAGTATCTAATCTGGCTGTTTTTAGTGAATACTGCATTGATTCTTTCTCCGCTGGCTTCCAGGTCGACTGTGTTTACACCGACTTTTCGATAGCCTTCGACAAAGTTTCTCATGGACTCTTAGTTAAAAAATTAGCTAGTCTTGGCTTTCATTCTACATTTCTGCAATGGATAAACTCTTATTTGAGCAATAGACGCTTGATGGTATTTCAGCAATCTCCTTTGCTGCCACCTGCCAAGGAAGTATCTTGGGACCGCTTTTATTTGTGTTATTTATTAATGACATCAAAAGTTGTTTCACATTTGCTAAATTTTTGACTTATGCTGATGACCTTAAATCTTACTTGCTTCCAAATATCTTACTCTAAAACATCTAACATTTTGTGCACTAAGTACAGGATCTCGGCATGTGTCCTGCAGTGTGTTAGCGAGTTTAAGGACCTTGGCGTCATCTTCGATAACAAATTCTCTTTTAATAGCCATTTAAATTATATTACTTCTAAATCTTTCTCGATGTTGGGCTTCGTCAGACGGAACGCCACTAAATTCTCTGATCCCTATACCATTAAGTTACTCTATACATCTTTTGTTAGGTCTCATTTAGAAAATGCTGCTTTTATTTGGAGACCTTGTAGTCCCCAAGCTATCAATAGAATCGAACGTGCCCTTCGGTCCCTGAATTTTATTGATCCCATGCCATCATATTCTGCTCGTCTCATGCTCATAAGTCTCAAGGCCTTAGAGATTCGTAGGTCTATACTGTGTCTGTCTTTTACTCATAATATTATTACTGGAGTAATCGATTGTCCCTACTTGTTGGAAAGGATTCGATTTAATGTTCCCCAGCGATCTCTTAGGAACTTCTACCCTTATTATGGGGGAAACTTTAAAACTACGTATGCCAATAATGCTCCCATTACTCGTGCTTTACGGGAATTAAATGCCGTTCATAATGATGTTCTTCTTGATTTCTCGCTTTCAAGAACAGCATTTGTAAACCTTTTGAATTCTATATTATAGTTAGTTAGTAGCTAGTATAGTTTTTAAATACATGTAATATATTTGTAGTTTAATCTAAGCAACTTTTGTCTCATAGTCTGTAAGGATTGTAATTCATAGACTTAAATAAATAAATAAATAAATTCTCCGAAATTCCGAGGAAGCAGAAAGTCATATCTAGAGAGATTGGCGTGTCCTCCAGATTGGCGTCATGATTAGTATATGAAAGCTTTTGATAGTTGCACTGGCGATCTATTTTTAACTTCGCGATTGAAAGAAAGGAAACTAAAGAGGTGTAAGAAGTGTTAGCAAAGATACGCCAGCAACGGCCATGAAAATTGTTTACGAATGAAAAATTTGTTCAATAAAGAGTGAACTTTACATAGGTTAGGTTAGGTACATCTGGCTGATCTGAATAGAACTGACATAGACCAAAAGGGTCCATAGTGTTGTCTAATTGGAGTCGTGTTGGCGAGTTTTAATAAACGGTTTAAACTTTTGTCAGCAATATCTTCCACAAATGAAAATACACCGATTCCAGACAGTTGTAAGGAGCTCTGCATAGAAAAGGATAGTGGCAAATGAGGTGTTCTAACGTAGTCCTTTTTTCTTCGCACAAGTTACATGCGTGGATCACATGGAATAAAACGTGATTGGTGAAAGCTGCGTGATTTCGAGCTAGACAATGTCTCGTCAGTACTAACTCTACATTGTTTATGATATTCATCATACGAGTGGTGCCTTTTATTTGTCGTGATTTGGCAACCCTGGTGTTGTAATCTGGCAACTGACAGCTGTATCACAAAGTTTGACATTTTTTGGCTTTTACGTACTCAGAACGTTTTGAAATACCAGCGCTATTTGTGTAGTTTACAGTAACATAAAAGATTCATCTCGGTCCAAAAATGGAATTATATGGTGAACATTTTCGTGCGATTATTTTTTACAACTTTCGACGTGGATTAACTCAGCAACATTGCATGGATGAACTTAGTTCATTTTTTGGCGATGAAGCTCCATCAAGGACCAGTGTTTATCGATGGTGCGGTGAATTCAATCGTAGTCGTAGTTCACTCCAAGACGAATTTCGTGAAGGTCGTCCAAAATCATGGATTTACGCGTGTGAGCCCGAAAGTAAATAGCAGTCGACTGTATGGGTGTTTCAAGCTGAGTCAAATCCAACAAAAGTTGTTCGCGCACGAAACCCTTCCAAGCAAATGGTCGCCTGTTTTTTCGGAAAAACTGGACATGTCGCAACCGTACCACTGGAACAACGCACAACCGTGAATTCTGAGTGGTACATAACCATTTGTTTGCCAGTTGTCTTCCAAGAAATTAGGAAAACCAATCGCCAAAGACGGATCACTCTTCACCAGGACAATGCGAGCTCACACACATCGGCTCAAACAACTGCATTTTTGAGCACCCAAAACATCGAATTAATGGGTCATCCGCCGTATAGTCCTGACTTGGCACCGAATTACTTTTTTTTATTCCCGTACGTAAAAAACAAACTGAGAGGTCAACGTTTTTCGACACCTGAAGAAGCGGTTGCGGCATTCAGAATGCATGTTTTGGAGGTACCTCATTCAGAGTGGCAAAAGTGCTTCGACAATTGGACACCGGAGCCCCTTAAGTTTAAGTAAGTTATCAAGAAATTCTCTGTTCAACACTAGGCCAACCTCATTTAAAACCTGTTCCGATTTCTCGGAATGATCTTTAGTTATAAAAAGAGTGAAATAATCTTTTCCCAGCTGGGAGACAGGTTTCCAGTTGAGGAAGACTCTTGAACAGCCTCGCAACAAAGATTTCGTCACTTCAGTTGAAATTCGCTTGACATGAAAAAATTGCGACTTCATTCCTTAAATCTCAAACCGAGGATTAACACATTTTTTCTTATAATTTCCTACTGTTTGAATCTAAACGTGTAAATAGTAGCAAACTTATCATACAAATATTATATTATACGCTCAATTGTCAATTTGATTCCATTATGTAGTTCGACGAGATCAAAAGGTAATCACTGGTATCAGCAACGGACAAGTAAATCAGAATGAAAAAACCATAATAACAAAAACAAGAACAACCATGACAAAAGCAAGCCCAGCAACAATATAACCGCAACTGCATGTACAAATTGCAGAAATGGCAGAACAAAGGCAAGCAACGAGAGGAAATGGAATGTGTGTCGACCGTGCGGTGAGCCGGCGTGAAATGGCCAAGTCCAATCAACCGGATAAAAACAGTTAGAATACAGGTTAATAGCGATCAACATACAAATCTGCATGCAAGCATATGCGCATATGTATGTATAACTGTGTTTACGTACACACACAAGCACGAGTAGGTATGTAGGTAGTTTGACCCATCGGTATGCGCCAAGCACAAGGCTAAGGGAAGTGCCGGCCAATGACCATGGGAATGCTAAATTGGCGGCAAACCGACGACACAACGAAGATGCTAAATGCGGAGCGTTTATGTGGTTGGTAAAGCGCCGCAATGCGATACGCCACAGCCGTCAAGTCACATACCAAATGACCGACCGACGACGGTTAATCACCGAAAGACTAAAGGCAAACGAGCCATTTGGAGGCTTACAGATGAGAAGGGCCGCTGCTACGATGATCAAATGAGAGATATGCCAATTGGTGTAGGATTGGGCGGCAGCGAGGAGGAAGAACAAATGTTGTTGGAGAAGATAAAAACGAAGAACAAGAAAAATGGCAAGTGTTGCAGATACTTAAGTTAAATAGTGAAGGATTAAGGCAGATGAGTTGGGAGCATTGATGAAGATTTCGCAGAAGCGCACGTACCTCAAACGAAAGGGCATAAATTGTGTGAACTAATCGCGTGTGCTGGGTGAACTTAAGTTATATGGTTTGTGGTGTGACCGAAGATGGTTCAGAGTAGAAATCGAAATATATTTGTATGAATATAGAAAAAAAAGTAGCCTACACGCACATACTTATGTATTTAGCTTATATATATAGGTATATATATTGGGTAGTCGAAAAAGTCTTTTCGTACTTGGTCAATAGATGTCGTTGGAGTCATCTATCTCCAGTGCTACCAATCACATTGTGTCATATCATGTAGTGTTAGAAAGGAGACATTTTAAGCTTCATCTAACCAAAACAAAATTAAATTCGGGGAAGCTGAAAAAAAGTTATAGCTGTTCAAAAATGAGTGAAAATAATGAAGAAATTCGCTATATTTTGAAATTTTTGTATAAAAAGGGAAGAATGCCACGCAAGCCACCAATGAAATTTGTGAAGTTTACGGAGGCGATGCTGTCTCAGTTCGTGTAGCACAACAATGCACAGTGGTTCGGCGGCCGGACAAAATTCAATTTTTCAACATTTTTGAAATAAAAATTTGATAATGCAGATGTTTTCTTAAATATTCAAGGCAGATTTTCTGAAAATATTACTTAGTTTAAAAAATTTTTCATTGTAGTTTTTTGACTTTAAACATGAAATTGTGCAAATCGTACTTCATACAAGAGTTTCATTTTCATGTCTGCAAATAAATATTACCATTTGATTGTTAACCAAATATTGAAAAAAAAGAAGATAATTGAATATATTAACGGAAAGAGTAATAATTCTTTTAAGTTGCGGTACAAAATCCAATTTTTTTTTTTGAAATTTCAAAATTTTTCGAAAATTTTTTTTTTAAAGATCAGTTTTTCGAGTGGTTCACACCGGCCCACTTGAAATCAACATGAGTGATGTAGGCACATATTTCAGCTTTGATCTCAAACTGAAACCTATTGCGCAAATTAAAAATAATGTAGCTTTTGTGCATTTACCCACAGGCAAAACGTTACATATGGCTTATGCAATTTTGTGTAAAAGACAGAAAAAGACATCACAGACCCCATCAGCATTAAGAGACAACTAAAAAAAAAAAATTTATTAAAAAAACAAAATTTTTTTTTAATATTACTACAATATTAATACGATATATATAACACTATACACAATAAAATTATATATAATAATATAACATTTTTATCTGTCACTGGAGGAACGAGCATAAGCCGATTAGAATATTAACGAATATCTGAGAATTGCTTGTAATAATAAAATCAAAATGACGTATAGTTTTGAAAAAAAGGAGTTATTTATTTTTTTGCGTTCTTCAGAAAAAATTTGAAAAATGATCCAGCCTCAGAAAACAGCTCATCAGAAACCGAGGATTCTGAATCATAAAAAAAAACTAAAAATTGAAAACAAAAAAACAACTAAATATCCAAAAAAAATTTAAAAACTAAAACAAAAAAAAAATTTAAAATTAAAAATAAAAAAAAATTAAAAATTTAAAATAAAAAAAATTTTAAAATTAAAAAAAAAAATAAAAAAATCTAAAAACAAAAAAAAAAATGAGGAGAGAATAACCTTACCGTAAACCTCCACGTGGTACTCTCTGGGGTCGTGAAAAATGTAAAAATGAACTCACCAGCTAATTACGGAAGCAAAAATGTATTTAACCCTAGAAAGCTAACGTTCGTCAAAATGACGACTACTAGCAACATTTTCCTATCTCCCTCTAACACCGATTAGCTTACGCATTTAAGCATGAGCCAACTCAGTGACCGCCGAGCTGCGACGCGAGGCACTTGTGCGCATACGGTAAGTACTTTGGTTTTTAATTTACCTAGCTCGTAGTCGTCATTTTGTCGAATGTTTAGCTTTTGTGTAACTTTTGCATCTACTTAGTACTAAATTATGTCTTACATTTAATATTGTTTTAATACGTTCTAGTTAACCATGGCGGTGAGGCCAACAATCACAGATGATCATATAGTTGCGGCACTCGAAAATGAAGAGTGTGACGATTTTTCTGGCACTGAGACGGAGGATAATTTATCATTGGATGATGTGGAAAGCGACTACCAAGACAAACCCTTGAACGAAGACTCTGAACACGGTTCTTCATCGTCAGACGTTGAAGGGCCAAATGAAAATCCATCCAACACCAATCCACCCGATAATCGACAACACGAAGGTTCATCAGCAGCATCCAGTCATATTATTATCTTATCTCAAAATAGCTTACGAGGCAAAAATCATCAAATTTGGTCAACTAGAAAAGGACAGACATCATCGCGAACTTCAGTTATAAATATTGTCCGTATGGCAAGAGGGCCAACCAGATCAGTGAAAAATATTACAGAACCCCTAGGATTGTTTGAATCTTTTCTGATTGACGAAATTTGTGACGAAATCTTAAAATGGACCAATGTTGAAATTGCCATTAGGAAACAAACCTATAAGCCTGAAACTTCAACTCAAAAAAATGTTTGCAAGGAAGAACTGAAAGCTCTTTTTGGTATATTTATATTGGCAGCTGCCCTTAAGGATAATCATCTCACAAGCGATGAATTATTTAGAACAGAATTTTGCGGAACTCGCTATGTATCTTGTATGAGTCGTGAAAGATTTGATTTCCTTGTAAGGTGCATTAGATTTGATGATCGTGATCTAAGAACTCAAACCACCCAGTCTGATGTACTCACACCAATACGAAAAATATGGGATATTCTCATGGTGCAGCGTCGAGAAAACTATATTGCTGGTACCAATGTAACTATTGATGAGCAACTGCTGGCATTCCGAGGGCGCTGCAAATTTAAAATGTATATCCCCAATAAGCCGGCGAAGTATGGCCTCAAAATTGAAATGATGTGAGAGAGTGGTACTCGTTATATGATTGATGCCATGCCATATCTCGGAAAGGGAACTAATACAGGAGGATTACCCCTCGGAGAATATGTTGTCAAGGAGATTACTCGCAGCATTCATGGATCAAATAGAAATGTAACCACTGACAATTGGTTTACGTCTATCCCATTAGCCAAAAGTTTACTACAGCAACCTTACAAGTTAACTATTGTCGGAACTTTGCGGGCAAATAAAAAAGAAATACCAGAGGCGATGAAGAACAATAGAGCTAGAAGAGTCGGAACTTCCATGTTTTGCTATGATGGGCCACTTACTCTTTTATCATATAAACCCAAGCCGAGCAAGATGGTTTATTTGGTGTCCTCATGTGACGAGGAAGGAACTGTGAATCCAACGAACAATAAACCAAACATCATTAAGTTTTATAACTCAACAAAAGGTGGGGTAGACACCTTTGACCAGATGTGTTCAAATATGTCATGCAATCGTAAAACTAACCGATGGCCCATGTGCATGTTTTACGGAATGCTGAATATATGTGGGATAAACTCTTACATCATCTATTGTCATAATATTTTGGCATCTGGAGGAAAGCCTTTATCCCGAAGAAGCTACATGAACAACTTGTAGAACCATGGCTAAAACATAGGCTCGAAACACCAACGATGACACGAAAAATAAAGGACCTAATACGAGATGTTCTGAATACTAAACAAGACACTGAAGATCCAATTGACCACGCATCTGTTCCATCGGACAGTAGAAGTTCTATGACGTCTGGAGATACAACAGCAAAGAAAAGAAAGAGCTGTGGTGTGTGCTCCTATAAAAAACGGCGCATGACGAAGAACAATTGCAGCAGTTGCAACATTCCTATATGTGGTGAACATAACATTGATTTTTGCCCAACTTGTGCCAAAAAATCTAAGTTCCTATTATTGATTTTCTATCTATATGTTGTAAAGTTATTAATTTTATAAGAAGAAAAGGTTAGTTTATTTTATTTTATTTTATTTTTTTTTTTTGGTTTAAGAAGCTAAACGCCTAATTGATCTCAATAAATTGTAGGTCTCATTAATACTATAATTTGTACATTATTGATAAATAAATATAATTATTTCTCTATTGATTACTTTATTTATATCGTATAAACCAAAAATAAATAAATAAAAGTTTCAATACCTTTTAGTAGTTAAATATAAAATCATATTAAAATATGTTCGTCAAAAAGTCGAATGGTTAGCTTATTAAGTTAGTTCTATAACGTTAGCTATGTAGGGTTAAAGTATTCAATGAATTTAAAATTTGCTAAAACTAAGGTCAGATTCGTCATCACTGATCCTTAAAACTCCTAAGTATATATTTTCAGCTTAATTAAATGAGTTTTTGAAATTTGTCCGCCAACGCCTTCTGGTCGGACCACTGTGCAATGGTTCGGGAGACGAAATGGTAACAGGAGACGAAAAGTGGATCAAATACGACAATTCAAAGGTTTGTCCAAGAAATCCAGAAAGCTGCCTGGATGAGTACACCCAATTTCAAAAGGGTAACAAATGGAGCTAACTACCCCAAAGAAATTAAGCAGCTCATCACAAACAAAAGAAAATTACGGCGAAAATGGCAACATACTCGTTCCCCTAGTGACAAAACCAAGCTCAACAAAGCATCACAAGAATTAAATAATGAAATAAATTGTATTAAAAATGAATCAATAAATCAATACCTTTCAAGCTTGAGATCTGATAAAAAAGGTGACTACTCGCTTTGGAAGTGTACTAAATATTTGAAAAGACCAAATTGTCATGTTCCTCCAATCAAAAGAGATAATAATACATGGGCAAAAAGTGACAAAGACAAGGCAGTAGCTTTTGCAAAACACTTAACAGAAACTTTCCAACCCAACGAAAATCAATCTGACAATTTGTATACTCATACTGTAGATGAAAACACTCCTATTTCATTCATTACTATAAAAGAACTCAAAAGGGAAATAAAACAACTAAAAGATAAAAAAGCGCCCGGATTCGATTTAATTACAGCTGAGGTTTTAAAAAAGTTACCCTACATAAGTTTGGTTAAATTAGTAAAGTTATTTAATCATTCAATTCAGCTTCACTATGTTCCAACCCTGTGGAAAGTTGCGGAAATGATAATGATTCCGAAACCGGGAAAAGATCTACATCTTGTTTCCTCGTACAGACCAATCTCGTTGCTGCCTCAAATTGGTAAGCTATTTGAAAAGCTCATCCTCAATCGGTTGACGCCAATTATCGACTCTAAAGATTTGTTACCTTCGCATCAACTTGGCTTTCGGTGTAAGCACTCAACCATCGATCAGGTGCATAGAATCACAGCCGAAATTGAAAACTCTTTTGAACAGAATAACGTGTGTTCAGCAGTATTCTTGGACGTCGCACAAGCTTTCGACAAGGTTTGGCATGACGGTTTAAATAACAAACTAAATACCTGCCTTCCAAGCGGTTTTTGCGCCCTCCTAAAGTCGTATCTGAGTGAACGCTACTTTCGCGTTAAACAAGGAAATGAATACTCTGACCTTGAAGAAATAAATGCTGGTGTGCCGCAAGGAAGCATTCTTGGTCCGCTCTTATACCTTTTATACACCAGAGACTTGCCGATACCCTCGAATAGCTTGATCGCCACTTTCGCCGACGACACTGCCATCCTAGCAATTGGAAAAAGTGCTGAAGAAGCTGCAACCAAACTTCAAATTGCAACAAACGCTATTGAAGAATGGACGAAAACTTGGCGCATAAAATTGAACAATACCAAGTCAATACATGTAAACTTCACCAACAAAAAAGTGAATCATTATCCAATAATGCTGCTAGGTGCCGCAATACCACATGCAAACACTGCAAAATACCTTGGCATGACGCTTGATGCTAAGCTTCGATGGAAGGAGCATATAAAACTTAAACGGCATGAAACCCATCTGAAGGTAATACAAATTAAATGGCTAATTGGACGAAGATCAAAGCTATCCATATATAACAAAATAGCGATATATAAACAAATTATAAAACCAGTGTGGTCCTATGGCGCGCAATTATGGGGTTGCGCCAGTCAAAGTAATATAAATATACTTCAACGACTCCAGAATAAAATCCTTCGAGATATTCTCAACGCACCTTGGTTCGTTCGCAATAAGGATATTCATCGTGACCTTAATATCCCTACGGTCGCTGAAGAAATTAAAAAACAAGCAGAAGCCCACTCCCATAGGCTTCAAAGGCACGTGAACGAGGAAGCTAGCAATCTGCTCAACACCTCAGGCCTAACTCGACGACTGCATCGAATTAAACCACATGATCTGGCATGATGGCCGTTAACTTAAGGAAGGGACTATGAAAATCTCTTCACAAAATTTTATTTATGTTACCAAAATTGTACTGCTCGTTAGTTTATCTGTAACTAGTTGCAGTGCCAACAAACATTGTTATGTATTTTATATTGTATCTATGTTTGTAATAAAAAAAAAAAAATATAAAAAAAATACGACAATAATGTGCAAGATCGTGGTGCAAGGGTGGTGAAGCTCAACAAATGGTCGCAAAGCCAGGATTGACGCCTCGAAAGGTTATGCTGTGTGTTTGGTGGGATTGGAAAGGAATCATCCACTATGAGCTGCTCCAGCCTGCTCGAACGATTGATTCTACACTTTACTGTCAACAACTGATGAGATTGAAGCAAGCAATCGAAAAAAACGGCCAGAACTGATCAGCAGAAAGGGCGTCGTCTTCCATCAGGACAACGCTAGGCCACACACATCTTTGATGACTCGGCAAAATCTGGGAGAGCTTGGCTGGGAAGTTTTGATGCATCCACCATATAGCCGAGACCTTGCACCATCGGACTACCATTTGTTTCGGTCAATGCAGAACTCCCTTAATGGAGTAAAGTTGGCTTCAAGAGAAGCCTGTGAAAATTACTTGTCGCACTTTTTCGCCGAGAAACCACAAAAGTTTTACAGTGATGGAATAATGTCTCTAGAAGGAAAATGGCAAAAGGTGGTCGACCAAAATGGTACATATTTGGTTTAATAAAGTTCATTATAAATATAAAAAAAGTGAGTTGAAGTTTGATTAGAAATACGAAAAGACTTTTTCGACTACTCAATATATACCTTCTGCTCAAATATGAACGAGACTTTATCAATAAAACGGTCCGCGGATGACATATGGAAAAAATAAATTTTTTGTCGGATGATAGGACTGTTATAAGCTTACATGGCGAATTTCAGCGTGATATGTCACATAGTTTGTTTTCTGTGCTACTGTAAACAAGTCAAGCTCGAGTGTGTTTTTCGAATTTAACGAAGGAAATTCAAGTTGAACAAAGAATTTGTTTTAAATTTTGTTATTCCAACAAAATTTAGGCTTCAGACGCCTTAAAAATATTGCAGACAACCTATGGGGGCTCTGCTCTATCGCGTGCACGTGTTTGTCAGTGGCACAAATCGTTCAAAGAGGGCCGTACATCGGTTGAAAACTTGCCTCATGAACGTCGTCCTGCAACATCAGTAAACCACGAAAACATCGGAAAAGTAAAGGAAATTGTGCTTGAAAATCGCCGAGTGACCGAAAGAGAGATAGCTAGTGAGCTGAGCATATCAAATGGATCCGTTCATACTATTATTCATGATGTCTTGGGCATGAGGCGAGTGTCCGCGCGCCTTGTTCAAAAATTGTTAAATTTTCTTCAAAAATAACAACGCAAAACTGTGATTAAGGAAATGCTCGCCATGACTGATACGGACATCCGGCACATCATAACTGGTGACGAGACTTGGGTTTATGAGTATGACGTCGAAACAGCCCAACAGTCATCGGAATGGCGCTCCCCGGAGGAGCCGAAACCCAAAAAACCACGCCAAAGTCGCTCAAAAATTAAGGTTATGCTGACTGTTTTTTCGATTACAAAGGTGTGGTGCACTCGGAGTTCCTTCCGCAAGGCCGAGCGGTTAACGCTGAATATTATTTAGACGTTTTAAAGCGTTTGCGCGAGAACATTCGTCTTAAAAGGAAGGAATTGTGGGACAACAATTCATGGTTCTTTCATCACGATAATGCACCAGCTCACACATCACGTCTTGTTCGCGATAATTTGAACAAAAATAATGTTAATATCGTTCCGTAAGCACCGTATTCGCCTGGTATGGCTCCATGTAACATTTTCCGGTTTCCCAAGCTCAAGTTGCCGCTCCGTGGAAAAGATTTTGAGACAATTGAAGTCATAAAAGAGAATTCGAAGAAGGAACTGAAATCCATACCGAAATCGGCCTTCCAGAAATGCTATGATGATTGGAAAAAACGTTGGCATATGTGTATCGCCTCCAATGGTGATTACTTTGAAGGAGATAAAATAAAAATTGAACAATAATTAATCGTTTGTGTTTTATTAAATCAGTCTCATTCATATTTGAGCAGAAGTTATACCTATATACATACACCCTTTTTGGGTATTTGGCCGAGCTCCTCCTCCTATTTGTGGTGTGCGTCTTGATGTTGTTCCACAAATGGAGGGACCTACAGTTTCAAGCCGACTCCGAACGGCAGATATTCTTACGAGGAGCTTTTTCATGGCAGAAATACACTCGGAGGTTTGCCATTGCCTGCCGAGGGGCCACCGCTAATAGAAAAATGTTTTTCTTAATTTTGGTGTTTCACCGAGATTCGAACCAACGTTCTCTCTGTGAATTCCGAATGGTAATCACGCACCAACCCATTCGGCTACGGCGGCCGCAATTAGCTTTTAGGTTTTATTTAGCTTAGAACTTCAAGAAACATGAAAAATACTACAGATACACTTCATTAATGGTGAAGTAAAAAGTTTGGACCACTTTCCCTTATATGTCCTTAGTGAGCCTATTTCACAATATACGGTGACTCACAGCTCATTCCAAAAGCTTCAATTTAAAAGTTTAGATTGAAAGAACTTGAAAAATTGTAACGCTTAGAAAAATGCTTTGATATTAGTAAAATTTTTAGTTCAATCCCTTACGAACATAGCAAGTGGAGCTGTACCCGCAGAAATGCCCTTTTCACGCACGCAAAGGAACGAAAGAAGCCATTTTTAATGTGGTTTTGTCCGACAGGTGACCAGTAAAAAATTTAGGTCAAATAGGTGGTTTTACGGTGGTTTAACAACGAGAATAACTCAGAAACCATTTCAAAACTTGAAAATCTTGGCGAAAATGTGCTGAATTTGCTAATTTAAGTATCGCACGTATGCAAAATATAATTCACGAAGATCGGATACCAAATAATGTGAGGTCGCATGGAGGTTTGCAGTTATAGAGCAAGTCACATCTTGTACACTAGTCCCCAGCTGCGGCTTTGAAAAACAGGTCTAATTTTTTACATAGACGTTGCATAACGGCGGTTTGTTAGTTATGAGCTCCAAATTTACATGACCATTTATTCCGAACTGAATTTTTATTCCACTATTGATGTCAATTTGTACTCTTGACCCTTTCGCAATTTATTCTGCAATTAGTAAAATTGCTCAGCAGTAGGGGATAATGAAGGTTGAAAAAATTGCATATTTGTATTTTTTTTTTTTTATAAAATATCGCATAATTGAATCTAAACGTGTTTAGACTCACGCGTGGAGGTTTATGTAATTTGAATTCTCTTAGACACTTACAAAGCACCACAGTGCCAATCACTACCTGCCGTTAACTCGTTCTCTGCCAATAATGTTTATAGTGTTTATATCAGTGATAGTTTTCCTCCGAAAGTCCTATGGAAAAACCTTAAAACCTTAGGTGTGCCAGGAGAGGAGCCCGTGTGCAGTTTGGACCCAGAAATCTTAAATACTCAGTTTCTAGCATCTAACAGGGCTTCACTCGAGATACCTGTAAAAGTTCCTCTACGAGAGCATGCTGATGACGGTGAGTTTGAGTTTGTGTCTGCAACAGAGATGTATTTGATACAGGGTGTACATACTGTCAAATCTAATGCTATAGGGACCGACGGCATTTGTCTTAAATTTCTTAAAATTATTCTAAAATTTGTAATACTATCACATAATTAAGTTTTCAATCACCTCATGTACATTTCCATATCTCTGGAAGATAGCAAATATAATACATACCTGTGCCAAAAATAGAATGATCTACCGTTCCTCAGCACTTCAGACCAATAAGCATTTTACCTGCCCTATTGAGAGTATTTGAAACATTTTTGGCGCGACAAATTACCTGCTACTTGGACAAGAATAATCTGCTGAGTAATTTCCAGTCGGGTTTCAGAAGTATGCATAGTTGGTCCACAGCTATGCTTAAAATTTTTGAAGATGTTCGCTCTGCTTATGATAAAAACTACCTAACCGTGCTAGTATAGGGTGGACCATGTAAAATTTGCTTTTTGAATCGGCTATAAAAAAAAACTAATCAATATTTTTTCAAACTTTTTTTTTACTTTGAAGATTGAACACTGTCATTGCTGAATGAAAAATAATATCGTTCAAATGACTGCCACGACTGGCTTTACAGTAGGCCATTCGATCAACCCAATTTTTAAGCACCTTTTCGATTGGTTGGGATCCAATTTCATGAATGGCAACTTCGATTTCGTGGTTTAAAGTATCAATCGTCTCTGGATGATTCGCATTGCATTTGTCCTTAACGGCTCTCCACAAAAAATAGTCCAACGGGCTTAAATTACAGCTCCGAGGCGGCCCATTGATATCGGAATTTCGGCTGATTATTCGGTTTTCAGGAACGGTAGCCCAAAGTTCGAGTGTAACTTTGGCACTGTGACAAGTTGCACCGTCTTGTTGAAACCAAATGTCGTCCATGTCATCCTCTTCAATTTTTGGAAACAACTCGTTGAGCATGTCACGGTAACGCTCGCCATTTACTGTAACCGCGGCTCCTCGCTCATTTTCGAAAAAAAAAATGGCCCGATGAAGCCGCCAGACCAAAAACCGCACCAAACAGTGACTCGTTGTGGATGCATTTGCTTCTCTACAGTAACGTGTGGATTTTCTGAGCGCCAAATCCGACAATTTTGCTTATTGACGTAGTCACCGATGTGAAAATCAGAAAAGAAGAAGAAGACTCCCCACTTTGGAAATAGGTTTTCAATATTTCCCAATTTGTTCAAGCGTATAGCGTCCCATTTCGTAAATGTCAAACCTTTAAGTAAATTATGAACACATTTGATATGTCATTTGTGTTACCATTCTCAAAAATATAGGTGGTTCAAAAAGCAAACCCTGTACTACTCGATTTTACAAAAGCATTTGATACTATTGATCACAACATTTTACTGCAAAAATTGTGCTATCACTATAAGTTTCTAGCATTTTCTCTGCAACTAATAAAAAGTTACCTTTCGAATCGGCAATTTTATTTCTCAATTTTAGCATCTCTATGCTAATGACACCCAGATCTACCTGTCAAGGCCAATAGATCTTATTGAAGATTTGATAGCAAGGCTTAATGAGGACCTCACTCGTATTTCTAACTGGTCCAAATCTAACAACTTGAAATTAAATGAGTCAAAGAAGAAGGTGATTGCTATTTCTCATTCAAAGTATGACCTTAGCTCTTTGCCGCCAATATTATTTAATGAAGTAAATATTAACTTTGATGACATAGTAACTAACCTGGGTTTGAGAATAAATTCAAGATAATCATGCGTTTACCATGTAAACTTTGTTGTAAACAAGGTATATAATATTCTTAGAAAGCTATATTGTACTGCCTACTTACTGCCACGGCAAACTAAATTAAAACTTGTTACATCACTCATTAGAGCGGGGGCTGTATGGAGTTGAGTGTGCAAAATGTGAGGACCGCATTCTAGTTTTGAACTCTGAAAAGCTTGCAGATTATGATTCTGGTTGTTGCCGGGAGATTTGATGGCCCATTTTTTTTTTTTACCCCACCCCCTTAGTATTCAAGTAAATGGACTGAACAAGTGCTTTGAAACCATTTCAATGATTGTTTTAGTGATAAAATTCAATTATTTCTTATGATTAAAGATAATTTTAGTAGATAAGGCAACAAAAAAAAGTAAAAAATAAAGCACATATTTTTGATAAGAAATTATTTAATAGCAAAAAAAACATTTTAACATACCATAAGTCATACAAAAAAATGCAAATAATTCATCTTTTTTAATTTGGGCAGTTATTATTAATACATTTGCACAACGAACTACAATTTAGTTGTAACTTTTTGCAAGAACAAGCCTTTGTTTGGCAATTAGATGTACATTTGCAGGGTTGAATTAACAGTTCCGGTAATGGTCGCTTCGTCAATTGTCGTGGATACAATTTACCATCTTTTTTTTCATAGCCTAATAAGGTGTAATCAATAGGCTGTAGTACTGTTTGGTCAGAATTTATCCATATATATGTTTGTGCTGAAGCTCTTAACAAATGTAAATGTAGAGCATCTGATGTGCAAATTACTTTTAATAAATTTAAGCCGAAGCCGATATTTTGGCAAATTAATTTATAGCGAAGTTCATCAGCAGTTAATGTTTTTTTAGGTGCAAATGGTTTCTAATTCCGACTGTTCGACTGTTAGGTATGGATTTCCTAAATGCCTTAGGCCATTTTCCACAAAATCCAACGATGCAGCTTTTAAGCTGAAATGCATTTTTTCTCATAAAAACCTTCAAACCATAGACCTAAACAACCTAGACGTGCTAGATTATTCCAGAAGTAAATTCCAAGAATAAAAACATCTGTATCAGCACTAAGAATTATGATATGAGCAGAATGTTTTTTTACTGCGTGAAATATGTGACAAAACATCCTTGAATCTGCTTCTAAATGATTCGAATTCAAATCAGGTACTTCAAAAAATAGAGAGTTTTGTAATATAAAACATTTTGTTGGCTCTTCAAATCCTCCGCAAACATATAATTCGGAATCTTCTATTACTCGTGCATATTTAGGAGCTACATTACAGAGAAATCGAACGAGCTGTAACTTATTTTCAGTGCTTGAAAAGAAATTATTACAATTAGTTGGAAAATTATCTTGGAAATGAAGAATTTCCTGACAGTTTAAAACATTGAAATCAAATTTGTTCAACTCTGCTGTAGGCTTCACTTTGATTAAATGTACTTCATTTTCCGTAGGTTTTTTTTGCTGATAGATCACCATTGTTGTAACATGAGTCGAGTCTTTTCCGCTTAATGTTTCTTCATTGAAATCATTATTATCTATAGCTCCATGACGAAATAACGACAAATCTTGAACTATATTTTTAGGAATAAGTAATTTTCTGTCTATATCTTCACACACAATTGACGTTAGTACTTCTTTATCGATGTTTTTTAATGCTTTGTAATTAATGCAATGACCAAATTTATTCATCATATTGTTTAAATTTTTCGATCGAGTCAAATGATGAATGGATTGAGCTAAATCAATATGCTTTGGAGTCGGTTTCTCAGTAATCGTGAAGTATATATCATAAAACTTGACTTAATTTTTTATTTTTAGCACTGAACAAATTGCCAATTATTCGGTAAATGATTTTTCTTTAAAAATTGTACAATTAAAATTTCATCACATAAAAACCCATTTGGTATTAGTTCAGTACTTAATATTTTTTAACGCAGTTGTTTTGCCACTTGAACAATGGAGTTTGTTGAAGTTATGGTACGAAAATGTTCAATGACTTCATCCAGTGGTATGTTGCCCATAAACACTAATGATGATTTCGATCGATCATTTGGATATGAAAATAAAACGATTTCACCATACTTATCTATTAGTAGTGATTTAATATCACGATTTTCTACAACTGCATCTTCTATGTCAGTGAGTTCAGCTAGTCGCTTAGCTAATGATGACACTTCAAAAGAGTGAGTTGTTAATTTATGTTTTATTTCATTAATCAGCTTCTCAAATCCCTCTATAAGAATGTCATGTGGTATTTTATTTGGAGGTCTACCTGCTGGAGTTGCTGAGTTTCTTGGTAGTCGTAGATAATCACGATAACAGTGTGTATGATACCTTACTTCCATTGCAAATAAATCCGCTGGATGTTCGCAAGTGTCAATTTGTGTAAAAACATCATCTTGTCTTTTTCGAGCAGTCTTTAAGATTTGTTCCGCTGCTGACATTTCGGAGCACAACTAAAGTGTTTTGTTTTTATTTCTTGTTTGTTTACCACAGATTAAACATTTTAGATCTTTATTAAATTTTAAATTTGTTCTTGATGACCTTCGAGTGCCTTGAGTACCTGACACACTAGCTTCTGCAGAGCAGGTAGAAATAGAAACATTCTCCTGCTTTTGTAGTGCCAATTCTCGACATCTTATGTAACTTGCCATACAAGTTGCATTATTTTTAATTTTCCCACTAATGTCATCTTTTCTCAGATCTGCTACTCTCTGAATATTTATAAATGATTGTGGTTTTGGATTCATCACTAAATTACCCGTTTCATCACAAAACAAACACGAATTTTCGTATAGTTTCGTTGTCATGTGTTTATTTAAACAAAACACTGAATTATAAGAAAACTTAACTAAAATAATTATGTGATTACGAAAAAATTAACCGTCATGCGCCACGAAATGTTTTCTACTGACTAATACGAGTGCTATGACGCAATAACGCTTGGACAAGGTGAAGGGCGGGGGAAAGGGAAGG
Organism: Anastrepha ludens; assembly: GCF_028408465.1. NCBI lineage: Eukaryota > Metazoa > Arthropoda > Insecta > Diptera > Tephritidae > Anastrepha > Anastrepha ludens. Next base: position 105,626,142 of record NC_071499.1, read on the forward strand.
GACCATCACAGCTGCCGGCAACATGTTTGTTTTTTGTGTAGGGTCTCAGGTAAAAGAATTTCAGCATTGTTGCCGGTCCTCACATTTTGCATACTAAATGTCCTTTAGCGCCTGCACTACATTGTTCCTCATGTATCATACGCTGAATTAATATTATATATTGCAGGCTTGCTAATAATTCGAAACATAAATTGCAAATCGCTTTAAATAATACAGCGCGTTTCGAGTTTGAAAAAAGGAAATATTACCATATACAGGGTGGCGCACGAATCGTGCTACAAAAACAAAACGTAATAACTTTTTTTCTGTGTGAGTAATCGGCTTTTTTTTTTTTATTTTGCAGATTAGTATTTAGATTTACAAAAAATGGAGGCTTGGGATACCGAAAAGAGGATTTGGATAGTGCAGCGGTACCATGCTTTGCAGTCCATCATTTCCGTCCAAAGGGAATTTAGGCGGGAGTTTGGCGGCACTCCCCCGAGCAGATGGACCATTATGAGGCTGGTGAACATGTTTGCTGAATCTGGAAGCATCGCACGCAGACCGCACCATCGAGATCCCCATGTTCGGGTCGAAGCCACAATCGCGGCTGTAGCATCGTCAATTCAGGCAAATCCAAGAGTTTCGACTCGTAACTTGTCGGCGCAAATTGGAGTTAGCAGACGGTCATTGCAGCGGATAGTTCATGATAACTTAAACTTGTTTCCGTACAAAGTTCAAATCACAAGCAAATTAAACCCTCTGGATTTGCCTATTCGCCTGGAATTTTGCCAAAAAATTATTGAAATGGCCGAAGAAGACAACAACTTCATAAATTGCTTGTTTATGTCTGATGAGGCCCATTTTGATCTAAACGGCAATGTAAACAAGCAAAATTGCCGTATATGGAGTCAATCAAATCCGCAAATACTCCATGAGATGGAACTGCACCCAGAACGAGTCACAGTGTGGTGCGCAGTTTCATCAAGGTGCACTGTCGGACCATACTTCTTCGAAGAAAACGGTGTAACAGCGACTGTAAATGGGGACCGTTATTTAAACATGTTGAAGGAGTTTTTTTATCCAGAACTGCGGCGAAGACGTATCCCTTTTAACAGCATTTGGTTCCAGCAAGATGGAGCAACTGCACATATAGCCAGACCGGTTATGGAGGAGCTCCAACGAAAATTTAGAAATAAATTGATATCCAGAAATTCCACTTTCCGCTGGCCCCCAAGGTCACCTGACCTCACTGCACCAGATTTTTTTTTATGGGGTTATCTCAAACAAGAGGTGTATAAAGCAAAACCAAGTAATTTGACTGAATTGAAGCAGTCCATCACAACAATAATTGAGGCGATCCCGACTTCAACCCTTCAGTGCGCAATGAACAATTTTCTCATCAGGTGTCGCATATGCGTGAATGAGCATGGAGGTCATTTACGTTCTATTATTTTCAAAACTAATTAGTTACATAAAATAAAATTGAATTATCTATACAATAAAAAAACAAAAAGTTAAATACATTGATTAGAAAAAAAGTTATTACGTTTTGTTTTTGTAGCACGATTCGTGCGCCACCCTGTATCTATCTACTCAAAACAGATTATCGGTCATAACCTCAACTCGTATCTCAAAATACGCTCTGTACCTGTATAAAAACATTAAACAATGTCAGTGCACCCGTACATCTGATTGTTCTTGCTTACACTTACTTGGAATCAGAACGCATGTTCTTTGTTAGTGCCATAAAACTATGACATTTTATATCAACTACAATAAAGCTTATAAAACAAGCAAGGTGTTTTAAAACTGCAGTTTCTAACTACTTCTAACCTTAAATTCCCCTTCCCTTCTCCCATTCCCACCATCTTTCCCTTTTTCTCACTTACTATTCTAAGTTTTAGTCTATAAGTTTAATAGTTAAAATAGTTTTAAAATTTACGTAGCATTTTTATGTATACCATCCTCGTATTCTAGAATTATAAAAAGATGTACTACCACAAGACTTTGTCGTACTATGCACAAAACAAATCAAATAAATTGAATGCTTCGGAACAGAATTATTCTAGTTACCCAATTTGTAAGCAGATTGGGATCCTGTCTCTACTTTTATGGATCCTAGGTCGAAACAGTATTTTATTGCCACTCAACAGAGGGGGAGTGAAGGTAGTCGCGTATGCAGATGACGTCGTGATCCTACCAACAGTTTTTTTTACTTCTACTACATATTAGCGAAATACTAGAAAAAGCTTTGGCGAAACTAAGTAGATGGGGAAACTAACTGCGGGTTATCAGTTTGCTTGGTCTCTCCGGCGGTGTGTGGTGGGGCACCATCTTGATGAAAACAATTCTGTCTACCAAGGGAAGGATGATCTCCCATTATGGGCACAAAATAGTCGTTCTCCATGCACCGATAAAGGGAAATCACTTGTGCCAATAGTAAACTAACGCCAGTTTCAAAACAATATTTGCCAAATTGAAAACAACAATCAATCGCAGCTTTTTGCTTGGAACTCATTTTCTAGCCTCAGTGCAAAACCTACTAACAAAAATGACCACAATAACTGAAGCTATTTACACCCAAATGTTATACTTATTTCACAGTACAGCAATACTCGCCTTAGTAGTGGGTATATCAAAAATATGATGATGGCAAAATAAGTTTATTTTCATACGAGGTGTGTTCAAAAAGTATCGCGAATTTCGTGTTTTTTCAAAAATTATTTATTTATTCATTCCCCACCTTCAAAGTAATCCCACTTTTGCCAACGTTTTTTCCACTCTTCGAAGCACTTCAAAAAATCATTTTTTTTTATCTTGTTCAGCTTCTCCTTCGATGCCGTCTTTATCTCGTCAATCGTAGCGTAGTGTCGTCCTTTCATGGGCCTCTTCAGTTTCGGGAACAAGAAAAAGTCGCAGGGGGCCATATTTGGGGAATACGGAGGCTGTAGCATCATTAGAGTATTGTTTTTGGCAAAAATGTCGCGCACAAGCAACGATATGTGAGCAGGGGCATTATCGTGATGCAAGAGCCCATTTTTGTTCTTCCACAAATCCGGGCGATTCTGGCGGATTGCTTCGCGCAAATTACGCATACCAGTAACTTGTAGGTAATATTCCTTATTGACCGTTTTACCCTGTAGCAAGAACTCTTGATGCACAACGCTCCTGCAATCGAAGAAAACGGTAAGCAAAACTTTTACATTCGACCGAACTTGGCGCGCTTTTTCGATCTTGGTTTGTGCGGCAGCTTCCATTGAGATGATTGAGCTTTTGTTTCTACGTCATAACCATAAACCCACGATTTGTCACCAGTTACGACCCTCTGGAGCAAATTTATGTCGTCCCGGATAGAGTCCAACATCTCATTAGCAATGTTCATGCGATACTGCTTTTGGTCGAAATTGAGCAGTCTTGGTACGAATTTTGCGGCGACCCGTCTCATGCCCAAATCATTGAAAAAATTCGAATGGCACAAGCCAATCGATATGTCTAGGTTCTCAGCAACTTCTCTAACGGTCATTCCAGGATTTGCCAATACCATTTTCTTCACTTCATCAATTTTTTCGTCTGTTGTTGAAGTGCTCGGGCATCCGGCACGCTCTTCGTCGTTCACATCTTCTCGGCCTTCTGAGAACATTTTGTACCACCGATAAACGTTGCTTTGGTCCAAAGTAGCTTCTTCGTATGACACAGTCAACATTCGGCATGCATCCGCGCACTTAATTTCGTTTTTCATACAAAATTTGATACAGGTTCTCTGATCCATCTTTTTGAATAGGTAAAAATCGAAGGCGAGCCGAAACCCGTGCAAGCAAAGCAGCTGTCAACAATTAACTGAACATTCAAAATGGCCGAACTCGTCGGCATGAGTGAGAGACATGAGTACCAACATATCGCCACAAAAAAATCGAAATTCGAATATACGTAACCTGCGAAAATTCGCGTTACTTTTTGAACACATCTCGTATATGTATGTATGTATGTATAAGAAGTTCCTTTCTTTGGAATAGAGGGTGTATGTACGTTACATATACTAAGTATATAGTGTGCATGTGTGTGTATATATGTAAGTAGATTTGTTTCACTGAAATACATACTTTCATTCAGAACCCAACCGTTCAACCCTTAAATAACGTATATTGTGGGTTTTGTTGTTTTTGTTATTGTTGCTGTTATTCTTGGTGATTAAACCATGAGAGACGGGTTAAGCACAATTGCGATAACCTTATGATCACAGCTGGTTGTCATTGAGCATAAATAATAATGTTCTCACTTTCCATTTAAGAGTGTCCGTTGTTAAGCATTATGGGAATTGAGTTTTAGCTTTTACCGTTTGTGTGTATATACATACACATGGTAGAAAAAGTCTGCGTTCACCCACTGTTATAAAGTATTAAAATAATTTAACGTGTTTATCTTAAAACTCTCAGTTATTTCCTTTCACTTATTTCAAAGAAAATTATTCGTAGAGGGTATGAACAAAATTTTTTGGAGTTTGAGCTGCGTCGTGTTCAGATAACGGGATTGTAGTACAGTTTCTTAAATAGGCTGAGCAGAAAAAGTGTGCGTTCATTTCGAATAGTGACGATTATTTGCATGGCAATTACGTTAAATTTAATTTTAAATCATTCATGTAGTTGACGCGGTTAAGAACAAATCTAAAGAGGGAAAAATTGATATTAGAAATACATTTTTTGCTACTGTGGACCAAAGGCGAAAAGAAATAGATATTGGTGAAAGGAAAATCATTGTAAGTTTGTGGCAAAATAGTAAGAGCTATCGGGAAATCACGAAAATTGTTGGGAGGCAATACTCCTCGGTCCAAAGAGTGATAAACAACTTCAAGCAAACGAATTGTTTGGAGTCTAAGCCTCGTTCTGGGCGTCCAAAAAAACTGACGGAAAGAGAAGAACGCAACATAACTATTCTTGTGAAGTCTAATCCACGACTAACAGCAAGCCAAATTTCAAAAGACATAGAAGTAAAATACCAAAAGAAAGTACATCCAGATACAGTAAGAAAAATTCTAAAAAGAATCGGATTTCACGGCAGAGTGGCCCGAAAAAAACCCTTCATATCGCGAGTAAATCGACTTAAGCGGATGGCTTTCGCCAAGGAATACGTAAACAAGCCACCAGAGTGTTGGAATAGTGTGATTTTTTCAGATGAGAGCAAGTTTTGCATTTTTGGGATAAAAGGTCGTAAAATTATTTGGAGGAAAAACGGAACGGCACTTGGAAAGCAAAATCTGGTACCTACGGTAAAGCATGGGGAGGAGGTGCCATGATATGGGGGTGTATGGCTAGTTCGGGCGTTGGAAATATACAGTTTATTGAGTCGATAATGAACAGATATGATTATCTCGATATTTTAAAAACGAATTTGAAAGAAAGTGCAATCAAACTGGGACTCGGTGAAAGATTTGTTTTCCAACAGGACAACGACCCGAAACACACAGCAGAGATTGTTGGGTTGTGGTTGTTGTATAATGTTCCAAAACAACTTCGCACACCCCCACAATCACCTGACCTTAACCCCATTGAGCACTTATGGGACGTTCTAGAAAAAAAAAACGAGAGCGTATAATAACTAGCAAGGAAATGCTTAAGAACGCGCTTAAAGAGGAATGGGAAGCCATAAGTCCAGAAATAACAGCCAAACTAGTTGGATCAATGAAAAGACGCCTTCTAGAAGTCATAAAAAGGCGTGAATATCCAACTAGCTATTAATTTTAAAACATTCCTATGATCTTAAGCCTTTTATTTTATTATTATTGAAGTGAACGCAAACTTTTTCCGTTTAGTTTGAATGGCCTTTTTAATTTTATGTGATCTCATTTTAAATTTGATTTTGTTATTGGTAGCGAAATATGTGTGATAGTTACGTTTAAGTGAACTAAATAAAACTCATTAAAAAAAATGTCTGAAATATTTATTGTTTTGAACTTTTTCTAATGCAAAGAATATTTGCATAGGTGAACGCAGACGTTTTCTACTAATATATGTGTACATATAAGTATACATACTTATGTACAGTCCTCCGTGTAACGAGAGAACGAAACTTTTTTATATGAAAGAGAAATTATAAAAAATTAACGGGAGTGTTTACCAGCTTCAAACTTGCACTTTACAAGTATTGCACTAAAATTGTATAAGCGGTTGGACTGTTTACTAGGAAATGCTTCCTTGAAGTTTTAATTAAAATAATACAATAATAGTAGATTCAACAAAGAGAAATTTTAAAATTGGATTTATGTATGTGGTGTGAGCTATAATTTTATAAAAACAAAACCAATGAACATTCAAAGAAGAAAAAGGTTGTATGTACGAAGTTGTTCAATTGCCTACATGTTTTTTTTTCGTTATGTTGTTACACTCTTCATATGATCGCACGTGAAGTTTCATTTCAATCTGTCAATTCATTCTTTGCTTGCAACCCCTTTATGCATCATAGTATCGCTGTGTCACAGTATTTTCTACACGCACTATGGTCTGAAATAAATTTTTTGGCATAAATTAGAAGGAGTGGTACTAGGCCATTGAAATTTCGCATACAGGTTATATGTATATGACTTAGTTAAGAAAAATTCCAAGAATGGATGAAATCGGTCATTCCCCAGGGGTACCTCCCTTGGACCTATAGTAAACATTTTTGAATTTCAGCTCCAAAAATTGCGGTATCTTAACGAAAATTGGTAAATAAGTTGTTCTCGTAATACGCATCGACGATACCAAAAATAGTTGTCCCTAGGAGTACCTGCCTTGGACCTATAGTAAAAATTTGGTTTCATAAAATGAAAAATTTGCATATGATAGGCAAAAGTGGTCAAATAATTTTATTATCCAAATATTTATACATATGTTTTTACTGAAACAATTATTTTTATAATAACATTAACTGTACATCTGAAATGAGAGAGAAGTTACAGAATTATTAAATTCACTTGAATATAATATAAAAAGTTATATGTACAAAACAAATCATTCGAAATCACAGTCTTTCGTATCTAAATCTAAAGCGTTCTCCACAACGTCCGCTTCCGATATATCGGAATCAGAATTTTCCGAATCGTATTCAGATCCCCCTGGCAAGTGGTTGAAAATTTGAAGCTCACTTGAAGGTGCAAGCAATTGTATTACTTCATCTGGTAGCTTCTCTCTTTTCCGATATTTTTCTCTACCGGATAAAGACAAGCTGGAAAGAAGGGGTCTGAAGAATCCATTGCTCTATTGAAAACATCAGTCATATTATTTTTTCTTGTATTTTTTCTTGCATGTGCGATGCGATTTCTCTTCTATAATTTATTTCGAGCTTCTGACGCATTTTCACCAAAACAACCAAAAGGAATTACGCAATTTTTTATAATCTGTGAGCCGTGAACTAATATTTTATGAACTGTTGCTGACATTGGAAACCATAAATATTTTTCCATGTGGGTAAGGCTTTCTCAAGTGGGCATCAAAATTACCAAAGTGAATATTTTGCGATGAAATTCAGCCAGGACTGAGTTCTACCATCCAGAAGCACACTCAGAAAATTTTGTTGTAAAATTTTAAATAGTTTTGCTTTTATTAACTATCGAAGTTTTTTGCAGCGCTTGAATAATTATCACATTTCTCGTAAAGTAAGTATCCGATTACAACGATTTTTCAACTGCAGACTGATAAAGGATGATATTTTCCAAAAACGTTATTTTTGTTCCGAAACTTGATGTTTTGTTTTTGTAAATAATTTTTTTTAATAAACAATTAAAAATTTAACTAATTTCTGCGCCTCTGGGATGAAAATTTTTTAAGGATATTAACGTAATAAACATCTGTGCATTTATGTATGGAAAAAAATGCGTGCAATTCGAAAAGGATTAATTACAATACATTTTTTTGTGCCAGAATGCGCGCTTCGACTTACGCGGACGCGCACGAACACAGAAACGGCGACTCGCGGGCGGCTTGCGAAAAACCGTGTTTCGGACACGTCTCAACGCGATATGCTTCCGTAAGATCAGTTTTGCCGACATTGTCATTAGTTGTGTCTAGTCTCCTTCCGACTGCTGTGGTGATGTGTTTCGGTGATAATAAAAACTGTGATATTATATAAATCGCGTACGTTAATGTGTACAAAACTAAGTATAGACTAATATAATGCCACATGCAAATCGTTGTTGTAATCCTTTCGGAAAACAAAACCATAATCGTGTTTACACAAATCTAATCCGAATAAGTGACCAAAATGCGAAATTTAGTGTCGTGTTCAAAATTCTGTGCAATCAGAATACTGGAACACAACGCAGGCAACAATACATCCTTACGTTGTGCATTACAAAGAAAACTGCGTAGAACAGCATAAGAATTTTGTGATAATTTCTGAAGTATTGGAACATGACAGTTCCGCAATCAATTTGTTCAATTCTAAATTGATTCAATATTTGATTAAACAGTTTGGTAAACGAAATGTGAAAAAAATCTAATATTTTTCCGACGGGGCGGCCTCACAGTACAAAAACAAGTACAATTTTATAAATTTACTATTTCACAAAAAGGATTTTGGCATCGATGCCGAGTGGCACTTTTTTGCCTCTGCACGTGGGAAAAGTAATATACCTGCGATGGTATTGGTGGTGCTATAAAGAGAGATGCTTACCATGAAAGCTTGCGAGATAAAATCCCGGTGAAAATTACGGGACCGAAACAGTTGTATGATTGGGCAAAAGTCAATTCTCAGAAAATAAATTTTGATTACTGTAATAAACAAGAACATGAAAATCACTCTAGTAAGTTGAAAAAGCGCTATTCCAAAGCGCAAACTTTGAAAAATACGAGGCAGTTCCATTCTTTTATTCCAAAAGATAAAAATTCCATCGAATGCAAAATATTTTCAGCCCACGATCAATCTAAAAGTATACCCATTATGTAAAAACAAACTACATGAAAAGTGTAAAAAGCGTGAATGATTTTCATTTTTTCTCGAAATAACAAATGAATATGCGATATCTGTATAACTTTCTATATATCTGTTTCACTTTTTGTGTCCGTCCGTGAATTGTTGTTGTTTTTCAGCGAGACATTTTAAGGGCATTTGCTGACTGAACTTACAATGTATAGATCTGATATGTAAACATAAACGTTAGTAATAAAGAAGTATATATGAAACCTTGCATGACAGCTTATACATTCCTTTGAATAAATTTGATTTAATTATCATTAAGCATTTCCGCGACAGTCAAAGCAGAAATTCTGTTATACGTAAATTATTTATATGGCCAATCTTTAAAAACAAGTAAACACCAGTAATGGAAAAGTCGGCAAAACTGATCTTACGGAAGCATATCGCGTTGAGACGTGTCCGAAACACGGTTTTTCGCAAGCCGCCCGCGAGTCGCCGTTTCTGTGTTCGTGCGCGTCCGCGTAAGTCGAAGCGCGCATTCTGGCACAAAAAAATTTATTGTAATTAATCCTTTTCGAATTGCACGCATTTTTTTCCATACATAAATGCACAGATGTTTATTACGTTAATATCCTTAAAAAATTTTCCTCCCCGAGGCGCAGAAATTAGTTAAATTTTTAATTGTTTATTAAAAAAAATTATTTACAAAAACAAAACATCAAGTTTCGGAACAAAAATAACGTTTTTGGAAAATATCATCCTTTATCAGTCTGCAGTTGAAAAATCGTTGTAATCGGATACTTACTTTACGAGAAATGTGATAATTATTCAAGCGCTGCAAAAAACTTCGATAGTTAATAAAAGCAAAACTATTTAGAATTTTACAACAAAATTTTCTGAGTGTGCTTCTGGATGATAGAACTCAGTCCTGGCTGAATTTCATCGCAAAATATTCACTTTGGTAATTTTGATGCCCACTTGGGAAAGCCTTACCCATGTACAAGAAGGCAGTTATTTTGCAAAAATCTTCTAACTTTGTGGTATCTATAGGATACTCGCAGGAAATAGCTACTAACATAACTCTAAAGTTATTCAAAATTTCTATATCAATATTTGTAATTAAAGAAAAGAGTTCCAAATTTTTAAATGCTTTCCTGGCAGTATTGCCGTCATTTGATGTTCCACTACCATTTGTTTTAGACTTATCTGCATGAAGGCCCATTTCTTCCCAAAACCTCTTTTGTACTTCTTGTTTTCGAAGTTGGAATGCTTTTTTAACTGAAGCTTCCCTTATTTGCCACTCTTTTAATTCGATTCTATAAGCAATGTGTACAACGAATTTAAATACTCGAATCCATGTATGTAGTGGGCTAATACCATATCTAAGGGATGTAAGTTTGGGTTTAAAAACATCCGAATTAAAATTTTTTAGTTGTTACGAATTGTTTTGGTGTAGCACCACATATTGGGTATTTTTGATTAGAATTGGTGTTTGTTATAACATTTAGTACTTTTCCATCAATCAAAGTCATATGCAAATCATAATTGACAATAATTTTTTCTCCGTTATCAAGGTAATATTCAAATGGATTTAAATAAGATATTTGCATATCTAGCTGACTATTTTCTGATAGAATTAGAGCTGTAGATTCTTTTGCTAATTGCATTTTTAATGGCCTGCAAAACCGCACTGATTGCGTAGAGCGAAAAGGTCTACCAAAGCGATGCCAGGGCGGATGCCTCTGCACATCCGGAGGTGCTGGAGGAAGAAGCGCCCACAGTTGAGGAAGCTCCTTGGTGGTCTCGTTCAAAGCTTATTTAAATCAATTAAATTATATTTCTGACCTAACAATGGAAAAATTAGCGATAATGGTTGACAACTGTTTTATTATTTTTCAACATATTCTTCATGAAGATCATTACACTTTTGCATTCATTTGAACCAATTTTCGAAGCACTGATTCGCGCTTCGAAGGTGGTTATAATTTGAGTAGGAACGCGAACTCTCACTTTTATACCGCAATGTGATCATACGAAATCTTTTTGATGGTCGTCATGCATGACAATCTTTCACAATCGATATCTAAGGTCGGTTATCCTATAATCGTCCAAATGGAAATCTATGGCCAAGAAATCTGTGTCAGAGAATGCCTTCGAGGAAGCACAAATTTGAAGGATGTATGCATTTTGGCAGACAGCGTTATGTGCACTGCAGTCTCAGAAATGCTTAACTGTCCTTAATACTCAGTTAACAAAGAGCTTTTTTTTGTTGGGCTGGGTACCAGTAGATATCAGCACATTATGATGATAACAAATGGGCTGCGCTACTTGAAAACTCCTTCTACAAAACCTTATGCGAGCTCACCAATCAAAGACTGGGAATGGCAGATTCGGATGTGAAACAAAAGGTCTGCAGAGGTACTCAAATTCATCAGAAGCCTCCATTTATGAGCTTACTGTCAACTATAATGTTAGACCACTGTTTCTGTTACTCAGTTGGAGCGTAGGAGAAACATTCAATATGCAGATCAATAATTGCTTTTTTAAAAATGCGTCCTTGCCCCTTATAAACTGTCACTGCAAACCGCAAACTAATTAGAAATTGAAGTCATTTGAGTTTCAAAAGGTTACTTATTAGGGCAATTATAATTTGGGGAATTAAAACAGATTCTCCTTTGGTGAAACCAGTCAAAATCTGTAGTTGCCTCTACATGAAATATTCTTTTATAATTTTTTAGCTCGTAAACCTATGGGAGCTCCAGTTTTTAAAATGATTTGGTGTGCTGATAGTCCTGAAGCGTTCAGGCGATTTAAAAATTTCGACTGGAAGAACAGTTTATCCGCTCTATTCAACATCTCTTTAAGTATACGTCACTTCATCTACCTTTATTGATTTATTTTTATTTTTGGAATCATAAATTATTATAAAGGGTCCGCCATATAACTTTACGGAATTAAAAATGCTATAAAAAAGCAACTACTCAATATTTTTCCAAACTCTTTTTTTTTTATTTTGAAGTACAATCCTTCCGGTTAATGATGGAACACAACTTCATTCATATGGCTGCCTCGGCTAGCCATGCACCATCCCATGCACGATCGGTCCAATTTTTCAACACATTTTCGATTGTATGCGTCGTCTCAATGATGTCTCCGAAATGTCCAATTGTTGAGAACGACGGTGAACTGATGTTCCTGGGGATTCACGAACACTCTCGGCCACAGCAGCAATATTTTCGGATGTACGCACGGTTTTTGGTCGGTCACGCGTTGGTTTGTCAATAAGCAACCCAGTTTCTCTTACTTTTTTCGCAAAGTAATGCACATATGTACGTTTCATTCGGTGCTTTTCTTCTTCCCATTGCCGTACGTAATTTTCGTACACATTCTGCAACATTACCATAATTTTCAAAGTAATGTCGCAATATTTCCCAGCGTTCTTTGAGCGTATACACAACCATTTTCGTTCAGCGGAAGAATAAAACTAATTTTCTGTCAAATCAGATGACAGCTAAGTGTTACCATTCTTCAAATAATACCTAGTTCAAATCCGTAACGATAGATGGCGGGCCCTGTAGTAGTGAGTTAATTTTTCTATGTATCTTTGTTGGTCGCACGCAAAGACCTGAGCTCCTTTCTCTAAAAAGGTTTTCTTCTAATGATGCTTCAAGAAAGTAGGCTTCAAATGTGTATACTTCTTATTATTATACAATTCCAATATGCTGTGAATTAAAAATTAATTGGCAACGCCATTCAATAAACTCTTTTTAATAACACGTTCTCACAATTTGCGTACTCTCAATAATTTAAATACATTTTTTTATTGAATTAAAACTTTTCTTTAAAGTTAGATGGCAACACCATTTAAAATTATTATTGGATTAAAATCATATCTTTATTTACATTGATATAAGTATACATATATTCTTACAATTAATGTATTTTTGTAATAAGTTGCTCAATTTCCAAAACAAAAAACAAGGGGCAACACCAACCAAAAATAATTTCTTTATAAAGCTTATTTAAAAACTTTTTATTCCCATATATACATATTGAAGTAAAATGTATGCTAAGTGGATAGATTTCTAATAAAATACTAATGCAAACAATTTTTTTTAAAAGATTTTTTTTTTAATATTTGCCATTTGCAAAAAAATAGTGGCAACACTATACTTTTTTTCACCCTGTGTTCTCAAAAATGCTAACCTCGATACCCATGTTTTAATATTTATGCCATATCTATGTACATATTGAAGTTAAGTTTATGCTAAATGGATATTTTTCTAAAAAATTCAGGTAACATCAGTATCAAAAAAAAATTTGTTGGAAGAATTTTGTTTTTACTATTTGACATTTTAAACATGTATTTTAATTTTCAAGTGAAATTTATAATAATTAACTTTTTACAAGAAAAAATTAGGTGGCAACGCTATAAAAAATTTGTTTTCAATAAATTTTTTTAAAAATGCTTACCCTGATGTCCATGTTTTAGTATTTATGCCTATTTCTTAATATAAAACATTTTTAATGCAAACAGATGGCAACATCTTGCTAAAATGAATTGTATCATACACACAAGCCATCTACAATCCATAGGCTTTCCAACGGTGTTAAAAATCGTTTTTAGTTGTTTTTGAATGATAGTCATCCAAAAATATTTTTATGTTCATATTCATATAATTGCACTAGGGTGCCTAGCCAAAAACGCTAGCGGAAATATTTTAGCAGAAGTCTTGAAATTTGATCAATTTTATAATAATTCCGATAGAAAAGCAATACCAATTTTTTGAAGTGAAACTTCTTTAGGCGCGTCGGGGGCCCCAAGGCAGATTGAAAATAGGCGAGTGAAACGGTAAGTTCGGAGCGTTACCGAAATCCGTCAAATGGGCGGGGCCAAGGAGCAGCTGCTCCTTCCCACTCTCGCCTATTCGCTCTCTCTGTCGCTCTCTCGCATCGCAAGCGCTGAACGGTGCCTATGATTCCATTGTAATTATAACTATATTTTATCAATGTATAATAAAAAACAGAGTACACAGGGTCAAACTGAGCGTACATTAATTTGTATATGCATGTTATGTTCCGCAATTATCTCTTTTATATACAAGTAAATAGCGTGTGGAGACTATAATAGAGGATTTTCGCTTTAAAAATTAGTTTGACACTGGTATTTGAACAAATTTCTATCGAAGAATACTTAGTTACACAACGAAATACTTCGTCTGGCCTTCTTCTTCTTCTAGAAGATAAACCAGTGCAAAAATGCAAACGTCTCTAGCACACCCTGTAGCGAATAATTTCGAAATAATATGAACTGAAATGTATATAGCACACAAGTAAGCATTGAAGTAGACTGGCGACATGCAGGCAACCGACAATCGACAACCGACAACGGGTATTATAGATAGCCATAGCCCGTGCAAATGAGTGCTGTGTGTGAGTATCAGATAAAGCGCCGATTGAATGTGTGTAAGCGGGAAAGCAATAAGAAACTGCTGTGAAGTAAATAGATGGTAGGTATGGAGGAGACGAAGCGATACAATGAGTGCGTTTGCCAAACGAGTGACGATAGTTGAAGTAGAAGGTTGTAAAATGACATTTAAACCGTTTCGGTGATCAAAGCAAATTGATTAACGCGCCAAAAGTAAGCAAAAACTACCATTGGAAGTGCAAAGAAATGTTAGCGTCAAGTGAAACACTGCACCCAAGTATCAAATTTGAAGCTAATAAGGACAAAAATAAATAGCACAAATTTATGTTGAGTGATATAGAAAAAAAAATATGAAAACTTGAATTTAACACGAGAGAGGGGATAGAGATCTAAACCGGGGCTCCCATGCATGGAACAACCAACTTAGAAGTTTCACTTCTACCGTGCGTGAGTCTGACAGACCCTAGTTTTTTTTTTTTTGTGGAGAGTTAGACACCCTAATCTACATAAATACATATATGTACAGATTAAGCGATAAAAATTTCTTGAACAAATAAATAGAAGGGGCCATATATTTTTTCTTTCAATGTGCGCATTGTGCAAATTTTTATAATAAAATTTGGTAAATAAATTCGGTTTTACTCGTAGTTAAAATCAAGCTCAACGAAAGTTGCAAGCCTGAAATGATTTATCGAAAATACTTAAATATTGGGTATTTCATTTTCTTTTTTTTCATTTCGAGTTTTATTAAAAACAATGTCTTAAACCTATTAAACCTATAAAAACAATATGTACAGTAATTAGCGAAATCACCAAAATCTAGAAAAAATCAATAATTACCGCAAAAAATGCAGGGGAGATACGACCTAGGCACCTGCCAAGGATGTAAATATATGTCAAACTAGTTTTTCTTACTTTTAAAAACCTACTGGCATAATTCAATTATTAAAGGTTTGCTCACTTGTGACATTTCCTTGAGTTCTAGCTTACATGCGTTTCAAATAATCGTTATTCTGCATCGCCAAATCTATTATCACAAATAAATACTTAAGTTACGATAGCAACCTTAATGAGTTTGGAAGAATTCTTACAGAATAATAGCAAAGTCTCGTGACTCTTCTCTATGCTCTATACTCTAAAATTTAATGTATATATGTAAGTATAAGTAGGTCATTAAATTAATGAATCATTTTATTTCGAAGAGTTAATGTAGAAACACTTCCTACACGTCGTCGATCAAAAAATGGCTCTGGAACACCGTCGCGCATACCGATTGCAGTGACAGCGGCAAATCCAGTACCTTCCTCTAACTCATTTAGTATATGACCCACTTTACTGAGATACTCTCGTATTGATGTTGAGACTGCGGATTCAAAGTCTACTTGCATTGGAGCCAACTGATGGTGTAGCCTTCCACCGTTAATAGATTCACTTAGAGACTCATTGAGAACAAGGTATTTGATGATCGCCTGGAAATTAAAAAAATAGTCATTGTTATTTATTTCAATCACTGAGTTATAATATCTAATATTCTATGTCTAAGCATTTCTCTTCTCTTTTTATTCAATTTTTCTTCTCTACAACCGACTGACGGCTTGGATATGGTCGCATGCCGAATAATATGTATTGAATTCTTCAGATGACCCCACTATTTTTCATGATATTTGGCATAAGAAACTTTCACTCGTAATAACAAAATAGGTCGCTCTAAAACTATCAGTTATGGGCCTACAAATATCCAAGACTTGATTCAAAATTATCAAATTTAAAGAATGCGAAGTGCGAAGCTTTTAAAAATATTAAATCAAAAAAGTTGGAAAATGATCACTGATATTTGCTCAAGTTAAGAAAACAATTCACTCTTCCCCCTTTTATCAAAGTCGTACTTGTTTTCTGCTGAAACAAGCCTTAAATCGAATCACTAAAGATTTAGTCATTATGGAAAGCTACTGGTTTTCCAATCAGCTTAGAATATGAGGGAAATATTTCTGAAATACCTGGGCAGGCAAGCTTCTCATAAAAAGCCATCTGCCGCTCAATGGCAAAGGCCATTTGGGAAAAACATCAAAGCGCACACACAAATAAGAATAGGATCTCGGTCAAATACCCAAATTTCTGAAACCATTGAAAACTCACGCGAGTTGTTGGTAAGTTTTTTTTCAAAAGCTGTATAAAGAATACTATACTAAATCATTTCTTAATCTCTCACTTTTTCTTCCTTATTGATGCAGTAACCATCTAAGCGGCCAAGTTTCATTCACAAGCTAATCGAAGCCAATTAAAAATTCCGAGTGAAGCCAGTGCAGTGGAGGAGTTTCTTTTCCTCTGCTACCAGCTTCAAACATCGTTAAATCTGGCGCGTTTGTATCCATTCGGACGACAGGGCCATGTCCATGTACAGCTCATCCTTCACTACTGCCAGTAAAAACCATAACTTCCATCCACATTTGTGTAAAAAATGAGATGCAAGCAATGTCGAAACTAAAGATCAATTCCAAAACAGAATAATGGGGGATTTTCTTCACAATTTACTTAAAATCTGTGTTGAAATCATTGTTCACACTTTATCTTCGCTGTTCAAGAAATATTTAGATCCCATTGTTTTTAACGATTCATGGAAACCGTGCATGATTGAACATCTGTTTAAATAAGGGGAACGCAACGATGCCTGTAACTATCTATTTATGTACCTACATATATATATTCCTATAATTCCGTTAAAGAGCAAAGAGCCGTCCGATAACTAAAAACCTATAATTTTTTCATCAGATCAATCAGATTTTCAAATTAGTATTTTGTAGTAGTTGCGGACATTCGTTCCCTGAAAATCGATCTGCTCTAACGTCATCTTAGTCACCAACCAAATAATTAATGCCTTCAATAATTACGCTCAACTGGATGTAATTTACGCAGATTTATCGAAAGCCTTTCGATAAAGTCGATTTTTTAATACTTTAGCTTCAGTCGTTGCATTATGGGATAGATGGAAAAACTCTCGTTGTTCTTTGCTAGTTTCCTGGTAAAATTACAGCTATTTGTAAAAATAGCAATCACTGAGCTCCATTGCTTTTCACTATTTTCGTTACTGATTTACCGATCCATTTTAGGTTTGCCAATTGTCCGAGGTCGAAACCTACATACAGCCTATTCTGCATGCATTTGAGCAATGCTGGTCTATGAACCATCTATGTAAATAACGTGAAAATAAGTTCTTTTATGACTTTTACTAGAAAGCCAAATTTCTTTCTCTAAGGATTTTAATGACTCTCAGATTTTGAAGTCTCCCTATCTGATCGCGGTCTTACTATAATGGTTATATACCTATAATTAGGGCGCACACCCTTTGTTGTAATTTTGGCCGAGACCCTCATCTTATTTGCGGTGTGCGTCTTGATGTTTTTCAACAAATGGAGTGACGTTTACAGTTTTGCACCGCCACCGAACGGCAGATGGTTTTTTATGAGGAGCTTCTTTTCATGGCAGAAATACACTTGGAGGTTTGCCATTGCCTGCCAGCAAACAACTGTTTCTATCATTTGGCGTCTCTTGTCTTGAAACTCAGCGTGCGAAAAAAAAATTGGCCGGCGCAAATTACTTGGACTGTAATCCCTGTCCGATAGTAGAATTCATTCCTCAATAATCTTTGTACTCACTCAATATTCTTTGTATCACTGGAAATAACAACTGTAATGAGCTATCTGGCCTGTTTCAGAATCATTTTTCTCCCCATAATCTAGGAAGTCACCGCTTGGTTGCTTAATCGAACCTTACAAAAAATATTGTACATCTAATGCATCTCTGGTGCGATTGCTCAATTATGCAATAACTACTAAACTTTTCTCGATTCTAGTGTTAATATTGTATTAATTCGTGAATTAGTCTGTACATCGGTAAGAAACCACCCTTAAACTGAAGAAATTAATATATACATAAATAAATAAAATGATTAATAAATAAATAAATTGAATACATACCACTGCAACCGCTGTGGTGATCTTGCTACCGCCAGCAGCGCCCACAAGCATTTTCACGTTGCCATCATGATCGATTACGATGGTGGGGCACATGGACGACATGGGTCTTTTTCCGGGTTGTATGTAATTAGCCGGTGAGGCGGGTATGCCGAAGCCATTCACAATACCTGGAGTCGAAAAGTCGTCCATTTCGTCGTTGAGAATAATACCAGTGCGCCGTGATCGAACTTTAGAACCAAAACTGTGAAAAAAAAAAATTATAATAATTTACAACACTCAAACATCATTTCACAGATATTGATGGGAACGGAGCACTTTTAAAAGTATCGGGTGCTTTATTTTAAATGAGCTGATCTTCAACCATTTTATTTAAATCGGTTCACTTGCTGACTTACGTGGACGACATAGGCATTATTACTTTCTCGTTACCTATTTTGAAAGAAGCTTTTCAAAGTATAGAATAGAAAGAGCAGTAAAAAATATGGGCATAGAAATAAATGAAGCCATAACTAAAGCGCACTTCATCGAACTCTGTCAGACCCAATGTGGGTAAAATACTCAAAAACGGTGAGTAGTGGAAAAACTAGGAGTGGCCATTAATGATGACAACAAACTTTCTGCAGCACTCAACTGGTCACATAACCCTTATGGCGAACCACTGCTATTTCTCATTGTGCAATCACCTAAAGAGCCGCCTTCTAGACAAGAGAACGAAGATTTCGCTGCATCTCTCAATTATTATATATATATAATATAATATAGGCCGGGTCGATTTGTGGGGAGGCAAAAAAATCGCCCATTGCTCTGTGAAAATCATATTCTAGGGATCAAAATAAAAAAGTTTGCCAAAGGAACCATTCCTCTAAAACGAATTCTGATGTCCCCCAATTTGCGTCGAACTTTTTAGTTTCTTTTCTCATGTAAAGGCCAAAAATGGTGATATTTTGAAATGATTGTATGGGGAACCCCCCAGGGGAGTTCCAGGGGGTGTGCCACTGGCATGGGTGGATCGGCCGTCCAAAGTTAGTGGGTGTCGGTCATACATTTGGACTCGATTGGAGCACTCTAAATGGGTCAAAGTGGGATTTTTCGTTCGACCCAAATTGGAGGACATCAGAATTCGTTTTAGAGGTATGGTTCCTTCGGCAAAGTTTCTTATTTTGATCCCTAGAATTCGATTTTCACAGAGCAATGAGCGATTTTTAAATCGACAAGCCCTAATATATATATATATTTAATTTGCGCGTACACCCTCTTTGGGTGTTTGGCCGAGCTCCTCCTCCTATTTGTGGTGTGCGTCTTGATGTTGTTCCACAAATAGTCCTTCCATTCACATCCACAGTTTCAAGCCGACTCCGAATGGCAGATATTTTTTATGAGAAGCTTTTTCATGGCAGAAATACACTCGGAGGTTTGCCATTGCCTGCCGAGGGGCGACCGCTATTAGAAAATACTTTTTCTTAATTTTTTTATATTTCACCGAGATTCTCAATTATTATACCCACATTTAATATGCGGTAGTGAAATTTGATCACTTAGATATGCGGATAAACAGAAGCTGCTGATCTTTTGGGAGCTCTGCGAAAAATCTATGGTGCTTTATGTGATAAAGGCGAATGGCGGAAGCGCTACAATCATGAACTCGAAAAAGTGTACGTGCACCAGTCAGTAATAAACAACATAATAATCAAGAGACTGAGATGGGCAGGTCACATATTACCTAATCTCGATTACCCACCTCATCAATTACTTTGTGGAAAATGTCCCAGGCAGAGAAGAAGGAGCCGCCCACCGTGCAGTTGTATTGACGGTGTAGATTAATACGCGGATTTTTTGGGATTTCGGGAATGGAAGATAATGGGAGGCATATGTTGCAGCGGGCGAACACCCGACTAGAGCTAGCCAGCCAACATTGATGATGAGCATCTTGAGGCCCTCAGTTTGCAAAGAAAACAGCTCGAAGAGCAATCAATTGAATATTACTGAGTACCAGAGTAAATATTCTCATCTCGCTTTAATATTCATGTACTTATAGTACTGACTTCTTTCTTCTGAGCACTGTAATTCAACACTGAGGACAAGTATATATAATGCTTATACAGAGCGTGACAGTGAATTCATACTGAGTACAATTTCAAATTTCAAATTGAAGTCTAGTACTGCGTACATTTGAGTACTTGTTAGTACCCAATATCGATACATCGGCAAGCTGCCGAAATTTTATGAAAATTAAGCACAACTTGCCTACATTTGATTAAACTTACTAATTGTTTATTGTACTGGTAACAGTCACAGCATCACCATTCGCTGCCAATACCGCCATGTTGGCTGTTCCGTGATCCTCAACAGTTGTGAAGTTGGCTCCATAGTAATCATAATTACTAAAAGTCCTATTGTCATAGATTAATGTGCGCACGCGATCAGCAAATTCTTGGCTTATTAAGTTGTTTAAAGTTGCTGCTATAGACTCTTTGAGATCAGGCTCCATTTCCATATCGCCGAGGTTAGTGCGTTGCCCATAGGCGTGCTTGAATGTTTCAATTACCCGTTGCCAGTATGTCTCCGTGCTGTTGGTATATAGATCGGTCAAAACGTTAAACATAAAGGCCAGTACAGCTCCACTGGATGGTAGAGGAGTTGTGTAGAGCGTGTAGCCACCAGTTATATTCGCTGCAATGTGACTATTGTTCTCCCAGCGAACCCTGCGTAGAAAAAAGGATATACATTTTTTTTAAGCGTTAATTTTTTCATTATTTTGTAACAGCATATTTTAATGTATTTACGTACGTGTAATTTTTCAAATCTTCTTCAGTAATAATCCCACCCAAGTCTTTAATATCTTCTACAAACATTTTGCCGATTTCTCCGCCATCATACAACTCTCCAGCGCCATTTTCCGCAATTTTTTCTAGTGTAATCGCCAATTGGGGACGTTTCAGGTAGTCACCTTCAACATAGATTGTACCATCTTCTTTCACAAATATCTCTGCCATTGTTGGCTCGCTACGGACTGCTTCCTCTTTGGATTTGAGCGCCGCAGCAAGATATTTAGAAACCCAATGGCCTTCTTTGCATAATTTTATGGTTGGCTGAAAGAGATATTTCCAAGGAAGGCGTCCATATTTTTGATGCATTTCCCAATAACCAAGTATTTCTCCAGGTACAGCTCCGGATCGGGCGCCTTTGAACAGAAAAATAAATGAGTTTCGTTTGATAGAACAATAAGCTTCAATAAAAGTCATATATGTTAAGCTAAAATTCAAGCCTGCAATATTTCTTCTCTTGTGGTACTTTTTTATATACTTAGTCATGCCATAAACCCTGTGACAAATTTTACAATGCATACGGCGGAAACAAGGTAGGTAGGTAGGTAGGTTTGGCAGCCGCATCGCACATAGAGACAACGATGCCACTTAGACCACGGAATGGGTCCGTTGTGAGCCGCGGGGGCTGCGCTACATTTCCCTCTCCATATTGAACCATCCTGAGCTTGATACCTAAAGTGTATAGATTATCTATATTCGTTAAGAGGTAGGATTTTAAAAACCGTCCGTGTAGATCTTAACGGGTGTGTTGGGTGTTGGATCTTTTTCAAGGCATTCCAGTCTAGAAGGGATTTTCATTAGGAAATTCCTTTCGAAGCAAAGAATGGGAGGGTTATAATCACAGTCACTGGGTATATCCGTGTAGGAGTGTAAAATGGTTGAATGTCCATGTGTGACAGTTCTCCATTGTGAGCTCGCTTTGAGCCTTAAAGCGGAGCAGGCCGCTGAGTATTTGCAGAAGACGGAAACAAATTCGCAGAAAAAAGTTTCGCTATTTTTGCTTTTGTTCGTTTGGATTGTCTACTTATAAATTATACTCAGTTTCGTGCAAATTTCGCTTGTTAACAATGAAGTGCGGAGCTAAGGAAAATCGCATTGCTGTGATTGGATTACAAAAGTGTGGCAAAAGTGCAAGTGAGATTTACAAAATGCTGAAAAAATTTAATATTTCGAGAGTGTTTTCTTATCGCACGATCAATCGTTTTCCCCAAACGTCTGAAGTTACACAGGGAAAAGAGTGGCAACGCGCTTGAAAAATATTGGATAGTCGAAAAAGTCTTTTCGTATTTTGTCAATAGATGTCGTTGGAGTCATCTCTCTTCAGTGGTACCAATCACATTGTGTCGTATCATATGGTGTTAGAAAGGTGACATTTTAAGCTTCATTTAAGCAAAAAAAAATTAAATTCGCTATATTTTGAAAATTTTGTATAAAAGAGAAGAATGCCACGCAGACCACCAATGAAATTTGTGAAGTTTACGGAGACAATGCTGCATCAGTTCGTGTAGCACAACAATGGTTCGCTCGCTTCTGTTCTAGAAATTTCGATGTGAAAGATGCACCTCGCTCCGGTCGACCTATCGTTGAAAAAGTAGATGAAATTATGGAAAAGATTAACCAGGATCGTCACATAAGCTGCCTTGACATCGCCAAGGCACTAAACATTCACCATCAAACGGCTGGTTACAAAAGAAGTTCGATGTTTGGGTACCATATGAATTGTATGTGAAAAATTTAATGGACCTAATTAACATCTGCGATTCTGCGTTTCAGCAACGAAATGAAATCGAACCATTTCTGAAGCGAATGGTAACAGAAAACGAAAAGTGGATCAAATACGACAATAATGCGCGAAAATGATCATGGTGCAAGGGTGGTGAAGCTCAACAAATGGTCGCAAAGCCAGGATTGACGTCTCGAAAGGTTATGCTGTGTGTTTGGTGGGATTGGAAAGGAATCATCCACTATGAGCTGCCCCAGCCTGCTCGAACGATTGATTCTACATTTTACTGTCAACAACTGATGAGATTGAAGCAAGAAATCGAAAAAAAACGGTCAGAACTGATCAGCAGAAAGGGCGTCGCCTTCCATCAGGACAACGCTAGGCCACACACATCTTTGATGACTCGGCGAAAACTGGGAGAGCTTGGCTGGGAAGCTTTGACGCATCCACCATATAGCCCTGACCTTGCACCATCGGACTACTATTTGTTTCGGTCAATGCAGAACTCCCTTAATGGAGTAAAGTTGGCTTCAAGAGAAGCCTGTGAAAATTACTTGTCGCAGTTTTTCGTCGAGAAACCACAAAAGTTTTACACTGATGGAATAATGTCTCTAGAAGAAAATGGCAAAAGGTGGTCGACCAAAATGGTACATATTTGGTTTAATAAAGTTCATTATAAATATAAAAAACAATGAGTTGAAGTTTGATTAGAAATACGAAAAGACTTTTTCGACTACCCAATGTTAAGCTCGATAGATGCAAGCAGCCATGAAAATATTATGTTCACTGTTGTAGAAGTTTTTGATAAGCAAAATGACGAAAACTCCTCACAGAAACTTGGAGAGTCTCAAACAATCTTTGGTTCGAGCAGCCACGTCAATCTCCATGGAAACCGTGAGTGTTGCAACAGCTGAATGACCTAATCATTTGAGGGTTTGGTGGCCATTTCGAATGAAAATATATTTTTTTTTAATATTTACATGATTAAATAAAACTAATTTCATTCAAAAAATTATTATAATTTCATATCTATAGCAGATTTAACTTTTAACAGAACTTATAGCAGGACAAAGTAGTATTAATTTTATTCCGAAGGAGAGGAAAATAATTGCAAACGAATACCAAAGAAAAGTTGTTTAAGCTAAAATTTGTTTGTATCCTTCGTGTAAACTGGGGGTCTTCAAACTAAGCATACATTACGGTTTTATAAGGCGGTTATACGACCAATTTTGTCGTATGGTTCGGTAGTTTAGGGGAAAGCTCTAGGGAGAGATTATTATACCAAATTACTCGGCAGAATACAATGATCCGCCTGTGCAATAACGGTCGGTGCAATCATGCCCTAGTGAGGCTTTCGAATGCACTGACACACCTTATTCCAATAGACCTACACATTAAGACGACAACCATGAGTGCATTTAGGTTAAATGAAGGAGGTCGCTGGAAAGAAAAAAACTTATGAGCATGCCAGTCTATTACGAGTATTGTGACAAACTCAGTTAATCTCGGTGAGGGCAACTACATCGTCCCGTCGGTAACATTCAATAGGAATTTTACCACTCTCTTTCCATCTAAGGAGGAATGGAATACGGGGCTCTCACTAAACAACTTCGACACTACAGTCTATACAGATGGCAGTAAAATGGATTGTGGTGTTGCAGCTGGTATATATTCTCATAGACTTAAAATTTAAAAATATGTGCGTCTCCCCAATGCCTTCAGTGTATTCCAGGCGGAAGTACTGGCGAAGCTTGTAGGCTACTAATCGCAGATTTCTCTTTTAAAGGCAAAGTGGTGGAACAAAGTAGGAATAACCTTTCCACCTTGAGTGCGAACCATAATGGTACCTTAAAACTCACAACTGAATAGAACACACAGAAACAGCGAGAAAAAATTGTTTTAGTGTGATATGTCACCTTGACAATGAGCATAAACTTTAAATTATCTGGTCGATACTTTAAGAGATATCGATCTCTACAGTTATCTATCAAGAAAATAATGTATTTCTTTTTCCCCGAACTAAAATTATCTACAACTAACAAAATTGTTGCAAAAATTGTAACCAAAAAGATAAAATCAGCTAAAAATTCCAATTTAAATTAAGTGTAAACTACAGGGTGAACGATATGAAGTGTTACCTATTCAAAACACCATAACTTTTTTGAGTGAAATTAGTTTTTATTGATTCAAAGACAACACTGCAGCTCGATATGACCACCTTTTGCCTTGACTATAGCCCTCAAACGGTAAAAAAATTAGTTGCATGCTGCACAAATGTGATCTTGAGGTATTTTGGCCCATTCTTGTATAATCGCTTTTTTCAGCGCACCCATACTGGCATATTTTTTAGTCCTCACCTTGCTCTACAAAATGGACCAGATGAAATAGTCCATCGGATTTGCGTCTGACGAATTCGAAAGTCATTGTGTAGACGAAATGAAGTGTGGAACATGATTTTTTAACCATTCTTGGTTCACACGAGCTTTATGAGACAGTGCCTAGTCCTGTTGGAACGTCCATGGTCTACGACCGATATGTTTGCATGTTCACGGCTCTAAAGCAGCTTCTAAAACATTTTCCCGATAATAAGTCGCATTCACTTTGACACCAGGCTCGATAAAAACGATTGGAGAGCGTCCATCAGCGGTCACTGCGGCCCAAACCATTACTTGCGATCGGAAATTGTTTCGAGTGGCCATACGTAGGCTCAAATTCTCGTATGAGCGTTCGGTCAAGTAATAACGATCGGTTTGAGTGTTTATGAACTGCTCAATTGGAAAATTTTTTTCATCAGAAATCACAATGTTAGGAAATTCGCCACGTTCGTGCAAGCGCAACAACTCCATTGTTCTTTCGCTCCGAACTTTTTTTTGCTGGGGTGAAAGATCGTGTGCTTTTTGGAACTTGTAAGCCTTGACCTTGAGCTCATTTTTCAATATCCGTCGAATGCTGTCTTGCGATATTTTCAGTTTTTTGGTCATTTTTCTTCCACTTCGACGTGGATTTCGTTAAAGTCGAGCCTTCACTTTCCGAATCATTTCTGGCGTTGTTGCGGTTTTTTTTGGTCCATAGCGTTTTGCAAAGCTACCAGTATCATTGTAACGTTTTATAGTGCGATACACAAATATTTTATTCACTTTGAGGTGACTGAGCTCACGAACAATGACTGGTTGTGATTTTCCGGCCAAATACAGGTGGCGCAAAAGTAACCTTCGATGTTTTTTGGCTGTAATTAAAAAAAAAAAGAAAAACTTTGATTCTTCCAGTGGATTATTTTTATTTGGTCTTTTAATTTTTTTTACATCAAGTCGAGAATATGATGTCATGTAAATGACCGCCGCCACAGTTGATTGCCATTTGAGCCCTTTTTATGGCATTTTCCATCACTTTGGCCAAAACTTCCGGCGATAGGTCCTCACATTCTTGACGGATATTGTCTTTAAGAGCTGCAACAGTCTGAGGCTTGTTGACATAAACCCGCGACTTCAAAAAGCCCCACAAAAAGAAGTCTGGAGCGGTCAAATCAGGCGATCTTACTGGCCAGTGCAAATCGCCAAAACGGGAGATTAGGCGCCCGGGGAATGCATCCTTCAGCATATCGGTTGTGGCACGTGCAGTGTGTGCCGTTGCACCGTCCTATTGGAACCACATGTTTTCCAATCCCAATTCATTAAGTTGCGGCAAAAAGAACTCGTTGATCATTGCTCTGTAGCGCTCACCATTCACAGTAACCGTTTGGCCAGCGACGTCTTCGAAGAAAAAAGGTCCGATGACTCCTCCAGCGAAAACAGCACACCATACAGTGACTTTGAGCGGGTGTAATGTCTCTTCGTGGGTTACACGCGGATTTTCAGTGCACTAGAAGCGTAAATTTTGCTTCTTTACGTACCCGCTAAGATGGAAATGGGCCTCATCACTCATGATTATTTTTGATGAAAAATCATCTTCCTCTTGGTGGTGATTAAGGATGGCTTGAGCGTATGTTAGACGCGATTGGCGATCAGCAGCTAACAGCTGACGTCGTCTGGTCGATGTCGACGGCGCTTCCATGACATCCTCGGCTACAGCAGCAATATTCTCTGCTAAACGGCTACTCCGGGGTCTGCCACGCCTAGCAGCATCTCGTGTTGTGCCAGTCTCTTCGAGGCGAGCGGCTAAACGTCGCAGTGTTTCACCAGTAGGCGTTGGACGGCGAGGAAATCGGCGACGAAATTCACGTTGTGAGTAGTCAGCAATATTCCTCGTTCTGGAGCAGTGTAGCGTAACATTGTTTATTAATGTGTATTTCGCATGTGTTTACTACAAAAATGTCAAAACAGAACTGACATTAGGGGCCAATCGCAAAATTTGAAGCATTTTCTGATAGGAGGATTACTTTACCGCCACCTGTTATAACGCAATCACTCTATTACCTTTGAATTCCATCACAGAAAAAAAAAAATTCAACAAAACTGAGACGCAAATGCTTTTGATGGCTTATAAACAATGTATTGAACTGTCATTAGAACAATTTTGACGTTGATGTCATGAGCTGTTTTACAGATACAAGCAGTGTGAAGTTGGTAACACTTCATATTGTTCACCCTGTACTTTTTCAATAATTCTAACAACAACTGTCGTCTGAAATTTATTATTTTCTTCTACTTTTGTATTTACTAATTAAAAATATTTATTTACAAAAAATGCACAGCTCTTTTAGTCCAGTAAACTTTACATTCAAAGCTGGTTTAAATTAGGTTTAAGTTCACTGTGACTTGTTTTATTAAAAACAAATAAAATTGCACCTGATAGGAAATGCAAAGTTCGCTGCTCTTCCAACTTTCAGGCCTATGAACATTGTAAATAAGCCGATGTTTATATTTGGAGTTAAAATAGGTGTAGAATCAAATTTTTCTTAAATAAAAAAATGTTATTCCAATAGTTATAACGCACAAGTGTTCGACATTCATACCCAGTACACCTGTGTTCACAAATAACAGCAGCGCGGCATATTGCAAATTTGTTACTATGTTTGCTGATCTTTCCGCTTTCTTCTTTTATTGATTCTCAAGAACTTAAAAAGTCATTATACCATTTAATTAGTTGTGGAAGTCATTAAGACCAGATCAACTCATGAATGGACTTTTCCATAAATACTTTGGCGGCTTATCGATTTATGGCTATAATAACGATAATAATCATTAAAATATACACAGATAAGCGAACAGTACTGGCAGCTATAAACCAAAGTAAAATATGTGTATTAAGAGCGATTTAGATAAGGAAATAATTTAGGTATTTAATCATTTGCGAAATTTTCGTCAAAACGTGAAACGCAATTCATCCACTAGAGATATCTCGTACGTGTGTCCATATGCGTATAAAAGTTAATGAGTGTGCATAAAGAGCCGGCAAATGTTTTATCTTTTGCAAGTCTATAAATATTTCCAATGTAGCTTTTTCAACGTCGAACACCGCACGCAATCCACAGCAATAAAATAGAAAAAAGTGTTGTTGTACTAACCTGAAACATTTGATTCACCCACAAACATGTTCTTGTGCGCTGCGGCCGGTGCCGTTTCACGTGCTACCAAAGTCTCAACTTTACGCGTAGATTTGGTATAAATGGTTGCAAAAAAGCCTCCGCCAAGTCCCATACTTTGTGGTAGAAGGACACCTTCACAAAGCAGTGTGGCAATGGCAGCATCCACCGCTGAGCCGCCGTCATCCAACATTTGACTGCAATGAATTTATTGCAATATTATTAAATCCCAGGGGTTCATTGTAAGAATAATAGCAATGTAAACGCAGTGTAACATACCTGCCTATATCGGCACAACCGATTCCATTGGATACCACGGCGGCAGTGATGCGTGACTCGCTCTTCAAGCCAAATACTAATCCAAGGGTGATGGCTATTACCACCAATGCAGCTATCACAGCCCATATTAATACTTTTTTGTTTAAAACTATTCTGCAATGTTGGAAGAAACAAATTTTTTATTTGTAATGTGTATTTATAGAGATTATAACACGGTTTCAATGTTCAATTCAATACAATTTATACAGTCTATGACATTAGAATCTTACAGAGTAAAAGAATTTTTGCGTAGAAAGTGTGCGAAGATAAGCACTTAACAAACAAATATGTACGATTGAAAGGGAAGAGATAAAATATTGGGTAGTCGAAAAAGTCTTTTCGTATTTTGTCAATTGATGTCGTTGGAGTCATCTATCTCTAGTGCTACCAATCACATTGTGTCATATCACATGGTGTTAGAAAGGTGACATTTTAAGCTTCATTTAACCAAAAAAAATTAAATTCGGAGAAATTGAAAAAAAGTTATAGCTGTTCAAAAATGTGTGAAAATAATGAAGAAATTCGCTATATTTTGAAATTTTTGTATAAAAAAGGGTAGAATGCCACGCAAGCCTCCAATGAAACTTGTGAAGTTTCCGGAGACGATGCTCTATCAGTTCGTGTAGCACAACAATGGTTCGCTCGCTTCCGTTCTGGAAATTTCGATGTGAAAGATGCACCTCGCTCCGGTCGACCTATCCTTGAAAATGTCGATGAAATTATGGAAAAGATTGACCAGAACCGTCACATAAGCTGCCATGACATCGCCAAGGCACTAAACATTCATCATCAAACGTTTTCGAACCATTTAAAAAAGGCTGGTTACAAAAAGAAGCTCGATGTTTGGGTACCACATGAATTGTCTGTGAAAATTTTAATGGACCGAATTAACATCTGCGATTTTTTGCTGAAACGAAATGAAATCGAACCATTTCTAAAGCGAATGGTAACAGGAGACGAAAAGTGGATCAAATACGACAATAATGCGCGAAAATGATCATGGTGCAAGGGTGGTGAAGCTCAACAAATGGTCGCAAAGCCAGGATTGACGTCTCGAAAGGTTATCCTGCGTGTTTGGTGGGATTGGAAAGGAATCATCCACTATGAGCTGCTCCAGCCTGCTTGAACGATTGATTCTACACTTCACTGTCAACAACTGATGAGATTGACGCAAGCAATCGAAATAAAACGGTCAGAACTGATCAGCAGAAAGGGTGTCGTCTTCCATCAGGACAACGCTAGGCCACACACATCTTTGATGACTCGGCAAAAACTGGGAGAGCTTGGCTGGGAAGTTTTGATGCATCCACCATATAGCCCTGACCTTGCACCATCGGACGACCATTTGGTTCGGTCAATGCAGAACTCCCTTAATGTAGTAAAGTTGTCGCAGTTTTTCGTCGAAAAACCACAAAAGTTTCACACTGATGGAATAATGTCTCTAGAAGAAAAATGGCAAAAGGTGGTCGACCAAAATGGTACATATTTGGTTTAATAAAGTTCATTATAAATAAAAAAAAAATGAGTTGAAGTTTGATTAGAAATACGAAAAGACTTTTTCGACTACCCAATACTATGAAAAGTAACGTTCCAGTAACGTCCGTCTATGTCTAATCCCATTAAAATGGTATTAAGGGGGGAGCCTGGTTTATAAGGTCAAAACAATCAATTTTTTTTTTTTTTTTTTTCGTTTTAAGCGATTCCTAATATATTTCAGAATATTCACACAAAGTTACAAAGCCTAATTCTCAATATTTCCGTAGATACAAAGCCAAAGGTAGGCGAGCGTTAGGTAGTTACGCTGTGACTGGACAGCTATAGTACAAACTTTATCTTCTTTTCTCGACTTTTCATTTATATGATTTCTTTGAACTGGCGTACAAGAATGAAAAAAAACTAATGAACCTCTTGAAATGAATCATAGCTTGTTCCCTTCAGTACTAAATTCTCTTCTATTTGAACTAACAAAATAGATAAAAAAAAATTTTTCAAGATTTTTATACCAAGTTGAAGTGAATTTTTTTTTATAGAAAGGCATTTTTTTTTTTAAAACCTCCAAAAAGTTGAAATTTTGGAAATTCTCTCAGTTTTCTTAGTTCATTTAGAATAAAAAATCATGATAATTAGAAATCCATTTGAATTTTTTGCTTTAGATAATAATTACGAGCTGTATCTTGTACGCCAGTTGGAAATTCCAGCGTTGCAGCGCTATACTAATTTCTATGTTAAACATTTTTTTCAACTTATTTTAACCAGTACAAAAATTTTGTATGCTTTTTAAATGTTCATTAAAAGATAGAAAAAACTTTGCAGTGCTAAATTAATTTTTTCCTTAAAAAAAAAAAAATCGCAAAGAGATGCAATTTTTAGACCTCATAAACCAGGCTCCCCCCTTAAATTCAACTAATGCGCGAGAAACTCGAACATTTTCCAAAAGCATCAAAATATTACGCACGTCCTATAGCGTCTCCGATACTGTTCTTCAGAAGATTGATGAAATTAAAGGCCTAGGTATTATATTTGATTCATATTTTTCGCTATATAATAATCACATCAACCTTTTCGAATCTCAAGCGTACGCGACTATAGGTTTTCTGCGCCGAAATAGTTTCCAAAACTACTTATCAGATCCTTATATCGGGTGTTTTTTAGCTGCACGAGAACTGCCAATATCAATAACTGTAGTTTGACAGCTGATAATGGTTAACTGTGCTGACATTTCCAATCAGTAAGGTTTGGCAAGTCATCATGAATCATTTAATGCCAGCACAACGCTTCCAAATTGTGGAAATTTACTTTGAAAAAAGTAAATCTGTTCGTGAGGTTAATAGAGCGAAGTATTAAAGAAGACGCCGCAATGTCAGTTCGTGGTCATTCTTAACTTGTTTGCCTTTGTGCCTCGACTACATGGCCAATTTTACGTAGGGATCTTGGCTTACGAGCCTATAAAATACAATTCGTGCAAGAATTAAGCCAAATGACCATCGTTTGTGACGCATTTTTGCTCATTGAGCTCATTTAGATTTATTGGAAAAAGTAGTCAACAATTGAAATGCCCGTGTAACTCGTAGCCACAGCGGGCAAATACCGCATATCATATTCAAAAAATAAATGCCAAGAATCATCTATCAGATTATAATGAAACAAAACTCATTACAATATTTGTATACTCAAGCTCTTTAAAAATCACCCGATATGTACTTTGAAGCCACCGCAGACAACTGCTAACCTCATCACAAATTTGCCATTAATAGAATCGAGAGCATTCGAATCGGAACCTAAAGTTCCGTGAAAACAGAAGGTCTATCCTCTTGCTGTCTTTTATATTTGGCGTATTAAATGGTGATACAATTGCCCCTCACTGCTGCGGTCTATTCAGTTCCTTATTCCAACCAGAACTCTTCGTTCGTATTATTCCTTTTATACCAAGAGCTGTACAAGCTTTTTAGTACGAATTGTGCAATGTTTACCCAGTAGCGCGCTCACTTCGAGAACTAAGAGAGATTTCGAATTCTATTGCGCTTGCTTTTTCTTTGTCGTGTTTTTCAATAGAGCCCCTCACACTCGACGCTTCGTTATCTGGCAGTTTTCCATTTTTTTACCTTTTTTTGCAAATCTAACGAAAGCGCCGCGGTGGCAAACTTGACAATTTGCTCGGTATTTGGCGAAATAGCTGTCTACTGTTTGACAATTGGCATTTGTCGGTCAATTTAAGTTTAAAATATCAAAAAGTGAAGGAATGAAAGGTTCCATCAATGCATGAAATGGAGATAATTCAGTTCCAAATAGCCGAAATAAGTGAAAGAGGTCAATCACAACAACAGAAAACACATCTGCCGAATTCC
This sequence comes from Anastrepha ludens, assembly GCF_028408465.1. Taxonomy (NCBI): domain Eukaryota; kingdom Metazoa; phylum Arthropoda; class Insecta; order Diptera; family Tephritidae; genus Anastrepha; species Anastrepha ludens. The sequence goes on from NC_071499.1 coordinate 105,658,644, forward strand.
TAATTAACAAACCGCTAAAATACCGAAATTGTTGTGAGCACTCCTAATATTATTTTAGTATTTCCGTCTAAATGATTTATTCCACATAACTTTTTAGTCCATAAGAACTTTTGTAATTTATTTACGTTTCCAATAAAAATAAAAAAGCAAACAAAAAATCTGGTAAGAGGCACCTAAAAGGTTAATATACCATAAACCCTAAGCTTAAGAATGTTTGGACAATCAACCCAGAGACAAAGTGATGAACGGACATAAGCAATTGGACAGATCTTCAATTTTGAAGAGATTGTAGGCTTATAAGTTTACACGGAGAATAGTAGGATAGGTATCGAATCAGAAAAATTAAGTGATTTAAGAGCGAAACGATATGCTTTTGCACTCTCCCAAATCTATCAGCATGATTATTTCTCTACTATATTCTAAATAACAGAGCTCTGCTCTAAATTTAAGTGCTTTTAAGGCTTTTGAAATCTTTCGCAAATCGACATAAGATGTCTAAGTACTATACGCCATTGGAAGCACATAATCGACAGGTCAGCAAAGTACTTTAAAAGCAGCTGGTTACCCGACTAGAGTTACAGTGAGGCATGCCGAAGAATCAGTTAGGCTCGCATTAGGCAGGCCTTACTGAGGCACGCCTCACTATTACTTTACCAGGCCCACGTTAGTCAAGGCAAAGATTGGCATGCCAGAACAAAACCAAATTTGGTTGTGGTCACGAAAATTTGTGGCAGTGTCTCACTTAGGCATAAATTGGAATCCCTAACTGATTTGTAGAAGGACATCCGGAGTATTACCGAAGTTCCGTTTTTCGAACCTGCGCCTAATGAGGCAGATGTGTGGCGATACCTTTCGGGACTTGGGCCTAGTTTGGCGGCCTTATGAGGCGCAAATTTGGAATACGGTCTGCCTTTTTACCGCCTTACCAAAATTTCTAGTCGGGTATTTAAAATATTAGAACTCGATACAAAGGCGTTTTCAGATTTCTGACTGGGCTGGTTCTCCGATAAAAATATGAAAGAGCGAATCTTACAACGAAATGAAAAAATCAATTAACTGTTAATTTTCCAAATAGCGTAATTAGATATCAAGTTTTTTTATCTGAACATAGAATTGTGTATAAAAAAACAATCGCTTATTTTGTGCCTCCGATAAGTAAATGCTTTAGTTTCCTGTTTACAACTCGTAACTCATTTCGAGTATGAAATGAAAGTAAGCAACCCAAAATTAATAGTTTCGACTGCCATTTCTTAAGGGGTGGGACATTTTGACTAGTGGCACTCCAAAATGGGAAAATCAGTTTTAATTTAATATCTGTCAAAAATGTAAACTGCCATACTAAAGGGTGGGTTCAACATTTCTAGGACAACATAAATATTTCTCCTCCAAAAGTAAAGAGAGAAAAGTATTGATTAAATATTTATTTTTTATGTGCTTATTTTTATATTATGTACTACAGTAAGCATTAACGCAAAGTTTGAAGCTTTTTAGAAAATTAAAAAAAATTTCCAAATTTTGAGTAAAAAAATTTAGAATAACTCTGAGTTCACAGTTTTGTGGCTCATACAATTTTGGAATAATATTATGGAGTTTAAAGTTGATTGGTTTGATTTTTCATAGTTCTTTTCATAGGCGGTGTTATACATTTTTATCCATGGGTGGCTGTAAAGGGTGGCCAAATTGGAGGTACTTTTTCCAAAAAGGTTTTTCTGACAGATCGCGGGTGACTGCTGTCCAATTAAATAAAGGGTTTTTCAATTGGCGCGGGTCGATTTTGGCGCCCTGTGGCAGCCATTTTGTTTTGGTGAAATCTGTCAAATCTTCTGTTTATTATTCAGTTGTTTATGCCAAATCATCATGGCAAGTTACACAATTGAACAGCACGTTCAAATGATAAAACTTTATTATCAAAATGAGTGTTCATTAACGCAAACGTTGCGCGCATTGCGCCCATTTTTCGGTAGACGTAGTGGTCCTTCAAAGTCGACTCTTCAACATTTGGTGGCCAAATTTGAGACGACCGGGTCAGTAAACAATCAGCCAACACCCGTACGTTCAAGGAACGCAAGATCAGCCGAGAACATTGCCGCGGTCCGTGAAAGTGTACAGCAGAACCCGAGGAAGTTTATTCCTCGCCGTGCACAACAACTTGGCCTTTCGCAGACTTCAACTTGGCGAATTTTGCATCGGGACTTGGGCCTACACCCGTACAAGATCCAACTGACCCAGACAACGCCGTTTGTTCGCTGGGTGGGCTTTGGGCGAAAAATCATCTTTAGTGACGAGGCGCATTTTTGGATGAATGGCTGTGTTAACAAACAAAATTGCCGTATATGGGACGACACCAATCCACACGAGGTTCACCAGGGGATAATGCATCCTCAAAAAGTTACCGTTTGGTGTGGATTTTGGGCCGGCGGCGTCATTGGTCCGTACTTTTTTGAAAACGACGTTGGTGAGGCGGTCACCGTCAACAGCGAGCGCTACACAACGATGATAGCCAATTTCTTATGGCCCATATTGAACCATATGGACCTAGACGACATGTGGTTCCAGCAGGACGGCGCTACGTGCCACACAGCAAACGCCACGATTGACATTCTGCACATCTACCTGCCCTTATTGAAAAACCCTTTACATCATTTTTTCAGTATTCATTGACATTTCCTCAACAACGTTTACAAATCGTACAATAGTTTTGCGAAAATCGACGCTCTGTGAAAAGTGTTCAGGATTGGCCAGCAAGATCGTGTGATAGCTTTGGACTTTTATTAGTGGGGGTATGTAAAGGCATTGGAAGCCAATTTTACTAAAGTTATTCACGAGCTACCGCCCGAAGTTCTCCAGCGAGTCATTCAAACTTGTTGTTTACGGATGGCCGAATTATGGTGCGGTTACGGCTGCGGCCAACATTTGAAAGGGATTATCTTTAAAAAATAAACGTCAAAAATCGTTCTACACAAAAATAATGAAGATTGCTCAATCAGTTTGAATTTGCTTTGTTTTATTTTAATTTAAAATCCAATATCTCTAAATTGAACATCCTTTACAGCGAATGCTCAAAATTTTTCAACAGGCGCTAGCTTTTCTTTATATGTACAACTGGCAACCTGTGGACGTAAAATATTACCAATTACTTATTTCCTTCTCTAATCGCATCTGGCTTTTTGATTTGCAAGCTGCGCAATTGAACCTTCACTTTGTAGTAAATCTGATTCATTGCATTCGAATTCTGCCCGAGTAACAGCCACGACATTGGTGAGACAATGACACTGCCACCAAACCATCAGCTATAGCTTCGTTCTTGTCAGTTTTTAACAGAATTTCCCTAGTAAGAATTCCAGTACTCGTTTCTTTGCCAAATTAGAGGACAATTTTGAGAGTAGCTGAGATTCTCTCTTTGTCAGATGTTTCAAGACTTTGCCGAAACAATTTTTGCTGCAAAACATGATAAAGTGTCACACCAGCAGCTATTCTGTGCTGTCGAAGCCAATTGAAAGCTTAATAAGCAAAAACAAAACGGCAAGTGCATTTTCATATTGATAAAAAAGTAATTATGGAAGCAAAATGTATGATAATTAAGATACTCATATAACAGGTTTCGTAAGTACTTCGGTTTATTTGCGTTTGCATATATTTGTTTATACATTTTTTCATTTATTTCAAGTCTCGTAATTACTGTTTTCACAGACCACTTAGAGCTAATATAAGCTTAAATTACTACAGATAATTATTAAATAATAAAAAAAAAGTTTAGATATCTATAAAATTCATTCTTTGAAACCGAAAAGTCAAGCAGAATAGAACTCGAGATCTCATTGAATTCACTTAGAGCGCGGGCAATGGGATCATTACGCGCATAATTCGTGTTAAGGGGGGAGCCTGGTTTATAAGGTCAAAAAAATCAATTTTTTTTTTCGTTTTAAGCGATTCCTAATATATTTCAGAATATTCACACAAAGTTACAGAGCCTATTTCTCAATATTTCCGTAGATACAAAGCCAAAGGTAGGCGAGCGTTAGGTAGTTTGCTGTGACCGGACAGCTATGGTACAAACTTTATCTTCTTTTCTCGACTTTTCATTTTTATGATTTCTTTGAATTGGCGCACATGAATGAAAAAAAACTAATGAACCTTTTGAAATGAATCATAGCTTGTTCCCTTCAGTGTTAAATTCTCTTCTATTTGAACTAACAAAATAGATAAAACAAAATTTTTCAAGATTTTTATACCAAGTTGAAGTGCATTTTTTTTTTTATAGAAAGGCATTTTTTTCTTTAAAACCTCCAAAAAGTTGAAATTTTTGAGTTTCTCTCAGTTTTCTTAGTTCATTTAGAATAAAAAATCATGATAATAGAAATCCATTTGAATTTTCGGCTTTAGATAAGAATTACGAGCTGTATCTTGTACGCCAGTTGGAAACTCCAGCGTTGCAGCGCTCTGCTAATTTCTATGTTAAACATTTTTTTTAACTTATTTTAACCAGTACAAAATTTTTTTATACTTTTTAAATGTTCATTAAGAGATAGAAAAAACTTTGCAGTGCTAAATTAATTTTTTCCTTAAAAAAAAATCGCAAAGAGATGCAATTTTTAGACCTCATAAACCAGGCTCCCCCCTTAAGAAATTTAATAAAAGGTGGATGAGTATTGCGAAGAGGTCTAGTAGGGATATGAAAATGGATACTATGTAATAGGGATGAACAATCAACCAACAATTTCTCCTTTAATTAAACTGAAAACAACAGGAAGTGAGAGTATAGATTCTTCTACTTTCCAAAGACTTTAAGTTAATTAAAATCAAACGGGAATTATAGGAAGGCAGAGGACTTGAGCATTATCACGACCTGAGAGCATATTTATGGTATACCTTCTGTACACGTTCAATTCTGTCATTTGCAAATTGCTGGTAGAGCCTCCAGAAAAAAGTTGCTTATTCTAATTTAGAGCGAACAACCGAAGTAAAAAGTAATTTGCGAGTGTAGGGGTCCGAGAACATCGTGCTAATACGCCGTATAAAACCTAATATTCAGTAAGAAGTGGATACAATAAAGTAAATGTGACCGTTGAATGAAAACTGGAAGTTAAAAATGACACCTGGATTTTTAAATTCATGAACAAATTGAAGTTATGTATAGCAAAACTATGTTCCGACTAGAAAAGACACCAAATTGTAACGTTAAACACAAATTGTAACTTAAACACTTTTTCTAATTGTAGAAAATATTTTCAAATCAACAGCATACAAAAGAAAGTTGGCAAATGAAAAGCAAGTACTAATATCTCTAATAAATAGAACGAAGAGAGGAGGTCCTAAAATACTCCCTTGTGGCACCCCTGCAGATGCAATGAAAGATTCCGTAAATTCACCCTCAATCGTTACCACACATCGCCTATCGCATAAATAAGGCGTCTGCCATTGAAAGAAAACATAATGGAAACCTCATTAACGTAATAGAATACGTAACTGAATTGAGAAACTCTATCAAATGCTTTACAAAGGTCCGTGTAAACACAAACGACTTAAAAGCCTTCAGCAAAAGTTGAAAAGCAATATTCACGAAAAGCAGTCTGCTTAGAAATTGAAGACCTACCCAAGATAAATCCATGTTGATTTGGCGAGATTAAGCTCTTAGTCGCAAAGTACAGCTTTTCTTTTACGATTCCTCCAAAAAGTTTAGATATAGTAGAAAGCTTCGTAATCGACCTATGCCATATCATTCTTTTTCCCACTTTTGAAAATATGGGTGATAGCTGTGATTATCAAATCATTGCTAAAAACTCCAGAAGATGGATATTTATTAAAAATCAGTTTGAATAACAAAAGTCGGGTAGTATTTGATAAAAATTACGGACATCCCATCCTTATCAGTCTGCGAAGAAGTTTTTAAACCCAAAATCCCATTCTCAATACCCAAATAAACAAGATTTAAATAGCCAAAATTCAAAGAAGAAAACGATTGTGCATCATCACTAGTGAAATTAGATTTGGAAAAATCGGCAAACAAATTGGCTACGTCCGCAGAAGTACGAGGGGTGCCTTTTATATTTCGGGATTTGGCAACCCTGGTGTTGCAATCTGGCAACTGACAGCTGTATCGCAAAGTTTGACATTTTTTGGCTTTTACGTACTCAGAACGTTTTGAAATACCAGCGCTATTTGTGTTGTTTACAGTAGCTTAAAAGATCCATCTCGGTCCAAAAATGGAATTAAATCGTGAACATTTTCGTGCGATTATTTTTTACAACTTTCGACGTGCATTAACTCAGCAACATTGCACGAATGGACTTAATTCATTTTTTGGCGATGAAGCTCCATCAAGGACCAGTGTTTATCGATGGTATGGTGAATTCAATCATGGTCGTAGTTCACTCCAAGACGAATTTCGTGAAGGTCGTCCAAAATCAGTTGTTTTTCCGAAAACCATTGATGCTGTGCGCGAACTGATATTGCAAGATCGTCATGTAACCTATAGTGAGATTGAGACAATCTTAGGCATTAGTGGGACCAGCATACATTCAATATTGCATAAACATTTGATTGTCAAAAAAATTTGTTCGCGTTGGATCCCAAACAATTTGTCAATCGCTCAAAAAAAGGCTCGTGTCGATTGGTCGAAGGAAATGCTCAAAAAATACGATCGCGGGGCTTCGAAACACGTCTATGACATCGTAACAGGTGATGAATCATGGATTTACGCGTATGAGCCCGAAAGTAAACAGCAGTCGACTGTATGGGTGTTTCAAGATGAGCCAAATCCAACAAAAGTTGTTCGCGCACGAAGCAATTCCAAGCAAATGGTCGCCTGTTCTTTCGGAAAAACTGGACATGTAGGAAACGTACCACTGGAACAACGCAGAACAGTGAATTCTGAGTGGTACACAAACATTTTTTTGCCAGTTGTCTTCCAAGAAATTAGGAAAACCAATCGCCAAAGACGGATCACTCTTCACCATTACAATGCGAGCTCTCACACATCGGCTCAAACAACCTTCGTTTTGAGCACCCAAAACATACAATTAATGGGTCATCCGCCGTATAGTCCTGACTTGGCACCGAATGACTTCTTTTTATTCCCGTACGTAAAAAACAAACTGAGAGGTCAACGTTTCTCTTCAGGTGTCGAGAGAAGCGGTTGCGGCATTCAGAATGCATGTTTTGGAGGTACCTCATTCAGAGTGGCAAAAGTGCTTCGACAATTGGTTCAAACGCATGCAAAAGTGTATAGATCTTCATGGAGAATATTTTGAAAAACAATTAAGTGATTTTCGATGACTAAAATTTGTTTTTGTTTTCTAATCCCAACATATAAAAGGCACCCCTCGTAGTAGCAGATTTGTGATTAAAACGAACCGCAGAAGGGGCTTCAGCGCTTGACTTTTTAGATTGAACTAATCGCCTAAAAGGCCTAAAGATGTGACTTAATTTTCTCTTCAATCCAAAAATGTACTAAAATTTTATAATCAATTGAATTTTTTCAAGCATTGCTGGTAATTTATAAATGTAGATACCTTCTTAGATTCTAAAAATTATTTGTGAAGCTCATTCCGCGTATTTGTAAGTTATTTTAAGTTAATAAGTGTGCCATGGAAGCTTAAGAGAGACTTAAGCAGCTCCACCAGCATTTTCAAATTTTCCATTTTTTTGCTTTAAAAATTCATTTACAATCTAAAGAATATCTTTTCAATGTTTCAAGCTTAATAGAAAGTCTAAAAAGTCCCTATAAAGTCAGTGTTTCAGATGAGTTTTTGTTTCCTTGTTCACTCACTTTGGGAGCCTAGGTCTCGACAAGACTCAGTCTTGCGTTGGTTTCTGTAGTCTGTTTTTTTTTTTTGTGTTTTTTCAGATGAGTAAAAGTCTCGAAATCACGTACACCGTCCGGGTTCGATTTTTCGAGGGGGTCATCTTCAGCGGCATTTTGATAATAAGAAATATTGTTTTTAAAATAAATAAATAAAAAAAATTGTATGCTCAATAGATATAGTAATAAACACGAAAAGTTGAAATATCGTTTTTTTTTTAATTTTTAATGCCAAAAAAATCGTGAAAATAGGTGAAATTTTCGTGCTCTATTTCGTAAAACTTTCGAGCAACTGAGCTTTAAAGGTAGAATAACACATTCACATGTAGTCTAACGTAAGTGCAGTAGCCTGCCATCCCATCGAATCCCACGTAAAGCACGGACCTGCACTTTTCCAAATTTACCTGCCTCTGAAAACAAAGAAAAAAATATAACTCATTCCTCAAACCCAAAACTTTATCCTTCCTATCCTTACTCCCGCACCAATAGTCAAGTCAACGCATTATTTGCATTGAGCCTGCTAAAATAAGCAAAAACAAACAGTTACACATTGCATCAGTGACGCCAGCAAGAGGAAGCAGGCGACCGCGGTAATAGCGCAGACACACCAAATTTAGCGAAGTGCTCAACCATCTGTGCGATCCTTCTGCCAGAAAAAGGTGAAACACATATGGCGCTCCAAGCAGTAAGAAGGTGTTGTTCCTAAGCAACGACAGGTGGGCATTTCTACCACTTAGGACTGGTAGTGGCAGGCTAATCACCTACGCTGTCAGAAATCAAATAGATTAACGAAACCAATGCAAGACAAGTATTGTTCCGAGAGGAGTAAACAAGGAAAAAAACACATTTACATTTACTTATATATAGTATATTTTAATTTTTTTTTTTAATAAAAATATAAAGTAACGTATTCTAATTGGTTTTATCTGATTGTCATTTGCTTGTTCCGGTTAAGCTTTCGACAATTCGACCAGCTTTTGCAGGAAACTTTCTGCATAAAGTTTACGCCATTATCAATTTTCTATAATCTTGAGCAGACAGCATGGAATCTTGAGTTCTGTTGCAATAAATAAATAAATTATATGGTATTCACATGACCCCTTTTCCCATGTATCCGCTAGTTTACAGCAGCTGTCAACTGAGCTATTGACTATCTTTCTTTCGCTGAGCCATTTCTGATTGCATGAGGCTTCATATCAGCTTTTACCTTGAAGTGGAAAGCTAATAAAAAGTAATAATGTGGTTACATTTCAAGTAGACTCCTAATCACTGTAGGAATGTAACTACTGTCTTCCACCCTAGTCCGAATTCCCGCTGAATCATTAATAACTGCAATACGAACAATGCTATAGATAATGATAACTTGTACTTAGAATATGTATGTAGGTATGTATGTATTAATAGTATACGCATGTTATACATTCATAACGGTTATTTATCGTATCTGATTAGCAAAGGTCCAATCAACTAATCGCGATCAAATGCACGTTTTTATATAAGCCACATGAAATACGAGTACCTGCCTTCACTTGTACGAGTACTATAAGTGGCGATGAATTAAATTTGTCGTGTGAAACCTCTGTAAGGTGTTAATAGCAGTTCGCAATCTTTATAATCTTTAATATACAATTAAAAAAAATTTAAACTCATTGCTGACGCAAACAATTTTTTATCACGCTTTCAATATAAAAATCATAAAACTCTCGTTCGCTGTTGGTCTACAGTCTGTAGACGTTGTTATAGGAGTATCTTAATTGTTACCGGTTTTTTGTACATCAACAGTTAATTACATACATACGTACATTGTAAATATTTAGTTAGCAATTTATCAGACACTCGAACAAAAGTGGGTGTAAGTAATAATGACGATTACTTAACATCGTTCTGTTTATAGATATCTGCCTTTTTATTATCAGCGTATTTTGAGATACGTGAATTGCAAATTTGGACTTCCGTGAACGAACAAAAATGGCTGATTTGCATGGAGTGAAATTAACCGCCAAATGGCACTTCCTCGAATCATTCCAGAAAAGCATTTTGTGTTTAATTATTAAGGAAGAAGCCAGTGAAGGGAGGGGCAGGGGGTAATTATATTCCTGAGTTAGAGCGCACTTTATTTTTAGGTGTATCAGAAATGGAAATTTCATTTAATTTGACAGTTCTCGTAGCGGCTTTGTGACAGCTTTTCCACACTCTAACTTTGGTTAACTCTAAGCGAAAAATCCGACTCCAACTCGACTATGACTAAGATAAAACACACTTTTAACTAACCCTGCGTTGAGCACCCGAGTCTGGCTACACCTTCTTCGACTTCGAACGTGAATTTAACATATTTCTATTATAGTTACCAATTGAACTTCCTAAAACTTAATTTTCTAACAATTTTTGGAAATAACCTCTTAAAAAGGATCCTCGAACCGGACGCAATAAAATATTAGGTTGTGAAATAAGTTCGTGGCGTTTTTACCCAAGACTTTTATTTAGACAAATACAATAATTATATCAATAAGTTAATGAATTATATATTCGCCGTTGCTGTTTACAACCTCTTTCCACATCTGAACCAATTTTTTGATGCTATTCTACTCAAGATCGCTTGGTCTCGTGTCTAAGATGTTGTTGAGCGAGTTTTTGTTATCGAAGACAACGCCCTTCACATGGCTTGACAGGGAGCTTACAAGATGGCAATCGGTCGGTACAAGGAGCGAAGAATACGGCGGATGCTGAAGGAGCTCCCATTCGAACTCTGTGAATGCCGATTACACGACTTGTGCAACGTGGGGCCGGGCGTTGTCGTGAAGGAATATAGTTTGACCATGTTGACCAGGTCTTTTCAGTCGAATAGCCACATTCGCGCGATGTTTAGCTTGGAGTGTAGAACTCCTTGTTAACTGTGGCATTCTTTTCCAGCATTTCCTAGTGCACCAGGCGCTCCCAGTCCAACACAATTCATAATCTTCTTTGGATGAAAATCCGGACTGGGAGGACAGTCCCACCGAACACATATCATGAACTTCTTTGGATGAAGATCCGTCAGAACAGTCAGAATTTCAAGAATAGTTTTTAATACGCAGTTTTAAAGCCTATTCAATTTTTTGTATAAAAAAGTGCAACTTGCAAGTGGCTACAAAATATCGTAAAATATCGACAATCTCATGCATTTTCTTCCATACAAGGTTGTTATTATTGGTGTTGTTGAGTATTTCTACAGAATTAGCGACTAGCGCCGTTTTGCTACCACTGTTCTTGTGTGATGTGTTGTTTTTATTTTGAGTCGAATCCATTTCGGGAGATCCAACTACTATAACAGCAAATTTTGTATCTCTATGACTGAGATTTCATGAATTTGCTGTAAGAATGGCTTACCGAAAAAACGAAATCTTGCTCTAGCTAGTCCTGGACATTCGCAGAAATAGTGGAAAAGACTTTCTTTCACCCCATCTGCCTGGCAGCTTCTGCAGATGGGAGTGAAAGGGAGGTTAAGGCTGGCTGCATGATGCCCTACTCTCGAGGGACCTGTAAGGGTTGCAGTGTTACGTGAGATGCTTGGGCGAGAGCATCCTAACAGGTAATTCGTCCTCTGGATATTATACGACGATTATGTTTTTCTTGTTGTAGTGCATGTAGTTAATTGTTTCCATCTTCTCTCGGCTAAAGAATGGATGTTTTTATTGTGTTGAATGGGGTAGCATCTACCAGCGCCTCTATTTTTCATTACCCTCTATATTGCTATGACCGGAAACCCATATCAGAGTAATTTCAAGCCAATCACCAAGCAATTCTGGTTCCTCTCGACACTGTAAAACTAGTTTCAGTGAAATGGAATTGTAATCTAAGGCTTCGATAGCTGCTTGTCTGGAATTGGCGCTACTCTTGCAGCAATTTCTTTATAGTTTTTTAGTGATTTGCATGCTTCTCTGATTGCTAATAGTTCGCCCTGGAGCATGCTGGCATAGCCAACAAGTCTAATTGATTTTGATAAGAATTGATCACAGTTCACCGTCAATGTCGAATCTACCTATCACCTTGCATTTCCTACATTCGGCTCTCGGTGGAAAACGTACCGTGAAGTCTTTCTTGTTGTTAAGGTCGCGAATTGTAAAATCTTATTTGTTTTTAAGCAGTCAGGGTCACTGTAGGAGGATTTTGCTGTGACCTTATTATCCAGCTTCCTATGTCTATGAGTCTCAGCGCGCTGCATTTTTCTATACAAGGTACGCAGGGCAATTTTTGTATATGGAAAAAAATGGCTAGCACCGGGTTCGAAATCCTGCGCATGAAACACCAAATGATAGAAAAAGTTCTTGCTAATAGCGGTCGCCTCTGGGCAAGCAAAGCAAAGCAAAATTCCGAGTGTAATTCTGCCATGAAAAAAATCTCCTCATAAAAAAACCTCCACCGTTCGGTACACCACAAATGAGAAGAGGAGCTCAGCCAAACACCTAACAGAAGTACAGTATACAGTATACGTGCCAATTATTTATTTTTATATACAGTGCACTCGCGGTAACTCGAATAGCCGCTAAGTCGAACGACGTGCTAACTCGAACACATTTTTTTCCCTATTGACTACTTTGTAACTCGAACAATATTAAAAAGCGCTATAACTCGAACAAAAAAACAAATTTATTTGTACACACATTCTTTTCAAACATGTAATATACATTTTGTACATACATACATATGTAATAGTATGTGTATATAAATTATATGTATACTAGTGTATTGTCCATATGAATATTTCGGCGTTAATATCCCGTTAGTTTTCTGGGAACAACATCTTGCATTGACAAAATTGCTTTAAATTTGTCATTTGTAGTGTATCAGTGCACGTGAGTAATGGATCGTAAAAGGTTGAAGTGTTTAACATTAAAAGAGAGGGCTGAAATCCTTAACAAAATTAAACGTGGACGTAGTGTTACTTCTCTAGCGAAGGAATATGGGGTAGCCAAGTCCACCATAAGTCTTATAAAAAAGAAAGATAAGGCAATTTTAAAAGCAGTAAACAACACGTTTTTGGGTCCTGGGAAGAGGAGAACTTTAAAAGCTTCTGAGTTTCCTAAAATGGAAGCCGCTTTATACAAATGGTTTCTGTCCCAAAGAAAAAAGAATTACCCAATAAGTGGACTCATCTTGAAAGAAAAAGCGAAAGCTTTTCATACCCAGTTGTGTGGGGAAAATTCTACATTTTTTGCCAGTGACGGGTGGCTTCAAAACTTTAAGAAACGTTATGGAGTACGTTTGTTAAAAATTTCTGGAGAAAAACTGTCATCACAGCCAGAGCTGGTAGACCCTTTCAAAATGGCTATACAAGAAAAAATAAAGGAAATGGAGATATGTTCCGACCAAATATATAACGCCGACGAGTCCGAATTGTACTGGAAACTTCTTCCTGAGAAAACTTATGTTTCGTTGTCGGAAAAACAAGCACCGGGAAGAAAGTCTGAAAAGCAGCGTTTTACATTTATGGCATGCACTAACGCTACCGGCAACCATAAGCTTAAACTTCTCGTTATTGGCAAAGCAAGAAATCCTCGTGTTTTCAAAAAATTTAACTGTCCGGTGGAGTACAAAAATTCCAAATCAGCCTTGATGACTTCGGCGATTTTCAAAGACTGGTTTCATAATTCGTTCGTGCCGCAGGTAAAATCCAGAGTCATTAAAACAATTTTTTTAACCAAGTTAAATGACTTTAATATTTAGGTAAGAAAATATTTGAAAGATGGGGGACTACCTGGGAAGGCTCTTCATCTAATTGATAATGCCCCATCACATCCCAACGAAATCGAATTAAAGTCCGAGGATGGTTTAATTTTAACTATGTTTATGCCGCCGAATGTGACACCATTGATCCAGCCAATGGACCAAAATGTAATTCGTATAACGAAACTATACTACAGAAATTTTCTACTGGCTTCCATTTTCAACAATAATTGCGATATAACCGAATCTATGAAAAAAATTAATTTAAGAGACTCAGTAACTTTCTTAGATGCAGCTTGGAGTCGGTTAGAAAAGGAAACTGTATCCAAATGTTGGAAAAACATTTTGAGTTTTGCCAACTTAGGCCACTCTGATGAAGATAATATTCCATTGAGCGTTTAAAAAAAACAAGACTCTCTTCTTAATAAGTTTAACAATTTAGCCCCACAGGTATTCTGACTGGAATATATGTTTTAAAACTTTGACTTCTTTATGAAAAACATAATTTACAGGTCGAATTTACGCTTCATGATGTTAACAAATGGAATGATGGTGCCGAATTTACCGACACAGAAGTAATAATTGAAACTAGTGATTCTGAGTCTGAGTTTAACAACACAACTGAGACATGTGAGCGGATATCATCTGAGGAGGCAGTTAGCTCTATCAATAAGGTAATTCAGTGGGCCACAACTGAACAAGTAAGCCCCACAAAGGTTAACACTCTTCAATTGCTGCGTGAAAAAGCCATATTCAACATTGCTGCAGGCAAGAAATGACAAACACCCATTACAACTTTCTTTTCGGCCTAACTTTTCTGTTAAAGCTAACTTTTTTGTGTAACTGACACAAAGACTGCCAAATATTTGATGAAAAATATTGAAACAAATTAATTATTTTAAACATATTCATGTTCATATCCATATGAAAATAAATAAATAAATTTAATTGAAAAAAATCGATATCGATGACTGTTTTTTTAACATAGCACACTCAATTGATAAGTCGAACAAATTCGATAAATCGAACAGCGCCTGTTTTAATTAGTTCGAGTTATCGCGAGTGCACTGTATAAGCAAGCGTAAATAGTCAAAACAGGTCAAATCACGACGCACCTGTTTTATTGTGCATGAGTGCATTTATCGAACACACACCATTCGTAATTGCTATTTATTTAATTATTCAATCTAAGTCACAATTCGAAATTGAAATGAAAAAATTCAAATTACGAGCTGTAGGCGGTTAGTCCTTGACATTTCAGTCGCAGCTCGAAAGAGAGAAATTTCGAAATCACTTCTAACTTATTGAATGAAAAAGAATTCAAGAAGAAGAAGAAATTGCACAAACAGCGCACGAATAAATTCCATAAATGTGACGTTGAACACGTAGCGATGCTGCCAAATTCGCGCCACCTTATTATGTTCTTCATGGTGCCTTGGCCTTATTTCCTAAATATCTGAAATTGTGTTTCCCCTACTTGGTTTTAAAATAAAAATATACTGACATCAAAAATAAGGGGCACCCCATTAACTTCCCTTTAACGTCAGCGGTAACCATTGCGGGCGGGAAGCATTTAATTTTAGCAAAAGGGCGGTTGGGCAATGGCAATGGAGTGCATTTCTGTTATGAAAAAGCTTTTCATTAAGGCCATCTGCCGTTCGGAGGCCGCACTAAACCGTAATCATTTGTTGTCGGACGGTTTATATAAAGACTCTCTGCATAAATTGGAGCAGAAGCTCCACCAAGCGTCTAATAAAGAATGCACGCGCCATTTACGTTTTCATCCACTTACTTTTGCGACTAACGATTTTAATTATAAAAATTTTACGATTTCGTTTTTAGTTGCTCTTATTTTCGCAACTTTTTATTATCGATGTGCACCCATTTTTTCGTATTTTGTTTCTGACAAAGTAAACCAACAACAAAGCTGCTTCGGAGAGAGTTGTTTGTGTTTTCAATGGTTCCATTTCAAAAATACTCATGCACATTTTAATTACTTGCACACATACAAACATACATACATATATGGTATGTATGCATGTTTGAGCTATAAACTTATGGGATTGTAAAAAATTAACCACACTTAAATTATAAAGAATTTCAAGACACATTTTTCGCTAATTTCGCTAGCAAGGAAACATTTACATTGCATATCGGCTATCAAAAATAACTAAGTGAAGCACTTTTTGGGACCAACCAAATCGCAAAATGCAAGTTGCCTACAGTAAAACTTGAGGTATGGCCAATAAATATATATTTAGAATATGAATAAAAAAAAGATCTGGATTTTATAATTTGCTTGTTTAATATTAATATTGTGATTTATGGTACTTTACAATCCACTGACTCAAACGCAGCCGGTTTGAAACTGCAAATGAAGTACAGTGCGCGCTCGCTTATATGAACTCATTCTAAGAGGGAAATGTTCATATGTATATACGATACAAATAAAAACATTATTATTTTTTATTTAATCAATTTGTTTGCAGGCTATCTCTGACATGATAACTTGAAAAAATTGTGTTTTAAATAGGAAAAAATAATTTTTTATCGAAAACTGCATCGTAAAAGTATACAACCAAAAAGTCTTTGCTTGACAGTTGTAAATTTAAAAATTGTACAATTTTTAGTGAACGTTAAAGAATTGTGTTAATTGAGGGATATTTCAAACAACGCGCCAAAATGTTGTTTTAAAATACGATGGGTGCCTTTTATATTTCAGGATTTGGCAACCCTGGGTTTGCAATCTGGCAACTGACAGCTGTATCGCAAAGTTCGACATTTTTTGGCTTTTACGTACTCAGAGCGTTGTGAAATACCAGCGATATTTGTGTTGTTTACAGTAACTGAAAAGATTCATCTCGGTCCAAAAATGGAATTAAATCGTGAACATTTTCGTGCGATTATTTTTTACAACTTTCGACGTGGATTAACTCAGCAACATTGCATGGATGAACTTAATTCATTTTTTGGCGATGAAGCTCCATCAAGGACCAGTATTTATCGATGGTATGGTGAATTCAATCGTGGTGGTAGTTCACTCCAAGACGAATTTCGTGAAGGTCGTCCAAAATCAGTTGTTGTTCCGAAAAACATTGATGCTGTGCGCGAACTGATATTGCAAGATCGTCATGTGACCTATCGTGAGATTGAGACAATCTTCGGCATTAGTGGGACCAGCATGCATTCAATATTGCATAAACATTTGATTGTCAAAAAAATTTGTTCGCGTTGGATCCCACACAATTTGGCAATCGCTCAAAAAAAGGCTCGTGTCGATTGGTCGAAGGAAATGCTCAAAAAATACGATCGCGGGGCTTCGAAACACGTCTATGACATCATGACAGGTGAAGAATCATGGATTTACGCGTATGAGGCCGAAAGTAAACAGCAGTCGACTGTATGGGTGTTTCAAGATGAGCCAAATCCAACAAAAGTTGTTCGCGCACGAAGCACTTCCAAGCAAATGGTCGCCTGTTTTTTCGGAAAAACTGGATATGTCGCAACCGAACCACTAGCACAACGCAGAACAGTAAATTCTGAGTGGTACACAAACATTTGTTTGCCAGTTGTTTTCCAAGAAATTAGGAAAACCAATCGCCAAAGACGGTTCACTCTTCACCAGGACAATGCGAGCTCTCACACATCGGCTCAAACAACTGCATTTTGAGCACCCAAAACATCGAATTAATGGGTCATCCGCCGTATAGTCCTGACTTGGCACCGAATGACTTCTTTTTATTCCCGTACGTAAAAAACAAACTGAGAGGTCAACGTTTCTCTTCAGGTGTCGAGAGAAGCGGTTGCGGCATTCAGAATGCATGTTTTGGAAGTACCTCATTCAGAGTGGGAAAAGTGCTTCGACAATTGGTTCAAACGCATGCAAAAGTGTATAGATCTTCATGGAGAATATTTTGAAAAACAATAGTAAAATATGTTAAAAATTAGATTCTTTGCGGTTTCGCTATTGTCAACTACAGTTGGCAGTCCTAGCAAGAAATGACGCCCGAGCGAGGTAGAGAACGCGAGCTAAGGGAAAGAACAATCGGTTGTTCATTGCCATCGGTAGCGCCAATGCGAGCAAGTCGCGTGTCTAGAATTCGGAGTTTAATACTGTTTCTCTTTAATATTGGGTTGGCGAACAAGTTCATAGCGTTTTTATATTTTCTGTTCCTTTACAACGTTACCACGTTTGGCAAAAGGTAAGTATACATTCGATAGAACTCTTTCTACTCTACAAAACTATGTCACTTATATTTTTGAGTTATTAATTTTTTCAAAGTTTTGAGGCTTAGAAACGAAATACCCAAGAGGCAAAAATCAATACTTTCGACACCTGCTCTTCTTTGCTGTTCATCAAGGTCAAAAATCTGCCGAAGCAGTCCAAGACATTTGCGACGTGCATGGGGAAGGTGTCAAGGGAGAGTCTACAACACTGAAATTGTGAAATATTGTGCAAAGTTCAAAAATGGAGACTTTTGCGTCGATGACACGTCCCGCAGCGGAAGGCCTTCTGAATTCGATGAAGAACGTCTCAAATCACTTTTGAAGGAGACTGGTCCCAAACCAGTCGTGAATTGGCAGAAAAAATGAACTGCGATCATAAAGCGATTCTCAATCACCTTCATTGAATGGGATTTACGGAAAAACTGGAAGCCCGGGTGCCTCACGAGCTCAACGAAAAACAACAAAGAAAGTCGACTCAACATCTCGCCCGCCATCGAGAAACACGCGGTCACAAACAAGGCTTTTTGTAAAGAATCGTCACGGAAGTTGAGAAATGGTGCCTATGCATCAATGTGAAGCAAAGACAGGAGTGGGGGGCTCCAAGAGATATGCCAAAACCGAGAGTCAAGCCAGATTTTCATCCAAAGAAGATCATGAATTGTGTTTGGTGGGACTGGGAGCGCATGGTGCACTGGGAAATGCTCGAAAAGAATGGCACGCTCAACTATGAGCTCTACATTGCCCAGCTACACCGCGTGCATGAGGCTATTCGACTGAAAAGACCTGATCGACATGATCAAACCATACTCCTTCATGACAACGATAGGCCCCATGTTGCACAAGTCATGTAATCGGCATTCACAGAGTTCGAATGGGAGGTCTTTCAGCATCTGCCGTATTCTCCGGACCATGCACCGACCGATTACATCTTTTCCGCTCTCTGTCAAACCATATGAAAGGTGTTACCTTCGATAACAAAGAGGTCCTTAAAAACTGGCTCAACAACTGCTCTGATACCAGACCAGACGATTTTTGGCGGAACGACATCCGCAAATTGGTCGAGAGGTAGGAAGAGGTTGTAAACAGAAACGGCGAATATATAATTGATTAGCTTATTGATATAATTATTGTTTTTTGTTTAAATAGAAGTCTTCGGTAAAAACACTACGAACTTATTCCCCAACCTTGTACAATTTTCCACAACGCATACGATAATTTTATGAAATGAACCAATAATAATAGTTTCCACCAATAATTTGCTCTTCAAGAAATACGCAACTCAAAATTTGTCATTTTAAGATGTTTATTGAGAGAAAAAACAAATCTTTAAAAATATTTTTTATTGTTTTTAAAACTTGCATATGAATCGCATAGAAGCATTCGAGATACTAAGAAGACCACTTAAAATTCCATGGACCGACCGTATCGCCCATTCTTAAGTACTTCGAAAAGAAAATAGCGATAGAGAGCTTCTGTGGTGTATTAAACGCAGAAAAGCAACCTTCCGGGGTCATCTATGCCGAAGTTATAAGAATAATCTCGTGGAAGTTATACTGCCATAAAAGATTGAAGGAAAACGAAGCATCAGAAGAAAAAAATTATCCTGGTTGCGAAATATACGTCAGTGGAACGGAGTCCAAAATATCGGGCATCTCTTGGAGCTGGCCCTAAACAGAGACATTTTTTAAGTATTTTAAATAATTTTATAATTTATGAATGTGTATTTATGCGTTTTTTGTAAGCAAATTTTTTATTATTACTGTATACTTTTATTTTTATGCACTGAATTTTATTCATTATATTTCATGCATGAACGCTTACATTCGGTAATTGATTTTTTGAATTTTGATGAGTTGACTCGGTTTGACTGTGTTTATGACCTGTTGTACAATGGAAATTCAAGTTGAAGGTATGTAAAACATGTTGAACGTTTTCTTATCTTTTTTAATTATTATTTGATGGGTTTTCAGACCGTACGAAATACGTACTTTAAAATTTCCCCTTTTTTTTTTTATAAGAAGTTTGTAAAGTTTTAACTAAGTTCGCACGAATTCGCACAAATGAAACATACATTAAAATATTCTTACATATGTCCTCTTTAAGGAAAAATAGTTTCCAGCTGCGATGACCTGCGACTGCGCTTGATATAGGGTCTAATCTGTACCTATGTGACTCATCTACGAGTAAATGTTATATTTGTGGTGCGACACCTAAAGAAATGAATGACGTAGAAAAGTGTAGAAACAAACAAGTAAACTCCAGTAGATTTGAATTTGGTTTATCACCCCTGCATTCTTGGATTAGATTTTTTGAATACTTTATTCATGTTTCTTATAGAATCGAATTTAAAAGGTGGCAAGCACGTTCATCTGAGGAAAAAGCACTTTTAGCTAAGAGAAAGGAATTCGTTCAGAGGGAGTTTAGAGAACAATTAGGCTTGATAGTTGACAAACCGCGAAGTGGAGGAAGTGGCACCTCTAATGATGGAAATACAGCACGAAAATGTTTCCTTCATTCAACCATATCATCCGAAATCACAGGAATAGACAAACACGTTATAGACAGATGTAGTTATCTCCTACAATGTCTTTCATCTGGTTTTAAAATTAATTCGAATAAATTCAAAATATACGCACTAGACACTGCTAAAATTCTAGTTAGTAAATATTCATGGTATAATTTACCTGCATCAGTTCATAAAGTGCTCATTCATGGGTCGGAGGTAATCGATCATTGTTTATTATCAATTGGAGAATTATCAGAGGAGGCAGCTGAATCATGTAATAAATTAGTGAAACAATTCAGACGTGACAATACCAGAAAGCACTCAAGAACTGTAACTAACACGGATCTTTTACACAGGCTTCTTCTTAATTCCGATCCATTTATATCTAGTCTACGAAAATTACCATGTAAAAAGAAATCTATGATGTCAAGAGAAGTGTTAGATTTACTGAGTTAAAAGTTTTGTATTTCTAAGTGCATTAACTTTTTGGAAAGTGAATATTTTATTATTTTCATAAATAAGAATAAGTTAACTCATCCTTTCGGAATTTAATGTTTTTTTCTATTACTGTTTATAATTTAAGATTTATGCAAAACCTTAAACGGAACAAAAAAATTTTATGTAAAAAATGTGTGTACCTAATTTTCCTTTGACTTTTTATATTAATTATATATTACTTTATTATATATTATTATTATTATATCTTATATATATTCTTATTATATATATATTACTTTTTATATGTCTTAATGTTTTTTTAACAAATAAAAACATTTATCAACTTAAAAACGTACTAAAAAGTCATTTATCACGCCAAAAGTTCCTATGACCGCTCTTCCTACGCAGCGGGACCACTGTGCAGTGGATTGAATTGAATTGAATTTAGTCATTGTAGTAAATATTTCCGCAAATTTTGTACTCCATTCTGTAAGATTGTAATACCATAGGCTGAAAATGCTGAATAAATTGGAAATTAAGAGTTGAAAGTGTTTTAACTTCAGCTCATATCGCTGCATTTTTCGCATATCCTCGGATGTGCTCGAAAAGACAACACGTAAAATACCAAATTGTACCTTTAGTAAGTGCTTACACACACGGACAAAATTATTCATACAACCATTAGTTTTTTTTTTCATACAACCATTAAATCGGTCAAACGCTGAATCGAAGTCGTTTTACTATCTATAGCATAATAAAGCGTTTTAAAGGGGAAACAAATCTTAAGAGCACACCTCATAACGGAAGACCTCCCAAATTGACCCCAAGTGATGAACGCCATATATTAAGAAAAATAAAAAAGAATCCAAAAATTACATCAACGCAAGTAGTAGCAGAAGTGCGAGAAGAGATCAATAAAGAAGTCCATCCGAAAGCAGTTCGCAAGGCCTTGAAACGTGCCGGGCTGTGGGCAAGAAGTAAGTTGAATTTATGTGTCAAACTTCGCGGGATTAAAATTTCGCTCTAGTTATTTTTTCATGAGTTGGCAGCACTGTTAATAACATCTGGGCAAACTTTCATGTGAATGTCATTATCAGTAATATATTTACGCTTGTGTTTACCAAACGACCAAGAGTGCATTTTTCGATTTTTACAATGTCTGATTTGATTGAGCAGAGAAGTGCCATCAAATTTTGTTTGCGGAATGAAATTTCGGCTGCGGAAACGTTTAGCATGTTGCAGAAGGCATTTGGTGATTCGACCATGTCGCAGGAAAATGTTTATAAGTGCTACAAAGACTGCAAAGAGGGTCGAGAACGTGTTGTTGACTTGGAGCGCTCCGGACGACCATCGACGTCAATAGATGACCAACACGTCAATAAAGTGAAGGAGTTAGTGCTCAAAAATCGTCGGTTGACTGTTAAAGACCTTACTGATATGATCGGAATATCAGAAGGATCTGTGAAAACCATTTTGAAAGGCCATTTGGGCCTACGAAATGTCAAATCTCGTTTGGTACCGAAAACTCTCAATTTCTTGGAAAAAAGTCGTCGCGTTGATGTGTGTGAAACAATGCTTTCAGACTATCAGGACAAGCTCAAATGCATTATTACGGGAGATGAAACTTGGATTTATGCTTACGACCCTGAAACAACCGACCAATCAAGCGAATATCGTGCTAAAGGCGAGGCCAGACCGAAAAGAGCACGTCAAAGTCGTTCAAAAATAAAGGTCATGATGACAGTTTTTTTCGATTTTCGTGGTGTGGTGCACTATGTCTTCCTTCCACCTGGCCAAACTGTTAATAAGGAATATTATTTGAGCGTTATGCGTCATTTACGTGAAGCAATTCGTCTAAAAAGACCAGAATTATGGGCCAACAACTCTTGGTTTTTGCATCACGATAATGCACAGTCTCACATTGCACTCGTTCTTCGTGACCATTTCGCCAAAAATTCCACGCATATCGTTCCGCAACCACCGTATTCGCCTGATTTGGCTCCGTGTGACTTCTGGCTATTCCCAAAACTCAAGAGACCACTCCGGGGAACGCGTTTCGAGTCGATTGAGGAGATAAAAGCTGAATCGAAGAAGGTGCTGATGGCTATACCGGAAATGAATTATTTGGCATGTTTCGGGGATTGGAAAAATCGTTGGCATAAGTGTATTTGATCGAGAGGGGATTATTTTGAAGGGGATGAAATTGATTTATAAGAATAAATAAAGATTTTTCGTTTTACAATCAAATTCACCTTACTTTTTGCCCACAGTATAGTTCGCGAATGGCTCGAAATAAACCACTCATCAACAAAGTTAATAAAAAATAAGATGATAACGTTCGCAAAGAAGTATAAGAATACGTCACTTGACAGTTAGAGCAACGCTTTTTTAGCGACGAGAGTTCAACATTGGTCAATCAGCTGGAAGGATTCGAGTCTGGAGAAACCCCAATACCGAATTCTATAGAAGCACTGTCGCACCTCCTGACACCATTACACCTCCGCGATTACTTTTCGATTCTTATTTGTGCCATGATAATGCCATGAATCCTATGCAAATTTGATTTCAAATGACTTTTGTTTTCAAGCTAGCGCAAATTTGAAGAAAATATACCGAAACTAATTATTTTGCTTGATTTAGAGCAAAGACTGCGGGTAGAGGAAAGGTAAGGTAACGATTTTTAGTAAATTTAATCCAATTTTAAAAATGATTGATTATTTGTAGGAGTTTATTGATAGTGCTGAGAAACTCATTTCGCGATGGACAAAATCTACCAACGATGCGGTTTCTTTGGTGGACTTTTAGGGGCCTCAAGTTCATATTAGTTACCCCACAAATATTTCAAGTCGTGATATTGTGAAAGAAAAGTGAAAAATACAACTTTTGCATTTAGTGGAAGCTGTTTTTACCAATGAAATTCAATAACAAAACTTTTTCATATGCATTATAACATATTTCATTTTTTTTTCATTCCTTTTTAACAAAAACGTTAGGTCACAAGCTAGATTTTTTTTTTAACTTTTGTTTAAAGGTAATTCCAATGTATCAAAATGTTTAAGCTGGAAATAAAAATACTGCAAATAAGCATCTTTTTTTGGTAAGAAATATTAATCATTAATATTAATTATACATTGATGCATACGAGTACAGTGGATCCCAGACAAGGTGTTCCTGTGTTCGCTTTTTCAATATTTACTAATATACATTTTTCATTTACTATTGTTTTTCGTTAATTGACACGCCCTTAAAAAGCTACCAACAACATGCGCATACACTCACAAACAACTTTGCTCACGTTAAAGCTGCAATATAACCCGAAAAACTGTACAGAAAAAACTTGTAACTATAAAAATAAGAAAAATTGTTTTTGGAAATATCCTAAAAGCTGTGACAGTTTTTTAAATAAAGTCAGAAAAATAATTTTAACTCAATATGCGTAATGCACAAAAAGTTAGAATAAAATGTGAATTAAATTAGAAAATTGAAAATTGAAAAAAGTGAGTTAAATTTAACAACTTCAAAATCAAGTCGCAAACACAAGAAGATCAAGGATTCGACTTGACATTGACTTTTATAAAAGTAGAGTTCAGCAATAACCATATAAATCCAAATTCAAAACTTTGTGCAAATTAAAATTCATCAAATTCTTCAATTTTTTAAACAAAATTTTTAGAAACTTTTCGGGTATATAGAGTTTTGAGGCCACGCAATTGTACGCGCACTTGCACGCTTGCCACGAACCTTCTCCAATTTTTCACACACAAATTGTCAGTAGAAAGAAAATTTTCATATGCAAGTATTTTGATGGAACGAAAGTGTAATTAAAGCGGAAAAAGAACTTTTAATTTTACGTTTACACAGAACGTGAATCGAACCACTACACGCTTTTCTACTATTTTCGATACAAATTACTTAAAAACAAATGCTAAGAGACTTGAAAATAAAAGCAAAAAAAATTACCAAGCCAATTATTCTTCATTCCCACGACAGTCGGTTTTACGTAACCGGAACGACCCAAATTTTTATCCGCCCAAGGACTGTCACTTCAGCATTGCCCGTATATGCATGGGAAATGTTTATGCTGCTATAATAACAACAACAACAAATGTTAAAACCTCGCGTACAAGAAATATTCGACTTTTTTATTCACTCCATTGAATGTCCATAAAATCGAGCGTCTATGTAAAAGAGCGGGTACTGTATTTCACTACTGCGTTTACCTTGAATTCCATTTGTTTTTGTTTGACTGGTTTGTTACTCTTATTACAAATGCATCATACATAAAAAGCATACAATACATACATACATCCATGCATACTATGTACATTCCCCTCTGCATATTTTTACATTCCCCTCTCAATGTTTTCTATTGTGGAAACAATAACAATAATAGTGTGTGCAGAGATGTATGAATGTATGTGCATAAGTATGTAATTATAATTTTAACAGCTGTTCGTCTTGATATTGGCCCACAAGCAGAGATTTTTTTTACGCTATTCCACATAAATTCGTTTAGCGCGGCCGCGGTTTGTGGTTACAAAAGCCGAAGTTCTATTGACTCACCTCATTGTAATCGGTTGCTGTTTATTAAAGCACTGTAAATACTTTTTGTTAACTTTGTCAAGTGTTAAATTGACAATATATTTTTCGAAATTACTTTGACTAATTGTTTTTTTTTTATTTATTTTTATTTACTGAGAGCCATTTAACCGCTTGCCTGTCACGTTAACAAACAGCTGCGCATTTATATGGCTTGAGAGCTCCTACGCGATCGAAACTCTACTGAATACTGAATAAGTTTAACGAATGTCGGCAGAAGTTAATTGAAAGTATTCGTGATCATAAAACTACACCTGATGTGATAGCATTTACACATTTTAACTGAGTAATATATATTAGCTACCAAAGCAAATGCATACAAAGTGATAGCAGCGGAACTGCTGAGTTGTATTTTTTTGTTTTGTTTTCTTTGATTTATAATAATTTTGCGCACATATCGGTTGTATGTGACAGCATAAATGTATTGAGATAGATAAGACATATGTACATATAGATGTATCAAAAACACCTTACAATATTGAGAGGAGTCGATCTAGACGTGTCTCTCCGTCCACGCGTCCGTGCGCAGGCACGATGCCCCGATCAAAAATTTACGTTGTTCATTGAAATTTTATTACCCTTTATCGAAGTTAAGTTTTTGTTTAAAATGCAAAATCGGTCAATGACCACCTTCCATATAACGGTAATTATGAAGATAGAAAAAGTTAAGTGAACTCGAAAACTCCGACGTAACTAACATTTTGTATAATAAACGGGGGAGGGGCACCTTTTGGGATTTTTGATATGTGTGCCTCGACAACTCGCCCCAACTTGGCATACAGATTGCTACCCACCCACTTAAGTACTATAGAGATGGGTTAAAAACCACGCCCACTTTATATATTAAGACTAAATTTTCATTCTTTCCGCTGATATAAGTATGTACATACATATATCGGGTGTTTTTAAGAGCTTGAGAACTGAAAATAATAATAAAAAAAGAAGTATTGCTGGAATGGATTTTTTTTTGTAATCTGGTATTTAATTTCATCAACTGTAGAATATTCCGGTCGAATATCATCAGCAACAATGCGCTGTGGAGATTAACGAATGAGGAGCCTATGGCAAATCAAACGCAGAAAGTGGCGATGGATAGGTCACCGCTTGAAACACAGATGCAGGCATTCCAAGAGCAAAGTGCAGGTTTGCCCCGCTGGATTCCACGTAGACCCCAGAGCCGGAGCCATGCTCGGTCCTGGAGCCATCCGTAAAAATGCGAAAACAGTGTTTGCCGGGCTCATTTTCTGAGTCTTCCCACAACTGAGTCTCTGGTAGCACTACACTGTAGTCACATGCTTAGAAAACCACGAGATAGCATCACGACAATGGCACTAGACTGGAACGCGCAAGGGAGCAGAGCTCACGGTCGGCCGAAGACCACTTAGCGAAGGTCGAAGTTGCGCGAACTAGCAGATGCCGACATATGTAACATGGGACGGGGCAAAAGCAACAGCCCAGAATTGTGTACCATGGAAGAGTCTTGGTGAGGCCCTATGCTCCCGAGCGGAGTGAACAAAAAAAAAATAAATAATTGGCGCGTACACTTCTGTTAGGTGTTTGGCCGAGCTCCTCCTCCTATTTGTGGTGTGCGTCTTTATGTTGTTCCACAAATGGAGGGGCCTACAGTTTCAAGCCGTCTACGAAGGGCAGATATTTTCATGAGGAGCGTTTTCATGGCAGAAATACACTCGGAGGTTTGCCATTGCCTGCCGAGGGGCGACCGCTATTAGAAAAATGTTTTTAAAAATTTTGCTTTCACCGAGATTCGAGCCAACGACCTCTCTGTGAATTCCGAATGGTAATCACGCACCAACCCATTCGGCTACGGCGGCCGCGGAGTGAACAAGGATATACAAAAATATATAACTTCATGGCACTAAATTTTTTGAATATGATAACCGGCATATGTCTGTCACGGCTACGAGTTAGATAGTTCTTTCGATCAATCCAGTTTTTGAATACTTTTTCCAATAAATTTGGTCGTCTTGCGTCAATAGTGGCTTGCAATAAATCGCTCTTTAAGCGCGCTGTATGGCAAGTTGCACCGTCTTGTGGGAACCAAAAGTCGCCGATTCATTTTCAAAACCAAAAATTCAGTCAGCATGGCTCCATAGCGCTCGCAATTTACCGTAACGGCAGCTCATTTATCATTCCGAAACAAATAAGAACCGATGATGCCGTCAGTGCTCTATAAACTTCGCGAACAGGTTTTTTTTTTCAAAGTAAATTTCCACAAATTGGGGGAGTTTTTCTGACGTTAATCGATTCATGATGACTTACCAAACTTTACTGAACAGAAATACACAGAAATTCACCGTTATCGATGTCGATAGTTTTCAAGCAGCTAAAATACAACCGATGTAACGGGATAACTCTCATTTATTTGATTCCAAAAATTTGCTTTGTAAAGTTCATTCCATATCAAATATGGCATTTTCTTATTTGTTTTATTGTTGTTTGTTTACATTCTGTAAAGTAAATATAAGTTTTGTTTTTGTACTACTGCTATCCCCTTGTACTACTGCTATAAATTCGCCTTGACATCTATTGAATTCAACTCTCTGTGAGGTTATACGAGCACTGCATGTTAAATTGTCAAAGAAAAACAAAGAGAGTGATACGGAGACAGAGCGCAGCGTTAGTTTACATTTACTGCCTAACCGTAAATGGATCTAAAAAAATAGTTAGGAATTCCCCTCTGTGAGACATTTTTGTGCCATATGCACATTTCAAGCTGAATTAGTTCCTTTTCTTCTAGTATATCTGTTAGTGCAAAGCAAACACATACACATGCATCCACGTACATCCAAATTATAAAATTACTGACTTTAACCCTTAAATGCATTTCTTTTTAATTTTTTTATTAAGTTTTCATTGCCATTAGTTACTGGAGTTTGTACAAAACAAATTAATATTGCGTTACTCTACTTAAATATTATGAAAATAAATAAACGAGTTTGTTTTTTAATTGACCAGGTCTTGTGGCTTTTTGCGCTTGAGCCTTCTCCATTTATTTGTGTCAACAAGAATGGATGCCTCTGTGTTTATGTTTTTATTCAGTGTATATTTATGAGAATTGGCTATCTTCTTTATTGCATAATTTTATTTTATATTTAAATAAAAAATAGTTTAAAAAAACTAAAAAACACTCTTTTATTGCTAAACGAATAAAATAAATTTTAATGACAAAGGGACCTATAATGAAGTAATAGCAAATCGAACGATCAGTCATAGTCAACTACCTCAGAACAGAATTATAACAAAAACTGACATACAAATAGAA
Source organism: Anastrepha ludens (assembly GCF_028408465.1). NCBI lineage: Eukaryota > Metazoa > Arthropoda > Insecta > Diptera > Tephritidae > Anastrepha > Anastrepha ludens. The sequence continues at coordinate 105,687,201 of NC_071499.1, forward strand.
TAATTCAAATTAGAGTTAAAAGCGTGGGATGCTTGATATAGTAAATATTAAATCATTCTATTGGCAACTACCTATGTATAGAGGGTTATGAAAGTGAAGCAAAATGCAATTTTTAATTTCAGAAAATGAAGACAAAACTAAAAAGATCTCTTTTTTTAGATTTACTTCGAAATGAAATTTTTCAAAGCTGTTGCTTGTCTTATTTATTAAAGTGTAGCGATACTGGACACATTTTACTCCAGCATACATCCAGGCATTTTGCAACTTCCGTGGGAGCCAATATCCAGCACTATCTGTTCGCATTTCCTTTGGCGGAATATACTGTGTTGGTCTTCGGCGCTTCTTTTCTTGAAGCTCGCTCCCTCTCAATGCTATTTTCAATACTAAGTAGGACTTCCACGAATACTGAACATTTCAAAGGCTTAGCCGACATAGTCAAGAACTTCTAGTCCATATAAAATGAACTTAAGTTACTTATACCATGCACCACTAGGTCGTTTGTCGGAAAAAAAAAACAAAATCTTACATTTTACATATGTTACTATGGTACCATGTATTGAATTCGTTTAAAATTAATTTTATATATTCTATAGCACCAGTGATGAACTTAAGGGGGGGTAACGTTAATTCATGGAAAAAAGGCACATTTTTATGATTTTTTTTTTGATGACACAGTTAAAATTTAGTCGTCAAATCTTTTACTACATAAAATTATAGCATTTGAAGTATATTTTGTGAAATTTTCATCCAAAAATATTTAAAAATACGGCAAAGGCAGAAATTATTCGGATGCATCTCAAAAAAAAGTAGTTTTGCGGTGCCCCTCATAACTCGGTGTTAAATCATCTGAAATCAAAAAACCAAAGTTATTTCGTTAGATAATCGTTTTCTCCGGGCAACGCCGAGGATTTTTTGAAATTAAAAATTTTTTTGATTTTTGGGAACACGTTAAAGTCAAAAACACGATTTTCGCGTAAAAAATCGGTGAATTAGTTACCGTAAAAACAAAAGTATCAACAAATTCGAAAAACATCTACAGTGCATCGGTGCAGTAGTTTCAAAGTTATGAGGGGCACCGACTTTGAAAACGTAAGTTGTGGGAAAAACGCTTTAAAGTTTTAAATACAAAAAAAATCAGAGTAGGTAGCAACACTTACATGGCTGTATCTTTGTAAGTTTTGCTCCGATTCATCTAAAATTTTCACAGAATATTCTTGAAGGGTTCTTCATTTAAAAAATCAAATAAAAAAAATGCAAAAAAAAAATTTTAAAACGTAAGAAATGTGCACCAAGTTGCATTTATGCTATTTTTCGCTAGAACATTTCAATTTTCTTTATGTTGCTTGAAACTGAGTTTTAATGTTAGCTTTACACCCAAGTAATTATATTCTTTCGTTATTGGTATAACTTCGCCGTGAAAAAACCACTTTTCTTTTTCTGCTATTCTACCGCCTCTCCGAAAAATCATTATAGCTGACTTGGATAAGTTAACTTGCATATTCCACTTTTCGCAGTATTTTTCTAAGTTGCTTATCATTTTTTGAAGAGCACTAACCTCATCTGCCAATATGACGATATCGTCAGCATATAATAGCAAACGGATATTTACGGCTCATCTATAAAGAGTCCCCCCTCCAAGCAGCCATTCAAGTAAAGAGCAAAGAGCAAAGGTGAAAGCAGGCACGCTTGCTTTACTCCTGACGATATTTTCAATTTTTCACTCATTTCATCTCCTACTTTTACTATCGAACATGTAACAAATTTCAATAAAGTTTGCCATTTTGGTAGATATTCCTATTTCACGAAGCTTGCATAGCAATAGTTGTCTAGGGACAGTATCAAAAGCGGCTTTAAAGTCCACAAAAAACGCGTACACTTTTTTCTTCTCCCTAAACTTAATAAGGGCAATTCCTGCTAGGTTATATATGTTATCTACGATTGAATGTCGCTTTCTGAAACCTGCTTGAAATTCTGTTACAATATTTTTATTTTCTACTCAGCTTGTGAGTCGCTCATTTAAAATACCCATCATTATCTTTGCAACACAATTCATGAATGAGATACCTCTATAATTGGAGGGAGATTTCCCATCGCCTTTTTTAAAGAGCGGATATATCAGACAAGTCACTAGCCACTAGCCATTTTCTGCTTCTCATACTAAGGCGATATCTACCAATGAAACTGTCCACAATAGCCACTCTACCCAATATGTAATGTGTTGTAACGCACGATAATTTCAAATGTTTGGCCGATCTCATCCTCCTGTTTGTGCTGCGCGGCTTGATGTTTTTTCCACAAATAAAGGGGCCAAGGGACCTGTTGTTTTACTATATGCCACCTGCGAATGGCAGATAATTTTTTAATTCTAATGCGAAACTTTTTCAATGCAAAAATAGGTACACTTGGATATTTGCCATTGCCTGCCGTGGGGCGGCCAATATTAGAAACAACTTTTCCCTATCATTTGGTTTCGAACCCGCGTACTACCGAATGGTAATCACACACCATCCCATTCGCCTACAGCAGCATGTAATGTCATTTATTTATTTCATAATTTATTAGCACAATAATAAAAATATCAAAATGTAATATAACATACATGAAAACCCATAAAACTAGAAGATATTACTACATACTAGACTAGGATAACAAATCTTATAGTGCAATATCTCGTAAGAGTGAACGCAAGTAAGAACACAGAACATTGTTGAAGTTGCTCTCACCTAAGTTGCGGATCGCACTGGCGAAAATCAGTTTTGCAGATAGTTAGATAGTTGTACAAGTATTTAGGCACAGTCGAGATCATTCAAGCGAACCAATTTTGTCAATTTTTTTTCATAAAGATAGTTGGGCGTATCCAATATATAAGAAAATTAGTCAGAATAGAAAAATACAGTTCCTCGCTTTGATGTATTCAAATATTTCACGTGCAGGTAACCACGATTTATCAGCTGGAGATCTGCTCGTATTTCGCTAGCCATACACTTAGCTAGTAATCCTTTTGAGTACTACTTATTGTGGGCATATTGAGCATCCAATCGACTGTAGAATAGTTCGAAATAACAGATTATTTGCCAGTGACTGAATAGCTGCCGTCAAAGTAGCAAAAGTCATAAAATTACTGCTTAACTGCACAGCAGCCATTCTCTTAAGTCGAATACGAACTTCTGCTTCTGACAAGAATGATAGGTTTGCCAGCTTTGCTCTTTAATTGTAGTGAAAAAGAAAATTGTAAGGGGAACTTCGGCTGCCACGTCATTGGGGAGATTCAGCCAAATTATGCACGATCATTTCACATGCATTCACACACTCGTCCAATCAGCCATTGTTCAATAGTAACGAAGCAATATGAGTGGAGATTGTGTTGATTTTTTCTGTATATCACTAACACAATTCCACAATCATTTCACACATATTCACACACTTGTCCAATCAGTCGATGTGCAGACAGCAACGAAGTGTCATCGGTTGATTTTTTTCGTATATCAACAACACAATTTAATTTTTTTTTTTTGTAAACACATCCCAAGTGGCGTCAACCCACGAATTGATTCTGCCAAATTCGTTTAGAATCGAATAACGGTCTGCTAAAGAGCACACATATTTCACCATGTGCTTGTGAGAATTTGTCAGTTGCAGTCGCAGAAAAAGCAAACAACGAGTGCTGAAAGAATGGGAATTACTTCGGCAGTCTCAACCTTCGACAGTTTTTATCAGCTTTTAGAAACGTCCACTATTTTTTTCTGCTTTTCTACTGCAAGTAGGCAAAACAAAAGCACAGAAAATATAAATGCCGAATAGAAAGTAAAAGAAGTTACCACAAAACCATCAACAACAGCTGCACTGATATAAATATATATAAATATATATAAATATTTTTTTGCTCGCAGCTTTAAAAGCTGTGCTAATTTTTAAAACTAAGCTTGTTGCCATATGGCAACAAATTTCTCGTAAGGTGTTAACTTGCATTAGATTGTAGAAGTTTATTTGCGATTGAAACCAATACAAAACATTTGTTGCCATATGGCAACTTTAAAAAAAAGCACTTAACATAAAAAATAAAAAAAAAAAATTATTTTTATTGTTATTGATCCTAAAATAAATACTCAGACAAAAATTTGGTATTTTTGGGATGGCGCATTAAAAAGATGTAGCGAAAGGGTTAAACGGAAAACTATTAAAGCGGCTGACTGCCGAAGTACTTTGCAGTCTTTCAGCGATGGTTTTTGCCTGGTTTTGCTAAATGATGGTAAGGTTCCGCAATCTCTTCATCATCGCAATCTTCCACGAGACTTTAATTATGATCTTCTTTCTGAAAAACAAAGTGTCAATCACCCAAAGAATCGGTTTTTTAGTCTTTGAAATAAAAAAAACAAAAAAACTACTGATTCTTGTGAATGTAAGATGAACTTTATTAAAAGAATTATGGTTTCGTGTGAATACTTTAACCTTTTTTTTATGTGAAATTTATTAAGTGTTTAGCCCTTTACATTTTTAATGAGCATATTTCTGTATTCGGTGCCATTTTTAATAAATTCCTTGAGTTTTGCTTCGTAAATGAACCTTTCCATTATAAAATGCATATTTGGGCTAAAATGTTGATATCTTTTGTCTTATGTTTCGACCTTCGCAAAAAAAGAACAAAAACGCAAGCCCGCTTGGTTTCAATTAGTTGACATTATCGGGCATTCACTGTAAGTCAATTAGCAAATGCCAATGCATCAAAAAAGTGCTGCCAAATTATAAAATGCATCATGCAACTTGTGATTTACTTGCAACTTCAGGCATTGACACAATTTTCTTATTGTCACATTAATTTTAAGGTTATGCTGCACTTTTGCAACAGAGAGAATTTAACTCGAATCCCATGTCGATGGGCGTTCGTGTCCGACCCGTTTTCATGACACCACTGCACGGTGCATGTTTCATACCATTTTTTTATAATAAAATATTATTAAAATAAAAAAAATGTAAAAAATCTCTTCGGATATAATTAGTTAAACCATAGAAGAACCTTATGCATTTTTTCTAATTTTCGGTTGGCGTTATATGGTAGAAATAAGCGCCGACCCATCGACATGGGATTAGGGTTAAGGGTTAGCAAATATAATATAATTTTTTAATATTGCGCCTAATGGTATGCAAAATGTTTACCTAACTCTATGCAAAAAGGTTAAAGCAGCACAGACATAGAGTCACATGCCATTTGCCATTACGGATCTGTAACGGGCTTGAATATGAAAACAAATCAGCTGTTTGCTAAATCGTCTAAATTTCATTCTCATTAAATCATTCATAAACAAAATGGTGCGGAAGCGCTAGAGATTCTGGATGAATCACCACTCTAACCAAAGCATTCATAAGTGCCATCTGTTTGCCTTATTACACAAATTTAAAACCTTATCATGGTCAGGTGAATTAAAACTATGTCAAAATTTCTTAATGTATAAAAAAGTTCTGAGCACGATAAACGCGACGGCCCACTTACCGCGACAGTTCCATTTTAAGCATTGCGGGTTCCGTAAGCGAGAAGACTTCAGTGACAGTCAGGCTGCATTGAAGGTCCTGGAGAACGTGAAGCAAACCTCAAAGATTGTTCAAGAATGTAAGAAGAAGCTCAATTCTGTCGCAAGACAAAACACGCTTGTACTTATATGGGTTCCGGGACACTCCGGTGTTCAAGGAAACGAAATTGCCGACGAATTGGCCAACCGTGGATAAGCGATGCCCCACAGGGGCCAGAGCCAATAATCGGAATCAGTTCCGCAGGAATCAAGAATTGGATCAGCGATTATGTAGGCAATCTACATAAAGAGCGATGGTCCGGTCTAGAACGCTGCAGAACTGCAAAGTGTTTTGTGACAAGTCCGAACAGAAAACTGTCAAACTTTCTACTAAAACTTAGAAGGAAAGACATTCGGTTGATGGTCGGCATTATTACACGACACAACCCATGGGGTCAGCATATGACCACCATTGGAATCATCGAGGACCCGGTATGCCTGTCATGCTTGGAGGAGGCGGATAGCACTGAGCACTTTCTCTGTGAGTGTCCTGCCTTTGCTAAACACGGCTACGAGTTTTGGGTTCCGATGTCATGAGAATGAGTAATATTCGTTTTCTAAAACTCGAGGATATTTACAGATTTGCCAAAGAATCTGGAAAATTCTCACAGGACCACCTATCTCTATCTCTGTCTCTATTCTTTCCTATCTCTTTCTCTGATACTTTTCTCCTTCCCTCCTTGACTATCTTCCCACTTTCCAGGGCTTTAAATACAATGGGCTCTTTAGCCTGAGTGTTTTAGGATCCACCAAATCTCCTGGTGCTCCTTGGCTCGACCTTTTCAAATTTCAATTTCAAGCGAGAAGAAATCGTGTTATCGCGACTCCTTAATTTTCCCCATTTAACGATACTGAATCAGTAGTCGGTCCAGATTACAACTTCACTGACCTAGAAATCACAAATTAGATTCAAGACGATGCCATGCCTACCATTACAGGAAACCATGACGAACCTATTGAATTATCTGCAACAAAACCACTTTTGGTGAATGAATGGTCATTTGAAAAATTAAATTAACAAAAATAAATTAAAGTAATATAATTAAAGTACGTAAATGCTGCAAACACATCACATAACTTAACATTTGTATCCAATGGGCCTTGCAAATGGCAATCATACAGCAGCAAGTTAAAATTTCAAATTATTTTCCATTTAATTCAATTAAAAAGTTTCTGGTTTGCAAATAATTATTACTCTATTATTGTTCACTACACTTTGATTCAATTTTGTACTCCATTACCGCGAAAATTTTCACCAGCTTGTGTTTTTAATTAATCGCGAAAATTAAGCTTATTTGCCACGAATAGTTCTAATGCTGCATTAACACCAACGACTTTTGATTTGTTTAAAATATGGCCTACTTTTAGGCTCACTATATAAAATACTAGACAACATTTGTTAAAGCAGCTGTTTTATTGTAAAAATTAAAACAACAAATATTTGATTAGTATGAAATTATGTCCATATGTAGGTATGCATGCATGTATGTAGACATGTATGTGTGTATGCATACAATAATAATAATAACCATCAGCTGTTTTCTCTTATTCAACTAACAGCAGCGATTATTTATTGGTTGAAGTGGTAGACAACGAATACGACGCTACTAAAGTATTTTGAAAACGAACTTTCGAAGCTTACGGTTGTCAAGGCAGTTTGTATGTCGGCATCTACTCATCTAGCGTCATTTGGCATACTGATTAAAGAACTACATATGTATGTATGTACATATGTATTTTTTTATGTTTCTCTTTCAACTTTTTTCAAGTTTTGTTTAACTAATATAAATAATTCATAAGCCAATAATAGAAAATACAGTTATTCCGTTTAAAAATAACACAGAAGTTAAAAGCAAAAATAATATATACATATGTATATGTACATATGTCAAGGCGAATTAAGTACTATAGGTTACAAAACAGTTACTGTATTTTTCGCGATTTTGACAAGTCTGACGATAGGTCCCTTACCAATTCAGAACAAACAAGAGGAAGAGCAATTAAATGTTTCTGAAAATTCATGGAATGGCTTCTTAATATTGTGATTTATGAGATTCAAACTAAACAAGCTAATGAAACTGAAGTGCCGAGTGTTAAAAGTGTTGTAAAAGCTCAAAGTGAATATAAAGCCTCCAAATACAGTTTTATGCGAATGATGACGTGGCAAGAAAGTGTGTGTGTGTCGGTATAATTGCTTGTGAGTTTGGTTGCGTCCGTTGCTTTCGCCTACTCTTCCTCTTCACAAACAAGTAATTCTCCTTCCTTTCCGAAGGCTCAAACTGGTATTTTATTATCCTTGTTTGTATGTACACTTCAAACACAGCTGTCAAGAAGGTCTTTTTACATTTGCAGTTAATAGCTTTAAGTTATAAAAGTTTTAAAAAATTAAACGTGGATCAGTACTTCTGCTAGGTATCTGAATATAATTCGGAAATTCATCGAAATTCCACAATGAAACTTTCAGATATTACTGGGCGTGGTAGGGGAGATCGGGGATGGTTGACTAACTTTTGACTTAAGCTCATGTATCTCTGATGTTTAATTTAATATATTTACATAACAAAAACAACAATTGCTACCGATAAAAGAACTATTCAGGTACCTAAAATACTATAATATGACCTATATATTCACTATTATAATACTTATTTTGCTGATGTTATAAACCCCTGACGCTTGGTCAACCTACCCCATGTCCAGAGCAGGTTGACTATATGCATGGGGTAGGTTGACTTAGGCAGTAATTACTATAAATTAAGAGGATTTGTATAAAATAAAACACAAAAATTGAGTAAATGATAGAAACTTTTTAATTAAAATGGCAAACTTAAATTCAAGAACCTTTTTCAGGTCACAAAGAACTTTGATAAATCTAACAAACAATCTTTAATTCTCTCACTTTAAATCTTAAAAAAGAACTTAAAAATAACCATAAGTAAGATTAATTCTTTCTACTTTCTTTTCAACTTTAATTGTAATTTTAATTATTGTAATAAATCGCTAATCAAAAATCACATTGCCCTTATATTAATATTATTCAACAAACCTAATCTAACCTTAAAAAATATTAACATTCTTGTAATATAGACTATCATAAACAATTTTAATCTTTTATCAAAACAGAAAAAATATTTTCTAAATCAAAACTTATCTTTGAGTAAACAAGTCTCATAATATCTGCTCATAGTAAAAACCTATTTAAGTTCAGTCCCTCATATCAGTCTTCTAAATCAGAATCACAGTTCTTAAATTGGTAAAATATCAAATGACCTTTTGCACATTAAGAATGAACCCATAACTTGCACGTAATGCACTGAATCCACTGTTCACCAGGTATACTGGCTGAATAGGATTCGGTGCATTCCAAACAAAGTGCATCATAGTCGTCGCTTAAATCTGAATAATCATCGTCTTTCGTAGTTTTCTTGCATTTCCCTTTTCCTTTACCTTTGCCCTTGCCTATTGCCTTATTTTTTCCTTTTGGTTTTAGAGTAATTTTTTCTTTTTTCATATTTTTTGAAGTATTCTTTCGTAATTTCTTCATTTTGTTTTCTAAAAGATTTTCTTTCTCAGGACTGTCTGTGTATAGGTATAGTGCTTTTACGTTTTCGTATGTTAATTCTACTTACTAATCGTGGTGCTGCTTTCGGAAAAGGCCTTATCTCTTCAGGTGAAAAAAAATATTGGTTGGATCCAGATGAAGGTGGTGTTACACTTGGATATGGTTCACTTTGTTGAGATATGTCTTGATTTAATCCAGGTAGACGTGGAATTTCAAATGAATGTGCAACAATACCTGACTGATACATGTTTTCTATTTCTGGTTCTCCTTGTACGTGTTCTTTATCAAGGATAGAAGGTAAAGTAACCGATGAATTTGTTTTGGAGGTTGATGGAATAGCAATCGTACTATCAATGTTTTCATTATTTTGCGAATTTGATGGACCTGTGACCGCACTAACAATGGTTGAGGATCTAGCATCATCTTGCGCCTCTGGTAATGGCCTATCAGTCACAAAGGCTCCACTAAATTCAGACTCAGAAAATATGTTTACATTAAGCGGCGAAATTCCGGTGACCCTGAATCCAGACTGTATATTATCGATTGTGGCCGCCATTGGAAGAGAAGTTTTTAACAATTCCGAAATATCATATATTGTGATCGTTTTTCCGGGGTGACTGGCCAGCCAGTTGTCGTTGGCTTTATTGAAATATTTCTTGAGAGGGCCGTAAACGCTTCTGTCAAGTGGTTGTAGCTTATGGCTACAGTGAGGGGGAATGACAAAACAGTAACCCCATTGTCTTTAAAAAAATCAAATACTGGGCGTGGTACAGGCTTTAGTAGGCGTAGAGAGTAGATGGTGGCGTTTTTTCAAAAATAACCGAAAAATAAATATGTTTAAAAAATAATATGGTTGTTTTGTTTGTTTCCCAAAATTAAAAAAAAACAAAAAATTTTTACGACAAAATCTTCTTAAAAAGAATATTTTTGTCCTAAAAAATTAATTTTTATTAAGACAAAATATTACAAAATTAAAATTCTGGGTATTCGAATTCTGCATGTAAATTTATTTTGGACCACAGTTCTGTATTTTTTGAAGTAATGTAAATACAAAAATACAAGAATGATAGAGAGAAGATTGCGCCCATCAGAGAGTACATGACGTCACGTTTTTCCAAGTTGTGCAGTATTGCCAACTATTTGCTCTTCGCAATAAATTTAGTACTTTTTTGTACCGAAAATGCGAAAATTTCGAAGTTTCGTGTTTGTTTCGTTTTTTATTCTCAGATTTTCCTATGATCAGCAAAGGTAGTCTATGTGTGCCCGTATTGTTTCCACATACTATGGCTGCGGGGGATTTGCTTGCTTTGAATCCAGGCGCTGCCGTTTCTTTTTTAGAGACAAGGGATTTGGTCGGCACTATCTTCCAGTATAACCCAGTTGTATTTGCATTATAGACGCTACTGTCCTTATAACACTGCTACAAGCAAACCCTTAAAACTTTCTTTGAAGTTTTCAGCAGCTTCAATGTCAACTGACAGCTTTTCCCCTTGAATATCTAGCTCTCTAATTCCGTCCCTAGACTTGAATCTTTTGAGCCAACCAGTAGATGCTTTAAAATCATTGTTACTCCCATCCTTTCTGTGCATTTCTAATGCCTTTTCGCAAATCAAAGGACCATTTATTGGTTGACCTTGAGCACGTATCTGCATGAACTATGAGTAAACTGCAGTGTATAGGTTTTGATTTTCTGCCATTTTCTTTGTTTTTCTATGCAAGCTTCCATCTTCACTGTCCAGCACGCAAGCAAACTTTGTGATAGATTCACTGTTTTTTTTTTATGAATTCCCAACACCAAACTCTCGAGCTAAACTTGATCCACTTGCATCTTTTTTTAATCGTTCCAAAATTTTAAGTTTGTCAGAAAGACTAAGCACAACTCGTTTACGTTTCGGCATTGCTAGAAGTCACACAGCACAAAAAAAAAAACAGCCCGGACCGTTAAAGCAACTCTAAAGTCAGTCAACGTCAATAGAGAAACAAACTGAATAGACGGATCCGTACTTCTGCCGGCCGCTCGTGTTTTAATGAGAGATTGCCCAAACAAAACTGTCGGCGTCGGATGCGCGTTCGATGCGCGTTCGTTTAGCGGCACAATAACACCACCGACGCTGTTATATTTAGGAACTGCGATACTAACTTAAATTCATAAAGCGCGTGACAGAAAGTAGGTATGTACATATGCACAACGCTGTCAATACCTATGAATGCTCTAAATATAACATGCTATCGATGAAGACACGGAAAATGCCAAAATCCTGATGTTCCCTTGCGCCGCTCTCTGAGTTATTTCTATTAAACGTTTCTATTTCATTTTTATATTCGGGCGCCATGTTTCCTTTCGGTTAACCGACGTTTCGGATGACCGGCTTTCGGATAATCGACGCTCTACTGTAGTTGGTTTATTATGGCCAATATATTCATAAAACCAAAGCAATAACAAAAATGTGTTACACTTCGTTTTTTGCCAGTTTTCTGCTCTGCTGCCTCATTGTGATCTTTCGCTCTGGGGAAAAAAAGTTAACCAAGCACTTAGTTTTCCAGTTTTCCTACCAATTCAAACTTTCTCCATTTCCATGTTCTACAAAATTAGCTCTTTCATAACTATTTTATTATTAGCTCTTTTATAAATAACATTAAAAGTAATATTATCGCACTTGTGTACACACATATACATACATACGTACATAATCAAGTCAAATATTTACTTCATTCAGTCTACAAAATATACGCGATCCTATTTTTATACTCAAACAGACTCTTTGGCGTGCAATCAATTGAATTGAATTGAACAGCTTAAATTGTCGGTATTTTTGACTTTGACAACTTTGCCGGCGTAATTGGCATATCAACATATCGGCGGGCGGGCATCTTTATGAAATTGCCATGACGTGCTCGGTGGCGGCCGTGGCGGCATTTAACAAATTTGTGCAGAGCTAATTAATCAAACTCAATCACAATCACTGCGCGTCCCAACACACGCACAACACACACACACACACCGAAAAAGATGCCACTTAAACAACAGCTACCATGAGAACAACAACACCAAACACAATTTCAAACTATGACGGATAGGTTTCAAAGCAGACGAACGAAAACACACACTTAGGGAGCAGCAGAAATGAAGTTAGCACACCATAAGCGATTGTATTAGGTCACAAATCATGCAACATAATCATTTGACATTACAACTGCCGCAACAGCCAACACATAGGTACACACACTTGCATACAGCCAGACATAATCAGTCACTCACCTACTGGCGGACGCAATATGAAGCGCTGGCTACCTTAATATGCAACGAATGCATTCCAACTCATAATGTGACGTCCATCATCCACATTGAAGCATTCAACAGCCGACAAAACGGGAACGCTTTCAATCTGTGCGACCGTCTGCTGGCCTGCTTGTTTGTATGTCCCTGTGTACGTGTGTCTCACTGTTCATCCAACTGTATGATTATATGCTGCGCCATGCATGCATGTCCGTCCCTTTGCAGTGCGCTTGCGTTCGCGCTCTTGCTTGATGCGCCAATGTTTATTCAGTTGAAATTAACTTGACTCACCTCATCACCAGCGTACTCAGCAGCTACACAATTACACATATATGCACATATACACAAACTAGCATAAAAACACACGCCGTCATTTTAGCGTCCCAAATGAGCCGTTTTTCAACGGTCTTTGGTGGCCAAGCACGTCTGCTCGCCCATCCATCCGCCCGCCACCGGATCAACTATTTAACTCTACCAGTCTCCATCCCACACTCAGGTAAGTACTGTCATGCAGTAGGTCTGCGTTTTTTGTTGTTGTTTTTTTGGTTTTGTTTTTCAAACTAACAAATAGGTGCACTGCATATTCCAGCGTAGACGTACATGAGCGTGTGTATGTGTGCTCTTCCCTATCCAATCCATCTATCCATCCATTCGTCCGTTCTGAGTGTTGGCTGTGTGCGGTGTGGCTGTCTGTCGTTATACACAAACGTTTATCAATGTGAGCGACGAGCTTCAAACATTTGTTCGCTACATTGATTCGCCTCCCTGCTGCATGTTCAATGTTGCAAGCGCACATATCGCTGATGGCACGTATACGTGTATGCCCTTATTGTAAGGCTCACCGCTTTGGCTGACAACATTCTACTGTTCTACTCGTACGGTAAGTCCCCAAGAACAGTAGACGATGAAAAAAAATGTTGGACTTCCTTTTGTTCTCCTCTTCATCGCTTTGCAGCCATTTGGCCAGAAAGTATGTACTGGAGTATAATGAAGTGTTCGAAGAGATGCACACATACATGTATAATTATTCATTTGAACGGTGTGCATTTATTCAGCACCTCAGCAAGCAATATTTTGCTCCCTTTTTTACGAACTCTTTTTCTCTTAATTAATTAACTTTTTCGGTTTATTGAAAAAATGGTGACAAGCGAAATAATTGAAATATTGAATTGCAAAAAGTGTTAAAGGCCATGATTATACGATTATTTACAGGGTGGTGATTTGTTATGTACATACAGGGTACCCGATCTGGATCAATATAAATTTGTGATGTGTCAGAAAATTAGTTTACGATTAGACATTTACAAACAAAAGTCGCTTTTACTGCCATCCGATGCATTTACGCTTCGCCCGATGGACTAACGAATGCTTTGTTGAAGATGAGCATCTTTAGCGAGAAATAATTTTTTGAGCTGAAGCGCATTTTCACCTCGGCGGCTGTGTTAAGAATCAAATTTTTCACATGTGGGTGTCGGAAAGTCCACACATCGCCTTGAGCGAGGCGAGCCATCCACAAGGAATGTCTATTGCTGTGAACTTAAGTCTGACTTTAGCAATACACATTTTTAACGAAAATGTACAGTCAGCCGTTATAGTCATTAGCGAAAACACTATTATTTCGGATTCGAAGGCCTTTTGGCAATTCATCAAATCAAAAAAGTCTTGCTCAATGGTGCCAAACAATGTTTTTTATAATGGTAAATATGCAAATTCTGCCATAGAATCTGCCAATTTATTTGCTGACTTTTTCTGTTCTAATATTGAACCCGACTCCGATTCTAGTTTAACCTCTAATAGTTTTTCACCTCTCAATTTTGGGACTTTGTGCCTATCTGTTACTGATGTCGTCAAGGGTATTATGAAGCTTAAGTCTACAACGAAAACTTACTCGGATGGCCTTTCGGCCATTTTGCTGAAGAATAGCTTGTGTCTCGCTGAGCCTCTCACAATTATATTCAATAAATCGTTGTCCTCTGGTATCTTTGTTGACGACTGGAAATTTACTTCCGTTACGCCTATATTTAAGAGTGGAAATAAAAACGATGTTAGCAACTACAGACCGATTTCGAAGCTTTCGTCTGTCTCAAAACTTTTTGAGATAACAGTGAATGAAAAGTTATATTTTGCTGTCAAAGGCCTAATATCTACCAACCAGCACGGTTTCGTTGCAAGTCGCTCCACTGTCACTAACTTGTCTATTTTCAATGATTACTGTATTTCAGCCTTCCGGAACAGATCTCAAGTTGATGCAATTTATACAGACTTCTCTAAAGCGTTTGACAAAGTATCGCTCTCTTGTCGAAGCTTGCATCATTCGGTATACACTCCACGTTTTTGTCGTGGATCAAATCATATTTGTCCAACAGGCACTGCGTTGTAGCCGTTGATAATACGACATCCCGTGCATTTATTGCATCCTCTGGTGTCCCACAGGGAAGTATTCTTTATACTTTTTATTAACAATATTGGCTCTTGCTTTTCGTTTGCAGACCACTTGTTGTATGCTGATGATCTTAAAATATTTGCTGTGATTAACAGTGTTAGGGACTCTGAATAGTTGCAAACCGACTTGCACAACGTCCGGAACTGGTGCTATTTAAACCATTTGTCACTAAATATAATATTAGCAAATGCTTTCACGTAAAATATGCTAAATCAAACAATACTTTGCATACTTCGTATAGTATTACTGGCTTACCTTTGCAATCCGTTGAGGAAATTAAAGACTTAGGCGTTATTTTTGACTCTAAGCTGAATTTCACCAGCCATGTTAACCACGTCATAAGACGATCATATGCGATGCTAGCATTCGTACGCCGAAATTGTTCTGCATTTACCAACCCACACACTCTCAAAACATTGTATTGTGCTTTTGTTAGATGAAGATTAGAGTATGCCGCTGTTATTTGGAGACCGTACCAAATAGGTCTGTCTAATCGGATTGAGAGAGTTCAGAAAGCCTTTCTTCGTTTTGCGCTCCGATCTTTAAACTTTTCTGAACCTGTACCATCGTACCGCTCTCGATGTTTATTAATTGACTTAAAACCACTTGATAGCAGACGATCTATTCTATCGTGCTCATTTATTATTCGTATCATTTCTGGATCTATTGATTGTCCTTCCCTTTTAAGTAAAATTTAATTTAATATACCCAATATGAGGATCCGACAGTATGAAACCTTTAAAATTGGCTTCTCGAGAACCAACTATGGGGTGAATGCTCCGATTCCTAGGGCTTGTGCAGATTTAAATATGTTTTTCAATTCTTCTGGTGCTGATTTTACATGGCCGTATGGCATCTTAGTCAATCATCTTAAATCGTTCTTTTCTTAGTAACTACTAAACTATTGTACAATACATTAGCTTAATATAGTCTGTAAGAATGTATCCATTCAAAGACAATAAATAAATAAATCAAAAATAAAATAAATATGATATGTTAAACGGGTTTTCATTTAATCAAATTGAAGAGGAAAAAAATTAAGGAAAATATTTTCATAGTTACATATGAATATATGTATATTGGGTGTTTTTTAACTGCATGAGAACTATCGATATCGATAACTACGGTTTGACAGCTGTTTAGCAAATTTTGGCATGTCATCATGAATCGTTTAACGCCAGAACAACGCTTCCAACTTGTGAAAATTACTTTGGAAAAATAAATCTGTTCGCGAAGTTCATACAGCATTTCATCCATTTATGAGCGTTCTGCACGCTGGCGCGATTATCGGTCCTTCTTTATTTCGAAATGAGGCAGGAGCTGCCGTTACGGTGAATGGCGAACGCTATCGGGCCATCCTGACTGATTTTGTGTTTGCAAAAATCAATTACAGGGTGAACGATATGAAGTGTTACCTATTCAAAACACCATAACTTTTTTGTGTGAAATTAGTTTTTATGGGTTTCAAAGACAAAATTGTTCAAAAATGATTACAATTCTAACAAATGTATATTCACTTTAGCTCGATATGACCACCTTTTGTCTTGACTATAGCCTAAAAACGGTCAAAAAATGAGTTGCATGCTGCACGAATGTGATCTTGACGTATTTTGGCCCATTCTCGTATAATCGCTTTTTTCAGCGCATCCATACTGGCATATTTTTTAGTCCTCACTTTGCTCTCCAAAATGGACCAGATGGAATAGTCCATCGGATTTGCGTCTGGCGAATTCGAAAGCCATTGTGTGGACGAAATGAAGTGTGGAACATGATTTTTTAACCATTCTTGGTTACACGAGCTTTATGAGACGGTGCCGAGTCCTGTTGGAATGTCCATGGTCTCCGACCGAAATGTTTGCGTGCACACGGCTCTAAAGCAGCTTCTAAAACAATTTCCCGATAATAAGTCGCCTTCACTGTGCTACCAGGCTCGATAAAAACAATTGGAGAGCGTCCATCAGCGGTCACTGCGGCCCAAACCATTACTTGCGATGGGAAATTGCCTCGAGTAGCCATACGTAGGCTCAAATTCTCGTATGAGCGTTGAGTCAAGTAAACACGATCGTTTTTAGTGTTTATGAACTGCTCAATTGGGAAATTTTTTTCATCAGAAAACACAATGTTAGGAAATTCGCCACGTTCGCCCAAGCGCAACAACTCCTTTGCTCTTTCGCACCAACATTTTTTTTTGCTGGGGTGAAAGATCGTGTGCTTTTTGGAACTTGTAAGCCTTGACCTTGAGCTCATTTTTCAATATGCGTCGAAGACTTTCTTGCGATATTTCCAGTTCTTTGCCCATTTTTCTTCCACTTCGACGTGGATTTCGTTCAAGTCGAGCCTTCACTTTCCGAACCATTTCTTTTTTTGGTCCACCTCCATAGCGTTTTGCAATGCTACCAGTATCATTGTAACGCTTTATAGTCTGACACACAACCATTTTATTCACTTTGAGGTGACTGAGCTCACGAACAATGGCTGGTTGTGATTTTCCAGCCAAATATAACGTAATCACACTATTACGTTTGAAATCCATTACAGAAAAAAAAAATCAACAAAACTGAGACGCAAATGCTTTTGATGGCTTATAAACAATATACTGAACTGTCATTAGAACAATTTTGACGTTGATGTCATGAGCTGTTTTACAGATACGAGCAGTGTGAAGTTGGTAACAGCTTATATCGTTCACCCTGTAGATAAATAACAACGGCATTTGGTTCCAACAACACGGCGCAACTTGCCATAGCAATCGATATATTACAAAATCAATGCGGCGGCCACTTTCTTTCCAGAAGTGATCCCATTCACTGGTCACCTTTTTGCGAAGTCTTCACAGACTTTACTTTTCATGGGGTATTGTTAAGTCATTGGTTTATGTCGAGAAACCAGCAACCCTTGAATTATTGGAAACCTAGATTGCGGTCGAGTTTATTGGAAAAAGTAGTAAAAAATTGGGCTGATCGAATAGACCATCTAACTCGTAGCCACGGTAGACATATGCTGACCTGATTATATGAAACAAAAGTTCACTCCAACAATGTTTCTGTTTCGTATTATCATTTTAAGCACCCTTACTTACTTACTTAGGTGGCCATAATAACCAGTTACCGAGTTACGGCCGACCTCACTAGCTCTCTCCAGGCGCCTCTGCTCCGCGCGCGCATTGTCCAATTCTGTACACCAAGCGAGCATAGGGTTTCCTCCACCTGGTCTTTCCACCGGAGCAATAGTCTTCCTCTGCGTCGGCTCCTTTGGACTTCGCCCTCGAGCACCTTCTTTGCTGGAGCTTCTTCATCCATACGGAGGACATGCCCTAGCCAACGCACAGCTCGTGGTTCATTCTTGAACGGTAGTCTTCGCCCACGCGCACAGGGCCGAAGATCTTACAAAGAACTTTTCTCTCGAACATGTATGGGATTTAGCAATACAAGGCAACGGCCTTGACTGGGTTTAACATGGCAAACTCCAGGGCTCTATCCTTGTCACTTGCTTTATCCAAGTTGACACACAGCCCCCTGGATTTGATCCTGTCTTTTCCTTGGCCATCCTGGATAGCTGCTGAGCACCCGCCGGGCAGTGAACGAATGTCCCCCAGGACACTAAATTTGGGTTGTGCGCTGGGTTTGGGACCCGCCACGGAAAACAAAAAACAACCAGTGAAGACCGCAATAGCCTCGGATTTTAAGCACCCAAGCTCTCAAAAAACACCCGATATAATTGGTGGGTATCTCCTTTCTTAAGTGTTTGACCGAGCTCTACCTTCAGCTTCTCGTGTACGTCTTGATGTTGCTCCACAAATGGATAGACCTGCAGTTTTGCGCTGTCTCAGAGCGGAAGATGGCTTTTTATGAGGAGCTTCTTCAGATGACCACTGACAACCGCACTTACTGTCGAACGAACGCTGTGAATTCTGGTGAGCTCTTAACTTAGGTTTACGTACTCATTTTATATATTCTAGACTAGTTTCCGCTTGCAAAATTTCTTGCACATGACGGATAGTGACTTACAAATTGAGAATGTGTTTAATTTCTGCAGGGCTATTTGATTTACGGTGCCCACACTCACAGACGTTACGTGTACCTGTCTGTTGCCCGTGAGATACACAAAATTTAGCAAGATTTGTGTCCGTAAAGAACAGCTGCTTTCGTTTGGTTACATATTTACACAATACATGTGGGGGTTTGTGTTTGGTTGTATCAACACAATGTTGCCATTCATATTTTTGCATAAATACTTTTACACTCATCCACGTTATCAGTTACAGTTTTTCATTGTATAATAAACCATAGATAATAAGAGAGAGAGCGCGCCCATGAGGACGTTTCAAAACTTGGCAGCATTCACATATTATGGGATTTTGAACAGCTGAAAGGCGAAATATCGGGCTGCCAGCGAAAACGCGCCAAAAATAACTAACGAAAGCAGTTCGTTTTTGCTTAATAGAGAAATTACGCGATTGAAACGTTTATAATTATTTCTCTTAAATTTAATTCAGTTGAAACGTAATAATTTAAATTGAAGTGAGTTTTAGAATTTTTCAAAGCCTCTTATATCCTTTTCAACTTCTACTTTAATTAGTCTTATGTACATATCCATATGAATACATTTTACTCGTACATACATGTACTTTTATTGAAATCTGTATGTTGGTTTATGTCTGTAAATTTGTACCTATATACGTAAATATTCTATGATTGAAAAGCGTAGGTAAGGGAATTTTATTTGAGTTTGAGATATTTTACAAAGATTAAAAGTAATCTGCTTTAACTTATTCTGTTCTTTGTTTAAGCATTTTTTGTTTTTTTTTTTGGTGCCCACTTGTTTTGTTATATTAAAAAATCGCAATATGTTATGCATTTATCTATAACTTACGTTTTTCGTGTTCATTACTTTGTTATTATTAAATTTTTTTTCTATTTCAGTTTTAAATAATCTGATTTATATATCGATTTCTTAATTGTTGGCTTATTTATGCACATATTTCATACGGATTGTGCTTATTTGTAGTATATGTAGGTGTATATGAGTGATGTAAGGCTATTGGGCAACTGCACACTAAATACTAACCTCAATGGTGGTGTGGAAACTAAACATTCCCAACTTTTGTTTAAAAAATACCCAATTCATGTTTCTACCGGTGTGGCAATATTGGTAAATGTTATAAAAAAATGCACATTTTCAGCGCTCTCACGAGAAAAAAGAGTTTCCCATCTAGTCATCTATGATAATAAACCAAAGCCAAAAAGCAACTAATGCAAATAGATCATTTATCATGGCGCTCTCATACGTTTGATCGTGTCAGCTGGCACGGAACGTACGCTTGCGTCGGTGAGCGTGGGCACCATTATTTATAGCTAAACGTTTGATTTCCCGAACATTTCTAGCGCATGAGCTGTTCTCTCGCATTGTCTCTCTCTCTCCATGCTAAAATTTGTCTCTGCTCCAATTCTTTTTTTTTTCTAGTATGGTTTTGATAGATATCTTCATATTTATCTTGGTCTTATAATTTTTTCATGCGGTGTTTGTATAAATGTATTTGATCGGGTGCATACAAATTTGCATCCAGTATACGGAACGGAATGAAATAAATCACTTGCCGGTCGCCATACAAAAAAAAATTTGTAAAAGTCCACACCTGTACTGAAAGCTTACAAGTAATTGCGAGGATTTCGGCACCACCACCTTTTTTTAACCTTTGCTTTTTTATATTTTTTTTCCTAGTTATTTGGTATCCAATTTTCAAAAACAATATGTCATAGTTTTAGTCTAAAGGAGCTCTATACAAATATTTATTTCCTACTACTACAATACAACTATCAACCGTTAATTTTTCAATTGGTCACTAGTCACTGGTCGCTGGTTTCTAGTCACTCTTGAACTAATATGACTTGTTTCCACAACAACAGTTTTCTTGACCGCAGTTTTGCTGACCAAATGGCTTTTCACTGCAGCGTACATAACTTTCTACATTCTACGCTTTATGTGTATGTATGTATGTATGAGGTATGCATACTGATTAGTTGTTTCTTATCTCACTCAGTAAGCGCTGAAACACAACTTTTATTCTCCTAATTTTTTTTCTTGTTTTTAGCTGCCCATTGGATTGGCTTTTCGACCAATTGGCGACACACGGCCCATTAGCTCAGTTGGTTAGAGCGTCGTGCTAATAACGCGAAGGTCGCGGGTTCGATCCCCTCATGGGCCAACAAATTTTTAAATTTTATTTATTTTTATTTTTGTGGAACAACATCAAAACGCACACCACAAATATTAGGAGGAGCTCGACCAAACACCCAAAAAGGGTCTATACACATATATATATATATATATATATATATTTATTTTTATTTTTACTCAAACAACGATTTTTTAAATTTAAGCAAAGCACATTGAACAGGTAGTAGCAGTGGATATTAACAGGAGAAGCTGATTTAGATTCCAGTGATCAAAAGCAAAACAAAATACACTGCTTTTGTTGTTTTTGCTCTACGGCTACTACTTGTTCAATGCGCATTGAGTTTATAAAATAAAATAAAAAACAGTATATTTGTTAGAAAAATTTCTCACAATTTATAAACAAAGTATGTATGCTCTTTTTACACAGTAGAAATTTCAAAAATTCTGGCAAAAGTTGATGAACAATGTTTGTTTTGCCATTTATGACATTTTGCGCAGCAATCTAGGTTAATGGATGAGTATCAAGAATGATAGAAAGAAGATTGCGCCCATCAGAGATTACGTGACGTCACGTTTTTCCAAGCTGTGCAGTATTGCCAACTATTTGCTCTTCGCAATAAATTTAGTGCTTTTTTATACCGAAAATGCAAAAATTTTGAAGTTTCGTGTTTGTTTCTTTTTTTTAATTTAAAGCTACCGAAACTTTAAGTTAAAAAACAAAGTATATTATTAAACAAAAAAAGGTTAAAAAAGGTCACTCTGAGAAGATTTTAGTGCTAATGAAAATTAGTTGGTTCTTATAAAATTTGATATTTTGAAAGTGTGAATTTCATTTTTTGCTCCTTTTAAGGTTATGCAAGAATATTAAATGTCCCTTTCTCAACTCTTCTTAAGATTGAAGACCTTTTTACACATTTTAAAAGGCGTTTGATTTTACTGAATGCGAATTAAAACCATAGAGATGTAATCGTTTCTTCCGGCCATCAATCCTTAGTGGGACATAGGGCATCAATAGATGTATTCATTGTAAAAATAAGCCACAAAATACCAGAAAATACTAAAGAAACCATACTGACATTTTTACAAAAAGAGTACATAACCTCAAATATAGCAAATAAGTCATTCCGCTTAACGAAAAAAACTCATAAATTAAATTGTACATAAGCATAACACATTTATTTAAAAAAAAATACGCACATTCTAAAGACAATTTGTCACGCATACAAAGTTCTTTAAGTGATTCAGTAAAAATGTGTTGGGTTATTTTCTTTGAATGGGCATTTTAGTGCGTTTTTATATCCAAAGCTAGGCAACACTGCAGTAGCGAGAGAGGGATTTGACTGCCGAAAGCAGAAGAACACCAACAACACCTGCAATCGCGGGTAATGCCACCAGATGTTAAAAAAAAATAAAGCTAAATAAAACTGAGTGAATTATTTAAATAATTATTAAAAAATGTATATTTTACAAAATTATAAAAATTACATTTTAATTAGAACAGACTAGAAAAATGTAATCAAGAAAGAACTAAAACTCCAACACTAAATAACAAAAAAATAACTAAATCAAGTTACGAAAATGGTATTCTGGCCATACTGGAGCTAAAATCATGTAACTCATTGTCCAATTCGCTGAGAGCAAAGTAACGGGACCACGATAGGCGCCATCTTATTATTCTTTCCATCATGGACGAGTATCATATCCTTCCAAATATAGGCTAAAAATGTATGCAGGGTGCCCATGGTATTTGAGAACAAGTTAAGAGTAAAACTAGTTTACTTTTATTTTGAACAAAATTTAATGAAACTTCATGAACTTTTTACGCAGCATTAACTTATTATAAATCTATAAAATCATTTCTCGTTGCAGTCGTTTCTTGGTCAACATTTTTCGTCAGACATAACATCTCAGGCGATTCAGGGTGTTTCATTTTGTTTAGAAGGATTTATGTGGCAGATCTTCATTGACAAGTCGACAGTTAAGACCCTCAAGAGCATTAATCTCCCTCGCAAGGGCACTCGGCAATGATCGTTTGCACCTGTTGGACAGTGTCAGAACATTCCTCGTGTTTTTTGCGTTTTGCAACAGATTCTGCATCATCGCCTGATGCTTCCAATTCACTGCGAACCTTATGAATGAATGAACGGGCGCACTTAAGAAAATTAGAGATTTCTAAATCGGTGCGATTTTCACATATAGTATAGCGACGACAACTGCATATCTCTTCATTTCTTGGAGAAGTTGTAGTCTTCCATGTCTTATCTGGAAAAGAACAAAAACCAAATTTAATCGTTTCGAAAAGTTAAAGCCACATATACGCATGTCCTCAACTACCAGGCCTGTAGCAAGATTTGCTACATCATGAATATTTGTGTTGTATATTCTTGCATCCACAAGCACCTTTAATTCTTGCGTACAATGTACAACCCAATTAGTATTGTCAAGTTATCTACGTACATATGAACCTCAACCTCCACACACTTTAGAATGCGACTTAAAATTGGATTACCAGCAGTCTCCAGGCTGTCATAACAAATTATTCACTGATTCGTTCTTTTAAAGAGAGAAAATAGAAGGCGTGGCCAACATCACACCGTTAATCGGCTCTCAGGGAATAGGAAGAAATCAGCTGATTTGCTGACGTAACAGGAGAAGAGGCGGGCAAATACTGTGATTGTGTTGGTCATATACGGAAAAATGAACGCAACCAATGGCATGTTACTTCGTCATAGATGACTAGATGCGAAACTCTCTCATTTTATGCTTGATATAGTAAATATTACAATCATTCTATTGGCAACTACCTATGTATAGAGGGTTATGAAAGTGAAGCAAAAAGCATTACACGCCTTTAACTCTAATTTGAATTATTCTATTTGTATCTTAATTTTTGTTATAATTCTGTTCTGAGGTAGTTGACTATGACTGATCGTTCGATTTGCTATTACTTCATTACAGGTCTCTTTGTCATAAAAATTTATTTTCTACTTTTTAGTTCGATTAGCAATAAAAGTGTGTGTTTTTAACGGTTTTTTATTTTCTACTTTTTAGTTCGATTAGCAATAAAAGCGTGTTTTTTAGTTTCTGTTAAACTATTTTTTTTAACTTCCTAACACTTTACTTAATGTAGAAATTTTAAGTTTAGTTATGTTAAGTCATTGATTTTTTATGCGTTTACGTGAAAAAATCTGTATATGCCGGGTTCCGATTGCTATTTTGTAATCCTAAAATTCTTTTTTATCGATTGAAAATCCAAAGCTATGCAGTTATCGACCTTCATACAGAAGTAATTGGAAGAGAGAACTTCGTTCTCGGAGAAGGAACCTGGTTACCCCATCCAAGGAAGGCAACGGTCGAGGAAATTACCCACTCCCGAAATATAGAGATAACAACAGAATATACTGACATAATTAACATTCAACCGACTTTTTTCCATTAAATAGTTAATTGAAGGTCGAGATTCGTTTTTATGAATGAAAATTATTGTTATCATTGCAGTCAGTGAATTAATGATTCGATATATTCGTGTTATATTTAATTCCTTTCTTATCGACTTTGAGTCTAAAGCTATGGAGTTATCGGCCGTGATAAAGAAGTAATCGGGATGAAGAACTTATTTCGTGGAGGGAGCTTGAGAAACGGCTACCCCACTCCTGAAACGGAGAGGTAACAACAAAATATACTGACATAATCAATATGTTACATACTTTTTCCCACATAGATCATTGATTGAAGGTCGAGCCTTGTTTTTCTGAATGAAAATTATTGTTTTCATTTAGTCAGTGATTTATAGTCCGATTTAATTGTGTTATATTTAATTCCTTCTTTACCGACTATATGTCCAACAACAACAACAACAACAGCACAGAAAAAGGAGACCGTGGATTATATTGACACAATTAAAACGAGATATAAAGTTCCAGTTTGGTTTTTTTAGTTCATTTTTGTTGTGAATTGTACTTTAATCGATAAAATTGTATAAATGAATTTATGGTCATGATAAATTCCTTCTTTACTTGTCAAAATTTTATTCCGTAAAATAATTTCAAAATTTATGTTTTGATTATTTTATTGTAATTAACAAAATTACATCTTATAAGAAAATTATTTCATCTTATATGAAAATTGAATAGAGGAAATTTGCGTGTATGAGACTTGTATTATCTACGCATGTGTAATGACTATACAAAGTGAGAATGCAACTACCATGAAAACATTTTAGCCTTATATTCGTACTGCAGTGTCGCGTGCCCGAGCAAGTTCGAATTCGAAAGAGTAAGTCGTAGACTCCCGAAATCAGTAAAAGTAACTCGGAGAGTGCAGGCATGCGCAGACCGCGCGTTAGCTCTGTCTTTCTTACTCTTCTACAGAAGATCTAAAAAAGAAAATATTAGTCCTGGCAATCCTAATAAGGATAATGGAAAACTTTTATCAAATTATTGCATTGTCATCGGTCCTTGATAGGTGTGCAAAATTCCAAGTCGATCAGATTTTTAGAAGCCAGTGAAAATTAAGCTCAAAGACTCCGTTACATTCATTCATACATACATACATACATACATACATGCAACCCGAGCTAATAAAAGCGTGTTAAAAATTAAAACTTGTTTTTGTTAATTTTACAAATTAGTTTTTGTTACCCGCTTTTAATGTCATATCCAAAAATTGCAATTTTTTTATTTAATATTTCTTTATAACTATGTTTATCGCCTTCACCATTGCCTCTCTAATTTATTGAAGTTTTGCTCATTTATGTATTTTGTACTGATTGTGCTTAGTTTTATTGTATAAGTATATACTTATATATTATATTATATCTATGTGGGGTGGGACCTATTATTTATATCTATGCAAAATTCCGAATTTTTATTTAAAAAATCCGCAACTAATGTTTCTTCCGGTGTGGCATCACTAACCCAAGTTATACAAAATTCACATTTTCACAGTGCCCTCACTTAAAAAGAGTTTCGCGTCCAGTCATCTATGGTCTGAACAGCGACTGATTGGACGAGCCTAAGCGCACGTGTGAAATGAGGGAGCATAAATCTGCTGCCGAATCTCCAAGGCGAACTCATTAAAGGTTGTGACAATTCAAGGATAATAGAATACAAAGTTGCGCCTTCCGAATTCGCTGTGTCGTCAGAGCCCATGAATAAACGAACAAAAGGAAGAGGAATTTCTGGTTTGTGAAGAGGAAGAGTAGGCGAAAGCAACGGACAAAACAAAAAATTTTTTTGTTGAAAATGTTCAAAATCTCAGATCAGCCAGGCAGGCGCTAAAAAGTCATTAAAACTAGCAAGCAAGAAAGTTTCAAAAAAGGATGGTATTATCCAAATTGAAAAGTGTACGCACACCCCAAATTACTTACCCAGTAAGGTTGCGCAAAATTGTTACTACTCTCTTCCCTCAAAGATCTAAAAGCATTTCCTCATCCTGCATACAGGTGACATCACCGAACCAGAACTCCAAGCGGCGTGTAATAAAATAAAATCCAAGAAAGCTCCAGATCCAGAAGGTATACCAAATAACGCACTGAAATTAACGATTTCCAAACACCAGACATATTTCAAGCAGTATTCCAAACCTGCCTTAACTAAGGCACTATCCCAAAGAGGTCGAAGAAGCAAACACTTGTGACCAAGGGCAAGAAAAAGCCTGGCGAACCCGAGTCTTACCGACCAATATATTTACTAGACACAATGGCGAAAATTCTGGAGAGAATTATTTGCCACAGGTTGTCTTGTCTTTCGCTGAAGATACCACATGCCAGTTTGGTTTCAGGCAATCCCGCTCAACAGTGGATGCTTTCAAATAGATGCTAGAAATGATTTTAACACAGCTAGTTGACAACGTATACTAGAAACCCTCGCGAAAATAAATTTGCCTAGTTATAGGCATAGAATAATTGAGAGCTATTTCACGGACCGTAAACTGAGATTTAGAAGTGAGAAAGGCTTGGGGAGTATATCGTGTCAGCTGGGGTTCCTCAAGGATTAGTTTTAGGTCCACTGCCATGAAACTTAATGTATGGCGGGGTTCTAAGACTGGATAGCCCCCTAAAACTAAAGTTATTAGATTCGCGGATGACATAGCGGTGGTAATGGTAGCAAAACATATGGCAAGACCGGTGGAACAGATCACCGAAAAGTAGATGGACGCATGGGATAATACCCATTCTTACCACGTAGTTAGAAAGGAACCATGGGGAAACAACTTCCACCTAACCCAATTCCTTTTAAGACACGGAGTATTTCGAAAATATCTCCAAACTGCCCAATCTGCACGGAGAGGGAAGAAAACGCTGATCACGTCTTGTTCCAATGCCCACGCTATGCTCCCGAAACCTCTGGTATATTAAATGGAGAAAATATTATAGATTTTATGCTAAAATCGGGTGATAATTGAATACGATTCTGCGTGCATTTAAAATAAATCAACAATGATTTACGATGCGCGGAGGTTCGGAGACGAAATAATTAGCAGCCCCGTGGGGTAATTCATTTTTTGACAGTTCCGCGGTGAGAGTGGTAGATAGTGGCGAGGCGTTTAGGCTACAAGTCGTGCATCCTGCTATACCGGTATAGCTGTACTCATGAGAGTTTCCTCTTCACGGACGTCATCCCGGAAAAAAGCACAAGCAATTGTACACATACACACACACACTTTCTTGCGACGGAGTCATCCGTATAAAAACGCACAAACCCGCATTTGGAGGTTGTATATTCATTTGTGCTTTCACAATTTAACACCCAGCATTTCGTTTCCATTGGTTTGTTTAGTCTAAATGTTACAAAATCTCCATATTAACAAGCCATTCCTTCAGACTTGTCAAAATCGCAAACAATAAAGGAACTGTTTTGAGAAGACGCCACCTTCAGTACTCAATTCGCCTTGATGGCAATTAGACCGGCAGCAATGTTTTGTACAGTTGAATGTCAGGACAAAGGAAATCAAGTAAAAAAGATCATTTAAATTTGTTCCGTCATCCTAATATAGATATACAGCTAATGAAAAAAAAAAACAAATCAGCTAATCCTCTGATATCTCCTTTAATAGAATCGCCTTTTGAATCCCCTATGATGTGGCAGCCCAAATTACTCTCATAGTTTTGCTTCTGATGGCCAATCCTTGCAATCTATAATCCTTGGTTGTCTAGGATAACGAGTAGGTAGGACCTCGTTGTTCAACCAACAGCAGGCCGACCTGGTGAAGACCTTTTTTTGCAAAAAAAACGATATAAAGAACCCCGCCTGCTGACTGCATATCTTGTTCGTAGTGCAGTATTGTCTCTGTCTCTGTTTCAGCATGCCTATCAGAGTGAAAAATCCTGCGAGTCGGCACTGCAAAAGCTTGTTGATAGGGTAGAGCTGGCCATCGACAGGAGGGACTACGCTATGGGCATCTCTTAGACATAGAGGGGGCGTTTGATAATGCCACTTTGACAGTATGTGTAACTCAGAGGAAGATCTGTTGGTGTCATCTGGGGTTAATAGAGGCTGCCCCCAAGGCGGTGTGCTATCTCCATTGCTCTGGTGCAAGGTAATCGATCCTCTACTCACTACCTTAAACGATTCGGGAGTCTACGCACAAGCATATGCGGACGATGTTGCTTGTTTGGTAACAGACGCTTCGCTTATGAACGTCTGCAAGAAAGTGCAGAAAACTCTGGATCGGATTGACACTTGGTGCTGTGCGAATGGGCTATCGGCAAATCCCGCCAAGACTGGTGTTGTCCTCTTTACCAGAAGGAGGAAGCTTGATGGACTCGTTCTGCCAAAGCTAAAAGGAGTCACAATCCAGCTATCCAAGGAAATTAAATATCTTGGAGTAATCGTCGATAGTAAGCTCCTATGGAAATCACACGTTGAAACAAAGGCATCCAAAGCACTGACAGCTTTCTGGCAGTGCAAAGGTGTCTTTGGGAAAACGTGGGGTCTCTCTCCTAGCAAGGTCCTATGGATCTACACGGCTATAATAAGACCCATTATCACCTATGCATCAGTGGTCTGGATGAGTAGACTCTCCCTAGTGGGAGTCAGGAGGACCTTATCGAGACTACAATGCACTGTGGCCATCTGTTGCACCGGAGCTTTTCCGACTACTTCAGACACGGCATTAGATGCTCTGATTGGTTTACCACCACTTGATGCTTTCATCCAAGGAGAGGCCTTGAAGGCCATCTGCAGACTGAAACACAATGGGAACTGGTACGGCCCTTGTCCGGCATTGGAACACAGAGAAGGCATGGACGTCGATCCAACAATTCTCTCCATGCCCCTTGACTCCATGCCATCAAGAGTCGTACTTGAAAAGAGATACAGTGTAGTGCTACCAGAAGCTCAACTGTGGGAAGACTCAGAAAATGAGCCCGGCAAATACTGTTTTCGCATTTTTACGGATGGCTCCAGAACCGAGCATGGCTCCAGGTCTACGTGGAATCCAGCGGGGCAAAACTGCACTTTGCTCTTGGAATGCATACATCTGTATTTTAAGCGGAGGTGTATGCAGTTCAAGAAGCGATGAACTTTATTGTGGAGAAACGATGGTGAGGCAGATCTATATGTGTCTGCAGCGACAGCCAAGCTGCGCTTATGGCCTTGGATAGCCCTCCAACCACATCAGGGATAGTCAAGTCCTGTATATCCGGGGTGAACTATGTCGGTAGACATAATAGCCTGATGCTAACTTGGGTCCCGGGACACGTGGGTATCGCGGGCAACGAGACCTCTGACTCCTTAGCTAAGATTGGCCCAGGGCCCGTTTTGCCACTCCCTTCTGCGGCCATCACAGCCACGGTTAGCAAATGGGTAACTACCACCCACAAGCGAGCCTGGCAGGCTGAGAGAGGCTGCAGATGAACTAAACTGATGTTACCTGTCATGTCCGATCGACTGTCGCAAACCCTTCTGTCATTAAGCAGAAGGGAGTGCAGACGGCTGGTTGGACTGATGACGGGCCACTTTCTGTGGGCAAAGCACATGGAAAGGTTGGGCATCTCAGACAGTGTACTCTGCCCAGCTTGTGAAGAGGAGGATGAGACGGCGGACCACCTCCTGTGTGTCTGCCCCGCCTTCGCTCAAATCAGGTTTGAGGTCTTTGGCACTGATGTGTTAAGAAGCGACCATCTTGGCACCTTGGCACCACAAGATCTACTCAGATTTCTTCGGAGATCGGGTAGATTTAAAGAAAATTAAAAGGGAATCCAAGTGTAGTACAATGGACTTAATTAATGTCTGAGTGCTGCATTTGCTAGTTGTCCCGACAAAAAAAAAAATTCAAGTAACTTCAAGACGTTTGCTCTGAAGACACTGAAGGCTTTATAAAATCGAATTAAAAATAATTTCTTAACTATTTCTTCTTTACTATGTGAATCAAGATCTATTCTGGAACAAACAAAGATGTGATGTGAAATGACCCCTTTAGATTTGTTTAGGTAGTTTTCCCATTTATTTGAGTTTCACACTCTTTATTGCTTCAGGAATGCTTTTAAATTAAATTTGATGGCAAAGGAATTATTAGCAGCCAGATACAATGGCTCAAATGACCTCTACTCATCTTTCCAGAGTTAAATGAGAGCAGTAATGAATGAAACCGTAAAAACGTTTTCCCATAAATAAAAGTACACTTGCATTTTAAAAGTTAAATACTGAGACAAAATCCATTTATTATTGTCACATTACAAAGCATTAAAAAAATTAAACAAACGCACACTTAGAAATGCAACATCTTCCTTGGCCTGCTATCGAACTGCCAGCCCAATGTAATTGCCAACCTTTTTCTAGGCAGTGTCTCCGAAAAGTCCAACCGCTCATACTTTATTTGCCTGTAAATGACTCACGTTTGCATCATTAAATTACTCAATTGTGACCTTTTCTTGATAGTACCTAATTTTTTATATCACGAATATACACGAATCTATGTTAGTAGCAGTATGTATGTAATTTTGATTTTACCCTTATATACACATACATACAAGCTGACAGTTTCTATTTACACTTGCCAATGAATGTTTCGATTAGACAATAAAATAAATGCCCAACTTCAACACTTTACTCTATAAATTGACCCATAAATGCATTGGATATGGGTTCCCTTGATGAGCATACATATATACATACATACATACATATGTAATCTCTTTTATTGGTTTCATCATTTTCTATTGCACAGTTGAGGGGAAATACATATTCGAGTACACTTGTAAATGCGACTGATGTCATAAAGTGGCTCTCATGCTTGCTGCTACCCTGCAGGGAAAAGTACTAGAACACTACTGCTTAACCAGTTCGTGCTCTTTCTTTTTTCCATGTTAGCAAGTCGTATTTTTAATACGACGCTGTGCTACGAAATGTTAATTGTACGGTAATGCATCAGCGAAATACCACTTCATATTAGCCAAATAAATTCTATAGGGTGGGCCATGTAAAATTTGCTTTTTGAATTGGCTATAAAAAAAAACTAATCAATATTTTTCCAAACCTTTCTTTTGACGTGATAACGTCTTATAATTCGATTTAACAGGCTGCACGCACGAAAAAATGTGTCGTTACCTTGCTCATTTATCGTTACCTTGCTCATTTGTCGTTACCTTGCTCATTGCCGTAACCTTGAAGGAACTGCAAGCGAAGGCGCGGAACGAACGACAAAGCAAACAAAGCAAACGAAAGGCAACGTTCGACATCTTGCTCTCCCCTATTTAAGTGAGCGTATATATGTATGTATATGCGCATATGTACATATATAAATTCACGTATTTGTATCTGCATATGCATTCTTATTGATTATTATTAATTTGATTCACTTGAAGAATTTAAAATAAAACCAAGTTTGTTAATAATACCTGTTGTTTTAATGTTATTATTATTAATTTTTTTATTATATATGAAGGAAAAAATTTATGGTAATATTTACCATATACCTTATAAGATATGTTGTATACTAATATATGTATATAAACATGTACATATACAATTTCGCGCAATTTTCAAAACGAACAAATCTATATGTAAAGATGCATACAAATCATATGGACATATCAAATATACGAATCTATTCCGTACGCAAGCAAATGTAAGCTAATGTGCTTGAACTGCAAGCGAGAGCGCGGAACGAACGACAAAGAGCACAATCGGTCCCCGCGTTCGGCAACGTTCGACATCTGGCTCTGTCCTACTTGAGTGAGCATATATATGTATGTGTATGTATGTATATGCGCATTTGTATATAAATTCACATACTTGTATTTGCATATGCCTTCTTCCTGTGTGCATGGTAATGAAACATTTCTCTGTTGAGAATAAACGATGATAGGAAAAATAGGAAATGAAAGGGAGTGTTTCAAGTGTAATGTGTCTTGAGAAAGTCAAATCGATGATGTTGCCTCTTAGTGTTGTTGACTTATTAACGTCTGATGCACAATCGAAATTGAAGATATCTTTCATGAATTTGATAAATGTTTCGTCATTTTTCCCGTTTGTGTAAATGTAACTTGACCTATTCCATTGCAATTCCAATTACCTCCTCCTCTATATTCATACAAAATATCTATCAAACAAATAAAATTAAAATTTTGTTTTGAAAATTGCAACCATTCCATCAATATTTTCTTATGACGTTGTCACGTTAAACTATCGTCAGTAAACCGACTTTACAGACAACCTCTTTTTATTTTGAAGATTGAACATTGTCATTTATGAATGAAAAATAATATCGTTCGTTCAAATGACTGCCACGACTGACTTTAAAGTAGGCCATTCGATCAACCCAATTTTTAAGCACATTTTCGATTGTTTGGGCTCCAATTTCATGAATGGCAACTTCGATTTCGTGTTCTAAACCATCAATCGTCTCTGGATGGTTTGCATAGCATTTGTCCTTAACGGCTCCCCACAAAAAACAGTCCAACGGGCTTAAATCACAGCTCCGAGGCGGTCAATTGATATCGGAATTCAGAAACGGTAGCCAAAAGTTCGAGTGTAACTTTGGTAGTATGACAAGTTGCACCGTCCTGTTGAAACCAAATGTCGTCCATGTCATCCTCTTCAATTTTTGGAAACAAAAACTCGTTGAGCATGTCACGGTAACGCTTGCCATTTACTGTAACCGCGGCTCCTCGCTCATTTTCGAAAAAAAAATGGCCCGATGATGTCGCCAGACCAAAAACCGCACCAAACAGTGACTCGTTGTGGATGCATTTGCTTCTCTAGAGTAACGTGTGGATTTTCTGAGCCCCAAATCAGACAATTTTGCTTATTGACGTAGCCACCGATGTGAAAATCAGAAAAGAAGAAAAAGACTCACCACTTTGGAAATAGGTTTTCAATATTTCCCAATTTTGTTCAAGCGTATAGCGTCCCATTTCGTAAATGTCCAACCCTTAAGTAAATTATGAACACATTTGACATGTCATTTGTGTTACCATTCTCAAAAAAAAGTAGGTGGTTCAAGAAGCAAACGCTATATGGCCCACCCTGTAGTCCAATATGTTTCTAAAATAACCAGTTTTAGATCAGTTGAAATATAAAGGCTAAACATCCATTCATTGCAACGTTTTAAAATATTATACTTCAAATTAAAAGCGTGTACAGAAATGTTTTTTTTTCCTTGAAATAAAATGGAACTTTTTTCAGGCACAATAATCGGTTAAATATTCAAAAACTCAAAGACTTAAACTTACGCTAAAGTCAATCCTAAAAATATTAAAACAAATTCTTTAAGAAACTAGTAAAGAAATAAAAGTTTAGATATTCACTTAGGAATATAAATAAAATGAATGCTAGTTCAATTTCGGATTTG
Organism: Anastrepha ludens; assembly: GCF_028408465.1. Taxonomy (NCBI): domain Eukaryota; kingdom Metazoa; phylum Arthropoda; class Insecta; order Diptera; family Tephritidae; genus Anastrepha; species Anastrepha ludens. Next base: position 105,721,019 of record NC_071499.1, read on the forward strand.
TGATTTTATGTGTCCGGTTCCTGCGAGTATATTTCTGTGAGAGCCGACTTTGAAAAAACGGCTGAAAAAACTGCTTTTGAAGTCTTCATCGTCATCACTTCTTCAAAAGAATCCTTAACAAGGTGACTAAAGACTTAACAAGGTGACTAAAGACTTAAAATCAAAACTGCGAGAATTTAAAGATCAAAAGACCGCAGATTACCTGAGGAATTTAGATCCATATGCAAATAACTCTGAGCACAACCTGTGGAAGGCAACCAAATATCTAAAGAGGCTCACCAGAAGAACCACTGTCATAGAAAATAGTAACGGCCACCGGTGCCGAGAAAATAAAGAAAAAGCTGAAGCATTCGCTCAACATTTGCAATCAGTTTTTCAACCGAACTTGATTCCCAATAACGAAAATACTACTCAGGTGCATAACTTTTTGGATTCGCCTTGTCAGCTAAGCTTGCCCATTCGCAAAACTTCTATTAAGGAAGTAGCGAATGAAATTAAGCAAATAAAGCTTAAAAAATCTCCAGGTTTTGACAAAATTGATGGACTTACTATAAAGAACCTGCCTCCAAAATGTATTAGACTTCTTACCTATATATATAATGCGATGCTTAGACTCAACCACTACCCAAGTCAATGGAAATGCGCCGAGGTAATCATGATACCGAAACCTAACAAACCAGAGCACTGCCCGTCTTCATATCATCCAATTAGCTTGCTGGTGACCTTCTCTAAGGTATTTGAAAAGATACTTTTAAGAAGAATGTTACCTGTTTTAGAGGATTGCGATATAATACCTGAACATCAGTTTGGGTTTAGGAGGGGGCATGGGACTCCTGAGCAATGCCACCGAATTGTTCAAATTATCAAGAATGCTTTTGAATGTAAACAGTATTGCACTGCGGTATTTTTAGATATCAAGCAAGCATTCGATAAAGTTTGGCACCCAGGGTTACGCTATAAAATAAAAAATTGGCTTCCAGCTCCTTACTATTTAATTATAAAGTCATATCTTACTGGTCGTACGTTCTATGTCGATGAAAAAGATGAATCTTCAGAGTTGTACCCAATTAATGCTGGAGTTCCTCAAGGGAGCGTATTAGGCCCCGTTCTATACACAATATTTACCGCTGACCTACCGATTAACAGTAACATAGATGCTGCAACATATGCTGATGTTACAGCTTTTATTGCTACAAACTGCAATCGTAATGACGCATCACTTCACCTACAACAATGGTTGAAAAATGGCTAATGAATTGGAAGATGGAAGTTAACACTCAGAAGTCTGTTCAGATAACGTTTACTTTGAGAACCGGGAATTGTCCTCCCGTATTTTTGAATGGCTCTACCATACCTGAAAGTGAAACTGTCAAATACCTCGGAGTACATTTGGACCGAAGAATGACCTGGAAAACCCACATTAAAGAGAAACAGAAACAACTCAAGTTTAAAATGAAAAAAATGTACTGGCTCTTAGGCTCGCGATCACAACTTAGTCTCGAAAATAAAGTACTGCTCTACAAAGCTATCTTAAAGCCAGTATGGACATATGCAATACAGCTTTGGGGAACAGCGAGTAACTCAAACATTGCAGTCCTGCAAAGATACCAAGCTATGACTTTACGAAGCATTGTTGGTGCTCCTTGGTATATAACTAACTTCGAAATTCACAAAGACTTAAATGTACCTTATGTTAGAATTGAAATCACCAAAGCCTCTCGAAGATACCTAGACAGACTGTCGTACCATGAAAACTTACTGGCAAGAAATCTTCTACACCTATTGTGTAGGATGGATGTCAAACGCCTTAAAAAAATTCATATTTTGGATCTCCCAAACAGATTTGAGGAAACATAATTGATTTGTAGCGAATACAACTGTTTTACAATATATTGATTGGTCTCAATGGAGCGCAATCAATCCTGTCATAATTCTTATATTTAAAAAAATTTGCTGATTGTCATCTGATAGATTGCAAATAAAATTTATTCATAATCAAAAAAAAAAAATCACTTCTTTTGATGCAAAACTTTCGCTTGGCGCAAAACTCTGCTGGAATAACATAAAAAAAAAACATACTGAATCAAACCTTATAATGTAAAAAATAAATTGGCTTTTACGAAGAAGTTTCCACTCAAAACAAACTTTTAATTTATGACCGAGCAGTTAAGCCCGTGTGGGCTTATTGCATACAGCTGTGGGCCTGTACTAAGCAAACACATCCAGAAAAAATTCAACGATATTAAAATAAATGTATATAAAGCGCTGTAAACGCACCATGGTATATGAGGAACACTGGCTTACATCGTGACCTCAAGATTACGTCGGTGTATGAAGTTGTGCAACAACATGCTGCATCCGACACCAAATGACTCGAAAAACATACCAACCCTAAGGATCAGCGTCTTGCCAACGCAGAAAAGCAATCCCGGAGACTTAAACGAAAAAAATCTCATGATCTTGTTCCAAAAATTTGAACGGAAGGCCAGATTTAAGATAAAATGCTGAAGCAGAAATATGCCAAAGATAAACTTATTTATTTTACTTTATTTTTGGTAATCGATGTTATCCAAAAATCATAGTATGGTGGCGCCACGTTTTCGTACATCTGAACTAAACTTCTTCAGAGTTCAGAGGAAAAGTACATATATTTAATCGATCGATTCCATGAAATCTTACCGTACCAACATTGCCGAAGTATAATAATTATGTCTTTAGACATTTTAAAGTTTAAACTAATCTAGTGGAACAATATTACAAATCCGTTTCTTTCCATGGCTTTTTCCTGCAGGGTAGCTACACATATGGTGTGTGTATTTTAATACATACATTTGCACAGAGGAATACCCTTTTGCAGTTAATAACATTTTGTGGTTTATTTTGATGCATTGACAACACGTAAAAAAATAACACATTTACGGAAGCTTTATTGCGAGTAGAAGTGGAATAAGTTTTTGAATTTTGCAGCTTCATACGAATACGTACATACATGAAAATATTCTTAGCAAATATGGTAAGCATATAAATATCTATTTTGCGCTATTTCCTCCTCCATTCTCATTTCAGATTAGCTTCGATTGAAGAGAATGCTGGTGGATCAAACTTGCACACACATCTTCTTAATTTAGTTTCTTTGTAATGCCACAAGGATCAAGTACTATTCACCCCCTCCCATTCAAACCAATAGTTTCTTTAACTTTGAAGTATCACTAAGACCTTCTAAAACTTTTGAATTCATTAATTATCATTTAACTTTATCAATCCAAGGTAAAACCGCGGAAAGAGAACCCTTAAAATTGCAGATGTGAACAGGATAGAAAGGAAAGGAAGAGAGACGTAGGTATTATCCGAAAGAAGAAACAAGAGGCCGAAATACGTGAGTACGAGAAGCTTGAGATATTGGCCAATAGGAACAACGCCCGAAATTTCTACCAGAAAGTTCGGCGGCTTACAGAAGGTTTTAAGACCGGGGCGTTTTCCTGTAAGAACAAAGACGGCGATCTGGTGACTGACGTACAGAGCAATCAAAAATAATGGAGGGAACACTTCTCGAACCTGTTAAACAGTTACAGCTGCCGGCTGAGCTATTCAAACATGGCGGCGAGGAGCTGGTAAGGTGCATGCACCAGCTCCTTGACAAAATATGGTCGGATGAAAGCATGCCTGCCGATTGGAATTTAAGTGTGCTCTGCCCAATCCATAAGAAGGGCGATCCTGCAATCTGTGCCAATTACCGCGGGATTAGTCTTCTTAATATCGCCTATAGGGTTCTAGCGAGCGTAGTGTGTGAAAGGCTGAAGCCCACCGTCAACCAACTGATTGGACCTTATCAGTGTGGCTTTAGACCTGGAAAGTCTACCATCGACCAAATGTTCACAATACGCCAAATCTTGGAAAATACCCATGAAAGGAAAATCGACACACCATCTTTTCGTCGATTTCAAAGCTGCATTCGACAGTGCGGAAAGGAGTTACTTGTATGCCGCGATGTCTAAATTTGGTATCCCCACAAAACTAATACGGCTATGCAAGATGACGTTGCTCAACACCAGCAGCGCCGTCAGAATTGGTAAGGACCTCCCCGAGGCGTTTGATACCAAACGAGGTTTCGTGTGACTTCTTTAACCTGATGTTGGAGAGCATCGTACGAGCCGCAGAACTTAATCGCTCAGGTACAATATTTTATAAGAGCGTACAATTGCTGGCGAATGCCGATGATATTGACATCATCGCCCTTAACAACCGCGCTGTTAGTTCTGCCTTCTCCAGACTGGATAAGGAGGCAAAGCGAATGGGTCTGGTGGTGAACGAGGACAAAACGAAGTACCTCCTGTCATCAAACAAACGGTCGGCGCACTCGCGTATCGAGACCCATGGCACTCGTGACAGTTATAATTTTGAGGTTGTAAAAGACTTTGTTTATTTAGGAACCAGCATTAACACCGATAACAATGTCAGCCTTGAAATCCAACATAGAATCTCTCTTGCCAACAAGTGCTACTTTGGACTAAGTATGCAACTGAGCAATAAAGTGCTCTCTCGATGAACAAAACTAACACTCTACAAGGCTCTCATCATGCCCGTCCTAACGTATGGCGCAGAAGCTTGGACGATGACAACATCCCATGAAGCGACGCTTGGAGTGTTTGAGAGAAAGATTCTGCGCAAGATTTTTGGACCTTTGCACGTTGGCAGCGGCGAATATCGCAGGCGATGGAACGATGAGCTTTACGACGACATAGACATAGCGCAGCGAATAAAGATCCAGCGGCTACTTTGGCTGGGTCATGTTGTCCGAATGGAAACAAACGCTCCGGCTCTGAAAGTATTCCATGCGGCACCAGCTGGTGGTAGCAGAGGAAGAGGAAGGCCTCCTCTGCGTTGGAAAAATCAGGTGGAGAAGGACTTGGCTTCACTTGGTGTGTCCAATTGGCGCCGATTAGCACGAGAAAGAAAGGACTGGCGCGCTTTGTTAAACTCGGCCAAAATCGCGTAAGCGGTTATCGCGCCAATTAAGAAGAAGAAGAAGACGATATTATGTACAAAGAAGAAACTCCCTTTCTAACCAACGGCAGCACTGATAGGGAGCACTTTCGCCAGAAATTAGATGAGCATATTGAGTCTGAGGTAAATATATCCACCATCGACGACGTAGAAATCGAATCGCTTAAGTTTACTAAGACTATACAGAAATCTGCATGGGAGAGCACACCTCAGAGTAGGAGAAAATTATTCGGCGTGAATTACCCACGCGGGTTGCGAGATCTAATAGTCCAAAAACGTAGATTAAGGAAAATATGGCACCTTACCCGATCACCCGCTGACAAACGCAACTTCAATATTGCTAGCCAAACTTTAAAACGGTCTTTAAGAGCGTTTAAAGGTGATTCTATCAATTCGTATGTTACCAGCCTAAGAACGGAGCAGAGTTTCGGATATTCTTTGTGGAAATGCACAAAACGATTGAAAAGGCCAATCAAACATATCCCGCCGATTGAAAAATCAGATGGCAAGTGGGCTAGAAGTGACTTTCTCTACAGATGATGCACATGATCATGATGACGCAATAACGAATCAAGATTCCAATGTGCCTAGCAACGAAATATTGTCTCAAGTCAGAGTGCAAGATATAAAACACGTTATACAACGTGAACTTAAAAATAAAAAATCACCAGGCTTTGATATTATCACTGCAGAGGTTCTGAAAAAGCTGACTAACAAAGCTATAAGTAGATTAACAGACATAATTAATGCTTGTCTTGCACTGAAATATGTACCTACCCACCTGCTGGAAAGTGGCGCTAGTCAAAATGATACCTAAACCAGGCAAACCGCCGCACGAATCGACGACGTACAGGCCAATATCGTAACTACCGACGATTTCAAAAGTTTTTGAAAAAGTACTACTGGAACGCTTACAGCTCTCTATTGAAAGATCGAATCTTATCCCGCAACACCAAATTGACTTTCGCGCTCAACATTCCACCACTGAGCAAATTCATCGAATAACTAGTAAAATTGAAAAATCCTTTGAAAACCAACGAGTTTGTTCTGCTATATTTCTTGACGTACATATGTAGCTAAGGCTTTTGACAAAGTTTGACACGCAGGTCTAGTTAAAAAATTAAGAAGCATTCTTCCACCTGACTTCTGTGACATTATAGAGTCATACCTACAAGACAGATTTTTTCAAGCAAAATATGAAAATGAATTTTCTGAACTAAAGCCAATCAAAGCAGGGGTTCCACAAGGCAGCATACTTGGACCTGTTCTATACTTACTCTACACATACGACATGCCATCACCTAGAGATTCATTCATAGCCACATTTGCAGATGACACTGCAATCCTTACTGTTGACAACACAGAAACTTCAAAACGCTGTCGATGAAATAGCGGCTTGGACGACTTAATGGAAAATTGCGTTGAATAACTCAAAATCTACACATATTAACTTTACAACCAAAAAAATTACATGTCCCCCAATAAGCATATTCGGCAATCAAGTACCGTACTCAAATACAGCAAAATACCTCGGTATGACACTGGACGCGAAACTTAAATGGAAGGAACACATCAAGATGAAAAAAGATGAATTAGAAATGAAATTGCGAAACCACCAATGGCTCCTGAGCAGAAACTCGCAACTGTGTGTTCACTGCAAGCTGACCATATATATACAATCAAATACTAAAGCCGGTCTGGATGTATGGTGCTCAACTGTGGGTTTGTGCAAAGAAAAGCAATAGAGAAGTCATACAGCGCTTCCAAAATAAAATACTCCGAACTGTAGTAAATGCCCTATGGTACATAAGAAACAGTGACCTTCATCGTGACTTAAAAGTACCGACCAACACCGCAGAAATTAACAAATTGGCAGCGTCTCACCAGGAAAGACTTCGCCTACACCCACATCAAGAAGCTAGCAATTTGCTTAATACATACAAGAAGACGATTGAAGCGTACAAATCCTTTTGCACTGGTAGCTCTTGCTCAATAATATTCAATAGAATGTATTGGTTTTAAAATCTTATGTTACTCGATGTAAACAGAAGAAAGAAGAGTCATATGGCAAATGCATAAAGCAGGGAAAAAAGTGGCAGAAATGGCTAAAATTTTGAGCTGTTCACGAAAAAAAGTACACAATGCAATTAATCCGGTTGCTAGTAACCCCGAAATACTGACAAGAGGCAAAACTCGGAAGCCAAGACCACGAAAGACCGATGGGCGAACGGATGCTGCCATTATAAGGATGGTGAAAGTTGATCCTCTTATGTCATCGCGGCAGATAGCATCCGACATTAGTCAGTCATTGGACACAGAAATATCCTCTCGGCTTGTTAGAAGGCGGTTAAACGAGGCAAACTTGTTTGGACGCATTTCCAGGAAAAAGCCACTTCTGTCTAAGAAAAATATTTCGAAACGGCTGTCTTTCGCCAGAACCAATGAAGGGAAAAATCTAAATTTTTGGAAAAACGTGCTGTGGAGTGACGAAACCAAAATCAACAGGATAGGACCAGATGGGAGAGTGTTTGTACACCGACCGATACAATGCTAGGTTCACCCAGAAGACAGTCAAACACGGTGGCGGAAATATCATGGTGTGATGTGCATTTTCTTGGCACGGAATAGGTCCACTCGTTCGAATTGATGGTAAAATGGACAAGTTTCAGTACTTAAATATTTAAAAAAAACCACATGGCACCTTATGCCTTTGAAAATATGCCCATTAAATGGTGTTTTATGCAAGCCAATGACCCCAAACACTCCTCCAAACTAGTAAAGAGTTGGTTTAGTACGGAAAAAATTGATGTTTTGGACTGGCCTGCTCAAAGCCCTGACTTAAATCCAATCGAAAATCTGTGGAATGAAATTAAGATGGAAGTGGCAAGGAAAAACTATAAAAATTTGGATGATCTTTGGTCTGCCGTTCAGGAATCATGGTACTCCATACCCAACAACAAGTGCCAAGAACTCGTATAAAGTAATTAAAAACAAAGGCTACAGCACAAAATTTTAATAACTTGCAGGTTTGTGGAACAAAAACAAGAAAAAAATATTCTTTTAACTAGATTTTCTTTAATTTTTTAAGGTTCTGCCATTTATGTGTCCAACAAATTCTGTTACCTTTTCAGAATTTTTAATTTTTTTTTGGTGCTCAACTTGAATTCAATATTTGTTTTGTGTTATCGTTGAATATAAGAAATAAATCTTTATAAAGAAGCAAATACTGTTCGTTTTTTTTTTAAATTGACGTTAGTATAGCATATCAAAGTTGGCTTTAAAAAATGTGCCATTTACGTGTCCATAGCTGTATATGTATAGGGTTTTTCAGTAAGAGCGCTTCAACTTTTGAACTTTTTTGAATAAAACACAAACGGTTTGACATTTTTAACTAATTTTTTTTATTATCGAGTTGGAACATATACATTTAAGTATGAAATTCGATTTGTTTTGCATGACCCCCGCGTGCACCCCCCAAATGGACCGTAAAATGGCCGTAATGCTCTTAAAGTAGCAGCAACAGAACGATTATTTTCATAAAAAATTTGCACGATTTGCAATCGTTGCTCAAGTGTGTAGCGTTCCATGATGAAATGTATACTAATGAAGTTTACAAATGACAAGCGAAAAATAAAAAATATTGCGTCGTTCGCCCTCCCTATCGGAAAAAAGTTGAAGCGCACCTATTGAACAACCCACTATTTATATCTATAGTGTCTACATACTTCAAGTAGTACTCATAATTTTAATTAGCTGTGCTAAAATAATACCACCTTATGACAAATACGACAAATAGCAGGCCTTATGAATCCCCTAATTGTGTATTTATTTTTATCTCATTGTTTACTACAAACTATTAAATAATCTGTTAAATAATGAATAGGCATGCATATGTATGTTTGTGTGTGCGTTAGATCGGTTCTTAAGTATGACACATCACTATAGTAATCAACGATAATTGAGTAAGAAGTGGCATTCGGCCCATTAGCTCAGTTGGTTAGAGCGTCGTGCTAATAACGCGAAGGTCGCGGGTTCGATCCCCTCATGGGCCAAACCCATTTGTTTTGTTTCTACAATTTTTAGCAGTATATATGTATGTATAAAAGAGAAGACTCGATTTTTGTAGTTATTTAAATTTAAAGTGCATGTAGACACTTTGATTGAGACATGGATTATATAATTGGATTGCAATTAGTGGTGGAATTTTGAATGAAAGGATTCATCACTTTCACTAAAAGAAATCCATTGGGAAGCATGAATGGGCGAGAGTGAAAATAAGGGCGGATCTCTGACTTTGTCTTTTACCCCTTATTTAAATATGTACACACATGCATACAATGCACATACATATTTACCACTCACTTGTTTTTTAGATGGAACGCGTGCTGGCTTGCGGATGGGGGCAATGGTCGCACTGGGGGATTTGCTAGAGAGCCACTCGAGTGCACACAAAACGGGCCCCAAGTACGGATTTCAGCATAACCACAAGAGCAGCTGCAACAAGCATGCAAGTGTACATACATATGAACATACAGGCATAATGCATACATATAAATATAAATGTGTGTATGTATGAATATATTTAGAAAAAGTGACTTTGGTGTGCGCAACAGCGTCATCATGAAGATCCGTTCAGGAATAAAGTAACAAGTATGTACATATATATGTACATATGTATGCATGTATGTAAACGTGTATGCGCATCCAATTCCCAAATCATTTGCTGACGCTTTCATTCTACACTTACATAAATTTATCGTTTTTTTATTTTTCAACTCACTCCATTTTTTTACTATTCTCAATCTACTTTTTTACATGCATACATACATACATACATACATACGTGCACATACGCCTACTTACTTTTATTCTTTTTCTCAGTATCCTTTTTTCTTCAGCTTGTTCGCCAGATGGAGTGTGTTGCTCAACACTGGCGTATGTTAGCTTGCGGTGTACGTGACTTGTCGTTCGGTAGCTCCTCTCGAGCCAACATTGAATACCGAGCAAATGAAGCTGAAGAAGCCAGTGAAGCCAACAGAAACGCTGTCGCCGCAGATTACTATTGCCTTCTTTGCTGTTGTTGTTGTTGCGTAGTTGTTTTTTTTTTTCTTTCTTGCTGCCAATTCCAGGCGAACCCCTAATGCCGGCGGGAAATTGAAATAGCATTGAAATTGTATACAGTTTGTGCTTTTATGTATGACAGTTGACTATTTCGTTTCTATTTGTTTTTTTATTTTCGTTTTGTTATTCCGGGTGTTCGCCCCTCACCTCATTTTCCCTTTTATGGATGTAATGTGAGTATCTTAAACGAAGTGGCATGCAAAGCCGAGCCATATTCGCCAATGAGACGGCATAGGGCGCAAAGTAACGCGGCGCATACGAAAAGTCGAGCAACGAAGGGTCCACTGCAAGTCCTTCGCAGAGACAAATTAATGCGAATGTGTACACATATTACATACGCGTACATATGTATAGATGTTTGTAGGTAGTATTGTATATATGTAAGAACTGTTGAATTCTACCTACTTACAAAGGTATTTTATTTTATTTAACTTCCGAGTTTGCGAAATGACGCTTGATATTCTATGTAGCTGGTGGTGAAGTTATGCACAATTATTGCGAGAGCTATAAATAACCCTACCGACGTACACAAATACACACATACACATGCATGGGATATTATTTTCATAGTAGACTCAGTATAATGTAGGAGAAATTTTTTATTTGCGTAAGCAGGTTTATTTGTAGGTAATCAAGTAAATAAAAAGATTTCTAAAGGGGAAATCTTTTCGGGCAGGAAAAAACTGAGCTGAGTTGGAAAGTTATGAGTGGATTGTGAGTTTTTATAAAATAAAAGAAATTATAAAGTTTTTATATATAAAAGCATATCAGACGAAGAAGTAGAGTTTATTTTGGGCTCTAAATTGCGTAACGATTTTCAAAGGAGCCATATCATGACAAAATTTTGAGATATTTATTTCCTAAAAAAACAAATGCATATTTTTCAATTCATTTAATTCCATTTGGGAGAGGTACTAAATTCTGCTTTTCAAAATTCTTTTGCATGAAAATTCTGTAAAAATCAAAAAAAAAATTCTGTCCAGCCTAAATTCTTTTGGTTCAATATTCTGTATTTAAAATTCTGTATGATCAAAATGATGGAGAACTGAAATTCTGCATATTAAAATTCTGGAATCAAAATTATTTTCGATCAAAATGCTGTAACAATATAACCAAATAAGCAGATAACCTAATAAGCACGCTTACCTGAATAGCACATTTATTTTATGAATAATGGAATTCTGATTTTATAGAAACAAAAATTCAAAAATTCATTCAAAACAAAAGTTATTACATTATAATGGCGAAACAATTATTATATTATATTATTAAATTTTTAGCAATTCGCTTTATAAAAGAAACATGCCTTAATATAAGCCTTTTTTGTTATTCTTTTAATTCTGTTGTTTGCTTTTACAGCCTTCTTCGTTTGACTAATTTTGTGACCATTTTGAATTTTAGCTAGTTGCTTTCGCACAAACCAGCTCGCCTTTTAGATCATTAATTAGTTTGTACAACCCTGAGTTTCATTTCCCAACAATAACTTTTAGCCGTCGATGCCAAGCCTCAATACTGTTTTGCGTTCTGGGGAAAGCGATATTGGACTCATCGTGCACTGACCAAAATTTTGGTGGGTATTTTGGTATACAATGAAAGAATGGGAATTGATTAAAACAGTTAGGTATTTGAACGAAATATACAGAAAATATTGCAATTATTCTACAATATATTTTGTCTGAAGCTATAAATACATACAAACATATGTATATTTGCTTTATGTAAATCTGTTTTGATAATATAGGAAACCATATGGGTCAAGACAAGTCTTATATTGGCAGTATTTTGTTTTGCAAAACTCTATATTGAAAAATCGGAAGAGCATATGGAAAAATAAAAAAGTGCGCACTTTTTTTATTTATCCATATGATCTTCCGATTTTTCAATACAGAATTTTGCAATGCAGAATTTTGACAATACATAATTTTGATTTACAAAATTTAAAATTACAGTGTTCCGCAATACAGAATTTTAACATTACAGAATTTTGCATTACAGATTTTTGAATACAGAATATTGAATACAAAATTTTAAATACAGAATTTTGAACCAAAATCATATTGTACCCAACCCATTCCATTTATTAAGTATTTGGTTAGAAAACCTTACATACTAGAGCCACAAAAGGACTTAAAGTTAATAATATTATTTAAAAGTTATTTGATTCAAGCTTAGATAAAATAGAGTTGTAGAAATGGGGCGAAATCAAGCTGAAAAAATAAAAATTCTATTGATAGAACTAGTAATGGGTGCATAATTTAAATAATTTTATTTTAAACTTTCAACATTCAAAAGTAAGTGAAAACGCAAAACTCTTTGGGGAGTATTGAAGCTGTTTTTTATTCCTTAGTATATATACTTTTAGATGATAATTGAAAAAAAAAAAACTAACGAAGTACTATAAAAAATACATATCTATCTGCACATATTAGCGCTCACAGTCGGAGCATAGGCGGAACAAAGGCTCTCCAACGATTTGTGTCAGCCGCTATTTGTCTAGGTAATTACATTCCAGGTGGCGGTGGAAGAGCTCTCAGTTACGACTTAAGGGGGGAGCCTGGTTTATAAGGTCAAAAAAATTAATTTTTTTTTTCGTTTTAAGCGATTCCTAATATATTTCAGAATATTCACACAAAGTTACAGAGCCTATTTCTCAATATTTCCGTAGATACAAAGCCAAAGGTAGGCGAGCGTTAGATAGTTACGCTGTGACCGGACAGCTATAGTACAAACTTTATCTTCTTTTCTCGACTTTTAATTTTTATGATTTCTTTGCATTGGCGTACATGAATGAAAAAAACTAATGAACCTTTTGAAATGAGTCATAGCTTGTTCCCTTCAGTATTAAATTCTCTTCTATTTGAACTAACAAAATAGATAAAAAAAAAATTTTCAAGATTTTTATACCAAGTTGAAGTGAATTTTTTTTTATAGGAAGGCATTTTTTTCTTTAAAACCTCCAAAAAGTTGAAATTTTGGAATTTTTCTCAGCTTTCTTAGTTCATCTAGAATAAAAAATCATGATAATTAGAAATCCATTTGAATTTTTTGCCTTAGATAATAATTACGAGCTGTATCTTGTACGCCAGTTGGAAACTCCAGCGTTGCAGCGCTCTACTAATTTCTATGTTAAACATTTTTTTCAACTTATTTTAACCAGTACACAAATTTTGTATACTTTTTAAATGTTCATTAAAAGATAGAAAAAACTTTGCAGTGCTAAATTAATTTTTTCCTTAAAAAAAAATCACAAAGAGATGAAATTTTTAGACCTCATAAACCAGGCTCCTCCCTTAATGCATCCAAGTTTGTCATGTTTCTCTGCGCCGGCTTCCTTGTGGGTTTCATTGAAAAGCCATTTTGGCAACATTGTTGTATTCTTTATGGAGAGTATGTCCAATCCAGTTCCATTTTCATCTTTTGATTCCAACATTGATTGGGCAGCTATCAGTGAGCGAAAGAGTGTCAACATTGAGAACTGTTCTTGACCGAAAAATGCGGCATATAATTCTTAGATACTTGTTGATAAACGTTTGAAGGCGTCTGCTTATGTGCTCAGAGATGAGGCAGGTCTCAGATCTATATAGGAGGACCGATTTTGCGCTGGTATTAAACATTTTAAATTTTTTTCTTAGTGACTGGATGCGAGAGCGCCACAGTCGATTTAGCTTATGGAACGCAGTATGTGCATTATAAATGCGTGCTGCCACATCAAACAATGCGCTACCATCTTTTGTTATTTGGATACAGAGGTAACAGGTGGACGACGACATCTTCAATAATGAACTGAGTATGGATAAAGTTCATTCTCTTTCCGCATCTCTTAAGATTCATCAATGAAGCCAAAAGATTTACGAAAGAGTAGCCTCAAATCAATATTTCCGTCTTGCCATCCATACTGTATCTATCCTGTCTCTTTATTCCTTCCACTGTAATCTAATCACTAAAATAGTGCAATGGTCTTCCTGGTCCGATGCCCCACAAATCTAATCTAGTCTATCCATTCCTGTTAGGGACCAAAAAAGTTGACGTGTTCGACCGTTAAGCAGTGATATTTATGTCAGCCTACAGCTTGCAAAATTATACAGGTTAGACAAAAAGGAAGAGATGCTTACACAGAACGAAAAAATCATAGAAATGCGCTATAAACTAGAAGAAATTTTAAATGATTTCCCTATGGCACTTCGCCAAACTGCAGCCCTTCACACTTTAAGTGGGTATTTCTTTTAATAAAATTTGGGAAGATATATTAGAGCAAATAAAGAGAATCAAAGGAAGCAAAATTGTGAGAGTAACTTCGGCTGTCACGTTATCAGGGATTCGACAACAGAATTCTGCTCGCTCATTTCACACGTATTCACACAGTCGTCCTTATCAGTCGGCAACGTTAGCCAATCAGCTGATTCTTTCCCAGTCGCTGAGAGCCAGTTAACGGTCTGTTCTTGGCCCCACCTCTACACATATATTTGTATGAATCATACTGGGAGCATACTGGAAACCCTCTATTTGATTGGAACTCTGAGGTCATCTGGCAATGTGCGAGTTTGTACGCACATACATATACATATCTGTTTTCTTTTAAATATTTTGGTTTGCCTGGTTACTTTCAAAATTACTTTTAAAATAATTTTATTATAATTTACAATATTTTAATATACAGATATATGTATATTACATATTTCCCTGTAGTTCCTAGGTGAAAGAAAGGGCCTCAATAAACAAGTTAAAGTTATATTTACTTAAAGCTAAGAATTTGATTTGTGCGCCAAGTGCGACCTGCTTATAGCGCTTCTACTTTCACTAGTCGCCTCCAAGTGTTAGATGACCTACGACATCTCCGACTGCCTTGCGGGTACCAGTCTAGTGTTGCTTTTGAGATATCTCGATATGGTTTTCGCAGCGTGTGGCCGATCCATTTCCACTTTCGTCATCGGATCTTAAGGTGAACGAGTATCTGCTCCGTTAATGCTCAGAGGCCGGTGTTAGTGGTGGTATCAGAACAGAAAACGCGCACAATTTGTCCAAAGGCCAAACACATCGCGACCCTTCGACATTCGACTGCGAATGTCGGCTGCTAAACCGTCATTTTTGTTGACGGCGCTTCTGAGATAGCAGAACTCATCTATTACTTCGAGTTAAGTGCCGCTTATCTGAAAGAATATTTCAATATAAATTTTATAAATTAAAACCGGAATAGCGAGAAAAATGGGAGTGGACGCAAAAAAGGCTGCCATTTCACAGAGGAATGTTAGCTTCAGGATTCCACTGAGATGTGCCAAAGGCGGAAAACCGGAAACGGATGAAAATAAGCGCAAAAAATGCAATTGCGGTTGTTAGAAAGGCAACTATGCCAACAGGAAATGTTGATGAGATCTCTATTCAAGACAAAGGTGTGTTGGTCGGTGCAGGAAGATCTCTATTATTACGCGGCTCTACACGGTTTAATATTTTTATTTAAAAAAAAAAAAAACTGTGGCTTTATCGAATGTTCACCGTGAATAAAAAGCATCCTCATCTCAAATTGATTAAGTCTCTCTATGCGATTTAGATTAATACATCGTTCGTTATATCAAAATCTCTTTCAATAACTTGAAAATGAAATATTTCTAATCGTTTTGAATATTTAGGAGCACAGGCAATCACAAACTTTTTAATTTAATTCTCAACTTATTTCTTATTAAAATGTATTCTTTCTTCCCCTTCTGTTATAGCGTTTCAGTAATTTTCCGCTTAGTCAAATTTCAATCTACAAAAATAATATCCTACACTTGCCCAACGATGTTTGTGGTTGCTGCACTTTTTAAGCGTCGCCCAAAAGTTCAAAAGAATTTAACGAATTCCAAAAAAAATTCATTTTTTATTCAAAATTTTCAGAAAAACTGTGGATATTCAGTTGCAAGTGACTTTGCATTGCTGAAAAATTATTTTAAACGAAAAAGTAAAAATAAATAAAAATACTGAGATTAACGAGAATGTGGTTAAGTTGTACGTGCATAACTGCATATACATATGAGTATGTATGTATGTAGGCCATTAGATTACACATAAAACAAACAAATTCAGTAAAATCAAATATAATAAACCGCAATTGCCAATAAGGAGAAATATTCGCGAAACTAACAAAATCACCACCAGCAGCGTGGCAATCAAACTGACCATCGCTAAAAACACAAATAAACACCAACAACAGACCACAGACAAGTGAGCGAATTATGTATTCACAGTCACTCAGTCAGTCAAGCAGCCAACTTAGCATTAGTCAATTCATTTCAAATGCAAAAATTTCAAAAACCCCATAAAACAAACAGATACAAGATGCAAATGAAAGATACCAAGCATACATACGTCAACAATAACAACAAAGCAAACACAAAAAATACATACGAAGCTAAGAACAAAAACAAAATGTGAAAAAAGTGGATATCAACGTCAACGCCACAAGTGCCGGGGATTTTCGTGCATCTCAACCGCATTGTAAACAGCAAATCCTACCGTCCACGCCTCTCCTGCGCCTATGAAACCAACATTCATACTTATTTGCATGGCGTGTCGTTAACGCCATATTCTACGCCTTTGCGGATGCGTGCTTTTTCTCCACCAGCGACGAGCGATACAGAGTTAGTGCGTCACCATTTTGTGCCGCTTAAAAACACTAACATACCAATTGGCCGATGAGCGACCGACTGAATAAAGGTAATTTTACAATACTTCTGTTAACGGCACTAAATTACTGTGATTGTATGAGCCACGAACAGTAGACCACACGCAAATTGAGAGAAATAGTGTGGCAGAGCGCAAGAGCAGACAATCGGGGATGTTGGCAAATTGCAGAGAGTTACACTGCGGAGAGCGCGCTGTTCTGCTTTATTATGTTATTTGGGTGTGCTGTCGAAATGAGATTACATTAGCAAATACCGTAAATACCCGCAGGCATTAGTATATGTATGTATGTATGTATGTACGCGCCGATATGCAATTTTTTTGTTGCGCATTTTTTCGCAAGGGAATCGTTTTTTCGCGCTGAAATGTTGCAAAACGATCGTGCGATCCCCTTCCTCCGCTGAATTTGAATTGCATTTAGTACTATCTGATAATTGGTTTATACACGCTGTCAAGGTAAATGCGGTATATTGTACTCAAAAATATAACCAATTCATTGAAATAGTAATATTATCTGGCAGAAATGCCAGGGCTCTGTATTGAATATGTATCTAGGTAAATTCTAAGAGATCCCACAATGGCTATTTCCTTTTGTATACAAAATACACACAACAATTAGACAATGTTATAGGCCCGCCAGAATGGATTCGATGAAATATCATAAAAAACGCAAAGGGATGTCACAATGAAAGTATTGCGAAATGCAAACAAATCAGCCGCATGCTATGATAATTAAATGAATGATATCATTCTTGTGTGCTGCCTACATTGTTGTTCCGCCGGACTTAAGGTATAGTAAAAGTAGAATGTTACCGACTGTCGTACGTTTCCAGAAACCATACAAATGCAGACAAACAATTCGACTGGCCGCCAACTATGATGCCGAGTGTACCTATTAACATACTCTGCTATTAGTCGCTCTTGCAGCGAAAAAATCACCGACGATGAGAAATGGTATGTGAGCACTTAGGGGGGTAGTGGGAGAGCTGTTAGAGTACTGCTATCTAAGGGTGCGTGCATGTCGGAGCTGTGATAAGCGATAAGAGCGTCGATAAGAGCAGCGACAAAAGCATAGCGTCGAGCTTTAGTTTTGTGTGGTGTATACAACAGAGCTGCGATAAGAGCGTTAGTTGCATTTGAAATTTAAGTTTTGAAAAGTGAAGAGCTATAATATTTATAATAATGAGTGATTCAGAGGAAGAAAATATGTTGTTCTTGACGCCTATTGCTGCATATTATCATCTACATAATACTGTAAGGGAAAACCGTCAGTTTTCGGCGCATCCTCTAAACCAAGCAAGACTAGAACTCGGAGAATTTCACCATCTCTATAATAGTTTGAGACAGGATCCAAAAAAGTTTTTCGAATATATGAGAATGACAAGCGATACATTCGATTATATTCTGTCTCAAATTTCGGATCGACTGCAGCATAATTGGCAAAACTGCCACAACAGACCAATCTTGCAAGAGGAACGATTGATGCTTACAATAAGGTACATACGTACGAATAATTTTATTGGAGAAAAATTAACATATTCATTGGTAAATAACAAAAAAAAAATGAAATATTTTAAACATTTAGAATATTGTGAATATTGTTTTGTGCATTGTCATCACATCTAGCCGTGGTGTTTTCAGTGTTACATTCAATATAAATAGGTATTGATTTATTAACCAGTTCATGTATCAGCTGCAATACTTTGCCACAATTTATCCAAAATGAACCTGTTGTGGTGATTTGGATCTTTTTGATCCCAAATTGCAGGTTTTAAAAATACTGCGCCTATAAAATCTTCTGTGTCCATCATCGATAATAGCGAAGAAATTACTAACCTATAATTTCTACGCTCTTATCGATGATAGCGAGCGAAGAGTGAGTTAGCGCGCTGCTCCGACATGCACACTTCTATTAAAATACATGCATTAATTTTCTACGCTTCGCTCTTATCGACGCTCTTATCGCTTATCACAGCTCCGACATGCACGCACCCTAAAGTGCGAAGTTTTTGTGGAGTTAATCGATTTTGTGTATTACAGCAAAACAAAATTTCTGTACATGAGGTTAGTTACATAGTTGGGTACATAGGTATGCATGTTAAGCATTCATACCGTTTATGCATATTTATTAAGTTATTGTTGCTAGTGCTTTGATAAAGCCATTGAGTAACCCAAATCGACATAGTTAGTAGTTAATTGTAACGATATTCAAGGAAATCGGCATTTAATTAAATCGTCCAATTAACTGCAAAAAAAATCTAAATATGTTTTATGTGCATGCATGCACATGTACATATGTATTTATGTGTGTTTGAATATGTGAGATACATACATATATATATTTAGAATTTATATAGAATTTTGGGTATATAACTACAAACATACATACATACGTACATGTACAAAAGAAGTTATTCTTGCCTGACACTGCTATTCTCATTTTTATCAAATGTGAAGGTCTACCACCCTCACAAGCGGCCATCCTTCGGTACCGGAGCTAGCAGTAGCAGTGCTTCCAGTCGGGACCGTTTTTGGGGGCTGAGTCGCAGTTGACTGCCGGGCTAGTGCACCTCTACTTGTACTTGGACCTGTGTCCAGTACTGATTGTGTAGCTACTGGCCTCGCTTTCGCTGTGGCTGTCGCTATTTGCTTCGATCGACTTATTAAGCCGATGGATGGCGTTTTCTTTGAGCTCGGTGCGACCGTTGCTCTTATTGCGGAACTGTTTGTTCCTATCGGTCTGTTGTTTATTTTTGAATTGTCGCTTTGCATTTTTGGACCCACGAGTGTCGGAGAAAGGATGCCCACCCGTGCATAGCTCCAAACTACACGGGTAAGGCTAGTTATTACGGAGGGCGCCAGTTATCCGTAAGCTCCGTTCGAGACTTGGTTATTTATTAGAAGGGCCCCAAGCCTGACAGATTCTCGGCACGGGTCGCATCACACCTTAATCCAGCCCTTCACCCCCGACCACGTTAAAAGTACTTTGGGTAGTGCTGTACTATTGAGGAGTATCGAACCCTACCCATAGTACCCTTAACTTAGCTAAGTACCTCCTGAAAATAGGAAAGCTGTCTTACTTATGGAGGTTGAATTAGTTTTAAAGGTTTTTTTCGAAGATTTGGGGCTTTATTGTGAAAAAACGGTACAAAATATTTTATTCGAAGTATTGGCCATCGCTAGCTACAACTTTCGCCCATCTTTCGGGCAATTTCCGGATGCCGTTTCTCCAAAATTCTGGCCGCTGCTTGGCTATCCATGACTCAACCCATATTTTGGTAGCCTCGTACGAGGAGAACCGCTGGTCCGCCAAATCGAGACTCATATGCCGGAACAAATGATAATCGGAGGGAGCTATGTCTGGACTATACGGCGGGTGGGGTAACACTTCCCAGCCAAGCGTTCCAAGGTATTTTTTGACAGGTTGAGCAACATGCGGCCGAGCGTTGTCATGTTGCAAAATAACCTTGTCGTGCCTTTTTACCGTTTCCGGCCGTTTTTCTTTCAATGCCCGGCTTAAACGCATCAATTGCAGTCGGTAACGATCCCCCGTGATTGTTTCGCCCGGTTGGAGCAGCTCAAAATATACGACGCCGACCTGATCCCACCAAATGCAGGGCATGATTTTCTTGCCGTGAATATTCTGCTTGACCGTCAACGTTGATGCGTGGCCGGGTAAACCCCATGATTTTTTGCGTTTTGGGTTATCGTAGTGGATCCATTTTTCGTCGCCAGTCATCACCCGATGCAAAAAGCCCTTCCGATTTTGTCGCTCGATCAGCAATTCGCACGTAAAAAGTCGCCGTTCGACGTCGCGCAGCTTCAACTCGTACGGGACCCAATGTCCTTGCTTTTGGATCATTCCCATCGCTTTTAGACGCTTGCAAACGGTTGATTTATCAACGCCCAATGATTCAGCAAGCTCTTCTTGGGTTTGGCACGAGTCCTCGTTTACCAATTCCCCCAATTCCGCGTCCTCGAACTTTTTGGGCTGGCCAAGACGCTCCTTGTCTTCGGTGTGAAAATCACCACTTTTGAATCGTCGAAACCAATACTCACATGTTGAAATCGACGAAGTATGGTCTGGGTAGGCCTCCTGCAGCAATTCACGGGCTTGGGCTGTATTTTTTTTCAAATTGAAGCAGAAAAGCAAAGCTTCCCGCAAATTGCGTTTCGACGGCACGAAAGTTGACATACTCGGAGCACGAAAACACTGCGTTGTTTATACTTCAGCGAAATGACAGATACTGATAAACAAAGCCTAGGGATGAGGCTTTGTCATGAATATATATTCAGTATTGCCAACGCGATAAAGTGATAAATAGCGCCATCTGTGTGTCACCTTTAAAACTAATTCAACCTCCAATAGTTATTCCAAGGTATTTTGCTGCTGGGCAGATTTTTATTTTGTTGTTTTTTAAAGTAAGATTATATTTTGATGTCTTTTTGTGTGTATATATAACTTGTCTAGTTTTGTCTTTATTCAGCGAACACAGTCCAAAATATTACGAAATATACCAAATCCTGGCTGGTTTATTTCCAATGAAGCCATACATCGTGACTTAAACGTAGACACAATCCAAAGAAACAAAATGTATCACTAAGCATATAGGTACATACAGCGACTGTCAGTCCACCAAAACGAACAAACGCGTAAAATAGTACGGGCAGAAAATATCAAACGAAGATTAAAGCGGCTCACACCGTCTGATCTAACTGTAAGATTTACAGTGTAATTACAAAACAAACACAAAGCAAAAAAAAAAAAAAAATAAATAATAATAATAACAGATTCTTCTTACACTGGTAAAAGAACATAATATACCCTAATTGTACTCTTGAGCGAAAACAAATGAGATCCGATTTTTTATTATTCTGAAGCAAATTAACACCACTATTTATTGCTTCTGTTAATTATTGTAACATTTAGAATATTTATTATTCTGAAGCAATTAACCACACTATTTATTGCTTCTGTTAATTAACATTTAGAATATTTAAAAACTTACTTTAAAACAATACTAATTTAGTCATAACATATTTTTAAAAATATGTAGATATACTTAGTCTTGCCATAAATTATGTGACAAATGTTACTTGAGACTTAGGCTTAACTTGTAACAGAACTTATGACAGCAGTAAGTGCATATATGTACAACTAAATTTTCTATTATTAACTTGTGTGGATGAATCCAGACCGCCCAAAAAAATGTATCGGGCAGTCCATAAGTTCGTGCGTATTTACCCATAATTTCGCTTTTGTACGATTTTTGCATACAAAAAATTATTCGCGGAATAACGGAACTAATATATTTATATTTTCTTTGATATGTTGTGCATCCAACAAGTGATTTTAATCGCGGATAGAAGCAAGCGTTGTTAAAAAATAAAATGGAATCTTCGAACGCGTATTAGAGGCAATTTTTTGTATTTTTTTTTATAAAAGTGGTAAAAATGCAACAACTGCTGCTGCAGAAATAAGCACTGTTCACGGAGAGGATACCGTGAGTGTAAGGACTGCGCAAAAGTGGTTTTCGAAATTCTGAAGTGGTAACTGCGGCGTGGAGGATGCCCCGCGCGCTGGTCGTCCTGAAGTCTTTAACTCCAACGCCTTGCTCGAACTCGTGGAAGCTGAGCCAAAATTTACAGTCGAGATGATAGCTCAGAGGTTAAATTCATCGCACGGAACAGTTCACAGGCACCTGGTTCAGTTGGGAAAGGTTTCAAAGCTGGGAAAATGGGTTTTGCATAGACTTTCCGTCGCCAACCTTCAGCAGAGAGTGAATGTGTATTCTCAGCTGCTGCAACGGCTTGAAAATGAAAGTTTTTTGAACCATATCTTTACTGGTGAGGAAACATGGGTCCTTTACAATAATCCTGTTCGCAAACGCCAATAGTTAATATAGATAAAGATGAGACACCAGAACCGACCCCTAGAGATGGCCTTCACCCATAGAAGATTCTCCTGTCTATTTGGCGGGATATGGCCGGTATTGTTGTTTATTATGAACTTCTGGAACCAAACCAGACGACAACTGCTGATTTTTATTCCCATCAGCTATCAAACCTGAATGAGGCACTTACAAAAAATCGACCGTCTTTAGTGAATAGACGCAAAGTTTTGTTTCACCACGACAACGCAAGAACTCATACCGCAAGGCAAACATTAGGGAAGCTAAACGAGCTCGATTGGAGCTAATGCCGCATCCACCATACTCTCCGGATATTGCACCTTGTGATTATCACTTTTTCCGTGGACTTCAATCCCATATGAGTAACAAGAACTACTACTGAAAAGAAGCTATAAAAAGGGATATCGAAGCGTATTTTGGCTCCAAGGGCAAACAATTTTTTGAGCAGGCAATTAAAAATTTGCCTGAACGTTAGGAAGATACTGTAAATAATAAAGGAAAATATATTATTGATTAGTAAATACCTTAAATATCTTTTTTATTAATTTTAAAACCACCTTTAAAAAACGCACGAACTTATGGACTGATATCCCAATAGAGTAATTCGAACAGGTTTTTTTCTTTTAAACGTCTAATGACGACTGTTACCGAAACGACCCGGCTTTATATCCGGCCAAGGACTGTCACTTCAGCAGCATTCCCTGTATGTAAGTATGGGGAATGTTTATGCTGCTACAACAACAGCAACCGGCACTGTGAAGCATGGAGGCGGCTCTGTGATGGTTTGGGGATGTATGGCTGCGAACGGGGTTGGAAACTTGGTATTTATCGAAATATTATGGACCGATATGGTTATTTAAATATTTTGAAAAATAATTTAAAAGAAAGCGCTACGAAATTAGGCCTTGGAGGGACGTTTCTAGCAGGATAATGACCCCAAGCACACATCCAACATTGTACGAGAGTGGCTGCTATACAATGTGCGAAAACAGCTGAAACACCGCCACAGTACCCGGATACCAACGCAATCGAACATTTATGGGAACATTTAAAACGGCAAATACGTAAACATCCGATTAGAAATAAGGAACAACTGAAAAACATCCTTCAAGAGGAATGGAATAAAATACCACCAGCTGTAACTGAAAACTTGGTGAAATCAATGACATCACGACTTAAAGCGATTGTAAAGTCTGAGGGTTATCCTACCAAATACTAGGAATTGATTTTAATTATGTTTTTGATTTCACAAATTAATAATATGATGAACCGTATACCTACTTTTGAGACATGAATTTTTATGAAGTTTAAAATAATAAGCTATAATTTTGTTCCTTTTTAAAATTTTGTCATTATTTGGATCAAATATGACTCTTGTATTTCATTCATGTAAATAAAACACAATTTTGTTATAACTTAGGTTGTTTGCAGGAATCGATTGGGGGAAAATTGAAAACGTGTCCGGTGTATACTTACTTCTGTTACTAACTGTATGTATGAAGTTTGAATTTTGAATGAAAATATTCAAATTATGTCGTGTAGTCTTATTTTCAATCAAATATAATGAATTACATCACTTCAATTATTTTATACGCCCTTAGAGTATGAACGCACACATACTATATACATATATACATATATACATATGCTACTAAACTGAACGGAAACGCCGTTTATTTAAATAAACAAAAACGGTTTGCAATCCATGCTCGCAATTTTAAATTTACAAGTAGCAATAATAATGAAACGATTTTGAAAATCCAATACATTTTAGGCATTAATAACAACCATTTCATAACTTCTGAACCCTGCTCTCCACTTCCGCCCAACTTCGGGCATCATAATAACAACAATACCACTAGCTTTACTAATGAGTACAAAAGCAAAGTAGAAAAAACAAAGCCATTACAACAATAACAGTGCATGTGGTAGGCAAAGCAAATTTCATTTACGTGTAATGCTTTATTAAGTCACTTTACGATTTATTGGAAATAACAGCTGTCTCTTTTGACAAGTGCACCCTCTTATTCTCATTTTTAACATTATTGTTAAGCTCTCCGGCGCGCCGCGATGCTTTCACCCACAGAAGATTTAGAAATAAACACTTCTCACTAACCCATACACAAAATGCGAAATTGTAGTTGTATGGGTGCAGTTTAAGAGCTTTGAAGTACAAACAATCACTTTTGCTCTCTTACTTACTCTCTCGCGCTCTTTTGTGAGTGGACTTGGCATTAGTTTAAAAAAAAAAGAAATGTTATCGAAAAAAGTATGCAATGCTCACTACCCCATACACATATACAGGAACGAGCCCATGCACATCTAAATATGTTACTACCGCTGGGATGCTTTCTCACATAATCGAGTAATCGTACACAAATTGTTGTCGATTTGTATGTATCTGATTGCTGTAATGTTGTGTACGAGCATTTAGCACCGTTGATTAAAGGTCGCCTCAAGCCCTAAGGTAGATGAGATATTCCGGCGTTTAAATATTAATCATACTCGTGCGCGTGATTTGAAATACATATACATTCATGCCTACAAATATGTGTATGTGTGCGTATTTGCCTTTACAGTGTTTGTCCAGAGCGTTGGGTGTTTGTAGATTTTTTTGAGTAATCATTATCCTTTTTTATACTATTTCGTAACTTATTAGTGAGTTAATGGTAACACAGAGACCAATCGGCAATCAAAGAAATATTGCGGTAGTTTGACCTACTTTGTCAATAAATAACACCGTTCAACACGAAATTGTGTTTTAGTATTAGCTGTCCAGCTTTGTTTTAGTTAGCGTAAATGCGGAAAAGAATTATGTAAGTTTGCTAAAGTTTGCTGCTTTTTGCATAATTAAGTATGTATGTATGTACCTGTTATGTGTATAAAAAGAACCAACAATTATTTACAGACTTAAAAAAAAAAATAAAAATAAAACTATAAGAAGATACTACTTCAAAGCTACTAAGGTGATATTACTAGGAGCCAAAATATTGATTTCCATACATATCGATCTGACATAGTTTTATGTGTTTACCAAATGCGTAAACATTTGCTTGGACAAAGCTTTCTTGAGCATTCACCTTAACCCGTACCGATTTTTGGTCTTCGGTGCCCCAGTAAAATTATATATAGGGTTTTTCAGTAAGAGCGCTTCAACTTTTGAACTATTTTGAGTAAAACACAAACGGTTTGACTTTTTTAACAAATTTTTTTTTTATTATCGAGTTTGAACACATACATTTAGGTATGTAATTCGATTTCTTTTGCATGACCACCGCGTGCACGTTTTACGAAGTCCAATCGTTGAAACCAATTTTCGACCACTCTTTTGCATAAATCGGCCGAAATTCCAGCAATTTCGCGTTCAATATTGGCTCTGAGCTCACAAATCGTCGTCGGCTTGTTACTGTAGACCAATGGCTTCACATAACCCCAAAACGGGACGGCTTGTTAAATGGACCGTAAAATGGCCGTAATGCTCTTAAAGTAGCAGCAACGGAACGATTATTTTATAAAAAATTTGCACGATTTGCAATCGTTGCTCAAGTGTGTAGCGTTCCATGATGAAATGTATACTAACGAAGTTTACAAATGACAAGCGAAAAATAAAAAATATTGCGTCGTTCGCCCTCCCTATCGGAAAAAAGTTGAAGCGCACCTATTGAATAACCCATTATAATATAACCAAGGCGATACTTAGAGAAACTGCATTTTCGTGTAAGGATAGCGGTCTGAAGTCCGGACTCTAAAGAATTCAAAATGAATAGCCAAAATCAAAAACAAATCACTAAGAAAAAAATTGAAGAAAGTTGCCTTCAGAAGAAGTAGCCTACTACTAAGACTCCCACCGGTAAAGAACGCACACATTGTGACTCCCACCCCAGCAAATGGGACGAGTCAATCGACACAATTGAAATGTCTCCTCGGCTTGAGCTGATTAAAAATATGAGGAGGATAGAGGAACATGTGATCTCCCAATGTAAGCTGGTGATAAGGTCTATGCAGCACGCGTTCAGACGTGCAAAAGAACATAATCAACGAAGTCAAAGTTGGAGTATCCAAAATGGCTGAGCTGCTGGATGTAACGCTGAACTACAGACGTTCCTGGAAGCCAGCAGAAAACGGAAGGGCGCTCTCGAACCCCCGTAAGTACACTGCCACCCACCCAGCAGCAGATACGCTCACCTCTGCGACGACAAATTCGAAGCGAACAGCATCCAGTTCGGCTGCATCTGAGAACTATAAGAAAGCCAGGGCAAATGAGCCCAGCAGGAACAAAAAAAAACTCTGAGAAAAAGGATGAGGGTAGCCGAAGATAAAGCTAGCCGAGCCAAACAAAAGCAGCAAACCGCGAACACAACGCGTAAAGCTAGAAGCTGTTGTGATAAATATCGCAGAAGCTTATAGTAATGCAGATGTGCTGAAGAACGTGCAGTTAAAGTAAGGCCCGCCAAGAAAACAAAGGCTGTAGATGGTATCTCACAATTGGAATGAACATCGGGATTTTCAAAAGACCAACTACTGCACTTGGCAATTCCATTCTATGCTTTTGCAAGAACAAACTGGATAACACTGCTCTTCTGTAAATATCAGCCATATTACGGATTACTGAAACCTTTCTAGCATGCGAATACTACCTCTTATAAAATTTGTTTCGAAATCTCAGCTGAGAGTCCAAGAGGCACAACTGCAGCTTCTGATATTTGTCTCGATTTACATTCAATCCATGTATGTATATAATATTAAGCTTTTCGGGTTTATTTGCAATTACTGAAAATAAAGTGTGGGAAATTTGCAGAGGAATAACGTATATCCGCTCCACGTCTCTCCCTATATTTTATTTTATTTCTTTACACTTTTAAATGGCGGGATGAAAATTCACAAAATGCTAGGGTATTCCACCGTCTGTGTGAACAAACTTTGACGTAAAACTGTCGTTATTACGGCAGCTTCTTTTTTAACACCCTTTTATTAGCTCGGGTTGTATGTATGTATGTATGTATGCATGTAACGGAATCTTTGAGCTTACTTTTCACTGGCTTCTAAAAATCTGATCGACTTGAAATTTTGCACACCTATCAAGGACCGATGACAATGCAATAATTTGATAAAAGTTTTCCATTATCCTTATTAGGATTGCCAGGATTAATATTTTCTTTTTTACCTGTGGGCAAAAAGTAAGGTGAATTTGGTTGTAAAATGAAAAAATCTTTTTTTATTCTTGTAAATCAGTTTCTCAGGCTCCCTCCACGAAATAAGTTCTTCATCCCGATTACTTCTTTATCAC
Source organism: Anastrepha ludens (assembly GCF_028408465.1). NCBI lineage: Eukaryota > Metazoa > Arthropoda > Insecta > Diptera > Tephritidae > Anastrepha > Anastrepha ludens. The sequence goes on from NC_071499.1 coordinate 105,749,000, forward strand.
GGCCGATAACTGCATAGCTTTAGACTCACAGTCGATAAGAAAGGAATTAAATATAACACGAATATATCGAATCATTTATTCACTGACTGCAATGATAACAATAATTTTCATTCATAATAAACAAAAAATAGTTTAAAGAAACTAAAAAACACGCTTTTTTGCTAATCGAACTAAAAAGTAGAAAATAAATTTTAATGACAAAGAGACCTATAATGAAGTAATAGCAAATCGAACGATCAGTCATAGTCAACTACCTCAGAACAGAATTATAACAAAAATTAAGATACAAATAGAGTAATTCAAATTAGAGTTTAAAGCGTGGGATGCATTTTGCTTCACTTTCATAACCTCCTGTACATAGGTAGTTGCCAATAGAATGATTGTAATATTTACTGTATCAAGTTTTTTTAAACTATTTTTTATTATGATTTCTATCGTCTTATTTCTTAAATTGTGTTGAATTATTTTTGTTTTGAATCGATGTTTTTGTATTTCTTTTAGTGTATTTCGTTAGATTTTGTATATGTTTCTATGTTGCCATGGAGGTACATTAATTTCAGTGGAATTTTCGTGTTATTTATTTTTTTTTTAATTTGTTGCAGTTTCTTTAGATAGATTGGCTTGCATGTGTACATACGTAGTTGCTAATTTTTATTGTACGCGATAGGTCTACGCGACCTTCTAATCGAGGAGCCATTTTGTGACTTGTCCCTATCTTTTAAATTCACTCTCTGAGCAGCCGTAAAAGCAATAGGCAATAATACGACCTAAGTGCATAAAAAATTTCAATCCAGCCATCAGAAATGGAATTTCAATTCCAACCCAATAAGAAAAAACATATAATCTTTATTAATACCAATCCAAAATTGAGAAATTTCTGAGTTTTTATTTTTAATTGCTTCTGGAAAATTAAAAATTCTGAAATTGGAAGAAACTTATGCAGATAATTTTACGATCTAGTCGCTAGCTCTATTCGACCAAATACAAGATTGATAACAGCATTATTATATTTCTTGCTTGCGAAAAATTACAACATAATAAAATACTAATGCAGGCAACGGCACGGACAACAAATCGAAATAATCGGTAGAAATTTCAACAGAGTGACGCTTGTGTGGCGCTGTGGGCAAACCGATCGAAATTGGACAACAAAGTTTTGTCATAATTTTGCAATCGGTTGCGTGTGTATGACGTAGTTGATGATTTTTCTCATTTCTCTCGAAATTTTGGGTGTGTACATGAGCGCACAACTGGCAACTTTAAGCAAAATATTTTGTGAAGCAGTAGTCTTAGCATATCTTATCTACTAGGGCCATCATGGGGAAAAGAAAAACAGGAGCGATGAATATAAAGACAGAAATGTTAAATTAAAATCGTGGCAGATTTGAATAATATAAAAAATTAGAAAAATATTAGGAAGTAGACAAAAACACTATTACTGAAAGTGTGAAAAAAGTCTTCCCCCCCCCCTTATTTCAAGCACAAATAAGTGCTATATATGAAAATCATTTTTTTTGTTCACTCAGCAATGACCAGCGTGAAACTGAAATCGTCTGCAAATCCACACTTGTGTGGCGAAACGAGCTTCAACCAATTTTTTCCGTCTATGGCCAGCATAAAAGATGGCTTTGAGTACACGTTAAGAAAGTTGGTTGCCAGCTATCATCAGTTTCCAATTTATTTCTTGTTCAACATGCCGGTAACCAAAGCTGATAAAAATTTTTGTAAACAAGAAGATTTATACAAAAATGTATTTTTACGTAAAAAATTACCTACTGGACCTTAGTGCAGTGGTAGTTATAAAAATAGGGAAGTTAAAGAAATGTCACAGGTTATTTTCGCCCCATTCAATTTTTTTGTTTTCATGTTTCCGCTTCATTATAGTTCCTTGCCTTAGCCACTGAAGGATGACAGATTTACCAGGTTTGGGCAATAACTATGAGAAAAACAAAATAATGAGGGGAACTTCGAGGGAACCCGCCAACCGAATTCTCTCTGTCCAATCAATCTTTACTCAGATAGCAACGCAGCAACATGAGCGAAGACCGTGTTGATTTTTTTATATCTACCTGTGGGCAAAAAGTAAGGTGAATTTGGTTGTAATATGAAAAATCTTTATTTATTCTTGTAAATCAATTTCATCCCCTTCAAAATAATCCCCTCTCGATGAAATACACTTATGCCAACGATTTTTCCAATCCCCGAAACATGCCAAATAGTCCATTTCCGGTATAGCCATCAGCCCCTTCTTCGATTCAGCTTTTATCTCCTCAATCGACTCGAAACGCGTTCCCCGGAGTGGTCTCTTGAGTTTTGGGAATAGCCAGAAGTCACACGGAGCCAAATCAGGCGAATATGGTGGTTGCGGAACGATATGCGTGGAATTTTTGGCGAAATGGGCACGAAGAACGAGTGCAGTGTGAGACGGTGCATTATCGTGATGCAAAAACCAAGAGTTGTTGGCCCATAATTCTGGTCTTTTTAGACGAATTGCTTCCCGTAAACGACGCATAACGCTCAAATAATATTCCTTATTAACAGTTTGACCGGGTGGAAGGAATTCATAGTGCACCACACCACGAAAATCGAAAAAATCTGTCATCATGACCTTTATTTTTGAACGACTTTGACGTGCTCTTTTCGGTCTGGCCTCGCTTTTAGCACGATGTTCGCTTGATTGGTCGGTTGTTTCAGGGTCGTAAGCATAAATCCAAGTCTCATCTCCCGTAATGATGCATTTGAGCTTATCCTGATAGTCTGAAAGCATTGTTTCACACACATCAACGCGACAACTTTTTTCCAAGAAATTGAGAGTTTTCGGTACCAAACGAGATTTGACTTTTCGTAGGCCCAAATGGTCTTTCAAAATGGTTTTCACAGATCCTTCTGATATTCCAGTAAGTCTTTGCAGTAAGGTCTTTAACAGTAAACCGACGATTTTTGAGCACTAACTCCTTCACTTTATTGACGTGTTGGTCCTCTGTTGGCGTCGATGGTCGTCCGGAGCGCTCCAAGTCATCAACACGTTCTCGACCCTCTTTGAAGTCTTTGTACCACTTATAAACATTTTTCTGCGACATGGTCGAATCACCAAATGCCGTCTGCAACATGCTAAACGTTTCCGCAGCCGAAATTTCATTCCGCAAACAAAATTTGATGGCACTTCTCTGCTCAATCAAATCAGACATTGTAAAAATCAAGAAATGCACTCTTGGTCGTTTGGTAAACACAAGCGTAAATATATTACTGATAATGACATTCACATGAAAGTTGGCCCAGATGTTATTAACAGTGCTGCCAACTCATGAAAAAAATAACTAGAGCGAAGTTTTAATCCCGCGAAGTTTGACAAATAAATTCACCTTACTTTTTGCCCACAGTATATTACCAGGGAACTTTAGACAAATACCAGGTATATACCTATGAAGTGAGACTTTCAGCTATTAGTCCATAGATGTGGGTAGGAGTATTTTTAAACATTCCGAAATGTCTTGTTTTTTTCGCCTGTCACCTGTCAGCAATATCCAGTTCATTATTTGTTACGTTTCATACAGGAATGCATTTTTGTCGCTCTTAAAAATGTCGAATTTCGTGCCTTCAAACTACGATTTGCCGACATCGTGAAACCACTTGTGAAATGCTGTTCTCCCGGTTCAAAAGGAAGTCTTTTTTGCATCGAATCGTAACGGGTGATGAAAAATTGGTGTATTTCTCCAATCCCAAGCGTAAACGATCGTATGGTCCGCCCGACCACAAGCCAAAAACAACGGCCAAAAAAAAATCGATGATTTGGTATGAGCTATTTAAGCCAGGTGAAACAGTTGACGGTGTACTCTACCAACGACAATTGGCCGATTTCAACAGCGCTATACACCGAAAACGCCCAGAATATGCCGATCGGCGTCACAAAGTAATTTTTCTTGATGACAATGCACCGCCACATGCACCGTCACATCGAACAAGAGGGACCCGGAAATTGGTGGAGACGTACGATTGGGAACCGCTGGTGCATGCGGCTTACTCACCAGACTTGGCGCCTTCCGATTATCATTTGTTTGCATCGATTGGCCACGCACTTTCCGAGCAGCGCTTCAATTCTCACGAAGAAGCCAAAAAATGGCTCGATGATTGGTTTGCTGCCAAAGACGGCCAATTTTTTTGGCGCGGCATCCACAAATTGCCTGAGAGATGGGAAAAATGTGTCGCTAGCGATGGCTATTATTTTGAAGATTAAATTTGTAACCATTTTTTGTTAATAAACGTTTGAAAATTAAAAAAAAGTCTCACTTTATAGGTATACACCTGATATGTATAACTTTATAAAAAGTAAGATAAATTTATTAAGCGCATTTCACACTGATTTCAAAATGAGGTCACATCTTAATACACATAAAGAACGATCACCACATATCGCTCACACAAAGAGTACCTACAATTAGTACAATCATCCTTGGGAACAGCCACAGTCACTCTTACAATTTCGTTTCGGATGTCCAAACCTTGTAATCCATCTTCGGTGGCTCAAAATGAAATATACTTCCAATGCTTTTAAAGCTGTCCGCCTGAAAGTATGCACTGAAAAGTTGGCATGCACCTATCAAAACATACAAAGTATTTAAGAACAAGAACAAACATATGACTCTGAATGTAGGAAATGTACATTTAATAAATGCACGAACACATTAAGAAAAAGCGCAAAATGTGCGAGAGTGATAAACGCGCATTCACAAAAATATCCTTACCTTAGAGAAAAACATCTGTAAAATAGTTGTCGTTAGACTCTTCGGAAATGCATTGGTGTATTTGTTTTAATTGTGAATAAGGCGTAATGTTTCCTAGCTGCTAACTTATGTTTGTTCGAATAAACTCTCTTCTCTTTGAATAACTAAATTGGAGCACACGTGTTTTTTTAATTCTCGATGCAACTTAATATTATATTAAATCTTAAAACACCGCTGATAAGCCGCTCTTGATGGAAAAGTTTTTCTAATGTTTATGTCATGGTTTTTTAAAAGAAATTGTTCCCTAAGATTTATTTATATTTGAATTTGAATTTGAAGAGGTCGAGCCAAGGAGCACCATGAGATTTGGTGGCTCCTAAAACACTCAGGCTAAAAAGCCCATTGTATTTAAAGCTCTGGAAAGGGGGTAGATAGTTAAGGAGGGAGGGAGAAAAGTATCAGAGAAAGAGATAGGAAAGAATAGAGACAGAGATAGAGATAGTTAGTCCTGTGAGAATTTTCCAGATTCTTTGGCGAATCTGTAAATATCCTCCAGTTTTAGAGAACGAATATTACTCATTCCCATGACATCGGAACCCAATACCCGTAGTCGCGCTCTAGCAAAGGCAGGACACTCACAGAGAAAGTGCTCAGTGCTATCCGCCTCCTCCAAGCAGGACAGGCATACCGGGTCCTCGATGATTCCAATGGTGGTCATATGCTGACCCCCTGGGTTGTGTCCTGTAATGATGCCGACCATCAACCGAATGTCTTTCCTTCTAAGTTTTAGTATTGACAGTTTTCTGTTCGGACTTGTCACAAAACACTTTGCAGTTCTGCAGCGTTCTAGACCGGACCATCGCTCTTTATGTAGATTGCCTACATAATCGCAGATCCAATTCTTGATTCCTGCGGGACTGATTCCGATTATTGGCTCTGGCCCCTGTGGGGGCACCGCTGATCCACGGTTGGCCAATTCGCCGGCAATTTCGTTTCCTTGAACACCGGAGTGTCCCGGAACCCATATAAGTACAAGCCTGTTTTGTCTTGCGACAGAATTAAGCTTCTTCTTACATTCTTGAACAATCATCGAGGTTTGCTTCGCGTTCTCCAGGGCCTTCAATGCAGCCTGACTGTCACTGAAGACTCCAATCTGTTTCCCGCTCCATCTCCTCTCGATTATCCATTCGGCTACTTTTAGGATGGCAAAAACTTCTGTTTGAAAAACAGTTGCCATTCCCCCCATAGCATAGTGATACTTATTACTATCGTTTAAGTACCATCCGGCTCCAGACCCTATTTCAGTCTTGGACCCATCGGTAAAGAAAATATCCGTCAAACCTCCCTGCATGCATTCTGGATTGCTCCTTTGCTCACGCAATGGAAATCTGACATCAAATTTCCTTCCGAACGAAACTGTGGGTATCAGGTCATCTTTAGGTGCCAAAAACAGTGGATACTGCTCCGACAGCAACTTAAAGATTTCTCTGTGTCCCGAAGTTCCATCTTCTTATTTATATTAATAAAGTTTACTTTAAATTTTTTGTTGGATGTCAATAACACGCGGTGTTCCCAAGCAGTCCCCCATCCAAGTACTAACCGCGCCCGACGCTGCTTAATTTCGGTGATCGGACGAGAACCGATGTTTTTAGCGTGGTATGGTCGTCAGGCAATGGCAAGCCTTCGAGTGTATTTATGCCATGAAAAAGCTCCTCATAAAAATATCTGCCGTTCGGAGTTGGCTTGAAACTATAGGTCCCTCCATTTGTGGAACAACATCAAGACCCACACCACAAATAGGAGGAGGAGCTCGGCCAAACACCCAAAAAGGGTGTACGCGCCAATATATATATATATATATATATGTATATATATATTATTTTAAATTTTAAATGGTTTTATTTCACGACCTCGATGAAAATCAAAGCTGGCCAGCTGTCAAAAATGTTGATTTTTGCCTCTTGGGTATTCCATTTCTAAGACTTAAAACTAATAAAATATAAAATATATCAAAAATACAATTAACATTGTTTTGTAGACACAAAGAGTTACATATATGGAATGAATACTTACCCTTTGCCAAACAGCAAACAAATCCATGTAAAATAAAAGAAAATATAAAAACGCCACGAACGTATACCCCAACCCAATACATGGATAATGCACGTGCAATTCACTCTGCCATTTCTAAATTTATTTAAATGCAAGTGGTTAAGAAGCCAGTGAAATTTCTGCTTAAGTATGCATAGATTTGCATTTGCTTTTATTTGTTTTTATAAATTAATATGGCTTTCGCCGTAATTCCTTCATCCACTGCTGCACACATTTAAAGCGTGCGCCTATTGATGAAAATAAAATAAATATGGTAATCGCTTTGATAATGCCATGAGGCCAGCGATGTTATCATTATTCCATCAACCATCTGCCAAATACAAAATAAAAACGAAAACAAGTATCGCACACATATACAAACGCACACACGTATTTTCCACACGATTTTGTTAATTTGATTTCACAATTCTTGTTTACGCTATTTACTAATGCCAATATTTACCAGACGAATGGGCAAATGAGAGGGCTAACAATCGATTGAAGGCAGCTAGGCTTACGGCCGCGCATAATTATGCCTAATACCATACATACCTACTTAATAAAGTCACCGCCCGATTGCACGCAGTGAGCGCGGGCGCAGCAATAATAATGAAAATAACAATTGTTGTAGCAAAAGCAATGCTAACAAAAATCCACAAAATAACGGCATAAACCTCACTCACTAACCGTAGTTCAAAAAGTCATACACTTGCACATCTGCACGCCATTAAGTAGTACATATCACCTAATACACACATACATACTCATGTATTTAACTCTGAATATAATACTAAAACCATACGTATGGCTTGCAACAGACATGCTCAAACATGCATACCTACATTCATACATGTACAAACAGTTGTAAGCTAAAATAATAAATAAAATATGAAGCTGTCGCCTCATTCCAACACCTGGCACACCACATTGCCCGGCTGCTTGGCGAGCGCCACTACCGTAAACCATTCACCAACTCCGAGACACACTCTTCCGTTCTCATTTCCTTTGTGATACGAGTATGCTGTGAATATTTGAGCGCACAACCCTTTTGAAGAACAACACGAATGCCGGCCCATCAACGAGTGGTTGTGTTGGATATGCAATAGCAGCTGTAGCAATGACAAAAGCAACAAGCTCACTGTAGTTGGGAAACACTGACATAGCGAAAGTTACTTGATGGCATACTCAAATGCTAATGCGCCTAACATTGTGCTTCAATAAATGTCATGAATATGTGTATTGCACGATATTGTATAAGTAACTACATACGTACATATGAGGGTGGGAAAGCACAAAAAAAGCTGCACGTGAGTCACTATTTTTAAATAGAACACAACTGAGCTGTGTGCACACAAAGCTTCGGCACCTGCATAGGGATTGATTTTTATTTATTTATTTGTTTGATATGCTTTGCTTAACTTTGAACTTAACGAAATTCGGATCTTCTAACCGCGCCAGTCATTTCGGCAGTCTTTCTCGTGCTAACCGGCGTCAGTTGGACAGACTTAGTGAAACCAAGTTCTTTTCCGCCTGATCTTTCGAACGCAGAGAAGGCCTTCCTCTGGTGCCGGAACCGGAATTCGGACCTAACATATGTTTGTAAAATGGCTGTTGTTGTTGTTGAAGCAACATAAACATTCCCCATATGCTGCTGAAATGACAGTCCTTGGCCGGGTATAAATCCGGGTCGTTCCGGTTCCCATTGACGTGGGAATGGCTGTTATTGAAGTCCACTGATTCTTGCTCTCCGCCTTGAACCTGCCCAACAAGCAAACGAACCTACGTACTTCGGATTCGGTTTTCCATGTGTGAGCATGCAGCCTTCTCAAGTTCGTATACTTTTATTCGCCGTACTGTAAATTTTATCAATGGTATGACGGCCTCGAAAGGGTTAGCACCACGAAAGGATGGGCAGCACGAATGGGTAGGGTAGGCCATCATCGCATGGAAAGTCCCAGTGCAGAGTAAGAGATCAAATAAGGCAAGGGGAACACCGTCCAAGGATGGACTAGGATCTCGAGGCCGACAATCTCTTAGCCGAAACTAATTATCGCTAAACCGCAACAACGGCCTTGGATTGATAATGGAACCCAACGATGCAGCGGAAGCAGTGGTCCACCCAGAACTGTCATGCTAAAAAAGAAAAAGAATGACGGCCTCGATTGGGCTACCAACACTTTCAGTATTACTTGTGTTATCACGACCGCACCGATATTGAGTAAACTAGTGTTGATTGATCGAACAGATCAGTCACAAAATTGTGGTGATTTTTAACAGGCAAAATATTAGCTTCAAGTCGGCAATACCATCTGCCCTAAATTTCAAGTACTTCCTAACTCATTCTCGTATGCAAACTAAGTATGGTGCAAGGCGTTAAAGAGAAAAGAGAATTTTTAAGATGAAGAAGTTGAACTAATCGGTCTTACTAACTTAGATGAGTCAAGGAGCTGATTGTTCAAACTGGAAATAGAAAATCAACAGAGTCGATGGTGCCCACTCAGGAGTCATTTAGCGCATGAAGGTGACATTTTCATTTATTTACTGATCTCCGTTTGATAAACCACAATGTTCTTCAGCGTTCTCTGTCTCATATAAGCGTCCTCTGTCTCTCTGTCGAGCATTCGCACAGTAAATATTGGATAGTCGCTATGGTCTAGGCAATGAGGTCCTGAGAAAGTTCTATAGTGGCTGCACGTTTTCGTTGTAATTAATGCTCCTCGATCTGACAATTCCTCCTAGCCATGTCCATAAAAAGCAACGCTGCTCTCTCCTCTTTTTATAATTCGAAAGGGCATTTGAAAGGCACTGGCATAGAAACTGCGCGATTATTGCAGACAATGGTACCAGAGCTTTTCAACTCTGGACTCAAACCATCAGCTCCGACATCAGTCTAAAGAAATACGAGGTCACTTCAGACAGTGTTGGATATCAAATGGCTCTAAGCGCCCCTTTTCATTTCTGAGATGAAGCTGACGGTATTACGCGGAGCCATTTTACACGGTGGCAAAAATTTTACAGAGTTGCAAACCAAAGACATAGCGGCATATATGCAACGACTTTTCGTGCTTTGCTATTTCCCATATTGATGTTTGTATGAACTGATGTAAATACCAAACCGTTTGACATACTCTCTCTTCTGCTTACATACGAGTTTTTTCTTAGCTTTCTTTTCCTTTTTGCAATGCTTTGGATGTATGCGAAACGAAGACGTTTGCCGTTTGACACAAAAAAATTCTTCACAAGAAAAACGTAGGAATCTAAAAAGTCTGTAGCATCTCTTTTCTCCTGCAACAGCCTTTTAATACCTGCTAATACTCGTATATGGATTGACATGCAGATGTATGTATTTTAATACGAGCACAATCGTTCCAATAACGAGTGTGTGTGCGTTTAATGGGACAGATATCTGTAAAATTTCGAAAAAAAAAATTTTTTTTCATAAAATGTTAATATAATCCTTTAAGAATATGTCAAAAAAATTTTAGAACGTAAATTTTAGTATTTCTTATATTATAGATCATCAACCGTGACGACTCTATTCTTAGCGTTCGAGCGCTGGGAGAGGTAGAAATTTCATGTATTTAAACTTCAGACGCGTTTTTCTCAAAACTATATTCTTCGAATTGACGTACACAATAACTCGAAAAGTTATTGACCGATCTCAATGAAATTTTGCACACATCTTTTCTATGATATTATTACTTTCTATGTGAATTTACAAGTTTTCGAAAATTAAAAAAAAATAATTTTTTCGAAGCAAAAATAGTAGGAAAATTCGCCACAAAACTAATTTTTTTTTTAAGCATTTTATTCCACAATTTTTTTCCCCCTTTTGTTTTAATTCATATAGAAACTATTATTAATTACACCGGCACACAAAAAAAAAAAATTGTCTGTACACCGGGCGCCACCTATCTACGGGCATGTTTTTCGACCCGCTGAATACGAATTTCAAGTCAGTTTGGGCCGTCCAGCCTTCAATTTCGAGTAAATTGCAAACAAATCCAAAAAATAGCGAAAATTCGATGTTTTGGCAAAAAACAAATTTTGAGATCTAAGGAAAGCATAATTTTTTATGTATTTTGATCCGTTACATACTAATTTCGATCGTACTTATTTTTATCGGAATAGAGAAGAGGAGTTCCGGAAGCTTTTCACAAAGGACGATGAGAACTGGGTGGTGTACTGTTCCAATGTTAAAAGCTTGGTTGATGAATTAAAACCTAATATCTATAAAGACGATGAGTGGATACTCTTTATAGATTCATCAGCTAGAAGTCTCAAAGCTGTCTTGCTTCACATTGGAAACATATTAGCGCCAATTCCAATGGCCCATTCGACGAAGCTTAAGGAAACCTATGAAAATTTGGAAATTGTATTGGACAAGATAAAGTATTCAGAACACCAATGGCAAATTTGCGGGGATCTCAAAATCGCAACACTTCTTTTAGGCCAACAATCAGGATTCACAAAATAGTCCTGCTATCTATGTTTGTGGGATAGCAGAGACAGAAAGAATCAATATGTGAAAAAAATGGCCTAGAGTCTAATTAAATGTCGGTACTCAAAATGTAATACGAACACCATTAATTCAACCTTCAAACTATCTGCTACCGCCACTTCACATCAAATTAGGTCTCATGAAACAATATGTCAAAGCTCTGGACAGGGATGGGGATTGTTTTCAGTACTTGGGAGAAAAGTTTCAGGCGATAAGTGATGCCAAATTAAAACAGGGAATTTTTAATGGACCCCAAATTAGAACTCTATTTCAGGATGTTAATTTTATAGGTAAAATGAATGATACGGAGACAGCAGCTTGGGTAAGTTTAAAAAATGTGTGTCATAACCTTTTAGGTAAAAATAAAAGTGAAAATTACAGGACAATAGTCGAAGAATTAGTGACAAATTACAAAAACTTAGGATGCTTAATGAATCTAAAATTACACTTTCTAGATTCTCACATCGACTACTTTCCTGAGAATCTTGGGGAGTACAGTGAAGAACAGGGAGAACGCTTTCATCAAGACATAAGTGAAATGGAGACTAGGTATCAAGGGAATTGGAATATCAACATGATGGCAGACTATTGCTGGACACTCAAAAGAGATATACCAACAAACGAAAGAGAAATCCTCTCCGTAGATCATTTGAAAATAGAAGAGTTCGATACCACCGGACAACAGTTTGAAAGTTAGGAAAATCGTTCTTCTAATTTTTTTTATACGTCATTTTCATAGATCTTACAATTTTTTTGCACTTTCAGATTTTAATCTTGTATTTTTTTAATAAACAATGCAATAAAATTTATATACATAATTGTGTTTAAAAGATTTCTTTCAATTTTTTCAACAGCAATTTTCTGCTATTTTATCCATTTTTTGCTATTTTTGCTATTTTATTCGAATTTTCGCTAATTTTTGGGGTTTTTTGCAATTTACTTGTAATTGAAGGCTGGACGGCCCAAACTGACTTGAAATTCGTATTCAGAATTGAGAGTACATCCGCCATTTTAAATGATTAAAAAACAAAATTTGTTTATATTATTTAAATGTTCAAATAAACTGTATGCCATTTTTGAAAAAAATATATTGACTTCTTCATTTTAAATAATCTTAATGAAAATCAAGGAAAATATGGCCGTTTACAGGTATCTGTCCCCTTAAGCCCAGTTAAAGCATCGAGAAGACCTCATCATGCTTTCGACTGCATACATTTACTAATTTCTTGGGTGTGGGTGTGCGTTAGCAATTCGTATCACAACTCCGGGTCTTCTGTTGAAGCTTAGGGTCCTCTGAAGATGAGTTTGGCAAAAACCACATGCAATTACACCTTGCACAGATTTACCACAAGCAATCCTGTATCCCCATGTGCCTGCGAGGATGTGGCGATGCCTTTTTAACGCTGAGTTTTGCAATGCTCATAAGGGGTTTTCAATGGGGATGCCCGATTTTTAAATGTAAATTGTTAAAGCGAATTGCGCTAATTACCTTTTCGCCTGTCAGTATTTAGTAGAGTTTTTTGTTTATCATTGCATTTACCTAGAGATAATCGCATCTCTTTGAAGTTTAGACGTGAGTTGGACACGCTAGCTTTAATCATATTTGGTGCTCTAAATAGTTTAGTAAACCTACGAGAATCCGCTTATTTAACCAATCTTTGCTTGTGAAACTGTTTGGTATCCAAAGAATTGTCGAACTGCAGACTTTTATAAATAAATATTTTCGCACCGTTTCGCGAATTAGGTGGATTTCTAACGAGGAACTCGGTACCAGTACAGTTATATGGAAATTAGAGGAAGAAAGTGGTGATGCCTGGGGCGCATACTTTGAGAGCCGGAATATACTGTTACGATCTTTCTTACTTTAAAATTCAAATAAAACTCTTACAATAACTCTCTGTGTTCGATCACTGGATTGCTGAATAAAACACAAAAATGCTTTACTTTATTTCTAAATGAATCACTTTATTACTTTTCGTTTATTCGACTTATATACATGTGCTTAATAACCATGGTAATTTCTGGCAGCTCGTATCTTCTGGCAAGTTCTGTTGTGACGGTAGATCCAGAAAGAGTTCAATGTCGCCCTATCTGTTGTCGCCATCAAGGCTACTTCATGTTTTTGTCTTGGACTCTCCTTCGCTATTGTTGCCACTCGGTTCGCGAATCTTCGCTATTGCAACAATATTAATAAAAGCATTTATTTGTACAATAAACTTTGGCGTGTTTTATTCAACAATACCGTAACCACCAATGGTGATAGATCATCGACTACTGAGTAATTCACATCAAACTGGACAATATGGCAGTTAAACTTGAATGAGTTTCCAGCGTCCCTTTCGAAATACCCGTTATTGGCTTACTTTGTGTACTATCTTTGAAAAGCGCTTAAGTGATGCAAAGATACATACATAGACCAGAGGATCATTCCCATGGCAGACGGTTCTACGTTACCGGAATGACTCTGGTTTTTCCCGACCAAGAGCTGCCGCCCCAGTAAACAAGCCCTGTTTAGTGAACAGTCTATCACCCCACCCCTTAAGTCACAGGAGAAACTCCTCGCACCCATCTTGCTCCAAATACTTCTCTTCAGGGCTGGTATCGAATCCAAGGCGAGCAGTATTATATTGCTGTGTATGCCATAAACGGCTCCACCCGAACTCCACCTAGGTTAGGTGCAACAAGTGCAACGGGTGGAGCGAGCTTAAGACCTGTTCAGGCCTTAAGTCGCATAGGGAGTGATCCACACGATATCTGGCCACGTGTTGCTCCCGCCAGCAGGCGTCTTTTGCCTCAACGGCTACTACCCCCTCCTGATAGGCTGGCACCTCCAACCGCCACAACAATCCATTCCTCCACACAAAGGAGCCTATTGGAGCAACACAACTCCTCCAACACACCCGATCCTCTTCCCTCCAGCTCCAACACAGTGCGGGGACAATCCAGCAGCTCTTGGTCCCCCGCACAGTCTGCTCCGTGTGTCAGACCAGAATACCTCGGAACCTGGCATCAGTCAAATGCAATTTTTGCAATGGCTCGTGTCACTTTCGGAGATGTTCCAGCCTGCGCACCACCCGTGAGTGGACAACTGACTACGTTGCTCCCTGCTGCAGAGCTCTGCACTCCACCATCAAGCCGCCCCCCACCATCAAGCCGCAACAACTACAGCGAAATACACAGCAGGTCCAACGTAGGCAAGCAGACATGTTACAACATCCTTAGCTAGAAGCTTTAAGCTTCTACAATACAACTGCAACGGACTCACGAATAAGATCGACGAGATAGTTGAGTTTATAAGCTGACAATAGCTGCGGTCCAAAAAACCAAGCTGCACGCTAGGTCCTCCCTGATCACCAGGGAGGGCTATAACGTGCAAAGACATGATCGCGAGCGAGGTGGTGGTGGCCTTGCGTTCATAATCTACCACACTGTGCAGTATCGTCTCATTGACGAAGGCATCGACCCCAGGGACAGCACCTTAGAATGTTAAGGTATAGCTGTCCGGTCAGGCGATGCCGAGCTCGAAATACATATATAATATTTACATACCCCCTGTCACCTGACGCCCGGCAGGATATCACCCTGACATAGGGTGAAAACCGATTGGTTGTAGGTGACTTTAATGTGCATCGCGGTCTCTGGCTTTCAAGCCTGCCAAACGATCGTAGGGGACAGCTACTGGCATAGCAGATATACGATTCGACATTCATCACTGTGAACGACGACGCCCCCACCAGGATAGTGGGCAATTGCAGCAGCTAGCCTGACATAACAATTGCTAGCGCTGGTCTGATAAATCGCATACCCTGGCGACCTATGCTATCGCTTGCATTAGACCACTTGCCCATTATCGTCTCGATTGAGAGACCTGCCGACTTCGTCTCCGCGAATCACCGATCCTATATTAACTTTAACAAAGCTAATTGGGCCGGTTTTGCGGAATTCACCGAAGACACCTTCGCCGCTCTTCCCATCCCTACTGATGTGCGCGCCGGCGAACGCGCTTTCCGCAAGATGCTCACAGCTGCTGCTGCTTGCTTCATTCCCGCTGGAAGGCTCAAGGACATCCGTCCTAATTTCCCAGCCGAAGTAGCCAGTTTAGCAAACGAACGTGACCACCTACACCAGGTCGATCCCGGGGATCCCCGCATAAGGGATCTTAATTTGGAGATCCGACAACTGGTAGACCAACATAAGTGGACCAAATGGATTGAGCATCTGACGACCTGCAATTTCACCACTGGTGTGAATAAGCTCTGGTCCACCGTTAGGTCTCTGTCGAACCTGACGAAGCACAACAACAAGGTGGCAATCACCTTCAATGGTTGTACTTCCCCGGACCCGAAGAGATGCGCAAGCTATTTCAGCCGACTTTTTACACTGCATCCTCCGGCCGACAGAACCAAGCGTCGTGCCACCAGACGATTGCACAAACTGACGAACGACAGTGCGCAACTTACTTTCCAGCGATGAAGTTCAGGGGGCCATCAATAAAGCAAAATCATCAAAAGCCATTGGCCCTGACGGACTGGACAACGTGATGCTGGAGCACCTGGGACCTTTGGGAGTAGGATTTCTTACAAGGGTCTTCAATCTGTCGTTGTCCACTCTCATCATCCCTGACAAGTGGAAAGCAGGGAGAGTGGTCCCACTACTGATGCCTGGAAAACCCGCCAACCAAGGGGAATCTTATCGCCCGATAACTCACCTTTCGCCAGTAGTGAAGACACTTGAAGCCCTTCTACTCCCACTCTTTACGAAACATCTGGCCCCAGCCCTACATCAGCATGGTTTCCGTCGAGTGCATAGCACCACCACTGCACTCACCGTCATAAACGCCCAGATAAACCGCGGGCTTAACCAAAATCGCCCCTGGACTGTCCCCGAGAGGACTGTCCTAGTAGCGTTGGACTTGAAAAAGGCTTTCGACACAGTCAGCCATTCCTCGCAACTATATGACATTTATCAGACGACACTCCCACCAGGGCTGAAGAGGTGGTCCGCCAACTATCCGAGCGGTCGTCACCCGTCAGAGATTTTTCGTGACCATACATCTAAACAGACGAAGATTAAGCAAGGCGTACCGCAGGGTGGTGTCCTTTCACCCTTGCTGTTCAACTTCTGCATCTCGAAACTCCCCCAGCAATCAGAGGGAGGTTCCTTGGTCACATACGCTGACGACTGCACGATAATGGCGTCGGGCAATGACATCGATGGCCTGTGCTCCAAAGTGAACAACTACCTCACCGACCTTTCTCGCTTTTTCACTGCGAGGAATCTTCAACTTTCCCCACTAAGTACACGGCGACGCTCTTTACCACCTGGACAAAGGAGGTCAAACTGTCTCTCAAGGTAAAAGTCGATGACACCCCAATTCCAACAGTAAACAATCCTAAAATTTTGGGTGTAACCTTCGCCAGTTTGCTCTCCTTCTCTGCGCACACAACCACAATTGCCACTAAAATCCAAAATCGGTCAGTTCTAAACTATGCTGCGCCTGTCTGGCCACCTGGAACCAGTGACACGCAATGGATAAAGCTCCATACATACCAAAACAATGCCATTCGGACAGCGACGGGCTGCCTCCTAATGTCCCCAACACAACACCGTCACAACGAGGCCAACATGCTACCTGTTAGGGAGCATAACAAACTGCTCAGCAAGCAGTTCCTGTTAGTGTACTACCGTAGGTTTCACCCTTGCAGACACCTGCTTGAGCCAGAGCCGCCTCCCAGGCACGTCAGGAGATACCTACTACACTACGCCGACGAGTTCCAGGACAAAACAAACAGACACCAACGGACCAGACAATGTTTAGACAGACATTAAACGACATTCCCCGGGAGACTGTTACCCCCTTCACAAGCTCCCGTAAGGGGAATTCCGTAATCGAAGTTCAACCACCACCAATTACAGATGAAGAAGTCCAGCTTCCCCGTGAGACCCGCGTAACTATGGCACAATTACGTTCTGGATATTGTAGCAGGTTAACCTCCTACTTATCCAGAATTGACCCCGACATACCAAACATATGTCCGGCATGTGAAGGCACCCCGCACGACAATAACCACCTTTTCACATGCCGTTTAAAACTCACTCATCTAACACCCCTTTCCCTCAGAGGATCTGGCGACTTTGCACGTTTGCCAGCTAACCCAGCGCTCGCTGAGTTGACGCGAAGCCCATCTTTCCAGAAGTAGACCGCAGCTCCTCTCAGGGTTCCATGTCTAGTCAGCCCATCAACCCAGCAGTATCTATCTATGCCACTGTGACCGGAAACCCAAATAAGCCAAAGCATTTGGATACAGTCTCTCTGCATCTTTTATTACAGTGACCTCCACTTGGAAAATACTACAGATGTCCGAAAGCCTAAATTTTAGCTTAATTGAAGCTTCTTGTAGAATACTATCCCACCAACCTTTCCTTCCTCCTTCGAGCCAGTACCTAAAAAAATATCCACCATGTATGTATGTACATTTCCTTGCAACGAAGTGTTGGCAGACAAAAGCGATTCTGTGCTAGTGTTTAATTTTGTTTCTTTTAGGATTGCTACAATTACGCGAAAGAAGTGCTACGCCTTCTCTAGCATATCTTAGTACAAGATCTGTTAAATTTTTGTTTTTCTGCAATTATGCAGGACTTAAAGAACCCCCCTATTCCGCTTGTAAAGCAGGCTAAAAAATTGCAATGTCGTATTAAAGTTTTGCTCTATCATCGCTTTATGCCACGGTCGCACTTTTGCTTCAGAATTCAAAGTTGCTCGCCTACAGTCCCAAGTGAAAAATGAAATTGAACATTGGAAGAATGAAAAAAGGGAAGAAAAACTAATCACGTTGAACGAAGCAACTGAGTGTATTGAAGGGTGCGAAAAACAGATAAAAACGAAAGGATGAAAAATGCAATATACTACGATAAAATAACCAAAGTTTTGCATTCTTACAAAGCGAACTATGCCAACAGTAGTCCTTTTTAAACACAATATTTCAAATGGTTGTTATAAAATTGGATGGTGTGAGACATGAAGTGGAACAGGAGGCATTAGGGAGAACCTGTCTGAAAGCCAGCTAACCAAAGTAAGTGACTGGCTTCTTGAGCTTCCTCAAATGTATACCTACAATGCATGCGTGTGCGGGTTGTATGTAAGGCATGTTAACGCTGTTGACTTGTTGTATTATTGCTTTGTTGTTGATATAAATCCAACACTTTCGCCATCGGCCGAAAGCACATCCAAACAAACATGCAACCTTAATTTTTGGTTTTAATTTGATGGTTTGACATTCAAAAGGGGCTTATATACGTATGAGTATATATATTTTCTTACTTAAATGGAAAGAAACTGCGAACGGTTTAAAAAATAAATTTTAATTAATATTTGAAAGTAAAGAATGGTACAAATACAAGGTGGCGCAAAAGTAACCTTGCGATGTTTTTTGGCTGTAATTTAAAAAAAAAAATAAAAACTTTGATTCGTCTTGTGGATTATTGTTATTTGGTCTTTTAATTTTTTTTACATCAAGTCGAGAATATGATGTCATGTAAATGGCCGCCGCCAGAGTTGATTGCCATTTGAGCCTTTTTTATGGCATTTTCCATCACTTTGGCCAAAAATTCCGGCGATAGGTCCTCACATTCTTGACGGATATTGTCTTTAAGAGCTGCAAGAGTCTGAGGCTTGTTGACATAAACCCGCGACTTCAAAAAGCCCCACAAAAAGAAGTCTGGAGCGGTCAAATCAGGCGATCTTGCTGGCCAGTGCAAATCGTCAAAACGGGAGATTAGGCGCCCGGGAAATGCATCCTTTAGCATATCGGTTGTGGCACGTACATTATGTGCCGTTGCACCGTCCTGTTGGAACCAACAGGCAGTAACCGTTTGGCCCGCGACGTCTTCGAAGAAAAAAGGTCCGATGACTCCTCCACCGAAAACAGCACACCATACAGTGACTTTGAGCAGGTGTAATGGCTCTTCGTGGGTTATACGCGGGTTTTCAGTGCCCCAGAAGGGTAAATTTTGCTTATTTACGTACCCGCTAAGATGGAAATGGGCCCCATCACTCATGATTATTTTTGATGAAAAATCATCTTCCTCTTGGTGGTGATTAAGGATGGCTTGAGCGTATGTTAGACGCGATTGGCGGTCAGCAGCTAACAGCTGATGCACCGTCTGGACTTTGTACGGAAACATCTTCAAATCTTGTACCAAAATTCGCTGTAAAGACCGTCGACTGATACCCATTTGCGTGGCACGTCGTCTGGTTGATGTCGACGGCGCTTCCATGGCATCCTCGGCTACAGCAGCAATATTCTCTGCAGAACGGCTACTCCGGGGTCTGCCACGCCTGGCAGCATCTCGTGTTGTGCCAGTCTCTTCGAGGCGAGCGGCTAAACGTCGCAGTGTTTCACCAGTAGGCGTTGAACGGCGAGGAAATCTGCGACGAAATTCACGTTGTGCCAAAGTTACCGACCGGTTAATGGTCAAATAAATAGTCAGCAATATTCCGCGTTCTGGAGCAGTGTAGCGTAACATTGTTTATTAACGTGTATTTCGCATGTGTTTACTACACAAATGTCAAAACAGAACTGACATTAGGGGCCAATCGCAAAATTTATAGCATTTTCTGATAGGAGGATTACTTTAGCGCCACCTGTTATATTTTCTTACTTAAATGGAAAGAAACTGTGAACGGTTTAAGAAATAAATTTTAATTAATATTTAAAGTAAAGAATGGTACAAATAGAAGTTATTAGCGAAAATTGCCAAGTCTAATATTAAAACAATAAGTTTAACAAGTTTATGTTTAACAATATAAATGATTATTTCACTTAAACCAAGATTTTATTTTGTAAATAAGTTTTAAGTTTAAAACCGATCGCGACCCGTACAATTCTGTTAGGTGTTTGGCCGAGATGTAGCGCGCGTTCCACAAATGGAAAGACCGACAGTCCGACAGTTTAAGCCGATTCCGGCAGATGGTTTTTTATGAGAAGCCTTTTCATGCTGGTACTGTGCTTTGCTAAGCCTCCTCTGGAAACTCCATCCATCTATGGGAATCTGGGCTCATTGGAAACCAATTCCGTCAACCCAACTTTTTTATAATGAGGTATGCAATGTTATCAATCGCGTCGGAACTGTCCAATTATTCTGCCTGTCTTAACTCTTTGTGAAATGCTAACTCTTTGCAATACATAAATTCCTTCAAAATCGTCACATCATAAGAAATAAAGCTTTGTAAATTCACCACTCATCGAACTCGGATTGCATCAATTACTCTATCATGTCCTGACTTAAGCGGTATGTATCTCATGTCTTACTACCATAGACCTGAACATACCGATGAAAACTCTTTAGCGAGTTGTTGCTCGTAAGCAGATCATTTTGAAAACGAAAGGTTTTTTCTACAAATTCTGCTTTTCCTCCACTTTTACTCAAAATTTCTAGAGCTAGCAACCCAGTGTTTTGCTAAGGGAGCCGATTTGTTAAGAGAGAACGAGAAAGCTTTTATCGTTGAATAATGGTATTGAACGAGAAAAGGGCGCCTTGAGAATATATAACTCGCAATTATTTAGCCTGATTTATCGGGATTAAATTGAAACGTGCAGGGTTTGCATTATCTATAGGTAATTAATAAAATTGTCAATTGCGATGGTTGAACAAATCCTATATCCTTAAACATAAATCGAACTTTATATAAGAAGTTACATAGAAGTAAGTAGAGGTTAGGTTTGGCAGCCGCATCGCACATAGAGACAGCTTTGCCAATTAGACCACGAAATGGGTCCGTTGTGAGCACTAATTGACTATTTCCATTCATTTTGAGGATCTTCCATTAGATTCAACCTTCAATACGAAGATTGTCCATATGTTTTTCTAAATTACACCGTAAAGAGATGGATAATTTCAGTGGCCAAATTCTCAAAACGAGATACGCGAGGGCATTATCTCGATTTCAAATAGATAAAGAGACGAAGACCGACTAAAATAGTGAGTACGGAGAATACGAAATGATGTCTGACAGAAAACGTACCGGAAAATTGTACCAGGGGACTCAGAAAACGTTTCAATATCGACGCTGTGATAAAATCGCATTCTTTCCGCGTAAAATAAGATGGCATATGAACTCGGCCGCTGTGGCCGAATGGATTGATGAGTGACTACCTTTTGGTAGTGACCAGGTCCGAAACCACGGGCTCAAAAACCAAATGATATAAAAGCATTCTAGAAGCGGTTGTCCCTCCGCAAGCAATGGCAAACCACTGAATGCATTTTGTTTTTGTTGATTTGACTTTTTGGTATTTGGAAAAAACTTCCTTAATGGTTTGCTGATCTTCAAAGTATGTTTTCGTATCTATTCGCAAGTAAAGTATATATTCGTTCCCCCGACAGTCGGTTCTACGTTACCGGAACGACTCGGATTTCTATATATATAACCGGCCAAGGACTGTCACTGCAGGAGCACTCCCCGTACATGTATGGGGAATGTTTTTGATCCTATAACAACTAAAACAACAACAACCGAATGTATTTCAGATCCTTATAAAAAACTATCTGCCGTTCGGAGGCGGCATATAGGTATACACATATATATAATTGGCGCGTACACCCTTTCTGCCGCAGAGGCAATGCATAAGTTGCCAAATTTTTTACCCGTAGTCATGATGTCGTCCAGACAGACCAAACACGTTTTCCAGTGAAGTTCCCTCAATACATGCTCCA
This sequence comes from Anastrepha ludens, assembly GCF_028408465.1. Classification (NCBI taxonomy): domain Eukaryota; kingdom Metazoa; phylum Arthropoda; class Insecta; order Diptera; family Tephritidae; genus Anastrepha; species Anastrepha ludens. The sequence continues at coordinate 105,771,026 of NC_071499.1, forward strand.
TGGAAAACTATTTCACACCGGAAAAAGTGTCGAGAATGTCATCTATTCGTGGCGACATGTAACTGCCCTTTTTCGTGACTTCATTCAGCTTTCTGTAATCCACATAAAATCGGGCGTTTCCATCTTTCTTTCTAACTATCACAACCGTTGAGCTCCACGTGACGATGGCTCAATTACTTCACTTTATTGCCAATCTTGGATTATTTGATTTGCTTCCTCGCCCTTTCCTAATAGAACTCGATGCGGAATTTGGCGAATTGCCTCTGCATCTCCTGTGCCTATTCGGTCTGTGTTTATTCGGTATTTCTGTTGTGATTCGTCGCAGCTTACTATGGCTTCTATAGCTCAGCATTTTCCAATTAGAGCTCCTTTATATAGAATAACTGCTGACTTGAAATCATTTAGTACCCTTACAGAAACCCTCGTGTCCTTTCCCGCCTTCACTAGAGTTCTTCCCACGATTATATTCGCCTTCTCCTCAGCAGCTTCAATGACCCACACTTCACTTGTCCCACAGCCTGCTTCCACAATAGCTCGTATGACTTCTTCACATTTTGGCGGAATCCGCTGACGGTGATTGAGTGTTACCTTTCTGGACTGTAAGGTGTGCTCATATCCGGTACTCGGAAGCATTTCCATATTTTGGCATGACAGAACCCTTTTACCCAAATGATTTCCGTCAGTAAAAATGTGTGAACTATTGATTTCAGTCGCCCATGATTTCAGTCAGTAAAAATGTGTGAACTATTGATAAAGCTCTAATAACGACCTTGCAAACTACCTATGCAGAAATCGTAGTTCTCCCTCATGGTTCCACATTACCGGTTGCCAAGTCTGACCGGATGATCAAGTTCATTGCACCTGCGTCCAAAGTAAGCACGTAAGATCGACCATTTATTGCTCTCCTTACGGTCAAATTGTTGCTTTTCCGTCAAATTTGCGGGACAGACTGTGGGGCATTCAGTTGAATAAATCAACCCCTTTTCGTTTGCCGCTTCCAGCTTATTTCTCTTCCAGACCTCCGCCTCCAAGGCTACTGCCGCCTTGTACATAAAACCCGACCGCTAATCGCAATACACTTGAAAGTACTTAAGTAACACCCGCCACTCTCACAGAACGGCTTAACTTTTGGACTTTCGTTTACCATCTTTATAACAATTGAAGGTACAGTGAATGCCATTTTTCTCTATTACCTCTGGAAATTTCACCGTCTTCCCTGTCGTTATTGGCAACTCCAGGTATAAAGGACCCTACATCCTTAGCGACTTTCTATCTCCTAGCGACAGAATTTAATATTTAGTTTTGCTGTAGGAAGTCGGACAAGACAAGACAAGGATAGGGTGTAGGCAAAGACAGTAAAGTCGCTGCTAATATTCACGTACCAATTTCTTTTTCTTGATTGGCATGATAACCGCTTGGCGACTTTGGCCGAGTTTAACAAAGATCCGCCACAACTTTATCGGGTCTCCCCGGCGCCAGTTGGGCACCCCAAGTTAAGCTAAGTCCTTCTCCCCCTGATCCTTCCTCTGACTACGTCTTAATTTTTGAATATTCGAATTGTTCTTTTTCTGGTGGTGGAGTAAGATTTCTATGTTATAAAATGTCTTAATGGAACTCAAGCCGTTGTGAATTATGTAGCTCGATTTATACCTATCACAAGCAACCGAAACTAATTGCTTTAATGAACTTACCTTTCGCTTTTTTTGCACCAGAAGCATTTCAACCGATTGTATTGAGAAGAGTACCTTGTTTTTTTTACCAAATGCCGTTTTAGTTGTAAGATTGCAAGTTTTTGGTTGTTTTGGTTGGATGTTGTTATGTTCACTTTCTTCTTCCATTTCGCTTTGGTGCTGGTATGATGTCATCTTGTAACATTCAATTATTGCAACCTAAGAAGTCTATGTGTGAATAAAAGGTTTCGCTTAACGAGAGGAAAATATTTTGTTAGAAACAAGTACACAACACGTAGGTAGAGCACTAACAAAGTAAGGACTATTAGTAATACGACACGTAGAATACGAGTACATATTGGATTGGCATGTGGAGAACATCTCCAGCCGCATGCAGCAAGCCCTGAACATAACAAACAAATGGTGCGCCGCCAAAGGGCTCTCTATTAACCCATCTAAAACAGCGCTAGTGCCTTTGACTAGGAAAAGGTTATCAACATCAAATATCCTGTCCTAAATGGATCGACTCTTCAACCCTCCACAGAAGCGAACCACCTTGGTATCAACTTTGTCAAAACGCTCGCAGTCCCAGAATGACTTATTGGACGTTCACTACAGTTGTAAAGCCCTTAGTTACTTATGCCTCCATAGTATGGTGGCCCAAAGTTAAGCAACGAAAGGCGGCAAATGATCTCAACAAATTGTCGGTATAACAGCAGCAATGAAAACATAACAAACTGACGCATTGGATGTGCTCCTATGCATACCACCGCGTCCCGTCTTAATTGAAAAAGAAGTATGTTTGAGCGCCTTAAGACTAAAAGGCAACTCCGACCTAAAAAGTGGAGATATGAGAGTGAAGATCTTAGAAGACTTCCGACACACTCCTATTCTTCACAGAGTGGACATATTATCTCCCAAACCCATTCTTTTCAGGAACTTCCAAGTCTTCATTAAGGAACATACAAATTTAAAATATCGAATTTCGAATGGGTCTCTACCCAACTAGCTTCCGGGCAGAAATACATGCCATTGATATATGTGTGAGGGAATGTCTCCGTAGCTAAATGAGAGGAACTCACATTTATATACTTTCAGATAGTCAGGCGGCTTTGAAAGCCCTTCTATCAACAACATATATATATATATATATATAATTGGCGCGTACACCCTTTTTTGGGTGTTTGGCCGAGCTCCTCCTCCCATTTGTGGTGTGTGTCCTGATGTTGTTCCACAAATGGAGGGACCTACAGTTTCAAGCCGACTCTGAACGGCAGATATTTTTTCTTCTATCAACAACAATCACCTCAAAAATGTTATATTACTGCCCGGATCTTCTTAATAGGGTTCCTGGACACGAGTGAAATGAAATAGCGGACCATCTAGCAAAAAAAGGGGCAAACATGCCCCTAATTGGTCCCGATCCTTTCTGTGGACTTTGAAAGGGCCACATCAACGAAATTCTCGAGAGGTGGGAAGTGAAGAAGTTCATTGAATACTGACGAAACTCTATCGGTCAGTGACAAGCGAAACAATTCCTAACGTCGGACAGAGAAATTGCTCATAAGCTACTTTCACTTGCAGAGGACACTTAAGACTTTTAGCTGGTTACTTCACAACCCACTGTAGCCTGAGATATTACTTGAACAAATTTGGCCTCTCTGAGACCATCATCTGTCGATTCTGTGAAAATGTTCTGTTCTAGGCAGAAAACGGCTACATCACCTTGGTGGTACTGCCGTGCCTCCATATAAACCGTGGAACAATAAACACTAGAATGTGCCAAAATTTTAAAAAAACCTTAAAATATTAAGTACCTCAGTAGCCTTTGCGCAGTTGAAAGTGAAGTTATGCATTCCGGACTATTTTCGAGAGCAGTCGAGTACTTTTGCCGACTTTAAAGCCGATTTCAACTACTCGAAAAGGGTAGATTAAATGCATCCGAATGCTTAGATATGAAGCCCTTATGGGTACTTGCTCAAAGAGACTTTGCGGAACTGCTAGGCTGGTGAGCTGGCTAGGCAGAGAGCCGCAGGGTTATTTTCCTATCTGAGGGGACCGTGGCTTCTTCTGAGATGTAGGCTACACGTTAACTCACTGAAAGTGGAGCAAGAGAGCAAGTCGTGAACACTGTAATGAGGCTTAATATCTCCTTTACAATCCCGCTTACTACAACCCGTTACAATGCATGCATCGTGAGATATAACTTACTAAGGACATCCAGCGGAAAACATTCTTTACTTGTCCTAATATTTCACGTCAAGCAGGAATGAGAATGAAGTTTGATTCAGCCATATTTACCAAGCAGACAAAGTTATTTTTAGCACTTTTTACGTCATTGCCTAGTAGCTATAGGAAATTGCGAACCACACGCGCCTGCTATTGAACTGTGAAATGTTTTTAAAACATTGTTTTTCTGCAATCTATTTATTTGCATTGTAGTCTTTAGTTTGTCTTAGGAATGTGCCATAAATAAAGTCTTAAATAAATATTGAAATGTTTGTTCAATATTTCACTAAGTAAAATTATGCTATATAAGGCTTGCCAAAATTAAAGTGAGTATCAATTTGCAAACGTTGAACTTCTTGGAAAGATGAAATTTTTCGCGGCTCTATTCTTTGTTATTGCTTTAATAGCCGTCCTAGTTCAAGGTAAGTTTCCCAACAACTTATTCAATTCGTAAATGCAATTTAAACATACTATTTAAAATATTTACAGGACGACGGGGTGGTCCAGGAGGTGCTCCACCACCACCTCCACCATCAAACTCATCAGCCCCACCACCACCACCACCTCCACCATCAAACTCATCAGCTCCACCTCCACCTCCACCCTCAAACGCATCTTCCTCAGCCTAAACTGTGGCTTCTTCTAGCAACTCAACAACAGCTATGTAAAGGGTGGCTTTAACACTTTTGATGTATGAACTATTACGGGAAACCTAAGATTATGTAATTCCAAATTATAAAGTGACGGTTTAAATAAAAGCAATATCTGACTAACTTCAATGAAGGAGCTATTAATTAAAACGGCTTGGCACAGATTGCGCCTCCCCAGTGAGGTCCGCACTTCCTCTTCTTCCCTCACGCGCTCTTCCGAATATCGCGAGTCCACTGACTTGAGATCAGCCACTCGTACATATTTGTTGGAAAAGAAATTGTTTTTGTTGTAGCTGACGAATAACACTCGATACGTTCGTAGGAGCGTCCTTAAGTGCTCGTGTTAGTAATTATTATTATTAGGCTACTGCGCACTGTGACCAAAGTAGATCTATTGCGCAAAGGCTACTGAGGTACCCAATATTTTAAGGCTTTTTAAAAATTTTGGCACATTCTAGTGTTTATTGTTCCGCAGTTTATGTGGAGGCACAGCAGTGCCACCAAGGTGCTGTAGCCGTTTTCTAGTGCAGGACCTTTAAAAAGGATGTGTTCTGAATTTTCAGTGTCCATTTCACAGAATCGGCAGATGATGGCCTCAGAGAGGTCAAATTTGTTCAAGTAATATCTCAGGCTACAGTGGGTTGTGAAGTAACCAGCTAAAAGTCTTAAGTGTCCTCTGCAAGTGTAAGTAGCTTATGAGCAATTTCTCTGTCCGACGTTATGAATTGTTTCGCTTGTCACTGACCGATAGAGTTTCGTCAGTATTCAATGAACTTCTTCACTTCCCACCTCTCGAGAATTTCGTTGATGTGGCCCTTTCAAAGTCCACAGAAAGGTTCAGCACCAATTAGGGGCATGTTTGCCCCTTTTTTTGCTAGATGGTCCGCTATTTCATTTCACTCGTGTCCAGGAACCCTATTAAGAAGATCCGGGCAGTAATATAACATTTTTGAGGTGATTGTTGTTGATAGAAGAAAAAATATCTGCGTTCAGAGTCGGCTTGAAACTGTAGGTCCCTCCATTTGTGGAACAACATCAGGACACACACCACAAATAGGAGGAGGAGCTCGGCCAAACACCCAAAAAAGGGTGTACGCGCCAATTATATATATATATATATATATGTTGTTGATAGAAGGGCTTTCAAAGCCGCCTGACTATCTGAAAGTATATAAATGTGAGTTCCTCTCATTTAACTACGGAGACATGCCCTCACACATATTATATATCAATGGCATGTATTTCTGCCCGGAAGCTAGTTGGGTAGAGACCCATTCAAAATTCGATTTTTTAAATTTGTATGTTCCTTAATGAAGACTTGGATGTACCTGAAAAGAATGGGTTTGGGAGATAATATGTCCACTCTGTGAAGAATAGGAGTGTGTCGGAAGTCTTCTAAGATCTTCACTCTCATATCTCCACTTTTTAGGTCGGAGTTGCCTTTTTGTCTTAAGGCGCTCAAACATACTTCTGTTTCAATTAAGAGGGGACGCGGTGGTATGCATAGGAGCACATCTAATGCGTCAGTTTGCTATCTTTTCATTGCACCGGTTATGCCGACTATTTGTTGAGATCATTTGCCGCCTTCGTTGCTTAACTTTGGGCCACCATACTATGGAGGCATAAGTAACTATGGGTTTAACAACTGTAGTGAACGTCCAATAAGTCATTCTGGGGCTGAGGCCCCATGTTCTTCCAAAGCTTTGTGCAGGCATAGAATGCGCTTATGGCTTTTGCAGTAGCATTCTAAAGATGAGAATTCCAAGCGAGCGTTTTGTCAAAGTTGATACCAAGGTGGTTCGCTTCTGTGGAGAGTTGAAGAGTCGATCCATTTAGGATAGGATATTTGGTGCTGATATCCTTTTCCTAGTCAAAAGCACTAGCGCAGTTTTAGATGGGTTAATAGAGAGCCCTTTGGCGGCGCACCATTTGTTTGCTATGTTCAGGGCTTGTTGCATGCGGTTGGAGATGTTCTCCACATGCCAATCCAATATGTACTCGTATACTACGAGTCGTATTACTAATAGTCCTTACTTTGTTAGTGCTCTACCTACGTGTTGTGTACTTGTTTCTAACAAAATATTTTCCTCTCGTTTAGCGAAACATTTTATTCACACATAGACTTGTTAAAAAAAAAATAAATAAATAAATAATTGGCGCGTACACTTCTGTTAGGTGTTTGGCCGAGCTCCTCCTCCTATTTGTGGTGTGCGTCTTGATGTTGTTCCACAAATGGAGGGACCTACAGTTTCAAGCCGACTCCGAACGGCAGATATTTTTATGAGGAGCTTTTTCATGGCAGAAATACACTCGGAGGTTTGCCATTGCCTGCCGAGGGGCGACCGCTATTAGAAAAATGTTTTTATTAATTTTGCCTTCACCGAGATTCGAACTAACGACCTCTCGGTGAATTCCGAATGGTAATCACGCACCAACCCATTCGGCTACGGCGACTTCTTAGGTTGCAGTAATTGATCGTTACAAGATGACATCATACCAGCACCAAAGCGAAATGGAAGAAAAAAGTGAACATAACAACATCCAACCAAAACAACCAAAAACTTGCAATCTTACAACTAAAACGGCATTTGGTAAAAAAAACAAGGTACTCTTCTCAATAAACACAATGATACAATCAGTTGAAGCTTCTGGTGCAAAAAAACCGAATGGGTTGCCAATAAGTTCATTAAAGCAACTAGTTTCGGTTGCTTGTGATAGGTATAAATCGAGCTTCACAATTCACAACAGCTTGAGTTCCATTAAGACATTGTATAACATAGAAATCTTACTCCACCACCAGAAAAAGAACAATTTGAATATTCAAAAATTAAGACGTAGTCGGAGGAAAGATCAGGGGGAGAAGGACTTATCTTAACATGGTGTGCCAACTGGCGCCGGTGAGACCCGATAAAGTTGTGGCGGATCTTTGTTAAGCTCAGCCAAAGTCGCGCAAGCGGTTATCATGCCAATCAAGAAAAAGAAATTTGTAAGTGAATATTAGCAGCGTCTATACTGTCTTTGCCTACACACTATCCTTGACTTGTCTTGTCCGACTTCCTACAGCAAAACTAAATATTAAATTCTGTCGCTAGGAGATAGAAAGTCGCTAAGGATGTAGGATCCTGCCAATAACGACAGGGAAGACGGTGAAATTTCCAGAGGTAATAGAGGAAAGTGGCATTCACTGTACCTTCAATTGTTATAAAGATGGTAAACGAAAGTCCAAAAGTTAAGCCGGTCTGTGAGAGTGGCGGGTGTTACTTAGGTACTTTCAAGTGTATTGCGATTAGCGGTCGGATTTTATGTACAAGGCGGCAGTAACCTTGGAGGCGGAGGTCTGGAAGAGAACTAAGCTGGAAGCGGCAAATGAAAAGGGGTTGATTTATTCAACTGAATGCCCCACAGTCTGTCCTGCAAATTTGACGGAAAAGTAACAATTTGGCCGTAAGGAGAGCTATAAATGGTAGATCTTACGTGCTTACTTTGGACGCAGGTGCAACGAACTTGATCATCCGGTCCGACTTGGTAACCGGTAATGTGGAACCATGAGGGAGATCTACGATTTCTGCATAGGTAGTTTGCAAGGTCGTTATTAGAGCTTTATCAATAGTTCACACATTTTTACTGACTGAAATCATGGGCGATTGAAAGCAATAGTTCACACATTTTTACTGACGGAAATCATTTGGGTAAAAGAGTTCTGTCATGCCAAAATATGGAAATGCTTCCGAGTACCGGATATGAGCACACCGTACAGTTCAGAAAGGTACCTAAATCATCGTCAGCGGATTCCGCCAAAATGTGAAGAAGTCATACGGGCTATTGTGGAAACAGGCTGTGGGACAAGTGAAGTGTGGGTCATTGAAGCTGCTGAGGAGAAGGCGAATATAATCGTGGGAAGAACTCTAGTGAAGGCGGGAAAGAACACGAGGGTTTCAGTAAGGGTACTAAATGATTTCAAGTCAGCAGTTATTCTATATAAAGGAGCTGTAATTGGAAAATGCTGAGCTATAGAAGCCATAGTTAGCTGCGACCAATCACAACAGAAATACCGAATAAACACAGACCAAATAGGCACAGGAGATGCAGAGGCAATTCGACAAATTCCGCATCGAGTTCTATTAGCAAAGGGCGAGGAAGCAAATCAAATATTCCAAGATTGGCAATAAAGTGAAGTAATTGAGCCATCGTCACGTGCAGCTCAAAGGTTGTGATAGTTAGGAAGAAAGATGGAAACGCCCGATTTTATGTGGATTACAGAAAGCTGAATGAAGTCACGAAAAAGGGCAGTTACCTGTCGCCACGAATAGATGACATTCTCGACACTTTTTCCGGTGTGAAATAGTTTTCCATGGAGCATGTATTGAGGGAACTTCACTGGAAAACGTATTTGGTCTGTCTGGACGACATCATGACTACCTCTGCCTCTGGTCGAAAGCTTCAACCGCATTTTGAATGAGCACTTGAGAAAGATAGTTGGAGAGGGTTAGGGAAATTTGGACAAACACATTCAAATGTTCCTGTTGGACTATCACTGTAAAAGAAACAACCAACCAATCACATGCAAGGACCATCATTGGAAGCGATTTAAGACTTTTGGATGAATTAGCGTTCGAAATAGGTCCCGCTCAGCAATGGACGAAGATAGTCATGGGCAAGTACTGCAGAGTGACAACATATCCAGCTAAAGATTAACAAGGTGAAGGATCGATTTGACCGTTCTGTGAACTCCGAAGGTAATTTGGTACTTCTTTATAATCCGCAAAGAGAGAAATGGGCTTCTCCAAAAATGCAAGCCTCCTGGAAAGGTCCATAGAATATGATTGAAAGGTTTAATGTTGTGGGGTTTCGTACATAGCTTTTGAAGACGTTAAGAATTAGTATTGATCCAAACGCAACAATTTTGCTGTAAAAACTCCATTGGGTTAGAATTGAGCTTCATCACAGAGGACAGTTGGGCTCTTCATCCTGTACTACACCGCATGCCAAAAAATGTATTCTTAACTCTCTGGACCATGTCCCACATCCTGGACCAGGAGGTGCTATTTGAACCTCACAGGGTGTTCGGAAAATGGGTGATTAGTACAGGGTTTGAGTTAATTGTTACTGTATGGACCTCCTGGAGAATATGAGAAGCATCCTTTAGTCGAGGATATCAGCGTGATGGGTACGAGGAACATAGGGTCATTTAACGCACGATCCACTCATGATCAGACCTTAAGATAGCTCCATTTATCAAACGACGTGCTCTTATTCTTCTTGATTAGCTCGATAATCGCTTAAGCAATTTTGGGGTTGTTTAACAAAGCGCGTCAATCTTTCTTTCACGTGTTAGCCGGCGCCACTAAGTGAAGCCAAATCCTTCTCCACTTGATCTTTCCAAAGCAGAGGAGGCCTTCCTCTTCCTCTGCTGCCACCAGCTGGCACCGCTTAGAATACTTTCAGAGCCGGAACGTTTGTATGCATTCGGACGACATGACCCAGCCAACGAAGTCGCTGGATCTTTATTCGCTGCACTCTGTATATGACGTCGTAATGCTCATACAGCTTGTGGTTCGATCGCCTAGTATACTCGCCGTCACTAACGTGGAAAGGTCCGAAAATCTTCGCAAAGGTCCAAAATTCGAGACGACGTCATTTGTGGTAGATATTTACATGCATTAAAAATACGTGCAAGCGGCTTATGGCCGTCGGCGAGCATAAATTTTCTTCCATATGCATACATAAGTATTGGTGAATCTTTTGAACTCCAAACACTATTGCGAGAGCTTCTTTTCCAATCTGACTATATTTAAGTTGATGTTGGAGCAATGGGGTTCTCACTTCCATCATGTCTGTAATGAGATAAAACTACACCGATACCAAAAGGCGATGCAAAAGCTGCAAGAGCAAGAGAGAAATATGCTAATTGTAATTGTATGTATGTAAATGACTCTTGCTGTTCAGTGCCCCACGAGAATAATGCATTTTTCTACGTAGATTGTTAAGGGTCGCTGCTAATTGAGAAAAATTCGAAATAAAATGGCTATAGTAATTAACTTTGCCTATAAAAACTTCTAACTACAGGTTCCAACAGGCGGTTCAATCAGTTTAGCAGCTTGTACAGCCGAGTCGTCTGGAAGAATTACCTTAGCATTGATTTTTCTACTTCAATTTCTCTTTTCAAAAACAAAATCTCTGCCGTTGTTGTTGTTGGTGTTGTAGCAGCATAAACATTCCCCGTGCATATAATCATATATGGGCCACTTGAGACACCTCTATAAAGACATACTTGCATACATAAATATATAAACACATAAATCCAAATAAACACACATACGTACATACATATGAAGACACTTTACACGCGAGTCTAAAGACGTGACATAAACGTAAACAAAATGCAGGTGTATGTTATTAAAGCTTCAACTTCGGCATGTGAACGGATCACAAAAAGCGTTCTCACGAAATGCCAACAAAAAACATATATTGTATTGTTATATATTTTCTAATGTTAGAAGAAGGAAGACTTCTTTCAATTCAACACTTAACTATATACGAGGAATGCTGCTGAAGTGACAGTCCTTGGCCGGATATAAATCCGGGTCGTTCCGGTTACGTAGAAACGACCGTCGTGGGAACGACACTTTTTGCGCTTGGTGCCATTTTCTTATAAAATCTTGAGGACTTGCTCTACGCGACTTATCAGCTCTTCTGTGCCACTATGAAGTTGCTCTAGACAGCGCTGAAATATTGCAGGCGCACTGGCGAAGCCAAACGGACGCCTTTGATATTGAAATAACCCCAAAGGTGTATTAACTACCATCACTTGATTCGATGATTCGTCTTTTTTATCTGTAAATAAGCACATTTTAAACTGATCTTGCGATCTCGGCAAATTCATACCGAATCCTCCGGCTTTGGGACCCACACAATTGGTGACACCCAATAGTTAAATCTAACTGATTTCCAAATACTTAAACTGATAGGCTCTTCACGAAACTTTGATATTTGAGCAAATAGTATTTGTCTTGCTTTCAAAAAGTTTGGCACATCCGTAGACTTCATGCGAATACTTGCTTTAAAGTCCAATCCGCTATAGTAAAAACGACTTCTGTGCATCTGTACCGCTTAACGAATATGCCACGAAATGCTGCTCCTTGTCGGATGCCTAATTCCTAAAATGCCTAATTAAATAAATGAAACAATGAAACTGGTGATTCCAACATGCGATTAGGATCACTGCGTTGCTAAGCATGGACTGCTGAATTGCATGCATCCACTGCTCTTGTTACTCAAGCAATGACGTTGTAAATATTGTTGCTGTTTTTATAGCAGCAATACTAAGCCCCGTCAGACAGTGTAGTGTAAATCACCGGTTGTCTTCGTCTAGCTCATCCAACGGTAGACCCAGAAAGTGTGCTGTTTTTGTTGTTGTTGTAGCAGCAACAGGGCAGTGTACATTAACGGTCGTCTTTGTCTAACTCCTTGGGTCTAACGATAGGCCCAGTAATCTTGCTGTTTCGACGGGTTGGGTCCAGAGGGAGAGGGGTGTTAGAAGAGTGGGTTTGATGGGGCATGTGAAGAAGTGGTTAGCATCGTGCGAAGTGCCTTCACATGCGGGACATCCGTTGGGTATGTCGGGGTCAATTCTGGATAAGTAGGAGTTTAACCTGTTACAATGTCCAGAACGTCATTGAGCCAAGGTTACGCGGGTCTCTCGGGGTAGCTGGAGCTCTTCATCAGCTGTGGGTAGTGGTTGGACACCCATTACGGCATTGGGGAGCTTAAGAAGGTGGTAAGGGTCTCCCGATGAATGTCGTTTATTGTCTGTCTAAACACTGCCCGGTCCAGTAGCTGCCGGTGCGTTTTGTCCTGGACCTCGTCGGCGTAGTTGAAGACGTGCCTGGAAGGTGGCTCAGGCTCAAGCAAGTGTCTACATGGTTGAAATCTACGTTAGCACCCTAGCAGGAAACTGTTTGCTGAGCAGTTTATTGTGCTCCTTTACTTACATCTATGCCTCGTTGTGTAGGTGTCCGAATAGCAGTGTTTTGGCAAGTCTGAAGCTTTCACTAGTTCCAGGTGACTAGACAGGCGCATCTTAATTTAGAACCGGCCGGCCAATTGCCTTAATTGTCGATAGCAGCATTTCTTTGTTTTTGCCCCAAGTACTGCCAGCAAGCGATTGAGGACCTTATTGCGATTTTGGACTTTAGTGGCAATTGATGTTGTGTGTGCAGAGAAGGAGAGCAGACTGTTGCAGGTTACACCCAAAGCTAGTACTGTATAGTGCACCGTATGATGTTGCGAATTTTTGCTGCTGCTGCTGGACTAATTACTGAATAAGACTCTCGTTCACCATTTTGATTTTCTCAATTTTTTACGTCATTAAGTGAATGTAGTATACTAATTTATTTGGTTGTTCCTATGCCGCATATGTCCAACTTTTATTCAATCCCAAAATGGCAGGTTTTGCAAAAGTCCAAACACAAAAATTATATTTCTCCCCGTCTGCTGTTATATGTTCGATTACTCAGTGTTGTTTCTTTATATACAGATCTGTCATGGTCCAAGCTTCTGTGCCATACAATAGGACGGGCATGATGAGTATGACCGGCAGCATACTGCTACAACAACAACAACAGGCATGATGAGCGCCTTATAAACTCTTAGTTTTGCTCGTCGAGGGGGGACTTTACTACTCGATTGCCCGCTTGGTAAAAAGTAGTAAAGTAGCACTTGTTGGCAAGAGAGATTCTCCGTTGGATTTTAAGGCTGGTGCACGAGGTGCATCAAACCGAAAGCTATGTTAATATAATTATGTTACTAAAATAAGTAATTGTAATAAATACATTTATGAATAAAGTTCATATGTTGTTATTTAAATAACTTCTTTATTCTAGTATAAAATGCTTGCTCATATTTTTTTCGACTATTTTATACCTCAAAGTCGAGTTGACAATGATGACGAATTCAACAAACTTTCAGCCAACATCTTATAAATATCCAAAGATGATTAAGGTATAAAGAATGGTAGAAGTATAACACGCAATTTGTGTTTACTAAGAAGCTGTTTTCGAACAGGTTCTGCAATTCACTTCGCAGATAAGTTCCTTGAAATTCACTTCGAAAGAAATAACAAAACCTCCCCGATTATTATTTACAAACATATAATAAAAACTTAGTTTTTTTTGTAACATTAATGGAAATAGTAACTACTGAAGGCAAGTATGTGACATTTCTGAAATTTCTAAAATGTGATTATATTTATTTCAAAAAACAGTAATTATCCAATTACCATATATTAAACTTTATTAAGCGTAGCCTTAAATCCCTAATCATAACAACTTAAAAAAAATTTACCTTAATTTTGCTAAATAAAGTGGATTAGAAGAAATCTACGGCACAGAAATACACGCAGGATATGCGTAAATAGCCTTTAAATTTAAATAGCCTTTAACGTTTTTTTAACATTTTTGGTCTAAAGTTCAGTGCAATAATCCAGGATATCAGTCATGTAATTAAATTTATAACCGCAACTTTTGATTAATCAAGCTCTTTTAATAAATATTGAATTAAAATGCTGTCAAACCAGCATAGTGAAAAAATAAAAGCGCGCACGGCTTCTTCGTGAACTCAACGACAAGGTCACTGAAACAAATGGCACGTAAACAAACGGCGGCGGAATGAGGTCTAAAAAACGAGGAAAGGAATGAGGTCTAAAGGGAAGTTTTGAACGGCCCTTGCCTCGTAAATGGCATTATCGATAACAAACTGTCACCTATTGCGGACGAAGAGCTCGAAGTACTTCGCGTTACAAACGTACATTTTTTGTAAACTGTGACAGGCTAAACCCTCATCACTGTCCAGTACAGATCTCTGTGTACTCGACGTATGTGTTTCATTCAAAGAAGGACACCAACTCAACTATACACTGCGCTTCTTATTGTCCAACCACGCCGAACATAGCCTGTTATATGTAATAATTGTATTGGATGGATCTTGCGATGCTTTGTCTTAGTTTTCTAAAACGAAACGAAAATTAAAGCACCGCGCTAGGTGTTACAAGAAGTTTTATGTACAAAACGCCTTCGACACGTTTAACTTATGCGCCCTATTCTGCTACTTCTTGGTATATACTTCCTAAGCTAATATAAATAATATAATTTTCATGCGCATTCATTGGCTTTGGCAATCGCCGTTACAATTTCCATTTTGACTAACATTTTTTTTGACGCAGGCACACGCTTCAAATCGGACACAAGCGATAATAAAAACATTCGATCTTCATCTTGCGCTTCATGGTCGCTACGTTCGCGATGCTCTAAACTGCTAAGTAATTGAAGAATTTTAGCTTGTAATTCTTTAGACGATTCTTCTGGCTCGCATCGCGAGCGTTTACTTGAAGGCTCGGTGGGGGTTGTATCATTCATATGTATAGGTGGCGTAGACATCTCCCTTGGACTTTCCCTTTCCTTTTTTTCAATTTCTGTTCCTGTTACGATCTCTTTTTCATTTTCCATTTCTGCTGACTCTTGATGCTCTCCAGTTTCCAGATCCGCACATAGCTCTATCGGCGTAATAAATTCACCTCCTTTGTACTGTGCCACGGTGCAGAATTCTTTGGCCCATGTAGATTGAACCGAGTCATCTGCTCCTTGGGCTGTTAGCACATCGATGTCGTTAGTGTGCCCATTTGGAACTTCAATATTTACTTGCGGAGAATATGGTGCATGCGGAAAAGAATCATCCCACGTATCCAAATCGTCGTACTGGAACCCATCTTGCTTGATAAATGGTTTAATATCACATTCTTCCTCTGTTAAGTCAATCAGATCGTTCCCACTATCCTCATCCTGTGTATCACCATCAGTCGGCAAGGTGCTGCTGTAACACTCCCGCAACCCCAACTCATCAGCCAATCTGAAATCAAGCGTTATAATAATTTTTTTATTATACAAATGTGAAGCTGCAGAGTAACTCACTTTGCGCAATGCGCGCTTTTGATGTGAGGTATCAGGAACTCTAGTTCAGATATAATTGGACTCTCTTTCTTGCGTGAATAGTTTTCGACTGTGGCATTCTTTTTGACTTCACGCGAAATGGAATCGCGCAATGTTTTCCAACGACGACGAACATTTAATCCTAAAGGGTGAGAGGGTAAAATGAATATGTTAGTGATACTTTGTGTTATTCTTGTATTCGCAATTTAATCTAATGAACTAGGTTACCTAAAGCAATCATGGTTGGTTGTTATGGCGAGTGGAATCTTGAGAATTAAGCATGGCAAGACCTATGCCAACGCAGATGGATCCAAGAAGACAATTAGAGCCACATACACCTGTCACGCGGCTTACGAGAAAACAAGGAATAGTACACCGTAGATATAGACCGGCTGAAAGATCTATCCAGAAGCAAAATAGGTAAAGTGCGACGGGAACTCCCAACCCTCTGACATGGACGTCCTTAACAGCTTTTGAATTTTTATTTAATATTTTTCCACTTCTCTGTTTAACTAAACGCTAGTTGTAATACAACCTCACCCAATCAGGATCAGGAAGCATCTCTTCAACTATTCCGACGAGATCCAGGACAAAAGAAACCGACAACTACCGGACCGTGTTTAGACATACGCTCAATGACACTTACCAACATGCTAAACTCCCGAACATCGTACCCGATCACGTCTACTATTTCAGCAATCCACCCATTTAGTTGGCCGCGCCGCCGAAGCCGAATCGGTTGGTGCATAATTACCATTCGGGAGTGCGTAGGTTCGAATATCCGTGCATGAACATTAAATAATAGAACACGTTTTTTCTAATAGCGGTCGCCCGGCGGCAAGCGATGGCAAACCTCCGAGAGTATTTCTGCCATGAAAAAGCTCCTCATAAAATATCTGCTGTTTGGTGTCGGCTTATAGCTGTAGGCCCCTCCATTTGTGGAACAACATCAAGACGCACGCCATAAATAGGAGGAACTCAGCCAAACACCTACCACGCGCCAATTATTATTATTATTTTTATCCGTTTAGTTGGAATGAACTCCAAAAAGGAGGTGAAATCCTTTTAAAAATTGGGCTTAACAAGATTGGCTATTACAAAATCTTAATTTTGATGAAGACATTAAGGGGAAACGAGGAAGTGGATAGATTAGCCGAAATGGCCCGGACAACTGTCATGCCATGCCAGAATCTCGATTTTCTTTACGGTGAACCTTGCATTGGTGTTTCCTGCGGTAGCATCTTAGCAGGAATTTCCTACTGAGCATATTATGCTCCTTACAAAGGAGCATACTTGTCTCGCTGTATAGATGTTATAGAAGCACTTCCCGTGACTGTCTAGAAGACAGTATTTGGGCAAATCTGAAACTTCGTTCACTGCGTAGCGACTTGAGTAACAGTCACGCGGTTTTTGATTTTAGACACAAATACGGATTTATGCGCCGAGCAGCAGAACAAACTATTGCAGGTTACTCTCAAAAACTTGGGATTATTGACTGTCGGTATTGGTGTGTTATCGACTTTAAGCTTCGGTGGTAGTTTGATTGGATCGCCGTGGATTTATTACGGGAAAGTTGTAGGTTCCTTGCAGTGAAGAAGCGTGAAAGTGTGGACACGCAACGCTCCACTTTTGAACACAAGCCAGCGAAGTCATTGCCGGACGACAATATCAAACAATCGTCAGCGTATGGGATCAAAGATACTCCCTATGATGGTTGAGGAGGCTTCGAAGTATACATGTAAGTTCACCGATCGAATGTTGAAATGAACGGATATTAAAAAAAAACGTTCCAATAAACAAAAATGACGCATAATTCTTTTCAATTATACTAGGATGAACACAAATATCTACGTTTACGAGGCATTGGTGAGTTCTCATTTATATAGCCTTATTGTAGCTGTTTTTAAATACACCAAGAGGGGATATGGAAATTGCATACATTTTTTATAATCCTAACTTATATTCGAAAATAATTTGCATGCAGAAAATAAATTAGAATGTGAACACGAAGTAAAAACTACAAAGGTGGCAACATCCAAAAACGGCTACTTTGTTTTTGGCGAATTTGACAGTTGAGTGGCGTCAGTACAGAAAATAAACAAACCTTTGTGTGATTTCCACTTACTTTCGCCTACTATATTCTTCTTTTCATTCATTTATGTTCTGCACTGACGTCACGGCTCTGAAAAAAAAGAAGTTAATGTACAATGATTTAAATTTACCTTAGCCCAACACATAGTACTGCCAATTTCAGAGAGTAGACTAGCGGTACCGAGTTATGCCCAAGCTTTTATATTCTCCTAACTCTGAATATGATTTGACATTATTTATATGTGAACATATTACTCTGCATGGTTTGGTTATCGATTAACAGTTTATCGTTTAATCACTAATTGCATTTCCTTGAGCTATTTCTGATAAAAAGATAAAAGAAAAAACAACCACACGCAGAACTCAACTATAAATGCCACTCTTGCATTCTTTATTTGGCCCAGTAAAAATAGATAGTGCGCACTCGGGCTGCACCACTGTGATGGTGTGCCTAATCATACATACCTAACTAAGCGAAAGCACCGCAGCGAACATCGAACCAAAACCCAAACATTAGCTATGCTATTCGCTGCCTATTTGAATATGTATATACTTACTTATAACATCCTGATGTTCGGGCTTGTATGTATCATAGTATGGGAACAAGGATCTGTAAATCCTCTCCCAAACTATTTCTTTATGATTCTTGTCGTTGTAGCCTTCCGCAAAACTGTTATAAAGCACCTCTTGGCCGCGTACTAAGCGAATTAATTTCATGGAGTGTATTTTCACAACGATATCATTATCTGCCAACCTGTGGTTGATTTTCGTTTTTTCTTGACTTTCTTCATACTGCTCATTATCGACAGATCTCATAGCTCTTTCCATTTTCTAACACAACCAAGCGCGACAAATAAATAAAATAACTGAGTGGAAGTACGGCCGAATACGCGTTGCAGCTGCTAGCTGCATGCCTGATTTGCCACTACAACTATCATCATCTCACTCGCACCTCTATTTACGGAAAGCGGGCGGATAACAGACGGCAGTTTATTTCATACATTTTTTTAGCCGCATACAGCTTGGCCGCTAAGAGCTGCGTCAAAAAACGAGAAAGGGCACAAATTAAATGTAAGTACTTTTGATAACACCAATCTTTACATTGGGAAGAACAAATTGAAACGGAACAGGGTGGCACAGAGACCTTTGTTTCAATTATGCAATCGCTGTGTACATAAACCAAACAAATAATATTTGCATTAAGATCCAAGTTCATTCGTTGAAATAGAGTTTTTACTTTATAAACTACTTCGCGTTAAGCGCAACCTGTGAGAGCAGATACGATATAAATAATTTCGTCGCCATCTATGCGTCGTCAACATCATTATAAGGTGCTCACACTACCTCAATTGGTAAGGTATTGAGTTTGTTAACAAGTGGAATCAGTTGACACCAAAGAGATAGAATAATATGCTAATATTCAAGAATAAAGTGAAAATATTAGCCTGAACTGGCCGTGACGTGAATGTAGATAATATTTGTGAGAAACTAAAAAAAAATATTTAATAGAGAAAATTTATAAGAAAATAATTAAAGTAATGAAGAAAAATAGAGCGGAATGGAAAAAAGAAAAAAAAAAAAAAAACAATGTACAAAACATCTGCATATACGGCAGCTCTATAGCTGATCCTCTCAAATTTGTTAACAGCCGAGTAGCGGCAAGTATGACGACTACAACATTGCGGGCATCCGCTACAGCCTAGACAGACGGCGGCGTTAGTTTCGATTACCGGCGCAGTTAGTTCTGATTAAAATTGTAGTATCACAGATGGCTGTTACGCAAATTAATGAACAGCTGATTTCCTTGTTGGATAGTTTTGTTAGTAAAAGATGCACCGCAGGCAACAAATAGAGGTATTAGCTGTTCCGATACTAAGTAGGTATGTATGTATTAAACGTAACTTTTCGATTAACGCCATCAACTGTCTAGGCTATTAGAGAATTTTTGCCTGTGATGTAACAAGTGGAAAATAAGTAAGAGAAAGGCGTAGTACGATAACAGTAAATTCAAACTGTCCACTTATTACCAAAGCTTAACAGCTAATTTTATTTATTTTAATTGTCTTATAAACTCTTTCGCGTTGTTTTTATTATACTTATTTTTTACTGTTTGACTCACTTATTATTTTGTAAAATACAAATGAATGAAATTCAAATAAACCAAATTATCTATTTCTTATAAATAAAAATATTACATTATATAATTTTGTTTTATGTTCAAATATATTAGGAGAAAAGGCATAGAAGAGATAAATCAGCTGACATAATTTTAGGAGCAAATCTGAGTTGGTATTTTTTATTTATTTGGTACTCTCATAAGACACCGCCTACGATCTATCAACTGACATGTTTTGCGCGTTTACGATGATGAGTAACCATGCCAAGGATGATAGATACCAGGTTTGTTGTTGTTGTCGTAACAGCATAAACATCATATACGAGGAAAGCTGTTGAAGTGACAGTCGTTGCCCGGATATAAATCCGGGTCGTTCCGGTTACGTAGAACCGACCGTCATGGGAACGACAAGTTTGCTCGTTAGGTATGGTGAAAAAAATTGAGGGAAACTTTGAATTCTACGTCATTCGTTTTGTGTTTCACTAAGCTACAGCTAAATTTTGTCGGCATATCTGTCAAATTCGCTCAGAGTCGAATAACGGTGTGCTAGGTAGTACACCTCTAAAAATCTTTTCACCATGTAACCACACAGTAACAACGTTGTAGTCAAAGTGGTGTCATCCACAAACCACAACTCTATTCTTCGTGAATTTGAGTGACGTCAGCACATAAAATATAATATTGTAAATTTTGTGTACAAATACATATATGCGCACGCAATTTATTCTATAATTCTTCAGCTTCCCACACTTTCGCTTATTCTTCGTCTTCTTTTCGTTTGTTTATTCTCTATACTGACTTTATGGGTCTTACAAAATGGTTGGCTAACATGATTCGGTATCTTGCCTGCTCTCGTTTATCAACCCTTACTTTATTTGTGCCCAGTGTTGCTTAGCACAAAAATAGAAATCATCACAAACGACCCTCTCACCATACAAATTGCGGCTATAAAGCTGAACTTCTATACAAGCCGGCTAAGAGAATCCCTGCAGTGGAAGAAAGTTGAGTATATTGTTTGCATTAAATTACAGTTGGTGAAAAACGAAAATGGGCGAGTAACTTCGGCTGCCATGTCACCCGGTATTCGGCAGCAAAATTCCGCCCGCTCATTTCACACGTATCTACACCTTCGACCAATCAGTCGTTGCTCGCACATTATCTATGGCTCGCACGGCAACGAAGCAGCGTAGGTGTTTTGTGTTGATTTTTTCGTATCTCACCGACATAATCTCAGTTTTTTCGTTAACAAACCGCTGTCAACCCGGGTTGCGTCAGCAAATGAGCCGCTTATTTCAAATTCGATGAGACCAGGTTAACAGTCTAATATGGGCCACACTTTCTAAATTTTTTCACCATAACCAGAATGAAAATGATTCATCAACTGCTGCAACGTGGAGGCATGCCGCAATGAAATTGTTGCAAATCAACTGGTTTTTATTGAGGTAAAATCTTTCGTGTTGTACATAAGAAGTTTTTATACCCGTGGGCACCTCTGCCCAAATACATAATATTCGAAGGGTTTAGAATGAGGATAGGAGTTACTTCAGCCATATCTCCGAGTGTTCGAGTCTTAAAAACCGAATATTTTTGTTACAAATGATGCAAATTACTCAAACTTCGTAAAAATTGACAAACCCAAAAGAAGAAATACGATCAAAGAAAACTGTTGGAAAATGGGAGTTGCCATACCTATTTTTGGGGGAATACATGAATCTCTCCGATGTATTGATGTCTGTTCGCTTCATCATTCAAGTGTTCGCTTCATCATTCGAGTTACATTTACGAGATCTGTGCACTCAAATGTTACCAAATTATTCCCCCTTCTTGTCAATTCGGAATGTTTATTGTTAAATTGCATCCGCCGTCTGGTGATCTTTCGCGATAGCATGCTGTGGTTTCGAGTCAATTTTGGGTTGTCTGAATTCCTAATAAGCATGCTGATTTACGAAGAAGGTAAGGCGTTGAGGGGCTTCCAATAATTTCGCATTTTTCAAAATCTGATGACCACCAGTGGGTTTGGTGGGGCATGTGAAAAGGTGGTTAGTGTCGTGAGGGTGCCTTCACTTGCAGAACATATGTTTAGGATGTTCGGGTTGATTCTGGATAAAAATGAGTTTAACCTGCTACAATATCCAGAACGTAATTGTGCCAATGTTTCGCGGTTCCTACGGAGAAGCTGGAGCTCTTCATCTGCTGTAGATCGTGGTTGGACTCTACGACTCCCATTACAGCAGGTTCTTCGTTACCGGAATGACTCGGTTTTTTCTCGACCAAGGGCTGGCGCCCCAGTAAACTAGCCCTGTCTAGTGAACCGTTTATTAAATATTGTCGATAGATGGGGTTTCTAAGTGTACCAGATATCCGAAGAAGAAAAAGTTTAGACAACGATGACGTGTTCTGGTAAGAGCTCAACGCTTTCCACCTCCTGCTCGTTCCTGTAGCTGCGACAGAAGTCATTAGAGGGAAACCACATATTTTTCCCATAATTATCAGAGGCCAGACCTGTCTAGTTACAGATATGAGGAGCATTGCAATCTCCACACAATATTCTATGTGTTTCCGGAAGTTTTCAAGAATTTCGAGGGGCCAAATCTTAAATCTTTCTAGGGTAGGCATGCAGTCAGTCTGATCGTGTTGTAATTAGGTCGAGGTTTGTCATAGATATCGATGGGAATCAGGTCTATGAGAGTCTCAAGGGCTTTGGAAGGCATAGACTGCAGCGCTTTCCAGTTGGATCTTGGCTGCCATCTTTTCCAACGTTGGCCACGACACAGTAGCACCGTATAGGAGGATGGGTCTCACAACCGCATTATAGGTACAATCAGTGTACTATGTATAATAATTTCAGCATCTTTACCTATAGTCAGTCGTTTTGCATGCGAAAGCGCAGTGACCGGTTTTTTGGATCTTTCTTCTATTCTTTTGTTCCAATCTTCCTCAGTACCAAATTAAATCCCATCCCATTTACTGAGGGGACCGTGAATGATTGTTTGTGAATAGCACCCTGGGCCAGATATCTACCTAAAAGAACGTTTTGTATCAGTTCGATTGGAACTTGAACTTGCTTTTCTGAGAAAGTGACTGCAATATAGGCCGCAAAAGCGTTGACAGTTCTGCCAGTCATTTACAATTTTAAGAGTAAAGTATTTACGGTGATGGCAGAGAGGACCCCTACGTTAGGAGTGCCTCTCGCTGCATACCAGGATTACTCGTTCCCCCATCTCCGAGCCAATGCTTATTTTTTCAAGAATTAGCCAAACAAATTCTGCCACTGGCCGATTCAGCTCCGCCTGAAAGAGAGAGAATGCCCCTTCTATATCGAGAAAAATACCTAGCGTAAATTCTTTAAAGGCGAGTCCCATATAAGAGCTATGCTCACGGACTTGCCTTAAGAGTATACGTGCTGACACTGTGAAATGCAGTTCGGATAGATTTATTATCGGATGTGGGCGTGCAACGGCCATGGTCCTCCTCTCGGTGTGTGGCAAAAGTAGAGACAAGCCTTACAGACATTTGTGAAAAGAGGGCTAGAGGATCATAGGCCCCTTGTAATTTAGCGGTAAAGATGTCACCTTGTCCTGGGGGCTTATGCGGACCAAATTTATAGAACCAAATGACCCAATCCACATTTTTTGACTTATAATGTTTTCGGAGAAGCTCCAGATCTTCAAGTTAAGAGTTTCCGAACCAGAGTCGAAGAAGTACAGCCGCCTTTTGGTTTCTAGATGTAATTTGAGGAAATCTGATAATAATATTCAGAGCTTTCTTCAATGTTTCCGTAGAAGTCTTTCCAGGATTTTATTTGGACTCTGGGTTTTTGAAGATTTTTAAGACATCTTAGAGGGCTGCCAAGTTCCGACTATTTTTTAAACAATTCCCGATATCTCTTCTAAATGCACAATGTCCGGATTCCACACCCGTGATCTCTTCTTATCTTTAAGACACTACGTTTTAAAATCACATATTTTGGTAATAAATACAGAGTAAACACAACTAAAGGTCCAGCCACTTGGTATGTTGGGTCATATCGTCCGAATGGATATAAACGCTCCGGCTGTTGATAACAGAGGAAGGGAAAGACCTTCTCTGCGTTGAAAAGATAAGGTGGAGCAGGACTTGGCTTCACTTGGCGTGTTCAACTGGAACCGGTTAGCACGAGAAAGAAATGACTGGCTCGATTGGTTAAACTCGGTCCAAATCGCTTTAGCGGTTATCACGCCAACCAAGAAGCAGAAGAAACATAGCTTAGGATGATACAAACGCAAGCCAGAGTGTGGCAGGTGTAGTTGTATGCACAACAAACTCTCTTTCGCAATCCCCAACTCAGTCCGTCTTTGAGCTACAGAAAAGAAGCAAGCACTTTGCTGAGTTGTGTTAATTTTAGGCAATAGTGTTTAACTGCTGAAGAGTTTGCCAATCGTTTCAATCGAACCTGCCAGGAAGAGGGATTTCAGTCTTAAAGGTCAAGCAAAGCCTATAACGTTACAGTCGTATCAAAAGTAATTATATCACGAAAGAATCTACAGGAGAATAATCGAAGACATAGTATCAGCTCAAGAAAGTGCGTACCGTAAAGAGATTAGATCAGCTAGTCAAGACATTCGCCATTTTAAAGGCTTGCCAATCTCTGTTTGTGTAGCCAAAAACGATAGTTGATTATCCCATTATTACGGAGTAACTTATGGTTCAGCAAGTATATTGGCAGCGTTATGAAAATAACCTTTCGAGATGACTACAGCAAGGTTGCTCTACGTGGAAGAGAATCCCACCACTTGGTATCTACCATATTGCGGAGTCGTTAATTCGAACCAAATGAGTCTTACCCAAATGAACTCTTTATGTGAAAATGGTCGGAAAATACACAGCAGCTAATAGCCATTACACACGAATTTCACATATACCTTATCACTGTTGTCGGAGATATTGAGTTTTTTTTTTCAATTAACAAATCAATACGCCGACATGAACTCCCAAAGATATTTCCGAATGGTATTATCCCCGAAAGTTTTTTCTAATAGCGGTCGCCCCTCGGTAGACAATGACAAACCTCCAAGTGTATTTCTGCCATGAAAAAGCTTCTTATAAAAAAATATCTTTTGTTTGGAATCGGTTAAACCTATAGGTCCCTCCACTTGTGGGACAACGACGAGACGCACGAGACAAATAGAGAAGGAGCTCGGCCAAACACGCTTTTTTTGGGTTTACGTTTCAGCATTGATTGTCATTATCATAAACAGATCTTCATCTACAAAAATTCATTTCAAACTGTAAATTATTTCACTAAACACCTGGAATTCCACCAATAATACGCCTGAGTTTTATTTCGGACTCCAAATGATACCAGCAGACGCTATGTCAGTAAGCGGTTGCACACGAAGAGAAAGCAGACTATGGCTATTTAAGACTCGAATTGTGTTCTAGCCTTCGTCACCGATTTCTGTAGGTACACTTGGGCGCTGAATTGGTTGACCAAAAGCTCGTCCAAAAGAAGAAAACCAGGTCATTTACGTGTCGCATTCACACTTCAATCATGGATATTTGCTACTGCGAATGGTAGCTTGGTTTCTACGTTTTCTAAATAATCTAAAAATTAAATATCGTGGAGGAGGTAAGTTAGTGACGCTGGTAACCGCTAAACACTATGTGTATCAACAAGTCCAATTCGAAGTTTATGAAGCAAAAACCATAACGCTCAACAACATACCCTTGCTCGAATAAAGTCCTGTACCCATGAACTCCAAACGTTCACTTTTGAGTTGTCCCAAAACTACTCGTACGATAAAAGAATTTATCCCCTTCTTTGAAATTAAACGATAGCACATGGAAGCGCCGCATAATACCTGCCATAACTCTTGGCAAGTCCAACGGCGAGAAGTTACTTCACCTCAACATGCATATGCAGGTAAACTGGCAAGCTAGAAGTACAAAGTTGTTTGGCATTTGTGCGGAAGTCAAAATATTGAGTCCCTAATTCTTTTATAGTTTAGTAAAAGTTAAGGTAAAAAAAAAAACGTATGTGGACTAGCTACAAGGAACCCCTCAGAAATACATAGTAAGAAATTACGAACCCCCATTTATAAGCGCCAGTGCTAATAGTATACATTGACTTGGTATATTCTTTCGAGGTCTTTCACTTTTCAACCAGCAGCGGATTTTAAAAGATTTGCACTAGCATAAGCCACATTTGTTAGTACAGGTTGTTTTGATGCGTACATATATCTCGCCCTGTAACCATTTCCATCGGCCTCATATATAACAGTCACTTCGAGTGGTGTATCTCTGTAGACTAGGTTCAATGATCCTTTGACAGTGAGCACTTTCTTGCCGTTCTCGTCCGTAAGCAATTCGACGTTTTCCACACGACTTCCAACTTCAGGTAAATTTAGCCTATTGTTTGCACAAAAAAAAAGTTCTTAATGGAAGAACGATTTTAAAAATTTTAATGCCCGCTGCTTACCACAGATAGTATTTGTCTTCACTAGCGGTTAGCTCGTAATTTTCTTGTCTTATTGTGGGCACCAATTGAACCAACTTGGGAGAAGGGTACGATTCCTGACTTGCAACAAGCCCAGCACAGACCAAAATAATTCCAATTGGCCAAAGATGCTCCTAAAATTAGGATTGCAATTCTACAAATATTTGATTTGTATATATGAATGCAAATGTATTTAATTTTAACTAACCAATTCTCGAGCGGTTGCCGTCATTTTACTAGCAGTCTGGGCTATTTGATGCTTAGCAAAGCACTGCTTAATTCAGGCAGAACTTAATTTGACTATAAAACTTGCTTGATTATGGATATGAAGCTGTACTTATGTGCATAGAGATAGACAAATATTGCATAATATGCCAGCTTCAGCATTCATAATAAATATTCAAGTTGTATTAAAAATAAAAATAAAAAAATTTGTCTAGGTAAATTCACTACGTAGTTGAGGCGATTCGACGTTTTATTTTTTTATCTTAATTAAGACGTGTGCGAGTATTCATCGCTTGCACACCTAATAATTCATTAACACATAGAAATGACAAGCTAAACAATGCCTCTTGAGCCCAAGTCAAGTACCACGGCGCTGACTCATCTTTAGTGTTGTGCGTGTCAATTGCATACATTACACTGTGCAACCCCCATCAAGATTCGCACCCTTTGAATTTTTGCATGAACGGTCTCAACACTAAATCTAAAATTTAAAAATCTCGTTGAATCTATGATTTCGTATGTCTTATCTTTAAAATATATTGGGTATGGGGGGAATAAATTTCCGTCCTTTCTTAGCCAAAGTTATGAATTATTTAAACAATTAAATAATACATGATATTATGTGAAGTATGTGCCGTTGGAAGCTACAACTTTACTCCATCTTTCAGGCAACATACGGATTCCTTTGACGAAAAATTCGAGTTCTTTTGACTGATCCATTCATTGAGCCAGTTTGCGATGCTCTCGAAAGAAGTGAACCGCTCTCCAATAAGGGTCGACTGAAATGATAAGAACAGATGTTAATCCGAAAGTGTAATGTCTGGAGAGTACGGCAGGGGGCAAGATTTCCCAATTCAGTCCCTCTAAATATTTCTAGACCTATTTAATAATGTGCGGCCTGGCGTTGTCATGCAGCAAAATCAGTTTGTCATGTCTACCGTCCCATTCCGGTCGCTTTTCTTTGAGAGGTCGATTCAAACGCATTAGCTACAGTCGGTAACGATCGTCTGTGATAGTTTCAGATGGTTAAGGAGTTCATAATAGATTACACCGTTCTGATCTCACCAGATGCACAACATAACATTTGAAGCATGAATATTTTTTTCCGCTATTGATGGACCTGGTTCACCTGACAGGCTCCAACATTTTCGACGCTTAGAGTTATCATAATATATCCATTTTTCCCCGCCAGAGACGATGCGAAGCAGAAAACCTTTTTTTCTGCCGTTCAAGAAGCATCTCACACGTCACCAAACGTCTCTCGATATTCATCTCCTTCAATTGATGTGACACCCAGTTACCTGCTTTCTGGATTATTCCCATCGCAAGCACACATTTACCGACGGTTGATCTGTCAACATCCAACGCTTTAGACATATCATCAAGAGTTTACCTTGCGTCTTCATCCTTTATCACTCACGTCGAAATTGCCACTGTGGAAGTGTCGAAATCACTCTTTACAAGTTGTATTTGATGGAGCTTGATTACCGTAAATACTTATCAAAATACGACACGTTTCAGCTGCACTTTTCTTCAACAGGTAATAAGGAAGCATAACTTCCCGCAAATGCGGTTTTTTTCGGGACGAACGTAGACATTTGTGACGTCAGATAAAAAAGGATCTTTAAGCTAAATACACACCAGGCAACCGTTGCAGCAACACGGCCATGTTGAAGCAACCGTTGCCTCGTGTGTAGCTGTGTTGCCAATTGATTTTCGTGTTGCTGCAACCGTTGCCTGAAATATCAAATAAATTTGATTTTTGGGATAGGTTGCTGCAACCGTTGCTTCGTGTGTATCATTGTTTACTGCTTTTACTCGTTCAGTTCGTTGAAAACAAGCGAAGAAGAAGGTTCGTGCGGAGTAAAATTAAGTGAAAAAGGAAAAAATGGCAATTGAAAATAATGAAAATTATGTTAATTTTATTAACGAATATAAAAATTTGAGAGAGCTGTGGGATATAAGTAGTGAAAAATATAAAAATAAAAATTTTAGAAAAAAAGCATACGAACAATTAAAAAATGAATGCAATAAAATTGATAAAAATTTCAAGTCCGCAAAAGAGTTTCCTGTTGCAAGATACCGCAAAGTTATTGCCAGTCTAATTTCTGCTGATATTGCCTCTCTCATTATGGTATCTTGTCTCGTTATTTTGGGCTTTACGAAGTCCAACAATTTTCTAAACAGGGCTTCGTCCATCCTTATGTAATTTTTATAGTCCGCTGGTTCATTTTCCTTCAGTTCTTTCAGCAACCTCTTGTTCGAAAATTCGATTTTTTTTAAAAGCCAATTTTTGGACCAAAGTTTCTTTCTCTTCTTTTGTTGCATCTCTTCTTCCTCAATTTCGTACAAAAGTTCGTGAATTATAATAAGAGAAGTAATTTTACGTATTTCGTCGATCATTTAAAAAATTTAATTTGACGTATCTTCCGCTCGTACCTTTCCTGCACCACAGTTGTACACAATACTGAGATTGAAGCAACGGTCGCAACGTGTTTCTTAAACAAAGGCAACACGTTGCTGCAACCGTTGCTTCAACGGTTGCCTGGTGTGTATTTAGCTTTACGCTTCAAACGGTTGTCAACTACTGCGATCGAGACTTCACATATACCTTCTGCTCAAATATGAACGAGACGTAATCAATAAAACGGTCCGCGGATGACATATGGCAAAAATAAATTTTTTGTTTTTTGGTAGGACTGTGATAAGCTTACATGGCAAATTTCAGCGTGATATGTCACATAGTTTGTTTTCTGTGCTACTGTAAAGAAGTCAAGCTGGAGTGTGTTCTTCGAATTCTCTTTTATGACTTCAATTGTCTTGAGTTTGGGAAACAGGAAAAAGTCACATGGAGCCATATCAGGCGAATACGGTGCTTGCGGAACGATATTAATATTATTTTTGTTCAAATAATCGCGAACAAGACGTGATGTGTGAGCTGGTGCATTATCGTGATGCAAGAACCATGACTTGTTGTCCCACAATTCCTTCCTTTTAAGACGAATGTTCTCGCGTAAGCGCTTTAAAACGTCTAAATAATATTCAGCGTTAACCGATTTTGCGATTTGTGCGATTTTCAATCACAATTTCCTTTACTTTTCCGATGTTTTCGTCGTTTACCGATGTTGCTGGACGACGTTCATGAGGCAAGTTTTCAACCGATGTACGGCCCTCTTTGAACGATTTGTACCACTGGAAAACACGTGCACGGGATAGAGCAGAGTCCCCATAGGTTGTCTGCAACATTTTTAAGGCGTCTGAAGCCGAAATTTTGTTGGAATAACAAAATTTCAAACAAATTCTTTGTTTAATTTGAATTTCCATCGTTAAATTCGAAGAACACACTCGAGCTTGACTTGTTTACAGTAGCACAGAAAACAAACTATGTGACATATCACGCTGAAATTTGCCATGTAAGCTTATAACAGTCCTACCAAAAACAAAAAATTTATTTTTGCCATATGTTATCCGCGAACCGTTTTATTGATAACGTCTCGTTCATATTTGAGCAGAAGGTACACCTTCAAATCACCAGTATATTACTAGAGCGAACTCAAAAATAGTATTAGCAGCGACACCTCTTTTACGAGGACGGAAATATAAATTACACATTTACCGGCTAGACATGTACCTAGTCCTACCATAAGTTCTGTTACAAGTTAAGTTAAATGAAGCTAGTTTTATGAGACTCTCCAAATTTCTGTGAGATCTTCGAGAGGTCATCTTCTCCAATTCTGACCACAAACTGAAGTTCAATTGTGGCAGAGTTGGACTGCTAGACAGCCAAACCCTTGCGGCTATGAACCCAGGAATACTGTGTTGTAGCCTCTGCTGGGTGGTTTTTGCCTTATGAGCTGGAGCGGAATCTTGCTGGCAGCTCAAACGCCCTTCATTGAAGCGAGTTCTGCTCCACTGCTTAATCACGCTTCCTAAGACAACTTCCTTGTACACTTTTGCCGCGGTCTTAACCACTTTTTCGCAGAAATGAAGAGATGTAACGCCTTTACAAGACACTGCCTCCAAACCTTTACGGAAGCAGGTTGATGGCCACGCTGAACAGTATCTTGGAACAGCATTTTTTACGCCTTTAGAAGTATTAGCATAGATTTTGTCGTTTTGCTTATTAAAAACTTCTTTAACATCTGTGAAAAGAGTATTTTCACGGCCGTTGACCGCGTGCCACCGAAGAAGCTGCTTGCATCTGTCAAGTTTAATTTTCTTCAAGGGCGTTGTCAAAAGATTACCAGTTGAGCGACGGAAGGGACAGTTGACATGGATTTGGCCTTGACATGATTTTCTGCTTTCTAAGGGGATTTCTGCGACTTCTTTCTTGAACGGCTTTTATAGTTGCACTGCTTCGAACCACACGAGTACGACCACTTCTTTTTCTGTCTGTCACTTCAGACGTTTGGGGAAAACGATTGATCGTGCGATAAACAAACATTCTCGAAATATTAAGTTTCTTCAGCAATTCGTGAGTCTTGCACTTTCACCCCACTTTTGTAATGCAATCATTGCAATGCGATTTTCTTTAGCGCCCCACTTCATTGTTAACAAGCGAAATTTGCCACGAAAGTGCATATAATTTATGAGTAGACAATGCACACGAACAAAATCAAAAATAACGGAACTTTTTTCTGCGAATTTCTCCTCACCGTATGTATTGTAAAATTTGTCACAGAATTTATGGCAGGACGTATATATGTACATATATTATATAATTGGCCCTTACAGCCGTTTGGGTGTTTGGCCGTGCTTGTCCCCATTTGTGGTGTGCGTCTTGATGATGTTCTACAAACGGAGGGACTTACAGTTTTAAGTCGACTCCGAAAGGCAGATATTTTTTATGAGGATCTTTTTCATGGCAGAAATACACTCGGAGGCTTGCCATTGCCTTCCGAGGAAACAACTTGATTCTATCATTTGGTGTTTCATGCACTGAACTTTTTGAAACAGGCGGTCACATACTTATTCGAGTAAAGGTACCAATTGAATTTCACATAATGTTAAGAATATCCATTTTATAAATTTCAGAAGCGCCGTCACTGTTGGTAGTTATAAATTTGCCAAAGTAGAGGCCTCCCACTACTTGGTAACCAGCTTCAACAACGATAACAACGTCAGCTTTAAAACCAAACGGAGAGTCTCTCTTGCCAAAAAGAACTACTCTAGACAGAGTAGGCAATTCAACAGTAAAGTCCTCTCTCGGCGAACTATAGGTCGCTCATCACGCCCGTCATATCATATAAGTATAGCGCAGAAGCACGGACGATACCCAGGTCTGATGCAATGGTTCTTGGAGTGTTCGGGAGAAATAACTTGCTGAGGATTTATGGACCTTTGTATGTTAGTGACGACGAGTGTCCTGGAGATCGACATGGTGCAGCGAATTAAGATTCAGCGGCTCCGCTAGCTAGTCCATGTCGTACAAATGGACACAAAAGAAAGGGCTTCGAAAGTTTTCGATACGATACCCGAAAGTGGTAACAGAGGAAGCGGAAACCTTCACTGCGTTGAAAGGATCAGATGCGGAAGGATTTGGCTGCACTATTCATTTCTGAAACAATGGATTTACTGAATCGAGCAATTTATCTCTTGTGTCGCACCAGTGGATCTAATGGCCAGATCGTGAGATATCACACCTTTGGACTTTTATTTGTGGGGTATGTAAATTCTAAATGCTTTGGGGATAAAACAGCTTCGATTGAGGCATTGGAAGCCAACATTATTAAAGTTATTCACGAGATACCGACTGAAGCGACAGATACCGACAGCGAGTCATTCAGAATTGGTGTTTACGGATGGCCGAATTACGGCGCACTTGTGGCCAACATTTGAAAGGGATTATCATTAAAAAGCAAATGTGATGAGTGTTATTTTATTTCATGTTGTTTTATTTCAATTTAGTATCCGATGCCTCTAAATTGATCACCTTTTATAACTTCGTACTACAAATGTATTTTATGACTTTAACATTCGTATCAAAAATAAATTAATGAGCTTTATCTAATAAATTAATGTATTTATAATATAATATATGTACAAGGAGGCAAACAGGGTGTTTTCAAAAGCTTTCCAACAATTCTCAACTATAAATGGAAGCGTTTTTGGTTTTTTGCATATATTTTAAGCAAAATAGTCCTGCTCCATCTCAGTGTCGCGATATGCGCTGTTTAAAGGAATGTCGAATGCGAGTTAAAAGTCGCCGACTCGGATGCCCTTGAGGAAGTCGATACAAACTCTTTGGATGGATTATTGATTGGCAAGTGCATTTTTCTGATAAAGTAAATGTGCCAAATAGGCAAACATACAGAGAATGATTCAGGATTAAGTAAAATGCAATTTTACTTTTTTATTTTTTAATTCTTTGCATGTTTTTAACCAAACATTGTCGATTTAGTTCACTAAACACTTTAAAATAGCAAAATAGCATTAACGGACTGATCTAGGCGCCACGGGATCGTAGAAGGGGCACATCACTGATTTAAGTTATGATTTGTCAAAGCGACATTAGGGAGTTTGGTCGTCTCTCGCCTTACACACTTTCCTTGGGCGCGTGATTTTGGAAAGATATTGGAAATAATTTCCTTAATTAATGCTGTAACAGAAGGTGTTTTTCCTTTTCATTTTAAGAATTCTTGATCATGTCTTTCGAACGTAGAACCCTAAGCATCTTTGGGCATCAATTGGCTTTTGCGAAAGAGCCACCAACAAATTATATGATATTTGGTGAATTCTCGCTTAGTGTTATAGAGTACGAATTTATGCTGTTCAATATGTTGCTTGCCATTTAGGTTTCCACGATCCTTTCGAAAATGTGTGCACAACTCATTAGCGCCCGTAGTTGCCAAGTGGGCATGAGCGTAACATTTCGATAGTAAATCCTGACTCCTCTGACTAATAGCATCTATGACTAATCGCCAGTTTACTTCTGCAATGAAAAACCGCTCACTTAAATCCCAATCGCTGTGCAAAGGAGCCACGTGCGTGTTTCCTTTTACAAGTTAGCATGATGCAAGTAGGTGGAGAAGTCCAAACTTTATCTCTCAAGCATATGCGTATACGAAGGACTTTTAAGGAAATAATCATCACTTGGTTCCTCAATTGCACAATATTAAGGTAAGTGATCTATCAAGTTGAAGGTGAAACTTAACATTAATTGGGCGCTCGTTACAAATTTTTGAGCGCATGACACAAAAATACCATCACCTCATTCGTTCAAATGTCGTAAAATTCAGAGTAGCCTTCTTTAAAAGCCCCTGTTCACTTTGGAAAGCACCCTGTACATATATTACTATTCACTTCACTACATATTTTTCGTTTTAACCAGCTGCGGATTTTAAGAGATTTAAGCTGGCTGCTATTGAAGGTATTTCTTTGGTATGTGCCGGAACGTACATATATTTCGCCCTGTAGCCATTTCCATCGGCCTCATATACAACAGTCACTTCGAGTGGTGTATCTCTGTAGACTAAGTTCAATGATCCTTTGACAGTGAGCACTTTCTTGCCGTTCTCGTCCGTAAGCAACTCGACGTGTTCCTCGCGAGTTCCACCATAAGGTGAGGTTAGGCTATTGTTTATGAAAAAAAATATTAAAAAATCAAAACAAGTTTTTAATTAAAGCAATATTTAAAAAAGTTTAATACCCGCTGCTTACCGCAGATAGTAATTGTCATCTTCAGGTCTTAATTCATAATTTTGTTGTCTTATTGTGGGCACCAACTGGCCCAGTTTGGGAGAAGCGTACGGCTCCTGACCTTCAACAAGTACAAAACAAATCAGAATAATTCCAGTTATCAAGAAATTCATCTATAATTAGAATAACAAATCCACAAATATATATACATATGTGTATGTATGAAAGTATTTAATTTAAATAACCAATTTTCGAGTGGTTTCCGTCATAGCAGCCTAGACCGTGTGATGCTCAGAAAAGCACTGGTTAATTTAGTCAAAGCTTCTTTTAGCTATAAAACTGGCTTACTTATGTATGTGTACGAAACTATCCGCACATAAAGTCATACATACACATGGACTTATTTAACTTACTT
Organism: Anastrepha ludens; assembly: GCF_028408465.1. Classification (NCBI taxonomy): domain Eukaryota; kingdom Metazoa; phylum Arthropoda; class Insecta; order Diptera; family Tephritidae; genus Anastrepha; species Anastrepha ludens. Next base: position 105,805,517 of record NC_071499.1, read on the forward strand.
TGTTAGTTTTATTCGCTGAGTGGATGCGAAGATCATTAATAAATATTGAAGTATTATTGAAAGAAACTACATTCAGTCGAGGTAATTAAATTTTAGCATGATTTCATCAATTAAGTTTCTCCAATCACTGTCTTCTATTTTGCCGTAGCGATTTGGCGATTTGGCGCTTTTGTTTATTTTTTATTAATAATATTAATAATTGCTATTCATCGCGGATTTAATCAATCGCCACATAGCTAATGGCAAGCGCAACAAAGCCTTTTAAAAACCTCTTAAACCAAAGTTAAGCACCTCGAGGCTTAGTCATCTTTAACTGTTGCGTGTGTGATTTACCATTCCATTTTTCCGTAACACTGTTCAACCGCCGTAATGATTCGCTTACCGAGCAGGATTATTTGTTAGAAAAGTCATGAAATTTTGAGTTGCTCGTTAGGGTCTAAGACGTTCAAAACTGATATTTGGGCTTAAAGATGCTCAGTGCAGCTATTTACACCAAAAAGTTGCTACAAAGTCGTTGTTTTGCCCTTATTTTGGGGAAATTCTAAACCAATAAAATTAGTTAGCTATTGGGTTGGGGAAGCGTAGCGCTTTTATATTCTCTTTTATTTTACATATTTTTACATTTTATTTTGCATTTTTGAGTTATTTAATTTTATAACAGGTGGCGCAAAATTAATCAATTATGGAAAGATTTATAATATTTGCAAATATCGTCCTACGGCAATCATATTTGGCACTTGTGAGCTAGACAGCTGCAGCATACAAAAAGACAAGCAGTGGAGCACGTAAGGGTCAAAATAAAGACTTCCGTCATTCAAAATAATTTTTTTAGTAAAAAGTTGAATGGTTAATTTTGCGCCACCCGATCAATTTTGCGCCACCCTTTATTAGTTTGAGGCTTAGAAATAGAGTACCCAGGAGGCAAAAATCAACATTTTCGACCCCTGCACTTCTTTGCTTTTCATCGAGGTCAAAAGGCCGCCGAAGCAGCCCGGGACATTTGCGACGTGTATGGAGAAGATGTCATAGACGAGTATACAGCACGGAAATAGTTTACAAAGTTCAACAATGTCAACTTCGACGTCCCGCAGCGGTAGAACTTCTGAATTCGATGAAGATCGTTTGAAATCACTTTTCAAGGAAAACGGTCGCCAAATCAGTAATGAATGGGCGCAAAAAATGAACTGCGATCATAAAACGATTCCCAATCACCTTCATTCAATGGGATTTACCAAAAAGTTAGGAGCCTGGGTGCCTCACGAGCTCAATGAAAAAAACAAAGAAAGTCGCCTTCAAATTGCTTCTCAGAATCTCGCCCGCCATTGAGCAACACGCGATTATAAACTGCGTAAACAGCTATTTTTGTACCAAATTGTCACGTAAATGAGAAACGGTGCCTACACATCAATATGAAGCGAAGAAAGGTGTGAGTGGCTCCAGAAAATACGCCAAAACTGAGAGTCAAGCCAGATCTTTATCCAAAGAAGGTCATGAATTGTGTTTGGTGGACCGGAGATCATGGTGCACTGGGAAATGCTCGAAAAGAATGCCATGGTCAACAAGGAGCTCTGCATTTCCCAGCTACACTGCCTGTCGACATGGTCAACCCATACACCTTCACGACAACGCCAGGCCCCATGTTGCACAAGTCGTCAAAGCCGCACTCAAAGAGCTCGAATGGGAGGACCTTCAGCATCCGCCGTATTCTCCGGACCTTGTATCGAGTTGTTCTCTCCTTGGGCAGTCTAAACACGTGTCCGAGCCATCTTATCCTCTGAGATTTTATAAATCTTATCACAGTTTCGTTTTTTGCTAACACTGCCAGCTCATGATTATATCTAATTCGATAGGTAGCGGCTTGCAGTCTTACAGGTTCATATATTTTTCGCAATATTTCACATACATTGGCTTATTCTCGGCCCATAGTGCCAGTGCCAATGTAAAGAGTTCATTTATGTTTCCAGACAGCTTAATTCGCATTGCCATTTTGTTGTCTGAACTATCTAACAGGATGCACCAAAACAGTGCTCGGTCTACAGCAGTCCAAAGAACTGACATTCATCTCTTAATTTCGCTTTTCTTAAGGCATTATACCTCATCCTAGCGAAAACGAGACAGACGCCTAAAGGTCTATTGTATGCATCTGCAGCGACAGCAAAGCTGCGCTCATGGGATTAGACAGCCCTCCAACCACTTCAAGGGGAGTTAAGCTTTGTAAATCCAGCCGGAACTATGTCGGCAGACATAATATCCTGATGCTAACATGGGCACCGGGATACGTGGCTATCGCGGGTATCGAGATCTCTGACTTTTTAGCTAGGATGGATTCTGAGGCCAATTTCTTTGGCTCGGAGCCCGTTCTGCCACTCCCTTCTGCAGCTATTAAAGGAACGCAGCAGTAGGCAGCTGGTTGAACTGATGACTGGTCATTTGGAAAAAGTAGGCATTTCAGACAGTGCACTCTGCCCAGCTCCACATGCGGAGGATAAGATGGCTGACTATTTTCTGTGCGTCACATTACCAGGTACTTTCGAAAGAAGATCGTTTGATGTATCAGCATTGTCAAACTCGTTTTAAGTACTTGAGACGGCTCGACTCGTAAACTCCTGCGATTTCACCTAATTGCGCAATATTTGTCAATGGCATATTCATCCGCCTTGAGCATTGAACCTGATTTTCATTACAATCAAAATATTACCTACACTGAACCCTATTCTCATTACCTTCATCATATTACCTACATCAATAATTATGAACCCGGCATTGCCATTTCAGCATTCGCAACTGTTCCGCATGAAGTCATGGGCATGTGGGTGAAACTTTTGTTAGCGGGAAACCACCCTAATCAACGAACTTTTCGAAGCGGAAAGCAGGTGGCCACGAGTATGATAGAATGCAATATTGAGCCAGTCCGGCCTCGCAATGTCAGTATAGAAAATGAGGAAACGAAAAGAAGAGTAAGACTAACGGAAAGTGAGTGGAAAGCCAATAATGATAGAAAAAATCGTGCACGCAAAGGTTTGTTTATTTTATGTACTAACGTCATCCAAATGTCAGATTTGCCAAGAAAACAGTAGCGGTTTATGGATGGGCCCCCTTTGTATTCTGTACATCGCGAATTGGCCTTTAAACTACTGTTCTTAGGTGGCACTTCACCCTCCGAAAAATCGGTGTTCTCAGTATTCAAGCTACACCGGACGGCTGTGACAAAATGAGTTGTGGTAGCCACATATGCGCACATTTTCTGTTCGGGTTACACCACTACCACTTTTGAACCTTCAAGGTCTTTCTAGCTATGGGGAAGTGCTAAAAGCAACTTTCTTCTTTCCAGAGAGAAGTGGTTGTTGTAGTTACCAAAAACTGTTGAATTTTCACAAAGGCGGTTAACATCTGGAGTTGTATTATGCAATGGTGGTCCATATTCAATATGAGTGCTACGTCCGCCTTACTAACTGAGGTAGGATGATCCTAATAAAAATCGTTTACTGTTTCGAATCGGTATAGATAAAGAGCAGAACCAATGCAAAAACTGGCAAAGAACATAATAAGGTAATCAAAACGTCGAGTTATTGATTCATCCCTCGGCATACACCAGAGAAATTCTTGTCCTTATTTACTTTCAACTTACAATACCGATAAATTAAAAAAAATATTATGCTGAATTGCTCCTGCATCAAACTTTGCATCTGCGACTATAGCAGGAAAAAAGTAAACACCAGCACCAAAAAAGTAAGCATGAAAATTTTCCTTTGCATTATGTATATGCCCATGAATCAGATGAATCCAAGTTCTACCTACGCGGGTCAGATAACAAAGCTTATATTCAATCGCATGATGTCAATCAAAAGTACAAAACCGCCACAGTCGGTTATAGAGACATCCTATGTACAACCATCTTCCCTTTCTTGAATGGAAAAAACCACTCGCTGGTACCTTCCAACACGGTAATAAACCTAAGCATATATCTAGGCTTTTAAAATCGATTTCAATCCGATTAAGAATAGGCTATTAAATAGTGATTAACTTTTTATCAAATTCAAAAAAAAATAATAAAATTTAGAATACAAACTCTGTCGCAACAGTTTCCAGATTACCTTCATTATTGAGTAACCAGTAACGCCCTTTTTAAATCTGGATGCATTGTCAAAATTTCTTGCCATTTGGTTTAATACAACATGAGGTTGAAATGGTTGCCTATAGAGAGGGCAGACTCGGACGAAAATCAAAAATTCGTCCTTTGTGATACGATTGTAAAGGAGGTTAGGAAGATGACTAATTTACGGTGGTGTTGGCCGCTTCGTACTACTAATGAGATTCATCCAGAGATGAGAGCCAATATGCTTAAATCTTATGCAGTTAAGGAGAAAGTGCTGAGATGATTTCGCTGGAAGTAATGCGGAGTCTCACAGCATGTATACCTCGCGAGATCCGAGATTTTGTTCTCCTGAGGACCTCGAGCGCCTCCGATCCACTCGTAGCCAGAAAAATTTCGCGACCATAAATTCTAAGGTCGCGGAGCCCAACTCACCAGGAACAGACCACAGGTAGTCAACGGAATCCCAATCGTCTCGTTTCGCAATGTAACTAATTCACAGGACCTCTGCCTAGCCAGCTCATCTGCCCCGCAGTTTCCTGCAATGTCACTATGATCAGGTACCCAGATGAGCTTTATATCGAAGAATTCGGATGCCATCGAAAGTGAAATCAAACATTCCCAACCAGTTTCGAGTGCATCATCATCGCGCCTTGGGCTCTGATTGCCGCTTGGCCATCGGAGTAGATATTAACCTCCGTGACCATTATTACACAAGTGAGCAGCTTTAATTGCCGTTTCCTCTGCTTGGAATACACTGCAGTGGTCTGGTAATCTGAACTCAACATTGCATTAAGCGCTAGTTCGAAGCGCCCCACTGATTCCATCTTTCAAAGTGAGTTCCCCCAGACAACGATTCCATACAACAGAATTGGCTTTATAATGGTATTATCGAGGCTATTGTTGTCTTCCTTATTCTCTCCTCAATGTTGGGCTTCAACGTTAATGTACTGTCACTAACGGAACACCCTCTATTGGGGGGAGCTGAGCTCAGGGTATTTTGCATTTCCTCGTAAATAGGAGCAGTTTCGTCTTGAGAGAATTCGCCGATACGTCGCAACCCGCTGTCCACCTAACAACTACGTTCAGATATCCCTACATCGAATCCTACAGGGTATCTACAAACTTTCTTTTAACAATTAGAGCCACATCGTCGGCGTATCCAATCAGCCCATTCTCGCCAGCTCCTCCAGCAAGTCATTGAAAACGAAATATATGCCTATAAAAATGGTGAGAGAACACCGCCTTACGGAGTGCCCTTCCTACCTGTGGGCGGAGAGAGAAGCCACCCCACTCTACCACGATCATTCTGTCCCTAAGCATTCTGTACATAAACCTGGTAAGGTAGGGTCCGACTCCAGTTTATCCAAAGATTTAGCGATTGCCTCCGGGAGGACATTAATAAAAGCCCCATCAATGTCGAGAAAGGTGCCCACTGCGAATACCTTCTGATATAGGAACTCATATCTTTAACGATTTATATAGGGCAGATTTTACTGATCTGCATTTACAGAAATAATATTGTGTGTGCGGCAAGAGCCCCGAGGAATTTCGATTTTTATGTGCAGTTCAATCAGTCTCTCAAAGGTGTTTAGCAAGCATCCCAAAACCAAGAACTAAAGTGGGATGGAAGCATCCAGGTGATGCGAATTCCTAATCAAATGCGTTCAGAAAAATAAAAAGTGGAGTTAATGGGGATTGTTTTAACGAATCTAAGGGAATTGTGAATAGAGAATTCGAAGATCTGAATGGTTTGCTTTCGCGAAATGATCCGAAAATGATAGTAGGTGCTTGTTGCACGACAAACGTCTGGCGGGTGAGGTGGAATCCTCTCAGCACAATCTTCTCAGCTGCCCTGCTCTCGTCAGGCAAAAATTTAGACATCTGAGCTCTCACTTTTTCGCTACACTTGCAGATATTGCGGGTTTAAATATAACACACCTGGTGAAATTCAGCAGTAGCTTGAAGCGGCTAATACAAACGTAAATAACCATTCGTTGTGCAGGCTGACGTGGAATATTTTTTGCCAACAAGTGCTACTTTAGACTAAGTAGGCAAATGAGTAGTAAAGTCCTCTCTCAACGAACAAAATTAACACTTTACAAGGCTCTCATCATGCCCGTCCTAACGTATGGCGCAGAAGCGTGGACGATGACAACATCCGGTGAAGCGACGCTTGGAGTGTTTGAGAGAAAGATTCTGCACAAGATTTTTGTACCTTTGCACGTTGGCAACGGCGATTATGGCAGACAATGAAAGGATGAGCTGTACGAGCTTTACGACGTCATAGACATAGCGCAGCGAATAAAGATCCAGCGGCTACGCCGGCTGTGTCATGTCGTCCGAATGGATATAAACGCTCCGGATCTGAAAGTATTCGATGCGGTACACCAAGTGATAAATAGAGTTAGAAGCGAACTATTTTGAATAAAATTAACATTTCTTTTTAGTTTTCTTAATTTCGCTGTAGTTCGGAAATTTTGCGACAGATCATATGTATCAAAGCTCATAACTTCAATACTTAGAAGATGTACTTATCCTAGTAGATGCGGTTATTAAATATATATAAGGGTGGCGAACAGAAATATCGTTTCTCGGTATGTCAATGCTTCTTTACCATTTATGAGTTCATTGCGTAATTGAAAGTCATACCAGAGACATTTCAAAGTTAAAGTAACTTATTCAGTTGTGGAAACTCAAGCCTTAAATTTTATCTCACCATTTGGAGTGAAATGGCTAGTATGCTTTTGAAGTTTCACAAGGTTAGTAGTGCCACAGTTGCTACCAAAAACATTTGCGATGTTCACCAAAGTGCCTTAGATGTTCGTAAGTGCCAAAGATGGTTTTCTAAGTTCAGATCCGATAGTTTCGATCTTTCCGACTCACTTCAAAAAGTCCAACAACTTTAAACAATGACGTATTACTGGCGAAAGTGGAAACAATAGCGTGTCAGAAATTCGAGGAACTGTCAAATACTCTTAACCAATCTTGGTCGACCATTCAAGAGCATTTGCAACAAATTGGTAAAACAAGATCAAGTGTTGGATTCCACATAATTTGTCTGAAGAGAACAGAGTTAACCGATCCACGTCATGGAACCAATTGCTTCAGCGGTGCAATACAGAACCGTTTTTTGATTGCTTGATCACTGCAGATGAAAAATGGGGTCTGTATGATAATCCAAAACGGAAAAGGTAGTGGCTCTCTCCGAATGCACCGCCACAAACCGCTGCTAAGCCATGCTTACGTCCGAAAACGGCGCTTTTGTGTGAATGATGAGGTATTGCAGGAATCGTCCGTTTTGAAGAGCTTTATCCTGCAGACTGCAAACTGTAAGCGTAGACCCTTATTGCAAAAAATTAGATGGAGTAAATCAATCATTGATAGAAAAGTATCCAGCGATTATCACGACGCACGAAAAACGCTGGAGAAAATTAATGAATTGGAGCGGAATGTACTGCCTCACCCACCATATTTGCCTCGAATTTTAGCGGATATATTCCGTTCACTGCAACGCTTGATTCCAATTGATTTTTATCGATTCGAGATTGAAAATTTGTACACTAGAAGGCAAAATGTTGTTGTCAGTGAAGGTGATTATATCAGTGACTAAAAAGAAAAACTTGTAAGAAATTTATTTCCGACTCACTTTGATCAGCAAGACCAACAACTTTAGAAAATCACATGTTAATGGAAGCAAATTCTGTAGAAAAATGACATTATTTTCCGGTTCCCCTAATACAAAGGTTATACAACAAAATATTAAACACTTATGTACATAATATGTTTACCTGTGTTGACTTAAACTTTTCCAAAGAATCGCTGAAGATTTTGCCAACTTAAGTTCTTAAAATAATTGTTTATCGCTGTAAGTTAATGCGTTAGTCTTTTAGTTAGAGATACAGGGTGGGCCATATAGCGTTTGCTTTTTGAACCACCAATTTTTTTGAGAATGGTAACACAAATGACATGTCAAATGTGTTCATAATTTACTTAAAGGTTAGACATTTACGAAATGGGACGCTATGCTTGAAAAAAATGTGGAAATATTTAAAACCTATTTCCAAAGTGGTGAGTCTTCTTTTCTGATTTTCACATCGGTGGCTACGTCAATAAGCAAAATTGTCGGATTTGGGGCTCAGAAAATCCACACGAGTCACTGTTTGGTGCGGTTTTTGGTCTGGCGGCATCATCGGGCCATTTTTTTTTCGAAAATGAGCGAGGAGCCGCGGTTACAGTAAATGGCGAGCGTTACCGTGACATGCTCAACGAGTTTTTGTTTCCAAAAATTGAAGAGGATGACATGGACGACATTTGGTTTCAACAGGACGGTGCAACTTGTCATACTGCCAAAGTTACACTCGAACTTTTGGCTACCGTTTTTGAAAACCGAATAATCAGCCGAAATTCCGATATCAATTGGCCGCCTCGGAGCTGTTGGACTATTTTTTGTGAGGAGCCGTTAAGGACAAATGCTATGCGAACCATCCAGAGACGATTGATGCTTTAAAACACGAAATCGAAGTTGCCATTCATGAAATTGGAGCCCAAGCAATCGAAATGTGCTTAAAAATTGGGTTGATCGAATGGCCTACTGTAAAACCAGTCGTGGCAGTCATTTGAACGATATTATTTTTTATTCATAAATTACAATGTTCAATCTTCAAAATAAAAAAAAAAGTTTGAAAAAATATTTATTAGTTTTTTTTATAGCCAATTCAAAAAGCAAATTTTACATGGCCCACCCTATAGTTTAAATTATAAGCAAAAAAAAAAAGTTTAATAAAAAAATGAACAAAAATCAACAAAGTGGTGTGCTATAAACAGTTATTATTAGTAAAATCATCCCTTCATTTGCAAATGTTTTGGCCACCACTGTGCATACATTGATTGTTCAATACATACATACAACATACAATACATATGTAAGCAAAGTTGGGAAAAATTACAAATATTTGCTAACAGGTAGGTTTGAAACTGCTAAGCAAAAAGAAATAAAACAAATAAATATTGAAAAACTAGTACAAATACAAATAATAAAAATCGAACGAAACTTTTCGTCGCTCACTAGCAGAGCAAGGTTTCGATCCTCGGACCTCTGGGTTATGGGCCCAGCACGCTTCCACTGCGCCACTCTGCTGGTTATAAATGATTTGCCAAATGACTCACACAAGCCACGCGTGCTTAGCTCGGCAAACTAAGAACGAGAGGGTGACTCACAATCTACACTCACCGTAGCTACAAATACGCTACTCGTATGAATACTACGAGTATACACACAAAAGTCAAATGCGAGTAGCATACACGTACTCGTATTTATGTGCATATTAGCTGTGTGTGCTATTTATATGCATAGCTTTGTGTTCGAATAGCAATTAAAATCTGCATAAACAGGCTTTGAATTGTTCCAAACGTTTTCGTACCGGCACAGTTACCCATATCCACAATATTTTTCATGTTCGATCCACATAAAATCGAGGCACTTAAAATTTACTTTCTCCAATGCAAATTGGCCGGGGTTGAATTTTTGTTTCTTTGTTTTGTTTTAGTATAAAATCTAACATGGAAGTTTTCAAAATCGGTACGTACTAGGTTGTTCAATAAGTTTTGCAGTTCGTTAAGAAAAACAAAATTTTCTGATTTGAAATGCACTTTATAATTCAATATAGTCTCCCTGAGCATCAATACACTTGTTCCAACGCGATTCCAATTTATGAATTCCATCCCTGAAGTGAGAAGGGCTGCAAAATACGTTTCCCCAGCTTTTATGACCTCATCATTTGATGAAAAACGCTTTCCGCGCATGGTTTTTTTTAGGTCTGGAAACAGATGGAAGTCTCTAGAGGCCAAATCTGGTGAATTTGATGAATTCTCAAACAATTTATGGGTTTTAGGTATTTTTTTTCTTTTGCAAACTGGGTATTATTTCACGAAGTTTTTCCTTCATCTGGTCTAAAAGGTTACAATAATATTCAGAATTTATTGTTTTACCAGTTCGCAAGTATTCTAAAAATAAAATTCCTTTCGCATCCCAAAAAACTGATGTTAATCCTTGTTGGCCGATTTCTAAACACGAACTCGTTTCGGAGCCGAAGACCTAAAACTAAAAATTCAATCACCGCACGATACTTGATTTTTCCCTTGTAGAAAATACTGTGTCACGTCGGTACTAAATGGTTTGTAATCAAAGAATAAATTCAAAGATTGAAATGAAACTTCATATAAGTTCATATGAAGAGTGTACCAACATAACAACAAAAAAATGTAGGCTAGTAGCAATGCCCTCGCTTATCGAACCGCAAAACTTATTGAAGAACCTGGTCTGTACATACCTTATCCATGCTAGTTACTAGGAAAGTAGTGGAAAAAGACCTTGAAAACTTAAATTGATAATACAAAACAGAAATGTGGTTGGAAAGAGTTTTTTTTTCATTATAATCCACCGCGGCTACGAGTCACATGACTCATTCGATCAGTCAATTTTTTTACTACTTTTTCCAATCAATCTGGCCGTATGGCGCCAATGGTGGCTTGAATGTTGCAATAAATCGCTTCTTAAGGGCGCTGTATGGCAAGTAACGCCGTTTTGTTAGAAATGTCATCCATGTTTAACTGATTAATTTTTAGAAAAAAAAATCAGTCAGTATGACTCGAAAGCGCTCGACATTCATCGCGACGGCAGCTCCTTTCTCATTTCGAAAGAAATTAGTGCCGATGAACTCTACGAACTTCGCGAACAGATTTATTCTTTTCCAAAGTAAATTTTCACAATATGAAGACGTTGAACGATTGATAATGAATTGCCAAACCTTACTGAATAGAAATGTCAAGACAGGTTGTCATTCTCAGCTGCCAAACCATAGCTATCCATATCGATAATTCTCGTGCAGCTAAAAATAGCAACCGATATAAGGTTGGTTTTAATCGATAACTATTGAAAATGCGCAAAATTGAATCTTAATTTTTATATATTTTTAATAATCATGCTTTCGTAAATATTTAACATTCTTCTACATCTAACTCAACGTCAGCTGGGTGTTCAACGTAAGATAAAGAATCAGAGTCGGTGTCAGTTGAAGCATCTGATGTGTTTAAGCTGTCAGAATGATTGACAACTTTGAAAGCATGGAAAAGTTCAAAAACCTATATATGATTCATGATTCAATAATAAAAGGTTTCTCAGTAAACCGCTTTCTTGTTCCACTGGGTTGCTAACTCCAGAAATTTTGAATAAAAGTTAAGGAAGAGTAAAATTTGTAGGAAAAACTTATCAGTAAGAACTTGCGCGGCATGTCCATGACCAGTGCGATATGGAATACATCCTGACATGTCGCTTAAATCAGTATAGCATAGCATTTTTTGGCCTTCAAATACAGGAAAGGGAAGTGAAGGTTGCTTTAAAAGTGCATCAGTTACCAACAAGAGTTGGTTTAGCAATCTGTAATTGATCACAGCCCGCAACACCGTAATCTTTGCTGCTCGTGACAACGTGCAAACTGATGAAATCGAGTGGCTTCGCCTAAGTGACACATCAGTGGAGAATTTAATAAACTTTATTTCTGATGATGAGGAGGTTTTGAAGTAACTCAAGTTTTGCAAGGAGCTAACATTTCTTTGCGATCTACAACAGGGAGTTGGATAGTTTCCTCTAGGATGCGATCGAATACATTGCAGGCTTCGTTGTAAAAAAGCTGGAATTGTCGAAACATGTTTCCAAAGAGTCTACCTCCATATGGGTGGATGAAAAGTCCAGAGTAGGTGAATGCCACCACCGACGTCAAGAAGTTTCTTTTTCAAAACTAGAATGTATCAAATAATTAAACATTTACACAAAAATTAAAAAGCTTTCCAAATATAATCATAATTAATAAAAATATTACAGGTACTTTGTCAAGTTGTTAGTAATGTAAGAATGAATGGATATGGAAATAAGTAGCCGCGCTCGTAAAAGAGTGTCGCTGCTGATACTATTTTTGTGTTCGCTCTAGTAATACAGCCCAATCGTGATAGTCCGACACATACGGGACCGACTCGTTGTCGGATGATCAAATATTCCGGACTACCGAAGGTTCCATTTAATCAATGTTAATTCGAAAATTATGATCAAAATGCATAATGCAAAAATAATCTTTTTATTAATATCTCTTTTAGTGGGGGAACAAAAACGTAACTGCTAAACTTAAAGAAAATAATTACACGCAAAATTTTTAGTTTTTTAATACATATGCAGTTAATATAAAATATAATAATAATATATTAATTAATATCTTTGCGCTTTGAAGTGAACATTATGTCATATGTAGTAGCTCGCCCGACTCCGTAGATCCCACTTAGGTAAAGAGGTATTTCACCACGCTCGTATCGCTGAATTATGGCCCATTTATCATTCAACGTAAGTGTTGTATGTTTACGTTTGTTTGACGTCGAAGCCATCACTAAGTAAAACCAAATCAGAAAATAACGACACGAAAAAATCACATCAACACCGTCAGAAATGGCGTGAGAACTGGCGTCGTTCAAATTTAATGACAAATACGTTGTGACCGGGAAACAAAACACAATCCCGCTCTGCTGCTCTGCTACGACTGATCAAAATAAAATAATGCCAATTGCATCCATAGACGTTATGAGGTTGTCGGATTACCGAACGTGTCGGATTAAGAAATGTCGGACTATCACGATTGTACTGTATACTGGTGAGTTGAAGGTGTATATTGGCCTCTGGTGACGATCCAGCATGCTTGTCCACCAGGCTTATATGTGTGCGTGTCGGGTGACACTAGTACTTGCTTCGTGTCACACATACTTGTTGTCGGCTTTTGCTTGATGAAAATCAAAAATTTTAGATATTAGCGTCAAGCACCCGACACGCACACATATAAACCTGCTGGACAGCATGCTGGAGCGTCACCAGAGGCCATATGTGAGGTCCGATCGCAATAGTAGACATTCGTTTGAAGCGTAAAGATCCCTTTTTTATCCGACGTCAAAAATGTCTACGTTCGTCCCGAAAAAACAGCATTTGCGGGAAGCCATGCTTCATTATTATCTTTTAAAGAAAATTGCAGCTGAAACGTGTCGTATATTGATAAATATACAACAATGAAACCATTCTCTTCAACTCTCGTTTCGAAAATGGCAATTTCGACGTGAGTGATAAAGATCGCGAAGGGGCACCGAAAAAAATCGAAGGTACTCAACTACAACAATTATTGGATGGAGACGCATGTTGAACGCTTGATGATATGTCTAAAGAGTTGGATGTTGACAGATAAGCCATCAGTAAACGATTGCACGTGATGGGGATGGTCCAGAAAGCAGGTGACTGGGTACCACATTAATTGAAGGAGAGGAATATCGAGAGACGTTTGCTGACGTGTGAGCTGCTTCTTGAACGGCAGAAAAGAAAAGGTTTTTCGCATCGCATCGTCACTGGCGATGAATAATGCATCTATTATGGTATCCCTAAGAGTCAAAAAAGTTGGAGCTCACTTCTTACAAGAGCATCGCAAACTGGCTCAATGAATGGATCAGGTCAAAATAATTCGAATATTTCGCCAGAAGAATCGGTATGCTCGCTGAAAGATGGAGTAAAGTTGTAGCTTCCAATGGCGCATACTTCACATAATATTTTGTATTATTTAATGGTTTAAATAATTCGTACTTTGGCTAAGAAGGGACGGAAATTTAATCCCATACCCATATAATCATATAATCTTGACTTGGGCGCAAAACTCCGAACTACTTGGGCAAAGAGTAGTAAAGTAAGATGTAAATATGTTCCAATTTTGTTTTTAGTCAATTAAATTTGTAATGTATACTATACACTTCTTTCATAAAATTATTCATTATGAGGGAGTGCCTAAACTCTAATGTCACAATTGAGCAAACCTTTAATAATTGAAATATTGTCTAGACCTTAATTCTGCAACTTCTTAATAGGAGGTACAATATTATTCATCCAATTTTGGTTTTGAATAATTTGTTTACTAAATATAAAAAAATGATGAGTGATGCAAATCTTTATTTTGACCTTTGCGCGATCTGTTTAGTTCACAAGTGTCAAATATGATTGACGTACGACGCCATTTGTAAAAATTATAAATCTTTCCATAGGGTGATTAATTTTGTGCCACCTTATATTTATATTTTTATCCCAGGTTTAAGTCTTTTAAACGATTTTTCCAAAGAAAGAAAATCCTTCACTTTATGCCTTACAAGCTAGTGCTGATAACATATGTATAGTATGTAGGGGAGACCGGGGATGGTTGATTAACTTTTGACTTAAGCTCGTATATCTCTGATGTTTAATTTAATATAACAAAAACAACAATTGCTACCGATAAAAGAACTATTCAGGTACCTAAAATACAATAATATGACCTATATATTCACTATCATAATACTTATTTTGCTGATTTTATAAACCCCTGACGCTTGGTCAACTTACCCCATGTCCGGGGCAGGTTGACTATGGGTATATTCAGAAACGCATTATAAATGCGCAGTAATTGCAGCGCTGGCAGCACTGCCAATGAGACAAGTGTTGCAATTGATAGATTGGCAGTATTAAAATTTTTCCTGCAAATAATGCGCGACGTTTGATACAAAAATGGCGTTTTCGAACGCGATGCATTTGCAGTACTGCCATATTTGCATTTCTGAACGCATTGCCAACACTGCAAAAGTACGTTGCGCATTATAATGCGTTATTGAATATACCCTATATACATGGGGTAGGTTGACTTAGGCAGTAATTAGTATAAATTAAGAGGATTGGTATAAAATAAAACACAAAAATTTACTAAATGATAGAAACTTTTTAATTAAAATGAACAAACTTAAATTCAAGATCCTTTTTCAGGTCACAAAGAACTTTGATAAATCTAACAAACAATCTTTAATTCTCTCACTTTAAATCTTAAAAAAGAACTTAAAAATAACCATAAGTAAGATTAATTCTTGAAGTGAACCCTTGGAAAAACAAAAAAAGTGGAAATCATGTTGCCGAGAGCTGATATAGCTACTGCAATCGTTACTAAAGTGCCTCTTTCAGCCGATGTCATTTTCCCCAAGTTTTTAATACCTCGGCAAGCTATGACTCTATTAGGCACGTGAACTGTTGTAAGTCCCGTCTCATCAACATTCCAGATATCACCTGGGGTAAGATTTAATCGTTTGTAAACTGTTTTCAAATTAGCAAAAAAATCATTTACGGTTTTCTGGTTGAACGACGTATCTCTAGACAGGCTCGTAGCTTGAGGTGATCTTATTGATAATGAGGGATGACGTTTTAAAAAATTACCAAGCCAATCTTCGCCAGCCATTAATTTTGTTTTCCAAGATTCAGGCATAGTTTTATTATTCTTTTTTGCGTATTCAAATGCAAACTTGCGTGTCTCATACGGTGTTAATCCATAATAAATATCAGCAGCCGTCTTCAAATAAGCTGCCAGTTTGTTTTCTTCGTCATCGCTAAATATCTGCCTATTTCTTATGTACCCGGCCGTGTCTAGGGTCAAATCAGCTCTCGTGAGGTTAGGATTACTTTCTAACTTATTTTTTAGTTTAGTTACATAACGATGCAACGTTTTGTACGGGATTTGGTATTGCTTTGACGTGGCGTTTATGCTTTCATTATCGAAGATAATCGCGTGGCAAGCTTTTTCTATGATATCTTTTGGAGAATTACACCTTTCAGATATTCTTTTGTAAGTCCTCATTGTCTGTAAAAATACAACAGTAAATTAGAATGTGACAGAAGACTATAGAGCAATTCCATGAGAGATGATCATGAAAGTAGGAGCGACTGGAAGTAGGAGCGACCGAACAAAATTTGTCAACCAGCCCCTGACGCTATTTTGCATTTTAATTGATCATAATATGCAAACTCTGGCACTAACATAGGAGCAATACTGTATTATATATAGTAGAACTATTATGTTTTTATTTGGCATAAGAACAAAATTGTTTCTAACAGATACATAGGCACAATAACAAAAAAAGTACGAGCTAAAAGAATTACTTACCGGGAACAAAAACACAACATGTGATCTCACTCACGAACGCCTTGCGACTGCCGCGGCTCCCTTCGCACAAGTTCGCGGGTCATGGGGAGGCATCGATATTCATGATTGGTTATGCCATTATAGCCACACATCCCCGGTCTCCCCTACGCCTTTAAGTACCAGCATCGCTTAAATACTAAAAAAGTTCGATAATAATATTTTGTCTAAAAAACTACAACGAATTTCAATTCTTTCAGCAGAAATCTTGTTTTTGAATTTCATTTGTTATTTTAATTTGTTGTTGCCTTTTGTTTATAGACAGACTTGAAAGAAATGGAGCAGAGTAATCTATAGCTCTCCGAAAAACGTCGGCCAAGTCAATAGTTCTACTATTTTGACTGGCATGAGATTGCCTAAACTGTGCTTACATAAGTAGTACGTCCTGCGGAATTCTGAAGCACTTTGAATAAGGCAACCTACGGGTACTATAGACGTTGCGATGATTGGGGTATCCTGCACCAAATTTTATGAAAAGTCAGAGACGTCGGATCTTATATTCTATTCTAGAATAAAAATAGAAATTGTTTACTTCTCTCTCTTGGTACAGATTTTCCAATTTTAGTAAAAATACCTTCTTTTATCTTCCTTTTTCTTACAATTCCTGCGCCAAATACTTAGCAGCTGTTCGTGTGGAAGTTTGAAATTTCGTATACACTCTTGGAATCTGGCCTCCGAACTACGTGCCACTCGCAGGCGAAGTAACGTCGGGATACCATTAAACGCACCACAGCTTTTCCGACTACTTCATGCCCGACAATAGATGCTCTGGTTACTCTACCATCTCTTGATGTTTTCATCCAAGGAGAGGCCTTGAAAGTCATCTGCAGGCTGAAACACAATGGGAATCGGTACAGCCCCTGACTGGTATTGGGCAATGCACCCTGCCCAGCAGGTGGAGAGGAGGACGAGACGGCGGACCACTTTTTGTACGTCTACCCGGCTTGCGCTCGAATCAGACTTCAGGTTTTTGGCACTTATGTGCTAAGAAGCTACCACTTTGGGTCCTTGGCACCACAAGATCTACTCAGATTTCTTCGGAGATCGGGTAGATTTAAAGAAAATTAAAATGGGAGCCCGAGTGCAGTACAATGGACTTAATTGTGTCTGAGTGTTGTACTTGCTAGTCTGTCCCGACAAAAAACCTCGCGAACGATATTTTCTTTTAGTGCTGAGATGGTCAGTGGGCTTGTTTCACAGAAAAAGTTCCATACGGTTAAGATCAAGTGGTCTGGATGTGTGTTAAGGAAGAAATCAAGCGACATCTTGTTAAACCATTTGTGTGTACTTAGTGCAGGATGTTCTTTATTGGCAGAAAATAATGATTCGGCATTCGGCTAAATCACTCCAAAAGATAGTGTTTACCGTGCAAAATCGCTCCAACATTGCCTCGTAGAACTTTTTACACAAACTACTATCGTTGGATTTAAGCGCTTGCAGGATTTGAATTCTAAAGAGGTGAAGTTTTAGATCCTTCCATAATATTTCCTGCTCACTAGTTTTTTGGAAGTCCCAGCATAGCCGCTCTCTTCCGTGCGGACTAACGCGGATTATCGTTCAAACTTGTAGAGGTGGGTTCAATATTTTCATTTGTTGGCTGTTTGCCACCGACCTTCTTGCTCGGAACCTTCGCATCTATGAACGGATCAAATCCTCACTTGGGGTATCACGTAAACGTTGAATATTGTAACGTGAAAAAAATCTACGTAAGTAGTTGAACACGAATCATTGGCTTTGAAATATGCTTCGATCGGGAACGCACGTTGTTCACCCGCCCATTGGGACATCGCACAAATAATGAAGCTAACGCTGTCCGCTCCCGGCTCATACGCTCAACGGTTGGGGAGAAACTTGAAATTTAAAACTAATTCTAGCTGCGAACAGCACAGGGTCTCGTATACGAAAAAATGTAGAAAATCATAAGGTAACCAGGCAACATTGTCAACAAAGCCGAATCGTTCAAAAAAATCAATAGATCAGCTTGTTGGGAAATCAGCTACCAACTTATTATTATTCTTTTAATTATTTGAAATAAAAAGTTTTTTATATTATTTAAAAGTTGGGAAACCCCAAAAGCCACATACATATATAGTAAGTACATACATTTTCTTTCAAAAAATTTAACAAAATGAAAAAACAATATTGGGCCTTATAAACGTACATACAATATAATTGACGCTTACACCCTATTGAGTTTTGGCCGAGCTTCTCCTCCCATTCGTAGTGTGCGTTTTGATTTTTTTTTTTCTACAATTGGAGGAGCTTATATTTTTACACCGCCTCCGAACGACGGATGGCTTTTATGAGGAGCTCTTTTATGGCAGAAATACTCTCAGAAGTTTTCCCTTGTCTGTCGAGGAATGATCGCCAGTGGAAACAACTTTTTCTATCAATTGGTGTTTTGAGCCCGAAGTTTGAAACCGGTCGGTGGTCATGCACCAACCTATTAGGCTACTATTGTATTTCTCTGAACTTCGTACAGACCTCTCTATCCGCAAACAGTAGTTTGAGGGTCGTGCGAGACATATCAACATTTTTTCCGATAGTCAAGCCACAATCAAGGCTTTGATAACGCTCTGGTGGAGATCCAAACTGATCAACTCCTCTAAGGAGGAGATCAAATATCTTGGGGTGAAAGTAAAATTTCTGCGATCTGGGGTCTTGCGCATAGAGGGATGAAATTGCTAATAAGCTTGGAAAGGGTCTACTGGGTCTTGCGCATAGAGGGATGAAATTGCTAATAAGCTTGGAAAGGGTCTACTGAATTGGTTTCAGATGCCACCCGGCTATCGGCATCCCCCTGACTATTGTTAAAAGGAAATCGCACTACTTATTTCTCAGAATCAGACCAGATGGAGCTCCATTTCTTCGTGTGCTATTTCGAAACCCCTTTGGCACCAGTACAATAGACACATGAAGCAGATAGTCCTGGGGACTCCACGCCATTTAATTTCCAAACTTGTAGCTTGTAGCTCCATATTTGGACAATCGGCACTAACGCAGAAAAGCTTTTTTTACCATTTGATTCCATTGCAAAAGTTGTGGGGACCTTTCAGAGAAGAAGACTGTTGAGCACTTTCACTGCAAATGTCCGGGTTTAGCAGCCTCCTTTCTTCCACAGCCTGGGCAGTGCCTCAACATAAATACCATCAACCTTCTCCGTTACATTAACAGCTCTAGTTGGTTGTAGATATCTGCCCGTTGTAGGTCTGATAATGGCATAAAAATGGACATTTAATGCTACTTGGTGCAGTCTGGTACCTCAGCCATTTCACCTACCTACCAACCTAACCAATCAGAATATGGAGGTGTGACCATCATCAGACCACTAACGGTCTCTCAACGATTTTAAAGAAATCAGTTGATTTGTTGACGTATGACAGCGGCTCTCTTAAGACAGAGGTCGGGAAAACTGAGATTGGTGAAAGAAATCAAAGCAACCATTGCTTATGTTACTTCGTTGCCGTCTGAACAACAACTGTTTGGGCGAGTGTGTGAATGCGGTGAAATTAGTGGGCAGAATTTTGTTGCCGAATACCCGATGGCGAGGCAGCCGAAGTTACTAACACAATTTTGTTTCGGATGGCAAAACCTTGTAATCTATCATCCTTAGGTTATCAATATCCTTGTTCTTATTTTCTCTTCTTCTTCTCTTTCCTAACTAATTTTCATAATATTTCTACCAAAGGGGTGAGACAATGTGCTTATCATTTACTTCAAACCTTAATTGCTAAAAATAAATATATTCAACAGCAAATTTCTTAGGAACTCACCGCAACTGTCAAAACAAATCAGTCAAAACCGCAATTTTGTTTACCACATTCGTCTCGCACCAATTGAACTTAACGCCGACCGTCACCAATCCGTTGGTTTGTTTTGCAGGTCAGCTCGAAAATATGTATGTATGCGCATACTTACAAAAGTACGGAACGCAACGCGGGCGCGGATACGGATGCAGGAATTCAACAACAATTCAATCACTTACCAGCTGCGTGATATTGTAATACTGTATGGAAACTCGTACATGATGTGTTAGGCGCCGGCCACAATACCTACATACGTACATACATATATGGGCATGCATATGCACTGTTTTTTTTTTCTTCATTGCGAAACCTCACACAAAACAGTAATAAACTAATAACCGCATTTTACTATTTTCAATTCATGTCAACAACGAACGCAGCGCGAATGTCTATGCAATTGAAAAAATGTAAAAATAGCAGTGGGAAACCCTGACGAGCAACAGCTACCAGCCAACAGCCAGAAGCTAGAAGTATTCGATAGCTTAAAAATAAAACGCGCGAAAATTGTAAATACAGCACGATGCAATGTTTAATCGACAACTCATTGCGAAAAGCTCCGGAGCGATCTGTTGGTAAACAAAGTCTCGGCGCAGACAGCACTTGATAACAAGCGACATCGAAGAGCACCAATGCGATTGACCTGAATCGCCGCTTGGCAGCCGAGCTTAGCTCGTAGACACGTTCGGTAAGTGCGCTGAAATGTGCGAAAATAAATGCAGCGCGTAAAATTTCCATAAATAAGCGCGCCTACGATAACGAAGCGGCTCACACATACTCACATATCTATGCATACATATGTACATGTATAAATGCATGAAAAGTGGAGTATAAACCTGCATAATACCAGCGCTGCAATACATACGCAATATATAAATGTATATATGTTCGTTTGCTTCTTTGAAATACTCGTACTCGTATTTATAAACGGTGAGCAGAGTACAATCCCAAGACGTTGCTCTTGTCTTAGATGGACATGTCGTTCGTCAATTGCTTAACGAATGGCGCCTGTGAGCCGGACTTACCATTTCGCTGCATGCTAATTTTAGACACCACAACGCAAGTAAACAACTTCAAGTCTCATCCTTCAACCTCTTTACCCTCAGTTACTACTCATAAATCTGCACAGGCGCAAAAGTCTTCAGCTCGATATTCCATAAATCAGAAAAAAAAAACACTCTAGCTTTTTACGCATAAACAACAACAAATGTGTCCTATTGAATTTTACGGACTTTGTACCCAACAGCCTTTGTTTACACTGGTGCATACGTAACCGATGGCGCCGCCAGCATAGACTAGCGCAGACGTTTTTAATGCTGACTGACGTTGCTTGACAAGTGTATGACATTCATCGATACCGATCCATTGCATATACGTACACACATACATATGTATGCAGTGATGTCTATATCGTGCATTCGTATCCGCTCATCACTTCCTCAGCAGCAATGCTTGATGCTGTTGGCGCCTATTATGTCTGTCGCTTGTGGTTATTTGGTGTATCACCGCAAAGATCCAATTCAATTACGTCATTTGATACAATAGCCGTCATATTTTCATCATTTAAGTAAGCGGATCAGGTACTACATATTGGTGCATAACATCAGCTGGACACGCGGTCATATGTCACGTTTATTCATACTGCTTCTGTGCGAACTGACACTTTATGTTTATAGAGTTGTTGTTTTTCAACCAAACATCAAAAAGCCGGAGTTGATCAACTCAGCTTCGACTTTATTCGTGTTTTATTTTTGTTTATTCGTGCATACCTGGCGTAAATTTTAACCGATTTTTTTTTAAGCAAATGTGTAAGAAAAAGGTTTACATACTTCAGCGATGTTACTACCATACAAAAAGAAAATTTGCTTTAGAAAACTTTCATCGATTTCAATGATATTGGAACCTCACGAAAAATGTGGAAGAATGTGCTATGGAATCCATAGCGCCTGATAATTGCCTATATATGTAGATATATTTGGCTCCTCCTCCTATTTGTGGTGTGCGTTTTGATGTTGTTTCAGAAATGGAGGGACCTACAGTTTCAAGCCGACTCCAAACGGCAGATATTTTTATGAGGAGCTTCTTCATGGCAGAAATACACTCGGAGGTTTGCCATTGCCTGCCAAGGGGCGACCGCTATTAGAAAAATGTTTTTCTTAATTTTGGTGTTTCACGGAGATTCGAACCTACATTCTCTCCGAATTCCAAATGGCAGTCACGTGCCAACCCATTCGGCTACGGCGGCCGGCTGATAATGGACTAAGGTTCAGTTTTTCAGTGCGAGTTTAACCATGGGCAATTCTTAAACTAAACAAAGTTAAACGTTCACTGACAAATTAGACTTAAGCAGGCGATTGAAGTACAAATATGATACTTCTCTCAACGAACAAAAACATACTTCAAAAGACCTTCAACAAGGCCGACCTGTCCTATGACACAGAAGCTTGGACAGTGACAACATCTGCTAAGCTTGCCCATCGAATATTCGAGACAAAGTTTCTGCAGAAGATTTATTGACCTTTTCGTTCGATGACGAATATCGCGGACGATGATTTGCGATGTTGTACGAATTGGATATTCGATGCGGTGATAATAGAAGTAAAGGAGAGTCTCTTCTGCGTTGGATCAAGTCGAGAAGGGCAGAATGAAAAAATGCCTGGCGCATTTTGTTGAATTGACTAATGTCGGTTGGGCGTAAGTATTTGAGAAAAATGTTAATGTAAGGTAAGTAAGCCCAGTAAGTATATAAGTATGTTCAGACTTGCTTCGTATTGAAGGAACCTCCTCGGCGGATGATTGTAAGGCGAGGCATGAGTAGAATGCATACCATATGCAAACTACTACTACTACGATAATTTCTACAAACGCAAGCTATTCAAAGAATATACCAAAATTGGGTTCGTCGGTCGATCTCAAGGCAAGCTGAAACCAGATGGAATCTGAAATGATTACGAAATACTCGTACGTACACTCTGAGAAGAAATTTTATATCTCTAACAGGTAATTTTTTTATTGGAAGGAACACAGAAAAGCTGAGCTTGTGTTCGCGAATATATTGCAGGGTTTGCTATAGAAAGAGAAACTCCATTAAAGTAGGCTGCGAAAACTGAGGTGAACATTTCTAAAATGTGTGATATAAAATAATTTCTTTTTATCGAAATGTCTAAAAATTTCTAATGTGAACTTTGTTACGACAAAAGAGTGAGAATCTAAGTTTTAAATGTCAGGTTGAGATTGCGAATTTGGTGCAATATTCGCGGTGCTCAGTCGAAAGTCCTATTAAGCGATTTGTGGAAACAAAGTCCCATCATGATAAATCTAAAAGTGAAAACATCTTAATAGCGTACGAAAAGACCGAAAACTTATAAGCGAGTCTTTCAAGGATCGTAAAACATTCTCTTCTGCCCAATCGGAAGTGATCTGTCCGTACTCGAATAGCTAGAAGGAACTATGGAAGCAGGTTTAAAAGGTTGCATAGCCCGAAAGCAGCCGTCGCTTTCAGAGAAAAAAGTTGGAAAAAGCGTTTATATTGGGCTCTCCGATACCAACATTTTACGGATGAAGATTCGTCGAATGCTCTCTGGTCTAATGAATCTGACTTCGAGGAAAGCTTAGTTTGCATCATTTTAAAATATTAGCAACCATAACTTCTCATCTGAGTCCTTTTCCTTTCCTATAGGTTTTTAGAACACCTGGTGGGACGTTCGTGAGATGACGGACTGTCGAGGAATACCATCCATTTTGCATGGTACCCACTGCTAAGCATATGAGAGGCAGCATTATGATCAGGATTTGTATGGCTGCTGATGGTGTCGGTTCGCATGGGCATAAATGTATTAGAAACAGTACTTTTCCCTTCGTTAATGCGTATTTTTGACGACATTAATTTAGATAGCAGTCAATTCCAACAAGACAATGCTCCTTGCCACAAATTATCGACTACGATGCGTTGGTTTAGAGGCAGTAACATCGTTTTCTTAGATTGGCCAGCACAATCTCCAGATCTAAACCCCATAGAGCATATTTGGGATATTTTAAAACGTAAGATAAAGGAACAGCGCTGAATGCTTTACTGAAATCACGAGTGGAGCGCCTTAAGTACAGCCGAATATGCGAAGCTTGTAGGCACGTCTGCAATTCTCAACAGCGTTACGAAATGAATAATGGACAAAATAAGTGCTTGCAAAATCTTCCTGGTGCTTGCTCAACCTCTAGCTCTACCTATTCGTGCCATTCCGCATGATACAGAAGTAACGATTACTGGATTTACTAAACAGCCAAATATTCGGCTAACAACTAGTTCTCTGTGGCTCTTCCTTAGTTGGTTTTTTGATGCAAACGAACTGCCTTTTTTGGGTGAGATAATAGGTTTTCGTGGTCAAACTGGTAAAATTTAGTGGCCGGCTTAAGACACAACGGAAAGAGGGCAGAGACATTATATTTTATTTTATATTGGTAGGTTTCATATTTCAATGATTACAGCTTTCAATTTATGAAGCCACTGTGGCAACCATCATTGATATTTCCTCTGAGCTGTCACTCAATGATGTTATTGTAACGAGGGTGTTTAAAAATGATCTTTTATTGATTTCTATTTTTGCTGTCTCGCATTTACTTAGTTTCATTGGTTTTGTTTTGCTCAATCCTCTTGTGATTAATCTGATTTATTGATGTTGATGCTTTTATGAACATATACATATGCATGTATGTATGTATGCATATAAGGGAGGTCATATACATACGAGTATAATGGATCGATGTCATGTTGCGAACAACGAAAACAATAAATTTGCTCAAGAGGCTTCATTGATAATAGACAGAAACTTCATTGATAATACACTTGCATGAGGTTTTATATAAAAAATATTTTACTATAACTTTTTCGCTAGGCAAAGTTACTTGTAAGCAAGGAAAAGAGACGTGTTATCCATAGATGGCTTTTAAATCTTATCAAAGTATTTAAAAATTTTGTACTGAAAAGCTACCACAAATGAGCTTTGATAAGATTGAAAAAATTCATAGAAACCGAATAAACATTTTTTTTTTATTGACGAGTTTTTCATTTCACACTTTGTTTTCGAACTAAAATGTCAATTATTTAAGATATGGAAATCATCTTTATTCTCAAATCAACTACGGTTGCATCACACACCGTTAAGAATAGAATTTGACCTCGCTCGCTCCAATTTCTTGAAGCAAAACGAATTTCTTATCTCTCCTTCACATTTCGATTTCCTTCTTCAGTTCTTCTTCTATCCCGAGAACACATACAACCGTACTTTATATTCAATAGCCAATAAGGAAAGCGTCTGAGCGCTTGCAAGAAAAATGAATATTTCCCTTCCGGTACTCTTTAGCGAGCACCAGTCAGAATAAAGCAAATTTAAACTTGACAAAGAAATGGTGTGCATTAAATCTTATTCCATTGATTTCAGATCCTGCATTACTTTTTTTGCTCTTTTACTGCTACCTTCTTGATTTGCCTTGGTTCAAGCACCTTATCGCCTTTGTGGATATCAGCGTAGTGTAAAGTGAAGTGAGAAGTGAATCCTAGATAATTTGCACGGGTCCTGGTTGCCGCTTTTATGGGCTTCATGCGCATGCAGATCTTAACCGCAAGAAGGTTGGTAAACAAGAATAGCCATCAGGTTCTCATGAGGACACACATTAACACTTTGATAGCCAACAAACACTGGAAAGTCTTTTTTGTTTTTTTTTTTAATGAATTTTCAAGTGAAGTGAAAAATAGCTTGGCTTTTTTTTGCAAATCTCTAGCAGTCACAGATATAAATTAAGCTGTACAGCATGAGAAATTAATGGCCTTCAATTCTCATTTGCTGCCTGCAGTGGAACCCAATGGAAAATTTATTTACAATAATCATGCAAATAAGTAAGACGAAAGTCATGGTAATGGTAGTAGTTGCACGGGTTAGACCAAGGCATTTATACCTGCGACCAGATTGTTCTATTAATATTGCGAGGAATCGAACTAGTTCCTTAGGAGGAAGTATTTGTAAGTCTTCATGCCACGTCAAAATCAGGTCCTCGGTTCGTACCTCATTGAAATCATTGTCCATTCAAAATGTAATCGATTTCTTTAAATATCACAAACTACCTTATTTACGCCCATGGAAAAGTCATACTTATTATATAGGGTGGGCCATGTAAAATTTGCTTTTTAAATCGGCTATAAAAAAAACTGACCAATATTTTTTCAAACTTTTTTTTTATTTTGAAGATTGAACATTGTCATTTATGAATGAAAAATAATATCGTTCAAATGACTGCCTCGACTGGCTTTACAGTACGCCATTCGATCAACCCAATTTTTAAGCACATTTTCGATTGTTTGGGCTCCAATTTCATGAATGGGCAACTTCGATTTCGTCTCTGGATGGTTAGCATAGCATTTGTCTTTAACGGCTCCCCACAAAAAATAGTCCAACGGGCTTAAGTCACAGCTCCGAGGCGGCCAATTGATATCGGAATTTCGGCTGATTATTCGGTTTTCAAAAACGGGAGCCAAAAGTTCGGTTGTAACTTTGGCAGTGTGACAAGTTGCTCCGTCCTGTTGAAACCAAATGTCGTCCACGTCATCCTCTTCAATTTTTGGAAACAAAAACTCGTTGAGCATGTCACGGTAACGCTTGCCATTTACTGTAACCGCGGAAGAAGAAGAAGACTCACCACTTTGGAAATAGGTTTTTAATATTTCCCAATTTTGTTCAAGCGTATAGCGTCCCATTTCGTAAATGTCAAACCTTTAAGTAAATTATGAACACATTTGACATGCCATTTGTTTTACCATTCTCAAAAAAATAGGTGGTTCAAAGAACAAACGCTATATGGCCCACCCTGTAGCTAAATATTATTATATTATAGCGAAATTTTTTGGAAGCTAAATGCCAATGATTTTTATAGCGGGACAAGGCCAAAGCCCATTTAGTATGTACGCTTTAAGCTAGCAAAAATGATTCTTGTTGACATCAAACCCATTCTTCGTAAAGAAACCGCTCATGTTATTCTTCTTCTTGATTGGCGCGATAACCGCTTAAACGATTTTGGCAGAGTTTAAGAAAGCGCGCCAGTTGTTTCTTTCTCGTGTTAACCGGTGCCAGTTGGACACACTAAGGTGGATAAATGAGCCCTTTCTCTTCTTCTGCTACCACCAGCAAACAAAACATCAAATACTTTCAGAGCTGGAGCGATTGTATCTATTCGGACGACATGACAAAGCCAACAAAACTGTTGGATCTTCATTTGCTGCGCTATGTCTATTTCGTCGTAAAGTTCATACAGCTCATTGTTCTATCGCCTATGATACTCGCCCTCGCCAACGAGATCTAAAAATCTTCCACAGAATCTTTCTCTCAAACACTCCCTGGGACGCCTCATGGGATATTGTCATCGTCCAAGCTTCTGCGCTTTACCTCAAATGTGGGAGGTATCATCTCAAGAAAGTTTTCCATTCGAATTTTTTTTCGGTCCGTTGTGAGCCGCGGGGGCTGGGCTACATTTCCCTTTCCATATTGAACCATCCTGAGCTTTTGACAAAGCGTAAAAGGTTGTTGATACCTAAAGTGTATAGATTATATATATTTGTTAAGAAGTAGGATTTTAAAAATCGGATTCTGCTTCTGGCTAGAGCCGAGCATGTTCAAAAAAGGTGTTGAATTTTTCCAATTCCTCCTCATTTCTGCAGCTACGACAGAAATCTTGCGTGTATACGCCTAATCTCCTTCCATGATTTCCTATGAGAAAATATCCTGTGAGGGCTCCTACTAAGGTCCTGATTTGAAGTCTACTCAGTTTTATAATACTCTTGGACAGACGTAAATTTAGCCTTGGCCATGTTTGCCTGGCAATTTCGCAGGTGTTAGCGCTAATCCATCTCTGATTTGCAGAATTGATTAGTGCGTCCTTAATGAGAAGCTTACAAGTTGCGAGAGGTATCTCTATAAAATTACTTATGTCTGACATACAGGTACCTTCTCTTGCAAGTTGGTCTGCCCTACAGTTCCCTGGTATATCTCTGTGGCCTGGGACCCAGCATAATATTATACGTTATTGTTTGGCCATCTCATTTAGAGATTGGCGACAACGTAAGACACTCCTTGATGTTGTTTGGAATGCATCCAGGGCTCGTAGGGCAGCTTGGCTGTCTGATAGAATGCAGATAGCCGTTGATGATATCCATTTTAAGGCTTCATGAATAGCGTTTATTTAAAGGATTCACTAATAGAAAGCTCTCCGCAAAATAACCCTGATCCTACACCGGTGTCCATTTTGGATCCGTCCGTGTAGATTTTAACGGGTGTGTTGGGTGTTGGATCTTCTTCAAGCCATTCCAGTCTAGAAGGCATTTTCATTAGGAAATTCAATAAATTAGAATAGGTTTTTTTCTGCATAGCACACCACCAGACAACATTTCCATATAGAAGAATGGGTCTGACGACAGCAGTGTAGAGCCAATGAGCAACCTTAGGTATAATTCCCCAGGTCTTACCTAAAGCTCTCTTACAGGCATAAAAAGCTAGGTTCGCATTCTTGACTCTTTCTAAGGTGTTTGACTTCCAAGTCAGTTTCCTACCTATGTTTAGTCCCAAGTACTTGGTTTCTTCCGAAATCACAAGAGCATAATTGGACTTAGCTGAGGGACTCTGTGTTTCCTAGTGAACAATATGAGTTGTGTTTTGTCTGGGTTGACTCCTAGACCACACTTTCCTGCCCACCTAGAAAGTATATCTAGAGTATTTTGTATTAGGTCTGTTAATGTAGATACAAATTTACCAGAGACAGCAATAACAACATCATCGGCGTAAGCTATCACCTTACAGCCCACCGATTCCAGTATTAACAGAAGTTTATTTACAACTGCGTTCCATAAAAATGGTGAGAGGACTCCACCTTGCGGTGTACGTCTACTTACCAATCTCCTGAGCACCGATTCTCCTAGTTCCGCTTCAATGATTCTGCTATTTAGCATTTTGCCAATGAAGCCTACCAAGCCCGGTTCTACCCTAAGATCAGTGAGTGCTGCAGTGATTGCCCCCCCTTCAACATTGTTAAAGGCCCCTTCGATATCAAGGAAAGCGGCTAAAGTAAATTTCTTGGCGTAGGTTAGTTTGTTAAAAGTTCGATTTCCATGTAGCTGAGCGTAATGGGCATCGTAGGGAAAAATTCATCAGTTTCTTGTATTGAAAAGATATGGAACACAAGCTAGTCAAGATTTGAGCCACACAACGCATGTTGTATGTATGTCTCCTACATACATATTATTGTATATTTCTACAAGTATGTGGAACACTTGTGTGATTTTAATTCAAAATAAAGCGCCTTAGATTGCAACTCAAGGACTTTATTATTGACATACAAAAATATTTTCTAAGCTCGTTGCCCTCTTATTTGAATAATGCAAATAAAATCTCTTAACTAACGAATCGAACAATGACCCATATTTTACTCTCTAATTTAAGTATGTAAATACAATTCAATCTATCTTTTGGCCCATGCAATTGGAAAAAAAACTTTGCTGAGATTCTTCCACAGAAATATGTTTTGCTTATAAATTTTTATTCGATGCGAGATTTGTCTTTCCGTTCAAAGGTAATAATAAAAAAATTATTCATACGAATTGTAAATAGCATACCGAATTAAATGCAAATTCACAGTGAGATGCGGTATAGGGCTTCAGTAACGCGTATAGGAAGAATAAAAAATATTTAGTTAAGTTACACTGGTCAATAAAGTAACGTTTTTCAAAATATGTGTAACACGCTTTAGTTTGTACTTTTCATGATTATTTTGAAATTTTACAAGTTATGAATTATAGTTTCTTTTATTAATTTTTTAGAAAGATCAACATATAAAAACCCTATTAAAACATTGTGAATACTAGTTCGAGGGCGAAGGAGGGCAGGGCGAAACATCTCCTATCATCAAACACAAACAGTCAGCGCACGTACGTCTCGGCGCCAATGGGACTGTGGGCAGTTATATACATATATCGCACCCTAAATACAAAAGGGGCACAACTCAAAATTTTCCACACTCGAGCCTGACTTGTTTACAGTAGCACAGAAAACAAACTATGTGACATATCACGTTGAAATTTGTCATGTAAGCTTATAACAGTCCTACCAAAAAACAAAAAATTTATTTTTGCCATATGTCATCCGCGGACCGTTTTATTGATAACGTCTCGTTCATATTTGAGCAGAAGTACATTTTGAGTTGTGACCCTTTTGTATTTAGGGTGCGATATGTAGTTTTAAAGTAGTAGAGGACACCGACCAGTATTCACAATACGCCAGGTGTTGGAAAATTCGCAGCGAATGAAGATCCAGCGGCTACGTTGGCTGCGTCATGTCGTCCGAATGGACACATACTTGAACTCTGAAAGTATTCAATGCGGTACCAGCTGGTGGTAGCAGAAGAAGAGGAAAGGCTCCTCTTACGTTGGAAAGATCAGATGGATAAGGACTTAGCTTCACTTGGTGTTTCCAACCGGCGACAGTTAGCACAAGAAGAAAAAACGACTGTCGAGCCGATCAAAAAGATGAAGAGGATATCGCTTTTTTTGGAAAACAACATTAAAACTTTTAATAATATCAACTTTGAAATCCAAAGTATAATCTCTTTTGCCAACAAGTACTACTTTAGACTACGTAGGTAATTGAGGAGAAAGGTTCTCTCTTGACCACACTTTACAAAAGCCTCTTCCAAGCCATTCTGTTGTGCGACACAAAAACACAGAGGCTGACAACATTCATTGAACCGGCTCTTAGAGCATCGAAAAGAGAGATTATGCGGTAGTTTTGTAGACCTCTACGTATTTATAGCTTTATGGCAGCGAAGATGTGGTGCAACGAAAAAGAATCTAGCAACTCCGCCAGCTATGTCATCGCTTATGCACGAATATGAATGTTCCAGTGAGACGAAGATCTCCGCTGCGTTGGAAATATCTAATTTAGAAGATCTTGGCTTCACTTGATATTTCTAATTGATACAAAAGGCGCCAAAAGTAAATGTTTTTAAGATATGTCAATTCCAAAACATCACTCGGACTTAATAGCATAGGCCATACTTTTCACGTAACCCCAAAAAAAGGATTCCAATGGTGGTAAATCCCAAGATTTCGGCCATTTGACTTATACTTACGGAAAACGTTTTCTGTATTATTTTGTGACTGGCTATAAAAATTTCAGTACATAGGTTTTGAGCTGTTGATATCTGGTGTAACTCTCGCAGGAGCTCGGAAAAACTTTTCACAATACGAGAAAAGGCGCAGAGGAGTGGTTTTCCTGCAAGACGACGATCAGCCACATGTTACTTAGGAGGTTAAAACCATCTTGACAACTCTTAAAGGGGAAGATAGGTTAGGATAAATGGCTGCTCAAACGATGGCTCACTTGAATAAAGAATCAAATTCATCCATTATAATGCCATACAGGGGAGAAACAGAGGGGGAAAACCGAACAGAGGGTAAAGAAGGAAGCAGGGACTTTGGATTGTAGGATCAGGTCCAAACGCTGGCTAATTACATTGCGTTGACCGCTTCAAGCTGATAATTGAATTCACCAAGTGTGTAATATTTAACCCCGCTATATCTGCAGATGTCTGAATCTTAGCCCAATGAGTGCCCGGCAGCTGAGAAGAAGGTGCTGAGATGATTTCACCTTATCCTCCAGACAGTATCTGCAGGCTTGAGGCAATCCCAAGTCTCACGGCATTGATACGTACCTGACAATGCCCGGTAAGTGATAATGCCCATCAAATTCGAGAGACCTGTAGCGACCGCACCAAGAAGGAGGACACTTTTCGTTGTACTACCAAAAAAAGGGGTCAAAATGGTAGCTAATGATGCATAATATTTATTAAAATAGCTGTAAATAGCAAAACTAAAGAAAAAAATTATTATCATAATATTGACAAAAAATAATTTAATACAATTTATTATTATTTTTTAACTTCTAATATTTGAAAGAAAAATTTCGTGCAGCTTGAAGATAAAGGGTTTTCCAATAACGTAAAAGATTATTACCGTAAAAGATCTATGGTTCCGTTACTTGTGCGGCACGTAGCGCCGACTTGTTGAAAATAAACTTTGTCCAGATCAATATCAACCAATTCCGGCCATAAAAATCGTTAATCATCTCTCGATAGCGCAATCCATTCACCGAAACTGTTGCTACAGCTTCATTTTCGAAAAAGTAAGGTCCAATGACTCCGCCGGACCATAAACCGCACCAAACAGTCACACGTTGAGGATAGAGAGGCTTTTCAACAATAACTCTTGGATTTTCTGAGCCCCAGATGCGACAACTTTGCTTGTTGACGAAGCCACCGAGCTGGGAAAGGGCCTCATCACTCAAGATGATTTTCCGATGGAATTCCGGATCATTTTCATGCATTTCAGCGACCCAATCAGCAAAGACACGACGTTGTTGATGATTGGACGGCTTGAGTTCTTGTGTTAACTGGACTTTATAAGCCTTAAGACACAAATCGTTATGCAAAATACGGTGTAATGACGTTTGTGGAATGCCTAATTCCAAAGAACAACGAGGAATGGAAAAACTTGGGCTTTCTTCAACACTTTCGGCTACATCAGCAATATTTTCTGCTGTTCTTGAGCGACGTGCTCGGGTGTTATTCTACACATCACTAACTTGCCCCAACAGTTCGAATTTTTGCACCAATTTCTGTATTGCGGTCCGACAAGGTGCTTCACGATGACCCAAAAATTTTCGAGTTTTACGAACCGTCTCTGCCAAATTTTCACCATTTTTATAGTGAATTTTAATAATTTCAATGCCTTGTTTAAGCGTGTATCGTTCCATTTTTATTAATGGCGTAATTTCTACTTGTCAAATTTCAAAAAATGACAGCTTCGAAAGTGACATCTTCCGAAATAGCGGGCGATTCAAAATAACACCTCTTATTGGAAAACCCTTTATAACAAATTTTTTCCTCTAATCCCATTTCTTATTATACTATGACTCAAAACTAAAACTTAAAATATTCTTCTTCTTAATTGGCGCGATAACCGCTTACGTAATTTTGGTGGAGTTTAACAAAGCGCGCCAGTCGTTTCTTTCTCGTGCTAGCCGGCATCAGTTCGATACACCATGAGAAGAAGGCCTTCCTATTCCTCTGCTACCACCAGCTGGTACCACATCAAATACTTTCAGAGCTGGAGCATTTGTATCCATTCGGGCGACATGACACAGCCAACGTTGGATCTTCATTCACTCCGCTATGTCTATGTCGCCGTAAAGCTCATGCAGCTCATTGTTCCGTCACTTGCGATACCTGCCCTCACTAACATGCAATGGTCCGAAGATCTTCCTCAGAATCTTTCTCTCAAACATTCCAAGGAACGGGCATGATGAGAGCCTTCTAGAATGTTGGTTTTGTTCGTCGAGATAGGACTTTACTACTCAATTGCCCACATAGTCGAAAGTAGTACTTGCTGGCAAGAGAGATTCTTTGTTGGGTTTCAGGGCTGACATTATTATTGGCTGGTTCCTAGATGAACGAAGTTTCTTACAACCTCGGAATCACAACTGCTAACAGTGACGTGGGAACTGAAAATACTTTGCAAGCAATCGGAGACTAGTGCACGACTAGTAAATCAAGAAGTAGACGTAAAATAATAAATGTACATATGTTTGTATCTATTAAACTTCTCTATTGAATATATTTATAATATTTCGAACTTTAAAGTGTTTCTATTTTGTTTACTAACACTGCAACTAAATATGTGCTGACTAGTGTAACCAATACAAATTCAGTTGTTGTTTTCAAAAGTTATGTGTTTTCGTGATATTTCGTAAACACATCCATCCTTACTTAAATATCACGCGGCCATCACGTGCCAATATAACAGATGAAAGTTTGTGACGAAAATTTAATCACAAAAATAAAAACAATAACTGTTAAGGTTTATAGCTTTTATTGACAGCTTAGTCAGAGAATACTCATTTAACAAAAAATCACTTCTAATTCTCGATTACTTGAATAAATATTGAACTGAATATTGATTTATGTGATTAGCTTAGCACCCAGTTTTCCAAGGCCTTGTTGACGTTCTCTAATGGAGTTCGTTAGTTATGCGTTTTGAAATAGTCCATCCGCATGGTGCCTCTTTCTATTTAAGGAGAAATTTCCAACCCACTGCAAAGATATCTTCCAATCCATCAAACTGTGGTGCCCCCTGATATTTTAAGCGTATTTTGAATAACGCAGGCCATTTGCCAAGGAGACGCTCTACATTTCTCTTTGAGTCCTGCTCCCTACATTTCCTGCATTCCTCCCTATCCGAGATGCCTATCTTGTTCGTCTACGCTGCTATTGGGCTACGTGTCGTCGGCGCCCCTATCATAGTTCTAAAATCACATCGAGTTAGAGATAATATTATATAAATCGAGTACGACTGTGATCGTCAAGTTTACACGTAATCCTACCATTTCTGCAAGTGGACAGACTCCCTAATCACGTTTTCGTCTAGTTCGTTGTACAATGTTCCTAATAATTTTGGTATTTCGTTGACAAAATTCGTGGATAGAGAGACCCTGTTTTCCGCTATATCGTCTACTATCCCGTTCTCTTCAATGCCCTTATGGCTTGGAAACCAAAAGAAAAGTAGCTTTTAATTCGCTGCCAACTTTTCTACTGACTCTCTGCTCTAAAAACCTCTCTTGGACTTTATACTAAACGATGTTTTATTGGCTGCTTGACTATCCTTGCAGTGGGTCCTGTTAGTATCACAAGCTAGGTCTGCTGCCTTTCCACGTGCGAAAACCTCAGCCTGAAATACACTGGGCTGATCGTCCTGCAGTGATTTGGAAGCTTATACCACTTACTCAGGTCTAACACTGGGCAGCACCTAGTCCACTAGTCATTTTAGAACCGTCCGTATAAAAATTAATAATTAAGCGGACGTACAGAGTGTTCCTAAGTTAGTTCAACAACATGCCCAAAATCGATCCATTGTGATCCGTACGAAAAGGCCAAGAATAAGAAAACCTGATTTCAAGAAGTAGAACCCTACATGACTCGATTTTTTGCAGATTTTGTCTTAGAAGACCTCTAGCGAAATTTTCCGATGAATAGCTTTCCAGAACACTTTAAGCCATTAGTAACCTTAAAAATGAATTTCTTTTCTCCAAAAGAAGGGTCAAAATGAACTGGTTTTGTGGGAGGTAATGAGTTAAAATATTCTACAAAAATATTCATTGAGAAATTCTCCTGTATGTGAGTAAACTATATTATAATAAATATTTCTTGCAGATTTTGGAATTAGTTGAAATTAATTTCTGAACGAATTCCTAATACTACGGCTTGTTTCAAGAAGAAAGCACTCTGGAATACATATAAATGAATATCTGATAACAAATCGCAAATAAACAAAAAGAAGGCAATACCTATAATTACTTCTACACAGTCTGCCCGTTCACTTGCAGTGCGCTGGGTATAAAAATAATTATAAATTGTAGAAGAGAAAAGTCTTCCACAGATAGAACCTCCAACTTCCCAGTGTTTGAAAAGTCACCGCCCTATATTTACAAAATTATTTTTACTCGTATTTTATTTCAAATATAATTATTTTCATATTAAAAATAATTTCGTTATTTCATTTTCACCTTAAAGCGACTTGGTTCTTGAGCATTGAACCGTCATTGTTCATATGGTTCAAGATGCTTAATATTGACTTTTAATCACGGTAGGAAGCAATAGCAGCACCCGTTGGCAAAAGCCAAAATGGACAACAGACAAATAATCAAGGAATTTTCAAGTTATTTTTAACTCATTTTATCAAAATATTTGCCTGCCTGTTATCGCCATAAACTGCATTGTTTATGCGTATTCATATATGTAAGTATATATGTGCATATGACTATAAATGTATGTATGCTTTGTGTTGTAGATTACTAAGAATTCGTAGTAGATAGTAGTCAGCATTTTCTTATACCACGAACACATTTGATTAAAAGGTAGGTGAAATGGTTGAAGTATTAGACTGGCACTCTCCAAGTAGCTCTAGAGCGCCGTTTTTATACCATTATGAGACCTCCAACGGGCAGATATCTACAGCCAACCAGAGCTGTTGACGTAATGGGGAAGGTAGATAAAAAGCAGTGAAGAGGGAGTTAGAGTCCGAGGGTGACTGCTTAAAAGCACGAGAAATACGAGGGGGGGTCAATAAATGCCCGTGTGAGAAATGAAGGCACCATGTTTTCAAAAACATTTTTTTTATTTATATTCCCCTTTTATGAAAGATACATTTCTCCCAACACTCCGGCCATATTTGTAACTCCAAAAAATAGGATTTGTTGAACTCTCTGTCTCGGCGATGACTTCCTCGTTTGAACGTAATTCATGCAGCTTGGCGCCGACAACTCCGGATTAATGTACTGGTGCGTTATTGTGGTGCAACATCATCTTCTTTTTGCCAAAAGCGACCGTGTTTCCTTGAGTTTTTAGTAAAAATGGTTCAATAACTCACTGTAGTATTGTCCAGTGATAGTTTTTCCTTTTTCTAAAAAATCCATGAGGAAGACGCCGTTCGCATCCTATGACCTCTGTTACTTCGCACAGTTTCGTTCGTCGATTAGCGATCAGCGAGAATCATGTCGGGTACTTCTTGAATGATTTCCTCGGTAACCACTTATGACGTGCGTCCTGGTCGCTGCTCATCAAAAGCGGATGTTATCCCATGCTAAAGTTCGTTGAACCAATATCTAACTGTGGTCATAGATGGCGAAGCATCCGCATAGACAGCATGCAACTTTGATTTTATCCCCTCGCATTTTTTCCCATCCAAAAACAATAAGCGAGTTACTGAACGATACTGCACTCTTTCCATCTTAGCGAAAATCACGAAACAAGTCTTACTGGAATAGTTGCCAAATCCTCACTAATCCATCAATCAGTCTGAACCGTCGTTTGATAGATGGCAGCACTTGTGACTAACACCAAATTCCCTCAGGAACGTCCTTTGTCAACAAACACGGGTACTTATTGAATCGCGCCCGTAGTAAATGAGAGTGATCGACCATCAAAGTTATCAACTGACGAACTATTAAAGTTATCAATGACATTCAGCTGTCAAAGTATTTAGTAAGTTTTCCTCATGATATGAATCAATGCAACATCAACGGTTCTCGGTATAAGGCATGTATGTAAGCGATATATCCGAGCTGTATATCCAAAAACATGGGGTTACACGCAATACCAGCGATACAACGCTCGAAGTTTTGAAGCAGAAATTTTACGACTCGGTTAACTCAATTGGCCACAGCGTTCCCCCCGTACTTTACACCCCTCGACTATTTTCTCTGAGGCTATGTCCACGCTAACAAGCCAACCACTTTGGACAACACTATTGCCGGAACAATGCCTCTTGAAGCACCGCCAGCGAAGCCGAGATGGTCATTTCAATGATGTGGTTTTCCATATATAGTATATAAGCCATAATGTTACTTAATACAAAATAGGCCCACAATCAATTTGATATCTCACACTGCTGTTTTTCATTTAAATTTATTTTCCTAAGGTTCTTATCTGGGCACCCTATAGTTTAGGTGTGTCTTTATTCAAAACTGGCACACAGCTGAACTTCTATATATGGCCCAAGTACCTCAGTATGGGATTTAATTTTTTCTTATTAATATAGTATCCATTTTATCTCACTTAGTAACCGCGGCGCCTTTGAAATTCCTAAGGCTATCAGATCTGAGCTTGGCGTGTGATTCGCGTTCCTTCTCTCTTCCAAATTAACAAGTGGTAAATAATCGCTGGTTTCCTTTACCGATAGTTTGCAATTCCATAGATGTGGTCTACCATAGCCTGCCCAACTTTTCCTTAGTTTTGAATCAGTCTTAGTGTCTATTTATAATTTAAATATGACATAAATTAAAATAAATTAAAATTAACATTATGTAAATTGATTTGATTAAAAATTCAAATATGCTACAATAACTAACATTTATTTCTTGAATTCGAAAAACCGCCTTGTCTTTCAGCTCGATTGCGAACCAGTTATTGAATTATGTAGAAACCGCAGTCATCCCACAACGCCACGCCCGCTATGTGCAAGAGAGCGATTGTTAAATTTACTTATTTCTTGACTTTGGCTCTGTCACACTCTGAAAACAGTTGTCACTTCTCACGATTCTATAACGAAATTCTTCCCAATTAACAAAATCGCTTTAACCCTCAAACTGAAATTTGGTTCACTATGTACGGTTTGGCTTGCAGAGCACATGTCTTTGTGGAAGACTTTGATCTTTGCAATAATCATGCCTTTACTCATGTACATACTATATGTATGTGAGTGTTTACTTATATTTGTTCCTTTCAAGCAGCATTTTGGCCATCTTGGCCACCGCTTCAGCCTCCCTAATCAATGCCAAAGTTCTATGGTTACCGAACTCTTATTGTTTGAAAAACCTGGGCGGAACATTCTCCACCCACATTCCATCAAGGAAGGAGTGAACTGGGTGCAACACATGGAGACAGGGCTTGGTAAACTTGATGGATGGACGGATGGCTCGAAATGGTTAGCGGAAGAGTATTCGCGAAGATTTCCCACCAGACTCAAGTTCAGGTTATTGGATCACTGCAGTGTGATCCAAGTAGAGGTAGCCGCAATCAAAAAAGCATCTGATTGCCTACTCACTTGCGTAATAACTGTTAAGAAAGTAAATATTTACTCCGATAGCCAAGCGGCAATTACGAACTTTCGATCGCATTCGAATTCTTTGACATAAGGCTTATTTGGATACCTGCTCATAGCGACATTGCGGTAAACTAGGAAGTGGACGAGCTGGCCGAACAAGGAGACTGTGGAGTAGGTTCCCAGCGAAAGGAGAGGATTTGGGTCCACTTTATAACCTGCGCTCTACTCCTAGAACGATTCTCCTTAGATGCTCTGCTCTCGTGGGACTAAGATTTAAGCATCTTGGTTCTCCCTTCTTTCCTACGCTTTTTGATATAGTAGGCCTTGATATCAGAAATCTGATGAACTTTATCAGCTTCGTAAAGCGGCTAACTCAACCGCAAATCAGTCTCCGGTCATAATTTACAAATACTCAACCCTTCCCCCCACCTACTGCTCTCTCTCCTTTCGTCCTATGGTTTCCTTCACCTCTTCTCCCTTGCAATTGAACTTGATTTCTTCGTCCAACGTGACGACTATCCGGACGAGACCCCCTAACAAAAAAAACAATACAAGATCAGAGGATCATTGATTTGTTTGTGAGAAAGCCGAACTTATCGTTGCGTCAAGCTGAAGCATGAAAAGTGGCATTAATATTGTATATCCAAAGACACGATTCGAAGACGTTTGTGTGTGCAGAAGACCTTAAATTCGAGAACACATTGAAAAAACCGCTTGCATCATTATCGCACATTGAAAAGAGAGTGGGCTAAGGCAAAATCCGAAAGGAATAGGGCAAACGTAATATTCACGGAATAATGTTCAGTTTGGGCAAATATTTAGTTGCATATAACGGACCTGGTGTACTGCTGATAATCGACCACTTTAACCAACTCTTAAACATCCAATTAAGGTTCATGTTTGATGCTACTTCTTTGAAAGAGGATTTGGCCGTTTATTTGTGTTTACTCGTACTGCCAATTTAAATGCAGTTTTGATGAATAAAATTTACCAAAAAGCATTATTACCGAAGCTGTGAAGATAAAGGGTTATCTAGTAACAGGTGTAATTTTGATATTCAAAGAAATTTGCTATCTTTTAATATAAATGATCGGATGTTTATTTCATTATAGGAAGGTATGCCGTTAATAGTGGAAAATAACATCAGGCAAATAACCACCACGACCACAGAACGAGGAAATTTTCATGAAATTTTCCATAACCGAATTGCAAAGTGGCTGCCCTATGTCCTCGATAGCCTCACAAATTCCATCTTTGAGGTCTTGAATCGACCCTGGGCTGTTGGAGTTTTGACGATTTGGCCGAGAGGTGTAAAATTCAACCGATAGCTGACTTGATAAACCTACGAAAGAGGAGGTGGATTGGCCATATGCTTCACAAAGACGCAAGTGAAATTTGTCGTCAAGCTCTGGACTCGAACCCACAAGGTGCTCGCAAGGTTGGTCGCCCAAAAATGTCATGGAGAAGAACGATTCCGAAGGAAAGCGAAGAGTTTCGAACGGAAGAACAGAACAAGATGGAGTTGTTTTAGCGAGGCCCTATTCTCAAATGGGGAAAACAGGAACTGATGATGATGATGATGAAATTCATTATTAGGAGTTAAATCAAGCTTTTCCTCCAATTTGTGGTGCACGAGCTGAGTTGTTCTACAAATGGTTTTTATTACAAGGTTTTCACAGTACTTGCCCAGACCTAAAGGAGAAAAGCCTAAATTAGCACAGCAGAGAGATACATCTGAAGGACCGATCTCTGTGCGTGAAATTGTTTCCGTGTCAACTTCGTAAATCCCAGAAGGCTTTAATAAGGCGTTTTTCAATAGGTGCGCTTCAACTTTTTTCTGATAGGGAGGGCGAACGACGAAATATTTTTTATTTTTCGCTTGTCATTTGTAAACTTCATTAGTAGATATACATTTCATCATGAAACGCTACACACTTGAGCAACGATTGCAAATCGTGCAAATTTTTTATAAAAATAATCGTTCTGTTGCTGCTACTTTAAGAGCATTACGGCCATCTTCAGTGATGAAGCTCACTTTTGGCTCAATGGCTTTGTCAACAAGCAAAATATGCGTTACTGGACAGAAAGCAATCCACACGTGATTCATGAGGGACCGTTGCATCCCGAAAAAATCACTGTTTGGTGCGGTTTACATGCGGGCGGCGTAATTGGCCCATATTTTTTCGTTGACGAGAACGATCGCCACGTTACTGTGAATGGAAATCGAGACCGCGACATGATAAACGATTATTTTTGGCCGCAATTGAATGGTATGGACTTAGACGACATGTGGTTTCAACAGGACGGGGCCACAAGCCACACAGCACACGCTACAATTGATTTGTTGAAGAGTAAGTTCGATGAGCGCATTATTTCCAGAAATGGACCGGTCGAATGGCCGCCGCGCTCGTGTGATTTGACGCCTCTAGACTATTTTCTTTGGGGTTATGTGAAGGCATTGCTCTACAGTAACAACCCGGCGACGATTTGTGAGCTCAGAGCCAATATTGAACGCGAAATTGCTGGAATTTCGGTCGATTTATGCAAAAGAGTGGTCGAAAATTGGGTTCAACGATTGGGCCTCGTAAAACGTGCACGCGGTGGTCATGCAAAAGAAATCGAATTTCATACTTAAATGTATATGTTCAAACTCGATAATAAAAAAAAAATTAGTTAAAAAAGTCAAACCGTTTGCGTTTTATTAAAAAAAAAGTTGAAGTGCTCTTACTGAAAAACGCTTTGCATAGCCTTATTATAAAAGAGGAAACGGTTCTGTGCGTTTGTGAATTTTCATTATCCCTGTGTGTTTTCACCAACCTTTCTAATATTCGCTGTAAGCCATATGATGGTAAGTGCTTTGGTAAGCTCCGTATCCTTCATTCTTCGAGTGTTGAATGCGATACTCTCCCTATTAGTCCACCTGCTATTAGTAGTTGCTCTGGTCTTGGTTTAACTTAATAAAACAGAAAAACTAGAGAGGCTTGTAGACGGGGACTCGATTCCTAAATCCTGTCTCTGAACGCCTCTTAGCCTTCTGTGACCGAGAGCTAAGCTACCTTAGCACTCTTTAGCCATTGTACTCCGGTCGTTTGTGATATTATTAACGACTCGACGGAGGAGCTCTTGATTAACTTTGCCCGTGTTCTATTTACATGGCAACTAAACATTTTAGAAATTTCTCCCAAAACAAATAACTATGTAACAGCTTTTTGTATGAATGGTAAAAACTGGTTCCCCCATAAATGCAATGACCAAACTTCAAAACCTGAAAATGAGTATTCGAAAAAGTGAAAAAGAAGTAAATTCTTCAAACGTGCAATCAACAGTCATATCAGCTTCAAAGTGTCGCTGGAAACAGTAAGTATTTTTTATTTGTGCTGAAACCTAAATTATTCGAATAAATTACCATTGCTGTTAGAAATAATAATAGCATAAATCTAACGGAAACTGGAAACAATTGACAAACCTCAGCTTAGTGATATTCGCATGCGTGAATAGGGACAAGTGGTCATTCGCCGGAAAATACATATGTACATACCTACACATGGGCATTTCCATGAAAATGTCAATCACAGCTAAAAAGAAGTTATGGCTTTGTTTTATGAAAGTTATTACTTTGTTTTACTAAAATCTAATAGGATATAAAACTGCATATCAAAATTGTTTCTAGAAACTCTAATTAAAAACCGTGGAACTGTGCAGAAAAGTTTGTCAATTTTCTAATTTCAATTCTGTAAAGTTTTATACTTGAATGTACATGGTTTATACAATAAAAAAATACTGTGCATTTCCAAAAAACAATACGCGAATTTTAGGAGTCGCTCAAGCTCTAGTGTAGGGATAGATTCTACCCTTTCAAAACTGAGAGCACCTAGGTAGCATAGTCTAGTTTAGATCTAGTTCTTAGAGCCGGCCGATAGCATAGAAGATATCACATGGTTTCTCTTGTAGCAGGCTCATTGCATTTCTTGCAAGCATCGTTAAGGGTTTGATCCCCTGCAAGTATCCACGTGCAAGTATCCTGTACATACCATACAAGCTCTGCTGCTTTCTCAGCAAATATCTCAGCTTGAAGCACAGTACAAGAGTTGGAGGATTTTAAATGACTTTTTGATGCTTAATTCTGCACAATTTAGGCCAGCGCCAACCCTCTCTTCTATTTTTGATCCATCAGTAAATGCATTGATGGTGTAACTCCTCGGAACCAAGCCTTAGCGCCATCCAGCGTCTTCGACAACGGTCTTTATTGGTTTTCCAGAAATCGTAACTGAAACCAGATAGTCTGAATTGACAGTGGCATTCCCAGTAATAGAGCTGTGTGCGAAGGTTCTAGAGGTAAGCTGGTCGGTTGCTTGTAGCCTCACAGCTGAATTTACAGTTCGACTTTCTGCATAGAGATCAATCGGTGTTAGGTTGAGGATAGTCTCGGGAGCGGCCGTTGGAGTTGATTTCTTAGCTCCCGTAATGCAAAGCGCGGAAAGTCGTTGAACTTTTACCGATGCCTCGAGTTACGTTTTTTCTTAACCGCCTTCCAGCATACCAATATGCCATTTATAGTATAATGGGCGCGTAAATCTTGGGTATTTGGCCGAGTTCCTCCTCCAATTTATGCTAAAGGCCTTGCCACACAAATGAGTGTCCGGTTTACAGTTTTATGCCGCCTCCGAACGGCATATCCGTAGCGATGGAACAAGGTGCTGTATGAACTGTACGCAGACATGGGCATAGTGCAGCGAATTACGATTCAATGACTCCGCTGGCTAGATAATGTCGTAGGAATGGACACAAACGCATCGGCTTTGAAAGCATTCGAACTCGAAGCCTGAAGGTGGTAGCAGGGGAAGAGGAAATTACCAAGAGGAGAAGGACTTGGCTTCACTAGTCACTTCTAATTGGTGTCGGTTAGTATGAATGAATTGGTGTCAGTTAGTAGAATGAAACGACTGGCGCGCTTTATTGAACTCGGCCAAAATTGCCCATACGTATATTACGAAGAAGAAGAAATTGTTTTTTTATGAGGAGCTTAGAAATACACTCAAAGTTTACATTGCCTGTCAAGAGGTGGCTGCTATTAGAAAAAACCTTTTCTTCTATTTGGTATATCATTCCCACAGTGGGTTTTGAACTTCGGCTCTACCGTACGGTAGTCACCCATATACCCATTTGGTTACAGTGGCCGCAAATTTGTCTTGGATCTTTTTACATCATTCGTCAGAATAGTCCGCGTGAGCAAAAACTCTCGCTTATCATCAAGAACAGAATAATCCGCAATCAATTTTTTTGTTGTTAAAATTTGAGGAAAATAAATAATTTTGGTAATCCTATAACAATATTTTCCATTAGAAATAGTAAGCCTTGCTGATGCAAGTTATTATGGACGCAAGGTATTTTTTGAGTAAATCCCGCATTGCGAGCGGCCATGGCAAAGTGTTAAAACTCTTCGGCTGATTTTTCGCACGTGAAATACTTGTAGGATATTTTCTCTGTATTGTTGACTAACTTAAAGACTTGTAAATTCTACGTATATGTATTAGTAGCCGCAGATATGTAAAATTGTATAACAGTAGAAATCAAATTGGTTATAAATTTTCGACTAACAGTGGAAAAAAATGTTTTCTTAATTTTAATCTAAACTATTTTTGGATAAAATCTTCCGAGTCCGGTATCAAATTTTTATTCAGAATAAAATCAAGAGCCAATTGCAACTCCTTAAATACTTGTTTTTTTAATGAAATATTTAAGAAAAGAAAATCTCACAAGATTCGCAGAGTTTCGCATATTTTTATATGTACATTGAAATCACTTGCGTTTTTAATTACGCCCGATATCACCTCCTTCTCGCGGATTTTCGCAATACCGGGGATTCAAATGAGCCGAATTTTTTTCAACCAAATAACTTTAAATACTCCACATCGGCGAAATTTCGTATAAGTCACTTCTGTTTCCATAAATGATTTCACTCTTAAGGTCTCACGAATTTCGCGTTGGACTTCTTGGAAATACCCATGCGCATAGCCATTCATACTCTCATTCAGTCGTTGATAGCTACTGTTAG
This sequence comes from Anastrepha ludens, assembly GCF_028408465.1. Classification (NCBI taxonomy): domain Eukaryota; kingdom Metazoa; phylum Arthropoda; class Insecta; order Diptera; family Tephritidae; genus Anastrepha; species Anastrepha ludens. Next base: position 105,850,218 of record NC_071499.1, read on the forward strand.
GATTTATTTTAATACAAAATAAAGTCATTATAAATACTTGGTACGCACCCTCATACAGGCGTACACGTGCCTGTTATCAACCAAAATAAATTACAAAATTTGAAAACGTTTCCCTTTTTTTGTGTCATTGCTAACATTATATAATATAAGAGGCCACGCGGCAGCTACATAGAGGATCTGTCAAGTTCGAGTTTTTTTTTAGTGACAGCTGGCACAGTTCGTTGCCGTCACTTTGGACAGTTATTAAGTAGGAAATCTATAATTTACTAAAATGTGTTTGGTTTCGGTTTGGAACCATATCAAAAAAAAATGTTTTTTATTAAGGTGTTACATGGGTTTCGTTTGTTCAAAAAATCGATTTTTTTTTTTTTTGGCTTATTAATTTCTACAACATCACAGGAATATTATCCTAAATTTTCAAGTCGATCCGAATAATAGATTCGGAGATACAGCCTTTGGAAGGTGTGCGCTCCAAGCCACTTTTATTGTTACTCAAAACTTTAAACGCGTTTTTCTCGGAACTGTGTTTTCAAAGTCGGTTGTCAAATGTTCTCGAAAACTACTTAACCGATCTTGATGAAATTTTACACAGGTGTTCGAAATACAATTTACTCGTGCTTGAATGAAGGATTTTGTTTTTTTTTTCAATTACAACTATTAAAAACCAAAATGTTAAGCAAATTTGACCGAAATTTTCATTTTTTTGGAAAAATGTCTGCTAAAATTCCAATTTTGCTTTTTTCAATTACAACTATTAAAAACCAAAATGTTAAGCAAATTTGACCAAAATTTTCATTTTTTGGAAAAATGTCTGCTAAAATTCCAATTTTGCTTTTTTTTCTTTCCTTCGTTCAAGCTCGAGTTTATGGTCTTAACTAAAACACTTATTTTTGTTTTTTCATTTTTGATAACCCTGTCAGGAGTTATGCTGACAACGCGGACGCACCTTTTTTTCGAGGGGTCACCGGAAATGACGTCACAATGGAGGAGTTTTAATTTTTTTTTTTTTAACCCCATGTAACCCCTTAAAATTGAAAAACCGATGTCTGGTAGTTACAATCGCAATGTTAAGTTTAGGCCGTAGTTACATGACTATTCGCTTGTGGGTTGTCTTATCGCCTATACTTCGAGGCAAAAATTATTGATCCGTGAGTGGCGTAAGCCTTATCGTATATATGAATATGTGTCGAGTGTTTTTTAAGAGTTTGAGAACTTAAAATAATTATACAAAATCGAAATTTTGTTGGTATACATTTTTTCATTATAATAAATTCGGTAAATAATAATTTCACGTTATTTATTTTTTTGAGTATGATATCTGGCACATTGTTGCCGTAGCTGCGAGTTACATGGTCCATTCGATCAGTCCAATTTTTTACTACATTCTTTTCCAACAAGTCTGGCCGTATGTCGTCAATGGTGGATTGAATATTGCATTAAATCGTATGTTAAGCGCGCTTTATGGCAAGTTTGGCTGTCTTGTTGGAGCCAAATGTCGTCGATGTTTAGATGATTAATTTTTGGAAACAAAAATTCAGTCAGCGTAGCTCGATAGCGCTTGCCATTCATCGCAACAGCAGCTTCTTCCTCATTTCGAAAGAAATATATGTTAACAAAGAGCGTCAGTCGTTTCTTTCTCGTGCTAACTGGCGTCAGTTGGACAGCCCAAGGAAGATAGAACAGGGCTTCCTCTTCCTCGGTTATCACCAGCTGATACTGCATCGAATACTTTCGTTTCGACTCGAAGCGTTTGTATCCCTTCGGACGACATGACACAGCCGGCGTAGCCGCTGGATCTTTATTCGCTACGATATGTCTATGCCATATAGCTTATTGTTCCACCACCTACGATACTCGTCGGCACTAACGTGCAAAGATCCAAAAATGTTCACAGAATCTTTCGCTCAAACACTCCAAGGAACGCCTCATCGGATATTGGCATCGTTCAAGCTTCTGCGTCATACGTTAGGATGAGCATAATAAAAGCCTTATAAGTTTTATTCGTAGAGGGAGGAGTAGTTCAAAGTAGCACTTGTTGGCAAGGGAGATTCTTCGTTGGATTTCAAGGATGAAATTATTGCCGGTGTTAATGCTGGTTCGTAGATAAACGAAGTCTCTTACAACCTCGAAATCTTAACTGTCAACAGTGACGTGGTGCCAATACGCGAGTGCGCCAACTGAAAAACTTCGTTTTATTCTCATTCACCACCTTTATCCAGTTTGGAAACTAACAGATGAGAGGTTATTCCCAATTCAGGCGGCTCTACTGGTGTTGAGCAACGTCATCTTGCATAGCCGTATTAGTTTTGCGGTACCAAATACAAACAACGCGGAATATAGACAACTCCGTTTCGTGCTGTCGTATGCAAATTTTAAAACCGATAAAAAGATGGTGTGTGTCGATCCTCGTTTCAAAAGTCTTTTTCAAGACTTGGCGTATTGTGAATATCTGGTCGATTGTGGATTTTCCAGGTTTAAAGCCACACTGATAAGATCCAATCAGTTGGTCGATGGTATAATACGTTTCACATACGAGTATGTGTATTTTCGTGTCGCTTTAATTGGCTAATAGAATGTCCAAAATGGAAGAATCCAAAAATGTGTATCCATTGGTGCGGGACAAAACATAAAAATACCTGTGCATGTTTCTCCCGATTGTTGAACTCAAAATATTGTTGCTGAAGAATATCGATATTTGTGCTTAGCAGCACCGGAATGCGATTTCCAGATATCTCAACAATGTATTCTCGCGCCCTGGCGTGGATATTTACGGTATATGCCTGCAACAAGGCGACGCGATATGCCACACAGCAAATGAAACAGTCAGTTTCAGGCTAGCGAAATTCTTGGTAACAATAATTTTGGCCACCAAGAGCATCGGATTTAACACTTTGGACTATTTTCTGAGGTCATCCCAAATATCGAGTTTATGTGGATACTCGTAAAACAGGAACGATTGGAGCTTTGGAAGATAACACTCGGCGCGAAACTCCTGAGATAGGGCCCCAATTATGCTTAAATGTCATCAGCATTTTTCCAAGGAATCGACATTTGTAGGGATGCACGTGGGAGACATTTGGAAAATATCATATATCGATGCATGCCTGGTAGACCCTCTAGAACAAATATATGTACTCACTCGAAATATGTCCTTACCTTGAATTACAAAAAAAAAAATCGAACTTGGAAGACCCTGTAATTATCATTTACACATACGTGTGTAAAATCACGCTAAACATATCCGTACATATGATTTACATAACTAGTACTAAATTTTAACCTATTCTTAATTTCTCAAAAACGTGCTTCAGTGGTGCGGACGATCGGCGGTCAGCTATGTAGTTAGCACACACACATCCTTAAATAGGTTTCGCTAAGCTTCTCCTCGACATATATTGTGTGTCTTATGTTGCCCAACGAGTTGAGCGGTCTAGAATTTGTTCTAGTATTGAGTAAAGTTCTATATATATAAATACAATCCGGAAATGTGTGTGGTTTGAGCGAATGGTGGGCATTTTAACTCGTATTATGCCAAATTTATCTAAACTTATTTCTTAGCATTTTTCGTATAAAATTTTGAACTTAAGTGACGAAAGCGGGAAGCGTGGAATAACTGCTTACGCGTGTGGTGATAACCTTACCAAGCATAGCCTCTATTCCTGGTAAGTAATATATAACACAGCTTATCTGAAGCTGGTTCAAAAAAAATATACTAATTTGACGGTGCTATTCAAAAATGAGATAGTTTTTAGATTTGAATATGATAATACGAGTAGTAATCATAATTTTGTATCTGTAGTGTGCCCAATGGCCGGCACTTCGACCTAAATGATCTTTTGTATTCTTCTACATGTTTTAGTAGTAGTTATTACTAGTTCCATTGACTGGTTGGGTATTGGTTGAAAGCCAAATTCTTTCAGTAAATTTGTCTGCAAGGCAGAATATCTGCAACAAGGGCATGCTTGATTTCATTCGAATCCATTTGATCGCGATGAAAGCTGTGCAGTTTTGTCTTTGACAAGCCAATAAAGTTGCACAAGATATACTCTGTGGTCTCATCATTCTCCAGGCAGAGTCTACTTATACACACTGTCTCACTCCCAATATGAATTTCAGAGAGGGTAGTTTAAGTAATATATTTAGCTGTCAGAAAACCTACTATTTTCCTGTCATTTACTTTACGCATGCAATTACCTTCAGGAGGGCCCATGGCGGTGTCAATTAAATGGATCAATACTATTCACCCACGTCTGGGTGCACGATATTTGTAGCCAGCTGCGTGCTGTAGGCTCGTCTTCCAATGTCATATCAGTGGTATGTGGATGCCCCAAGTTCCTCTCACATGGACGTACGAAGATTATACGCTATCGATAGTTTCTTTTGCCTATGCAGCAAAACAGCAACATCAATCCGTTTGGCTTGACGGAGTTCTTGTGTGACTTGCCAGTGGCTAACTCTTTGAGTATTCTCCCAACTATTTACCCCGCATTTAATTTCCGCTCAGTTGTTACTACAATATGGTTCTGTACCTTGAAAACTTGTTGCCGACACCGCCCTAGCGGCAGCCATTTAATTACCTTTTATTCCAGAATGGCCCGGAACTCAGTAAAGCGCAATTGTTTTTGTATAATTACACTAAGTTGGTTTAGGTTGTTAAGGCATTCGTACACTATTTTCGATTCCATGGAATGTGAATAGAATAGAATGATGCTCTGATGTTTGTCAAATCTGTGAAAACTGAGCCAGCTAACCCAATAGAAGTTGTGCTGAGTTGTGCCCTGAGTCTCGCCGCTCGAATTGTTCCCCTATAAAAAGGTGTACGTCGCTTGCTGCTGGTGGAAAGAACTAGTGAAATTTTTTTTGGGTAAATCAAACTCTCGAGTCACAGTGGCAGATGATACATTAACACGCAGAGAAAGACTGAGGTCTAAATTTACACTCGGACGTACTGAATTTTAGATAATTCTATTCTTAATTTAAATAGTCATTAATAATACCTAAATTCTTTTATTAAGAGAAAAATTCTGCTTTTAGGAACAAATGATCTGATTTTGAAAAGGTCTGCACTAAAATTAAGACCGCCTTCTAAATATTATTTACATAGATACATTTGAATCATCTCAGACATTCCCACGGTGACTGCATACAGAAAATAATTTTGAGTCATCAATATGATGGAACTACCCTGATAAAAAAAAAAGTTATTTCCCTAATACTTTCCATTTATAGTGTGCCGCGACCCCCAAATGGGTTTGTGCGTCACTACCATTCGGTAGAGCCCGGGTTCGAAACCCGCTGTGTTCGTGGGGCACAAAATAATAGAAAAGGTTAGTGGTCACGCCTGTCATGAAAAAAAAAAATTATTTGCGCGTACAATTCTGTCTTTGGCTGAGCTTCTCCTCGTATTTGTGGTTTGCGTCTTTATGTTGTTCCACAAATGAGACGGCATATGGCTGGTGGTCCCCACATTTCGAGTACCAACATCAAGTCAAATTGGAGGAGGTCAAACACCTAGCAAAGGATGTATGCGCCAATTATATAAGTATATAAAAAAACACCTTTTAATTTGAGCCTAAAACTTTCTTTTTCTTCTTTATTGCCTTACGCCCATTATTTTTTTTTAATATATGAGAATTTGTATTAAATTTGACGCTCACGCCACTTGTTCTCGTACAAGCTGTAAACTGTGCACCAATTTGCTGGCTGCTGACCCTACCATCCGAAACGAAATTGTGAGAGTAACTTCAGCTGCTACGTCACAGGAGATTCGGCAGCAAAATTACGCCCGCTCATTTCACACGCATTCTAACAAACCGCTGTCACATCCGCTGTTACATCAGCAAATCAGCTGACTCCTGATGCTAAAATCGCTAATGGTCGTTTAACGGATGTTGGACACATCTTATTCGCCCTACTATTAGACCTGTTGGAAGATATAACTTCTCCGGAAAAGAGCGAGTATGAAATGTATAGCTGTACATACATAGAACACATTATTGTAATAAAAGTCGCTAGTTTACATGGGAAGGCGAATCTGAGTGTATTTCTGCGATGAATAGAATAGAAAATCATCTGCAGTTCGAAGGCCTCTTAAAACTTTAAGGTACTCCATGCGAAGGACAAACTCAAAACATACAAATCAGAGAAGTTTCTCGGCCTAAACAGCTGTCAAGGACATATGCAAGAATCTATTATTGTTATCACTATTTTTATAATTGCAGTTGAATTCAATTTTAGTACTAACACATGGGCTGAAAAGTCGCGGGCCCAAAAAAAGAAAACTCGATTTTTTGTTAAAAATTAGCTTTATTCATCAATGTAATTTCCATCAACAACACAATCATTCCAGCACTACTCTAACATTTCACTATCACTTTTGTAGAACGATTTATCTTTGATCTCAAAAAAAGCCCCAGTTTCAGCGATAACCTCTTCATTCGAGCGAAATTTCTAACCGGCGCGAATTTTTTTAGGTCACTAGAAGTCAAATCTGGCGAAACGGTGGATGTGGGAGCGATTCGAAGTTCAATTCATGTAGTTTTGCCATTGTTTTGATTGACTTGTGACACGGAACATTGTCTTCAAAGTGAGCAAGCGCGGCACCCACATCGATCAGAGCTTCCGCATAGTCAAATGCTCATGCCATATATGTATGTACAGCCAAAACATTCTTTTCATATCTTTACGATGTCAACTAACCCACGCAACTTTACTTTCCGATTGTTCAAAACTATTTTGTAGATTTTTTCGATGTTTTCTGGTGTTAGCCCCTCATTTGGACGTCCACTGCGTTGTGCATCATCGCTGTCTCTACGACCACGTTTAAGGTCAGCAAACCATCATGTCATTGTTATTTCTGATGGAGCGGAGTCTCCATAACACTGTTCAAGCTATTGCTTCACTTGAACGGTATTTTTTTTCCTATCAAGGAGCAGTGTCAAATCAGAAATTTTGTTTGATCCATTGGTTTGAAAATAACAAAGTAGCGTCACTCTTAGCACAATAATGAATAGAATATCATGAAATTTCAACAGCTATCTTTTTAAGGCTGGTACTGACTGAAAGAGAGGGGGATGCAATAAAACTAGAGTAATTTATGGGTTATGCTGAAAAGAGTGAACGCCGTACGCAGTCCCTTACCGCAGCCCCTAACGAGCACAAAAACTCATCCCGTGAGAGCAACAGCGTTCTTTTAGTCACATATTTACACAATACATCGGTTTGTGTGTATGTGTTTGGTTGTATCTACACAATGTTGCCATTGATATTTTTGCTTACACACTTTTTCACACATCCGCGTTATCAGTTACAATTTTTCATTGTTTAATAAACCAAAGCTAAAAACCAACAAAGGTAAATAGTTCATTTATCTATAATTAACATTATTCAACAGTGTTTTTAAGTTATTTTAATAAAAATTATAATCTTTCTGAGTTCATTTTGTAAATGATTTCGAAATGTACTGCTTGGCAACACTGTGTGCTGAGAGCGCAATCAGCTGACAGGGTTTTATGGGAATTTTATAAATATCGTGAAATAAAATCTACGATACTACGATACGGAAGGAAGGAATTTTTCATTTACATGGGGTTCTCATTAGTTTGATCGTAGCAGCTGACAGGGGACTGCGTTTACGTCGTTCACTGTTTCCAACATTAGGCCCGGGACTTTTCAGCCCATGTGCTAAAGGTCCTAATACATATTTCTACTAAATGCTCTGCTCCACGTACGCAGAGCCGCAGTAGCATGCCTAGCAATCCGTTTAATCATTACCCCAACATGTGTAACCGCGAAGCGTCATAAAAAATGTATGTTCGTTCATTCGTGATAGCGGCCACCGCGCCGCAAAAACATTAAGCAAAACTAAAAGCAGCGGTGCCGCATTAGCTGCTACATATGTGATCGTTATCATAATTGTGTTTACTGTTTATGTTATTGTATTTTTAAATGATAATTAGCCAACAATAACGAATGTACAGCGGCAACGAAGCTGTGGCCGGTTGTTCAGTTCTTAGGAGGCTCTTTTGCTATTTGGCTGTGAAACGGCGAGCAACACGCGCCACGCAAGATATTAGTACTAAATCGGTGGAAGGAAGAATATATTCAGCGTATTGAAATCGCGTTATTTAAATGTAATAGAATAAAAGAACTTTGCTTTCTGAATATCAAAATATTTTACGAATTCATACTTACATATTCTTATGTTTATGTGTACATATAAGCGATCAGTCATTACCGGGTGTTACACGAAAATATTTTTACCACTGACAACACAACTAAAATAAAAATTAATAAAAGTTCAAACATTGCCTCCGTGCACGAGTCACGGAAAAAAAACCAACAACTAATCACAACCAAAATTAGTAACATTGGCAACGTGTAGTAGCGCCAAACATACGCGTACATTTGTTGTGTAGCCAAACTAAAAACAAACAAACAAACAAACAACAAATATTTTAGCCTTCGTGCACGGAGCTAGCAATGCATCAATTATGAAAACCTACATAGCTAACAACAACTACTTGTAAAATAATAGCCGCATCAACACAAAAGCAGTAGGCAGCAACTAACAAACTACGAGAGCTGCTGAGCTAAGCTGCCAAGTCGCCAAGTTTTGTTATCCAGTTGTCATACCCACCTGCGGCGCAAGTGAATGCTCTAACATCGCGTCTAACTATAGCACAGATTAGGCTAAAAATAGCCCATAACATTACCAGCAGCATTAAAATACGACAAGGAATTCGCTGACTTACAATTACCATTTCGTAGAAGGTATTTGAATACCAAGTAGCGCATAGTTAGCAGTGAGCAAGCAGAAAAGACAGTGGGACTGACGCTACTTAGTCGTCGCGGTTACTGTGGATAATAGGTATAGTAGGCAAAAACAGGTCGCGTCCAAAAATAGGCATTTATGGTGTTAATCTCTATAAAAGCGGCAACAGCAGTACTAAAGAAATAAAATACCATTACCAGCAGCAGGCAGTAATATTCCCCGCAATTGAACATAGATTTGTATGTGAGTGGTCCAAACAACAGAGCTCCAACAAAAACAATAGCAATAATAATAATAATAATAATAATAACAGCGGTAGCAGCATAGTGGAAAATCGTCACCTAGAAGACTCCAAAACACCGCACACACGATCGCTGCGACCAGAGCGATGCTGAGCTCACACCGAAACAGTGCGATTTACGCACCACAGCACCAAAAGTATCGGCATACTACTCGTACGTAAATAAAGCATTATATTTTTCGGTGGTGATACTGGCATTAACATAACTTAACACAGGAAAAAATAAAAAATAAAAGTTTGTGAAAAATACAACCAACATTTAGTTCAATTTTTAATATATGTAATATCTGCAAGCAAAATAAAATATATATTTTTAAATTGCTAGTGATGTGCAACTTGTGATCTTCAATTATTCGTATTATCTAAAAACAAAACAAAAAAAAACAAAATTGGCTAAATCGTTAAAATTGTATCTCAACTAAAAAGTTCCTGTGAAGGTGATTTTAGTGAAAAGGACGAAAAAAAAAAATAAAAACACAACAGTGAAACAAAACTTAAAGAAATAAAAAAAACTGAACTACAACAAAGGTTCAAAAATTACTACAAAGTTTGGAGAAGTCGAAAAAAGGCACGTCTATTTGCGCGATTGTTTCTACAGGCGTATAATGTTTAGAAATCGTTTAAGTACTCATATTCGCAACATTCAACCAACAACAATAAGAAAAAGTAAGTATACAATGAAAAGCTTGGTTATTATAAAATTTGAAATTTTGAGCATTCCAGTGGCAAAAATTATAAAATTTAATTAACAGCGTGTTTTTTTCCTTTTCCTTTCCATTCAAATGATAGGTTTAATTGAATTCACTCAAACTTAGTTTTCACTTGGAAGTGCAACAAACAAACAAAAATCAGCGCGTAAACATTTTTTTCTTGGGCGCTTGTCTCTCTTTTTGTGGACATATTTATCCATTTTGCTTAAAGCTGACCTCGTTTAAATTAATGTCAATGTCTTTTAGTGCATTCATTTTACGGTCAATGCCAACAGTTGAAAGAACTAGATAATTGGACATTTAGCTGGAATTAAAAATCTTCTTTATATACTTGTCCATATACAGGGTGGCGGTTTCTTTTTCAGAATTGAAATGCACAAAATTCAATTTATTTCGGTATATTATTGCCTTATTCCCATTATTTATGGCACACTATTTCATTCATGTGGCTATCTCGTTTGGCTGCGCAGTAGCGGATCCTGTTAAGCCAGTCTTCCAAAACCTGTACGACTGTTTTTGACTTTATCTCACGAATGTTCGCTCAATATTCGCCTTAAGGATCCCAATCGGTTAAGGAACTGTACGCATAGCATCGATCCTTCATGGCATCCTACAAAAAAAGCTGAAGGGCATCAAATTGCAACTCCACGGTGGCCAACTGATATCACCGAGGCGGCTGGTTGAAAATGAGTTTGCAATATTGCCTCGCTTAAATTTTTTTAATTTCATCGAAATGACTGCAACTTTTAAACGCGATAGCCGATTTACCTACCTACATTTTTCTATCCTTTAAAATATTTTAAGTCATACTGTGTCACAAAGCGCGCTAAAATACTTCTCTTTATACAGGGTCCGCCATATAACTTTACGGAATTAAAAATGCTATAAAAAAGAAACTACTCAATATTTTTTGAAACTGTTTTTTATAATTTTGAAGTACAATCCTTCCGGTTAATGATGGAACACAACTTCATTCATATGGCTGCCTCGGCTAGCCATGCACCATCCCATACGATCGGTCCAATTTTTCAACACATTTTCGATTGTATGCGGCTGTATTTCAGCTAAGACATCGCGTTTTGTTGTTGAGAACGACGGTGAAGTCATGTTCCTGGTGATTCACGAACACTCTCGGCCACAGCAGCAATATTTTCGGGTGTACGCACGGTTTTTGGTCGGTCACGCGATGGTCAAATCAGATGACAGCTAAGTGTTACCATTCTTCAAATAATACCTAGTTCAAATCCGTAACGATAGATGGCGGGCCCTATATAAGTTCAAAGAAAATTTGCAAAGGTTAAATAAGAACAAAATTTTTTTTTACGAAATTGGATTCTGAAATTGTTAAAATCAATTGATTAATTGATTGGTAGCCACGTTGTACCCGAATGAGTTAATCTGACTACCATTCGATAGAGTCCGGGCTCGAAGCCTATTGTCGGCACGAAACACCAATTGATAGAAAACGTTTTTTCAAATAGGGGTTGCCCCTCGACAGCCAATGGCAAACTTACGAGAGTATTTCCATCAAGAAAAAGGTCCACATAAAAAATTATCTGCGTTCGGAGGCGACGTAAAACTGTAGGTTCTTCGGCTAAACACCCAACTAAGGATGTATGTGGCAATTAAAAGCAATCATAGGTCAATTTGGTTTTTTTCATGAGGAGCTTTTTCATGACAGGAATGCACTGGAAAGTTTTTCCCTGGCTGTCGAGGAACGACCGCTGTTTGTGGAAAACACCAAGGTAGATAGATGGGTGAAATGGTTGAAGTACTAGTCTTGTACTCCCCAAGTAACACTAAAGCGCCGTTTTGATACCATTATGGGACCTCCAACAGGCCGATATGTATCTACAGCCAGCCAGAGCTGTTGATGTAATCGAGAAGATTGATGGGATTTAGGTATGCTTGTCGAAGAAAGGAGCAATCAGTGACCTTAATGATCAAACACCCAACAAAGGATGTGGGCGCAATCATAGGCCAATTTTGGATTAGCCTTTAACTCCGTGAGCGAATTTGCCTTCATCGTCTCAACCGTCTCAAAAGGGAAAAGTTAAAAAAGAGTACGCTCGAGTACGGTAATTACTTATTACACTGGCGGAAAGAAATCGGAGTAGCAACACCCGTGTATTCAATAAAAACGAACTACACATTTTTGGGGTTTTGAATCCTCTGTGCGCTATTTCGCTAATTGTTGGTTCGTTTTGATGTCACATCAGTGTAAAAAACACTCTCCACGATGTCGGGCATAACACTCTGTATCGATCTATGCGGGACTCCACTATCGACGGCTATCAGTTCGGCCCACTTTAAGCTCCTATATCATTCACTTTATCAAGTTACCCGCTAACATTCTCACACCTCCGCATATAATATTTTGTTAGAAGCTCAACTAAAATTGAGTGCAGATGAACAACTGACAGGTGTACCAATCTAGAAAAAAAAACAGTTATTTTGAGAAAAGCTCCTGCGCGGGCAGTTTAAATAAGACATTTCAAGCACTTTTAACCAGAAGTATGCGTGAATGTGTATGTCTGCCAAGAAGGTGATCCTTTCCCATCGAACCATGCTGCCTTACAGAATATTAGAGGGTATGTATTACTGAGAGTCGACTCTCCTCCTCGTAAAGGAACTGCTAGCAAGTTCTCTTGGGCAGAAAAGTTCCCAATACAGAGATTTACATGGTCCGAAAACATTTTGAAGTAGTGTCTTACAAAGTAAATACTTTATACTATATATTCCTGGGTATACGAGGGTCATTATTTATATAGTGAACCTCGACAGTTTTATTAGATGTTAAATTTCCTTTATCCAAAAAGTCTCATCTTTTTTTTGACAATACAATTTTCCACAATAACCATATGCGTGGTATTTTTAATTTTCGGACAACGCTTTGTTGTGATTTTCGATGTGTATTTATAATTTGTACTCCACCTTTGGCAATGAAACTTCCATATGTTACAACTGTGAAACGCTGCCATAGCGAATTAATTTACGTCAAGGTTGCGCAAAATCAGTTGTTGTGCCAGAAACCATTGATGCTGCGCAAAAACTGATAATGCCAGTCGTCATATGACATGCAGTGGACTGAGGTAGTCTTAAATCATAAAGTCATCATAATCAAAAGGTATTCCATGGCCACTAATAGTAAACAAATTTCATATCGTTGCAATCCCCAAAATTTGACGAATGATTCATAAAAAATATTGAAAAAATTTAAACGAGGACTTTTATGAGATCGTGATCGGTTTCAGATAAACTTAATATTTCGTAGTTTGTATTCTTGTACCGATGCATCGGATTGACATAAGCATTTTTTTTTAATTGGCGTAATAACCGCTTAAACCATTTTAGCTGAGTTTCTTCATCGTGCTAACAGACGCCAGTCGGACACACTAAGAGAAGCCAAGTTGCTTTTCACCTAATCTGTCCGACGTAAAAAGGCTTTCCCCTTCCCTTTTAACCACCAGCACCGAATACTTTCAGAGTTAGAGCATTTGTATTCATTCGAAGGACTTTACCTATCCAGCGGAGCTGCTGAAATTTTATTCGTTGCATTATATCTATGTCACAGTAAAGCTAATGCAGTTCATCGTGCGAAAGATCCAAAAATCTTCCGTAGAATCTTTCTCTAGAATACTCCAAGGACCGCTTCATCGAATGTTGTCATCGCCCAAGTTTCTGCGCCGTACAAGGTAGGGGCATGATGGGAGACTTATAAAGTGTGACTTTCGTTCGTCGAGAAAGGACTTTACTACGCAATTGCCTACTTAGTTCAAAGTAGTATTTGTTGAAAAGAAAGACTCTCCGTTCGATTTCAAGGCTAATATTAGGCCTCTTCTTTTGGCCAAGCGTAAGCAGATATTATTAATATTATTGAAAATTACATTTGTTTGTAAAGTAGTGAGTTATACTAGTTTTATGAGGTATAACACTACTCACTAGCGGCGAATCTGAGCACAAAGACAACGAGCAGAGAAGTGGCGAATTGTAGATATATGGAATAGCGTCGACTTCGGTGTGGCAATGCAGTTCGTCCAGCTTTTGGTGACTCGGTCCCCTATGTTCAGCGTTATTCCGCCATTCTCGTGGGGCGCTTCGAATATTGGTCTCAACCTCGTCTAAAGTGGTTGGCTTCTCAGTGTAAACTAAAGACTTGCCTTAGGTTAGGTTGGTATGATTGCCCAGGGAATGGGCACACTTGGACGAAGAAAGATTCGTCCTTTGTGATACCATTATGAAGGGGTGAGGCGGGAGAGAAAGACCGATGAGATGCAGGGAGAGGGCGGGGAGAGGTGGTGCTGGGATGGTTGGGAGCGTGCGTATTACGAACGATGACTATGTTTGCGTCGACCGCTTTATGCTGCTGATAAAATTCATCAGATTTTTAATGTCAGCGCCCGCTATATCAGCAGGCGTGGCAAAGAAGTAGGAGCCAAGATGCCTAGATCTTAGCCCCGCCAGAGCCGGGCAGCTAAGCAGAAGGTGCTGAGATGATTCCACCTCATCCTCCATACATCCAGCGCAAAAAGGACTCGAGGTGATTCCAAGTCTCACAGCATGCATTCCTCGCGCATTGTGTCCTCATTGCGCATTGTCAGCCTCAGAAGCTTGCCCGAGCGCCTCCGTTCCACACGTGGCCAAAAGGATTTCGCGACCTTACACGTTTGTGTACTTGCCCAGCGCTCGCTGAGTTGGTGCGATGCCCATCTTTCCAGGAGCAGACCAAAGACTTGGCTTAAAATAAATAAATAATTGGCGCGTGCACTTCTGTTGGTGGTTTGACCGAGCCCCTCGTCCTATTTGTGATGTGCATCTTGCTGTTGTTCCAGAAATGAAGGGACCAACAGTTTTAAGCCGACTGCGAAGGGCAGATTTTTTTACATGAGGAGCTTTTTCATGACAGAAATACTCTCGCAGGTTTGCCATTGCCTGCCGGGGGGAGACCGCTATTGGAAAAAACTTTTGCATCATTTTGATGCTCCATGCACAGAGATTCGAATCTGCGACCTCCAAATGATAGTCCCGCATCACCCATTCGGCTACAGCGACCGCCTTGGCTTAGCCCCAGACAAAATTCTCGAGGGTAATTAATGGTCGTCGCGTGACTAACCACACGTAAAATTGTCCTTTCACAACTTCGAGTGATTCATCGCTTGTATGACATACACCTATTGTGAGATTGAGACAATCTTAGGCATTAGTGGGACCAGCTTACATTCAATATTGCATAAACATTTGACTGTCAAAAAAAATTTTTTCGCGTTGGATCCCACACAATTTGTCAATCGCTCAAAAAAAGGCTCGTGTCGATTGGTCGAAGGAAATGCTCAAAAAATACGATCGCGGGGCTTCGAAACACGTCTATGACATCGTGACAGGTGATGAATCATGGATTTACGCGTATAAGCCCGAAAGTAAACAGCAGTCGACTGTATGGGTGGTTCAAGATGAGCCAAATCCAACAAAAGTTGTTCGCGCACGAAGCACTTCCAAGCAAATGGTCGCCTGTTTTTTCGGAAAAATTGGACATGTCGCAACCGTACCACACGAACAACGCAGAGCAGTAAATTTTGAGTGGTACACAACCATTTGTTTGCCAGTTGTCTTCCAAGAAATTAGGAAAACCAATCGCCAAAGACGGATCACTCTTCACCAGGACAATGCGAGCTCTCACACTTCGGCTCAAACAACTGCATTTTTGAGCACCCAAAACATCGAATTAATGGGTCATCCGCCGTATAGTCCTGACTTGGCACCGAATGACTTCTTTTTATTCCCGTACGTAAAAAACAAACTGAGAGGTCAACGTTTTTCGACACCTGAAGAAGCGGTTGCGGCATTCAGAATGCATGTTTTGGAGGTACCTCATTCAGAGTGGCAAAAGGGCTTCGACAATTGGTTCAAACGCATGCAAAAGTGTATAGATCTTCATGGAGAATATTTTGAAAAACAATAAAGTGATTTTCGATGATTAAAATTTGTTTTTGTTCTCTAATCCCGAAATATAAAAGGCACCCCTCGTATCGAGCGGTTTTGTTGTTTCTGGCCACACAGGGTTGGTTAACATCAACCGAGGACTTTTCATGATAACAGTACTTTCTTCCTCAGTTCGAGATGTCGCCACACCCTAAATCGCACTATTTAGTTAATCTTTGTGGATGCACTGATGCTTAGCCATACACTTGTGAGTTGTGTTCGCTGCAAAAATGTCAATTTTTCTTTTTGGCCTAACCCCTGAGTCGGAAGAGAGCCTCATCCGAGAAGATGATTTTTCGACAATAATCAATAATATTTTTTAGTGATTACCACACTGTGCTATGGGGGGAATGGCAACTGTTTTCCACACAGAAGTTTTTGCCATCCTAAAAGTAGCCGAATGGATAATCGAGACGAGATGGGGCGGGAAACAGATTGGAGTCTTCAGTGACAGTCAGGCTGCATTGAAGGCCCGCGAAGCAAACCTCAAAGATTGTTCAAGAATGTAAGAAGAAGCTTAATTCTGTCGCAAGACAAAACAGTCCAATACTTATATGGGTTCCGAGACACTCCGGTGTTCAAGGAAACGAAATTGCCGACGAATTGGCCAACCGTGAATCAGCGGTTCCCCCACAAGGGCCAGAGCCAATAATCGGAATCAGTTCCGTAGGAATCAAGAATTGGATCTGCGATTATGTAGGCAATCTACATAAAGAGCGATGGTCCGGTCTGGAATGCTGCAGAACTGCAAAGTATTTTGTGACAAGTCCGAACAGAAAACTGTCAAACTTTATACTAAAACTTAGAAGGAAAGACGTTCGGTTGATGGTCGGTATCATTACAGGACCTCATCCATTACAGGACAACCTCAGCATTTGACCACCATTGGAATATTGAGGACCCAGTGTGCCTGTCGTGCTTGGAGAAGGCGGATAGCACTGAGCACTTTCTCTGTGAGTGTCCTGCCTTTGCTAGAGCGCGACTACAGGTATTAGGTTCCGATGTCATGAGAATAAGTAATATTCGTTCTCTAAAACTGGAGAATATTAACAGATTTGCCAAATAATCTGGAAAATTCTGACAGGACTAACTATCTCTATCTCTGTCTCTATTCTTTTCCTATCTCTTTCTCTGATACTTTTCTCCTTCCCTCCTTGACTATCTACCCCCTTTCCAAAGATTTAGCCTGTCTTTAGCCTGAGTGTTTTCTTCTTCTTCTTAATTGGCGCTATAACCGCATACGCGATTTTGGCCGAGTTTAACAAAGCGCGCCAGTCGTTTCTTTCTCGTGCTAACCGGCGCCAGTTGGACACACCAAGTGAAGCCAAGTCCTTCTCCACCTGATCTTTCCAACGCAGAGGAGGCCGCCCTCTTCCTCTGCTACCACCAGCTGGTACCGCATCGAATACTTTCAAAGCCGGAGCGTTTGTATCCATTCGGACGACATGACCCAGCCAACGTAGCCGCTGGATCTTTATTCGCTGCGCTATGTCTATGTCGTCGTAAAGCTCATACAGCTCATCGTTCCATCGTCTGCGATATTCGCTGTTGCCAACGTGCAAAGGTCCAAAAATCTTACGCAGAATCTTTCTCTCGAACACTCCAAGCGTCGCTTCATCGGATGTTGTCATCGTCCAAGCTTCTGCGCCATACGTTAGGACGGGCATGATGAGAGTCTTGTAGAGTGTTAGTTTTGTTCGTCGAGAGAGGACTTTACTACTCAATTGCCTACTTAGTCCAAAGTAGCACTTGTTGGCAAGAGAGATTCTACGCCTGAGTGTTTTAGGTGCCAACAAATCTCCTGGTGCTCCATGGCTCGACCTTTTCAAATTCAAATTCAATTACCACACGCTCGGCAAGCGTGAAGAGACGCATAAAGAAATGGCAACCCTTACTGAATATTTTGACAGCAGGATGTCATTGAGCACTTGGACAGTTTCTAAAGAAGTAGAGAGAAATTAGTTATTTGCAGATAAAAAATGTAAAAAAACTCTAACCTGATTTCAGCGCAATAACCGTCGAATTCTGTCGAATTCACTAAACAATGAGTAGTGCAGCTTGCCCCTAATAGATAGCCCCAGAAAAAATACAAAAAGTGCTGTTTATTTTGAGATGCACCTTGTATAATATTCTTAACGCTATCACAAAAACAACTACATAACCACTGTCAATCAAAATTTCTTAACTCAAAACACGCTTTGGACATAAAAATCTCTGCTTAAATTTAAATGAATGAATTAAGTCAAGCTTATCTCTTGTTTAGAAAATCAAACACATGTGGGAGTCCTCAGTTTATAAAAATACTGTACTTTGATGTGCACACTTTCCGTATGCACACGTACAATTCATTCGCAGTAAATTGGCTGGTATGCAATCATTATTTATATTAATTTGTATTTTATTCTTTTAAGTATTTAATTGCATTCTTATGTACACAAATGTATCAGTGCGCTTTGCAACTCTGCATTTAAAAATACACATACACATACGTATGTATGTTGTTTTGTGTAAAATATGCTTATGCATACATACTTACATACAGATGTATATGTATGTTTGCTGGGAGGCGTTGTGAAGTCAACAAATTCATACGTACATACATACATACATACATACGAGTATGTACACATGTACTATAATTATTTTCTCAGGCGTTGCCGTGATTTTCATACACCCTTGCCAGCTACTGAGGGGATCCAGTCGCCTATTCTGTTGTTGTTGCAGTTGTTGTTTTGTTTATTGTAAACGCTCGTGGCTTTATTAAAATAGATTAACTATTTTATTTTTAAACAAAACTTAAGTGACAAAGCTACGCCAACTCTTACAAAGCAAGCTACAGATAAACAACAATAATTTTAATTACAATCGCAGCAGTAGCAACAACAAAACCATGCCCTAAATGATAAGAAATGCATTGTGAGCCCACATAATTATTTGCATACATACATACATGTGTTTATGTGTGTATATGCACACGAGATGTATTTTAAAACATTGAAATTCGTTTTAAAATACTCGCTTACACACTTTGCGATTAATCGCAAATTAAAGATTGCAAGAAATTGAAAACAAGCATTGCGATTACAGTATTAAGGGGGTATTCTAGTGTAGGCATGAATTTGAGGTATTTTTGTGGGTGCTACAAATAGAAAACGAAAAATATTTTTACTATCCATTTTTTTACCGGACATTTATTAATCTTTTAACAATACATAAAAAAAGGTCAAGAAAACAAAAACTGATAATTTTATAAGCTGTTGAAGTGGAGGATCCCAAAGCAAAATGGCGCGCTAAACTTGTCATGATTGCAAGCTTTCTAATGATCTGAAACATGAGTGATCGGATCTAAAAAATGAAAAAGAAGATTATTAATTTAGATGAATGCCAGTGGAAAAACTAGCTTTTTTTTGCTAAACTACATCTCTCCGAAAAAATAGAACATTTTTTTCGTACTTTTTGGACATTTTTTTTTTAAATACAGGGTGGCTGTTGAATTTTGCTACATTAAGAAACTCAAATAACTTTTTTTTTAGTGTATGGAATTCATTTATTTTTTTTTTCAAGTTGAAGGTCATTAAATTTTATTAAATGTAGCTTAACTAGTTTTAAAAATAATTGAATTTAAATGCCCACCATGCTCGTTGACACAAGTGCGGCATCTTAGTAAAAAGTTGTTCATTGCTGCTTTGAGAGTTGCGACAGGAATAGCCGCAATTGTTGCCCGAATGGATTGTTTTAGTTCATCCAAATTTGTTGGCTTTGTTTTATAAACTTCTTGTTTACATAAACCCCACAAGATAAAGTCAGGTGCAGTAAGGTCAGGCGACCTGGGGGGCCAACGAAATTCGGAGTTTCTTGAAATCAGTTTATTGGGAAATTTTCGTCGCAACTCTGTCATAACAGTCTGGGCTATGTGAGACGTTGCCCCATCTTGTTGAAACCACACAGAGTTCAAAGGAGTTCTCTTTCGGCGTAGTTCTGGATAAAAAAATTCTTTCAGCATTTTCAAATAACGGTCTCCAGTAACCGTAACGGTGTGACCATTTTCTTTAAAAAAATAAGGCCCGCCAATACAGCGTGAAGAAACCGCACGCCACACTGTCACGCGAAGAGGATGCAATTCCGTCTCGTGGAGTATCTGTGGGTTAGAAGTACTCCATATTCGACAATTTTGTTTGTTCACATTGCCGTTTAAATCGAAATGGGCCTCATCAGACATGAAAAGGCAGTTTAACATGTTTTGGTCTTCTTCCACCATTTGCAGGATCTTCTGGCAAAATTCCAAGCGAATCGGCAAGTCTGCTGCAATCAGTTTGTTAACCATTTGAATTTTGTAGGGAAATAAGTCTAAATCTTTGTGCATTATTGTTTGCAAAGACTGTCGGCTGACACCAAGTTGAGCAGATAAGCTTCTTGTTGAAACCCTTGGATTGCTTTGTATAGCTGCAGCTACAGCAGCGATCGTTTCCTCCGTCCGAACTGGTGGGTTTCGATGATAAGGCCTTCTTGCGACTGTTCCTTGCTCAGCAAAATTATTCACCAGTCTCATTATGGTCCATCTGCTCGGGGGATCGTCGCCAAACATCCGCCTGTACTCTCTCTGTACCAAAACTACGGACTCCAGTGCGTGATAGCGGCGGACAATCCAAATTCTTGTTTGCGTGTCCCAGTTATCCATTTTAATAAATTTTAAAGATCAATCTGCAAATTAAAACAAAAATGGAACAGATAGCTTAAAAAGAAAAAAAGTTATTCAATTTTTTTTTGGTAGCGGCTTTCATCAGCCACCCTGTAGTAAACATTTTCTTTGTTAAAATAATAGTTTGAACGATAGAGATATGTATTGAGAAGATTCACAGCAAATTCCAAGTGAATCGGTTAAGCACAATTTGAGATATTATGTAAAACGTTTTGAAAAATGTAGTTTCGAGAAAAATGCGTTTAAAGTTTTCAGACAAGATGCCATGTCACCGAAAATGCTGTAACACATGAAATAATAGGAGTTTTAAAAAATCCTCATAATGACACATTCTTCATTGTCTAAACTTTGAAAATATGCAAAAAAATTCTACACTAGAATACCCCCTTAACGGCGTTTAACAGCGCCAACACTTTAAAGCATATTCAAGATAATTGCGCCAATTTTTTTTTTTTTTTTAATTGCAAAAACAAAACAAAAACAAATTTTTTGGAGCATTTTAATTTGATGTCAAAGCCGAAATTTAGAAAATTAGCTGATTGCTCTAAGTCGTCTAATGAATTTCTTTGGTTTTGCTTGTACGTAAAAAAATCTTTTAAATGCCCAACCTGAATTATAAACCTATTTATTATAGTATGTTTTGGTTAAAACACAAATCTTTTTTGGTCAGATTTTATTAGAAACTAAAACTTAGTAATATTTTTCTAATAGCAGTCGCCCCTCAGCAAATGATAAACCTCTAGGTGTATTTCTGCCATGAAAAAGCGACTCATGAAAACCATCTGCCGTTCGGAGTCGACTTGAAACTGTAGGTCCCTCCATTTGTGGCGCAACATCAAGACGCACGCCACAAATAGGAGGAGGAGCTCAGCCAAACACCCAAACAGGATCTAAGCGCTAATTATATGTATATATAATACTAAGTAATTACAATATATAAAGGGGTTTTCATTGGGAGCGCCCGAACTTTGAAATTAAGCAAAGTGATATTGCCGCAAATGTTTTTATACCCGCGCGCACTTGTCCGCAAAAGGGCGAAAGGGCACCGAAAAAATTTGAAGATACTCAACTGCAACAATTATTGGTTGAAGACGCATGTCGAACCTTTGATGATACGTCTAAAGAGTTGGATGTTGATAGATCAACCGTCAGTAAACGTTTGCACGCGATGGGAATGGTCCAGAAAGCAGATAACTGGGTGCCACATCAACCAAGGGAGAGGTATATCGAGAGACGTTTGGTGACGTGTGAGATGCTTCTTGAACGACAGAAAAGAAACGTTTTGTTTTTTCAGAAAATATCAGGTGTTATTTTTAAATTGTATACTCTGTACTACAAATATATAATATGTACGGCGATTCCTATTCAAAATATATATTTAATTCGAATTTAAAAAGAAACTCGAACTTGGAAGACCTTTTACGTATACGAGTACGTAATAGTACCACATTCGTAGTAATTCTCGCACGCGAATATGAATGTGTATGTATGTATGTATACGGTTTATAAAATACTATTATATATGCAACATAACTGATAACTAAAAAAATATTTAAGTCTGAAATGAATCAAAGGTTATCTACCCCCTGCATTATTTTGTATTTCTTTTTGTTATTGTCTGCATCTACATTTTAAACAACAAAAATCTATAAGTACTTATGTTCATAACCCAAAATCACTGCCGCATGCAAAGGGTAATCAACATCATTTTACAGCTCTCAATTTTCTTTCTTCGTGATTGCTTCCAAACATTTCTTTGTGAGTGAGTTAATTGTGAGGAGGCCAGCCCTGATAAGCGACTCCGATGCATTCGTTAAAAGCTTGATTGAGTTGAACTCAGAGTCCTTATGATACCGTAAAAGAAATTTCAAACTGGCTCTACTTCCCTGAAACCAGTAGGTGCACGGAATTCATTGCATCAGTCACAGGGCATCACTAAGTTTCTCACTGAAAACTATTTGTTTGAGCTCTACCCCGGAATTCCCGGAGTATATTCCAAAATTCAAAACGCAAGTTGGTCTCTCAAAAATGATTCGGCCTCAAAGAACTCCCCATCAACTGCAACGCACTTATGCCAGCGTTTGATCCAGCTCGCGAAACACTTTTCGAACTCTATTTTCGGTGTAGCCTCAAAGCCGTCTTCGATTTGTCGATTACTTCCTTTTGGCTGTTGAAATGCGTTCCCCGTGGTGGTTTTTTGACTCGATCGAACGGAAAAAAATGCAGGGAGCCATATCAGATGAATTCGATGTTTATTGGATGGTATTCGTTTCGTTCTTGATCAAAAATTCACGGATAATGATTGCACCGTGCGACGCTGCTTATTATGGTGCAAAATCCAAGAGTTGTTTTCCCACAAATTCTTTCCTTTTTGGCGAATTGCTTCACGTAAGAGTCTCATAATGCCCAAAAAATAGTCCTTCTTAACTGACTGACATCTGGCAAAAATTCGTGAAGTAAAATACCGGTGTAATCCATAAAAGCCGTTAACATCGCTTTCTTTTTTGACTGCAGGCGACGTGGGTTTTTAGTCTTGGTTCATTCCGAGCTCCCCACTCGCTCGCCTGATGCCTAGATTGCGTGTCGTATTCACACACTCGCATTTTGTATCCAGTAATGATGCGTTTGATGAATGTTGGGTCGTATTCAGCCGTAGTAATCATGTCTTTGGCGATATCAATGCGGTGCCCTTAATGCATGAAATTCAGGTCCTTTGGGACCAATTTTGCAGCAGGTTGGTATTGTTGCCCAGCAATGAGCACACTTGGACGAAGAAAGATTCGTCCTTTGTGATACCATTGTGAAGGAGGTGAAAGGGAAAGACCGATGGGATGCAGGGAGAGGGCGGGGAGAGGTGGTGATGGGATGGTTAGGAGCGTGCGGATTACGAACGATGACTATGTTTGCATCAACCGCTTTGTGCTGCTGATGAAATTCATCACATTTTTAATGTCAGCGCCAGCTATATCAGCAGGCGTGGCAAAGAAGTAAGAGCCAAGATGCTTGGATCTTAGCCCCGCCAGAGCAGGGCAGCTAAGGGGAAGCTTTTGCAGCAACATAGCGCAAACCCATATCATTAACTACATTGTGCTGAATGGATCCATAAGCAATGTTTAACTCCTCCGCCTGCACTCTAATGGTTAATTTGAGGTTATTGACCAATTTTCCTTTCACTCTATTGATGTTTTCATCAGTTTCCGATGTCGACGGCCTGGCACTATGTTCGTCATCCTCTATGGACTCACGAGCTCTTCTGAAGCGTTCATGTCACTCCTAAGCGGTTGTTTTCTTTTCTTGGCACCATTGAATCAGTTTTTAACGCAAAATTTAATTCAAACTCGTTGTTGCAAGTTCAAATTCGTAAATAATAATAAAACTGTGACTTTTACAAATGTCGAGCAATAGCGTTAAAATATTGGTAGAAATGTTATCCATAGATGTGGCAACCTAATAAAAAAAAATAGAACTGAAATCAGTTTACTTAGAGCCTCATCTGTTATTGTTCTGGGAGCATTGTGATAAAGATGTACTCGTATATCTAGAAGTGCTTGCCAATGTCGGAAATCATTCCTAGGTACATCTAACTCGATGTAAACTAATCAAGCAATGGTCTGTAAGGACTGCTGTTTCTAGATGGATATCCTGTCTACTGAGCTTGTGTAATAAAGCCACTTATCTCGCCATATGAGGGTTCCATGCTTCAACTTTAATTCGTAGTTGCTCAGAATTTTTCATTCCAAACAAATTTGTGTAGCATTACAGGTTTATTGCCTAGTACATGGCTAATTTTACTATGAAAACTCGTCCCATGTCGAACTAGTTTTTGTTTTTTTATTTATTATAATTGTGAAACAACAAAGCAATTTTTATTGCACTTAACAAAAGACGGTGACTGCTGAGCCCTCGCTGTATTAAAAAACAATTACATATTTATGAATTTGGACAAATGCAGTTATTTATATTCTGCGGACAATTTTTGGGCCTATGCACGTTGGTGACGGCGAGTATCGTAGACGATGAAACAATGAGCTGTAGGATCCAGCGGCTTCGTTGGCTTAGCCATGTTGTTCGAATGGATACAAATGCTCTGGCTCAGAAAGTACTCGATGCGATACCAGCTGGTGGTAGCAGAAGAAGAGGAAGGTTCCCTCTACGTTTGAAAGACCAACTGGCGTCGGTAAGCACGAAAGAGAAACGACACTTTTTTAAACGCGGCCAAAATCGCGTAAACGGTTATCACGCCAATCAACAAGAAGTTATTTATGCATTGCAAGAATACGTTTCCTAGGTATACGATATCATTGGATAATATTAATCTTATAGGGCCAGGCGGCCGCCGTAGCCGAATGGGTTGGTGCGCGAATATTATTCGGAAGTACACAGGTTTGAATCTCCGTGCATGAACCACCAATTGATAGAACAAAGTTTTTTCTAACTGCGGTCGCCTTTCGGCAGATAAGTGTATTTCTGCCATCAAAAAACCATCGTGCCGTACGGAGTGGGCGTAAATCTATAGGTCCCTCCATTTGTGGAACGAACGCCACCAAAAAAGGATGTTGTGAGTTAAAAATTTAACAATTTTCTTATTTTTTTCTATTGAAACAGTGTTCAACAATATGGGAGGATTTTCTTGAATATATATTTCATTTGTTATTCTATGAACTGGGGCCACTCGCAAGGATGTGCTTAGTAGCAAATTTAGCCAAGGAAGCAGTATTGGCAGGATAGTGAGTTGAGACCAGCCAATCTATATGAATCTGAGAATGGCCTAAACGTAATCGCATGAATGTTTTATTTCCCTACATCGACATGATGGTTGGTAAATAGTTTTCCTTTTGTTCAATTCAATTCTCTTGCTATTGCCATTGAACATGTAGCCTAGCTTTTGCGAGTATGCACTTAGGTGTTGATGGAGATATAAACTGGATTAGCTTCTCCGGGTAGTAGCTTTACCAATTGGGACTTAGCTTCGTAATGGGATGTAACTGTTGGCCATGGGCTGTTAAAATAAACGTCGCGATTGTACTTGTACAGTATAAATATGAATGCACGAGAAATTCATATAACAAAATTAAGAAATTACTTCATTAAATAGACCAAAAAAAGCCCAAATAACGACCGAATATGCACCTGTACAATAAAGCAGATGTGAGGCAAGACTGCGATGCACATGCAGCTAACGGCTCGTACAAATTTGATACTGGAATATTAATTTTTTTTCACACTAGGCAGAATGTCTGGATTTCATAACTTAAACTAAATTCTTTCCCGTAGTCAACGCTACTCAATTGGTGGGTTTCTCCAAATACTAATAAATATACATACAGTCTGTGTCAGAAAAAAGGATCTGCGATTATTCATGAAGTATAAAAGATATACTCGTATATTTAATATTTTGTAGAAAACCCTGAGACGCAATTACTCAATAAGCCGTGTAGTCTTCATCGTTGGAGTATATCCTGGCATCTTCTCGGCATGCTTTGAACCAGCTTTTCTGCGTAGCTCGTCGACAAAGAGGACCAGATTTTGCGCACTTGACGCACGAGTTGCTTTAAATCGTGGACTGGCTTTCCGGCAAGATGCGTTTTCATAATTCCCCATACATTTTCAATGGGGTTGGCGTCTGGGGACTGGGAAGGCCAGTCCATTACTGTGACGCTATTTTCTTCTTTGGTTGTTTTTCAATGTGTTTTCCGAGAGCAGTTTCTCTTTTTAACAAGAATTGTGCGTGCTTGGCGTAGTCGCAAAAAAGGGTCCCGTTTAAAAAGTTGAACGATCACTTTATCCTGCTTTTTTGTCGTCACTCGCTTAAAGCTGCGCTCGGAAAAGTCATCAACGTTTTTGTACACTTTATACCGCTGATTCCACATAACAACAAACTTTTTTGATTTTTTAATTACTTTTGCAGCCGCAGCGTAAGATAATTTCGGCCCTTTCGAATGCGTGCACAAAAATACCGCCTCAAAACGCTTCGCGTACTTCTCACTCATTTCTGTTTAGTTGCGCTTACGGGAGAGTTTCGAACGACACTAATCTGAGTTAGCACTGGCGACGTAGCCTTTGAGTGGGACTATTACGCAGCAAAAAGCAGAACGAAATATATCTTGAAGTTACAAAGAAAAATCCGGTTCTTTTCTTCTGACACAGACTGTATGTCCCGAGAGCCTAAGCTAGCTATAGGGCTTCCTTTCTCAATCTCCTTTTCTCGCTGCGAATAAGATAATTGGATACTATCGTCCATATAGATCCAACTACAAACTACAAACTGTCAATTTATGTCTTCTGTGTACGGGAGATCTAAAGGAAAAAATTCTCAGCACTATTGAAGAGCATTTTCGGTGAAACACGAAGTTCCATTCCTTCAATTTTCATAGATAAAGTAGACGCTTTACCACATGAAAACAACCGCCAATAGAAAACCAGCTGCTGCACTCAAATCCGAGGAGTGTGTGAGCCACACATACCAAATATGAACCCCTTGCCGTGCTTTAACGAGTCTGACTCGTGATGAAAATTTTGGCCCAAACATGAATATGGCGAGCCAGGCTCTTGAATAGATCGTCGATCACGAGCCGAGGTCGTGTACAAATAGTCGAATCAAACATAAACATCAACTTCAAGCTTCAACTCCATTTCTACAAAATTGAGAAACTCTGCAATGCAAAGTTACGTTGGACAGGAACAACTGCCCTCTACCAGCCATTCGAACCAGAACAAGCGTTAGACAAGGCAATTTACTTTCGAGGAATTTCTGCATTTCCCACACTAAGAAAGCAGGGAGCAAGCGTGATAGCTTTTTATGCATAAAGTTTATTGCATCAGCGCATTCGCATGTCCAACTCAAACATGACCCAACTCAAGGCGTAAAATCTCGATCTATTAGAAAAAGATTTTCCTTTCTACAATCTACTCATAGTAGTCGGCCACTCCATGAAAAAAAAAAACATATAATTGGCACTTACATCCATTTTGGAAGTTTGGCCGAGTTTGCGTGGAGTGCGCCTTGAGTTTTAAGCCGATTCCGAACGTCAGATATTTTTTATGAAGAGCTTTTTCATGGCAGAAATACACTCGGAGGTTCACCATTGCCTGCCGAGGACGACTGCTATTAGAAAACACGTTTTCTATCAGTTTGGTGGTTCATATACGGAGATTCGAATGGTAGTCACGCACCAACCCATTCGGCTACGGAGGCCCATTGAGTAACTGCCGCTCTTTCCCATCAACCCGGAACCAACCGATTAGTATTCACATGCAAATCTACTCATAGTAGTGGCCGACTCCGATGGTATTTCAGCCATAAAAATGCTTTTTATAAAAACCAATTGCCGATTAGAGGCAGCATAACACTATAGTGCCCTCCATATATAGGACAACATCAACCACAAATTGGAGGCGAAATCCCAACTAACACATGTTGAAAATTAGCTGAAGCTTTCTTAACTGAAAAATGTATGCTCGTACAAAAGATATTTGCATAGCAGTTATTGAAAAAATCATATTATTGACAAATTACTGGTATACATAAATATTTTCCTTTCTTACAGATGATGTTCCCTCAACAAACAGTGAATTTTCATAACCTGCTATGCCTTAGCTTGGTCGTGATTAGCCTAGTGTTTTGTGTGGAGCTATCGCCGCACTGCACTGAAGCTATTCCTTTACTTCCCGGGGGTAGCAGCGATGTAGAGTTCAAACGCTACTGTAGTACCAACCTCTCAGATGCCATCCGCCTAATATGTGGCGGGCGTTACTATTCGCTATCACGAAAGTTTCGTAAGTATAAAAATCGCATCGCATTTTACACATGGATTTAATTTCACCGTAATATTTTTTTACAGCTGATAGTGTCGGCATGGGTCATGTCTCCAGCCTAAAACGGTTAGCCGGCGAGGACGGTGAATACCGGCAACCCTTTCAAGGTGCCATACACGAGTGTTGCCGGCGTCCATGCGGCTACTCGGAGCTCAAGTCATATTGTGACCCTGATTACTGATATTAAGATGATAGGCGCGCACATGACGTAAGAGCGATTAATAATTACTCGCTGGATGTACTCACACACGAATTTTAACTCATCTATTAGCCATAACCTCATGCATAAGAATCATACGAATTTGTTTTAACGATTTTACAAATACATATTAATGAACCCTTAAAATAATGCTTTAGAATAAGAATTAAATGTCTCGTCTAATATATGTATACAGGTATTATAATTGAAATATCGGTTACTTATACATACATGTGTATGTATAGGTGATCACGCATGCATATCTGCACACATAGATCGGTAGTTATGTATGTATGTGTAGTGAAAGGAGAAGTTGAAGGTTGATAATGTGACCCATGTGATATAAGTACGTGAAGTTAAATTATTTTTGTGAAACAATGACGAAAACAACAAATATTATAATAGAAAATTGAGTCGCGATCTATGATCTGTAAAAATGATTTTACGCATTAAAATGGAATACCAGATCCAACTTTTATATCTAGAAGAAACAAGTGATTGGGACATTGCAATGTGTTTTGTCATGCATATGTATGTATATTGTATATGTGTGTACATATAATATATTGAAAAAACTGGCTTGTACTGTTTACAAATTTTATACTATGAGTATTTGTTGAGATTAATGAATAAATTATTTGTTTTGTTGTATTACTACTAAAACTCATTATTTCTAGTTAAATTGATTTTAGCTGAATTTATGAAACAAAAACGTACAGAAACAACGGAATAGTTAGTTAAATCATTTATCGTTTTAAATATTGTAATTCGCTATATAACTTAGTAACTAATACATATGTGCAAAAGTCTAATTTTAATACAAAGTAGCGCTAATAACTATTAAAATTAAAAATAATATATTGTAAATCATATAATATCCTGCATTTTTAATTTAACTGTCTGTTCGAGCAGGAGGTCTGAACAAATTGGCTTACTTGTTTTACTGCTACAACAACAACAACAAATTGGAGGTAGACGAAGATTGATTTGAACGACAGATAGAAACAAGCTTGACACTCTGCAAAACAAAATAGCAAAACCCACAGGCTTATTTTATTTTATTACTAATAAATCCTGCGGCGATCGCAAAATAGCAAAATCCACAGGCCTATTTTATTTTATTATTTTTATTTCCTTCGGCGATCCCAACGGAGTAACATCGAAAAAATGCTATTATCAATTCCGAAGTGGCCACAAAAATCTGCTTAATTTCGAAATTCGTGAAATCGAATCAATGTTTCTGCTTTGACAATTTTTCGCAGCAATTTTATACGAATGTTTTACTTCGACGAGAGACGACATAAATTAAAAAAAATAATTGAAGATAGGTAGGTGAATAGTTGAAGTATCAGACTGGCACTCCTCAAGTAGCACTAGAACGCCGTTTTCATGTAATTATGAAACCTCCAACGGGCAGATTCTTCTTCTTCTTCTTAATTGGCGCTATAACCGCTTACGCGACTTTGGCCGAGTTTAACAAAGCACGCCAGTCGTTTCTTTCTCGTGCTAACCGGCGCCAGTTGGACACACCAAGTGAAGCCAAGTCCTTCTCCACCTGATCTTTCCAACGCAGAGGAGGCCTTCCTCTTCCTCTACTTGCAGAGCCGAGACGTTTGTATCCATTCGGACTACATGACCCAGCCAGCGTAACCGCTGGATCTTTATTCGCTGCGCTATGTCGTCGTAAAGCTCATACAGCTCATCGTTCCATCGCTGCCAACGTGCAAAGGTCCAAAAATCTTGCGCATAATCTTTCTCTCAAACACTCCAAGCGTCGCCTCATCGTATGTTGTCATCGTCCAAGCTTCTGCGCCATACGTTAGGACGGGCATGATGAGAGTCTTGTAGAGTGTTAGTTTTGTTCGTCGAGAGAGGACTTTACTGCTCAGTTGCCTACTTAGTCCAAAGTAGCACTTGTTGGCAAGAGAGATTCTGCGTTGGATTTCAAGGCTGACATTGTTATCGGTGTTAATGCTGGTTCCTAAATACACGAAGTCTTTTACAACCTCAAAATTATAACTGTCAACAGTGACGTGGGTGCCGATACGCGAGTGCGCCGACTGTTTGTTTGAAGACAGGAGGTACTTCGTTTTGTCCTCGTTCACCACCAGACCCATTCGCTTTGCTTCTTTATCCAGTTTGGAGAAGGCAGAACTAACAGCGCGGTTGTTAAGGCCGATAATGTCAATATCATCGGCATACGCCAACAATTGTACGCTCTTATACTAAAATATTGTGCCTGAGCGATTCAGTTCTGCGGCTCGTACTATGCTCTCCAACATCAGGTTAAAGAAGTCACGGGTCAGCGGGCAGATATCTGCACCCAATCAGAGCTGTTGATGTAATGGGGAAGATTGATGGGATTTAGGTCGGAGCACTCCCTCTCTTAATCATCTAGCTGCCGAACCCGGAAATTTACAGAGAAAATGCTCAAGTATCTCCTTCTCTGAAAGATCGCTAGGGCTTCTGCAATGGTGATTAAATGCTAAGCCCACCCAATTATTGATTCAAAATGTACAAAAGTGTAAGGAAAATGATTGTGCATAATTTTCAATAATTTTTTTTTTCAATAAGTCTTGGCTATCCACACACCACAGTCAATGCGAGAGGTTGATTAATATGCTGACGGCCACTCTGGGGTGGAGGGAAATGAAAGAGCGGATGAATGTGCAAGGAAATGCGTTGAGTTTGACTTTCAGCGAGTAGGAGAGGACATGAGCATTCCTCTAAATGAACTAGCGTTGCGGTTGACTTGAGCATAATCGCGGAAACTAATAGAAGGTGGTCTCTGACTACTAACTGCTATATATCCAAAGCGCTCTGGTCAAAACTGAATCTTAAAAAAGGACAAAACGTCTTGCTTGGATGCAACAGATCAACTACCAGCGCCCTCAAAGATGTTATAACGGATAAATGCTCTATTGGCAGCCTAGCCAGTAGAGTGGGTGTACTCACAATGGCTTTTGCAGGAGTGTTGGAGATGAAGAAGGAATTTAGTCGATACAATACCTCCTCTGTGAATGTCCTGCACTTCAAAGAAGCCATGCCAAATAACTTGACGATTATTTCTTTGAAAACCTGGGAAATGTGCAAAATGTTTCTCTAGAGGGACTAGCACCCTTCTTCAAAAGATCTAAGTGGTTTAAGCAACTTAGTTAGGGGATGGAAATCAAATGCCCGTATCACAAAGGGCCTTAGGGCTACCGAATGTATTGTCTTAGGCAAGCAACCTGGCTAATGACTTAAAGCAATTCAAAGAGTCTAAAGAAAACAGAGTAGTCAGTCTACATCCGCGATACCATGTACCAGTGCAGTCTGGTGGCTCTTCCCGTCACTTCCACATCTTTGCCTGCGTCAAGAGTTAGCCTTCTGTCTTTTCAATTTCACAGATTTCGTTTGAAAGCAGGTTTGCCGTTGAACATGAATGATATTGTGGCCAATTTACTTTTTGGTCAAAACTGATCAACTTTTTGACTATCACTCAAACCTGTAAGTGTGGTATTCACATTTCTCGTTGGAGAAGCATCGCTGCAGATAAGTAATATCTAACAAGAAACTATCATTGGACATACTCGTATTGGCCACCGAACTTCTGCACTGTTACCTGAAACTACCAAGCGCAGCTTATTGTTTTAGGAATTTTTCAAAAAGTGCGTTGATCTCTTATAATTCTTTGGCGGGCGCCATTGGTATGCAGCCGACGGATGTGACGAAATTTGTGTAATAATTTTTTGCTTCTTCTTCTGTTCTGTTAAAGGTTGAGGAAAAATAAAACAAAAATACTAAATAAGTGATTTGAAATAATAAAATGTATTTAGTAAATGCAATTCAGTGGTAATTAATTCAAACTGAAATTTCCTTTGTTGCAAGTTCAAAACCAAAATGGTATAACTGTGTTAACATGCATGTATACATATATGTTATGTACGAGTATACCCATAACTTTTAGTTTTATTATAAGACTACAATATTGTTGTTTAGTGGCTCTGTCTAGCCTATAGCGGCTAGAAGACTAACTCCTATAAATCGAACCTATCAAATCGACTTCTCATTCGGCAAATCATCTGTGAAAGTTGAACCATGTAAACATCTTTTAAGTCTAAAATTTCACCACAAGCTCGAGCTGAAGATTTTCTGTTTATAAAAAACTACCAAGCATTCAGATTGAAGTGTTTAAGAAACTCAGAGCTTTATTGGTCATTTGCTTTTCTGCTTTCTCTTTTTCTCATTCTGCTTATATATAAGAACGAACTGTCAAAATGTCAACAGTACGACAAATTTTTCAAAATTGAAAACAAATTTAGTCAAAGTGCAGCCAATTTTTTGAAAAATAGGTTGCATGTCCATAAACATTGAATGAAAACAAAATTAGTTGCATAGTAAACTTCGTGTTTACAATAGAGTTACAAGGGGTTGTTAGAACAGTTAATTTTTTTCTTGCGTTTCGGTAATTGAATCAAAGTAATCTGCTTTCCTATTATTGCGTTATTCGATTTTTTTAAATTAGATTTGATTCTTTATGAGCTTTGCATTTTGACCTCAAGGTCTTGTGTGCCCTCTACTCATCACAGTACCTCATCCAGATACTGAAATAGTATCTTTAAAGCCGAAGTTCTTGGAATAAGGGAAGCTTGCAGGATAATTAGAAATCATCCACAACAACTATCGGAAGTATGTTTTTTTTCAGATAGTTCAAATGGCTGCTTGTAACTTAACTTTAAAGTCACCTATAACCAATTCAAAAAGCATCAGACAATGCCAAGAAGAATTTAATGCATTAGCGCGCACGACAGACATCACTCTCATCTGGGTACCCATGGGTACTGGGGTAGGAAATGAGAAAGCTGATGAACTGGTAAGACAGGGGGCATCCTATAACGAATCCGAAGTAGTGCAAAAAGGCTGTCCCAAGGAGTGCGCAAAAGGCAGATCTTCTCGCTATTCCAGAAGCAGGCCGTTGACAGATGGACTAACACGAATACCTGCAAAATAACTAAACGAATGTGGCTAGAACTGACGAGTTCTTAAGAAAGCCATATTCAACATTACGTCAACAATAACCGGTGGGGTGGTCGTACAACGATTGATGCAGAAACTGCAAACGAGAAGAATCTAAAGAAACAGTCTTTCACTGCCTGTGTGAATGCTCAAGTCTCGGTGCTCTACGACATAGAATGCTGGGGGAATCTCTCAAAAAGAAGTGAGTTTGTTAAACCTGTTTGGGTTGTACCCTCCCATTAGGGATTTCGCCTTCCCTAACCTCATAGTTGGGTGCCAGCACTCCCCCCTTAGCCCTAGCTCTTCATCCCTAAGCTTCTCTTTTATGGTGTGTTGTCCGATAGCAAGGAATGACTCGGGTTTTATTAAGGGCGAGGCCTAGCCTCTCTCGTCAATGTGTCTGCTATTTCGTTCCCAGTTAAACCCCTGTGTCCTGGAACCCAAATTAGCCGGATGCAATTGTGCGTTCCTAGTAGATTAGGCTTCTCGATACAATCAAGGACCAGTGAGGATTTTATCTCTCAGGACGATAGACCCATGAATATCGCCTGACTGTCACTCAGAATGGCAATTCTAAGTCTAAGTTTATCTCTGCACATACACAGATTGCATACATCTCCGCTTGAAAGATGCTTGAAAAACTACCCATCGGTACAGAGCGCTTGATTCTGGGGCCGTTCCAGCTCCTATGCCTTCTGGGGTCTTCCAGCCATTTGTGCAGCAGTGCAGGCACACTCACAGCAGTGCACACGAGTTTATTTTCAAATGCAGGTCTACTCCGTTTAGCTTATTGTTTAGTTCAATTCTGAACTTCTTTTCGAATTTAATTACTTTAGTGAGCACTTTCATGTTTTTATATAACATCATTTTTCCTCTCCCGAAGCCTTGTCTAGTAATTTTCAGCATGGTACGCTTGGCTTATTGCCGAATAACTAAATGAAGCGGTGTCAACTCAAACATCACCTCCATCGCAGCGGCAGGGCCGGTCCGCATCGCCCCCGTGATGCACACGCACGCTAAGCGCTGAAGCTTAGTTAGTGTTGCCCGCACCGTCGAGAGAGGGACTCTCAGTGCCTAAGCGGCCGCTCCATATGTCACTATTTGTCATATTTTGATGTTTACATTCTGGGGAATTCTGCTGTTTCCGTGGGGCCGCAATCTTATGGCGGATTCTTATAGAACTCGACAAAATAAAACGAAATGAAGGAGTAAAATTTTTTGATATCTCGCTTAGTTTTCGAAATATTGAATAAAAAAACGGCTGGAAAAATGGACGGAAAGGAGTTCTACGTAAAAGTACTGTGGATTGCGTAGCCGGAGTTGGACTGATGAAGGCTATTTTTTTGAAGCGCGGCGGAAGGCGACCCACGCGAAAAGAAGTAAACATTTTTACTTTTATATTTTATTTTTCATATTTAATATCTCGAAAACTAAGTGAGATATCAAAAAAGTTTACTCCATCATTTCGTTTTCTTTTGTCGATTTCTATAAGAATCCGCCATTATATTGCGGCGCCACGGAAACAGCAGTATTGCCACATTCTGTATGAAATTGTTCCACTAAACCGCTAAATTGCACAAAAATACATGAAATGTTTTGTTGCCCTAATGATCACCTTGTACAGATTACCCTTGATATAATTCTTTAAATTTCGATGATACGAAAAAATAACATCATCGATATTTATGTGTTAACAACATCAAATATTTTTCACCAATGTGTCGATAATTTAGATATATCGATGTATCGTTGGAATCTTTACATGTTTTGCAAATTTGTAAATCCTATAAACATCACATTGGGCTGTGATACTCACTTTCTTTTTTTTTAAGGCAGTTGATTCGTTCAATAATTTATTTTAAGTGTAATGCGCAATTAAGAAATAATAATAAATGCACCGGACAGAAAATTGTCTGCAAATGTCTCGGAAAGCACAACCAGATTGCATACGATACTTTCTGTCATTGCTTCGATCAGATGGCTCGGACTCTTCGCAAGTTGAAGAGCTTGTCCGTGTGCTTGTGGAATTGGGAAGCTATGAAAAATGTAAATACACTTTGATTGTTGGAAACTCTTTCCTTAAATCGATATTTTTC
Source organism: Anastrepha ludens (assembly GCF_028408465.1). Lineage (NCBI taxonomy): Eukaryota > Metazoa > Arthropoda > Insecta > Diptera > Tephritidae > Anastrepha > Anastrepha ludens. The sequence continues at coordinate 105,885,788 of NC_071499.1, forward strand.
TGAAAAATATAGCGTTAGCCTCAGAAACTGTTCAAAATGCTTTACAAGATGGAATACTCAGACCGGCATTTCAAAATAACGCAGGATCATCGCGTGTTCCGCGATTATTACGATTACCAAAAATTGATGAAGTTAAGGTATTTTAAATAAAGAAATCATACTTTAAACCAAAGTTGATAAATGTTTTAAATTTTTTTTCTTTTCATAGAATGATTTTTCACATGACTTCTACTGCTTCGAGTGTCATTTGCCTGGTTCCTTGACGCACTGTCGACAATGTCCGCGCTCATTTCATCGGTTATGCTATCGCAAAGATCCAGAAAGACCAAACTATCCGGTACCTTCAGGTAAGACCCAAAAAAATCGACCACCCGCCTTCAGTTCAGACACTGACACTGACTCGGATGCTGAAGGTACAGCCCAAGGCTCTACATCTTTTGATTATGAGAGTGATGTGCGTGCCTCATCTTCTTTGTTGCAACTAGACCCCAGTTCAACAAATAGTTGGAGACAACAACGATTAACAGAGGAAGTTACTGTTGACAGCACCTCATCACCTGTACAAGCAGTGTTTCACAGGGTTGAAAATGAACCAAGAAATACCACGAATTCTTCAACGTTTTGCAACAAGTTAAATAGCAACAACAAAATGTATGCGGAAGAGTTTGATACGGAGTCAAAAACCAAAGTAGAAGTGGTTTGTTTGGGCGAAGTCCGCCCACCCACACGAAAGCGGCGACGCACCATCACGTCAAATATTTCGTATAAAAGTGAGATTTGTCAAAGTGAAGAAATGGAGTCTGATTTAGATTTATGTACTTGTTGCCGATTGTTGAAAACAGCAGAGCTTCGCCATCCGCCGAATATGCAACCGGACGAACTATGTTTTCTAATCGGTTTTACATTCGAACGTAACCGCTCCTGGGTGAGTACTAACAGATTTTTCAACTTCTTATTTTTAATCTTAATTGAAGTTATTTTATAATTAATTAGAAAGTATTTAACTCTCATTAATTCCACAACAGGTCTCACATGATGTGTTGAGCTATTTCGAGTCAATAAAATTGCCTAGTCAATGTGCAACGATTGTTTCAAAATTACTCTTTAAGTTCCCCGAAAAAAATCTTGACGACATTGCAGCTAAACTTAAATCGTTGAGGTATAATCTATTGACCGAGTTTCTTGTGGACATACTGGACCTGCAGCATAACATTGGGTTATTTTTTGGACGTGAGTCTTCTAATTCAATATAATACAAAATTCTTATTTAAAATATACTCCGTAGCTAATGGCACGGAAATGGAGGCTACAAAGTGGATGGTGCGTGATATTGCATACGATTTGGCAGAGATCCGCCGCTGTCCAGACTGTTTTCGGCATTCGCACGAAAAACATTCAAGTGTCTGGTTTGCTAAACCATGCATCCAACGTCACGAATTAGTTTTTGCCAAACATAGCGGGTTTCCTTATTGGCCGGCTAAAGTTATACGTCTTCTGCCAAACAATAAATACGACGTCCGTTTCTTCGGCGGCAATCATTCGCGCGCTCTTATAGAGTCACGTTTAATACGCCCGATCGACACAGATATCAAGTCGCTAAAGATTGGTAATAAACCAGCTATTAAAAAAGCTCTAGAGGAGCTGCGTATTCATCAGGTGCTGTCAGCATATCCTCCTAGCATATTTTCGTTCCATGCAGACAAAACAGAAATGGAGCAAATTATAAGAAATGCTTTACAAAGAACAGCAGATCAATTCATGATTAACACAAACAAAGGAAGAATGCCGCCAATGCGTCGACAAACGATTTGTAACACAGTGCCAACTCTAAGAATGAATGCTTTTTTCGATAACTCGAACGATGTTTCATTATTGTCCAACCTCGAACCGCCGATGCTTTATGAACACGGGTTTCCAAATTATACAGAAACCAGATTAAGGAGAAAAAGGTTTTTACTTGCTTTTTACATTTTCCGAGAATAATACTATTTGATAAATATTTTTAAAGGGATCCATTCAATCTAAGAAAGACAGCAAAACGAGCAACGCGTTCCACCAATACCTTAGTAAATGCGGCAGATCTTAAACAAGTAGATGAAATGACATGTCAGTAAATTGTTTTCTGACATAAGTTAAATATTTATTCATTTCAGGTGCAGAGTCAGCTTGATGATGCCTTAAAATTGGTGGCAGACACACAGAGGAAAAATGCAAAGTTGCTTGCAAATATAGATAAGCTTAAGGAATCAATTAAAAAACACGAACATGAAAAGAAAATCCTTAAGCGAAAGCAATGGGTAAATGAATGAGTAATAAAATTAATCCACAATATAAATGATGTTATTGCTTAAAATCTTTGTAGTGCTATTGGTGTCTCAATGAAGCAATATATTTGTGTTGCTTCCGTGCCGCCTATTGCTCGCAAGTTTGCCAGTCACGTCACTGGAAGGACGGACACAGTAAAGTGTGTAGGAATCAAAATGATCAACGTCAGGCGAATTCCACAACATGAAGCTGCAATATGAAATGATCTTCCATTGTTAAGTTTTTAAACTACATTTACAAAGTTACATTGACTTAAGTTTTGCTCAATATTAAGTTTTGTTGAATTGCTCCTAAAACATACCTATTATCAAGTTGTACAAGTTTTTATAATGAAATTTCATTGGTCGACGCGTCAAGAACCAACTTAAAAGTATGCAGAATAGTTCTTATTTTCGTTCTTTTTTTAGTTTTGTTGCTTTATAACACTTTGTATTTGGAATAAGAACCCATTGGTTTTTTCATTTTACACACGAAACATCACTAGAAGCCAAGCAAAGAAAATCAAAAACTCACGAATTGAATTAAAACGATATAACGCTATATACTATATATAATAAATATATAAAATATGAACCTTAGTTTTAGTAAAGTACAGTAATATATGAATGAAAAATAAAGTTATTGTATGCAAGGAAAACTAATAAAAAACATATTATGAAATTCCCTTTAAAATCATTCAAGTGTTTCATAGGGCATACAACGATTCATATCCGATATTTATTGTTGTTAATCATAAACAACAAACATTTGAAAACATCAAAGTCGATGACACACCAATACCGACAGTAAAGAACTACAAAATTTTGGGAGTTACCTTCGATAGTTTGCTCTCCATTTCTGCGCACACAATCGCAGTTGCTATTAAAATCCAAAGCCATAACAAAGTCTTCAAAACGCTTGCCGGTAGTACTTGGGCAAGCGACAAAGAAATGGTGCGACATTTAAAGCAATTGGCCGGTTGGCTCTGAATTATGCTGCGTCTGCCTAGTTGCCTAGAACTAGTGGTTCGCAGCGGATCAAGCTTCGGACATGCCAAAATACTGCAATCAGATAAGCTTAATATAGATGCTGATGTTGGAAAAGCTGGGTCCATTGGGAGTAGAATATTTCACCAAGGTCTTTAACTTTTCCATGGCCACTCTCATCATTCCTGATAAGTGGAAATTAGGGAGAGTGGTCCCACTACTGAAGCGTGGGAAACCCGCCAACCAAGGGGAGTCTTATCGCCCGATAACTCTCCTTTCCCCAGTAGTGAAGACTCTTGAGGCCCTCTACTCCCCCTCTTTACGAAACACCTGACCCCAGCTTGGCTTCCGAAGAGTGCATAGCACCACCACGGTACTCACCGTCATTAACACCCAGATAAACCGCGGCCTCAACCAAAACCGCCCCTGCGAGAGGACTGTCCTAGTAGCATTGGATCTAAAAAAGGCTTTCGACACAGTCAGCCACGCCACGCTACTAGATGACATTTTACAGTCGACACTCTCGCCAGGGCTGAAGACGTGGACCTCGAACTACCTGAGTGGTCGTCGTTCGTCGGTGATATTTCGAGACCAAACATCTAAACAGAGGAAAATAAAGCAAGGCGTACCGCAGAGTGGTGTCCTTTCACCCTTGCTTTTCAACTTGTGATGTGCGTCTTGATGTTGTTCGACAAATGGAGGGATCTACAGTTTTAAGCCGATTCCGAACGGCAAAAAAATTTTTTTTTATGAGGAGCTTTTTCATGGCAAAAAAACACTCGGAGGTTTGCCATTGCCTGCCGAGCGGCGACCGCTATTAGAAAAATGTTTTTCTTAATTTTGGTGTTTCACCGAGATTCGAATCTACGTTCTCTCTGTGAATTCCGAATGGTAGTCACGCACCAACCCATTCGGCTACAGCGGCCACCTTGGTCGAGTATAAATCCGGGTCCTTCCGATTATGTAGAACCGACTGTCGTGGGAACGGTCGAAGAGATTTCTCTTGACTCGTCTGAGAGGTGGCTTAGGCTCACAAGCCTCTGCAGTGATGATTCCAACGGTAGCACCCTAAAATAAAAAAAATATGTACTATACTTCGCCATTGTAAAAATCGCCAGTAAACTCGAGAAGATTTTTATTATTTCCGAACTGGTTTTGTAATGTGTTCATGAGTTTTTTCTTTTCACAGCGTTGATCGATTTCAATTTAAGTAGACAAACAATTATCAATTTAATATCAATGGATTTACTTTGGACCCAACATTTCTGCTGGTTTAACCCATTGCTCAAATTGTTCGGCAGTGAGGTAGCCTAATTTGATGGCCTCCTCTTTTAATGTGGTACCATTCTTATGTGCAGTCTTGGCAATTTTGGCAGCTTTGTCGTAGCCGATGTGTGGATTTAATGCGGTGACCAACATCAATGATTCAGCCATGATTTTTCCAATACGTTCACGGTTTGCCTGTATACCATTAACGCAATTGCAGGTAAATGTTCGGGAACCATCAGCTTTTGAGATAAATACAAGAAAAAAAGAAAATTAGTATCTACTTACAAATAAATACTTTGTTGAACTAACATAGCAAGCGTATGGAACGCAAAACATTCGAGACAATCAGCGGCATGAAAACGTTCAACTCGAAATGTCCATTGGAACCGCCTATTGTGACCGCTACATGATTGCCCATCACTTGTGCCGACAACATGGTGAGCGATTCGCACTGCGTTGGATTGACCTTGCCAGGCATAATCGAACTGCCCGGCTCGTTCTCTGGCAGCATCAACTCACCCAACCCGCAACGTGGACCCGAACCAAGAAAACGAATATCATTGCCAATCTTCATAAGACTAACGGCGATCGTATTCAAAACACCATGCACCTCCACCATAGAATCGCGAGCTGCTAACGCTTCAAACTTATTGGGAGCTGATACGAAGGGGAGTTTGGTAAGTTCAGCAATGCGCGCTGCACATTTCTCCGCAAAACCAATACGCGTGTTCAGGCCAGTACCAACAGCAGTACCGCCCAATGCCAACTCATAAACACGCGGCAAAACAGCATCGATGCGATCGAGCGCATATGCCATTTGTTGAGCATAGGCACTGAACTCTTGACCCAAAGTCAGCGGTACTGCGTCCATAGTGTGGGTGCGTCCAATTTTAATGATATCCTTGAATTCAGCCGATTTAGCTTTAAGAGCATCGTGCAAGAATTGTATTGCCGGCTTCAGATTATTGTTCAGTTCTAGAGCGACCGAAATGTGAATAGCTGTGGGGAAGGTATCGTTCGAACTCTGCGACTTGTTCACGTGATCATTCGGATGAACTGGAGTCTTTGAGCCCAATTCACCACCCAACAATTCAATGGCACGGTTGCTGATCACCTAAAAAGTGAAAAAGTAAAAAATGTAAGCGAATATCACACTCGTTATGGCAGCAACGGAAATGTACTCGTAAGTAATGCCAATCAATCAACAGGTAGCTTCGGAGCTTAATCGATATCATCGCTCACCTCATTCACGTTCATGTTGCTTTGTGTTCCTGAACCGGTCTGCCAAATCACCAAGGGAAAATGATCTTCATACAATTTGCCAGATATAACGTCGTCAGCAGCTTTTGAAATGGCATCACTTAGTTTGGCGTCTAAGCCAAACTCCTTATTCACCTCACCGGCGGCTTTTTTCAAAATACCCATGGCTTGAATAACCGGTTGCTGAAAGAATACAAATGAAAATATTTAAAGCAAAAACTTGTAACAGTAATCAAAACTGTAGGGGCTTACCGGCATGCGCTCGGTCGATCCACCAATGGGAAAATTTATCTTGGAGCGCATAGTCTGGGCGCCATAATACTTGTCAGCGGGAACTTTCAGTTCGCCAAATGTGTCTGACTCTGTGCGATAAGATTCGGATGCCTGCAAATAAAAACAAAAAACAGAAAATTTATAAATCAAAAATGCAAACTCAAGTGATTTATCACCTATGTAAATATTTATGTATATACGAGTATGCATATGAATACTAAAAAATCAGGCTTATGTGAATTCACAGTCTTTGTCCGTACCATTATGAAAATGTACTGCTTTACAACTCAGTCGTTCATACACTGAAGTAGATTAACAGGTCGATTCAGCTTGGTGGTCTTTTTATGTAGCAGACTGAGAAGTGTAGATAAGCTAAAAAAAGATTTGGTTCCGCGGCTTGAGCAAAATGTGTTATCATACTGTGGGTACGAGAGCGTAGAAATTGTAAACGCAACTATCTTCTTATCAAAAGCTTTTATTGCAATTTTTATTTATTGTCTGATAGCGTTAGAGGCTTGACTAAAGCAAATATTATGTGCATAAACACGCAAAATATTACAGTAAAACGCGACTAAGTGGTACACTGGCGGTATAGAGTATTCAGTCCAACTCATGCGAGAGTCCAACGTGTCAAAAAGGTGCCATTGTTGACTGAATTTAATACAAAATTGACGAAGCTTCGTTGGCAGTATGCAGATTACCAGTTTAATGTACTTGTCTTGACTATCACCTGGGTTTTATTAATCTTTCACTGTGATTTTTTCATCACTTTAATAATTCCGAACAATTTGAATTGCACAACTTTCAGATCTACGTGTGTCTAATTTTAAATACATACACTCAATCGAAAAAGGGTAAACGTATCGCCACGAATTAAAAATTTCCCCACTTATAATACGTTTTCATATGTATACATAAGTAGATGATCTACTTTCCGCTCTTAACTCAAAATTCGTAATTAAAAAGCACGATTTTCCATACAAAATGTTTCTCCCAAAATTTGAGATAATAAAATAATCCTAGATAATAACGATACTTTTTGACATACAACCCTGTATTTTCTGTGTTATCGATCATTATTATTACGAATGTGAGGAGAAACATCAAAATAAAAACTAAATGAAATGGATGCCGGCAAAGAAAATAGGTCTGTAAGCATAATTCTAATAAAATTTTTGTTAGGTATTATTATTTATGCATTTATATAACAGAAAAAAACGAGTTTCGCATGCGAAAAATTACTTATTATAAATTGTAATAATGAATATTCCATGCGCATTCCTGCCATACTTTTTTGCAACCTCAGTAAACATCGCTTACGGATTTCCTCCAACTGTTTATTATTAGCAGCCAATTGCGCAATTAAATTAGCTATTCCTTCTCCTTGTATTTTCTTCATATCGTTAATAATAATTAAAGAAACCAAAAACACCGAATATTCCACCAAAATAATTTCTATGAAGAAAAACCTCTCAAAACAGTATTGCCAGCTGATTGTCAATTGTCCATGCACATGTGAACGTATTATTATCATTACATGTATAGGGTGTTTTTTAAGCTGCATGCGAACTATAGATATCGATAACCTTAGTTTGACAGCTGAGAATGGCTGTGTTCACATTTCTATTCAGTAAGACTTGACAACAGTGATGGTAAATGTAGGGAAAATTCCCTACATGTAGGGATTTTTGTCGAAAAATGTGGGTGTAGGGAAAAGAAGGACAGATTTTTTTAAATTCTGTAAATGTAGGGAATTTTCAAGAAGAACAGAAAAAATTTAAAAATTGCGGAAAAAATTAAAAAAGTTCACTTAAAATAGAAATCCGCAGTAAGATTTCATGCCATACTTTTTTCCTTATGGCAGCATACTTTTAAAAGCGTTAATATGGCAGCATTGCCACTTTTTTCTTCGTTAACGCTAACGGAATTTTTTCTTCGCGCGATAATTGTTAGTTGTCCTACATTTTCTGCTGCTTTTCACTTTTTTTTGAATAAAACGCGTGATTTCGTGTGAAATATACAAATATACAAATTATTTCAACAACTTTTAAGGTAAGTTTGCAATTATTTTAGTTTTAGCTATTTTTATATTTAAAATTCATATATTTTACAGAAATGAGCTCCTTCTCTTCGACTGACTCTTCGGAGGAACACCAAGAAAAACAATGCAAATATAGAAAACAAAAATTCAATAACAAATGGCTTGACGACGACAATTTCAGTGGCTGGCTGGAAGCTGTGGATAACGATGTATATAAATGCAAATGCGCTGCGTGCGACAAAGTTTTGAACTGCGGTAAGTCTGATTTGCAGAAGCACGCTGAAACAAAAATGCACAAAAAAATATAAAGGCAACAAAAAAGACGCTTAAAATAAACAGTTTTTTTAAGAAAAATCCGTGTAAACCAAATGGTTCAAAAAATTTCGAAATAAGACTTAGCATGTTCTTCGCTGAGCATAATGTGCGTTGCAAGTGGTGGACCATTTAATCCCCCTATTAAAAGAAATCGTGCCGGATTCGGAAATTATAAAAAACTGTGAGCTCGGAAGAAAGAAGTGCACCAGCATAGTAAAAAATGTATTGGCAAAAGTGGATAAAGACAATCTAGTTCAAAAATTAAAAGTAAACAAATTTTCCGTAATGATCGATGAGAGCACAGACATCGGATTGAATAAGCATATGTGTCTCCTGGTGAGATTTTTCGACGAGGAAAGCGAGCGGGTTGTGGTTAAGCTGCTGGATCTAATTCCAATAAGAACTGATTGCACTGCAGAAGCTCTGTACGGAATTTTTAAAGAATCCATTTTAGCTCTTGGAATTCCATTCAACAACATAATAGGCAATTAAAATACATTTTTTCAGCATATGCAAACATTTCTAATGAAATATTTTATTACATTTAAGGTATGTGCAGCGATGGTGCCAGTGTAATGATCGGGCAGACATACCAAACGCTATAGTTGTAAAGTGCATCTGTCATTCTGCAGCAATTATTGCGAGTAAGGCTTGTTTAGCGCTACCCAGAGGACCTGAGGACCTTTTGCGGCAAATCGGTTCGTACGTTTCGGGAAGTTCCAAAAGATGCGCGCAATTAGAAGCTCTGCAGGAAATGCTAAACGAGAAGAAAAAGAAAATCCTTCGGACTTGTACAACCAGGTGGCTCTCTCATCACAAATGCGTCGAAAGTGTATTAGAAAACTGGGATGTGTTATTGGCATTTTTCAACCAAGCTTTCACGCAGGACAAATTAAAATCAACAGAGGCGATTTTATTGGAGCTCAACAACCAATGCAATAAGATTTATTTATTTTTTCTCAAGTATGTACTCAATTACTTCAATACTCTAAACGCACTTTTTCAGTCGAAAGCACCTTTAATACAGGTACTCCAACGAGAATCAATCAAAATATTTTTAGGCTTAGGTCAAAATTTTATTAAAAAGTCTGAGCTTAACATTACTTGTGCTGTTAGATCGCCACATATTTCTCTACCGCTTGAGGAAGTTTTTCTCGGATTTGAATGTAACGAGCTCCTAAAAACTGTTCCAAAAACGGCTGCAAACAAAATTAGAACAGATTGTCTACAGTTTTATATTACTGCTTTGGAAGAGATACAAAGGAGATTACCGCTCAAAACTTAGCTATTCAAAGAAATTGAGTTTTTAAATCCAGAAGTTGCAATGGCAGTAAAGGGAAACAAAAATGATCTCACATTTGAGAACATTTGTAAAATAGTATGTGTGGATGCCAACTCTCTCCTACAAGAGTGGAGAACGTTTGAGTTCAATTTCTCTGAAGACGAGAAATCTAACCTTTTAAAGATGGGAGTTGAAAAGTTTTGGAGCGAAGTCTGTAAACTTAAAAATTTCAATGACAATTTTGTTTTTCCTATTTTGGCTAAAGTAGCGAAGTTCGTTTTATCTTTACCTCATGGTAATGCAGACTCCGAGAGAATTTTTTCTATCGTAACAGATGTTCGCACCAAAAAAAGGAATAAGCTCAGTCATGAAGTTTTAACTTCGGTTTGCATTATTCGTTCTTTTTTGGAAGACGAAAGTCAAGATTGCTGCAAATTTCAATACAATGAATCTCATTTCAAGAAAATGGTATCTGCATAACTCTATGATCACGTGCAGTAACTCAGAAATTCTTAATATTGACACTATGTTCCTTAGCCAAACGCAAATGAGTACAAAATACAAACCTTTGTATTGTTTTTATTACAATAGTAACTTAGCTTTAGAAAATGAACTGAAAGTAATTTTTGTGATCTTAGTTTAAAAACTCTGTTATGTTTTCTTTTTAAGTTTTTCTTATTTTAAACAGAACTAAATGTAATGAAAAAGTCTAATTTTTAGTCTTTTTGCTGAATTTTTTTTATATTTATATGTGTTTATAATATAATAAATATGTGTATTTACATATATTTGAATTAGAATTTGTTTTTATTATAAAGAGGCAAATCAGCACCAAGTCCAAAACTTATGCAAATAATTCAATTTTGACGTTGCAAGTGTCTGATTATAGTGTAAACACAACAGAAAAAAATGTAGGGAGTTTTGTAGGGAAAATTTTTTGTAAGCGTAGGGAAAAGTAGGGAATTTTTTTGGGCTGTGTAGGGATTTTTCAAAAAATCATTTACCATCACTGCTTGACAAGGCATCATGAAACGTTCAACGTCAGAAAAACTCTTCCAAACTGCAAAAATTTGCTTTGAAAAAAAAATCTTCGCGAAGTTCATGGAGCACTAATGGCATCCTTATCTCCTTCGAAATGCGGAAGGAGCTGTCGTTACGATAAATGGCAAGTGCTAACGTGCATGCTGACCACAAAATTAATCAGCTAAACATCGACGACATCTGGTTCTAACAAGACGGCGCAATTTGCCATACAAGGCGCTTAGCAATCGAGATAATGCAATATTCAAGCCACTCTTGACGCCATATGGACACAATTGATCGTAGAATAGACCATGTAACTCGTAGCCGCGGTGGTCATATGCCGGATGTCATATTGAAAAAATAAATACCAAGAAATTATCTACCAGACTATAATAAAAACTATTCATTCTAGCAATATTTCTGTTTTTACCATTTTAAGTTTTCAAAAATCAAACCGATTTAAATACGTCACACTAAAAAACCGCCTTTAGCCCCTTTTTTGAGTGTAGCGTTCGCCCGATTTCAATGAAACGTGCACCAATTTTAAGGAAATAACTTCCTATAGAGGGCATCAGACCTATAGACCAAAATGTGAAAATCTATATATATCTCTAAAACCAATTAAGTTAGGAAATTTGAACTTGGCACGAATACATAAATTATATATGCCGTACATATGGTGAAAAATAGTAGGTATTGAAAAAAGGGGCTTGGTGCCTCCCATAAAACTGAAATTTCCAAATCGGTTTTCTCCGGAACCACAAAAGCTAAGATGATTCAATTTGATACAGTTACTCAAATTGCCAATACCTGTCGTTTGGTGCAATTTGGTACGCATGGAAAGGGGACGTGGCATCTCCCATACAAACTTTGTATAGTTCAATGGAAATTGGATATAACCTACTACTTACAGTGATAATCATTATTGGTTGAATATTTGACCACAGGCGATAGCAGTTAAATAAATTTTCCAACATAAAAAACATTGAAATTAATACCTATTAATTAAAATTTGAGCGAAGTACCTCCTGCCTTCAAACAAACAGTCGGCGCACTCGTAAAAAGTGTGCCCAACTTCCAAGATAGATATTAACAGCATTTGCAATAAGAAAATGGGCATTTAGTACTAATTTGTTTCGATGCAGAACATTCAATCCAATTTGTGTGAGTGTCCAAATAATAAGAGTACCCAACTTAGCAGGTTTTACTGTACTTGTAATCTTTAAAAAATCCAGTTTGTGTGAGTGTCCAAATAATAAGGGTACCCAACTTAGGAGGTTTTACTGTATTTGTAATCTTAAAAGGGAATTAGTCAATTTATATATGTTTGTAGCAAAGTCGTATAAAAAAGTTGAAGCAAGGAAAAGTATTCATGACTCCCAGGCATAGTAACAATGAAATTCTCACAAACTAATATTGTTCCATTTTCAGGCAAGTTTTCCCAATTTTTCAATTATGATTAATTATAACGTGGAGAATGAAAAATTCATAGATGTATGCCGAATCTCTCCTCCAATTTGTTGGTGAATCTTAATTGATTTCTACTTAAAGGCACCTAAAAACGATAGTGATTTTCCTAAATAGAAATGCATTCAGAGCTTTGCCATTGGCTGCAGAGCAGTATTCACCATTTAATAAAAATTGTAATTTTGTTGCTGCATACCCAAAGTGTAACTCAAGCACACGACACTCAGACAACTAGACATGACTCGTATATCATGACCTATTAGGCTCGGCTACAATAGCCACAAAATAATAGTCACCCAAGACATATCTACCATATTTATTTATCAAGAATGATAGGGGAATGATTATACAGTCGAACTTCTCTACAGTGAACTTCCATATAATGAAGCTCTCCTTATAATGAACTGGTTTCGAAGACACTGCTTTTTCGTTCTACTTTCGGTGTATTTTTGTCTCCTTATAATGAATTTCTATATAGTGAAGTTTTCTATAGAATGAACAAATTTTACACCTGGAAATTCAAGCGTCCTAAGTTTTTGTCTCCATATAGTGAATTTTTTTCAAAAGTTTTCTGTTGCAAAAAATTACGGTTAGATGTGGACAAACTGTAATGAGGGGAATCCTAAAATTAAAACAGAAAGAGCTGAGCTATTACAGTTTTATTCAGTGATTGAAGTTAAAATGACGCATCGAAGCAGCATTTCGCTTGAAAAAAAGTTATTAATGATTAACAAAGTTAATGAAGGAAAGAAAAAAAAAAAGATATTGCCAATGAATTCGGAGTTCTTCCCAGCACTTTATCAAATATTTTAAAAAATAAGGAAGTGATTTTAAAAAATGCGGAGGATTTGGCAGTAAATACCAAACGCAAAAGATTTCGACCTTGTCATTTTGAGGATATTGACGAAGCAATGCTGAAATGGTTACTCGTTGCACGTGGTAAGAATCTCCCTTTATCTGGACCATTATTGAAGCAAAAGGCTAAAGATTTTGCGGAAGCACTAGGACACCACGAATTTGAGGCAAGTACAGGTTGGTTAGACAAGTTCAAAAGTCGGCATGGCGTTATTCAAAAGACATTATGGGGGGAAAGTGCTGACGCCAACATAGAAAACCATGATGAATGGGTAACGAACGTCTTACCGAAATTAATTGAAAATTACAACATTAACGACATTTTTAATGCCGACGAGACTGCTTTGTTTTTCAAATGCTTGCCAACTAAAACACTGGCATTCAAAAATGAAAAATGATTTGGTGGGAAGCAAAGCAAGGAGAGAATAACTGTCCTGGTGGGAAGCAATATGACAGGATCAGAAAAGCTAAAATTGCTGGTAATCGGAAAGGCCAAAAATCCGAGGTACTTCAAGGGGATAAAATCTTTAGGTGTCGATTATGAGTTTAACAAAAAAGCATGGATGACCAGTGAGATTTTTACGAAATGGATTGCAAAACTCGACAAAAAATTTTGTGATCAAAACAGAAAGGTGTTGTTTTTTGTTGATAACTGCACTGCCCACCCTAAAGATGTAAGAGACAAGTTGAGAAACATTCATCTCGCTTATTTTCCTCCCAACATGACTTCGTTACTGCAACCAATAGACCAAGGCATTATCTACAACATGAAACAACATTACAGAAAACGAATTTTAACGAATATATTGACTCAAGTGGATGAGGGAAATTCTGTTATGGCCATAGACTTGCTGCAAGCAGTTCGAAATCTTAGCAATGTATGGAATGTCTATGTTAAACCAGAAACAATTGCCAACTGTTTTAAAAAGGCTGGATTTTCAAAAGATGCTATGCAGATTCCATTTGAGCATTGGGATGAAGAGGACCTTCTTTCAATATCGGATTTGGCTGCTTTACAGTCTTCATTTAAAAAAGTAGCAAATATCGAAGCATCGTTTGATGACTACGTAAATGTTGATAATGGTGTGCAGACTTGGGACAACCCATCCGAAGAAGATATTCTCAACAGCATTTTTGAAAGTCCAGCTGAACCTGGTAAGCATTTATCTTTTTATAGTCAAACAAAAATTTAATATGTAAATATTATTTCAGAACCTTTGTGGAAATGAGGAGTGACGTGCCGATTAATGTTTTCAACTCTCTACATGATTTGGAAGCTTTTATTGAAAATGAAAAATGGAAGACTGTAATTCAAACCAAACTCACTGATTATTTTAAATAAAGTTACATAAAAAATCAATGTTTCTTTATAATGAAGTTTCTATATAGTGAAGTGATTTTCAGGTCCCGTGCGAATTCACTATATGGAAGTTCGACTGTATTATATATGCCGCGTATATGTATGTACGTATGTATGTAAGTAAAAATGCAGGTAAATAGAATTGAATACTAAACACTAAAAAGTAGCAGGTCCCTCTTATAATAAATTCAATTTAAAAAGAACCTGTTCTAATGAACTAACGCGTATTTACTTTATATATGGTATATAAGCTAATTAGCAAGTGGAAAAAATAAAACATATACGCCGGTAATAAAATCTTATCATGGGACAGCGGAAATATATACATATGCATAAAGGATCTTTCAAAAGACGCGCCTCGATGTTGTTTTAAAACAATGAATGAGAAAATTTAGATTCTTTCAGTTCTCATTATTTTTATTGAAAATACGACACGCAACAATTATGTGTGAAAGATGGCATAATTTAAATGTCCACCATGAGCACGTTACAGGTATAATCCGTCAAACAGTCGATTCATGAATGCCTGCCTATATCTCAACATACAACGTCCAGATATGGATGTTGAATGTTGTTGAGCAACACTTTGCGCTACAGCAGCAATATTCTCCAGTTTTTTGGTATGCCTCTCTTTTTTCTATCCTCTACAGAACCAGTTTCTTGAAATTTTTGCACCAACCTTTGAACTGCCGACTCATTCGGGCGATTATTTCCACCAAAAAATCATGAATTTTGCGATATGTTGTTCTTAAGGAAGCCATAACCAAATGGCTTCAAAAGGGCCCGGGTTCGAATCTATGGCCATGAAACAGCAAATGATAATATAGAAAAAGTTTGTTCAAATAGCGGTCACAAACAGCATCAAGAGCACACCACAAATATGAGGAGGGGCTCCGCTCACTCAATAAAGGGTGTAACCGCCAATTATATATAAATATAGGCGGGGGCCATGTAAAATTTGCTTTTTGAATCGGCTATAAAAAAAAACTAATGAATATTTATTCAAACTTTTTATTTTATTTTGAAGATTAAACATTGTTATTTATGAATGAAAAATAATATCGTTCAAATGACTGCCATGACTGGCTTTACAGTAGGCCATTCGATCAACCCAATTTTTAAGCACATTTTCGATTGTTTTGGCTCCAATTTCATGAATGGCAGCTTCGATTTCGTGTTTTAAAGCATCAATCGTCTCTGGATGGTTCGCATAGCATTTGTCCTTAGCGGCTCCCCACAAAAAATAGTCCAACGGGCTTAAATCACAGCTCCGAGGCGGCCAATTGATATCGGAATTTCGGCTGATTATTCGGTTTTCAAAAACGGTAGCCAAAAGTTCGAGTGTAACTTTGGCAGTGTGACAAGTTACACCGTGGAAAGAAGACTCAACACTTTGGAAATAGGTTTTCAATATTTTCCAATTTTGATCAAGCGTCGTAAATGTCAAAGTAAATTATGAACACATTTGATATGTCATTTGTGTTACCATTCTCAAAAAAAAATAGGTGGTTCAAAAAGCGAACGCTATATGGCCCACCCTGTAAACTCTTAAATATCGATCACTTTCATAGAAATGTTAAATAAATAGTTTTAACGCGTTATTCTATCTGTCTACTTAACAAATGACAAAGATGTAAAAAAAAAGATACCGTCTAGGAATTATTCACTACTGACATCTGGGAGTTACTTTTGAAGGACCCTTTATATGAGTGTAGTAAAATAAAGCGAAACAAAACTCATGTAGATACAAATATGTTTGTATGTATGTACATATACATATCTCTATACAAACAACTTAAAACGACTTTTAACAAAACAACTTAAATCAGCATAGCACGTTTTACCTAAGAATCAGTAAATTGTTGGTATTTAACCCTCCATTGGGCACCCGGGTCTGGCCAAACTTTTTCATAGACTTTGGACGTGAATTTAACATATTTCTATTATAGCTAACGGTTTCAGCTTACAGGTAGCTTTCCAAAATTCAATTTTCTATCAGTTTATGGCTATAAACTTTTAAAAGGGATCCTCGAACAGGTCGAATAAAGGCCAGTCTCGGGTGCCAAGCCGAAGGTTTTTAAAGAGATGCCCAAAGGAGGATTAATGCAATATTCAAACTTTTATTTAGTCACAGATGAATTTTATAATCCATCTCGATGAAACTGAAATAAAAAAGCTATCAGATATTCAGATTTATTGAACTAAAACGAAATTGCTGCAATTTAATCCAATATGCAAACATTTACATATTTAGTCACAGCTGAAAATTATTAATCCCTATATACTTATAAAACTTGAAATGAAAATATATGAAATATAAGATCTAAATTTATTGATCTAAAAAAAAAACAAAAAACAAAAAAAACTACTAAGGTCTAATAAATTGTTTAGACAAAAGACCACAGATATGCATTTATAATTTTTTTTGCTATGTGAGCCGCGACTGCTTTCAAAAATGATAGTGTAGTCTCTATGTCAAAGACGACCTAAAACTCTCATGTAACTTCTAAGAGTTCCTGCCCAATTCGGAAAACTTGAGAAAAAGGTACTCACGCCAGTCGAGGCATACTTTGTTACCAGACCGAATCGGCAAAACTCTACCATTCCTGCAACATCTTTAAACAAATTTACATGGATTTTTGTATACTGTTGCACAACAAGAATGGATGTCTAATATTTTTATGCTGCTAATATGACCCTCATAATTATATATATATATATAAATGGCGCGTACACCCTTTTGGTTGTTTGGCCGAGCTCCTCCTCCTATTTGTGGTGTGCGTCTTGGTGTTGTTCCACAAATGGAGGGACCTACAGTTTTAAGCCAACTCCGAACGGCAGATATTTTTATGAGGAGCTTTTTCATGGCAGAAATACACTCGGAGGTTTGCCATTGCCTGCCGAGGGGTGACCGCTATTAGAAAAATGTTTTTCTTCATTTTGGTCTTTCACCGAGATTCGAACCACCGTTCTCTCTATGAATTCCGAATGGTAATCACGCAGCAACCCGTTCGGCTACGGCGGCCCTCATTATTAAAGGTTGGTTTTTGCGCAATCAGTGTGATCTCAAGTAAGGCTACTTAGCACAAGAGCTGAAAAGTTCCGGACTTAACACATAGATGGTACTAGTTTCATTGGTTAATTTCATGGTACTAGCATTCACCTGTTTTTCAGTTAGTACTAACCTTAAAACGATAGTTGTTAGAATTTTATGATTTACTATTCGTTAGTTCGTGAGTTATTGTGCTAAGAGCGACGCTACTTTTGTTACTTGCAAAACAATGGACCAAAAAAAATTTTGTGTTTTAATTTTACATTTCTTCTTGATGCGAAAAAATACCGTTCAAGTGAAGCAATAGCTTCAACAGTGTTATGGGGACTCCGCTCCATCACAAACAACAATAAAACAATGGTTTGTTGACTTCAAACGTTGTCGTAGAGACACCAATGATGCACAACGCAGTGGACGTCCAAATGAGGGGCTAACATCAGAAAACATCAAAAAAGTCTACAAAATCGTTTTGACCGAGCAAAAAGTGAAGTTGCGTAAGTTATATGACATTGTAAAGATATCAAAAACACGTTTTGGCTTTATATTGCATGAGCATTTGACTATGAAAAAGCTCTGTTCAAAGTGGGTGCCGCGTTTGCTTACTTTCAAGACGAAGCACGGGGCCACAAGTCAATTAAAACAATGGCACATCCACATCCACCATATTTGCCAGATATGGCTCCCAGCGACTACTGGCAGACCTAAAAAATATGCTCGGCAATAAGTAATTTCGCTTGAATGAAGAGTTATCGCTGAAACTGAGGCCTATTTTGAGGCAAAAGATAAATCATTCTACAAAAGTGGTACGAAGCGGTGCTGTATGGATTGCGTTATTGTTGATGGAAACTACGTAGATGAGTAAAGCTAATCTTGAACAAAAAAAAACTTGCTTTCTTTGTTAGGCCCGCGACTTTTAAGCCCAAGTGTTAATCTCTGCCATTACTACGTACCACTAATTCTACTACTCAACGTGCAAGAAATCAAGACGAGCTACAGCTTTTATGAGTAAATATAAGATCTCATAGATGAATGAACTAAGTGTGACTAACGTGACTTCCGAGAATAAATAGTTTTTTCTAATGCGATTGCCCCCCGACAAACAACGAATAGCGTACAAGATCGATCTCGCAAATAATTGTATATTTTATATACAATATTTTCTTAGTATTCGGGCATTAGACCAGTACTATAATGTAAGTACATACAATAGTTAATTAAATATTTATATAAAAAGCTATCTTTGAAAATTATTCTGAAAGCTAAATGTCAACGAAAGATTGAACAAGCACTAGTAGTCTTGTTTTTTTTTTAAAGAGGCTGATTTGAAGGCATTTGTCTGGTGAAATTCCCTCCACTGTGGCGGAGTCGATAGAAATTGTAGTCAGCGGACTGCTTTGGACGATCCCTACTTTAATGCTGGACGTTTTGTGCTGCAGCTGAGGCCACGATTAGCATAAGCGATATAGACCTTAGATAAGGCTCGTATTTTAGATAAGTTAAAAATTCTGAAAAGATTTTAATTAACTCGAGGCAAAACGCACCAGTATGTACATATGTATACATGACGTGTGTCTTGCACCACCATCACCAATTCAAGGAATTGACAACGTGAACCAGTGACTATTTTACAGATTGCACAGTGTACTTCTATCTATGTACATATGTATGCACATCCTTCAATAGTTATGGAAAATGTCTTATGTTTATAATGGCTATACAGATATGTATGTATGTAAAAACTCACTTCATCAGGGCAGTCGCAGTCTTCAGTATCCTCCATAGTATTGTTATTTAAGAATGAATGTTATGAATTTTGTTGATCGCTGCTATTTGTCTCGTTGAGAACTTATGAAAAAAAATTATAAATAGACACACAATTTTTTATCCGTAAGCGTCGATTAAAAGTGAGACAATCTACTCAATGTGAACTTGTTTTCACTTGTAAATCATTGCTAGTAATTGTTGTTTAGAGTTTCTTTGAGCTTTCTTTGCACACATGTATGTATAGGGGTATTCAATAGGTGCGCTTCAACTTTTTTCCGATAGGGAGGGCGAACGACGCAATATTTTTTATTTTTCGCTTGTCATTTATAAACTTCATTAGTATACATTTAATCATGGAGCGCTACACACTTGAGCAACGATTGCAAATCGTGCAAATTTTTTATGAAAATAATCGTTCTGTTGCTGCTACTTTAAGAGCATTACGGCCATTTTACAGTCCATTTAACAAGCCGTCCCGTTTTGGGGTTATGTGAAGTCATTGGTCGGTATGATATCATCGGCCTTAACAACCGCGCTGTTAGTTCTGCCTTCTCCAAACTGGATAAAGAGGCAAAGCGAATGTTTTTGGTGGTGAACGAGGACAAAACGAAGTACCTCCTGTCTTCAAACAAAGAGTCGGCGCACTCGCGTATCGGCACTCACGTCACTGTAGACAGTTATAATTTTGAGGTTGTAAAAGACTTCGTTTATTTAGGAACCAGCATTAACACCGATAACAATGTCAGCCTTGAAATCCAACGTAGAATCTCTCTTGCCAACAAGTGCTACTTTGGACTAAGTAGGCAACTGAGCAGTAAAGTCCTCTCTCGACGAACAAAACTAACACTCTACAAGACTCTCATCATGCCCGTCCTAACGTATGGCGCAGAAGCTTGGACGATGACAACATCCGATGAAGCGACGCTTGGAGTGTTCGAGAGAAAGATTCTGCGTAAGATTTTTGGACCTTTGCACGTTGGCAACGGCGAATATCGCAGGCGATGGAACGATGAGCTGTATGAGCTTTACGGCGACATAGACATAGCGCAGCGAATAAAGATCCAGCGGCTTCGTTGGCTGGGTCATGTCGTCCGAATGGATACAAACGCTCCGGCTTTGAAAGTATTCGATGCGGTACCAGCTGGTAGTAGCAGAGGAAGAGGAAGACGTCCTCTGCGTTGGAAAGATCAGGTGGAGAAGGATTTGGCTTCACTTGGTGTGTCCAATTGGCGCCGGTTAGCACGAGAAAGAAACGACTGGCGCGCTTTGTTAAGCTCGGCCAAAATCGCGTAAGCGGTTATCGCGCCAATTAAGAAGAAGAAGAAGTCATTGGTCTACAGTAACAAGCCGGCGACGATTTGTGAGCTCAGAGCCAATATTGAACGCGAAATTGCTGGAATTTCGGTTCACTATTGAATAGATGCAGAGAGGAGGGAGTGATATTGCTCTGGCGACCTCCGAAAAGCCGTAGAGGTTCCGTTTATGGTGCTAGGTGATTGCCTTAGCGCGTTACGCAAAGTAGAGGCTAGGTGACTGGAGTAAAATGAATGGATTCCGTGTCACTATATTCGTTTCCTCTGAAACCGCAGGCTTTTGCAGCTGCAGAGCTTCAGCTACCCCAAGAGGCCCACGTAACTTTGGCCCAATTACGTTCTGGATACAGTAGCAGATTAAACACCTACCTATCCAGAATCGACCCCGACATGCACAACATACAATATGTACAGCATGTGAAGGCACACCGCACAATACTAACCACCTTTCCACTCATTTAACACCCCTCTCGCTCTGGACCCAACCTGTCGAAACAGCAGGTTTCCTGGGCCTACCATTAGATGAGACAGTTAAGTTTACTGCTGCAACAACACCAACTACCTTTTCATATGCCTCATCAAACCTACTCACCAAACACCCCTCCTGGACCTACCGTTAGGTGAGCTAGACGAACTAACTACGTTGCACCGAGAGGGTTTAGTAAACTGCTACAAGAAAAACAACAACAACCACTCCCTATGTGTCTTAAGGCAGGTCTTAAGATGGCACCTCCCATTGCACTGATTATATCTAACCGAAGTGGAGTTTGGGGGGAACTGCCTTTTTCAAACGCAGTAGAAATAAGCTTCGGGTCTAGAGTTAGGCTCAATGCCAGCCCTGAGAAAAAGTGTTAAGAGCAGCGCTTTCCAGTGACAATAGGCGAGGTTCAGGGCACTAGACAGGGCTAGTTTACTGGGGCTGCAGCCAGAGTCATTCCGGTACGTAGAACCGGCTGCGATGGGAATGGATTTCGTAACACTTTGTTCGTTTCCAGTAACCTTCGCAACCGCAGTCTTTTGTTCGATATCAAAAACGAAACTTCAAAAAAATAACTACAATGCATGTGCGGTGCTTATGTACTCTACATATGTATTTCAAATGCATCAAATAGCCGACAACAGTTAATCAGATAAAAGGCTTAACGGACCTACAGTGTACTATGAATTACTATCACAAGTAAATTAGTAGTAAAGTGTTAAGTCCACAACCGGCTACCCTATTTTCCGTTTATTTCATTCTTGCTCATGGTTATTGATTTTAGTTAATGTATATATACAATACATAAAAACATATTTACTAATTACACATTGGGTTTTGAGTAAATTATTGAATTCAAATAAGAGTATGTTCATTCCTTATAAACAAATAGTAAATATATTGAGTGCAAATGTATACATTTATGGTAAGTATTTATTTCAAATTTGTCTATGAAGTTACGAATTCTTAAAGACAAGTTAGAGTTCTTACCGACTAGTTACAAGTAAAATTAAGTAATATTTCAATTGCATTTAAATAAAAATTGAAAAAGAGAAGTGAAATAGCAAGACTATTACATATATACATATATATTTGTTCCACAAGTGGAGGGACCTTCAGTTTCAAGTCGACTCCGAACGGCAGATATTTTTTTTTATTTTTATGAGGAGCTTTTTCACGGCAAAAATACACACGCCACTGTCTACCGAGGGGCGACCGTTATTAGAAAAAACTCTTTCTTAATTTTGGTGTTTCACCAAGATTTGAACCTACGTTCTCTGAATTCGGAATGGCAGACTAGACAAAACTATTACATAGAAATGCTTTTAATTGAGACATAATTCGAATAGAATAACTTCAAAGTATATAGATCTGAGAAGGAAGAGTTATTTCGTCGTATGAAAGCAAACATTGCAAAAGACTTAGAAATATCATAGTTAAGTCGTGGCATACGTCCAGAATTTTCAAAAATCGATTTTTTATCGATATTTCGAAAGTATAGTATCTTAAAAACATATTGTGAAATTCCCATATGGGAATTCCCAATATTATAGCCTCTACAGCCCATTAACTAGGTAGAGAGCGGACCGCGCGCTCCTGTACCTCAAACTTTAAACTCGTTTTTCTCGAAACTACTTTTTCCGGCACGGTCTGCATGATAACTCATACAGCTTTTAATATTTTTTGATGCGGTTTTTTTTTGTAAATAGTCGAAAGTGTTTTCTCTATAGATTTGATTTTTGATATTTTTATTGAAAAATTTTATAAACATAATTAAAGTGTGACTTTTATGACGTAAAACGCATACTTAGTTTTAATATGCCGTAAATTGCAAAATTTTTCGAAATTCAAAAATCCGGATCGGACAGATTATAACTACAACTTTATTTTACAAGAGATTTTTTTACTTTTTACAGATCCATCAACATTTCAAGGAAAAATGATGCAGACCGTGCCACTTTCTTCATTGTCCTTTGGGTCATGTAATTTTTTGTATAGTAAGTTTTGTAAAGAAAAATTAAAATACATTTTTTTATAAAGTTTAAGTATTAATAAACAATGTATAAAATTGTTTTATATTTATTTCTATTGTTATCCCTTCTGGACGTATGCAACCCGTTAATGTGCGTTGCAGAACTAAATTTTTAATATGTATATACTCTTAGAGCTTTAAACTCATTTACAGCATCTAAAAATGTAGACGAAATACAATATGAGGTCCGAAACGAGTTATTTGGTGGCATTTCTTTATGTGCGCCATAAAGTCCGTCGTTTACATTTCTAACCATCGAGTAAATTTTTAAATCACCGGCATACATTAGAAAGTTAACTGATGAGAAGCAAAAACGTATGTCATTAACGAATAAAATAAAAACATAGCGGACCTAATATACTATGCTACCCTGGAAGATACCAAAGGTTGGCACAATTGTAATGTTTGTAATTTTTAATTTACTTGTTTCATTATTATTATACATATGTACATAACCTGTATGTACGTACATATATGGCAGAATAAATATATACATCCATATACTACATACAAATCCATATGCTGCCCAAGAATGGCAGAACATTCTCTACATTATGTTACACATCTATTTTTTCACCTGTTAAATTTTAAAATAACTTAGCTTAATTTGCTTACCATTTTTTAAGTATGAGGTTAAACAAAGTTTCACTAATGAGCTCCTTGCTGTTTTCCTCACTTTTTACAACTGATTCACAACTTGTTATTAGGACACATTGAACCAAGCACCGCACATGTACGTGCAAAAATATGTAGTGGAATGTGTCAGTAACATGACATTTCTTCCAATACAACCGCTATTAGCAATGTCGGCACAAAGGAAACAAGACTCATGAGTAAACCGGTAAATCTACTTATAAAATTTTACGTAAATAGTACTTGTAATAAGAATTGTATATATGTGACAAGAGAAGCCTGGAAAATATATTAAATGTATACGTAATTCGTCAATGGATAATTTCTTGCTAAATTTAACCGCACAGGTAGATTTGCTATACATACATAAGTATGTAGTCAACTCGTTATCAACCTAATGAATTATTAAGTTTAAATTTTATTTGAATCGGTTTGAGTCCGTTGAAAGGATTTATGAGTCGGCTCATGCACAGTATTTTTCACAATAAATGATGCAAGTTTTTGGAATAATTATCATTACATAATCACCTTCCCACTAAAATATTAGGACTTTAACTAAACGCACTGTTGCAGGCAATGGAAATACTACTTACCAAGCTTCTCGTGATTAGTGATTTTACCGCCCAATGACGGCGGCTTAGTTGCTGCACATTGCGGGCCAATGTAGGTGAACATCGCACAATTTGAAACACCATTTTTGCAAAACAAAAAAATTGCACAAGTTTTGGAATTAGTTTCAAATCAGCAGCTGCAGCAGTCCACTAATTGCCTGCAGATGGGTAAGTATTTGTTGTGTTATCGAACCAACAGCTGACCAAATGTTTTGAAAAGCCGCAAAACGAAATGGAAGTAACGAAATTAAATCACAAAATTAAAATGGTACTGCGGTTAACGTTGCAAGAAGCTTGATGACATTAAAAAACTTCTACACCGCTTCTTAGAAATCTTATGAAATATAAGAAAAACGCAATTTTCGAATATTGACTGGCAGTAGAATAGACTTTTGTCGATTATATTTTATTTTGATATAGTGTCTCATGATCGACAAACATATTTTTCAAACTAAATGACGATAATTTTGTACTTTGCGGAGTACAATGAAAAATTGAACAAAAAAGTTTATTTAGTGTAGGGAAGGGCAATATTATAAAAGTGCTTTTTGTTAATAACTTTTGGAACGGGGAAAAAATCCACAAAGAAATAAATAAATAATGAAATAAATAATTGGCACGTACACTTCTGTTAGGTGTTTGGCCGAGCTCCTCCTCCTACTTGTTGTGTACGTATTGATGTTGTTCCACAAATGGAGGGACCTATAGTATTAAGTCGACTCCGAGCGGCGGATATTTTTTATGAGGAGATTTTTCATGGCAGAAATACACTTGGAGGTTAGCCATAGGCTGCCGAGGGGCGACCGCTATTAGAAAACTGGTTCTATAATTTTGGTGTCTCATGCACGGAGATTCGAACCTACGGACTTCCAAATGGAAGACAAGGAGGCTTTACTGTCATCTATATTAACAGCTGATATATATTACAATGGCATTAATTTGTTCATGTCAAAAGTGAAGAAATTAAAGAAAACATGAGCAGTGACCAGGAAATTAGAATACCATAGCAATCAGCTGTTGTGATCAAACTTATGGGCATCACTGTAAACAATTATAGGTGCCACACCATAGCGCCTAGGTCTCGTAGTTCACTCCCCTATTCTAATTCGCTCTCTCATTCGTAACTCACTTCCCAATTATCCTTCGAATAACGCCATTTAAAATTTTGAAAACGAATTACTTTATTTATAGGGGATATAGTTTGAATTGCGAATTATGAACACATCGTTTTATATTTTATCAGAAATTTATCAAAAGGGGAAGTCAAACCCAATCGAATAAGAACCAAAAATTAGGAGCAAAGTTAGCACACGTTGAACAACAGAAATTGTTAAAAAAATATTATGTCGAGGAGACTGATGGCCGAGAACAATAACAAAAAGAGAGCTGCCAAAATCAATCACGAATGTGCCATAGCAAAAGTGTAAAAAAGTACCTTCACATATGCGGTAATTAGCAATAAATCCACAAAATTAATCAACCCTTTCACATATGGCAGATTAACTAAATATAATAAAATTGCAATCAGTGTCACTACTGCTGTGAAATAAACAGTTGGAGGTAATTCGTAAACGACGTTTAATGAGGATTCAAAAAATTATGGCAGCAATACGCATGCGAAACTCGTTATTACATTTTGTAGTAAGTAATAAGAGGACAAAGCGTTTATGGACACACGCTTTTTTCTGTTATATAAATGCATAAATAATAATACCTAACACAAATTTTATTATAATTAAGTATACAAACCTGTTTTCCTTGCCGGCATCCATTTTATTTAGTTTTTACTTTGACGTTTTTCCTTACATTCGTAAAAATAATTATTTATAGCACAGAAAACACAGAGTTATATGTGAAAAAGTATGCTAACAATCTAGGATTATTTTATAATCTCAGACTTCGGGAGAGAAATTTTGTCGCTTTAAGTCTCGCTTTTTAATTACGGATTGGGAATAAAGCACGAAAAAGTAGATATCTACTTATATGTGAACATATAAAATTCGCGATTTACAAATTTATAATAATCGATAAATTGACAAAAAAGTCACCATGTTGTAATGAGGGTTAAGAATAAAGCATAAATGTATTGATTGCAACTCTTTATTAATCAGCTGTTGGCTGTCCGTCCAGCATTTGTCAGTTTAGTCATAAGTTTCATAGTTTGTTTATTGTTATTCTGCTTCCGCAATTATATTTCATAAAATAAAATAAATATATCTATCAAAATGGAAAGACCGCAAAAGATGCCCAAAGTGGCAAAGGTAAGCTAAATTTTGCTTTAGCAAAGCTTTCGAAGTACATCTATGTTCTTTTTACAGGTGAAAAACAAGGCACCCGCCGAGGTGCAAATTACCGCGGAACAATTGCTACGCGAAGCCAAAGAACGTGACCTAGAGATTCTTCCCCCACCTCCCAAACAAAAGATATCAGATCCAGCTGAACTAGCTGATTATCAACAACGCAAACGCAAAGTGTTTGAAGATAACCTTCGGAAAAATCGCATGGTTGTAAGCCATTGGATAAAGTATGCACAATGGGAAGAATCACAAAAGGAAATACAACGAGCCCGTTCAATATGGGAACGTGCACTGGATAATGATCACCGAAACATTACCATATGGTTAAAATATGCTGAAATGGAAATGAAGAATAAACAAGTTAATCATGCGCGCAACTTGTGGGATCGAGCCGTTACCATCATGCCGCGTGTTAACCAGTTTTGGTACAAGTACACATATATGGAGGAAATGTTGGACAATGTAGCAGGAGCCCGTCAAGTATTTGAACGTTGGATGGAATGGCAGCCCGAAGAACAAGCCTGGCAAACTTATGTTAATTTTGAGCTTCGTTATAAAGAAATCGATCGTGCGCGAGCGATATACGAACGTTTTGTGTACGTACATCCTGATGTTAAAAATTGGATTAAGTTTGCGAGATTCGAGGAATCACATGGATTTGTACATGGCGCGCGTCGTGTTTATGAGCGCGCAGTTGAATTCTTTGGGGATGATTACATCGATGAACGGTTGTTCATTGCATTCGCACGTTTTGAAGAAGGTCAAAAAGAGCACGAAAGAGCGCGCGTAATTTACAAATACGCATTGGATCATCTATCCAAAGATCGGACGCAGGAACTTTATAAAGCTTATACAATACATGAAAAAAAATATGGTGACAGAGCGGGCATTGAAGATGTTATTGTCTCAAAGCGAAAATTCCAATATGAGCAAGAGGTGGCTGCCAACCCCCAAAATTACGATGCCTGGTTTGATTACTTGCGCTTAATCGAAGGTGAGTAATTGCATAAATCTATGGAAGAGATTTTCGAAATTGTTTTATGTTATTAATGCATTATTATGCTCTCATTTTACGTAGGTGAAGGTGTTGTCGATGTTATTCGTGAAACTTATGAACGAGCCATCTCTAACGTTCCACCAGCTAACGAGAAAAATTATTGGCGACGTTATATTTACTTATGGATAAATTATGCTCTCTATGAAGAACTCGAAGCCGAAGATTTGGAACGTACTCGCCAAATATATAAAACTTGTCTTGAGCTAATTCCGCACAAAAAGTTCACATTTAGTAAAATTTGGCTTATGTATGCACAGTTCGAAATTCGGTGTAAAGAATTACAAAAAGCGCGTAAAAGTTTAGGAATGGCGATTGGTATGTGCCCGCGCGACAAACTGTTTCGGGGATACATTGAGCTGGAAATACAGTTGCGTGAATTCGATCGCTGCCGATTACTCTATGAAAAGTTCCTCGAGTTTGGCCCGGAGAATTGCGTTACGTGGATGAAATTTGCTGAATTAGAAAATCTACTTGGTGACACGGATCGAGCGCGTGCGATCTTCGAATTGGCTGTGCAACAGCTGCGACTAGACATGCCAGAGCTATTATGGAAAGCTTACATTGACTTCGAAGTATCACAAGGTGAAACAGAGTTAGCGCGCCAGCTTTACGAGCGTCTTTTGGAACGTACACATCATGTAAAAGTTTGGATGTCGTACGCAAAGTTCGAATTAACACAACATGATGATGAAATGGCCGACGATGATCCCGAAATCAATATAAGACTTTCGAGACGTGTTTATGAACGCGCCAATGATACCTTGCGAAGCGCTGGCGATAAAGAGTCGCGAGTTTTGCTGTTAGAGGCATGGCGCGACTTTGAACGAGAATCGGGCGATGCTCACACGCTCAAGAAGGTAATGGAGAAAATGCCGCGTCGCGTTAAAAAGAGGCAGAAGATTGTATCAGAGAGTGGTGTGGAAGAAGGATGGGAGGAAGTGTTTGACTACATTTTCCCTGAAGATGAAATGGCACGTCCTAATTTGAAGCTACTTGCCGCAGCCAAAATGTGGAAGAAACAAAAAGAAGCTGTAAATACAGAACCACTGGCAGGTGAACTGGGTGACGTCATAAATGAAGAAAATACTAAGGCTAGCAGTCCGACTTTGAAAACAACAGTAGATTAACATTAAATGTAGTTTTTACTCCTTTCAGAATACAAAATAAAATTTGTTTGAGTGCTTTTGCATTATTTTTAATATAAATAGTGGGTATTTAATTCGGTTTTTCAAAATATAAGGGGTTTAGATTGGCACAAACACTTTTGCCACTTGAAAGGTGGCGCCTAGATATGGACATTTATATTTTTCCCAGAACGAATTACTGGCCGAGTATATTTATAGTACAATTAACTACCACTAGCCATAAGCTTGAAGGTCAGCAGGGCCATTTAGTATTTCGAGCAACTTACTTTCTTACTTATTCTTATTCTTTTATTATCGGTGCTGTATGTACCCAGTATGTTTGAGTAGTTAACAATTAGTAGTTCAGCGGGCCGAATTAATTGTTCAGTTCGAGCTTTTATTCGCCGTTTATTTGGCGGTTTTGGTTTACAAATTACGAAAAGTAAACAAGTTTGATAAGTCCCCGTCAGACCCTATAAATTTTTGAAGAAAGTTGTTGTTTCATGCTCTTTATTTCATACTAAATTCACATAATAATAAATAACAGAACATACGACTATTAACATAAGTTATCAGGCGGGGGTATAATATATAAAAATATTATTTTGGCACATAGGAATACAGATGTGGTGAACAAATATAAATTCGGGTATATATTTGAGCAGTTATCGCACTTTTCTTTCTCTTGGTGTGATAATCGCTTAAGCGATTTTGGCCGTGTTTAACAAAGCGCGCTCGTTTCTTTTATTCGTGCTAACCGGCTCCATCAAAACACACCAAGTGAAGCCAAGTCCTTCTCCATCTGAATTTCTTAACGCAGAGGGGACCTTGCTTTTCCTCTGCTAGCACCAGCTAGTATCCCATCAAATACTTACAGAGCCGACGATTGAGCAAGATAACGACAATTGAGCAATGTTTTAATGTTTTTATTATTAATTTATTATTATATATGAAGGAAAAAATGTATGGTAATATTTACCACATACCTTATAAGATACATACATATGTATACTTTGGTGCACATTTCATAGTCTAATATACATATGACCTACATATGTCAATGCATATGTATAAACATGCATATATACAATTTCGCGCAATTTTCAAACAAAAATAAAAAATCTATATGTAAAGAAGTATATATACAAATCATATGGGCATATCAAATGTACGAATCTATTCTCTACGTTATGATATGATTAGAAAAGTAGGAAATGAAGGGAGTGTTTCAAGTGTAATGTGTCTTGAAAAAGTCAAATCGATGATGTTGCCTCTTAGTGTTGTTGACTTATTAACGTCTGATGCACAATCGAAATCGAACATATCTTTCATGAATTTGATAAATGTTTCGTCATTTTTCATGTTTGTGTAAATGTAACATGATCAATTCTATTGCGGTTCCATTTACCTCCTTCTCTATATCGATACAAAATATCTATCAAACAAATAAAATTAAAATTTTCTTTTGAAAAATGCAACCATTCCATCAGTAGTTTCTTATGACGTTGTCACGTTAAACTATCGTCAGTAAACCGACTTTACAGACAACCTCTTTTTTTATAAGTTATACTTACATATGTATATGGTACACCTAATTCTCTTTTTATACGAAGTCACGAGTTAAAAAGAAAAAATATATAATATTTTTTTTTTCAAATAGAGAATATACTGTGCGATTTTTCGACGCTTGTACGAAGCGTTTAAATTAGTCTCGGGAAAAGTCTCCAAGACTCGGTAGATGTTGCTCTCGCCGCATGGTCTTGAAACTGGTAGATTGATTCACCTTGACCAATCTAGCAGTTTTCACTGACGACTGTTTTTCGCCCTCTAATTTTTTATTGCAACTAGTTCATAAATATTTACAAATGACTAACAAGCAACTTAATATTGATAGCATTACACAATTTTCACTCTACATGACATAAAGCATTTCTATGGAGGTATGAGATCGCTAGGTTTAGTGCGTCTGAACCTTCGTATTAATCCGTTGGTTTCAATTAAATTAAGTGCTTCTTCATTGATGTAGTTTTTTAGTCGTTCTTTATGGGTAACTACAATCTTTGCGATTTCAGTGTTGACGGAGTTTATTTTAAGGTCGCGCTCAATGTCGGAACTTCTGCAGTACCATGGTGCTCTGACAATGCACCTAAGGATCTTATTTTGGAAGTGTTGGATTTGGTTTTTCGTCCTTTGACTGGCGCACCCCCATAGCTGCGCACCATAACTCCATACTGGCCTTAGTATCTGCTTGTAAATTAACAGCTTGTTTTCTATCGTGAGACCTGATCTGCTACCCATGAGCCATTGCATGTTTTTGAGTTTGATGTCCAATTCTTGCCTCTTTTTCTTGACATGCTCTTTCCATCGAAGTTTGCAGTCAAGTGTCATACCTAGGTACTTCGCATAGTTTGAGTATGGGACCTGTTGATCATCTATTTATAGTGGTATATGTTGTATTTTAGTGTTTGTGAAAACTACGTGTACAGATTTTGTTTGGTTAAGTTTAATTTTCCATGTATTAGTCCACTGGCAGATCTTATTTAACGCTGTTTGTAATGTGGCTGTCAATTCGTTTTCAGTATCACCCTTTAATAAAGACTTACTTACATACTTAATATACATCCGCGAAGTAGTCCTATAGTGGTTTTTGTTGTTGTATGAGCTTACTAAGCTCTCTCTCTGCGACGTAGTCACCGGTCGACTTCGCTTAACTCATTTAACAGTAGTACCAGAATGTATACTGTTTCGACAGGTTGGGTTCAGAGGGAGAGGGGTGTTAGGTGAGTAGGTTTCATATGGTATGTGAAGAGATGGTTAGCATTGTGCGGTATGCCTTCACATGCAGAACATACTATATATTGGGTACGTCGTCGATTCGGCATAGGTAGGAGTTTAATCTGCTACAATATAAAGAAAGCAATCCCGCTAAAGTTACGCGGGTCTTGCGAGGAAGCGGAAGCTTTTCATCTTCAATAGGTGGTTATTGGACTCCGATAACTACATTCGCGGGTGGGGAGATTAGAAAAGTGGTAAGGGTATCCCGATGAATCTCGTTTAGTATTTGTCTGTATACTGTGCGGTGCAGTAGTTGTAAATGTATTTTGTGCTGGATCTCGTCAGTGTAGTTAAAAAGATGTTTCCTGACGTGCTATACTTCCAAACCATTTATTGCACTTTCAAAGGTTCCACATGGAAGCATCTTGGATCCGTAATTGTATATTCTATTTATTACGATATTAGCTTTTGCTCTCCAAATGCTACGCTTTTTCTGTTTGCAGATTTGAAAATTTATTTAGAAATTATATGCTCTTAACACGTTGGCTGCCACGTCGCACATTTGCGTGCGACACCTAAATGTTACCCTGAGGCCACGTCACACATTTTTGTACATTTTAATATGGAATTTTACATAGAATTTGGATTCTCTGGCCTGTGGTGAACATTTTGGTGTATTTCCCATGGCCGTTGTATATTTTTAACGGAATTTTTTGGATAATAAAAAAGTTGTAAATTAAAATTTGTTTTTTTATTAATTCTTTTAAAAATTAATTCATTTATGAACAAAACAAATATAAAAATATATATGTATGTAAATTCAAATGGAAATCAGTAGAAAAACAATAAACTTAAAATTAAAAATTCAATTTTTTAATGAAGATCAGTGCAAAAATTAATTTTTCTGGTGGGAATATTTAGGAAAACATTCTACACATAGTTGCGGTTTATTGGGCAGTAGGTGGTGGTCCTTTTCAAGCTCTTTCTGGCTATTACTCTATCAGCAGATTTTTTTGACATGGCATAACACAATACGCAAGCACGCCTTATTGTTTTTCCGTTGTCGTCCTTTCTTTTTTCTATAAAATGTTTTCCTTTTGTTATGGGTTCTGGAGACATGAAGTCCAACAAAGCATTTGAAGTCTCCTGCCGGAACTTGGTTATTAAAATTTGTTTGTTTGTAGCCTTTTTATATATTATAAAGGCATTTACGACAGACATTCCTAGTAACAGTTCAAAAGCCACTTAACACCGCTTCTGAGAGTGGTGGCGTAGGCGGTCATTTGATCGGATATACATATCAACACCTAATTTGGCTTTGTTGTAATCAATAACAGCAAGAGGTTTTTCAAAAGCTCGTTGCCTTCGCTTCCTGGTGGAAAACTAAGTAAAATAAACCAAAAATATCAAATACTACAAAAAATTACTGTCGCACATTTTCGTGCGACGTGGCCCCACAATATGTTTTATGATCTCCCAGGCCATGTCGCACGAAAATGTGCGACAGAAAAAAACCATTATAACTGCAAAATTAGCGACCAAAATAAAGTCGCGAGTAGACAAAACTTATTTTTAGGCACTAAGAAACAAAAAAGAACATAAATAAGTTGTTGGCCTCAGGTGACCAAAATTGTTAAATGACACTGCTCCTGAATATTAAGAAAAGCCATAAAGTTGAAAATATCATTTCGTCACATATGTACATATATGTATCACTGATACCTGTTTCGGCTCGATCAGTGAGATTAAGGATCTGCGCGTCTATTTTGGCACAAAATTAAATCTCTTTTGTCATGCCTGCATTTGATTGTCTGGCGTTGTTCTTCTGATTTCACTGATCCATATAACATATACCCGTTAGATGCCATATACTGAGTTTTTACGTTCCAAATTAGAATATGACGCTTTTAACTTTGGACCAAACCAAATTACTCCTGGTAACAAATTTTTATTGCAGAAATATGCTGCTAACCCAGGTCGTCCCACCAGCGATTTTTGGTTGCTCTTGCAAAGTTTTGCGAACGCCAAAATCTGATAATTTGTAATATTTATCATAAATTATCAAAAAACTATGCGGAGCGCGAATCGACCTTAAATCAAATACAACATGCTTGTAAAAATTTATGATTTACTAATATGTACTTTATTCAAAGTTTCACGCTGAAATAGACATTTATTACAATTATAAATATGTGTATATGTATATAAAGATAGGTTATGTATTATGTGTTCATTCCATTTCCTGATGAAACATCAATCATGGTTGAAATGCCTTAAACGAATTGCCTGTAATATGGTATGTGAACGACACATAGCAGACAACCGGTACTTTATTGTTGCATTTATGTGCAACAAAAGCAATCGGTTGGCCGCTCAAACACCATATACTACAAGCCCGCCAATTGATTCAAGACAAACAAATATCGCCGTTACACACGTATCGCATTATTCCTTTGCACCATCCGCACGGGATAAGCTCATCGCAAATTCTTCCCAAGAAGATTTTTTTAGTACTGATATAGGTATTAAGGACTATTAAGCATATTTGAACGTAATGTCGGTAGTATTTTTTATGTTTTTAGAGCTTTTTTATATGTACTATGTTTTTATTGATATTGCTTTTAATTAAAGAATTTCATATGTGTAAAGAATTTAATTTACTACTCGTACAAAATAGTTTGCATACTTTATTTTTCAAACTCATACACTGAAAAATTTTTTGACAAAATACAGATTTGCTGTGCATTAATTTGCACGGTTATTCCATAAACGCAATGAACTTAAGTATATAATATACTACATGAATTTACTTTTGACTTTGAGAAAAATATATTGTTGACAAAAGGCAAAATATTTATTGCAGCAATAATATTGCATTTTTTTCTTCACATTCATTTTTGCTTTATTATTTCTATTTTCTATTAATTTAGCGCAAAATATCAGTAATCGATCATATGCCAAAATGTGTCGAAATTATGTAGGCTTGTTAGGATGTATTTCTCCAATATATGCAATATAATTTAATATATTATATTTCTGTCATATGTAATTGCCATTTTTTGTAACAAATTCCATATCAATACAAGGTGTAGCAAAGTGCTTAATATAGAAATCATTTAAACATTTTATGTGGTTCTAATTTTAAATATAAATAGCAGAAATGTGCTTACAACTTTTTATTACTTTTATGTTTTTTCTTAACGAATTCTAATTTATGTTAAGTAAGTTATACACTACTTCTGGACAGTTATCATAAACCTTTTTTTTTATTTTATATAATTTTGGTTTATGATTTTTTGAGTTTATTTAAAAATTGGAACTATTTTTACTGCATTCCAGTGTCAAATACTCAAACTCTTTGCTATTGAACTTTTAATGCTGATTTACAAATCTATATTTCAGTGAGTTAGAATACACTCACTTTGATTTATTTGACTAAGATTTAATAAACTAACTTTTTGACGGGTAATGTAATTTTTTACTTTGCTTTTGCTTCTTTCTTGTTTTCTTCCTTTGTGGCGGTCTTGTTAATTGTTTGTTTGTCTTTAGCATCCTGCAAATAAATGCGCCCAAAGCATGGTTTAAGAAAACAATAGAAATTTCCATATTAAACATTCTCCATTTGTCATTTTGTAGATAGAACTTATAGTGGAGCGTCATATCAGCCATGTGAAGTGTTTGTATAGAAATACACTACATAAAATTATTAGTATTACGCAACGAAAACTAAAACAGCATTTAAAGAGGCAACATTCCCTTTATTATTAGCAGTAATACAAACACTTATGCAGCCATGGCAGTGATATAATGCAACAATATTTGTGCGAAATATATGTATGTACGTATTTTTCGCAAAATGTTGGCAATTTATTTTCAGGAATCTTTTAACGTACGTGTGACAGACGGGCATGAATTCTTTTATGCGCACGTAAGCGTACTTTATATAAAAGAAAACATACAAAGTGAAAACTGTAACCAGTTATGAAAGGTTTTCAAAATTACGAGCTAACGAATTTCACCACTTTCATATTTTTTATTCAATTTTTATCAGAAATAAATATTAAGTTTACATATATAAAAATTTCGTCCGTTTTTAAAAAAATTACCTCCATTTAGAATACAATGGATCAATAAATCGCTGCTATTAAAAACCTTTCAATATGCTTACACATGTCAAAGTAAAATAACAAAAATGTTATATACAATAATAAAACTTTTCGCGGATTAAGATGGGGTGACTAAACGAAAATTGTTTCAAAGATTGAAAAACTCCAGTTTTGTTATGCTTTCGTATTGTGTTGGTTTGGCGCCACTTTTTCTGAGCCAGACCTACTCATCTTACTCTACTTTTATCGTTCAAAAATATAACAATAAAATGGATATTGTGTTTGGGGAGAGTTCATATTATGAACGTCAAACAACAAATATCTGTTACTGTTAAAACATAATAAAATGTATGCAATTCGCAATTGAAACAATTTTGGTCCCTTTAGTCTTTTCAAGATTTTACCTTTGCCTTAACGGCTTCTGCCTCCTTTTTTAAATATTCCTCCCGCGCCGTTTCATACATCGATACAAACTTGTCGCGTTGCACTTTAAACTGTGCGAACAAATCATCATTTTTATTGCCTTTTAGCCTATTCTCAATATCTACTTTCTTATCATGCTCGACACGTATTTCATCTGTAACCCAAGGCTTTTCAATTGGATATTGATTAACGAGGTTTTTCAGTGTCTTTATGGTACTTTTCCCTTTTACCACCTTTTTCACTAACTTCGTATTGGGTTTCTTAATTTTTCCGGCATTATTAAATGGTGCTGGCGGCATAGCACGTGGCATGCGCGGTGGGATCATTGGCGGTATTGGTGGAGGAATTGGTGGCATGGGACCGACGCGTCCACTACGGCGCAGAAACGGTGGTGGTGGTTGTATGCCCATTGGTGGAGGCATGGGGCCTCGTCCCATTGGTGGCATCGGTGGGATCATCGGTGGCTGAAATCCATGTGGAGGTGGCATTGGAGGCATTGCAACGTTGCCGCGTGGTACTGGACCAGGTGGTGGGCCCATACGCCGTACACGATTCGGGACATTCGGCATTGGGCCAGAATTATTAAAATTGCGCGGTCCACCCTGATTACCACTATTAAATCTATTGCTATTTGCCCCATGTGGACCCTGAAATTGCATCCCTTTATTTTTATTCCAATTTCCGACCCCATTGTGCTGGACTTGTGGACTGCCAGGTGGTGGTTGGAATTGCGTTTGTGGTTTTCCCTTTTGTCTATTTTTGTTATTTTTCTTTTTTTGTTGCATTTGACCCATTCCATTTCCTCCTCCGCCTCCTACTGGTGGTGATGGGTTATTAAAATCCAGGTAACCAGGATTATCTGGAATCTGACTTCCATTGAACATCATTTGATTAAAATTTCCTACATGTCTAGGGCCACCACCGCCGTTGCCTACATTTTTGAAAGGTTTTTTGTAAGGCATAGCGGCAGCTCGGTGCATGGGTCTGCCATTTTGAAAATTTTTCGCCATTCTTTTTCCTCAGACCACTCTCCGAACAAACCTACTTCTTCAGAATGCTGTAAAAAGTTATTTAACAAATAAATTTAATTTTTTTTCGCTCACTATATCAGACAAATATACTTCAAAAAAATTGCAATGTTTTCTTCTATTTAAAAATACTGATTTAAATGACTTTTAAAGCACTAGGTATTTTTTCATTAAACGTATAACGAATACTTAACAAATCAGAGAAATCAAGGAAGTGTTATGTTAAGTTAATGGAATAAGAACATGTACAGGCTAGTTCAAATGTTATAAAATACAATTTACTCTTCTTTTTATTTTAAAGCTGTTTATACATTGCAACTTTCACTGGCGATTTGTTGTACGTGGAAAAGTGTGTTATACTGTAAACGAGGCGAATTTTAGTTGACCAGAATAACCAGAAGGCAACAGATTATATACACCCGCTTCCGTCTAGGACACACCAGGCTAACCCAACAACATCTCTTCCAAAACGTCCAACCACCACTCTGCTATTTTTGCAACGAGGCGAACTTAACAATACCACATATAATCGAAGGATGCCTAGCGCTTGAAACAATACGCCAATCTATGGCCAACCCCAATATAAGGGAATTGCTCTCAAATGTGACACACACCAACATAAAAGAATTTATAAGATTTATAACTAAACTAAACATTTACTTTGAAGTATGATATATATATACATAAGTCTTATTTGTACACATAGTAGAAATAAATTAATTTTAAGAAGCTGATGGCCTTAGTTGCTAACGCTTTTTCTAGATTGTTAAGGCATAATTATATTATCCTTTTTCAATAATAATAAATAAATAAATAATAAATCAGAGAAATCAAGGAAGTGTTAAGTTAATGGAATAAGAACATGTACAGGCTAGCTCAAATGTTATAAAATACAATTTACTCTTCTTTTTATTTTAAAGCTGTTTATACATTTCAACTTTCACTGGCGATTTGTTGTACGTGGAAAAGTTGGTTATACTGTAAAAGAGGCGAATTTTAGTTGAACAGGAGCTTGGAGGATTGGAGGTTCAATCGAAAGAGGTTTTGAAAACTCATAACCCTCCGTCAGGATGAACTGAGAATGTTTACGGACATTCTCTCACGTCATTGCAGAATGCACATGGGATATCATTCACTGACTCTTGCCGTTTCTGCGACCAGTCTCCGGAGATAACAATACACCTTATTTTTGAATGCGACGCCATATAGCGACGTGGGTTGAGACATCTTGACTCATTGCAGTCAGAAGAAAGGCTTATACGCTCAGTCTAACCCAACTCTATCTTAAGTTAAATAAGAGAACTGGGCTTGGATGAGGTTCTGTAATGGGTAGAGTACACTGAAAACCATGAGGTCGACGTCCAAACCAGAAATCTATTTATCTATCCACCTATTTCGACTTATACACATGGTTGGTCACGATTTCAGCTAATAGTTCCGTGACGTCAGATTCCTCAGACTTGGAATTGCTTAAGACAAATTTGTGTGTATTTGTATACTCTCAGCTCGAACCAAGGCACATTAAATGGCTAGCAGCAACAGGGTTGCAAATTTTGAAGTTTTTCATTTATTTGAACTCTATATTGTCAAGTTTTGTTTAAATTACTCTGAACTGTCAATCATCGTATATATTCATTCTAGTAGCCAAAAGCGAAAACAATATATGCTCCTTGATTCTTCTCTACTTCTACTTACTGTTCAATGTACTTTGGATTATACAAATTTAAATATGTAAATATATTCACTAGCTCTGACAAATTTTTATTGATATAACTTTTTCTAAGCATATTCAAATACAAAATGTAGTTTTCTTTTGTTTACCTTACATCTCCACTTTCTATTATATGTATACAAATTAAAATCTGTCAAATCTGTCAGTCTGGTAGCGTTGGACTTGTCTAAAGTTATCGATTTAACTTATCCTTCAAAGCTACTAGTTGATACATACGAATCTACTCCCCCACAGTGACTGAACAGGTAATCCACGAATTAACTGTATGGTAACATTTCGAAATCAAATTTCAAAACAAAGGAATATAACGGAAGGGTTGCCATAGCATGGTATCCTTTCCCCTTGCTTTTCAATTTCTATGCCCCGAAACTTCTTTAACCACCAGAGCTAGTTTATCTGATCTTATACACCGACGATTGCTCGTTATTGGGGTCCGCCAATGACATCGAAGACTTGTATTCATAGGAATTTCCAACTATCCCCACTAAATCCACTACGACTTATTTACAACTTGCACTAACGTCAAACTATCACTGCAAATAAAAATCGTTAATACACCAATACCGACAGTTAAAACCCCAAAGTTGCTGGGTGTAGCCTTCAATAGTTTGCTCTAAAAAAAAGGGGTAAAATACGGTACACTAGACAGGGCTAGTATACTGGGGCGGCAACCCTTGGTCGGGAATAAAAACCCGAGTCATTCCGGTAACGTAGAACCGGCTGCCATGGGAATGAACATCTCGGCGACCTCTCATCTCTTAGTTGAAAAGGTTTGTCATATTCCTCAATTGTGGCAAATAATTAAAGCTAATACATGTAATATACGGAAATTATTTCCAAATCTGGAAACTCCAATTTAGGAGGGGAACAAAAATAAAGAAGTAATCTATTCTGAGAGCACTTTTCTAAACTAATTTAATCATCGACCATTGACTCTGAAGAAATAGTTTGCTCTCTTTCTCGGCGCACGCAACCACGATTGCCACTAATGTCCGAAACCTCAACAAGTTCGTTGTTGTTATTATTGTTGTTATTGTAGCAGTAATACAACACTACTGCAACAATCAATAAGTTTGTCAAGTTCCTAGCCGTTGGTATTTGGAGTAAATCGAATAAAACGTAAGGCGATCCCTCAACAAATTCGTTGTTGTTATTATTGTTGTTATTGTTGTAGCAGTAATACAACACTACTGCTACAATCAATAAGCTTGTCAAGTTCCTAGCCGTTGGTATTTGGAGTAAAGCGAATAAAACTTAAGGCGATCGGACGGCAGGTTTTATATTATGACCTTGTCGCCTGGAGCTAAATATACCTTTCCGCCTGCCAAAATTTGAAATGAGAAATGCTACTGGATGTCTGGGCCTCTGGATATATGGGCCCCTCGACATATAGACGGAGTCCACCCACCACCTATGGCAGATGAAGAGTTTCACCTATATCCAGAGACCCACGTTAATTTAACACAATTATGCTCCGGAGACTGTAGTCGAATAAACTCCTATCTATCCAGAATACTCCCTGACATACTTAACATATTCAAATATTTACGTGCCCCCTTGAACCTACTAATTTAACACTCTTTCACTCTGCACCCCCACCCCGTCGAAATGGTCTATCGTTAAATAAGATTAACAATCACGACTGATGACTTCATCGCGTTTAGCAGGGATTGATAAACTGGTATAAAACTAACAACACCGCAAAGAGAGGACATACCATCTAAATGCGCAGGACACAAAAGATCTTTCAGGTCGAAGTGTTGGCCTTTGGGCACATTACAGAAACTAAATTATCAAAGAAAGTTAAAAAATGTAAGTATGATGGAGTACAAGGCTTGCCATCCGAAGCAAAATTATGAGGGTAGTTTGGCTGCAGAATTGTGTCCGCTCATTTCACACGTATTCTTACGCTCTTCCAATCAGTCGTTGTTCAGGCGACCATAAATGACTAGACATAGATGACTAGATGGGAAACTCTTTTTCTCGTGAGAGCGCTGAAAAATGAGCATTTTTATAACATTTACCAATATTGCCAAACCGGCAGAAACATGAATTGGGTGTTTTTTAAACAAAAATTGGAAATTTTTAATTTCTACACCACCATTGAGGTTAGTATTTAGTGTGGGGTTGCCCAATAGCCTTATACCACTCGTAAACACCTACATATACTAAAAAAAGGCACAACACGTATGAAATATGTACATAAATAACCAAAAAATTTAAAAATTTATATGTAAATGAAATTATTTAAAACTGAAATACAAAATAATAATAAAGTAATGAACACGAAAAACATAAGTTATAATTAAAAACATGACATATTGCGAATTTTAAATATAACACAGAAAGTGGGTTGGATGGTTGATTGGTTTAAGTGGTGATTCTTCCAGAATCCAACTAGCGCTTCCGCACCTTTTTGTTGCCACATCCTCGTTACCAACTTGTTTACCAGTTATTTACAGCATGATTATATCCAGTCTGTACGGTTCAGGAACCTTATAAGGTTGTTGACATCTAAGCCAGACAGCTGTTCCAGACTCTCGAACAGCGGTTTACCCAGGGTTAACATTATGTCCTTCCATAGGGCAGGGCATTCGCAGAGGAAGTGGAAGATTGTTTCCTTTTTCTCCGGTTGTTTACTACTGTGACAGTATGTGTTGTGAGGGATGCCCATTTTGACTGCTTGTGCTCCCACAGACCAAAAGCCAGTTATGACTGCTGTTAGTCTCCAGGCGTCCCGTCGTTTCATGTTTATCAATGTTGACGATTGCTTCAGGTTGTAGGTGGGCCATAACGTTCTGCTAATTTTGCATTTCGTCTGGTCTCTCCATCTACAATCCGCGATTCGAAGGTATTTTAGGGAAATTGCACTCTTGACTGCATCTGGTGGTGTGAATACCCATTATGCAAGAGCAATATTCATGGCAGATCCCCTTCTTGTCAGTTCGTCCGCTTTTTCATTACCTTCGATGCTCCGAGGTCCCGCGACCCACATTAAGGCAACTTTATGGTTCTCGCTCAAGGTGGTGAGGCAATTCCTGCTTTGCTTCACTACTTTAGAGGTTGTTGTAGCTGAACCCAGTACCTGGATTGCAGCTTGGCTATCCGAAAGAATAGCGATATTGCCCTTAAAAGAGGGATCTGCGATTAGTAACCTACAAGCTTCCCCAATTGCCAGTACTTCCGCCTGAAAGATAATGCAAGCATTAGGGAGACACACAGATCTTTCAATTGTAAGTCTATGAGAATATATACCAGATCCAACACCACAATCCATTTTACTGCCATCTGTATAGACTGTAGTGTCGAACTTGTTTAGTGAGAATCCCTTATTCCATTCTTTCCGAGATGGAAAGAGATTGATAAAATTTCGACTGAATGTCACCGTCGGGACGATGTAGTCAGTCCTCTTCGAGGTATACTGGGTTTGTCGCAGTAGTAGGTTGGCATGGCAATGAGCTTTTTCCTTCCAGCAGCCCGCTTCATTTAACCTAAATGCACTCATTGTTGCCATCTTCTTGATATGTAGATCTACCGGAATAACGTGTGTCAGAGCGTTCAGGACCTCCCTAGGACATGGTCTGATCGCACCGATTGTTATTGCAGAGGCTGATCTTTGTATTCTGCTAAGTAATTTGATGTTGTATTCTCTCTCTAGAGCTTTCCCCCACACTACCGAGCCATACGTTGAAATTGGTCGTATAACCGCCTTATACAACCATAATGTATACTTGGGTTGAAGACCCCATCTTCTTCCTAGCATACGTTTACAGGCATATAAGCGATTTCTGCTTTCTTTACCCGTTCTTCAATGTTTAATTTCCAGCTCAGTTTGGAGTCCAGAATTACCCCTAAGTACTTTGCATTGGGTGAAAGTGAGAGGGTTTGTCCGGTAATGCTTGGTGGAGTAAAAATTTGTACCTTATATCTGGTCGTAAATAGCATGAGTTCTATTTTACGCGCGTTTAAACTTAGGGCGCAACCTATAGCCCAAGAGTTAAGCCGTAATGGGACACATGGGACACAGTCGTGATGCCATTAACACCACATCATCAGCGTACGCGACCACTTTTACCCCATCTCCATTAAGTTTTATTAAGATTTTACTAATAACACATAACGAGAGGAGTGGAGATAACCCCTATGGACTCTTTTTATTATGTTGATATTACCCATATTAGCTCTAATTATCCTGGTTTCTAGCATAGAGATGATCCAATTGCTGATACAATTTTCCACCCCTAAGTCTATTAACGCCCGTTGGATAGCATCAGTGCTAACGTTATTAAATGCGCCTTCTATGTTAAGAAAAGCTGCCATGGTGTATTGTTTGCTTGCTAGAGACCGCTCTATTGTTCGGATTACCTCGTGAAGCGCTG
Source organism: Anastrepha ludens (assembly GCF_028408465.1). Taxonomy (NCBI): domain Eukaryota; kingdom Metazoa; phylum Arthropoda; class Insecta; order Diptera; family Tephritidae; genus Anastrepha; species Anastrepha ludens. The sequence goes on from NC_071499.1 coordinate 105,929,027, forward strand.
TCTCCGTCGATTTGCCTTTGAGATAAGCAAGTTGTGCAATTGATATACTAGAGATATACTAGATATACAGCGAGCTTCTAATGAGTATGTCTAAAAGCCGTTGAAATGTTTTTAAAAGGAACGACGACAGACTTATTGGCCTGAAGTCCTTCGCTGATTCATGTCCCTTCTGCCTACCCTTGGTATGAAGATGACTCTAACAGGTTTCCAGCTATTTGGAGTATAACCTAAGTTTAGACATGAAAAAGCTCCTCAAATATCTGCCGTTCGGAGACGGCTTGAAACTACAGGTCCTTCCATTTGTGGAACAACATAAAGACGCACACCACTATTAGGAGAAGGAGCTCGGCCAAACACCCTAAAAAAGGGTGTACGCTCCAATTATATATGTAATATATATATATATATAACCGGTCGGCATTGGTGTGTCAGCGATTTCCACCTTCAGGTGTAGTTTGACCTCCTTCGTCCAGGTGGTAAAGAAGGTCGCCGTGGATTTAGTGGGAGAAAGCTGAAAATTCCTTGCAGTGAAAAAACGAGAAAGGATGGCGAGATAAACGTTCACTTTGGACACAAGGCATTATCAAACCAGTCTCAAGTCATTATCAATCAGTATAGACCAGTACAACGCCCTCTGGTGGTTGGGGAATTTCGAGATGTAAAGTTGAAAAGCAGGGATGAAAAGACACCACCTTGCGGCTGTTGTCAGATATTTCATGTAGATTGGGAGTAGTAGGGCCTCAAGTTTCTTCACTATTAGGGAAAGGAGAGTTATCCGACGATAGGACTCCCCATGGTTGGCGAGTTTCCCAGGTTTCAATAGTGGGACCGCTCTCCCTGCTTCCCACTCGTTAAGAGTTACGATAGTGGCCATGGACAGGTAGTAGCATAGGTAAACTCTACCCATGTCAATGATACTCGTAAATTAGAGAAATTAGTTAGAAATTAATGAGCATCAACTTTTCCAAACTGTTATACAGTTTGATATTGCACATTTGCACGAGTTTGCTATTGCACATACATTTTTGGGTAACTAAGCTATTGGGGGCTTGGTAGAATATAGATGGCGTTGTGTTGCAGTAGACCCTAACGTTTCCTCCCCGACAGTCTGTTCTACGTCAGCGGAACGACCCGGATTTACTATATATCCGGCCAAGGATTGTCACTCCAGCAGTATTCTCCCATGTATTGGGAATGTTTATGCAGCTACAACACCAACAACACTCAGAAAAATTATTATTATTTTATATATTTTTTGTAATCATTTAATCATAAGAAATAAAATTTTATTTTGATTTCCCCTTCTTATTGTCCAACTACCGAATACCTTGCATTTCGAATCTGTGAGATTGATAAAAACTTCATTACAATAACAATTAATTACGAAAAAGTGTAAATTTGTCAGATCACACGTCTTATATAAAATATAAACTGGAAATTTTTTAGTGGACAGTATATAAGACAAACTAAAACATATATATATATATTTACTGACAAAACTAAAACTAGTAACTTTAAACGAAATTTAACATTAATACGATTTTAATCAGATTATGATGGGTAGATTCTTTGTGGTAAGTTTTCGGCTGCAACTGGCGGGTGATTTTTTGGGCGTGGTTTGTGTGTTGTGGAATCCAGAGCGCGGATTGGGCAAATTCACAATTCTGCTTTCATTTGGATAATTACGTTTTGAACGTGTCGACATATTTGACGCCGATGCCGGACGTGTAAATGTATGTATTACGGAAGAACGCGAATCAGGTTCGATGCTTTTTTGAAATGATTCATATGCATCTTCCGTATCTTGATCTGTATTCCAATCCGGGTCATCATTAATGAGAATTGTCGGTGGAACTGTTGTTTTCTTTTTGACGTTCTTACCCAAGGAGGAACGTTTTTTGTTGCCTGAACTGTGACGACCAGATCTACGACGAATAGTTGTTGCAATAACACGACTTTTCTTCAGTGATGACTTGAAAGGAGATTTTAAAGGTAATTTATGTCCACTTGCAGGTGCTGCGGCATTACGTGGAGTCATCACTCGGCCTGTGAATACGCTGGGACTGTTTATTGAGTAAATTAAGTTTCGTTTAGCCATTGGAGTATTTTCCTCATTTCGGTCTAATTTACGTTTTTTTGCGGAATTTGCAGACGTAGACGGTATAACTGATAAGTTGGTATTTGATGGAGCTTTACGCATCGAAATCATGGAACCGGTTTTTGCAGACATGGGTGTAGCAGAGCGTGATGTTTGGACATTTTTACGTGCACTGCTGAGTTTTTCTTTTTCCTTGCGTTTGTTCTCCCATTCCTTTTTCATTAATTCTATAATGTTTTCGCCATAAACTTGAAATTCCTGATGCTCAGTTTCTTCGTATGCTGCAACTAAATCTCTTATCTGCTGTTCAATTTTGGGCAATTTCGTAGCGATAGTTTTGCGTTCTCTCTCCTCCTTTAATAACTGCCCTCCTCTGTTGTTATATCGTCCCGGGTCGGAGGCCTTAACTTCCAAAGCAACCATGCGGTCCCATAACAATTTTCGATTGTCGTAAAGTTCAAATATCTGCCGATTACTTTCATAAAAACGTTTTAGATCTTCCAATTGAATTTCATGCAATAGCAACAGATCTTCCGTGTAACAGTTGCTGTGGAATTTAGAAAAACGATTTCTTTCTGTTTCAGATTTAAGAGTTTTATCCCACCACTCTACAATCTCTGCACGTATTTGCTGAAGGCATTCTTTTATATTTTGACTTTGCAAGGATTCACAACGGTGCAACTCTTCTTTTAGTGCATTATATGTGCTCTGATTATATTCTGCGTGTCGTTTAAATTTATTTCGTGTATTCGGTGATGTCTTTAAACGCCCCCAAAGCGATTCCAATTTTTTACGTATGCCATCGATATGCTCCGACAATATTTGCACACGTGCACCGTACACATCCTGCATGCGCCTAAGCGCTTTGAAAGTTTCTTCGTCCAGTTTAATTTGTCTGTGATTCAAGAGTCGATCTTCTGTATCTGTTTTAACTTGTGTCTCTAATGTAGTTAAGTAATTCTTTATTTCGCGACGTAAAACTGACATCTCATTCAGACGTTCCATACGCTCCACTTTTAGTTGATCTAAATGGTTACGGAATTCCACAATTTCTTCTTCCGAAGGTAAAGGATCGGCTAAAAGAGGACGTGGAATTTCTCCCAACTCATCGCATAAACCTTCCTGCTCGAGTAATAGTTCACAAATTTCTTCGCGGCGCCGCCGCAATTGTTCACGCAATTCGGTTAAACTTTTGTCTATGTTTGATTGTATGATCAACAACGGTATTTTTCTATCCTCCATTCTTGGCAACTGTATATCAGTTTTTAGTAAGCGGCACAACAAATCCGCTTCCCCATGCAACACTTCTATTTCATTCTCTATTTGCTCTCGTTTTTTAACAGACTCTTCTTTCAATTCGGCAAAAAAGTTTTCAACGTGCTCTTTCAGTTTGTTAATGTTTTGCAAACACATTATTTCATCGAACATTTCTGTCCATATGGAGGTGAGCTCTTTAACATTTTCAGCTGTAATTCTTTGCAGCTCCAAATTTTCTTCTTCAAAATCAGCCATTTTATATCCTTCCCTCCCGTTACATCTGAAGTATATAAAAGAAAATTTGTGGTAAACTTTTAATAAGCTAACTTTTATACAATTGGCTTACACAAACGCTGAAATTAGTGAACAATCGATTTCAGGCAAATAAGTGCACTTGTTTCTAATAAGTTACTGAAAGTAAAACTCCAAATTAAGCACAACGACGCGTTTATATTTTTCAGTTGTAAATTTAATTTGAAAATGGTGATGTCACTAAAATTATCGACAAGGTTTTCGATAAATGCAGAGTTGCCTGCGTTCAATTAGCAAAGTGGTGCCGGCTTGTTCAATAGCACGAATAATATAGGAGTTGAATGTTTTGTTCATGTATAACAGCAAATGTACATTTTTATATCCAAACTAAATCCAAAAATAGTTCTAATTTCATATCTGACTGCATATATTTTCTTATCAAATAAATACTTTTATATTGATAGACGTTTTTCTACTTAGTTTGTATTGGAAGACGTTTTTCCTACAATTCATGATTAAAAATAAAATTACTCCTTATAGGGGAAACATTGAAGAAATTAAAAGAAAGTTGTTAAGTGCGGCCGAAATCGAATTTAATGCAACTAAAGCTTAATTTTTTATTAAATATATTTTAATATTTATGTATGTATATAGGGCTGATAGTTTTATTACACTTATAATAAATTTATACCGCATCCATTAATTGGGTTAAATATCTGAATCGGCAAACCAAATTATGCATTTGGGATGTTTTGTTAAAATGATGTATTAAATGAACTAAATACAATGTTAATATTAGACACAGCACATTTTTATCAATTTCGACCGACGCATAGCTACTAGTTGTCTCACTCGTGTAAAGTATTTAATATAAAAAATATTTCTGTTTTATATAAGGCTGGCCTAGCTAAGGCTGTCCACAAACAGGGTACAATTCCCAGCGATTTGTTCTTAGTCCGTAGCATATACACTGTACACAAATCCATAAACCATTTCATTGCGATCGTCGTACTGTTAACATCAGAAAAAAAGGCGATGACGCGATTACCCTTGCAATTATTTACATGCACATTAAGAAAAAAAATCGGGAAAAAGAAAAAATAGGTTTAGATGAAAGAATGGTTGCAAAATAGGAGCAATCGCTCTCATATTAAGTTGTTAGGAAATATGGAAATCAGTACTCCAGAGTATAAATTTTTTTTATTAACACTTGTCATTTTTCCGCTTACTATTATCTCGACGATGGTCAGTAAAAAATTGAGAAAATCCCCAAACTGCGCCTCATACTAGCAGCAAAACCCCAAGTAAATGAACATTTTCAATTACTTAGGATTTGTGTCCGCACTTGGGGTACGGTACATTAGACAGGGCTAGTTTAATTTTTGTGTGAATTTTGATTCAATCCGAGCAAATAGTTTTCGAATTATAATCGTGTATTTCTATCGTGTACACTGTTCTGTGCCCGTTTTCTAAAAATCTCAATAGATATTGAGCTATACTTTTTCATTGGTTTATCCAAAGTTTCTCTTAAATATGTTCGAGCCTGCGGACACTAAGTTCGCATTTACTAACTTTTAAAACTTATTTTTAATAAATATACTAAATTCAAGGAAGTTCTTATTTCATTCATAGGCAACGCTCGTTTTGTTATATATTACAAGACATAGGGTTTTCCAATAAGACGTTTTACTTTGATATTCAAAGAAAAATGCCATTTTTAATATATGTAAATGGTTGGATGTTTATTTCATTATAAAAAGGTATGCCGTTAATAGTGGAAAATAACATCAGGCAAATGACCGCCACGACCACGACGACGAGGACAATATCCTTTTCATGAAATTTTCCATAACCGAATTGCAAAGTGGCTGCCCTATATCCTCAGTAGTCTCACGAATTCCATCTTTGAAGTCTTGAATCGACCCTGGGATGTTGGCGTAGACCTTCTCTTTCACGTGGCCAAAAGAAAAAAGTCACAAGGTGTTAAATCACAAGATCTCGATGGCCAATTGTGATCACCTTTTCGAGAGATAACACGGTCCGGAAACTCTTCCCGTAAAAGATCAATGGTTTCGGTGCTTGTGTGGCACGTAGCGCCGTCTTGTTGAAAATAAACGTTGTCCAGATCCATACCATCCAATTACGACCATAAAAAATCATTAACCATTTCTCGATAGCGCAATCATATTCAAAATAACACCTGTTATTGGAAAACCCTTTATATATGCGAATGAGTAAAATTCTACATATTTATTTATTTTAAAATTGTATATTTTTGTGTCCATTTTACAGGGTAAGGTAAGATGTGTAAAATTAAAGTATTTTCGTATGTACTTCACTTACACATATTGAATATATTACATTCTAGTGGTTTATAAACAAATTATATCGTTGTTTTAAAGGCTAACCTTTCTTACAATTAGCCTAAAAAATTACCCATAATCATTAACCCAATTTTATAATAGCAAACATTAAGCTACATGCAATATATATAATATATAAATATTTAGGTATAATACAAAATAATGCAAATTAAAATACAGTCACTAGACAAGATATAAATTTAAACATTTATCAGCACTAGGTTTAAGATCAAACATTATAAAAATAAGTTATGGTTGTGTGTTTGACTTAAGAAATAAAAAAATAAAGGTGGAAAATTCCTTACTTTAAACGCCATTGGCTTTTTAATGTTTTCTATGTATAGAGGGTTCATCGGATTAAGGTCAGACTCATCCCGAAGGAGAAGTAGCTTCCCACAGTAAAGATTTTTCCAAAGATCTTGAACTGAACTTTTGAATTTCTAACCAGAAATTGTCTGTTGAACAAATCAAAATCCCCTTATCTATTGCACTAAAAATACTACATGCGTAAGGGAAAATACGTAAAACACACAAGTAAATACTATGTACATATATGCCAATGAACCATGAATTGCGACAAAGCATAGTCTAATAATTAGTTTTACACTGACGAAGGTGGCGGCGGCATTAGTGTACTATTAGAAATTTGTGGTTCTGAAAAATTCTGTGGTTGATGTTGCTGCTGCATCAATTGCATATGTTCTGCCAAAGGCTGATGTATATTGTTTGTTGGTTGAAGTGTTTCTCCAACCGCTACAGCAGTTTCAGAAGGGGCAAATCTTTGTAAACGCCCTGTTGCCGGCTCCATATGTATTCCATGTATCGCCTGTGCATGTTGTCGCAGTGCATACATTTGCAAAAAACCGGCATCACATTCAGAACATTTGAAACGTTCACCAGTGTGCCGCCGAATATGAGCTTTCAAATCGTTGCTTTGGGCAAATCCTCGGCCGCACTCTTCACATTTAAAAGGTCGCTCGCCGGTATGAGTGCGCATATGAATGGTGAGGTTATAGGCGCGATGGAAACCCTTGCCACATAGATTGCACAAGTTAGGTTTAGTGCCTGTGTGATACCTGAAATAAAGCATAACACAATACTTATAAACATAACTTGATTTAAGTAAGGTAGCAAATAAGCGAAAAATCAACCTTTCATGTATTTTAACATCAGTTGCGCGTGGAAAGCCTTTTCCACAATATTGGCATTTGTATGGCTTTTCGCCATTATGACGACGCATATGGACACGTAGATAATCGTTTCTTACGAAACTTTCTCCGCAAACTGAACATAGGAAATTCCTTCGGTCACTGTGATGACCCTTCTCATGTTCACGAAGAGCTTTCCGCTCTTTAAATGTATCATCGCAAAACTTGCAGGCGAAAATACGATCAGTATGCATTAAAACATGTTTGCGGAGATATGTTCGACTTGTGAACTTTTTGCAACAATACTCGCAATCGTGCACCTTATGGGCTTGGGGATCGCTTCCATGTCGAGAGCCTTTGTGTTTTGTTAATTCTACTAAACGCGCGAATGCACTACTACATTGATCACATTTGAATTCCTTCGTTTGATGCAAGTTCATAATGTGTTTTTTTAAATGATCACTTCGTGCAAAACGTTTCGGGCAGTACGTGCATGCATGTCCCTTTTCCTCAACATGTGTCAACATGTGACGCCGTAGATGACAATGTCTTGAAAAAGTTCGTTGACACTTTGTGCAACGGTTTTCTGCATTAGCTGTTTCATCAACTGCAGAATTCTGGGCGAGAAACTCATCAACAACTTCGGTAATACGCCGACGTTCTGCAGCGTCTTCCTCCTCCTCCCTTCCATTTGTGAACGATTTCCCCTTAAAGGCAGATGACTTTTGTATGCTCAAAGGAACCAACAATTCACGTTCTTCTTTAATGACATTATTAGAAGCTGGCGATTTACTTTGCTCCCAATCGGGCGACATGATTGTTATATCGAAACCATCCACAGAAACGTCGACTTCGCACTTAACTGTAAAAATAACATTACGTTAAAAACGTTTATTTGTGTATATAAAAAAATGTTTACCCTTAATATCAGGCTCGTGCTCTAATTTTAACTTAGGTAATATGTCATCCGGAATTTCCATTCCATTGTAGGCTTCATCATCGCTCGAAATAGGATTAGTATCCATGTTAACGTCGCTTTCAACCTCCCCAGCCATATCCTGCCCACATTCAAGAAAATGAGAAGGTCCTAGAAAGCTGTCGTTGTCTACAGCACTCAATTTCTTCTCCGACTTTAAGTCAATTCCTGGCACGTCCCTAGTTGAATTATATCAAAGGGATGTTACAACAACAGTGCGAACCAGGTATTAAACATTTTGTTTGATTACTTTTTGGCCGTCACATTATGATTATTAATATTTTGATAAGAAGTTTTGGGAAATGTTTTTTGAAGTTCGAACAACTACAAACACAAAAACTCAAAAAGGTTTAACTTACATTTTCGCCTCATTTTCTTTTGTAGATTGCTGCCCTTTTTTGACTAAATGGCTTGTAAGCTCGATTTCTGGTTCCTTGAGAGAGACCCTAGTGCTATGTTAGAATTGTAAAAACATAGTTAGTTACAATGTTAAATACTGGAAAACCTAATGTTACCTTGTCGCCTCGGGTTGATGGTGTACGTTACGCATGTGACGATTTAAATGTTCCCTGCGTGAAAAGCGTCTGCGGCATATTGTGCACTGAATATCCAATGCAATACCAACACTTGGGTGTTTGTGGACCAAATGGCTTCGCAATTGCCTCATGCGTTCGAAGCGTATACCACAGATTCGACACTGCAAATTACTATTATGATGAATTTGCTTGCGGTGCTGCCGGAGCTCCAATAAATCGAAAAACTTCATTTCGCACATTTCACATGGATGTAAACTGAGTATATCAGTCTGTGTACCATATTCCCTTCGCTCACTGGGAGTGACGACTGGCGGCTCAGCTTTTGTATTACACAGAAATTTCTCTTCTGCCCACCCCATTAATGAATTGTAAGACTGTTCTACACGATGTTTGAATTCATAGGCAACACGGGCGTTTCCAATACAACAAGTGCAGATTTGTTGCGGTAATTTAAGATCGGCTGCTATTACAGGATATCTCGTGCATTCTGATAAGATATGTGCTACAGTTACCCCATTGATATGAGTTTCTTGGAAGATAGAAAACAATTCAACATTTCCTTGCAAGCAAACTCGGCAAATGCGGTCAGAGTTCGGGACATCGGCTCCTAAACTAATGGTTTCCATTGTTTGAACACTCTTTTAATCAGAGAAATATTCAAATATTCTCCCTTTCTTGCTACTTGAGACAATTTGCAACTTTTATGCCAAATATTTTATTCTAATAGGCTCAAAGCCATAACTTTTTCAAACCACAAATTCACTCTTGCGTGAATATTACGATAACTTTACATGCAAGTGATGAGTAACTAGGAAATATTTTGTTTATCAAACGATAAAAGCTTATGTATCAAATAAAAAACTAATTAATCGATTATGAATGCAAAAGGAAAAGTTTATTCCAATTTCTATCATTTTTTAAGGGGGGGCCGGTGGGCGGGTAGGGTTTTTAGGGTAAAAAAAATCGATTTTGGTTTATTTGAGAAAATGAATGTAAATAATCTCAAGAATGTTGTGTCCAAATTTTAAGTCAATCGGTGCAAAACTCACAAAGTTAGAGCATTATAACCGTTGGCCGCTTCGACTCGGCTACCTGCTATGGTCGAACTTTAAATCGATTTTCTGTAAAACGACGTTTTTCAAGTCGGTGGACACTTTTTCTCTGAATCTACTCGACCGATCTTCCTGAAATTTTGTACACACTTTCTCTGCATAATTACCGAGGTAACCCTGGGAGGTTTTTTTTTCAATTTTTATTTATTTTACAATAAACAATATTATGCGATTTATCGTCTAAAAATCGCACTTCTACTTCAAATGTTAAAAAAAATTGAAAAAAAAATTTTTTTAATAAAAACTCGACAGGGTTACCTCGGACAATTGATTACCTAATGAAAACTCTTTGATTTTTTGATTTCAGATGATCCAATGCTGAGAAAAACTGTCCACGGAAAATTGCCTTTTTTTCGAGACGTCTGCGTAGATCTGCTGTCAACGGCTCAATTTTGTATATTTTCTTGTGAAAATTTTTCAAAATATTTTTGAAATATGAGTTTACAGTATACTAATTGGATAAATAAATTTACATGAATCATCTTTCCAAAAAAAATTCATAAATAAGTGCATATTTTTAGTGGAATTAACTCTAGTGAATTTATACATACGTAGATATTTGGTAATTTTTAAAAGATTTTGTTTTTTCTTGTGCTATTTTGTGTATATATGTAGTTATACAGTGCACTCGCGATAACTCGAACTAATTAAAACAGGCGCTGTTCGATTTATCGAATTTGTTCGACCTATCAATTGAGTGTGCTATGTGAAAAAAACAGTCATCGATATCGATTTTTCGATCGATTGTTGAAAATGGAAGCCAGTAGAAAATTTCTGTAGTATAGTTTCGTTATACGAATTACATTTTGGTCCATTGGCTGGATCAATGGTGTCACATTCGGCGGCATAAACATAGTTAAAATTAAACCATCCTCGTGGATGTGATGGGGCATTATCAATTAGAAGAAGAGCCTTCTCAGGTAGTCCCCATCTTTCAAATTTTTTCTTACCTAAATATTAAAGTCATTTAACTTGGTTAAAACAATTGTTTTAATGAATCTGGATTTTACCTGCGGCACGAACGAATTATGAAACCAGTCTTTGAAAATCGCCGAAGTCATCCAGGCTGATTTGGAATTTTTGTACTCCACCGGACAGTTAAAATTTTTGAAAACTCGAGGATTTCTTGCTTTGTCAATAACGAGAAGTTTAAGCTTATGGTTGCCGGTAGCGTTAGTGCAAGCCATAAATTGCCTTATCTTTCTTTTTTATAAGACTTATGGTGGACTTGGCTACCCCATATTCCTTCGCTAGAGAAGTAACACTACGTCCACGTTTAATTTTGTTAAGGACTTCAGCCCTCTCTTTTAATGTTAAACACTTCAACCTTTTACGATCCATTACTCACGTGCACTGATATACTACAAATGACAAATTTAAAGCAATTTGGTCAATGCAAGATGTTGTTCCCAGAAAACTAACGGGATATTAACGCCGAAATATTCATATGGACAATACACTAGTATACATATAATTTATATACATATACTATTACATATGTATCTATGTACAAAATATACATGTTTGAAAAGAATGTGTGTACAAATAAATTAGTTTTTTTGTTCGAGTTATAGCGCTTTTTTATTGTTCGAGTTACAAAGAAGTCAATAGGGGAAAAAATGTGTTCGAGTTAGCACGTCGTTCGACTTAGCGGCTATTCGAGTTACCGCGAGTGCACTGTAGTTTAATAATTAAAAGTATCACTTAATAGGATAATGCTTCCCATGGATTATTTATGTACTTATATATTTATCCAATTTGAACATTCTTTTTGTTCTCCCTGACTTCCTTATATGAATTGAAAAGTTAAACAAAACATTTCTTACATCATTCAGAAATAAAATTATTTTTTATTTGATTTTCCAGTAAATGTAAACGCTACGTAGTTAGACATAAACTATTACGACAAATTGATAACATTTGAGTGAATTAATAAATGCGGCGTTCGTCCGAAAATGTATATTATTTGCAAGTCCTTCATCCTTAATTAATGTTGTCTTCTACTGTTGCGAACAACAGCAATTTCATATCAGTGCTGTTAACAACCATAAAAATGTTTCGGTTCGTTCCTGTGTGTAATGATAAGGATACTAATCTGGATAACTAAAGAAAACACACTATAGTTCTTCAGTTTTGGTTGGTGGATTCTTATTAAAACCCTTTGTACAACTTATTTTCATGACATGCAGTTCACTCTGTATCAAGTCCACATATGTTTTGTACAACGTAAAACAGCTGATCAGCTGAACCGTGCGGTTAAATTAGTTTTATAATTTTTCTGCAAAACTGTTTATACAATACTTTAAGAAAAATAAATTAACAATTTGCTCAAAATGTCGAAAATAATGTCTATGGGCGCAAAAGCTTGTTCACCTGCACGCATTTTTCTTCGATTAAACACAGTTGCAGCCGTTACCAATGTCTCAGTTCAAACGCATATGGAGCAGCGGCAACAGTTTCATCTTACGCCATCCTGTAGTGAAATACGAAAATTGGCAAGGCTGCGTGTTGTGGACAACAGCGAAATAGGAAAACGTGCTATGGCAGAGGGTAAACCACCACGCTGCATTCACGTCTACAATAAACGCTCTGTTGGCTATATTGGAGATAAGGTGTTAGTTGCAATCAAAGGGCAAATGAAAAAGGGAATATTAGTTGGATTGAAACAAAATCAGAAACCAAAAATTCCTAAGTTTGATAGCAACAATATAGTGCTAATTGATGATAATGGTAGCCCACTGGGAACACGTATACACGTTCCAGTTCCAACAATACTACGAACAATACTAAAAGAAAAAACTCAGGCCAAGGGAGCAGATTACACTAAAGTTCTAGCTATAGCAAGCAGATTTGTTTAATTGATTTTCGCTGTTAATACATACAAATAAAAAATATTCTTAAATTCTATGTTAAAATATTGACTTTTTTGATTAAAACGTTGGTTGTTGTTGTTATAGCAGCATAAACATTCCCCATACAAGTGCAGAGAATGCTGCTGGAGTGACGGTCCTTGGCCGGATACAAATTTGGGTCGTTCCGGCAACGTAGAACCGACTGTCGTGGGTCAATTAAAACGTTGGTCTTTTGCGTGGTTGATCTGGTGAAGTACTTTCTCCGTCAAGCTCTAGTTGATCTCGTTTCCGCTTTTTGCTGTGCTCATGGACCAACTCGCTGACACTTATTTTGTTCGATTTCATTTGCAGCCAGTTCGTAAACTATGTGAAAGGATTATACATAGAAAGTAATGATATTGAATTTCTTCTTATTTCTTATAACTTTACCTGTGTATTTGTTTTGACGCCGGATTCATACAGTTTCTGCTCTATATCGTCTAAGCGGTGTTCTGGTTTTCCATCTTCTGTAGTGTTCTTTGAAATGTCAAGCAAATGTCGCACACGTTGGCGCATTGTTTCAAACACAATCCGACCCACAATGTGATTGCGATCATAAGGAGTCAAGTATCGTCCATATTCATAAAAGTAAGGATGTAACTTGCCCAACTCAATGTGGGTTGTTTCTGCCTCACATACCGCTTTATGTACATTCTTGTAGATATCCGGCACATGTACCGTGAAATATGGGTTATTAACTTTCAGCTCCTTTATGTACCACAACGGCAGATTCACTGTGCGCCCAGCATTTAAATCATCCGACTCCGCACCCGGATCAAGGAAGCCTGTGCGATAAAAATCAAATGTCACGATATTTTTTCGATATTCACGGCTGTTCTAAATTTGTACCCATTTTCAATAGTTTCGTGTTAACTTTGGATTCGACCTTTTCTTGAGTTACGAAGATGTCTTCGACAGCATAGTAATTTGGAAAATAACTTTGTTTGTTCATTTTTCGCGGCGGTTATATTTGAGTGCAGGTGTACAAAATTGATATAAATTTGTAAATTATTAATAAATTGCCAAAATCCAATGCGTTTGGCGCGCTACGTCTCAAATAATCGCGACTGTGCTTGTGAAGAAACAGATGTTTAATCTACATACATATGCATTTACATATATCTTGTTCAATTTATCAAGGCAAATTAATGTGTTAAGGCGTATTTACATATATCAATGCAGTGTGTCAGTTGTTTAATCTCATAAATCGTGAAATCGAATATACCTACATACAAGTATATCGATAATTTCAATTAAGTAATGCATGCAGCAAATTTTTTTCAATCCACTATAGGTATACAATTCCACCGCAACTTACCTTTGCGTTTGTTGCCGCTAGCGTATTTATGTGCCAACACTTTGGGTGGTGTTGTCAAATTGTCAAATTACTCAACCCCATCTTTCAACGTGTTTGTGTGTGGTAATAGCGTCTATTTTCTTACCGCATTCTTATCGAAACATGGCTTGTTAAGGGGTTACATGGGTTTCGTCGGGTAAAAAATGTCTATTTTCAATATTTTTTTTCTTTATAAAAAAATATTTATTTAATTCAAACTTTTTTCTGTCTTATAGATACATATTTAAAGAATAGTTTCTGAAATTTTCAAAAAAAAAAACATTAAAACTCCTCCATTGTGACGTCATTTCCGGTGACCCCTCGAAAAAAAGGTGCGTCCGCGTTGTCAGCATAACTCCTGACAGGCTCATCGAAAATGAAAAAACAAAAATCAGTGTATTAGTTAAGACCATAACGCCGTGCTTGAACGAAGGAAAGAAAAAAAAAGTAAAAATTGGAATGAAAATGAAATTTGAAAAAAAAAATTAAAATTTCGGTCAAATTTGCTTAACATTTTGTTTTTTTTAAATAGTTGTAATTGAAAAAAAAAAATCCTTCGTTCAAGCACGAGTAAATTGTATTTCATACACCTGTGTAAAATTTCGTCAAGATCGGTTCAGTAGTTTTCGAGAACATTTGACAACCGACTTTGAAAACACAGTTCCGAGAAAAACGCGTTTAAAGTTTTGACTAACAATAAAAGTGGCTTGGAGCGCACTCATTCCAAAGGCTGTATCTCCGAATTTATTATTCGGATCGACTTGAAAATTTAGGATAATATTCCTGAGATGTTGTAGAAATTAATAAGCCAAAAAAAAAAAATAAAGCGATTTTTTGAACCAACGAAACCCATGTAACCCCTTAATATGGAAACAATTTGATTGGCTGCCGATGGCTAAAATTTAGATATACGTATATATACCCATATATAAGTATACGCAAACGAATTACAGTTTAAACACAATCATACCAGCAGTGGTATCAGTTTTTGGATTTGGAAGAAACGTATTTACACGTTTTTCTCCAATAAAACGTCTCTCTATAATTTCTCTGAGTTCGATTACTGAGTTGCTAAGCAAAAGTTACAAACTTATGACAACACAACTCACTGGCCTTATTTAATTTCAATTCTTAAACACTTTACGTTTACACGATCGTACGCTCAAAGAATAATAAATTTTTGCTCATGTGCTTAACAACTATCGTTATTTCTAGACAACTCGCAAAAACTTATGGCAACTTCTGTTTTGTCATCTGGCATTCATGTTTTTGTTTTAGTATCTCATTCGCTCGGTATTACCTGTAGACGTTCTCTGCCTGTAGTTTCGCGAACATTCGTTATTTGTCACGTTGCCCTCCGGTTAAGTCTGATCGTCTCGAATAGACACCAAATTCTTCGATCCAAATGGAGCTAATCTCTCCTGGTGAACTACTTTGACTTTCCCCTGCCCAGTTTTGCATGGAGAGTATGTAATATGTAACGAGTATATAATATACCATATCATTCAACCTTTTATACACCTTGCATGGATCTTTCCAGGATGCTTGCAGTTTTGGAGGAGCTCTTTTTTCGGATTATAAAGATATACCAAGTTACCTACATCTTGCTGAATATTTCAACCATTCCATCTGATTGCAAGGGTTTTGTATGTGTTTTCTGGTACAATTCATAAGCATACTTAACAGTCAATAGACAGCATAGGGTGCACAATAGATCAATATGGTCGCAGTGCTAAAGGGCCATACCTTAACCCTTTACAACCATTAACCATTAACCATGTGTTTTCTGAATCCCCTTCAAGTAATACATAACAATACTGTATACTAATAGACTTCCTTTGCCTGTATATAACTCATTATGTCCTCAAAAGCTAGTCACCCAGTTCTGCACAAAAAAATTCAGAGTGGTTTTGGCCTCTTGGTTTGGTAGAGCGTGCACTTTGGACCATTTACTTTCTTTCACCATTTCAGTTTTAGATGGTCTCTCTTTGGCGTCTTTCGCTTCCATGATCTTTTTTAGATCAGTATCATTCAATTGACTTCTTATTGTCCCGGGTTCACTCCTCATCGCGTGCAAGTGCATTAATCTGAAGTCAACTATTCGCTTGGATCTCTCGACCTTGGGAAAATTCTTAAACTCTATACTACCAGGTCACCGAGGTCCGCAATCATTTGCGGGACGTCCTAAGCTCGTCTTCGGTTGACATTCTACAATGGCGTGCAGTATAACCAGTCTTACCGCAGTTGTACCACTTTATATCCGAGTTTCTGGGTCGTGCAAATTGAGGAAAGAACTCTCGCATTAACCTCCTCATTGTCTCTTCCAGCGAGAAACGTGATAGACTTTGTGCACTGGCTTGCTCAAGCCAGCTGTTGTTTCCTGTCAGTGCAAAGACATTGTTTTAACAAAAATCCCTTTCGATGTCGAGTATGCTCCCCATTTCATATGCGAATCTCGTATACCTCTTATGAATGACTGGTACTTCATATTTTCCACGAAGTCTGAAAAGTTTCTGCGAAGTTTCGTTCGCCATCTCTCACGCATGCGAAGGCATGACATTTGCGATGAGATTTGTAACGTCATTTGCGCTGATATTTGTGACATCTGCAATGAAATTAACGACGACTGCAATAATATTTGTGACGAAATTTGTGAAATTGCAGCCATAATCACATTTGTGTCCACTTCTGGTGATCGTCCTGGATTATCTGGCTTCTCTTCCACTTTGGTGGATGATTCTTCAGCTTCCAGCTGAAACATATATTCGTCTACATTGATGTATTCTACTTCCACAGCCTCGCGCAGCCGTGCTCGCAACTTGCTTTGTTTCTTGAAGTTGACAAGCTACACTGTTCTAACTGTTTCTTAAGTTGTTGCTTAAACAGAAATGCCAGGTAGAGATCTTGAATTTTCTTTGTCTCGACATCAGCTATCATTTCGTAGTTTGACAACTTAACTTTCATTTTACCGCGTCATTTGCATGCGGGATTTCAGAGATTTGATTTGCTTGAGGTCATTTTAAAAATGAAACGCTACGACAACAAGTTTCTTGCCCACATGAGAAAACCGGTCAAAGTCAAAACAGAAACTTTTCAGATATTAAGACACATTTAGTAGAAGGCGTAGATGTGAGATAAATCTTCCACTTCTTCCACATCTGTCAAAAGAGAATCCATCGAACTGTTACAGCCTTTAAAACAAAAACGAAGCTCCAACTTGAAAGACCCTGTATAAGTAATACTACTATTAATAAATTTTATTCTGCTTCAAGTTCGGTGATTATACTTTTAAGTAAATATTACGAAGCCACAGAAGTGTTAGGGCGCATAAAGCTTCAACAATTTTTTATGTATTTATGAAAATACATATGTATGTATGTGCATATGCCTGCATTTATATTTGATTAAGAAAGTGTATTTTGAACGTTTGTATAAGTAAATATGTACATACATACATATATGTATAGTATGTAGGTATGCCTTTGGTTTTTAACTAAAGTATCAGACTGAATCGTCGTGAATGAAAACTGAATGAAAACAAAAACAAAGGCAAGTGAGAAGAAGAAAGGAAAACCATATGACAGCAATCGAATACAACCCCCACGGGCCATGCGCAAAGCTTTCGGCGTAAGGACATTTTCGAAAGTGCATACATGCATACATACAAACATAAGCAAAAGCGGCTCAAACGATGATTGCACATTTTCGAAAAATCAGTACTGTTCAAGAAGTTAAAGAGTTATATACAAGATTTCCAGAAACCGCATAAAATATTTGTAAGAGTGAAAATTGATTATAACAGTACAATAAAGCAATAATGTGTATAATAAGTTAAAAATGAGTTGAGAAAAAGCAGAATTTCAAAACTATTCAAAAATACCTACAAAATTAATTATAATATGTCGTTTCGTATGGGGGTGCTAGAATATATAATAAATTGTTGAGTTTTACGGAAAAATCAATAAACGCTTTTAGCTAATATTTCTACATAGACACTGAAAAGGCGTATTCAAAGCATTAAATAATCTAAAATAATCCTTTAAATACATATTTATGTACATATTTGTTGCAATATTTTGGGGAATTGCAAAAACTAAAACCACATTTACTTCAACACCAAAATTATTGTCAAGCGTAGGTGAAAATCTGTATCTTGTATATGCATTAAAAGTGTGATGTTGTTGCTGGGGTGTGCAATATGCATGTAGTTGTCCCAGCTCTTTCGATCACAACACAATTTTGGAAAAGCCGACCGAGCAACAACGGAGACAATAACAAAACAAATCAAACTGAGCTCCTTCGTGCATACTTACATATGCGCACACACACACCTCCATATACTTATATATAGAAATATCTATTGTATGTGTGTGTATGATTTTATAGCATCCGCATCGATATTTCGTAACCGCCCATTGTGCCCCCCTTATTAGGTCAGCGGTGCATTATCTTCCTTGTTCGTTGCTCGTCTCCCGAATTCCAATACACACATAGGAACAAAGGCACAGACGAATGCGAAGGCAAAGCAGAAATAAACGTGAATTGTGAAAATTGCACGAAATCAATTCTCAGCACCATCTTAACGGTTTTATTCTTGTGCGTGCACATGCACTTGGCATGCAGCATCGGGGCGTTGAATATTGGTAACAACGAAGAGTGTCATTATAGTCCGGAAGAGTGGATAATTGAAGTTGCTATAGAAAAATCAAACAAAAAAGTGAAAATTTATTTAGTTGGTGCAGTTTATACGGGGTTGTCGCATTTTAGAAGTGATACTTCACGGCATGGCAACATCGACATCGGCGGCGTCAACATCAGTGTCGGCGTCGGGATCGGCATCGGCATCCACCTCGACTACATCGTCATCCGGAAACATGGGCATTGCCTCCCCCTCGACTTCGGTTATATGTGAAGAGATTTTTGATGAGACCGAACCATCTGCTGAAGGTAAGTGAGGAACGTGTATGTATGTATGCATGTGTTTATAAAATTTATCAGCTGTGTATGATAAAATAATGACCACATATTACAAGGTTTGGCGATACACTTATACATATATATATATATATATATAATTGGCGCGTACACCCTTTTTTTTTGGGTGTTTAGCCGAGCTCCTTCTCCTATTTGTGGTGTGCGTCTTGATGTTGTTCCACAAACGGAGGGACCTACAGTTTCAAGCCGAATCCGAACGGCAGATATTTTTATGAGGAGCTTTTTCATGGCAGAAATATACTCGGAAGTTTGCTATTGCCTACCGAGGGGTGACCGCTATTAGAAAAATGTTTTTATTAATTTGGTGTTTCACCGAGATTCGAACCTACGTTCTCTCTGTGGATTCCGAAAGGTAGTCACGCACCAACCCATTCGGCTACGGCGGTCGCCGTATATAGGGATACATAATACACATAAATTCGTCTGGCAATATAATATAACTAAAATATACAAAATTAAATTAAAAAAATAATTACTTATTTACATGAAATACAAGTATTATAAAATATATTTATAAATAAATTATACATAATTTTATTGCGAATAAAGGCAACTAGCGCTAAAGCTACATATAAGCTCGTTAGAAATGCTATTGTACACCACATAAGTAACAAAAAAAAAACTTGTATGTATAAATAGAAATCATTTTTTTTCGAAGAATAATTTAAAACACCTTTTCTACAGATCAAATTAATCAATTGTTTGTTGGAAGACCGGAACGACCCGGATTTATATCCGGCCAAGAACTGCCACTTCAGCAGCCCATAGTTATTTATTAGTATATGACATGAGCACAGTTGAAACCATGGCACAATAAAGAAGACAGTTCCAATTCTAAGTTTTTTCTGTGTAGGAAACCGAGTAGTTTCTTTGAGTAGTTGCCAAACTGCATACATTTATATAAACTGTTGGCTTTTCTTTTTTTTTTATATATACATATATTTGGGTCGAACTTTTTAGTTCCTTTTCTATAACTCACTTATATTATTTTTTTCATTTACATATGTTCTGACTAAATAAATTTCTTAAGAGAAAAAATAGATGTTATTATAAATAAATAATAAATATTATTATAAATAAATAAAAATAAAGAAAAAACATAGCCGTTTAGCTGGTTTTTTCATGTAAAGGCCAAAAATGGTAATATTTTGAAATGGGGGACATCAGAATTCGTTTTAGAGGTATGGTTCCTTCGGCAAAGTTTCTTATTTTGATCCCTAGAGTATGATTTTCACAGAGCATAGGGCGATGTTTTTGCCTCCCCACAAATCGACCCGGCTTAATATATATACTTACAGGGTCCGGCACTCGAAGTGTAACCATCATTGGTTGAAACATCAGTGGTTATTTTTGCTTAGCGTGAAAAATATAGGGTGAGCCATGTAAAATTTGCTTTTTGAATCGGCTATGAAAAAAAAAACTTATCAATATTTTTTCAAACTTTTCTTTTTATTTTGAAGATTGAAAATTGTTATTTATGAAAGAAAAATAATATCGTTCAAATGACTGCCACGATTGGCTTTACAGTAGGCCATTCGATCAACCCAGTGTTTAAGCACATTTTCGATTGTTTGGGCTCCAATTTCATGAATGGCAACTTCGATTTCGTGTTTTAAAGCATCAATCGTCTCTGGATGGTTCGCATAGCATTTGTCCTTAACAGCTCCCCACAAAAAATAGTCCAACGGGCTAAAATCACAGTTCCGAGGCGGCCAATTGATATCGGTTTTCAAAAACGGTAGCCAAAAGTTCGAGTATAACTAGTTGACAAGTTGCACCGTCCAGTTGAAACCAAATGTCGTCCATGTCATCCTCTTCAATTTTTGGAAACAACTCGTTGAGCATGTCACGGTAACGCTCGCCATTTACTGTAACCGCGGCTCCTTGCTCATTTTCGAAAAAAAATGGCCCGATGATGCCGCCAGACTAAAAACCGCACCAAACAGTGACTCGTTGTGGATGCATTTGCTTCTCTACAGTAAAGTGTGGATTTTCTGAGCCCCAAATTCGACAATTTTGCTTATTGACGTAGCTACCGATGTGAAAAGAAAAGAAGAAGAAGACTCATCACTTTGGAAATAGGTTTTCAATATTTCCCAATTTTGTTCAAGCGTATAGCGTCCCATTTCGTTAATGTCAAACCTTTAAGTAAATTATGAACACATTTGACATGTCTTTTGTGTTACCATTCTCAAAAAAATAGGTGGTTCAAAAAGCAAACACTATATGGCCCACCCTGTAGAACACATACGTCGGAAGAACTAACATTTACCTCAACAAAACTGTTTGAAGATTGGAAATTGGATAAAATGCTGACGAGCTACGAATTTTTAAGTGTCGGAAAACACCCAAAATCGGGTTTTTAACGATAAATAAAATATTTGAGGGTGTTAAAATTTTTTTTAACACGGTTCCGCGTCGTTCTCGGCTAAATCTACAGTGCTCATCATGTCTCTTCAAAAGTTCTGATTCACTGTAGCACCGTGTAATCAAACAATAGCACCACGTAAATTCTTACACATACAGTTTGCACAGAGCAATAGCCCTAGCAGACAAAAATTACTCACTACCTAATCTAGATAACACACAAGGAACATTCCCCTTTGTAACAACCGGAGAAAAAAAGAAATATGGTCGCAGAAACAACTTCATGGAAGACACATTCATATAATGAGCGATTTTTAAATAGACCCGGCCTACTATACATGGTTGAAAAAAGGGGAGTTGTATCTTGAAACATTCATATCTTGCGATTCAAGACCAAGTGATCTTGACAAAAAACTACCAAAAGTATATTTTAAAAGATACAAGGATTATTGATGATAGATGTCGCAAATGCCAAATAAATACAGAAAACATAGACCACATTATTTCTGGATGTCGTCTTTTGGTAGGAAGTGAATACATGGAAAGACATAACAATGTGGCAAAAATACTACACCAAGAAATAGCGAATAATCTGCGCTTAAGTGCAAATACTTCATCCTATTACGAATACAATCCCGAGAATATATTGGAAAATGAGGAATACACGATATACTGGGACATCGCCATAAGAATAGACAGAAAAATCACACACAATAGACCGGATATAACGGTCATAAACAAACGAACAAAAACCACCATTTTCATTGAAATAAGCACACCCAGTGATACGAATATATACATAAAATACCGAAAAATTAGAGAAATACAATGATTTAACAATAGAAGTGAAAAGAATCTGGAAACAAAATACAGTAAAAACCTTACCGTTTATTATGTCTGCAACTGGGATAGTTCACAACAGTTTTGTCAATAACCTGAAATTATTGAACATTGAAGCCGATATACATCACAAAATTCAAAAAGCTATTATCTTAAAAACATGCAACATAACGCGAAAATTTTTAAACCAGCAATAAAACTTAAGGGGGGAGCCTGGTTTATGAGGTCTAAAAATTGCATCTCTTTGCGATTTTTTTTAAGGAAAAAATTAATTTAGCACTGCAAAGTTTTTTCTATCTTTTAATGAACATTTAAAAAGTATAAAAAATTTTTGTACTGGTTACAATAAGTTGAAAAAAATGTTTAACATAGAAATTAGTAGAGCGCTGCAACGCTGGAGTTTCCAACTGGCGTACAAGATACAGCTCGTAATTATTATCTAAAGCAAAAAATTCAAATGGACTTCTAATTATCATGATTTTTTATTCTAGATGAACTAAGAAAACTGAGAGAAATTCCAAAATTTCAACTTTTTGGAGTTTTCAAAGAAAAAAATGCCTTTCTATAAAAAAAAAATTCACTTCAACTTGGTATAAAAATCTTGAAAATTTTTTTTTTATCTATTTTGTTAGTTCAAATAGAAGAGAATTTAATACTGAAGGGAGCAAGCTATGATTCATATCAAAAGGTTCATTAGTTTTTTTTCATTCATGTACGCCAATTCAAAGAAATCATAAAAATGAAAAGTCGAGAAAAGAAGATACAGTTTGTACTATAGCTGTCCGGTCACAGGGTAACTACCTAACGCTCGCCTACCTTTGGCTTTGTATCTACGGAAATATTGAGAATTAGGCTCTGTAACTTTGTGTGAATATTCTGAAATATATTAGGAATCGCTTAAAACGAAAAAAAAAACAAATTGATTTTTTTGACCTTATAAACCAGGCTCCCCCCTTAACCCAAAAATACAGTGCCAAAACGACTTGCATTCGTTAAATGCCGTTGTGGCGAGGGAATATAATAATAATAATAACAAATATAAGCTCTTTGTTCTAAACTAATTTTTTTCGCCCACAATCCACGCATGCCCGATAATGCCATTTCTATGCATTCAAATGTCATCAAGTTTTGACAATATGCACATTTCATTTATCGCAAATTTGTGTTTTCCTCCATATAATCTATGGATATCCTTGGCTCAAAGTAATTAGCTGATACATATGTACGCCATGTTTAATTGTAACGGGTGATTTTTTAGCTAATATCTTTTTAAACAGTTGGTTTAAACAGCTGACGCACGTTTCGTGTTTTGTTTCACTGTCAAACATCTTCAGTTTGGTCTATAAATCAACCATGAATCGTCTTGCAAACGAACAACGCTTGCAAATCATTGAATTTTATTATAAAAATGTAATAATAAAGTAAACAAATTTTACATTTGTACATACCACATTTTGAAATATTCGAATGCAAAGTCGAACCAGTGCAAAAGTTCCGTTTTAAAGATTTCTGTTGCATGTTTTGTTTTGATTAATGATCTTGATGAGATATATTATGCCGTGACATTTGCTTTTTTAAATCTCGGTTTATATGTAAAGAATGTAAGAAAAATGTAAAAGGAACGATGCGATTGCCAATTACGGTAAATTTTTTCTTTGATTTACCGTATAACTCGATGTCGCGTGCGACATTGAAAAAGAACATTTGTTGTCAGTGAGTCGAAGGTATTTGTACAATTTGCATCAAATATTAGTAGCAAATAGATATTTTTATTGCTAATTAAATAAACCAAATAATCAGCGCTTTGCTCTTTTTACTTATTTAAAGTTTGTAGCGTGCGACATCGTAAGTGTAAAATGTACAGATTCAAAATAAATTTTCGTTCGAAAATATCTTTATTAGTATATGTCAATACAAAATATAAAATTTTTGAATGTAGATGAGTAAAAACGGCGGCGAGAAAAATAAGGCGAACTGTAAACGGTGGAGAGAAAGGTTAAAGGATGATGATTTTGCCGAGAATTATAGGTTGACGTACCAAAACGAAATACAAAGTGCTCATTTCAGCTACCGCCAGGTAACAATTTTTACTTGCGTAGCTTGGTTCACTGGTGCTTCTCAGTCGTTTGCAGTTATAAGCGATAAACTTACGCATAATAAACACGACGTATTTGTTTTTGTTTTAAACCTTTTAATCGAAATTAAAAAGAATTATGGGCATTTTTCAAAAATTTTAATAGTTTCTGATGGAAGCTGCGCTCAATTTAAAAATAAATACATTTTGACAAGCTTGAATGACATTATTAAACAAATTGGATGTATATATATGGAATGGAATTTTTTTGCTAGTTCTCACGGAAAGGGAGCCGTTGATGGAGTTGGAGCCGTCATTAAAAGAAAAGTTTGGCAAATAACAAAATCTAAAAACGTTGTTTTACCAGATGCACTATCGTTTTATCAATGTGCACAAAACAACACAAATGGAATTAAAATGTATTTTATGCCATCTGCTCAAATTGAAAATTTGTCTCTTCATTATAATTTGGACGAAAAATGGAAGGAAGTGAAAAATATTCCAGGTATATCCCAGTTGCATTCGTTTTGTTGCGATGGTCAACAGTTAGAAGCAGCTAGGACTGCATATTCCACTAAAAGAACTTTATTTGACAATAGTAATACTATTCTCAGTTAAGTTAGTTTCCGTTCTTTGTTTTTACATAGTATATAAGATTAATATACTTATTTTTGTTTTTCTTTATTGAAGGTATTTTGTTAAGTTTATAATTTTGGTTGTGAAAATAAATATATTGAATATATTAAAAATCATTTATAATCATCTTTTTCATGTCTAATTACATAAAAAGTAAAAAAATAAACATAAAAAGTATGATGGAACAAAATGTCGCATGCGACATGTCGCGTGCGACAGTGATTAAAATTAAATAAAAAATAAACTACTTAATATTTTTGAATAAAATAAAAAGCATTATTAAGATACATCAATGCATAACATTTAAAAATTAGTCGCATTAATATATTTCTTCAGGTTTCGCTGAAAAAGGTGTTTGAGTTGTTTGCTTTGAAAGCGACTTCTGTTTTTGTCGCGTGCGAATGGCTTGGTTTTTTGTAATTATCTTGAAAACGAACAATTTCCCAAAATCAACCTTAGCACCAATCATAGTGCTCATCAAGTGCTATAGCTTTCTCCTTTTGTCAAAATAAAATAATGTTTTGGTATATGTTTTTTTTCACTTTGAATGCGTACGAATTCCGCATTCGACATTGGAGAAATGCCCATATGTATATTAGGGCGGGTCGATTTTAAAATCGCTCTTTGCTCTGTGAAAATCGTATTCTAGGGATCAAAATTTTTATTTTATTCTTACTTTGCCGAAGGAACCATACCTCTACAACGAATTCTGATGTCCCCCAATTTGGGTCGAACGAAAAATCCCACTTTGACCCATTTAGAGAGCTCCAATCGAGTCCAAATGTATGACCGACCCCCACTAACTTTGGACGGCCGATCCACTCATGCCAGTGGCACACCTCGTGGAACTCCCATGGGGGGTTCCCCATACAATCATTTCAAACTATCACCATTTTGGCCTTTACATGAGAAAAGAAACTAAAAAGTTCGACCCAAATTGGGGGACATCAGAATTCGTTTTAGAGGTATGGTTCCTTCGGCAAAGTTTCTTATTTTGATCCCTAGAATATGCAATGGGCGATTTTTTTGCCTCCCCACAAATTGACCCGGCCTAATGTATATGTATATATGTAAATAAAATCCGTGTATATATGTAAACAAAAATCTTGCGCTTACACATACTTGTGAGCAACTGCCCTGCTGGGCGTTCATCCCTCAAGTTTGTTGTTTTACTTGTACATTCGATTTTGTTGGTTTGTTTAATTTTATTATAACAATTTGCTACCAATTTTGAACTTCTGGTTCTTAACCTTAGCTTCTGAAAAGATATCGTTCGACAAGTCGAGGCGATATGACATTGAGCAACATGCGCCCAGGTCTTCGCATCGACGTGTCTCAAGTGATTCGATAGACGTGTCGAGTGGATGGGCAGGTATTGCACGAATGAACGAACGAACAAATAGTAGTAATCTGAGCCTGTTGAAGAGGTCGTAAAGCCAATTATTTTTCTACAGATACAGATGTACGCACATACGTACATGCATAAGCATGTGGATATGTATATAGTATCTGCAAATAAATAAATTTTTAAAATTACTCAGCAACACAAAACTGTAATAGAAATACACCAGAGGCATATTTTAATTAAGATTTTAATATAACTTTTTCTTTATTTCGGTGTTTCACCGAAATTTGAACCTGCGTTCTCTCTGAATTCCGAATGGTAGTCATGCACCAACCTATTCGGCTACGGTGATCGAAGACTTTGATTTAAACAAAAAGCAATAATTATATCAATAAGTTAATGAATTATTGGGTAGTCGAAAAAGTCTTTTCGTATTTCTAATCAAACTTCAACTCATTTTTTTTATATTTATAAGGAACTTTATTAAACCAAATATGTACCATTTTGGTCGACCACCTTTTGCCATTTTTCTTCTAGAGACATTATTCCATCAGTGTAAAACTTTTGTGGTTTCTCGGCGAAAAACTGCGACAAGTAATTTTCACAGGCTTCTCTTGAAGCCAACTTTATTCCATTAAGGGAGTTCTGCATTGACCGAAACAAATGGTAGTCCGATGGTGCAAGGTCAGGGATATATGGTGGATGCATCAAAACTTCCCAGCCAAGCTCTCCCAGTTTTTGCCGAGTCATCAAAGATGTGTGTTGTGCCTAGCGTTGTCCTGATGGAAGACGACGCCCTTTCTGCTGATCAGTTCTGGCCGTTTTTTTTCTATTGCTTGCTTCAATCTCATCAGTTGTTGACAGTAAAGTGTAGAATCAATCGTTCGAGTAGGCTGGAGCAGCTCATAGTGGATGATTCCTTTCCAATCCCTCCAAACACACAGCATAACCTTTCGAGGCGTCAATCCTGGCTTTGCGACCATTTGAGGAGCTTCACCACCCTTGCACCATGATCTTTTTCGCACATTATTGTCGTATTTGATCCACTTTTCGTCTCCTGTTACCATTCGCTTCAGAAATGGTTCGATTTCATTTCGTTTCAGCAAAGAATCGCAGATGTTAATTCTTCTGTCCATTAAATTTTTCACAGACAATTCATGTGGTACCCAAACATCGAGCTTCTTTTTGTAACCAGCCTTTTTTAAATGGTTCAAAACCGTTTGATGATGAATGATTAGTGCCTTGGCGATGTTATGGCAGCTTAATCCTGGTCGTGGTCAATCTTTTCCATAATTTCATCCACTTTTTCAACGATAGGTCGACCGGAGCGAGGTGCATCTTTCACATCGAAATTTCCAGAACGGAATCGAGCGAACCATTGTTGTGCTACACGAACTGATACAGCATCGTCTCCGTAAACTTCACAAATTTCATAGGTGGCTTGCGTGGCATTCTTCCCTTTTTTATACAAAAATTTCAAAATATAGTGAATTTCTTCATTATTTTCACTCATTTTTGAACAGCTATAACTTTTTTTCAACTTCTGCGTATTTAATTTTTTTTTGGTTAAATGGAGATAGATGATTCCAACGACATCTAATGACAAAATACGAAAAGACTTTTTCGACTACCCAATATATATTCGCCTTTGCTGTTTACAACCTCTTCCCACCTCTCGACCAATTTTCTGATGCTGTTCCGCCAATTATCGCCTGGTCTGGTGTTCAAGAAGTTGTTGAGCAAGTTTTTAAGGATCTCTTTGTTATCGAAGGTAACGCCCTTCATATGGTTTGACAGAGACCTGAAAAGATGGTAATCGGTCGGTGCAAGGTCCGAAGAATACGGCGGATGTTGAAGGATCTCTTATTCGAGCACTTGGAGTGCAGCTTTGACGACTTGTGCAACATGGGACTTGGCGTTGTCGTGAAGGAGTATGGTTTGACCATGTCAACTATTCATACGATGTAGCTGGGCAATGAAGAACTCCTTGTTCACCGTGGCATTCCTTTCGAGTATTTCTCAGTGCACAATACCCTCCAAACACATATAATGATCTTCTTTGGATAAAGATCCGACTTGACTCTTGGTTTTGGCGTATCTCTTGGAGCCACCCACTCCTTTCTTCGCTTCATATTCTCATTTCCCGTGACGATTTGGTACAAAAAGCGCTGTTTATGACCGCGTGTTGCTCGATGGCGGGTCAGATGGTGAGAAGCAATTTGAAGGCGACTTTCTTTGTTTTTTTCATTGAGCTCGTGAGGCATCCAGGCTCCCAATCTTTCGGTAAATTCCATTGAATGAAGGTGATTGGGAATCGTTTTATGATCGCAGTTAATTTTTTTCGCCAATTCATTAGTGGTCTGGCAACCGTTGCCCTTCAAAAGTGATTTTAGACATTCTTTATCGAATTCAGAAGCAGCTTTTTAACCTCAATGAAAAGCGAAGAAGATCAGGTGTCGAAAATGTTGATTCCATTTCTAAGCCTGAAAACTAATAAAAAATTAAATAATTTAAAAAAATACAGTTAACATAGTTTTACGGAGCAGAAAGAGTTCTATCGAATGAATACTTACCCTTTGCCAAACAGCAAACAAATCGTTGTAAAACAAAAAAACGCTATGAACTTATTCCTCAACCGAATGTACTTACCTACATACACAACACGGACAAACTGCTCTGGAAGTGACAACTGGGTCTCAAGCCATGTTTTAGTTGGTAGCTGTTTCGCCTTATTTTTATGTGCATAGTATTATTATATTTTTCAAATATGTAATGGCTAACTAGTGCATTTTTGTCTCCTTGTTTGTTCTGAAGCCATATTTGAAAAATGTTTCGTTTTTTTCATATTAGAAAATGAAAGAAATATATGAATGATACAAGTGAGGGAAACTAAACTAATCTTACTCTGATAAAAATATATGTACAAGGTGAACGATATGAAGTGTTACCAACTTCACACTGTTTGTATCTGTAAAACAGCTCATGACATCAACGTCAAAATTGTTCTAATGACAGTTCAATATATTGTTTATAAGCCATCAAAGGCATTTGCGTCTCAGTTTTGTTGAATTTTTTTCTGTGATGGAATTCAAACGTAATAGTGTGATGGCGTTATATTTGGATGGAAAATCACAACCAGCCATTGTTCGTGAGCTCAGTCACCTCAAAGTGAATAAAATGTTTGTGTGTCAGACTATAAAGCGTTACAATGATACTGGTAGCATTGCAAAACGCTATGGAGGTGGACCAAAAAAAAAAACCGCAACAACGCCAGAAATGGTTCGGAATGTGAAGGCACGACTTGAACGAAATCCACGTCGAAGTGGCAGAAAAATGGCCAAAGAACTGAAAATATCGCAAGACAGCATTCGACGCATATTGAAAAATGAGCTAAGGTCAAGGCTTACAAGTTCCAAAAAGCACACGCAGCAACAAAAGTTCGGTGCGCAAGAGCAAAGGAGTTGATGCGCTTGCAAAAATTTTGCAATTGAGCAGTTCATAAATACTCAAAACGATCGTGTTTCAGTGACCGAACGCTCATAAGAGAATTTGAGCCTACGTATGGCCCCTCGAAGCAATTTCCCATCGCAAGTAATGGTTTGGACCGCAGTGACCGCTGATGGACGCTCCCCAATCGTTTTTATCGAGCCTGGTGTCAAAGGGAATGCCACTTATTATCGGGAAAATGTTTTAGAAGCTGCTTTAGAGCCGTGGCCACGCAAACATTTCGGTCATAGACCATGGACGTTCCAACAGAACTCGGCACCGTCTCATAGAGCTCGTGTGAACCAAAAATAGTTTAGAAATCATGTTCCACTCTTCATTTCGTCCACACAATGGCTTTCGAATTCACCAGACGCAAATCCGATGGACTATTCCATCTGGTCCATTTTGTAGAGCAAGGTGAGGACTAAAAAATATGCCAGTATGGATGCGCTGAAAAAAGCGATTATACGAGAATGGGCCAAAATACCTCAAGATCACATTCGTGCAGCGTGCAACTAATTTTTTGACCGTTTGAAGGCTATAGTCAAGGCAAAAGGTGGTCATATCGAGCTAAAGTGAATATATGTTAAAATTGTAATCATTTTTGAACAATTTTGTCTTTGAAATCAATAAAAACCAATTTCACACAAAAAAGTTATGGTTTGGAATAGATAACACTTCATATCGTTCACTCTGTATAGTGGTAAAATAATAGTAAAAAAAAATAGTTTTAAGCCGAAGACGGCTGGAATGGCTACATCGAAAATAGAGCTCCAGAAATGTTTCAAGAGCTGGATCAAATGCTGGCATAAGTGCGTTGCAGTTGGTGGGGAGTACTTTGAAGGCGGTAATATTACATTCGAGAAACATTGAATTTTCTGAATACATTCCCGGAGATGTTTGATCAAGGATCATTCGCCTGAATAGTGTTAGCTATCTAGTTTTCAAGCCAACAAGGAAAGTGCGATTACATGATAATTGTTGCTCCTCGTCCATTTGCCATTCGCTTTATTTTGCTCGGCAGAAACGGAAGATAGCAAATTTCATTACTTTCAATTTGATATATCCTCTATTTTGATCGGCTAACGGATGCTCCAGTTACTAGAAGCGTCCAAGGGCAGAAATATAATTAGTCGCTCTCGTATTATACATTTTTGTGATCTATCTTTGCTTTGTTTACCCAAAACCGTTATTTGGCTATGTCTCGAAAATTACGTGACAGCAAAAAATGTTATGAACTTTTGTACTCAGTGAACAAGCTCACACAGGAATTGGATTGTTGTTGTTGGAGCAGCAAAAACATTCCCCATACATGTACGGGGAGTGCTGCTGGAGTGACAGTCCTTGGCCGGATATATGTATATAATGAATCCGGGTCATTCCGGTAACGTAGAACCGGCTGTCGGGGGTATGTTAGATGGTCTGGTTCTTCGGCGTTTTGTTTTACTGTAAACTAGCGTTAGTGTTGAAGAAATATTGGGTAGTTGAAAAAGTCTTTTCGTATTTTGTCAATAGATGTCATTGGAGGCATCTATCTCCAGTGCTACCAATCACATAGTGTCCTATCATATGGTGTTAGAAAGGTGACATTTTAAGCTTCATTTAACCAAAAAAAATTTAATTCGGAGAAGTTGAAAAAAAGTTATAGCTGTTCAACAATGAGTGAAAATAATGAAGAAATTCGCTGTATTTTGAAATTTTTGTATAAAAAGGGAAGAATGCCACGCAAGCCACCTATGAAATTTGTGAAGTTTACGGAGACGATGCTGTATCAGTTCGTGTAGCACAACAATAGTTCGCTCGCTTCCGTTCTGGAAATTTCGATGTGAAAGATGCGTCTCGATCCGGTCGACCTATCGTTGAAAAAGTCGATGAAATTATGGAAAAGATTGACCAGGACCGCCACATAAGCTGCCATGACATCGCCAAGGCACTAAACATTCATCATCAAACAGTTTTGAACCATTTAAAAAAGGTTGGTTACAAAAAGAAGCTCAATGTTTGGGTACCATATGAATTGTCTGTGAAAATTGAATGGACCGAATTAACATCTTCGATTCTTTGCTGAAACGAAATGAAATCGAACCATTTCTGAAGCGAATGGTAACAGGAGACGAAAAGTGGATCAAATACGACAATAATGTGCGAAAAAGATCATGGTGCAAGGGTGGTGAAGCTCAACAAATGGTCGCAGAGCCAGGATTGACGCCTCGAAAGGTTATGCTATGTGTTTGGTGGGATTGGAAAGGAATCATCCACTATGAGCTGCTCCCGCCTGCTCGAACGATTGATTCTACACTTTACTGTCAACATCTGATGAGATAGAAGCAAGCAATCGAAAAAAAACGGCCAGAACTGATCAGCAGAAAG
The DNA here is from genome assembly GCF_028408465.1 of Anastrepha ludens. Lineage (NCBI taxonomy): Eukaryota > Metazoa > Arthropoda > Insecta > Diptera > Tephritidae > Anastrepha > Anastrepha ludens. The sequence goes on from NC_071499.1 coordinate 105,961,109, forward strand.
GGCGTCGTCTTCCATCAGGACAACGATAGGCCACACACATCTTTGATGACTCGGCAAAAAACTGGGAGAGCTTGGCTGGGAAGTTTTGATGCATCCACCATATAGCCCTGACCTTGCACCATCCGACTACCATTTGTTTCGGTCAATGCAGAGCTCCCTTAATGCAGTAAAGTTGGCTTCAAGAGAAGCCTGTGAAAATTACTTGTCGCTGTTTTTCGCCGAGAAACCACAAAAGTTTTACACTGATGGAATAATGTCTCTATCAGAAAAATGGCAAAAGGTGGTCGACCAAAATGGTACATATTTGGTTTAATAAAGTTCATTATAAATATAAAAAAAAATGAGTTGAAGTTTGATTAGAAATACGAAAAGACTTTTTCGACTACCCAATATGTACGCCGTATAACAATAATAGCTGAAAACGGCACGTCTTTGATGTTACGGTACGCTTTGATGCAGTTTTGATCCACTGCCTCTTGTTTTAGGTTCCCCCCTCTGCAAAACTTCTTGAATGGAGTAAAGCGCATTTCAAAATAGAGTTACAGAATGCACATCAACCAGTTTTTCACTCTGAAATCACATAAGTTCTACACCAAGTTATGGGCGAATGACTCAATCCAAAAATTGAAAAAATGCATTCCGTATACATATCGCTCTTTTACTTCAATAGTATACAATTTTTTTTTAAATTAAATATGCAGAAATTATCCCAATTTCTTCTTTTATGATGTGTACAAAATTCATGCCGATATTGATTAACAGTATCTCATTAGGTGAGGTGCTTCACTTTACTTTTACTTCGGGAGGCATAATACATTGAAAACTTTGAAGATGCTTTTCTGGTCATTTTGGTTTTTTGAGTTATGACACTATTAAAGTAAATGAGCGATATGTATGTACATATGTATTTGATTTATAAAGTTCATTAAATAAATGTCTACATTTTGTTCAAGCTTATTAACACCGTTTTTAGACCGAATTTATTATTACAGTCAACTTCAGGCCTTTATGTACACAAACATTTTAAGAGGCTTCCTACGAAGCATTCAATAAAGTATGAATTCGCAGATTCCACTTTAGAAAGCAGATAAAAAATGAAAAATCTTCGTAATAAGCTGACAGCTGCATTTTTCATTCAAATTAAAATTAAAAAGTGAAAGTCCAACCAATGAGTACCGAGCAACAACTATGGCAGCAAGAGCAACTACTACAGCAAGAGAAGATGTGATAACATAGAGACCACAAGTATGTACTCGTATCTATCCATGTACCTGTGTGCATACCATAGTTATGACAGCCAGTTGGGGACAGCAACACTGTTGGGTAGTTCATAACAGATGCAATCTGTTTTTTAGTTTGTTGTGTCCTCGGCGTCAACAGCATTGCGGTCGTTGTGTTCGTTTTTATTATTATCCTTGCTAGGCCGTGGTTACTAAACGCCTATTTACTGCTGTTGTTTTTCTTACGTTTAGTAGTAGTGTTCACTGTTTGCACTGCAGATAGAATATTAAATGGGAATATTTGATGGCAGGTCTATCTCATAAGTTTGTTTTATAGTTATATTAGAGTGAGACATCTTTCGAAGGGGAATTATTTCTTAAGTTTTCTTGATTCCACTATAGAAATTTATCATCGTTCGTACAGTAACAAAATAACAACGATATCAAAAAATGTTAAAAGATATATTTATTGTGCTTATAATCATGACTTTCAACTCACTTCATATGCATCGTGCATATATTTGCTTCTTAATCAGCATCCAAATCGGCCAATACAAAAAACTATTCGGCAAAAATCGCTTAGTTCTGACTACTGCGCCAAACAAGTGGAAAAAGAATATGAAAAGTTTTGAAGTTTAAAAAGCTGGTGGCTAAAACTCTAAGGTCATCCATTGGTAGGACGTTTTTTATGGGGGTAGGAGATTAAAATTAAAATGTCTGAAATATCATCAAAGGCGCCGTCGCATCAGTGGTATGTGGGGCATGTTCCCATTCACACTATAACATTCCTCCTCTCGGCTGATTTGCAACCTCGGACCGCTGTAAGCATTTCATCAAGGTAGAGTCGAGTTTATGTCTATTGACACAACCAGGTAACTGCGTTCAGGTCCCTCTTTTGTGGACGTATGGAAATCTTACGCCAGCGATAGTATCTACTCCTCCCACTGTTTCACAGGTGGTTCCGAAGGAAATGGCACATCGGAAAATTTGGAATAGCGCAGTATTTACGAACTATCGTATTGTCTTCTGTCTGATGTTATTGTGAGTGGTTGACTCAAATGTCGGCGTTTGTTGTCGTCTTGCCCAGAAACAGTTCAACTCCATGACGTACTTGCAATTATACCTGCTGCTGTGCCTTGCGCTACCATTCAATAAATTGAAGTCGTACCATTATTTTTCCAGGAAACGCTCGAACCGCCTCCCACCTAGCACTGGATGAGCACATGTGCCGTGCGAGGTTCATAGGACTAGGTGCGTGTCCCAAAACTCTTTCAAGTATTGCACGTTCTTGTGCGTAATCACAATGTAAAGTCACGTGTTCCGCGCTTTCGATTGCATTAGGGCATCTTGGGCAAAATAGAGTAAGAATAATATTTGTTTAGGGGGGAAAAACACCATTATTTTTACGTAAAATTTTTGCGCTAATAGACGCCCAAATGAGGGAGTAACATCAAAAAATCCACAAATTCGTTTTGAATTATCGAAAAATGAAGTTGCGTGAGTTAGCTGACATCGTAAAGATATTAAAAGAACGTTTCGGTTTTATATTGCATGAGCATTTCATTAACTTTCACTAAAAAATATGCTCGGCGATGAGAAATTTCGCTCGAATGAAGAGGTTATCGCTGAAACTGAGGTCTATTTTGAGGCAAAAGATAAATCGTTCTACAATAGTGGTATTGAAATCTTAAAGCGGTGCTGGAATGATTTTGTTGTTCTTGAAACTAAGTTGAAAAATAAAGCTAATTTTGAACCAAAAAAAAAACGTGTTTTCTTTGTTAGGCCCGGTACTTTTCAGCCCATGTACTAGGTATAGCTAGATTGAGCCTATTGCGAAGTTTAGTAATAAAATGTTGCTCGTAACTTGATTTGCTCGTGTTTTATTAACCTTAATTGCTACACCTCGTAAGTTACCGGAACATATGGCTTTTCATTCAGAAAGTATTTGGCCCACTGACCTTCTTCGGTTTTGATTCACCATCAGAAACAACTTCCTTGACAGTTAATTTATCTTTGATTGTGCATCGTGTCTTAAAATATCAAACTACCGGTTTTATTTCTAAGCATTTCTATTCAGTGATAAGCCACTTCGCTAAGTACAAAATACTCACCGAAAATGTATTAAGTCCTAAAGAATACAAAAACTTTTCAAAAACTTGTGGAAATTGATTCATTTGGAATTATTTTAGTTCGAAATGCGCTATATTTTGATAATTTGTATTCGAGATGTGTCAAAATAAGTGCTTAAAGAAAATCACTTTGAAAGATTTCTATTATTTCCTGTACAATTTGCAACTTTTTAATTTAGGCTATGCAAACTATTGAATTTTAGGTGGCAACGTTAACTGTTTTATTTTTCTTCGTTCCTTAAATTTCGTGGATATTTTTGAGCGTATTTTTTTATTAGATTGCCCGTTTTCCTTTTTTCTGAAGCAACACAATTGAAATGATTCCAATAACTAACATCAAATAAGACAACACGAAGAATAGAGTAAATTATGAAATAATGCAATTTCAAATTCATATAAGATTGAGTTCTTAATTTGAGCTGGTAATATATTTTTTATTTTTGTCTACTCTCAACGTACTCGTTTGCCGTTCTAACAACTTCCTTCAAGCATTGCCGTCGGTGCCAAAGCTTACGCCAAGCAGTGGCTTAACATATTTTAATCTTACTGTACATTTTATATGTACAGTTCACTCAACCGCTCTAATCTTGATGAGTGCTGCTCTCCCTACGGTTTTAAGTGAGCTTAGACACTCCATTGAAAGCGTTGTGCTGTTGTGTCATCACTGTTAACACACCTAGTTTGCACGGCCCAGTTTTTTGTTTAGATTTTATTTATAATAATGAAGAATTTTTCATAATGAATAGTTAGCATGACACAGAATATTTAATGGTTCTCTGCATATGAACAGTCATACTTAAACCCCTCGACACAACGATGGCACAGCAACATTTTTGTTTTTGTTATAATGTTCATAATTTTTGTATGAAAGCATCGTTAATTATCCAACAAAAACCATATAAAACCAACTTTCAAATTTTATGGAAAAATTAGAAAATTGTCCATACAAAAACATGTCATGCATTCGTATTATGGAAAAAGTGTGGAATAAAATGATAAAAAATCAAAGATTTTTCAAAAACTTAAAATTTTCACTTTATCATACTAAAATTTAATCTATACTAATATTATAAAGAGGAAAACTTTGTTTGTTTGTTTGTAACGAATAGGCTCAAAAACTACTGGACCGATTTTAAAAATTCTTTCACTATTCGAAAACTACATTATCCAAGAGTAACATGGATTACATTTCATTTTGGAAAAAAATAGGGTTCCGTAAGATACAGGGTGGCGCACGAATCGTGCTACAAAAACAAAACGTAATAACTTTTTTTCTGTGTGAGTAATCGGCTTTTTTTTTTTTTTATTTTGCAAAAATATTTACAAAAAATGGAGGCTTGGGATACCGAAAAGAGGATTTGGATAGTGCAGCGGTACCATGCTTTGCAGTCCATCATTTCCGTCCAAAGGGAATTTAGGCGGGAGTTTGGCGGCACTCCCCCTAGCAGATGGACCATTATGAGGCTGGTGAACATGTTTGCTGAATCTGGAAGCATCGCACGCAGACCGTACCATCGAGATCCCCATGTTCGGGTCGAAGCCACAATCGCGGCTGTAGCATCGTCAATTCAGGCAAATCCAAGAGTTTCGACTCGTAACTTGTCGGCGCAAATTGGAGTTAGCAGACGGTCATTGCAGCGGATAGTTCATGATGACTTAAACTTGTTTCCGTACAAAGTTCAAATCACAAGCAAATTAAAGCCTCTGGATTTGCCTATTCGCCTGGAATTTTGCCAAAAAATTATTGAAATGGCCGAAGAATTGCTTGTTTATGTCTGATGAGGCCCATTTTGATCTAAACGGCAATGTAAACAAGCAAAATTGCCGTATATGGAGTCAATCAAATCCGCAAATACTCCATGAGATGGAACTGCACCCAGAACGAGTCACAGTGTGGTGCGCAGTTTCATCAAGGTGCATTGTCGGGCCATACTTCTTCGAAGAAAACGGTGTAACAGCGACTGTAAATGGGGACCGTTATTTAAACATGTTGAAGGAGTTTTTTTATCCAGAACTGCGGCGAAGACGTATCCCTTTTAACAGCATTTGGTTCCAGCAAGATGGAGCAACTGCACATATAGCCAGACCGGTTATGGAGGAGCTCCAACGAAAATTTAGAAATAAATTGATATCCAGAAATTCCACTTTCCGCTGGCCCCCAAGGTCACCTGACCTCACTGCACCAGATTTTTTTTATGGGGTTATCTCAAACAAGAGGTGTATAAAGCAAAACCAAGTAATTTGACTGAATTGAAGCAGTCCATCACAACAATAATTGAGGCGATCCCGACTTCAACCCTTCAGTGCGCAATGAACAATTTTCTCATCAGGTGTCGCATATGCGTGAATGAGCATGGAGATCATTTACGTTCTATTATTTTCAAAACTAATTAGTTACATAAAATAAAATTGAATTATCTATACAATAAAAAAACAAAAAGTTAAATACATTGATTAGAAAAAAAGTTATTACGTTTTGTTTTTGTAGCACGATTCGTGCGCCACCCTGTATTTGGATTTTTCGGACACAAACTGAAAAAAATCTTATATATAAAATAAAGTCAACTTTTTGTGTGTGTTCGCTAACCGGCCGTGTCTGCACCGAATTAAACCAAACTTACACACATTGTTAAGAAGGTATTGAAGATGGTTTCCGTATAGTTTGAATACCTATTGGTAGATAGGGTCTCGAGATATAGGTCTAAACGTGGACCCGGGTAACCTTCGGACGTGTATGTACAATATGGGTATCAAATGGAAGCTGTTGGTGAATGCTTTAGTTCAGAGCATTTTTCATGCCGCTCCGTGACTAGGGTCTCGAGATAGAGACCAAAACGTGGAGCCTAGAATGTGTTTGTACAATATGGATATCAAATTGAAGCTGTTGGTGAATGCCTTAGTACAGAGTATTTTTCATGCCGCTACGTGACTGGGGTCTCGAGATATAGGTCAAAACGTGGACCCAGGTAACCTTTGGTTGTGTATGTACAATATGGGTATCAAATGAAAGCTGTTGATAAGTGCTTTAATACGGGGTAATTTTCATACCTATTGATGACTAGGGTCTCGAAATATATGCCAAAACGTGGACCCGCCGTGTCTTTGCACCGAATTAAACCAAACTTATGCACATTGTTAAGTAAGTATTGAAAATGGGGTTCGTAAAGTTTGGTTGTAATTCGGAGCACTGGCAACGGGTATAGCGTTCTTTTGAGCCAGCCATAATGTCGTTTACTTTTTTAACGCTTGGGGTGGAACTGATCTGTCAAATTGACAGTGTGAGTTACAATGTGTCAATATTTCTTTCTGATTTGGATGCCATAAGGAAAAAACGTAAGTGCAATATGTAAAAATTGTTTGTGAATTTTTTTGGAGTGGATTTTGGAACAGTGAATAACTTCTTACGAAATTTGAGAATTTAATGTGAAATCCGAATGAAATTATGTGTTCGTGGAAAAAAAAAAATGTTTTCGTTTTTTTTTTGAAAAATATAAATGGATAATGGTTAAAAAAGCTCCAATGCTTAATAAAACATATAAATTGAAACGAAAAATTCATGGATGATCAGGAAAAAAGACGATTGTTTCTTAGTTATTCATATGCGTTGATTTGAAATTTAAAAACAATCTTCTTTTTTCCTGATTTTCAATTTATATTTTATATTTACTCAAAAACAAAAAGAAAAACAAAAAATATTGTTTATGCCAAAGCGCTTGAATAAAGAATAAAGAAATAAATAATATGAAAACCATATCGCACCCTAAATACAAAAGGGGCACAACTCAAAATTTTCCACACTCGAGCTTGACTTGTTTACAGTAACACAGAAAACAAACTATGTGACATATCACGCTGAAATTTGCCATGTAAGCTTGTAACAGTCCTACCAAAAAACAAAAAATTTATTTTTGCCATATGTCATCCGCGGACCGTTTTATTGATAACGTCTCGTTCATATTTGAGCAGAAGTACATTTTGAGTTGTGACCCTTTTGTATTTAGGGTGCGATATATTTTCTGTTCTAAACCATATCTATTCTATTTTAGTGTGCCCAGTGAAGCGGGCCGGGTTTGCTAGTAAGCTATAAAACTGCATACCAAAAATCTTTCCTCAAATAGAATCGCTTCACTCATAAGAGGTGCACTTCAATTAAAAATATGGATAATTCAAAGAAAAAGTCAAAATTGGTGGAAATGTTGATGTGCTATCGTTTTCGGGGGCTGCATACCTTCCTTTTTAATATTGCAGAAATTACACTACCAATTTAGTAGGTATACGCGTTTATACAGGTATGAAGAAGTACTGGCTATTCTTGCTTTAAGGGTTTAAACCATTTTTCTAAATAAATATTTCAGTTTATACAACACCTGTCGGTCGGTCCAGCTTTATAGCGGTTTTCACTCTTTCCAATACAACAAAATTATCTTGTTAATAACATGTAGAATATTAGCTTTCAAGTCGTCCATCACAGTTGGTTTATCACCATTAAACAGTGATTTGACATACCCCGACAAAAAGTAGCACAAGTGAGTCAAATCACCTGATCGGGTCACTTTTTGAGATCATTTGCCCACGAGAAGTTTGTGAAAATAAAATGATGACATCACGGGTTCTATGGTTGGAACCTTTTATCACTTAGACCATGGCATTGACCTGGAGAAACAAAAAATCGTTAATATCTAATTTATCTGTAGTGCTCACTATTGGCACTAGCGTTAGCTTCCTTTTCTGTTTTAAAAAATGTGTACGAATGGTGTCTCAGAGATGCAAACTACACCAAATAGCGATTTTTTTTGGTGCACGAGTAGTTTATGGGGACTACGCCGACCGATGAAATTTTATAAACTATCAGCATCAAGAACCAAATTATAATTTTCGGACGTTTCTTGGCACACCGAATCCGAATTTGAGCTCAGAATGACCCACGCCACGTTTACGAGATATTCTTAATTAAAAATGCAAAAATACGTCGTTTGGCATTTTTTGGAGGTTATGTTACGTTGTGGGATATTGCTTTTAAAAAGTCGTAAAGGTATCTTAAAGAACTCTTTCCGTTTTAAACTCAATTTTGATTTACACATCAATCAATTTATCTCTGAGATATCCTCTTTTACTGTGTTTACTTATTGTTACTTGGATTTGTTTCTGAATCAATTGATACGAATCTGAATATTTCCGATAAAACCTGTCCTGAAGGGCTATGCTTTCTTGCTTTACTCTTTATTGTTTATTATTTATTCAAAGAACTTTCCAACAACTGATTTTATTACGAGCTCTTTATTGTTCGTTTGCTAGTCATGTACCGTTATTAATTGTGCTAGTGCGATATATAGTTTTTTTTCCTTGTTCACTCCTCTCGGGAGCATAGGGCCTCGACAAGACTCAGTCTTGAGTTGGTTTCGTTATTCTGTTTTTGATTTCTGACAGGTTAGGTGATTAGCCTGCCGCTACCAGTCCTAAGTAGTGGGAATGCTCACCTGTCGTTGCTTAGGAACAACGCCTTCTTACTGCGTGGAGCGCCATCTGTGTGTCACATTTTTTTGGCAGAAGGATCGCACAGATGGTTGAGGACTTCGCTAAATTTCGTGTGTTCACGCTATTACCGCGGTCACCCGCTTCCTCTTGCTGGCGCCATTGATGCAATGTGTACCTGTGTGGTTTTCTTTGTTTTTTTTTTGCTTGTTTTAGCAGTCACAATGCAAATAATGCGCAGACTATTGTGCGAGAGTAAGGATGGAAAGGATTTGAGATATGAAATTTTTTTTGTTTTTAGAAACAGGGAAAATATGTAGATTTGGAAAAGTGCGAGGACCGTGCTATACGTGGGATTCGAACCCACAACCTCTGGGATGGCAAGCTAGTACACATACGCTAGACTACCGAGGTCGCTCAGAGGAAGATAGGGTTAGGTTAGATGGTAATACTATCATCAAATAAAAAGTCGGTAAGATCATATGCAACTTGCCAGCTGCTCGAATCGTTCTGAAACACTTTTTTTGCATCAGTTTTATATCGAAATTTGATGAGAGTTTTGCACAGAAATGCCGGGTTATTTGTTTATAAAGACCAAATGATTTAACAATAGAACACATGAACGAAATGGTAATAAAAAGTGGTCTACAAATCTGGCGAGATCCACAAGAAAATCTACCGCATAGGGATGTCGAGAAAGCAAAACATCCGTAGAGAGTGAAGGTTAGGTGCACTTTCGGTACCGAAATGAACGCTACAGAGCCATGTTAACCAACTTCATGTAGGTTGAATTTAAAGGTGATGTATACACACCATTATAATATTTAGGCGAAATGGCTCTGCCATTTTGTTAAGAAATGCGTGGCATTTCATGGTCACCATAGAGGCTCTCGACTGCTTTGCGTTCGTCCCCTGACTGTCAGTGAAAATGCAGACATTATCTCCGGGTATCGCATGACACTCCTCAATCGTCATAAAACGCCAAATCGTCCTCTCATCGGTCTCTTCAATCTTGGGCAATACGGTGGCTGAGGCATGATAACGTTGTGGTTTTTGGCCAAATAATCTCTCACAAGCAAAGTTGAGTGAGCAAGTGCATTATCGTGTTGCAAAAGCCATTCATTTTTTTCCACAATTCCGGGCGTTTTTTTCGTATTGCTTCACGCAAGCGGCCCATAACTTCCTTATTTACCGAACGACCTTGTGGTAAGAACTCCTGATGCACTACGCCATGGTAATCGAAGAAATCAGTGAGCAAAACTTTGGCATTTTATCGAACTTGTAGTGCTTTTTTTGGTCTTGGCTTTCCTGGACTCTTTCAATGGGACGATTGGGCTTTGGTTATGATACATAACCACATGCCCATGATTCGTCACCACGTATGACTCTTTTAAGCAAATCTGGATCATCGTTGACGTCATTCAACAATTCCTAAGCGGTGCTCATGCGACGTTGTTTTTGGTCAAAATTCAGCAATTTTGGAACGAACTTCGCTGCCAGACGCTTCATTCCTAAAATTTCCGAAAAAATTGCATGGCATGAGCCAACCGATATGCCGACATCCTCAGCAACTTCTCTAATTGTGATTCGACGATTCTTAATAACAATTTTCTTCACTTTCTCAACATTTTCATCGGTGAGCGAGCGTCGTCATTGATAGCAGAAAATCGCCGAACACTTTCTTATTTATGCCTCTCACAAACAAACTAAACATACAATATTGCTAAAATCGAGAACATATCTTCGAGATGAGGGTACCAACATAAAAAAATAATAATCGAAAGTCGAATGTACGTAGCCCGGGAATTTTGAAAATTTACTTTACTTTTTGAAAACACCTCGTACACGTCCTACAACATCCTATTTCACTGTTTCCTTGTGGATAGGAAGATCGCGAATATTGTGATTGTAATTGGAGGTGGGAGTTCATACAGTGACCGTAACTAGGGTTTCCCCACTTACTTAACCCTAGAGAGATAACCTTATTGGAAGTTACGGAGAAGATAACCATACGTCTGTGGGACGTATCATAGTTTTTCTTTATGGTGACATTATTTTTGGAAATATTTTTTACCTTTTTTTACTGTCGTTGGTTCTTTATATATTTCCTTATTTTTTAAATGCATTTTTGGAGAAACTTTTTTTTATTATGTAAGAAAAAATCACATTTTCAGTATTCTTATAAAATAAACAAAAAAAAAATAAGTATTTTGTAAAAGGAACTGCCGTTTTCTTTAAAACTAAAATGAACACATTTCTTTCGCTTTTTAAGCTTATTTAGATATAACATTTATGATAAATAAAAAAAAATATAGGTACAAGTTTTGCACACTTCATTTTTATGTTCCCCGCATATTGGCTTAGTACATTTTACACACACCATTTTAGACATACGCCTTATTTTTGAGGGGCAATAGGAACAGTATCTTTTTTTTTTTGGTTCAGGTTCTTCTCTGCCTCCCTTATTGTCTCTTTCAACCTGTTGAGGCAATGCATTTTTTATATTTCGCTTCAAAGCGTTACTCAAACTATGGGCCTCCAAGCGCCTTTCCATCCATGGCGATGTCAACGAACTGTATAAAGTTTTCATAAAATTTCTTCGACCAGACGTTCGAGACTGCAGGTTGTGGCAATAAATAACGTATGAATTTACAAAAGCTATGTTGAGCAGTCCGTAAAATATTGCCATAGGCCAACGATTAGTTTTCCTTGAGCACGACATTATTGAACACATTTGGTCAAACGTGTCGACACCTCCTTTTGTTTGGTTATAATACAAAATCATGTCTGGCTTACCACTACTTTCATCGATACTGCCTTTTTCGTTGCAGGATGAGAGCATGAATACCATTTTAGAAGGCTTTGGTTTATAGGACAAAAGCGTTAAAGGTCCATCATAACAAAATCTGGCACTTCCAACCTCTCGCGATCGTGAATTTTTCATTAATTCCGGAATTTCACGTTTATTGGACCTTATAGTTCCCACCAAAGTCAATTTGTACGGCTCTTTTAATAAGTTCTTTGCCAGTGGAACTGACGTAAACCAGTTGTCACAAGTAATATTGCGAAAAGTCCCATGTATTGGTTTGGATAATTCCTTCACGTAATATTCCCCCAAAGGGACGTTGTTAGTATTAGTCGATTTGCCTAGGTATGGAATGGCATTGAACATATATTTTGTGGCACTGTCGCAAATCATTACAATTTTGATCCCATATTTATTTGGTTTATTGGGAATGTACATCTTAAATGGACATCGGCCACGAAAACCCAGCAACTGTTCGTCAATTGTGGTATGCGACCCCGGTGTGTAACTGGTTTGGCATTGTTCAATGAACATATCCCACACTTTTCTGACAGGCAAAAACCGGCCATTAGATTGAAGAGAAGGTCGCAATGCTTTGTCATCCATTCGCAGGCATCGAATCAAAAATTTAAACCTATCGCGACTCATAGCTGAAGTATATAGCGTTCCACTGTAGGTATTATCAAATATTTCATCGGTTGTCAGATGGTTATCTTTTAACGCAGCTGTCAAAACGGGAATTCCAATCAGAGCGCGGAGTTCGTGTTCACTTGTATCCCTATAAGTTGCTGTCGTCATTCCATCTTTACGTTTCAGGGATATTTCCACATTTGTCCATTTTACAATTTCCAGAATAATATCGTCGGTAAAAAATGCATTGAAGCAGGAAAGGGGCTCAAGCAATGATTTACATTGTTTAGTAGGACCTCTTGCCGTTCGAACAATGTTGGATAAAGAAACTCTGCCAACGTTTTTACCTTTCGACGTTGTCCAGCAGTACTTACTTTTGCTTCTAATAGTAGGTTCAGAAAACGTAAGAATACGGCTATCTGAAGAAGAAACACAATTGGAAGATCCTGTAACTTGGTCCTCCAATAAAGCTGTGTTGATATCACGACCTTCACTGGCGATTTCCTCATCTTCGACATCGCTCTGAACATCATCTTCAAATAATTCATTTTCTGTTTCACTGTTATCAGATGATTCCGGAGCGTCCGATAAACCTTGCAAATACGTACTTATTTCAGTGTCATTTAAGCATCCATTTCGGGCCATTGTTCTTGGTTTAAGTGATGAAAAAACGAAATCACAATCAAAACAAATTTATTCAAATTGAGTGTAAAAGTCACACAAAAGCTAACCATACGTCTCCGAGACGTATGCGATCGCCAAAACTCAAAAAGTATCGAACTTACCACAACAAAATAACCACCACCGGCAAGCTACTGTAAACGACTGAGAAAAATAAAAACAGCAACGTGGTACTAAAACATTCGAGAGAGGGAGAGCGAAAAATTAAAAAGGCATACGTCTCTCAGACGTAGGTTATCTTTCTAGGGTTAAAGTGTTCAATCTTATTACAGTGCTGTTAGGGCATATTTTGTCTGCAGTTTGTAATAAGAAACCCAATTTGCAATGATTTCTGTTTTATTTTTAACAATATTCTATTGATTTTATCACAAATAAACACATCGATATTTAAGAAATCCACTTATTTATAGTGCCCTATTTTTTAAGATTATCTCTCATCGCAATTAACTCTTAGTCGCATTACTCACAAACCTTTCAAAATGACAATACGTTTTTCTTTTTTATTCTAGAAATCCAAGATTATGCTTTGATGGTTGGCATTGATCCAGTTAAAGAGCCGCATTTGCTTTATTTAGCCAAAGAGGGGTTGATGCAAGCATTGCCAACGGATTGGAAAATATGGTACGTTTGTATGCGCACACAGTATTTTTCAGATAATGGAAATAAAGTAGACATATAGACATATGTACATACATATTTACATATGCACATACACACACATTTATATTGATAAGTACATAAGCAAAATAAATACAAGGAAATGTGGAACGAGTGTAATAGAAAATGAGCTTCTAATAAGCAAAGCTGCCATAGGGTTTGGCTTCCAGTTATAACTTTTTAAATTGCCTATTATTGTAGATATTTAAATACCCCTCTCTCAGTAAAATATACATACATACATACATATTTTTTGAAATTTACTATGGCTTACCAAAAATAAATATACTTGCAGACTTCGGAGTATACGCATGGGTAGCTTCAAAATATCAGTTTTCTAGCAACGGGTCAAAAAATATCTACGGGCAAGGCGTTAGTAAAATGCCATTGATATTTATTGAGTATTTCGTTGCTAAGTAAAAAGTGGAAGTTTATTTCTAAATATATATATTAGGATGCCTCACAAAAAGTAGCCGTTTGTTCATGGGAATCATATTATTATTATTATTAGAAGGCCATTACGCACTGCGACCAGAGCTGATCTATTGTGAAAGGCCTATTTTTGTAACCCTAGAGTTTTAGGCTTTTTAAAAATTTTAGCACAATTTTGGGTTTGTTGTTCCAAAGATTGCATGGAGATACTACGATACCACCAAGGTGATGAAGTCTCTGTCTGCCCAACGCAGGACATTCACAAAGCACATGTTCTGAGCTTTCTATGTCCATTTCGCAAAAGCGGCAGACATTGGTCTCAGATAGACCAATATTATTTAGATGATACCTCAGGCTGCAGTGACCTGTAAGATATCCTGCTAAAAGACGCAGATCTACTCTGCTTAGTGAGAGAAGCTTGTCAGATATTCCTTTGTTGGGACTTAGGAATAGTTTGGCTTGACGCTGACCGGCACAGTTTAGCCAGTGTGCAGCAAATTTTCTTTCTTCCCATTTCCTAAGGAATTCATTAATGTGGCCTTTTGTGAGTCCACAGAAAGGCTCAGGACCAGTAAGTTGCATATTTGCTCCTTGTTTTGCAAGGTCATCAGCCATTTCATTTCCCTCATGTCCCGGAATCCAGCCTTGTGTTACTATGTTGAGGTTCCCTAACGTGTTGAGAAGGTTTAGGCAATCATTTACCAATTTAGAGGTGATAGTTGTTGATAGAAGGGCTTTAGAGCTGCTTGGCTATCTGAAAGTATGTAGATGTGAGTACCTCTCATTTTCCTGCTAAGGTATTCTCTCACACATATTTCGATGGCATGTATTTCTGCCTGGAATATTGTTGGGTAGAATCCCATCGGAATCGATTTTTTGAATTTAGGCCCAATGATTCCTGCCCCTGTTCTACCATTTTCCAATTTGGACCCATCAGTAAACCATAGCTGGGAGCCAGGTTTGAAAGTGATAGAGTTAGTTCTCCAGTCTGTGCGTTCATTAATTATAACTTGGAAGTTCCTGAGTATTGGTTTGGGTGATAGTATATCATCCCTATGAAAAATGGGACTATGTAGGAAGTCTTCTAAGATCTTTAAATGTCCTTTCATATCCCCACTTTTAAGTTTAGATATACCTTTTAATCTTAGGGCACTCGAGCGAGCTTCCCTTTCAATCAAGATTGGAAGCGGTGGTATGTTCAGGAGCACACCGTGGGACATCCGTGGGACATGTTTTCATAGTATAATACCAACATATATCAACATATGTGTAATACCAACACATATCAGGCGATGCAGTTTGTTTGGTTCGTTTACTGCTTTTCTTTGCTTGGCCTTGGGCCACCATGCTAATGATGCATAAGTGACTATGGGTTTCACAACTGTGGTGAATGTCCAGAAGGTCATTCTAGGGTTTAGTCCCCATGTCTTACCAAAAAACCTTATGCAGGCAAAGAATGCCCTTGTGGCTTTTGAAGTAACTATCTCAATATGGGAATTCCACGTAAGCGTTTTGTCAAGACTGGCGCCAAGATAGTTCGCTTCTGTCGAGAGTTGAAGTGTTGTAGTAAACGGTTCAAGTGCTGTTTTCGGTGGGTTAATGGAGAGCCCTTTTTCCGTGCACCATTTGTTTATTATTGTAAAGGCTTGCTGCATGCGATCCGAAATGGTTTCCTCATGCCAGCCTAATACATAAACTACTAGGTCATCAGCGTAGCTCTGAGTGTGAAATCCGAGGTTATTCAGTTTGTGGAGAAGTACATCTATGACTAGAGTCCACAAAAGAGGAGAGAGTACGCCTGCTTGAGGGCAACCTCTTGTGGCTTTAATAGATTTGATTGTTCCTCCTAGTTCGGTGCTGATCGTCCTAGATTTCAGCATGTATATTATCCATCTAGTGATGGGTTCAGGTACTTCCTTTAGATATAGGGCATTATAGATTGCCTCATAGGAAGTGTTATCAAAAGCCCCTGATACGTCAATAAATGCACATAGAGCTATCTGTTTGGACTCAATAGCCTTTTCAATAACTGTTACCAGGCTGTGTATTGCAGTCTCAGTGGATTTTCCCTGTGGATAGGCAAATTGAAATCGATGCAGTGGGAAGTTAGCAAGATTGTTTTCCCTAATATACTGATCAACTATCTTTTCCATTGTTTTAAGGAAAAATGAGCTGAGCCTAATTGGTCTGTATGATTTAGGCAATTGCTCGGGTTTTTTCCCTACCTTTGGAATAAATACAACCTTAACCTCAGCCCATTTTGTAAGTAAATATCCTAGCTTTGTATAGTCTGGTCAAATTAGGGATAATATGGTGTGCACCTTGCTGTAAAAGACAGGGGAATATCCCATCAGGACCAGGAGATTTGTATGGGCTGAATGTTCTTATCGCCCATTGTACCCGCTTTTCATGGAATAGCTTGTTTGCTAGTTTTAAGTTCTCAGCACTCGCAGATGTAGTAGTTTCTGCCGGCACAGAGATCTCGTCTAGCACAAGTGATCCAGGGAAGTGAGTGTCCAGCAGAAGTTGAATGGGAATCATAAAAATACGCCGAAATATTTCCGAAAAATATGAAGATTTACGTGAGTAGGACCGATGTGAAAATATCTCTTCAAATCGAGTTTATTATCAATAAAATTAGTCTTTAAAAATATGATTTTCAAAAAATCAGTTCAGATGATATGTAGAAGAGTTTGTGCTTAAAAGATTTGCATAAATATGCTTACAAAATTGTATCAACGGAATCGAAGTAATGACTCACAAGTCAGTAATCAAAACTATCTAACGCTCACCGAAATTGCGTTTCTAGCAGCCATTAGAATGGCTACTGATGTCACAACTTTAGAATCCACGCCATATTTTCCACTCTGTGAAAGCCCTGGTTGTTCTATAATCACGTGCGGGTTTTTCAATCTCTAGATCGAGTCAATTTGGCCAGTCAATAATCCGAGAAAGTTCAACTTCCTCTTCATGCTTCACTGTACATACTACGCTATCTGGATGATATATTTTGTAGTAATGTGTATAGGTAATCGGGCAATGGTTGCTTATAGTGAACAATTTTAGAGGTGTGCTCCCTAACAGGCCGTTATTCGGCTCTGAGCTAATTTGACAGACTCAGCTGATAGGCTAACGGCACTTGGGATGTATTTACAACAAAACTGAGATTGTGTTGCTGATATACGAAGAAAATCAACCAATGACACTTCATTGCCATCTGAACAACGACTGATTGGACGAGTGTGTGAATACATGTGAAATGATCGTGCAGATTTCGGCTGATGAGTCTCCCAAGTGACGTGACAGCCGAAGTTTCCCTCACAATTTTCTTTTTCACCATAGCTAAAAAGCATTTTTGTAAATCTATCATCCTTGATGGTTGCTTTCATTTCAAAAAGATGCGAGAGTTTGCGTTCAAAATTAGTTAGAATTTCGGGAAAAAGATTTAGTCTAACTGTGGAATACTGATTTCAAGAAAGTTTTTAATAGACGGGCACCTACGCGCCTTCTATCCCAGAGTAGCAGCAGAGGGGACAGAGAAGACTTTGTATAACCCTTTTAAGATACGCGCATAGGTTTACACTGCACATCGATAATTTTTTGCAAATTTTTTGATCTAAGTAAGCATAAGTAACAACTAATTATTATGTACAGTCATAGTTTTCGAATGACTGTGTTAAAACCAACTAACATAGTTAGGTTAAAATAGCCAGGTTGCTTGTTCAAGGCAAGGCACTCGGTGGCCTTAAGGCCTATTGTGATACTTGCATTTGATTTCCATCCCCTAACAAAGTTGCTTAAACCATTTCGATCTTTTTAAGAAGGTACCTAGTCCATCCAGTGCGACATTTTGTAAGTTTCCCAGGTCTTTAAAGAAAAAATCGCCAAGATATTAGGCACGGCATCTTTGAAGTGCAGGACATTCAGAGAGGAGGTGTTGCACCGACTCAATTCCTTATTCACCTCCAACACTCATGCAGAAGTCATTGTGGGGTACACCTTATCTACTGGGTGCCAGTAGCGCAGTGACCCGTTATAACACCTGTGAAACGTTGGTAGTTGATCTGTTGAATCCAAACAGACGTATGGTCCTCGTAAGATTCAGCTTTGGTGCGCTTCGGAGCGCTTTGCAGACGCCGCACTTAGTAGTCCGAGACCATCTTCTATTGATTTCCGCGATTACGCTTAAGTCAATTCATCCATTATTTCATTTCCCTTCACTCCAGAGTAGCCGGGATCCCAACAAAGTGAGTTGTTGTGTTGTTGGGTAAGCGAGAGCGACCTCCTTCCGGCATTCTTTAACAAAGTCTTGAATTGATGCTCGTTGAGGCCAGTGCCTTCATTGCCGTTTGACAATCAACAAAAATGGTAGGGCTTGCTGGAGATAAGTCCAACAGTCTTATCGTTTTTGTTGCTTTTTCTAGAGCGTAGATCTCAGCTTGGGAGACGCTACACCAGTATGGAAGTCTGAAGGAGCAATTTAAGGAAACTTGTTCCGAGTAGATACACTCCCAACTAACGTACTTGATACCACTGAAAATTTTGTGGAGACAATAGGTATGCAGGTATTGTCGAAATGCCCCCAGAATCGTTCTTTGCTTTCTTTCACCTTTTTGTTAATCATTGTAGGTGGTACCTAGCCAAGTGAGTTTGGCTCTGACCCATTTGATGACGAATCAGGAATTAAAAGCGATTGGCAACATCTTGGAAAAAGACGTTTCTGACGATGTTTCGGTTACCAAGAACACCTAAATTAAGTATACCAAAAGCAGTTTGCATTCATTATTCAATAAAGTACTGCATTGCAGAATCGGCCCGATGAAAGGAGATACAAACTGCCAGGGAGCCTGAACAAAAATCTGATCCAACTCTTGAAACCGATTCGCCGCTCCAATTTGAAGTTGTCGCTATATAAGAGCTTATTACAGGTTGATATATCAAGTTCCGGAAAAAGGAATTTGGTTTCAGGCCGTATTATCAGTGACTGCCGTTGTATATATATATAATTGGCGCCGGGCCGACCGCTATTAGGCAAAAAATGTTTTTCAGTGTGGAGTTTCACGGAGATACGAATCTACGTACTCCGAATGGTAGTCACGCACCAACCCATTTGTCTACGCCAGCCGCCGAGTTAGGGTAAAGGAAAAAGAACTTAATTATGCTCCTTCATCTTTCTTTTCATAAGCCCAGTTCTGGGAGCCGTACAGCAGACGCTGATGTGGGATGTACATATTATGTGAAGATTAATGAGAAAGAAAAGTGTGTTCGCTGCCCTCTGTACTCTTTCTAGTTTAATATTATCATGTTTACGTAGATGTAGTCTACAAGGTTCCCACAACATAAGATTGGATACACTTTGATTGTGTACATGAATAAGGGCTTTAAGTGGAGACCGGACGATGTTGGCAGGCTGTGTGTGTGTGTTGAAGATTGCATCTCTCGGATTCGTGCCATCGTGCGTAGTTGAGGTGGAGGTTTGAACAATGCGCCTTTCGAATAAAGAATGAACTTAATTATTTCCTCATACACAAGTTGTTCTATTCCACCCTATTGGAATCCATTTGAAGATTATTTTTACTTGAGGAGCCCTTGACTTCCTAAAAAGTGGCTTGCAGTAGTAAAAGGTGAAGCTCACACAGTTTTTTATATCTTTTTCGACATTCATTTTCACGATTCAGCCCAGCATCTAGTATGGCTCCCAGATATCTCACCTGTCTGTACAATCGTGGTAGCTGACCATTGACAACTCAAAGATCTTAAAAGAATTCACAATCACAAATTTTAATGGCAACTTCACATGTTTATAACCTCAAATAAAAATATAAATTCTCTTCATAATATTTCCTTCAAACTTACCTTGCCGAGAATCCCTTACATTTATTACCTAGCGCACGCTTATATTATATATACTCGTATATATGTATGTATGTTTCTATATTTATAATGAAAACACAATTTGCAATTACGACAATTTCTCTTTCAGTTATTCCGAGGAGAAATGTGGGCACTACTACTACAATACAAAAACAAAGCAATCGCAATGGGACCATCCGCTTGATGTGGTGTACCGTGAGATGGTTGAACAGGCGCGGCAAAAGCACGCAGCGATAGCGGCCACACCCGTGATAGACAATTCCGACGATGCGTCGCAGCTGGACTCAGGTATACGCAGCCTACAAGGCAATGATGAATGTGACAACACAAACAATACAAATGAAATGTCTTCGCCGGTGAGCAATGTCAATACGAATTGCACCGTACGGTCTGCCAATAGTGCTGTCGGTGGCACGATTGGTGGTGGTGGTATTGCCAGTAATGTTTCTAACATTATGGGTCTAGGATTATCGAGTAATTCAGGTTCGACTTCTAATAGCACAAGTACTAGCGGATTTAGTGGTGGTGTTAGTCGTTTTTTGGAATCCAGAAGTAAAAATTTCGGATTGACTTTCCAGCCGGTAAAAGGTTCACGCTTTGAAGTATCCAAAACAAATCCACAAATCTCACTAGCTATGAAATTCGGTGGCGAGAGTTTCTCCTCAAAGTTGGCAGCTGCAAATAAGAGTGAAACACCAGATGTGGGAGCGGCTGGTGCTGCAGATAAACGTGCTTTTGTGTTATCGGGTACTGGTGCGATGTTTCTAAAGTCACGAAAGCAGATGGAAGCAGGTCTGAATCAAGCGACGGCAGCAATGCTCATGAATACGAACTCGAGTAATATCGTTGTTGAAGGTATGGCCGGTACACCACCGGGTGTGAAGGGCATATTGCGCGATTCAAGTTTAACAGATATGCGTCGAAGATTCGAGAAGGAGGATCCAGAAAATGGTGGTTTGGAAGACAAAAAGAGTGTACGTTTCAATTTGGAAGAAACAAAAATGCGCGGTTCACCAGAAGAAGAACCGAGCAGTTCGCGAAAGATGACCCAAAGTCCAGAAGTATCAGTAGGTTCGGACGACGATGAAGCGGAAGACGATGATCCTTGGGATGAAGAGGATGACGATGATGATGATGAAGTTGATGGCTGTGTGGGATACGGTGCACTAGGCGCTGAAGGTGGAGTACCATTGCGTAGTCTTAATCCATTCTTGATCAATGATGAGAAACATGTGAAGGATATACAAGTTATAGCGGTACCAAAGGCGCAAACCATACAAATGCTGAAGGCACAAAGCCTTTCAATGGACCTGCCAGAACGAGATCGCGCTAAACTCTCTGAGTTGGTACGCTCACAAAGCACTGAATCTGGTAGCATACCTCAACCCGCATCTGTGGTGAGTTACCTTGAAAAGCTAAAAGACAGTTCCACAACCATTAAACCGCTGTACGAGGATACCGACTCTGAGTCAAAGGGCAGTTCGGTGCGTAGCTTTATTATTAATAAATCCGAACAGGATTCCGTGAACTCGATTATACCTGCAGTTAATCCATTTGAATCGGAAGAAAAAGCACCGAAAAATAATCTTGACACTGAGAAAGTTGAGACCAAGTCTATTCAAGAGAAATCTGCTTTGCGGACATTGAAGGTGGCTTCGAAGCTTGTTGGATTTCTGAAAAAAGATGCTGACAAAACTGAACGAGAATCATGCAGCCGCCCACGAATCGAGCAGGAAAATGACAAGGAGTACGAAATTCTTCGCCAAAAGGCGGAAAAGCAAAACGAAGTATTACTGCAGGAAGAACGTGAGCGTTTGGAGTATGAACTTCAAGGCGAAATAGATGCGATCAAACTCGACCACGAGCAAAAACTGAAGAGCATACGCCAAGAGTACGATTCACGATTGGGCGCACATCGACAAGAAATGGAGGCAACATTCCACACGCGCTTGAGTGAATATCGCACTCAATTGGAGGAAGAGTTGAACGCGAAACGTAAAGTAGTAGTAGATGAGCACAAGGCGCATATGGCCACACTGCAGAAGAATCATACTGAAATATTGCAGGATCTCGAACGAGATCTGAAAAGTGAAGAAGAAATCATCAAAAAAGAACATGCGCGCAAACATTCAGAGATGCGGGATAAACTAGCGCACGAACTAGAGTTGGAACGGCAGCGCATGCGCGAAACAGGCGAAGATAGATTGTATGAGAAGGTACGTTGTGAGAAGCGCTTACTGGAAGATAAGTATCGTTGTTTGAAAGAGAAATATGTACGTTTGAAAACAGATGTCAAACTTTCCTTGGAGCGACGCAATCGGCGACGAGAAGCGCAGGCGTTGCACCAACAAAGCCTGCATACGAATACTACTACAACGGGCTCAGAGACTGAAAGGTCCATATCAAATAAACCATCGATCGGCAACAGCGAGAATCGTTCACTTTCATTGTCAACTTCTTGTCAAGAGCATGGTGGTACCAGTGTTGGTGCAATACCTCATTCAGTGTTAGGTGGTAAGGGCCCAAAGCCACCAGTGCCACCTAAAACTCATTTAACACCTCTGACCAACAACAAGGAACATGGCCTCACTGGGCGCGACCGCTCAAATGACCGCACACATATGCCGATGGTACGTAAGCCGGGCATTGCTTCTAAGTATATAAAGCACTTACAGGTGCAAGATGATACAACTACTTCGATTAGCCAGTCAGACACGACCATATCTAATAACTACAGTAAGGGACGATATTTGCCCGCTCCAGTTTTGAGCGATAACGGAAACTCCGACTCAGAGGCTGCTTTCCAATGTAATCAAGAAAACAATAACAATGGACGTGGCAATGGGCAACGCAAAAAGGTATTCTCCCGCATGAAGTCTGCCTCAACTTCACGTTTGAACTCGGACAATTACAAGACCGACCGACCATGCACACCAGTTGAGAATTTGCGTCACCAACTGCAGAAGCTAGAAGATTTAGAAGATCAATTTCCAGACAATACACTCGACACCACATACCATTTGCGCTATCCATTCTCAGATATATCCAACGATCGTGCCGGTGCTGGTAATAGTTCAGAGCTTGAGTTCTTCAAACATCGCATACACTTGGAGCGCGATAGTGTGCGACGTGCCAAAGAATCGTTACGCACACAACGCACCAACTTCCGCGCACGCCAACGTGAGATCAAGCAACGCCATAAGGCTTCAACAACGCGTCACTCACTAGACCAGGTCATACAAGAGGAAAAAGAATTGACTGAAATGGAAGTAAATTTGCATCGCACACGCGCGCTACTGGGCGAGAAGGTAATACGTTTGCGTCACTTAGAGCAGAGCCTTTTGAGAATTTACGAGAAGGAAAAGCCCACTATGGACTTGTTGGGTGTAGAGCAGAAGGATGATGCGACGCTCAGTGATCTCTCATCGCATTCAAGTTCCGGCTTTAGTAGCACTGATTTTGCGAGTGGCGGCGACACACATAATTTGCACAAGCGCAAAGAAACCTATCACCAGGAATCAACCGAGTGCATACAAAATCTAGAAATTCTCAATGCGGAGATACGGGAAATACTCGACATATTGGGAAAAAGTCAGCAGCATGGAGGTAATGCAAGTGAACCGTTTTGATATGCGCTATTACAATGCAATGTTAAACCAATTTATTTCTAGGTATTCCTATGATCTCGCCCTCTGATTTAAATTGGTCGCACATGCTCTCGGCTGGTGTCAGCACACCTACAACACCACATGCGCACCCTCAGACCGTTGGCACGGTTATGCATGCGCCCCAATCCATACCAACTTTGGCCGATCGCTTGGAAACGTATCGCCAACTAGCTACTGGACGTATGCAGAATTCCATGGGTGGTGCTGTACTTGCAGCAAATACCATTGTTTCGCAAAGCCCACGTGCCGTCAACTATACCACCAGTCTGGTGGAGCGTACCAGAGATTTACGCAATTGGCTGCGACAGGCCAAAACCGAGCACGATCTACTAACTGGCGGCGCTGGACTGCCAATACAGCATGGTGGGTTGGGCCTGTCAGTCAATACAGTGGGCGTGCTAAGTACCAGGGACTGTGGTGGGGTCAGTGCTGGTAGCGGCGGTGTCGGTGTCGGCGTCGGTGCCGGAACAGCAGCCACAACTGGTGGAGGCAGTGGCACGGGTACGCAAACAAATCTATAATTAGGATATAATGTTTTCTGCTGCTGGCGCAGTCAGGAACCCAAGTCATAAGAAACTCAAGCTTACGCACATACATGTGCGATATGCATGCGAATATATTTACATTCACTAATACAATGTAAAGGCGCGTGCTTATACACATACATGCATAAGTATGTGGTTATATAAGTGGTTATGTATTTAGAAGCCTCGTCAAAGAAGGAAACTAACTAAAGGAGCTATAAAAGCAGTTTGTAGCAGGCTTAGGTGAATATACAAAGATACATACATATGTAACGTTTTATTGGATCTCAATTTAAAACCAAAGATAATCGTTGTTGAAACTAAAAGATTGAATATTATAGTTGTATTTGTAATAATGCCTACAGAAGCGAAAAATTAAAAGTATGTATACTGGTGCCAAAGAAGTGAAAGAGTGCAGGTGTTGAAAGTAAACAGAGAAAGTCTAATGATTATAGTTAAGGTTACATTAATTTGACACAGAATAGAAATTAGCGAAAATAGAAATTACACGTAAAAGAAAATTCAGACAGAAATTCCTTGGAAAACGAGCTTAATTCTTTTGGCTGGTTCGTTGGAGTTAATTTGCAAGGCGAACTGCATCCCAAACTAAATTGGAAGTTCTTTAAACGCAAAAAAGATTGTTTCGAAGTAGGAGTCAGTAACAAGAATTGTTTTGCAATGGTTTTATACACCTTTGTGATAAATTTTCAGCTTCTATTATTAAACTAAGCGATTCTATATCTTGCGATCCCAGTATTATATTGGGTAGTCGAAAAAGTTTTTTCGTATTTCTAATCAAACTTGAACTCATTTTTTTTATATTTATAATGAACTTTATTAAACCAAATATGTACCATTTTGGTCGACCACCTTTTGCCATTTTTCTTCTAGAGACATTATTCCATCAGTGTAAAACTTTTGTGGTTTCTCGGCGAAAAACTGCGACAAGTAATTTTCACAGGCTTCTCTTGAAGCCAACTTTACTCCATTAAGGGAGTTCTGCATTGACCAAAACAAATGGTAGTCCGATGGTGCAAGGTCAGTGCTATATGGTGGATGCATCAAAACTTCCCAGCCCAGCTCTCCCAGTTTTTGCCGAGTCATCAAAGATTTGTGTGACCTAGCGTTGTCCTGATGGAAGACGACGCCCTTTCTGCTGATCAGTTCTGGCCGTTTTTTTTCGATTGTTTGCTTTAATCTCATCAGTGTTGACAGTAAAGTGTAGAATCAATCGTTCGAGCTGGCTGGAGCAACTCATAGTGGATGATTCCTTTCCAATCTCACCAAACACACAGCATAACCTTTCGAGGCGTCAATCCTGGCTTTGTGACCATTTGTTGAGCTTCACCATCCTTGTGCCATGATCTTTTTCGCACATTATTGTCGTATTTGATCCACTTTTCGTCTCCTGTTAGCATTCGCTTCAGAAATGGTTCGATTTCATTTCGTTTCAGCAAAGAATCGCAGATGTTAATTGGGTCCATTAAATTTTTCACAGACAATTCATGTGGTACCCAAACATCGAGCTTCTTTTCGTAACCAGCCTTTTTTAAATGGTTCAAAACCGTTTGATGATGAATGTTTAGTGCCTTGGCGATGTCATCGCAACTTATTTGACGGTCCTGGTCAATCTTTTCCATAATTTCATCGACTTTTTCAACGATAGGGCGACTGGAGCGAGGTGCATCTTTCACATCGAAATTTCCAGAACGGAAGCGAACGAACCATTGTTGTGCTACACGAACTGATACTGCATCGTCCCCGTAAACTTCAAAAATTTCATTGATGGCTTGCGTGGCATTCTTCCCTTTTTATACAAAAATTTCAAAATATAGCGAATTTCTTCATTATTTTCACTCATTTTTGAACAGCTATAACTTTTTTTCAACTTCTCCGAATTTAATTTGTTTTTGGTTAAATGAAGCTTAAAATGTCACCTTTCTAACACCAAATGATATGACACAATGTGATTGGTAGCACTGGAGATAGATGACTCCAACGACATCTATTGACAAAATACGAAAAGACTTTTTCGACTACCCAATATTATATTTTGGTCATTGTCGTACATATTTCTGAGAATTGTTTTATTTGTAGGCTTAAATATTATAAAAAGAAGAAAACTGAAAAAGTTCTGAACAAAATTTTATAATTTTGAAATTTTTTCAATGTTGAAAATTTTGGCATTCATTGTTTAAGTAAAATATCTTCGGTTATTTTTAATATTTTTATAAATATGTTTTGTTTTTTAGTTTTTAGGAGGAAGTACAGGGCCCGGCACTCGAAGTCTAACCAATTAAAAAGGCCCATAGATTTAGTTTGAAAAATTATTTTTATTCAATTCAAAGTAAAAAATTTGTGAAAATAATTCCGAATTAAGAATCCATTTACTTTTGCTCGGTATGACAACCGCTTACCTTGACTATGGCCTTGAGACAGTCCAGAAACGAATCACAAGCTGTCCGAATGTGACTTGCAGGTATTTTGGCCCACTCGCGGACAATGGCTTTTTTCAGCGCCTCGAAACTGGTGAATCTTTTAGTTCGGACCTTGCTCTCCAAAATGGGTCAAAGAGAATAATCCATCGGATTCGCGTCTGGTGAATTTGAGAACGTGGTTTTTTAGCCATTTTTGTTTAACTCAAGCTTTGTGAGACGGTGCCGAGTCCTGTTGACACGTCCGTGGTCTGCCACTAAAATTTTCGTCTGCCCGCGGCTTCAAAGCAACTTCCTGAATACTTTACCTTGACGCCAGGCTCGATCAAAACGATTGGAGAGCGCCCATCTGCGGTTACAGCGGCCCAAACGATTACCTGCGGGTGCTGCTTCTTGGTGGCCAATCGATGACTCAAATTCTCGTATGAACGGTGGGGTCAAATAAACCATATCGTTTTGGCAGTTTACGAATTGCTCAATTTGAAAAGCTTTCTCGTCAGAAAACACAATGTTCGGAAATTGATCGCTTTCGGCCAAGCTAAGCAACTCCTTCGCTCTCTCAATTCGACTTGTTGCTGCTTTGGTGTGAGATCATGCGACTTTTCGATCTTGGATCTTGTAAGGCTTGACTTCGAGATCATTTTTCAGTATGCGGCGGATGCTACGGTCAGATATTTTTAGTTATTTCGTCATTTGATTGGCACTTTGTCGGGGATTTCGCTAAAGTCGTTTCTTCACTTTTTGAACCATTTCACGTGACGTCGCGGTCTTTTGACGTTTCGCGATGCTATCAGTATCATTGTAACGAGTAATGATGCGATAAACAAAAGCTTTATTTACTTTAAGGTGCTCGAGCGCACGAAAAATCGCTGGTTGTGATTTTCCAGGCAAATATAATGCAATCACACTATTACGTTTGAAATCCATTACTGATTTTCTTTTTTCGCGTTTACTCTCGGCAAAAGGCTTCCGCGCGCTTGTAAGTAATACTCTGGACTGTCATTTAGCCAACTAATAGACAGCTGAGCGGTCTGAAGTTGGTTACACTTCGAGTGGCGGACCCTGTGTATTAAAAAAAATGTTTGTATGAAAATGTCAAATTTTGTTTTATTTGAATGAAAATGTTTCTTTTCGCTGGTATGAACGGTGTAGGCTGTTTTATAAAAATTTATGATAACATTTTATATATTAGTTAAAAAGCCAACATTTTATTAAAAAAGCCAAAATTTCATTAAATTGTATGATAATAAATGTTTTTTTTTGGGGTGCTATTAAAATTTAATGCACTTTTAAAATCATTAGTTTATTAATCATTATTATTGTTCCATTAATATTGATTATCAGATTAAGTTACTTTAGGGATAACAGGTCTTTTTTTTGAGAGTTCGTATCTACAAAAAAGTTTGCGACCTCCATGTTGGATTAAGGTTTTGGGTGTAGCTGTTTAAAGATTAAGTCTGTTCGACTTTTGAATCTTTACATGATCTGAGTTCAGTCCGGCGGAAGTCAGATTGGTTTCTATTTTTAATAAATTACAAGGTTGGGGAATAAGTTTGTAACGTTCTTACCGAAGATCTTTATTTAAACAAAAAACAATAATTATATCAATAAGTTAATCAATTATATATTCGCCGTTGCTGTTTAAATCTCCTTCCCACCTCTCGACCAATTTGTTGATGCCGTCCCGCCAAAAATCGCCTAGTCTGGTGTCACATAAGTTGTTGAGCCAGTTTTTATGGTGCAAGGTCCGGAGAGAATATGGCGGAAGCTGAAGGACCTCCCATTCGAGCTCTTGGAGTGGAAAATGTTGATTTTTCCCTCTTAGGTACTCCATTTCTAAGCCTCAGAACTAATAAAAAATTAAGTAACTCAAAAATACAATAAACACAGTTTTGTGGAAAGAAAATGTAAAAACCCTATGAAATTATTCCCCAACCCATAAACCTTCTGCTCAAATATGAAAGAGACGTTATGAATAAAACGGTTCGCGGATGACATATGGCAAAAATAAATTTCTTGTTTTTTGGTAGGACTGTTATAAGCTTACATGGCAAATTTCAGCGTGATATGTCACATAGTTTGTTTTCTGTGCTACTGTAAACAAGCCAAGCTCGAGTGTGTTCTTCGAATTTAACGATGGAAATTCAAGTTGAACAAAGAATTTGTTTGAAATTTTGTTATTCCAACAAAATTTTGGCTTCAGACGCCTTAAAAATGTTGCAGACAACCTATGGGGACTCTGCTCTATCGCGTGCACGTGTTTTCCAGTGGTACAAATCGTTCAGAGAGGGCCGTACATCGGTTGAAAAAACCACGCCAAAGTCGCTCAAAAATTAAGGTTATGCTGACTGTTTTGATTACGAAGGTGTGGTGCACTCGGAGTTCCTTCCGCAAGGCCGATCGGTTAACGCTGAATATTATTTACACGTTTTAAAGCGTTTCCGCGAGAGTATTCGTCTTAAAAGGAAGGAATTGTGGGACAACAAGTCATGGTTCTTGCATCACGATAATGCACCAGCTCACATATCACATCTTGTTCGCAATTATTTGAACAAAAATAATGTTAATATCGTTCCGCAAACACCGTATTCGTCTGATATGGCTCCATGTGACTTTTTCCTGTTTCCCAAGCTCAAGTTGCCGCTCCGTGGAAAACATTTTGAGACAATTGAAGCCATAAAAGAGAATTCGAAGAACACACTCGAGCTTGACTTGTTTACAGTAGCACAGAAAACAAACTATGTGACATATCACGCTGAAATTTGCCATGTAAGCTTATAACAGTCCCACTAAAAAACAAAAAATTTATTTTTGCCATATGTCATCCGCGGACCGTTTTATTGATAACGTCTCGTTCATATTTGAGCAGAAGGTATGTAATATAATATATCCAATATAATTAGTACGAAGAGACCAAATATTAAAATAATTAAATTTCGATATTAGAATTTTATTAAATATAAACTATTTTGGCATATTATAAATATATATATAATTGGCGCGTACACCCTTTTTGGGTGTTTGGCCGAGCTCCTCCTCCTATTTGTGGTGTGGGTCTTGATGTTGTTCCACAAATGATTATTATGATTATTATTGGCAGATTAGTGCAGTAAATTTGGAATATATTTATGTAATTTATATTACAAATAGTGCTTGATTTTTATAGAAATAGTTTTATATTTTATTGGTACATTATTTTTGGTAATTTGGGTTTTACTGAGAGTAGCTTTTTTGACTATTTTGGAGCGTAAAGTGTTGGGTTATATTCAGATGCGTTATGGTCCTAATAAAACCGGATTAATAGGGATCCCTCAGCCTTTTTGTGATGCAGTTAAGTTATTTACGTCTTTTGTAAAATTATATTTCTTATTATTGTTCTTCTATTTTTTCATTATTTGTTTCTTGGGTTGATTGGTTATGTACTCCTCTATTTTTGAAATTGTTAAATTGTTTTAGTTTTTAATTTTTTTTATACTGTACTAGATCAGGTGTATATTCAGTTAATTATGTCTTATTAGGAGGAGTACGAGCTGTTGTTCAAACTATTTCTCATGAAGTTAGAATAGCTTTAATTTTGTTATATTGTATTTTGTTTGTTTAATTAGAGTTTAAAAAATTTTTTTTTTTATTATCAAAGCTATGTTTAATTATCATCATCATCATAAATTCCTAGAGTTGCGGTGTGAAACATAGGGCCACTACGAATTTCTTCCATTCGGGTCCGTTTTGCGCCAATCTCTTAACTTCATTCCAGCACGTATTTCTGACGCCAGCAGCCGTCTCCATGTATTCGCTGGTCTTCCCTGTCTGCAGCTTCCATGGGGGTTCCAGTCATTGGCGGACCTTGTTAAGTTACTATTTCTTCTGCGTAGAATATGGGTAATCCAGCCCCATTTTCTCATTAGGATCTCTAATAGTATTGGCTTCAGCTGGATTATACCACGTAAGTCAGCACTCGAGATACTATTTGGCCAGAATATTTTAAGAAAAGCTATATTTGATTTGTAGTAATTATATTTCCAGTTAGACTTGTATGATTTTATTCATTGTATTGACAGACTTGTATCATTTTGGAAAAACGCTCTCGCTCAGATTTTTTCTTATATGTATGTAAAGTAGATGAAAATGAAATGAAAAAAAAATTATTAGTTCCCTAAACTTTTCGATTTATACTCAAATACGAGGTGTGTTCAAAAAATATTGCGAATTTTGTGTTTTTTCAAAAATTATTTATTTATTCATTAATACCTATTTTGTCCCCTTCAGAGTAATCCCTATATCCCATGCACTTGTGCCCACGTTTTTTCCAATCTTCGAAGCACTTCAAAAAATAATTTTTTAACTTGTTCAGCCCCTCCTTCGATGCCGTCTTTATCTGGTCAATCGTGGCGTAGCGTCGTCCTTTCATGGGCCTGTTCAGTTTCGGAAACAAGAAAAAGTCACAGGGGGCCAGATCTGGGGAATGCGGTGGCTGTGGCACCTTTGGTGTGTAGGTTTTGGCCAAAAACTCGCTTACAAGCAATGATGTGTGAGCAGGGGCGTTATCGTGATGCAAGAGCCAATTTTTGTTCTTCCACAAATCCGGGCGTTTCTGGCGGATTGCTTCGCGCAAATTGCGCATACGAGTAACTTGCAGGTAATATTCCTTATTTTTATCTGTAGCAAGAGCTCATGATGCACAACGCCCCTGCAATCGAAGAAAACGGTAAGCAAAACTTTTACATTCAACCGAACGCGCTTTTTTCGGTCTTGGTTTGTGCGGCAGCTTCCATTGGGATGATTGAGCTTTGGTTTACACGACATAACCATAAACCCACGATTCGTCACCAGTTATGATGACGGTGATTCGACGATTGGCCAATATCATTTTCTTCACTGTAGTTGAAGTGCTCGGGCGTCCGGCACGCTTTTCGTCGTTCACATCTTCTCGGCCTTCTGAGAACATTTTGTACCACCGATAAACGTTGCTTGGGCCTAAAGTAGCTTCTCCGAATGACACAGTCAACATTCGGAATGCATCCGCGCACTTAATTTGATCCATCATTTTGAATAGGTAAAAATCGGAGACGAGCCGAAACATGTGCAAGCAAAGCAGCTGGCAACAATTAACTGAACATTCAAAATGACCGAACTCGTCGGCATGAGTGAGAGACATGAGTACCAACATAACGCCACAAAAAAATCGAAATTCGAATTTACGTAACCTGCGAAAACTCAAAATTCGCGATACTTTTTGAGCACACCTCGTAGATACAGGAACTAGCGAAAAATACTGTGTATCTGCTTACTATTGCGTGTCGCGAGGCTTCGAAAAGATATGCCATCGGATGAGTACGCGTGCCAGCTCTTCGCTAGCAGAGTATTTTGCACTGATTCTTCAGTAGTTCAAAAAAAAAAAGAAAATTTCCCAAAAATTTTGATATAAAAAATAAAATTTTTTCTCAAAAAAATTATTTTTAAAGTTCACTTTATCTTAAAAAGTTAAAAAAAAATTTATAAAAATATTAAAGAAAGCAGAAAATATTTCATTTTGAGAAGCTCTATACCAAAATTTTCAATATTTAATAAAACTGAAAATTATTCTATCTTTTCAATTTACATAAAAATGTATAAAAATATTACAAAGAACCGAAAATAAAAAAGCTCTGTACGAAAATTTTCAACTTAGAATAAAACTCAAACTTATTAAGTCTATTCAATTTATTTATTTCCTATAACTTCAAATAAGCCAACATTCAGAAAAATTTACGACAATACCCAAAATACTTCGATCACTTGATATGGAATCGCTTACATAGCAAAAAATAACACATTCATTGATGAAAGTCATAAAACAAAAATATGAAATAAGCCATTCTAAGAGTTTTTACACTGATTTTATTACAATAAAATTTTCTGCGTGAAAGTGAAAACTACAACTGAAAACTCCGATTCTTTCTGAAAAAACCGCGCTTGAAAAGACGATATCATTCCAATTAAAACATAATACATTTGAAATAAAAATATGTACATTTGAAATAAGAAAACTAATTTTCAGTTTGTAAAAATTGTCTTAATGAAGAGCACGTTTGAAATGAGGAAGCTAATTTTCATTTATTTATTTGGTTTTTCACACGCATAGTAAACATATCGAATATATTCCGACGACACTACCCAGCCAGCGAAGCTGCTGAATCTGAGCCTTCGATTATTTAAAGCGATTTCGTTTGAAAGGCATGCAATTCGATTATTGAGTAAAATCTCAACTGAGATATAGAAAAACATTTGTAAGCGCTGGCAGCTTTCCAATTTTGTACCGTCTAATCAGCATAAGGAACTCCTTGAGGCCTCATAAGTATGTTTTATTAGCAAGTGGATTATTTTCTTTCCGAATGTACCAAAAAAACAAAATTTTTCAGCTGAAAATTCGTATGAAAAGGTAGTTAGTTTTCTATAATATCTTAAACTCATTTTGTATTGTCACGAATGACCAAAAAATGAGACACGCATTTTTTTATGTTTCTTTATATTTAATATAATTAATAATAATACCCGTACCGTCATACTACTTTAAAAATTACCATTGAATTCACATGGGAAAAATAATTTTTTCTGTAAATTTGGTATACAATATTTGAGGTTCGATATTATTTTATCTCCGCTTTTAATTGCTCTTCCCAAGTGCCCAAAAAACTATGCCTAAAATAATAAAAAAATTAGATACTTTTTTTTTCTTTAATTCTTAAATTTTTTTCTAATTTCGGAACGATCCCTATAAAAAGGTTCACTTTCTTTTTGTTATAACACATTGTACAACTTTTTTAAGTTTGGGGGTTTTCGGGGTCTTTATAAAAATATCATAGTTCACTTCTTTTACTATAACACAGGGTATAACTGTTTTTGATTTTGGGTGTTCTCAGGGTCCCTATAAAAATAGTTCACTTTTGTTCTTATATACCACACAGGATGTATGATAATTTACCCTGCAAGTCATGCCCAAAATAATAAAAAAATATATAGTTATTATGTAATAATTTTATTATACTATAATTTTTGGTAAATCTATATATATAAAAAGAAGTTACATTTCCTTGGTAATCTTATAACTCAAGAACGGGCTCACCTATCCAAACCAAATTTTTAGGCTTTGTTTGGACTATTCAGTAGATGGTTTGTGTTTTGAAATTTTAAGAATCGGATACCAGGGTCTCGAGAAATAGGCCAAAACGTGAACCCGGGTAACCCTAGGATGTGTTTGTACAATATGGGTAGCAAATGGAAGCTGCTGATGATTCTATAGTATAGAGTATTTTTGATGCCGCTCCGTAACTAGGGTCTCGAGATATAGGCCAAAATGTGGACCCCGATAACTTAAGGATGTGTTCGTACAATATGGGTAGCAAATGGGAGCTGTTGATGATTGCTATAGCATAGAGTATTTTTAATGCCCCTCCGTAACTAGGGTCTCGAGATATAGACCAAAACGTGGACCTGGATAACCCTAGGATGTGTTTGAACCACATAAGTATCCATTGTAAGTTGTTGATAAATGCTAATGAAAGAGGACTTTTCTTTTCGCTGGGTAACTAAGGACTCCAGATATAGACCAATTGGGAACTCGCCTTCAGGTTAAGAGATTGCATTCTTATGTACTACAACCAGTTAAAATGTTTTTAAAAATTCAGATCCGTTATCTACATATATTTCTCGAACTTTACGGATTCAAGGTCAAATATACCATAGAGCTGGGTCTTTGCTACCATTCTCAGATGGTGACCATCAATTTTTGCAAATATATTTTATTGGTGATGAGAATCGTGAATTAGATCAGCGCTGTGCAATTTCGACGAATACGAGAAGATCAATCGTGAATGAATTGCAAACAATGTTCCATCAACACAATGAATTGGTGAAATTGTTCAAAGTGGCACTCGATCTGATACCCACCGATGGCCACAAAATCATAATAAAAGCCGATAAAACACAAATTGGGAGCACGCCAGACGATTCAATGTACCAACGATTGATGAAGTAGCCATTGTTGTGGTTGGTGAGCAGTTTCGGACACGAGATATTGTTTTGTATCGTAGAAATGAGCAATTACAGCGTATTTCAGAACTCCTTCGCTGTTATGATGCATTGCAATACCCCATTTTGTTTTGGAGAGGGGACGATGGCTATCATATCAACAAACAAATGATAAATCCAACAACTGGTACATACACATTTTGTTTTTGTTTAAAATGATTTTTAAATAATTTTCATACGCTAATTAATTTTTGCATCGCAGGTCAAAAATCAACGAAAACCGTCAGTGCGATGAATTTTTATTCGTATCGATTAATGATTCGCCCTCAAGAAAACAATTTTATTTTGCGATGCAATCAACTTTCGCATCAATTTTTTATCGAATTGCAAGTCATTTTGGACGCAAATATAATAAAAAATTCAATGCTCCAGGAGGAACTGGAAAAGCATTTTTAACTTTATTTATTTTAGCATAATTTATTTAGCGTAAAAAATTAAAATGGAAATTAAAGAATCAAAGTTTAATTACAAGTTTTTATCGGCTCTTTCACCTTACCTGTATATATGTAGGTGCCCACCACAATCAAATTTTAAAAAAGTACAGAAAAGGCTATTGTGACATCTTTAGAAAGTATGTTGAATGAAAAAAATCAACTAATTCAACTGTTTAAACATTTTACGAGTTCTATAAAGAAAACTTAATATGAAAAATTTCTTGCGATATAAAAAAACATTTTATGTATGGTGGTGCGAAGCCCACTGGGTAATGCTAGTATTAAATAAAAAAATCATGTGCAGCATCGTACACTTGGTAGAAGTGAAACTTCTGTGTGTGAATGAGTGTGAATAAGAGAGAGAGAGAGAGAGAGAGAAAGAGCAAGAGAGGAAGAGAAGAAGACAGGAATAATTTCAAAAGAAATACAACAGTATAAAATTTGTGTAACCAAAATTCGATTTTATTAACTATATATGCATTATGCTATCATCTGTTGGTGGTTCGATTGGTAATACTGATATAATTGGTTTGTGATAGCTGAAATATATGTACGTGATTCAATATTTTCTAGATAACGTGTGAAAATTGCATCTAGTGTAGTTCCGGATTTTGTTGTTGATTCTTTAGGGTTATTGTTTATCTGCAAACCGAATGTTTCTCGAAGAAATTGAATAAACCGCAAAGACTCATTGGATCCGAAATTTACGTTGAAATCTTCCCCGAGAATCAATGAAATTTTGTCTTCGCCTCTTCCAAGTGCATTTGCACCTGCGTGACTGTGAACCAGTAGTGAGCGGTGAATGAAATATATTATGTCATCAAGATTTTGGTTCGGTTAGATATAGATGGCGGCTATGACAATAGTTTTTCCATTCAGCGTTTGACATTCTGCAATGCAAACATCGCCAACTGGTGTGACTGTTGATGAATATGACTGAGACTGCCTTGCAGTCATTTCCATGTTTGGTGTGACGATATTTACGCTATCATCTTGATTGTGGTAGATTGCCACACCGCCAGCTCTAACATTTAGTCGCTTATATTTGGTGACGCAATTGAAATTTGGTATACTAATATCCTCGTTATCGTTTAACCAAGTTTCGGACAAAAGTACTATACTCGATTAGCAGATGACAGAGTCTGTTAAATCTGCGGAATGTGCTCGTAGGCTCTGACAATTAAGAGTATATACAGATAGCCCTCTTCTCTGAGTCATGAAATCGATTATTTGTTTATCCACAGTTTCCAGTTTATTTAACGATAGCCTCCGGAATTCATCTTGTAAATGAGGCATACTGACTGATGCTCGTCGACCATGGTAGAATCTAAAATCATTTCCGTTCGTTATAATACACAAGCCTTCAACACAAGTGACTCGTGATAAAGCAACGTAAACTAATGATTGCGAATGTTTTTTATCAAACTAATGGTAAATGTGATCGTTTAGCGCTAATCTTTTTGTTGTTGTTAAGCGGGATTGTTGATGTGCGTCGTCCGATTGGTACCGCTGTTTTACTGATATTATGCGCTGCAACATGACCAGCAACTCTTTCTCTCTATGTTATATATCTGTATACTCTGTCTTACAACGAAGCCTATGCCGTAGGTATAGAAAATGTATAGCTCTCTTTCTCCTTCTCTCTACGTTGTATCTTTTTTTCTCTCTCGCGTAACGAAATCTCTAAACGTTAAATTTTTTCCAATTCACTCTCCATTCTCGCTCAAATATTAGACCGCCCCTAAAGAAGTTTCATTTCAAAAAAATTCTTTAAAAGAGGTGTGTAATTACTTTTTTGACCATTTAGTGAAATACTAATACATATTTTTCTTCGGCTATTCTGGTGGATATACTTATATAAAAATATTAGTTAAAAAAGCTAGTTTTATAAAATTAATATTAATTTATATATTATATTAATATTAAAAATAAAAACTACTTAATTGTTTGGGGTAAACCCTCTTAAATTTTCGACATAATCTCCTTCTAGGCTTATACATTTCATCCAACGCTGTTCTAGTTTGTTGATTCGTTCCGAAAAATAGCCATTGGTTTCTGTAATTACCTCTTCGTTTGAATAAATTTTTTTCTGCCAGCCATTTCTTCAAATGGAGGAAGAAATAGTAGTCTGAGGCATCCGAGGCAGCCACGCCTGGAGTATAGGGGGGATTAGAAACAAGTTGAAACACGCTGAAAGTTGCGACCACAACTGCTAAGGCATTTCTGTCTGAAAGTTGGGTGTTCTTCCAAAAGAAACTAACTAAATATAACCTCAATACGCGCCAGTAGTTTCATCTCTCTGACGTTGCACGGACTTTTGAAACAACCCTCGTGTGGAAATTAGCTAGCAGTTTTAGCTATAAATATTCTGAATTGGTTATTTTGTTTCTTAAAAAAAAAAAAAATTATAATTTCTTGGACTTTACTTAAATCAACATAAATGTAAAATTTATATTCATTTTCATGAATATATCTAAACGTTGTCATATTTTTATAGATACAAATTATCTAAATATTCATGAATATATTACAAAATTTTGTAGGTAAATTTTTTAACCTAGAACTATTCAATTCATTCTATCTTGGCTTTCTCACCTGGTAACTATTTTTCATGCTATTATAATACCCAATGTACGAGTATATTTTTTTTAATTCTGTCTCAACCGCATTCATAAATTTAAGTGAATAGTGGTTTCAGGTTGAGTATTCATATTGAATCCCCTAGAGCGGGTACCGGTTAGACTGAATGCATGAAACTTAATCGTACTTGTCTGTTGTTTATCCTCTTATGCACTTAACTCATATTTGAAAATATCTCCTGTATACATATGCAAGCACATATGTATGTGTGATGAAAATAATATCAAATATTTCTTTGTATTTTTTTAGTAATTACTAGTAAATCTACATAGTACATACAAACATATTATACAAATACAGGCATAGGAAAATAGAACAAACCTATCGCCTCTCTATTAACGTAATAGCCTGAGCGGATATTTCTAATACTCATCGAAAAGAGATATGGAAAACCAAAAACAAAAGCATGAAATAAAGTAATCTTAAATCAATCATTTAAAAATTTATTAAAGCAAGAAAAGAAAAAGTTTTGCACTTTTTCGCAATATTCGTTGTATCCAATGAATTGTTGTGAAGCAACGAAGATCGAAAGTTGTAAGAACTTGAAGGCAAAAACGAGGAAAGCACAAATTTATTGTTGAGCTGGGAAAATATACCAAAAATATATTCACACGTGCATACATATACACATTGATGTGTAAGCAAATGTTGGTGAAACTATAGTAAAATTAATTAGTTGTAGGTGTGAGTTGATATTAGAATACCAAAAAAACAAAATAGAAAAGAAAAATAAGAAATAACTACAGTTCTTAAAAAAACTTTACAAAAATCTGCTTGAATGTAATTCGACGGAACGGTAATAAAAATGCAGCATACAGAGATGAAGAAATACGAGAAAAAAACCAAATACAAAATTAAATACCCATGTCCAATAAAAAAAAAATACCGAAAACATTGCATTGTTTCAATAATAAAAAACTTTCAAGAATAGTTGACTAAACGCAAAACTGAAATGAATTGAAGACAAAAATGTGTTTCGTGAAAAGTATTAAATATTTATGTATTTATTTCTAGACTTTTTGTTTATAAAACAAAAACGAATTATCACTAACGTGAAAGTTAATTTTTAAGGTTTTTAATATTATAGAAAGAATGAAGCATGTGCTTTTATTTAAAAAAAATATATACATATACATTCATATTAAAGCTTTCAATAACAAATTATAATTACCTCAAGCTTAGCAGCGATAAACGAATATATTTATTTACTAGCTTACATACATATTTAATAAAATTAAGTTAATTAATTTAGATACACACATACACACATACATATAAGGTGGTGCAAAATTAATCAGCTAATTTGGTTTTGAATAACTTTTTACGAAATAAAAAACATAATTTTGGGTGATGGAAATTTTTATTTTAATCTTTACGCGCCCGTTGCCCGTTTGTATACTGCAGTGTCAAATGTAATTGACTTACGACGCCATTTGCTAAAATTATAATTCTTCCGATAGGATGATTAATTTTGTGCCTCCTTAATTAGTGCTATCTTCTGCAACTGATTTTTGAATGCAAAATAATTTCAGTTAAAAACGAAATAGCATAACTGATAAAAGTACGAAAGCAGATTTATTACAAAAAATATTGCTTCTGTTGAATTTGATGTACAGTTTATCAAATAAGTGATTTTACAAAGATGAAACATAACTTTTCACGTAAATGTGTTTTTAATTTATTAAAATATTTTTTTTTACTATTGTATTTATTACAATTATGCTTAGTATTGCATATTTGCCAAAAATTATAAAATATAGTGAGTTAAATTACTTAAAAAAAAAATTACGCTCAATTCAACGTATTAAGAAAGTAAAATTTCCCCGCAAATGGCTTAAGGGGTTACATGGGTTTCGTCGGGTAAAAAAAGGTCTATTTTCAATATTTTTTTTTCTATTAAAAATTTATTTATTTAATTCAAACTTTTTTCTGCCTTATAGAATATTATAATTAAAGAATAATTTGTGAAATTTCAAAAAAAAAAATCATTAAAACTCCTCCATTGTGACGTCATTTTCGGTGACCCCTCGAAAAAACGGTGCGTCCGCGTTGTCAGCATAACTCCTGGCAGACTCATCAAAAATGAAAAAACAAAAATAAGTGCTTTAGTTAAGACCATAAACTCGTGCTTGAACGAAGGAAAGAAAAAAAAAAGTAAAAATTGGAATGAAAATGAAATTTGAATGCAATTTGAAAAAAATGAAAATTTCGGTGAAATTTGCTTGACATTTTGTTTTTTTTAAATACAATAGTTGTAATTGAAAAAAAAAAAAAATCCTTCGTTCAAGCACGAGTAAATTGTATTTCGAACACCTGTGTAAAATTTCATCAAGATCGGTTGAGTAGTTTTCGAGAACATTTGACAACCGACTTTGAAAACACGGTTCCGAGAAAAACGCGTTTAAAGTTTTGAGTAACAATAAAAATGGCTTGGAGCGCACACATTCCAAAGGCTGTATCTCCGAATTTATTATTCGGATCGACTTGAAAATTTAGGATAATATTCCTGAGATGTTGTAGAAATTAATAAGCAAAAAAAAAATAAACCGATTTTTTGAACCAACGAAACCCATGTAACCCCTTAAAACTGTTTTATGGTCGATCTTTAGCTCCTGAGCGATGCTTTGACTACTAACATGTCGGTTAACTTCCATTATTTCTGTGATTTTATCGACATTTTCGACCAAAATTGTATTGGCACCATGAACACCATTCAAAATTTGGCCTGCCTTGCAGTTTCGAAGAAAAACTGTAGAACATACCGTTAACACCCTGTAACTCACAACTGAATGGAACAAACAAAAAACAGCAAACACATTTTTTCAGTGTGAAATATCACATTGACAACGAACATAAACTTTAAATTGATTGGTTGATACTATACGAGATATAAATAATGGATTTCTTTTCACTCAAACTAATATGTATATCAGGTATGTTTTTTAGCTGCATCAGAACTATCGATATCCATTACTAGATTTGCCAGCTGAGTTTGTTGGTATACTGTGTTGACATTTCTGTGCAGTAAGGTTTGATAAGTCACCGCAAATCGTTCAACGCCAGAGCAACGCTTCCAAATTGTGGAAATTTACCTTGAAAAAAAAACTCTGCTGGCGAAATTCCTGGAGCATTACGTTCAGTTTACGGTCAACGTAATTCCCCTAGTGATCATTTTGGTGGCAACTTTCTTTCCAGAAATGGTCCTATTCACTGGCCCTCTCATTCGT
This sequence comes from Anastrepha ludens, assembly GCF_028408465.1. Lineage (NCBI taxonomy): Eukaryota > Metazoa > Arthropoda > Insecta > Diptera > Tephritidae > Anastrepha > Anastrepha ludens. Next base: position 106,002,005 of record NC_071499.1, read on the forward strand.
GCGATTTAACGCTTCTGGATTACTTTTTATTGGGCTATGCTAAGACATTGGCTTTTGTGGACAAATCAGTAGCATTGGAAGCCAATATTCAAGCCACCATTGACGCCAAACGGCCAAATTCATTAGGAAAAGTAGTAAAAAATTGGACTGATCTTATGGGCCATGTAATTCGTTGTCGCGGTGGGCGTATACCGGGTATCAAAAATATACATTCCAATAATATTTCCGTTTTGTATTATCATTTTAAGTTCTCAAGCTCTTAAAAACACCGGATATAGGAGTATTGTGATGCAGGCAAGATTTTTTAGTTTACAAATTTACATCCATGTGTATGTATAGTAGATTGCATTTATATACATAATTGATTGGAGGAGCTAGTGAGAACGATAAGTTTAATGGTGTAAGAACAACATTAATGTTGTTTTTTTTTTGCGTTACACATTTTCGTCTGAGAAGACGCCTATTGAAATTTTCTGGATAATTTTTTGGTGGAACATTTTAAGCATCTATCTACCCTACAGAAACTAAAGAAAAGGTAACAACATGAGCAGTGACGAGGAAAATTGTAATTTATTTATTATGATAATGACATTACATACCTCAATGCAGAAATGATCAAGAGCCAAAGGGAATTGAATATCTAAGGTGGCGTCATTAAGAAAAAGTGACTTTATTTTTCGCGATTTTGACAAGTCTGATGTCAGCTCCCTTCGCAATACAAAACTAGGAGAAATTACGTGTTTGTGAAAATTCAATAAATGGCTTGGTAGTTTTGTGATTTGTGAGATTTAAACTAATCAAACTAATGATGCTAAATTGTGAAAGTACAAATTAATATAAAGCCTCAAAATTCAGTTTGCGTTTTTATGCGGAAGACGCCGTGGCAGGAAAGTATGTGTATGTGTGTATAGTTTCTTGTGTTTGGTTGTTTGCATTGCTTTCGTCTACTCTTCTTCTTCACAAACAATTAATTCCCTCTCCTTTCGCTGGTTTATTCATAAGCTCTTACGACACGGCGAATTCGTAAAAGTCGTGTATTCTATCATTCTTGATCACGAGCTCCTCTTTTATGCTATGTAAAAAACTCATGGCAATATCTATTAATAGAGCAAAACAAGAGAACAGAAGTACGAACGGAATAAATGTATTTTAACTCTTCAAACAATATTCTTTTCCCGTGCATTGAACGCCGTTGTGAGAGCTGGGTATTGATAAGTTCGCCGACCAAAAAGTTTGCAGCGTGCGCACGTAGAGTAGCGCCTTCCTGATCAAGCTTTCAACCGATAGCTGGCAGAATTTTTAGTTTGAACGCAATCGGACTGCATAGCTAGTCGGCCTAGTTATTTACACGGCGGTAATTCAGTGTAGTGATGTAGTGGCGCACTCAATACATCTACATACATGTGATTCAAGAGAGGCCGTCTGCTGTTAAGGTCTGAAGTGAGCGAGGCTCTTAGTTGTTGTCAGACAATGTTTACTGTTTTTTGCTGTTGTGTAGTGTCTAGTAGATATGCTAGACACATATGTATGTGTATGTACGTACATTGACAAATATAACCCTCTTAGATTTGTTAAAACTTTAGAAGTTGCCAAATTGGAAATACCTATACTAATTTTTGTTTGCTTGTAATTGATCAAACACAACGAGAGTACTTCCAATAGCAAAAAAAGCAATTATTTACCGTCCTTAAATTTCGCTATTTTTTTATATTTGTAGTTATAACTGTGTGTTTGTTGCTTGAAAATGTGATAATTCAAATTAAATCTTATGTCGTAATATGTATGTACTCATTTGAACTGTATATGTACAATAATTATGTATTATATTATAAAAAATGATGATGCTAAACTATTCTTGCCTTATTTGTGCTGCACTGTAAAACTTTGTTTAGAGTATAAAATTATTTAAAAAACATGTATACATACATATATATATATATTTAGGAACTTGAAAAAAAAAGTTATGAAAATTGACATAAAAGTAGGCAATGTTCATCAAAAGTAATCAAAATAAATAAAAACCTTGATAAATATTTATAAAGTTCAAGTAAAATCAATAAATCAAATTCTAACGAACCGAAATTGCAGCTGCATACATATATATATACATATATGTATTTATATACATACATAATCGTACTTGAAAAACTAATATAAATTTACTGTACGAATTGCTAAAGGCTCAAATTCTTGAAGATCATAAAATGAATGATACATAAAAGTACTTGACGCAATTGCATGTAAACAATATTTCAAGAAAAAATATTTCGTGCAAGAGAAGAAATTTAAAATATTTGTTAATAAAGTTTGTATGTATACGAAAAAGCGCACGCAAAGCAAGTATTCGAGCTAATATCGAATGTTGATGGTCTGAAGGAAGAAAAGTCATCGAAGAAAAGTTGAACCGTAGTTCACATACGCAGATGAATATGGATTGGCCTGCATATAAATAAATACGTACATATATATTTTAACGTGAACTAGCAAATAAAATAATGAAATACAGATAACTGACAAACTAGTTAAAATTAATAAAAATGTTTACTCAAATTAATAAAACTTCATCAGCACAAAAATCAATTATTGCGTTTTATTTTGCAATACATTCTGGCGATTGAGAATAAAATATTCCAATTCGACATAAATCATCCAAGTCTACAGAATCGAGCACAAAAGAGCAGAAATGCGCACAAAAAAACAACGCAAACCAGCCTCACACAAAAAAAGTGAATTTTCTGGAACAGTTTCCACTTTGAACTGCAGGACTACATGTTTTTTTTTTTATTTGCACACGATCAACCAGCACCGCCTGACGAAGCTCGTAGGTATATGCTCGATAGCAAAAACAGTATTCTGCTACTAGGATGTGACGCCAATGCGAGGCACACCCTATGGGGGAGTACCGAAACGAACGAGCGAGGTAAGTCCCTATATGAATTTATCATTAATACTAACCTAACAGTATGTAACAGGGGTAATACCCAACTTTCACCTTTCCAAGCACGGAAAGCTTTAGAGGATGGGCGGAAGTAATAGATATAACATTACTGTCTGAAAACACATCAGTGAGGGCAGAACATTGGAGTGTCTCAAGCAAAAAGTCAATAGCTGGATCCTCTACCATCTGGATCTTGAGGTAGATCCATCCTTACCATATCGAAACCCACTTAGAACAAATTGGAAACGGTTAAAAAATGCAGTAGGGAACAGGATAGGAAGGATTCCGATCCATCAAATCACTCTCACAGAAAACATTCAGAGTAGGGTCACAACATTGGAAGCGACATTGAGTAGGGCCTACAAAACGTCGTGTCCAACTAAATATAGCAAAAAATCCTACCCTCCTTGGTGGAGTAGTGAGCTCTCAAAATTCTTATAATACGATCAGTGGGATCATTCAAAGGGCATTTGGCGAGCTTAATTCTTGGACAACAAGCTGTGGCCTAAGTTTAAGCCCGCGTAAAACAGAACTTTACCATCAGATATAAGGTACCAATCTTTACCCTACCAAATATTAACGGACAAACCCTCTTACTTTCACTCAGTGTAAAGTACTTAGGGGTAATTTTGAGCTCCAAACTTAGCTGGAAATTAAACGTCGAAGAACGGGTAAGGAAAGCTGAAATTGCTTTATATGCCTGCAAACGTATGCTTGGAAGAAGTTGGGGTACTCAACCTAAGTATACATTGTGATGGTATAAGGCGGCTATACGACCAATTTTATCGTATGGTTCGGTAGCTTGGTGGAAAGCTTAAGGGAGAGATTACAATACCAAATTACTCGGCAGAATACAAAGATCAGCCTGTGCAATAACGGTCGGTGCAATCAGATCATGCCATAGGGAGGCTCTCAACGCATTGAAACACGTTATTCCAATAGGCCTACACATTAAGAAGACGACAACCATGAGTGCATTTAGATTATACGAAGCGGGTCGCTGGAAAGAAAAAACTTATGGTCATGCCAGTCTACTATTGCGACAAACTCAGTTAACCTCGATGAGGACTGACTATATCGTCCTGACGGTAACATTCAATAGGAATTTTGCCACTCTCTTTACATCTAAGGAGGGATGGAATAAGGGATTCTCACTAAACAACTTCGACACTACAGTCTATATAGATGGTTCGAAAATGGATTGTGGTGTTAGAGCTGGTATATATTCTCATAGACTTAAAATTGAAAAATATGTGCGTCTCCCCAATGCCTGCAGTGTCTTCCAGGCGGAAGTACTGGCAATTGGAGAAGCTTGTAGGCTACTAATCGCAGATCCCTCTTTTAAGGGCAATACCGCTATTCTCTCGGATAGCCAAGCTGCAATTCAGGCACTGGATTCAGCTAGTACAAACTTCATGGGGGTGGAACAAAGTAAGAATAGCCCCAACACCTTGAGTGTAAACCATAAAGTTACCTTAATCTGTGTGCCGTGACATCGGAATATTGAAGGTAACGAAAAAGCAGATGAACTGGCTAGAGGGGGATCTGCCATGAATAACGCTCTTGCAGAATCGGTATTCACACCATTAAGTGCAGTCAAGAGTATAATTTCCTTAAAACACCTTCGAATCGCGGATTGTAGATGGATACACCAGACGAAATGTAAAATCAGCAGAACGTTATGGCCCACCTACAACATCAAACAATCGTCAATATTGTTAAACATGAAACAACGGAACGCCGGAGACTAACGGCAGTCATAACTGGCTTTTGGTCTGTCGGAGAGCAAGCAGCCAAAATGGGCATCCCTCATAGCACATACTGTCACGGCTGTAAATAACCGGAGAAAAAAGAAACAATCTGCCACTTCCTCTGTGAATGCCCTGCCCTATGGAAGGACAGAATGTTAACCCTGGGCAGGCCGCTGTTCGAGAGGCTCGAACAGCTGTCTGGCTTAGATGTCAACAACCTAATAAGGTTCTTAAACCGCACATACTGGATATAGTCATGCCGTAAATAACTGGTACACAAGTTGGTAACGAGGATGTGGCAACAAAATGGTACGGAAGCGCTAGTTGGATTCTGGAAGTATCACCACTCAAACCAACCAACCAAACAACATTTTCTTTAATATTGCGCTTCAAAACACTTTAAACACCTGAAATTGCGGAAATCGCTGATCAAAAATAATGATTGATAGAAATTCTAGGCGTGATTACTGCATGGAACAGTGCCCAAAATTGTTGTTATTGTTGTTTGCTGAAGTGGTTGAGTATTTCTACTGAAATAATCCTAATTAGCTACTAGCGTCGTTTTACTACCACTGTTCTCGAGTGATGCCTTGTTGTTCTTGTTTTTTTTTTTTTGAGTCAGACCTATTTTGTGAGAACCAAGTAGGAGGATAACAGCAACCTTTTTATCTCTTTGTCTGAGATTTCATTAATTAGCTGTAGGAAATGCTTACCGAAAGAGCGGAGTCTTGCTGAGGGTAGACCTGGATATTCGCATAAGTAGTGAAATCAACTTTATTTTTCCTACCCTCCGCTTGACAGCTTCTGCAGATGGGATTGAAAGGAAGGCTGAGTCTCGCTGCATGATCCCCTTCATTCCAATGACCTGTAAGTATTGCAGTGATACGTGAAATGTTTGGGCGAGAGCATCCTAACAGGTAAATCGTTCTCTGGATGTTGTACGAAAGTCATGCTTTTTTTCTTGTAGTACATGCAGTTAATTATCATACTTGCATCTTCTTTTGGCTAAAGCATAGTAGTGTGCAGCAATGGATGTTTTCATTGTGTTGATTAGGGTAGCAACTGCCACCGCCTCTGTTGTATCTAGTGCCGAATCTTTTCGTGCTAGCTGATCTGCTATCTCATTACCCTCTAGCAAAATTGTTAGATCAATATTTTTCTTAACTTTAGATGTCTCCGTAATTATATCAGCTGTACGTTCGGAGCCATTACTGTGACGCTATTCGCAATTAAAACTATATCTAATATTCTGGATGCTAGTGCGCATTTTTTTCATATAAAAAATTTTGTACTTTCGTTATATGAAGAAAATGCGCAACACCGTCAGGAAAAAACCATGGAGAATTTCGATCCACTACAAACTTACACTTTACTGTACTAATATTTAATGGCTATAGTGCTGCGTACACACATTTGGGGACGGAGCCGCTCGACGAGCGAGCATCGCTGAGGACGAGAGGTATTGAAGTGCGCAGTAAAGAAAATAAATACGTTGAACGTTATAAAAACTAAGGCTTTATTTAACACAAGAAATATTTTTCATAAAATCAAAAAATAATAACTGCTATCACTTCTAAAGTTAAAATGCCTGAGTGGATTCCTTAGTGCATGGATTTCCCTTCCACTTGACGAAGTAATGCCGTCATGTTCCACCTTATCAGATTCAAAGTAATATTCGTTAGAACTGTCACTATCTAACATATCGTCCCCTTAGTATTAAAATAGCCTATAAATTTTTTGATGTTTTGAGAAAATGAATTTCAAACTTTTTGTCGAAAGTAGCTCTCACTCAAATCTCGTTATGTCTGTAAATATTTATTATTTTTTGACTGACGTTTTGACCCACTTTGTGGAACTAGAATTTGACAAAATTTTGACCACATATAAAATCGACGATGGAGAATCCAAAAATTCAATAAAAAAATAATAGCCTATGAGCACATAGGCTATTGTATACTAAGGGGACGATATCATCTCTAGGTCGCTTAGCCTTCGTCCGTAGGATAAAATATATTATATTAACGACAGACATCGCGAGCCTTGCAGCTACGAACTAATTTGGGCGGCTATATGCCGACACGCGTCCGGAACGGTAAAACGGCTTGGGCGGCTATATGCCGAACTCGTCCCCAAAGGGTTAAATTCTGTTTAAAAAGTTTGAAATTTTGTTGGTAATTTTTCGAATTTTCATAAATCTTGTATGAACTTCAAACTTTCACTTGTACGGGCTTTTGGAAAAGTGTTTATTAAAAATTTATGAAAATCAAAAGTTTGCGTCCTTTCTTAGCCAAAGTTGTAAACTAATAAACAATTAAATAATACATAATACGGCGGGAATACGGCGGGTGGGTAAAATTTTCAGTCCCTCTAAATATTTCTAAACCGATTTAGCAACGTGTGACCGCTTTTCTTTGAGAGTTCGATTCAAACGCGTTAGCTGCAGTCGGTTACGATCGCCAGTGGTGGTTTCAGATGGTTTGAGGAGTTCATAATAGATCACACCTTTCTGATCCCACCAGATGCATAACATGAAGCAAGAATATGTCGATGGACCTGGTTCACCTGACAGGCTCCAACATTTTCTACGTTTGGGGTTTCACAGCATTGCTGATCGGAGGTGGCGAGTGGAAACTACTTCCGTTACGACCAGACAAATCTGGCCATCCTACAATCTGAAACGGACAAAAAACCCTTATAAGTCTATCGAAACACGAACTAAGGCATATAATGTCTCTTATCACCGGCCACTGCCTTTTGGGCACTCACGCACGTCGGCTCGGGGTTCCTCAAAACGACCTGTGTAGATACGAGGACGAAAATGAGAAAGTATCGAGCAGGCATTTGCTGTGCAGTTGTTCCGGCCTAGCCAGAAGTCGACTCGCTCTTCTAGGCTCTCCAACAATTGCCACTCTCTTACCTGAAAATCGAATCTCTCATTAAATTCTCGAAACGAATTAATATTTTGGACCAAAATCTATAATAAAAATCTCGGTTAGGTGGGGAAATCATATAAAATAATGAGCTCTAGGGCAACACAACGGACCCAACTTGCGATCTATGTGGCACTCCGATGCGGGGTCACCCTTAAACCAACCAACCAACCAACCAGGGTTATCATAATAGATCCATTTTTCATCGCCAGTGATGATGCCATGCAGAAAACCTTTTCTTTTCTGCCGTTCAAGAAGCATCTCACACGTCACCTAACGTCTCTTTATATCCCTCTTCTTCAATTAATGTGACACTCAGTTACCTGCTTTCTGGACCATTCCCAACGCGTGCAAACCGACGCGTTTACCAACGGTTGATCTGTCAACATCCAATTCTATAGACATATCATTAAGGGTTCGACATGCGTCTCCATCCAATAATTGTTGAAGTTGAGTATCTTCAAATTTTTTCGGTGCCCCTTCGCGATCTTTATCACTCACGTCGAAATTGCCACTTTGGAAGCGTCGAAACCACTCTTTACAAGTTGTATTTGATGGAGTGTGATTACCGTAAATGTTGATCAATATACGACACGTTTCAGCTGCACTTTTCTTTAAAAGATAATAATGAAGCATGTCTTCCCGAAAATGCTGTTTTTCGGGACGAACGTGGAGATTTTTGACGTCAGATAAAAGAGGATCTTTACGATTCAAATGGTTGTCAACTACTGCGATCGAGACTTCACATATATAGTACGCCTTCAAATCACCAGTATATTACTAGAGCGAACGCAAACATAGTATCAGCAGCGACACCTCTTTTACGAAGGCGGAAACCTTTTACCATACCCAATATTTAGAATACTTGAAACACCGACCGGCGTCGTTAATGAAAAGTATGATATAAACAAGATAGGACCAAGAATGCTACCTTGTGGTACATCCTCTACATTATTTTCTCGGCCATTATTTTTTCTGTGAAGCCGTATGCCTATTCTGTTGAACCAAAAACAATTGAGCACTTGGAAGCCAACATTCGACGTGTTATTGCCAAATGACAGCCTTATTTAGTGCGAAGAATTTGGCAGATTGGATCTTCAATAACGTCATATAGAGAATGATATTCATAAGCATTGATACCATAAAATTATCTCTTAAATAAAACCAATTTCATGGGTATTAAAGGCATGTTTCTTTGTTTTATTTGCATTTTTGGCTCTATGCCTCTAATAAAATACCCTTTACATCGCATTATAACTGTTCACAGGCATTTCCTGTTTAAGCAAAACTAGTTAAGATGAAGAATGAATGGGTGAAGTGGCCTTTCAGTACTTAAAGAATGGCACAAAGAGGTGGGCTTGCAAAGAGGTGGAATTACAAACGAAAACAGAAATAAGAGAAACAAGTAGAAAAGTAAGAAGAGCAATATGATTATAGTTAAGAGCACTTGTGACTCGATTGAGAGCGTGATGATTCAAAATACGTACATATGTACGTACGTACACTTTCATAGGCAATAGAAGAAGTTTCATTAACTTGGGTGGTGGTTGAAATGTAATGGAATTTGAAGAGTTGAATGATTTTTAATGAATGAATTGGAGCACAGTGTTGCTAGGCGTGCTTTAACAAGACATGGTTTACTTTTAAGTGAGATTCTGCGCACTAGAGGGTGCTTTTTAAGAGTGTTCAAAAAATGAATGCCAAAAAAATAAAAAAAAATATTTCTCTATGAAATGTTTTCATAATTTAAATGGTGTGCGCTTCTTATTCATGAAATAAATTCATTCATTTTATTTAAATTTTTTTCAGTATATAACATAATCTTATATACTACATAGAATACCTTATGATCAGAAAGTATCGGGAATGTTTCAATAAAACAAAACAGGGTTAAATTTCAGGCAAATTTATTTTATCTCCTTCAAAACATGTCCCGTCTGAAGCAACACACATGTGCTAACGTTTAACCCAGTCCAAGCACGGTAGGCCGACGAAGGGATGGCCTTGCTTGCGACGTACCGGCAGACACTAATGATCCAATGGCGCTAAAAAGTGACAGATGTGTTGACAGATGTGTGTATTATAGTCCTACCAACATAAGGAAAAAATATGCACCGGTTCCCATGTGCGCGGTTCGTTTAAATTAAACATTCCCGGTACTTTTTGATCATAGGATATACAGGGTGAACGATATGAAGTGTTACCAACTTCACACTGCTTGTATCTGTAAAAACAGCTCATGACGTCAACGTTAAAATTGTTCTAATGACAGTTCAATATATTGTTTATAAGCCATCAAAAGCATTTACGTCTCAGTTTTGCTCAGTCACCTCAAAGTGAATAAAATGTTTGTGTATCGCACTATAAAACGTTACAATGATACTGGTGGCATTGCAAAACGCTATGGAGGTGGACCAAAAAAAACCGCAACAACCCCAGAAATGGTTCGGAAAGTGAAGGCACGACTTGAACGAAATCCATGTCGACGTGCAAGAAAAATGGCCAAAGAATTGAAAATATCTCAAGATAGCATTTGATGCATATTGAAAAATGAGCTCAAGGTCAAGGCTTACAAGTTCCAAAAAGTACATGACAAGTACAGCAAAAACAAGTTCGGTGCGAAAGAGCAAAGGAGTTGTTGCGCTTGCACGAACGTGGCGAATTTCCCAACATTGTGATTTCTGATGAAAAAAATTTTCCAATTGAGCAGTTCATAAATACTCAAAACGATTGTGTTTACTTGACCGAACGCTCATACGAGAATTTGAGCCTACGTATGGCCACTCGAAGCAATTTCCCATCGCAAGTAATGGTTTGGGCCGCAGTGACCGCTGATGGACGCTCTCCAATCGTTTTTATCGAGCCTGGTGTCAAAGCGAATGCGACTTATTAGCGGGAAAATGTTTTAGAAGCTCCTTCAGAGCCGTGGACGCGCAAACATTTCGGTCGTAGACCATGAACGTTCCAACAGGACTCGGCACCGTCTCATAAAGCTCGTGTGAACCAAGAATGGTTAAAAAATCATGTTCCACACTTCATTTCGTCTACACAATGGCGTTCGAATTCGCCAGACGCAAATCCGATGGACTATTCCATCTGATCCATTTTGGAGAGCAAGGTGAGGACTAAAAAATATGCCAGTATGGATGCGCTGAAAAAAGCGATTATACGAGAATGGGCCGAAATACCTCAAGATCACATTCGTGCAGCATGCAACTCATTTTTTGACCGTTTCAAGGCTACAGTCAAGGCAAAAGGTGGTCATATCGAGCTAAAGTGAATATAAGTATGTTAAAATTGTAATAATTTTTGAACAATTTTGTCTTTGAAATCAATAAAAACTAATTTCACACAAAAAAGTTATGGCGTTTTAAATACACTTCATATCGTTCACCCTGTATATTTACTTTTTGATAATAAACATTTTGATGATAAAGTTTTTATTTCAACGCTCTTTGAAATCTTAGTCAATTTCGTAGGACTCAAAATATTGGGGCTAATGCATAATAATTAGCTCTAGATTCTGTGAAATTCTTTATTGCCACCTCTGGTGTACCTCAGGGTAGTATTTTAGGACCTCTGTGAATTGTTTTGTTTATCAATGATATCTGTTCGCGTTTGCCCTTTGCTAAACAAAGGAAACAAGAAATTCTAGTGATTCAGCCGTCCTACAGTCTGCCCTGAATAATTTGGTTTCCTCGCACTCAGTGATATAGTTGGCCAAGCTTTTTTAATCGCTTCAACCAGGGTCGCCGAGTCTTGAAATTGTCTTCCCCCTTCATACACTCTCCTGGATAAAAGTCCCCAAATGTTCTCGATAATATTTATGTTTGGGGAGTATGGCGGCCACTCGAGCAAGTTGACATTCTGGTCCTTAATCCACTGTTTTGTAACCCGGGCTGTATGGATGGGGGCGTTGTCTTGTTGGTACGTCCATTGAATAGGTCCAAAAATTTCGGAAAACTGGTGAAAAATCTTTTGGAGCACAGCCTTGTAGACATTTGCATTTATCTTTGATGAAACAAACTGCAGCTGGCAATACATAAAACGATATGGCTCCCCAAACCATTACGCCTCTTGTACAGGATGACTCAAAAAGCATTCCTCTTTTCGCATATCGTGAAAATAATAGTTGTAGCCATCCGGTCCGTCGAGATTGAATTTTTTTTCGTCGGAGAAGACCACAACCTTCCACTCCTTGTTCCATGTCATGTGATCCCGCGCAAATCGAAGTCGCGCTTCCTTCCGTGCGTCATTGAGAGGAGGTTTTTTTTATTTTTAATCTCTTTAAGGGTTTAGCACTCCGAATAACTCGTTTTACGGTTGCCAAACTAGCATTTACACCGCATTCATCCCTGATTTTACTGGCAGAGAGGTGGGAATTCGAAGCAGTTCGAAGGATTAGTCGCCGCTCTGATGCCGTTGTAGCATATTTTCTTCCTCCTTTCATTTTGTTCCCGTAATCGGCTTCATTACGAAGAAAATTGCTTACCACGTTTTGGCTTCGACCAATCTTCTCTGCTATTTCATTATGTTTTAGGCCAGATTCAATATAGCCTTTAATTTGACCTTTTTCAGAATCGGTTAGCAATTAGATACTTTAAATTTAAGTAGACCAACGAAATTATATGTTTTCAATCACGCAGTCTATCAAAAAGTGAAGTCAAAGTTGTCAAACCTAATCAGAAGAGCTAAAAATAGACCATACATTTAGCGAATTTCACGATGAAAGCAAAATTCTGATTTACCGTTGCATACATATTATGAGTAAACAAATGAATGTTCAAAACAAAAAATAAAGAAGAAAAAAATGCCATAGGAACAAAGAGAGAAGAAAAAATAGAAGAAATAATTTTCAAACCTATTCAGTTGAGCGGCACTGTATATCGAGTGGGTAGGGGTCAAAAAATGTTTGTACGTTTCGCATCACTCAATTTCTCAAACCCGAAACTATCCTACGAATCTCGTTGTTGATTTAATAGTCCTTTCTCATTAAAGGTATTCTTTAGGCAATTTATCTTTGATCTCGTTAATGGCGAAATTGGCTGCCCGGTTCTTCTAGAAAGAATACAGTTTAATGTTCCTTGCAGAATTTTCGTCGTTTTAAGACTTTTCGCGTAGGCTTCAGTAGGACAATATGAAGTGCTAATGCGCCACTACTTAGAACGTTGTCTGACTTTAATTTTTGGATTTGGTCCTTTCTGGGGCCAAATAGATATTTTAAATGCAAGTAAAATATTGCTTTTATACAACAAATCAAAATAATACTTTGTAAATATTTCATAATTATTAATTTCTTTAAAATTCAATTTTAACTTGTAATTTTTTTTAAGCAATTTAATGGTTTCTTATGTTGATAATTTACACTACACTACACTTTTTAAACTTATATATTCTAAAATACTTGTCTTTTAGTTTTGTATTAATCTCTTAAATATCTGCTCTGAATATGGTAGACACTTACAGATAAATAAATAAATTGAAACAATAAACATTGAACTTGAAACCAATCCGCTCGAGTTATTAAGGATAATCACGGATTAAAAAAATAGGTCTATGAGAAACATCAGGAATTTCTTGTTCGCTCTAATGACTGAAAGTTTATTAGCTGACAGCGAGTGATATGAGAAGGAAGCAGGTCGGAAAAATTAAGAGGTTGAAAAGCAAAACGCAGGAATTTTCTTTAAACCCGTGCCAATCTCGAACCATGACTATTACAAATTGGGCTTCAGATGATTGACGCATATTCTAATTTTGAACGTACTATTGAATTAAGCGGTTAGGGGTAGTCAGAATTTTCAAAAAATTGGATTTTTTTGCATTTTCTTAAATTATAATATCTTAAAAATATTGTGTTAAAATTTGAAGAGGATCCGAGAAATATTTTGCGAGTTATTCAACAATTAACAAAGAGCGCTCGGGCGCTCCGGAGCGTTCGAGATCAAGTAGTAGGCAGCAGCTGCAAGTAAACTCGTATGAAAGTGGCAGATAAGCGCGCTAACGATAACACTCGACAAGGTAGAATGCTACGTAGGCAACAGCAAATCGATAATTTGGAAGCTGCTATGACGGCTGAAGGATTATTAAATGGCCCAGGATTAGATGACACAGTGTAAGTAATTAACTAATTCGTATAACTCTACATAAATCGATAGCAAAACTTTAAATGCGTTTTTCTCAAAACTATATTTTTTGAACTGGTAATCACTGTAACTTAAAAATCGCTTGGTAGATTTCAACAAAATTTATATTACTTTTGAAAAACATACAAAACACGTGCCTGATCGAAGGATTTTTTTTTTCAAAAATTTCGATTTTTTTTTCAACAATTAATTGTCGGTTTTTTTCTCCAAAATCTGAAAATATTTCCTGAGGACAGCATATGTTAATTTTGAGAAAAAAAAGCTACGAGCAGGCAGAAGTTTATCTATTAATGAAACTAATTTCCTTTGTTCGATTGATTTTCGATGAATCTCCAAGGACTTGTGATTATCACCGCAAGGGACTTCTGGATAAACGGGCTCCACACAAACAGCGATAACTTTTATTTACAATTATTAATTTTTTATTATTAAAATTTTGCTAAAGTCAAGTCGAAACATGATGTATTAATGATACGGTTTTATTTTTGTAAATAAAGCAATTGAAAATATTGAATCATTTTTTCGGGCCTCTGACTACTCCTAACGTGTTAAAGAGCGCTTTCCAAGTAAGTAGAACTTTAAGTACTTTACAACTTTACTTGGCTTACCGAAATAGCGTGAAGCGAAAGAAATATACTTTGATCTAGCAATGGGCATAAGGGAACATTTTTTCATATAAAGTAAAGTGGTGATTTATTTCTCAAACTCCAACTTATTAAATCATTCAGTTTTTAAGAATTACTAGCATTATGGATGCTCAGACGCTTCAATCTGAACTTTATCGATTAAAATAACTAAAATAAGTATTTGGTGCGTACTCTTCTGTTAGGTGCACTCCCGAGCTGCTCCTCCTATTTGTGGTCTTGATGTTGTTTCTCAAATGGAGGGAGAGGCCCCTGCCGAGGGGCAACTGCTATTAGAAAAAAATTTTCTATTATTTGATGTTCATGCTTGGAGATTCGAACCTATGCACTCCCGAATGGTAGTCACGCACTAACCCAAACGTAACGTAAATATCAAGATGCTGGTATATTTTCCTTTTTTACGTTTGGTGACCATCTCAATTACATAATTCGTAAGACTTCTGCATCTTTGGCTTTTGTCAAGAGAAATAACTGCGAGTTCAGATGCCCATACATGAAAAAATGTTGCACAACCTTTTGCTGGGTGCCAACTACTCGTTGAATATGAAGGAAAGAAGTCAAGCTGCATATAGAGCACATCGAACACACCAGTTATTCTACGAGATAATTTAATATCAACGGCTTAAAGTAGATATCTGGAATATTTGAAGTAAGCGATAAACAGGACGAATAAAAGCGGACCGAGGATGCTTTCTCGTGGAATACCAGAAAAAGCGATACATGTGTTGGATTTATTGTAGAATTTTCAATTTCAACAAATATAACTCTTTCTGTAAAACAAGATTTCACCCACGAAAAAGAAACAGCATGAATGGCAATACTCGCCCGTTTAAGTGACATTTCGCTTTGGAGATGTTGGTATAAATAATATGAAGAAACTTTATTCTTTTATTAATTAAATGGGAGGCTAAAATAATAAGTTGAGCTTATAAGCAAGTTATTTTATAATGTAAGGCCTCTTCTATTTGCCACTGTTCGCTATCTCTCTGCTAGGCTAACTTAACGAAAAATGTGAGAAATTCGAAAGCAACGGTAAAGTTATCGAAGAAGATTCACCGCTAGCGAGTATGGTTATACCTCATGAAACTGGTATTTTACAAAGGTGTGTAATTTTAGGGAGCTCTATTTCAGCGGTGCCAAGATATGTTTATTTATATTAGGGGTTAGGGGATACGGGAGTTGATGGGTTAACAGTTAAGTTGGTTAAGCCTACTTGTGCTATGAGGCATCAAGAAAAATAAGATTTTTTTCAAGAAAGATATGTGACTAGCCTGCTTGCGGTATGACAGGGGTGGTTTCTAGGGGTTAGGGCTGTGTGTGACTCGGTACCCAAAGGTTATGGTGTGAGACAAAATTTTAAGAAAAATAAGACTCAATTTAAGAAAATTAGTAATCGACTATATCATGTCTATGTTATCTTAATCGATTTTCAGGTGTAGGAAAATTTAGAAGCATGAAAATTTCAAAATGCGATATCTCAGCGAAAAAAAATGATATTTGAGCAAACTCGACGCCATTTGAAAAAAGAAGGCTTGTATTTAAAGACGTCATCCTTTAATTTTGGTTAAAGAAAACATTTGCAAGGCTACATAACCTCAAATATGGGCAAAAACGGTGTTTTTTACACTTTTAGGTTAGGATATCTCGAAAACCAGAGCTGATAGAGCAATTCTGAGGCCAGATTTGGATTCAGCGCATCATAAACCTTCGGAAATATATAGTCTGGTTTCTGGGTCTGAGATGCTGCCTGTGTTATTAATGTATAATCTCGCTTATGCTTAAATATGAGTCCTTATTCTTGATGGGCGCAATAACCGCTTAAGCGATTTTGGCCGAGCGTGCTCGTTGTTTATTTCTCGCGCTAAGCGGAACCAGAGAAGCCAAATCATTCTTCACTAGATCTTTTTAACGCAAAGGAGGCCTTCCTCTTCTTCTGCTACCACCACCTGGTACCGTATCGAATACATTCAGAACCGGAGCATTTGAATCGGACGGCATGACCCAGCCAACCAAGCCGCTAGATCTTTATTGCTGCACTATGTTGATGTCGCCATAAGGGTTAGTTGTGTAGTCAGAGGCCCGAAAAAATTATGATTTTCAATAATATTTTATTGCTAGTCAATTGCTTTATTTTGAATAGCTCGAAAAGTATTTGTCGGATCCTCTTCAAATTTTCACACAATATTTTTAAGATATTATATAGGGTTTTTTAATAGGTGCGCTTCAACTTTTTCCGATAGGGAGGGCGAACGACGCAATATTTTTTATTTTTCGCTTGTCATTTGTAAACTTCATTAGTATACATTTCATCATGGAACGCTACACACTTGAGCAACGATTGCAAATCGTGGAAATTTTTTATGAAAATAATCGTTCTGTTGCTGCTACTTTAAGAGCATTACGGCCATTTTACGGCCCATTTAACAAGCCGTCCCGTTTTGGCGTTATGTGAAGTCATTGGTCTATAGTAACAAGCCGGCGACGATTTGTGAGCTCAGAGCCAATATTGAACGCGAAATTGCTGGAATTTCGGCCGATTTATGCAAAAGAGTGGTCGAAAATTGGGTTCAACGATTGGACTTCGTAAAACGTGCACGCGGTGGTCATGCAAAAGAAATCGAATTTCATACTTAAATGTATATGTTCAAACTCGATAATAAAAAAAAAATTAGTTAAAAAAGTCAAACCGTTTGTGTTTTATTCAAAAAAGTTCAAAAGTTGAAGCGCTCTTACTGAAAACCCCTATACTTTAAGAAAATGCAAAAAAATCCAATTTTTCGAACATTCTGACTACCCCTAACCCCATAAAAGTCATACATCTCATTGCTCTATCGCTTATGTGCAAATGTGCAAAAATCTTCCTCTCGGACACTTTAATATGAGTTATATAGCCTTAACATTGCAATATTAAATAAATCTAAATATTGCACAAATATTAGTTTGGGCAAAAATAATCCTTTATTTTTGCGTAAATTTCAAGACTTTATTTAAGATGCACCGAATGCCTCTCTCGTGGAAGTCTTGGCCCTTATTGGCGAAAAACTCTAGTAATCGATTTTCACAATCCTCTCTTGATACCAGTTTCTTACCACTCACGAAGTTTTGTTATGAAAGAAAAATGTGGTAATCGCTTGGTGCCAGGTCCGGACTATATGATGGATCCTTTAAAATATCACAACCAAGCTCTCGGAGTGTTTGGCGAGTCACTACAGACGTGTGTCGCCTTGCGTAGTTCTAATGGAACACAATATCTCGTCTGTTGGTCAATTCTGGTCAATCACCAGATTCAAGCGTTGCAATTGTTGACAGTAGAGATTTAAATTGAGTTTTTGGCTATACGGAATCAACTCAAAACAAATGATCGTTAGTCCTTCCTGGTTGTTAGTACTGGCTTGGCCACCGTTTGAGCTGCTTCATCCCGCGATTCTGTAGATTTCCTTTCGTTTAGGCAAGGCTTCGTAGATAGAAATTCAATTCATCATGTTTTTTTTTGTGTTAAATGGTGTGGCAGCCAAACATCGAGCTTCGTTTTGAATCCAGCTTTGCGCAAATGGATAAAAATTGTTTTGTGGTCGTTCTTAAGCTCCTGGGCGATGCTACGACTACTAACTTGCTGGTCTACTTCGTTTATTTCTGTGTTTTATTGACATTTTCGACAACTGTTCTGCCTGTGCGAGTTGCATCTTTAATATCAAAATTACCTGAATGGAATCGAGCCAGTGGCCTGGCTGCATTTTCGCCTTTAAAAAAAGAAAAACTGTAAAATGTACCGAATTTACTTTTTGTTGGTTTCCATTGCCAACACCCTGTAACTCACAACTGAATGAAACAAACAAAAAAACAGCAAAAGAACTTTTTTTAGTGTGAAATGTCACCTTGACAACGAGCATAAACTTTAAATTCGTTGATTGATACTTTACGAGATAGCATGAGAATGGAGCCATTTTCGATTCCAAAAATTTCGTTTTACTTTCTATCTCAAAATAGATAAATAGAAGTTGAATTTGGAAAACTTTTCAAAATAATAATTAGCTACAAATTCTCCATTTGCTTTATTACTTGTTTGAGCGATATACTACTGTGGGCAAAAAGTAAGGTGAATTTATTTGTCAAACTTCGCGGGATTAAAATTTCGTTCTAGTTATTTTTTTCATGAGTTGGCAGTACTGTTAATAACATCTGGGCCAACTTTCATGTGAATGTCATTATCGGTAATATATTTACGCTTGTGTTTACCAAACGACCAAGAGTGCATTTTTCGATTTTTACAATGTCTGATTTGATTGAGCAGAGAAGTGCCATCAAATTTTGTTTACGGAATGAGATTTCGGCTGCGGAAACGTTTAGCATGTTGCAGAAGGCATTCGGTGATTCGACCATGTCGCAGAAAAATGTTTATAAGTGGTACAAAGACTTCAAAGAGGGTCGAGAACGTGTTGATGACTTGGAGCGCTCCGGACGACCATCGACGTCAACAGATAACCAACACGTCAATAAAGTGAAGGAGTTAGTGCTCAAAAACCGTCGGTTGACTGTTAAAGACCTTACTGATATAATCGGAATATCAGAAGGATATGTGAAAACCATTTTGAAAGACCATTTGGGTCTACGAAAAGTCAAATCTCGTTTGGTACCGAAAACTCTCAATTTCTTGGAAAAAAGTCGTCGCGTTGATGTGTGTGAAACAAGGCTTTCAGACTATCAGGACAAGCTCAAATGCATTATTACGGGAGATGAGACTTGGATTTATGCTTACGACCCTGAAACAACCGACCAATCAAGCGAATATCGTGCTAAGGGCGAGGCCAGACCGAAAAGAGTACGTCAAAGTCGTTCAAAAATAAAGGTCATGATGACAGTTTTTTTCGATTTTCGTGATGTGGTGCACTATGAATTCCTTCCACCTGGCCAAACTGTTAATAAGGGATATTATTTGAGCGTTATGCGTCGTTTACGTGAAGCAATTCGTCTAAAAAGACCAGAATTATGGGCCAACAACTCTTGGTTTTTGCATCACGATAATGCACCGTCTCACACTGCACTCGTTCTTCGTGACCATTTCGCCAAAAATTCCACGCATATCGTTCCGCAACCACCGTATTCGCCTGATTTGGCTCCGTGTGACTTCTGGCTATTCCCAAAACTCAAGAGACCACTTCGGGGAACGCGTTTCGAGTCGATTGAGGAGATAAAAGCTGAATCGAAGAAGGTGCTGATGGCTATACCGGAAATGGACTATTTGGCATGTTTCGGGGATTGGAAAAATCGTTGGCATAAGTGTATTTCATCGAGAGGGGATTATTTTGAAGGGGATGAAATTGATTTACAAGAATAAATAAAGAATTTTCATTGTACAACCAAATTCACCTTACTTTATGCCCACATTATTTTTATTTCCAAATATTATGTGCTTATGTTTTCTCTGTCGATTCTCAAAATATATATAAATAAAAAAATATATCTCAAAATCCTCGTACTACTACAATTCTTGTAGTATAGAACTTGAAATAACTTGCAAAACTCTTTAAAATAATAATTAGTTATAAATTGAAAATTGCTCCTTTATTTCCTATTTCAATATTATATAATTATTTGTAATTTTATTTGTAAAAATTTCGTGCTTATAGTTATTTTCTCCTGGCAACTACATACGAGTACTTTGCACGTCACTCATACGCCTGCGCGTGCTGCCTCTTCATTCACAAGAGAACGAAGTGGTACAGCTGTATGGACATATTGGATGCTTTACTGAATCATTTTCATTGTAGCTACTTCAGTTCGTATTTTTAACGCGTCGACTTTACAACAGCTCAACTTAAGGAGACCGAGAAATTCGCACATTTCAATTGCTTCCAAGTATTCTAAATATGCAATGTTGTGTGTGAGTGAGGGACTGGCTTAATGAGTTTTAAAACTGTGCAGACAAGGACAATGATCAGTGATGAAATGGAGATAAATAAAAGAGTAAGAAAATGAAGTGGAAATCTGAAATGAAAGTTAATTTTCACTAGTTTACAAATAACTTGGTTGACAAAATTTAGTGTATACAAAAAAATCCTTTTTCTATACTGCGTAGTGCAACTGCTCGTTCTGCGCTCCACAAAAAACGAGGTATTTGAATAAACGAGAAATAATGGAAAAAGTGTAATTAATATGAAAGTGGTTCTTAGTATTTTTCATTAAAAGTAATTTCCCTACATTATTTACTTATGTACATCCAATGTATTTAAATTTACATGGCGCACCATGAACTCGCGTGCAGACGGTCGCCAATGGTCGCGACAACATCAAATATTGACGACTGATATTTTTAAGTCTACTAATTTGTAAAGCACAGAGTTATGTGCAAGTGGCACATACAGACATACATACACATTTATGTGCTAGTAAACTTTAATATCCCTGAAGTATATCTTTGTATTGGCCGCTGCTTGCGCTCCACCGCCTATTGTCTACAGAAACTTGTTTTTGTGAGTCTGCACGCCAGGGCGTCGCACGTAAAAAAATCACAGCATTTTTGATCACCAATGCCTCGGCTGGATGTATTGTGACACGATGCAGAGCTTAAATATTGAATAAGTGCACAAAAGTAATGTGTAACTGGGCGTACACGTATGCTGGACGTCTGCAATCTGGCAATAAATTGGCAATTCAAAGGAAAATGCTGAGGTGAGTGAGCAATTATGTTTTCACAAAAAGTTAACTAAAAGGAATTTAAATATAGGGTAGTCGAAAAAGTCCTTTCGTATTTCTAATCAAACTTCAACTCTTTTTTTTATATTTATAATGAACTTTATTAAACCAAATATGTACCATTTTGGTCGACCACTTGCCATTTTTCTTCTAGAGACATTATTCCATCAGTGTAAAACTTTTGTGGTTTCTCGGCGAAAAACTGCGACAAGTAATTTTCACAGGCTTCTCTTGAAGCCAACTTTACTCCATTAAGGGAGTTCTGCATTGACCGAAACAAATGGTAGTCGGATGGTGCAAGGTCAGGGCTATATGGTGGATGCATCAAAACTTCCCAGCCAAGTTCTCCCAGTTTTTGCCGAGTCATCAAAGATGTGTGTGGCCTAGCGTTGTCCTGATGGAAGATCAGTTGATCTGCTGATCAGTTCTGGCCGCTTTTTTTTCGATTGCTTGCTTCAATCTCATCAGTTGTTGACAGCAAAGTGTAGAACAATCGTTCGAGCAGGCTGGAGCAGCTCATAGTGGATGATTCCTTTCCAATCCCACCAAACACACAGCATAACCTTTCGAGGCGTCAATCCTGGCTTTGCGACCATTTGTTGAGCTTCACCACCCTTGCACCATGATCTTTTTCGCACATTATTGTCGTATTTGATCCACTTTTCGTTTCCTGTTACCATTCGCTTCAGAAATGGTTCGATTTCATTTCGTTTCAGCAAAGAATCGCAGCTGTTAATTCGCTCCATTAAATTTTTCACAGACAATTCATGTGGTACCCAAACATCGAGCTTCTTTTTGTAACCAGCCTTTTTTAAATGGTTCAAAACCGTTTGATGATGAATGTTTAGAGCCGATGTTTAGGGAGATGCCATGGCAGCTTATGTGACGGTGCTGGTCAATCTTTTCCATAACTTCATCGACTTTTTCGACGATAGGTCGACCGAAGCCAGGTGCATCTTTCACATCGAAGTTTCCAGAACGGAAGCGAGCGAACCATTGTTGTGCTACACGAACTGATACAGCATCGTCTCCGTAAACTTCACAAATTTCATTGGTGGCTTGCGTGGCATTTTTCCCTTTTTAAAAAAATATTTCAAAATATGGCGAATTTCTTCATTATTTGCACTCATTTTTGAACAGCTATAACTTTTTTTCAACTTCTCCGAACTTAATTTTTTTTTTGGTTAAATGAAGCTTAAAATGTCACCTTTGTAACACCATATGATATGACACAATGTGATTGGTTGCACTGGAGATAGATGACTCCAACGACATCTATTGACAAAATACGAAAAGACTTTTTCGACTACCCAATATGAGTATTTTACGTGTATTTGAATCGAATATTTATCTAAATTAGTCATTTGTAAAAATTCAGCGAAACAAATTATGATTAAAATTTGTTGAAAAAATAAACAAAATACAGTTGACTAAATTTTTTGCTGTTGCGAGAGCAAAGTTTGAAGATTTATTGTCAATAGCAGATGGAGTGGCTGCACTTTAGCATCAGTCTTCATGCTGATGTCAACGCCTTTTGTGAATACGCGATTTCTCTGATACCACAGCCAAATCGCACAATAATTCTTGTCCTATTCGCCACCCATCAGAGCTATGCTTAGCAGGTTTTTGTCAAGAAACTTGTTTCATAATACAACTTTATGCATAAGTACTCCAGCAAGAGCAATTTGTCGTAAGATCTAACATTTTTAATGTTACAGATATAAAATAAAAAAGTATACAAATAAAATTCCTCATGCCTGGAGGAAACAGATACTGCTCCACATCGTATGAGCCATTGATCCGCGTTCTTCTGGTTCAGGTTACAAGTACAATCCACTGAGTTTAAAATATTAAATACAGGGTGGCTGATGAATTTTGCTACATTAAGAAACTCAAATAACGTTTTTTTTAGTGTATGGAATTCATTTATTAAATTTTATTAAATGTAGCTTAACTAGTTTTAAAAATAATTGAATTTAAATGCCCCCCATGCTCGTTGACACAAGTGCGGCATCTTAGTAAAAAGTTGTTCATTGCTGCTTTGAGAGTTGCGACAGGAATAGCCGCAATTGTTGCCCGAATGGATTGTTTTAGTTCATCCAAATTTGTTGGCTTTGTTTTATAAACTTCTTGTTTACATAAACCCCACAAGAAAAAGTCAGGTGCAGTAAGATCAGGCGACCTGGGGGGCCAACGAAATTCGGAGTTTCTTGAAATCAGTTTATTGGGAAATTTTCGTCGCAACTCTGTCATAACAGTCTGGGCTATGTGAGACGTTGCCCCATCTTGTTGAAACCACACAGAGTTGAAAGGAATTCTCTTTCGGCGTAGTTCTGGATAGAAAAATTCTTTCAGCATTTTCAAATAACGGTCTCCAGTAATCGTAACGGTATGACCATTTTCTTCAAAAAAATAAGGCCCGACAATACAGCGTGAAGAAACCGCACACCACACTGTCACGCGAAGAGGATGCAATTCCGTCTCGTGGAGTATCTGTGGGTTAGAAGTACTCCATATTCGGCAATTTTGTTTGTTCACATTGCCGTTTAAATCGAAATGGGCCTCATCAGACATGAAAAGGCAGTTTAACATGTTTTGGTCTTCTTCCACCATTTGCAGGATCTTCTGGCAAAATTCCAAGCGAATCGGCAAGTCTGCTGCATTCAGTTTGTTAACCATTTGAATTTTGTAGGGAAATAAGTCTAAATCTTTGTGCATTATTGTTTGCAAAGACTGTCGGCTGACACCAAGTTGAGCAGATAAGCTTCTTGTTGAAACCCTTGGATTGCTTTGTATAGCTGCAGCTACAGCAGCGATCGTTTCCTCCGTCCGAACTGGTGGGTTTCGATGATAAGGCCTTCTTGCGACTGTTCCTTGCTTAGCAAAATTATTCACCAGTCTCATTATGGTCCATCTGCTCGGGGGATTGCCGCCAAACATCCGCCTGTACTCTCTCTGTACCAAAACTACGGACTCCAGTGCGTGATAGCGGCGGACTATCCAAATTCTTGTTTACGTGTCCCAGTTATCCATTTTAATACATTTTAAAGATCAATCTGCAAATTAAAACAAAAATGGAACAGATAACTTAAAAAGAAAAAAAGTTATTCAATTTGTTTTTGGTAGCGGCTTTCATCAGCCACCCTGTATTAACTATCTGCCACTCGCTGGAATCATTCATTTTGATAAGAAGAGTGAGCGGTTCACTTCAATATTAGGCTCATTTGCTTTGAAACTGCTGGGCGTATAGTTTGGAATTTGGCTAGACAATGGACCTAGGAGGCGGTTTCTAAACGAGAGGGTTGGGGTTCCCTTGAGAATCTGTTTTCTACTCCTGGAAAGATGGACCTCGAGTTAACTCAGCGATCGCTGGGCTAATGCGCAAACGTCCAAAGTCGCGATGGGAGGCGCTCTAGGAAACTTCTTAGGCTAACAAAGCCGCAGCTCTCAAGTTTAGTAAATATCCCTTCCGGAAATTGTCAGTTAGGTGTCCATGCGGTGAGACTTGGAAGTGTTTTAAGTCCTTTCTGCAGAAGCTGTCTAGAGGACTCATCTCAGCACCTTCTTCTAAGCAAAGATTTAAACATCTGGGCTCTTCCATTTTTGGTAGACCTACGGATATTGCAGATTTAAATATCACACATCTGGTGAAATTCATTATTAGCATGAAGCGGTTAATACGAGCATAAATCGCATTGCTGGTCGTCATCCTGTAATCCTAAGCCTCTTTTTCTTATTTGGTTTTTTACTTCTGCTTTTAAATTGAAATTTTATTTTTAAATTCACAGCTAAAACCATATCTCGAATTTTATTTTTCATGTTCGAGAACAAAAAACAGCATTAGGGGCCAAATCAGGGCTGTAAGTTTGGCTGCTCAAAAACTCCCTTGTGTTAGCCGATACCTGAAAGTTCGCATTGTTTTGATGAAAGATGATTCTT
The DNA here is from genome assembly GCF_028408465.1 of Anastrepha ludens. Taxonomy (NCBI): domain Eukaryota; kingdom Metazoa; phylum Arthropoda; class Insecta; order Diptera; family Tephritidae; genus Anastrepha; species Anastrepha ludens. The sequence goes on from NC_071499.1 coordinate 106,027,043, forward strand.
CTTCGAAGTTAGTTTTCCTTATATCTCCGGAAACTTTAGCAAACTAAATGGTTATGTACCACCCAGAATTGACTGTTTTAAGTTTTTCTAATAGTGTAGTTGCGACATGAACAGATTTTCCAAAAAAAAGGGTGACTATTTGCTTTGAGGTGCTTCTTTCGCGCACAGCATTCGTTGGATTAAGCACGTCTTAGAACTCCCATACTGTCGGTTGTTTCCGGCCCATATGCACAGATCCGAAATCTGTCACTTGTTACGCGCCATACTCGTGCTTTGAACTACCGCGGCTGAATTTCTTAAACATTTTTTTACAGCAATCGATACCAGTCTTCTTTGGGGCAATTGTCAAATTATGCGGTGTCTAACGAGAATAAACCTTCTAGACGACCAAATGTTCTTGTAAATGTGAATGCTAAAGGATGCCTCTATCTAGCGATATGTCACACGAAGATCTTGCGTTATCAATTGACGCATTTCATTTATTGTTTCTGATACTGTTTTTGGACGGTCTTTACCAAATTTATCCAGCAAGGATAGACAAGGATCGTTTTGCTAACATTTCACAGGGGTTAAGTGTGGTGCTTCAACGCCAAAAGTCGAAGTAAGTTGATCAATGCTCTCGTGTCCTCGACGAATCATAATAAATCGACGCGCGAAAATGTTCACCAATTAATTCCATAATTAAAGCTCGTAAATGAAAATATTATAGGTATGAAAGTTTATGCCAAAAAATACCAAACTTTTAGATATAAAAAAAAATATCGAACTACAGCTCATCTCACGTAGTGTTTCAAAGGTGACCCTGTGGAGTGGACAATGTCTCGTCAGTACTCCAACCAATATTCGACATTCCTTCCTTGGGAGTGATTAAATAAAGTTGGTTGTTTTCGTACTGCAAGTTCGTAACATTATTTTAGCAATCCTCTTGGAGGTTCAGGCTTCCCATATAGACTGCGACTTTCAGAGTTAGTTCCTCGTCTAGTTCTGTCAAAATTTAGTCAAAATTGAGAGTGTGACATATAGTTTCGATGTACTTCTTAGCCTAGGCAGGCGGGTGCCTGTCTTAGCAAACTCGTCAACTCTCCTATTTCTGTCTCTTTTCTTGCGCCTAGTACCCAGCAAATTGTGTGCTGTCTTTCTCGCAGAGCTCGTCCATTTTGGATCTACAGTGTTGCACGCATTCCGAGCTACTCATTACAGCCATTATTGCTTAAATAGCTGCTTGACTACCGATGCAGATGTTTGTGGGCTTGACGTGGAATCGCTCAACTGCAACCTATCGCATATACAATTAAAATAATTGAAAGTCGTCTAGGCCTAAAACTTTCAGCTGCCCTTTATACGCCTATATGTACTTGTATGTGTATATACCTATAGGCTGTATTTAGAAACACATGTGCACATTTGCTTTGTCCGTGAAATTTTCGGTATAGATATACATACCCCTTCACTATCCATCATATACGAGTATGGATGTGTGTGCACGTAGTTTACATTGACCAACTAGAGAGGATACTTCTGTTGTGTGGGAGTACGAATTTTTCGATATGTATGCATGACATTAAAAATCTCACTATTTACGCTTCGTATTTGTAATGCTGTATTTTGTATTAAAAAGTTAAAGCATTTCATATCTGTCATGCAATCAGGTCAAATTTTATTCGGGTTAACTCAGTGTATATACATATGTATATACATACCAGTATATACATATGTACATATGGGTGTGCATATGTGTGTATGCATTAGGACATTGGGCAATAAATGGAATGAATTATGCATTTTCCCTGTATGCTGGATGTTTTACTTACTGTGAGCGTCAAAATAAACTGTACAAAGCATTTTGTTATAATATGGATTTTATCTCAGTCTTTTATAACAAAACAATATATTTTAATTTCATGTTTTTTAAATTAGTATTTGATTCTCTACTAATTACTAGAAGACAACAAAAAAATAAATTACAACAACAAAAGTTGTAAGACAAAAACAAAATTTAGTGCATATTTTTCGCGTCAAAATAAAGTGTACAGAGATATATTTTACAAAAATGATATCGATTTAGTATTTTGTTGATTTTCCTTTTGCCTTGATAACGGAACATCGACTCAACTAGTTTTTTTGTCTCGTCAGATGAAATTTTATCCCACTCTTCCTTTATAGCGAGTTTCAGCATATCCATATTGGTGATTGTCCTTTTCCGGATTTGGGGGTCTAAATGCTCCCACAAATGTTCAATAGGGTTTAAGTCCGGTGACTGTGGAGGATGATCCAATGTCTTAGGAGTACGATAAAGCAGCCATTCTTTCACTATTTTTGCTGTGTGCTTGGGATCATTATCTTGTTGAAAGATCCAAGATCCCTGCAAGTCTAATTTCTGCACACTGGTTAGTAAATTATTTTGTAAAATATTCAGATAATCTGTTTTGTTCATGGTGCTTTCAATAAAAACCAAATTGCCAACTCCGCTTGCCGCCATACATCCCCACACCATCACCTTACCCCCACCGTGCTTAACTGTGTTTATTAAATTTTGGTGGGCATACTCTTTATTTTTGGTTCTCCAGACTTTAACCGGGTTTTTCTGCCCAAATACCTCGAACTTACTTTCATCGCTAAACAGGACATTATTCCAGAAAGAAACATCCCAATTTTCGTATTTTTTAACATATTCAAGGCGTTGTTTTGATTAACTGTCGATATTAGCGGCTTTTTTCGTGGGAGACGACCATGTAACTCATTTGCGTGCAACGCTCGACGTATTGTACTGGCACTTACGCTAGTATTTGATGCAGTTGAAACTTCTTGTGATATTTTGACCGCACTTTTAAAGGGATTTTTCTTCACATCTCGCACTATAGACCTTACTTCAGTCTCATTTAAAACTGTTGGACGGCCTGCACCTGGGCTATTTTCTACTTTGCCGAACTTTTTGTATTGGTCAACTATTTTTTTCACAGTATTATGGCTTCTGTTGACAATAGAGCCAATTTCACGAAAGGTTTTACCTTCATTCCGAAGCTTTAGTACCAGTTCTCTAACATCAGTCGAAGTTTGTTTACCCATTATTAAAAAAAATAAGTAATAGAATTTAATTTACTGTAGACAAAAACTTTTCACTCTGCCGATCGCAACCAATTAAAATATTGTACAATATGAAAAAAGTTTAAATGCATCGAAAAACTAAGTAAACAACCAAATATAACGGTGTTTTTTTACCGTACAACATCGCTAAAATGCTACTGATGTTAACCATCAGAGAGCTGGCAGAGGACTTGAACATTACTTATGGATCCAATTAGGACATTAATGATTTGGGTTTGCGCCGTGTTGCTACAAAGTTGAATTTGATGCAAATGATGAATTTCTTACAAAACAGGGATCGCGTTGATATCGCTAAAGGCATGATTTCCAAGGCTAAGTCCGACCCAACATTTATCAAACGTATCATTACTGGAGACGAGACGTTTGTTTATGAGTACGACACACAATCCAGGCATCAGATGAGTGAGTGGAGAGCTCCGAATGAACTAATACTAAAACAAACCACATAGTTTTCAGTCCAAAAAGAAAGCGATGCTCACGGTTTTTATGGATTACAACGGTATTGTACACCATTAGTTTTTACCAGAAGATCCGACAATTAATAAGGGCTATTATTTAGATGTTATGAGACGTGACGCAGTTTACGTGAACAAATTTGCCAAAAAGAAAAATATTTGTGGAAAACAACGGGTGGAATTTTACCATTCTAACGCACTGTGGTACAGGGCCATCATTATGTGGAAGTTTTTGCCCAAGAACGAAACTAATACAATCCAAAAGTCATCGGATTCATCTGATGTGCCTTTCTGCGATTTTCTTCTTTTTAATCGAGCGAAAAGTGGGAAAAGCAGAAAGGAAGTAATTGAAACATCGAAGACACGAATCGGTTCTGATAGCTAAACCGAAAATAAAGTTCCAGAAATCTTTAGAGAGCTGGATCAAACGCTGGCGTAAGTGTGTTGCAGTTGATGGGGAGTATCATACCTTGAAGATGCATAATATTGGGTAGTCGAAAAAGTCTTTTCGTATTTCTAATCAAACTTCAACTCATTTTTTTTATATTTATAATGAACTTTATTAAACCAAATATGTATATTACCATTTTGGTCGACCACCTTTTGCCATTTTTCTTTTAGAGACATTATTCCATCAGTGTAAAACTTTTGTGGTTTCTCGGCGAAAAACTGCGACAAGTAATTTTCACAGGATTCTCTTGAAGCCAACTTTACTCCATTAAGGGAGTTCTGCATTGACCGAAACAAATGGTAGTCCGATGGTGCACGGTCAGGGCTATATGGTGGATGCATCAAAACTTCCCAGCCAAGCTCTCCCAGTTTTTGCCGAGTCATCAAAGATGTGTGTGGCCTAGCGTTGTCCTGATGGAAGACGACGCCCTTTCTGCTGATCAGTTCTGGCCATTTTTTTTCGATTGCTTGCTTCAATCTCATCAGTTGTTGACAGTTAAGTGTAGAATCAATCGTTTGAGCAAGCTGGAGCAGCTCATAGTGGATGATTCCTTTCCAATCCCACCAAACACACAGCATAACCTTTCGAGGCGTCAATCCTGGCTTTGCGACCATTTGTTGAGCTTCACCACCCTTGCACCAAGATCTTTTTCGCACATTATTGTCGTATTTGATCCACTTTTCGTCTCCTGTTACCATTCGCTTCTGAAATGGTTCGATTTCATTTCGTTTCGGCAAAGAATCGCAGATGTTAATTCGGTGCTTTAAATTTTTCACAGACAATTCATGTGGTACCCAAACATCGAGCTTCTTTTTGTAACCAGCCTTTTTTAAATGGTTCAAAACCGTTTGATGATGAATGTTTAGAGCCGATGTTTAGGGAGATGTCATGGCAGCTTATGTGACGGTCCTGGTCAATCTTTTCCATAATTTCATCGACTTTTTCAACGATAGGTCGACTGGAGCAAGGTGCATCTTTCACATCGAAATTTCCAGAACGGAAGCGAGCGAACCATTGTTGTGCTACACGAACTGATACAGCATCGTCTCCGTAAACTTCACAAATTTCATTGGTGACTTGCGTGGCATTCTTCCCTTTTTTATACAAAAATTTCAAAATATAGCGAATTTCTTCATTATTTTCACTCATTTTTGAACAGCTATAACTTTTTTTTAACTTCTCCGAATTAAATTTTTTTTTTGTTAAATGAAGCTTAAAATGTCACCTTTCTAACACCATATGATAGGACACTATGTGATTGGTAGCACTGGAGATAGATGCCTCCAACGACATCTATTGACAAAATACGAAAAGACTTTTTCGACTACCCCATATTTCGGAAACTGTTTGATCAAGGTTATATGTGAAGCTAAAAAGGCTGGTATTTGTTTTAATTAATAGAATTTAGTATCATCATTATTCACAATTACTTCAAAACTTATATTTGGAATAGAGTCATAAATTAATATAAGGTAGTTTGAAGAAATCGTGGACCAAGTTGCTTCAGTCGCATTAACTAATGAAATTTTGTCTTAGAATCATTTTCCATTCTCATAAACATTTTATTTCACTGTCGCAGGTTATGATATAAAGAGTTGTTGGAGAATTATAAAGCGTTTTTCAGTAAGAGCGCTTCAACTTTTTTGTTTGAATAAAACACAAACGGTTTGACTTTTTTAACTATTTTTTTTTTTATTATCGAGTTTGAACATATACATTTAAGTAGGAAATTCGATTTCTTTTGCATGACCACCGCGTGCACGTTTTACGAAGTCCAATCGTTGAATCCAATTTTCGACCACTCTTTTGCATAAATCGGCCGAAATTCCAGCAATTTCGCGTTCAATATTGGCTCTGAGCTCACAAATCGTCGCCGGCTTGTTACTTTAGACCAATGACTTCACATAACCCTAAAGAAAATAGTCTAGAGGCGTCAAATCACACGAGCGCGGCGGCCATTCGACAGGTCCATTTTTGGAAATAATGCGCTCATCTAACTTACTCTTCAACAAATCAATTGTAGCGTGTGCTGTGTGGCTTGTGGCCCCGTCCTGTTGAAACCACATGCCGTCTAAGTCCATACCATTCAATTGCGGTCAAAAATAATCGTTTATCATGTCGCGGTATCGATTTCCATTCACAGTAACGTGGCGATCGTTCTCGGCAACGAAAAAATATTGGCCAATTACGCCGCCGACATGTAAACCGCACCAAACAGTGATTTTTTCGGGATGCAACGGTGCCTCATGAATCACGTGTGGATTGCTTTCTGCCCAGTAATGCATATTTAGCTTGTTGACAAAGCCATTGAGCCAAAAGTGAGCCTCATCACTGAAGATGATTTTTTGGAAAATTTATAAATTTTCATAAAAAATTTGCACGATTGCAATCATTGCTCAAGTGTGTAGCGTTCCATGATGAAATGTATACTAATGAAGTTTACAAATGACAAGCGAAAAATAAAAAATATTTCGTCGTTCGCCCTCCCTATCGGAAAAAAGTTGAAGCGCACCTATTGAAAAACGCCTTACATAAAATATTCGGCAGTGTATCCCTTCGGCACAGTTAAATGGCTTTGACATTTATTTTCGGCGTTTCCTGGGACTTCATATTGCAAATTATTTCATATCAAATTATTTTATTCCATCTGAAATTCCTCCACCTCTAAGCCATCACCAGGGTAACTTAAAATGTGCTCTTAAAAACTAATTCTAAGTGCATAAAATATCTTATTAAATTCAAAATATATCTTCCAAAAATGCATTTAAAACCCAACAACAAAAACAAAAATGCTTTTAACACTCAACAACAATAACAATAGCAAAAATGTGGTAGCCAATTTAAGAAAATTCATTCACGATAAAGTCCCTGTATTTAACACTTAAGGGGACAGATACCTGTAAACGGCCATATTTTCCCTGACTTTCATTAAAATTATTTAAAATGAAGAAGTCAATATATTTTTTTCAAAATTGGCAAACAGTTTATTTGTACACTAAAATAATATTTTTTTTTTTAAATTTTTTTATTGCAACTAGTTCATAAATATTTACAAATGACTAACAAGCAACTTAATATTGATAGCATTACACAATTTTCACTCTACATGACATAAAGCATTTCTATGGAGGTATGAGATCGCTAGGTTTAGTGCGTCTGAGCCTTCGTATTAATCAGTTGGTTTTAATTAAATTAAGTGCTTCTTCATTGATGTAGTTTTTTAGTCGTTCTTTATGGGTAACTACAATCTTTGCGATTTCAGTGTTGACGGAGTTTATTTTAAGGTCGCGCTCAATGTCGGAACTTCTGCAGTACCATGGTGCTTTGACAATGCACCTAAGGATCTTATTTTGGAAGTGTTGGATTTGGTTTTTCGTACTTTGACTGGCGCACCCGCATAGCTGCGCACCATAACTCCATACTGGCCTTAGTATCTGCTTGTAAATTAACAGCTTGTTTTCTATCGTGAGAGCTGATCTGCTACCCATGAGCCATTGCATGTTTTTGAGTTTGATGTCCAATTCTTGCCTCTTTTTCTTGACATGCTCTTTCCATCGAAGTTTGCAGTCAAGTGTCATACCTAGGTACTTCGCATAGTTTGAGTATGGGACCTGTTGATCATCTATGTAAAGTGGTATATGTTGTATTTTAGTGTTTGTGATAACTACGTGTACAGATTTTGTTTGGTAAAGTTTAACTTTCCATGTATCAGTCCACTGGCAGATCTTTTTTAACGCGGTTTGTAATGTGGCTGTCGATTCGTTTTCAGTCAAGGCGGTGTCATCTGCAATCAAGGCGGTGTCATCTGCAAACGTTCCTGTGACGTAATTAGGATCAGACGGTAGGTCATGTGTAAAGATAAGGTACAGCAGAGACCCAAGAACGCTGCCTTGAGGTACTCCTGCATTTATTTGTCGAATACTTGAATAATCATCATCTTGCTTGACTCGAAAATAGCGATCTGATAAGACTCCAAGATTTCTTAGTATTGCTTAGGAAGTATTAGTTTTAGTTTAAAAAGGAAACCTTTGTGACAAACTTTACCGAATGCCTTTGCCACATCGAGGAATACGCCAGAACATATATTACTTTTTTATTATCGGGTGATTTTTCTATTTCGTGCGTGATCCTGTGTACCTGGTCGATTGTAGAATGTTTACTTCGAAAACCAAACTGATGTGTTGGAATTATTTTTTTTCGTTCTATTATTTTATTGAGTCTTTTAATCAACAGCTTTTCAAATAGCTTTGAGATCAATGGTAGGAGTGATATAGGTCTATACGATGAAACTTCGTGTCCAGGTTTGCCTGGTTTTTGGAGCATAATAACCTTCGCTGTTTTCCAGAGAATAGGAACGTAATGAAACTTAAAAGATGCATTCATTATGCTAGTGAGAATTCGGATGCTTGTAGGTGGAAACTGCTTGAGTATTTCTGCAGTGATTATATCGAAACCAGGGCATTTTTTATTTTTTAGCATTTTAATTTCCCTTTTTAGTTCGACGCTCGTGACGCGTGGAATTTCTTCAAACTCTTGGAGCACGGATGTAGACAGGCTTTCGGATGTTGCCTCATGAGTTGTAAAAATATCAGCTAGATAATCTGCATATACTTCTGCTTTCTGGGAATTGTTATTAGCCCATTTTCCTTCTTTTATCTTGAGAGGAGGACAGTGCATATGTGGCCTTTTTAAGTACTTTGTGCATTTCCATAAAGAGTAATCCATACGACGATCATTGGACAATGAATGCAAGTAACGAGAAAACCCATCATTTCTAAACTTCTTTATTTTCCGACTAAGGTCTTTGATCATTTTGTCTAGCCTAGTTTTATCTATAGTTGCTCGTGTTTGATGCCACTTACTGCGAAGTTTTCTCTTAAGTGAAATAAGATCTCTGATGTCCTTTGGGTATTGAGTGATGACTGCGGTTTTTTTAATAGTTGAAATACTATAATATTATTTTATATTAAAGTATACGGATGTATTCGTAATTCAGGCAACCGCCAATAATGATAAATGCTTTCGGCCTTGCTAAGGTTGCAAACTGAGCAGGTCATGGTGGGCGTATAGTACTCGTATTTTTAAAAGTTCTTGCGTTAAGGTTGAGGAAGCCACCTCCTGCTCGAAAAATGAGGCTTATGGCATAAGCAGTCTCATCATCATTAAAATAAGGCACATTTAAAGGTATAAGTTGCGGATAAAATTCGTGTGAGTTTGAGTGAACATTTGTTTATTATTTACATTTTATTATTACATTTCATTACCTTCTTTTTGGTGAAAATACAGTTTATTCTCTGTTCACTCGAAATCGTTTGGCTATTCTTATTGTCCAATAATAATAATTAAAACTTCTGAAATATTAATATATTTGTTAATTTGGTCGTGGCAACTTCCAAATCTTTTGGTTTTGAGTTGATTTTAAATGTTTACTTCCTATTTGATACATCCAATAATTTTTATTGAAGTGATTTTGTGTTTTAAATGCGCAAAATCGATAAGTTTAGTATTTTTCCAATTTATTTTACCCAACGAAAACTGTTCCGAAAAATTCCTTACTTTCATTTTTCCTATTCTTTAAATAAATAACACTGCGCAAGTTCAAAATGTGGGCGAAGGTGTTGATAGTTGGTCTTACTTAATTTGGGTCTTCTATGTGAGGCAACTGGCGACTCGGGAGTGCGTAGGTTTAAATCTCCGGGAATGAAACAGCAAAAATGATAGAAAAAGTTGTTTCTAACAGCGGCCGCCCCTCGGCAGGCAATCGCAAACCTCCGAGTGTATTTCTGCCATGAAAAAGCCCCTCATAAAAAACCATTTGCCGTTCGTTGAGGTTCCTCCAGTTGTGGAACAACATCAAGACGAACGCCACAAATGGGAGGAGCAGCTCGGCCAAACACCTAACAGAAGTGTAGCGCCAAATGTTTTTTAAATTTTGTTTTATGTTTTGCCAGATTGACATTAACTCCAGTTGTTGAGATAACAGTACTTATGGGAAATGGATGTACTTATATAGGGAAATTAAATTATAATTCCTAAATTTTGTTTTGTATCATATATAAATATATAAAATGTTAAAAATTAATAAAAAATGTTCTACCTTTCGGTTCTGTTATTGATATGAAAACTTCATATTTGGATAATCGGTTGTATGGGAGTTATGTGTTATAGCAACTCGATCTAAATAATTTTCACCCTTAATATTCTGCTTATGACGTAAAAATGTACTAAATTTCATGTTCTTACCTTCTAATTTGAACAACCAGTTGTACGGGAACTACCGGGTATTTTTTCCAATAAATCTGGTCGTAAGACAGGCTTCAATGGTAGTTTGAATAATGCAAAAAATCGATTGTTATCGCTGTGTGGCAAGTTATGTCGTATTATTGGAATCAAATATCATCGATGCTAGCTGTTTGGAAACAAAAATTCAGTCAGCAGGCTCGATAGCTATTCACCGTAACGGCAGCTAATTCTTCATTTCGAAGGAAATGGACGGCGTGCTCTATGAACTTCGCGAACAGACTTATTTTTTTTTTTACAAAGTAAATTTTAGCGATTTGGAAAATACATGTCATAGCGAGGCAAGTTCAATGATTTTCAGAAATAGTTAAGATAATATTAAAGAACAGTCACGTGCAAAGTTTTAGTAAAATACATTACAACTGGAAGACTTATTGACAAAAAAGTTAAAATATGAACAATTTTTCAAGTACCGTTATCTGAAAAACTAGAGGCAATCTGGCAAAACGGGGAACACCATTTAATTTAGAAGGTTCCAATTAAGTTAGATCAACTATCACAACCTTTGTCCTAGAAAAAAAGTTTAAAATCGAGCGCTGTTTTATGTAAGCTTTCATACCTAAGTTAAGTAGGCCACTGTCCATGAGGATATAGAAAGGTTCGCGTAGGCATGAAGGAACATTGTGATACCCCTTGATTGAGCACAAGCCGCCCCCACTAATTGCGTGAGCTGGTGCGTTATCGTGATGGAAAAGAAAAATCATCCCACTTCCACGATTCAAACGACTGCCAAATAAAAAGAAATAAACCGATCTGGAACTTAGTGCATGTTTTTTCCCCAAGAGATACTACTAAGTAAATATTATTTCGATACGCGCCCGTAGTGTCATCTCTCTGTCTTTGCAAGGACTTTTCAAAGGGCCCTCTTATTCAATTATGTAATAAATTAGTTTGGGGAAAAAGAAATCCATAATGTTTTCGTAAAATGTTTGCGCAAATAGCTTAAAAGTGTTTTATTCATGTTCTTCAGCTTCTGGACTATGCTACGACTACTAACTAGCCGATCAACTTCGATTATTTCTGTGTTTTATTGATATTTTCGACATTTTCTTTAACAATAAAAATGCCTGAACGGAATCGATGAAACTATAAACACCAATCAAAATTTCAGCGGCCTGGCTTGCATTTTCACCTTTACCAAACAAAAACTGTAAAATGTACGGAACTGTCTCTTTGTTGACTTCCATTATTAACACCCTGTAACTCACAACTGAATGAAACAAACAAAAAACAGCAAACGATTTTTTTTAGTGTGGAATGTCACCTCGACAACGATCATAAACTTTAAATTGTTTGATTGATACTTTACGAGACATCGATCACTACAGCTTCAGTGATCACTACACTATTGACAAAATAATGGATTTCTTTTTCCCCAAACTAATATTTTAAATAATATTTTAATTTTTATTGTGTATCCCTGAATTTATTTTATTTTTATTACCCTTTCTAAACTCAAATTAAGCGGCCGCCGTAGCCGAATGGGTGGTGCGTGATTACCATTCGGAATCCATAGAGAGAACGTTGGTTCGAATCTCGGTGAAACACTAAAATTAAGAAAAACATTTTTCTAATTGCGGTCGCCCCTCGGCAGGCAATAGCAAACCTCCGAGTGTATTTGTGCCATGAAAAAGCTCCTCATAAAAATACCTGCCGTTCGGAGTCGGCTTGAAACTGTAGGTCCCTTCATTTGTGGAACATCGCCATGTAAAAAAGTAAAACCAGTTGCTTGTATGGAAAAACAGTTGGACAGTTGCTTGACCAGCTGGGTTTGCGGTTCATACGTGTCGTGAGGTAGTTTATAACTCATACCTTTGCCTACAGGGTAAGTGCATACATGTAAAAATATGCGAGTACCGCGAGCGCCACATAGTGCAAGGAACGTTAAAAGGAATACTTTTCGTTTTTCTTGTTAGTGTGTAATTTGACACTATTGAATGCTGTGTCAGGCTGTGTGCCCTGCTCATGTTCCTAAAGGTGTCACTTATGATTATCTATTCGAGGCAGAACAATACCTACTACAAGAATAAAGAATGCAAGTACAGTAGAATGTTTATTGTTTGTGGATAGGTGAAGCTAAAACCAAAACTGTGTTTGACATTTCATGCAAGTATGTGTACGTCTGCGAGTGTATATGAATTTGAGTGCTGATGTGTATGTAAATGTTTTCAACTATGCTTCATTATATGAATTTTGTTTCATATCAAATTCCATTCTCGGTCAGATGCTTAGGGGACACCTTTTCTCAGAACAGAAGCCGCCAGAATTGGAAGTAGCAGTCGTACAATTCCACCCACCGGCAACCAATTTAGCACTTTGCTCTTATTGGTAACAATTCCAAGCGTATGTGTAAAAACAATTTATGAAAATATGTATGGCAACTCCCAAAAGAATGATTCAACGCAGTGCTCTTGTTTAATAAAATTGTGTTGTTTGGTATATTTTAATAAAATAACAAAATTATTATGCGATAAAAGTGATGTGACAGCAAATGAAAAGCGAGAAAGAAATTTATGCAAAATGGAGTTTGGGCAGATTGTGCACACATGTCGCAAAATTCAAAATAAAAACAACACCCGCCACGGAAATGAAACGTAAAAGAAATAAGTGAGTCAATGTTAAGTAACAAAGCCTGCCTGCACTTGAACATGCACATGCATACGCACTCGATACACATACATACGATTTAGCCACAAGCAATTTCGGAATGCTAATGCAGCCGTATGCAAAATCAGAAAATAAAGGTTTTCTCACGAAATAACAGAACAGAAAGGATGAAGAGGTCCTGCTGTGAGTTTCGAGAAATCTTTAAAGATGATATATGTGACCTGGTCTATTAAAAGGTACCTTACGTGTCAAAAAATCATTTTTCACTTTTTTGTTGATTCGAATAGTGTGTGAAAGGCTCTTTAATATGGTGAAAACCAGAAAGTCATAATTTGTTTAAAAGTTTGTTAAAAGTAAAAAAAAAGAAAAGTTCAAATACGAAAAAGACTGATTTTTTGTCATGATACAAATTAGAATAACGAAGACAATAATTTGTGCAAATTAAAAACTGAACCATTCCTTTACAGTCTGAGGTGTAATGAATACGATACTGAAGTCTGATTTCAAAAAATTTGTTACAAAAAATGTATTCATAACTTTATAAATGGTGGTTTTTAAGGATTTGTCAAAATTTTTGTCACGAATTGTGGCATTGTTTCAACATCAAAAGTTAATTAAAATATTTAAAAACTGTTATTCGGGGGTTTGCGAGTTCGCTGAATATGAATATGAAGTGAGATTATTTAAAATCAAAATGGCGGATCCAATATGTCGGACATGTTTTTTAAAATTTAACGGATCCTCTTAAGATTCAATACACGGGGGCTTTTGACGTTGGTGATTACGAATCCGATATCAGGTTTCAGAAATTCAATATGGCGGATCCAATATGGCGGACATTTTTTTTCAAAATTCATCAGATCCGCTTGAAACTTTTCACTTGGGGGTTTTGGAGGTCGCTGATTACGAACCTGTTGTGGGATTTAAAAAAATCAAAATAGCTGATCCAATATGGCGGACAAATTTTAAAAAATGCATCGAATTCTTTCTAAATTCGTTACTTAGGGGTTTCTGGTGTCGCTAATTGCGAATCCAATATTAAATTTAAAAGATTCTAAATAATGGATCTAATATGGTTTTCGAAACTCAAAAGTCATCGGATTCGTTTGAAATTTTTTGCAAGATTGGAATAAACACTTTCTAATTCTTCATTACACATCATTTCGGCTTCGATATGACTTAGTATTAATAAATCGAGCTCATTTTTTGATAACTCTAAACAGTTGTTTCGCGTACTCTCGATCATTTTTCGTGGTACAATTGTTTGGCATTTCTTAGTACAACATTTGTTAGAGAGAAAGCTCCTGTTCCTCTTCATCCACAGTAGATAAATCTATCTTAACGAAAGCTTTTTCCATATCATTTTCTGAATGAGTCAAATATAGTTCACCATCATCATCGCTATTCGAACTAACATCATCGTCTTCATCGTTTTTAGGAAAATATTTACTGTAAACGGCACTAAACTCCTCGTCAACACTCATTTTTCACTATTTTGTGAACAAAAGACTAACAGAAATTATTACATAAACGTAGTAACAGAGAAGCCACGAATTAGAATAAGGAGGCGTAACACAGCTGTCAACTGTAAAATTGTCAATTTGACATCATATTCGTAGTCAGTGGCTTTAAAAACCTTTACAAACATGTGTCACTTATTTATAGTTATTGTTGCTATTTGGAAAACTTAAGTTATTTTTTCTATGTTCTATGTTTGGAGCACCATCTTGGATATGCCGTTTAAAATTTTTCAAATTTGACACCAGAATCGTATTCAGTACTTCGAAACATTTTTGTCACCGGGTCTTATACGTTTTTTTTTGGCATGGATGTCGGTACAAGAGCTAACTTATTTTTTAAACGATTTCTGCGATTTGCATTAACTTTTTCTTATTTATTTATATATAAAAAAATGTTTTTCACTGCTTCTGTGATTTTATTGATACTGTGATCTATGCTGAAGAAAATAAGCCAAACCGGATTGAAAAATATTAATGTTTAAAAAAGTTACAATAGTTTTTAGAAGTTTAAACTTTAACTGCTGTTTTCTCGATAACTTGTTTTCGCACGTAAGGTACCTTTTCGTAGACCAGGACACATATGTTGTTTTTTTAGCTGCATGAGAACTATCGATATCCGTAACTATGGTTTGACAGCTAAGAATGGCAAACTGTGTTGACATTTCTGTTCAGGCTCTGTTCAGTAAGGTTTGGCAAGTCATCATGGATCGTTGAACTACTCCAAATTATGGAAATTTATTTTAAAAATATAGGGAAAACATAAATCTGTTCGCGAAGTTCATAGAGCACTGGGGATATCATCGGTCATTATTTCTTTAAAATGCAGAATGAGCTGCCGTTACGGTGAATGGCGAGCGCTATTGAGCCATGCTGACTGATTTTTCGTCAATCGATTTATTTGAATACGAGTATTCAAGCCACCGTTGACGTCAAACGCTAAGATTTATTGGAAAAAGTAGTTAAAAATTGGAGTGATCGAATGGAACCTCAGACTCGTTGCCGCGGCGGACATAAGCTGGATATTATATTCAGGAAAGAATGCCATGAAATTATCTACCAGATTATAATGAAAAATAGATTCCAACAACATTTCAGTTTTGTATTAACATTTTAAGTTCTCATAGTCTTACAAAATTCCCGTTACACGGTCTGTCGAAAAACAGAAAAATAAAAAAAAAATTGGCAGATTGATTTATTTTGTTTAGGTTAGATGTTTTGCTTGCATTTAAAATCAAATACTTGAAATAAAACGTTTGGTTAAGGTTTGGTTTTAGTAGTTTAGCTCTGGGACACACTCAGGCTGTTAAGGAGTTCTGATATAGCATGTGGAACTTGTGCGACATAAATTCTTTTAAACACGGGCACAATTTCTGTTTTTAAGGAGTTGCTTTAAAAATGTTCACTTAATGCAGGTTTAAAAAGTGGATGTAGATAATTTATGTTATGAGACAATTTCTATATATTGTTTATTAAAAAATAAGTGGCAACACCATTCGAAAATAATTTAAATTTTATTATATGTATTTATTCAATCATTCCAAGCCATAATTTTCGTTATACCCACATCCTAATACTTCATTTAACTGTACTATTATTTACTATTTTCGCCTTAACTACAAGGTGGCGCAAAAGTAACCTTGCGATGTTTTTGGCTGTAATTTAAAAAAAAAGAAAAACTTTGATTCTTCTTGTGGATTATTTTTATTTGGTCTTTGTATTATTTTTACACCAAGTCGGGAATATGATGTCATGTAAATGGCCGCCGCCACAGTTGATTGCCATTTGAGCCCTCTTTATGACATTTTCCATCACTTTGGCCAAAATTTCCGGCGATAGGTCCTCACATTCTTGACGGATATTGTCTTTAAGAGCTGCAAGAGTCTGAGGCTTATTGACATAAGCCCGCGACTTCAAAAAGCCCACAAAAAGAAGTCTGGAGCTGTCAAATCAGGCGATCTTGTTGCAATCGCCAAAACGGGAGATTAGGCGCCCGGGAAATGCACCCTTCAGCATATCGGTTGTGGCACGTGCAGTGTGTGCCGTTGCACCATCCTATTGGAACCACATGTTTCCAATCCCAATTCATCAAGTTGCGACAAAAAGAGCTCATTGATCATTGCTCTGTAGCGCTCACCATTCACAGTAACCGTTTGGCCCGCGACGCCTTCGAAGAAAAAAGGTCCGATGACTCCTCCAGCGAAAACAGCACACCATACAGTGACTTTGAGCGGATGTAATGGCTCTTCGTGGTTTATACGCGGATTTTCAGTGCCCCAGAAGGGTAAATTTTGCTTATTTACGTACCCGCTAAGATGGAAATGGGCCTCATCACTCATGATTATTTTTGATGAAAAATCATCTTCCTCTTGGTGGTGATTAAGGATGGCTTGAGCGTATGTTAGAGGCGATTGGCCGTCAGCAGCTAACAGCTGATGCACCGTCTGGACTTTGTACGGAAAGATCTTCAAATCTTGTACCAAAATTCGCTGTAAAGACCGTCGACTGATACCCATTTGCGTGGCACGTCGTCTGGTCGATGTCGACGGCGCTTCCATGACATCCTCGGCTACAGCAGCAATATTCTCTGTAGAACGGCTACTCCGGGGTCTGCCACGCCTGGCAGCATCTCGTGTTGTGCCAGTCTCTTCGAGGCGAGCGGCTAAACGTCGCAGTGTTTCACCAGTAGGCGTTGGACGGCGAGGAAATCTGCGACGAAATTCACGTTGTGCCAAAGTCATCGACCGATTATTGGTCAAATAAATAGTCAGCAATATTCCGCGTTCTGGAGCAGTGTAGCGTAACTTTGTTTATTAACGTGTATTTCGCATGTGTTTACTACACAAATGTCAAAACAGAACTGACATTAGGGGCCAATCGCAAAATTTATAGCATTTTCTGATAGGAGGATTACTTTAGCGCCACCTGTTATAAGCTGGCAACGCACAAAATTCTTTGGTTAAAAATTTTGTATTATTTCGAACACGTTCTTTTTTATGCAGACATCCAAACCTTTAATTAAATTTTGTTATTAATAAAAATAGTTTCTTTAAAATCATGGCAGTGCCATTTAAAAAAAAAATTGTGTTAATTGTGCTGTCTTTTGTGCAGCGGTTGTATTTTTTGTTTTTTTGTATTCTTTAATCAAAATCGCATGGAATTCAAAGCTGTCTTTGATCATTCGTCAACTGTTTTGAAAGAAATCGTACAAAAACCTTTCTCAAGCACAAATGCCTGTCGTTTTGCCAACCTTCTCCACTTCCTTTACATCGTGTGCCGAGTATTGCCGAGTATAAAACTGAATTTGATATCGGCGCTTTGCTCGAAATTACTTTTTGTTACCGATATCTCAAAAGTGCTGTCATAGTAGACGCAATAACTCAGCTTCTAGTAAACCAAAAAAGTTTTGGTACAATATCAAGAATGGGTGTGGAATCATAAACGCAAAAGCTTTGTAGCTGCTGGAGGAATGAAGGTATGAAGACTATCATCAGAGTTCGGCGACAAAAAAAAGAATTTACGCCACATGTGGATTCATAGTCAAATCAAGATGATTCGACTAATAGAAATCAGTGGTTCTAAAAGTAGTGTAACAAAATAGCACTTTTTGTGCTAATTCGGCCTGGCCTGTGTCGCTTAGACGACACCTACACCAGCCAACCAACCAACCAGCATGCATTTGGTTTATTCGCTGTAAATTTTTATTCAGTCCAATTGGCGCCATCAGTTCGGAATGTGTTTCGGAAATGCTTGCTTCTAGTGCACTTTTATTTATTCTGACTATTCTTTAGTATATGTTGTTGTTGTTGTTGTGGTTTTATATAGTATATTTGCTTACCTCATCTATTGCACAGCACAAAATTAAATTAGTTCCTGAGATTATATTGCCTTGTCTTACACCAGTCTGTATGAAAAATGCCTCAGATTTGTTAGTTATTTTAGATTCAGTGTTTCTAGAGACATCATTATTAACCTAATTAGTTTTCGGCAATTTGCTTCTTTTCAAAATTTTGTGTATAGTTATTCGGTTAATGGTTCCAAATATTTGTTTGAAATCAATGAAAAGCATATAAAGATCAATGTTGTGCCCGTAGCATTTTTCTATTAATTTCTTGAGGGCGAAATTTGGTCAAAAGTCGATCAACCGAGGCGAAAGCCTCATTGATATTCTAATAAAGGGGTTTTCAATTGGCGCGGGTCGATTTTGGCGCCCTGTGGCAGCCATTTTGTTTTGGTGACATCTGTCAAATCTTTTGTTAATTATTCAGTTGTTTATGCCAAATCATCATGGCAAGTTACACGATTGAACAGCACGTTCAAATGATAAAACTTTATTATCAAAATGAGTGTTCATTAACGCAAACGTTGCGCGCATTGCGCCCATTTTTCGGTAGACGTGGTAGCCCTTCAAAGTCTACTCTTCAACGTTTGGTGGCCAAATTTGCGACCACCATCAGCCAACACCCGTACGTTCAAGGAACGCAAGATCAGCCGAGAACATTGCCGCGGTCCGTGAAAGTGTACAGCAGCACCCGACGCAGTCTATTCCTCGCCGTGCACAAGAACTTGGCCTTTCGCAGACTTCAACTTGGCGAGTTTCGCGTCGGAACTTCGGCCTACACCCGTACAAGATCCAACTGACCCAGGAGCTCAAAGTTGATGACCATAGACAGTGCCGTTTGTTCGCTGACTGGGCTTCGAATCGTTTGAAAGAGAATCCCCGTTTTGGGCGAAAAATCATCTTTAGTGACGAGGCGCATTTTTGGATGAATGGCTGTGTTAACAAACAAATTTGCCATATATGGGATGACACCAATCCACACGAGGTTCACAAGGTGATAATGCATGCTCAAAAAGTTACCGTTTGGTGTGGATTTTGGGCCGGTGGCGTCATTGGTCCGTACTTTTTTGAAAACGACGTTGGTGAGGCGATCACCGTCAACAGCGAGCGCTACACAACGATGATACGTGCCACACAAAAAACGCCACGATTGACATTCTGCATGAACGATTTGAGGGCAAGGTTATCTCTCGCAGGGGTGATGTGAATTGGGACTTTTTCCTGTGGGGTTTCTTGAAGTCTCAGGTCTATGCAAATAAACCAAAATCGGCCGATGCTCTAAAGGTGAACATAACACAGGCCATCGCTCAAATTCAGCCGGATCTATGCGGAAGAGTCATTGAAAATTGGACCACTCGGATCCGTTCCACCGTAAGAAGCCGAGGCGGGCATTTGAATGATGTCATATTCCACACTTAATGGCATATATGCGCCTTTCAAATAAAAAAATAATTTTGTCAATAACTCACACACAGCTTGTTTTATTCCATTTCAACATCTACCCCCCCTTATTGGAAAACCCTTTATAAAGATATGAATAACGGAAACTTTTAAATTCCGGTATCACAGAAACAGAAGTATTATTCAGAAAAATATATAGGTACCTTACCTTTTGTCAATCTTTAATGGCTACTTGACATTTTTTAGAAAATAAACCTCATTCGCTTGGTAACCCGAGCTGCGAATGAGTAAATTTTCTAACATTTGGGTATAGGAATATATAATATCCGCATTACAACGCATCCTTTGAACCCGCTATAGGATTTGCACTTCCGCCGTTTTAGCAATAATCGGTTGACGTTCAAGCGATGAAAAATTGCTTTAAGTACATTGACTATCTATCGCATAAACACTTTAACTCTATGAAGAATCCATCCATAGCAGAGTGTTCTGACTCAACGCATATTACTTTTGGAGGCTGCTCTGCTATCGGACAAATTCGAGTGGTGAAGTTTGGCAGAAAAGCTCGTAGTATTATTTGTTGCTTTGAAGCTTTTGGACTAATCGTAACAAGTATTTGAAACTGAATCGAAATATTAAATGAAGACATTGCCGCGCATATTTCCTTTTGAGGCCCTCGCCTCGTTTGAATTGGTGTGTTTTGGATATTTAGTTAAGAGCGTGTAAAACGGAAACGCAAAAAGATTTTTTATTTTTGTTCTCAGTACTTTATTTCTTAATGTACCTATTGCTAAAAAATAACAATTTCTTTTTGGCCATACAGGCTTCGTTGAACAAGTTGGTAGTTTTCAAAAAATGGCCTTCCAAAAAAAAGTATGTCGCTGGCGACAAGGATTCCGGGACTCACAGGTGTCTGAAATCAAAAAGGCAAGAAGGTTCTTGTTCAGTATGAATTTCGTTGTCGTGTGAACTACGTTCTTTAAAAAAAAATAACAAAATGGCCGGCGTTCAAAGATGAAACCCCGTTTTTGACCATTTCTTTGACTTAAAAGATCGAAAAAAATACTAAAAAATTATTATTTAACAATGGATCAAAAAAAAAAAGAATACTGAAAACAAAAAATATTTTTTGGTTTTCATTTTACTCACGTTTAAAAAAACAATCAAAACACACCAATCCAAAGAGGCGAGGGCCTTAATCTAGTACCTCCGGTCGGCACGTCTCACAGAAAAACACCCACATCTCTGTACTTTTCATGAAATTGTACACATTTAAAAATTCAATTTAAGGGAATTTAAAATTATAACATATTATTTTATAGCGAAAACGTGAAAGTTTGCGCGCCTCACTCTGAGCGCATTCGGTTATTATTAGGGTGTCACAATAAGTATACAACTTGCAAGCGGTTGAAAGTAGAAAAAATCTTAATAAATCATAAAAATGTTGAAGTAAAAATTGTCAATGCTTTCAATGGTTTTAAGCCAACAATGGTTCCTTGGGCAATGGGAAAAGTTCATAAATAGCCATTCGTACTAATTCTCGACACTCCTTTTATATAGAAGGAAACCCCCAATTAATAATCAACGCTATTTTCGAGCCACTTGGGATTTGTAGTTATTTATACCAAAATTCAATGGGCTATAAAAGTATGTACCAGAAATGGTGATGAAAATTAAGATGAAAATTTGTTGATTTTTTTTTTTCTAAGTTGAACAAAGTTTAAAACTTGGATTTATATACTTTTTTGTTGAAAATTAGTTATATTTTCATAAATTAATATGAAATGGGTAACAAACGATAAATCAATCAATCAAAACTTCCCACTAACTCCCAGTGCTATAGTTATTTATCGCATTGTATTGTAGTACTGTCGGCACAAGTGAGATGGATTTGTATGTATGTATTATGCGTACATATAAATTTTTATTAACACATTTACACACTGGCCGGGACCAAATCTATTTCTGTGTACTTATAATTTCGCCAAGCTATGCAAATTCCTCTAAAATTCTCCACTCCATTTTCCTCTGAATTTAAAGGTAAAGGTAATTCGTCAATTTTTTTTTAATTTAATTTGTATATTCTGCTTCTGAAAAGTTAACAACTTGTTATAAACGCTGTGACTGTTAATGGCGCAAATGGCGTTGAATTTTGCATTCATACAAAATTTGCGGTGAAAAAGTAATTGTTAACTTTTTTTTCGCTTAATACTCCACATAATGCCACATATGGCACCAAATTCATACACGTTTGCACCTTATTTTTTTAAATTCACTTTAATTAACTCAATATATTTTCAAAGAATTTTGCATGGTTTGTAACTCGATTCGCATACATGATTGAACATCCTTTGAGGGTAATGTCGCTGTCGCCGAGATTTAAAGAGCTTCTCCTTTGGCCAAAGTGAGGTTACGTATACGCAATGCCAGACCGAGAATTTTGCTTTTGATGTTGCAGTGCTTTTGCCAGTTGAGAGAATTTTCCACTAGAAGAATTGAAAGGAGCTCATAGGCAATAGCAAATGCACACAATGTTAATTCGTGAGTGAAAGTCTATGATTACATACCAAGTATATTAACTATTATAATACCCCATAACTAGCAGACATATTCGGAATGGATTTGCTCTGTGCATCGAAGAGCCATTCTTGTACTTTTTTAGTAATTTAACTGAAGCGTAAAATTGAAGCGTGCTTTGTGTTTTGAATAACTGAACGTTTATGCGAGCGAAGATTAATCCCTGCGAAGGGACTATAACGAATACAGAAAGGGCCTCTCGAAAGATGCGCTCAAATGTTGTTTTAAAATAAAACAAGTAAACATTTAGATTCTTTCCCGTTTCACTATTTTTATTCAAAACAAATTATTGACAATATTAGGTGAAAAACTACATCATTTAAATGCCCACCATGTGCACGTCTACAGGCTGTTATATAAGAATTAAAATTTTGAAGGACTCGCTCACACATTATCGCATGAAATATATCAATCTATACTTATCTCTTATCTTTTCTCTACGTCACAACATGCCTACACGAAAGGGAAATCGGTAGAGACAGCTCTACATAACCTTATTTACAAGGCAGAGAGTTCACTGCACAAACAGGAATTTACTTTAGCCGCTTTCCTTGATATTGAAGGGGTCTTAAACAATTTTGAAGGGGGGCAATTACTGCACCACTCACTGATCTTGGGGTAGAACCGGGCTTGGTAGTCTTCATTGGCAAAATGCTAAATAGCAGAATCATTGAAGCGGAACTAAGAGAATCGGTGCTCAGGAGATTGGTAAGTAGAGGTACACCGCAAGGTGGAGTCCTCTCACCGTTTTTATGGAACGCTGTTGTAAATAAACTTCTGTTAATACTGGAATCGGTGGGCTGTAAGGTGATAGCTTACGCCGATGATATTGTCATTGCTGGCTCTGGTAAACTTGTATCTACATTAAGAGACCTAATACAAAATGCTCTAGACATACTTTCTAGGTGGGCAGAAAAGTGTGGTCTAGGAGTCAACCCAGACAAAGCACAACTCATATTGTTCACTAGGAAACACAGAATCCCTCAACTAAGTCCAATTAAGCTCAAGGGGGAAGCTCTTGTGATTTCGGAAGAAACCAAGTACTTGGGACTAATTATAGATAGGAAACTGACTTGGAAGTCAAACATCTTAGAAAGAGTCAGGAAAGCGAACCTAGCTTTTTATACCTGTAAGAGAGCTTTAGGTAAGACCTGGGGAATTAAACCTAAGGTTGCTCATTGGCTTTACACTGCTATCTTCAGACCCATTCTTCTATATGGAAATGTTGTCTGGTGGTGTGCTATGCAGAAAAAAACCTATTCTAATTTTTGAATAAGGTGCAGAGATCAGCGGAACTAGCAATATGTGGCGCCATGAAAACCACGCCATCCATGGCTTTGGACATCATGCTACATCTGCCACCCCTAGATCTCTTCTGCAAATACTCAGAGGCCTGCTCCGCTTTAAGGCTCAAAGCGAGCTCACAATGGAAGACTGTCACACATGGACATTCAACCATCTTAGACTCCTATACGAATATACCCAGTGACTGTGATTATCACCCTCCCATTCTCTGCTTCGAAAGGAATTTCCTAATAAAAATCCCTTCTAGACTGGAATGGTTTGAAGAAGATCCAACACCCAACACACCCGTTAAGATCTACACGGACGGGTCTAAAATGGACACCGGTGTAGGATCAGGGTTATTTTGCGAAGAGCTTTCTATTAGTGAATCCTTTAAACTACCGGATCACTGTAGTGTTTTTCAAGCGGAAATAAACGCTATTCATGAAACCTTAAAATGGCTAAAGATAAACAGAATATCATCAACGGATATCTGCATTCTATCAGACAGCCAAACTGCCCTACGAGCCCTGGATGCATTCCAAACAACATCAAGGAGTGTCTTACGTTGTCGCCAATCTCTAAATGAGATGGCCAAACAATATTGTATAATATTATGCTGGGTCCCAGGCCACAGAGATATACCAGGGAACTGTAGGGCAGACCAACTTGCAAGAGAAGGTACCTGTATGCCAGACATAAGTAATTTTATGGAGATACCTCTCGCAACTTGTAAGCTTCTCATTAAGGACGCATTAATCAGTTCTGCAAATCAAAGATGGATTAGCGCTAACACCTGTGAAATTGCTAGGCAAACATGGCCAACGCTAAATTTACGTCTGTCCAAGAGTATTATAAAACTGAGTAGACTTCAAATCAGGACCTTAGTAGGGGCATTCACAGGACATATTCTCATAGGAAATCATGCAAGGAGATTAGGCGTTTACACACATGATTTCTGTCGTAGCTGCAGAAATGAGGAGGAATTGGAAACAATTCAACACCTTTTTTGCACATGCTCGGCTCTAGCCAGAAGCAGAAACCGATTTTTAAAATCCTACTTCTTAACAAATATAGATAATCTATACACTTTAGGTATCAACAACCTTTTACGCTTTGTCAAAAGCTCAGGATGCTTCAATATGGAAAGCTAAATGTAGCCCAGCCCCCGCGGCTCACAACGGACCCATTTCATTGTCTAAGTGGCATCGTTGTCTCTATGTGCGATGCGGCTGCCAAACCTACCTACCTATAGCAATCTCGATCCAAATGTTTCTGTTTTCACTTTGCAATCGTTGTTAGACTTTAATTTTTAAAAAGTTGCAGTCTGGATGCCAGTCCTTTTTCTGTCGTCAGCAGATTCAATTTCATAAAAATTTTTCATCAAACTTTAAATTGTTGACTCATCCGGATAATTATTACAAAAAAATCACAAATTTTGGGATATGTGGTTCTTAATGATTGACCATTTTCATAAAAAGTTTCAATAGTTGTAACGCGTTGTTCTATCCTTTAAAATTGCAGAGCTGTCTTCTTGACGTAAAAAAAGCACCGTCTAAGAATTGTTCACCATTGACATCTAGGCGTCACTTTTTAAACACTCTTTATATCTATCACAAACATTTTAAGTACAATACAAAAAGCTGTACTACATACTGGCGAAATAATGACGTCCATCCCGAGCCAAATATATGGGGGCGGTTCAATAAGTACCCGTGTTTGATGACAAAGGGCGTTCCTGAGTGAAGTTGGTGTTAGTATCGTCTGCTGCCATCTATCAAACGACGACAAAACAAATTTCAGACTGATTGATAGATTAATGGTTGGTTAATGGTCGTGAAGGGTTAAGGTATGGGCCTTTAGCACTGAGACCATATTGATCTATTGTTCACCCTATGCTGTCTATTGACTGTTAAGCATGCTGAATTGTACCAGCTCCTTCTGAGGGAGTGATTGAAGGTCTTCATCTGTAAGCATGAACTTGTTTAAAAACCTTTTCCTTTTATGCGTCAACCCCGGACATTGGATGATGAGATGTTCTATAGACTCCTCATCTTCGCAGAAAAATCTGCAGGTGCTGGTGTTAGTTATGCCTAATTCATGTAAGTGTTTGTTGCCGGTGAAGTGACCCGTGAGGGCGCCTGTGAGAGTGCGAATGCTCTTTTTGTTTAACGTGAGGGCCATGTTAGCTCTTTTAGCATTGAAACTTAAGAACTTTTTGGAGTGTCCAAGACCCTCTACGTTATTCCAATGCTGAGTTTTGGCCCAGTATTTTACAATGGTTATAAATCCCTTATTGTTTAGGTGCTGCACCAAGTCATCGACTAGCAGGGACCATAGCAGTGGAGAAAGAACTCCTCCTTGCGGACATCCCTTTACTGTTGTGACATTAAGTTCAGCTTGGCCAAGGAAGCTTTAATAATCCTCTGATTAAGCATTTGGCTTATCCAATGTGTTAATATTGGGTTTGCACCTCTTTTCTCGAGTGCTGTTTCCATGGATTTGTAATTTGCGTTGTCGAAGGCTTGATTGATAGATTAGTGTGGATTTGGCAACTATTCCAATAAGACGTGTTTCGTGATTTTCGCTAAGATGGAAAGAGTGCAGTATCGTTCGAAAATTCGTTGGATGGGAAAAATGCCAGGAGATAAAAACAAAGTGGGATGCTGTCTATAGGTTCAACGAATTTAAACGTGGGCGAAGATGCGTTTTTATGAGGAGCGAGGAGGACGTCCGGAAGACGTGGTTACCAAGGAAATCATTCAAAGAGTACACGCTGATCGACGAACGAAAGTGCAGCGAAATAACAGAAGCCATAGATGCATCGGCCGGAACGGCAATTAATATTTTACATGCTAAAAAATGTGCTGTTTCACCACGATAATGCACGAGCACTTTCATCTGGAGTTGTCGCCGCCAAACTGCAGGAATTGCGTTTGAATTAGGTGAATTGTATTCACTTGCGAGAAAAAATGTTAGTGCAAATAGTAAGTTATCGCCGAGACGGAGGGGTATTTTGGAGATTTCAACAAGTCTAATTTTTTGGAGGGGTTAAAAACATGGTCGGAGCGTTGGGAGAAGTGTATCTTTCTAAAAGGGAAATACCAAGTAAAGAAAATCACGAATGAAAGACCAAGTAAAGAAAATTAGTTAAGCATTGGGTCCATCGCTTAAAAATAGGAATCTTTGTTGTTGTTTTTTTTTTTTTTTTTTTTTTTTTGAGTTTGCAAATACACAACAAAATTTGTCAAAATGATTTTTTTTTTTAATTTCATCATGTTTTTACTATATGGTATTTACATAGTTCTGTTAAACCAACACGATATCTGTGCCCACCATGACTCCTCTAACAACACAAGATGTGCATATACAAACATTCTCTAACTTGTTGGCATGGTTCAGACCATTTATCACCTGAACCGCATATGATTTCATTTATTAGCTCTGGAATCATCTCGTGATTACTAACATGTACCACACTTCTCACGTAGCGCCAAAGAAAGGAGTCCAATCGTGTTAAATCGCAAGATTTCGGCGTTCACTTGACCTCGTTGCCTGGTGAAATAATACATACTCACTAATTTTCATTTTTCTCAAAAATTTTATTTTATTTTATTTATTCATCATCAGTTTCTTTTTTATCTCCTTCGAAGTAGTCCACCTCAGATATAATACACTTGAGCCAGCAAATTTTCTAGTCCCCAAAGAAGTTCTGATATGAACTTTTTGGTATGTCCTTGAGTTCTCTCAGCGATTCGGTTTGTTCTTTCATGGGTCTCTTCAATCTTGGAAACAGGAAGAAGTCGCAATGGTCCCAAATCTGATGAATACGGCGAATGAGGTATGATAACGGTGTTGTTTTTGGCCAAATAATCTCTCACAAGCAAAGATGAGTGAGCAGATGCATTATCGTGATGCAAAAGCCATGCATTTTTTTCCACACTTCTGGGCGTGTTTTTCGTATTGCTTCGCGCAAACGGAGCATAACTTCAAGGTAATACTGCTTATTTACCGTACAACCTTGTGGTAAGAACTCCTGATGAACTACGCCATGAAGAAAAAAACAGTGGTCTTAGCTTTCCTGGACTCTTCCATTGAAACGATTGGGCATTGGTTTCGATGTCATAACCATATTTCCATGATTTGTCACCAGTTATGACCCTTTTAAGAAAATCTGGATCATCTTTGACTTAGCAACTTCTCTAATTGTAATTCGACAATTCTTCATAACAATTTTCTTCACTTTCTCAACATTTCATTCATTTCATCGGTTGTTGAGTGCTGGGGCGTCCAGAGCGAGCGTCGTCATTCACACCTTCTCGGCCTTTTGTGAAAAGCGTGTACCACTTGTAAACATTTCTATGACTCAGAGAACTCTCTCCGTATGCCACTGTTAACATTTCAAGTGTTTTTGAGCACCTAATTCCATTTTTAACACAAAATTTGATGCAACTTCTTTGATCCATTTTTTTCGATAGCAAAAAATCGCCGAACACGCAAAACATTTGTCTTATTTATACCTCTCACAAATAAACTAAACATGCGATATTGCTAAAACCGTGAACATATCTTCTAGACGAGTCTACCAACATAAAAAATAATAATGATCGAAAATCGAATGTGCGTAGCTCCCGAAATTTTAAATTTCACCTTGTTTTTTTAACACACCTCGTACGTGGTGGGAATTTCGCTTGTAATAGAGCAGTTCGACAACCTACGGCTCGCGAGCCACATGCGCTTCTTTGGATGTGAAGCTGCAGCTCTTTAGTTCCATACGCAAATATTATTTGTTTTAACAAAAAAAAAATATTATAACATGGAAAAACGTTCTGAATCGATTAACAAGGATTAAGCACCGACTTTTCTTGCATTCCATTGCACACGCTGGCTGTAAGGAATTTTTAAACGAATTGGAGACTCAGTATTCCGACCTCCTTCTTCACAATAAAGTGGGATGACTTTCCAAAGGTAAAGCGTTTAAACGTTTTGCTTTGTGCTTAATGAAATATTTTAAATGATTCCTAAACTAAAAAAGAATCTAAGAACTCCTGAATTAGAGAACGGCAATAATTGCAAAAATTTCACTTTATGGTGGATATCACAGCGAAAATAATTTTTTTTTTTTTTTTTTTTTTTTTTTTTTTTTTATTTTACATTGCGACTAGTTACAAAGAAAAAATTTTATTAACTAACGAGCAATTTGTTTAGAATTTAGAAAATAAGGTATATACAACAGTTCACGCTAAGGTGTGGTTAGTACATTAAGTCTTTGGGCTTTCTGCGTTTCAGTCTTCTTCTCCAATTAGCTGGATTAGCGAGAATAGTGGCCTCCGTATTAACGTGCTTTTTAACCTTTCATCATGGGCTTTTGCTATCTTTTTTATCGTGTCTACCACCGAGTCAATATTTAGGTCGCGTTCAAGATCGGAGCTACGGATATACCACGGAGCACCGACTGCACATTTAATAATTTTGTTTTGGAGCCTTTATATAGATTGAATGTTACTTTGGCTGAAGCATCCCCATAACTGTGCGCCGTAGGACCATACAGGCTTCAGAATTTGTTTGTATACAATCATTTTATTATTGGTGGATAGTGCTGATTCCTTTCCCATAAGCCAATACATATTTCTGTATTTTAATTCTATTTCTTCTTTCTTTTTCTTTACATGGGCTTTCCATCTTAGCTTGGCGTCTAGAGTTATGCCCAGATACTTTGCAGTATTTGAGTATGGAACCTGTCTACCATTTAAATATATTGGAACATATTTGATTTTGTTTTGGGTGAAATTTATATGCACAGACTTGCTTTCATTTAATTTAATATGCCATTTATTGGGCCAGTCATATATTTCATTTATGGCTAATTGTAATTGTGATGTCGATGTGTTTTCCGTGTTTCCTATCGAAAGAATAGCTGTATAGTCGGCAAAAGTAGCTGTTACGCAGTTTGAATTGCATGGCAGATCGCATGTAAAGAGCAAATACAATAAAGGGCCAAGTACGCTTCCCTGGGGAACCCCTGCTTTGATTGTTTTTAGACATGAATATGAATCTTCTTGTTTTACTCTGAAGTAACGGTCGGATAAATACGAATGTAGGATGGTGGAGTACTGCTTGGGTAGCAACGCATTTATTTTCTTCTGTAGCCCATAGTGGCATACTTTGTTGAACGCCTTGGATATATCAAGGAATACCGCAGAGCAGGTTTTTCTTTCTTCAAAAGCATTTTCTATTATTCGCACTATCCTATGTACTTGATCGATAGTCGAATGCTTCGTGCGGAATCCAAATTGGTGCGTCGGTATAATTTTTTTGTTTTCTATTATTATGTTGATCCTTTTGATTAACAATTTTTCCACCATTTTCGATAGTATTGGAAGAAGGGAGATAGGCCTGTATGATGTTACAGCGTGAGTATCTTTACCTGGCTTATTGAACATAACGACTTCCGCTGTTTTCCAATATATTGAAAAATATTTTAGCTTAAATGTGGTGTTGACGATATTCGTCAATACAGCAATAATATTGTTCGGGAGCTGTTTCAATATTTCAGCAGTAATGAGGTCGTAGCCTGGCGATTTTTTTATCTTTAGATATGAAATTTCTTCTAATATTTCGTCTTGTGAAACCGGAGGGATCTCATTTATAGCATTCTATCGCCGTCGTGATCCATATCATCAGCCATTACCGATCCATACGGTGTGAACGTCTCCTCGAGGTAGTTTGCGAATGTATCTGCTTTTTGTTTATTTGTTTTGGCCCACTTAATGCCATGTATCTTGATGGGTGCGTTCTGAGATAACGGTTGTTTTATATTAATTTTTTAGTACATTTCCACAGTGAATAATTTGTCTTCCGTTCATTTGTTAATTCTTGCAGGTATTTTGTGAATGAACTGTTTTTGTACGCTTTAATTTCGTCGCTAAGTGTTTTGGTTATTTTATTTAGCTGAGCTTTGTCAAGAGGTGATCTTGTTTGATGCCATCTTCTTCGTATTTTCCGTTTCTTCAATACCATTTCCTTTATTTCTTTGGTATACTTGTGACCTGAAATGGTTTTCCTTATAGTTGGTGTACTCTGCCAAGCTGCGCGTTGGATGTTATTTGTCAATCGAAGTACTTCGTCATCGAGTTGATCCTTTGTGCTGATTATCGGCAGGTGGTCATCTGGGCCTTCCAAAATGTGTTTAAAGTAATCCCAATCTGTAAGGTGGTTAGTCAGTTTAAATGGATGTTGTATTGTCGTTACATTTTCGTGCAGTGTTAGATAAATAGGAGAGTGATCTGATGACATATCCATGCCATTCTCAATGTTAACATAAGCGGTTGATACTTTTTTAGCGATGAAAAAATCAATTAAGTCCGGTGTTTTATGTGGATCTGTTGGCCAGTACGTTGGACTGCTCGTCGATATAGCAATGCATCCTGTCTTCTTAAGTGCATCGTAAAGTTCTCTTCCTTTGGTTGTTGTGAGTCGCGATCCCCAGTGAGTATGCTTGGCATTGAAGTCGCCACCCATTATAAATCTATTCTTGTGGCTGTTTATCAGTTCAATGTATTGGGCGCATTTGATTGTATGTCGTGGAGGGCTATATACCGCGGAAATTGATATTTCAGTTTTGGCGTATATCGTAACAGTTGTTACCTGGAATTCTTCCGTGAATATTTTTTGGTCTTCGTGATGTTTCAAGTTTCTTTTGATGATAATTGCACTCCCTCCTCTTGCACGGTTGCTAGGGTGGATAGTGTGATAAACATTGTAATTTTTAATTTTTATTGACGACTCCTTTGTGAAGTGTGTCTCTGCAATCAAACATACATCCACTTTTTGAGAATCTAAAATAAATTCCAGCTCTTTTTGATGCTTTAAAAGCCCGTTTGCGTTCCAGAGCATTACTTTCAGGAAGTTTGGCATTATAACTTAATATATTTTGCAGATATTTTTCGACGTTTTGCAGTCTTTTTTCGAGTACCAAATTGAATTCATGTTGTTTTGTTAGTTTCTCTAGGATCAGTTTCAAAATGTTATCTTCCTCAATTTTGTTAGCTTTCAATGCTTCTGCAAATGTAAGCACCTTTGGTGCCGTATCTGATGATAGCAGAGTTTGCTGTTTATTTTCTGTTTCAGGTAGCCCATCTTTATTAACGGCTTCAGCTACTTCTTTGTTTGGGTGTAAAGTTCCGGTAGTAGCTTTATTTTTGTTAGTTTGCTTGTCACGTATCTTTTGTAGCTCTTTTGCTACAATGCAACCTCTGTAACTAGCCGGATGGGCTTCTCCACAATTGCAACATTTCGGTTGATGTTCCTCCGGTTTTGTGCAGAGAGAAGTTTGGTGCTTGCCTGCGCACTTAACACATCTAGGTTGCTTTCCGCAGTAGTTATGGGTATGTCCAAAGGATTGACAGGACTTACATTGAGGTATAAACGTTGGTTGTCTAACTGGTTCAATGTTGACTACTGAATGCAGTATGGTTTTTATATTATAAATTTTATTTATGTCTTCCGAAGTTTCAAATGTAAGAAGGAACATATCAAGCGGTTGCTTAGTTTTCCATTTTAATTTGTTTATCGCGTTGGTTATTTTTAATCCCTGTTTATTCAAGTCGGAAATTATATCCTTGGGGTCACATGAGTGGTGTAAATTTTTGGCTATGACCTTAATTGGTCCTGACTGCTTATCTTCATAAGTGTACCATGAAATATTTTTGTTTTTCAGTGCTTTCGTAATTTTCCTAAAATCATTTGGGTCCTTGGTAGATACTTTGTAATATTTGTTGCTAAGCAGTTTAATTTGAAACTCTTCGCTTGCCTCAACTTTCGCTATGTTAAAAAGCTGTTGGTAATTACACTCTACCGAGACCATTATAGGTGGAGGTCGATGGACCTTTTTTTTACTTCCTTGGTTTCTTGAGGATTTTGAATAATTGGTGAAGAAACCAATAGTTCGGGGGAAGAATCGGCTTTCCTCTTTTTGCTGGATCTCTTTTTGAGTATCCATTCCGTTTCACGGGTTAGCTCTTCTTCATCGGTTTCATATATTTTATCATTTGCATTTTCTATTTGAAGTGCATTTTTTCCAACATTGGATTTTAATTGGCCATTTTCTGATTTAAGGTGTACTACTTCTTTTTTAAGATCAGCGAAAATAAATAAGCTAAATCTAAAACTGCAAGGAAAGGGGATCCAATCCTAAGTGTTGTTAAATTGATTTGGTTTGAAGGAAAAATAATAATTTTTGCAGAAGATATTTAGAACGGTAAATTACTTCATTTTCAATTTCCAAAGCAATGTGACGATAAGTCGTACTGGTGACTGTTGACACGAATTACTTCAGCACACTTATAAAAAAATTAATGATGAATTTGCTAACAGATTTGAGCCATCCAGCCATCCACATTGAACTTTCTGGAATTGATGCAGGATCTCCAGAAATGCAATTGATCGATTTAAAAAGTAAAATATTGTGGAGTGGAAAATTTACAGATTTGAAAAGCAAGCTAGAGGAGTTGGAAGTCCAAAAATGTACAACAAATGCAAATTTAGAGTCGTGTTTGAAAGTCGATTCAGAGAACGTAAATTCATAGAGAAGGTTCAGTCCCGGCCCGTTTCTCATTTTGGGCTCTAACAAAACAAAGGTAAGAAATTGAACTCAGAAATTACTTCACCACAAGTTAACAGTAGGAAGTTACAATAATTAATATGGTACCCGGAGAGAAATGAGAGGGAGAGAGAGACACACACAAGTGTGACAAAATGTAGTTTACATTTGCTTCCATATAAAATAGATTCGTTCATTTGATATGTCCATATGATTTGTATGCAAGTTTACATATTAGATTAACGTTCTCTGCTAGATTTTAGGTGCCCCAATGCAGCAGTTTTTCTTATTAACGGAGGCAGCTCCTCCAGCACTTTCAAATTCTCCATTTTTTTTTCTTTGCTTTAAAAATTCATTTACAATCTAAAATATATATTTTCAATGGTTGAAACTTAACAGAAAGTCTAAAAAGTCCCCATAAAGTTAGTGAAGTGATAGCGTCGAACGAAAGATGAATAAGAACGAAAGCTTTCATCGGATAAAAAATAAAAATACACGTGTATCGGCGATTTTCATGTACACTTCAGAATTTTTTTTTTGTATTTTATAACTTTAAACGAGCAATTCTTGTAGGCATATCTGTATAGCCACACGATCTCAGGATTAGCTTAACGGATTTGAATGAAATTGGGCACACAGATAGTGTATCACATTTCTAGACTTTTCACCTAGGTGTTGCCACTGACAACGTTTCACAGGGTTGCCACCTGTTCGAAATTAAAAAAAAAAATTGCATGAGATATGCCGATGTGGGTATCAAAAGAAAGGTATTTCACTCCGCATTACAATAGAGATATAAAACCCCGAAACTAAAATTAAAAATTGTTACATTAAAAATTTTAATGCTTTTAAAGAAACTTAGGCCTTTTATTTTTGCGTTTGTAAGCATTTGTGTCAGTATCGCGGCAAATAGACCAACAGTATTCGCCAAGCATATGCGTAATGTCTTGTCCTTTAAAGCGCTTTTCAATAGCCGCAATGTCCTGATGGAACCTTTCGCCATGTTCATCGCTACAAGCTCCTAAATCACCAGGGAAACAATCTAAATGATTGTGAAGGAAATGGATGTTTAGCGACATTAATATGCCCATTTCGCCATATGCCGAAATCATTTCTGCAACAATATTTTTATAATTGTCAGCTCGTTTGTTGCCAAGAAACTGCTCAATAACGGCAACTGTGCCTTTCCATGCACGTTGTTCGATAGCATTCAATTTTGATGAAAATTCATAACTTGCAACTATTTTTATTATCTGCGGACCACTGAAAACACCTTAAAATATACACATCATTAAAAAAATAAAGTTGCTAAAAGCCTTCGTAAAAAAAATACCTGCATGAATCTTTGCGCCGCTCAGTTTCGGAAAAATATTGCGCAAACTTGCAATCGCCTGGCCCTGACGATCCACTTTTTTAACAAAATTTGATACGACACCGAGCTTAATGTGTAGTGATGGCAAAATGATTTGAGATGGCTGCACTAATGGTAGATTTTCTATACTTTCTACGCCTACAAAGTAGTAGCATGTTCCCGGCTTCCACCTAAATTCAGTGTAATGCTGATCTCTTTTGCGACCTTCCCATGTACACAAAAAGCACTTTTAGAAAAAAAAATTCAAGAAAATCTGAGAATTGATAAAATTTTTTTTTTTATTTTACATAATAAAAACACTTCCACGAGTCTGCCTGCAGAAATTCAGCGCGATTGGATCACGGAAAAAGGGTTAAAAACTGATCCAAAGTTTTTCACACAGGCGGACTACGAGCTCTATATTTTATACATAAAAAAAAAAACAAAATCTGAAGTGTACATGAAAATCGCCGATACACGTGTATTTTTATTTTTTCTCCCCTTTCCGAAAAAGTACATTTGGTTCATAGGGCAGAAAAAAAGTTCGTTTTTGTAACGCAGTGTTATCACTAAAAATATTGTTTTGATCAATTTGTTTATAAAAAAGTTTAATTTTTTTCTTTTTCATTTCAAAATTTAATTTTTTTTTCCTTAAGAATAGGCAAGTGCAAAGCGTAATAACTTATTTTAATGAAACATTTTTGTGTGTTTGATTTTAGTTGATTATAAGAGGCTGTACATTGCACGGCGTAAATTAAAGAAGACCCACGCTTGAGCAGCTGTAGCGCCGCCATTTTTATTTAAAAAAATTTTTTGTATATTCATTTAAGTATTTTAAGATAATAAACACTCTGAGTTTTTCGCAAAAAATTATTGAAAAACTCGTTGTCTGGAGCAGCTGCCCTCTTAACTTATGCGTTTAGGTGAAAATGTGTCTCGTGGTGCATGGTGCACAAATCACGCAATGCGCGAAATGCACTTCTTGCTCTCATTTGTTTGAAAAAAAGAAAACAAAAAACATATTTTGCGATGATTCATATTTTGCAAACCTGGTTCGTCTGAAAGATTAATAATAGCAATAACAAAAATTGGTGCTTACATGCTTTGTTTGGTGCTTGGCTGAGCTCTGCCGTCAATTTGGGGAGTGTGGCTTGATGTTTTTCCACAAATAAAGGCATCTGCAGTTTTATGCCCCTTCCTAACGGTAGATGGACTTTTATGACTGGTATGCCAAAAAACAAATTTATTTCATTGTATACACAAGAGGAATATTTGGGTATTTAAAGTTCGAAAGGCATTGGCTGGAAGTGCAAATAATATATTTTCAGCGCACAGGGGTGTACGCAGTACTTCTCATATACCCACATATGCATCTACATATAATTTTCATAGAATGTTAAATACATTTAAGTACAAACCTGTTAACTTGGCTACAACAATATTTTAAGCTTGAATCTTAAGAAAAGGAAAAACGAGTGCAAATCATCTACGCAGTTATAAAAAAAAACTTTAACTTGCAATTATTTTTCTCAAACAGTTAACTCATCTTGGCTTTGACTCGAAATATGAGCTATACAGCAAATAATCAAAGTCGTAAAAGTAAGTTGCTCGCTATATCTTCCAACTTCAATTCCATTGACAGGAGATAAACAGAACAAGATGAGTTTGCTTTAATATTGCGAAGGTGACTTGCAAGGCAGCATAACGGAACAGTGGTGCATTTGTTATCAGCTCGGGCCAACAATGCTATTAATTTTGACAAAACTTAACTAAATGTAATTTCTAAAATTTTTCTTCTTTTTCTTTTACTAAAATATTTATGTCGTCCCCCTTATGAGTGAAACATGAATGTGCAAATTTTTTCAATGTCAAGTTAATGTCTTGACTTGATTAACCTTTTGAAGTTCCATTTTATACCAAAACCCAGAATAACATTCGTCCAGGGAAATCACAATAACTTTTTATAGCCGACAACAAACCTTCTAAATTTGCAAGAGCAATAAATTTTCATTTTTGTATAAATACATCCATGTTTCTGGCATAAGGGAATGTTTCTGGCATGTAAACGAAGGGAACTTCTACGGCTAGCAAAGTCTCGTCCCTCGAATATGGTGGGTGTCTATGTGGTGAGACTTGGCATTACATCGAGTCCCTTTTACAGCAGCTATCTGGAACATGAATTGGACTTGTCTTAGCACCTTCCCCAGTTCTTCTGCTTTCGCGGGACTAAGATTTAACTAAACAACCGAAAAATATTTAAATAAGCCTATAGAAGGGGCTTCAGGCGCTAAACTGCGCCTAAACGAACATATTTTCAGTGTATTGCTTCCTGATTCATTGTAGAGTTCTGTTGTAGCTAATAGAACAGTTGGTACGACGAGGATTGTCATGATGCCGCAGAAAAGAAGGATGCTGCCTATAGAGTCACGCTGCGATCGGGCGCATCGCGAGTCATGTGGGATCGTTACCGAAGCTAAGAAAGGAAGAGAGTCTTATTATCAGAACGAGAAACCGAGAAGCCGAAATATGTGAGTGCCCGAGAATTCTATCAGAAATTTTGGCGGCTTACAGAAGGTTTTAAGAATGGAACGTTTTCCTGTAAGAACATAGACGGCGATCTGGTGACTGACATCCAGAGCGTACTTAAATTATGGAGGGAACACTTCTCGAAATTGTTAAACATTGACAGCTGCACATGCCAAAGAGAATGTGAAGATCCTGATACCCCAATCGTTGACGACGGAAATGTCGTTGCACTACTCGACCAAGGCGAGGTGAGAATAGCGATAGTGCGTCTAAAGAGCAACAAAGCAGCGGGAGCCGACGGACTGCCGACTGAACTATTTAAACATGGCGGCGAGGAGCTGGTAAGGTGCATGCATCAGCTTCTAGGCAAAATATGGTCGGATGAAAGCATGCCTGCCGATTGGAATTTAAGTGTGCTCTGCCTAATCCACCTGCGGGTTTGTCTTCTAAATATCGCCAATAAGGTTCTAGCGAGCGTGTTGGGAGAAAGGCCGAAGCCGAGCATCAACCAACTGATTGGACATTATCAGTGTGGCTTTAGACCTGGAAAGACTACCATCAACCTAATAATTTTAATACGCCAAATCTTGGAAAAGACCCATGAAAGGAGAGTCTCCATCTTTCGTCGACTTCAAAGCTGCATTCGACAGTACGAAAAGGAGTTATCTGTATGTCGCGATGTCTGAATTTGGTATTCCCGCAAAGCTAATACGGCTATACAAGATGGCGTTGCTCAATTCCAGCAATGAGATTAGAATTAGGATGTGATACCAGATAAGGTTTCAGACATGGCGGCTCGTTGCCGTGCAACTTCTTAAAACGATGTTGCAAAAAATCATGCGAGCCTCGAATTTAAAAACTCAGGCACAATTTCTTATAAGAGCGTACAATTTTTGGCGTATTCCGATGATATTGGCTGTTAGTTCTACCTTTTTCCAACTGGAAAAAGAAGCAAAGGGAATGGGTATTGTGATGAGAACGGAACCTATTATCTCCTGGCATCAAACAAACAGTCGGCGCACTCGCGGATCGGCACCCACGTCACTGTTGACAGTTATAATTTCGAGGTTTTAAAAGACTTCGTTCCAGTATTAATACCGATGACAATGTCAGCCTTGAAATACAACGAAGAATCTCTCTTACCAACAAGTCCTACTTTGGATTAAGTAGGCAACTAAGTAGTAAAGTACTCTCTCACGGGCAAAACTAACACTATACAACCGTCATCATGCCCGTTCTAACAGATGGGTGAACGATAACAATATCCGTCCCTTGTATTGTTTGAGAGAAAGATTTTGGGAAGATTTTTGGACTTTTGCACGTTGGCGACGTGTGTTGAGCTGCATGAGCTTTATGACTAGATAGACATAACGCAGCGAATAAAGATCCAGCGGTTACGTTGAAAGGTATCCTTTGCGTTGGAAATATCGAGTTGAGGAGGACTGGACTTCATTTGGCGTGTCCAACTGGCGGCAGTTAGTACGATAAAGAAACGAAACAAATTATTTTCTTTACTTCGTAAAAACCACAAAAATCACGACTGCATGAATGCGAGAAATGTGGGCAAAAAGTAAAGTGAATTTGGTTGTAAAACGAAAAATCCTTATTTATTCTCGTAAATCAATTTCATCCCCTTCAAAATAATCCCCTCTCGATGAAATACACTTATGCCAACGATTTTTCCAATCCCCGAAACATGCCAAATAGTCCATTTCCGGTATAGCCATCAGCACCTTCTTCGATTCAGCTTTTATCTCCTCAATCGACTCGAAACGCGTTCCCCGGAGTGGTCTCTTGAGTTTTGGGAATAGCCAGAAGACACACGGAGCCAAATCAGGCGAATACGGTGGTTGCGGAACGATATGCGTGGAATTTTTGGCGAAATGGTCACGAAGAACGAGTGCAGTGTGAGACGGTGCATTATCGTGATGCAAACACCAAGAGTTGTTGGGCCATAATTCTGGTGTTTTTAGACGAATTGCTTCACGTAAACGACGCATAACGCTCAAATAATATTCCTTATTAACAGTTTGGCCAGGTGGAAGAAATTCATAGTGCACCACACCACGAAAATCTAAAAAAACTGTCATCATGACCTTTATTTTTGAGCGACTTTGACGTGCTCTTTTCGGTCTGGCCTCGCCTTTAGCACGATATTCGCTTGATTGGTCGGTTGTTTCAGGGTCGTAAGCATAAATCCAAGTCTCATCTTCCGTAATGATGCATTTGAACTTGTCCTGATAGTTTTCGTTACGAAACGAGATTTGACTTTTCGTAGGCCCAAAATGGTCCTTCAAAATGGTTTTCACAGGTCCTTCTGATATTCCGATCATATCAGTAAGGTCTTTAACAGTCAACCGACGATTTTTGAGCACTAACTCCTCCACTTTATTGACGTGTTGGTCATCTGTTGACGTCGATGGTCGTCCGGAGCGCTCCAAGTCATCAACACGTTCTCGACCCTCTTTGAAGTCTTTGTACCACTTATAAACATTTTTCTGCGACATGGTCGAATCACCAAATGCCTTCTGCAACATGCTAAACGTTTCCGCAGCCGAAATTTCATTCTGCAAACAAAATTTGATGGCACTTCTCTGCTCAATCAAATCAGACATTGTAAAAATCGAAAAATGCACTCTTGGTCGTTTGGTAAACACAAGCGTAAATATATTACTGATAATGACATTCACATGAAAGTTGGCCCAGATGTTATTAACAGTACTGCCAACTCATGAAAAAAATAACTAGAGCGAAATTTTAATTCCGTGAAGTTTGACAAATTAATTCACCTTACTTTTTGCCCACAGTAGTATGCAAATGCCAAAAGATGCCAAATATATTAACTAACCGTGAAAAGAAACAAATGTTGGCGAAAACAATTTTGCCCGGGTAATCACGAATGAAACATCAAAAGAGAATTTCCATTGTCTCCCTTCCAGATATTTCTGTGCGTTAATCGGGACTGCCCGTTTAGCTCGCAAGTAACATTCTTGTGCCAATGACTCCAAATATGAGTAGGGATGCCTTGAAGAATAATGGAGTTACGTAACAGTTCGAGCGACATGTGGACATGAGGAGCGGCATGCTTGGCTTTTGGCCATCCAATAACGGAATCCAGCCAGTTTATATAGTCTCAGGTTGGACGCTTTAAAAAGCAATGGGATTACATAACAGTTTGTCACAAGGAAAATAATACAGTGCTGCCAAATCACATGCAACGTTAGATTCAAGGGCAGTTTTGTGTTTTATTCACTGCTTGGTGGTGTAGCACTCAACATCTTAGGAATAAAAATATGTACAACAATATTTGTATTATATTTTGTGCCACACCCGGACCATTGTGCATTATGGGCGGTAATAAATTACAGTACGCAAATTGTTCATCAGCTTTATTTAACTATTAGACAAAGCATGCAATAAAAGGCAGATTTTCGTACTTATCTACATACGTATATTATATACATACTCGTATAACGCCTACGTACACATACACATGCGTACAACAAATCAGTAGCCAAACGATGTGAATTAACTCCTGAAATTCAAAAGGACTCGCATAACACTGTGGAACAAATTCAGGTTAGCAAAAATTAGGTCCATTCTGAGAGTGGCGAGTGAAAATAGAGGCGAAATTAAAGGACCCGTATCGCGCCGTTTGTTTATGTTAGTTCGAAATTTTTTTTAATCGGCCTTCGAAGTTTGCAGTCAAATGCCGATTTTCAGTATATTGTTTATATGGTTTTTTGGCTATAACTCGTCGACTAATTGATATTTTTTCAATCTGTAAAAGCCAAATTATTGCTAGAGACCTGTGCAACAATTACAATTTTTGAAAAAATTTATTTCGAAAATTTTTGTGGTACTTATGAAGCAAAATGTTGGAAAAATTATTTTTTTTTTATGTTTTTTGAAAATATTTTCCACAAAACTAAGTGTTTTTGACTTTTTTTGTGGTCTATAATATGCTTCTCAGTTTCATTTGAAAAAAAATTGTCTTAGACGATAATTTGCGCTTTAGGCATACAGTCATAATACAAAACTTGCGTTTTTTGAGCTTAATATTAATTTATTTCTCATTTTTTATTTACCAATTTTGTTCACTGTTGGTTTTGAAGAAACATAGAAAAAGAAAGTATAAAAATATGGAAAAAATATAATTTTGAAATGTTAATAATGAAAAGTTTTAAGCAGAAAAATAAAATAAATTAAATTAATAATTTGGCCAGCTGCCGTTTAGCAGGCGGCTGTGGATCAACACCACTGCTCTCTCTAATGTCTTGGTCATCGTCATCATCATCAGAGAGATCGATTATTTCGTCCAACAGATATTCTGGATTTTCATCTGTGTCTTCCCCTTCTTCCTCTGTTTCCTCGTCTTCCTCTTCTTCAAAGGTGTTTTTATAATATACCACCAACAAATTTCAGCGAGTATCGCATCTGGAGATTTCTTTCCTCTGTACCCGAAACGAAAATAGTTTTCAATCGTTAACATGTTTAAATTGTGCACTCTGACCAAGATATTAGAAAAATCTAGGAATTCAAAATATGCACACTCTATAGTTACCTTATTTCAAATGGAAGCGCAGTTTGGTGATGACGTTCGCCTTGCTCATCAAATTCAGTTGGCAACTGTTGAGCGAGTTTTTCAAGATGCTGATGCAAGAGATAAATTTTGTATGACATATTAACCCCAATTTCAGCGAAAGCTGTCAACATGTTTGCAACAGATTGCCTGTAGTTTTCTTCGCGTTCTTTACCCAAAAGTCCTTTGATGACTGCTTTCAATGCGAGCCATGCATTTAATTCTCGGTCTGTCAGAACTTGCTCAAAATCTTGACGACTCATTAGTTTCCGTATGTCGGGACCATTAACAACCCCTTCCTGAATTTTGGCCTTACTTAGTCTTGGGAAAATGCCTTTCAAGCGGTTGAATACTGCTGGTCTTTTTGCGATACATTTCAAAAAATGTTTAGCAATGCCAAGTTTAATGTGGAGCAACGGCAACAAAATTTTCATTTCAGGAACAAGACTTTCGTGTAGCCTATTGTCATTAGGCCATTTTCGCCCAATTCGACTACTCCAGTTATGTTGTTTGTACTGGTTTCTTCCTTTAATACCTTCTCCGTATCGTGAATCCCAATCGCACAAAAAACACGGATATTTTGGACGGCCAGATGCTGTTAAGCCTGTAATCAAGGAAACTACTTTGAGGTCGCAGCAAATGCGCCATTGGTGTTCGTTATATTTGACTACTTCCAGAATGTCTTTCAATTTATCGAAAGTTTCACTAGTGTCAGTGCTATACGCAATCGGAACAGAAGGCATTCTATTTGTCTTGTGCAAAAGCACAACTTTTAAGCTGATTAGTGAACTATCGATAAAGAGACGCCAATCATCTTTTTTATAGGTTAACCCTATCGCCTCCATTAACTTTTCAATATCGTTGCAATAAACGACATTTTTTGCATCATTGACATTGAAGAACTTTTGTAACTCTCTTTGGCGTTTTCGATATGCTGTTACTTTTGTACCTTTCGTCAGCAAATTATTTCCTTTCAAAAATGAAGCCAGTCGTTCTGATTTGTTCTGAGTCAAACACAAATTTGCAACAATTCCATCCAATTGGTTTTGTGTTATTAGGATTGGGTCCTTTGATGTTTCATAGGATGTACCTTCACCAGGGTTGAATTCTGAGGAGAAATCCATGGGTGTAGCAGCGGTGGTTGTAGTACTGATACCTGTTTGAAGATCAGTACTTCGGTATGTTGGTACTGGAACGAATTCTGAGTGCGGTAATGGTAATTGGACACTTGACACTGCTACATAAGTTTTATTCTTTGTTTTCCTTCT
Organism: Anastrepha ludens; assembly: GCF_028408465.1. Taxonomy (NCBI): domain Eukaryota; kingdom Metazoa; phylum Arthropoda; class Insecta; order Diptera; family Tephritidae; genus Anastrepha; species Anastrepha ludens. The sequence continues at coordinate 106,069,909 of NC_071499.1, forward strand.
ATTCAAAGTTTTATTGTAGTTGATACATCCATAGCAATTTTCTTCTTGATGTGGGCTATTATCTGACCACATCATTGGTACACCAAAAGGCATAGCCTTCTTCTTTTCACTTTTCCATTGCATAAGACTTGAATAGCAATTAAGCAAACTTTTTTAGGGGCATAGTTTACGTCATTGATAAACTCTTGCGAGAAATATTGTCTATAGATTTCCAAAAAAGAATCAGTCACATTGCCGCATTTTTCATCGCTTACTATGAAACGTCCACAAATATTACAAAAATGGTTCATTTTACATGTTGGTTCCGACATTTTTAATACAATATATATTATAGAGTGTTATTTTTTGTTATTTTTATGAAACTGATACACTTAACTTAAATCACTCACAAAATGAAATAGGTTCGAAAAGAATGAATAGCAAATTTTATCACGACCGAGCGAAAATTAAAAGACATCAGCTTCGGCTGAGTTTCGAGTCTTAACTGAATCTTTATTTTTGAAATTAGTTCGCATGCAGATTGTTAAATTTTTTAGTTCTCATGCTGTTGTAATTTGAAAGTTTCCACTCTTGAAATAACAAGTTGTAAATAATAAGGTCTACAAGTCGCAAAACGTGCTTAAATGTCGCTATGCCAGTAGATTATGATCAAGGCAAGGGCAAGTAGTAAACAATTCGCCGAAATACCTGTACCGGACTATTTGGACCCCCTCTCCTGTCGGTATGAATATTGTGTGGGTCATAGTATGGGAAATGGAATTTTGTTTTTTTCAGTTGTCTGCCGACTTTTGCTAAGAGCACTGCGTGCTTCTTTTCTAATACATTATAACCGTTATTTAATCAATAAATATTACACTTAATTAAACTGTTGTTTTAATCATTGAGATTTCAACACAAATGTTAACAAATATTATTTTAATAGCTATTGATTGTTCCTGGAAATTCCCTTTCTTAATAGTATTCTGGGAATTTCCTTTTCCTTAATTATTTTTGGAACATGCTTTCTTCTCGGGAAATCCCTTTTTTAATCCATACTTAGCATTTCCTTTTCTTTAATTGTTTTTGGAATGTTCCTAATTCTTGAAACTTCCCTTTTTAATTACTTCTACCGAAATCGATATTTATTTAATGGTTTGGGGGATTTTTAATTACTATGTGTTTACCAGGAATTTTGGGTTTTTTTACATTAGTTTTATGTAATGAATGTGTGTATATCGCACAAATTTTCGACTGATACTATATTTTTTTCCATGATATTTATGTGATGGATTGAAAACTATATTTTAGATAAGAAAAAAAGCGAAAAACAATGAGTTGCTTGCCAGATATTAAGAAATAATAAGGAAAACGTTAATTTTTCGAACATTTTGTGACTTTCGTCTAAGTAGCTGCCAAAGTATTTAATCCCGTAATTTTCTTTTCAAATTAAATTTATTTAAGAAACTGAGAAGCATATTATAGACCACACAAAATGCAAAAAAGACTTAGTTTTGTTGAAAATATTTTCAAAAAACATAAAAAAAAAATAATTTTTCCAACATTTTGCTTCATAAGTACCACAAAAATTTTCGAAATAAATTTTTTCAAAAATTGTAATTGTTGCACAGGTCTCTAGCAATAATTTGGCTTTTACAGATTGAAAAAATATCAATTAGTCGACGAGTTATAGCCAAAAAACCATATAAACAATATACTGAAAATCGGCATTTGACTGCAAACTTCGAAGGCCGATTAAAAAAAAATTCGAACTAACATAAACAAACGGCGCGATACGGGTCTTCTAATTTCGCCTCTATTTTCACCCGCCACTCTCAGAATGGACCTAATTTTTGCTAACCTGAATTTGTTCCACAGTGTAATACCAGTGTCTCATAACAATCGCAGAGACTTCTTATCAAAATCTTATAATAACTGAAAAGTTGCTCGCTATAAAGTAGTTGTAACATATCATAAGGATCCCCCCTAAAATAGAATTTTGTTATGTATTCTAATTAAAAATCTAAAGTTTCAAATAAGTGGGTGTAAATTTTTATTGTTGCTATGAATTTTTAAACTTACTTTGTAGTTTGTGTTTCCATAAAAAACATTAGTTTTCATAAGGATGCCGTCGATGCATCATACCATCATTTTAAATAGTTTTAAAAGATGCGAGGATGTTTCAAAATCTACTTTATATAGAATTTCTAAGACTATGAGCGTGAAAGACAAGCGTGGCAGTGGCACGAATACATTGATCAGGGCGAAACGAGACCTATCCAACCTTACGGGTAAATTCAAGGAGAAGGAGGGCATAAACGAGAAATGAATTTCCATCAGAGCTATTTTGTATCAGCAGAGATACATTAGCAAGCTGTGTCAAATATCTTGGCGATTATTTCTTTGAAGGCCTGGGAAATTTGCAAAATGTCTCACTGGACTCATTGGTTTAAGCAACTTAGTTGGGATTGAAATAAAATGCAGACATCCCAATGGGTCTTAGGGTCGCCGAGTGTCCTATCTTAGACAAGCAACCTGGCTAATCTAACCTAACCTATATGAGCAAAACGTTAAAAATAAGGTGCCGCAAAAAAGGTGGGACACCATAATACATCGTCGAGCAAATGACTAAAATAATTTCAACAAAAAAATCATAAATTTTGGAGGACGAAATGTATTTTCCTCTCACAAATCTCAGACTCCGATTTGAGTGACATTTCCAAATACGGCGACTATGTGAAATTGAAGTTCAAACATAAATTTGAACCTAAAGATATATTCTACTTTGCAACACCATCTTGATCAAAAGGTTCCCGAAATTCAGAAAAATATGATACAAGCTTATTCCCCAAAAGGGAGTGAAATTATCGCCTTCAAAGTACTAGCCATCAACTGCAACGCACTCATGCCAGCGTTTGATCCAGGTATCGAAACATTGCTGGAACTCTATTTTCGGTATAGACATCAGAACCGGTTCGAGTCTTCGAATTTTCCATTACTTCCTTTCGGCTGTTAAAACGTGTTTGCCGTAGTGGTTTTTTGAAACACAAAACAAATTGCAGGGAGCCATATCAGTTTCATTCGTTAGTACTCGTTTGTTGGATGGTATTTGTTTCACGCTTGGTCAAAAATTTACGTATAATTCTTTCTTGGCGAATCGCCTCAAGTAAACGCCTCATAGCGAACAAATAATATTCCTTATTAACTGTCTGACCTTCTGGAAAAAAATCGTAGTGTGCAATACCGTTGTAATCTAAAGGGTTTTCCAATAAGAGGTGTTATTTTGATATTCAAAGAAAAATGCTATTTTTTAATATAAATGAACGGATGAGGAAGGTATGCCGTGAATAGTGGAAAATAACATCAGGCAAATGACCACCACGACCACGACGATGAGGACAATATCCTTTTCATGAAATTTTCCATAACCGAAATGCAAAGTGGCTGCCCTATGCCCTCGATAGCCTCACGAATTCCGTCTTTGAAGTCTTGAATCGACCCTGGGCTGTTGGCGTAGACCTTCTCTTTCACATGGCCAAAAGAAAAAAATTACAAGGTGTTCAATCACAAGATCTCGATGGCCAATTGTGATCACCTCTTCGAGAGATAACACGGTCCGGAAACTTTTCCCGTAAAATAACAATGGTTTCGTTGCTTGTGTGGCACATAGCGCCGCCTTGTTGAAAATAAACGTTGTCCAGATCAATACCGTCCAATTTCGGCCATAAAAAATCGTTAATCATCTCTCCTGCTTAACACCTAACACCTGTTATTGGAAAACCCTATATAAAAACCGTGAGCATCACTTTATTTTTGGACTCACGTCTCGCCTGCAGTAATGATGCGTTTGATGAATGTTGTGTTGGACTCAGCCTCGGAAATAATGTATCTGGCGATATCAAAACGGACCCTGGTTTTCATCAAATTCAGGTTCTTTGTGGCCAACTTTGCAGCAACACGGCGGAAACCTAAAACATTAAATACAGTGTCCTGAACGGATTCATAAGCAATGATCAAGTACTCTGCCACTTTTCTGATAGTTAATTTGCGGTTATTGATCAACTTTTCTTTCACTTTATTCATGTTTTCATCAGTTTTTGATGTCCATGACCTGTTCTTACATTCGTCATCCTCAATGGACGATCTCTTCGGAAACGTTCATGGCACGTGTAAACAGCTGTGTTCTTTAGAGTTTCATTACCGAAACAGTTTCTCAACATTTGTAAGGTTTTCACACCATTGAATTCGTTTTTAACATTTAATAAAAATCGTGGTGCAAATAGAAATCCTTCTTTCAAACTATAAAAAATCGAAAACACGTGCAGAGGTAGATCTCCTCAAGATGGCGTGACTAGTACACATGTCAAGCAATGCCCATAAAATTTGAGTACGCCACAGATGTGGCAACCTAACAAAAAAAAAAAAAAACAAGACTCAAATCAGTTGACTAGCGGTTATTCTGGAAATTTTCTTTCAAAGGTGTATCCGAGAAATGAATTTCTAGGCCCCAATTCAGAGGCAGTGCAAAGCGAATGGGTCTGGTGGTGAACGAGGACAAAACAAAGTACCTCCTCTCTTCAAACAAACAGTCGGCGCACTCGCGTATCGGCACCCACGTCACTGTTGACAGTTATAATTTCGAGGTTGTAAGAGACTTCGTCTATTTAGAAACCAGCATTAACACCGATAACAATGGCAGCCTTGAAATCCAACGTAGAATCTCTCTTGCCAACAAGTGCTTCTTTGGACTAAGTAGGCAAATGAGCAGTAAAGTCCTCTCTCGACGAACAAAACTAACACTCTACAAGACTCTCATCATGCCCGTCCTAACGTATGGCGCAGAAGCTTGGACGATGACAACATCCGATGAAGCGACGCTTGGAGTGTTCGAGAGAAAGATTCTGCGTAAGATTTTTGGACGTTTGCACGTTGGCAGCGGTGAATATCGCAGACGATGGAACGATGAGCTGTATGAGCTTTACGACGACAAAGACATAGCGCAGCGAATAAAGATCCAGCGGCTGCGTTGTCGCCAGTTAGCACGAGAAAGAAACGACTGGCGCGCTTTGTTAAACTCGGCCAAAATCGCGTAAGCGGTTATCGCGCCAATTAAGAAGAAGAGAATTCAGAGGCAGTAAACTAAGAAGTATTTTTTATCTAATCTTATTCACTCCGCTCAGGAGCATGGAGCCTCGTCAAGACTCTTCCATCGTTCACGGTTCTGGGTTCGCTCGCGCAACATCGACCTTCTCCAAGTAATCTTTGGCCGATCGCGATCTCTGCTCTCTTGCGGGTTCCAGTCCAGTGCTAGGGCCCAGTGCTATCTGGTGATTTTCGAAGCGTGTGAGCTATCCCTACCTATCACCGCCTTCTGCGTTTCTTTTGCTATAGGAAGGGCTTCTCATTCGTTGAACTCCGCAGTGCGTCGTTGCTGATGGTGTTCGGCCAGAATATTCTACAGATGATGAGGGGGCATTTGTTAAGGAAAGATTGTAGATGCTTTGTTTAGCGCGCAGTTGACATCTTCATCTGTCTGTCCTGATAGTATATTACAACTACTTAAATAATATCATTCTAATGGCAACTATGCCTTCTGACCTTAAAAAGTGCCGTCCTATTATATAAATATATATATACATATATATATAATTGGCGCGTATACCCTTTTTGGGTGTTTGGCCGAGCTCCTCCTCCTATTTGTGGTGTGCGTCTTGATGTTGTTCCACAAATGGAGGGACCTACAGTTTCAAGCTTTTATGAGGAGCTTTTTCATGGCATAAATACACTCAGAGGTTTGCCATTGCCTGCCGAGGGGCGACCGCTATTAGAAAAATGTTTTTTTTTTCTTTCTTAATTTTGGTGTTTCACCGAGATTCGAACCGACGTTCTCTCTGTGAATTGCGAATGGTAGTCACGCACCAACCCATTCGGCTACGGCGGCCGTCCTATTACTCCGTAGGAATTTTTATACAAGTATAACCGAAATAAGCGGAGTCCCACAAACTTGGTCCAATAGAGTATTACTTTGGAAATTTAAGTTCAATGGGGTATAAGAACAACTGGAGAGCTAGAAATTGTGCGGAACTCAAAAAAAGAATCTGTACATGTAGGCATACGTAAAATAGACGAAAATGCGTTCCAGCGGATATTCGAAGACATCTCTATAAGATTCCGAGGTACGAGTGATCAGGTACCTTTTTCAACCATACGAGGTGTGTTCAAAAAGTATTGCGAATTTTGTGTTTTTCCAAAAATTATTTATTTATTCATTAATACCTATTTTGTCCCCTTCAAAGTAATCCCCATGAGATATTATGCACTTGTGCCCATGTTTTTTCCAATCTTCGAAGCACTTCAAAAAATCTTTCTTTTTTATCTTGTTCAGCCCCTCCTTCGATGCCGTCTTTATCGTGTCTATCGTAGCGTAGCGTGGTCCTTTCATGGGCCTCTTTGGTTTTGGGAACAAGAAAAAGTCACAGGGTGCCAGATCTGAGGAATACAGTGGCTGTGGCATCATTAGCGTGTTGTTTTTGGACAAAAAGTCGCTCACAAGCAACGATGTGTGAGTAGGGGCGTTATCGTGATGCAAGAGCCAATTTTTGTTCTTCGACAAAACCGGGCGTTTCTGGCGGATCGCCTCGCGCAAATTGAACATAACTTGCAGGTAATATTCCTTATTGACCGTTTTACCCTATGGCAAGAACTCATGATGCACAACGCCCCTGCAATCGAAGAAAACGGTAAGTAAAACTTTTACATTCAACCGAACGCGTTTTTTCGGTCTTGATTTGTGCGGCAGCTTCCATTGAGATGATTGAGCTTTGGTTTACACATCATAACCATAAACCCACGATTCGTCACCAGTTATGACGAATGGCATGAGCCAATCGATATGTCTAGGTCCTCTGTCCTCAGCAACTTCTCTAACGGTGATTCGACGATTGGCCAATACCATTTTCTCCACTTCATCCATTTTTTCGTCTGTGGTTGAAGGGCTCTGGCGTCCAGCACGCTTTTCGCCATTCAGATGGCCTTCTGAGAACATTTTGTACCACCGATAAACGTCCGTATGATACAGTCAACATTTGGAATGCATCCGCGCACTTATTTCGTTTTTCACACAAAATTTGATACAGATTATTTGCTCCAAGCAAGCAAAGGAGCTACCAACAATTAACTGCACATTCAAAATGACCGAACTCGTCGGCATGAGTAACGACATGAGTACCAACATATCGCCACAACAAAACGAAATTCGAATATACGTAACCTGCGAAAATTCAAAATTCGCGATACTTTTTGAACATACCTCGAATATTAATTTTTTTTAAAGCTACACAACAAACAAATAATTTTATTGTAAACTTTCTGTGAAGAAATAAAACAAATCGTTTTTACAATGTTTTTAAAAAAGTTTAATTTTTTTCTTCACCCGTTACATAAATTTATTCCTAAGTACACAATAATATCTTACTAGCATCCACCATCCATTCACTTTGTTCATCATCAAACAGATCCACCGCTTCCACTGCTATTAGGTAGGCGCTTAAAGCTCATTTGTCGTGCTGCCTTCAGGGCTTCTCATTCCTTTATTTGTATTTGTACACATTTGTGCCGCGTATGTTTTTTTTTTCTCGGTTCAAGCATTTCGTGTGGCATACAACATCTGCAAGGTATAATTTACGTATTTAACGAAATAGCGGCAGTGGAGGCAAATGCTGGGCGTTTCTCCGCACTAAGCGCACGCTTTTATGCAAATACATGTACAAGTACATCAATATATAATACATACTTGTATATACATATAAGTATATATGTATGTATGTATGCATTCACAAATGTGCATTAAGATTAGAGTGATTTTCCGCTTTGCGGTTTATCTGCCATTCCTCCAGTTTCTTTGTCTTCTTGTTTACACAAGTACATAGTAATTTTCTAATCCCGCCATGCTCACAGGAATATCTATATGTATAGATATGTTCTACTTGTACTTATACATATGAACCGTCATACCTGCTTATGCAAGTATGCGTGTCTAATGAAAAATGTAGTTGGAATATATTAGCAATACCTTAGGGCTTTCACATACATATAATATTATATATGCAGGCTCGTTTACAACCAATCAATTAAAACCTTAGGCACAATGACCTTGGGCGCGAGATTAGTGCGATTTCTCTTTCCATCGCTGAGCATACTTTATTATAAAACTAATTCCGTACAAGTTTTCAGTGAATTCACAGAAACTGCCAACCTGATGAACAGACTAGACAGGGCGCCTTGCAGTTGATAGTATTGCCTCCGGTATACTAAGTCAGCTTAGCGAACGCTGAGCTAGCAGTTTGACATGTCCCGTTGCAGGACGCTTCTGGCTACATGTGGTCCAGGAAGCTTGTCAGGCTAACCAAGCCGAAGCTCTCCCTGTTGGTGGTGGTTTTAAACCGACCTTAAGCGAAAGGTACACTAAATATAAGTTCAAGAACCCGTTGTGATTTGGATCACAATGAAGTGGCACTAGCTCATGAACTTCTTCTCAGTTGCCCTAATTTCGAGAGCCTAATATTTTACTGCTATTTTTACTGATTTTTTATGTTTTTTTTACTATTTTTACTGCTATTGTTGCTCTTACTTGTAGTTTTCCTTTTATTTTCATTTTTACTGTTGTTGTTATCTTAACTTTCATTTTTACTTTTATTCTTACATTTACATTTACTTTTACTTTTGCTTCTATTTAAAATCATATTCTTACTTTTGCTGTTATCGCTCCCTAAAACACTCAGGCTAAAAAGCCCATTGTATTTAGAGCTCTAGAAAGAGGGTAGATAGTCAAAGAGGAAAGGAGAAAAGTATCAGAGAAAGAGATAGGAAAGAATAGAGACAGAGACAAAGTCCTGTGAGAATTTTCCAGATTCTTTGGTAAATCTGTAAATATCCAGTTTTAGAGAACGAATATTACTCATTCTCACGACATCGGAACGCAAAATTCGTAGCCTTGCTCTAGCAAAGTCAGGACACTCACAGAGAAAATGCTCAATGCTATCCGCATCCTGCATGCAAGACAGGCCCATCGGGTCCTCAATAATTCCAATGGTGGTCAAATGCTGACCCCATGGGTTGTGCTGTAATAATACCGACCATCAACCGAACGTCTTTTCCTTCAAATTTTAGTAGAAAGTTCGAAAGTTTTCTGTTCGGACTTATCACAAAACACTTTGTAGGTCTGCAGCGTTCTAGACCGGACCATCGCTCTTGATGTAAATTGCATTCTGTATGCATATCTGATCCAATTCATGATTCCTGCGGAACTGATTCCGATTATTGGCTCTGACCCCTGTAGGGGAACCGCTAATCCACGGTTAGCCCATTTAATCGGCAATTTCGTTTTCTTGAACACCGGAGTGTCCTGGAGCCCACATAAGTACAAGCCTGTTCTGTCTTGTGACAAAATTAAGTTTCTTCTTACATTCTTGAACAATCTTCGAGGTTTGCTTCGCGTTCTCCAGGGCCTTCAGTGGAGCCTGACTGCCACTGAAAACTTCAATCTGTTTCCCCGCTCCATCTCCTCTCGATTATCCATTCGGCTACTTTTAGGATGGCAAAAACTTCTGTTTGGAAAACAGTTGCCATTCCCCCCATAGCATGGTGATACTTATTACTATCGTTTAAGTACCATCCGGCTCCAGACCCTATTTCAGTCTTGGACCCATCAGTAAGGAAAATATCCGTCAAACCTCCCTGATTGCATTCTAGATTGCTGATTCTGACATCAAATTTCCTTCCAAATGAAATGATGGGTATCATACATAACAATAAAGATAGCAGGGCTAATGATTTATTGAAAACTACAATAACTTGAGAGGCAGAGCAAGAGAAGAACAATGTTTGAAAAAACACAACAGAAAGATCATCAGCATCCGTTTTTGTGGAAGGTTTTAGATCTAAAAAGCGCTTCTCAACATCTACCAATGCCAGACTTAAATACCCAAAGATAAGAGAAGCGGTAGCATCAAAGCACAAATCGAGTCTGAACCTGGTTCGTCATTAACAAAATTTGTTTTAAAAATCAGCATACGTGTTTACCACTTCAGTAACAATATAGGGTTCAACACTCGAAGTGTAACCAACTTCAGACCACTCGCGCAGCTGATGCACAGGCATCACTGTCTGTTAGTTTGCTAAATGACAGTCCAGAGTATTTTTACAAGCCCGTGGAAGCATTTTCCGGGGGGTAATAGATTTTTCGTGAGCTCAAGCACCTTAAAGTAAATAAAGATTTTATTTATCGCACCATTACTCGTTACAATGATACCGGTAGCATCGCAAAACATCATGGATGGATCAAAAAGTGAAGAAGCGACTTGAGCGAAATCCCCGAAGAAATACCAATCAAATGACGAAAGAACTGAAAATATCTGACCGTAGCATCCGCCGCATATTAAAAATGATTTCAAAGGCAAGCCTTACAATATCCAAAACGCGCATGATCTCACACCAAAACAGCAACATGTCAGACTTGAGTAATTCGTAAACTCCCAAAACGATATGGTTTATTTGACCGACCGTTCATACGAGAATCTGAGTCATCGATTAGTCACCAGGAGGCAGCAGCCGCCACAGGTAATGGTTTGGGCCGGGTGCTGCCTCCTGGTGGTTCGGTTTGGGCACTCCCGAGCCTGGCATCAAGGTAAATGCGAAATATTATCGGGAAGGAATCTGGGCAGACAAACATTTCGGTGGCAGACCATGGACGTTTCAACAGGACTCGGCACCGTCTCACAAAGCTCGAGTGGACCAGGAATGGCTAAAAAACAACGTTCCGAACTTCATAACGTCAACACAATGGCCCTCAAGTTCATCAGACGCAAACCCGGTGGAGCAAAGTTCCAACTAAAAGTTTCCCCAGTCTCGAGGCGCTGAAAAAAGCCTCATGCCGAGCAAAAATAAATTACTTTTTAATTTTGTATTATTTTCACACATATTTTACTTTGAATTGAATAAAAGCAATTTTCCAAACTAAATGTATGACCTTTTTAATTGGTTCCACTTCGAGTGCTGGACCCTGTAGAAGAATGACGAACCTGGTTCAGACTGGATTTGTGCTTTGATGCTACCGCGTCTCTTATCTTTGGGTGTTTAAGTCAGGCATTGGTAGATGTTGAGAAGGGCTTTTTAGATCTAAAACCTTCCACAAAAACGGATGCTGATGATCTTTCAGTTGTGTTTTTTCAAACATTGTTCTTCTCTTGCTGTAAGCATAGAGAAAGGATGTCTATTTAAAGTGATATTAAACAAATATGATTGAAATCCAAATATATTGTTTTACAGCGTCAGCCTTGTTATTTAATAGCCGTCCTCGTACATTTTTTTTTCCTTGTTCACTCCTCTCGGGAGCATAGGACATCGACAAGACTCAATCTTGCGTTGGTTTCGTTAATCTGTTTTGATTTCTGACAGGGTACGTGATTAGCCTGCCGCTACCTCGTACATACATATTTACTATATATCGTTACTTGTAGCAAAGAATATATAATATACATATATGTATATGTATATTTTTTTTAGATGATTAATTTCAGCTCTTCTTTTATGCGGCATAAAAAATGCATGGCTACATTTATTAAGCGAAACTCATTAAATCGTGAAAACGCGTATTTGCTTTTATTTAGGAAGGTATAGTAAATTAAAAACTTTGAAGACATATTTCTGGAATTTTTAATTTATTGAATTATGTTCTATCTGTTCTATGATGTTCTATCAAAAGAGCGAAATTAAAATTTTTGAGATTACTTGAAATTTAATCAAATTCTCTTTACTGTTTTGCAGAAGTTCGGCGAACGCCGCAATAAAAACCGGCAGCAACGCAAATGATAGTGGAATTCCGTAATTCAAAAAAAGGAAATAAAAAATGAATATAGTGAAAAGAATAATGAAAGTAGTAAATGTTGAAGGGACTGTGTGCAATGCGGCATATCAATTCGGTTAGAAACGAAAATTCAAATAAAATCGAAATGTGAAACGCAAAGAGTGCTGCTGATTCACGACAGTAATTCTAATTAAGACTGCAATATGAATTTTAAAGAATCTTCAATTTCTTCTCACTCGGTGATGACTACAAAGCACAGCAACTATAACTGTTTTCACTAAAGTTTCCACTTTTCCATGAGTGAGTGCGCAACGGAAATAGAGAGACGACGTTGATAAGTACAGTTAACTTTCTTCTTGTCAATAACAACAAAGGGAATGCTAAGGGCATATATTGAATTTATATTCATCTAAGCTCAGCTAACCGAATCATTAGCGCCCAGTCAAGCGGAACTTCATTGATTGTCAAGGGTGTTGAATGTTCGAAGCTTGACGGCAAGTGCCACTAAAACACGGTAACTAAAGTAAAATATAAAATTTATGCCAAAGCAGCAACTACAATAACAATAATACGTAAATATTCACGTACTCGTGTATGCATATTTGCACGTAGGATACATAAATGGTGTATACAATTAAGTAAAATAACAAATAATTATGTGAAGAAAACACAAGAGAAAATATAGTATTATATGATATTTGAAGTATTTACTTCCAAAGCAAATTTTCCAATAAACATAGATATGTAACAGTGCGCGCCTGGTCTGAACTAATACTTCCGAACGAACTTAATCATAAATCGCGCAACAAAAAAAGCTAAAACAAGCTACGCTAACATTTAATTAAAAGTTTCCAAGTCTAATAACGATAGAAAAGAAATAAAGAAAATGCGAATACTGGCAACACGTATGAGTCAATAAACAAACACAAAGAGAAAAGTGCTTTCATCAACAACATCATCGTTTACAAAACAAAGTCTGCAATTCCTATACCTTTCTGAATACATTTATTGCACATACACATGTATGGTATGTGGACGTATTACTTCACATGTATGTATGTATTAGTGCACCAGATTCGCCAGCACGTTCATCACTAAAAGCCATCGCATCGGGCATCCTTGTGCTTAATTTTTGAACGTCAATCATCATGGGTAGCTTACCGAATTTGCACGAGTTGGAGGAAATAGAGCGCCGACGTGAGAAGCGTCTTGAGCGTGAGCAACGTGAGCAACTGCGAGAGCAACGGGCACGTGATTCGAGTCGCGAGCGTGAGCGTATGGCGTTATTCGCACAGCGTAAGGTAAGTAAGAAATATTTAAGGTAAATTTTTCAGTACAAGGTTAAATCCCTTTTAATAGTAGGTTAGATAGTTAGAACTATTTTTACTGGGTTTGAATGAGAGCAATTATTCACCAATGTAAACTATAACTGCAACTAGTCACCTAAGCAGAAAGGTGCCGTAAACGCAGTCGGTAAATGCAGAAAACAGTAAGCGTTCTTGGCTGCATTGTTGACGTGAAGCAGTTTTATCTATGGCTAAAATTTTTTATTTATTAATTATATTTATCTAAGGTTTATAAGGCAAAAAAAGTCATTTTTTTTTCGTTTTAAGCGATTCCTAATATACCTATTTCAGAATATTCACAAAAAGTTACAGATCCTAATTCTCAATATTTCCGTAGATACAAAGCCAAGGTAGGCGAGCGTTAGGTAGTTACGCTGTGACCGGACAGCTATAGTACAAACTTTATCTTCTTTTCTCGACTTTTCATTTATATGATTTCTTTGAATTGGCGTACATGAATGAAAAAAATAAAACGAATGAACCTTTTGAAATGAATCATAGCTTGTTCCCTTCAGTATTAGATTCTCTTCTATTTGAACTAACAAAATAGATTAAAAAAAATTGTTCAAGATTTTTATACCAAGTTGAAGAATTTTTTTTTTTTATAGAAAGGCATTTTTTTCTTTAAAACCTCCAAAAAGTTGAAATTTTGGAATTTCTCTCAGTTTTCTTAGTTCATCTAGAATAATGATAATTAGAAATCCTTTTGAATTTTTTGCTTAAGATAATAATTACGAGCTGTATCTTGTACGTCAGTTGGAAACTCCAGCGTTGCAGCGCTCTACTAATTTCTATGTTAAACATTTTTTTCAACTTATTTTAACCAGTACAAAAATTGTTTATACTTTTTAAATGTTCATTAAAAGATAGAAAAAACTTTGCAGAGCTAAATTAATTGTTTCCTTAAAAAAAAATCGCAAAGAGATGCAATTTTTAGACCTCATAAACCAGGCTCCCGCCTTAATCGACAAACAAGACGCTTACAGACTGTTAGATAGGTAGATACATACAAAGACCTTATGACAAGAGTCTCATAGTAACTTCTTAAAAGTAGACTTAGAAAAATTAAAGGCTAAAGAAGAAGAATACGCATTAAATTGAGCTAGCGACCTTCTAAAAGGAGCATTCATTCCATAAACAGTTTTAGCAATACCCACAAAAACAATTCATTACAACGGAAAATGCGGTGAGAGAATATTAAAATTAATTTTATTGAGCAGATATGGACAATCTATTGAACCTGCACAAATATCAAAGACAAAACACATCTACAACAGAACACACCTAGACTCTAAGGGCATTAGATTTATTAATAAGGAACGAGAGCGATAGGACGGAATGGGATCCACGAATTTCATCGAGCGCAAAGCAAATCGCACAAAAGCTCTGAACAGACTATAATCTATTAATATAGACTGCATGACACGGTCTCCAAACGAATACCGCGTATTGTAACCTGCACCGGACTAAGGACGAGTATAACAGATTGAGAGTACAGGGATCAGAAAACGAAGAACTATTTCGACGAATACTTTTTAATTTTTTTTTGTTTATTTTTTAATTAATAACTATTTATATTATTTAATATTTACATTTATTTAATATTATTGATATCATTAATTAAGCAACTTATATAGTTTTAAATAAGGAATTAAACAAAGTGGATCTTTTTTTAAGTATAAGAGATTTTTTTTTGTGTGAGTCACTCTTTTATGTACCTTAAGGTGGAGCGGTAGTATATAGAAATTTATGTATTCATACTCGTACATATGGTAATTAAAATAGGCACGCTGCCTTTATCTATTGATTTACTTTTGTCGCTGGGAAACATTTAAGGCTATTATTGAAATTCGCTTTTTTTACAAATGGCATCAATGCTTCGTTGTAAATTTAAAATACCCGTTATATTAAGATGCGTTACTAGTTGCACAGATTCAGTTATTTTCATGAAGTGTAGTTTTTAATTTTTTTTTTTTCACTAAAATATGTACTATGCGGATAACTCTTGCATTTTATCTACTTAAGGTAGTAGTCTGGTAACTTACACGTGTTTTGAGGCCATGTTTGGGACATTTTTTGGAAGGGAAAATAAAATTCAATCGGTTTGATTTTCTGATATGTTATTAAAGGTATCAGAAAGTGTGCAAAAAAAAAAATATTTTTGAAGTGAAAACTTCTTTAGAATCGTTGGGAGTGATTTGAGACTCGATGAAACGAAAAAGCGACACCAAAAAGAAGAAGAAAAAAGATATACGTATATATATGTATGTATAGAAAATGCTTCATTACCAGGCACACAGAAGGATGGCATAAGCAAATTTAAATTTATGAATTTATATATGTATGTATATATGCGGATATATGTATATATGTTGTGTGTATGTACATATGTGCTTCGCCACAGCAAAACATACGGTAAAATTTCTCAAGAAATCCAGCGCGCATTCATAGGCACAGCGCACATTCATAGGCACAGCATTGCATGTACAGTAGGGCGGGTCGATTTAAAAATCGCTCATTGCTCTATGAAAATCGTATTCTAGGGATCAAAATAAGAAACTTTGCCGAAGGAACCATACCTCTAAAACGAATTCTGATGTCCCCCAATTTCAAAATATCACCATTTTTGGCCTTTACATGAAAAAATCAGCTAAATGGCTATGTTTTTTCTTTATTTTTATTTATTTATAATATTATCTATTTTTTCTCTTAAGAAATTTATTTAGTCAGAACATATGTAAATGAATGAATGTGAGTTATAGAAAAGAAACTAAAAAGTTCGACCCATATTGGGGGACATCAGAAATCGTTTTAGAGGTATGGTTCCTTCGGCAAAATTTCTTATTCTGATCCCTAGAATATGATTTTCACAGAGCAATGGGCGATTTTTTTGCCTTCCCACAAATCGACCCGGCCTAATGTACAGTAACCTTGAACAGGCAGCTGCAGTTGTCGAGCATTTAGAAACATATATTTACATACATATATGGGTGCAAACATATTTACGGAGCTGCGGGCACTCGACTTGACAAAAATTGAATATTGGCAAATAATTCTACGCGAAATATTACAATATTGACTATTTTCGAATTGTCGAGAAAATTAGCATATGGGCGGCTCGTTTTATAAATGAAAGTACTTGCTCTTAGAACTATGAGCTCGAATTTATAAATCAATTTTTTGATGATGAGTTTTTGTTGCACAGTACAATAGTTGAAACTGTTCGGCGCCGCCGCGACTGTTCAGCGCTATGGCAACTAGGATGATGGCCGCTACGCCTGCGCCTATTAATGCATTTTGTTCTTGTAGTCGCTAGGCATAGAATTTTAGCTTTGGACGACATACGCATTTACAGGAATAAAGTGAGTGGCCTGTGTATGCGGTTGTATGTAGATGCATATATGTATATTAATAAGCATTGTTTTGCTGGAAGTTCAGAACACAAATATGTATGTACGTACATAGGCTAGGCCATAGTATAGCATACATACATATGTATAAAAAATTCAAACCAAGCGTCCTACGAATGTTTGCGTGTATGTTAGTACGTCTGTGTATTATACGCGTTACGACGCTCATAATAGCAACCGCGTGTGCTGTATTGCGTCCGTATTTTTATATTCGTAAATATTTTCATTTTTAAATATTTACCGCAATTATGCCGAAAAATAATGCAGAAAAGTGTCGTGAATTTCGACAGAAAAAATATTATAATGAACCTAAAATTATCCCGCTCCTAATGCTGCTTTCGTCTCATTCTCTCTCAGTTTGTTTTACGGAAGGTTTCACTTCTATCGCGTCTAACCGTTAGACTGGTATTTTTTTTTCAAAGTAAGTTTTGACAACTTGGAAACGTTGTTCTGACGTTAAACGGTTCAACACAGTTTGCCAATTACAGCTATCAAACCAAATTTAGCGATATCGATAGCTTTCATGCAGCTAAAAAATACCTGAGACCTCAAAAGTGACATACTCAAAAAATTTAGTTAAGAAAAATGTCGAAATACCTATATTTTGAATATTTGGACAGTCCCCCTCATTTTATGTGCACCGTACGCATTTTTCTCGGCCGCCGTAGCGGAATTCACAGAGAGAACGTTGGTTCGAATCTCGGTGAAACATCAAAATTAAGAAAAACATTTTTCTAATAGCGGTCGCCACCCGGCAGGCAATGGCAAACTTCCGAGTGTATTTCTGCCATGAAAAATCTCCTCAAAAATATCTGCCGTTCGGACTCGGCTTGTCCCTCCATTTGTGGAACAACATCAAGACGCACACCACAAATAGGAGAAGGAGCTCGGCCAAAAGGGTGTATGCGCCAATTATATATATACACATGTATATTTTCCAAGTCGGTCAGTCTTATAAAAAGTTTTGTCCGGTAAACTTGAAATTTTAACTGCATTTTTATAATAAAATTCTGCATGCAGGTACGAATAAATTGTTTTTTGTTTTTGTTTTTGTTATTTGCTTTGGTAGTTATCTTCCGAACGAAATTCGGGCGATATATTTTTAATTTTTTTCAAATAAAGGGCCTAAAAACCAGTTAAAGTTAAGTTTATTTACCGCAAGAAATTTTATTTGTCTCCATGAACGCAAACGTACTACCTACTCGAAGATATCCGTAGTCGCCATTTTCTTTTATATTATTTTGAACAACAAAAATTATACAGTTTATGAGATGTGTAACAGGTATAGCACCTTTTCCAGATTTTTTGTTGTACGGCTGAGAAAAATTCCTAAAATTTGCTTATTTTTTCCGACACTACAGTAGCCTAACCCCTTGAAAACAATAATGCAATTTCTCGAGACCCTAAAAATAAGTGATATAAATGATAATAAGATATATTCTACTACTACGGTCTAAATTTGACACATTACGTACGTTATTTAAACCGTCAAAATTAAAAAAAAATCACTAGTTCAAACTGTACTGTTTTTTTTTTCTTTCACTTTTGATCTGAACGTTTAGGTCTATATTTTTGAGGCAATTCGGAGCACAAATTGAAAAAAATTATTTTTGGTCGTGGCGAACTATAACATCTATAGCATTACTTTAAAACTTAGGATTTAGTGGAGATATTTTCACTCTCACTAGTGGAGCCATAAAAGTTGTCACTACTCAATTTTGCTAAATATTCCACAACTGAAAATAATAGAAAAAATGTACATAACCACTGCACGTAATTAGCGACAATGGGATGGAATCCAAATCCACTACCACTTGAAAATTACACAACTTTAAAAAAATTCGACTACTAAATCCTAGTGCACTATCCCTATCTCTAATTGGAAGGCAGTGACTTGGGCGAGAAAATACATTTTCATGATTATATGAATTACGTTTAGAACTTTAACTAGATGAGTGTGAGCACATTGCATTTCTATATAAAAAAAATTCAACTGTTGTGGTCACAGCTACAGTTACCTATTTAACAAAATTATACTCATTTTTTTCAGGTAAATACTATCATACTTTTTTTATTTTTGTTTCTGCATTTCTAAGCATTATCCTCTCACTACTCATTTCGCTCACCAGCTACCGGTTATTCGCTCTCTGTGGCTCTATCATTCTTTCTCATAATTTTTTGTATTAAACAGTTATGAGTACTTATGCATACTTACATTACATGTACTTCTCTTCTCAGCAATCATCCTACAACGCCTACTTAATGGCCGGTTTGGGTATGGGTGGAGGAACACTTGGCATGGCTGCTGCTGTGGGGGCCTCTCACCTAACAAATGCTGCTGCAGCAACTGGTGGCATCGGTGTTGGCGCCTATACAACAGCTACAACGAAAACTTTAAGTGGCTTTGCGGTGGGCGGTGCGGCACTGCTGGGCATAGGTACGCCCGCGTTGCTAGCCAAACACCATCATCAGCACCAACATCATCGGCACTCGTTAACAACACGGCATCGAGTGCTACGCACTAGAAGCTCGGGAGCGACACACAATATTTGGGACGAACAATTGATGGAGGTGAGTTAGTCAGGATTACATACATACATACGTAGCATGGCAATAGGATTGTAAGTCTTGGTAGTAGCTATTGTTCATATTTAAGCAGTGGGTTTTAAATTATAACGAAGGTTACATTTGCTGATGGCTATCACTATTGGGGGTGGATTTCTCATTGTTACTGAAAATTATTCTTGATTAACCATGACTACACATGGATGTATGCATGTGCCTACGAATAGTTTTAGTGAGAGTGCGTGATGTAAACAGGCAGTGCTTAAGAATATACAAGAACAGAAGAGAAGCATTTAGAAGGTACCAAGTGCTAACGCAAACTTTTAATTAGCTTATGTCGATGCGAATGCCACTGCATAGTTTTAGGCGGGGCTCAAATGATAAATTGGAGCTGGGTGAGTGCAGCAGTGCAAAGCAGTTTGACGATGGGAACCATTATTCGAAATTTGTTTTGTTGCTATGATACCTTTGTGTCCATAACCTCTTCAATTCATCACTGCACAATGAAACTGAGTAATAACGAACTCTGCAATGAATTGACGATAGCTCAATGAAAATACGAACTGATGTCAATTAATAAGATTATAGTTTTGACCTTCGTAATTATCTCATGAGATGTGAAGTAAAAGGACAAAAAATAAATGTTTCTCCATTTTATACATATAAATACCTATGTATATATGTATTAAATAAGTGCTCACATAAATAATTATGTATACAGTGAAACCTCGATATAACGAATCTGAAGGAAACCAGAAAATGTTTCGTTATATCTATTTATTCACTATAGGTACTTATTGGTAAAATCTTGGTAAAACCAAATTTAAAGAAATCTGAAAGAATATTCGTTATAAATACTGTTTTTACATGCTTACACCAAAATAATGATAAAACTGCACAAAAGTGGGGTGGATATAAAAAATAAAAATTTTTTCAATTAGATTTTAGTAAAATATTGGTTATTTTTGTTTGTTTGCGCAAGTTTCGAATGCAGCAATACTTCGCTCAACAGATGCTAAGCTATCGAATGCACTTTTTGGTATAGCTTCCTGTGCCTCAAGAAAAGTTTGGAGCTTTTCAACCATTTGTTTATCTTCTTTGACAGAGATAACGTTCTCGACCACTTCAATCCTCCTCAACAATGTCGACTGCATTCTGTTCAAAACACTATTAACAATGTCATCACGACGAAATCGAAAGTAACGAAATCATCAAATCGTTCATCCAAATGAAATGGTTTTTAACGACAAGCCATTCTTCGCTGTCTTGAACACAATCATTTGTGGTCAAAATATTTGGACTGTTGACAAAGCCACATGTCGCAAAAGAGTTGACAATCATTGGTTGTTTTACGTTTTCCCATGCTTTATGACGAGTGCGTAGAGCGCTCAAAATTCGCTCCTACTCTTTCAAGCTATCACCAAAAGCAATAAAACTCATACCAAATATTCTCTGTGTAAATCCTTGAGAGGATCTATTTTGCGTAAACTCCTCAAACACTTTTATTACTCATTTGTTTGTATACAAAGAGTGCTGGTCGTTCTGTAAGCATTCGCTTTGATTTCGTCCACCGAGTTTTGTAAATGATGCACTCTTTATTTGAGCTCAAGTTTATATGAATTTATCAATAATAAGTAATTTGATATTCAATATTGTCCCTTTTTGCACTGCTCAATTATAAATATGCATTTCGAGCATACCCTAACCAATTTCTGCTTTATTTAATGAAAGTAATACATTTGCGAGAATAGTGAAGTTTATTTCATTTATTTTTTTAAATATAAATAATAAATAAAACTTATATGAAAATAAAAATTTCAAAGAATTTCAAAGAAAGAAAGTAAAAGAAAATTCATTAAAGTTGAGGTTCATTGAATTTAATGAAAGTCGATTAAATATATTATTTAAAACTGATCGTCGTTCGGTTCGTCAAAATCTGTACTTTTGAATAAACTTTCATTCAATTTGATAAACAGCAAATTATTAAGATTTTCAGAGCTCATCCTGGAACGATGTTTGGTTAATATCAAAGATAGAGCGCTAAATGCTCGTTCTACAGAAGTTTGGCTGCTTGGGACAGACAAAATTATTTGTGAAAGCTTACTAAGAGTTGGTTCAGCGATTCGCAAATTCATCCAGTACTTTAGTATGTCAGAGTTGAATGGCATTTTACTTTAATGAGCCAAACTTTGAAGTTTTTGTCGAAGTGATTGTATGTTTTGTGGCAAGTGCAAACTCTGTTGTGTTATTGAATTGGCTTTTTGTTCAAGTAAATCATACTTATCATCGAAAACTTGGGTCTGCTCACCAAGATCAATTTCTGAATCTCTACCGATTTGAGTGCATCCCTCAAAAATATCTAAATTTGCGCTTGTGTTAAGTATATGTGTCTGTAAATATATTAAAATTTTAGTAATTAAAAATAAACACATTTAAATGATTGGTCACAGAATATATGTATTATATTACAAATAATGAAAAGTGTCTATTACATTGACTTTAAGAGTAGAATTAAGCTAGAAAAAGGGACTGCGATGTGTCAACTTTCGCTTACCACTGCTTGTTTTTTTGTATTTCGTTCAAAAATGGCGGGTCCATGTAATTAAATCTCTGATCCATATACAAAGCAGCAATTTAATTTTTCTTGATTGCATAGATTGTAGTAAAGTTTATGAGCCATTTTGATGCCTTGTCATATCATTGATTAAAATTTTGACCACCTCTTTGCGATAGAAGTGCTTGAAATTTTTAATTATTCCCAGATCTAGAGGTTGTAATTTCGATGTTACGTTTGGCGGCAGAAATTGTAATTTAATAAATTTCAGTGATGTAGGGTTTTTATGCGCCATGCAGTTATCAACGAGCAATAACACTTTCCGATTAGCCTTAGTCATTTCGTTGCCAAATTTTTTTAAGTAATCCAACCATATTTCAGTAGTCATCCAAGCTTTTTTGTTCGCAAAGTAGTCCACTGGTAAGCTTTTACAATAATATTTTTAAAGCATCTTGGATTAGCCGATTTTCCGATTACCAGCAATTTTCTCTTCTCAGTGCCAGAACTATTTATATATATATATATATAATTGGCGCGTACACCCTTTTTGGGTGTTTGGCCGAGCTCCTCCTCCTATTTGTGGCGTGCGTCTTGATTATGGTGCGTCACCGAGATTCGAACCTACGTTCTCTCTGTGAATTCCGAATGGTAGTCACGCACCAACCCATTCGGCTACGGGGCCAGAACTATTTACCGTAAAGGTGGGTGTAGGGCATATCCCGGTCGTCTTCGTCTAGCTCATCTAAAGGTAGGCCCAGAAAATATGCTGTTTCGACGGGTTGGGTCCAGAGGGAGAGGGGTATTAGATGAGTCGGTTTTAGAGGGCATGTGAAAAGGTGGTTAGTGTCGTGCGGGGTGCCTTCACATGCCGGACATGTGCTTGGTATGTCGGGGTCAGTTCTGGATAAATATGAGTTTAACCTGCTACAGTATCCAGTATCTGTAGTTGTGCCAATGTTACACGTGTCTCACGGGGAAGCTGGAGCTCTTCGTCTGCAATAGGTGGTGGTTGGACTCCGATTACGGCATTCACAAGACGGGAGCTTAAGAAGGTGGTGACGGTCTCCCGGTGAATGTCGTTTATTGACTGTCTAAACACTGTCTGGTCCAGTAAATTTCGGTCAGGTTTGTCCTAGATTTCGTCGGCGTAGTTTACGAGGTGTCTCCTGACGTGCCTGGGAGGCGGCTCAGGCTCAAGCAGGTGTCTGCAGGGGGGAAACCTGCGGTAACATCCAAGCAGGAACTGCTTGCTGAGCAGTTCGTTATGCTCCATTACTGGGAGCATTTGTGCCTCGTTGTGAAGGTGTTGAACGGGAGACATCAGGAGGCAACCGGTCGCTGTCCGAATGGAAGTAGTTTGGCATGCCTGTAGCTTTATCCACTGCGTGTTACTAGTTCCAGGCGACCAGAAAGGCGCAGCATAGTTCAGAACCGGCCAACCAATTGCCTTAAATGTCGATAGCAACAGTTCTTTGTCTTTGCCCCAAGTGCTGCCGGCAAGCGATTTGAGGACCTTGTTGAGATTTTGGACTTTAGTGGCAATTGCGGACACAAGCTGAGCAGGAGAGCAAACTGTCGAAGGTTAAACCCAAAATTTTGGGGTTGTTTACCGTCGGAATTGGTGTGTCGTCGACTTTTACCTTAAGGGACAGCTTGACCTCCTTTGTCCAGGTGGTAAAGAGGGTCGCCGTGGATTTAATGGGGGAAAGTTGGAGATTCCTCACAGTGAAAAAGCGAGAAAGGTCGGTGAGGTAGTTGTTCACTTTGAAACACAGGCCATCGATGTCATTGCCCGACGCCATTATCGTACAGTCGTCAGCGTATGAGACCAGGGAGACTCCCTCTGGTGGTTCGGGGCGCTTCGAGATGTAGAAGTTGAACGGCAAGGGAGAAAGGACCCCACCTTGCTTAATCTTCCTCTGCTTTGATGTTTGATCTCGAAAAATCACTGACGAGTGACTACCGCTCAGGGAGTTTGCGGACCACCTCTTCAGCCCTGGCGGGATGTCGGCTGATAAATATCATATAGTAGCGTGGAATGGCTGACTGACAAAGGACTTTCGATATGTTGAGTTTTTCGTTATAACGAAGTTCATTATATCGAGGTTTCACAGTATTTCTCAGACAATTCACACTACTAGAAAGATTTAACAAGTATTTTTATTACTTAATTTATAAGAAAATCCTGATCTTGCATAAATACATACGCAAGGTGGTGTATCTAGCATTCAGAATACGATCTTTCATTTAATTTTTTTAAAGCTAAAATAGCATTCTTGATATGTCAGAAATGTAGTTTATGGTTAGACATTTACAAAATGGGCCGCTTTTCGCTTCAAAAAAATTGGGAAATATTTAAATCGAAAATCAAATAATTAGAATAAAAACTGCGATTTGAATCCATTAGACTATTTTTGGGTGTTGATTACGAATAAATGTTACGCCAACCTTCCAGAAACAACTCAAGAGTTGAAACCTAAACACGAGGTTTTAATTATTGGAATAAATGTCAAAACTCTAAAAAAATGTGCTAAAAAATTGATTTTGCAGAATGGGATGCTGTATATCCAGCCGCGGTATTCATTTGAATGAAATTATATTCCATGTTTAATAGCAAGGTTTACTCTTTTCCGAAATATTTATTGCGTATTTTATATTATTTCTGACAAAATTAAATTAAGTCCCATGCGCCAAATTTACTACCCTGGGCTTGCCTTGAGCGTGTCATGAATAAAAATAAAAAATACTGATTAAATTAATTATTTAATATCGGTTAAAATCGTAAGTAATGTTAAGTTATACTTCTTAAATTTTTTACCAAGAATCATATTGTTTTATTCAAGAATAAAGATATTTTTTATTATTATATTTTTTTAAGGCAAATGAGAATAAAATTCAAATTCTGTGTTTGCTTATTTTCGTTTTCTTTTTTTTCCAGGTATTCTTATACTTAGATATTACACAAAACTCTAGCCCTTAAGCACTCCCTTATGCGGCCATCAAAGCCACGGTTAGCAAATGGGTTACTTACTACAACCCACAAGCGAGCTTGGCAGGCTGAGAGAAGCTGCAGATGGACTATACTGATGTTACCTGTCATATCCGATCGACTGTCGCAAATCCTCCTGTCATTAAGCAGAAGGGAGTGCAGACGGCTGGTTGGACTGATGACGGGCCACTTTCTGTGGGCGAAGCACATGGCAAGGGTCGGCATTTCAGGCAGTGTACTCTGCCAAGCTTGTGAAGAGGAGGATGAGACGGCGGACCACTTCCTGTGCGTCTGCCCCGCCTTCGCCCGAATTAGGCTTGAGGTATTTGGCACTGATGTGTTAAGAAGCGACCACCTTGGCTCCTTGACACCACAAGATCTACTCAGATTTTTTCGGAGATCGGGTAGATTTAAAGAAAATTAAAAGGGAATCTAAGTGTAGTACAATGGACTTAATTAATGTCTGAGTGCTGCACTTGCTAGTTGTCCCGACAAAAAAAAAGCCCCTAACCAATAGTATAACCAAAAATGCTATCCGTAGTAAAACACAGTAAAAAACAGGCCGGTATTGCCCAACGATGATAGATATATCAGGATCGACCAATAGCATGGTGAAAAGATTTTTAGAGGTTATTCGGCTCTGAGCGAATTCGACAGATATGCCGACGTCATTCGTTTTGTGTTTCACTAAGCTAAAGTTAAATTTTGTGACACAAAAAACGAATGACGTAGAAGTTGCCCTCAAAACAATTTTTCACCATACCTAACGAGCAAACCTGGTATCTATCATCCTTGTGCAAATGGCTATGGTGAAAAAGAAAATTGTGAGGGGAATTTCAGCTGCCACGACACGGGAGTACTCGGTAGCCGATTCTGCACGATAATCTGACATACATGCTTAGTATTTTCATAAACAAACCGCTTCGAGACCCCAGTTACGTCAGACCATCCAGACTAACGGTCTGATATTGGCCACATCATTAAAAATCTTTTCACCATGGAATTCTGCCTGCTCATTTCCCACGTAGTCACACACTTCCCTAATACATTATTCAGGAATTCAGGTCATCCTTTATGATAAAGACCTTGCGTACCGAAGGTAACACATCTCCCTAGGTTTTAGGTACGAAATGCCTTTGGTATTGTGGTAGCCTGGTCAAATAAATTTGGTTCAGCAAAGGACGTAATTTCGTTCTAAACTTGACATTAAATGTGCAGAACATAGTAATTTAACCACTAGAAGCAGAAACATTTTGAGCACCAAATAGTTATTCTACAATGGTGTATGGTATGTCACTTGGTGGTGCCCGACACTGTTCGGGGTCACTTTTGCTAATACGACAGCATTGCAGTTGTCCAAACCAGCGGTGGATAGTTACAAAGGTAAAGAGTCTCTATAATAATGAAACTCAAACTTTTCTTTTTTCCTTTTTTCAAGACTGCTCACGGGCGTCTCTTTCAAATAGTTGTTACAACAAACCTATCTAACAGGTCAGTGAGAAATTTATTGGCCCGTCTTTTGGAAGATGCTTTTCGGTCGGATTTGAGGTAGCAAAGCTAACTATTATAAATTGCAGGGACTTATTGATCCACCCTGTGAAGCCGTCGCCGCATGATTTTTATATGTTTGTGTTTTCTAATAGCTGTCGGACTCAGCAGGCAACTACAAACCTCGGAGTGTACTTACATACATATACATATATCTGCCATGAAAAATCTTCTCATAAAAAACCAACAGCTGTTCGGAGAAGGTATAAAACTGTAGGTCCTTCCATTTGTAGAAAAATATCATCTGCGCTGTAATTCCGCAATCCGTAAACACCAATTTTAAATGACTCACTGGAGGACTTCGGTAGGTATCTCGTGAATAATTTTAATAATGTTGGCTTCCATTGCCTCATTGAAGCTGGTTTATCCACAAAGCATTTAGACTTTACATACCCCCACAAATAAATGTCCAAAGATGCGATATCACACAATCTTGGTGGCCAATTCACTGGTCCGAGGCGAGAGATAAATTGCTCACTGAAACGACGCAGTAAATCCATTGTTTCACAGACTGTACGGCAAGTAGCGCCGTCTTGTTGGAACCAAATGTTGAGGAGATCACGGGCTTTAATTTCCCCCATCAGGGCATCCAAAAGTCGTTTATCGTGGCACGATAGCTTTCGCCATTCACTGTTAGATTGGCGTCGGTCTCGTCTTCGAAGAAATATGGACCTATGATTTCTCCAGCCCATAGACCGCACCAAATGGTTGTTTTCAATGGCTGATCTTGAATGGCTTCGTTGCTCTTCAGCCGGCAATTTTGCTTATTGACGTAGCCATATAGATTCTTTCGGCAAAACTCTCATTTACTGCCGGAATATTCTCTTCACTTCGGGCTGTTCGTGGTTTAATCGGTCGAGTATCATGCAATAATGTAAAATTATTTTCAATTTTGCCGAATAGTGTGTTCGGTAGGATGGTTATGTACACAGTAAGTTGGCCTAAGCGCGCGATAAATACTTCTCTCAGAGCGTCGCAAATAATGCAAATGTACGATTTGTAAACGTTGTTGAGACGTAGGTCTTTTCACGATGAAATGTCAATGCATACTGAAAAAAATTAAGTATTTAATTTGACTGTAGTCGCGCGTGATCTGTCAAAAAACCCTATTGGAAAAAGTACCTCCAATCTGATCACCTTGTAAATATCTATTAAGGGGTTATACGCAGTTATGACTTTCAAAAAAATCGATTTTTTTATTGCATTTTTGTAATGTACATATATTCAAAAGTATACGCACGAAATTTGAAGTAGATCTAAGCAATACTTTCGGAGTTATACCTAAATATGTAGAGATGCCTCGGCACGTTTTAAGGTAGGTATTGAAACTTTAAACGTGTTTTTTCAAAACGGCATTTTTCAAGTCGGTGTACACGATATCTCGAAAACGGCTTGTTTGATCGGTCAACCGTTTTAACTCAATCTTTAAAGATACATTTTCTAGTAATTAATCGTTCCTTTTGTAAATCTGATACTTATTTTCCATTTTATAATCAATTTACGGCCAAATTTTAACGTAAAAATCGAAATCATTTCTTTTAAAAGCTGCCATTTTGTGAAAATTCACTATTTTGGTTAGCCGAACGATTAATTACTAGATAGTCTAATATATTAACAAAATTTGTTTGGTTTTTTGATTTCAGATAATCCAATCCTGAGTTACGATGTACACCGTAATCGTCTTTTTTTAAAGGAGGTTCCAGAAATCGCCTGCAGCGCGCTCTATAATCAACATTTTCATAAATAAACAATTTTGTTACGTTCTTGAAGGATGCTTTTATAACCGCCAAAAATTTTCAAATTAAAATATTCTGAAATTTCTTCAGGATAAATCCTTGACAACCCGTCTTTTATTTGCTTCATAACTGCGTATAACCCCTTAATCCACGCTCTCTATACTCGTATTCCCGCGTGCATACTCATACATATTTGCCTCTTTTACATATAATAATGCTTTACATCTTTTTAAATTTACATGATTCTTTACATTTATTCTTTTATTTCGTTTACTAGCACCTTGCCGCCTACTCACCGATTTCAACGCGTTCGCATCGCATTAATCCGGTGTCATCATATCAGGTGCAGGCCGCGCTGGCCGCTTCCCGCCGACGTGAGTCCATCAACAGTTCCATTGGTGCTGCTTCAATAAGACGCCTTATTACGCTTAATAATCGCAACTGCCGTCACAAGATTCCGCCACACGTACGACACAAAGTGTGCCAGAGCTTCATCTTCCTAACGTTAGCGCATGGCCTAATATGCGCCGTATTGATGCCGCTATTAGCGCTACAAGGTTCGAATTCGGTGTGGCATCAACGCGAGCAGTGGCTGCATGTGGGACCGAATATCGGCTCCCTTCTGCTAAGCGGTTGCTTTCTCATCTCCGCCGTTATGTGCCTATTTACCAAACGCCTTATACAAAAATTCGGTTATACGTCGGTGGTCAGTGCCAGCTACGTTGCAACGGGCATCTTTCTCTTATGTCACCTCTTTCCCTCCATCTTTACGTTACTGCCGGCATACATACTGCTCGGTATCACATACAGTCCATCATGGATTAGCAAAATTGCTTTGGTGGTGCATTACGGCAGCAAGCTGAGCTGTTCCCAGCACGAATGCATGTTCAGTTCTTCGCATGCCTCGGACATATTAGACGAGCACAAGCTTTTCTGCAATCGCGATCAGAAGGTGCGCCGTTTGGCGCGTTGGTTCCAGGTTGCACAAGACATGGGCATTATTTTCGGCGCATTGTTGGCGTCATTCTTTTTGGCCTGCAGCGCGAGTGACTGGAATTGTTTCGCTGACAGTGAGACGCCAATTGTGGAAATGAAAACGACTTCATTGCCCGGCGAGAATCTGACAGAAACACTGCCAAAGGCGGCAGAACTGCGGGCACATTCCTATAGCATGACGGGCTTTTTGTTTAACATACCGGGTTACTTTGATGATTTCTACTATCACAACGAACACGGTGAACGAATCTGTGGTGCCGACATGTGTCCTGTTTGGCATCATGATAGCAGCTTCGACGACACTAGCAATGGAACCAATGAAACTATTTACACGCAATTCATCAATGAGAGATCAACAGGCGGTGGCATTGCACTGATAAGTGTCTACTTTTTGTTCACAGCAGTTGCGACGGGTCTATCCCTCCTTGGTGGGAAATTACAGGGAAGCTTTCGACGAGAAGTGCATTCAAAAGGAGTAACGGATACGCTGCTCTTCGCTGGCCCAATGGCGTATTTCGTGGGAACCGAGCAGGCCTATATGCTAGGCGACTTTTTGCGGGTAAGTGCGAAGTATAAGGATGGGAAGGTATAAGGAAACGAAGCTACAAACTCGGATGGTGTAAGAAATCTTTTCAAAGAGAAATTCAATTAGAGCCAATTCAAAACCGAGTCTGTTTTAAAGCAAGGTTGGGCATTTTGCCCTACCACTAATTTTTTAGTAGGAATTAAAATAAGGGTTTCATTATCACTAAATCTAAAGTTTTTCAGTGTTTTAACCATCATTATTTAGTGCACCATGCCCAACCCTGTTTTAGAGGAACGAGGTGGTAATAGAAGGTGTGTTCAAAAAATAAGGTGATTTTCATATTTCTCAAAAAATATTTATTTATTCATCAATTTCCATTTTATCCCCTTCAAATTAGTCCCCCTCAGATATAGTGCACTTGGGCGAGCGAATTTTCCAATCCTCAAAGAAGTTCTGATATGCACTTTTTGGTATGTCCTTGAGTTCTCTCAGCAATTCGTGTTCGTCTCAAAACACCAAATCGTCCTTTCATGGGTCTCTTCAATCTTGGGAACAGGAAAAAGTCGCAGGGGGCATAATAATGGTGTTGTTTTTGTCCAAATAATCTCTCACAAGCAAAGATGAGTGAGCAGGTGCATTACCGTGATGCAAAAGCCATGCATTTTTTTCCACAATTCTAGGCGTTTTTTCATATTGTTTCGCGCAAACGGCGCATAACTTCAAGGAAATACTGCTTATTTACCGTACGACCTTGTGGAAAGAACTCCTGATGCACTACGCCACGGTAATCGAAGAAAACAAGTGAGCAAAACTTTGGTATTTTATCGGACTTGGTGTGCTTTTTTTGGTCTTGGCTTCCCTGGACTCTTCCATTGGGACGATTGGGCTTTGGTTTCGATGTCATAACCACATACCCATGATTCGTCACCACTTATGACCCTTTTAAGCCAACCTGGATCATCGTTGACGTCACTCAACAATTCTTGGGCGATGCTCATGCGATGTGGTTTCTGGTCAAAATTCAGCAACTTTGGAACGAACTTCCCTGCCACACGCTTCATGCCCAAAATTTCCGAAAGATTGCATGGCATGAGCCAACTTATATGCTGACATCCTGAGCAACTTCTCTAATTGTGATTCGATGATTCTCCATAACAATTTTCTTTACTTTCTCAACATTTCATTCATTCCATAGGTTGTTGAGTGCTGGGGCGTCCAGAGCGAGCGTCGTCATTCACACCTTCTCTGCCTTTTGTGAAAAGCTTGTACCACTTGTAAACATTTCTTTGACTCAGAGAACTCTCTCCGTATGCCGGTGTCAACCTTTCAAGTGTTTTTCAGCACTTAACTCCATTTTTTACACAAAATTTGATGCAACTTCTTTGATCCATTTTTTTCGGTTGCAAGAATTCGCAGAAACCGCAAAACACTTGTCTTATTTATGCCGCTCGCAAGCAAACTAATATTACTAAATATTGCTAAAACCGTGAACATATCTTCGAGACGAGTGTACCAGCATAAAAAAATATAAAAATCGAAAGTCGAATATACGTAGACCGCGAAATTTGAAAATTCACCTAATTTTTTTAACACACTACGTACGCATGCCCCACAAAGTCTGCGTTCACCCGAATAGCCTTCTTATATTTATTAAAAACAAAATAGAATATTATGATTAAATTGAAATCTTTACAATTTGTTTATTCACTACATTCCCAGCTTTCAAGGGCAAAAAAAAAAACAAGATTCCTCACTTCACTTTTTAGATAACGGGAAAATAATTTCAGCAGCATGTAAATGTGGCACCAAAAAGTCTGCGTTCAGCCTGTTTATTTTAGTGATACCGTTAATTTTAAGATATTTTTCCTTGTTTATATTAATTTTTGATTGCGCATTACTTCGACTGAATGTTAACAAAGCTTAGCCTTTCTGAGAGGAAAATAATTATAAAAATGTGGAAAGGCGGAAAAAGTTTCCGAAATATTGGAAAATCTATTGGGAGAACGTATTCCTCTATTCAGCGAGTTGTAACAAATTTTCGGCAAACTGGAATTTTTACATATAAGCCCAGGTCAGGGCGTCCGAAAAAATTATCGACCCGGGAAGAGCGTTCTATAATCAACTTGGCAAAGGTTAACCCCCGGATTACATCCTCAAAATTAGTTGAAAACATAAATCAAACATTTAAAAAAAGTATTTGCGCTGAAACTGCCAGAAAAGTTGTACGTCAAGCTGGATACCATGGTAGAATCGCCCGAAGAAAACCTTTCATTTCTCTTGTGAACAGAAATAAACGCATTCAGTTTGCTAATGAGTACATAAATAAGCCTCCCGAGTTCTGGAAAAAGATATTATTTTCAGACGAAAGTAAATTTTTTATATTCGGAATAAAAGGCCGTCAAATTGTCTGGCGAGAACCTGGAACTGCTCCTGAAAAGCAAAATCTTGTTGGCACGGTTAAGCACGGAGGTGGTGGGGTTATGGTTTGGGGCTGCATGGCGGCAAATGGGGTGGGTCAGTTAGAATTTTTTGATCCGACGATGGATAAATGGGGATACTTGAACATACTAAAACGGAATTTAAAGCAAAGTGCAGAAAATCTCGGCTTATCAAGAACATTTTGGTTTCAACAAGATAACGACCCGAAGCACACAGCCGAGATCGTTAAGCTTTGGCTCTTGTACAACGCCCCAAAACAGCTTAAAACACCGCCACAGGCCCCAGATATTAACCCCATCGAGCATCTGTGGGATCTATTGGAAAAAAGAATTCGCCAGCAAGTGATTACTAATAAAGAGGTTTTGCGGAGTGTCATGCAGGCAGAATGGAGGAAGATAACAGCAGAGGAAACAGAGAAACTAGTAAGTTCAATGCCAAATAGGCTGAGTGAAGTCTTGAAGCAACGTGGATATCCAACTAAATATTAGACTTAATTTTTGCATATAGCATATCATGTTTTTGTATTAGACTTTAAGACTGAACGCAGACTTTATGGTCGCTCTATTTACTTGTTACAGCCATTATTCACCGTTATCTAAAAACTTATGTGAGGAATCTTGAAATTTATTTTTGTTTTTGAAACTTAAATATATAATAAACATATAAATATATACAAATTTATAAAAATTATAAAATCAGGTTGTGTTTCATTCACTAAAAAGTTATTGTAGGGTGAACGCAGACTTTGTGGGGCATGTGTATATCTTCTAGCTTTTATATGACCTTCGATATGTGCGAATCAGCTTAGCGACAGTCAGACTCACATCAACTTAAAATTTTCATACTTTCAGGCCTTCGTTTCTTGTTCTTTGGGTATTAGCATGGTGGCTGGCGCATTGGTCGGCATGGGTCTCATGCAATGCATTGTCTCCTGCACGCTGAGTATGCTGCTGCGACACACCAAACGTATTGTTGTCATTTGTAAGTTATTGTTGCCTTCTTGAAATCTACTACAACAACAAATTCATTTCATTTTACATTCAACTTCCAGTGGCCGGTTTCTTCTTTCAATCGTGTCTGCTACTTGCACTATCCAGCTGGAAGCCGTCCAGCGATGACATAGCGCTTTTCTATGTACTAGCCGCCTCGTGGGGTGCCTGTAACGGTATGTGGGAGACACTCTTAATGGCCTTAATCACGTTGAATCACGCAAACCACGTTACGGGAGTAACCAGTCCCTTACAAGGACTACGCTTCCTCGGCTTGGGTATCACCTTCGCTGCGCATGGCCTAATGTGTGAGACACCTAAAATTATCACTATGGTGATTATGTTGGTGGTGAGTTTGCCGGCGTATGCTATGTTGGAGACCAAACTGGAAGCGCAGCGTAAGTTGCAATTGATCAATTTGTGACGAAGCGTTTTCAGTTAGTCGAAAAGACGTGGCCCCATGGCGCGAACGCATACAATGTAAAAAAGGAGTAAAATGAATTTGGAAATATGCAGAAGTGCGTGTCATGGAGAGTGTAGATTGTGTGAAGAACAGTATTAAGTTTAATTCAAGGTAGAAAAAACATTTTTACATACATATAAAGCGCGTTTAGTCATATTGACAAATGTAAAATATAATATTTGTATTAAGTGCGAGACATATTCGGCTCGGCACAGAGTTAATAGCAAAAATATAAGCCTACATGCATGCATATGTAGTTATAGTTGTCAGTACGTATGCAAGTAGCACTCGGATTAATATTTGTATTTGTAGTTTTAATATGTATGAAAATCATTCAAGCCAAAGATCAAGTCAGCATGACTGAGTTGTGTGGTGCGCTGAATAATCGAACGATTGTTTTGTATCAATCAGCTACTAGTTGTTGACACACACATATGTATGTACATACATATTTACATTTAAACGTTTACATTTTTATATTGGCTAATTTATTCAAGCGTTGAAAAGCTTGTAAACAGAGTAAGTAAATACAGAGTACGTACGTGCAGATGTAGCAGCGCGCAATGTTGCAACAAAAATTATTACGAAGCTTTAAAAAGACATAAAAGATCAAATGTATTAAGCTCGGTTAAACACAGCTGAACGAAACTTCACGCATTAAAAATAATATGCATTCGCGTATATTAAATAAAACCAGCGATAAAAAATGTTTGTTTTCGAAAAAAACAAAAAAATAAACTAAGAAAAAACTAAGAAAATTTTCATAAAAGAATTTTATTAGTCCCTTAAGGCCACCCGGTGATCTAGAATTTTCAAAAAATCGATTTTTTTCGATATTTCGAAAGTATAGTATCTTAAGAATATCCTGTGCAATTTTCATGCGGAAATTCCCAATATTATATATTAGCTTCTACAGCCCATTAACCAGGTAGAGAGCGGTCCGCGCGCTCCTGTGCCTCAAACTTTAACCTTATTACTTTTTAACCTTAGACTTTTTTCGGCACGGCGGGGATGAAAACAAAAAAACTATTCAACCGAATCACTTGAAATTTGGATATGTTGTTCACAACATGTATCGCCATCGTCGAAACTAGAGTCATAATTTTATTTTAATAATTTCCTATTTTTTAAACTAAAAAACTAGTGAAAAACCCCCGATTTTACGCACTTTTTTCCAAAGTGCGCCTTTTTGTAAATTTTTCATTATTTCGATTTGTTCTAGTTCCGACCATAACTGCACTCTTTCTGATTAAGAATCTTCTTGAATTTTGTGTTTCAGATGAGTAGAAGTCTCGAAATCATCTACGCCGTCCAGGTTCGATTTTTCGAGAGGGTCATCTTCAGCGGCATTTTTATAATAATAAATATTGTTTCAAAAGTAAAAAAACAAATTTTTTTTGTACGCTCAATAAACGTACTAATGAGCCCGAAAAATTGAAACAACGTTTTTTAAATTTTTAATGGCAAACAAAAAAAAATCGTGAAAATAGGTGAAATTTTCGTGCTCTAGACCACCGGGTACCCTTAGCTCTAGACTATTAACCTTATTCCACTATTATTATCTAATACCTAAAACAAAGTTAATAATTTTATAAAGAGAGATTGAAGATATTAACCTAGGTCAAAAGAAGTTGGATGTTATACATAAGTTGAACAATTCACGCATTAAAAAGAAAAAAGAAAAATTGTCCCAAGTAATTTTTTTGATCAAATAATAAATTTTCAAACAATTTTTTTTTTTTTTCAAATAAAAATTAGTTTGTTTACTCCTTTAATATTAAAGCAATAACCTTGTTTCAATATTATTATTCAAATAAAAAATTAAAAAAACTTTTTTTCAAATAAAATTTTCACATTTTTTTTTCTTTCAAGAACATTTTTGTTTGTTAAAAAAAACAAAAACAAAAAACAATTTTGATTGAAAAATAAGTTTTTTTAATTTTGTTGAAAAAAAGTTTTTTGATTGAAAAATTTTAGTTGTAAAAAAAAGTTGTTTTAATTTTTCATGTACTTTTTTTTAACAAAAATTTGTAACAAAAAAAATTTGATTTTATTTGAAAAAAAGTTTTTTTAAACAACAAAAAGGAGTTTTTGACTCCCTTAACTTTAAAACAATATTCAATATTACTACTCAAATAAAAAATTAAAAAACTTTTTTTTACTCCCTTACCCTTAAACCTCTAGCCGTGATACAATATTATTACCTAAAACCTGCTATTGCCACAAAAAATTAATTTCTAAAGATATCAAAGAGGTATAAAATAAATAATAAAAAGCGATGATAAGTTTTTTCTCAAAAAATTTTTTTGCCTTTTGATCAAATAAAAAATGTTCAAACTAATTTTTTTTTTTTTTTTTTTTTTTTTTTTAAATGTTTACCACCTTGACATTACACTCGTTTCAATATTATTATCTATTGCCTCAAAAAACTTATTTATAAAGAGAAATCAAAGATGTTATACTACATACTTATATATATAATTGGCGCGTACACCCTTGTTTTGGGTGTTTGGCAGAGCTCCTCCTCGGATTTGTGGTGTGCGTCTTGATGTTGTTCCACAAATGGAGGGACCTACAGTTTTAAGCCGACACCGAACGGCAGATATTTTTATGAGGAGCTTTTTCATGGCATAAATACACTCGGAGGTTTGCCATTGCCTGCCGAGGGGCGACCGCTATTAGAAAAATGTTTTTCTTAACTTTGGTGTTTTCACCGAGATTCGAACCAACGATCTCTCTGTGAATTTCGAATGGTAGTCACGCACCAACCCATTCGGTTGCAGCGGCCGCTATTCTACATACTTAGTCCTGCCATAAAATTTGTTACAAGTTAAGTCCGTTACAGATATGAAATTATAATACTTTTTTAATGAAGTTGGTTTTATTTAATCATGTAAATCTTAAAAAACCAGCAATTAAGTGTTCGAAATGGTCACCATTTGCTTTTACACAAGCCTTCAAGCGATGAGCCCATTCAGCTATTGCAGCACGGTTTCCATGGATAGGAGTGTCGCTGCTCGAACCAAAGCTTGTTTGAGACACTCCAAATTCATTCATCCACATGAGGTCTTCGACAGGGCATGTTCTCCAATTTTGATCACAAACTGTAGTCCAGTGGATTCGATCAGGACGTCCAGATGGTCAATCTTCTGCGGCTATGAACCCCGGAATATTGTTTTTTATCCATTGCTAGGTGGTTTTTGCCTTATAGGCTGGAGCGGAATCTTGCTGGAAGATCCAACGCTTCCCACTGAAGAGAATACTGCTCGACTGCTTCACCACGTCTTCAAAGACATCTTCCTGGTAGACTTTTGTCCCGATCTTAACTCATTTCTTCGCAGAAATGAAGATATGTAACGCCTTTACACGACACTCCCCACCAAAACATTACGCAGGCTGGATGGTGGATGCGCTGAACCCTTGGAACAACATTTTTTGTGTCTTTAAAAGTTTTAGCCACGATTTTGTCGTTTTGCTAATTAAAAACTTATTTAACAGTAAAAATTTTCTCATCTGTGAAAAAAACATTTTCATGGCCGTTGGCCGTGTGCCACCGAAGAAGCTGCTTACTCTGTCGAGTCTAATTTTCTTCAAGCGCTTTGTCAAAAGATAACCAGTTGAGCGACGGAAGGCTTTCATGTGGAGATCATCTCTAATTAGTCTTGACATGGATACATTTCGATACATTCATTTCCAGGATATGATTTTCTGCTTTCTAACGGGATTTCTGCGAATTTATTCTTGAACAGCTTTTATGGCTGCACTGCTTCGAACCACGCGAGTACGACCACTTCCATTTCTGACTGTCACTTCAGACTCGACCAATCGTGCAATACTCAAAAATCCTCGAAATATTCAGCAGTTTTTTCAGCAGATCGTAAATCTCGCTTGCACTTTTACCACACTTTTACACTTTTGTAATGCAATCAATGCAATGCGATTTTGCTTAGCTCCACACTCCTTTTTTAACAAGCGAAATTTGGCGCGAAACGCAGTATAATTTATGAGTAAGCAATGCGCACGAACAAAAACAACAATAACGTAACTTTTTTATGCGAATTGGTTCTCGCCGTACGCATTGTAAGATTTGTCACAGAATTTATGGCAAGACTAAGTATATTAACCTAGGGTAAAATAATTTGGATGTTATGTATGTTATGTTAAATAAAAAACGATCAATACTAATTCTTTAAAAAAAAAAAAAAAAAAAAAATTTTTTCTTGAATTTTTTTCCACAAAATAAACTTTTTTGTTACATTTTTTCCAAAAACTTTTTTGTTCCTAGACTTTAAGCCACTAACTTTGTTTCACTATTATTATTTAAAATAAACTACTACTATAAAAAGAAATTCTAGTCGCTTAACCCTAAACCAATATTTTTATTTCACTATTAATTCCTAAAACCAATTATTATTATAAAAAAACTCTAAGCCATTAACCACTTGTTTCACGATTGTTACCAAAAATCGATTACATATTATTGTCAAAAAACGGAAAATATTATAATATTCTAGTCCCTTAACTCCAAGTTCCATAACTTTAGTAAAGAAGTTATTCAAACACAACATTGATGATTAATTTTGCACCGTCTTTAACGAAATGTATGTTCGACAAGCTGAAAGCTTTGATTCTAAAAACACTAAAAACAGTGTGGCAGCCACTTTAATTTGTCAACCATGGGATATCCTAAGGAGTATCAAAAACAGTCTACAACGCGTTTTGAATATTTTTTTATTTTTTATTTTCCAGTGAAAATCGTTTTTTGCATATAATTTCGGGCTTGCTATTTTTCTGTAGATAATTGATATAATAGTTGCAAAAGGTACCCAAAAAACGCGCCCAATCATACAAATCCAAAATTATTAGTTTTGCAGAACTATTTGTTTGTATTTTGAGTTTACCCACCTCTTCAATAAAATGCTGTACCAACAATATGACACCTTTGTGTTAAAGTAACATTACAAATATTTGCATTAATTTTTCACCGAACTACAAGTACCAGTTTTAATTATATTCATGCGAGAAAAGGCTTGAAAAGTATTTTGCGAAGAAACGACTAGGTCTGTAGTGCGATTCACTAACTCATTTTAACGATATTCGCGTTGTTTTCTTTCCTTAACCACAATTTTAACGACTTGGCTATTCGATAACCCATTTCATAACTATAATCGATGAAACAAAATCAGCTGTTTGGTTAACCTGTCGATTATCGCAAACTAAACGGCAAGCATTTTGTTCGTCCATGTAGTTAGAATAAGAACCATTTGATGGGAAACATATCAGTATGCCAAGTAGACAGCGATCTGTTTCATATCCTCCACTGAGCTGTGGAGAAACACTAACAATCCAGATACGGCTTAGTTTGTAGCTCGTTTATTTATATATCGATGGTTTTCGAGAAAAGCGACACAACTCAAAATTAACTCAAATTCGGAGTTTTGCCGTTAAAAGCAAAAATCAACTACAGAGTTTATATATTTTTATCTGGAAAAGCGTCATAAGCGAATCTTGAAGCAATTCTGAGAGATGGCGTTAGTGTCGTTTTGTCAGGTGATCGAATTGGCGCGTCACTTATCTAGAAAACTGACCCAACTCAGTATTTTGTATTTTTGAATTAAGTCACTTTTCTCGAAAACCATCGATATGCAGTGCCAAGAAGTATCTATAAAAGGTGGTATGATTAGAGTAGTTGATTTACTCTTCTTGCATTCGCCTTTAATTTAGAAATGCCAGTAAAACGGAATGACGGAAAGTTGTTGATGCGTTGTGAATAAGCGACGAACTAGTTTTGTCATTCATTCCATCCTTCATTCTTTTTGACTTGACAGTTCTAATTTAAAAATGTTTATGTAGCTCATTTTCCACCTAAAACCAAATGAGTCCAATTTGCCCGATATTTACAAAACTCCGGAAAGTTTTCATTAAAATTCCGGAAAGTTTCCATTAAAATTTCAAACTTTTTACACTGGATTCAGATAGAATGAATGCTTAAAAGATTTTGCGCAAAGCTTGAAATTTGAATTTAAGTGATTTTTGTTAAGAATGAAATTTATTTTTATAAAAAAAGTATTTAAAATTAATATTTCACTGTTTTTATATACTGTAGTTTTTATATTTAATATAATAGTTTTATGCCATTTTATTTAATTTAATTTTTTTTCGCTTTCTAATTACAATCTTTGCAATCTTGCATTCATTTCAAAACTAAGCTTATAAATTAATTGAATCACTGATGCTCAACAGCGCGCAAGAAAGTGTCTGTCCCGTTGCCCTTTTGGCTGCCAGTTACAAGCCTATCTGCCATAAGTGGTGAGTAGGGAGATGAGTACCCCGCATTAAGCGAAGTACGCTGAACAAGTTCATGTAGTAGCATTAAACTAAGTACATTGATCGGGTACATGTCTGATGTCCTCAACATGTGTGAATATAGTCAAAACTTTTTTATTTTCATTTTTTTGAAGCTTAAATAACAAGGAATTGTTAAATAAACAAAAAGATAATGCAGCGCTAGCAACGGAGACTTTCAGCTGGTAGTCAAAACTTATTAATACGATGGTGACCCTATAATTATGTCGCCAGAGAACGTAAATACATAGAGAAGGATGAAACAGAGAACGTTAACGTGCTCATACATGATTCAATCATTGAAGGTTTGCTCACTAGACATTCGATTTTTGACACTCCCTTACAAAAGGTTGTATTTAAGAAGGTGAATAAAGTGGAAAATATTAAACCCTTTTTGGTAAAAATGGTAGCAATAAATTATTTTCTTACTCATATGGAAACAAACTGCGAACGGTTTAAAAACTAAATTTGAATGTAAATAATGGTACAAATAGAAGTTATTAGCGGAAATTGCCTATTGCCTGTCTAATATTAAAGACATTATTTCACTTAATCCCAGATTTTATTTTGAGAATTAGTTTTTAAATTTAAAACCGATCGCGAAGTTGCGAAGTTTCGCAAATATGAAACTATTTTGTTACAAATAAATAAATAATTGGCACGTACAATTCTGTTAGGTGTTTGGCCAAGATCCTCCTCCTATTTGTAGCGCGGGTCTTGATGTTGTTCCACAAATGGAAGGACAGTTTTTTTTATGAGAAGCTTTTTCATGTTGGTACGGTGCTTTGCTAAGCCTCCTCTGGATACTCCATCCATCCATGGGAATGTGGGCTCATTGGAAACAAGTTCCGTCAATCCTAACTTTTTTATAATGAGGTATGCAATGGTATCGATCGCGTCGGGACTATCCAATTATTCTCCCTGTCGTAACTCTTTGGGAAATGCTAGCTCTTTGCAAAACATGAATTTCTTCTAAATCAACACATCACAAGAAATAAAGCTTTGTGAATTCTCCACTCATCGATCTTGGATTACGTCAATTACTTTATCATGTCCTGACTTAAGCGGTATGTATTCTATGCCATACTACTATAGTCCTGAACATACCGATGAAAACTATTGAGCGATTTGTTGCTTGTAAGCATACCATTTTGAAAATGAAATGTTTTTTCTACAAATTTTACTTTTTCTCCACTTTTACTAAAAATTTCTAGAGCTAGCAACCCAGTGTCTTGCTAAGGGAGCCGATTTGTCAAGAAAGAACGAGAAAGCTGCTTATTGAGCAAACCTTTTATCATTGAATCATGGTGCTCATATACATTCGTTCTCATATATGTATGTGCATTAACGTTCTCTGCGTTCCTCAATTTCGGCAGAAACAAAACAAGGGTAAGAAATTACTTCACTACAAGTTAATATCATAGTAGGAAATTAATTAATATGGCAGCCGGAGAGAAATGAAAGGGAGAGCAAAATGTTCAAGGAAAACTAATCTAAACTAGAGCTTTGAGCGTTTGCAAGTTAGTCTGCGACACAGTTACCAAAAAAAAAACACTTTATAAATAAAAGTTTTTATATTTTTAATACCTTCACTAAGTATGCAGTCAATTATGATAATTTCTTCAGAAAAATAATGAATGAATATAATTTATAGTACACCCTTTGAAATTGAAATAAAAGATATTTAGCGTGGTAGCAATGACATATCGATGTTGAAATTAAACATTAAATAATAAAAACTAGAACAAAAGTATATAATGTGTATAAAAATAAATACGCAAAAATAAAAATAATAGATAAAAACCACAAATACACACATACACACATACAATGCAAGTAAAAATTTGCATATTAAATAAGAACTTTGTGGATAATACAATAAAATGCTAACATGCTTCGATATACAAAATGTATAATAATAAAAAATTAATTAAAATTAATTAAAAAATTAGATAAGTGAACAATAAATAAAAACTGTAAAAATTTAGATATATTACACTTTGCACTCAAATCTTAAACATGCAAGTAAACACAAAGAATTAAAAGTGGCATTAAATGTTAAATATAAAATAAATAAAATTTATGATACATACATATACACACTTATACACATACATTAGAAACCGCATATGTTCGTAAGCGTTTATACGCATATATACGCATATATACGCAATTCACATACATACATACATACATACACATATACATATACATATATGTTTGTACAGACATACATCCATCCATATTTATATACAGACGTACATATGAATAGGCGAATGCATGGCATGAGACAATTCGCCTCTACCCTGAAGTTTCCGTTTCTTTTCAATAGCCAATTTGTCATTAGTTCAAGCCCGTAAATTGATTTACACATTTTAATTAATGCAATATTTATGTGTAAAGATTTGCATGTACTTACACTTACACGTGTAAAAAACATACATAATTATTGACATGTTTTATCAATTTTTTTTTTTTTCTCTTATAAAAATCAAGTTTCAAACTTAGGGCAAATTTTAAAAAATTCAATGTTCAAAATTCAGAATTTCAAACTTCATAATCAGCATTTTTAGAAAGGTTACATGCAGTTTCATAGCCCATTGAATTTTGGTATAATAAAATGCAAGCTTCAAGTGGCTCAAAAATTGCGTTGGCTTTTGACAATTTTTCATATTTTGCTGGCGGTGTTGGCATTTTCTCAATATAACAAATGCTCGATATTTTTTTAAGTGGTGGAAAACAGCCAACACCACCAGCACAAAAAGTATTGAAACGAAAGCAGGGAAGAAAATCAATTAGACCTGCAGCCATTCCATAGCGAATTTTTATTTATTTAGTTATTTATTTATTGTCTTTGAATGGATACATTCTTACAGACTATATTAAGTTAATGTACAATAGTTTAGTAGTTACTAAGAAAAGAACGATTTAAGATGATTGACTAAGATGCCATACGGCCATGTAAAATCAGCACCAGAAGAATTGGAAAACATATTTAAATCTGCACATGCCCTAGGA
Source organism: Anastrepha ludens (assembly GCF_028408465.1). Classification (NCBI taxonomy): domain Eukaryota; kingdom Metazoa; phylum Arthropoda; class Insecta; order Diptera; family Tephritidae; genus Anastrepha; species Anastrepha ludens. Next base: position 106,112,672 of record NC_071499.1, read on the forward strand.
ATCGGAGCATTCACCCCATAGTTGGTTCTCGAGAAGCCAATTTTAAAGGTTTCGTACTGTCGGAGCCTCATATTGGGTATATTGAATTGAATTTTACTTAAAAGGGAAGGACAATCAATAGATCCAGAAATGATATGAATAATAAATGAGCACGATAGAATAGATCGTCTGCTATCAAATGGTTTTAAGTCAATCAATAAACATCGAGAGCGGTACGATGGTATAGATCGGAGCGCAAAACGAAGAAAGACTTTCTGAATGCTCTCAATCCGATTAAACTGACCTATTTGGTACGGTCTCCAAATAACAGCGGCATACTCTAATCTTGATCTAACAAAAACACAATACAATGTTTTGAGAGTGTGTGGGTTGGTAAATGCAGAACAATTTCGGCGTACGAATGCTAGCATCGCATATGATCGTCTTATGACGTGGTTAACATGGCTGGTGAAATTCAGCTTAGAGTCGAAAATAACGCCTAAGTCTGTAATTTCCTCAACGGATTGCAAAGGTAAGTCAGCAATACTATACGAAGTATGCAAAGTATTGTTTGATTTAGCATATTTTACGTGAAAGCATTTGCTAATATTTAGTGGCAAACGGTTTAAATAGCACCAGTTCCGGACATTGTGCAAGTCGGTTTGCAACTTTTCAGAGTCCCTAACTCTGTTAATCACAGCAAATATTTTAAGAACATCAGCATACAACAAGTAGTCTGCAAAAGAAAAGCAAGAACCAATATCGTTAATAAAGAGTATAAAGAGAAGGGGTCCTAGAATACTTCCCTGTGGGACACCAGAGGACGCAATAAATGCACGGGATGTCGTATTATCAACAGCTACAACGCAGTGCCTGTTGGACAAATATGATTTGATCCACGACAAAAACGTGGAGTGATACCCAATGATGCAAACTTCGCCAAGAGTATTCGATGCGATACATTGTCAAACGCTTTAGAGAAGTCTGTATAAATTGTATCAACTTGAGATCTGTTATGGAAGGCTGAAATGCAGTAATCATTGAAAATAGACAAATTAGTGACAGTGGAGCGACTTGCAACGAAACCTTTGTGGTTGATAGATATTAGGCCTTTGACAGCAAAATATATTTTATCATTCACTGTTATCCCAAAAAGTTTTGAGACAGACGAACGCTTCGAAATCGGTCTGTAATTGCTAACATTGTTTTTATTTCCACTCTTAAATATAGGCGTAACGGAAGTAAATTTCCAGTCGTCAACAAAGATACCAGAAACCAGTTGATTATTGGGAACGTCCATTAATTTCATTTCATCAATCGGAAAGTATTTACTCGAAGAGTTAATTTGAGTTCTGGAAAAATTAGCAAATCAACCCACTCCATAATCAAATATGTATATGCGGCAAGAAATTCATTCGGTATGATAGCCTTATGAAAAGGCCTGTTATCGTGGTGCAAAGCGAATGATTTTTTTCTAGAAATATCACCCTTTAGTAGAAGTATGGCCATAGCCATCAGAGCCGATTCGAGTCTTCGATTTTTTCATTACTTCCTTTCGGCTGTTAAAACGTGTTCCTTGTAGAAGTTTTTTGACTTGATCAAACAGAAAAAAATCGCAGGGAGCCATATCAGGTGAATTCGATGACTGTTGGGTTGATTGTATTCGTTTCGTTCACTTCATTTGAAACAGCTCAAGTAATAAACAAGCAGTGATTTACAAAAAAATCAGTCATTTCATTAATCAAAATGCAAAAAAGGTACATAAATAGGTATGTTTTTTCAACCACATTAATTTCAGCTCATAACATATACTTTTGTTTGCAAAAATAATAAAAAATAAACTCATTTTTACATGGGTACATGTAGTAATTCTTTAATAATTATTATTGAATAATTTTAAATTGTACAGTAGGTTCTGTTTTTATGCGGTAGATACGTTCCGCAAGAAACAGCATAAAAAAAAACAGCATAAAAAAAGCTACTAGTTCTATAGTAAAACTATAGATACGTTTCAAATGCTAAAACCGCATAAATCTGAAATAATGTAATACAATCGCATAAAAAAGAGCACTAGTCCCATATTATAACTATAGATACGTTCCATAGACCGCATGAATCTGAAATAATTAAATAAAATCGCATAAACAATATAGTGTATTTTTGAAAATTATATATTTATTTAAGAAACGTCAGAATCGAAAAGTAAATTTAAGTCAGAAATAGAATCAGACAATACCCACATGTTGCGCGTTCGTTTAGGATTTGGCGTAAAATCACTTTCGTCACTTTAGGAAATGTACACGTCTGATCTAGATGGTGATGCAGGCGGTTCCATACTTGTAGGGTTAGCATTTCTGATGTAATCTGTGATGAGTTTTTGCTTAGCTGGTTTAGAATCTTGTTAATACAATTCCCGATAGGTCGACATGCATTTTGTAATTTAAAAAAAAACCGCACTATTTCAAAACCGCATAAAAAAAAGCCGCATAAAAACAGAACCTACTGTATTGTAAAAACATTAGCCTATCGGCATTTTCACCTTGCTAGTGGCACCGTCTACTGGTATGGAGCTGACTTGCAGCACAGAACAATTGCTCACTAGCCACACTTGATGAATGAGCAGATGTAATTTACTGGATTCTGATACCAGAATTCTAAAAATTATACAAATCCCAAAGTTTATAAAAGTTTTGTACAAAAATAGTTTACAGAAATGTTCGGAAAAAGTTCGGCACTTTTGGGGAAACCGGTCGTTCTTTACAAACATCCTTATACTGGGTTGGCCATATTCGACGGACCCATGTGTTTTTTTTTTTTAATCAGAGAAAAACACAATTTTTTTGGTGTTGACGATAATAATCATTTTATTTGGTTCAAGTAGATTTGTTGACATCACTTTTTGTATATGATATCTCTCAAATGGCCGCCTTGAGCCTGTACGGCGTATTGTCCCCGTTATGCAGCATTTTCCATAGTTTTAGCTAACATTTCGGCTGGAATAGCGGCTATTTTCTCACGGATGTTGTTCTTGAGCTCTTCTATGGTCTTTGGCTTATTGTTATAAACCTTTGATTTTAAATATCCGCACAAGAAGTCAGGTGGCGTTAAATCGGGCGAACGCGGTGGCCAGTCAAAATCGCCATTTTTCGACATCAAACGACGAGGAAACAATTTCTTCAAAAAATCGATTGTGGTGCGAGCTGTGTGTGGTGGAGCGCCGTCTTGTTGAAATCAAAACTGCCTTATACGCTTTCGACGAATATTTGGCATCACAAAAGTGTTTATCATATCGCGATAACGCTCCTGATTGACAGTAACAGCATGACCATCTTCATTTTCGAAGAAAAGCGGCCCAATAATCGTTTTCGCACTAACGCCGCACCAAACAGTGACTTTTCCGTCGTAAAGAGGTACCTCTTGAATTTCGAGAGGATTTTCAGTGACGTAATTCCCATTCAATAAGAAATGAGCCTCATCGGACATGATGATTTTGTTCTTCTTCTTCTTCTTCTTTTGACTTTTGTTGAATGTAAATTTCAACAATTTGGGAGCACTCGCGTGGCGTGTGCTATTCCATGGTAAAAATCTGGTTGAACTGACGCTTCCAACGCGGTATATCATTAAGCTTTCTGACGTCTCTGTCAAAAGATACAGGGTTGCCAGATGGGTCCGTCGAATATGGGCAACTCTGTACTCGTATACTATGATACTATCCCTACTATGCATATGTGAAAGAGACAACATGGGGAAAAAGCAGTAATGCCCAATAATTTCTTTTGAGCTGCAGATCTCCTGTTTAAATTTTTTTGTATATACTTCTGTATGTATGGTGTATATTCATGTACATTTGTCATTGAAATCAAAACAACTCAGTAAGAGTTTAGGCTGCTTAGGTTCTTTCAACAGCCCTTCAAAAACTATGAGGTTTATAACTTGCTCCACCTAAACAACATCTGTTGTCATCTTCAATAAAAAAGCAAGAGAAGAGTAGCTACTTCTGCTGGGGCATATCAAAATTGTTCTTTTAATTCAATTGAAATATTTGGTGAGTATACAACTGTATTTTCCTATGCTCACCTATACACGCCTGTGTAAAATAATTTCCTATGAGTGAGCATAGGCAAGCAATAATTTTGGAGAATAAATGCCTATCAGTTTTACAAAAACAAATCGCGCGTGCGAATAAAAGCTTTGGGCATCACTGTTTTAACGTTCCCACGACAATCGGTTCTACGTTAGCTGAATGACTTGGATTTATATCCGGCCAACGACTGTCAATCCAGCAGCATTGCCCGTATAATATGCTGATACAACAACAACAATAAGAATATCACTGTTTTAAACCAAAATGAGTTGAAAAAGAGTTTGCCTTACCATGTTTAAAAGCATCTAAAAGTATGCCTGTTGAAAATGTATGCAATACAATTTAAGCAACAAAATTTTTGTCAACAGGACTTGAACTTTTGGGAAATTTGCACAGTATTCTTATCGGAACAGACATATCGCTCATTTGCTCCTGGGAGTATCATAATCAAAAATTAAACTTTCTAGATAAGTATGCGAAAATGAGCATCAGCTCCTGCTTTATGCTGTGTAAAAAAATTCACCGCGATTTCTGTTAACAGTAACTTATTACAATAGATCACAATGTGGAAATTTGTAAAAAATAAATCTAATAAATTGAGTGGTTTAAGTAGTTTTTCGCGAGTTTTGGTTATTTGAGTTGTGACGTCCTTTCAGCAAACGAGCGATTTAAGGCACCTGTGTATTTTTTATTTTTCATACGCGTGTTAAACATTCAATAGTAAATTGATATTTTTGTGAAGCGTACAAGCCAGTGTCGTGGTGAAAAATACTTCCTAACAAAAAAAATAACAAATAATAATAATTAAAAAATTGCCACACCCTACCATTTTTGTGCCGCTTATCCACCTTCTCCTGATGCATTTTTTGTTAATTATTAAATTTCCAATTACACACTCTTCTCAAGCAAAAGGTTTTTGAAATAAACATACCATAAAATTTATAAATACATAAAATTTATAAATAAGTAAAAACCAGTTGGTAGAATTAAATAAAGATTTTAATACACACCTTTACAAGCATCACACCTACACATACATTGGCGTAATGTAACACATATTGTATTTGTACACATCAGTGTTTATATGTACGTGTACACGAAAATGGAGCACAATAATTGTAAACGTTATTCCAGACATTTAAATGGAAATGAACATTCAAGTATAAATAAATATTTTAAGAATTCTCAAAAGTCTAATGGCAATGTTAACATTTTGTGCAAAACTTGTAGCGAGAAATAAGTTTATACAAGTACCACATAAATACATATGTAAGTAGGTATGTAAGTGAACGAGCAGATATTCATATATAGTAAATGAATAAGTCCGTTTGTATATATGTGTGTGCAAATTTAGTGTATGTTTGTAGTGGCATATACTCGTACTACGTTCAAAAAATACTACATAGGTAGCTTAATAACAAGAAGCACTTGTGCAAAAAAGTGCACGAAAGATTGTATACATATAACGGGTGTTTTCTTAGAGATTTAGAAATTTTATTAAAAAATTAAAAACACTAAGTAAATTACCAATATTTCGACTTAAGTCACTGGAACATTTTATGACATTGAAAAAACATTTCACATGAAAAAACGACTATGAAGCAATAATTAAAGTTGATGTCGTAGCCTAAACGGACGGCGGTGTTAATCGGGATTAATGACTTAATTCGGAACTATCTCAGGACTAAGGTCCAACTAATGCGGATTGATAACTACACTTAATTCTCATAATTTGAGCGGCAATCCGATGGTAATCTGGCCGAAAAATTATATATTATTAATTAATATATAATACTACTGTGGGCAAAATTTAAGGTGAATTTGGTTGTAAAATGAAAAATCTTTATTTATTCTTGTAAATCAATTTCATCCCCTTCAAAATAATCTCGATAAAATACACTTATGCCAACGATTTTTCCTATCCTCGAATCATGCCAAATAGTCCATTTCCGGTATAGCCATCAGCACCTTCTTCGATTCAACTTTTCTCAATCGACTCGAAACGCGTTCCCCGAAGTGGTCTCTTGAGTTTTGGGAATAGCCAGAAGTCACACGGAGCCAAATCAGGCGAATACGGTGGTTGCGGAACGATATGCGTGGAATTTTTGGCGAAATGGTCACGAAGAACGAGTGCAGTGTGAGACGGTGCATTATCGTGATGCAAAAACCAAGAGTTGTTGGCCCATAATTCTGGTATTTTTAGACGAATTGCTTCACGTAAACAACGCATAACGCTCAAATAATATTCCTTATTAACAGTTTGGCCAGGTGGAAGGAATTCATAGTGCACCCCACCACGAAAACCGAAAAAAAACTGTCATCATGACCTTTATTTTTGAACGACTCTTTTCGGTCTGGCCTCGCCTTTAGCACGATATTCGCTTGATTAGTCGGTTGTTTCAGGGTTGTAAGCATAAATCCAAGTCTCATCTCCCGTAATGATGCATTTGAGCTTGTCCTGATAGTCTGAAAGCATTGTTTCACACACATCAACGCGACGACTTTTTCCAAGAAATTGAGAGTTTTCGGTACCAAACGAGATTTGACTTTTCGTAGGCCCAAATGGTCTTTCAAAATGGTTTTCACAGATCCTTCTGATATTCTGATCATATCAGTAAGGTCTTTAACAGTCAACCGACGATTTTTGAGCACTAACTTCTTCACTTTATTGACGTGTTGGTCATCTGTTGACGTCGATGGTCGTTCGGAGGGCTCCAAGTCATCAACACGTTCTCGACCCTCTTTGAAGTGTTTGTACCACTTATAAACATTTTTCTGCGACATGGTCGAATCACCAAATGCCTTCAGCAACATGCTAAATGTTTCCGCAGCCGAAATTTCATTCCGCAAACAAAATTTGATGGCACTTCTCTGCTCAATCAAATCAGACATTGCAAAAATCGAAAAATGCACTCTTGGTCGTTTGGTAAACGCTTGTAAATATATTACTAATAATGACATTCACATGAAAGTTGGCCCAGATGTTATTAACAGTGCTGCCAACTCATGGAAAAAATAACTAGAGCGAAATTTTAATCCCGTGAAGTTTGACAAATAAATTCACCTTACTTTTTGCCCACTTGCCATTGTGAATGCCCATTGTGAATGAAAAATAACGAAACTTTTAAAGAGAAGAATACGAAAAACAAAATGCCATGCAAGAATGATAGAATACATGGTTGCGCCTTCCGAATTCGCCGTGTCGTAAGCGTACATGAACAAACAAACAAAAGAAGAGGAATTACTTGTTTGTGAAGTAGAAGAATAGGCGAAAGCAATGGAAACAACCAAACACAAGAAATTATACAAACACACACACTTTGTAGCCACGGCGTCTTCTGCATAAAAACGCAAAAACTGCATTTAGAGGCTTTACATTCATTTGTGCTTTAACAATTTAACACGCGGTACTTCGCTTGCATTAGTTTGTTTAGTTTTAATCTCTATTATCAAGCCATTCTCTGAATTTTGATAAACATGTAATTTCTCCTACTTTTGTTTGTTTAGTTCATTTGCTTTGTATTGCGAAGAGAGCTGACGTCAGAGCAAAGTGAGTAACGTACCTTCAGTACTCAATTCGCCTATAATTTCCCCTAACAACGTTCGAAATGAAATTAATTGCTTTCATATTGCTGAGCGGTTTGAGAAATTGCAATTTAAGATTTTTTTTAATAACTACATAATTATTTCTTAGTTTCAGGACAGCGTATACCTGTATTTGTTGCCTGCGGTTAATCCTTTATTGACAAAACTATCCAATAAGCAAATGCTGATTTTCATTTCATTTTCATTCATAAAATAACATAAAATTAATCTATGGTTTCCATCGACTTTTTTTTAATTTTTACTACCTTTTCAGAAAGGGAATAAACTTATGCTAATAAAAAATGTTTTTACAATTTAATTAAATAACACGCCGTTAGTTCACTTTGAAGTCTGGTTTATCAGCAAAGGTGCCTTGACGTACCCCACAAAGAGGTTGCAGGCCGAATGAGTCACATCAAAATGAGGCGGGACGGGTAATTTGCATGCTCATTGCTTTAGACTATTCGGTCGCCCAAAGTAAGGTTCCAATAAATCGATAGGTTCGCGCGCTACATTGTATGTTGCAATGCCTCGGTTGAACAATTTGCCACTTAGACGATTGGTATTTACTTGGAAAGCCCAAAAGTCGCAAATTATTTGCCTGTAGCGCTGAAGATCGACAGTAAAGTTACGCTACATACAAATATTCAATTTTTCACATACGCGTTAGCTTAAAAATGGGCCTCTTCTACAAATCTTTGACCCAACTGCCAGTTTACTTTCTGCAAATTCACCGATCGTATGATGCAAACTCGATTGATGGTTTTAATTATAATTATTAATGGGATGGGGAGGGGCACCCGCGCAGATTTTTTTTTATCCAACGCAATAATTGCAAGTGCCGTACCATGCGAAAGAAAATAATGGACTATTGAATGAGGAGAGGGATATTTTGGTTTTGCGAGCACTTAATATAACTACTGAACAGAAATGTCAGAAATATTGGTTAACATGAACAGCTACCACATTTTGGAAGCTATCACTCTAGAAAATTATATGTTTCTAAAAAAACATCCGTTTTTTTTAATAAACATATAAATGCATTGTTACATGTTATGTATGTACAGTTGTAATTTTTATGCTAGTGAAATTACGTTCTACCGCCACTGTTCCTTAGAGACTAATTGTAACACATATGAAGTATGTATATATATACATACATATACATATATAATATAGAAAATATTAAATAAAAAATAAACGCCATTAAAATATATTAATGAATATCCACAGTGAGTTTGTTTTAATTTTTTTTCAAACTACCGGCACACAAGCCGGAATCAATTCATATCGCATAGGAGGCATTCTTTTGCAAATACGAGTAGAACAAATTTGGACAAATTTTACCGATACATTTTTGATGTAGCTGAGATTTTTTATGTTCCAGTCGCCGTAATCGAATGGGTTAAATTATATTTAATTTGTGGGTGGTTGGATAAGTTCAACCACTCAGTCAGGAAGACCATTGATTTATACCCGAATAGATTACAGTAGAAATAATAGAGAGACAGGATGGATACAGTATGGGTGGTTAGACGGAAAAATTGGGTTTAGGTCACGCTTCCCCAAATCTTTTGAATTCATTAATGAATCTTAAGAGATCCAGAGGAGGAAAAAAACACCAGACAGCTACGGAGAAAATGCTCTGCAGTGTCCTCATTCTCAAGACTGGCTAGGCATATTGGGTTGCCAATGGTTCCCATGGTAGCCATATGCCGACCACAGACGTTATGCCCTGTGATTAAACCCACCAGTACTCTCAAGTTCTTCCTACTAAGCTTTAGGAGAAAGGGCGCTAATTTCCTGTTTTGGTTCTTTCACAAAGCACTTGGCTGCTCTGATGGAGTCCAACTCAGACCAACGTCTTCTATGGGTACACCTCATTAAGTCATCAATCCATAGTTTAATCGATGCAGAATTGACAGCTGGAAAGGATTCAGCGGCCAGTGGTATGCTTGCAGAGCCTTCATTAGCTAGTTTTCCAGCCAATTCGTTCGCTGAAATACACGTACCACAATGTCCAAGCACCCAAATAAAACAAACTTTGCTGTGTTTTTTGCAACTCTGTTCAGTTTTGTCTTACATTCACCGACTAATTTCGAAGAACAACGTGGATTAGCAAGGGCTTTTAGCGCAGCTTGGATGTTACTACAAATTTTAAAGCTGAATAGATTGGTGTGTGACTACAATTCGGAAATACACAGGTTCAAATCTCCGAGTATGAAACACCAAATCATAGAAATAGTTTTTTCTATTAGCGGTCGCCCCTCGGCAGGCAATGACAAATCTCCGAGAATATTTCTGCCCTGAAAAAACTCCTCATAAAATAATACAGGGTGGGCCATATAGCGTTTGCTTTTTGAACCACCTATTTTTTTGAGAATGGTAACACAAATGACATGTCAAATGTGTTCATAAATTACTTAAAGGTTTGACATTTACGAAATGGGACGCCATACGCTTGAACAAAATTGGGAAATATTGAAAACCTATTTCCAAAGTGGTGAGTCTTCTTCTTCTTTTCTGATTTTCACATCGGTGGCTACGTCAATAAGCTAAATTGTCGGATGTGGGGCTCAGAAAATCCACACGTTACTGTAGAGAACCAAATGCATCCACAACGAGTCACTGTTTGGTGCGGTTTTTGGTCTGGCGTCATCATCGGGCCATTTTTTTCGAAAATGAGCGAGGAGCCGCGGTTACAGTAAATAGGGAGCGTTACTGTGACATGATCAACGAGTTGTTTCCAAAAATTGAAGAGGACGACATAGACGACATTTGGTTTCAACAGGATGGTGCAACTTGTCACACTTCCAAAGTTACACTCGAACTTTTACTATCGTTTTTGAAAACCGAATAATCAGCCGAAATTCCGATATCAATTAGCCGCCTCGGAACTGTGATTTAAGCCCGTTGGACTATTTTTTGTGGGGAGCCGTTAAGGATTCGAAGTTCCCTTTCATGAAATTGGAGCCCAAGCAATCAAAAATGTGCTTGAAAATTGGGTTGATCAAATGGCCTACTGTAAAGCCAGTCGTGACAGTCATTTGACAATGTTCAATCTTCAAAATAAATAAAAAAAGTTTGAAAAAATATTGATTAGTTTTTTTTATAGCCTATTCAAAAAGCAAATTTTACATGGCCCACCCTATATATGCCGTTCGGAGTCGACTTAAAACAAAAACAACAAAGATTTTTAAAATTTCGTGTTTTTTGGCTGGGAGAAAATTCAAAAAATTCAAAAATTCATAACTCCGATTCTATTGGCGCTAGAGACCTCTTGTTGGTTACATTTTAAAGCCAGAAGAAATGAACTTGCACAAAATAAATTTATTAAATAACTTCAATAAAAATTATTAAGAGAATTACATTGTACTAACTGAGAATTAAATATTTTTATTTTCAAATATTTGTTTTTTTGGTTTTGTTTTCAAGAAGTCAAGAAATCATGATTTCGGGCTGACTACGAAAATTAAATAATAATGAAAATATATACATAATTAAATTACAAACTTACAACTAACTAAACTAGAAGATAGAGCTCAATAACACAGAAAATTCTTTCTTAGAACTGAGAAATCTAGAAAATTAGAACTGGAGATCTCTTTGAAATCGCAAAGGGCACGTTCAATAGCACGAGCATAATTTGTATTGAATTTATTTAGGTAGAAAGAAAGAATTTGCGAAGAATTCTTGGAGATGGAAGATGGTTAATAATTTGAAGCAGAAATGGGCAATCAATGTCACCTTTGATAACATTGAAAACGACAGTCGTCCTTTATTCTAGATCTCAGTAAATATCCGAAGGAAAACACCTGCCCTAGAATTTACCAACAACTATTCCGCGAATGCTTGGCACCTTTACCTCCAGAATGGAGCCTTATTTACACTGATGGATCAAAATCAGAAGATTACATATCATTCGCGGTTGTAAAATCTAGTGGTGAAACCATGTCAACGGGACACTTACTGCCATTTTCGTCTGTCTATACAGCAGAAGCCATCGCGATTTGAAAGCAATTGACTGTGCACTTAATATAGCTCTTCATCAAAAACCATAATTTGCACTGACAGTATGTCGACAATAGCATCCATTCTAAACATAAACAATAAAAACCACATGATATCGTGTATCCGTGACAAGTTAATTGCAACCCATAACAAAATTAAAATAATGTGGGTACCAGGGCATAAGGGTATCACAGGAAATGAACTAGCAGATCTGCGTGCCAAGCTCGCCGGAAAAGAACCTTTAATCTCTTTTCAGTTCCTCGACAAGAGGGACTTGCATAATTTAATTTCTTCACAACAGCGTATAAAACAAATGATTGAATGGAAATACATCCGACACCACTACACGCAAATTAATGGTGATAGAAAAGCACCCACGTACCCATCATCATGCCGATGCAACTATATCAAAGCTTTCGTTCGACTACGCTTAGGGCATACCATAGCCACACATTCGTATAGGCTATCTGGTATCAGCCCCCCATCATGTCAGTATTGTCCTGCGTCAACACTCTCCATCGCACACCTGCTCAACGAATGTCCACAGTTCACGTCAATCAGAAGCAACATTTTCAACTGCGACAACGCCATTGATCTCTTAAAAACCACTACACCCGAAAACATTGAGAAAATTGCCAAATATCTAACGCTAAGGGATCTTCGTAAAGTAATTTAACTCCCTGTAGCTATAGTTCTAAGTAACGTATTGTTAGCAATTTAACTGCTATCTCAACTCAGTAATTTCCTATACTTTTTATATAATGTTTCATATTCACACATACTTTTTTCATACCGGTGAGCCGAAGGCCCTGGCAGCTAGTGCTCCTTTTTTTTGCTGTGCAATAACAATTGTATTGTTGTTTCTCATTATTATAAATAAATAAATAAATAAACATTGAAAACAAAAGAGGGAGCAAGAATCTATCTAACTTTCTAAAGACTTCAAGTTGATCAATAGCAAACGTGATGTGTAGGTTGGGTTAGGTAGTGCTGGCTGATCTGTAAAAAGATCTCAATTAGACCTCTAGGGTCCACTGTATTTCCAGTGCTATGTATTTGAAGTCGCAGATATTATTTTATGTAATTCTTAATGCACGTCTTCGCGAGTTTTAACAAGCCGTTCAGCCTATTCTCAGCAATATCCTTCCAGAATGAAAGATATGTTGATCCTAAGCACATTTCTCGAGTTCTACAAATAACAGGGCAGTGGGTGCTCCAAAGTACCTCTAGAATTTGCTTCATTGCATGTGTTACACGCATCGCTATGGTCTAATCCCCAAAATGGGACGCGTGATGTAGGGTGAGGCAGTGTCCCGTCAGTTGGTTGTTTGGTTGGTTGGTGTAGGTATTGTCGGAGCAACACAGCCCATACGCAATTAGCACAAAAAATGCCATTTTTATACACTACTTGTAGAACCACTGATTTTTATTAGTCGAACCATCATGAATTGACTATGAATTTGCATATGTCGTCGTTTTCTTTTCTGCAATTTCTTTCAAGTTAGCCATCGAGAATTCCCCCAGCGTTCTATTTCGTAGAGCGCCCAGACTTGGACACTCACACAGATAGCAAAAAACTGTTTCTCTAGAGAACTGTTTCTTCTTGATTGCAGCTTCTACATTTATTGTTGCACGGCCACCCCATCATCCTCCGAAAGGCCAGTGGCCGGTTATTGTTGACATAATTCTGAAAATGTCTGCCCGTGGCTTTCTTAACAACTCGCCAGTTCTGGATTTGTTGAAATTGGGCCACGTTTATTTAGTTATTTTGCAGGTATCCGTGGTAGTCCATCTGTCAAAGGCGTGCTTCTGAAATAGCGAGAAGATCTCTCGTCAGTAATCGAAACCAATCAAGTTTGCAGTTTTCGTATTCCAAGTCCTCATCATATTTTGGGCAGTTATGTACGGGGTTTAGTGTTCCCATATCGATTGCGTTTCCAAAGCTAATTCCTCCTTTAGTTATGTTTTCAGAAAGGAGAGTGATGGGTATATTTCTGACGTTCTCAATTTCGACAAGCGAATTCAATTCCTTTGTGCCCTGGTATGCAGTAAATAGTGACCTGCCCAATTTCGCAAAGTACATCCATTTTGGATCTGCATTGTTGAACACATTCCGAGTTAGTCTAAGGAGCCATAATAGATTTAAAACGTGATGTGTAAGTTGAGATAGATTGTTTAAAAGATTTTTAAAAATTGTCTCCACATACACCGAGTTTTTAATAAAATTAAAGTATTCCACTCCCAATTCTATAGTATATCAAAAAAGTACAATATTTTTATTTAGTGCAAAAATTATTACAATTAAAAAAAACATAATTATTCAGCGCGGCATACTCCATTTTCTCCCCCAGTATTTCTGGGTTTCTCTGTATTTTGAATTATGCTAGATTTAAAACTTTTTTGGGCAAATATTTTGAAGGTTGATAGTACTTAATCGTCATCCGTTTTGCCAGATTGGCTCCAGCTTTTGTGATAACGCCAGTTGAAAATGGGTTTTGGGCCACTGAAAGCTCATTTAGAAATAACAATATACAACAAACATATGCTAAAGTGATCTTGATGATTTTGAAAAATAACTAAAAATTAAAATTTACAAAAATTTGTAAACGAAAAAATTAAAAAATTATTTTACGACTTACATTAAGATTTAAATGATTTCCGAAATAAAAATTTATGATGGAAGGTTGTTTCCAAAGAAAATTTTCAAAAACGGATATCTCGAAAAGTGGAGCCAATCTAACAAAACAAATAACGCCATATACATAATCTAGAAAGTCCTAATTAAGTAAGAGGCAGGTGCTCTTTGAACTGACACACTGTATATTTCTTGTTTTCTATTTTTAATTTTATTTTTTATCAAATAATATTGGGTAGTCGAAAAAGTCTTTTCGTATTTTGTCAATAGATTTCGTTGGAGTCATCTATATTCAGTGCTACCAATCACATTGTGTCATATCATATGGTGTTAGAAAGGTGACATCTAAAGCTTCATTTAACCAAAAACAAACTAAATTCGGAGAAGTTGAAAAAAAGTTATAGCTGTTCAAAAATGAGTGAAAATAATGAAGAAATTCGCTATATTTTGAAATTTTTGTATAAATAAGGGACGAATGCCGCGCAAGCCTCCAATGAAATTTGTGAAGTTCGTGTAGCACAACAATGGTTCGCTCGCTTCCGTTCTCGAAATTTCGATGTGAAAGATGCACATCGCTCCGGTCGACCGATGAAATTATGGAAAAGATTGACCAGGATCGTCACATAAGCTGCCATGACATCGCCAAGGCACTAAACATTCATCATCAAACGGTTTTGAACCATTTAAAAAAGGCTGGTCACAAAAAGTAGCTCGATGTTTGGGTACCATATGAATTTTCTGTGAAAAATTTAATGGACCGAATTAACATCTGCGATTCTTTGCTGAAACGAAATGAAATCGAACCATTTCTGAAGCGAATGCTAACAGGAGACGAAAAGTGGATCAAATACGACAATAATGTGCGAAAATGTGCAAGGGTGGTGAAGCTCAACAAATGGTCGCAAAGCCAGGATTGACGCCTCGAAAGGTTATGCTGTGTGTTTGGTGGGATTGGAAAGGAATCATCCACTATGAGCTGCTCCAGCCTGCTCGAACGATTGATTCTACACTTTACAGTCAACAACTGATGAGATTGAAGCAAGCAATCGAAAAAAAACGGCCAGAACTGATCAGCAGAAAGGGCGTCGTCTTCCATCAGGACAACGCTAGGCCACACACATCTTTGATGACTCGGCAAAAACTGGGAGAGCTTGGCTGGGAAGTTTTGATGCATCCACCATACAGCCCTTATCTTGCACCATCGGACTACCATTTGTTTCGGTCAATGCAGAACTCCCTTAATGGAGTAAAGTTGGCTTCAAGAGAAGCCTGTGAAAATTACTTGTCGCAGTTTTTCGCCGAGAAACCACAAAAGTTTTACACTGATGGAATAATGTCGCTAGAAGAAAAATGGCAAAAGGTGGTCGACCAAAATGGTACATATTTGGTTTAATAAAATTCATTATAAATATAAAAAAAATGAGTTGAAATTTGATTAGAAATACGA
Source organism: Anastrepha ludens (assembly GCF_028408465.1). Taxonomy (NCBI): domain Eukaryota; kingdom Metazoa; phylum Arthropoda; class Insecta; order Diptera; family Tephritidae; genus Anastrepha; species Anastrepha ludens. The sequence continues at coordinate 106,128,413 of NC_071499.1, forward strand.
AAAGACTTTTTCGACTACCCAATATTAATAATAGCGAGCATACCTTTATGGAAAATTTAAGTTATTTCTACCAAATTCGTTTTAACCCATTTACTTCAAATTTAAACTAGGCGCAGTTATGAATTTTTGAAAATGAGTCTCTAAATTCAAAACCCCCAAATTCTTAAAAATGTTATCCCTTTTATTATTAAAAAAAAATCTGTTGTTTTCGATATATATAGAACCCGTAAAAAATGTTACTTTAAATTTCTGTCTAAATCTGGTCCCATTTGTAAATGAATGGCCCATAGACAGGTTTGTAAAGCAGCAAAGTGTGTAATTAGCCGATCATCGACCAACATTAAAAGCACACGCGTTAAAACGGTTTTATTATTAGAATACACACAATACACCTGCGGGCAAATAAATACAACCACTGCCAATTTCGCACTGTTAACTAATTTTTTTCAAGCTGCATTTAATTTAAATTAATGATAGCAGCAAGTCAGAAAGTGCGATATGTTTGAATAAAAATTGAGAATTTTTTTTTGTTGGTGGGTATGTTTGCAAATATCAAAATTAAATTTAAAAAAATTAAAATTTAATCTTTTTAATTTTTAGTCTTTCTAGTTTCCGCTAAATTTGAAGCGTAAAAACTGATACAAACAATAAAACATTTACTTTTAGTAGCCCACAATTCTATCACTGGCTCGGATATACACACAAAACGCCACCAAACACAATTACAGAATTGACAATATCTCAGTCAGAAATTTCGTATATTTGCCTTTTAGGACGTATATAAAGATGTAGCCTTACATAAATGTCATAATAGAAAATCGGATACACCCTGTCAAGCACCTCACAGGTTGCGCACGGATGATGTTTGCGCTCTTTGATTGCACCGTGTTAGAGAATATATTATAAGATGTATCAAATTTCTTGATTTGTCCTTTTTTTTTGTAATTTAGCCCATATTTTCCTAAAGACGCCGCCGCAGCCGAAAAGGTTGGTACTTGGTCACCATTTATCAATAGTCTCGAACCGCAAAGCAAAGCTCAAATTGATGACACAAACATTAAAGTGGTACACGAATTTCGGAATCTGAGCTACATCATCAAAAAGACCCACCGGCTGAAGAATTTTTGACTGTGAGTGACTTGGAGCTTCAATAATTACCGCGGAGCTATGTTTTATGAGTAGCACCACATTCTAAACGAAACTTCCAGCAACATGTGGCATTTTCTTTGCTCAATTGAGATGGATGAATAGTAAGTAAGCTACTTTACGATTCAATATAATTTGTTTATTTTTTTAGCGAAAAAATTAAGTTCGACTGGAACCAAATTGTGTGTAAGTTGTAGGTTGGGCTTTAAAGCAGGTTTTTAGTTTGAGTTTTTGAAGAAGAAATTGGCCGATAATCAAAATTGATGATCCATGATTTTTCGTTTTAAAGTTGTGTGAAAACATACAAAACCCCTAAATTAACTAAAACTGTTAAACCCGATGATCTCAAATGATTTTAAACCTAAAACCGGGCAATATAACGCCTCTTCCATTAAATGTGTGAGCCCATTTCCCTATAACCTTATAGCCCCTTTTTTGTGTGACTATGTTATTTCAGTTAAAATCTTATCATCTCGGACATACCATTTAAAAGTAGAAATTTCTTGCTTTAGATTTTTTTTTTTTACCCTTTATTATTGTTTCTATTTCAACTTAAAATATTTAAAATTTTTCTTTCTTTTTGAGTTTCAACAGTATTTAGAAGCCAATACCACTATATACATTTATTTAAGAAAAAAAATTAACTCGTTATTTAATTAATTTAATTATTTAATGAATAAATATATTCATAAAATTGTGACACCATTTACATCTGCAGGTCAGTTGGTCGTTTGCGCTCAAGCCTCCTCGTCTCGGTTTCCTCTTTTAATGGAAGTTGCCGAATTTCCCTGTTAGAATGTTCTAGTAGTCGGTTTGTGTGTCTTAAGCTGTTGTTGCGTATTTCTTCATGGACTGTTTTTACTTTAAGTTCTCGATGGATATTATCATTTAGTATATACCAGCGGCCGCCGTAGCCGAGTGGGTTGGTGCGTGATCACCATTCGGAATTCACAGAGAGGTCGTTGGTTCGAATCTCGGTGAAAGCAAAATTAATAAAAACATTTTTCTAATAGCGGTCGCCCCTCGGCAGGCAATGGCAAACCTCCGAGTGTATTTCTGCCATGAAAAAGCTCCTCATAAAAATATATGCCGTTCGGAGTCGGCTTGAAACTGTAGGTCCCTCCATTTGTGGAACAACATCAACACGCACACCACAAATAGGAGGAGGAGCTCGGCCAAACACCTAACAGAAGTGTACGCGCCAATTATTTATTTTTTTTTTTTTATATACCACTCTGCTTTTGATATTATACGGAGTATCTTATTTTGCGTTTGTTGATTAATTTTTATATTTGTACTGCTCGCAGTTCCCCAAAGCTCTGAGCCATATTTCCATATTGGTGTTATAATTACTTTGTATATTAGTATCTTGTTTTCTAGTGAGAGCGTTGAATTTTTTCCCAAAAGCCAATGAAGTTGTTTAAACCTAGTCTTGATTTCGCGTCGTTTTTGTCCAATGTGTAACTTCCAGTTATGTTTATTGTCTATAATCATACCCAAGTATTTTGCCCTTGTGTCGTGGTGGATTTGTTTATTCTTTATGAATATTGGATTGTATTGTTTTTTTCTCTTGTTAGTGTATGTGACGTGGGCGGTTTTATCTTCGTTTATTTTGATTCCCCATTTCTCGAACCATTGAGTGGTGTTGTCAAGTAATTCCTGAAGTTTATGAGTAGCCGTTCTTGGATCTTTGTCTGATGCTAACAAGACAGTGTCGTCTGCAAATGTTGCTATTAGAGAACTCTTAGTTGCCGGTGTAGGGATATCAGCTGTGTAAAGAAGGTAAAGAAGCGGCACAAGGACACTACCTTGCGGTATACCTGCTTCCATTGTTAGTATATCAGAATACTTATCTTCGAATTTTACATAAAATTGTCTTCCGGTTATATAACTTTTCATTAATTCGTAGTAGTCTGTTGGTAAATAAATCAAGAGTTTTTGTAGAAGTCCTACGTGCCATACTGTGTCAAAAGCTGTGGCTACGTCGAGATATACTGCTTCACACGTTCGTTTTTTATCGATGTCTTCAAAAATTTTGTTTGTAACTCTGTGAACTTGTTGGATGGTGGAATGTTTTTGCCTGAATCCGAATTGGTGGCAAGGTATTATTTTGTGCTTTCGTATAATGGGATCGATTCTGTCAAAAAGTCACTTTTCAAAAATTTTTAATAATACTGGTAGTTAGTGATGGCAAAAAAAATGAATTAATCGGTTAATGGAATCATATGATTAATTGCGGCGATCGATTATTAATTGCAATTAATCGAAATCAATTTCAAATAACCGATTATTAATCGATGTTTTCCAGGTAATATTAAAAAATCATAAAGACAAAAAATTACAATTTACAATGTGTTAAAATTTGCGGGTTAATTGAAAGAATTTCTTAAATATTTATTGAACTTATACTCGTATTCTAATGAAACTTATTTATTAAGGATTGAATTTAAAAATAACAGTTTTGATAAACGCTTGGTTGTCAATCTATTGCGGTTTTCTGTAGCAGTGGCCCCTGTTTTTGAAAAAAGGCGCTCCGAGGAAGCTGATGTTCCTATTAAGAAACAATACTTTTGTGAAAGTGAGTAAAGCTTTGGATACACTGAGCTCATTTCATCCCAGGCGGTTACCACATCACGCTTCAATTCGAGGACCGGAGAATTTAAAAAGTAGCTTAATACATCTTGTGGTTGCGTTAAGCCGTTCTCGTTCTTTTTCCGCTTGTGGGCCAAGGACTTATGGGGAGCCCATAAATCGAACTCGGTATCACCAGCGGAGGACGTTTCACTTCAACTTCCAATGCTGTCTTCCATATGCTCGATTTCAGCCATTTCCCTTCTTATATGTCGCATAACTGTAGATAGAGCAAATGGATTTTCTTAAAACGCCATTTCTCCAAATCGCCTATCAAATTGTTTTGAAATATTCGTTTTCAATTTATCTGCCGCTACAGATGTGCACGAAACTTTCATTATTTGTTGGCGCCCACAATGAGCAAGTGGAATTACTTGACTCAATGTGGCGTAATTTTCTCCACTTATTTGAGTCGTCATCGCTTAAAGGGGCCTTAATAAGCCGATCATTTCAATAACTTCTTCCTTGTTTTTTGTTGTAATCATCGGTGGTGCGTCAGAAAAGCTTATTAAAATTTGGCTGACATATTGAATCAACTGAATGAGGCGAGCAAGCATATAATATGTAGAATTCCCCCTGGTTTTAACGTCCAAAATGAGTTTTAACTATTTGCCTTCAGGAATTCCAGCAGATATTTGCAGTTGTCGCAAATTATCATTGGCTTTAACATGCCCTTTAAACCAAGTCATTATTGCTCTGCAGCTTGTGATGATATCGCTGACTTTAGGCGTATTTAATGAACTGTCACAAATTAAGTTAAGCGTATGCGCGAAACATCATGGAGTATGGTGATTTTTCCCAAAAGTACAATATTATAAATAGATTTAACGATATTAGCGCCATTATCATTAACCACTGCAATAACATTGCTTTTGTTTATGGAATATTCCGAAAGCGAACCTTTTAGTACTTCTGAGATGTGTGCAGCTGTATGGGCTTCAGTTAGTTTAAATACATCAATTGTTCCATAAAATTGTTTACTTTCAAACAAACCATGTACCGTCACACCGAGCATGCTGTTCATTTGAGTGTCAGTCCATATATCAGTAGTCAAACAGATATTAGACACATGCGATAACATCTTTTTAGATTTTTCCACTTCTGCTTTTATTGTATTCCTGGTCGGAACTTTATAAAGCGGATATTGATGTTTCATCAACTGCAAGAACCCTTTCCCTGAAAAGGATACACATCCATATGTCTATGAGGAATCAGCAACAATGCATTGCAACAATGCAGAAATAATAGTCATATGAAAGAATACCTTCCACATGCGAAAATGGCAAAATGTCCATTACAACCATTTCCACTATTGATTGCGTCAATTTCTGATGCTTCGTACCACCTGATGCAAAACTCTCTACATTTGAAAACACAGTGTTTATATTTGGCTGATTGCATCTTGGTGTAGGTTTTTGGCTCGTGCTTGGCAATTCATTGCTATCCTCTGTGACACAACTGGCTTCATACAATGCTTCTTTGTTTCTCTGTAGTACACATTGTACATTAAAGTTGCGATTAATTGATGGTGGAATTTTTAACTTACTTTTAAGGCTTCAGCCTTCTTTGAGTGTTTCAACTTTAAGTGCTGCATCATATTTGTTGTGCTGTTGGAGCACTTCAAAGTTTTGCAGCACAACTTACACCTTACATCTGCAGAACTCTCCATTGAAAAATGCTTCCAAACATCACTTCGTATTGGGGACATTTTCCTTTTTTTTCGCTTGAATAAAACCTTGGACAATATAAGTTTTGAAAACAATTGTAAAAAGCGCTGCTGATGGGAAATGATTTTATTTTCTAGTGGCGTACATCTTCCGATTATTTTGGAAATAATCGATTAACATTGTAATTAATCAAAGGGGCTTTCACGATACAATTAAACCGACAAGTAAAGGAAAATAACCGATTAATATTAATTGTTCGATTAATCGTGCCATCACTACTGGTAGTAGATTTATAGGTCTGTACGAAGTTACTTGCGTCGGATCTTTGCATGGTTGCGATAATTTGAGCAATTTTCCATACTTTTGCGAAATATTTCAAGTTCAAGATTTGATTGAACAAGTTCCTTATATAGATAAGCCCCTTCCCTGGGAGTTATCTTAAAATTTTTCCAGTTATTAGGTCGTATCCTGGCGACTTCTTAGGAACAGTTCTCTTACATATGCATTGTTTTATTTCTTCTAATGTAACATTTTTTGGTTTGCATGGATCTTTTTTTGCGTGGGTCGGGAAAAGGTTTACATTAGGCGTATTGTTCGTAAAAGTACTTTTGAAGTGTTTTGCGAGAACTTCAGCCTTGTCAAGATTTGTTCTAGTCCAGCTACTATCAAATTTTCTGATAGGTGGTTTGTATAAAATTTTATTTTCGATTTTGTTTGTAGCTTTCCATAGTGAATAGTTTGTCGTTATACCGGGTCCAAGTTTTTCGATGCGTCTCTTAAATTTCATATTTTTATGGTCGAATAGCATTTGCTTGATTTCCTTTGTAGCAGCGATTAGCTTGTTTTTGTCAAGTGGCAGCCTTGTTATTTGTCAGCGTTTACGTAAGCGGTTTTTCATTTTGATTTTTTCTTGGATGTGTGCAGGTATATTGTAGCTCGAGGAACAGATAGTTTCTTGTGGAGTTGATTTCATAGTGGCGTTCATTATTGTGTGATTAAAAGGCTATCGCACTGTCGATTTCGTCAAAGGTCTTTAAGCTTATTTTATTGTTAAGATTACGGATGACTATTTCTCTAAATGTATCCCAGCAGGTTTTTTTGTAGTGTATGTTTCTATTCGAGGATTCCTTCGTATATGAGCTCTGATATATCATTATTATTGGGGAATGGTCAGACGACAATTCAATTAACGATTTAATTGACATATCTTCGTGGTTCACGTTTTTGGTTCGAAAAAAGTCGATCAGATCTGGACTTTTTTTTTACCAGTTGGCCAATGTCTTGCCTAATTATTATCGCTGTGCCACCATGGGCTTTCTTGCTTTAGATGAAGTTATTGTCTCGATGATTTCATTGAAATCTACTTTTCTAGCTAAATCAGAAACCATTAAAAAATTTAACGGCTTTGTGTATATTTACTTCATTTTTCTTATAAATAAAATTTTCTAAAACTCAATAAACTATTTTGGATTCTTAATCTTTGAAGTATTTTTTTTTTGCCTTTGCTTACCTTTCAGCCCCTGAGAATTCCGAACTCGGATTTATTTAATTATTTATTTATTGTATTTTTTTGAAATTACAAAAACGCACGTGCATAAAACAGCGCTTTACATCTAAATGTGTACGTATGTATTTATGTATGAAGTGAATGTGTATATGTGCCCCTATTTGTAACTAAAACAAGTGTACGATTATGTATGGTAGTTGGGTGCTAGAGTGATTAAATGCTGGTAGCTCAATATTTTGCTTTATATGTATAACATTTTGTTTGTTATATGAAAGTGATAATGTACGGGTACAAATGTTTAGTTGATACCGTGGCTTTGTTTGTTTTACAAAAACTATTGGCGACTCATAAATTGGATTGCATTTCATTTTATTTTTTTGGCATTTTTGCACGTCAAACTATTTTATTTATACACACATACATATACATTACACATACATACATATATCATTGCAGTATAAGTCTAACACAATGACGTGTGATTTTATTTTGTTTTTGTTACTTTTATGAACCATACGTGCAGGCAATTAAGCAAATGTGATAACATTTAATCCTAATAACCGATACCCTGTTTTAATTGCAGATAATGATCCTAAATCCTGTCCAATCATTGCATCGCCAGGTGTGCCGCCAAGAGCCATTGTTGTTTATTAATGATATTTCCCAATGCACAAATGCATGTTTTATATACCGATGTTTTAAAGCTAAGGTACATCTAAGAGCAAGATCTCGATAGCCTTTATATCCTAATAAATACTCTAAAATCATCTTTTCGAAATTTCGCTGTTATTTTTTTCATCTTACCATCTTGGAAACTTTGTTGTATCCAGCATTGATGAAATCCTGGATTTGTGTGTGTTGTTTTTTATTCCCGTTTCAAATTTATTTGCAATTTAAACTGCATTGAATTCTATAAACTACCTAAAGCTTATTCTCTTTCAGCTTTTATTCAACGTAATAGCAAGGAATTTATTGATCTTCTATTGAACATGCGAAATGATCTGTAGAACTCAAGTGTAACTCAAGTGATCCATTACAAATTACACAGGTTACAGGGGAAATAGGAAGTAGCAGATGATCTTCTAACAATTGGAATTAGAAACTGAGAGAAGACAAGACATGAACATCAAGAATGGAGAAAAGCGGTCTTGCAGGACACGGCTCACAAGGAGCTGCAGTGCCAAACGATGGTAATGATGTTGTCATATAGTCACGTACCCATCCCCCCACTACCAACAACACACACTTCCTTACTCATTCTCTCCTTATCTCTCCTACTTATATTCTCAAATCTCTTTTTCACGTTTCTTAATTTGCTCCCTAACCAACCGATCTTCTCTTTAATGACATTATCTGAACCAACCTCTTACTCTTTGTTACACAGCAACAACAATTTACATTTAGACTCTCACTATTAGTTTTTAAGCTCATATTTGTTAACTTAGTTGTAAGAATGGTGTAACCTTAGAAATTATTAATAAAGTTACCTTCAAAAAGCATGGATTATTATTATATGCATGCATCTGTTCGCAAGCCCAACGCCAGCTCGCCCAAGAAAAAATAGCAAAATAGTTCTTGCCTTCTGCATCAACTAGTCTTATTTCCAAGACATAGTGTTTAGCGCTCTGCGCAGATCCGTCCCGATTCGAAGAGATAACGACTCCTGCCTAACTATCTATAATTTTCTTAACTTTATTGATGTTTTCGTCAGTATCTGTAAGTTATAGTCAATATTTTCACCCCTTCGGTATATAATATCTTGTTGGAAACACAAAAGTTCACACAGACTTTTGGCTCAGCCAAATTAGACGCATAAGCTGTTTACACGGTTTTCACAGGTGATGAAAAGTTGTATGGGAAAAAGCTACTTACGCTATGAGACGATTTTTAGTTGAACAGCGTGGCTACCATTTGGTAGTGCCCAGGAATGAAACACCAAATCATAGAAAAGGTTTTTTTTTAATAGTGGTCACTCCTTGATAGGCAATGGCAAACATCCTCATTCTCATTCATTCATTCCAGCGCCGCTCTAACATTTCAATACCACGTTTGTAGAACGATTTATCTTTTGTCTCAAAAGAGGCTTCAGTCGCAGCGATAATCTCTTCATTCGAGCGAAATTTCTTACCAGCGAGCATTTTTTTAGGTCTGCGAACAGCCAGTAGAAATCCAAAACTCGATTCATGTAGTTTTGCCATTGTTTCCATTGACTTGTGACACGGGCGTTGTCTTGATGAACCAAATGCTGAGCAAACGCGGCACCACCTTTGAACAGAACTTTCTCATATTCAAATATTCATGTTATATAAAGCCAAAAGCAGTGGCTTACTAAGGGGAGGGCGGAGGGGACGGTACGCCCCGGGCCTCTGGTCTTGGGGGCCTCCAAATGGCTGCAAGTTCCCTTGATTAAATCATAATTAAAGCGCTTTATACCTGTACGAGGGGTGCCTTTTATATGTCGGGATTAGAGAACAAAAACAAATTTTAATCATCGAAAATCACTTTATTGTTTTTCAAAATATTCTCCATGAAGATCTATACACTTTCGTATGCGTTTGAACCAATTGTCGAAGCACTTTTGCCACTCTGAATGAGGTACCCCCAAAACATGCATTCTGAATGCCGCAAACGCTTCTTCAGATGTCAAAAAACGTTGACCTCTCAGTTTGTTTTTTACGTACGGGAATAAAAAGAAGTCATTCGGTGCCAAGTCAGGACTATACGGCGGATGACCCATTAATTCGATGTTTTGGGTGCTCAAAAATGCAGTTGTTTGAGCCGTTGTGTGAGAGCTCGCATTGTCCTGGTGAAGAGTGATCCGTCTTTGGCGATTGGTTTTCCTAATTTCTTTGAAGACCACTGGCAAACAAATGGTTGTGTACCACTCAGAATTTACTGTTCTGCGTTGTTCTAGTGGTACGGTTGCGACATGTCCAGTTTTTCCGAAAAAACAGGCGACCATTTGCTTGGAAGTGCTTCGTGCGCGAAGAACTTTTGTTGGATTTGGCTCATATTGAAACACCCATACAATCGACTGCTGTTTACTTTCGGGCTTATACGCGTAAATCCATGATTCATCACTTGTCACGATGTCATGCTTTTGAGCATGTCGTACTTTTTGAGCATTTCCTTCGACCAATCGACACGAGCCGTTTTTGAGCGATTGACAAATCGTGTGGGACCCAACGCGAACAAATTTTTTTGACAATCAAATGTTTATGCAATATTGAATGTGTGCTGGTCCCACTAATGCCTAAGATTGTCTCAATCTCACGACAGGTCACATGACGATCTTACAATATCAGTTCGCGCACAGCATCAATGGTTTTCGGAACAACAACTGATTTTGGACGACCTTCACGAAATTCGTCTTGGAGTGAACTACGACCACGAATGAATTCACCATACCATCGATAAACACTGGTCCTTGATGGAGCTTCATCGCCAAAAAATGAATTCAGTTCATCCATGCAATGTTGCTGAGTTAATCCACTTAATGACAAATACGTCGTGACCGGGAAACAAAACACAATCCCCCTCTGCTGCTCTGCTACGACTGATCAAAATAAAATAATGCCAATTGCATCCATAGACGTTATGAGGCTGTCGGATTACCGAACGTGTCGGATTAAGAAACGTCGGACTATCACGATTGTATTGTACGTAAAAGCAAAAAAATATCAAACTTTGCGATACAGCTGTCAGTTGCCAGATTGCAACACCAGGGTTGCCAAATCCCGACATATAAAAGGCACCCCTCGTATATTAACGTTTTTGACGGGACTCCCGCCAAGGTCATTACCATACACGATGCAAAATGACTATGAATAGTGCTGACATCCAGCAGATCGACAACCAGCCTATTTACGGTCGTTTTGCATCGTATATGATCTTCGCGGAAGTATATATGTATATAAATTCACATATTTGTATTTGCATATGCCTTCTTCCCTCTGTGCATGGTAATGAACCAATTCTCTGTTGAGAATACGACGATGATAGGAAAAGTAGGAAATGAAAGGGACTGTTTCGTCCCTTGTGTCTTGAAAAAGTCAAATCGATGATGGGCACCATAGTGTTGTTGACTTATTAAGTCTGATGCACAATCGAAATTGAACATATCTTTCATGAATTTTATAAAGGTTTCGTAATTTTTCACGTTTGTATAAATGTAACTTGATCAATTCCATTGCGATTCCATTTACCTCCTTCTCTATATCTATACAAAATATCTATCAAACAAATAAAATTAAAATATTCTTTTGAAAATTGCAACCATTACATCAGTATTTTCTTATGACGTTGTCACGTTAAACTATCGTCAGTAACCCGACTTTACAGACAACCTCTTTTTTTGTTTTTGTTGCGCAATATGAACAAAAAGTTTTAATAGTGATCATACTGTCGTGCATTTGAAGAAACAGTGAGTACTATCCTCATATATGTAAGTAGCTAGCTTCGCGGAGCTTAATTAATAATATTGGGATATTTATTCATATCTTTTTTTAGTGAAAAGAATTCACCCATCTGGCTCTCAAAAAAGGAAGCTAAAAAACGCAAAGACTGAACAGGCCAAAAAGCTGTGTTTTTTTTAATAAATGTGTATTGGTTATGGAGAATTTAATTTATGATTTTTTTTGTTAAGAGAACGACTTTTTGGTATATTTCAGTTTATGTAACAAGGTAAGGTACTCTTTTTGTAAAACTGCCGTTATGGTTTCTTCAGTATTTTCTGGTATTTTGTTGCTTATTTTTACCATGAATACACCTCTTGACGCCCTATGCCCTACTAAAGATTGAGGACCGGAAGAAACGATTACACCTCTATGGTTTTAATTCGCATTTAGTATGTTCAAACGCTTTTTAAAATGTGTAGAAAGGTTTTCAATGTCAAAAGAGTTGAGAGCAGAAGATTTAATATTCTTGCATAACCTTGAAATCAGCAAAAAATTAAATTTGCACTTTCAAAATATCAAATTTTATAAGATCGGAGAAAATTTTTATAATCTTCTTTTCTTTAATAATATAGTTTTTTTTAACTAACAGTTTAAAATAAATAAAAGAAACAAACCCAAACTTAAAAATTTTCGCATTTTGGGTATAAAAAAGTACTTAATTTATTGCGAAGAGCAAATGGTAGGTAACACTGCAGAACTCAACTAATGTGACGTCACGCTCTCTCTACTGGGTGCAATCTTGTTTCTATCATTCTTGATGTGGGATAGTGCCAAATACAGAGCGAATTCATATAAGATGGTAGCAGTAGCACAAAAAAAACTACATATATTTTGTTTTTGTAATTTGGTGGTTTAAATGTCAAAATCAGCCGATTACTTTTCACGAATTTCAATCAGAATGTAAACAAAACAATTCACTTTGACATTCAAATCACCAAAATGAAAGGAGATAGCACAAATCAGTTGCTCTAGTGATACCACCTTATATGAATTCGCCTAATCAAATACCAAGCGTGAGAAATTCTGACCACTTTTTGAACAGAAGTACATATAATAGAATTTGCGCGGATATAATAAATTGGTCAAGTACTGTATTTCCAGCACTGTGCTTAATATGAGCGTAATTTTCATATTTATGTATATAAATATATATGTATGTAAGTATTTATTAAACTGCACACAGTCTCACTGCTGAACGGTTAATATACATATGTATTTACTTACTTATATTTCGGTTGGAATCAGCTCAAAAATCAACTGTATATTCAAATGCAATCGTAATCTGGTCAGTTGTGATAGGGACTGCGTCCGAGAAAGCGGTTATTGTGAAAGCATTTGACAAAGTATAAATAAATGCAACACTACAAAAATAATAATAAAATAACGTCTACAAAGATAAACAAAACTATTGCGAGGGTCTGAAGAATAGAATAAAGTATGGCTGGGAAACAGCTGAATGAGAAACTGGATGAATTGGAACAATGGTTCAAGGAAAATCCTAATTTACCGGAGGAAATTGGTATGTGCGCATACATGTACATACATATGTATGTATGTGTTGACAATTGTTTAAAAATAACTCTCAAAAAACATTAATGTTATGGCAATATTACAGTGAAAATAATTTTTTTACTGAACTTAGCTACTCTTCGTGGTGTTGTTTTAATGATGAGTTTGCAGTGAATTTTTAATTTAATAATTTTTTAACAACACAAGCCTATGAGAGTCACGTACAAGAATAGTTGGAGGTGTTTCTTATTTATTTATCCCTAATGAAATCAAGTGTGAGCTCTAAAATGATCCATAACTCCAGGATTTTTAGTACTTCTTAGGTCCATTGGCCAAATCAGTAATTTTTGTGAATTTTTTATAAATGATTTCTAAAAATAGTAATGAGTTTTCCTATTTGGGACATTTAACTATTTATAAAAAACTTTAAAGTCTAAGTGTATAATAAATAATAAATTATGTAAATAAATAACAAATATTAAATAAAAAACAATTTAAATAAATATTTAATAATATAAATAAATAATAATAAATAATAAATATTACAATAAATAGTGAATAATAAAAAAATAAATAATAAGTAATGAATAAAATAAGTAAATAATAAATAACAAATAATAATGAACAATAAATAATAATATAAATAAATAAAATAAATAATAAATATTGCAATAAATAACGAATAATAAAAAATGATAATATAAATAAATAAAAATATATAATAAATATTGTAATAAATAATGGATAATAAATAAATATAATAAATATTGTAATAAATAATGAATAATGAATAATTAATAATAAATATTTAATAACAAATAATAAAAAATGAATAATAAATAATAAGTAATATAAATAAACAATAAATAATAAATAATGAATAAAATAATTAATAATAAACAACATTAAATGGTTTCCTTAAGGAAATTTTTATAGACAATCTTTTCTAATAAGTTTTTAAATATTCTAATTCATATTATAATTTGCATGAATAAACCAACAACAACAACAAACCAAGGCTAGATCGGGAAATATTCCAACCTACAAAGTTAAAGGAACAGAGTACCCAATCATTGAAGGGAAGATCAGAGAGTAACCCAACCATTACACTGCGTTACAAAAACGAACTTTTTTTCTGTCCTATGAACCAAATATACTTTTTCGGAAAGGGGAGAAAAAATAAAAATACACGTGTATCGGCGATTTTCATGTACACGTCAGAGTTTTTTTTTCTAAATTTTCGGCATAACTTGAAGGAAAATTTTTAATGTAACATTTTTTAATTTTAATATAATAAAATTAATAAAAAAATTCGGGGTTTTATATCTCTATTGTAATGCGGAGTGAAATACCTTTCTTTTGATAACCACATCGGCATATCTCATGGAATTTTTTTTTTAATTTCGAACAGGTGGCAACCCTGTGAAACATTTGTCAGTGGCAACACCTTGGTGAAGAGTCTAGAAATGTGATACACTATCTGTGTGCCCAATTTCATTCAAATCCGTTAAGCTAAACATGAGATCGTGTGGCTATACAGATATGCACACAAGAATTGCTCGCTTAAAGTTATAAAATACAAAAAAAAAAAAATTGTGACGTGTACATGAGAATCGCCGATACACGCGTATTTTTATTTTTTATCCCCTTCCCGAAAAAGTATATTTGGTTCATAGGACAGAATGTGTGTAACGCGGTGTTATAGATCGGAGTGCAAAGTCTTGCATACTTTGTCATTTAAAATGGCAGCGGTCCCCCAAGGGTTAATTTGCTTTAAACATACAAATGTTTAAAGGTCATAAATTCAAGCATTTATAACTTAAAAAAATCATTGCAATTAACTATTTAATAATGGGTTTTACAGCCGAGAATGCTAATAAAATTTAAGAAAAAAATGTAATTTACACTTCTAATATAAACAATCACAAAAATTGCTATTTTGGTACATTTAACACAGAACTACTCTTAAACCTGCTCGACACACCACTTCTGCCAGATTCGTAATCAGTGCGCAAAAGTACTCGAGAATCAACCCCAGACTCTTCTTCTACAAAAAAAAAAAAAAACAAAACAAAGCAAAAATTTTACTTTTAAGCCTGTGCTATTTTGAAAATATGTTTTATTTATTTATATGAAGCTATACGTAAGCCGAACTTAATCATGCGTTGAAATATGGGCATATACCTATAGTAGTATGTATGTAGATAATTAGGCTTATCAACAGCATCAACTAAGTAGCGCTCTAAATTTGTATGTATGTACACACATGTATGTATATAACTGTTTTCAAAATCACACGCAAAAAATATGTACACATGTACAAGTAATAAATATAATCAAGATACGCGTTTATCAATGTTATAAATGTACATTAAGGTGCTCAACAAAAAAGTTGCTGAAATATTTCCGAAAAATATTAAGATTTACGTGAGCGGGACTCACTTGAAAATATCTAAAACAAAAACGAGTTTTTTATAAATAAAATTTATTTCAAAAAATGTTTATATTTTCGAAAAGTCAACTCAGCTGATAGAAGAGTTCATACATAAAATGTCGATGTAGATACATAAAAATATTTGAAAATTTCATCAGCGGAATGAAAATAATGAGATATTATTGTAGTTTGGGGACAAAGAAATCCATTATTTTTCCGTAAAGTTTTTGCGCAACTGGTTTAAAACTGTTTTATGGTCGATCTTTAGCTCCTGGGCGATGCTTCGACTACTAACATATCGGTCAACTCCGATTATTTCTGTGTTTTTATCGACATTATCGATATTTTCTTTAACATCAAAAATGCCTCAACGGCGACGAAACCAAAATTGCACGTAATTAGCTGTTACACCATTCAAAATCCCAATGGTTTGGCTTGCAATTTCGCAATTTATTAAAGAAAAACTGTTAAATGTACCGCATTTTCTGTTTGTTTATTTTCATTCTTAACACCCTGTAACTCACAACCTAATGGAACAAACAAAAAACAGCAAAAGAATTTTTTGTGTGAAATGTCGTCTTAACAACTAGCATAAGCTTTAAATTGTTTGTTAGATACTTTACGAGATATCAGCCACCTACCGAGAAAATAATGTATTTCTTTTTCCAGCTAATGTATTATAAATCTTACTATTTTCCGAAATATAACGTTTTTGTGAAAGCCTTAAACTAGAATAAATTTTATAATTCCGCGATTTATTTTCATATGGAAAGTGGCACACCCTAATGTACATGAAATTATTACATACAAACATTCAATTAATATACTATATTATGATTTTTGCTAGTTGGGACACATAAATACACTACACGAATGGTTTTAACAAACTTTTTTTGCAAACTTTTATAAATGGCACTAAATATAAGTCTTCACATACATATACATTTATAGAACTCTTCAATAAAAATTTCCTCATTTTGTAGTGGCATAAATAGAACAAAATGTCCCGTTCAAAGTTTAGTGTATAATTTTAATTAAATGATTTATTTCAAATGCATCCCGTAACCTAGTTTAAGTTTATCGCCTCATTTCATTAATCACACGTAAAAAATTAGTGGTCTCCAAGCCGAGTTCTTTAGAGCATTACAACTCGGTATTCAGTAGCTCGAGTAACTTTCCAAATCTAGCTGCCCAAATGTGAAAAACTAAATGAAACACACTAATATTAAGTATTTTTTAGTAAACTTTCGTGCTATAAATAAAATTTTATAGTTCCAAAATATACTTAAACATTCTGACAAGATTTGACACTTTATTCATTTATTAATATTAATTAATTATTTTTTATAAAAACTTTGTACAAGATGTATAAAAAAAATTAGAGAAATTTTAATCAAATTTTCATCAAATTTTCAAAACTTTTAGAAAAGTTGTGTACGAAGAGTTTTATAGCTCATTAAATTCTAGTTAAATTAAAAACTTTTTAAAAATAAATAAATAATTGACGCGCACACTTCTGTTAGGTGTTTGGCCGCCTATTTGAGGCGTGTGTCTTGTTGTTGTTTCACAAATGGAGCGACCTACATAGTGTTTTATGAGGAGCTTTTTCATGGCAGAAATACACTCGGAGGTTTCGCCAAAAAACTACTAATATTGATTTTATTAAATTTTTATTATTTCACTTTTCGAATAGACGTAAACATACTTGTAGTATAGAACGTAAACAAGCTCAGGGTTGCTCGAAGAAAAAATGTAATGGCTCAAAGATGTCTGATGAACAACTTTCTTGAAAGGCGTTCAAAAATCGATACGTATAAAAAGATTTATAACACACTCCCACAGAAAACAATATAACGGAGTCATATCATCACCATCACAATTCGCTATAACTTTGTTGATTTTAGATTTTTGATTTGCGGAAGGATTTAGACCACAATTTACGATTATTTACCAAAGTATAGAAACTGTGCAGAAATGCTCTCAAAAGACAAAACTAATGAAGAATATATGTATTTCAAACTTGATTTGGAGTTCTAATTTCAGCATTTTCTACTTATTTCTTACAGTGTAATATACTTACGTATATGTATGTATAGCTAACAAGATTTTTAGTGGGGAAGAAAGTACTTTCTTTCTAGGAAAATCAATCAATCATATAAGTTTCAAGGTAGTTACTAATTTGAAGGGATTTTTCCCCGAATTTCGATAATGGTGCCGTATTGAGGCGCCGGAAACACTACTGAGTCTTCTAGTCATAATATTTATATTCAAGATTTTAATTAGCACTAAAAGAATGGTACAGAACAAAATAGAGAATGACTTTCTGTAATAGTTCTCTTATATACAGCAACAAAAAGAAAAATGAGGAATGATCCAACATCTGATATGGTACACTGTTGTATTTACAGTTACAACAAATAGGCGACAAAAGGTAGAGCGACGAAACTGTTAGCGACGAGAGTATATGTATGTAAAAGTGCAGGCCCATGCAGGCTGGCTTTGTGTGCTTGGCTTCGATAACTGTCAAAAATGAATAGGACAATACTGAAATAAATGATATGAGACCAGTAGTGCGATTCCTTAACACATTTTAACGATATTCCCATTGTTATCCTTCCTTAACCACAAGTTTAACGATTTCGCTATTCGGTAATCCATCATAATGAAATAAGACAAAATCAACTGTTTGGTTAACATGTCGAATGTTGTTGTGGTTAAATTAAACGAGAAAACAAGAATTAGTAGTTTGAGTTAAATATACAATACAAAAACTTATTAAAACTAGGCGAATATGTTTTCGAGCATTTGGCTTATGACTTACCGCGTCGAGAGGAGGTAGTGGGCTCTTAAACAGTGAACCCAAGTTTGCTCCGGGATGTGGACAATCCTTTCCATTGGCTACAGGGAAGTTGCAATAACTATTCCGGTTAACTCCAAACTTGATTGAGGACCTAATTTCTCAGCTTGACTGTAATCTTCGAGGTTCCAGAATAACAGATATTTTGACTGAAAAACAGGTAATCTTGTAACCTTCAAGCTAATTCTAAATTCTGTCTTTACATTACTAGGTTTTAGCTGTACTGCCTGTAGTTGTGCAGTGCGGAATATCCATGAGCCAGTCGTCCGTTAGCCGTAGCATACATCGCGTAACAGTTGCAATCAACCGCTCCATGTTTTTCGTTAGGGTAAGGTTTCCTGTGACCCAAGTGGAGCGGCAAGCGGCAAAAGAAATTTTTGATCGAATTGCTTGGCTGTGGCGCGGCTTGTTATTCTTTTTCGTATTATTCGCTCATTTTGATATTAAAATTGAATCAGTATGAATAAAAAAAAGAAGACAGCTGTTTGTAAATTGCAAAATCGTTAGTGCAAATACTGCAGACAAAAATGACAATCGTTAAAAGTTAGTGAATCGCTCTATAGCTTTGCTCGAAGTACGGCGAAGCTTCAATAGCTCAATGCTCTATTTCCAGCGCTTTTGACATTAGGAATTGAACACCACTGTCTTTCTCTAATTTCATTTGGCACATACTATACCTACATATGTACATATCCTATAACTCACGCACACAAAACTTTTGCTGCTAGCGTGTTTGCGCTGTTCCCGCACAGCTGCGCTCGAAACCATAAATATGTATATATGTAACCCCTACAAGACAGCTGACTATCATATTAGCTCTCATATTATCATCATCGCTATCATCATCCAACTACACAATTTTGTTCTAGCCATAGGAAAGTTCTGATAGTTTCCCCTTGCCAGTGTGATATTCTATCTCTCTTTTACCAATAGCAATTTCTTATAACTGAAAAATATATCTACTATGCTCTAAAACTACTCATTTTCGTCATCAAAAAGTAATCAGCACAAACTCCTCAATAACTCCTCATTAAAAAGTAATCAGGCTGATGAGTTTCGTTAAATTGTTTTATTTAGAAATTATAAAATTTATATTTTTCATTGAGATTCGAACTCACGAATTTTGAATATTTTTTTGTTTACATTAAAAAGCTTGTACACACCAATTCGGTGTTTCATCCACTGAGATTCGAACTCACAAATTTTCAAGTCTTAACCAAGCATCTACTCGCTCGGCTATAACAAGTATTAAAAAAAAATAGCTAAATCTCACACTAGAACTGTTTTCAGAGCAGCCACATTATTTCGTTAAAATTAATCAACTCTGATGCCTTGGCGTTTAAAGTACAGTAGATATATTTTTCACTTATATAAAATTGCTATTGGTAAAAGAGAGATAGAAGTCACACTGAACAGGGGAAAAGAATATCAAATGAAATATTTGATTTCCCCATTAAAAAATATTGTATATGCTATTCTGATAATGAGCATGTATTAGAGACTAATAAAATACTTGTAAATGTGTTGGAATTTTTGTCACAAGTGCTCAGCTCTGTCTTGTAGGGGAGAGTGCATGTTAGTGAAAATGGACAAGAATCATAGGTGGGCACTTTGCAGTAACAGTAAAAATGCAGTAAATATAATATTTTACTGATATTGCAATTTAATTTTCATTACCAGTAAACTTTTACTGATTACTGAAAAAAATTTGCAGTAAAAATATTTTTTTACTGATTACTGAAAAAAATTTGCAGTAAAAATATTTTTTTACTGATTACTGAAAAAAAATTGCAGTAAAAATATTTTTTTACTGATTACTGAAAAAAAATTGCAGTAAAAATATTTTTTTACTGATTACTGAAAAAAATTCCAGTAAAAATATTTTTTTACTGATTACTGAAAAAAATTGCAGTAAAAATACTGTTAATATAATTTGATTTGCTATTAGCTATTAGCCTTTCTTAACGCAAGCATTTCAAAATTTGCATCGCTGAGTTTTTGCCTTCTGGACCGATTTACAATTCCAGCGAATGAAAACAACCGTTCTACAGGTGCAGATGACGGTAATGGGGTATTATATAATATTTTAAAAATACGTTTTTAATAGCCTGATACTTATTTAGGCAACTTGTTGTTTCTTCTCGTTCGGCCAGGTATAAGAGCGTTTCTTGAAGATAATTTTCCGAGTCAGTGGAACCACATTGTATGCTAATATCTATTTAAGTAAATATATGCATAAAGCAAATATTTAATTGAAAACCAAGTGTAAAAAGTTTACCATTACTTTCATCCCCGAAGTCAAACAATGTTTTTTGAGGTGGTTGAGGAAGAATACGAGTTTTGGCACAGGCTACTTTTCCATACTTGACCACATAAGTGTTGAACAATTTTTAACTTCCTCTTCTGTTTGCGTTTTAGCTGTTTCTAAAAGAGCTTTCACAAATCGCAACTTAATGTCAGGGACAGAAATAGCGGCCATATACAGTAAATATTATACTGATAATGCAAATCAAATTATATTAACAGTATTTTTACTGCAATTTTTTTCAGTTATCAGTAAAAAAATATTTTTACGGCAAACTTTTTTCAGTAATCAGTAAAAAATATTTTTACTGCAAATTTTTTTCAGTAATCAGTAAAAGTTTACTGGTAATGCAAATTAAACTTCAGTAATCAGTAAAATTTTACTGATTACTGCTATTTGTAATGCAGTAAATTTATAATGCAGTGTGCCCACCTATGACAAGAATGATCGAAAAAAGATTGTGTCCATCAGAGAGTACGTGACGTCACGTTTTTCCAAGTTGTGCAGTATTGCCAACCATTTGCTCTTCGCACTAAATTTAGTGCTTTTTTATGACGAAAATGCGAAAATTTTGAAGTTTCGTGTTTGTTTCTTTTTTTTTTTGAATTTAAAGCTACCGAAACTTTAAGTTAAAAAAACTGTATTATTATATAAAAGAAGGTTAAAAAATGCCACTCTGAGAAGATTTTAGTGCTAATGAAAATTGGTTGTTAAAAGTTAAGTTAAAAAAACTGTATTATTATATAAAAGAAGGTTAAAAAATGCCACTCTGAGAAGATTTTAGTGCTAATGAAAATTGGTTGGTTCTTATCAGGCCCGGGCGCAGACCCTCAGATTTAGGGGGGGGTTCCAACTTTTGTTGCAGTGCTATTTTTTTTTTCATATCGATTCATATCAAAAAAACTTTTAAAACTTCGTCTGAGGGGGTTTGAACCCTGCAAAACCTTTCACACATTTTAAAAGGCGTTTGAATTTACTGAATGCGGATTAAAACCATAGAGGTATATTCGTTTCTTCCGGTCCTAAATCCTTAGTGGGACATAGGGCATTAAGAGGTGCTTTTAAAGTAAAAATAAGCAAAAAAAATACCAGAAAATACTAAAGAAACCACAATGACATTTTTACAAAAAGAGTACCTTATCTAGTTACATAACCTCAAATATAGCAAAGAAGTCGTTCCCTTAACAAAAGAGTTTCGTTTAACAAAAAACAAAACTCATAAATTAAATTGTACATAACCGTAACACATTTAATTAAAACACCGCACATTTTAAAGATAATTTGTCATGCATACAAAATTCTTTAAGTGATTCAATAAAAATTTGGTGTTTTATTTTCTTTAAATGGGCATTTTAGTGCGTTTTTATATCCAAAGCTAGGCAACACTGCAGTAGCGAGAGAGAGATTTGACTGCCGAAAGCAGAAGAACTCCAACAACAACTGCAATCGCGGGCAATGCCACCAGATGTTAAAAAAAAGTAAAGCTAAATAAAACTGGGTGAATTATTTAACTAATTATTAAAAAATGTATATTTTACAAAATTATAAACATTACATTTTAATAAGAACAGGCTAGAAAAATGTCATGAAGAAAGAACTAAAACTCCGAGATTAAATAACAAAAAAAAATGCTAAAGCAAGTTTCGAAAATAGTAATCTGGCCATAGTGGAGCTGAAAAGACGTAACTCGTGGTCGAATCCGCTGAGAGCAAAGTAACGGGACCACGATAGGCGCCATCTCATTATTCTTTCCATCATGGGGAATGGACATAGCGAAAACAAAAACTTGCGTGGGCATGAGTGGCGATGTTATTTTTTTTGCTAGAGTGGCAAAACAAACATGAAAGTGTATTTGGATTGAAAAAAGTTAAGCGAGGTGAAGGACTCATTTTGGCATTCATGGAGGGGAATCGAAATGTCGAGTGTGGAGGAGAGCATGCTGATTTTGACGTGATGGAATTCAAAAAGCAAAAACAAAATACACATATATTTTTACTTATATGCGGATGCCATCAGTTGTAATAAATTAGACTTGGAAAAATCGTGTGCCCAATCTATACCTCAAATACGCCATTCCATCGGCTCCAAATTGGGTTTCATCGGAGAATTTGAAATCTCTGAAATCATATCCTCTCCAAACGCTTTTTGTGCTCTTGCAACCTAAGTTGGTTTTTTGAACAAATCAGCCAATCGGCTTCAGTCTTCGTCGAACTGTTCGTGTACTTAATTCTGCTGTTGCTTCTAATATTCGGAACCGATCGCGCAAATACATTAGAAAATTAATGAACACTTTTATAGAACATTTTAACCCTTTAACTCATCAAAAGATGGGTATTTTTTGTCTCTTTTTCAAAAAAGGATAAAAATAAACAAGAAATGAAGTGGGCTAAAATGTATTATAAAAGTATTTGTCATAGAATCCTACTAAAAGTACATATACGAGTATCATATTAATACACTCAAGCCCAAAACTCAACTTAAACGCCAGAAATAAGACAGAACAGGAGATGTGTACTGTAACTCGCATTTATTGAAATTATTCTATTTTTAACACACTTTTATTAGGTCGGGTTGTATGTATGTATGTATGTATGTAACGGAATCTTTGAGCTTAATTTTCACTGGCTTCTAAAACTCTGATTGACTTGGAATTTTGCACACCTATCAAGGACCGATGACAATGCAATAATTTGATAAAAGTTTATCATCATCCTTATTTGGATTTCCAGGATTAATATTTTCGTTTTTTTACCTGTGGGCAAAAAGTAAGGTGAATTTGGTTGTAAAATGAAAAATCTTTATTTATTCTTGTAAATCAATTTCATCCCCTATCGAAAACAATCCCCTCTCGATGAAATACACTTATGCCAACGATTTTTCCAATCCCCGAAACATGCCAAATAGTCCATTTCCGGTATAGCCATCAGCACCTTCTTCGATTCAGCTTTTATCTCCTCAATCGAGTCGAAATGCGTTCCCGGGAGTGGTGTCTTGAGTTTTGGGAATAGCCAGAAGTCACACGGAGCCAAATCAGGCGAATACGGTGGTTGCGGAACGATATACGTGGAATTTTTGGCGAAATGGTCACGAAGAACGAGTGCAGTGTGAGACGGTGCATTATCGTGATGCAAAAACCAAGAGTTGTTGGCCCATAATTCTGGTCTTTTTAGATGAATTGCTTCACGTAAACGACGCATAACGCTCAAATAATATTCCTTATTAACAGTTTGGCCAGGTGGAAGGAATTCATAGTGCACCACACCACGAAAATCGAAAAAAACTGGAGTGAGGTAGCCGTTTCTCAGGCTCCCTCCACGAAATAAGTTCTTCATCCCGATTACTTCTTTATCACGGCCGATAACTCATAGCTTTAGACTCCCAGTCGATAAGAAAGGAATTAAATATAACACGAATATATCGAATCATTAATTCACTGACTGCAATGATAACAATAATTTTCATTCATAATAAAAAATAGTTAAAAAAAAACTATAAAACACGCTTTTTTGCTAATCGAACTAAAAAGTAGAAAATAAAAAATAACCCTCTGTACATAGGTAGTTGCCAATAGAATGATGGTAATATTTAATATACTATATCAAGCATCCCACGCTTTTAACTCTAATTTGAATTATTCTATTTGTATCTTAATTTTTGTTATAATTCTGTTCTGAGGTAGTTGACTATGACTGATCGTTCGATTTGCTATTACTTCATTATAGGTCTCTTTGTCATTAAAATTTATTTTTTACTTTTTAGTTCGATTGGCAATAAAAGCTTGTTTTTTAGTTTTTTAAACTATTTTTTATTTAATTCATCATCATCATTTGGCGCTACAGCTTCTGTTAGCTTTGAGCTGCTGCACAAAATGTCTCCATTTGACCGGCTCCTATTTTTTAATTACACACTAACGGAAGATATCCTTAAGAAGATAAGTATACATTTTTAATCGTTTTGTACTAAATGACTAAATGACTTATGAATAAAGACTACTGCCTAGCAGTATGCGCAGTTGCTCCATCTTGTTGAAACCACAAATTAGGATACTACTCCGCCATTGGCCGCAAAAAGTTTTCAATCAATGTTCTGAAAGAAGCTCCTGAAATCGATTTCGGTGTTTCATCCTCATTTTCGAAGAAATATGGGCCGATAACTCTAGTGGTCATAACACCGCACCAAACAGTACATTTAGATGAGTGCAAATGATGTTGATGTGTTGCCCTTGGATTTTCAGAGCCCCACAATCTACAGTTTTGTTTGTTGACATAACCGTTTAAATGGAAATGCGCTTCATCCGACATCAAAACATTATTTAAAAAATCAATGTGTGTGACTAATTCTGTAAGAATAGAACAACTCGATAATTTTAACGCGTTGTGTTGTACTGTAGGGTACCATAAAAAATTTCCAACAATTCAATTATAACCTACAAAAAGAGAAAAATAAATATGTAAAAAAATAAAAAAGTTATTTGTGCCAAACATTAGTAGGTCTTATTTGGCCCACCCTGTAGATGATCAACTTTTTCGCGCTTAACTCAAAATCCTTAATTAAAAAGCGCGTTATCCCATACAAAATTTCTCTCCCAAAATCTGAGAATATAAAATAATCCTAGATAATAATGATACTTTTTGACATACAACCCTGTGTTTTCTGTGTTATCGATAATTATTAATATATTACGAATGTAAGGAGAAACATCAATATAAAAACTAAATAAAATGGATGCCGGCAAAGAAAACAGGTCTGTAAACATAATTCTAATGAAATGTTTGTTAAATATTATTAATTATGGATTAATTTTACAGAAAAAAGAGTGTGTCCATAAACGTTTTGTCCTCTTATTACTCATTATAAAATGTAATATTGAATGTCCCATGCCCATTGCTGCCATAATTTTTCATAATAATTTCTATGAAGAAAACCCTCTTAAAGCAGTATTGACAGCTGATTGTCAATTTTGCAGGTAATCTGCCATTTGTAAACAGGTAGATGAATTTGGTGGATTTATAGGTGATTAATGCATATGTAAACGTATTATTAGATCGCTTCATTGCCCCGGAACAACGACTGATGAAGCAAGTGCGTGAGCAATAGGGCTCTCAGAACGAGTCCTTTACGTTCGGTGCGGCAACGTATTTTGACATACGAGATGTGTTAAACATACCGTGGTGCCCTTTCATTGTGCCGCATATAAACAAAAAAAATAGATGTTCTTGTCGTGAATGCAAATATTATATTTCATTGTGTATAAACAGGTTTTTGTTGGTTGTGAAATATATTACAAATTAAGTGAAATGAAAAGGGTTTTAATAGAATTTACTGTAGTCGTAGACGGTGTGCGCGACCATAAATTCTTGCTTATAAGCAGGGTTAGGATTTAAAGGCAGCAAACATTTGAAAATAGGAAAAATGAGTTTTCAAAAACGGCAAAAAAAGGCATTTGTTTTTCAATTTTTTAAATTATCACGAAGCATTGATTTGAATGAACTAAAGCTCCTCTCGACATCCACAGAGACTAATGGTGCCCAATTCAAAAACTCCACCTCGGTTGTGGTTATATTTTCTGGCCATGCTACCGACTTTTCACCATTCAGAATCACGGCAAATTTTTTTATCACTTGCAGACCTTGATTCTCTTGAAATACCATGTTAAATTTTTCCAATATTGCTGTAGCTACTGGCCCTCTGGTCTGTTTTAAATTGTTTTCTATATTTTGCAGTGCATCCAATATATTATTTATTGGCTCGCCTAAATATTTATTATTAAATTACCAATCATAGTATATACTAGCCTAATCCATTACTAATTCGTAGACCGCGCATTTTTCAACTCAATATTTATTAGTGCCGTTTTCACCATCAGATCACCGAACGATTTCTGTCAAATAAAGTGCCAGTTAGCGTTAACTGAAGATGGTGGAAACGGTCGTTATGTAATTTCGTTTTAATTTCAATATTAAAAGTAGAAAATCGGTATAAATCTACGTTGTAAAATCCAACTTTTAAGTCATTTAAAATCGTCCTGAAATAAAAATGTGTTCCGCACTTGAAAATATTGAAATTAAAACGAGTTTATATAAATAGTCCGTAAGACAATGCATGATGAACAAGTTAATAGCGGATTGAACTAGTATATAAATGTATGTAAATATGTTTAGGTGTAAATGTAACCTCTTTTCTGAAGAATTTTGAATGAATTTCTCTCGCCTACTATAAACCCAAAGTTAGCCTGAATATAAGCCAAGTCCTCTCGAATTCCCTTGTTTGCAAACAATTTCTTTGCAAAAATAACGCAAGCCGCATCGTCGTTGAGACCATCAACAATATCTTTGATTGCCGTAAAGGACCGACAATGACATTGCAAACTAATCGCCTGCTTTGTCCGTAGTCTCATCAATTGACACAAAAATGCTGCTGTTTCCAATATGCGACCGTATTTCTTCCAAAACATTTTCATAAATTTCTTTTAAATACTGCTTCCGCATAGTCGATTGATCAGGAACTTTTTTCTGGACATATTTTTCCATAAACGATCTAAACTCTTTATGATTGGCTTTTATTAAAGGTATATCGCAGGCTACCATCATTTGAAGATGTTGTTGAATATGATGTTTTTTGTTGTGATTTACTTTTATTCCACAGCATGAACAAATTAGTATCTTTCCGTCAGTCGAAAGTATATCTTTCCCAAATTATTTTATATAGCCGCGGCTTTTCACGGAATTATAAGAATGTGCCTTAGGCATTTTAAATTATCGTAAATATTTAATTCACAAAGAAAATTAAAGCACGAATTTGAAAATGTCAAGTCTTATCTACAAAAAAAAAGAAGCTCATCATATCGCAAGCTGAAGAAGAAGTTGTAAAACAAAAAAGCTGTGCCAAATCCAAAGTACTTTGTCAGGCTTTAAATATAAAAAGGCAAGAAAAAGGCAAAGCACCTAGAAAAGGCGATAAAATCAAAAAAGGCACAAAAAAGGCAAAATAAAAATTTATATTTTGTATAAAAAAGATGTCAAATGCGTAATTCTTGATTTCGTTAACAGATAGGATCATGCAGACAAAATAGGTAAATGCCTTAAAATCCTAACCCTGCTTATAAGTATTGAAAAGTAAAAATTTTACAAAGTTTTTTTTGTGTGCTCATTCAACAATTTTTCTTTGTCTAATCGGTCAATTAGGAGATAAACTTCGGAGGAAAAAATTCGAAAAATCATATCTGTGAAAAATTATGTGAGTGTGATTTTTAAGTTGAATGACATAAAACCTATTTGGGAAACAGAAAAAAATTTCGATTTTGTAAACTGGTGTATTGCTAATGTCTGCATACATTATTAAAACACGTTTACGCGTATTGCTGCGACAGCTGGTACTTAGTTGCATTTATTTGCGAGGGGCTTGCGTGTTTTTACAAGCAAACTATTAATATTGAAGTGTTTTTAATATTCGCGATTTTCTGCTCAGTGCAATGCACTGGAATACATATTTATGTAAATATGTATGGTATATGGATGTGCATGCGTGTATATTCGATCAGCGGTTTAATCGCGGAAATAATATAATATAAACTCACGTAAGCTCGCCACAAAAGAGGGATTGATAACAATGTCAGTAGCAGATAACAATGTTGACAGCACTTGCTTTCAACTGGTTAATAAATAGTATTACACGTTTTTTTTACTATTAGAAACAACAATGTGTCAGAACTGAAGAGGTTCGATTAAATTTCTTTAATTGATTGGAAACTGCCCATCATAAATGTGTCTGTTAATGCTAATTTTAAAATCATTTATTTATTTTTTTATATTGGGTTGGGGAAAAAGTAATGTCGTATTTTGTCAATTGAGCGCGACATTTAAACATATTATGCGTTGTACTTATTGCATTGGATCACAATAAACGGCGATTTGAAGACGACAATCTGTACTACAAGTGTCTCTTTGACAGTGTTGTAATCGTACGTTTCTGGCTTAAGTTATAGCGCGACAAAGATGGAGTCCACCAAGCAAGAAATTCGTCATATTTTACGTTTTTACTACCTTAGAGGTAAAAATGCAACCAAGGCGGCGGCAAAAATTTGCGAAGTTTATGGGCCTGATACTGTAACGATTCGCACACCACAGCATTGGTTCGATCGATTTCGTTCTGGTGTAGTAGATGTCGAAGATGCTCCCCGTACTGGTAGGCCAATCGTCGTAGAGACGTTGAAATTATCCAAAGAAACCGGCATGTGAGCATTCGCTCGATTAGTCAGGAACTAGGTGTAGACCACAAAACTGTTTGGAACCATTTGCAGAAGATTGGATTCCAAAAAAAGCTGGATGTTTGGGTGCCACACGTGTTGATGCAAAAAAATCTCTTGGACCGAATCAACGCTTGCGATTCTCTGCTAAAACGGAACGAACCTGACCCATTTTTGAAGCGGATGGTGACTGGCGATGAAAAGTGGATCGCGTACGACAACGCCAAGCGAAAAAGATCGGATAAAAAGGGGGGGATAATGAAGTTGCCTTCTAAATGGCAACAAGTTTGCGAACAAAACAGGGCATATTTGACTTGAATCGGATAATTCTAAGTACGTTAAATAAAGCGTATTGTATAAAGCGTAAAGGATTGTGGGTGCGCAATGAAGTTACGCAGAGTTCCCAAATTTCCCAAACCAACTTTAAGCTGCGATTAGTGGTGCCGTACCTTAGCCATAACCGTAACCACAGCAATCAGCTGTTCTGATCAAACATATGGGCATCACTGTAAACGAATATAGGTGCCGCACACTAACGCCGTAACCATAACCGTAGCCGTATGTATCTATTGAGCTTTGGTTTCCCGCCGAATCCGTAATACTACATTTGTTTTGATATTTGCGATAAAAATTTGAATATTCAAACCGAACGACGGAAAATTAATTGACTTAGTGGAAAATTATCCCTGTTTTTATGACAAAATGCAAAAGTTGTCACTAATTCTACTCCAATATCAGCTGTTTATGGTTACGCCATGACTAATCGGCAAATACTGTAATGTTGCAGCTTTAGATATGCATAGTGCTCCATCTAACATTTTGAATTTAATTTAATTCGAGTATAAATAAAAGACGTTCGAATGAAAGAGTAAACTTTACCATTTAACATGTAATATCATTCCAATAACTTTAATGCCTAGCTTTACAGCAGCCCGTTCTGTCAAAACAATTTGACAGTTTGCGACTTTTGGCACTTATCTCAACAACGCAACTTCAATTAATGTCTCAAGTTTGAATTATCTCTGGATGTTTGTCGTTACAGATATCCTTAACGGCGTCCCACAATAATCGTAGATTCTAGGTGACCAGTTGACATCACCGTTTCGACTGATCAATCCATATTCGATTCTAATATTTCCCAACTTTGTCAAACGTAAAGCGATCCATTTTGTAAATATCTAACCATATAACGCAAAACGGGTGTTATTTTAATTGTCAAAGGCAATAAAATTGATAGCTCAAATTATAAACATAACAAGGAAGGCGAGATTGTGAATCAATATGGGGCTCTGAAAATATGTAGGAGTACATCAACCTCACGACCGCCGGACTATAATTCCTTTCCAGGTTTTCCAAGCACGCAGAGATATTTCTCAAAGGAAATTTAAAGTTAAATGAATGTAATTTTCTAGTCTAGTCTAAGTTCGTAGTTCTTATCAGTAAATTATATTAATGGCATTTCATTAACTATATAAATACGAAATATTAAATATTATTATAAAATTAAATATTATTAATTATAAATATTATATTTTTAGATCGTGTTCTCTTGCGCCGCTTTTTCAAATGTATGTACTTCAATATGGAGGATACCAAAAAACTCATTGAATTAAATTTTTCATTGCGAAACAAAAATCCACAATTATTTCTCGATCGGGATCCTGAGGAGGATGCAGTTAAAGCAGTGCGAGAAGCAACGTAAGTAAATTTTATGCAAAGAAGTTGCATTCTGTCAAATACCAAATTCAAAAAAATTTAGCATGTAATTAAATAGAGGAAATTTATATTATTTTACAATATCAGAACTTAAAATAGCCCATATAAGCCTGGAAGTATATCATACCATATACCACTTTTGTAGAACCAATTTGCAGTCCATTACGTACCATTTGTTTTATAGTAGGTCAAAGTTTACAAATTTTAGTTATCAGTTAGCAATTTTTATATTACGCGTATGAAGCTTTAAAAGTCGATTCCTGATAGAACCGTTAAGGGAGCCCCGTTTTTGAGAAGAAGCTCTGCCAAGAATCCAACTTCACACTGCTTGCATCAGCAGTAAAACAGCTCATGACATCAACGTCAAAATTGTTCTAATGACAGTTCAATATATTGTTTATAAGCCATCAAAAGCATTTGCGTCTCAGTTTTGTTGAATTTTTTTTTTGTGATGGAATTCAAAGGTAATAGTGTAATTGCGTTATATTTGGCTGGAAAATCACAACCAGCCATTGTACGTGAGCTCATTCACCTCAAAGTGAAGCATTGCAAAACGCTATGGAGGTGGACCAAAAAAAAAACCGCAACAACGCCAGAAATGGTTCGGAAAGTGAAGGCACGACTTGAACGAAATCCACGTCGAAGTGGAAGAAAAATGGCCAAAGAACTGTAAATATCACAAGACAGCATTCGACGCATATTGAAAAATGTGCTCAAGGTCAAGGCTTACAAGTTCCAAAAAGGACACGATCCTTCACCCCAGCAAAAAACAGTTCGGTGCGCAAGAGGAAAGGAGTTGTTGCGCTTGCACGAACGTGGCGAATTTCCTAACATTGTGATTTCTGATGAAAAAAATTTTCCAATTGAGCAGTTCATAAATACTCAAAACGATCGTGTTTACTTGACCGAACGCTCATATGAGAATTTGAGCCTACGTATGGCCACTCGCAGCAATTTCCGATCACAAGTAATGGTTTGGGCCGCAGTGACCGCTGATGGACGCTCTCCAATCGTTTTTATCGAGCCTGGTGTCAAAGTGAATGCGACTTGACTTATTATTGGGAAAATGTTTTAGAAGCTGCTTTAGAGCCGTGAACACGCAAACATTTCGGTCGTAGACCATGGACGTTCCAACAGGACTCGACACCGTCTCATAAAGCTCGTGTGAACCAAGAATGGTTAAAAAATCATGTTCCATACTTCATTTCGTCCACATAATGGCTTACGAATTCGCCAGACGCAAATCCGATGGACTGGTCCATTTTGGAGAGCAAGGTGAGGAATAAAAAATATGCCAGTATGGATACGCTGAAAAAAGCGATTATACGAGAATGGGCCAAAATACCTCAAGATCACATTCGTGCAGCATGCAACACATTTTTTGACCGTTTGAAGGCTATAGTCAAGGCAAAAGGTCCATCATTTTTGAACAATTTTGTCTTTGAAATCAATAAAAACTAATTTCACACAAAAAAGTTGTGGTGTTTTGAATAGGTAACACTTCATATCGTTCACTCTAAACACTGGAATATAATAATGGGCACGCAGAAGTTGCTTTTAAACTAGTGTCATATTCCCGATCTTTAAGAAAGATAATAAGGACGAAGTTTCGAACTACAGAGGTATATTATTCATGAATCGCATTGCTAAAATCGTGATGGGCATACTAAACGAGCGACTTACAAATTAATTAGAGAGTAGAAGATTAATCACGGAATACTAAGCAGCATTTCGGAAAAAGTACTGCACGAAACATTTACAACTGGACATCAATCATTTTTGTAGACTTCAAAGTTTTTGTAAACTTCAAAGCAGCTTTTTACACTGTTCCAAGACATCTTTTAATTTATAAATTGCATAGCTTGTGCATTTCAACTAAAATGGTTAATGTCATCATTCTAAGAATACAGATCTGGAACAAAAGCAGCGAGGCAAAACGTAGGTAATAGAAACGCTACATGGCGATAAATCAATTTCATCCCCTTCAAAATAATCCGCTCTCGATGAAATACACTTATGCCAACGATTTTTCCAATCCCCGAAACATGCCAAATAGTCCATTTCCGTCATAGCCATCAGCACCTTCTTCGATTCAGCTTTTATCTCCTCAATCGATTCGAAACGCGTTCCCCGGAGTGGTCTCTTGAGTTTTGGGAATAGCCAGAAGTCACACGGAGCCAAATCAGGCGAATACGGTGGTTGCGGAACGATATGCGTGGAATTTTTGGCGAAATGGTCACGAAGAACGAGTGCAGTGTGAGACGGTGCATTATCGTGATGCAAAAACCAAGAGTTGTTGGCCCATAATTCTGGTCTTTTTAGATGAATTGCTTCACGTAAACGACGCATAACGCTCAAATAATATTCCTTGTTAACAGTTTGGCCAGGTGGAAGGAATTCATAGTGCACCACACCACGAAAATCGATAAAAACTGTCATCAAGACCTTTATTTTGAACGACGAACGTGCTCTTTTCGGTCTGGCCTCGCCTTTAGCGCGATATTCGCTTGATTGGTCGGTTGTTTCAGGGTCGTAAGCATAAATCCAAGTCTCATCTCCCGTAATGATGCATTTGAGCTTGTCCTGATAGTCTGAAAGAATTGTTTCACACACATCAACGCGACGACTTTTTTCCAAGAAATTGAGACTTTTCGATACCAAACGAGATTTGACTTTTCGTAGGCCCAAATGGTCTTTCAAAATGGTTTTCAGATATCCTTCTGATATTCCGATCATATCAGTAAGGTCTTTAACAGTCAACCGACGATTTTTGAGCACTAACTCCTTCACTTTATTGACGTGTTGGTCATCTGTTGACGTCGATGGTCGTCCGGAGCGCTCCAAGTCATCGTTCTCGACCCTCTTTGAAGTCTTTGTACCACTTATAAACATTTTTCTGCGACATGGTCGAATCACCAAATGCCTTCTGCAACATGCTAAACGTTTCCGCAGTCGAAATTTCATTCCGCAAACAAAATTTGATTGCACTTCTCTGCTCAATCAAATCAGACATTGTAAAAATCGAAAACTGCACTCTTGGTCGTTTGGTAAACACAAGCGTAAATATATTTCAGATAATGACATTCACATGAAAGCTGCCAACTCATGAAAAAAATAATTAGAGCGAAATTTTAATCCCGCGAAGTTTGACAAATTATTATTATCCGACAGAAGAAACGAGAGGCCGAAATACGTGAGTGCGAAGAGCTTGAGATGCTGGCCAACAGGAACAACGCCCGAAAATTCTACCAGAAAGTTCGGCGGCTTACAGAAGGTTTTAAGACCGGGGCGTTTTCCTGTAAGAACAAAGACGGCGAACTGGTGACCGACGTACAGGGCAATCTTAAATTATGGAGGGAACACTTCTCGAACCTATTAAACAGTGACAGCTGCGCATGTCACCGAGAAAGTGAAGATCCCGATACCCCAATCGTTGACGACGGAATTGTCGTTCCGCTACCCGATCATGACGAGGTGAGAATAGCGATAACGCGGCTAAAGAACAACAAAGCCGCGGGCGCCGACGGACTGCCGGCTGAGCTATTCAAACATGGCGGCGAGGAGCTGGTAAGGTGCATGCATCAGCTCCTATGCAAAATATGGTCGGATGAAAGCATGCCTGCCGATTGGAATTTAAGTGTGCTCTGCCCAATCCATAAGAAGGGCGATCCTGCAATTTGTGCCAATTACCGTGGGATTAGTCTTCTAAATATCGCCTATAAGGTTCTAGCGAGCGTATTGTGTGAAAGGCTGAAGCCCACCGTCAACCAACTGATTGGACCTTATCAGTGTGGCTTCAGACCTGGAAAGTCTACCATCGACCAAATATTCTCAATACGCCAAATCTTGGAAAAGACCCATGAAAGGAGAATCGACACACACCATCTTTTCGTCGACTTCAAAGCTGCATTCGACAGTACGGAAAGGAGTTACCTGTATGCCGCTATGTCTGAATTTGGTATCCCCGCAAAACTAATACGGCTATGTAAGATGACGTTGCTCAACACCAACAGCGCCGTCAGAATTGGAAAGGACCTCTCCGAGCCGTTTGATACCAAACGAGGTTTCAGACAGGGTGACTCACTGTCGTGTGACTTCTTTAACCTGATGTTGGAGAGCATCGTGCGAGCCGCAGAACTTAATCGCTCAGGCACAATTTTTTATAAGAGCGTACAATTGCTGGCGTATGCCGATGATATTGACATCATCGGCCTTAACAACCGCGCTGTTAGTTCTGCCTTCTCCAAACTGGATAAAGAGGCAAAGCGAATGGGTCTGGTGGTGAACGAGGACAAAACGAAGTACCTCCTGTCTTCAAACAAACAGTCGGCGCACTCGCGTATCGGCACCCACGTCACTGTTGACAGTTATAATTTTGAGGTTGTAAAAGACTTCGTCTATTTAGGAACCAGCATTAACACCGATAACAATGTCAGCCTTGAAATCCAACGTAGAATCTCTCTTGCCAACAAGTGCTACTTTGGACTAAGTAGGCAATTGAGTAGTAAAGTCCTCTCTCGACGAACAAAACTAACACTCTACAAGACTCTCATCATGCCCGTCCTAACGTATGGCGCAGAAGCTTGGACGATGACAACATCCGATGAAGCGACGCTTGGAGTGTTCGAGAGAAAGATTCTGCGTAAGATTTTTGGACCTTTGCACGTTGGCAACAGCGAATATCGCAGACGATGGAACGATGAGCTGTATGAGCTTTACGACGACATAGACATAGCGCAGCGAATAAAGATCCAGCGGCTACGTTCGCTGGGTCATGTCGTCCGAATGGATACAAACGCTCCGGCTTTGAAAGTATTCGATGCGGTACCAGCTGGTGGTAGCAGAGGAAGAGGGCGGCCTCCTCTGCGTTGGAAAGATCAGGTGGAGAAGGACTTAGCTTCACTTGGTGTGTCCAACTGGCGCCGGTTAGCACGAGAAAGAAACGACTGGCGCGCTTTGTTAAACTCGGCCAAAATCGCGTAAGCGGTTATAGCGTCAATTAAGAAGAAGAAGAAGTTTGACAAATAAATTCACCTTACTTTTTGCCCACATAGTACAATATATTATATATTGTTTGGGTGTTTGACCGTTTTTCTACAAATGGAGAGACCTACAGATTTAAGCTCGATGTTTTGCCATTGTCTGCCTAGAGACGACTGCTATTAAAAGCAACAAATTTTTCTATCATTTGGTGTTTCACAACCAAATAAGCCTAGCCGATTCCGTCAATTTCGCTTTTCGGCCTTCTGGCTAAGATCAAAATTTAATTTAAATGTTAATCTCCATTAATTGAAGAGATTTTTTTTTTTAAATTTGGGGCTCGAAATTGACTGTTTCCTATAATATTTTGTAGAATCCTAATCTGCTTGGAACGATGTCGAAAAATTTTACCTGCCCTAATGACATATATGCACACATATCAAGAATTAGAAGACCTCTTCTATTCGCTATTTCCCCGCTCGCTATCTCTATGCCCGATTAACTCAACGACAAATTTGCATGCGAAAGCAACAACAAAGTCATGGAGCAAGGTTTCCCGCTAGCGAGTGTGGTCATACCTCATTAGACTGGTGTAACTCACTGTCGTACAAACACACGTAATTTAAGGCAGCTCTATTCCCGCGCTGCCAATATATGTATGTTGTTTCATCTATTCGCCACTTGCTAATGCTTGGCGAAAAAAGAGGCCCATAGAGAAATGCACACTCATGAATATTTACTATGGCTACTACTACTGCAGACGTGAGATGTTGCTAGCAACATTGTTGGCTAATGAGAAGAAACGTAAAATTGATTAGCATCGCCTCAGAAGCAATTGGCACATTTTGATAAGAAAAGTGATTCTATACAAATTAATACAGATATATACGAGTATTGACACAAAAAAATATAAAGAAAATTTAAAGCAAAATTAAAAATGTCATATCTTCGGAGTATTCGAACTTGCAAACGAACTGTCAGTTTTCGCTCAATTTTAAACGACATGAGCATTTTAAATAGGTGTGAAAAAATGTTGCTGGCATACTTGAGTAGACTCATTTAATTCAATCTTAATCCAAATGCTCAAATGCTTCTGAGAACGCATCAATCGCTTTTGCAGAGGTTTCATGCAACGTGTCCGAAGGGATCGAACAATGCTTTTCTGCCCTTCGAATATTTGAAGTATTTCCCTAACGAAGCAATTTAATTTATTTATATTCAGCTGAACTCCAATTAGAAATTTTTTCATGATTTATCAATCTCAATAGCCCATCCTTTCAATGCAATGCTCCAAGTACTTGCTAAGACTGCATTCTCTTTAGGAGCATGAATCTTTTTTAATGGTTTTAATTATTTTCTCGCTCTAAGCCTCTTCTCTTAAGCCAAACTCTAAGTTTGAGTCCGTCGAATGGGCTCATCTTGATCTACAAATAGGTATATCCACCTATTGCGGGCCGATCTTTGCCAATATCAGAAGTAAATTCTATTTATTTATTTCTTTATTGTTCATTCTGAATTTGGCCATCAAATTGGAAACATTATTTTTAATAAGTTGAGCAAACGGACGGAACTCAAGTAAAACATCTATTTTTATACTGTTTTATTTATTTGGTCTGTCGATATTTCGACTCCAGTCTGAAGTCATCTTCAGGGTCTTAAGGCGATGCCTGGCATTAAATTTCAGACTTGAACACTACTTATTAAAAATAATATTTATTTATTAATCTTACAATCTAGAAATTCAAGTATTTTTACAGATTTAATGGATATTATTCAAATTAAAATTAACCATAAAATTCATTGGAAAATAGTACAAACTTAAACTTAGGAGATAATAAATCAAAAGCTAAATAATTTGAAAGGGACTTAAGTTCACTTAAAGCTCTATAAATTGGATTAATGGTTTATTTATTTAGGTTCGAATCTCGGTAAAACACCTAAATTAAGAAAAACATTTTTCTAATAGGGGTCACCCCTCGGCAGGCAATGGCAAATCTGCGAGTCTATTTCTGCCATGAAAAAGCTCCTCATAAAAATATCTGCCGTTCGGAGTCGGCTTAAAACTGTGGGTCCCTCCATTTGGGGAGCAACACTCAAGAGGAAGAGGAGCTCGGCCAAACACCCAAAAGGTGTACGCGCCAATTAGATATACTATATACAAATATATAATAAATAAGTACATATTTCTTTTCTAATTTTACATTCTAATTTAGGGACATGATACCTCTACCTGGCCTAACACCAGAAGGATATAAAATTCTATTCTATCGGCTAGCAGACTCGGATCCCAAAAAGGTAACTACACTTTAAGGGGTTAGCATCAAATTTTTCACTTTTAGTTTTATAAAGAGTCTTTCAAAAGTGACGCCTAAATGTTGGTAGTGAATATTTCCTAGGCGGGAAAGGCACAGGCCGTTAGGCTCTAGGGTATGGCCAGACTTTTTCGACTTTGGGCATGAATTTAACATATTTCTATTATACCTAACGACTTGATTTTCCAAGTAGCTTCCTAAAATTTAATTTTCTGTCGATTTATGGACATAACCTTTTAAAAATAATTCTCGAAAAGAACGAAATAGGCCAGGTCGGGTGCCCAACCGAAGGTTTTAAAAAAGGTGTCCAACGTTAGGTTAAGAAAAACATAACGCAAAATTCTTTTTTTTTTTTTTTTTTGTGAAATAATCGTCATAGTCGACAAATCAAAGGTTGGTGAAAAAATGTCAAGAAATTGGTTCTGTCGACAAACGGGAAAAGGACTGACAGCCCAAAAACTGAATGTGATGTTAAGAATTTTACTGATGTTCCCGAATAGTTCCAGATTAACCTTCCACATCGATGTCTCGAGATTCTCAATAATTAGGGATTCATGAATCAAATTTTTCACGAACTTTACCTGTAGGCGCGTTCATGGCGGATTTTTAAATGATGTCATTTTTCAAGTATGATTGTTAAGAACTGGATTTTTAATAAAAACAGTACAACTTAAAAGAATCTAAACTCGTACGTGTATTTATTTTAAAACAACACCTAAGCGCGTGTTTTGATACACCCTTTATTAAAGTTTAGTTTATTGATTTAAGCATTTTACACATGAATATTGACATCAAATACCAATGCCAAAAAAATATATTTAGTATAGGTCTGTTCATGTCAAAATTATCCAGTAGCTTTGCCAGTAACTTAATTTTCTCACAGTCATCGACTAGCATTCGTCGCATTCGGTTGTGTCTATCGCTTTCAGTTTGACTACAGTACGAGTTCGTTGCGTTTTTGCATCCCACCTTATTATCTTTTGTATTTTGTTTTTGCTTTTTCGCGTGTGAAAAAAAAAACAATAGTTAACTGCTGCGGTAAGATAAACAATAATTATGTCTCCCGCACTCGGGGACAACAGGTTTGCTGCTCTAGCAGCAAGCCCCCACCGTAAACGAAAAAAAGCACAAACAATTACAAAGGACTTGTTTCCAACACTACCTCGTATACGAAAAGAAAATCCGAAATATTTAATTGCAAGTACAATGGACTCTTCCAAGCCACTTAATGCCTTTTCTTGTTTTTTGGTTCATAAAGCGCTGAAGCATATCAGCTCTGATATTCTCAATATCTCTGAATTAAGAGACGGAAATTTATTAATATTTGTTAAAAATTCAATCATCGCCAACAAATTTATTCAAACAAAAAACCTTGCCGGTATCTGCCCCGTAAAATTCGAGTTACACAAGAACCTCAACTCATCCAAAGGCACAATTTATGCTCCTTGTTTGAATTATGTTAAAGAAGACGAAATAGTGGAAAACTTGAAAGAACAGGGTGTCATCTGCATACAAGTTCCCTAAATATGTTGAAGGTAAGCCAACCCCTTCAGGGGTAGTCTTACTCACTTTCGACCGCTATCACTTACCTGAGGAAATCGAAGTATCGTGGTATACAGCAAAGGTGAAACAATATTACCCCAACCCAAGCGGTGTAAGAGTTGTCAAAAACTCGGTCACACGCTCAAAAGATGTGATAAAACATCAGTATGTGTCACCTGCGCATACCCCCCCTCACGTCGAAACCCCTTGTGCCCGCACCCTATGTGCAAACTGTTCAGGTGCCCACCCCTCCTCAAGCAAAACATGCCCAAAATTTATTCAAATGAAAGAAATCATTACAATAAAAACAGACAGAAAGTGCACTATTCGCGAAGCAATAAACATACATAAACAGCAAATACCTCAAAAAATAAACGACAATTCTACCTCCTTCTCTGAAATGGTACAACAACCACAAAATATGCAAAAAGTCAATAGCCCTATTAATAACACGACAGTTAACCCAAATTCAAATGCAATTAGCAACAATAGCAACCCCACTTCAAATATATCCACAGACAATACAATAAAAAAAACCGAAAATTTAATAACAAACAACAATGCAATCACTAACAGCACGCCTTAATCAAACGCCACCAACATAGCAGCACCGAACTCAACCTGTAGTCAAACGGCAACCAGAATGTTAGTTGAAGACTTCATTTCCCAAATATATTCCCCTTCTCATAACATATTTTCACTCCCTACTCTTCTTACAAACCCTTCCCACTCCAACCTCCCCACCAACTCTTCCCAATCTTCTCTTACTTCAAACCCTTCTCAGCCCAATACTCATACAAACTCCTCTCAATTCTCTCCCACTTCAAACTCTTCCCAACCCAACCTTTTCTCTTTTACTGCTACACCCTCTCTCCCAACAACTAACTCTTCCGATACACAGTAAAACATGAAGATATTACAATGGAATATCAACGGTCTCATTAATAATTTTCCTGATCTTAGTATACTAATAAACGAGTTTTCTCCTGAAATTATTTGCCTACAAGAAACGCATATTCCACATAATAAATCTGCTTACTCACCACTAAAATATGTTAGTTACTATTACAATAGTCCAAACAACAACACTTGCAAACAAGGTGTTGCCCTATTGGTAAAAAAACCCCTCTTTCACAAATTCATCCCTATAATATCCGATATTCAATCTCTAGCAATTGAAGTAGATGTAGGCTTCAAAATTACTGTCATTTCATGTTATATCCCACCTCACCAAGTTTTTAGCAGCAAAGACCTAATCCATATTCTAAACTCTTTCTCCACTCCTTGAATCTTGTTGGGTGGTTTTAATGGATGGAGTCCCCTTTGGGGATCATCCTCCACCAACAACAGAGGAAAAATTATTGAAGACGTCGTTCTCGCAAAAA
Organism: Anastrepha ludens; assembly: GCF_028408465.1. NCBI lineage: Eukaryota > Metazoa > Arthropoda > Insecta > Diptera > Tephritidae > Anastrepha > Anastrepha ludens. The sequence continues at coordinate 106,169,106 of NC_071499.1, forward strand.
ACCTCATCATCCTTAACGATTGTTCCCCGACCCACTTTTCCACCCACAAGACTTTCTCCCACCCTGACATTTCCCTCGCCTCCGCATCCATAGCACCAAGATTAACAACTAAAACATTAGATGACTTACACAATAGTGATCATTTCCCCATAATAACTTCCGTTTCTTTACCTCAAAGTTATCAAGTTAAGCCTAAGCCAAAATTCAATACGGAAAAGGCGAACTGGGAAGCTTTCAATGCTACGTTGGTATCCTTAGCACACAACATACCAGTCTCTGCCAACGTAAATAAAGAAGCTGCGGCAATCAAATCTCTCATTCGGTCAGCTGCCAATGTTTCAATTCCACAGACCAGTATTAAAAAATATACAGCCAGACTTCCGTACTGGTCTAACTTGCTCTCCATCCTAAGGAAAAATAAGCAGACCTCATGGACTCAATTTAAAAGAAACAGGACGGACGAGAACTTCATTGCGTATAAGAGACACAATGCCCTATTCCGGCGTGAGTTGAAGTCTTGCAAAAGACAAGCGCTAGAAACTCTCACAGCTAAAATTACACCACAGTCCAACCCGAAAAAAATTTGGGCTGACATAAGAACTCTCACTTCCTCTTCCCAACCTAACCGTATCCCATTTATTCATTTCCCAGCAGGGCCAGTTTATTCCTCACAAGAGATAGTTGAAAAATTCGCAGGCACCTGGTCAAACTACTCCCACAGCTCAAACTTCCACCCCGACTTCAAGAGAAGAAAAGACAATTTAAGCGCTTTTAAATACCATAACCCCTCCCCTTCCTCCGATAGTGTAGCAATAGATTCACCATTCACAATAGAAGAATTCGATTTAACGCTTTCTTCTCTGAAGGGTAAGTCACCCGGTGGTGATAGAATTAACTACGCGATATTAAAAAATATTCCTTCCTTCTTAAAATCCCGACTCGTTAACCTATACAACTCAATATTTAGTCAAGGATTATTCCCTCAAGCGTGGAAAACTGCCGCAATTATCCCCATCCCCAAACCTAATAAACCCAACTCCCTCATATCTAGTTATAGACCTATGTCCCTTCTCCCTTGCATGTCAAAAGTTCTAGAGAAAATGATTTCCCAGCGAATCATCTGGTTTGCCCAAAAAAATAACCTACTTAGCCCACACCAGTTTGCGTTTCAAAAAGGACTTAGTGTAATAGCTCCACTTCTAATATTTGATCATTTCGCAAACTCAGCACTTGCCGATAGAAACCATGTATCTGTGCTTAGCTTAGATTTTGAAAAGGCATACGATCGAATAGGCTCTCACAATGTATTGGAAGAGCTAAATCGCTGGAAGATTGGGGAAAAAATGTATAATACTATCAAATCGTACTTATGCAATCGCAAATTTTATGTTCGTGCTAACAACCATGAATCCCAAATCCTTCCCCTCTTTAATGGTATTCCTCAAGGATCACCTCTATCTGTCATTTTGTTCATCATAGCTTTTAATGAAGTTAACTCTATAATATCCAAACATCTGCATGTCGAACACTTCATTTACGCAGATGATGTGGTAATTTTTTCAAATACCAAAAATTTATCAGAAGTTAAAAGTACATTTAGCGGTATCCTTGCGGACCTCAAAGTTTGGTCACAAGCTTCGGGAGCCAGTATTTCTATGAATAAAAGTTCTACATTCCATATATGTCGCAAGCATAAATGCATATTCCCACCTATATCCTTCTCCAATACCATAATCCCCCACACCAACACACTTAAAATATTAGGCATTATCTTTGATAAGCGACTAACTTATAAGCAACATTGTGAATACGTTAGGTTAAGCCTATTATCTAGACTAAACATAGTTAAATACTTATCCTCAAAGCACTGTTTGATACATACAAGTACATTATTAAGTATCACTAGATCTCTAATCTTATCTAAAATTGACTTCGGACTGGTTATATACGGACACTGCGCTAAAACTCATCTAAAGCGCCTAGAAGCACCTTACCATGCTGCAGTCAGGAGAAGCATCAGAGCCTTCCCCACTTCCCCCATAAACGTTACCTTAGCGGAAGCTGGACTTCCCACCATCTCGGAAAGGGTGGCCAACAATACAAGGATAAGTATTTTGAAGATAATTCAGTGTAGAAACAGACTTTTGTTTAAACACATCAACTCGAGTACTCAAAAATCAAACAGAAAGAGCCGGGAATCAACAATCTCCATCATTCTAAAAGAAGCCGAAAAACTGGATATCATTGCTCAGCCATTACTTGTAGAACCTGCAATACATCCACCGTGGGTCGTTCCCAACTCGATGATATTGAACAATCTATCCAAACATTTAAAAGATTCCACTAATACAAACGAATACAACCAGATTTTTCTCGAAACCATTTCCCCATTAAAGAAAGATTGGGAGATCATTTTTACCGACGGATCAAAAACCGACACCTGCACATCGTGCATTAATTTTCTCAAAAAGAAAAATATCAAAAAAGTACATGAACGCGAAACCAGTAATAATTTGCAAGTTTTACGAAAAGCTAAATAGACTGTTGGCGTGAAAAATCACAAAAATTAAATTTTTTTTCAGTTGATTTACCTCGTATTAAATTAAAAAAATTAAGCAAATAAAATGCAAAAAGAGCTTAACATCACATGATTTTATTTTGTCCACAGTAATTTGTATTGTTGTAGCAATCACAACTTTCTTTATATTTTCCTTGCTTCCGTCTATGCATATACATATGTATGTATGTGTATATTCACAAATTAGCTAATAACCAAGAAGTATAAGCATAAAACACAAAAGATACCTTCAATGCTTTCGATTTGTATTTCGGACACTGCAGCAACTGTGAGTGGAGGCTGTTGTTCAGAAGTACATACCTCTAAACTTTATAAATTTTATCTAAAATATATTTACTTACACTCTGCGTTTTTATTACCATTTTTATTTAAATTTAGAATTTTTACTCAATTCGAAAATTTTAATTCGTGTTTATTTTTACTTTGCGATCAGCTGTCTTTCTCACTTACAATTTCTTACAAGTAGAAATTCATCCAGTAAAAACTTGCAATTTCCCCTCAAAATGAAATGTCATTTGGCTCTCTCATTTCCCCCTTCTTTGAAAGATTTTGTACACATGAACACCAAAATTTGGCGCACACAATTGTTAAAAATTATTAGCTTCATGAACAAACCTTATATGAATTATATTTTTTTCATTAGTAAGTCCGGCTGATACGGTGGGTCAAGCTTGTAGGCTCTGAAACAAAAACAAAAAAGGTATTAGTAAAGAGTAAATTTGACGCTTTGAAAATTTCGTTTTTTTTTAACCGTAAATTGTTAAAAAAAAAGGTTAAATATTAATTAAAAATTATGATGATAGTTCATGTTATAAATGATATATGCGCAGCGTAATTTTTAAAGCTCATGAATCATGTCAACCAAGTCGTAAAGCATTGTTTCGAGAAAATCGCATTTAACACCTTCACCTTCGATTTAACGCCTTCTTCTGAGACGCTTACGTTGTTTCGCGTTTTTTACCAAAATATCGTTTTCCTCATCAATTCTACGAATGTTTACTATAAGAATTTGAACTTTTGCGAAAATCAGTTTTTTGAAAATTTCCATTAGAACTAACCCCTTAAAACCCTTAGCATTCAAAGTATTTTTAGTGCCGATTTACACACGTAGACATTTGGAAGGGATACTTAAAATTCTCTTTTGATGTTTCATTCACGGTCACACTGGCAAAATTGTTTTCAGCACCATTCGTTGCTTTTGACTTTTACTTCTTTACTTCTGGTTCGGATATATTCTACAACCCGCTAACATGTAAAGCGGAAAACGTTCGTCAACATATTCTTAAATATTTCAATGAAGAAGGCAAACTGGATTGCATAAATAATAAATAATTTGTTGTTTTTTTACATATACGAAGGGTGCCTTTTATATGTCGGGATTAGAGAACAAAAACAAATTTTAATCATCGAAAATTACTTTATTGTTTTTCAAAATATTCTCCATGAAGATCTATACACTTTTGCATGCGTTTGAACCAATTGTCGAAGCACTTTAGCCACTCTGAATGAGGTACCTCCAAAACATGCATTCTGAATGCCGCAACCGTTTCTTCAGGTGTCGAAAAACATTGACCTCTCAGTTTGTTTTTTACGTACGGGAATAAAAAGAAGTCATTCGGTGCCAAGTCAGGACTATACGGCGGATGACCCATTAATTCGATGTTTTGGGTGTTCAAAAATGCAGTTGTTTGAGCCGATGTGTGAGAGCTCGCATTGTCCTGGTGAAGAGTGATCCGTCTTTGGCGATTGGTTTTCCTAATTTCTTGGAAGACAACTGGCAAACAAATGGTTGTGTACCACTCAGAATTTACTGTTCTGCGTTGTTCTAGTGGTACGGTTGTGACATGTCCAGTTTTTCCGAAAAAACAGGCGACCATTTGCTTGGAAGTGCTTCGTGCGCGAACAACTTTTGTTCGATTTGGCTCATCTTGAAACACCCATACAGTCGACTGCTGTTTACTTTCGGGCTCATACGCGTAAATCCATGATTCATCACTTGTCACGATGTCATAGACGTGTTTCGAAGCCCCGCGATCGTATTTTTTGAGCATTTCCTTCGACCAATCTACACGAGCCTTTTTTTTGGGCGATTGACAAATTGTGTGGGATCCAACGCGAACAATTTTTTTTGACAATCAAATGTTTATGCAATATTGAATGTGTGCTGGTCCCACTAATGCCTAAGATTGTCTCAATCTCACGATAGGTCACATGACGATCTTGCAATATCAGTTCGCGCACAGCATCAATGGTTTTCGGAACAACAACTGATTTTGGACGACCTTCACGAAATTCGTCTTGGAGTGAACTACGACCACGATTGAATTCACCATACCATCGATAAACACTGGTCCTTGATGGAGCTTCATCGCCAAAAAATGAATTAAGTTCATCCATGCAATGTTGCTGAGTAATCCACGTCGAAAGTTGTAAAAAATATTCGCACGAAAATGTTCACGATTTAATTCCTTTTTGGACCGAGATGAATATTTTAAGTTACTGTAAACAACACAAATAGCACTGGTATTTCAAAACGTTCTGAGTACGTAAAAGCCAAAAAGTGTCAAACTTTGCTATACAGCTGTCAGTTGCCAGATTGCAACACCAGGGTTGCCAAATCCCGACATATAAAAGGCACCCCTCGTATATATAAATGTTTATACTTGAGTAAAAAAAATTGAATTAAAATACTTCATATAGAAATACTTGACTTAAAAGTAACTTGAATATCTATAATCGGAAAAAATAGAATTGAACATAAATATGTCCCAAAAGTTTCTAAATCATGCCTACTATACTAGTTAAAATCATCCTGTATATCCCAAGCAGTGTTCTGATGTTTGCCAACGTCGATTTCTTACATTCGATTGGAAACCAACACAAAACTCAGAACTTCCTCCCACAAAAGCAGAAAACGAATAAACCAACTGTCAAAAATTGATTTGCAGCCAACGTTAAGATTGAATAAGCGTAATCGCCAGTACGGGAGACAAAATCCTCTCTGTCTTCCCCGTCCGTCCTTCTCAGAGGAACAAAATGTTTCTCTTCCAAATGTTTGCCTGTGTAAATCGCCTTTTATATGATAATATGTACGCACTTCAATTATAGTTAAATAGCAAGGGAGAATGTAAGACAGCTTTTTTGCTCGCCGATTGTCGTTTTGCCGATCTCGATTTGGAAGAGCAGCCACCACAAACAAACGCAAAGGAATCGAACGAAGATACGAGGTTGGCGTCTGCCACTGAAAAAGAAACGCTGGACTCGCTAGAAAATGACGCGCTGGAAGATAACTTCATATCTAATGGTGAAGTGCAGATTTGTGATATATCCGGTTATACTTTATCCCATTTGACACGCATTTCCTATCCGACCTTGCGCATGTACATGAACTTCCTGCAAGAGGCATATCCGGTGCGTTTACGCGCTATGCACATCATCAATTGTCCGTCATTCTTGAACTCAATGATCGCTATCGTCAAACCTTTCATAAATGATCATGTCTATAATATGGTATATATTACACATACATACACACATATTACTGGTAGTGTATTGATTTCAATTTCTCCTGTTTACCAACAGATTCAATTCCACACCGAGGGACTGGATAGCTTGTATGAAAAAGTACCACGCGACTTGTTGCCCAACGAATATGGCGGCAAAGCGGGACCAATAGCGGAGTTGAAACAGAAATGGGCAGAGGAGCTAAAAACTAAGAGGTAAAGGGCTAATAGTAGTTTAATATGCATTGCCAAAAGTTTTATAATTTTTGTATGTTCGAATAGGGATTACTTAATGGACCCAAAGCAGTGGAAAATTGCACAAACTCAAAACGCACGGCGGTGGTATTGGTTTTGAAGTTTCACCGGTTTTTCTTATCGCGTTGTACGTGCCTCATTCGACTATAATATATATTAATGTATGTATGTAAATATGTGAATTCCTGCACCTGTATCATAACTAGTAATGTTTTGAAGCATTCATTTTTTGAATTTCTAATGTTTTATGTGATAACGTTAGTGTAGTTGTTCGGGGTTTTACACGCAAAATATAATCAATATGTAGATTAAATTGTAGTGAATTTTTCACTTTTATACTTTAAAAATTATTATACTACACAATTGTACATTAATATTTGTCATTCCTAATATACAGAAAATGTTTTTAATTGATTTGCAATTTGTTCATTATTTAGTTTTATTTCTGCCATAGAAAAATGTAAAAAGGATTTGCCACGAGTATAAAATTACAGCGATTTCCGCCTCAAATTGATAAAGAAGCTCAAACTAAACCTAACAGACAACCGTTATTGCTTGTAAATTTTATTATAGTTGGCAGATTGTAAAGAGCTTTGCAATTAAATTAAGATTAAACCGATAGAAGTCAATTCAATGCGAAGAAAACGGGTCGAATATGTCAAGCGGGTATATTTTATCGGGTGTTTTTTAGCTGTATGAGATTTATCGATATCGAGAACTATGGTTTAATGGCTGAGAACAAACTGAGGCAAACTGTGTTGTGACTGCTATTCGGAAGTCATCATCATAAATTCCTAGAGTTCCAGTGTAGAACATATGACTACAGCGAACTTCTGCCATTCAGGTCTGTTTTGCCCCTATCTCTTAATTTCATTCAAGCTAAGCTGCATGCTTTCTGGCTCCAGCAGTCGTCTCCAGACCTTTAATAAGTCACCATCTCCTCTGTGTAGAACGTGGCTAGGTTACGTTGCAGCGGTTGTCCTGTGGGACACACTCAGTCTCATAGCCCATTGTGATGCCGCGTGGGGAGCTTTGTCCCTATCTCTCCTAAAACCAGTGTGTGCTTTTCAACAATTTTAAAATATCTCTGATTTCTGTAGAACTGAGATCTTCCAACTCATAAAAAAATTGTTCACCCAGAATAGTAAACCTGCGTCTGGATAGAGCAGGACAGTGACACAGTAGGTGCGAGATTGTCTCTTCCTCGTCTTCATCTAGACAACTTCTACAAAAGTCATGTGTTTGCACACCCATCCCATGGGCGTGTCTACCTATTAGGCAGTGCCCCGTTATGTCTGAGATCAATGTGCTAAAGCTGTATTTATTCTGGCTTAGCAGAGATTCTCTGCGTTTAGCATTTAGAGTCGGCCACAGTTGACGGGCGATTGTGCAGGTGGCTTCATTGCGCCATCTTTCGTTTGCTTTCTTTACAATTTCTTCAAGGATGAGTAGCTTACATATTTGTAAGGATATCAATTTAGTGCCGAGTCTCGCTAATTCATCGGCTCTATAGTTACCCTCAATGTCGCGATGGCCAGGAACCCATGTTGCCTTTAGGTGAAATGACTCAGCCATCTCGTTAAGAGATGTGCGGCATTTCATGGCTACCTTGGAGGTTGTCGCCTATTTTGTGAAGGATTTTATCGCCGCTTGGCTATCAGTGAAAATGTAGATATCATTTCCGGATATCGCATCACACTGTATCAGTGTCGCGTCTTTTATTATTGCCATCAGTTTAGCCTGAAAGACACTACAGTAGTCGGGGAGCCGAAAACTGAAGCAGATCCCCAGATGCTCGGAATATACACCACAATGTATACATGGATGGACTCGACCTGTCTCACATCGTCCCATTCCCACTATTCCCTTGAGGGTAGGAGGGTCGTAAACGATGTAATGGCAAGTATAGGCGGGAGTGCATAGTCCACCAGTCCGGGAAGCCCCAAAGTGCCAGCCAGGAGTTTACCGTCACCATAATCCGTGTTTGGCCACTTATTTAGAGTGTTCAGCCTTATTGCCGCACTGCGTGCGTTATATATTGCCTGCCGATCTACCGGAAGGAAGCTTAGTGCTGCATATAATGCTTTCGATGGTGTGGTTGACATGAATTGAACCTTGTCAAGTTTTTTGATGTTTACACCCTTCTGAAGGGCATCCCACCATATTACAATACCATAGTAGAGAATTGGCTTACCCACTTCTGTGTGGAGCCAATGTATCATTCTGGGTTCCAATCCCCATTTCTTCCCAATAACCCTTCCGCAGGAGTACATTGCGGTCATAGCTTTGCGTGCTCTGTCTGCGACTGTGAGCCCCCAATTTAGCTTCCTATCTAGTACAAGTCCTAGATATTTTGCCCTTTCTGTTACTCTAAGTGGTATCCCTCCTAGGAATATTTGTTGAAGAGCAGGTGTTTTGTGTTTCCTACTAAACAGTATCAGATCCGTTTTTTCCGGATTTACTACTAGTCCTCGACTTTTACACCAAAGTGATAATCTGTTGAGAGATCTTTGTTGGAGATCACATAATGTTGAAAGGTGTTTCCCCGAGATTGCTGTTACAATATCATCGGCATATGATATTATTTTACCTCCCATTTTTTCAAGTTCTTGTAGAAGATTATTGACAGTGGACAAAACGTGGCTAATACGGCCCCATTTTTTTCGCATCTCTAGTAGTATTGGCGGCCGCCGTAGCCGAATGGGTTGGTGCGTGACTACCATTCGGAATTCAGAGAGAACGTAGGTTCGAATCTTGGTGAAACACCAAAATTAAGAAAAAGTTTTTTCTAATAGCTGTCGCCGCTCGGCAGGCAATGGCAAGCCTCCGAGTGTATTTCTGCCATGAAATAGCTCCTCATAAAAAATATCTGACGTTCGAAGTTGGCTTGAAACTGTAGGTCCGTCCATTTGTGGAACAAAATCAAGACGCACCCCACAAATAGGAGGAGGAGCTCGGCCAAACATCCAAAACGGGTGTACGTGCCGAAGCCAGTATTGGCTTCTGCTGGGGTCTGGCCCATAGGTCAGCATTCTAGATAATCTTTGGGCAGAATATTTTTACCATTTTTCGAAGGCATCTATTTACAAAAACATGTAATGAGCTCGTGTCAGCTGACGTTGCATTCCACGTCTTACAACCATAAAATAAAATCGCCTTTACATTGGAGTCAAACATTTACAGTTTTGTGCGCCGTGAAATGTGTGATGTTTTCCAAATTGCTTGCAGAGAGCCAATGGCATCCACAGTTTTCTTTATTCGGCTTTTGATATCATCGCTCGAACCTCGAACCGATATAAGGTTGCCTAAATAGCAGAAAAATTGTACATCTTCGAGATCGATACGATCAATTGAGAAATTGGGAGTGCGTATGTTAGAATCTCTGTGAATGAAACACCAAAATGAATGAAACAGTTTTTTCTAATAGCGGTCGTCCCTCGCCAGGCAATGGCAAACCCTCGAGTGTATTTCTGTTATAAAAAAGTATTTCACAGAAAACCATTCGCCATTCTGATTCAACTTAAAATTGTAGATTCCTCCATTGGTGGAACAACATCAAGCTGCACACCATAAATAGGAGGAGAAGCTCGGCCAAACTCTTAACTCTGTACGCGCTAATTATTTATTTATTTAAGGTTTGCAAAGTCATCAAATCGTTTAACGCCAGAAAAACGCTTCCAAATTGCGGGAATTTACTTGAAAGAAATAAATCCGTCCACGAAGTTCATAGCCGCGGCTGCCATACTGACTGAATTTGTGTTTCTTAAAATGAATCAGATAAACATCGAAGACATTTGGTTCCAAAAAAACGGCGCAACTTGCCACACTACGTGCTTAAGAATCGATCGAATGCACCTTGTAACTCGTAGTCGCGGCGGACATGTGGCGGATATGATATTCAAAAAATAAATGCCTTAAAATTATCTACCAGATTATAATAAAAAAAAATAATTTGAAAAAGATTTATGTTTTATCTTATCATTTTAATTTCTCAAGTTCTTAAAAAACACCCGATATTAACAGGCAAACTTGAGATAATAATTGAAAAATATTAACGTTGCAATACAGTTAAATGCGTGTTCCACTGTAATGAATTTTTAAGCTGGCGTTGAACAATTCGAACTCGCGCTGAAAAAATGGCCCTTAAGGGGGCACTGAGTAAACGGTCCTATCATCCAACACATCATAAAATATTTTATTTATTTTTTGCATTTACCGCAGTTTGATAGCTTCATTAGTTTTTTTCCAGTCACGTTTCAAGATAGAGGACACTTAACTTGAAAAGGCCAATAGAATAAAGTTGTACCCTCCGTTGGGCACCCGGGTCAGACTTCTCTGGCCAGACTTATTCGACTTTGGACTGAATTCAATATATTTCTCTAGCTAACGTCTTGAGTTCCAGGTAGCTTCCTAAAATTTAATTTTCTATCTATTTATGGATATAACCTTTTAAAAAGTATTCTCGAACAGGACGAAAAAAGGCCAGACCCGGGTGCCCAACCGAAGGTTTTAAAGAAGGTGCACAACGGAGGGTTAAATAAAAATCTAAAAATGGCTAGGATTCTCTTGAAACTTGTTACTCGCAATTTTTTCGAGTCACTGATTGCGAATCTGGCTTCAGATATTCAAGATGGCAGAAGAGTTTAACTGAACAGCTTCATTTGAAACTCTTTATTCAGTGATTTTACGAATCTGGCATTAAATTCATAAATAGTGACTTCGCAAGAGACCAGAATCCCGAATTTCAATGGAATTTGATTGCCTTTCAAAATATATTTACTTTACAAAAACTTCACTTTCAAATCTTTACAAAAGAAATTTATTGAAACTTCTTATGCGATAATTGCATAAAGAATAATATATATATATATAATTGGCACCTACACCCTTTTTGGGTGTTTGGCCGAGCTCCTCCTCCTATTTGTGGGGTGCGTCTTGATGTTGTTCCACAAATGGAGGGACCTACAGTTTTAAGCCGACTCCGAACGGCAGATAATTTTATGAGGAGCTTTTTCATGGCAGAAATACACTCGGAGGTTTGCCATTGCTTGCCGAGGGGCGACCGCTATTAGAAAAATGTTTTTCTTAATTTTGGTGTTTCACCGAGATTCCAACCTGCGTTCTCTCTGTGATTTCCGAATGGTAGTCACGCACCAACCCATTCGGCTACGGCGGCCGCCTGCATAAAGAATAATGCTTGATAATAAAGGCGGATCGACACGATGTTTCAAAATAAATTCTAGAAATTTCTAAAATATTTTAATCTTAATTTCAATTTTAATAAAATTTAATGTATTTTTTTTTTAGCCTTATTAGATGCGCTAATTTTAATTGAGAAAGGTGATATTAGTTTCGTAATCAGCGACCCCAAAAGCCAACCCGTGCACCGAGTTTCGAGCGATAATTTTTTTGTTTAACTTAGTTTAACTTTTGAAAAGCTGTCATCAGATTCGCAATATGCGACAACCATTTGACTGAAGCCTTGCTGGCTTTGTTACTAGGAAAACAAACCAATAGTATCACAAAAATCGATTATGTTTAGGCTACTTGCCTAATTTTACTTATGCCCAATGCAAAAATTATTATTTTTATTCTATCCATAAACGGATAGACCTACACTTTTAAGCCGACTCCCAACGGCAGATGTTTTTAATAAGGAGCTCGTTCAGGGCAGAATTACAATCACATGTTTGCCTGCAGAGAGGCGACTGCTATTATTTTTTTCTATTAATTGGTGTTTTATGCACGGATATTCGAACCTACGCTTTTCCAAATGTCGGCCGCCTTTTAGTCGAATAACTTTTTTACTTTATAAAAAAAAAATGGTTTTGAGTGATGGAAATTTTTATTTCGACCTAAATGCACTCCATTGCTTGTCTGTTTGTATGTATACTGGAGCTGTCTAAGTCATAAATGTCAAGTGTGACGTACGGCGGCATTTGCAACAATTTATACATCTTCCTATAGGATGATTAATATTACCTACGAAAAAAATTATGTGGATTCTCGTACTCGTTATCAATTGGCAACTATTTGTACAGCAGTGTAACCAACGATAGGAGTAGCTTTCTTGAAATCCCATGAAGGGAGAATCGACACACCATATTTTTGTTGATTTTAAAGCTGCATTCGACAGCACGAAAAGGAGTTGCCTATATGCCGCAATGTCTGAATTTGGTATCCTCGCAAAACTAATACGGCTATGCAAAATGGCGTTGCTCAATACTAGCAGCGTCATCAGAATTGGGAGGGGCCTCGCCGAGCCGCTTAATACCAAACGAGGTTTCAGACAGGGTGACTCGCTGTCGTGTGATTTTTTCGACGTATGTCGATGATATTGGCTGCTAGTTCTGCCTTTTTCGAACTGGATAAAGAAGCAAAGATAATGGGTCTGGTGGTGAGGACATAACGAAGTACCTCCTGTCATCAAACAAATAGTCAACGCACTGCGGATCAACACCCACGTCACTGCTGAAAGTTATGATTTCAAGGTGGTAAGAGACTTCATTTATCTAGGAACCAGTATTAACACCGATGACAATGTCAGCCTTGAAATCCAACGGAGAATATTTCTTGCCCACAAGTGCTATTTTGGACTAAATAAGTAACTGAGTAGTAAAGTCCTCTCTGGACGAATTAAACTAACACTCTACAAGGCTCTCATCATGCCCGTCCTAGCGTATGGCGCAGAAGCTTAGACGATGACGACATCCGATGAGGCGCCCCTTGGAGTGTTTGTCAGAAAGATTCTGCGGAAGATTTTTGGACTTTTGCACGTTGGTGATAGCGAGTATCTTATGCAATGGAACAATGAGCTGTATGAGCTTTACTGCGACATACAAACGCTCGGGCTCTGAAAGTATTCAATGCGGTACCAGCTGGTGGTAGCAGAGGAAGAGGAAGGCTTCCTCTGCGTTGGAAAGGTCAGGTAAAAAAGAACTTGCCTTCATTTGGAACGAAACGACTGACGAGAAAGAAACGACTGACGAGCTTTGTTAAACTCGGCATCGCGTAAGCAGTTATAGCACCAATCAAGAATAAGATGGTGCCTCTAACTGCCCAAGGCATACATCGGGTGCTTTTTAAGAGTTTGAGAACTTAAAATGATAATACAAAACAAAAATAATATTGGAATCAATGTTATTTTATTTTTGGATAATCTATAATAAACGATTCATGATGACTTGCTAAACTTTACTAAACAGAAATGTCAACACAGTTTGTCATTCTTATAGTAGATAATCCATATCGATCATGCAGCTCATGCAGCTAAAATAAACACCCGATATATCTCCTCATGTAGCAGGCAGAAGTTGCGTAGGTTCACTAAGTTCTGCATACGTTCGTTACCGGTTAAATTGTGGATATTCATGGCAACCTCTGTTAGTGACGTTATTTTTTCGCCTTTTATATTTGGGGATTTGGCAACCCTGGTGTTGCAATCTGGCAACTGACAGCTGTATCGCAAAATTTGACATTTTTTGGCTTTTACGTACTCAGAACGTTTTGAAATACCAGCGCTATTTGTGTTGTTTACAGTAACATAAAAGATTCATCTCGGTCCAAAAATGTAATTAAATCGTGAACATTTTCGTGCGATTATTTTTTACAACTTTCGACGTGGATTAACTCAGCAACATTGCATGGATGAACTTAATTCATTTTTTGGCGATGAAACTCCATCAAGGACCAGTGTTTATCGATGGTATGGTGAATTCAATCGTGGTCGTAGTTCACTCCAAGACGAATTTCGTGAAGGTCGTCCAAATTCAGTTGTTGTTCCGAAAACCATTGATGCTGTGCGCGAACTGATATTGCAAGATCGTCATGTCAGCTATCGTGAGATTGAGACAATCTTAGGCATTAGTGGGACCAGCATACATTCAATATTGCATAAACATTTGATTGTCAAAAAAATTTGTTCGCGTTGGATCCCACACAATTTGTCAATCGCTCAAAAAAGGCTCGTGTCGATTGGTCGAAGGCAATGCTCAAAAAGTACGATCGCGGGGCTTCGAAACACGGCTATGACATCGTGACAAGTGATGAATCATGGATTTACGCGTATAAGCCCGAAAGTAAACAGCACGAAGCACTTCCAAGCAAATGGTCGCCTGTTTTTTCGGAAAAACTGGACTTGTCGCAACCGTACCACTAGAACAACGCAGAACAGTAAATGAGTGGTACACAACCATTTGTTTGCCAGTTGTCTTCCAAGAAATTAGGAAAACCAATCGCCAAAGACGGATCACTCTTCACCAGGACAATGCGAGCTCTCACACATCGGCTCAGACAACTGCATTTTTGAGCACCCAAAACATCCAATTAATGGGTCATCAGCCGTATAGTCCTGACTTGGCACCGAATGACTTCTTTTTATTCCCGTACGTAAAAAACAAACTGAGAGGTCAACGTTTTTTGACACCTGAAGAAGCGGTTGCGGCATTCAGAATGCATGTTTTGGAGGTACCTCATTCAGAGTGGCAAAAGTGCTTCGACAATTGGTTCAAACGTATGCAAAAGTGTATAGATCTTCATGGAGAATATTTTGAAAAACAATAAAGTGATTTTCGATGATTTGTTTTTGTTCTCTAATCCCGACATATAAAAGGCACCCCTCGTGCTGCCGCTATTTTATAGCAAAGTACCAGGAAGGAGCAACAAAGAAATATTTGCTGTATTATTATAAAAAAATATATTTCCCTTAATAAGATCTCTCTCTGCTTTCATGAAAAGTAAACAGTTCCTATAGGTTAGTCACTCTCTCATGCGCCGGTACCATTGACCCGTTTTAAACATAACAAAATAGGCTGGTAAAGAAAGATCTTCTCTGATCTTGTCGCAAATGTTCAAAGTTCAAACCGTTTATCTACCCATCACTTACGGCGAGACTTTGTTGTTTGTGTAAATGCAAAGAAAAATCGAATTTCGCAAAATCCACTTGGTCGGTTAAAAAGATACACAGACAAGTCCCATTCCACATTCTCTTTCTCTATTGTTTTTTTGGCTGTATTTATTATTTAATGGATGAATTTAGCAAATTTACTATTTAATGGATGAACCGGCATTTCACTGCGCTTAAATTAAGTTTAAAAACAAATTATTAACAGCACGAAAGTTTGAGAAACACTTCAGCTATACAACGGCCGTTGCACCGAATTTCGCGGGCACAATAGCTCAAGCTGAACAACTCAAGCGTTTTATTTAGTGAAGCGCCAAGCTTTAGATTCGACAGTTGTGCAACTGAACGCATAAAGCAAGCACGAAAGGAAAAGGCGGAGTAGCCACATACATACATACATATGTATGTACAGACGTACCTATTTATTTATAATCACACAATATATCAATCAAAAGTAAAGAAATAAATAATAATCGAAAAAAATAAGAATAATAAATTGCCGTTTGAGCCATGCAACTCAGTATGAAATGGACTTCGTAGCGATGCAACACTGCGGAAGAAGCTGAAAACACAAATGCATAATTGAAGGATAAGCAGGGATTTTTTCAAATAACAAGGAAGTAACAAAAATTAAAATTAAATAGTTGCCAAAGTAATACATAAATTAATAACTGATACGCAATGAAATTCGACGCAGCTGCAGAAGCGGAAATTGATGAATTATACGAGTGGTTTCAACAAAATCCGAAACTGCCAAAGGAAATCGGTAAGTATTAGCTGTGAAGACCAATGCACGTCTATGTGTGTACGTATGTTATTACATATGTATGTATAGACAAATTGATAACGGTGGTAAATCAAGTCTGAATTAAGTGATAATCGTAAGTGCTATTTTGGCAAAAAAAAGTGTGTGTGCAAAACAAAGTGTGGACAGCGAATTTTGTGACTCTCCATATTGATTTTTACGAGAACTTTAGGAAATAATAGTCATAAGTGTCAACATACGCACGCATACATTCGCACACATGAATACAGGCGCGTTTAATTCGTAATGGACCATATTTGAAATTAAGTGCTAATTACCGTTACGTGTTCTGTCAAAGTAATTACTTCATTATTTCAAATAAGACAGATGACAGTTTCGGCAATTACAAGTGATACACCATTATTCTATGTTAATGTTAGTAATGTTATGAGAAGACGAGTATTTTAAGGTTAGAAAAATAAATGAGAAATGCACAAATGCATAAGTTTAGTAATAAAATAAAGCAAATTAAAACAAAAAATATGACAAACTTTTATAAAATGAAATTAAAATAAAGCAGTCCTAAACTAAGGAAATTAAATTAAATTAATTAAAATATAATATATATTATAAGAAAATAAAACGAAACATAGAAAAATAAAGTTAAATTAAATTGAATAAAAATATAAGCAAGTACAATAAAATAAAAAATAGAACGAAATATAGGAAAATAGGAAAATAGAATTACATTAAATAAAAATGTAAGCAAGTAAATAAAAATTTTATCAAATTGAATAAAAACCCGAAATAATACAATATAAAGCAGAATGTGATAAAATAAAACGAAATAAAATAAAGTAAAATAAAATGAAATTCAACTATATTAAATAAAAGAAAATTAAGTAAAATCAACACTCCGTTAGAAACTTATTTTAAAACCTTTGGTTGGGCACCCGGGTCTGGCCTTTTTGCGTCCTGTTCGAGGATTCTTTTTAAAAGGTTATATTCATAAATCGGTAGAAAATTAAATTTTAGGAAGCTACCTGGAAGCTCAAGTCGTTAGCTATAATAGAAAAATGTTAAATAAATTCACGTCCAAAGCCGAAAAAGTCTGATCCCGATGCCCAACGAAGGGTTAAATTATATTAAAACATAAAAAATGTAGTAGTAGAACCAGAATGTAGTAAAATAAAATAAAACGAGTTAAGATATTTAAAAAATTAGAATAGAAAAGTATAATTAAATTAACTACAATAAAAGTATAAGCATAATAAAATAAAATCAAAATAAAAGGAAAACGAAAACGAAAACAGAAACGAAAAACATAAAGTATAACAAAATAAGTTAGGTAAAATTAAATAAAAGAAATTAAAATAAAAAAAAACTTAAATAAATAATATGAAATAAAACAAAAAAAAGTAAGTAAAATTAACAGAATAAAATAAAATAAAGTATTATATCAAATTAAATAAAAAACGAAAATAATATTATGCAGAATGTAGTAAAAAAAATAAAAAAACGCGAAATAAAATACCATAAAATAGAATAAAGTAAAATAAAATTAAATTAAATTAAAAAAAATAAGTTAAATTAAATTGAATAAGAAACCTAAAATAAAATAAAAATAATAAGCTGAACGTAAGAAAATAAAATAGAAATAAAAATAAAATAAATTAAATTAAATTGAATTACATAAAAACCCTGCAATTAAATTAAACACAGAAAAATATGGGAAAGCACAGTAAATTTAAATTAAATCAAAAAAGTTAAGTTAAATGAAATAAAATTAAATTAAATTAAACAGCGGCCGCCGTAGCCGAATGGGTTGGTGCGTGATTACCATTCGGAATTCACAGAGAGAACGTTGGTTCGAATCTCGGTGAAAGCAAAATTAATAAAAACATTTTTCTAATAGCGGTCGCCCCTCGGCAGGCAATGGCAAACCTCCGAGTGTATTTCTGCCATGAAAAAGCTCCTCATAAAAATATCTGCCGTTCGGAGTCGGCTTGAAACTGTAGGTTCCTCCATTTGTGGAATAACATCATGACGCACACCACAAATAGGAGGAGGAGTTTGGCCGAACACCCAAAACGGGTGTACGCGCCAATTATATATATTATATATATATATTTAAATTAAACAGCAGAATGTAATAATATATAATAAAACGAAATAAAATTCAATTATACATTAAATTAAATTAAATATAAAACCTAAAATAAGATAAAGTTAAACAAAATATATTAAAATAAAAAACGTAAAATGCAATGAAATAAAACGTAAAAATGTATTGAAAAATAAAGTACATTTAAATTGAATTAAAATGAAAGAAAAAGAAATTTTAAAAATGTAGTAAAACAAAATTAAATTAAAGTAAAACGAAATAAAATACCATAAAATAGAACAAAGTGAAATAAAAAAAATGAATAAAAAAGTAAGTTTAATTAAATTAAATAAAACCCTGAAATAAATAAAATTAAACGCAATAAAATGCAGCAATAAATAAAATTAAATTAAAGTAAAGTGAATTAAATAAAATCCTGAAGTAAAATAAAATTAAACAAATTATATCAAAATGAAAAACGTAAAATGCAATGAAATAAAACATAAAAAAATATTGAAAAATAAAGTAAATTGTTATTAAATTAAAAACAAAAAACATTTTTAATTCAATTAAATAAAAACCTGGAATAAAATTTAACAAAATGTAGTAAAATAAAATAAAATTAAATTAAAGCAAATTAAACTAAATTAAAAAAAATACCAGTCTAACGGTTAGACGCGATAGAAGTGAAACCTTCCGTAAAACAAACTGAGAGAGAATGAGTCGAAAGCAGCATTAGGAGCGGGATAATTATAGGTTCATTATAATATTGCTATAAAGTTCATATTTTATTTTCTTCATTTTATTGTTATTCATCCTCAATGTTTTCAATTTCAACAAATGATACGAGTGGCTTATGATATATTAGATAAAATATGATACAAATGCTTTGGTTTCGATGTTGCCAACATATCTTTGAAATACCGCGTCAATTGTTGTTTTTGATCGTGTTGACGATTCAGTGCGATTGTTACACATTTTTAAATTGTATGTTGTATTGAGAAAATCAATTAAAGGAACCGCTGTGCTCAATGCAAAATTTACGTTAAAATCGGCACTTAAAATCATTGGAACTTAATAGTAATCTTTTCTAAGTATCCGCGATACTTCTGGTGTATATTTTTTAAAATTTTCGTGAATGAATTCCGTGATGCTATTTATTGATTGATTCGGTGAAATATAAATTGCCACAATTAAAACTGTTTTTCCATTGCTCAATCTGGTTTCGCATGCACATTTCTCCCACTTTAGAGAGCTGAACAGACAGTGATTCTAATATAGTTGCTGTGCATTCAGATCTATCTGTGGAGTTACAATACGAGCACCGTCATTTTGATTGTGGTATATTGCAACACCGCCTGCAATTGCGGTAAATATTTAAAAATGAAAATATTTACGAATATAAAAATACGGACGCAATACAGCACACGCGGTTGCTATTATGAGCGTCGTAACGCGTATATTACACAGACGTACTAACATACACACAAACATTCGTAGGACGCTTGGTCTAAGCAAGTATTAGGTAGTGTAGTATAGGTATAAATAATGCCTTCTCGCTCACCGATGCTCCGTAATACGCAGGCGCGCACACATACGTACTAGCATACATACAAACATACATACAGTGGTGGTCACGATTTTAGCACACTATACACAACCTTGACACTGTCCCACTTTCCTCTTTGCTTTTCGACAATTCACTACGAATATTTTTCTCTGGGTGTTGTTTACAATTAAAATAACAAGAACCGTTATAATCCGTAGCATTTATTTTGCAATTTTTTTCTTAAAATTCAGTTGAGTGCAAGGGCTGCTTGTTTGAGCTGGACACGAAGTTAGCACATATCAATAAATAGTTCCTCCCACTAAATTTTTTCTAAGTATTTGAACTTTATGGTAAGTTTTTATATTTTAGCTATTATGTTGATTGTAATTAATGTGAAAAAAAAATATGTTAGACATGGCGAAATGTTCTTGGTGCTCCGAAGCGCAGCGGGAAGTAATTCAACGTATGAATTCTTCTGGGAGCTCTGTGTCTGAGATATCCCGACTTCTAAGGTGTTCACGCAAAATGATTTATAATGCTCTTGCTGATATTAAGCGCCATAAGACATTTAAGGTAAAACAACGCCCACGACGCCGAAAGACAACAGCTAGGGAGGATTTACTAATATGCAAAGCCTCGCGAACAGACCCTTTTAAGAGTTCTAATGCCATAAAATCGCAAGTTTTATCGGAATATGGAATAAATGTTTCTTCCAAAACCATTAGAAGGCGTTTAAATGAAAACGGGTTGCGCGGGTGCATAGCTCAACACAAACCTTTGGTGTCAAAAAAAAATTTGGAGGCCAGGCTGAACTTTGCAAGGGAACATATCCATAAACCAATAAATTTCTGGAAAAATATTTTATGGAGCGATGAATGGAAGTTCTGTCGTCTCGGATCTGACGGGAAACAATATGTTTGGAGACCGCAAAATAAAGAACATGATCCTCGCTACACATTAAAAACGGTGAAGCATGGTGGTGGAAGCGTCATGGTTTGGGCATCATTTTCCTGGCGAGGTGTTGGACCCATACACAAAATAGATTCGCGTATGGATCAATATGTTTACAAAAACATACTAACTGATGTCATGATTCCTTATGCGGAGGAAAATATGCCCTTAATGTGGCGTTTCATGCATGACAATGATCCTAAGCACACTTCACGATTGGTGAAGAGTTGCTTGGAGGATCACAAAATTTGTGTTTTGAAGTGGCCAGCTCAATCACCGGATCTCAATCCGATTGAGAATTTATGGAATGATGTCGAGAAGCATATTCGAGCCGTGAAACCGAGGAATTTGAACGATTTGTGGTCGGAGATTAAGACTGCTTGGTATGGAATACCCCAGACGAGATGTGCTGCCCTAGTGGAAAGTCTACCACGCCGATGCGATGCTGTTCTCAAGAGTGGTGGATATCCAACTAAATATTATGTTTTTCTTTCACTAATGTGTTGTTCTTTGAAAATAAATTACAAATATCCATATGTGTACTAAATTCGTGTCCTCCATTATTATAGGGTGCTTGTATTTAAACCAGTTTTAATAAGTAAGGAGAAAAAAACAAGGTTCTGATTATAAGGCCTCTCTTTCTCCTTTCTACAAAGACCCGCCAGGGATAAATATTGCCGCTAGATTATTTGAATATAAGCAATAAACGCAAAATGAATGTTACTGCATTATAGTGTGCTAAAATCGTGACCACCACTGTACGTATGACGCTTGAACTAAACACCAAAGCAAATAATAGGCAGTGTAGTATACATACTACAATACTCACTATACTAGCGTGGCTCAGCAGTACGCAGCCACACACATATATGTACGTATATCAACATATAACGCTTCGTAGTGTCGCTTTTTCGTTTCATCGAGTCTCAAATCACTTCCAACGATTCTAAAGAAGTTTTCACTTCAAAACAAAGGGAATTAAGATGGCACAAAGTAAAATAAAACAAAATGAAATCAAATAAAATGCATACATAAACTTATAGACTTGATGCGTACGCCCTCGGTCAGCCGTTTGGTCTTCCATCTTCTCCAGTTCGTGGTATACCATCTGATTTTGTCTTACAAGTTGAAGTATTTATTTACAGTCTTATGCCGCCTTCGAACAGCAGATGGCTTTTTAGGAGAAGCCCTTTCATGGCAGAAATACATGCGGCGGTATGCCATTGCCCGCCGAGAAGTTACCGCTATTTGAGAACACTGTTTCTATTTCTTCTTATTCTTCTTATTCTTTTATTATAGGTTTTCACCTGTTTTTCTTCACACAATTGCATAGTTATAAATTATACAAGTATTATAAAGAATTATTAGAACTCAAAATGACGAAACGTTGTTGTCCTTCCGCTGATGTCGAAATCCAGCTTTCGCGCCATCTCTTTGGTAGTCTTCCAGGTCCGCGCTTTCCATATGGCATATAGTCCCTCGCTATTCGGATAATTCTGTCGTCTCTAGCTCTAGAAACGTGATCATTCCAAGCACGTCTTCTTGTTCTTATAAATTTCACTACGTCATTAACGCCAGTTTCGTCACGAATGACCTCATTTCCAATGCAGTCATGACGTGTTTTTCCTACGATGGATCGTAGAACTTGCATTTCAGCTGTACGTAGTAGCTGTTTTGTTTTTGCGTTTTCAGCTCGTGCTTCGGCTCCTTAGGTCAGGATTGGTCTTATTACAGTCTTGTATATACGCGTCTTGCTTTCAGTGGTCATATATTTGTTCCACCATACAACATCCCTAATGCAACCTGCAATACGTGCGCCCTGCATACATCTCCCTCTGACTTCCTTAATAATGTCGCGGTTATTGGATATTTCTATCCCCAGGTATTTAAATTTCATAACTTACTCTATCATCGTCCTTTCTATTTCAAGTTTGCATCTGATCGCATTCTTGGCAACTACTAAACTTTTCTATTAACAATAAAGCAAAATAAATTAAAATAAATAAAAAAATAAATTAAATTAAATAAATAAAGTGGAAGTTGTGACTATTATGCAATGACACTGACGCTGTTGTAGCAGAAGTACAAATGAGCCTAACGCCAGCTGGTGGACGTCAAGCTTTCTCTTTCGAAGGCAGCGATAGATCACCAGGTTTGCTATTTAGCAATGGTGAAAAAGAAAATTGTGAGAGCAACTTTGGCTGCCACGTCACTTGTGGATTCGGCAGCCGAATTCTGCACGATAATTTCACACATATTCTCACACTCACACACTTGTCCAATCAGTCGTTGTTCAGACGGCAAAGAGGTGTCATTGGTTAATTTTTTCGTATATCAGCAACACAATCTCAGTTTTTTTTTGTGTAGACACACCTCAATTGACGCCAGCCCATCAGCTGATCCTGTCAAATTCGCTCAGAGCCGAATAACGGTCTGTTAAAGAGCTCACCTTTGAAATCGTTTTACCATGAGCCCTCGTTCGCCTTAGAATCAGTGTTTCGCCTTGGAATTAAATTTCAAGTGTCAAGACTTTTTTGAACAATAGAAGATTTCGCATGGAGTTTCGTATGGCTAGACGAGTCCTGGCGTATATTGAATGTAAAATTAATTGAATAGAATTTTCCAGGCTCTAATTTTATATGAAATAAAAATAATTAAAGCAGGTATAAAATTATTTTTTATGCACCCAGCGCACCCTTAAGTGTTGTGCAATTTTTAGCTTTAGGAATATCGCACTTGTTTCCTCTTCGCTATATCTGAGACTCATATGGGACCAAGTGGCGTTTATCAATATCAATATACAATTTACGTTAGATGCCATGCATATTTTCTAAAACATTTTAATTTTTTATTTTTTCAAACCCAATTTGAACTGGAGCTACTAAATATTTTAACTATTTTCAGACCGTATTCTATTGAAGCGTTTCTACAAGTGTATGTACGGTGACATAAAAGGCACCAAAAACTTAATAAAAATTAATTACAGTATGCGCAATAAGCATGCGCACATCTTCCTCGAACGTGACCCAACCGATGGCGATAGTAAACGAACATTCGACTATGCGTGAGTAAATGTGTGTTTCTTAAAATAATGGGAGGTCCCATTGAAATGGAATTTTTTTCCTTTTCAAAATTTCACAGTGATTTAGTGCCGCTGCCCGGTCTTACACCAGAGGGCTACAAAGTCAGCTGCTACCGCTTGGTTAATTTTGATCCGGCAAAGGTTGCTTAACTTTTTAGCATTTCGTATTTCATAACCATTTAGATTTCTTGGAATTTCGATAGGTGAATCATACGGCTGATACCAAAGCTTTTTTCATGATCAGCGATTACCGTTTTAATATGTACGATGGCGCTACGTCTACCGAAGCGGATGTCGAAGCATTCGCCGATGGTGAGGTGCAAATATTCGACATGGACGGCTACACATTGAAACATCTCAGCAAGATGACCTTCAGCACATTACGCATATATATGGCTTTCCTGCAAGAAGCGTTGCCAGTACATCTGAAAGCCATTCATATCATCAACTGTCCGCCTTATCTGGATAGAATAGTTAGTATTATGAAACCGTTCATTGGTCGTGAAGTCTTCAAACTGGTAAATACCAAACACTCTATACTTTTTTTATGAAGCCACAAACACTACAGTTTACAATTTTTATAAAAGATACGCTTCCATACCGTCAGTCTGGATAGCCTGTACGAGCATGTACCTCGTAGCATATTGCCGGAGGAATATGGCGGAACAAATGGAAAATTGACAGATTTAAAGGCGGAACTTTTAAAAGACTTGTCAAGCAAGCGGTGGGTGTAGTGAATGCAAGCAAAAAACATTTACTTTTATTTAATATTTTGTATTTACTATTAGCGAATATTTAATGGATCCAAATCATTGGAAAATTGACGAGGACAAAGGAAATACTGAGCGTCGCCGATGGCCATTTCTATAATAAATTTTTCTACTTCACTTAATAGTTGAATTTTAGAATTTAAACTTTTTTACATATATCTCTAAATTGATGTTCTTATACCTACTAATAGAGAGTACCATGTAAAGTTCATGCCAATCAGTTCGTGCTTTTCAATTATTCAAGGAGAGGCATATATATTTTTCATATAAATAAGAGCAACCCTAATGTATATGTACCTATTTATATAACTCTAAAATTTTTGAATCAAATCTGAATAAATCAAAAGCAATATAAAAATAAAAGGAATTATGCATACATACATACAAATTATATTTACTGGAATTATCTATAATATATTTGCGAGCTTATCGCTGCTGTTCAGGTTCACAAATAAATGTTACGAATACAAAATAATTTATGCTGTGATCCGGTATGTTGTCATATTTTTTATGGGTTGGAGCTTTTGTATCTCTTCACACAACACGTGAGCCGCGTGGTCTTTATTTGCTGGACTATGTTAATTTATTTAAAAACCTGGCTTTCATGTTGTTTTTGTTGTAACAGCAAAAAATTACAAATACGACCTCTTTCCCCCAACAATTTTTGAGTAACGCTGCTTGAGTAATAACCTGCCGTTACCGGATCCGGGTCGTTTCGGCAAGGTAAATCCAAAAGAGCTTTACTGCTCAATTACCTGCTCAGTCCAGAGTAGCATTTGGCATATTGATATCAGAGTTCCGTTTGTAAATGAAGTCCTGCACTCCTAGTGCGTTAAAAAGTCAATAGTGATGATGGGCGAAGAACCTTGGAAATGCAGAAGTGGGTAGAATATGGTT
Source organism: Anastrepha ludens (assembly GCF_028408465.1). Taxonomy (NCBI): domain Eukaryota; kingdom Metazoa; phylum Arthropoda; class Insecta; order Diptera; family Tephritidae; genus Anastrepha; species Anastrepha ludens. The sequence goes on from NC_071499.1 coordinate 106,194,442, forward strand.
ACAAAGTTCAGAAAGTGGAGCTTATATAAGACCGTTAACCGGCGCTCAGCGAATTTTAAAGAACCAGCTGAATCGACTAAGACTCTATACGAAAAAAATCAGCACAACCCCCAAATATGCTACTTCATTCCAAAGCTGAAGGAAAAAACTGGTAATATGTACCTATATCATCCTTGGAGTAGAAGATACTATCTTGGTGGACACATTTGTTTTTTTTTTTTTTTTTTTTTTGTCAGAAGAACTAGCAACATTAAGTCCACTGTACTGCACTCGAGTTCTCTTTTTAATTTTCTTTAAATTCGCCCGACCTCCGAAGAAATCTGAGTAGATCTTATGGTGCCAAGGAGCCAAGGTGGTCGCTTCTTAACATATCAGTGGCAAGTACCTCAAGCCTGATTCGGGCGAAGTGGTCCGCCGTCTCATCCTCCTCTCCATATGCTGGGCAGAGTGCACTGTCTAAGATGCCTACCTTTTCCATGTGCTTCGCCCATAGAAAGTGGCCCGTCATCAGTCCAACCAGCTGCCTACAGTCCCTTCCGCTTAATGACAGGAGGACCTGCCACAGTTAGTCGGATGTGACAGGTAACATCAGCCCGCCAAGCTCGCTTGTGGGACACATTCTTTAATCCTCATAAATTTAGAAGGTAGATCTAGAAAAGTTACTGCTGATGAATTTCGACTTAGTTCAATCACAAGCTAGAGACTGCACTTCTGGTTCATTGCTCTAACGAAACTCGGTCAGAAAACTCCACATAAAAACTAATAGCTGAAATGATAATACTTGGTTCTACTTTTTTTGTGGTAAAATTTCCCACACTAGTTTTGTTAGCGTAACAGACGGAGGTTACAGTTTCTTGTCTTCATGCTTTGCTACAATTCTCGTCTGTTTCCCTGACCAAACCTAGATAGTAAATTTCACCAAATTAGAAAAATCTTTCACCGCTATTAGAAAAATCTTTCACCGAAATTCGAACCTACGTTCTCTCCGAACTCCAAATGGTAGTCACGCGCCATCTCATTCGGCTACAGTGGAGTTGTAGTACAAAATCCAAATTTACATGAATTTTGTTTTAGTTTTGTCAAAATCAGCTGATTACTTTCTACAAATTATACGAATTTACAGCTAATTTCACTAAAAAGAAAGGAAAAAAGTAGGTTAGTCTAAATGCAAATTTCTTTGGACAAAATATCATTCCTCAATGTTATTTACTTCCAGAAATTTTAATTTTGGTGTTATGAAATTTGTTGTGGTGAATATATTGGTCGTTTAAGTTTTCTTTAAATATAGAACATAACATTTGAAACCCCGAACTAGTTCCCCTACTTTCTTTGGTCATTCCCTCGTTTAGGCTATAAAAAAACAATTATGTTTTCATTTCATTCCTTTAGTTAAGTCACACATTCAGCCGCAGGTTATTTTTACCATGATCGACTTAAAAAATAGCTCAAATAATCAGATCCCAGATAAAAGATTAATTCTTTAAATAAAACTAAAATTTAAATAGTAATTAGTAGTAAACAAGTTAAAGTTGTAGAAGGTATTAAAGAAAACGGATTAAAAAAATAATAAATGTGATAGTAGAGATTAATTGGAATTAATTGAACGAATGAGAAATTATTTAAGTACATTCAGCAATTTTCGGCAAGGCATCGGAGCAATTTATGTCTGAAACGCAAGTTCGCTTTTATATATTTTTTTGGTAAACTATTCCACAGACGGACGGAGCACACAAAGTATTAACATTCAGTTATTTCCATGACAGTCGGTTCTGCGTTCCGGAATAACCCGGATTTATATCCAACCAAGGACTTGTCACTCCAACACCATTACCCCTACATATATGGGGAAACTTTTATGCTGCTACAACAACAACGAAGTTCCGTCACCAAACAATTGTATATCGTCAGCACTAAGCGTAGCGAACTTTAGAGCAACAATTTTTTGTTTTTATTCTTCAATTCCTACAGGGTAACTCAATCACAAAATAAGAAGGTGGCAACATCATGACAAAGAATTAACTTCAAAATAAAACGTCAACAAAACTGACATCTCAAATTGACATTTTATCATCTGTAGCACGGTAATTTTCGTATAGCAATAGGAAACACACAGCCCGAGTAACCATTTCCAAAACATGTCCGCACTTTTTAATGGACTAAAAGCGGCGCAAAGGCTGCAAGCTGCCAATCCAATGCTTTTCCAGCATTTGGCCAGAAACTGTAAGTACAGAATTGAATGCAAGTTGCGGAGGGCATAACAGCACAAAGTTGTTGAATGCACACACTTTTTTACGTAACGTCTGCTTTTATCCTTTCGCTTGTGTGCATCAAATAATTTTATCTCTTTGGCAGACGCTGGTTGGAACAAGGATTACAAACCTGGCCCAATTCCTGAAACCGAAAAGGCTTGTGAGGCAGCTGCCAAAAAATACTATCTACTGCCAGAGGAATATCGCCCATATGCCGACAATGGACTAGGCTACGGCGACTACCCTGACTTGGGCAAGGGTCTTGGTGTTGAATCGAAAGATCCCTACTATCCCTATGATTTTCCCGAGCATAAGCGCAATCTGCATGAAACGGTAACAAATTCCTTGAGCTTTTGAAAACTATACAATTTTTTAATATATGTATGTATTTGCAGGTGCATGCCGATGTTGATTTATATGGAGAAGATCGTTATTCTCAGGCGGAGAAACCACGATTCACGAATGCTCAATACTGGCTTAGCTTTTTAGGTGTAATGTCTGGTTGTTTTGCTTTGTATTACTGGTTGGAAAATTACCGTATGTACCGACCAGTTGCCGTTAAACAATATCCTGGCGATGGCAGAAAACATTACACGTTCGAACGTGAATAAAATCATAGGGAAGATTAGTAATGAAAGGACATTTGTATTCACTTTCTTGAATATTTTTATTTTCAAGTCTTTATGAACGAAACATTATGTGGCGTGGTTAATGTGGGCATCAAATTCAAATATAAATAAAAGTTGTTAATAGTAAATGAAGTCGTATCAATTTGTTGTTTTGCTTTTCAGAACCGTTTATTGTGAAAATGCAAATGTTCTTTCTTAACCAAATGTGTGCACATACATATGTATATGTATGTATATGCTTTCGAATCCAGTAAGTCATTGAAGAGATTGGTTGGTGTGAAGTCACAATAGTAATATAAAAATATTTTTTAAATAACTTTTGTAATAGTTTCTTTTAAACCAATATGCTTTTAAGCATTTTATGAAATAATTGCCAAGCCTGTTTTACAACAAACAATTTTATGCTACTTACGAATGCCAGAGGGTTTTATGAAGACTTTTCCTGCCATAAATAAATTCTTAACTTGCTTAAAATCACATATTTTCTATTAAAAAATGCTTTCATACGGCATTCACCTTTTTATCAACTTATATTATGTATTTTAAATAACCAGCCAATTTCTATTAAGGTGTTGTTTTTGACTCTTATATGCTTCCAAAGGCGCGTAGTTTTCCTTCTTACCTAGTTTGCGAAAGATTTTAAAGATCCCTACACTCGTTATTTAATTTTTGGTCCACTAAAAGCTAGAGTACGGCTCTGTTATTTGAAGCCCAATACAAAATTGCTACTAGAATTGAATGATTACAAAAGAAGTTTTTCACTAATTTATCAATAAACTTAATTTTTTTTCACTGTCACTAAATTTTCAGGGAAAGGGGTTTTTTAACAAAATACATTTGAGTTTATATTTTATGTCCGAAATTAATTACTCGTATTAAGTACTTTGTTGATATAAAATGCTTCTTGGTGTATAGACGGTGTAATTAAGACAATCTAGCAAAATAAACCACCAGACTTTCTCGCTTTTTCACTGAGAGGAATCTCCTGCTTCCCCCACTAAATCCACGGCGACCCTCTTGCCGCCTGGACAAAGGAACTCAAACTATAGCTAACGGAAAAAGTCGATTCACATCAATACCAACAGTAAACAACCCCAAATTTTGGAGGTCACCTATGATAGCCGCAATTGCTACTAAGGTCCGAAACCGCAACAAGGTGGTTCTGCTTGCCGGCAGTCCAAGGACAAAGAAATGTTGCTTGCGACATTTAAAGCAATTGACAGGCCGGTTATAAATTACTGGCCGCCTGGAACCAGTGATTCGCAGTGGATAAAGCTTCAAACTTGTCCAAACGCTGCTATCAAGACCGCCACGGGATGCACCCTGATATTCCCCCTACAACACCTACACAATGAGTAATCAATGCTTCCTGTCAAGGAGCACAACAAAATGCTCAACAAGCAGTTTCTGCGTGGGTGCTACCACAGGTGTCACCCCTGCAGACATTTGTTTGAGCCTGAACTACCTCCCAGGCACGTCAGGAGGCACCTCTTCAATCACGCCGACGAGATCCAGGACAAAACAGTTCAACAACTACTGGACCGGACAGTGTTTAGACAGACACTAAATGACATTCATCGGGAGACTCTTACCACCTTGCTAAACTCCGGGGTAGGTCTTCATCTGTAAGCATGAACTTGTTTAAAAACCTTTTCCTTCTATGCGTCAACCCCGGACATTCGATGATGAGATGTTCTATAGAGTCCTCATCTTCGCAGCAAAATCTGCAGGTGCTGGTGTTAGTTATGCCTAATTTTTGTTAATGTTTGTTGCAGGTGAAGTGACCCGTGAGGGCGCCTGTGAGAGTGCGAATGCTCTTTTTGTTTGATGTGAGGGCCATGTTAGCTCTTTTAGCGTTGAAACTTAGGAACTTTTTGGAGTGTCTAAGACCCTCTACGTTGTTCCAATGCTGATTTAATAGAGTTTTGGCCCAGCATTTTACTACTTTTTGTTTTAGGCTGTTTTTGTTGAATCCAAACATGGGACTAGGTCCGATGAAGTTTACATCTGCCCCTTTTTTGGCTTGAAAGTCTGCCTTTTCGTTGCCGTCATATCCCTCATGTCCTGGTACCCAAATTAATGAGACATTGTTTTTGGATGCCAGGTTATTGAGTGCCTTGTGGCATTCTAAGAGAGTTTTTGAGTTGTAGGCATAGCTATCTAAAGCTTTTAGAACTGATTGACTGTCCGAGAGTATTTTAATCTTTACTCTCTTGTGGTTTCTACGTTGCATGATGTTTGCTGCTTCCATTATTGCGTATAATTCCGCTTGGAAGATGGTGGTGTCCCAGGTGAGAGGGAATGATTTGTGGATTCTGGGCCGAACTACTCCTGCTCCTACACCATAAGGTGTTTTTGATCCATCAGTGTACCATTTTTGTGAGACATCATTCATCCATTTTGGGTTTGTTTTACACTCGATACTCTCAGGAAAGGTAACTGTGTATCCTTTTGTGAAAGAGAGGGTTGGGTCAATGTGGTCTGAGACTTGAGCCATGCTTATGCTGTTTTTGATTTTATTTAGGATACTTAGGTGACCGGTGAGGTTGCCTAATTTGAAAATTTCTTTCATGTGTAGCATGAGTGCTTGCGTAGCTGCTTCCTCTTGGATTGCTATATGAAGTGGTGGGAGATTAAGGAGTGCTTCCATGCCAGCTGTTGGGGTAGCTCTCATAGCCCCTGTGATGCATAGGCAAGCAAGCCTTTGTACTTTTCCCAGTTTGGTTATCGCTGTTTGTTGGATAGATTTGCTCCACCATCCTAGTGCTCCATACAGTATGATTGGTGGTTGTTGTTGTTGTTGTTGTAGCAGTATCTTCGCCCTGTCAGTGTAGTGTAATTACCGGTCGTCCTCGTCTAGCTCATCTAACGGTAGGCCCAGGAAACTGGCTGTTTCGACGGGTTGGGTCCAGAGAGAGAGGGGTGTTAGATGAGTGGGTTTGTTGGGGCATGTGAAAAGGTGGTTAGTGTCGTGCGGGGTGCCTTCACATGCTGGACATATGTTTAGTATGTCAGGGTCGATTCTGGATAGGTAGGAGTTTAACCTGCTACAGTATCCAGAACGTAGTTGTGCCAAGATTACGCGGACTCTCGGGGAGCTCTTCATCTGCGATGGGTGTTGGTTGGACTCCGATAACGGCATTCGGGGGCGGGAGCTTAAGAAGGTGGTAAGGGTCTCCCGATGGATGTCGTTAATGGCCTGTCTGTATACGTCCACGTAGTTGAGGAAGTGTCTCCTGATGTGCCTGGGAGGTGGCTCGGGCTCGAGCAGGTGTCTGCATGGGTGAGGCCTGCGGTGACACCCTAGCAGAAACTGCTTGCCGAGCATTTTGTTGTAGTCCTTGACAGGGAGCATGTTAGCCTCGTCGTGTAAATGTTGAATTGGGGACATCAGGAGACATCCTGTCGCGGTCCTAATGGCAGTATTATGGCAGGTCTGTAGCTTCGTCCACTGCGTATCACTGGTTCCAGGCGACCAGACAGGCGCGGCATAGTTGCGAACCGGTCGGCCTATTGCTTTGAAAGTCGATAGCAACATTTCTTTGTCTTTGCCCCAAGTGCTGCCGGCGAGCGACTTGAGGACCTTGTTGCGATTCTGTACTCTCGTTGCAATAGCGGTTGTGTGCGCTGAGAAGGAGAGCAAGCTGTCAAAGGTGACTCCCAAAATTCTGGGGTTATTAACCGTCGGTATTGGGGTATCATCGACGTGCACCTGAAGTTGCAGCTTGACCTCCTGTCCAGGTGGTAAAAAGGGTCGCCGTGGATTTAGTGGGAGAAAGTTTTAAGTTTCTCGCAGTGAAGAAGCGAGAAAGGCGGGCGAGGTAGTCGTTTACCTTAGAGCATAGGCCATCAATGGCATTGCCCGACGCCATTATCGTGCAGTCGTCGGCGTATGAGACCAGTGAGACTCCCTCTGGTGGCTGGGGGAGTTTCGAAATATAGAAATTAAAAAGCAAGGGTGAAAGGGCACCACCTTGCGGTACTCCTTGCTTTATTTTTCTCTGTTTGGAGGTTTGGACTCGAAATATCACCGACGAGTGACGACCACTCAGGTAGTTCGCGGTCCACCTCTTCAGCCCTGGCGGGAGTGTCGACTGTAAAATGTCATCTAGTAGCGTGGCGTGGCTGACTGTATCGAAAGCCTTTTGTAAGTCCAACGCTACTAGGACAGTCCTCTCGCAGGGGCGGTTTTGGTTTAGTCCGCGGTTTACCTGGGTGTTTATGACGGTGAGTGCCGTGGTGGTGCTGTGCACTCTACGGAAACCATGCTGGTGTGGGGCTGGAGTCAGGTGTTGTGTGAGGAGTGGGAGTAGAAGGGCTTCAAGTGTCTTCACTACTGGGGAAAGGAGAGTTATCGGAGAGTTGGTTGGCGGGTTTCCCAGGCTTCAGTAGTGGGACCACTCTCCCTAGTTTCCACTTATCAGGAATGATGAGAGTGGCCATGGACAGATTGAAGGCCTTAGTGAGATATTCTACTCCCAATGGACCCAGTTTTTTCAGCATCAGCATGTTTAGTCCGTCGGGGTCGATGCCTTTTGATGGTTTCATTAGTTTGATGGCCCCCTGAACCTCGTCGCTGGTGAAAGTAAGCGATGCACTGTTGTAGGGCAGTTTGTGCAACCGTCTGGTGGCACAACATTTGGATCTGTCAACCGGAGGATGCAGTATAAATTTCCGGCTAAAATAGCTCGCGCATCTCTTCGGGTCCGACGAAGTATGATTGGTCTAACCATTTGGGTGTATATCCAGAGGGCCATACTAGTGCTGAGGCCCCAGGATCTCCCTAGTAATTGTTTGGTTGTCTGCTTGTGTTACGTTACTGAAAAATGTTAATTATCACTAAAGATTTTCACTGTCACTAAATATTCAGCGATAATGAAATTCGTGTTTTAACTACCACTGAAGAAGTAGTGGCAGTCGTTTCCACGACAGTCGGTTCTACGCTACCGAAACGACCCGGATTTATATCCGGCCAAGGACTGTCACTCCAGCAGCAATCCCCGTATGTAAATATGGGCAATGTTTATGCTGCTACAACAACAACAACAACAACTAATGGCAGTGAAACGTTTATTGCATTCATTTTTCTGTGCATTCATATTCCGACCCTGGTTTGGATAAGTAGACACAACAACAACCAAGTGAACAACAATGAAAATTATTAAAACACATTGCCACGTATTAGGATAAATATTTTAATAGCTCTAATTTATTCAACATAGTCTAAAACTGTTGGTTTGCATACATACATGCATACATACATACATATGGCTCTTTATATGATTAATCAAACGAAATTCGAAAATTCGCGTACATACGTATTTAATAGAACACTAAGGCATCATCGTCAACGCTGGCAGACTGAGGTGGATTTTGGGTAACACGCTCCTAGCTGTGGGGTAGATGATGGGAAAATTAAACCAAATTGCAATAAATAAAACCAATGAAAAATTTAAAACTTCGGCAAATCGCACGATTAATCTTTAATACAAACATTTAAAATAAATATAAATGTGACATGAAAATGTATTTATAGTTAAAAAATATGTAGTAATTCAAAATTTATGTAAAATATTTATGTATACAAACTAAATTAGGAAATGTTTTTAGGAAGAAAAGAATATTTAAAGTATGATACATTTACGATTTATTTATGCAGGTATGAAGTTAAAAATTAGGTAAATGGCTATAACCACGGATACATACAAACGCAGTTTTGCTTTTATGCTTTTTAAACGTAACCCAATTATACGAAAAATTTATATATATTAAACTTAACTTAGTTAGGATGCTGGTTTATAATAACAATTTACAAAGAATGATATAAGTTTACAATTTAAGTTGTGATTACGCTATGCTACATGCAGGTTACAATCGAACCCAAGTCATATTTATGTGTACATACATACGTATAGCCGTATAGCACAATCTGCGTGTGTTACGTTTAATATGTATGGTATGTAAGTAGACAAGTTCATATTTAAGGAGATTATAAATGTTTCGACTCAACGAAATTTGTATTTTACTCGTATGATGTATTTGTCTTAAACGAACAATCAAAAATTAATTTTGTTTGTTTTAATTATACAATTATTTTACAATGATTTGCAGCTAAAAGTGTTTGTAGCAGGCAGTTCGTTGCGCGCAAACTAAAACGTTGTCCCAAAGCATACAATCATTCACGCACACTCATACAACGATGAGCATTGCAAGGGAATGAATAATTTCACTGCTGAAGAATTTAGTATTAATGGATAATAAGGATACAGAATCTTGAAAAGAAGAGGTTGTTGGCGGGACGGCCATTGCTTAAAAATAAATCACAATTAACATGTTGCCAAGTGAATGATATGAATGATTGGAGTTTTAAGTTATTGAATGTATGAAAATCGGCAGCCAAAACTTAATGCAACAATAATTTCTTGGGCAGTTGGGTATGCTAGCTATGCATTGCATTTGTCTTCTCTGCGCCACCACGCCACCACGTGGGCGCGCTTTGGAGTTTGGCTGTTGCATGCGAATGCGCTCGGCAATGCTAAAATTTATGTATGTGCTTTCAATTATTCGTCGAACATTCACCTTTAGCTATATAACATTTTCTGGCATTCTTTTGGTATTTTCTTCTTTTTATTTTTGCTGGGTTATGTTACACTCCTATTTTGCGGTAGAATGTTTTTGAGCGGTCGCCATCAAACAACAGCTCACGCACTGTACAAAAATAAAAAAATCACGCTTCGCATGAGTTATAACTATTCATAGTTGCTCGTTTGATTAATTTACATAATTTAACATACACTTTAATTTGAGCAGACAAGTGAAGTGGCCACTTCTCACATCTGTCCACATACATATGTGCGGAGTTAGTCATTATTTAACTTTAGATTTGCTATGCATTTTCTTTCAATTTTGCTAAATTCAAATATTTCGATATTTTTAAAGGCTGTCACCCAGGCTTATGTACAACTCTATTTATTTTAATTAATTATTGTATCATTGCAAGCGCTTTCTTTTTACTAATAAAATTCTTCAATTGACATTACGGCCGATTAGTAGTAAAAATATAATTATTATAAACTATTGCAGCTGCTGCAACTCAGTTGGTTGTTTGTTTTTGTGCAGTTTTTTTTTATTTTTGATACCTGATATATAACCAGCTAATTTATACAAATTGCGGCATAAGAGCGCTTGAATAAAAGAAGATCTAACCGCTAAGAATTTGGTTTTCAGAAGTCGCATTGGAACTTATGCAGTTCTACATATGTGAGGTTACGTACAAACATCCCATACGTCAAATAAGTTTCGGAAGTATTTTCATCAAAATTACCGTTTTTTTTTTATTAAGGGGTTACATGGGTTTCGTTGGTTCAAAAAATCGATTTTTTTTTTTTTTGCTTATTAATTTCTACAACTTCTCAGGAATATTATCCAAAATTTTCAAGTCTATCCGAATAATAAATTCGGAGATACAGCCTGTGGAATGTGTGCGCTCCAAGCCACTTTTATTGTTACTCAAAACTTTAAACGCGTTTTTCTCGAAACCGTGTTTTCAAAGTGGTTGTCAAATGTTCTCAAAAACTACTCAACCGATTTTGATGAAATTTTGCACAGGTGTTCGAAGTACAATTTACTCGTGCTTGAACGAAGGATTTTTTTTTTTTTCAATTACAACTATTTAAAAAAAAACAAAATGTCAAGCAAATTTGACCGAAATTTTCATTTTTTTGCAAAAATGTCTCCCAAATTCCAATTTTTACTTTTTTTTTTCTTTCCTTCGTTCAAGCACGAGTTTATGATCTTAACTAAAACACTTATTTTTGTTTTTTCATTTTTGATGAGCCTTTCAGGAGCTGACAACGCGGACACAACTTTTCTTCGAGGGGTCACCGAAAACGACGTCACAATGGAGGAGTTTTAATTTTTTTTTTTTTAATTTCAGAAATTATTCTTTAAATATGTATCTATAAGTCAGAAAAAAGTTTGAATTAAACAAATTATTTTTTACATAGAAAAAAATATATTGAAAATATGCCTTTTTTTACCCGACGAAACCCATGTAACCCCTTAATCAACAGAATTTGCGTATTGAAACAATTATTGATTTGCATAAAAGGTCTCACGCACATAAATATTTAATTTGGAGCTTTCAAAAACTAATCAAAACGTTTCAATTTTTATCCCTTCAGCTTTATAAATTTCATTCAAATTTTTTTAGTGTTTGTGAGCACTAATGTTTGGTGTTTTTAAGTGAACAATTTGAGAATATACACAGCATTGTTTATAACAAAATAAAATAGCTTTGAAATTTTTGATAAAATTACATTTTCATTCAATTTTATATTTGTAAAGCATTTCAAAAGTGTTTATTACTAATACGGTTGTTGATAAATCTGTACATTGCAAAACGTTGGCAACTCAGTTTACGAATTATTATTAATATTATTTGTACATAAACGGAAATTCGTACGCTTTTTTAAGCACACAACTGAGGGCAGTTAAGAACAAAAAATGAGTTGCAATTTTTTCCATTTGCATTTACAGCTAAGTTTTATTTTTGGCAATCATTTTGAACTAAAACTATGTTTTTGTACAATTTTTGTAATTCAATTATTGCTTGTAATTTAAATCAACTAGTTTTCTTCATACAAATAGCGGCTAATGTTGGCTTCATTCAATTTAAAAAACGAAAAATAAGTTACTTAATGCTAGACTTTTATACACAAAAGATATCATCAATTCATAGCCAATAGTCCCTGTCCCTGTCCCGGCAATGGATGCGCTTAAGTGACGTAGGCTACTACGAAAAACAAATGTAGAATACAATGCAGTAAGTATGTAAATGAATGTGTCTCGTATCTGCTATAAGTTACTGTAAATGTGGACTTAGTTAGTAAAATAAAAACATAGCTTTCCAATTATATAACGCTGATAGTGTGCGGTGACGCGTTCATCAACCCGGTTGCAATAAAACAAAAAGAATTATACGAGCATGAGCACGAGCGATTTTCTCAATTCAATAACAAATTTTTTGTATAGTGACTTATGTATATAGACTGTAGGCTGTAGCTGTTATTTAATAGCTTAGAAATAGCAATTAAAAAAAACCAAAACGTTCCTTGTGATTTGTTAGCAAATGCTTTTAAGGCATTCAGGGGAAATGCGTGCTTCGTACTTTAATGCGAAATTAATGAATATTTTCTGGCGAACTTATTATATTAATGCTTCACTTTTCACTTCGCTCATTTCATAACATTCATATTACACAGAGTTTCTGCCCATTTAATTGAAATATTAATACTCCATTTCATAATCGTTGCCTAAGTATGTAGAATTTAAAGAACTATTTCGTTTTCTGCTGTAATCAATACAACAATATATAGTCAATACAACAATTTATATGTAAAAAAACGTATTTAGTTTATGTTCACAAATTTTAATTAAAATACTATTTTTCTGCACTTTCCATTAATTTAAGCTAAGTTTGCCAAAAAAAATCTACATATAATATAATATTCGTTCAATATCTGTACCTGTATCTATATGTTTTTCAAACGTCTGAGGAAAGCTGAACAGCCGCACGGAAAATCAATTCATTTGACTTTCTTATCTAATCTAACAAAGTGCATTCACCTTGGTTACACGTTGCAGTAAGCAATGAAATCAGCTTTTTCTTACAGCAAAATTGCAAGGGTAAATGTGTTACCCATATGTAATATGTGTATAAGTGTACTTATTTCTTATTATTTCCAATTTATTTTAGGTACCGCCATTCTTAATTACATAATTTAATTAATATTCACTCTTTTTCTACATAAATGTTCTTATATTTTTCATCAGTAATTTATTTAGTTTTTCTCTTTTTTTTTTTGGGATTTGGGATTTCTTTTCATATTTTTGCTTTATGTTTTTATCATATAAACAGTCTCCTTTGTTATATATTTTATCCTTATTACCATAATTCTTAGTTATTATTTATTTAATAATGCATTCCTATTTTTGCAATTACTATCACGACTTTAAATTGTTTTTTTGTTGTTTATGTTTAAGTATTTAAGTAGTCCCTTGTGGTGTTGTGTGTAATTTGATTTGATTTGCTTTCCATTGGTTATTTATTACATTTTTAAGTAAAAAGAGATTTTCATTTGTATTTGCGTATTTTTAATTTAATCTAGTTAGTTGGGGCTGAGTGTCTGTCTGAAGTCTCTGTTGTATACTTGGCTGGGTTGTTGTTTGGACTGCGCTGCGTGTATAACTCTTAGCATACAACAACAGCACTTTTAGCTGCACTTCATATGTATATGTACTATAGACGGCGCGTTTTTGCTGCTGTTTACGACGTCAAAGGCGACATGCCGATTTGACGTGGATCTGTTGGCGCAACAGCACCCAACTCCAAATTCTTAATGAGTAAATGTAGCCAGTGTTTCGTGGATTTGTCATCCTGTAGACATACCGAAAATGTCGCATCACGCAGCTGATCTGGAAGACATTGTCGCAAAGCCTCACGTGCTCTATAAGATACAAGGAAAATATTTCAGATAATTTGATTTCATTGCGCAAAGATTGTACGCCACTAACCTGGGATTGTCGGAAAGACGCAAGTAACAACGTACGACATGCTTCAGCAAACGTGCAGAGGGCTCCTTGGCAAGTTGTATTACCATTTTGCCCTGAAATTACAAATTATTTAGTTAGCGACTGGTGTTCGCTTGCGAAAAAAACTCATATTAAATAGTACCAAAATAATAGCAACATGCGAAAACCGCTCATACGTTTGACAAATATACGAAAGTCCGCTCTCGTCCAATAATATTTTTTGCAGGATAAATGTGGCTACAGTTTTGCTCAGTTCCGAGCCGGTTTCCATTATTCGCAGACACAGTGGAATGATTTCTGTTGCTAAAAGGAAAGTTATCACTTCTTGCTCATCAGCCTGGTGGATGGGAAGTGGAAAAGAGCAACATTAAGTTTAAAAATTTATACAAATTTGCTTACGCTGCAACTCACCTTAACTAGTGCGCCAATTACGCCTAAACTTGTTAGCCTAAGGTATTCGAATGGCCGTGTTTTAGATGTGGTTTGTAAAAATGGATACAGGAACAATGGTATTTGTGCCTGAAGGAACACTGTACGCGTCTCCGGGTGCGATGCGACGCATTGCAGCAACGATAACGCACTGCAGACACGATTTGATTGATGCGCAGTGAGTGTGGCAGGATTAATCGATGGATAAATGTTAATTATCTCTTGTAGTAGGGCGGCAGTAGTGCCAAAGCTATGCCATAGCATTGGCGCCAGATCTGTCACTGTTTCACGTTTCTTACTCAATTCGAGTAAAGCGGTTTCGCGGCTCTCGGGATGGGCCAATTCGTTGATCCATTGAAATACCTGTATTAGGTGGAGACGCAAATAAAAGAATTTGAGATTAGAAAAACTAAATATATACTTAGTTTTTAGAGTTACACATATTTTTATATGATATATACAGTCCTGTGCAAAAAAAACCGGACAGCTAATTTACCCTATTTAAATTTCTATAGCTTGAGTATAAAGCTTCTTGGCGGTAAGTAGCTTTTTTTGTGTATAAATAGAACAGTTTTGAATTAATTTGTATCATAATTTAACCAATAAGTGAAATAGTTGATACGTGGCAAGTGTTAATATCAAAAATATGCCAAGATCGAAGCAAATGAGAGCTGTCGTTAAGGGGCAAATTATTGCACTATCACAGTAAAAATTGTCTGTACCGTCAAATTGCTGCTAAAGTAGGATTCAGCAAATCATCTGTTGCAGATTTTTTACAGAAATTTGCAGAAACGGTTTCAACGGAGCGAAAGAAAGGATTTGGACGACGAAAAAAGACGTCGCCTGCTGAAGATCGGATGATTAAGCGGATTTGTATCCAAGACCGTTTCAAATCTTCGGCAGACATCAGGAAGGAGTTCTTGGATGCAACTGGCGTCGAAATAGATTCATCTACTGTGCGTAGGAGATTGATAAATGCCGGTTTTGTAGGAAGACATCCTGCAAAAAAGCCGTTTTTGAACGAAAAAATTCGTCAAAAACGATACCGATGGGCCAAAACTCATGAAAACTGGACTGTCGAGCACTGGAAGAATGTGATTTTTTCGGATGAATCCAAGTTTAACCTCTTTGGATCCGATGGTATCCACCATATGAGGCGCAGATCTGGCGAAGGATTTAAAACTGGATGCATACTGCCTACTGTAAGACAGTCAGTTGGTAGAATGGTATGGGGCTGCTTCAGCTATGACGGAACGAAAGCACTGACTCTTATTGATGGTCGGGTGAACAGAGATGCTTACATTTCAATTTTAAATAGGCATTTAATACCTGTCATTGAGGAGCAGTATTCTCTAAGAACGGACGTTATATTTCAGGACGATTCTGCGCCATGCCACCGATCTCACAAAGTAAGTTATGACTTTGGTAAAACTCCCGAGTGTTTTGTTTAAATGTTGAATCAAAAAACCAATGATTTATTCCTTATTTGTTGCAGGTAAAAGAATTTATGGGAAAAAACGGAATTGTCCAATTGGAATGGCGGGGTAACAGTCCCGACTTAAATCCAATTGAGAACCTCTGGGCCATTGTAAAGAAGCAGGCAGCTAAAAAAAAGCCGAAGAACAAAACTGACCTGGATAACATTATAATGGACACTTGGCACAACGATATTTCGGAGGAATTGTTGCAAACCCTAGTTACATCAATGCCGTGACGTATTAAAGCGGTAATTAAGGCGAAAGGCGGTGCGACCAAGTATTAAAACTTCAAATTATAACATTTATAATGAAATAATTAATTTTGTTTTGAATTAATTAGCTGTAAGAGTATATAATAACATTAATATATTGAGAGTATACAAAATATTAAAAACACGTATGAAATTTATTGATTTTATTTCATACCTTTGTATTAAAAACACAATGGAATATAACCACATTCAAACATATTTGATAAAATCCATACTACTTCAAAAAATGGAGTTTTCAGACTGTCCGGTTTTTTTTGCACAGGACTGTATGTATGTATATAAGTATACAAGAAGAAAAACTACAGGGTGGCACAAAATGAGAGATTTATACTTTTTGCAAATGGCGTCATACGTCAATCTATTTGACACTTGTGAATTAGACAGCTGCAGTATACAAACAGACAAGCAGTGGTGAACGTATAGGCCAAAAAAAATATTTCTTTCGTTAAAAATAATTTTTATTTATTTATTTATTAAAAGTTATTCAAAAACACAATAGAAACGTATTGAAAGCAAACGGAACTAAGGCATTTGAACTAAGAAGTACTAAGTTAGAGCCAAAGTGGTGGCAAAAAGTCTACAGAAGTCAACGGGATAGCCGTGCACGCACGGTCAGCGAAAGCGAGGTGTTTTTCGTGCAATTCACTTTCATCGTATTCACGTTTTCGTATTTTTATTCTGCACCAGTGTTCAAGTGAATGACCAAAGAAAATTGCTCGCGTAAACGTCAAAAACACCCAAGGAACACCAGAAAAATGTCATTGTATAAATGGACGAAGATATTCGAAGACTTCTTTAAAAATGCCACAGAGGTAATAAAAACCTTTTCGAACTTTTTTCTACAAAATATCGTGACCTGCCGCTTCAAGTACTTTTCTGCATTGAAACAAAAGACGTAAAATATTTAATATTATTGTATATAATAATTTAAATAATAGGTCTATTTATAAGTTCGTGCGGTTTTACAACAGATGGCGTAACTTGATTATTATTCCATCGATCCACATTTCCAAACATTCATTGGAGAGCTACTGTCGTAAGGCACAAACGTCAGTATAAGTTTTTTATTTGAAGCGTAAACAACAATATTTTTACCACACTTGAAAATGTCGAATTTCGTGCCAAATAATGTGTTTTTGCGGGGAATTCTTCTTCATTATTTTAATATGAAGAAAAAAGCAGCCGAAAGTCATCGTATCTTGGTGGAAGTTTATGGTGAGCATGCTCTATCTGAGCGAACGTGCCAGAAGTGGTTTGCACGCTTTAAAAGTGGTGATTTTGGCTTGGAAGACGAAGAACGCGAGGGTGCGCCGCCAAAGTTCATGGATACCGAATTGGAGGAATTGCTCGATCAAGATCCGGCTCAAACGCAAGAAGAGGTTGCAAAAACTTTGGGAGTTGATCAATCAACCATTTCCAAACGTTTAAAAGCCATGGGAATGATCCGAAAGGTAGGCCATTGGGTGCCGTATGAATTGAAGCCAAGAGACGTTGAACGCCGTTTTATGGCATGCGAACAACTGCTTCAACGGCACAAAAGAAAGGGTTTTTTGCATCGAATTGTGACTGGCGATGAAAAGTGGGTCCATTACGACAATCCAAAACGTCGGGCAACGTATGGATACCCTGGCCATGCTTCAACATCGACGTCGGCGCAGAATATTCATGGCCTGAAGGTTATGCTGTGTATCTGGTGGGACCAGCTGGGTGTTGTGTATTATGAGCTACTGAAACCGAATGAAACGATTACGGGGGATGTCTACCGACGACAATTGATGCGTTTGAGCCGAGCACTGCGAGAAAAACGGCCGCAATACGCCGATAGACACGACAAAGTTATTTTGCAACATGACAATGCTCGGCCACATGTTGCACAAGTGGTCAAAACATACTTAGAAACGCTCAAATGGGATGTCCTACCCCACCCGCCGTATAGTCCAGACCTTGCGCCATCCGATTACTATCTCTTCCGATCGATGCAACATGGCCTGGCTGACCAGCACTTCCGTAATTACGATGAAGTCAAAAAATGGATCGATTCGTGGATTGCGGCAAAACCGACCGAATTTTTCACAAAGGGAATCCGTGAATTGCCAGAAAGATGGGAAAAAGTAGTAGTAAGCGATGGACAATATTTTGAATATTAAATTTGTAACCATTTTACGTCAATAAAGTTTCAAATTTCGAAAAAAACCGCACGAACTTATTCATAGTCCTATTATTTAATTAATTATACACCTATACATACATATATTATGTGGTAATTTTTAACCCGTTGCGACCGTTTGTGTTCGTATTTGCCTTGCAACAAATCCCGGATTAAACGCGTGAAAAGTCATCGCGTAAATTGGCTCTTAATATTTCTTGTAAAAGTAACAGCATTGAAAATATGAAATGATCAGTGATCACACATTTGGAGTGAAGTACTTCTTGTCCACCCTGCAACTGGAGCAATCATAATAAGGATGACAAAATCAACATATTCGGGTACTTTGGAATAACTGAACAACCGATTGATTTGCGACCGTGCAGCCAATGGGAATGGTAGCAGCCCTTCGACCTGCAGTTACACCAATCTGGTCAGGTCTTTATGGGAGGAGAGAAGGTATTTTATATTGTTCCCCTCTCGACAAGAGAATGATATGTTATCCGTCCCCTTTAATTCTGTGCCGTAAACTTACATTTTTTATTGTCGGCCATTTTAGAAAACTTTTAGCTCTACACTTTCAAGATGCCTCAATACACCAACCAGGCAATTGAGTTTTGATATCGGGGGAACGAAGAAGAATGCACTCGACAAATTATTTATTTTGTGCAGAAATCTCGTTAAATGTTTAGTCATCTAGGATGAAGCCAAAAAAGCAACAGTCAACAAAATGTTTTTTTTTTTTTGCTTCAACTTGCTTCTAGAAAACCTAACAGAATATTAAAAGTAGCTATCAAAATGATAAATATGCGCATATTTTTATATCATACATGGCAGTACATACATGCATGCATATATAAATATGTATATATGCTTATATGAACATACCAAGCCATTATGTAATAATTGTTTTTCTTCGGAACGCACAACTTCTTATTTTGAATTCTTCCAAATATAAAGCACGCACAAAATAATTACCTTATGCGTATATACACATATTTCCATACATACATACTCATAATGTTTTTGTGGTACTTGTTTTCTTGCCTGAATACTAACCAAAAACAAAATTAAAGTATACTGTACGTGCATAAATATGTATGCGTGTACATATGTAATTTGTTGTTTGTGAGCCCAAATGTGTGAATCATGTGAAGTCAACAGAACAAGAAAAAACAAAAAAGAAAACTCAAAAATAGCGACTGGTTGGCTGTATATTTGTTAGTAGTGTTGTAGTGGGAGCAGATGCAGTGATATCAACTTGCCGATAAGAAGAAGAAAACCAGTTATTTAAGTTGCTCACAAGCAAGAGAATTAGAGCAGGAGCATATATGTACATACATACGTAGGTATTTACACATATGTAAGTATGGATGTGCATATACTGGTCTCCAAATACTGCACTTATGTATATATACATATATCAATTTGAGAATATACCAGTACTGTATTACTTAGTCCACATCGGATAACTATCAAAGGAAGGATTTATCTTAACTAGCCTAGAAGGATTAATTAGCAAAATCAATAAAATCAGCGGAAAGAAGTTCAAAGCAATGATGAATTTATGTCCTAAAGCGGCAAATGAGTCTATTAGGGGGCGTCCATAAATTACGTGAGGTGTTTTTTCAATTTTCTGACCTTCCTCCCCCCCCTGGTGAGATGTCGTGAGATTTTATTCAACCCCCTCCCCCATCCCCCAATCTCACGTGAGATTTTTCAAAATGTGGGTTTCTTATGTAAACGCGTTGGATTGTTATTGTAAAAAGAAAAAAAATTTGCTTCGTGCTTTTATTTACGACTAGTTAAGACTAGTAATCAATATTGTTGAGAGTTATAAGTGTGATAAAAAATTAACAATAGAAGACTTAAATCGTAACTACTGCGATTAAAAAAAAAATATCTACTCTAATTCAGTCCATGGAGAATCATGCGCGGTTTCAAGAGAGACTATTGGGACCAACATGTCCATATGATTTTCAGTAAAATCATGTGCTCCTTCAACTTCGTTCTAATCTAGCCACTCTAAGCCGTTGACGCTTGCGCGCAGTAACTCATTAGCTCGTCTTGTGACAATCCGTGAGGGTCGCACTTTGCTCTCCTGTGCTCTGCAGCTCTTGTGATAGATGCGAAGTAAATACCGCATGTACTGTAGCATATTTTCTCTAAATCATCACGTATACTTGGGCAATAGAGATCAATAGGCGTGCTGATGAAGGCATTCAGCGGTTGAATCGGTACGCGTATTAGAAATGGAGCAAATGATTTGTCAAACGTCAACCTGAGTGATAGGGCGTTGGGCTCATAGTGGCGCGAAAACAACCGTCGGGCTACACTGTACCGCAAATTCAGATTAAATTTGGTATAAAACAAATATGGTGGTTTGACAGTAGTAATGTATAACGTCGAAGTATGAATGAAATTATTTTCTTTTGAACGAATTAGTGAATGATCTTAATCATACTACGATTACGCTTGAGATTAAATCTTAAGCATGTACAATTTTTTTGTATCAATCAGAAAAAAATTGCGTGATATTTGCCGAGACCCCCCCTCTCTCCAACGTAAGATTAGATGAGATTTGACACTTAAAGCTTATCCGAGAAATGATTATGCCACAAACATGAAGTAGGCCTTCCTATATACAGTAGGTAGGTATGGTAGGTAGGTAGGATGGCAAGAGTACCCCAAGTACACTACAAGTAGCAATTACGTGCCGTTTTGATACCATAATGTGGACCACTACCTGTGAGAGGATTTAGGGAGGAGAGAAAACCGTATACAGCCATCCAGAGCTGTTGATGTAGCGGAGGAGAGAAAAGGGATCTAGGCTGGAAAATTTGCAAAGAAAGAGACTGTGGAACACTCTGCAGGATCCCCACAGCTTCTGCAATAGGGGTTGTACGGAATTCCAAGCTTCTCCTCATGAGTGCCGATCACCCAGTGACCAGTGATCACCGCAATGAGTTTGGAAATTGAATGACGGGGGATTCCCATCACCTTAACCGTTCTGTTTCTATCGTATTGAGGCCATAGTGCTTTTGAAATGGCACACGATGAGACTGACCTCAATCTGTCTTGCGCTTTTCTTAGAATGAAGTTGTGTAGTTTCCCTTTAACGGCGGCCAAGGGGATACCGATGACTGAGAAGGGGGCAGCTGGAACCGGTTCTGCCGCCCCTTCATGGCAAGTTCATCGGCAATTTCATTTCCCTCTATGTGCCTGTGCCCAGGAACCCAGATGAGGGAAATGTTTCCTGCACGTTCGTTCTATATACAGTACATATACAATATTAATATCTAATATCAAACCCGGAAAAAATAAAGTTGTTTTGGATCCCTAGCCGCATTGCAATACACGGAAACACACAAGCAAAAAGCAGCAGCAAAACTTGCCACCAAATCGACGTTACACAACATACAACTTTAACAAGATCGACCTAAAAAACGCAACCAACAAAACAAATCGACATCAAATGTCACAACGATGGCAAAACATAAACCATTATTATAAATGCATTAATCCAAGCTTCATCCCTCTAATCTTACCAACAACAATCACAAGGCAAAGCACGAGTATATATACCCGTTTTCGGCTTGGACATACACGCCTGACCCACGGCAGCAACTTCTTACGAAACAATAATCCACAAAACCATGTTTGTCAATTCTGCAACGAAACATCATTACAAATTGTGAAGCATTGCATTCAATAAGGCAATCAACATCAAGCCACACAATAGAAGAACTCCTGTCCGAAGTAAACGCAGAAAACATAAATAGTTTTATACACTTTATTTGCAAAATTAATTTTTACTTTGAAATATAAATGTTACATGAATATTAATATACTTATATAAATGCCATACTTATGATACATAAAGCCGCTGGCCTAGCCGCTAATGCTTTAAAATCATTGAGATTGTAAATAATTCATTACTTTTCCAATTTTTAATAAAAAAAACAAAAAAAAAAGCTATTTTTCCATTGCAGGATGTATTGTAGCCAAGAATGATAGAAAGAAGATTGCACCCATCAGAGAGTACGTGACGTCATGTTTTTCCAAGTTGTGCAGCATTGCCAACCATTTGCTCTAAATTTAGTGCTTTTTTATACCGAATATGCGAAAATTGTGAAGTTTCGTGTTTGTTTCTTTTTTTTTTTAATTTAAAGCTACCGAAACTTAGGTTAAAAAAAAACTGTATTATCATACAAAAGAAGGTTAAAAAAGGCGACTCTGAGAAGATTTTAGTACTAATGAAAATTAGTTGGTTCTTATAAAATTTGATATTTTGAAAGTGTGAATTTAATTTTTTGCTCCTTTTTATGCAAGAATATTAAATGTGCCTCTCTCAACTCTTCTTAAGATTGAAAACCTTTTTACACATTTTAAAAGGCGTTTGAATTTACTAAATGCGAATTAAAACCATAGAGGTGTAATCATTTCTTCCGGTCCTTAATTCTTAATGGGACATAGAACATACTGGAGCATACTGGAGAAGCCATAATGACATTTTTACAAAAAGAGTACCTTATATTGTTACATAACCTCAAATATATCAAAAAAGTCGTTTTCTTAACAAAAAAATTTCTCTTAACAAAAGAGTTTCTCTTAAAAAAAAACTCATAAATTAAATTGTACATAACTATAAATATATATATAACGCACAATTTAAACACAATTTGTCACGCATTCAAATTTCTTGAAGTAATTTAACAAAAAATTAATATTTTATTTTCTTTAAATGGGCATTTTAGTGCGTTTTTCTATCCAAAGCTAGGCAACTCTGCAGTAGCGAGAGAGAGATTTGACTGCCGAAAGCAGAAGAACACCAACAACACCGGCAATCGAGGGCAATGCCACCAGATGTTAAAAAAAGTAAAGCTAAATAAAACTTAGTGAATTATTTAACTAATTCTTTAAAAATGTATATTTTACAAAATTATAAACATTACATTTTAATAAGAACAGGCTAGAAAAATGTCATGAAGAAAGAACTAAAACTCCGAGACTAAATAACAAAACAAAAAGCTAAATCAAGTTACGAAAATGGTAATCTGGCCATACTGGAGCTAAAATCACGTAACTCGTTGTCAAATTCGCTGAGAGCAAAGTAACGGGACCACGATAGGCGCCATCTCATTATTCTTTCCATCATGTATTGTAGCATAGTCTTTAAATAAGAGATTAAAAAACTATAGTGCACTCAGTAAGTCCTCAAAGACTCTTATTTCATTATATGATAGCTGTGTTTTACCCGTGTTTTGAATCCTTAGTTGGATCTTTTATCTAGAATGCGTTAGGTGAGACTACACTGTATATAACTCATTCAGTCACAATTTGAAAGTTTGCGTTGAAGATAAAACATCAAAATCTGAAGAATTTGAAATTTTATTAAATTATTTCAATGTTCTATGTGTTCCAGCATATCAGGCGTAAACCGTTCTATCTCGCTCCAGAAATAATAAATCACTACTCCCCGTGTTTTGTTTTTTGTGAAATGTAAAAACAAATGCACTCTAAAACTTGAGGATAGTTTTGTTGTGGGTGTCGCAGCATAAACATTCCCCATACAATTACGGGGAATTCTGCTGCACTCCAGTCTTTGTCCGGTTATAAATCGGGGTAACGTAGAATCGACTTCTGTGGGATAATCAATTACACTACTGATGATATCAAAGTTAAAGCAGAGTGAAAGAATACTCCTTCTATTTTGTAAATACATCAAATTTATTAAGGCAGATCAACAAGATTATGTAATCTGAGAAAACCAAAAAAAAAATTCTTTGGAATCCGTTCAAGTACAATATATTTATATCGCAACGGTGATGCGACCCCCATATAAAGGCAGCTTACTCCAACTTAGATCATGCAAGTGAGGTAAAAAATAACTGGCGTATATGGATCAATAAAGTCGAAAGTGAAGCGCCGAATAAAGGCAAATGTAGAATATGACTCAGAAATTATGTAATTTAAATGACTCCAAGATAGGAATTTTGAATCATGAATTACACAAAGATCCGAAACTTCATTCATAACGTTGAAACGCGATTCCTTAATTAAATAGGCAGCAAATATTTGTCTAAACATAAAAACCATAACTGAACTATTCATACTTATATTTTCCTACTTGCAAACGCAATTAATTGTTTATCTAGCTGAACTTCTACAGTATGCAAAATTCGTATTAGTACACCCCCTTATAAATAAAAAAACCACGTATATTTTCAAATTAATTTTAAAACAAATGCTTGAAACCGTTTTATTTTATAGATAATTAACTAAAATAAGGCCAAATAACAAAACCGCTCACAAAGTGTATTGAATTGCAAAAAAAAATAAGAAAGAAAAAAATTAACACTTTTCACAGAAGCAAAATTCGTATTAGTACACATGTATTTTTAATGATTTAAAGAGTAAATAAAAGATAGTTCAGAAAATTAATATTTTGTAGGATACCCTCGTTGCCTTAGAACAGCAGACAATCTCTTCGGCATAGATTCTACCAATTTTTTTGTGAGATTTGGAGAAATCTTCTTCCACTCTGATTTGAGGACTTTTTTTAAATGTTCTCGGTTCCTTATTTGATGATGTTTCAGTTGCTTTTCGAAAATCGACCATAAATTTTCTATGGGATTAATATTCGGGCTTTGTGGTGGTGTTTTGAGATAATTTGGGCAGTTATAAAGGATCCATAACCTTCTATCCAACGCCGTGTGCTTAGGGTCGTTATCTTGTTGGAATATAAATTTTTTTTTGCAACCCAATTTTTTTGTTCTTTTGCGTAAATTCTTTTTTAAAATATCAATATATTGCCTCGCAGTCAAAATTCCATCAATAAAATGCAACTTTCCTACTCCGTTTGCCCCGAAACATCCCCATACCATCAGAGAACCACCACCGTGCTTGAAAGAAGGCTGCAGATTTCGTTTTTGAAGGCTAGTATTACACTCTTTCCAAATTTTTATGCGTCCATCGGACATTTTTATATTAAATTTACACTCGTCCGAAAAAATTACCCTTTTCCAAAACCGCATATTTTTGTTGAAATATTGCCTGGCGAATATAACACGCTTTCTTCTATTGACTGAGCTTACATACGGCTTTCTAACCGCAGTTCTGCTTCCAAATCCCAATTTTTTTACATAATAGCGCACTGTTTGAGGTGTAACTTTGATAGAAAAGTATTTTTCTAGTTCTGCAGCTAGTGAAACTCCACTGACGGTGGGATCTTTCCTGGTAAAGCGTTTCAAATAAGTCTTGTGCCTCTGTCCAAGTTTTGCCCTGTTCTCATTTCGAAGGTTTTTGTCAATCCTTCCACTGTCTATATAAATTTTGACTACGTTTTGTATTGTAGACACACTTTTCTGCAATGTTCTCGCAATTTCGCGTAAAGATTTTCCGTTTTTGTTCATATTTATTACTAATATCCTAGTTTCGTTTGATAATTCACTTACTTTAGGCGACATTACAAACTAAGTCCGCGAACTTCAACAAATGGCTACTAAAACGCAACTGCCCAAGGTTAAACATTGAATGTTTAACACAATCGTTTCGAAAATAACGGTAAATACCAACAAATTGTTTACAAATTCAACGCATACTAAGTGTACTAATACGAATTTTGCCTGCAGTAGAAATAGCTACACTGCTACTAAAGCTATTTTTTTCAATTCTATGCAAATGTTTCGGAGTTTTTGTTATTATTCTATTTTTTTATGAATTATACCAAACCGCACTATGATTGAAATCAATTGCTTTAAAGTAAATTTGAAAATATACGTAGTATTTTTATTTGTAAGAGGGTGTACTAATACGAACTTTGCATACTGTAACTTCAACATTACTTCTACACTATATTATCTTCAAACTTAAACATTGTGATTAAGAATTGACAAATTTATTGATTATATTTCATTTTTGTTACCGAAGCTGTACTAAATTGAATTTAGAACAATTTCAAAGCCGTAAATAACACACAAAATAAATTTTTTTATCAAAACTTTATCATGGAAAAAAATATTTAAAAAAAATTAAGTTTTGTGAGTCCCAAAACTCGTATTACATGCATACATATATTGTTTCAATTTTGTCATACACATGTACAATCAATCCTCAACCTCAACCTCAACTATGTATAAAAAACAATAAAAAAAAAATTATTTATTAATGCGATAAAAACAGAAGTTTTTGTGTTCGCCCGAATTCATTTAGAACGCAATTTATACCTGAGTCCATGTGTCTGTGCCTATACCTACATACATACATGACTACGCGTTCATATATTCACAGATATACATACGAGTATATGCATGAATCTAAATAACTACATATGTACATATGTGTGTATGTATGTATGTATGTGCCTACTTAAATTAACATTTTTATACGTTCATTTGTGCACGTTAGGTAAGTTGTATAAAACGAAATAATAACAAAAAATGATTGCTGTGTTATTGGTAAACAAAATCCGATTGCTGCTGGCCTTTCATTTTTACTCATTTCAGTACTTACGCTTATTTGTAAATGGATTTTTTCGCAATTTCGGCTTTAATTGTATGCAGAATTCACGATTTTCAATTTGTTTTTAAAAACCGGAGCACATTGGAAAAAACGTATTTTTAAGAATTATATTTTCCAGTTATTTTAGTATTCCATAAAAGGAAGCAGTAATATTCATTTTAGAATTACTTCGCACCCATCAGTTACATACATATGTATATACATAGTATAATATGTATACACAGAGTGGAGAGAATTTTGAAGGCCGTTAAGCGGCTGTCAACGATTTTGAAAGAATCAGCTGACGTTCATTTCTTTCGCCTGGTGCCGTCAAATCCCCTATGACATAAAATCCAAAGTTACTTTTTCAATTATTCTTCAAAAGGCAAAAACCGTGTAATCTACCAGCCTTGTGCAGATTTATGTATATAATAGTTCGAATTGGATTTGTAGTATACTCTGGCATATATGTACAGGTTTATTTTATTTATTTATTTATTACATGTGCACATAAAAAAAATATTATTACTAGACGTTCCCTTAACAAAGATTTCAGTTTTGCGCAAAGCTCTAGGACACGATCATTCTGAATCAATTAATGCCAGATATTGTTAGTGTTGTAACAGTTCATCAAGCCCTGCCGGTGCGATGCAGTCACCGCTCGTGCAAGTACACCGACTTTATCCTTCTCCGTTTTGAGTTTTGGTCTCGAAATATTACTGACGAGTCTTGACCACACAGGTAGTTTGAGGACCACCTCTTCAGTCCAAGCGGGATGATCGACTGTTGAATGTCATCTAGTAGCGCGGAATACATAGCTAACTGTATCGAAAGCCTTTGATAAGTCTAGCGCTACTGACACAGTCCTCTCGCAGTGACAATTTTAGTTAAGCCCGCGAATTATCGGTGTATTTATGGTGTTATGTTGTTGTTGTTGTAGCAGCATACACATTCCCCATACATATTTGGGGAATGAAGGTAGTTCCGGTTACGTAGAACCGACTGTCGTGGGAACGCTTTATGGCCTTATTTCCTGCAATAACCAACGGGAATGACGCGAGTCGTGATAACCTTGTGAAATTTACGTTAGCGGTTGCGGGAGCAGAACTCTATAATATGGGGGGAATCTAGTCACTTGTGGTTCACTCCCTGTGAGTCTTAAGACCTGAGCAGGTCATTGGGCCAGCGCACTAGAGATAAATTTAAACTCGGTGTCCAGAAAATTCGATGTCAATTCGTTAAACTATTTTTCATAGCGGATTAAATAAATAATTAAATCATTACGATTAATAATTATTGCAAAAAAAACAGAAATAAAATTAATAAAAAAAAATATAAAAAAAATTAAAACAAATATAAAAATTAAAAAAAAAATACGCGCTAAACAAAAGCTGTTGTTCTACTTACTATTACATTTCTTTATTTCCGACGGTATGTGAACATTTAATGCCACTTACGTCACATCCGTGAGCATTTTTATATAAATATGTAAATTCACGTGTCACTTAAGACATTTTAAAAGGTGGGATTACAATAAAAGCTCACACTTATTAATACAATGAGAAAAGTTTACGCTTTCTAATACATATAAAAAAATTATTTGTTTTTTTTTCTTTTTTGGATAAGCTGTTTATAATACAACTGGGTTTGCCCTAGTTAATTAAATAATTAAAGTTTCAAGAAAATATTATGGACCTAAGTTTCAAGTCGACTCCGAACGGCAGAAGGTTTTTTATGAGGAGCTTTTTCATGGCAGAAACACACTCAAATGTTTGCCATTGGCTGCCGAAGAGCGACCGCCTTAAAAAAAACTGTAATAGACCCAACAACTACAAAAACTTGCAATTCTTCAGGATGTTACTCAGGCCGAGTTTCATAAATTTAAAAGCGAAATCCAAAAGAGGTTTCTCATAAAAACTATATACCAGTCGGTGACATTCAATTTTAGGTTGTTGTTGTTATTGCAGCAGCCTAAAAATTCCCCATACATGTACGGATATAAATCCGGGTCGTTCCGGTTATGTAGAACTGCCTGTCGTCGGGCTCTACATTTGTTATAAACAGATAAGTTCTCATAACACATCTTGCAGAGAAAAACTCAGCTTAAACCAGATAATTTACATACATTATATGCTACGCATTATTTTTATTACTAATTAGAATTCATTCGTTACATTTTCATGATGGTTTTCGTTAGAATATTGCCTTTGATATATCACAGTATCACATAGAAAACAGAAGCATGTATGAATATATGTGTGCACTTGCATTCCGTTGTTAATTGTGGTTTGACGATATTTTTCAGTATCTTCATGTGGTCGCGATAGTTTCCATTTCGCATAAACTTATGCATGTGTGTATGTATGTACATAATGTCAAGTGATGTGTTGTGGGCCAATGTACGACCTTGTCGTCCGTCATCGCACCACTAAACAGCACCAACCCAACCAAGTACATAACATTGGTCTGTAGTACATAGAGAAAACAAATATTGCTGCTCTCCACCTATTATCGAAGGTTCTTTCATTCATTTTACTACTCGGTAAACCGACTACATACTTCATGTGCTGGTTCCTTCTCAAATTTCGTACGAAGTCTTTTTCTATTATTGAAGTCTACAAGTATAAGAATGTTGCTGACATCTGAACAAATACGTATGTATGTATATGGGGCATTCTTGTAGAGCTGTATTTTTGTCCATCATTTTGTCCTACATATACATTAATGCACGTACATATATATGGGGCATTCTTCGCCAACCGGACACCCCCATCTGCCCAGAACAGTTTTTATAAAAAAATTGTTCCCTATGCCGAAATAAAAGCTTATGTCATGTACTTTAATTTGTCATGTGGCACTTTTTAAATATTCAAGATGGACGACGAATATTGACATGATGCTCGGGGGTTTCTGGGTTCGCTGCTGAATATAAATATTGAAGGAAATTGCTGAAATTGGAATTTTTTTTTCATAATACAGGATTTTTTTCACAGTAAAACTTTTTTTTCTTCTGGAGAATTGGAAAATCTTTTAATAATCACTTCCTTTTTGTT
Organism: Anastrepha ludens; assembly: GCF_028408465.1. NCBI lineage: Eukaryota > Metazoa > Arthropoda > Insecta > Diptera > Tephritidae > Anastrepha > Anastrepha ludens. The sequence continues at coordinate 106,223,793 of NC_071499.1, forward strand.
TGAGATTTGGAAGGAATGGCTTTTTAGTATTTCTGGTACTGGTGCTGCAGACTCGAATCTTTTGTTAAGCTTCCAACATATTTGTCAATATTCGTCGTCCATCTTGAATATTTAAAAAGTGCCACATGACAAATTAAAGTACATGACATAAGCTTTTATTTCGGCATAGGGAAAAATTTTTTTTATAAAAACTGTTCTGGGCAGATGGGGGTGTCCGGTTGGCGAAGAATGCCCCATATATATGTACGTGCATTAATGTATATGTAGGACAAAATGATGGACAAAAATACAGCTCTACAAGAGATTCTTTGTTACAAATTATGTTTTTATAACACAAGAAAAAAACAAACACAATAATCGTATAAATTTAAAACAAACTTTCAAAGGAAGTTTGGTTATTACACATATGAATTGTGCAGGTACGTATGTACATACATATAAATCATATCTATGGGATACTACAGTTCTGTGTTATCGGGGAAAGAGTGGAAATGAGCAAATGAAGGATTCAACAGTTTTATTTTTTTTTAGAAAAGGATTATTTACAAACTTGTTGGATTATATAGAACTGTGCTTCTAAAACTTCGCTTAATTTTAATTCAAATTTATAAAGATTTAAGCTACATGTGTTGGTACTTTTTACAAGACTGTAAAAAGTAACGGCCAAGAACTGTCACGCCAGCAGAATTTCCCAAACATTTATGGGGGATGTTTATGTTGTTATAACAGGAACAAATGTATAACGGATTTACTCCAATTAGTTAATCACCTTCGTATTAACTTTGAACTTCACTCATCGTTTGGTACCTGCTTATTTTATATTTTTGTTATTGTTGTTATAGCAGCATAAAAAATCCCCATAAATGATTTGGGAATGTCGTTATTTTATTTATACTGTCGTAGAATATTTAGCTCTTTCTTTTAATGATAGCAAACTATTGATGATATAGTTTACATTTATTTCCTTTGCCTATCTTTTAATTTACTTCACATCATAAAGATCCAGTTTTCTAAATATTACTTCTTTTTTCCTTTAACTATGCCTGTATTCCTTATACTATATAGCCGCCTTCCTCCAAGGAGCATCTCCATTTGAAACCTGATTCCTAAATTGCCAGATATTCTTGTTCAGAATGTTTGTTGAATTTCTTATATATTCGTTTATACGTAACTTCAGAAAGTGTGACCAATAGAAAATCGATTGTCATTCTAGTGGTCATTTGTTATTTATACAAGCAAGTTGAGATATTTGTAATTTAGAATAAATTTAATGTATACATAATTTTTTTAATTGAAAAAATTTAAGTTTTGAAGTAAATTCATCTAGTCGTCAAAAATTAGTAAGAACATTTGGCAGACCAAAATAAGACTCTAATTATGTTTTAGTCTCATAAAAAAATTTTCGACCATAATTTTTAAAATTTTCATACCTTAGCCACGGGGTGAAAGAGATGCACATGGAAATATCGTATTATACAAATTTCATATTTTAAAATTATATTCGAATCTACCATAAAGCATTGATACGTGTTTATAAAGTTCTACTACTTCTTTTCTAGCTGAATTGCTGCTCAAATTCCTCGAAATATTAGTGGACCGTACAAACTTCCTGTTTGTTGACGATTAGCACAATTTGCGAAACAAAGAGAATCTTGTATACAACCAAATACAATAACAACTTTATATACGTAAATAAAAGTTGTGAAGAAACGAAATAAAAAACAAAAAACGAGGAAACTATTAAAGCGAAATTTAATGATATCGGTGTTTATCTCTACACCTTGCATATTTCCTAGGTAAGCGGGTATGAATAGGAATACATATAAATCACTATAATATACGAGTATGAGCATATAGTTCAGAATATATACATATATATATATATATATATATATATAGCTATGTATATAATAGCAATGAAGACATATTCCTTTCGTGTACTTAGGATTTTCATAAAAGAAACATCAAAAGACCTGTGCTATGCTTATAAGAAGTGCCGAACACTACAGACACATGTATGCAAACGACAAAAATACCTGACAACCAGGCAGATGTCATTCATTAATGACCAGTTACAAATATACATGCATACGTATACATATTGACGTTGGTAAATGTTTACCATTGCCACATACACTTTGCTGGACATTTTATAAGGAAATGGTTTGAAATATGTACAAAACGCATGTATTTACATGCGGTCAAGTAATTAAAATTAATAACCCGTCGAACTTACCCTTTCCTGTTCGGTTGATGGAGTCATGCAGGCGGGACTAGGTTGAGCACTCATTATAATTTTTGGATTTATTTATCGATTCCACGTTAAAGATTATTCACTGGTGAAGTGTGGCTGTAAAAATTTTCAATCGAATAACTGCTTATTATTTGCTTTTCTCTTTTGCGAAATATACATATGCTGAGCAGTCGGCTGTGTTCGCTTTGAAAACGCGAAAATGCTCACAAATATGGCGGCGGCACCCGAATTGAAAAGAAATTTTTACTGTATATATATATCACGGCAATATTGGTAAATTAATAAAAACGTAAAGCTAAAAAGTAGCAATTTATTTTCGGAAAATCTAATTTTTTATTTAAATTTGCATAGGAACTCGTTATCGCCAAATAAATGAAAATATTTTTTATTCCATTTCTTTCTTTCTCGACCACTTGCTTTATCGCACTTCGCAATCACGTCAAACACACACACAATACCATTAGTGACTGAGCACAAATTTGCAATTTCCACAAATTTTAAATTTTAACTTACTTGTACTTATTAAATTCTCAATATATAACACTTATTTTATCAAAAGTTAGTTTTTATATTAGTTTTACGGACCGAACTTTGTGAAAACACAGCAATTTCTGAAAGCGAAAAAATTCAGTTCTCGTTCCCAACTAGACCAACACTTTGTGACAGTATTGACTACCCCAAAAGACGTTATACCCTTTGGGGGAATTTTATATAAGAGTGGCGCATTTTCAGCTGGACTAAAAACACAGAAACGTTATTGTAAATGATTGAAAGGAATGAGGTTACGATAAATTTGTTCAATGAAAGAAGAAAGATACAACCAGCTAACATATTCGACTCGAGATAGACCTTTGCTTTTGCTTCTGTTCTGTTGAAGGATGGCCAAAAATTTTAAAATATACTTAATTAATTTTTTGAAATTACTACAATATGTTCAATATATGCATATACAGAATTCATTACAATAATGTAAAACCTCTTCCGAATAAAAATTAAGTGTCTGCAACCTCTGTGAAGATAGCAATGCATTCAAGCCATTTGCACTTTCAATGTTTCAATGTTTTTGACTTCGTCGAATAGTGATTTACTCTTCCCTTATGTTGGGAACCCGTGGGTACAGCATATATCAGATGAATCCTGCAAGGTTCCCCAAACAGTAAAATTGAGACTACTATAACAACTTAGTCATTTGGAACAAAAAATTTAATTATTGTTGCATTAATAATGGGCATAAACTAAGTAACGGCTCTTAACTCACTAAATATTTGCTCCGCCCAGGTCACTAAAAACAGCGGCAACATTATATCCGGGCGGTTTTAGAGTCTATCTATATCTATACTAATATTATAAAGAGGAAAACTTTGTTTGTTTGTTTGTTTGTTTGTTTGTAACGAATAGGCTCAAAAACTACTGGACCGATTTTAAAAATTCTTTCACCATTAGAAAACTACATTATCCAAGAGTAACATGGATTACATTTTATTTTGGAAAAAAATAGGGTTCCGTAAGATATTTGGATTTTTCGGACACTAACTGAAAAAACTCGTATATATAAAATAAAGTCAACTTTTTGTGTGTGTTCGCTAACCGGCCGTGTCTGCACCGAATTAAACCAAACTTACACACATTGTTAAGAAGGTATTGAAGATGGTTTCCGTATAGTTTGGATACCTATTGGTGGATAGGGCTCGAGATATAGGTCAAAACGTGGACCCGGGTAACCTTCGGATGTGTATGTACAATATGGGTATCAAATTGAAGCTGTTGGTGAATGCTTTAGTACAGAGTATTTTTCATGCCGCTCCGTGACTGGGGTCTCGAGATATAGGTCAAAACGTGGACCCGGGTAACCTTTGGTTGTGTATGTACAATATGGGTATCAAATGAAAGCTGTTGATAAGTGCTTTAATACGGGGTAATTTTCATACCTATTGATGACTAGGGTCTGGAAATATATGCCAAAACGTGGACCCGCCGTGTCTTTGCACCGAATTAAACCAAACTTACGCACATTGTTAAGTAAGTATTGAAAATGGGTTTCGTAAAGTTTGGTTGTATTTCGGAGCACTGGCAACGGGTACAGCGTTCTTTTGAACCAGCCATAATGTCGCTTACTTTTTTAACGCTTGGGGCGGAACTGAACTGTCAAATTGACAGTGTGAGTTACAATGGGTCTATATTTCTTTCTGATTTGGATGCCATAAGGAAAAAACGTAAGTGCAACATGTAAAAATTGTTTGTGAATTTTTTGGAGTGGATTTTGGAACAGTGAATAATTTCTTACGAAATTTGAGAATTTAATGTGAAATCCGAATGAAATTATGTGTTCGTGTTTTGTTTTTTTTTTTTTTAAATATAAATGGATAATGGTTAAAAAAGCTCCAATGCTTAATAAAACATATAAATTGAAACGAAAAATTCATGGATGATCAGGAAAAAAGACGATTGTTTATTCATATGCGTTGATTTGAAATTTAAAAACAATATTCGTTTTTCCTGATTTTCAATTTATATTTTATATTTACTCAAAAACAAATAGAAAAACAAAAAATATTGTTTATGCCAAAACGCTTGAGTAAAGAAATAAATAATATGAAAATCATATATTTTCTGTTCTAAACCATATCTATTCTATTTTAGTGTGCCCAGCGAAGGGGGCCGGGTTTGCTAGTGTTATATAAAACTGAAAATGTCATGCGAAAATCGAAGTCGTAAATCATAGGTTTTTTTCATTTCGCCTTCAAACCTTAAATATTCACGAAATTTTACTTTCAGAGAGAAAGATACTGATAAGAAGATGTGATTTTGATGGTTAAATCACCTCCCGGAAGGTTTTTCATTCCAACCTACTCTTGCAATGATGAAAGTCTTCTATAAATTGGGACAGCAAGCATCGCGTATAGGTGAAATAATAATAATTATTATTATTAAATGTTTTATGTATCTACATGTATTTCATACGTTTTTGATTAAGTGGATTTATAAACTTTTTTTAAAATAATCTGTTAATTTTTACTGAATGTGTAAATGCTTTGTATGCATGGGAGTTTTCACAGAGGCTGCGCCCACCTAATTTTTATCCCAAAGTGGTTTTGCATTATTTAAATGAATTATAGAACACCGAATTCCATATATTGAACATTTCTATGAATCCGAAGCTCTTCGCTTCTTTTTTCAATCGCGCAATTTGTCTAACTTTAAGCAGCAATGATAAGGTATTTTTATCCGGCCAAGAACTGTCACTCCCACCGGTTTTACGTTACGTACGGTATTACGTTGGTAGGTAACTGAAACATAATTTTAAGCATTGTCAACCTCATCACTGTAATTAATTTTTTTGTCAAACGTATATTAGAAAGATAACAAAATGAGAGCCTCAAAATTTAATAAATTAAAATAATTTAATACTATGGAACTTCTACTGTGAATGCTGTTCTCCGCGTATAATTATTCGCCGCTGTTTCGTCTCTGATGGGCACAACAACAAAATAACGAAAAATTAAAATGCAGATTGGACGAAAAACATAAGCAAACAAAAAGTGGAAAAGATTGAAGGAAGGGAAGAAGACTGGAAGAAAATATAAAAAAAGAATCAAACCGAGAACCTCCTGTTTTTGGTGACGAATCAAAGAAGTGAAACGCATACTGCATTGTTTTCGAATACATTGATTATAAATGTACAACAAAGAAAATTGTTGCAAATATTAAAAGCAAATTTTACTACGACCAGCTCGTTTAAGCAGAAGGCATACTAACAGTTCTTGTGCTTTGGTTCGGCGCAAGCCATAAATAACAGCAACCAAAACGTACAGTGCAACACAATAATAGAAGCATTTTAGTGCCCCTTGTAATTACTCTAATCCATCGACTGGTGAAGAAAAGTGTATAAAGTTCAATTTAAGAAAAGCTAAAAATATAGAAAAATGAAGATAACTGTAACTACGCTGACAGATAGCGTGTTTTTCTTGGACGTTTCCGAAGAACTGGAACTGGAAAACTTCAAGGCGTTCTGTGAAGTTGAGTCCGGGTTGCCCAGTGCAGAGATCATGATTGTATTCAATGGAGCTCCATTATTGGACGACAAAAAATCGCTCAAATATTTCGGCATTAAAGATGGTGACTGTGTTATAATACAACCAATTGCACGTTCCGCAAGTACTCCAGCAGTTGGCGGCCTAGGTAAGTGAATAGGTTCTTATTTCTACATATGAACAATTGCAGTCCAGTTATGGTCGGTAGATCCGGCCAGCGCTGTTGCATGTTTTTCTGTATAAGTGGGTCAATGAGCTCAAGCACCCCATACTTCCCCACGGCACTGTTGTCGTTAATCTGTTTTTTTTTCACTCCAAGCGTGTGCGACCAAACACAAATGGCGTTGCTGCGTTTACTTTTACTGAAAATACATACAATAAGCTGTCAGACGCATTTGAATTGATCGTAACCTGCGTATGTACATACAGATATACTCGTACATATTTATGAGGCGATACAATTCCACAATGTACAATTCTTGCTGTCATCAGGCATTCATACCTACATACATATGTGTTAAATGCGACCTCGTAAAGATAAAAATAATTTGGCATAATATGAGTGCAATGGACATTTTTGCATATAAAAGATCTTGTTGAAAATTATACACGTCAAGGACAAATGCCGAATTGCATTGTCTAAAAAATGTTTAAATTTTTATTATTTAGGCTTAAAATTAGCTTTGGCTAATACTAAATATATTGGCTAATAGTTTTTGGTAAATTCTACGTATAGGCTCATTATTCCACCAATGTAGTACTTCCACATTCCCCACCAAAAAAAAAGCTTCAGGTGTATTTTTTCAGTTTTCTATTGAATTCAGATATACTCCATTCGAAAAGTTCTGCAGAGACCGAGGCAAATAATAAGCTGAGGGTACAAAGTCTGGACTGTAAGGTGAAAGCATGAAACGTTTCAGCCAAACTCTTTCAGTTTCTGTTGGGTCACGGAAGTTGATCGGGTAAAGTTCAAAAGCTCCAGAATTGTTCTTAGCCGCCTTCTCAGCAAAAAAGAATCATAAGACTCATAATGAAATTCCGATATATTTATATATACATATATATATATAATTGGCGCGTACACCCTTTTTGGGTGTTTGGCCGAGCTCCTCCTCGTATTTGTGGTGTGCGCCTTGATGTTGTTCCACAAATGAATATATTTACATTATATATTACATTAAATTATTTAAATGGATATATTTACATTAAATAATTAATAATAAAAAAGAAGACCTGCAAATCAGAATATTTTGCTGTTAAAGCAACTTAACAAACATTGCAGCAACTTAAGAAACAATTTTTGACACAGGGTTGGACTTAATCCACTTTGGCCAAAAGTCTATTTCAAACGTCCCTTTTGACTTAGATGTACGTTTGTCTGTATTTTAAAATTTTAGTAAAAAATGCTTCGTAGCAAGCCATTTATTGTTGGAATTTTTTGAAATAAAACATTTCTTTTTCAATTTTTTAAAATCCTCTGCTTCTTCCTTGCGGACAATCAAATGCAGCCTCGTCAATTAGTAGCTTAGATTTCAGCAATATTCGAGTACCCGGTTCAAGTGGTAGTGGTAGTGCTGGAACTGGACTGGCACCAGGTTATCGTCCGGCACCCACCGGTATGGATTACTCCGATTCTGATGAATTGAATGTTAACTACGATGATGATCCGGCTGCAGTGCGTCAAATGTTTCTATCAAATCCGGAATCCTTATCATTGCTCAAACAGAACAATCCAAAATTGGCTGATGCATTACTATCGGGAAATTTGGAGAATTTCGCTAAGGTATTGCGCGATCAAATCGATTTGAGAAAACAACGTCAGCTACAACGCTTACGTATGTTAAACGCGGATCCCTTCGATGAGGAGGCACAACGTCTTATTGCCGAGGAGATTAAACAAAAAAACATTCAGGATAATATGGCCGCAGCTATTGAATACAATCCCGAAATCTTTGGCACTGTCACTATGCTGTAAGCAATAGACCTCCCTCCTTTAAAGCATCTGTTAAAAATTACCATTTTTTTATTTCCAGATACATTCATTGCCGAGTCAATGGTGTACCAGTAAAAGCGTTCGTCGATTCCGGTGCGCAAACTACAATTATGAGTGCAGCATGCGCAGAACGCTGCAATGTGAATAGACTTATCGACACTAGGTAGGCATTGGAACTTAATTTTTAGAATACAGATTTTCGATGTTGCGTTTCATCCGATATCTCCGTAACTGAATGTTGAAGTTGCGAAAGGTGAAACAAAATTTTCTCCAAAGCTATTGAAGACCAGAAACCCAGTGATAGACATACCAGCAACATCGAAATTCTGAGCACTACTCTCTGAACCTTCAAACGGGTTGGACCAAACGCACTCGCGGCGTATGAGTTCGTATATTTGGCTTATTGTACTTTTCTTGCAGGTGGAATGGTGTCGCCAAAGGTGTAGGTACTCAACGTATCATTGGGCGGATACACATGGTTCAGTTACAGATTGAAAGCGACCATCTAACTTCGAGTTTTTCAGTTTTGGAAAAACAACCTATGGATATGTTGCTCGGACTAGATATGCTGAAGCGTCATCAGGTATCTGGACTTAAATATTCCTATTGCCATTAATTGTTTTTCTAATGCTGGATTTGTAAGGTACATTTCTCATTGATACATTTCGTTTTTGTTTATCGCAGTGTAACATTGATTTGCAACGCAATGTGCTGCGTATAGGTACTACCGGTACCGAGACCCCATTCTTGGCCGAAAATGAACTACCAGATTGCGCACGTCTCACCGGTAATTCCGAGGAGGAATTAAAACTGTTGGAGCAATCAGCTAGTGAGGCCGAGTCGCGGGCCATACAGCAAGCAATTGAACAAAGCAAAAAGGATGCAGGTACTAATCGCTAATTTAACTAAATCCTAATTTAAATTTACAGCAAACAAATAATAGAATAACAACTTTTTTCATAGCATCAACTTCAAAGAGATCTCAAGGTGGTACCGCTAATGATGTTTCAGCGAATGATACCTTCACTGAGAGTGATGTTGCCGATTTGGTAAAGCTTGGTTATAAGCGTGATGACGTGATTGCTGAATTACGTCGGCATAACGGAAATAAAACGCAAGCAACTGCGGCGCTTATTGCAAAGTCATTGAAATTTTGAGAAGACCTTGGCGTCGTCACCACTGTCGCCGCCCTAAAATAATAGATCACAACGGAAAAATAACACAAAGAAAATACAACGCAATTTTAAGCAAAAAAATTTTAGAATATCCATGCCGCTATTTACATTATATGTTTACATATATAAGTAATATACATATATGTATATACGTAAACGCAAAATTATCATTAAATGTCGACAGAACATTATCAACAAAGAGTATCAACATTTAGAAAAACGCGGATGCTTTGGGAATGGATTAAGCCTACCACAAATACAAACTACCTCAGGCTAGAGCATTTCTTATTTTATACACATGGAATGGATGAAGACTGCTAAGGATTTGTGGGGGAAAAAACCACGAGACTCGCTTGCATTGAGGATAGTACTACAAGAAAGGGGCAATCAATACTAGACATTGAATTAATGAATGCGAACTGTCATCGAGGAAACATTGGTGTATGAAGGACTGTAAATTACTTTTTATAACATCATTTTTGGGTATAGTTTAGTAAAAGAAAAATTTATCGTATATGAGGGGTTAAAAAAGGCAAGAATAGCATGGCAATAAATAAAGAAAATAAATGTGAAATTTGAATAGACCAAACTTTTATTGAAAGGGGTTTTTGGCATGAAGGGTTAATTCGTTACTACCAACATTGCAATAGAGATGGGACGTAGTGTTTTTTAGAGAAACTGATCAGTGTCATTCGGCAAGAAGGTTGAATTAGTGAGTTCTCCCGTCAGCCGGTTCTACGTTACCGGATTTAAATACGGTCAGGGGCTGTCACTTCAGTAGCCCCCCGCTATATGTATGGGGAATGTTTATATGCTACAACAACAACAATAACCTGTGAACAGCTGACTGATTTTCCCAGGATTTGGGTACCGCCAAGGACTGCCTTTCCCCAAACTCGTATGGCTAGCTTTCCAAGCATCTTCCAAGCGGAGATGTATGCCATCCGTCTATGTGCAGAGATAAATTTAGACAGGAATGTCCGGAATGAGCGATTTAACATTCTGCGTGACCATCAGGCGGCACTCATGGCCCTATCGTTCTGTGAGATCAAATCCTCAGTGGCACTTGAGTGTATCGAGAAACTTAATCTACTAAGAATGCACAATTGCATCGGGCTAATTTGGGTCCCAAGACACAGAGGTATAACTGGGAACGAAGTAGCGGACGCATTGGCGAGAAAGGCTGCGGCCTCGCCTTTAATAGGACCCGAGCCCTTCCTCACCATGGGACAACACACCATCAAGGAGCAGCTCAGGAGTGAAGAACTAGGGCTAAAGGAAGTTTCTGGCAACAACCTATGGGACTACGCCAGGCGAAATCCTTACTGGGAGGGTGCAACCAAAAGAGGTTAAAAAACTGATAACCCTCCCAAAGGCTAATCTGAGAATGCTCACGGCCATCCCCTCCGGCCACTGCAGACTGCGAAGTCATCTACACATGATCGGGATTTGGTCTACAGACTCTTGCCGTTTCTGCTACCAATCCCAGGAGACTCCAATGCTCCTACTCCTGGAATGCAGCGCTGTAGCGCGGAGAAGGTTGAAATCTCGTCCAATTGCAGTCAGAAGGAAGGCATATACGTGCCTTAACACCGCTTCACCCTGAGTTTAATAAGAGAACTGGGTCTGGATAAGGTACTGTGATGAGTAGAGGGCACAAAAGACCATGAGGTCGAAGCGCAAACCTCATTCATATATCTATCTATCTATGGGAAATGTTTATGCTGTTACAACAACAATCTCTTAGCAGCTGCTTTTCCATTTTTAAGCCACTTTGCATCTAAAAATTATAATATATCCTCGTTGACCAGCAATTTTTTCATTATGAATTCTTAATAGCTAATAAGAACTTGTAAGATTTAAATAGCAGAAAGGGACGCAATAATTTTGGCGAGTAATTGCTCACCTAAGGAAGAAAATTTCATTACATATCACGAATGCTATTTTTACTAATTCATGTTATTACCTCATTGGATGTGCTCATGTTTTGCCTTCTAAATCATACAACTTTTTTTATAGCAATAAATTTACTAAATAATATTCACCTCAATCTCTATGTGGCAAAACAAATTTCATTACTGCTATAATGCTGCACAAAAGCGCAGCATATACAACTAGACAAATTTTCCCAAACGTATGTGTATTGCGACTTAACATCTCTGACGCCACCCCATATATAGAATGTCTTCCGGCATCTTTTGAATTTTCAGATTTTCACATTTTTTGGTTCGTTCATTCGATATTTTTGAAAAAGGACACTACGGTAAGTTATGTTTCCTTCACTAAATTAATCATTTCATAATATTAGTTACATATTTTTTATATGGTGATACCATCAATTCTACTCCCACTTTATTAAAAACATATGTACATACACACATAAATAAAATAGTATATGTGCATATTACACTAGTCCCACTTTTTTGTTGTGTTGTATTTTATTTATAAAATTTTGTTCTATACTCTTGAATCGCTTTAATATGCATAGTTATTGAGTTTCTGTCTGCCAAAATTTCTTTTTATAGATGCTTCCACAATTCGGTCAGTAATAATTGAATAATGGAGTTATAATTTTTTTGTTGTTTATATGCGACTCCAGCATATCTGGAGAATAGTTTTAAAAATAAATATACAAGCGATGTTGAATCGAAAGATGGAAAACACAAATTTACATTGATGTCGCTGACTATTCATCCTCCTCATCTTCTTCCTCGAGGTCATTGTGTGCAAGAGCACGTTCACCTCTATGATTGAACTCTTTTTCGGGATCAAATTGCATGCCTTCTTGATCACCGTCCGCGTCCTCATCATCGTCACCACCAACTTCTTGGTTCTCAGCTTCAGCACGCTCCAGGCGACGCGCCAAATCGGCTTCATCAATAGCTGTAACAAGTTTCGGCGGCATTATTACTTTGAATTCTCCTTCAGACTCAATGATCTTATTGCGAATGTTTTCAATAGCATTTTCGAGAGCTTTTAATCCTTCGGCTTTTTTAGTTGTCGATGTTGTCATTACATACCTTCATTGAAGATGTATAAAATATTTTTTATTTTATTTTGTATTGCCTTGCTTATACTATTTTCATAATACTTACAATGGAGGTGCAATTAAATTGATGCGAATAGGTAGTTCTTCTGAGCTTAGGTCCAAACCAGTCTTTAGCGCAGCCTTAACAGCGTCGATGCCCTCATAACCATAACAAGAGCATTCAATATCGGCGCGAATTTTTACAGTAGGAGATACCAGTTTGCGCTTGATGTTATTCAGCAGCACTTCCTTTGTGTTTTCATCCAAACCACATTCATCGAAAACTGATGGATCTGTAACGGATTGTTTGAAGATGTCATAGGCCACAGTCTTGCTATTATATTTTTTCTCGAAGTGCCAAGCTGTCTTCAAATATAACTCTTCCAATTTTTCGCTTGAACCATACTCTAGAATATCGGCCACATGTCGTAGTAAAGAATTGACTGCCTTCGCTTTTGCAAATCGTTCGGAACATTTCTCAACATCCTCCGCCGAGACGCGACGTTTGGACAAATCAATATAACCCTTCTCTTTGTCTACACGTATCACTACCACCGGTTCTGTTTTGCCAACTCGAATCAATTTATTAATGGAACGAATACGACGGCGAGACAACTCCGACAACAGAATCATTCCCTCTATGTTGTTGTATTCCAACAGATGCACGTAAGCCCCCATTTCAGCAATGGATAATACATTCACCATAACAACATCTTCCACCTCAGGGTATTTGTCACTATAAAAACGTGAAGTCAACGCCATTTTTGCGATATCTATTTGTCTCTATAGTAATTTTTACTCAAATTTGACTAAAATAAACTTTAAATTTCAGTTTTCGTGAAATTCACAGCAAAAACGTGTACACTTTTTGATCAATGAGTGTGTGAAAGGAATGTGTCAAAATGTTGGCGGCGGCATTTGACATTTATCTGTATTTGTTTTGTCATCTTTGTCGTCAGAGCTACCAAATCATTTTAGTTTATTCAATATTTAATTTTATTTTTACTAGCGAAACAGATTCGTATTTCTAAAAATCGTTTTTTTTTTTTTATTTGGGGCATATGGAAAAATTTATGAGAAAAGTCGAAGTTAGTTATCAAGCCAAACCGAAAGAGTAAACCAAAACAAAGACAAAAAAATGAACCAACGATGTATAATAACCATAAATAGTTATTTTATAACAATGAAAGCAAAATAAGAAATAGTTACAAAAATTCTTATGTGATTATGTCGTTTTATGAAGGAGAAGGATATTTAACCTGGCAGAAAGTAAGTCCTTAAATATTATAATTATATTATTATTGTCATCGAACACAATCCTGCTAGGCAGACTGCCAGTGCCCTGGTGAAGAGTGTGTTCACCACAATCAACAATTACAGATACTTAGCAGACGAGCTGCTGCAATATTGCAGAAGATATTTCACCACAAATGTGTTGTTTGAAAGTATGAAAACTTGGACCAGCAACTATGTTTCATTTGAACTTATTTTACACTAAATTTAATAAAGCTAATATTCAAAGTAGTATTTATTAAATAAAAACATACGTTTTCTCTTCCATTTCAATAAAGCAGTGAACATAGAAGGTTTTGAAGTTCATAGCGCTGTAAAATGCCTGAATACAGTTTAGAGTAAATTAATTTATACCTAAAGTCTCACATAAGGAAGACGATGCTTCTAAAAGTAAAAATGCAGTAAAATTCTTCCCCTTTGATAGTTAATGACGGCGGGTCTAGTGAAGGTATGACAAAATAGTGGTCATTGGGGGACCAAATACCCAGTTCAGGCAGAGAACAAAGCCTTGTAACTAAGCTCATCATGGTAGAGCGAGTACAATGAGTCATAACCATGTTAAGTTTCTTTTAGAAGAGCGTAAAGTAGGTTCTTAAATCTGGGCAGAGAGGCCTTGCGAACTTTTTCGAAATACAATACAGGACATTGTAGTTGTTGTTCTTGTTGTTGTTGTAGCAGTATCTTCGCCCTGTCAGTGTAGTGTAATCACCGGTCGTCTTCGTCTAGCTCATCTAATGGTAGGCCCAGGAAACTAGCTGTTTCGACGGGCTGGGTCCAGAGGGAGAGAGGTGATGAGTGGGTTTGATGGGGCATGTTAACAAACAAACAAGGCATCTGGAAACGATTGAGGCTTAAGTCGATGCAGTGTCAGCTCCATCTTCCTATGGCACTGTACCTTTCCCAATCTTTAATCTTCAGTTAGAAACAACAGCATAAAGAAATCACTTGAGTACTGCCGGCAGTTCTAGAGGCCGACCCAGGTAATTATGAGACTTTAATGGCAGCAACAGATAGGCGTTATGGGAGTGACCACAGGCAACAAATGTACCCAATAAAACTGACGAATGGCTGCCAGAAGATAAATTACACCTTTCGAGAATAACAAACAGAAATTGAGGGTTTAATGCATTTGCAATATGCGAGGGAAAAAGCAGACTGTCAGGCATTCACAATGGGTATACGAGATTAGGACACGAACGGACAGCATAGTCAACACCGAAGAGAACGTTTGCTGAAACATTTCCTTCGCACCGGCACAAAAAATGGTAGGTCTATTGAGCAAGCCGTACACAAAATCCATCGAGAGTTATATGACAGTCATTATCTCAATGACACGACTCAGCGCGTATATAGCTTTCTTCTGGCTGCAATTGAACGCTATAGCGCTGCATTCAGAGAGAAGCTATATATGAGTCTCCGGGAATTGTGCAAATAACTACGCAGTCTGTAATGGCCCGTGAGCATATGTTTTTTAATCCCTTTTGGTAGTTTGGTGCTATCTAACTTCTCCTATCCTTAGCTCTTCACTATTAAGTTTCTCCTTGATGGTGAGTTGTCCCATAGTAACGAAGGGCTCGGGACCTATTACTTTTGTGTCCAATGTGTCCACTACTACGATCGCAGTTATGCCCCATGTCTTGTGACTCCTAGAGGATTCAGTTTCTTGATACACTCAAGGACTGTTGAGGGCTTAATCTCCTAGCATGACAGTGCCTTGGAGCGCCACCTGACTGTGACTCCGAATGGCAATACGCTCATTCCGAAAATTTCTGTAAGTTGATCTCTGCACATAGATAGATGGAAGCTGCTTGGAAAACTACCCACTGGCACAGAACGCTTGGTCCTGAGGCCATATATTCCAGCGCCTCTGCTTTCTGGTGTCTTCAAGTCATCTGTGTATTAGTGCAGGGTGCACTCCTGAAGTTTCGTTTCAAATACTGGTGAGCTCCAGTTTACCTTGTCGTCCAGTTCAATACTGAAATTCTTTTCGGATTTGATTTGATATCATCTCTGGCCAGCTGGGTAAGTGGGAGCTGCAGATTTAGCAATTCCATTTTCTTAGATGAGCTCTTTCATCTTTTATCGAAGCCTACGTGTTTATAGCTTTTGGCATAAGTTATAATACCTTCTGGAATAAGGTCGTTGGTAAAAAAATTCACCACAGGTACCCTAGCACTGAAAAACTGGCGCTAAATAGCCTAGACAAAAAAAATTGCTACACCAATTGTGAACTATTGGCAGCTCTGCTGGTATATGGTAAACGTTCTGGCATAATTATTAGTAGTATTGCCAACTTTAACATGAAGTCTGCTTTACAGTAACAAAAAGTTGAAAGCAAATATTAAACATTAAAATAAAAAAGGCACTTTTCGATTGAAAAATCGGTCAAAATCAAAGCAACGAAAAATAAAATGATTGCGTCACTGATTGTGCATTATTTGAAACGTTTTTAACTCTAAAACAAATTTTTTCTCCCGTTAAAAATCTTGTACTTTATTTCTACAGAAAGCCGGTAAAAGCAACAAAATTTCGCTAAAATAAATTGGAAAATTTGGCGTGCACTTTGCGCGAGTGTAGCGATTCTGTTAGGAGGGGCAGAGATTGGCAGAACTAAACTGGAAAAGTGAAAAAGTATAGTGCAACAAAGTTGGGTGAAGTGAAGACGAAAGAAAGACGTGGGTAGTCGTAAACAAAAACAGTGCATTCGTTGCAGTTTGATACAGAGAAGCTTGTAATCACGTAGTTTCGATTCTCTGCACCACGATTCAGCCAGCGGCCGGTATTCGCGAACGTGTTCCGTTGACCAAAATATTGCCGCCTCTATTGCTCACACGGAAGTCGAAGCGGCGGAAGTGGTATATCCAAGCGGGAGCACATTAGTGCGCGTCTATTAATTCGTTTTGTTTTGATAGTTTTCGCTTAGCGGTGCGTGCATAGGTAAGAGTGAGACAATACCATAATCGTAGGGTGCACACTTTGACAGCGAAACAGAGTGGAAACGTCGTAAAAGGCAGAAAGAAATTCGCCTTAACTAGGACGGACTTTTTTCGCTTAGACCATTTTGAAAAAATAAAACATGGCTGGTAGAGGCAGCATCGATCATTCAAGGTAAATATTTTATAAAAATCAGATATTTTAAGAAGATTTCGTGTGTTTAAATTGCAAAAAAGTGTGTTAATATGTTTTTGTGATACAATGCAATCAAGATTAAGTTAGAAAGTGCTTTAATGTAGGGTGAAATTGTGAGGAAGTCATTAGATATTTTCACACTGGCTACGGACTGGGACCAGTAGAGAAAAGGCGACGTCTTCGTCGACCGCACAAGGCAAGTGATTGTATGATGATTTACTGTCGCCAATTTAGGAAGCATGGATGAGTAAATTGGTTATATAAAAATTAATTAAAATGCGCGGGGAGTTACAAACAACAATTAAAAGTATAGAAAACGTGTATATTTTCATTCATTGAAAAAAAAAGTAGTTGTGTGTAGTATTCGATGAGAATACAAAACGTCGGTGGAGCATGTGCAAAACATAGCGGATGCATAAATGTCAAAAAACGCGCAACGCAGTCGGCATTTGGCCGACGTCACCCTATCGCTGCTTAGGTTGATATAAAGGTTTGGCGATAGGCTAGGTGACGTCGTCGACAGAGGTTATGGTGACGCCGATTTGGCTATAACACATATCCTGTCAGCAATGTGGAGAGATGATATTAACGTGTATATGTGTTTTGACCTAACATATCTGAGCTAACTTCCATGTTAAAAATAAAACGTGCTTTGAAGTACCTATGATGAAAGGGGTGCGGGGGCTTAATTAAATTAATAGTTCTATATAAGTAAAAACTATACTTTTTAAGAATTTGAGCACAGAGGCTTTATATATAAAATACTCAAATATTTATGTAATAGAGGCGCTGAAATATTAACTTACATATGTACATACATTTAAAAGGACAAAGAAAAATTTACGTAAATATGATTAATAAGTCAAAAGAACTGCTTATTAAAAATATAATTAATTTGACCTTTAAGAGGTCACATTTTTTCAGGGAAGTGCGGGAAGCATTAAACACACACCCTTAGGGCTTTTAAAAAATTCCAAAAACCAAGTATCTTTAATGTTGTACAAAGTAATATCTTCTATCCTTCTTTTGAAGGAACTTTGGAGACCGTCCAGGAAAGCAATTACCAACGGAGCCTCCATTCATTGCATATGTAGGAAACTTGCCACAGGGACTAGTACAAGGCGATGTGATTAAAATTTTCCAAGATTTCGAGGTAAAAAATGTACGTTTGGTTAAAGACCGAGAAACGGATCAATTCAAAGGATTCTGTTACGTGGAATTTGAAACGTTGGATAACCTAGAACGCGCTTTGGAATGCGACGGACGCATTAAATTAGATGACTTATCTGCACCGTTAAGAATTGATATAGCCGATCGCAGGAAAAACGAACGGTTTGTGAATTTAACAACGATTAATTGTTTCTGTTAATGTATATCTTACGATGACATGCTTTGCAGGGGTGGAGCTACCGGTGGTGGCGGTTTCAACAAACGAGGCCCGCCCAGACAAGGTGGTGCTACCGGGGGCAGCGGCGGTGGTGGTGGCAATCACCAATTCAATCGTGGTGCCGGTGGTGGTAATCGTGGAGATAATAGAGGTTCGTACAATGATAATTATGGTCACAACGATAGAAATCGCGGCGGAGGCGGCGGCAGCGGTGGTGGTGGTGGCATGAATAGAGGATATAACGGTAAATAAAGTACACAGGCCACAGTGAATGCATTCGTTTTCTCCGATAACTCCTAAATATGTTCTGTCTCCATTATTCCTATAACTATAATCTGCTAATTTTCTATTTTGCTTATTTGTTCCATTTATAACTATGTTACAGCTTTGCCCCACAACCAACACCCATACGTATAACACCCGTAGTTGCCTCTTCCAAATCCATTTCTCGAATACGTCTTTCGTTTTAATTTTTTTCGGACACAAAACACAAAGTTTGATATTAATAGTTCTCGAATTTATTTACACTTTTTAAGAAGTTTTGAACACAACTAAAATAGTATCTTGGACTTTTTGTATTAACACATTTCAGATCGTCCAGCGAATCGTGGTCGTTATGGCAATTTCAACAATGATGATCGTTTCGAGCGAAATCATGATCGCAATAATCGCGAAGGAAGCTTTGGCGCTCAAAGTCGAGATGGCGGAAACGATCGCTACAACAATTTCAGCCGTAATAGAGGTGAACGCGAGCGTCCACACTTTAATCCCAGTCATAATGAAAGACCCGCACCGGCTCCGGCTCCGTTAGGCAGTATAGGTAAGCCCTAGATTTGCATTGATTATTTTTCTAATTGCAAAATTAAGCGTTCTGAGGTTGTCTGTTGCTGCAATCTGGGGTTGTCGAGATATTGCTGCAACTTTAGATGGGGCAGTCCTTTAGGATATGTTCTATACTGAGTTGTGTATTACATTGCATTTGTATTAAATTCCCGTTAATTCGGCGTTAAAAATACCAGCTTTTGGTATTTCTATAAATCTCTTTTAATGTTTTTAACAGTAATTGAATTTAATGTTTTTGTAATAATTGAAAAGAAATATTTAGAATGGAGTGCACTTTAGAATTCAATTATCTGGTTAATAGTTCTCGGACAAGAAATGTAAAGCGTTTTTCAGTAAGAGCGCTTCAACTTTTTTTTTTGAATAAAACACAAACGGTTTGACTTTTTTAACTAATGTTTTTTTTATTATCGAGTTTGAACATATACATTTAAGTATGAAATTCGATTTCTTTTACATGACTACCGCGTGCACGTTTTACGAAGTCCAATCGTTGAACCGAATTTTCGACCACTCTTGCATAAATCGGCCGAAATTCCAGCAATTTCGCGTTCAATATTGGCACTGAGCTCACAAATCGTCGCCGGCTTGTTACTGTAGACCAATGACTTCACATAACCCCAAAGAAAATAGTCTAGAGGCGTCAAATCACACGAGCGCGGCGGCCATTCGACCGGTCCATTTCTGGAAATAATGCGCTCATCGAACTTACTCTTCAACAAATCAATTGTAGCGTGTGCTGTGTGGCTTGTGGCCCCGTCCTGTTGAAACCACATGTCGTCTAAGTCCATACCATTCAACTGCGGCCAAAAATAATCGTTTATCATGTCGCGGTATCGATTTCCATTCACAGTAACGTGGCGATCGTTCTCGTCAAGGAAAAAATATGGGCCAATTACGCCGCCGGCATGTAAACCGCACCAAACAGTGATTTTTTCGGGATGCAATGGTGCCTCATGAATCACGTGTGGATTGCTTTCTCATCCAAAAGTGAGCTTCATCACTGAAGATGATTTTTTGGAAAATTTATAAATTTTCATAAAAAATTTGCACGATTTGCAATCGTTGCTCAAGTGTGTAGCGTTCCATGATAAAATGTATACTAATGAAGTTTACAAATGACAAGCGAAAAATAAAAAATATTGCGTCGTTCGCCCTCCCTATCGGAAAAAAGTTGAAGCGCACCTATTGGAAAACGCCTTACATACACAAGGCAATTAATATTGCAGAGTCTGATTTTGCATGCATCTCCCGAATAGTGAACAGAATTATCTTATATGGATCAAAGTGATTTAAAAATTTTAGTGAATTTATTTGTAGAAGCTATTTTTAAGTGGCAAACAACTTCATTGATTGGTGTGCTTATTATGCAGCCTGCTTCAACAGATGGCATCGACTTAGATACTGCAACCCGTGCTGTCTCAGAACCTTTGTTAGGTGTTAGGTTAGCATGGTCAATCATCCTTCAACTTGTGGTATGTGTCTTGATGTTATTCCACAAATGGAGTGACCTAAAGTTTTATGTCACATCGAACGGTAGATTATTTTTTATGAGAATCTTTTTCACAGCAAAAATACCCTGGAAGGGTTGCAATTGCTTACCGAGGTGCGAGAGATTAGAAAAAAGTTTTCCTATCACTTGATGTTGGTTTCGAAACCGTGCCCTCCCGAATAGTAATTACGCACAACCGTAATCAGCTACGGCGGCCACCACTCCCAAGTGATATCTTTGGTTTTTTCATGTGCTGAAACAGCTCAACCTTTAGATATCGCTTCCGTAAATCAGAATGGGGCATAGCGTTCTTACTGCATAACGTAGAATAGTAAATTATCCGCCGGATTGATGACAGCAACACCTTTGTAGAATGATACGACACGTGCGTTGCATCAAGAGATACTGATCTGACCTGTCTAGCACCCAACTATTAGAGAGTGAGAAGTCGTAGTCGTCTAATCTAATGACCAGAAGATATATTGCTTACCGAGCAAATACGTTTACCTAAATTCGGCCTTAAATTTTTTATAAAAAAATATTTTTCGGTGAGAAAAAATCTTCGATTAATTACTAAAAAATATATTTAAGAAGCTCGTGTTAAAATTTGAGACTAATCGATTTAGCCGTTTTCGAGTAATGATGGTCACCGACTTTGAAAACACCATTTTGAGAAAAACGCGTTTAAAATTTGCCTTGTATGCTACTTTCAAGCACTCTGAAACGACTTTTCAAATTTCGTGTAACTTCGAAAATATTCACCGGAACGATATTAAATTTTCTGCATATACAATGCACTCGCGATAATATGAACTAATTAAAACCAGGTCTGTTCAGTTTTGCGAGATTGTTCATATTTACGAAAGGCAACTAAATAGAAAAATATTCTATTTAGTTAGTTTTGAGAGATTTTTGTTTTATTTAAAGCCGCAAAAGAAAACGTTGTTTATTCATTTTTTCACATTTAACAAATAAAAAATTAGTTACAGCCAAAAAGTTTTTCATACTTAAATTCATGCTTGTTTAATTTTTAAAAGAATTGAGTTCATGTCGAAAAAAAATCAGTAGTCCGCTTTTGTTGTTTCTTTTGTTCAAGCCTCTTAAAAACTGCCTTTTCCCTTAGCTTCTTCAACACATTTAAATCCCATTTATCAACCATTTCAATCTCAGCCCATTGAAAAGATTTATTAAGCATGTCAATAGCTTCCTTTGATGTAATCGTCTTTTCCGGCTTCACAGAACAGTCATCAACATTGTCGAAAATTTCCTGATTTTCATTGTCATTGCATTCAACGAAGATGCTTTCCATTCTCTAACGTTGAAAGCAGTGAATTCAACCTAAAGTGAAATTAAAAAAAAAAAAAACTTCTTTGACTAACGGTTCTAAAACACAAATCTCAGGTCTCAAGTGTGACACCTTCTTGCAAATCCCTTACATTCAGAATTAAGTTGCTTCGAAGAACACTCAAACAAACGTCATCTTCAGAATCCTCTTGATTTTCTTCCATACTTAGCACATTGCTCCAGCATTTGGATAGCACAACAGCATCTACGTTACTCCATGCAGTTTCTTAGGTAACAATCGCTTCCTTAAGCGTAATTTGCTTTAGAGCCTCAAGCAAATCAAACGCCTTTGCAGCAACAGAAGCCAAAGGACTGTTTCTATAGTAAAGTTTCGTAATCCTGATGCAGCCGTCTTCAGTTATTAGTTCATCCATCCTCGGGTGGATGCGATGGAGCGTTATCAATTAAAAGGGGAGCTTTTATTGGTAATCCCTTTTCCATCAAAAACTTTGTAACCTAAACAAATTTTATGAGTTTTAACCTACTGAAATAAAAATATGAAAGCTTACCTCAGGTATGAATGAACGGTGGAACCAATCCTTAAAAATAGTCATTCATGCGGGTTTCGAATGTCGATAATGCACTGGGCAGTCAAAACCTTTAAAACAACGGGGATTTTTAGCCGACTACAAGAAGCTTGAGTTGATGAGATCTTGACGCATTTGAACAACACAAGAAAGTTACTCTTTGCTTTTCCATCTTTGCACCTGGGGCAGTTTTTTCTAACGATGACACATACGTCTTTTGTGAAAAAAGTTTCCAGTATAAACCGGATTCATCGGCGTTGTATAGTTGCTCACGACTTAATCCAAGCTCCTGCATTTTCATCTTTAACGCCTTTTTGAATGGGTCAACTAACGGGCTGTGAAGATAGTTTTTCTCCAGAAACTTGGAGCAACCGAACACCATATCTCTTTTTAAAATTTTGAAGTCATCCATCACTGGCATTCAATTCAAGGCAATTTTCCTTAATTTTAAAATGAAGGTCTTTTGCATTTTCTTTCAACATAAGCCCGCTAACCGGGAACTTTTTGTCTCTTATATTCAAAAACCATCGATACAGAGATTTTTCCATCTTTGGATACTCTGAACGACGTAAAGTTTTCCTCTTTCCAGGATCGATAAAAGTATTTTTGACATATTTAGAGATAGCATTTTTATTTTTAATATATTAATTCCGCATATTTTAGACTTTGTCACCCCATATTTACGCGATAAATTACCCTTTGACCCTTTCGTAAATATTCTACAAAATCTGATTTTTCTCTTAAGGGGAAAAACTTATGCTGTTTTGTGTGCATTTTCTAAACTGATTAATATTAAATTTTTTTGCAAGAAAATGAAGTACCAATTATGCTCGCGTGAAATGACCAACTTACGATGTTGAAAATTCGTATTGACTGAAAATAGGAGAAGGCAAAGCATGTAAATGTGTATGCGAGTGAACGCAAGCATTTCTCAGCGACGGTTTTGTTCATTTTAAATTTTATTAACTAGGGGATTCGCCGATTTATTAGGCTCATGAAATTCGATAGAAATTTGAAAATCAATAATGTTCATATTTTAGAGCTTTTTCCAAAAGTTCATATTTTAGAGTACTCAATGGAAGCGAAAAAGTGTTCATATTATATTTTGGGGTGTTCATATATTAGGGTGTTAATATTATCGCGAGTGCACTGTATTCTTAAATATATGTATGTACAATAAGAAAAAAAAATCGATTTTTTGAAAATTCTAACTGTATATAACCCCATAAGGCACGTAATTACTAAAGTGGTCATCCTACATAGGCTTTACAACTATATAAATCTTTCCCGTAACGAAAAATTCGTCAGACAGAAAGCAAACTGAAACGGTTCTACGGAAAGCATTAACACTAAATTGAATTTTCTTCCAGCATCCGAAGTATTATCAATGCAGGCGCTGCTCGTTTGATCCCACTTGATCGAATATTTGAAACTCGCTTTCAACTCCTAGCTGGTGTTATGACACACGCAGTTGATTGTGGTTTTAGACGCGGTTAACCACTTTCGAAAACCTGGATTTATCCTTTCGTTGGTTGGCTGCCATTAAAACCAACTATTATTTTAGTAGTTTTAATCTTCTCTGTCGAACAAAAGTCAAGATTATGTATTGCTTATGCCTGAAATGAAGTTAATAATATATTGATATCGAGGCAGTTTCTCTTAGGGCACCACCGTGGTAACCATTCTAACAAAGCTTTACTTCGAATTGAACAGCCACTCCAATAAGTGAGGGACCTTCTCGGACTGTTTACATCCCAAAGATACAAGGTACATTGGTTGGGTATTTTACAATCCTCTACAACAACAAAAACAACGAGCTCCTGGATAAAATGCAAATGCAGTCGACCGTAGCGCGTGTACGTTAAAAATAAGAAGATAAGTTCAGAGCATACTTGTGTGCGAAGAACTCGTGATTATGGGTTAATATAGAACAAAACTTCAAAAGCGAATAGTTAAAAGTGGATGTTGTTGTAGATACTTACTAACGCTATCAGTGCGGTGTAGTCATCGGTCGTCTTCGTCTAACTCATCTAATGGAGACCCAGAAAATGTACTGTTTCGTCAGGTTGGGTCCAGAGGGAGAGGGGTGTTAGGCCAGTAGGTTTGATAGGGCATGTGAATAGGTGGTTAGTGTGGTGCAATGTGCCTCCAAATGTTGGAAATATATTGGGTATGTCGAAGTCGATTCTGGATAAGAGTTTAACTTATTACAATATCCAGCTCGCGAGGCAGCTGAAGCGCTTCGTCTGCAATAGGTGGTGGTTTGATTCCGATAACGGTATTAAGGGCACGGGAGTTTAGGAAGGTGGTAAGGGTGTCCCGATGAATTTCGTTTAATGTTTGTCTGTATATGGTCCGGTCCATTAGTTGTTAATTGTATTTTGCCCTGCTTCTCGTCAGTGTAGTTGAAGAGATGCCTCCTGAGGTGGCTCAGACTCATTACCATGGCAGCGGGTTCTACCCTACCGGAATGACTCGGGCTTTTCCCGACCAAGGTCTGCCGCCTACTAAACCTGTCTAGTGCACCGTACCTCAAATATTCTTCTTCTTCATCGGCGTATCCATGCTGAATGTTCACGATTACCTACAAACGTTATAGTGGTCTTCGCCAAATGGCTAAGTTAAATATTAGACCTGCCTAAAATATCTGTGGTGGGGACTATATATGTATTGTATATTTATATGGCGTTACCATTCTCGACAGTTGTTAATGGAACAACATCAGACAGTATTAAACATTTTATTGTGAAAGCTGTTGAAGGAACAGTGCTTGGCCAGTCCCGGAACGTAGCGTAGGCGTCTCCTGACTAATACTATTTCCGTTTAGGCAAAACTTACTGAAGTAGCCCGTTTATTAAGTTTTTAGTTTATTAGTTTACGATTTGTATGATTTGGTAGTACAAAAACTGGAACTGATCTAAAATCATGCCAAAGGAAGTACTGTTGTATTTCTCGTTTGGGAAGCTCTATTTTTTTTTGTGCTCTAAGGTGTATCTCGTTTGTTCCTCCGAAATCATGTCAAAAGGAGTACATTTTTATTTCAAGCATTGGGAGATTCCACTTCCACTTTACTGATGCCAATATTCGGCAAGGTAACGAAGCAATTGCCGCCGCTGTAGCCGAATGTGTTGGTGCGTGACTACCATTTGGAGGTGCGTAGATTTGAATCTCTGTGCATGAAAGAGTAAATGATAAAAAATTTTTGTCTGTCGCGGCAGGCAATGGGAAACCTCCAAGTGTATTTCTGCCATGAAAAAGCTCCTCATAAAAATATCTGCTGTTCGCAGTCGGCTTGAAACTGTAGGTCCCCCCATTTGTGGAACAACATCAAGAAGCACACTACAAATAAGAGGATGAGCTCGGCCAAACACCCAATAAAGGGTATAAGAGCCTAGGGCTGAAAATTCCCGTTCCCACCCAGTTCAGTTAATACTAACCTTAAAAAGTCAGTTGTTAAAATTTCATTACATTCTATTCGTTAGTTCGTGAGTTATTGTGCTAAGAGTGACGCTACTTTTGTTATTTTTAAAACAATAGAACGAAAAGAATTTCGTGTTTTAATTTCTTCTTCTTGTTGGGGGAAAAATACCTTTCAAGCGAAACAGTAGTTTGAGAAGTTTTACAGGGACTCCGCTCCATCAGAAACAAGAATGGTTTGCTGAGTTCAAACGTGGTCGTATGATGATGCAGAACGCAGTGGACGTCCAAATGAGGCGGTAACACCAGGAAACATCAAAAAAATTAACAAAAATTGTTTTGAATGATCGCAAAAGTGAAGTTGCGTTATTTAACTGGCATCGTAAAGCTATCAAATGAACGATTTGGCTTTATACGAGTATTGCATGAGCATTTGACTATGAGAAAGCTCTGTTCAAAGTGGGTGCCGCGTTTGCTCACTTTCAAGACAATGCACCGTGTCACACGTCACTCAAAACAATGGCAAAACGACATGAATTCAGCTTCAAATTGCTCCCACCGTATTCGCCAGATTTGTCTCCCAGCGACTACTGGCAGTTTGCAGAACTAAACAATGCTCGTCGGTAAGACATTGCGCACAAATGAAGAGGTTATCGCTGAAACCGAGGCCTTTTTTGAGGCAAAAGATAAATCGTTCTATAAAAGTGGTATTGAAAGGTTAGAGTGGCGCTGGAATGATTGCGTTGTTCTTAATGGAAATATATATATAATTGGCGCGTACACCCTTTTTGGGTGTTTGGCCGAGCTCCTCCTCCTATTTGTGGTGTGCGTCTTGATGTTGTTAAACAAATGGAGGGACCTACAGTTTCAAGCCGACTCCGAACGGCAGATATTTTTGTGAGGAGCTTTTTCATGGCAGAAATACACTCGGAGGTTTGCCATTGCCTGCCAAGGGACGACCGCTATTAGAAAAATGTTTTTCTTAATTTTTTTTTGGTGCTTTCACCGAGATTCGAACCGACGTTCTCTCGGTGGCCGCCATGGAAATTACGTTGATAAATAAAGCAAATTTTGAACAAAAAAAAAAAACATGTCTTCTTTGTTAGGCCCAGGACTTTTTAGTCCATGTATTGAATGAAAATGAAAAATGAAATGAAATCGTTGACTTTCTTAATTTGTTTATAACAATTAGAGTTGGGCAAGATCTTTTACAATAAATGTTGCATAAAAAAAATATGGACACATTTTTTTGGTAAATCTAAGTAATTTTTTTGAATTGATTTTTTTTTTTTTTGTAGATGACAGCGAGAGGCCACGGTTAAATTTGAAACCACGAACCATTCAAGCGCCCATCAATGCGCTGGCAGAGACAAAGCAGGCGGCTGCGATCTTTGGCAATGCCAAGCCTCGCGAAGAGAAATTCAAGGAACCAGAGAACGATACTAAGGAGCATGACGATGTAGATGAATAAAGAGAGAGTGAGAAGAGAGTCGTTTTGTCATATAATTGAAATAAAAAAGAAAACTAAAAGCAGTAAACAGAAAGAAAACCAGACAAAGAATAAAACTTCAATACAAATTGCTATAAACATTAAAAACTTTATATGATAAAACTTAGCAGCAGTAACATCAGCAAATAGCAAATGCAAACATCAAAAATAAAATAATTTTTTTTTCTCAAGTGGCATCTTTTGCGAAAATGGAAGTGAAAATAAAAGGGGAAAAGGATATTTGATTAAAGCGGACAAGGAGAAAAAACGTGCGAATTGAAATAAAGAAAGAAAAAACGAGCGAAAAGTAATTGTGCAACACGAGTAAAGACTCTCAAACAAAATAAATGATAAATAAACAAAAGAAAATTACTAAAACTAAATTGACGCTAACGCGAAAATAGAAAGCATCAGCATCGACTGACTGAGAGCAAAAGCAAAGTTAATATTACAGAGCGAAAACACGAAGTTAACGGGCGCGAGTGAATTTAACAAGGGACTTGTTAAACAAGCTAGCTAGCAGGCCTAGTAAAGTCTAGTGGGTTTGGTATTGTGGGAAACGAAGCGACGCGTGGGTGGCGATTGCGGACATAACATTCGTTTGCGGACATTGTATAACTTGTGACGGCAAAGAGTTTAAGGCAGAGAGGAAAGGTGTATGCAAATGAAAATCGAAATTAATTGGAATTAAACAACTAGATATTTTAAAATAAAGGAGTAATGCAACAAAAAAACTGAATAATTTAAAACTTAATGCAAAGCGGAACGCAAAATATAAAAAAGCCTATGTTAAGAATATATTTAAATAAACTTATTAATACTATACACATATATTATAGAGTTCTAGACTACCACAGATAACTGAAAAGCGGAAAGCGAAAAGAAAAAAGAAAAAGAGTAAAAAGCAATAAGATGGAAATATTTGAGTAAATTAAAGAAATTAAAGTAAAAACCCAATCCGAGGTAGAAAAAGCAGTTAAAATAAATAATTAATCCCTTCCCTCCTCAAATTAGAAAAAGAAAAAAGGCAATTAACATAAAAGCAAAGCGCTACACACGTTAAGGAAAAAACACACGCATACATAACAACAAATTATATTAATTATATTTAAATTTAATATAAATATATGTAATAAACTACTCTAATATAAATATTTGCATCATACATCCAAACAAAAACATATTATATTACATTTTACATGCGAACACAGTAAGAACTGTGACTAAACGACTTGAATGTGAAAACAAATAACAGTAAAGTAATAAAGTAAATAAAAACAGCAGAACATCGTATTGTCCACACAGAACGAATTACAGAGCAGAAAGAAGTTGAAAATTGAAGGAGAGGAGGAAAATATAACTAGAAAAACTAAAAGAAGAGCGAAAAACAGTAAAGTAACTAGAGAGAGAGGGTCTAGGAGAGCAGTTAAGAAAACAGTGAACAGATAAATATTTGAATAAGAGAAACTCAAGCTTGCTAGCCTTAAGCGCAGCTCTAAACAAAATCAGTAATTTCTGGAACTATATATCATCCCTTCTGATTTTTAAACTACCAAAATACGGTTACATTTGCCAATAAATATAAATAAATAGTTTTTTTTTACTATATCAAAGCTGCTTGCTAAATCCTTTTTTTACTCAATCGCAATTGTTTATGTGCGCCTCCGCAGGATTTGAAATTTGTCACTATCTTCCGCCTGGCTTTTGCCAAACACCGGGCAGCAAATAAATACAATACAAGATATTGCAGCCGACAATTAAAAAACTCCCAGTGCTATTGCCAACAAAACTTCGTCAGCAAACCAGTCACATTTTCGGGAGTACTCTGCTTATACTTCGAGTCTTACTCAGCCTGCAATATATCTACACATGCGTTTATATAAATAATTACAAAATAAGAGAATACACAAACGGTTTTATTATACAGTTAAACTGCAAAATTATTATTTGTATTAGGTACACCGAAACTCCCAACCGAGACCCCGATTATAGATTTGTTTTCTACTTGCGCACATCCCATTAACCCACGCATTTGTCTCCCACTATTTACACCATTAAATCCGATCCACTTTATGCGGCTGTTCCTTTTATTTGCCTAATCATCGACTTTGCACTCTTGCTATCTCTGAGTTGTAGTTTTTATATATATATATATTTTTTTAATTTTATATACTTGTTTATGCATGTTTGCAGCGCGTTTTTGTTATAATAAAAATTATGATTTTTTATTTACATTTTTAATTTCACTCGAATTAGAGGCAAAAACGAAGCAAGTAATATTAAATTTGCATAATTCAAAAACAAAGAAAATATTATATAAAAGTAAAAGATAAAGATAAAGAAAGCAAAGAAAATATTTAAAAGCAAAACAAAAGGCAAATATAAACGCATAAAAAAAATTTTGTACACAGACCAAAGGCGAAAACAGCAGACGGTAAATCAGTATAAAATTTAATTACATAAAAATTAATACTTAATTATTATTAATGGTAATAATTAATGGTAATTATTAAAGTAAAGTAAAGAAGAAAGAAAAATACAAAAACACGACAAAAAGTAAAAAACGCAAAAAATTAAGCAAAATAATAAAAATAACAATAAAAGAAACTATATTGAATAATTACTTTTATATAAGTATATTTAAATATACAAAAAGGATGCATACAATTATTAATTTTATGTTTACTAAATTAATAAATACAATAATTCAAAATAAATCAAATATTCTATTCTTTTCAATAACATTGAGGAAGAAAAATTGTGAAAATGTGCAGAGTGGGCGAATCTATAAAAATTGGTATCGGTAAATCAGCTGATGTGATTTTTTCATTCGCCGTATCTACAGCCGTGGACAGATAAATAGCACAAATGTGAAACTTATATAGCGTGATTTTTTAAGAGCTATAGGAAAGTTAAAAAAAACACGTCAAATTTAGAAAAATGCATGACATTTTTACTTAAATCGATAGTACAGTCATAGTACACATGTCATGCAAGTCAAGCTCTTGCATTTTGGGCAAAAAAAAGTTGGATTTCATTTCACGGTAGCGCTCACCATTCACAGTTACGTTACGATTCGCAGCATCTTTGAAGAAGTACGGTCCAATGATACCTCCAGCCCATAAACCGCACCAAACTGTGACCTTTTCGTATCCATTGATCCAAAAATGAGCTTCGTCACTGAACACAATTTTTCGATGAAAAAGTAGATCTTCGGCCAACTTTCCAAGAGCCCATTCACCAAAATTTTCCACGTTGTTGAGTAACAGAGGCCCAATTGCTGCGAACGGCGACGAATCGATAATTGATGGTCATCATTAACACTAGCCGATACAGCTGCGATATTTTCTTCAGTTCGCACTCTACGTAAGCGTGTTGGTGGTTTGATGTCCAATAATGTAAATTTGGTTCTAAATTTAATCACAATAGCTCGAATAGCCGCTTCAGTGGGTCGATTAAACTGACCATCAAATGGAAGAAGTGCGCGATAAACTTTCTTAACAGAACACGCATTTTTATATATAATAAAATTCAATGATTTGCAAGCGTTGTTCGTTTGTAAGACGATTCATGGTTAAATTATAAACCATACTGAAGATGTTTGACAGTGAAACAAAACACGAAACGTGCGTCAGCTGTATAAACCAACTGTTTAAAAAGATAATAGCTAAAAAATCACCCGTTATGTTAAGTTAAGTTTTTAGAACGAACTCTGCTCTGATCAAATAAATTTGTTTGTTTACATTTATTACCGTTATTAAGCTTACATTTATGCGAGGAATTTACCTTTTTTTCGATGGAATGTTTTGCGATCTATTTTATGATATTTATGCTTATTAGAGTAGAATGGGGTAAGATAGGTCATTTTTTTTTGGAGAGCTCTTGCTACGGTGTTTTTGCATTGATTTTGAAAAATAAGCAAGATTTTGAAAGGTTATTTATCTGCTAACATTTTGGTTATACTGACTTATGTTTGGCTAAATATTTTGGAAGCTGCATTCAATAAGACAAAGGGTCTTTTTTTCGATATTTTCAAAATCGGCGGCACGATAGGTCACTATATGTGAGGGGAAAAGAACAATGTACATGGCTTGGAAATTAACGTTTTAACCTTTATTTATAGAGTATGAACACTGCACATGTTATAAAAGTTAGGAATTTTTCTTTAATTCATCACGCAAGCACGTAATGTTTCGAACGGAATTTTAAATTGTTTAGAGGCTGATCGAACACTAGCGCCATCTCGGACTGCCGCGATTGAGTTTTTTACGTCCTCTTCACTTCGTTTCGGCGTTTTTCGCACATAATTACGCACCATTTTGCTGCAAAAACAATTAAAATTTATTTTATTCAATTAAAAGTAGTGACCTATAATGCCCCCAGACGGCTGACCTATAGTGCCCCCAAGCACATGTTTTATGTTGGTGTCGATATTTTTTTTAAAAACAAAAATATCAAAAAACTAACACATTATTCGTGTTCAGCATTATTTTCTACGTAAAATAAAACTCACCTGAAAAATATTTACATACATTAAATGCACTGCACCGTAGAATAAAAAAAATGCTATGTCGGAGAAAAGCTCACAAAAAACTAAACGACGCCAGAACTAGGATAACTAATCAATGGTGACGGCCGAAATGACAGTCGCGAACGTTGTTCCCCACCACGTATTCAATTCACATAAGACGAGTGATCTCTGCAAAAACAGTGCGACGAAAACCCCACCTACCTATTGTGCCCCCATACCTATCTTACCCCATTCTACTCTACTGTTTTGAAGTGGACACAAAAATAGCACATTTTAACTTGTGCAGCGGAGAGCAAAACTTTAATATTGTTTCAGCGATTTTTAGTATAATTTTTTGATTCTCAAATAAAATTTTAAAGTAAATAATTTCTAAAAATGTGACGTGGAAAACAATGCGCGCCGGAGAAAAGAGCTCTTATACACCGTATGAGTCAAAACGGAAAAAGCTATTCAGAAATAGCTGAAATGATGATGTGCTCTCGGAAAATGGTTTATAATGCCCTTAATTTAGTTAAGAAAGATTCATCCTATAACAGGTGGCGCAAAACTAATCAATTATGGAAAGATTTATAATATTTGCAAATATCGTCCTACGGCAATCATATTTGACACTTGTGAGCTAGACAGCTGCAGCATACAAACAGACAAGCAATGGAGCACGTAGGGGTCAAAATAAAGATTTCCGTCATGCAAAATAATTTTTTTTTAGTAAAAAGTAGAATGGTTAATTTTGCGGCACCCGACTAATTTTGCGCCACCCTTTATAAGCAAAAAACGGAAAGAAACCCAAAGCCGCGAAAAACTGATGTTAATGTGGATAGAGCAATAATACGCAAGAGCAAAGCAGATCCTTTTAAGCCCGGCCCGGCAAATAATGCTTGAAATAAATCAAGAATCTGGTCTACAGGTGTCCAGAAAGCTTGTAGTAATGCGACTTAACGAAGCCCAGCTGTTTGGCCGCCTAAGCAGAAAAACCCACTCCTCTCAAAAAGACATATCAAACACCGACTTGCCTTTGCAAAAGCCCACAAAGACAAATCTATTCAGTTTTGGAAAAACATACTTTGAACCGACGAAACCAAAATAAATAGGATGGGACAAGATGGGAAAACTATTGCACGTCGTCCAAAAAATCAAGCGCTAAATCTTAGGTTCACAAAAAAGATGATTAAACACGTTGGCGGAAGCATCATGGTTTGGGGAGCTTCTTCTTGGCATGGTGTTGGGCCGATTGTTCGCGTGGTTGGTAAAATGGATAGATTTCAGTATCTGGATATACTCCAAAATAAAATGGAGCCATTTGTGTTTGAGTTTATGTCATTAAATTGGACATTTATGCAGGACAATAATCCAAAGATACTGCAAAGACAGTGAAGCAATGGCTCAGAAGAGAAAAAATTAATGTACTGGATTGGCTGGCGCAGAGCCCTGGAATGACGTCAAGGTCAAAATCGCTCACAAAAATTTTAAAAGTTTTGATGATTTGTGGGCCGCAGTTGAGGAGGCTTGGTACTCGATTCCAAAGGAAAGATGCCATAAGCTTTTTGAAAGCATGGAGCGACGGCTTGAAGAAGTAATCAAAAACGGTGGATAAAGTACAAAATACTAATTTGGTAAAACAATATTATTGCTGAACTATCTGATTTGTTTACTATTTTTGCTTTTATTTGGAATTTTTTAGGATGTGTTTCTTATGTGTCCAGGAGGTTTCGTGAGTTATCAACGGTCTTGTAAATTAAATCAGAACTGAAATTCTTTTTGACGATTTTTTTGTTTTAAAGTGGAAGTAAATAAGTTTTTTATTTTTTATGTTGCTTTTTTCCCAATAAAAAATAATTATTTAAAAACATATTCAACTCTTTGCTTTCAAAGTCTAAATGTGCTATTTATATGACCATGGCTGTATGTGGCTGTCAGTGCGGAATGAAGTAAGATGAATTCATTCTTTGTTTTCTACTTATACTTTTCCAATACTTTGCCGAGACAAAGAAACAAGGTGTATTTCAAGGCGAATTGAGTACCTTAGGTGGCGCCTTGGCGCGATTTTGCCAATGCTGACGCCAGCTCCCTTCGCAATACACAACAAACGAAAAAAGAAAAAAAGTAGGAGGAATTATATGTTTGTGAAAATTCATTGAATGTCTTGGTAATATTCTGATTTGAGAGATTTCAACTGATCAAACTTATGAAAACTAAGTGCCGTGTCTTAAATTGTGAAAGCACAAGTTAATATAAAGCCTCCAAGTGTAGCTTGTTTGCGTATTAATCCGTATATATAATTTCTTGTGTTTGGTTGTTTCCCTTGCTTTCGCTTACTCTTCTTCTTCATACACAAATAATTCTCCTTCCTTTTTTTTGTTAATTCATCGACTCTTACGACACAGCGAATTCGGAAGGCGCAATATCTTTTCTATCGTTTTTGGGTAGATTTATTATAGGTGATGGCATCCACCCAGCTGACTTTTTCGCCGCAGTGCAGAATAACGTCTAAATGGCTTGTTTTGTTTACATTCGTGCTTATGTGTCAACTGTGTATATTTTAAATAGCGAAAGAAAATTTCGAGTGAAAAAATTTATAAATAATATAAAAAAATATGAAAAAGTGTGCATTGTGTTTAAAACAGGGGAAGAGGGGTAAAGGTTCTTTTCTTTGGCGTTCCTGCTGAGGGACCAAAACGGCAACTGCGGATCAATGCATGCCGAATGCAGCTTCGAAGCAACGACGTGATATGTGTGCACTATTTGGTCGGACAGATTTTTAACTGATTTTGTTGGAGAGTTTGGGTCACATTTATTCGAATGGTGATAAATATTATATATCACCTTTAGTACGCGTCTTCCTTAATAAATTCGCCTTGCAATGAAACGTACAAAACATTGTTGTTGGTCTAATGCCACTACCTTGAATGAATGCGGTTGAAGTTCATAGAGTTGTATTTCAACTGCTGCTAAAGTTATCAATGACATGTAACTGTCAAAATATTCAGAATATCTGCCATTTCAACATGCAACATAGTTGATATTGCATCAGCGGACAGTAGTATCCAACTACAAACAATTCGTCCCCTTAGTATTAAAATAGCCTATAAATTTTTTGATGTTTTGAGAAAATGAATTTCAAACTTTTTGTCGAAAGTAGCTCTCACTCAAATCTCGGTATGTCTATAAATATTTATTATTTTTTGACTGACGTTTTGACCCACTTTGTGGAACTAGAAGTTGACAAAATTTTGACCACATATAAAATCGACGATGGAGAATCCAAAAATTCAATAAAAAAATAATAGCCTATGAGCACATAGGCTATTGTTATACTAAGGGGACGAATTGAAGGGTGTCCGCATGGTCTTACCACCCCTCCTGTGAAGCCTAGTAGTTGACGTCTTGTTTCACTTGCTGGCGAACAACGGCATCTTCTGTCAAGGATATGATGTAATGCTCCCTCGATAGGTTAACGTACACAGTTTGATCCAACTGGATAGAACAACACACCCGCACGAAAGGTAAGTCCGTACAATAATACTCGGTTCACCATAATACATGATTCGCGGATACACTTTCTGAAGTCTGTTCTACCAAACATACTGATTTTGCTCAAAGATGATAGATTACCAGGTTTGTTGTTGTTGTTTTAACAGCATAGGTAGCCCTGTCAGTGTAGGCATATCATCGGTCATCTTCGTCTAGCTCATCTAGGGGTAGGCCCAGGAAACATGCTGTTTCGACAGGTTGGGTCCAGAGGGAGAGGGGGTTAGATGAGTCGGTTTACCAGGTTTGACCTTCAGCTATGGTGAAAAACGAAATTGAGCGAGAAACTTCGGCTGCCACATCACCGAGTACGGCAGCCGAATTCTGTCCCCTCATTTCACACGTATTCACACACTCGCCCATTCAGTCGTTATTCAGACGGCAACGAAGTGTCATTAGT
Source organism: Anastrepha ludens (assembly GCF_028408465.1). Taxonomy (NCBI): domain Eukaryota; kingdom Metazoa; phylum Arthropoda; class Insecta; order Diptera; family Tephritidae; genus Anastrepha; species Anastrepha ludens. Next base: position 106,259,651 of record NC_071499.1, read on the forward strand.
TGATTTTTTTCTTATATCACCAACACCATCTCAGTTTTTTGTAAACACATCCCCTGTTTCGTCAGCCTATCAGCTGATTCTGTCTAGTTCGCTGAGAGCCAGGTAAAGGTCTGTTATTGGCCACACGTTCTCAATTATTTTCACCATGACACGTTGCGTAATATTTTAGTGGACCATTTCCAATACTCTTGCGCATTTTATTTTGACATCGACTTGTTTCTTGTCGACTTCCTGTTTTTGTTTTTGTTTTTAATTTTTCAGCTGCTACTCAAGCACTACTATTTTAATTGGAATAAAACGCATAACAAACAGTTAATGCGAAGCAAATCTAACGAAGGAGGAATGGCGCATACTGATAAGACCAGAAGACATCGAGTTTCGACGGATTCGGGAATTTGAAGGCGGCTGTACCTTGACAACTGAAAATAAACTCCTCTGGTTAAAATGAACAGAAGTCGTTCGCAGTAGCTCCTGATGGAGAGCAGAAGAGAACGGCACAAACTATGAGGCACACAACCTAGCCCGAAATTTGAATACCTCAACGCAGTCACTAATCAGTTTTCTGTGATGATCAGTTTTCGTTGTACTTGTGCTTAAGAAGGAATATTTTCAAAATTTTTGAACAATTTTTTTATTCAGTTATAAGCAATTGCAAAATGCATGATTGGCTATGGGCGAACTCACATGTATTATAAATAAAATTAAAAAACACCCTTTGTGATACTGTTGCAAGGGGAAAAGGGAGATGAAACAGTAAAAGAAAGGATAGGTGAAGGAAACTGCTGCAACAACAAAAACAGCGAAATCTTAGCCTCGCGAGAACAGTACAGATGAGAAGCTGAAATGATTCCACCTCATCCTCCATACAGCTGCTGCAAAAGGACGGCTGGATAATCAAAAAGAACAGAAATAAAGTGTGAGAGTTTAAGCTATGTTAGAATAGAAATTCACTTAAGCACCTCAGATCCACTCGTGGCCAGAAGGATCTTGCGACCTAGGTGTTCTTCCCTTGTTGACGCGTAACTGGTAATAATAAAAAATATAAATCGTACAAATTTCGCCCGAAAAGAAAAAGAAACAAAAATATACGAAATTTCCTCGGCGGTTGTTGAGCAGCATAAACATTCCCCATACATGTAGGGGAATGCCGCTGGAGTGACAGGACTTGACCGGATATAAATTCGGGTTGTTCCGTTAACGTGGAATCTACTGTGGTGGGAACGGAAACTCCTCGTTTCACAAAATTTAGCTTTAGCTTAGTGAAAAACAAAAAGAATGACGTAGAATCCAAAGTTCCCCTCACATTTTTTTTTTACCATACCAAACCTGGTATCTATCATCCTTGGCTATTTAGTTATACTGAAAAAAATTGTGAGAGGAACTTTGGCTGCCACGTCACTTGAGAGGCTCGACAGCCGAGCTATGCACGATTATTTCACACGTATCCACACACCTATCCAGTCGTTGTTCAGACCGCAACGAAGTGTCATTGGCTGATGTTTTTCGTATGCCAAACCCAACCTCAGTTGTTTTGTTACACATCCCCTATTTCGTCAGCCTATCAGCTGATTCTATCAAACTTGCTTAGAGCCGAATAACGGTCTACTAAGTAAAAATAAAAATAAACTGTTTTCACCAAGTGATTCGCGATCTATTGTGATAATAGGCTCAAACCATTGATTAAACAACGCCTACTGAGGTAGAAAAAAATTATGGCAGCGATACGCCAGCGAAATTCGGTATTACATTTGACAATAAGTAATAAGTGGACAAAGCGTTTATGGACACACGCTTTTCTCTGTTGTATGAATGCATAATTATTAGTACCTAACAAAAATTTTATTATAATTATGTTTACCAACCTCCTTTCTTGCCGGCGTCCATTTTATTTAGTTTTTCCTTTGGCGTTTGTTTTTCTCTTCTTCTTTGGCGTTTGTTTTTCTCTTCTTCTTAATTGGCGCGATAACCGCTTACGCGATTTTGGCCGAGTTTAACAAAGCGCGCCAGTCGTTTCTTTCATGTGTTAGCCGGCGCCAGTTAGAAACACTAAGGGAAACCAAATCCTCCTCCACTTGATCTTTCCAACTCAGAGGAGGCCTTCCTCTTCCTCTGCTACCACCAGCTGGTACCGCATCGCATACTTTCAGAGCCGGAGCGTTTGCATCCATTCGGACGACATGACCCAGCCAACGTAGCCGCTGGATCTTTATTCGCTACGCTATGTCTATGTCGTCGTAAAGCTCATACAGCTCATCATTCCATCACTTGCGATATTCACCGTTGCTAATGTGCAAAGGTCCAAAAATCTTTCGCAGAATCTTTCTCTCGAAGCACACGCCAAGCGCCACTTTATCGGATGTTGTCATCGTTCACAATTCGGCGCCATATGTTACGACGGGCATGATGAGAGCCTTATAGAGTGTTAGTTTTGTTCGGAGAGAGGGCTATACTACTCAGTTAGTAGTCCAAAGTAGCACTTGTTGGCAAGAGAGATTCTACATTGGATTTCCAGGCTGACATTGTTATAGGTGTTAATGCTGGTTCCTATATAAATTAAGACTTTTACAACTTTGAAATCATAACTGTCAACAGTGATGTGGGTGCCGATACGCGAGTGCGCCGACTGTTTGTTTGAAGACAGGAGGTACTTCGTTTTGTTCTCGTTCACCACCAGACCCATTTGCTTTGCCTCTTTATCCAGTTTGGAAAAGGCAGAACTAACAGCGCGGTTGTTAAGGCCGATAATGTCAATATCATCGGCATACGCCAACAATTGTACGCTCTTATAAAATATTGTGCCTGAGCTATTAAGCTCTGCGGCTCGCACGATCTTTTCCAACATCAGGTTAAAGAAGTCACTCGACAGCGAGTCACCATGTCTGAAACCTCGTTTGGTATCAATCCCGTGATAATTGGCACAGATTGCAGGATCATCATTCTTATGGATTGGGCAAAGTACACTTAAATTCCAATCGGCAGGTATGCTTTCATCCGACCATAGTTTGCATAGAAGCTGATGCCTGCACCTTACCAGCTCCTCGCCGTCATGTTTGAATTGCTCAGCCGGCAGTCCGTCGGCTCCCGCGGCTTTATTGTTCCTCACCTCGTCTTGGTCGGGTAGTGGAACGACAGTTCCGTCGTCAACGATAGGAGTATCGGAATTTTCACATTCTCTGTGACAAGCGCATCTGTCACTGTTTAACAAGTTCCAGTAGTGTTCCCTCCATAATTTAAGTACGCTCTGCCAGTCACCAAATCGCCGTCTATGTTCTTACAGGAAAACGCCCCGGTCTTAAAACCTTCTGTAAGCCACCGAACTTTCTGATAGAATTCTCGGGCACTCACATATTTCGGCCTATCGTTTCTTCTTTCTGATAATACATACGTCTTTCTTCCTTTCTTAGCTCTCGGTAGCTATCCCACATGGCTCGCGTTGAGCCCGATCGCAGCGTGGCTCTATAGGCAGCATCTTTTCTTTCTGCGGCAGCATGACATTCCGTATCGTACCAACTTTTGTTTTCACGAGGGGTGCCTTTTATATTTCGGGATTAGAGAACAAAAACAAATTTTAATAATCGAAAATAACTTTATTGTTTTTCAAAATATTCTCCATGAAGATCTATACACTTTTGCATGCGTTTGAACCAATTGTCGAAGCACTTTTGGCACTCTGAATGAGGTACCTCCAAAACATGCATTCTGAATGCCGCAACCGCTTCTTCAGGTGTCGAGAAACGTTCACCTCTCAGTTGGTTTTTTACGTACGGGAATAAAAAGAAGCCATTCGGTGCCAAGTCAGGACTCTACGGCGGATGACCCATTAATTCGATGTTTTGGGTGTTAAAAAATGCAGTTGTTTGAGCCGATGTGTGAGAGCTCGCATTGTCATGGTGAAGAGTGATCCGTCTTTGGCGATTGGTTTTCCTAATTTCTTGGAAAACAACTGGAACAGAATTTACTGTTCTGCGTTGTTCTAGTGGTACGGTTGCGACATGTCCAGTTTTTCCGAAAAAACAGTCGACCATTTGCTTGGAAGTGCTTCGTGCGCGAAGAACTTTTGTTGGATTTGGCTCATATTGAAACACCCATATAGTCGACTGCTGTTTACTTTTGGGCTCATACGCGTAAATCCATGATTCACCACCTGTCACGATGTCATAGACGTGTTTCGAAGCCCCGCGATCGTATTTTTTGAGCATTTCCTTCGACCAATCGACACGAGCCTGTTTTTGAGCGATTGACAAATTGTGTGGGATCCGCGAACAAATTTTTTTGACAATCAAATGTTTATGCAATATTGAATGTATGCTGGACCCACTAATACCTAAGATTGTCTCAATCTCACGATAGGTAACATGACGATCTTGCAATATCAGTTCGCGCACAGCATTAATGGTTTTCGGAACAACAACTGATTTTGGACGACCTTCACGAAATTCGTCTTGGAGTGAACTACGACCACGATTGAATTCACCATACCATCGATAAACACTGGTCCTTGATGGAGCTTCATCGCCAAAAAATGAATTAAGTTCATCATCCATGCAACGTTGCTGAGTTGATCCACGTCGAAAGTTGTAAAAAATAATCGCACGAAAATGTTCACGATTTAATTCCATTTTTGGACCGAGATGAATCTTTTAAGTTAATGTAAACAACACAAATAGCGCTGGTATTTCAAAACGTTCTGAGTACGTAAAAGCCAAAAAATGTCAAACTTTGCGATACAGCTGTCAGTTGCCAGATTGCAACACCAGGGCTGCCAAATCCTGCCAAATAAAAGGCACCCCTCGTACATTCATAAAAATAATTATCGATAACACAGGGTTGTACGGAAAAAAGTAACTTTATAATCTAGGATTATTTTATAATCTCAGATTTCGGGTGACAAATTCTGTATGGTTCATGTCACTTTTTAATTATGGAATGGGAGTGAAGCTCGAAAAAGTAGATAATCTACTTGTATGTGAACCTATTATAAAATATATGAAATGCATAGTTTTTGATACACAAAAGTACATTTTATTTAAATCTTCATTTATGGTGTATGGAATTTACAAAATATCATATTACAAACTTCATTGTTTATTTTTGTTTTATTTTGTTGCAACCATTGTTCCTTTACACTTTTACAGAGAGGCTGCTGTGAATTTTCTATACTTGTATATATGTATGCATGTATATTGTATATTTTATTTCGGATTGACATTGTACGTTTTCGAACATTTTAACTTTGCTGAATTACAGTGTTTTAAATGTGCTTTTATGCATAATATTACATATAAACTTGTTTTTTACAAGACTTCCATGTGTGTATGTATGTGTCCATTGACAGGCTAAATTAAATTTGAAATGGAAACCGGTGCCGTTTTCCATTATTTGCGGGCACAAAAATGTGATTTCCTCAAAGTAGGGGTGTTGCCATGATACAAAAAAGAAGGTAGTTACGTGCCCACTGTTTGGCCACCATACTCGTATTAGCTGCCTCGTAATTAGGCAGATTATGACATTTTGTGCTACCATACCTCAAAGCGTACAGTAATCCAATGATGAAACTAAATTTAATTTAACCAGATCATATATTTGAAGAAGAAAGAAAAAAGTGACCGCGACGGTGCGCTTTTGACACCAAGTTTGTTGTTGTGAAATGTTACAAAGAGTATAAAGAAAAAAAAATTGTGACTGAGTGCGATTATTAATGGCAGAATATGACATATAAGTAAAAAAGCATAACACATGCCCGGATAGTATGACTAAGAGAAACATCAGAGATAGTTTTGAAAAAGCCGTCGATAGTTCTTCGGAAAGTGCAAATGGAGAATCCAGTGAAGTAATTAACAATTACAAATATGTACGTAATAAAGCCAGAAAGTGTAGATTTTGCTTTTGATATTGTAAAGAGTTTTTTGCAAGATGTGAAAAAAATGATCCAAGTCTTGTTATTTACTGTGGATTAGACTGTGTGGAATATAAAGCTTTACTGTCTCTTTAGAAGAAGGAAATAAGGAGAGCACAAAGAAGCTCCCCGCAGAGTTTCTGTGCCAGTTTAGACAAGACTGCTTACGAAGTCTCAGAAAGATTCTTGCTAAATCCCCATTGTTCCCATTTTAATCTGCAAGGATACAGGGGAATGGACACACACTACTGACAGATACCCACTTTCCCCGTTGCAGTGATGAATTAGCTATGCGCAATACAAGGAGTGATGAGAATTTCGAGAGCCTGGTATCAACCCAACTATGTTGGATTCTGCACTGAAAATCTTTTGACCGGTTTTGCAGAAAATAGGCTCTGTACTAATACCGAGGCTGATCTTTAAACTGTCTGAGGCTAGAAGCTGGAGATTAGCTAAGACTGTTTTTATACCTAAACCGCTTGAATGTAGTTACTTGCTTCCCAAGGACTACAGACAAATTAGTCTCATATCATTCTGCTTGAATCGTACCTTAAGGAAAGGACTGAACCTATCCTACAGTCACTAACTGTCTGCATGCTTACACGAAGGGAAAATGCACTGAAATAGCTCTTCATAGGGTGCTGCTACAGTTAGAAAAAGCGCTGCACTATAAAGAATATGCGATGGGAGTTGTCCTTGATATATCTGGAACCTTTAACAATGTGTCTACGGAAGTTTTGATAGAAGTCCTAGAACCAACTGGTGTAGAGCTTACTATTCGGTACTGGATCGGCAGCCTATTAAACTGTCGGATTGTGATGGCCCAATGAGAGTCAAGTACAATTTCAAAAAAGGTAAACAGAGGGAATACACAGGGAGGAGTATCTCTTCTATGGAATCTAGTGCTGAATCAGATTCTCATCAAACTTGGGGATAGCGGACCAAAACTGATGTCATACACTCACAACTTGGCTGTCATCATCTCAGGTAGGTGTCCTCAAACGTTGAGTGAAATACTCACAAGGACGTTCAGAGAACTATACAAGTGGACGGAATTGGTCAGACTGAAAGCAAATCCAGATAAGATGGACTTAGTACTATTCTCCAGAAATTACAAGATATCCAACGGTTCAATACTGGTAACTGTTTATTAAAAATCGCCAAGATATGTATTACGAACTATGTTTAACACGACTCCAACAACACTGGTAAAACAACAGACTATGTGTAATATCAACGCTTTAGAGGGCAAACAGAGGGCCGCCATTTTGATGCCAACTGTTTAATATTATTGACGTGCGGAAAGTGAATTCAAGAATAAATTGGCATCGTCAAATATTCAAACGGATAAAATTAAGGTATTTTGAAAAAACTGCGTACTAAACACACTGCAGGCTCGAGTGTTTATATGAGCAATACAAAAACAAATGTATTCGGTATCAAATTTTTCACGACTCAAGTTCCGCCGGTAAAAATTACTCCAACTGTTATGCAGCGCAAATGAAAAAAAATTGGTTGAAAGTAAATGCCACTCCCTTCTGCGGCCATCACAGCCACGGTTAGCAAATGGGTAACTACCACCCACAAGTGAGCTTGGCAGGCTGAGAGAGGCTGCAGATGGACTAAACTGATGTTACCTGTCATGTCCGATCGACTGTCGCAAACCCTTCTGTCATTAAGCAGAGGGGAGTGCAGACGGCTGGTTGGACTGATGACGGGCCAGTTTCTGTGGGCAAAGCACATGGAAAGGTTGGGCATCTCAGACAGTGTACTCTGCCGAGCTTGTGAAGAGGAGGATGAGACGGCGGACCACTTCCTGTGTGTCTGCCCCACCTTCGCTCGAATCAGGTTTGAGGTCTTTGGCACTGATGTGTTAAGAAGCGACCATCTTGGCTCCTTGGGACCACAAGATCTACTCAGATTTCCTCGGAGATTGGGTAGATTTAAAGAAAATTAAAAGGGAATCCAAGTGTAGTACAATGGACTAAATTAATGTCTGAGTGCTGCACTTGCTAGTTGTCCCGACAAAAAAAAAATGGAAAAAACTTGCACAGTCATCTCGCGTTTACGCGTTGAGCGTTATAAAGTTTACTGGCTGCAAAAGAACAAAAAAAGGATTTTTTTTTGGATTTACCGCTTGGTTTGTTAGGCTACGGTCCGCTCAAAGATATTCACATTGAAAAATCTAAACCTATATACGTGTATATCTGATATCTGAGCACGTTCAACCATTCAAAAAATGGAAAACTTCCAATGGCGATGAAAGCAGTGATGATAAATATCAATTGTAAAACATTCAAAAATAATGTAACACCTTTCAAATTTTAGAATTAAGGGTACCCGGTGGTCTAGAGCACGAAAATTTCACCTATTTTCACGATTTTTTTTTTGCCATTAAAAATTTAAAAAACTATGTTTCAACTTTTCGGGCTTATTAGTACGTTTATTGAGCATACAAAAAAATTTTTTTTTTACTTTTGAAACAATATTTATTATTATAAAAATGCCACTGAAGATGACCCTCTCGAAAAATCGAACCCGGACGGCGTAGATGATTTCGAAACTTCTACTAATCTGAAACACAAAATTAAAGAAGATTCTTAATCGGAAAGAGTGCAGTTATGATCGGACCTAGAACAAATCAAAAAAATGAAAAATTGGGTTTTTTCACTAGTTTTTTGGTTTAAAAAATAGGAAATTATTTAAATAAAATTATGATTCTAGTTCCGATAATAGCGATACATGTTGTGAACAACATATCCAAATTTCAAGTGATTCGGTTGAATAGTTTTTTTGTTTTCATCCCCGCCGTGCCGAAAAAAGTAGTTTCGAGATAAATGAGTTTAAAGTTTGAGGTACAGGAGCGCGCGGACCACTCTCTACCTAGTTAATGGGCTGTAAGCTTTAATACTGGGAGTTTGAGCATGAAAATCTCACCGTATATTCTTAAGATACTATGCTTTCGAAATATCGAAAAAATAAAAAATCGATTTTTTGAAATTTCTAGACCACCGGGCCCCCTTAAAATAAAATAAAACAAGGTACAGTTCTTTGCCTTTTAAATTTAATGGACTAATAGCAAGCAAAATCAGTTTCAATGATAACGCAGAGACTGTAGATTTGTTTTTGTTATTTCATACTAAATACAAGAAAACAAAAATCTGCTTGAATATTTAATTTGAATGCGAAGTAAGCAAATGAATACTTAGGGGTAATTCTGGACTCTAAACTTAGCTGGACATTAAACATTGAAGAACGGGTAAAGAAAGCAGAAATCGCTTTATGTATATGCCTGTAAGCGTATGCTGGGAAGAAGAGTATACATTATGGTTGTATAAGGCGGTTATACGACCAATTTTAACGTATGGCTCTGTAGTTTGGTGGAAAGCTCTAGAGAGAGAATACAACATCAAATTACTTAGCAGAATACAAAGATCAGCCTGTGCAATAAAAGTCGGTGCGATCAGATTATGTCCTAGAGAGGCTCTCAATGCACTGACACACGTTATTCCGGTAGATCTACATATCAAGAAGATGGCAACCATGAGTGCATTTAGGTTAAATGAAGCGGGTCGCTGGAAGGAAAAAGCTCATGGTCATGCTAGTCTATTACTGCGACAAACCCAGCACACCTCGAAGAGGACTGACTACATCGTCCCGACGGTGACATTCAGCAGAAATTTTGGCAATCTCTTTCCATCTCGGAAAGAATGGAATAAGGGATTCTCACTAAAGAAGTTCGACACTACAGTCTATACAAATGGCAGTAAAATGGATTGTGGTGTTGGAGCTGATATATATTCTCATAGACTTAAAATTGAAAGATCTGTGGGTCTCCCTAATGCTTGCAGTGTCTTTCAGGCGGAAGTACTGGCAATTGGGGAAGCTTGTAGGCTACTAATCGTAGATCCCTCTTTTGAGGGCAGTATCGCCATTTTTTCGGATAGCCAAGCTGCAATCCAGGCACTGGGTTCAGCTACAACAACCTCTAAAGAGGTGGAGCAATTCCTGCTTTGCTTACCATCTTGAGCGAAAACCATAAAGTTACCTTAATCTGGGTCCCGGGACATCGGGGCATCGAAGGTAAAGAAAAGGCGGATGAACTGGCAAGAAGGGGATCTGCCATGAATAACGCTCTTGCAGAATCGCTATTCACACCACCAGATGCAGTCAAGAGTGCAATTTCCCTAACATACCTTCGAATCGCAGATTGTAGATGGAGAGACCAGACAAAATGCAAAATTAGCAGAACGTTATGGCCCACCTACAACCTTAAGTAATCGTCAACATAGATCAACATGAAACGACGGGACGCCTGGAGACTAACGGCAGTCATAACTGGCTTTTGGTCTGTGGGAGAACAAGCAGCCAAAATGGGCATCCCTCACAACACATACTGTCACAGCTGTAAACAACCGGAGGAAAAGGAAACAATCTTCCATTTCCTCTGCGAATGCCCTGCCCTATGGAAGGACAGAATGTTAACCCTGGGTAAACCGTTGTTCGAGAGTCTGGAACAGCTGTTTGGCTTTGATGTCAACAACCTGAACCGTACATACTGGATATAGTCATGCTGTAAATAACGTTGGTAACGAGGATGTGGCAACAAAATGGTGCTGAAGCACTAGTTGGATTCTGGAAGAATCACCACTTAAACCAACCAACCAACCAAGCAAATGAATTTGAGAATTTCAAAAATAATTTAATTGAAAAACAAAATCGTAAATGACGCGAAGAATACAGACAATTTAACAAATTCAATTGGGGGTTATAATTTACTGAGCTGGTAGAGCAATTCAATTTTTTTAACTACAATTTATGCTTCTTTACTGATCACAAGTAAAACTCAACACTTTGTCATAGTATTCTTCAAAATATATTACATATTATGTAAAATTCTTCTTTCATCCAAAAATCCGGTAAAGTAACACGCGCTGCCATTTCTTTACATGCCAAAACTCTGCTTTGTATTGTACAAAAGAGGGCTAATGAAACTACTTATTTTTTGTATCATGGGGTTTACTGCTTAATTTATAACTTTTATGAAAAAACTTAAATTAATTGCCTAAGAGGAAAGTGCATAAAAGACATTTTCTCTTTTCCAGTTTTTGTTTGTCTTTTTCCTTTGTAATTACATATTGTAAATAGATTCACAAAATCAAATTTCCAGTAATATCAGTAAAATGCAGCTAAGAAATTTGTTTTTATTTCGAATAAAATATTTTGTTTACATGGCGATAAATCATAAAACATACTTATTTATTTATATGTGATGTTAATTGCTAGAATAGTACACTCACAGCAACAAATACGTTCGTGCGTATGCAAGCATGTAAGAGTGCACTATTTACTCACTCCTTACTCACGAGCGATGACACTGCAATACTCGTATATTTCGCGAACTCATTAAACAGTTCGAATGTAAGAGAATTGTTTTTGCGCTATGTGCCTGTAAACACGCGTAAGTTTGAATAAGTGAAACATTGTGGTCATCGATCGCAGTAAAGAGTTATAAAATGCATTACAAATTTACTTGTAAATAATTACTAATAGTTGTGCAATATACGTATGAATAAGTATAACACATAAACAAATATGAACAACACAAAGTAACAGCAAAACATTTATAACATAACTCCAAAAGAATATATAAAAATAAATAAAAACCAACATTGGAAATAAATTCGCACGACTCGTTTTGATATGGCAAATGATATTTTGTTATTTACAACTAAATTTACAAAAAGTAACTTTTACCAAAGAAAAATTTTTCGAAAATGATTTAACTACTTTACGCATAGGATATACACATAAACTCTCACTTAAACGCTTACTTAGTTGGATCTGCTTATAAATGCCAGTTTGAAAGGGAAATTTAGTAGACTTTGCACATAGTTGGTAGGCTTAAAAGTATGATTTCATTGCATGGCTGCTGGCGAAAAAATTTAATTTCAGGACATATGCAAAAGTATCAGGTAGGGACTCGATTTAGGAAATGTTTTTTTTTAATTTTAAAATTTATGAGTGATTCCAAAATAACCAAACTTTGATTGCTATCGATAAAAAAATTTCTGAATCGCCACCCAATGAGCCAGACATTTTGACAAGGTATCAAACTTCAAAAACACATGCAAGAAAAATGTGGGCAATATATTTTGATACAGATGCTTTCCATTTCAATTCAACCGGGCTATTCGGGACATGTTCTTCGATTTCGATGTAACTCAAATATGTTGCTCTCAGGTCAAAATAATGAGACACGTGTTTTTTTGTTCGCCCGAAAAAATTTTATTTTCAAGCTTTATCGGCAATTTTGTTTTTCGGTTCAAAATCGATTTTTTTTTAATTATATAAAATTTTTTTTTTTAAATGCTCATAACTTAGTCAAAAATGAACCGAATTTAATAATTTTGGGTTCAAAAGATCGTCATTACTTACACGAGCGACTTCATGTAGAAACAGTTGCAAAAAAGTAGTTGAAAATTTTTATTTTGCAGAAAACAAGAAGTGCGAAACAGGTTTTTTACTCAAAAATGCATTACTCAAAAACAACGCATTTTAGCTACAGGGTATTCCGCTTAATTGAAGTTTGAGGTGTCCTTTTGATTTGGAAAAAGTTATAAAAAAAAATACACTTTTTGAAATATTGAATTTCGAAAAAATTTCCATTTTTTTTCTTTTTTGCTAAATAAAAAATTTTCAACTACTTTTTTGCAATTGTTTCTACATGAAGTCGCTCGTGTGAGTAATGACGATCATTTTGAACCCAGAATTATTAAAATCGGTTCATTTTTGACTAAGTTATGGGCATTTAAAAAATTTTTTTCTTATATAATTAAAAAAAATCGAGTTTGAGCCGAAAAACAAAATTGCCGATAATTCTTAAAAAAAAATTTTTTCGGGCGAACAAAAAAATACGTATCTCATTATTTTGACCAGAGACAAACATATTTAAGTTACATCGAAATCGAAGAACATGACCCGAATAGCCCGGTTGAATTGAAATGGAAAGCATCTACACTAAAATCAATATTTTTGATTGCAATTCTGGAGGATCTTAAACTTTTGCGCCAGACCGAATTTCATGTTAGTGGATGCTATTTTATTGTCCATAAGTGTGGTGTTTCAAAATGTGGCTTTGTGATGACGTGAATTGGAGTGTGAAAGATTAGGAAACTGGATTACACAAATACGCATATAAAATGCTATACTAACCACTTAATGGCACTAAAAGTTTTATATAAATTTTTATATTTGTATATTTGAAATATTTTAACTACAAATTTTTTATTTATTTATATTTTTGAACCTATTTGTTCTGACGTCACTGTCTTATGCCAATAAAAAATAAGGACAACCTTGGAGGTGTAAATGATATTTTAGCTGTTTTCATACAAACACATTACCCTCGTTTGCCAAAAGAACTTGATAACTCAAAAACAATTTTTTTTTTCATGCAGTCCAAGAAATTCATGGCGATATCAATTGGCAATAAGTGAGTTTCCTCTTCGGCAATGCATTAACATACGCAAACTGCCTTTGCAGCACCAGCAAATGTTCATAAATGTAAATTTCGTACCGCTACGATTTTTTTTCATATACATCCCGTTGCAAAATTATAAACACACAACTATTTTTTTTTTTATAAAACTACAGTTTTTGTTAAAAAAAAACATATAACGTAAAGTTTCACACTTTATAGCATTTTTTTATTTAATCAAAACTTTTAACATTTAATCAGAATTTTTAGAGGTTTTCTGTGTATGTTTCAGTGACTATAAAATGACGTTGATTTTTGACAATTTTTTTCACTTAGATGACACGTCTTGACTTTTCTTTCCTACAAAGGGCATGCTCGGACGTTTTTATATGGAAGAAAAAGCCGAAAACCGTAAAAATTTTTTTTTTTTTTTTTCAAAAATTAACAGAAATTTGTAGGGACTGAAGCAGGGTTCACAGAAAATATCTAAAAATTCTGATTTCGTTTAAAAGTTTTGATATTAAAATGATTTTGATACTCAAATGACTTGGTTATACTAAAATGCAAGCGGCTATAAAACTGCATACCCGAAAAATTCTAAAAATTCTGTTTAAAAATTTGAAAGTTTTGATGAAATTTTAAAAAATTGTGTCGAAGCTCGCAACTTTTTTTATATGGTTTTTGTTGTAGTATGCACAATATCTTTGTACAAAAGGGGTGCATTTGTAATTTTTTGGATGCCTATGGTGTACGAATCAGTAGTGGTGGCCCAGGCTTGCCAAAATTTACATTAAAAGTGAAACGATTCATTCGGAAACGATAATAAAATGTATCAAATGATTTATTTTTAGGAATTTTGTGTTTGGTAAATCTTTGAAAATCAAAAGCTTCCTCCCTTAAAGCTGAACGTATAGGTTTTTTCTTACAACCAACAAAAAATTCTTAATTCCAAAAAAGAAAAAAAAACAAGAAAAAATTCTTGTCTCGTATAAAGTAAACACTTTCAATTTATTTAGTGCAGCAAAGCACGTGATCTCAAATGTAACCAAATATAAGCAAAATGTGAAGATTTATACCACAGCTACACCTGTGTTCACAATAATAGCAGCGCTACATATTGCACGGTTTTTACTATTTATTAATTTTTTATAAAAATATATTTATAGTTCATAGGACAACAAAAAATGTTTGAATTCATGCTACAACAAAAATTATTTATTTTAAAATTTCAAACTTGTACCAAATTTTAAAAATTCCACAAATTTTCATTAAAATTCACAATAAATTTTGACAAAATTTTGAGAGAAATTCTCGGTATGCAATGTAGCCAATTTAATTGTGGTATAAAAAAGTGTAAGTTGGGAGGGGCTCAAAATTTGCACTGATTTTTGATAATTTTTGTTTTTGAGGACGTAATGCATTTTCTTCCATCTAACGAATGTTGGAAATGTTTTTGTATGGAGAAAATGCATAAGACCTCCAAAAAAAATTTTCAAAAATCAACACGAATTTTGACCCTCTCAACTTATTAAATTCAACAACATTCAATTAAATTGGCTACAACATTGCATACCCAGAATGTTTAAACACTAAAATTCAATGGGCTATAAAATTGCATACATAGAACTTTTCCAAAAATTCTGAGTGAAAAGTTTGAAATTTTCAGGAAAATCTTTTGCATTTTTTTAAATTTTGTACAAAGAAAATTTCAAGAAAATGTGAAACTTTTTACCCAGAATTTTTAGAAAATTTCATATTTTCATGAACCTTTTTTGAATTTTTTTAAATTTTTTACAAAGCTTGAAATTTTAAGTTAAACGATTTTTGTTGTGAAATGAATAATGCTTTTATCATTTTTCTAGAAATTCTGAGTAAAAAGTTTTAAATTTTCGTAAAATTTTTTGTGATGGTTTTTTTTTTAATTTTGTACAAAATTTGAAATTTTAAGTTAAATGATTTTTGTTGTGAAATGAATAATGCTTTTATCATTTTTCTACAAATTCTGAGTGAGAAGTTTGCAATTTTCAGGAAAATCTTTTGAATTTTTTATAATTTGTAGAAGGTTTGAAATAAAAAAAAATTTCATGAAAATGTGAAACTTTTTACCCAGAATTTTGAGAAAATTTGATATTTTCATGAACCTTTTTGAATTTTTTTAAATTTTTTACAAAGTTTGAAATTTTAAGTTAAATGATTTTTGTTGTGAAATGAATAATGCTTTTATCATTTTTCTAGAAGTTCTGAGTAAAAAGTTTTAAATTTTCGTAAAATTTTTAGTGATGGTTTGTTTTTTTTAATTTTGTACAAAATTTGAAATTTCAAGTTAAATGATTTTTGTTGTAGCATGAATAATATTTTTATAAAAAAATAAATAAAATTATAATAAATATCAAATAAATAAATAGTCTAAACTTTGCAATATGCCCCGCTACTATTGTTGTGAGCACAGGTGTGCATCTTATGTCAAATCTTAAGCGCTACGAGTTAACCGTGATGCATTTCCGAAGAGGCCCACTAACGCATTAGAAAAAATGGGTGTTTTACTTTCCTTTAGTTTTTTTAGAGTAAACTTTCAAGTCGTCTTTCGTGAATTTTTGTAGTTTTTATACTTTTGTTTTAGTTTTGATACCTTTGAAATTATTTTTCAAGTCGTCTTTCGTGAATTTTTGCTTTTTCGACTACTGATGCAACAAACGAGCGATGTGCAGTTTTTATACCTTTGAAATTATTTTTCAAGTCGTCTTTACTTTTTATTAGCTAGTAGGTATATTTTTCGAATTTCTGTTTGCTAAAATTGCACTTACCTAAATTACAAAAATTCCACATTAAAACTTTTACTTTACATACTTTAAATCGAAATAAAGAGAAACTACTTGTAGAGTACACACATACTTAGATATCAATTCGCGTTAAACTACACCTACAGATTTTTACAGTTTCAAGAGTATTTGAAGACATTGAGGCATTACACATACACTTTTATACTTACATATATGTAAAACGGAAGAGAGATAGAGGTTTTTTTTTTTGTTTTATCTTTTTTTTAAACAACTGAGTTCTACATATCCGCATGATTTACGGCCTTTGCTTAATGCATGCGAGTATATCAAAAATAATCGAGAATGTCTGGAAAGTGAATATTCCCAACAACTGAGTGTTTTGTGTACATTTGTCACAGTTGCCAGTCAAAGAGCTATTTGAGCAGCTTTTTGCTTTTCTTCTGTTTCTGCCTAGAACATTTTTCAATAACTTCAATCCATTTTTACTGCCTTACAATTGTAGAAGAGTTTGTATGTTTGCATAGATATACACGTACGGCTTCTTGTATAAGTGTGTGTGTTGTTGTACATTGATAATAAAGAGGCGAGTATATTTAAAATAGCAATTTTGAAAAATAGGCGCCTAAGCTAGAGTTTTTCGTATTTCGTTTTCTTTTTATAATAAATATAAATATTTCCGTCCTTCCGTGACATTTTTCTGCTTTTTAATAAATTTGAATATTTTTTTTAGCTTTCACTGTTTTTTGTTTTTAATACATACATATAACTTATGCTTAATGTTACATTTGTTGCCAATTTTCGTTTTTGTTTACTAGAAATATGCAGCTTTATTTTAATTTTTTCTATTAAATTTCGAAATACAATAATTTTTGCTTCAGTTTTTTCTTCGTCTTAATTTGTTGTAATTTTGTTGTTTACGTGATTGTGTTTGATTTCAATTTTATTTATTTATTTTATTATTTCTTGTAATTTATTTATTAACTTTATTTTTCACTTTTCGTCATCGTCATTCCATATACCGTTCATTTTTACGTCATTAACATCATCGATCTGGCATCTTGTGGTGTTTGCATGCTGGAGTGTTGCATTGAATTTCACGCCTTGGCTCCGGGTATCTTCGACAACACTTTCGTTAGATCGACACCGGTGAGTGCATTGATTGACGGTGGTAATTGTGCTACTAAACGTGTTACATCGTTTGTTAAATTGTCATTGCCACCAATGAGTACGATCTCATCGGTCTTGGCGAGTGGTGCAGCTACTTCGGCAGCGATCTGCAAATAAAATGAAATTGAATAAGAATTGAAACGAGCAAAGGGATTATGAGTAAGCTGTCGTAAAATAGAAAAAACAATTTCATATTTGGTAACACAAAAAAAAAAAAAAGAAATAAAAAAGTCCAAAATTTTTCTAACATTCTGACTAAATAGTATGAGATTTGATGAACATTTTTTTATTATTTTTTTTATTTTGGACAAAATTTGAAATTTGAGTTATACTACATGGTCCAATAAGTTCATAAGGTGAGAGGGTAAAAACAATTTTTTCAACCAAAATTCATTTTATTCTTTAACATAGGTCCTTTCTAGGGCGATACACTTTTCCCAACGTTCTTCTAACATTTTGATGCCTTTCGAAAAATGATCGATAGAAAGTCCTTCAAAATACGCGTCTGTTTCCCATTCAACTTCTTCATTTGATCGAAATCTCTTTCCCTGAAGCCATCTCTTCAAGTTTGGAAACAGCCAATAGTCCCTGGGGGCCAAATCTAGAGAATACGGTGGATGGGGAAGCAATTCGTAGTGCAATTCGTGCAATTTTGCCATGAGAGTCGTTGATTTGTGAGCCGGTGCATTGTCTTGGTGGAACAACACTTTTTTCTTTGCTAAATGAGGCCGCCTTTTCTTGATTTCGTCGTTCAAACGTTCCAAAAAGCTGGCATAATACTCGCCGGTGACCGTTTTACCCTTTTAAAGATAGTCGATGAAGATTACACCCCAAAAAATGCTGGCCAAAACCTTTCCAGCCGATTGTTGCGTCTTTGGACGTTCTGGTCGGCTTTGGCCGGCTTCCAACCACGCTGCCGACTGTTTATTCGACTGTAGCGTGTAGTGGTGGATCCATGTTTCATCCATTGTTATGAATCGACGCAAAAAGTCGCTTGGATTGCGGCGAAACAGCTCCAAACAATGCTCAGAATCCATTATTCGTTGTTGTTTTTGGTTGATTGTAAGAAAACGCGGCACCCATCTTCCGACTAGCTTTTGCACACCCAAATGTTTATGCAAAATCATTCCTACTGACCCTTTCGATATGCTTACGGCCTCTGCTAACTCGCGCACTTTCACTTTACGATCATTCAGAATGATACGACGGATTTTTTTGATGTTTTCTGGAACAACTGCTTCATTTGGACGTCCTGAGCGCGCTGCGTCCTCAGTGCCCGTACGACCGCATCTAAATTCACGAAACCATCGTTCAACGGTTCCGATCGACGGAGCGGAGTCCGAATAACACTTCCGTAGCCATTGGTGTATTCCCAGTGGTTTTTTATTTATTAAAAAACAGTGTTTTATCAATACACGAAATTCTTTTTAATCCATTTTTTCACAAAACCAAAAGTAACTTCATTTAAACGACTGTAACTCACAAACTAATCGGCAAAATCTCATGCAAATTTAACAAGTAGCTCCTAAAGGGCGGTTCTCACTAAATACCATATGCTTTTCATATTGACGGCGCCACCTATGCCTCACCTTGTGAACTTATTGAACCATGTAGTAAAAAATAAAAAAATATTGTTGTGAACGCCACTGATATTAACTGCATAGGAGGAAATGTGGTTGAGATTATTTGAAAAAGCGTTATTATGGTCTGATTTCGATCATACGAGGGCGGTTCAATAAGTACCCGTGTTTGATGACAAAGGGCGTTCCTGAGGGAAGTTGGTGTTAGCATTGTGTGCTGCCATCTATCAAACGGCGGCAACACAAATTTCAGACTGATTGATAGATTAGCTTGGATTTGGCAGCTATTCCAGTAAGACATGTTTCGTAATATTCGCTAAGATGGAAAAAGAGCAGTATCGTTCGATAATTCGCTCTTTGTTTTTGGATGGGAAAAAACGCGAGAAGATAAAAGCAAAGTTGGACGCTGTCTATAGAGATGCTTCGCCATCTATGACAACAGGAAGATATTGGTTCAACAAATTTAAACGGGGCGAATATCCGTTGTTGATTCGCTCCTCATCCTTAGCGAATATTACGTTGATTCGTTCCTCATCAACAACGGATGTTCGCCCCGTTCAAATTCGCCCGCAGACGTGGTTACCGCGGAAATCATTCAAAAAGTCCACGACATGATTCTCGTTGATCGACGAACGAAAGGGAGCAAAGTAACAGAGCCCATCGGTGTGTCGACCGGAACGGCAATTAATATTTTACATGATAAGTTGACGATAAAAAATTGTCGGTCCGATGGGTGCCGCGATTGCTCACGGTGGACAACAAGCGGATGCGATTGCTAACTTCGAAGCAGTGTTTGGAGCAATTTAAGCGAGATCCGAAGGAATTTTTGGGTCGAGTTGTCACAGTTGATGAAACCTGGATTCATCATTACACACCAGAAACTAAGCAACTATCAAAACAATCGATTTCTCCCGGTGAATCTTCGAAATGGTGAATGAAATGGAATTCGGTGAATGGCGACGATTTTTTGGGATGCGAACGCAGTTATGCTCATGGATTTTTTAGAATAATGAAGAACGATCACTGGACAATACTACAGTGAGTTATTGGGTCGCTTTCATCAAAAATTGAAGGAGACACGGCCGCATTTGGCGAAAAAGATGGTGCTGTTTCACCACGATAACGCTCCAGTACATTCATCCGGAGTTGTTGCCGCCAAGCTGCATGAATTGCGTTATGAATTGCTGATTGCTTATTCACCCGATCTGGCTCCCTACGACTTTTTCTTGTTCCCTAACATGAAGAAATAGCTCGCGGGAAATAAATTTAGTTCAAACGAGGAAGTCAACGCCGAGACAGAGGCGTATTTTGGAGAGTTGGACAAATCAAATTTTTTGGAGGAGTTAAAAAAATGGCCGGAGCATTGGGACACGTGTATCTTTTCTAAAAGGGGGCTATGTTGAAAAAATTGAATTGAATTGAAAAAATGGATTCTTCATGGATCTTCTTCGAAAGATCAGAATTTATGTTTTGTATGTTTCCTATAGGCTTACAGAATACTGCAACACTTTGCCGATGAAGAAGGTTAGAGATATACCACGCGGCAGAATAAAGGAGAGTAATGCCTGCTATACTACGACGTAAAAACTTCATAGAATTACTTCTGGTATAAACTGAATAATAAGCGTGTGTTCATAACACTGCGTTACAAAAACGAACTTTTTTTCTGTCCTATGAACGAAATATACTTTTTCGGAAAGGGGAGGAAAAATAAAAATACACGTGTATCGGCGATTTTCATGTACACGTCAGAATTTTTTTTTAATATGTATAAAATATAGAGCTCGTAGTCCGCCTGTGTGAAAAACTTTGGATCAATTTTTAACCCTTTTTCCGTAATCCAATCGCGCTGAATTTTTGCAGGCAGACTCGTGGAAATGTTTTTATTATGTAAAATTAAAAAAAAAAATTTTATCAATTCTCAGATTTTCTTAAATTTTTTTTTTTTTTTAATTTTTTTCTAAATTTTCGGCATAACTTGAAGGGACTCCAAATTTTTAAACAACTTATTAACCTTTAATTTATTGTTTCATTCAACACACTCTGTGCCGTTTGTGTGTTTGTTACAGTTCCGGAAGTTCCGATCATCTGACAGTTGCGCTACTAGGAGAAGTATACTTTGACAATTGTTTTAAGTTCTGTTGCGCGAAAACGTCTTTCTGTATATTTCATCTTACAAAAAATGCAGTGCCCGACTCGAAATAACTTTTGTTACGTTTGTGGTTTATTCGCACCAAGTAAAAATTTTAAAAATATTACGAAAACAGTGGTTAATTCGTTTCAGAAAATCTTCAAGACTGCTAATGTTCCTTACTTGTGGTATACTCCGGTCGTGTGCGACTATTGCTATAGAAATTTATGCAAGTTTACTGATGGAAGGTCAACAATAAAGTACTCTGTACCAACAATTTGGCTACCACGTACGGAGCACTGCGGTGAACTGTGCTACTTTTGCGTAACTTTTACTCAAACTAAAGGGTACCAATACTTTCGCCGAAACAAAATTCGCTACGCTAATGTAGAATCGGTTATTCCAGCGGTTCTGTACTCGTACTCACCAGAAGAACGTATAGCGGCTTCTATGGAGATTTTTGATGATGTTCCCGAATTAAGGGATGGAGAACCAACAGTAGCACTTGCATCGAATGCGAGATGCGGTGAACCAGAAGCATCGGAATTTGTACCAACACCCAGTGAACTTGGGACTGCAGTGCCGCATTTAGTAGCGCAAGCCGACTTCAATGACCTTGTACGAGATGGAAATTTGTCAAAGACAACAGCCGAACTCTTTGCATCTCGCTTTAAGCAGTGGAATATAGTGGCGGCTGATTTTAAAATAACAGCCGCTCGTGATCGACGTAGCAGTATTCCATGTGACGAATTTTTTAAATTGCACGAAGATCGGGGAAAAAAACCTGGCTTATTGTTTATTTTAATAAAATTAAATTAATAAAAAAATCGGGGTTTTATATCTCTATTTTAATGCGGAGTGAAATACCTTTCTTTTGATACCTACATCGGCATATCTCATGCAATTTTTTTTTTAATTTCGAACCCTGTGAAACATTGTCAGTGGCAACACCTAGGTGAAAAGTCTAGAAATGTGAGACACTATCTGTGTGCCTAATTTCATTCAAATCCGTTAAGCTAATCCTGAGATCGTGTGGCTATACAGATATGCATAGAAGAATTGCTCGTTTAAAGTTATAAAATACAAAAAAAAAACAAAATTGTGACGTATACATGAAAATCGCCGATACACGTGTATTTTTATTTTTTATCCCCTTTCCGAAAAAGTATATTTGGTTCATAGGACAGAATGTGTGTAACGCGGTGAAGAGAAATTTAAATGCGAGGTGAAAGAGGGATAGTTTTAAATTTTTATTCTTTTTGGATACACCTTAAAATCAAATATAATTTTTCTATTTATGAGGAATTTGCATTCTAATTGTGGCACTGATTACACCGTGTGACAATGAAAGCTATCCAAGAAAAATTTCATATGCACATGAAACTATAGATTTTGTATCGTAATGCATACCCATTTTTTATTTCCTCATATATCTAATTTTTTAAGGACTTGCAAGCCGCAAAGGGCAAAATAAAAACAGAGATATCCATCGAAAAACGAAAAATCTTTACTTCACTTAATCAGACCTATCACTGGCAATTGCAGATTGCGCAGAATTGGAATATGGGCCACTGAGTGTCAGGAGACTCCAATATAGCTTATTCTTTAATGCAGCGCTATAGCGCGGTCAAGGTTGAGACATCTCGACTAATTGCAGCTAGAAGAAAGGCTTAGCCCGACCCAGCTCTATCTTAAGTTTAATAAGGGAACTGGGTTTGGATGAGGCACAAAAGACTATGAGGTAGAAGTGCAAACCTTAAACCTACCTATTCTTGGCACTCAGAGTTGCCTCAGCCTACCGCACTGTCTCTGGCGCTGCAGTCTTTGTGATCAGACGTGGGTGAATAGAATTGGATGCTTTATGTATGCCGTTCTGAGCTCTCCCGAAGTAATACAAAAAGTATGTAGTCCCGGGAAGGCTGTCTACCCAGAAGGAGTGGCCACACCACTCGATGCAGTAAACGATGGTCGCTGTGAGTACGAAATCATTTTGAACTCTACCTCCCCTCACAAAAAAAAAAGAAAAACCAATTGTGTCACTGAATCTAGCGTAGTATGATTTTCGTAGGTTCATCGAAAAAGTCATAAATATGGCCACGGCGAATAGCTAAGTCGAAAATTCGTAATGAATAGAGTTTCAAAGAATTTGTCTGACGTGTTTTGGTTGTCGGAGAAAAGTTTCAAACTAAAATTCAGAAGGATTGATTGAGTACTGTTACTTTGCCAATTTTTTAAATACAGCAAATTAGTAAAATGTGAGTCATCAATATTCACACAACTTGGCAGCACTCTTTCTGGTTCACATTGATTCAGTGATAGCAGATTTCTCGTAGTCGTAGGGTTGTATACGTAACTTTTCTACGACGCGCTTAGTGATACGAGGGTGCCTTTTATATTTCGGGATTTGGCAACCCTGGTGTTGCAATCTGGTAACTGACAGCTGTATCGCAAAGTTAGACATTTTTTGGCTTTTACGTACTCAGAACGTTTTGAAATACCAGCGCTATTTGTGTTGTTTACATTAACTTAAAAGATTCATCTCGGTCCAAAAATGGAATTAAATCGTGAACATTTTCGTGCGATTATTTTTTACAACTTTCGACGTGGATCAACTCAGCAACGTTGCATGGATGATGAACTTAATTCATTTTTTGGCGATGAAGCTCCATCAAGGACCAGTGTTTATCGATGGTATGGTGAATTCAATCGTGGCCGTAGTTCACTCCAAGACGAAGTTCGTGAAGGTCGTCCAAAATCAGTTGTTGTTCCGAAAACCATTGATGCTGTGCGCGAACTGATATTGCAAGATCGTCATGTGACCTATTGAGATTGAGACAATCTTAGGCACTAGTGGGACCAGCATACATTCAATATTGCATAAACATTTGACTGTCAAATAAATTTGTTCGCGTTGGATCCCACACAATTTGTCAATCGCTCAAAAAAAAGGCTCGTGTCGATTGGTCGAAGGAAATGCTCAAAAAATACGATCGCGGGCCTTCAAAACACGTCTATGACATCGTGACAGCTGATGAATCATGGATTTACGCGTATGAGCCCGAAAGTAAACAGCAGTCGACTTATGGGTGTTTCAAGATGAGCCAAATCCAACAAAAGTTGTTCGCGCACGAAGCACTTCCAAGCAAATGGTCGTCTGTTTTTTCGGAAAAACTGGACATGTCGCAACCGTACCACTAGAACAACTGCATTTTTGAGCACCCAAAACATCGAATTAATGGGTCATCCGCCGTATAGTCCTGATTTGGCACCGAATGACTTCTTTTTATTCCCGTACGTAAAAAACAAACTGAGAGGTAAACGTTTTTCGACACCTGAAGAAGCGGTTGCGGCATTCAGAATGCATGTTTTGAAGGTACCTCATTCAGAGTGGCAAAAGTGCTTCGACAATTGGTTCAAACGCATGCAAAAGTGTATAGATCTTCATGGAGAATATTTTGAAAAACAATAAAGTGATTTTCGATGGTTAAAATTTGTTTTTGTTCTCTAATCCCGACATATAAAAGGCACCCCTCGTAAGGTTGCAAACTGTTTGCACTCGATTCACGTATGCCTGATTACATACGTACATATATGTGTACATATGCATATTCGGAGCTTTGTTTTGATAAGATAAGAGGAGCAACAAAAACAAATAAAAAACAGACAAACAGCTTTGAGGTAGTCCCACTCACCTTAGGCAGAGATTCAAGTACTATGTTCATAATGGCAGCATCACCGTACTGCCTATACACCTGCGCCTTACACTTCATGCTGAGGGCCTCCGCTTTGCCCACCACTTCAATAGCAAGAGCCTCAGCTGTACCAATTTTGCGTATCTTCTCGGCCTCAGCGCGGGCAGCTTCGATTGTTTGGCATCTTTAAAATACAGAAAATAAAATCGGTTAGCGATTTTTATTCAAAGCAAAACGTTTCCGCCTACTCACTGTTTGCCCTGTGCTATAGTTTGTACACGATGTGCCTCCGCTTCGGCTGGCAGTTTCACGGTAGCCATGAGTTCGCGTTCCTTGCGTTGCACTTCCTGTGCTTCGATTTCGATTTGTTTACGTCGTTCGACAACTTCGATTTGTATCTCCTCATTACGTATTCTTTGGCGTATCTTCGCCGCTTGCAATTCATAAGCCAATTGCGATTCGGCCTTCGCTGTGTTGATCTCCTGATCAAAGTTTGCTTTCTGCAACTTATACATACGCGAATTGTCCTCGATCTTAGTATCCGTGGAGTATTTTACATCCATGGCGCTTTTTTCACATTCAGCTTCGCGTATGCCGGCGTCACGATTGGCCTCAGCCACGCCCGCATCGGCGTCTCGCTTAACGCTCGCCGTTTGCGCCTTGCCCAGCGAGGCCAAATATTGCACTTCATCGTAGACGTCCTTGATGGTGAATGAGAGTATTTCAATGCCCATGCGGCCGACATCAGGTGCGGCCACCTCTCGCACCAGCGCTGCGAATTGGTCGCGATCTTTGTACACCTCTTCGACTGTAAGAGTTCCTGTAATTGTACAAGAAAATATATGGTAACTACAGATGTTTGGCAAATTTAAAGGTTCTAGATTATATGAACTTATTGCTAGATTATCCAAGCATATCAGCAAAATATTAATCTTATGTTTATATGGAACTCCAAAGTTTTTTTAATACAGGGACTTGATAGTTTCATACATTACTTAATTTTCATTTTTTTGTTTTTTCCTTGTTCACTCCTCTCGCGAGCATAGGGCCTCGACAAGACTTGTCTTGCGTTGGTTTCGTTAATCTATTTGATTTCTGACAGGGTAGGTGATTAGCCTGCCGCTACCAGTTTTAAATAGTGGGAATGCCCACTTGTCCTTACTGCTTGGAGCGTCATCTGTGTTTCACATTTTTCTGCCAGAAGAATCGCACAGATGGTTGAGCACTTCGCTAAATTTGGTGTGTCTGCGCTATTACCGCGGTTGCCCGCTTCCTCTTGCTGGCACCACTGAGTTTTTGGGTTCGAGGAATGAGTTATTTTTTTTATTTAGAAACAGGGAAAGTAGATAAATGTGGAAAAGTGCGAGGACCGTGCTTAAGGGGACAGATACCTGTAAACGGCCATATTTTCCCTGATTTTCATTAAAATTATTTAAAATGAAGAAGTCAATATATTTTTTTCAAAATTGGCATACAGTTTATTTATACATTAAAATAATATAAAATATTTATTTTTATTTTAATCATTTAAAATAGCGGATGTAGACTCAATTCTTCCAGGAAGGTCGCAGCGGGGCTTCTCAATCGGCGGGCATTGTAGCATCGGCGTCAGTGACCTGAATACACAAAACCAACATTTTTTTGTTTATTAATGTCATAATTTCTATATGAAGTAAAACAAAATGGAAAAAAATATCGCGAAGTTTCCTACTATTTTTGCTTCGAAAAAATTATTATTTCAATATTTTCCAAAGTTTGCGAAAACTTGATGGCCACGCAAATTTCATCATTTGTACAGAACAATCGTCTACTCTCTCCACTACAATCTGGCTTCAAACAAACACAGTTGCTCGACTGCAATGATGAAAATACTGGACGACATTAGAATTAGTTTTGACAACGGAGACTTGACTCTACTTTGTTTACTTGACTTTTCTAAAGCATTTGACTCAGCGAATCACAAATTACAGTACAATCGTGATAGTCCGACATTTCTTAATCCGACACGTTCGGTAAACCGACAACCTCATAACGTCTATGGATGCAATTGGCATTATTTTATTTTGATCAGTCGTAGCAGAGCAGCAGAGGGGGATTGTGTTTTGTTTCCCGGTCACAACGTATTTGTCATTAAATTTGAACGACGCCAGTTCTCTCGCGATTTCTGACGGTGTTGATGTGATTTTTTTCTGTCTTTTCGTGTCATTAAATGGAACCTTCGGTAGTCCGGAATATTTGATAATCCGACAACGAGTCGGTCCCGTATGTGTCGGACTATCACGATTGAACTGTATTATGTTTGAAGCTTAAACACTATTTCGGCTTCAAAGACAGTGCGGTGAAGCTCATGGCCAGCTACCTTAGTGACAGAACGCAGAAGGTCAAGACCAGTAAATCAACATCTCAGTCTAGATACGTACAAACTTTTGTTCCGCAAGGGTCTATCCTTGGTCCACTTTTATTCAGTCTTTTTGTCAATGATGTTTTTGCCGTTTGTCTGCACGTGAATGTCCATGCGTATGCTGATGATTTACAATTGAAAACTCTTTATGTCTGAACGCGTCAAAGTCATATGTCTTACCTATATGTAATAGTGTCGTGCATATTGACAATATTTCTAAATTGTGGATAGCTACAAGTTCCCTTACCTTTATGGACAAGGTAAAAAATTTGGGGTTCATTCTCAACACGGTAAGTTTTGTGTTTTGTGTGCTGACCATATAAATAAGGTTGTGGGGAACATTTATGCTACATTGCGTAAGCTGAGAGTCTCTGCAACATTCACGCCAGAGAAAACGAGGCGCGAATTAGTTCTCCAGCTAATTATGCCTCTCATTACGTACTCTGAGGTGGTATACAGCAAACTCGACTCCACATCTTGCCATAAACTTAATGTGGCATTTAATAACGCCACGCGGTATGTACATATATGGGATTGGCAGATATGACCATATCTTTGCATGGTGATCAAGGTTAATAGTTATTTGTCTGCTAGAAATTGCATTTTTTTGTGCAAACTTACATTATTCAAGTCTCCTCCCTATCTGACAGAGAAGTTGATACCAGTAAGGTCTCGGAGACACAACAAATTCATCGTTCCAAAATTTAATTACCTACCATCATCTAGATTATTTTTCATTAACGCTGTTAAAGTGTGGAACTCATTACCCGACACTGTGAAGACTGGACTTAACAGATTTAAATTCAGGGCACAAGTCTATAATTATTTTAAAAATGTTTGATTGCATTAAATTAGGGCATTAAATTTCTCTCCACATTCTCTAATTACTACTTTTGTTCTTTCTTTTCTAAATCCTTCTTTTCTTTTCCTATTGCTTCTTTTCTTCTTATTATTATAGTTAAGTTGAACTGGTGTAAAATTTAGATTAAGAAACTTGTATGTTAAAAATATTCCAGTTGTTTATAATATTGTTGAAGTACTATTAAAAGACCTTAGTCTTACTATGTACTATTTATATAAACAAATAAAATAAATAAAAATAAATTTTCGAAAACTTGTAATTCACATGGAAAGTAATATCATAAAAAAGATGCGTGCTAAATTTCAAGGAGATCGGTCAATAACTTTTCGAGTTATCGAGTACCCCAATTCGAAAAATATAGTTTTGAGAAAAACGCGTCTAAAAGTTTGAATACATAACTATACCTCTCCCAGCACTCGAACGCAAAGAATAGAGTCGTCGTATAATATAAGAAATACTTAAATTAACGTTCTAAAATTTTTTTGACATATTCTTAAATTATTATATTATTTTTATTTTATTATTTTATTTATTTTTTTTTTCGAAATTTTACAGGTATCTATCCCCTTAACGTATTAATTTACATGCATACCAAAAAATAAATAAATACCACAAACAATTTTTTTTGTTTAACATAAACTAAAAATGCCCTTTAAATTATAATGATACATTTAACGTGGATTGTGCGTCTGGGTTCTAAGTATAACATTTTGATTTGATTTTAAGTTAATACGTTTCTATGGTTTGCTCAAGGGGCCGACGTGAACTTTTCATTATGCGATGCGTGTTGAAATATTATTTTCAGCAAATAAAATGAGTTATAAAAACATGGTTGGTGGCCCCCTGCGGCTTTGTAGACAATTATTACGACTGTCAATCGGAAGAATGAAATTACTTGTTGGTGAAGACGAAGAGTAGGCAAAAGCAATAGAAACTACCAAACACAAGAAATTATACACACACATACATGCTTTCTTGCAGTCAACGTGTTAAGTTAGCTGGCTGCAGTGCAAGGTGTACCTGAGCTCAGACACAACAACACTGAATCTTTTTCTTTTGCTAAGTTCGTCGCATTGTCCCTTAAATTTCAATCATTATTAAAATTCAATAATTTGAGAATACTTGAATACTTGCTGAGTACAGGTCTGCTAGGCATTCGAAAATATACTTCTGCTTCTGTCGTCGCGGGACAGCGGTAGAGGTACTGAATACAACTTTCCACCTCCTCCTCGCCTCTGCAGCAGCGAGAGTAATCATTGAACGCGAAGCCCAGATACTTCAAGCTGCCTATAACCGCGTATATCCATCAGATAGTGTCTTGTTATTATGCCGACCGTCAAGTTGGAGGGAGAACGATCAAGCTGTATTACCGGCTAGATCATATTTTCATCGAGTTTGAGCCAAATTTACCTTTTTATCCAACAAGTAGATGTCATAGCTCACCATAATTTTAACGGAATGCCCCATAAATAATTTCGACCTCTCCTCGCTAGCACGTACGCAGTAGTGTTTTCAGAAATTTCATTGTGACCAGGCAGCTATATGGTACAATACTTGTGCTGCACTGCGAAACCTGCTTATGCGGGACTCTTCAACTTTCGATGGCTATCTGATGGTATCTGATTGTTTTTTTTTGTCCCTTTTTAAATTACAATCTGTTATTGTAAATTTAAACAATAAATAATTATTTTTAAAGTAGTATTGGAATTCTTTGTTCTCTAACCAGTGCTAGATAAACATTCAATTTTGCTTCAGATTATGCTACATTATATTATTTTTTAAGTGTTATAATTATTATTATTATTATTATTAATTATTATTATTATTTTTTATTCTTTATAGTTTTGTTATCTTGTGAGTTCTGTTGGAGTTAATCGTTTTAATCTTCGTTTTCCCAATTTCTCCGATTGTGGTAGTTTGCGCATTTGTTCATTTTGATGATTTGTTAGTTGTTGTATATGCTTGATGCTGTATTTTCTAATTGTGTCATCTATTGTGTCGATATTGAGGTCGCTGTGGATCTCGTCGTTTGGTATATACCAGCCTGCTTTTGTTATTGTTCGAAGTATTTTAGATTGGGTCCTTTGAATTATTTTGATATTGGATTTTTTTGCTGTGCCCCAGATTTCTATCCCATATTTCCAAATGGGTGAGATTATAGATTTATATATCACTACTTTGTTGTTAAGGCTTAGTTTTGAATTTTTAGCCAACAGCCAGTATAGTTATCTGAACTTGTTTTTGATTTCATTTCGCTTGTTTTCTATATGTCGTTTCCAATTTAGTTTTTCATCTATAGTTATGCCAAGGTACTTTGCACTAGGGTGGATTTTTATTTCTTAGACTTTCTATGTGGATAAATTACTTGTACCGTTTTATCTTTGTTGACCTCTATTCCCCATTTATCGAGCCATGATACAGTGTCATTTATTGTTTGTTGAAGAATGTCAGTAGCTTTTTTTCTATTTTGTTTGATGCCATTAAAACCGTGTCATCCGCGAATGTGGCTATCATGCAATTTTTTGTTGTTGGGATCGGTATATCTGCTGTGAATATCAGGTACAATAGAGGGCCTGGGACACTGTCGTTTCTGATGCATTTTTACCTGGTTTGGGGATTGCCGTTATTTGTGCAACTTTCCAGAGGCGTGGGAAACATTGTGTCCTTAATATGCTGTTGCATATTTGTCGTATATATGTGATTGCTACATCAGGTAGTTCTTTTAGTATTTTACCTTTTATTAGATCGTAGCCCGGTTTTTACTGTTCAGATTTTTCAAATGATATCTGATTTCTGCTGAGGTTGTCATTTTCATTCTCTTTTCTGGGTTACTCGTATTTAAATTTTGTTCAATGTGCTGATTGTCTTTTTCGTTTGAGAGTATTGTTTTAAAGTGTTCAGCTAGTGTGTTTGCATTCTCTTTATTGGTATTTGCCCAAGTTCCGTGTTGTGTTTTGATGGGAGGTTTATGTGGAACTGCTTTGACTAAGTTTTTAGTTGTTTTCCATAGAGTGTAATTGTTAACTGCCCTGATTGTAGAGATTTAATTGCAACTTCGCTCGGTCGGTCAGTAGCGGTAGAGGTTATGTCCCAAGCGTGCCCTACTTTATAGCTGAATCTTATTCCTTACACGAAATTCAGAAAATCTCGTATATGCTTCCACGCCCACAGTCAAAACGAATATTCACGCCGCCGAATTTATGATCTGAATACTGTATTTAGTGGGATCAACTCGGTCTGATATAGGCATGATGAATAATACTCGTAAGAGCCGAGTAAACTATCACAGGGGAGGTATCGTAATATTGTGCGTAACATACTAATGTACGTAGCGATACTTCGATTGACTCGCATTGATTTTTCAGTGGTTCGCTGAACTTATTTCAATATAAATCGAAAAGTTAATGGAATCCCGCTATGAAACTTCCATGGATTACTGGGTATAGTCTCATCTATTAATGAATAAAATAGGAAAAAACCTGAGAGAGGGTATTTTTTACAAATGAAATTTTCTTTCCAAAATTTTTTTAGAAGTAATTTTCTTCCTTAAAAATTAAAAAATAAAAATGTTAAAAAGAACCGAAGATATTTGACTTTAAAAATTCCATAGCAAAATTTTCAATTTTTTTTTTCATTTTTCTTTTTTATTACAATCAAGCCATGCCAAATAGACCAATTTTCAGGAAAATTCCAAACCATGTCCAAAATACAGGGTGGGCCATATAGCGTTTGCTTTTTGAACCACCTATTTTTTGAGAATGGTAACACAAATGGCATGTCAAATGTGTTCATAATTTATTTAAAGGTTTGAAATCTACGAAATGGGACGCTATACGCTTGAACAAAATTGGAAAATATTGAAAACCTATTTCCAAAGTGGTGAGTCTTCTTCTTCTTTTCCGATTTTCACATCGGTGGCTACGTCAATAAGCAAAATTGTCGGATTTGGGGCTCAGAAAATCCACACGTTACTGTAGAGAACCAAATGTGGATGTCAGTCACTGTTTGGATGTCGAGTCACTGTTTGGTGCGGTTTTTGGTCTGGCGGCACCATCGAGCCATTTTTTTTCGAAAATGAGCGAGGAGCCGCGGTTACAGTAAATGGCGAGCGTTACCGTGACATGCTCAACGAGTTGTTTCCAAAAATTGAAGAGGATGACATGGACGACTTGTCACACCGCCAAAGTTACACTCGAACTTTTGGCTACCGTTTTTGAAAACCGAATAATCCGCCGAAATTCCGATATCAATTGGCCGCCTCGGAGCTGTGATTTAAGCCCGTTGGACTATTTTTTGTGGGGAGCCGTTAAGGACAAATACTATGCGAACCATCCAGAGACGATTGCGACGATGCTTTAAAACACGAAATCGAAATTGCCATTCATGAAATTGGAGCCCAAACAATCGAAAATGTGCTTAAAAATTGAGTTGATCGAATGGCCTACTTTAAAGCCAGTCGTGGCAGTCATTGGAACGATATTATTCTACATTCATAAATGACAATGTTCAGTCTTCAAAATAAAAGAAAGTTTGAAAAAATATTCATTAGTTTTTTTTTATAGCCGATTCAAAAAGCAAGTTTTACATGGCCCAACCTATACTTGGATCACTTTACATTGAATTGGCCATGAGAACTTAATGAATTCTTGCGCCATTACACTTGCGCTGCAAGTAAAATAAAATGTGCGAAATATATCAAATTGACTGAAATTCATCAAACCACAATTTTGGCTTGTCGAACTCAAAAATTTAGTACTTATATACTTGCAAAATTAGTGAAAAATAAGTTTCACCCAAACTGCTGTCAGCAATTTTACTCAAAAATATGTGAAAATATCTATGCGACTGTATCTATAAACGCAAGATTTGTTTCCGGACGGCGGAAAATACCACTTAATCTTAAATGACCACCACATTAAATGGTTCAGCATTCAGATCAGTTCAAACGGCTGAAGAACAGTAGTGAACTTTAACAATCAAATAGAGTCGAAATCAGCACATAAACAGTTCGGCGACGTCCCCTAGAAGCCGGACTAGTTATCAGTCGTCTCGCCAAACAGCCATTTTAAGAGTTCAAATGCAGCATAAACGTCTCCAATGGGCTAAATTACAAAAAATAAAATGGACTAAAGAATATTGGAGAAACGATAATTTTTCGGGCAAATCCAAAATTAAAAATTTTCGGCTTAGACGAGATGTCGTCCATACGCTGAAGATCCGGTGAGTGTGGCAGATGTACCGCTAGGTAGGGGCAAGACGGATGATTTGGGCGTGGTTTACCTATCATACAGTAATGTGTAGAAAATCAAGCTTTCTTCAATTGTAGATACTTTTTCTTATATGGGCGGCGTCATCTTACACGATGATTCTGCACCATGCCATCGCACCGAATCGCTCAGAAATATTTTCTTCTATTACACGATGTATTCTAAAAAATATTATTATTTCACTGCTTAATATTTTTTAGGTAAAAAAATATTTAGCACTAAGTATTTTAACAAAGAAGAGACCACTTACTTTATCAGAACTTGATGAAATAACACTGAAGGGGCACTAAAATTACACCAAGAAATGTTAAGACACGTAGAGCTACTTTTGGGTTGCATATTATCGATCTGTGTTCCGCTTTCTTGGATGGGGAAAGAACGATGCACAAAATCGGTCAAAATTGGCCTAACTGGGGATTGTAAAAGATCATCATTTTCTGACAGCTTTGACCTCGCTGAATCGAAAAATGACACTTAGAATGTTGTAAACCCTGGGGAAAGTGTTGAAAACCCACCCTCATCCCTTAATCTCAAAATATGAATATAAACTGTAAAACATTTTAATACAAAAATAGCACGAGTTTTATTCTCATATATTATTTAATTTTATAAGCAATTATAAGTAAAAAGATGTAAAATCAGATACACCCTTATCAGTTTTAAAAAACCACCCCTTTGCACCCTTACATTGAGTGAAGTAATTATCTATTGTTTTAATCATTTTTTTCATCCCAAGATTATTGTCATTAATAATATTTTTTCTCTCAAGCGAGCTGATAATTACCCCATAGAATTTTAATACCCCCTGGTATTTTTGAAACCACCCCTATTATATCCTTCTTACAAAATACAATCAAAAGTGTTCAAAAAGCCGAAAGTTGTTTCTTTTTCTAATTCATATAATCTTTGTCCTATATGAATGTTAAAAAGACTCTAGTAAACTTCAAAATCCCCACACTAAAAAAACTCACCCCCTTTACACCCCTTATATAAAAATAAATCATTAAAATTCCCAAAAAAGCGTAAGAAATCTATTCTTTTTTGCTTTCGTTACTTGCTTCTTGACCTTATTTCAAAAACATTCTAATCAATTTAAGGAGCACCTGATGGCTTAAAAAAAGAGGTTGTCTGTAAAGTCGGTTTACTGACGATAGT
This sequence comes from Anastrepha ludens, assembly GCF_028408465.1. Taxonomy (NCBI): domain Eukaryota; kingdom Metazoa; phylum Arthropoda; class Insecta; order Diptera; family Tephritidae; genus Anastrepha; species Anastrepha ludens. The sequence continues at coordinate 106,294,062 of NC_071499.1, forward strand.
TTAACGTGATAACGTCATAAGAAAATACTGATTGAATGGTTGCATTTTCAAAAGAAAATTTTAATTTTATTTGTTTGATAGATATTTTGTATGGATATAGAGAATGAGTTAACATTAACATAACATAATATACTTTAACATAACATAACATAACATAACATAACATAACATAACATAACATAACATAACACAACACAACACAACACAACACAACATAACATAACATAACATAACATAACATAACATAACATAACATAACATAACATAACAAATTACCCCGTATTAAAGCACTTATCAACAGCTTTCATTTGATACCCATATTGTACATACACAACCAAAGGTTACCCGGGTCCACGTTTTGACCTATATCTCGAGACCCCAGTCACGGAGCGGAATGAAAAATACTCTGTACTAAAGCATTCACCAACAGCTTTCATTTGATACCCATATTGTTCATACACGTCCGAAGGTTACCCGGGTCCACGTTTTGACCTATATCTTGAGACCCTATCTACCAATAGGTATTCAAACTATACGGAAATCATCTTCAATACCTACTTAACAATGTGTGTAAGTTTGGTTTAATTCGGTTCAAAGACACGGCGGGTCCACGTTTTGGCATATATTTCGAGACCCTAGTCATCAATAGGTATGAAAACTACCCCGTATTAAAGCACTTATCAACAGCTTTCATTTGATACCCATATTGTACATACACAACCAAAGGTTACCCGGGTCCACGTTTTGACCTATATCTCGAGACCCCAGTCACGGAGCGGCATGAAAAATACTCTGTACTAAAGCATTCACCAACAGCTTCAATTTGATATCCATATTGTACAAACACATTCCAGGGTCCACGTTTTGGTCTCTCTCTCGAGACCCTAGTCACGGAGCAGCATGAAAAATACTCTGGACTAAAGCATTCACCAACAGCTTCCATTTGATACCCATATTGTACATACACATCCGAAGGTTACCCGGGTCCACGTTTTGACCTATATCTCGAGCCCTATTTCCAAAATAAAATATAATCCATGTTACTCGCGGAGGATGTAGCTTTCGAATGGTGAAAGAATTTTTAAAATCGGTCCAGTAGTTTTTGAGCCTCTTCATTACAAACAAACAAAGTTTTCCTCTTTATAATATTAGTATAGACAACATATCTTATAAGGTATATGGTAAATATTACCATACATTTTTTCCTTCATATATAATAAAAAAATTAATAATTATAACATTAAAACAACAGGTATTATTAACAAACTTGGTTTTATTTTAAATTCTTCAAGTGAATCAAATTAATAATAATCAATAAGAAGGCATATGCAAATACAAATACGTGAATTTATATATGTACATTTGCGCATATACATACATACATATATACGCTCACTTAAGTAGGAGAGAGCAAGATGTCGAACGTTGCCGTTCGTTTGCTTTGTCGTTCGTTCCGCCCTTTCGCTTGCAGTTCATTCAATGCAATGAGCAAGGTAACGGCAATGAGCAAGGTAACACTAATATGAGCAAGGTAACACTAATGAGCAAGGTAACTACATATGAGCAAGGTAACGACACATTTTTTCGTGCGTGCAGCCTGTTAAATCGAATTATAAGACGTTATCACGTCAAAAACAACCTTTTTACATCCCTTAAAAAATAAGTAATAGTCAAAACTTACATACTGATAAAAAAATAGTGTTAATATTGTCAATTTTTTTAGCAAAACCACTTGGTAAAAATAAACAAGAATCTGTTAGCCCCTTGTCATATTACAAAACTACCCCTATCATTTGCTTAAAAAAGGGGTTGTCTGTAAAGTCGGTTTACTGACGATAGTTTAACGTGACAACGTCATAAGAAAATATTGATGGAATGGTTGCAATTTTCAAAACAAAATTTTAATTTTATCTGTTTGATAGATATTTTGTATGGATATAGAGGAGGAGGTAAATGGAATTGCAATGGAATAGGTTAAGTTACATTTACACAAACGTGAAAAATTACGAAACATTTATCAAATTCATGAAAGATATCTTCAATTTCGATTGTGCATCAGACGTTAATAAGTCAACCACACTTAGAAGCATCATCATCGATTTGCCTTTTTCAAGACACTTTACACTCGAAATACTCCCTTTCATTTCCTACTTTTTCTATCATCGTCCTATTCTCAACAGAGAAATGGTTCATTACCATGCACACAGCAAAAAGGCATATGCAAATACAAGTATGTGAATTTATATACCTACATATGCGCATATACATACATATATATGCTCACTTAAGTAGGAGAGAGCAAGATGTCGAACGTTGCCGTTCGTTTGCTTTGTTTGCTTTGTCGTTCGTTCCGCGCTTTCGCTTGCAGTTCATTCAATGCAATGAGCAAGGTAACGACAAATGAGCAAGGTAACGGCAATGAGCAAGGTAACTACATATGAGCAAGGTAACACTAATGAGCAAGGTAACACTAATGAGCAAGGTAACGACACATTTTTTCGTGCGTGCAGCCTGTTAAATCGAATTAAAAGACGTTATCACGTCAAAACACTAATAAGGTTCAATCCTTTTTCTATAGTACCCATCCCTTTTGCAATAAGAATAATAATTAAATCATTAAAGTTCACCAAAAGCAAGAGGATCCTATCACATCAGAGAACGAATTTTCTTTTCACCCCTTATAATAAAAAAATTAGTTTTTTACAAAAAATATGTTTTCAAATAACTCAATGAATTTATCAAAAAACTATATTTGCCGGCAACTACCCTCGCAGAATAAATTAAATAAATGTGGCTTTCGCAATATGACAAGGTCTTTTTAATCACCATCTTTTTAATTATATTTCAACTATTGAATAACATTTTTACTAAATATATTATCTTACATATATATGCTCACTCAAGTAGGACAGAGCCAGATGTCGAACGTTGCCGAACGCGGGGGCCGATTGTGCTCTTTGTCGTTCGTGCAGTTCAAGCACAATAGCTTACATTTGCTTGCATACGGAATAGATTCGTATATTTGATATGTCCATATGATTTGTATGCATCTTTACATATAGATTTGTTCTTTTTGAAAATTGCGCGAAATTGTATATGTATATGCATGTTTATATACATATATTAGTATACAACATATCTTATAAGGTATATGGTAAATATTACCATACATTTTTTCTTTCATATATAATAAAAAAATATAATAATAATAACATTAAAACGACAGGTATTATTAACAAACTTTGTTTTATTTTAAATTCTTCAAGTAAATCAAATTAATAATAATCAATAAGAAGGTATATGCAAATACAAATACGTGAATTTATATATGTACATATGCGCATATACATACATATATACGCTGACTTAAGTAGGAGAGAGCAAGATGTCGAACGTTGTCGTTCGTTTGCTTTGTCGTTCGTTCCGCCCTTTCGCTTGCAGTTCATTCAAGGTAACGACAATGAGCAAGGTAACGGCAAATGAGCAAGGTAACGACACATTTTTTCGTGCGTGCAGCCGGCTAAATCGAATTATAAGACGTTATCACGTCAAAAGCATTCTTTCCATGGGAATTCAATGGTAATTTTAAAAGCGTAAAAAACAATAATTACAAAATAATAATAAAATAAATAATAAAATAAATAATAAAATAAATAATACAATAAAACTTTATAATTATAAAAATTATAGGTACATACTTTTTTTTAGAGATTAACATCAAGCTACAAACGTTTTATCTTGGGCCAACCTACATAGTATACTCGTATGTATGTATGTATACTGGTGCATGCATATTATATAAGCTGGAGTTCTTTAACAAAAGCAAAAGTATTTCCCTTGCCTAAAGAAAGTCTTCCAGAATATTCATTGGCTCTAAATAACTAACTTAATGAAATAATACCTTTTACTAATACGTATGTACGCATATACAGTGCCGCTCAACTGAATAGGTTTGAAAATTATTTCTTCTATTTTTTCTTCTCTCTTTGTTCCTATGACATTTTTCGTGAAATTCGCTAAATGTGTGGTGTATTTTTGGCTCATCTGATTAGGTTTGACAACTTTGACTTCACTTTTTAATTGACTGCGTGATTGAAAACATATAATTTCTTTGGTCTACTTAAATTTAAAGTAATTGCTACCATTTTTTTTAATATGCGTCGGGGAAAATCTTTAACCGATTTTGAAAAACGTGTAATTCGAGGCTATATTGAATCTGGCCTAAAACATAATGAAACAGCAAAAAAGATTGGTCGAAGCCAAAACGTGGTAAGCAATTTTCTTCGTAATGAAGCCGTTTACGGGAAAAAAATGAAAGGAGAAAAAAATATGCTACAACGGCATCAGAGAGGCGACTAATCCTTCGAACTGCTTCGAGTTCCCTCCTCTCTGCCAGTACAATCAGGGATGAATGCGGTGTAAAGGCTAGTTTGGCAACGGTAATTATAGTTATATAAGTTATTCAGAGTGCTAAACACTTAAAGAGTTAAAAATAATAAAAAAAACCTCCTCTCAATGATGCACGGAAGGAAGAGCGACTTCGATTTGCGCGGGATCACATGACAGGAACAAGGAGTGGAAAGCTGTGGTCTTCTCCGACGAAAAAAAGTTCAATCTCGACGGACCGGATGGCTACAAATACTATTTTCACGATATGCGAAAAGAGGAATGCTTTTCGAGCCGTCATCACTCCTGTACAGGAGGCGTAATGGTTTGGGGAGCCATATCGTTTTATGGAACTTGCGAGCTGCAGTTTGTTTCATCAAAGATGAATGCAAATGTCTACAAGACTGTGCTCCAAAAGGCTTTCCCCCAGTTTTCCGAAATTTTTGGACCTATTCAATGAACGTACCAACAAGACAACGCCCCCATCCATACAGCCCGGGTTACAAAACAGTGGATTAAGGATCAGAATGTCAACTTGCTCGAGTGGCCGCCATACTCCCCAGACATAAATATTATCGAAAACATTTGGGGACTTTTATCCAGCAGAGTGTATGAAGGGGGAAGACAATTTCAAGACTCGGCGACCCTGGTTGAAGCGATTAAAAAAGCCAGGTCAACTATTTCACTGAGTGAAATTCAAAAATATTACGATTCCTTATCAACTCGAATGTTTGAAATAATTAAGAATAAGGGTGGTCATACCAAATATTAAATAATGCAAAAATAGTGCCATTTATTATTTAAGTTACCAAGTGCCATGAAATATTGCTGTGAATAATTTTTTTTTATAGTTTTGTTGGTCAAACCTATTCACTTGAGATTTATTTATTTGGTTTAAATTTATGGTTTAAATTTATTTGGTTTAAATCCGAGTGCTCGTTATGAAGATAATATGTTCTAAGACTAAAAAAGAAGTCAAACCTATTCAGTTGAGCGGCACTGTACGAGTATATGCATATGAGTGCACACGCACATGACAACAAAGTACTGACAGTTCGACTTGTTCTCTAATTGACGACCACTGGATCGGCGTTCTTGCATTCGTGATGCACTCACCACACCTTTGCATTCAGATCAAATGCTCTAATTTGAATAAATTGACGATTAAGTTGTTTTTTGTTTGCTTTGAAAAGGTTTTGTCACTATATTAAATCACATGTATTGTACATAGCTGCAGTTCGGTTCGCAGCATCATTCGTTGTGTAATGGTGCGTGTGAGCATGCGAGATGGTTTAGAAACATAGCGGCTCGGAGGCGTTAAATGTAACGGCTTGCACTTTGAATGGCGAGTGAACCTTTTTGTGAATGAGAATCTCGGCTTTTGGCTGCTAGAATTTCTGAATGATTGGTTATAAAATTATATTGCACTTTCATGGCTCATAAATAGTTTTGCTTAAATCTAACGGACATGCCGGTCCGTTATTCGAGAAAAGCACATTTTCTTTTTAAAGTTGCATTTGTATATAAATACTGCTAGGCACAAGTTAGACCCGCATACTCAATTGGATATTTAACGTGTCAACATTACTTCGAAATTTCAACAGAAAAAATATATTTTGTGTTAGCAATGAAATGGATCAGCCTGTTGGCAGCAATTTCTAGTAAGTATTTTTTGTGTGTAGTAAAGATTTGTGTTAACCGTCATATATTTTGCAGCAACTGTGGGGTCAGGTGCCAGAGCATCATTGATGAAATGTACGTGTGAGCCTGGTGCGCCTGGTCCTATGGGGCCACCAGGACCAAGAGGAGATCCCGGTTATGGTGCATCGCCGTACTATCCTCCAGCACGCGGTCCACCTGGTCCTCCAGGACCTCCTGGTATCTGCGGCTGTCCTTGGTATCCGCCGTACTTTGGTGGAGGTGGCGGTGGTGGTGGCGGCGGAGTAGGAGGAGGAGGAGGAGGAGGAGGAGGCGGCGGCGGTGGCGGAGGTGGTGGAGGAGGATTTTTTAATGGGACCAATGGAGGTGGCGGCGGTGGAGGTTAATATAATAATTTTATATAATTTCATAATTTTGCGAGAGGTGCTGGTGTAAAATAACGACCTCTGAAATGTTTCTTTACCAGGTGGCGGCGGTGGAGCTTTCCGTATTTTGCGTGGAGATCTACCAGGTTTGCAGGGTTTATCGGCAGAAAATCTGATCGTACTGACCTCACCGAACAGCGGCCAGTTTAATCCGAACACACTTGCGAGTATCTTGTCGACCACTGCCAGACCGGTTTCTACGAGCTTGAATAGCGTTCAATATCCACCAAACACTTTGATTGTGGTTGGTGCAAATGGTGAACTTATTCCGGTCAATAGCGTACGTGGCGGTATAAATGTATCACCAACGCCCAGTAGAGTGCCATTTGGCAGTTTTAATACTGGCCTCCAACATACAACTACAGAGTCTTTGCCCTTGAGTGGGCTATTTGCACGTCCTATTAATCTAGGAACCACCGATTTTGACCAGTATCGCCGTCAAGTGCTACTCGGCGAGGCTAAGCGTAATGAATCTGGCCAAACGTCTACAATAAGTGCGGAAACCGAATTGAATGCTGCTGGTGAAGAGAACAATGCAAACGCCGAGAGATTTCAGTATCAAGAAAATTCCCAACTTTATACGAACCAAGCTGAAGACAGCGTGGAAGAGTTCCAGCGAGCGGTGGAAGAACTTCGTCAAAGGTTCGCGCACTTGAATAAGGCCGCGAACGGACAAGGTCAAGACCAGAAAATTGCAATAATATTGTAATTAGTAAAAAAGATATTCTTTGAATTTTGTACAGTTTGTGAATATATAAATTAATTATGGCAGTGAAAAGGTCTACATTATTTATGAATAATAAATAATTAGGTTTGAGTTCGATTTGAAGGTAAGTGATGACGATCCCTTTCCTTGAGAACCTGCGGCCTGCTCCTGAAAGGATGTGCTTCGCCTCAACTCAGCGAGCACTGGGCTATTGCGCAAACGATGCAGAACTAAGTCGCTCAGTCGACACATTTTATAATATACTAGCAACCCGCCCAGCTTCGCACGGGTATAAAATATATACCCTATGTCACTCACTGAAAAAATGATTAAAATCGATCCAGTAGTTTTGGCTTATTCATTACTGCCCGTGGCCCGCACGCGTTAAATTTGGAGTAAAACAATTCCCCTTTCTTTATAGCATGAAGATTTCCTGCTATCTTTGGGATATCTAAATTCATACCCTACATTTTTGCATATTAACTTTTTGCATTTTTACATATGTATTTATTTTATTTTTACAACAATTACTATATTACTAGAATGTCATTAGACAATACAAACATGTTTTCTCTAGAGGTTACTCTTGAAAGAGCGACATACAGTTGGCCATGTGAAAAACAGTCAACACTCAAATCTAAGCCTGCAACGTTGAAGGTTTGACCCTGAGATTTATTAATGGTCATTGCAAAAGATGTCTTTACCGGAAATTGTAAGCGTTTAAATTGGAATGGTAGATCCGATGGTATCAGAGGGATTCGGGGAATCAATACATCTTCTCCGGTACCACATCCTGTGAGTATTGTGCACTCTATTATGAAAGTTTTCAGTGATTTTACCAGCAAACGCGTGCCATTGCAAAGTTTAGGTGGACTTAGGTTTCTTAATAAAATAACAGGACAACCTATTTTCAGCTCCATTTTGTGAGGAGGGAGTCCAGACGGTTTCAAAGAATTTAGAAATTCTATAGGAAATTGAACAGCTTCTTCCAAATCGAGAACAGTATCGACCGAGTAGTATATTTTCGTCAGCGCACCAATCTTTGAAATAATCAAGTTATTTACTTTATCTACTTGTTCGTTAGTTGGTGACAGAATAGCTCTTTCTTTAAACCAAGATATTGTCTTATAACTTATGTTATCAATGTCAGGATAGACATTGTTGACTAACTCTTGGATGTTGTCTATCAAAACACAAAGGTTTTCTAGGTTAATCCTTCCCTCACTTTGTGTTAATTCTCCATTGCCAACTTTTAGCAGCATCTCTGGAAATAGCCTGTTCTCACGTGAAGATGACGAAACCCTCATATTAGTTTTAAGCTCTAATTTATTGGCATGCAACCAAAGGTGGGATCTTTTTAGCGAAGCATTTATTTCGTCAGTACGTGTTACTCGAGTCACAACTGGTAGGATTTGACGGAAATCTCCTGAGAACAGAATTGTACATCCACCCATAGGTGCATTTTTGTTGCGCAAATCGCGCATTGTCCTATCCAGTGCTTCCACAGACGTTTTGTTTGACATGGTAGCTTCGTCCCAGACTATTAATGAGCAGTCACGCATCAATTTTCCTGTATTGCTCTGTCTAGAAACACTACAGACGCTGTTATCATCATCGGTGGCGATTTTCAGCGGGTGCTTGATTGTAGAGTGTGTGGTTCGGCCTCTTTCCAAAAGAGTAGCGGCAATGCCGGATGACGCAACAGCTAACGCAATTTTTCCGGTAGATCTCAATTACTAATTACTGTTGTAATATCTTCAAAAATATTGTTTTTAATTATATGCTGTAAAGAGCCATATACATAGATCTATATGAAAACAACAATGTATTTAAGGTATTTAATTGGATAAGGATTAATGTTGTACCCATTTGTTGAAATCGCTTCGAAAATAAGCTATTAGTTGTCGTAAAAAGTAAATGACAAAAAATGTTATTGTATGGAATCGATAGCAAACTAAACGCGCTCCGAATCAATAAAAACTATTCAAAAACTGTATTTTAATTATGTGCAATTTACTAATATAGAACCTGAAAATAGCGTTTTATTTCGCTGTAAAATTGTATGTATGTACATATAATTACATGGAATTCAGTACATACATACATAGATACATATGTACATATGTCCGAAATGAAATAATGCGAGCGATTCGTAAATACATACATACATACGTCACCATACGATGTAATTCAACATTAATGAGGTGTGGTGAGATTATCGCTTAACGCCTGTTGCTTCATTCGGTTGACAGCGAACACACACATAAACAGCTTTTTTTGGAAAAAGAGCTGCTTTTGTTTAAACAATTTTGGTTAAATAACAAATAAATCAATTATTTTTTTTGATGCAGAACGAAAGTAAATATTTCAAAGTTAAACTTCAAGAAAGTTTCATTTTAATTGGTTGATTCGTTTATGATTTATGGCCGTGAAAACAAAAAAATTATGTTTTTTTGCCACATTTTGACCGATTGCCACGCCCCCTTTATATATTTCTTCACATTATATAGATATAAACCTTCCTCTTCAATCAATCTATCTTTAAAAAAAACCGCATCAAAATCCGTTGCGTAGTTTTAAAGATTTAAGCGTATAAGGGGACATAGGGACAGAAAAAGCGACTTTGTTTTATAATATGTAGTGATTATACGAGTATATATAAGGTAGCATTCTGGGTCTGTTGTTGTTTATTCTGTTTAGAAATGACATTGGTTCTTGCCTTTTATTCGCCAACGATCTATTATACGCTGAAGATCTGAGGATTTATTCCGTCGTTACGAATACGGCAGGTATGATGAAACTCCAATCCGAACTAGATAAATTATATTCTTCGTGCTAAGATCACATTTTTCTTTAAATCTTAAAAAATGTGTCCATGTTTCATTTTCAAAATCATGCAGTTTATTAAAAACCCAGCGCAACTTCTGTGGAGGAATCTTGCAATCCCTTCAAGAATTTTGAGGATCTTGGCGTTAACTTTGGCATCATACTAATTTTTTCGGATGGTTATTTTTTAAAAATAATTAATTAAGGTTAATGGATTATTTCATTGAAGTTATTGTTTGAAATAAAACTCATAGTTCTTTATTGAACGAAGTCATTTATAGCACATTCAATTAATTTTGAAAATAGTCTAAGTCCAGTAGAGTTTTAAAAACAATATTTTCGTATGAAATTCATACAAAATTTCATATTGATAATAAACTACCATTAACCAAGTCTAAGAAAATTGTAAATTAAAATGTCGCATAGTATACAAATATTTTTTAACTCGTTCAAACGCAATTTATTGAATATCTCGATACAAGAAATATGTGACTTAGACCATTTTCATAATTATGGGCACATAGGTACATACACATGCCCCACAAAGTCTGCGTTCACCCTAGCCTTAAAGTCTAATACAAAAACATAATATGCTATATGCAAAAATTCTAATATTTAGTTGGATATCCACGTTGCTTCAGGACTTCACTCAGCCTATTTGGCATTGAACTTACTAGTTTCTCTGTTTCCTCTGCTGTTATCTTCCTCCATTCTGCTTGCATGACACTCCTCTTTACTAGTAATCACTTGCTGACGAATTCTTTTTTCCAATAGATCACACAGATGCTCGATGGGGTTAAGATCTTGGGACTGTGGCGGTGTTTTAAGCTGTTTTGGGGCGTGTGCTTCGGGTCGTTATCTTTTTGAAACCAAAATGTTCTTGATAAGCCGAGATTTTCTGCACTTTGCTTTAAATTCCGTTTTAGTATGTTCAAGTATCACCATTTATCCATCGTCGAATCAATAAATTCTAACTGACCCACCCCATTTGCCCCCATGCAGCCCCAAACCATAACCCCGCCACCTCCGTGCTTAACCGTGCCAACAAGATTTTGCTTTTCAAGAGCAGTTCCAGTAATATTACTTTTTTCCAGAACTCGGGAGGCTTATTTATGTACTCATTAGCAAACTGAACGCGTTTACGTCTGTTCACAAGAGAAATGAAAGGCTCTCTTCGGGCCACTCTACCAGCTGGATACCACAGCTTGACGTAGAACTTTTTTGGCAGTTTCAGCGCAAATACTTTTTTTAAATGTTTGATTTATGTTTTCAACTAATTTTGAGGATGTAATCCGGGGGTTAACCTTTGCCAAGTTGATTATAGAACGTTCTTCCCGGGTCGATAATTTTTTCGGACGCCCTGACCTGGGCTTAGATGTAAAAATTCCAGTTTGCCGAAAATTTTTTACCACTCGCTGAATAGAGGAATACGTTCTCCCAATAGATTTTCCAATATTTCGGAAACTTTTTCCGTCTTTCCAGATTTTTATATTTATTTTCCTCTCAGAAAGGCTAAGCTTTGTTAACATTCAGTCGAAGTAATGCGCAATCAAAAATTAATATAAACAAGGAAAGATATCTTAAAATTAGCGGTATCATTAAAATAAACAGGCTGAACGCAGACTTTTTGGTGCCACATTTACATGCTGCTGAAATTATTTTCCCGTTATCTAAAAAGTGAAGTGGGGAATCTTGTTTTTTTTTTTTTTTGCCTTTGAAAGCTGGGAATGTAGTGAATAAACAAATTGCAAAGATTTCAATTTAATCATAATATTCTATTTTGTTTTTCATAAATTTAAGAAAGCTCTTCGGGTGAACGCAGACTTTGTGGGGCATGTGTATATGCAAATAAATAAATAATATCATCGGCCTTAACGACCGCGACGTTAGTGCCGCCTTTTCTAAAACCGATAAAGAAACCAACCAAACGGATCTGAAAGTGAACGAGTATAAGGGGCTAGGTGTAGTCAGAATTAAAAAAAATTGTTTTTTTTTACATTTAATTAAAGTATAATATCTTAAAATTATTGTGTGAAAAGGTGAAGTGAATCCGACAAATACTTTTTGAGTTATTCAACAATTAACAAACGGCGCTCGGGCGCTTCGGAGCGTTCGAGAGCAAGTAGCTAGCAGCAGCTGCAAGCAAGCATGCTTGAACGTGGCAGATAAGCGCGCTAACGATAACATTCGAGAAGGTCGAACGCTACCTATACGTAGGCAACAGCAAACTGATATTTTGGAAGCTGCTATGACGGCTGAAGAACCATTATATGGCCCAGGAATAGATGACACAGTGTAAATAATTAAATAATTCGTATAATTTTACATAAATCGATAGCAAAACTTTAAATGTGTTATTCTCAAAACAATGATTTTTGAACTGGTGATCACTGTAACTTTAAAACTGAAAAACATAAAAACTCGATCGAAGGTTTTTGTTTTTTTAATTTCGACTTTTTTTTTGTTATAACAATTAATTGCCGGTTTTTTTCTCGAAAATCTGAAAAATATTTCCCGAGGCCGCCATACTAAGGGTTTTTCAATAAGGGCGGGTAGATGTTGAAATGGAATAAAATGGCGTTTGCTGTGTGGCACGTAGCGCCGTCCTGCTGGAACCACATGTCGTCTAGGTCTATATCGTTCAATATGGGCTATAAGAAATTGGAAGGGCCACCACGTCTACCGAGAAATGGGCGTAATGCGCGCAACGTTTGCGTTAATGAACACTCATTTGAACGTGCTGTTCAATCGTGTAACTTGCCATGATGATTTGGCATAAACAACTGAATAATAAACAAAAGATTTGACAGATGTCACCAAAACAAAATGGCTGCCACAGGGCGCCAAAATCGACCCGCACCAATTGAAAAACCCCATATATTGTTAATTTTGAAAAAAAAGCTTCGATCAGGCACAAGCTTTTTTATTAATAAAACTTATTTCTCTTGTCCGATTGATTTTAGATGAATGTCCAAGGGCTTGTGATGATCACCGCAAGGGACTTCTGGAGAAATGGGCTCCATACTAACAGCGATAACTTTTACAATTATTACTTTTTTTTGAAATTTTGTTAATGCTATGTTTTTATTATTGTAAAATAAAGCAATTGACTAGCAAAAAAAAAAATTATTGAAAATCATAATTTTTTCGGGCCTCTGATTACCCTTAACCGGTAAGACGCAGCATCGCCTATCATCAACGGGGCAGCTAGCGAATTCGAGTCGCATTTTTATAAAACTATCATTTCAATTCATATTTTGATAAAAATATATTAAATATAAGTATGAAAACAAAAATAGATATGGCATTTAATTACCTGGATACTACAAAGTGTGTGCCACCAAGGATCATCGACAACTTCAGCATTCCCATGAACAAAAATGTCATTTTGCACTAAAATACTTTTAGTTATTCTCGTGTGGAAATTCACTTTTTCTTGGTTTAGTGTTTTACTATTGCGATTTAAAACTTGCTATTAACAAATAACTTCCTTTTTATTTAACTTACATTTTTTTAAATTAAATTTTAATTGAAAAAAATTCCTGTTTTATTTAATTTTTTAACATACACTGGCATTCAATTTAACACTTGCTAAAAAGTCTTTGCAACAAATTTTCCTGCTAAATGTATTGTCTAATTCACGTTTAATGTTGATTTGTTACCAATCTGTTCATTCACTCTTTCACTTTTGTTAGTAATTTTTTCAATCACTGCGTTTGGTACTCTGCCAAAAAATAGAATCTCTGAAGTGAAACTTAAATTTAGTTCTAAGCATTTATATAAAGTTAAATACCGCCACAGAACGTTGTGTGTATGGACATACATACATACGATTACTATGCACATACATGGATTCATACACCAACAATAGGGTGGTCCATAATAACAATTTCTTCAGGAATTTTATTTATTTATTTGTATTTATTTATTTACCATAAATATAATTAGGAGTAATCTAAAGGGTGGGCCATAAAGCGTTTGCTTTTTGAACCACCTATTTTTTCGAGAATGGTAACACAAATGACATGTCAAATGTGTTCATAATTTACTTAAAGGTTTGACATTTACGAAATGGGACGCTATACGCTTGAACAAAATTGGGAAATATTGAAAACCTATTTCCAAAGAGAGTCGTTTACTCAAACTGTGAGAAATTTTGAAAAAAAAAAATTCCAAAAAAAAGATTTGTCAACAAGACAGTTTGTGGATGAATTTGTTACTCGAGTTCGTGAAAGTGGATCGTTAATGGATAAAACAACACGTGAACGTGCTCCTACAATGCGTACACCCGAAAACATTGCTGCTGTAGCCGAAAATGTGCGTGAACATCCAACAAGCTCAACTCGTCATCGTTCTCAAGAATTCAACATTTCACGCACTTATTTGAGGAGAATTTTGCATTAAGACCTCGGTATGAAGGCTTACAAAGTTCAATTGGTGCAAGAACTGAAGCCGAATGACCATCCAATACGTTTTCGGTTCGCTCAATGGGCACAAAATCGTTTGACCGAAGATGAGCATTTTTACCGAAAAATCATCTTTTCTGATGAAGCTCATTTTCTTATCGGTGGCTACGTCAATAAGCAAAACTGTCGGATTTGGGGCTCAGAAAGCCCACACGTTACTGTAGAGAAGCAAATGCATCCACAACGAGTCACTGTTTGGTGCGGATTTTGGTCTGGCGGCATCATGGGGCCATTTTTTTCGAAAATGAGCGAGGAGCCGCGGTTGCAGTAAATGGCGAGCGTTGCCGTGACATGCTCTACGAGTTGTTTCCAAAAATGGAAGAGGATGACATCGACGACATTTGGCTTCAACAGGACGGTGCAACTTGTCACACTGACAAAGTTACACTCGAACTTTTGGCTACCGTTTTTGAAAACCGAATAATCAGCCGAAATTCCGATATCAATTGGCCGCTTCGGAGCTGTGATTTAAGCCCGTTGGACTATTTTTTGTGGGGAGCCGTTAAGGACAAATGCTATGCGAACCATCCAGAGATGATTGCCACGATGCTTTAAAACACGAAATCGAAGTTGCCATTCATGAAATTGGAGCCCAAACAATCGAAAATGTGCTTAAAAATTGAGTTGATCGAATGGCCTACTTTAAAGCCAGTCGTGGCAGTCATTGGAACGATATTATTCTACATTCATAAATGACAATGTTCAGTCTTCAAAATAAAAAAAAGTTTGAAAAAATATTGATTAGTTTTTTTTTTATAGCCGATTCAAAAAGCACCACCCTGTACTATATTACATTACGAAATGCACTAGAAGCTTAGACTATCGCCCGCCCTGATCCTCAGAAATTAATGCCACTTGCGCAAATAATTGGAATATTAAAAACAAAATTATTTTTGAAATTCAGAAGCAAATAATTTATTGAATTGAGGTTGATTGAAAAGTAAAAAAGCAAAAATAAATGAATGTGAATTTTTAAATGCTTATATATTTTATATGCAATATAAGGCGCCTTCGATTCGCCACTTCTCTACTCGCTCTCTCTGGACTTTGCTCACTTGACGAAAAATGTACACGTGAAAGCAGTCACAAAGTTATCGCTCAAGCGAAGTATAATGAAACCTTATAAAACTGGTAAAACTTACTATTTTTTTTTAAATTCTCTTTTTTTTTGATATTAGTTCCATTACATCGCGTTCATACAGAGCAAACAATACAAATTTTGTTGTTTCATCTTAGCCAATTCTCTTTCGGTGTTGCTCGTCGTATTCATATTCCTTGCAACAACAACATTGAGAAGTACGAGAACACCAAGGGTGTTTTGACAAAACATATTTAAAATTTGTTCATAATAAAAAAAATATATACACTGCCGCTCAACTGAATAGGTTTGAAAATTATTTCTTAAATTTTTTCTTCTCTCTTTGTTTCTATGGCATTTTTTCCTTTTTTCTTTTTTGTTTTGAACATTCATTTGTTTATTCCTAATATGTATGAAAAAAAAAAATATAACGGGTTCTATGCAACGGTAAATCAGAATTTTGCTTTCATCGCGAAATTCGCTAAATGTGTGGTCTATTTTTGGCTCATCTGATTAGGTTTGACAACTTTGACTTCACTTTTTGATTGACTGCGTGATTGAAAACATATAATTTCTTTGGTCTACTTAAATTTAAAGTAATTGCTACCATTTTTTTTAATATGGCTCGGGGAAAATCTTTAACCGATTTTGAAAAAGGTCAAATTAAAGGTTATATTGAATCTGGCCTAAAACATAATGGAATAGCAAAGTAAGTAATTTTCTTCGTAATGAAGCCGATTATGGGAAAAAATGAAAAAAGGAAAAAAGTATGCTACAACGGCATCAGAGAGGCGACTAATCCTTCGAACTGCTTCGAATTCCCACCTCTCTGCCAGTAAAACCAGGGATGAATGCGGTGTAAATGCTAGTTTGGCAACCGTAAAACGAGTTATTCGGAGTGCTAAACCCTTAAAGAGATTAAAAATAAAAAAAAAACCTTCTCTCAATGATGCACGGAAGGAAGCGCGACTTCGATTTGCGCGGGATCACATGACATGGAACAATGAGTGGAAGGCTGTGGTCTTCTCCGACGAAAAAAAGTTCAATCTCGACGGACCGGATGGCTACAAATACTATTTTCACGATATGCGAAAAGAGGAATGCTTTTTGAGTCGTCATCACTCCTGTACAGGAGGCGTAATGGTTTGGGGAGCTATATCGTTTAATGGGACTTGCGAGCTGAAGTTTGTTTCATCAAAGATGAATGCAAATGTCTACAAGACTGTGCTTCAAAAGGCTTTTCCCCAGTTTTCCGAAATTTTTGGACCTATTCAATGGACGTACCAACAAGAAAAAGCCCCCATCCATACAGCCCGGGTTACAAAACAGTGGATTAAGGACCAGAATTTCAACTTGCTCGAGGGGCCGCCATACTCCCCAGACATAAATATTATCGAGAACATTTGGGGACTTTTATCCAGGAGAGTGTATGAAGAAGGAAGACAATTTCAAGACTCGGCGACTCTGGTCGAAGCGATTAAAAAAGCCTGGTCAACTATTTCACTGAGTGAAATAAAAATTATTACGATTCCTTATCAACTCGAATGTTTGAAATAATTAAGAATAAGGGTGGTCATACCAAATATTAAATAATGCAGAAATAGTGTCTTTTATTATTTAAGTTACCAAGTGTTATGAAATATTGCTGTGAATAATTTTTTTTTATAGTTTTGTTGGTCAAACCTATTCACTTGAGCCAAAAATAATGTAGATTTTCGGTTATGTTTTTGAAAATATAATAAAAAATATATAAAAACGAAACAAAAAAAAAAAAAAAACCTTGCGTATTTTATAAATAATTGATCGTTTTACTTAACAAAATTTATTTGGTTTAAATCCGAGTGCTCGTTATGAAGATATTATGTTCCAAGTCTAAAAAAGAAGTCAAACCTATTCAGTTGAGCGGCACTGTATATTTGTTCATCGCAGCTGTCAGTGGTATTAGAAATTTCACGCTTAGTCAACCTTGAACCTTCCCAAATAATGCCATGCACTTCTTCAATGATTTCTGGTGTTGTTACACTTTTTGGATGTCTAATCTTCAACGCTTTTACGACCACGTTTAACACTTTAGTTCCCACTATCACTCAACATGATAAAATGAGAGTTTAAATAATATTTTTTAATTCATAGTCATTCTAGAGTAACAAAAAATGTCGGCAATACCTTTTATGTTGCTTTGTCTAAGATTTATTTCTCTAAAGAAAAATATCATTTTTTTCATTTTTATTTTAACAATTAAATTTAAATTCAAATTTAGTGTTTTTCGTTTTGAAATTTAAAAAATAGTCCTTACAGTAAACAAAAATTTTACGAAATAAAAGCTATTTTTTAACAAAATATTCTAAAAAATAAGATAAAAAATGTTTTTAAACTTTAAAATCCATCAATGCTTATACTCATATTTGGCAAAAACAGAAATGAGCTGTGTTTATAAAACAAGAGAAAATGTGATAATCGAAAAACTGGGCTGAGAATTATCATGGAGAAAACGAAGTACATGGTTCGATCCAGCTCCAGTTTAAGGCATACTGCTAACCTGTTTGAGATTGTACAAGAATTTTCCTGCCTTGGTATAAAAAAACAGCGAATAAAGACGCATTAATGACAGAGTCTTAGCTGTTGACGAATCCTATCACTCCACGATGAAGCTGCTTTAGTTAAAACTGCTACCCAGTGCTACCCAAAAATATAGATTTAGCATATAAAGCCTTAATCCGCTTTGTGCACACCAATGGATGTGAGCTTTGGGCACTGAAAGATGCTGACATTAAGCAACTAATGCAATTCGAAAGAAAAGTACTAAGATAAATTCTTTGACCTGTAAGGCAGCAAGATGGTTAAATTAGATATAATCATGACTTGAAGCTATTAATCAAAAAGGAAACCGTGATGTAATATGAGTGGGGCCCGTTATGAGAATGCCAAAGAGCGAGCAACACAAAAAGCGCTTGAATTGTGCACGGTTGAAGGTAGAAGAGGTCGCCGAAAACAAAATGGCTCGAAGATGTGTAAGCTAAAACGGAGTCGTTGGAAGGATGTGGGTTTGTAGTGAGAGGTGGCTCATGGTTGCGCATGAAGCAATGGTTCATCAATAACTGGTATGCTAAGAAGAAGAAGAAAAATCCATCGATGCAGAGTTGGAAATAAAGGAGCAGGCCCTTTATTTAAATTCACCCTTTTTTTTATAAAGTTCTACAAACTTTCAAAAACAAAGCGTTTTATCACCGCCTGACATTCAGTTCTTTCTATTATAACTGACACACCAACTTCAAATGGCACCAGAAATAATAGAATAGAATAAAATATTCTATAATAATTCTAATAGAATGGTTAGGTTAGGTAAGGTAGTGATGGTTGCCCAGAGAGTAGGGCCCACTTGCACGAAAAAAGTTTGGTTCATCCTTTGTGATACCATTGCAAGAGGGTGAAAGAAAAAGTGGAGAAAGGAAAGGGATGGGGAATGGTGAGTGTTTGTGGACTACGAACGGTGAGTAGTCTGCGGTTGTGTTAACCTCTTTATGCTGCTGATGAAGTTCATCAGATTTTTGTTATCAACACCTGCTATATCAGCAGGCGCAGAAAAGAAGTGAGAACCAAGATGCTTGAGTTTTAGTCCCGCGAAAGCTGGACAGCCAAGGAGCAGGTGCTGAGATGATTCCACGTCATCCTCCATACAGCTGACGCAAAAAGGACTCGAAGTAATTCCGAGTCTCACGGCAAGTATACCCCGCGGACAGTGCCCCGTGAGGATGCCCACGAAATTTGAGAGATGAGATTTTGCCATCCCCACGATATCCCGAAACGCCAAACAGAAGGATTGCGCGTCCCTACACGTTCGTGTACTTGCCCAGCGATCGCTGAGTTGGTGCAGAGCCCATCCTTCCAGGAGTAGAGCGCAGGTTGTCAAGGGGATCCCGATCCTCTCCTTTCGCGGGCACATTACCTCGCAGGTCCCTTGTCTGGCCAGCTCGTCGGCTTCGCAGTTTCCTGCAATGTCACTGTAACCAGGTACCCAAATTATCTTTATGTCGAAGAATTCTGATGCAATCGAGAGGGAATGCCTGGCCCCTGACCAGCTTTGAATGCACCATAATAGAGCCTAGGGCCCTAATAGCCGCTTGGCTGTCGGAGTAAATATTTACCTTCTTAACAGTTATTACGCAAGTAAGTAGCCAGTCAGCTGCTTCTTTAAGAAGTGCCCACCTCTGCTTGGAACACACTGCAGTGATCCGGTAGCCTGAATTTGAGTTTGATGGGAAGCTGAGAATTTAATGAGCCATTTAAATTTGCTCATCTGAGTGGAGAACTTTATAAAATGCATATAATTTTTTTAAAGTGGAAAAAATTATAAAAACATGGGTTAGTGATTTTGATTCCAATACGAATAAGCAAAAAAAATTGTCATGATTCTTTTCATGTAGCGCTGCATTTCTTCATCTCTATTTATGCACCACTCACAATTCAACTCATTTCCTGTGGTATATGATTCAAATGTATTAACTTCAAAAATGTGGGCTACCCTAATACAAAGTATCACACACACATGAATACACTGGTTGCGGTGTACTTGCAGAAATTCTACGACAATTGCGGTTCGGTGAAATTCATTGATTAGACAGTAACGTCACAATGCGGCTCAAAAACGATGATTAAAAATATTGATAAAAATATCCAATTTACTATTTAAAATATGTAGTACATAAATGATTATTGCACAGCGTGACATCAAAGAGGGTCCAAGGCAAAACAAGATAACGAAGTTGGAGTTATCTTCGTGACGTTTTTTTGCTGCTAAGATATTTCAAATATAAATATTTATAACTGAAGGTTAGGGAGATACGAAGGTAAGGCCTCTTCTAGTCTCTTCAAATAAAAATGCACAGCAAGAAATGTACAAAAAAAAGTCTTTGTTCCGATTGAAGGAACTTACTTGTATATTTCAGAGGCGTAAGCGTGAAGATAGCACAACCCGTGCATGAAGATTTCATTTGGGAGACCAACAATTAAGAAAATCATTCATAGTAATTAAATTAAATGTACTTAGACTTCAATGGTTTTTTATTGTGTTGGCGTTGCATCAACTCACATATGTAAAACAAAGCAGAGCAAAACATTCTGATGAAACCGCACCGTGTTGCACTTTCGCAAAATGAAATAATTATAAGACCAAAAGCATTCGCTTTTAATTTAAAAGTATAGCATGCAAGTTATTATATTAAATTTATTTTATTATAAGCGCCTTTGAAGCGCGGAAAAACTTAGTCTGAATTTGAGCAGGGAAACATTTTAGTATGGAGAGAGAGGCCTTAGAATGCGAGAGATTGCTTCAAAATTAAAAAGAAGCAAATCTGTGGTTTTTTATTACTCCCATTTGAAAGAAAAGTACGGATGTACCAAGAGAAGTGATACAATACTTAGCGCTAAAGATGTTCAGGAAATCAAACGTTTAGCTAAATAAATCAAAAAGCCTGACATTATTAATTAGGAATACTACCCGTCGTGCGCAACAAATGTTGCGAGCGGATTTTAATCTAGAATATGTAAAACGAACCACACGACACAAACAGACCAGTGTGACATTTGTAAAGCTCACACAGCTCATCGTTCCATCGCCTGCGATATTCGCCGCTGCTAACGTGCAAAGGTCCAAAAATCTTACGCAGAATCTTTCTCTCGAACACTCCAAGCGCCACTTTATCGGATGTTGTCATCGTTCACAATTCGGCGCCATATGTTAGGATGGGCATTATGAGAGCCTTATAGAGTGTTAGTTTTGTTCGTCGAGAGAGCACTTTACTCCTCAGTTGCCTACTTGGTCCAAAGTAGCACTTGTTGGCAAGAGACATTCTATGTTGGATTTCAAGGCTGACATTGTTATCGGTGTTAATGCTGGTTCCTAAATAAACAAAGTCTTTTACAACTTTGAAATCATAACTGTCTACAGTGACGTGGGTGCCGATACGCGAGTGTGCCGACTGTTTGTTTGAAGACTGGAGGTACTTCGTTTTGCCCTCGTTCACCACCAGACCCATTCGCATTGCCTCTTTATCCAGCTTGGAGAAGGCAGAACTAACAGCGCGGTTGTTAAGGCCGATGATGTCAATATCATCGGCATACGCCAAGAATTGTACGCTCTTATAAAATATTGTGCCTGAGCGATTCAGTTCTGCGGCTCGTACGATGCTCTCCAACATCAGCCGTGTTTGAATAGCTCAGCCGGCAGTCCGTCGGCGCCCGCGGCTTTGTTGTTCTTTAGCCGCGTTATCGCTATTCTCACCTCGTCATGATCGGGTAGCGGAACGACAATGCGTTTCATATACACCAAAATTAAAAATAAAGTGAGTTTTCATTTTTTTCAAAAAATATTTATTTATTCATCAATTTATATTTCAACTCCTTCAAAGTAGTCCCTCTCAGATATAATACTCGTACACTTGTGCCAGCGCTTTTTCCAATCTTCGAAGCAAGTGCATATCAGAACTTTTTTGTATGCCCTTGAGTTCTTAGCGATTCGTTTTTTATCTCCTCAATAGTCGCAAAACACCGTCCTTTCAGACAGAAAAGAGTCGCAGGGGCCATATATGGTGAATACGGGGCTGACACATGATAACGGTGTTGTTTTTGGCCAAATTATCTCTCACAAGCAAAGATGAGTGAGCAGGTGCATTATCATGACGCAAAAGCCATGCATTTTTTTCCACAATCCGCATAACTTCAAGGTAATACTCCTTACGGTAAGACCTTTTGTAAGAACTCCTGATGCACTACGCGATGGTAATCGAAGAAAACAGTGAGCAAAACCTTGACATTTGATCGAACTTGGCGTGCTTTTTTTGGTCTTGGTTCTCCTTGACTATTCCATTGGGACGATTGGGCTTTGGTTTCGATGTCATAACCAAATACCCATGATTTGTCACCAGTTATGACCCTTTTAAGCAAATTTGTATCATCACTGATGTCATTCAACAATTCCTGAGCGATGCTAATGCGACGTTGGTTTTGGTCAAAATTCAGCAATTTTGAAACGAACTTCGCTATCACACGCTTCATGCCTGCTCTTGCATTTTGGGCAAAAAAAGTTGAATATCATATCACGGTAGCGCTCACCATTCACAGTTACGTTACGATTCGCAGCATCTTTGAAGAAGTACGGTTCAATGATACCTCCAGCTCATTAACCGCACCAAACTGTGACCTTTTCTGGATACATTGGAAGCCCTTGCAATTCTTCTGGCTCTCTGACGTACCCATTGATCCAAAAATGAGCTTCGTTGCTGAACACAATTTTTCGACTTTAAACTTTCTTAACAGAACACGCATTTGTATAATAAAATTCAACGATTTGCAAGCTTTGTTCGTTTGTAAGACGATTCAAAACTGAAGATGTTTGACAGTGAAACAAAACACGAAACGTGCGTCAGCTGTTTAAACCAACTGTTTAAAACGATAATAGCCAAAAAATACCCCTTTAGTTTAAGTTTCGTGAAATGTGTGCTTATTTTAGAATATTTTTAAAACATTTATCGTTTAAAGGTTGAATATTAAAAAAATTAGTTAGTCCTAAACTGATAATATAAATATAAGAAACTTAGAAATTTTATAATTTTCTGTGTGGTGTAGGTTTCGTTGTTGCACTCTTTGCAGGCAGTGCAGATATTTATTTGCTTGCATTTTTTTGTTGTATTGTATAAGATACATGGGTTGCCAATATTCGACGGACCCATCTGGCAACCCTGTATCTTTTGACAGAGACGTCAGATCGCTTAATGACATACCGCGTTGGAAGCGTCAGTCCAAGCAGATTTTTACCATGGAACAGCACACGCCACGCGAGCGGTCCCAAATTGTTGAAATTTACATTCAACAAAAGAAGTCAATTGTGAAAACTCAACGAGCGTATAAAAAATTAAATTATGTGAAAAGTGCGCCTTCTAAGAACACCATTAAACATTTGTACGAAAGGTTTTCGACTGGTGATGCTCTTTCTAATCCAAAGAGGCCAAATCAAAACCCACCAAGGCGTCGCCAAGGACATCCCAAAATTACCGTTCTCAGCAGTTGGGCATTGCTCGGAACGAATTATCCGCGTTGATTTGCATTTATTCCCGTATAAGATTCAATTGACGTCGATTGGAATGGGCCAAAAGAGTCATCGAAATCCGTCGGGTCCGTCGAATATGGCCAACCCTGTACATATTACATGGGATGCAAAAGTGCATTTTACAAGAGCTTTGCAAGTCTAAGAGAACCCCCTATTCGACATGAAGTAAGTCTTAGTGCAATTTCCAATATTGCCAAAAATGGGATATTTTACTTACTTAGAAAACTTTTACTTAGTAAAAGCATTGATATCACAATGCCCAAGACATCGCAATGCGCTGGGTATAAAACAAAATTTCTAACCATTCAAACTTTAAATATGCACAAATTTCGTTTAAATTTTGAAATAATTAAACTTAGCTCAGTTCATTGCGGGCCCGACACAACTAAAAGGTTTACTAACATATTGGCCAAGTCTTACATATCTATCGGCTACAACTTATCTCTATACATCATTTTATTTTTAGAACATTTCGCTTTCTACTGTTCGCCATCAAACTTTCTTTTGTTTTCTGAAAATGAACTACAATTTACCACAGTAATATCCAATATAAATAAGTTTGCATAGGACGTAAAAACTCACAACTAACGCACAAAGATGTAAGAAATCCCTGCAGCCAAACCTACCAGTTCCGAATTAGTTTAGTACCAGCTTTCTTTGCAGTTAAAGTATAGGGTGATTCAAGGGTGATGCAGATCTTTGCCAGCAATTATTTGTACTATAGTAATTTTTTTCGCACTTTTGAAATTAAAATTTCGAAAAGGTCAGCCAAGAAATATCGCGAGAATGGTAACTCTTCAAACAAATAGCTAGCTAGTCCTGTGAGAATTTTCCAGATTCTTTGGCAAATCTGAAAATATTCTCTAGTTTGAGAGAACGAATATTACTCATTCCCATGACACCGCAACCCAAAATTCATAGGTTTGTTCTAGCAAGGACACTCACAGGTAGGACACACACTGAGAAAATGCTTAGTGCTATCCGCCTTCTCTAAGCAAGATAGGCAAATCGGGTCCTTAATGATTCCAATGGTGGTCATATGCTATGTCTTTTCTACTAAGTTTTAGAAGAAAGTTCGACAGTTTTCTGTTCGGGGTTGTCACAAAACAGTTTGCAGTTCTACGGCGTTCTAGACGGGACCATCGCTCTTTGTGTAAATTGCATAGATAGTCGCTGATCTAATTCGTGATCCCTGTATAACTGATCCCGATTATTGGCTTTGATCCCTGTGGGGTAAGCGCTGATCCGCAGTTGGCCAATTCATCGGCAGTTTGTGACATCACAATTGAGACCTACAACAGATTTTAGCAAACTTAGTCAAGGAGCGATGCTCTGTTGAACAACTTGCAAAAGTGGCTGAAAATTTTATGAAAATGGTTGTTCGGCGAGAAATCAATTTTCCGTATTGCGTGACTTTTTTATCATAAGCGATGAGGCACATTTTCAACTCAACAGATACATTAACAAGCAAAACTGCCGAATTTTAGGTACTGAAAATCCACATGCCCATCAAGAAAAAACTATGCACCCACAACGAGTCATGTTTGGTGTGGTTTTTCGGCTGGCGAAGGCATTGGATCGTAGAAGTCATTATTTTCGGGAAGTCGGGAAGGCTCTTACGGCAAACGGTGCATGTTCCCGTGGCATGATAACAAACTTTTATTGGCCTGAATCAGATGACATGGACATGGATAATATGTATTTCCAACAGGACCATGCCACTTAGCACATGAAATCATGCCCCCCATATTGAAGTTCCCGGATCACATTAGCTCACGAAACAACTAGGTGAAATGGTCACCGAGATCTTGCGATTCGACACCATTGGGCAACTTTCTCTGGAGGTACAATACGTAAAAAGTATGGTCTATGCCGACAAGCTCAATGCCAGAGCTGAAGAACGAAAGCATATGGGTTTTAATTGATATACTGCCCGACCTATGTCAAAAAGTCATGGACAATTTTTATATGCGCATTCTGTGATTTGTTTTACTTATAAGCCTTCGTCTTCTATCTTTTTTCATGGCTACAAGGGGGCGCAAAATTAATCATCCTATCGGAAGATTTATAGTTATATACAGAGTGAGTACAATTTTAACATATATTCACTTTAACTCGATATGACCACCTTTTGCCTTGACTCTAGCTTTCGAACGGTCAAAAAATGAGTTGCATGCTGCACGAATGTGATCTTGAGGTATTTTGGTCCATTCTCGTATCATTGCTTTTTTCAGCGCATCCATACTGGCATATTTTTTAGTCCTCACCTTGCTCTCCAAAATGGACCAGATGGAATAGTCCATCAGATTTTCGTCTGGCGAATTCGAAAGCCATTGTGTGGTCGAAATGAAGTGTGGAGCATAATTTTTTTAAACATTCTTGGTTCACACGAGCTTTATGAGACGGTGCCGAGTCCTGTTGGAACGTCCATGGTCTACGACCGAAATGTTTGCGTGTCCACGGCTCTAAAGCAGTTTCTAAAACATTTTCCCAAAAATAAGCCGCATTCACTTTGGCACCAGGCTTGATAAAAACGATTGGAGAGCGTCCATCAGCGGTCACTGCGGCCCAAACCATTACTTACGATGGAAAATTGCTTCGAGGGGCCATACGTAGGCTCAAATTCTCGTATGAGCGATCGGTCAAGTAAACACGATCGTTTTGAGTGTTTATGAACTGCTCAATTGGGAAATTTTTTTTTCATCAAAAAACACAATATTAGGAAACTCGCCACGTTCGTGAAAGATCGTGTGCTTTTTGGAACTTATAAGCCTTGACCTTGAGCTCATTTTTCAATATGCGTCGAATGCTGTCTTGCGATATTTTCAATTCTTTGGCCATTTTTCTTCCACTTCGACATGCATTTCGTTCAACTCGAGCCTTCACTTTCCGAACCATTTCTGGCGTTGATGCGGTTTTTTTTGGTTCACCTCCATACCGTTTTGCAATGCTACCAGTATCATTGTAACGTTTTATAGTGCGATACACAAACATTTTATTCACTTTGAGGTGACTGAGCTCACGAACAATGGCTGGTTGTGGTTGTCCAGCCAAATATAACGCAATCACACTATTACCTTTGAATTCCATCACAGAAAAAAAATTCAGCAAATGCTTTTGAGGGCTTATAAACAATATATTGAACTGTCATTAGAACAATTTTGACGTTGATGTCATGAGCTGTTTTACAGATACAAGCGGTATGAAGTTGGTAACACTTCATATCGTTCACCCTGTATATAATGGCGTCATACGTCAATCATAGTCGACACTTGTGAACTAGACAGCTGCAGTATACAGACAGACAAGCAATGGAGCGCATAAAAGATTTTCATCACTCAAAATCATTTTTTATTTAGTAAAAATGTGATTAAAAACCAATATTGATGATTAATTTTGTGCCATCTTGTAGTCACTAGTATTTTGAGCATGGCGCTGCCCTATGAAACGTCAATTGCCCGCCTATGCATTAGCTTTTTACCAGTTAAGGAACAAGTTTCAAATAGGCACCAAAACACCTGATTCAATTTGTGTCCAAAATCACCAGGTTTGAACGAGTTGGAATAGTATATAAAAATTCATCTTCGAACAAGACGAAACAAGGCCAGAGCCGGGTGTCCAACCGAAGATTGATCAATTTTGTTGTTTGGCTTAATTGGACAAGAATTGCAATTAATTTCCGGATGAATTTCAATGCAATTGTCAGAAAATTTCAATGAAACTCGCTCATATTCTTAAATTTTATTTTTTCTGTAACTATAAAATCCGCTTCAAATAAAAATTTAATTATTAAATATTGCTATTATAAAACAAAATAACAAATAATTCTTATAGAATAATATTTTTTTTGTACAAAGCTCTCATTGGTGATTTTGCAACTAGTACAATTCTAATTACTCTTGAACTAGTACGAATCCTTCCATCAAATACCAGTCCGCGAACTAGTCCATGTCTGCTAAGTAATTCGGCTTTTCACTGCAGACGGTAGGCAACGATAATGAGGTGACTTTATTATCTACGTAGCATAAAATAAGCAAACAGATACAAAAAGTTCTTTATACGAAATGCAGATTTCCAAACTAAATAAAAGAAGACGTGCTTGAAACAGACGATGGGTGGTTGTTGGTTGGGTGGTCAGGGTTGGCTCTTGTATATTCTTGGATAAACACTCCGTCATTTATCAACTTCAAATATATTGATTTTCCGTAGTACGCAAACAAATTTGTACTTTGATGTTATGATTTTTCCAACAATATGCTTATTTGCTAGTGTAAACGCAAGGAAATATTAAATATGTATTGACTAAGAGAAATGTGTACGCGTACAAGAAAAATGTCTTCTAAATCTGTCAATCAATACTGTTTCTTGATAAATTGACAGCAGATGGACATTGGCTTGATGCATAAATAAAAATGAAAAAAGTAGAGCCAAATGTTGTAATTTTGACAATCGACATCCTTATTTCAGAATGTGGCCAACTTGACTTATTTTCTTCTTCTATTCGAAATGAAAAAAAATTTTTACTTAAAAATGACGTACTCAAAGGAAAAATATGTGAAAAACGTCTAACTACGTATATTGGGTAGTCGAAAAAGTCTTTTCGTATTTCTATTCAAACTTCAATTAATTTTTTTATATTTATAATGAACTTTATTAAACCAAATATGCACCATTTTGGTCGACCATCGTTTGCCATTTTTCTTTTAGAGACATTATTCCATCAGTGTAAAACTTTTGTGGTTTCTCGGCGAAAAACTGCGACAAGTAATTTTCACAGGCTTCTCTTCAAGCCAACTTTACTCCATTAAGGGAGTTCTGTGTTGACCGAAACAAATGGTAGTCCGATGGTGCAAGGTCAGGGCTATATGGTGGATGCATCAAAACTTCCCAGTCAAGCTCTCCCAGTTTTTGCCGAGTCATCAAAGATGTGTGTGGTCTAGCGTTGTTCTGATGGAAGACTGCTGATCAGTTCTGGCCGTTTTTTTCGATTGCTTGCTTCAATCTCATCAGTTGTTGACAGTAAAGTGTAGAATCAACCGTTCGAGCAGACTGGAGCAGCTCATAGTGGATGATTCCTTTCCAATCCCACCAAACACACAACATAACCTTTCGAGGCGTCATTCCTGGCTTTGCGACCATTTGTTGAGCCTCATCACCCTTGCACCATAATCTTTTTCGCACATTATTGTCGTATTTGATCCACTTTTCGTCTCCTGTTACCATTCGCTTCAGAAATGGGTCGATTTCATTTCGTTTCAGCAAAGACTCGCAGATGTTAATTCGGTCCATTAAATTTTTCACAGACAATTCATGTGGTACCCAAACGTCGAGCTTCTTTTTGTAACCAGCCATTTTTAAATGGTTCAAAACCGTTTGATGATTAATGTTTAGTGCCTTGGCGATGTCATGGCAGCTTATGTGACGGTCCTGGTCAATCTTTTCCATAATTTCATCAACTTTTCCAACGATAGGTCGACTGGAGCGAGGTGCATCTTTCACATTGAAATTTCCAGAACGGAAGCGAGCGAACCATTGTTGTGCTACACGAACTGATACAGCATCGTCTCCGTAAACTTCACAAATTTCATTGGTGGCTTTCGTGGCATTCTTCCCTTTTTTATACAAAAATTTCAAAATATAGCGAATATCTTCATTATTTTCACTCATTTTTGAACAGCTATAACATTTTTTCAACTTCTCCGAATTTAATTTTTTTTTGGCTAAATGAAGCTTAAAATGTTACCTTTCTAACACCATATGATATGACACAATGTGATTGGTAGCACTGGAGATAGATGACTCCAACGACATCTATTGACAAAATACGAAAAGACTTTTTCGACTACCCAATATTTTAAATTTTGTGCCAACTCTTCTAAGTTCGATGCGTACCGTACCGTACGAAAAATTTAAACGAGTTTGACCAGGAACTAAATTTTTTCAAGTTGGTCCGACTCATAGGTCAAAAATCTCGTGAATTAATAATTGCAGCTGCAATCACGCGCCTTTCCAAAAGAAGCCATCGTAAAAGAAAAGTTATGTAGCTGTTAGGTTAGGTTTCAGTGGTTGTCCACTATGGCACATAGCCCAGGGTAATTTCTATAACCTTTAAAAAAAACTTAAATTTATACAGTTTATAACATTTTCGGAATTTTGATTTATGTATTTCATTGTTCTTCTGAAATAAACTCTCAAAATATGCTTATTTTTATCCGCCACTAGAGCGGTCTCATTAAAGTTAAACAAGGCAAAAGTTCAAGCGCAGTCATTCAGGTCGACAAAGCGTACGTGAACGTTTCAAATTCACCGCTTGAAGCTCTGTCTGAGATTTTTTTCGGTGTGAAATGTTTCCTATGCGTTCTTCCCAATCCCCACAGAGTAGGTAGTTTTGCAGAAAGACATTTTGCATAGCCGTCTAAACAATTTCAGCGAGCACATGAACTCGGACGTGCTAGCGACCTATAAGTTACTTATTTTGCAGCTTTAGAATTCTCAATTCTCGCTTGACTAATCTTTCACTTCCTTCTTAAAGCTTGGATTATTTTCGTTCTTTTTTTTATGCACTAAACTTTGGCAATCAAGCACGAAACCCTAATTACTCGACCAGCCCCAGCTAAGCTGCTAGGTAGGGCTGCTACAAAAAGTTTTGTTAAGATAAAACATAAACCTGCGAAAACTTGACAATTCAGCAATGAATGCCATCAATATTACGGGTTAATTTCGTCCTTACTTGAATTTTTGTGGCATTTTCATGGCAGCCTCAGCTTTAACTTAGATTTTTGTAGGACGCATGTATAGCATAATTTTCAACGATTTCATTAACATACTCGTAGAGGATTACAAAAATGCAACCATACCCGGTTTAGTTCAACGATTTAATACAAACATGACGTCATCTGAAAATACCAATTATCACTTGTGAAGCAAGAAGCCTTATTTTCCATTACATACGGCAGAAAATCTGAAATAGCGGAACAATGGAACAAGCTTGGGGATCAGAATAGTATGCATAATCGAACCAGTTTGGAAGCGACTAGATTAAGGCTGGATAAGGGTCAATCGAAATAGAATTTATTTAAAAATAAACATGACAGGTAGGGACAGTCTGGGTCGTGCTATCAGGAGTACTAAATTCTTTTCTATTTTACTCTTTTTCAAGACTGCAATACATAGTTCAAAATAACAACTCGCGAGTGAACTAAAAATAGTTTAAACTCAAAAAATTTAACTTTCTGGAGGTTTGATTTTATTGAAGTACTTTCTCAGAAAAAAAGGACTTCGATATTTTTTTAGCTCAAAGAATTAAGGAGAACGAGCCTCGAAAATTGTAAAAATGCTCGTTTAGAATGATTTTGTAATATGATTTTTTTCGTTCCGTCATAATTTAAATTGGATCCACAATTCGTAATCAACGTCTTCCGAAACTTAAGGAGAGTCACTTTTATCAAGTTTTTTGTTTTCTTTTTGGAAAACAAGTTAGTTAATTTAACAGCTGTCAAGATTTAAATTTAACATAAAATTTGGATTCAGCGAGTTCCAAAACCTGAAGAGTGTAATTTTTAAGAAGTTTTGACCTACGACTCGTAATCAGCGAGTTCCAAAATCTTAGGAGTTCATATTTAGGAAGCTTCTTTTTATTTTTAGAGGAAGTGACATTTGATTTCTCAGCTGTCAACTGTCAAGATTTAAATTTAACATAAAATTCGTGATCACCGATTATTAAAACATATACCAGGTGTATACCTATGAAATGAGAATTTTTCTTTCGATTTTAAATGTTTATTAACAAAAAATGGTTACAAATTTAATCTTCAAAATAATAGCCATCGTTAGCGACACATTTTTCCCATCTCTCAGGCAATTTGTGGATACCGCGCCAAAAAAATTGGCCGTCTTTGGCCGCAAACCAATCATCGAGCCATTTTTTGGCTTCTTCGTGAGAATTGAAGCGCTGCTCGGAAAGTGCGTGGCCAATCGATGCAAACAAATGAAAATCGGAAGACGCCAAGTCTGGTGAGTAAGCCGCATGCGCCAGCGGTTCCCAATCGTACGTCTCCATCAATTCCCAGGTCGCTCTTGTTCGATATGGCGGTGCATGTGGCGGTGCATTGTCATTAAGAAAAATTACTTTGTGACGCCGATCGGCATATTCTGGGCGTTTTCGGTGTATAGCGCTGTCGGCCAATTGTCGTTGGTAGCGTGCACCGTCAACTGTTTCACCTGGTTTTAATATCTCGACCCAAATCGTACCACGCTGATCCCAGAAAACACACAGCATTGCCTCGCGGCCGAAGCGATTTGGTTTGGCCGTTGTTTTTGGCTTGTGGCCGGGACCATACGATCATTTACGCTTGGGATTGGAGACATACACCCATTTTTCATCACCCGTAACGATTCAATGCAAAAAAGACTTCCTTTTGAACCGGGAGAAGCGTTTTTCTTCAATTGATAACAGAAAATCAACGATGTCGGCAAATCATAATTTGAAGGCACGAAATTCGACATTTTTAAGAGCGACATAAACGCATTGTTGTTTGAAACGTAACAAACAATGAACTGAGTATTGTTGACAGCTGACAGACGAAAAAAACAAGACATTTGGGAAGGTTTAAAAATACTCCTAGCGACAACTATGGACTAATAGCTGAAAGTCTCACTTCATAGGTATATACCTGGTAGACTGCCACTTTTAAAAAGTTTGTTTTTAAATTTAAAGAATTAATTTGGATTAAACTTGACGAATTTTAAAACGCCTAAGTAATGTCACTTTTAGGAAGTTTCTTTTTATTTTTGGAGGAAGTGACAGTTGATTTGGCAGCTGTCAACTGTCAAAATTTCAATTTAACATACAATTCTTGATGAGTGCTAAAATCTGAGAGCTGTCACTTTTAGGAAGTTGCTTTTTAGTTTTAGAGAAAACACCACTTGATTTAGATTAAACATGAGGGATATTAAAATACTAAAATTTGGATCGGCCTTTAAAATTTGTCACGAAAAACAAGGTTTTCGAAGGATTTTTCGCCGGTAGGTTGATTGTTAGTATGTGTATAATAATATGTCAGGCAATACTATATAAAATGGTAGCATGAGTTATCAAAAGGATTACCCTCAGTAACTCTGAGTAGTGCGAGTTATAAAATTGACAGTCAGTGTCAGGGTTACCCACAGTGTTTCCCTTTTTGCGAAGAAGCAAAGAGCACTTTTATAGCACTTTAATTTTTCGCATAAGTCGATGCTTTAGATTAAACGAAAAAGGAGGAAGCAGAAAAAATTGTGCTCACTTAAGGGTACCTGGTGGTGTAGAGCACGAAAATTTCACCTATTTTCACGATTTTTTTTTGCCATTAAAAATTTTAAAAACGATGTTTCAACTTTTCGGGCTTATTAGTACGTTTATTGAGCATACAAACAAATTTTTTTTTTACTTTTGAAACAATATTTATTATTATAAAAATGCCGCTGAAGATGACCCTCTCGAAAAATCGAACCCGGACGGCGTAGATGATTTCGAGACTTCTACTAATCTGAAACACAAAATTCAAGAAGATTCTTAATCAGAAAGAGTGCAGTTATGGTCGAAACTAGAACGAATCGAAAAAATGAGAAATTGACAAAATGGCGCACTTTTGAAAAAGAGTTCGTAAGATCGGGTTTTTTCACTAGTTTTTTAGTTTAAAAAATAAGAAATTATTTAAATAAAATTATGGTTCTAGTTTCGACGATAGCGATACATGTTGTGAACAACATATCCAAATTTCAAGTGATTCCGTTGAATAGTTTTTTTGTTTTCATCCCGCCGTGCCGAAAAAAGTCGTTTCGAGATAAATGAGTTTAAAGTGGGAGGTACAGGAGCGCGCGGATCACTCTCTACCTAGTTAAAGGGCTGCAGAAGCGATAATATTGGGAGTTTCCGCATGAAAAATTCACAGTATATTTTTAAGATACTATACTTTTGAAATATCGAAAAACAAAAGATCGATTTCTCGAAATTTCTAGACCACCGGGTTCCCTTAATTATCATGGAGAAGAGAACCAGTCGTGGTTCTCAATTCATCGGTAGGACGCCAGTTTGAATTTAGAGGATTTTTTAGTAGGAAAAACATACTGAGGGTTGACTGGCTTCGAAGGTATACACTCTGCTATTGGAAATAACAAATACATATGTATAATATACACATGCATGCATGTGTGTAAGTACGTATATCAGTTAAAATCTTGTAGAAGCACACGTCTATCGGTTCATTTGCCTTTTTGTCAAATTTGACGTAAAAGTGCTCCCATCAATGACAATCACTGTCAACTTGACTCACATTGGGCCAAGCGGCTATTGTGCTGTAAATACCTATGTATATGTATATATGTATGTATGTATGTTTATATAATATATAAATATTTTGTTTGTATTTACTTATATCTATAACCACACATGCGTATGCGCATACTTTCGAGCTGCTGTGGTGACACGATAAGACCGAAAATGATGCAAAAAGACGACAATCGACTCAAATCTGCTTGTTATTTCCATTTCTACAGCTTTTTTCACTTCACTCTGCTGCTGCTTTTTAATGTGTGCTACTTTATCTCGAAATGACTACTGTCCATTGGTTTGAATATTTGTGTGATTGTGGTTTTTACTATAGAGCAATTTGTAATAGAGATGGAAAAGTTGAAAAGAATGGACTTTCGAGTGCCATACATTTTTGAATGTATTAAAAGTTGTATACATTTGAAGGCGCAAATGAAAATGGCTTATTCAAAAAAGCAATATTCCTAACCAAATGCTTTTGACTTTCGATGGACGCGGGGGAATAATGTGACAATTTAATTAAAGGGCGACCGCCATAGTTGGGTGCGCTTGTGAGTGACTGGCTACCACCGAGCTGCCTTTTGGCTCAATGCCCGTTATGGTTATGAAATATTTATATTTAATGATAGGAAAAGTGGTTTATAGTAGCATTCGCCCTTCGGTCATGTGGCTGCTGTCCAACAGAAAAAGTTTTCCACAAAGCCAACAATAATTATTGAATTTAGATTCTTGGTGATTTATCCAATCCGAGGAAGTATGCATTTCAATGAGAGTGCATCACCAATGAGCAAATTAATATACCATATTTCCTATAAGCCCAGTTTTGAAAGTAGGAGTTCAACCACTCATTCAATCTCGCTCAATTCCATTTCTTCCATTTCTTAAAATTGCCTAATACTGCTAGTGTTTTTCAAGCAGAAGTCTTGGGAGCAAGGGAGATATTAACATCTATTCCGACAGTCAAGCCGCGCTTAAACCAATGACGACGCCATGGTGCAGATCCAAACTAGTCAACTCCGGTAAGGAGGAGCTTAAGTCCCTTGGGTGCGCAAGTAATATTTCTCTGATCTAGATTATAGGACATAGGAACATAGAGGAAAATGAAGTTTCTGATGAGCTTGCTTGAAAGCGGACTGAATTGATCTCAGAGATCTCCTACTCGGTGATCGGCAACCCGCTGACTGTTGTTAAATGAGAATTGTATAACTTATTTCTTAAGAAATAAGCGCAGAAAATATGGAGCTCTATTTCTTCATGTGCTACTTCGAAAACCCTTTGGTCCGAGCACAATAGACGGAGCACTCGGAAATTCCTGGGAACTCCACGCGATTCAATTTCCAAACTCGTAACTGTAATAACCGGTCATTGGATGATCGGCACACACGCTGAAAAGCAAAGGTTACCATTTAACCTCCATTGCAGAAGCTGTGGCGACCTTTTAGAAAAGGAGACTATTGAGCATTTTCGCTGAAAGTTTCCGGGTTCGCCAGCAAGACGAGTAAGGTCATTGGGCGTCTGTTATCCAAATCTCCTTCTTTCTCAAGATACAAGATGCCTAGATCTTTGTCTTGTGCAAGCGAGATAACTGATGAAGACAGCTGAAGATGCTGAGATGATTTCATCTCATTTTTCAGTTAGCTGCCGAGAAAGGAGCCCGACGTAATATCATATCAAACCTCACCGCATGGATGTCTAGCGCACAAGGTCTGGATTAGGACAAGCACAATATTCCAGAGTTGAGGCATTGTTAGCTTTAAAAGTTCATTCGAGCGCCTTAGATCTAAGATAGGTTCGAGGAAATGCGCAACTTTACGAGTTGGTGTACTCTTCTAGCGCCCAAAGAGTTAATGTAAGGGCTACCTACCTTTCCATAAGCAGACATAGGTGACTGGCGCGCACATACTTTCCTGGGTTTTCGGTTCAGTTCTCCTCCAATTTGTGGTGTGTGTTTTGATTTTGTTCCATGAATGAAGGTACATACCCACAGTTTTATGCCACCTCCGTACGGCAGATGGTTTATTATGAGGAGGTAAATATGTTAAAAAAAAGCTCGTCGAATAGCGCCAGATAACACAGAACGAGAAGAAATTGGACAAGACACCAGATCCGCGAACTAAAAATTTTTTCAATTTATAAATTTCTCAATATACAAAAATCTACTAAAAACCACGCCGACATCAAATACTTGATTATGGTTTTATCAGGAAATACTAATAATTTCTTAAATTCAATAGCATTTGAATAATTTTCTTGCTTGAAAGACTTGTTCTTTTACAATAAAAATTTTCGTTTTAAATTGCATGGTTGCATCTTTCTACGAACTTACGCAGATTACAAGCCCTTTAACTCTCAACGCTGGCAAATGCCTTTCAGTAGACCTAAAGTGACAATTGACTATTATTACAGATTAGGAACTCTTTCTGGGGTGTGTTTTTTGTAAGAAAAATCGCGATGTGGCATAACCTCAAATATGAGTCAAAATGCGATTTTTCGCACTTTTAGGTTAAAAATATCAAAAATTAGACTCACCGGAGCAATTATAACACTGGAATTTGATTCAGCATATCGAAAAGCTTAGGGAAGAGTTTTGCTAAATTTTGTCGACTTGTGACTGACATTAATGTGGAATGATTTTAATTATATAATATAAGTACATATACAGGGCCGTCGAGGTAAATCCGGAAAACATTTCGAAAGCTCTGGAGTAGTAGCGTTAAGTCTAAAACCGCTGATAAAGGGACATATTTTTAGTGTATTGTTTCCTGATTGACATTGGAGTGCCGGAGTAAGTGCTAGTGAAACGATGAGTCGAGAGCAGGACAGAAGAGCTGCGATACTAGAGTCACTTCGCGCCGGAAAAAGCCCTAAAGAGATAATTGAGTGGTTTGGTTACAAAAAAACGCAACCCTGGATGGACCGCGTGGCTGCTGGAAGAGAATATGTGTTTCAGCAGGACTCCACACCTGCTCACAAGGCAAATAAGACTCAGGCTTGGCTCCAGAACAACCTACCCTACCACTGGCCACCAGATTTTTGGCCACTTTCAAGCCCAGACTGCAATCCTTTTGATTATTACGTGTGGGGCACAGTTGAAGCAAAAGTTAACGCGAAGCCTCATAACACTAAGGACGCTCTGAAGACAACCATCGAGGAAGTGATGACCACAAT
The DNA here is from genome assembly GCF_028408465.1 of Anastrepha ludens. NCBI lineage: Eukaryota > Metazoa > Arthropoda > Insecta > Diptera > Tephritidae > Anastrepha > Anastrepha ludens. The sequence goes on from NC_071499.1 coordinate 106,331,186, forward strand.
GGCCATAATGATAGCTCGCGCATGTGGCGCTTCAGGTCCCGGCTGGAGCAGGTAATTGCACGAGATGGAGGTTACATTGAATAATTTTCAAGTATGATATGTGTACTCACATTATACAAAGTTAAGTGCAAATAAAATTATTTTTGAGTAAATATCCAACAGTTTTGTTTTTAAGTTCAACATTCCGGATTTACCTCGACGGACCTTTGACCTGGAAATAGAGTTTGGTGTGATAATATCATACCACTATTATATGACGGTATTCGCAATATAAGCAAACAACTGTCCCAAACTCCCTCGGCATACTCAACAGCCCGTTCGCAATAAATCAGAGACACCTTCCATCAAACGCTTACGATACAATAGCATACCCCTCAATTTTCTTTTCGTATTGTCTTTTCCATTCATCATCAAATTAAATTTCAAATTGTTTATTTGCATATTAAAAGCAAGCATTTAATTAATAGTTGACTTCACACAACTTTGTTTCAACCACAAAAGCCAGCACGCTCTAACTTTTATTGCTCATACGCCATGGGTGCTCATTGCTGATATAATATATTCAAGGATGATGATAGCGCTGCAGTCGGTCATAACTTTTAACTCTTAATGGTAAGTGGAGTGGTGTCTTCTGAGTACAGGATTTCATAAAAGACGTATTAAATTTCTGCATCTACACGCATACTAGGAATGACAATCCCGGGATACCGAAAAATTTCAAGTATTGAATTGAATGAAGTACAGTAGGTTCTGTTTTTATGCGGTAGATACGTTCCGCAAGAAACAGCATAACAAAAAACAGCATAAAAAAAGCTACCAGTTCTATAGTAAAACTATAGATACGTTTCAAAAGTGCTAAAACCGCATAAATCTGAAATAATGTAACAAAATCGCATAAAAAAGGGCACTAGTCCCATATTATAACTATAGATACGTTCCATAGACCGCATGAATCTGAAATAATTAAATAAAATCGCATAACCAAAATATTGTATTTTTGAAAATTATATCTTTATTTCAGAAACGTCAGAATCGAAAAATAAATTTAAGTCAGAAATAGAATCAGACAATACCCACATGTTGCGCGTTCGTTTAGGATTTGGCGTAAAATCACTTTCGTCACTTGAGGAAATGTACACGTCTGATCTAGATAGTTATGCAGGCGGTTCCATACTTGTAGGGTTAGCATTTCTGATGTAATCTGTGATGAGTTTTTGCTTAGCTGGTTTAGAATCTTGTTTATATGTACAATTCCCGATAGGTCGACATGCATTTTGTAATTTAAAAAAAAAACCGCACTATTTCAAAACCGCATAAAAAAAGCCGCATAAAAACAGAACCTACTGTAATTCAAAGTAAGCAAAAGCTTGTTTGTGACAAAATTTAATTGCAATAAAAACTATATTTCAAAGCAACTAGTCTTAATTTACTTAAACAATATGGTATAAATTGATTTGAACAATATATCGTAATATCTATTAACTCAGTCAAACTGCGTACGCTTTTGTTGTTTCACATTTTTTACAAATCAAGCTAAAACTAATGAAAAGTGCTTGAACTAGTGAACAGCTCTGCTAGTGAATACATATTTTAAATTTTTATATATTTTTTCAATTAGCTCAAAAGCATTGAGCATAATATTTCCTAACCTTTCTATTCTGCTAAAAAAACTCGTTTAGCATAATGCACCCACTTCTTCTACTTCTTAATTGGCGCGATAACCGCTTAACCGATTTGGGCCGAGTTTAACAAAGTGCGCTAGTCGTTTCCTTCTCGTGCTAACCGGCGCCAGTTGGACACACCAAGTGAAGCAAAGTCCTTCTCCATCTGATCTTTCCAACGCAAAGGAGCAGGCCTCCTCTGCTATCACCAGCTGGTACCGCATCGAATACTTTCAGAGCCGTGGCGTTTATATCCATTCGGACGACATGACTCAGCCAGCGGAGCCGCTGGATCTTTATTCGCTGCGCTATGTCTATGTCGTCGTGAAGCTCATACAGCTCATCGTTCCATCGCTTGCGGTATTCGCCGTTGCCAACGTGCAAAGGTCCAAAAATCTTCCGCTGAATCTTTCTCTCAAGCACTCCAAGCGTCGCTTCATCGGTTGTTGTCATCGCCCACGCTTCTGCGCCATACATTAGGACGGGCATGATGACGTTTTCGCTATTCTCAGCTCGTCATGATCGGGTAGCGGAACGACAATTCCGTCGTCGACGATTGAGGTATCGGGATCTTCACATTCTCCGTGACATGCGCAGCTATCACTGTTTAACAGGTTCAAGAAGTTTTCCCTCCTAATTTAAGATTGCTCTAGATGTCAGTCACCAGATCGTCCTCTTTGTCCTTACAGGAAAACGCCCCGGTCTTAAAACCTTCTGTAAGCCGCAGAAATTTCTGGTAGAGTTTTCGGGCGTTGTTCTTTTTGGCCAGCATCTCAAGCTGCTCACACTCACGTATTTCGGCCTCTTATTTCTTCTTTCGGATAATATGTTCCTCTTTCTTTTTTAGCTCTCTCTATCCATTCCATATGGGTCGCGTTGCGCCCGATCGCAGCGTGGCTCTATAGGCGGCATCCTTTCTTTCTGCGGGAGCATGACATTCCTCGTCGTACCAACTGTTTTTTCGGGCTCGCCGGAATCCGATTTCTTTTTCGGCGGCGGTACGTAGAGAACGAGAAATGTTACTCCATTCTTCGTAGATGCCGGTTTGTTGGGCAGTACTCTCTGAGAGCAGGAGTGAGAGTCGAGTGGGGAGTCTTCTGGCTGTCTGTTGTGATTGCAGCTTTTCCATGTTGAACATTCTTTGCATAGGTAGATACACGTTTTTTGCTGCACAGAGGCGTGAGCGCAGTTTGGCTGCAACAAGGTAGTGATCCGAGTCTATGTTGGGTCCTCGGATCATACGTACATCTAATACACTAGAAGCGTGTCTTTCATCTATCAAAACATGACCGATCTGGTTTCACATTTTTCGATAAGGAGGCAGCCAGGTAGCTTGGTGTATCTTTTTATGCTGGAATCTGGTGCTGCAGACTACTATGTTTCGGGCCCCGACGAAGTCGATAAACCTCTGTCCGTTACCGGATGTTTCGTTGTGCAGGCTGAATATTCCGACTGTGGGTCCAAAAATTCCCTCCTTGCCCACCCTGGCATTGAAGTCGCCAAGCACGACTTTTATGTCGTAGCGGGGGCAACGCTCATAGGAACGTTCCAAGCGGTCATAGAAGGAATTTTTGGCCGCATCGTCCTTCTCTTCGGGGCGTGGGCGCAAATTTAGCGAGATGTAAGTGCGTGCGCAGTCGGGTAATTTGAAAATCTTCTTTATCAAATACAAAAATAATTGATCAACATCTTCAAATAGTCCATGCCCCCACATCTGAGAAGCATAACTAAATGCTTAGACCTATTTTCTTTTTCCCAAAAAAACTATTCCATAAGCTATTCCGGCTTGCTATTGCCGCTTTGTTTTTATTTCCAAATGTTTTTAAAGGACATTTTTGGTGTAAATAACACCCCTAAGTAGCAATACTCCTTTATGATTATTATTTCTTTTCCCATGTACTGCCATTTTTCTTCTTTTTCTAACTTCCTCCTTGTCTGAAGACCATTACCGCCGATTTTGCAAAATTGTCACACAAGATCGAATAATGAAATTGAGAGAGATTGCTGACATTGTGAACATTAGTTATAAACGTGTGCATAACATAATACATGATGAATTGGGTATGAAAAAGCGTTCAGCAAGATGGGTGCCGCGTTTGCTAACTCCTCTGAAAAAAATGATCCGAATGTCGACTTCAAAAGTTGGTTTAGACATGTTTAACAGATATCCATCGGAATTTTTGCGTCGTTTCATAATGATGGATGAAACGTGGATCCACCACTATACACCAGAGTCTAAAGAACAGTCCAAACAATGGGTAGAACGTGGCTCAAGTGCTCCAAAGAAGGCAAAGGTCGTTGCATCAGCTGGTAAGGTTTTGGCATCTATTTTTTGGGATGCACAAGGTTCATTCATTATCTTGAAAAGGGTAAAACCATCACAACTGAATATTATTCATCTTTGTTGGATGCATTGGACCAAAATATTAAGCCAAAAAACGGTCACATTTGAAGAAGAAGAAAATCCTCTTTCATCATGATAACGCTCCTTCACATTCATCTTGGAAAACGCAGGAAAAAATAAATGAGTTAGGCTATGAATTGCTCGCTCATCCGCCATATTCGCCAGATTTAGCCTCCAGTGACTTTTTCCTTTTTCCAAATATGAAAAAATGGCTCGGCGGAAAAAGATTTGTGTCAAATAGTGAAGTTATAGCTGAAACAAATGCTTATTTTGACGGTTTTGAAAAAACTTATTTTAGAGAAGGAATAAATATGTTAGAAAAGCGTTAGAAAAAATAGATTAAGATTATGTTGAAAAATAAATCAATTTTTTGTTAAAAAACCAATGCCTAGTTTTTCATTATAAAGACTTATCAATCCACCCTCGTATATACGATATCGTCCAAAAGAAGCCCTATATAATCCGCATAAAGTAAAAGTCTTATATTGTAATTATCAATTAACAAGTCATCCCATAATTCTTCATATAGGCCCCAGAAGTTGTTTTAAATTGACCAAATGATTGAGATAGATTTCTGATATATTTTCACAATAAAGTTAACAAATTTTGAGGAAATTCTCATGAATGCGCTAGCGATTACTACCTTCGACAAAAATATCTGCGCAAATTTGTTATTGCATAAGTAAGCACAGCCACCAGGTTATTTAATCAACATCAATAAACACTTTCAGATTCAAATGCACAATATGCACTATTGCCTACATGCTTTATAAAATTCATACTACAACAATTAATAATAAAAGTAAATAAAGGAAAAAAACACGAACTTTACCATAGTAGGCTATTTTCTACCCTATCACTTTTGGTCACCCGCAAGTTGTCGGAAAATTTAATTATTTAATTGTGATTATTGATGATATCATGTACTTGCATGCATGTCTAATACATACTCACACACGTACATGCCTTATGTGAAATTCACAACAGAATTCATGCACGAGAATAGATGTTACACATATCGATGGTTTTCGAGAAAAGCGACACAACTCAAAATTCGGAGTTTTGCCGTTAAAAGCAAAAATCAACTACAGAGTTTATATATTTTTATCTGGAAAAGCGTCATAAGAGAATCTTGAAGCAAAGCGCAGTTAATTTATCGAGAAAAGTGTCATTTTTTTAGTTGGGCCGTTTTTGACGATAAGGTAAGTGAAACAAATTGACTATTTCTATAAGTGTATTGTTTTTTTTGAGTTATGTCATTTTTCTTTAAATACCAATGAGCTTACCGAGCAGCATCATTATTAATTTTTGATTTATGTCACTTGCCTCGAAATAATATTGTTAATTTTTCGGATTGTGGCAGTTTTTGTGCATTTTTTTAATATAAATAGAACCTAAAATAATTTAAAAATATTTACTTTTATTTATTTCATTCATATTCATTTTAATGGAAATAGGGGAAGGAAAAATTTGGAGATGGCGCAAAAAATGAATAATACAGCATTTGACCAATGAAGGTACTACTTTTTTATAGTAGGCATATATTATTTATTTTCAAATTTAAAAATAAATATATCAAGATTAAAAATAATATTGTTTCAGATCAAAACGACGGTTTAGACATTAGCTTACAGTCATCAGCTGCCGCCAAGTCACCGAAATATGACATATTAAATAGAGAAACAGAAATTAAGGGTATTGACCCAAATTAGATATTCTCTTTGTGTTGATTTCTCCGAAATTGGTTTGCTCTTTTCACTGTTGTTACTCCCTTAAAATATGTTTATCTTTTATTACAGATAATTCTGCATTACCTTCTTGTGGACCGTCAAGCTCCAACTTGGCTTCAACGTTTCATCAATCGCCATCGAGTTCAAGTTCCGACTCATCATCATCAGATTCAGTTTCATCATCTGTCTCTGGGAGCAAAAGAACGGACTTTTCTAGTGATGACAGCAACAAAGATCCGAACTATATACAATCGCTTTCTGAAGATGAATTAAATGAAGTCGAAATGGTCAGAAAAAGAAAAAGAAAGGCTGAGCCAAATACATGGAGGAAAACAGCAGCTAAGATTTGTCGAAATTCTGGAAAACAGTATGAATCTAGTTCCAAGAGTAAAAAGATTTATGAAGCCAAGAAAATGGGAAAGACTTGCACTGAGAAGTGCAGATTAATGTGCAATACTAAAATAAAAGAAGAAGAACGACAAAAAATATTCGACGAATTTTGGAAACGAGGCGATATCCAAAGACAACGTCATTTTATGTTATTAAGTATGGAAAGTATTAAGCCTAAATATCAATGCAAGAGCGAAAATAGTAATAGAATATGCAACAATGCATTTTTTTTCAAATTTGGGGGGAAAAAATACGTGTGTGCAAAACCTATTTTAAAGGAACCTTGGCTATAATCGATCGTCCAATTGGAACGGTGATGCATAAGAGACAGTAATCAGCAAGTGGAATGATAAGTACTGACTTAAGAGGCAAAAATAGTAAGCATCATAGGACTGATGAAGCCATTAAGGAGGGAGTTCTAAAACACATGAATTCTATACCCAAAATTGAGAGTCACTACTGCAGAAAGGATACGGAAAAAAAGTATATCGAGGGGGGAAAATCTGTAGCTGAGTTACATAGAGATTATGTTAATCAATGCAAAGAAAATAATCTTTTGTATGCCAATTACTTAACGTATTTTAGAATATTTAGTGGACTCAATATCTCATTTTTTAAACCAAAAAAAGACATGTGCGAAGATTGTGTCTCATAACAAATGCATCTGAAGAAGAAAAGGGAAAATTGAGGATTAAGTATGAAAACCACCTTTTATAAAAAGATTTAGCAAGAGATGAAAAAAACGTGGACAAGGAAAGCGTAAGTGACAGTTTAGTTGTGGCCGTATACGATTTACAGGCAGTTCTTCAATGCCCTAGAGGAAATAGTTCTTCTTTTTATTACACATCAAAAATAAATGTGTTTAACTTCACAATTTTTGAGCTAAAAACTAACTTAGCCAAATGTTATGTGTGGGATGAAACAGAGGCCAATAGGGGAGTTGATGAAATTGGGTCCTGTGTACTATCGTATCTTGAAAGTTTACGAGAAAAAACTATCAACAGTGATGGCAATGTACTTGATATAATTTTTACTCAGACAACTGCTGTGGTCCACAGAAAAATCGTTACATGATGTCAATGTATAAGGTGCTTTTTTTAGAGGTTAGGTTTTCAAGTTGGCACTACTTTCTTCGTAGATGGTCTTTTTGACAGCTGTCACTTGATTTATGCTCAGTTTGGTTTGCCATTTCATAATGAATAGACTTACACCTGAACAACGTTTGCAAATCGTGCAAATTTATTACGAAAATAATGGTTCGGTTCGCGCGACGCATCGAAGAAAATTTTGTTCAGCGATGAAGCTCACTTTTGGTTGAATGGGTATCATTTTTAAAACATAATGGCAAACCCTTATCTTTATAATAAAGCTAAATTCTTGGCCATAACATTAAATCATATACGTTTTATTTCATCTTGAAAACCTAACCTCTAAAAAAACACCTTACTTATTTGCTGTAAGAAAATATCCTCATATAAATTCCATCACACACAAGTTTCTCGTAAAAGGGCGTAATAAAAACGAGGGCGACAGTGTTCATGCAACAATCGAGCGCCAAATTTCAAAATCACTGATGTCTGGACCTATCCATGTACCGCAACAATACGTTACAATTATCTGGGGAGCTAAAAAAAGAGGCAACTTGTATGAAGTACATGAATTAAATTATGAATAATTTTTTGATTTAAAAGATTTAGCGGAAAAATCCGGCTTTATAGTGCTAGCAGTAATAGCGAATTAACGACTCTACTTGCGCTCAATCGCGCCTACAAGCCTAAACAGAAAGTTAAGGATAAAAAAAGGAAGGTTTATTAAAACTGATGGAGAAGAATATCATTCGAAAGTATTACTCTCAGTTCTACAATAACATCTAGGATTTTTCTTACCATTATGCCTTAAAAAAAGTATTTTTTATGTTCTACCATTCTATAAAGGATTTACTTGTTTTTGTTTTTGTTTTACTAGTTTATTCAGAGGAAGTTTGTAAATGTTGTGTTACAATTTCTATTTTGTAATAAAAAATAATAAAAAATAAATGGCTTTTTTGCTTTTGACCCTACTACTCTTCGAAATGTATCTCAAAATTTAAAAAAAATATATTGTACAATAATATACATTTTTTAAATCTTTTCAGGAAAAATGACACATTTGCGAACAACTTACAATATTTCTTTTCAAAATAAGCTAAGAATGTAAAATATGTTATTTCCACAAAGCACTGTTGTATTATGATTGCACAAAACCAGTAGAATTGGAAAATATGCATAATTGTAATCAAAAACTTAAATTATCTATTTGCGTAATTTTAAAATTGATTTTCTACAAAACTTGTATTTTTGAATTATGTCACTTTTCTCGAAAACCATCGATATGTACATATTTACAAATGTATGCAAATCGTTTAAAATACTCTAAAATGGTTGTTTGAATATAAAACGCAAAATTGAACTGAAAATAGATTCAATTAGCAAAACGGATTTGATACGTGACAGCAATAGTATAGACAATTATTTTTGGAAAATATGTATAGAAATATCTTTTACATCCATATGCGAGTGCGGTATGCAAATGCATACTATATTTCGCGATATTTTTTGTAGAATGAACGAAAAAATATCAGTATATGAAGGCATTTGTTAGGTAATCGCAATGCGTATTCCTCTAATCATGAAATATGAATGCTTATGAAGGGCGCGAGCAGTGTTTAGACAATTTGATATATACCTATATTGGGTTGGCAACTAAGTAATTGCGGATTTTTTTTAGAAAATCAAAATCAAAGAAAATTTTTTCATGGAACTAAATAAGTTTGTTCTGTAATGTATTGCCCATTTTGATCAATGACCTTTTCCCATCTTTCAGGCAGCATCATAATCCCACGTTCATAAAACGTCTGGTTTTTATTGGCAAACAACTGAATCAGGTATGATTTGACATCATCAATAGTATTTGTGAATATCGAGTAAAGATGTAATTACCCCTCCGCTTGTATAGCGTTTTTCAATAGGTGCGCAACGACGCAATATTTTTTATTTTTCGCTTGTCATTTGTAAACTTCATTAGTATACATTCCACCATGGAACGCTACACACTTGAGCAAAGATTGCAAATCGTGCAAATTTTTTATGAAAATAATCGTGCAAATTTTTTATGAAAACTTATAAATTTTCCAAAAAATCATCTTCAGTGATGAAGCTCACTTTTGGCTCAATGGCTTTGTCAACAAGCAAAATATGCGTTACTGGGCAGAAAGCAATCCACACGTGATTCATGAGGCACCGTTGCATCCCGAAAAAATCACTGTTTGGTGCGGTTTACATGCCGGCGGCGTAATTGGCCCATATTTTTTCGTTGACGAGAACGATCGCCACGTTACTATGAATGGAAATCGATACCGCGACATGATAAACGATTATTTTTGGCCGCAATTGAATGGTATGGACTTAGACGACATGTGGTTTCAACAGGACGGGGCCACAAGCCACACAGCACACGCTACAATTGACTTGTTGAAGAGTAAGCTCGATGAGCGCATTATTTCCAGAAGTGGACCGGTCGAATGGCCGGCGCGCTCGTGTGATTTGATGCCTCTAGACTATTTTCTTTGGGGTTATGTGAAGTCATTGGCCTACAGTAACAAGCCGGCGACGATTTGTAAGCTCAGAGCCAATATTGAACGCGAAATTGCTGGAATTTCGGCCGATTTATGCAAAAGAGTGGTCGAAAATTGGGTTCAACGATTGGACTTCGTAAAACGTGCACGCGGTGGTCATGCAAAAGAAATTGAATTTCATACTTAAATGTATATGTTCAAACTCGATAATAAAAAAAAAATTAGTTAAAAAAGTCAAACCGTTTGAGTTTTATTCAAAAAAAAAGTTGAAGCGCTCTTACAGAAAAACGCTTTAGAACATATGTACATAGAGGCTGTCCGCAGAATTAGGAATTTAAGGCACTTTCTGGTCTAGAATTTCGAATAAATCCAGTTTTTTCATGTTATGATAGTTTATAAGATACTTTCAAAAACGTACTTGCAAATTTTTATATTGAAATTCGTTGTAGTTTAGTCGTTACAGTCCTTTAAAACGAGACCGGTTTGGAGTACGACGCCCAGGCAATTGAAATTTGAACTGTGTTTTTCTCGAAACTATTTTTTCCGAGTTGGCGTTGGTAATTTCTTAAAAAAGTACTGCACCGATTGATTAGAATTTTTAATATGGTATTGAGTAGACTTCAATCAATTTTTCTATTTTTTTTAAGAGCGAGAACGTGAAAAGATAATTGTTTTGTTTTTCCAATAAACAGATAAAATATCTAGAAAAATGTTTTTTTTCTTGTAAATCTGCTACCCACCATAGCGACATATCTCCTGATAAATAATCGACCGACTTTTTCTTTTCAGACGTACCTGAGCAGCCCAATCAGTTACGCCAGTGGCATGAGTTACGTCAGGGGAAACAATTTTTTTTATTATTGTCATTGAAAAAAAAAAATGTCTTTTGTAAATAAAGAATTGATCTAAGGAATAAAAATGATTTTCAATTGATACCGATTGATTTTGTTCAATTTTCAACGCCTTCAATTTTCACGCCTCTAGACCAGAAATTATTCCAATAGCTTTAAAAAGGGGGATAAGAATGGACCTTATTTTTAAAACTTTATTTGCTCTAAATGCGTACAATATTTATGGATATTCACACTTGCAGCCCCGACGAGAGGGAGGGGGATCGGGGACTTTTTACCCCGGGCCCGGAGTTCTCAAAGGGGCCCGGACTCGAGAGCAATTCCAATTATATGAATTAGACATAATTGGAAAGGATATGTCACCGAAATGGCTTATCAGTTTGTTAGCGAAGAAATCAAGCAGTATCGCCATGCGCTCTCTGGCCGTGTGTGGCGTGGTACTGTCTTGCTAAAACCATGTGTGTGTTCAGAAACTTAGTGACCCATATTACTCTGACGACAACAAACACATTTCCTCTTGAACATACTACCAGCGAAAAAACCAGCATTATCGAACATATAGATGAGTTCGTGGCGTGAGATGGTGGCGCAATTACAAATGCAGCAGCTCGTATTTGTGAAGCACGAACTGCGTTTCATATGCTAAGCGGAATGTAGCGATGTCGCATCTTGCCACTGAAAACCAAACTTAAAACCTTCAATACCAGCGTAAAATCGGTTCTCCTATATGATTCTAAGACCTGCCTTGTGTCTGACCATATAAGTCGACGTGTACAAAAGTTTGTGGACAAATGCATTAAAATTATTTGCCGTTGTATCTTTTGGTCGAGAACAATCTCCCATATGGAGCTTACTAAAAGCTGCTTAATTAAGTCCGAAATAAATAGACGGATTGTGAAACCGTAGTGAAACCGATAATATCACCAAAACGGCTCTTCAATGGAGTCCGCAAGGAAGTCGACGTGGATGAGCCCAATCGTGGCCCTCGTGAGAGCCCTTCCAACTCCATCTGGAGCTAAATCAGACACATAGTGGCTGACAGAATTCGTTGGAGAACCTTTGTTTCCGCTCTATGTTCCGATTACTTTTTTTTTAAGGCCACCCGGTGGTCTAGAATTTTCAAAAAATCGATTTTTTTCGATATTTCGAAAGTATAGTATCTTAAGAATATCCTGTGCAATTTTCATGCGGAAATTCCCAATATTATAGCTTCTACAGCCCATTAACCAGGTAGAGAGCGGTCCGCGCGCTCCTGTGCCTCAAACTTTAACCTTATTTATCTCGAAACTACTTTTTTCGGCACGGCGGGGATGAAAACAAAAAAACTATTCAACTGAATCACTTGAAATTTGGATATGTTGTTCACAACATGTATCGCTATCGTCGGAACTAGAATCATAATTTTATTTAAATAATTTCCTATTTTTTGAACTAAAAAACTAGTGAAAAAACACTTGATTTTACGAATAATTCTTAATCTTCTTGAATTTTGTGTTTCAGATGAGTAGAAGTCTCGAAATCATCTACGCCGTCCGGGTTCGATTTTTCGAGAGGGTCATCTTCAGCGGCATTTTTATAATAATAAATATTGTTTAGAAAGTAAAAAAAAGAATTTTTTGTATGCTCAATAAACGTACTAATAAGCCCGAAAAGTTGAAACATCGTTTTTTAAATTTTTAATGGCAAAAAACAAAAATCGTGAAAATAGGTAAAATTTTCATGCTCTAGACCACCGGGTACCCTTAATTGAGAATGCCATCTATATGTATAATTTATGAAGATAAAAGACACTGCCCCCAGAAGGCTTAGGTATATGATCCAAGTATCCCGTTCTATTTACGCACTAGATCTCAGGTTTTACCACCCTTACGTACCACCTTAAAACCAATTAGTTATAGCCCGTCAAAAATTATTAGACTTTTACTAAGGAAGTACTTCAGCTATTCTAGCAGAATATTAAAAAGAAGAAATTATTACCCCCGTTTTACATTTTTCGTCCCATGAAACCAAAAACACCTGCTATGGAACAAGTAACCGGCACTGAGCTTAGATAACAGAATGCTCATATGCGTGTACAATACCGTTACAAAACCCATCTGACATTCAGTTCTAAGAAACGTTTGCGAATCACTGCCTTCAAATGACTTGATTGCTTAAGAATGCAACTCGCCCTGCATTAATTCATTTTATGCAAAAGTCATAAAATAATGGGTGTAACTGATCCACCCCTCATTTACTGCTGGATTTTTCCAAATGGCCACAACAAACGAAGGCTACATTTTTTGAATGCCGAAGTGAAGCAGCAAAAGGTTACGCGACATATTTACAGCCACGAACAAAGGTTTAGGCGACTATTCTTTTACTTACTCTCTTACATTTGTGCATATGTATGTGCGTAGTTTGTACATGACTTGGTTAAAGTTGCACTCAATTACGTTTCAGGTGTCAAAACGCGTCAGACAGATAAATGACGATAACGCCAGTTATCTAATTATAATTATTTTGTATTGAAAATGAATGGGATAATGCAAATGTAGACAAATTAGCATTTTTCATGGATACATATTTACACTTGTGTTCAGAATAATAGGAGCGCTGCGTATTACCAAATTTTAACTATTTTTTTGTTTACGTATTTAAGTTTTTTTTTTTTTTTTTTTAAAACAACAAACACCAAAAATAAAAATCCTATAACTCAAAGCTGCAAATTTTGCCCAAAACGCGAAAAAATTAAAAAAAAATTGCCACCAACATTTTCAAGTTTTAAATTAGAATCTTCGCAGTTTTCTAGCAAATTTAATTTTAATATTTTAATATAATAAAATAAATAAATTTTAATCTAATAGGTTTGGAGTTGCTTAAAATCGCATTGATTTGTTAAATTCATTTTTTCCAGGGTAGGGAATTTCTGCTAGCAAACAAGAAATTGTCAAAAATGAATTAGAAGTTTGAGCCACTTTCACTTTGAATTTCCATTAATATTGAATGAGCTATAAAAGTGTTTATCCAAAATTTTGATGAACATTTTTGTAAATTCTTAAAAACTTTGTGAATTTTATACAAAAAAAAAAGATTTTGGTAGCGTAAAGCGGGATACCATCTGGGCTGCACTGCGTGGAAGCGGTATCCCGGAAAAGCTTGTGTTACTTGGAAAGCAAAGTTGCTATGCTATTCACAAATACAAACTGTAGGATTCTTTCAAAGTGCACAGTGGTGTGCGGCAAAGTTGCATTCTGTCTTCAATCGCGTTTCTGAGTGCAGCTTTCAGCAACGAAAATCAACAGAGAGGTATTCAGTGGCAGATAAGTAATATCTTTCTCGAGTACCTAGCATACGCTGATGACATATGCTTGCTTGCATACAAGCTGTGCAACTCGGAGTTACTAAATCAAGCTATGCAGGATAAGTTAAAAACAATCGACCTCAAAATAAATGTTGAGAAAACAAAGGATCCGTTGGTAGTGAGTGTGCAGCAATCGGATTTTGGTACCTTTACTGCTTGGTCTCTGCAGACGGTGATTCTGAAGGATGTTAAATGCAGAATTCGCAAAGCAAAGTCGACTTTCGGCATTCTCGCTCCAGTGTGCCAAAACAATAACATCGGTCGGTCTTTGTACAAAGCTACGTATATTCAACTGTATACTTAAGTCAGTGCTTCATCACTGAGTAGCTCAGCGGGAGAGTAGCTGTGACGATCACGAAACGACTGCAAACGTTCATCATCCGCAGCTTTCGGCACATCATGCGAATTTTCTGGCCGCGAACAATGAGGATTTGAGGAAAGCCTCGCAGGTGAAGGTAGCAACTGAAATACGGCAAAGAAAATGGCAGTAGATCGGTTACACGCTGAGAAAGGGCGGCAATCGGAACGAATAGGCCTTGCGTTGGAATTCATTTCAGCAAGCCGGTTGAGAAATTGGTAGACTGCGTACCCCCTGGCGACGCTTTACATATGCAGAAATAAAATCACTCAGCCTAACATGGAACGAATTGAAATCGCTAGCACATAACCGTGTTCGTTGGCGAATAGGAGTAGTTGACGCCACATGTTCCAGCAAGGAGTTCAAGGTACCTATAACACAAAGTTTGGAGCTTTAAGTCAAATGGTTTTTGTTGTAGAATGCACTATACTTTTATAAAAAAAGTGAAATACATAAAAAAATAATTATTAAAACACGCTCCTGTTATTTTGAACACAGGTGTATGCATGTGCGTATAATTTTTACTTCATCACCTACAGCAATTGGCTAAATTGCTATATTGGTCACAATTTTTTTGAATATAAAGGGTGGTTAAATTTCAACGGCCGATGTTAAATGTAAACCATACCTAAACGTCAAGCTTTTTCTGAATTTTATTTGAAATTTTTAGATTTCAGACTAACTCAATTACAAAGATACACAATCGAGTAACGCGTTAAAGTTATTCAGGCTTATTATGAAAACGGGCATTCAAATCAAAATGCATATAGAAGAAAATCATCTTCAGTGATGAGACACATTTTCACCTCAGTGGATTCGTCAATAAGCAGAATTGCCGCATTTGGGCGAATGATAATCCAAGAGTGATTGCCGAAAAACCAATGCACCCACAAAGAGTGACGGTTTGGTGCGGTTTATGGGCCAGCGGCATCATTGGGCCGTATTTTTTCCAAAATGAGGCCGGTCAGGCAGTTACTGTGAATAGTGTTCGCTATCGTGAGATGATAACGAACTTTTTATGGCCCGAATTGGAAGATATGGATTTGGACGATATGTGGTTTCAACAGGACGGTGCCGCTTGTCACGCAGCTAACGAAATGGCCGAATAATCTCACGTCGCGGCGATGTCAATTGGCCGCCAAGCTCACGTAATTTGACACCTTTAGACTTCTTTCTTTGGGGTTTTTTTAAAGAAAAGGTGTACGTCCATAAGCCAGCAACAATTCAAGAGCTAAAGGATGAGATAATTCGGCACATTAACGGCATAGAACCTCAATTATGCCTTAGCGTCATCGAAAATTTGGATCATCGGATGGAGGTGTGTCGCCGAGGCCGCTGCGGCCATTTGGCCGATATTTTGCTACATGCGTAATTGAGCCATACCAATATTATCATAATGAAGAGAAATCACAATAATTTCCTAAAAAAATTGTGTGTTATTCAAAATCAACACCGGCCCTTGAAACTTAACCACCCTTTATTTTAATTTTATTTATGGACTTATGACATTAACATTGCCTTTTCTCGATAGTTATTTGCCACCTGATGGATTGATTGATAAATTTGTATGCACGAAGATTTGATTAGTTGACATCGGCTTAGCTTGTTTTGGAATATTTTAACGGTGAATACATAAAAACTGCGTACAGCTGATTTCTATTTTAAATATTCATGACGTAGGTGATTTTACCCATTTGGCTTGAAGGGGCAAAGGTAAAGGTAGTTTTCACGTGTTTAGAAAAACAAAAAACAAAATAAATATATATATACATATATATTGTATATTTGTTACTCAAATAATGCTTGTCAAACAACTCCAATCAATATTTGTCAGCTGCCAGCTTTGGTCCATTTATGGTTTAATCAACCCAAAGCTATTAGACAGATGTGCGCCTTACGGTCATTGAGAGGCCACATGTTTTTTAGACATTTATTGATTAGGTTTCGATTAACTGATAATTAGATATTGAGCAAATCGACATAAAATACCCTAATACAGTTGACCAGATTTAAATTTTATGTTGATGAATTAAATATGACGCCAGCAGAAAACCATGTAGTTGTAAATATTTTTGTTTTTCCAAACAATGATTATATCATAGTTTTGGTGATATCAGCCGCATGCTGTAAATCAGACTGCGGGTATTAACAATGCTTTGTTTGTTATTCATTATTATTATTATTGCTTATAGATGATTACAATGTCACAATACACATCTCCAAAACGAATCGAGTTTCATGACTATTTTCAAAAAGTAGACGTCAGCTGAGTTTGTAAAATTTTCACTTTACTTTTTTATCTTTAGGCTATTTTTGTAGACCTAAATTTGCTTTCTCTCTGGATTTATGAGAAACTTTTCTAATCTTGCGCTTATGATCACAAAATTGCCATTATATGTACGAATTTTATCGCGCAAAAAATATTTTTTGAGGTGAAATTATCAAAAAAACAACAATTCTTTCATTTTTTTTCACTAAAACATCAATGAGTGATACTTAGTTTGGAAAAAAAGGTAAAGTGACCATACAGAAAATTCGATCTAACTGCTACAAACCCAGCTGGGGTCTTTTTCTAAGGTAAGTGTACTTTATTCTTCGAATTAACGCTTTCAAACACAAGTATTTTTATGCTATTAATATCTTATAAATTCCGAATATGACCCAAGGTGGCCAATGAAAGCGATTTTTCGCAATATTTCACTCACAACTTCTCCTAGCGGATACAATTTTTCCAAATATGTTTTTAAATAGTTAAGATACATCGCGTGTTTAAACCAAGTCGGCCCATAAAGCCGGTTTTTCGCAAACACTTGCTCGGATCCGATGGCGCAAAATTAATCACCCTATCGGCAGGTTTATAGTTGCTGTTATTGTATTGGTGCTCCACCAATTTTGATTGTTTAACTGAAATATTAGTTATTTTTTTAAATTTTTGAAAAATTGTTGCAAACAAATTTTAGCACATACTTATACGAGAATACATACATACATATGTATGTGCACACACTCTAATCAAAACACAAAGCGTTCGTTTATTACAATTGACGTTGAATATAAGTATAATTTAATATATTCACACATATAGAAATGTAAAATAACGTTTGAATATCTCTTTAATTCAATGAATTTATTTTTATACTCAGTTCCCATATACACCCTTTTATTTTTATCGAAAAATATTCAATACTTCAATATTAATCTAATTTAAGAATTAGAAACACGTCGGTATCGAATTCTAAATAAATAAGGAGCCCGCACAAAGTGCGCGCCTTTTATTATCGAATGTTTACAGCAGACTGAAAACGGCGCGAAAATGTTAGCAACATCTACTGGCATGGTTACAGACAGTCGATAGCGGTGGGTAGCTTTGTTATTGTTGCTAACAAAATGTATTTTGTTTATATACACACGCGAATAATGTGTCTTGTGTACAGGGATGCCATTAAAGGAAATTATGCATGTGAAATTAGATTTAAATAAATATCAAAAGAAATCTAAAGTTGAAAACATACATATATATACATACATACATATCTATATGTATATATACATGGTCAGAAAATATTATACTTTATAATAGAAACAGTGCACTGCAATTTTTTTGGTGATAGCAAAAAATTTCGAACGTTATAAATTCCAATAAGTTGACCTTAAATATAAAACTAATTAAGTAATTTAAGTATTTTTAAATATTTAAATAGTATTTTTAAGTATAGAAAAATTTAAGAAACAAGGAGAAGCGATATATGAATGGTATGGCAGAACTAATGACATGTTCCAACAAAAAAGTTTAATGCTATTTTCTTAAAGCACCAAAAGCGAAAACTCCAGGAAGAAAATGCAAAATTCTGGGAAGAGAAAAAAAATTAATCGTTATAGCAAAATGAAACCTGTTTTGTCATCAAACGAGCTGAAAACTTAGCTAAGTTTGCAAGTTACAAGTTGGACAGTTCGATACCAGTTGGTAGAAGCCGGTTTAATAGCAACCCAGAAAAACACCGTGGTTGAGTCTACAGAACAAAATAAAAAGGCTTCAATTTGCAACAAAACGTCTCTTCCGTCGAAACTGGAAAAATGTGCTATGGATGGATTAGACATGTGCTTTGATGGAAAACAATATGTTCGACGGTTCACAAGTACAGCATTTGATCCCAGATATATGTACGAAAAGAAACAAGCAAATCAATAAAGGTGTGGGGATGCTATTCGGAGGAAAGAATAGGTCCAATATTTTGGATAAAAGATAAAATACCTGCGGTGGAGTATGTGAGAATATTGGATACGCTTCGCTCTGCGAGGGAAGAAATGCCACTAAGATGGGAGTTTATGCGGGACAACGATCCCAAGCATTCATCAAAATTAGCAAAGTGAATGTTTTAAATTGCCCATCACAGTCTCCTGACTTAAGCCCAATTGAGCATCTTTGGGCAGAACTGAAAAAAACATAATCGGGATTTTCAAAGCCACATATAGAGAAGAAATGTGATTGATATCACTAGTTTACACCAAAACTGGTCCTCGACCAAAAGGCGTTTTTTAAACTAATTTGAGGTCGCTGAAATCAAAAATGAATTTTATTTTATTTTTCAAAGAACGGTTTCTAAGATCTTCCTAAAAAACCTGTTTTTTGGGCAATAGTGCAGTTATTACCTGCAATCTCGAAAACAGTGCGCGCCATTTCTTTGAAGTGCATAAATTTCGAAAGGCACACATATAACCTACATGGCAATATATAATTCGTGTCAATGGAAGTCGTAGTTTTCGCAAAACAGCTGTTGAAAGTAAAAAAAAGGCATTTTTGACGTTTTTTTACTAAATTATGAAAGTTTATTAACTTTTTTCTGAAACAAAAATTTTTTTTAATATATATCAACATAAGATAGGATTTCTGAAAGACAATTTTGTCACCTAAAAAAAATTTTTTGGTTTCAGCGACCTCAAATTAGTCTAAAAAACGCTTTTTGGTCGAGGACCATTTTTGAAAGTGAAAATTCGTAAACTAGTGTATTTTGCAAAAATGGGAAAACTAAGGACAAGAAAAATAGTTATTAGTGTTGAGCAAATAGTGCACAAGAGCAAAGTCAACTGGGCAAATAGTACTCGAAATAAATCAAGAATAATCTGAGGATGCTTCCTGAAGGCAACTCAGGTCTTTGGGTAGTATTAGCAGAAAAAAAACACTCTCTTTCAAAAAGACGCATTAAATCACCAAAACAAACCTTTCGAGTTTTGGTTAACGTTTTTTGGGACCGCCCAAACAAAGACAAGTCGGATGGGTCGAAATGGAAAACATTTTTTAGTCACCTAAGCGAAGAGGACTAAAAAAAGTGGCAAAATCATCATGGTCTGGAAGCCATTTCCTTGAAACGGCGTGGAACCAATTGTGCGCGTAAATGGTACAATAAAATGGGCCAATTTCTGTATTTCCATATATTCCAGAACAATATTCGAAAATTTTTGGTTTAAGAAAATATGACATCAACAACAAATCTGACCTTAAAAAGGCGATACTTGAAGAGATATTTGTTTTTTCATTTTTGTAAAATAATATGAAATATAGAACACTTTATACAAATATCGTATCTGTATCAAATAAGATGTGAGTGACTGTATATTTACATAAATATGTATATAATTGGCGCTTACACCCCTTTTTGGCGTTTGGCTGAGCACCTCCTCCTATTTGTGGCGTGTGCGTTTCTGTGTTTTTCCACCAATGGAGGGACCTACGAGCTTTTAAGACGACTCCGACACTCGGAGGTTTGCCATTGCCCGCTCGGGGCGACCGCTTTAGAGAAAAATCTTTCTATCATTTGGTGTTTCATGTTTTTTAATGCCTAAGTTTGTTGAATTTATTGTAAAAATATTATGGATATCTTAGATTTCATAATAAAACTTTTTAATGAATTTAATAAAAATTCACTTCGTAACTTGTTCGGGATTTTAAAACATTTGTCGTGCATCACACTTCTTTACATGACTAGCATTTAAATAAACAAATTTGCATCTTCTTCCGCAATGTGAAAATTAATTCTTCAATACCATCTCAGCGATTTACGTATCTAGCAATCATTGTGGAAACCCTCCGAAATTGTAGACCTGCTTGCATATCTAATAAAACTGCTTTATGTTGCGTTTAGCTGTTTTGCAACATGTATGCATATGCTAAAGCATGAAATGTTGCGCAACATGTACACCTTCCTAGCCATATGCATATCGAACTGTTTCGCAACATCGAATGATAGTGGAGCGTATCAACATGCTTCTGTTCGCAAAGAATAAAATGCTGATTGAGAAAAACATTTGTTTCCACTTGCCGTAAACTGCATGTTGATGCCAAGGGTCTGCCAGCCGCTAAAACGGATATTCTACTGACTCAGCTGAGCTTATTATTCAAGTGAATTGCCTTATGAACTACTTTTATGAGAATACTTTGTATGCAAATATTTTTTGTTCTGCAGCTGTCTTTGTATACCGCTGAAAAAAATTTCGATAATACATACCTACTTATTGCAAACCATGGAGGTATGCGCTCGTATGACGTGTGCTAAAAAGGATGCGCTTTTGTCTAATAACAAACATTTACATATGTACGTACATATAAGTGTATGCGCACATACAAACATACATACATTTGAATGTAGGTATGTCAGGTGTGTGGGAGAGCATTTCTTGTTCGTAATAAATATCGTCACAATTTCGCTTCCGCTCTTTCCTTGCACAGCTGCAGGCAAATTTGCGGCAACAATGAAGATTGTTTTTGGATTTTTCTACCCGAAGTCAGCAGTTTGTGAACGGTTGGGGATGGTAATAGCCTCGTTTGCGGTGTCGTTCGCCAGTAGTTAATGATGTGCAATAAAATTGTGGTTTAGTCCCACCCACATTTCCGCTTTTCATGCTCATCATTCTTTGTTGGCACTATTCTTTTTATATTTTAGAATGTTATATTTCTTAAAAAATAAGTTCATCTGTACAAATAAATTAAAGCAAAATGTGTGCAAGGTCGCTCATACATCTTACGCAACGACCGAGCGAGTGGAGTAGAGGAGTAGTTAATCTCTCGTCGAGGCTTAAAGGGAACAAACTTAAAGAACCTTTAGAGCTGATATGTTGTTAGCTAACATATTCTACATATCTGGATGTATAAACTCTAAATCCGCAAGCTAGATTATGTCGTATGAATAGCTTCTAGTGCATAGCTGCTGAAATAAAAAAAAAAACGACTAGGACCGAAGCTTCCAAGCGCCAACTGGTGCAATTGGAACAATATTCCATATAAATTTGGTACGTGGTCTCTGGGCATTTTTAGCTTATTTAACTTCCTTTAAAGACGATGTATTTGCAAAAAAATACCTCAATCTTAACGTTACTTATTTGGCCTAGATTTAATAATCCTTTTTGATAAATTCTAAAACTTACAGAATAGAAAAGACTAGAAAAAATGAAGGTTTGCACTCATTACGAAGCCTCACCCAAACCTAGTCCACTCAACAAAACTGGGAGGGAGATGTGTTGGGCTGAGCGTATGCACCTCCTTCTTCTCGCTATGTCATCGTGTTCGAGAGGATATGTAATGTTCTTTTTCACCTGTGGCTTTCTGTTAGTTGTCATTTTAAAGTTTACTCTCATGAAATATGCGAAGAATTGGCACATTTTTTTTATCATAAAGTTTGCGCAAATGTTGTCATACCTATATAATTATAATCTTTTCAAGAGTTCCAATTACCATACTTCCGACATTAAAATACATTTTTTTTTTTTGGTGAAGGTCAAAAATCGAATAACGCGATAAACTGATTTCTGTAAGTTAATTGAAAAATTCTGGTCAATAAAATCAAGGAAGAGTAATTTTTTAATGTTTTAGTTTCTCGCACCAGATCTGAAGTAATTGAAAGCATTTTTGGTAGAATGGCCAAGGGTATGATAAGACAGAAAGATACGCATTCTAGCTACAATACAATCATATTTTTTCCATCCATCACGAACCCACTTAAGGTTGATCATGCACAAGTCTACTCGTCTATAGGGTCCTTGAGAGCATATCACTTTATATTGGACTAGTTGCAATTATGCACAGGTGGTTTTCGCTTGCCAGAAATAACGTGCTAGTATTTTTTTTCAGGCATTAATTAAGTCCATTGTACTACACTTGGATTCCCTTTTAATTTTCTTTAAATCTACCCGATCTCCGAAGAAATCTGAGTAGATCTGGTGGTGCCAAGGACCCAAGATGGTCGCTTCTTAACACATCAGTGCCAAAGACCTCAAACCTGATTCGAGCGAAGGCGGGGCAGACACACAGGAAGTGGTCCGCCGTCTCATCCTCCTCTTTACAAGCTGGGCAGAGTACACTGTCTGAGATGCCCAACCTTTCCATGTACTTTGTCCACAGAAAGTGGCCCGTCATCAGTCCAACCAGCCGTCTGCACTCCCCTCTGCTTAATGACAGAAGGGTTTGCGACAGTCGATCGGACATGACAGGTAACCAAGCTCGCTTGTGGGTGGTAGTTACCCATTTGCTAACCGTGGCTGTGATGGCCGCAGAAGGGAGTGGCAAAACGGGCTCTGGGCCAAAGAAGTTGCCCTCAGAACCCATCTTAGCTAAGGAGTCAGAGGTCTCGTTACACGCGATACCCACGTGCCCTGGGACCCATGTTAACATCAGGCTATTATGTCTACCGACATAGTTCAGCCTGGATTTACAGGACTTGACTACCCCTGATGTGGTTGGAGGGCTGTCTAAGGCCATAAGCGCAGCTTGGTTGTCGCTGCAGACACATATAGATCTGCCTCTCCATAGTTTTTCCACAACAAAGCTCATCGCTTCTTGAACTGCATACACCTCCGCTTGAAACACAGATGCATGTATTCCAAGAGCAAAGTGCAGTTTTGTCCCGCTGGATTCCACGTAGACCCCAGAGCCGGAGCCATGCTCGGTCCGGGAGCCATCCGTAATAATGCGAAAACAGTGTTTGCCGGGCTCATTTTCTGAGTCTCTGGCAGCACTACACTGTATCTCTTTTCAAGTACGACTCTTGATGGCATGGAGTCAAGGGGCATGGAGAGAATCGTTGGATCGACGTCCATGCCTTCTCCGTGTTCCAATGCCGAACAGGGGCCGTACCAGTTCCCATTGTGTTTCAGTCTACAGATGGCCTTCAAGGCCTCTCCTTGGTTGAAAGCATAAACCAATCAGAGCATCTAATGCCGGGCCTGAAGTAGTCGGAAAAGCTCCGGCGCAACAGATGCCCACAGTGCGTTGTAGTCTCGATAAGATCCTCCTGATTCCCACTAGAGAGAGTCTACTTATCCAGACCACTGATGCATAGGTGATAATGGGTCTTATCATAACCGTGTAGATCCATAGGACCTTGCTAGGAGAGAGACCCCACGTTTTCCCAAAGACACCTTTGCACTGCCAGAAAGCTGTCAGTGCTTTGAATGCCTTTGTTTCAACGTGTGATTTCCATAGGAGCTTACTATCGAGGATTACTCCAAGATATTTAATTTCCTTGGATAGCTGGATTGTGACTCCTTTTAGCTAATGCTAGTATAACTAGA
Source organism: Anastrepha ludens (assembly GCF_028408465.1). Taxonomy (NCBI): domain Eukaryota; kingdom Metazoa; phylum Arthropoda; class Insecta; order Diptera; family Tephritidae; genus Anastrepha; species Anastrepha ludens. The sequence goes on from NC_071499.1 coordinate 106,355,097, forward strand.
TGCAGAAATACTTGGATCTTGCATTGTTGAACGACTGGGTTAGCTAAATAAGACCACCATTTGTATATTATAAACATTTGAAAATGTTCTAAGATCGAATTATACGCCAAACGGTGATATCAATTGGATGCGTGGAAGTTGCGATTTAACTCCATTAGACTATTTTTGTGGGCGCTGTTAAGGATAAATGTTACGCAAACTATCCAGAGGCAATTCGAAAATTGAAACATTAAATCGATAAGACAAGTGCCGAAACTCAAGAAAATGTACTGAAAATTGGATTGACAGACTGCACTGGCGCCGTGGAAGCAACTTGAACGAAATTATGCTCCATGCTGAAAGACAAGTTTTAGGTACTTTTTCCAATAAAAAATCAGCTGCTACATATTCAAATGGACTACCCTGTCTATTGTAAATACAGTAGGATACAAGCCATATAACACCCTGTATATTGGCATACATATCCACTACTTAGCTCGGTACTTTGGCATGACTCTAAATTTGCAACATTTCCAAATAAAATACTTAGCTTTTATCTTCTTATCCCTCTTTAAAATATTTATTCAACAAACTTCTTATTGCTCTTTCTTAAAAAAATACTTTAAGGACATTCGCGCTGCTGCATTTGGAAATGTGAAGGTTTTTACGTCAACGCACTTTTTTAGGAGGGCAACAAGTAACTGGTGAGGGTGGTTAAAATACAACTGAAAAAACTCTTGGATAAGCAGAAAAATTGTGCATTTGAAAACACAAGAGTGCAAACAACAATGAAGTGCAAAAAACCATTTTCTGACTCTATATATATTAGGCCGGGTCGATTTGAGGAGAGGCAAAAAAATCGCCCATTGCTCTGTGAAAATCATATTCTAGGGATTAAAATAAGAAACTTGGCCGAAGGAACCATACCTCTGAAACGAATTCTGATGCCCCCAATTTGGGTCGACTTTTTAGTTTCTTTTCTCATGTAAAGGCCAAAAATGAAGATATTTTGAAATGATTGTATGGGGAACCCCCCAGGGGAGTTCGAGGTGTGCTACTGGCATGGGTGGATCGGCCGTCCAAAGTTAGTGGGGGTCGGTCATACATTTGGACTCGATTGGAGCACTCTAAATGGCTCAAAGTGGGATTTTTCGTTCGACGATCAATTAGGAAATTATCCGAAAACCATTTTCAAACACGGAACGCGGCGTTCAATGTCCGACCACCCTGGAAGAGGTGCTTATCGAAATAATTGTGCTGAAGGCAACACCATAGAAGCTGTGGGGCAGGGTTACAGATGTTCAATCTGTCTCAAATCGTCATCGCTCCGGTCAATTGAGTGTTTCCAGAATAACATTGCGGATAATTCGGAAGTTGGCTGTTAAGTTGCAGCCATACCAATTTTAAATTGTGCAAATACTGGCACCCCAAGGCCACGAACAACTAACGTGTTGGTCCACCCTATGTGTAGTTACGTATGAAAATCAGGTTTAAAGGAGAAAAGTTGTATTTGAGTTGCTGTTGTGAACTTTAAAAAAAATTCCTAGCCTCAAATATAGTCAAAAATCGTTAAGCAGGCATATCTCGAAAATTGAGTTACACTGATGCTACTCGTAGGTTAGAATTAAACACGTCAGATAACCGCAGAAAATTGTAGTCCAGTTCTTGCTTTTGGAAGTGAATCAAATTTTGTCAGCCTGAATAGTTCAAATATTGCATTAAAGCAGCAGTTTGGAAGGGAAGAAAGTTATATAAAGTGGTGCAAAATTAGTCATCCGCTTTTGTTTTTGAATAATTTTTTACTAAAATAAAAAGAAAATGATTTTGAGTGATGGACATTTTTTTTTGACAAGTGTTAAATATGATTGACTTACGATGCCATTTGCAAATATTATAAAAATTATCATAGGGTGATTAATTTTACGCCACCTTGTCCACAAATATTGTAAAAATACTTCATCTATCCAACCCATTAAACGATTTCGTCGTAAAATGTGGACATTCAGAAAATCTAAAATTTTTGTTTTAGTTAGTATAAACTTTTTTATTGTTGCCCTAAAATTGCAGTAAAATTTAAATTGTGAAAATTTTAAGGAAATGAAATTTAAATGTATTTTTTGAACTAATTTCCTCATTCAACACAAACCAAACATGTCTTCCATTCAATCAACACTAATAATGAGAACGACAAGCAGTGTGGCGGTCACGGTCAAGTACAAAATTATTCAATTACAGCCTCGCAAGCTGGGTAACCATCGTGTGACAACACAATTGTCTTCGCATGTTTGTGCTTTATCGCAAAAACTACTTCTTGTACTACTTAGTAACAGGTGTTTTTATAGCGGCATGGGAATTTCGACGGTGTTATTTGTGAAACCAGCTGTTCAAATAAACGCATGGTTCGACATTTCAGCCAATAAGCTCAAGTTATGCTCACAATAAAGCGATATTTTAGTTTGAGGAAAAGCTGAAAATTGTTTTTTGTTGTTTTCTTGTTTTGCTATAATTGAACTTGAAAAAATCCGCTGACTAGGCACATCAATTTACTCAAATAAGAAAATGATAAACCTTTGAGAACATGAATAGGAGAATAAAAGACAAAACATATCTAATTAAATATACGAGTATAAACAGTAAGTAAAACTTTCTGTCAAGTTTCCTGATAGTTTCTTTGGTTAGATTGCGCCGCGCGCAACTTCAAGATGATGAACTCAAAGTTATTTTAGATGTTCTTCGCGAAAAAACCACTTTCAACGACTATTTTACGAAAGGTGGCATTTTGTACAAGCTTGTAGGTGACGACGAACTAATTGTTGTGCCCACCAACATGCAAAGGGAAATTATCAGAAAAGCACATAATAATGGTCATTTTGCAGTGAAGAAAACTAAGGAGTTGATAACCAAAGATTACTATATACCAAAAGTTGAAGAAATGATACAACGTCACATTGCCAACAGCATACCTTGCATTATTTCAAACAGAATACTATCTAAAAACATCTATTACAGAAAGGTGAAATACCACTCCAAACGTACCACGTCGACTTCCTTGGCCCATTGGAATCGACAAAGCAAGCTTTACAAACATATATTTGCAGTGATTGGATTGGATTCACAAAATTTTGTTGGCTGTACCCAACTAAAACGACATCAGCGAAAGAGGTAATTAAAAGGCTACAAATCCAGAACGCGATATTTGGTAACCCAGTCCATGTAATCTCTGATCGGGGCGCAGATTTTGCATCTGATGACTTTCAAAACTACTGCGAAGCTGAAGGTATAAAACATCACACAATAACCACATGGTTACCTCGTGCGATTGGACAGATCGAATGGTTAAATGCGGTAATTAGCTCCGTATTGGCAAAATTGAGTGTAGACGACCTATCCAAATGGTACAAGCACGCCGAAAAAGTACAACAAGCTATAAACTCAACATACGCAAGAAGTACAAAAACGACGCCTTTTGAATTGATGATAGGGGTAAAAATGCGAATAAAAGAAGACATACAATTAAAGCAACTCATCGAAGATGAAATGATCTTCCATTTTCAAGACGAGAGAAATGAGCTAAGACAGAATGCGAAAAGGGAGATCCTGAAACTGCAAGCAGAAAACAAAAAATCGTATAACCGTAAACAAAAACCAGCATCGTTATATAACCGCGGGGACCTGGTGGCCATAAAAAGAACTCAGTTCGGGGTAGGTATTAAGCTGAAACCAAAATATCTCGGACCATACGAAGTAAGAAGCATCAAATCAAATGGCACGTACGATGTATTAAAAATCGGCTTGGGTGACGGGCCAAAAACGACAACTACATGCGCTGATTATATGAAGCAATGGTCAATATCTTCAGATGATGATAGCATCGCATTCGGGCCGAACGCGCAGCAGGATGGCCGAGTTGTGGGAATGGTGTAATCCCTACTCCCCTCTCGTGTTTCTGGCAACCCAAGCTCAAATTTGAGTACAGATTGAAGTCGGTCACGTTTTTAAGAAAAGTAGTGGTAAAAAATACTCAAAAATATGTATTTATCGGTTTATACTCATAATTTGCTTAAAACCACGATGGGGCTCATTTTGGACCCCAGGATCGAGTATAAAGGTACAAAAATACAACCGAAACCAGTGTAACATAAAAAATTGGTAATTGTATTAGCCCTTTATTTGAAAACAGTATATGAAAAAATTCTATGCTTCAACAAAATAGCCCAATATAAAAGTACAGGGTCTTTCAAGTAAGATTTTCTTTTTCAAACCCAAAGTAAACACATATTTTGACTCAAAACTCGTTCTATGCTTTTTACTATACTATGAACTAGGAGGGTCTCTACAAGTTCCAATTATTCACGGCGAGCATGCTTACAGATGTCGATAATTTTTTTACACGTTTTGCCGATAAGTTCCCTGACATTTAGAGACATTTACTCCGGCAGTAGTGTGGGCGCCGAGTGTGATCTTTCAAAACTTCAATTGTTACTGGCTTATTTACATAAACCCTATCATTGAGATAGCCCACCAGATAGCCGACTTTGGCGACCAAATTGCTGCAGAAGGTCGTAAAATTATTCTAACCGAGGTCTCGCTTGCAACAAATTTGTTGTTTTGTTGCCTACGTGACATGTCGTATCGCCTTGTTGAAACCACATGCCGTCAATATCCATATTATTAACATTAAGTAAAAAAAAAATTATAATAAAGTGTACTCTCTATCTCTCGACCGCTAAGGAACTGAAAAATTTGTCGGCTTATGGGCGTGTTCGCTAATAATAAAAGTGTAAAAAAAGTTAATAATACGTTATAGGAGGGTTAAGGTGTCAAGGGAGGATTGTTCATTCAAGAGAAAAAAATTTAAAAAATTTTACAAAAAATTAAAAAAAAATAATTATAATAAAGTGCACCCTCTATCTCTCGACCGCTAAGGAACTGAAAAATTTGTCGGCTTATGGGGCGTGTTCGCTGATAAGAAAAGTGTAAAAAAGTTAATAATATGTTATGGGAGGGTTAAGGTGTCAAGGGAGGATTGTTCATTCAAGAGAAAGCAATTAAAAATTTTTTTTTTTTAATTTGTGGTATGTATTGAAAAAATTGTCCGCTTAAGAGAGATGTCCGTTAGGAGAGAGTACACTGTATATCTCGATTTTGCGATCTGTAGGCGTTATTCGCATTCCAGCTGTACGAGCATTTTCGAAGAAAATGGCCCAATAACATTACCAGGCCTCAATGGGAGGGGATTTAAAGGCTTCTTAAAATATTGCAATGAATTTTCAAATGGCCAAATATGGAAATTTTTTTTTTATTACGTACCCGATCAAATAGAAATGAGCTTCTTCTGAGAAAATAATTTTCCTCTATTTTTGATCATTCATTTTTGTACTGGATTCTAATTATTTTTCTACAATTTTAGCGCGAAGTTTAAATCATTTTAATAAATTGTAGATTTTTTAGTTAACAGCTGACAAAAGAGATGCCATCAAACTACCATAGCTAACAAAGCAAAATAGTAAAAAACAAATTTAAGTCGAACTTTAAAGACCCTATACTTATGAACGTGCAAGTATTTCTTATGTTCACGAGTTTAGTTAAGTTTAATTTGTTTAAATTGGACTGCAAGGTTGAAAATAAACAAAAAAATTTAGCTTTGACTATTCCGAAGACAACAAGCAAGCAAGTGCGCCTGCACTGAGCCAACAGAATCAGAGCGCTTATGATGAGTGATTGTAGAAGAGACATTTTTTGAGTCTCTAAGCGTACAAATGTAGCTGATTGATAATTTGATGCGCGAATGAAAATGTAGATTTCTTTAACGAATACTTTAGAGAGTTTTAGAATCGCTTGCGCACAAACACTGCGTTAAATAACTAAGAACTATGGCCAATTAACAAATTTTGACAATTTATTTGATTTTTATTTAATTTAATAAATTTTTAATGAATATACATATAGATCATTCTCTTACAAAAATCATATTAATTAAAGCTCTAAATTTTGTGAAAATTAAAAAAAAAATTTAAATGATTTCATTTTCGAGCACACCTCCTTTAATGAAAATTTCCGCTGGCCACAAATACACAAAAGATATAAAAGAAATGGTGCTAAAGAAGCGAAAAATGCGGCGTAGGTGGCATCAAACAAGATCACCTGTTGATAAAGCAGCTTTGAACAAAGCAGCGAAAGATCTCAGCCATAAAATTAAAGAATACAAAAATCAATCATTTACAAACTACGCACAGCAATTAAATAATAAAAGAGACACAAACTACTCACTATGGAAATGCACCAAAAAGCTTAAACAGCCCGCTAACCATAATCCACCAATCAAAGTAGACAATAATGGATGGGCGAAAACCAATATAGAAAAAGCAAACATATTTTCAGATTATCTAGCTTTTTGAAAAATCGTTACTTTTGCGTGTTTCTGAATGACGAATACTCTGACATGATCCAACTACCCGCTGGAGTTTCCCAGTGATCGGTACTTGGTCCTTTACTGAACATTATTTATTGCTCTGATTTTCCCAAATTAGCCAATTGTTCATATGCTATGTATGCAGACGACATTGGCATATTTTATTCGCATGCGTTTGGTAACCAAATCGTAACCAAACTTCAAGATGCACTACAAAACATGGCAGACTACTTGTGTACTTGGAAAATAAAATTAAACATTGGTAAGACGCAAGCTATCTTTTTCACTAGAAAAAGAAGTCATTGCTTTATACCAAGTACAGGTTTGAAATTAGGTAGTTATGATATCCCGTGGGCCAATATGATTTTTGATAAAAAAGCATCTTTTTGCGATCATGTAAAGTACATGCAGGAGAAAGTAAATTTGGCGATTAAAATGTTATATCCCCTAATAAATAGACGCTCAGGCTTAAGTGATGAAAATAAACTAATAATTTATAAGTCTATATTTCAGCCAATAATATTATATGCCTGTCCAGCCTGGAGTAATATCGCAAAGTCACATGTTAAGAAACTGCAAATCTGCCAAAATAAGGTACTCAAAATGATGCTACGACATTTCTCCACCAGAAAGCTTTATGATGAATCAAAAACTAATATTTTATCAGATCAAATACAAAATTTGACTAAAAGATTCAAAATTCGTTGCAGTTTTTCGGACAATCTGCTAATAACTGAACTTTCTTAATGTTCAATTAGGCCGTGGTACTTAAATGCGTATATATTAACCCTAGCATGTAAGATGTGAAGCGGAGGATTTTCATAGTAGTTTTTTCCTTCGAAAAAAAGAAAAAATCGTTTAAAAAACCGAAACCTGTGATAAATATACAAATATAATGATGTAGAATTAAGATTTATATCATATTTTGTAAGTTGTGCGATAACATAAATATTGTAACGTTTTTCTACTTAATAAACTCTTATATAGCAAAAATCTTTACACCCAATAGCGACACATCACCAATACTAAATAATGATGGCATAGCCAATGATAATTATAGCGGTATAGTACCCTTAACTGAAGATGAGATGTGCGCCGAGATACAAAAGTTGCAGTCCAAGAAATCTCCAGGGTTTGATTTAATAACTGCCGAAGTCCTCAAACAAGTTCCACGAAACATCATTACTAAGCTAACAAACATAATCAATGCTTGCTTTAAGCAGCAATACTTTCCAATCTATTGGAAAATAGCTGATGTTATCATGACTCTAAAACCAGGAAAGCCTCCAAACGATGTAGCATCATATCGACCAATTTCACTGTTGCCCATCTTATCAAAACTGTTGGCAAAATTTTTGATAAAGCGCCTGAGCAATATCATAGAAAATAAACAAATAACACCAACACACCAATTTGGATTTTGCGCGCGCCACTCAACTATTGACCAAATTCACAGAATTACTCGTATCATCGAGAACACATTTGAAGAAAAAAATGTCTGTTCGGCTGTATTTCTCGATGTCTCTAAAGCTTTAGATAAAGTATGTCATGCTGGCCTGCTGTGGAAAATAAAGAATGTTGCCAACAAAATGTTTTAATATCTTAAAAACCTACCTGTTTGAGTGCTATTTTCGCGTCAGATACGAAGATGAGTTCTCTGAACTGAAAGAGATAAAAGCTGGTGTGCCGCAAGAAAGTGTGCTTGGCCCCCTTCTCTATCTACTTTTTACTCACGACCTGCCAAACAGCAGAAATTGCTTTACAGCAACATTTGCTGATGACACTGCAATACTAACCGTCGAAAAGACAGAAATAGAGTCTACTACACAACTGCAGCTTGCTATCAATAAAATATACAATTGGATAGATAAATGGCACATTAAACTAAACGAAACATAGTCTGTACACATCAATTTTACAAACAAAAAGACCAACTACCTGCCAATATACATAAACAGCATTAAAGTACCATACTCTAATACAGCAAAGTATCTAGGTATGACGCTCGATACGAAACTTATGTAGGTGGAGTGCGCACGTGAAAAAGAAAAGGGAAGAACTGGACCTAAAATTCCAAAATATGCATTGGCTAATGGGTAAGCAATCAGCGTTATCCGCACACAATAAGAAACCTATGGGATTCAGCTATGGGGATGCACCAGCTATAGTAATACAGCGTATATGCAAAGATTTCAGACTAAGGCACTCAAGCATGCAGTTTGTGCTCCATGGTATATCAGGACGCAAGATCTAAAACGTGACCTCAATATTGATTCGGTTACGGCAACCATAAAGAAATTTGCAAAGTCGCACGCAGAGCGACTAAGCAAGCATGTGAACAATGAAGCCTTGATTCTTAACGATAATACAAAATGGAAACGAAGGCTCAAACGTAAAAAACCTCTAGATTTAAACTAATAAATAAATAAAAATCAGTTAAAAGTATGAATTGCATTTTGCTGAGCATTAACTCAAATTATTTGTTGTAACAAAACTCCACAAAAATTGCTCGTTAGTATATATATGTAATGTTATACTACAATAGTTGCAATGAAAATACTAATAATAAAAAAATAAAAAAAATTTCACAAAATTTCACATTTTTTAATCAGAATTTCTAGAAGAATTTCGGTTATGCAGAGTTATAGCTCATTGAATTTTGGTATATTAATGAGCAAGTTTCAATTAGCTCAAAAATCACGTTGTTTTTGGCAATTTTTTTGCTGCGGTCTTATGCATTTTCTTCACACCGCGAATGCTCGATATTTTTTTATAAGGAGTACAAAAAAAACATGCAGCTGCAAGTGTACGAAACGTATAAAACCAAATAAAAATTTACCTTCTACAATTAAAATATTTGTGGCATGAATGTGACTAAAATGCTACTTAATCTTCATATTGCAAAAAGGCACTGTAGGCAAAATCTGAACGATGCAGGTTTATGAGCCCCTCTTGCAATTTATGGTACGAAATTTGTTTTTTGTTTAGTACACTGAGTTAAATAACTACATGAGACAAACCAATTTCATAGTGAATCGGGTTTCAGTTCGCAAAATAGCGCTAAAAGTAAATCGAAATAAAAAACCATCCACAACTTTTTGAAAAATCCTGATGGATGTAGTCCGAAGTCTAAGATTGACGACAAGTGTAACAGAGAGATAAGACAGTTGGCTGTCAATGAAAACAGCAGACCTAACCAAATTTGATGTGAAATATATCCCAATGCTATGAAGAGAAGAATACAGCAAATTTTGAGAGAAGATTCGAATTGAAAATATCAAAATAGACTAGCTGAATTGAAGTTTACACCACGCCTCAAAGAGCTAGATTCGAATTCGCCTATAATCCTAAGTTCTGGAATGATGAATTGCAATCCATCATTTTGAGCGATGAAAAAAAATTAATCACGATGGGGCTGATGGTTGTCGAAAGTATTGCTGAGATAATTACGTCACTTTCGAAACTTCCACGATGGCTCTCTTTTGACCTGGGCTGTTTTAGCTACCGTGGCAATACACCAATTTGTTTGATTTCGCATAAGATGAACGCAGAATATTACGTAGACGTCTTGGATGATGTTTTATTGAATTTTGCCGAAAAATTTCTCGATGAGTCTTGGACGTATCAACAGGACTATGCTTTAGCCCACAGCGCTAAGCGTACAAAAGTCGCGTCGAAAAATATTCCTGCACTGAAGTGGCCCGCTGTCCAAACCTAAATCCAATGCAAAATTCAAACTAATCCAAAAACCTCTGGAATATTTTTAGCAGCGATTTTATAAAGACAGACGCAAGTTTATTAGCCTATTGCACCTAAAAAAGCTATTAAAAAGGAATGGGCAAAAATCGTTCTTAGTGTATTTCAGTCACTCATAGATTCGATGCCACGACGACTAGTATCACTTACAATAAATATCGGAGGACATACCCGCTATTAACTATTTTTTTATGTTTTTTTCTTAAGATTAATTATTTTCTTAGGTTTATTACTAGTTTTTCCCATAAACCTATTTCCTTTTACGCCCTTGAAAATTATTAAATTTTTACAATAAAATGCTGAAATAAATCCTTTATGTTATTATAAATCAATCGAATTATTATTATCCTTTAATTAATTATTCTTACTTTTGATTTCTTCCCTTATGCCGAAAAGTAAAAAGATTTAACCTCTGATTATTTTATAAAAAAAAATATTTGCTCCGTGCTCCCTATAGCCATTTCACTTAGTGTACCGTTTCCTGGTATGCAAGCACGGATCGCACAAACAGCCTACATAAATTTAATAGGAAAGACATAATAATATTAGTGGGAGTCCTATCTGGGCACTGTCTGATAGGAAGCATCGCAGTAGGGGCAGTATATTCTGACTTTTGCAGAGGCTATCAGGATGTTGAAGAGGAAGAGACAGTTGAACAACTTCTAGGCGGGTGCATGGCTCTGTGTAGAAGAAGGTTGAATTTGCTCCAATCGCGGATGTTGCAATAGAAAATTAGTTCAATTAAGTAAACTAAAGAGAACTAAGTGAGGTAAGAATGGCATAGTTCCGGTAGCATCACAAAGGGCCTCTATTTGGCCAAGGTGCGTCGCAAGGCAGCCACTTTACCTCATACGAAGTTTTATTCCTTTGAAAAGTTGTTCAATAATTTATATGTATCCCAATGAATTTATGCAAAGAGCGCACCTGGGCAAGTTGCCATAATACAAAATATTCAGCATTCTTCTTCTTGCTGTCATATTGGTTTTAATGTCACCTTAGCGCACTAGCGTTTTACCCCCACCTTTAGTATTTCAGAATGTTTCCTTCACTAATTTATTTAGTGTATTATTTCTAGTGCGCCAAGTAAAGTGTGTCACCTTGAAGTGTTCACATACGTTTAGTACAAACTTTCGATTTTTTGCTTTGGGAGGGCATTCTCAATACATTTGGGCAAGTATACAGGGTTTGATTGAAAAGTAATGAGCCTTATTTTTTTTAAGCAGTTTTATTAAACCTTTTGGCTTATACAACTAATATTTTTCAAAATAGGACCCTTGAGCGTCAATACACCGCTGGTAGCGGTCCTTCCACTGCAGAAAAGATTTTTTAAACTCATCCGCCGGAATCGCGTTCAATTCGGTTGTCACAGTTTTTTGGATCCCCTCGATGGAGTCGAAACGCCTCCCCTTGAGCTTTCTTTTCAGGCGCAGGAACAAGAAGAAGTCCGGAGGGACAGGTCTGGGCTGTAGGGAGGGTGGCGAAGCACCGGAACCCCCATTTTGGCCAATGCAGAGGTGCAGAGGAAGGCGGTGTGCGCCGGCGCATTGTCGTGATGAAGGGTCCAAGCCTTCTTTCAACGACTTGTGCCACCGTTTTACCTGGGCACTGGACAGAAATTGGTCCCCGTAAGCCTCCTTGAGTAGCCCAATGGTTTCGGTACTTGTTTTGTTTAGCTTTACGCAAAATTTGATCGAGTAACGTTGCTCCAACGGTCGCTGGATTTTCGCCACTGCAAAATCCTAACACACTTTTAAAACGGCTTTCACGCGCGGATGTTGACTGCACCGCTGTTGCCAGCGAACTGGGACCGGTTTCTAGTGGAAGGGGAAGGTCCAACGATCATTTTCCCCCACCAGCCGATTCGGTTGATCGCTTGGCAGACGCTCCGCGCGGGAAGGTTCATTACTTTTCAATCGAACACTGTATATGAATCCTATTTTCTTCGTTCTCTCGCCCATCTGTTTGATTGTGATCAACTCCCAAATCGGCGAAGTACTTATCAAGCACTCATTTTCATGAATTTCCCGAGTTTATAATAAAAATGGGAATGTTACACGACACTGATTTTAGTATATTAAAGTTATGAATTCATATTTAGTATAAGTATTAAAGGAATTTCAGATACACTTTCTGTTTCGTACCACGGGGGATACTCTTTTAAGAAATAATATTATATTACCATACCTTGAAGATATTCGGGAGTAAACTTATCGGGCGGTATGGTTTGGGATTATTTGAGTTTTTCCCTGGTTTTAAAATCATTATTATTTAAGCAACTTTCCAGTGAGGTGGGGCAAATACTGAAAGAATTGCATTGAAGAGCTGGGTGAAAAATAGTATAGCTTCTTCTTTGGGTAATTCTCTTAAAAAGCTTTGCTGTTATTAAATCTAAACTAGTTTTAAGTGGAGTATATCAGCTTTTATTTCTTTTTTTTTTCTACACTTCCTTATTGGCAAATCCATTTGGTGAATTTCATCTAAGAGTGAACAAACTTGGAGTTGGATTGGGGCGTTGAAAACAAAAAGTAGAGATGTTTAGCGAAACAGTTCGCTTTCTCAGCCTTGATTTTCGCCCATCTTCCATCTGGCTTGATAATGTGAAGATTTTGTTGAATAAAGGGCCAATTCAACAAAATCTTCACATTATCAAGGTCAAGGCTTTTGGTCTCCTTCTACAGTTAGTAGTCTGTTGCTGGAGTAGTATCGGGTGCTTCTTTCTTCTCACTTTTGTGTTTCTCGGTTTCTCTTAGTGATTAGTACTTCTTTCACTTCTTTTATAAGCGAGTTTGCATTGCAATCGAGGCATTTTTTGTCCTGTGGGCATCGAGGGGTCTTGCTATTTTATGAGCTTGCTTTCGATAAAGGTGGATAGTATCTTTTTTGCAGATTTGTGTATTTGCATTGTGGTAGAAGTCCAGGCAGAGTATTGTACGCAATTAATGAAGAGTTCCGTTGCCTCAGTGATATCATCAGCATCCGTATTAGTAGGAGTTTTGTGTTTAGAGAATTGGCGACTTATTTTTAAACGAACTTGTTTAACCCTTTCGAACCTCTTGGTACACCATATGTACAACTAAATGCCAGAGTATTGATGAATCAATGACGAAATTTAAAGGAAGATCGTGCTTAAAACAATATATGCCACTCAAGCCAGTAAAACGTGGTATAAAAATTTGGCTGCGATGCGACTCTGAGACCGGGTATACATATGATTTTAATATATATAATGGAAGGAGCAAAATAAGTGCGATTGTACTTTGGGAGAACGTGTGGTTAAAAGCTTAGTAAGTACAATTAGAGAACGTGATGTGACGGTATGTTTCGATAGATTTTTTACTTCTGTAAATCTACTTGAGACTCTAGAGTTCCCAGCTTTAGGAACATGCATGCGAAACAGAAAAAATCTACCAGTATTAGATGAGAAATTAAAAAGAAGCGAGTCTTCATTCAGGGTCCGCACATCTGGCCTTCTTTGCGTTAAGTGGCAAGATACAAAGGAAGTTATGGGGCTAAGCAACAGTCATACGTCAACAATGACAACTGTTAATAAAACGTTGAAAGATGGAAAAAAAATCAGTATCATGCCCTAAATCTATAAAGTTTTACCGAGAAGCAATGGAGGAGTAGATCGCGCCGACCAAATGGCAGGAATTTACGAATACGATAGGAAGTCTACAAAATGGTGGAAAAAGGTTTTCTATCGTCTACTAATGTTTTCTGCAGTTAATTCCTGAATAATTTACTGCGACCTTAGAAGAGAAAAACTTCCTTCCATCGAATTTCTAATAACATTAACTGAGTCATTATTAGCAGAAGGTAAGAAAACTGCAGCCGTCAGCAGACTCCAATCATCAGGTCGTTTATCTAAACGTCAGAGACAGCTGGGAAACGTATCTTTGTATTTGCCGGCGCCAATTCGAACTCGCAGACGTTGCTCCAAATGTGCGTTAGAAAAAAAGCAAACCAGAACAAAACAAATTTGTCAGCAATATAATATACCACTTTGCATGAATTGCTTTGCCACTTATCATACTGAAAATCAGTAGATTCCGTACATTTTTTATGAAGCTAAAATACTTTACGTTTATTTCGAATAAAAATCTGTTTGAATATGAAAACTATTTTTGTATAACTTGAATTTTTCACCATTAAATGATATAAAAATTTAATTCTATACTTAGTTTTACTACTTGTCGATAGAGGACTGATGGTACACATGTATATTAATACCACTCGAAGGTACTGATGGTACAATGTTTTCGCCCCTCGGCTGGCAAAGGCAAACCTCCATGTGTATTTCTGCTATGAAAACAGCTCCTCATAAAAACCATCTATCGTTAGGAGCCAGGCTAAAAGATATATGCTAAAGGATATTGCCTCAAATCCAAGAATGTATATAACATGAAAAAAAAAAAAAATTATGACACGGGAAACAATGACCCCTAAAAGGGTTAAAGAAAATTTCTCATTCAGTATACGATAAATCTGTGCATATATTAATTTTTTTATTTCGAAAATACATACATACAATTATCTAAGGAAAAAATTTTACCGTTCTTGGTGAAGCCCCGAACCACCTTCCTTAGATCAATAATAATTATAACTGAAAGTACTTGTAAATGCATACATCCATACAAACGTAATAAGCCTTACACTTTTACGTTACGTGCAACCTTTTAACTGACTTGTGGCATGCCATTTGATGGCACATTTAGTTTTGAATCGATACTATTTCTGATTGAGTCTACTAACTTTAATGTTTGATGGCACATTGTGAAGGAGGAAGCGGACGTAGGTAGATAAATACAAATTTCATAACTATTCTAGCTGTTTATTTAAGAATTTAGTTCAATGACTTGACATTGAAACCAAAGTTACTTATTTACTTAAAGGTTGTTAAGGGTCAACGGTGGGGGTACCATGAAAAGTTTGCTGCTGAAGGTTGAAGGAAAAGTTTACTTCCGTGCATAGACAAAGAGACTTAATTAGTACAATTTCAGTTACTAAAATTACAACTTTTGCTTTTGTATCGCATTGACATTTATTGCTGCTGTTTTGCACGTAACTGTTTTATTAATATGACCAACATCGCACGCAACATAAAGTTGAAATCGAATGATTCGTCAAATTCATATTAATTTTCGAAGAAAATAAAACAACTTTCGGAATAATTAGAAGTTAGAAGAAGTTTATGTATTAGGTTGGCATGAGGAAACCATTTCGGATCGCATGCAGCAAGCCCTTACAATAATAAACAAATGGTGCACGGAAAAAGGGCTCTCCATTAACCCATCCAAAACAACACTTGTACCGTTTACTAGGAGAAGGAACATAAAGCTCAAATGTCCGACCCTTAATGGAACAACACTTGAACTCTCGACAGAAGCGAACTATCTTGGCGTCAAATTACGTGGAATTCCCTTATTGAGAGAGTTACTTCAAAAGCCACAAGGGCATTCTTTGCCTGCACAAGGCTTTTTGGTAAGACATGGGGACTAAATCCTAGAATGACCTTCTGGACATTCACCACAGTTGTGAAACCCATAGTCACTTATGCATCCTTAGCATGGTGGCCCAAGGTCAAGCAAAGAAAAGCACTAAACGAATTAAACAAACTGCATCGCCTGATATGTGTTGGTATTACAGGGGCTATGAAAACATGTCCCACGGATGCATTGGGTGTGCTCCTGAACATACCACCGCTTCCAATCTTAATTAAAAGTGAAGCTCGCTCGAGTGCCTTAAGATTAAAAGGTATATCTGAACTTAAAAGTGGGGATATGAAAGGACATTTAAAGATCTTAGAAGACTTCCTACATAGTCCCATTATTCATAGGGATGATATACCATCACCCAAACCAATACTCTTCAGGAACTTCCAAGTTATAATTAATGAACGAACAGACTGGAGAACTAACTCTATCACTTTCAAACCTAGCTTCCAGCTATGGTTTACTGATGGGTCCAAATTGGAAAATGGTAGAACAGGGGCAGGAATCAATGGGCCCAAATTCAAAAAATCGATTCCGATGGGATTCTACCCAACAATATTCCAGGCAGAAATACATGCCATTGAAATATGTGTGCGAGAATGCCTTAGCAGAAAAATGAGAGGTACTCACATCTACATACTTTCAGATAGCCAAGCGGCTCTAAAAGCCCTTCTATCAACAACTATCACCTCTAAATTAGTAAATGATTGCCTAAACCTTCTCAACACGTTAGGGAACCTCAACATAGTAACACTAGGCTGGATCCCGGGACATGAAGGACATGAGGGAAATGAAATGGCTGATGACCTTGCAAAACAAGGAACAAATATGCAACTTACTGGTCCTGAGCCTTTCTGTGGACTCACAAAAGGCCACATTAATGAATTCCTTAGGAAATGGGAAGAAAGACAATTTGCTGCACACTGGCTAAACTGTGCCGGTCAGCGTCAAGCCAAACTATTCCTAAGTCCCAACAAAGGAATATCTGACAAACTTCTCTCACTAAACAGAGTAGATCTGCGTCTTTTAACAAGATATCTTTTAGGTCACTGCAGCCTGAGGTATCATCTAAATAATATTGGTCTATCTGAGACCAATGTCTGCCGCTTTTGCGAAATGGACATAGCAAGCTCAGAATATGTGCTTTGTGAATGTCCTGCGTTGGGCAGACAGAGACTTCATCACCTTGGTGGTATCGTAGTATCTCCATGCAATCTTTGGAACAATAATCTCAAAATTGTGCTAAAATTTTTAAAGAACCTAAACCTCTAGGGTTACAAAAATAGGCCTTTGACAATAGATCAGCTCTGGTCGTAGTGCGTAATGGCCTTTTAATAATAATAATAATAATTGGAAGTTGGGCTCCATATATAATACAATAGACAAGAAAATGTGATGAATACCGAAACACCGCAATATCGTTTCACTCTCACAACGCTTCATTTTGCTGATCCGATTCCTTCGTATGATGTGTGTATTATGAATGTGTCTTAACAAACTTGAATCCTTTACAAAATAAAATTAGTATTCTTCCACTCTGCTTTATCTTTGACATCATCATTGGAGCAATCGATTTTTCAATTCTTTCACACCCCTGTTTTCTTGCATTAAAAAAAAAGTAAAAAAATAAACCTGCGGAGTAATGGTACCATCACCATATATGTTAACATATTTTCAGCCATACCGAAACCCAGTAACTTAGCATAAGCTGTGTCAGAGAAAAGCTAAGAGAAAGTTTTGATCCGTATCGAAGGTGAATCCTTCTTCCGATACCTACGCCTCCGATATATCGGTATTAATATTCGTGCAATTATGAAAGAGACCTTTAGATCGTTGTCGAATAGGATAAACGGAACTTCAAAAAAACAGGTGCTAAAGTTGTTGATGTGGCGTAATTTTATATATAGTGAAATCTCCGTTGGGTTTACACTCACCGTCAGTCAGCTTTTGTCTGTCTAAGAGATGTGCCCACTCAAGAAAAGATAACTTCTGCCGATACAGAAGACTTGGTATAGAAAAAATGTCCGCCTAAGGGAAGTGTCCGGCTAATAGAGGTGTCCGTTAAAAGAGGTTACACTGTACATACCATCTTGATCAAAAAGTTAGCGAAACAACCACCAGGACACACACTAAGTCAACTGACTTGAGTTCTGATTTTTTTGTTAGGTTGCAACATCTGTGATTAACATTCCTACCAAAATTTTATCGGCATTACCGGAAATTTGTAAAAGTTACACCGTCTTTAGTAAATCTACCTCTACGTGTTTTCGATTTTTTAAAGTTTTAAAAATGGATTTGAATTTGCTGGTGGCTGCATTAAATTTTGCGTTAAAAATGGATTCAATGGTGCGAAAGCCTTTGAGATGCTGAGAAACTGCTTCGGTAATGATAAACTAAAGAAAACAGCCGACAACCGCTTACGAGTGGCATGAGCGCATCAGAAGTGATCGTGAGTCGATCGAAGAAGCCGAACTTAGTGGCAGGCCGCTACCAGCGAATTTTGCTTGATAACGTTGTTGTTGCTTTTACATATAAATGTGTTGTGAAGTGAGCAGGGCCCAGAGATAGCGAACAGAGCAATGGCGAATCAAAGGCGCCTATTGAAAAGAACGAGAATTCGAAGGGTGCGACAGAGCACGAGCAGCACAAGTAACGAGTTGAAGCAACAAATGTTTCCCTGTATGAACGCAGTCTCACTAACACTCATTAAGAGCTTCTAGACAAATACAGTTTTTATAAGCTCTTTTCCAGTGCTGTCCACTTATAATACCATACGTTTATTTATATTAGTTGCTTCATATATTCTCCACTTGCTAACGCATACAGTGGGCTGGATTAGTATATATGTAGTGGAACAAAAAATTTAAGGCATTACCCGATCAAGGGGAAATTTAACATGGGCCGCTTTTGCATTGAGTTTAAGAGGATAAAAAGAACTGTAACAAAGCTAAAAGCGTAAAGCAGACGAAAGACGTTTCAGTCCTTAAATTCGAATGGATCTTCTGTATGATAATAGAGCTATACTCCGAAAATGGGCGTGGTGGGGCTAGGGAAAGACCCACTTACGTAAAGAGTGTAATTTTTAACGATTATTTGCAATATTTTTAGGCAAATCATTTTAACAAAAGTAACAAGAAAATGTTGTCAGTGGGCGTGGGATTTTATAATTTAAAAAACTACAATTCTGTACACTATTTTTCATTTTATTCGATTTGCCATACAAGGTGGCAAGAAGATTTAAAAATTTTGCATATGGCGCCGTATGTCAATCAAATTTGACACTTGTGAACCAGATAGCTGCAGTATACCAATAGACAGAAAACCGAGCGCGTAAAGGTCAGAATAAAGATTTCCAGCACTCAAAATTATATTTTTTACTTGTAAAAAATAGTTGTGTAAATCACTAATGTTAAAAATACTGACTGGGTTAGAAAATATCAAGATCATGTGCATTGCATCTTCATTCCTATAATACCAATAATCGGTGCGCTTCTTCATATAGCGACGAAAAATTGCTAGTTTTTCTTTAGCTCAATTGTTAAATATCTCTGAAATCTGGAAGTTTCGGGAACTATTCTTTATAGGGGGTTAGAATATACCCGCAGCAAGGTAATAGGACTATGAATAAGTTCGTTTCGGTTTTACAACAGATGGCGTAACTTGATTATTATTCCATCGATCCACATTTCCAAACATTCATTGGAGAGCTACTGTCGTAAGGCACAAACGTCAGTATAAGTTTTTTATTTGAAGCGTAAACAACAATATTTTTACCACACTTGAAAATGTCGAATTTCGTGCCAAATAATGTGTTTTTGCGGGGAATTCTTCTTCATTATTTTAATATGAAGAAAAAAGCAGCCGAAAGTCATCGTATCTTGGTGGAAGTTTATGGTGAGCATGCTCTATCTGAGCGAACGTGCCAGAAGTGGTTTGCACGCTTTAAAAGTGGTGATTTTGGCTTGGAAGACGAAGAACGCGAGGGTGCGCCGCCAAAGTTCATGGATACCGAATTGGAGGAATTGCTCGATCAAGATCCGGCTCAAACGCAAGAAGAGGTTGCAAAAACTTTGGGAGTTGATCAATCAACCATTTCCAAACGTTTAAAAGCCATGGGAATGATCCGAAAGGTAGGCCATTGGGTGCCGTATGAATTGAAGCCAAGAGACGTTGAACGCCGTTTTATGGCATGCGAACAACTGCTTCAACGGCACAAAAGAAAGGGTTTTTTGCATCGAATTGTGACTGGCGATGAAAAGTGGGTCCATTACGACAATCCAAAACGTCGGGCAACGTATGGATACCCTGGCCATGCTTCAACATCGACGTCGGCGCAGAATATTCATGGCCTGAAGGTTATGCTGTGTATCTGGTGGGACCAGCTGGGTGTTGTGTATTATGAGCTACTGAAACCGAATGAAACGATTACGGGGGATGTCTACCGACGACAATTGATGCGTTTGAGCCGAGCACTGCGAGAAAAACGGCCGCAATACGCCGATAGACACGACAAAGTTATTTTGCAACATGACAATGCTCGGCCACATGTTGCACAAGTGGTCAAAACATACTTAGAAACGCTCAAATGGGATGTCCTACCCCACCCGCTGTATAGTCCAGACCTTGCGCCATCCGATTACTATCTCTTCCGATCGATGCAACATGGCCTGGCTGACAGCACTTCCGTAATTACGATGAAGTCAAAAAATGGATCGATTCGTGGATTGCGGCAAAACCGACCGAATTTTTCACAAAGGGAATCCGTGAATTGCCAGAAAGATGGGAAAAAGTAGTAGTAAGCGATGGACAATATTTTGAATATTAAATTTGTAACCATTTTACGTCAATAAAGTTTCAAATTTCGAAAAAAAACCGCACGAACTTATTCATAGTCCATTATGTTTGTCGAAAAAGGCGACTTAAAACAAAGCATCCACTTGCTTTTCAAGAGCAAGGGCCAGCCTGGTTGTGGAATTCTGCTACAGCCTTTGTCATATTCTTGCGTGGAAGTCAGTGGAGACAATACGTACCTACTCAACGGTGTATACCCTGGCGTTGTGTGGATGCAAAATCCCGTCAAACACTTTCTTGAATTAATTTTCTTAGTTTTCTTTTCACTTTTCTAGTTTCTTTTATTAATTTTCTTAACAAAGGTGTTTCCGTAAATTTTCAAATATCGGCTGACATAAAAAATATATCTTTTCAAAACTGAACAAATTTAGACTCCACATCGTAAATCGAAGTTATAGCTAAGTTTGACAGAAATCTCACCACTGTAAAAAATTTAAATTTCCGGATTCTATAAATCTACATATTTTACTAAAACTTGAGCTAAAAATTCCAACTTTCGAAAAAATATTTTTTGCCATCGTCTGCCCACTGTGCGGCATATCTTCTTCTTCTTCTCTTCTTCTTAATTGGCCGATGACCGCTTACGCGATTTGGCCGAGTTTAACAAAGCGCGCCAGTCGTTTCTTTTTCGTGCTAACCGGCGCCAATTGGGCACACCAAGTGAAGCCAAGTCCTTCTCCACCTGATCTTTCCAACGCAGAGAAGGCTTTCCATTTCCTCTACTACCACCAGCTAGTACCGCATCGAATACTTTCAAAGCCGGAGCATTTGTATCCATTCGGACGACATGACCCAGCCAACGTAGCCGCTGGACCCTTATTCGCTGCGCTTTGTCTATGTCGTCGTGAAGCTCATACAGCTCATCGTTCCATCGCTTGCGGTATTCGCCGTTGCCAACGTGCAAAGGTTCAAAAATCTTTCGCAGCATCTATCTCTCGAACACTCCAAGCGTCGCTTCATCGGATGTTGTCATCGTCCAAGCTTCTGCGCCATACGTTAGGACGGGCATGATGAGAGTCTTGTAGAGTGTTAGTTTTGTTCGTCGAGAGAGGACTTTACTGCTCAGTTGCCTACTTAGTCCAAAGTAGCACTTGTTGGCCAGAGAGATTCTAAGTTGGATTTCAAGGCTGACATTGTTATCGGTGTTAATGCTGGTTCCTAAATAAACGAAGTCTTTTACAACCTCGAAATCATAACTGTCAACAGTGACGTGGGTGCCGGTACGCGAGTGCGCCGACTGTTTGTTTGAAGACAGGAGGTACTTCGTTTTGTCCTCCTTCACCACCAGACCCATTCGCTTTGCCTCCTTATCCAGTTTGGAGAAGGCAGAACTAACAGCGCGGTTGTTAAGGCCGATGATGTCAATATCATCGGCATACGCCAACAATTGTACGCTCTTATAAAATATTGTGCCTGAGCGATTAAGTTCTGCGGCTCGTACGATGCTCTCCAACATCAGGTTAAAGAAGTCACACGACAGCGAGTCACCTTGTCTGAAACCTCGTTTGGTATCAAGCGGCTCGGAGAGGTCCTTCCCTATTCTGACGGCGCTGCTGGTGTTGAGCAACGTCATCTTGCATAGCCGTATTAGTTTTGTCGGGATACCAAATACAGACATCGCGGCATACATGTAACTCCTCTTCGTACTGTCGAATGCAGCTTTGAAATCGACGAAAAGATGGTGTGTGTCGATTCTCGTTTCATGGGTATTTTCCAAGATTTGGCGTACTGTGAATATTAGGTCGATGGTAGATTTTCCAGGTCTGAAGCCACACTGATAAGGTCCAATCAGTTGGTTGACGGTGGGCTTCAGCCTTTCGCACAATACGCTCGCTAGAACCTTATAGGCGATATTTAGAAGACTAGTCCCACGGTAATTGGCACAGACTGCAGGATCGCCCTTCTTATGGATTGGGCAGAGCACACTTAAATTCCAATCGGCAGACATGCTTCTTTCAAATTGCGATGATATTTTATGGGCCCAGTTATTTTAACTTTGATTACCAAACACAGGTGAAAGATATTGCGCTCGCGGATTAAAGGAATATACAAACTTTGAAACTTTTCTTTGTGGCGTCAGAAAAAGGAATGCAAGTCAGTAAAACACTATTTTGCGCCGTTTCGGTTCGACTTCCACTTTGACCAAAATCGGCAATAAATAAAGCTTAATCGGATTGCTTCCAGCTATTACCCTTTTAATTGCAACTTTATAAATGCCCTTCTTCTATTTCCCCTAATGCAATTAAGTCGGAGCTGCTCAAATCAAATCTTTGCCATGTATATTAATTAAATTCCATTGTATTTTACGAGTATTCTCTCATGCTGAAGCATTGTGTCAAACCACTTTAACTTTTTTGTGCGGAACAGCAATCACCACTACTGTGGAAAAGGCAAAACAAAGAAAATAATAATAATAAAAGTATATCCTGGCGTACCATTAATCCAGAAAAATAATAACAGCCCGCAGCCATTTCTCGCCTTTGCACGCGCTTAGCCTCCTTTCAATGTCTGTTTGCAAATCGCTTTTTTTTCTAAATTTTTTTCATCGCCTTGTTCCACATATCCTCTAAGTATGTCTCACTAAGTATACTAAGAGTGTACCGTACTCTTTTATTGTTTGCCTCTTTTTTTCTCTTGATGCTTTTAATGTAGCTCATTTACTTGTGTGGCTCTCCACTCAAGTGTCCATATTCCCAAGCGTAGATTACATTTCTCTCCTGTCACTCTTGTTCCACATTTGCCCCCTACAAGTGTATCTATCTATTAGAAATATTTCTTCCTCTTTTTGCTTCCTTTTTCTAATAAGCGTTAATGCAATTTTACTAGATTTTCGCAAGCTCTTTGTTGTATTTAATTTCAATGCCTTGTAAAGTTTTAATGGAACTTGGAAACGCAAACATGGAAGATTAGAAAATATAGTAATGTATATACTTTTTTTCTTTAGTACAAACAGTATATTAATACCCGGCATGTGCATCTCACGAATTAATGGTAAAAGTTGTTCAGATTCTTTAACTTTTAAAGCCAACGAACGAAAAATGGTTTTGTCAATTTGCTGACAGTCGGTATTTACCCAGATTTACTGACATACATGTGCAGTTGTGTCCTTTGTTTAAATTAAAGAAGTGATTTCAATCTTAAATCAGCCCAAAATCGTATTCATACATCATGCATCCTCTGTGCACATTCAGTTTTCCTTTATACATTTTTTTTCTTTTTCAATTTTTTGTTTTAATTAAACTTAATATGAGCTTCAGCATCCGCTCAACCGAATCGATCGGCGCTTCAGACAGCTTTTCTCTATGAATGGAAATTGTCTTGGTGTTGTATTATCAAAATAAACAGATCTTTCCATCGTCTTTTTAATTTCCGTATGACCTCCGAAATGAATTTTTATTGGATAGACTAGAAGCAATTGTTTTCAGAAGGAGTGAAGTCGAAACTAACTATTCACTTATTATTTATTAATGCTCAATTCCACTGAGAAATGAAATAAAACCAAACTTATTGAATCAATGAAACAGATAAATCCCAGTGCACCTGATAATGTTTCACTAGGAGAGCACGAGAAGAGAAGTAGTAGATTTATCTCAACGTGTAAATCAGTCTGACTGATCCCTTATTTTTGTTCTGGCCTACTTGCGTTATTTTTGAGCCATAAAATCAGCCTTACGAGTAGCTTTGACAGCATTGCCGCATCTGATGTAAAAACAGCATAAAGCCATGGAGCCTGGTTTATGAGGTCTAAAAATTGCATCTCTTTGCGATTTTTTTTTTTAAGGAAAAAATTTATTTAGCACTGCAAAGTTTTTTTTTGAACATTTAAAAAGTATACAAAATTTTTGTACTGGTTAAAATAAGTTGAAAAAAATGTTTAACATAGAAATTAGTAGAGCACTGGAACGCTGGAGTTTCCAACTGGCGTACAAGATACAGCTCGTAATTACAATATTATCTAAAGAAAAAATATTCAAATGGATTTTTTATTCTAGATTAACTAAGAAAACTGGGAAAAATTCCAAAATTTCCACTTTTTGGAGGTTTTAAAGGAAAAAATGCGTTTCTATAAAACAAAAATTCACTTCAACTTGGTATAAAAATCGTGAACAAATTTTTTTATCTATTTTGTTAGTTCAAATAGAAGATAATTTAATACTGAAGGGAACAAGCTATGATTAATTTCAAAAGGTTCACTAGTTTTTTTCTTTCATGTACGCTTATTCAAAGAAATCATAAAAATGAAGAGTCGAGAAAAGAAGATAAAGTTTGTACTATAGCTGTCCGGTCACAGCGTAACTACCTAACGCTAGCCTACATTTGGCTTTGTATCTACGGAAATATTGAGAATTAGGCTCTGTAACTTTGTGTGAATATTCTGAAATATATTAGGAATCGCTTAAAACGAAAAAAAAAATTTATTTTTTTGACCTTATGAACCAGGCTCCCCCCTTAATGTGTTCTTGTTTTAATAAGGAAGTAAGGAAAATCGATACAGTACTTTGAGAATTTAACACTTCCATGAACAACACTTCACTGCGTAGGGAATCTATGTAGACACCTCTGGAAACATTTTGCTTCGAATATTTTTGTATTTGCGTAAATTTTGTAAAAACTACTCAAGACTGATATCCAAAAGGAATTATTGAAAGGACAAATGTTATACATACATACACGAGTTTTTACAAAAATCGATCAATCGATCATGTATGGTGAGTTACATAAAAAATTGTTAATTTTTTCATAAAATTTTATTTGATTTTATCATATTACCAAGGTTTTTGGAAAAATCAATATCTTACAATAAAGCTGTGTGCCGCTTTAGTAAAACACGTGTTCTGCCGTATTTTATATGGAAGAAAATTGTCAACATTGCACGCGAAAAAAATTGTCGCGTTTTAAAAGCGACTTCAAACTTGCCTTTTATTATATTAAAGTTGAATGCGCTCGATGCGGTTAAAGCTGCACACCCAGAAGTTTTCTTGAGATTCTGATTAAAAAGTTGAAAATTTGTTACATTTTTGTGAATTTTATACAAATTTTAGAACTTTGATTTATAAAAGATTTTTTTACAGTGAACTTTTATAAAAAATTAAGGAAAAAATGTAGCATGTAAAATATTAAAAGTATTATAAATAGATAAAATGACTTAATTATTTGAGCGCAAGTGTACCTACTAAAGCTCTAAAATAAATTGCTGATCACTTTTTTAGTAGAAAAAAAAAACAAAATCCTCAAATAATGTCTTAACCCTTTCGCGCCTACTGGGACAATATGTCCCAGCCTCGTACAAAGTTATTTATTAGTTTTGTTATTCAATAAAACTTCCATCTTAACTGTCCCAATAAAAGTTCTTGGTTTCATTTATAAAAAAAATCCCAAAAACATTCGTAATTATAATATACGTGGCGCTACTGATCCAGTTAACAAGCACGTGTTGAGAAATTTTGACGATATGGCAAGACAAACGATGTCAAAAACATACGTTCCGCGATCGTCATTGCGTTAGCATCGAATCAGTAAATAGTGCACTTAGAATTCTCCCTATATTGCATTTAATACATTCTTAGAATATCAGTAAAGGTGAGTAGCATATGATTTTGTATGTCTTGGGATCTATTGTCCCAGGTTGCATTTTACATGGGACTTATTTGTACCAATATGGTTTTTCCCAGATGTCGAAGAAAAAGTACACTGTGGAAGAGGTTGCAGATATTTTATATGAAAGCTCTGAAGAGGTTTTAGCCCATCTGAGAGTAGCTAAAAACCATGGTCAAACTCTGGGAACAGCAAAGCAGATGGAGATAATACTTATGAAGGTGAGAGTGATGCTTTCTATTCCGAATCAGACGAAGAATATGCTGCCGATGACATAAATTCGAGTGTGGTTGAGGAAGAAGAATTATGCGAGAATGAGGTGAGTGAAGCACCTGCCATTGCCACCTGGACTAACATCATAGAAGATGGATGTTTCGAACCCAAATTTCGAATGCCATTAGAAAGAGATTCTCAAGTTCTGGTAGATCTTCCCAGAGGGTCTACCGAGTTCCGTGTATTTAGGGAATTTTTCCCAAAAAGTTTGTGTATTTTTATTGCACAGTGCATAAATCAGCGACTAAAAAAACTTAATAAAGAGAAGAAAACTAATAGAGCATTAACCGATGAACATGAAATAATGGTGTTTTTAGGTGTGGCTATGATTATGCACTACAACCATTTGCCATCATTACTTGATTATTGGAGCAAACACGCATCAATGGGAAACGAAATGATAAAGCAAAGTATTTCACGCGATCGGTTCACTCTACTTTCTTCGAAACTATATTTAAATAATTGAGACCAACCTGATAATGCTCCAAAATATTACTATATTTCCGAAGTCGTTTCATGTATGGAAGAAAAGACTAGTTTATTTTAAATCTAGTATGACTTCTTCATTAAGTGGATAATGCTACAGCTGAGGCTGAATAGTTAGCTAGTTAGCTAGTACGTCAATTCGTCGAAAAATGGTGATTTCGGCACATATGGAACCAAAATTTTGTAAATCTATTATGATCAATTTTATTAGTAGATAACAATTTTATTAGCAGAGATTAGTTTGTTAAATAGTCTGATTGATTTGCTCGCTAAAAATTAGACCAGAACTTCTTCACACATTCTGAAAAATTCATTAAATAGCATTACGCTAATGTAGCGGCCTCGGTAGTCTAGCGTAAGTGGGTTCGAATCCCATGATAAGCACGTTCCTCGCTCTTTTCCAAACTTACCTGCTCTCCTAGTTTCTATAAAAAAAAAAAAAAATAATAATAATAATTTCATTCCTCAACCCCAACAACCTTATCTTTCCAATCCTTAGTCCTGCATAAAAAGTCAGCGCATTACTTGCATTGTGGCTGCTAAAACAAGCAAAAAACAAATAAAAATACACAGTTACACATTGCAACAGTGACGCCAGCAAGAGGAAGCGGGCAATCGCGATAATAGCGCAGACACACAAAATTTAGCGAAGTCCTCAACCATCTGTCTGGTCCTTCTGCCCGAAAAATGTGACACGCGGATGGCGCTTCAAGCAGTAAGAAGGCGTTGTTCCTAAGCAACGACAAGTGGGCATTCCCACTACTTAGGACTGATAGCGGGAGGCTAATCACGCAAGACTGAGTCTTGTCGAGGCCATATGCTCCCGAGAGCAGTGAACAAGGAAAAAAATGTAGAGGCCTACAATTGATATTTCTTGGGATTTCGCTAAGCTAAAAACACCATTTGCCAGATAGCAGACGAGCTATTTCAGCTGCAAAGCAAACTAGCAAACTGGTACTAAAGTAGTTAAGAATTATTACTGTCCTAAGGCGGCCGCCGTAGCCGAATGGGTTGGTGCGTGATTATCATTCTGAATTCACAGAGAGAACGTTGGTTCGAATCTCAGTGAAAGACCAAAATGCAGGAAAAGTTTTTTCTAATAGCGGTCGCCCCTCGACAGGCAATGGCAAACCTCCGAGTGTATTTCTGCTATGAAAAAGCTCCTCATAAAAATATCTGCCGTTCGGAGTCGGCTTGAAACTGTAGGTTCCTCCATTTGTGGAACAACATCAAGACGCACACCACAAATAAGAGGAGGAGCTCGGCCAAACACCCAAAAAGGGTATACGCGCCAGTTATATATTTATATAGTGGCCGACATAACTATGAATACTTCTTAAATAAATATTTTGTTATGGAAATAGGTCCGTAAGCTGCTCCTCGAATTTAAGATTGTACACATTATTTTTTCTAAGTGTGAGCTAGCAAACCAGCGCCGTTAAAAATGTGCCGTTATCTTTTCACATGGCAGAACAATTTTCACTAATTGCGTCTCAGTTGCTTTTCGGATTTGACAATAGTGTGCATACCACTAAAATATCCGCGTGTGTTGTCCTTCGTTTTAAATATTTCCCAAATTCGTAGTGAAAAGGTAATGGAAACAATATTTTGGTGTTTATTTTACCTTGTATTTTACAACAAATATACTTTTAGCATATTGTTATGCCTAAGTGGAAGGAAATAAGCATTGATTTAACACGTTCACGCCGGCGCGTACCACCGGTGGCTCGCACAAGTCTGCTTCATGGGACGGCGTGTACCACCAACGGTACTTTATTAGACGGTACCTATGAGATGAGAAGCCATAAACGACTACCCTTATGAAAAAATTTCGTTTTATATAAACTGCAATCGCTTCCGATAGAGCGAAAAGATGACGTTGCCGTCTGTGGGCGAAGACCATGAAGAACAGCGTCGGCGGGAACGTGTTAAGAAAACTAATTGTTCAGGACCACAAAAATGGAATAGGGTAAGGCAAAATTGCTAAAAAATATAATATATGCAAGTCAACAATCCAGAGAGTTATAAACAGTTTAAAAAAAAAAAATGGCGGCTTTGCGAGCGCTCCAAGAACAGGTCGGCCAAGGGTAACCAATTCTCGCGATGACATGCAAATAGTAAGAGAAATTAAGAAAGACCCGACAACTTCGGCAAGGTTTATTAAGGGGGTAGTATGGTTAATTCGGTGTAAAACAAGCATATTTTTCGAATTTTTTTTTGTCGACACAGTTGATTTATTCAAAATTTTAAAATTACTTCATTATAAAGTCATATTTAAAGAATATTGTGTGAAATTTTCATTGATTTTTATGAAGAAATGAGTTGGTGGCAGCGAATCTTCGCGGACGTCTCATAAAAAAGTTTTATTGCGGTGTCCCTCAGAACTCATTACTGGATCAACTAAAATCAAAAAACCAAATTGATTTCATCAGCTAATAAGGTTTCGCAGGTAACAACGTCGAATTTTTTTTTTTTATTTTTTTTTTTATTTTTTAAAGCGCTTTGAAGTCAAAACACCGATTTTTCATAAAAAAACTTGAAAACTTTGTTGTTTTAAAATATGACAAAATTAAAAAAAAAAAAAAAAACTCGACGTCATTACCTCGTGAATAAAGTAAAGAAACAAAAAAACCAAATTTGAAAAGAATCGGTGCAGTAGATATGAATCTACAGTGGACACCGACCGTAAAAAAGGCAAGTGTGAGAAAAACGCGTTTAAAGATTTGTGAAGATTTTTACAGCGTGAAATCCGGTTGGAGAGGTAGGTACTTAATCCTTTGTGTCTTTGTCAATTTTACTCTAATGCACTTCAAACTTTCACACAATAATCTTAAGATGTTATAGAATAATTAAAAAAAAAAAAAAATTAAAAAAAAAAAATACCATACTACCCCCTTAAAGAAAGTCTTCAAATTAATGTAAGCGAGCGAACAATTCAGCGGAGAATTCGTGAGGAGGGGTTTTCTAGTCATTACAAGATCAGGAAACCTTTCATCAGCAATAAAAACATGAAAGCGCGACTAGCATTTGCCAAAAAGTACTTCAATATCCCATTGAGTTTCTGGGAGAGGGTTGAGAGTAAGTTTGAGTTTAAAAATACAAAAAGAAGAGAAAAAGTGTCGCGAAAAAGTAATGAGAGGCTCCAATCAAAGTGCGTGCAAAGCACAATTACGTTTGGCGGGGAAAGTGTGTTTATCTGGGGCTGTTTTTTCTATAACGGTATATCAGGTCTGGAACATATTGAAGAAAAAATGACTGGGGAGTCCTACGTCAATATACTAAGCACATTCCTAGAGCCCTTGGCACGAAGAATGGGTCTTGGACACAATTTCAGCTATCAACAAGACAACGACCCCAAACATACCGGACGCGTAGCAAAATAATACTTTAGACAAAACTCAATAGAGCTTTTAGAATGGCCCGCTCAAAGCCCCGACTTAAATCCTATCGAGCACTTATGGCAATGTTTAGACGAAAAAATCGATCGATCAAGTTGCCGCTCAAAGAAAACAGAATTTTTTCAGAAACTGCAAGAGACCTGGAATAAAATACCTGAAGAGCTTCTTAAGAGATTAGTTCACAGTATGCCACGCCGCCTTTTGGCTGTAATTAACGCAAAAGGCGGCAACACTAAGTATTAAGTCATTTTCATAACGTTATTACTTTTACTATTACTAGTAGGGTACAACGTACCCAAATTTTGTCGCTACAAGTTTCTGGGCATTTATAAAAAAAAATATGAAAATAATATTTTGTTTTTGGAATTGAAATATTTTGATTTGTGTTTTTATAATGTTACTATATTCTAAATAAATTAATAAGTTAATCGAAATTTGAATGATATAATAGAAAAAAATATTTGTGTTTGAATTTTCCCTTAGATAGGGTATGCATAGTTATGTCGGCCACTGTATATAAGTTTGATTTCGGGGATAGTACAGATATGTAGAAATATGCCTGCTTTATGAAAATATAGTATAAAACTTACCGAGTATGGCACGCAAATGTCCCTCCAATGTCTGCAATATCGTTTG
This sequence comes from Anastrepha ludens, assembly GCF_028408465.1. Classification (NCBI taxonomy): domain Eukaryota; kingdom Metazoa; phylum Arthropoda; class Insecta; order Diptera; family Tephritidae; genus Anastrepha; species Anastrepha ludens. Next base: position 106,385,975 of record NC_071499.1, read on the forward strand.
CTTTATCTCCTTAACGTTCTTGCCCAGAAACTGTTCGCTGGCGGTGCCCAACAATTCGTCAGCCTGATGGTGAAAATAATACACGTTCATCATCTGCACGCAGGCAGCATGTTGTTGTTGTTGAAGTTGAAGGGGAAATGGATGAATGAGGGTGTTGATTGGTTGATTGGTATTTTGTTGGTTGGTAGTTTGGTTTATTGATTGATTGATTGATTGATTGATTTGTAATTGTTGTTTTTTTGTGGTGGTTGATGATGAAGTTTGTAAGATGGTTTATTGTATATTTTAGTATTTTTTATAATTTTGTTGGTAACAGCAAAAGAGAGAGAAGAAAAAAAGAAAGAAATATTTAAAAGCTGAACAACGGCAATAGTAAAAGTAAAATAACAAATCACTATACATACAACAATTTACATACGAGTACAATACGGTTACTTGATTAAAAATGAATACACATAAAAATATAATGGCTTAATTAGAAACATTTTTGAGTAGTACGAAAGAGTTGTAGGATCAATGAGCGGATGATATTTTTAATATTTTTTTGTTTTTGTTTTGAAAATGGAAAGCACCAATTTAGCAGTGGTAATGAGACCTTCATAAATGACACTCAAATGTATGAACAATTAAAAGATAGTTGCTTAATAACTGACAACAATTTGAACTCATAAATATTCACACATACAGATATAACAGCAAACAAACATATATACATACACCAAATACCAAATTTATGAGATGGCTTTAATACAGATGTAAATATGTATGCCAATTGGTTTTGATGTAGTCCTTATGCAAGCAGCAACATCGGCAATACAAATGTCAATATGTGTGTATGTATGTATAAGCATATTATGATATAATTTCCAATGGCAAATAACGAAATCGGGATGGAAAGCGAATGTTCCTAAAATTTCACTACTTTTCTTATGCATCTTTCATTCTTTTTCTACAAAAACACAAACCACAACAAAGCTTCCAACAGTGCACAAAATATGTAAAAATTCAACAAATTTTCATCAAATTTTTTGAACAGAATTAAAAAAAAAAAATTTGTGCCCAGTTTTATAGCCCATTCAGTTAATTTTAATAAAATAGAACTTTGAAGTGGGTCGAAACTCTCGTTGATTATTGGTAATTCGATTTATAAATTTGTTTTTCAGGGATTTTAAAAAACTCTTCCGTCATATTGGAGTCGCCATTTTGAATTTTGAAACCCAAAAGCCTCCGCTTAACGGGGGAGCCTGGTTTATAAGGTCAAAAAAATCTATTTTTTTTTTCGTTTTAAGTGATTCCTAATATATCTCAGAATATTCACACAAAGTTACAGAGCCTAATTCCCAACAAAATAGATAAAAAAAATGTTTCAAGATTTTTATACCAAGTTGAAGTGAATTTTTTTTTTTATAGAAAGACATTTTTTTCTTTAAAACCTCCAAAAAGTTGAAATTTTGGAAATTCTCTCAGTTTTCTTAGTTCATCTAGAATAAAAAATCAGGATAATTAGAAATTCATTTGAATTTTTTGCTTTAGATAATAATTACGAGCTGTATCTTGTACGCCAGTTGGAAACTCCAGCGTTGCAGCGCTCTACTAATTTCTATGTTAAACATTTTTTTCAACTTATTTTAACCAGTACAAAAATTGTTTATACTTTTTAAATGTTCATTAAAAGATAGAAAAAACTTTGCAGTGCTAAATTAATTTTTTTCTTAAAAAAAAAAATTGCAAAGAGATGCAATTTTTAGACCTCATAAACCAGGCTCCCCCCTTAACAAATTTTAAGTCAATTCCAATTAAAAAATCCGTCCGCCATATTAGATTCGCTAAACTGAATTTAAAAAAATTCCTTCAAAGCCGACTTCAGCTAATCTCAAAAACGTACGCTTCACTCGTTTTAACATAATCCGAAGAATTAAAAAAAGAATCCGTATTTAATGAGCGCAAACACTTCCGATTAGCAAGTTTTAAGTGAATTCGATAAAAAAAATTAAAAAAATCTTCCGCCATATTGGATTTGTCATTTTGAATTTTGAAAAATTTACTTCAAATTCGTATTCAGATACCCCAAAAGCTTACGATTAACAGTTAACCCAATGAATTTAAAAAAATAACTCGCAATATTGGATCCGCCACTTTGTAAAATTTCCTCTAAGCCTATGTGCAGCGAACTCAAAGGCTTTCGACTAACAAGTATTAAGATAATTATATAGAGGAATTACAAAAAAAAAAATCGTCCACCATACTGGATCCGCCATTTTGAATCTTGAAAAATGTATGTACTTAAAATTCGTATTCAGTGAATGCAAAAACTTCCGATTAACACATTAACGAGGAATTTACAAAAGTTCATCGGCATTATTGGACTCGCCATTCTGAATTTTCAATTCCGAACACACGGCATTGGAAAGGCATTTTTTAACTTCAACTTTCTATCATAGACATTTGTTTTAACAATAACCTTTTCTGGGTAGAGAAGTTTCTCTTTAACAGAAATACACTCGAAGGTTCAGAGGAAACCCGATATTTGATTACACTTTCTCTATAATTCCTTGCCCGCAGCGCCTATCGATCAGGTACTAATCGGCCGGTGCCAGCCACGCACAAATCCACTTAGACACGACAGACCCAAAATGCTACATCATTTGAAGAGAGTGATAACTCGGTAAGAAGTTTGAAGTGGTGGCATTATTGGCTAATTTTTTTGACAACGCTGCTCCGAACGCCATTTCGCTCAGTGGTGAGTGGCACAAAGTCATCACTGGCTAATTGAAACCGAGAGTATAAGCTTGAACAGTCTCTGAATTCAGCCGGATGGTGCGCCAGACCCTTAACTAACCGACCTATTGGGTACTATGTGCGTTAATTGGGTTATTAGATCGTCTTGGCAAAGTCAATTGACAGCGTTGTCAAAGTTAATTAAGAGCGTAATGCTGCTTTGTGGGGTACATTGCGAAATTGATATCGAGCTGATTATATAGAGATGAAGTTAGTAGCCGCCGCCAACAAGGTCTGGGAATATAGGGTCGTCAAGAAACGCAAATGCAAAGACAGCCGTGGTCGATACAAAAAGGAAATTGTTTTTCATAAATAAGGGGAATGTTTGCTGTTTTTAAAGAAGTCATTATAGATATTTAGTAAATTTTATTTTATTAAAAAAAAAAATCGTTGTTTTTGAACCGCACTTTGTTTTAAATAATAATTTCTATGATAGTGCATACGATCAATGGACTATAGAGCAAAGTCTGCCAAGTAACCAACATATATTATATATGTATGCTACGCAAAGGAACACTTGCAATGCAATTTTCAGTTTTTGAAACTTTGCTTAAGGACCGGTTAAATTCGTAAAAGGCAATGCCTTAAAATGTGTATTCTACTCGTTTAAAAGTAATGCCTTAGACGATCACGGCGGCGAGAATTCAGAGGAACCATAGTTTATGTTGCTTCATTGCCATCTGAACAACGACTGATTGGACGAGTGTGTGAAATGAGAGGGCAGAATTCTGCTACCGAGCACCCTGTGACGTAATAGTCGAAGTTGCTTGCTCAATTTCATTTCTCACCACAGCTGAAGCGCAATAAGAGTATATCATCCTTGGCAGAAGGTTAATTTATACGCTTCACAGAAAAATTGCTAACGTCTGATAGATGCTAAAAGTAAGAAGACAACGGTCGATCTTTTGGTCGTTTTTATGCAGAAGCCAGGTAAGCAATGGGCCAATTTCTAAGAAAGACCCCACGCTTACTTCTGGTTTTTACAGCTATCTGTAATACCAAACGCGTACATAATAAGATTTACCAGGCTAAACGATAATCTCTGCCTCGAAAAAGTGACAAACCAAGCTACCACGCTTCAATTAATAAATTGGGCGCTTATGTTTTTTCAGCTTGGGCGCGTACACCCTTTTTGGGCGTTTGGCCGAACTACTCCTCCTATTTGTGGTGTGCGTCTTGATGTTGTTCCACAAATGGAGGGGCCTACAGTTTCAAGCCGACTCCGAACGGCAGATATTTTTATGAGGAGCTTTTTCATAGCAGAAAAACACTCAGAGGTTTGCCATTGTCTGCCGAGGGGCGACCACTATTAGAAAAATGTTTTTATTAATTTTGGTTTGACCGAGATTCGAACAAACGTTCTCTCAGTGAATTCCGAATGGTAATCACGCACCAACCCATTCGGCTAAGGCGGCCGCCAATAAACGGCCGGAAAATAAACTTACGACTTACAATTATAAGGGGTTAGGGTTAGGTTAGGTTAAATGGCTGCCCTAGCTAAGGGCTCACTTGGACAAATATATATTAAGAAATTCGTTCGTTGCGGTGCCATACATGGGAGGGGAGAAAGGAGATGGGAAGGAGGAAGGAGCCTTGGGATTAGAGACGATGATGACCATACATTTTACGACGACGCCGACGGTGGCTGATTTGCGTTCGTAGTTAGCCGTAACAAGCTACTGATGAACTTTACCAAATTTATGATATTTACACCGGCTATATCCGCAGGCGTGGCAAAAAAGTGAGAGCGCAGATGCCTAAGTCTTTGCCAGACGAGAGCAGGGCAGCTGAGAAAAAGGTGTTGAGATGATTCCATCTCGTCCTCTCTAGAACGGACTTGAGGCAATCCCAAGTCTCATGTCCTGATGATGAAGTATTCGGATGAAATCGAGAGAGAAGCCAGACATGTGAGTGAAAAAGGTCCGCTCGGACCCAGCGTGGGTGTACAGTGGTCCAGCCCCATAAGGATGAACTCAAAGTTTTTAAGAATGCTAGAGTGTCCGTAACTTAAGTCTAGCCTATGGCCCGAACACCTTAATCTGATTGCGGCGCGTGCAGCGGTAGTTTTTCCTACAATGTCCACGGGCGCCACATTCAGCATAGCGTTAAGCGCTAGAGTAGGAGTGGTACGGAGCGCCCCACTGATTCCAATGAGAGAAGACCTTTGTACCCTCTCCAGCTTCTTAACTGATACCATCCTTTCTAGCGAGTGCCACCAGACAAGGACTCCGTATAGCAAGATTGGTTTTATAATCGTGTTATAAAGCCAAAAAGTGACTTTAGGCGAGAGGCCCCATCTTTCGCCGATAGCGCCCCTGCAACCATACAAGGCGACTATTCCACGTAAGACCTCTGTCAAGGATGAGTCCCAGGTACTTTACCTTGTCAGAGAGCACCAACGGAGCGCCCGATATTGAGGGGAGAAATACTCTTGGTATTTTGTATTTCCTCGTAAATAAGACGAGCTCCGTCTTCAGAGGATTTATCGATAGGCCGCAATTTGCGGTCCAATTTATAACTAGATTCAGATAACCCTGCATCAGTTCCATCAGAGTATCTAGAAACTTGCCTCTGACAATAAGTGCCACGTCATCCGCGAAGGCAATCACCTTACAGCCCCTCTCCTCCAGCTCCTCCAGCAGACCGTTAAGTACGGTAATCCAGAGCAGTGGCGAGAGAACACTGCCTTGCGGAGTGCCTCTGTTATAAGGGGAGGCGACGTCAACTCGCAACTTGAAATATTATGCGATGGCAATGTGACCCCAGAAAACCATTTAGAAAGGTATCAAAAACGAAAAACAATTAAATAATGGAAAAAATAATGAATTGGCGACTTGTTAGTTTATAATTTCCTGGTAAAAGCAATGGATACAGTAAAAAATCCCCATTACCAGTTAACAACTTTAGTGGCCAACGAGAAAAAGGCAAAGAAATAATTCATGTTTTGGCTGTAGATATAATTTTCGGCCTGGTTCATTCAGAAGTCAACTTACAACGTCGCAAACAATGTTATCTTTGTAAACCGAAGGTGTACAATAATATATTTTATGTGACGGTGAAGGTCGTCCAGAATATTAGAGTTCAAATGACGAGTTTAATTAGCTTACGATAATATATGAACAGTTCATACAATTAAGCTGCAGCGGTTTTACTGGATAGGCAACTAAATTTATTCTGTGTGCAACCGGAACGCTGTATGTTGCTTTATAAATAATTGGTGCGTATATTATTTGTTCGGTGTTTGGCTGCGCTCCTTCTCTAATTGATGTTTTGCCACAAATGGAGCGATCTACAACTTTATGCAGATGCTTTTTTATGAAGAACTTTTTCATGGCAGAAATATGTACACTTGGAGGTTTGTCATTGTCTATCGAGGGGCGAAAAAAAACTTTTTATATCATTTTGTGTTTCTCTTGCTCACAGTGGAGTTCGAGCCTGGGTACTACCGCCACGTACCGGTACTAGTTGCACACAAATTAATCCGCCTAGAGTGGACGCCACGTTGCTTTAGAAAAACTATTACTGTAAAATAAAGTGGATCGAGTCTCCGAGACGGCGCAATAATGATTCGCACAATTACTTGCATTTCTATCTGCTTTTTCTAAGGCTGGTCTGCGGTATCTAACGTACAAAGAGACAGTTTGGATAAGATAAGAGAAAATTAATTGCTGATAGATGTGCGGCGGGCTGTTACTACATAGAAAGTTAGGGTAAAGCCAATGGTAGCTTTCACATCCAATAAATAAATAGAGCCCAAAGGTGAATCTACGAACGGTTACTTCACTATCGCAGTTGATTGGTTTTATTTTTCTTGCGAGTTGTTGGTTGGAATGCCAAAGCTGTTTGAGCTTCTTTGTTGTTACCCTATTACTTTCATTGAAATCCAGCTACCAAATAGCGAAGCCACCTAGCATGCATTTATCTTGGGTCAGACCTTCGGTCTTAAAGCCTGTTAAGCACAAATTCATTGTAGCATTTAACGAACTCATCCTAAATTCCCAAAATCGGTGCTGTTGACATCTAGCGAAATGGATGAACTTTCCGAGAGCTGTATGCATATGTCACCCAAATGTAATAAGTAGTAATGAAGGAATAAGCAAAGGTAAAGGAGACTCAGGTGAATTTTTCATGAATTATAAAACCCTAAATCTGGTTTAATATAAATTAAAAGTTTTTCAGCGTGCAGAACCACCAACTATAAAGAGTCTTTTAAGTGTCAAGTTCTCCTCTAAATTCAAGGTAAGCACATATATTGCAAGGGAATTGATTATAAATAATTTTACAAATGCCCCCGCGGTTGATGTAAGCATTTCGCCTGGCATAGCCCCATAGTTTGGTGTCAGCAAACCTCACTTAGCCTTAGCTCTTCACACCTAAGTTTCTTCTTAATGGTGTGTTGTCCGATAGCAAGGAAGGGCTCGGGTTCTATTAATGACGAGGCCGCAGCCACTCCTGGCAATGCGTCCGCTACTTCGGTCGTAGTTAAGCCCTTATGTCCTGGGACCCGAATTAGTGCGTTCTGTTTCAGAACATATATATCAAGGACCACTGAGGACTTAATTTCACAGGATGACAGAACCTTGAGTGCTGTCTGGCTATAGAACAGAATGAGAATTCGCTCATTCCGGGAATTTCTCTCTAAATTTATCTCAGCACACACACAGATGGATACATCTCCGCTTGGAAGATGCTTGGAAAACTAGCTACCGGCCTCTAGGTTAGTCACATAGATTCTATAAAGGGTCTTTCAAAAAACGCGCCTAGATATTATTCTACAGGTAAAATCCGCCAAATAGTCAATTCATGAATGCCTAATTGGTGAGCACATCGAGATATCGATGTGGTAGGTTGTTCAGCACCGCTTTGCGCTCCATCAGCAATATACTCAACGGAACGTCCAGTCTGCGATTCCTTTTCTATCCTGGACAGAATCAATTTCTTGAAATTTTTTTACCAATCTTTGAATTGGACGAATATTTTCACCAAAAAAAAATCAGGAATTTGAGAAGATTTCACCAAAAATAGTTCAAAGGTGTTAAATCGGGCGATCTTGATGATCAAATTGCTGCAGATCTCCGTGAGAAAAGTAACAGGAATTTCGTTTGCAAAAAATGTATTGTTACGATAGCTGGCGACGTTAGGGGTGGTCGTATGGTCTATATTCTTACACAAACTGATTATGGTAAAGCTTAAGGGTCAAATGCTTACGAAAAATGTGCCAGGTGGTAGTTGTGGATGGGCGTCGTTTAATTGACAAATTTTGGTCTTCATAATTGCTTTCCCTTCGGTTCTTTCGCTTCCAGCTACGATATTTGCAAATGAACGGCAGAGACGAATAATCATTGGTCTGTTGTTGTTGTTATGTCTTGAATTAATGCCTATAATCTCAGACAATAATATCGACTGAAAATTTTTAAAATTTTACGGCATTCGCATTTTCTGAAAGGACTTGAATTATTCTTATACGGCTTTCGAGCGAAGTCGAACTTAGTTTAGATTCACAGATTTTGTACTGTACTTGTCAACTGTAAAAGGAGCCGCCGACGAACTGTGACAGCTGTCAAAGCAAAACAGCAATAAAAACAAGCTCGAACTTGAAAGACCCTGTAATTGTTCAGATCCCCGATAAAAACAACTCTAAACGCTGACATATGAATATGCAAATATTTATGAGATGATGAGAGCAATATTTTATATAAAAATGAGTACAAATACATACAGTACACGCAAGGATAACAAAACCAAAAAATGTATCCTTCCAATTTCACATTTAAGATTTAAAGCTGCATGAGTTAGAAAACACTTAAGGTTAAATAAAATAGAAAAATAATTAAAAATAAAAAAGAAATGAAACGTACCTTAATATGATTAGTATTTTCAATTAGGTCTCTTTTGATTTTACTTTGAAATCAAAACTCTCCAACGGTCATTTACCGATATGAAAATTTAATAAAAAAATAAATATAATTAAAGTTTTTATAAAAAGTGATAAATATTTGTACAAGAGATTGTAGGGCACAGCCTTACAAAGAAAGTGGAAAAATAATGAATAAATAAAAAAATTTTAATTAAAATATATATAACACATCGAGATATAAAATTATTTAAAATTAAACAAATATGGAAAAATAAAATAAGTACGGTTATTTAAACTATGAAATCAACTGCATATGTAAATATGTATATACGAGACTCACAGATTCGACCTATTTTAGGAGAGGAACCTGGACGCAGGGACCGTCTGTGTTAGCAGACATAAACGTGGCTTCACTCTGATGATGATGTGGAGGATCGTTATAGCATTAGGGGGAGCATGCCCCACATACCACTGGTGCGACGGAGCATTTGATGATGTTTCTGACTGACTCATTCCGATTTAAACCTCCACTAAACAAAAAATCTACATAATTTAGCTTTCCAAATACATTGAAGATTTATTTTACGATTGCTGATTTGCCGGATGGCAAAGAGAGGGCTCACATGAGGCCCAAACACCCAAACCTACACAGGGATCTACAGTTTTAAAACGACTCCGAACGACGGATGGTTTTTTATGAAGAACTTTTTCATGGCAGAAATACATTCGAAGGTTTGCATTATCTGTCGAGAGGGCCATCGCTATTAGAAAAAAACGTTTCCTATCATTTGGTGTTTCATGCTCGGAGATTCGCATCCCGGCACTACCATAGAATAATAGTCACGTACCAACCCCTTCGGCTATGGCAGGTTCCTTTACTTAAAACAAAAATACTGTACACGGCCATCAGAAAAAGGGTATAGAAAATACAAAGAAATAAAAATTGGATGAGAAGACGTCCTTTTGAATCTCATCTAACGGTAGCCACAGGTAACCTGCGCTGTTTCGGCAGGTTGGGACCAAAGGGCGCGAGATGCTGGATAAGAAGACTTAAGTGAGCTTGTGAGGGGGTGGTTAGTATCCCGTGGCGTACCTTTATATACTGAACAAATGTTGACTATGAGTTTGAGTGGCCTGAACGTAAGTATAATAGGGTGACACGAATTTCCCGAGGTAGCTGAACCTCTTCGGTGGTTGAACTCTAATTATGACTTTTAGAGCAGCTTAGATACAATTTCCGATTTGTAACTGTTGTCAAAAAAGAAATTGTTTTGTTATTTTAAAAATAGTCACAACATAAGTCATTTCATTATAAAATTAAAAAAAAAAAAAAAATTCTTAAACAAATTTCTTTAAAAAAATTGTTAGCTTTTCTTTTGAGCTTGGTTGGTTGGTTGGTTTAAGGGTGACCCCGCATCGGAGTGCCACATAGACCGCAAGTTGGGTCCGTTGTGTTGCCCTAGAGCTCATTATTTTAAATGATTTCCCCACCTAACCGAGATTTTCATTGTAGATTTTGGTCAAAGATATTTATTCGTTTCGAGAATTTGATGAGAGATTCGATTTTCAGGTCCGAGAGTACTGAAAGATTGTCAATTGTTGGAGAGCCTAAAAGAGCGAGTCGACTTCTTTCTAGACCGGGACAACTGCACAGCAAATGTCTGCTCGATACTTCCTCATCTTCGTCCTCGCAGTATCTGCACAGGTCGTTTTGAGGAACCCCGAGCCGACGTGCGTGAGTGCCCAAAAGGCAGTGGTCGGTGATAAGAGATATTATATGCCTTAGTTCGTGTTTCGAAAGACTTATAAGGGTTTTTGTCTCAGATTGATTTCAGATTGTAGGATGGCCAGATTTGTCTGGTCGTAACGCAAGTAGTTTCCACTCGCCACCTCCGATCAGCAATGCTGTGAAATTCTCGATCGATGGATTGTGGGTAAGTTACTAACATTTGATTGCGCAGCTCCAGCTCTTGCGAGCTCATCAACTTTGCAGTTACCTTCGAATCCACTGTGACCCGGTATCCAGATAACTTGGACAGAATTCTGAACACTTATCTCGTGAAGAGATAAGAGACAGGATCGAACCACATCTGAGTAGGTATAAGAGGAGCTGAGTGCTGGAACGGCCGCTTGACTGTCAGTGAAAAAGCGGATATCCTCTAGTGATATTCTATTTTCTAAGAGAGTTTTCGCAGCATACCAGATAGCGCATACTTCCGCTTGGAGTACGCTACAGTAGTCGGGTAATCTAAATGATAGATTGATGTGAGGGGAATTGGAAAAGATTCCAAATCCCACTTTGCCGTCTTGTTTTGAACCATCTGTATATATATGTTTTGAGCTTAGTTTACAAAAAGTTGCTTAAATTTTTTATTTGTTTAATTTTTTTCTCTAAAGGTATATTTACTTTGGGGTTACAAATCCATCAGCTAATAAAATTCTTGCATGAATTAAACACAAAATTCTTTTAAAGAATGGACACGAAAATTATTGGTCGGGCGAAAATCGTTATAATATAAAATTTTTGTTAGTTATCGAAACCATTTTCATTTTAATTTCTTCTTTATTAAGCGTACTAAACAAAAAACTCATATCAATTCCCTTTGTTATAAACAAAATGGCGCCATTTAGATTTGAGTTCTCTCACTAGCCGATGGGCCGATTTTTACGGAATCTGCAGCTCTCTACCAACTCATTTTTAACTGCTGCTCATTTTAAATTTCTTTTTTTATTTTTAGCAATCTTCTTTTAACAATTTCCTAATATTTTTCAATAGGCCGCAATTGTGAACAGTTTGGTGAGTTCTGGTCCTCGAGAACAATATTTACTCCGCGGTGTTCATACCAGTTCATGGCAAGACGGCTATAATGGTACGATGCTAGATGGGACCAGAACAGAACTGCGTTTTTATGTTGTCCCGTCAATGGCACCAAATGTTTTGCAAACAGTTCTTCAACTAATGTTCTTGATTTATAGTGCCCGTTGTAAGGAACATTGGCTTTTCATACCCCATGGGCAGATCTGGCAACTGACAGCTGTATCGCAAAGTTTAACATTTTTTGGCTTTTACGTACTCAGAACGTTTTGAAATACCAGCGCTATTTGTGTTGTTTACAGTAACTTAAAAGATTCAACTCGGTCCAAAAATGGAATTAAATCGTGAACATTTTCGTGCGATTATTTTTTACAACTTTCGACGTGCATTAACTCAGCAACATTGCATGGATGAACTTAATTCATTTTTTGGCGATGAAGCTCCATATGGGCTCAGTGTTTATCGATGGTATGGTGAATTCAATCGTGGTCGTAGTTCACTCCAAGACGAATTTCGTGAAGGTCGTCCAAAATCAGTTGTTGTTCCCAAAACCATTGATGCTGTGCACGAACTGATATTGCAAGATCGTCATGTGACCTATCGTGAGATTGAGACAATCTTAGGCATTAGTGGGACCAGCATACATTCAATATTGCATAAACATTTGATTGTTAAAAAAATTTGTTCGCGTTGGATCCCACACAATTTGTCAATCGCTCTAAAAACGGCTCGTGTCGATTGGTCGAAGGAAATGCTCAAAAAATACGATCGCGGGACTTCGAAACACGTCTATGACATCGTGACAGGTGATGAATCATGGATTTACGCGTATGAGCCCGAAAGTAAACAGCAGTCGACTGTATGGGTGTTTCAAGATGAGCCAAATCCAACAAAAGTTGTTCGCGCACGAAGCACTTCCAAGCAAATGGTCGCCTGTTTTTTCGGAAAAACTGGACATGTCGCAACCGTACCACTAGAACAACACAGAACAGTAAATTATGTGCTTTAGCACTCTAGTTTTATTTCTCATTTCGATTGGGTGCTACAACCTATTTACATATACAGGGTGGGCCAAATAAGACCTACTAATGTTAAGCACAAATAACTTTTTTATTTTTTGACATATTTATTTTTCTCCTTTTGTAGGTTATAATTGAATTGTTGGAAATTTATTATAGAACCCTACAGATTTCCCTTGGCCACCTCGTTCGCCAGATTTGACTGCGCCCGACTTCTTTTTATGGCGATATTTAAAAGACAAAGTATATCTTAATAAACCAGAGACTATTAGGTAGGTAGGTAGGTAGGATGGCAAGAGTACCCCAGGTACACTACAAGTAGGACTTACGTGTCGTTTTGATACCATAATGTGGACCACTACCTGTGAAAGGATTTAGGGAGGAGAGAAAATCGTCTACAGCCATCCAGTGCTGTTGATGTAGCGGAGAAGAGAAAAGGGATCTAGGCTTGAGAATTTCATCAAGTCATCGCCAAAGGGCACGCTAAGGAATCTCAAGCGCCTAGCGGCCAGAGCCGAACATTTGCAGAGAAAATGTTCCACAGTCTCTTTCTCTGCAGGATCCCCACAGCTTCTGCAATAGGGGTTGTACGGAATTCCAAGCTTCTTCGCATGAGTGCCGATTACCCAGTGGCCGGTAATCACCGCAATGAGTTTGGAAATTGAATGGCGGGGGATTTCCATCACCTTAGGCGTTCTGTTTCTATCGTATTGAGGCCCTAGTGCTTTTGAAATAGCACACGATGAGACAGACCCCCATCTGTCTTGCGCTTTTTTTAGAAAGAAATTGTGTAGTTTCCCTTTAACGACGGCCAAGGGGATACCGATGTCTGAGAAGGGGGCAGCTGGAACCAGTTCTGCCGCCCCCTTCCTAGCAAACTCATCGGCAATTTCATTTCCCTCTATGTTCCTGTGCCCAGGAACCCAGATGAGGGAAATGTATCCTGCACGTTCGAGACGTTTGAGTTCCTCCTTACAGGAGTTCACGAGAAGAGAGCTGCAATACAGCGACGACAGTGCCTTGATTGCAGCTTGGCTATCGGAAAAAATATTAATGTCTCCCTCCCAACAGCGATCCCGAAGCATTTTGCATGCCTGCAAGATCGCGAACACCTCTGCTTGAAAGACGCTACTTGTCTCGGCAGTTTAAAGGAGACCGAAATGCTGGCTGATTTAGAGTAGACCCCCGCTCCCACTCCAGACTCCATTTTGGATCCGTCAGTGAAAACAGAGGCATCTATATCCGCACCAATTCTCCCCTCTTTCCAATCTTGCCTGCTCGGAAAGATAGCCCTAGCACAACCCTCAAAGCACAGTTTGCGGATGAAGAGGTCGGTGCGAATATCACAGAAGGACGGGGAGATCTGCTTCAGGATGCTACTATGTCCTACAGGAAGTTGTCTCCAAAGGCCAATCTCCTTCAGCCTAATAGCACTCTGAGCAGCAATGGATTTAACCTGCAGATCCACAGGAATTAAGTGGAGAATAACGTTGAGCGCAGCGGTGGGACATGTTCTACAGGCACCAGTAATGCCCACACATGCAGTTCTCTGCACTCTCTCTAATTTAGTGGTGTTGTAGCCCTTCTGAAGAGCTACCCACCAAACTAGGCATACATAATTTCCATAAAATATATGCAATGTATAAAAACAATTAACCAAAGTAAATGATTATTGCAAAAGTTATTTGTGTTTAACATTAGTACGTCTTATTTGGCCCACCCTGTATGATCATAAGCCTTCACTTTTGCACACTTTTTGGACGTAACATTTCGACTTATGGATCTCTTTCATAGCGTCTCGAAGTGAAAGGCAGGGTTTTTTTTTTAAATAATGCCACCTCTTCTTTGACTGGTGACTGCGACACAAATCCTTTTTTTCTTCCACTTTAAGGCTTTGTTCAGCCGACAAGGTTTCATAAAACTATTTTAACACATAAATGACCATACTTTTCGGACTATTTAAAGTTTTTGCTATGGCATTGTGGGTAAAACGAGTTTTTTTCGTGTCCATTCTTTACTTATATTTCTGAATAGATCATTTTGCTCATTTGCCCAGAAAAATGGTCTCAAAGCTATAAGAGTAAAGCCATTTTTACATTTAATCATTTACTGTTAATTGAAGTCACCATGACTTTTTCACACCACATGAAGGAGCTGTTGTTCATTTCTGCCTTATTTATCTAAAATCTTTTTTTTTTAACTACGTCGCTCTTGGTCAAATCTGTGAGTCAAATGTTACCTTGTTTGAGTTTTACCAATTCATCTGGTCACCTCATTTAAGAATAATAAGTCACTGTTTTGCATGTCGGACTAAATATTTCTAAATAAAAAAGTTCATCCCAAATATATCTAAGCAGAAAAATATTTTAAAAATTACATAAAAAATAAAATTAAAATTACAAAAAAAGAGAAATTAAGTAACAGTAAGAAATTCATCAACTTTTTGACACAAGCATATTTGGCAACTTCTTATGCCTAGAGTGGATAATGATGGGACAAATTACGAATTATGCTCAAATTTTGACTTGCGTGTGTGGCTAAATGGTTTCGTAAATTTGCTTAAACATTTAATTAATTATGAAAGTAAAATAAAATAATGAATTTAAACTTACTTTGTATCTTCTATTTTTTTTAGGCTTTTTACGCTACATAGATTTGAATTTGTTTCATTATTTTTTTATTGTTGTACAAATAATATCGAAGAAAAATCGATTAATAAAGTACAGCAGAAATTGCAAAAATTTCAAAAATAAATCTTTCAAACGATAGGCAATTTTTAAATTAATTTCTAAATAAAAACTAAATAATCAGTAAACGCTCTTTTGTAAATAGATACGAATGTATATTAATAGTTAATCTAGCATGCCATTTTCTGTATTCCAAGCCTCTTACTAAATACAACAATACCCAGCAGACGACTAAATATATAAATAAATAATATATAGTTATGTTAATTAACTGTAAATACATTATTATCGCTGTTAAATAGTAAGTCAAAGAAACTATTTAATTTTTTGTAATTTTTCGAATTGGAAATTTATAGCCAAAAAGCGCTACATAAATTTAATTAAACAACTAAATAATTGAAATTAGTATTGAATAAAAAAAACGAAATATATTGTTTTTAATTCCTTTGAAGCAAAATCGAATTGTTGTTGGCAAATTAGAGCGAGCGATGAATGATTTTTACCCAACATACCTTCATGATTTTGCATTGCGCCACACCAGTAACGGTCAAAGGCACACCCTGTGCCGTTTCGACATTCTCACACATTGGATTGAGGGTCATCACCTCCAAGGAGAGGCGCTGCACATCGGTCACCAGCCACCAGGCCCATGCCCAACCGCCAACAATGGTGCGCTTCTTGGTGGAACCAAAGCAACCACCTGTAAAAAAACAACAAGAGATCTATTAGGACCAAGTAAATATGGAAGTTTCGGCGCAGGTAAATTTTTCGACAGCGATGGAAGTAGCGCGATAACCAAATAAAGTTACGGATTTTCTACAAAATATACAAAAAATCCATTGAATTTTTGACTACTATGAACTATTTTATGTTAATTTTTTTGAATAAAAAAAATGTTAGTCACAAGTTTGCTGTTTTATAAACAATATAATATGCAACAAATTTTTATTTCTGATTTCATTGTTTTGAGACAATCAAGAACCGCAAATAATGCACTAGGGTGCTGCTATAGTTTTGGCCAATACTGTACATACGAGGGGTGCCTTTTATATTTCGGGATTAGAGAACAAAAACAAATTTTAATCATCGAAAATCACTTTTTTTTCTCCATGAAAATCTGTACACTTTTGCATGCGTTTGAACCAATTGTAGAAGCACTTTTGCAACTCTGAATGAGGTACCTCCAAAACATACATTCTGAATGCCGCAACCACTTCTTCAGGTGTCGAAAAACGTTGACCTCTCAGCTTGTTTTTTACGTACGGGAATAAAAAGAAGTCATTCGGTGCCAAGTCAGGACTATACGGCGGATGACCCATTAATTCGATGTTTTGGGTGCTCAAAAATGCACTTGTTTGAGCCGATGTGTGAGAGCTCGCATTGTCCTGGTGAAGAGTGATCCGTCTTTGGCGATTGGTTTCCCTAATTTCTTGGAAGACAACTGGCAAACAAATGGTTGTGTACCACTCAAAATTTACTGTTCTGCGTTGTTCTAGTGGTACAGTTGCGACATGTCCAGTTTTTCCGAAAAAACAGGCGACCATTTGCTTGGAAGTGCTTCGTGCGCGAACAACTTTTGTTGGATTTGGCTCATCTTGAAACACCCATACAGTCGACTGCTGTTTAGTTTCGGGCTCATACGCGTTAATCCATGATTCATCACCTGTCTCGATGTCAAAGACGTGTTTCGAAGTCCCGCGATCGTATTTTTTGAGCATTTCCTTCGACCAATCGACACGAGCCTTTTTTTGAGCGATTGACAAATTGTGTGGGATCCAACGCGAACAAATTTTTTTGACAATCAAATGTTTATGCAATATTGAATGTACGCTGGTCCCACTAATGCCTAAGATTGTCTCAATCTCACGATAGGTCACATGACGATCTTGCAATATCAGTTCGCGCACAGCATCAATGGTTTTCGGAACAACAACTGATTTTGGACGACCTTCACGAAATTCGTCTTGGAGTGAACTACGACCACGATTGAATTCACCATACCATCGATAAACACTGGTCCTTGATGGAGCTTCATCGCCAAAAAATGAATTAAGTTCATCCATGCAATGTTGCTGAGTTAATGCTGAATAAGCTCGAAATAGTAGCTGCCAAAAAATGAAATCTACAATGGGAGTATTTTTGGCCAGGATAAGATAGCTGGTAGATAAATACGTTTTCAAATTGTTTGACAGGGCAGTAGCCTTGCCAGAGCAGAGAGAGAGTTTCCCTTTCTCTATCACTTTTAAAGCGGTCGAGTTTGTACGCATTACAGTTCTTTTTTTTTTGTACGCTCCGCTCGGAAGTACAGAGCCACGACAGGACTCTTCCATCGTACACGGTACTGGGTTATTGTTTTTGCGCCGTCCCATGTGCATCTGCTAGCTCGCGCAACATCGACCTTCTGCAAGTATTTTTTTGACCGACCGCGACCTCTACTCCCTTGCGGGTTCCTGTGCCATTCTCGTGATGCTATCTGGTGTGTGACCTATCCATCGCCACTTTCTGTGTTTGATTTGCCGTAGTTTGGGTTTCTTATTCGTTGAGTTCCACAGCACGTCTTTACTGATGGGGTTCGAACAGAATATTCTACAGATGATGCGGAGGCATTTGTTGACGAAAGATTGTAGTCTCTGAGTGATGGTGTTAGAGGCGCATTATAAAGGGTTCTTCAATAGGGGCGGGTAGATGTTGAAATGGAATAAAACAAGCTGTGTGTAAGTTACTCGTATTGACAAAATTATTTTTTTATTTGAAAGGCGCATATATGCCATTAAGTGTGGAATATGACATCATTCAAATGCCCGCCTCGGCTTCTTACGGTGGAACGGATCCGAGTAGTCCAATTTTCAATGACTCTTCCGCATAGATCCGGCTGAATTTGAGCGATGGCCTGTGTTATGTTCACCTTTAGAGCATCGGTCGATTGTGGTTTATTTGCATAGACCTGAGACTTCAACAAACCCCACAGGAAAAAGTCTAGCGGGGTCAAATTGCATGACCTTGGTGGCCAATTCACATCACCCCTGCGAGAGATAACTTTACCCTCAAATCGTTCATGCAGAATGTCAATCGTGGCGTTTGCTGTGTGGCACGTAGCGCCGTCCTGCTGGAACCACATGTCGTCTAGGTCCATATGGTTCAATATGGGCCATCAGAAATTGGTTATCATCGTTGTGTAGCGCTCGCTGTTGACGGTGACCGCCTCATCAACGTCGTTTTCAAAAAAGTAGGTACGGACCAATGACGTCGCCGGCCCAAAATCCACACCAAACGGTAACTTTTTGGGGATGCATTATCACCTGGTGAACCTCGTGTGGATTGGTGTCGTCCCATATACGGCAATTTTGTTTGTTAACACAGCCATTCATCCAAAAATGCGCCTCGTCACTAAAGATGATTTTTCACCCAAAACTGGGGTTCTTTTCCAAACGATTCGAAGCCCAGTCAGCGAACAAACGGCGTTGTCTATGATCATCAACTTTGAGCTCCTGGGTCAGTTGGATCTTGTACGGGTGTAGGCCCAAGTCCCGACGCAAAATTCGCAAAGTTGAAGTCTGCGAAAGGCCAAGTTCTTGTGCACGGCGAGGAATAGACTGCCTCGGATTCTGCTGTAAACTTTCACGGACCGCGGCAATGTTCTCGGCTGATCTTGCGTTCCTTGAACGTACGGGTGTTGGCTGATTGTTTACTGACCCGGTCGTCTCAAATTTGGCCACCAAACGTTGAAGAGTCGACTTTGAAGGGCCACCACGTCTACCGAAAAATGGGCGCAATGCGCGCAAACAAAATGGCTGCCACAGGGCGCCAAAACGAACCCGCGCCAATTGAAAAACCCTTTGACTGACTTTATTTATTCTTGATTTAAATGCTTTATCCGAATGGAGTATCAGAAACCAATTGTCATTTTATATCGGTAAATGATTTCACATGACTTTCGCTAAAGTTCGAAATCCGATAACCTTTACTTATAACATTTCTAATGCTCGCCTTTTTGCTATAAATGTTTTTTGACTCAGGGTTTTTCCAGGGTACCATTATTTCTAAACCCTTTTCCAACTTGGACTTTCTGTGACATTATGCGCGAGACT
This sequence comes from Anastrepha ludens, assembly GCF_028408465.1. Taxonomy (NCBI): domain Eukaryota; kingdom Metazoa; phylum Arthropoda; class Insecta; order Diptera; family Tephritidae; genus Anastrepha; species Anastrepha ludens. Next base: position 106,405,219 of record NC_071499.1, read on the forward strand.
TGAAGGATCCTTATACTAAGAAAACGCTTTAGAAATATCAAGTGAATTCAAAGTTGGTGTACGCCTAAGTAGTTTGGAGTCCAATTTACACTCTTTATTCCTACCATAAACAATCGAAAGAGTTCAACGCAGCTTTCTCGGCTTGCTCTGCAATGGCTTCATTTTAATGAGTCACGCCTGTCTAATGGGGCCCGCTGTATGTTAATAAATTTAAAATATATTTCCCCAAGGCGTATAATAGACTCGCCAGTGCAAGTCTATGATATTGTCAGATGTATCATTAATTGGCCAACCTTAGCAGCGCTGTAGAGCTCCCAATCGGCGTGACTTATAGACTACAAGGTGCAAATATAAGTTATTTTTCTCATCTGAAACTTTTCAAAAATAAATTACCATTAAGGACCAGTAAGGGAATTACAGAATTACATATGCATAATGATGAGATCGAATAGCTGATTTTAGGTCAAAACATTGTACGTTTCGTTAAAGCTCGGCAGTTGAGATGGTTTGGACACCTACTCAGGATGGACGACAGCAGAATTACGAAAAATACCTTCAACACTCGCATTATGGGCTGTAAAGAGCGTGGAAGACCGCCAAGAAGATGGGCAGACGATGCAGATATACGTCTTATAAATGCTAGGGAAGCGACGCAATCAACCGAGACGTATTGAGCGCGATTGTGAAGGGAGCATTGACTTACCCCGAACTGAAATTGACATGATGATGATAGTTTTTAATTGCCCATATCTACTTGCCCATATGAGCAGATAAGCTTAAATATTCCCCAAAGGGTTTTGCGTTTTCACTTTCCGTTGCATGTTCAAATTTTTAAACAATTATTTTATTTATGCATCCATTACATTATTTAAATTATGCATCCATTACTAGGTGGCCCTATGCTCCTACTTGGAACTATAGGAATTGATGCATTTAATAGACTTTTCAAAATTTCTGGTCTTAATTTCACCCTTCCTAGGTCACTTATCTCTCTTAGGTCCCTTTTTATTTAAGCTGGAATCGATTACTTTTAGGTCGCCTTGTATCTCTAATCCGTAATGTTGTAACTATAGACTCGATAAATGTAATGAATTAAAAAAGGAAATTAATGACTAAACTAAACATTCGATAGGAGAATCTCGGAAGGGTTTTTAATTTATTCCAAATTTTTCTTTTTTCATTTTTTTAGTGCATACAAATCAACTTACAATAAATAATCTGAAGATCTTGCATTGATTATGAAAAAACAGTATGAAAATCATCAAATTTGATGGCGGAAAGTAAGTAGGGACCCATAATAGGTAAACATAAGATATTCAAGTAAAGTTAATGATGCCGCCGAAAACCCAATACTTAAATAATTAATCAATTAGCAACATCATTTTCAGCTCTTTTTAGTATTCCAAAGAGAGAAATATTCGATAGTTCACTGTTCAAGAGAAAGTGATATTCATACACTCTCTGCGTACCTAACTGAAATACTCATAAACGAACCCAATTGTTGGCACTTGTCAATTGTAGCCAAATGTCATGACCAAGCAGACGATGGCAGTAATGAGCATTGCAAATGAAAATAAATATGAAGGAACGTGAGTATGATTAATGGAGAAAGCAATGAAAAGCGGAAAGTCAAATCAGTTGCATTTCGCACACGGTCCACTATCATACGTGCAAACAACCACGTCGGGTGGCGCTCTTTACAAACGCACGCAGAGCACTTATGAAAGGTTAGATGTAATGGCACTGCCGCTGACATTTAAAGTAGAGGAAGTGATGGTAAGTGGGTAACATTTGAAAATACATATATACATTCATATGTATGTGCATTCATATAATGGTTGGAAGTGACTAGGCAATTGTTTTGTGACGAGCAAATTCAAATCTTGGTCATCATATCAGTCAGTCACTAAAATAAATTGGGCAAAGTAAAATTTGTTTGTAAGCACAATTTTCCATTTGAAATGCAGACAAACTTTTTTGAATCGACAACAGAAAAACGCCAGTTAAAGTTGTGTAAAAGAGAGCTCTGACCGCGCCAACTTCTTTGCTACTCATTTCACCTCAATGCTCTTGCTGTATTTGGCCAATAGGTACATTGAGTGGTAAGAAAGAGTGTGTGGAAAGCAATTTGAAGAAAGGTAGTTTTTGTGGTTTTGAAGGTACCAACTCACTTGGCGATCAAACAGTCGTCGCGCATGCGTCAAGCGGCCTAGAAAGACCTGTAGTTAAATTGTTAGCGTACGAAGCGAAAAGCGAAGATCAGCGAATGCGTGGTAAAAAAGAAAGTGCATAAAATATTGAAAGAAATATTCATGTGGAATTTTCTTATGTGCAAAACAATACAAATAATAAATACAAAAAAGTTTTTGTAGTAAAAAAGTGAAGTGAAGTGAAAAGCAAAGCAACAGTTCAATGCGAAAAGGTTCAAAAAAGTATAAATAAATTGCAAGTAGTGTAACGAATCTAGAGAAGCAACGAACAAAGCCTGCGAATATCTAGAATTGCTGCGACTAAAGAAGAGTAACGAAAATTCACGCAGAATTAAGAGAGGAGATCAACGAACGAATATTGAAGCAGTAAGTACTGTTGTTGCAATGGATTTGAAAGAAAATAAAAAATAAAATAAAAGTATGTAAAAAATAGAATAAATTAAAATAAAAACAAATAAAATGAAATGAAAATAAAACAAAAGGGAAATAAAAGTGAATTAAAATAAAACAAATTAAAATAAAATAAATCACAATGATATGAAATAGTATAAAATAAAAAATAAATGAAATAAATAAAATACCATAAAGAAATATGAAATAATATAAAATAAATGTGAATAAAGAAAAACTAGCGAATAAAATACAATATAAAAAATAAACTAAAATAGGAACAAATCAAATGAAAGATAAAAAAAATGAAATATATTAAGTTGCAATAAACTTAATTAAAATAAAATAAAGTTAAAAAAAATGACTTAAAATAAAACGAATTGAAATAAAATGACTTACAATAAAATAAAATGGAATGAAATACTAAAAAAAAAAGAGTAAAAAAAAATTAAATGAAAGATATGAAATAATTTAAAATAACTTGAAATTAAAAAAATTAAAATAAGCATAAAATAAAATTTAATATAATAAACTAAATTTACACCATATGTGACCTGGTCTATGAAAAGGTACCTTACGTGTCAAAAAATCATTTTTCACTTTTTTGTTGATTCGAATAGTGTTTGAAAGGCTCTTTAAAATGGTGAAAACCAGAAAGTCATAATTTGTTTAAATGTTTGTTAAAAGTAAAAAAAAAGAAAAGTACAAATAAGAAAAAGACTGATTTTTTTGTCATGATACAAATTAGAATAACGAAGACAATAATTTGTGCAAATTAAAAACTGAACCATTCCTGGACAGTCTGAGGTGTAATGAATACGATACAAAAAATTTGTTACAAAAAATGTATTCATAACTTTATAAATGGTAGTTTTTAAGGATTTGTCAAAATTTTTGTCACGAATTGTGGCATTGTTTCAACATCAAAAGTTATTTAAAATATTTAATAATAATATAATAATAATATTTCACCGCTTCTGTGATTTTATTGATACTGTGATCTATGCTGAAGAAAATAAGCCAAACCGGATTGAAAAATATTAATATTTAAAAAAGTTACAAGGGCTTTTAGAAGTTTAAACTTTAACAGCTGTTTTCTCGAAAACTTGTTTTCGCACGTAAGGTACCTTTTCGTGGACCAGGTCACATATAATAAAATAAATTAAATAAAAAAGTATTGTATAAATAGATAATTGGCGCGTACACCTTTTTTGGGTGTTTCGCCGAGCTCCTCCTCATATTTGTGGCGCGTGTCTTGATGTTGTTCCGCAAATGGAGGGACCTTCAGTTTTAAGCCGACTCCGCACGGCAGATATGCTTTTATGAGGAGCTTTTCATGGTAGAAATACACTCAGAGGTTTGCCATTGCCTGCCTATTGGGAGAAACTTTTTCTTCATTTTGCTGTTTCACCGGCTACGGCGGCCGCCAAAAAATAAATACAACAGATTGTAATAATATAAATTTAAAAAATAAAACAAAATAAATTCAAATGGAATAAAATAAAATGAAATACGAAAAAAAAATACAATAAAATAATAATTAATAAAAAATAAAATAACTAAAATTAAATAAATCAAAATAAATTTAAATGAAAAATAAAAAGCAAAAAAAAAAAAATATGAAAAAATAAATTTTATTTAATTAAAATAAAAATGAAGAAAAAAAAATGAGACATAACTTAAAAAACTATAATAAAATTAAAATTAATAAAAAAAGTTAATTTAAATAAAATGAAATAAGATCAAAATACTAAAAATATTACATATTAAAATAAATTAAAAACGAATTAAATAAATGGATATAATATGCGAGCAAAAAATAATAAAATAAATAAAGTGGAATACCATAAAATAAAGTAAAAATAAAACACGAAAACAAGAAATACAAAAAAAAAATTCAATAACATAATAATAAAACAGACTAAATAAATTGAAATAGAAAAAACATAAAATGAAATGAATTAAAATAAATATTAATAAAACAAAATATCACAAATAATAAATTAAAATATAAAATAAATTAAATATAAAATAAATTAAATATTAAAATAACGAAATTAAAAATAAAATCAATTAAGGTAAAATAAAATAATATACAACAACCCAAAATAATAAAATAAAATAAAATGAAAAAATATTAAAACAAAAATGAAAAAAAAAACAATTAAATTAGACTGAAATTAAAATAAAATAAAACGAAAAACATCGAATGGATTTTTTCATATTTTTGTAGCGAAAACAAAGAGTTTGTCCGAATTTCTAAAATATTTCTCCCAATTTAATTAAGCACTTTGAGCACTTCCTTCATGGAACCATTGGAAATAATAATAATAACTAATAATTGAGCACTTCGGCCTATTTCTACACCTAGTTTTACGAGTAATCCTCCGGTCTGGCCAGATTTTGTCGGCTTTGGACGTGAATTTAACATATTTCTACGGATATGTAATATATAACCTTATAAAAAGGATCCTCGGATAGGACGAAAAAAGCCAGACCCGGAGGGTTAAAAATAACAGAATGAGTCTTTGGTTGAAAAATAGTGGGATGACTTTGCGTTGCATCAAATTTTTTGAAGTTTAACTCAAATACACTCAATACAAAACTGGGGCTATTCTCATCTCAATACACCAGACTTCAGAACTCAATGTGTCACCTGGGTTTTCATCTTTTCTTGAGATTTTAAGTTTGAAAATAATTCGATTACACCTTTTCAATGCAAAGTCCGCTTTGAATATCACTAAAATCTCCACATGGCAATTTTTTCGATTTTAAAATAGAAGTACATAGTTTTCTTCAAATCGATTTACTAAATTCCCTGTGATGGACGAATTCGCAAGCGTGTTCAGCCTGGCAATGTTTGTCTTTAAAACAGCTATTATTTTAGAGAACATAGGCGAAAGATGGCAACCAGCTAACTTAACCCAATGACCGTCGAAGCTCGATCAGCTGTTGTTACGGTCAATAAAACATACTTGTCTGCCCCCATTGGTAATAGGAATTCTTACATCACCCACCCTATAGGCCAGGTATTACTCATTACGACTTCCAAACATAATTTTTTATTTAAAATATTAATTAATTAAAAATATAATTATGAATATTTATGTTACATTACGAAAGGCAGTAGAGCTAAGACTATCGACCTGCCCATATCACTATAATATTGGGTTGGGGAAAAAGAAATGTCGTATTTGTGATCGAAATTTGACGCTTTATTTAACGTACTTAGAATTATCCGATTCAAGTCAAATATGCCCCGTTTTGTTCGCAAACTTGTTGCCATTTAGAAGGCAACTTCATTATCCCCCCTTTATAAAACTCCCCCTCCTTATTTCCAAAAAACTCAGACAACCAGTTTTCGCAAGCCTCTTTTGAGGCCAACTTGGTATCACCAAGGGCGTTTTGCATGGACCGGAAGAGATGATAGTCACTTGGTGCCAGGTCCGGACTATATGGTGGGTGCGATAGGACATCCCATCCAGTCTTCCGTAGCTTCTGGCGGGTCATCAAAGATGTGTGAGGACGAGTGTTGTCCTAGTGGAACACAACACCATTCCTATTGACCAATTCTGGCCGCTTCTGGTCAATCGCCTGCTTCAAACGGTCAAGTTGCTTACAGTAGAGGACCGAATTAAGGATCTGGCCATAGTTGAGCGGCTCATAGTGGATAATTCCCTTCCAATCCCACCAAACCCACAGCAAAACCTTCCTGGCGGTCAATGCAGGCTTGGCGATGATTTGGGCCGGCTCGCCGCTTCTCGACCACGATCTTTTACGTTTGGCGTTGCCGTACGTGATCCACTTTTCATCGCCAGACACCTTCCGCTTCAAAAATGGGTCAAGTTCTTCCGTTTTAGCAGAGAATCGCAAGCGTTGATTCGGTCCAAGAGATTTTTTTACGTCAACACGTGTGGCCCCCAAACATCCAGCTTTTTTTTGGAACCCAATCTTCTGCAAATGGTTCCAAACGGTTTTGTGGTCTACACCTAGTTCCTGACTAATCGAGCGAATGCTCACATGCCGGTCTCTTTGGATAATTTCAACGATTTTATCAGTCTCTACGACGATTGGCCAACCAGTACGGGGTGCATCTTCGACATCTACTACACAAGAACGAAATCGATGGAACCAACGCTATGCTGTGCGAATCGTTACAGTATCAGGCCCATAAACTTCACAAATTTTTGCCACCGCCTTCGTTGCATTTTTACCTCTAAGGTAGTAAAAACGTAAAATATGACGAATTTCTTGCTTGGTGGACTCCATCTTTGACGCGCTATAACTTAAGACTGAAAGGTACGATCACAACACTGTCAAAGAGACACGTGTAGTACAGATTGTCGTCTTCAAATCGCCGTTTAGTGTGACCCGATGCAATTAGAACAACGCAAGATATGTTTAAATGTCGCGCTCAATTGACAAAATACGACATTACTTTTTCCCCAACCCAATATTAGTACTCCTATTTAAATGTGCATTTCAAAAATTGAGTCGAAGGACGAGCAATTTTTTGAGGCTCAATTTCTTATACTACCAAAAAGGTGGATATGAGTTCTGGCCAGCAATACACAATATTTTCAAGAATATAAAAAACAAAAAAAAAAACAAAAATAGTGTACACTCAATATCGGTATGTCAAACTGCTTGGGCTATGGAAGTGTGGGTGCCCCGCTCGATATCTAAAAGCCGCTGCAGTAACTTACTTTGCATACGCAGCTTTTTCTCTTCAATTGCATATGCTTTTAAACAAAACTATTCAGATTTAAAAAAATATTTTTTTTAAGGTTTAATTTAGCACGAAAGGGTGCTTATACAGAGACAAAATAATTGATATGACAAACTTTATTAGTTGAGCCCTGAAAAACGTACGTTAACCAACAAATTAGGGGGAAGGAGCCTTGAACTTGACTCGCAACTCCAACTGTTATGGGCACTGCAGTAGCGCTGCATTTCGCACGGCAGCAGGTTTTCTTGGGTAATCGAGCTAATCCAACAAGCTATTGCACACGCTCACACACACACACGAAGACATATAGCAAAACAGAAGACATGATAAAAACAAAACCGCTTAAAGAAATAATAGTCGACTGTTAAAGTGTACGAGTTTTGGAAGAAAACCAGTTCTTTTGTTGCAAGTGGCAATCTGGTTTGTAAAACGTCAAAAGTGAAGCAAATGGAAGTGGGAGTAGAGTAAGAAAAATTATAGATAAGCAAAAAATGCAACGCAAAGTCAATCAACAAAGTGATTGCAACATTTTTCATTTATAGGTACATACACACATACATCTATACATACATAGGTGCAGCTAAATATATAGGTGTATGTGTATGTACATAACATGCGCTCCAGCGCTTAGGTCAGCGAGTATATTTTTTAATTTTGTTGATTATTTTTATTATATTTTTGTTTGATAATTTTTATTTTCGTTGATAATTTTTATTTACTTGTCATTATTACGTTTGTCCGCCGTTACGGCGCTTTTGTTGTTATTTAGTGAGCAAGCGTTAAATTTCACTTTCAAATATTTAATCTGCCAATATGTGCAGCTACGTACACGTAAATGTGCATTAGGGGTAGGACCTGAATGTCATAGTTACACTTGAGTTCGTAGTGAAAATCAATAAGAAAAAAGAGGAATGGCTGAAATCAAGGAGCATTCATTCAACCAACAACAGCGTTTGCACGTCACGACAAAGTAGAAAACAAAGAATGAATTCGTCTTGTTTCATTCTGAGCTGACATCCGCATGGGCACAACGAAAGAAAAAAAGCAAAACAGCTGATTTACCGATACCACCTTTAATAAATTCGCCTTGGGTGAAATGATTGGGATTTAAGTATTTTTTTTTTTTTTGTTAGCAAAAGCTAGGTATGGAAAATAAATAAATAAATTAAAAGTCGACACATTTGATTCGCAAATTAATTAGTGAAAATCACTAAAAATAAAGAGGAATGCCTGACACTTTATAGGGAAACGTTTAAGATAAAAGTATTTATTTGTTGTGTGTGAAGCGAGCTGTATGGAGCTATGTACGGAATTTGAAACGAAAAGATTTACAGTTATTTCCGGAGTAGTCACCTCGAGCCAATGCTTTTCTTGCTTCTTATAATTTACACTGTGCGACGCCGTTTTGAGGGAAGAGAAATTTAATTGCAAAACGATGGCGTCAACACCCCCCAAGGACTAGATTTGTGCGAAAAGATTATAACATACAGTCCTGTGCAAAAAAAACCGGACAGCTAATTTATCCTATTTAAATTTCTATAGCTTGAGTATAAAGCTTCTTGGCGGTAAGTAGCTTTTTTTGTGTATAAATAGAACAGTTTTGAATTAATTTGTATCATAATTTAACCAATAAGTGAAATAGTCGATACGTGGCAAGTGTTAATATCAAAAATATGCCAAGATCGAAGCAAATGGGAGCTGTCGTTAAGGGGCAAATTATTGCACTATCACAGAAAAAATTGTCCGTACGTCAAATTGCTGCTAAAGTAGGCTGCAGCAAATCATCTGTTGCCGATTTTTTTAAAGAAATTTGCAGAAACGGCTTCAACAGAGCGAAAGAAAGGATCTGGACGACGAAAAAAGGACGTCGCCTGCTGAAGACCGGATGATTAAGCGGATGTGTATCCAGGACCGTTTCAAATCTTCGGCAGACATCAGGAAGGAGTTCTTGGATGCAACTGGCGTCGAAATAGATTCATCTACTGTGTGTAGGAGATTGATAAATGCCCGTTTTGTAGGAAGACATCCCGAAAAAAAGCCGTTTTTGAACGAAAAAATGCGTCAAAAACGATACCGATGGGCCAAAACTCATGAAAACTGGACTGTCGAGCACTGGAAGAATGTGATTTTTTCGGATGAATCCAAGTTTAGCCTCTTTGGATCGGATGGTATCCACCATGTGAGGCGCAGATCTGGCGAAGGATATAAAACTGGATGCATACTGCCTACTGTAAGACAGTCAGTTGGTAGAATGGTATGGGGCTGCTTCAGCTATGACGGAATGAAAGCACTGACTCTTATTGATAGTCGGGTGAACGGAGATGCTTACATTTCAATTTTAAATAGACATTTAATACCTGTCATTGAGGAGGAGTATTCTCTAAGAACGGACGTTATATTTCAGGATGATTCTGCGCCATGCCACCGATCTCACAAAGTAAGTTATGATTTTTGTTAAATCTCCCGAGTGTTTTGTTTAAATGTCGAATCAAAAAACCAATGATTTATTCCTTATTTGTTGCAGGTAAAAGAATTTATGGAAAAAAACGGAATTGTCCAATTGGAATGGCCGGGTAACAGTCCCGACCTAAACCCAATTGAGAACCTCTGGGCCATTGTAAAGAAGCAGGCAGCTGAAAAAAAGCCGAAGAACAAAACTGACCTGGATAACATTATAATGGACACTTGGCACAACGATATTTCGGAGGAATTGTTGCAAACCCTGGTTACATCAATGCCGAGACCTATTAAAGCGGTAATTAAGGCGAAAGGCGGTGCGACCAAGTATTAAAACTTCAAATTATAACATTTGTAATGAAATAATTAATTTTGTTTTGAATTAATTAGGTGTAAGATTATATAATAAGGATAAACTAATAATAAAACATTCGTTATTGACTATGCTAAAACAAATAAAGTATGAAAATATTAAAAACACGTATGAAATTTATTGATTGTATTTCATAATTTTGTTTAAAAACACAATGGAATATAACCACATTCAAACATATTTGATAAAATCCATATTACTTCAAAAAATGGAGTTTTCAGACTGTCCGGTTTTTTTTTGCACAGGACTGTAAGTATGCACAGTGTAACCTCCCTTAACAAACACCTCTATTAACAGGATACCTTCCTTGAGCGAACATTTTTTTCTATAGGTACTAAATCTTGTGTGTCGGAAGAAGTTTTTGAGTGGACATCTCTCTTGGAGCGGCCAAAGTTGACTGACGAAGCGTGTTCGCTCAAGTGAGGTTTCTCCGTATTCCTTTGTTTATTTGTTTTTTGGATTTTTATTATTCACATAAAGTTTCTGTGAGAAATTTTACGTACTTGTATTTTTCTAAATTTTTTTCGGATTTTTATGAACCACAAAGTTTTTGTGAAAGAATACCCATAACGAAATTTTCCAGAAAATATACTTCCTAAACATTTTAACCCTCTAACTCTTTTTTTAAGCAGGACCAATTTTAGGTACTTGCAAGTCAAATATAATGAACAGAGACAATAATTGGTTAAAATGTCTGAAGAAAAAATTTTCCCAGAAATTTAATTTCATTTGCCTGGAAATTAGAAAGGGTTTTCCAATAACAGGTGTTATTTAAATATATAAAAGGCGACCTAGACATGATTAACGACTTTTTAAGGCCGGAATTAGATTGTATTGATCTGGACAACGTTTATTTTCAACAAGACGGCGCTGGGTGCTACACAAGCAACGAAATCTCGAAGAGGTGATCTCAATTGGCCACCGAGATCTTGTGATTTAACACCTTGTGACTTTTTTCTTTGGGGCCACGTGGAAGAGAAGGTCCACGCTAACAGCCCAGGGTCGATTCAATACTTCAAAGATGGAATTCGAGAGGCTATCGAGGACATAAGGCAGCCACTTTGCAATTCGGGTATGGAAAATTTCATTAGCATTTTTGAATATAAAATAACACCTCTGATTGGAAAATCCTATATCATATTTAGCTCAGATTGACTCAGATTGATACTTTAAAGATTGGTCGCAAATATGACAACTTAATTTGACCACTAAAAATCGGCTCCTTTGCAATCGTTCTGGCAAAGAAATTACAAGCCCCTACACTTTGACTTGCAATTTATCGAGCAATGTTACTTAGCGAGACCCGTATTCTTCTTCTTGATTGGCGCGAAAGCCGCGTTCGCGACTTTGGACGAGTTTAGCAAAGCGCGCCAGTTGTTTCTTTTTCGTGCTAACTGGCCCCAGTTGGGCACACTAAGTAAAGTCAAGTCCTTCTCCAGCTGATTTTTGCAAACGCAGAGGAGGCCTTGCTTTTCCTCTGCTACCATTAGCTGGCACTACATCGAATACTTTCAGAGCCGGAGCGTTTGTTTCCATTCGGATGACATGACCCAGCCAACGAAGCTGCTAGATCTTTATTCGCTTCACTGTGTCTATGTCGTCGTAAAGCTTATCCAGCTGATTATTCCATCGCCTGCGATACTCGCCCTTACCAACGTGAAAGGTCCACCAATATTCCGCAGAATCTTTCTCTCAAACACTCTCCAAGGGACGCCTCATGGGATATTGTCATCGTTCAAGCTTCTACACCACCTACGTTAAGACGGGCATGATGAGATACTTAGTTGTCTTCATCGAGAGAGGACTTTACTGTTCAAATACCTACTTAGTCGAAAGTAGAACTAGTTGGCAAGAGAGATTCTACGTTGAATTTCAAGGCTAACATTGTTATCGGTGTTAATGCTGGTTCCTAAATAAACAAAGTCTTTTACAACCTCGAAATCATAACTGTCAGCAGTGACGTGGGTGCCGATACGCGAGTGCGCCGACTGTTTGTTTGACGGCAGGAGGTACGTCGTTTTGTCCTCTTTCACCACCAGACCCATTCGCTTTCCTTCTTTATCCAGTTTGGAAAAGGCAGAACTAACAGTGCGGTTGTTCAGGCCGATGATGTCAAAATCATCGGCATGCGCCAACAATTTTACGCCCCATAGAAACTTGTGTCTGGGCGATTAAGTTCTGCGACACGCATGAACTTTTCCAGCATCACCTTAAAGTAGTCCTACGAAGTCCCAATTTGTGACGGCACTACTAGCATTAAGCAACGTCATCTTGCATAGCCGTATTAGTTTTGCGGAGTTACCAAATTCGGACATCGTGACATATAAGCAACTCCTTTTCGAGCTGTCGAGTGCAGCTTTAAAATTGACAAAGAGATTATGTGTGTCGATTCTCCTTTCATGGGTCTTACCGAATGTATTACAATATTAAAAAAAAACTCTAATTTACGCTGCTGTTGTAAAACTACACATTTCAAATCGTACAGCTTTTAATATCCCAAACGGTTTAAGCTGAGCAGAACATCGACCGAAGACGTGCTTCCAATTACGTATTATACCTAAAAATATCGAATAAATTGCGCCAGCTGGAGAGACGAAACAACAGCCCATGAACTGGAAGATACCTTCATCACTAACACTAACCACAAAAAAATTATAAAGTACCAACTTTCAGAGCACAAATAAAACGCGCAGCAGAGAAAGCCACTAAGATGGCATTCCTACTCAGTAGAGTGATGGCAAAAAAAGGGGGACCAACCCAAAGGAAACGAGAAATAATGTAGGCATCAACGCTCTCCGTTCTCTTATACGGAGCTGAACTGAAAGGCAAATCACTAGTGCAAGCTCCTAGCATGGGTGCAACGAACTGTTCAAAATAGGGATATGCGAACATCCCACATGCATATACGGGACGTAGCCAAAGATAACACCTTTTTCCAATGCATGCGTTTGGCACAAGAACGTCAGAGACTGAAGGATGCAGCCGGTCACATAACCACTGAAAATCTTTACGACAAAATGCTAAGCAGCGACGAAACGTGAAAAATCATCAGTGGTTTCGCGAAAAAAATTCTCGTGTTGAAAAAGCGAGACCTGGACGTATGTTGTAATGAGGAAGATGGTACGAAACTCTGAATTAATGCGAAAGCGGTTCCGCGGTTGGCAACATACCATTGCAGCGACGGCGGCAGCTTTAATGATGCATTAGGCATTTTACACCTCCTCATCCGCATGCGGCGACTAGACAACTAGGGGACGACCTAGCTGCGGTGATGCTCGAACAGGAAAATTGAATTGGGTTTAGTTGGGATTCGGCCAAGAAAATAACGAACTTTGGCCAACAATTTCTTATTTTTTTGTTTTTTTTTGTTAAAAAGTTGTACAAACTTTGAGGTTTAGTAACATTTTTTGAATAATAGTATAAAAGCTCACAATTTCTGTTGAAAAAAATTTCCTTGCAATATCTATCTGTTCGTCCATCGAGTGTGGTCAATTTAGGGAGTAGGGATCAATTTTTCAGCGCTGTCGGTAAGCCTTACTTGTATAACGATACAGGGTGCAGCTAGCAAGGTGGAAACGCCTACAACCTATTAAAATTAACAACAACCTACAACATATTTTTTGTCAGTTCTGTTCGGTTTCGGTTCAGTTTGGCCTTAAACAACGATATTCGCCCGTTTTCTAAAGACAATGCAACCGTACTTAAAATTGAAGTTGCCATTGGTTGCTGGAAGTGGTCTTCGAATTGCTGGAAAACCTTACTTATCTTTCAAGGCTCTAGCTCTTTCCTTGCCTGAAGCAGAGAATTTTCCGACGAGAGTGAACTGACAGCTGCCATAGAAGTGTTTCTGGAAGAGGAAGTGTTTTGATAACGATGGTGGACCTTTCAAATATAAAATATAAATAATATATAAAAAATAATAAAAGTATTCAAAAAAGCGAGTTTTAAAATGAATAAATTTGTTTTTTCAAGCTAATTGAACACTATGTAGACTTTTGTCATACCGCTTTTTTCTTGTTTTGTTAATTTTTTTGTTATAAAGCAAGTGAAATAATTTAATTTTTGTAAATTTATGAATAAAAAAATACATTAGCAGTTGTTTTCAATTATTGTATATCTTCTGCGGATTAAAAATACGCTGCTGTATGTAGACTTAAGTTCTTCACTGCTTATTTACATACTAGGAGATTATGTAGAAAATTAAAAACAAACATTTATAGCATTTTTATATGTCTTGAATTATTTACATGTCTTAAAAAATTTAAGTAAAATCTTATTTCATCATTCTAAAGGCTTTTAACAAAAATTGCATAAAAAGGAATACCCCTAATGAACATACATACATATACAGATACACATATGCACATGCTCATGTGAGTTATTGTAAAATAACGTAACAGTATCATTAACACGAAAAAGTAAAGTGAAGTCGAACGTTTTCAAGAAAATAGTAGTAAAAGCATCATTTGTTTGGGTGCATTGCCCGACAGATATTCGGAAACATTTGCTGTAATTACAAGGCAATTACATACATACATACATGGGTAGTGTTGTTGGCACCATAAAAATGATTAATTCATATTTTAGCGAGATATAAGATTAATTTTATTATCAACTTTGAATTTAATTTTTATTGCAGTTAATCTCGCATTTTTTATTTATTTATTCGCAGCGAAATGCAGGCAAGATACAAATTCATTTGAACCTGGTGTGATTAATGAAAATTTAGGTTGATTCATAAAATTGGTGTCAACAAAAAATACTGCACGTGATAAATCACGAAAGTATTTTATCATTCGCATTTGTTGTTTGTATAAAAATGTAGTGGCAAAAGTGTTAGATATTTTTTTCTCATGCTGGGGACCTGATAATCAGGGTTGGGCATTTTGCACTATCACTAAATTGCACTTCCACTAATTTTTTAGTGGTAGTTAAAATAATAGTCATTATCATTAATACATTTTTCAGTTTTTCAGTGTTTTAACTATTCGCTTATGGCACTAATTACACTGGCACACAAAAAAAAAGTTGTCTGTACACCGGGTGCCACCTATCTACGGCCATGTTTTTCGACCCGCTGAATACGAATTTCAAGTCACCTTGGGCCGTTCAGCCTTCAATTACGAGTAAATTGCAAAAACCCCCAAAAATTAGCGAAAATTCGCAAAAAATGGATAAAATAGCAGAAAATTGCTGCTGAAAAAATTTAAAAAAAACTTTTAAACACAAATAAATTTTATTGTATTGTTTATTAAAAAAATACAAGATTAAAATCTGAAAATGCAAAAAAATTGTAAAATCTATGAAAATAACGTATAAAAAGAATTAGAAGAACGATTTTCCTAACTTTCAAACTGTTGTCCGGTGGTATCGAACTCTTTTATTTTCAAATGATCTACGGAGAGAATTTCTCTTTCGTTTGTTATTATCTTTTGGTATATCTCTTTTGAGTGTCCAGCAATAGTCTGCCATCATGTTGATATTCCAATTTCCTTGATACCTAGTCTCCATTTCACTTATGTCTTGATGAAAGCGTTCTCCCTGTTCTTCACTGTACTCCCCAAGATTCTCAGGAAAGTAGTCGATGTGAGAATCTAGGAAGTGTAATTTTAGATTCATTAAGCATCCTAAGCTTTTGTAATTTGTCACTAATTCTTCGATTATTGTCCTGTAATTTTCACTTTTATTATTTCCTAAAAAGTTACGACACACATTTTTTAAACTTACCCAAGCTCTCTCCGCGTCATTAAATTTACTTATAAAACTAGCATCATGAAATAGAGTTCTAATTTGGGGTCCATTAACAATTCCCTGTTTTAATTTGGCATCACTTATCGCCGGAAACTTTTCTCTCAAGTACTGAAAACAATCACCATCCTTGTCCAGAGCTTTGACATATTGTTTCATGAGACCTAATTTGATGTGAAGTGGCGGTAGCAGATAGCTTGAAGGCTGAATTAATGGTGTTCGTATTACATTTTGAGTACCGACATTTAATTGCACTCTCGTAGGCCATTCGTTTTTCACATAGTGATTCTCTCTGTCTCTACTATCCCACAAACATAGATAGCAAGACTATTTTGTGAATCCTGATTGTTGGCCTAAAAGAAGTGTTGCGATTTTGAGATCCCCGCAATTTTACCATTGGTGTTCTGAATACTTTATCTTGTCCAATACAATTTCCAAATTTGCATAGGTCTCCTTAAGCTTCGTCGAATGGGCTATTGGAATTGGCGCTAATATGTTTCCAATGTGAAGCAAGACAACTTTGAGACTTCTAGTTGATGAATCTATAAAGAGTCTCCACTCATCGTTTTTACAGATATAATATTAGGTTTTAATTCATCAACCAAGCTTTTAACTTTGGAACAGTACACTACCGAGTTCTCATCGTCCTTTGTGAAAAACTTCCGGAACTCCTCTTCTCTATTCCGATAAAAGTAAGTACGATCGAAATTAGTATATAACGGATCAAAATACATAAAAAATTATGCTTTCCTTAGATCTCAAAAATTTTTTTTTGCCAAAACATCGAATTTTCGCTATTTTTTTAATTTGTTTTTTTGTGTACCGGTGTTATTTTTTACACGATGACCAACCCTGCTGATGACAGCCACGTTCAGTATACATAATAGGAGCGCGACAAGTTACCAAGTTGTGGTTATTTTTTTTTTCTTAAAATTTGTTTAATTTTTATCTTTTATCAAAATACTGTGCATTCTACAACAAACCCATTTAACTCTCCAAATTCCTTACAAAATCCACAAAAATTTAACAAATTTAAAAAGTGATCATCAAGATTTTTACTCTTTTCTCCAAATTTGTAGAAAAAGTTCTAGGTGTGCAGTTTTGTATCCGATATATTCGATATTATTGCAAGGCAGCGACAAATTAATTTAATTTAAATTTAAAATAATGCAATTAAATAATTAATTTAATAAGTTTTATAATTTTAATTGAATCTAATTTAATAAGTTTTATAATAATATTTGACACTTGTGGTACTAGACAGCTGCTGTATATAAACAAACAAGCAACAGAGCGCATAAAGGTCAGAATGAAGATTTACAGTACTCAAAATCATTTTTTTTTTTGGTAAAAAAATTATTCAACTACAAAATGGTATGAATAATTTGGCGCCACCTTGTATAATAAATTGCTAATTTCAAGTGGCCCAAAATAAAGATTTCCACCACTCAAAATAATTTTATTTATTTGGTAAAAAAATTATTCAAGTACGAAATGGTATGAATAATTTGGCGCCACCTTGTATAATAAATTGCTAATTTCAAGTGGCTCAAAATAAAGATTTCCACCACTCAAAATCATTTTATTTATTTGGTAAAAAAATTATTCAAGTACAAAATGGTATAAATAATTTGGCGCCACCTTGTATAAAAAATTCCTAATTTCAAGTGACTCAAGATAAAGATTTCCACCACTCAAAATCATTTTATTTATTTGGTAAAAAAACATATTTAAGTAAAAAATTAGATGGTTAATTTTACGTCACTTTGTATAACCAAGTGCAAATTTCAATTGGCTCAAAATAAAGATTTCCCCCCTCACAAACTAATTTTTGTACCAAATGTTCATTTCATTTTTTTTAATTTGGTAAAAAAAAATTATTCCAGTACAAAATTTGATGATTAATTTTGAGCCACCTTGTATAACAGAGTGCGAATTTCAAGTGGCTCAGAATAAAGATTTCCACCACTCAAAATCATTTTTTTATTTAGAAAAAAGGTTATTCCCCTACAAAATTGTATGATTAATTTTGCGCCACCTTGTATAATAAAGTGCGAATTGCAAGTGGCTCAAAACTTTCTTTGACTTCTGACAATTTTTTGCGCCGAAGTGTTGAGTATTTTTCATATATGTATCATACAAATACATACTATATATAGACAGAAAATTGTCAACATTGTACCCAAAAAAAACAAAAAAACTAAAATTTCAAAAATCAACGCGATTTTTTAGTAACTTCAAAGCTCTACACCATCAGATTAAAATTTAATGAGCAGTTGAAGTTTTCTAAACATTCTGAAAAACAATTGAAAATTTTGATGAATATTCTGCTGAATGTTTGAATTATATTGTTTTTGCTGTAAAATGCCCTAAAATTTTATAAACAAATAAAATTAAAAAAATACAAGAGTCAAAACTTGGCAATCATTGCCCTCTGATTATTGTGAACTGAAGTGTACGTACGTTACTGTTATTTAAAAACCAAAAATCTTATTTCACAGTTTTTTTGGCTCTTTTTATCGCAATGTTTTTAACAAAAAGCTTTTTTCATGTAATCTCCATGAAGAACAACGCAATCATTCCAGCGCTGCTCCAATATTTCAAAACCACTTTTGTAGAACGATTTATCTTTTGCCTCAAAATACGCCTCGGTTTTAGCGATAACTTCTTCATTCGAGCCAAATCTGACGAATCCGGTGGATGTGAGAGCAATTTGAAGTTCAATTCATGTAGTTTTGCCATTGTTCAGATACATCAAGACGTTCTTGTTTTTGGTAAAGCTTTCTCATAGTCAAACCATCATCGTCATGAATTCCATAATGAATTGCTTCCATTCGAAGAATCCAATTTCTTAACTTCCAATCTCTTAACTTCAATCCAGCTAAACTGCATGGCGCGGGTTTCTGACTCCAGCAGTCCTCTCCAGGTATTCGCTGGTCTTCCACGTCTGTGGCTTCCTTGGTGGTTCCAGTCAATGGCGGCCCTTGCTAAGTTACCATTACCATTACCGCTGCATAGAACATGGCTAATCTAGCCCTATTTTATCTTTCAGGCCTCTAATAGTATGTATTGGCTTCTGCTGGGTTCTGGCTCAAAAGTCAGCATTGAAGATAATATTTGGCCAGAATATTTTGAGAATTTTTGAAGGCATTTGTTTACAAAAGCTTGTAATGAGCTTGTGTCAGCTGACGTCGCATTCCATGCTTCACAACCATAAAGTAAAATCGACTTTACGGTGGAGTTAAAAAATCGCAGTTTTGTGCGTGGTGAAATGTGTGATGCATTCCAAATTGCTTGCAGAGAGCCAAATGCCGCCCCACCTTTCTTTATACGCTTTCTGATATCATCGCTCGATCCTCCAGAGACCGATATAACGCTGTCTAAATACCAGAAAGATTCTACATCTTCGAAATCGATACATCAATTGAGAAATTTCGCGTCTTTCCTGTGTTTATACTTATGTTTTGGTTTTCTGGATATTGATCTTCTGAGCTGCTTCTCGCACGACTTGACTCGCTGCCATGTTAAGATAGTTGTGGGACAGAAGACAGATGTCATCTACATAGCCAAGATCCGCTAGGCGTCCTTACAGTCCCCAGGTAATACTGCCTCCAGATGACGAGACGTTTTACATGACAACGCCCAAAACGATGTTAAAGAGAAACGGGGACTGTTGATATTTGACTATCCCCCTCATGCAATATAAAGCCAACACGACATATCTTTACGATGCCAGCTAACTCACGCAACTTCACTTTTCGATCATTCAAAACGATTCTGAGGATTTTTGATGTTTTCTGGTGTATCAATAAAACTAGTGCCATTTGTTAGCACCGAGCTTTTCAGCCCACATGATATTATTTGATGACTAAACAATCTTCACCCTAGTTAATGCTATCTTAATGTTACGATTTTGGCCTGAACAAGCATTGTGAAAGATATCGTAAAAATTACATTGAATAAATTTAGTTTAAAATAAAGTGGTGTGAAATAACTGATAATAATAAAGTAATTTATTTTAAATTTTCATAATTATGGGCACCTACGTATGCATGGCCTATACAATAACAAAGACCGATAACTTAACCACTGATTAAACACTTATCATAAAGAAACTGTTAAAAAAGTGTACCTATACATAGACATACATACAAATACAAGTACAATTTACGCATGAATTTTGGCAAATTTCACTTTCGATAGTTTCTCCGAAGCAAGCTGCCGAAAACAACTCTAGAACAAAGTAAATATTGATCGCAGAAGACGTAAAAAGAGGAGAAATGAGCAAATTAAAAATCTCAACAAATCGACGCATACAGAGAAAAGCACAGTAAATGGGTTAATTAAATGCAAATAAATTCCATAGCAAGAATACTTTGCTTCATAAAAGTTAAATATATTTTAAGCAGAAGTACTCAGCAACAGCAGGGACTTTATTAATTGATCATGAATTTGTGCGTAATAAAATAAAAAAACTTCACAAATTTAAGGTGAAAATGACAACATGTTTTATTGAGCCTTTATCTGGCGACGTTAAGGAAAACATTGGGATGTAAAGGGTCCGCCATATAACTTTACAGAATTAAAAATGCTATAAAAAAGAAACTACTCAATATTTTTCCAAACTGTGTTTTTTCGGCTAGCCATGCACCATCCCATACGATCGGTCCAATTTTTCAACACATTTTCGATTGTATGCGGCTGTATTTCAGCTATGACATCGCGTATGTTGGTCTTCAGTACATCAATTGTTGCTGGTTTAATGGCATAACACTGGTCTTTGACGGCACCCCAAAGATAATAATCCAACGGCGTCAAATCGCAGCTCCGATGCGGTCAAACGATATCAGAATTTCGGCTGATAATGCGATCTTCGAGTGCGTGCGGGTTTTCTGAGCCCCAAATGCGGCAATTTTGCTTGTTAACATACCCGCCGAGATGGAAATGAGCTTCATCCGAAAAGATGATTTTTCGGTAAAAGTCTTCATCTTCTTCAAGTCGATCCCAAGCCCATGAAGCGAAGCGAAAACGCAATATTTCCCAGCGTTCTTTGAGCGTATACACAACCATTTTCGTTCAGCGGAAAAATAAAACTAATTTTCTGTCAAATCAGATGGCAGCTAAGTGTTACCATTCTTCAAATAATACCTAGTTCAAATCCGTAATGATAGATGGCGGGCCCTGTACTTAAATTTTTTACTTAAGTTTCCCAGCAACATAGACAAATCACATTGAGGAAGAATAAAGCTGAAATTGCGCCTATCCTTCCTTACGCGGAGAAGTTCATAGTTCCCTTTTTGGATTTCAAAAAGATTATAAAGTAGTGCTATAGAGTCCAGGATGTGGCAACAAAATGGTGCGGAAGCGCTAGTTGGATTCTGGACGAATCACCACTTAAACCAACCAACCAAACCAGTGCCATACATTCCGCTTCACTTGAATAGAGGCAATAATTTTGACGGAATAAATATCAACAAAAATGGTAAGGTTTGTCAGACCCCATTAGTCTTAGCGATTTTGCTGCTTTGCCTACAGCATAGATCTCAGCTTGGAAGACGTTATACCAGTCTGGGAGGTAGAGAGCAGGTAAGGAGTGGGCAAATTTTAGATCCAAAATCGGTGCAAACCTATCAACGTTTCACACATTTAGTCCCCCTTGATATTTTATCGCAGACGAATAACTTGTGGTATGCATTAACATCTTGTGGAAATACAAAAGCCATGTCTAGATCATGTAGCACAAGAAACCACCAACTTTCTGCTAATACTTTCAAGGACAGATTCTAGACTGGTGACTAGTTGGGATACTCAAGCATGATAGATTACCAAGTTTGACCTTTAGCTATGGTGATAAACGAAATTGAGGGAGTTACTTCGGCTGCTACGTCACCGAGGACTCTGCAGCTGTCCGGATACTGTCCGCTCATTTCACACACTCGTTCAAACAGTGCTGGTTCAGACGGCAACGAAGCAACATGAGTGCAGACTGTGTTGGTTCTTTCGTATATCACCAATACAATCTTAGTTTTTTTGTAAACAAACCCCTGTCATAACCTCGGTTACGTCAGTAAATCGGCTGATTCTTTAAAACTCGCTGAGAACCTTTAACGGTGTGATATTGGTCACACTCTATTTTTTGTACTATGTGGGCGCCTTCTGGTTAAATAATTTGCAGATCGCAGACCTATGTATATACCCGATTCTTTATTTTTCTATTCTCTCTCATTGAAACTCTCGAAATAGTACATCGTTAGTAGGATCTAAGGCCTCCACACACAATCTTTTGATAGTACTAGGGACCAGTTACATTCTCTGTGAGTTCAGTGTTAATAAGACAAGTTGACTAATTTGCTTGTCCTCCACCTTCGTAACTGGTTTGTCTTGTATAAAATTAGGCTTCTCTTATATTACCCACAGCCCTTTTAGAACTCCCAAGAGGCATGAATTGCTGATATTGAACACTTCAGAAGAGGAATGCCAGCAAGTTATTTGGTAGCATGAAAATTTTCCTTTTAAAATATGCCATTATGCGCCAACGCTTAAAATAAAAATTGTGTCAAAGGCACATATACACTGAAGAGCAAAACTGTAACAAAATGTAATACTTTCTATTTCAACACATTTTTTTTTAGACATGTTTTAACAAATCAAATATTTTTTTGCATAACTTTATTGGCATGTATGTACTCTCTCTCTCAAACCGGTTTGGTGTCAATGCAACAACAACAACACTAGTAGCAAGCAATAATGCAAATAAAGACAAATGTTACAGTTTTGCACTCACTCTTAATTTTCAAATGTTCCGTTATTTTTCTCGTAATTATATATTTGGTGGATTTTTAATTATTATAAACGTGACCGTGAATAAGACAAAATGTTAAATCGGGAAGTACAACGCCAAATAATTGATTTGCTGAAGAAGGGCGAGTCTATAAGAAAAATAGCTAAAAAATTCGAAGTGAGCCACATGGCTGTGCAAAGGCTGCGGAAAAATGTACCAGACGCTGTTCCCAGTAACAAAGGATGCCGGCCAAGGAAGATAAGAAACCGCGATGCCCGCCATCTGGCAAATTTGGTAACAAGCAGCAAGGCGGTCACTCCCAAAGAAGCACTAAAGATGCTGGATATTGATGCCAGTCAGTGGACAGCCAGGCGCAACCTGTCAAAACTGGGGCTAAAGGCAGCGGAGAAGAAAACCAAGCCAATGCTGACAAAAAGACATGTGCGGTTGAGGCGGGATTTTGTTGCGGCTCACCAAAGCTGGACAGTTGAAGATTGGGATCAGGTACGTCTTTATAAATGGATTATAAAAGACCTTTTTTCATAAAATTTCAAAACGATTGCAGGTTATTTGGTCTGATGAAACCAAAATCAATCGATTTCAGTCAGATGGTCGGGCCTGGTATTGGGTTAAAGACCCAAATGCAGTCCAGCCACATCACATCAAGCAGACAGTAAAACATGGTGGTGGCTCCATTATGGTGTGGGGCTGCATTTCCAAAAATGGTGTGGGTCCTTTAGTACGAATAGACGGTATAATGCGGAAAGAGGAATACCTGGCCATATTGCAACAAAATCTGCCGGGTGTAGTGGAAAGTATGGGTCTTGCTGCTGAAAAAGTAATTTTTCAGCAAGACAATTACCCTAAGCACACCGCACATGTTGTACGAAATTGGATGCAACGCCAAAAATTTCGTAACTTGAAGTGGCCTCCACAATCACCGGACATGATCCCAATCGAAAATTTATGGAGTCATGTAAAATCGAAGCTTGCCGAATATTCAAGTCCGCCCAGTGGAGTTAATGAGCTGTGGGAGCGAACACGCGATGTATGGGATGCTATTCCGACTGACTTTGTCTTGAGGTATACACGAAGTATGCCCAATCGTATCCACGAGCTGAAAAAATCCAAAGGATATTGGACATCTTATTAATATTTATTTTATTTATTGTAAAAAATAAAAAATGGGTTGAGTGCAAAACTGTAACATTTGTCTTTATTTGCATTATTGCTCGCTACTAGTGTTGTTGTTGTTGCATTGACACCAAACCGGTTTGAGAGAGAGAGTACATACATGCCAATAAAGTTATGCAAAAAAAATATTTGATTTGTTAAAACATGTCTAAAAAAAAATGTGTTGAAATAGAAAGTATTACATTTTGTTACAGTTTTGCTCTTCAGTGTAGTACTTAGGCCCAATACCCTAAATTTGCAAATTTCGCTCTTCTTTCTGACCAAATATATGTCAGTAGATATTCATATCCATACATACATACACACATACACACATACAAATATACATTCACAAACTCTTCGCACTCTTCGCGGAAACGTTTGGTTAGCACGCAGTCATTGATGACATTAAATACATACCAATTAGCTGGTGCGATTGAGGCGAGGTGACGGTCTACAGGCCACGTAATTTTCGACTTCATTGCAATTTTCTCAAGTCCACTTTTCAAAACTGTATAAATGTATGCATGTATGTATGTGTGCATAATAATAAATAACTGTGATTTCGGTCTTTTCGAATTTGCCATAAACCATTGTTCAGTGAGTAGACGCAAATTCGAAAAGACGCAAATGGCGCTTAAACTTGGCGGAAGTTACGGCTGCGCTTGGCACCTGAGTCACGAATTGATATGTACGAGTACTCCCATAAATTATTAGCATTTCGATTACGAAATTTGGTAATATAACGCATATTTGAAATTCATACAAGCAAATTAGGGCTAAGGCAAATACAGTTTGGGAATGTCCACCTCGATTAGGTTGACTAGAAAAAGATATCTGTGTGTCAAGAACGTGTGTTTGTTTATTACTTTTGCTATGAACGAATTTACTTTCTTTTCATAACTGTTCAATATTCTTATACGAGTATTTACTTTCCATTCTATTTCCCTTTTGACTCATTCCACGATAGCAGGTGTGACATTCAACTTACATTTTAAGGCTTAATTTTCAAATTTATAATAGGAAATATGCCATGTAAGGAAATGCTTATACTAAGTTGAGATATGCACCTGAATTGAAACCTATAACTGCAATAAATTATCGAACTATATACCATATCCTTCGACAATAAAGGCAGGATTATATTTATAATGGCAGTAAAGATAAGTTAGTTACCTTTTCATTCTGATAAAGCTTTCTGTGACTTTTAACTTAATTTTTTAATATAAATACTCTCTTAAAATGAATAAGCGAGACCGAAAAAAAGTTAAAAGAAAGACGATTACATTAGAAACTAAAACTAGCAGTTGCTGAAGGAGACCCACAACTAATGGTAAGAGATATGATATATGGCGGTTTAAATCAAACGATCATCGCAAAAGCTTCTCATCGACTATGGTTGGAAGGTTTTTTCTCACTATTTCTTAACGCTTCTATATATTTTGTTTTCGGTGTTTGGCCGAGCTCCTCCTCCTATTTGTGGTGTGCGTTTTGGTGTTGTAGATAAGGAAAAAAAAAATAAGGTTGACTGAATTTTTTTTTCTTGTATTCATTTTTATTGTAACTAGTTAACAAAAATAAACTAACGAACAATTTTCTTCGGTTTTTGTATAATACAATTAATATGATGGAGTTGCAAAGGAGTTGATTACTGCACGAGGTGGTGCGGCTTTTTGCGTTTCAGCCTTACAAACCATTTATGTTGGTCAGTGAGGGCTGAGACTTCGCTGTTGACATGATGAGATAGCCTATTTACATGAGATAGGGCATTTTTTTTAATTACGACGGCAACTGGCTCTATGCCGAGATCGCGTTCGAGATCGCTGATGCGTACATACCAGGGCGCGTTAGTAGCGCATCGCAAAATTTTATTCTGGAACCTTTGGATTTGAAGTATGTTGCTGGAGCTTGAGCAACTCCATAATTGTATCCCATACGTCCAAATTGGTTTTAGTATTTGCTTGTACATGGATAAAGCGGATCTTTTACCCATAAGCCAATACATGTTTCTGAATTTAATATCGAGTTCTTCTCTTTTCTTTTTTACGTGAGAATTCCATCTGAGTTTGGTGTCAAGAGTCATACCCAGGTATTTAGCCGTGTTATGATACGGGACTTGTAATCCATTTATATATAGATCTTCCACTATATATAAGTGGATTGTACGTGAAATCAACATGATTTTTATTGTACGTGAAATCAACATGAACGGATTTGGTTTCATTTAGTTTTATACGCCAAGTAACTGTCCACTCATAGATTCTGTTTGAATGTTTTTGAAGACTTGCAGTTGACTCAATTTGTGTATTTCCAACTGACAAGATAGCGGTTTCGTCTGCAAACGTTGCTATGACGCAGTTCTGATTGGTAGGCAAATCGGATGTGAAAACTAGATAAAGGATGAGCCCCAGAACGCTACCCTGTGGGACACCAGCTTTAATTTCTTTCAGGTCAGAATACGTGTCGTCGTATTTAATTTGAAAGAAATGATCGATAGATAGGATTTTAGAACGTTATAATATTGAATTGGTAATAGCTCTTTTATTTTGTTAAGAAGGTCATCGTGACATACCTTATCAAAAGCATTGGATACATCTAGGAAGACAGCCGAGCACACTTTTTTCTTTTCGAAGGCATTCTCTATAACTTGAGTTAGCCTGTGAACTTGATCGATTGCCAAATGTTTTGGGCGAAAGCCAAATTGATGCGCTGGTATCAGATTCCTTTGCTCAATAATATTATTAAGGCGTTTGGCAAGTAGTTTTTCCAATAGTTTTGACAAAATAGGTAGGAGGGATATAGTCCGATATGATGAAACGTCGTGTGCTTCATCACATAATTCAGAATCCATTACTGCAGGAATCTCGACGTATTCGTTGAGGTAACATGATTCTATTTCAGCCGCTCTTGATACGTCGTGTGGCTTGAAGATATTTTCAAGCTATTCAGAGAAGGTATTAGTTTTCTCTAAATTGGTTTTTGCCCATGTGGTATCTGTTTTTCTCATTGGTGGATATTGTATAGCTGGTTGTCAAAATCTTTTCGCGCATTTCCAAAGTGAGTAATCGGTGCTGTGGTCATTTGTTAGCCTTTTAGGTAGTCACTATGAGAGCGGTTTTTAAAAGCCTTTAATTTTTTAGAGAGTTCTTTTGTTATTTTATTTAAAGTAATTTTATCAGGTGGGGATCTGGATTTCTGCCATCGTCGGCGTGCTTTGCGTTTTTCTCTAACCATTTCTTTTATTTCTCTAGTGTACTTATGCCCCGCTGAGATAGTTCTTGTGGCTGGGGTACTGCGCCACGCTGCGCGGATTATGCTGTTTGACAAGATCAATACTTCATCGACAAGAGCCTCATTACTATTTATTTTTGGATTGTCTTTATCATCCGACAGTATCTTTCTAAAGTAATCCCAGTCAGTGTATTGCTTATTTATATTTTGAAACCGTAAACTAAGTCTTATGTGAAAATTTCTAACTAGTGACTGATATTTGTGACAGATATAATAAGTTGAGTATGCATTCATATAGTACATAAAAAATCATCATTATTATTTTAACCTAACTTTTTTCTCAATTAAATTAGGATATTATAAAAACATTGTTTATAAAAAAACTAAGAATGGTCTAGAAAACTTTGAAGATGATCAATTACAGCGTTACTCTGCGAACTTTACCTGAATCCTCTTGAAGTATGAAACATTATTGCTTTAAACATTTTTCTTCGTTATTGAAATCATGATTATTGCAAATCGTTCAAACGCGTCGTAAAGGAATTCGGAAAAGTATGGAGAATAATTGAAAAAATAAAATTAGTTGGGAAACATTGACATAGTTTTGATTGGAAACCTCAAACTTGAATAATAAGCAGAGCTAAAGATAAATAGTCGTTCACTTCCACAGAGTTTTTCTTTGAATTTAGCAGTTCCAACCACAGGCGGTTCTACGTAATCGGAACAACTTGGATTTATGTATATCTGGACAAGAGATGTGGCTTCAGCAGCATTCCTCCACATTTATGAGGATGTTTACGTTGTTACTGCAAATTTCAATCTCAATGCGTGCATCTTCTTTTACAAATTTATTTTTATTTCATCTGGTACCCACGTATTCAGGTAACGTGGGATTAGCTGTTGTCCATTAAAATGCCATCTCCTGTCTTACAAAATTTCATCCCCCATAAATCGGTATTTTATTAACACACTTACTCAAGGTAGCCCTCTCCAGGTAAAACCAGGAAAGAGGTCCCTTGTCGCTCTGCATAGAATACACAATTGGAATACGATCAATTGAGGATAGATGGGCACAATCTAGCCACTTAAGAACCAAATTTAAGTAACCCTGCAACAGAATTACATGATGCCTAATGACCTGCCCTGATAATATTAGCTTGGACAATTTCTTCTTCATTTGCGTTCTTTCTATAGGTTTAGGTTGTTCACAACAAAGTTTTATGATTTCCAAAGATTTTCCCCGATTTCTTTAGCTGGTACATTTTTGCCAGCCTCTTCAATAAGAACGAAGGTATCCACTCCGAGAGGCTCTTCTATACGATTCAATTTTTCTATTCAACGATGTGTGTAAGACAAAAGGAGGTGCCGAATCTCGAATCTTTAGAGATGGAAGTAGTTTTCTAAAAAAAGACAGCTTTACCTGAATTCTTTGAAGGACGAAATAGAAAATTTATAAGACTACTTACTTTTTTGTGCATTTATTATACTACGTAATCCCGGGGACCTGAATGGTAAGCTACTTAAGTTGACGATATTGGCCTAACCAGTTCCCAGGATTTTATTTTCTAGGAATACTCTTATTTACAGAGCTGTTTTCTGTGCTCGTTACTTGACACTCAGCATAAACTAAGCCATTAAAGATATGTAACGGCAACACTTTCTTGGTAACTACTTCAGAAATAAAGTTTTGTCTGTACAAACTGGACACTGTAAACTACGGGGTAGAGGCCTAGATGATGAAATAATACGACATGATGGAAGTTTTTAACATGGTGTATCTGCGTAAGATTTGTGGACCCATTCACGGGTAGTGTTGAGCTTATGAAGTCATCGATGATAAATATTGCGAAGTAAGATTTAACAGCATTTAAAAACAATATAAGTTCAGTTTTAACGTTGCCTTTGATGAATTTTCGCTTGAATAGTTACATCTTCTCTAAAAACTTTACTAATGTCAGCAGTGGTTTCACATCGGCCGTATTTTATGATACGCTTTGGATGGTATTTTTTCTTCAACTGGTCGTCTGGTAAAACAGAAACGACTTGAGTATGCTTTGCCTTTAAATCTTAGATGCACATCCTAATATTGTCCGTCACTCAACAATATTCGAAGTATTTTAATATTTTTCTTTATTTTCTATTGCAGTTGATTTCTCCAATGCGCTTGCAAACAAGTAGTAAAAACTAGTAAAACTCCTTTCCCGTAATTCTTAAAAATGAGCGCAATTGTAGGCGCGGCAACGGCGATAGGTGGGGCTGTGACGGCCGCCACCAGCAACAGCTGGTTTATACCGATGCTTGTTGCGGCCATAGCTTATTTCCAGTACGAGGAGATTATGGATCCCGAGTCGAGAGCGGAGGATCTGCCCACTGATGAGATACTTGAGCGCTATGATTTCATAGTGATAGGCGCCGGTTCAGCGGGCGCTGTGGTGGCTAACCGGCTAACGGAGGTGGAAAATTGGAATGTCCTCCTATTGGAGGCCGGCGGCGATGAAACTGAAATTTCGGATGTGCCACTGATGGCTGGATACCTACAATTGAGCAAAATGGATTGGAAATATAAGACGGAACCTTCCGGCAAATTTTGTTTAGGTAAGCTCGATAACTTTACTTTACAAGATAACAATAAAAATTTCCTCTTTCCACAGCTATGAATAATGGACGCTGTAATTGGCCACGCGGTAAAGTGCTCGGTGGTTCCAGTGTGCTGAACTATATGTTGTATTTACGTGGCAGCAAAATCGACTATGACAACTGGGAGGCACTAGGCAACCCTGGCTGGGGTTATCGTGATGCTTTATACTACTTCAAAAAGTCGGAAGATAATACAAATCCCTACTTGGCCAGCACCCCTTACCATTCAACCGGTGGCTATTTGACAGTGGGTGAGGCTCCCTATCACACACCGCTGGCGGCTAGTTTCGTTGAAGCTGGTGTCGAAATGGGTTACGAGAATCGGGACTTGAATGGCGAGAAACAGGCAGGCTTTATGATAGCACAGGGCACAACTCGCCGCGGTAGTCGTTGCAGCAGCGCCAAGGCCTTTCTACGACCAGCTCGCTTACGTTCTAATCTACACATATCTATGCATTCACACGTTACACGCATCATGATCGATCCGGTCACGAAATTAGCATTCGGTGTTGAATTTGTCAAGAATCAGCGCATTTACCGCATACGCGCCACGAAAGAGGTCATCTTATCGGGTGGATCCGTCAACTCTCCACAACTGCTGATGTTATCAGGTATTGGATCACGTAAAGAGTTGGCCAAACATCGCATACCTGTCATTAAAGACCTCAATGTAGGTGAGAACATGCAGGATCACATTGGGCTTGGTGGACTCACATTTCTCGTCAATCAACCAGTTTCCATTGTGGAGAGCCGCTTTCACTCCATGTCGACAGTGCTGCAGTACGCTGTTTTCGGACAAGGACCACTCACCATACTTGGCGGCGTTGAGGGTCTTGCTTTTGTGAATACGAAATATGCCAACGCTTCGCTTGATTGGCCTGACATTGAATTTCACTTCGTGTCTGGCTCGACAAACTCGGATGGCGGTTCTCAGTTGCGCAAAGCACATGGTCTCACAGACGCTTTCTATCGCGCAGTATTCGAGAAGATAAACAATCGCGATGCCTGGAGCATCATACCAATGTTGTTGCGTCCGCGTAGTATTGGCTCGATCAAATTGCGTAGCAACAATCCCTTCGACTACCCATACATTTTTCCGAATTACTTAAGCGATGAACTCGATACAAAGTCTCTAGTAGAGGGTGCAAAGATTGCAGTGGCGCTCTCGCGCACAAAAGCCATGCAGCGCTTTGGTTCGCGCATCTCATCGATCAAATGGCCCGGCTGTCAGCATTTGCAGATGTTCACTGATCCCTATTGGGAGTGTATGATACGCCACTACACAGTAACTATTTATCATCCGGTGGGCACTTGTAAAATGGGCCCTTATTGGGATCCCGAAGCTGTGGTGGATCCACAATTGCGTGTGTATGGCATACGCGGCTTGCGGGTGATCGATGCGAGTATTATGCCGAAGTTGGTGAGTGCCAACACAAATGCGCCGGTAATAATGATTGCAGAAAAGGGCTCGGACATGATCAAGGAGTTTTGGATTAAAAACACGATAATTTAGTTTGTAGCTTAGGGTGATCGGGTTAGGGTCTGCGTTTTCATGGGGCAGAATATTTCTTCTTCGGATTTATGCGGGTAATTCTGAGACATTTTGTAATCTATTTATTTATTTTTTGTATGTATGTAATCGAAAAAAATGTCACTTGTATGTAAATAGAATTGAAGAAGAAGATGAAATGCTTAGATATTAAGGATAGATGGCTCATTCAGTAATAAACTGTGTGTAATCGATCGAAACTGCAAAAAATCAAACTAATCATAAAAGGTTTCGTGTGGAATGAAGGTTGAGTTTTTCCTTTTCTAAGTTTCAGAGCAGGTAAGAATTTGATTTTTTGGCGCATTCTGGAAAATTTACGAAAATAGCTGAACTTATATTATTTCTTTTAAATTTTTGGAAACATTGGTAAAATTTAATAATATAACATAATCCGATATAATTTCGGAGTAGAGTTGCCCAATTTGTAGAACCAATTTATAAGGCCGCACATTTCCCTTTTAAACGGTTGATCACCATACCAATCGTTATGTGATGTGTGAGAAGTGTTACACGTGGATTTCTGTCACATAATTGTCAATATTCTATAATAGAACTTCATGAGTACAATTTTTGTGAACATTTTAATCTCCTTCTTACTTTTTATAAGCCAATTTGAGCGCTTTCTTAAGAAAAACCTAAAACTCCATCTTAAATGGGACGTTTGAGAATGAAAATTTATCACGAAAATATTAATCAAAATTTCCTTTCGTATATAGTACACGTTCCGAAGTCTTTTACATGGAAAAAAATGCGACACATCGTAAAAGAGAAAATTTTCAAACCAACGCGATTTTTGAGCGCCTTCGAATTTTTACTTTATTATACTAAAATTGAATTAGTTATGAAACTGCATACCCAGAAGTCTTCGAAAGATTCTGATTCTGATGAAATTTGTTAAATTTTTGTGAATTTGGTACAAAGTTTGGAAATTTAATTGATAGGGTTTTTGTTATATAATTAACTATATTTGAAAAATATTTATAATGAAAAATATTGTAAATATTTTAACAAATAAAAGAATACATATATGGAAAGAAAAAGCAGTAATAGTTCCAGTTAGAATTCTAGGAATGCTTATCTGTCTAATATGCGTAATATTGCATTGAAATAAATAAATATCTGCATACTTAAATCTAATGTTCGCTAGACAAGTATTTCTGTTCATTATGAGTAAACTCTTGACAGAAAAGGACTATATAAGTAATTGCTTTTCTATTCCAATCCCCAAAATCTGACTTTCTTGTACTGTGTAACCAGATTCAGAGAGAAAATTAATGAACAGTCCGTCTGGCAGAACCAATTAAATACTATTTAAGCAAAAAGGTATCGCATAATTTGCAATTATTGCATTATTTGAATTTACTTTACTTAATTTAATTTTATTTTATTTGCTTTATTTGATTAAGTTTATTTTACTTCATTTTTTTTATTTAATTTAATTTAATTGTATTTATTTTACTTTAATTTCATTCAGTTTTTTATTTTATTTCTACATAGTTTTTAATTTTATTTTATAATTTGTTTTTTTGTTGGCGATTCAACAGTGGTACATTCGTTAGAACTACTAAATCTAATTCCTGGTGCTCATATTCACGTTCCCGTTCAAACTCTCGATTAAATGCGTCATTCATTTTACGATTTGGCTCTGGCATTCCTAACCTGACTAATAAACTACCGCACATAAGGTAACACATGTCTTCGATCAAGAGTAAAGCCCGATCAAGAGTGTACCTCCTCATTCATCTCAAGATCCGGATTTCTGGAACTGACACAAATTTGATGTAAAATATCTTCTCGCATATTATCCTTGGATTTTACCATAGGTTAGATGGGTTCGATGGAAAGCATGTCGAAATGATGATAGCAAATAATGTGCGTATCTGACTTGGAGATGCAGAGATAATGGCTTCAACGATCGTAGTATCCCAATGGGTATCGTTTTCTAGTAAATTGAGTTCTTCACATGCAGCACGATATGTTGGGAATATTGTATCATTAACAGTCCGTAGTGACTCAAATGACGTTGGCCCACGCACATTTGCCAGCAATAACCGCAAATAGAAGCATTCATCATTCTTTGGATGAACTGTATACATACGACCAAGAGCATCAGTAGAACGCCATCCGCAATGTTTCTTATCCTTCTTGCATTACGGCTTTGTCGGGAAAGATTCGATCGTCTTGTTTGCAGCATTTATAATGATGATTCAAAGAGAATACAAATTACTGTGATTATATATTTCTGACAAAATTTATATTATCAAATTTTCTACTTAACCATAGACAAAATTACGATTAGCTGTCATTTGCGTTTTGTTATTCCATATCAGATGCTTTTTTGTTATACCACATTTTATAGTGACTTCACGGAAACGCGTTCGAATGGGATAAAAAGTATCCTATGCCCGTCTCCTGGCTCTAAGCTACCTCTCCAAAAATTTTCAGCCAAATCGGTTCAGCCGTTCTCGAGTTATAAATAGTGTAACTAACATGACTTTCTTTTATATATATATAGATTATGTTTTAGTTTCCTTCATTCACTCTTCATATATGTACTTTATTTTAATTTATTTTATTTTTATTTGAATCCATTTCATACATATGTACATAAATAAAATTTAGCGCTAAATCTGTTTTACTTTTATTTAATTTAATTTATTTTATTATTTTTTATTGTATTAGAGATAATTCAATTTAATTGGATTTATTTTCTTTAACTTAATTTAATTTTGCTTTATTTTTTAATGAAATGTATTTTGTTTCAAAAATAAAATAAAATCTAGCTTTTAATTTGTTTCATTTTTAATTTATTTTTATTTCATTTTTTCATTTATTCTATTCTAATTATTTTATCCTATTATTGAAATTTAATTGGATTTAATATATTTTCTTTAACTTAATTTAATTTTGCTTTATTTTTTAATGAAATATATTTTGTTTCAAAAATAAAATAAAATCTAGCTTTTAATTTGTTTCATTTTTAATTTATTTTTATTTCATTTTTTCATTTATTCTATTCTAATTATTTTATCCTTATATCCTATCAACTTCAATTCAATTTAATAATTTTTTTTTATGAAAGTTTGCATTTATTTTCTTTTCTAATTATTTTCATTGTTTGGTTTAATACATAAATAAATAAAAGTTGGTTGGTTGGTTGGTTTAAGGGTGACCCCGCATCGGAGTGCCACATAGACCGCAAGTTGGGTCCGTTGTGTTGCCCTAGAGCTCATTATGTTACATGATTTCCCCACCTAACTGAGATTTTTATTGTGGATTTTGGTCAAAGATATTAATTCGTTTCGAGAATTTGATGAGAGATTCGATTTTCAGGTTCGAGAGTACTGAAAGATTGTCAATTGTTGGAGAGCCAAGAAGAGCGAGGCGACTTCTGGCTAGACCGGGACAACTGCACAGCAAATGTCTGCTCGATACTTCCTTATCTTCGTCCTCGCAGTATCTGCAGTATAAAAGTTAACTTTTAAATTGTTTTATTTTTTTCTTATTTTAGTTTATCTCATTTTTTATTTTATTCTACTAATAGGTCTATTTATAAGTTCGTGCGGTTTTACAACAGATGGCGTAACTTGATTATTATTCCATCGATCCACATTTCCAAACATTCATTGGAGAGCTACTGTCGTAAGGCACAAACGTCAGTATAAGTTTTTTATTTGAAGCGTAAACAACAATATTTTTACCACACTTGAAAATGTCGAATTTCGTGCCAAATAATGTGTTTTTGCGGGGAATTCTTCTTCATTATTTTAATATGAAGAAAAAAGCAGCCGAAAGTCATCGTATCTTGGTGGAAGTTTATGGTGAGCATGCTCTATCTGAGCGAACGTGCCAGAAGTGGTTTGCACGCTTTAAAAGTGGTGATTTTGGCTTGGAAGACGAAGAACGCGAGGGTGCGCCGCCAAAGTTCATGGATACCGAATTGGAGGAATTGCTCGATCAAGATCCGGCTCAAACGCAAGAAGAGGTTGCAAAAACTTTGGGAGTTGATCAATCAACCATTTCCAAACGTTTAAAAGCCATGGGAATGATCCGAAAGGTAGGCCATTGGGTGCCGTATGAATTGAAGCCAAGAGACGTTGAACGCCGTTTTATGGCATGCGAACAACTGCTTCAACGGCACAAAAGAAAGGGTTTTTTGCATCGAATTGTGACTGGCGATGAAAAGTGGGTCCATTACGACAATCCAAAACGTCGGGCAACGTATGGATACCCTGGCCATGCTTCAACATCGACGTCGGCGCAGAATATTCATGGCCTGAAGGTTATGCTGTGTATCTGGTGGGACCAGCTGGGTGTTGTGTATTATGAGCTACTGAAACCGAATGAAACGATTACGGGGGATGTCTACCGACGACAATTGATGCGTTTGAGCCGAGCACTGCGAGAAAAACGGCCGCAATACGCCGATAGACACGACAAAGTTATTTTGCAACATGACAATGCTCGGCCACATGTTGCACAAGTGGTCAAAACATACTTAGAAACGCTCAAATGGGATGTCCTACCCCACCCGCCGTATAGTCCAGACCTTGCGCCATCCGATTACTATCTCTTCCGATCGATGCAACATGGCCTGGCTGACCAGCACTTCCGTAATTACGATGAAGTCAAAAAATGGATCGATTCGTGGATTGCGGCAAAACCGACCGAATTTTTCACAAAGGGAATCCGTGAATTGCCAGAAAGATGGGAAAAAGTAGTAGTAAGCGATGGACAATATTTTGAATATTAAATTTGTAACCATTTTACGTCAATAAAGTTTCAAATTTCGAAAAAAAACCGCACGAACTTATTCATAGTCCTATTAGATTTAATTACATTTATTTATTTTACTATTTTATTTAATTCTATCTCATTTTGCTTCATTTTATTATATTTTATTTTGTTTTACAAATAAATCAATAAACCAGTCTCTTGACCAGAGAGGTAACCCAGTTCCGTTACACAGGTACTTTAGATTTGCTTGGATTAAAAAAGGTCGTATGAGTAAATTTAATTAAAAATAATTTTGTACGTACTAACATTGATCTATACAAACGACCAGATACAAGCGTCTATTTTCAGCCCTATTTTCAGACTATACGTACATATGTAGGAAGGTCTTGCTCATGTGTGCACGCAAAAGTTGAATTTTGTCGGCCGGATGTGCATGCGCAAAATGTATTTCCTCTTCGTCAATACTCTATGTAGGTATTAATTACTGAGCATTTAAAATATTTTACTTATACAGAGAAGTATAGACATACCTACATATGTATTTGTATAGATATCTTTAATTCTCTAGAAGTTCTAATTTCTTTTCACTCCGAATTGAAATTAGTTTGGAACAGCATTGGGTTAATGTGTACATTTAGAATTTATAGCCAACGCTTTGACTATTCACCAAAAAAGCTAGCACAATTTGAAAAGCACTGGACACTTCAAACAATGCGGTTATATTTATCACTTTCATAGCCTAAACTCAACTAGAGCGAACGACGACTGCACGCCAGCGAATTTCACGCAGTGAAGTGGTGAGCACCAAGGCGAATTTATTAAGGTGACAGCATTCACCCAGCTGAATTTTTCACCGTAGGTATGGCTTATGTCAAAATGATATGCTTTGTTTGTATGTATTGGTATGTTTACATTCGTATGTTTACATTTGCTTGCTGATTTTGACGTGATGCTTGCACCAAACGCAACAACAAATACATGTAGGGTTTTACTTATATGTGTTTGCTGTCACCTGTAATAAATTCGCCTTGGGTGAGCACTTATAAGTAGGGCAAATAACATTGAACACAATGATGGCTGAAGGCGAAAAGCACTCGGCGACAGAGTTATTTCTGTTGCTGCCGTTAATAAGCGAAATTTATTTCTGTTGCTCTGTCGGCGACAGAGTTATTTCTGTTGCTACCGTTTGGAGGCGAAATAAATCAAGGTTGGTATAAGTCTTTATTTTCGATGAAAGGTCGAAACTTACAAATTTTTTTGTTTATTTACCATATGGATTTTTTTGAAGCTTTAAAAAATTACTAAACAAAAGTGTATTTACCAGCCTTGCCATGCTGGCTAGTGTATTGCCTCAGTTTCCTTTCGTTGTTCTGTGTGTCGTTATTGTTTCATCTCCCATGATACTTCTTGCCGGAATGATCAATTTTAATATTGCTAAATTTCACGACATGTTCTAGCAAACTCGCATATATCTCCAAAATAATTGTATAACCTTCCTCCGAAAATTTATTTAACCCTTAGGAGCATGGTGGGAAGCCAGGTTCCCACCTTCTTTTTTCTCAACTTTTCTCTACAGATTTCATATTTATGAAAATGGGACCGAGAAAATTTATTTATATGATAATCCATATATCAAAGAATGTAACTGAAACTAAGAAAATTGTTTTGCGTGAATTTATAAACAATTACAGATAAACAAATTGAAAAAATCGTCTATTTTCAGGAAAAAATTCATTTTTCAACAAAGTACATAATGTATAAAGATGGGACATGATACTATAAGGTTTTTGGGGTTGCTGATTACGAATCTGAGGTCAGATTTGAGAAATTCAATATGGCGGACCCCAAAAACTCCCTAATATCAAACTTGGTGAGTATCCAACAAGTTTTCAAAAAATATGTCCGCCATTTTGTATACGCCATATTGAATTTCTCAAATCTGACTCAAGGTTCGTAATCAGCGACCCCAAAAACCCCTTAATATCAAATTTGGTGAGTTTCCAACAAGTTTTCAAAAAATAGGTCCGCCATTTTGTATCCGCCATATTGAATTTCTCAAATCTGACCTCAGATTCGTAATCAGCGACCCCTGAAACCCTTAAAATTACATGCAATCATAAAAGCGGTTGGTAAGTAAAATGTGTGCTTCAAAGGGTTAAGGGGATAATCTCGTATGACGGTCGTTTTTTATTGATTGATTGGTTTATTATTTGAAAACTCATAAGATCATTTTTTTTACTAAAGAATATTATTATTATATTGAAAGTCTTATTTTATACCTACTTAGTGCTGCAATAAATTTTGTTACAAGTTAAGTCCGTTATAGGTATGAAATTATAATACTTTTTTGACGTGATAACGTCTTATATTTTGATGTAGCCGGCTGCACGCACTAAAAAGTACGTCGTTATCTTGCTCATGCGTCGTTACCTTGCTTGAACTGCAAACGAGAGCGCGGAACGAACGACAAAGAGGCACAATCGGCCCCCGCGTTCGGCAACGTTCGACATCTAGATCTCTCCTACTTGAGTGAGCATATATATGTAGGTATATGCGCATATGTATATTATATTTATATAATTTTATTATATAAATTGACATATTTGTAACAGGTGGCGCTAAAGTAATCCTCCTATCAGAAAATGCTATAAATTTTGCAATTGGCCCCTAATGTAAGTTCTGTTTTGACATTTGTGTAGTAAACACATGCGAAATACACGTTAATAAACAATGTTACGCTACACTGCTCCAGAACGCTCCGTTCAACGCCTACTGGTGAAACACTGCGACGTTTAGCCGCTCGCCTCGAAGAGACTGGCACAAGACGAGATGCTGTCAGGCGTGGCAGACCCCAGAGTAGCCGTTCTGTAGAGAATATTGCTGCTGTAGCCGAGGATGTCATGGAAGCGCCGTCGACATCGACCAGACGACGTGCCACGCAAATGGGTATCAGTCGACGGTCTTTACAACGAATTTTGGTACAGGATTTGAAGATGTTTCCGTACAAAGTCCAGACGGTGCATCAGCTGTTAGCTGCTGACCGCCAATCGCGTCTAACATACGCTCAAGCCATCCTTAATCACCACCAAGAGGAAGATGATTTTTCATCAAAAATAATCATGAGTGGTGAGGCCCATTTCCATCTTAGCGGGTACGTAAATAAGCAAAATTTAGGCTTCTGGGGCACTGAAAATCCGCGTGTAACCCACGAATAGCCATTACACCCGCTCAAAGTCACTGTATGGTGTGCTGTTTTCGCTGGAGGAGTCATCCGACCTTTTTCTTCGAAGACGTCGCGGGCCAAACGGTTACTGTGAATGGTGAGCGCTACAGAGCATGAATTGGGATTGGAAAACATGTGGTTCCAACAGGACGGTGCAACGGCACACACTGCACGTGCCACAACCGATATGCTGAAGGATGCATTTCCCGGGCGCCTAATCTCCCGTTTTGGCGGTTTGCACTGGCCAGCAAGATTGCCTGATTTGACCGCTCCAGACTTCTTTTTGTGGGGCTTTTTGAAGTCGCGGGTTTATGTCAACAAGGCTCAGACTCTTGCAGCTCTTAAAGACAATACCCGTCAAGAATGTGAGGACCTATCGCCGGAAGTTTTGGCCAAAGTGATGGAAAATGCCATAAAAAGGGCTCAAATGGCAATCAACTGTGGCGGCGGCCATTTACATGACGTCATATTCTCGACTTGATGTAAAAAAAA
The DNA here is from genome assembly GCF_028408465.1 of Anastrepha ludens. Classification (NCBI taxonomy): domain Eukaryota; kingdom Metazoa; phylum Arthropoda; class Insecta; order Diptera; family Tephritidae; genus Anastrepha; species Anastrepha ludens. Next base: position 106,444,949 of record NC_071499.1, read on the forward strand.
TTAAAAGACCAAATAAAAATAATCCACAAGAAGAATGAAAGTTTTTCATTTTTTTTTAATTACAGCCAAAAAACATCGCAGGGTTACTTTTGCGCCACCTTGTATTTGCATATGCCTTCTTCCTGTGTGCATGGTAATAAACCATTTCTCTGTTGAGAATAGGACGATGATAGAAAAAGTAGGAAATGAAAGGGAGTGTTTCGAGTGTAATGTGTCTTGAAAAAGTCAAATCGATGATGGTGCCTCTTAGTGTTGTTGACTTATTAACGCCTGATGCACAATCGAAACTGAACATATCTTTCATGAATTTGATAAATGTTTCGTAGTTTTTCACGTTTGTGTAAATGTAACTTGACCTATTCCATTGCGATTCCATTTACCTTCTTCTCTAAATCCATACCAAATATCTATCAAGCAAATAAAATTAAAATTTTCTTTTGAAAAATGCAACCATTCCATCAGCATTTTCTTATGACGTTGTCACGTTAAACTATCGTCAGTAAACCGACTTTACAGACAGCCTCTTTTTTTAAGGAAGTTAGTCTTATTTTATCGTATAAATATTAAAAAAAAAATTTTAAATTTTCATTCGAAATAGTCATCCTTTGCTTTCACGCAAGCCTTCAGCTATTGTAGCATGCACGGTTTCCATGGATATTGGCTTCGTTGCTCGAACCAAAGATTGTTTGAGACTCTCCAAATTTCTGTGAGGTCTTCGATAGGTCATGTTCCCCAATTCTGACCACAAACTGTAGTCCAATGGTTTCAGATCTTGACTTCCAGATGGCCAATACTCTGCGACTATGAACCCAGGAACATTGTTTTTGAGCCACTACCTTTGGTAGCTTGAGCCCTTAATAGGCGGAATCTTGCTGGCCATACATGGCCGTATGGCATATTAGTCAATCATCTTAAATCGTTCTTTTCTTAGTATACTACTAAACTATTGTACATTAGCTTAATATAGTCTGTAAGAATGTATCCATTCAAAGACAATAAATAAATAAATAAATAAATAAAAAAATCGAATGCTCTCTATTGAAGAGAACACTGCTCCTCAACTGTTTCACCACGCCTTCTAAGACATCCTCCTGGTACACTTTTGCCCCGGCCTTAATTCCTTTTTCGCAGAAATGAAGAGATGTAACGCCTTTACAAGACACTCCCCACCATTACGGAGGCTGGATGGTGGTCACGCGTACGAGTATTTAGAATTGTCAGCATAGACTTTGTCGTTTTGCTTATTAAAAATTTCTTCCACAGTCAAAAATTTTCTTATCTGTGAAAATAATATTTTCATGGCCGTTAAGCGCGTACTACCAAAGAAACTGCTTGCATCTGTTGAGTCTACTTTTTCATGTGGAGTTTATCACTAATTAGTCTTGACATGGATCTGGTCGAAACATTCATTTCCCATTTTCATTACTGCCTGTCACTTTAGACGTTTGGAAAAACTGATTGATCGTGCGGTAAAAAAACATTCTCGAAATATTAAGTTTTTTCCGCAGTTTGTAAATCTCACCCGCTTTTTTGCCACACTTTTGTAATGCAATCACTGCAATGCGATTTTCCTTAGCTCCCGACTCCATTTTTAACAAGAGAAATTTGCCACGAAATTAAGTATAATTTATGAGTAGACAATGCATACGAACAAAATCAAAAATAATGGAATTTGTTCTCTCTTGTATGCATTACAAAATTGGTCACAGAATTTATGGCAAGACTAAGTATAACTTAATTTACATAGACTTCTGGACTTCCCCGGGTCGATTTGTGGGGAGGCAAAAAAATCGCCCATTGCTCTGTGAAAATCATATTCTAGGGATCAAAATAAGAAACTTTGCCGAAGGAACCATACCTCTAAAACGAATTCTGATGTCTCCCAATTTGGGTCGAACTTTTTAGTTTCTTTTCTCACGTAAAGGCCAAAAATGGTGATATTTTGAAATGATTGTATGGGGAACCCCCCAGGGGAGTTCCAGGGGGTGTGCCACTGGCATGGGTGGATCGGCCGCCCAAAGTTAGTGGGGTCGGTCATACATTTGGACTCGATTGGAGCACTCTAAATGGGTCAAAGTGGGATTTTTCGTTCGACCCAAATTGGAGGACATCAGAATTCGTTTTAGAGGTATGGTTCCTTCGGCAAAGTTTCTTGTTTTGATCCCTAGAATACGATTTTCACAGAGCAATGAGCGATTTTTAAATCGACCCGCCCTAATGTACATATATAAAATATAACTAAATCACTTATTTTTGTACTTATTTTATTGTATTAAGGTATTAAGCAAATGTAACCGAAGAGCTTCGAATAGAAACTGTTATGACTGAAAAAAGACCAATACTGAGCGGAATAATGTAAAGGCTACTGTGGTAGTAATTCTGAGATAGAGTGGAGGTATGTTTCAAGCACAGGCTTGGGAAATAGTTATTTTATAGTTAGAAAGTGATATAATATTAAAATTTTATAATTTCAATAACTAAATTTTTTTTAATTTAAATTTAATATCTGCAAACCTTAAAGATAATGTTAGGCAATGCGGCTCATATACAGCTGCCCTAAACTATTCCAAACCCCCGCCAATCACCTGACCTCAATATAATCGAGCGTGCTTGCGAAAAATTCTCCAAAAAACTAGAAAAATTAGAAACAAATTAACGAAAAAAATTAAAAACAAACTAATTTTTTTAGCGGCCGCCGTACAGAGAGAACGTCGGTTCGAATCTCGGTGAAACACTAAAATGGAGAAAAACATTTTTCTAACAGCGGTCGCCCCTCGGCGATTAAAATAAATAAAAGTAAAACAGATTTAGCGCTAAATTTTATTTATGCACATATGAAATGGATTGAAATAAAAATAAAATAAAATAAAGTACATATATGAAGAGTGAATGAAGGAAACTAAAACATAATAAAAACATAAAACAAATTTTAAAACAAGGTGTAATAACATAAAAAAGCTCCTCATAAAAATATCTGCCGTTCGGAGTCGGCTCAAAACTGTAGGTCTCTCCATTTGTGGAACAACATCAAGACGCACACCACAAATAGGAGGAGGAGCTCGGCCAAACACCGAAAAAGGGTGTATGCGCGAATTTTGGTACAGGGTGAGCCATATAACGTTTGCTTTTTGAACCACCTATTTTCTTCAGAATGGTAATACAAATGACATGTCAAATGTGTTCATAATTTACTTAAAGGTTTGACATTTACGAAATGGGACGCCATACTCTTGAACAAAATTGGGAAATATGGAAAACCTATTTCCAAAGTGGTGAGTCTTCTTCTTCTTTTCTGATTTTCACATCGGTGGCTACGTCAATAACCAAAATTGTCGGATTTGGGGCTCAAAAAATCCACACGTTACTGTAGAGTCACTGTTTGGTGCGGTTTTTGATCTGGCCGCATCATCGGGCCATTTTTTTTTCGAAAATGAGCAAGGAGCCGCGGTTACAGTAAATGGCGAGCGTTACCGTGACATGCTCAACGAGTTTTTGTTTCCAAAAATTGAAGAGGATGACATGGACGACATTTGGTTTCAACAGGACGGTGCAACTTGTCACACTGCCAAAGTTACACTCGAACTTTTGGCTACCTTTTTTGAAAACCGAATAATCAGCCGAAATTCCGATATCAATTGGCCGCCTCGGACCTGTGATTTAAGCCCGTTGGACTATTTTTTGTGGGGAGCCGTTAAAGACAAATGCTATGCGAACCATCCAGAGACGATTGATGCTTTAAAACACGAAATCGAAGTTTTCATTCATGAAATTGGAGCCCATCGAAAATGTGCTTAAAAATTGGGTTGATCGAATGGCCTACTGTAAAGCCAGTCGTGGCAGTCATTTGAACGATATTATTTTTCATTCATAAATGACAATGTTCAATCTTCAAAATAAAAAAAAAAGTTTGAAAAAATATTGATTAGGTTTTTTTTATAACCGATTCAAAAAGTAAATTTTACATGGCCCACCCGGTATAATATTTCACCAGACATATGTAAAAACTTTATAGAATCTATGCCAAAACGTTTAAAAAACAGTAATAAAGGCCAGAGAATTAGGCACTAAATACTGATCAGGGAGTTTTATATAATATTTCAAGGGCATACAATTTTGTGTAATTATTCGTTTGGACTTGAATTGATTTTCATTATTTTTATTTCATTATTTTATTTAGTTAAGGGAATTAATGGAGTGGATTCTAAACAATTGACAAATATGCTTTTTTCCAAACTTAACTAAGGGGACACCCACCCGGTGGCCTAGAAATTTCAAAAAACCGATTTTTTGTTTTTTCGATATTTCGAAAGTATAGTATTTTTAGAATATACAGTGAAACTTTCATGCGTAAATTCCTAATATTATAGCTTCTACAGCCCGTTGACTAGGTAGAGAGCGGTCCGCGCGCTCCTGTACCTCAAACTTTAAACTCATTTATTTCGAAACGACTTTTTTCGGCACGGCGGGGATGAAAATAAAAAAACTATTCAACCGAATCACTTGAATTTGGACATGTATCGCTATCGTCGGAACTATAATCATAATTTTGTTTAAATAATTTCCTATTTTTTAAACTAAAACACTAGTGAAAAAAACCCGATTTTACGAACTTTTTTCAAAAGTGCGCCATTCTGTCAATTTTTCATTTTTTCGATTTGTTCTAGTTCCGACCATAACTGCACTCTTTCTGATTAAGAATCTTCTTGAATTTTGTGTTTCAGATGAGTAGAAGTCTCGAAATCATCTACGCCGTCCGGGTTCGATTTTTCGAGAGGGTCATCTTCAGCGGGATTTTTTAATAATAAATATTGTTTCAAAAGTAAAAAAAAAAAATTGTTGTATGCTCAATAAACGTTCTAATAAGCCCGAAAAGTTGAAACATCGTTTTTTAAATTTTTAATGGCAAAAAAAAAAAAATCGTAAAATATGTGAAATTTTCGTGCTCTAGACCACCGGGTACCCTTAATTAACAGTTCCGAAATGCTGTTTTAAATTTGAACAACGAGTTTTAGTCGCTGTATGTACATAAATAGCAGATAGTTCAGAAAACGAAAATGTATTTAAATAGAAAAAAAATTTTAACGGGAAGTCGAGTAAATAGCTCTAGTAACATTGGTTTTTAACAAAAATCATTCCTATATTTTGTATCAATTTAATTTCAGTGCAATAAGAACACAAATTTTCATCATACACAGTGAAAGTATGAAATTTATAAAAACAACGAAAAAACATGCAAGTTGCTTTTTTGCAATCGGCCTCCTTGTATTCACCAAAGTACAAATTTTAATTTAACCCCCTCTAAAATACGTCGCACTGTGCAACGTCGCGCTACTCAGCAATTTTCGCCGCTCGCTGGCATCGAGTTTCCGCTCTCCTGCTCTCGCACTCGCACGCTCTTACACTACATTCTCAGCGCTAAATGGTGAATCGTATTTAATTCATGTAAAAAGTTCGTTAACAGCTAAATCTGATTATCGAAATTTAAATGCTTTATTAAATGCTCGAAAAGATAATAAAAGTTGAATTATGAAAGCATTGCTAAATAATTGAAGTTCAAGCGAATAACTTTTGTTCAACACAAATAACAAAAAAGAAGAACAATCTGCAGTTTTTATTTATTTTTCAGCTATAGCAAGTGCTTCTGCCAATAAGGAAACAAGCTAGAAACGTACACCCAGCCACAAAACGAAAGCTCAGCAAAATATAAAAAAAATATTCTGCTTTTGTTACATGGAAAAAATGCGTAACAGCGGCAGAGAAAAAAATGTTCTAGCAACTTCAAACTTGCACTTTTTTATACTAGAATTCAGTGGGTTATAAAACTGCACACTCGAAATTTTTCTAAAAATTCTAATTAAAACCGTGGAATTGTAAGGAAAGTTTGTGGATTTTTTCTAATTTTTTTGTGAACTTTGAGATTTGGATTCATATGGGCATTTTCACGGTAACGGACGCGACATTTGTACGCTTTTAAGTGCGTCCAAAACAATGAAGACAAAGTAAAAGTTTATATATATTGATATTGTTTTAAAGGGCTGACGGAGTGCTAGATTATACGGGAAAGATCTTTTACAAATAAGTACGTAGTTATAAGTACGTAGTTATACCATCCTCGTATTCTAGAATTATAAGAAGATGTACTACCACAAGACTCTGTCTTACTATGTACAAAACAAATCAAATAAATTGAATTGAATTGAAATAATCACTGAAACTAGGATAACCTGGGCAGTGAACACGTTCAAACCATTTAAATCCCCGGGCCCAGATGGATTATTCCCGGCCCAAATACAACACTCACTCAACTACATCATGGAGTGGTTGACGGCCATATTTAAGGCCGCTCTGAAACTGAAAAGTGTCCCATCAACATGGAAAGAGGTAAAAGTGGTCTTTATCCCTAAAGCGGGAAAAAGTTCACACACAACACCTAAGGATTTCAGGCCAATAAGCCTATCCTCCTTTCTGCTAAAGACATTAGAAAGAATTTTAGAAGAGCATATTAGGGCTAACATCAGCCCTAATAAGCTCAGCATCTCACAACATGCGTACTGTAAAGGGAAATCAACTGAAACAGCACTTAACTCACTTGTTACAGAAATCGAGAAGTCAATGTATAATAAAGAATTCACACTGGTAGCCTTCCTAGATATCGAGGGCGCATTCAACAACATCCTACCGGATACCATAATAAAGGCACTGACGGATTTCGGGATCTCTGGCGCTCTGGTTGAGTTCATCAAAAACATGCTCTTGAGCAGATTTGTGATCGCAACCCTAGGGGCCTCAGAGATCAAGAAAAAAGTTAGCAGAGGAACACCTCAAGGCGGCGTGCTGTCCCCTCTCCTATGGGTGCTGGCACTAAACTCATTGCTAAAGAGCCTAGAGGAGAGAGGACAACACGTAGTAGCATATGCGGACGATGTTGCAATGGTAGTAAGGGGGAAATTCCCCAATACACTCATAGAAGTCATGCAGGATTTACTAAATATGGTTGAAAACTGGTCAAAAGCAAATGGGCTAAGCGTCAACCCCAATAAAACTGAACTAATCCTATTTACCAGGAAACACAAAATACCAAATATAACTCCTCCGACTCTAGGTGGAACGGCACTGTCATTTAGTGATGAGGCCCGCTACTTAGGTCTAATACTAGACCGAAAGCTAACATGGAAGGCAAATGTCGAAGATAGAGTAAAAAGGGCGACAATAGCACTATACTCTTGTAAACAGCTGATAGGACTAAGTTGGGGTCTCTCCCCATCTATCGTATACTGGCTTTACGCGGCAATTGTCAGACCTATCCTAACATACGGCATATTAGTATGGTGGCCAGCTTTAGATAAATTGTACATTAAAAGAACCATGGCACACGTACAAAGAATGGCCAGTCTTTGCATCTGCGGGGCCCTCAGAACCACACCCACAGATGCACTAAATATCATGCTTAACATTTTACCAATAGAGCAGTACGGTAAGCAAACAGCTGCCAAAGCAACTCTCAGACTAAGAGAAATCGGCCTACTCAGAACGAACCAAAGAGGACACTCCTCAATTTTAGAACAATTCCCCTGCATTCCCAACACAACGGATTTCTGTAGGACCAAGGACATCAATTTTAATAAATCCTTCGTCACAGTATTTCCTTCCAAAGAGGAATGGGATAACGGGCTCATTGTTAAGATAAATGACTTAAACATCTACACAGATGGCTCAAAACTGGATAACAAAGTAGGTGGAGGGGTCTACTCCGACAAACTCGGAGTATGCCAATCATTTCGCTTACCTGATCATTGCAGTGTATTTCAGGCGGAAGTCACTGCCATAAAAGAGGGGCTTAAAGAAATAAAAACGAGAGTATTATCCACAAATGAAGTCTTCATTTACTCGGACAGTCAAGCAGCAATAAAAGCGCTGGAATCAAAAACGCACTCGTCAAAAACAGTTCTAGAATGTTTTAAACTACTAGATGACGTATCTAAGTGCTACAAGGTGCACCTTATCTGGGTACCAGGCCACAGGGACATTCCAGGAAATTGTAAGGCGGATGAACTTGCAAGAGCCGGTACAACGCTCGATCTCGAACCGGATAAGGCGCTGATACCCATGCCTATAGCCACTTGTAAATTACTTATAGACAGGGAAACCATCAAAAAGGTAAATACAATCTGGCAAAACCTCACAACATGCGAACTAAGCAGACAGACATGGCCGAACTGGAACAGCGGTCGATCGAAGATCTTGCTAAGATTCAACAGGGAATCTATAAGAAAAATGATAGGTGTATTAACAGGTCATTGTTTAATAGGCAGCCACGCTAGAAGGTTAGGACTACCTTACTTCGATTTCTGTAGAAGCTGTCTAAATACAGAAGAAGAGGAAACAGTCAGACACCTTTTATGTGAGTGTGAAAGCCTAGCTAGGAGAAGGCTGCGCACCCTCGATACAGCATTTCTAACCGATGTAGCGGATATAGCCCATCTAAAACTAACGAAGCTCTGCTCGTTTATCAAAGCAACCGGATGGTTTGAAAGGGAACACGTAGAGTAAGGATAAGCTCCAGTGGTATCATAATGGACCTGCCGAAGGTCTAAGTGTGTCTTACGACAACCACCCTACCTACCTATCTAAATAAAGTCAAAACTGTTCAAAATACTGATGTGCTATCGTTCGTTGCGCGCTGTACGCAAACAGAAAAAAGCTGTACCTGTCATTTAGCGCAAAAACAAAAAAACAGGCGTAGTAACAAGATAATAAAGGGGCCGGGGCGCTTAAGCGGACTACTGCAGCGCAAGTATGCCGAGTTGATATGATAATCTGTTTATAAAACAAAGTTAAGAAAAACACGCTAACAATGTATTTAAAAAAAAAATGTGGGCCTTTGTTTTTGTAAGCTTGCTCACACAATACAGAGATTACAAAAAGCCATATAATATAAAATAATTAAAATTTCATATCAACACATTTCACTGCTTTCCAAATTAATTGTGTGAAAAAGTAAGATCTTCAGTTAAGCCTCAACGCCCTGATTGCGCGTTTCGATATGATATTCAGTGCTACCTTTTCGCAATGCCGTCTTTGCATTTTAGGTAATTAGTAAAAGTGTTTCTTTTAACGGTAAACAAAATTTAATTTTCAAGCATCTTCTCTTCGACAGCAGTGTTATTGTTGGTGATTGTGGTGATCGCGGTGGTCGCCAGCACAACGCTTGCCAGCGTAATCAGCGGCGATTCACCCCCGACAGTGACAAATGACACACTGCCAGGCAGCAGCTGTGCCAGCTCAGCAGTGGGTAGCGCTGAAGCGCTTGTTGGCAGTCTCTTCACAGCGATAAATGCAGCCAAGTGTGAAATGACACGCGCCGATCAGTGGCCAGCCGACTTTGCGGAAGAAGCGCTCAATAACGGTCTGCGAGAGTACGACTTTGTTATTGTGGGTGCTGGCACAGCTGGGTCGGTAGTCGCCAGTCGGTTAACCGAAAACCCGCGCATAAGAGTGTTATTGCTAGAGGCGGGCGATGATCCGCCAATTGAATCGGAGGTGAGTGATTTGATTCTGTGCGACCGACCTACTACAATGTAGTGCTGAAGCTGCGCTCTTTCGCTTTAGTTGGCACCAGTAGCTTTATTTCTACCTCTTCATTCGCAGATCTTCACATTGAGTTCATCGCTACATCGTAGCTCATATGCCTGGACTGATTACGCCGAAACCAATCCCAATTGTTGCCAAGGCATGCGTATGGGTCGCTGCTATTGGCCGCGCGGCAAAATGCTTGGTGGTTCTGGTTCAATGAGTGGAAATATTTTCTTGCTGGGTAATCAACAAGATTTTGATCGTTGGCGCCAGTTAGGTTGCGACCAGTGGTCATGGGAGGAGATGCAGTTGCTGTATGAAAAAGCGACCACAGCGTCAATGCATGCTGCCTCCGTTAAACCCGTAGGTGAATTAGTATTAAACTATTTTGAACATCTAGCGGAACACAACGATCTAACGCGTCTGGTACTCAACGCCAGCAGCGAGCTGGGTTTGCGCTATATTCCCGATTTGGCAGAGGGTACACGTGTTGGCTACACGGAAGCTATTCCAGCGAATATTAAAAGCGGCAGGCGCATGAGTGTAGCGAAATCTTATTTAGGCGAAGTAGCGCGTACCCGACCTAATCTCCAAATCATCAAAAATGCTTTAGCTACAAAGATACTCTTCTCATCAGATAATAGCCGTGCAGTGGGGGTAGAATTTTTGTTGCGTGGTCGCCACCAGTTAAAAGCGCTTGTGCGTAGTGAGGTACTTGTTGCAGCTGGCGCAATTAACTCACCAAAGCTTTTGCTACAGTCCGGTATTGGGCCAGGTGAAAACCTAATTGAGCTGGGTATACCTCAGCTCGCAGATTTGCCCGTTGGGCACAACCTACACGATCATGGCATGTTACCATTGTTACTCAGTTTTGAACGTGAAATTGCAGTTTCACAAAGTGTCGGCGATCCGCAAAGCGTTGCTGACTATTTTCTACGCCAATCGGGTCCACTTGCCGCCAGTATTAGTATCATGGGTTTCATTAATACCAATGCCAGCAGTAGCAGTCAATTTCCTGATTTACATTTAGTTTCGCACACAATCGTACCTGCGGGTACCGACCGCAACACCTTTGAATTTCTACAACTGCGCGATGAAATAGTGGATGGGATTTCGCGCGCCGCCAATAACCGCAGCCTCTTACAAATATACGGTTCACTGCTGCGTCCACAATCGCGCGGCAGGATGCGTCTACGCTCAGCGGATCCTCAGGCGCACCCTCTCATATACAACAACTATGCTAGCGAGCGTGCTGATCAGTTGACTTTGTTACGCTACGTACGCTTCGTGCAGCGCATGTGTGCCACAAGGGCATTCAGGAACTACGGCTTGCAAATGTTACATGTGCCTATTGAGGAGTGCGATAAGTTGGCCTACGATTCAGATGCTTATTGGCTATGCTACGTGAAATATTTGTATATTGGCGCTTGGCATCCGGTGGGTACATGTCGAATGGGCGCCGATACAGATTCGAATGCTGTAGTGGATCAACGCTTGCGTGTGCGGGGCGTGAACGGATTGCGCGTGGTGGACGCAAGTATAATGCCAGAAATAACGAGTGGTAACACTAATGGACCAACGACGATCATTGCCGAAAAGGCAGCCATTGTGATCGAAGAGGATTGGAACGAGAAAGTAGCGTGATGGTCGGTGAAAGTGAGTTTTAAAAAATGTGAATAAATTTTAAGTGTTATAAATTATGTTAGAAAATATATATACTTAATTTAATACATAAGACAAAATTTTTAAGTATTCACAGAGTGCATACAGGTATGTTTATAAACATGTCCAGGGGTATTCCCTTAGTCTCCTTAACTTAAACTAGCAAAGGCCATTTGAATTATTGAGCCCTTTAAGCGGAAAGCGTATCGCAAAGAAAGTGCATCCTAAGCCAAAGTTTACAGGTAACAAGAGACGCTCGCAATATTTTCGAAATTTATTTTAAGGAACAGTTTTGATCTAAGTAATATTTTTGGAAGTTGACTCATTTGGAAGTATTCTCTCAATAATTTCAGGCCACACATACTATGCATATATCGAGGGAACTTATACTATAGTAGACTAGCGAAAACCCGCCCGTTCCACTGGTCGTCTTTAAAAAAATCTAGATTAAATAATTAAATTAAGCCGAAAAATACTGTGTGTATTTTATAAAAATTCTCGCGCATGAATAGTAATGAAAGAAGTTTTAAATAGTAGTAGCAATTAAAAAACGTTTGATGTGATTTACTTTATTACTTTTTTTATTGTAATGCTGTTTAGTATACAATATTCTTCGTTTTTCCACGCGTTGTTGAATAAATGAACAATACCGATGGCTTACCAACTCTTGAACATGAAATATAAAGTTGGCCATGAGAAAAACATGGGTATTCTAAATCAATACCACAAATTGATAAAGTTTGGCCTTGTAACTTATTAATAATAATCGCGAATGCAAGGCGAACAGGAAATTGAAGACGTTTGAATTCAAACGGCATATCCGATGGTATCATTCGTATTCGCGGTATTAAAACGTCTTCCCCAGAGTATTTTCCATTCAAAATTGTTGCTTCAATGACGTTATTCATCAATCTCTTAACTGTTAATCGAGTGCCATTACATAGTCGTGGTTGATTTATGTTTTTCAACATAATAATAAGTGCTCCTATTTTCAAGTTTAGCACGTGTGGCGGTAATCCAGGTAAATCAAAGGAATTCACCAATTCAGTGGGATAATTTACAATATCATCTTGATTTGTAACAGTGTCAACGGATCGATATGTTTGTTCTGGACTTGGTATGTTAGCCAAAATAGCCGCATTCATTTCATTCACATCTTTATTTTTGCCAGCCATGATGGCTCGTTCACTAAGCCAATCATGATTTTTGTAATTTTGAGGCAAATTTGGGAAAATACTTTGAATTAACTGTTCTTTCGTTTGACTTATTTGACAAAAGTTTGGTTGTAAAGTTATTAAGCCAGTTAAATTATCGAAAGGAACTTTGCCATTTCCAATATCCAATAATTGCTGTGAAAATTCAGCAGCTGATGGATCATTTTGCATAAGAACACGTACATTTGTAGTTAGTTTGAGTGTTTGAACATGTCTCCACAAATATGATGATTTCAAACATGCAGCCAATTCATCGGCTACAGTTGCTCGAGGAATAACGGGCAGTGTTTGTCTAAAATCACCTGCCAGCAGCACTAAGGCACGACCAAACATTTCATTTTTACTACGTAAATCTCGTAATGTCCTATCAAGCGCTTCCAGTGACTTTTTATGTGCCATCGTGCATTCATCCCATACAATTACGTGTGCGAAAAAGCGGAGAAGGAGAAGAGAACTGTTCTATTCACCCCCGCTTTAACCCAGCTATGTGTTCAGGTGCAAATGACTTTTTTGCGTGAAGTCTGATATAAAATAAGTTCTATTTACTCTTCTTAAATTTATATAAACTTTTTCAGGCGGAGTAAAAAAACTGACATATATTTGCTTCAACCGTATATTTGTGAGTACACAGGTAATACGTAAATATATGAATGATATAGGTAATATCTCATATTAGCATAACCTTTCTGCAAAAAATTAAGGAAACGATCACCAATCACACCGGAATTGATACAATAAATTTTTCACTATAACTGACTTCAGATTAACGTTTATATAATAAGCGTATATGAGTGGCTCAGTGCCATCCTTGCCTAAGCCTCAATTTAGTCATTTCCTAATAATTAGTGACAAAGTTAATAGGTAATTAAAAATTAAACAGCCTTTTTAGGAAGGTTTGAATCATTTAATTAGGTGTCAGCCTTGTCTCGTTCAAAAATTAGGGATGTGCAAACTTTAGCACGGATAGTTTGGAGTATTTCTAAGTAGTGTCGCATAATAACTCCATATATGAAATTTTGAGGGTTAGGCAAGGATGGCACTGAGCCACTCATTTGTAATATTTTAAAATTTTTTTAGAATTTTTTTTTAATTTTTAATAATAAGTGGTCTTCCTCTTCCTCTTCCTGTAGCTATTCCTTTTCCTCTTCCATCTCCAGCTCCATCTCCTTTCTTTATCCCGGAAACGGGCAGTAAAAATTACTTCACTTAAAAGCTTTCATTAACAGCTTCCATCTGATACCCATATTGTACAAACACATCCAAGGGTACCTTGGTCCACCTTTTCGGCTATATCTCGAGACCCTGGTACTCAGAGATCTAAAAAATACTCTGTATTAAAGCACTCATCAGTAGCTTTGATTTGATACCCACAATGTAAAAACACATCCTAGGGTTACCCGGGTCCTCGTTTTGGCTTCCGGCAGCGCCACCTGGTGGCGAGTGGAATCAACAAGCATATTATACTAACCTTCACCGTGGAAAAATATATATATATACCAAATTTCATAATAATCGGCCCAGACACACACGACCAAAATGTATTCAATTCTAATGAATGCTATGTGCGGTACAAAAAATACGTGCGGCAAATAGCGAAAACACACTCACTTAACCGACGTACCGCACACACACGCGTTATCGGATTTCAACCAAACTTCACAGAAACCTTTGCCAAAGCAGCACCAACAATGTGTGAAACTTTCATTGTTTTCCTTACACGCATTGCTGAGATTACCTCGGACAAATGCACACTTTTTTCGGCTTAATTTTTATATACATAATAGGTCTATTTATAAGTTCGTGCGGTTTTACAACAGATGGCGTAACTTGATTATTATTCCATCGATCCACATTTCCAAACATTCATTGGAGAGCTACTGTCGTAAGGCACAAACGTCAGTATAAGTTTTTTATTTGAAGCGTAAACAACAATATTTTTACCACACTTGAAAATGTCGAATTTCGTGCCAAATAATGTGTTTTTGCGGGGAATTCTTCTTCATTATTTTAATATGAAGAAAAAAGCAGCCGAAAGTCATCGTATCTTGGTGGAAGTTTATGGTGAGCATGCTCTATCTGAGCGAACGTGCCAGAAGTGGTTTGCACGCTTTAAAAGTGGTGATTTTGGCTTGGAAGACGAAGAACGCGAGGGTGCGCCGCCAAAGTTCATGGATGCCGAATTGGAGGAATTGCTCGATCAAGATCCGGCTCAAACGCAAGAAGAGGTTGCAAAAACTTTGGGAGTTGATCAATCAACCATTTCCAAACGTTTAAAAGCCATGGGAATGATCCGAAAGGTAGGCCATTGGGTGCCGTATGAATTGAAGCCAAGAGACGTTGAACGCCGTTTTATGGCATGCGAACAACTGCTTCAACGGCACAAAAGAAAGGGTTTTTTGCATCGAATTGTGACTGGCGATGAAAAGTGGGTCCATTACGATAATCCAAAACGTCGGGCAACGTATGGATACCCTGGCCATGCTTCAACATCGACGTCGGCGCAGAATATTCATGGCCTGAAGGTTATGCTGTGTATCTGGTGGGACCAGCTGGGTGTTGTGTATTATGAGCTACTGAAACCGAATGAAACGATTACGGGGGATGTCTACCGACGACAATTGATGCGTTTGAGCCGAGCACTGCGAGAAAAACGGCCGCAATACGCCGATAGACACGACAAAGTTATTTTGCAACATGACAATGCTCGGCCACATGTTGCACAAGTGGTCAAAACATACTTAGAAACGCTCAAATGGGATGTCCTACCCCACCCGCCGTATAGTCCACACCTTGCGCCATCCGATTACTATCTCTTCCGATCGATGCAACATGGCCTGGCTGACCAGCACTTCCGTAATTACGATGAAGTCAAAAAATGGATCGATTCGTGGATTGCGGCAAAACCGACCGAATTTTTCACAAAGGGAATCCGTGAATTGCCAGAAAGATGGGAAAAAGTAGTAGTAAGCGATGGACAATATTTTGAATATTAAATTTGTAACCATTTTACGTCAATAAAGTTTCAAATTTCGAAAAAAAACCGCACGAACTTATTCATAGTCCTATTATATATATTGGGTATCTGAGTAAATAGCGATGACTTTTAAATTGTAAGAAAATCTTCTGAGTCATAGAGCAACCTCTCTTATTACGATAAGAGGAGGTTGGAAAATGGTACAGTATTCTGAAAGCTAGTGTTTTAACTTTTGGATCATCAGTAGCTTTGTTACTACCGAACTGTACAACAACTTGACAGTTTACTAGTAAACAGAACGAAAGTTAAATGAGTTTTAAACCTAGATATGACTATACAGCGCACGCTCGATAACGTGAACTAATTCAAACCAAGGCAGTTCAGGTTTACAAAAGTGTTCACGTTTTGGAATGCCCAAAAAGACTAAGTAAATATATTTTTTCACAATAAAATTCACAATTTATTCTTGTTTTCGTGATGCCCCCCAATTTGGGGCGAACTTTTTAGTTTCTTTTCTCATGTAAAGGCCAAAAATGGTGATATTTTGAAATGATTGTATGGGGAACCCCCCAGGGGAGTTCCAGGCGGTGTGCCACTGGCATGGGTGGATCGGCCGTCCAAAGTTAGTGGGGGTCGGTCATACATTTGGGCTCGATTGGAGCACTCTAAAGGTGTCAAAGTGTGATTTTTCGTTCGACCCAAATTGGGGGACATCAGAATTCGTTTTAGAGGTATGGTTCCTTCGGCAAAGTTTCTTATTTTGATCCCTAGAATACGATTTTCACAGAGCAATGAGCGACTTTTAAATCGACCCGCCCTACTACATACCATAAGGCGGCCGCCGTACCACCAAAATGAAGGAAGAGTTTTTTCTAATAGCGGTCGCCCTCGGCAGGCAATGACAAACTTCCGAGTATATTTCTGCCATTAAAATGCTTGAATCGGCTTAAAACTGTAGGGCCCTCCATTTATGGAACAATATCAAGATGTACAGCACAAATAGGAGGAGGAGCTCGGCCAAACACCAAAAAGTGTTCCCGCGCCATCTATATTTTTTATATACCCACCCTATAAAACGTTTTAAAAATACTTTCTCGATAAGTTAGTGGTTATTATTAGCTTGTTTTTATCACACAACCTCATTTAGACACTTTTTGGTTTAAACTTTATTTTTTCGAAATCCGACTTTGTACCTCAAGTAAACTGTTTACTTTAGGCACCTAGTCATACGGTTTTGGCACTTCTTTACAGACTATTTTTTTTAATTTTTATTTTATAACCTTCATGTGTGCCTATGGATCACCGCTAGGTGCTCATATCCTTCCGAGCTTTTCTCTCCAAAATATTACGTATTCGCTTTCCTTATTTTTCTTCGCCGGCTCTGTCAGTGAGGCAGCGAATTTATTTGCCGATTTCTTTTCATCAATCTTTGTGTCTGATGAAGATATTCAGGAAGTACATTTGGCAGCCATTCGCCATAATTTCTTGGCGAAAGTGTCTTCGTCAGTAGACTTCGGTACACTAGTTGTATCAGATGATGATGCCATTGAGGGATTGTTAAAGATTAAAAACTCTGCTCATTCGGATGTAGATGGGCTTTCGGTAACTTTGCTTAAAAATTGTCGCTCTTTGGTACAACCTCTTAAGCTAATTTTTAACAAATTTTTGGCCAAAGGAATATTTATTGATGATTGGAAGCTGACTTCAGTCACTCCTATTTTCAAAAGCGGTAATAAAAGCGATATTGCAAATTATAGACCAATTTCCAAATTATCTGCTGTATCTAAACTTTTTGAATGCATTGTTAAAAACAAGTTATATTTTAGCGTTAAACATCTAATTAGTCCTCGACAGCATGGTTTTGTTGCTGCAAGATCTACGTTATCTAACTTATCCGTTTTTACTGATGATTGCCACACAGGCTTCCAGAATGGTTTCCAAACTGACGCGATTTACACGGATTTCTCTAAAGCCTTTGATAAAATCTCCCATTCGATTTTAGTAACTAAATTGGCTTGTCTCGGTTTTCATTCTACGTTCCTTGATTGGATTCGATCCTATTTAATAAAGAGATGCTGTACTGTAGTTATCGATGGAGTTTCTTCGAAACAGTACATGGCCACCTCTGGTGTACCTCAGGGTAGTATTTTAGGATTTTTGTTTATTAATGATATTTATTCGTGTTTTTCCTTTGCTAATTTTCTTCTCTATGCTGATGATCTTAAAGTGTACGCTGAAATAAGAAATTCTAGTGATTCAGCCGCCCTACAGTCCGAGTTGAATAATTTATTTTCCTGGTGCCTTATGAATCGTCTATTTCTTAATATTGAAAAATGTCATAGAATCTCATTTTCTAGGCTTCAAAACCCCCTCTATACCTCTTATGATATCAATTATACATATCTTGCTTCGTCTGATGTGATAAAAGATTTAGGGGTCTTCTTTGATTCTAAACTTAATTTTATCGCGCACCTAAATTATGCCATTTCCAATTCACTTGCTATGCTCGCTTTTGTTAGACGTCACTCATCGCACTTCACTGAACCATATACTCTTAAGATTTTGTACTCTGCGTTTGTGCGGTCCAAATTAGATTATGCCTCTTTTATTTGGAGACCTTATCATGCAATCGAGTGGAGAGGGTTCAAACAATTTTTGTGACCCAATTTCTCAGACCCCAAACCATCATACGACTCACGCTGTCGTTTGATTAGTATCTGTTCATCAAGTGACAGAGGTACGTTTCAGGCAGTTTCTTTTGTCTTCGATCTCGTTAATGGACTAATTGACTGCCCGTTTCTTCTAGAAAGAATACATTTTAATGTGCCTTGCAGGAATTTTCGCCGTTGCAAAATTTTTCATGTTGGCTTTAGGAGGACATTATATAGTGCCAATGCGCCTCTTGTTAGAACGCTGTCTGACATTAACTATCTCGCATCCTTTTTGGATCTAGACTTCTCCAGGGTGAAACATGTATTTAATACCCAATTAAAAAATTTCTTCCTTTGTAAGAAATCTAAATAATTACCTAGTATATATTTGTTAATTTTGTTTCATAAGCTTTAATTTTGTTAATTACTTCTATATAAATACTCTTAGTTCTATGTAGTCTGTAAGAAACTTTGTATTTCTTGACTTACCAAAATGAATAAATGAATAAATAAATGAACAAATTTTTAATGAAAGTTACCTCTATTCCACTTGGTACATTTGGGTTTATATTCTCAAATGTGAGTGATGAGTAGACGAAAATTAATGTCCAGTGATTCCTACTCACATACATATGTATATTATTATCCCAGTTGAACTCACCTGAAAAATAGAAAAAAACAAAATGTTAGCATATCTGTCTTAAAATTTGTTTTAATATAGTAATTTACATTCACTGCTGCTTAGAATTATCGACTGAGATAGATAAATGACTTATATTTAGCCAGATTGGGAAAAGCTTAGCGTATTAGCAGTATTTACTTATTATTTTGTTTTCATCCTATATTAATGATTCAGAATGTTTTGACGCTAGAATTTCATGCTACGAGTTCTGTGTGTTGTCGCTTTCAGCCCCCCACACTCAGCTAACAAAGCTCATAGTCTGGCATGAAGTTCACAGTTCACAGCAAAACTGTGCGTACAAGCCAAAGCTAACTTTTCAACGACTGAGAAGTTAATCCTTTCTAAATGTGCCAAACTTAAATTATTATTTCTCTCATTCATTATTATAACATATTTACCAAAAACAGAAACATTGTAGGAAAACAACAACAAAATTAAAAACACTTCAAGGATCTTGAACGCAAAAGTCTGCGTGCAAATCAAGGCAGGCACAATACCAAGCACTTAAAAATGCCATTAGCAAGACGTTGGATAACCTTTCCTTTTGATAACTTCTATTAAACGTCTTGGTATAGATTCCACTAACTTCAACGCATCTGCGAATGTGATTTTGTTCCACTCATTTACCATTATACGAGGGCGGATCAATAAAAACGTGACTTTTTGTATTTCTGACCTCTTTACTGAAAAAGAAATACTGCTCCTGTCAACAGGCATCTGTCAGTTGACTCCTCCAAAATTTGAACGTGCTGCATCAGTTAGTTTGTGTTTTACCGCTACCTTTATCAGACTACAGTCGACGACAAACGCAATCGTGTAACAACTTCACAGGAAGGTTTGGTGCTATTTAATCGCAATATGGAGGAGTTTTTGCGCCGTTTTGTAACCGTGGACGAAACATGGATCCATCATCACACACCAGAGATCAAACAACAGTCAAAACAGTGGGTTTCTAATGGTGAATCGGCTTAATAAGCACACGAAACTCAGTTTTTTCCATTTTCTCCTCAAATACAAAGAGTAGACTCTCGTGGAAAAGTTTTAAGCTGATTAGGTACGCTGTACTAATATACATAATAGCTAAAGCTTTGTAAGAGCAGTGTGCTAGCGGTCATTGTGTTGCTGAAACAAATAGTCAGACCCCAATCCTCATTTATCCACACATCGCTTCAAATTATCTTTGAAAATGCCCGAATGCAATTTGTGATCCAAAGTTGCCAGTATAAACTCTAAGTTTCCCATTCCTTTTTCAACCACGCACCATTACTCCGCCTCGCCCATGTTTCACAGTCGCTTTCAAATTTTGAACGTCAAGGCCGATTGTTGGTTTTCTACACATAAGTTGTGTACCTTTAATGCCAATGCAGAACTCACTCTCGTCCGTGAAAGGCACCTTATTTCAAAACTCCTTGAGCTTGTTTACTTAATCTTTGGCAAATGCGAGTCGCTTCTGTCGATTTACTAGGGATACCAAAGCCTTTCTTCGTGCAACGCGGCTATAAAATCCAGCTTTTTTCACAGTTCTTCGTACAGTATCTTTGCTAACAGATTTGGAAAACTGATTGATTTTTTTGCAATTTTTCTTGGGTAACTCCAGGGTTATTTTGTACTTGCCGCACGATATATAGTTATTAGTGAATGTCGACGAATGTTCGTGGACGTGATACGTAATCTCCATTTTCTTTAAAGTTTCTAACGACTCTCTGAACTGGGGAATGCGTTCTTCTGACGGTTGTTCCTATTTCGCGAAAACCTTTTCCCTACCTCCCCAAACTTGTGATAATTTTTCTTTCCAGGTACTCCGGAAATTTCGCCGAAGTGGGTTCAAAGAGAGAATTTAAAGTATAGGGAAAGGGTAGGCACTATGGGAGTTCATTGCCCCTCTGCAAACTTCCCAGCCTTTTTTATGAATCCCAGCAGTTTAGCGAATGTAAGAGAATGCAGATCGTCTGTTCTCAGTATATCCGTCCTAAAAATTTACCAACTATTATATGTAAATCTGACGAAGACCGGATAGCGGCAGAAAACAATTTCTGTACTATTCTTATCTCCCAAGATGTACACAATGGATTGTCGTTGATGTCTACCGTGACCATATATCGTTCTTACGGATTGTGCCCCGTAGTTAGTTCCATGCTCGTAGCTCGCTCCTTCTCTATTTGAGAAGAAATCTTGTGCTGATTCTGTTAAGCCATTTCATAAAACACTTGTTTGTTTTGCAGGTATCAGTACTAACGGTTCTTATGAGATTTATTACTGAGAGGCGCGATGTACCCAACTGTCCACTCCGCTTTGCTTAGCCCTAAAATTGACTTCGGTCCAATTGGACGCTCCAAAGAATCACAGCTTACCATTTCATCAGCCGATTCGTTGGCTTGAGCACCACAGCGGTTTTAAAGGCCGCAGCTTGGCTGCCACTGCATCTGATTTAATTCTCTTATTTCCTCGCACATTTCGCCAACTATCTAGTCTACTACATTAAGTTTTGTAAAGGCTTTCGATTTAAAAGCCTTTGCCATTATACTTAAAGTAGTAAAACATCTGAAATGACTGTAGCAGTAAAACGTCGAGTAGAAAAATGGCTTTCAAATTTTTTTCTAGGATTAAAAAAAAAACATATTTTTTGCATCTTTAGATGGCGTACGGATATTCAATACTCTATTCCATATGATTCTCTATATTTTGGAAGTTATTGTTTGTCAAATTTTGGAATTAGAATTAAAGATTTTTTAACAAATAAAACGTAGTAAAACGGCGCAATTATCGCTGAAGTGCAATGAAGTCAAAAAATTAAAATAAAAAGAGTTCATTTGCGGATATTTCAAATCGAACCTTAAATTTACTGCTTGATAAATTTAGGTATTTAGTATATTTTATTTCTTTAAAAAATCTCACCAAAAAACGTTTATTTATGGCGCTAAAAACGGGCTATAAACCAGGTGGCGCATTAAAAATGGGTTTACTTGCGATGACAAAGAATTTCTTTAGCGGAAAAGTGGCAATTGAGCTATGCACATTTCGAAATATCAGCTTTGCCATTAAAATAAATAAAATTATGAATAAAAAGCTTGCATTTTTTCGTACTTAACAAGAAATACGACGCGATTATCTCGGCTGTGCAATAAAGTGTTGATGTAGATAAGAACCAAGTACTGAAAATACGAAAAACGAGTATCACAAAAGTAATTTTTAAATGCACTTGAATCTACCTGCTGCCTGCAAACTTGTGACTTTAATAATAGGACAGAGTGACCCTCTTACACTGTGATTCTTGACAATTCTCAGTTTTCTTAGTGAACAGCTGACTAACATTCATAGTGGAATCAGCGAAGACGTGGGATTAACTAGTGAACATTTTCGGACGATGATTTATAGCGATTTTCGGTGTCGAATATCAAGACGAGAATCCGTAAATGAACTGGAGTCGGGGCCTATTCTTTGCTATTATTAAACGCTGGTACAACGAAGCTAGTCGAGCACGTTCTTCCATCAATGACGAATTTTGTGAAAGTTATTAAGAATCAAGTGCTGTCAGACTACCTTTTGAGCAAGAGAATGACATACCAGAACCGCTAAACACAATATACAACGAAATGGACGACCACATGAAAAGGCAAGTGGAAGCTAGGTGGACTAACCTGACCACATACAAAACAGCGAAAGTCATGTGTAGAACTAACGACAAAAAACTGACTCAATTCGTACTTACGCTCTCGCGAAAGGAATGCAGAACTATCATAGGTATGCTAACAGGTCATAATCTATTGGCTGCACATGCGTACAAGATAGGGATTGCTAATACGGACAAATGCTGAAAATGCAGAGAGGATGTTGAGGAAACTTTAGAACACCTTCTGTGCATTTGTCCGGCATTATTAAAAACGCAACTAAGATGCCTGGGAGCCCCACTGTTTGAGGGTCTGGAAGACGTCTCAAAAGCGAAGCTCCCAGCCCTACTTAGATTCGCCAAAAGCGCTGACATCCTACATGGTGTCTACTTAAGGTATTCATAGAGGTCGGCCTCCATCTGGTATCGCTAGGTACCAAAAGGTCTATGCATGGCTTATTGCCAACCAGGCTTACCTAACCTAACCTATTAAGAATCAGTTCTTGTGCTTGAAAACATTAAACAAAAAAATTGAAAATCTTATGATATGAGATTGCTATGTGCCGTACTGCCGAACTGCGTTAAGCCACCATAGGCGTAGGCAGGTAGGTAGAAGTGGTAATCGGTATTTAAACCAACTTACTCAGACTGTTGTAGTACCATAAGCGTGACTT
Source organism: Anastrepha ludens (assembly GCF_028408465.1). Lineage (NCBI taxonomy): Eukaryota > Metazoa > Arthropoda > Insecta > Diptera > Tephritidae > Anastrepha > Anastrepha ludens. The sequence goes on from NC_071499.1 coordinate 106,467,986, forward strand.
CTGCGGATTTTTAATATTTCTATACGTTTCTCGAACGAAATCGATCTAATTTTAGTAAGTCGTTGATTTTGCACTTAAAGCCCTTGCCTCATTTGAAATGGTGTTTCTTGATTGTTTTTGTAAAAGCATGTAAGGCGGAAACGAAAAAAGAGGATTTTTTATTTTTGTTTTGAGTATTTTATTTCATGATCCATTGTTAAAAAATAAAAACTCTTTTTGGCCATACGAGGTTTGTACAAAAAGTTGTCAGCCTTCAAAAAAAGGTTTTCACAAGAAAAATGGACACAGATATGGCCGGTTCTACTGAACTGATTTTGATGAAATAAAATTTAAATAAAGTAGAATTAATGTCGTTATCGTGTGAACTATGAGCATTCGAAAAAAAAAATTTTGTATTTTTGCGGACGTCTAAAGTAAAAAAGGTCAAAAAACGGGTTTTCATCTTTGAACCTCCGCCATTTTGTCAATTTTGTTTTTCTACGATCTTTTTCACAGGATAACGGCATGCATACTGAATAAGCACCTTTTCGTCTTTTTGACTTCAAACACCTGTGAGTCTCGGAATCCATGTCGACCATTTTTTGAAGGCTGACAACTTTGTGTACAAACCTCGTATGGCCAAAAAGAGTTTTTATTTTTTAACAATGGATCAGAAAATAAAATACTAGAAACAAAAATTAAAAATCTCTTTTTCGTTGCCGTTTTACACTCTTTTCAAGAAACACCTAAAAAACACCATTTCAAATGAGGCGAGGGCCTGAACCCCCCATTGGGCACCAAGGTCGGCCCAGACTGGCTTTTTCAATCTTGGGTGTGAGTTTAACATATTTGTATTACAGCTAGCGCCTTCAGCCTCCAGATAGCTTCCTAAAATGTAATTGTCGATTTATGGATATAACCTTTTTAAAAATGATCCTCGAAAGGGATGAAAAAAGGACAGACCCCGATAAAGGTTTTAAAAAAGGTATTCAACGGAGGTTTAAATATGTCAAAATACACGCAATCGAATGCTAAGTCGAACTAAAAAGACTTTGCTACTTGCCATTAATATTATACTTGCCAGACCTCATGCAATTAAAACTTTAATTGAGGTGAATGCAACATATTCTGATTTTTCCTGATGGCTAAAAATCGTGGAAATGTCCGAAAACAAGTTTGATAGAGAAAACAAATAAAAACACCAACAATTAAAATAATGCGTTTATAAAAATAATTGCACCATACGATTTTACCCACACAGGCACATTTTTAGTAAGCACTAAATGCAACGTTAACAGGGTCAATGAGCGCTACATTTTATATAACCTCTTTATTTATTTGTTGCATTTGTTTTAGGTTTTTGTCTCTTCGCTTCAATAAATCGCGCTAACCAGACTGGTTAAGGGAATTTTCGGGTCAGCAAAACTTTAACCAAAGCGCCTGCAGCTAAAAACGCTTTACCACAGTACCATTTCAACTGAGGGCCGAAACGGTTTCGAACGCGCATAACTTAATAAAGGAAACAATTAAACTTTGGCTTGTCTTTTTTTACGCGTATCCGCGCTTTCGGTTTGCTAGTGAAATGTTGGGCCTAGATGGTATGGGCACTCTGTGGCGCTTCCTGCTCACCGCCCTCCCAAGCGCTCCAATTATCGTATTACTATACGAGGGTATGAAAGTCTATCGGCCCGATATCGTTGACGAAGCGAACCGGCCGCGTGCTATCAATATTTTGAATCTACGTGACAGCTATGATTTTGTGATTGTTGGCGGCGGTTCAGCAGGCTGTGTACTCGCAGCGCGTCTCTCAGAGGTGCACCATTGGAGTGTGTTGCTGCTGGAAGCCGGTGGTGAGAAGCCCATTCTAGCCGAAGCTCCGATGCTATTTCCTATGTTTCAACGCAGCGAATTTGATTGGCAATACCGCACGGAGCCATCTGATCGTTACTGCCTGGCAATGGTAGGCAAAAGTTGTTTCTGGCCGCGTGGCAAAATGTTAGGGGGCAGTGGCGGAATAAATGCAATGCTGCATATACGCGGTAATCGGCGCGATTACGATCACTGGGCGGAATTGGGTAACATCGGTTGGAATTATGAAAATATTTTACATTATTTCAGAAAATTGGAGGATATGCGCGTGCCAGGCTTTGAAAACCAACACTTCTACCATGGGTACGGCGGACCGGTTACAATCGAGCACTTTAGGTCTCCCTCGCCGTTGTTAGATGTTTTCATGCAATCGGCGGCTGAACTGCACGCTGTATGTTGCAAATTGCTTTGAATTTGTTAAAGAAAAAAAACAAAGAAAAAATTGTGATATTTTTATTCTTTCATTAGCTAAATCCATATAACGACTTCAATGGCCGCAGGCAAACCGGCTTCGCTGTACCACATGCCACAATTCGCGATGGTTTGCGTTGCAGTCAGGAAAAAGCCTACCTACGCCCCGTGTGGCAACGCCCCAATCTTGATATTGTGCTGCAAGCCTTTGTAAGTCACATTGCTATCGATGAGCAAACGCAAGTGGCGCACGGCGTGCATTTCGAACACCTGGGTTTCACGTATAAGGTTGAGGCTAGACGGGAAGTCATACTCTCCGCCGGCGCCATTGCTAGCCCACAATTGTTGATGGTTTCGGGCATAGGACCGCCGCATCAACTAACTGAACATGGCATACCACTGATACACCCCCTGCCGGGTGTGGGTATCAATCTGCAGGATCACATTTCGAGCGTTGGCTCACAATACCGCATCGACAATACTGTAACTGGTCAACGGCTTTCGGTCGCCGTGACGGAGATGTTGAATGTGGAATCAGTAGATGCGTTTCTTCATGAGGCGGATGGATTCTTCTACGGCAATCCGTTGTGTGAGGTCATGGGCTTCTTGAACACCAAATACCAGGATCCCAAACTCGATTGGCCTGATATTCAAATATTCATGGGCAGTTCTGGCTATGGTGCAGATGGTGGATTGATAGGCAGACGCGGTAGTGGAGTTACATTTGCTAATTATGAAAATGTTTTCGAACCAATGATTTACTCCGATTCCTTCCTCCTGACCACATTGTTGATGCGTCCAAGAAGTCGCGGACGTCTCGAATTAAAATCAAGTGATGCGCGAGTACACCCGCGCATATACGCCAACTATTTCGATGATCCTTTGGATATGGCAGTACTGGTAAGTGTAAGTGAATATTCACAAAGTACCCGAGAAATAGCTTCTGATAATTGTCACAGGTTGAGGGCCTTAAGCTGGCGCATCGTTTAACCCAAACGCCCATCATGAGACGACTTAATGCCACATTGAACATTTTCGAGTGGCGCAATTGCCCTGAAGTGGAATACTTGAGCGATGCCTTCTGGGAGTGCATAGCACGCTTCTACTCACAGACGATCTACCATCCGGTGGGTACTTGTAAAATGGGTGTCCATAGCGATCCGTATGCGGTGGTGGATCCACGTTTACGTGTTTATGGTGTGAAGGGTTTGCGAGTGATCGATGCCAGCATTATGCCAACAATAGTAACGGGCAATACGAATGCGCCGGTCGTTATGATTGCCGAGAAGGGGGCAGATATGATTAAGGAGGATTGGTTGCGGTATGGAGGCGGACGATAATAAGAGGATTTTTTCATTTTAATTTTAATTTAGATTTAGCTAGTAACTTTTTGTACTTGTAGTTGTAAAGTGATTGAATGGAGAATAAGATTCATTTTTTTTTTTCGAATGGTTAAATGTAGATAATTTTTTTGTAATGAATCTTTTAGTTTGGCAAATTGATAAGTAAAATAAGAGGAAAGGATTTTGGTGATGATGATGAGTTTTGTCATCGAGGTATTTAAAAGAGGTATTGAAAGCCATTTATAAAAATGCATATTCGAAATAAGAAAGATAATTTAGACCAGACCAAGAAAACCGTCGGAGGATGCTTTTTTTATTTTAATAAATTTTTCATACAAATTTAGTTCATTCCACAACAAGTATCAAATAAATGGAAGTTTACAACTTTGTATAATATTAATAAAAATTCGACAAATTTTCATAAAAATTCCAAATTTTTTAATAAGAATTTGGTAAAAAAATAATGTCCATTTTAATGCGACCCTTTAACTTTTATTTGGAGCATAGGACGTCAACCACTCTTCTTCGTCAACGGACACGGTTTTGTGCTACGGATCTTAGTTCGTTTCACGATAATCCAAGAGACTTCATTTCAGCTTTTGTTGGCTTTAGCAAAGTGCGATGCCAGTTTTGTAGAGCTCAGCGGGTATACCAACTATGCCGGCAGTCTTGCCATTCGTTATTTGTTTTATTACAGAAGAGATTTCAGCCAGATTGGCTGGTGATGCTTTTATTCTTGAATTTATTTCGATATTATCGTTGCAAACTGCGGACTTGGCGATAGAGAGTTCAAGTACGTAGTACGTTTTAAAGTGACTTAAAATTTTTTAGAATTTTTTCCCCTGACCGCATTTTCTTCATGCAAAATCATGCATTCGATAGAGTTAAAATTGGGATTTTAGCTGTATGGAATTCGTTTAAATTGTAATTCATTTACGCAAAATAAATTAAACCTCTTAAGTTTATAAACAAACAAAAACAGAAAAACGCGTTTATCGTAAATTGCTTCATTGTCATTTAATATTCCCTAGCAATAACCTACTTTATCATTGTGACTATAATCGAAAATTCGCAAAATTGCTTTTTTTTCTTTCAATAAATGAAAACAAAGCAGAAATGCCCTTGAAGTATAGGAAGAAATAACAGAGCTTATTACTGAAATGCTGAGCAAGGGGAACTGAAACTTGACACTCAAAATTAAACAACGCATTGCCGGGTATTTTTTTGTGCCCTTATTATTCCACTTGGGAATATAAAGCTTCATCGAAACATTTATGCCTTATTGTATTGTATTGTATTCTATTCTATTCTATTCTACTATTCTATTCTATTCTATTCTATTCTATTCTATTCTATTCTATTCTATTCTATTCTATTCTATTCTATTCTATTCTATTCTATTCTATTCTATTCTATTCTATTCTATTCTATTCTATTCTATTCTATTCTATTCTATTCTATTCTATTCTATTCTATTCTATTCTATTCTATTCTATTCTATTCTATTCTATTCTATTCTATTCTATTCTATTCTATTCTATTCTATTCTATTCTATTCTATTCTATTCTATTCTATTCTATTCTATTCTATTCTATTCTATTCTATTCTATTCTATTCTATTCTATTCTATTCTATTCTATTCTATTCTATTCTATTCTATTCTATTCTATTCTATTCTATTCTATTCTATTCTATTCTATTCTATTCTATTCTATTCTATTCTATTCTATTCTATTCTATTCTATTCTATTCTATTCTATTCTATTCTATTCTATTCTATTCTATTCTATATTCTATTCTATTCTATTCTATTCTATTCTATTCTATTCTATTCTATTCTATTCCATTCTATTCTAATCCTTACTGCTTCTAAATTACGAAGATTAGAACGTCTCCGGGTATTACGTGGACGACCGGGTTGTCTGTATCCCTGAGGGTTCCATTCCAAAGCTGTTTTTCTTATGCTTTCCCTGTCCTTTTTGAGAGCGTCCTTATACCATCTTTTGGATTGGTTTGTGCTCGGTGATCTGCCACAAGCCCGCATTTCGCATGGTTTTAGACCGAAAAACTTTACATATAATCCGATGGCATTTGTTTGTAAAATTGTACAACGCATTGCCATATATAAGCCATTTGAATACATAGAATCACCTATCAGGAAGGACTTCCACTTCTATGTTTTTTAACGCAGCTGCAGAGGCGAAGGGGTCCAACATTACTTCGGACATTTCCCCACTCTGGTTAGGATAAGACACCGTCACCTTCAAAATATTTCTTCATAAAGCACAATTAGCTGTTCAACTTTATGGAAAGGTAAAGAAGAGTCGAGATAAGGGCTCCTTTAAGTTATGCTACCTGTTTTTATGCCAAGTTTTCGTCCTTCTCGGCAAGTTTATGCTTTTCGCTTCCATTCGAAGAACGTCTGCGACTGAAGCGCATCAAATGATCTTAAATACTTGTGGTGAAACGCTTATTAGTGAAAGAGCGTGTCGTGAGTGGTACGAGTCTGATCGTTTCAAGAGCGATGATTTTAACGTCGAAGACTGGCATAGCGGTGGAAGGCGGAAAGTCTTTAAAGATTTAAAATTGGAGGCACCACTTGATAAAGACACAGATCAAACCAAAAATAATGGCCAGAAATCATTGGGAGTGACTCAGCAATCTATTTCGAAATGATTCAAAGCTATGTGTCGAATTCAAAAAACGATTTTCTGCTTGTGGGCCAACTTATTTTGATATTTTATAAACTATTAACACCGAGTGAACGAATCATAGCCGACCTGTATCGAATGCGTTTAATGCATTTGAGCCAAGTACTGAATAAAACTGGCATCATATTCATGTTATTGCCTTAACAAAGACTCATTGGACGAGCGTGTGAATACGTGTGAAATGGGCGGACAGTTGTCTGCTGTCGAATCCCCGATGACTTGGCAGCCGAAGTTACTCTCACAATTTTGTTTCAAATGGCAAAGCGTTTTAATCATCCTTAGGGAAGAAACACTGTACTGGGAAGTCTTACCTCACACACCCTTATCTCCCTTGACGTTGCACTCTTTAACTATCATCTATCTGTTTTGCACAGCATTTTCACTATTTTCAAGAAGTTAAAAAATGCATAGATTCATGGACCGCCACTCCTTTTTGGAATAGTTTTTTTTGCATTAAGTGAGCCACTATGCAGTTTTCTTTTTGGAAAATATTTCGAAGCTGATTTATTCGCTGTGGTGGGATATGTATATAATACATTACCTCGACACCCCTAAGAGGTGTACACTAAAGAGCTGAAACAATTTGTCTGAACCATGATGACCAATACGTCAGTCGACAGAAATAATAATAACACTACATAACATAATAACTCCCTACATCAATACTTTGTTTCCAATAGGCAGAAGTTAAGGAATTTTGTATTTTGTGATTTTGGCTCTTCTGGACTCTGCCATTGGGACGATTGGCCTTGGTTTCGATGTCATAACTAAATACCCATGATTCGTCACCAGTTATGCCCCTTTTAAGCAAATCTGGATCATCGTTGATGTCATTCAACAATTCCTGAGCGATGCTCATGCGACGTTGTTTTTGGTCAAAATTCAACAATTTTAGAACGAACTTCGCTGCCCCATGCTTCATGCCCAAAGTCACTGCAAAGATTGCATGGCATGAACCAACCGATATGCCGACATTCTCAGCAAATTCTCTAATGGTGATTCGAAGATTCTCCATAACAATTTTTTTCACTTTATCAACATTTTCATCGATTGTATTGCTGAAGTTTTTTATGTAACGCAAGTACGAGACTAGCCCGAAATCGTCCATAGTCGTCACTATCTTGTATCTCAACTGGTAACATTTTCTCGATCACGGCCACCACAGAATAGCAGAGAGGAAGAAAGTTCAATAGTTGTTGGTTAACCAACAAATTTTCTTCTCCAAGTTGTGATGGAACACTGCTGAATTGCCATCGATCAAATATTAAATATGCTTAGGATCGGGTGTTTTTTAGTTGCATGAAAACTATCGATATTGATAACTGTGGTTTGACAGCTGAGAATGGCAAACTGTGTTCATTTTTCCGTTCAATAAGGTTTGGTAGGTTAGGTTGAAGCGGTTGTCTTGTGGGACACACTCAGGCTCATAGCCCATTGTGATGCATTTCTCCTAAAACCTATTTCTGCGGAACTGAGAACTTCCAATTCGTTAAAGAGTTGTTTGCCTAGAATAGCAAATCTTCCTCTGGATAGGTCAGGACAATGGCACAGAAGGTGCAAGATTGTCTCCTCGTCTTCCTCATCAAGACAACTTCTACAGAAGTCGTGTGCTTGCACACCCATCCTTTGGGCGTGCCTACCTATTAGGCAATGTCCCGTTATGACTAAAATCAGTGTGCTAAGACTGTGTTTATTTTGGCTTAGCAAAGAATCGGCCACACGTGATGGGCGATTTTGCAGGTGGCTACATTACGCCATCTTTCGTTTGATTTCCTTACGATTTCTTCAAGGATAAGTAGCTTACATGTTTGTAACGGAATGCCTATGTCATTGTCTATGCACTTATCGGTCAACTTGGTGCCGAGTCTCGCTAGTTCATCGGCTCTACAGTTACCCTCAATGTCGCGATGGCCAGGAACCCATATTATCCTTAGGCGAAATGACTCAGCCAGCTCGTTAAGAGATGTGCGGCATTTCATGGCTACCTTGGAGGTTGTCGACTGCTTTGTGAGGGATTTTATCGCCGCCTGGCTGTAAGTGAAAATGTAGATGTCATTTCCCGATATCGCATCAAACTGTACCAGTGTCGCGGCTTTCGTTATTGCCATCAGTTCGACCTGAAAGACACTACAGTAGTCGGGGAGCCGAAAACTGAAGGAGATCCCCAGGTGCTCGGAATATACACCTCCGCCCACCCTGCTCTCGAGCTTTGAGCCATCTGTGTATACATGGATAGACTCGCCCTGTCTTATATCGTTCCGTTCCCACTCTTCCCTTGAGGATAGGAGGGTTGTGAACGATGTAATGGCAAGTGTGGGCGGAAGTGCATAGTCCACCAATCCGGGAATCTCCGAAGTGCCAGCCAGGATTTTGCCGTGACCGTAGCTCTTATTTGACCACTTACTTAGAGTGCACTTTTGTCTATTTTACGTGCGGCTTACATGTTGGCACCATCATCGGTCCTTATTTCTTTCTATATAAGAAAGAGCTGCTTAAGGAAGGAGTTTGTGACTAAATTTTTGCTTCCAAAAATGAATCACCTAAGCACTGATGACATTTGCTTCCAACAAGACGGCGCAATTTGCCATACAGCGCGTTTAACATCCGACTTATTGGACTGATCGGATGTAGCTCGTAGCTGCAGCGGATGCCGGATATTATATTCAATAAATAAATTCCGTGAAATTATCTACCAGTTCATAATAAAACAAACTTCATTCCAATTCATGTGTACCAATTCAATTATCATAAAAGAAGACACTACAGTCAAAGTAGTGCTCTTAATCAATAACTGCAAAAGTCCAATGAACATATCAACAGCTCTAAAGTTCTTCGCCTATTCAGCAGGCACTGGCGGCATTACTATCCTGATTGAGACTAAGCAGCAATCAACAAATGGATCGAACGCGTTCAGCTGGTTTTTGTTTGTTGTTTTCTTTGTTTGCTGTATACCGTAACTCGACGTCTGAATGCGTCAACCGCTGAGAATGCGAAAGCCGTGCAAAAAGTTTCCATCATAAGTAGTGTTACCACTTATTAATATTGTGAAGTGAAAATATTTTGCTTGCGTCGAATTATTTGAACTGGGGGAAAATCTGAATGCGATTTTCCAACAGCTCACCTTTACCTCTTCTTTTTAGCGATAACACGATTTTACAATTTTACGAGTAATTGACGCATGCAACGTCTGCACTTGAAATTTTTTGATCGTGCCATCATTTATTTTCCATTTCATAGGTTAGGTTAGGTTAACCAGGTTGCTTGTCAAGACAAGACACTCGGTGGCCCTAAGGCTCATTTTGCTACCTGCATTTGATTTCGATCTCCTAACTAAGTTACTTACACCACTTAGATCTTTCAAAGAAGATTTAGGTCGCTTCAATTTTGATGCGAATTTGAGATAGACGAGTTTTAAAGAGGTTTATTTCACACACACGATTAGTTACGATACTTGGGATCGGACATAAATCAGTTTCTCATAACCGAAAGAACAAGTAGAAAATATTTTCAGCTGTGGATTTGTATAAGTTTGCAGCAGAAGTAGCCGTTTTCGGGCTGTGCTTTGGATAGATTTAGATGAGATTGAATTGCTCAATAGTTCCTTTATATCGCTGAGCATTTTATGGCAACAGGCAAGCTGGAATCACAAGCCTGAGTTAGAAATATATGAATTTTTCGAAAGAAGTGTGGAGAGAGGACAAATATGAAACTGCTCAGAATTTGATACTTTTCAGCTCTGCCAGTAAGTTGGACATCCAACATAAGTTTCCACGGTGTGCTGAAATGACAAGCATATAAGAGCCAGTGTAGACTAAATGTAGCAGACTAAAATTTGTTGAGGTTTTTTACGGAGCTGAATCCGAAACTGATTTCAATATTATTATTATTATTATTAATATTATTGGGCCGTAGCGCATTGCGACCTCTAATGTGGTCTATTGTGCTAGATCAAGAACCTATAATTGGTGGCTTCTAATGAATTCAAGCTACTTCAAGTTTTTTGTTCCATCAGCACCAATGGATTTAGAGTTACTCACTTAGGTGTGTTAGTCTTCGTCTAGCGAGAGCTGCGCATTCGCAGTGGATGCAATGTTCTTACTACAATGTTCCATATAGTATTCAGTAACACTTCACAAGCCTTTTCCATCCATGTTTAGGAGCCTATTTGATGGGATAACCACCCATTGCTATCGATTTTTTAAAGTTTGGCCCAAAGACTCCCGTACTGGTTCTACTATCCGCCAGTTTCTATTCACCTGTATATCAGATTCTCGAGCAAGGTTCAATATATGGGTTACCCCATCGCTTAGTGCGCCTAATCTAAAACATATTTCTTTAACACATTTCTAGAGACCTTTAGCGCAGGAGTTATTGCATCATGCAATTGCATTAAACGATTGTTTATGAATTTCGATGTAGCTTCCATATATACTGTGAAATTTTCGATCCTTTGGTTAAAATAGTTTCAGCACTTCAGGTTTTTGACACATTAAGAGTGCAAAACACACTATTTTTGTCTATATTTTAGATTACGTACAATAATGGGATTTTTTTTTATGTAATACCGTCGTGTTTTTATTATGCCCAAATTCTTGTAAGATTTAAAGTACCACTTTTTCCTTTTTGACCCATTTTCATGCGTAAAAAATATTTATTTGCTTCAGAGATCTCCGCCGTTGAATTCGAATTTGAGTCTGATGTTAGAGAGAAATCGCTTTGATGCTGAATACTGACGAGAAATATAGCCAGAAAAATAGAGAAAATGGGTGCCGCATATTTTTGTTCAAAACCTTCATTCTTAGTCCTCAAACCAAGAATCGGCACATGCCGTTTTTGTTCATAAATCTCTGCCAATACTTGGCTCTCGATTTCGTTAGGTCATATACGTAAGAACTGACACCAAAGGAGCGATTTAATCTTCAAAATTAGTCACCCATCTTTCAATATTCAGCAAAAAAAGTTCAGTCAATAATCGATTGACCAATCACGAGCGATGACAACCTTTATGGTTAAGAGAAAGTGTTCCCAGAACAGATTAAATTAAGTTATTTTATGCTTCCTTATTTTTGTTGGCGTTTTTAGCTTTTGGAAATAATTTCTGTTATATGTTCGAGCTTTAATTAAAGCATAAAATAACTTAATTTAATCTGTTCTGGGAACACTTTCTCTTAACCTGACAACCTTTATGTTAGGATGCTATAGAGCCTAGTGAGAGAACTGAAGAGAATAGCAAAAGAGTTAACTCAAGGGCATTTTTGTATAGAGGCTGAGGAGTTTAGGAGCCAAGGTTGCTGAGGAATTGCTGAATTGAGAATAAGAAGTTTGATCAGATTGGAAGTATTTTTTTCCAATAGGATAAATACATAATTTCTTTCAGTTTCCATTGAAGTTTCATCTTGGAAAGATTTACGCATCAACAACGTCTACAAATCGTACAATTGTGTTACGAAAATTGACGCACTGTGAAAAATATAACTGCGCGCTCAGGCCAACTTATGGTGTGCATAGCCTAACCGTCCTACCGAACGCACTATTCGGCAAACCATGAGTAAAATTGCGAATAATTTTGCATTATTGGATGACACTCGACCGATTAAGCCACGTACAGCACGAAGTGAAGAAAATATTGCGGTTGCAAATGAGAGTTTTACCGTGGACCCGGAAGAATCTATTCGGTGCCGATCTCAACAACTTAGCCTATCTTATGGCACTACTTGGGCGATTTGACGCAAATATCTTGGTTCAAAACTCGCCGGAGATCCGCGTTTTGGGACCGGAATTTTGTGAAACGATGAGACCCAGTTTTGGCTTAATGGTTACGTCAATGAGCAATGGACCGAAGGTCAAACCGAAGCCATTCAAAAACATCCATTGAAAACAACCGTTTGGTGCGACCTATGGGTTGAAGACCATATTTCTTCAAAGACGGGGCTAACGCCAATGTAGCGGTGAATGGCGAACGCTATTGCGCCATGATTACCAACTTTTTGATACCGGAAATTAAAGCCCATGATCTCCCCAACATTTGGTTGCAACAAGATTACGTTGGCGCTACTTGCCATGCAGACCGTGAAACAATGGATTTACTGCGTCCTCGTTTCGGTGTGCTACTCATTTCTCGTCCCGGACCAGTGGATTGCCCACCGATCGTGTGATATCATACCTTTGGACTTTTATTTGTGGAGGTATGTAAAGTCTAAATGCTTTGTGAATAAACCAGCTTCGATTCAGGCCAACAACGATTGGAAGTTATTCACGAGATACCGACCGAAGTTCGGCAGCGAGTCATTCAAAATTGGTGTTCACGGATGGCCGAATTACCGCGCAGTTGCGGCCAACATTAGAAAGAAGTTATCTTTAAAAAGAAATGTCGTGAATGGTTCTACACAAAATAGAATAAAGATTGCCCAATCAATTTCAATTTTTGTTGTTTTATTTTTTAAAATCCGATGCCTCTAAATTGCTCATCCTTTATAATAAAAATTGGGTAATATTCATCTAAGTTCGTTGTTTTATTTTCTTTTTAAAAACATGGTTAAGGTGAAGAAACCCCAGTATCAAGATAAAAGTTACTAAAAATTCGTGTTACAGAAATTTATTCATCTTTAAAAGCCAGAGTGAATTTGTACGCAAGTAATAGGAAAAATTATTTTGCACATTTTCTCGGCATTTCTACCCAAGGAAATAGGATTAGGTTGCATCTGAACTATTTTCCCAGATTCAATCACTTGACAACATTGAAAGCGAAAAATACAGGGTGGGCCATATAGCGTTTGCTTTTTGAACCACCTATTTTTTTGAGAATGGTAACACAAATGACATGTCAAATGTGTTCATAATTTACTTAAAAGTTTGACATTTACGAAATGGGACGCTATACGCTTGAACAAAATTGGGAAATATTGAAAACCTATTTCCAAAGTGGTGAGTCTTCATCTTCTTTTCTGATTTTCGCATCAGTGGCTACGTCAATAAGCAAAATGGTCGGATTTTGAGCTCAGAAAATCCACGCGTTACTGTAGAGAAGCAAATGCATTCACAACGAGTCACTGTTTGGTGCGGTTTTTGCTCTGGCGGCATCATCGGGCCATTTTTTTTCGAAAATGAGCAAGGAGCCGCGGTTACAGTAAATGGCGAGCGTTACCGTGACATGCTCAACGAGTTGACTCCAAAAATTGAAGAGGATGACATGGACGACATTTGGTTTCAACAGGACGGTGCAACTTGTTACACTGCCAAAGTTACACTCGAACTTTTGGCTACCGTTTTTCAAAACCAAACAATCAGCCGAAATTCCGATATCAATTGGCCACCTCAGAGCTGTGATTTAAGCCCGTTGGACTATTTTTTATGGGGAGCCGTTAAGGACAAATGCTATGCGAACCATCCAGAGACGATTGATGCTTTAAAACACGAAATCGAAGTTGCCATTCATGAAATTGGAGCCCAAACAATCGAAAATGTGCTTAAAAATTAGGTTGATCGAATGGCCTACTGTGACAATATTCCATCTTCAAAATAAAAAAAAAAAAGTTCGAAAAAATATTGATTAGTTTTTTTTTATAGCCGATTGAAAAAGCAAATTTTACATGGCCTACCCTGTAGTATTCCGTCCTGACACAAATCACCGATTGAGAGTAAAGTCAATGAATCGGCGCGCATGCGCTGAATTGTATACACAGCAAGTCACCAATAAATAAGTGACAGGTTGCAGGTGCAACTTTTGAGCGCGCCAGTCTTATGCACTTGCCTCGCACGTAAAGCGTAAGCGTAAGCGTGAACGTATGTGTGACATAGTGACGTTTAACACACACAAAGCAACAAGCATTACAAACAAATGTAAAAAGCATAATAAATATATAAAGAATAATAAATATATTTGAGCGATCAGTAGCCAATTGAATTTGTAGTGAGAATGTTGCTGTTCACGCGCAGTTCGAATTTAAATCGAGCACTTTGCCGCTTAACGCTTGGTTTGGCGCTGCTGATGGTGACCGTGAGTGCGCAGGGCCGACGTGATCAGTTCATCATACGCGTCGCAGAGCTACCTAGTGACCTGGGCGATGCACGTGCGGGTGGTGTCTCTAGTTTAAATTTTGGAGATCTCTCAACAACGGGTTTGGGTGGAGGCGCTACACAAACGGAGCTGCAAGCACCTGATGTGGTAGTCGAGGGTGAGCACAAATGCTGTGCTAAGTGGCGCACACAGTGATTATGTGAGTTGAATTAATTTGAACTATTCTGTTTGTGTTTTTTAGGTTTAAACCTGTTGCAACGTAATGATCTGGTGGCAGCTGCCGGGAATGCAGAGCCGCCTCGACCACAGCAACGCGTGCGTTTGAATCTGAATAGCGGCCTGCGACGGCGTTAATTTAATGGAGAAGACAATAGAAAATATATGAATGCAAAAAGAGCAGATATACACGCTGAACTACTGTGTTAAATTCGCAGATTTTTTTTCGTAATTAAAATACAGTCACTATAAGCTTAAAATGTATTTCAACACTGGCGATTCTATCGCAATTAAATTTTTTTTATGAGTGCGCTTAATCCATTGTAATCGTATGTTTTTCAGCTGAATGCCATTCCATGCGAATTATTGTATTGAAAGTGTTATTTTTCAATTATTACGCTAATTTAGTTGCATTAAATCAATGATGAAGCGGTTGTCTTGTCTTGACAACCTTGAATGATAATACAATAATAAAGACAGAAGTGAGCACTACACTTGGAATGTAATTGTCGTTTCTGCTTCGATGATACAAAGCATATAATTATGGATCAGTAAAATTATGTATTTATGTGAACTAGGAAAAAATGATTAATTTTGCTTATTAGAAACTTCTAACACGGGCAACTAAGCCCCTGAAGCTTTAGATGTAATTCGCTTTACTTCAGCAGTGAAAGGTCAATTTTTGCCTAGTTATTTATTTAATTATATAATTTTTTAATTTATTTATATTATATATAATTCGCACTTACGTGCTTTATTTGGAGTTTCTTCGAGCTTCTCTAGCAATTTGTGGCGTGCGTCATGTTGTTCTACTATAAATAGAGGGACCTACAGTTTTACGCCGACTGCGGACGGCAGGTAGTTTTTTTATGAGGAGAGTTGTCATGGCATTAGATTAGATTTGAGGGGGGTTGGGCAAGTCCAAGCACTCAGTCAGTAGACCATTGTACTACACCCGGATAGAAATCAGTAGAAAGAATAGAGATAGGAAAGATAGGAGGTGGATGGTAAAAACGGATAGATTAGTTTGAGGTCACTCTTCCACAAATCTGATGAATTTTAAGAGATCCGGAAGAGGAAGAGTATGAACTTTGTCCATACTCAGTGTATCGCAACCCAATATCCTAAGTCTGATTCTGGCAAATGTAGGACAGCTACAGAGAAAATGCTCTGCAGTGTCGTCATTCTCAAGACAGGATATGCATATTGGGCTGTCCACGACCCCCATGGTAGCCATATGCTGACCACAGATGTTGTGCCCTGTGATTACACCCACCAGTACTCTCAGGTCCTTCCTGCTGAGTTTTAGAAGGAAGGTCGCTGTTTTCCTGTTTGGTTCTTTCCCAAAGCACTTGGCTACTCTGCACGAGTTCAACTCAGACCAACGACCTCTGTGAGTAGACCTCATGAAGTCGTCAATCCATAGTTGAATCGATGCGGAATTAACACCTAGAAAGGTTTCAGGGACTATTGGCATACTTGCAGAGCCTTCATTTGCCAATTTATCAGCCAACTCGCTCCCTGCAATACCAGGCACCCAAATAAGACTAACTTTGTTGTGTTTTGCAACACTGTTCAGTTTTGTTTTACATTCACCGACCAACTTCGAAGAGCAGCGTGGGTTAGCAAGGGCTTTCAGTGCAGCTTGACTGTCACTATAAATTCCAATACTGTTGCCCCGCCACTTTTTCTCATTTAGCCAGTACGCCACATTCAAGATGGCATACACTTCCGTAAGGAATACCGTGGACATCTGTCTTGTGGCATAGATCCGCTTCCATTGCTGGTTTTGGATCCGTCGGTGTAGAAAGTGTGCTGGTATCCCGTTAATAGGTTCTCTGGACTTAACCATTGATCTCTATCTGGAATCAAAACATCATACTTCCTACCGAAGTTAACGACAGGCACTCGATTGCCCACCGGCATCGAGAACAGTGTGCACCGCTCCGACAATTGGTGGTATACCTGACAGTGGCCAGTGCTTACTTCATTTAACCAGACTCCGTTTAACTTGAGCCTGTACGCCGCCTTCATTGCTTCCTTTCGAATTTGAAGATCTAGAGGTTGCAAGTTCAGAATGGCATTAAGGGCATCACCAGATGTTGTGCTCATGCCACCTGTGATACCCAAGCACACACTTCTCTGTAGCCTGTTTAGGGGGTTTACTCTGGAATTAACCATTGTGGCTTTCCACCATACTACAGAGGCGTATGTAATAATGGGTCTAATCAGGGTGATGTACAGCCAGTGTACTATCGCCGGTCTTAGACCCCATGTCTTGTTAAAGGTTCTCTTACACTGCCAGAAGACTTTTAGTGTTCGAGAGACCTTCTGCTCGACGTGCTTCTTGCAGGTAAGTTTACTATCTAGGATTACTCCTAGATATTTAACCTCAGAAGACAGTTGCAGTGTTACCCCTTTCAATGTGGGTAGTAACAGGCCTTCCATATTGCGTTTCCTAGTGAAAAGCACTAAGGTGCTTTTTGTAGGATTCACCAAAAGACCATGCAATTCGCACCAATACTCAATCTTATTTAGAGCTACCTGCATTTTATTGCATATAGCTTAAAGTGATCGTCCTGAGATTAATACGCACACATCGTCTGCGTAGACTTGGATGTGTCCAATTTCCTGCAGATCATTCAGAAGAGAGTCCACCACGAAGCACCAGACAAGGGGAGAGAGTACACCACCTTGTGGACAACCCTACTTAACCTCAACCCTGACTCCTTCATCGCTTTCTCTATCCATGGTAAACAGTCTTTTGGATAGCATAGAGTGGATCCATCTGACAATGATTTCTTCTACTCCATGACTTCTGATAGAAGAGCACATAGAGTCAAAGGTAGCATTGTCGAAAGCTCCTTCAATGTCCACAAACACGCCAAGAGTGTACTCTCTTGTTTCCAGCCCTTTTTCGATTATGCTAGCGCACTCGTGCAGAGCCGATTCGCAAGATTTCCCACTTTGATAAGCATGTTGTCTGACGTTGAGAGGGTTTCGACTTAGAACCCTCGTCCTAATGTGCCCCATACCTTCCAGACCCTTAAGCATAAACGATGTCAGACTTATAGGTCTGAAACTTTTTGGTAAAGCGTACCTGTCCTTACTTGGTTTTGGGACAAATACAAATTTCACCAAACGCCACAGTTGTGGAACATAAGCGTGCGCAAGACATGCCCTAAAGATTCTTTTCATGGCATATTTACACTCGGAGGTTTGCCATTGCCTGCCGAGTGACGACGGCTATCAGAAAAAGTTTTTGTTATCATTTTATGCTTCATCCGCGGAGATTCCAACCTGGGCACTTCCGCATAGTATTCATGCATCAACCCATTCGGCTATGACGGCCGAGCTAGTTATTTAATAATAGTCTAGAAATATACCACTTCTTACAGATTGGAAAGAAAGAAAATTAGAGAATACTTATCAAGTTAGTTTAGTCAGGCTGCTTGTCTAAGACAAGACACTTGGTGGCACTAAGGTCCATTGTGATACCTGCGTTTGGTTTCCATCGCCTAACTAAGTTGCTTAAACCACTTATTCTAGGTTACCGCAACGGCTGCTCGAAAGTGTAGTCGAAAATTGCTAAAGATACCTTCAATACCCATGTGCTGATCATAGAACCGAAATAATGTTTGGAGTACAAATATCATGAATAGTTTCTCTTCTTAAAACATCTTTTTGATTTCCTCAACAAAATAAAAAAAATCATCTAATTTTGTAATCACGAAAATCAAGTATGAGTTATATAATAAAGGCCTTTATGGATAGTTTTACCAACTTCAACTACAAAGTTTTTGGAAATGTATAGCAAGTGTGGATGATTTGCGACATTAACCATAAAAATATCGAAAATTTGTGCTACAATTTGGAGCATAGTTCGATCGAAACCCTTCAAGCCTCACTTGAAATTGAAATTTGAAAAGGTCGAGCCAAGGAGCACCAGGAGATTTGGTGGCTCCTAAAACACTCAGGCTAAAGAGCCCATTGTATTTAAAGCTCTGGAAAGGGGGTAGATGGTCAAGGAGGGAGGGAGAAAAGTATCAGAGAAAGAGATAGGAAAGAATAGAGACAGATATAGTTAGTGCTGTGAGAATTTTCCATATTCTTTGGCAAATCTGTACATATCCTCCAGTTTTAGAGAACGAATATTACTCATTCTCATGACATCGGAACCCAATACTCGTACCGTTGCTCTAACAAAGGCAGAACACTCACAGAGAAAGTGCTCAGTGCTATCCGCCTCCTCCAAGCATGACAGGCCCATCTGGTCCTCAATGATTCCAATGGTGGGCATATGCTGACCCCATGGGTTATGTCCTGTAATGATATCGACCATCAACCGAATGTCTTTCCTTCTAAGTTTTAGTAGAAAGTTTGACAGTTTTCTGTTCGGACTTGTCACAAAACACTTTGCAGCTCTGCAGCGTTTCAGACCGGACCATCGCTCTTTATGTAGATTGCCTACAATCGCTGATCCAATTCTTTATTCCTGCGGAACTGATTCCGATTATTGGCTCTGGCCCCTGTGGGGGCACCGCTGATCCACGGTTGGCCAATTCGTCGGCAATTTCGTTTCCCTGAACACCGGAGTGTCCCGGAACCCATGTAAGTACAAGCCTGTTTTGTCTTGCGACAGAATTAAGCTTCTTTTTACATTCCTGAACCATCTTTGGAGTTTGCTTTGCGTTCTTCAGGGCTTTCAGTGCAGCCTGACTGTTACAGAAAACTCCAATCTGTTTCGCGCTCCATCTTCTCTCGATTATCCATTCGGCTACTTTCAGGATGGCAAAAACTTCTGTTTGGACAACAGTTGCCATTTCCCCCATAGCATAGTGATACTTATTACTATCGTTTAAGTACCATCCGGCTCCAGACCCTATTTCATTCTTGGACCCATCGGTAAAGGAAATATCCCTGCATGCATTCTGGATTGCTCCATTGCAAATCTGACATCAAATTTCCTTCCAAATGAAACTGTGGGTATCAGGTCGTCTTTAGGTGCCAAAAACAGCGGATACTGCTCCGACAGCAACTTAAAGATTTCTCTGTGTCCCGAAGTTCCGACTTCGTACCAGAAACCATATTTATGGAGTCTACACATTGCTTTTATTGCTTCCTGTTGTATCTTAAGATCCAGGGGAGCAAATCAAGCATAGCATTTAGGGCCAAGCCTCACTTAGTATTTATTATTTTTACTAATTCCTCCGAATGACATAATTCAGAGTGTTGAAATCTAATGGTGGCCAATTTAGAGTCCAACCGACTTTCGATGCGATATTTTTCAAGCAATTTCCCTCCGAAAATCTATGATTCAGAACCAAGCTGATTTGCTGCTCACCTGCTTCCGACTAGCTTTAGTTTTATGCTCTCCAACGTATACGGCTTTTTTTTATTTAGACTAGCAAAATCAATAGAAATCTTTCATAGACTCATTCTAAATGAGAATTTGTCATCATCTACTATTGGAAATATCTACTACTTCATTTGATGTACCCGGGAATTACCAAAAATACCGCTCCTCTGCAACATAACATGTCATATCTTCAAAACCGTTAGCTTGTGGACTCATGTCTATTAAAACTCTTTTGTTTAATTTTTATCCATGCTATTACGTTCGCAAATATTTAAATTCTCCTTTCAACCCCCTTTATATTATGGTACAGACTGCTCCACATGATAGGGAGAGATCGAGATTTGGAGCAGTACTCCTTTTTTTAGTTTGAATAATTGAGAAATCCAGAAAGGTAGAGGTTCAACTAAAAAAATTTAAGTCATCTTCATAAAGCAAAAACTTTGATGAAGACAAGTGCGATTTAGCTTTGCCTGTTTTTATGATATACAGATGATATTCTTTTGGAGAGTTCAAACCTAATTCAAGGTAAAATTGAGAAATGAAATCCTTCATTTTTAAGATTTCGCAATATAATATTACTGCGAGAGACAGTATCGAAAGCTTTTTGAAAAATCTGTGGATATAAATGCGAAAGTGAAATTAGTAATCACATTCATCACAGAGGCTAGGCGCACAGACGAAGAAAATAAACTATTTTGCACTTTCAGTACCACAAATTTCATTATGGAATTCTTTAATGAGTTGGAAGACTCCAGTGCTGTTGAAATAAAGGATCTCCTAAAATTTTTGAGAAGTTCACATTGCTTTTTTAGGGAGATCAGGACAAGAAGGGACTGAATGAGTGCCATAGTAGACAACCGATACAATCTAACCTAACCATGTACGCAGATTGCCTTTTTGAAGAGATATAAATTACAACTGTGGAAAGTCATATTCTGTGCTTTTATACCACGTTTTCATATACTTGCGCTAAGTATGTACTATTAATTCGTACCCCTATGATTAAAGCCTCTAATATACACTGCTGGTCTTAGGTTAGACGCACCATCGTTTTTTTTAAACAAAATCAATTATTTATTATCATGCTTGTTCTAATTGCCCGAAATGCTTTTCTTATCAAAGTGCGAATCTTGTTCGAAAAGAAAAATGCTGACAGCTGGTTGATTTGCGAAAAAATAACTGTACATTTGGAGATTATAGAAATTTCTATGGCAATCACACGTGTTTTCGGTTGGTCATTGAATTAGACTCAGCTTAAATTTCTTCGTATTGCGTGGACAAGTGTAAACTTTCGTATTGAAAATATATCAAAAATAAACAAATGAAGTGTTTTCGAGCTACATTTGAAGAAAAAAATGGGAAAAGCTGCTGTTATGAGCTTATTGGAACGTCAAAAAGTATACTTTCTTCACTCGCAAGGACTGTCCAATCGGAACATTGCCAAACAAATAAATCGCAGCTCCAGAACTGTTGACAGATATTTGAAGAATCCAGAGGCATATGGAAATAACTTCAAAGGGGGAAAAAGGCACTATCAAAACAAGCACTACGCCAAATTGTTAGAATTGCTTCGAATTCGACTAAATCTGCTGCTAAGATCAAGGAATTGGCCGGAGTAAAAGCAAGCCTATCAACTGTTCAGCGTACGATCAGAAATGCAGAACACCTGAAGTGTCTAAAAATCAAGAAAAGCCCCCTTTGAATGCAATACTCAAAGAAAACCGGCTTCAATTCGCGAAAGAATACATGACGTGAACTGTCCAATCTGACACTCGTCTAAATGATTGGCGTTCAGTTGTATTTACGTTGAAAAACGTTTTAATTTAGATGGCCCTGATGGATTTCAATATTATTATGACGATTTGCGGAAAGATGAGCTATATTTAAGTCGCCACCATAGCTGAGAAGGGGGAATAATAGTGTGGGGTGATATCACGTTTTATGGAACAATTGACTTGATTTTTATCGATCAAAAGATGAACGGCGATCGCTTCAAAACAGTGTTGGAGTCCGTATTTCCAAAACTAAAAGATCTCTTTGGACCAATTCCTTGGATTTTTCAACAAGACAATGCTCCTATTCATAACTCTCGAGTAGTAAAATCTTTTCTTTCGAGTCAAAATGTTAATATCATGACCTGGCCACCATATTCTCCAGATCTTAACGTAATTGAAAATGTTTGGGGCTGGCTAACACGGAAGGTATACGAAGGAGGGAAGCAATACGAAGATAAGGAAACATTAACTGCAGATATTAAACGTACATGGAGCGAGATTTCCTTGAACTACATAGATTCCTTGTATCATTCTGTGAAGGACCGGATTTATGAAGTTATTACTAACAAAGGAGGCAGTACTCATTACTGAAATTATTATTTTTTTTATTTCAAATAAATCAAATAGTAATGTAAGTTAAAATTCAAATACTTTTCTTATAAAAATTAAAAAGCCGAAGTGCGTCTATTCTAATGACCAAGAAAAATTCGCCTTATTTTGAGTAGCTTTAAGAAAATGTTTGAAAAACACAATTTTGTTAAATATTTAGGTATAATCATTTGAATATTATATTTAAAGTATCATTAAATAAGAAATGTTTTTGCATATCAACTTCTTTTCTATCGTCCTTTAATAAATAAATATGAAGCAAAGTTGTATGCAACTAAACGTGCGTCTAACCTAAGACCAGCAGTGTACCTCTCTTGTGCGGGCTAAGCTAGAATAGGTGGTTTCTATGCATGTGATATTAGAGGCTTAAACGTATCCAGAAAGTTTTTGTTTCCCTAAGCTTTGCGATTTTTACATTATTTGCATTTCACTGATCCAATTCTATTCTATGTATATATGTAGGTCGGTGTTTGCTCATTAACTTAAAGCTGCTAGATAGCAGACAGGCTATTCCCTCCCTCGCTTTCGTTTTCGATTTGATAAAAAGGGCGATTCACTCCGCGCCGTTACTGGAGAAAATCAATTTTAATATTCCTCAGTGATGCTTACGAAATCATTATATTTTCTGGTGAGTGATGCTATGATTTCTATAACAAATCCTATTGACCTTCATTTTTCTTCCACAAAGTACTATTTAAAAATTTTACAAAATTAATTTTTTAACTGGTTTTAACTGGGTGAACCTCACAATGACTTCTTCTGGAGTTGTGGAGATGAAGAAAAAATTGAGTCGGTGCAGCACCTCCTCAGTGAATGTTTTGCACTTCAAAGAAGCCGTGCCAATTATTTCTTTGAAGACCCCTATGAAGACCTTTGCAAGACCTGAATTTTTAGGCCAGCAATAGTTCACGACTTACTTGTGAAGACCAATGACTTCAAACAGCTTTATGAAAAACCAGCTCTAAATCGCAAGTGCAACCTCATTTCATGAGAAAATCTTACCACAGGACATTTTCTGTACTAAATCGATGGCATACGGCACTGTACTGCTGAAACAGAAGGTTTTCTAGACCATACTAGCTTTAGGTCACGCACTAGCACACTTCACAGTGGCTATCATCTTCTATTAATATGCAATAATGTATAACATTAACGTGGGAATCGAAATATTACCAGGTTACAAGAACAATCATTCATTAGTTTTGTATAAAAAGATAAACCTTTGTGATTGGCTTAGTCAGTATTTTGTTAAGCTGCGGAAGAACAAAACTAGTCGTTTACTAAGTTTGGTAGTATAAGTTGAGCTCACGTCCGAATAGGTAGCAACAGCGCCCCAACCAAATAAATTACAGGTGGATAAGTATTTAATGTTAAATATTCAAGCGTGTGAAAGTGTGTGTGTGTACGTTTGTGCACTAGGGTTTTGTAAATGAGGATAATCAAAGCAGAGTTCGAATAATCAGAGTTCAATAGAGGGTACAGTTTGAGTTCTAACAAAGTTTGCAACAATAGAATCCCGGTTCTGAAGGAAGTATGACATCTTGTAATAGGTGTTCTATGCAATCAAGTAATTGTGTATGAAGAGATGAGACTGAGACAGAACTTTAGATACTGAGTTGAAATATTGAAGTGTTATTCGTTTCCACACATTGGTTGGTCCAGGAAACAGGCTGCTTCAGCAGAGTGCTACCACAGAGAGAGAGGAATAAGTACAGTAGGTTTAAGTGGCATGTGAAGCGATGTACTTGTAAACGCCGCACAAATGTTAAGTATGTCAGGGTCCATACCAGATAAGCAGTAATTTAGCCTGGTACAGTGCTTATAACGCGATTGCTCCCGAGTAAGCGGATCTTACAAAGTAGCTAAAGCTCTACTTCTGCTACGAGAGGTTAAGGATGTCTTCTGACGTGCCTGGAAGGTGCTGGTCTTCGGACAGGTTACTGCTGGGGCGCTAGTGGTGTTATGAATCTGTACTGGGAGCATAGGTACATGCCACGGTGTGAAGATACTGAAAAGGCGACATAAGGAGACATACCATCGCTGTGCTGTGTATACTGCTTTTCTTTGTCTGTGCCTGAAGCGCTACCGGCTAGCAATTTGAGGACACTTCTGCGGTTCTGGCACTTCGTGGTGTCTCATTGCCTTTATCTTCCAGTAGGAGTTTGACAGCCATGTGTTGAAAATGGTCGCCAAGGATTTAGTGGCGGAAAGAGTTGGGTTCTTCGTAGAGAAGAAAAAAGGAGGCCAATATCGAACAAACATTAGCGTATGAGATCAAAGAAATTTCTTCTGGTGGGCTTAAAGAAGATTCTTATTTGTGGGGCGATAGTTTCCTCGCACACAAAAACAGACTGAAGGCATCTTTTTATGAATAAATGTTTTAAAGTTCATCTAGTAATAAAAAATTTACCAAATTAATCGTTTCAGTATCATTTCTAACACAATGTCGTCTCCACTGCTGAACGCTCAATGCGCATCACAAAGCGTGGGGACTTTCAACACTATGGTGAACGCGCTTCTGCAAACACTCATCGCCGCACATTGCGCCATTTCCCCACCCGAGTTGTGGCCACCAGATTACGCCGATCAAGCGCTGAAGAATGGTTTAGAAACTTATGATTTTGTGGTGGTGGGAGCTGGGTCAGCGGGTTCGGTAATAGCAAGCCGTTTAAGCGAAAATCCAAATTGGAAAGTTCTCGTGCTAGAAGCCGGCGGCGATCCACCGCAGGAATCTGAGGTATAAATATGTCTCACATTTGCATAACTACATACACAAAACGCTTTTGTAAAACTTCACAGATACCTAACCTCTTCTCGGCTTTGCCACACACAAACGCCACTTGGAATTATTTGACTGAGTCTAGCGATAAAGCCTGTTTGGGGCTCGTCGATCGTCGCTGCTATTTGCCGGGTGGTAAAATGATAGGTGGTTCTGGTGGTATGAATGCTATGATCTATGTGCGCGGTAATCGCAGGGACTACGATCACTGGGCTTACGAGGGTAATACAGATTGGGGTTGGGACGATGTGTTACCGTATTTCGAACGCTCTGTGCGACCAGTTGGTAATGATACGCATCCACAAGGATATGTGACACTCAATGCATTTCCAGTCAATGACGTGGATGTAGAATATATGATCTGTGGCGGCACCACCGAATTGGGTATACCACGTGTTCGCGAGTTCACGGTAGACAGGGAACTGGGATTTTCCAATGCACCAGGCACAATTCAGAATGGCCATCGCGATAGCACTGGCAAGAGTTATCTTGCTAAGGTGGCTCAACGACCAAACTTGCGTGTGATCAAAAATGCCGTTGTGACGAAATTGAACTTCGATGAGAGGGGCAAATATGTAATTTCAGTGAATTTTGTGTTGCAAGGCAAATACGAAATGAAAGTGAACATTGACAAGGAACTCGTGCTGTCGGCTGGCGCAATTGAATCACCAAAGCTCTTGATGTTGTCTGGTGTGGGTCCAGCGGAGCATTTACAGGAATTAAGAATTCCTCTCATTCACAACTTGCCTATCGGCGATAATCTGAACGACCATGTGCAGGTTATGTTATTCATCAAGTTCAACGAGCATATCGCACGGCCAGTTATGACCGCCGATAACCTGGATAGCACTTACAACTACCTCATTCACCAAAACGGATCGTTGGCTTCTCAAGGCACTGCTTCCTTAACTGGATTCATTAATACTCTCAAGAATGGGTCATACCCGG
Source organism: Anastrepha ludens (assembly GCF_028408465.1). Lineage (NCBI taxonomy): Eukaryota > Metazoa > Arthropoda > Insecta > Diptera > Tephritidae > Anastrepha > Anastrepha ludens. The sequence continues at coordinate 106,494,003 of NC_071499.1, forward strand.
ATGTTCAATTTCATCATTCAATTTTGCGACGAGGTGATTTTTCAAGCTTAGACACCTACCTTACTAGCCTTAATATCAACCAGGACTTAAAAGCTCAGATACGCAAAGTACTCGAAACTGCGGGCCTTTTGGTTGTATCCAATGTGGTTACTAACCCAAAATCAACGGGAAATATACGTCTGCGAAGCCTTGATTACAGAGAACCTCCAAAATTAACACCCAACTACTTAAGCGATCCCGAAGATGAGGCGACTCTCTTGCGCGCAATTCGCTTCCAGGAGCAACTGCTTAACACTGCAGCCTATAAAGCAATGAAGGCCACACTAATATTGCCCATAATTGGCGAATGCAACAGTTATGTAGTGCAAAGTGATGAGTATTGGCAGTGCTACATCAAATATTTATCCAGAGCTTCCCATCACCTAACGGGTACAGTGAAAATGGCACCCGAGACGGATGAGACAAGTTGTGTGAATCCACGTTTGCGGCTGAGCGGTTGTGGTAACGTGCGTGTTGCCGATGCCAGCATTATGCCACAGGTGCCCAGTGCTAATACAAATGCGGCGACAATTATGATTGCGGAAAAAGCAGTGGATTTTATACGAGAAGATTGGCTGGAAATGGATGATGACGATGAGGAAGAGGAAGAGTGGGATTTCTGAGGCGATCTTTTTTAGTAAAATTTATTGGTGCAAAATATATGACACATGGAGCAGCGCTTTTTAAGTATAAGATAAAAATGTATTTATACAGTGGAGTGCGATCAGATAAAAAGTTTTAGGTTATGGTTTTTTTTTAGAGTTCAGCTTTTTATTTGCAAATATGTATAGAGTGAATATTATACAAAATAATTATTAAAAAAATTTAATTAATACAGTAGACACTCACAAATTAGAACCACTTTGTTTTTAGGGTGATTCTAATTTCTGAAAAATTCTAATTCCTGGACGTTTTTTTATTTCAATAAAACCTTAAAATTTAAGTCAATTTGCATTGAAAAACTACAATGAAATTTTGTCTTACTAAATTTTATTCATAAAAACGAGAAAACATAGGGTAACAATCCAATATATTGTATATATATATATATGCGCTAAGTCAAAAAAAGGTCCAAAAAACAAAAACTCCAATTACAGTAAATATATATTTTTTAATCAAAAATACATAAGAGATCGATAAATATACATTAAAACAGCCAAAAATTAATCAAAAACTTCGTAACTAATTTGCAGGCATGCAGTCTGTTATTGCTGTTTGCTTCTTCCTTTTATTTGTTTCTGCAATAACAATCTCATTGCGAAGAGCTAGCAGATTGCTTGTGTGCTTTGCGGAAAACGATTCACTATAAGTACACCATTTTATTAAATTATTGACGCTTTCAATGGCTGTAGAAGTAGAGACAACTGGTAAGACCTCCCGGTCATCAAATTCTCTGCTACCTGAAGACTCATCATCGCTATTGAGATCATGTGCAGGGTCGTCATCAAGCACATCATTGTTCCATATTTCAATTTCTGGTATGCTAATGTTATTAGTTGGCTCTATTTCTGTTAAAAGTGCTTGAGCTGCCTGAAGAGCTCCATTGCAGTCTTGATCTTTTTGCAGTAGCTGTGCTAGTGGCACATCATCGTCATCACTTTCATACTGATCAGAGTCCCAGTTGTTCAACTTTGACCAGGACTTTTTTATTACTCTTTCTGGAACATCATACCAAGCTTGCTTTAATAGCATGATTGCATTTCGAATTGAAAAGGATTTCAAGCGAACCTTGAGGTCACCTCCTTCAGCAATTAATTGAGAAAGAAGCATACTTCTGTAGTTTAGCTTGGTTAACTTAATAGGATTCTGATCCATTGGTTGTAAAGTTGCTGTTACATTTGGTGGAAAGAAAAATGCAATTATATTTCCATCGTCGATTTGAAGTTTCTCAATTGGTGCATGAGCAGAGCAGTTGTCAATTAGCAAAATTGCCTTCGGAGGCAAATTATTTTCCTGAGAGAAACGAATCACCTGTGAATTGAAAATATTTTGGAATTACTGAACCTAAAAACAAAGTTTTTTCTTACCTCATGAATAAATATGTTGTGAAACCAATCATGAAAAATCCGAGATGTCATCCAAGCATTTTTTGAAAAGTTGTAATGGAGTGGATTATTGAATCCTTGGAAACTTCTTGGTTTTTTTGCTTTTCATTAATTTATGTGATCCATCAGCATTTACACCAAGTAACACTGAAATTCGTTCCTTCTGGATTTTATACCCGGGGGCGGTTTTCTCGAAAAGAGAGACGTATGTTTTGCCAGGTAAACAACGGTAAAATAATCCGGTTTCATCTACATTATATATTTGTGACTTCATTAACCCCATCTCATCGACTTTTGCACGAAATCTGTGAATAAACAGGGTGACTGAAGCAGCATCACTAGAGAGAATCTCGCCACAAATTTTTAAAAAACGTATTCCGTGTCGTTTTTTAAATTTGCTAAACCATCCATCACTTGCGCTAAATGTACTTTCATCTTTATCGGGATATTCCACTTTGAATATTTGTTTGGCTTTCTCCTTTAGTATTGGCCCAGTTAATGTACACTTTTTTCGCGTTGATTTAAAAACCACTCATAAAGACTTCCTTCCATTTTTGGATATTCAGCGATATGCAATGATTTTTTGTTAGCCTTATGATAGGTATTAGAAACAGCGCTTAAAATTGATGATTTCATAGATTTGATATAGGTGATTGCAGATGGCGCCACATCAAATTCTAGGGCTAACCGCTTCCCTTGAATACCTTGGTCAAGCTTTTCCCAGATCTGCACTTTGGTTTCCAAAGACAAAGTATTTTTCTTACGTTTATTTGGCATTTCAACGAACGACTTTTACTTTTAAGCAAACAATGCCGAAACACGTGCACGCGAATCGTATTTCAAACAAAAATTAACAAAAACTGTACAGATAGCGACGAAAATCCAACGACTACCGAGCGTAACATGAATAAATTGGGGATTCCCCTTTTTATAACTATTTTGCAACAAAAAACAAAATACGCTCTGAAATTAGAATTTTCGATTTTCGATTCTAATTTCAGAGCGTGTAATGTATTCAAAAAGTTGATTATAATTTCCGGAAATTCTAATTACTAAGAGTTCTAATTTGTGAGCGTCTACTGTAATGGAAAATTAATTGTAAAATATAGAGAAGATGAGGTATTCTAAAAATATCAAATAAAATATTTAATAGAAATTTCATTTCACACATCGACTTTTTACTTTCTGTGGCAGTGGATTTACCGATTTCTACGAGATTTTTGCTTGGACCTTATATACCATAACTCCGGGATGACTCAATGAAGCTTAGCTAAAGGTTTTGCTAATCGCTCAGGCGGCGACTTCACACCGAACAGCCATTTTAACGGCCAATAATTAACCAATTCAGCATCATGAAAGAAGGTTTGGTATTTGGCACAAATCTAAACGGTAGCAAACTGTTTCAGAATATTAAATAACAAAGGAAAATACTTGAATTGTCATAACGACCTTGTGCTCTAGTTCGTAATGCAGGCAGTATTCGAGAACTCCGCGTCCTCCAATTTAGAATTTAGTTTCGCCACAAAATAGTGATGATTTTTCATAGCGCTGGAGCAGGGTTCGATTGAAGCGATTGTCCATTGTGGGACACACTCAGGCTCATAGCCCATTACGACGTCGCGTGGGGAACTTGTCCTTATCTCTTTTAAAATCACTGTGTATTTTAAAAGAAATTTTAGAAGATTCCTGACTTCCACAGTTTTGAGATCATACAGTTCATTAAAGAATTTTCTACCTAAACGTGTAAGTCTACGGCTGGATAGGACAGGACAATAGCACAGGAGGTGAGAGATCGGCTCTTTCTCACCTAGACAGCTTCTGCAGAAGTTCGGCTCGCCCATCCTGTGAACGTGTCTGGCTGTTAGACAGTGCTATAACTGAAGTGTTAGAACTGAAATCAGCGTGCTAAGACTGTGCTTATTTTGGCTTAGCGGCGATTCTGTGAAGAGCTGTTATCACCATTTTGAAAATGGCATTAAGAAAGCTAGTACGTTGAGCCTTAGTATCTTAGTTTTCCATACCAATCAGTGCTCCTGATTCTTTGAAAGCACTGATTGGTATGGAAAAATAAAATTATCAAATATGCTGCCAAGGTGAAAGTCACAAAAAATAACTATTGGCTGTCAAACATGCAAAATTACAGCCCATTGCTTCACAGATGTTGGCAATATAAGACTGAAAATATTTCATGACATGAATTGCCAACTTCATTCAATTCGCTTTCTCGATTGGCAGTGCACAATTTAAAGTCGTCAAAAATTTAGTATCGAGACGTTAAGTAAATCATATATTAGTGTCCAAACGAATACTTGGTATCGTAAAATATTCGGCTCAAGACTGAAACCGAAGCCGAACATTCAAATTAAATATCACGTTTCAAAAATAAAATACAGGTCTTTGATTTTTTATTTTATAATATAATACATTTTTTTATAAGTATTTTTTAAAAGAAAAATCCTTGTAAACTAAGTTGTAAAGAAGCACAACAAAAAAGTTGAGTCTTAACGTTAGTAAGCTTGAATGACATTCATAAAATCAGTACTCAAAATTAAAAAGCTTATTATATGCCAAAAGCCGTTGTTCAGCTGGCCCCTCCAACTGAGTTAGCTAAAGTAAAATCGCAATCTTAAATAAAAACAATCTTAAAAAAAAAAAAAAAATTGGAAGGGGACTTGACTCCTAGCTTTTTCATAACCCAACCCACATGGGGTTACCATTTAGATGGTTTCTTTGTGATTCCCATTTATCTTTTTTGTTTTCGCTTATAGCTTGCCTAATTATTTTCTACTCTGTTTGTATTCTTCGGACTCCGTTATCGGTGGACACAATATTTTGGCTCTAGTATACTTCCTACGCTTGTGGCTGCACATCTCTCTAAGTTCTGCGATCTTGTGCGCCCACCAGTATACAGCATTTCTTTTCTTTTTTTTTTGTTCTTTGCTATTTTAGGTCTAGATGCGTGTTTTTGCTATACTTTTCGTACAGATCGTCATTTTATTTTCGTCAATAGTTGCAAGGAGCGTTGCTGGGTTTAACTTGTTTATGTTCCATTTGCGTGCACTTTTATTTAGATTTCGTTGGGTTTCCATTTCAATGCATCACATATTGATGGACACTCCAATTGTAATCATTCAGGACTCTCCCTTCTTTAGTAAAGGTGACTATGCATTCCGATGATAGGGTTATGTTAGGTGTGGTGCATTTGCAACCTGGCTTTCGGTACGGAGATGACTCTGCCATGTCCAGTACTCGTCTACCTCTTGAGTTCGTTATCGTCGAGCCCCATTCGACCGCTTCTGAGTTGAAGTCTCTCGCTATGATTAGGCCTCTCTCTAAAGTAAGTGCTTAGCGGCCGCCGTAGTCATTCGGAATTCAGAACGTAGGCTCGAATCTCAGTGAAACACTAAAATGGAGAAAAACATTTTTCTAATAGCGGTCGCCCCTCGGCAGGCAATGGCAAACTCCCAAGTGTATTTCTGCCATGAAAAAGCTCCTCATAAAAATATCTGCCGTTCGGAGTCGGCTTGAAACTGTAGGTCCCTCCATTTGTGGAACAACATCAAGACGCACACCACAAATAGGAGGAGGAGTTCGGCCAAATACCCAAAAAAGGTGTTCGCGCCAATTACATATATATATATAAGTGCTTTGTCTGCTATGCTTTCCAATTTCTGGCTGAATTCATCTACATTGTCGTTCCGCGCCTTAAGTAGCGAGAGTAACATAAGCCAGTACTTGTTCTCGTTGATTAGGATTTGTGATCTTAAAAAACGATATTAGTGCCAGCTAGCATTTACCTGAGAGCTTCATCGATTTCCTTCTCTCTGTAACATCATCTATGTCTCTGATCTCTACAGTCGAAGTTGGTCTAAGGGTTGTGACGCTTACATTGTTCCAAATATCAGCGATGATGCCGATCCATTTAGTAGCTTCCAAAAATTTTACCATTTTCTCTTTAATTATGTCTTAAGTAACCGGGATCAACGAAATTCTGAATTGAAGCGAATTAAAGGCTTACCAGAATTTGAGAAATGCACATTGTAGGACAATAAAACTACTGCTATGAAATCTATTATATCTTTATCTATTTTTTTTAGATATAGTGTGATTATCTGTTAGGGATACATGGTTCCGGAGATGTATGGTATTCTTAGCTTCTTTATCTAGAGCACTTTTTTCTGCAGCTACTAAATACTTTTAGAATTGTCCAGAATGTACCTGCAATTGTTTCTGCAAGCTTGTGGTTGTTTGCTTCGTTCTTGGGAGGTTTTCACTTCCCACAGGAAGCTCTTTCTGACAAGCATTGTAAATCATAGTTGAATTTTTCCTCTTGCGAAACTTCCAAATAGCGCTTATGACTCTAAAGCATCACTGCAGAATGGAATTGTGTCACTTTTTTGTATTTGTGTAGCATAGGTATATGTAAAGCATAGGTTAGGTAAGACTTGGCTGATCCTCTAGCTCTAACATAGATCAGAAATTGATCCATAGCGATACCAAGTGTTATATATTACACTGCGTTACAAAAACGAACTTTTTTTCTGTCCTATGAACCAAATATACTTTTTCAGAAAGGGGAGAAAAAATAAATACACGTGTATCGGCGATTTTCATGTACACGTCACAATTTTTTTTTTATGTATAAAATATAGAGCTCGTAGTTCGCCTGTGTAAAAAACTTTGGCTCATTTTTTAACACTTTTTCCGTGATCCAATCGCGCTGAATTTCTGTAGGCCGACTCGTGGAAATGCTTTTATTATGTAAAATTAAAAAAAAAAAATTAATTTTTTTCTAAATTTTCGGCATAACTTGAAGGGATTCCAAATTTTTAAACAACTTATAACCTTTAATTTATTGTTTCATACAACACACCCTGTGCCGCTTGTGTGTTTGTTACAGTTCCGGAAGTTCCGATCATCTGACAGTTGCGCTACTAGGAGAGGTACACTTTGACAATTGTTTTAAGTTCTGTTGCGCGAAAACGTCTTTCTGTATATTTCATCTTACGAAAAATGCAGTGCCCGACTCGAAATAACTTTTGTTACGTTTGTGGCTTATTCGCACCAAGTAAAAATTTTAAAAATATTACGAAAACAGTGGTTAATTCGTTTCAGAAAATATTCAAGACTGTTTATGTTCCTTACGTGCATGGAAAGCACAGTTGCCGTTATTGAGCAGTTTCTTGGCAACAAACGAGCTGACAATTATAAAAATATTGTTGCAGAAATGATTTCGGCATCGCGAAATGGGCATATTAATGTCGCTAAAGATCCATTTCCTTCACAATCATTTAGATTGTTTCCCTGGTGATTTAGGAGCTTGTAGCGATGAACATGGCGAAAGGTTCCATCAGGACAAGCCAACGTGCATAATTCGGCTGGTTGGATACAAAGAAAATGCTTCTTATTTTCGTTAGTATGTATTGTATTTGAAAAGTATAAAGTGTCCGGTCCTAATACTTCGACTGAAGCTGAAGAAATAGAAAATGACTATTTCAGTTCAGACTCGGAATCTATTTCTGACATAGAAAATTAAAAATTTAATTTTGTTTTTTATTTTTCTATTCTAATAAATTAAATAAAAGAAAAAGAAAAAAAAAAATCCCATTTTCTAATTTTTTGATGAACAAACCTTTCATCCTTCCCATTTTTGCAAGACTGTACGGAGAGACAGAATATGAACAATATACGCTCTCTCTCGCGCACCCACATTCACGTAAGTCGGTCTCGCTCGCACTAACAGGAATGAAATTTTCCAAATTTTCCATGTGATGGGACCATCAGAATGGGCTGGCTCTACACATTTCGTCAATTTATTGTATTGCCAATGTCGTGTAAAAAAGACAGCCGGTATAAAATATGTTGACTTGTGCTTCCATCAACGCACTTTCAACATGGGCTGGCAGTACTTTGGGACCATGAGAATGGGCTGGCAACCATCGTTTCATTTTATACAGACCGTAAATGAAATTCTGTTAAAATTTCAAGTGGTATAAAATATGTTGAGTAAATGTTTTTTATTAACAATTTTAAAAAATAAAAACGCATAATTAAGACCGGTATTGAGCAGCCAGCCCGCCGGATATCGATTCTAGTATTAAAAAACTAATCTCACACAAAATTTCAAGAAGTATAAAATATGTTGGGTTTTTTGGTCATGAGCTCTTAGACTATAACGCAAGAGTGCATAATGTTGAGACTGTTATTTCGCGTTCGATTAGACACAAACAAACCGTTGGCCTTAATGTTCGGTCGCAACCCGAAGCCGAAGATAAATAATCACCGAATATTGAATTTTTTATCGATAAGGAAAGTAGCTCTATCTTGCAGAAATCGTGTGAGTTCATGGAACAGCTCAAAGCCATGTAGATATGGGTCAAAGACATTTTGACTTTTGCTTTGGGCGGACACGCTTTTTAGATTCCCTTATGGAAACACAAATATATTATATTAAGCCTTTATAATTAAGGCATTTGTAATTCATAACATTAATGTATTTTGAAGTAATTTTCTAAGAAACGGTGTTTTCTGCGGATGCTCATATTGACAGTTAGAACTAACTGCAAATGACTAATTTAGCTAACGAGTTAACAAATATAAATGCGTATGCTTGCCGCGAATTCCAGTGCAGGGTAAGTACCAAACGATGCGTTGAAAGAAGCAATCAAAAATAATGTCAAAAATATAAGTGACCTTTGCTTTTCATGCTAAACGGACATTGACACAAAATAAATTAGCGCAATGCCATGAAAAATTAGTCTTTTTTATAAATAAACATTGACGTGTTCAGCTGTTATAAAAAGGGAAGCCTTTGCAATGCGTTCTGCCAGTATTTCAGTGACCTCCAACAAGCACGCTATCTTCTAAGATTTGAACTTGATGCTAAAAAGTAAAACTGGTTAAAGGGACTATAAAAAATAATTTTATTTTAAGTAGTTTAAAAGCTTAACTCGGCCCACTTTGTTATCAAACAAAAGATTTGATTAATCATAAAATTAATAGCAATCATTACGTAATGTCGTCACCACTGCTGAGCGCTCAATGTGCAGCTCAGAGCATTGGCCCGGTCAACACAATGGTCAGCACGCTAATACAAGCGTTGCTCGCCGCACAATGCGCCATCTCCCCACCTGACTTGTGGCCACCAGATTACGCTAATCAACTACTAAGAAAAGGAGAAGATACATACGATTTCGTAGTCATAGGCGCCGGCTCTGCGGGTTCTGTCATAGCCAGTCGATTAAGTGAGAATCCGAATTGGAAAGTGTTGGTGCTGGAAGCAGGCGGAGATCCTCCACAAGAGTCCGAGGTATGTTGTGTGTATGTATGTAGTCACCAAAGCAGTAGCTAAAAAGTATTCTTACTCTTCCAAACTCTCTTAGATGCCCAGCACTTTATTCGCTATGCAACACACAAACGTCGACTGGAATTATTTTACTGAATACAGCGAAAAGTCTTGTTGGGGCTTGCTTGATAGACGTTGCTATTGGCCGCGTGGTAAAATGATAGGTGGCTCGGGTGGTATGAACGGTATGCTTTATGTGCGTGGCCATCGAGGTGATTACGATGATTGGGCACAGGCTGGTAACACAGGTTGGGGTTGGGACGATGTGTTACCGTATTTCGAACGCTCCATACGACCAGTTGGTAATATCACGCACCCACAAGGATATGTTACAACTAGTGCATTTCCAGTCAACGACTTCGATGTAGAAAATATGATTTATGGAGGCACTGCAGAATTAGGTATACCCCATGTACGTGAGTTCACCGAAGGCAGCGAGACGGGATATTCCAATTTGCCAGGTACATTCCAAAATGGACGACGCATGAGCCCTGGCAAGGGACACCTGGCGAGAGTTTCGCAACGGCCTAACCTGCATGTACTCAAAAATGCCGTTGTGAAGAAATTAAATTTCGACAAGAGCGGCAACTATGTAATTTCCGTGAATTTTGTGTTGCAAGACAAATACGAAATGAAAGTGAACATTGACAAGGAACTCGTGCTGTCGGCTGGCGCAATTGAATCACCAAAGCTGTTAATGTTGTCTGGTGTGGGTCCAGCGGAGCATTTACAGGAATTAAGAATTCCTCTCATTCACAACTTGCCCATTGGTGATAATCTGAATGATCACATACACGTTGTAATATTCTTGAAATTGAACGAGCATTTCGCACGACCACTAACGGCACTCGACAATCTAGATAGCATCTACAATTATCTCATGCACCAAAGTGGACCGTTAGCATCTCACGGCACGGCTTCCTTAACTGGATTCATTAATACTCTCAAGAATGGGCCCTACCCGGATGTTCAATTTCATAATTTTATTTTGCGACGAGGTGATTTTGATGGGCTGGAAACCTACCTTACTGGTATTAATTTTAACCAAGACTTAAAAGCTCAGATACACAAAGTGCTGGAAACTGCGGACATTTTGGGTGTATCCAGTGTGGTTACTAACCCAAAGTCCACGGGAAATATACGCCTGCGAAGCGCTGATTACAGAGATCCACCTAAATTGACTTCGAACTACTTTAACGATCCCGAAGATGAGGCGACGCTATTGCGCGCTATTCGCTTCCAAGAGCAACTACTAAACACTGCAGCCTATAAAGCAATGAAGGCATCCATAATACTACCCCTTATTGCTGAGTGCAGTGTCTATGCGCTACAGAGCGACGACTATTGGCGTTGCTACATTAAGTACTTCTCATGCACCATCTATCATCAATCGGGCACTGTGAAAATGGCGCCCGAGACGGATCAGACGAGTTGTGTGAATCCACGTTTGCGTCTGCGTGGTGTTGAAAACTTGCGTGTTGCCGATGCTAGCATCATGCCAAAGGTGCCCAGCGCCAATACTAATGCGGCGACAATTATGATTGCGGAAAAAGCAGTCGATTTTATACGAGAAGATTGGCAAGGGGAAAGATTATAAAGAAGAAATACACAAATGGCCTTAACGTTCCATTGAAATTCGCATGACACCATGACAAGTTTTCTATAGAATTTAGCAAGACAAATAAATGAGGCTCGGCAGAAACTGATTACTGGTGTTTTAGGTTTGAATTTTATTTTATTAGGTGAAATACTAATAGGACTATGAATAAGTTCGTGCGGTTTTTTTTCGAAATTTGAAACTTTATTGACGTAAAATGGTTACAAATTTAATATTCAAAATATTGTCCATCGCTTACTACTACTTTTTCCCATCTTTCTGGCAATTCACGGATTCCCTTTGTGAAAAATTCGGTCGGTTTTGCCGCAATCCACGAATCGATCCATTTTTTGACTTCATCGTAATTACGGAAGTGCTGGTCAGCCAGGCCATGTTGCATCGATCGGAAGAGATAGTAATCGGATGGCGCAAGGTCTGGACTATACGGCGGGTGGGGTAGGACATCCCATTTGAGCGTTTCTAAGTATGTTTTGACCACTTGTGCAACATGTGGCCGAGCATTGTCATGTTGCAAAATAACTTTGTCGTGTCTATCGGCGTATTGCGGCCGTTTTTCTCGCAGTGCTCGGCTCAAACGCATCAATTGTCGTCGGTAGACATTCCCCGTAATCGTTTCATTCGGTTTCAGTAGCTCATAATACACAACACCCAGCTGGTCCCACCAGATACACAGCATAACCTTCAGGCCATGAATATTCTGCGCCGACGTCGATGTTGAAGCATGGCCAGGGTATCCATACGTTGCCCGACGTTTTGGATTGTCGTAATGGACCCACTTTTCATCGCCAGTCACAATTCGATGCAAAAAACCCTTTCTTTTGTGCCGTTGAAGCAGTTGTTCGCATGCCATAAAACGGCGTTCAACGTCTCTTGGCTTCAATTCATACGGCACCCAATGGCCTACCTTTCGGATCATTCCCATGGCTTTTAAACGTTTGGAAATGGTTGATTGATCAACTCCCAAAGTTTTTGCAACCTCTTCTTGCGTTTGAGCCGGATCTTGATCGAGCAATTCCTCCAATTCGGTATCCATGAACTTTGGCGGCGCACCCTCGCGTTCTTCGTCTTCCAAGCCAAAATCACCACTTTTAAAGCGTGCAAACCACTTCTGGCACGTTCGCTCAGATAGAGCATGCTCACCATAAACTTCCACCAAGATACGATGACTTTCGGCTGCTTTTTTCTTCATATTAAAATAATGAAGAAGAATTCCCCGCAAAAACACATTATTTGGCACGAAATTCGACATTTTCAAGTGTGGTAAAAATATTGTTGTTTACGCTTCAAATAAAAAACTTATACTGACGTTTGTGCCTTACGACAGTAGCTCTCCAATGAATGTTTGGAAATGTGGATCGATGGAATAATAATCAAGTTACGCCATCTGTTGTAAAACCGCACGAACTTATAAATAGACCTATTATGTTGGCGTGTTTGCGAGCCGCATTGAAATCAAAAATGTGTTATATATTTATGTGTGTATGTGTGTTTGTATTAATCTTAACTTAGCTAATTGTTACATAGTCTGTACGAAATTCTAAAAGAAAACATAGACTTAGAATAAATGAATTGTATTAAGTTTTTTCATGGATTTAGTATCACTACCGCAACTCATTGTTCTTTTATGTACCACAAATTGTACCGAATTCATTGAAGATACGAATAATTATAAGCTCAAAGCAATTTTTTTCTGAAATATTAGTAATTAGCAAATTTAGTTACTTAATATTGAATTTATATCAATATTAAGTAACTAAATTTAAATTTCGTACAAAATTAGATTTAAGTAAAATGAAATCATGGAACTATCCGTTCGACTACCAGACTACTGCAGCGTGTATCAGGCAGAGGTTCTAGCTAGGAAAGAAGTGGCTACATACCTAAATTTGCATGCCGTAACAAAAACGACTATAAACATATTCTCGGATAGCCAAGCGACTATTAAATCAATGAATGCGACTATACTAAGATCAAAGGTTGCACAGGAATGCCGAGCAGCCCTAAATGATATTAGCGTCGTATTCAAGGTCAGCCTTATTTGGGTTCCGGGTCACAGAGATATTGAGGGAAACTGTAAAGCTTATGAGCTAGCCAGAAAAGGTACTGCTCTTCAACTGCTCAGCGATAAAAGTACCATTGGAGTACCTTTGGCAAGGAGTAAATTAATAGTAAAAAACAACATTATCCAAGAGGCCAATAGGTCATAGGAAGAAGAAGATACATGCGTAACAGCCAGGCTACTATGGCCGCAAATAAACAAGAAAAGAACAAAGGAATTGCTTAGCCTCTCAAGAGAAGATATTTCGAGGGTCGCATATTGTAGAAGCTGCAGAGATGAGGAGGAGGAAGAAACAGTAGAGCACTTCCTTTGCAATTGTCCAGCCTTAGCTAAAATCAGAGCAGGTTGTCTAGGTAAACACTTTTTCAATTCTCTTACAGAACTATCTGGCGCGGGGATTAGACCAATCCTGCGCTTCATAAGAGCCTCAAAATGGTTTCACGAAAGTAAATAAACAAGGTTCCCGTGTCGCACAGTGGTATCACAACGGACTTGTGAGGTCTAAGTTAGTTGGTCATACGGGCCGACTTCCACCACAACCTAACCTAACCTTACCTAAAATGAAATCAAGCAAACTCGTATTAGATAATGAGTGATAGTTTCTAAGTGCGCGAGCAATGGGTACATTACTCGCAAATTTCGTCTTGAAGTTTTCCAAACGAAAAGCGTAAACATTACAAAAACTTCTTTGTGGAACATTAAAGCTTATGCGCTCAAGCTGATCTGGACAGTCGACGTTGCCATTAACAACACTGAGAGTAACCGAAAGTGACTGTCCTTCTCGTTACTAGAGTTTCTAGATTAATTAGCATTAGGGAACGTAATACCTGTCTAAGAAACATTTTCTGAATGCGCTCTATTCTAGTAATCGAAAGTTAGTAATCGAAAGGTCTCCAAACAATAACGAAATTTCGAAATGCATGCCCTTTACATTTTTTACATATTTCGGTCTGCTATAAAATGGCCGGGTCGATTTGTGGGGAGGCAAAAAAATCGCCCATTGCTCTGTAAAAATCATATTCTAGGGATCAAAATAAGAAACTTTGCCGAAGGAACCATACCTCTAAAATGAATTCTGATGTCCCCTAATTTGGGTCGAACTTTTAGTGTCTTTTGTGGGAAGGCAAAAAAATCGCCCATTGCTCTATGAGAAAAATATTCTAGGGACCAAAATAACAAACTTTGCCGAAGGAACCATACCTCTAAAACGAATTCTGATGTCAGCAGAATTCAACCTGCAACCCTTACAGGTCATTGGAAAGTAGAGGATCATGCAGCTAGACTCAATCTACCCTTCAATCCTATCTGCAGAAGCTGTCAAGCGGAAGAGGCGAAGGAAAGTCTTTTCCACTATTTATGTGAATGTCCGGGACTAGCCAGGGCACGACTCCAGACATCGAGATAAAGGATTTGCTGTTATACTTGGACCTCACTAGATGGATCTGATTTGGACACAACAAAAAAAAACAAAAAACACACATCATCACACGAGATAGTGGTAGTAAAACGGTGGTGGTCAGTAATTAGGAGTATTTCAGTGGAAATGTTCAACCACCTCAACAACAACAACAACATCATCAGCCTGTCTATATATTTTTAGTAAACGTTCCCCACGTTTGCAGCGCAAAATACTTGGGCGTGAAGCTAAGCGCCAAGTTAAAATGGAAGGAACATTTTAAAGCAACAAATCTGAATATCGAATATAATAAACCTAATTGGCTTATCAGCAGAAACTCAAACCTGAGTGTTGAAAACAGACTCTTAATTTACAATCAGATCCTTAAATCAGTATGGACCTGTGGCCAGCGAAAAATAATGTTGAGATGATACAACGCTTCCAAAATAAGGTGCTCCGAAATATCGTAAAAGCACCTTGGTTTGCTCGGAACACCGACATACACAGAGATCTGCAGGTGAAACAGTCAACGACACAATAAACTCTTTCGCCGCTAAACAGGCTAAAATAATTCAGCCAACGTTGAAGCTTCCACTCTTTGCAACGAAGCAAATTTACACAAGAAGATTGAAAAGAAACAAACCACTAGACCTTGTAGTTAACCCATTTTTATAAAGGTCCATATTTAAAAAAAAAAAAATTACTTGTTAGTTTTGTTAACTGGGTGTAATAGCATAAAATGTAAATGTAAATTTTTAATGATTCAATAAACACCAAAAAAAAAGATTAAATTCTACTGTAGAAGTGTGAGAGAAAAATTGCTATTTAAATTCGTTTTATTGATGATACTTTCGATAAGTCAATTGCACTTTCGCATGAAAAAAGAAATCCGGCATTCCTGAGTAGTACTGCCTTCATTCGTTTCAAGTAACCCGTTCTAGTACTTATTAACGAGCCCTTACATTCGACAATTCAAAATTTTTTTAAATTACTTCTATTGGAATAATCGAAATACTTCCTTAGCAAACGTTTAAAGATTTTGGTACGATGGAACAATGAAAGAAATAGCAATGTCCAATAAAAGTCTACTAAAGTAAAATACCCGCCGAGAGGCGCTCTTCTCTTCAAGCTATATCTTAGAGCTAAGAAGCAATACGAAATTTTTGAATTGTATGTAATTTGCCACTTACCAATATTTTTTTCACTTTAACAATATTTTATTTATACTATATGGGTCAAAAAGTTCATAAGGTGAGAGGGTAAAAACAATTTGTTCAACCAAAATTTATTTTATTATTCAACATAGGTCCCTTCTAGGGCGATACACTTTTCCCAACGGTCTTATAACATTTTGATGCCTTTCCAAAATGATCGATAGAAAGTCCTTCAAAATACGCGTCTGTTTCCCATTCAACTTCTTCATTTGATCGAAATCTCCTTCCCTGAGGCCATCTCTTCAAGTTTGGAAACAGCCAATAGTCGCTGGGGGTCAAATCTGGAGAATACGGTGGATGGGGAAGCAATTCGTAGAGCAATTCGTGCAATTTTGCCATGACAATCGTTGATTTGTGAGCCGGTATATTGTCTTGATGGAACAACCCTTGTTTCTTTGCTATATGAGGCCGCTTTTTCTTGATTTCGTCGTTTAAACGGTCCAACAAGCTGGCAAAATACTCGCCGGTGACCGTTTTACCCTTTTCAAGATAGTCGATGAAGAGTGCACCTCAAGCATCCCAAAAATGCTGGCCAAGACCTTTCCAGCCGATTATTGCGTCTTTGGACGTTTTGGTCGGCTTTGGCCGACTTCCAACCACTCTGCCGACTGTTTATTCGACTGTGGCGTGTAGTGGTGGATCCATGTTTCGTCCATTGTTATGAATCGACGCAAAAACTCGCTTGGATTGCAGCGAAACAGCTCCAAACAATGCTCAGAATCCATTATTCGTTGTTTTTTTTTGGTTGATTGTGAGAAAACGCGGCACCCATCTTCCGACTAGCTTTTTCACACCCAAATCTTCATGCGAAATCGTTCCTACTGACACTTTCGATATGCTTACGGCCTCTGCTAACTGGCGCAGTTTTACTTTACGATGATTCAGAATGATACGATGGATTTTTTTGATGTTTTCTGGAACAACTGCTTCATTTGGACGTTCTGAACGCGCTGCGTCCTCAGTGCCCGTACGACCGCATCTAAATTCGCGAAACCATCGTTCAACGGTTCCGATCGATGGAGCGGAGTCCGAATAATACTTCTGTAGCCATTGGTGTATTTCCAGTGTTTTTTTATTTATTAAAAAACAGTGTTTTATCAATACACGAAATTCTTTTGAATCCATTTTATCACAAAACCAAAAGTAACTTCACTTAAACGACTGTAACTCACAAACTAATCGGCAAAATGTCATGAAAATTTGACAAGTAGCTTCTAAAGGGCGGTTCTTACTAAATACCATATGCTTTTGATATTGACGCTGCCATCTATGCCTCACCTTATGAACTTATTGGACCATGTATATTAGTATTTTAAAATCTCTCTTCTCACCCCACGAATATTTTTATGGAGAAAATGCAGAATCCCGTCAACGAAAAATCAACGGGATTTTTTAGCAACTTTAAATTTGCACTTTATTGTACTAAAATTTAATAAACTATAAAACAACATACGTATCACGGCCCTGCAAGCATACCACTAGGCCCTGCACTGAAAAGCATTTTCTCTGTAGCTGTCCGGCGTTTTCTAGGCTTAGGCTTAGGCTGTTAAAATGCGATGTATTGAGTATGGATAAAGTTCATACTCATCCGCTTCAGGATCTCTTAAGATTAATCAATGATTTTAAAAGATTCGCGGAATGGCCTTAAGGGGGGAAGCTGGTCTAGAATTTTGAAAAAATCGAAAAATTTTTTTTCGTCTTAAAAGGTGCTTTAGGGTCTTAGAAATAATATACCAAATGAGGGATGCCAGCAAAAATGTCTAAATGCCCAAATTTTTCATTCGACGGCAGTGCCTCGCAGGTATGCCCCGAACGCTACTTACAACTTTAAACGCGTTTTTCTCGAAATCACTTTTTTTAAACTGGCCGAAGACATAACTAACAAATCTTTACCGATTCTTACGAAATTTTGACAATACATTCGAAATACCTTTCTCCGGAGACGTACGTAGGATTTTTTATTTATGTTACATAGTTTTTTTTTTTAATCAACAATTTTATGTCGTTCTTTATAGTGAAAATTGTAACTTTTTGTTCAAACGTGCACCATTTCGCGAAAAAACAAAATATCGAAAAAATCCTACGTACGTCTCTTTCTGTTGTTATATAGAAACTAAAAAAATTTTATTTTTTGATCCAGGACAAAAATTAAGGAGTTTACGTCTTCGGCAATGGACCCACTAGAAAAAAAGGCGCCTTAGGAGAACTGCTGGACAGCGGCCATTTTGAAATTAATTCAGACGAAAAATTTTGTATTTGTACCATGAAAGCTATATTATTAAACCTATTTCACAGATTTTCGATTGATTCCTTTGTTGAGTCAAAATAAATTCATAAAATATGCCCATTTTTTGCGCTCTAGACCAGCTTCCCCCCTTAAATCAACTGGCCTTTTCCATGTTACCATCCATACTGTATTTATCCTGTCTTTCTATATCTTCCTCTGTAGTCTATCCGGGTGTAGTACACTTCTTCCTGACTAAGCGTTTAGACTTGTCCAACCTCCCACAAATCTAATCGAATCTAATCTACGTACCACAAATCTTTTCAAAAATTCCAATTAAAAACCGCGGAATTGGTATGAAAAATTTGAGGACTTTTCCTAATATTTGTAAAAAAGGTGAAAATCGGATTTATATGGTTTTCGTTTGACAAGGTACAGCTGCCTCCGTAAGAAAATAATGAAAAATTAATCAAGTAAAGGAAAATAGTTAAAACTGGTCAAAATATTGTCACAGGAAGAAAAATAAATTACACAAAATTTAAAGTTATAAATACCTATATAAAAAATTATCGCTTAAAGTAAAAAAGCTGTATATTTTATTGAGCAGCTCTAGTAATGTCGGCGCGTGTGTATGCAATCTAGCTTTTGAAATTAACGCATTGTGAAAATGGGAGGCACTCATTGGCAGTGAGAACTAATCTGCATTTTCCCAGTATTGCTAAGCCGGTCGATGCGCCAAAAAATGTAGGAATATTTATGCTGTGCTCTGATCCCTTTACAGAGATTATCTTAACTAATGAGAAGAAATGTTAATCAATTTTCCCATTCTCTTTCAACAAAGTCAATATTCGTTTACTGCACTCATCGTCACAATGTGAATACTCCGTCAGGTTCGTTGGTTTTTTTGTTACAAAACATAATAATTTATATATTAAAACAAGTAAACAGACATTGACACAGATATTTTTACAACAATGATATACGAATTTAGTTTTTTTTTGCACATAATTACAGTGGTGTTCATCTGTTATAAAAAGGGAAACAATTGCAAGAACTTCTGTCAGTATTTCAGTGACCTGCAGCAATAAATCTTCTTAGTTGAGGGAAGCGTTTAAGCCAGTAGGAAAATAAGCTCTCAAATATTTAATTGGTAGTGTACGCGTGCACTTGATTCATATCGCTGATAATAAACGTTTTTATTTTAATGGCCGGCCAAGCGCACATCAATACAACTCCATCAACAGGCTGATAAATCATAAAACAGAAACAATTAAAAAATTTCAGTAACTAACAGTAATTGCTACGCAATGTCGTCACCACTGCTGAGCGCTCAATGTGCAGCTCAGAGCATTGGCCCGGTCAACACAATGGTCAGCACGCTAATACAAGCTTTGCTCGCCGCACAATGCGCCATCTCCCCACCTGACTTGTGGCCACCCGATTACGCTAATCAACTACTGAGAAAAGGAGAAGATACATACGATTTCGTAGTCATAGGCGCCGGCTCTGCGGGTTCCGTGATAGCCAGTCGATTAAGTGAGAATCCGAATTGGAAAGTGTTGGTGCTGGAAGCGGGCGGTGATCCTCCACAAGAGTCCGAGGTATGTTGAGCGTATGTGGCCACTAAAGCGGTAGCTAAAAGATATTCTTTTTTTCTCAAACCCTCTTAGGTGCCCAGCACTTTATTCGCTCTGGAACATTCAAAAGTAGACTGGAATTATTTGACTGAATACAGCGAAAAGGCTTGTTGGGGCTTGGTTGATAGACGTTGCTATTGGCCGCGTGGTAAAATGATAGGTGGCACGGGTGGTATGAATGGCATGCTTTATATACGCGGCCATCGAGGCGATTATGATGATTGGGCACAGGCTGGTAACACAGGTTGGGGTTGGGACGATGTGCTACCATATTTCGAACGCTCCATACGACCAGTTGGTAATGTCACGCATCCTCAAGGATACGTTACACTCAATGCGTTTCCGTTCAACGATGCGGACGTTCAAAATATGGTATATGGAGGCACTGCAGAATTGGGTATACCACGTCTACGCGAGTTCACCGAAGGCAGCGAGACGGGATATACCAATTTGCCAGGTACATTCCAAAATGGACGACGCAGAAGCACAGGCAAGGGCCACCTTGCGAGAGTTTCGCAACGCCCAAATCTACAGGTCATCAAAAATGCGCTTGTGACAAATTTCAATTTCGATGATAGTGGCGAAAATGTGCGTTCAGTCAGTTTCACTGTACGAAACAAACATAAAATGCGAGTACATATTGGCAAAGAGTTGATGTTGTCGGCTGGCGCAATTGATTCACCAAAGCTGTTAATGTTGTCTGGTGTGGGTCCGGCAGTGCATTTGAAGCAACTGAACATTCCAGTGGTCCATGACTTACCTGTCGGCAATAATCTGTATGATCACGTGCAGGTTGTGACATTCTTGAAATTAAACGAGCATTTGGCACGGCCTCTAACGCCCCGCGATAGCCTAGATAACATTTACAACTATCTAATTCACCAAAATGGGCCTTTAGCTTCTCACGGCACTGCGTCGCTAGTAGGATTCATCAATACGCTCAAGAATGGGCCATACCCGGATATTGAATATCATCATTTCACTTTGCGACGAGGTGATTTTGATGGCCTAGAAACTTTCCTTACTGGCCTTAATATCAACGAAGAATTTACAGCTCATATACGAAGAGTGATTGAAACTGCGGACGTTTTGGGCATCTTCAATGTGCTCTCGAACCCAAAATCCACGGGAAACGTACGCCTGCGAAGCGCTGATTACAGAGATCCACCTAAATTGACACCCAACTACTTTAGTGATCGCGCAGATGAGGCGACGTTATTGCGCGCAATCCGCTTCCAAGAGCAACTACTAAACACTGCAGCCTATAAAGCAATGAAGGCATCCATAATACTACCCCTGATTGCTGAGTGCAGTGTCTATGCGCTACAGAGCGACGACTATTGGCGTTGCTACATTAAGTACTTCTCATGCACCACTTATCATCAGGCGGGCTCTGTGAAAATGGCGCCCGAGACGGATCAGACGAGCTGTGTGAATCCACGTTTGCGTCTGCGTGGTGTTGGAAACTTGCGTGTGGCCGATGCTAGCATCATGCCAAAGATTTCCAGTGCAAATACAAATGCGGCTACAATTATGATTGCTGAAAAGGCCGTAGATTTTATACGCGAAGATTGGCAAGGTTAGGAGCTTTATTTACTTATTTATTTTTGTATTTTATCTATATTTATTTGAAATATATATTCAGTTTTTTACAACACTTATGTACCTTTGAGTGATCTCTCCTTCTGGGCTAACTTTATTTTTTTAGAATTTATACCCTCAAATTTCAGCATAAAAGTTTTGAAGCGCAATAAAGAAGGGTCGAAAGAATTATTGACTGCTGACTGATAGACGTACTAAAGTATTTCTGCTGGTTGTAACGGGGAAACATGTCATTGAAGTGGAGGTCACCTGCAACAATGCGATCGCGAGGATTGAGCGTTGGTTGCACAATGCCAAACTCCGGCTAGCAGGGCAGTTTTGTTGAGCAAAAGACACAGGAGGTAGAGTTTGACGGTAAATGTCCGAGTCCCCGACACTCATTCTAAACCGGCTATACAGTACCTACCTAATTGTTATGATTGACTCGCGCATGACCTTCAGAGAGCATGCGGTTAGAGTCAGCACAAAAGGCGCCCTAGTTACAAATGCTCTAACACGGTTGCTACCGAACATTGGGGGAGTCCAAGGTGCAAAGAGGATGCTTCTATCTACTGTGACAAGACACCTACGAGAGGCCAGGCTGGTTTATAGGTTAAGCGCTTTGCGAGTATCCTGTGCTTACCTGACAGTAACGGAGCATGCAATTTACGAGATTGCGGTAAAAAGCCCACTGGATATCCGAGCACGTGAACAAAACCGTCTCTTGCCAAGGTAAGGTGCTTTTACATGGCCGTATGGCATCTTAGTCAATCATCTTAAGGGGGGAAGCTGGTCTAGAGCGCAAAAAATGGGCATATTTTATGAATTTATTTTGACTCAACAAAGGAATCAATCGAAAATCTGTGAAATAGGTTTAATAATATAGCTTTCATGGTACAAATACAAAATTTTTCGTCTGAATTAATTTCAAAATGGCCGCTGTCCAGCAGTTCTCCTAAGGCGCCTTTTTTTCTAGTGGGTCCATTGCCGAAGACGTAAACTCCTTAATTTTTGTCCTGGATCAAAAAATAAAATTTTTTTAGTTTCTATATAACAACAGAAAGAGACGTACGTAGGATTTTTTCGATATTTTGTTTTTTCGCGAAATGGTGCACGTTTGAACAAAAAGTTACAATTTTCACTATAAAGAACGACATAAAATTGTTGATTAAAAAAAAAACTATGTAATATAAATAAAAAATCCTACGTACGTCTCCGGAGAAAGGTATTTCGAATGTATTGTCAAAATTTCGTAAGAATCGGTAAAGATTTGTTCGAGTTATGTCTTCGGCCAGTTTAAAAAAAGTGATTTCGAGAAAAACGCGTTTAAAATTGTAAGTAGCGTTCGGGGCATACCTGCGAGGCATTGCCGTCGAATGAAAAATTTGGGCATTTAGACATTTTTGCTGCCATCCCTCATTTGGTATATTATTTCTAAGACCCTAAAGCACCTTTTAAGACAAAAAAAAATGTTTCGATTTTTTCAAAATTCTAGACCAGCTTCCCCCCTTAAATCGTTCTTTTCTTAGTAACTAATAAACTATTGTACATTAGCTTAATATAGTCTGTAAGAATGTATCCATTCAAAGACAATAAATAAATAAATAAAATAAATAAATAAAACCAACAAGCGACCAAAAGTTGGAACAGCGCATGGCGTCTTTTAAAGCATGCCAACGAATATGGAATCCTGCTTCTAATGGATGCTGGAAACACGAACTTATCCCTAACTTTGCTAAGTAGTTAAGACGAAGACACGGACAAGTGGATTACTTTCTCTCTCAGTTGCTAAGCTGATACAGTGTGCTTCACCACACTGTCCTACTTGCCCAGAGGAGTTTAAAGATATTCAACATGCACTCTTCTACTGCCCAAGATTTGCAAGAGAAAGCGAGTAGTTAGACACGATATTTGGAAGATAGCCAAGTGAGACAAATTTAACTGATAATTAGGCACATTGCTGGGATTCTACATGCAAGTTTGGCAAGCAAGTATTGCGTACGCCACGCAAGCAGGATGAAGAAAAGCGATCAGAAACAGACCCAGCGGCAGCTAGACCCAAATAATATCAACGATCTATGCCGCATCTGATCACAACCGAGCTTGCCAACCAGTGCTGAATTCAACATGAAACAGTGTTCCAGAGGAGGTCGACTCAGACGCACCGACGACAATTACAGACGTTTGAGCTAACAACTGACGAGCATCTCATACGCAGACAAGACGATAATGCACATGCCGTTGTCGCACCCTTTCGAAGTTCCATCCGCTTCAAAAAGAAAGAAATGGAAACTATCAACGACGTATAATACACAATAAGTCATCTCAAAAAAAAATAAATAAATATTGCAGTCAAAAATAGCGACTTTACAGATTTGATTTTATTCCCAGTGTATTGGAATGCTTCAGGCGCAAAAATTATTTTATAGTCAAGCCATAGCAGCTTTCAATATCGTATAACACGCATTACAACGGTGCATGTCAAGCTGTGTATCATTTTAATCCCTAAATGTATGTTATATAAATGCTATGAAATAATAAGCGCCACGGCCATTGGGCCATAGAAAGACTCTTTGAGTATCACAACTATTGAGGAATACAAACGCAAATTCACTGCTTCGATTAACTACAGTTCCGCTCAACTGAATAGGTTTGACTTCTTTTTTAGACTTAGAACATAATATATATTAATATCTTCATAACGAGCACTCGGATTTAAACCAAATAAATTTTTTTAAGTAAAACGATCAATTATTTATAAAATACCAAAGGGGTTTTTTTTGGTTTGGTTTTTATATTTTTTTATTATATTTTCAAAAACATGGCTGAAAATCTACATTATTTTTGGCTCAAGTGAATAGGTTTGACCAACAAAACTATAAAAAAAAATTATTCACAGCAATATTTCATGGCACTTGGGAACTTAAGTAATAAAAGACACTATTTCTGCATTATTTAATATTTGGTATGACCACCCTTATTCTTAATTATTTCAAACATTCGAGTTGATAAGGAATCGTAATATTTTTCAATTTCACTCAGTGAAATAGTTGACCAGGCTTTTTTAATCGCTTCAACCAGGGTCGCCGAGTCTTAAAAATGTCTTGCCCCTTCATACACTCTCCTGGATAAAAATCCCCAAATGTTCTCGATAGTATTTATGTCTGGGGAGTATGGCGGTCACTCGAACAGTTTGACATTCTGGTCCTTAATCCACTGTTTTGTACCCCGGGCTGTATGGATGGGGGCGTTGTCTTGTTGGTACGTCCATTGAATAGGTCCAAAAATTTCGGAAAACTGGGGAAAAGCCTTTTGGAGCACTGTCTTGTAGACATTTGCATTCATCGTTGATGAAACAAACTGCAGCTCGCAAGTTCCATAAAACGATATGGCTCCCCAAACCATTACGCCTCCTGTACAGGAGTGATGACGACTCAAAAAGCATTCCTCTTTTCGCAAGTCGTGAAAATAATATTGTAGTTGTAGCCATCCATGGAGGATGGTTCCATGTGTAGAAGTCCACGCAAGTGGGGAAAGTTACTGATCGCCATTCACTTGGGAGTGGCCAGGACGATTCTTCTACATATGGTTCAAGCAGCTCACAACGGCCGGGATTAGCCCACGTATCCTCTGGGTAGCTCCCGAACACCCGTTCGGGAGTGAGCTAACGTGAGAAGGCGAAGCATTCCAGGATAGCTGGTTGTGCGCTGGGTTTGGGACCCGCCACTTAAAAATCCCCCCCAATGAAAAGAATTACAAAGCCTCGGATGAGAACTGCCTTTACTGATGACGACCCCTGCAAACGAAATAAGGAATATGATTTGAGGGCATGCACCTGGAATGTCCGGTCCCTTAATGGGGAAGGTGCCTCTGCCCGGCTGGTTGATGTCTTCGTGAGAGTAAAGGCTGACATCACTGCCATCCAAGAGATGCGATGGACGGGGCAAGGTAAGAAAAACCTAGGACCTTGCGACGTCTACTACAGCTGCCATGTAAAGGAGCGCAAATTCGGTGTCGGATTTGTTGTGGGAGAGAGACTTCGTCGCCAAGTACTGTCGTTCACTCCGGTGGACGAGCGTCTCGCAATAATCCGCATCAAAGCGCGATTTTTTTAACATATCGCTAATTTGCGCCCACGCCCCGACGGAAGAGAAGGACGATGCAACCAAAGATTCCTTCTATGAGCGCTTGGAACGTTCCTATGAGCGCTGCCCCCGCCACGACATAAAAATCGTGCTTGGCGACTTCAACGCCAGGGTGGGCAAGGAGGGAATTTTTGGTCCCACAGTCGGAAAATTCAGCCTGCACAACGAAACATCCGGTAACGGACAGAGGCTGATCGACTTCGCCGGGGCCCGAAACATGGTAGTCTGCAGCACCAGATTCCAGCATAAAAAGATACACCAAGCTACCTGGCTGTCTCCTGATCGAAAAACGCGAAACCAGATCGATCATGTTGTGATAGATGGAAGACACGCTTCTAGTGTATTAGATGTACGTACGATCCGAGGGCCCAACATCGACTCGGATCATTACCTTGTTGCAGCCAAGCTGCGCACCCGCCTCTGTGCAGCAAAAAACGTACATCTACCTACGCAAAGAATGTTCGACATCGAAAAGCTGCAATCACAACAGACAGCCAGAAGATTCGCCACTCGACTCTCACTCCTGCTCTCGGAGAGCACTGCCCAACAAACCGGCATGCGCGAGCAATGGAGCAACATTTCTCGTTCACTACGTACCGCCGCCGAAGAAGAAATCGGATTCCGGCGAGCCCGAAAAAACAATTGGTACGACGAGGAATGTCATGCTGCCGCAGAAAGAAAGGATGCCGCCTATAGAGCCACGCTGCGATCGGGCGCAACGCGAGCCATGTGGGATCGCTACAGAGAGCTGAAAAAGGAAGAGAGACGTATTATCCGACAGAAGAAACGAGAGGCCGAAATACGTGAGTGCGAGGAGCTTGAGATGCTGGCCAACAGGAACAACGCCCGAAAATTTTACCAGAAAGTTCGGCGGCTTACAGAAGGTTTCAAGACCGGGCCGTTTTCCTGTAAGAACAAAGACGGCGATCTGGTGACTGACGTACAGAGCAATCTTAAATTATGGAGGGAACACTTCTCGAACCTGTTAAACGGTGACAGCTGCGCATGTCATAGAGAATGTGAAGATCCCGATACCCCAATCGTTGACGACGGAATTGTCGTTCCGTTACCCGACCATGACGAGGTGAGAATAGCAATATCACGGCTAAAAAACAACAAAGCCGCGGGCGCCGACGGACTGCCGGCTGAGCTATTCAAACATGGCGGCGAGGAGCTGGTAAGGTGCATGCATCAGCTCCTATGCAAAATATGGTCGGATGAAAGCATGCCTGCCGATTGGAATTTAAGTGTGCTCTGCCCAATCCATAAGAAGGGCGATCCTGCAATTTGTGCCAATTACCGCGGGATTAGTCTTCTAAATATCGCCTATAAGGTTCTAGCGAGCGTATTGTGTGAAAGGCTGAAGCCCACCGTCAACCAACTGATTGGACCTTATCAGTGTGGCTTCAGACCTGGAAAGTCCACCATTGACCAAATATTCTCAATACGCCAAATCCTGGAAAAGACCCATGAAAGGAGAATCGACACACACCATCTTTTCGTCGACTTCAAAGCTGCATTCGACAGTACGGAAAGGAGTTACCTGTATGCCGCGATGTCTGAATTTGGTATCCCCGCAAAACTAATACGGCTATGTAAGATGACGTTGCTCAACACCAGCAGCGCCGTCAGAATTGGGAAGGACCTCTCCGAGCCGTTTGATACCAAACGAGGTTTCAGACAGGGTGACTCGCTGTCGTGTGACTTCTTTAACCTGATGTTGGAGAGCATCGTACGAGCCGCAGAACTTAATCGCTCAGGCACAATTTTTTATAAGAGCGTACAATTGCTGGCGTATGCCGATGATATTGACCTCGTCGGCCTTAACAACCGCGCTGTTAGTTCTGCCTTCTCCAAACTGGATAAAGAGGCAAAGCGAATGGGTTTGGTGGTGAACGAGGACAAAACGAAGTACCTCCTGTCTTCAAACAAACAGTCGGCGCACTCGCGTATCGGCACCCACGTCACTGTTGACAGTTATAATTTTGAGGTTGTAAAAGACTTCGTGTATTTAGGAACCAGCATTAACACCGATAACAATGTCAGCCTTGAAATCCAACGTAGAATCTCTCTTGCCAACAAGTGCTACTTTGGACTAAGTAGGCAATTGAGCAGTAAAGTCCTCTCTCGACGAACAAAACTAACACTCTACAAGACTCTCATCATGCCCGTCCTAACGTATGGCGCAGAAGCTTGGACGATGACAACATCCGATGAAGCGACGCTTGGAGTGTTCGAGAGAAAGATTCTGCGTAAGATTTTTGGACCTTTGCACGTTGGCAATGGCGAATATCGTAGACGATGGAACGATGAGCTGTATGAGCTTTACGACGACATAGACATAGCGCAGCGAATAAAGATCCAGCGGCTTCGTTGGCTGGGTCATGTCGTCCGAATGGATACAAACGCTCCGGCTTTGAAAGTATTCGATGCGGTACCAGCTGGTGGTAGCAGAGGAAGAGGAAGGCCTCCTCTGCGTTGGAAAGATCAGGTGGAGAAGGACTTGGCTTCACTTGGTGTGTCCAATTGGCGCCGGTTAGCACGAGAGAGAAACGACTGGCGCGCTTTGTTAATCTCGGCCAAAATCGCGTAAGCGGTTATCGCGCCAATTAAGAAGAAGAGAAGTTGTAGCCATCCGGTCCGTCGAGATTGAACTTTTTTTCGTCGGAGAAGACCACAGCCTTCCACTCCTTGTTCCATGTCATCTGATCCCGCGCAAATCGAAGTCGCGCTTCCTTCCGTGCCTCATTGAGAGGTCTTTTTTTTATTTTTAATCTTTTTAAGTGTTTAGCACTCCGAATAACTCGTTTTACCGTTGCCAAACTAGCATTTATACTGCATTCATCCCTGATTTTACTTGCAGAGAGGTAGGAATTCTAAGCAGCCAGAAAGAAGGAAAAAATGCCATAGGAACAAAGAGAGAAGAAAAAATAGAAGAAATAATTTTCAAACCTATTCAGTTGAGCGGCACTGTATGAAACTTTCAGGGATTACTGAAAATAGTATCAGCTATTAATGAGAAAAATAAGAAAAAAAAATCCGAAAAGGGTGTTTTTCGAGAATGGCAAAAAAATATGTTTCCAAAAAATTTTAATAAATCAATGTAATTTTTTTCCCAAGCGCAATTTTTTAAAAAGTATATTTTAATATAACAAAAAAGTTTAATGTTTTCCCCAAGCAAAATTTTTTAAAAGTATATTTTAACAAAAATTTGAAATTTTCTTCCCAAACAAAATTTCTAAAAAAGTATATTTTATCCCAAAAAATGGAAATAAAAAAGCACCACAAGAGTCTAAAGAAGAAGTATATTTAGATATACAAATCGTCATATGAATTCAAAAAAGCCCTAAGTTACAAAAAATCAAAATCGACTTTTTAGTTGATTATCATGTACCGTATCATAATACATGTTCCTTTAAAATTTTATAATCCAACAACCAATAATGACGTTGGTATAAACAAAATTCGAAAAGCCCTAAGTGCAAGCGTAACAAATTTGCCAACCAAAACTGTAACTTACGCCTTTAGAGAAATAATAAACAACAAACACAAGAAGGCATAGCATGCCATGCCATTGTGTGTGTTCTTATTTATCCGTTTTTTATTTATCAGTTACTGACAAAAAGTATTGACGATAAGGTTTTTTGCATCTCTGTATTAACAGTTAGTTTTTCTTTTGTATGTTTCTAAGAGGCTTGGAGTTTATTTAATTAAAACTAAAAATCTCTAAAAATGATTAACGAAACTAATTTTGATAAGTCAGTGAAACGGTGAATAAAACATATTTAAATTACAATAACCGAATGACCGGTAAAATGTATAAAGGAATTGTGTGTGAAAAGAATCCTCGAAAAATGGGCTTAAGATGTCAGTCTAAATATTGTGAAAAAAGCACATTGCGTCATTGCTCCCAATACGCCAAGAAATATTTGATGGATTTTGGAACATGTCGTGGAAAGAAAAATAAGATTTATGTAATAAGTCAAGTAGAATTAGAAGAAAAAGCACGAAACCGTAACACATTTTCGAAGCGATCGCTATCTAAACGGTATTATTTGAAACCAAAAGCAACTCGTATCCAGGCTTGCCGGCAAATGTTTATGTCAACTCTTGGAATAAATGAAAAAATGATAAGAAATTAGGTAGATTTGAACATTTTAAAACACACGCAATTTGATATTGTTCCGCCAAAAGGAACGTCGAAAAATACTAAAAAATACGAAAACCGCCTTAACTTTTTAAAGAAATGGTTAAACAGTATTCCAAAACTTGAATCCTATTACCGAAGACAATACAGTACAAAAAATTATTAACAAACAGATATTAAATCATACGAGTACAACCAACTTTATAAACTATATTGTGAAGAATGCGATGGTAATAATGACGATGAAATTTTACCAGTATCGTATCCAAAATTTATGCTTACCATAAAACAACAAAATATTTCATTGTTTAAACCAAGGAACGATATGTGTGATATTTGTGTATCATTTGAGGCAAAAAAAAAAATAACTGAGGATCAATATAATAGTCATAGATCACAAATCAATGAAATGAGAATAGAAAAAGAAAACGATATCGAAAGTGCCAAGTCTGGACTGTGCTTATTATTATGCATGGATATGCAAGCAGGAAACTGATTCCCTCAAACAAATGCTAGTGCCTCATATTATAAAATGAAATTACAGGTGCATTATTTCACTATTTATAATATCATTACTCACGAGTCTGATAATTACATTTGGGATGAGCCTAAAGGGAATCTTGTAGCGTCTACTACCGCCACATGTTTGTTAAATACTTAGAGTAGTGTTTACTTCAGTCACCAGATACGAGTATTAACCATGTTATAATATATTCTGATGGCTGCTTTTATCAAAACCGCAATGTCATATTGTCAAACGCATTGCTATCTTTATGCGTTGAAAAAAAAACATAACGATAGAGCACAAATATTTAATAGTTGGACACACCCAAATGGAGTGCGATTCAACACATTCGCTTATCCAAAGAAAAATTAACAATAAAAAAATTAATTTTTTGTCTGAATTTGTTCTGTATGTTAAGGATTCTCGAAAGACTCCATTTCCACTGAACACTCATCACCTTACTCATTCATATTTTCGGGATTACGACTCTCTTCCTAAGCGATACTCTTCTATTCGTCCAGGTAACATCATCAAAATCAACTTTCACGATCTACTTTTACAGTAAAATGTGTTTTACAGGCACAGGCAGCCTACCGTTAACAAAATTCGAGTACTGGCATACGATCCGCTTGGAATTATTTATTTTAAAACAAACATCAAAGACGAATATACTCTTCTTCAACACCGATGTGCCAAAAATTTTCATGACTCCCGACTTGCTCCATTATATACCAAAAGATTAAACATTTCTAAAAAAAAGTGGGAACATCTTAACGATCTGAAGTCCTTTATACCAGCAGATTGTCATGATTTTTATACTAATTTGCCCTATGAAAATGAATAGAAAGATTTATGTAAAGTTTTCATCTTTTTACGAATTTAATTTCTTTTTCTTTAACTTTCTTTTTGAGAATTATTTTTTGTTTTGTTGGTTTGTTATCAAAATAAAAAATATATAATAATAAATTGGATAATATCCATTATTATTATATTATAATCAATTTAATGCAAGAAATAAGCAAAATATTTTGAGAAAACTACCAAAAAACAAGCTTTCTATTTGAGTTACGCCCTTTCCGATTTCAGAAAAAACTAATTGTAGAAGGCGTAAGTTTCATATATCTGTAAGTAATACGAAAAGTAATATTTTTTCTTCAAATACTGATTCTTTTATGAAAAAGAATTTTAACTTGAGAAAATATTGAAATATTTTGCCTTATTTTTCATTTTAAAAGGTTTTTTGCTTCTCCTGGTAAATTTTTAAAATGTAACTTAGGACTTTTTTGATTTCATGTGACGAAATGTATGTTTTCAATTTATATATTCAAAACCTCTCTACACACCGGCAGGAGTAAAGCAACACTGCAAAAGCTAATCCAAAGATTCAAAAAGGAGAAAAGCACCGAAAATAAGCAGAGATCAGACCGCCCTAGGGAGTTAACTAAGAGATATGAACGCCTTAACAAAAGAACAATAGAAAAAAATTCTTTCGAAAGTGCTCCGAATGTATTGCAAACATCTCTAAGCACCATTGTTTCATCGGATACATTGTGAAGCTCAATCAAGAGAATGTATTGCTAGAAAAACGCCCTTTGTCAGTGATACTAATAGAAATAAGAGGCTCGAATTATTCATAACTTATCAACTCAAAGAATGTGACTCTGGGATTAACTAATTTTCTCCGACGAATCGAAATATAATGGGACCCCCAAAGTGTGGAGGAAGCGAAATGAAGAATTAGATCCACAAAATACAATTAAAACGGTCAAGTATGGAGGTGGAGGCGTCATAGTTTGGGTCTGCAAATGCAAAAATGCAAAATGGACAGAAAGAGTATATTTAAAAATCATTCAAGAAAACTTATTACAAAGCGCTGAAAAATGGGATTGTCTGGTGGATTTTATTTCCAACAGGACAGCGTTCCCAAACACATGCACGCGGAATTCGCAACTACGAAGGAAAAGCAAGCGATAGAACACTTTGGAGGAGTTTTGTGAAGGAAGCTTTGATGCACCCCGCGTTGTAATGCTGTGAGTGATGATGAATTGCAATCCTAAAGCTTATCTCAAAACTACTTGCCAATAGAAGTGAAGAAAGTGGAATATCAGAAGAACAACAAGGTTTCAGGGCAAATAATAGCAAAATCGATAGAATACGACAAGCCTGCTTATCTCTGTTTCGTTGATCTTACAAAAGCCTTTGACAAGGTTGTCGTGAAAGATGTGAATTCTGCAAAAACGGAAAATAGACAACCGAGTCATATCAGCTATCAAAAATCTTAACACCGATAACACAACAAGCGTAAGAGTCGGTAATGATGTAACTAAGAATCTATCAGTAACCTCTGGGATAAGACAAGGTGACAGCTTAAGCCCTATACTTATACGCTTTAACTTAGTTATGCATGAGATCATGGTAAAGGCCAAGGGGATACAAATTGAATATGGAAATAAAAATAATTTGCTCTTCGGATGACGCAGTACGTACAATGAAGACGATTTACAAGGTCTACTTTACGTTTTCGAAAAAGTTGTAGAAAATTTTAATATGAAAATATCCGCACCAAAAACCAAATCGCTTACAATATCAAGGCTTCCGCTAAGATGCCAGCTTGTGTATGGCGCACCAATTGAGCAGGTTATGGAGTTCAACTACCTCGGTGCCAAATGACTTCTTCTAAAGGCCTCAGTTCTGAAGTCATCGTGTAAACAAACAAAGCAGTGCGCGTAGCAGGATGTCTTAGGGACATTAAATGGCGCAATAAACACCTCCGCACCAAAGGCAAAGTCAAAATATACAAAACATGCGTGAGGCTTATACGAGTACTGACATATGCTATTGAGACCAGAGCGGATATGAAAAGAACTGAGCAGGCAGTATCAAGAATATGCGACGCACAAGATGCCATCAGGTAGAAAGATACGGACGGATTGTACAGAGAATGCTCAAGCAATGACTGAATATCAAGAAAAGCTGACCTCCAAAGAGATGATGAGAATGTTAGACTGCCAGCTCAACCGATGTATGATTTTAATATACTCGTAGTATAGATATATGTTATATTTTTTATGTAGGTACTTATATATACATATTGTTGTAAAACAGGATTTAATCCTAAAATGAAGATGATATAGAAGAAACTGGTTTTCAACTGGTCTAAAAGTAGTTCTACGGATCCTTTTTACTTTTCGAATACTTGTAGTTTCGGCTTGTTTTTGCACATCAGTTTTGTATACCATATACAATTTCAGATAGAGTAACCCGCATATTCTGTGAAGAATAAAAGCTCACAGGCAGTGAACGGATTGTAATAGTGGCCAGATATTTACTATACCCCAAGCTTTATAAATTGACCTGCTAATGCATTCTTGAAATATGTTTAGGGTAAAGCTTAGTAACCAAATGCTTTAATTAAATTCCATTATATTTCGGGACGCTGATGTACCTAAATTGAGATCGTCCGCGCACAACGTTAATTGCAGGCTGTAATAAGTTAAGGTAACTCTTACATAAGGAGTTTACCTCTCTCAAATTCTCTTCTCCAGCAGCAGGGTGACCTTATTTACATTTTTTTTTGGTATCAAATTGCGGATATTTGGGTTGCTTTCTTTACAAATATTTATTCAAAAATAATGTCAGGCTCTGATCGCAAATAAAAATTTAAAAAAATTAAATTTATATAAAATAAAATATAAAATATTTGAAATTACTGTTTATTATTAAAAAGTAAAAAATTCTATAAAAATAAAAAAAAATAAAAATTATAAAAAATTCATAAAAATTAAAAACCAAATTTTAAAAAAATAAAAAATAGTACTAAAACTTTAATTAAAACACAAAAAATGGTAAAAAAATATACAAAAAAATTAAAAACAAAAAAAAAATAATAAAATATTTTAAATAAAAGAAAATAGTACAGAAAATTAAAACTATGGAATCATTTTTTTTTTTCTTAATTATCGAACATCAAAATAAAATAGAACAAAAAAGGTAAAAAAATTAACAAATGGTAAAAAAATGTAAGACACAGGAAAAATGCTTTACAAAAATAAAAAAACAAATATAATAGGTCTATTTATAAGTTCGTGCGGTTTTACAACAGATGGCGTAACTTGATTATTATTCCATCGATCCACATTTCCAAACATTCATTGGAGAGCTACTGTCGTAAGGCACAAACGTCAGTATAAGTTTTTTATTTGAAGCGTAAACAACAATATTTTTACCACACTTGAAAATGTCGAATTTCGTGCCAAATAATGTGTTTTTGCGGGGAATTCTTCTTCATTATTTTAATATGAAGAAAAAAGCAGCCGAAAGTCATCGTATCTTGGTGGAAGTTTATGGTGAGCATGCTCTATCTGAGCGAACGTGCCAGAAGTGGTTTGCACGCTTTAAAAGTGGTGATTTTGGCTTGGAAGACGAAGAACGCGAGGGTGCGCCGCCAAAGTTCATGGATACCGAATTGGAGGAATTGCTCGATCAAGATCCGGCTCAAACGCAAGAAGAGGTTGCAAAAACTTTGGGAGTTGATCAATCAACCATTTCCAAACGTTTAAAAGCCATGGGAATGATCCGAAAGGTAGGCCATTGGGTGCCGTATGAATTGAAGCCAAGAGACGTTGAACGCCGTTTTATGGCATGCGAACAACTGCTTCAACGGCACAAAAGAAAGGGTTTTTTGCATCGAATTGTGACTGGCGATGAAAAGTGGGTCCATTACGACAATTCAAAACGTCGGGCAACGTATGGATACCCTGGCCATGCTTCAACATCGACGTCGGCGCAGAATATTCATGGCCTGAAGGTTATGCTGTGTATCTGGTGGGACCAGCTGGGTGTTGCGTATTATGAGCTACTGAAACCGAATGAAACGATTACGGGGGATGTCTACCGACGACAATTGATGCGTTTGAGCCGAGCACTGCGAGAAAAACGGCCGCAATACGCCGATAGACACGACAAAGTTATTTTGCAACATGACAATGCTCGGCCACATGTTGCACAAGTGGTCAAAACATACTTAGAAACGCTCAAATGGGATGTCCTACCCCACCCGCCGTATAGTCCAGACCTTGCGCCATCCGATTACTATCTCTTCCGATCGATGCAACATGGCCTGGCTGACCAGCACTTCCGTAATTACGATGAAGTCAAAAAATGGATCGATTCGTGGATTGCGGCAAAACCGACCGAATTTTTCACAAAGGGAATCCGTGAATTGCCAGAAAGATGGGAAAAAGTAGTAGTAAGCGATGGACAATATTTTGAATATTAAATTTGTAACCATTTTACGTCAATAAAGTTTCAAATTTCGAAAAAAAACCGCACGAACTTATTCATAGTCCTATTAATATAATAAAAATTATAAAAAAAATTCATAAAAATTAAAAACCAAATATTAAAAAAAATAAAAAATAGTACAAAAACTTCAATTAAAGCAAAAAAAAAAAATGGTAAAAAAGATACTAAAAAACTAAAAACAAAAAAAAAAAATAAAATATTTTTAATAAAAGAAAATAGTACAAAAAATTAAAACTATGGAGATGTTTTTTTTTTCTTAATTATCAAACATCAAAATAAAATAAAACAAAAGGGGTAAAAAAATTAACAAATGGTAAAAAAATGTAAGACACAGGAAAAATGCTTCGTAAAAATAAACAAAAAACAAATTACATCAATTTAAAATATTTGAAATTAATAATAAACAGTAGTAAAAAATTCTATAAAAATAAAAAAATTATAAAACAAATTCATAAATATTAAAACCCAGATATTAAAAAAATAAAAAATAGTGCAAAAACTTTAATTAAAACGAAAAAAATGGTAAAAAAAGATACTAATATAAAAAAATTAAAAACAAAAAAAAATAATAAAATATTTTAAATAAAAGAAAATAGTACAAAAAATTAAAACTATGGAAATGTTTTTTTTTTCTTAATTATCAAACATCAAAATAAAATAAAAAAGGTAAACAAATTAACAAATGGTAAAAAAAATATAAGACACAGGAAAAATGCTTTGTAAAAATAAAAAAACAAATATAATATTAAAAAAAAATTAAAAAGAAAAATTGTAAAAAATTTAAATTAAAAAAAAAAGTTTAAAAATAGTGAAAGAATTTAAAATATTGTAAAATTCTTTTTATAAAAATTGAGGAAACAACAAATAAAAAAATAGTAAAAAAATTAAAAAAGATAGTAAAAAAAACAATACTAAAAAATTTGAACTAAAAAAGTGAATTAATTAATTAATTTTTTTTTTGTAATTATGAAATATCAAAATCAAATAAAATGACCGACTAGAATTTTTTCAAGTATAAACTCGATACGTATATGGAAAATACCGACACAATTACCAACGAAGAAGATATTGAAGACGAAACAATAAAACTTACAACACATATTCAGAAAACAGCTTGGATAAGCACACCAGCAAGTAAACAAACACGAGATAACCATCAGCGAAGATATCCACAAGAAATATTAGAAATACTAGGAGAAAAAAGAAAAGTAAGAAAAAAGTGGCAATCAACAAGGGGGCCCTGCAAGAAAACTGAACTAAACAGATTAACAAAATTGCTTAGAGAAAAATACAGGAGCATAAAAACAATATCATAAAAAACACTCTGAAAAACTTATCAGCAGAAAAAACAGGTGATTTCTCGCTTTGGAAAGCGATGACGTGTGTCAAGCGACCAATTCAACATAATCCGCCAATAAAACAGCAAAATGGTATTCACATTTGGGCTAAAAGCGATGCAGAATAAGCTGACGTATTTGCCAACCACCTGCAGAAAATCTTTCAACCGCACCGAAAAACAATAAATTTCACTCCGCCATCAACTGTACAAGAGTTCGTTAAAGTAAAGCATTTCAGTATAGATGAAGTTGCTACCGAAATTTCCAATTTAAAATTAAGGAAGAGTCCAGGGTTCGACTTAATAACCGCCGAAGTTTTGAGAAATATATCAACTAAGGCGCTAAGGAAATTGACTTTTATAATGAATGCATGCCTAGATTGGAAATATATACCATTCCAATGGAAAGTATGCGAAATAGTAATGATACCTAAACCCGGCAAAAATCCGAATGAAGTGACATCTTACCGGCCAATCGCTCTACTTCCAGTAATGGGTAAACTATTCGAAAAGCTGTTCTCCAAACGCTTAAAATCTATAATTGCATGTAGAAACATCATACCCTCACATCAGTTTGGCTTCCGGGAAAAACACTCTACCGTCGAACAAATACACAGGATAACACATACAATAGAAGACGCGCTAGAGAGTAATAAAGTCTGCTCAGCAATATTCCTTGAATTTGCCCAGGCATTTGATAAAGTATGGCACGAAGGACTACTTTGTAAATTAAAAGCTCTTCTTCCGTTGCAGTTCACTGACATTTTGGCATCGTATATAACAAATAGGTACTTTAGAGTAAAGCAAAAGCAGGCGTATTCGGAAATAAAACAAATATTGGCCGGAGTACCACAAGGCAGCATACTCGGCCCAGTACTGTACCTACTCTATACCGCAGACCTGCCAGTACCGAAAATGTGCAAAGTAGCCATATTCGCTGATGATACATGCATCTTAGCTATTGGATCAACTGAAAGCGAATCCATCCAGAAACTGCAGAAGTCCATTGACGAAGTAGTCACATGGCCTGAAAATTGGAACATAAAGGTAAAAGAAACCAAATCAGTTCACGTGGATTTTTCATATTTGGTCAGCAATAGTGCCAAATGCTAATAGTGCAAAGTATCTAGGCATGAATTTAGATGTAAAGCTCAAGTGGAAAGAGCACGTGAAAATCAAAGCTGCTGAGCTGAATCTAAAGACGCAAAAACTCCAATGGCTAATTGGCAGAAACTCTGAGCTATCAACTCAAAATAAACTCCTCATTTACAACCAAGTGCTAAAGCCGGTGTGGACCTGTGGTCTTCAATTATGGGGATGTACTGTAAAGGCCAACACCGACATTATACAGCGCCTCCAAAATAGAGTAATCAGGGGAATCGTTAAAGCTCCCTGGTACGTGCGTAATGAAGATCTGCACAAGGATTAACATTTTAAAAACCGTCTCAGACACAGCCAATCTCTGTGCAGTTAAGCATGCTGAAAAGTTAAAAAAACACATTAACGCAGAAGCTTCCGTACAAAGCGATGAAGCAACTGTAAAAAGAAGATTAAAAAGAAAGAAACCTCAAGACTTAGTTGTCAATATTGTTTAAGCTACACTTCAAATTATGAAATGAAAATTACTTATTAGTTTTATACTAGGTGTAATCTTTATGGAATGTAAATAAAAATTTATAACATTTCAATAAAATAAAAACTAAAAAAAAAACTAAAAAAAAAATGAAAAAAATAGTAATATAAAAAATTTAAATTGAAAAAAGGTAGTAATAAAATTTAACACAATGGAAACATTTTTTATAACAATTAAAAAAAAAAACACAAATAGAAAAAAATTAAAATAAATAAAAAAAGTTAATATATTAAAAATATAAAAGGAGCCAAAAACAGTACTGCAACCTCTTCGTATAATCAGCTAACTACATTTGTGTAGTGTAATTTTTAATTATCACAGAAAAACGTGTCTCCATATAAAATTTAGGGGTTCAATCTAAAAAGTTGCAAAGAGTGAAATTCCTTTTAGTGTATACTCTAAGCAACAAAATGAGCCTAATGCGGAGGAACGAAATAATATAATATCTACTCTTCAAAGAAAGAATGAAAAGAGGCTATGCTTCTTTGTCAATCCAGCATTTTTGTCGAAAAAATTTTTCTTTTGCAATTTCGAAAAAAGGTAACTAAAAAAAAAAATTAATATTGCAGTCAAAAACAGCGACTTTATAGAAATTATTGTATTCCCAGCTTATTGCACCTGCTTGATTTAAGTAGATGGAAATGCTGCAGCCCCAAAGTTATTTCTTAGTCGAGCTATAGCAGCTTTAAATATCGTATTAAAAGCATTTTAACAGTGAACGCCAAATTGTGTGTATGTATGTATCAATGAAAGCCTAATGTATCAATTGAAAGCCTAAATGTATGTTATATAAATGCTATGAAATAATGATAAGCGCCGCGGCCAAGCCAACAGCATATACAGATTTTTTGGGTAACAACATTTTTTTGTTGCTGTTACCGTGCAAACTTTTATGTGCGAGCTAATAGAAAAATTTTATTATCTTGTGAACTTTGTCATCTTGAACATATTTGCTGAAGCTAAGTACAAAATCTAACGTACAAACGAAAAGTAAATACAGCTGTACCATATCGCCGATAACAATTATTTTGAATTCGTAAATTCGCCTTCGATATCATATCGATTTTAATTGAAATGCATTCTGAAGAAAATAAAAATTCGTGCTATGGAAAATATTTGCGCAATTACAATTTAAATTGGAAGCGGCAAGTAAAGAAACATGTTTCGGAAGAGCTACAGTCGGCCTTGTTTAAGGTGATAAAAAAGGAATAGAAAATGTTGGAATCAAATGGTTATTTAAGGAAACAGAAGATATCAGTTGGATAGCAGTAAAAATAAAAAATTAAATTTTTTAATTATTTTCAGTTTACATCAGAGGCAAGGACTGGACACGAGAATTTGAAAAAATTGGAAACTTTTTCCTTCAAAATGAGGGTGGTTAAATTTCAAGGGCCGATGTTGAATGTGAAGGACACTTAAACGTCAAGTTTTTTTCTGCATTTCATTTGACATTTTTCAATTTCAGATTAATTCAATTTGAACCATAGAAAGATACATAATTGAGCAACGCGTTAAAATTATTCAGGCTTATTATGAAAACGGGCGTTCGAATTTCGAAGAAAATCCTCTTCAGTGATGAGGCACATTTTCACCTCAGTGGATTCGTCAATAAGCAGATTGCCGTATTTGGGCGAATGATAATCCAAGAATGATTGCCGAAAAACAATGCACCCACAAAGAGTGACTGTTTGGTGCGGTTTATAGGTCAGCGACATCATTGGGCCGTATTTTTTCCAAAATGAGGCCGATCAGGCAGTTACTGTGAATATTGTTCGCTATCGTGAGCTGATAACGAACTTTTTATGACCCGAATTGGAAGATATGGATGTGGACGATATGTGGTTTCAACAGCACGGTGCCACTTGTCACACAGCTAACGAAACAATGGCTCTTTTGCGCGAAAAATTTTATGGCCGTATAATCTCACGTCGTGACGATGTTAATTGGCCGCCAAGATCATGTGATTTGACACCGTTGAACTTCTTTCTTTCGGGTTATTTGAAATAAAAGGTGTACGTCGATAAGCCAGTAACAATTCAAGAGCTAAAGGATGAGATAATTCGGCACATTAATGGCATAGAACCTCAATTATGCCTAAGCGTCATCGAAAATTTAAACCATCGGATGGAGGTGTGCGGCCATTGTGACAATATTTTGTTCCATACGTAATTGAGCCATACCAATAGTAAAGAGAAATGACAATAATTTTCTAAAAAAAATTGTATTTTATTCAAAATCAGCACCGGCCCTTGAAACATAAACACCCTTTACATTAAGCAAATACAGCGCCGGGAAAAGCTAAACCCCTCCCATTCGAAAGGCAGCCGATTCTACGTTACCGAAATAACTCGGGCGTTTCCCGATCAAGGGTAGCCGTCGCCGCAGTAAATTAGCCCTGTCTAGTGCACCGTTTTTTCGTCATTTCGCCGAGCGCATAGCCACCATAGCACTCCCCGCCATTAATCCTCAGATTAATCGAGGGCTTAACCAAAACCGTCAATGTGCGAAAATTGTTTTAGTAGCCCTGGACCTGTGGAAGGCTTTCGTCCCGATCTGCCACTCCATGCTACTAGAGGATATTCTACAGTCGTCCCTCCCACCGCGACTGAAGGGTGGTTCGCGAATTATTCGAGTGGTGGGCATTCGTCAGTAATTTTTCGTCATTTCAAAACTCAAAACAGAGAAGGATAAAGTAAGGTGAACTGCAGGGTGGTGCCCTCTCATCCTTGCTTTTTAACTTTTATATCTCGAAACTCCTCCAACCAGCAGAGGAAGTCTGACATCATTTTGCGCCACCTGAAAACTCAAAAAATTTCATCACTCAAAGTCATTTGTTTATTTAATACTTTTCAAATACTAAACTGGATGATTAATTTTGCGCCACCTGAAAATAAAAAAAATTTCAGCACTCAAAGCCATTTTTTTATTTAATTTTTTTTTAATTTTATTTAATAATTTTCAAATACAAAACTGGAGGATTAATTTTGCGCCACCTGAAAATTCAAAAAATTTCAGCACTCAAACTCATTTTTTTATTTAATTTTTTTTTTAATTTTTTTTTAATTTTATTTAATAATTTTCATATACAAAACTGGATGATTAATTTTGTGCCACCTGAAAATTCAATTTCAGCACTCAAAGCACACTTCAAAAAGAATTTCAATTGCAAATCAACAACAATCCAAGAGAATCTACTACCAAATATGGAACAACAATAGATGCTGTATTTGTGAGATATCTTGATAATATTTCATCCAATACTTTTAAACCGTACTTTAGTTATCATCGACCAATCGTCACCGTAATACCGGCAGAGGAAACATCGAATATAACTAAATGGTGATTTTTTAGCTATTATCTTTTTAAACAGTTGGTTTAAACAGCTGACGCACGTTTCGTGTTTTGTTTCACTGTCAAACATCTTCAGTTTGGTCTATAATTTAACCATGAATCGTCTTACAAACGAACAACGCTTGCAAATCATTGAATTTTATTATAAAAATTCGTGTTCTGTTAAGAAAGTTTAAAGTCGAAAAATTGTGTTCAGCGACGAAGCTCATTTTTGGATCAATGGGTACGTAAATAAACAGAATTTTCGATTTTGGAGTGAAGATCAGACAGAAGAATTGCAAGAGCTACCAATGTATCCAGAAAAGTTTACAGTTTAGTACGGTTTATGGGCTGGAGGTATCATTGGACCGTACCTCTACAAAGATGCTGCGAATCGTAACGTAACTGTGAGGTGAGCGCTACCGTGAAATGATATCCAACTTTTTTTTGCCCTAAATGCAAGAGCTTGACTTGCATGACATGTGGTTTCAGCAAGACGGTGCCATGTTGAGAGGCGAGTTCGGTGAACATTTTATTTCACGTTCGGGACCTGTCAATTGGCCACCCAGATCGTGCGATATAACGCCTTTAGATTATTTTTTGTGGGGCTATGTTAGAGCTGATGTCTATTCAGACAAGCCTGCTCAATTAACGCATTGGAAGACGACATTAAAGCTCTTATATGTAAGATACCGGCCGAAACATTGGAAAGAGTATGTCAAAATTGAACTAAGCGGATGGACTATTTGAAGTGCAGTCGCGGTCAACATTTGCATGAAATAATCTTCAAACATTAAATTATATGGACTGTACTATCGATTTAAATAAAAATGTCATGCATTTTTCTGAATTTTACGTGTGTTTTTTTGAAAAACTTTCCTATAGCTCTTAAAAAATCACCCTTTATTACTGAAGTCACAGATGAAAATATTTAAATTGTGGCTTGATATTAATATCGAATTTTGATCTCACATGTAAACAAATGTTTATTAAATAAAGTTCCCATTTTCTGTAAGAAATTCGTAATACTTAATTTTTTCATTAGGCTATATTTAATTCCTGTAATAATATTTTCTTTTATGCATATTACTTGTACACACACGATGTTTCACATCTGCCAGGCGTCCCATGACGGCTCACATTTTTTTTTTAATTGCCATTTTTTATGCGCGCTGTTTTTGAAAAAATCTATATATTTTACGGACTAATTACATATAAGTAATGAGAGTCGAAAAAAAAGGGTTTTTTGTTCGGAGCCCTCTATTCTTTTCAATCCAACTAACTGGAGTAGAAGATTGGAACAAAAAAAACCCAAAGCCTTAATGGACTAAACAGAATCACACCCTAAGTGTTGTATGTACCACGTACTCGTATAATAAATTCCAAACTAATTGCTCGTTAGTAAATAATATTTTACTTTGTAACTACAAAGTGTGCATATCTTTTCGCTTTATCTGCTTACAAACTTCTAATATTCTACTAAGATAAATAAAACTTTGCGAAAATATCAACTGTCATCTGATAAATTAGTTTGTGCAACAATAAAAATATAAAACTAGTAGAACAACACTTGAACACCTCGAAACACTAAATAATTGGCATGGTAATACGTATGTGTGTGTGCTATACGTTGCTTTAAGTTAACACCAGTTTTTATCTACAGCCAAAATGAGAGCGAACCATTCGAATCTAAGCATATTGTAATAATGCCATGTGCGCGTTATGCTACATACAGTTAAACGGCTTTTAAATGAACCTGAGCTATTCCGAAACTTAAATAATCTGAACTGTAATTATGATACTTGCTGATGATGTAAACACAACTCAGAAAGCTTCCTGGTCAGTAAAGTCGGCGAATTCAAAATAGTATAACTTTTTTTATATTAATCGGAAAAATATTTTTAAAAATGGATTTTAAAGCTGAAGACTAGTACTTTGCGATGCCGTTGTGGAAAATTAAAAAAAAACTTTACCTTGCTCAAAAAAAATTTTTAAAAATGGCCAAAATCTGCATTTTTTGACTATTTAACCTCAAATTGCCAAAAATCCTGACGTGCTGGAGCATTTTCAAGGACATATTCGTTTTCAGCATAAAAAAAACCTTCAAGAAACACCCATAGCCGTTTTAGAAACTGTACCTCGCAGGACTGTGAAATATATCCGATAAATTTTGGTACATAAACTTTATTTTTACTTAATTGTAAAATGTGAAAAATTGATGGGTGATATAACTTTTTAATAATTTTTTTCGTAATCAGGACACCAAATTACAAAGTAACTAGTTAAAATTATCGAAAAAGTTGTTTGATTGTTGGCCTGTGTAATTGAAATTTTGTGGAAAACATTGCAGAAATTTTGATGATTGTGCATAGATAGTAAATGAACAAAAAAAAAAAAAAATACAAAAAAAAAAATTATATTTATTTAATTTTTTCAATTTCGAGTTTTAATTTCATTTTAATTGCAACACATTTTTTTAATAAAAATATTTGTTATGTGTTAACAAAATTTTTTTTAAATAGGAAATTTTTTCTCGACGTATTTTAGTGATCGTATCAAATACCAAAAATTAGTTCTCACTAGCCAAAACTAAACTTTATGTTTGTCATCGGAGGCATCGTCGTTGTTGTTGTTGTTGTAGCAGTACCTTTGCCCTGTCAGTGTAGCGTAATCACCGGTCGTCTTCGTCTAGCTCATCTAACGGTAGGCCCAGGAAACTAGCTGTTTCGACGGATTGGGTCCAGAGAGAGAGAGGGGTGTTAGATGAGTGGGTTTAAAGGGGCATGTGAAA
Source organism: Anastrepha ludens (assembly GCF_028408465.1). Classification (NCBI taxonomy): domain Eukaryota; kingdom Metazoa; phylum Arthropoda; class Insecta; order Diptera; family Tephritidae; genus Anastrepha; species Anastrepha ludens. Next base: position 106,538,352 of record NC_071499.1, read on the forward strand.
AGGTGGTTAGTGTCGTGCGGGGTGCGTTCACATGCTGGACATATGTTTAGTCCAGCCCCGAGTTACGAGGCATCGTCGTCGCCCAAGCTTCTGCGCTATACGTTGGGACGGGCATGATGAGAGTCCTATAGAGTGCTGTTTTTGTTGGTTTTTGGTAAAATGTTAAGTTCTGATTCTGGGTAGTAGATTACGGATGTGTGTTTCGTTTTTCTGGGTCAGGTAATTTTCTCAAACCATGGCTTTATTGGCCGCCTAGATCGGTCAACAACATACGTCTAGATTGTTTTCCTTTGTGGTTCTATATGGATAAGCAGGAACTTCATGAAAGACCATCCAGACCGCAGCTACAGTAGATTATGCCAGTATGATCTTCTTTGCCTTTCCTCTACTTTTTTGGATAAGGGAGAAGTTATCCCTCTAAAGGCAACAATATGGCTCTGGTCCTATAAATGGGCAGGTCGATCCTTTCCTTCTTAATTGATCTACTATTTCGTTCCCAATAATTCCTGTATGCTCCTTAACGCATAGGATACGTATCTGGTTGGTCTGGCCTAAGATATTTAGCTTATCAAGACATTCCAGCACCAGTTGTGATGAAACCTGTGAAGAGTTGACAGCCTTGATTGCTGCATGGTTAGCTATGCTTCTGTTGTTACAGTTGCGTCCCTTCCGGGTATTTTATCACCGCTCCGCTGATACTCGTCTCGGCACCATCCCCGGTGAGCGACCCGTACGTGTCTAAAGATGTATTATAGAGCCGCACTTTATATGTGTCCGATGAGCGAACGAAATTGGAAAAAGCCTTTAACGTCGTGGTTCTTGCAAGTTCATGGCTTATCATATCAATTATTACTCTTCAACGCTATTCTTAACGAATATGTCAGAGTTCGCAAAAGCATCTACTAATAACTTTTTCATTATAATATTTTTGATTAATTTAATTTTATTTTTATTTTCACATCACACCAGAAGACCACATTGAATACCAAAGATACGAATTTTTGTTTTTTGGGAATTTTTGGGAATTTCTACAAATTAATTAATAAAAAACACCTTTAAGCTTACGCTGATAGCATTTAATCAAAAACCAAAAACGAACAACATCAACGCCAGCCGTGCGTCACATCCTCCCACCAATACTCAGGAGGCACAATTTGTAAGGGGTGTTTTTTTTAGAGGTTAGGTTTTCAAGATGAAAGAAAACGTGTATAATTTAATGTTATGGCCAAGAATTTAGCTTTATTGTAAAGATAAGGGTTTGCCATTATGTTTTAAAAATGATTTTGGGCAAGTGGCCGCCGCGGCTGGCTCGAATAAATTCCAGCCGAGAGGCCCAATTTTCAACCACTTTTTGCAGCAATTGGGGCCGTATGTCAGCAATAACGCGCCGAATATTCTCTTCCAAGACGTCAATCGTCTCGGGCTTATCTGCGTAGCAAAGCGACTTCACATAGCCCCACAAGAAATAGTCCAGCGGTGTTATATCGCACGATCTTGGAGGCCACGCCACAGGTCCACGGCGCGAGATAATGCGCTCACCAAAAGTTTGCTTCAATAAATCGATTGTTGCGTTGGCTGTATGGCATGTAGCGCCGTCTTGTTGGAACCACAGGTCGTCCACATCAACATCGTCCAATTCAGGCACGAAAAAGTCATTAATCATGGCTCTATAGCGCTCTCCATTGACTGTAACATTATGGCCGGCTTCATTTTTAAAGAAATATGGACCAATGATTCCCTCTGCCCATAGAGCACACCAAACAGTGACTTTTTGAGGATGTAACGGCGTCTCAGCAATGGCTTGTGGATTATGTTCACTCCAAATGCGACAATTTTGCTTATTGACATACCCATTCAACCAAAAGTGAGCTTCATCGCTGAACAAAATTTTCTTGTGAAAATCGGGATCGGTGGCCATCTCGTTTTGGGCCCAAATTTGCACGATTTGCAAACGTTGTTCAGGTGTAAGTCTATTCATTATGAAATGTCAAACCAAACTGAGCATAAATCAAGTGACAGCTGTCAAAAAGACCAACTACGAAAAAAGTAGTGCCAACGTGAAAACCTAACCTCAAAAAAAAAACACCCTTTATTTTATATCTTATCAGGGTAAAAGCAAAAATAAGGAGAACATAAATATATTTTTTAAGGTAACAATTGGACATGATAGAGATATTTAAACTACATAAAAGTTTATGGTAAAAACGCGCACGAACTTGAAGTATTTTTTCCAATTTTTCAAAAATACTTATAAATGCTCACCTGCCAAAAATGAGTTCTTGAGGGCTTAAACTTCAAAAATTATAGGTTCATATTTTACGAAAACAAATTTTTACCAAATGAGGATATATACATTTTAAAATATACGCAATTTTTTCTGATTTTTTCAAAATACTTATAAATTCTCAGCTGCTAAGAAGCCATTCTTAAGAGCTTAAACTTGACAAATTATAGTTTCATATTTTACGAAAATAAATGTTTACCCAATGGGGATATAATTTGAGACAATTTGAAATATATGTAATTTTGTCCGATTTTTCAAAAATACTCATAAATCCTCACCCGCCAAAAATCAATTTTTAAGAGCTTAAACTTGGCAAATTATAATTTTAAATTTTTGAAAAATAAACTTTTATCCACCGAAGATATATTTTAAGAGCTTAATTTTGACAAATTTTATTCTATATTTGATTTGAAAGCAATTACTCAAAAAACAAAAAAATAAAACATGAGATCCATCCGCGCAGTGCATCGTTTTAACACTGATAAGATTAGGAGAGGCTGTTTGTCCCAATATTATGCCCAAATCAGGCCTGTACAACGTATGACCCATCAATTTGGTCAATTATGAATGGTGGTGCACCATGCAGTTGCTAGAATATTTCAGAAAAATTACTGAAATCAATTCCAGTTTCACTGTAAATTAGTTAAATCCTTACCAAAGAGGGCCTGTAAAATAAGGTATATCTGCTGATTTGTTATTATGCAGCTCACTACTCGTGCGTAGTGATGGCACGATTAATCGAACAATTAATATTAATCGGTTATTTTCCTTTTATCGGTTTAATTGTATCGTGAAAGCCCTTTTGATTAATTGCAATGTTAATCGATTATTTCCAAAATAATCGAAAGGTGTACGCCACTAGAAAATAAAATCACTTCACATCAGCAGCGCTTTTTACAATTTTTTTCAAAAACTTATATTGTCCAAGGTTTTATTCAAGCGAAAAAAAAGGAAAATGCCCCCAATACGAAGTGATGTTTGGAAGCATTTTTGAAAGGAGAGTTCTGCAGATGTAAGGTGTAAGTTGTGCTGCAAAACTTTAAAGTGCTCCAACAACACAACAAATATGACGCAGCACTTAAAGTTGAAACACTCAAAGGAGGCTGAAGCCTTAAAAGTAAGTTAAAAATTTCACCATCAATTAATCGCAACTTTAATGTACAATGTGTACTACAGAGAAACAATGAAGTATTGTATGAAGCCAGTTGTGTCACAGAGGATAGCAACGAATTGCCAAGCACGAGCCAAAAACCTATCCCAAGAAGCAATCAGCCAAATATAAACACTGTGTTTACAAATGTAGAGAGTTTTGCATCAGGTGGTACGAAGCATCAGAAATTGACGCAATCAATAGTGGAAATGGTTGTAATGGACAATTTGCCATTTTCGCATGTGGAAGGTATTCTTTCATATGACTATTATTTCTGCATTGTTGCTGATTCCTAGACATATGGATGTGTATCCTTTTCAGGGAAAGGGTTCTTGTAGTTGATGAAACATCAATATCCGCTTTATAAACTTCCGACCAGGAATACAATAAAAGCAGAAATTGAAAAAATGTATAATAGAGAAGTGGAAAAATTTAAAAAGATGTTATCGCATGTGTCTAATATCTGTTTGACTACTGATATATGGACTGACACTCAAATGAACAGCATGCTCGGTGTGACGGTACATGGTTTGTTTGAAAGTAAACAATTTTATGGAACAATTGGTGTATTTAAACTAACTGAAGCCCATACAGCTGCACACATCTCAGAAGTACTAAAAGGTTCGCTTTCGGAATTTTCCATAAACAAAAGCAAAGTTATTGCAGTGGTTACTGATAATGGCGCTAATATCGTTAAATCTACATATTTATAATACTTTTGGGAAAATTACCATATTCCATGTTTCGCGCATACGCTTAACTTAATTTATGACAGTTCATTAAATACGCCTGAAGTCAGCGATATCATCACAAGCTGCAGAGCAATAGTGACTTGGTTTAAACGGCATGTTAAAGTCAATGATAATTTGCGCCAACTGCAAATATCTGCTGGAATTCCTGAATGCAAATAGTTAAAACTCATTTTGGACGTTAAAACCAGGTGGAATTCTACATATTATATGCTTGCTCGCCTCATTCAGTTGATTCAATATGTCAGCCAAATTTTAATAAGTTTTTCTGACGCACCACCGATGATTACAACAAAAAACAAAGAAGAAGTTATTGAAATGATCGGCTTATTAAGACCCCTGGAAGCGATGACGACTCAAATAAGTGGAGAAAATTACGTCACATTGAGTCAAGTTATTCCACTTGCTCATTGTGGGCGCCAACAAATAATGAAAGTTTCTTGCACATCTGTGGCGGCAGATAAATTGAAAACGAATATTTTAAATTAATCTGATAGGCGATTTGGAGAAATGGCGGCATCATTTTTACTGGCGGCATCTACTTTACTGGATCCTCGTTTTAAGAAAATCCATTTCCAAAATCCAATTGCTCTATCTACAGTTATGCGACATATAAGAAGGAAAATGGCTGAAATCGAGCATATAGAAGACAGCATTGGAAGTGGAAGTGAAACTTCCTCCGCCGGTGATACCGAGTTCGATTTATGGGCTCCCCATAAGTCCTTGGCCCACAAGCGAAAAAGAAATGAGAACGACTTAACGCAACCACAAGATGAATGAAGCTACTTTTTAAATTCTCCGGTCCTCGAATTGAAGCGTGATGTGGTAACCGCCTGGGATGAAATGAGCTCAGTGTATCCAAAGCTTTACTCACTTTCACAAAAGTATTGTTTCTTAATAGGAACATCAGTTCCTTCGGAGCGCCTTTTTTCAAAAGCAGGGGCCACTGCTACAGAAAAGCGCAATAGATTGACAACCAAGCGTTTATCAAAACTGTTGTTTTTAAATTCAATCCTTAATAAATAAGTTTCAGTGGAATACGAGTATAAGTTCAATAAATATTTAAGAAATTCTTTCAATTAACCCGCAAATTTTAACACATTGTAAATTGTGATTTTTTTGTCTTTATGATTTTTTAATATTACCTGGAAAACATCGATTAATAATCGGTTATTTGAAATTGATTTCGCTTAATTGCAATTAATAATCGATCGCCGCAATTAATCATATGATTCCATTAACCGATTAATTCATTTTTTTGCCATCACTACTCGTGCGTATACATATGTATATGTACTTGGCCTTAACGGAAGAGCAGCGCATGCCTGGCATTTCTTATACTAAATAATTGCCGATAGTGCTTCTCAATCATATTTCAAGCTATTGTTTTTGGTAAATTTTGCTTAAATTTTCAAATGAGCAGGCCATGGGTAAGTATCGAGTAATTCTGTGCGCTGCTGTTTTAATATCAATACTTTTTAATAAGTGAACGTACACACACGGTCAATAAAATAAGTACACATCACGTTCATACGGAAAATACAATTATTTAAATTAATAATAATTCACAGATTAATATAACAAATATAAATAATAATTCAAGGATCTTTTAAAACTTAAACCAGTGACAATAGGCAAAAAAGGGAATATTGGTCAATAAAATAGATACGAAATAGAAATAGAAGCGCTACAAAAAGAACTTAGTGATTTTATAAAAATGCTGTAGAAATTATCGAAGTTTAGTCAATATCCATAATCAATCCACCATGATTGCCAATGAGCTTTCGGATTCGATTTGACATCGAATTGATAATCCTTCGGCAGATTTCTGTGGGCGTGGCATACCGTAGTTCATTGATTTTTTGCCAGAAATCCTGCTTAGTTTTGAAAGTTTAATTCCTGATTCGCATTTTTCAATCTTACCAAAGGTTTTCAATGGGGTTGGACTGGCTTGGCCAATGCATAAATCTGACAATATTTTGTAAAAACCATTCACGTACTAAAATTGAGTATTGAGAGCTTCGGGTTATTATCTTGCTAGAAACCTACCGAAGTGGCATATTCTTTTTAGCGAATGGTAGCATCACTTTTTGAAGTATGTCCTTGTAAATAAATTTGTCCCTTTTATTGGTTATGAGGTGAATAGGTTATACTCCATACCAAACGAAGTATCCCCAAAATATTATGTTGCCGCCGCCACCGTACTTGAATGGTTTTTGTGAATCGCAATGAGAACTCTTCACATCTGACATTTTGCGCAGCAGCATTTCCGAATAAATTTATTTCTATTTCATCGCTCAAAGTATGTTATAGCATTTTTTCATACCCTCTGGCCCATACCATGACTTGTGCTCTTGAGCAAAACTTTTCGTGTTCCTTAAATTTTGCTTGTTCCAACAACGGAACTTTACGAGCTATTCTGACTGGTGGTAGGTTCATGTTGTTCACGCTGATATCAGTTGCAAAGACCTTTGATGACTTAAAAGGATCCCTCTTGGCAAGAGTCCCAATTAAATTATCAGTGTTCCAAGTCATTTTATTTTTGCCACCACATCGTTCTGTGGCTTTTTGGGCACAAGGGCATTTACAACGAACTTGTTGGGGCGTCCAAGAGACTCAGAGATAAATTTGTACGATTTGATTGCTGTTTCCGAAGATTGACAACAAGACTCCGCTCCTCTATCTCCGCTTTGAATCTGTAAACCAATAACTCAACTGCATAACATGGCAGTGATGCCACTTTTAAAGAAAAGCGAAATTTCACTAACAGCTTCACATTTTGCCAAGCGGCACAAGGAAATCATTAGATAAAGGCAGCGTACATATTTTAATGCCCATGACGCTATTGGCTTACACAGCGATATCAGAAAACCACTAGCGATGAGCTATCAACTAGAATGTCATTACAAGCAAGTGGTTTGTGCGATGCTACAGCAAAAACGTTGAGCGATAGATGTAAGTGCCTTATCAGAAAGTGACATGGACATATGCACTACGTATGTGGTTGCTTTTGACCTTTCACATCTATACGTCAGATGGATAAGAAAGATTAAATCGATTCAAGTTACAACTAATTTATACAGGATTAGTCATTTAAAGTGGACACCTTTGTTTCTGCTAAAAGTTGTTTATAGTTCCTTAGGAACCATAGGAAGATTCATAATAATTATTACAAAACAAAAACTACTTTTTGAAAATGTCATGGCGTTAATGCCGAACTTTGGTCATAATGACAAATTTTGCTATTCTTTCGAATCTTAGGTGGAAATTTGACCGTTTGTTGGCTTTTAATTAAGCTAAAGTCCTTGGCTTGTTGGCATATACCTTTGACTTCAAATAACGCCAAAAATAAAAGCCTGTTGACGATAAATCGGGTGATCTGGATGGCCAGTCAAAATCGCAATTTTTCGATATCAATCGAAAAGAAAGACCGGATCTGCCGATTTGAGATGGAATGTTACCCAGAATATGACCTGAAAGTAACCGAGTTCGGTCAACAAGTACTCCTATATGCATGAGGCATGGCAGATGGTCTTTGCTTCTTATGAGGATATTTTTCATGGCAGAAAAACTCTCGTGGCTTTGTCATTTTCAGCCAAAGGACGACCACTACTTTGTCCTGCCATAAGTTCGTCATGAGAGATAAAGGAATTTCAAGGAAGACCTGGAAACTTTTCATTTTCGGCTCGCTCCATCCACATCTATCACAGCGGAAAGAAAATTCGCACACAATCGTCGTTAGAAATAACAGAAGCTTTAAGGGAGACTGGAAACTAGGCCTTTTCGGCTTCCAGCTACGAAGAATCGGAGACTGGAACCTGTACTTTCTGAATTATTGGTCTGCATATTGCTCATCAAGACTTAGCTGGCTGGGTAGTGATTAAGATCGGAAGCGTACGCATCCTTACAACCCCACTGGCAAAACTAGCAGCCAGTACTGCGGTCTGTGTGAGATCGCTGTTAACCCAACCTACTTCTTCTACTATTAGTTCAGATTAAAGTGGCTCCACTGTACTTGAGTAGCTAACGCACTCATGCACGCTTAAAAACATATAAAATATGATTGGAATACATACACATTTGACGTTCGGTCGTTGAGTTTTAAAGTCGAAATGCGTATCGTAATCAAATGCTTGGTACCACTCAAGCATCATAGACGCTTCTTGAACGTACAACGGTTTGAGTTTTTGTAGTTTTCACAGTTCTGTTTTTAATGTCCGCCACGGTCGAAGGATTTTCAACGTGTGCATCGCAGAGCACAGGCGCAGTCAACTTGCTAGTCAATACCCTGCTGCAGGCGTTACTTGCAGCGCAATGCTCCCTCTCACATAAGGATAACTGGGCGGAGGATTATGCGGATCAGGCACTCAAAAACGGCCTGGACACCTATGATTTTGTGATTGTGGGCGCTGGAACTGCAGGATCTGTGCTAGCTAGTCGACTAAGTGAGAATCCTGATTGGAACGTTTTACTTTTAGAAGCCGGCGGTGATCCACCGCAAGAGTCAGATGTGAGCATGCAATGGATGGCTTTTAAAGTACAAATTTGCTGAAAACGGGGTATTGTAATAGGTCTATTTATAAGTTCGTGCGGTTTTACAACAGATGGCGTAACTTGATTATTATTCCATCGATCCACATTTCCAAACATTCATTGGAGAGCTACTGTCGTAAGGCACAAACGTCAGTATAAGTTTTTTATTTGAAGCGTAAACAACAATATTTTTACCACACTTGAAAATGTCGAATTTCGTGCCAAATAATGTGTTTTTGCGGGGAATTCTTCTTCATTATTTTAATATGAAGAAAAAAGCAGCCGAAAGTCATCGTATCTTGGTGGAAGTTTATGGTGAGCATGCTCTATCTGAGCGAACGTGCCAGAAGTGGTTTGCACGCTTTAAAAGTGGTGATTTTGGCTTGGAAGACGAAGAACGCGAGGGTGCGCCGCCAAAGTTCATGGATACCGAATTGGAGGAATTGCTCGATCAAGATCCGGCTCAAACGCAAGAAGAGGTTGCAAAAACTTTGGGAGTTGATCAATCAACCATTTCCAAACGTTTAAAAGCCATGGGAATGATCCGAAAGGTAGGCCATTGGGTGCCGTATGAATTGAAGCCAAGAGACGTTGAACGCCGTTTTATGGCATGCGAACAACTGCTTCAACGGCACAAAAGAAAGGGTTTTTTGCATCGAATTGTGACTGGCGATGAAAAGTGGGTCCATTACGACAATCCAAAACGTCGGGCAACGTATGGATACCCTGGCCATGCTTCAACATCGACGTCGGCGCAGAATATTCATGGCCTGAAGGTTATGCTGTGTATCTGGTGCGACCAGCTGGGTGTTGTGTATTATGAGCTACTGAAACCGAATGAAACGATTACGGGGGATGTCTACCGACGACAATTGATGCGTTTGAGCCGAGCACTGCGAGAAAAACGGCCGCAATACGCCGATAGACACGACAAAGTTATTTTGCAACATGACAATGCTCGGCCACATGTTGCACAAGTGGTCAAAACATACTTAGAAACGCTCAAATGGGATGTCCTACCCCACCCGCTGTATAGTCCAGACCTTGCGCCATCCGATTACTATCTCTTCCGATCGATGCAACATGGCCTGGCTGACCAGCACTTCCGTAATTACGATGAAGTCAAAAAATGGATCGATTCGTGGATTGCGGCAAAACCGACCGAATTTTTCACAAAGGGAATCCGTGAATTGCCAGAAAGATGGGAAAAAGTAGTAGTAAGCGATGGACAATATTTTGAATATTAAATTTGTAACCATTTTACGTCAATAAAGTTTCAAATTTCAATTAATATAATATTTACAGATTCCTGAGCTATTCTTCGCCATACAACACTCCAATTTTACTTGGAACTATCAAACGGAACAGTCGGACAAGGCTTGCTGGGCTTCAAAAGACAAACGTTGCTATTGGCCACGAGGTAAACTCATTGGAGGTTCGGGCAATATCAATGCGCTGCTGTACATACCGGGCAATCCAAAAGACTACAATAGTTGGCTGCAGCAAGGTAACACCGATTGGGGTTGGAATGATGTTTTACCATACTTCGAGCAGATTACCGGCTCTAATGGACTTTTAAAAGTCAAAAATTTCGAGAACGAAGGATCCGATGAAGAGTATACAGAGATGATCACGTCCGGAGCTGAGGAATTGGGTATACCACGAATGGCAGCGATTACTGAAGGCAGCGAAATTGGTTACGCCAAACTACCACGTACCATTTATGAAGGGCGCCGTACCAGCACTGCAAAGAGTTATTTGGGTAGGGCTATGAAGAGAAAAAACTTACATGTCATAAAAAATGCACAAGTTACAAAACTGCATTTCGATGAGAGTGGCGAGCGACTGCATTCGGCGAGTTTCATTTTGAGAGAAAAACATGAGTTAACAGTAAATGTTGGCAAGGAGTTAATACTCTCTGCTGGCGCTATTGATTCACCCAAATTGCTGTTGCTTTCAGGTGTGGGACCAGCGCAGCACCTACAGTCGCTGCATATACCGCTCGTACATGAACTGCCTATAGGCGACAATTTGCAAGATCATCTTTTCACATTACTATGCTTTAAATTGGAAGAGAATGCAGCGACGCACATTTCGGAAAAAATGGTTTTAGATATCGTCTACAACTATCTAATACACTCTCGTGGTCCGCTCTCCGGCGATGGCGTTTTATCTTTAACAGGCTTCATTAATACACTTAATGGTAGCAACGCTCAATATCCCGATACACAATTTCTACATCAGTTGGTGCACCGCGGTGATTACCTAAGCTTGCGCATTATACTTGATGCCTTCACGTTGAACGATGTTTATATTAAAGCCATCGAAAAGCAGTTGGAAAGCGCAAATATCTTGATCGTTGTATCAATATTATCATACCCGGAGTCGCGGGGGAAACTTCAGCTGCAAAGTGCCAACTACAAAGATTCACCAAAATTCTATGCCAATTATTTGGAGAATCCGCTTGACATGGCAACACTATTGCGTGGTATTCGCTTTCAAGAAAAGTTGGCACACACCGCCTCCTTTCGCGCACGTGACGCACAACTATTACAAGTGCCAATTCCAGAATGCGATGCGCTCGTGACTTGGAGTGATGACTATTGGCGTTGCTATGTGAAATATTTCACTTTTACTCTGTATCATCAAACGGGCACCGTGAAAATGGGTCCCGACACAGACAAGACGAGCTGCGTAAATCCACGTTTAAAGTTAAGAGGTGTGCGGAATTTGCGTGTGGCAGATGCAAGTATTATTATGCCACTCATTCCTAGTGCCAATACGAATGCCGCTACGATAATGATTGCTGAACGCGCCGCTGATTTCATTAAGAAAGACTGGTTGGGCGCGCAGGCAGAGAAGACGGAGGCGCACAATGAGCTTTAGATGGCAATGTTTAGTAATGTTTTTATGTTGTTCAATTGTTTTTATGACAACTCAGATTTTATGTTTAAACTAAAGTAGCATAAATAGTTTCGCATTCGTGTGCAGCTCTTCGTGCAAACATACATATGTATGTATGTACGAAAAACAGACAGCGAGTTTTGATAAACTTGCTTTACTCTCCAATGCCCAAGCAAAACTGAGTAGGAAAAAAGTTGTTTACTATAAATAATTAATTCATTGCGTGTGTACGAGAACATTAGATGGCCAAACGTGAATAAATAAAATATGAAAAAAAAAATATTTGTAAAAAAAAAAAATATTTTCATCGACAAGTAAAAGTAAAGATCAGTAAAGATATTTTTTTAATAAAATAATAAATAGGAACTTTGATCTGCTGAATTCTTAATGCTCGCGACCATTTTTTCATAACAGAGCGATTCTGTGTCAAGTGCTCCAAGTATTTTAGTGATTGGCGTGAATTTCTCTGAAAATTGTGTGTATGTATAGATTGAGTATAAGTTAACACAAAATATGTTGAAAACTCGATATATCTTGGCACATATGAATTCAAGTCATTTTCATATTTGTTTCCCAATATTTAGTTTACACGCGCGGTCATAAAAACTATGTTGTCAGCGAATATCGTTGACAAGTGTGTCGACGACATCCGCTGCCCATATTCCCAGACAAAAGTAAAACGAAATTGAAAACGCATTTCCGTTCATAAAACTGCAGCGTCTGACTTACAATGCGAAAGCATTAACTGCAATGCTTTCGCAAAATTCCATGGAAATCCAAATAGCCAGCTTATGGCTCAGGTAGTTGATAAGTTTAACTTATTGTCAAAAATTAATTCACTCTGTATTTGAACTTTGAAGAATAAACTTCGTTTTGATAACGAAAGGCATTTTTTATTTTCAAACATTGTCCGCGATCTTTCTCGAGGAAAGTTCGCGTTAGTTATTTTTTTTAAGATCTTAGTTTAAAAAGATCTAACTGGCGCCCGAGCAAATTATTTTGCCAACTCGAAGTTTGCAAAACCGCGAAAACGAGCAAGGTATTTTGCTAACTCGAAGTTAGCAAAACCGCGAAACCGAGCAGCCTGGTATAAAAAATATACCACGGAATCTAAGCCTGTACGTGTCCGTCCGCAGGCACCCGTTCGTTTAGTGTACTGTAAGTGAATCCTTAGTAGTGACAAACAAAACGGAAAAAATTCACGCAGTCGGAACGGTTTTAAAACTAAGTGAATTTAATGATAATAAAAAATAAAAAAATAAAATCATCATAAACTTTTAAATAAAACGCGTTATTTGGTGTGAAGAACTATTCAATATAAATGCAGTGCGTTCTAATCTAAATAAACAATTGAAAAATCAACTTTAAGAAAAAAACAACAATAGCGTCACCACAACCACCGAGCCATAGTAATCTCCTGACACATATACAACAACAGCAACAAGTGTATCACCATCAACAACGTGCCCTAGCTTTGCAAGGACATCAACAACAACAACCAGCAGCAGCACAAATGTCATCGGCAGCTTTAATTATTGTGTAAGTTAAAATATATTAATTTTTTGTTTTAAAGAAATATTGTGAAAAAATTTTTTGCATAGTAAAAGAAAAATTTTATAAATCCTGAAACGAAAGAAAGGATAAAATTAAGAGATAAGACATATTGATATTGTTTAGAAATTTTTTTTTTTTTTAAATAATTGAAATAGAAACAAAAAGCCGAAACAAAGCTTGAAAGAAATTTATTATACAATAAATACAGAAATTTAATCGAAAAATAAATTAGCGAATATTGAAAAGCAAATTTTGTAAATTTTAAAACGAAGAAAGGGCGAAAGTAATAATCGCAGACTTTAATTTATTGCTAAAAAGGAAAAAAAAACATTCACTGTCAAAACTAAAGCTGAAGTAAAGCTTCACGGGAAATTATTATTCGAAAAATGTCAAACCCAAGCAATCTGGTACGACCAGCTAGGCTAAGCACAAACAACGCAGCCAACCCAAATCCTCAAGACCCATCCGACTCCAACAATCCTCCAACCCAAAGGCAAATAAATTTTCCAGACCTAAGAGAACTAGTTTCACAGATAACCTTAGAAGTCCTTAGCAGTCAAGCACCAGCAATTGTGCAGGCCGCACTCAATCCCAACGCGAATTTTGTTAACATGGTAGACCAAACAATAGAAACACAACATCTAGATAGTTTAGGCGACCTCGACAGAATTCCCGACGTTGTTAAATGCTTAAGGGATTTTTCAGGCAGACCAGGGGAGTTTAACTCTTGGAGGAAGAGCGTGGAAAGAATACTCAGAATTTATGAGCCCTTACGCGGAACAGCAAAGTACTATGGAATCCTAAACATAATTAGGAACAAAATCGTAGGAAACGCTGATATCGCGTTAGAGTCCTACAACACGCCGTTGGACTGGACAGCCATCGCCAAATGCCTTACACTGCATTACGCAGATAAGAGAGATGTGTCAACACTGGAATATCAGATGACAGGACTCGTTCAAGGCAACTCTACAGTACAACAATTCTATCAGGCAGTGTACTCTCATTTATCCCTTATCCTCAACAAATTAGGTAGTCTGGACACAGGAAAAGAAGCTTTAAGCTTACTTACCGAGACTTATCGAGGAAAGGCCCTTGATACGTTTATCAGAGGTCTCAACGGAGATTTACCGAGACTGCTAGGTATGAGAGAGCCTGCGGACCTTCCGCAAGCTCTACATTTGTGTCTCAAACTAGAGAATCAGAAATTTCGAACTCATTATGCTCAAAATCAAAACGACTTACCACTAAGGAAGCAGTCTTACTATTCACCACCACCTTTGCCACAGAGAGGCCCCAATAATCAAAGACAAAGACAGACTTTCTACCCCCAATTAGCTCACATACCTGGATTCCAAAATAACCCAAGACTTTTTAATTACGAGCAAGTACCAACAAATAGCAACCAGCCAAGACAACCCCCACCTAGACCCTTAGCACCCAAACCACTACCACCGCCAGAGCCGATGGATATCGACCGAAGCATTCGCTCCCGACAAATAAATTACGCGAACAGACCTCAGGCAAATCAATTCCTGGGAAAAAGACCACCCCAACCATCCTCTCAAAGGAATATCCAGCCTAACAAAACCCGACGCGTATTTCACATTGACGCAGGCAGCGAAGACACTTACGAAGGAAATGACGATTACGACCAGACATTGACAGAATACGTCGATTCCATAGAATCAGAAAACAGGGACGAAGAATTGGTATTAAGCGACGTACATTTTTTAGGATAACCAGCTCTTCGCTACCATACTTCGAATGTAAAACGAAGAGCGGAGAAGTGTTAAAATTTTTGGTGGACACAGGCTCCAGTAAAAACTATGTCCAACCGAGGTTAGTAAAAAAAGAAATACCTAACGACACCCCATTCCTTGCAAAATCAGTTGCAGGAGACATAAAAATTCAATCGCATACTTATGTTAACTTATTCAATTTAGACGATAAGCTCAAATTTTACGTCATGCCTACCTTAAAATCTTTCCATGCAATACTGGGAAACGACAGCTTGAGAGACCTGAATGCAGTCATTTTTACTGACAAAAACCTCATGGTTATCCGCGACAGAATCAAAATTCAACTTAAGCAACTTAGTAGCCAAAGTATAAACTCTATCGGACTACAAGACGAGCACTTGACCGATTACCAAATGGAAACCGTAGACACTTTAGTAAAGAAATTTCCGAATCTCTTTTCGGAACCCGACGAAAAACTAACTTACACGACAAAAGTCACTGGAGAAATACGAACTACTACGGACACTCCTGTTTATAGTAAATTTTACCCATATCCAGCTTCGCTTAAAAATGAGGTAGAAAAACAAATCAGTAAACTTCTAAGTGATGGAATAATACGACCATCACGATCGCCGTATAATTCCCCAATTTGGATTGTGAATAAGAAACCAGATTCACAGGGGAATAAGCAGTATAGAATGGTGATCGACTATAGAAAGCTAAACTCACTGACAATACCAGACAGATATCCTATCCCAGAGATAGCAGACGTCCTGTCTCAGCTAGGCAATAGCAAGGTATTCTCAGTGCTCGATCTAAAAAGTGGATTCCATCAAATTCCACTTAGAGCCTCGGACGTAGAGAAAACCGCATTTTCCATAAACAATGGAAAATACGAGTTTACCCGTCTGCCATTTGGCTTAAAGAACGCACCCGCGGTATTCCAGCGTGCGTTAGACGACATCCTTCATGATTTTATCGGAAAGATATGTTACGTCTATATAGACGACATCATCATTTACAGTAAGTCAGAAGAGGAGCATGTACGTCACATCGAAAGTATTTTCAAAACATTGGAAAACGCCAATATGAAGGTACAACTCGACAAGTGCCATTTCTTCAAACAGGAAGTGGAATTTTTGGGGTTTGTAATATCACAAACCGGCATAAAAACTAATCCAAAGAAAGTCGAGGCGATAGTTAATTTTCCTGTACCAAAAACTTTGAAAAACTTAAGATCGTTCCTTGGCCTCTCCGGCTACTATCGTCGGTTTATAAGAGACTACGCTAAATTGGCCAAACCTTTAACAACAATGCTAAGAGGCGAAGAAGGCCATGTGTCAAAACGTCAATCTTCTAAAATTGCGATAAACCTCGATAGCGCAGCAAACGAGGCTTTTAACAAAATAAAAAACTCCCTAGTCTCAAAAGACATTTTATTATCATACCCTGACTACGACAAAGAATTCGAACTCACGACAGACGCATCGGACTTCGCGCTTGGAGCTGTCCTTTCCCAAAAGGATAAGCCCATAACTTTTATTTCTCGGACATTGAGTAAAGCGGAAGAGCATTACGCGGCAAATGAGAAGGAGATGCTCGCCATCATCTGGGCCCTAAACTCTCTTCGAAATTACTTGTATGGTTCCGCCAAAGTAAAGATTTATACAGACCATCAACCGCTTACTTATGCGCTCAGCCATAAGAACAATAACAGCAAAATGAAGCGCTGGAAGGCTATACTCGAGGAGTATAACTATGAGCTTCACTACAAGCCAGGAAAAAGTAATGTTGT
This sequence comes from Anastrepha ludens, assembly GCF_028408465.1. Lineage (NCBI taxonomy): Eukaryota > Metazoa > Arthropoda > Insecta > Diptera > Tephritidae > Anastrepha > Anastrepha ludens. The sequence continues at coordinate 106,555,063 of NC_071499.1, forward strand.
AGCCGACGCCCTGTCAAGAATTCCATTAGAATCGGGAGTCCATACTATGTCAGAAATGACTAAAAGTGACAGCAGTTCAGGACAAAACCTTATCTGCAGCGTCGAAACACCTGTAAATGCATTCAAGAATCAAATTATTTTTGATCCGGATTTAACCACTGCGTATAAATTTGAAATAGTTTTCCCTACTATTCACAGACATACAATAATTTTGACAGATTATACTCCCGAACAGCTAATTTCCATTCTGAAAAAATACCTCAATCCATCTGTTATAAATGCTATTAAAGCTCCAGAATCGTTAATGGGAAAAATTCAAGAAATTTACCCTCTCCATTTTGCTAAAATTCGAATAAGATTCACAAGCCTTCAAGTGGAGGATGTGAAGGATGAACGTCAACAGGATGAGATGATTATAAGTACACATAAAAGAGCACATAGAAATGCCAAAGAAAATAAAATACAAATTCTCGAAAAATTTTACTTCCCTAGTATGAATAACAAGATTAATAGAATTGTCAAACAATGTGTAGTATGTAAGGAGAATAAGTATGATAGGCATCCATCGAAACCTGTTCTCAAAGAAACACCGATACCGACGTACTCTGGGGAAATTCTTCATGTGGACGTTTACACAACCGAGAACCAACTCGTTCTTACAGCCTTAGACAAATTTTCAAAATATACGCAGGTCAAGGTCATTAAGTCAAGAGCCGTCGAGGACGTGAAAGAACCCCTTCGAGAACTTATTTTCCTATTCGGTGTTCCGAAATATATCGTTTTCGATAACGAAAAATCATTTAACTCAGCTTCAATAACCTTTATGTTACAGGACCAACTAGGAATACAAATCTACAAAGCTCCTCCTTATACGAGCACGGTCAATGGACAAGTTGAACGCTTTCACTCCACCTTAACGGAGATTATGCGTTGTCTTAAAACCGAACGCACTTACACTACTTTTATAGAATTGTTAGATAGAGCAGTTTATGAATACAACTATTCAATACACAGCACAACAGGCCAAAGACCACTTGAAGTCTTTTTCGGACGGAGAATAAGTACTGACCCTGAAACGTACGAAAAAGCAAGGCAGGACAACATTCAAAGACTAAAAGATAAACAAGCAACTGATCTAAGGATTCATAACAAAAACCGAGAGCCCATCAAACAGTTTGATCCGGGAGAAATCGTTTATGTAAGAATTAATAAACGCATAGGGACCAAACTATCACCTAAATTTAAAAAAGAAATAGTCAAAGAAAATAGATCTACCACAATAACTACAGAGTCTGGAAAAGTAGTCCACAAAAGTAACATAAAAAATTGAAACAATATTTTATCTTATTACAGCACCTTTTTGACAATTTGCTTCTCTGCTGCAACCGAGATGCAAATTTTGAACTATACGATGTCACACCTTGTGACTATTTTTAATGGACCAGCGAGAATACAGGACGGTACATTTAAACTAATCCACATCATAGAAATAGACAAATACAGATCCATTGTTGACGATGCACAGGACCAAATCAGACAAATCATCCCAAAATCCAATCCCTTTTTCCCACTCCTAATGCATGAAATATCCCAAATTCACAATATCCTAGAAACCATCGAACCTGTGGAATCATCCAGGAAAAAAAGAGCCATTAATATAATAGGTACTGCCTGGAAATATATCGCCGGATCTCCGGATCACGACGACTTTGAAATGGTGAAATGCGCATTAGATCAAACTATCCAAAACAATAACCAACAAGTCATTATAAACGACATTTTTACAGAAAGGCTAGAAAACCTTACTCAAATAACAAATCAAATATCCAAGGTTATGAAGAACAATAATGATTACGTAAACGAGGCTGCACTCACTATGCAAATCAAGCTCAGGTTTACAAAAGAAGAAATAACTAACATTAAATATGCTATACAATGGGCAAAACAAAATATTATAAATTCATTTTTGTTAGATAAAAAAGAAATAAAAGTGGCATTAGAAAAAATTACAAATGACAATATTGTATTTACATCAATAGAAGAAGCTCTTGAATTTGTAAGCATTAAGGTTCTGTACAATCAGAAACAACTTTTATATGTTATTATTATCCCGCTCACTAGTAGAGAAGAATTTGATAATATTATAATTAAGCCTATAAAGAAAAATAATAGAATCATAAGTACTAAGTTTAATGAAATATTAAAGAAAAATAATAAAATATTTGGCATAAAAAATGAGTGTACTACAACGAAAAATTTTAAGATTTGTAAGAATGACGAATTGGTAAACATATCCAACGATACTTGCATTCCACCGCTATTAAACGGAATGAATTCATCTTGTCCAATTTCTTACGGTTACCATATACCTAAAATAGAAAATATTTCTCCAGGTGTAATCCTCCTCAATGATTTTATCGGGACAATAAATAATAAAACAGTAAATGGGACATTTTTAATCAAATTCCACAATGTTACGTTGCAAATAAATGACAAATTTTATAGAAACTGGGAAGCTCCACTTTTGGAAGCTTCACCACCCACAATTCAGCAAACGCCGGTTGAAGATGAATTCATAAACCTATTATCCTTGGAAATGTTAAACCACTTGCATATTAATAATACCAAGCGTATCCATGAGCTTAGGTCAGACTCTGCAATCACCAAATATACAACTTACGCATTATTCATCCTTTTAACTATATGTCTTATCCTGATAAAGCTTTTTACAAGAAATAAAGAAAAGGTAATTCTCCATACCATAGATCCTAACATGAAATTTATACAATCTTCGGTTGCTAGAACGAAATCATATGAGCCAAAGCCGCAAAAAATTGATGACCTACCCTACTTCTAACGATTGGGGACAATCGTTTTTAAAGGGGGAAGAGTTAACACAAAATATGTTGAAAACTCGATATATCTTGGCACATATGAATTCAAGTCATTTTCATATTTGTTTCCCAATATTTAGTTTACACGCGCGGTCATAAAAACTATGTTGTCAGCGAATATCGTTGACAAGTGTGTCGACGACATCCGCTGCCCATATTCCCAGACAAAAGTAAAACGAAATTGAAAACGCATTTCCGTTCATAAAACTGCAGCGTCTGACTTACAATGCGAAAGCATTAACTGCAATGCTTTCGCAAAATTCCATGGAAATCCAAATAGCCAGCTTATGGCTCAGGTAGTTGATAAGTTTAACTTATTGTCAAAAATTAATTCACTCTGTATTTGAACTTTGAAGAATAAACTTCGTTTTGATAACGAAAGGCATTTTTTATTTTCAAACATTGTCCGCGATCTTTCTCGAGGAAAGTTCGCGTTAGTTATTTTTTTTAAGATCTTAGTTTAAAAAGATCTAACTTATAATAAAAAATTAAACGGAAAAACTAAAAAAAATCATGTGCAGCATCGTACACGTGGTAGAAGTGAAACTTCTGTGTGTGAATGAGTGTGAATAAGAGAGAGAGAGAGAGAGAGAGAGAGAAAGAGCGAGAGAGGAAGAGAAGGAGACAGGGATAATTTCAAAAGAAATACAACAGCATAAAATTTGTGTAATCAAAATTCGATTTTATTAACTATATATGCATTATGCTATCATCTGTTGGTGGTTCAATTGGTAATACTGATATAATTGGTTTGTGATAGCTGAAATATGAAATATATCGCACCCTAAATACAAAAGGGGCACAACTCAAAATTTTCCACACTCGAGCTTGACTTGTTTACAGTAGCACAGAAAACAAACTATGTGACATATCACGCTGAAATTTGCCATGTAAGCTTATAACAGTCCTACCAAAAAACAAAAAATTTATTTTTGCCATATGTCATCCGCGGACCGTTTTATTGATAACGTCTCGCTCATATTTGAGCACAAGGTATATTTTGAGTTGTGACCCTTTTGTATTTAGGGTGCGATATGTACAATATTTTCTAGATAACGTGTGAAAATTGCATCTAGTGTAGTTCCGGATTTTGTTGTTGATTCTTTAGGGTTATTGTTTATCTGCAGACCGAAAGTTTCTCGAAGAAATTGAATCAACGGCAAAGAATCATTGGATCCGAAATTTACGGTGAAATCTCCCCCGAGAATCAATGGAATTTTGTCTTCGCCTCGTCCAAGTGCATTTGCACCTGCGTGGCTGTAAACCAGTAGTGAGCGGTGAAGGAAATACTCGTATATTATGTCATCAAGATTTTGGTTCGGTGAGATATAGATGGCGGCTATGACAATAGTTTTTCCATTCAGCGTTTGACATTCTGCAATGCAAACATCGCCAACTGGTGTGACTGTTGATGAATATGACTGAGACTGCCTTGCAGTCATTTCCATGTGACGAAATTTACGCTATCATCTTGATTGTGGTAGATTGCCACACCGCCAGCTCTAACATTTAGTCGCTTATATTTGATGACGCAATTGAAATTTGGTATACTAATATCCTCGTTATCGTTTAACCAAGTTTCGGACAAAAGTAATATACTATACTCGATTTGCGGATGACAGAGTCTGTTAAATCTGCGGAATGTGTTCGTAGGCTCTGACAATTAAGAGTATATACAGATAGCCCTCTTCTCTGAGTCATGAAATCGATTATTTGTTTATCCAAAGTTTCCAGTCTATTTAACGATAGTCTCCGGAATTCATCTTGTAAATGAGACATACTGACTGATGCTCGTCGACCATGGTAGAATCGAAAATCATTTCCGTTCGTTATAATCCACAAGCCTTCAATACAAGTGACTCGTGATAAAGCAACGTAAACTAATGATTGCGAATGTTTTTTATCATAATCGTAAACAACTTCAGAATACGTGCTTCCCTGAGACTTGTGAATGGTCGTCGCACAAGCACAAACTAATGGTAAATGTGATCGTTTAGCGTTAATCGTTTTGTTGTTGTTAAGCGGGATTGTTGATGTGCGTCGTCCGATTGGTACCGCTGTTTTACTGATATTATGCGCTGCAACATGACCAGCAACTTTTTTCTGATTTTTTTCTCTGTCGCGTAACATTATGATGTACCTATAGCTCTCCTTCTCTTTCTCTCTGTGTTATATATCTGTATACTCTGTCTTACAACGAAGCCTATGTCTTAGGTATAGAAAATGTATAGCTCTCTTTTTCACCTTCTCTCTACGGTGTACCTTTTTTTTTCTCTCGCGTAACGAAATCTCTAAACGTTACATTTTTTCCCAATTCACTCTCCATTCTCGCTCAAATACCAGACCGCCGCTAAAGAAGTTTCACTTCAAAAATGTTATAATTATTTTAAATTATAAAAATGTATAATTATTTTTAAATTTTATAATTAAAATAACTATAAAAATTATAAAACATAGTTTAAATAATTATAAAATTAAAATTATTATAAAAATTATAAAAAAAATTTTATATTTATAGAATTTTTATAAAGTAAAATTAAAAATTTTTTTTTTTTAATTTTATAATTATTAAATTTTAGATTTATTTATTAAAAAACTATATAATTGCTTTAAATTATTATTTTAAATTTTAAACAATATATAAAAATTATAAAAAAAATTTAAATAATTATTAAATTAAAATAAGTACATAAATTATAAAAATGTGTTTTTAAATAAGTATAAAATTAAAGCAGTACATAAACTATACATTTTTTTTAATAATTATAAAATCAAAATATTTATAAATTTTCTTTAAATAATTCTAAAATTAAAATACAGGGTGGCTGATGAAAGCCGCTACCAAAAAAAAATTGAATAACTTTTTTTCTTTTTAAGTTATCTGTTCCATTTTTGTTTTAATTTGCAGATTGATCTTTAAAATTTATTAAAATGGATAACTGGGCCACGCAAACAAGAATTTGGATAGTCCGCCGCTATCACGCACTGGAGTCCGTAGTTTTGGTACAGAGAGAGTACAGGCGGATGTTTGGCGGCGATCCCCCGAGCAGATGGACCATAATGAGACTGGTGAATAATTTTGCTGAGCAAGGAACAGTCACAAGAAGGCCTTATCATCGAAAGCCACCAGTTCGGACGGAGGAAACGATCGCTGCTGTAGCTGCAGCTATACAAAGCAATCCAAGGGTTTCAACAAGAAGCTTATCTGCTCAACTTGGTGTCAGCCGACAGTCTTTGCAAACAATAATGCACAAAGATTTAGACTTATTTCCCTACAAAATTCAAATGGTTAACAAACAGAATGCAGCCGATTCGCTTGGAATTTTGCCAAAAGATCCTGCAAATGGTGGAAGAAGACCAAAACATGTTAAACTGCCTTTTCATGTCTGATGAGGCCCATTTTGATTTAAACGGCAATGTGAACAAACAAAATTGTCGAATATGGAGTACTTCTAACCCACAGATACTCCACGAGACGGAATTGCATCCTCTTCGCGTGACAGTGTGGTGTGCGGTTTCTTCACGCTGTATTGTCGGGCCTTATTTTTTTGAAGAAAATGGTCACACCGTTACGGTTACTGGAGACCGTTATTTGAAAATGCTGAAAGAATTTTTCTATCCAGAACTACGCCGAAAGAGAATTCCTTTCAACTCTGTGTGGTTTCAACAAGATGGGGCAACGTCTCACATAGCCCAGACTGTTATGACAGAGTTGCGACGAAAATTTCCCAATAAACTGATTTCAAGAAACTCCGAATTTCGTTGGCCCCCCAGGTCGCCTGACCTTACTGCACCTGACTTTTTCTTGTGGGGTTTATGTAAACAAGAAGTTTATAAAACAAAGCCAACAAATTTGGATGAACTAAAACAATCCATTCGGGCAACAATTGCGGCTATTCCTGTCGCAACTCTCAAAGCAGCAATGAACAACTTTTTACTAAGATGCCGCACTTGTGTCAACGAGCATGGGGGGCATTTAAATTCAATTATTTTTAAAACTAGTTAAGCTACATTTAATAAAATTTAATGACCCAACTTGAAAAAAAAAAAAAATGAAGTCCATACACTAAAAAAAAAGTAATTTGAGTTTCTTAATGTAGCAAAATTCATCAGCCACCCTGTAGTTACATAAACTATACATTTTTTTTTTAATAATTATAAAATTAAAATAATTATAAATTTTTTTTTAAATAATTCTAAAATTAAAATATTTACAAAAATTATAAAATTTTTTTTTAAATACGTATAAAACTAAAATAATAACAAAAATTATATAATTTTTTTTAAATAATTATAGAATTTTTATAAAATAATTAAAGAATTTTTATAAAATAATTATAATATTTTTTCAAAATTTTTTGCGCACTTTACAATTTTTATAATTATTTAATTACTAAATTGTAGATTTATTTTGTGAAACTTCGGTACAGTTCTTTGAAGTAAATATCTGCGGTTTTTTAACATTTTATAATTTTTTTTGGGTTTTTAGGAATAAATAAATAGCAACATAATAAGAGTAAATTATGAAAATTTTAAATAATTATAAAATCAAAATAAAAATTTTAATGAATAAATCTAAAATTTAATAATTATAATTTTTTTTTAAATAATTATAAATTTTTTTTCAAAATATTTTATCAAATTTATAATTGTTTAATTATTAATTTTTAGATTTATTTATTAAAATTTCGGTATAATATTTTAAAAAACGAGTATCTGCGGGGTTTTCAACATTTTATACATTTTTTTTGGTTTTTTGGATAAATAAATAATAAAATGTTAGTAATCAAAAATTATTTTTGCCCAAAATTTTAGGCAATCAGGGGACAAATTTCGGGTCAAGACAAAATAGGAAAGCAGAACGTGCGCGTACTAGATGCGGTGACGCTGGATAATTCTCGGGAAAAAAATAAAATTTGCTTAAATAGAAAATAGAAATAGGAAAATAGGTTCTCAACTCACTAGAAGCGAACCAGTGCGCTACCAGTGGATTTCTCAGCAGGGTTTGTATACACACACGAAAATTTATGGACATATGGCACTTTCTATGTTGTTTATGTGATTAGTGTGCACTATGAAAACAAAACCAGTTTATGAGCGCCACTTGCCAGCGATTGTCTTATCACGTATTATATTCCACCTAACTTTGACACCCAGTGTGTTCCATTGATTGCGCATACAATAACATTTGCGTATGAGTGCATGTATGAATGTAATGATGTATATTAAGTTTGCTTGAAAATGATTTATCAAACAATGCATGTATGATTATAGCTACCAAACACCGGCATAGCAAAATCGAGCAAGCACTTTACTTCTCATTTGAGTAGAACGAGCTGAGCGCAAGCAAAACAAACGCTGACACTTGTGCTCGCGTTGATTAGTGACAGAGAGGTGTGTACTATTTATATACATAGAAGATATTCAAATTTTCATCTAAGTACATTGTACATACATATATGGTATACATGCAATACTTGCTCGGCATCTTAAACAGCTAATGTGAAACATTCCCACTTAATTGCAAAATATACCTGCAGTTAGTCGAGAAGCAATCGAAAAACTGTGCAGTACCGTAAACCGGGCGTCTAAAGTGGAATAATGGAATTTTTAAGCACGGAATGTGCTGCGCGGTCCGCAGGACCTGCAAATACCTTAATGACTTTGCTGCTACAGACTTTGATAACAAAATTTTGTGGATTAAGTGCGCACGATCGTTGGCCAGAGGATTATGGCGCACGCATTGAAACAGATGGTGAGTAAACTATACAGATGTCTGAGATGAGAGTGAAAGGTGAAAATGAAGAAAAGTGAGTGGTTAAAAGAAAGGCAAAAGATGGTGTGTTGAAGAGGGAGAAGTTACCATGAAGGAAGAAAATAAAGAAAGGAATATTTTTTTTTAATGCTTTTTGCTAAACATGAACGAGCAAAATAGAGAAAGGAATATTTTTTAAATGATTTTTGCTAAACATGAACGAGCAAAATAGAGAAAGGAATATTTTTTAAATGATTTTTGCTAAACACGAAGGAGCAAAATAAAGAATGAAATATTTTTGAACCTTGATTTTTGCTAACTAATCAAGGGAATGATATTTTATGCAGTCATAAAAAGATTGATAAGTTTTTATAAAAACGAATCCAAACCTCCTGGTAGAAATGAAGTCGACAGCATTTTTAGGATTTATTAACATCCTAAAACTGTTTGAGTAGACTACATGGTTGCACAATAGATAACTTCAGGTCGCACTGCACACAGAACCAATCAATAATAATAAAATCGAACAGTCAAAAAAAATATAGAGTTACGAGTACATTTTCAAGTAATATTTTTTCATAACTTTCTTAAGGTACTGGACTTGGTATTTCTATAATCGAACAAATTCAGTCCAAAAATGTATATCGTAACTGGCTGCTCATGCAAATTCCACTTGGACAAAGAATCAAATTTATACACGGCGATACCATACAGAAGAAAAAAAAAACAGAGAAAAAAGACCAAAATATTTGTTTGGAAAAAAAAAAAATTCATTCTTTTTGCGTAAAATTTTTGTGCAAATGGTTTAAAACTGTTCTATGGTCGATCTTTGGCTACTGGGCGATGCTACGACTACTAGGATACCGGTCAACTTCTATTCGATCTATCGACATTTTCTTTAGCATTAAATATGCCTACACGGTATCGATGAACCCCATAAACACCATTCACAATTTCAACAGCCTGGCTTGCATTTTCGTCTTTATAAAAGAAAAACTGTAACATGCTCCGATTTTTTTTCTCTTTGATGACTTCTATGGACATTGATCACCCTCTAACTCACAACTAGATGGAACAAAGAAAAAGCAGCAAAAGAATTTTTTTTAGTTTGAAATGTCACTTTGATCGATATCTTTCCTACCTGATATTGGCATTTTTAATTCGATTTTCATATTTTTTAGCTAACGGACGGCTCATTTGTGGACCTTAATCGCTTCTATCTATAAGCATAAAAAGAAGTTAATCATATACAGTTTCTTCGAGAATACGTAATACCTACAAAACTTGGAAAGAAATCAAAGTTTTGGTGTGAAGTTCCTAGTCATTAACTATTCAACTTAGATTTTAACTTTTTTTTGTACTTTTTAAAGTTTTCTTTTTTTTAATTTTCAGTTAATTAAATAATAAATAATTTTTTTTGGATTGAAGTACTCAATATCTTTAGGAATCTGGACATATCTAAAGGGAAAGTGCACCGGCAGATGCTCCGTACACTTTCAATTCTAAAGTTTTATAACTAAATACTGAAATTTTAGACAAAATATTATCCATTGAAAATAGCAACGATCTAAGATGAATAAAATATCTTCATTTGTTGTGAAAGTATACAGATAAAGGATCTATCAAAAGTGAGGCCTAGATGTCAGTAGTGAATAATTCCTACACGTTATGTTTTTTTTAAATCACCTTTGACCTTTGCTCATAACACAGTCCCGCACAATGCTAAAAAAGTGTTGACAATACACAGCCGTCGAAAGCCGGCCGCGACGTTCATTGGATCACTCAGCTCTTTTTTTATGCCTCACACGGCAACTTGCATTGGTGTACAGTGCTGGTATGAGCTTAATAAGCGCCAATGCGCTTCAGATTGCTTCGTGGTTGATCGTATCGAATGCTTTTTGAAAGTCGACGAAAATTCGATAGAAAGTTGAAACTGATTTAAAGCTAATTTTCTTCTCTATTTTCCAAGCTCAATTTCACCACTCACATAAATTATATTGTTTCTAAATCGTTCACAATGCGGGCCCTTATTCGTCGAAACTGCACTTCGTTTTCCGATCTCAATACTCTCAACCTGTTGTACTCGTCCTACGTTCGGACTAGATTAGAATGCGCAAAATTCGTTTGGAGACCATTTCATGCCGACTCCGATAGCGTAGTCTAGTTTTCCAGAGAGCTGGACAGTAGCATAAAATATGCGCTAGGGTTTCTCTTGTAGCCGGCTCATTACATTTGCTGATTGCAATATAAATAAATAAATAATACTAATTTCTATATATCTGGAGCGTAAGTATTAGAGAAGGGGGCGTGACAACTACTATGACTAATTAAAAGTACTGCAATTTATTACTGCTGCATATATCTCCCTAATATCGAAATGTCAAATAAATAACGAAAAGTGGAAGGTGTGATGAAAAGTGGGTGGTGCACCACCTTAACCTCGAATGCGCTCAATGCAATGTTTCGTTTTGTGCTTTGCTTCAGTGACATTACGATTCGGGCTGCGTGAAAGAGAGTAAGTAGCGGACCTGCCCAACGCGTTGCATATTTTTAACATTTCATTTCGCTAAAATAACAAGTTTAATTGATCGCACAAGCGCTTTATTATGCAATAGTTTAACAAACTGTATAAATTTTAATAATTTTTTTTCCACTGCGGAGAAGCGTTGAATAACAGAAAAATTACTTGTTTTAGTGCAACTTAGCATTTCGCAATGAAATTGAATCAAAATAAATAAATAAAATGGGAACTGATATGGGTCGAATTTGCGAACACGGGCTGAACAGGGTGGGCCATATAGCGTTTGTTTTTTAAACCACCTATTTTTTTGAGAATGGTAACACAAAGGACATGTCAAATGTGTTCATAATTTACATAAAGGTTTGACATTTACGAAATGGGACGCTATACGCTTGAACAAAATCTGGAAATATTGCAAACCTATTTCCAAAGTGGTGAGCTTCTTCTACTTCCGCGGTTACAGTAAATGGCGAGCGTTACCGTGACATGCTCAACGAGTTTTTGTTTCCAAAAATTGAAGAGGATGACATAGACGACACACACTGTCAAAGTTACACTCGAACTTTTGGCTACCGTTTTTGAGAACCGAATAATCAGCCGAAATTCCGATATCAATTGGCCGCCTCGGAGCTGTGATTTAAGCCCGTTGGACAAATTTTTTTGGGGAGCCGTTAATGACAAATGCTATGCGAACCATTCAGAGACGATTGATGCTTTAGAACACGAAATCGAAGTTGCCATTCATGAAATTGGAGCCCAAACAATCGAAAATGTGCTTAAAAATTGGGTTGATCGAATGGCCTACTGTAAAGCCAGTCGTGGCAGTCATTTGAACGATATTATTTTTCATTCATAAATGACAATGATCAATCTTCAAAATAAAAAAAAAGTTTGAAAAAATATTGATTAGTTTTTTTTTTTATAGCCGATGCAAAAAGCAAATTTTACATGGCCCACCCTATACCTACCTACCTACCTACGGACCCAGTACTACTTATATATCGAATGCAACAGTAAAGCGGTGGTTCCTTTCCGTCTGGTAACATGGATTTCGAAGATGAGGAGTGCTCCGGTAGACCAATCGTTGAAAAAGTCGATAAAATCATGAGAATCGTGGAGTCTGACCAATTGATGTTATTTAGATAGTAAGACCTCCGAATAAAAACTGCATACTCCAACTTAGAGCGCATAAATTGTATGAACATTTGTCTGTCAAAAATATTTGTTCACGTTATGCACTGCATAATTTGACAATCGCTCAAAAAAGTCGATGTAAAGATTGGCTTAAACACATAAACAAGTTTATTGATCTACATGGAAATACGGAAATATTTTGAAAAGCAATAAGGGCTTTTTCGATTACATGTAAATATTTATTTTTACTGTCTATCTCAAAACTTAAATAGCACCCTCGTATTGGAAAAATGGCAATCCATTGGAAAACTTACTTCCATTTCTGTTGATATTTAAATGTTACCGTGGGAATAGTCTTGGAAATAATTGTTTTTAACGGATTTCCCACTTGCTTTCATTCAGTTTGTCCCGCGATTTATTTAGTTGAAGTAGCTTTTAAGTAGCATTTTTATTTTCCCTACCTTTTTATTTTCTGTTTACATTTACAATCTTCAGTTCTTATTGAATAACAAACACATGAGAGAGAATTGAGAAAAAATGTCACAATATCAAATGAAAGGCTGAGAGAACAAAAACAAGTAGAGAGACTTCACAGAGGTATAAGTAGGTACTCTTCCTTTCTCTCTTCTGTTCCACCCATTGCCCTATAAGCGCAGACTGATTTGTGTTCTAAAACCGAGTTGTGTAAAAGCAGACTTACATACATTCACACAATTATGCATTGTAATATATGTAAGTATGTATGTATATGACTTGTAATTAATATTAACAAAGTACGGCGTGCCAAGTATGTACTCGAGAGCAATGCGCAGTTTTTTAATTTTTGTTTATAAATAACAATTCGCGATACTTATAATAAAAACAACTTTACACTGTTAAGTATATTTGCACATTTCCACTTGGAAAAAAGTAAGGAATACGTGAATCATTTATTGGATACATACCTCGATCATCAAACCGATACTCTTCTACGATGTGGTTGTATGGTGGACAGCACTCGAAAAACGGTGTAGAGTAGCCACAATTGATCGAGTCCAAAGAACAGCCTGCCTCCTGATAACAGGATGCTTAAGTACAACATCTACTAAGGCTCTAAATACGTTGCTTCACTTGTTCCCTATCGATCTGGCTGGCAAAGCGATTGCAGCGAAAGCAGCGACACGCATGAATGCCATATCGAAATGGAAAAAGTATCTTGGCCATTCGGCCATACTGAACAGGAACACTGTTATTTCTTCCGACATAGACTATCATGTAAGTCTTCCATCACCACCCTTGCTATTCTCCTGTTCACTCCCAACCAGGGAAGAATGGAAGACAAATCTTACCGAAATCGATGGCCCTCTGATTATGTACACAGATGGTTCAAAACAAGACGGTAAAGTGGGATTTGGAATCTTTTCCAATTCCCCTCACATCAATTTATCATTTAGATTACCCGACTACTGTAGTGTATTCCAAGCGGAAGTATGCGCTATCTGGTATGCCGCGAAAACTATCTTAGAAAAGAGAATATCACTAGAGGATATCCGCTTTTTCACTGACAGTCAAGCGGCCGTTCGAGCACTCAGCTCCTCTTATACCCGCTCAGATGTGGTTCGATCCTGTCTCTTATCTCTTAACGAGATAAGTGTTCAGAATTCTGTCCAAGTTAGCTGGATACCCGGTCACAGTGGATTCGAAGGTAACTGCAAAGCTGATGAGCTCGCGAGAGCTGGAGCTGCGCAATCAAATGTTAGTATCTTACCCACAATCCACATTCCGCTCTCAACATGTAAAATGCTCATCGATCGAGAATTTCACAGCATTGCTGATCGGAGGTGGCGAGTGGAAACTACTTGCGTTACGACCAGAAAAATCTGGTCATCCTATAATCTGAAACAGACAAAAACCCTTATAAGTCTTTCGAAACACGAACTAAGGCATATAATATTTCTTATCATCGGCCACTGCCTTTTGGGCACTCACGCACGTCGGCTCGGGGTTCCTCAAAACGACCTGTGCAGATACTGCGAGGACGAAGATGAGGAAGTATCGAGCAGGCATTTGCTGTGCAGTTGTCCCGGCCTAGCCAGAAGTCGACTCGCTCTTCTAGGCTCTCCAACAATTGACAATCTTTCAGTACTCTCGGACCTGAAAATCGAATCTCTCATTAAATTCTCGAAACGAATTAATATCTTGGACCAAAATCTATAGCAAAATCTTGGTTAGGTGAGGAAATCATATAATATAATGAGCTCTGGGGCAACACAACGGACCCAACTTGCGGTCTATGTGGCACTCCGATGCGGGGTGACCCTTAAACCAACCAAGGAATACGTGACATTTCAATAACTACATAGTTTAGTGTAATATTTTTAATACAAATAGCCTGATTTACGATCTTCCTCTGAGACCATTCTTTGTGTATATACTCGTATTTTATATTTTGTTGTTTTTTCAGATTCTCAGCTATTTAAAATAAGCTTCAATCGTAGAAATATACGGCAACCCTTAATTAAATAACTTTTTATTACATTTTCTAAGCAGCCGATGCTGGCCAACTCGTGATACTTGGGCCTTAATACCCTAGCCATCATTCCATAACGATTTTACCGAAATTCTTTAAATGTGTGAGTAGCCGAGTGGAACAGTGATCTTTGCAATGAAAATAAGCGAAGAACTTAATAAATCGGACCATTTTCTGCCATAATCGGGTCGTACGGTTTTTTGCTATCTTTCGATCGTAACAACATCAAGTGGGACTATTTTACCCCCAAAAAAATTTCCTTTCAAGCAGTTAACAAATACTCTGAATATGAACACAAAACATTTTCTTTAAGTCAAAAAGAGAGACAAAAGCGTAGATCCGAATGTAAATGCCAAAGGCTTTACGAACAATTTAAAAGGACGACCCCTTCGTTCGAACAACGCATGCGCCAAATGCCAGCTGTCAGTTGTTTAGCGTGAAGCCATGCACCAACGACTCAAGATCACGTAATAAGAAAAGTATATAAAAATTAGTTTTCTGGAAGTGACGTCACTACCTCTCACAATTCGATTCAAATTCGATTACAGATACGCGGTCTTTTTACGTGATCTGGTATAATTGGTTCATAGCGCGCAGTCCTCCCTTTCGAATGTAAGGGTCGAAACTCGTGAATCATCTTGCGAGACCGAATCTCAAAACAGGGTAGGATAAACCGAGGATTTCCGTAGGGTGATGTCCCATGACTCTCGCTTTCCAACTTCTACATATCGAATCTCTCCGCCTCCTATGCTATGTTCAAAGCTGAACGATTACCTCACCAGCCCTTCCTTGCACAGAATCTCCAACTTTTCCGCACTAAATCCACGGACGAGCCTCTTTACCACCTGGACAAAGAGGTCAAACTACAGCTAAAGGTCAAAGTAGATGACAAACTAAAAGGGATAGTAAACAACCCCAACATTTTGGGAGTCATCTTTGATAGTTTGCTCTTCTTTTAAGCGCACAGAATTAACCAATTGCTACTAAAGTCCAAAACCGCAACAAGGTCCTCAAATCGCTTGCCGGCAGTACTTGGGGCATAGACAAAGAAATGTTGCTGACGACATTTAAAACCATTGCTGGCCGGTTCTGGTCGCCTGAAAGTAATGATTCGCAGTGGATTAAGCTTCAGACATGTCAAAACACTGTAATCAAGACAGCCACGGGATGCCTTCACAGATACGTACCTCCCACAACACCTACACTATAAGGCATCAATGCTTCCCATCGGGGAGCACAATAAAATTCTCAGCAAACAGTTTCTGCTTGGGTGCCGCCGAGGTTTTCATCCCTGCAGACACTTGCTAGAACCTGAGCCGCCTCCCAGGCACATCAGGGGGCATCTCTTCCACTATTCTGACGAGATACAGGATAAAACGAACTGACAACTACGCGATAGGCCGGTATATAGGTAGTCGCTAAATGGCATTTACCGGGAGACATTTACCACTTTCCTAAACTCCCTACCTATGAATGTCGTAATCGGAGTCCAACCACCACCTCCTACAGCAGATGAAGAGCTTCAGCTACCCCGAGACTTTGGCTCAACTACGTTCTTGATACAGTAGCAGACTAAGTGTAGACAGTGAGGGTATCTGGAGTCTTTTCTATAGATCGAATCTGTCAGTGTAGAAGAAAATACCTTTGCCAGCGTTTGGTAAAGAACTTCAATCAGGCAGGCTAGTGCCACTTAGAGTAGCATTTTAAATATGTACTTAGTCCCTGTACAATGTCTTTAAAATGAGTGCAGGAAGTACATTTTATTATGATGTTATCAGGTTTCCTGGACTTAAGCATTGCAATGCAGAAATAATCTTCATGCCATGCTTTCTGCATGCCAACACTTAAAGCTTTGCTGATAATAAAAAATATACGATAAGAGTGCCAAAATGTGCCAAATGCTTTTGTATGAAAAAAAAAAAAAACAATAAATCCATATCGCTGATGGATTCAACGATAAATTCTTCTAAGTGCATATGAGACTTTGAGATTATACCCAACCTGCAAATTATATTAGGTGAAGTAAAAAGTTCTGAATGCTTTCAGCTAGAGATCTTTAGGGAGACCTATTTCACGAGGTATAAAGATTATTTTTAGATTGCAGCGGCCTATGCTTAGTTTGAAAAGTTCTGCGCCAGCTGTGTGTAACCGCGTCCCACAATAAGGGTGAAGAAAATTTCAATCATCTTCAACACCTCTACGACTTGTGACAATGAAAAATACGAGCAGGCGAACAAAAAAAAAATTCTATTTATGGAGCTGTATTGAATGCAATCGTAAAGCGGTGGTTCCAACAATTCCGTTCTGCTAATATACACAGTATGTTCAATAAATAACAGAACTTTTTATTTAAATCATATTGAAAAGGTACAAGCGTCAGCTTTCAACCGCAGCCAACTTCATGTAAATCGTTTGACAGGTTAAAAAGTTACGCGCCTTTCATTGACAGTCTGTTTCGTGCTTGTGTCGTAAAAATACAATGGAGCAAAGAGCAAATATTAAATTCTGTGTTAAACTTGGAAAAACATTTAGTGAGACGTACGAATTGATGCAAAAAGTTTATGGTGATGATTGTTTAGCTCGTTCAAATGTATATAATTGGTTTAAACGATTTTAAAATGGTCATGAAGATTTGAATGATGATGAAAGACCTGGTCATCCAGAAGCAAGTAATCGTGCTGAATTGATGGAAAAAGTCCGCGAAATCATTGCTGTTGACGGAAATTTCACTGTAAGAATGTTGGCTGAAGAATTAAATTCATCTACTGGTACTATTTGGAAAATTTTTACTGACGATTTGGGTAAAAGAAAGGTTTGTGCACGCTTTGTTCCTCACCAATTAAATGAAAATCAAAAAATCGCTTGTGTAGAGCATTGTAAAGGCATCATTTCAACAGCTGAAAACGATCCAGATTTTCTTGATTCGATCATAACTAGTGACGAAACATGGTGCTTCAAATATGACCCTGAAACTAAGCGTCAATCTGCAGAATGGAAGACGAAAGGGGAACCAAAAGCAAAGAAATTGCGTTTTCAGAAGTCAAGAATCAAAACAATGTTGATCACGTCCTACGATTCCAAGGGTATTGTACACAAGGAATTTGTTGCAGAAGGTCAAACTATTAATGGAGAATACTATTTAAAAATTGAAAACTGCCATGAAAGGTGCGTTTTATGATGATGAATGGCTGGAAATTCAAGCGGCCGTGACACAGGTGTTAAAGAAGATTCCCTTAGATGACATAAAAAAGTCCATGCAGAAATTGGTTGATCGTTCTGAACGTTGTATCGAGTTAAATGGAGACTATTTTGAATAAAAAATAACTTTCAAACACAGTACGATACGTGTCTTATTCTACATCTGAAAAGCTATGTTATTTATTGAACATACTGTGTAGACGCCGGTCTTCGCTAGACCAAGCGTTGAAAATGACGATAAAACCATGAGAATCATAGAGTCTGACCGAAATAGGAGCACTTGTTTTACATTCCCTAGGAACTACAGATTAACCACAACCGGCACATTATATGTGATCGTGATCGGATGATCTTAACTATATTCACTTCATCGTCGAAATAAAGCCAAAGAACGCTAGGAACTTTCTACTTCACCTAATACTTAATTCATCAATACTAAGTATACCAACTGAGGGTGAACTTTGAAATGGAAATTTTTGCCTAGCTGAGCACATATACTTGTACAGTACATGCAACTCGTTAAGCTCAGCCAGCAACATGTGTAAATGAGAATCAACTGCAATTATTATTAGCCTGCAACCCCACTAGGTACATAGATTTCGCACGATGCGAGATAAGAAACGTACGAGTAAACTGCGACCTAAATTTGTTGACAATCTCCAGGGGAGAAAATATTGTTTATTGCTACCACTCAGGTGAATATTTCTGGTTTGTAATCAAAAAAGATAAGAGCAAAGTAACACGAAATCTGCGTCAATAAACAGAAAATAAATTTATTATTCAAATTAAAGATCGCATTGATAACCTTCATGGTGATCTTGAAAATCACCTTACAGAAATAAATGCAACGAACTGCTTGCGACATTTTAACGTATAATTGAATGTTTTTTCTCTGTTTTTTCTCGCATCTTGCAGGTTTTGATAACTACGATTTCATTGTTGTGGGTTCGGGTTCAGCAGGCGCAGTTGTTGCAGGTAGACTCAGCGAAAATCCTAACTGGAAGGTGTTATTGTTAGAGGCAGGCGGCGATCCGCCAATTGAGACAGAGGCAAGCGCCCTTAAATTTCCCATTTGATCTTTCAAAAATACATACTTTTTCTACATCATCCTCAATTATAGTTTGTTGGCTGGCACATCACTACACAGTTCACTAACTGGGATTGGCAATATCACGCCGAACCGAATGGCAAGTCATGCATGGCGATGGAGGATGGCAAGTGTCACTGGCCGCGTGGCAAGATGCTCGGCGGCACCAATGGCATGAACGCAATGATCTATGCACGAGGCACTCGTTTCGACTTCGATGATTGGCGTAATCGTGGCAATCCGACTTGGGGTTACGATGATGTATTGAAATACTTCCGTAAAGCCGAAGATTTGCGTTCGACCAGCAAGGACTTTGAAGATGGCGATTTTGGCAAAGGCGGTCCCATGGGTTTGAATCGCTATGTCTCGGACAATGAGTTCCGTACAACGATACGTGAAGGCATGGCTGAGATGGGCTATGGTAGTGCGCCGGCCTTTACAGAAGGCTCATGGGTGGGACAGATCGATATTTTGGGCACACAAGATGGCGGCCGTCGTATAACTACAGCGCATTCGCATTTACCTAAGCAGAGAAAGAATCTGCATGTCATACGTCATGCGCACGTGAAACGTGTGAACTTCGACGAGCAGAAACGTGCCACGGGTGTCACCTTTGTATTGAAGGGCAAGAAGGAGTATGAGGTGCGTGCGAAGAAGGAAGTTGTGCTGTGCGCTGGCGCTATTGGCACACCACAAATACTGATGCTTTCGGGTAAGTGAGACAGCGCGAGTTACAGTAGGCAGTAGGTTTTGCTAAACAATAATCCATATATGTATGCATACTTCCAGGTGTCGGCCCCAAAGACCACTTAACACAATTGAGCATACCGGTCGTGTTGGATCTACCTGTGGGTCAAAATCTCAAGGATCATGCCAGTTTGCCGGTTGTGTTTCAAATTGACAAATCTACCGCACGCAAGCCCACCGATGAGGAGCTCGTCGACGCCATGTACAATTTGCTGATGGGTCGCTACAGCAAATTGTTGCATCATGAGGCTACAGCACTCACTGGCTTCATTAATACCACTTCACTTCATGGCCCATACCCGGATATTCAAACCACTAACTTCTACAGTTTAATGCAAAGCCCCGAACTGAAGGGCTATGTGGCAGCCACTGGCTTCACTGAGCGCGTCGCCAAGTCCATACTTTCGGCTAACGAGCACACCAATACATACATCACCTACCTGCTGCATCTGAAACCCTTCTCAGTGGGTCACTTGGAACTGAGTAGCGCCAACTATTTGGACAAACCAAAAATCTATCCAAACTATATGTCCGACGAGCGTGACGTGCATACATACATACGCGCTTTGAACATTTACTCTCAACTGCCAGAGACGAAAGCGTTCGCAAAACGTGAAGCTGTGCTACATAAAATCGATCTGGAGGCTTGCAATAGTTTTCCCTATAAATCAGATGACTATTGGCGGTGCTACATAAGTCATATGACTACAACGGTCTACCACCCGGTGGGTACCGCGAAAATGGGTCCCGCGGGCGATGCTACAGCTGTGGTTGACTGGCGTCTGCGGGTACATGGCGCGAAAAATTTGCGGGTCATTGATGGTAGCATCATGCCCGACATTGTGGGCGCGAATACGAATGCAGCCATTATTATGATTGGCGAAAAGGGTGCCGATATGATTAAAGAAGACTGGACAGAGAAGCACTCGGAGTTGTAGGGAGGAGTTATGCATGAAGAAAATTTAATTTTTTTCGCGTCAAGATGATTTTGTATACACATATCTAGTGATTTGTTTTGAATAAAGTGCTTATTTTTTTACAATATTTATTTTTATTTCTCAATGTAAATTTTCAATTTTATCAGTGATTGATTTCCTATGATGATTTAATTGAACCAAATCTGTTGGCTAAAGCACGCCTTATGCACGTAGCAGCACTATCAAGTCTTAGTTTGAAAGGCACTGTATGGTTGACTGACGCGCACTATTAGTATGTTTGCGAACCACTCAAACAGTGCTCTTCAAACTGTAGTTAAAGCTTTCAAATATCAACAAAGTTGTAAAGGTTCACCAACCGTGCCACTGGCGCGCCAGTTTAATGTAACTCTGTCATTAAATTCAACTTCATTATGCCGTTTTTCAGTCATCTTAAACTATCAGTGCCATAATTAATTAAGTTTAGTCTATCGTCAGTTTGGCAGTTTATTCGGTTTAGTTATGAAAACTAAATGTATATCGTCAACAAAAAATGAATATTTCACCTGGTGAAAATGACTCGCCTTTGCCAAAAAAGCAAAGTTCTCAGCACCCCAATACTGAGAAGAAATAAAATTATATGCAACAACTCAAACTATTTAATATTCTTGATGTTTGCGGTGAAATTCTTCACATTTTTCAAGATTCTACCACCAACGTCAAAAGTCGGAACAGGCGGCCAGAAAAATTGGCGCTTTTTATTTGCCCAATAAAGCACTTTATATAAGTAGAATGTAACAGCAAAGCGGAGATTCAAACGAGTCCGCCCTGGTAGGCCAATAATCTAAATTATTGACCTGGAAATAATCGAGTTGGCACGTGAGTAATTATTCCAATTAGAGATTAGTCACAAAAATGTTTAAAACCATTTGCATAATTATAACTGCGTTAATTTAATTGCCCAAATTAAGCGAAATATCATTGAAGACTTGGTACTTCACCTAATAAGTGTCTGCTTCTGCAAGTTCTAGCAAAAATTCACTTTGTTGAAAAAATTAACAGCTCAACAGCATTTTTGGAGCGCAAAATCGATCATCCTGAAAGTTCATTACGAATGGGCCACCTTTGTAGAAGATAGTTAAAGTATAGCACCTATATTTTTTTTAAGTGGGTCAAAGTTTCCAAATTTAGTGGACATTACCCAAGAGACAGAAGCCGTCAATAAGTAAATATAATTTCTCTTCTGCTTCTTAATTAGTGCGATGGAAGCACTCCTTAATCTCCCACCACTTCATATAGCAATCCAAGAGGAAGCAGGTACGCAAGCACTCATGCTACACATGAAAGAAAATTTCAAATTAGGCAACCTCACCAGTCACCTAAGTATCCTAAATAAAATCAAAAACACCATAAGCATGGCTCAAGTCTCAGACTACATTGACCCAACCCTCTGTTTCACAAAAGGATACACAGTTACCTTTCCTGAGAGAATCGAGTGGAAAACAAACCCAAAATGGATGAATGATGATTCACAAAAATGGTACACTGATGGATCAAAAACACCATATGGTGTAGGAGCAGGAGTAGTGGGGCCCAGAATCCACGAATCATTCACTCTCACCAGGGACACCACCATCTTCCAAGCGGAATTATACGCAATAATGGAAGCAGCAAACATCATGCAACGTAGAAACCACAAGAGAGTAAGGATTAGAATATTCTTGGACAGTCAATCAGTTCTAAAAGCTTTAGATAGCTATGCCTACAACTCAAAAACTCTCTTAGAATGCCACAAGGCACTCAATAGCCTGGCATCCAAAAACAATGTCTCTTTAATTTGGGTACCAGGACAAGAGCGATGTGACGGCAACGAAAAGGCAGACTTTCAAGCCAAAAAAGGGGCAGATGTAAATTTCATCGGACCTAGTCCCATGTTTGGATTTAACAAAAACAGCCTAAAACGAAAAGTGAAATACTGGGCCAAAACTCTAATAAATCAGCACTGGAACAACGTAGAGAGTCTTAGACACTCCAAAAAGTTCTTAAGTTTCAATGGTAAAAGAGCTAACATGGCCCTCACGTTGAACAAGCGCCCTCGCTGATCACTTCACCTGCAACAAACACCTACATAAATTAGGCACAACTAACATCAGCACCTGCAGATTTTGCTGCGAAGATGAGGAGTCTATAGAACATCTCATCATCGAATGTCCGGGGTTGACGCATAGGAGGAAAAGATTTTTAAACAAGTTCACGCTTACAGATGAAGACTTTCAATCACTCCCTCAGAAGGAGCTGGTACAATTCATAAGCATACTTAACAGTCAATAGACAGCATAGGGTGCACAATAGATCAATATGGTCGCAGTGCGAAAGGCCTTAACCCTTTACTACCATTAACCATTAACCATTAGTGCGATTATCGCTTACGCGATTTCGGCCGAGTTTAACAAAGCGCGCCACTCATTTCTTTATCGTGCTAACGGACGCCACTTGGAAATCCCAAGTGAAGCCAAGTCCTACTCCACCTCATCTTTCCAACACAGAATACTTTTAGAGCCGAAACTTTGGAAGAATCCATTCGAACGACATGACCCAGCCAACGAAGGTGCTACATCTTTATTCGCTGCGCTATGTCTATGGCATCGTAAAGTTCATACAGCTCGTTGTGCCATCGCCTACTATGCACCGTCGCCAACGTGCAAAGGTCCGAAAATCTTCCGCAGAATTTTTCTCCCAAACACTCCAAATGATGCCTCATCGGAATTCACTTCTAATTGACAGAAATACTCGCCCTGGAATTTTGTCTTGAATTCAAGAAAATCAACTAGCCCCACATATGCTGGCACTGATCAGATGATAGAAATTTCTCTTTTTCTGCGGTGTGACACTAACTACATATGTACATATAGTGATTATTAGAACTGTAAAACGTTGTTCTACTGTTAAATCTGTAGTTAAACTATACGAATCAATGGACGAATTGCTAAAAAGTTAGGAAGTCAAAACAGTGTTTGTTTGCTAGTTTGCAGTTAAACTAGCTGCTCTTTTTTATTTGAATTTTAAACTAAATACAACAGCGCATTTTCAACGCAAAGCGTTTTTAAACCATTAATTAAAGGGATCGCATTACTTTTGCAAAAAAAGAATTAGTCATTT
The DNA here is from genome assembly GCF_028408465.1 of Anastrepha ludens. Classification (NCBI taxonomy): domain Eukaryota; kingdom Metazoa; phylum Arthropoda; class Insecta; order Diptera; family Tephritidae; genus Anastrepha; species Anastrepha ludens. The sequence continues at coordinate 106,578,981 of NC_071499.1, forward strand.
GGAAGAATCATGTTTTGTCATTGCAAATCTAAATTTGAACTTGTCGAGGAATAAATGAAGAGCGGGAAAACCCAGATTGTGCAAAGAAAATCGTATCCCCATCGTTAAGCATTCCATATCATTAGTGATGATTGGGGAAGTTTCGATGCTTCGGTATTAGCCTCCGTTGGGCACCCAGGTCTGGCCAGACTTTTTCGACTTTGGACCTGAATTTAACATATTTCTTTTGGGGTATAGCTAACAACTTGGGCTTCCAGTAGGGTTGCCAGACATATATTGGCCTGAGCCTGGGCATATGAACAATATATCTGGACAAAGTTAATTGCAATCGCTTGATTTATCTGTACAAAAATTTTAATTTATTCTGCGTACAACAGTTAGTTTCTTTTTTGATAAAGTTTTTTTCTGTAACATATTTGAAGAATTAAATATTAATTATACCAAGAGTAGAAGAGAGTACCAAGCTTACTTTAATTCCGCATATATTTGTTATTGTTACTGACAGCTTGCACCATATTTTGATCACTTGGGGTATTTAATAAATCAATAAATGAGCTACAATCATTATCAAAATTAAGCCTTATAACAAGTTCTGCTTTTATGAGATCTAAAGACATACGATTTCTTTCCTTCGTATAAAGGCTATTGAATAAGCTAAATACCTTTTCGCTATAAGCATTACTTATTGGTATCGAAAAGACAAAAGACACTACTTTTTTTAATTTTTCATCTCGTCGTTCGATTTTTTGAAAAAAATTTACCATATTTTGTCATATGATAAGGTTTTTGGTAATTGATCATACACTGAACGCAAGCAACAATATTCTGAATAGATATCATCCATGTTGATATTTCCTTCTAAATCGAATCGTTTTACAGCTATTCCTAGTTCCTCCCATGACAATAACTTGTATTTAAGACAAAAAGATGACAATACCATTTTGATAGAGTTGTCATTATAATCATAGTGTGATTCCAAATATTGCCCAGCGCTCTTTAAAAAATTTTCAACTTCGGCTTTGGAATCTTTGCCATCTTTTTCTGGAAGACTTTTTAAAATAGATCTAGCTCTTTTTCCATAAAATTTGTCTTTGATTCTGCTTTTCAAACTGTCTAATAATTTTCGCATGACACGGTCAACGTCAACTATAGTGCATTCATCACTTTCCAACATTAATACTGCTGTCTGAAAGGCTTGGATTACATTGTGAACAAAAAATAAATAAGCCTCTGAAATGCTTTCTTCAAAACATTCTTCGTTTTCTTGGCTTATGTCATCCACCACTTGTCCGCTGGTAACAAAATCCCAAAATTCCTTTCGAGTGTTTTGCTCTCCCTTTAATAAAAAATACCTTTTTACAGCCGGCCAGTTATAAATTAACCGTTCTAAAGCCGGTGACAATGAAAGCCAACGAAAGGGCACATGGCGTAAGAGGCTTTTATATTCAAGGTTCGCAAACTCGAAACAAGCTTTTAGTTTATTGGAAGTAATAGCTGAGGAGCTAAATTCATTATAAATCTTTATTAATATGTTTTCAATTGCTTTTAAAACATTATTATTGAGCGCTAACAGCTTTTTGAATTGGGCACACCGTAATTGACTGCCGCGTTATCTGCGCTAAACGACGAAATCTGTCTCAGATGCAGATTATTGGATTCTGTGATCCGTTTAATATTTCCAAAAATTTAGATGAACCGTTAAAATCTTCATAGAAATCTAGTAGTCTTTTACGAATCTCAACGTTAGGATTAAAGTACTGAACTGTGCATAACCTATGCATAAACCTTTTGGTTTCCAATGCTGGCTGCATCATTACCGATCGAAAAGTAATAACTGTTTTGGATATCGGTCATTATTTTTTCTTGAGCGTATGGGGCTAAAACGTGTCGTGCAATTGCTGCAGCTTTTGTGCGACCACATGAAATTTTACTATAAATATTTTACTATAAAAAAAAATACTTCAGCAAAGCTTAATGTGAGAATCCATGCTATTATAACTTAAACCATGAATAACGTTGTGAAATACCTATATGAGTTCAGCTTGTGATGTTGATACTGCGTCTGCACTTTCTTTGCCCTTTAATTTTACAATAAATTTATCCAGGCAGCCAGCCTTCTTTTGAGACATCTGAATTAGCTGATATAATTTAACGCCGGAAAATGTCACTTGTTAATTCACTGGCAATTTTTATAAAGTTTTTTGCCTCAATGTGCATACACAGAAAAAACAAAAATGTCGACTTTATATTTTCTAATTTAAATTTCTAGCTAGCGTTCCTATTACATCTTAAACAAGAATCTCTTATACATGTTTTGCTTGCCTTCCACCGAATCCATAAATAAATAACATTTCCTATTTTACCATAAATTTCATTGTAATCAACTTTTTTTTCTCCAACCTTCTTCGAAATGACTCAAAATAAAGAGCAACACAAAAAAAATTCTTTTTTTTCACAAACCAAAATATTGTCAGTGGTTTGCGAGTTTCTGTAGGTAGTTCATGGCATACCAAAACCAATGTAAAAGGTAAGTAATTAAAAATATATACAGTATGTTCAATAAATAACATAACTTTTCAGATGTAGAATAAAACACGTATCGTACTGTGTTTGAAAGTTATTTTTTATTCAAAATAGTCTCCATTTAACTCGATACAACATTCAGAACGATCAACCAATTTCTGCATGGACTTTTTTATGTCATCTAAGGGAATGCTCTTTAACACCTGTGTCACGGCTGCTTGAATGGCTGGAATATCATCATAAAACGCACCTTTCATGGCAGTTTTCAATTTAGGGAACAGAAAGTAGTCGCATGGTGATAGATCAGGAGAATACGGAGAGTGGTCGATGACACAAATATGTTTTTGCATCAAAAATTCACGAACATTTTTGGTTTTGTGAGGTGGTGCATTATCATGCAATAAAAACAGCTGTTTTTCCCCTCTGGATATTCAGGTCTTACACGAACAATTCTTGACCACAAACGATGTGAAACTTGTAAATAGTATTCTCCATTAATAGTTTGACCTTCTGCAACAAATTCCTTGTGTACAATACCCTTGGAATCGTAGAACGTGATCAACATTGTTTTGATTCTTGACTTCTGAAAACGCAATTTCTTTGCTTTTGGCTAACCTTTCGTCTTCCATTCTGCAGATTGACGCTTAGTTTTAGGGTCATATTTGAAGCACCATCTTTCGTCACCAGTTATAGTCGAATCAAGAAAATCTAGATCGTTTTCAGCTGTTGAAATGATGTCTTTACGATGCTCTACACGAGCGATTTTTTGATCTTCATTTAATTGGTGTGGAACAAAGCGTGCACAAACCTTTCTTTTACCCAATTCGTCAGTTAAAATTTTCCAAATAGTATTATAGAATTTAGTTCTTCAGCCAACATTCTTACAGTGAAATTTCCGTCAACAGCAATGATTTCGCGGACTTTTTCCACCAATTCAGCACGATTACTTGCTTCTGGACGACCAGGTCTTTCATCATCATTCACATCTTCATGACCATTTTTGAATCGTTTAAACCAATTATATACATTTGAACGAGCTAAACAATCATCACCATAAATTTTTTGCATCAATTCGTACGTCTCACTAAATGTTTTTCCAAGTTTAACACAGAATTTAATATTTGCTCTTTGCTCCATTGTAGTTTTACGACACCAGCACGAAACATCCTGTCAATAAAAGGCGCGTAACTTTTTAACCTGTCAAACGATTTACATGAAGTTGGCTGCGGTTGAAAGCTGACGCTTGTACCTTTTCAATATGATCAAAGTTTAATAGATAACTCTACGTGTTCCATGATTTAAATAAAAAGTTCTGTTATTTATTGAACATATGTGTATACGTGCAAAACGTAAAAATTAATTATGAATTATGAATAAATGGCGCATTTATTATGAAGGGAATTATCTTTAAAAAATAAATGTCATGAATGGTTCTACACAAAAATTTTCGTTTTTTGTTATATTATTTTTTTTTTTTTTTTTCAATTTAAAAGGTGATACCTTTAAATGTATCAACCTTTATATGAAATCAATAGGTTTAGATGAATATGCAATTTTCCAAAATATATAGAAAAATCGATGTAAAATTGTAATCAGATGGTACGCAATTGGGTTGGTGAATGGGAAATCCATAAAAAAAAAAAAAATCAAAAATATTTGTAATAATTTTTGTTGTAAGGTCTTAACAAAAAGTAGACACATTTTTTAAGTATTTGTAAGGTGTTGCTGGTAAAAAGCATTATGAAAATGCCAATGTATTTGTAAATATGTATTGAACAATCTGACGGATTTACCTGACAATTCAATGCTTCCAATTATCACGCGTTCGGCAAGCACACATACTGACATGCGTGATTCCGAAATAATGTGAAGACTTTCACTATTACCAAATTTTTTAGCTTCAAGTGCAAATACCTACGTACTCACATACAATAAAGAAATATTTATAATTATCCACAGGAGTTTGTTGTTGTGTCATTTGTATTGCGGCTGGATCTACGAGCGCCACAATTGCTCGTAATAAGGTAAAAAAGCACTTCACTTTAAAAAGAAAGGAAAAGAAGAATAAAAAAACAAACAAATGCAGATAATCAATTCGGAAAGCACGATAAAAAAAAGTACACCTTAAAAGCGAAGAAGCCGCCGTTGGCTGAGTACACAAATAATAAAGGCGCACGATTTGCGCATGCGCCAGGTTTATTTGACAAATTTAATTTCGATTACACGCATTAGTATTTATCACCGGCGTTAGGAGTTGCGTGAAAGACCGAACAAAGAGTCGGTGATTAATTGCAGAAAACTATTAAGAGGGCACAATGCTGCAGTTGTTTAGGTAATCAGCAGTATCTCCTTTTGTGTTTATCTTCGTACAAAAAAATATTAACTATCTTTACTTTGTTACGCCTAAACCAGCCAGCAGTAAATGAGAGAAGCCCATCTGTAACTATTTATTTAAGGCGTTTGCTAGTGGGCCAGAAAGTGAATTCGTATCTCAGTTTTGAAGTTTTTTGAGCTAACATTGGACTAACAACTTTATGGCTAAAAAATTCAGGCAATAGAAATATTATTTTAACTAAAAATTATTGTACTTACAGCCAATTCTAGCAAATGTATCTTAAACATTCGCTGTCGTAGACGAATGGGTTGGTACGTGAAACCTCGTGATTCAAAACCACATGCACGAAACACCAAATGACAGAAAAAGTGTTTCCTAATAGCGGTCGCCCCTCGACAGGCAATGACAAATCTCCGAGTGTTTTTCTGCCATGAAAAAGCTTCTCATAAGAAACCATATAGCCTTTGGAGCCGGAATAAAACTATAACAAAATAATAATAATTGGCGCGTACACTTCTGTTAGGTGTTTGGCCGAGCTCCTCCTCCTATTTGTGGTGTGCGTCTTTGATGTTGTTCCACAAATGGAGGGACCCACAGTTTCAAGCCGACGCCGAACGGCAGATATTTTTATGAGGAGCTTTTTCATGGCAGAAATACACTCAGAGGTTTGCCATTGCCTGCCGAGGGGCGACCATTCGGCTACGGCGGCCACCAGGAATAAAACTATAGATGCTTCTATTTGCGGAAATTCATCAAGACGCACACCAGAAATAGGAGGAGGAGCTCGGCCAAACATCCAAGTACTCGATGCCACTTTATCGACAAAAAGAGTGGTCAAGTACCTAGGAGTGCAATTAGACACAAGGCTAACCTATTGGGCGCATATAAACCATGCTGCCACAAGAGCTGCCAAAGTAAGCGGCATGTTAAGTAAGCTCATGGAAAACCTTGGAGGTCCAACGCAGAACAAGCGAAAACTTTTAATGGACACGACGAACTCGATTCTCTTATAGGGATGCGAAATATGGGCACATTCGCTAAGGGTGCAATGCCGGCGGAAAATTCTGCAATCTGTGCAACGCACCTGTGCTCTCAGAGTGGCTTCGTCATACAGAACAGTATCTGAAGCAGCGGTGTTAGTTATCGGCGGAACCATCCCTATAGACATTCTAGCACAAGAGCGTAAACGGAGATGGGAGGCAAAAAACACAGGAATCCCGGTACCACGCTTCTCCGATAATAGAGTTCAAACACTCACACTTTGGCAGGCAAGATGGAACTCTGAAAGGTATGGTAGATGGACAGCGAGACTAATACCCGACCTCAAAAAGTGTGTAGAAAGAAAGCACGGTGACACAGTTTTTGTCCGGACATGGGTCCTTTCGCAAGTATTTGTGGCGAATGGGTAAAGTGAGCCAACAAACTGCATATATGGAGATACTGAGTATGATGATGCGGGGCACACCTTCTTTAAATGCGAGAGGTGGAACGTAGAGAGAACAGGTCTGCAACGAGCTATTGGTGTATTTACACTTGAAGAAATTATCGAGAAAATGATGATAGGCGAAGAAAATTGGAATGCCGTCAGAAATTTTGTGGAGGATATTATCCGAAAAAAGAAGCGCGAAATGGAAAGTTATGCTGAAGAGCATTGAGCATAGGTTTCTCAAAACAGGCGACCTTGGACGCAGGGTGAGTAAGTAAGTGTTCTTCTTAGTACGCCGTCTTGGCCCTCTACCTCGAAGAGCAATAGGAAGCGGTCCCAAAAAACATCCAACAAAGGGTGTAAGCGCCAGTTATTATTATTATCTCAAACAAAACCTCGGCCGATGTGGTCAAATTACACGGTCTATGAATTGAGACATCGTAATTGTATTCATGGCAATGGTAATGGCTGATGTGCCGGTCTGGAACTGCCCGACCCACGCTATCTCAATGGCAGAGAAGTTCTTATATCTGGAAGTTGCATCAGCATTATAATTGTCTGACTAATTAAAGATAGAGGGACGTAGAATTATACGGAGACTGCAAAAGTTTTCCGCTCTCCTACAACACCAAGCGATCTTTATAGTTATTATTAAAATGGCTCAAGAATGCCATATCTCAACTCGCCAATTATTTTTACAGTAGCAGTAGTAACTCTTTAGGGTATACTTATTGTGAGCTAAGGGATTAACATTGCCTGCTCTTAGCGCTAATTTGAGTTATAATTATTCTCCACATTAATCAGCCACCAACAGTCTTCTACGAATCCTATAATTTGGGACTTACGGAGTATGGATTTGTTCGATGAGAGAGTGGATTTCACTTTTTAACTGCTTTTTCAATCCAGCGTAGCACTTCCATTTAAAATAAATTGATATTGCTGACTCCAATAAACCTGGAAATGGTCATTGCACCCTTACTAAGGCGCTTTATTGCTTAGGTCTCCCACATGGATCTCGAAAACATACACCAGTCATTTCAACATCTTTGAAAAATTATTTAGCTAAGATTTCATTCGTAAATCCGCCACAAGAACCAACTGTTGATGCTTTCTAAATCTTAGTTCCACTAAACCATTGTTACAGGGTTTGATTGAAAAGTAATGAGCCTTATTTTTTTTAAACAGTTTTATTAAACCTTTTGGCTTATACAACTAATATTCTTCAAAATAGGACCCTTGAGCGTCAATACACCGCTGGTAGCGGTCCTTCCACTGCAGGAAACATTTTTTAAACTCATCCGCCGGAATCGTGTTCAATTGGGCTGTCACAGTTCTTTGGATCGCCTAGATGGAGTCGAAACGCCTCCCCTTCAGCTTTCTTTTCAGGCGCGAGAACAAGAAGAAGTCCGGAGGGGACAGGTATGGGCTGTAGGGAGGGTGAGGAAGCACCGGAACCCCCATCTTGGCCAATGCAGAGAAGCAGAAGAAGGCGGTTTGCGCCGGCGCATTGTCGTGATAAAGGGTCCAATTGTTGACGAGGTCGGGCCGAACCCGGGCGATGCGGTTTTTCAGCCGAAGGAGAACTTTGTAAAATGCTGCGTTTACAGTGCTTTCTGGAGATACAAACTCATTGTGGACGATGCTTCGAGTGTGCAGAGCTTCCAGAGCGCTGTTCGTCTTCGACGTCCTCCCGGCCTTCCTTGAACGACTTGTGCCACCGTTTTACCTGGGCACTGGACAGAGATTGGTCCCCGTAAGCCCAATAGTTTCGGTACTCGTTTTGTTTAGCTTTACGCAAAATTTGATCGAGTAACGTTGCTCCAACGATCGCTGCATTTCGCGCGCGGAGCGATGTTGACTGCACCGCTGTTGCCAGCGAACTGGGACCGGTTTCTAGTGGAAAGAGAAGGTCCAACGATCATTTTCCCCCACCAGCCGATTCGGTTGATCGCTTGACAGACGCTCCGCGCAGGAAGGCTCATTACTTTTCAATAAAACCCTGTATACTATTAGGGTGGTATTGCCACAGGAGATGTTGTGAGCTCTATAATTTTGTAAAGTGAAACTGATTGCTGAGGAATTTGTTTTTTTTAATTCCTGATTGGAAAGTTGAGTTTACTCCTGCCCAGCTTAAATGCGAAACTAGCCGCAACAGCAGCATGATGATGATGCTTCTGTATTTAAATGATTAATTCTGTAGGAAATTTTTCAAGATGCCACTATACTCTTCCATCGCCATCGTTCTCTACGGATTATATTATTAATATTTAAAAGTGTGCCCGAAATGCCCTGCGTACCTAAATAGTTATAAGTATTTTATTAAGTGTTTCCTCGATATTATAGCGATTAGTATACACCTGTTTTTCTTCATGAGATCATTAAATTTTCACTGCAACTTCAATTATTTTATACACAAATTTGTTAGACATTAAGAAATTCTGCTTTACTATGTACGGCAATTTCTATTGGACAATTTCGACATTTCTACAAGTGCTTAGTGGCCGCTTTGTAGTTTTATTTATTTTTCCATAATTAAAACTTTCTTTTACAGCGATGAGTTACTGTTAGGCGCTAATAGATTTTGGTTTACTTTTCATCAGCCGCGCGTTTGTGAGATCCAATAAAAGGCACCTACTTCTGCTCAGTTCGTGTCTTCATATCCGCGAAATACGGTGATGAGTAAACGAAAAATGAGTTTAGGTATGTCGCATCCAATAACTCTTATTTGCGGCCAAGTCGACCGTGTTGGGGCGACACAGTTTTAAAAGCTCACCTGAAAAATAAATAAAAAGAGGAAGCGTCAATTTTATACAAATACAAATGCTAACAACTACTATAATATTATCTAATGAAGTAAATGGGTTTAGGTAGCAAAAAATTTATGAGCATTTCCATTAAGATTTAGTCTCCGTGATGTAACAATCAAGTTCCGGCACTTTGCCAATAAATCAAAAGCAGATGAAGTTACACGCAAAATTTCATTACCGACCAACGCGATAGTCTCCCTTTCACTCTATACAAAGATTGCAACGTTGCTCCCACGTTTGGAAGCACCTCCTGTAAGCTGCTATGATGAGTTTCCTTGAATTGCAACTTTATCTGAGAAAAAGTCATAAAGGAAGATATATGTAAGAGGGAAGGCAACACTAAAATGCCTTTTATCGATAAAAGCTTTTGCATAGTGTTTCAAGAATGGACTGACGCATTGTTAGGTTGCAAGATCCAGCCAGTCACCGTGAGTTTGGGCCGCACATGAAAAATGCATGCCGCAACCTCTTCAAGACGCTAACATAGTACTATTCAGTCAATGTCTACCCGGTTGGTACATATTCATATAAATCGAAAGAAGTCGCGAGTAGGACATCTTCACTTTCTTTGGTCACTCTTTTCTATCCCCGTTTCTATTCAACCTAGTCCTGGACCTAATAGTGCAGAAGCTTCAGCGGCTACTAGCAGTATTTCGTGGGGTTGAACAGCAACCTGAAAGACATAGACCACACTGATGACATCTGTCTGTTGCCACACAAATGCAGACATATACTACAGTCCAAGATGGAGGCTGTAGGCGATTGCGCAACTAAAGCAGGACTGAGGATTATCATTGCAAGGACGAAGATGATGTGCCGCAATATCACCGAACTGCGATTCGTCCAGATACGCGGCATTAATATCGAAGAAGTAAGTAATTCTTCTATCTCGGAAGCAGGAGTTTGACGCAGCAGGTTCCTGTTTATTTCGATATTCGGCACGAAATGAATTGGGCATACACTTTAGAAGCCTCATGGAGATATTGCAAAAGCAGCCTTAAACTGGTGCCCACAAGGAAGTCGCAGACGCGGGAGACCATCCAATACGTAGATACGATTAGCTGAAACAGAAGCGCTTCAAGCAGGCCGTTCATATCGACAAATCAAATCTAAGGAACCACGGAAAAATATATATATGTTGCTTACACTCTTTTTGTGTGTGTTGCCGAGCTTCTCCTCTTATTTGCACTATTTTAAAGTCGACTCCGACGTCCTGTAATCGGCGCTTATTTCGTCAAAGTCACCAATTTTTGTGGCCTAGAAACAATACTATGATTGTCACAAACATGTGGCTAAAACAAGATGGCGCTACTTTTCTTACTGCATGGGAAGTATTTTATGAGAAGTTCGAAGAGTTCGTCATCTCCTAGAGTGACGAACTAGTTTCTAGACTAGTTTTTGTGGGGCGACGTGAAATCTATAATCTTTGCAAATAAACCACGAAAGATTACTACTCTGCAGGCCTACATAACTCGCGTTCTTAATGAAATTGAGCGACATGTATGCGAAGATCTCACCCAAAAGTTGTCCATTAGGGTGCGCTATAAGTAGCGATAAAAATTGGGGTGGTAAAACTTCGAAAGTGGAGGTGGAAGTTGATTGGGCATTCGCTTCGTATTCACTTATATGAAATCTGTCGTCAAGCACTGGATTAGAATCTACAAGGTGTTCGCAAGATTGGCCATCCAAAAATATCTTGGAGGAGAACAGTGCAGAAGGAAGTTGAAACATCAGAAAAAACTTGGAACGAAATCATCAGCCCGAACAGAAAACTGTCAAACTTTCTACTAAAACTTGGAAGGAAAGATATTCGGCTGATGGTCGGCATCATTACAGGACACAACCCATGGGGTCAGCATATGACTACCATTGGAATCATCGAGGACCCGGTATGCCTGCCATGCTTGGAGGAGGCGGATAGCACTGAGCACTTTTTCTGTGAGGGTCCTGCCTTTGCTAGAGCACGGCTACGAGTATTGGGTTCCGACGTCATGAGAATGAGTAATATTCGTTCTCTAAAACTGGAGGATATTTACAGATTTGCCAAAGAATCTGGAAAATTCTCACAGGACTAACTATCTCTCTCTCTGTCTCTATTTTTTCCTATCTCTTTCTCTGATACTTTTCTCCTTCCCTCCTTGACTATCTACCCCATTTCCAGAGCTTTCAATACAATGGGTTCTTTAGCCTGAGTGTTTTAGGAGCCACCAAATCTCCTGGTGCTCCTTGGCTCGACCTTTTCAAATTTCAAATTTACTGAGGCCTTATGTTCCAGTGGGAGAAACAGGAAACGGTGACGATGATGATATACAGCGGAGTCGTGACGTTCATTTGCGTGAAGTTATATTCCCCAGATAGTTTTATTGAATGCATATGAAAAAAAAAATAACAATTATTTTGCTGCTCAAACTGTTTGTTTATTTATTTATTTAACTTTATTTATTTAGTTAACTTTAAATTTTAAGCGCCCTTGATGAATATACTCTTATTTCATCAATATCTAAAGGTAGCACAAAAACGTCGCTTCCCATTGTAGTTGCCATACGCTAAGTTCTCTGAGCCTCTGTGTCATCTTGAATTGAAAACCGAACTCAGACATAAACATTATAAATAGAACCTTTGCAGACGACTCAAAAACTAACTCCAATTTGGGATCTGGCTGCTATTTCAGAGATAATTGATATAACCTCTATTTCTTGTAGTGTTCGAAACCGACGACAGACAAAATCGGACCAAATGGCATAAATTGAAATCAAGCATCTGAACATTTCACCCGCGTGGGAATGGACTAGGCTTTCTTTGGTCCGCACCCATGTATTATGTACTATCGCCCAACGAAGTGGGTCCACACCAATAAGTGGGTCTCATTTGTAGCTGATGAGTAGACTCAGCTCACGATGTCATTAATTTCAGAAGGTCTAAATGAAAATTCCAAAAAATTTAATATGGAAAAACATTTTTTAAAAAACGAAATTGATATGAGCTCTCTATGTAATCAACAATCTGCTTCAACTTGTTCATGAATCGCGTAAATTCCAAGCAATAGAAACACCAAAAGAAATACGCATGAAAAACGACGCGTGGTGTGAGCGCTGCTTTCTGCACCTGTTGTTGTGTAGTTCCTCCGACAGAAAAGCGCCACCGTTCGCGAAAATGTGACTGAAGAAGCGCAGCAAAATCGGCATTGAAGTGTGTGCGCATGCGTGCTTTATGTTAGGTGTCGAACAAGAAACACGTAATAAATGTCATATGAACATACTCGCATGCATGTGTGTGTGTGTGTGTATGCAGTATAATTGTTTAAACAAATGTAATAGCACACGCTTGATGCTCAGGTACACCAAAAAGTGGTGCAGTTTGTGAAATAAGTAGTTGCATACAATTACACACATGAAATGATAAAATCAGGATTTTCATTTGCTACACCCATCTACATACATACCTACAAACTATATGTCATATACACTTGTGCTCGCAATAATAGCAGCACGATTTATTGCAAAGTTTTGAATATTTTTTTTACTTAATTTTAATTTTTGTATAATTTAAAACATGCAACAAAAATCATACAACTTAACACATTGACTGCCAAGGCACTTTCAGCAAATAAGATGCTCTGGGGCCACATCATTTTTTGAAGTGAAAACTTCTTTAGAATCGTTGGGAGTGATTTGAGAAAAAGTGAAACGAAAAAGCGACCATCTTGGCTACGAATATTACATATAAACGTAGCGACGAACTAAATAACTTTTAGGCCAGCGCCGACAGCATGGCGCGATAGCCGAGCGGCTAGCAATGTGAGCTTCCGATCCAAAATTCTTGGTTCGAATCACAAGAAAAAATTTTTTGTTTGAAATTTGCATTGTAGGACATTTCTGATTATTTATTGAAAACAGTTTTTTGGCTTTTCTATTTTTGGTTTAGATACTGAAAGTCAGTTTAAGTGAATCGGTATAAATATTTCGTACATTAATTTTTGTGAGCGTGTAATTCTCAAAAGGTTTATTAGAAAATGTATTGACTAGGTAGTTTGTTGGTTGTGTATGGTTATTGCTTCTCGGCCTTATGGCTAAGATGATAGATCCTCCATCGGAGGACAACAAATGTTAAACTGATTTTTGGAAATGGACGGAGTGTTTTAGGGGCTTGCTCCACCTCTGCCACGGGTTGGCCCGGTATTGCAGTACGGCCGGGATTTCGGCCCAAATTATTGAATAAATACAAGAAGAAATATACTAATACATTTAGCTTTGGTGGGAAGAGACATAAATTTTTATATGAATTCAAGTAGACGAAAATGGAAGAAATTTGTAAGTCTGTTTCTTCGGTCCGTTTGGGTATTTTTTTTGACAACATCGAAACCAAAGCATTTGTATCATATTTTATCTATCATAAGCCACTCGTATCATTTGTTGAAATTGAAAACATTGAGGATGAATAATAATATAATAAAATGAAGAAAATAAAATATGAACTTTATAGCAATATTATAATGAACCTATAATTATCCCGCTCCTAATGCTGCTTTCGTCTTATTCTCTCTCAGTTTGTTTTACGGAAGGTTTCACTTCTATCGCGTCTAACCGTTAGACTGGTATTTTTTTTTTAAATCTCATCAGAGACGTCAAAATTGGAATTTAGGGTAGTGCTGGTAATATTTTCTGCTTAGAAACAGGCAGTTTTTAACTAATTATTTAGTATGTCACACACATACATATGTTCGACGTGGCGCCTACCGATTTTTTTTAACTCAGGGCCATGGCGGGCATACATATGCACGACAAAAACATTGGCTAAACATCAAAATACATCGTCGTCATACAAGCTCTACTTCGTTTTGCAAAAACAAAACAATTGGGAGTATGTTGTTTTTGCAAACAAACACCAAACAACGTTATATGACGACAATGTATTTTGATGTTTGAATCCGTTATTTTTGCAAACAGAAACAAGGCAAAGCTTATTGCATGCTCAGTAAACAAGAAGACTTGATCGCGTTATATTGGTTGATAATATTTGTGTTACGGAATGTCGAAAAGAAAATTTTTATCAGATACTGAGTTAGAAAACATACTCGCAATTCCAGAAAGTGAAGAAGATGAAGATTATAGTAGCTCGATGACTCTGTAAAGGATCCTATGTATAATCCTACTGCATACTCTTCGGAAAGTGAAGAAGATGAGGAAGTCATAAATAATATAGAAGAAGTTCTTGAAAGCCTAGCACTAGAAGAGAATAGGGAAGAAAGCGATGAAGAACAAGAAAATCGGGTCGCAGGTGAACCCCAAATTATAAATGTTGTCTGGTCTGAATACGAAGGTCGTCATAAAACATTTACTTTTTCGGGAAAATCAGGCCTACAAGTAGATGTCCCACAAAGTGTCACCCCATTTGATGTTTTTCGTTTGTTTATTGACGATGAAATAATCAACCTCATCGTATTAGAAACAAATAGATACGCTGAGCAACAACTGATTGCAAAAGAATTGAAACGCGAAAGTCGAATGAAAAAATGGACTCCAACTAATAGCGATGAAATGAAAAAGTTCTTCGGACTTGTATTATGGACGTGTCTTGTTCGATGTGGTAGTATTCCATCATACTGGTCTACAAGTGAAATTTATAAGAACAATGTAGCGCCCAAGGTAATGCCGCGGAACCGTTTTGAGTTAATACTAGCAAATATACACTTCACCAACAATGAAACCATTCCAACAGGGGATAGAACTGGAAAAGTTCAACCACTTATAGATATGTTGCAAAAAAATACCAATAAACTTTATACCCAGCTGAGGATTTTGCAATTGATGAGACTCTTTTGCCTTGGAGGGGTCGCTTAGTATTTCGACAGTATATTCCAAATAAAGCCCATAAGTATGGCATAAAACTATTCAAGCTATGTTCTATAGAAGGATATACATGGGCAAGTAAGGTTTACTCAGGAAAGTCAGAGGTTTACGCAAGAAATCTTGGCCTGGGAAGATCAGTTTGCGAAGAACTTTCGCAGGACTTACTAAATCAAGGTAGAACACTGTTCGTTGACAATTTCTATACAAGCTATGCATTGGCACTTTCCTTTTTACTACAAAATACACACGTCGTGGGTACACTAAGAGCAAACAAAAAATATATGCCCAAAGAAGTGTTTGATGCCAAATTGGAAAAAGGTCAGGTAATTCATAGAGAAGAGCAAAATGGAATTGTGGTACTGAAATAGCGCGATGCTCGTGGTGTACGGATTCTGTCAACAAAACACAGTCCAAGAATGGTAGAAGAAGCTCAAGATAATGGCGAACAAACATTAGCATCTGACCTTCACCAACCATCAACAAGTAACACCTCTGGTTTAAAACGTCGCTTGGCGAAGAAAAATAAGAAAGCCAATAGCCATACTTGCTTACAACAAAGGAAAAGCAGGGATTGATTTATCAGACCAGAACTGTTCTTATGCTACTACTTTGAGGAACGGCGTGAATTGGTACCGCAAACTGGGTCTAGAATATCTGGTTGGACTATCAGTAGTAAATGCTTTTGTAGTGTACAAGAAAGCTACGAAAAAAAATAAAGCACAAATACGACGGTTTAGAGAACAAATTACTTCATCACTTCTAAATTTGCAGAAGCCAGAAAACATATGAAGCCAAAATCAGGCAATATTCATATTTTAAAAATAAAACTAAGTGCAAGTAATACAAAATTACGTCCCACATGTACTTTATGTTAATCCAGAATAAAACAAATGGAAGGAAGGGAGATCGCAAGAGCCATTCATGTGTTAAGAATGTTTTGGGAATCACCACAAACAAGTTTAATGGGTTCATTAGTATAACTACTTTGAAAAAATAATATGTAAAAAATTGTTTGTTACTGCAATAAAATGAATTTAATTTTTTTTTCAAAACCAATTTTTTCCAATTGTTTTTTGAGCTGCGCCGAAGCCACTATAACAGAAATTTTATGGGAAGCCATATATTTTATTATTGCAATAAAATCATATTTATCGTCAATCGTTGCTGTGTGACATGGCGAGAGAGAATAATAGTCGTGTCGGGCATATGTGTCCGACGTGGCGTAAACCGCATAGTACAGTGTCACACATATATGACCGATGTGGCAGTCAATTTTGGTACATAGTAGAAAAAATGCAAAAATGTTCACCAAAATTTCAAGCTTCAGAATTTCTAGTATACAGTTTTACACCCTATTTAATTTTGGTACAATAAAGTGCAATTTTGAAGTGACCCAAAAATCTGGTTGATTTTTACATTTTTTTCTTTTTGCGGAGGTCCTGTGCATTTCCTGTGCATTCTAGCTTTAAAAAAATAATTCTCAAAGTCAATGCTAATTCTTAGCCACTTCAAACTGGCACAATTAGGTATAGAACCTGCTATTCCTATGCAGATCGAAAATCTATTAGGCCGCAGAAGAATAAGAGCGGAATGGAAGGAAGCCAGGTTAGTCAGAAGGTTAGTTAGCAGGGGTATCCCTCAAGGTGGTATGCTATCACCGCTCCTATGGCCAGTAGTAGTAACGTGAAAATGCCTAAGCACCATCAGTAACATCATGACAAATACTCTCAGATCGGATCAGCGATAGGAAGATCAGACAGAACGATACAATTTTCAAGAAAGTATAAGGTTCCACATGGACGCCCCCAATACTAAGTGGTACTGCACTTACTCTCAAACAACACTACTACTAACAACTACTACTACAAACTACTGTTCAAACTAATGTGGACCCGAAATGTGGAGCAAAGGGTGCAAAAGTCAAATAATGTCCTCCACGCATGTAAAAGGATGTCTGGGGCAATCTGGAGTTTATCCTCCAAGGAATACACTTAACTTTTATACGGACGGTTCTAAAATGACTAGTGGAGTAGGTGTACGAGGTGTGTTCTAAAAGTATCGCGAATTTTGAATTTTCGCAGGTTACGTATAATCGAATTTCGATTTTTTTGTGGCGATATGTTGGTACTCATGTCTCTCACTGATGCCGACGAGTTCGGCCATTTTTAATGTTCAGTTAATTGTTGACAGCTGTTTTGCTTGCACGTGTTTCGGCGCATCTTAAATTTTTACCTATTCAAAAAGATGGATCAAAGAATCTATATCAAATTTTGTGTGAAAATGCATTGCGAATGTTGACTGTGTCATACGCAGAAGCTACTTTGGACCAAAGCAACGTTTA
Organism: Anastrepha ludens; assembly: GCF_028408465.1. Taxonomy (NCBI): domain Eukaryota; kingdom Metazoa; phylum Arthropoda; class Insecta; order Diptera; family Tephritidae; genus Anastrepha; species Anastrepha ludens. The sequence goes on from NC_071499.1 coordinate 106,596,262, forward strand.
TCGGTACTACAAAATGTTCTCAGAAGACCGAGATAAAGACGGCATCGAGGGACCCAAGATCGATACCCAGTACCAGGTAGAAACCCGCCTCCGAAGTGGTAGCGGATTTCTGCCTGGTGCACGAGTATACTCTCCAGAGAGTCGTGTCAAGATCCTTGTTCTGAACACGGATGCGTGTGAGGAGTTCTGCTGAATTACAGGAAGGACCCGGAATCTAGACACTCGCTCGTACCAGCCTTTCTTTGCTACTCTCAACAAGAATGAACTTGGTGTTTTCGCAGGCTGGAATCTTTGCTATCGCTTTTTCCAGCCATTCTCGGGAAAAAGCATTGGAACACCTTTACGATGCCGTCCACCACGCTTTTCCCCTCGAAAGTCGGCGCGTCTTTCGACTCACCGATAGCTTTCCAAAGATAGCTGTCAAGATAGTTTGTTGCCCTTTGGACAGTAGACCATCTTGTTTGTCGGTATGTATCTCCACCGTCATTGCCTTTGCTGCCATTCTCGCGAATGATTCGCCAGACGTTGACGGAAGAGTGTCATTCGACATTTGAGGTCACTTAGCCTTTGCCTTGTCAGGCCTTGTCCTCTTCTTTGCCTTTCTCCTCTTCCCGGTCGTTGGCACAGACCCCGTTTCGTTTCCGGAAGAGCGCAGCGCTACAGAGGAATCCTCTGTTCTGCCACGCTTGCCCACGTCGAAGTTGACGGAGCTTGAGTCCTTGCCTTAGCTAGTGCTTCGGCTTGCCTCGCCTTCTGTCTTTTTCGATTGATCTGCCTTGCGGTTAGACCAACACCTGCGTTCGACTCTCCAATAACTTCAGTCTTTTTACCGGTACTTACCTGATTCACACCAGGTTTAACCGTTGTCAAAGACTTACTCGGTACCAGAGATCCATCTGAGTCTACTGAGAGATTGTCCGCCATCTCCACATCCTCCCCAACTTGTTCAGTTGCTTCAGATTGTTTCGACGACGGTATATCGCTCACACTCACTCGGCTCTCGCTCGCCATGTTTCACCACTAGTAGTGCGCTTCCTCCGGAACCCTGGGTGTCAGTTCCGGTCATAGGGGAGTGTGGGGTTTGGGCTTGCACATCCGATGCCCGAGCCGTCGATTGCTCGACGGGAGGATTTCCCGAAAGAGGGTTACCTGTGGTACCTGTGTTACCTGTGTGGGTTAGCCTGTGTTACTACTGGGACCAACTCCAAGGTTAACTTTTACAATAGTCAGAAATCCATTAAAGCATTTAGAATTACATCATAACGTCCAAGGTAGTTCTTCAATGCAGGGAGCCAGTGGAAAGGTTGGCAGCGAAATGTAAACTACATTTCTATTTTGTTCCAGGCCATAAGGGCATTAAAAGAAACGAGATAGTAGACGATATAGCGAAAAAACGGGTATTTTTATTTTCAGATTTTCTTAACGAAATACCAAAGTCTATACGAACTAGACGAAAACATGATCAAACAATTCAGTACAAGATGGGAGAGTCTATCCACTTGCAGGAATGCAAGGATGATATGCAAACAAGACGATCACAGTCGTACTCGATTTATAGTATCATTAACATGAAGAGAATGTAGAATTATGATACGCGTGCTGACGGATCACGGCCCAGTAGCAGCGTACGCTTATAAGATAGGAATCTTCCGACGGCGAGGAATGCAAGAAATGTAGGGAGCAGGGCTCAAAAAGAACTGTAGAGCATCTGATTTGCGGAGACCCTGCGTTATTCAAAACACGCTTAAAATATTTGGTGACACCATAGTTTGACGGATCGGAAGACATCTCAGCAGGGGGTTGGAAATGTCTACTTCAAAACGCATAACGAACTATTGAACTCCATCTGGTGTCGCTATGGACCGAACCGGTCTATGCGTGACTGCAAGTCAACCAGGTTAACCTAACCTAACCTAAACTGACACAATTTATAAAAAAATTTAAGGGGCTACAAAACTGCTTACACAGATTTTTTCTAAAGATTCTGACTAAAAAGTCTAAAACTGTTATGAAAATTTGAAATTTGAATTTTTTTTTACTTTTGTATGTAGTTTGAAACTTAAAAAAAAAAATAAAAAAAAAAAAATGAAATACATAAATTTACAGTTTAAATTAAAATATAAAAAATAAATAAGTGAAATAAAATAAATTAATTAAAAAAATTTGATAAATAAAATACAAATAAATAAAAATACATTAAGGGGTTACATGGGTTTCGTCGGGTAAAAAAGGCCTATTTTCAATATTTTTTTTTCTATGTAAAAAATTATTTATTTAATTCAAACTTTTTTCTGTCTTATAGATACATATTTAAAGATTAATTTCTGAGATTTAAAAAAAAAAAAACAAAAAAAAAATTCCTCGATTGTGACGTCATTTCCGGTGACCCATCGAAAAAAAGGTTCGCCCGCGTTGTCAGCATAATTCCTGACAGAATCATCAAAAATGAAAAAAAAACAAAAATAAGTGCTTTAGTTAAGACCATAAACTCGTGCTTGAACGAAGAAAAAAAAGTAAAAATTGGAATTTTGGCAGACACTTTTCCAAAAAAAATGAAAATTTCGGTCAAATTTGCTTGACATTTTGTTTTTTTTAAATAGTTGTAATTGAAAAAAAAAACAAAATCCTTCGTTCAAGCACGAGTAAATTTTATTTCGAACACCTGTGTAAAATTTCATCAATAACGGTTGAATAGTTTTCGAGAAAATTTGACAACCGACTTTGAAAATACAGTTCCGAGAAAACCGCGTTTAAAGTTTTGAGTAACAATAAAAAGGGGCTTGGAGCGCACACCTTCCAAAGGCTGTATCTCCGAATTTATTATTCGGATTGACTTGAAAATTTAGGATAATATTGTAGAAATTACAATAATAAGCCAAAAAAATAAATAAATCGATTTTTTGAACCAACGAAACCCATGTAACCCCTTAATAAAAAATAATAAAATAAATAATATGTACATATATAAAAAAATAAAATACAAATAAATCATCCAAACTTTGCGGCTATTTTTTTTCATTTCTCTTCAAAATGCTATTACTATATGTGCATATGTCATTACAATATATACCGCCTTAGTATGTAAATATGTATACGTAATAGAAGCCTGTTTTAATCGCATGCATAACATTTGACATTTTCGCTCTAGATTTTTATACTTTTTATGTAACATAAACAGGTAAAATTAGTTAATTTTTAGGCATTATTTGCATTTTTGACATTCAACTCATTTCTCTTTATAATTTCTTCGCTTCGCTTACTTCACTTGCTGGTACGAGTACAGCTAATGTACCACGGCAAGTGCTGACAAGTGGTTGACTTCTTCATTACAGCTCGGCCACTGAGTGTGCAAATTTGAAGAAGTTTATTCAGTAATAGGAAAATTATTTTCTCTAAATCATTTTCATTTTCATCTCAAGAAGTTGATTAGAACGAGGTTTCTAATTTTTCTTCCATGTTTTAAAAATAATTTCGTGAGAAGTGCCCATTTCTGTAGATCAAGGATTACCCTCCAGTCGATATTGCTGTCGTTTAAGCTTCAGTGTCATGTAATCGGTCAGGACGCACATTATTAGGAACTTATATAATGTGAGTTTCGCTCGTCGAGACCGAAATTTTCTATTCTCTTGTCTACTTAACCTAAAGTAGCACTTCTTGGCAAGAGAGCTTTTCCATTGGATTTCAAAGCTGATATTATTACTGCTCCTGCTCCAAATTATTTAGCGGTATTAACACTTTATCGACCGGTAGCCTATTTATCGGCTTTTGGTTATCGAGGGTTTTTGTCAGTGGGTTGCTCTTTTTATAACTTCGCAGCGCCAACTTCGATAACACAGCCCCACAAAAATAATAAAATAATGCCAAATAATTCATGATATTGTTGTTTATGTTTTGCATTGAATTTTCTTCTATTTTTAGGGTCCTCATACTTACTACAAAGATAACAAAAACAATCACGCTTTTTTACTTTGCACTCTTGGTCACCAGACCTGAAGTGAAAGATTCTTGTAGCATTATACTCTTCCATAGCCAAGTTTCCCACTATCAAAGAGCTGCGGTCGCATGATGACGACGACTGCGGGCCCGCTTTCTCACCTTGACCAGCCGCCGATACTGGGTTCCCGAAGCCCTGCATCGTAACATTGTGCCTCATGTCTGCCATGACGGCGCGAACGCCTTCGCCCAGGGATTTGGCCGACGAAAGAAACGTCCATGTCGTTTCCACCGTCACCACGAGGAGGTGCCCTGGGGAGGCAGACAAAACGGCAAAGGTATTTGTAGAAATTGACCTGATGGGGTGAAACTGACCCCGGATTCGGATTCAGCGACCCCAAAAACCCCAAGATAGTATGGTTAGGGTCCATTTTTACAGATTTTGATGATTTGACCTTGAACTGACCTTGAAATTGACCTGATGGGGTGAAACTGACTCCGGATTCGGATTCAGCGACCCCAAAAACCCCAAGATAGTATGGTTAGGGTCCATTTTTACAGATTTTGATGATTTGACCTTGAACTGACCTTGAAATTGACCTGATGGGGTTAAACTGACCCCGGTTTCGGATTCAGCGACCCCAAAAACATATAGTAACCGAGGTCAAGTTTCTGGGACTTAAATTTTCTTTTTTTGAGGGGCTGTGTAATTATTTGCAGCTTTGTACTGACCTCTCCAATTTTTTATCAATTATAATAGTTTTTTACCGTTTCTAATGGATAAAGAAAGTGCAGATGAAGAGTTTTGCTTAGATGTTTTGTCAGACTATAGCAGTTATTCAGAAAGCGACGGTGATGGTGATAACAGTGATTCTACTATCAACACTCGGAAGCCGCGAAAATTATTGCCACTGCAATATAGCGATTCAGAAGATAATGATGCCACTGATGACGTAAACATAGATACATGGTTAACAAATGACAATTCAATTATTTTGGAACCTTTCGAAGGCAACGCAGGCATAAAAATTCTACCAAAATCTGAAGCAAGTGAAAGGGACATTGTCAATTTATTTATTGGAGATGACCTTTTGGAATATTTGATTACAGAATCGAATAGATATCACTATCAAGTAATCAAAGTAATATTATATAAAAATATCTCAAAGACGAAAAAATGGGTGGATATTACGTTTCCAGAAATGAAACGATTTTTAGGTCTAATTGTTCTAATGGGCCAAGTAAAAAAAGATAGACTTCATGATTATTGGTCGACTGATCAAAGCATCGAAACTCCGTTTTTTGCAAAAGTAATGAGCAGAAATAGATTTATGGCAGAGCTGGCACGTTTGTAATAATGAAGATGTATCCACAATTTCAAACAGACTTGTGAAAGTTCAGCCAGTTATAAATTATTTAAAGAAAATGTTTGTATATGTATATAAACCTTGTCAACAATTATCATTAGATGAATGTATTATTCCGTGGCGAGGAAGACTATCATTCCGAACCTACAAGCCTGCGAAAATTGTAAAGTACAGCATACTTGTGAGAGCACTCTGTGAAGCACACACAGGATATATTTGTAATTTTCAAGTGTATGCTGGCCAAGGAATGAAACTGGAAAACACTATTCTCGAAGTTATTGATCCGTATAAAAATCTTTGGCCTCACGTTTATCAGGACAATTATTATAACAGTGTCCATATAGCTGAAGTACTCCTGCAAAACAAAGTACGGGTATGTGGGACCATTCGGAAAAATAGAAGTCTTCCACAATGTCTTCAAAACATAACCCTTTCAAATGGTCAAGCTACATTTCGTAGAAAAAACGATATTCTATTACAAATATGGAATAACGGTAAACGAAATGTAAACATGATATCGACGATACATTCGGCGCGAATAATGGAATCTGGAAGTGTAAATAGAAAATCACATATATCAATTCAAAAGCCTGAGTCGATAATTAGTTACAACAAGTACTCGTATATAAAGGGCGTAGATCGCGCAGATCAATATCTGTCGTATTACTCCATTTTTAGAAAAACTATGAAGTGGGCCAAACGAGTTGTAATGTTTTTAATCAATTGTGCGCTTTTTAATTCATTTAAAACGTACACAACATTGAACGGAAAGAAAATGACATACAAGAAATTCTTACATCAAGTGGCATTTACGTGGATATCTGATGTATCATCAACTGTATCATCAAGTGACGAAACAGACTCAAATAACCACCAAAATACTTCAGAGCCTACAAGAAGAGCACCAAAATCAGATCATCCACAAAGAATAGAGACAAGTGGTAAATGCCAAAACCCCCAAAAACAATGTAGAATATGTGCATCAAAAAAGATAAGAAGTCGAACATGTTTCGTATGTAAATTTTGTGATATTCCCTTGCATAAGGGAGACTGTTACGAGAGATACCACACTCTAAATAGATATTAAAAAATTTTAATTACTGTTACCTTAAATTTATTTCATGAATGTAAGTTAAACAGGCAATAAATTGTATAAAACAAATACAAAATAAAGTATAAATATCAATAAAATTGCATTACTTCAAAACAAAAGGAATAAGCACAACACAATGCATAGTGAAAATTTAGCCGGTACTTTGAATAAATTCGGGCGCGACTTAGCCGGTACTTACTGAGTGGCAGGCTCAACCACAACCGGTCGATAAAGTGTTAAGTACCAGTACTTCATTCCGAATTTAAAGAAAAATTAAACTAACCCCTAAATATTTTAGGAATAGGTGGAAAACTCATTTTAAGTAAAAAAATTCATGCATACCGATGCATATCGAAGCGGTTAGAAACGCACAGTTTAAATTAGTATGAAAGCATAGGCATACATATTATACATACATATCATTTTGTAAAAAAGTTACCGGAAAAAACAAAATATTTATTATTCATTGAAGTGTTAAAAAATCATTCTGAAGAGATCCTATCGTTTAGTTTAGAGAGGAGAGCGGGTACGGTGCCTGAGCATGGTGAAAATAATTGAGAAGGTGTAGCCAATAACAGGCCGTTATCCGGATCTCACCGTTATCTTACCCTATGTGGCTTTCTATGAGATTTTAGTTGCATCCTATCCTATCCTATCCTTTGTATTTGAAGCTGAAGTCGTCTAAAGTAGACCGAACACTCTCGACTAAATGCGTTATATTGAGTCAGAGCAACTCTCTGACTTGTGTCCGCCTATACATTTGCTAGATTTTAACTTTTTGTTGCAGTTGTTAGAGCCATAGTTATAACTAGAGCTGTGATAGACATGCAAATGCATGTTTCGTCCATAAAAGCATATTTCGATTTAAAATGCATGTTTGCATATTTTTTGAGTACTTTTAAGAAATGTAAATCATTCTTCTAACCAAAACATAAAGCAAAACAATTCGCAGCTAAACTTTCGTTTCAAGAACAGATCTAGATATGACATTTTATGCGCCCATCTGTTTCAAAATTTTTTTATTGGCTTTCTCCAATGAGGCGACAAAATTGTTTATAAAAATGGGACTCGAAAATTTCCACGAAATGAGTTTGGCGCAATTATTGGTTACTCTGATTTGTGAAGAGAGCACAACGACAAGTGCTATGCGTCACTTGTTAGTATGAAATGCATAGTAAAAGCAGTAAGTTACATCATATTCTTCTCAGTTATTGCATGGTATTTGAGGTAATCGGTTGATTGAAAATTGGGTTGAGATGCCAATAGATCGAAAAAAAACGCCGGGTGAATTTATTGTGCGTATGAAAAACCAATTTCCCAATGTTTTTCGGTCGGACAAATCAGTTTTATTTTGTTCACATTGCAATTGTTTGGTTTCTGCGACAAAAATATTTCAATTCAAACAGCACATTGATTCAGTGAAACACAAGGATGCTCAAAAAAGAAAAAAAAAACAGAATTCTGAACATGAAATGAGCCAATTGTTACAATAATATCAAATTATCAAGAGAAACATGGGCGAAATCTTTCGGAATTCAATATGGATTTATGTAAAACTTTAATCAAAGCCAACATTCCATTAAATAAAGTGAATCATCCGAGTGTAGTACAATTCATAGAAAAATACACTTCACAATCAGTTCCAGATCAAAGTACACTTCGTCGTAAGTATGTGCCACATTTGTATGAAAAATCGATTGAAAAATTGCGTTTAAAAGCTGATAGAAAACATATTTGCGTTACTCTGGATGAAACAACGGATATTGAAAAAAGATCAGTTGCGAATTTTGTTTTTGGCATATTGGATGATGAAAAGGAGCGCGGAAAATCTTATTTGTTGAACGTTAAAGAATTAGACAAATGCAACGCTAACACGATCGCAACATTTTTTACTGAATCATTGTTACTTTTATGGCCTAAAGGTATGTACATAAGTCTTTACCTAAACACCGATTTTTTGCGTTTCTTTTGTATTGGAGGAATTCAATATGAAAATGTTATGCTCGTTACTACCGATGCTGCTGCATACATATATGATTTCGGCAATGAAGTCTCTTCAAGTTTTATTCCCAAAAATACTACACGTTACATGCTTTGCCCATGGATTGCATCGATTGGTAGAATTTATTCGTTCAGAGTTCCATGAAGTAAATTTGTTGATATCAAAAGTAAAGGCTACCTTCGTCAAAGTACGTATTGCTATTTTTATCTATAGTTCAAATTCTTATATTGAAAAACCCATTAAATTCCTTCACAGTCAGCAGCTCGACGACAGCTGTTTCGGCAAGCAAATCCGAACATTCCACTGCCACCCGAACCAATTGTCAATAGATGAGGAACTTGGCTACAAGCATGTGATTTTACTGTGCTGACAAATTTGACGCTTTTAAATCGGTTGTTGATTATTTAAATGCTGAAGATTCGGAATGTATTCGAGAAGCAAAAAAAAGCGTTTAGAGCGTCCAACATTCGACAAGATTTGGCATTCATAAAAGCTAACTTCATGTTCATCGCAGACAAGATCAAAATATTACAATCGAAAGGACTTGAAATGATAAAGTGTATAGAGCTGTATGAAGAAGTTCATTCTATCTTAGGCACAATGACCGACGACCATTTTTTGAAGAAGTTCGAAGAAGTGTTATCTCGGAATGTTGGATATAGTTCTTTGCTCAAATAAATATATAACAGCATTGACACCATGTGAAATAACATTTTTTAAATTTGCTGTTGTTACATCGGTGGATGTAGAACGTTCCTTCTCAACATAGAAGTCAATTTTAACTGAAAAACGGCGGTGTTTCTCGTTCGATAGTCTGAAACAACATCTTGTTTTGACTTGCAACAATGTTTACTAGCCCAGGAGAAAAAACTACCTATTTTGCATTTTCGATATTTTTTGAGAGATTTTCCAATATTATTTTGGGCTTTTTTTGCATGTTTTGATACATATTTTCGTGCATATTTTGTCTTTTTTTGAATTTTTTCGTGCATATTCTAGAGTTTTTCATGCATATTTTGGCCTTTTATTTTGCATGACTATCACAGCTCTACTCATAACCCAAATACTTGTAGCATCTCTTTCCTGTTTGCCCCTTATAGAAGGGCATCCTAACCAATATTTTGTTTCTTTGAATCTATGACCTGTAGGAAAAATTTTTCTCGATTTCAATTGTCGCATTGAATGCCTCCTTATGGTCAGAGTTTATATACATTAAGGTTGTAAATATGTAAGAATGTATACCAAAAATATACCAGATATACGAAAATTTTAAATTCCTGAATGTATTGACTGACCTATACTCGTAAGACTGTAAATAAGTAAAAAATGATGAAAATTTTTTCTATCGGCATCAGTTCTCCCATCAAATTCTCTTTATGTCTTCTATCGAGTGAAAACGGGTAACTCGCAATGGTAATTTGAATTTTTGAAAGAGACAAGCCAACTGACGCCATATCAGGTGAAAACGAAGGTTGTTCGAAGATACTCATTGAGTTCTTAGCCAGAAATTCATTCAAAACGATAGCCTCTAGGAGCTATTTTGCCACAAACCTCGGCTTTTTATGAAGAATTTCACATCTCAAACGCCAGATAAAGCCGGGATAAAATTTTTTATTCACCTCTTTAACTTTTTCCGGAATTTCGTCAACGGTTTTTAATGATCGATTACCGGTACTCTTTTCACAGAATGCCATATTTTAAATCATCCATCCATCAATGCAAGGTGATCAATCAGGTGAATTTCGACAAATATCAACCGTTGCAAGAGCTCAAAGCAAAGCGTGAAAAATGCTGATTAAATTGTGGCCTTCGAAACTTGGTCAACTTTAAATTACTGCTCTACGCACTTAACTATTGTAATTGCCAAAAGTAATAAAGATGTACAAGTACCAACCAATGAACGACCTGAAATGTAAACATATGTTTGTATGTATGCAAGTGCGCATGTAAGTACTTATGAGTACTTACACAATTCAGTTGACCTAATGGGCTATTTCAGGGCAAATGTTATGAGTTATTTTTGTTGATTTTTTTGTTTATGATCGTTTACGTAACTTTAGGTACGGGATGTAATGTGAAGTTTTGCGACACATGTGATTTGGCAAAAAAGATGTTGTTGTTGGTGTTGTGGAGCGTTTGAGGCTTTAATTGTAATAGAAATACAGTGGGAAAATGGAATGTGAGAAAATGATTTTATAAGCGCATTGGAAGTTGGAAATTAAAATATTTTCCCTCACTCTACTAGAAGCAGCGAGATTTAACACATGCCCTTTAAGGCATGTAATACCAGGATCGGTTGAGTAACATTCACTGCGAGCCTGCTTCTATACACATCAACTGATGCTCGTCGCGGTGATTGACCATCCTTCGATACCACTCGTTCACTCTAAGAGGATATGGTAAGCCTAACGCAAGGGTCAAGTCTAACGCTCATTCGACTTGGATCAGGATGCCGCTGCAGGCTCAAAAAATGTAGAGCAAGGACAGATTTTAACATCGAGCCTAAATTTGCCCTTGTCCTGATTTGAGACCGTCCATTTGAGACCGCAAACACTTTTTCTCACGCCCATTTATGAACAAATCGCAGGGCAAAAAGTAAGGTGAATTTATTTGTCAAACTTCGCGGGATTAAAATTTCGCTTTAGTTATTTTTTTCATGAGTTGGCAGCACTGTTAATAACATCTGGGCCAACTTTCATGTGAATGTCATTATCATATTTACGCTTGTGTTTACCAAACGACCAAGAGTGTATTTTTCGATTTTTACAATGTCTGATTTGATTGAGCAGAGAAGTGCCATCAAATTTTGTTTGCGGAATGAAATTTCGGCTGCGGAAACGTTTAGCATGTTGCAGAAGACATTTGGTGATTCGACCATGTCGCAGAAAATTGTTTATAAGTGGTACAAAGACTTCAAAGAGGGTCGAGAACGTGTTGATGACTTGGAGCGCTCCGGACGACCATCGACGTCAACAGATGACCAACACGTCAATAAAGTGAAGGAGTTAGTGCTCAAAAATCATTGGTTGACTGTTAAAGACCTTAATGATATGATCGGAATATCAGAAGGATCTGTGAAAACTATTTTGAAAGACCATTTGGGCCTACGAAAAGTCAAATCTCGTTTGGTACCGAAAACTCTCAATTTCTTCGAAAAAAGTCGTCGCGTTGATGTGTGTGAAACAATGCTTGCAGACTATCAGGACAAGCTCAAATACATCATTACGGGAGATGAGACTTGGATTTATGCTTACGACCCTGAAACAACCGACCAATCAAGCGAATATCGTGCTAAAGGCGAGGCCAGACCGAAAAGATCACGTCAAAGTCGTTCAAAAATAAAGGTCATGATGACAGTTTTCTTCGATTTTCGTGGTGTGGTGCACTATGAATTCCTTCCACCTGGCCAAACTGTTATAAGGAATATTATTTGAGCGTTATGCGTCGTTTACGTGAAGCAATTCGTCTAAAAAGACCAGAATTATGGGCCAACAACTCTTGGTTTTTTGCATCACGATAATGCACCGTCTCACACTGCACTCCTTCTTCATGACCATTTCGCCAAAAATTCCACGCATATCGTTCCGCAACTACCGTATTCGCCTGATTTGGCTCCGTGTGACTTCTGGCTATTCCCAAAACTCAAGAGACCACTCAGGGGAACGCGTTTCGAGTCGATTGAGGAGATAAAAGCTGAATCGAAGAAGGTGCTGATGGCTATACCGGAAATGGACTATTTGGCATGTTTTGGGGATTGGAAAAATCGTTGGCATAAGTGTATTTAATCGAGAGGTGATGAGAATAAATAAAGATTTTTCATTTTACAACCAAATTCACCTTACTTTTTGCCCACAGTATTGGCGGGAGTTAGAGAGCTCAGATGTATCCCTTCTCTTGCTTTTTTGAAAGTAAGCCGTACCAACGTAGCGATGAAGTCCAAGAAAAAGCATACAAATGCGTGGGATTGAAGTCCCCAAGGAAGTCGCAGATGCGGCAAGCGACAGGTGGATGCAGAAGATCAGAGCAGAAAGCAGGCTATTCGTGGAGACAAATAAAATTTCTAGCTTCAAAAAAATCAAATTAAAATCTGTGTGTTGAAGCCCTATGTTTCCTAGAAAAATATATATTTTCAAACTTACTATAATCAGGTATTTAATCTGAAAAACTACCTGATCATCTGAACTATTGTCGAAGTTTTTTTGGTGTTCTTTGGCTCACTTTTCACCTTTGGCTTTCTTGTCGCGTCCGTAAATTCATGCCTCAGCATGTCAGCAATTATTTATTTATTTATTTATTTATTTATTTATTTATTTATTTAATACACAAACGCCAATCGGCAATATACAACTTGGTAACAATTAATGAAAAGAGAAGAAATGTATTTTGAGGGGAAAGGTTTAAACAAATTATTTGGGTATTTGTAACAATTAATTGATTCAAAAAAAAAAAAAAAAATTCGAAATGTTGTTTGACCTAGGAGTATGGTAATATACGTGATTTAGTAACTGGTACGAAGGTATTGAGTGATCCGCTGTAAAAGTCCCCCTCGTTGTGCAGAGAGTTGACGATCCTAGCTATTCGGTTATGTGGACCGTCAAAAACATAGTTTTTAGTTGTCGTTGTGGTTTTTAGCAGGCGATTGCGTCTCAGTGGAAGTCCAACCGGTGCGAATTCAAAGCAACTATTGATATCTGGGGCATCGATCAGGCCATTCACAACTTTGAAAAATAATATTAGGTCCGCTACCTGCCGACGTGCTTGCAAATTATTGATGTGGAACTGGTCATAGATCTCAAGTGTCGATCTGTATCCTCCTTGGCGACTGTATCGGTAATCCAAGCTTCTGCAGAGTTTCACTTGTACTCGTTCAACGCGTTTGATTGCAGAGTCAGTAAAAAGAGACCAGATTACTGTATTACATTCCATGAAGTTGGAAGGACTAAGGAGGAGAAAAGGCTCAGTAAGGTGTTGGGATTTGTGAAGTCCTTGCTGGTTCTAGTAATAAAACCAAGAGTTTTAAACGCTTGGAGAGTAACCTTGTTAATATGTTTGTTAAATGTCAATCTGTTGTCTATGATGATACCTAGATCCTTTATGCTGTCGATTTCACTTATTGTCTCGTTGTTTAAATTGTAGTTGGTTGGAGTACAGACGTGCGATCTTGAGAAAGATACTGCTGCACACTTTTTGATATTCAGGCCTAGTTTGTTTCGGCTGCACCAGGCCGACAATAAGTCAATATCACTCTGGAGAATTTTGTTGTCTTGTACACTAGTAATCGATCTGAAGATTTTTAAATCGTCCGCATATAGCAGGTATTCAGACAGTAAATGATCGCCAATGTCGTTAACGAATATGTTGAACAGAGTTGGACCCAGGTGTGATCCTTGGGGCACACCCGACCTTACATCATGCTTGGTGGATAGATGACTATCCACCCTCACTTGAATCGACCCTATCGAATGCTTTGCTAAAGTCCATGTAGATGATGTGCCCTACATGTCCTTCGTCTAGCGCTTCTTGGACGTAGTTGACATAGATAAACAAATTCGAAGTAGTAGACCTCCCGCCAACAAAACCGTGCTGCTTGTTGGTGATAACGTTTGAGAAAAATGCTGTGAGTTGGGGGAGAACTATTTTTTCAAAGAGCTAGCGAGAGAGGATTGTATGCAGATTAGTCTATAGTTGGAAACCTCAGACCTAGGACCGTCCTTGTAAATGGGACAGACGAAGGAGGATTTCCAAACTATTGGGAAGGTACCGGTTTGTAGAGAGAAATCAAATATATCTGTGAGATGTCCGCTGAGGCTGGTAACACAGTTTTTGAAGAAGGTGTTTGGTAGTCCATCCGGGCCAGCACCTTTCTTTGTATTCAATGTCAGCAGCGCTTTGTAAACATCATTTATATTAACCTCGAACTCGGTGATAGTATTAGTCGGCCTGTGTCCTAGATCAGCTAACGTTAAGCCTCGTTATGTTGCGTGTCATGAAATTGGGATCGCAGGAGGTCTCCAAATTATATCTCCCATGACGTTTGATGCTATTTTTGAGAAAAAATTATAGAGTTCCCAAAAGTATAGCTAACGTAAAAAGCATCTTTTCAGTAAATGCGAGGGTTGCCTTTTTTATTTAGGGCCCTTGCAACACTGCGTGTGATGAGCTGTAATTCGGTAAATTTTTTTCGAAAACTCAAACTTACAATGTGCGTTAATCAATAACGCAAGTTCATCATGTGACAAGTCGGGAGATAGAGGCATCCTTGAACATTAGTGCGACGAGCATACATTCAACATTACATTTGGTCGTTAAGAAGTTTTGTGCTCGTTGGATAATTTGACAATTGCCACAAAAACCCACACAAACATTTTTTTGGGAAAGGATTTCGGAGAATTAAGGAAAACCAACCGCCAAAGATGAATCATTCTTCACGAAGACAATGCGAGTGCTCAGGTATCGGCTCACACAAGAGACTTTTTGAGCACTCAAAAGATCGATTTGACACTCAATAAATGCTTTTTGTTTCCCGCACATCAATAATAAAATGCGAGATTAACGTTTTTCAAGGCCTAAAGAAGTTCTTGAAGTTTTTAAACATCTCGTTTTGGAGGTATCCCCTTCTGAGTGGCAAAACCGCTTTAAAAATGGGTTCAAGCGAATGCAGAAGTGTATTAACTTTCTAGTAGAATGTTATGAAAAATAATAAAGCCATTCTATAACTGTGTTTATTATCTTACTGTGTTCTCCTTATTGGGAGCAAAATAAAAAACGCAACCCTCGTAACTTGACAAATATTGCGAATATTGTAAAAAGTAACTTGATTATGTGAGCACAAATGTACATTTTATGGCAAAAAGTAAATAAATAAGAAATTTACAAAAAAAATTATGTTTAGTTTTAGAAAAAAAAATTATTATATAATAGCTTTTATTGCGCAAAATTTTCACTTATACTTAAAACTGTATCTTAAATAATTATAAAAAAGCAGCCAATGATTTTCTACGGTCTTCAACATTTTTTGTTCCATATTTGCTCTGGAAACATTGTTTCAAAGAAATTTGGACACTAATTTTTTGATTGAAATTTATCAGGTAAAATTAGTGAATATTTTTCTATTAAAAAGTAAATATAATATTAGAAAAATTTGCATAGAAAGTATCGCCAATCTTTTTGTTACCTAGATGCGCTTTAGAATAATAAAAAAAAAATTAATAAAAAATAAAAAAAATAAAATGATTTATATTTAACTCTCGTCACCTAAAAAAAATTAATAAAAAATAAAAAAAAATAAAATGGTTTATATTTAACTCTCGTCACCTAAAAAAATTAATAAAGAATAAAAAAAAAAACTGATTTATATTTAACTCTCGTCACCTAAAAAAATTAATAAAAAATAAAAAAAAATAAAATGATTTATATTTAACTCTCGTCACCTAAAAAAATTAATAAAAAATAAAAAAAATAAAATGATTTATATTTAACTCTCGTCACCTAAAAAAATTATTAAAAAATAAAAAAAAAATAAAATGATTTATATTTAACTCTCGTCACCTAAAAAAATTAATAAAAAATAAAAAAAAAATAAAATGATTTATATTTAACTCTCGTCACCTAAAAAAATTAATAAAAAATAAAAAAAAAAATACAATGATTTATATTTAACTCTCGTCACCTAAAAAAATTAATAAAAAATAAAAAAAAATATATTACAATGATTTATATTTAACTCTCGTCACCTAAAAAAATTAATAAAAAATAAAAAAAAATATATTACAATGATTTATATTTAACTCTCGTCACCTAAAAAAATTAATAAAAAATAAGAAAAATACAATGATTTATATTTAACTCTCGTCACCTAAAAAAATTAATACAAAATAAAACAAAATAAAATGATTTATATTTAACTCTCGTCACCTAAAAAAATTAATAAAAAATAAAAAAAATAAAATGATTTATATTTAACTCTCGTCACCTAAAAAAATTAATACAAAATAAAAAAAAATAAAATGATTTATATTTAACTCTCGTCACCTAAAAAAATTAATAAAAAATAAAAAAAATAAAATGATTTATATTTAACTCTCGTCACCTAAAAAAATTTATAAAAAAATAAAAAAAAATAAAATGATTTATATTTAACTCTCGTCACCTAAAAAAATTAATAAAAAATAAAAAAAAATAAAATGATTTATATTTAACTCTCGTCACCTAAAAAAATTAATAAAAAATAAAAAAAATAAAATGATTTATATTTAACTCTCGTCACCTAAAAAAATTAATAAAAAAATAAAAAAAAAAATAAAATGATTTATATTTAACTCTCGTCACCTAAAAAAATTAATAAAAAATAAAAAAAAAAATAAAATGATTTATGTTTAACTCTCGTCACCTAAAAAAATTAATAAAAAATAAAAAAAAATAAAATGATTTATATTTAACTCTCGTCACCTAAAAAAATTAATAAAAAATAAAAAAAAAATAAAATGATTTATATTTAACTCTCGTCACCTAAAAAAATTAATAAAAAATAAAAAAAAACTAAAATGATTTATATTTAACTCTCGTCACCTAAAAACATTAATAAAAAATAAAAAAAAAATAAAATGATTTATATTTAACTCTCGTCACCTAAAAAAATTAATAAAAAAAAAAAAAAAAAAAAAATGATTTATATTTAACTCTCGTCACCTATGAGTGCCAGTGGGAACTGAAGCGCGAGGAGTTAGTTGGTACACCTTTAATGACATAAAAGTTTGCGAAAATCATGGCTTTGTTCATTTTATTTAAACGAAGAGTCATTTTTTGTGGAACGGAGGTTGCGCAGTTTTACGTTAGTCAGTGAATTGAATTTGCTTCTCGACTTCCTGTTTGTCTCCGCGGCCCTTAAATCCTACTTTTTTGCAGGCAAGTTTTGTGAAAACTAAAATTGTTCATGGAATGTTGAGAGAGAAGAGGACAAAAGTATACTGAGCCATAAAAATAATTGCACATTTGTTGTTAAACAATTTATATCTACAACGAAAAAAAATATTTAAAAGAAAAATTCAATACACGAAAAAGCCCAAAAGTAAGTACAAGCAATAACACACCAACACAACACAGCCTTGAGAAACATCCCTTATAACAGCAAGAAAAAACACCCAGCGAAATTGAGTGCCAATCGGTTCAGTCCACAATAACCGTTTCGCTACATTACCAAACCGGCTGTGAGCGACTTGCGGCGAGAGCGTACGATTTGCTGTTGTCAGCACGCGCATGCGCGCATTTATTGCATGCCAGAGTGTTGAGCACAAAAAACAAGTCTCTAAGCCAGCCAATGTTAGCCAATATACCACAGACCTCTCCATAGGCTGCCATGCATGACCAACAACATTTGCTCCAGCCACAAAAAATTTTTTCGCGCAGATGTAAAACGGCGGTGTAACACTGCAGACGCGTTTAACGGTATAACGGGCGATTTGTCGAAACTTTCCTATGCGAAGAAAAAAAAGAAGAAAAAAGTGTTGTGAATATAATCACATGGAAAAAGTGGAAGTGGTCGGGCGACAACACACGATTTGTGGCTGTGCATTTAACGATTGAGTAGAAAATTTATGCAGCAAAACATTTCGATTGTTGTAAACAAATTAACTGCTTGGCTTTAGTGGGCGCATGCGCCACCGCAAACGCCATCGGTTGATCAGGAGAAATGCCTTAAATGCGCATACGTGAAAGAAATCTCTCAAGTGTGCATACAAAAAAATTCCAACATTCTCCATCGTCGAACGTCACACGTCTCCTGCGCGCCGTCGTAACGACAACAATAAAAATAACAGTTGTTTGGTTGTGCAAGTAAAGAAAATAACAAATCAAAGAAAGTGTAAAATTAGTTTTTGATAAAACGAGTCTAGATGAGTGAAAAGTGACCGAATTGTAAGGTGCAGAATACGTACGTGTGCGTATGCGCAGTGTAAAAATTACCGCAATCACCGTTTTGTGCTACTCAAAAAAAAAACATAAATTCCCTTGTCAATTATCAATTGTCAATAATTTCTATTTAAAAATCCACAATGGTCCTCGGTCTTGGCGCTGCTGCCGGTGTCATCTTCAAGGCAAGCGCCGGCTCGAAAGCGGCCGTCACAGCGGGTGCGGCTGCGGTGGGTGCCACCAAGTTGGGTGTTGCCATTGCTGGCGCTATCAAAATCGCCACCACCGTGATTGGCGTGGGCAAATTGGCTATCCTGCCTTTTCTGGTAGCTGCCATAGCCTACTACAATTATGATCTCTTCGATCCGGAGAATAGGCCATTCAATGTGCCAGAGGTATCGTTGGCCTACGATTTCATCATTGTGGGTGGCGGCTCGGCGGGATGTGTGTTAGCTTCGCGTTTGTCAGAAGTGACACATTGGCGAATTTTGCTGCTGGAAGCAGGCGGCCAAGAGACGGAGATCTCGGATGTGCCGCTGTTGTCGTTGTACTTGCACAAGAGCAAATTAGATTGGAAATATCGGTAAGTGTGAAGAAAGAGGTGCAAATCTGAGATATTTTTCAAAAGAAGGTACGAGGGCGGCTCAATAAGTCCGTGACTTTTTGTATTTCTGACCTCTTTACTGAAAAAGAAATACTGCTCCTGTCAACAGGCATCTCTCAGTTGACTCCTGTCAAAATGTGAACGTGCTGCGTCAGTTAGTTTGTGTTTTTCAGCTACCTTTATCAGACTACCCAGTAATTCACAGTCGACCACAAACGAAATCGTGTAACAACAAAAATATTTTTTTTGTGCTTAATGTTATATTATTTTAATACAATAATATTTTTATTTTTTTCTTCCTCCGCAAATGCTCAACATCGTGGGAATTTTTTTTTTTAGTCTTTGGGGCATTTAAGCGTCTTCAAACTTTTCTATAACCTGACTAGGGTTTCTAATTTCAAACGGAAATGCCGTTGATTTTACTTCACGTCACTAATCACCTGCTCAAGTGCCTCCTCCAACGCACTCGCCTAACATCTCTGTTCCTTTGGACTCACCTCGTAGAAATAGATGATGAGAGAGACGATGATAGACGGTAACTACACTGTAAAGGCAGGGCTTGATACACTACTAAAACAACAACAACAAAAACGCAGAAGCTCCTCAAAAATGGCGAAAATAACAAACCATTTGATTGATTTTAATGAAACTTTCCATAGAAGGGTTTTGAGGTCGTTGATTAGGAATCTGAAGTTTATTTTTCAAAATTCAAAATTGCAGACTTAATTTAACGGTTGACTTAAAAATTATCCTCAGATTTTGATTCAACTTCGTATATGGAACATATTTGGCATTGTTGACTACGAATCTGAAGTTGGGTTATGAAAAAATGAATGAATGAACCCACAAGAATAATAAAAAATAAATAAAAAAATGGATTTCTAAGATTAAACACAATTAAACCATAAGTTAACAAATATTTATAATAATATATAAAAATTAGAAAACATAAAAATATAAAACTAAAAAGTATAAAAGTATAAAAGAAAAAATATATACCAAAAAATTTTTTATAAATAAGGGTTTTTCAATAAGGGCGGGTAGATGTTGAAATGGAATAAAATGGCGTTTGCTGTGTGGCACGTAGCGTCGTCCTGTCGTCTAGGTCCATATGGTTCAATATGGGCCATAAGAAATTGGGTGCCAAAATCGACCCGCGCCAATTAAAAACCGTTTGCGTTAATGAACACTCATTTTGATAATAAAGTTTTATCATTTCAACGTGCTGTTCAATCGTGTAACTTGCCATGATGATTTGGCATAAACAACTGAATAATAAACAAAAGATTTGACAGATGTCACCAAAACAAAATGGCTGCCACAGGGCGCCAAAATCGACCCGAGGCAACTGAAAAACCCTTTATTAGAAAAATCTTCTATACTATAAAGGTGAATGTCTGTACGTTGTGCGCGCATCATTACGAAACGATAACACCAAATGACGTAAAAAATTGTATACATTCATATTTTCACCCAATGAAGGTTATAGGCATGTTTTTATGATGGAACTGCCTTCCCACAGCCCCCAGGCCGCGCCACCACTCTCGTTCGTCACTAATAATCGAATATTTGCTTAAATTTAATCTAAAAAATCTTAGTTTTTCCCATTTCCCACTATTTATAGCACACCCTAAACTTCATAATCCGCATAAGCTGTTCAACTATGACCCAAATGCAAAGTTCAAAAACGGTTTGAGACAGAAAATTAATAAAATCAATTTTGCTTGATATTTTTCTGATTGGTTGTTTTGATTTCATTCAACGAGGCATAGCAACGGATGCTGGGTATTGTAATATTATGGTTATTAATAAAAAACTATCTTCTGAAGTAGATTTTCAAAAAATTAATAAAGGAATGATTTTGAGCTTATCGGCACAGGGGACGATACATAAAACACCTATAAGAATATCATTAAAAAAAGAAAATAAAAAAAGTTTTTCTAAAATTAAAACAAAAACAAAAAATTATAAAATATAAAAATTAAAAAAAAAATTATTAAATATAAAACTTAAACAAAAAAAATTATTACATATAAAAATATAAAAATTAAAAAATGTTACAGTAAAAAGTATAAAAAAATGTATTTATAACAATTAAAAAATCTTTAAAATATTTAAAAAATACTATAAAAAATAAAAAACATTAAAATAAAAAATAATTTTTAAATAAAGAGGTCCAAACTACACTTGTTGTAGGCGAATGGTTCGCAGACCTACAACTACGAATCTACAGTGAAGTTTCCAAAAAATGTATGAATAAATGATATTGAGCTTATCGACATAGATGGCGATACGTAAAATACCTACAAACAAAAAAATAAAAAATAGATTAAAAAAAAAACACAAGATTTGTAAAAATTAGAAAATATACAAATTTAAAAATTGCATCATCACGATTGTTGACGTAACGATCCGGGTTGAACCTTGGCCTCCCTCAATAACTTCGACCAAAAATCTTGATCGTTTGCAAAAATCTTTCAGTTTTTCAACCCAAAGATCTTGGCGTCGTCATTAATTGTCGGTCCAGGTTTTCCTTAGGCGACCCCTTTTATAAGGCTTAGTATTGTTAAAAAAATTGCACACAAATTAAACAATCAAAACAAGTATCTCTATAAAGACTATAAAAATTAAAAAAACCTTTAAAACTTACAAAGAAAAAAATGTATACAAATTAAAAAGCCTCTTCAAAATTAAAAATATGAAACAGTATAAAAATTAAGCAAAAAAACACAATATATTGAAATAAAAAAATTTAAAACAATATCTATATAACTAAAAAAAAGACAGTCTATAAAAATTAAAAAAAATATATGTATGTATAAAACTAAAAAAAGGAAATCTGAAAAAACTAACACAAATTTATAAAAATAAAAAAAATCCATAAACATTAATCAATCACAATTTATTAAAATTTAATAAAAAATCAATCTAATATATAAAAATGTAAAACATCAACTATAAAAACAAACAAAAATGTTTATAAAACATACAGTAAAACAAACTATATTCAGGGGATGTCTGAGGTTCAGCTACGTTCCTGTATTGTGGAGAGAAGCGAGAGTTGTGTTTATTCCAAAAGCAGGAAAAAGCAACCTTCTATACTCAAAGGAATACAGGCCCATTAGTCTGACCTCATTTCTCCTAAAAACGTTAGAGAAGATTCTAGACACATACATTAGAGACACAATTGCGCCGGACGAATTATCCAAGGCGCACTACAATTTAAGAGGAGGGATGGCACAAAGGCATGATGGCCATAACACTTTTCACATCTATACAGACGGCTCTAAAACTCTAGACGGAGTGGGAGCGGGTATTTACTGCTTAAAACTAGGAATAAGGCAGCCTATCAAGCTGCCAGACCACAGCAGTATTTTCCAAGCGGAAGTTTTTGCTTTGGGGAAAGCCGCGGAGCTAGCCTACACTAGAACAAGAGAGAACTCAACAATGAATACATACGTGGATAGTCAAACAGCAATAAGAGCAATAAGCTCATATTGTATTAAGTCCAAAAATGTTCGACCGAGCAGGGAGGCCATAAAAGGCTAGCCGGAAACAGTAGGCTGCATATCTACTGGGTACCTGGTCACAAAGGCATTATGGGGAACGAAATAGTAATAGGTCTATTTATAAGTTCGTGCGGTTTTACAACAGATGGCGTAACTTGATTATTATTCCATCGATCCACATTTCCAAACATTCATTGGAGAGCTACTGTCGTAAGGCACAAACGTCAGTATAAGTTTTTTATTTGAAGCGTAAACAACAATATTTTTACCACACTTGAAAATGTCGAATTTCGTGCCAAATAATGTGTTTTTGCGGGGAATTCTTCTTCATTATTTTAATATGAAGAAAAAAGCAGCCGAAAGTCATCGTATCTTGGTGGAAGTTTATGGTGAGCATGCTCTATCTGAGCGAACGTGCCAGAAGTGGTTTGCACGCTTTAAAAGTGGTGATTTTGGCTTGGAAGACGAAGAACGCGAGGGTGCGCCGCCAAAGTTCATGGATACCGAATTGGAGGAATTGCTCGATCAAGATCCGGCTCAAACGCAAGAAGAGGTTGCAAAAACTTTGGGAGTTGATCAATCAACCATTTCCAAACGTTTAAAAGCCATGGGAATGATCCGAAAGGTAGGCCATTGGGTGCCGTATGAATTGAAGCCAAGAGACGTTGAACGCCGTTTTATGGCATGCGAACAACTGCTTCAACGGCACAAAAGAAAGGGTTTTTTGCATCGAATTGTGACTGGCGATGAAAAGTGGGTCCATTACGACAATCCAAAACGTCGGGCAACGTATGGATACCCTGGCCATGCTTCAACATCGACGTCGGCGCAGAATATTCATGGCCTGAAGGTTATGCTGTGTATCTGGTGGGACCAGCTGGGTGTTGTGTATTAGGAGCTACTGAAACCGAATGAAACGATTACGGGGGATGTCTACCGACGACAATTGATGCGTTTGAGCCGAGCACTGCGAGAAAAACGGCCGCAATACGCCGATAGACACGACAAAGTTATTTTGCAACATGACAATGCTCGGCCACATGTTGCACAAGTGGTCAAAACATACTTAGAAACGCTCAAATGGGATGTCCTACCCCACCCGCCGTATAGTCCAGACCTTGCGCCATCCGATTACTATCTCTTCCGATCGATGCAACATGGCCTGGCTGACCAGCACTTCCGTAATTACGATGAAGTCAAAAAATGGATCGATTCGTGGATTGCGGCAAAACCGACCGAATTTTTCACAAAGGGAATCCGTGAATTGCCAGAAAGATGGGAAAAAGTAGTAGTAAGCGATGGACAATATTTTGAATATTAAATTTGTAACCATTTTACGTCAATAAAGTTTCAAATTTCGAAAAAAAAACCGCACGAACTTATTCATAGTCCATATTAGATGAGATAGCAAAAAGTGCTTTTAGACTACCTTTTGAGCAAGAGTACGACATACCAAAACCGCTATACAACGAAATGGATGACCACATGAAAAGGCAAGTGGAAGATAGGTGGACTAACCTGACCACATGCAAAACAGCAAAAGTCATGTGTAGAACTAACGACAAAAAACTGACTCAATTCGTACTTACACTCTCGCGAAAGGACTGCAGAACTATCATAGGTATGCTAACAGGTCATAATCTATTGGCTGCACATGCGTACAAGATAGGGATTGCTAACACGCACAGATGCAGAAAATGCAGAGAGGATGTTGAGGAAACTTTAGAACACCTTCTGTGCGTTTGTCCGGCATTATTAAAAACGCGACTAAGATGCCCCACTGTTTGAAGGTCTGGAAGACGTCTCAAAAGCGGAGCTCTCAGCCCCACTTAGGTTCGCCAAAAGCGCTGTCATCCTACATGACGTCTACTTTAGGTATTCATAGAGGTCGGTCTCCATCTGGTATCGCTAGGGACCAAAAGGTCTATGCGTGGCTTATTGCCAACCAGGCTAACCTAACCTAACCTAAAGTAAAACAAAAACAATATACGAAATCAAAAAAACAATCTTCAAAAAAATTGATAACATTTAAAAAAAAAACATCAATTCAATCATCCAAACATTAATTAATCAGAATCTATTAAAACTAAAAAAGAAATTAACAAAAATTACAAAGAAACAATCTATAAAAATTAAAAATAAAAAAAAATAATTATTTGTAAAAAAACGGCTCCAAAAATCGCACAGTAAATGATAAAACAATATGCAATAATTAAAAAAAATAACAATTTATACATATTAGAAACATGTACAGGGTCCGCCATCTTTTATGTCGGTATGAAAACATTGAATAACTTTGAAAAAAACAAAAACTACTGCTTTGTGTAAGTGAGGTATTTTTATTTGATTTTGTTATTTACAATTTATTAAAACTATTTTTTTAATACAATAGCAATCAAGTGGCCACCTTTATTAGCAATCACAAACTGCGATCTTTTTTCTGCGTTTGCCATCATCTTGTCAAGCATTTCGGGTTTTATAGCGTCGATTTCGGTTGTTTCGGTGTATGCGGTCCATGGTTGAAATTGTACTGAATTTACGTATCGAAAACATGTATGTTGAAGTTGATCGGTAGGTAAATGACAAAGTTATCCAGCGTGTACATACCGACATAAAAGATGGCGCACCCTGTATGTATATAACAAGTAAAAAAAATCTATAAAAATTAACAAAAATAAAACATTTAAAAAAATTTACAAATAAAAAAAAATCTATAAAAATTAACAAAAAAAAACATTTAAGAAAACTTAAAAATATCTATACAAATTATAAAAAGTTTATAAAAAAATTAAAACAAAATCTATAAAAGCTAAAAAAAAACAATTCACAAATATTAAAGAAAAATCTATGACAAGTAAAAAAAACCATCTATAAAAATTAATAAAAAATATTATTTTTAACTAAAAACGGCTTCAAAAATGGCACAGTGATCTCTCCGTAGTGAACCCTGTAAGCTACATTTATTGTAGGTGAGCTGCAGGCGTTACAAGACAAACAAAATTGACTACAGATTTTTAGTTACCGCAGGCAAAGTAAGCACTTTATGGACAAAATTTTAGATTTGAATCTAAAAAGTTGCAAGGGATGACACAAATTCCTTACAGTCTAAACTCTAAAGAACAAAATTACCTCAATATTGTGATAAAAAGAGGTTAATGGCTTTTTAGTAGTTTTTATAGAACTAAAAATTGTAAGAATTATAAGTTTAGCATAACCTCATGTAAACATATGAACTAGTTCAAGGTTAAAATCTCTTGAATTTTGAAAACTGGCAACCTCTTTTAGCAAAAGATACTTACACCTTCTGCTCAAATATGAACGAGACGTTATCAATAAAACGGGCCGCGGATGACATTTGACAAAAATAAATTTTTTTTTTTTTGGTAGGACTGTTATAAGCTTACACGGCAAATTTCAGCGTGATATGTCACATAGTTTGTTTTCTGTACTACTGTAAACAATTCAAGCTCGAATGTGTTCTTCGAATTCTCTTTTATGACTTCAATTGTCTCAAAATGTTTTCCACGGAGCGGCAACTTGAGCTTGGGAAACAAGAAAAAGTCACATGGAGCCATATCAGGCGAATACGGTGCTTGCGGAACGATATTAACATTATTTTTGTTCAAATAATCGCGAACAAGACGTGATGTGTGAGCTGGTGCATTATCGTGATGCAAGAACCATGACTTGTTGTCCCACAATTCCTTCCTTTTAAGACGAATGTTCTCGCGCAAACGCTTTAAAACGTCTAAATAATATTCAGCGTTAACCGATTTTGCGATTTGTGCGATTTTCAAGCACAATTTCCTTTACTTTTCCGATGTTTTCGTCGTTTACTGATGTTGCTGGACGACGTTCAAGAAGCAAGTTTTCAACCGATGTACGGCCCTCTTTGAACGATTTGTACCACTGGAAAACACGTGCACGCGATAGAGCAGATTCCCCATAGGTTGTCTGCAACATTTTTAAGGCGTCTGAAGCTGAAATTTTGTTGGAATAACAAAATTTCAAACAAATTCTTTGTTCAACTTGAATTTCCATCGTTAAATTCGAAGAACACACTCGAGTTTGACTTATTTACAGTAGCACAGAAAACAAACTATGTGACATATCACGCTGAAATTTGCCATGTAAGCTTATAACAGTCCTACCAAAAAACAAAAAATGTATTTTTGCCATATGTCATCCGCGGACCGTTTTATTGATAACGTCTCGTTCATATTTGAGCAGAAGGTAAATTCAATTATATGCGTGTTAACATAAGCATAATAATATTTACTCATTATGTGTTCGGGATCAGTGCAAGCGACCATGTTTCCCATCTTTCTGACACAATCTTCTGCATGTCCTTGGAAAAGCTTATTCAGTTCAAATCCCTTTCAGTTCTTGGAGCATGTGACTCGACTTCGGAATTCTCTTCCCCAAAATTTAGTATCTCTAAGTAACATTAACACACTTAGGCGCGAACTTCAGAAATATATTAGCACTAAGAGAGATAATTTTAATTCACAAGTAATTCATTAGTAATGTTAACATTATTTGGTTTTCTTTGTAACTTAAAACGTCTTTGTAAATTTTATCATGAAAATTGTAAACTATTGTGACTTACACTAATAATTATAAGGTTTACCCTTGCTGTGTTAGGATCGAATCATTAATAGATCGAATTATTTAATAAATATGATAACTTGTAAAACAAAAAAACCGATCATTGCTTCCAACAAATTTCAAAGTTTAAATTTCTACCAGCAATGAAATATTTAATAAATTTACTTGAAATGTGGGCCTAATGTGCCTTTATTTATATATAATAAAAGAGTCTAATCAATCTCAGATCTTGATTTCGGTAAATGTTCGCCACTTTTGTGGGGTTTCTGGCACATAGTGGAGTGGTGATATATATTTCAGTGGTGGTTAATTCACTCGAAAAAATAGTCAAGCAAAAGTAAAATAGTACAACCGACAGACAACTCTCCCGTTTTGCAAATATGAGAATACATAACAGTGAAGACTGTGATGATGGTCACGTTGATAGCTACCAACTTCGTGATAAAATTTGTGTGAAATTGTATCTCGCGCATGGCGAGCGAATTTGTGTACGAATATAATGAAAAAATCCAACAAAGCAAGCAAGCAGCGAATATGCGAAAAAAAGAAAACGAAAGTTGGAGAGTAAAAAGCGCTAGTTCACTGCTATTGAAAGATGTGCCTGTGTAAAAATGAAAAAAAAAATGTTTATTATATTATATTTGAATGTAAGTGCTTATAAAGATGTAACTAAATATTTAACGGCCTGTTAGGACAATTAACAAGTAGAAAACAACGGTTGCAATAGAGATATAAAATAAATATCCAGGCGTAGTTCGTCCGTGGTTTCCAATGTCAATTTAATTGAAAATCACACAAAAGACTTCTGTAAACATCCGTTAATGGTTTTATAGGCAAAAATTACATATTGAAATTATTTAGGTTAATTTGTGACTTCAACTTTTCAATAAAGCCATAGCAAGAGTATAACTTTTGCATAATTTCATTATCCCTGGCACTCTTTTCTGTAGATATTTTTCTTTAATACATGAATGTTAATTCACAAATACGAGTAATGTGCGCTCGATGAGTGCCAGTAAGATTCACGTATTTTTATTATTTCACTTCCAATTTCATTTTTTTCGGCATTTCTTATCTCACGTAATTTATGTAATTTATTAAAATTTTTTAAATTTACATTTTTTTTATTTATATTTTTTTCATTTATATGTTTTTTTCTTTCTTCTTCTTAATTGGCGCTATAACCGCTTACGCGATTTTGGCCGAGTTTAACAAAGCGCGCCAGTCGTTTCTTTCTCGTGCTAACCGGCGCCAGTTGGACACACCAAGTGAAGCCAAGTCCTTCTCCACCTGATCTTTCCAACGCAGAGGAGGCCGCCCTCTTCCTCTGCTACCACCAGCTGGTACCGCATCGAATACTTTCAAAGCCGGAGCGTTTGTATCCATTCGGACGACATGACCCAGCCAACGTAGCCGCTGGATCTTTATTCGCTGCGCTATGTCTATGTCGTCGTAAAGCTCATACAGCTCATCGTTCCATCGTCTGCGATATTCGCTGTTGCCAACGTGCAAAGGTCCAAAAATCTTACGCAGAATCTTTCTCTCGAACACTCCAAGCGTCGCTTCATCGGATGTTGTCATCGTCCAAGCTTCTGCGCCATACGTTAGGACGGGCATGATGAGAGTCTTGTAGAGTGTTAGTTTTGTTCGTCGAGAGAGGACTTTACTACTCAATTGCCTACTTAGTCCAAAGTAGCACTTGTTGGCAAGAGAGATTCTACGTTGGATTTCAAGGCTGACATTGTTATCGGTGTTAATGCTGGTTCCTAAATAGACGAAGTCTTTTACAACCTCAAAATTATAACTGTCAACAGTGACGTGGGTGCCGATACGCGAGTGCGCCGACTGTTTGTTTGAAGACAGGAGGTACTTCGTTTTGTCTTCGTTCACCACCAGACCCATTCGCTTTGCCTCTTTATCCAGTTTGGAGAAGGCAGAACTAACAGCGCGGTTGTTAAGGCCGATGATGTCAATATCATCGGCATACGCCAGCAATTGTACGCTCTTATAAAAAATTGTGCCTGAGCGATTAAGTTCTGCGGCTCGCACGATGCTCTCCAACATCAGGTTAAAGAAGTCACACGACAGGGAGTCACCCTGTCTGAAACCTCGTTTGGTATCAAACGGCTCGGAGAGGTCCTTTCCAATTCTGACGGCGCTGTTGGTGTTGAGCAACGTCATCTTACATAGCCGTATTAGTTTTGCGGGGATACCAAATTCAGACATCGCGGCATACAGGTAACTCCTTTCCGTACTGTCGAATGCAGCTTTGAAGTCGACGAAAAGATGGTGTGTGTCGATTCTCCTTTCATGGGTCTTTTCCAAGATTTGGCGTATTGAGAATATTTGGTCGATGGTAGACTTTCCAGGTCTGAAGCCACACTGATAAGGCCCAATCAGTTGGTTGACGGTGGGCTTCAGCCTTTCACACAATACGCTCGCTAGAACCTTATAGGCGATATTTAGAAGACTAATCCCGCGGTAATTGGCACAAATTGCAGGATCGCCCTTCTTATGGATTGGGCAGAGCACACTTAAATTCCAATCGGCAGGCATGCTTTCCTCCGACCATATTTTGCATAGGAGCTGATGCATGCACCTTACCAGCTCCTCGCCGCCATGTTTGAATAGCTCAGCCGGCAGTCCGTCGGCGCCCGCGGCTTTGTTGTTCTTTAGCCGCGTTATCGCTATTCTCACCTCGTCATGATCGGGTAGCGGAACGACAATTCCGTCGTCAACGATTGGGGTATCGGGATCTTCACTTTCTCGGTGACATGCGCAGCTTTTTTTTTTAATTTAAATTTTTTTTATTTATATGTTTATTTTTATTTTATTATATTTTTTAATTAATTTTGTTTTTCTTTTTTATATTGCATTTGAGCCAAGTCTTTCGCATGTAATCGATTGAAAAAACGCTCCTGACTTCCCTCGAATCTCTTGAATTGTGTCAGTGATAGTAGCTATGATCCGACAGCTGAACGATGGTATTTTGCTAGTCATGGGCAGACACTCATTGTGCATCTGTATGTAGGTATGCACTTATGCATACACACACTAATGAACAATAATAAAATGGGTGTGCCATACTTTGACCACTTTTGGCTATTTTGTTTTTGTTTATTTAAAAATAAATAAATAGTTGGCGCGTACACTTCAGTTAGGTGTTTGGCCGAGCTCCTCTTCCTATTTGTGGCGTGCGTCTTGATGTTGGTACACAAATGGAAGGACCTACAGTTTAAACCGACTTCGAATAGCAAATTGGTTTTCATGAGGAGCTTCTTTTATAGCAGAAATACACCCGCAGATTTTCCATTACCTGCCGAGGGGTGAACAGTATTAGAAATAACTTTTTCTATCGAATTATTTAGTGTCTAATATTTTTTTATAAAATCTCAACTCATTTTACAAAAACATCGCTTTTGAATCGTTTTTCACACTTTATGAAAAACTTTTGAAAATTCTACAAATTTTCACAAAAATTTCGCAATTTTAATCAGATTCTGTAGAATAATTTCTGGTACGTAGTTTTATAGCCCATTCAATTTTAGTATACCAAAGTGCAAATTGCAAGTGGCTATAAAATAGCGTTAATTTGGGAAGAAAATTGTCCTAATGATGCTAGCGAGCACCTTTTATATGGAAAAATAGGCGAACGTACTTTGTATGGCACATAGAAGCACGATGGATTTTTTACATTGATTTTTTGCCAAAAATGGATTAATAAAAAAAAAGTTAATAAAAATAAATATCGTCACAAAATTGTTGACTAAAGAAATTAATTCATTTAAAAATTCATTTGCACTGATTGTAATTGTAATAAAACTACATACATTTGAAATTTCAAGTTAACCAGCCCATATTCGTTCTGATTACTTTCACTACCGATATCTCCAGAGAACCAATGAAGCAATGAATTCTGTTTAGCAACTTATTCTGCCAAAATTTTTACAAACAAACAAAAAAATGTTTACCCGATAAATTGCTAGCGAAAAAATTAAATTTAAATTAAAAAACAATAGAATTTAAATGAAATAAAAAAATTAAATAAAAGTAAACATAAAAAAAAAATAAGATAAAAAAATAACACAAAAAAATGATTTTTTTTTAAATATATACGATGAAAAAAAAAAAATTATAAATAGTTTAAAAGAACCGCAGGTATTTCCTTTATAATAATTCTATAGGGTGGGCCATGTAAAATTTGCTTTTGGAATCGGCTTAAAAAAAAACTAATCAATATTTTTTCAAACTTTTTTTTTTTTTTGTTCAATTGTTTTATTTATGTTCAATTGTCATTTATGAATGAAAAATAATATCGTTCAAATGACTGCCACGACTGGCTTTACAGTAGGCCATTCGATCAACCCAATTTTTAAGCACAAATGTCAAGCCTTTAAGTAAATTATGAACACATTTGACATGTCATTTGTGTTACCATTCTCAAAAAAATAGGTGGTTCAAAAAGCAAACACTATATGGCCCACCCTGTATACCAAAATGCTTAATAGTGGATAAATCTCAAATTCCGTGGTTTTTTCAACATTTTTTCAGTTGACCTCTGTTCAAGTACAATCTTTCAATCATTACATTGATTGATTTGTTACATACATATGAACGTATTGGAAGAGTTTGCAAATTTTTTTAAATGATTTCAGTTAAAATGAGACCTACATTTGCTTACCTGCCACTTAACGAAGTTATAAATAATTAATCTCTCAAACAGAGCGGGAAACAGATTGGAGTCTTCAGTGACAGTCAGGCTGCATTGAAGGCGCTGGAGAACGCGAAGCAAACCTCAAAGATTGTTCAAGAATGTAAGAAGAAGCTTAATTCTGTCGCTAGACAAAACAGGCTTGTACTTATATGGGTTCCGTGACACTCCGGTGTTCAAGGAAACGAAATTGCCGACGAATCGGCCAATCGTGGATCAGCGGTGCCCCCACAGGGGCCAGAGCCAATAATCGGAATCAGTCCCGCAGGAATCAAGAATTGGATCAACGATTATGTAGGCAATCTACATAAAGAACGATGGTCCGGTCTAGAACGCCGCAGAACTGCAAAGTACTTTGTGACAAGTCCGAACAGAAAACTGTCAAACTTTCTACTAAAACTTGGAAGGAAAGACGTTCGGTTGATGGTCGGCATCATTACAGGACACACCCCATGGGGTCAGCATGTGACCACCATTGGAATCATCGAGGACCCGGTATGCCTGTCATGCTTGGAGGAGGCGGATAGCACTGAGCACTTTCTCTGTGAGTGTCCTGCCTTTGCTAGAGCGCGACTACGAGTATTGGGTTCCGATGTCATGAGAATGAGTAATATTCGTTCTCTAAAACTGGAGGATATTTACAGATTTGCCAAAGAATCTGGAAAATTCTCACAGGACTAACTATCTCTATCTCTGTCTCTATTCTTTCCCATCTCTTTCTCTGATACTTTTCTCCCTCCCTCCTTGACTATCTACACCCTTTCCAGAGCTTTAAAAACAATGGGCTTTTTAGCCTGAGTGTTTTAGGAGCCACCAAATCTCCTGGTGCTCCTTGGCTCGACCTTTTCAAATTCAATCTCTCAAACAATCAGCATATTATATGTGAGGTATGTGCCCTCGGCAGGCAATGGCAAACCTCCGAGTGTATCGCTACCATGAAAAAGCTCCTCATAAAAAAATATCTGCCGTTCGGAGTCGGCTTGAAACTGTAGGTCCCTCCATTTGTGGAACAACATCAAGACGCACACCACAAATAAGAGGAGGAGCTCGGCCAAACACTCGAAAAGGGTGTACGCGCCAATTAAAAAAAAAACAAAAAAAAAAAAAAAGGAGCGAGCTGCATTTGGGCTGGAAATACAACTGATGTAAACACCGCGTTTCTTATAAAGCTATTGGATTCAAAATTATAACACTGACAAAATATTTATTTTCCCTGACGATATTTTGCATTTTCTTCATATGACAAAAAATTTCGTGTAATTTTATTTCGCCTCATTTTGTTTCATTAAACTTGATAGCATTGAATATATTGGGTAGTCGAAAAAGTCTTTTCGTATTTCTAATCAAACTTCAACTCATTTTTTTATATTGTATTTATAATGAACTTTATTAAACCAAATATGTACCATTTTTGTCGACCACCTCTTGCAATTTTTCTTCTACAGACATTATTCCATCAGTGTAAAACTTTTGTGGTTTCTCGGCGAAAAACTCAGATAAGTAATTTTCACAGGCTTCTCTTGAAGCCAACTTTACTCCATTAAGCGAGTTCTGCATTGCCCGAAACAAATGGTAGTCTGATGGTGCAAGGTCAGGGCTATATGGTGGATGCATCAAAACTTCCCAGCCATGCTCTCCCAGTTTTTGCCCAGTCATCAAAGATGTGTGTGGCCTAGCGTTGTCCTGATGGAAGACGACACCCTCTCTGCTGATCAGTTCTGGCCGTTTTTTTTTTGTTTGTTTGCTTCAATCTCATCAGTTGTTGACAGTAAAGTGTAGAATCAATCGTTCGAGCAGGCTGGATCAGCTCATAGTGGATGATTCCTTTCCAATCCCACCAAACACACAGCATAACCTTTCGAGGCGTCAATCCTGGCTTTGTGACCATTTGTTGAGCTTCACCACCCTTGCACCATGATCTTTTTCGCACATTATTGCCGTATTTGATCCACTTTTCGTCTCCTGTTACCATTCGCTTCAGAAATGGTTCGATTTCATTTCGTTTCAGCAAAGAATCGCAGATGTTAATTCGGTCCATTAAATTTTTCACAGACAATTCATGTGGCCTTTTTTAAATGGTTCAAAACCGTTTGATGATGAATGTTTAGTGCCTTGGCGATGCCATGGCAGCTTTTCCATAATTTCATCGACTTTTTCAACGATATGTCGACCGGAGCGAGGTGCATCTTTCACATCGAAAGTTCCAGAACGGAAGTGAGCGAATCATTGTTGTGCTACACGAACTGATACAGCATCGTCTCCGTAAACTTCACAAATTTCATTGGTGGCTTGCGTGGCATTCTTCCCTTTTTTACACAAAAATTTCAAAATATAGCGAACTTCTCCATTATTTTCACTCATTTTTGAGGAGCTATAACTTTTTTTCAACTTTTCCGAATTTAATTTTTTTTTGGTTAAATGAAGCTTAAAATGTCACCATTCTAACACCATATGATATGACACAATGTGATTTGTAGCACTGGAGATAGATGACTCCAACAACATCTATTGACAAAAGAAAATACTTTTTCGACTACCCACTATATTATTTATTGTTATTTCGTTTAATAGAATTTTACTTTACTTTAATTTGGCTTCTTATATTAGTTTTTTAAATTTATTTAGAATTTTAATTTAAAGTCATTTAAGTCAATTTAAGTTAATGAAATTCAACACAATTAAATTTAATTCTTTTTTCTACCTTCATTTTATTATATAATGTATTTTATTTTTTTTCATTTAATTCATTCATTTTATTTATTTATTTTATTTTTTTCATTTAATTCATTAATTTTATTTTTTCATTTTGTTTTATTTTTTTTCTATTACTTTACTTCATTTAGCAATTTTAAATATATTTTTATTTTTATTTAACATCGATGTTTTATTTTATTTACCTTTAATTAATTTAAGTTTAGTTAATTTGCATTCACCTCAGATTATTTTAATTTATTTTGTTTAATTGTCGTTTTTTATTTATTTTTTATTTTTTTTTTGTTCTACATCATTTATTTTTTTTATTTAACTTTAATTTATTTGCACTTTATTGTGTTCTTGTTTATTTTGACTCGTTTTATTTTAATTTTAATTTTTGATTGCATTATTTTTTTATTTAATTTTTTTTTCCTTTATTTTTCATATAATGCTTTTCTCTTATTTTTTATATATTTGTTTTTATGTATTTCGTTTCAATTTATTTTATTTTATTTCACTTTAGAAAATTTTATTTGATTTAATTTAAAAAATTTAATTTTATTCATTTATTTATTTTATATAATTTATTATTTTTAATATATTTTATTTTATTTTGTTATTTTTTATTTAATTTAATTTATTGTAATTTAATTTAGTTTAATTATTTTTATTTCCATTATTTAATTAATTAATTTATTTTACTATATTATATTTTAATTAATTTTGTTTTATTTTATTTTACTTCATTTCATTTGAAATTTCCTTTTTTTATTCCATTTTTTAATTATTTATATTTAACCTTATTTTTCAGTGTATTTTATTGTTGTTTTTTTATTTCGTTTCAATGTCTTTTATTTCGTTTTATAATATTTGAAGATTTGATGTAATTTAGTTAAATGAATTTTATTTATTCATTTTTTCGTGCATTATATTTAAGTTTATAATAAACAAATTTAATTTCCTTACGTTTTATTTTGTTCGTTTTATTTCATTTTATTTGTAAAATTGTCTTATTAATATATAATTTAATTTTATATTTATTTTTTATTTATTTATCATTTTTCTTAAGCAAATTCGATATAATTTCATTTCCCTAGTTGCCAATTTACTGTTTGCACTTGTTTTTATTAATTCCTTTTCTCTATTTGCGTCAGTGTCATGACTGTACCTAAACACTTATTGACATTGGCTTTATTCAGTCGCCACGATCAACCAAGCACCATGCGCTGGGTAATTATGCGCAATGATGTGACAATTTACATATTTATAATACTCACAGCGCTACCTTTACCTTCATTCGCCGTCAATTCGCAGTCCCTGTTGTTTGGCAAAGTAATGAAAGAAGTATGACGAATAATTACAGATTGGCCGCATCAATCATTCGTTGACACGAAGTCAATATAAATAAAATTGTCGTACTTCACTGCACGCAAGTTGTTTGAAAACCGTGGAAAACTGAAGACTAAAGTAGCGAACTCGATAAGCAAAATAGAGGAATGGTGAACGAAATCATGCCATACCTATTACAAAAATTGCTCACAAAGATGTTATTTCAATCAGATATTAGTTCAAATTCAAGCCCATTTAAGCACTAATAATCTTGGATCAAAACTAGTAAGATTTGAACTTATAAACGAGCTCAGGGCTTACTCACATACACACACAAACGAAAACAGATTTAATGGGTTTCATATAAAAACGGTAATCGCAAAAGTTAAATTGCTGCAAATTTTACGAAATTTCAATGTTTACAGCAAAACACAACTAGCAACAAAGCACAATGTCGAAATAAGCAGTAAGTGGTTTGAACGATAACAAATGCGACAAGACAACAGCAAAAATGCTGCAACCAAAAAGTAGCAATTGCCCGGTATGAGAACAACAAAAGCGGCAGCATAATTTCTACATACAAAAAAAAAACGCTAAGTAATAAGCATTCGAAAGCCGGTACGACTAGTTCTGCCGCATTCATATGAAGGCTTAAGAAAATTCGTCTCACTTCCACAGCAAAAGAGAGAAGAGCGAGAGAATGCTTTGAGATGCAAAGCAATAATGCGCTCTCATTCAAAAACCACATATGAAAATGCAGCAATAATAAATATTATAGTAAGGAATGCGTGCAGTTTGTTTGTTGTCTTACGGAAACACGCGCATTCGCCGTTTGGCGGGCTTTTGGTTGCGAACGGAAACCACCTATTTTCAAATATTTAATTGCAAACCGCAGCAATGCATATTTGCGCAAAAATCATGTAAAAACACTAATCGGATAAAAATGGGGGAAAAGTTAATTGGGGTAATAAAGAATAAAAAAATAAAAATAATATATATAAAAATCACTACATATTATAAAACAAAGCCGCTTTTTCTGTCCCTATGTCCACGTAATCGCTTAAATCTTTAAAACTACGCAACGGATTTTGATGCGGTTTTTTTAAAGATAGATTGATTGAAGAGGAAGGTTTATATCTATATAATGTGAAGAAATATATAAAGGGGACGTGGCAATCGGTCAAAATGTGGCAAAAAAACATAATTTTTTTGTTTTCACGGCCATAAATCATAAACGAATCAACCAATTAAAATGAAACTTTCTTAGAGTTTAACTTTGAAATATTTACTTTCGTTCTGCATCAAAAAAAAAATTGATATATTTGTTATTTAACCAAAATTGTTTAAACAAAAGCAGCTCTTTTTCCAAAAAAAGCTGTTTGTGTGTTTGTTCGCTGTCAACCAAATGAAGCAACAGGCGTTAAGCGATAATCTCACCACACCTCATCAATGTTGAATTACATCGTATGGTGACGTATGTATGTATGTATTTACGAATCGCTCGCATTATTTCATTTCGGACGTATGTACATATGTATTTATGTATGTACGGAATTCCATGTAATTATATGCACATACAATTTTACAGCGAAATAAAACGCTATTTTCACGTTCTATATTAGTAATTCCCACATAATTAACACGTTCCCTGTCTGCTGAGCCACATATGGTTCAGGAAACGTGCGCCTGATAAGCACTGATACGTTCCTGAGCCATATGTGCGTCAGGGGGTATATAAACCACATGTGTTTCATGAACGTGCAGAAGCAAAAATGTCCCTCTACGCTCATGGACCATATGTGTTTCAGGTAGAAATACCCTACATCCGTTTTTTTTAATTATTAGTATTATATAAAGCTATGACTACAAAAAAACTAATTATTCAAAAAACGCTGTTGGACGTGTCGGTCAATTTTGCATTTTTGTATTGGGACAGGGAACGTGTTAAAATATAGTTTTTGAATAGTTTTTATTGATTCGGAGCGCGTTTAGTTTGCTATCGATTCCATACAATAACATTTTTTGTCATTTACTTTTTACGACAACTAATAGCTTATTTTCGAAGTGATTTCAGCAAATAGGTACATCATTAATCCTTAACCAATTAAATACCTTAAATACATTGTTGTTTTAATATAGATCTATGTATATGACTCTTTACAGCATATAATTGAAAAAAATATTTTTCAAGATATTACATCAGTAATTATCTTTTGTTTCTAAATGGTAAGTATTTACATATTTTTAACTGCGGCGCATACTAATAATATGACAATTTGTGGATAGGTAATCATACATATAGAACTGAGTAAATTTTCACAAAAATTATAAAGTCATGGCTGAAAGACGTCGTCGTTCGAACATAGGTCGTAGTACAGTGGTCGCCAGAAGACTACGTTCAGCAAGAGATGAAAAATCGTCAACGGAACGTGAGGCTCGCCGCAGTCAGATGCGGGATAGATATAGAGCTGAGAGAGAGAGGGAATCTTCAGTAGAGCGTCAGGTTCGTTGCAGCCGGGATCGAGATAGGCATACGGTTCAGAGGGACAGAGAATCGTCAGCAGAGCGTGAGGCTCGACTCAGTCAGCTTCGGGATAGATATAGAGCTCAGAGAGAGGGAGAATCTTCAAGAGAGCGTGAGCTTCGCCGCACCCGAGATAAGGACAGACATCGAATAAAGAGAGCCAGAGAATCATCAGCACGAGTTACTAATTCATGGGTGAGTAAAGAAAATTCGGCCATGAATTATGATCCTTCGATTTCTTACAAGGACGACCGAATAGTATCAATAGGTACTATGTCAGTAGTGTGTGAACATTGCTTCGCATTGAAATTCAAGGACGAATCGAAAGGTATGTGTTGTTTACAAGGAAAAGTCAAATTAGAAGAAATTCTCCCTCCACCTGAACCACTTCACTCTCTTCTACGGGTGATCATCAGAAATCTAATCATTTCATGCGCTATATACGCCATTACAATAACGCATTTCAAATGACCTCTTTTAAGAGTAAGCAAGTCGTTGAGCGTGGCTTCATGCCAACATTTAAAATTCAAGGGCAAGTATACCACTTAGCTGGGAGCTTGCTACCACTTCGACCCGATGATCACAAATTCCTGCAAATATATTTTATTGCAGATCCAGATACACAAGCATCTACGAGGTGTTCAAGTGTTGCACGGCCAATTGATAGAGATTTGATTAGATCTCTCCAAGATATGTTACATTATCATAATTGCTACATACAGTCTTTCAAAACTGCGATTGAGAGTGTTCCAGCAGATACTCCTGACTTTAATGTCGTAATCCATGCAAATAAAGTTCCTGTTGGAGAACACAGAGGACGATACAATGCGCCTTCCACGAGTGAAGTAGCAGTGGTGATAGCCGGACAGCAATTTGACAAAAGAGATATT
Organism: Anastrepha ludens; assembly: GCF_028408465.1. Taxonomy (NCBI): domain Eukaryota; kingdom Metazoa; phylum Arthropoda; class Insecta; order Diptera; family Tephritidae; genus Anastrepha; species Anastrepha ludens. The sequence continues at coordinate 106,635,432 of NC_071499.1, forward strand.
GTATTGCATAGTCGTGATGATAATTTGCAAAAAATTTCAGAGTTACACAGATCTTATAACAGCTTACAATATCCTTTGATGCTATGTCGTGGAGAAAATGGTTATGCTATTAATATTTCTCAAGTTGACCCAATCGGTGGTACACCTCTGCGTAAAACAGTGGCATGTATGAACTACTATTGCTACCGTATAATGACAAGACGTAATGATTTCAACACTTTGCTTAGATATGGAATGTTAACAAACCAATACTTGGTAGATCAATATGCTAAAATTGAATCTGAGAGATTGGCCTACATCCGTAATAATCAAACTAAATTGAGAGCCGAAAATTACGTTCATCTTCAGGATGCTTTACAGGCGAATGAACACCACAACGGCATTGGGCAGTTGGTTATACTACCTTCATCATTCACAGGTGGACCTCGATATTTACACGAAAAATCGCAAGACGCCATGGCTTACGTCAGAAAGTACGGCAAACCTGATTTATTTATAACTGCAACATGTAACCCAAATTGGTCGGAAATCAGAGAAAATATTAACACCAATTCACCACAAGACAGATACGATATAGTTAACAGAGTCTTCCATTTAAAAGTACAGAAAATTCTGCACCTCATTAACAAGTCTCATATATTCGGTCCGCCGCACTGTCATATGTACACAATAGAATGGCAGAAGCGTGGCTTGCCACATGTACACCTGCTGGTGTGGTTAGTGAACAAAATTAGACCAAACCAAATTGACAGGGTTATTTCAGCTGAATTACCGGATAAAGATGAAGATCCTATCCTATACGAAATCGTAAAGAAACATATGGTACACGGCCCTTGCGGGACTTTAAACCCGAATTCTCCATGTATGCGAGATTCTAAATGCACCAAAAAATTTCCGAAGTTGTTCCAAACTCAAACAATTACTAGCGATGATGGATACCCCAAATATCGTCGACGATCGCCAGAAGGGGGTGGGCAAATTGCTACCGTCCGAAACATTGATATTGACAACCGATGGATCGTTCCCTATAATCCGCTCCTTTTGAAAATTTTTGATGCCCACATCAACGTGGAGTTGTGCAATTCAATAAAGTCAATCCAATATGTTACTAAGTACATTAATAAAGGCAGTGATCAAGCCACTTTCAGCATACAATCACCAAATGAAGTGGAAATATATCAGTCTGGACGTTACATCTGCAGCTCTGAAGCTGTATGGAGGATTTTATCATTCGAAGTGCACGACCGGTCTCCCACAATTGTCCACCTTGCAGTGCATTTAGAAAATGGACAAAGGGTATATTTTACTGAGAACAATATACAAGAAGTTATTAATAACCCGCCGGATACAACATTGACAGCATTCTTCAAGTTATGTGCTCAAGATGATTTCGCGAAAACACTGACATATGACAGAGTTCCAAGTTACTATACATGGAACCAGAGTTCTAAAGCTTTTCAACGGCGAAAAAAAGGTACTGCGGTTGATGGTTTCCCCGGAGTAAAAAAAACGGATGCTCTTGGCAGAGTCTATGTGATTCATCCCAACAACAGCGAATGCTTTTATCTGAGAATGTTACTTCATATTGTAAAAGGCCCGACATCCTTTGCTCACCTAAGAACTTTACAAGGTGTTGTTTACAATACTTATCAAGCAGCATGCAAAGCTATGGGGCTCTTGGAAGACGATTCTCACTGGGAAAATACATTATCAGAAGCAGCTGTTTGTAGTTCAGCTACATCATTAAGATATTTATTTGCCGTCATAGTAGTGTTTTGTCAAGTAACTGATTCTGTTAGTCTATGGAATAAATTTCAAGAAAATATGGCCAGTGATATTCTGATTCGGCGACGGCAAGAGTCAAACTCTGTTGATGTACAATATGACCAAAACATATTTGACGAAGCATTATTTGAATTAAACAAAATAGTGCAATTACTTTCGGGTAAAACGATCAAGGATTTTGGGCTGCCGATGCCAGCTAATACTACTAACTCTGATTTAACTAATAGTGCCGAGTACACAAGAGAAACATCATACGATCAAACGAGACTTTTACAAAATATAGCTCAAGATGAGCCACGATTAAACATCGATCAGAAAAAAGTATTCACTGCATTGCTATCAACAATTGATAACAATGAAGGGAAATTGTTTTTCCTTGATGCCCCAGGAGGCACAGGAAAAACATTTTTAATCAATCTGCTTTTAAAAAAAGTGAGATCTACCGGAAAAATTGCGTTAGCTGTTGCGTCATCCGGCATTGCCGCTACTCTTTTGGAAGGAGGCCGAACCGCACAGTCTACATTCAAGCTCCCGCTGAAAATCGCAACCGATGATGATAACAGCATCTGTAGTGTTTCTAGACAGAGCAATACAGGAAAATTGATGCGTGACTGCTCATTAATAGTCTGGGACGAAGCTACCATGTCAAACAAGACGTCTGTGGAAGCACTGGATAGGACAATGCGCGATTTGCGCAACAAAAATTCACCTATGGGTGGATGTACAATTCTGTTCTCAGGAGATTTCCGTCAAATCCTACCAGTTGTGACTCGAGGAACACGTGCTGACGAAATAAATGCTTCGCTAAAAAGATCCCACCTTTGGTCGCATGTCAATAAATTAGATCTTAAAACTAATATGAGGGTTTCGTCATCTTCACGTGAGAACAGGCTATTTCCAGAGATGCTACTAAAAGTTGGCAATGGAGAATTAATACAAAGTGAGGGAAGGATTAACCTAGAAAACCTTTGTGTTTTGATAGACAACATCCAAGAGTTAGTCAACAATGTCTATCCTGACATTGATAACATAAGTTATAAGACAATATCTTGGTTTAAAGAAAGAGCTATTCTGTCACCAACTAACGAACAAGTAGATAAAGTAAATAACTTGATTATTTCAAAGATTGATGCGCCGACGAAAATATACTACTCGGTCGATACTGTTCTCGATTTGGAAGAAGCTGTTCAATTTCCTACAGAATTTCTAAATTCTTTGAACCCGTCTGGACTCCCTCCTCACAAAATGGAGCTGAAAATAGGTTGTCCTGTTATTTTATTAAGAAACCTAAGTCCACCTAAACTTTGCAATGGCACGCGTTTGCTGGTAAAATCACTGAAAACTTTCATAATAGAGTGCACAATACTCACAGGATGTGGTACCGGAGAAGATGTATTGATTCCCCGAATCCCTCTGATACCATCGGATCTACCATTCCAATTTAAACGCTTACAATTTCCGGTAAAGACATCTTTTGCAATGACCATTAATAAATCTCAGGGTCAAACCTTCAACGTTGCAGGCTTAGATTTGAGTGTTGACTGTTTTTCACATGGCCAACTGTATGTCGCTCTTTCAAGAGTAACCTCTAGAGAAAACATGTTTGTATTGTCTAATGACAAGAAGGCTATGAACGTTGTATATAAAGACATTCTGTAATGCAGTAATTGTTGTAAAAATAAAATAAATAGATATGTAAAAATGCAAAAAGTTAATATGCAAAAATGTAGGGTATGAATTTAGATATCCCAAAGATAGCAGGAAATCTTCATGCTATAAAGAAAGGAGAATTGTTTTACTCCAAATTTAACGCGTGCGGGCCACGGGCAATAATGAATAAGCCACAACTACTGGATCGATTTTAATAATTTTTTCAGTGAGTGACATAGGGTATATATTTTATACCCGTGCGAAGCTGGGCGGGTTGCTAGTATATAATAAAAAACTTCAACAAAAAAACCAAAAAATACAACAAAATAAAATGCAATGGAAAAAAACTAAAATAAAATTTCGTAAAACAAAGTGAAATATTATAATAAAAATTAAATCAAATAAAATTCAATGAAACTAATGAATTTGAATAATTAAATAAATGATTTAAAATAAAAAATGCAACTGAAATGCATTGATTTTAAATGCAAATAAATTAATAAAGGTTAGATAAAATAAAAATATTGAAGTAAAATAAAATAAAAGTAAATAAAATAAACAAGGCAAAATGAAATAAAATAAAATAATTTAAGAAAAGATAAAAAAATTAAATAAAATCAAATTAAAAAAAGAAGTAATGAAAAAAAAGATTACATAAAGCAAAATTAAAGAAAACGTAATTAAATTAAATTAAAATATATTAATTAAAGCTAAATACAATAAAATTATTGATGCAAAATTTAAAAAAATTAAACCAATTAGACAAAGTAAAAAATAAAAATAACACAAAATTAAAAAAATGTGCAATAAAATCAAATAAAAGCAAGTGAAATAAAAAAAAAACAAAATAAATGATAAGCAGTAAATTAAATTAATGAAAGCTAAATAAAATAAAATTAATGATGCAAAATTAAAAAAAAATACAACTAAAAAAGTAAAAAACAGAAATACTACCTACAATAAAAAAAAATGAATGATGTAAAATGAAATTTCGTAAAACAAAATGAAATAATAATAATTAAATCAAATTTAAATAAAATGTAATGAATGAAATGAATTTAAGCAAATATATAAATAGGGTAAAAAAACTAAATATTATAACGCAAGATAACTCAGATATAATGATTTTTAATGAAATTAAATTAATTGGAGTTAAATAGAATGAAATATTGAGGTAAAATAAAATGAAATAAAAATAAAGCACAAACCAAAATCATTAAATTAGAAGTAAACAATGATTTAAAATAAAAAAATAAAAAATTGCAATAAATAAAACAAAAATTAATAAAAAAATAAAAATTAAAAAATTCAATGAAATGAAGTTTAATTAAATAAAATAAAATAGAAAAATCAAATAAAACCTAGCAAAACAAAATAAATGAAATATTAGTGACATGAAATTAATTTAAGTTAAAAAAAATTAACTTAATGATTTAAAATAGAATAAAAAAAGAAATTTAAAAAGAAATTATCTAAAGAAATATAACTGAAGATATAAGATTAAAGAAAATCGGCAAACATTCAAAAAAAATTATAAAATAAAGCTTAATAAAATAAAACAAAAAGAAATTAAGAAAATCTTAGTAAAACAAAATAAAAGAAATCCCAATGAAATGAAAGTAATTGAAGTTAATTAAAATTGACTTCTTGATGTAAAATAGAGTACAAAAAAATGAATTATAAAAATACAACCAAATAAATAAAATTCAAAGATATTAGCCAAAAACAAAAAATTAATACAAAATTTAAAATAAAAATAAAAAAATTTTTGAAACAAAAAGAAAAAAAGTGAAACCAAACAAATGAAAAATAAATAAAGAAGTAAAATGAAACAATTAAAATTAAGCAAAAAACATTCATTAAAACAGTAAATTTAAATAAAAGTAAAAAAAAATAATAAAATAAAAATCAGCAAAAATTACTCGTAATAAAATAACAAATTTTAGTAATAAAATAAAATAAACTAAAATAAATGAAATACAATTAAAGAAAATTAGTTAAAGTTAAATTAAATTAATTGTAAAACAAACTAGCATAAAAATAAAGTAAAAAAAAAACAAAATAAGAAAAATTAAATTAAAAAAGTAACAAAATGGAATAAAACATTATATTTAATTAAAATAAAAGTAAAAAAATTAATAAAATAAAAATCAGAAAAAATTACTCGTAATAAAAAATAAAAAAATTATATAAAATAAAAAATTAAATTCCTAAAACTAAATCATATACAATAAAATAAGAAACCAAAACTACATAATTACCAATTACTACTTGACGACTAAAACCAGATGGCAGACAATGCAGCCTAACTAATTGAAAGAGAAAACTGGGTCTTCTGTTTTACTGGCGATGCAATGCACGACCGTAGGAGCCGCATTTTAAGATATGTAGTACATGTGAATGTGTGTTGAACACATATGCACACACATACATATGCACATATATCTGTGCAACTATTCGCATACCTTACTATGCCACTGTGTAACTGTGACAACAATAATAATTGTAGGCCTGCACTTTAGCGGTTAAGTTGACTTTTCCAGTTACGCTTATGGGGGAAAAGAGTAACTTTTTGAAAAAAATCAAGTTTTTTGCAATTTGTGTTTACTGTTACTTTCGGGTAGTTTGTTGTTGTGTTTTATTTGGTAATGACGTTTTTACGTTTTTTAACAACTGGCGCAAAAGGTGGAATTGATGATAAATTTAGGTCCTAAAATAGATTCTGATAATGAGCTGTTCGACCTCATCGAAATAGGAAACATAAAGAAAAAAGTATCTATTTACCTACTGCCAAACCAGCTACGCTCTTATGAAGCGTAGGATAGGTTTTATCCCAACACCGGATAGTTCCATAAGAGAATGAAAATAATGTTTTTCTAACAACCTTACTCTACTCCCCATCTAAGGCTGGACAATTACAGAGGAAGTGTTCTAATGTTTCTTCCCCTTCCTCGTCCCTACAACTTCTACAGTATTTATGCGAAAATATTCCTAGCCTACAAGAGTGCCTACCGCCGAATAGCTAATGACCGGTGACACATGCCACGACCTTCGAGATGTTCTCTCTTGAGAAGTTGAGCAATGCTCGCTTAAAGGCTCAGAGCAAGTTCACAATGGAAGACTATCAGACATGGACATTCAACCATTTTAGACTCCTATACGGATATATCCAGTGAATGGGATTATTACCCTCCTCTCTGCATTCTCTGCTTCGAAAGGAATTTCTGAGTGAAAATCCCTTATAGACTGGATATAAAATGGATACCGATGTAGGATTAGGATTATATTGCGAAAAGCTTTTTATCAGTGAATCCTTTAAACTACCGGATAACTGTAGTGTTTTTGAAGCGGAAATAAGCTGGTTAGAGATATAGCAGAATATCATCAACAGATATCTGCATTCTATCAGACAGCCAGCCAAGTCGCCCTACGGGCTCTGGATGCATTCCAAATAACATCAATGAGTGTTTCACATTGGCGCCAATCTCTTATTGAGATGTCTAAACAGTATCGCACTTTCTTAGGCTGGGTTCCAGGCCACAGAGATATACCAGGGAACTGTAGGGCTGACCAACTTACAAGAGAAGGTACCTGTATGCCAAACATAAATAATTTTATGGCGGGTACCTCTCGCAACTTGTAAGCTTCTTGTTCTGGATGCACTAATCAATTCTGTAAATCAAAGATGGATTAGTGCCAATACCTGTAAAATTGCTAGGCAAACATGGCCAAGGCTAAATCTACGTATATCCAAGAATATTATAGAATTGAATAGACTTCAAATTAGAATCTTAGTGCGGACCCTCACAGGACATTGTCTCATAGGAAATCACACAAGGAGATAAGGGTTTTATATGCATGATTTCTGTCGTAGCTGTAGGAATGAGGAGGAGTTGGAAGCAATTCAACAACTTTTGTTGCACATGCCCGCCTCTAGTCAGAAGCAGGAATCGATATTTAAGATCCTACTTCTTAATGAATATACATACACATAAAGCTCAGGATGGTTCAATCTAGAAGGAGAAATATAGCCCAGCCTCTGAGGCTTCAAATAAAGTGTAGCCCCATACTTGAGCGGCATAACTTTGAATGGCACCGCATTTGGCTTGAGTTTTTGAAAGCTAGATATTAGGGCCAGCACTACTCCCAAATTGCAATACTCATTTTTAGTTGTTACATTTACTCCTTTAAATTGCCAATTTTTCTGACGCAATAATTTTCCACCCTGTCTAAACACGATTACTGCTGATTTCTCCAAATTCACCTCCATGTTCCAATTGTTGCAGTAAATCTCTGACTTGTTTATCATATTTCGTATATAACAGCACTCTTATATTCATATAATCGTTACATAGACCACCTTCTAACTTTTCATTTAAATATAATGCAAATAAAAGCGGCGACATCAAACACCTTTGTCAAACTCCTGATAGGGTATAAAACTCTTCCGATACTACCATACATCATTCTCTTTCGCCACACGTTTTGTTTCCATGTACACTTTTCCCAAAAAATTTACAAATTTTCTTTTAAGATTTTATATATATTTGTTCGCGAAATAACAAAAATATTTTATGCTCTCAACTTCCTTTATTTACCTTCATAGTCTTAAAAGACTATCAATTTGGGTTTCGGCCTCTCATTCAACATGCCACGCATTAACTTTACTCTCTGATTTTATTTGTAGTAATTTAAATCGACGACAGACGATATTATTCATTCTAGAATTGGAAAAAGCATTAAATACTGCTTGTGTGGAAGGAATCATGTTTAAAATGTATAGGAAGTTCAACTTCGAAAAAAATCTTTGTATAATGTTGTATAGTTATTTAAAAGAGCGATCATTTTATGGTAATGAAGCTATATTTAATTCTTTGACAAGAGACGTTAGCTCAGGTATGCCACAAGGTTCTTTGCTGGGACCAATTCTCTATAACATCTTCTTAGCCGATTTCCCTGACCCACCATTAAGTTCCGAAATTAATAACTGCGATATACTGACCACTTTCATATACGCAGATGATATAATTATATTGGCATCTCACCAACGCATAACCAAAGCCAATGAAGCCATTAACTCAAACCTAAATGAATTAAATACATACTTTCACAAATGGAAGCTAAAAATAAACTTCAATAAAAGCGAAACAACTATTGTTAAAGGAATACGTAAAAACTTATTTCCAAACGCTCGTAAATATGAGCCTCAAATTAGAATAAATGGACTCAACATAAAATACAAAGAACAAACTAAATACTTGGGCATAATTTTGGAAACCAAATTCACCTTTGTAAGACATGTAGATTTCATTTTGACAAAAACAAAAAAATGTTCTTTAGCTATTGTAATTTAGTAAGAAGGCAGGGTGGACTATCGAACTGCATTAAAATAAATATTTACAAACAAATAACACAGACCGACAAAATTTAACCAACATTCAGACCCAGAAACCAGACTATATATTTCCGAAGGTTTATGATGCGCTGAATCCAAATCTGGCCTCAGAATTGCTCTATCAGCTCTGGTTTTCGAGATATCCTAACCTAAAAGTGCAAAAAACCCCATTTTTGCCCATATTTGAGGTTATGTAGCCTTGCAGATGTTTTCTTTCACCAAAATTAAAGGATGGCATCTTTAAACACAATCCTTCTTTTTGCAAATGGCGTTTTGTTTGCTCAAATATCATTTTTTTTCGCAGAGATATCGCATTTTGAAATTTTCATGTTTCGAAATTTTCCTACACCTGAAAATCGATTAAGATAACATAGACATGATATATTCCATTACTAATTTTCTTGAAGTGAGTCTTATTTTTCTTAAAATTTTGTCTCACACCATAAGTGTGCTGACTCACCACATCCCTACACTATCTAACCTTTGGGTACCGAGTCACACACAGCCCTAACCCCTAGAAACCACCCCTATCATACCGCGAGCAGGCTAACCCACATAACCGCAAGCAGGCTTTCCCACAAACTCCAAATTTACATACTATTAATCCATATATTTCAGGCCCTCAAACCCTCATGGGACGCCTGGCAGATGTGAAACATCGTGTGTGGACAAGTAATATGCATAAAAGATAATATTATTACAGGAATTAAATATAGCCTAATGAAAAAATGAAGTATTACGAATTTCTTACAGAAAATGGTAACTTTATTTAATAAACATTTATTTACATGTGATATCAAAATTCGATATTAATATCAAGCCACAATTTAAATATTTTCATCTGTGACTTCAGTAATAGTTATATTCGATGTTTCCTCTGCCGGTATTACAAAAGTATTGGATGAAATATTATTAAGATATCTCACAAATACAGCATCTATTGTTGTTCCATATTTGGTAGTAGATTCTCTTGGATTGTTGTTGATTTGCAATTGAAATTCTTTTTGAAGTGTGCTTTGGGTGCTGAAATTTTTTGAATTTTCAGGTGGCGCAAAATTAATTATCCAGTTTTGTATTTGAAAATTATTAAATAAAATTAAAAAATAATTAAATAAAAAAATTACTGAGTGATGAAATTTTTTGTGAATTTTCAGGTGGCGCAAAATTAATCATCCACATTTGTATTTGAAAATTATTAAATAAAATTAAATAAAAAAAATGACTTTGAGTAATGAAATTTTTTGACGTTTCTGGTGGCGCAAAATTAATTATCCAGTTTTGTATTTGAAAATCATTAAATAAAATGAAAAAAATATTAAATAAAAAAATGATTTTGAGTGATGGAATTTTTGCATTTTCAGGTGGCACAAAATTAATCATCCGCATTTGTATTTGAAAATTATTAAATAAAATTAAATAAAAAAATGACTTTGAGTAATGAAATTTTTTGACGTTTCTGGTGGCGCAAAATTAATTATCCAGTTTTGTATTTGAAAATCATTAAATAAAATGAAAAAAATATTAAATAAAAAAATGATTTTGAGTGATGGAATTTTTGCATTTTCAGGTGGCACAAAATTAATCATCCGCATTTGTATTTGAAAATTATTAAATAAAATTAAATAAAAAAATGACTTTGAGTAATGAAATTTGTTGACGTTTCTGGTGGCGCAAAATGAATTATCCAGTTTTGTATTTGAAAATTATTAAATAAAATTAAAAAAATATTAAATAAAATTAAAAAAATATTAAATAAAAAAATGATTTTGAGTGATGGAACTTTTGAATTTTCAGGTGGCGCAAAATTAATCATCCATATTTGTAGTTGAAAATTATTAAATAAAATTAAAAAAATAATAAGTAAAGAAATGACTTTGAGTGATGGAATGTTTGAATTTTCAGGTGGCGCAAAATTAGTCATCCAGATTTGTATTTGAAAATTATTAAATAAAATTAAAAAAATAATAAATAAAGAAATTATATTGAGTGATGACTTTTGACCTTTACGCCCGCCATTGCTTGTCTGTTTTTATACAGCAACTCTACACTTCACAAATTTCAATTATGATTGACGAACTGCACTATTTGTAAAAAATATAAATAATCCGATAGAATGATTAATTTTGTGTCACTTTGTATGATAATCAAAATGTGTCTTTAAAATATGCCTTCCTCCATAGGATTAAACTTTTTATTCAATTTCAACTTTTGCTCATTACGAGGTGGCATATCTCGAATTTGCTATTAAATAAGTTTGCACTTTTCATTTCGCATTAATAAAGCAATAAATTTGGCATTGTAAAATAGTTCCACTTGGTTTAAATAATTGAGTACTGAAACTTCTTTCTGCTGTGGCTCTGCTTTCTGTGACCTTTAGATATTTTTCAACTCAAACACTGACCTTCGTCATGTCTTCGCAGAGAGAGCGCGCCTCAAAGGTGCCCACTCTAGCCAGCCTTCCAGTTTCCCATGAATTCTCTGTAATCGAATTCCTATTATCTACATAGCAAATTACCGAACACATTCAAAAACACATAACGCACCAACATTTACTAAGCACTCACGAGCACAATCTGAGAGTTCATGGGTTAACAGAAATCACAAGTCATTTCGACAAAATTAAAAACAGGAAACAAAGAAAGTGAAAATGTAAACAATAAACTCAGTTTAGCGTAGTTCAAATTCGGGTCAGTGAAGTCGTAAAAATGTTATGAAAAAAAGAGGCGAACGAGCTGCAATAAATGCACTGCTATGCCGTACTATCAGCAACTAATAATGCAATGGTCTAAGTATGGGAAGATAATAAAAAGACAATGCACTAAGTAAACAGGCAGCCTATTCACACTTGTTTTCCCGCATTCAATTATAGAAATGCAGCAAACGAAATGATGCACCTGTCTATCATTGAACGCGTGGGGCACAATATTTGCACAGCAACGCATAGCAGTAGGGAGGGAGGTCATTCGGTTGCCCGCCGCGGTGTACAAAGCGAAAGTTCCTGTGCTTACTTTTTGGCTGGTTAGCGTTGAATTCCAACCACCTGGTTCAAGTGAATAAATTTAAGTACTAAATATTATCTTCATGTAGCGTGCATCAATTATTTGTTGTTTTTGTGCAGCTGTATTTGTAGTAGGGAGAAAAATGTTGGGCCTTATGTGCGCTTCCATATGTTTGCGCAGTGAAATGACAAGTGACAATTGACAAGTGATGCTAAATATTTAGTCAATTAACAATGACGGCAGAGGCGAAAAGAAACTCTAAACAAATCGCGCAAGACTTCCAAAATCGTACTCAAATAATCATATACAAACACGCAACATATTTACACATAGCACTTGCTTAATTATGTACTATAGGTGTGGACAAGTGGATGAAAACCCCGAACGTGTTTAAGCCTAAAAATATATTGAATAAAAAATGCTGAGTAATAAGCATGAATTTTAATTAACTTACAGCGAAGACTTGCGGCAAAAATATGATTTTTTTGTAGTACCTAAGTCTATTAGGTAATATCGCAAGTGCAGAGGATTCTTGAGAAAATCGATGACTGGTGCATGAGACAAGGTCTTTCCGTTAATCCGAACAGAACAACCATAGTCTTGTTTACGAGAAAACGGAAATTGGATGGACTTAGTCTTTCAACACTGAAAGGTGTGACACTTGGTCTTTCCGATGAAGTTAAATACATATCTAGGAGTAATCTTGGATAAGAAGCTGACTTGGGACACACACGTTTCACTGAAGGTGAATCACGCATTGAGGATTTTTCAGCAATACCGTAGAGCCTTTGGTAAAACCTGGGGTCTGAAACCTGCTGTGGTCCTATAGATATAGACATCACTTATCAGACCAATCATCACTTACGCTTCTGTGGTCTGGTGGCGACGGAGCATGGTTAGGTCCACAATCCGGGAACTATAAAGGCTACAAAGAAGTGTATGTTTATGCATCATGGCACCCGAGTACAACCTGTGGTGATGCCCTAAATTCTATGCTAGATTTGCTCCCCCTGGATCTTAAGATACAACAGGAAGCAATAAAAGCAATGTGTAGACTCCATAAATATGGTTTCTGGCACGAAGATGGAACTTCGGGACACAGAGAAATCTTTAAGTTGCTGTTGGAGCAGTATCCACTGTTTTTGGCACCTTAAGACGACCTGATACCCATCGTTTCATTTGGAAGGAAATTTGATGTCAGATTTCCATTGCGTGATGAATGGTGCAATCCAGAATGCATGCAGGGAGGTTTGATGGATATTTTCGTTACCGAATGAAATAGGGTCAGGAGCCGAATGGTACTTAAACGATAGTAATAAGTATCACTTTGCTATGGGGGAAATGGAAACTGTTTTCCAAACAGAAGATTTTGCCAACCTGAAAGTAGCCGAATAGATAATCGAGAGGAGATGGAGCGAGAAACAGATTGGAGTTGTCAGTGACAGTTAGACTGCACTGAAGGCCCTGGAGAACGCGAAACAAACCTCAAAGATTGTTCAAGAATGTAAGAAGAAGCTCAATTCTGTTACAAGACAAATCAGGCTTGTACTTATATGGGTTCCGCGACACTCCGGTGTTCAAGGAAACGTAATCGCCGACGAATTGGCCAACCGTGGATCAGCGGTGCCTCCACAGGGGCCAGAGCTAATAATCGGAATCAGTTCCGCAGGAGTCAAGAATTGGATCAGCGATTATGTAGGCAATCTACATAAAGAACGATGGTCCGGTCTAGAACGCTGCAAAAGTGCCAAGTGTTTTGTGACAAGTCCGAACAGAAAACTGTCAAACTAAAACTTAGAAGGAAAAACATTCGGTTGATGGTCGGTATCATTACAGGATAAAACCCATGGGGTCAGCATATGCCCACCATTGGAATCATTGAGGACCCAGTGTGCCTGTCATGATTGGAGGAAGCGGATAGCACTGAGAACTTTCTCTGCGAGTGTCCTGCCTTTGCTAGAGCACGGCTATGAGTTTTGGATTCCGATGTCATGAGAATGAGTAATATTCGTTCTCTAAAACTGGAGGATATTTACAGATTTGCCAAAGAATCTGGAAAATTCTCACAGCTCTAACTATCTCTGTTCCTATCTCTTTCTTTGATAATTTTCTCCTTCCCCCTTTCCAGAGCTTTAAATACAATGGGATTTTTAGCCTGAGTGTTTTAGGAGCCATTAAATCTCCTGGTGCGTCTTGGCTCGACCTTTTCAAATTTCAATTTCAATATCGCAAGGAAGATTTGGAAGCTTCTTTCATTGTATTTATTTGAAAATTAAAATTGTTTATTACAAAACACGCCGCACCCCTGTGTGGGTAACGGTTTATTTCCTCTAAATCGCAAGCTATTTTAGACTGACAGCGCATTAAAAAGAGGCAAAAGCTCAATATCATATGACTCCTCGCAAGAAACGGCCAAAACCCAAATGCTATTGAAAAACGAGAACGTAAATGGAGCAGGATTGGGCACACCATCGGCAAAGCAGCTAACGAAATAAGCAGAATGGCGTTAGATTGGGAACTTCTAGAATATCGCCGCAGAGGACGTCCTAAAGTACCATGGCGACATAGCCTTTTTGACGAGCTTTTAGGAGTCGACGAAAACCTAACGTGGTACCAGATCAAAGCAAACGCGAATAATCGACAATATTGGCCATCTTTGGTTTCGGCACTATGCGCTTCTAATCGGCGTGACAGCAACAAATAATAATAATAATATCTGCGCTCTATCATAGGGATCCATTTACGTTTGAAAAATACTACAAAAATATTGATTTTTGAATGTCTAAATGCCCTGACGGCTTGCTCTCTTTAACACTTTAGCGCCATGCCGCACACGTTAACTAATATTTCTTGGTGCGCACAGTCACATGAAAGCTTATGACAGCGGCTATTTCGCATCATGAGACGCTACATTTAATTTTTATACATTTCAGAGCTGACTCACATTTGCAAAATTCTGGAGCAATTTTCAAAGCGCTTTGATACTTTTGATGATTCCAGTATTATCCAACGTCTTAAATCCGACATATAAATACCGGGATCGCCCTGAAATTCATATATACCAGCAAAAGGCAATGTAGGCAGCTGGTTGCACTGATGACGGGCCTCTTTCTATGGACGAAGCACATGAAAAAGGTAGGCATCTCAGACCCAGCATGTGGAGAGGAGGATGAGACAGCGGACCACTTTCTGTGCGTCTGTCTGGCCTTCGCTCGTATCAGGCTTGAGGTCTTTGGCACTGATGTGTGGTGTGCGTCTTGATGTTGTTCCACAAATGGAGGGCCTACAGTTTCCAGCCGAATCCGAACGGCAGATTTTGTTATGAGGAGCTTTTTCATGGCAGAAATACAGTCGGAGGTTGGCAATTGCCTGCCGAGGGGCGACCGCTATTAGAAAAATGTTTTTCTTAATTTTGGTGTTTTCACCGAGATTCAAACCGACGTTCTCTCTGTGAATTCCGAATGGTAGTCACGCACCCACCCATTCGGTTACGGCGGCCGATCACAGTCCTTAGTCGGATTTAATTCCGGGTCCGTCCGATAACGTAGAACAGTCTGTGGGGGGAAAGATCCTAATAATGTCAATTGGCCACCTCAGAGATGCGATGTATTCCTGGCAACTGTGAGACAGATGAACGAGCAAGAAAGGCATCAAGCTTACTACACTATTTCCTTTTTGCAGTCTTCAACTACGAAGCTCCATTTTATGGTATGTCCGCATGAACATCGAAATCGACCAAATCCACCTACTTTATATTTTTCAGTCTCTATGTGATCCTGATAACTGAACTTCGGGTTCGACAGTATTTGAGAAAAGTGAAGAAAACCTGGTTTGTTAGCTAATAAGGGAGCTGCCTACTTATTGAATTATAGGCATTACAAGTAAATAATCTCAATTAGGCTCCATTGTAATGGGAATATCTATGCCCTATGCAGAGCTGCACTTACCGAATTATGTCCAAATCTCTAGCACCTCGTTAAACCGACAGAACAACATTAATAGTGCATGGAATACTTGACACCACTTTTAAGCTACTCACGCCACACATTTCTCATGCGGAATAACAAGTGTTCCAAGCTGAGTTATACAAAAATCGCAAGAGCATAGCTTACGTTGCAAAGATAGAAAATTAGTAGATAAATGCAAGTCGTTAACCAAATTGGTATGGGGATCTCTCTTTGATTATTCGAACCCCAAATGTGATAATTTTGCTTGTTGACAAAAGCCAAGGTTTCGAAATACGCCGCATAAGAGAAGATAATTTTCTTCGAAGCCGTCTATGCAAAAGTTGCGCCACCTGCGGTAGTGGTTTTCCACAGTTTCTAGGCATTGCATTGTACATCAGTGTAATTCTTCATGACTTCAATGTTCATAGATGACAGTGTCCAAGCTTTGGTCGACATAGATCCGTTCAGATACACATGAGAGACTTCGCTATAACCATCTCTATATGTTCTTAAATCTCCCTGAATTTTTAGCGAATTCTATCAGCCCCTCCAACGAGTCTGGAGCTAGGATGGCTTCCCAAAAATTGGAGGCACATTCTCCCTTGTGCGAGGCATTCACACAGATATTCGTGAATGGACTTCACCTTTTCCTAGTCCTTACAGCTCTTTTAGAAATCGTAATACGGGGCTCTTAATCCAGCGGCCATAACACCAATAGTATTGTGCCCAGTTAGTATTCACTTGAGAAGCTATATACGTGTTTTTAGAGCCTCATTAAGTTGCGGGCTTCTCGTTCATCGAGTATTGGCTAAAGTGAATCTACTACTCTGTAGTTGTCCAAATTTGACCAGAGGAGGAAACCCGGCAAGGCTTATTGATTGGACTGCTCAAGACCTTTATCATATTCTTTTCTCGTGCACTCATCTGTATGCAGAATTCCCCGAAATTCCACCACATTCCGGATCCTGGAGCCGCCGTCATATTGTCGAAGAAACTGTAAGGATTTTGGCCATTCTCGAATATATTCCGTTATAGTTGTTATCAATCCAAAGGCCTTTATGTCTGCTTTACTGTCTAGAGAGGAAGAAAATTTTATAGGAGCGACATTCAATATGACATGACAGTTAAGCAAAACTACTAACGCTATAAAAACGGCGCCAAATTCAAAGAAAGCGGCTTTTAGTGGCACAACCTATAGGCTAAAAATGTTGGCATTCAAATGCATTTTCTCACATCGTAGCACATCACACTTGCTAAAAATGATGAAATTTTCATATTCACCCAACCAGAAGAAATTTTTCAGTTAACTGTGTATTTGCGAAATTTCCTAATCTTTGGCCTCTTGAATTTGAAAAAAAGTTTATGGCTTTATTTCATAAATAAAACAAGAAATATGAGCGTCGTGTGACATTTCACACTTTTCACCTTCTTTGCCCTTGCAGATGTACATATGTATGTATACGCATTTAAATGTATGTGCGAACACATAACACACAAGCATATTCACGCCGCAATATTCGGCCATTTAAATATTTAAGTTTATGTGTTATGTCTAACGCTGATAGTTTTGTTACAATCGTAATTTCTTAAATAGTTGGGCGCAGACTAAAGCAACACCAAGAGCGCCTTTTATGATCCTTATTTAATATGTATGTGTGTATGTATGGACAATAGGGTGATAGGGTCATCAAAAAAAGGTGGATGTTTTTTTACTTGAATAATCAAATTTTATATTTTAAGACTTCCGCCAAAATTCTCCGAAAAATAATTACTTGAGCTGAACTGATTTGAAAATATCTACCTCCAAATACCAAGTATTTTATAAATAATATTTAATTTTAAAAGTTGTGCTTCCCAAACACCTACCTCACGTAATAGAAGTGTTTAAGCTGATGATTCATGTAAATTTATTTATCCAATTAGTATACTGTAAACTCATATTTCAAAAATATTTTCAAAAAGTTTCACAAGAAAATATACAAAATTGCGCCGTTGACAGCAGATCTACGCAGACGTCTCGAAAAAAAGGCAATTTGCCGTGGACAGTTTTTCTCAGCATTGGATCATCTGAAATCAAAAAAGTCAAAGAGTTTTCATTAGGTAATCAATTGTCCGAGGTAACCTTGTCGAGTTTTTATTAAAAAAAAATTTTTTTTCAATTTTTTTTAACATTTGAAGTAGAAGTTCGATTTTTAGACGATAAATCGCATAATATTGTTTATTGTAAAATAAATAAAAATTGAAAAAACAAAAAAACCTCCCAGGGTTACCTCGGTAATTATGTAGAGAAAGTGTGTACAAAATTTCAGGAAGATCGGCCGAGTAGATTCAGAGAAAAAGTGTCCACCGACTTGAAAAACGTCGTTTTCCAGAAAATCGATTTAAAGTTCGACCATAGCAGGTAGCCGAGTCGGAGCGGCCAACGGTTATAGTGTATATAACTTTGTGAGTTTTGCACCGATTGACTTAAAATTTGGACACAACATTCTTAAGATTATGTACATTCATTTTCTCAATTAAACCAAAATCGATTTTTTTTTTACCCTAAAAACCCTACCTCCCCCTTAAGCAAAATATTTAAGTTTCAACTCTTCTAAAAACTGCGGTGACTCAAAAAAAAATTAAAAAATAAATAAAAGTTTTTATAAAAAAATATCAGTTTAACTACTTGTTTTTTTTTTTATTTTGTTTTTTAATAGTTTAAAAAAATATATCAGTTTAAAAACACTTTTTTAATTTTTTTTTAAATTTTTTTTTAACTAATATTTTTTTAAACTAATTTTTTTATAAAAACTTTAATATTTTTAATTAATTATTTTTTAACTATTTATTTTTATAAAAACTTATTTTTAATATTTTTTTTTAATTTTTTTAATTAGAATTTTGTAAATCACTTTTTTTATAAACAAATTGAATTTTGGAGCTTCTTTGAAATATACAAAAATATCAGTTTAAATACTTGTTTTTTTTATTTTTTTTTTCAATAGTTTAATTTTAACTTTTTTAATTTAAATTTTTTTTTTAACTAATTTTTTTATAAAAACTTTAATATTTTTTAATTAAATTTTTTTTAACCATTTATTTTTATAAAAACTTATTTTTAATATTTTTTTTTAAATTTTTTTAATTAGAATTTTGTAAATCACTTTTTTTATAAACAAATTGAATTTTGAAGCTTCTTTGAAATATACAAAAATATCAGTTTAAATACTTGTTTTTTTTTTTTTTTTTTTAATAGTTTAATTTTAAATTTTTTTTTAACTAATATTTTTTTAAACTAATTTTTTTATAAAAACTTTAATATTTTTTAATTAAATTTTTTTTAACTATTTATTTTTATAAAAACTTATTTTTAATATTTTTTTTAATTAATATAGAATTTTGTAAATCACTTTTTTTATAAAAAAATTGAGTTTTGGAGCGACTTTGAAATCTAAGGGATTCAGCTGTTTCAGCTTTTTAAGCTCACGTAAATCTGAATACTTTTCGAAATATATTGACGAAAATCTTAGAATATATTATAATAAATTTTATAATTTCGTTGGAAGTTGGAAACAGTTCCGTTTTTATTTTATATGGAGAGTAGTGTGCTTTCGCATTAATTCTTTCATACTTTCGTAAAGTTTGGCTCGGCAAACAGCTTTCTTGTTCCCTCTTGACAAATTGTCTCCCTTAATAACATAAAAAATGTGTTGATAACTCTTGAAATTTTGAGTAAAGGTGGAGGAAAAAAACATTTCATTTCAAGAACTCAGGGTACGTCCAAAGGCAAACCTTTAATAACTGAATCATCGGGCTGCAGCTGAAGTTCACGAGGCAATGAAGGAGCTTTTGAAATTTTCTTGATTGGAGTGCAAGTGATTTATATTCTATATCTTATTAAAAAAGCAAAGGAAATTTGGAAAAAGTATATTGCAAAATTTCACGAAATTCTTTTGGGTATTTGAAAATTAGGAAAAAAAACAACGAAAAAATAATAACAGGTGGCTACTAAACCATTCTTGAGTTTTAATATTACGTTATTTGAATGCGCCCACTTCATAATCCTGCTCTACCAGCTGCCTGTCGTGCATATGCACACAGTCCATATACTTGTAATCACGCGTGTTTTATTTTCACCCCACCTTCCCCCTATGCTATTCACACAATTTAGTTATTTCTACGAAACCTGAAAACACAAGTCAATTAAGCAGTTATTACCCAATTTGTAAGACTTTGTTGACAACTTCGCAATTACAGTTAGGAAGCAAATATCGGAAATGGAGACAGGCGAAAGAGTGCGTGACTTTCGGTTGTATCCATCACATGGAAACTTTAAAAATATAAGAAAATCAAGTTTCTAAAACAAATATTATAAAAAAATAAAAATATGGAGAGCAGGAATACAATTTTTTAAACACGAAACGCCAAGCTAACTATGGTGGAAAGCTTGGTGGTATCGTGCCACTCGAAACACTGGTATATGGCACATAGATAATGAAGAGCGGCGGGCCTTGAGTGTAAGTAAGTGTCATGTGCCTTGATGTGATGCAGGCAGCAGCTCCACAAAGCGAACAAGAACGACGAAGGCGCGAAAAAATTATTTTAATAATTTAATAGAAAAAAAAAAACAGGCCACCGACGTAGCGGAATGCGTTGGTGCGTGACTACCATTCGGAAGCGCGTAGGTTCGGATCTCCGTGCATAAAACAACAAGTGATAGAAATAGTTGTTTTCTAATAGCGGTCGCCCCTCGCCGGGCAAAGGCAAACCTCTGAGTGCATTTCTGCCAAAAGCGCCTCATAAAAACCATTTGCCGTTTGCCTGAAATATAATAAATAAATAAAAAATATGGTAAAATACCACTTAAGGCCACCGGGTTCAGAAATTTCACAAAAATCGATTTTTTGTCTTTTCGATGTTTCGTAAGTATACGAGGTGTGTTCAAAAAGTATCGCGAATTTTGAATTTTCCCAGGTTTCGATTTTTTTATGGCGATATGATGATATTCATGTCTCTCACTCATGCCGACGAGTTCGGCCATTTTGAATGTTCAGTTAATTGTTGACAGCTGTTTTGCTTGCACGTGTTTCGGCTCATCTTCGATTTTTAACTATTCAAAAAGATGGATCAAAGAACCTGTATCAAATTTTGAGTGAAAAACGAAACGCGAATGCATTCCGAATGTTGACTGTGTCATACGCAGAAGCTACTTTGGACCAAAGCAACGTTTATCGGTGATAGAAAATGGTCTCAGAAGGTCGAGAAGATGTGAACGACGAAAAGCGTGCTGGACGCCCGAGCACTTCAACAACAGACGAAAAAATTGATGAAGTGAAGAAAATGGTATTGGCCAATCGTCGAATCACCGTTAGAGAAGTTGCTGAGGACCTACACATATCGATTGGCTCGTGCTATTCGATTTCGACTGCGATTTTGTTCAATGATTTGGGCATGAGATGGATCGCCGCAAAATCCGTCTCAAGACCGACAAAAGCGCGCCAAGTTCGGTTGAATGTAAAAGTTTTGCTTACCGTTTTCTTCGATTGCAGGGGCGTTGTGCATCATGAGTTCTTGCCACAAGGTAAAACGGTCAATAAGGAATATTACCTGCAAGTTACTCGTATGCGCAATTTGCGCGAAGCAATCCGCCAGAAACGCCCGGATTTGTGGAAGTACCAAAATTGGCTCTTGCATTACGATAACGCCACTGTTCACACATCGTTGCTTGTGCGTGACTTTTTGTCCGAAAACAACGTACTAATGATGCCACAGCCACCGTATTCCCCAGATCTGGCGCCCTGTGACTTTTTCTTGTTCCCGAAACTGAAGAGGCCCATGAAAGGACGACGCTACGCTACGATTGACGAGATAAAGACGGGCTAGATATTAACCAATAAATAAATAATTTTTGGAAAAACACAAAATTCGCGATACTTTTTGAATACACCTCGTAGTTTTTTCAGAATATACTGGGAAATTTTCATGCGGAAATTCCCATTATAGCTTCTACAGCCCGTTAACTAAGTAGAGACTAGACTAGACTAGCATGCGAATCGCCTGAAATGGCAATCCCCCGTAATAGAATCGTGTATTTCGTTTTTTTTTATATAAAAAAACTGAAAAAAATGATTTTTAGTGTCTCAAATGCAAGACCGCGCCATTTCGACAAATTTTGATTTTTTATATTCTGGTACGGAACATAGCTACAGTTATACTAATTAATAATTTTTTTTGTTTTTGTGTTTCAAATAAATGGAAGAGCCAAAATAGACAACACCGTCCAGGTCAAATTTTTCGGGAGTTGATCCTCTAGCGCCATTTTTAAAATTTTTAAAACAAAAAAATTTATTTTTGTATGTAAAAGAAGTTAAAAAAAGCCTAAATAATTTAAATATCGTTTATCGTTTATTGTAAAAAAAAATCCTGAAAATACCCAAAATTTTTGAGCTCTACATCGCCGGGACCCATTAAGCAGCTCTCCGACTGTGTATGATTCCTTTCCTTTAACAGAAGGGTGAAACTCTACCCATGACAGCAATAGCGAGAAAATAGCAAAAGAGTCATGGTTTTCAATCGCTTCTTTCATTATCCTTTTAGAGCGCACTAACAAAACTCTTCTTCCTTCTTGAAAGGGAAGCATCTGGGATTTTCTCTGTAGTCTTTAGGCGATGTAAGTTTGCAGTCTCTTAAAGTTAAAGCATCTCGAATGATGTGGAACTTTTTCAATAAACTTACATACATATAAAACCAATACTCGCACTCATTTCACTAGTCGCAGTAATCGCAGTCGCGCACTGAACTGTGCGGAAAAATATTTTTCCTTGGCTTCAACTCATTTTCGCAGTTGACCAGTTTATTACAGGTTAGCCGGCCAACTGGCTACTTATCGACCTTGACTTAGTCTCGAATAAAAGTATAAAATATGAGAGAGATTATATAATTCAAAAATGTTGAAACTTTCTATGTGTCACTAAACTTGAATAACATACACACACATGCATATCCATAAGCCTGTATGTGTGAGAAAAAATGCAAAATATTTTCTATGACTGTAAGAAATAGGTAAATCTTAATTAGTGGCTGAAAACATAAAAACAAAAATATGAACTGAAACTGAAACTGAAGAAAAACTCAAATCATTCATCACTTGCTTGTTTAGCATTTAAAAAATGCCCAAAGAAACCATGATAAACAAAGCAAAAAGGAGGGCAATTGAAACCCAGCTGATGACGCGCCAATTTTTCTCCTTTTTTGTTTATTTGTGGGCTGAAATTGACAAGTGACTGAGTGAAATGCTGCTACTCTGTGCCACTAACTTTTCCCTTCGACCGAGACGCTTTTGTTATCGAACGCGAAGTTGTGTAAACAAAAGACCGGAGAAAAAACGCATACTTGTATCCATACGAGTACTCACATGCACACATACATGCATACATGCGTGCGCTACCTGCTCTTAAATGTGCCGCTGAGTAGTTTTCAATGTTAATTGCAACAATAACAAAAGCTTCATAGCGGTGAATGCCGATGGGCTTACCAGTTCAGTAAATAGAGGCAGTTCGTTGTTGCTCAGTAGCCGTCACACTCAGCTGCAGATCAGTTATGTAATTTCTCGGCTTCAGTTTCGGTTTCATACAGGAATGCTGGATGTGTGGTTTTTCCCCTCAGCAAGTTTTCGGCATTTTCTTCGACATGTCGTTATTGAATATTTCATATTATGCATGCATTACATATTTTTTTAATTCTAATAATTTTTTTATAACAAACTTGAAATTTGCGGATGACACAGTCCTAATGGTAGCTCATAAAGATACAAAACTCGCAAGCAAAATTTACAAAACGAGTTAAATGTTACATTAAACTGCTTCGAAAATTGGAACATCAAATTTAAAGCAGATACAAAAAAACAGGTAAACTACAGAAACAGAAGCACAACCACCACCGAACCAATTAGGCAAAATATCTGGGCATTACGATTGACTCCAAATTAAACTCGCAGGAGCAAATAAAGAAAAAATGAACGGAAATGAATAATTGTTTTAAGAAATCTTACTGGCAGCTTGGATCCCAGTCCAAATTATCATCGCAAAATAAAATACTTATTTATCGAACGACATTTGCACTGATTTGGAAATGTGGAATTGAGGTTAGGAGCCCTGCTACAAAAAGTAATCTAAGTTTACTAAAACGTGCCACTAGTTACTCAAAGGGATCAACATGTTCTTTTTGGTTCATGCC
Organism: Anastrepha ludens; assembly: GCF_028408465.1. Taxonomy (NCBI): domain Eukaryota; kingdom Metazoa; phylum Arthropoda; class Insecta; order Diptera; family Tephritidae; genus Anastrepha; species Anastrepha ludens. The sequence continues at coordinate 106,659,425 of NC_071499.1, forward strand.
GTCATTGGGTTCTGGTGGAAGTCAGATCTATAAACTCCATGTGGAAATAATTGTGTATTGGACATAGGCGCGGCTTGTTTTTCAAGTAGATCATAGGGCCTGCTTGATGTATTGTACAAATGGCTAAGACAGATCGGGCGGAGGGAGTTAACCCTGCTAAAAAATCCCCCTAACCCAAGGTGTCATGCGATCCGTACTTATTGGATGGTTTGCAGTTAGTGGGGTTTTTCGACTGTATTTCTACGGAGCTACCCCGATATGCATGACCATGACCTTGCCGTAGTATGGGGCACTGCCATGGTCGACCATTATGTTTCCTCTTCCCTTTATGAGATCACCATGTCTGCTATGGTGGACGGTGATCGTACGAAACAGATGGAGTCTCTAAAAGAAAAAGAAAATATCTTTGGACAAGCAGTCCTTAAATGCAAAGGAAGCTATAGATTCGGTGAAAGTGTCAGTACAACTAAGCCATTCACGAGTAGCCCATTTCGTACCACGGACGCTGACGCTGAGAACGAACCTGGCAACAGTAGAAGTGATGGTACAAACAAAATATCTTTGGATAAGAAGTAAAATTTTCGTACCACCAATACCGTAACTAGCCCTGGTAAAGGTGGTAAACCCGACTCGAAAGCGACTGATATCTTCGCAGTAGCAGATCCTGCGCGGCATGGGTTCCAGGAGAAGCGTGCAGCCTTCAGGCTACTGGATCGCTAAAAACCTGCACGAGGTGGGGGGAGTGATCTGATCAACAGAAGGACTCTTTCAGCTGAGCGACAAGGGTAACGGAGGAGTCTCCTCGGGCCTCTGAACCGAACGCAAAAAGTCAGTTGTCCAGGCAGATATCTACAGCCAGCCAGAGCCGTTGATGTAATGGCGAAGATCGATGGGATTTAGTTTAGAGCAATGGCCTTGGCTGCCGAAGAAAGGAACACAGGAGCAGTGACCTTAATCGTCTAGCTGCTAAAGTCGGACATTAACAGAGAAAGAGCTCAACAGTCTCTTTATTCTTCTGCAATGGGGGTTAAATGGTAAACTTAGATTTTCCGCGCGTGTGCCGATCGTCCAATGGCCGTTAATCACAGTTACGAGTTTGAAGACTTTTTGAGTCTTTCGTGTATTGTACTAAAGCCACGGGGTTCTCGAAATAGCACACGAATAGATGGAGCTGCATCTTCCTGAGAAATAAGTTGTGCAATTCCCGTTTAAAAACAGTCAGGGGGATGCGGATGACAGGCTAAGAGGTCTGTGACACCAATTCACTCCCTTTCCTGTCAAGCACGTCAGCAATTTCATTTCCTTCTAGGTTCCTCCGTCCTTTCAGTTACTTTATGGTTATTGTTTAATTGTTAATTTTAATACACCACTTTTGACTTAAATGTTAGGTGACAACACAGATAATTTTAATTAAAGCTTTGTTAATTCTTTTGAACATATTTTTTAGATTAATTGAATAATTAAATATTCTTATTAATTAAATTTTTTTAATTAAATAGCAACGCCTTTTAATAATACTTATTATTGATTAAAGTCACCTTCGTATTTACATTAAGATAACTCTGTGGGCAAAAGGTAAGGTGAATTTAGTTGTAAAATAAAAAATCTTTATTTATTCTTGTAAATAAATTTCATCCCCTTCAAAATAATCCCCTCTCAAATAGTCCATTTCCGGTATAGCCATCAGCATTTTCTTCGATTCAGCTTTTATCTCCTCAATCGACTCGAAACGCGTTCCCCGGAGTGGTCTCTTGAGTTTTGGGAATAACCAGAAGTCACACGGAGCCAAATCAGGCGAATACGGTGATTGCGGAACGATATGCGTGGATTTTTTGGCGAAATGGTCACGAAGAACGAGTGCAGTGTGAGACGGTACATTATCGTGATGCAAAAACCAAGAGTTGTTGGCCCATAATTCTGGTCTGTTTAGACGAATTGCTTCACGTAAACGACGCATAACGCTCAAATAATATTCCTTATTAACAGTTTGGCCACGTGGAAGGAATTCATAGTGCACCACACCACGAAAATCGAAAAAAACTGTCATCATGACTTTTATTTTTGAACGACTTTGACGTGCTCCTTTCGGTCTGGCCTCGCCTTTAGCACGATATTCGCTTGATTGGTCGGTTGTTTCAGGGTCGTAAGCATAAATCCAAGTCTCATCTACCGTAATGATGCATTTGAGTTTGTCCTGATAGTCTGAAAGCATTGTTTCACACACATCAACGCGACGACTTTTTTCCAAGAAATTGAGAGTTTTCGGTACCAAACGAGATTTGACTTTTCGTAGGCCCAAATGGTCTTCCAAATGGTTTTCACAGATCCTTCTGATATTCTGATCATATCAGTAAGGTCTTTAACAGTCAACCGACGATTTTTGAGCACTAACTCCTTCACTTTATTGACGTGTTGGTCATCTGTTGAAGTCGATGGTCGTCCGGAGCGCTCCAAGTCATCAACACGTTCTCGACCCTTTTTGAAGTATTTGTACCACTTATACAAATTTTTCTGCGACATGGTCGAATCACCAAATGCCTTCTGCAACATGCTAAACGTTTCCGCAGTCGGAATTTCATTCCTCTGCTCAATCAAATCAGACATTGTAAAAATCGAAAAATGCACTCAGGGTCGTTTGGTAAACACAAGCGTAAATATATTACTGATAATGACATTCACATGAAAGTTGGCCCAGATGTTATTAACAGTGCTGCCAACTCATGGAAAAAATAACTAGAGCGAAATTTTAATCCCGTGAAGTTTGACAAATAAATTCACCTTACTTTTTGCCCACAGAGTTATATTTTTTTTACAATCAGTTTCTTAATTTCAAACAAAAAAAAAAAACTAGCAAAAACTATTTGCTTATTAAAGCTCGTTAAGGTACCTTTCATTTGATAGCTCTGCCTTCATATTCAACTAAAATGTGTAATAAATAGCTATTTTTGTAGTAAAATTCAAGTAACAACGCTTGCAAAAAATTATTCTTGGAAAAGATTTTTCTTAAAAATATTTGCCTGAATTCTAATGCTGCAATATAATTATCTATTTTTATGTCATAAACTTTTTTCAAATACATACAACCTGGCTAAAAGTAGTACGAGTATTACGCACAAGCCATCGCCGATTCAAGCCTGCATAAAAGTTGAACCCATTTTGTTGGCTCATTAAATTACACTTATTACACTTACAACAACAAAAACTTGACTTTAGTGTCATATTTAATTTAATTGATTTTAAACTAATGAAAAAAATGCATAACGCAGCGATTGGAAATAACAGTTTTTATGTTTCTATTGAATAGAATGCAAGTTTTCTGCCACTGAACTGACTTGCACAACTTCCAAATGTTAGCTGCACGCCGTGGCTTATCTCTTATATATTTGTGCATGACATACAAGCTGTGGGTTCTGTGTTCGCTCACTAATGTCCACAATAAACAGCATTGCCTGTCGACAGGCAATGACTAAACTCCGCGTGCATTTCTATAATGAAAAGTTCCTCATGAAAAACCATCTGCCGTTCGGAGGCGGTATTTCACTGTGTAGGTAAGTGTGTAAAACAATTAAACCACACAACACAGATAGAAGAAGTGGAAAACTTGGCTTAAACACCACTCGCAGGTATTTGTGCCAGTCTCTTATAATAATTTGTTTGCTTTCGGTTACTGAAATTATCCAAGTGCTTGTCTTACTTTCAGCTTCAAATTCATTTCTTCCATACTTTTGCACAGTTTTCTGTGTGTGACAGTTTCGTCATCCTAATAATAAATAGCTAATAATAAATTTTATATGAGGCACGAATGCATTATTGTTGACTCTAATTGCAGCTCAGTCTATTGCTGCTTCAGCCTTTCATTATGCGAGACAATTTTTTAGGAGGTCATATGCGCATTTGTTTAAAATGTACAAGTCAGTAAGATTTACAATTCAACAGCTTAATTACACAAACAGACATATCTCGAATTCCGGTTACATAATAATTTATCTGCTGCATTTTACTCAATGTAGTGATATAGAGCCACATACCTAGTATTTGAAGTAAGTGTACCTAGCACGAGAAGATGGATGGTGAAGATTATAGGCTTGTTGGTTAACTTTTCGGTTATGAATCGTCAAAAATTATATCATAGAAAGTTTTTTCTAATCACGTTTATATCTAGAAGTTAAATCTTTGGGTGCATTTTTTGCGTTAAAAAAATATATCTACTAAAAATTTTTTGTCGTTTGGAAGCGAAATATCACTTTATCTCTTTAAAATTATTAGGTCTATTTATTCCCAACAAATTAAAAAAAAAAATCAAGAAAAAAAAATGTTGAACACCTAAGCAAAAAATTTTTGAAGCAGAAGAATAGAATTTCGAGGAAATTATTTTTTCCTGGTGATGAAATTTAGTCGTCTATTTTTGCGTATTTCGAAGGTCTGCCAATAACGACTTTTTTATGATGTTTATGCTCTTTACTTTATGAAATTCAATTGGGAGAAGATATGATAATGAGGAAAAATAAAATCATATTTAATTTCCTCCTCATTCCACAAAGTTACACTTAATACCTTCATGCACTGCTCTGGTTGCATACAAAAACGTAATCTCGTTTAAATTTTTGCTATTCAGATAATAAATATTAAATCGTGGCTGAACTGCTTATGAAATTGCACGCATAATTACATTACACAATGTAATTAAGAGTGATCACAGGTGGAAGTTGAGCGAACTTTCAGTTTGATTTTAGGAATAGACGAATAGAAATGCATCAAATGCTGCGCTAAAGCGATTAATGCCAATGGCAAGATGGAAAGAACGATTTACTATCAGTGATACCGTGTTTGAATTAATTAAATCGCAGATGGATTATTTGGAGCCTTCAGAGACGATACAAATTTTTAAATTTTGGAATCAATTTAATGCATTTCATACATATTTTCTATAATTTGATTTCGCTTCAATTGCTATTTTCTAGAGACTATGTAGCCTTGTTTGTAGTATATGGATGGATCGAAACTCCAGTGGACTATATCTGATAATTAAAAAAATGTATAATGCATTCTAGTACTGCTTTAAAATGATCGAAGGCACATAAAATAGGAGCAAAATGTTGGCCAAACGAAAACTGTGATAAAAATAACTTATAAGCAAAATACTAAAACACAAAAAAAAACATAAACAAAAAAAAAAGTAAAAATAAAAAATTAAAAAAATAAGTAAAATAAAAGAGAAATAAATTAAGTTTAAATTTAAATTAAATAAAATTCAAAATAATTAAATGAAGCAACACAATAAAATAAAATATATTAATATAATAAAATAAAAATTAGGTAGAAATATATAAATAATAAAATAAAACAAAAAAAAAAACTAAATAAAATAATATAAAAAATTAAATTAAATAAAAACAGGGAAGCAGAGATCAGATCGACACCAAAGCAAGCAAATAGAACAAATTTAGCAGCAACTGACATTTCTATGAAGAAACAAATTATTGAAAAACGAAAGTTAAAAAAAAGATGGCAAAAAACTAGATCACCTGACGGCAAGAGAAAACTAAACTTAGCCACAAAAATTCTTAAGGATACTTTAAACAAAAGAAATAACAAAGAAATCGAAAACTATTTGAAGAACCTGACTCCCAACAAAGATACAAACTACAATACAATTCCTCTTAACCGGTCACCTCGGGACTGCATACCTGGCCGGTTGCCGTTTTGGCCGCTTAAGGGGGTAGTATGGTTAATTCGGTGTAAAACAAGCATATTTTTCGAAATTTTTTTTGTCGACACAGTTGATTTATTCAAAATTTTAAAATTACTTCATTATAAAGTCATATTTAAAGAATATTGTGTGAAATTTTCATTGATTTTTATGAAGAAATGAGTTGGTGGCAGCGAATCTTCGCGGACGTCTCATAAAAAAGTTTTATTGCGGTGTCCCTCAGAACTCATTACTGGATCAACTAAAATCAAAAAACCAAATTGATTTCATCAGCTAATAAAGTTTCGCAGGTAACAACGTCGAATTTTTTTTTTTTTTTTTTTTTTTTTTTTTTTTGTTTTTTTTAAAGCGCTTTGAAGTCAAAACACCGATTTTGCATAAAAAAAAACTTGAAAACTTTGTTGTTTTAAAATATGACAAAATTTAAAAAAAAAAAAAAACTCGACGTCATTACCATGAATAAAGTAAAGAAACAAAAAAACCAAATTTGAAAAGAATCGGTGCAGTAGATATGAATCTACAGTGGACACCGACCGTAAAAAAGGCAAGTGTGAGAGAAACGCGTTTAAAGATTTTCGGCAGCGTGAAATCCGGTTGGAGAGGTAGATACTTAATCCTTTGTGTCTTTGTCAATTTTACTCTAATGCACTTCAAACTTTCACACAATAATCTTAAGATGTTATAGAATAATTTAAAAAAAAAAAAAAAAAAAAAAAAAAAATACCATACTACCCCCTTAATCCGACGTGTACTTGTATAATATATTGTATACATACATATAAAAAAATGGAGAAGCACTTTTTACATATTAATGTATTTCATATTTACATATGTTAATGTGTCACATCAATAAAATATAAGTGTAATAATTATTTTTTGAAAAAGTCTGTGATTTTCTTCTGCTTTTTAACCTTCAGTGAATTTCTGAATGCGACATCCCTCCATTTTCTAATCACCAAAACGTCTAATGCTGTTGACTTATGTTGCTGCTCAATGTATTTCAATGCAATTTCCATCTCATTTTTGGCTTCTTCATGAGAAACTGTTTTCTCCTCTTCAACATCACTACTCTCATCATCTTCCTCTTGTTCTTTGTTTGCTAAATCTATGATTTCGTCATCATTCAAAAATTCATTTTCAGGGTGTTCGTCACAATTTATCATCCAATTTTCCACATCTTCTGCCTGTAATGATTCGTTACCCGATAACTTTTGAAGGTCTTGTAAAGTAGATTTGTTTTCTCCTTCTTCAGTCCCTGCAATATTCGAGATCACAATTAGATTCTCAACATCTGGTCAAAGTTTTCTCCAAGACTTAACAAACGTTGAAGAGGGCATTTCTTAAAATGTTGTAGCTAACATATAGATAACGTCCTTGATATTGATATTTTTGATGACTTCTAAAAGACCTTTGTCTCTCCGAATGTTGCAGAATTTCAGAAACAAGTTTACGCCTGTATCGTCTTTTTAAGCTTTCGATCACTTCTTGGTCCATTGGTTGCACTAAGCTTGTCACATTAGAAGGAAGATAAACTAATTTTATGTCATCTACAGCGCAGTCATAAGGATGGGTTAGAGCATTATCTAACACAAGAATTGCTTTAATAGGCAAGTTTACACTTTTTAAATGTTTTTTAACTTTTGGAACAAACTCCAAATTAAAGCACTCTTTAAACAAGTCTGAATTCATCCACGCTGATTTTTGTGACTTATAATAAACCGGAAGGGAGGATGGATTCAAGTTTTTGAATGCCCGTAGCTTAGCAGACTTGCCAATAACGAAAAGAGGAATTTTATGAGTCCCTGCTGCATTCGAACAAACGGCCACTGTAATACGTTCTTTGTTCTTTTTGAAGCCAGAGGCAGACTGTTCATGACTGCCTAGAAAAGTTGTTTCTGGTAACATTTTAATGTTTAGCCCGGTCTCGTCCATATTATAGACTTGTTCTGGAGATAATACCTCTGTTTTAACCATTTCACCAAACTTAGTCTTGAATTCTGTCGCACCAGAAGTATCAGCAGACATTTTTTCTCCACTTACATGTGCGAAATGAATTCCGTGTCGCTTCTTCCATCGATTAAGCCAACCATCACTTGCCACAAAGTCACCTCCAATATTAAACTTCTGGTGGATAGCCAAAGCTTTTTCTTTCAAAATTGGGCTGCCAATCGGTGTACCTCTTCGACGTTCCTGAAGAAACCAGATCCACAAAGCTTCATCGACGACCTCGCAAATCGGGTTTTTTCTCGTACAACGGCTACCCAGAACTCCTATCTCTTCGCCAGTCATTTACAGTGCTTTTTCCAACATTAAATTCTGTACATAGTTTCGCTACGGATTCACCATTATCAATCTGCCTTAGCACTTTTAAACGTGTATCCATCGAAACCACAAATCGTTTGCGCTTTGCACTCATTGCTAAGGAAAGAACTATGTTATGTCCGTACCTACAGCAAAAACAAACCTAATTGATCAAAACGACAAACGACAAAATCCTATCTAACATCGTTTATAGTTTACATCGCCGGGATCTCCCCGCAATATCGGGGGAATCCCAGCCGCATCGCCTCGCCGGTGAATTTCTTGGAAAATATTGCATTGCGCTCGGCTGTTGTAAACAGGCCGGTTAATCCGTCGACCGGTTAATGCGAAGCCGGTTAAGAGGAATTATACTGTACTCTCTTTGGAAATGTACTAAAACATTAAAAACCCAAATAAAACATCAACCACCAATAAAGAAAGATCACAATTCATGGGCCGTTACAAAAGAGGAATAGCGAAAACTTTAGCAAAATACTTTGAAGAGGTTCTATCAAATGACGAAGAAAAGAAAATTGACAACCAAAACAACTACCATTATGACTTTACAAAAATAAAAAGGCCGAATACACACGAAATAATAGCTTGCATCAAAAAAGGACTAAAACATAAAAAAGCACCCGGATATGACTTGATAACAGGAAAAGCATTAGTGGAGCTACCAACCAAGGCATATATATTTTTGCGAAACGTTTTCAATGCCATGTTTCGCTTGCAATATTTTCCGAAACTCTGGAAAGTGGCAGAGATTATTGCATTGCCAAAACCGGGTAAAGATCCAACTACCGTATCATCTTATAGACCAATAAGCTTACTACCGACAATATCTAAAATTGCTGAAAAATTACTGCATGGTCGACTAAGCCAATTTCTGGGGGAAAAAAACGTATAATACCGGATCATCAATTTGGATTTAGAAACAAACATTCGACTATCCAACAGATCCATAGAATTACAAATAAAATCCAATCAGACCTTGAAAACAATCGTTATTCTGCGGCAGTATTCTTAGTCGTAGTTAAAGCGTTTGACAAAGTGTGGCACAAAAGCTTACTCCACAAAATAAAAATAATGATTCCTTTTGACTACTATCTTACCAAAAAAAGCTACCTAACTAACCGAAGTTTCTATATTAAATATGACAATCAATGTTCAGATATTCATCAAATAACTGGTGGAGTTCCGCAAGGAAGCGTTCTTGGCCCTCTACTATATGTTTTATTCACCGCAGATATACCACCTCCTGACGAAACTATTTCATCAATTGCTACGTTCGCAGACGATACAATACTACTGGCATCGGACAAAAGCTTAACTATCGCTACTGAAAAACTGCAGCGATACACAAATGCAGTTAAGGAATGGTTTGATAATTGGTGGCCTAAAAATAAATGAAGACAAAACCGTACAGGTTATATTTACTAACAAAACAAAATTTACCGCAGTTCCAATTAAAATAAATGGTAAAGCAATTACAATTAAATCAACTACTAAATACCTTGGACTACATTTGGATTCGAAACTGAATTGGAATCACTACATAAAGCAAAAGATCAAACAAATAAAAGAAAAACTTCGACAGCTTCATTGGTTAGTCTGCTCTAAATCCAGACTTACTATACAGAACAAGCTATTATTGTACAAAGCCATGATTAAACCAATTTGGCTATATGGACTACAGGTGTGGGGAACGGCTAAAAAGTCTCATATACCTACTGCTCAAATATGAACGAGACGTTATCAATAAAACGGTCCGCGGAAGACATATGGCAAAAATAAATTTTTTGTTTTTTGGTAGGACTGTTATAAGCTTACATGGCAAATTTCAGCGTGATATGTCACATAGTTTGTTTTCTGTGCTACTGTAAACAAGTCAAGCTATATGCCATATGTCATCCGCGGACCGTTTTACTGATAACGTCTCGTTCATATTTGAGCAGAAGGTAGTAAAAATTCAACGACAACAATCGAAGATTCTTCGAATTTTGACCATGTCTGACAGGTACACGAAAAATGATGACATGCACAGGACTTTTAATATAGCAACAGTAGACGAGGAGACCAAAAAATAGAAAGAAGCCACTTTGAAAAAATACAGGAACACAATAATGCAGAAATCAACAAACTTCTGCAAAGGGGAAAAAACACTGAAAGACGCTTAAAGATAACTCGACCAAGCGACTTAATGAATGCTAGAAAATAATAAATATGCAAAGGGATTGCTGTTATATTGTTGTACAATTGTAATTATGTAGAGCAAAACTTGTATTGAATATTATTTAATTGTATATTATTTCGTTTATTTTAATTTTTATCGCTTTGGCACTCGTCATTAAGCGATGTATGTAAATCCTGGCCAAATTGTTAAACAACGTACTTAATGTCAATGGACAGATGTATAAAATAAAGGGGAACAAAAAAACAAAAAAAATAAAATAAAAAAATTAAAATAAATCGAAAAACTAAAAATGTAATGAAATTGATTCAAATAAAATAAAATAGTAAAAAATAAAATGAAATCAAATCAAAATAAATTAGAAACCAAAAATTGTATAAAAATAATTCAACATAAAATAAAATATATAACAAAATATTAGTTACAAATAAAAGGAATTTAAAATTAAATAACAAATAAAATAAATAAAAAAATAAAACAATTAATAAAGAATAAAAAACTAATTATTTAATTTTTAAAGCTGATGGCCTAGTCGCTAATGCTTTTTCATTCTTTGTGATTGTAATTCATTACTTTTCCAATTTTCAAATACAAACAAAAAAAAAAAAACAAAAAAAAAAAAACAAAAAAAAAAAATTTATTTAATATAAAAAAAAATTTAACAAATATCAAAATTAAATGAAATAAAAAATAAGAACTAATATATAAAAATAAAATACAACAAAATCAAATGAAAAATAAAATGTGAAATGAAATAAAAGAATAATTGTAAACTTTTAATTAAATATGACAATAAAAAAACGAAAACCAAATATTTGATAGCCACTGAAAAACTTAAATCGTGTAAAATAAAACAAATACATAATACAATAAATTTAAAAAATACAAAAATATTGTACAATATGTGAAAATACAATATAATAAAAAATACAAAATATTGTATCACCAAATGAAATAAAAAATTAAACAAAATCAAGTAAAACAAGAGAAAAATAGGTAGGTAGGTCTGTCGGGGAGTGAGCAGCCAAAATAGGCATCCCTCACAGTATACACAGCCACAGTTGTAAACAACCAGAGAAAAAGGAAACGATTATCCATTTTCTCTGTGAATGATCTGCCCTGCGGAAGGAGAGAATGTCAACCCTGAGCACACCACTGTTCGAGAGTCTCGAGCAACTGTCTGGCTTAGACGTCAACAACCTAATAAGATTCTTAAACTCCACAGACTGGATATAGTCAGGCTGTAAATAACCATAAAACAAGTTGGAAGGGAGGATGTGGCAACAAAATGTTGCGGAAGCGCTAGTTGGATTCTGGATGAGTCACCAACTTCAACCAACCTGATAGGTAGGCAGAAAATAAATCACAGTAGCAGTTTATCTTCTACTCCTGGCTATTTCATTTTGTTTTAAGTGCGCGACTACACACGTTGACGTCATGGAAGAGTCTAGTAAAGGCAAAGATTGTCGGTTTCCACACACATGAGTCCTGAAGCTAAGAGATGGTAGTCATTCCATTCCCATTTTTCTTTCCCTATCCTTAGTATACTTTTTTCCTCTCTTTCTCCCCTGGGCTGGAGTAAGGTGTCATACGACCCGTGTCGAGGCTGGGGGCCCACAGTCCATCAAATAGCCCATTCGCAAACTGATTATACAGAATACCTGGCGAGCTTCTGTACTACCTGAGCGGTCGGCACTCGTCAGTGATTTTTCGAGATCAAACATCAAACTAGAGTAAGATTAAGCAAGGTGTACCGCAGGGTGGTGTCTTTTCTCCCTTGCTGTTCAACTTCTATATCTCGAAGCTGCCCCAACCACCAGTGGGAGTTTCCCTAATCTCATACGCTGACGACTGTACGATAATGGCGTCGGGCAATGACATCGATGGCCTGTGTTCCACAGTGAACAACTACCTCACCAACCTTTCTCGCTTTTTCATTGCGCGGGCATCTCCAACTTTCCCCCACCAAGTCCACGGCGACCCTCTTTACCACCTGGACAAAGGAGGTCAAGCTGTTCCTTAAGTTAGTTATTGCAGTCGACGACACACCAATTCCGACGGTAAGCAACCCCAAAATTTTGGGTGTAACCTTTGACAGCTTGCTCTCCTTCTATGCGCACACAACCGCAATTGCCACTACAGTCCAAAATCGCAACAAGGTCCTCAAAGCGCTTGCCAGCAGCACTTGGGGCAAAGACAAAAAACTGTTGCTTTCGACATTTAAGACAATTGGTCGGCCGGTTCTGAACAATGCTGCGCCTGACTGGTCGCTTGGAACTAGTAATACGCAGTGGATAAAGCTACAGACATGCCAAACTACTGCCATTCGGACAGCGACCCGTTCAACACCTTCACAACGAGGCACAAATGCTCCCTGTAGTGGAGCATAACGAACTGCTCAGCAAGCAGTTCCTGCTAGGATGATACCGTATGTTTCACCCCTACAGACACCTGCTTGAGCCTGAGCCGCCTCCCAGGCAGGTCAGGAGACACCTTTTAGACTACGCTAACGAAATCCGGGACACAACTGACCGCAATCTACTGGACCGGACAGTATTTCGACAATCAATAAACGACATCCACCGGGAGACCGTCACCACCTTCATGAACTCCCGTCCTGTGAATGCCGTAATCGGAGTCCAACCACCACCTATTGCAGACGAAGAGCTCCAGCTTCACCGTGAGACACGTGTAACACTGGCACAATTACGTTCTGGATACTGTAGCAGGTTAAACTCTTACATATCCAGAATTAACCCCGACATTCCAAACACATGTCCGGCATGTGAAGCTAGCCCGCACGACACTAACCACCTCTTCACATGCCCCCTAAAACCAACTCATCTAACACTCCTCTCCCTCTGGACCCAACCTGTCGAAACAGCATGTTTCCTAGGCCTACCCTAGATGAGCTAGACGAAGACGACCGGTGATATGCCCTACACTGACGGGGCTACCATTACTGTTAAAACAACAACAATAACAACAACCTTCTGTATTATCCAGCCTTACTTACACCACACAGATGCCTCTGTGCGAGTGGGCCTTCCCTTGCTCAACACTCGTGAGACCAAAATGGAATCTTCTAAAATAAAACTGAATAAAATCATTTTAAATTAAAGTATAAAATAAAATATAAATAAAATATATTAAAATGGAAGAATAAATTAATATAATATAAAATAATAATAATAAAATAAAATAAAATAAAATAAAACCACACGCTAGTAAAGAAAAACCTCATTAACAAATTTGAGGCACGACTGAAAGCTGTATTAAAAACTAGTCTGAACAGTGGAAATAAATGCAAAGCAATTAATACCTGGGCCATACCTCTCTTGACATACTCGTTTGGAGTAATAAAATGGTCTCAGACAGATATCCTTCGGGTTGAAACGCTGATATTCACCACTTTTACAAAGTTCCAAAGCCATTACCCTCAAAGCGCTGTGGAAAGAATATCGCTTCCTCGAAACGTTGGTGGGAGAGGAATCATTAATATAGCGCGTCTACACTTCTCGCAAACTTTAAAGCTACGTACATATTTTCTAAGCAGCGAGTCTGACCTATTTAAAGCTATAGCTATGGCAGATAACGGCTTTACCCCGCTAAGTCTGATGGAGCAGGATTTCCCAGTACCTGAGGGGGTTAAATCCCCAGCAGAAATGATCGCAGCATGGAAGGCAAAAACAATACACGGTGCCCATCCCCATGATCTCGAAATGGAATGGATAGACGCACAATCATCAAATTTATGGTTGAAAAAAGGAAAACTATTTTCTGAAACAGAAGGTTTCGCAATCGCTATCCAAGACCGAGTTATCCCAACAAGGAATTTCCGAAGGTCGATACATGGCGAGGCAATAGAAGATAGATGCCGACGGTGCGGCATTTACGGCGAAACAATCGACCATATAATTGCTGGATGTAGCGTACTTGCCCCCCGTGAATATGTCATGAGACATAACAATATAGCAAAGATCCTCCACCAACAACTTGCGATAAAACACGGTCTCTTACAAGCAGAAGTCTTGTATTTTAAATATGAACCAAAGGCAATATTGGAAAATGCAAATTTTAAACTGTACTGGGACAGATTTATTTCTACAGATCAAACCGCAGCTGCCAACAAACCCGACATCATCTTGTTCGACAAGATAAATAAAATAATCGAAGTAATCGATATAGCGGTGCCCCTTTAATCGCACCATCCAAAGCACATACTCCACCAAAGTATCGAAGTATGCAGCTTTGGCCATAGAACTGAAACGAATGTACAAAGCGAGGGAAGTGAACATAATTCCAATAATTATATCGTCCACTGGATTAGTGCCTAAGCATTTAATAAAAAACTTTTAGAAGTATGACTGCCAACACCTCTTAGAAGACATGCAGAAGTCGACCATACTGGGCACATGTGCAATAGTTCGTAGATTTTTAAATATCGCATGGGCGTAGAACTTGGACTACGCTCCACCAGAGCACAATCCCTTGAAAATTTTATCCGGGATGTGTAATCTCAAATAAAATAAAATAAAATAAAATAAAATAAAATAAAATAAAATAAAATAAAATAAAATAACACCAGAGATAACCGAGGCACGCAACCCACAGCCTGAAGATTTAGCGGAATTTACCAACGTACAACCTGAACTTAACTTGATCTATGAAAGTATTGAAAGCGATGGTCCAGAAACTAATGAAGAACGGGAGGTGAAAGATATTTTCCTTAATTATCTGGCGAATTATGAAGGTATGGATCCTTTGCTAAGACCAAGGATACCCCGATTAGGCGAATCGGAAAAATTAAACGAAGTGGTTAAAACACTTAACTCGAAAATTCTGCCAGCATATGTCGCCAATAGCACCAACTTGGAATATGTTAACACTCTCTTTTATGTTTCTGCTCTTACTACTGTACGATTACTGGGGAAGCACCCAAAGGTACAGACATTTAAAAATAAAACAACGCAAAAAACGCCAGTAGTCCCCAGGTGGCAAAGAAGACTCGAAACACGAATTGCCGGTCTAAGAGAATCTATAGGGAGGCTTACTTCATTTAAAAATGGGGCTAAATCTAAAAGGTTGTTAAGGCATGTATCTAGTATCATCGCGCCGCTTAAGCCTCAGACTGTGGGTCTTGACCAATTATCAGAGATAATTGATAGGAAAGTACAGCAACTCGCCGCTTACTCAAAGCGATTAAGAAGATACCTCAAAAGTAATCAGAGGCGGAAGGAAAGCCAGCTTTTCCACAAAAATCAAAAAAGCTTTTATAGAAATCTGCAACAAAACAGCAATGCAGAATCTCAGACATTATATCCACAACAACAAGAGTTAGAGCAGTTTTGGGAGAAAATATGGGCACAAGCAAAACTCTTCAATGCTGATGCGAATTGGTTAGCCAAAGAAAAAGAAAAAGCGGATAACGTTGCACCAATGCACTTCTACGACATAAAAGCAGAAGAAATAAAGAATAATATATGTACTTCAGCTAACTGGAAATCCCCTGGCCTAGACCAGCTACACAACATATGGCTTAAAAAGCTCTCAGTAATGCACGAAGCACTCGCAAGATGCTACAACGAGCTACTGAAAAATATAGCTGCTATCCCAGAATTTCTCACTGCCGGAGTAACTTATCTTCTTCCAAAGGACGCACCATCTGCTGATCCAGCAAAATACCGCCCAATTACTTGCTTGAGCACGACATACAAACTCTTGACGAAAATTATCGCTAACCGAATATATGAACACTGTGAAAGTAACAGCATTTTATGTGAAGAACAGAAAGGTGCAGGAAGCGCACAATGGGCTGTAAAGATCAGCTTATTATAGACACTGTTATCACAGGAGTAGCTCTGAGAAGAAGGCGGAATTTAAGCGTCGCATTTATTGACTACAAAAAAGCTTTTGATTCAATGCCGCATGATTACCTATTAGAGATATTAAGAATATACAAAATCGATGCTGCCACTGTTGCCCTCTTGGGCCGCTTAATGAGCAAGTGGAATACAAAACTGGTTCTAAATGGAACTGTTTCGAAACAGATTTCAATCAAACGTGGTATATTCCAAGGGGATGCCTTAAGCCCGTTATGGTTCTGCATTAGTCTCAATCCACTTAGCAGGCTTCTCACACTTAAACAAAATGGCTTTATACTCAAAACTGAAGTAAGAGAGCACACGTTCAACCATCTTCTGTTTGTTGACGACTTGAAACTGTACGCAAACAAAAAGCATAAGCTATATGAGCTGATAGATGCCACTAAAGCTTTTAGCGATGACGTGGGAATGGAATTTGGACCAGATAAGTGCAAAATAATACATTTGATTAGAGGTCAGCTTGATGAATCCGAAGAAAACTACGCAGTAGACCAAAATACGATTATAGACAACTTGCATAGCAGCGAATCTTATAAATATTTAGGATTTCTGCAACTTAAAGGAATCAACCACACGCTAGTAAAGCAAAACCTCATTAAAAAATTTGAGGCACGACTGAAAGCTATATTAAAAACTAGTCTGAACAGTGGAAATAAATGCAAGGCAATCAATACCTGGGCCATACCTCTTTTGACATACTCGTTTGGAGTAATAAAATGGTCTCAGACAGACATCCTTCGGATTGAAACGCTGATACGCACCACTTTCACAAAGTTCCAAAGCCATTACCCTCAAAGCGCTGTGGAAAGAATATCGCTTCCTCGAAACGTTGGTGGGAGAGGAATCATTAATATAGCGCGCCTACACTTTTCGCAAACTTTGAAGTTACGTACATATTTTCTAAGCAGCGAGTCCCATCTATTTAAAGCTATCGCTATGGCAGATAATGGCTTTACCCCGCTAAGTCTGATGGAGCAGAATATCCCAGTACCTGAGGGGGTTAAATCCCCAGCAGAAATGATCGCAGCATGGAAGGCAAAAACAATACACGGTGCCCATCCGCATGATCTCGAAATGGAATGGATAGACGCACAGTCATCCAATTTATGGTTGAAAAGAGGAAAACTATTTTCTGAAACAGAAGGTTTCGCAATCGCTATCCAAGACCGAGTTATTCCAACAAGGAATTTCCGAAGGTCGATACATGGCGAGGCAATAGAAGATAGATGCCGAAGGTGCGGCATTTACGGTGAAACAATCGACCATATAATTGCTGGATGTAGCGTACTTGCCCCCCGTGAATATGTCATGAGACATAACAATATAGCAAAGATCCTCCACCAACAACTCGCGATCAAACACGGTCTCTTACAAGCAGAAGTCTTGTATTTTAAATATGAACCAAAGGCAATAATCGAAAATGCAAATTTTAAACTGTACTGGGACAGATTTATATCCACAGATCAAACAGCAGCTGCCAACAAACCTGACATTATCTTGTTCGACAAGACAAATAAAACGATCGAAGTAATCGATATAGCGGTGCCCCTTAATCGCAACATCCAAAGCACATACTCCACCAAAGTATCGAAGTATGCAGCTCTGGCCATAGAACTTAAACGGATGTACAAAGCGAGGGAAGTGAATATAATACCAATAATTATATCTTCCACTGGATTAGTGCCTAAGCATTTAATAAAAAACTTGAAGAAGTATGACTGCCAACACCTCTTAGAAGACATGCAGAAGTCGACCATACTGGACACATGTGCAATAGTTCGTAGATTTTTAAATATTTAAGCAATAGCAATCGCATGGGCGTAGAACTTGGACTACGCTCCACCAGAGCACAATCCCTTGAAAATTTTATCCGGGATGTGTAATCTCCGGCAATAGCCGAGATGGATTAAGCTCAAATAAAATAAAATAAAACAAAATTAAATTAAATAATTTAAAATAAAAATAGTGCTATATAAAATGAAATAAAAATTTAAAACAAATCTAATAAAACAAAAGAAAACTTTATAAAATTAAATTAAACAAAATTAAAAGATAAAATAAAACGGTTTCAAATAAAAAAAGGGGAAAAAGACAACAAAAAGAATACAATAAAATACAAGCAAAGTAAAATCATTAAGAAAAAATAAATAAAGTAAAAAATCAGCCAATCAAGCTTATTTTAAACGAATACGAAAAACAAAAACATTTCATGTAAAAGCGAAACGGAAGAAAATTTTCAAAAGCTGTAAGTGATAACAAAAATTACGTTTAAACATGTGAGGAAACATGCAAACATTCACAATTAACTGCACGCAGCTGGCGAAACATTTCGAAATACTCAAATGACGTTGCGCTAATGAGTTCAAACTTGAGAAGAAATCATTTGAAAAATGAGAAAAAAACTACCTGTGCTGGCAATCACTCGCTTGTACTCACTTAAGCACAATTAATTTTGCTGCTTTTTCCTAAAGTATTATACGATTTAACCTTTTTGCTGCACGCAGCCATAATCAAATTGTCAGTGAATGCTTTGAGGCACCTTTTAATTTTCATTCGGTGGTAGCTTAAAATTTTTTCATTGAAATAATTTTTTGTTCACACTTTTCGGTGATTACAGTATCATTATTAGGTGTTAAACCAGTCGCTGGTTAAGTCAGTTAAGCAGACACGCTGGCACTTTAACTGTTGGGTATTTGACGATTAGTGTCTGACAGAAAATTGGCCTTGGCCTTAACTATCCAATGCCTTTATAGTCAAATACAGTTAACTGGCAAGGTCGTGTGGAAATTGAGCTATTACATCTGCATTAAATACATTTTAAATACGTAATTATTAGAATCATTAAGATGGGCAAGATGAAATTTTTGGGATAGAAAAAAAATCATTGAAAATTTTGTTCATAATTTTATTTGTGTACACTTCAAGGCAGCGTAATTTTAGGTAGTTTGTGGCTAATAACAATCAACTCCCAACCATAGTAGAAATCATCAAGTAAAAGGATGTAAAAATTATGGGCCAGTAAAAGCTCTGTTTATTGGTGGACGTGGGAAATAGTCGAATTGAGACGTGACTGTCTTCGCCTCAAACGGTATTACAGCAAATCCAGGCGAACCGCACAAGACATTGTGAACGCAGAGCAAAGAGCCGCTTGCGCAAGAAGCAAGAAAGAAAAATGGCAAGAACTCTGGGAAAATCTAAAAAGGGACTCCTAGGGACTTGGGTACAAGATTGTGATGAATAAATTGGGAGCCAGAATACCTACACCGGAATTAAGCTCGAGGGCGATGAATTATATCGTAAAAGAACTCCTGCCAAGTGGCGGCATCATTGATGGGCATTGATAAATAAATTGGGAGCCAGAATACCTACACCGGAATCAAGCTCGAGCGCGATGAATTATATCGTAAAAGAACTCCTGCCAAGTGGCGGCATCAGGGATAGGCATTGAGTGTCAAATAAATGTGACAAAAGAGCCTCCCCTAAGCGACCAGCGAGGTACTCCAGTCAGCTGCGAGTAAACTCCAAAACAGCAAGGCACCAGGACCGCATATGGCGTACTTGCAGAAGTCCTCAAGGAGATCCTAAAAGTGCAATCACAAGTCTTACAACGCTTGAGCGTGATTTTTCCCAGAAGCCTGGAAAAAGCAGCAGCTCGTGCTAATAAGCAAGATGAAAGGCAACCTGCGCAGGCAAGCTCCTCGAAATACTGCTCAAGTCTCGACTGGTCGCTGCCATAGATAATGCAGAAGCACTATCAACAAGATCGCGCGGCTTTAGACACGGAAAGTCTACAATAGGCGCAATCGAAACTGTCAGAAAGCAAACGTAGAAGCAGCGCAACAGGGCAGTATTCAATCCAGACGTTTAGTGCTCCTTGCCAACTTAGACGTAAGGAACGCTTTCAATAGCGTAAAATGAATGGGTGGACATATTAGCCGCCTTGGAGCTAAGGTTCAAAATGCCGGCATACCTACAGCGCATAACGAGGGGTTACTTTCGATACCGCCAACTAGTCTATCAAATCCTAGAGGGTTCTCGTTGTATATGTATACGTCACATCCGGAGCGGCACAAGGATCAATACTTGGGGTACGACGAAACATTCAATATAGAAATGCTCAATAGTCCCTGTCTTTCAGACGATATCGCCACAGTCATCATAACGCACGAAACCTTGAAGAAGCTCGTAGAAAACTTAACGAAGTCGTCATACGGACACAAACGTGGCTAGATTCACGTGGCCTCAAATTAGCCACAGAGAAAATGGAGCTAATACTTCTAACCAAGAAGCTCAAATACACCAACCACAAAAAAAGTCTAAAGTACCTAGGCTTAAGACTGGACTTAAGACTAACCTTCGGGGCCAAATAAAACACGCAGCAAAGAAAGCCGCTAAGATAGCATCCCTACTCAGTAGACTAATGTCAAATATAGGGGGTCCCACGCAAAGGGAAACGGGAAATAATGATGGCTACCATGCTCTCCATTCTCTTATACGGAGCTGAACTGTTAGCATTCGGTATAACGAACGGCAGCTCTGAGAATTGTGTGCGCCTACCGCTCAGTATCAGGGCCAGCTGTTCAAGTAATAAGCGGTTCCACACTGGTACACTTACTACAATAACTTTTAGAGAAAGAAGTTATGGGAGTTAAGGGGTTAGGGGTAGTCAGAATTTTCAAAAAATCGATTTTGTTTTTTTGCATTTTCTTATAGTATAATGTTTTAAAAATATTGTGTAAAAATTTGAAGTGAATCCGACAAATACTTTTCAAGTTATTCAACAATTAACAAAGGGCGCTCGGCCGCTCCGGAGCCGATAGCAAAACTTTAAATGCGTTTTTCTCAAAACTATGTTTTTCAAACTGGTGAACACTGTAACTTAAAAACCGCTACGTAGATTTCAATAAAATTTATACAGCTTTTGAAAAACATAAAAAACTTGTGCCTGATCGAAGGATTTTTTTTTTTTTCAAAAATTTCGATTTTTTTTAACAATTAACTGTTGGTTTTTTCCCGAAAATCTGAAAAATATTTCCTGAGGCCGCCATTTTGTTCATTTTGAAAAAAAAAAGCTTCGATCCGGCTCGAGATTATCTATCAATAAAAATAATTTTTCTCATCCGATTGGTTTTAGATGAATCTGCAAGGACTTGTGATGTTCACCGCAAGGGACTTCTGGAGAAACGGGCTTCACACAAACAGCGATAACTTTTGCAATTATTAATTTTTTTTTTTTGAAATTTTGGTGAAGTCAAGTTAAAACATGATGTTTTTATGCTATGTTTTTATTTTTGTTAAATAAATTAATTAAGTAGCAAAAAAAAATTCGTGAAAATCATCATTTTTTCGGGCCTCTGACTACCCCTAACCCCTTAGGGAAAGGGGGAATGGAAGAAAGTGTTAGAAAACCTGCAGCGCTCGAAATAAAGGTTGAATCGTTAAGGCTCTGGCAAGACCGCTGAATGCAACCCGCGGCAGATGGACGACTATGCATGCGTTGGGGACAAGCACGTCGAACGCTGGAGAATGCAGACGGTCACATAACCTATGAAAATGTACTCGACAAGATGCTAAGCATCGAGTAAACGTGGAAAATCATAAGCGGTTTCGCGGAAAGAACTCTCCGGATGAAAAGGAGGAGTCTGCACACAGGCATAGACCTTGTAATGAATCAGACGACGCCATTTGAGTAGACGTTTGAACGAAGTCTGTCCACAACTTTTGTTCATCACAGATCTATTGCATTAAAAGAAATATTTGCTTATTGTTTTCCCTGAAGTTTTTCGACGCTATCTTTTATCATAAGCTAACCTGGGGAAAACTTAACCGAAAGTTACAATAAATACTATTTAGAGAATTTAATTTAATTAAAACTTCTAATGCCAAAAATATTCGGCAAGTGTGTAAATGCTTGCTCCAAAAACCTTTAATTCATATACGCAATGGAAAGATTATTTTTATTTTCTTCTTATACAAAACAACACTGAACATAAGGATGAAGAATCGGCCGGGTCGATTTGTGGGGAGGCAAAAAAATCGCCCATTGTTCTGTGAAAATCATATTCTAGGGATCAAAATAAGAAACTTTGACGAAGGAACCATACCTCTAAAACGAATTCTGATGTCCCCCAATTTGGGTCGAACTTTTTAGTTTCTTTTCTCATGTAAAGGCAAAAAATGGTGATATTTTGA
Source organism: Anastrepha ludens (assembly GCF_028408465.1). Taxonomy (NCBI): domain Eukaryota; kingdom Metazoa; phylum Arthropoda; class Insecta; order Diptera; family Tephritidae; genus Anastrepha; species Anastrepha ludens. The sequence goes on from NC_071499.1 coordinate 106,681,707, forward strand.
AATGATTGTATGGGGAACCCCCCAGGGAAGCTCCAGGGGGTGTGCCACTGGCATGGGTGGATCGGCCGTCCAAAGTTAGTGGGGGTCGGTCATACATTTGGACTCGATTGGATCACTCTAAATGGGTCAAAGTGGGATTTTTCGTTCGACCCAAATTGGGGGACATCAGAACTCGTTTTAGAGGTATGGTTCCTTCGGCAAAGTTTCTTATTTTTATCCCTAGAATACGATTTTTACAGAGCAATGAGCGATTTTTAAATTTACCCGCCCTAATGGAGAAGCTTATCAGTATTAGCCGGCAGGGAAAATAAAGGCAGAGAGCCTAATGTCTTTTTAATAATTAAAATTTCTAGCAATATTCTCAGTTCCTCAACTTTCTATTACACCAGCTTATAATCCTTCATTTAACTTTTTGACTTTCAGCACCCAACCCCAGGACACTGCCTGTCAGGCGATGAAAGATCGGCGATGTTGTTGGACTCGCGGCAAAGTGATTGGCGGCAGTTCAGTGCTTAATACTATGCTCTATATACGCGGAAACCGTCGCGACTTCGACCAGTGGGCATCTTTCGGCAATCCTGGTTGGGGTTATGAAGACATATTGCCCTACTTTCGCAAATCGGAAGACCAACGCAATCCATATTTGGCACGTAATAAACGCTACCACGGCACAGGTAAGTTTGGCAACTTGAAATTACAGCTAAAAACATACAAATTTACTACTATTCTTTCCCTCCAGGGGGGCTCTGGACGGTGCAGGACTCACCCTATAATACGCCGCTTGGTCCGGCCTTTCTGCAAGCTGGCGAGGAGATGGGCTATGACATTGTTGATGTAAATGGTGAACAGCAGACCGGCTTCGCTTTCTATCAGTTCAATATGCGTCGCGGTTCGCGCGCCTCCACCTCAAAGAGTTTCTTGCGGCCAGCGCGTCTGCGTAAAAACTTAGATGTGGCGCTTTTCGCACATGTTACCAAGGTACTGACGCATCCGGAAACGAAACGCGCCATCGGTGTGCAGTTCATACGCGACGGTCGTCTGCAGACTGTTTATGCTACACGCGAAATCATACTCTCCGCCGGCGCGCTCAGCTCACCGCATTTGATGATGCTCTCGGGCATCGGATCGGTCGACGAGCTCCAACGTGTAGGCATACCGTTAGTGCAGCATCTGCCTGGTGTGGGACAAAATCTACAGGATCACATTGCAGTGGGTGGCATTGCATTTCTCATCGATTACCCGATTTCGATTGTGATGAAGCGTATGGTAAATATTAATACGGCTTTGCGTTACGCCATCACCGAAGATGGACCGCTCACGTCCAGTGTCGGCTTGGAGGCGGTTGCTTTCATCAATACAAAATATGCCAATGCCAGCGACGATTGGCCCGATATGAGCTTTATGATGACCTCGGCGTCGGTCATGTCTGACGGTGGTTCTCAGGTGAAAAGTGCGCACGGTTTAGCCGACGAATTCTACAATGAAGTCTTTAGTGAAGTGAATGATCGTGATGTCTTCGGCATCTTTCCCATGATGCTACGTCCCAAGAGTCGCGGCTTTATTAAACTAGCCTCCAAAAACCCGCTACGCTATCCACTGCTCTATCACAACTACCTCACACATCCGGACGATGTCAATGTACTGCGCGAAGGTGTTAAAACCGCCGTCGCCATGGGCGAGACTCAGGCGTTAAAGCGCTTCGGCGCGCGATTTTGGAGCAAACCATTACCGAACTGCAAACACTTGCCACACTTTACCGACGAGTATTGGAATTGCGCAATACGTCAGTACACCATGACCATCTATCACATGTCAGGCACTGCGAAAATGGGTCCACCCAGCGATCCTTGGGCAGTGGTCGATCCACAATTGCGAGTTTACGGCGTGCCTGGACTGCGTGTAATTGATGCGAGTATTATGCCCACCATTACTAATGGCAACATCCATGCGCCAGTGGTAATGATAGCCGAGAAGGGCGCCGACATGATAAAGGAGCTATGGCTCAGTAGCACGCAGTGGCGTAGCAAGCGACAGGCGCCTGATTTGCAGCCCATTTGCAACATAACCGAAGCAATGGGGAGCACAAGAAAAAGGACGAGCGTGGCGGGTGCCTAGCGAAAATCAACGAACGGAAGTGAAGACACATCCATCCTTGGGCAGAGTAATAGAATAGAAAAATAGTTCGAGATTCATTTGAAGAAAATAAACTTTTGAACAGGCACTAAGGCAATTGAGCAGTACTTGGTGTAGGGGTAGGAAAAGTGTGTTCTTTCGAATAAGTTTGATAGCAATTTCTTCAATGGTCGAACTATAAATTCTGCTTAAATCTAGCACTTGACCGCTGATGCTTAGAAGCAGCATTAAGTCATTAGTCAGTTCATTACTTAGTAGTTAAAGAAACTTGATTAAAAAAATTCTAAAAAATTGTTTTAGACAAAATATATATTTATTATATTTAAATAGTAAGAAATTTTTATTTTAAAAATATATTTTAATTATTTTAAGTACCGAACTTTCGAAGTATGATTTTTATTTCAAATAATTTATCTTAATTTTTGTTAAATAATTTAAGTAGCTTCGACTAAACAAAGATTAATTCGTAAGTCATTTTAGCATTGTACATATCGAGTCACATTTTTCGAGTTCTTTAAGTGAAAACTGTTTTATTTAATGCCTAATAAGTAGATAAATACATCGCAGGTAAACATTTCGTATTTCGTTTTACTTGAAAGAATCCTTCGGAGGGTGTTTTTTCAAACAAAAAATATTTTTTTTTTGCCATTCAAGTCAAGCTGAATTTTTCACGATTGCAGGCGAAGGTACCATTAGGGCTTTTTAAAAAAATAAAAAATAATTAATTGGCGCATACTCGTACACTTCTGTGTGCTCTCTTCCTCCTCTATCCGACGCGTGTCTTGATGTTGCTCCACAAATGGCGGGACCTACAGTTTTAAGTCGCATCCGAAAGGCAGATATTTTTTATGAGGAGCTTTTCTATAGCAGAAATACATTGGAACCCGACTAGAATTACAGTGAGGCATGCCGAAGAATCAGCTAGGCCTGAATTAGGCAGGCCTTACTGAGGCACGCCTCACTATTACCTTACCAGGCCCACGTTAGGCAAGGCAAAGATTGGCATGCCAGAAGAATACCAAATTTGGTTGTGGTCACGAAAATCTTTGGCAGAGTCTCACTTAGGCATAAATTGGAATCCCTAACTGATTTGTAGAAGGGCATCCGGAGTATTACCGAAGTGCGGTTTTTGGAACCTGTGCCTAATGAGGCAGATGTGTGGCGATATGCGGTCTGCCTTATATCCGCCTAATCACCGCCTTACCAAAATTTCTAGTCGGGAAGGTTTGCCATTGTCTACCGAGGGCCGAGCGGTATTAGAAAAAAAAAGTTTTCTATTGTTTTGCGGGAGTTTTACACGGAGTTCGAACCTACGCACTCCCGAATGGTGGTCACGCACCAACGCAATCGACTACGGCGACCGCCAAGGCCTTTTTGAGTACGTAATTTAGATGAGCTTCTAACGAATTCTATCCTTTTCCTCGCCTTAAAGAACAGCTAAGAGTCCGGAAATTGGACTACGATTGTCGGTTCTGCGTTATCGGAACGACCGACCCAGTTTTTTATACGGCCATTGACTGTCACTTCAGCAGCATACCCCAAAAATTGTGAGGAATGGTTTTTGCTGTCACAAAAACAACAACGTCGATAGAGAGGTGATAGCTGCCTTGACAGTAAGCTAACGTGGAAGCCCAACATTGAGGAAAGAGTGAGGAAGGCAACAATCGCCTTGTACGGATGCAAGGGCGCAATTGGCAAAAGATGGGGGCTCTCGCCTAGAGTTGTATTTTGGCTCTATAATACCATAATAAAGCCAATCTTGTTATATGGAGTCATAGTCTGGTGGAACTCACTGGAGAGGACGCCATCAGTTAAAAAGCTAGAGAGAGTCCAGAGGTCTGCACTCATTGGAATCAGTGCGGCGCTTCGAACTACTCCTACTCTGGGGCTTAATGTAATGTTAAATGTGGTACCTATAGACATCGCAGGCAGAATTGCCGCTGCTCGTACCGCAATCAGACTGAGGGGCTTGGGCTATAAGCTCAACCTCACACATGGGCACTCAACCATCCTCAGAAACTTTGAGTTCATCCCCTCGTCGACGGATCAGTGTGTGCCCTCGATAAGTCCAAGCGGATCTTTCCCCACCCATATTCCACCAAGGGAGGAGTGGACCGGGGGCAACACTTGGGGACAGGGCCTCGTCAAACTGTTCACGGATGGCTCGAAGCTGGACGATAGGGTTGGAGGAGGAGTATTCTGCAAAGAGCTCCCCATCAAACTCAAATTCAGGCTACCGGATCACTGCAGTGTGTTCCAAGCAGAGGTGGCCGCAATTAAAGAAGCAGCTGACTGGCTACTCACTTGCGTAATAACTGTTAAGAAGGTAAATATTTACTCCGACAGCCAAGCGGCTATTAGGGCCATAGGCTCTATTATGGTGCATTCGAAGCTGGTCAGGGAATGCCTGGCCTCCCTCTCGATTGCATCAGAATTCTTCGACATAAAGATAATTTGGGTACCTGGTCACAGTGACATTGCAGGAAATTCTGAAGCCGACGAGCTGGCCAGACAAGGGACCTGTGAGGTAATGTGCCCGCGAAAGGAGAGGATCGGGATCCCCTTGACAACCTGCGCTCTACTGGAAGGATAGGCTCTGCACCAACTCAGCAAGTACACGAACGTGTAAGGTCGCGAAGTCCTTCTGGCCACGTTTGGATAGGAGGCGTTCGAGGGATATCCTGGGGATGACAAAATGTCATCTCTCAAATTTCGTGGGCATCCTCACGGGGCCCTGTCCGCGGGATATACATGCCGTGAGACTCGGAATTACTTCGAGTCCTTCTTGCGTCAGCTGTATGGAGGATGAGGTGGAACCATCTCAGCACCTGCTCCATAGCTGCCCAGCTTTCGCGGGACTAAGATTGAAACATCTTGGTTCTCACTTCTTTTCTGCGCCTGCTGATATAGCAGGTGTTGATAACAAAAATCTGATGAACTTCATCAGCAGCATAAAGAGGTTAACACAACCGCAGACTAGTCACCGTTCGTAGTCTACAAGCACTCATATTCCCCATCCCTTCCCTTTCTCCCCTTATTTTTCCTTCACCCTCTTACAATGGTATCACAAAGGATCAACCAAACTTTTTTCGTCCAAGTGGGCTCTACTCTCTGGGCAATCATCACTACTTAACCTAGAAGCGTTTTTGAAGCAAAATTTTTATTTTATTGAAGGTAAAAAATGTGGTCGTCTAAATGTATTGATTTTTAAGGAAATTTTACAGAAAAATATACGTAATTTGACGAAATAATAGTTACTTCTTTATTGCCACGGTACTTTTACGTTGCCAAGTTGGAGCTTCTGTTTAAAAAGTCTTTTGTTTTGCCAGCTAAGCGATTCCGTGTCATGAGGTTCAAGACACAGTTCGATGGCGTCTCATTGACAATTGAGCGCATCCGTGTCCAGTATTTTTAACATTGGTTCGCTGCTAAACGTATTTGAAAATATGTAACTATGGAATATATGGGAATCCTACTATGAAACTTGCATATTAATGAAAAATAAGAAAAAAAAATCTGTGCGCGGCTGTTTTTCAAAAATAACAAAAGGGATTTTTTCAAGCCTATTTAATCCTAAATAATTTCAATAAAACTATTTATAAAAATTTAAAAAATAATCGCAGATATTTCATGTTAAAAAACTCCATACCAAAATTTTCAACATTGAATAAATTGCAAAGTTATATTTTCTTTTCAATTTACTTCTTATTATACTCGCGTGTTTGTGAAAAGATTCGTAGTCTTCCGAATGCTATTCGTATCCAAAAAGCCTTACTAAAAGATCACTCAAACGGCATTAGTACCCTGAAAAAGCCAGATGGAAGCTACACAAGGAATCCAGAAGAAACCAGCCAACTTCTGCTGGACACTCACTTCCCTGGATCACTTGTGCTAGACGAGCTCTCTGTGCCGGCAGGAACTACTACATCTGCGAGTGCTGAGAACTTTAAACTAGCAAACAAGCTATTCCATGAAAAGCGGGTACAATGGGCGATATCAACATTCAGCCCATACAAATCTCCTGGCCCTGATGGGATATTCCCCTGACTTTTACAGCAGGGTGCACACCATATTTTATCCCTAATTTGACCAGACTATACAAAGCATGCTTACTGTTAGGATATTTACCTACAAAATGGGCTGCGGTTAAGGTTGTATTTATGCCAAAGGTAGGGGGGAAACCCCGAACAATTGCCTAAATCCCACAGACCAATTAGTCTCAGCTCATTTTTCCTTAAAACAATGGAAAAGCTAGTTGATCAGTATATTAGGGGAAAACAATCTAGCTAACTTCCCACTGCATCGACTTCAATTTGCCTATCCACAGCGAAAATCCACTGAGACTGCAATACACAGCCTGGTAACACTTATTGAAAAGGCTATTGAGTCCAAACAGATAGCTCTATGTGCATTTATTGACATATCAGGAGCTTTTGATAACACTTCCTATGAGGTAATCTATAATGCCCTATATATCTAAAGGAGGTACCTGAACCCATCACTAGATGGATAATATTCATGCTGAAATCTAGAACGATCAGCACCGAACTAGGAGGAACAATCAAATCTATTAAAGCCACAAGAGGTTGCCCTCAATGAGGCGTACTCTCTCCTCTTTTGTGGACTCCAGTCATAGATGAACTTCTCCACAAACTGAATAACCTAGGATTTCACACTCAGGGCTAGGCTACGCTGATGACCTAGTAGTTTATGTATTAGGCTGGCATGAGGAAACCATTCCGGACCGCATGCAGCATGCCCTTACACTAATAAACAAATGGTGCACGGAAAAAGGGCTCTCCATTAACCCATCCAAAACAGCACTTGAACCGAAGACTAGGAGAAGGAACATAAATCCCAACTAGGAGAAGGAACATAAATCTCAAATGTCCGACCCTTAATGGAACAACACTTCAACTCTCGACAGAAGCGAACTATCTTGGCGTCAGTCTTAACAAAACGCTTACGTGGAATTCCCATATTGAGAGAGTTACTTCAAAAGCCACAAGGGCATTCTTTGCCTGCACAAGGCTTTTTGGTAAGACATGGGGACTAAACCCTAGAATGACCTTCTGGACATTCACCACAGTTGTGAAACCCATAGGCACTTATGCATCCTTAGCATGGTGGCCCATTGTCAAGCAAAGAAAGGCAGCAAATGAATTAAGCAAACTGCATCGCCTGATATGTGTTGGTATTACAGGGGCTATGAAAACATGTCCCACGGATGCATTGGATGTGCTCCTGAGCATACCACCGCTTCCAATTCTAATTAAAAGGGAAGCTCGCTCGAGTGCCTTACGATTAAAAGGTATATCTGAACTTAAAAGTGGGGATATGAGAGGACATTTAAAGATCTTAGAAGGCTTCCTACATAGTCCCATTCTTCATAGGGATGATATACGATCACCCAAACCAATACTCCTCAGGAACTTCCAAGTTATAATTAATTATAACTCTATCACTTTCAAACCTGGCTCCCAGCTATGGTTTACTGATGGGTCCAAATTGGAATATGGTAGAACAGGGGCAGGAACCAATGGGCCCAAATTCAAAAAATCGATTCCGATGGGATCCTACCCAACAATATTCCAGGCAGAAATACATGCCATCGAAATATGTGTGAGAGAATACCTTAGCAGGAAAATGAGAGGTACTCACATTTACATACTTTCAGATAGCCAAGCGACGCTAAAAGTCCTTCTATCAACAACTATCACCTCTAAATTGGTAAATGATTGCCTAAACCTTCTCAACACGTTAGGAAACCTCAACATAGTAACACTAGGCTGGATTCCGGGACATGAAATAGCTGATGACCTTGCAAAACAAGGAGCAAAAATGCAACTTACTGGTCCTGAGCCTTTCTGTGGACTCACAAAAGGCCACATTAATGAATTCCTTAGGAAATGGGAAGAAAGAAAATTTGCTGCACACTGGCTAAACTGTGCCGGTCAGCGTCAAGCCAAACTATTCCTAAGTCCCAACAAAGGAATATCTGACAAGCTTCTCTCACTAAGCAGAGTAGATCTGCGTCTTTTAACAGGATATCTTACAGGTCACGGCAGCCTGAGGTATCATTTAATTAATATTCGCTTTTGCGAAATGGACATAGAAAGCTCAGAATGTCCTGCGTTGGGCAGACAGAGACTTCATCACCTTGGTGGTATCGTAACATCTCCATTTAATCTTTGGAACAACAAACCCAAAATTGTGCTAAAATTTTTAAAAAGCCTAAAACTCTAGGGTTACAAAAATAGGCCTTTCACAATAGATCAGCTCTGGTCGCAGTGCGTAATGACCTTCTGATAATAATAATAATAATAATAATAATAATACTCGCTATACTACTACAAATAAAGTTCATACTAAAGCAAAAACAACATATTTTAAAGTTTGAAGCTTTATTCAACATTAAAAAAAAAACTCATAAAATTTTCAACAAAACAAATTAAAATTAATTAAAATATGAAAAATTCAAAAATTTGATTTGCACAATTATTAGCTTAGACTAGGCTTACTATTAATATTGCATTAAATTTGATTCCTTACTTATCACTGCTAAGTCGCGTTTATTGAAATTTTGTCTGCACAACGCAAGGCACCTTTGACTACAAAATTTTGTTTTTAATGTTTTAAAACCATTTAATATTTAATAACAATCTTCAATATTCAGTTCACCCTGTAGCTGGTATGAATTTACATGCTCCTCCAACACTCTGTCTTCTTGTAGTCAAGGCAAACCCCATAATGGTGAATGACAAATGTGGCGCGCTATGGTGAAATAGTAATTCAACACACTTTTATGAGAGATAAAAAAGTAACCAAAAAAAGGTGGATTTTGAGGAGTGCGTCTTTGCTAAAAATGTTGGAGCAAATGAGGTATTAAAGAAATGGATGCAAATATGAAAATGATTGAAGGTAGGTGGGCTCGTCAAGAGAGTGAAGTAGATTAAGATTTAATGGAAATAAGTTGCATAAGTTGTGACAAAGAACGAACTCTGCCTTATGAACTTTCGAAAACGATGTACAACGGCATTTTTGCAACATAATGTTTACCTGGGTGTTTATGACGGTGAGTGCCGTGGTGGAGCTGTGCACTCTTCGGAAACCATGCTGGTGTGAGGCTGGAATCAGGTGTTCTGTAAGGAGTGGGAGTAGATGGGCTTCAAGAGTCTTCACTACTGGGGAAAGGAGAGTTATCGGACGATAGGACTCCCCTTGGTTGGCGGGTTTCCCTGGCTGCAGTAGTGGGAGCACTCTCCCTAATTTCCACATATCAGGAATGATGAGAGTGGCCATATAGGTACAGGTTGAAGCCCTTGGTGAGAAATTCTACTCCCAGTGGACCCAGCTTTTTCAGCATCAGCATGTCAGGGCCAATGGCTTCAGATGGTTTCATATGTTTGATGGCCCCCTGAACCTCGTCGCTGGAGAAAGCAAGCGGTGCACTGTTGTATGTCAGTTTGTGCAACCGTCTGGTGGCACAATGTTTGGATCTGTCGACCGGAGGATGCAGTATAAATTGTCGGCTAAAGTAGCTCGCGCATCTCTTCGAATCCGACGAAGTACGACCGTTAAAGGTGATATCCACCTTGTCGTTGTGCTTCGTCGAGTTCGACAGGGACCTTACGGTGGACCAGAGCTTGCTCACACCAGAGGTGAAGTTGCAGGACTTCAGATGCTCTACCCATGTCGGGTTACCAGTTGCCGGATCTCCGAATTGAGATCCTTTATTCGAGGATTCCCGGGATCAGCCTGGCGTAGGCGATCACGCTCGTTCGCCAGAACAGTTGCTTCGGCTGGGAAATTGGGACGTATATTATGTCCCGGATCCGTCCAGCGGGTATGAAGCGAGCCACGGCGGATGTGATCACCTTGCGGAATGCGCGTTCGCCTGCGCGCACATCGGTGGGAATGGGTAGGGCTGCGAAGATGCCCTCAGTAAATTCCGTGAATCTGGTCCAATCAACTTTGTTAAAGTTGATGTATGACCGGTGATCCGCGGAAACAAAGTCGGCAAGTTTCTCGATCGAGATGATAATGGGCAAGTGATCTAATGCAAGCGATAGCATAGGTCGCCAGGTTATGCTATTTATCAGACTTGCGTTGGCAATTGTGATGTCAGGCGAGCTGCTGCAATTGCCCACTACCCTAGTGGGGGCGTCGTCGTTCACTGTGCTGAATGTCGAATCGTCTATCTGCTCTGGCAATAGCTGTCCCCTACGATCATTTGACAGGCTTGAATGCCAAAGATCGTGATGCGCGTTAAAGTCACCTACTACCAATCGGTTTTCTCCCCGAATGAGCGCACCAATATCAGGGAGATATCCTGCCGGGCAGCAGGTGACAGGGGGTATACAGATATTATAAATTTCGAGCTCGGCATCGCCTCACCGGACAGCTATACCTTGACATTCTAAGGTGCTGTCCCTGCGGTCGATGCCTTGGTCCTGCTGTGCGTTCCGCCAAATTTGTAGTGGCCTGACGTTGACTGGCGGCCGCGCCACTGGGGGCGGTTGCGGGTGCAGAGCACTGCAGCAGGGGGCAACGAAGTCGCGTGTCCACTCACGGGTGGTGTGCAGGCCGGACCACCTCCGAAAATGGCACCAGCCACTGCAAGAATTGCATTGGACAGTTGCCAAGTTCCGAGGAACTACGGTCTGACACACGGAGTAGACTGTGCGGGGGACCAAGAGCTGCTGGTTTGTCCCCGCACTGGGGTAGGAGCAGGAGGGTTGTGGGTCAGTGAGGGAGTTGTGTTGCACGTGAATTTGCATGTGAATTTTTGTTATATTCAAAATATTGGATCACAAAGAATTTCGTGTTTTAATTTTGCACTGCCTCCTGATGGCGAAAAATACCGTTGAAGCGAAGCAATGGCTGTAAAAGTGTTATGGGGACTCCACTCCATCTGAAACAACAATAAAACGAAGTTTTGCTAACTTCCAACGTGGTCATAGAGACACCGATGCTGCACAACGCTGTGCACTTTCAAATGACGCGGCAACACCAGGTAACATCAAAGTTCAGTTTTTTAGTGCACTTTAAACGCGGTTTTTCAAATAAACGCCCAATTTCGCAGATTTGAACTCAGTTTATGAAATTCACCACACCTAAATTAACACTAAAAAAAAACTGGCAGCGACTCCAAAAATCTGCGAATGTTCAATCTGAACTTTTTGATTCTGCGTCCGCCACCTTGGGGATCTCAAGCTGAGCGAATGGAAATACCATAAATGATTTGCATACCTCCAAAAGCAGTCAATGAAATGCGAATGAAAATTACCTGCAAAGAAATAAAAAAAGTTTGAGTTAAGATTCATATAAATATTTTCAATACCATGTGTATGTATGTATAAACATAGAACATTTTTTAATTAGAACTTTTAAGCATAAAAATATACGATCTTGTAAATTCTACATTCGGCTTGCTTAATCTGACTTAACAGACGTGATCGAATTTACAGAGGCGGCATAGGTGAAATAAACTTTTAATTTACACCTACAGTAGTACCTCGATTCTTGCACATACTCGGTACTTGCACACCTCGATTCTTGCAACATAAAAAATTTTTCCATTACGTACTCAGTACTTGCGACATCCAAAAAATTTGAACTCGATACTTGCGACATTGCCTTGTTGCTTTTGGTAACGGTTCCTTAGATTCAAAAAAATTCGGGGAAGTCCCGATTTATTTCGGAAATGAATTGCTGTGATTGGCTAATTCTCTTACGCACGGGTATTTCGGGACATTTGAATCAGTTTTAACGGACGTTTCATTGAGTGCGATCTCACAATGGCAGGGAAAAAATTTACGTTGCTTACAATAAAGCAAAAAGCTGAAATTTTAAGGAAGCTAACTGAAGGATTTTCTATCGATGCGTTAGCCAAAAGTTTTCACGTGCACAGGTCAACAATAAACCGCATTAAGAATAAGAAGAACACCATAAGGAAGTTCCTGGCGCATGCTGAATATGGTCCTCGGAAGAGAAAAACGTTTAAACCTGCAGAGCTTCCTAAAATGGAAAGAGCATTGATGAAATGGTTTGCAAATCAACGAGCCAAGAATTTACCAATCACTACTGATATGCTTAAACAAAAGGCCAAGTTTCTCCATGCCAAAATTCAGGAAAAATCGGGGGGCTTCCATGCTAGCAATGGTTGGATTACAAACTTTAAAAAAAGATATGGAATACGAAGACTCAAAATATGTGGAGAAAAACTTTCGAATAAGACTCATTCAGTTAATCGATTTTTACAAAAACTGAACAAAAAAATCGCTAATTTAGGTTTGACCAAGGACCAGATATACAATGCCGATGCATCTGGTCTCTTTTGGAAGCTTTTGCCTGATAGAACTCTTGTGCGGTCAAAAGAAACTTCCGCTCCAGGACATAAAATCAGTAAGGAAAGAATAACTTTTCTGGCTTGCACGAATGCATCTGGAAATGACAGAGTAAAACTAATGGTTATTGGGAAATCATTAAACCCACGATCACTTAACAATTTTACGGATTTTCCAGTTGTCTACAAAGGAAATAAAAGTGCTTGGATGACCTTGGCTTTGTTTGAGGAATGGTTTCACAAAACATTTGTTCCAGAGGTACATCTGGTCATCTTTGTTTGTAAAAAATTTCGTTTATTAATTTAAATTTCTTAAAATTGCAGGTAAAAGGGTTCCTTCGTGCCGAAAATCTTCCCGAAAAGGCTCTATTGCTTATTGATAATGCTCCATGCCATCCCAAAGACGGCGAGTTAATGAGTAGTGATGGTCAAATATCTGTAATGTGTCTTCCTCCAAACTGTACTGCACTTATACAGCCCATGGACCAGAATGTTATAAGACTTACGAAATTGAACTACAAAACAAGCCTTTTAAGTAACACCGTTCGCCGTGGAAAAACAATAGACGAATCTCTGCGAAACATCAACTTAAAACGCGCAATATGCTTTTTAGCTAATGCCTGGAATGCTGTTAATGCGACCTCCATTCAGTCATCATTTCAAAAACTGTTTGAGGTAACATCCGAATGGGATAGTGAAGATGTCATCCCTCTTTCAGAGATACGCTTACAGCTTGTTGAAGATACGTCCAATATTCAAGCAATTTCAAATTTGCTTCAAGAAATAGAACCATTGCAGCAAATATCCGATTCTGAAATTGAGCAATGGATTGCTGAACCTGTTTTGGAGTCTTTTGAACAAAACTTTTGTTCCCAATAAAATAACTCCCAAACCAATTTTCCCAAAACCATTTTCCCAATTCAATTAAAATCCTATTTTTCCCAAACCTGTTTTATGGAACACGTACGAAGCTACGCTTAACAATCAACACCGTACTAACAATATAAGCGAGGGGTGGCATAACAGATTTCAACTTATGGTTGGAAAAAACCATCCATCATTGTACTATCTTCTTCAAGAGTTTCTGAAAGAGCAGTGTGACACAGAAACAATTTTAAGACAATTAGACCTGGGACAAAAAGTAAAAGCAGCTCCAAAAAAGAAATGGTTACAATCAAAGATGAGAATGAGAAGTATAGTGGCTCAATATGAAGATTACAAAAGGAGCGAAATTTCTGAGTATCTTCGACTCCTTGGACACAATATCAGCCTCTAAAAAATTTTTAAACATTTTATAATTTTTATATCATTAATAAATAATTTTTTGCTCTTTGGAAAAAAATGTATTTGGGAAAAAAGTCTTGGGAAAAACAGTTTGGATGAAAAAATTTGGGAACATTTGCCTTTGGGAAAAGTAAGCATTGGGAAAAAAGTTTTGGAAAGAATGGATTGGGAAAACTGGTCGGCAACATATTAAAAATAATAAACTTATTTTCCAACCAAATGCTTTTATAAAATTGTCTTTTTTTTCATACAAAAAAAAAATACTCGCTACTTGCGACAACCTCAATTCTTGCATCGAGCCCTGTTTTCATTATGTGCAAGGATCGAGGTTCTACTGTATTTTTCGATATTCAGTTAATAGTTAATACTGATAAGCTGCCGCATCCATCGTTGAAAAGTACGTTGCAGGTAGGATACACAGACTACTCTTAGATAAACATTTTACTTGAGGGCCATACAGGCGCATTGCCGGGTTCGAGAGAGATTTCCCCAGACCTGTACGTACATGTTGTTAACCCGTTCACGACGGATGCCGTGAACATATAGGGTTTTCCAAACAGAGGTGTTAATTTCGATATTCAAAGAAAAATGCTATTTTTTAATATAAATGATCGGGTGCTTATTTCATTATAAAGAGGAAGGTATGCCGTTAATAGTGGAAAATAACATCAGGCAAATGACCACCACGACCACGCTTACAGGGCAACATCCTTTTCATGAAATTTTCCATAACCGAATTGCAAAGTGGCTGCCCTATGCCCTCAGGCTATCCCTGACGAATTCCATATTTGAGGTCTTGAATCGACCCTGGGCTGTTGGCGTAGACCTGCTCTTCCACGTGGCCCCAAAGAAAAAAGTCACAAGGTGTTAAATCACAAGATGTCGGTGGCCAATTGTGATTACATCTTCGAGAGATAACACGGTCCGAAAACTTTTCCCGTAAGAGAGCAATGGTTTCGTTGCTTGTGTGTAGCGCCGTCTTGTTGCACGTAACGTTGTCTTGTTGAAAATAAACGTTGTCCAGATCAACACCATCAAATTCCGACCATAAAAACCGTTAATCATCTCTTGATAGCGCAATCCGTTCCAAAATAACACTTGTTATTGGAAAACCCTTTGCATATACATATGTGGGCAATCACTTGGTGCACCACAGCGGCTGACGCCGTCTATATGCGGCAGTTACTTTTCGGTCCGTAGAGGCTGACGTTACCCATTCAGCAATACTACGCCTAAATTATCTGAGCCTTCTAAAAAAAAACTCTTTGGAACTCTAAAGCACACTCTATGAAATGCGGGCATTCCTTAGAAGAAGTGTTCAATAGGCTACAAATTTTCCTCATCTCTACAGTCCTTACAGAAAATCGTATGTGTAGGCTCGAATCTGGTGGTCATATGGTCAATACTCTAGTCCCAAGTTAGTATTCGCGTGAGAAACGATATGCTCTTTTTTCGAAGCCTCAGTAGTTTAGGTTAGATTAGACACTTTATGAGGTTTGCACTTCGACCTCATGGTCTTTTGTGCCCTCTACTCATCACAGCAGCTCATCCAAACCCAGTTCCCTGATTAAACTCAGGATAGAGCGAGCTGTGTTGGATTGAGCGAATGTGGCTTTCTTCTGGCTGCAGTTGTATAAGATGTCTCAACCTTCTCCGCGCCATTTTTTTTTTTCAAATATATATATTTTTTATATTTTTCAACAAAGTTCCCTTTTAGAAAAATATATTTCCCCCACCTTCCGGACATTTTTTAACCCCTTCAAGAACTAGGATTTGTCGAACTCTCCAAAATACGCCTCTGGCTGTGCTCGTTTGAACTAAATTTTTTTTCCCGCGCGCAATTTCTTCATGTTAGGGAACAAGAAAAAGTCGCAGGCAGCAAGATCGAGTAAGCGCGGGGGGTGCGGCAACAATTCGTAACGAAATTCAAGCAGTTTGGCGGCGACAACTCCGGTTAAACGTCGAGTTGGTGCGTTACCGTGGTGAAACAGCACCTTCTTTTTCGCCAAATGCAGTCGTGTCTCTTTCAATTTTTTGCGGTCAAAGCGGTCAAATAACTCACTGTAGTATTGTGAAGTGATGTTGTTGTTGTAGTAGCATAAGTATTCCCCATACTTCCATACGGGGCTTGGCCGGATATAAATCCGGGTCGTTTCGGAACCGGCTGTCGTGGAAATTGTGAAGTGATCGTTCTTCCTGTTTCTAAAAAATCTATGATGATGACATCGTTCGCATCTCAAAAAAATCGCCGCCATGACCTTTGCGGCCGATGGGACTGTCGTCGCCTGCTTTGGAGCAGATTCACCGGGAGAAATCCATTGCTTTGATTGTTGCTTAGTTTCTGGTGTGTAATGATGAATCCAGGTTTCATCAACTGTGACAACTCGACCCAAAAATTCCGCCGGATCTCGCTTAAATTGCTCCAAACACTGCTTCGAAGTTAGCAGCCGCATCCGCTTGTTGTCCACCATGAGCAATCGCGGCACCCATCGGACCGACAATTTTTTCATAGCCAACTTATCACTAGTAAAACATTAAATGCCATTCCGGTCGAAACATCTATGGCCTCTGTAACTTCGCGCACTTTCGTTCGTCGATCAGCAAGTCGTGGACTTTTTAAATGTTTTCCTCGGTAACCACGCTGCCGCGCGTCCTGGTCGCTGCTCATCAAAAACCGATGTTAGTCCACGTTTAAATTCGTTGAACCTATACTATATGGCCCAATAAGTTCATAAGGTGAGAGGGTAAAAACAATTTTTTCAACCAAAATTCATTTTATTCTTCAACATAGATCCCTTTTAGGGCGATACACTTTTCCCAACGGTCTATTAACATTTTGATGCCTTTCGAAAAATGATCGATACAAAGTCCTTCAAAATACGCGTCTGTTTCCCATTCAACTTCTTCATTTGATCGAAATCTCTTTCCCTGAAGCCATCTCTTCAAGTTTGGAAACAGACAATAGTCCCTGGGGGCCAAATCTGGAGAATACGGTGGATGGGGAAGCAATTCGTAGTGCAATTCGTGCAATTTTGCCATGAGAGTCGTTGATTTGTGAGCCGGTACATTGTCTTGGTGGAACAACTCTTGTTTCTTTGCTAAATGAGGCCGCCTTTTCTTGATTTCGTCGTTCAAACGGTCCAAAAAGCTGGCAAAATACTCGCCGGTGACCGTTTTACCCTTTTCAAGATAGTCGATGAAGATTACACCGCAAGCATCCCAAAAAATGCTGGCGAAGACGTTTCCAGCCGATTGTTGCGTGTTTGGACGTTTTGGTCGGCTTTGGCCGGCTTCTAACCACTCTGCCGACTGTTTAATCGACTGTGGCGTGTAGTGGTGTATCCATGTTTCGTCCATTGTTATGAATGGACGCAAAAACTCGCTTGGATTGCGGCGAAACAGATCCAAACAATGCTCAGAATCCATTATTCGTTGTTGTTTTTGGTTGATTGTAAGAAAACGCGGCACCCATCTTCGGACTAGCTTTTTCACACCCAAATGTTCATGAAAAATCGTTTCTACTGACCCTTTCGATAAGCTTACGGCCTCTGCTAACTCGCGCACTTTCACTTTACGATCATTCAGAATGATACGACGGATTCTTTTGATGTTTTCTGGAACAACTGCTTCATTTGGACGTTCTGAACGCGCTGCGTCCTCAGTGCCCGTACGACTGCATCTAAATTCACGAAACCATCGTTCAACGGTTCCGATCGACGGAGCGGAGTCCGAATAATACTTCCGTAGCCGTTGGTGTGTTTCCACAGTGTTTTTTTTTAATTAAAAAACGTTGTTTTATCAATACACGAAATTGTTTTGGATCCATTTTTTTCACAAAACCAAAAGTAGCTTCACTTAAACGAGCGTAACTCACAAACTAATCGGCAAAATGTCATGGAAATTTGACAAGTAGCTTCTACAGGGCGGTTCTCAATAAATACCATATGCTTTTGATACTGACGCCGCCATCCATGCCTCTCCTTATGAACTTATTGGACCATGTAGTATCTTACTGTGGCCATATATAACTAAGCGACCCGGTAGATATCATCCAACTTCGCTTCTATCTCCTCGCATTTTTCCCATCCAAAAATAAAAAGCCAATAACCGAACGATACTCTGCTCTTTTTCCATCTTAGTGAAAATCACGAAATACGTCTTACTCGAATAGTTGCCAAATCCAAGCTAACCTATCCGTTTGAAATTTGTTTTGCCGCCGTTTGATAGATGCTAACACCAACTTCCCTCAGGAACACTCTCTATCATCAAACACGGGCACTTATGCAACCGACCTTGTATATATTTTCGTCATTAGTAATGGTGAGCAATGCCATGCCTATTAATATGTTCGTAGGTGTAGCCAAAGAAACGTCACTACATTACAAATGATTCTACACACAAGTAGTCATGTCTTAGGTGCGAAGAAAAATGTGCGCTTTCGTGTTTGTTCAAATAAAATAAAACCTGCGCTGACAGAGTTGATCAAAACGCTGACTTGACTACCCGAGCTTGCATGCTTCTGCATGCGTGCTGCTATTTAATTTGCTCTAATGCATTTCGTAAATCCTCAAGTATTCGCATTGCAACACACAGTTAATTGTGCACTTATAACCACTTGTAATCTGCACATAATTACAAAATATCGTATCAAAATAACGCCGCTCTCAAACAGCACAAATTGAAATTGCGCCCACTGCTGTACTCGTACTCTCAAAGTTGCTTGGTCAATCGCGTGCTTGCCATTTTGTTAACAAGATTTGCAATTCATTACTTTTTAATTTTCTACCTTTGAGGCGCATACATTTTGAAATAATTTGGATTTAATGCATTGTTACTTTACATGTGTAATAAATAAGTAGAAACGCATGCATTTTTGGCTGAAAAATGTGCGGAGTGCAGTCACACACACACACGCGTGTGAGTAATTATGGCATTCACATCCGATCAAGTGAATGAGCGCGTTTATCATTTCAAGAGTCGGCGGCGGCGATCACCAACGAAGACGCATTGCTATGCAACGTACCGTTAAATTCCGTAATTACCAATTAATTTATACTCGTACGTAGTTGTGTATGTAAATAGAGTAATTTAATTGCAAGGAAGAATCTGAATGACCAAAGCTGAAGGAGGTAAATGCCTTTGGGCTTCGGAAACCTAATGTAAATAAGTGTTGTAAAATTTGCTTTTTTTCATTTCTATTTGTTTGTTAAGTGGCTGGGTTAATGAGATGTATACATTGTATGTTGGCAAACTCATGCGTGTGTACAGGGTAGTCCAAATACAAGTTTCTTCTTGAATTATGCATTGCTTAGTCACTGATAAATGTTCCTGAATGTGGCTACTGGAGCCCAGAGTGTGCCACTCAATCTATGAATTAGTCACACTTAACTCTGTGGGCAAAAAGTAAGGTGAATTTATTTGTCAAACTTCGCGGGATTAAAATTTCGCTCTAGTTATTTTTTTCATGAGTTGGCAGCACTGTTAATAACATCTGGGCCAACTTTCATGTGAATGTCATTGTCAGTAATATATTTACGCTTGTGTTTACCAAACTACCAAGAGTGCATTTTTCGATTTTTACAATGTCTGATTTGATTGAGCAGAGAAGTGCCATCAAATTTTGTTTGCGGAATGAAATTTCGGCTGCGGAGACGCTTAGAATGTTGCAGAAGGCATTTGGTGATTCGACCATGTCGCAGAAAAATGTTTATAAGTGGTACAAAGACTTCAAAGAGGGTCGAGAACGTGTTGATGACTTGGAGCGCTCCGGACGACCATCGACGTCAACAGATGACCAACACGCCAATAAAGTGAAGGAGTCAGTGCTCAAAATATGTCGGTTGACTATTAAAGACCTTACTGATATGATCGGAATATCAGAATGATCTGTGAAAACCATTTTGAAAGACCATTTGGGCCTACGAAAAGTCAAATCTCGTTTGGTACCGAAAACTCTCAATTTCTTGGAAAAAAGTCGTCGCGTTGATGCGTGTGAAACAAGGCTTTCAGACTATCAGGACAAGCTCAAATACATCATTACGGGAGATGAGATTTGGATTTATGCTTACGACCCTGAAACAACCGACCAATCAAGCGAATATCGTGCTAAAGGCGAGGCCAGACCGAAAAGAGCACGTCAAAGTCGTTCAAAAATAAAGGTTATGATGACAGTTTTTTTCGATTTTCGTGGTGTGGTGCACTATGAATTCCTTCCACCTGGCTAAACTGTTAATAAGGAATATTATTTGAGCGTTATGCGTCCTTTACGTGAAGCAATTCGTCTAAAAAGACCAGAATTATGGGCCAACAACTCTTGGTTTTTGCACCACGATAATGCACCGTCTCACACTGCACTCGTCCGTGTGACTTCTGGCTATTCCCAAAACTCAAGAGACCACTCAGGGGAACGCGTTTCGAGTCGATTGAGGAGATAAAAGCTGAATCGAAGAAGGTGCTAATGGCTATACCGGAAATGGACTATTTGGCATGTTTCGGGGATTGGAAAAATCGTTGGCATAAGTGTATTTCATCGAGAGAGGGGATTATTTTGAAGGGGATGAAATTGATTTACAAGAATAAATAAAGATTTCTCATTTTACAACCAAATTCATCTTACTTTTTGCCCACATAGTTATAATTTGAATGAATGGCTGATTCAAATAGGAGCTGACCGAGCTTTTCCTCCAATTTGCAATCTGCGTCTTGATGTTATTCCTTAAATGGCTTTCATGGCTTGCATTCACTCGTAGCCTTGCGATTGCTTGCCCAGTGAGCACCACTATAACAAAAAGATTATTGCTTTAATGCTAATCAGCCAATATTTCAGTCTCCTTTAAACTGCCGAAAAATAGTAGTGTTTTTCAAGCAGAGGTCTTCAGGCTTAGGGATCGATGTTAAGAGGGAGACATAAATATCTTTCCCGATAGTCAGGATAGCTAGCCCTTGATCGCAGCCCTGTCGTTCTCGTAGCTATGTTGCAGCTCTTTTCTGACGTACATAGCGGGAAATTGCCGATGAGCTTGCCCGGTAGGGGTCGGCAGAACCGGTTTCAGTTGTCCCCATATCAGACATCAGTGTCCCCCCAGTGACCCTAGTTAAAAGGAAACTGCGCAGTTTCTTTCGGGAATAGCCTGAGGCAGTTCTCCAGCTTAGATCCCTTTGCCCCTTTGGGAACGCAAAGCGTTTCAGCAACAGAGAAGGCGGACAGTCTCTGACGAACCGACAACAAGCACAGACGTTTGAGTGAAACACTCAATACAGTATCATACAGAAGACAAGACGGTAGTGAATTAAGATAACACTACTGCAAGCTTTCCGATGTCTCCTTTACTTTGGACCACCTATAAACATAGTGGGAGTAATTGAGACTATCGGCGGTGTATAGCCTTACGCCTACAGGAGAGGAACCTGGACGCGGGTACCTGTTGTGTCTTCTGTGTCTTCGGACATAAACGCGGCTCTACCCAGAAGTTATACTTTTGTGGTCTCAGGGTAGAACTAGCCGAGGTGGAGGATTGTTATAGTATTAGTGGGAGCGTGCCTCACATACCATCGGTGTGATGGCACCTTTGAGATGTTTCTGACATTTTGATTTCAACCTCCTTAAAAAAAAATATCCCTTTGGCCTCCTCCACCACAGCACTGGATGGCTGTACATGGTTTTTCCTCCTTTAATTTTTGTAATTTTTCGCAGGTAACGGTCTACTTTATGGTATGAAAACGGCATTTTCGTGCTACTTTTAGTGTACCCATGGCACTCTTGCCATCTAGCCTACCTATCTGATGTTTCATTTTCACAGTGAACTGCGAATCTGGAGCAACCAAATGGTAGTCAATCACAAACTTAATCGACTACGAAGGCCACTACAACTTTACAAGTCAAAAGCCGGAGGCCTCCTGAGCAAGATATTTTAAACCTAAGAAACGCGATTATGGGAGGCTGGTCTCATCGTGAACATATAACTAAAAATTGCTCGAAAACAACACTAGGCGCCGCAGCTGCCGATCACAGTAGGAAACGAATTTTTGATATCAAGCCTTGGCTCGCAATAGACACCAAATACAAGGTGGCTTCTCAAAGCACATTCCAAAGGAGATCTCCAAGTATTCTTTGATTAATATAAGTAAGGGTATACCATCTATATTCGGCACTTGAGAACTACAAACTATTTAGCGAAAATTTCATACTTTTCATATTCCTCTAACCAACATTTTATTCAATTCAATGCATTGGCCATCGTATGCGGTGACGCGTATTTTGAATCTTTTTTCTTTATTTTTCATAACATTTTGAAGCATTTCTGGAGTTATGACCCCGATTTTTCAGCGTTCTTTTGGAGTCGTTTTCAGGTAGTCGCGGGCTTTAGATTTATTGGTTTTCGAGATGTTCAACTTCAATGATCGGTGACGAAAGAAGGTCCTAGGATGCTGACAGACATTTTCACGAACAGTCGCGTTGTTTTCCAAACTTCGAAATAATTTATGGGATAGTTTCTTGCGTTCACTTGAGGCATTTGAGGCCATTGCTACGAAATGGCGCTACAAATTAACTCACTAAGTTGGGATTGGCGGAAGCTTGTTTTCAGCCGGATGCAGACAGCTAATCAAAAAATCAGCATTTTGCGCGCTAAATTCATTTATCTTAGTGATTCAGTTGGGATCTTCGGAGCTGCGATACAAAACTGTTAGATTCTGGGAGGCACTTGAAACAAATATCGTGACGTAGAGCATAAAACCAACTTAACTTAACCATAAAGAATGTATTTTTTTTGTTCACTCCCTAGAAACCAAAAGATAGTAGAATCAATTTATTTAAGTACTTTTTATTTTTAGTAATAATCTTGTATTTGGACCCCCCTTTATATTTATAGGCATTCCTGCATACTAAGTACTATGAACCACAGGAATACTGAACGCATTTCCTATGCGTGGTCACTCATGCAGGCCTACATGGAAATGAGCAACCAACTTTTAATACTCCATTCCCGCAATTGTTATTATTCACGCAACTTCACACTGACATTTGTTTGGGGGAAAAATTCAATTGGCTTTTGAAGTTGCGTTGTTGCGGTTATTGCTCAGGAAGTAATTGCAAGTCTTCGGAAGTATTTCCGTCATGAAAACGATTATCACAAAATCCAGTTTCCGCTCCGAAACGGCATAAAGTTTATTACTGTAGGGCTCTGCTTTTGTGGGGCAGCATGAAGATGTGAATAACGGATACTGCAAAAGTTTTGCCTAAACCCGACAAACTCGAAAACATCTAGTAGCACAAATTGTGGGTTTCGTGTGATTGTGATATTTCGCAAAATGCGGAGCCGAACGAGTACTCTAGAAAATCGTCTGAGGTCGTATTTTGTGAAGAGCATTCAAGCATGTGTTATCCTTCGGGCTTGCTGTTTTTTCGTCACTCTCACAACCGATTGTATGGGGTTGGGAAATAAGTTCATAGCGTTTTTATATTTTCTTTTATTTTACATCGATTTGTTTGCTGTTTGGAAGCATTCGATAGAACTCTTTCTGCTCTACAAAACTATGTTAATTTTATTTTTGAGTTATTTAATTTTTTATTAGTTTTGAGGCTTAGAAATGGAATAACCCAAGAGGCAAAACTCAACATATCCGACACCTAATCTTCTTTGCTTTTCAACGAGGTCGAAAAGCTCTCGAAGCAACCCGGAACATTTGCGATGTGTATGGAGAAGGTGTCATAGACTAGTCTACAGCACGGAAATGGTTTCTTCTTCTTAATTGGCGCGATAACCGCTTACGCGCCAGTCGTTTCTTTCTCGTGCTAACCGGCGCCAATTGGACACACCAAGTGAAGCCACGTCCTTCTCCACCTGATCTTTCCAACGCAGAGGAGGCCTTCCTCTTCCTCTGCTACCACCAGCTGGTACCGCATCGCATACTTTCAAAGCCGGAGCGTTTGGATCCATTCGGACGACATGACCCAGCCAACGAAGCCGCTGGATCTTTATTCGCTGCGCTTTGTCTATGTCGTCGTAAAGCTCATACAGCTCATCGTTCCATCGCCTGGGATATTCGCCGTTGCCAACGTGCAAAGGTCCAAAAATCTTCCGCAGAATCTTTCTCTCGAACACTCCAAGCGTCGCTTCATCGGATGTTGTCATCGTCCAAGCTTCTGTGCCATACGTTAGGACGGGCATGCTGAGAGCCTTGTAGAGTGTTAGTTTTGTTCGTCGAGAGAGGACTTCACTGCTCAGTTGCCTACTTAGTCCAAGAAATGGTTTGCAAAGTTCAAAAATGGCGACTTTGACGTCGATGACATGTCCCGCAGCGGCAGGCCTTTTGAATTCAATGAAGAACATCGCAAATCTTTGTTGAACGCAAATCACTGTTGAGAACGGTCGCCAAACGAGTCGTGAATTGGCGGAAGAAATGAACTTCGGTCATAAACCGATTCTTAATCACCTTCTTTCAAAGGGATTTGCCTCACGAACTCAACAAAAAAAAAAACAAAGAAAGTCGACTTCAAATTGCTTCTCAATTGATTGAGATGAGATGAGGAATGGTACCTATACCTCAATATGAAGCAAAGAAAGGAGTGGGTGGCTCCAGGAGATTCGCCAAAGCCGACAGTCTAGCCGGATCTTCATCCAAAGAAGATCATGATATGTGTTTGGTGGGACTGGGAGCGCATGGTGCACTAGGAAATGCTCGAAAAGAATGCCTCGGTCAACAAGAAGCTCTACATTGCGCAGCTACACCGCATCAATGAGGCTATTCAGTTGAAAAGACCTGATCGACATGGTAAAACCATACTCCTTCACGACAACGCTAGGCCCCATGTAGTACAAGTCGACAAATTCGCACTCCAACAGCTCGAATGCGAGGTTCTTCAGCATCCGCCGTATTTTCTGGACCTTGCGACGATCAGGCGTTACCTTCGATAACAAAGAGGTCCTTAAAAACTGGCTCAACACCTTCTCTGACACCAGACTAGGCGATTTTTGGCGGAACGGCGTCAACAAATTGGCGAGAGGTGGAAAGAGGTTACAAACAGCAACGGCGAATATATAATTGATTAACTTATTGATATTATTATTGTTTTTGTTTAAATACAAGTCTTCGGTAAAAATGCTACGAACTTATTCGCCAACTCAATGATTTTTTAAAATGTGGCCAAATTATTGCAGAAATTGACGAAAAAACAATACGATCGAGTCATAACCTCTACTTTGATAAGAAAACTTTAATTACAAATTTGTAATAACTAGGAAAATAATGCACTATATTTGAGTACAGGTGGTTATACATCAACTGTTTGAACGGAAAAATGCCGGATCCAATTCTCTTTATAGCTAAAAGATTAGATAATTTCCGAGTGACCACTCACGCATCATGAAACTTCATGAAAAAGACGACCAGTTTTATCAGATGTGTAGCAAAAAATAATAATAAGTATTCGACAGCTTCAGTTTTTTTTTTTAATAGAGATATTTTGAGTTTAGATGTGCGTAGAATTTCACCCTAAACTGATTTCACATAAATGAGAGTAGCCAGTAACAAATCCCCGTTGGCCGTTTGGTGTGACATTTTTGTCAAACCTATCTCATGTTCAAGCCCAGCGTGTCCTAGAAAATTTTGGAGCTTCATAAAATTGAGAAATCAAGCTCCTTGATACGCTCTACGATCTTCGTTAAGGAAAGGCACATTAATTCTGCCAGGGATGTTAATAATTCGTTCGCCGATACTTTCAAATCAAGTTTTGTTTGTGATGGCATGCCTTCTACGGAGGTTAAATCCTTAATTAATTTTGTATTATTGTCGCTATCAGTTAATGATATTGCTAATAGTACCTACTTCAAAGCTCAAAATCATCAAGATGTCCATTGATATTCTCTCAGTAATTTTGCTAAAAAACCATCCAGCAGTAGATGCTGCTGCACTGGAAACAATATTTAGTAAGTCGTTACAAGGGTAGTGAGCTTATTGGTGCTTGGAAAGTTGCTTCAATAGTGCCAAGTTTTAAAGTGGAGTGCCGCGTGTTAAATCGTGAAAGCTCAAATAATAACAAAACATCCAAATGTAGTTTCGGTTTAACTCGATACAACGTTCAGAACGATCAACCAATTTCTGCATGGACTTTTTTATGTCATCTAAGGGAATGTTCTTTAACACCTGTGTCACGGCTGCTTGAATGGCTGGAATATCAGCATAAAACGCACCTTTCATGGCAGTTTTCAATTTAGGGAACAGAAAATAGTCGCATGGTGATAGATCAGGAGAATACGGAGGGTGGTCGATGACACAAATATGTTTTTGCATCAAAAATTCAAGAACATTTTTGGTTTTGTGAGGTGGTGCATTATCATGCAATAAAAACAGCTGTTTCCCCTCTGGATATTCAGGTCTTACAGGAACAATTATTGGCCACAAACGATATAAAACTTGTAAATAGTATTCTCCATTAATAGTTTGACCTTCTGCAACAAATTCCTTGTGTACGATACCCTTGGAATCGTAGAACGTGATCAACATTGTTTTGGTTCTTGACTTCTGAAAACGCAATTTCTTTGCTTTTGGCTCCCCTTTCGTCTTCCATTCTGCAGATTGACGCTTAGTTTCAGGGTCATATTTGAAGCACCATTTCGTCACCAGTTATGATCGAATCAAGAAAATCTGGATCGTTTTCAGCTTTTGAAATGATGTCTTTACAATGCTCTACACGAGCGATTTTTTGATCTTCATTTAATTGGTGTGAAACAAAGCGTGCACAAACCTTTCTTTTACCCAAATCGTCAGTTAAAATTTTCCAAATAGTACCAGTAGATGAATTTAATTCTTCAGCCAACATTCTTACAGTGAAACTTCCGTCAACAGCAATGATTTCGCGGACTTTTTCCACCAATTCAGCACGATTACTTGCTTGTGGACGACCAGGTCTTTCATCATCATTCACATCTTCATGACCATTTTTAAATCGTTTAAACCAATTATATACATACATATGAACGAGCTAAACAATCATCACCATAAACTTTTTGCATCAATTCGTACGTCTCACTAAATGTTTTTCCAAGTTTAACACAGAATTTAATATTTGCTCTTTGATCCATTGTAGTTTTACGACACAAGCATACTGTCAATAAAAGGCGCGTAACTTTTTAACCTGTCAAACGATTTAGATGAAGCTGGCTGCGGTTGAAAGCTGACGTTTGTACCTTTTCAATATGATTTAAATAAAAAGTTCTGTTATTTATTGAACATACTGTGTATATGCGCTTGAATTGTCTACGACGGCATTTGCGGCCTTGGATGGGCTTATCTTTAATTTAGAATCAACAAAGAAATATTTTCTAGGTCGCAAATAATTTTTAAGGCCTCAGCATGATATGGCCCTCGTTTTATGTCTCAAACAACTAAAAAGTAAAGTCTCAACATTCCCTTGACGTTAAGGACGAAAAGACTTGACTTTGCCTACATGGAGTCACTTCTTCAAGGGTTGAATTACAACTATACCTTTGTGCAGCCGCTTTTAACTAAGTGAATTGCATGGAGTCAGCCTTATTTTCACTACAGGATACTAAGAGTGTGGGCATGTTTGTAAATTTTAAGCCATTAAACTTGTCTATTACGAATTCGACAATTTTACAAACCATAACTTGTCGCTTTCTTGCTATGAATTTTATACAATTTTTTCACGTCACACCAGAGTGATGCACATAAAGGGTGTTTTTTTAGAGGTTAGGTTTTCAAGTTGGCACTACTTTTTTCGTAGATGGTCTTTTTGACAGCTGTCACTTGATTTATGCTCAGTTTGGTTTGCGATTTCATAATGAATAGACTTACACCTGAACAACGTTTGCAAATCGTGCAAATTTATTACGAAAATAATGGTTCGGTTCGCGCGACGCATCGAAGAAAATTTTGTTCAGCGATGAAGCTCACTTTTGGTTGAATGGGTATGTCAATAAGCAAAAATTGTCGCATTTGGAGTGAACATAATCCACAAGCCATTGCTGAGACGCCGTTACATCCTCAAAAAGTCACTGTTTGGTGTGCTCATATTTCTTTAAAAATGAAGCCGGCCATAATGTTACAGTCAATGGAGAGCGCTATAGAGCCATGATTAATGACTTTTTCGTGCCTGAATTGGACGATATTGATGTGGACGACCTTTGGTTCCAACAAGACGGCGCTACATGCTATACAGCCAACGCAACAATCGATTTATTGAAGGAAACTTTTGGTGAGCGCATTATCTCGCGCCGTGGACCTGTGGCGTGGTCTCCAAGATCGTGCGATATAACATCGCTGGACTATTTGTTGTGGGGCTATGTGAAGTCGCTTGTCTACGCAGATAAGCCCGAGACGATTGACGTCTTGGAAGAGAATATTCGGCGCGTTATTGCTGACATACGGCCCCAATTGCTGCAAAAAGTGGTCGAAAATTGGGCCTCTCGGCTGGAATTTATTCGAGCCAGCCGCGGCGGCCACTTGCCCGAAATCATTTTTAAAACATAATGGCGAGCCCTTATCTTTATAATAAAGCTAAATTCTTGGCCATAACATTAAATTATATACGTTTTATTTCATCTTGAAAACCTAACCTCTAAAAAAAACACCCTTTACATACATATTTATGCTGCAGACATATCATATCAGCATATATACATATATGTGTAGTTGTATGCATATATTTGCACCGCATACGTCACTCAAGTCCATTTGCTGAATTAACCTGTTGCAGCAGTGTCAAAGTCACGAGCACCTAAAAGTTAGTGACAGCGTCTCATATACTGCTTACAGCTATACATACTTACATACATATGTACATACAGTAGAACGTGCTTAATTGCACGCCTTGAGAAAGCAAGCAAAATAATGTAATCAAGAGGAAATTCGGTTTAAAAGATTCAAATTTTATACACAGAGTGACTAATAAAACGCAGTACCCAAAAATGCAAAAAATGTTTGCCATTTGAAATTTTTTCGATTAATCTGATTTTTTTTTTAGAGATTAAATAAAATCAGCAGCCACTTTTACGCACTGGAGTCGCCAATCTCAACTCAAAGCGAATTTTTGGTGTGATTCTGGCGGCATGCCTCTTAGTAAATGGACCATGATGAGGTCCAACTCAACGCTTTTGCTAAGCAAGGGACGCTGCTCGTAGGCTCTACCAGCGAAATTTCATATTATTTGAGTTTCTGAACCTCTATATCTTAAGGTCCAAAAATATGTAGAGCAATCGTAAAGAAGCCAGAATAAAAAAAAGGTGCAATTCGCAAAATCCCATTTAAATAAGGTTGCTGAGTTTCGGGAAAGAGTGAGTGCCTTAATACATATATTTTTACATTTCGTGCTCTTTTTACTGGCAAAAGCAAATTCAACTTGCAAGGATCTGATGGGCACCGTTTTGTATGGCGACGGCTCAATTAAGCTCATTTGACAAAGCATAACTTAGCAAGGGGTGGATCGGTAATGATATGGATATGTCTATCTACATTTTGTGCAAGGTATTATGGATCGTTTTCAATATGTTGACATTTTAAAGCAGTCATGTATCAGAAAAAAATGTATAATGCTAACAACAACAACAACAAGATCATTAAGCACAATTCGGAGATTGCCCGAGCTTGGTTTATAGATAATTGTCCTCATGTATTGGATACGCCCTCCCAATCCACAGATCTTAATATTGTACAAACAAATCTGATGGTTTTGCAACACGGGAACAGGCAACATGCAATTGACAATGTGAGAAACATGGGTTTTCTAGATTAATTAATAATGTTCCTCTTTTGTTCTTCTTACAATACATATGTTTATCCTTTGGTATTCTTAAAATATGTTTGGATTTGTTCAGCCCTGTATGATTATTCTTAGAATTTACTTACATATTTTTATTTATTATTTGTGAATGAAATCATTCTTTAACTCGTTCTTGAAACTAAAACAAAAGAAAGAATATTGCGAGGCCAATCAAATCAATAGCACTTACATTTTTTGACTTTTCAATTTGGTCGGGCTCACGATATTATCACTTTTGTGTGAACGCATTAGATCCTCCAACGCGAACACGCACACACATGAGCGCGCAATATTTGTATGGGAAAAGGAAAATGGCTGGTTAGACAAAGTTGACATGTTGGCGGTGGTATTTTCTCCATAATATGTTTGTGCGTTAGTCGCGTATGACAGAGCCTTAAGCGTGTATATTTTATAAGTTCATTTCTGGAAAAATTATATGGATATTTAATGGCTAATCCTTCTTCGTTGAAACTTTTGTACCCGTCAATGTATCTGCTCCATTTATCTCTATTTATTTGTGAGTGTGGTATTTTACTGACCTTATGATGTCATTTTTGTTAATAGTTTTTTGAGTGATGATAGGTGCTGTTGTAGCAAATTTTGCGGCTTCGTCAGCTAGTTCGTTTCCACGGATGCCAACATGACTTGGAATCCACATTATTCTTATCTTAGTAGGGTATTAGATTAATGAATTACTGATCTTTTGAATAGTATGGTTTTTGTGTTGTATGTTAAGCAGTGCTTTTATGGCAGATAATGAGTCAGAGCAAATCAGATGTTTTCCTTTAATTACTTTACACGTATTAAGGGCTCCTAGCAATGCTTGAGTCTCAGCGGTAAAGATAGAGCTATTTTCATCAAGACGAAAGAGTTTTTCAAGTCGGAGGTCGCTACTAATAAATGAAAACGAGGTAGCGTGCTCCGTTTTAGAACCGTCTGTATAAATTAGATTCCAGTTTTGCAATCTGAATTTGGAAACCACTTCCTTAAACGTTGTTATAAAGGCTTGTGGATACTGATGATATCTGGTATGCCAGTCTCGGCATATATATTTTTTATAGGTGTAATGCGAAAAGCTCCTATGCTGTGTCTTGCTGCGGCACCCTTGAGTTTATTGAGTTGTCTTTACGAAGTGTTGCCGTATATAGCGAGACCATAATCAACTTTCGAAAGCACCAAAGCCTCTGTAATATTAATGGCGCTATTAGGATGAGCGCTACTGTGGTATGATGTTAGACATTTAATGAGATTTAATCGATTAACCTTCCTACGGTCTTCGGGTCATTTTTGACCCATTTCAGGAAAAAAATTAAGTTTTTTCAAGAACCAAATTTTTTCAGGACTTGATGTTTCGTGACTTTTTCTAATTTATTATATTTTATATAATAAGCGTAAAATTAAAAAAAAAATAATTTAGGCTCTGTCGCGTAGAAATTTTTATACATCTACGACCCTCGGGTCAAATTTGACCCAAAGTATAAATCAGACGTTATTTGAATTAAATTTATTTGCTAATTGCAAATTTATTGAGTTCACAGTAAACATAAATTTAAAAGCACGTGCTTTGTTTGGTTATTCGACTATTTATTTCGTAACGATGAGTGATAGTGAAAGTGAATTCTCTTTGGCCGCGTTTTCGGATGATGAGGAATCATGCTCTGAATTCGAAGATCATGTTGAGATTGCAGATTCTTCCGACAGTGATTTTAGTGATGACGAAAATTCTCTTGTGGCTTCTGAAATGATGTCGTCAAAAAATGGTCAAATAAACTTTTCAAAAACCCCTCTTATAACAAGTGCCGGAAGAGCTTCAAGAGAAAATATTATCAGCTTGATTCCTGGACTAACGCGTTACTCGTGCTCACGAATTACCGGAAAAGAAGTTTCTAGCATTGAACTATTTTCTCCACCTCCTTTGATACGTACGATATTGACCTACACAAACATTGAGGGAAAACGAATATACGGTGAAGAATGGCTGGATATTGAAAACATCGAACTATTTGCATTTATTGGATTGCTAATATTAGCTGGCGTTTTTCGATCAAGTAATGAAAGCTGTGAAAGTCTTTGGAACCCTGAAACCGGAAGACCAATATTCGCTGCAACTATGCCTTTGAAGACTTTCAAAAAAATTTCGTGAGTGATTAGGTTCGACAACAGGGAAACTCGAAGTGAACGAAGATCGTTGGATAAATTTGCTCCTATACGTGATTTGTGGAATCAATGGGTTGAGATATTACCTAAGCTTTACAATCCAACGGAAAACGTGACCATCGATGAACAATTAGTAGCTTTCAGAGGAAGATGTCCATTCCGCCAGTACATGCCAGCAAAGCCTGCAAAGTATGGAATCAAATTTTGGGTACTTTGTGATTCAACAACGAGCTATGTTTGGAACATCCAACCTTACACTGGCAAGGCAATCGGAAGACCCCCGAAAACAATCAAGGCATGCGTGTTGTTCTTGATTTGATTGAAGGGCTAAAAGGACATAACCTCACAACCGACAATTTTTTCACGTCTTATCAATTGGCACAAAAATTATTGGAGAAACGTATTACGAAACGTATTACAAACCCGAACTACCACCAGACTTAATGAACATAAAAAGAAGACCACTAAATTCATCAATCTTCGCTTTTACCGAACAAACAATTCTCGTTTCGTACATACCTAAGAAGAATAGAGCTGTGATTCTACTTAGCACTCTACACCATGATTCAAAAATTAGTAATCGTCGGGATAAAAAGCCAGAAATAATACTGGACTCCAATAGATGTAAAGGTGGTGTAGACACATTGGACAAAGCTGTAAGCGGTTACACTTGCAAACGAATGACAAAACGGTGGCCTCAAGTAGTGTTTAGTAACATAATCGACATTTGAGCTTATAACGCTTTCGTTTTATTCAAATCCGCCAACCACACCTGGAAAGAGGGCTGTCTTACAAAGCGCCGTTTTTACTTGGAAAACCTTGGTATGCAGCTCGTAACACCCTATATAAAAAAGCGACAAACTTTACCACGAGCATATTTTTCACTTGAAATTGCCAAAAAAATACGAAAGGAGTCTCAACTGGATGCACAACCATCATCATCAGGTCAATTTGGAAACACGTCGGAAAAGAAAATAACTAAAAGAAGTCGATGTCAACTATGCCCAAAAACTGATAACAAAATAGGATTAGTTTGCGACATTTGTAATAAATATATATGTAAACAACATTCTAAAACTATTACTTTGTGTACAAACTGTCTGAAATACTTTATTTCTTTTTTCTTTCATTATTAAATACACTTTTTATTTAAAGTTTTCGTTATTCATGAATATCTTTTTGTTATTGAATAAACGTTTTTGTTAAAGTTTGTATTATTCACATAAAAATAAAATAAAAATTTTCGTAAATATATTAGTATATAAGATTTGTAAACTTATTGTTAGTTTCTTATACAAGAAAGATTCAATAAATAAAGAAAAATGGAAAAAAAAATATATATTAAAAAAAAAATATGATAATGGAATAAATATATTTGGATTTTCATTTTTATTTAACATACCCATTTAATGGAAAAAAAACTAACAGTAAAAATAATCAAAAACCAAGTATAAACCTTGAAAATATAGTATTGGGTCAAATTTGGCCCGAAGTCCGTCCGCGTCAGTTAATTTGAAGACCGTAGGAAGGTTAAATAATGATATTCTTAAGGCTTCTATGTGTGCCGACCACGTATACTTATTATTAAAGACTAATCCTAGAGTCTTTAGTGACCTAACATTTTCTATTTGCTTATTATCTATAACGACATCGCTTAATCTACAGCCAGTCTTCTTACATACATGTAATAGTTTTGTTTTGGGAAATGATATCCGCGAACCAGAGTAATTGCACCAGTCCAAGTTTTCTTGGAAAATCGCCCTTAATCTGTTCTTGAATTCTTCCTCGCTCTTAATTTTTGCTAGCAGGTAAAAGTCATCTGCGTAAATACAATAGTTGAAGCATGGGTATCATTGGGTATAATGCTTGGGTATTGTTTTGTTGATCTGTTCTGTGCCAATTTGAAATAGTATGACTGACAATGGTGAGCCTTGAGGTATACCGTTTTCAAGTGGATAGGTTTTTGTATATATGCCGTTAATCCTAATACGAAACTTTCTGTTTGATAAGAATGAGTGAATATATCTGAGCAATTTTTGTCCTACTTTCCATTCCATCAGTTGATTGAGAATTGCATGCTTCCCAATACGGTCATATGCCCTTTCAAAATCGACTGATAAAATGGATATGTGGTGCCGCCTGGATATGGATTGTGCAATCTGGTTATCAATATGCAGTAGTGCATCTCGATTTATTTTAATATTATAGATTAACAAGAAAATTATTTTCATTATCCTGCAAGAACAGTCAAGTGTTGGAGCAACTGAGCACATAATACCGTAAGCATATATGTGAAGTCATTTCATTACAGATACATACATAAGTATGTAAATTTGTGGGGCAGGTTCATACGCACACATACGCATTCACATACATACAGTGGTACAATCGTAACAAGTTGAAATGAAGTTTTCTCCTCAAATGGCAATCACGACGGAAATGACATCGCAAGTGCGCTGAGCAACAACAATAAAAAACGAGTATTTATGTCGAACCGGTCGCAATTTTAGTGATTTATCCCACAAATTATTATTATCGATATTGCACACATTTTTGTTTTTGCTTTTCGTTTTTGCTATTGCTTTCATGTGCGCCTTTTCAATTTTTCTCATATGAATTTGTGATTTTTTGTGTGGTGCGCGGAAGTTGCAGTTTGTTGGTTATTTAAGAGACAAAGTTGGGCGTTTGCGAAACTGAGGTGGTTAAGTAAAATTCATGTTTTGGAATTTCCATACTCTAATCAATTATCGGAAAAAAATTGCTGTTGTTTATATGCGAATTTTTTCAAGGTCAGTAATAATTGTTTAAATTTTTAATTATATGCATTTGTGCTTTTCGCAAATTAATATTGGGGTTAACTGCATGCCATTTTGGTACTGCGAGTTTTTCTTTATTATTTACATATACGTATATATATATATTAATTGGCGCGTACACTCTATTTGGGTGTTTGGCCGAGCTCCTCCTCCTATTTGTGGTGTACGTATTCATGTTGTTCCACAAATGGTGGGACCAAACGATTTAAGCCGCGTACGAGCTGCAGAAGATTTCTTATGAGAAGCTTTGTCATGACAGAAATACACTCGAAGGTTTGTCTTTGTCTGCCGAGGTGCGACCACTTTTAGGAAACACTTTTTCTATCATTTGGTGTCACGTGTTAGCCCATTCGACTACGGCGGGCGTCAATACATGCATACATAGAATATCGTATAAGCTCACGATTGAATCAAAAAAAAATAACGACTTAACTTTTTAATATTTTTTTTACATTAAAGTTATAAGAGGTTAACTAAGGGGGCGTCCACAAAATACGTGAGATGTTTAAGGGGGGAGGGGGTCGAGTCAAATCTCATCTAATCTTACGTTGGAGAGAGGGGGGTCTCGTCAAATATCACGCAATTTTTTTTCTGATTGAAACAAAAAAAATTATACTATTGTATTTTGGTCCATTATCCAGATTGTACATGCTTAAGATTTAATCTTAAGCGTAATCATAGTATGATTAAGATCATTCACTAATTCGTTCGAAAGAAAATAATTTCATTCATACTTCGACGTTATATGTACACTACTACTGTCAAACCACCATATTTGTTTTATACCAAATAGCTCAATTTAATCTGAATTTACGGTACAGTGTAGCCGTCGTTTGTTTTCGCGCCACTATCAGCCGAACGCGCGACTCGAAGAACAAGAGTACGAGCTGAGTGGCAGCGACACACGGACAGGTTCCAACCTTCTTTGTTTATGCTTGTAAATGTTTTACTCGACTCAGTTCATGCTCTTACTAATTTAAAATGAGCTATGAGATTTTTATAACGCATACGTCAAAAGACACGTCTATAAGGCGAAGAAGTCCTGCCACGACGATGTGATAAAATTATGGAATACTGCGAAGCAAAAATTCCCGAAGAAAGAAGAGTTAATACATCACATTAAACATGAGATTGAACGGCTTCTCAGGGAATCCCCTGAGAGAAAAGTTCGGTCTACTTTAGCATTCCTTCAAAAGGTAGGTTAAATATATATTTTTTTAAGAAAATACTTTTTTTTTTATATAAAGCTTATTTTTACAATTAATAGCATAAAAAAAAACTGAAACAGTGAAATTCTTGATAAAATATGGTAAAATCTTAACTACAAAATATTAGCGCGGTCATTTCCTTCACTGTTTTCACATAATTCAAAATCAGCTTCTTGTGATCAGCGATGATGAGGATGAAGCTATGTCGAACACTACACCATCTAACGTACGTCCCACTCCAGCACAAGATACTATGAAGAAACAGATTGCTAAGCTGCATATGGAGCTTGACCTAAGTGCTGCAGCGCGCGCCGGAGTGATCTGCATATGATTCTTCACCTGCATATGATTCTGCCACCTCCATACCCTATCACTCAGGTTGATAGACGTTTGACAATTTCGGACTTTAAAGATGACGGATTCCTACGGATTCCGCCTACCGATTCAACCGCTGAATGCCTTCATCAGCACGCCTTATGATCTCTATTGCCCAAGTATACGTGATAATTTAGAGAAAAGATGCTGCAGTACATGCGGTATTTACTTCGCATCTATCACAAGAGCTGCAGAGCACAGGCGAGCAGCTCACATTGCACCAGCTAAGCAAACGCGTATGTTCCGCAAAGTGCGACCCTCACGGATTATCACAAGACGAGCTAATGAGTTACTGTGCGCAAGCGTCAACGGCTTAGAGTGGCTAGATCAGAACGAAGTTGAAGGAGCAGATGATTTTACTGAAAATCATATGGACAAGTTGGTCCCAATAGTCTCTCTTGAAACCGCGCATGATTCTCCATGGACTGAATTAGAGTAGATATTCTTGTTTTAATCGCAGTAGTTACGATTTAAGTCTTCTATTGTTAAATTTTTATTACACAAAATTAAAAAAAAACACCTCACGTAATTTATGGACGCCCCCTAAGCCGGTTGAGAAGGTTACAACGTCAGCTTAGTTTATGACTTGTTGAGTTCGGCCTCAAGCTCTAGTCCTGCTTGTCTACAATGCTGACTTCGACATATTTCAATTCCCCGGAGACGTACACTTGCTGCTTTACTCTACGTGAAGAATTCGATCCCAAGTTGTGACCTCATGCTCGAGAACTTTAAATCTCATGAATGTGGAATTTATTTGAAGATGTGTGCTATTGGCAAAATATTAAGTATTTTTATTTAACGCATCATATCTGATTTTCTTTGCCTTCGGACTACGCTTGCTCTGCACTTTCAAATGGAGTCCTTTGAACCGAAGTAGCGAAAATCATCCAAATAGTTTAAATTGTTTTTTACTGAATAAAATGGCATTTAAGTAGTCACCATCTATCATCTACGGATGACAGGAATATTTAAAAACTTATCATCACTGTTTAAATGATTAATTATCACGCAACGTTTTACAACAGGCAACACAAAATGCATGAAGCGTTAATGAATGGATGTCGTAATTTATATTGCAGCCATGACTAAAGATATTAAAAGCATTCAAATAAGTCTAAGTGGCATGAAATGTGATGTAAAATAGAATCAACATGCAAAGTGAAGAGAAAAAATGATCAACGCGACAAACTGCGAAATTGGAACACCACGACAATCGTCTGACCCGATAAAGGCGCGACAGGGGGTCACTTACCTTACTAGGTGCTATTTATTTAAGGTAATACTTATACCACTAAAACGATCATGCAGTACATTTTTTTACTCATGTTTGTATCTGCAGTGAGTTTCATTCAAAGCTAAAACATCAGGTTTACTTTTGTTTGCCATCTTAATGCGCACAAATCGAGCAAACTAAAACATTTCGCAGTCGCATCGTGCAGTGGCAGGGAAGTGGAAGAGGCAACAGATGTGATACAGCTGTTAAAAGGCAGAGACAAAATGCGCAATGTAATGTGTAGCTCTTCTTCTACTATTTGCTCATTTTGCTTTTTCTTTTCTTCATCCATTTGGTCCACTCTTTCGTTTTGCCTGGCTTTGGCGTTGATCAGGTGGTGGACTTTCAAACGAAAGTGAATAAATATTCGTTAACCGCATAGCGCACATGCATACATACATATGCAGATACATTTATGTATGTATTTGGGTATTTACAAAGTAAGCTGTTGGCGAACCTGTACGAATTGAAATCGAAAGTGCACATATGAGCGAGCAACCTATAGCGAAGTCAAATCACTAACTGCTGAGATGGTGTGATGGCGAGCTTAATATGCACCCCGCGAAGAAACGATCACAAGTCCGCGACATTTTTTATATATGGAGAAGATGCGCAACATCGGTACGGGAAAAAAATTATAAAAAATCAAAACGGATTTTTAATCTACTTGAAAGCTACACTTTATTTACTGCTAAAACTTAATAAGCTATAAAACTCCATTTCAATATTTCTAGAAATTCTAATTAAAAATTGTGGAGTTGGGCTGAAAACTTTATGGAAATTTACAAATTTTTGTTTGAAACTTGGATTTATATGGTTTTATTAAAAAATAATGTACAATAAAACAAAAACGGGATCTAGGCTGAAGAACTGCTTCAGGTTATCCCCGAAAGGCTCACTATGGAATCTCAAGCGCCTACCCGCCCGACCCGGATATTTGCAAAGAACGTGTTCAATAGTCTTTTTCTCTGCCGGATGCTCACAGCTTCTGTAATGGGCAATTGACGGAAGCCCAAGCTTCTCCGCATGAGTTCCCATCATCCAGTGACCGGTGATCACCGCTATTTGTTTGGAAATTGAATGGCGTGGAATCCCGGTTTGGATCTGAATCATGGCGTTGTCAGAACTTTGATCGAGGCTTGGCTATCGGAAAAAATGTTAATACTTTCCTTGCTCGCACGTTCCTTAAGGGGGGATTCCCATTTCAAACGCCAAAAAATACGGTTTTTTTACGAATTTTTATTGGGAAAACTATCAGTTGAATCTTTTGGAAAATTTACAGCCATATTTCTTATGCATTATATAAAATCAACTTCAATTTTTGGTCGATTTTCAGGAAAATTGTGGCTTTGACAACGCTCGAGGTGAAATTTCTATGAAAATTCCCGGTCGCTGGCCACCACGATAACTCAGCTCCAGGTTGTCTGAAAGGAAAAATTCAAATGGCATTTTACTCCTTATGAATATAGTTTCAATATGAACTATTGAAAAAATTTTGTTTCGAAAATTAATATAACTGCGTTGGTTGAAAGACAAAGTTTTTTTTTCGCACATTTTTTCCTCGGATTTTTATTTATAAAAAAAAGTCATGCATGTATCTTATTTTCCGTAGTTTATGATAGAGACCGATATTATTTTGAGATTCGTGTCAAATTTGACAGCAATCGACTGAATAGTTCTCGAGATATCATGGCGGCCGTATAGAAAAATGCCGTTTTGAGAAAAACGCATTCGAATATTTATGTGAAAAAAGGTATATATTTAAGACTCACAGCATTTTCGTGTTAATCAGCTGATCCAGGACCATATAGTACTCCCTCTTCCTCTTCAAAAAATTGATTTTGTATCATATGCTGACCCCGACGTAAAATTCGAGCTTCTTTCGTTGCATTAAGGCTCCGCCTGGCACACCTTTGTAGCTCGCGCGCTTTCTTAGTATTATGGAGCGCGCCGAGTTCATTGATCACGCATAACTTCGTAAATTTATCGAATTTTGTCATGAAATTTTGCACAGAGTTTTTTGCAAGTATAATAAACAAGAATCGGTAAAAAAAAAAATCGATTTTTTTAAGCAGATTGGGAGAAAACCCATGCTTCAACTCCCGATTCCATCAAGGAGCCGTGATATCATAGCCCTTCCGAAGAGCTTCCCGCCAAACCAGGCATCCATACGTTAAAATTGATACAACTTGTACATCCACAGGATTAGAAAGCTATACTGACCTTCTTTACACGATTTTCCATGTGTAACTTCCAATGGAGTTTGGAGTCAAGTATCAGTTCAAGATACCTAGCTTTTAATTAAAGCGTGTTTTCTTTATACCCACTTTTTATGTCGGGTATTAGTCTCGCTGTCCATCTACCATACCGTTCAGAGTTCCATCTTGCCTGCCAAAGTGTGAGCGTTTGAACTCTAATATCGGAGAAGCGTGGTACTGGGATTCCTGTGTTTTTTGCCTCCCATCTCCGTTTGCGCTCTTGTGCTAGAATATCTATAGGGATAGTTCCGCTGATAACTAACACCGTTGCTTCAGATACTGTTCTGTATGACAAAGCCACTCTGAGAGCACAGATGCGTTGCACAGATTGCAGAATTTTCCGCCGCCATTGCACCCTTAGCGAATCTGCCCATATTGCGCATACGTATAAGAGAATCGAGTTCGTCGTGTCCACTAAACCAGGTTTGCCATGAGCTTACTTAACATGCCGCTTACTTTGGCAGCTCTTGTAGCAGCATGGTTTATATGCGCCCGGTAGGTTAGCCTTGTGTCTAATTGCACTCCTAGGTACTTGACCACTCTTTTTGTCGATAAAGTGGCATCGAGTACTTGTATGTCTACTCCTAATGGGATACGTCTGTTCGT
Source organism: Anastrepha ludens (assembly GCF_028408465.1). Lineage (NCBI taxonomy): Eukaryota > Metazoa > Arthropoda > Insecta > Diptera > Tephritidae > Anastrepha > Anastrepha ludens. Next base: position 106,721,943 of record NC_071499.1, read on the forward strand.
TAGAAGGATTAGCTCTGTTTTCTATGTGGCCAGCTTTAATCCATGGTCTTCTAGCCATGTCTGAACTCGGATCATCACCTGATTTAACTTCCTTTTGGCTTCGTCAGCGTTTCGGGCGATTATTACAGCTGCAACGTCATCTGTGTATCCCACTAAATGCACATCCTCAGGCATCTCTATTCGAAGGATTTCATCGTATCTTATATTCCAGAGTTCAGGTCCGAGTATTGATCCTTGGGCCGCACCTGCTGTTATTTGTTTGGTCTTACACCCTTCTCGCGTTTCGTATAAGAGCACGCGATTGCTTAGATAGCTGCGAATAATCTTCAATAGATTATTCGGGATCTTGAATTTTACCTTTAAGGTTTCAATTACGTCGTTCCAACTTAAACTGTTGAAAGCATTTCTAATATCCAGTGTGGCTGGTAATACTAAGCGTTTGGAGTATCGATTACCTGTCTGGGCATGTTCTACGATAGCTATTACATCTTGAATGGCTCCTAAGGTAGATCTGCCACTTCTAATACCATGCTGCCTGTCGGAGAGGCCGCCGCTGTTCTCTACGGCTTCGCTAAGCCTATGCTTTATCAGTTTCTCAAAGAGTTTTCCTGCGCTATCCAGCATACGTAACGGTCTATAAGCGGACGCTAATGTTGGGATCTGCAAAATCAATGGGTGTCCTTGCGAAGGAGTTTAATGCTTCTGAGAGTCTTATCCAACGAGTTGACAATAAAAATCTCCGGTATAAATCCTATGTTTGCGCAGAAGACAGTTTATGTCGGAGCAAAGACGAACACGTCTTGTAAACCAAATTAAACACTCTGAGGCGCCTCAGATTTTATGGTTTTAACAAAGACCAAAAGACCAACCGCAGAAATAACCAGAATACTGATAGATATGTTCTAATCTTAAGAAGGTTTCTGTTTTCATACACACAAAATTTCCAGCCGTTGTTATAGAATAGTTTTAGGTGTTGAGAGCAATTGAGAGCATGCTACCACACTTTTTTACTCAAGGATTTCGAGCGAATTCTGCTACATTTATTGAGGCTATTGAGACACTTGTGAAATCCTAGATTGATAGTGTACGTGGTGATAGCCCATACATCTTTCAGCAAAACTCTGCTTCTTCACACGCACCTGTATAATTCTTAGGTGTTTGGCCGAACTTCTCGGGATGCGCGTGTTGATGGAGTTCTACAAAGACCAAATGGTTTTTACCAGAAGCTATTTCAGCACGAAGCCTAGAACTCATATGGCTTTAAGAGCCGAAATCAATAGAGGTGATAGTTTTGCAATCTTTCCGAATAAAACGCGCAATGTTGTGCACAACTTAAGGCATCACTACCTAAATCCCGGATGGCGTGCATCTTTTAGAAGATATTTTGGCCAGCTTCCGGTGTGTATTACTGATGAAGTTCCACAAATAGAGGTAACCACAGCGACTAGCTTTTATGGCAAGCTTCTTCATGGCTGAAATCTTCTCGGAGTTTTGCCATTGCTTGTCGCTATTAGGAAAATTTGTTCTATAATTTCATGTTCCAAGTCTGAAATGGGTTTCGCAACCGGAGTCCATATTAAAACAAAAATATATGTAGGAAATACGCAACACCTTCAGGGAAGAAAATTTATCACAAAGCGACGAGAATTTCGAGCCACTTCAAGCTTGCACTTTATTATAAATACTAAAATTTAATGGGCTATAAAATTCGTTCCAAATGTTTGATTTTAAATTCTGATTAAAAAGTTACTGAAATTAAGGGGGTATTCTAGTCTAGAAATTTAAAAAAATCGAAAATTTTTTTTTTTTCAAAATTTGATAGTTTAACTATATTATTCAAAAATATCTCCCTAAAAGGATTTTTCAAAATTCGAATTATTTCCGAAATTACAACTATTTTAGTGACGCGACAGCTTGACTGGTTTGAGCGGACGCCGAACTTCAAAAGTGTTTTTCTCGAAACTACTTCGTTCGATACGGTCGGCACGATATCTCAAGTTCTAATCAACCGATTTGCTTGAAATTTGTCAAGAATATTCCTTAAATATATCTCTATCGTATGAAGCTCGAAAAACTGGAAATTTCAATTTTTTAATATGTGTAAACAATTCGAGAAAGCTTAAAAATAAGAGAAAAATCGACCTCAATTTTTTGAGTAGCCGCCATTTTATGGAAAATTTTTTTTTTCCGTTTTTTCTGGTTCATACGATAATGACATTCATATTAATTAAGAATTTGTATTTTTTTTTTTTTTTTCAGATGACCACAAGGGTAGAAATCGTGACGACGGGGGCACTGCATTTTTTCCCCCCCTTCCACTTCAAGGACGCATAACTCCATGAAAATTCATTTTTTTTTTGTTTTCAAATTTATTTTGTGTGCTCCTAATATATGAATAAATAAATGATAAAAAAAATGTATCGTAAAAATATCAATAGCTTTTTTTTTTATTCATCGTCAAAAAATGCTCGAAATTCGGGCCTCTAGACTAGAATACCCCCTTAAAGCTTTTTGTATTTTTGAAATCTAGCGTTATATGGAATGTTATTACCCAATTAATTTTCAGTATGAACCGCACCAGAACTAAGGTGATATGGGTACCAAATTTCACTGAGAACTCGATCATACCAGTTCAAATAGAATGAACAAATTTGTGGCACTTCATTCAGTCTAACAGTCTAATTGATAATTCAGGTGTTGATGTGCGTTGATGAGTGTATTTACTTGCATATTACCAATACTTAAGTGCCAATTTAAAATTTGCTCAAAACCAAAAATGTCGCATAGACGGCTGCTCAGCACTTGTAACCTATAAACACCTGCACGCTCCCCGGATTTGCATTCCCCTACACACTACCACAGCTATGAAGGATGTGCAGTTGCATAAATTTGGATTTAAAACTTGATTTGGTGGACAATCGAAAAAATTCGAGTCAAAAAATTCCAATTTGGCCTTACTGCATGACCAAAAAGCTTCAACCAAACCGGAATAGTTGGCAGACGTGAGCCAAGCCGGGTGGCTCTTATAGAAATTGTACAGTTGTTAATAAAAGCAAACAAAACACTAGACATAAAATAAAAACAAACAGAGAGTAAGAGTAAGAGTGAGAGTGAGAATGAGAATTAGAGTGAGTGTGAGAGCACAGTTGAGCAAAGTAGAAAAGCTTTCGCCAATTGTTGGCTGTTGATCGAATCATTCGATGATGGTCATGACGGCGCCGAATGAAAAATGCAGCGAATGAAGACTTTTGGAATTTCGACCAAAGCCAACCGATCATTGGACAAAGTGCAGCCGAGCAATAAACAGACGCGTACGGCAAAATAGCGGCCTGTAAAGTGCCGTGTACGAAAGAAAATGAAAGTGAAAGAGATTTAAAAGCGTGCAGAAAACAAAAATAAATAAAGATAAAGTTAAAAAAAAAAACAAACAAAAGAAAGAAAAAGACAAATGCAACATTAAAAACATAATCGAAGATAAACGAAAGTGTTAAGTGAAAAACAGTGAAGTGTGCGATGCGTTACATATAAGACAAGTTACATTTTTAGCAATTCAAAAACAGAAAAAAACGCGGCGACTGCGCGTAAAGTGTAAAAATATCAAGTAGCCAAAGGAAAACCACGCTTACCTATATAATTTTCCAAGCAGCAAACTAAAAATAACTTACCATAACAATTGCGGAACGTAACATTCGAGAAAAAATACATACAGCGCATGGGAATTTCTTCCGTTAGTGATTTCCTCATTACACCTGCTTCGTAAAACTTTGAGATTTTGAACACAAATTTGCGTGTTCACGTGAAATTACATCAAAAATCAAACATGCAAAACGTACAATTCGACGCGTGCGTAGCGCGTGCGTGACTAAATTGTGGTAGGCCTAGAAAAAGATAGCCAAAAAAGAAACTGTCAATTGTGGAATGAGTCCGATTTAAGGGCAAGGCAACGAAAGCGGAAGAGTACCTGCATACTCACACATATTTATATGTATCATAAAATAACACGGCACAAAGCAAGTGGAGTAAGAAGAGCAAAAAAAATTGCTTCAAATATCCGACGCTAGAAAATTCACTCAATCGTTTGAATATCTCTAGCTATGGCGGAAAGCACTGATCACTTCTAAGCTGTGACAATGTTTGCTTGAATTAAGAAGGTAAGCGCAGAGTGTTCTCCCAAAAAATGTCCAATTATTGAAGATTTCGAAATATAGTTTTTAAGGCGCTTACTTACCAAGTGCAGACAACCTAAACCTTAATTTTTGGCGACAAAATATAAAATAAAACACTTTCATGAACATCAAAATACTTTAGAAGTGCGAACAACTTTATTTATTGGGTATGGAAATAAGTTTCCGTTATGTCTTAGCCAAAGTTACGAATTATTAACAATTAAATAATACATGATTTTATGTGAAGTATGTGCCATTGGAAGCTATAACTTTACTCAATCTTTCAGGTAGCATACGGATTTCTCTGTCGAAAAATTTGAGTTCTTTTGACTTAATCCATTCATTGAGCCAGTTGGCGGTGCTCTCGTAATAAGTGAACCGCTCTCCAATAACGGCTGGCTGCATTGATTGGAACAGAAGGTAATCCGATTTCCCAATTCAGTCCCTCTAAATATTTCTGGACCTATTTAGCAACGTGTGACCTGGCGTTGTCATGCAGCAAAATCAGTTTTTCATGTCTACCGTCCCATTCCGTCGGCTTTTCTTTGAGAGCTCGATTAATTTTAGCTCTCATTAGCTGCAGTCGGTAATGATCGCCAGTGATGGTTTCAGATGGTTCAAGGAGTTCAAATTAGATGACCCTTTTGATCCCATCACTCACGTCGAAATTGCCACTTTAGAAGCGTCGAAACCACTATTTACAAATTGTATTTGATAGAGCGTGATTACCGTAAATATTGACCAATATACGACACGTTTCTGCTGTACTTTTTTTTAAAAGGTAATAATGAAGCATGACTTCCCACAAATGCTGTTTTTTCGGGACGATCGTAGACATCTTTGACTTCAGATAAAAAAGGTTCTTTACCTTCAAATCAATAATACATTACTAGAGCGAATACAAAAATAGTATTAGCAGCGACAGGGTGGAAACTTATTCCCATACCCAATATAAAAACGAAAATCATATATATTGAAATTATTCGGAAATTGTCCAATAAAAAAATAATAACTTAAAGTCATTGAACAGAGAGTTTTGGTGACATCTCTTGGAATATTTGCCCATATTTCTTCAGTTAAAAAGCTAGAGAGAGTCCAGAGGTCTGCACTCATTGGAATCAGTGGGGCGCTTCGAAATACTCCTACTCTGGCGCTTAATGTAATGTTAAATGTGGTACCTATAGACATCGCAGGCAGAATTGCCGCTGCACGTACCGCAATCAGACTTAGGGGCTTGGGCTATAAGCTCAATCTCACATATGGGCACTCAAGCATCCTCAGAAGCTTTGAGTTCATCCCCTCGTCGACGGATCAGTGTGTGCCCTCGCTAAGTCCAAGCGGAACCTTCTCCACCCATATTCCACCAAGGGAGGAGTGGACCGGGGGCAACACTTGGGTACAGGGCCTCGTTAACCTGTTCACGGATGGCGCGAAGCTGGACGATAGGGTTGGAGGAGGAGTATTCTGCAAAGAGCTCCCCATCAAATTCAAATTCAGGCTACCGGATCACTGCAGTGTTTTCCAAGCAGAGGTGGTCGCAATTAAAGAAGTAGCTGACTGGCTACTTACTTGCGTAATAACTATTAAGAAGGTAAATATTTACTCCGATAGCCAAGCGGCTATTAGGGCCCTAGGCTCTAGTATGGTGCATTCGAAGCTGGTCAGGGAATGCCTGGTCTCCCTCTCGATTGCATCAGAATTCTTCGACATAAAGATAATTTGGGTACCTGGTCACAGTGACATTGCAGGAAACTGCGAGCTGGCCAGACGAGGGTCCTGTGAGGTAATGTGCCCGCGAAGGGAGAGGATCGGGATCCACTTGATAGCCTGAGCTCTACTCCTGGAAGGATGGGCTCTGCACCAACTCAGCGAGCGCTGCGCAAGTACACGAACGTGTAGGGTCGCGAAGTCCTCCTGGCCACGTTTGGATAGGAGTTGTTCGAGGGATATCCAGGGGATGACAAAATGTCATCTCTCAAATTTCGTGGGCATCCTCACGAGGCACTATCCGCGAGGTATACATGCCGTGAGACTCGGAATTACTTCGAGTCCTTTTTGCGTCAGCTGTATGGAGGATGAGGTGGAATCATTTCAGCTGCCCAGCTTTCGCGGGACTAAGATTCAAGCGTCTTAGTTCTCACTTCTTTTCTGCGCCTGCTGATATAGCAGGTGTTGATAAGAAAAATCTGATGAACTTCATCAGCAGCATAAAGAGGTTAACACAGCCGCAGACTACTCACCGTTCGTAGTCTACAAGCACTCATATTCCCCATCCCTTCCCTTTCTCCCCTTATTTTTCCTTCACCCTCTTACAATGGTATCACAAAGGATCAACCAAACTTTTTTCGTCCAAGTGGGCTCTACTCTCTGGGCAATCATCACTACCTAACCTAATCTCTTCAATGGCTAATTTTAGATAATTTTTACCACTACTTTGCCGCGTGTGTAATTCTCATTCACACTTGTGAGCCCAATGGGGTTCAGATCTGTGATCTGAGGAGGATAGCGCAATGCCTCTTTTACATTGTAAAGCAACCATTTCCTTACAATTAGTTCAGTATGCTTTGGGTTGTTGTCGTGCATGAAGGTGAACGATGCTGGTAACTATAATTTTTCGACAATTTTGTTAATGCTTTCCTTCAATATTTCTAGATAATTCATTTTAGTCATAGTGTCATCAATAACAAAAAGGGGCCCATTCAATTTACCGTCACTGCCGCCCAACTTACAACATGTCCATGTTTTACAGTACCGACGATTAGCCGGATTGACCACTGTATCTTCCCTTGTGCGAGCATTTGACCTTATCCTATCGTATAATCCTTCTTTATCTTAGTCATATTTGAATTAATTTATGAAACTCTCAAAGTACTACTTTTTCTAAGAAAAGAATGGTTTCCATTATATATTTTCAATATATTAAATACTGTCGACTTGGGTATTTTCCAAATTTCCGCGATTTGGCGCACACTTCCCTCAAGGATGGTATTTCACGAATGGTCTTTTAAATAACTCGATGTTTGCTTATTTACCTTCGGTCTTAAAAATTTGCGACGTCGATGGCAAAATGTAAGAAATAAGACTAAATTTTGCAGTTCTATTATGAAAAAAAAATAACGGAATACTGTACAAAGTTCACTACAATATGCTAAAAAATTAGGAGAAAAAATGGATTTTCCAAAAAATTGCCATTGCCGAAAAATCCTCGCAGCTACCAGATAGATAAAATATGAAAATTTAACTATCATCCGTTATATTTATGTACCTAAAGCAAACACCTTCATTTTAATTTCCTCATTAGTTTTTTAAGTATTTTTTTTTGTTGTTCGTTGTTTCAGGATTTGCTTATAGTGTAGGTTTGAACCATTATGGAATAATTAACCCATTGCTGTACTTGAAAGAGGTTTGATTTATGTTTAAGAATTAAAAAAATTCTCTATACCTTTTTACAATGAAATGGAATATTTTAAATCATTGGAATGGAATGAATATTTATTTTTAACTAATCTAAAACTGTCTTTTTTAGAAACATATTGGACCAGCTTTTTTATCTGTTATGAGCTGGTATTTTGCTAGTTCAAGATCTGACAAAAATTGACATTTCGTAGGACATCGTCCGTGTTAAAAATTGCACTTTCTAACGAGGAAAAAATATACAGAGCACGAACTGGTTGAGCTGAAAAGAGAACTGGTAATATTTTGCTGCACAACTGGTATTTTTCCCTGCAGGGTAGCCATTTCAACTGTGCGAGTTCACATAAACGCATATATACACATACACTTAGGATCACCCACCCAAATATATGTAGAGGAAGTGCAATTGCATGCCTAACTTAACCACCCAATTTAGTGCGGCAAAATTGTGCAAAAAAAAAGAGCGGCACTAAAGATAGGCAAATGTGATCGTGAGCAATACGAGTGTGTTTTCTGCAGAAATAATTTGACGTAACTAATTTGTCGGTTGCATACTTCTTTACTCACTGTTGTGAATAGCAATAAAAGGGAATAAGTTAATTTACGCACTGCTATGGCAGACGTTGCCTCCCAACTAATGAGAAAACTAACTATTGCATTTCGATTTCGATGCTTTGTATGCAAAATGCAGCGAGTGGAAATAATTTGAGTGGGCAATTAAAGCTAAGCAATAAAATTTTGTTATGTGGGTCAGAGAAAGTTTGCGAATTTCGTGAGTTGATGGATGATTTACTATTTTGAACTATGGCAGACGTGAATTATGTTCTGCATAGAAAAAAAGTTAATTAATAATAAAAATATAGAGAGTAGTAACAATCAATACTTGAAAGGTATAAAAAATGCAGACATTTTTTTTTTATTCTACATAAAAAAAAAAATTTATTAAAAAAAAATTTAAAAAAGAATAAAAAATTGTAACAATCATAAAAAAAATTGATTAAAAAAAATTTAAAAAAAAGTATAAAAAATAGTAACAATCAATGCTCGAAAGCTATAAAAAATGCAGGTATTTTTTTATTCTACATAAAAAAACAATAATTAAAAAAAAAATTAAAAAAAAGTATTGTATAAAAAATAGTAAAAATCAATACTAGAAAGGTATAAAAAATGCAGGTATTTTTTATTCTAGGTACATAAAAAAAAATTAAAAAAAAGTATAAAAAATAGTAACAATCAATGCTCGAAAGCTATAAAAAATGCATGCATGTTTTTTATTCTACGTAAAAAAAAATTAATTAAAAAAAAAATTATTTAAAAAAAAAATTAATTAAAAAAACAATTTAAAAAAAGGTTTAAAAATTGTAACAATCAATACTTGAAAGCTATAAAAAATGTTAAAGCAACATAAACAGCATTTTTGATATTTAATTTGAAATATTTGCTCTAACTCACTTTCTAAGGTATTTTCGCGACCTTCTCTACTCGAAAACCATTTGTAGCTATTTTTTATGCACCTCACACCTTATTTGCGTGTCAACGCGTGAGACGCGCGCACATCACACTTTCATAAAAACTACAGCTACACATTATTCACTGCAATATAAATGTTTTATGACTATGAAAGCATGAAGTGGTGGTCATGGTTGTGGCGCATAGCTTTCCATAGAAAGGTTTACTGCCACACCAACCCAGCGAATCATCTCTGATAAACCGTGATGCCATTTAAAAAGCAAGTAATTTCTTTTAAGTGTCTATTATTTTTACGACATCAATAATTATTTGCACAAACTTCGATGTTGCATAACACAAAGCCGAAAATTTTGCTGAGCAACAATGGACAACAATCATCGCTTGTGCTGGGAATTGATGTCAAGTGTTGTGTGACTATGAAGATGACGAGTAGAGGGAGAGAAAGAGAGGGAGAGTAAAAGAGAAAAATGTACAGGAGAAAAATGTGACACACATGTTATTGGCGTTAGTAAATATAGTTGCCAGATTGTTTCGCTGACCCCAATTGAATCTCCGGGAAATCAATTTATTTGTGCATCATTTTTTTTTTTTGCTTCATGAACTGATAACTAAATGCAGCGCTTCAAGCTCTCGAGTGGATATATTATTTTATCATCATTTCTTGTCCGAAACAAAGCGTTATAGTTATTTGTTGTAGTTTTTTGCTATTTGGAATAGTTCAGTAGCTCAATAGTTCACAAACTCGCCCGGACTTTTTCTGTGGGCAACTGCGGGCGACCATAATGGTTATATGATTTCTTCTACGTTATTAATTATAGTATAAAATTTCAGACTTTTCACCCGTTTTTTCAACATTTCTGACGATATTCGTAGCAAATATTGGGTAGCCGAAAAAGTCTTTTCGTATTTTGTCAATAGATGTCCTTGGAGTCATCTATCTCCAGTGCTACCAATCACATTGTGTCATATCATATAGTGTTAGAAAGGTGACATTTTAAGCTTCATTTAACCAAAAAATAATTAAATTCGGAGAAGTTGAAAAAAAGTTATAGCTGTTCAAAAATTAGTGAAAATAATGAAGAAATTCGCTATATTTTGAAATTTTTGTATAAAAAAGGGAAGAATGCCACGCAAATCGCCATTGAAATTTGTGAAGTTTACGGAGACGATGCTGTATCAGTTCGTGTAGCACAACAATGGTTCGTTCGCTTCCGTTCTGGAAATTTCGATGTGAAAGATGCATCTCGCTCCGGTCGATCTGTCGTTGAAAAAGTCGATGAAATTATGGAAAAGATTGACCAGGACCGTCACATAAGCTGCCATGACATCGCCAAGGCACTAAACATTCATCATCAAACGGGTTTGAAGCATTTAAAAAAGGCTGGTTACAAAAAGAAGCTCGATGTTTGAAGAAAAGAAGCATGAATTGTCTGTGAAAAATTTAATGGACCGAATTAACATCTGCGATTCTTTGCTGAAACGAAATGAAATCGAACCATTTATGAAGCGAATGGTACCCGGAGACGAAAAGTGGATCGAATACGACAACAATGTGCGAAAAAGATCATGGTGCAAGGGTGGTGAAGCTCAACAAATGGTCGCAAAGCCAGGATTGACGCCTCGAAAGGTTATGCTGTGTGTTTGGTGGGATTGAAAAGGAATCATCCACTATGAGCTGCTCCAGCCTCCTCGAACGATTGATTCTTCACTTTACTGTCAACAACTGATGAGATTGAAGCAAGCAATCGAAAAAAAACGGCCAGAACTGATCAGCAGAAAGGGCGTCGTCTTCCATCAGGACAACGCTAGGCACAACACACATCTTTGATGACTCGGCAAAAACTGGGAGAGCTTGGCTGGGAAGTTTTGATGCATCCACCATATATCCCTGACCTTGCACCATCCAGAACTCCCTTAATGGAGTAAATTTGGCTTTAAGAGAAGCCTGTGAAAATTACTTGTCGCAGTTTTTCGCCGAGAAACCACAAAAGTTGTATACTGATGGAATAATGTCTCTAGAAGAAAAATGGCAAAAGGTGGTCGACCAAAATGGTACATATTTGGTTTAATAAAGTTCATTATAAATATAAAAAAAATGAGTTGAAGTTTGATTAGAAATACGAAAATACTTTTTCGACTACCCAAAGTATAGCTTTTCTTCTTTAATCTTCTAAATATACATAAGTATATCTCTACATACATATAAGCAAATAGCTTTCGCTGGTTGACTGGCTGCTTGAGGTGGATCAGCAGGTGTCTGACAGGTGTTTATTATACTTGACATATAGTCACACACACCTTATTTGATACAGATACGATTTTTTTGTAAAGTGTTTTATTTTTCATAACTTTACATTTTGCAAAAATGGAAAAAACAGAGTATGCAGAAATTTTATTTATTTTGTTTTATTTCATTTCTCACATGAACTTTTTAAGGTGTGGCAACAGATGGAAGTCGCTAAGTGCAAAATCTGATGAATACGGTGGATATTCCAACGATTCGAATAAATGCTCTTGTGATCAGACAAAATATTGATTACACTGCCCAACGCTTAGAGCTTTTACTTAATCTCCTTCAGTCACTCGACACATTTCCAATACGGTATCCTGTATTTTTTCTACGATTTCCTTCGTTGTTGCTGTTTTGTACGTACTTGACGTGCATTGGTTTCAAGGCCTGCACGACCACGTTTAAGCTCAGCAACCCAATACTCTGACACGTCCATAATAAATGGCTTCTAAACAAGGAATAAACTGAACTGAAGAGTACACCAAAATAACAAAAAAAAAAAATTTTGCCTAGTAACAACGCCTTCTCTAACAACTTTGTAGAGGGTGGGCCATACAGCGTTTGCTTTTTGAACCAGCTATTTTTTTGAGAATGGTAACACAAATAACATGTCAAATGTGTTGATAATTTACTCAAGGGTTTGATATTTACGAAATGGGACGCTATACGCTTCAACAAAATTGGGAAAACCTATTTCCAAAATGGTGAGTCTTCTTCTTCTTTTCTGATGAAGCTCATTTTCACATCGGTTGCTACGTCAATAAGCAAAATTGTCGGATTTGGGGATCAGAAAATCCACATGTTGCTGTAGAGAAGCAAATGCATCCACAACGAGTCACTGTTTGGTGCGGTTTTTGGTCTGGCGGCACCATCGGGCCAATTTTTCGAAAATGAGCGAGGAGCCGCGGTTACAGTAAATGGCGAGCGTTACCGTGACATGCTCAATGAGTTTTTGTTTCCAAAAATTGAAGAGGATGACATGGACGACATTTTGTTTCAACAGGACGGTGCATCTTGTCACACTGCCAAAGTTACACTCGAACTTTTGGCTACCGTTTTTGAAAACCGAATAATCAGCCGAAATTCCGATATCAATTGACCGCCTCGGAGCTGTGATTTAAGCCCGTTGGACTATTTTTTGTGGGGAGCCGTTAAGGACAAATGCTATGCGAACCATCTAGAGACGATTGCGACGATGCCTTAAAACACGAAATCGAAGTTGCCATTCCTGAAATTGGAGCCCAAACAATCGAAAATGTGCTTAAAAATTGGGTTGATCGAATGGCCTACTGTAAAGCCAGTCGTGGCAGTCATTTGAACGATATTATTTTTCATTCATATATGCAATGTTCAATCTTCAAAATAAAAAAGTTTGAAAAAATATTGATTAGTGTTCTTTTTATAGCCGATTCTAAAAGCAAATTTTACATGGCCCACCCTATAATAGGAGCATTTCGAGCATAAAGAGGTTTTAAGATACCAATGTAGAAGAACTGCGAACTACAAAGAGCTCTATCCGGAATATTAAACAAACTGCGCAACTAAGTTCAATAGACAACTCTCAATAGATGCCGCCAGTAGTGTGTGCTAGTCGATTCTAACATAACCTAGACGTCATAAACCAAGCTTAGACATATGGTAAACAAACTGCTTCGACACATTAGTGATTTTGTTTTGGTATCATATACTTTTGGTTTTGTGAAAATGTCTGATTTTGTGCCGAATAATCGTCATTTGCGGGTCGATTTTCCTCTTTCATTCGAAAAAAAACGGTGGCTGAAGCGCATCGAGAGCTACAAAAAGTTTATGGAGATGCGGCTTTAAGTGAAACAACGTGCCGAGATTGGTTTCCTCGCTTCAAAGATGGTAATTTTAATGTTGAGGACCGTCCGCGTGAAGGAAGGCCAAAAACCTTCGAAGACGGAGAATTGGAGGCATTGCTCGATTGTATGCTTAGGGAATGATTCAGAAACAGGGGACTTGGGTTCCTTATGAGTTAAAACCAAGGGAGTTTTCTTCATCACATCGTGACGGGTGATGAAAAATGGATTCATTACAGCAATCCAAAGAAAAGAAAGTCATGGGGACTGCCTGGTCATGCCAAGTTGGTGTTATTTATTATGAACTGTTAAAACCAAGCGAAACCATCACTGGGATCGGTATCGACTTCAATTGATGCGATTGAGCCGAGCACAGCGCGAGAAGCGGCCGCAATACGCGGAGAGGCATGAAAAAGTGATTCTACAGTGACAACGCTCGGTCTCGGCCATATTGTGCCAGATATTACGCCGTCCGATTATCACCTGTCCTATCGATGGCACATGGTCTAGCTGACCAGCAGTTCCATACATATGAAGACATCAAAAAACGGCTTGATCCGCGGATAGCCTCAAAAGATGAACAGTTTTACCGCAACGGTATATGAGATCTTCCAGAAAGATGGGGAAAAGTAGTAGCTAGCGATGGGCAATACTTTCAATGATTCACTTGTCACCATTTTTTTAGAATAAAGTTGTATTTTCATCAAAAAAAAAAACAGCGAGAACTTAGTTGAGCACCTAATACAATATTTTAAAAATATTGTGTGAAAATTTGAAGTGAATCCGGCAAATACTTTTCGAGTTATTCAACAATTATCAAAGTGCGCTCGTGCGTTCCGGAGGCGATAGCAAACCTTTTAATGTCTTTTTCTCAAAACTATGTTTCGTAAACTGGTGATTACTTATATATATATAATTGGCGCGTACACCCTTTTTGGGTGTTTGGCCGAGCTCCTTCTCCTATTTGTGGTGTGCGTCTTGATGTTGTTCCACAAAGGGAGGGGCCTACAGTTTCAAGCCGACTCCGAACGGCAGATATTTTTATGAGGAGCTTTTTCATGGCAGAAATACACTCGGAGGTTTGCCATTGCCTGCCGAGGGGCGACCGCTATTAGAAAAATGTTTTTCTTACTTTTGGTGTTTCACCGAGATTCGAACCTACGTTCTCTCTGTGTATTCCGAATGGTAATCACGCACCAACTTATTCGACTACGGCGGCCGCCCTATTATTCCTGTTAGTAATCTTTATATTTGAGCCAAATTGAAATTCTTCGAATGTGGCACCCCAATATGTGGATTACATTCGATGACGTCATAGATAGAGCCAATCTACGGATGGTGTGCCAAAATCAATCTCCAAAAGATATATTCACCATACCACTCAGCAGTGCGCCGCAGTCTTAATGTGTTTCCAACTTCACCAACCAGAGCCATACTAGCTGAAGCCGGATTCTCCTCCTTAGAAGAAAGGGTAAAGGAAACCACGCTGAAATTGGTCCCCCGCCTAATGAATACAGCAAATTATGTACTATTTAATTGTTTTAAAAACATTTTAACCCACAAGCGGCTGTATAAACAAATATCCGCACTAAGGCGCTGCGCAGCATTCTCCAAAAAATTAGATATTCTGCCTCCGAAAACATGTAACAAACCATCACGTCATCCTTGGTGGATCTTTAATAAATCAGCCATAAACGTTGGCCTACATCAGTATAAAAAGGCCGCAACTAGTCATGAAGTTTACAGAGCTCTATTTCGCGAGCAATTTGAAAAGTATACTCAAGACAACTGGAGCTTCATCTACACAGATGGATCCAAAACCAATAATGTTGCCACATTCGCCGTAGTTTCCAACACAGGATTAATCATATCAGGTGCCTGGCTTTTCGGTGGAACCTCAGTCTTCACAGCCGAAGCACTGGCAATCAAAATTGCTATTGAATATGCAACAAAACAGAAGGGGAAATTCGTAATATGCACAGACCGTTTATCATGCTTGAGTGGACTCCAAAGCGTAAACACCTCCAGTAGTCTAATTCAAAATATTAAAGCACCACTAAATACTCATCATAAAAAGATCAACTTATTATGGGTCCCGGGTCATGCTGGGATCCCAGGTAACGAGGCGGCAGATGCGGCCGCCAAACAAATCCATCTCCAACCCTGCCTTACTTTTGCAACATTTGAAAAACACAATTCGATTAGGACCGTTGCAGCATATATTCAAAGTGAGAAAGATAAGAATTCGAAAGAATTTTCATCCTGG
The DNA here is from genome assembly GCF_028408465.1 of Anastrepha ludens. Lineage (NCBI taxonomy): Eukaryota > Metazoa > Arthropoda > Insecta > Diptera > Tephritidae > Anastrepha > Anastrepha ludens. The sequence goes on from NC_071499.1 coordinate 106,737,369, forward strand.
TACAGCAAAGTTAACCCATCAGGACAAAACCCCCACTTTCCAAATAATAACACTCGGAGCCAAACCACTACCTTTATACGGTTACGAACACCTCCTCACAGGGAAACCCAAAAACACATGTCCTTGGTGTGGATCACTTTCCACGGTCCACCACTTACTAGATGAATGCCCCAATCTCCGAAGCCACAGGATCAAAATATTTGGCGACATTAAACCCTCCGCACTTCTTGAAAAAACTTCTTCTGAAAACATTCATAAAATATATAACTTTCTGAAACAATGTATGTCAATAAAGATTATTTAAACTCCATAATTAGAACTAAATCAACACAGGTATTATATACTTAAAGAATGAGTCGTAAGCCCTGGCAGCTAGTACTCCTCTATATTTAGATATAAGCATTTTGATATATCTAATAAATAATAATAATAATAATAATAACCTACGTTCTCTCTGTGAATTCCAAATGGTCACGCTCCAGCCCATTCGGCTACGGCGGCCGCGTTTTGATACTTTTCCCCAAATGGAGGAACCTTCTCTTTTATGACGCCGCCGATCGGCGGTTTTTTCATGGCCGAAATACCATTGCCTGCCGAGGGGCGAGCAATATTAGAGAAACCCTTTACTATAATAGGTAAGAAAATTGAGTAAATGATAAACCCAAAATATTAACTTAAACACATATATTTGTACACCAAATGTACAATTAGCGACAAAAATATTGAAACTGGCCATAAAACTGCGTACATAATTTATATCAGTTCAAAGTCCACAAAGCAAGTATCGTGGGAATAAAATTAACTTGCGTTTATACAGATCTACATATATATGTATGTGTACAAACTCGTATGCAAATACTAAAACAACCACAAGCAATGCAAACCCGTAAAATGACGGTTCAAGTTGAATAGTAGTCACTCGTCATATAACCGGAAAATGTTGGAAAGATGAAAAGTCAAAATATTCATTACTTTACTATTCATCATAAAACTGGCATGAAAAAGAGACAAAAAGGTAATAATTTATAGTCATATTTTCGGTAGACAAAGGGCTACATACTAAAATGGAAATAAGGTTTTTATGCCAAGGCACGTTCGAGGCTGCGGCTCGAGAAATATAAGAAAGTCGTTTCTCGCATTTCTTTTTGGTGCATGCATTGAGTTGTATTTTTTCAAAAGTGATGGATTGATTGAATAAAACAAAACAAAATTTGCATTTTCCTCGAAAATTAAAAATTTGTCAATTTGCCAAAAAACCATCATCCTTACGAATAAAGGACGATTTCGAGTTATACCACCTTGAGCTATATCACCAAAAGTTTCCGGAACAAACGCCAGGTGACGCTCTAAGCCAACTAATTTCAGTTCTATTTTTTTTTTGCTCGGTTGCCACATCTCTGATTAACCCTCCGTTGGACGAGAATTTAACATATTTTTATTACAGCTAACGAATTGAGCTTACAGGTAGCTTCCTAGATTTTATTATTCTACCGATTTAGGGATTTAACCTTTTAAAAAGTATGCTCGAACAGGACGAAAAAAGGCCAGACTCGGGTGTTGGGAAACTGTTTCGGTAATGATACTCTAAAAAACACAGCCGTTTACGAGTGGCATCAATAATTCAGCAGAGACCGTGAGGCCATCCAAGATGACGAACGTAGTGCCACGCCGTTGTAATCGAAAATTGATGAGCACATCAATAAAGCGAAAGAAAAGTTAATCGTTAACCCTAAATTAATCACCAGAAAGCTGGCAGAAGACCTGAACATTGCTATAGATCCGTTCAGGATATTATAGTTAATGATTTGGTTTATCGCCATGTTCACCAAAGACTTGATTTCCAAGGCTGAATCTGGCGCCACATGCATCAAACGCATCATTACTGCAGACGTGGGTTTATGAGCACGACAGCAATCCAGACAGAAGAGTGAGTAGAGAGCTCCGAATGAACAAAGACCAAAACACAAAGCACGACGTTTTCAGTCAAAAAATAAAGCGATGTTCACGGTTTTATGGATTAGAACGGAATTGCACACCACGAATTTTTGCCAAAAGGTCAGACTGTTCAAAAGAACTATTATTTGGTGCAAAAAACAAACGCAGAAAGACAGTTCAGGGCAGTATCTTCACGGTATAACTGGAAACCTGTTTGAATTACAGCCAAATCGGGACTTTCAGCTAACTCAAGATAGCAAAACGGCTGCCAGAACCTCAGTAACCTCATCTGCCCGACACTCAACTTTGCTACACTAATACTCAGAGTTGTTGTGGATGACAAGGGGAGCCCGTACGTACCCTTTGCGAATTATTGTATCAAATACCAAATGACTTAAACCACCAGTGTTTACCTATTCATCAGATTGTTTATTGATTTGTGCATTTGTTAGTTGTCTAATGCGTGAAATTCAATAAAAACCTTAAATCGAGCAAAAGGCACAAGTACTAGATGTGGTCGCACATGCACATACAAGGTGGCGCAAAATTAATTTCGCCATCTTAAGATGTTGAATATTTCAAAGCACTTTGCGTCTTTGAGTTGTTAAAAGCTTAATCAGCCCCAATCGACAGGGTTTTTTGGCCACGCGCTCCAACTTAGCCGTTTTCAATGAATTTTGTGTTCTCGCTTTTACTTTTGGGAGCCAAATAGACTGCTTATATACAGCTTTCTCGCAGTCTTTCGATACAGTCTCGCACAAGATACTAATTCATAAACTTTCTTGGCTTGGTTTACACTTCATCTTTCGGCATTGATTTCAGTTCTATATATAAGGTGGCGCAAAATTAATCACTTTATCCGAAGATTTATAATGATTGCAAATGATGTTGTACCCCAATCAATTTCGACACTTATGAACTAGACAACTGCAGTATACAAACAGGCAAGCAATGGAGTGGGGATAAAGATCAAAATAAAGATTTCTATCATTCAAAATATTTTTCTTCTATTTAGTAAAAGTTATTCAAAAACAAAATTCGATGATTAGTTTTGCGCCACCTTGAATGAAAGTCCAATACAAATTAAAAATTAACAAGGGCTTTAATTAAACTGTGCACACAAGCAAAGCTCCAATGCTGCCAAAAACCATTTCAGAAATCATCAATTAAGTCAAAACACAAAAACGTGTGGCTCAACTTAATACGCCTCTGTGCGGACTAACTTGACTCAAAGCCACGAGTGGGCAGCAACCAAAGTTGCGGCATCAATGTGCGCCAGTTTGTTACCAAACCACTACACACACACACACACACACACACACACACACACACACACACACACACACACACACGAACATGGGTTCGACGGTTGCAACACAACTGCGCCCATAGAAACTAGTCTACATTCATTCATTCATACACACATACATTCACAAAGTGTTCAAAGTGGCAAACGTGTGGCGGCAGTAATTATCAACCACACACCAGGGCCAGGCCATCAACATGCGGACATGGCAGCACAAGCGCCGCATCGCTTTCGATGGCGCGCTCAATGAATGCGGCTGCAACAGCGTCAAACAAAAAACTCAACCACGGGTAGCTGTAATTGTGGAAGACTCAAATAAAATATACCAACGCTGACGCTGTGTTTGTTGCTTTGCCTTTTCTGCAGCTTGAGGCGCTGTTGTGCGAACACATTCGATTCATTGACGCTGCGTTCCATTGTCTGTTGGATTGACGGCCGCCGACTCGATCGTTTGGTAATTTGTTTGTCGCTTTGCTTTGTCTGTGGCTTAGCTAACTAAATAGCTGCCCACTTGTTGACTTTGCGGCTACTGCAGCAGTAATCATTTACGATTTACTCAGTACCAATTGAGACGTTTTGGCATACAGGTCGTATACGTAACCGAAGGCGATTGTAGCGTTTGCAAGCCACACACCCGACGCGCTAATTGCATAAAATTTATTAATTTATTTCGGGTAATAACCAAAAACGAAAAAGTAGAGGTTTATAGTACAACTGAAAATTTATACGAATAATTCCAATAATAAGAGATAAATTACAATTACTAAAACAAAAATGTGTGTTTATATGTGCTGTGATCTATAATTTTTTGTACTGCGTTTTAATACTCGTAACATCAATAAAAAATTAATTGGAATTAGTTAAATTTGTGAGGTGAAAATATCTGGTTTTTGCGGCAATGAAATAATGAATAAGCATTTCTGCAGCATTTGGGGATTCGTATGAGCTGAAGCTGCAAATTTAAAATACACTTGTAATAACAGCACAACTATTGCGGATTAATTAAGACGAAATAATTTTTTTTTTTTTGTTTTGATCAAAAGTAAAATTTTTTCTCCTAGGTGGAAAATTTGGTTTGAATAAACAAAAATAGAGACCTGAAATTTTTGTTTTTAATGCAATTTCAATAATGGCAATAATATTGCGGATTAATTAAGACCAAAAATAATTTATTTTTGGTGATCAAGTGATCAAGTGAAAATTTTAAAATTTGTTTTGCTAGGCGAAAAATTTGGTTTTAGTAATCAAAAATAGTGGCTTTAAACGTTTTTTTTTTTTAAATACAGTTTTAACAGAAAAAATATTGGGGATTAATTAAGACCAGATACTTTATTTTTGGTGATCAAAAGTGAAAATGTACAATATAAGTTTTTTCTCTGAAAATTTGGTTTTAATAATCAAAAATAGAGACTTTAAATGTTTTTTGTGACATTCATGCGATTTTACTTTTTTTCTTCACCAAATGAGAGTAACGAACCCAACAAAAAAACTTTTCCTTACAAGTGCCGAAATTTGGAGTTCTATACAATTCTATGATGCGTCAAATGACAACGCGAGCGATTTTCTTACAAGGGTTTCATCGGGTAAAAAAAGGCCTATTTTCAATATTTTTTTTTATGTAAAAAATTATTTAATTCAAAGTGTTTTCTGTCTTATAGATACATATTTAAAGAATAATTTCGGAAATTATCAAAAAAAAAATATTAACCGTCATTTCCGGTGATCCCTCGAAAAACGGTGCGTCCGCGTTGTCAGCATAACTCCAGACAGGCTCATAAAAATGAAAAAACAAAAATAAGTGCTTTAGTTAAGACCATAAACTCGTGCTTGAACGAAGGAGCGAAAAAAAAGTAAAAATTGGAGTTTTGGCAGACATTTTTCCAAAAAAATGAAAATTTCGGTCAAATTTGCTTGACATTTTGTTTTTTTTTAAATAGTTGTAATTGAAAAAAAAAAAAAAAATCCTTCGTTCAAGCACGAGTAAATTGTATTTCGAAATCCTGTGTAAAATTTCATCAAGATCGGTTGAGTAGTTTTTGAGAACATTTGACAACCGACTTTGAAAACACGTTCCGAGAAAAACGCGTTTAAAGTTTTGAATAACAATAAAAGTGGCTTGGAGCGCACACCTTCCAAAGGCTGTATCTCCGAAACTATTATTCGGATCGACTTGAAAATTTAGGATAATATTCCTGAGATGTTGTAGAAATTAATAAGCCAAAAAAAAATAAATCGATTTTTTGAACCCATGTAACTACTTAACACGTTGGCTGCCACGTATCACCGGTGATCACAAAAAAAAACCTCCCCCAGGTGCCAAGTATCACCGGTGATCACAAAAAAAATCTACCCCCAGGTGCCAAGCAAAAAAAGTCATGTTCCCGTTTGAATTTTAACGAGATATTTTTACCAGGAATAAAAGTCACGCTCCTGACGCGTATGAGCATGTTTTTGTGCTGTGTTCACTGGTGACCACTTGCCGTTTTTTAAAACGATTCTTATTTTTTTTTTGAAATGTGATCACCGGTGATCACATTTCGAACAAGTAAATCAAAATAAATCAGTATTAAACTTGAGTTCATAGCGAGCAGTTGGTTGCAAATTACAGTGAAAAATAGTGAAGTGAAGTTGTGAAGTTATGAATTCCGAGGAAATACGTGATGCGTTGAATTCAATGGAAAATTCCAGTGTTAGTGGTGAGGATTTTAGTCCAGATGAAGATGAGTACATCCCAGATTCAGGCAGTGATACAAGGAGTGATGACAGTATTGATGAAGACCTCGATGTTAGTGCTACAAATGTTAATAATACTGCAGATGAAGAACAGACGGAAACTACGACAGCATGGACCTCGCCTGCTACCGGAGAGACTTTGAAAAATTTCGAAGAATTTACTAATCCACCCCAGGTTTTGCAATATGATGCCGGTACGCCATTTCAATATTAACGAAAGTTTTTGACCGATGAGATATTGGATATTATTGTTGAAGAGACAAATAGGAATGCAAACTCTCAAGTAACTGGCATCGGTACTCGCAGCAGCAGTAGGATGAATATGTGGAAAGATACTGATCGCCAGGAGATCATAGAGTTTCTGGCCATAGTCATGTATATGGGAATGGTAAAATACCCTGCAATAACCGACTATTGGAAACCAAGCACATTGTTCAAAAACGCATTCGTCCCACAAGTTATGGCTCGTAACCGGTTCCAGATCTTGCTCAAATTCATTCACTTCGCAGATAATGCCCAGTCCTCTGAAACAGTGTCAAAAACTTATAAAATGCAAATATCCTGATTTTCGTCAAAGCATTATCCTTTTCATGAGTGGAAAAGATAGCGCTTCAATAGCGCGCTCACCTCCGCAGGGAAACCATTTTTTAATAACGTCGACAGAAGCAACAAAGGATGGTAGGCGCAAGAGACATCGTTGCGGCATGTGCTATTCAGAATTAAAGACGACAAACTCGTCGTCAGTCGCCAGGAAGAAGGCCAAACTAGTGGCAACATATTGCACCCAATGTCGAGGGTCACCATACCTATGTCTTAAACATTTTCAACAACTACATTAAAATTAAAAACAAAAAATATAGTTTTTTCTGTTTCCAGAATTAAATTGAATTTTCTCATTTTTAATTTCGTATTATTTCAAAACTTTGTATTTTACTTTCATAGTATACTTCATACTTTTACTTCATAGTAGTAAGAAGATAAAATATTTTTTCTTTTAAAATAAACTTTCATTTTTCTCAAAACTCCTTCCGTTAGGGTCCCAGCCCATAAAATCTAGGGGCCTAGGCGTGTATCACTGGTGATACATTGGCACCTGGGGGTAGTTTTTTGAAATGATCACCGGTGATACATTGGCACCTGGGGGTAGGTTTTTGAAATGATCACCAGTGATACATTGGCAGCCAACGTGTTAAAAGAAACGGAAAGAAACTCACGTCCAGAATTGAAAAAAAATGATTTTAGTATTTTTTTGAGAATACCTAACTACGGCTAAATAAATGCCCGGAGGACTTCAAACCAAACTAACTATTTTTTTACTGTGTGAAAATTCATAACGTGCGAGTTTCCTAGATATATTTTTAGCTCTAGTTGACGTAGAATATGCCACTTAAGGGACCCTAGTCTGTTAAGTGTATCTATTCCGTGGAACAAATCGCAGTAATACATTCAATAATTAATTACAATTTGTTGTTCAAAATTGGTGTACAAATTTAAAAATGTTCCGCATATGGCGGAGTATAGTCTCTTCCAACGTCTTCTCTCATATGCCTGACTCCTTATTTGACATCAAAAACCAAAACTCTCGCTTTCAGTACGCATACTGTTTGGGAGCGCGTAGAAGTCTTCATTTGAAATTATGTTTGGTGTGTTAGATGACTATAACTTATTCTCTAGTTTAGACAATTTATTTTTGTCTTATTTAGTGTTTATAATTTATCTATGAAAATATAGTTCATTCTCCTACAAAAACTATATAAATTTAAGTTTTAAACTCAGTGAAAATTAAAAACAAAAAAAAAAAAATTTTCATCTCAACTTTTAATCAGAATTTCTAGGAATAATTTTGGTCACACAATTTTGGCATAATGAAGTCGAGGTTTGAAGTAGCTTAAAAAGAGCCTAAAGAGCTTAAAGAAAAATATTACAATAGCTTCTTCTTGATTGGCGCCATAACCACTAAAGCGATTTTGGCCGAGCAGTCGTTGTTTCATCGTCTACTCGCCGTCACCAACGTGCAAAGGCGCAAAAATCTTCCGTAGAAGCTTTCTCTCAAACACTTCAAGCGTCGCTTCATCAGATGTTGTCATCGTACAAGCTTCTACGTCATGCGTTAGAACGGGCATGATGAGAGCCTTGTAGAATGTTAGTTTTGTTCGTCGAGAGAGGACCTTACTACCCAATTACCTACTCGGATAAGAAATATTGAAATACGCATTATAAATCTGAAAAATTATCACCCAATAGACTATAAATTGCCGAACATCTAGCGGCCAACACTAATGTAAATTGCCAAACAAATATGTTATTCTTCTTGAAAACTTATGAAAAATATATTTATATATATAAGGTGAGAAGAAGAACTTCCTAGTAGGTTAGATTTGGCAGCCGCATCGCCGCATCGCATATAGAGACAACGATGCCACTTAGACCACGAAATGGGTCCGTTGTGAGCCGCGAGGGCTGGGCTACATTTTCCTCTCCATACTAAACCATCCTGAGCTTTTGACAAAGCGTTAAAGGTTGTTGATACCTAAAGTGTATAGATTATCTATATTCGTTAAGAAGTAGGATTTTAAAAATCGGTTCCTGCTTCTGGCTAGAGCTGGGCATGTGCAAAAAAGGTGTTGAATTGTTTCTTTTGCATGATTTTCTATGAGGCAATGTCCTGTGAGGGCCCCTACTAAGTTCCTGATTTGAAGTCTACTCAGTTTTATAATAGTCTTGGACAGACGTAAGTTTAGCCTTGGCCATGTTTGCCTAGCAATTTCACAGGTGTTAGCGCTAATCCATCTTTGATTTGCAGAATTGATTAGTGCGTCCTTGATGAGAAGCTTACAAGTTGCGAGAGGTATCTCCATGAAATTACTTATATCTGGCATACAGGTACCTTCTCTTGCAAGTTGGTCTGCCCTACAGTTCCCTGGTATATCTCTGTGGCCTGGAACCCAGCATAAGATTATACGATATTGTTTGGCCATCTCATTTAGAGATTGGCGACAACGTAAGACACTCCTTGATGTTGTTTGGAATGCATCCAGGGCTCGTAGGGCAGCTTGGCTCTGTCTGATAGAATGCAGATATCCGTTGATGATATTCTGTTTATCTTTAGCCATTTTAGGGCTTTATGAATAGCGTTTATTTCCGCTTGAAAAACACTACAGTGATCCGGTTGTTTAAAGGATTCACTAATAGAAAGCTCTTCGCAAAATAACCCTGCTCCTACAAGGGTGTCCATTTTAGACCCGTCCGTGTAGATCTTAACGGGTGTGTTGGGTGTTGGATCTTCTTCAAACCATTCCAGTCTAGAAGGGATTTTCATTAGGAAATTCCTTTTGAAGCAGAGAATGGGAGGGTGATAATCACAGTCACTGGGTGTATCCGTGTAGGAGTCTAAGATGGTTGAATGTCCATGTGTGAAAGTCTTCCATTGTGAGCTCGCTTTGAGCCCTACAGCGGAGCAGGCTGCTGAGTATTTGCAGAAGAGATGTAGGGGTGGCAGATGTAGCATGATATCCAAAGCCATGGATGGCGTGGTTTTCATGACGCCACATATTGCTAATTCCGCTGATCTCTGCACCTTATTCAATAAATTAGAATAGGTTTTTTTCTGCATAGCACACCACCAGACAGCATTTCCATATAGAAGAATGGGTCTGACGACAGCAGTGTAAAGCCAATGAGCAACCTTAGGTTTAATTCCCCAGGTCTTACCTAAAGCTCTCTTAGAGGCATAAAAAGCTAGGTTCGCTTTCCTGACTCTTCCTAGTAAGAAGTAGAGAAATGTTCAACATTCCACAATTCTACAATGGACTTTGAGTGGCAGTTCGAGAATTTAAAAGTACAGAACTTTTTTTCTGAAGTTGGCTTAGTTTTTTCGTATAATCACTCAGTAATGCCGAAGTGGATGAATTTACATAATATGTCATGTGGAATCTAGAAGTTGTGATTAATTTCCTTCCAGCGCTCACACCATTGATGGTTTGATGGTGGCATTAATTCCATGTCGGTATGCAAAAGTATGGGCCAATTATGCCTTTGGCTTTTTCCGGATGTAATGGAGACTTGTGTGATTTCTGAGAACATACACTAGGCTGGGTCGATTTGTGGGGAGGCAAAAAAATCGCCCATTGCTCTGTGAAAATCATATTCTAAGCATCAAAATAAGAAACTTTGCCGAAGGAACCATACCTCTAAAACGAATTCTGATGTCCCCCAATTTGGGTCGAACTTTTTAGTTTCTTTTCTCATGTAAAGGCCAAAAATGGTGATATTTTGAAATTATTGTATGGGGAACCCCCCAGGGGAGTTCCAGGGGTTGTGCCACTGGCATGGGTGGATCGGCCGTCCAAAGTTAATATAGTTGGGGTCGGTCATACATTTGGACTCGATTGGAGCATCTAAATGGGTCAAAGTTGGATTTTTCGTTCGATTTTTCGTCCTGGTGTCTAATCCAACTTATAATAAGAGTAAAATATGCATGAAGTTGAGATATGTATCTCGATTTTCTAGACGTAGACTATGTAGAGAAAATTCAATTAAAATCGGGGCATGTTTAGTACTTTTGGGCGCCGCTTATATGGGGACGACACACTGTGCACCTTTGTGATGCAGGTTGATATGGGTCTCATAAAACAAAGGCAATTGAATCACTTTACTTTATGTGAGTTATGTCAGAAATGAACGAATTGCCATTCTAAGTGACAGTCAGGCAGAACTTATGGCCCTATCGTCCTATGAGATCAAATCCTCATCGATCCTTGAGTGTATCGAGAAACTTAATCTAGTAGGAACGCACAATTTTATCCGGCTATTTGGGTTCCAGAACACAGGGGTATAACTGGGAATGAAATAACGGACGCGTTGGTGAGAGAGGCTGCCGCCTCATCTTTAATAGGATCCGAGTCCTTCCTTGCTATGGGAAAACGCACCAACTGGGAATGAAATAACGGACGCATTGGCGAGAGAGGCTGCCGCCTCATCTTTAATAGGATCCGAGTCCTTCCTTGCTATGGGAGAACGCACCAACTGGGAATGAAATAACGGACGCATTGGCGAGAGAGGATGCCGCCTCACCTTTAATAGGATCCGAGTCCTTCCTTGCTATGGGAGAACGCACCAACAAGGAGTTGCTTAGGAGTAAAGAGCTGGGGCTAAGTGAGGGTGGCTGGCACCAAACTATAGTCATCTGCACATGATCGGGATCTGGTCTACGGGCTTTTGTCTTTTCTGCGACCAATCTCAAGTGGCTCCAATGTACCTTCACCTTTAATGCAGCGCTACAGCGCGGAGGAGGTTGAGATATCTTGGCCAGAAATCTTGCAACCGGCAGAAAGGTACATACGCTCAATCCAATCCAGCTCCATCTTGAGTTTAGAAAGGGAAATGGGTCTGGATGAGGTACTGTGATAAATGGATGGCACAAAAGACCATGAGGTCGTGCAAACCTCATATAGAATCTAATCTAATCATTTTACTTTGATCCACCTCTTACAGGTTCTACTCTGTACTCTGTATGCCTAGACTGATTTTGCCTCTAAAAATGAAATGCTGAGCGCAAATGACCAGTACAACTAACATTTTTTAAGAGGATTTTCACTGGAGCCTGCAAATTTCACTGGCCAACGGAAAACTTTTTTTTCTCAATTGTGTAAAATTGACTCATATTTCCTAAAGCAGCTCATAGCTATTTGTGGATGCGATTGCGTTAAAAAAATGTCGTCTACAGGAATTATCTTTTGTTTTGTAACCAGCCACAAGCTCGTTGACATGAAGTAATGAAGGCAAGCAAGAGTTTGCCGTAAATGGAAATAGAAATTATTTATATTTGCGACGCTAGCCATAAAATCAGAAACACGCAAAAGGAAATGCAAAGAAAATAAGATAAACGGCTGATGTAAAAATGCTGTTGGAAAACTTGGTATTGCAACGATCTGCAATTGCAATGAACGCTCTTCCGCATGTGACGATACATCGAGGAGATAAGCGATTCGACTACAGGAAATTTGCAAAGGAAAGTATGGAAGTGACCAAAACAGCAGCAGCAGCCAACGGAGCCATACGAATGGACGCGATATGGCAATGAACTTGAAAAACATGTTCCTCCAACCATTTCGCAATAAAATAGAAAACATTTGACAAACAAAATAGTGCCGCCGACAAGCCAGCGATAGCCAACAGCCAGAAGATGGCGTAAAAAAATATTTATGCGCAAATATGAGTCCACCAACTGTAGTAAATAATTAGAGACTGCAAGTAAATGAAATAAAACAAAATGTGCAAAAACGATAAAAAAAAATATATTTATTGTACAAACAAATACATTTCAGCTAAACGCAAATGAAAATGAAATTTCACACACACATGAATCTGGCAAGAGAGTGAAAGAAAAATGAGACCACGCATGCGCGCGCGCGCACACAATACAGCGTCGTTTTGTGTGTGTGCGCGTCAAATTGAAACTAGTTCGTTGCCTAAGTCTTTTGTTTACCAGCCGCAGTAACCGCTCCTTGGCTGCATGACGCACGCCGCCGCCTGTGCAAATTGGGCAATCAATAACGCTAATGTTTGCACCAACGGTTTTTATTGTTATTATTATTACACCCTGTTGAGTTAGCTTATTGTTGCTGATGGTCGATGGTCGCTTTTTCATTTATTGTTGGCTCGTTTTTTGTGATTATTTGTTGGTTTGGTTGTTGCGCTGCTCGCCTAAATTAACATACGGCTGTTGAAATATTTACCTATTACTGTTGTTATTGTAGTAGTATTTACTTATTCGCGTTCATTGCAATTTACGCATACATCTTTTGTGTCCTAACTCGACCAACGCTGGTGTTGAGAATTGACAAACTGCAAAGATCAAATCATCTTAACAAACGCACCGCCAAAGGCCCAAATAACGAAACACAAAAAGAAAAAAAAAAATACATTTGGCCTATTTCTGAGGTGTAAATTTTTTTCATGAGGAAATGAGCGCCTATAATAATTTTGCCATTGCATAACAGGACCACCTTCGCGCTCGTTCGTTAGTTTAATGAAATTCAAATTGATTTTAATCATGCAATTGTTTAACGTTAGGAAATTAATTTTTATATGCATTTCTCGGCTATGTTGCCAGCGTTGAAATGTAGTTGAGCGCGTGCACATACACACACCCATACAGTACTAATTAATTAAATATTCATTATATAGCAGGAAAAATCAACGCCTTTGTCTTTGAGTTTCGGCTTAAGTTTCAAATAAAGTTGCACGCGATGTGGATTTGAAAGGAATTCTGATTTTCTTTTGGCCTGCTTCATAAGAATTCGCGGATATAAAATCGTTGCATACAATTAAAAAACCCTACAACCAAATTGGAAATAACTTAATAATAATAAATAAATTGAATAATTAATTAACAATTAAATAACTAATTTGATTGCAAATGAATTTAAAATAATTCTGCGCCTTTATTCATTTGAGTTTCCGCATAACTTGAATAAATTGAAAAGCATAACTTAGACGAAATGTTTTTATAGGATTTTTCAAATTGAAGGAGTGTTTGAGAAAAATGATTTTCTTTGTATCACCAGCTCTTGCCACCTACTACGTCAGTCGATGCATATCTAATGCCTGCAGTTGCGGAAATAAAAATACGGGCACTAAAATAATTGTGGTTTTTCCTAAGTACAGTAATTTATCAAAGCAAAGATTTGGAATATACTGTGGGCAAAAAGTAAGGTGAATTTGGTTGTAAAATGAAAAATCTTTATTTATTCTTTAAATCAATTTCATCCCCTTCAAAATAATCCCCTCTCGATGAAATACATTTATGCCAACGATTTTGCCAATCCCCGAAACATGCCAAATAGTCCATTTCCGGTATAGCCATTAGCACCTTCTTCGATTCAGCTTTTATCTCCTCAATCGACTCGAAACGCGTTCCCCGGAGTGGTCTCTTGAGTTTTGGGAATAGCCAGAAGTCATACGGAGCCAAATCAGGTGGATACGGTGGTTGCGGAATGATATGTGTGGAATTTTTGGCGAAATGGTCACGAAGAACGAGTGCAGTGTGAGACGGTGCATTATCGTGATGCAAAAACCAAGAGTTGTTGGCCCATAATTCTGGTCTTTTTAGACGAATTGATTCATGTAAACGACGCATAACGCTCAAATAATATTCCTTATTAACAGTTTGGCCAGGTGGAAGGAATTCATAGTGCACCACACCACAAAAATCGAAAAAAACTGTCATCATGGCCTTTATTTTTGAACGACTTTGACGTGCTCTTTTCGGTCTGGCCTCGCCTTTAGCACGATATTCACTTGATTGGTCGGTTGTTTCAGGGTCGTAAGCATAAATCCAAGTCTCATCTTCCGTAGTGATGCATTTGAGCTTGTCCTGATAGTCTGAAAGCATTGTTTCACACACATTAAAGCGACAACTTTTTTCCAAGAAATTGAGAGTTTTCGGTACCAAACGAGATTTGACTTTTCGTAGGCACAAATGGTCTTTCAGAATGGTTTTCACAGATCCTTCTGATATTCCGATCATATCAGTAAGGTCTTTAACAGTCAACCGACGATTTTTGAGCACTAACTCCTTCACTTTATTGACGAGTTGGTCATCTGTTGACGTCGATGGTCGTCCGGAGCGCTCCAAGTCATCAATACGTTCTCGACCCTCTTTGAAGTCTTTGTACCACTTATAAACATTTTTCTGCGACATTGTCGAATCACCAAATGCCTTCTGCAACATGTTAAACGTTTCCGCAGTCGAAATTTCATTCCGCCAACAAAATTTGATGGCACTTCTCTGCTCAATCAAATCAGACATTGTAAAAATCGAAAATTGCACTCTTGGTCGTTTGGTAAACACAAGCAAATATATTACTGATAACGACATTCACATGAAAGTTGGGCCAGATGTTATTAACAGTGCTGCCAACTCATGAAAACAATAACTAGAGCGAAATTTTAATCCTGCGAAGTTTGACAAATAAATTCACCTTACTTTTTGCCCACAGTAAATATTCAGTAAACTTTTTCTTCGTGATTGCAACAGGCCCATTTATATTTTTCAAGGCAGATTTTTGGTATTTGCGGGGTTTTTTTTACATCATCATTACAAAAAACATAACACCAAATTATAAATCATTTGTAGGGAAAATATTGTAATACTACATTTTTTTTTTTGTTATTCTCGAGAAACGACGATTCCTTGGCATATACCAAAAATCTGGAGGAGGGTTAAGGTAATCCTTATCCCCAAAGCTGGTAGACGCGGTCATGATACAGCGAAGGATTTCAGATCCATCAGCCTATCCTCCTTCATCCTCAAAACTGGTAGACGCGGTCAAGATACAGCGAAAGATTTCAGACCCATCAGCCTATCCTCCTTCATCCTCAAAACTGGTAGACGCGGTCATGCTACAGCGAAGGATTTCAGATCCATCAGCCTATCCTCCTTCATCCTCAAAACTGGTAGACGCGGTCAAGATACAGCGAAGGATTTCAGATCCATCAGCCTATCCTCCTTCATCCTCAAAACTGGTAGACGCGGTCAAGATACAGCGAAAGATTTCAGACCCATCAGCCTATCCTCCTTCATCCTCAAAACTGGTAGACGCAGTCATGCTACAGCGAAGGATTTCAGATCCATCAACCTATCCTCCTTCATCCTCAAAACTGGTAGACGCGGTCAAGATACAGCGAAAGATTTCAGACCCATCAGCCTATCCTCCTTCATCCTCAAAACTGGTAGACGCGGTCATGCTACACCGAAAGATTTCAGACCCATCAGCCTATCCTCCTTCATCCTCAAAACTGGTAGACGCGGTCAAGATACAGCGAAAGATTTCAGACCCATCAGCCTATCCTCCTTCATCCTCAAAACTGGTAGACGCGGTCATGCTACAGCGAAAGATTTCAGACCCATCAGCCTATCCTCCTTCATCCTCAAAACTCTCGAGTGATTGTTGGATGTATATCTCAGGGAAAAGATTACAGACACAACGATTTCACCATCTCAACACAAGCCTATCTCAAAGGAAAATCCACAGAGACAGCTCTTCATGAGGTTGTAAGTGCGATTGAGAGGAGCATGCAATACAAGCAATACTCACTAGTTGCTTTTCTCGACATAGAGGGGGCTTTCAACAATGTTACCACAAGATCCATAATTGAGGCTCTTAACATGTTAGACACAGACATACTAGGTCTCAACGAATGGATAGAGAACATGCTTAAAACTAGAATAATCATCGGTGAGGTAGGCAGCAGCACGATAAAACGCTCTGTCAACAGGGGAACCCCTCAGGGAGCAGTCTTATCCCCTCTGCTGTGGTTACTAGTCGCCAACAACATTCTTACCAAATTCAACCGAAAGGGAATTAAAGTAGTGGCGTACGCGAACGACATAGTGCTTATGGTTTCAGGAATGTTTCCAACCACAATCAGTGAGATGATGGAAGGAGCTCTGATATTACTCAGCAATTGGGCCACGGACTGTGGTTTAAGTGTAAACCCGAGAAAAACTGAACTGATGCTACGAGTATTCACCAAGAACACCAAGGTGCCCAATTTTAATCTCCCAAAACTAAACGGCGTCAGCCTCACGCTAACCAAACAAGCAAAATACCTAGGTGTTATCCTAGACCCCAAACTTAGCTGGAAGTCCAACGTAGAGTACAGGGTAAAGAAAGCGATAAGCGAAAGTGATATATATCACTTTACACCTGTAAGAGAATGTTGGGAAAAAAATGGGGTCTCCAACCAAAACTATCCAATTGGTCTTACACAGCCATTGTAAGGCCATTACTAACATAAGCGGCACCAGTTTGGTGGCCTGCAACAGAAAGGAAATACAACAAACCTAAGCTGAACAAGATACAAAGGACAGCGTGTATCTTAACTACAGGAGCGCTTAGCACCAGTCCCACTGAAGCGCTCAATGTACTAACACATCTATTGCCATTAGATTTACACATTAAAACAATAGCTACTTGTAGCGCGGTGAGACTCAGAGACATAGGAAGCTGGACAACAAGGTCGTACGGTCACCGTAAGATCCTCCTACAGGGACTCTCGCTGCTCAAAAACGGATCTGACTACACAGTCCCCGACCTCAATTTCAAGAAAGGCTTTACGGTACGTTTTCCACCGAGAACCGATTGGAGCAAAGGAGAGGTGATTGGAAGACACGATATCGAAATTGACACCGATGGTTCTTAGATGAACTGTGGTGTGGGAGCTGGCTTCCATTCGGAGCCACTCAACCAATCTCAGTCAATTCGTCTTCCTGATTATGCCACCGTGTTCCAGGCAGAACTTTTAGCGATCAGAGAAGCATGCAAATCCCTAGAGCTCTACAAGGAAGTTGGTGCAAGAGTAGCTATCTTCTCAGACAGTCAAGCAGCTATTAAGGCATTAGACTCCAACTACATTTCATCCAAACTGGTCTTACAGTGTAGAGAGGAGCTGGAACTGCTCAGCTAATGGCTTGAAATTACTCTGATATGGGTTCCCGGTCATAGGAACATACGGGGTAATGAGATAGGGGATGAGCTAGCAAGAAAAAGTTCGACACTAGACATAGCAGAAGCAGTGGCAGTCTCCACCCCACTGAACACATTAAAAGCATCCATTGCTTCACACTATCATGCTTTAGCCGAAAGAAGATGGAAGCAAATACCTACATGTATTACAACAAAAAACACATGGCCGTCATATAAAATCCAAAGGACGAATGACCTGCTAGGATGTTCTCGGCCAAACATTTCACGCATCACTGCAACCCTTACAGGTCATTCGAAAGTAGGGGATCATGCAGCTAGACTCAATCTACTTTTCAATCCTATCTGCAGAAGCTGTCAAGCGGAAGGGGCGAAGGAAAGTCTTTTCCACTATTTAAGTGAATATCCGGGACTAGCCAGGGCACGACTCCGATCCTTCGGTAAGCCTTTCCTACAGCAAACTAAGGAGAACTCAGACATCGAGATAAAGGATTTGCTGTTATACTTGGACCTCACTAAATGGATCTGACTTTGAAACAAAAAAAAAATACATCATCACACGAGGCAGTGTTAGTAAAACGGCGCTGGTCACTAATTAGGAGAATTTCAGTGGAAATTTTCAACCCCCTCAACAACAACAACAACCTTTTTTATTTCAAGCGCACCTGAGAGTACTGGTGGGTGTATTCATAGGGCACAACACCTGTGATCAGCATATGGCTACCATGGGAATCATTGGCGACCCAATACGGCTATCCTGTCTTGAGAATGAGGACACTGCATAGCATTTTCTGTGTAGCTGTCTGGCGCTTTCTAGAATCAGACTTAGGCTGTTGGGGCGCGATGTACTGTGTATGGATAAGGTGTATACTCTTCCTCTTCGGGATTTCTTAAGATCCATGAGTGAATCCAAAAAATTTGCAGATGAGTGGCCTCAAACCAATTTTTCCGTCTTGTCAACCATCTATCCAGTCTCTTTATCTTCTCTCTCTCCCCACTGTAATCTATCCTGGTGTGGTACAATGGTTTTCCTAACTCAGTGCTCAGACTGGTCCAAACCTCTACAAATCTGATCTATATTTCTTTTATACCTCTTTTATCTCAAATTTCT
Source organism: Anastrepha ludens (assembly GCF_028408465.1). NCBI lineage: Eukaryota > Metazoa > Arthropoda > Insecta > Diptera > Tephritidae > Anastrepha > Anastrepha ludens. Next base: position 106,755,943 of record NC_071499.1, read on the forward strand.
TCGAGGACCCAATTAAACTAAAGTATACATCTCTATCTTTTTCTTTTGCCTTATCTTAATTTTTATCTTTAACTTGACGTTTATCTTAATTTTTATCATTATCTTTATCTTTATCATTATTTCTATCCCTATCTCTGAATAAACTTTTTTTTTATACCTCGATCTCTATCTCTACCTCTATATCTCAATTTTTTTGGTAGTAGGAGGAAAGCATCGAAAGCCTAGATGGCCATTGTGGGTGCCAGTGTGAGACTTTAAGCCGAAGTAAAACTTCCTCTTGTTCTGCTGCACCAGTTACTGTGGTCTGAGGTCTGCCTTTCGGGCCCATTCCTTCTTACGCTACGCTAAAAGCACGCCATTTTTCTGCCTCGTCGCACTATGCCCTATGAGGATTACTTCTGTTGGGAACACATCGAAAGCGTTAAAGAGTTAATTTCTTTCGTTGTCAAAACAAAGGGCAAATAAATAGAACGCGCCTTGCACTTTCTAGTGCGTCAGGACAGACAGGACAAAAAGGGACGTTTTCTAAAAATGAAAGCGGTGCAAATATTTTTTGAAACATCCATGGCCGCTCAGCAATTGTGTTACATAAAAGTCAATTTTGCCGTGCTTTCTACCAAGCCATTTCGCAATGTCCGGTATTAGATTACAGGACCAGCGACCCTTTGTTGAATGCTCGCAGCGATGTTGCCATTATTTTATGGTATCCTTCCGCTTCTCTTTTTTAACGCTACAAGTCGTCTTCTTCCCCGTTTGGCTTGTACAACCTCTTCACCTTCTTGATGAGCAGATCAACCGTGATTTTTCTCGATATTACGGCTATCGTAACATCGGAAATCATGCGGTAAGTGCTCGCGACTCTTAACGCTCTAAGCCTGTGTGTCGCTTTTACTTCTTCGCATCGGCCCATATCGGTGCTGCATACACTATAACAGACGTGATTACTAAGGAGGGTAACTGACATTTTTCTTTGCGTGGCTCTTCTACATTTGGCATAAGTCTTGATAGAGCACTATGCACTCGTTCTAACTTTGCTGATATCAGCCACTACCGTATGCGCGAAATGGCATCATTGCATTTTATTCTCAGGGGTTCGAGACGTAGACTAACGAGTGTTGCTCCAGTAGGAAGATCGAGTCTCAGCACACCGTCGTACATGGCGTTCCATAGACTCGGTCTCAGTACAGAACCTTGCGGTACGCCGCCTGTCACCTCATACTGTCATAATCCCATCTTCCGTGTCATAGAAGAGGATCCTGTTTTTAAAATAGTCGCCAATAATTCGCAGTAAGTAGCTAGGGACCTTAAATTCTGAGAGTGCACCCATTATGTGTGCCCAGTTCGCCAAGTCTAACGCGTTTTTTATATTTAGCGTTACGATAGCGCAGTATTTTTTGCCAGATCTTCGGCTCTTACCACTTAGCGCTTCGGGTGCAATATCCATTATCGTGTTAATGGCATCCACCGTCGGCCGAGCTTTTTGGAACCCAAACTGGTAAGAGAATAGCCCACCAGGTTTTTTCAGGTGCTCCTGTAGTCAATTGCAGGTTATTTGCTCTAACATTTCCAACATGCACAGTGGACGGTACGATGAGGGTTGGTCAGGTGACTTCCCGGGCTTCAGCAAGAGTACTCACCGCTGTCTTTTCCACATGTCGGGGAAAACGCCTTCTAGGAAACCGTTGCAAAACAGCGTGACAAACAAGTCAAGTCTCACAGGGCTTTATAGTCCTGAATATTTTAGTTGACTCATATCAAAAGTTATCTTCAAGATTTTTCTGAAGATGAAACATAGCGCTAGGCATATCAAGAAGTTGTTCGTGCTACATTGCTTTTAGGCAACCCTATCTGCAGTACCGACGTCCAACCCAATACAGGAAACATGAATACTACACTGACCGCGCTCGTGAATATTTATCCAACCAAATGAGATATCAGCTACTTTTATGATACATAGGAGAGATACTATGGATTAGGGCGGGTAGATTTAAAAATCGCTCATTGCTCTGTGAAAATCGTATTCTAGGGATCAAAATAAGAAACTTTGCCGAAGGAACCATACCTCTAAAACGAGTTCTGATGTCCCCCAATTTGGGTCGAACGAAAAATCCCACTTTGACCCATTTAGAGTGCACCAATCGAGTCCAAATGTATGACCGACCCCCACTAACTTTGGACGGCCGATCCACCCATGCCAGTGGCACACCCCCTGGAACTCCCTTGGGGAGTTCCCCATACAATCATTTCAAAATATCACCATTTTTGGCCTTTACATGAGAAAAGAAACTAAAAAGTTCTACCCAAATTGAGGGACATCAGAATTCGTTTTAGAGGTATGGTTCCTTCGGCAAAGTTTCTTATTTAGCAGTTTTCCATTGAGCAAAATGTGGCTGTGCTTTACCTCAAAAAGGGTTTATTGAAGGAAGGGAGGTGATTTCGATATTGAATGGGGACTTCTCAGTTGACTCCAGATGTATGCAAGGAGTTGGACGTATACTCTTCAATATAATATAATATCAAACATTCGCTTCATTTGAATAAATTATAATATTTCCCACTTTCATATATCCCTTCATTTACATTTGCAAAAGTAATATTTCTTTAATTAAAATTTTCGACTACATTTAATATATTTCACAAGTTACTAAATTCTCGTTTCTCATTTCGTCACAGCTTCCTATATTCCACCACAAAAAATATGGGACAGGAGATATCTCAGCAAAAGAAATGTAGCATTGTTAGACGACACAAATCTCACCAACAAATACCGCAATCTCTCCAACCGCATCCACAACGAGAAACAACGAAAAATCTAAAACCATCCTCTAATTTCACTTCGTGCAACGGCAAATACACTAGACACTCACAGGACTTCACTAGCATCTACGCACCTTCCTCAAGCATATCGACCACGTCCACCAGTTCTACCGGCGACGAGCATTATCGACTCCGCCAAAAATACAATCTGAATAAGCAAACTTACGAAAAATCCCGAGTGGCGAAGAAACTCAGTCTCATCAGTAACAGCACAGATCAAAGCACCAGCACGTGCACCACCTCCACTCCTGCCAACACGTCTACCTACCAGAACACGCAGCAACCAAAAAAAGCGACGATATACGAAAATATTGAACAAAAACCCAGTCATCACAAACGCAAAAATTCTTCGAGCACAGATAGCGGCATTTACTACGCCTCCTGCCATTGCACATCCTCCTTTCTGTCATCTTCAGCCACCTCCACGTCATCGTTGTGCTCAACTAGCGCTTGCGGCTGCTCCACTTCAGTCGAGTCGTCGTCTAACCAATCGCGCACTTCGCTAGATCAAAAGAAAAACTATCTTTGTCGACATTTGTATATAAAATCCTATCTGGATATTTTGGAAGAGGACGAGAAGGCGCGCGCTGAGTTCAAGTCGGCACGACCAGGTGGTATACGCAACTATAAACCGAAGATTTTGGGTGAGACTGCACTGTCGAGCAGTGCACCACACAGCACTGGGTTCAGCATCAGCAGTAGTAATTTGAAGCTACGTGAAAAGTGTAAGGAGGATCCCTGGATTTGACAATTACTGAAAAATGGCATTTGGCACAATGACATCTTTGCTTGGCATGATCCCACTACTGGCGATCGGCATGAACTATTATCGCTACCAAAGCATCGATCCGGAGAACAAAGTGCAGGAGCCGCAAATGGTGAGTAAGTCAATATTTAGACAAAGTACAATTTTTTAATATATATAACCTTTTTTATATCAATCTTAGACGCGTCGCCAATATGACTTTATTGTTGTTGGCGGCGGTTCGGCTGGTGCAGTCATAGCCAATCGCCTATCGGAAGTACGCAACTGGACGGTTCTACTACTCGAAGCTGGCGGCGATGAGACGGAGATATCAGATGTGCCTGCGCTCGCCGGCTACTTACAGCTCACCGAACTAGACTGGAAGTACACAACAACACCTTCGCCCACGCGTCAATACTGTCAAGCTATGAAAGGCGATCGCTGCTTTTGGCCACGTGGCAAAGTGCTCGGCGGTTCCAGCGTACTCAACGCCATGGTGTATGTGCGTGGCTCCAAGAATGACTACAACCACTGGGAGTCGCTCGGCAACCCCGGTTGGGGCTACGAAGACGTGCTTAAATATTTCCTTAAATCGGAAGATGTACGCAACCCCTACCTAGCTAAAACGCCCTATCACGAAACAGGCGGCTATCTAACAGTGCAGGAGTCACCTTGGCGCACACCACTCTCTATAGCTTTTCTGCAAGCCGGCATGGAGATGGGCTACGAGGTGCGTGACATTAACGGAGAACGACAGACCGGCTTCATGCTTACGCAGAGCACCATCCGCAGAGGATCACGTTGCAGCACAGGCAAGGCGTTTATCAGACCAGTGCGTCTACGCAAGAACCTCGATGTTTTGCTGCATGCGCACGCCACCAAAGTGCTGATAGATAAAAACAAACGCGCCATAGGTGTGGAGTTCCTCAAGCATGGCCAAAAGAACGTCGTATTCGTGAGGCGTGAGGTTATCTTGTCTGCCGGTGCATTAAACTCACCGCAACTGCTTATGCTATCGGGCATCGGACCTGCTGATCACCTGCAAGAATATGGCATCAATGTTCTGTCCGACCTGCCAGTTGGCGATAATTTGCAAGACCATGTTGGTTTGGGTGGACTCACCTTCGTTGTGGATGCGCCACTAACAGTTACGCGCACACGCTTCCAAACAATACCGGTCGCAATGGAGTACATTTTGCGCGAGCGCGGACCTATGACGTTCTCCGGTGTAGAGGGTGTCGCTTTTCTAAACACGAAATATCAAGATTCATCTGTAGACTGGCCCGACATACAATTTCATTTTCTACCCAGCTCGATTAATTCGGACGGCGGTGAACAAATACGTAAAATTCTCAATCTACGCGATGGCTTCTACAACACCGTCTACAAACCGCTTCAGAATTCGGAAACTTGGTCTATCTTACCGCTGTTGCTGCGCCCCAAGAGCACTGGCTGGGTCCGGCTTAATTCACGCAATCCTCTACAACAACCCAAACTTATACCAAACTACTTCGCACATCAGGAAGATATCGATGTGCTTGTTGAGGGCATCAAACTAGCCATTAATGTGTCCAACACGCAGGCCTTTCAGCGTTTCGGTTCGCGCCCACACAACATACCGCTGCCCAATTGTCGCCATCACGAGTTCATGTCGGACGCCTATTGGGCCTGTGCCATTAAACAGTTCACATTTACCATTTACCATCCAGCGGGCACGTGCAAAATGGGTCCCAGCTGGGATGCGACCGCCGTGGTGGATCCACGCTTGCGTGTTTATGGTGTGTCTGGACTGCGCGTTGCAGACGCCAGCATAATGCCAACCATAATGAATGGGAATCCCAACGCGCCGGTCATTATGATTGGTGAAAAAGCGGCGGACCTCATAAAGGAGGATTGGGGAGCGCGGCCACCGCGTCGAGATGGATAAGAGGGAGGCCAAGTGGGCAGTTCGTTAATATATTGTACATACATACGTACATGCACGAGTATTTCAAATTAGCACTTTCGTTGTTCAATTTCGAGTTTCGCTAAAGCTTTCGCAAACTATGACTAGTCAATTTTTCTCAAATTTTTATTTTAATTTATTTGTTTTGGCATAAACTAATTTTTATACGAAATTTGCGAAATCATTTATCAGCCGCGTTCAATTGAACAATGTCGTGTATGTTTTATGCCAACTTTCATTTGCTATCATTGTAAATTCATCGCTGCCTACATAACTTCGATAGTACTTTTAAGACATCAAATCTATTTATGTATGTGGATAAGTTAAAAAAAGATTATGATACAACTATTTATTTATTAACTCAGATTGTAAATAAAACTGCAGAAATAAGTTAAATTCGTTTAGTTGTTGTTTTGTTCATCCCTCCTTTCTTATTTATCTTTGTTCCTCCGCCGGCGACTGCGGAATCAGAATATGCATGGATCTGCACACCCTGAACGTCGCTCATCCGGTGGTAGCCTTTATTCTCACAGGAGATAGCGACGGTTTTGTAACCTTTTCTAAGGCAACGAATTTTTGATAGAAGGTTCGGCCGTTTTTCATATTCGCCAGCTACTCAATCCCTTTGCACAAACGTATTTCGGTCTATAGTAGCTTTCTTCGAAAAACCTGAACCTCTCGCGTCTCAGCTGGCGTTGTGGCTGATCGCAGCTATGTAGTGCGATTCTGGCTTTTCGATGCCGAGATGTCCTTGTGAAACTAAATTTTTCCTACAACAAGATGACCATCCGACTTAAAGTTGGATCATTATATAACTAAAACTCTGGAAGCGTGCTTTCGGAACATGCTAGATTTTATTTCGCGTTTTTTGATAAGTGATACCAGTCATGTAGCCCACAAAAATCGGGCAAAATCCCTGAACCGCCACATCGTAAAACATCTCAAAAATTTCCACGGAATTCAAAACACATTTTTCAGCCGAAAAAATAATATTCATCTATACATATATGTAGGATTCTGCTAATCATGAAAGGCAATCCAACTTAGGAAGTCTATTAGTCACAAACGCAAAGATTAAATGGGCCATCAACACTTTTGGTCCTTATAAATCACCTGGACTAGACGGTATACAGTCCTGTGCAAAAAAAACCGGACAGTCTGAAAACTCCATTTTTTGAAGTAGTATGGATTTTATCAAATATGTTTGAATGTGGTTATATTCCATTGGGTTTTTAATACAAAAGTATGAAATAAAATCAATAAATTTCATACGTGTTTTTAATATTTTCATACTTTATTTGTTTTAGCATAGTCAATAGCGAATGTTTTATTATTAGTTTATCCTTATTATATAATCTTACAGCTAATTAATTCAAAACAAAATTAATTATTTCATTACAAATGTTATAATTTGAAGTTTTAATACTTAGTCGCACCGCCTTTCGCCTTAATTACCGCTTTAATACGTCTCGGCATTGATGTAACCAGGGTTTGCAACAATTCCTCCGAAATATCGTTCTGCCAAGTGTCCATTATAATGTTATCCAGGTCAGTTTTGTTCTTCGGCTTTTTTTCAGCTGCCTGCTTCTTTACAATGGCCCAGAGGTTCTCAATTGGGTTTAGGTCGGGACTGTTACCCGGCCATTCCAATTGGACAATTCCGTTTTTTCCCATAAATTCTTTTACCTGCAACAAATAAGGAATAAATCATTGGTTTTTTGATTCGACATTTAAACAAAACACTCGGGAGATTTAACAAAAATCATAACTTACTTTGTGAGATCGGTGGCATGGCGCAGAATCATCCTGAAATATAACGTCCGTTCTTAGAGAATACTGCTCCTCAATGACAGGTATTAAATGCCTATTTAAAATTGAAATGTAAGCATCTCCGTTCACCCGACCATCAATAAGAGTCAGTGCTTTCGTTCCGTCATAGCTGAAGCAGCCCCCATACCATTCTGCCAACTACAGTAGGCAGTATGCATCCAGTTTTATATCCTTCGCCAGATCTGCGCCTCACATGGTGGATACCATCCGATCCAAAGAGGTTAAACTTGGATTCATCCGAAAAAATCACATTCTTCCAGTGCACGACAGTCCAATTTTCATGAGTTTTGGCCCATCGGTATCGTTTTTGACGCATTTTTTCGTTCAAAAACGGCTTTTTTGCGGGATGTCTTCCTACAAAACCGGCATTTATCATTCTCCTACGCACAGTAGATGAATCTATTTCGACGCCAGTTGCATCCAAGAACTCCTTCCTGATGTCTGCCGAAGATTTGAAACGGTCCTGGATATACATCCGCTTAATCATCCGGTCTTCAGCAGGCGACGTCTTTTTTCGTCGTCCAGATCCTTTCTTTCGCTCCGTTGAAGCCGTTTCTGCAAATTTCTTTAAAAAATCGGCAACAGATGATTTGCTGAAGCCTACTTTAGCAGCAATTTGACGGTACGGACAATTTTTGCTATGATAGTGCAATAATTTGCCCCTTAACGACAGCTCCCGTTTGCTTCGATCTTGGCATATTTTTGATATTAACACTTGCCACGTATCAACTATTTCACTTATTGGTTAAATTATGATACAAATTAATTCAAAGCTGTTCTATTTATACACAAAAAAAGCTACTTACCGCCAAGAAGCTTTATACTCAAGCTATAGAAATTTAAATAGGGTAAATTAGTTGTCCGGTTTTTTTTTTGCACAGGACTGTATATCCTGTGGAATTGCAGAGATCACGGGATATTGCCTCACCGTTCATTAAAATCATCATTAGAAGTTGCCTTAACATGGGCTACTTTCCGCTAGGATGGAGAGACAAAAGTCTCCTTCATACCCAAGGCAGGTAGGTCCTCACACACTAACCCCAAAGAATTCAGACCAATTAGTCTTACGTCTTTCCTCCTCAAAATTCTAGAGAGGATAGTGGACGAGTACATACGGGGCGCTATACCAATAAATAAATTCTCCCCGGCGCAGCATGCCTATACCTAGGGGGAAATCTACAGAAACCGCCTTACACTCGCTTGTCGGGTTGGTGGAAAAATGTTTATCAGATAAAGAGTTCGCCATGGTTGCCTTCGTAGATATAGAAGGCGCCTTCAACAATATAAAGGCGAGCGCTATATTAAATGCTTTAGAAGACTTTGGAGTTGAACCACACGTTGTTGCCCTGATAGAAGCAATACTCGTCAGAAGGAAGGTAACGGCAAACTTAGGCAGCACTACCATACGCAGACAGGTCTGCAGAGGCACACCTCAAGGATTTTGGCGGTAAACTCGCTATTGCTGACCCTGGAGAGAGGAGGTTGCCACGTCACTGCATACGCAGATGACCTAACAATTGCTGTTAAAGGCAGATATCCTAACACCCTCATGGACATTCTGCGCTCTAACATCGCCACGCTTAGGAGCTGGACTGAGAGAGGGGACCCGCTATAAATCCCGCAAAAACTGAAATAATTCTCTACACAAGGAAACATAGGCTTCCTATAATCTCCCCGCTGGTCTTCAAGGGTGTGGAGATTCAAGTACTTAGGACTCATATAAGATAGGAAACTCACATGGAATCTAATATTGAGGAAAGAGTAAAAAAGACCAACGTTGCATTATATACTTGCAAAAGAGCGGTCGGTATTAAATTCGGGTTAACACCTCGCGTTACTCATTGGCTATATTCTTCGGTAGTTAGACCAATCTTAATATATGAAATACTTGTATGGTGGCCATCTACTCCAAAGGCGAGTTACGCTAAAATCATGAGTAAGTTCCAAAGAACAGCTCTTTTATGCATCTCTGGTGCTTTAAAGACTTCCCCAAACAAAGCGCTAGAAGTGCAAATCAATTTGCCTGCACTAAATCTCGTAGGAAAAAACGTGGCCGCCGCCTCGGCGCTTAGACTCAAAAGTATGGTGCTATGGAAAGAACGGCGGTTTGGCCACGCCTGTATTTTGCACACTCTGAACAGTCACAAACAAGAAATAGACTATTCTACTCCTAGACTTACCTTCGACAAGCTCTTCAAGACAAATATACCGTCAAGAAGGGAGTCGCAAACACCAAGGTCATGGAGAAGGGGGGAATTAAATTTTTATACAGATGGCTCCAAGCTAGACGATAAAGTTGGGTATGGAGTATTTTCGAAAGAATTAGGGCTGCAGACTACTGCAGCGTCTATCCGGCAGAGGTTCTAGCTATAAAAGAAGTGGCTACATACCCAAATTTGCATGCCGTAACAAAAACGCCTACAAACATATTCTCGGATAGCCAAGCGGCTATTAAATCAATGAATGCGGCTATATTAAGATCAAAGGTTGCACAGGAATGTCGAGCAGCCCTAAAGGATATTAGCGTCGTATTCAAGGTCAGCCTTATTTGCGTTCCGGGGCACAGAGACATTGTGGGAAACTGTAAAGCTGATGAGCTAGCCAGAAAAGGTACTGCTCTTCAACTGCTCAGTGATAATAGTACTATTGGAATACCTTTGGCAAGGAGTAAATTAATAGTAATAAACAACATTATCCAAGAGGCCAATAGATCATGGGAAGAAGAAGATACATGCGTAACGACCAGGCTACTATGACCGCAAATAAACAAGAAAAGAACAAAGGAATTGCTTAGCCTCTTAAGAGAAGATATCTCGAAGGTCGTGGCTTGTGTCACCGGCCACTGGCTATTTGGAAGGCATTCCTTGAGACTAGGAGTATTCTCCCATGAATATTGTAGAAGCTGCAGAGACGAGGAGGAGGAAGAAACAGTAGAGCACTTCCTTTGCAATTGTCCAGCCTTAGCTAAAGTCAGAGCAGGTTGTCTGGGTAAACACTTTTTCAATTCTCTTACAGAACTATCTGGCGCGGGGATTAGACCAAACCTGCGCTTCATAAGAGCCTCAAAATTGTTTCACGAAAGTAAATAAACAAGGTTCCCGTGTCGCACAGTGGTATCACAACGGACCTGTGAAGGTCTAAGTGAGTTGGTCATACGGACCGACTGCCACCACAACCTAACCTAACCTAAGGCCTTCGCCACATTTGAAATGGTGTTTTTTTAAAAGCGTGTAAAACGGAAACAAAAGAAGATTTTTTATTTTTGTTTTCAGTCTTTTATTGTTTGATACATTGTTAAAAAAAATTTTTTTTGCCATATGAGGTTCGTTCAAAAAGTTGTCAGCCTTCAAAAAATGGTTTTCCAAAAAGCGGTGTGTCGCTGGCAACACGGAGTATGGAACTCACAGGTACTTGAAATCAAAAAGACAAAAAGCTTCTTGTTCGTTATGAATGTCGTTATCCTGTGAACTAAGATCTTTAAAACAAAAATTCTACAAAATGGTGGACGTTCGAAGTTGAAAACCCGTTTATCTACGTTTTTTTTTTACTTTAAAGGCCCGAAAAAAATACTAAAAATTTTGTTCCCCGCATGATCGTAGTTCACATTATAACAACAACAATTCTACGTCATTTAAATTTTAATTCATCAAAATCGGTTCAGTAGCACCGGTTAAATCTGTGTCCATTGTACATATGAAGATAATTTTTTGAAGACTAACAACTTTTTGAACAAACCTCGTATTGCCAAAAAAATTTTATCTTTTAACAATGAATCAAGAAATAAAGTACTCAAAACAAAAATAAAAAATCTTTTATCGTTCCGTTTTACATACTTTTAAAGAAACACCCAAAAAAATTCCATTTCAAATAAGGCGAGGACCTTAATATCATTGGCGTCAGATAGATATGCACATTCGGTCATTCTAAAACTTTTGATGGCATTGGGAATTATGCGTTAAAAGAAAATCGCTTTGAATGTAAAAATGCCTCTTTTCCCCATTTTTATAATTTTTAATTTTCAAGTATGGGAATTTCCCACAATCTGGCATCACTGTTTCCAATCAAAAAGCAGCCAGCCACATATCTTGAGTTATATTTTTGTTTCCTGAAACCTGGTGACGTATAGTAGACTACCAGGGCTTAGAGGGTGTTTCGTCCCGTAGGCTAAATTTTACGATTATGTTTTCTAATATCCCTTCCATTGAAATCACCAAACACGAAACGATGGGTTTCAATATCTAAATGAATGAGGCAGTTGTAATTGCTTTCTAGACTATCTAGGGTTGCCAATAGTCGCAGAAATTGTTCTTAGTTGCTAGGTATTCATATAGATTATTGATGGTGTTCGCATAAATGTTGCAATTATTAGTATAATCAACTTCTTTTGTAGAGAATCAATAGTATTTCTGATAAACAAAGTTGAGTTAGAAAAGGTGACTTAAATGCTAATTTTAATTCTCCTACACGATTTTGCCCACTCGTTTTCCGCTGCTGATATGTGTAAATTTCGATATATCTACTTTACATCATCTCCATAATCCCCATTTCCTCATCCTCATAAGAGTTCCATAGCGGTAAGGCTTGAAGAATTTGGGAAATAGTAGTTTGCCACACCACATCGGTCACAGCGTCATCAGATCGGTATACACTAACAAGCCAGCTGAACGAAAATTTTATATGGGTTATATCTCATATGCGCCTCTCACTTGCTTTTCACAGCCCACCAATCACTATTAACTAATCACTATGATTTGATATAGCTCAGATATTAGACTCCAGAGGCATCAAATGACATAAATTACTAGACAAAAGATGAGTGGTTGGCGATAATTTTCCCATTTAATTTGCACTCCATTAAATTTATTAAGTCTGCCAAAAATCTAAGTATTATCTACCCATATTGATTTTTCTCCATGGTGATACAGAATTGACTTCTCTTCTCTCTACAACTATGATATGAGTCACTGCCTTAATAAATTTCGATTATATCGCACAAAGTATAGGCAAAATAGGATTCAAGCCATTACATTTGAAATGTTAAGAAATAAAAAAAAAAAAAATCAGCCGATCAGTCGGGTCGAGGAAGCTAGCACCGCCACAACGTCAAAATCAAAAACTTTTTGTGCCCAATTTATGGGCTATTTATGGGCTAATTTTGGGCCGCAACAAAAATTTTTGGGCTCTTCTCAATCTAGAATCATTGACACTTCAAAGTGGCGGTGCCAGCTGTAAAATAGCCAGCACCGCCACAATGATAACTCGAGAACGGTTGGTCGTAGAAAAATCTCAAGGATATCAGAATTTTGGGCTATTTATGGGCTTTCAAATCCATATAAACAAATTTTTAAAAAGTCACCCTCTCTGCATAAACTGACACCCCCACATGCATATGTCCTGTAAATAATAATGAAAACGACAAACTAAAATTTTTTCACAGCACTATTATCAAAGTTACTTGCTACTCAACACTATTCAGTTGCAAAAAAAAAATTTTTATATTTTTTTGTCATTTTTATTCACGCAAGTTGAGGAGGGGGGTGTTAGTGTACACAGAAAGGGTGGTTTTTATGAATCGCTAACACCAAAAATTGCCATGAAAGTATTAAAAATTATGATTCTTTTTCAGTTCCGGTAAATGGCCATTACACGGGTCTTGTTTTGTGTGGAGATAACTCATGGATAGAGTTTGATGATTTTAATCCCCAACAAAAGCCAAAAAAAATAAAAGACTGTACGTGGCTTCAGCCACATGTAGCCATCTATAAGCTTAAAAAATAAATATTTATTTTAATGAATAGTTTGTTTTTATATTTACTGTATGAAATTATAAAACCTATATGATAATATAGTTTAATTAAAGATATTTAATTTTTTTTTGGATCTCAAAATCAATAAAAAAAACTATATATTTTCGTGTGATTGCGATTTTTTTCTTATCACTATATGACACATCTGTTAGTTTGCCTACAAAAAAGGTTCAATCATCAAATATTAACTCTATTAAATAGGACACTAAAAAAATTACTTCTCCATACAATATTGTCTACTTTATGCGCTGCAACAAAATTTTTTGGACTTGTATAGTTTTCGATTAATTTTCAGTTTTGCATATCAGCTGTGAAATAGCCAACATTGGTACAGCGATAACTCGAGAACGGTTGATCGTTCACTCAACCTTCATTTATAAAAAATTTAAAAAATTTATTAAAAATTATTTTGCATGATACTGCTGTAAAAATTATTTAGTTTGCCATTTTCATTATTATTTACGCGAAAATTGAGTGTGGGTGTTAGTGTACACAGAGGGGGTGGTTTTTTTTTGTTTTGTTTGTATGCATTTGAAAGCCCATAAATAGCCCAAAATTTTGATATGCTTGAGATTTTTCTACGACCAACCGTTCTCGAGTTATCATTGTGGCGGTGCTGGCTATTTTACAGCTGGCACCGCCACTTTGAAGTGTCAATGATTCTAGATTGAGAAGAGCCCAAAAATTTTTGTTGCGGCCCAAAATTAGCCCATAAATAGCCCATAAATTGGGCACAAAAAGTTTTTGATTTTGACGTTGTGGCGGTGCTAGCTTCCTCGACCCCGATCAGTCGCTTTTTCATTATACCATTTTTTCTTGACGATATCGTAAAATACTAAAATGTTGGTATTTCGTTATCGCAAAAACTTATATGAAAGCTAGACATTAGGATGAACGCCATTTCGCCATAACCGAACTTCTTTACATTTTGATTTTCTATGTTCACCCTGTACTAACTGCTACCTCAGATAGCGGCGCACTCTAGCGACAATTAGCTGTATTAGGTGATGCTCAACTTAGGCGTAATGCACACGAAGCGCATTGACATGGACGTTCATTTAAAGCGGCGTACGAATTTAATCGTTTCGTTGTCGCACGCAAATGGAGAACGATGCACGACCCATCAGCAGTACGAATTCGTCAGAGCCGGTTAGCTGCAAATCGCTCAGCCTACAGGCGTTTTCGTTGATACGCGTATCTGGTTTATGATTTTCTGTTGCATTTCTACCATGAAAAAGCTCCTCAAACAAACATCTTTTTATGCAGCCATTAGTTTTCCCACCTAGGAACCACTGGAAAATATATATAAAGCATGTCAAGAATGCGTTTTGACATAGAAAATAAATTCAATTTTCCCACTTCAATAGCAAAAAATAGCACTCATTATTTATCTTTGACTTCTTCTTGTACTGATTCATATTTATTTACAGCATTTTAAGGGAAATATATATTAGTTTTGACATGATACCAAATTAAGAAAACACGTCATATAAGCCATTCCTTTCACTCTTTTTCGTGCTGTCTAAGTCAATTTAAAATAGACAAAGAGATGGTACGACCTTCTTTCATGAGTCCTCCAAGACTTGGCGTACTGTGAATATCTGGTCGACAATTGATTTGCCTGAAATCACACTGATAAGGTCCAATCTGTTGATTCCCGATGGACGTCAGTCAATATAATACTCTGGCCCAGACCTTTTTTTCTTCGGTGTTCAGAAGAGTAGTTCCGCAACTGAAATCGTTTTAGCGGTATACACAGCAAGTAAATTCAATGTTGTTTTATGGATTACTTGTTGGCCTTATGCGCCCAGTGATCGGAGCGGTAGTAATTAATCATCATCATCTTCATATTTGGCTTGAATTCTAATTGAATGATTTGATACTTTAATCGAATTTTTCCACTTCCC
Source organism: Anastrepha ludens (assembly GCF_028408465.1). NCBI lineage: Eukaryota > Metazoa > Arthropoda > Insecta > Diptera > Tephritidae > Anastrepha > Anastrepha ludens. The sequence continues at coordinate 106,770,994 of NC_071499.1, forward strand.
ATTCATTAAGTACCTTAGGCCGCAAACTTTTCAGCCGGCACTCGTACCTTAGAATAGAGGAAGATATATTTTTTATGATGATGATGAATGAGCGCGTAAAACAAAGTTTCGGCTAACTATCAAGCGATGAACCTCTTCAGTTTTCCAGTTGATAGCGTTGAAAAAAAAATAGCTGAGGAGCTCAGGAGGATAGATAAGTAAATATACTTCTGGCAGCTGATCAACTTAGCATAACAACAAATGAAACTGTCGCGATTTTTTATTTTATAATCCCATCCAATTTATTTAGTGACCAGTTTATCGGGTCATAAAAATTGGTCCAAGAAACTTGAAAAGATATGCAAGTAGTAATAATTTCAATAGGGACTGTAAAGATAAAAAAAATCGCAGCCCATGGGCAAAACCGCAAAAGTATACTTCCACTTATTAGGGGATAATTTTCTTGAATCAAATACTACGCAATGTAAATCACAAAGTAGCATTCCTTTCAATACAATTGCGACCACGTTTCTTCAGGCACCTCTCGCCGCACAATGCGCCATTTCTGCGCCAGAGAGGTCGCCATCGAACTACACTGATCATGCGCTTAAAAATGGTTCATACTCGTATAGTTATGGTTTTCCGGTGATAGGAGTTGATTTAGAGCGTTCGGTGGTAGCGAGCCGTTTAAGCGAAAATTCGTAATGAAAAGTGTTGCTGTGGGAAGTGAACAGGGATCCGCCTCAGGAGTCTTGAGCTTTCAGTTTATACAAGGTGCGCCATCTTTTATGTCGCTATGTAAATGAATAACTTTGTCACGTTTTCGATACGTCAATTCAGTACAATTTCAACCATGGACCGCATACACCGAAACAATCGAAATCGACGCTGTAAAACCCGAAATGCTTGACAAAGTGATGACAAACGCAGAAAAAAGACCGCAGTTTGTGATTGCTAATGTGGTGGCCACTTGATTGATATTGTATTCAAAAAATAGTTTTAATAAATTGTAAATAAATTAGTGCTCGGACGATATGGTGCCGTATTTCGAACGTTCAGTGCGTCCAGTTGACAAAAAAAACCCAGCCTCAGGGCTATGTAATACTCAATAAGTTTACAATTAACAATGGAGAAAAAACGATATATGAGGGTAACGCAGAGTTGGACTTATCCGACTTAAGGGAGTTCACAGAATGCAGTTAGAAGGGTTATTCCAATTTCCTGTGCCCTATCCCAAACCCTGAGATGAGTTCTGGCATGAGATACCAAACTCACGGCAGTACTTCCCAAATAGTCCATACTCGGAAATGGGCTTTTTGCATTTCATTTTGCGACGTTGAAATCCACAGCCTGTGAGATATCTCATGGAGCTCACTGTCTGTGGAAATCTTTCTCATTGAAATTGTATTTTAATAAATTTATTACATTTCTACTTATAACAAGCAAATCTACATCAGCAGCCGTATATGGCTTGTTTCTCCATGGAGATGCTTTTGTTGCACACTCCCGAAAACTCCACTTTCTTGGCCAACCTACTACGGGAACTCTCTATAGCCACGAAAGATGATCGGCACAGTTACCCAGGGAGGCTGGTAGTTGCGGCTGTCTCCATCCTTGCCCAGAAAGGGGACACACTTTAGAGTCAATGGGCAAAGGATGATACAGTTTTTCTGGCTATTTTAAGGGCCCAGTTTGTGGGTATAATAAGTTTTTAATCAGCCGAGCTCGGATCGGCTAGACGATCACAGAGGTAATGTTGAAAAAAGAGCTTCCTTGAACTCACCAAAACGGAAGAGGGGCAAGGATGATGCTCGATGCTTTCAATTTCTTCGTAGTTATGAGAGTTGCCTTCAAACACACTACAACTGGCATGTGCACCCACCCATTAGACTGATCAGACAATGATCAGTGATTATTCCAGTCACATGAGCATATCAAATGAATGAATTACATATTTTTGCCTAGATTTATTGTGATATGCTACGAGATGATTCTACCAATTTTTTTAGATTTTATTTTAAGTAAGGCACGCATGCACTGCGAAAGCTACCTGGTATATTTCAGTGCACTGCCCCCCTTACTGTGTGGGTGGTGGTGGTTTATTGAGCGACTAGCTGGTTTGGAATATGGTTTCAATTGACGAGCTTTTGCAGCAGTGGATTAATTTAGTGCCCGCCTGACTATCGCGAGTTAATACCAATTGAATATAACAGGTGGTGCTAAAGTAATCCTCCTATCAGAAAATGTTATAAATTTTGCGATTGACCCCTAATGTCAGTTCTGTTTTGACATTTGTGTAGTAAACTCATGCGAAATACACGTTAATAAACAACACTGCTCCAGAACGCGGAGTATTGCTGACTATTTATTTGATCGGTCGGTGACTTTGGCACAACGTCAATTTCGTCGCAGATTTCCTCGCCGTCCAACGCCTACTGGTGAAACACTGCGACGTTTAGCCGCTCTCCTCGAAGAGACTGGCACAGGCATGGCAGATCCCGGAGTAGCCGTTCTGCAGAGAATTTTGCTGCTGTAGCCGAAGATGTCATGGAAGCGCCGTCGACATCGACTAGACGACGTGCCACGCAAATGGGTATCAGTCGACGGTCTTTACAGCGAATTTTGGTACAAGATTTGAAGATGTTTCCGTACAAAGTCCAGACGGTGCATCAGCTGTTAGCTGCTCACCGCCAACCGCGTCTAACATACGCTCAAGCCATCCTTAATCACCACCAAGAGGAAGATGATTTTTCATCAAAAATAATCATGAGTGATGAGGCCCATTTCCATCTTAGCGGGTACGTAAATAAGCAAAATTTACACCTTGGGGCACTGAAAATCCGCGTGTAACCCACGAAGAGCCATTACACCCGCTCAAAGTCACTGTATGGTGTGCTTTTTTCGCTGGAGGAGTCATCGGACCTTTTTTCTTCGAAGACGTCGCGTGCCAAACGGTTACTGTGAATGGTGAGCGCTACAGAGCAATGATCAACGAGTTCTTTTTGCCGCAACTTGATGAATTGGGATTGGAAAACATGTGGTTCCAACAGGACGGTGCACGTGCCACAACCGATATGCTGAAGGATGGCGATTTGCACTGGCCAGCAAGATCGCCTGATTTCACCGCTCCAGACTTCTTTTTGTGGGGCTTTTTGAAGTCGCGGGTTTATGTCAACAAGCCTCAGACTCTTGCAGCTCTTAAAGACAATATCCGTCAAGAATGTGAGGACCTATCGCCGGAAGTTTTGGCCAAAGTGATGGAAAATGCCATAAAAAGGGCTCAAATGGCAATCAACTGTGGCGGCGGCCATTTACATGACATCATATTCTCGACTTGATGTAAAAAAAATTAAAAGACCAAATAAAAATAATCCACAAGAAGAATCAAAGTTTTTCATTTTTTTTTAAATTACAGCCAAAAAGTTACTTTCGCGGCACCTTGTACATAGGTGGAGATGGGATGGATCACCCAGAGTGCAGCTTTTCTTACATCTATTGCGGGAGCTCAGCTTGAAAAACGCTACAGTGGCCCGGCAGTAGAACGTTGAGATTATCTGAGAGATCTTGCGAGTGTGTCCCACTGCCTAATTTTTAATTTTGTAATGTCAGTATAAATGGGCGTAGAGTTACCAAACAGGTTTAAGAGGAAATCATATTTCATTTCATTCTTTGAAGGGATTCTGGCGGATAAGCCGATTCGTAAAGTCAGAAGTGTTGTTGTAGGCACTTGAATTTTGCGTAATAGTTATTGAAAATTTCTGAGTGGACGATCTTTGTGACATTCCATTTTTTTAATGCACTGACTCTGACTGCACTACAGCTTCCTTGACATAGGTATAAGTGAACAGACCAGACCCTTTAAACTATTTACTTATAGCAGCGCGACATATTGCACAGATAGTCTAAATTGATCCGACTTTATTTATGTAGCTCAAAGTTACAAACTTTGTACAAAATTTTTAAAAATTCAAACAATTTTCATCAAAATTCCTCAAACTTTTAGTCAGAATTTTGAGGAAAGTTCTGGGTGGGGAGTTTTGTAACCCTTTAAATTTTGGTATAATATTGTGCCAGTTTAATGTTAACGGTCTTATGCACTTTCTCCTACATAACGAATGGTCAAAATTTGTTTCATGTGGAGAAAATATGCTAGAGCACCAAAAATGTTATCAAAAATCAAGGCTCAAAAGTGCCACTTCATACCAAAATTCTATGGGTTATAAAACTGCATAACTGCACAGCAAATTTTTTTATATATTAAATTGTGGAGCAGTTTTTAAACTTAGTTTAGATCGGTAAAAATGGGGGTTTAAACTTAGTTTAACGGGGGAACAAAATTAGACTAGCATTGAAAAATTTGGTTCTAGCTACTAAAGCAAAATGCATAACTTTTCAATAAATTTAAATTACTCCGAAGGCCAAACGCGCCTAAAGATATGCCGTGAATGCACGAAGCTTAGCACACCTTTGAAACGCCAGAGCTGTAGTTAGTCAATTTTTATGTAGGAGCAGCGTTTTTGTTTTGATTAAGCACATGTCGGAATACATACATATAAATATATAAAATTGGTGTAAAATATTTATTTATTTATTTATAATATTGAGAAACAACAATACAATTGTTATTGCACAGAAAAAAAAGAACACTGGCTGCCAGGGCCTTCGGCTCACCGGTATGAAAAAAGTATGTGTGAATATGAAACATTATATAAAAAGTATAGGAAATTACTGAGTTGAGATAGCAGTTAAATTGCTAACAATACGTTACTTAGAGCTATAGCTACAGGGAGTTAAATTACTTTACGAAGATCCGTTAGCGTTAGATATTTGGCAATTTTCTCAATGTTTTCGGGTGTAGTGGTTTTTAAGAGATCAATGGCGTTGTCGCAGTTGAATATGTTGCTTCTGATTGACGTGAACTGTGGACATTCGTTGAGCAGGTGTGTGATGGAGAGTGTTGACGAAGGACAATACTGACATGATGGGGGGCTGATACCAGATACCCTATACGAATGTGTGGCTATGGTATGCCCTAAGCGTAGTCGAACGAAAGCTTTGATATCGTTGCATCGGTATGATGATGGGCACGTGGGTGCTTTTCTATCACCATTAATTTGCGTGTAGTGGTGTCGGATGTATTTCCATTCAATCATTTGTTTTATACGCTGTTGTGAAGAAATTAAATTATGCAAGTCCCTCTTGTCGAGGAACTGAAAAGAGATTAAAGGTTCTTTTCCGGCGAGCTTGGCACGCAGATCTGCTAGTTCATTTCCTGCGATACCCTTATGCCCTGGTACCCACATTATTTTAATTTTGTTATGGGTTGCAATTAACGGATACACGATATGATGTGGTTTTTAATGTTTATGTTTAGAATGGATGCTATAGTCGACATACTGTCAGTGCAAATTATGGTTTTTGATGAAGAGCTAAGTGCACAGTCAATTGCTTTCAATATCGCGATGGCTTCTGCTGTATAGACAGACGAAAATGGCAGTAAGTGTCCCGTTGACATGGTTTCACCACTAGATTTTACAACCGCGAATGATATGTAATCTTCTGATTTTGGTCCGTCAGTGAAAATAAAGCTCCATTCTGGAGGTAAAGGTGCCAAGCATTCGCGGAATAGTTGTTGGTAAATTCTAGGGCAGGTGTTTTCCTTCGGATATTTACTGAGATCTAGAATAAAGGACGACTGTCGTAAAAACCACGGTGGGTGATTATCATTATGCCTGAGTGACGGGCCATTAATTCCTAGTTCTTTAGCATATTCGATGCAAGACGCGATTACAGATTTTCGTCGCAGTGGTCGTTTTAGATTAATGGTGTCAATCACCGTTTCGTGAAGTGTCCTATTATTAGACAAGAACACCTTTGGTATTTGACGTAGAACCATGTGTAAAATAAAATATTTTTAAATTAATTGCGAGTTGATTTCATATAGAAATATTATGCAGAAAATAAATCACAGCGAAATCACGTGACTGTGTTGGATTCGCTGATTAGATGACCCGTAGATGATTAACGAAAACCAAGCACCCGGCTATACGGATGCCATTTTACAGTGCATGTATTGAGTAACCAAATTCTATAATTTACAACCGCCAATATCATTTGCAACACCAAGTCAACGGTAAGCGAAACAGGCTTTCGAAATTTCTGTGCCAGCCACAAACCCACTAAATACCCACAAGCACTTACACACACAGAAGCGCATGTGTGAGCATTGTCAACCTACCGCTATACTCTCCTATTTTACGACCGCAACATAAAATTGTATAGTTGATTCAACTTAAAAAAGCGCAGCGGCGAACATTTACTTGTGAGTTATACTCGTAAATTACCATTACACTGAGGGAAGAGAAGAAATGTCACCTTTCGTTTCAGCAACTGTCATAAGTCCATAAGCTTAATTAGATGGCTATTCGCCCCAGCAGATTATCAGCTCATTGGCGGCTATTCGTGTGTGTGCGCGCTTGTGTGTGACGCACCCGCTGCTTTGCACGTCGTCACCTTGACATGCCTCTGTGACAGTTGTCCACACGTACGCAATGACACTCGATATAACTACTTTTTTGTGTTGTTCACCTTTTTCCGCGCTGGCTTGAATAACTGGGAAGTTGGGTTTGTTTGCAAAACTGTGTTGTAGTTTGAATTTTAATTGGTGTGTAAAGGTGTGAGCGGGAATGAGCGGGAGTGCGACGCTCTGTTGTTAGGTTGGTGGTGTAAAATTAAATTTTAAAGACATCGGGCTTACCTGCAAGCAAGAAAAAAGTGATTGTATAGGTATTAATATAAGATAGAGAAATTTTATTTCTTATGAGAAATATAATATTTTTTTATTTGTTTTGCAAAATGTATTTTTTTTAGTATTAGAGCTCATTATTTGTACCGTTTGCTTCTTCTTCCTCAATTTGAAGTTCGGCACTTAGCCAGTTAATATAATATTTATATACATTTAAACTAAAGCCAAAAGCTAAAAGTCAAGCCATTTTAATCAACAGTTTGTCCAAAGCCAGTGTGCCAACCAAATCAATAGCTGTTTTTAATATCTTTGCACAGTGGATCGCTTCTTACAAGTTCGTGCCCAAAAGCAGCTTAAAGGTATTTTTTTTTTCACTGAAAATTGTGCTAGCATATGTAGGAGAGAAATTTCACTTGTGTTTTTTTTTATTTTAAACTTATTTTTAATAAACTACACTAGTCAACAAACTATCTTGTGCCTACAAACTAAGCTTAGAAAATATGAAAAATTAGCACACATTTCTCGATATTCAGTGTTTAGAAATTCCGTCAGAATTTTCCAGCTGATGGTACAATTTTAGAATTTGACAAATTTATTGATGCCATTTCTTCACCCCATATGGCGAAACTGCTTATATATTTCCTTCGAGTTGACTAAAATTTTGCACATTTATAAATACAGGAATACCAAATTGCTTAACTGATTTAATAAAACAATGAAAACTAAAATCACACCAAACTTGATGTGCATGTTTCATACGAGGTAGGTAGAGGTAGGTAGGATGGCAAGAGTACCCCAGGTACACTACAAGTAGCACTTACGTGCCGTTTTGATACCATAATGTGACCACTACCTGTGAAAGGATTTAGGGAGGAGAGAAAACCGTCTACAGCCATCCAGTGCTGTTGATGTAGCGGAGGAGAGAAAAGGGATCTAGGCTGGAGAATTTCATCAAGCCATCCCCAAAGGGCACGCTAAGGAATCTCAAGCGCCTAGCCACCAAAGCCGGACATTTCCAGAGAAAGTGTTCCACAGTCTCTTTCTCTGCAGGATCCCCACAGCTTCTGCAATAGGGGTTGTACGGAATTCCAAGCTTCTCCGCATGAGTGCCGATCACCCAGTGACCAGTGATCACCGCGATGAGTTTGGAAATTGAATGGCGGGGGGTTCCCATCACCTTAAGCGTTCTGTTTATGTCGTATTGAGGCCATAGTGCTTTTGAAATGGCACACGATGAGACAGACCTCCATCTGTCTTGCGCTTTTCTTAGAAAGAAGTTGTGTAGTTTCCCTTTAACGACGGCCAAGGGGATACCGATGTCAGAGAAGGGGGCAGCTGGAACCGGTTCTGCCGCCCCCTTCCTGGCAAGCTCATCGGCAATTTCATTTCCCTCTATGTTCCTGTGCCCAGGAACCCAGATGAGGGAAATGTTTCCTGCACGTTCGAGACGTTTGAGTTCCTCCTTACAGGAGTTCACGAGAAGAGAGCTGTAATACGGCGACGACAGTGCCTTGATTGCAGCTTGGCTATCGGAAAAAATATTAATGCCTCCCTCCCAACAGCGATCCCGAAACATTTTGCTTGCCTGCAGGATCGCGATGACCTCTGCTTGAAAGACGCTGCTTGTCTCCGGCAGTTTAAAGGAGACCGAAATGCTGCCTGATTTAGAGTAGACCCCCGCTCCCACTCCAGACTCCATTTGGATCCGTCAGTGAAAACAGAGGCATCTATATCCGCACCAACTCTCCCCTCTTTCCAATCTTGCCTGCTCGGAAAGATAGCACTAGCACAACCCTCAAAGCACAGTTTGCAGATGGAGAGGTCGGTGCGAATATCAGAGAAGGAAGGGGAGATCTGCTTCAAGATGCTACTATGTCCTACAGGAAGTTGTCTCCAAAGGCCAATCTCCTTCAGCCTAATAGCACTCCGAGCAGCAATGGATTTCATCTGCAGATCCACAAGAATTAAGTGGAGAATAACGTTGAGCGCAGCAGTGGGACATGTTCTACAGGCACCAGTGATGCCCACACATGCAGTTCTCTGCACTCTCTCTAATTTAGTGGTGTTGTAGCCCTTCTGAAGAGCTACCCACCAAACTAGGCAACCGTAAGACAAAATTGGCAGGACCACTAAGTTGTACATCCAAAGTTCGACACGTGGCTCGAGACCCCATTTTTTGCCGAACATAGATTTACAGGCGTAGAAGGCTATATTGGCCTTCTTAACTCGATTTTCTATGTGCAGCTTCCAGTGGAGCTTGGGGTCAAGTATTACACCAAGATACTTGACTTCAGATGAAAGAGTAAGACACTGGTTGTTAAGTCTAGGAGGCTTAAAAGGTGGAGGCTTGTATTTTCTGGTGAATAGCATCAACCCCGTTTTGTCAGAGTTGACTCTGAGACCGCTACTGGCGGCCCATCTGCTGAGTGTAGCCAGTGCACCTTCTAAAATTTCAGCCATTACTGATGGGAAGGGACCTGAGACTATTAGGACCAAGTCATCGGCATATGCTACCACCTTTACCCCACCCCTGTTTAAGCGAGTTAAAGCTTCATCTACAGCTACTAGCCAAAGAAGAGGCGAGAGGACGCCGCCCTGCGGTGTGCCCCTATGTACGAATCTAGTGATTCTAGCCCCTCCTGCCACCGCATTTATTTCCCTACCACCAAGCAGGGACGAGATCTAGAGGTAGATAGGTCTTTCAACCCCTAGCCTATTTAGAGCCGTGACACTTGACTCCGCTGTAATATTATTAAAGGCGCCCTCTATGTCTATAAAGGCCACCAAAGTGAATTGCTTTCCCTCCAGAGATTTCTCTACAGTTCCTACTACCTCATGTAAGGCTGACTCGGTATATTTCCCTTTCAGGTAAACGTGTTGGGCTGAAGAAAGTCTGGTTTCACAGTGCTCTCGGATGTGATAGTCGATCACTCTTTCAAACACCTTGAGAATAAAGGAGGTAAGACTTATAGGTCTGAAGTCCTTGGTCAGGACGTGGCCCCTCCTTCCTGTCTTAGGAATGAAGACCACTTTGGTTTTCTTCCAGCTAGCAGGAACGTCGTTTAGTTTCATATGAATATATTGGAAAAAAATTAAAATAAAAATAAGTTTAACTACAATAACTTTCAATCATTATTTTATTTTTAATCTTTTACTTTCTTAAGTTTTATAATTTGTAAATTTTAATGCTTTAATAATAAACTTTTGCTTTGCCTATAGCCAGTAAGAATCTTATATTTTCATAGACTAAATTTATATATGAATAAATAAAGAAATGAATAAATAAAGAAATGAATAAATAAAGAAATGAATAAATAAAATTGAAATTAAAAAAAATATTAGCCATTAGCGAAAAATTTAATGTTTATAGTTTAGGAAGCACAAAGTTGCTGAAAATAGCTTATTCATCATTTGAGCTTTCTGAGTTCCGTTCATCAAAAAACAAAACAAAGAATCCAATTTTTATCACTTACATTTTTTACCCAATTTCGATAAATTTCAATAACAACACCTATTCAATGTATAATCGAAACCTTTTTATGCATTTTGTCAAAAAATATCGGGAATTGTTCATTTAAAAAGCGCACATACAGTTGCGGTCAGAATCTTAGTAGTGCTTATGGCTCATTATAAAGTGGCCCTGCGCCATCCACTGTGGAATCCGTTAGACTAAGAAGTCGGCTTCAAGTTATGCAATCACTTGTTAAACTCAAACTGTTGGTTTCGATAATTTTGCATGAAATTGTAGTCAGCGGCAACGGCTTTTTAGTCAAGTCAAAATCTTAGTAGTGTGTGAAAAAGTGTGTGAAAAATTAATATTATCGCGACTATCTTTGTGAAAATTAATATTATCGCGACTATCTTTGTGAAAATTAAAAAAACGGTGAGATAAGTTTATTTAATTGATGCTAATGGCCAATCATTCGGCAATGAAAAATTGCACACCCGAGAAACGCGCCCTCACAAAAAAATTGATTGCTAATGGAAAAACTTATGTGGAAGTGCAAAATATCATTGGTTGCTCACCAACAATGGTACGTAATGCCATCAAGTATAAACCAAGTGGCAAAAAGCGTGGAAGAAAGCTAGCAATGTCGGCAAGAGAAGTTAAGTCTATCGTCAGATACTCAAAGCAGTTTCCATTTGCGGCTGCTACTGAGATAAAAGAGACCTTAAAAGTGTCTTCGAGCGTTGAGACTGTTCGTCGGCGTTTGCGTGAGCACGACCTGGGTGCCCCACAGAAAAGTACCGTTGTTGACAAAAACGTTTTATGGTCGGACGAGTCGAAGATTGTCTTATATGGTGGAAAGGGATCACAGCAACATGTAAGATGACCACCTAACACCGAATGCCAAATTATACAACAAAAACAATAAAGCATGGTGGTTCTAGCTTATGGTCTGGTCATGATTTTCTTGGCTAGGCGTGGGCGAACCATTCATTGGGTTAAGGAAATGATGACTGGCGCTTCATATGTTGATATACTCAAGGACATTATGCTGCCATATGCCAGATACGAGATTCCGCTTGTTTGGACGTGCCAGCAAGACAACGACCCCAAACACACGTGCAAAGTTGCTAAAAGATGGTTTGAGGTAAGTCAGATCAACGTAATGGAATGGCCGCCACAGTCACTAGACATAAACCCCCTTGAAAATTTGTGGGTTGATGTCAAGGAGTCAGTAGCCCAACGCAAGCCAACATCTAATACGCAACTATGGGAAGCTGTAAAGAGCGCATGTGAGTCGATTTCGATTGAAAGATGCCAAAAACTTGTGGACTCAATGCAACGCCGTTGTGCTGCAATTCTAAAGGGTTATGCAACAAAATACTAATTTAAATACTAAACAAAACCCCATATAAAAATAAAAATAAAATCACCACCGCATAAAAGTTTTGTCAAAATTCTTCGTACAATTTGTTACACTACTAAGTTTTTGACCGCTCAAAATTCGCTGCGGTTTTCCTAAATATAATTCTACCTTACTGAAATAAGATTAACGTTGGATTTTTTTGGGATTTGTTTTGTTTGACATTTGAGCTATAAGAGGGGAAAACCACAATTTTTTATAAAAGCGATTACACGCACTTTTTTAACCCATTCCATTTTAAGTATGTGCACTACTAAGATTTTCACCGCAGCTGTATGTCTAAATTTTTTTTGCTGGAATATTGGTACAACTGTCCTTTGTATTGTCCCAGAGTTTGAGCGTGATCTGTCAATTAGCTTGTTTTTCTCATTTAATTATATCTGTCAACCGCAGTTGTGTTCTGCGATTTTCACTGTGGATAAACTTAGCGAACAAAGAATTTGTCTTACATTTTGTGGTTTGAAGAATTTGTCTTAAATTTCGGCATTTCGTGTGCCGAATCTTTGAAAATGTTGCAGAAAGCCTATGGCGAGTGGTATAAGGATTTTGCCGAGAAATCGTGGAAGATTTGTCCCGATCTGGTCGCCCGTCAACGTCTGCAATGGATGAAAATGTCAACAAAGTCAAGGAAATGGTGCTGGAAAACCATCATTTAAATTTGAGGGAGGTAGCTCGTGACCTTAGCGTGTCTCACGAATCAAGTCGCAACATTTTACACTATCAATTGGGCATGAGACGCGTGGCTGCCCGACTCGTTCCAAGAGAGTTGAGTTTCTTTAAAAAGGTAGCTGAAGAGACATGCTTGATGATTTTGGACCCAACGTGCATCGAGGGCTTCATAACAGGTGCTGAGACGTGGGTATATGAGTTTGGCATGTAAATCAGTCAACAGGCGGCTGAATGGCGCTATCCACATGAGACGAACTCAAAAAATCACGTCAATGTTGGTCAAAAGTGAAAGTCATGCTACTCGTTTTCCTTTATTCCAAATGGTTCTACGGTAAATAGAGAATATTATTTGGAAGTTATGCGACGTTTGAGAGAGAATATGCTTAGGAAAACTTCCCAAATTATTTTTAGGAGAGATAAAGACAAGTTCCTCATGTGGCATCACAAAGGGCTATGAGCCTCAGTGTGTCCCATAGTGAACAGCAAACGCTTCAAAATAACCCAACCTAAGGGTCAAAGGCCATCTGCAGACTGAAACACAATGGGAAACGGCCCATGTCCGACATTGAAACACAGAGAAGGCATGGACGTCGATCCAACGATTCTCTCCATGCCCCTTGACCCCATGCCAAGAGTCGTACTTGAAAAGAGATACAGTGTAGTGCTACCAGAGGCTCAGCTGTGGAACGACTCAGAAAATGAGCCCGGCAAACACTTTTTTTGCATTTTTACGGATGGCTCCAGGACCGAGCATGGCTCCGGCTCTGTGGTCTACGTAGAATCCAGCGGGACAAAACTGCACTTTGCTCTTGGAATGCATGCATCTGTGTTTCAAGCGGAGGTGTATGCAGTTCAAGAAGCGATGAACTTTGTTGTGGAAAAACGATGGAGAGGCAGATCTATTTGTGCCTGCAGCGACAGCCAAACTGCGCTTATGGCCTTAGACAGCCCTCCAACCACATCAGGGGTAGTCAAGTCCTGTAAATCCAGGCTGAACTATGTCGGTAGACAGCCAGCCAGCTTCTTTGGCCCAGAGCCCGTTTTGCCACTCCCTTCTGCGGCCATCACAGCCACGGTTAGCAAATGGGTAACTACCATCCACAAGCGAGCTTGGCAGGCTGAGAGAGGCTGCAGATGGTCTAAACTGATGTTACCTGTCATGTCCGATCGACTGTCTCAAACCCTTCTGTCATTAAGCAGAGGGGAGTGCAGACGGCTGGTTGGACTGATGACGGACCACTTTCTGTGGGCAAAGCACATGGAAAGGTTGGGCATCTCAGACAGTGTACTCTGCCCAGCTTGTAAAGAGGAGGATGAGACGGCGGACCACTTCCTGTGTGTCTGCCCCGCCTTTGCTCGAATCAGGTTTGAGGTCTTTGGCACTGATGTGTTAAGAAGCGACCATCTTGGCTCCTTGGCACCACAAGATCTACTCAGATTTCTTCGGAGATCGGGTAGATTTAAAGAAAATTTAAAGGGAATCCAAGTGTAGTACAATGGACTTAATTAATGTCTGAGTGCTGCACTTACTAGTTGTCCCGACAAAAAGAAAAAAAAAAGGGTCAAAGGTTATATCTTCAAAATATTAAAAACTTTATAGTTTACAAAATTTTGAAATGATTTCGGAATCGTTGTGAAGGTAACACGACAGAAAACCTTTGGTTTTATGTCCAAAAGATCTGTAAAAACGAGTTAACATTATAAAAATTAGCCTTTTATTTAAAATATTATTTGAGTCAACATTGTTTTCTGCCTCTTCCCCATCAAAGTCTTGTTCACCATCAAGTTCGTCTTTGAGCAAGTTTTTCTTTAGCCACCCATATACTCGTACATATATCAGCTATCATGATGTGTAAGTTTTCTCCCTTTTTCCGAATCACCATTGGAATATAAATTTCGTAAGGCTTTGACATTTTGAGCATAGATGTAGCATTAAATTCTACTTACAATTACTTGGCCACTACACTTTTTCCCTTTTCTAATAAAGTAAATTCATGAAAATCAGCTTTTGAGAACTCGCTTGCATTAGGCGGCCCACTCTGCTTCGTTTGCGATTCCTGTTAGCTAACAACTCTTCTTATAATAATGTCGATTACTGCATTTACGGACACAAAAAGTCAAAAGTTAAATGCGCGATCACCACTAACGATCACTGATCACCAGCTTCGCAAAAAATTAAAAGCAGCACCGGTAAATTGGTTGACCACTTAGTGAATCACGATCCAATCAAGCGTAGAATTCAATGACGTTATTAATCGATCAAATGGTGCGGCACACTAATCAAGGGATTAAGGAGAAAAGTTTCAGTAAATCCAATTTTCACCAAGACTTGTGCTGCATGAAGCAGAGTTGTATATGGGTAATTACTCATGATTGTGAAGTTAAACGCCACAGGTCTACAGTTCCACGATCAATGACTTTAATGATCGCATCCGAGAGGGAAGGTGGAAAGACAAAGATGTGGAAACGAAATACAGGTGTACTTTAACAATACTATGTAATCAAAGAGGCATTGCCCAAGTATTTTATATGTACATAAAAATATTGCCGTCATATATTTCGGAAGCCTGCCTCTAACCTCCAAAATCCAAAACATACGAATCAGGCATTATTCTTCTGAAAATTGAGATTTAATTATGCAGAGGCGAATCTGCCTCAAAAGCCACATAACCACCTTTGACGACAAAAATTTGGACATTATTAGAGTGCCAGTTCAATATTTTGTTATGCCGCGCATTTGTTACATGGAGAAAAAAAAATTATAAAACAACAACGAGATTTATCAGCAACTTAAGACTTGCACTTAAGAATTCATTTAAAAGCTATACTACATGGTCCAATAAGTTCATAAGGTGAGAGGGTAAAAACAATTTTTTCAACCAAAATTCATTTTATTCTTCAACATAGGCCCCTTCTAGGGCGATACACTTTTCCCAACGTTCCTCTAACATTTTGATGCTTTTCGAATAAATGATCGATAGAAGTTCCTTCAAAATACGCATCTGTTTACTATTCAACTTCTTCATTCGATCGAAATCTCTTTCCCTGAAGCCATCTCTTCAAGTTTGGAAACAGCCGATAGTCCCTGGAGGCCAAATCTGGAGAATACGGTGGATGGGGAAGCAATTCATAGTGCAATTCGTGCAATTTTACTATGACAATCATTGATTTGTGAGTCGGTGCATTGTCTTGGTGGAACAACACTTTTTCTTTGCTAAGGAAAGGCCGCCCCTCTTCCTGGTTTCGCCGTTCAAACGGTCCAACAAGCTGCTATAATACTCGCCGGTGACCGTTTTACCCTTTTCAAGATAGTCGATGAAGATTACACCGCAAGCATCCCAAAAAATGCTAGCCAAGATCTTTTCAGCCGATTGTTGCGTCTTCGGACGTTTTGGTCGGCTTTGGCCGGCTTCCAACCACTCTGCCGACTGTTTATTCGACTGTGGCGTGTAGTGGTGGATCCATGTTTCGTCCATTGTTATGAATCGACGCAAAAAGTCGCTTGGATTGCGGCGAAACAGCTCCAAGCAATGCTCAGAATCCATTATTCGTTGTTGTTTTTGGTTGATTGTGAGAAAACGCGGCTTCCGACTAACTTTTCACCACCCAAATGTTCATGCAAAATCGTTTCTACTGACCCTTTCGATATGCTTACGGCCTCTGCTACCTCGCGCACTTTCACTTTACGATCATTCAGAATGATACGATGGATTTTTTTGATGTTTTCTGGAACAACTGCTTCATTTGGACGTCCTGAACGCGCTGCGTCCTCAGTGCCCGTACGACCGCATCTAAATTCACGAAACCATCGTTCAACGGTTCCGATCGACGGAGCGGAGTCCGAATAATACTTCCGTAGCCATTGGTGTGTTTCCACAGTGTTTTTTTTTAATAAAAAAAAAACAGTGTTTTATCAAACGAAATTCTTTTGAATCCATTTTTTTTCACAAAACAAAAAGTAGCTTCACTTAAACGACTGTAACTCACATACTAATCGGCAAAATGTCATGAAAATTTGACAAGTAGCTCCTAAAGGGCGGTTCTCACTAAATACCATATGCTTTTGATATTGACGCCGCCATCTATGCCTCACCTTATGAACTTATTGGACCATGTAGTAAGACCGCATATCAAAATTTTTTCTAGTTATTCTTTATTAGGTGGAAACAGGTGACTGCTAATCGGAAAGAATATACTCAGAAGCTTTGGCTGACAGACACCGCTATTAGACGGGCATTCTCCTTGGGCGAACTTTTTTCCCTATACCAAGTCTTAGGTATCGAAACAAATTACAATCTTTTGAGCGGACAGAAGTTTATTGATGACGAGAATCCGCCCAAGGGAGGTTACACTGTATTTTTTAAGCGGAAGTCTACGCAACAGAAAGATGCGCTCACTTTGACCTCAAACGCAATTAAAACAACAAAAGCATAGCTATCTTTACTGGCTGGGCATCAATCAAGGCTCTCAACTCCTTCTAGAGTACATCCAAACTTGCGCTGGCATGTCTTGATAAGCTGAATAGCTGAGACCAGAACTACCAGGTACGTATTCGTTGGACTTCAGGGCATCCACGAATTAATGGGAACGAAATGGCATATAAATTAAACAGGATGGTCTCCCATTATAAAGTATATAGAACCAGAGCTTAATTTTTTTCTAAATTTCGAGCAAAAACAAAAATGATGAGCATTCAGGCAAAAACAGAGGAACTAAAAAAAAAACATAAATAAAAAAACAATAGAAATAAAAAGAAAACAATAAAAATACAAACAAACAGAAAAATGAACAAAATTGTCATTTGTCGCGCGCTGTACATGGGTATATAAAAAGTAAATATAATCGTGCCGCAACCTTAATTCAAACTTCGTTTTGTCAGATTTTCGTTATAAAAAAAAAAAACTAAAAAACACGCTTTTTTGCTAATCGAACTAAAAAGTAGAAAATAAAAAATAGTTTAAAAAACTAAATAAAAAATAGTTTAAAAAACTAAAAAACACGCTTTTATTGCTAATCGAACTAAAAAGTATAAAATAAATTTTAATGACAAAGAGACCTATAATGAAGTAATATCACTTGAACGATCAGTCATAGTCAACTACCTCAGAACAGAATTATAACAAAAATTAAGATACAAATAGAGTAATTCAAATTAGAGTTAAAAGCGTGGGATGCATTTTGCTTCACTTTCATAACCCTCTGTACATAGGTAGTTGCCAATAGAATGATTGTAATATTTACTATATCAAGCATCCCACGCTTTTAACTCTAATTTGAATTATTCTATTTGTAGCTTAATTTTTGTTATAATTCTGTTCTGAGGTAGTTGACTATGACTGATCGTTCGATACGCTATTACTTCATTATAGGTCTCTTTGTCATTAAAATTTATTTTCTACTTTTTAGTTCGATTAGCAATAAAAGCGTGTTTTTTTAGTTTTTTAAACTATTTTTTATTTAGTTTTTTAAACTATTTTTTATTTTCTACTTTTTAGTTCGATTAGCAAAAAAGCGTGTTTTTTAGTTTTTTTTTTAAACTATTTTTTATTATGAATGAAAATTATTGTTATCATTGCAGTCAGTGAATTAATGATTCGATATATTCGTGTTATATAATATTTAATTCCTTTCTTATCGACTGTGAGTCTAAAGCTATGCAGTTATCGGCCGTGATAAAGAAGTAATCGAAGAACTTATTTCGTGGAGGGAGCCTGAGAAACTGATTTACAAGAATAAAAAAAGATTTTTCATTTTACAACCAAATTCACCTTACTTTTTGCCCACAGGTAAAAAAAAGAAAATATTAATCCTGGCAATCCTAATAAGGATAATGGAAAAATTTTATCAAATTATTGCATTGTCATCGGTCCTTGATAGGTGTGCAAAATTTCAAGTCGATCAGATGTTTAGAAGCCAGTGAAAATTAAGCTCAAAGATTCCGTTACATACATACATACATACATACATACATACATACATACATACATACATACATACATACATACATACATACAACCCGACCTAATAAAAGTGTGTTAATAAAACAGATACGTAAATACCAAAACAATACAAGCTCAAAATATGGTAAAAATCTACTATCGGCGCTCGAACTCACAAATATTTTTTTGCAAAAGGTGCGCATGCGCAATATTTACATTTTGTTTGAATCTCCATTTATGTTTGTGTGTGTATATTACACAAACATGTAAATGAAAACGGCACTTTGCACTACTAATGAAACTTTTAATGCCTAATATCGCATATCAAAAAATTCTAATAATTTAAATCATTTGTGAACTGCGTTGCCACGCAGCGCATTTTCTATATCACGACTGAGTCACATGGGTGAACAGAGTAAGAGTCTAAGAGTCATAGGATTTTCAAGAAAGTAAAATAAAAATGATAATTTTTGGATAAAATGAAGGAACTGAAGTTCTGTCTGTTGTCGATGGTTATACTTCACAGAACAGCGCCCTATTTTACAAGTTTAGACAATTCTTGTATTCATATTTTTTTTTTTTTTTTTTATAAATATATAGTTTATAAAAAATAAAAAAATAAATAATTGGCGAGCACACTTCTGTTAGGTGTTTGGCCGAGCTCCTCCACGTATTTGTGGTGTGCGTCTTGATGTTGTTTCACAAATGGAGGGACCTACAGTTTCAAGCCGACTCCGAGCGGCAGATATTTTTATGAGGAGCTTTTTCATGGCAGAAATACACTCGGAGGTTTGCCATTGCCTGCCGAGGGGCGACCGCTATTAGAAAAATGTTTTTTTTTATAAATTTATAAATTTTGCTTTCACCGAAATTCGAACCAACGACCTCTCTGTGAGTTCCGAATGGTAATCACGCACCAACCCATTCGGCTACGGCGGCCGTGGTTATAAAGGGTGGTTGAAATTTCAATTTGAAACATGGAAAGATACACAATCAAGCAGCGCGTTAAAGTTATTCAGGCTTATTATGAAAACGGGCAACAGTGAATGACCAATTTTCGAAGAAAATCATCTTCAGTGATGAGGCACAGTTTCACCTCAGTGGACTCGTCGTAGGCGAATGATAACCCAAGAGTGATTGCCGAAAAACCAGTGCACCCACAAAGAGAGACTGTTTGGTGCGGTTTATGGGCCGGCGGCATCATTGGGCCGTATTTTTTCCAAAATGAGGCCGGTCAGGCAGTTACTATGAATAGTGTTCGCTATCGTGAGATGATAACGCACTTTTTATGGCCCGAATTGAAAGATATGGATGTGAACGATATGTGGTTTCAACAGCACGGTGCCACTTGCCACACAGCTAACAAAACAATGGCTCTTTTGCGCCATTGATGGTCGAATAATCTCACGTCGCGGCGATGTCAATTGGCCGCCAATATCATATGATTTGACACCGTTGGATTTCTTTCTTTGGGATTATTTGAAAGAAAAGGTGCACGTCGATAAGCCAGTAACAATTCAGGATGAGATAATTTTGCACATTAATGGCATAGAACCTCAATTATGCCTCAGCGTCATCGAAAATTTGGACCATCGGATGGAGGTGTGCAGCCGAGGCCGCGGCGGCCATTTGGCCGATATTTTGTTCCATACGTAATTGAGGGGTGACCGCTATTAGAAAAATGTTTTTCTTAATTTTGGAGTTTCACCGAGTTAAAAAAAAAAATTCAAAATAAATAAAAATTTAATAAATACTCAAAACTGTGCAAAATTTCGCGCTGCGGTTATTGTGCACACAGATTTACATATTTTAAGTAGTTTTTGCTGATTTGCTCACGCAAACTCTTCTTGAACGAACAGAAATTTTGGCTGTGGCAACGCTGCTTCCTATTTTTACCTTTAGTGGTTTACGATGCATTGTTAATAAATGTCTGTGTGTTAGTGATATACCAACAACGCGGCAACGAGAAATCGACAGTAAAGCTGATATATGGATGCGAGTGCGTGCGCGTGTGCGAGATGAATGAAATCAAAGCGCTTAGATAACTTCGCATAGGAAGAAGCAGTGTATGGAACGAGACGCACAACAGTAATAATAAGCAGATGTCGAACGCACCAAACAATACGGCAGACAACTGTCAATGGGGTGACCATCCAGACAAAGGAAGCGGATAAACGGCAGTCACTGACTTTTTGTTTTGTTTTGTTTTTTTTTTTGCACCATCTCCAATGCCTGGGAATTTGGGTCATTAAACGATGCATTTTCTGTTTGCCACCTGAGTACCTGAGTGACTGAGTACGCATGCGCCCAGCATCGTCAACTATATAACGGCTTTACAATGTGGGCAATGCGACGTAATAGCAACAACAACTATAACAATACAACACATACATATGTATGGCGAAATTTGAGCTGCCGACATAATAATTACAACAACAACTACTTATGTGTGTAGCGCATGGCAGATTTTCGTACGTGCGTTTACTCACAACCACATCGATAGCAGATAACTTGAAGCAAAATAGCAGAGCATGGAATGAATGGAGCGCAAAGCGATAACGAATAGCAGACCTAAAGCAGTGAAAGACCTATTGGGTGATGAGAAGCTAAAAATGTATGCCGAAAATCGCGCGCTAAATCGAAAATGCGCTGTGACCCAGTTAAGCGCTTGTGGGTGCTGGCTTCACTGCTTCCATATGCATTGACTACTCGATAAAAAGCCGGTTCAATTTGGCACACACACTTGTTGCGCTTGTCTCAAATTATACGAGGGTTGCTATTTGAGTATTTGGTTTGAGGAATCAAGCATTTGCCGTGTAGAAAGTTGTATGCAGAATAACTCTTGAAGTTGATGAATTTCAACAAAAATTGTTTCAACAAGATAATGAATCAGTTCGAAAAATCTAAATATTTGATAACCAAGCACATCAACAGAGAAAAGCACGATGGCCAATTCCGAAATGTTCAAAACAATTCATTTAATAGACGTTTTCCTAAATGTCCAAATGCGTAGGGAAAATCACTTTTCGCCACGATAACAAGAGCTCTAACGCAGTAGGTCAAACAACTCTATATGCAATTTTGTTTTTTTGTTTGTTTTTAACTGAATCAAAGAGCCCACCAGCACGTGTGGTAGTTCATGGCAACTAGAAACACTAAGTGAAACTAGGAGGGTTGGATCTCATTAACAATATTTCCCTTACCCAGCGGAAAAATGTTGCTATTTGCAGTTAATTTTTTATAGAACCTTTCCATATCTAACAAAAAAAAGTTTACACAGTGGAAACACTTTGTTGTTTTGTAGGTATCAGCAGTGCACCAACGGTTCTTATGAGATTTATTACTGAACACCTTGATGTAGCCGACAGTTCCCGCTATACCTGGTCCCATAAATGGCTCTGCTCCAATCGGTCACTCCAGGGAACACTTTGTTGTTTTGTAGGTATCAGCAGTGCACCAACGGTTCTTATGAGATTTATTACTGATCACCTTGATGTAGCCGACAGTACCCGCTATACCTGGTCCCATAAATGGCTCTGCTCCAATCGGTCACTCCAAGGAACCGTAGTTCGTCTGCTTATAAGCCAGTTCGTTGCATTTAGCACCACAAGATCTCGGCCCCCATCAGTGTACATCCTGATTCTTCTTTGCAATGGAGCTTCGCATCAACTTATATACTTCAACTATTTTCGAAGAGCGGTTACGAGCGGTTTCTAAGGCCTTTAGAGCAGCTTGCTTGTCACTACGGGCTCTGACTTTAATACCTCGCCAACTTTCACCAGTTATCCAGTCTGGTAATTTAAGTATGACAAAGAATTCCGATGGAAAGACCGTTGTCATCATACGAAAAGCTGCCTTTCAGCTTCAGTACTATTTTCAAACTTGAAGCCGTCGATGCAGAATGTTCTTACCGAGCTTCTGAGGACAATGTATGGATATCTCCATTACTCTCTTGTAGAAAACCTAACGATTTGCGTTTGTTTCAAAAGAGATTCCAGGTCTCATTTTGCCAGTAGGTGTCAAAAACAGAGGATACTACTCTGACAACTTTTCGAAAAACTCCATGTGTGCGGAACTCCGATCGTCTGCCATCATCCATAAAAATGTTTATCTTCATCTCAACGTGAGTTTCCTTGTAAGATTCATTATATCTCGAGTTATCCTCAGATAATTCAGTGACACCGAAAGACTGCGACTAACGGCTCTAATAAAGGTTGCGACCTCCCAGTTTCCTTTCCGCGTGCATAAGACTAGGGTTGTATTGCTGTGATTGATAACAAGTCTCTGTATAGTACACCATTCATCAATCCTATTCTTGGCCAAGTCTCACTGAGGGACTTTCCTGACAGCGCACAAACATCGCGAAAGAGAGCAGGTCGTAAGCCCGTTTTTAATTCACTTACGTGTCAAGAGTTGGTTCACCATTTCTCCAATTTTATCGAGATGGGAATATGACTCGGAATTTTCGATCTAAACAGATGTCTTTAGCCATTGAGTAAGAAATCTGGTATTCAAGTTCAGACTTCCTATTTCTGATAAGTTCAGATACAACTCTGAGTCCGTTTAAGTGCATCTTTGTAGTTGATTAGTTAAGCTCGCGTATGTTTGTTCTATTATCACTCGCTCATCCTCAGACTGCGCCAATAACTTTTCATAGCAATCATCTGGCACTCCAAATGCTCTCTGTTGCCCTCGCTGCTGTGAATATTCAGCGGAGAGATAAACTGGACTTCAGCCACCAATACATAATTTTCCATCCACAACATCCACATACTCGTTACAGGAGATTCGCACCTTACGACAAGTAACCGTTTTTGTTGCATAATTCCAAAAGGTGAATAGTAGACCTCGTAAGCCCTACGGCTCTCTAAGACTCAAAGCAATAAATACTACGTATACAAAGCTGATGTCTGAGCTATCACAGTTTGCCTGGAGGCAGTTACGTCAACACAGAATGTCTATGCACAATTTTCATAACATTTTATTTTTTTAATATTTCAATTATTACCGAAAAATAAAATTAGCGAAATTGGCACAGAGAAGCTTTGATTTTTTTTGCAATCACACTCGTATTTCAATTATTGTGCCAATTGAGTATTTTTTGATATTTATAATTTGTTTTCTATGTTATTATTGAATAATTTTTATATTTCTGGGGTAGCTTGAAATTTATTGGCATTTTTATTGTCCTACTGTTTTGTTGTCGATTTCGGACCATACAAATGTTTACATGTATTTTAGCGTCTTATATTTGCAACTTGACTAAGCAAAGTTATACCAGCAAACAAAAAGTAGAGTGAAGCAATGGATGGCTCTCCTCTCCAAGCGTGGACGTGTAAAAATTAAGTTGGGCACAGCAAACGCTTCAAAAAATGCAAGGCGGTGAATAAATTTAAATTTCCTTTAGATGGCTTTAAGTATGCAGAGAATTCGAGACTCTAGGGCTAGGGCAGAGAATTCGAGACTTCTAGGCTATCAGGCTCTCAGCAGCATTAACGCTTTAAAGAAATTATTTTCAATTGAATGTGTAACTGAAACTAGGAACTGAAAAAAAAAAATTCACTCTATGTATTAATATTTTTATTATGTAATATTTTTAAGAGCGATAGACATTTCCTTTTAAAGCCAAGTAGCAAGATTATTTATTCCTTGATTTGACGAATATCTGGGAACCTTCGGTTTCTGAATGCTTGTTTTATGAAACTTAAAATAAAAACTTAGAACATAACGAACAAATTATGCAGCCAATAAACTACCTGGGCAGAGCACTGCCAAAGTACAGTGGATTGTGCTAGATTGGATCAACTCAGGAAGCGCTTGGCGCATACCTTTCATACAAGAGTTTAAACGAGTTTCTCCAGGTAATCAATCCACAAATTGAAGCATGGAGTTCTTACCCAGGCGTCCTTTAAAAATACAAGAGATGTGCAGCTCTATTCTGCAGTGAAGACTCGTAGAAAATAGATAGTTTCGGAACTAGCAAATGTATCCGCGTCAGGTAGTGAAGTTAAAGAGCACTTTAAAGTTAGAAATAGTTTATCGGCTCGCTTGGTAATACTCACTCTATGGCCCTTTGTTTGATTGTAGCAAATCTGATTCACACGAAATATTCTGAACCGATAATTGAACATTAAAAATTTGATAAAAAATCTGGATGAGAGTAAACTCAAACTTCTGCACCGAGCTCTATAAATTGGCAGAAGATGATGATCAAAATTTATTGGTTGAAGGGCGAAACGAGTGAAACTTCGTTGTGCTCTTACGATTCTATAGAAATTGTGAAATCAATTGGATCCCAAAATAATGATTTTTTTTTTGTATTCAAACTTTCATTGAACCAAAACAATAAACATTGCTTTTCTAGTATCTAGTATCTTTAAAGTAGTTCTTTAAGTCTCCCCCATAGCGCGACAGAAAATCTTTATTTAAATAAACCTTAGGAATTATATTTATATTTAGTTGATGTTATTAAGAAAAGAAAAAACAGAATCCAACACCACCTCTAAATCCGAAAATTAACTGAAAACAGATGAGTCAACATAAGGAAAGGTATAAGCTATGCCAAACATATGGAGTTCCAAAGAAGGTCATGTGGAAATTTGTATTGGTATAAAGAGATATGTGCCTATTCAGCATTTTTATTTAAAAAAATGTCATAAATCTTATTATTCGGTTCTTATTGAATCTCTTGGACTCAAAAGTTTTTCCCTGATTATTCAGAATAAACATAATCCTCTCGACCATACTTGAGAAATACTGTAGAAATACTCAGTGGGAAACCTAACCTCTAACCCCTAAGGAGTTCCCAAAATTATATTGTGTGTAACAGTATCAAAGGATTGTAAAAACTCGGAATGGTCAGCCAAGACACATCCCTTGAAATAACTTCGGTGTAACAGCTAATTATTATTATTTTTTTTTTTGTTCTTGGGATTTGCTGGTTGGAATGTCACTGTGCCCTGTTTCTTTATTGTTGCTTTATTTGTTTGTTTATATTATCATTGAAATGTTGACAATCCAAAAGCCAAATTGCAAAAACAAAATACATGTAGTTGTTGTTTTTCTGGCGAACTCGCCTTCTGTGAATTCGCCTTGTATATTGCCTACTTAAATCCACTTGACTGATGAGGAGCTATTATTCCTTTGATAGAAATATATAATTTTTCTTTAATCGCGTTTTAGAAATACCACCAGTAATGAAAGCGTGAAAATTGCGATTAAGATTCTTAAGAATTTAATATACTTGAAGCTAAAAAGAAAAATTAATTGATTGGAAATATCAGTCTGTAAAGTATTTTGAGTTTCATTCGGCATGGAATTTTTAAAAATCAAATATCTTCAGTTTTTAATTTTTTTTAATATTTTAGGTTACGAGGGGTGCCTTTTATATGTCGGGATTTGGCAACCCTGGTGTTGCAATCTGACAACTGACAGCTATATCGCAAAGTTTGACATTTTTTGGCTTTTACGTACTCAGAACGTTTTGAAATACCACCGCTATTTGTGTTGTTTACAGTAACTTAAAAGATTCATCTCGGTCCAAAAATGGAATTAAATCGTGAACATTTTCGTGCGATTATTTTTTACAATTTTCGACGTGGATTAACTCAGCAACATTGCATGGATGAACTTAATTTATTTTTTGGCGATGAAGCTCCATCAAGGACCAGTGTTTATCGATGGTATGGTGAATTCAATCGTGGTCGTAGTTCACTCCAAGACGAATTTCGTGAAGGTCGTCCAAAATCAGTTGTTGTTCCGAAACCATTGATGCTGTGCGCGAACTGATATTGCCAGATCGTCATGTGACCTATCGTGAGATTGAGGCAATCTTAGGCATTAGTGAGACCGCATACATTCAATATTGCATAAACATTTGACTGTCAAAAAAATTTGTTCGCGTTGGATCACACACAATTTGTCAATCGCTCAAAAAACAAAGCTCGTGTCGATTGGTCGAAGCAAATGCTCAAAAAATACGATCGCGGGGCTTCGAACACGTCTATGACATCGTGAAAGGTGATGAATCATGGATTTACGCGTATGAGCCCGAAAGGAAACAGCAGTCGACTGTATGGGTGTTTCAAGATGAGCCAAATCCAACAAAAGTTGTTCGCGCACGAAGCACTTCCAAGCAAATGGTCGCCTGTTTTTTCGGAAAAACTGGAACTGTCGCAACCGTACCACTAGAACAACGCAGAACAGTAAATTGTGAGTGGTACACAACCATTTGTTTGCCAGTTGTCTTCCAAGAAATTAGGAAAACCAATCGCCAAAGACGGATCACTCTTCACAAGGACAATGCGAGCTCTCACACATCGGCTCAAACAACTGCATTTTTGAGCACCCAAAACATCGAATTAATGGGTCATCCGCCGTATAGTCCTGACTTGGCACCGAATGACTTCTTTTTATTCCCGTACGTACAAAACAAACTGAGAGGTCAACGTTTTTCGCCACCTGAAGAAGCGGTTGCGGCATTCAGAATGCATGTTTTGGAGGTACCTCATTCAGAGTGGCAAAAGTGCTTCGACAATTGGTTCAAACGCATGCAAAAGTGTATAGATCTTCATGGAGAATATTTTGAAAAACAATAAAGTGATTTTCGATGATTAAAATTTTTTTTTGTCCTCTAAGCCCGAAATATAAAAGGCACCCCCCGTATATTGCCTACTTAAGTCCACTTGACTGATGAGGATCTATTATTCCTTTGATAGAAATATATAATTTTTCTTTAATCGCGTTTTAGAAATACCACCAGTAATGAAAGCGTGAAAATGGAGATTAAGATTCTTAAGAATTTTAATATAGTTGAAGCTAAAGAAAAATTAATTGATTGGAAATATCGGTCTGTAAAGTATTTTGAGTTTCATTCGGTATGGAATTTTTAAAAATCAAATATCTTCGGTTTTTAATTTTTTTTTTTAAATATTTTAGGTTATTTTATTACCTTTTAAGCAAACAATTTTTTATTTTTTTCTGAAATGTTTTTTAATATTATTGGGAAAGTTATGGAAATCCGACATGGGATTACTTAGCATAGTATCAACTATTAATGAAAAAAAATCAGAAAAAAATCTGAGAGGGTTTTTTCAAAAATTACAAGAAAAGTTTTTCCAAAAAATTTTGAATGAGAAAAATTATATGTTCGACAATTCCAAAATAATTCCATCACTTGGCACGGAATCATTCATACTCGTTTAACCAACTTGACTAGGTATATAGGTTAGGTTAGGTTGAAGCGGTTGTCCTGTGGGACACACTCAGGCTCATAGCCCATTGTGGTGCCGCGTGGGGAGATTGTCCCTATCTCTCGTAAAACCAGTGTGTTTTTCAAAAATTTTAAAATATCACTGATTTCTATAGAACTGAGGTCTTCTAATTCATTAAAAAATTGTCTACCCAGAATAGTACACCTGCGTCTGGATAGAGCAGGGCAGTGGCACAGTAGGTGCAAGATTGTCTCTTCCTGGTCCTCATCTAGACAACTTCTACAGAAGTCATGTGTTTGGCAGTGCCCCTTTATGACTGAGATCAATGTGCTAAGACTGTGTTTATTTTGGCTTAGCACAGATTCTGTGCGTTTAGCATTTAGAGTCGGTCACAGTTGACGGGCGATTTTGCAGGTGGTTTCATTACGCCATCTTTCGTTTGCTTCTTTACAATTTTTCCAAGGATAAGTAGCTTACATGTTTGTAAGGTTATCCCTATGTCATTATCTATGTGCTCGTCAGACAATTTAGTGCCGAATCTTGCTAGTTCATCGGATCTACAGTTACCCTCAATGTCGCGATGGCCAGGAACCCATGTTACTTTTAGGTGAAATGACTTAGCCATCTCGTTAAGAGATGTGCGGCATTTCATGGCTACCTTGGAGGTTGTCGACTGTTTTGTGAGGGATTTTATCGCCGCTTGGCTATCAGTGAAAATGTAGATATCATTTCCGGATATAGCATCACACTGTATCAGTGTCGCGGCTTTTATTATTGCCATCAGTTCAGCCTGAAAGACACTACAGTAGTCGGGGAGCCGAAAACTGAAGGAGATCCCCAGATGTTCGGAATATACACCTCCGCCCACTCTGCCCTCGAGCTTTGATCCATCTGTGTATACATGGATGGACTCGCCCTGTCTCACGTCGTCCCGTTCCCACTCTTCCCTTGAGGGTAGGAGGGTCGTGAACGATGTAATGGAGGGAGTGCATAGTCCACCAGTCCGGGAAGCCCCAAAGTGCCAGCCAGGATTTTACCGTGACCATAATCCGTGTTTGACCACTTGTTTAGAGTATTCAGCCTTATTGCCGCACTGCGTGCGTTATATATTGCCTGCAGATCTACCGGAAGGAGGTTTAATGTCGCATATAATGCTTTCGATGGTGTGGTTGATATGGCACCGGTTATCAGAACAGATGCTAGTCTTTGCACCTTGTCAAGTTTCTTGATGTTTACACCCTTCTGAAGGGCACCCCACCATATTACAATACCATAGTAGAGAATTGGCCTAACCACTTCTGTGTCGAGCCAATGTATCATTCTGGGTTACAATCCGCATTCCTTTCCAATAAGCCTTCCGCAGGAGTACATTGCGGTCATAGCTTTACGTGCTCTGTCTGCGACTGTGAGCCCCCAATTTAGTTTCCTATCTAGTATAAGTCCTAGATATTTTGCCCTTTCTATTACTCTACATAAGTGGTTTCCCTCCTAGGAATATAGGTATATATATATATATATGTATATGATACTTCTCACTGCAAAATTTCGTCTTTAAATTCCAATTTATTTATCTATATTATTTATAAGTATATTAATTAAAAAAATTTAATTTCCTCAGCACATAACTTTTCAAATTTTTTTCCTCACTTTCGTTTGTTGGGTAAACGCTAGGGTCGCCTTACGTTCCATCTCACCCGCCCCCCCACTCGCTTGCTTTCAACGAATGTGCCATGCGACGCTTTCTGCTACTGATTTCGTTTAGGCGGTATGTCCGTCGGTAATCGATAAACCAAATTACAGATTACTGGCTGCAATTACATGTACGACAACAATTGTTTCGTTGGCTTTATGTATTTTCACAATGTTATTGTTGTTATACATTGTGTGTATTTGTTGTTATTTACAGCTTGTGGCTTAGTGTTAAAACTAGTGTTAAACTCAATTACTGAAATGGAAAAGCGTGGCAATTGTGACAATCTATAATCGTGGCCAAGCAGCCATTATTGGAAAAAATGGGACAAATTTTATTAAACTGAAAATATGCAGCGCCGCCAAATGAGTGTTGACAGCAATAAATATGACTTGAAAGTGGAAAATGTCCGTTGTATACAGTTGAAGGGTTAAAAAGTATGGTTTTTAGGGACTCATTTTAATTTTTTTATAACTGAACAAGAAATTAATTTATGATTTATAAAAAACTAGCGCGAGGGTTTGCTGGCGCATAAGAGGAAACACTTTTATTAAAATACTTGCCAACATTAGATTTTAAAGTATGTATGCATGTATGTACATTAGGCCGGGTCGATTTGTGGGGAGGCAAAAAAATCGCCAATTGCTCTGTGAGAATCATATTCTAGGGATCAAAATAAGTAACTTTGCCGAAGGCACCATACCACTAAAACGAATTCTGCTTCAACACTTCGCTCTATGAACTTTGCGAACGATTTTTTTTTTTTTCAAGTAAACTTCCACATTTCCACAATTTGGAAGCGCTGTTCTGACTTTAAACGATTCATGACGACTTGCCAAGCCTTACTAAACAGAAATGTTAGCACAGTTTACCATTCTCAGCTATCGTACCATAGTTATCGATACTGATAGTTCTCATGCAGCTAAAAAACACCTAATATACGCTCTGATGTGTAATATTTGTAGAAAAATGGATTCATCTGACAGCCATTTAAATTAGCATTAAATAGACAAACTTTTTAAATTTATTTTTTTATAAGAAGTGAGCAAAGTAGAACTCATTTCAAACAAAAATTATTGTTTTTTTTTTTACTAAGTAGTTCATTGTTAAAATCAAAGTCTTAATCTACAAATACTTCAACATTAATCGATAGTCATTAATCTAATCTTGAAAATATCTTAAAATTTCAAATTTGAAGTTTACTGCAGGCGTTATTTTTGTTTTAACTTAGCGCCAGAATGTGAAAAATTTAATTGAAAGTAATAGTAAATTCAATCACGGAAATAAACCGCTTAACAACTTTTTATTCAAAAATTTTAGATTTATTAAAAATGCCGATAACCAAACGCGCTGTACATACACGAACGAATGTATCCATTCAAAATATTGTAAAAATGTCAGACTTCCTGTTCATACAATTTTTCGAAGCACTACAAATCAACTCAATACCTATGGCTTTAAATCAAAAACAATACATAAATACATATGTATATATGTATGTGCATGTGGCTGGGTAACGGCATTTCAGCAATTCGCAGTCGTACATTATTGTTATTTAACCGGAGCATAACAAATTAGGTAGGTTTGCAAGGGAGGAGGAGGCAAGAGAAGAAGCGAAAAGCAAATAAGAGGAAACAAATATGTGGGTACACTATGAGCATCGATATTTTTAGTTTAGGGTTGACAAAACGCTCACAAACTATTCGCATAACACAGATATGGGAAATGGAAAGAAAGAAACTCGTAAGCGATGAGATTTAGTGTAGCTCACAAGTACGACATCCAACAAATTTGCTTAATTGAATATAACATTTTTTTGTAGTAGCTTGTCTTTTCGAACTTCTAGAAACACTTTTTCTCACAACAAGAGGAATATGTCCCTACCAACTTCCCGTAGAAGGCGGTCGCCGTAGCCGAATGTAACCAACTTCTACAATTACGCCGGGTCAATACCTGACAGAATGCAAAGGGGGGAACCGTTAATCGGCTCTCGGCGAATTTGAAGAAATCAGCTAATTCGCTGACATAACAGGGGTTATGACAGCGGTTTGTTTACGACAGAGGTTGACAAAAACTGAGATTGTGTTGGTGATATACGAAAAAATCACCGCATCCATTGCTCAAGTTATTCTTTTGCCGTCGGAACAACGACTAATTGGATTAGTGTAGGAACACGTGTGAAATGAACGCGCACAATTGTGCTGTCAAGTCTCTCATGACGTAGAAACAGACGTCCAAAGCTGCTTTCACAATTTTTCTTCGGATGTCCAATTCTTGTAATCTATCATTCAATCAGTGTGTCAAAATCACTGAGAGCTAAGTAGCGATACCGCTACAACGACGCATTCGATCAATAATGTTAGCCACTGTACTCATATATACATATACAGTGTCTCACAAAAGTACTTGGAAATATTTTTTCTCGGTTATAAAATATCTGAAACTCCTTTCAATTTTTATTTATTGCTCACAACTAATTCATTTTCAGTTCGTTGTGGTCTAAGCTTTAATTTAAATGTAAAAAAATAAAGTAAATATAAATGATATAAATATAAAAGCAAAAGCGTGAGTAAATAATGCATTAACTTGAAAAATATGTGAATTCATGTTGCAAAAGTATTCGGAAAATTAATTCCAGACATACCTACATATAATTCATGGTGCTTTTAACTAATAGCGTATCCTTTCATTTTAATAACTTCTCTGAATCTATTCTGCATTGAGAAAACCAACTTTCGAGTTCTCACAGCTGATATCGCTGCCTCTTCTTAAAGGCTGCCCATGACGTAATTTTGTATTTCCGAATGGCAGGCTCCAAATCTGCTCGATCGGGTTTAGATTCGGCGACTAAGGTGGTATTTCCGAAATATTCGGGATGTTACATATATAATATCCAAAGCTTAGTAATTTAAGCAGCATGGTTTGGGGCTTTTCAGGCCTTCTTGATCGCTGTTCTAAATTTAACGAATCCTTCTGCAAAACGCTGTGGATCGTTAAAATGCGTCTTTTTATAGAATTTGATATCTCTTTAAATGTTTTTCCTCCATTTCGTAAATTAAATATTTTTCTTTCCTCCAGAGGAGTTTTCTTTGACTTTCTGCCCACATTTTAAATAACTTCTCCTATTTTAAGTGAAAACTAAAGAAACCATCGAAATTTACTAAAAGAGTGAAATTCTACCAACAGCGATCTATGCAGAGCCTACTATATTACGATTTAAAATTCTAAAAACTTATTACTATTATTTTTTTGTTTTTGAGATGTTTAATTTTTTTTTCAAGAGAAAGCTGCGTGTTTATATGTATTAATAACTGAGTTTTTGAATGTGAACCCGAGATAAAATAATCCTTTTTTTTTGGACTTTCTATATAATAAGAAAATTAGATATCCGAATACTTTCGTGAGTCACTGTACGGCATGTCGCTAAATGCATTAAACGACTCTGCAGTTTTGAGTATAAAAATTGATTTATGGGAAATTATATTTATATTAGTCATATGCAACTATAATTAATGAGACATTAAAAACAATGGATAAAAACACAATCGATTTTTATAGCATTGTTTGTGGCAGATCAACCATAATTTCAGGGGGATCAAACAAAGCAAAAAAATGGCAACTAAAACAGACTTATTTTTTTGACATCACGCAAACAAGCAAAGTTGCAAAGAAACATTTGAATGGATGGAAATGCAATACGAACTTTGCACCAAGGAGTGCCGCTGAGGTACATACTTCAATTAATAGTAGTAAACAAACCTACATAAAAATATACCAATGTGCCACCGGCTCAAGCTCAGCCCCTTTGTTATTGTCATTTATTGCCATCACAGTTGCAAGGCGGCAGGCAGGCAGGCGGTCTTAATGACGTCGATTTTGTTTCTTTTCTCTTTTATGCATTTGTCATTAGCCTTTCTCCAGTATTTATTTCTTCCATTCCATTGGTATTACGTTTTTTTTATTGCAACTTTTATTTCATTTTATAAACCGTCCCACTCTCAACGAGCGATGGTTATAGTTTTTTGTATTGATGTTAGCCTGCCGCCTGTGTAACAGCGTGCGACAGTAAAAGTTATCTAGCAAAATTTTCATCTGCACGTGAAATTATAGATTTTATAAAGTATGGCTGTGTACTAAGCATTCAACATGTCACAATATCAAAGAGTAAGTATGTAGTAATATTTAAAATATTTTTTTTTATTAGTCCCTTGAATGTTTGAAGTCCTTTGAAATTTTGATGCACATCGGATAGCAAAAAAGCTGATTCTTGTCGCACGGTGTAATTTTTATGCGATTTTTTTCCGTCAGTTTTAAGTTTACATCTATCTATAGGAGGACGTCCAGTTAGCGATAAAATAAATCGTCCGATACTAGTGTATGTACCTATGTATGTATTGTAGCTGGAGATGGTATGCCGCTCTTTTTATTTTTTTTTTTACTATGATCGACATGCTTGTTTTCATGCCTATTTCATATTGTTTTGCTAGTTTTTTTTTTTAATATCGTGAAATCCCTGCATTTTTCAATATCAACAAACCCGAGATTAGCTGATATGAATACCCGAAAAGTAATTTAATTTGTTTTTAAGTTAAAGTGTAGGCCGCAGTAGCCGAAGGGTTTGGTGTATGATGGTAATATAATTGTGGGGGCCCCACTGACTGCTCTTAATGAAATTATAAGCGATTTCTGAAGCCGTTCCATATCTTGAGAAAGCGCCAACTTTAGCTTATCGGTGATTTTTCCGTATCTATAACTTTAAAGTACCTTCTAAAGCTTCCATAAATCATCTACACTTTAAACCATCGCAAGTAGCAGGGCTCGAATTCTTTTGTATATTTGAATTATTGTTTGTTTTTTTAAGAATTACTTCATTATACAATTTTTCTGATCAAATGAGATGATATTCGGAAATCAGCTAGATCTGTGAAAAGGCAAAAGCTGTCTCGCTAAATCAAATACATTTTTTGAGCAATGGTAAGTGGATTGCCGTTCGATCGGATCGCATCCTAAACAAAGTAGATGCATTGCTAGTCTCGTAACATAAAATTTTGCACTTTTGAAAATCAGTTATTTCATTCGCCTATCATACGTATGAAATTCTCTACAGGCTTATGAACTGTTTGAAAGAAAGGCAGCCGCAATCCAGGCTGCTTAAATACTCGTAATAATTAATAATTTAGTCGCACCATGTGATTTTGTTTCATTCGACAGTTAATAATAAATCTCACAACTTTTGCTTTCTTCGTGAACTGCACCCTATTATTTGTTATCATCTTGACTTAGAAGCAAATGAAGCCGCTCCTTTTATAATAGATGGTGGACATTCTGTATGACGAAAAACGAAAATGAGCTGATATCGCAGGAACTTCGGGGGGTTAGAAGTCTACAAAGCGGTAGTTCGGTCACTGGGTGCATTTTGAAAATTCAATGCATTTTAAATAAACAGAAGCTTTTCGAGAGATCGATTAAGCCTAGTTCGTGTATTTTAACTACAGACTAATTTCCTAAGCGATCCTTTACTGGGTGTTTTCCCAAAAATGGAAGGCCCTACAGTACCAACGTGTCATCTCTGAACGGCAGATCGTTTTTTTATTAGGAGGTTTTTCGTAGCAGACATACACTTGATTGCTATTGTTTGCCGTGGAACGACCGCTACTCAAAAAAACTTTTTCTACCATTTGTTGATTCATTTCGGATATTCGAACCTAAGCACTACCGAACGGTAGTTACGCACCAACTCATTGAGCTCAGAATCGTTATTGTACGACGGCCATGTGTTTTTTGTTGTAATACATGTAGTTAACTGCTTCCATCTTCTTTCGGCTAAAGCATGATAGTGTGAAGCAATGGATGCTTTTATTGTGTTTAGTGGGGTGGAGACTGCTAGCTCATCCGCTATCTCATTACCTCGTTTGTTCCTATGGCCGGGAACCCATATCAGAATAATTTCAAGCCAATGACAAAGTAATTCTTTACACTGTAAGACTAGTTTGGATGAAATGGAGTCGGAGTCTAAGGCCTTGATAGCTGCTTAACTGTCTGAAAAGATAGCCACTCTTGCACCAACTTCCTTGTAGAGTTTTAATGATTTGCATTCTTCTCTGATCGCTGAATGGTCAGGAAGTCAAATTGACTGAGATAGGTTGAGTGGTTCCGAATGGAAGCCAGCTCCCACACCACAGTTTATCTTAGAACCGTCAGTGTAGATTTCAATGTCGTATCTTCCAATCACCTTCCCTTTGCTCCTTTCGGCTCTCGGTGGAAAATGTACCGTAAAGTCTTTCTTGAAGTTAAGATTGAGGACTGTGTAGTCTGATCTGTTATTGAGCAGCGAGGGTTCCTGTAGGAGACTATGTTTTGTCGAAAAGCCATTATTATGACAGAAAGTCGCGAGTTTTCTAGCAGTTTTTTTTTTAATTAAAATTTAGTGCACATCTGTTTCGGTTAACGGAATTACAGAACTACCCCACCGACATTTTGTGGTGTAATTGAAAACATGGGCTTGGGCTCTCTTCGATTTAAGCAGAATCGCGAGTCATGTAAAACAACAATCAATCTGCTTTGATTGTCTTTGAAGTGCTACGTTTAGCAATTTTGTTACCATCCGGCTTGGCGATTTTGATTGGCCGCCTCGGACTTGTTATCTGACACGTTATACTTCTATATGCGGGATGCTCTCGAAAATATTTGTTATGTTTACAAAGTAAAAATGGGTGAGGTTCTTAAGGGGACAGATACCTGTAAACGGCCATATTTTCCCTGATTTTCATTAAAATTATTTAAAATGAAGAAGTCAATATATTTTTTTATATTAAAATAAAATAAATTATAATTTTTTTTTATGTTAATCATTTATAATGGCGAATGTACACTCAATTCTTCTAGGAAGGTCGCAGCGGGGCTTCTCAATAGGCGGGCATTGTAGCATCGGCGTCAGTGCCTGAATACAAAAAACCAAACATTTTTTTGTTTATTAATGCCATAATTTCTATATGAATTAAACAAAAATGGAAAGAAGAAAAATTCGCGGAATAAACTGCTTCAAAAATAAAAGATGAATTTTGGGGCGAATTTTCCTAGAATTTTTGCTTCGAAAAAATTATTTTTTCGAAAAATTATCGAATTGTAAATTCACATAGAAAGTAATATCATAAAAAAGATATGTGCGAAATTTCAGGGAGATCGGTCAATAACTTTTCGAGTTATCGTGTACGCCAATTCGAAAAATATAATTTTGAGCAAAACGCGTCTTAAGTTTGAATACATAAAAATTCCTCTCCGAGCGTTCGAACGCAAAGAACAGAGTCGTCACGGTTGACAATCTATAATATAAGAAATACTTAAATTTACGTTCTAAAATTAACTAAAGGAGTAAACTAACTAAAGGATTATATTAAACTTAAAGGATTATATTAGCATTTTATAAAAAAAAAAAATTTTTTTCGAAATTTCCATCTGGTCCATTTTGGAGAGCAAGGTGAGGACTACAAAATATGCCAGTATGGATGCGTTGAAAAAAGCGATTATACGAGAATGGGCCAAAACACCTCAGGATCACATTCGTGCAGCATGCAACTCAGTTTTTGACCGTTTGAAGGCTATAGTCAAGGCAAAAGTTGGTCATATCGAGCTAAAGTGAATGTATGTTAAAATTGTAATCATTTTTGAACAATTTTGTCTTTGAAATCAATAAAAACTAATATCACACAAAAAAGTTATGGTGTTTTGAATAGGTAACACTTCATATCGTTCACCCTGTATATTATAACACCGTTGTAGTAAATGAGTGATAAGAAGGTAGTTTTTTCAAGGCACAGATCGCACTGGCCTAAAAGTTAAAATGGTGACATTTCGAAGAGCTTAGAGTCGAACCCCAGCTTTAATGTTTAGTTCCAGATGAAAAGTATCACAGGGTGAAAACTTAAAGGTTCCGTGGTTAGTAATCAAGCACCCTGTATAAGCAATCTCTTAACTACGCCGCCTGCCGAAAGACGAACACTTTAAAAATATATTCCTTTTTTTAATTTGTATATTCCATTTCATATAAGTGGGATCGATTACACATCTTTTAACGCAAAAGTCAGTGGTAAGCTTGGATCTGGCACTATTTGCCAAAATTAAAACAAATTATATCCTTTATATACCCAACCTCAAATAGTAAGAGTCATATTTTTTATTTTTTTATAAAAGTGGTAAAAATGCAACAACTGCTGCTGCAGAAATAAACACTGTTCACGGAGAGAATGCCGTGAGTGTAAGGACTGCGCAAAAGTGGTTTTCAAAATTCCGAAGTAGTAACTGCGACGTGAAGGATGCCCAGCGCGCTGGTCGTCCTGAAGTCTTTAACTCCGACGCCTTGCTCGAACTCGTGGAAGCTGAGCCAAATTTCACAATCGATATGATAGCTCAGAGGTTAAATTCATTGCATGGAACCGTTCACAGGCACTTGGTTTGTTTGGGAAAGGTTTCAAAGCTGGGAAAATGGGTTCCGCATAGACTTTCCGTGGCCAACCTTCAACAGAGAATGAATGTGTGTTCTCAGCTGCTGCAACGGCTTGAAAATTAAAGTTTTTTGAACCGTATCGTTCCTGGTGATGAAAAATGGGTCCTTTACAATAATCCTGTTCGCAAACGTCAATGGTCAGATAAAGATGAAACACCAGATCCGACCCCTAGAGATGGCCTTCACCTCAAGAAGATTCTCCAGTCTATTTGGTGGGATAAGGCCGGTATTGTTTATTATGAACTTTTGGAACCAAACCAGACGATAACTGCTGATTATTATTCCCATCAGCTATCAAACCTGAATGAGGCACTTAAAAAAATCGACCGTCTTTAGTGAATAGACACAAAGTTTTGTTTAACCACGACAACGCAAGAACTCATACCGCAAGGCAAACATTAGGCAAACTGAACGAGCTTAGATGGGAGCTAATGCCGCATGCACCATACTCTCCGGATATTGCACCTTGTGATTATCACCTTTTCCGTGGACTTCAATCCCATATGAGTAACAAGAATTACTCCTCAAAAGAAGCTATAAAAAAGGATATCGAAGCGTATTTTGGCTCCGAGGACAAACAATTTTTTTCAGCAGGGAATTCAAAATTTGTCTAAACGTTGGGAAGACATAGTAAATAATGAAGAAAAATATATTATTGATTAATAAATACTTTAAACATCTTTTTTATTCAATTTAAAACCACCTTTAAAAAACGCACGAACTTATGGACTGACCTGATATTTTCGAACCCTACGTTTTTTTGTAATGTGATAATGATAAAAGCAAGCTGAGAAGGATTAAAGATTAAGCAGCACTTTTTCAAATCTTTCGAAATTATAGAATTTCTGTGGATTACTGTTAGGAGCTTAAAATACTTCCGCATACATCCGTCAAGTTTTTAAGTCAGCTGCACATTTTGAGTTGCCTTGATGCAGTATAGTAAGCAACCTTAAATAAGGCCTACTCAGTCGAGTTGCGCCCTTTCTACTTAAGGGGCATCCAAGAAGCTAATTGTCTTAGGGCCATTAACTCTCGCTGGCCACTATACGTGACACTGCAGTCTTCGCTATCACGTCATGAAACTGGTATTTCGTTTTTGCGAGCTGGCCGATGAGACACCAGAGCACATCCTCTGTGAATTGGCAGCTCTCGCGAAATGAAGACTCGCTTACCTAGATGAGTCTGGATCCATTGGTAATATGAAACAAAGACCAAAACAAAAGAGTTCAATTACAGGCTCACGATCAAGCACAGTGGACCACATGAGAGCTCACAATGCATTACGGCTCAATAAAATTGAAACTAACTAGCCCCTTCCAATGCAAGCAAGCCCCTTCCAATAATTCCGATATCAGCGGAACAGCCAATGAAACTCCCTTGCCAGTTTAAAGGCAACTTAGATATTAGCCTTTATGTTGCTATATTGACTACCTGAGAATATAAAAATAAATCCATCTCTCGTATCTTTCAGAAGGTTTACGCTGCACAGGTTACACTGATACACTGTAGGCATAGAGAATTTTTTGCGAAGTTAACATATTAACACTTGTTTGCTTGTACTTCATGGTGAATGATGAATGATGAAAAGAAAATTTACGCTGAAGTGACTCTTCTTCCTGTAGAGAAAGAGACTATGGAACACTTTCTCTGCAAATGTCCGGCTCTGGCGGCTAGGCGCTTGAGATTCCTTAGCGTGCCCTTTGGGGATGACTTGATGAAATTCTCCAGCCTAGATCCCTTTTCTCTCCTCCGCTACATCAACAGCACTGGATGGCTGTAGACGGTTTTCTCTCCTCCCTAAATCCTTTCACAGGTAGTGGTCCACATTATGGTATCAAAACGGCACGTAAGTGATACTTGTAGTGTACCTGGGGTACTCTTGCCATCCTACCTACCTACCTACCTACTCTTCTTCTTGATTGGCGCGATTTCGGTCGATTAGTTAACCAAAGTGCGCCAATCGTTTCTTTATCGTGCTAACCACCGGCGGTTGGAAACGCCAAGTGAAGCCAAGTCCTTCTCCAGCTGAAAAGGTCGAGCCAAGGAGCACCAGGAGATTTGGTTGCTCCTAAAACACTCAGGCTAAAAAGCCCATTGTCCACCTGATCTTTCTAACGTAGAAGAGGCATTCCTCTTCTTCTGCTAACATCAGCCGGTGCCGCATCGAGTACTTTCTATGCCGGGACGTTTGTATCCATTCGGACGACTTGACCTAGTCAACGCAGTCACTGGATCTTTATTCGCAGTGATTACTAAGCCTTTCATACAAATACCGATAATTGTTTGCTTTGCCTCTCCTTGAAATCCATTAATAAATAATGTTAATATACATTTGCGAAATTTTCCTAACATTGATCTTTGAATTTTCGCAGCCGTTCCGAGACACTGTTAATTGCAATCTCACACCCGTAAATTTATTGTGTGTTGACAAATTTGGAAAATAATTGCAAAACTCAAATCCAAATCAACACCCCAAGCGCATTTACAGTAGTTATTTCGGTTTTATTAACACAACCTTGACACATATTCAACCAATTCATACATACTCGTACAAATAATTTGTACATATGTGGGTACATTTTAGTGCAGCAACTAATGGCCTGCGGTTAAGTGGCCCAAAATGGGCGAAATGCCAAATGTTACTGACCAAACAACGAAAATGGTAAGGCAAATAAAAAAAGACAAGTGATAAACGCGAAGACATGGCAATCAAATGAAAAAAATTAAATTAAATAAAAAAAAAACCAGTGGTTTACAAACGCCGGGCAAGTTGTGATGTGTTTGCCGAGTTGGTGAAGTGCGATGACGTGACGCACAGTGAGTACGACGTGTTAAATGCACACATACATACCCAAATTAAAGGTGACATGCCGATTTACAGTAATTGCACTAAAAGCCACAACCAGTGAGTTTCTGCGGTAATAAATTTGATTAAATTTTGTATTAAAATGTCTTTTTAAAATCAAGCGCTCGTTTAAACTCTCTTTTATTCTCTCTTTAGTGGTAATTTCATGGCAGTTATAAATAATTTTAGCGGCTGTTGATGCAAAAAAAAAAATTCAGGAAGCCAAACAGGTGAATAGAAACATAGTTAGGGGCGCCTTGGGTATGAAATGTCAAATGAAGGCAATTAAGCCTGCTTAAGGTGATGATCTTTAAGTTAATAGACATTTTAGCTTTGCTTTGACAGTTGCAAACCAACGCTTGCTGATAAAACTAAGTACATGAACTTTTTTTTGTTGCTTTCTGGTATAAACTTGAATTATGCCACCTTTCAAGAGAAAAACTTTCGCATCAATGGTTTTTCAGTGATTTCCACTTTTTCACCAAATCTTTAAAACAGTCTATTTTTA
This sequence comes from Anastrepha ludens, assembly GCF_028408465.1. NCBI lineage: Eukaryota > Metazoa > Arthropoda > Insecta > Diptera > Tephritidae > Anastrepha > Anastrepha ludens. The sequence goes on from NC_071499.1 coordinate 106,811,955, forward strand.
ATACTGTAATTAAGTGTATAAGAGCTTTTAAAATGTAAGGAAGTAGATTTAGAAATTTTAGTACATTTTGAAGCAAATCATGGTGCTGATGGCAGTATAAATTTTGGTTTTTTAAGTTAATGTGTCAGCCTGTGATTTAGAAGAAGAGAATTGTTGTCATCGTTGAACTTTTTTTTTTTTTTTTTTTTTTTTTTTTGTTTTGTAATTACACTGTAAATCTTATAGTTTCATCGGTTCCATTATTATATTTCTAGAAAAACTTTCTGGTTGAGTTTCCTTTTATAAAGGCGTAGAAGAGAGACAGGGTAGATCATCGACTGCTAAATCAACAGTGGAATAGGACTAGGGCTTTCCCTAAAGTATTCAAAGTATGTCTCTGGTACTTATCTTTCCCAGCAACTTCCAAGCGATGATTACTTGGAATAAGAAAATCTATTGAGTACGCAGAAAAAACTGCGAAGTAGTACAAAAAGTATGCGTGCTTTCAGTACTCTTATCGCTGGCATCGCCAACGACACATTTCAGAATAGCCAATGATGGAAAGTTATGTTGAAATCAGTGCAGGAATCAATAAACATCTCACACGTTCACGACATAGAAATATACAAGATGACGAGAGGGCGAACTGAGCAAAGCTGGAGTTGTTTTTAGTGAATCCGAATTTGGCATACTACGCTTTTTACAAGGATTAATTAAAAGAGACCTGTAATGGCAATTCAAAAGTGCGGCTGAAACGGAAGCACATCAAAATCGTGCCTCACGCGGACCTAGATTGCATTAAAAGATTTTAAGTATTTATTAAAATTATTTACAGTACAGGAAACAAATCTGCTCTCTTGTCAGCTCTAAGCGTCTACACCTCTCATAATTAATGTGCCCAGTCAAACTCCCCTTACAATGTATACTTGCATGGCATGCGGTGTGCAGGGTTTGATTGAAAAGTAATGAGCCTTCCCGCGCGGAGCGTCTGCCAAGCGATTAACCGAATCGGCTGGTGGGGGAAAATGATCGTTGGACCTTCCCCTTCCACTAGAAACCGGTCCCAGTTCGCTGGCAACAGCGGTGCAGTCAACATCGCCCCGCGCGTGAAAGCTGTTTTAAAAGTGTGTTAGGATTTTGCAGTGGCGAAAATGCAGCGATCGTTGGAGCAACGTTACTCGATCAAATTTTGCGTAAAGCTAAACAAAACGAGTACCGAAACCATTGGGCTACTCAAGGAGGCTTACTGTAAACGCGGCATTTTACAAAGAAGTGCTCCTTCGGCTGAAGAATCGTGTCGCCCGGGTTCGGCCCGACCTCGTCAACAATTGGACCCTTCATTACGACAATGCGCCTTCCTCTGCACCTCTGCATTGGCCCAGATGGGAGTTCCGGTGCTTCCCCACCCTCCCTACAGCCCAGACCTGTCCCCTCCGGACTTCTTCTTGTTCCCGCGCCTGAAAAAAAAAGCTGAAGGAAAGGCGTTTCGACTCCATCGAGGCGATCCAAAAAGCTGTGACAGCCGCATTGAACGCGATTCCAGCGGTTGAGTTTAAAAAAGGTTTCTTGCAGTGGAAGGACCGCTACCAGCGGTGTATTGACGCTCAAGGGTCCTATTTTGAGGAATATTAGTTGTATAAGCCAAAAGGTTTAATAAAACTGCTTAAAAAAAATAAGGCTCATTACTTTTCAATAAAACCCTGTATGTTAATAATAATAAGCGTCATATCATTAAGACATTAAATGAAATTAATGACTAAAAAAGACGAAGTACTTCAAATCGAAAAAAATTGATATTTGTATTGATGTTTTTTTAAATAAAAATGTGTTAAATGAAAATTACATTTGAGTGCAAAATAGAAACCACGTGGTACGCCTGAGCGGCCTATTGGTTGGCTAAATCTGTACTGATGGGGAAACCGACGATTACGAGGCCATCCTGGCGCGCTACCAAACGCTGGAATGAGTGTTGGTTATCTAACTCTACTGACAATTAATTTTATATTTTTTTATTGTTCATGTAAGTCAAACAAATTGTAAATATATTTTACGTTAAAATGGTTGAGAAACAGTATCCACTCCTATAGTAAAGAAAAAGAAATATTAGGACATCTTTTAACCAAAACAAATCGATTTTTCGCAATTTCTGCAGTAGTCTAATCTCTTAACCAAATGCGATTAAAAAACTGGAGTGTTGGCATAGGGAGATATAAAATTTAAATAATTACCATAAACTAACAATTATACCCGGATAAGCCGCAGGTGTCATAGTATGTACAGAAATATTTATATTGACTGCCACCAACTTTGCAGAAGTCAACTTTCGCACTTGAGGAAAGCACACAAAATACATTTGGAATGTATACGCAACTAGGGCAACGGCGCTCATTACGTCACTACTTCTGTCGCTGTATATGTATGTGTGGGCATGTATGTGCTTACGGCACCTACCTAAAGTATTCATTTCCACGCAGCCAAAGCGAGATGCTTCAGCCCAATTTTCAACGCAGCTGAATGTATGAAGCAACTATTCATTTTTCATTTCTTTGCCTGCCTTTACGGCAAGTCAGTGGCCCAGTGTGCTTACGTATGAGTATGTATGTATGTATGTTTGTATCATGTATACATGCCTGTACTTTCAATTTTCATTTGCATCTTCATGTGGTGATGACTGCTTCTCTTCGCTGCCTGACTGACTGACTGACTGGCTCACTGTGAGACCGGGCCTTCGCAGCCCCGCATCCCCACTGCTCGTATGCTTCTTTCATTTGTTTTAGGAGTTTTTCTGTTGATTTTACTTTCAGTGAGTGCCGATTGCTTGCAACGTTGTTTTTGATATAATATTATCTGCTTGCCGTGCTTCTGTGTTGTTTTTAGGCAAATACTGTTTAAGCGTACCTTTCTTATTGCTTTCAGTTATTACGTTAGTAAATTTGTATTGCTTGCAATACACCGTCACCGCGAGCATTAGAGGCGGTGGAAATAAAAACGCCAATTTTTCACATAAGAAAAATCGAGATTTTCCATGGATTTAGTTCAGCGGCTTGATTCAAATTAATTAAGCTAATCTCATTGAGTTAATTAAATCTTTTTTTTTTTATATAATCAATAAAATTTAATCAGGTTTGAAATAATTTAAATGCAGTTAATTTTAATTAAACAGAATTTATTTTAACGTACGTTCAATTTAGCCAAGGATGCTTGACTTTACATCACCTATGGCGGATTGCTGGGAGTAATGGCAACAAACTCCCTTTTTTTCAAAGGAGATGGAGCCTGTCATACACTTGATGCTGCGATGGTTGCTATTTATATTTCTGATTTTATAGTGGAGAAATAAACATCGGTGGTTGAAAACGGGTTTATTCATTTTCAAATTATTAAAATATACACTTTTGCATTCGTTTGAACCAATTTTCGAAGCACTTTGCCCAGTCGCGTTTCCAGGGTGTTTTTTTACCGCAAAGTGATTATGCAAAATCTTATTGAGGGTCGTCATTTTTTTGGCGGTGAGGTTGGGTTAAAAATGTCTTCGCACCATATAGTAACCGTCGCTACTACGTGTGTGGTGATTCCACTAAAAATATCCCCCCTCTTCTCTTGGATTTTCCCCTTGACTCCGGAACTGCTTCCGTATTGCTTCGAGGTAGAGGGCCAAGACGGCGTCCTAAGAAGGACACTTACTCACTCACCCTGCGTTCAGGGTCGCCTGTTTTGAGAAACCTATGCTCAATGCTCTTCAGCATAACTTTCCCTTTCGCGCTTCATTTTTCGGATAATATCCTCCACAAAATTTTTGACGGCATTCCATTTTTCTTCGTCTATCATCATTTTCTCGATAATTTCTTCAGGTGTAAATACACCAATAGCTCGTTGCAGACCTGCTCTCTCTACATTCCACCTCTCGCATTTAAAGAAGGTGTGCTCCGCATTATCATACTCAGTACCTCCATATATGCAGTTTGGTTGGCTCACTTTTCCCATTCGCCACAAATACTTGCGAAAGGACCCATGTCCGGAAAAAAACTGTGTGAGGTAATAGTTAACCTCACCGTGCTTTCTTCCTACCCACTAATTTTGGGTCGGGTATTAGTCTCGCTGTCCATCTACCATACCGTTCAGAGTTCCACCTTGCCTGCCAAAGTGTGAGCGTTTGAACTCTAATATCGGAGAAGCGTGGTACTGGGATTCCTGTGTTTTTTGCCTTCCATCTCCGTTTGCGCTCTTGTGCTAGAATATCTATAGGGATGGTTCCGCTGATAACTAACACCGCTGCTTCAGATACTGTTCTGTATGACGAAGCCACTCTGAGAGCACAGGTGCGTTGCACAGATTGCAGAATTGTCCGCCGGCATTGCATCCTTAGCGAATCTGCCCATACCTATTCGCATACGTATAAGAGAATCGAGTTCGTTGTGTCCATTAAAAGTTTTCGCTTGTTCTGCGTTGGACCTCCAAGGTTTGCCATGAGCTTACTTAACATGCCGCTTACTTTGGCAGCTCTTGTGGCAGCATGGTTTAAATGCGCCTAGTAGGTTAGCCTTGTGTCTAATTGCACTCCTAGGTACTTGACCACTCTTTTTGTCGATAAAGTGGCATCGACTACTTGTATGTCTACTTCTAATGGGATACGTCTGTTCATTAGAAGGATTAGCTCTGTTTTCTCTGTGGCCAGCTTTAATTCATGGTGTTCTAGCCATCTCTGAACTCGGATCATCACCTGATTTATCTTCCTTTTGGCTTCGTCAGTATTTCGGGCGATTATTACACCTGCAATGTCATCTGCGTATCCCACTAAATGCACATCCTCAGGCATCTCTATTGAAAGGATTTCATCGTAGCTTATATTCCAGAGTTCAGGTCCGAGTATTGATATTTGGGCCGCACCTGCTGTTATTTGTTTGGTCTTACACCCTTCTCGCGTTTCGCATAAGGGCACGCGATTGCTTAGATAGCTGCGAATAATCTTCAATAGATTATTCGGGATCTCAACATAAACTGTTGAAAGCATTTCTAATATCCAGTGTGGCTAGTAATACTAAGCGTTTGGAGTATCGATTACCTGCCTGGGCATGTTCTACGCTAGCTATTACATCTTGGATGGCTCCTAAGGTAGATCTGCCACTTCTAAAACCATGCTGCCTGTTGGAGAGGCCGCCGCTGTTCTCTACGACTTCGCTAAGCCTATGCTTTATCAGTTTCTCAAAGAGTTTTTCTGCGCTATCCAGCATACATAACGGTCTATAAGCGCACGCTAATGTTGGGTCTCCCTTTCCCTTACTGATTAGTACTAGTTTTGGTTTTTTCCATATTTCTGGAAAAATTCCTTCTTTTAGGCATGCGTTCTACATGTTTAGCAGCAAAAAAGGGCGTTCGATTGCCAATGGTTTCAATATTTCTGCAACTATGCCATCAGGTCCTGGCGCTTTATTGCATTTCATTGCTTTTGCAGCATCCATAAGTTCTTCTTCTGTGAATGGGACAGGTTCCGTTGTTTCATACTCGAGTTCTTCCCTCTCAGCACAATGTGTTGGGAAGAGTGTGTTGACTAGTTTGCTTACCATTTCGGTTTCCATATCAGCAGCAGGGGATTTGGCCCCTAGCTTTTTTATAACGATTTTGTTGCCCAACCCCCATGGGTTATTGTTTAGATCGTTACGTAGCTCTTCCCATTTGTCTTTTTTGCTTTGGCTTATAACTTTCCTCAATTCTTTTCTGCTCTTTTTGTATTCTTCGGATTCCGTTATCGCCGGGCCCAATCTTCTGGCTCTAGCATACTTTCTACGGTCGTCATACTAATGCTCAAGGATGTCTTAGTCACACGATACGTGACATAATGATGACTCTCAATCAATTCACGCACTGAATTGATATTTTCTGGCACAATAACTGATTTTGGATGACCATCCCGAAATTCGTCGATGAGCGAACAGCGATCGTGAGAAAATTCATTCTACGAGTTTTCTATGTTGCTAAAGAAAGAAACTGCGCCTTTGGTTATAAAACATTCTTATGCCTGGAAAATACTAGCGAAATCAGCTAGGAGCACACCTAAAATCCACACTGTGTCTCGTAGCCGTTTGTAGGTAAAGATTTTAAGCAAACATATTGAATCGCACAAGTTTTCGGTGCAGAAAGGAGCTAAAAGGACTACGAGAACTGTATATTGATAGTATCAGTAGAGATGTGTAAGAGAGAAGCAGGTTTAGCAGTTAGTAGAAGCTATCACCAAGGAGTGTGCAAAGGGCAGATCTGCTCGCTATTCCAGAAGCAGGCCGTTGCCAGATGGACTAAGACGGATACCTGCTAAATAACTATACAAACGTGGCGCAATTTCAACAAATCCAGAACTGGCGAGTTGCTAAGAAAATCACGATCACACATATTCAAAATTACGTCAACAATTACCGGCCACTGGCCTTTGCGAGACAGTGCCAGAAAGATCGGATGGCCGTACAACGATAGATGCGGAGGTTGCAATCAAGAAGAATGTAAAGAAACAGTCTTTCACTACCTGTGTTAGGGCCAGTTCTGGGTGCGCTATGACATAGAATGGTGGGAGAATTCTCAATGGTTAACTTGAAAGAATTTACAGAAAAGAAAATATACGGCATAAGTAGATTATAGTCAAATCAAGATGGTTCGACTAATAAAAAGGTTTTGCATCATGCTAATTGGGTCTGGGCTGTCTCATTCAGGCAACACCTCCCCTACTACCACCAGCAATACCTCACAACTTCTTTTAGAGCCTCTGAGTGATCACCGCGCAGAGAGCGGCAGGCACGATCAACATACAACATTCCTTATGATCTAGTTACAAAAATAGAATTGTCGTCGCGTCATGCAGCTACTTCGATAACAAATTTCGTATTTTCTTTGCCATTGTCGAACATCGGGTCAACTTTTCTAAATATTTAATTTGCTGGTGCTATTGAAGTATCGTTAAGTATTCCACTATTGCTCCTTAAAAGATGTATAGTCTCGCTCACCAGCGCCAACAGCGAGGTAAAAGGTGTATCAGCTGATTCGCCAAGACCGCAACCATTTTGTGATCTCAGCTGGTACACTTCACTTCCAGTAAGCTACGTACTATGACCACTAGATATTCAGGACGGTTTAAATATTGGAATGCGTTGAGCGCTTTAGACAAGCAAACTTTGTTCGATCAATTTCAGTAGAAAGAACTTAGATCAGTTGAATAATTATCTCACTGACCCAATTCGGTTAGCATCTGCGACGTATGGGTGTGTCTACTGCAAGAGTGCGACGATTAGAACTCTCAATACATTTTATGCGAATGTGTGGCATTGGTGGGATCTATATCGTTATTCTTTAAAAAAATGTATAGCTGGTTCTGAAACTGTTACGTGAATTACGTTGATCAAAGAACTCTGTTGAGTCTTAAAGAGGGAGTCTTTTGTAGGCGAGTGTCATAATATCGCGACTTAAACGCACTTCTAGGTCGCAGTGCCTAAAGTAGCAGTAATGAAAACTTTATTAAAGCCTTGGACATTTCTGTGTGCTTGTAACCAAAAATATTCATGTACAGCCATCGATAAAATCCCATGCACCCCTAATGATTAACCATTTTGCCATATGATATCCTCTTAATTTAACTTAAATTACTTTTCAATAAAAAAAACGTTTATTCTTTAAAAAACCTAGTTGCAGTAAAGTTTCAAACTTTGTACGAAGCTCAGAAAAATTTATAAAATGTTCATCATAATTTTAATCAGAATTTTTAGAAAACTTTTCAGTATGCAACTTTATAGCTCATTCAATATTACTATAATAAAGTGAACACTTTTTTCATCCGTGGCCTTGTACTCGTTTTGATTTCGCGGGATTTTTACGTTGCTGGTCCCAAACCCAGCGCGCAACCAGCTATCCTGGGTTGCTTTGCCTTTTCACATTAGCTCGCTCTCGAACCGGTGTTCGGAAGCTCCAGCAGCTTCGTTGACTGGGTAATGTCATCTGAATGGACGCTCCGGCGCTGAAAGTATTTGATGCTATACCAGCAGGTGGTAGCAGAGGATGAGGAACGCCTCCTCTGCGTTGGAAAGATCAGGTGGAGAAGGACTTGGCTTCACTTGGTGTGCCCAACTGGCGCCGGTTAGCACGAGAAAGAAACGATTGGCGCGTTTTGCTAAACTCGACTAAAATCGGATAAGCGGTTACCACACCAATCACGAAGAAGAAGAAAGGGCGGTAAAACTTGTGTTGATTAAAAAAATAATTATTGATGGTGCTATGCATATTCTTCTGCATAAGACACATTTCTTATATGGATACTCAACATTTTTTTTAATAATGATTAAAAAGCCGGACATTTTCATAACTTCTTGTGTAATTCGTACAAAGTTTGGAATCTTCATTCATATGGACTTCGTTAATAAATTAACTATATTTTCACTGAAAATTAGTTGAAATTAAATTTTAAAAAATAATTGTAAAAAATTTTTAACAACAACTTTTCACGCCAACCAAATTAATCATTTTTGAAACATACAAAATAAACTTCACCAAGCTGAACACTTTATGCTAACAACGTCAACAGTCTGCCGTCGGAGCGCCCAACTAACCAACTAATCAACTAACCAATGCGCCTGCGTACTTGGGTATTTTCACGTACGCATAAAAAACTATACCCGCAAGAAAATTTATTGTAATCGAAGTTGCGAAAATCCTCACGCTTGGATCAAATTAATGAATGCGCATACAAATAATGAATAATTTTCGATACCGATGAAGTGGGTCACACGCAATGGGGTTTATGTGTTTGTTGAGAAGATCAACTTTCCAAGCTATGCATTTCTCGCATTTCCCGCAGATTACATAATTTATTTTTCTTAAATTGTAAAGGTGAAATAATTATTAAGGGTTTGTGTATCGCGTCACGACGACGCTACCTGAATTTCTGTCTGTTTTTTTATCACAAATCTCAGTACAATACAGCGTTCCATATATTTTTGGTGGTATTATAATCTGAAAATAATTGCAAATTGCATATGAGCCACTGCAGTCCAGCACAAAGTGGCACCATGACTGTGCCGATTATGCAGACCTGCGCATTTCCTTGAAAAATATCAAAAGTACTTTAATGAAGTAAATTTCGCGGCTGATGGAAACGGTGGTTTGGTCCATTGCTCGACCTACCTCATACCACTACCACAGATAAGAAGCAACTCTATGTGCCTAACATAAAGACACGCTGCAGTGCACTACGAGCTTAAAGCTGGCCAAATGCAGCAGCTGTTGACGTAATCAAAGGTCGTTGCAGTTTCGTTGAGGTTTTCATGCACAGAAAAGTGAAAATTTAAACAATTTTTCTAAGGAAAACTGTGAGCGAGTGCAGCCGGTCCCGGTTGGCAATTTAGTGTAGCCGCAGTGGTATTACAAAATGATTACAAGTGCTAATTTTGCTAATTACACTACAACGCAATGAGAAAATGTGCTTGCCGGTTGTTTGGACTTGTGTGTCAGACTTGTTGCTTTGTTACATTCGAGCAAGCTGAGTTGTGTTTTATTCATTTTTACTCTTTGCTTTTCATACGCTTACGACTCAATATAAAATACAATGGAGAAGCAGTTATATATAACCAACGCTTACCTTATGAGTAGAGTACGAAATACCGCTGCCAAGTAACTATCACGAAATATTTTGTAAAATCCAGCGTTGTGCATTAAAATTGCATTGGTTAACTGCTAATCAGAAATAGACATACCAGTGCAGGTGTTAAACATCACGCAATGTGATTGATGCTGACCGAGAGTTGAGAGAATACAGAAGGTTCCGTATACGCACGATAACTCTACTTGGCGTTCATTAAACTTGACAGAATCATATCGCACCCTAAATACAAAAGGGTCACAACTCAAAATTTTCCACACTCGAGCTTGACTTGTTTACAGTAGCACAGAAAACAAACTATGTGACATATCACGCTGAAATTCGCCTTGTAAGCTTATAACAGTCCTACCAAAAAACAAAAAATTTATTTTTGCCATGTGTCATCCGCGGACCGTTTTATTGATAACGTCTCGTTCATATTTGAGCAGAAGGGACATTTTGAGTTGTGACCCTTTTGTATTTAGGGTGCGATATGTTGATGATATTTATCAAAAGCCGAATAGCCAAAGCTGTTGCGGTAATTGGTGCTCTGCAATCAATTTGGAACGCATCACACATTTCACGGCGCACAAAACTGCGAATTTTCAACTTCAATGTAAAGTCGACTCCACTTTATGGTTGCGAAACGTGGAATGCGACGTCAGCTGACACAAGTTCATTACAAGTTTTAGTAAACAGATGCCTTCGAAAAATTCTTAAAATATTCTTCCCAAATATTGTCTCGAATGCTGGCTTGTGGGCTAGAATCAGCAGAAGCCAATACTATTAGAGATCCCGAAGAGAAAATGGGGCTGGACTGGCCATGTTCTACGCAGAGGAAATGGCGCTGGATTGGCCATGTTCTACACACAGGAAATGGTGATCTAACAAGGGGCGCCATTCATTGGAACGCCCAAGGAAGCCGCAGAAGTGGAAGACCAGTGAATACCTGGAGACGACTGCTGAAGTCAGAAACCCGCGCCATGCAGCTTAGCTAGAATGAAGTGAAGAGATTGGCGCATAACAGTCTCGAATGGAAAAATTCGTTGTGACCCTATGTTCCACACTGGAACTAAAGGAATTTATGGTGATGATTATACAGGGTCCGCCATATAACTTTACGGAATTAAAAATGCTATAAAAAAGAAGCTACTCAATATTTTTCCAAACTGTTTTTTTTTTTATTTTGAAGTACAATCCTTTCGGTTAATGATGGAACACAACTTCATTCATATGGCTGCCTCGGCTAGCCATGCACCATCCCATACGATCGGTCCAATTTTTCAACACATTTTCGATTGTATGCGGCTGTATTTCAGCTATGACATCGCGTATGTTGGTCTTCAGTGCATCAATTGTTGCTGGTTTGTTGGCATAACACTGGTCTTTGACGGCACCCCAAAGATAATAATCCAACGGCGTCAAATCGCAGCTCCGAGGCGGCCAAACGGTATCAGAATTTCGGATGATAATGCGATCTTCGAAGACAGTGCGCAAAAGATTGATCGTAGCATTCGCTGTGTAGCAAGTAGCCATGATTTTCAAAGTAATGTCGCAATATTTCCCAGCGTTCTTTGAGCGTATACACAACCATTTTCGTTCAGCGGAAGAATAAAACTAATTTTCTGTCGAATCAGATGACAGCTAAGTGTTACCATTCTTCAAATAATATCTAGTTCAAATCCGTAACGATAGATGGCGGGCCCTGTACATGTATATATTTTTTCAATTCGGCACTTCTCTTCTCGCTTTTTCTCTAGACTCTGCTCACTTGACGAAAAATTAGCATGTAAAAGCAACAACAAAGTTATCCAGCAAGATTCGCTGCTAGCGGGTATAACTCACTATTTTCAATGCTGCCAACTCTATTTCTAGAGAATTTCATTAGACTGCATTTATACAGGGAGACTTTTAGTGCATCAACTTTGCAAATTCTCTTTTGGTGTTGTCCGTCGTGTTCATATGCCTTGAAATTTTTGGTATACAGTTAATAACAGCATTGAGAAGAACGAGAACACAAAGGGTGTTGACAGAGTACGATCATGACAAGTAACGAGCAACAAATGTTTACCTGTGTGAACGCGGCCTTACTAATTTTTGTTTGTGACAAGTCCGAACAGAAAACTGTCAAACTTTCTACTAAAACTTAGAAGGAAAGACATTCGGTTGATGGTCGGCATCATTACAGGACATACCCCATGGGGTCAGCATATGACCACCATTGGAATCATCGAGGACCCGGTATGATTGCCATGCTTGGACGAGGCGGATAGCACTGAGCACTTTCTCTATGAGTGTCCTGCCTTTGCTAGAGCACGGCTACGAGTATTGGGTTCCGATGTCATGAGAATGAGTATTATTCGTTCTCTATTATAATTATGTATGTATCTATAGATCGACTTGCGCCCTAAACGCATAACCCGAGCGTAACCACATTTGAAACACGAACTGGATACCTTACCGGGATGGTCATAGGCTAAAAAATATTTTGATATATATAGGGGGCGTGGCACCTCCCATACAAATGGAATTTTTAACAGTCCGTATTTCTGGAAGTATTTACGTTAGCCTACTGAAATTTGGGAAGGGGTTATATGAGGTTAATCCCTAACACCTCCAAGAAAACTGAGAAAAAATGAAAAAGGGGGCTTGGCACCTCCCATATAAATGCAATATTTCATTGTCCATATCTCCGGAAGTATTTGGGCTAGACAACTGAAATTTCGTAAGAGATTATTTAAGGTTAATACCTAACACCTGCATGAAAACTGGTGATAGCTAGAAATGGGGCGTCACACCTCCTTTACAAATGGGATTTTTCATACTGCATATCACTGGACGCATTTATGGTAGAATACCAAAAATTGGTAAAAAGTTTAATGAAGTTAATATTTAGTACCCCTAGAAAAAATATGAGCTTAGAGAAAAATGGGGGTTAGACCATTTGATATAGAAATGAATTTATATTATCAACGATAGAGGTATTGCTGAATTGAATGCATTCTCTTATTGGTAAAATATGTTTGCAAATATGTGAATAAGGGAAGCGACATGGCAGTTCTGGGAATAACTAACGCTAATGATGAAATAACGCAATTCCAAATGGGACGATACATTAACAGCAATGAAGCAGTTTGGCGCATACTCGGCTTTTCAATCCACGAGAGGTATTCACCAGTTGTTCAGCTGTCAGTTCACCTTGAGAATGGTCAGCGTATGTATTTTACCGAGGCGAACGCGTTGGCACGAGCTTTAAATCCACCCGACACTACATTGACTGCTTTTTTCAAGTTGTGTCAGTATGACAGTTTTGCCAGAACATTGCTGTATGTGGAAGTTCCTAAGTTGTATACCTGGAATTCCTCCAAAAAAGAATTCATAAAGAGAAAACAAGGCGCAATTGTGTCCGGTACAGAAGCTCGCCAAGGAGACTCTCTAGGACGTGTTTATACAATCCATCCAAGTAACGCTGAGTGCTTCTACCTAAGGCTATTGCTATACAAAGTTAAATGACCGGTGTCCTTTCAAGCTTTGCGAGCTGTGGATGGGGTATTATGTTCCACGTATCGACAAGCTTGCCAACATTTAGGTCTACTGGAAAACGATAATCACTGGGAAATTACATTATCTGAAGCTGGACTGTCATGCCTTCCTTCGCAGCTTCGCAGCTTATTGGCAATAATATTGACAACCTGCTCGCCATCAGATCCAAAAGCACTATGGGAAAATCACAAAGATAACCTTAGTGAAGACTACATGAGAGCAGCACGAGCTGCAAACGATAATACAAACCTGAACTGCTCTTTGCAAATTTACAACCAAGCGCTAATCGACATAGAAAATATGTATATGTATTTCAATTAATAGCAAATCCTTGGAGCATTTGGGATTACCTTCTTCCGTTCGAGACAGAATCGATTTGGCCGACAAAGATATCTCCCGGGAGATGAATTACGATATCGAGGCTCTTCGTACTTTTATAAGCAAAAGCAAACCTCTTTTGGTTACGGATCAAAAAGTCGCATACGAAACTATTCAAGGAATGATTATTGAAAATAAGGGAGGATTGATTTTTTGGATGCGCCTGGAAGAACCGGCAAAACATTTCTGCTTAATTTGATATTGGCTGATGTAAGATAAAGGAAAGAAATCGCTGTGGCAGTTGCTTCTTCAGGAATAGCGGCTACCCTTTTGTGTGGCGGACGAACAGCTCACTCAGCTTTTAAGTTACCACTGTCTATGCAAATATCTGACACACCGATGTGCAATTTAAGCAAAAACTCGGTCAAGGTAGGGTTCTAAAGACATGTAAGCTAATCGTGTGGGATGAGTGCACAATGGCCCATAAAAAGTCGCTGGAAGCTTTAGACCGATCTCTGAGAGACTTGAGAGGTAATGATCAACCCATGGGTGGTGCCTTACTCTTACTGGCAGGGGATTTTCGACAAATTCTTCTAGTTATTCCTAAAGGAACCGCCGCAGATGAAGTGAATGCCTGGTTAAAATCGTCATACCTATGGGACTACGTTCAAAAATTGACTCTTTCTACAAATATGAGAGCACATTTGGGAGGAGATGCTTCAGCAGAAGTTTTTTCTGAACAACTACTTACAATAGGCAATGGAAAAATACCAGTTTCTTTACCCCAAATTTAATTTCTTTTCCTCCAGGTTTTTGTCAACTTATGTTATCAGTCGATGCTTTGATAGAAAGGGTATTTCCAAATATTTCAGCCAATCACACAAACTATAGATGGCTTCGAGAAAGGGCAATTTTGGCACCTAAAAATGACGATGTAAATGTCATTAATTCCAAAATTCAAGAAATACCACCAGGAACTGTCACAACTTATCATTCCATTGACACAGTCATCGAAGAATCCCAGGCTGTTCATTATCCCGTTGAGTTTCTTAACTTCTTGGACCCATCAGGAATTCCTCCTCATCGACTGATGCTTAAAAAGGGGGCCATGCTAATTATGCTGCGTAATTTGGATCCTCCACGTTTATGCAATGGCACAAGGCTAATCATCACGAAACTTTTACCGAATGTTATAGAAGCTATGGTTTTATCAGGAAATTTTGAAAACCACAAAGTTTTCACACCAAGAATTCCAATGATACCGACGGATATGCCTTTCAATTTTAAACGCCTCCAATTTCCTATTAGACTGGCTTTCGCAATGTCCATAAATAAAGCTCAGGGACAATCATTAGCTGTAGCAGTAGTCAATCTAACCAACTCAAGTTTTACCCATGGCCAATTATATGTAGCCTGCTCCAGAGTTGGCGCACCGAAAAACCTTTTTATATTATTTATACTCAAAACAATATAACAAAAAATGTCGTATATCCGATCGTTTTAAATAATACCTAAACTGACTTGAAAAAGTTAAAGTTGTTTCATTTACATTGCATACTTTTTGATAGGAATGTGAGGTGAAACCCACGGGTATAAGCTAGTTATCTATAACATTGATTGTTATAAACAAAAAAATTCTTCTGTTATCCAGTATTTTAAGTTGATTGCAAGTGTTACAGTCTAATACTCGAAATATTACTGTAGCCCTGACAGTGGCTCTGTATTAAAATGAGCAGCTGGTAATATATCCATAAATCTAGTTTAATAACATAATCTATTGTAAGACATGTAAACGTTTCCGTAAACTTAAATGTTCGCTCATATCAAAATTTGTCCCTAATTGCTAACTTATTCCAGAAATGAGCGATAAAAATGCCGTGAAATGTGCCGAATTTCATATGGAATGTGGCGAAACGAGTTGTACATTTGGATCAAACAAGCAACTCATGCTATGGGTATACATACATACATACATACATGCATACATACATACATGCATACATACACATACACACACACACATACATATACACGAATTTTTAGATGCAATATGGGACCATGAAGCATACGATTTTTAACGTGCAATCAACGAATCACTGCCTGGGTAGTGGAGTGATTGTTGTGTGTCGTCATCGATCGCTTGTAAAAAATGAGGCAAGCTACACCATAACAACAACAATAGTACATATCGCGCAGAAAGCACAAATGCCGTCGCTAAATTCCACATTGCAAATATTTTGCAGACTTTGAACGCAAACTCCATAGCTGGTGCCGTTGAGTTGTTCATTTTGCGCTTTCGTTTTGTTTTGCTAGGTGTGCGAAATGCAAAGCAAAGAAGTAGAGAAAAATGAAAGAAATGTTTTGTAAACTGATTATTCAAAAACAAAAACCACAAGCAGTGCAACACTTCAAACAAGCAGCAACAGCAGCAGCAGTTTCGGCGGGATTTTGTACGATAAACCACCATCGAACTTGCGGCACGGCTTTGTTGATGTTTTCTACTTCGTTTGAGTGCAGGTTCGATTGTGCGCATTGCGCATGCGCCACCAGCTGATTGGAGTTGTGCTGTGCTACAGCTGGTGGGCAAGTTGGAGCGTTAAAGCTGTGCGCTGACGACAGTTCGAAACGAACAGGCGCACGTGGATGGTCTCAACGCGCACAAGACAGCGGTAGCGAAAAGGGATTTAACGGTGTTCGGGAGTAATTTTTTTTTTGCATTCTTTGTAAGTGCTGCGAATTGGTTGATAGGATGTGTATGTTTAAAATAAAATAAATTTTTGTGATAAAAAAAAGGTTATGAATTCTTATGTGCGCTAAAATGATTATTATTTTTGATGAAATACATAATTAAATTATGAAATAATAGCAATAATTACATACAACTTTTTTACAAAATTTAATAAAAATAGTTGGACTTCAATTTTGCATTTTCAAGCGTCGCTAAATAGTACAAGAAAATTTCAAAGCCAAGAGAGATCTCGTCTTGATTCGTGAATTAAATTACAAATATTCAAAATGTTAAGCAATTTTAAAAGATAAGATAAAATAAGTAATTTTTATAAATTTGGTTGTTTACAATAAGAGGAAATTTCGTTAAAAATCGCGAATAAGTGCCTCAAATTTGACTTAGTGCGTGAGATAGTTTATTAAAAATTAACAATAAACGTGTTTGAGGATTTTAAATATATTTTTGAAGAATTGGCTTTAGTGCGCTAATTAAATTATAAATATTAAAAAAATACATTAAAATATTAAAAACATAAATTAAAAATATTTAAAACATAAATTAAAAATATTTAAAACATAAATTAAAAATATTAAAAACATAAAAATATAAAAAAATAAATAAACTTATTAAAATTAATTGAAATTCCTTTTCAAATGCGATTGTAATTGAATTAAAAACCTTTAGCATTTAAATATAAAAACAAAATTTAAATAAAAACTATGACTATAAAAAAAACTAAAATTTAAATAAATATAATAATTTTTTTTTTATTTCACAAAATTATAATATTTTTATAATAATTCCTGTGTTTCAAGTCACTTTCAACGAAATTACAAATAAAAATGAAATATAACAATAAAAATACTTATAAAATATAAAGGAAAAGGTTGAAATCATTTTTGTAATTTTTCAAAATATTTTCGGAATAAAAAATTTTGAATTTTTTATTGTTTAAAATTGTTAAAAAATATAATTGTAATGAGAACTTTTTTAATGCAAAGCTTGTACTCGTTTGTTTCAATTGAATAAAAATACTAAAATAACTCATTGAAGAAAATTTGTTGATGTTTTTAAAAATACTAAAATAACTCATTGAAGAAAATTTTGTGATGTTTTAGATGTTATTTAGATTCACAATTTTAAGACAAACAATTTAATTAATTTTCCTTTTTCTACATTTGCTATATCATAGTTATGAGTGATTTTTTTTTTAATTAGAAATTATAGTTTTTTGTTGCAATTAAATAAGTAAAATATTAAAAGGGTAATAAAATAGCTCGCTGAGCCTAATTTTTGCGATTTTTCAAATTTAAAAGATTATTAGAAGATGCAAAAGAAAAGTTAAATTAGTTTATTAAATTAAAATAAAATTTATTAAATTGAAATTTGATTAAATTGAAAATTAAGTAAAAATAAAATTAATTAAATTGAAAATTAAGTAAAAATAAAATTAATTACATTGAGAATTAATTAAATTGAAAATTAAGTAAAAATAAAATTAATTAAATTGGAAATTAAGTAAAAATAAAATTAATTACATTGGAAATTAAGTAAATATAAAATAATTACATTGAAAACTAATTAAATTGGAAATTAAGTAAAAATAAAATTAATTAAATTGAAAATTAAGTAAAAATAAAATTAAAAATTAAATTTGACCTAAAATTAATTAAATTGAAAGTTAAGTAAAAATAAAATTAATTAAATTGAAAATTAAGTAAAAATAAAATTAATTAAATTAAAATTAAGTAAAAATAAAATTAATTACATTGAAAATTAATTAAATTCAAAATTAAGTAAAACTAAAATTAATTAAATTGGAAATATAGTAAAAATAAAATTAAAAATTAAATTTGACCTAAAATTAATTAAATTGAAAATTAAGTAAAACTAAAATTAACTAAATTGGAAATATAATAAAAATCAAGTTAAAAATTTAAAATAGAGTAAATTGTATTTTTTTAATTTAATTATTATGAGAAAATTGTCGCTTACTTCAAATAAAACTCCTAATTGAAGTTCATTTTTTTTCATTTTTTAAGTAATACTTTATTTATTTATATAACCATCAGTTGTTAAAAAAATTTAAGAAAAATGCGAGTTTGTTTTATTTGTCAATTGAAAAATTAAAAAAACGACTGAATAAGAATAATAAGATTTAGCGCCTATCCAAGAGTTAATTCAATTAAAACAGTTAAAAATTAAAAAAAAAAATATCAATAACTATCATACAAATAAAAATATAAATATTAATACAAATACAAAAATAAATATAAAATAAAATAAACAATAATAAAATAAAATATAAAAATAATATAAATATAAACCACAAAAAATGTTAGAAAAAACAAAAAAAAATTATAACATTAAACAAAAATGTATAGATAATATATAAAAATCAAATAAAATAATTTAAAAATAAATATTTTTTTTAAATTAAATAACCTAAAAAGAACCGAAAATACCATTTTGTGAGAAGTAAATTGAAAATATTTTTAAATTATACTAATAAAATATATTGTTACAAATACTTAGCGCGCTTTTTACTTTTAAAATTGTGACAATGACGAGTTCACTAAATTAAAAAAAAGTCTATAAATTTTTTTTCGATTTAAAAATTTTTTCGAGTGCTGTGCGTCATTTTGAATCAAACAATATTCTTCCCCATTGCAGATTAAGAATGTATTTTAAAAGAGAAATTGCAAAATATTCATAAATAAATGCAGTGAAAATATACATAAAAAAAAAAAACAAAGTTTACAAAACAAAACCTACAAATATTCAAGTGTGACCTACATCCGCCATTGCGTCTTTAAAGCAGCTAAACCGTATTCTCATTCAGCAACGTTCCGGCTGGCAAGTCCATCTTCGGTGTTGAACTCGTTTGTGCATCAGCAGCAAGTACAACAAAAACATAAAAACTAACCCCGCTCAGGACGAGTTTTGTGTGCCACTTGCTTGTGTTCATAGCCAAGCAGCCACTTGTATATGTGAACACTGTCCAGATAATATCGAAAATAAGCAACAAATGTGTTAAGCCAAAAAGCAACAAAGAAAATAGCAGCAGCAACAACAGCAAAAACGTCTATATCAAACAGTAAGTCTCCAGCAAAGCCAGTTGAAACCTACCTGAAACTCGAACTAACGCACGCCGCTGGGCAGCACTCACACACAGTAAATACTATTGTAATACATATAAAATTATATTTATGATTGCTAAAAACCTTGTAAAATCTCATGAATTTGCAATTTTGTAATATTTCCCATAGGCACGCGAAAATTTCTCAATCGGCAACTGTTGCAGGTTGGTTATTGTTTTTTCTAAATAAGTTTTTCAAAACATTCCTTTCGCTTTACTGTATCAGCAATGACAATATTTAGTCTCAGTCTCAGCATTTGCATGGCTCGGCTCAGAAGTTACAGAAGGAAATCAAATATTTGTATATACGAGTACTCTGTAAAATATTTCTTGTGATTGTGCAAATTTTTCATTGCATTTTCAATTTTCATTCATTTTCATTTACATGCATTATTTTCCACTCCTTGCTTTGGCCCACTGAGCTGTTGAACGCATAGTAAATCTTGCGCATAAAAACACGCAGTGATCAAATGGGTAGGCGCATATACACTCGAACATATGCATGCTATGTAAATATGTAAACATACACTTAGCTAAAAATACCTACAATTTCTTTGTAAGTTGGGAATCGTGCTGTTCAGAGACGGGCATGCATTGGATATGTGTTTAGGTTGTCTGCTTTTACATAAACTTACTACGTCTATGCATTTGCACATGTATTCACATACGTTTACTTGAATTTGCATATATTATATTTTCCACAACCATCTCAAGCCGCAGTTACAGTCATGAAATACGCCGCTTAAAGGGGGAAACTTTTTGAACTCCACAGCGGTAATCCATTCCATTCCAAACAAAAGACTTAAGAAACATACCGACAAGCTTGCAGAAATTTATCTCATTATATATGTATATATATATATAATTGGCGCGTACACCCTTTTTGGGTGTTTGGCCGAGCTCCTCCTCCTATTTGTGGTGTGCGTCTTGATGTTGTTCTATAAATGGAAGAACCTATAGTTTCAAGCCGACTCCGAACGGCAGATATTTTTTTAGGAGGAGCTTTTTCATGGCAGAAATACACTCGGAGGTTTGCCATTGCCTGCCGAGGGGCGACCGCTATTAGAAAAATGCTTTTCTTAGTTTTGGCGTTTCACCGAGATTCGAACCGACGTTCTCTCTGTGAATTGCGAATGGTAGTCACGCACCAACCCATTCGGCTACGGCGGCCGCTAAATTTATCTCATTACTCTAGCGTTTATTATGCCCATATTTGCCTGCAATATCGACTATTTTTGCGCCAATTTGCATCGATACTGAGCCATATAAGAATTGCACACGATTCATTGACGCCAGCGGCAATGGGTAAAAATACTTAATCACGCTGCGTGTGCGAAGTGAAAATGAAAGGAAATTGTTTAGTTAATTGCCGCGAAGCCAAGCAGTCGTAACTAACATAATGGAAAAAATTTTAGTACAATATGGCAAAGCATTTCAAATAGAAAAACATAAAAATTATATAAAATAAATCCCATCAATTGAAATAAAATAATATTATAATTCAGACCAGAGCTCAGTGCATTGAGTGAGCCCAGTACGGATTTCAAACAAATTTCCCAGCTGAAAGCATTCGGTGTATTGTATTCACTGTTGCCAGATTCAAAGTTTTAACTTTTAATTAATGTTTTGAGACAAGCGGTTTTCTTTTTAAATTACTTCATATTTAGTACAAATTAAAGTTTTTCCAGAATTTTAGATTTGAACAAATAAACTAAAATATCTGATTTTTTTTAATTACTTACAATAAAAAATCCCAAGCCAATTTCAATATATTATATAAATAAAACCAAAATAAAATAAATAAAGTAAAAAAAAATAATTAATTAAAAAAATTTATATTTAATTAATTTATTCATTAATTTATAAATTTTTTTTAAACTAATTATTATTTTTACTTTAATTAATACTTAAATAATTTATTAATTAATTTACTTATTTAATCTTATAAAAACGGCCAACGTAGCTGAATGGGTTGGAGAGTGACTACCATTCAGAGTTCAGAGAAAACGTAGGGTCAAATCTCGGTGGAAGACCAAAATTAAGAAAAAGTTTTTTCTAATAGCGGTCGACCCTCGACAGGCAATGGCCAACCTCCGAGTGTATTTCTGTGGGCAAAAAGTAAGGTGAATTTGGTTGTAAAATGAAACATCTTTATTTATTCTTGTAAATCAATTTCATCCCCTTCAAAATAATCCCCTCTCGATGAAATACACTTATGCCAACGATTTTTCCAATCCCCGAAACATGCCAAATATGTAGTCCATTTCCGGAATAGCCATCAGCACCATCTTCGATTCAGCTTTTATCTCCTCAATCGTCTCGAAACGCGTTCCCCGGAGTGGTCTCTTGAGTTTTGGGAATAGCCAGAAGTCACACGGAGCCAAATCAGGCGAATACGGTGGTTGCGGAACGATATGCGTGGAATTTTTGGCGAAATGGTCACGAAGAACGAGTGCAGTGTGAGACGGTGCATTATCGTGATGCAAAAACCAAGAGTTGTTGGCCCATAATTTTGGGCTTTTTAGACTAATTGCTTCACGTAAACGACGCATAACGCTCAAATAATATTCCTTATTAACAGTTTGGCCAGGTGGAAGGAATTCATAGTGCACCACACCACGAAAATCGAAAAAAACTGTCATCATAACCTTTATTTTTGAACGACTTAGAGTGCTCTTTTCGGTCTGGCCTCGCCTTTAGCACGATATTCACTTGATTGGTCGGTTGTTTCAGGGTCGTAAGCATAAATCCAAGTCTCATCTCCCGTAAGGATGCATTTGAGCATGTTCTGATAGTCTGAAAGCATTGTTTCACACACATCAACGCGACGACTTTTTTCCAAGAAATTGAGAGTTTTCGGTACCAAACGAGATTTGACTTTTCGTAGGCCCAAATGGTCTTTCAAAATGGTTTTCACAGATGCTTCTGATATTCCGATCATATCAGTAAGGTCTTTCACAGTCAACCGACGATTTTTGAGCACTAACTCCTTCACTTTATTGACGTGTTGGTCATCTGTTGACGTCGATAGTCGTCCGGAGCGCTCCAAGTCATCAACACGTTCTCGACCCTCTTTGAACTCTTTGTACCACTTTTAAACATTTTTCTGCGACATGGTCGAATCACCAAATGCCTTCTGCAACATGCTAAACGTTTCCGCAGCCGAAATTTCATTCCGCAAACAAAATTTGATGGCACTTCGCTGCTTAATCAAATCAGACATTGTAAAAATCGAAAAATGCTCTCTTGGTCCTTTGGTAAACACAAGCGTAAATATGTTGCTGATAATGACATTCACATGAAAGTTGGCCCAGATGTTATTAACAGTGCTGCCAACTCATGAAAAAAATAACTAAAGCGAAATTTTAATCCCGCGAAGTTTGACAAATAAATTCACCTTACTTTTTGCCCACAGTATTATATATACCTATATAAACTAGTTCTAAAGTATAGAAAACACTTGAAAAGCGGAGAAATTATCCGCCGCTGTGTTTTTTTTTTTTTGTCAAAAAGAACTTACATTTTGCTCTGTTATCGTTTTTTGAAAATGAATCACTTGCACTTTAATTCTGATTTTCACCCAAATGCACAAAAGTGAGGTTTTTTCGAAATATTATAAAATCATAGACAATTTTTTTGCGTTTTATTATTGCTAAATATTATATATATTTGATGGATTAAAATAGTTTGAATTATTTTATAATACTTAATTTGGAAATAAAATTTAATCAAAACCGATATGCGGTAAAGGGTTAAGAAAAAAATTATTTAGATCGCACTAAATTTGAGGTATCGAATCAAATATATACAAAAATTAAGAAAACAATAATATTCTAGGTCCGATGTACCATCCTAAACTCTTGTTAAAAAAAATTTTTTTTTGAGATGCAAGAAAATATACAAAAATACCCTATTTTCACATATTACAATTTTGTTAGATAGAAAAATCATTCCATTATTTATCGCATACGATTTCTATTATCAATTTGCTTCTAACGATTTCCGACACTGTAAGGCTGAAGGTGCCTCCATTTGTAGAACAGCAACAATATGCACAACACAAATTGGAGGAGGAGATCGGCCAAACACCTAACCAAAGATGGTTAAGGCACCGGTGACTTTAAGCCACTTCAGGACGGCAGACGGGCTTCAAGTATTTTTTCTGTCAAAAATTTGCTCGGAGCATTACCAATTGTCTGCCAATAGGCGGACTGCTATTAGAGAAAACTGACTATAATTTGTTGTTTCGATGGACATCTAATTCAGAACTAACCGAATGATAGACACACACAAATCCCATCGTCTACTACGGACGTCTTCAAAACTATAAACGCTGAGCAGCCGTTTTTCATGAATATATTCTATTTGACCCAGTGTAAGTGTCACTGACATCTTGCCACCAGTAAATCGCGGTAATTTCAGCCACTTAGATACCTTGAGCCCCCTCCTGTAATTCAGGGTTCAAGTTTAAAGTTAATTGCCATGGCAACGGCTATTAGTGTCACCAAAGCAATTTTGTGTGAGATTTTACCTGTGTTTTTTTTTTTGACAATTTTAAATAAACAACGCAGCACGCGTGAATATTTGTTCGTCCGAATATATACCTGCCAGCCAACACATTTGATGTCACTCATTAAAGTAAACATTTGCAGAGCGTTTTAGGTTGTTAAATTGCCATGAAATCGATCATAATCCATAAACATAATCAAGTATACCCTTTAGGAAAAACTGGGGATAGTGAAATTGTCTACTTCATTGCAGATATAATTATGGTAAATTGAAATTCTGGGGCAAATGATTGAAGTGAAATTATGAGTTCGCCGGATTCTATCAAAGCAAATTTATAATGTGGTTTCCATAAAAACGCAGCAATGAACGAAAGTTGTGTAGAGCAATCCCAAGTAAAGTTGAAATTTTAGTGGAATAGTCAAAATAAGTAGTAGTTTGGCCATCAGCAACAACTGATACTGGATAAAATTGCACGAATCAAGCACCAGTTCGGTTCTAGCGAGGAAAATTAGCATTCTCTAGAATAACCAGGAGCACAATCCACCAGTTGAATGCGTCGAAAAGAAAGGAAAACCGAAGTACTGAAGCCACTAAAGGGTCACCATTCGGTATGCGTGAATTTCCTTGCTGGTTATTTAGAATATAAAATTGGGCGCGATTTATACGTATAGGTACCCCGCGACAAAACAATAGCGTATCTACAGTTTGACTTATTTTGGTCATTTTTATTTTTCCCTTGAATGTTCATTATTTTTATATAAAAGTATAATTATTTAACAAAAAAGCACTATGAATCTAATTTTTTAATTTTGGTCAAAAATTAGGGGAATTTCATAATATTTTCATTCAATTTACACGGCTTGAATTACATTGTTAACAAATATAAAATAAAATTTATAAAGTTTTATAACTTCAACGGAATTTTCTACTAATTCAAACTAATCTACATTAGTAAGCAGACAAACGGCATTTTCCAACGCACGCATTTGAATATAACTCCAAAAGTTTATGGAATTCCACTATGAAACTTTCATGGTGCACTGAGCATAGTCTGAAATGATCTGAGCATAGTCATTAAAATGGGAAAAAGCTCCGAGGGGAAAATTTTTCAAAGCTGACAAAAAAATATTACACTGGAACATTTTTTTTTTTTGTGAACATTTTTAAAAATGTTTAATAAGCACATGTATTTTATCCTAAAAGCTAGTACTAACTTCACAGCCATAAAATTTCACCAACAATATGCATTTGGCTTCCCGTGAAATATTGCTAGCAACATTGACTGTCCAATGAGAAGAAACGTCAAATTTATGAGCAACGCCCCAGAAGCAATTGGTTAGTTTTGGTTAAGAAAGGATTTACAAAAAAAATTAATACACATACATTAGGGCGGGTCGATTTAAAAATCGCTCATTGCTCTGGGTACATCAGAATTCGTTTTAGAGGTATGGTTCCTTCGGCAAAGTTTCTTATTTTGATCCTTAGAATATGATTTTCACAGAGCAATGGGCGATTTTTTTGCCTCCCCGCAAATCGACCCGGCCTAACATACATACATACTCGTATATGTATCTTGGCGTAAGAATATAAAGAAGAGTTACATGCACTCTTGAGAAGACATTTCACTTAAAAATGTCATACCTTCAGAGTACTCAAACTCAGGCGCTTCACTGGCAAACGAAATGGCAGTTTTCGCTCAATTTTAAATAACATTTTCTGCATTTTAAATAGGTGTGAGAAAATGTTGCTAGCATCATGTTATTGGTATGTTGCACAGTGTTTTCACGGTGTGAACTTAGTATTACTTTCTTGTGAGAGGCATGCGAAATTTCACGCAAACCATTTCGTATAGATTTTGACAGTCATTTCACGTGGAACGCGAGCTTAGTACAATGCGATGCATAAAAAAATAAAAATAGGAGAAATAAAAAAAATTGAATTTAAAAAATAAAAATAAACAACCAAATTAAAATATAAAAAAAAAAAAATTAAAAAATATAAAATAATTTAAAGTAAAAAAAAAATAAAAAATAAAAAATAATTTAAAGTAAAAAAAAATAAAAAATAATTTAAAATAAAAAAAATTAAAAACTCAAAACAACATTTATAAATATTTTAAAAAATTGAAAAACTCAAAATTGTAAATTTTCTTTTCAAACTTTTTCGTTTACTTCTTTTTGTACTAAAACTTCAAATAAAACAATTTTCAGAAAAATTAAATACCATGTCCCACATACTTCCGTCAAGGGCTAATTAGTTTGATTCGCATGAAAGTTGAAAGTAGCTTTCAAATGTGCGATATTTTTTTATGCGGAGAAAATACAAAATATCGTCAAGGAAAAAAATTATCAAAACTGAACGAAAATTTGAAGCGATTTCAAATTTGCACTTTGTTACACTCAAATATAATGAGTTATAGAACTGCGTACCCAGACTTTTTTAAGAAATTCTGATTACAAACTTTGAAATTTTGATAAAAATTGATCAAACCAAAACAGAAATTGGTTTCATTAAGAAAAAATAAAAATAATTGAATAATTGCCCTGTTACACTTCTGTTAGGTGTTTGGCCAAACTCCTCCTCCTCGATTTTTCAAATAATTTTTTTTAACGGCTGCGTTATCCTGTAGATTATTCATCAACTTCTAATACATTTTTTATAAATTTTTTTAGCTAATACTTTTCTCAGGAACATTTTTTTGAAGAGCTCCTTTTTTCCGACTGCGACACCCTATAAATAAGTTATCAATCTTTAATAATTTTTTTTAAATAGTATTTTTATCAAAAAAGAATTTTGTTAAGGCTCTCCTATTTTCGTCAATTTTTCTTTTAAGGACTCAGGCACCTTATCAACCTTTAATAAACGTATTATTAATTTTTTAACTAACATTTTTATAAAAAACAGTTTGTAAGTGTTTCTATTTGCCTAATCTTTCCTTTTAACGACTGCGTTACCCTGTAGATAATTTATCCACCTTTAATAACTGTTTTATAAATATTTTAAGTGCTCCTATTTCCCAAATTTTTTTTAACGGCTGCGTCACCCTGTAGAAAATTTATCAACATTTTATACATTTTAAAGAATACTTTTATTAAAAATAATTTTTTTAAGTACTCTTATTTTCCAAAATGTTTCTTTATCGGCTGTGTCACTCTGTAGATAATTTATCAACCTTTAGGAAATGTTCTTTAAAGCTTTTGACTCATATCTTTCACCAAAAGAAAAAAAATTTAATGCTCTTATTTGCCTAAATTTTTTTTTTTTTTAACAGCGGCGTCTCCCTGTCGGTCATTTGTTAAGCTTCATGTGAAAAAGTTCCATTTCTAATATTTTCGGATTAATTTAAATGCCATCAGTTGGGACTTACTCCTTAACAAATTGCCCGGTCGCAGCTTAGCGTATGCCGGCAGTCACCTCAACCCATTGCCATCTAAGCTTTGGCTAACTATTATTAGTTTTCGAAAGAAGGATCCCGTAAATAATAGTTGCATCACAAAATAAAAACCATTTTTTGCCAACCTTTTAGTTAATAAATCCAAAAATTTGTAGACAAAGGCTTTACGGCTTTTGCTGTCACTGTATTGTGCGTCTTAATGTTGTTCCACAAATTGGCTTCCCAAGTTCAGGTTTTTCCTGCAGGCTTTCTAGTTATACACATAAGTATGGGTGTATGTGTATTTGACTGCTGCTGTCAGCTCATATCAATCAGATATCAAATGTCATTTAAGATAGCATTGTCTATTAACCTACCAAAAAATAAAAAATGAATACAGTGACCTGAAACTGTCTTTTTGCACTACTGATGAGTTCATTTTAAGTTTTACATAAATGACTACTTCGACAAGTTACTTGTTGTAATTGTAAACAGACATGGATTTATTTTCCCAAAAAAAAAAATAATAAAATTAAATTAAAATAAAGAATCAATAATAATAATAACAACAACACTTAACAACACAACACATGGATTTAATATTAAACACAAAAAATCTACAGAACACAGAATAAACCACTTACTATATATGGATGGCATTAATCTATACGCGTCAACACAGGCCCAGTTAAAGAACCTACTTAAAAGCACAGAAGAATTTTCAACAGATATAAGAATGCAATCCGGAATAAGTAAATCTAAAGCACAACCCGTGGAGAGAGGAAGATGGGTAGAAGCACAAACAGAAAAAATTGGTAATCAAATCATAGACAATTTACAAGAAAACGAAGCCTATAAATATTTGGACTTAAAACAAAGCATCAAACTAGACCATACAACTATTAAAGGGTTATACGCAGTTATGAAGCAAATAAAAGACGGGTTGTCAGGGATTTATCCTGAAGAAACTTCAGAATATTTTAATTTGAAAATTTTTGGCGGTTATAAAAGCATCCTTCAAGAACGTAACAAAATTTTTTATTTATGAAAATGTTGATTATAAAGCACGCTGCAGGCGATTTCCGGAACCTCCTTTAAAAAAAGACGATTTACGGTGTACATCGTAACTCAGGATTGGATTATCTGAAATCAAAAAACCAAACAAATTTTGTTAATATATTAGATTATCTAGTAATTAATCGTTCGGCTAATCAAAATAGTTAATTTTCACAAAATGGCAGCTTTTAAAAGAAATGATTTCGATTTTTACGTTAAAATTTGGCTGTAAATTGATTATAAAATGGAAAATAAGTATCAGATTTACAAAGGGAACGATTAATTACTAGAAAATGTATCTTTAAAGATTGAGTTAAAACGGTTGACCGATCAAACAAGCCGTTTTCGAGATATCGTGTACACCGACTTGAAAAATGCCGTTTTGAAAAAAACACGTTTAAAGTTTCAATACCTACCTTAAAACGTGCCGAGGCATCTCTACATATTTAGGTATAACTCCGAAAGTATTGCTTAGATCTACTTCAAATTTCGTGCGTATACTTTTGAATATATGTACATTACAAAAATGCAATAAAAAAAATCGATTTTTTTGAAAGTCATAACTGCGTATAACCCCTTAAAAAACAACTTGCAACACACACATGAAAAACGTCTCAAACAAATCCTTAAAACATATTTGAATTCCAAAAGTCTTACCAAAGCCATAAATAACGCAATCCCCATAATACCATACTCATTTGGGATCATACGTTGATCTAACACAGATCTCAACAACATAGAAATAGCAACTAGAAAACAGATGATTACGAGGAATTACAATACCAAGAACAGAAGGAGGCAGATGCGTTATAGACATTCACAACTCGCACAACAATCAAATAAATAATCTGAAATATTTTTTTCCGAAACCAAACATCTAATTTACATAGAGCAATAGTTATAGCAGGCAAAAACTTTTCCCCACTAAACCTTCACAACACAGACCATATAATAACATGTACAACAATAGATGAAAAAAAGCAATTTGATAGACATTTATAGTACACATAATGCGAGACCAACGTTGGCCACAACAACAGCTACACCTTGCTACAAAAAGGAGAACTTTATACTGAAACTGAGGGATTTGGATAATGTTATCCTCACCAAAAACTACCAAAAATACATTTTGAAAGATCCCAACATCTCAGATGATAAATGGCGCAGATTCCAAATACACACAGAAACGATAGACCACATAATTACAGGATGTCCTGTACTTGCCGATACCCCGAATACACAGAAAGGCATAATATAGTGGGGGGAGTAGCATGTGACGATAATAATAATAATAAATAAGTAAATAAAATAAAAACAAAAAGTAAATAATTAAATTGAAAAAAAAAAAAATTAGAAAAGTAAAACAAATAAATATAAATAAAAACAAAACGGAACTTATTTTATTTATTTCTTTCTTTCTAAAAAAAAAACAAAAACCAAATAATAATAGTTAATAAATAAAATAAAATAACAAAATAAATAGAAAAAAATTAATAAAATAAATAAATACATATCGCTCATTTACTTCAACAGTATTATAACTCAAAAAACAAGATTTTTTAGTTAAATGCGAAAAAATGTGCTCAATATCATGGTTAGTATTGTATAAAAAAGTATTTGTGATTAGTACAATAGAAAATTGAGCGCGTGAGATGAAAATGTGCCGTTATTCCACTTGGTGCGACAACGGCATCGACACATTTCAGTATAACTTCAGTCGTCGTCGTGTAAAGATTATTAGTTTTTCCGAAAAAACGATATATTTTGAATTACAGCGATTTATTTGAAAAGGTAGTTATATTTTTCGTGTTGCTAATTTTCATGTAAACTATATTATTTCGCGTTGTGACTGTACTGCTGAAAAATGTTAGTTCCTCATAATTTGCGCAATACAATATGTGACGTTGTTGTTGAAAACAAATTAATTACGTAATTAGATATTTTGCTTTGTGACGTTTTCTTCGTAAAAAAATGGGCTCTGTAGAAATAGCGATTTTGTTTTAATAAAAAATATGTCATTATTTACGGAAATTGTATCCGCTATAATGTAAAACAACTTCCAATAACGCAAAATGATACGCTATTGCTGATAATAAATGACGAATTTCGACTTTTTTAGCAATGTTTTGTTTGGGACGAATCCAATGGAAAACGTGGAGTTAACGAATTAGGAACATACGTTTTTGAATACATTAAAAGTTTGGTAAAGACTGATGAAGATGAAATAATATTTTATTCCGATAATTGTGCTGGACAACAGAAAAACAAGTTCATGGTTGCCTTGTATTTATACGCCGTTCGCTACTTGGGTATAAAGTCCATCACCCACAAGTACCTCATCAAAGGCCATACCCAAAACGAAGGTAACTCAGCACATTCCCTTATTGAGAGAGCAACTAAACGAATCCTTAAAAGTGGTCCAGTATACACCACAGACTCATTCATTACTATAATTCGATCAGCAAAGAAAACAGGCCACCCATTCTTAGTGCAAGAAATGTCTTATGGAGACTTCTTTGACATCAAATTACTCTCTAATGACATGGGTCCATTGAATATGGGAGAAATTAAACTCTCCTAAGTGAAAATCTTGAAGGTTCCCCGAGAGTCACCCAACTCTGTGCTTTTCAAAACATCATCCGCTGAGGAGAAGTTCAGAGAAGCCACTATAATCAAATCGAAGAAGAAACATAGCATATCGATTGATTTACAACAAGCCTACCACTCCAAAATCGGAATTCCTAATAATAAAAGAGAAGATATCAACGAATTAATTAAAAAGAACTTGATTCCACGTTTTTATCAAGAATTTTATAGCAATTTGTGATTAAATTTTCTCTGTATTTTCCTGTACTTATTATTAGTACCATTTTTAAAAACTGAAAATGAAGTTCATATAAAAATATGTTTTAATGCTATGAATTTTTGTATTTTATTTTTGTTTCAGTTAAAAAACCTCGTTCATATAAAAATATGTTCTAATGCTATGAACTTTTCTATTTAATTTATGTTTTAGTTAAAAAACTTCGGAAAGAAAATTTCTAAATGTAAAAATATTGTATTTTATTTCTCAACAATAATGACACATTTACTTTATGACGGAGAAATTTCTATATTTTTTCAGAAAGAATGACATAATTCAAAGCAGAAAAGTTTTTGTTCAAGAAAAAGTAGCAAATCGCTCATTTCGGTCGAATTTTCTTCTATAATGTATACTACATATGACATATCACTAGTTTGCGACTTTAGCATTTATTTAACCCACAAAAGAAACCTGAAATCTATAAATTGCTTTCCTGAATAATTTTGGTTTTTGAGTTATGACACTATTGAAGTAAATGAGCGATATGTAGAACAATAAAATAAATAAATAAATAAAATAATACAATAAATAAAAATACATAAAATAAACAAAACTAGAGAACCTAATAAAAAATGTATTCAAAAAAAATAATAATAAATATATAAAAATTTAAATTATTTAAAAAAAAAAAATAGAAAATAATTAATAAAATAAATAAATACATGGAACAAAAACACACAAAATAAATAAAAACAGGAAAACCTAATAAAAAATGTATTCACTTTCTTTCTTTCTTTCTCAAATAATAATAAATAAATAAAATAACAACAAAAAATAAATTAATTATTAAAAAAACAAAAAAAGAAAAAAATTATTAAAATAAATAAATACATAGAACAATAACACATAAAATAAATAAATAAAATAATACAATAAATAAAACAAGAAAACAAGAAAACCTAATAAAAAATGCATTCATTTTATTTCTTTCTTTCTCAAAAGAAAAAAAATAATAATAAATAAATATATAAATAAATTAAAATAAAAACAAAAAATAAATAAATAAATTTGACCTAACAAAGGTATGGCGTCTTTAGCTTCCGTCAAATGCGTTCGGGTTGATTGTGACAAATCATATTTTTGCATTTATTTGCTTAAAACTAACAGTCAATCTAATAAAATTAATTTTAAGTAACATTCACTTAAAATAAATGGCACTAAGTCAAAAAATACTTAAGGGATTTCACCCACTGTAAAAATTCCAAAATATATGTTTTCTTTGTTAAAAAAAGATACTTTTAAACCAAAAATTTCTAACTGAATAATTAAGGTGGCCACTGAGAAATTAAAACAATTTTTTGATTACTTAAACGGGTTAAGGTAGGGAAAATGTCTAAATAGTTCCACTTTGAATTCTGGCGCAGGCAAGTCCAATGGGCAATCTGATGCTTATTAAACAAAAAAATATTAAACTATATTAGCTATTCTCGAAACTAAATTTTTCAAGCTGCCCAGACTCATAACTCAAACAAATTATGACCGATGGCTTCCATAATCATTTGCTTTCCCTTTCATAATGTGAAATGCTATATTTTTGACAATTTCTTTAAAAGAGGCTCATTTTTGTGGTTATCACAATCTTTATTTTACATGAGCACAACCCCCCCGCAACACGTTACACACTTATATTGGAAGCACACTGGATACATACAACTACATATACATATATGTAAATATAGAAGTGCTGGCTGTTCAGAGGAAAATACGCATTTCGAAGTGGCACTCAACTTTTGAATTGCATATTCATAATTACATTCTGCAAGGAAGTACGGCAGGATTTATAGCTTTTTTCACAAACAATTTTCGGCTGCTCTTTTTTGAAAATTGTAAAAAAATTCTCAAAAAATCAATTTTTCAAAAATATCACACGTTGTTCTATAGCTATTGGCATTTTTATCATAATAAATTAATAATCGCTTGTCAATGAAAAAGTCTGGAAAGGAAAGTTGGGCCGTCTTAAAAAAATATTTCAAGCAGATCAATGCAAAGATGTGCAATCAAAAACCGTTTTTTACATTTTATTTATTTCCATAAGAAATGTAAAAATGATATGACTATTTTCTGCGCCAACACAAAGATCTCATACCTGAACATTTACTGCTTCCTCGCCCAACTGCTCGTACATGTCTTTCCTTTACTTTAGTTTGTAGACTCACAGAACCAATAAATTGCGCGTTTCAGCACGATAAAAAATAGAAATAAATAAAAAATTTTCGACGAATAAGCATTGATGGGAAATGTCCCGCTTGCTTTTTAATTTTTATAAAAGTAAATTTTCCTGTGGCAAGCCCTGAAATTTTATACGCAAACACACCTTAAAAGCAAAAAATATTTGCAGGTGCTATACATATATACATACGAGTATATATGGTTTAATTTACAATTTAAACAAAAATATGTCCTGTTTGTGAAAGCGAAAACAAAAACAAAAAAAGCTAAAAAAAAACACAAATGTCATGAGGAGCGGCATTATTACTATGACATTAGAAGAAATTTGCAAATTAATTTGAATTAGAAGAGAATTGATGTTCATAAAAGGAGGGGCACCTGAGTCTGATATGGAATTACTGAATAACTTTGACAATTTTATTTGCGCAGTGGCGGTTCTAGCGAGGTGAGATTATTACTAATAGGAAATTTTAAATCTCACTGTATGTCTTATACACAACAGGCAGAGAACGTTAATGTATAGAGAAGTCTCAATGACAGGAACGTATGGAATTTCGAGGGGTACTCGTTTTGCGCACGGGATACACCACAGCAACATTTTTCACCAAAAGTTAACAGTAAGGGGCTGAATTATGTAAATTTAGCAGCAGTCGATAAGAATTTGTTGGTGATTAGAAGCAAAGAATGTTAGGTAGCTTTTTAATATGACCTGTATATTTGAATTTTTCCAAATCATCCAAAATTATATATGTACATATGTTATGTCTGTCTGTCTGTCTGGTGTCTGTAAAACTTTGTTAATTCCCTTCAACTGAATCAAAATCCTCTATAGAAAACGCTTCATTATCAGGCGCACAGGAAGATGGCACATGCAAATGTAAATTTGTGAATTTATATACACATAGTAGAAAAAGTCTGCGTTCACCTATGCAAATATTCTTTGCATTAGAAAAAGTTCAAAACAATAAATATTTCAGAATTTTTTTTTAATGAGTTTTATCAAGTTCACTTAAACGTAACTATCACACATATTTCGCTACCAATAACAAAGTCAAATTTAAAATGAGATCACATAAAATTAAAAAGGCCATTCAAACTAAACGGAAAAAGTTTGCGTTCACTTCAATAATAATAAAATAAAAGGCTTAAGATCATAGAAATGTTTTAAAATTAATAGCTAGTTGGATATCCCCGGCTTTTTATGACTTCTAGGAGGCGTCTTTTCATTGATCCAACTAGGTTGGCTGTTATTTCTGGACTTATGGGTTCCCATTCCTCTTTAAGCGCGTTCTTAAGCATTTCCTTTGCTAGTTATTGTACGCTCTCGTATTTTTTTTTTCTAGAACGTCCCATAAGTGCTCAATGGGGTTAAGGTCAGGTGATTGTGGGGGTGTGCGAAGTTGTTTTGGAACATTATACAACAACCACAACCCAACAATCTCTGCTGTGTGTTTCGGGTCGTTGTCCTGTTGGAAAACAAATCTTTCACCGAGTCCCAGTTTGATTGCACTTTCTCTCAAATTCGTTTTTAAAATATCGAGATAATCATGTCTGTTCATTATCGACTCAAAAAACTGCATATTTCCAACGCCCGAACTAGCCATACACCCCCATATCATGGCCCCTCCTCCCCCATGCTTTACCGTAGGTACCAGATTTTGCTTTCCAAGTGCCGTTCCGTTTTTCCTCCAAATAATTTTACGACTTTTTATCCCGAAAATGCAAAACTTGCCCTCATCTGAAAAAATCACACTATTCCAAAACTCAGGTGGCTTGTTTACGTATTCCTTGGCGAAAGCCATCCGCTTAAGTCGATTTACTCGCGATATGAAGGGTTTTTTTCGGGCCACTCTGCCGTGAAATCCGATTATTTTTCGAATTTTTCTTACTGTATCTGGATGTACTTTCTTTTGGTATTTTACTTCTATGTCTTTTGAAATTCGGCTTGCTGTTAGTCGTGGATTAGAATTCACAAGAATAGTTATGTTGCGTTCTTCTCTTTCCGTCAGTTTTTTTGGACGCCCAGAACGAGGCTTAGACTCCAAACAATTCGTTTGCTTGAAGTTGTTTATCACTCTTTGGACCGAGGAGTATTGCCTCCCAGCAATTTTCGCGATTTCCCGATAGCTCATACTATTTTGCCACAAGCTTACAATGATTTTCCTTTCACCAATATCTATTTCTTTTCGCCTTTGGTCCATAGTAACAAAAAATGTATTTCTAATATCAATTTTTCCCTCTTTAGATTTGTTCTTAACCGCGTCAACTACATGAAAGATTTAAAATTTAATTTAACGTAATTGCCATGCAAATAATCGTCACTATTCGAAATGAACGCACACTTTTTCTGCTTAGCCTATTTAAGTAACTGTACTACAAACCCGTTATCTGAACACGACGCAGCTCAAACTCCAAAAAATTTTGTTCATAACCTCTATGAATAATTTTCTTTGAAATAAGTGAAAAGAAATAACTGAGAGTTTTAAGATAAACACGTTAAATTATTTTAATACTTTATAACAGTGGTTGAACGCAGACTTTTTCTACCATGTGTACATTTGCGCATATGTATATGCTGTGTGTATGTGTGCTCACCAGCCACAGCTCAAGATAAAACGGTACAACTTCTCAAGAAATCCAGCGCGCATTCAAAGGCGCAGCGCACATTCATGGGCACAGCATTGTTTGTACAGTAACCTTGACATGTTTACAGGCACCTACAAATGCTCTGATTTCAGAGTAAGTTTCTAACTTTGCAGATATATGCATAGGTTTTGTGCACTTTTTATCAATTCAATTACATACGCAAAGTAATCTACTAATTACCTATTTGCCTACTATCAGTTAACATAAAATAATTGTTTCCAAATTTTCTCTTAGTATTAAAATATTCGAATCAGACCTTTTTTTTAAGCTACTTGTTTTCTTCTGCAACTTACTGTATGCTCATGCGCGCACATGACGCACAGCAGCTGCGGCTGTCGAGCATTTAGAAAGACATATTTACATACATATATTGATGCATACATATGTACGATGCCGCGGGCACTCGACTTGACAAAAATTGAAGATTTATCAAATATTGGCAAATAATTCTACGCGAAATATTCCAATATTGACTATTTTCGAATTGTCGAGAAAATTGGCATATGGGCGGCTCGTTTTATGAATGAAAGTACTTGCTTTTAGAACTATGAGCTCGAATTTATCAATGAATTTTTTGATGATGAGTTTTTGTTGCACAGTACAATAGTTGAAACTGTTCGGCGCCGCCGCGACTGTTCAGCGCTATGGCAACTAGAATGATGGCCGCTACGCCTGCGTCTATGACTGCATTTTGTTCTTGTAGTCGCTAGGCATAGAATTTTAGCTTTGAACGAATAAAGTGAGTGCCCTGAGTGTGCGGTTGTATGCACATGCCTATGTGTATATTAATAAGCATTGTTTTGCTTGAATTCAATTCACATATTTATATTTGCATATGCCATCTTCCTGTGTGCCTGGTAATGAAGCGTTTTGTATACAGAATTTATTGATTTGATCAATTGATATATATATAGATAGGTATAGTTAGGGATCAAGTGTGCATATACGCACATGCACACACGTCGATGCATATGCAGAAGAAGTTGTTTTAGCATTTGCAGGAATTCGATCATTCGAATATTTACACCCTAAATATTGCATGAAATATGATAAGGCGATGCTCGTGAGGTAGGTCATGTTGCTTCAGTGCACACATACATATATATTTAATAAAGATGCAATTGAACTTAGTTGTCCCATATATGCAAATACGTTTCTTTGAAGTTTTCCTTTATTTATTTTAATCTTTTATACTATCTAGAAAATGCATACATACAAATGTATGTATATTATTATTCCCTGTAAAAAAATGTAAATTGAAAAAAATTTGGTTTGCCAAAGGAGAGAACGTTCTCTGCAACAGGCATCTCTAATCGGCTTAGGCGCGTTTAGAAAGTTTCTCGACCATTGCACTCCGTTCACTCCCATTTTCAGAACCTTTGCCATCGTAGGGTGCAAGATGAACTTAAAAACACCTCAAAGCAGAAGATCCATCCAGTCTTCTCTTGTTGTTGTATCATTTCTGAGATTGATTGTCATCCACTTCTTAATAAAATTCCATTTAATGGTCCTTACAGGAAACTCGGACGGTCTTCGGCATCGCTAAAATAGTTGTCTTCGAAATCAGAATTTATTGAAACATTTTGACAAGTTCCGTTTTGAATTTTGAAAAACTAACCTCAGATTCATAATCAGTGACACCAAAAACTCTCACATCGAATGGTTATATTTAAATTCGTTCGCCGTATTGGATGTGAAATGCTTAATTTTGAAAAACTAACTAACTAATCTTGCTTGTTCCGGTAAGCGGACCCTCTAGATGAGTTCTTTATTCATTGCTACATCAACCATCTAGGACACTTGGATGCATTAAAGCCGGGTGACTTCAGTCTCAGGGAGTCTGGCTTGGCATTCGATTTTTTGAACAAATGGACCTCTTCAAACAATTGAAAAGTATTTAGCGTGCGCAACAACTCCATTCGGTTCTGCTATCTTGAGGAGCAAAATATAGCAGCACACTCCTTCAAGTCTCTATCACTATTCAAAGGCAATCTACTGCGATTAACGGCGCTTATGTGTCGTTAAAAATAATTTTATATCTACTGTAGCTACTATTAAGGGGGAGCCCGGTTTATAAGGTCAAAAAAATCAATTTTTTTTTTCGTTTTAAGCGATTCCTAATATATTTCAGAATATTCACACAAAGTTACAGAGCCTAATTTTCAATATTTCCGTAGATACAAAGCCAAAGGCAGGCGAGCGTTAGGTAGTTACGCTGTGACCGGACAGCTATAGTACAAACTTTATCTTCTTTTCTCGACTTTTCATTTTTATGGTTTCTTTGAATTGGCGTACATGAATGAAAAAAAACTAATTAACCTTTTGAAATGAATCATAGCTTGTTCCCTTCAGTATTAAATTCTCTTCTATTTGAACTAACAAAACCAAGTTGAAGTGAATTTTTTTTTATAGAAAGGCATTTTTTTTTCTTTAAAACGTCCAAAAAGTTGAAATTTTGGAATTTCTCTCAGTTTTCTTAGTTCATCTAGAATAAAAAATCATGATAATTAGAAATCCATTTGAATTTTTTGCTTAGATAATAATTACGAGCTGTATCTTGTACGCCAGTTGGATACTCCATCGTTGCAGCGCTCTACTAATTTCTATGTTAAACATTTTTTTCAACTTATTTTAACCAGTCCAAAAATGTTTTATACTTTTTAAATGTTCATTAAAAGATAGAAAAAACTTTGCAGTGCTAAATTAATTTTTCCTTAAAAAAAATCGCAAAGAGATGCAATTTTTAGACCTCATAAACCAGGCTCCCCCCTTAAGCTGAACTACATAGGTAATGCAAAACAAAAATATTAAAAATGTATTGTATAAAAAATTTATAGAGCAAGCAGCTTATTTAAAGGTAATATTTTTGGTCGCCCAGGTAAAAGTAAATAACAAGCTAAAAACTGTAGGGTTATCGATTTTTTCCCTTCCACATATAAAAACGAAATGTGATACAAATCGCGCAGATATAATGAAATTCATATATTCATTAACTCTTTATACTTTTTCCATACACTCCCAATCGCATCAGAAAGTGGGTCAGCCACCAACAAATCAAAAACCTGAATTCATCCTACTGTAAATTGTATACGCCGCTCTCCATTTTACCGTATTAATATTCCCCATTTCATTTACATTTCTTAATTGGCCACCATTTATAAGGGGAACTATCTCCACACATGTGAATGTATTTAAGACACGCAATGTGCTGCACACACCACACACATGACGCTATATTGTATTTACAAATGTACAAAAAACACCAGTGATCGACCGAAACGACCTTGACAGACTGACCAAAACAACAAGCAAAGAGAGATATACACACGTAAACACGCACACGCACACAAGCACAGCATGAATGTTAATAAAAAATATAAATAAAAAATCATTTCACTGTCGATGAGCGATGACATAACTGTTGCTACTACGAAGAGTCGGAGCCAAAGCGACAGCAACACACACACACACGGACACTTTTAACATCATCGCTGTAGCAGCTGACGAGCATTTCGGCAATCATCACTCACCGGCCTATGCATTTTTGTCTTCGCAGACGTCTGATAATAGTGGCGCACTGTCGCCAGCTTCAAAATGTCTTGCCAAATAAATCGCTTTAACGGTAATTCCAAAATATTTATGAAATTACCTATTATAACAAACTGTTAACTGCAATCGCATTGAAATGGACCACTTACAATGTGCTCTGTTTCTGTTAGTCTTTTTTTTGAATAGCCGAGAGTGTATTTGGCAATGCGCCAGATGAATATAAGAAGAGAGAAGCATAAATAGTATGAACAGGTGTGGGGAGATGGAGAGAGGGAGAGAAAGAGAGAGCGAGGGGGAAAAAAGCGGTGGGAAAATACAAGAAATACAACAATTGCC
Source organism: Anastrepha ludens (assembly GCF_028408465.1). Taxonomy (NCBI): domain Eukaryota; kingdom Metazoa; phylum Arthropoda; class Insecta; order Diptera; family Tephritidae; genus Anastrepha; species Anastrepha ludens. Next base: position 106,851,773 of record NC_071499.1, read on the forward strand.
AAAGTTGTTGACACGCGAGCTATTCCAATGGAAGTTGTAGTGGTTTTAGTTGCTAAAGTGGTAAGTGGTTAGTGGAAGTGGGTCAAAAAGCCGGTTCAATGGTATGAGTATTTAGTTGTTTACATATACATGCACGCATTTGTACAATGCATACCATGAATTACCACAACGGTTGCACTCAAGTTGTCCTCTTCCCTGTGCATAGCTATGTGTTTGTAAATATCTGCGTACATAGGAGAAGGATTATTTAGACAAGCACTTAACTAATGAAATAAAGTGGAGTGGAATTTATTGCACAACGACAATAAAATAAAAAAGTATTATTTTAAATTAAAAAATAATAAAATGAACTAAAATGAACTAAAATAAAATAATAAAAACAAAAACAAAATAATAATAATAATACTGCCATGCTGATATAAATACCACATTTAGACTTTGAAAGCAAAGAGTTGAATATGTTTTTAAATAATTATTTTTTATTGGGGAAAAGGCAACATAAAAAATAAAAAACTTATTTACTTCCACTTTAAAACAAAAAAATTGTCAAAAAGAATTTCAGTTCTGATTTAATTTAGGAGATCTCTCACGAAACCTCCTGGACACATAAATAGCATATCCTAAAAAATTCCAAATAAAAGCAAAAATAGTAAACAAATCAGATAGTTAAGTAATAATATTGTTTTACCAGATTAGTATTTTGTACTATTATATTCACCGTTTTTGATTACCTCGTCAAGCCGTCGCCCCATGCTTTCTACAAGCTTGTGGTGGCATCTTTCCTTTGGAATCGAGTACCAAGCCTCCTCAACTGCGGCCACAAATCATCAAAATTTTTAAAATTTGTTATTTTTTGTTAGCGATTTTGACCTTAACGTCATTTCGCAAATTTTCTATTGGATTGAGATCAGGGCACTGCGCCAGCCAATCCATTACATAAATTTTTTCTCTTCTGAACCATTGCTTCACTGTCTTTGCAGTATGCTTTGGATCATTGTCCTGCATAAATGTCCAATTTAATGACATAAACTCAAACAAAAATAGCTCCATTTTATTCTGGAGTATATCCAGATACTGAAATCTATCAATTTTAGCAACCATGCGAACAATTGGCCCAACACTATGCCAGGAAAAAGCTCCCGAAACCATGATGCTTTCGCCGCCGTGCTTAATCGTCTTTTTTGTGAACCTAGGATTTAGCGCTTGATAATTTTTGGACGGCGTACAAAAGTTCCGGGGCCAGATGGGATCATTCCAAAGATGTTACAGGAAACCTTGGACTGTATCCTACCATGGCTAGAGGAAATTTTTAAAGCGTGTTTAAACTTAGGCCATATTCCAGATAGCTGGAAACTAGTCAAGGTCGTCTTCATACCAAAAGCAGGTAGAAGAGGGCATGAATCAGCGAAGGACTTCAGGCCAATCAGTCTTTCATCTTTCCTGTTAAAAACTTTTGAAAGACTTTGGATATGCACCTCAGAAGCTCTTTGGAGAGCTCTGGTATATCAACTGCACAACACGCATACCTTAAAGGCAAATCTACGGAGGCAGCGCTTCACGAGGTAATCCGCACAATAGAGGGCTCTCTAGAGAGCAAATATTATACCATGGCGGCATTCTTGGATATCGAAGGCGCCTTTAACAATGTTAGCACAGATGCCATCCAACGGGCGTTGATAGACCTGGAGGTGGACAGTTGCATTAGTAGTCATCTCCATGCTAGAAACCAGGATCATCAAAGCTAATATGGGTAATATCAACATAACCAAGAAGGTCCACGGGGGCACTCCACAAGGGGGAGTTTTATCTCCACTTCTTTGGCTATGTGTGATCAGCAAAATCAAAGCAGAAATTGCTTTATATGCCTGCAAACGTATGCTTGGAAGAAGATGGGGTCTTCAACCTAAGCATACATTATGGCTGTATAAGGCGGTTATACGACCCATTTTATCGTATGGTTCGGTAGTTTGGTGGAAAGCTCTAGGGAGAGAGTACAATACCAAATTACTCGACAGAATACAAAGATTAGCCTGTGCAATAACGGTCGGTGCAATCAGATCATGTCCTAGAGAGGCTCTCAATGCACTGACACACGTTATTCCAATAGGCCTACATATAAAGAAGAAGGGAACCATGAGTGCATTTAGGTTAAATGAAGCGGGTCGCTGGAAAGAAAAAACTTATGGTCACGCTAGTCTATTATCGCGACAAACTCAGTTAACCTCGGTGAGGACTGACTACATCGTCCCGATGGCAACGTTCAATAGGAATTTTGCCACACTCTTTCCATCTAAAAAAGAATGGAATAAGGGATTCTCTCTAAACAACTTCGATACCACAGTCTATACAGATGGCAGTAAAATGGATTGTGGTGTTGGAGCTGGTATATATTCTCATAGACTTGGAATTGAAAAATCTGTGCGTCTCCCTAATACCAGCAGCGTCTTCCAAGCGGAAGTACTAGCAATTGGGGAAGCCTGTAGGTTACTAATCGCAGATATCTCTTTCAAGGGCAATATCGCTATTCTTTCGGATGGCCAAGCTGCAATCCAGGCACTGGGTTCGGCTACTACAACCTCTAAAGTGGTGGAACAAAGCAGGAATAGCCTCACCATCTTGAGTGAAAACCATAAAGGTACCCTAATCTGGGTCCCAGGACATCGGAAAATTGAAGGTAACGAAAAAGTAGATGAACTGGTAAGAGGGGGATCTGCCATGAGCAACGCTCTTGCAAAATCGGTATTCACACCATTAGGTGCAGTTAAGAGTGCAATTTCCCTAAAATACCTTCGAATCGCAGATTGTAGATGGAGAGACCAGATGAAAAATTAACAGAACGTTATGGCCCACCTACAACCTTAAGCAATCGTCGGCATTAATAAACATGAAACGACGGGACACCTGTAGACTTACGGCAGTCATATCTGGCTTCTGGTCTATCGGAGAACAAGCCGCCAAAATGGGCATCCCTTACAACACATACTGTCACAGTTGTAAACAACCGGAAAAAAAAGAAACAATCTTCCATTTCCTCTGTGAATGCCCTGCCCTATGGAAGGACAGAATATTAACCCTGGGCAAACCGCTGTTCGAGAGTCTCGAGCAGCTGTCTGGCTTAGACGTCAACAACCTCATAAGGCAACAACGCAAAGGCAAGTCGGTGTTTGATGTCTTTTTAAGAGGAGTGCTTTTTTTCTCGATTCCAAAATATATTAAAATACAAAAAAATTATACAAAATAAATTAAAAAATAAAAACAAATTAAGTAAAGCCAACAAAAAGCATAATTAAAATAAAATTAAATACAACACAATTAAAGAAAAAATTAAATAATACAAATAAAATAAAACAAAGTAAAATAAAATACAACAAATTTAAATAAAATTACGAAAAAAGGACGAAATAAAACAAATTAAATAAAGCAAACATAACAAAATTATAAGATAAATAAAAGTAAATGAAAAATTAAGTAAATAAATCAAAAATATACTGAAAAATAAAATAAAAAATTAAATATAGCAAACATGAAAAATTGATTAAAATAAAAAAGGTATAGTTTATCAGAAATAAGAAAAACAATAAAACCAAAAGAGGCAAAATAAAAAATTGATTGATCTTGAGATTTCTTTGCTAAACACAATTTTTACAGATATTCTGAATTTGATGCCCTAATTTAAGTATAATTCTTAATTAGCCTGTATGAAATATGCAAATAAATAAATAAAAGAAAAGAAAAATATAAAAAAACGGTACAAGTAAAAAAATACAATTATAAAATAAAAATTAAGTAAATAAGTAAAAATAAAAATTTTAAAATTAAATTGAAGTAAAATTCATTACAAAAATATATAAAATAATTTAAAAGAATAAATACAAGGTGGCGTTCTTAAAATTTTATTTTAGGCGCTTAAAATATGCCAATAAATTCTACATATAATTATATTTACTTTTTCATTTAGTTGAAATTTAATTATAAATAAACATATTACAAAATCAAGGCACTAGCAGCGGAGGCTATCGGCCTGTTAAAATGAATACAAATTCATGATTGCAAACAAACCAAAACGCCTAAAATCAGGCAACAGATAAGTGGGGAACTATATCGCAGTATGGGGAAAAATTTGTTGCCTACTTTGAGGCTGAATGAGATACAGATAGAGGCTATTTCATTAATTAAACACACAAACATACAGTGGCCGACATAACTATGCATACCCTACCTAAGGGAAAATTCAAACACAAATATTTTTTCTATTATATGTATGTATCATTCAAAAACACAAATCAAAATATTTCAATTCCAAAAACAAAATATTATTTTCATATTTTTTTTATAAATGCTTAGAAACTTGTAGCGACAAAATTTGCGTACCCTTGTACCCTACTATAATAGTAAAAGTATTGTAATAACGTTATGCAAATGACTCAATACTTAGTCTTGCCGCCTTTTGCGTTAATTACAGCCAAAAGGCGGCGTGGCATACTGTGAACTAATCTCTTAAGAAGCTCTTCAGGTATTTTATTCCAGGTCTCTTGCAGTTTCTGGAAAAATTCTGCTTTCTTTGAGCGGCAACGTGATCGATCGATTTTTTCGTCTAAATATTGCCATAAGTGCTAGGATCGGATTTAAGACGGGGCTTTGAGCGGGCCATTCTAAAAGCTCTATTGAGTTTTACCTTAAGTATTCCTTTGCTACGCGACTGCTATGTTTGGGGTCGTTGTCTTGTTGATAGATGAAAGTGTGTCCAAGACCCATTCTTCGTGCCGAGGGCTCTAGGAATGTGCTTAGCATATTGACGTAGGACTCCCCAATCATTTTTCCTTCAATATGTACCAGATCTGATATACCGCTATAGGAAAAACAGCCCCAGATAAGCACACTTCCCCCGCCAGACTTAATTGTGCTTTGCACGCACTTTGATTGGAGCCTCTCATTACCTTTTCGCCACACTTTTTCTCTTATTTTTGTATTTTTAAACTCAAACTTACTCTCATCGCTCCATATAACCCTCTCCCAGAAAATCAATGGCATATTGAAGTACTTTTTGGCAAATGCTAGTCGCGCTTTCATGATTTTATTGCTGATGAAAGGGTTCCTGATCTTGTAATAACTAGAAACCCCTTCTTCACGAATTCTCAGCTGAATTGTTCGTTCGCTTACATTAATTTGAAGACTTTCTTTAGTAAACCTTGCCGAAGTTGTCGGGTCTTTCTTAATTTCCCTTACTATTTGAGTGTCATCGCGAGAATTGGTTACCCTTGGCCGACCTGTTCTTGGAGCGCTCGCAAAACCACCATTTTTTTTTTAAACATTTTATATCTCTCTGGATTGTTGACTTGCATATGTTATATTATATTTTTTAGCAATTTTGCCATACCCCTTTCCATTTTTGTGGTCCTGAACAATTAGTTTTCTTAAATCAAAGAATATGCTAAAAGTATATTTGTTGTAAAATACAAGATAAAATAAACAGCAAAAATTTGTTTCCATTACCTTTTCACTACGAATTTGGGAAATATTTAAAACGAAGCACAACACACGCGGATATTTTAGTGGTATGCACACTTTGTCGAATCCGAAAAGCAACTGAGACGCAATTAGTGAAAATTGTTCTGCCATGTGAAAAGATAACGGCACATTTTTAACGGCGCTGGTTTGCTAGCTCACACTTAGAAAAATAATGGGTACAATCTTAAATTCGAGGAGCAGCTTACGGACTTATTTCCATAACAAAATATTTCTTTAAGGGGTATTCATAGTTATGTCGGCCACTGTATATGCAGGGATAAAATATATAAATTTTACTGAATACAGAGATGAACACTGCATTAGAATATACAACATTAAACCCCTTCCCTTAGAACTTGCGTTATAAGCAAACTTAGTAAATTCTGCCTCTACTCACTAACCTACAAAAAAAAAAAACTAAGAAAGAATATAAAACTCTAAATAAACAAAAACACCAAAATACAAGCATGCAGCTTTATTTAAATTTATTTTTTAATAATTTGTTTTGAAAAAAGTTTAGAAAACCACAAAATTCTTAGTACAGCTACTACAAGTCTAGCGCGAAGTTCAGAGCAATACCTGAACCTGGGTTAAAATGGACACGTAAAATTTGCGAGGCTTGCTTTTTTAACTCTAAAAAGTGGCGTTAAAAGGTAGTATTTGTGGATAGTAGGCTCAGATTTTGGTTAAGCTGGATGGCTAAGAAATGGCACTTGAGTTATTATTTGTGAAAATAAAAAGTTCATATTAAAGTAATTCAATTATTGTGAACACTGTTGCAAATGTCTCTGAAAATTGGTTTATTTGCAAGGCTTTAGGATTATAAGAAATAAACTAAAAAAATGTGGAAAAAAATGTATAATTTGAGATTTATTTGTAAGTGAAACCTATTTTATCATTTTTTTTTTAATTAAAATAGATTTAAAAAATATTTTTTTAACTACTTTTTGGTTAAAAATTGTTGTGAATAGTGTTAAAATTTTTGTGAAAAAAAATCGATTATTTTTAAAAGTTTTTCTATTACTTTTGTGTTAAATTTTTGCCAGTTTTGAAATTATTTTTATAGTTTTGCCATTTATATGTAGCTCAGATTAGGCACAGTAATCCCTAAAAAACAATTTTTTTTTATTTTTTTTTTACTTTTTTGTTAAAATTTTGTTCAAATTGATTGAACTGAAAGAATTTTCAAAACTATTTAATAATATGAATTGATATTGAAAATTTGTGTATAGAGTTCTTTAAAGTGCAACATATTCAGTTTTACAATTTTTTTGTTTTGTTTCTAATTAAAATAAAAAAAATTTTAATTACTTTTTGATTAAAAAATTTTGTAAAAAATATTTTTTTTTACTGTTTTGTTAAAAAATTGTTATCAAAACAAATTCCTTTTAATTACTTTTTTAATATAATTTTTGCGAAAAAAATTTATTTTCAATTACTGTTTTGTAAAGAGAATTTTTTTATGATTTTTCAAACAAATTTTTCTTACTTTTGTCATTTATAGCTGATCTGATATTCGGCTTAGTGATCTTAAAAAAAAATTTACTGTTAGCTACATTTTTATTAAACAAATTTTTATAAAAACAAATTGTTTTAATTACTTTTGTGTTAAAATGTTTGTGAAAAAAAAAAATTCGAGTTGCTTTTTTGTAAAAAGTTTTTTTTATAATTTTTCAAACAAAATTTTTCTTACTTTTGTTATTTATAGCTGATCTGATATTAGGCATAGTAATCTTTAAAAAAAATTTACTGTTCAGCTATATTTTTATTAAACAAATTTTTATAAAAACAAATTCTTTTAATTACTTTTGTGTTAAAATGTTTGTCAAAAAAAAATTTCGAATTACTTTTTTGTAAAAAGAATTTTTTTTATCATTTTTCAAACAAATTTTTCTTACTTTTGTCATTTATAGCTGATCTGATATTAGGCTTAGTGATCTTAAAAAAAAATTTACTGTTAGCTACATTTTTATTAAACAAATTTTTATAAAAACAAATTCTTTTAATTACTTTTGTGTTAAAATGTTTGTGAAAAAAAAATTTCGAATTACTTTTTTGTAAAAAGTTTTTTATCATTTTTCAAACAAATTTTTCTTACTTTTGTCATTTATAGCTGATCTGATATTAGGCTTAGTGATCTTTAAAAAAAATTTACTGTTTAGCTACAGTTTTATTAAACAAATTTTTATAAAAAAAATACTTCTAATTACTTTTGTGAAAAAAAATTTTTCGAATTACTCTTTTGTAAAAAGATTTTTTTTATAATTTTTCAAACAAAATTTTTCTTACTTTTGTTATTTATAACACAATTTTACGAAGAAAAACTCTTTTTAACTCCTGTTTTGTTAAAATTTTGTGGGGAAAAATTGTTTTCCATTCCTTTTTTGTTAAAAATTCTTATGAAAAAAAAAATGTTTTTTGCAATTTTTGAAAATTTTTCTTCGTTATTTTTTCCATTTATAGCGGGGACTAGGCTCAGTAACGCTAACAAAATTTAGTTTTCAATTACTTTTTGGTTAAAAAACAAAAAAACAAATTCTTCTTAAATGCTTTTTTTTTTTGTTACAATTTTTGTGGAAATTTTTTTATACAATTACTTTTTTGTTAAAATTTTATGCAAACAAATTCTTTTTATTTAATTTTTTGTTACAATTTTTGTGAACATTTTTTTTTCTCAATTACTTTTTTGTTAAAATTTTATGCAAACAAATTCTTTTTATTTAATTTTTTGTTACAATTTTTGTGAACATTTTTTTTTCTCAATTACTTTTTTGTTAAAAAATTGAATGAAAACAAATTCTTTTTGATTACCTTTTTGTTAAAAAATTTTGTGAGAAAAGTCTGCTTTGCTTTTTTTGAAAAATTTTCTCTGTTTTTGTCATTTATTGGTGAGATTAGGCTGAGTAAGCCTAAAAAAATTTACTTTTTTGTTCAAAAATTTTGTAAAAACAAATTGTTTATAATTACTTTTTTGTTAAATTTGTTGTTAAAAAATGTTTCTATTATTTTTTGTTAAGAAATTTTACTTTTATTTTTTGTTAAAAATTTTACTATTATTTTTTGTTAAAAAGCTTTGTGAAAACACTTTGCTTTTTTTGAAAAATTTTCTCTGTTTTTGTCATTTATTGGTGAGATTAGGCTGAGTAAGCCTAAAAAAATTTACTTTTTTGTTCAAAAATTTTGTAAAAACAAATTGTTTATAATTACTTTTTTGTTAAATTTGTTGTTAAAAAATGTTTCTATTATTTTTTGTTAAGAAATTTCACTTTTATTTTTTGTTAAAAATTTTACTATTATTTTTTGTTAAAAAGCTTTGTGAAAACACTTTTCTTCACATTTTAAAAAAAGTTTAATTTTCGTCATTTATAGATGAGAATATGATGCTCACTTTTCGTTATATTGAAATGCGTACAGCGAAACCAGGTGAATAGAATTCATCCTTGCCGTGAAACGGTGAAAAACCAGTGCAAAATACGGCTTTATAGAAGCGTTAGCATACGTACACATATGTATATTACGCCTGCTTGCCAATCGCTCGAAGCATCGCTACGTGGATGTATGTGGCTACGGATAAATCACTGAAAAATCCTCCTCCACTCTTTACGCTGCTCTCTAAAGACTCGTTCGTTGCTTGCCTAAGCATATCTTCTCATTAAAATACAAAAATCCCATCCTACACTTACTAGAAAATTAAGTGCAAATTTAGTGATTTTATCTCAAACTGGCTGTCACTATATAGTTGATCCCGTCTTTGAGTGAATAGCGCTATTATTATCTGGTAATTCAACTGACTGTTTTAACCGCCAAAAGGCACTGCAGCCTTGGTAGGCTAAGCGATTTACTCATTCCTTTGAAGGATCATTGAACCGCAGTTTTTCCAGCAGTTTTTCTGCCAGCAATATTAGTAATACAGTCACACTGCCAGAAAGTCCTTGCACTAATCATTCTTTTCAATCATAACCTCTTCCAAATTGCAGCACGAAACGAAATATTTATTTAGCTCAGCCCAAATTGCAAGTTGGAATTGAAATTGCATCCTGTTTTCCGCATGCCAGTTTTCCGAGATAAATCCTTTGTAATCAGCAATAGCCAACGGGTAGAGCAAAAAGGCTTGCGCTGGTTTGCCTGCATATCAAACACCTGCTAGGTCGCTTCGCCCATCATTTATGGTCAGTATATGGATCTCACCATAGCAGAATCAGTAAACTCCACATGGGTATGATCCTTATTACATCTTTAATGCGTTCATGGTCTTTAAATCCTTTCTATAGAAAAGATTTTGCTATCAAATGCCTTCCAACACACTAATACCACCACCTGAACTGTATTGGAAAAACAAGTCTTTCACACTCAGTTTTAATTTTCGCCCTCCCTTAAAGATTACTTTCGTTGTGGAAATTTGATTTTTTGTGTGTGTTAAGAAACATCATATCTGCATTGGTTACCCCATTGTGATAGTCTGCACTGCTTGGTGAAGTCTTAATTATTAATTTTTGCTTTGACAAAAAAATTTCATCGGCTAACTCGCCACCGTAAAGCAGTTGCCATTTATTTCGGCATTTGAAAATATTAATAAAAATAAATATATTTAGATGTAATTCTAATTTTTGCCTAAAAAGTAAATAAAAATTAAAGTAATTAGCAATTCAATATTTTTGATGCCAAAAATACCAGGCAGCGACTTGAGCCGATAAACTGAATATTCAATATATGGACCTCATCAATTATAGATATAAATTTTTCAGAATAGCCAATGCTATAAATATTCAGATAATAAATTTGCGCACACTTGACGCAAACAAAACAATGTCTGCCGACAGAAGAAGAGATAAAATTAAATTAAAAAAACCAAACAATGGAAGACTTATATTTAGGTAACTTTTTTCGCCTACCAATACAATCAGTTTATGTAGCACACACAGTACATTTATATTAACCCTCGATTGGTTTTGTGATAAAAACGTTGATACAACAACAGCCCATGTGGGGCTTGACTAGCTTTCCTTAGAATTGATTTTATTTTTAGTAATTGATTAAAACCCCAAAACAGAAGCAAATTAAATTTCTTGAAAAAAAAAAATCCACTTAAAATCATTTATGTCAATGTGAGTCAATGTTCTTCTACCACAAAGGATTTTATGGAATATTCGCCAGATTATTGCATTTTCCCGCAAGACGGTGCACTCAGCCAGAGCCAGTTTTAATTTGGAGATGCCCGGGAACTCATCAGATTTAAGCTCAATCGAAAATTCTTAGACTTACCTTGACAGGTGCAACGACAAAAAAATAGGGTAAAAAATTTCGAATTAAATATAAGGACTCTTGAGAATCCAACGACCAATTCCGAGAAAAGATAGAAGTTGCACACGTAATATATCAAAAGGAATAAGAGCTGGGCTACTTTCATGCGCAAAAAGAATGACGAAATATTAAAAAAAAATCTCGGTCAAACGAAAAGTTTTCGCGTTAAATTTTCGTTATTTTCTTATTTCTTAAGCTAATCTTCTTAAAATACGAAGGTGAGTCAGTAATGAGCGAATAAGCGCTTTAAGAGCAGTGATTTAGATGTCAAAGTTCCAAGGTATATTACGCTCTATATTTGGTGGAACCAGTCCCGAATGCTTTACTATTAAAACCGAGAAAATCCATCAAAAATTACCAGCATCGAATCCAATAAAAACGGCTGCTTTATCAAGAAAAACTCCACAAAGTTATACGTCAACATAAAAACGCTCGATCGCTCATATCGCAAAAGAGGTGAAGATATACTTAGACGCACTGAAATGGAAAATCTTACTTCAACTGTCACATGCCTTGGCTTGCCCAAATGCTTTTTTCTTCATTCCATAGATTGCCTATTAGGCCGGGTCGATTTGTGGGGAGGAAAAAAAATCGCCCATTGCTCTGTGAAAATCATATTCTAGGGATCAAAATAAGAAACTTTGCCGAAGGAACCATACCTCTAAAACGATTTCTGATGTCCCCCAATTTGGGTCGAGCTTTTAGTGTCTTTTGTGGGGAGGCAAAAAAAATCGCCCATTGCGTAAATATTGAGCTTTTTTGATGTATCTAATAAATAATAATAAAACTAACAATTGATACTTCTTGTAAAACACAAGGAACCCAGTGAAAATGTTCTCGGATGATTCGAAGTTGGATGGAAGGGTTTGGGAAGGAGTATTCTGCGAGGAGCGCGCCACTGCATTGTGTTCCAAGCGGTGGTAGTCGCAATCAAAGAAGCTGCTCACCTGTATAATAACTGTCAGAGACAATGTTTCGCTCCGAGTGTCAAAAAACAATCAGAGCAAACAATGAGCTCGCAGATAGAGCACTCGAAACTGGTCGGGGAATGCCTGGCTTTTCTTTCGTTCGCAACCGAATTCTTTGACACAGGTCGTATCAGGTACCTGGTCACCGGGGAATGCAGAAAACCGCTACGCGGATGTGCTAGCTATACAGGGGACCTGTGAGGTTATTTTCCCGCGAAATGTGATAATTGGGATCCCCTTGACTAAAAGTAATGTGCTCCTGGAAAAGTGGGTATTGCGTCAACTTTGCTAGCGCTAGGCAGGTACACAAACTTGTAAGGTTGCGAGATCCTGTGGATGGCAGACCCTCGAGGCAGCTTCTAAGGTTAACTAAAACTGAGATCTCGAATTTATAATTTAACTTAACTTTTTCTTAACGATACTTTTGTAGGAAGTAGTCAGGAAGCACAATTGTTCATTGATGTGAGAATAAATAAATTCTGGGTGTGCTCCTCTAGGACATTGTGCGCAAGGTATATATAAACCCTGTGAGACTCGGCATTGTTTTGAGTCTTTGCTGCGCGAGCTTTCCTGTCTGGAGGATGAGGTAGAATCATCTGAACGCCTTCTTCTCAGCCGCCTTGTTGTCGCGTAGCTAAAATTTAGGCATCTTGGTTCTTATTTCTTTGGCAAGTCCGCTGATACAGCAGAGAGATATTAGCTGCCCGATGAATTTCATTAGTATCATAGAGCGGTTTACCGAAATTCAGTTATCGTTTGGACATAATTCTCCTCTCCCCTTTCACCTTTATTTAGTCCTTTCATTTGAAATGGTATCACAAAGCACGAATTTTTTTTTTGTTTTTTTAGTAGGACGACCAAGTCGAGCATTTAGCCTAACCTAACCTAATATTTTAGCAGCTGGCTGTATATAAAAATGTCAAGAGTTCCATAGTATTTTTGGAAATATAAGGTTGTCAAAAAAGTCTTGCGGTATTTGTATTGAATTTTCAATTGTTCATAAAATTGGTTATAATAATGCGATTTAAGTCAAATATGCGCCGTTTTATTCGATGACGAGTTCCCAACGAGATGCCAACTTCATAATGCCCCTCTTATAGAAGCTCGCTTCCCTATTGTCAAAAAACTCGGAGAGCCAATTTTCACAGGACTCTCTTGTGGACAACTTCCGACTACCAAGCTCGTTCGCAATGGACAGAAATAGGTGGTAACCACTTGGTGCGAAATCCGGACTATACGGTGGATGCAAAAGAACCTCCCATCCGAGCTCCCGGAGCTTCTGGCGCGTCACCAAAGATGTGTGTGGCCTGGCGTTGTCCTGATGGAAGACAATTCGGCCTCTGTTGATCAAAGATGGCCTCTTCTGCATGAGTGCTGCATTCAAGCGGTCCAGTTGTTGGCAGTACAGGTCCGAATTGAGCGTTTGGCCATAGCGGAGCAGCTCATAGTGAATGATTCCCTGCCAATCCCACCAAACACACAGAAGAACCTTCCTGACCGTCAATCCAGGCTTGGCCACCGTCTGGGCAGCTTCACCGTTTTTCGACCACGACCGTTTGCGCTTCACGTTGTCGTAAGTGACCCACTTTTCATCGCCAGCCACCATCCGCTTCAAAAACGGGTCGATTTTGTTGCGATTCAGAATCGATTCGCATGCATCCATACGGGCAAAAATGTTTATTTGCGTCAAGTCGTGTGGCACCCATACATCGAGCTTCTTTTTGAATCCAAGCTTCTTCAAATGGTTTATAACGGTTTGATGACTCATGCCCAGCTCTTGGCCGATGCTACGGCTGCTACTATGCCGGTCTCTTTCGATCAATTCAGCGATTTTATCGCAATTTTCGACGACAGGCCTTCCGGACCGTGGCGCATCTTCGATCACCTCTGCACCAGAACGAAAACGTTCAAACCATCGTTGTGCGGTGGAAATGGAAACTGTATCGGGTCCATAAACTGCACAAATTTTATTGGCAGCATGAGATGCATTTTTGCCTTTATCATGGTAGTACTGTAAAATATGCCATATTTTATCTTTATTTTGCTCCATGTTTGCGACGCTATAACTCACGAACGACTAAAAGCAAACAACAATTAATCAAACACGTGTTAGCACGTGAAAAGAGCTTTCCAAAAAGCTCTAGCGTGAACCGATGCGACGAATACAACTAGAACTACGCGCTTACAAAGACAAGCTTGCGGAAATACCGCAAGACTTTTTTGACAACCTTATAGTTAAGTAGGCCATACTACCTATTGTGACAATAGCTCAAGGCCCCCTCTCCATGTCGTGCAAATAATACTCCAATCCATAATGTCATGACAATGTTCAACTCTTTATCTGGTGTGTTTGGGTACATTTGGAATTGAGATGCTGACTTTTCTTTTTTATAAAGTGCGATTCAGTTGATTTCCTTTCTTACTGTTTGCAACACCCTTTACCAAAATGTTACTCAACACAAACAAACCGCTTATGAATACGAAAGAGGATGCCTTTAGGATCAAATTTGCCGAAGGCAGTAATTGTGAAGAGTGTTTGATAACTCGTAATAAATGCCCCATCCCAGAAAAAAGTCTTGAAAAGTCTGTGCAAAGTCAAAGAAATCACACTACTGGTGCGTATCGAGGTTATGGTTAGTTAGTAGCATCTCTTGGAAGCACACACACCACATTTCAGTCAGCTCGGTATGTTTCTTCGTGTTTGGCATTCGTTTGAATCGAGGGAGTCGACTGATTCACGAAGAGGGTCCCCTGGTGGAACAACGAACAAACTTCGGAAAGCAACGAGGAAATTATTCAACACTGCAAAGAAAACAAATATATGGGACGAGTATAGGAAATCTCTGACTGACTATAACAAAGAACTAAGGAAGTCTAAACGAAACTCTTGGAAAAACTTCTGCGAGGATCTATAGTAAAAGATACTCCATCAACAGCCAGAATTCAAAGACCACTATCTAAAGGTGACTCAAGTCCCATAGGCACACTAAAAGGTCCAAACGGAACTATTACCAACACATTCTTAGAAACACTAGAGCTTCTTCTAAAGACTCACTTCCCAGACTGTAAAAATCATGACTTATCAATGGACAATAGTCTAGACATGGTAACTCACCATCAACGGAGATCGACGGTCTCATTTGTCAACAAAATCATACATTTTGAAAGGGTAGATTACCAACACATTCTTAGAAACACCAGAGCTTCTTCTAAAGACTCACTTCCCAGATTGTAAAAGTCATGACTTATCAATCGACAATAGTCTAGACATGGTAACTCACCATCAACGGAGATCGACGGTTTCATTTGTCAACAAAATCATAAATTTTGAAATGGTAAAGTGGGCAATTAACTCCTTTAAACCCTTTAAATCACCAGGCCCGGATGGAATATTCCCAGCACTTCTATCCAAAGGCACTGTGGAACTGATCCCAGTCATGGTGAAAATCTTCAGAGCTAGTCTAATATTGGAATACATTCCAAAGATATGGAGGAAAGTGAAGGTAATATTTATTCCTAAGGGAGGAACAAACGCCCTGATTCTCCAAAATCTTACAGACCAATCAGTCTATCGTCGTTCATGTTAAAGCCAATGGAAAAACTACTTGCATACCATCTAAGAGAAGAATTAATCTTCAAAAAACCCCTCCATAAGCAGCAATTTGCTAAGCAAAAAGGGATATTACAAATTACAGTTACAGCACCGCACACACTCGTCGACAATATAGAAAAGTCTCTAAATCAAAAAGACATAGCCCTCTGTTCCTTTATGGACATAGAGGGAGCCTTCGACAACGCAAATTACAAATCCATGGAAACAGCACTCGAGAAAAGAGGTGCAAACCCTGTACTAACACATTGGATAAGCCAAATGCTTAATCAGAGGATTATTAAAGCCTCGTTAGGCCAAGCTGAACTTAATGTAACAACAGTAAAGGGATGTCCGCAAGGAGGAGTTCTTTCTCCACTGCTATGGTCCCTACTAGTTGATGACTTGGTGCAGCACCTAAGCAATAAGGGATTTATAACCATTGGTTATGCAGATGACATATCTGTTATAATAAAAGGCAATCATGAAAGGACACTAACAGACTTAATGCAAAATGCCATGAACGCAACATGGGAATGGTGTAAAAAGGAGGGGCTGTCGGTCAACCCTAACAAAACCACAATAATCCCCTTCACAAGAAAAAGAAAGTTGGAGTTTCCTATATTGAAAATAAATGAAACAGTGATAGAACTAAAGGAAGAGGTCGAGTATCTAGGTTTAACCTTAGATAAAAAACTCACTTGGGAGTCACATATAAATAATATAACAAAAAAAGCCACGAAATCTTTGGGAACAACCAAACAATTACTAGGGAGATCCTGGGGTCTCAGCCCTAGTATGGTCCTCTGGATATACACCCAAATGGTTAGACCAATCATACTGTATGGGGCACTAGTATGGTGGGGCAAATCTATTCAAAAAACAGCGGCAACCAAACTGGGACAAGTACAAAGGCTTGCTTGCCTATGCATCACAGGGGCTATGAGAACTACCCCAACAGCTGGCGTGGAAGCACTCCTCAATCTCCCACCACTTCATACAGCAATCCAAGAGGAAGCAGTTACGCAAGCACTCATGCCACCCATGAAAGTAAATTTCAAATTAGGCAACCTCACCGGTCAGCTAAGTATCCTAAATAAAATCAAAAACACCATAAGCATGGCTCAAGTTTCAGACCACATTGACCCAACCCTGTTTCACAAAAGGATACACAGTTACCTTTACTGAGAGGATCGAGTGGTACACTGATGGATCAAAAACACCATATGGTGTAGGAGCAGGAGTAGTGGGGCCCAGAATCCACAAATCATTCACTCTCACCAGGGACACCACCATCTTCCAAGCGGAATTATACGCAATAATGGAAGCAGCAAACATCATGCAACGTAGAAACCACAAGAGAGTACGGATTAGAATATTCTTGGACAGCCAATCAGTTCTAAAAGCTTTAGATAGCTATACCTACAACTCAAAAACTCTCTTAGAATGCCACAAGGCACTCAATAGCCTGGCATCCAAAAACAATGTCTCATTAATTTGGGTACCAGGACATGAGGGATATGACGGCAACGAAAAGGCAGACTTTCAAGCCAAAAAAGGGGCAGATGTAATATAAATTTCATCGGACCTAGTCCCATGTTTGGATTTAACAAAAACAGCCTAAAACAAAAAGTAAAATACTGGGCCAAAACTCTAATAAATCCTAAAAATGTGTAAACTGGCTGCTTATAGTGCGGCAGTGAAAGGGTTAAGTAATTCTAATTTTGGTTTTATTCCATTTGATTCAACTTTTTGTTTTTGGAAAATTGTAGAAATAAATGGAAAGAACTAAAACAAGTTAATTTAAGTATAAATCGCAGTAATAAATCAATATAAAATAAAATAAGTAACAGCAACAATTCTCAGCAAATAATCGGCATTAGCCAAGCCAAGCACGCAGACTTTAATGGAATTTTAACACTTTGAAATTACTAAATAGAAAAATGCAACAAAGAAATAAATAAACACAATCGACCTTACCAAGCGATTTCAACTATCCGGAAACAGAAGTCAAGTTCAGTTCTGCTCAATGTGCAAGCATAATTCTCGCGCATACTAATACATATACTAAAATAATGCTAATCTATTGATGGCGCGTTGTCGCAAGCGTCGAGTTCTGCAGCCGACAATAAATGGCCTTTTACTACTGTTTTTGATTTCTCTTTTAGGCAACTAATTCTTAAGCCACATCTGCACACAAACATAAACCCACCAATCAAAACTAATTTGAACTTCAAAGGCATTAATTTCAAACAAGTCATTGTTGCTAATCAAAACACACACACACACATATACACACACGTGTGAGGATCATTGGAAACTTTTCGCTTAGCTAATTATTGAAATGAAAAAAAAAACTCGATTCTTATGCAAAAATATTTATACTAAATTAATTAATAAATGGGTACAAGTTCAAGGTGAGTTTACTTTGAATAGAATTCATTCAAGAATTTTGCATTTATGTATGTAGAATGTCAAGAGTAGACCAAGCTGCGCTACCTGGGATATTATGAATTCTCTAAGAATACGAGGTGTGTTCCAAAAGTATTTTTCTCGAAAATATTTATTTACTCATTAATATTTATTTCGCTTGCTCGAAAGTAATCCACCTCAGATATATTGCACTGGTGCCAACGCTTTTTCCCACACCTGAACGATGCGGCAAATCTCTGGCCTTTGATAGTTTTTTTTATGTTTTGGGAACTACAAATGGCCAAGTTCGGTGAGTAAAGGGATTGAGGCGAGGCAAGGTTACGGTGTTATTTTTGCCCAGAGAAGTTCTACATAAACGTAGGGGTACATCAAAGCTCGGCCCTCAGTACTCTTATCTTCAACCTGGTTATAGTGATCTAACACATAAACTGCTGTAACACATAAACTCGCGCTACTATCTGAATCTAAAGAATTATTTATTTAGAGTTATTTTCGACTAGTTTCATTTTCTTGCGATTCAAATGAATTCTATTGGAAGTAAATGAAGAAAGGCAGCACAACTTCAAAACACTTCAAATGCAGCGGAAAACAATGAGAAATGTCTTGAATGCTTTGGAAATGACTTTATAAAAAACTGTTAAGCTCCTCTGCAAGATTATTTCAACAACTGTTCATCTGTTCTTTTTGGTATTTGGTTGGTGTAACCTTGCACGAATTCTCGGTTTGTTTGCAATAAATTCAGCAACCAAGAGTATTGGTGACGAACTACATACAAGAAAAGTTCTTTAAAAAAAAAACACAACATTTTAATACACACATTTGAATAATTCACTAATGTCTGGTCTATGAAAAGGTACCTTACGTGTCAAAAAATCATTTTTCACTTTTTTGTTGATTCGAATAGTGTGTGAAAGGCTCTTTAAAATGGTGAAAACCAGAAAGTCATAATTTGTTTAAAAGTTTGTTAAAAGTAAAAAAAAAAGAAAAGTACATATATACATATATATCCATATACATACGAAAAAGACTGATTTTTTTGTTATGATTCAAATTAGAATAACGAAGACGATAATTTGTGCAAATTAAAAACTGAACCATTCCTGGACAGTCTGAGGTGTTTTGAATACGATACTGAAGTCTGTTTTCAAAAAATTTGTTACAAAAAATGTATTCATAACTTTATAAATGGTGTTTTTAAGGATTTGTCAAAATTTTTGTCACGAATTATGGCATTGTTTCAACATCAAAAGTTAATTAAAATATTTAAAAACTGTTATTCGGGGGTTTGCGAGTTCGCTGAATATGAATATGAAGTGAGATTATTTAAAATCAAAATGGCGGATCCAATATGTCGGATATGTTTTTTTTTAATTTAACGGATCCTCTTAAGATTCAATTGAGTTAAGGGTTTTTGGCGTTGCTGATTACGAATCCGATATCAGATTTCAGAAATTCAATATGGCGGATCCAATATGGCGGACATATTTTTTCAAAATTCATCAGATCCGCTTCAAACTTTTCACTCGGGGGTTTTGGAGGTCGCTGATTACGAATCTGTTATGAGATTTAAAAAAATCAAAATAGCTGATCCCATATGGCGGACAAATTTTAGAATAAGGAGACGTAACGCAGTTGTCAACTGTAAAATTGTCAATTTGGCATCATATTCGTAGTCAGTGGCTTTAAAAACATTTACAAACATGTGCCACTTATTTATAGTTACTGTTGCTATTTGAAAAACTTCAATTATTTTTTCTATGTTTGGAGCGCCATCTTGGATATGCCATTTAAAATTTTTCAAATTTGACACCAGAATCGTATTTAGTACTTCGAAAAATTTTTGTCACCGGGTCTTATAACTTTTTTTGGCATGGATGTCGGTACAAAAGCTAACTTATTTTTTAAAACGATTTCTGCGATTTGCATTAACTTTTTCTTATTTATTTAGATAGAAAAAAATGTTTTTACTGCTCCTGTGATTTTATTGATACTGTGATATATGCTGAAGAAAATAAGTCAAACCGGATTGAAAAATATTAATATTTAAAAAAGTTACAAGGGTTTTTTAAAGTTTAAACTTTAACTGCTGTTTTCTCGAAAACTTGTTTTCGCACGTAAGGTACCTTTTCGTAGACCAGGTCACATATTTTTATAAATTGGTAAAAATAAGATCTTAGTTTGAAACCTTCATCCGACCAACAAAAGATGTTGATATTGTTGTTGTTGTTACAGCATAAACATTAAATAAATAACTAAATAATTGGCGCGTATACGTCTGTGAGATGTTTGGCCGAGCTCCTCCTCCTATTTGTGGGGTGCATCCTAATGTTTTTCCACAAATGGTGGGACTTACATGGTTTTTATGAGGAGCTTTTTTATAGCAGAAATATAAGTACACTCGGAGATTTTCTATGGCCTGGCGAGGGACGGCCGCCATGAAAAAAGAAAGAAAAAAACATCCCCCATACATATTTGGAAATGCTGCTAGGCTGGCAGTCTTTGGCCGGATATAATTCAGGGAAGTTCCGGTAAAGTAGAACCAACTGCCGTGGGAATAAACACAAAGGCGTCGTAACAAATTCTCTGAAAATTCTACGAAATGGCACTCCGAATTAACTCAGTGATGGCACTCTTCGAATTTCGAATTTACGACGTACAGTGGAGAGCAAAACTGAGTACATGTTGGAAGACTTTGTACAAAAATGCCCACAGAATGAAAACGATCAAAGCAAATGAAAGAATTTGTTTTTTAATTTTGCTGTATCAATTCAGAATACATTTCAGTGAAAGAGAAATAAAAAATCAAAAGAATGATGAAAAAGAAAATGAAAAACAAAAACAACTCACATGTACTCGGTTTTGCACATTTCTATTTTTAGCTATGTTATCGCCGAATGCATCTTGATTTAGAGTTATCAAGCAGCAAAATCATCCCAAAAAGAAAGAAATATGTAATTTATTTTGCTTTAGTATTTCGGTGAGATCAGTGCAATCAATTGCATTAATATTTGAAGTGTTCCTAAAATTTAACAAAAATGAAAAAAATTCCTTTTGAGGTTGAGAATAATATCAAGTGCCTAACAGAACAAGGCCCTTCGTCTCGAAAAATTGCAAAGGCTTTAAATATGTATCAGTTGGTGGTAATTAGAGTGCAGAAAAGGTGTGGAGTTGCCTCTAAAAAAAATTCTTGTGGACGCCCACGACTTTTAAAAGATGGTGACGCAAGGCTCATAGTCACAAACTTGAAGAGAGACCCTCAGCTAACACCAAAGGATGCTGCGGGTGCTATTGGCAAAAATGTTAGTCGATGGACAACAAGGAGAGCCCTTCAAAAAATCGGATACGTGGCTGAGATCAAAAAGTAAAAACCGGCATTATCTTAAAAAAATGTTCAGGCTCGTTTAAAATTTGCCAAAAAACACCGAGACTGGACCATAGACGACTGGAAAAAAGTTATTTGGTCAGATGAGTCAAAATTTAACCGCCCGCTAACAGTCCGACGGGAAGCAATACTGCTGGAAGCGTCCAGGCGAATCATTGCAAAGACGCCATATAAAGGAAACCGTCAAGCACGGAGGCGGCAATGTTATGGTGTGGGGTTGTTTTACGTGGTGGAAGCTTGGTCCCTTAGTAAAAATATATGGCATAATGAAGAAGGAGGACTACCTGAGTATTCTTCAAACCCATCTTACCAGCTTTGTGAACGTATGCGCATATCAGTCAGCTGAACTTACATTTCAGCAGGACGGAGACCCCAAGCATACAGCAAAGGTGGTTAAGGAATGGCTTACGACTCAAAGTTTTAAGTTGATGGAGTGGCCCCCACAAAGTCCCGACCTCAATCCGATTGAGAACTTGTGATCAATAGTGAAGCGACGGTTGGGACAATATGATACTCCTCCCACTAACCTCGACATGTTATGGCAAAGAATAAACTATGAATGGAAGCAAATTTCCCACGACATTTTACATAATTTGGTAGAAAGTATGCCTAGACGTATTCTTTCAGTCATAAAAAATAAAGATCTATGGACCAAAGTACTCAAATTGTAAAGTTTCACAATTTTGTCACCTGGTATACTCGTACATACAATAAAATATATATATATATATATATTTCTTCATTCTTCCCACCCATCGGCTATTTTCATTCGACCTATCTACAATTATAGATTATGGGTGAATGTGCATAGACTCATCCATTTTTTCTTCCCCTGTGTATGAAACTTAGATAACATATTGAAGCACCGCCATACACTATCAGATTTCACAAATAATACTAATTATTAACTCTCTCGTCGTGTGTGAAGTGGAAAGGAAAAGGCTGTTGAAATATAATTTTCACATTGTACAGTCGGCTGAGCAGACAACAGTCAATTTAAGTTCGAACTAATAACAAAGCAACAAAAATTAATAGGCACCTCAATGCTCTTATAAAATATGCTATGTTCCGTTAGGGCCGCCTATTTAGGATTTAACGGTTTTTTTTGTAGAACGCACAGTATTATTATTTGACAGCTGTCAAATGTGAATATTGAGGTTTAGTCATCGAAAATGCAAAAACTTTTCCACTACCGAAGTATTAAGACAATAAGAATCGAGCTCTGGCGATGTGAATTTTCCATCAGAACCATACGATTGCAAGCTGTAATTTCTGTCTTTTTGGTGTTTTGAAACTCAAGATCCTGAACTCAAAGGTAATTTTCAAAACGTCATTCATGACAATGATTTGGCACTTGGCCAAAACGATATTCAAAAATTGTCGCAAAAGAACCAATGCGAGCACTTATCGAATATTGTACGCCTCATACATAACCTCAAAACGTACACTCTTCAATACAAAACATGAAAGTTACAAAAAAATGCGTTTTTTTCCAAACTTCGCAATAGGCAGCCAAAATGGAACACTCTTTAAAATATCAGAGCGGTCCATAAGTTCGTGCGTTTTTTAAAGGTGGTTTTAAAATTAATAAAAAGGATGTTTAAAGTATTTAATAATCAATAATATATTCTCCTTCATCATTTACTATGTCTTCCCAAAAAATTGTTTGTCCTTGCAGCGAAAAAACGCTTCGATATCCTTTTTTATAGCTTCTTTTGAGGAGTACTTCTTGTTACTCATATGGGATTGAAGTCCACGGAAAAGGGCGATAATCACAAGGTGCAATATCCGAAGAGTATGATGGATGCGGCATTAGCTCCCATACGAGCTCGTTCAGCTTGCCTAATGTTTGCCTTGCGGTCTTGCGTTGTCGTGGTGAACAAAACTTTGCGTCTATTCACTAAAGACGGTCGATTTTTATTTAAGTGCCTCATTCAGGTTTGATAGCTGATGGGAATAATAATCAGCATTTATCGTCTGGTTTGGTTCCAAAAGTTCATAATAAACAATACCGACTATATCACATCAAATAGACAGGAGAATCTTCTTGGGATGAAGGCCATCTCTAGGGGTCGGTTCTGGTGTTTCATCTTTATCTAACCATTGGCGTTTGCGAACGGGATTATTGTAAAGGACCCATTTTTCATCACCAGTAACGATACGGTTGAAAAAACTTTCATTTCCAAGCCGTTGCAGCAGCTGAGAACACACATTCACTCTCTGCTGAAGGTTGGCGACGCAAAGTCTATACGGATCCCATTTTCCCAGCTTTGAAACCCTTCCCAAATGAACCAAGTGCCTGTGAACGGTGCCATGCGATGAATTTAATCTCTGAGCTATCACATCGACTGTAAAATTTGGCTCAGCTTCCGCGAATTCGAGCAAGGCGTCGGATTAAAGACTTCAGGACGACCAGCGCGCGGGGCATCCTTCACGTCGCAGTTACCACTTCGGAATTTTGAAAACCACTTTTGCGCAGTCCTTACACTCACGGTATTCTCTCCGTGAACAGTGTTTATTTCTGCAGCAGCAGTTGTTGCATTTTTAGCACTTTTATAAAATAAACGAAAAATATGCCTCTTATACGCGTTCGAAGATTCCATTTTATTTTTTAACAGCACGTACTTCTCTCCTTCTTCTCTCTCTGCTTTTAATAATCACTTGTTGAATGCACAATATATCAAAGAAAATATAACTAGTTCCGTTATATTCCGCGAATAATTTTTTGTATGCGAAAATCGTACAAAAGTGAAATTATGGGTAAAATACGCACGAACTTATGGACTGACCTAATAGTTTTCAGCAGTCATAGAAAAAAACAACAAGATAACAATCAGGGTAAGGAATTCGGCCCGAACCCGTTGGGTTCAAAGCGCGTGCTGTCATTATCAGGTAAATCGTTTCGAGGAATTGTTGTGCCAAATATGTCATTAACTGAAGTTCATTGCAACAAATTACATTGCACTGACCAATTTATTTATTGGTTTTTTATCGCCTATAAATCTCAACAATTTATGTACAGAAAGACACAAATCAACAAACTCTGCTCAATTTTTTGTACCGGACATATGAGAACGATTCGAGAGTTACCTTCCATATTTTGCGCTTTTGCAACTTTTTAATTTTTTACTTTCGTGGCATAATAGAGTTATAAGGTGGCTCGATGTTTCCACTGTAAATGGAGAACCTTTTACATTTTCTGCCTTCCCATCTCAACTAACGATGAACAGTGAAAACAACGATAGGAAGGATTTCGGTACGAGGGTATGTTGGCTGACTACTGTCTTTGCCAATTATTTAAATTTCAAGGATTCGGAAAACCTTGAGAGTAGGATTGCAGCATTAGAGAAGACAAAACGTACTGTCCTATAAAATACAGCAAAAAAACACACCCTCCTTGGTGGAGCAGTGAGCTCTTAAAACTAAGAGAAAAATCTAGATCAAGCTTTAACCGCAGCTACTCGACTTCCTACTTGGGAAAACTGAACTTCCAAGGATCATTCAATGGCTTTTTGGGTCAAAAAACCAGATGACACTTGCTGTGTTATGACAAAAAATAGCTAGATCTTCTGGTAAACAGTAATTTTCCGGGATTCAGCGCCCACGAAAGTGGAAGTATTTGGCGGAGCCAATATGATTCATATCATATTGCAGATGCAACAATTACGAAGGGGAAAGTTGAATGGGTAATCAAATCTTTTTGACCCATCCCATCCCAAAGATGTTACAGGAAACCCTGAACTGTATCCTACCATGGCTAGTGGAAATTTTCAAATCGTGTTCAACCTTAGGTCATATTCCAGATAGTTGAAAACTAGTTTAGGCCGTCCCCATACCAAAAGTAGGTGGGAGGGGCATGAATCCGCCAAGGATTTTAGACTAATCACTTTTTCGTCCTTCTTTTTAAAAACTTTTGAAAGGCTTGTGGCTATACACCTCAGAAGTTCATTGGAGAGCTGTGGTAATTCTGTACTCCAAACTTAGCTCGAAATTAAACATTGAAACCCATCAAACAAGTTGGTAGCGAGGACGTGGAAACAAAATGGCGCGGAAGACCTATTTGAATTCTGGATGAATCACCACTTTAACCAACCATTTGATACAATATGAATACGAGTACTAAGACATATTTCAATGAGTTGAACAGCTGAATATTGAACAAAAAACCCAGCTGATTTCTATCACAAAAGTGTCTTAAATGCAAAGTGCTTTTAAATGTTTCTTTTTTCTTTTTTTGCTATGAAGGGGATCTTTTTCATTTCCATTTCACATGTCGGTATGTGAACGCTGAATAACTTCGTCATTTACCAACCGATCGACTTCAACATACACGTTTTCGATAAGTCAATTCAGTGCAATTTCAACCATGGACCGCTTTACACCGAAGCAACTGAAATTGACACTATAAAACCCGAAATGCTTGACAAGGTGATGACAAAAGCAGAAAAAAGATCGCAGTTTGTGATTGCTAATAAAGGTGGCCACTTGATTGATATTTTATTCAAAAAATAATTTTAATAAATTGTAAATAACCAAACCAACTAAAAATACCTCATTCATATAAATCAGTTGTTTTTTTCTTTTAAAGTTATTCAATGTTTTCATACCGACATAAAAGATGGCGCACCACGTACTTCATAAGAAATTTCAAGTCTCAAAAGCCGTGGGATTGATGGCAAATAGTACGGGATCCCGGATTCTCGCTATTAAAACTCCTAGAGATCACGGTTGTCTCATATAAACGATTCAATTCAACTTCATTTTTGATTACGAATTACTCTGTAAAGCTGCATTTCGAAAAGGCACAAAACAAAAACTACCTTAGAAAACACGTTTAGTGCTCAGGTCCAAAACCATGTTTATTTGTGTAATTCATAGTCATTTACTTGACTAAGTTTCAAGAGTTCAGAATCATTAGAAATTTTCCTAACAATTCTAATAAGAGAAGAAAAGTATAATAAATAATTGCCTGCCAAGTATATGGTTGTGAAAAAGTAAATCCAGTAATTACAAACAAAAACAAAAACAACAATTATTAACTCACAGTTCATTGGACACTGAGTTTTAATGTTCGAAATTTGTTTGCACTACAACTTACGTAACGATGTAACGAATGGCATATGACTACACGCACCTCAAGCACAGCTCAAAGTGAATTTTTTTATTCATTTAAATCTGAGTTTATTTAAATGCCCTATTCAGCAACACTAATTCACTGCATTGACAATTGTTTACATTGAGCGCAAATACCAGGCGTACTGGATCGAGAGACCGAAAATAATCATTATTTTCAAATTTTAAATGACCACAAAAAAAAGTTTCTGTTGGGGGAACTCCACAAAAAATATTATTAAGAATTCCATTTCGAGTTTTATTTAATCGTTTAAAAAATAGAATCACATAGCGAACTATTCGGTAGTCGAAAAAGTCTTGTCGTATTTTGTCAACAGATGTCGTTGGAGTCATCTACCTCCAGGTGATGTCTCTCAAAGGTGACACTTTAAGTTTCATTTAACCAAAAACCAAACCAAACCCAAAAAAATTTAATTCTCAGAAGTTGAAAAAAAGTTATAGCTGTTCAAAAATGAATGAAAATAATAAAGAAATTCGCTATATTTTGAAATTTTTGTATAAAAAAGGGAAGAATGCCACGCAAGTCACCAATGAAATTTGTGAAGTTTACGGAAACGATGCTGTATCAGTTCGTGTAGCACATTAATGGTTCGCTCGCTTCCGTTCTGGAAATTTCGATGTGAAAGATGCACCTCGCTCCGGTCGACCTATCGATGAAAAAGTCGATGAAATTATGGAAAAGACTGACCAGGACCATCACAAAAGCTGCCATGACATCGCCAAGGCACTAAACATTCATCATCAAACGGTTTGAACCATTTAAAAAAGGCTGGTTACAAAAGAAGGTCGATGTTTGGGTACCACATGAATTGTCTGTGAAAAATTTAATGAACCGAATTAACATCTGCAATTCTTTGCTGAAACGAAATGAAATCGAACCATTTCTGAAGCGAATGGTACCAGGAGACGAAAAGTGGATCAAATACGACAATAATGTGCGAAAAAGATCATGGTGCAAGGGTGGTGAAGCTCTACAAATGGTCGCAAAGCCAGGATTGACGCCTCGAAAGGTTATGCTGTATGTTTGGTGGGATTGGAAAGGAATCATCCACTATGAGCTGCTCCAGCCTGCTCGAACGATTGATTCTACACTTTACTGTCAACAACTGATGAGATTGAAGCAAGCAATCGAAAAAAAACGGCCAGAACTGATCAGCAGAAAGGGCGTCGTCTTCCATCAAGACAACGTTAGGCCACAGACATCTTTGAGGACTCGGCAAAAACTAGGAGAGCTCAGCTGGGAAGTTTTGATGCATCCACTATATAGCCCTAACCTTGCACCATCGGACTACCATTTGTTTCGGTCAATGCAGAACTCCCTTAATGGAGTAAAGTTGGCTTCAAGAGAAGCCTGTGAAAATTACTTGTCGCAGTTTTTCGCCGAGAAACCACAAAAGTTTTACACTGATGGAATAATGTCTCTAGAAGAAAAATTACAAAAGGTGGTCGCCCAAATTGGTACATATTTGGTTTAATAAAGTTCATTATAAATATAAAAAAAATGAGTTGAAGTTTGATTAGAAATACGAAAAGACTTTTTCGACTACCCAATATTTTTTGTTTCAAAATAAAACCTCCGCTCTGAAATAATGATTATTCTGTGAGTCGACATTTTTTAACAAGAAATATTATTTACTTTTTGAGTTATAAGTCTTTCATTATTATTTTTGTAATTTTATTTTTTTCATCGATAGTAAAATTTAGTTCTTCAGCGTTATTGTTTCGCGCAGAAATAAGAATAAGTTTTGAGTACAAGTACAAAAGTACAAGTTTGAAGAGACTTAAAAACTGATTATTTATAGTTTATTTGCTGATGATGTTAGGTGTTCATTTGAAAAAAAAAAAATAAAAATAAAAAAATAAAAAAAAAAAAAAATAAAAAAAAAACAGTGTCGAGCATCGTTTTTCGTTTGCACCTAATCATGGTTGCGTCCGTCACTTCGGGCATTACAGTTGTTGTAAATATGTTTTGTAAGTTTTTCTCACTCTTAAGTGCTGTTTATGGTGCCAATGCTGTATGGAATGCAACAGCAAATCGGTCAATCCAACGATTCCGTTTTGGTATGCCAATCAACGAAAATATTTGATCAAATCATGGAATTCGTCGAGTAGCACCGGCATGCGAGCACTAATTATTCTATTGCCAAGGAATTAAATATTAGTCAAAAAACTGTTTTAAATCATTTGTATATGGATTTTTATGATGATTTCTATTTGTCAATTGTGACTACACCGAACCGGTACAACGCTCGATCTCGAACCGGATAAGGCGCTGATACCCATGCCTATAGCCACTTGTAAATTACTTATAGACAAGGAAACCATCAAAAAGGTAAATACAAGCTGGCAAAACCTCACAACATGCGAACTAAGCAGACAGACATGGCCGAACTGGAACAGCGGTCGATCGAAGATCTTGCTAAGATTCAACAGAGAATCTATAAGAAAAACGATAGATGTATTAACTGGTCATTGTTTAATAGGCAGCCACGCTAGAAGGTTAGGCCTCCCGTACTTCGATTTCTGTAGAAGCTGTCTTAATACAGAAGAAGAGGAAACAGTCAGACACCTTTAATGTGAATGTGAAAGCCTAGCTATGAGAAGGCTGCGCACTCTTGATACAGCATTTCTAACCGATGTAGCGGACATAGCCCATCTAAAACTAACGAAGCTCTGCTCGTTTATTAAAGCTACCGGATGGTTTGAAAAGGAACACGTAGAGTAAGGATAAGCTCCAGTGGTATCACAATGGACCTGCGAAAGGTCTAAGTGTGTCTTTATGACAACCACCCCACTTACCTACCTACTACCAAATTAATTGCCGAAGTAAAGTGACTATCGGAACTGGAACTGAATATATAAAAAGAGATATCTAGGCTGCGCTGGATTACCACCGAACTCTGAGTGTGATGGTTAAATGGAACAGTCTCCACCTCAGTGGACTTTTTAGGCCATATTCTTTTGGAATAAGAGAGAATTGGCTGCCGTAAGCCTGTTGAAACCTACTAAGTGCTTAAAAAGTAGCAGAGAAAAATATCTTAAAAATGAATAAATATCATGCCTATAGCACGCCTAAGCCGCCGTAGATACGTAAATCAGAAAGAGCAGGCACAAAGAGCTAAAAAGCAGATAAAGAAAGGACACGAAAAATATTGGTCAGGCTAAAATCATTGTAACATAAAATTTGTATAAGCTATCAAAACAATTTTTATTTTATTTCCTTCTTTCTTAAGCATACTATGTTAAGCAAAAAAACTCATATTAATTATCCTCCCATTAGGCGATGGGCACTAGTTTGTGTTACGATATGTGCCGCTCGCTGCCAATTCATTTTAAACTGCTGCTCATTTTTAATTCCTTTTTTTTTGTATTTTTAGCAATTTTCTTTAAAGAATTGCCCAATATTTTTCAATGGGTCGCTATTGTGGAAAGTTTGGTCCTTTTGAACAATATTTACTCCGTAGTTTTCAGAGCGGTTCAGGATAAGACGACTATAATGACACGATGTTAAATCAGGCCAGAACAGAACTGAGTCTGTACGTTGTTTTACGAATGGCAGCAAACGTTTTTGCAAATACTCCTTCATACTCGTATAAATTTCTTGATTTATAGTGCCATGGCAAGAACGTTTTGCTTTTCATACTACACTCGCAGATGGTTTGCCAATCCCAATATTTTGTAGGGAACTTGCCCAACATGTTTAGCTTACAGGCATCTAGAACTCGGCCTCTTTTCGCTGAAGTATAAACTCAGCGCTCTAAATCTGCTTGCTTTGACGTATACTTACTTCATCGTCCAAAACTACACAGCCACATTCATAGATGTTTTAATTGTTTAATTTATACGCACGTGCTTTAGCATTCTTATTTGGTTTATTATTTCGATTGGATGCTACAAGGTTTTTTTTATGATCGTAAAACTTCACTTTTGCGCACCTTTTGAACTCTTTCTCTTTTTTTCGAAATTATGACACCACTTCTTTGGCTTGTGACGGCGACACAAATCCTTTTTTCTTTCACTTTCAGGCATACATTCAACCGACAAGGTTTCATTCAACTTTTTTAATACATAAGTTACCATACTTTTCGAACTATTTAAAGCTTTTGCTATAGCTAAAAGTGACCAGTTTCTTGCTTTTTGCGCACAATTTTCCGAACACATTTTGAAGAATACGTAGTAAGGCTTTAAATTTAGTTATAAGCGACTCATTAAATAGAAATAAAAATTAACTTATTTATAGAATTTATCCACATTCACTATACCGTAAACCAGCTGCTTAAAAATGGAATCAAACTATGGCCTTTCGGATTACCAGGCAAACATTTGCGGAAGGAAATGTGTAGGTACTCTCTCAGAAGAGAATATATTTCTTCCGTCGGCGAAGCTCTAATATATATATATATATTATAATTGGCGCGTACACCTGTTTTGGGTGTTTGGCCGAGCTCCTCCTCCTATTTGGGGTGTGCGTCTTGATGTTGTTCCACAAATGGAGGAACCTACAGTTTCAAGCCGACTCCGAACGGCAGCTATCTTTTATGAGGAGCTTTTTCATGGCAGAAATACATTCGAAGGTTTGTCATTGCCTGCCGACGGAGGGGCGACCGCTATTAGAAAAATGTTTTTCTTAATACTGGTTCCGAATGGTACTCACACACAAACGCATTCAGCTACGGCGGTTGCCGTTTAATGGGAAAACATGCAAACGGAATAACTACGAAGATAAAGAAATGTTCTCTGTAACTACCTAGTTTCAAAGCATATTGCGATCTCAACTTCACCATTTCTAGATGGCCTAAATCAGTTAGCAGACAAAGACTTGAAATCCCCTGGGTAGTAAACAAGGTGATGGCCGTATATGTTCATACGCTTCTTCTTATATACCATAAGTTCTTATATATATAAGTTCTGTATTCAAGAAGCAATGAATTTAGTTGTGGAAAAGAGGTAGAGAGGCAGATCTGTATGTGTATGCAGCAACAGCAAAGCTGCGCTCATGACCTTAGACAGCGCTCCAACCACTTCAAGGGTAGTTGAGTGCTGTAAACCTAGCTATGTCGGAAGACATAATATCCTGATGCTAACATGGGTCCCGGGACACGTGGGTATCCGGGTAATGACACCTCTGACTCTGACCATTCCCTTATGCAGCCAACAAAGCCACGCTTACCAAATGGTTTACTTCAACCCACAAGTTAGTTTGGCAGGCTGAGAGAGGCTGAACATGGACAAAACTGATGTCACCTGTCATGCCCGACCAACTGTCGCAGATCCTCCTACAGCTAGTTGGACTGATGACGGGCCACTTTCTATGGGCAAAGCACATGGAAAAGGTAGGCAACTCTGCCCAGCATGTGGAGAAGAGGATGAGAAGGTGTATCACTTTCTGTTCGTCTGCCCGGCTTTCGCTCGAATCATTCTTGAGGTCTTTGGATGTGATGTTGTAAGAAGCGACCACAAGGCTCGTTGGCACCACAAGATCTACTCAGATTTCTTCGGAGGTGGGGTAGATTTAAAGGATTTAAAAATTAAAAAGGACTTAATGTTGTCTGATTGCTGTACTTGGTAGTTGTCGCGACAAAAAAAAAATAAAAAAATTCTATATTTGTTTGTTCTATTTAATAAAAATAATAGTAATAACAATGAGCTTAGCAAGAGGGTAGTGGAACAAAGAACTTTTGTTTTTGAGATGAAAATGTCATTGCCCTCAGTCACCGCCTACAATCAACCTTGCAACTTGTCTTGCAATGGGCAAAAAGGTAATACAATTTTTCGAAATATTTTTACCACGACTCCACCCAACGTGTCTTCTTAAGTCATAATTATTCTAAATGTGAACCAAATCGCAACGTAAATGCAAATCTGCAAGGGCACGCGCAAAACAGCGCATCAAAATTTCAATATAAACCAACACACGCTTATTGCTTTGCATGTTAAAATATATCCGATTTATTTTTTATTGAATTATAAAATAACCAGCGAACATTTTAAAGTCTCAAGTTTGTTTTTTTTTATCGTTTTTCGTTAGTAAACGAAGAAGTGCGAAGGCGCGTAGATTGTTGATTTTCTGTTGACTCGTTACACGAATCGTTCGAGTTGCATGTCAAATGTCTAACAAAAATAGTTTTTCGATATTTATAAGCGCATAATTAAGTTTATTAACCTCACGGGATCATCGCATGCGTAACTAAGTAAAATATTATTGAATTTGCATATAAGCAGCGGCAATTGCTAATATACGAGTGCGAGCAATGGGTTTGTTGCTTAAGTCTTTCGTGTTTTTACGCGTGATTCGCTGTTTCATTTCCTATAGTTATTGACCCAGTTTCTAGAGCAGCAAAACTTGCGACAATAGCAAAGAAAAACAAACAAAAAAGAATAAAAAAGCGAGAAAAAAAAATTAAAAAAAAAACAAAAATAAAAAAAATAAAAAAATAAAACAAAATAAAAAAAAAACAAAAAAAAAAAATAAAAAAAAAAATAAACAAATAGAAATCATGAAGCGAGGGAGACTAGAAACAGTGAAGTTATGAAAATTCAGTAGAAAAAAAAGTACTATGTAGATTTATGCTGATCTTGCCGCCTACCCAACGCATACTATGAATGCACGAATTACTAACTTTTTTTCATTATTTGTTTTTCTTTTTGGTGTTATTTGTCAATTACCTAGCACTTTGGTGCCACCAACAAATATGTTTACTGCTAGTGTTTACTTAGTGGGTTACAAAAATTTGCAAAGTGCATGTAATCTCGACATCACTGCAACTCTTATAAATTATTTTCATTTTGAACGGATCTCACATTAATTTCTCTATCATCCCCTTCAACTTTTAGTAGTCATGCTTTAAGCATTTAATTGAATTTGGTTTTTTTTTTGCACGCGCAACACATCACGTAGTCGCGATTTTACGGCTATTCATAATCATTTATTTAAAAACACAAAGCACAAAAAAAATTGTATTTGATTTTTTGTCTCGCTTTGTACGGCTTCGCTTTGTTATTTGAATTTGTCCATTCGAAAAAGTTAATAGCAATGGCCAAGAGAATCCGCTTCAATAACTGTATGAAACTACCTGAGCAATGTTTGTATACTTTTTACTATCGTCGCAGAAATATCTAGAAATCAGTTTTTGGCCAATTAAAAAAGATTAGCCATTGGTTTTGGGCAATAGGCAGTGCAGTATTTAAAAAAAAAAAATGCGTGAATAGTAATGGAGGTTTCAGACACCGCAAATTTTGGGATTAGCTTGTATTCAACTCGAGATCCCAAAAATTTTTTTTAATATTGATTAGTGAAAATAGAATATTGTTTATTAAAAAATTTGATTATTTTCGCTATGTTGTCCACTTTTGTCGATAATTGCTCTTTTGTATTTTGCCTCTGCATTTTCGTTGGTTTGATTACTTCTTTGGTTTTGTTTGTTACTTTGCCTTCTAATTTCATTGTTGTTCATTTACTTCACAACTTCTTTTTGTGTTTTGTTCTACTGGCAACCCCGCCATCTCTACTGCGTACGCCGGTTGCAAAGCTTTTGCAATTTTTCTATTGTGCATTCTTTTCTTGTGTATTTATGTAATTTTTGTCATAGCTTTAGACTTGTTTTTCATATTTCTAATTGTTAGTGCATTTGTCAATTAGGCTTTTTCATGCAAAACAATCAAATGTGACATCATTTTGCTAAATTTGCGGAGCCTGAATGAATTGCACACGCATCTGATATTTTTAGAGTTTTGTAATGCATCAACATCAATACTTTTCTATGCAGGTAAGAAAAATACAAAACAGTGATTAGTTGGCTCATGACAGACTGTACGCGGAACATCAGCTTGACGCAGAAATTCTATTAAGATCTTTTATTTTATAGGAATGAAACACACAAACTAGAATAAAATATTTTTTGAGAGGGAAAAAAATAATTAAGCTCTACAAAATTGTTCGCATGTTTTAACATATAAAAAAATTTGCTTGGAAATTTGTAGAACGCCACACAGTGGGCATCATACATTTTTTGGCAAAAGTTAGAGGAATGAATGTATGATAGTAAAGAAAAATTATAACCAGCATGTAAAGAGAATGGGAGACATTAGGTTGGCAAAGATGGTAATGAAAGGGCAACGTAAAAAAAACGACCTCCATGAAGACCTCCAAAGCGTTGCAAAGCAAACGAGTGCTGGACGTCTAAAGTCCGATTCGAATGATGCAATAATTATATTTTTATTGATTGAAATAGATCAGCCTCTTTAAATTCCTAAAGAGGTTGACGCCTCATTCTACTTATGAATTAATCGGGCGATGCAAGCAGCAAATTCAAAACATCTTTTGATGAAAATCAAGTGTGTGATAAAGTGTTTAATATCACGTTCAATAAAAAGGTTTAAGCTTCTAATATGCAACATATTTTAAAAATTTGCATTAAAATTTGAAAATGTAATCTGAAAAAATGTGAGCCGTCATGGGACGCCTGGCAGATGTGAAACATCGTGTGTGTACAAGTAATATGCATAAAAGAAAATATTATTACAGGAATTAAATATAGCCTAATGAAAAAATGAAGTATTACTAATTTCTTATAGAAAATGGTAACTTTATTTAATAAACATTTATTTACATGTTCAAAATTCGAGTGCTGACATTTTTTGAATTTTCAGGTGGCGCAAAATTAATCATCCAGTTTTGTATTTGAAAATTATTAAATAAAATTTAAAAACATTAAATAAAAAATGACTTTGAGTGATGAAATTTTTTGAATTTTCAGGTGGCGCAAAATTAATCATCCAGTTTTGTATTTGAAAATTATTAAATAAAATTAAAAAAAAATAAATAAAAAATGACTTTGAGTGATGAAATTTTTTGAATTTTCATGTTGCGCAAAATTAATCATCCAGTTTTGTATTTGAAAATTATTAAATAAAATTAAAAAATATTAAATAAAAAAATGATTTTGAGTGATGGAGATTTTGAATTTTCATGTGGCGCAAAATTAATCATCCAGTTTTGTATTTGAAAATTATTAAATAAAATTAAAAAATATTAAATAAAAAAATGATTTTGAGTGATGGAGATTTTGATTTTTCAGGTGGCGCAAAATTAATCATCCAGTTTTGTATTTGAAAATTATTAAATAAAATTAAAAAAAATTAAATAAAAAAATAACTTTGAGTGATGAAATTTTTTGAATTTTCAGGTGGCGCAAAATTAATCATCCAGTTTTGTATTTGAAAATTATTAAATAAAATTTAAAAAAAATTAAATAAAAAAATGGCTTTCAAAGTGGGATTTGGAATCTTTTCCAATTCCCCTCACATCAATCTATCATTTAGATTACCCGACTACTGTAGCGTATTCCAAGCGGAAGTATGCGCTATCTGGTATGCTGCGAAAACTCTCTTAGAAAATAGAATATCACTAGAGGATATCCGCTTTTTCACCGACAGTCAAGCGGCCGTTCGAGCACTCAGCTCCTCTTATACCCACTCAGATGTGGTTCGATCCTGTCTCTTATCTCTTAACGAGATAAGTGTTCAGAATTCTGTCCAAGTTATCTGGATACCGGGTCACAGTGGATTCGAAGGTAACTGCAAAGCTGATGAGCTCGCAAGAGCCGGAGCTGCGCAATCAAATGTTAGTAACTTACCCACAATCCACATTCCGCTCTCAACATGTAAATTGCTCATTGATCGAGAATTTCACATCATTGCTGATCGGAGGTGGAGAGTGGAAACTACTTGCGTTACGACCAGACAAATCTGGCCATCCTACAATCTGAAACAGACGAAAACCCTTATAAGTCTTTCGAAACACGAACTAAGGCATATAATATCTCTTATCACCGGCCACTGCCTGTTGGGCACTCACGCACGTCGGCTCGGGGTTCCTCAGAACGACCTGTGCAGATACTGCGAGGACGAAGATGAAGAAGTATCGAGTAGACATTTGCTGTGCAGTTGTCCCGGTCTAGCCAGAAGTCGCCTCGCTCTTCTTGGCTCTCCAACAATTGACAATCTTTCAGTACTCTCGAGCCTGAAAATCGAATCTCTCATCAAATTCTCGAAACGAATTAATATCTTTGACCAAAATCCACAATAAAAATCTCGGTTAGGTGGGGAAATCATGTAACATAATGAGCTCTAGGGCAACACAACGGACCCAACTTGCGGTCTATGTGGCACTCCGATGCGGGGTCACCCTTAAACCAACCAACCAACCAAATAAAATTAAAAAAAAAATAAATAAAAAATGACTTTGAGTGATGAAATTTTTTGAATTTTCATGTTGCGCAAAATTAATCATCCAGTTTTGTATTTGAAAATTATTAAATAAAATTAAAAAATATTAAATAAAAAAATGATTTTGAGTGATGGAGATTTTGAATTTTCAGGTGGCGCAAAATTAATCATCCAGTTTTGTATTTGAAAATTATTAAATAAAATTTAAAAAAAATTAAATAAAAAAATGGCTTTGAGTGCTGAAATTGTTTGAATTTTCAGGTGGCGCAAAATTAATCATCCAGTTTTGTATTTGAAAATTAATAAATAAAATTTAAAAAAAAATTAAATAAAACAATGACTTTGAGTGATGAAATTGTTTTAATTTTCAGGTGGCGCAAAATTAATCATCCAGTTTTGTATTTGAAATTTATTAAATAAAATTAAAAAAAATTAAATAAAAAAATAACTTTGAGTGATGAAATTTTTTGAATTTTCAGGTGGCGCAAAATTAATCATCCAGTTTTGTATTTGAAAATTATTAAATAAAATTTAAAAAAATTAAATAAAAAAATGACTTTGAGTGATGAAATTTTTTGAATTTTCAGGTAGCGCAAAATTAATCATCCAGTTTTGTATTTGAAAATTATTAAATAAAATTTAAAAAAAAATTAAATAAAAAAATGAGTTCGAGTGATGAAATTTTTTGAATTTTCAGGTGGCGCAAAATTAATCATGCAGTTTTGTATTTGAAAATTATTAAATAAAATTAAAAAAAAATTAAATAAAAAAATGACTTTGAGTGATGAAATTTTTTGAATTTTCAGGTAGCGCAAAATTAATCATCCAGTTTTGTATTTGAAAATTATTTAATAAAATTTAAAAAAAAAATTAAATAAAAAAATGAGTTCGAGTGATGAAATTTTTTGAATTTTCAGGTGGCGCAAAATTAATCATCCAGTTTTGTATTTGAAAATTACTAAATAAAATTTAAAAAATATTACATAAAAAATGATTTGAGTGATGGAATTTTTGAATTTTCAGGTGGCGCAAAATTAATCATCCAGTTTTGTATTTGAAAATTATTAAATAAAATTGAATAAAAAAATTAAATAAAAAAATGACTTTGAGTGATGAAATTTTTTGACGTTTCTGGTGGCGCAAAATTAATTATCCAGTTTTGTATTTGAAAATTATTAAATAAAATATTAAATAAAAAAATGCTTTTTAAGTGATGGAATTTTTGAATTTTCAGGTGGCGCAAAATTAATCATCCAAATTTGTATTTGAAAATTATTAAATAAAATTAAAAAAATATTAAATAAAAAAATGATTTTGAGTGATGGGATTTTTGAATTTGAGGTGGCACAAAATTAATCATCCAGTTTCGTATTTGAAAATTATTAAATAAAAAAAAAAAAAAATTAAATTTAAAAATGGCTTTGAGTGATGAAATTTTTTGGATTTTCCGGTGGCGCAAAATTAATCATCCAGTTTTGTATTTGAAAATTATTAAATAAAATAAAAAAAATTAAAAAAAAAAATGGCTCTGAGTGATCCAATTTTTTTGAATTTTCGGGTGGCGCAAAATTAATCATCCAGATTTGTATTTGAAAATGTCTAAATAAAATTAAAAAAATAATAAATAAAGAAATTATATTGAGTGATGACTTTTGACCTTTACGTCAATATTTTTCAACTCAAACACTGACGTTCGTCATTTCTTCGCACAGAGAGCGCGCCTCAAAGGTGCTCACTCTAGCCAGCCTTCCAGCCTTTCCCATGAATTCTCTGTAATCGAATTCCTATTATCTACATAGCAAATTACCGAACACATTCAAAAACACATAACGCACCAACATTTATTAAGCAGTCACGAGCATCCAACTTGCCGCTCTTTAGCAACTCTACATTTGTCTCTCTAACATGGCACACATACTAACACACTTTAACCCAGATCATTTGTGAGTTGTTCCTTTGAAATTGGATAAAATATATATATGTATACCTTAGTATAGCGTGGCGACCCGTCGCCCCGGCAAGCGTCGCCACGCCAACGATTCGGTTTACAAGTGAGCCTATAGATGTTTCACATCAAAATTACATTCTGAAATAAAGTCTAAAAAAGTATCAGTTTATTTAACGATCGGTGGCAGACGGTAAGAAAATTTTTAAGAAAGAAAAGCACACGTGGATGGATTTACAACGAATGACTTAAACTTTATTTCCAGGTTTTGACAAGTACATGAAAGGTTTCCAGATTTGATAATTACATCAATAGTTTTAATACAAATATTTAGTACTGGATGATGTTAGAATTTACATTTTGATATACATTCTCAACAAAAATGTTCTTAAGTAATTAAAAAAAATATATTTGAAAATTTAACCAACTTATGTTTTTCGACGAAAAATTTTAACCGCTAACGTAAAAAAAATACTTTTGTCTTAAAATTTTTAAGAAACGACTATATTTTAATGAAAATACAATTACAATTTTAGCAAAATGTCTCAAATGTATATATACCCACAAAATTAACGCTTAGGGATCTTCAGTTCTATGCAGCCACCACCAACCAATTTTCTCTGCACAATCGTTTGGTAACTTCATCCAATTTTTTCTCAGATAAAACATCAACTTTTAGGAGACAAAAAATTTAGGTTTTACTTGGTAAAACATTTGTCTTTAAAACTGCATAATTAGATTTTCGGAAATCAATAATCGAAAATATAGTTTTTTGGCACCAAATTACCACTGTGCGCGGTATCACTTGAGTTTAGCAATGGTGTGAAAGATGCAACTCACAATTTTTGTCTGAAACAATCGAATCTGATTTTAATTGCTATGATTTTGACTGCTGAATGAACTAAAAAGCAATAAAAAAACTCAATAATTCAACAGTTTTGCGGTTTCAAATGACAAAGTTCAAATCGCAAAGAAAGAGAGCAAGCTATGATGTTTGTTTTTTGATTACTCATAGATTTTTTGATGCCATAAACAATTAAAGTCAAAAAAACTATTTTTAAAATATTTGGAAAGCACCGTAACTATTTAACGCTCGACTGCTTCTGGTTTTGTATCCGCAAATCGTTGAGAATTGAACTGAGTAACTTTATGTGTATATTCTCAAATATATTAGAAATCGATCAAAAAAAAAAAGGGCAAATACTAAAACTTATACCGGAAGTTGTGCTCAGAGAAATACTCTAAATCTATAAAGGAGGATTCAATCCTTCGATTGAACGAACAAAAATGTTTTTCGACTTCCGAGGGCAGGCTCCCCCATAAGTAGTTTTGTTTTTTACGCTAAATCAAATTAATGCTTACGTAAATTTTGGTATCGCTAGAACTTATGTAAGCACTTCCAAGTCTTCTTTTAGTAATTTTTACATCGACAGTCCAACAAAATTACATTTATTTATTTATGATCAACGAATGCACTGTTACTGACTACACAACTAACTAATTGCTCCTCCAGAATATGATATGTTAATGTCAATAATTCGATTAATTCTTAATCCGGATCTTTCCGATAACTTAGAAACAACTGCTGTGGGAACGTTGATTAAGTTCTCCAAGAGCTCGCCTGATAGGTGCATTGCAATAAGTAGAAAAAAAACAGTTTGACGAAAGGTCCGAGAAGACAGATTGGGAGGTATCTTAATTAGGACAATTCATAGCTCCAATGAAGTCTTTTACAGTATTTGAAAAGGCAGGATTCTTTTCTTCTAATCTTATGTGAATCCCAACTTAATTATAAGTATAACTATAATTAACTTACGAGTATTAATATATATAATTTGCGCTTACACCCTTTTTGTTTTTAGCCGAGCTCCCCCTCTGTTTTTGGTATGCGTTTTGATGTTTTTCCGAAAGTTTTCTGCCGCATCCGAACAACAGATGGTTTTTTATGAGGAGCTTTTTCATGGCAGAAATACACTCTGAGGTTTGCCATTGCCTGCCGAGGAGCGACCACTGTTAGAAGAAACTTTGTATCATTTTGGCGTTTCGTGCCCATAGCGGATTTCGAATGTTAGTTACGCACTAACCCATTCGGCCTCGGCGACCACCGGAGTACGAGATAACTACCATATGATTTATATGAGTTGCATACCTGAGTTTTGAGTGGAAATAAACTTCTACATCTTGAACCGTATCAACAAACATCAGCTGAGAACCGGAATTTTTATAAGTTGTACTTAAAGTATTGAGTTTTTTGGAAACAGTGTAATGAAAACATTTTCCAGTGTTAAGAAAAATTGAGATCAGACTGAAGTGGAAAGGAATCAGTTTCTCCTGCTACTAAGCAGTAGATCTTCAGGTTATCTGCATACAAGAGAAATCTTGAATGTAGGAAGCAAGACTAACATCATTTATAAAGCTGATAATTAGTAGTGGCACAAGTGAACATCCTTGGTTAACACCTGATTAATAGGAAAAGAGCGAGAGGATGTGCTCACTTAAATACGACTTAACTTACGCTAGAGAATTAGAGCGGAAGCCCCGACAAGCTAGTTTGTTGAGCACAATTTTATGTCAAAAGCCTTAGCAAAGTCAGTGTGAACTGCATCTATTTGATACCCAGTCGCAAAACTTGCAAGACTATCCTCGGTAAGAATGGCACGAAAGGACGCCGTGGATCTCTCTTCGATGAAGTCATGCTGATTATTCTCCTCTTGATTGGCACGATAACCGCTTAAACGATTTTGATCCAGTTAAACAAAGCTCGCTAGTCATTTTTTGCTGGTACCGCATTCTTTATTCGCTGCAAAGGTCCAAAAATCTTGCGCAGAAATTTCTCTCAAGCACTCCAAGCGTCGCTTAATCGGATGTTCTCATCGTCCACGCTTCTGCGCCATACGTTAGGACGGGCATGTTGAGAGTCTTGTAGAGTGTTAGTTTTAATCATGAAGAGAGTTCTTTACCACTCAGTTGCCTACTTAGTCCAAAGTAGTCTTGCTGGAAAGAGAGATTCTACGTTGGATTTCAAAACTTGCAGATAAACCATCGATCTGTTTGTGCGGAAAGTTTCAGGGATGCAATACCCTTTTCGACATTCACTTCAGATAAGGACAACGAGGCAGGAGTTGAAAAATGAAATTTGAAAAGGTCGAGCCTAGGAGCACCAGGAGATTTGGTGGCTCCTAAAACACTCAGGCTAAAGAGCTCATTGTATTTAAAGCTCTGGAAAGCGGGTAGATAGTCAAGGAGGGAAGGAGAAAAGTATCAGAGAAAGAGATAGGAAAGAATAGAGACAGAGATAGAGATAGTTAGTCCTGTGAGAATTTTCCAGATTCTTTGGCAAATCTGTAAATATCCTCCAGTTTCAGAGAACGAATATTACTCATTCTCATGACATCGGAACCCAATACTCGTAGCCGTGCTCTAGCAAAGGCAGGACACTCACAGAGAAAGTGCTCAGTGCTATCCGCCTCCTCCAAGCATGGCAGGCATACCGGGTCCTCGATGATTCCAATGGTGGTCATATGCTGACCCCATGGTGTGTGTCCTGTAATGATGCCGCCCATCAACTGAATGTCTTTCCTTCTAAGTTTTAGTAGAAAGTTTGACAGTTTTCTGTTCGGACTTGTCACAAAACACTTTGCAGTTCTGCAGCGTTCTAGACCGGACCATCGCTCTTTATGTAGATTGCCTACATAATCGTTGATCCAATTCTTGATTCCTGCGGGACTGATTCCGATTATTGGCTCTGGCCCCTGTGGGGGCACCGCTGATCCACGGTTGGCCAATTCGTCGGCAATTTCGTTTCCTTGAACACCGGAATGTCCCGGAACCCATATAAGTACAAGCCTGTTTTGTTTTTCGACAGAATTAAGCTTCTTTTTAAACTCTTGAACAATCTTTGAGGTTTGCTTCGCGTGCTCCAGGGCCTTCAATGCAGCCTGACTGTCACTGAAGACTCCAATCTGTTTCCCGCTTCATCCAGGAGTTAGTTAGGAGTAGTTATTTACCTACATGCCATCACTAGTAATACGCAAAATGGCACTAAACAAATCAGCAATCATCTGCCACTGC
Organism: Anastrepha ludens; assembly: GCF_028408465.1. Taxonomy (NCBI): domain Eukaryota; kingdom Metazoa; phylum Arthropoda; class Insecta; order Diptera; family Tephritidae; genus Anastrepha; species Anastrepha ludens. The sequence goes on from NC_071499.1 coordinate 106,894,330, forward strand.
ATCTGCATACTTATTTTTCTAAAACAGCGAAATTGGTATGTTAGATTTCAAGTAAACTATAATTTAAAGTAATTGCATATAATAAATATTTTAATTGTCACCTATGACATGGGTCAAAAATTGATGTGCACAAGTATCGACGCAGCTAAGAGTTCTTTCTAATCCGCATTCAAGCGAATCCAATCAAGTAGCAACTCCAGTTTTATCAGCCATAGTAATCGATTAAGTTATCTCACCTGAAAGAAAAACAAAAACAGCAATTATAGATTGAAAAATTAATTGTAAACACATTAATTACAATTTTACAGTTTCTATGCAAATAAAATTATTTCATATCAAACTCATTAAGATGCGATAATTAATTATCTATTATTTATTTTTAATGGCAATAAAAATATTATGTGTGATTCAATAACTACAAATAAATTATTTCCCAAGCCGTTTATTACCTACTTATTCTACTTTCAACGCTTGCCTGCTGCTCCAGGCTCTCCATTCGTAAGCTAATCAATTTTTATTTCTCTTTTTATTACTTCTTTACAGCTCTCCAGCCAGAAGCCATCTCGTCTGCCTTACAACACATATTTACAATGAGCAAGCGCAAAAAACTGCTGCAACGATTTACCGCGTGATATTCAAACAACAACAAAAAATCAACAGCTACATCATTAACACTAAGTTAAACCACAAAGTACTTTGCGCATTCGCATAACTCTCACAATCCAAAGAAAATGGTACTCAATCTACTCTTCATAACAACTGTGATAAAGTCCACTTTCGGCGTAGTCACCACCGGTCTCTGGCTCATACCACTGCTCCTCGCCGCCATCACCTACTACCGCTACGACAGTGTCGATCCGGAGTCCAGACCCATCGATCAATTGAATCTAAGTCCCGACTATGATTTCATTATAGTGGGCGCTGGTTCGGCTGGTGCAGTAGTGGCCAATCGTCTCACGGAAATACGCAAATGGCGCGTGCTACTCATCGAAGCGGGGCCAGATGAAAATGAAATCTCAGATGTGCCTTCTTTGGCGGCGTATCTGCAGTTGAGCAAACTCGATTGGCAGTACAAGACGCAGCCCTCAAACAAAGCCTGTCTGGGCATGAAGAATAATCAGTGCAATTGGCCGCGTGGTAAGGTGCTTGGCGGCTCCAGTGTGCTCAACTATATGCTCTATGTGCGTGGTAATCGCCATGACTATGATCACTGGGAATCGCTGGGGAATACCGGTTGGGGTTATGATAACGTGTTACATTATTTCAAAAAATCGGAGGATAATCGCAATCCCTATTTGGCGAATAGCCCTTATCATGGACGCGGTGGGTTATTGACTGTGCAGGAATCACCTTGGCACTCACCGCTGGTAGCGGCTTTTGTCGAGGGTGGTCGGGAGATTGGCTATGAAAACCGCGATATCAATGGCGAGAAACAGGCTGGGTTTATGATTGCACAGGGCACCATAAGACGCGGCTCACGTTGCAGCACCGCAAAGGCATTCTTGCGTCCCATTAGATTGCGCAAAAATTTCCATCTTTCCATGAACTCACATGTCACCAAAGTGGTAATAGAGCCAAGCACAATGCGCGCGCATACTGTGGAGTTTGTCAAAAATGGTAAAGTCTTTCGCATACGCGCCAAACGTGAGATCATTATGTCGGCTGGTGCCATCAATACCCCACAAATATTGATGCTCTCAGGCATTGGACCGCGGGCACAATTAGAGAAACACGGCATACGCGTGCTACAAGACCTCCCAGTTGGTGAGAATATGCAGGATCACGTTGGCATGGGCGGTCTTTCATTTCTGGTTGATAAACCGGTGGCTATCGTGCAAGATCGCTTCAATCCCACAGCGCTCACCATGCAGTATGTATTGCGTGAACGTGGTCCCATGACAACGCTTGGCGGCGTAGAAGGTTTGGCTTTTGTGCACACGCCCTACTCCAACAGATCCATCGATTGGCCCGATATACAGTTCCACATGGCACCAGCTTCCATTAATTCGGACAATGGCGCGCGCGTTAAGCAAGTACTCGGCCTCAAGGAGTCGATATATCAGGAGGTTTTCAAGCCCATCGCCAATAAAGATACTTGGACTATCATGCCCTTACTGCTGCGTCCCCGCTCACGTGGCTGGGTGCGTCTCGCCTCGGCGAATCCTTTCCATTATCCGCTCATTAATGCGAACTACTTTGATGATCCGTTGGATGTGAAAACAATTGTCGAAGGTGGAAAGATTGCGCTAAGGGTTGCCAATGCCAAAGTCTTCAAGCAGTTCGGTTCTCGCTTATATCAGCGACCTTTGCCGAATTGCAGTAAATATAAAATATACTCTGATGAATATTTGGAGTGTCAAGCGCGCACCATCTCTATGACGATTTATCATCCATGTGGTACCGCCAAAATGGGACCGGCTTGGGATCCCGAAGCAGTCGTCGATCCACGTTTACGCGTTTACGGCGTTAGAGGGTTGCGTGTTATCGACGCCAGTATTATGCCGACCATTAGTAGTGGCAATACAAATGCGCCGGTCATTATGATTGGCGAAAAGGGTGCCGATCTCATCAAGGAGGATTGGCAACGGAATCCGCAGTACCGAGCAGCGGCACCTAAGAGTTAGCACAACTATAGATGATGAATTCGGTCACAACTCGTAGTATTGTTGGGGGTTTTGGCTGTTATGCCGCCAGTGCATGTGGGACCAGAAATCAGGGGCGTACGTAAGCTTTACTATAAACCGCAAGCGGTGCCATCGAGGGGTGGTGTTTCTGGTTTGATGCCGAGAAATGCCATCTTACATAGAAAATATTTCACTACTACAGAAAAATGCACACAAAATGTTGTTTAATTAGTGTTTTTTTTAAATAGAAGATAGAACTATTCGAGTCATACACCTAACTCTTTAAATCATTTCTGTATTAGTGAGCTGCTTTAATATTCCTCAAAATGTTTCACTTAACGGTAATTTATAATTAATTTATAGTGCGTCATTATAATTTATTGCTGCACTCATTACATTTAAAATCATTTTTCGATTGCATCAATTTTTCTTTTCATAAAACTCTAATAAGTAAACTAAGCATGTAAATATTATTTTAAGTTATTTAAAATTATACTCTTGCATATTAAATGAAATTTTATGCTGAATAAACTAAATGTGGCAAGTTCTTGGAAGAGTTGTTTCATTTTTATGGGTGAGTAAAATGCAAAAAACAAACAAATGGTTTTCTACTTTCTGAATAATTCCTCCTGCCTTTTAAGATTCCCTTCTGAGAAAGCTGAAGTTTTTGGTGACCCGCAAGTTTCTAAATTTAAAAAGCAATTGGTTTACGAAGCTAAGTAAAATTCTTGTGAACCTAAAATTCAGCAGTGATTGAAGCCCAAATATGGGGTTTTTAAATCGTTGATAGAATGTCGAGCGCCTTTTTGTGTTTTTTTGTTTTTGTTGTGCTGAGATTTTAAAGATCAATAGAATTTTAAAGCTAATGATAAGGATGATTTTGTGACCTCAGAAGCTATTGTATTTAAAGAAGGATAGATCTCTGATGACTTAATTACAATGATCGTTACGACTTAATACCAAAAAATAAAAGAGTGCCTAAAACTACATCACTCTCAAATCGGTACGATGACCGATATATAGTAGAAAAAAGCTTTTCGTATCACTTTTATATGCCTACTGCCAAGAAGCCAGGCACAATAATATACGGCTCGTCATTCTGATAAATGCAAAGTTGAAATTTTTAGCGGCTGGATACAGAGACATACCTGGAAGGGAATTAATCTTAAATCAATCAATTCTGTCAATTCCTCATTCTCAAACAAGCCCTGGTTCAGGTCGGTCTACCTCGCGCAAGCCAACAGTAGATGACCCACAGAGCCTACTTATGAAGTAACTATAAAGATCTGGCATAGAAGGAACAGACGTGGTACTAGGTCCCTCATCAATCTAGGCCCGCTTTTCATTAGTAAAGTAGTTGGTATCATCACCGGGTGCTTATGGGAAACGTATGGGGTTTCCCTGTAATGACTTCTGTTGCAACTGCAAGCACGAGGAGCAGGTGGAGGGCATTGATCAGTTCCTCTGCCACTGTCTCTCTTCTAACCAGAACGTTACATCTACACTTTTTCACGTCTTTGGATGTCAGTAGTATACGCAACCATCTACAATATTCCATCAATTATTAGAGAGATGCATTGGGAATTAAAGAGGGAACTGAAATTCAAGTTGTGGATATCAAAATGGGTATCCAGGTCTAAGCGGGCCCCTTTACACTCCCTCCAACCTAGAACACATTTTCTAATGCAGTCAACAATGTTTGAGTATAAATTTTATTGCTCCCTAAAGGTTTTGCAGTTATGGTTTTATATCGGGTTGTTAATTAGTGTTTCCATGAACTGCTAGAGCCTGCCAGGATGTTCTAAAAAGAAATCCATAATTTTTGCGTAAAATTTTTGCGCAAATGGTTGAAGCATGTTTTGTGGTCCATCTTTAGCTCCAGTGCGCTGCTACGACTACTTACATGCTTCGGTTATTTCTGCGATTTTATCTTTAATATCAAAAATACCTGAACGGAATCGACGAAACCAAATTCGCATGTGATTAGCTGTTACAAAATCGGCACCATAAATACGAGTACTATTCACAATTTCAGCGACGTGGCTTGCATTTTCACCTTTATCAAAGAAAAACTGTAAAATGTACCGAATTTCCTCTTTGTTGACTTCCATTGTCAACACCCACGACTGAATGGAACAACCAAAAAAACAGCAAAAGAATTTTTTTAGTTTGAACTGCCACCTTGGCAACGGGCATAAACTTTAAATTATTTCATCGATACTTTACGAGATACAGCCATCTACCGAGAAAACAATTTATTTCTTTTTCCCGAAACTAATATAATCCTGCACCTATACGGCAGCCCAACTTGCAGCTATCAGTGTAGAAAAATAACCTAATTTTTGGCAGTTTCACCGCTCCTGTATTCTCCCTCCTATGGGTGAATAACGTACATAAAAACCTCTTTTGAAGTTCACGCTGATCCCCATATACTATGAAGTATCTTTGTTTCTAAACTTCGATCTCCACCAAGGACAAGAAATTGAGCGAGTAACTTCGGTTGCTACGTCATTGGGGATTCGGCAGCACTCGTCCATTCAATCGTTGTTCAGAAAGCAATGAAGCATAATGAGCGAAGATTTTATTTGTATAACAACAACACAGTTTTAGTTTTTTCATAAGCAAACCGCTGTCATCATTCTTTCAAATTCGCTGAGAGCCGATCCACACCTTCTGAATTTTATTTTATTTATTTATTTATTTTAAAAATTCACTTAAAGAGTAAATCTTATAAGCTAATTGTAAATAAAGCGATAGCGTCGAGGCCTTACGCTTAAACTGTGTATATGGAGTTCTTTTGTATTGTGGCTTAAATTCTATGGTATAGGTTGGTTATTTTAAGGCATTTGGTTATTAAAGATATTGAATCAGAGGTTGGGGAAGATAGATGCGTTATTGGGTCTGAGTTGCTGAAGATTTGTCTTCTGCGGGCGGTGTATAGTGGGCAATGAAGAAGGATATGGGGTATGGTACATATTACGTCCGGGTTGCACGCGCACGTAGTTGGGTTGGTGTTAGTCATGAAGTGTCCATGTGTAGTCTTTGTATGCCCTAGTCGAAGACGCCCGAACTTTATGACGTCTAGTCGGGTCACCCTATTTTTATTATTTTTTATAAAGTCCGTTATGTGGGTTTTTGTGTGGTTTACCTGTTGGTACCAGTCATTGGTTGAGGTCCATGTATGGTGCAAAATGTTTTTTAATGTCGTTTAAGTTGAAGTTATCTGCCATTAGCGTTGGTGTTTGATGTGCTTGTTTTGCGGTGTAGTCAGCGAATTCATTTCCGGTAATGTTGGCGTGTCCCGGCACCCAAATTAGTTTGATTTTAGGGTATTTCGCTATCATAATGTTTCTTATGGTGGTTGGGTAGTGATCGTAGTTGTATATGTTTGCTATTGAGTTGATGGCCGAGAGGGAATCGGAACATATTGCGAAGTTTTTGTTTTTGCTCTTTATTGTGTTTATAGCTTTACATATGGCTTTAATTTCTGCAGAGTATTTTGAGCTATAGCTTGGTAGGTTTGACATTTTTATAAACTCGTTTTGTGAGGTTATGCTGTATGAAGTATTGTTGTCGATCTTAGATCCGTCTGTGTAGATGAAGGTATAGTTGTGGTATTTCTCTTTAATTTCGTAGAACTTTGTTTGATACTGGATTGGGTTCGTGTTGTTTAAGTTACTTAAGGTAGTATTAATTGCTTTAGGGTTTAGTGTCCAGGAAGGCGAGTTGTGGATGGTAAGTTTTGGATGTTTTGTAGGTAGATTGAGTTTTGCACTGAGGTTTAATATTTTGCCTATGGCTGGCTCTTTTTTGGGTATGCATTTTCTTTTCTTGTTGTTTTGGGCGATGTTATGGAGAGGGTTGTGTTTTGACACAAAAATTGTTTTAAATAACCTTGCCGTGATCAAGTCTCTCTGATTTTCTACCGATCGTATATAGGCTTCGAAGTGTATGGCAGTTCTTATAGCTGAATTGAGTATTGTTTTGTGTTTTTTTTTTCAACTGTGAGTTTGAGGCGAACCCGTACAAAAATATGCCATCACTTATTTTCGGAATGAGTAGCGTTTTAACCAATGTGAGTAAAGTTTGGGTATCACAATTAAACTTTGGAGTGGCCAGGCACTTTATGACATTAAGTTGTGTTATCAGTGCTGTGCTCATTAAACCTATGTGAGAGTTCCACATGTATCTTTTGTTAAATATGACGCCTAGTACTCTTAATTCATTGCTTGGCTGGAGGTTTATTTCCTGCGATAAGATTGCGCCTTCTGAATTTCATTCACCATGATTCTCTACAGTTGGGACTAACTGAGTTTTATTTTCAAGCTCAGAACAGTGGGTATCCGTAAGACGATCTTGAACTAAGTAAAGTATTTAAGGGTTAAGCATCATTACTTTTAGCATATAAATATGTCAGAAAAATATTATATTAAAAAAGTAAACAAAGTGAATTTGAGTCTAAATTGTTATTGGAGATTTTCTAAACAACAAATCTCATATCCGACATTCATTTTTGTCGCTTTACATATGTATATAAGTATCTACTCGCATGCAGCTTGGACTTTGAATGGCAGAAAATATTTGTGTGGCTCAATTTGTGTGGTATAATTAAGGTCAAACTGCAAATGAAATAAACTATTGCATATACTTTTGAATTTGTAAATAAATATATGAATACAAAGTTAGTTTACTTTTTATTTTATTGTAATTAAAACAAGTGAGAGCATTATTTTTACTCTGAAAATTACTCTGAAAAATCAACATAGTAGATAAGTGAAGCAATTGGTGAACAAATCGGACATTCAGAGCATTTAATTGATATTGATAATTGATTCTGTCGAAGTGATCACAAACAATTGTTTTTCTATTTCTTTTCTTTTTTTTATTGCTTAATGAGATTTCAATATTCTCATACATTTGTGGCCACAATCAGTAACCGCCTGACTTGAGTTAAAAAGCATTTGAGTAGCTTATGCTCACGAGCAATAGGGGTCTGTATTTATATGATTTTTATATACATCTCTGAATTTTCTTTTTAATTATTAATAGAAAAATTTAAATTTCTTCTAAAATTTCAAATTAAACTTTGTACTTGGTGATTTTTTAGCACGAAGAACTTTTTTGTATTTAGTTATTTACTTATTTTTAAAGAACCTTATGATGGCTTTACAAAGTGAAATATGAATATGAATATAATTTTTCAGGCAGGCAATGGCAAACCTCCGAGTGTATTTCTGCCATGAAAAATCTTCTCATAAAAACCATTTGTCGTTCAGAGGCTGCTAAAAACTGTAGATACCCTTATTTGTGGAACAACAACAGGTCGCATGACACGAGTTGGAGGAGGAGCTCGGCCAATGATTTTTATATTTTTAATTTTACAATATAAAAATTTTGAATAAAAAATGACTGCAAGTAATTTTTGTGTGTGTAAATCAAACTAAACTTTTTAAAAAACCGTACACCATTAAAAATTTCCAAGTGAAAATATTTTCCACCAACACCAATTTTGGTTCAGAAGCGGGACAAAGCGTCCAATTTATGGAAAGCCATTTCTCACATTTCTCGCATTTATAATTAGTTTGGTTTTAGATCCGTTTCAGTTTCAACAGGAAGTGTATCTTTTTTACTTTCTATATTCATTGCCATGACTTCTTCTCAATTTTAATATTAATTGCGCTAAAAGAAAAACTGTTTTTAGAAGGGATAACCATAGAAATAATATGAAAAAATTATATATATTATTTATTAGTACTTAAACTTTATAAAAAAAAAATTATTTTAATTTTTCTTTACAAAATTAGTGTATAAAAAATCACGTGACCCAAAGTGCAATGAAAAAAAAGTTGCTCCACGGTTTGCATCATTTCTCCTTGAAATGTTCATGGATCTGTAAAAAGTTTGTAATTCTTGTAAAATAATGTTATAGTTATAGTCTGTCGAGCCGGATTTTTGAATTTCAAAAAATTTTGCAAACTATCAAAAATCAAATCTGTAGAGAAAACACTTTCGAATATTAAAAAACAAAAACCGCACCAAAAAGTATTAAAAACTTCGTGCAGGCCGTGTCGGAAAAAGTAGTTTCGAGAAAAACGAGCTTAAAGTTTTGAGGTACAGGAGCGCGCGGACCGCTCCAAACCTATTTAATGGGCTGTAGAAACTTTAATATTGGGCATTTACGCATGAAAATTTCACAGTATATTCTCAAGATACTATACTTTCGACACACACAGGTATATTGAGTTTCGGTGTGGCGAGAAGGCGCCAATGCCATTGCTCTCCAGAAACCCCAGGAAAACAGGCTGGCAGAAGTTTAGGGAGGCGTTGCGGGACTTTGACGTGACGCCACCAAGATTTTGGAAAGAACAGGGGATTGAGGTGGCAGTTGAGAAACTCCGCGCTGCCCTAGTTGATTGTTTTGAGTCAACCTGTCCAATTCGACCTCTCCTTGAGTTAACTAACAAAATACAAAGGAAAATCATTTTTTAATGTTATTTAACACCTTTTTTGAAAAAAAAAAAATAGCGAAAGCACTTGTTTTCAATAATTAATTGTGTGTTAATTTTTTTATATTTTTATACAAGAGTAGTCTATTATATGCGGGAAAGCCTTCTGAATAAGACAATATTTTTCTTTTGTGCTTCAGGTGAAAACTACGACCGCAATCTTACACGCCGTGTTACAACGCGCAACGAGAAGCTGTGCGAGATCCCTCATTTTTTTGTTTATGTTAAAAAAAATTTTATTGCTTTTCAATCTTGCCTTCAAATAAATGCAAAAGATTATTCCAGTGTGTCGCCTTTTTCGCCTCGAAAAAAAATTGAGATAAACCCCTTTTTTTAAGCCACTGATAAGAGGGCCCCCTTAAATTGTGTTGTTATTTTATTCTGAAGCCGGGAAATTGAGTTTGGATCGCCATATCATAAAAATAAATTAAACAATTAAAAAAATAATAATTTTAATTATTACCGCATAAAAAACTATGATAGTTACATCGTTCACGACCCTCCTACCCTCAAGGGAAGAGTGGGAACGGGACGATGTAAGACAGGGCGAGTCTATCCATGTATACACAGATGGCTCAAAGCTCGAGGGCAAGGTGGGCGGAGGTGTATATTCCGAGCATCTGGATATCTCCTTCAGTTTTAGGCTCCGCGACTACTGTAGTGTCTTTCAGGCCGAACTGATGGCAATAACGAAAGCCGCGACACTGGTACAGTATGATGCGATATCCGGAAATGACATCTACATTTTCACTGACAGCCAGGCGGCGATAAAATCCCTCACAAAGCAGTCGACAACCTCCAAGGTAGCCATGAAATGCCGCACATCTCTTAACGAGATGGCTGAGTCATTTCACCTAAGGATAATATGGGTTCCTGGCCATCGCGACATTGAGGGTAACTGTATAGCCGATGAACTAGCGAGACACGGCACCAAGTTGACCGATGAGTACATAGACAATGACATAGGCATTCCCTTACAAACATGTAAGCTACTTATCCTTGAAGAAATCGTAAGGAAAGCAAACGAAAGATGGCGCAATGTAGCCACCTGCAAAATCGCCAATCAACTGTGGCCGACTCTTAGTGCTAAACGCACAGAATCTTTGCTAAGCCAAAATAAACACAATCTTAGCACACTGATTTCAGTCATAACGGGACATTGTCTAATAGGTAGGCACGCCCAAAGGATGGGTGTGCAAGCACACGACTTCTATAGAAGTTGTCTTGATGAGGAAGAGGAGGAGACAATCTTGCACCTTCTGTGCCATTGTCCTGCTCTATCCAGACGGAGATTTGCTATTCTAGGCAAACAATTTTTGAACGAATTGGAAGATCTCAGTTCCGCAGAAATAGGAGATCTTCTAAAATTATTGAAAAGCGCACAATGGTTTTAGGAGAAATAGGGAAAGCTCCCCAACGCGGCATCACTATGGGCTATGAGCCTGAGTGTGTCCCACAAGACAACCGCTTCAACCTAACCTAACCTGCTTAGTGTATATGACGTGAACAGTTGGAAATGAGTTTTTTTTTGGAGGTGATTGGAGTACAAAGTTATATTTGACTTATGAAATGAGTGAGAACCCTATTTCCATTAATTTTGCTGCGACTACAACTGCTGAAGCGTGAGCTGGTGCGATGTCGTGATGAAATCGGAAACTCATTCGACTTCCTCGATTCAAACGAATACCAAACAGAATGAAATAGGCCGATCTGGCTGAAACTAACCTCTATACCCACCAGTGGTGCAATCTCGCTGACTTTGCATGGGCTTTTCAAACGGCCTTCTTACTAGACAAATTGAAAAGTGAAAAATCGCTCAGAAATGTTTACTTTACTTAAGGGAGGGGTCTAGGGTTTGAGCATTTTTTTTAATGAATTTTGGAGACTTTGCTTTAGAAATATGAATAGTGAAAATGTATTTAAACTTTTTGTACATTATAAAGCATCATTTCAACAACATTGTATATTACTAAATTTTTGTAAGAAAATATCGGCAAATAAGCCGGTGAGGTAACTTTTCCGAAAACGCCTTTTCCAAAAGGTGATTTGCGGTGACTATCGTATCTAGTTGTAGAATCACCTGAAATAAAAAAAAACAGAATTATTTGGTTAAATTATCACCAAAACCTCCCCCCCACTGGCTCCGATTTTTTTTTTTTCATTTTTACGTTGCCAGCGCGTTTTTGAAGCAAAAAGTGCGATTTTCACTGATTTTTTCGCTGTATAAGTGGAAACCGCCCTTAATGTAAAACAAAAAAGTGAAAAATCTCTCAGTGGGGGGGAGGTATTTTATATATAGAAGTTGTATACCAAATTTGAAAAGGATCGGTTAAATATTGTTGAAGTTCTAATAGTCACGGACTTTGAAAAAGTGGTTTCGAGAAAAACGTAACGCTCCGCTCCAAACGCTCGCAGCTGTCGCAGAGGAGTGGGGACAAAAACGTCTATAACTCCAAAAGTTTTTCTCCGATTGAGCTGAAATTTTGGGACAATATTTTTGAGATGATTTACTATAAGAAAAAGCTATTTCCAAAAAATCGATTTTTTGAAAGTCAAACCCTAGACCCCTCCCTTAATAGTTTAAAGGAAAAAGGCATAGCACAAGCGCATAGGTGGATATCCATGCCAAAATTATAATTAAATGCCGAAATCTTACTAAAGCTCATCCAGCACTTTTGTGCTCCAATTAGCCAATAGCGCAGCAGTAAGTAATCGCACTTTTGTTAGACCCCCCGCAAGTGTGCACATTTGTTTTTAAATTAAATACCAAAGTACAAAGTAAAAACGTAAGGTTCATGACTTTTGGCTGACATTAACAACACATTATGATTTCAGTTTGTATTCAAATTTTTATTGAACGCCAATTACAGTGTTTTTAATTGTAGGCTTAAATTGTTGAATTGTTTGAACGGATGATGTGTACTTAGTGTAATTATTTTAATTTGTAACTGTATAAATGCTCAGCAGTTTTATGGGTTTCTCTTTGCTTGGCTGATTACGCGGGAAATCACACACAATGGCAGCTCATCCGTCATAGCCCACCTCGTGTAAATAACTTTTATTTACCATCATTAAAGTTAAAAAGAATAAGAAATTTACATACACAATTGAAAAACAGCATTTGAAACCGGAAATGGAAATAATCACTTGCCAGTCAAGCAAACATTTCATAAATGGCATAGACTTAAGACAAATTAATATAAAGATTTTAAAACCATTATTTGACTGCAATCAGCGAGATACATTTGGCAGATAAAAGTAAGAAAAAAGGAGAACCAAAAAACGTATGAATCATGCATGCCTACTTCCTGGTACACGAGTATTGCGTATTGCATTTTTCTTGTTTAGAATGTACACCAAAAATAGTTCCAAAAATATTTAAGAAAAAAACTTTGCTTATGAAACCGGCGATTTGATTACAAACACTAGATTTGCTTGATTAATTAAATTTTTTTTTTGTGTTTCTTATTATTATTGTTATTACCACGCATGTTTTACTTCTATTTTCCGCCATTTATGCTTATTTGGCAAACACTCGCCAGCCACTCAAATTGTTTGAGCCTCTGTTGGCTTATAAAATCCAACGCTTTTAGTGTGAATGAACCGCCTTGCATCTTAAGCTTTTTTTACTAAATTTAACTCGGTCTTTTATTTTGTTTTTAGCTGATTGTATTCCTGATTTAATTAAATTACTTATTCATTGAGTGGCATTATTCGACAATGATGGCACAAAGACACCGCAACACTTGAAATGTCAATGCATTTTACGAATATGGAAACTTTTCAAATAAAGCTTTTACTTTAAGCTGCTGAAAAAACGACTTTTTATTTATTTCTGGAAAAACTATTTTTTTTATTATTTTTTTTGTATTATTTTTTATTGTTTCTTATTACTATTTTCGAAAAAACAAAAATTTAGACTAAGCAATTAACTACTGAATGCGACAAGAGCAAAGAAGGTGATGACTTGGTGACTGACATCCCGAACATACTTAAGTTATGAAGGCAACACTTCTCACATCGAAGAGAAGATGAAGGCACAAATCCCTCATTCATTGCGAACAGCGTTAAAGATCAATTAGGCCGCGAGAGCTGACAGTTTGCCAATAGCGCTGTTTTAAAATGACAGTGGGTAGCTGGTGAGGTGCATAAACTCCTTCGAAAATTGTGGTCGGATGAAAGCATGCCTGTCGATTAGAATTTAAAAGCGATCTGCTTACTCTACAAGAAAGGAAATTCTGCACATATCCGCCAACTACCGCGAAATTTCGTATATTTGAGGCTATTTCCGGCTTCGCTTCTCTACAGAATTTCTTGAAGTCAGGCATCTAGATAACGCTACGCTGCCTTGTATAACGCGGAGGGTCGGCTGATCGAAGGTCGGATGGACGACATTTCATTGTAAAAAGGGAGATTTATTCGACAAGTGAAGAGAAGCAGACATTTCACTGTACTACTGTAGAAGGTAAATGTCCACTTTACACTTTGCGGATATTCGACTCGAACCAATATTTTTTAAGCTGTATTACTGGAACTGATGTCTGTATCAAATTTTGTTTCATGGATGCTTGAATAACTAAAATTCGGGACTTCTACGATGCTTGATTCAACGAGAAATCATTAAAATATTGCTGTCCAAGCATTTTCGAAAGAAATCCGTCCAAACAATTCGAAAAGTATAAAGTAAAAAAAACTTTTGTAAACTACACCAAACTCGCTCATAAATCGAGGTCATGTAAAAAATTTTTTTGATTGGCGGGATGTGGTACGCTTTGCAGCAGCTATTGGTGTTTGCCCTACAGGTGCAGGTCTTAAATAAAGAACGCCTTTGAATACCTAGAGTGTATTTTTTGTATATAACTATTTGGTCAAAACTCAGCCCATATACAGTGGCGAGCAAAGCTGGCTACATGTTTGCCAAATCCATGCATTTCTGATTGCTGGAGAGTCATATTTCAAAATAATGCTATCAAATTTTCAGGTCAAATCATCATTTATTACCAAATTAAAAGTATTAATTTAATTATCACTAAATTCGTAATTTTCTCGGTGGAAATAATCGTCTGAATGAATCGACAAATCAAAAGTTGATGAAAAAATTTTACGAAATTGGTTCTATCGAGGATAGAAAAGGACTGGCATGTGAAATAAAAAATAGAATATACTGCCTATACACGTGGGTTTGCGCCGGACTCGAAGTGTAACCAACTACAGACCGCTAGCGCAGCTGATGCACGGCCATCAGCTGTCTGTTAGTTGACTAAGTGACAGTCCAGATTATTGTTTCTAAGCGCGCGAAAGTATTTTGCCGAGAGTAAACGCGAAAAAGAAAATCAGTAATAGATCTCAAGAGTAATTGTGTGATTGCATTATATTTGGCTGGAAAATTACAATCAGCGATTGTAGTGAGCTCGAGCACCTTAAAGTAAATAAAGCTTTTGTTTATCGCACCATTACTCGTTACAATGGTACTAGTAGCATCGCGAAACGTCATGGAGGTGGTCATCAAAAGACTGCAACGCCATGTGAAATGGTACAAAACGTGAAGAAGCTACTTGAACGAAATCCCCGACGAAGTGCTAATCAAGAGGCGAAAGAACTAAAAATATCTGACCGTAGCATCCGCCGCATACTGAAAAAGGCTCTTAAAGTCAAACCTTATAAGATCCAAAAGGCGCATGATCTCACACCAAAGTAGTAACAAGTCGGACTTGAGAGAGCGAAGGAGTTGCTTCGCTTAGCCGAAAGCAATCAATTTCCGAACATGTGCTTTCTGACGGCAAAATGTTCAAATTAATCAATTCATAAACTTCCAAAATGATAGGGTTTATTTGACCGACCATTCATACGAGAATTTGAGTCATCGATTAACCACCAGGAGACAGCACCCGCCACAGGTAATGGTTTGGGCCGCCGTAACCGCAACTCTCCAATCATTCTCTTAGAGCCTGCGGTCAAGGTAAATATGAAAATTATAGGGAAAGTATTCTGGAGGTTGCTTTGAAGCTGTGGGCAGACAAGCATTTCGGTGGTAGACGTTTCAACAGGACTTGGCACCGTCGCACAGAGAACCAAGTGATCCAGGAATGGCAAAAAACAACGTTCCGAACTTCAGAACGTCCACACAATGGCTCCCAAATTCACCAGACGCGAAACCGATGGATTATTTTCTTTGTGCCATTTCGGAGAGCAAAGTCCGAACTAAAAGATTCACGCTGAAAAAACCCATTGTCCGCAAGTGGGCCAAAATACCTGCAAGTCACATTCTGGCAGCTTGCGATTCGTTTCTGGACCGTTCAAGGCCATAGTCAAGGCAAAAAGTTGTCATGTCGAGCAAAAGTAAATTGATTCTTAATTTTGTATTTTCTTTCACACATTTTTGACTTTGAATTGAATAAAAGTAATTTTCCAAACTAAATTTATGACCTTTTTAATTGGTTACACTTTGAATGCCGGACCCTGTATACGCTATACTACATATTACTTTCTAAGGGAGCTGTTAAACTCTTTTATTTAATATTCTCAGCTAAGACTTAGTCACAAGCAGTACGAAAATTTCAGCTTGTATGTGAAGTGTCCTGCCCATTTTTTCAATAGCCACTGTTTTTCTCCATTAGTATGGGATTAAAAGCATATGTCTACACAACAAATTTCAAAAACCACAAATACTTATAGGCATAGGCGGTATGGAAATTTAAATTTGTAACATATGAAAACCTTAATAAATTAATTATTAATAAATAACATAAACAAAATTTTTTTTTGCCCAAGACCTTGAGAAATCTATGCAGAATTCATAACCTTAGGTTTTGTGGACAGAAGAAAACGACTTTCAAAATATATGTACATATATGTATGTATGTATGTACAAATTAGTATAGATGATGAGTTTATACAAATAACAGAAAAATACCGCATAAAAAGAATAAAAATGTAAATTAATCGTATTGGGAACTTTTATCTACATACATATGTAAGTATTTAGGTACGAGTGTGTGTAATAAAACGTGATATGATGCCTTTTTTTACGTCATGTGTGCTATTAATTTAATATATTCTAGCAATGCAAATACATACATACGTACATATGTAACTAATAACTAGTTATACTCGTATTTGCGCAGATCATTGATCTGCAGATAAGAATTACAATATTACAAA
This sequence comes from Anastrepha ludens, assembly GCF_028408465.1. Lineage (NCBI taxonomy): Eukaryota > Metazoa > Arthropoda > Insecta > Diptera > Tephritidae > Anastrepha > Anastrepha ludens. Next base: position 106,910,621 of record NC_071499.1, read on the forward strand.
GTTGCAAATTACTTATTATATAATATTAAATTTTTCTATAAATTCATATTTTTATTATTTAGCAACAATTGGGGAGAGGAGCGAGCAACGCTTGCAATGAAAATCGTGCTTGTTGCCCCAGTGAGCAGTAAAGTGACACAACACATAATTTACCACTCAAAGGGGAAAAATGAGAAGCCTATTTACCGACAGAGACCGATCGACTTTGCGGCAGTGCGAAATACTCATATGATAATTGGGGAGAGGAGCGAGCAACGCTTGCAATGAAAATCGTGCTTGTTGCCCCAGTAAAGTGACAAAACAAATAATTTACCACTCAAAGGGGAAAAATGAGAAGCCTATTAACCGACAGAGACCGATCGACTTTGCTGCAGTGCGAAATACTCGTGTGATAATCTCTAACACGAGGCAACAATTATGTTATGATTTATGGCTAATATTCTTAATTTAGTGAATTTACATTTAGCCTGTAAGGTATTGCAAAATGACTGTGCTGATGTAAATATAATAAATAAACAAATAAACTAGAAGTGTGTGGACTGCATCTACAGTAATCTCGTTTCTTCACTGCCATATCTTATGCATATATGTATGTGTATTCCGCGTGCTCTCGAGTGGGGTTACCAAACAATTTATTTATTTTTGCACAGCGTGGCAATACAAAAACAAAAAATTGTGTATCCTGAAGTGTTAGAATAAATTATGCACGCAACTTATAACTTAGCATTAGTGGCAGAGCAAAGCGGGTCGGTTTTTTTTCTATTAATTTCAATTGAAGAATAAAATATATTTGCCGGAAAATCGAGTACAACTAATTCAACAATTTCGCAATTTTGTACAATTCAATTTTGTATTATTTAACTATTTTTCGTCGGTTAACACATGTTTGAATTCTTGAGTGGCCTTGAATTCGCATTTGGCTACAATCGCTGCATTTTGCCTTTTTACGAAATTAGTCTCACTGGTGTTAAATTCTTACAAATGTATGTGTGGTCAATACAAAAAAAAAATATAAAATATAAACAAACTGAAAGGAGAATGACTTGTAACTTAAATTCATTTCAGAAAATGTATTCAACGTACCGATTTTTTTATAGTAAAAAATAAATCTTGTCATTCACTGCAAGCGGGCAAGACGGTTGAAAATATCGTTTTTTTTGTTTTTGTTTGTTGCATAAATGATTAGTATAACCATTCAAGATTTTGGTGAACAAAATTTAAAGCGGAATTCAAAACATTTAATTTTTTGCTGTGAGTGTTGCACGGAGCTATTGACGGTTTAGCCGAGGAGCTCATCTAGCAGATGGGGAAGAGCGTTGCTCCGATGATTTCTTTCTTATGTGCCTTATTTTGTATTTGTGTATGCATAACCGTTTTTAGGGAGATGAAAGAATTATTTCAAAAATATTGTAGTTTGTAATGTGTTTTTTTTTAACTTTGCAACAATTCGGCTATCGGCTCCAGGGACATTCCCTACTCAAAATGATACCAGGTTTCACTATTTTGAGCTATTTGAGTTTTATTCGACGAAAAAAATGTAGCTCTCTTAAAAATTATGAAAGAGTGGCAAAACGTAATTGGTTTACGCAGGTTTCCAGAACAAAATATGGGAAACGCATCAAACGGTAATATAAGGGTTTTATTCTAGACACAATGGAAGGCAAAACCAAAGAAAAGAGGAGATATGCAGTTCATTAACGCCTACGTGGTGGAAAAGCAGACTGAAATGTAAGTAAGTAAATGTAAGGGGCAGACTACTCCGACCGCATGAAAATAAGACGTTTACAAATAATTGTTGTTTTGTCACAAAACTTTTTGCCGTAGAACTTTTGCAATTTTTCTATTTACTTTTAGGACATATGATGAGAAATATTTAAAGATATAATATTTCTAATAATATGTACCTAAAAATTAAGCAAAAAAGTAAATAAATTGATATTGTAGAAATTTCAGGAAGGTTTAAAGGTAAGACCACAAAAAGTTTACCACTGCCCACGATTTATAATTTTTGAACTTTTTTTCAAATTCGTTTTTCTACAAATTTTTCTTTTTAATTGTCCTGGAATGTAGTTCCAAAACTTATTCAGCGGTTTGAAAAATTAAAAATAAAAAGTGTTACTTATTATTTTATTACTTATTAAGAGAAATTAAGAAAGAATAAAATAACTTTGACTAAATTGGTTAATTCACTGAACAATTAGGACGAAAATTCGGCCAGTTTATATTTTTATTTAAGCTTCTGATTTTTTTATTTTTAAAGACCTTTTTTTAATTAACTGAAACATTAGGACGTCGAATTTTTGTTTTAAACTTCTAAAATTTTTTTTAAACATTTTCTGCTAAATGTTAGTTTAGCTCCACAACCATGACGGGTAACGATCAATGTGATACTGAAACCAATGTATTGAATGTAAGCATCCAGATAATCCGAAACTGAAGTAATCGCGCTTGGAAAATTAAAAGTGAAGTAAAAGTTGATTTGAGTTTGCAATTCTAAGAAGTATTCATTCTAGTGGCCCAAAAGGTTAATGCTATATTCCATCTCCGGACTGTGAAGTGTTTGTTTGACCCCGAAAACCGTGGAAAGTGGAAGTTGGCGGTTGGTACACGGAACTGTGCCGACTTATTAACGAGCTTTTTGTCAAAAAAAGAGGTTGTCTGTAAAGTCGGTTTACTGACGATAGTTTAACGTGACAACGTCATAAGAAAATACTGATGTAAGGCTTGCAATTTTCAAAATAAAATTTCAACTTTATTTGTTTGATAGATATTTTGTATGGATATAGAGGAGGTAAATGGAATCGCAATGGAACAGTTCAAGTTACATTTATACAAACGTGAAAAATGACGAAACATTTATCAAATTCATGAAAGATATGTTCAATTCCGATTGTGCATCAGACGTTAATAAGTCAACAACACTAAGAGACAACATCTTCGATTTGCCTTTTTCAAGACGCATTACACTCGAAACACCCCCTTTCATTTCCTACTTTTCCTATCATCTCCTATTCTCAACAGGGAAATGGTTCATTACCATGCACACAGGAAGAAGGCATATGCAAATACAAATATGTGAATTTATATACACATGCGCATATACATACACAAGTAGGAGAGAGCCAGATGTCGAACGTTGCCGAACGCGGGGGCCGATTGTGCCTCTTTGTCGTTCTTACCGCGCTCTCGCTTGCAGTTCAAGCAAGGTAACGACGATTGAGCACGATAACGACGATTGAGCACGATAACGACGATTGAGCAAGATAACGACACATTATTTCGTGCGTGCAGCCAGCTAAATCGATTTATAAGACGTTATCACGTCAAAAATAGCACACTGTGTATTGATCGCTCTCCGTATTAGCTAGATTTTGCTTCGCGTAACTTTTTTCTGTTTGGAAACTAAAACATTTGACGAAAAACAAAATGCGTACTGCAGACGTTGAAGACATTGAAGGTCGAAGAAAGCCTGCCTGCATAATATTTTCAAAAATGAGTTAAATAAGTGCTTTGGTATGCCGCTCGACTGTGCAAAGCGATGTGTAGATTCCAAATATTTTGAATAAAATAAATCAACTTTAAAAAATGTTTTTTTTTTACTTTTTTCTTCATTTTGTACCAGTCCGAGAACTTTTGCGACAAATCTTCTATGCAAATAATACAATAAAATTTGTTTTCTAGTTTTTAAACGAAATTTGAGCATTCATGAACTTCGATAATAGAGCTTGGTGAGCAATAGCTCATAGCGTTAATGGATTAAATTAAAAATATTTATTTCTTTACAATAATTTATACAATAAAACTTGGGCAAAACGGCCTAGTAGCGCCCTTCATATATCTTATTTTTCATATAAATGAATTTGAAAAATATAACTATAAATAAATAAATATTTGTTACATAAATGCATAAAACTCAGTCTAGCGTCGAGGGCTTTAACCGAGACTAAAAATACTCAAAAAAGCATAACACAACAAAAAATAGTATGAGTTGTGTCAGAAAAATAATATACTCAAAAAACAAAAAAAAAGCACTTTAATAAAATAATCTCGAAATCGCAAATCTTAAGGGGTTACATGGGTTTCGTGTCTTGAAAAAATCGATTTTTTTGCTTATTAACTTATTTTTACAATATCTCAAGAATATCATCCTAAATTTTCAAGTCGATCCGAATAATAGTTTCGGAGATACATCCTCTGAAAGGTGTGCGCCCCAAGTCACTTTTATTATTACTGAAACATTTAAACGCGTTTTTTCGGAACCGTGTTTTCGTCGGTTGTCAAATGTTCTCGAAGACTACTCAACCGATCTTGATGAAATTTTACACAGGTGTTCGAGATACTTGGACGAAGGATTTTTTTTCTTTCAATTACAACTATTTAAAAAAAAACAAAATGTCAAGCAAATTTTACCGAAATTTTCATTTTTTTTGGAAAAATGTCTGCCAAAATTCCAATTATGCTGACAACGCGGACGCACCTTTTTTTCGACGGGTCACCGGAAACGACGTCACAATGGAGGAGTTTTAATTTTTGTTTTTTTGGAAATTTCAGAAATTATTCTTCAAATATGTATCTATAAGACAGAAAAAAGTTTGAATTAAATAAATAATTTTTTACATAGAAAAAAAAATATTGAAAATTTGCCTTTTTTTACTCGACAAAACCCATGTAACCCCTTAAGGGCAGTGTATTACTAAATTATTTAAAATTTTTAAATAAATAAAGAAAACCCCAATATTTCAAGCAATTTAAATCGATTCGTTACTTTAAATTACAAATTTAAATTTAAAAAATCAGCCTCCTAATTTAATTGCGTTTCAACTGACAGACAATTCGTTAGTGTTCATGCATTAACCAATTTTTGATTTCAATTAAATTAAAAGGAAAAAAGGTTATTCTTGAAATAGAACCAAAAAATCGCTTCTGACAATTTCCATTTCATTTACCTTTGCAACTACAACTAAATCCGGTCAAACTCAACTGTTGACTAAGAAAATCACCCGGCTTTAGCGTACAACAAGTGTCAATAACTCCATTAAACGAATGAGCCATAATTTAACAAACCGTGAAGTTGGTGATCCAAGGCAAAGAAAAAATAACAACAATAATAAAACACAAAACAAATTATTTACTGCCAACTCGCAATTCGAGAAACGCGCACGTAGCAGTTAGAAGCTGAAGCAGTAGCAGCAGCAGACACCTAAGCGGCGCTTCTGTTCTGCCCTGCTTCGGTACCCGCTACTGCAACTGCTTTAGCTTTAGCTTCGTACTGCTACAGCAACGAGCGACTCAAACGCGTGCCTCCGCACAGAAAATGCTGAAAGAAGAAAATGGAAAAGAAGTCGGTCAAAGCCAACTACTTGAACGAAAATGTGACCAACAAGATTCTTAGCACAAATTCACAAAACACACACGCATACACACGCACATATATGTACATGCATACATATACACACATAGAACCGCTAAACTTGTGCGCACTTGTTCTCAACTTAGAACTGAATCGCTATTTTGGGTTATCTGTTTTTCACTTTCAATACTGGCACAACAAACTCCACAACAAGAACTGCCATGTTGTTACAACAACAACAATAATTTCAACTACCGCAATTTGAAAGCTTGAAAAGTTGCTTATAGACCGGTAAATTATCGGCACGAAGGTGTCGGCAGGCAGCAAGTGCAGCTACGAGTTTAACAAGTTTCGAATTTTTTTCGTCTCCATTTGTGGCACCGTTAGTTGTTGCCTTGACTATTGCGCTTGCTCACTGCTGCATGAATGCCAGATTGCTTAAAGCCACCACGGTTGCCTCGGCCAAGAACAAAATGAAATAATGTCGCAATACTGATTTCATTGACGGAAAACTCGAAGTTTAATTATTTACCAAAGTACCATATTTCTATTATTCTTTTATAGTAGAGAATGACATTAAGGGCCCGCAGCAAACATCCATTAGCACGAGCACATCCGGTCACATTAACTGCAACTGTGACCAGTTACGAATTAGTGAATGGTTTTGTACGTGCACTTAGACATCTGAAAGAGTCACAAGCTCTCCGAGTCACAAAAGTAATGAAATAAAGGGTGGTTAAGTTTCAAGGGCCGGTGTTGATTTTGAATAAAATACAATTTTGTAAAAAATTATTCTCATTTCTCTTTATTATGATAATATTGGTATGGCTCAATTACGCATAGAACCAAATATCGGCCTTTTCCTGCAAATAATCCCAAAGAAAGAAGTCCAACGGTGTTAAATCACGTGATCTTGGCGGCCAATTGACATCGCCGCGACGTGAGATTATTCGGCCATCAAATTTTTCGCGCAAAAGAGCCATTGTTTCGTTAGCTGTGTGACAAGTGGCACCGTCCTCTTGAACCCACATATCGTCCACATCCATATCTTCCAATTAGGGCCATAAAAAGTTCGTTATCATCTCACGATAGCGAACACTATTATAACACAGTAATTGCCTGACCGACCTCATTTTGGAAAAAATACGGCCCAATGATGCCGTCGGCCTATAAACCGCACAAAACAGTCACTCTTTGTGGGTGCATTGGTTTTTCGGCAATCACTCTTGTATCATCATTCGCCCAAATGCGGCAATTCTGCTTATTGACGAATCCACTGAGGTGAAAATGTGCCTCATCACTGAAGATGAAGTGCGCGATATGCATTTTGATTTGAACGCCCGTTTTCATAATAAGCCTGAATAACTTTAACAAGTTGCTCGATTATCTATCTTTCTATAATTCAAATTAAGTTAGTTTGGAATTGAAAAATGTTAAATGAAATGCAGAAAAAAGCTTGACGTTCAGGTGTGGTTCACATTCAACATGGGCCCTTGAAATTTAACCACCCTTTACTAGTAAACATTTCAAAGTAAAGGCAAACTTTCTTACGGATGAGCGACTCCATGTCAAATTATGCAAGTATTTTGGACATTGCGTAAATTTTTCTCAAAATTAATTTATTTGTAGGCTTGAGTAGAATAAGAAGTACATTGAAAAAAATATTAAATTTATAACTTTCAGATTTATTCAATATTGGTAATTTTGGTATTTATTAATTTTGAGTTTTATTTCATGTTGAAAATTGGGGTGTAGGGTTTTAAAGTGAAATATCTTCGATTGTTTTTTAACATTTTTTAGACTAAAATATCATGTGTCTGCTTACAAACGTACTTAGCGTACAGAGCAGTATTCTGCACTGATTTTTGCGATAGAACTCTTTCTTCTCTACAAAACTATGTTAATTGAATTTTTGAGTTAATATATTTAATTTTTTATTAATTTTGAGGTTTAGAAATGCGATATCCAGGAGGCAAGAAGTTGCGAATTGACGGAAAAAATGAACTGCGATCATGAAACCATTTGCCGAAAAATTGGTGCCTCATGAACTCATCAAAAAAACAAAGAAAGTCGCCTTCAAATTGTTTCTTAGCATCTCACACGCCATAGAGCAATACGCGGTCATAAACAGTGCTTTTTGTATCGAATCGTCACGAGAGATGTGAAATGGTGCCTATCATCAATATGAAGCAAAGGAAGTAGTGAGTGGCTTCAGCAGACGCACCAAAGCAGAGAGTCAAGCCGGATTTTCAACCAAAGAAGATCAAGATATGTGTTTGGTGGTACTGCGAGGGCGTGATTCACTGGGAAATGCTCGAAAAGAATGCATCGGTCAACAAAGAGCTCTATATTGCCCAGCTACACCGCCGCGTCAATGATGCTATTCGACTGCATGGTAAAAATAATACTTCTTCGCGACAATTCCAGGCCCCATGTTGTACAATTTATGAAAGCCGCACTCCAAGAGCTCGAATGGGAGGTCCCCTTGCATGCGCCGTATTCTCCGGACCTTGCACCAACCGATTACCATCTTTTCCGCTCCATGTCAAAAGAGTTCCTTAAAAACTGGCTCAACAACTGCTTTGACATCAGAACAGGCGATTTTTGACGGAAAGGCATCAACAAATTGGTAGAGAGGTGGGAAGAGGTTGTAAACAGCAACGGCGAATATATAATTGATCAACTTATTGATGTAATTAGTGTTTTTTGTTTGAATAAAAGTCTTCGGTAAAAACGCTACGAACTTATTCCAATAATAAACCAATATTATGTTTGTTTTCTCGAAAATCCTAATATAACATTTAAAATTTTTTTTAATGTTTAGAAAACACTTTCGACTAAGTAGTGGATACGCGAATGAGCTAAAAGTTTTTTATGTTTGATTGTTCGCTGCATCGGTACAAAGTTATGAGAATCGCAGTAAAACACTGCTTGTGAAAGAGGCGGCCAACAATGTTTTTTTTGTTTTTTGGGCAGGTCGAGTTTAAACATATTTTTATAATTATTTGCTATTGGCTTTATAAAAGAAACTGACTGATGTCCGCGTCTTCGCTTGCGTATAAAATAAAATACCACAAATTGGTTTGCTGCGATTCTCCCAACTTTGTACTGACACAGCTAAAATCAATCGAGCAAGCAAAAAAGATCTTTGTTTGTTAAATGGAAAGGCGAAACATGTCCATTATAAGTAGCATTTTTTTTATTTTTTTTTTTTTGTATTGTTATTTAGCATTTACACCTCAAGAGTTAGGTGGCAAAGTCATATACAAATAATTTTAACTAAAGCTTTATTAAGTCTTTTCAACGCGTATCCTTTTAATTAAATTTTGTTATACAATTAAAATGGTTCTCTAAATTAGATGCCAACGCCATGTAAAAAATATTGAATTGAAGTTATCTTTACCTTTATGTATATTTTAATTATATGGTATGTACATATAATTTTTTACAATATTTTTCTTTTTTCATGAAACACAAAATGCCCACCTGCCAACTTTTTAATTGAAAGAAAATATAGTTGGCAGCACCAGTTAAAATTTGATGACCACGCAACCCGAAGTTTCCGAAAGGGCTCTCGAATATAGAATAGAATGCAAATCTTGTTTCCTAGAAAGGATTGATGCGCCTTTGCGGAAGGTTTTGACTGCAAAACTCCACACAAATCGTGGTAAATCTTTCTGCCGTAAATGTGGCAGTCCAAATATAAGTATATTTTAAAAAATTAAAAAAAACAGTACTCCGATCGTTTGAGTTATTTCTGATTTGTTGGTGTTTAAAAATAAATTTTATAATTTTTTAACATATTTGGGCTTTAACACAGCGCGTTTCGTAAAAAACCCCCTTCCAAATACAAAAATATTTTGGATCTTCATTTCATTAGACGAAGAGATGAAATTTCTCAAATTAATCGAAATATATCACAACTTCCTTTTCATATTTTTAGCGCTCCATTGCGCACGTTTTTTTTAAAACCTTCGGTTGGGTACCCGTGCCAGGCCTTTTTTCGACCTGTTCCAGGATTCTTTTTAAAAGGCTGCATCCATAAATCGATAGAAAATTAATTTATAGGAAGCTACCTGGAACTTAGTTGGTAGCTATAATACAGTAGGTTCTGTTTTTATGCGGTAGATACGTTCCGCAAGAAACAGCATAAAAAAAGCTACTAGTTCTATAGTAAAACTATAGATACGTTTCAAATGCTAAAACCGCATAAATCTGAAATAATGTAATAAAATCGCATAAAAAAGGGCACTAGTCCCATATTATAACTATAGATACGTTCCATAGACCGCATGAATCTGTGATGAGTTTTTGCTTAGCTGGTTTAGAATCTTGTTTATATGTACAATTCCCGATAGGTCGACATGCATTTTGTAATTTAAAAAAAACCGCACTATTTCAAAATCGCATAAAAAAAAGCCGCATAAAAACAGAACCTACTGTATATAGCTATATATAGCTGCCTGAGCTCGAACACTTCTACTCTGGTAAAAAAAAAAAAACAATGCATGTAAAAGTTTTATAAAAAAATTTCAACGCTGTTACAATTACAGAAGCACCCAGCGCGTACTTCTAATGTTTCCATAGAAAATTTTCCGACTCTCCCAAAGGTAGGTGGCTTAATCAATAATTCCATGCATGCATGCATACTGCACATTAGTAGTTGTTTGTTTTTGCCTTTGAAAATGATAGATGTCTAACTATTGTACATTTTTAGCTACCACACGCCCAATTGCGTTATTAGTCCCACACAACATTAGTGAGAAATTTGTGGTATTAAAATTAACTCCATACAAACACACCCAAGTGAATCTTGAATATTTTTAGATGTATGTAAATATATCTAATACATGCGTTTGCATGTATTTGTAGCTGTGTATATATGCGCTGGTCGAACCACAAAGTAACTATTTATTATCTACGTGCACAATCACCGTTGTTTTGTCATTTCTATGTGTTTCAGTGCGAATATGGCGGTGCGGTATGATTTGACAGATTATTGTAATTGTAAAATTCTGCAAGTTGGTCACGAACAACCATTTCGATCGCCCAACTCACTGACCGCATGGACTTCGTCTCGGCTATGTCATTAAAGCGCGCAAATGACATACAAAGCAATTAAGAAATTCACAACAAGGTTTAGTTTAAGCATCATTTATATTCGCTGTGTTTCGCCTAAGTCGACGAAACATGCGAGATTTGCCAAAAACCAACAAATCATCAAAAACAAACATAAAAACCAAATGGGATAAAGAATTAAATTAATGCAAACGCCGCTAGAAATTATTTGGTATTCTATGTATAAAGCTTGAAATACTCGTATTCGAAAATGCTTATGAATTTTTTGGTAGTAAAAATGTCATTTTTATGGCGCAAAAGCTTCCAATAATTTAGGGAATAAACTGGGAGTGCCGGGAGAGAGCTCTTAAATATAGTCGCTCTACACTTTGTTTTATTATGGGTGTATATGAGCCGGTCACAAAAAAACTTTACAAAAGCTTGTTGATTCTTATGTGTTACGCGGTCGTACTTTTCCATTATAGAATAAATTTAAAAAAATAATTTTTAAAATAATTTGTTTACGATCGTATTTATGAGCCAATTTGGTTCTAAAAATAAACTAACAAAGGGTGATCTGTTTATAAAGGGTGATAAGATTGGTGGTACTTTTTCCAATATTTTTGATGTGAAACATCTATAGGCTCACTTGTAAACCGAATCGTTGGCGTGGCGATCCCTATACTAAGGTATACATATATACATTTTATGTGTAGTAGTATGAGAAGTGCTAAGCCAATTTCAAAGGAACAACTCACAACTGATGTGGGTTAAAGTGTGTTAGTATGTGTGCCATGTTAGAGAGACAAATGTAGAGTTGCTAAAGAGCGGCAAGTTGGATGCTCGTGAGTGCTTAGTAAATGTTGGTGCGTTATGTGTTTTTGAATGTGTTCGGTAATTTGCTATGTAGATAATAGGAATTCGATTACAGAGAATTCATGGGAAACTGGAAGGCTGGCTAGAGTGGGCACCTTTGAGGCGCCCTCTCTGTGCGAAGAAATGACGAAGGTTGAGTTGAAAAATATCAAAAGGTCACAGAAAGCAGAGCCACAGCAGAAAGAAGTTTCATTACTCAATTATTTAAACCAAGTGGAACTATTTTGCAATGCCAAATTTATTGCTTTATTAATTCGAAATGAAAAGTGCAAACTAATTTAATAGCAAATTCGAGATATGCCATAATGAGCAAAAGTTGAAATTGAATAAAAAGTTTAAGCCTATGGAGGAAGACATATTTTTAAGACACATTTTGATTATCATACAAAGTGACACAAAATTAATCATGCTATCGGATTATTTATATTTTTTACAAATAGTCCAGTACGTCAATCATAATTGAAATTTGTGTGGTGTAGAGCTGCTGTATAAAAACAGACAAGCAATGGCGGGCGTAAAGGTCAAGTGTCAGCACTCAATATAATTTCTTTATTTATTATTTTTTTAATTTTATTTAATAATTTTCAAATCAAAACTGGATGATTAATTTTGCGCCACCTGAAAATTCAAAAATTCCATCACTCAAAATCATTTTTTTATTTAATATTTTTTAATTGTATTTAATAATTTTCAAATACAAAACTGGATAATTAATTTGGCGCCGCCTGAAAATTCAAAAATTTCATCACTCAAAGTAATTTTTTTTTTTAATTTTATTTAATAATTTTGAAATACAAAACTGGATGATTAATTTTGCGCCACCTGAAAATTTATTTTTTCATTAGGCTATATTTAATTCCTGTAATAATATTATCTTTTATGCATATTACTTGTACACACACGATGTTTCACATCTGCCAGGCGTCCCATGACGCCTCACATTTTGTTTTTTTTAAACAGATCACCGTGACCACTGTCAAACTAAAACACAATTTTTTCAGTACTCATTGGCATTTCATCTTGGAAAAACTTACGTCTCAACAACGTTTACAAATCGTACGGATGTATTTCGGAAATCGACGTTCGGTGAAAAGTTCTCATCGCGCGCTCATGCCAACTTATGGTGTTCAGCGATGCGGCCCATTTTTGGCTTAATGGCTATGTCAATAAGAAAAATTACATATTTGCGCTGAAGCGCAACCCGAAGCCATTCAATAACAACCATTACATCCATTGAAAAGAACCCTTTGGTGTGGCCTATGGGATGGAGGAATCATCGGCCCATATTTCTTCAAAAACGAGGCTGGTGCGAATGTAACAGTGAATGGCGAATTCTATCGTGCCAAGAAAAACAACTTTTTGATGGCAGAAATTGAAGCCCGTGATCTCCACAACATTTGGTTCCAACAAGACGCCGCTACTTGCCATACAGTCCGCGAAACAATGGATTTACTGCGTCCTCAATTCAGTGAGCAATTTTTCTCTCGTTTCGAACCTGATCGTGGCCACCAAACCAAGATCGTGTAATATCACACTTTTGGATTTTTATTTGTGGCGGTAGGTAAAGTTTAAATGCTTTGTGGATAAACCAGTTCGATTGAGGAATTAGAAGCCAACACTACAAAAGTTATTCACGAGATACAGACCGAAGTTCTCCAGCGAGTAATTCAAAACTGGTGTTTAGAAATGGCCGAATTTCGGCGTAGTTGCGGCCAACATTTGAAAGAGGTTATCTTTAAAAAATAAATGTCATGAACGGAAATGATATACCTAAAGCAAAGAATCAAAAATGTATACAAAAATTAGCTAAGTTAGCTGTGAGTTTACCAGTTGCGCCCCTCACCAAAATTTGTGTTTAAGTAACCGTAAAGATTCTTCTCATTTTGTAATTAATTATAATCAAAGTATAATATTGTCAGTTTTTATTTACTCAAACATGAGTTCTAATGCTATTTGACAATAAAGGTTAAGAATCAAGGTAATAATCTCACAGATATGCTTGTAAATATAATATAAATGTATGTATCTATTTATGGTTGGGCGGATTCGTTAGCATGAAAAAAATGTATTACACACATGCACACATATATATTTACTCATCTGCATCCAAAAATTCTAAGCTCTTATTAATATTAGAAGTTGATTTCAAATTCTATGCTGGTTTTATACCCAGCGCAGTTGTGCCATGGGGTATTTCAACTGCATCGAAATAATGATTGTTTTGTAACAGGCGATTGAGTATTTAAAAAAATAGATCTAATTAAAAAATTGGAAATACTATAGGTTATAAGAAGATCTAAATAAAGTCCATAAGTGACCGTGGCATTAGTCTTCTAAATATCGCCTATAAGGTTCTAGCGAGCGTATTGTGAGAAAGGCTGAAGCCCACCGTCAACCAACTGATTGGACCTTATCAGTGTGGCTTTAGAGCTGGAGAGTCTACCATCGACCAAATATTTACAATACGACAAATCTTGGAAAAGACCCATGAAAGGAGAATCGACACACACCATCTTTTTGTCGACTTCAAAGCTGCATTCGACAGTACGGAAAGGAGTTACCTGTATGCCGCGATGTCTGAATTTGGTATCCCCGCAAAACTAATACGGCTATGTAAGATGACGTTGCTCAACACCAGCAGCGCCGTCAGAATTGGGAAGGACCTCTCCGAGCCGTTTGATACCAAACGAGGTTTCAGATAGAGTGACTCGCTGTCGTGTGACTTCTTTAACCTGATGTTGGAGAGGATCGTACGAGCCGCAGAACTTAATCGCTCAGGCACAATATTTTATAAGAGCGTACAATTGTTGGCGTATGCCGAAGATATCGATATCATCGGCCTTAACAACCGCGCTGTTTGTTCTGCCTTCTCCACACTGGATGAAGAGGCAAAGCGAATGGGTTTGGTGGTGAACGAGGACAAAACGAAGTACCTCCTGTCTTCAAACAAACAGTCGGCGCACTCGCGTATCAGCACCCACGTCACTGTTGACAGTTATAATTTCGAGGTTGTAAAGACTTCGTTTATTTAGGAACCAGCATTAACACCGATAACAATGTCAACCTTGAAATCCAACGTAGAATCTCTCTTGCCAATAAATGCTACTTTGGACTAAGTAAGCAACTGAGCAGTGAAGTCCTCTCTCGTCGAACAAAACTAACAGTCTAGAAGGCTCTCATCATGCCCGTCTTAATGTATGGCGCAGAAGCGTGGACGATGACAACATCCGATGAAGCGACGCTTGGAATGTTTGAGAGAAAGATTCTGCATAAGATTTTTGGACCTTTGCATGTTGGCAACGGCGCATATCGCAGACGATGGAACGATGAGCTGTATGAGCTTTACGACGCCATAGACAAAGCGCAGCGAATAAAGATCCAGCGGCTACGTTGGCTGGGTCATGTCGCCCGAATGGATACAAACGCTCCGGCTTGGAAAGTATTCGATGCGGTACCAGCTGCGTTGGAAAGATCAGGTGGAGAAGGACTTGGATTCACTTGCTGTGCCCAATTGGCGCCGGTTAGCACGAGAACGAAATCGCGTAAGCGGTTATCACGCCAATTAAGAAGAAGAAGAAGTGACCGCATATTACAAATGCGTGCTGCACTCGTTCTAAAACTGAGGATCGAGAGCAGCAATGAGGTATTCAATGTGAATCGAGTTCTCCGGAAGACAAGACATCTATGAACCAACTGAAATTCAGAGTTATGAAAGACAAAAAGTTTAAATTTATTTGGGTGGATCTTGAAGGTGGGGAGAAGTTGTCTTTTGTATTTAAGTAGAACTTCAAAAAAAAGAAAAATGATGCAATGGGTCGTCATTATATTATTCATTTTAAAGAGATTTATATGATTAAACTGCCTTCAAAGGAGCATACGACTACCTCCGAAGTTTATCTACATTATGGCAACGCTACGAGCTCTGCAATCTTACCTGACTACACACTTACGACGGTGTACTTAGACTAGATATGCTTCCCAGATAGAAAGTCATTGGATTCGCGAATGATATCGCAGCGGTAATAGTGGCAAAGCGCCTCCAAGAAATTGAGAGGATCGCCAGCGAATCAATAACTAAGATCAAGGGTTGGTAGACGTCCATGTACCTGGAATTAGCTGAGCACAAAACTGATGTGTTTTTAGTAAGCAGTGGGAAGGCAGTAGAATCCAATGATGGTAAAAATTGGGACTCTAACTAGCAATTTAAAGCCCGCCATTAAATACCTAAGGGTACTAAGTGATAGTCGTCTTAACTTAAAACGCACCTAGAATACGCTGTGAAGAAGGTATCGAGTGTGCAGTTCTGTCTGGCACGAATAATGCCAAACAACCGTGGCCCAAGTCATAGCAAAAAATATAGTAGGGTTGTCAGTTCGATACATTTGTTTACGGCACCGATCTGTTTCACTAACCAATTCCAGGTACATTTTGACAGAATATACGGGACGAATAGTTGAGTCTCACTTTGATCACTTTGATCTACTATGTATATGTATGTATATGATTGGCTCTTACACATTTTGTTGGGTGTTTGGCCGAACTCCTCCTCCTATTTGCGGTATGCGTCTTGATGTTGTTCCACAAATGGAGGGACCTACAATTTTAAGCCGACTCCGAACGGCAAAAGGTTTTATTCATGGGGAGCTTTCGCATAGCGGAACTGACAGAGTCAAGTACTATGACCCCATAAAATTATATATTAATTATTGATTATAAACTTGTAGCTGTGAAAACAAATTTTGCATTAAAACATATAAAAAAATGGTTTTTATGAGGAGCTTTTTCATGGCAAAAATACACTCGGAGGTTTGCCATTGCCCACCTAGGGGCGACCGCTATTCGAAAACACTTTTTTTATAATTTTGTTGTTTCGTGCAAGGAAATTTGAATCTACGCACTCCTGAATAGGAGTCAGGCACCAACTCATTCGGTTACGGCGACCGAATTAATACCCAATAATTTATGATTGCCGGTAAAAAGTGCTACGTGGATTTTGTTGTCGAAGTTGCTATATCCAATCCAGCAGTTTTGAGAGAAAATTTGAGCTTTTGATTTTTAAAATTAATTTTTTCTGTTTGTTTCCTTTCTTATTTTTAGTTTTCGTTTATTTCATTTTTTTTTTTTTTTTTTTGTGATAAAATAAATGAACGTCGTTTAACTCACAAACACGAGTGCTGGGTATAAAAAATCCTAAAATTCGCTTGGAGACATCTACCCATGCAGATTTGATATGTTGTTGTTCCAACTTTAAGTTTCAACTGTGATGCGTATTCACTAATAAATAATTCATGCTTGGGAACGTTCTCAAACGTTTTCATGTATTTCAGTTTCATTAAATTCTACCCATATTTTTTTCATACGCTATCAGTTCTTCTACCTCGTCTTTTGGCTGCCTCACCAACTACATATGCACGCATACAACTTCAGTAATTTGTCAGCGGTTAACTGTCCAATATGTTGACATTATCTTTTATGATAATGGCAAATTGCTAACAAGGAAATGGTTTTTAGGTTGGTCGCAAGAATGATGAGATGCTATTCGAAATGCTATGTGTGTGTATATGTTTACGACTGCAGAAAGATTACTATAACAGAATATTAACTTTTTGACATAAGTGGAAAATATATACGAACATTCAAAAGCAGTGGACTATGCACGAGGAATACAATAAAAAATATTTAAGACGCGAACAATCACAGCTCTTGTCATACACTTGAGTACTAAGACATTCTTCTTATTAACAGCACTTCAATCAAGGCCAACCCACAATGGCCAATCAAAAGTTCTTAACGAGTGATACATAGGTTCACCACTTCATGGAGTGCAATGAGCAAGAGTTTCAATTTTTATAAACAAAAAGGAAAAAAAAAATAGACATAGAATGAGCGCCCATAATTTACAAATACAAATAAGAATCCATATGAAATTCATTTTCAAGCCGTGCATACAAATTAAGCGATTAAACAGATATACATTTAAGTTATTAATAAAAAAACACGTCTCTAGCAGAGCAGCTATAACAACAATGCATGGCAGCAGTAGCAGCAGCAGCAGCAGTGATCTGAGTGCTGGCCGTGACATTGACACTCGTGAAAATAAAAGTAAAACAAAGCTCAAGTTAATGTTTTTTTTTTGATATTGAGAATAAATTAAGGAGAGCATGTAAAGGAGAGAATTAAGTGTGTAGATTTGTATGAATGTGAATAAGTAAATAGACTAAAATGTAAGAGCTTTCTTTACGTTGCACAGTGGTTTAGAGGGGAAAAAATTGAATACCATTAAAATTCGTACTCGAAAGGAAATTAATACTGATAAGTGGTAAGACAGATTCGGATTAACATAAAAGACGTGACTAAGGAATTAAAGCGAAGGAAAAACAAAACGTAATGACGCTGGTTTGAAAAGTTTAAATGCTATTGCCTCATTGACTTCACAGGCCTATCTATGCTAAAAAAGAAAAAAATCGGATTTGAAAAAAAATTTGAATAATTAAAACAAAAAAAATAAAGAAACAAATAAAGAAATATGTGCACAAAAAAACACTACAAAACACATAAAAGCGCATAGAAATAAAACAAAGTGAAAACAAAATTAAAAAAAGTGCAAAAAAATACAAAAACAAAAAACAACACAAAAGTCCAGCGAATCAAACAAAAATGCAAAAAACAAACATAAAAGTGCATAGAAATATAACAAAGTGCAAAAAAACACACAAAACAACAAAAAACAGTCCAACAAAAAAAAAAACAAAATACTCAAAATAAGAATAAACAAAAAAGTGTACAAAATTTGAAGGTACATTAAAATTAAAAAAATGCAAACAAATTGAAAAATACAAAAAACAAAAAACAAAAGTGAATAAAAAAGTGCAAAAGAAAAAAACTACAAAGAGCAAAAATATACAAAAGAAAGTGCAGCAAACAATATACAAACAACAAAAATAAACCAAAAAGTGATTAAATATAAAAAAGTTGAAAAAAATATTTAAAGAAGTATAAAAAAATACAAAAAATATAAAATATAATATAAAAAAATATAACAAAGTACAAAAAGTATAAAAAAATAAAAAAAATATAAAAAAATATATTACAAAAAATGTAAAACCGAAGAAAAAAATATAAAAAATACCAAAAAATAGAGAAACAAAAAACTTCAAGCGAAGAGAGCCTAACACATTTGCATTAAGGCGACTTAATTTTTTTTCTTTTTTGTTTCGACGACTTAAGTATTTCGCTGACGATTCTGAATAAAAAAGCCCAAGGAAGAAAAAAAATATAACAAAATACAAAAAGTATAAAAAATACAACAAATATAAAAAAATACAAAAAATATAAAAAAATACAAAAAATATAAAAAAACACAAAAAATGTAAAACCGAAGAAAAAAAATATAAAAAAATAGCAAAAAATAGAGCAACAAAAAACTTCAAGCGAAGAAAGCCTGACACATTTGCATTAAGGCGAATTATTTTTTTTTTCTTTTTTGTTTCGGCGACTTAAGTATTTTGCTGACGATTCTGAATAAAAAATCCCAAGGAAGAAAAAAAATATAACAAAATACAAAAAGTATAAAAAAATACAAAAAATATAAAAAAACACAAAAAATGTAAAACCGAAGATAAAAAATATAAAAAATAGCAAAAAATAGAGCCACAAAAAACTTCAAGCGAAGAGAGCCTGACACATTTGCATTAAGGCGAATTAATTTTTTTTTTTCTTTTTTGTTTCGGCGACTTAAGTATTTTGCTGACGATTCTGAATAAAAAAGCCCAAGGAAGAAAATATAAAAAAATATAGAAAAACACAAAAAATGTAAAACCGAAGAAAAAAAATATAAAAAATAGCAAAAAATAGAGCCACAAAAAACTTCAAGCGAAGAGAGCCTAACACATTTGCATTAAGGCGACTTAATTTTTTTTCTTTTTTGTTTCGGCGACTTAAGTATTTTGCTGACGATTCTGAATAAAAAAGCCCAAGGAAGCATTAAAATGGATTTCGAGTCTCCTTATTTTCATTTTATTAATGCCGTATACATTTTTTTGTTAAACTGTTTTGGAAGTCATCCAATTTTGTTTTTGAATTACTTTTTTACTAAATAAAAAAAAGAAATTTTTTGGTTCAGAATTGCCAGTAGAATACTTCAGTCGCCGAAACCAATTCGGTTATATTTTTGAAGAACCAATTGAACCGCCCTACAGCGGCGTGCTCTTAATTATCACTCGATATTTTGACCAGTTTTGGATAACTCTCTTTCGCTTTTATTTTTCATTAATTTTCTATAAAAATATGTTTCGCTCTGCAACAAATATTATATAAATTTGTTTAAAACTTTGCACAAGATATATAAAAATTCTTAAGATGTTCATAAAAATTTCAAACTATGGGTATCTTTGGGAATGGAGTGCACGTTTAAAGTAGTTTGCAATTCTGGTTGATTTTAGATCATTTTTTCCCCTGACGGGTTTTCGCATTTTCTTTAAATAAAAAACGAATCGTGCATGCGTATGAAAATAGAAAAAAAAATTGCATGTGCATTTATTACTTTTACACCACTGTGCACAGCTGATCCCTTAAAAATTTAGTATTTGAAAGCTTAGTATTTCACAATTAAAAATTCGTTAGAGAGTAAGTATTATGACGTTCAATGAACCATGGCTCGGCCAGAGCGCTGTAATCGACGTACGTAAGATGACGACCGAGACAGTACAGTAGTATTTATTAGTACATATTCTTCCTAGCTACTGTCACATACCGTAGCGGTGCTATTGTTTTCTCCGCGGATATTCCAATCAACTCTATAACATTAGAATCTTTATATGGATTTACCGGCCGGCTGGGTGGCACAGAACTTCGCGAATCGGTGGCGAAATCACACACGCCTTACGGACCGCTTGAAAACGCGTGTGTACTCGTAATATTTATACTGAAGTCAGTGCGGCCCATATTAATTGCTCTTAATGAATTGAATTTATTGTGAAATTAATTGCACTGTACAAATAATAGAAATGTCAACGCGTTTATGGTCCGCATTTGCGATAGTCGTGCTTTTACTTGCCAGCGTCTTCCATGACGCGCATGCCCAACGCGGTAATATTATAACGAATTTCTTTGAGTTTTTGCGACGTGGTCAACATGATTTGAATATCGAGCATGTGGACGATGGTGTGCGGTTGTTAAAAGAGTATGATTTCATAGTGGTCGGTGCGGGCACGGCGGGCTGTACGCTAGCGGCGCGCCTATCGGAGAATCCCGCCTGGAAGGTGTTGCTCATCGAGGCGGGCGGCCCGGAAAATGCAGCCATGGATATACCCATACTCGCGCATTTCCTACAACTCACCGAAATTAATTGGAATTACCGCACGCAGCCTTCGAACAAATATTGCCTTGCAATGAATAATCGCCGCTGTAATTGGCCGCGTGGCAAAGTGATGGGTGGCTCGTCGGTGCTCAATTATATGATGTACACGCGCGGCAACCGACGTGACTATGATCGGTGGGCCGCGAATGGTAATGAGGGCTGGAGTTATCGCGATGTTTTGCCATACTTTAAGAAATTCGAAGGCTCTGAAATACCGAATGCCGAAAGCGACTATGTAGGCCGGAATGGACCGGTCAAAATTTCACATGCTGACTGGCGCTCCGAAATTTCAAATGCTTTTGTGCAAGCGGCGCAACAAGATGGCTTGAAATATCGTGACTACAATGGACGCATACAAACGGGTGTGTCCTACCTGCAAGCCACTATATACAAGGGCATGCGTTGGAGCTCTAATCGCGCCTATCTCTACCCCATTAAAGGCAAACGTGCGAACTTGCATGTGAAAAAAAATGCTCTAGTAACCAAAGTGCTCATCGATCCCACAACGAATGCGGCGTACGGCGTGGTGCTAAGCACTGGCGGTCAATCCTTTCAAGTGCGAGCCAGGCGTGAAGTGATACTCTCTGCAGGCGCCATCAATACGCCGCAGTTGCTCATGCTCTCCGGCATTGGACCAGCGCAACATCTGCGCGATGTGGGCATCAAGCCAATTGTGGATTTAGCCGTAGGTTTCAACTTACAAGATCACATCGCACCAGCGGTCTCATTTACTACGAACGTCAGCTCAATCAGAACCAGTAACTACTTCGAAGCCAGCAACATAGGGCAGTATATCGACGGGAAAGGACTTTTTGGTTTGCCGGGGGCTGTGGAAACCATTGCCTTTTGGGATCTGAGTCATCCCGAATTGGAAGACGGTTGGGCTGATATAGAATTGTTTCAGATAGCCGGCTCATTCGATGAGAATCCTGCAACGTTACGTGCTTTCGGCCTACAACTGGACACCTATAATGCCATGTTCGCGAATGTTAAAACAGACGGCTTCGAGATATTTCCAATGATATTGCGTCCGAAAAGCCGTGGACGTGTAATGCTCAAAAGTAATGATCCCTTCAAATATCCGCTTTTGCATGCAAACTACTTTGCACATCCAGATGATTTGGATATAGCAGTGCGCGGTGTGCTTAAGGCCATCAGCTTGGTGAAACAACCAGCTTTTAAGGCGATCAATGCGAAGGTTTTGGAGCGCGTCATGCCCGGGTGTGCTAAGCTGGCGTATAAGTCGCGCGCCTACTGGGAGTGCTACGTACGACATTTCACATTCACCATCTATCACTACTCGGGCACGGCGAAAATGGGGCCGGCCAGTGATCCAGCTGCTGTAGTTGATCCACGGCTGAGGGTGTACGGTGTAAGGAATTTGCGTGTGGTCGACGCAAGTATAATGCCGCAACTCATTGCAGGGCACCCGAATGGGCCTGTGTTTATGATCGCCGAGAAGGCGGCGGATATGATAAAACAGGATCACAACTATATTTAAGGGGAAAGCTTAAAGGAGCTTTCAGCTAATGAAGGGGCTACTTTGAAGGAAAAAGCTTGTGATATTTTTATGAGTTAGGAATATAAAGAATAACTGGAGCTATAAAGTACAACAGCATTGATTTTAAAAATACGACTAATGGGTTTAGCTAAGGACGCCTGCCATCTACTAACATATACAATATAAATACTTGTAACTACTTAGGAAACGAAACGTTTACTTTGGAGCTCCTGTACATTTCACGACCTTTGCTTGAAATCGTTTGAATAGTTCAATACAGCCCGACAGCCATTTTTTAAGCATTCAATTTCAACCTTTGTGACATTGTTAGTTCGTAAATTCTTGGCGCCGTTGAGGTCGTTCAATCGTCTGCTTGCAAAATCGTGTGCTCTGCAAGTTCAACAACCAATTAAAATGCCGATTGACGCGCAACGCCACAGCGGACGTGAAGGTGCGCATTGCGCTGCAAACATGTCGCCGGACATGTAGTGACGAAACAGTGGCCCGAAAGGAAAACCAAGAAAGAATAAAATTTGCTACGCGATACGCGCCGCCAACGGCACCAGCATAGACAATCAAAAAAGTCTGTTTCACTTTCTGTTTCACACCAGCGCACAAACACACGCTTGCGCGAGCACCTTGGGACGCAGCCAAAAACGACATAGCCAGCGTGCAAGTTCAACAGCGTTGTCACTGCTGCGCAACTTAATTTGCTGCTTAACTCTTCGCCATCAACGACGCCAACTTTACCGTCTAGTTTTAGCCATCGACGCTGCAGCTTAAATCGGTGGACAACCTGTTCGAAGTTGGCGCGAATTCGCATTGAACTATTCAGTTTTCTGCTATTTATAGTTATGAAAAACTAATCGAAGAAGAAGTTGACGAAGAATAGACGCTCGCCGTTGCTTTATTCATTACGAATATTAAAACCACATACGCCAGCCGAACGGCGAGCATTCAAAGTTACGTTTTCTCGGCGTTAAGACGCGCGTTTCCGAATATACGGTTCACTGCATACGGCGCAAGCAACGGGCACGCGATTCTAAAGCAAAAATAGCAAAGTGGCTAGAACGCGGTAGCAGCGTTAGGAAGTTGAAAAGGAATAAAACGAGTGAACAAATTCTGCCAAGCAAGAAAAATTAGTGCAAAGTGCGCATAAAACATAAATTGAAAATAAGAACTGTGGGACTTTGAGACTAGTGATTGAAAAGACTTTGCCACAGCGCATTCGTAAAAGTGAAACTGATATCTTAATCAACGCCATCGGTGATATCAGAGGCATTTTAAAATGCAAAATTCTTAAATTTTCATACCAAATATTATAAAACAAAAAATAAAACGTGTCTACCAAAATGTTCTTTCTACTCCAACCACGTCTCCTCCTTCCAACGCTAGTATGCATTTTGGGCGCTCTCACATGGGCGCAAGAACGCAATGTTATCCTGGAGGCCTTCGACTTTTTGCGCCGCGGCCAAATGGACGCCGATCTAGAGAATTACGACAACACAATACAAATGGAAAATGAATACGATTTTATTGTGGTGGGCGCAGGTACGGCTGGTTGTGCGATTGCGGCGCGCCTCTCGGAAAACCCCAAATGGAAAGTGTTGCTGCTGGAGGCAGGCGGTCCAGAGAGTCTCATTATGGATGTGCCGATCGTCGCGCATTTTCTGCAATTGGGTGAAATGAATTGGAAGTATCGCACGCAGCCTTCGGATCGCGCTTGCTTGGCCATGAATAATAATCGTTGCAATTGGCCGCGCGGCAAAGTGATGGGCGGTTCGTCGGTGCTCAACTACATGATGTACACGCGCGGCAATCGACGTGACTACGACCGCTGGGCAGAGCTGGGCAATGTGGGCTGGAGCTGGCGTGACGTGTTGCCCTACTTTAAGAAATATGAAGGCTCCAGTGTGCCCGATGCCGATGAGGATTTAGTGGGCCGTGATGGTCCCGTGAAAGTCTCCTATGTCAATTGGCATTCGCAGATCGCCGATGCGTTCTTAGAAGCGGTACAGCAAGATGGATTGGACCGCCGTGACTACAACGGACATATACAAAATGGCGTTAGCTACTTGCACACAACAACGCGCAATTCAACGCGCTGGAGCTCGAATCGCGCTTATCTGTATCCGCTTAAGGGCAAGCGACGCAATTTGCACGTAAAGAAATTCGCATTAGTTACAAAAGTACTCATCGATCCAACAACGAAGACGGCTTATGGCATAATTGTGCGCACCGATGGACATGAACAAAAAATTCTGGCACGCCGCGAGGTGATTGTCAGCGCTGGCGCTATTAATACGCCACAACTGCTTATGCTCTCCGGCATTGGACCAGCGCAACATTTGCGTGAAATAGGCATCAAACCGATTGTAGATTTGGCTGTCGGCTTTAATCTGCAGGATCACACAGCGCCAGCAGTTACCTTTACAACCAATGCCACATCGTTGCATTTCGAAGATTTTGCCGATCCCACGTTAGTGAACCGTTTCAATCGGCAAGAAGGCCCCTATGGCTCGCCCGGTGGTTGCGAGGCTATAGCTTTCTGGGACTTGGATCATCCGCATCTAAAAGATGGCTGGCCAGATATCGAATTGTTTTTGGTAGGTGGCTCAATGTCCTCCAATCCAGCCATATCGCGCGCTTTCGGCCTCAAGAAAATTATATACGATTCCATGTTTGCGGAAATAGAAGATAGAGATCTTAATGCCTTCATGATCTTCCCCATGATACTGCGACCCAAGAGCCGTGGGCGCATCATGCTAAAGAGCAGCGATCCGCAAAAATATCCATTTATCTATTCCAACTACTACGCACATCCCTATGATGTGGACATTTCGGTGCGTGGCGTACAAAAAGCAGTCAGTCTGGTTAATTATCCAGCCTTCAAGAAGATCAACGCAAAGGTGTGGAATCGCAGAATACCAACATGTAAGGGTCTTGAATTCGGCACGCGTGACTACTGGGAATGCCATGTGCGCCATTTCACATTCACCATCTACCACTACTCGGGAACAGCAAAGATGGGTCCGGCATCAGACCCAGCGGCCGTGGTGGATCCAAGATTGCGCGTATATGGCATAAAGAATCTGCGTGTGGCGGATGCAAGCATCGTGCCAGAGATCATGTCGGGACATCCGAATGGACCGGTCTTCATGATTGCCGAGAAGGCGGCGGATATGATCAAAGAGGATCATGGGTTCAAGCAGTGACCAAGGGGAACTACAACATTAGAATGTATTAAATGCCAAGCTTTCCAAAGGGGGGATATCACTAGCTTGTAAGCGTGGGTGGATTCATTAGTTTAAGGCAAATATGGAATTGAAGTAATTTAATTTAAGCGTAAGTGAACCAAGCGTTGCCAAGTGGAAACTTTGCATTAGTTGTGAAGTTAATTTAAGCGGAAAATGTGTACATATTTAAAAAGATAATTTAGATTTTACACTTTAATGTACAATAGAAACTTATTTAGAGCGTTACTGAAGAATTCTAAGTCTAAATATTTACATTTACTTTTAGAAAAAAATAGCAGTGTACAGAAAAGTATTTCTAAGTTTTAAAGTCGAAATAAAATGCACTTGTAAAAATGTCAGTTATGTATGTATGTATATGTGTATGTATTTGTAAACTTGACATTGACTACCGAAGTGCGTTGCTTTCGGCTTCACTTGTGCTATTATTTGTTGTTGAGCTTTGTATTGGTCTTCGGCACCTTTGTGACTCAGTTTCAGATGAATTCAATTCAAAATGAGATTTCGGTCATTCACTCGCTTTGGCTTCTGCCATATCTTTCATTCAACTACAGCGCTCGGTTGGTCGATCACAAACTGTGGTCATTTAGATTTCGCGGCTTTTCGCCAACTTCATTCAGCGATTACGAAATTGTATAGTAAATTTATGCGTAATTTTAGCTGATTGAAATGTATGTGTTGAACGAGTTTTTTTCGAGGGTGTTTGCATAAAATATCGAACATTAACAACTGGCATATGATGAAGGCGCAAAAATACGTACATATGCAGAGAAAAAGGTGAGAAAAAAAGAGGTTATAATTATAAAAAAAATAATACTAGTTTAATATATTAAAATATCTTTTGTGGACTGTAAAATTTGTTTTAGTTTCTTATTATTATAGAAATTCCATATTAGACGGTTTTATAGACCGCCGAAATTATTAGAAAGGCACAATATATTGACTATGTACTTATCTAGTTTTAATTTCAATTATTTTTTCCATAAAAAATTTAAAATATTTTTTTATAAAAATAACTTTTTTGTAAAAAAATAATTTTTTTTTATAAAAATAACTTTTTTGTAAAAATATTTTTTTATATAAATAACTTTTTTTGTAAAAATAATGTTTTTATAAAAAATTATAAAAATAATTTTTTTTATAAAAATAATACCTAATTATTTTATCTTTCTATAAATATGTGGTTAATTCTTTAACAAGCCAAATTTAAAATTTTGTACAACAAAAACAAAATGTTCAAAAACTTTCAACAAAATATTGTTTTTTTTTTTATAAAAATAATTTGCTTTACAAATATGTCGTTAATTCTTTAATAAACCAAATTTAAAATTTTGTACACCAAAAAAAAAGTAATTTTTTTTATAAAAATAATATTTATTTTACCTTTTAGAAATAAGTCGTTAATTCTTTAATAAACCAAATTTAAAATTTTGTACAACAAAAAAATGATAAAAAATTTTCAACAAAATATTTTTTTTTTTTTTTATAAAAATAATTTGCTTTACAAAAATGTCGTTAATTCTTTAATTCATTTAAAATATTTTTTTATAAAAATAACTTTTTTTGTAAAAATATTTTTTTTTATAAAAATAATTTTTTTTATATATATTAAATAATTTTTTTTTGTTTTATAAAAATAATTTTTTTTTTATAAAAATAGTAATTATTTTATCTTTTTTTAAATATGTCGCTAATTCTTTAATAAGCCAAATTTAAAATTTTGTACAACAAAAAAAAAGTTGAAAAATTTTCAACAAAATATTTTTATTTTTTTTTTTTATAAAAATAATTTGCTTTACAAAAATGTCGTTAATTCTTTAATTAGCCAAGTTTCAAATTTTTTACAACAAGAAAACAAAAAACAAGGTCAGAAATTTTCAACAAACGATGTTTCGTGAGAAAAAAAGAGGTTATAATTATAAAAAAAATAATAATAATTTAATATATTAAAATATGTTTTGTGGAACGACAAATTTGTTTTAGTTTCTTATTATTATAGAAATTCCATATTAGACGGTTTTATAGACCACCGAAAGGCACAATATATTGACTATGTACTTATTTATTTTTAATTTCAATTATTTTTTTCATAAAAAAATTAAAATATCTTTTATAAAAATAACTTTTTTTGTAAAAATATTTTTTTTTTTGTAAAAATAATATTTTTTTATAAAAATAATTTCTTTTTATAAAAATAGTAATTATTTTATCTTTTTATAAATATGTCGTTAATTCTTTAATAAGCCAAATTTAAAATTTTGTACAACAAAAAAAAGTTCAAAAATTTTCTAAAAAAAAATTTTTTTTTTTTAATAAAAATAATTTGCTTTACAAAAATGTCGTTAATTCTTTAATTTATTTAAAATATTTTTTATAAAAATAACTTTTTTTGTAAAAATATTTTTTTTTTTTTAAATAATTTTTTTTTTATAAAAATAATTTTTTTTTTTATAAAAATAATTTTGTTTTATAAAAATAATTTTTTTTTTATAAAAATATTTTTTTTTTTATATAATTTTTTTTTATAAAAATAATTTTTTTTTTATAAAAATAATAATTACTTTATCTTTTTATAAATATGCCGTTAATTCTTTAATAAGCCAACTTAAAAATTTTCTACAACAAAAAGAAAGCTCAAAAATTTTCAACAAAATATTTTTATTTTTTATAAAAATAATTTGCTTTACAAAAATGTCGTTAATTCTTTAATTAGCCAAGTTTCAAATTTTGTACAACAAAAAAAACAAAAAAAAGGTGAGAAATTTTCAACAAACAATGTCTCGTATTTTCTTACCAGAATTACGAGTAGCAAAAAAAATTTAGAAACAGTTTAATAGCTCATTAAATTCTAATAAAAAAAACCAGTGCAAGTTTGATGTCCATCAAAATTTTTGTTGATTTTTGATACAATTTTTCCTGACAATGCTTCGCATTTTCTCCGCATAAAACAAAACCGTCATGGAATCAGCGAGAATTTTGAGCTTTCATTTCATTACATGTCCTAATGTTTAATGCGCTCTAAAACTGCATACTCAAGTTGCACTTTTTTTTTTTTTTAATTCTGCTTAAAAAGTTTGAGATTTTCGAACTTGTCGATGTTTTATAAAACCAGCACAAAGTTAGAAACTTGGATTTATTCTATAAAATTTATTACAGATTCGACTACATATATTTTCATTGTTTTTTTACTTTTTATATTATTGTATTTTTATTTAATTTTTTTTTGTATTGTTTTATTGCAGGAGTTTTTATATTAAATATTTGCTCTATAATTAGAGCTTGCATGCTTTGCTAACTATTTGGCTCAGTTTCTGCTCTAAAGCCATGTCAATTCTTAGAGCAACCGTCTGAGAACGGCAGCTGGCTCCTAAGATTTTCAACAGAAATGCACTTGGAACTTGTTTAATGCCTGCCGGGGAGCAGAATAAACTTTTTCTATTATTTAGCCATTTTTGTAGTCAACAAACTACCTTTTTTTGAACTGCCTTGAGTGTTTTAAGGGGTTAGGTGGGTTTCAGAGGTTGAAAAAAAGAAGATTTTGACTATTTTTTTTTTAGTATATAAAGTCATATATTTCATTTAAACAATTCACTATATCTAAGATACATATATAAAGAATATTTTGTGAAATTTTTATTTAAAAATTTCGAAAACTCAGCCGTTGGTACCTCATCTTCCTCGACGTCTCAAAAAAAAATCCTCTTGCCGTGGACAGCATAACTCATTATTGGTTCATCTAAAATCAAAAAGCCAAACGGATTTCGTTAGAGCATGGATAAATCTCGTTGTTGTACGAAGGAAACAAAAAAAAAAATTAAAATTTGAATTTTTGACAGACTTTGAACCAGAAAACACATTTTTTAGTGAAATTTTCGACATACATTGGCTCAAAAAAAATAGTTGTAATTAATGAAAAAAAAAATCCTTCGTTCAATAACTAGATAATGTCATTTCAAAGATTTGTACAAAATTTGAACTAAATCGCTTCATAACTTTTCGAGATATCGTGTCCACCGACTTAAAAAATGAAGTTTTGAGATAAACACGTATACCTGCGAAGCGCTCAACTGACGTGGCCTAATGGGCGAAACTTCTGAAGGGTCTATCTCTTAGAATTTTACTCGGATCGACTTAAAATTTTAGGAGAGTATTTTAAACATACTGTACTATTTAAAGAGACAAAAAAACAAAAATCAATTTTTTGAAATTTTCAAACCCACCTAACCCCTTAACGCATTTTGTCAGTGTACAAAAATTTATGAAAATTAGGAATATTTTTACACCAGTAAGCTCCTCATATTTGGGTTAATGTTTCATACCCACTGTGCGCATGAAACGTGCGACCAACCCAGGAATAGACACGCAAAAATCCATTCACGCATATCGACCGCAAAATCCGTATGTATTTTGGTGAATCTGAAACTAACGCATTATTTTATTTATTTTAATTTTTTCATTAAATTTTTTATTCATTGTTCTTTTAATTTTTTTATTTTCCAAATCCGTTATAATCTTAGGTTAAGCCACGCAAAATGCTAAAAAAAAAAATAAGTTTATTAAAAAACAAAAACACTTCCGTCGCATAACAGCACTGGCCAGTCATTGCTGCGATCTGCATTAATTTTGCACACATTGGCACTCAAACTGTTGTACATAGCGTGCTGCCACTAATTACCAACTGCAAACGTGAATGCTCGCTGCTAACACTTTCGATTACCCACAGACAGTTGCCATGAAAATAAAGCAAATAACTGTGAACAAAAAACATTTCTATTGGATTTCAATTGAAAGATTACCAACAGCAATCAATAAAATAACAAATAAATAAGTAAACAACTTGAGCAAACCAAACAATTTTGTCGGCACTTCGTTTACACTAACTGATCCACACACGAATCATTTACAGTCATGCTTTTAATATAATATTAATCGAATCGAATGAATCGCTTTGATTGGGTTTACTTAATACCTACTTGCAATCATTCTCTCATTGTGAGGAGTACTTTGAAGGCGATAATATAGCTTTTGAAGAACAAAATTGTATTTTAAATTTTCTGAATACATTCCGGGAACTTTTTGTTCGAGGTGGCATGTCTGGCGTTTTCTTTGATTTCTGGCATTTCACTGATAATAACTTCGGAATTTTCGTTATTAGCTCAAATTGATTTTGCTTCGTTGGTTTGCCTGAGTGTTGATTTTGCCTGTGGTTCAGTCTTTACTTAAAGCCCACTATCACCTCTCAGTTGATTCATTTTGGACTCTTGAATTACTTCAATCACATTTGACGTGACTCTAAAATCGGCTCCTATGATGAATATTTTATGAAGTTAAGAAAGTAAAATTAACCTTGAGAGTTCTATAGGCAAACGGAAATTGGTTCAAAAGTCACAATCTAAGGAGAGCAGCATGAACTTTCCCTATAAACCAAAGTATGAGTTAATATTAGAGAACTGCCAAACTTTGGTTTCAGCTGCGGACATTGCGGCCTAGGTTAGGTTAGGTTAGGTTGGTATGGTTGCTCAGGGAGTGAGCACACTTGGACGAAGAGAGATTCGTCCTTTGTGATACCATTGTGAGGTGAGGTGAAAGGGAAAGGCCGATGGGATGCAGGGAGAGGGCGGGGAGAGGTGGTGATGGGATGGTTAGGAGCGGGCGGATTACGAACGATGACTATGTTTGCGTCGACCGCTTTATGCTGCTGATGAAATTCATCAGATTTTTAATGTCAGCGCCAGCTATATCAGCAGGTGTGGCAAAAAAGTAAGAGCCAAGATGCCTGGATCTTAGCCACGCCAGAGCAGGGCAGCTAAGGAGAAGGTGCTGAGATGATTCCTCCTCATCCTCCATACATCCAGCGCAAAAAGGACTCGAGGTGATTCCAAGTCTCACAGCATGCATTCCTCGCGCATTGTGTCCTGTGAGAGAACCCACTAGATTGGAGAGCTGATATTTTGTCAGCCTCAGAAGCTCGCCCGAGCGCCTCCGGTCCACACGTGGCCAGAAGGATTTCGCGACCTTACACGTTTGTGTATTTGCCCAGCGCTTGCTGAGTTGGTGCGATGCCCATCTTTCCAGGGGCAGACCGCAGGTAGTCAGGGGAATCCCAATTTTCTCCCTTCGCAGGGAAATCACCTCACATGTTCCTTGTCTGGCCCGCTCATCTGCCTCACAGTTTCCCACAATGTCGCTGTGACCGGGAACCCAGATGAGGCTGATGTGAAAGAATTCGGACGTAGTCGAAAGTGAGGTCAAGCATTCCTTGACGAATTCCGAATGCACCGTCATTGACCCGAGAGCCCTTATTGCCGCTTGGCTGTCGGAGTAAATATTTACTTTCTTGACTGCTAGTACGCATTTGAGTAGCCAATCAGCTGCCTCCTTGATTGCAGCTACCTCCGCCTGGAACACACTGCAGTGATCCGGTGACCTGAATTTGAGTCTGATGGGGAGCCCCTCGCAAAAGACTCCTCCGCCAACCTTTCCTTCCAACTTCGATCCAGCCGTGAACAAGTTCACCAGGCCCTGCCCCCAAGTGTAGCCCTCCGTCCACTCTTCCCTTGACGGGATGTGAGTGGGGAATGTTCCGGTTGGACTAAACGGGTCTATACACTGGTCTGTTGACAGAGGGAGTCGTTCGAAGCGCCCCACTGAATCCAATGAGTACCGACCTCTGAAAAGTCAATTCAAATATGTTAAACGCCTTGAAGATATTTTTCTGACCTTTGCTGAATACAAAATGCCGCCGAAAAAATGGATGTATCAACAGAGCAACGAACTTAAATAATAAACCCATCCTGTAAAATGTGAGCACCAGAAGGATTTTCGTCTACTGAAATTATTAAAATAAACATTTTAGGGCAGTTTTTAAATTACGTAACATCGAAATTTTTTTTTTGTTTTTGGCTAAATCACCTTCATTGCACCTTCATTTAGATTGATATTCAAATTCAACTTTCAAATGCATATCACACGTTTTTGTCCAAGTAATGGTACAGTGTTCCCGCCAGAGTAACATTAGTCCTCCATTGGACCAGACTTTTTCGACTTTGAACGTGAAATATTTCTGTTATAGCTAACACCTTGAGATTTTAGGTGGCTTTCTAAAATTTAGTTTTCTAACGATTTATGGATATAACCTTTTAAAAAGAATGCTCAAACAGGAAAAAAAGATCAGACCCGGGTATCCAACCGAAAGTTTTAAAAAAGGTGTCAAACGGAGGGTTCAAAAATTTAGAGGCTCTTCGAATGATTCAAAGAGTGATTGTTTGGGTAACACTCAAATCGAAAAAATTGCATTACGATTCTGCGATACGCATTAAAAATGGAGACAAATCCTAAATGAATGCATTAATGTTTTTTTTTATGTTATTATTATTTTTAATTTATGTGACTACTGCTATTAATATGCACGCAACTGTACATTCACGCTTATAATTTAACTCAAGTATGTCTGCGCACTCGCTTGTGTGTAGGTGTGCGGCAACATTTTGTTCCACATGACATTGACTTTGAAACAATATTATCCAGTAGCCAACATTGGCTTTAATAACTTCATTTTACTTATTTCTTATTTCGCTGTTTTACGTTCCTTTGCCCTTTTTCGTATTAACATAAAAATACTTGCACTACCTTTAGCGTTTATTTTTGTTTTTACTTTTCCTGCCTCAGTTTAATGTCCAATTAATTTGTTTTGACTTTTGTATGCCTAAATGACTATGCCAGACTGTGTTTTGTTAACGGTATGCCCAGCAGCCAGGTTATTCCAAAAAATTTGTTTTTCGCTTAAGTCTCTTGTAGTGGCACGCGGAAACGAATTTTACCATTCTCATTGAAAAATAATAATACAAAATTAGTTCAGAAGCAGCGCGATTACCCAGAAAAAAAAGTAAGATGTCCATGATCAGAAAATTTTAAAATAGTGAGCAGCTAAAATCGGTGTTTACGTTGTGAAAAGACGGTGATGGATTTCATGGAGAGTAAATAAGAACTACACCATTTTGCCGTTCACAAGCGGCATAAAACTGAAGGTCCATCCATTGATGGAAAAACATTAAGACGCACAGCACAAATTGGTGGAGCAGCTCAGCCAAACACCCAACTAAAACACGATAATTAAATAATATATATATATAATTGGCGCGTACACCCTTTTCGGGTGTTTGACCGAGCTCCTTCTCCTATTTGTGGTGTGCGTCTTGATGTTGTTCCACAAATGGAGGGACCTACAGTTTCAAGCCGACTCCGAACGGCAGATATTTTTGTTTATGAAGAGCTTTTTCATGGCAGAAATACACTCGGAGGTTTGCCATTGCCTGTCGAGGGGCGACCGCTATTAGAAAAATGTTTTTCTTCATTTAGGTGTCTCACCGAGATTCGCACCTAAGATCTCTCTGTGAATTCCGACTGGTAGTCACGCACCAACCCATTTGACTACGGCGGCCGAATAATAATAATAATAATATTTTAGGCAGCTTTATGTACGGTAAAGTTTTGAGGGAACGATTTTATAGATGCAATTAAAGATTTTTGAGATCAATATTTTTGGACTATTTTTTTACCCATTTTTTATACACCTCAAACGAAAACTTCTTATTAAGGACTATGAATAAGTTCGTGCGGTTTTACAACAGATGGCGTAACTTGATTATTATTCCATCGATCCACATTTCCAAACATTCATTGGAGAGCTACTGTCGTAAGGCACAAACGTCAGTATAAGTTTTTTATTTGAAGCGTAAACAACAATATTTTTACCACACTTGAAAATGTCGAATTTCGTGCCAAATAATGTGTTTTTGCGGGGAATTCTTCTTCATTATTTTAATATGAAGAAAAAAGCAGCCGAAAGTCATCGTATCTTGGTGGAAGTTTATGGTGAGCATGCTCTATCTGAGCGAACGTGCCAGAAGTGGTTTGCACGCTTTAAAAGTGGTGATTTTGGCTTGGAAGACGAAGAACGCGAGGGTGCGCCGCCAAAGTTCATGGATACCGAATTGGAGGAATTGCTCGATCAAGATCCGGCTCAAACGCAAGAAGAGGTTGCAAAAACTTTGGGAGTTGATCAATCAACCATTTCCAAACGTTTAAAAGCCATGGGAATGATCCGAAAGGTAGGCCATTGGGTGCCGTATGAATTGAAGCCAAGAGACGTTGAACGCCGTTTTATGGCATGCGAACAACTGCTTCAACGGCACAAAAGAAAGGGTTTTTTGCATCGAATTGTGACTGGCGATGAAAAGTGGGTCCATTACGACAATCCAAAACGTCGGGCAACGTATGGATACCCTGGCCATGCTTCAACATCGACGTCGGCGCAGAATATTCATGGCCTGAAGGTTATGCTGTGTATCTGGTGGGACCAGCTGGGTGTTGTGTATTATGAGCTACTGAAACCGAATGAAACGATTACGGGGGATGTCTACCGACGACAATTGATGCGTTTGAGCCGAGCACTGCGAGAAAAACGGCCGCAATACGCCGATAGACACGACAAAGTTATTTTGCAACATGACAATGCTCGGCCACATGTTGCACAAGTGGTCAAAACATACTTAGAAACGCTCAAATGGGATGTCCTACCCCACCCGCCGTATAGTCCAGACCTTGCGCCATCCGATTACTATCTCTTCCGATCGATGCAACATGGCCTGGCTGACCAGCACTTCCGTAATTACGATGAAGTCAAAAAATGGATCGATTCGTGGATTGCGGCAAAACCGACCGAATTTTTCACAAAGGGAATCCGTGAATTGCCAGAAAGATGGGAAAAAGTAGTAGTAAGCGATGGACAATATTTTGAATATTAAATTTGTAACCATTTTACGTCAATAAAGTTTCAAATTTCGAAAAACAACCGCACGAACTTATTCATAGCCCTATTAGAAAATTTTATTATTGGACAAATTTATGCAACAATTGGCTTGAAAAATGTACTAGGCTGGATTGATCAGTCTTTAGAATTGCGACATCTATCGGTCATTAATTTACTTAATTATTGTGATCGTTAAAAGTGAACTGTCAAAAGCGAGCTGCCAAAATTTCCTAACATATTGTCAAACGGTACTTTTTTGAGAATTATTTTTGCAAAACACTATTGTATTTTTATTAAAAATGGAAAAAAGTGAACTTCGTACTGTTATAAAGTACTTTCATTTGAATGGTTTAAACCAGAAACAAATTATTGAGGAGTTGCAGACAGTATTAGGGGAACATGCACCCTCAAATGCAGCAGTTTACAATTGGGTAAACGAGTTTAAACGTGGACGGATAAGCACCAAAGATGAGCCACGCTCTGGGAGGCCAAAAGAGGTAACGACTCCAGAAACGGTGGAAAAAGTGTACAAAATTGTTACACAAGATCGAATAATGAAATTGAGAGAGATTGCTGACATTGTGAACATTAGTTACAAAGGTCGTTGCATCAGCTGGTAAGGTTATGGCATCTATTTTTTGGGATGCACAAGGTATAATTTTCATAGATTATCTTGGAAAGGGTAAAACCCTTAAGCAAAAACGGCCACATTTGAAGAAGAAAAAAAATCCTATTTCATCATGATAACGCACCTTCACATTCATCTTGGAAAACGCAGGAAAAAATAAATGAGTTAGGCTATGAATTGCTCCCTCATCCGCCATATTCGCCAGATTTAGCTCCCAGTGACTATTTCCTTTTTCCAAATATGAAAAAATGGCTCGGCGGAAAAAGATTTGTGTCAAATAGTGAAGTTATAGCTGAAACAAATGCTTATTTTGACGGTTTTGAAAAAACTTATTTTAGAGAAGGAATAAATATGTTAGAAAAGCGTTGGAAAAAATGTATTGACTTAAAAGGAGATTATGTTGAAAAATAAATCATATTTTTGTTAAAAAACCAATGTCTAGTTTTTCATTCTAAAGACTTATCAATCCATCCTCGTATAATGCCTTTTTTAAATAAAAAAATTTACAACCTCGGCTGAAGTCGGCTACAACTCTATATAATAGTAATTCCCCAATTTTATGCACATCCAGCACATGTAGGTATGCTAGATAGATGTAAACAAAAACATATCATGGGAGAAATTTCTCACACACCCACAAAATTTAATTTTATAGTTATAGAACCATTTTCAATGCTTCATAATTTCGCTAATTCCCAACCGATTTACAATTTAAAATTTTTTTCTTTGTGTTTTGTAAGAGTAAAAGCGCGTTTTCCGAGTGCGAATGGCTCAGTTTGTGAAAATTAAAACAGGCGCGAATACAATTTCTAATTTGTTCAACTCTGACTCTTTTTTTTATTCGCTCTGGAGGATTTCTTTTAAATATTTTAAAACTAATTTTAATGTCGTTAAATCCGAAAGGCTTTGTTTTTGTAAGATTGTATAAAAATTGAGAAATTTATGGGAAGGTGTGCGAAGGAGTCTCCATAAAAGTGTCTGCAGTTCATTTTTGTCACACCGTAAAATATATATATTTTTCTGTTTTTAATTTTTTCTTTGTTTTCTGTCCACGATTCCAGTTAAATCTACAATTGGATGTTGTGATGCGAATCGTGTGCTCAATAAGGGATTCACCCGACTATAAGTATGCATACATATGTATGCATATAAATATGTATTTAGTCTTTTATTTATTCAATGGAATTTCCGATCTGTTTATTGTGTCGAAAACCTGTCATTAATTATATATATGATAAGTAGAATGTATGCATGTATGTATGTGTGCATCTTCATATTCTACTTTAACCCGGATAGTGATATTAAAATCGACGTGGATTTAGTTTTAAAGAATATCTGCGAGTTTCAACAGAATATCTGCAAATCGCTGTACGAGTATGCATGTGTAGGTGTTTTCTCGTATTCGTTATTTGATTTTCGCAACAACAAAATTATTTTTATTGATATGATATTATTGATATCAATTAATTGTTAGGCGATTCTGTAATAGAAAGTCTTGAAAATGACATAAAAAGTAAAGTTAAGTGAACTATGCGCTCAAAAGCGCGTTATTCATACCAAATTAAATTGTATTTGTTGGTGAGCCATCGCTAAATGAGCATGAAAACACTTGTCATTTAGTAAACAACAACTAAAAATTTAAAATTTGTTGCTAGAACAGTGATGCGCACGGGTCTCTCTTCGGCTTTCCCGCACAAATCGCGTGTGTGCAAAGCTAACGACCACAGCGAATCCGATTGCGCGTGTAAATAAAGCGGGGTAAATATCGCATGCGCTAATTAGTTTTATGAGGGCGATCAAAACACGATGTACAAACGATTGTTTGAAATATTGGCGTATAGTTATAGTCCAACACAAAAGCCGACTTTTACTTAGCAAACGACTACAAGAAAACAGCCGACTGACTTTATTTTTAGTACAGTCGAACTTCCATATAGTGAATTCGCACGGGACCTGAAAATCACTTCACTATATAGAAACTTCATTATAAAGAAACATTGATTTTTTATGTAACTTTATTTAAAATAATCAGTGAGTTTGGTTTGAATTACAGTCTTCCATTTTTCATTTTCAATAAAAGCTTCCAAATCATGTAGAGAGTTGAAAACATTAATCGGCACGTCACTCCTCATTTCCACAAAGGTTCTAATTACGCTAATGGATGAAGCAGCTTGTATCAACGTAGGTAATGCCTCCTCAGTTTCTGCCAATTCTTCAACGGTCAAATCGTGTTCATCGTTATCTGAAATAATATTTACACATTAAATTTTTATTTGACTATAAAAAGATAAATGCTTACCAGGTTCAGCTGGACTTTCAAAAATGCTGTTGAGAATATCTTTTTCGGATGGGTTGTCCCAAGTCTGCACACCATTATCAACATTTACGTAGTCATCAAACGATGCTTCGATATTTGCTACTTTTTTAAATGAAGACTGTAAAGCAGCCAAATCCGATATTGAAAGAAGGTCCTTTTCATCCCAATGCTCAAATGGAATCTGCATAGCATCTTTTGAAAATCCAGCCTTTTTAAAACAGTTGGCAATTGTTTCTGGTTTAACATAGACATTCCATACATTGCTAAGATTTCGAACTGCTTGCAGCAAGTCTATGGCCATAACAGAATTTCCCTCATCCACTTGAGTCAATATATTCGTTAAAATTCGTTTTCTGTAATGTGGTTTCATGTTGTAGATAATGCCTTGGTCTATTAGTTGCAGTAACGAAGTCATGTTGGGAGGAAAATAAGCGAGATGAATGTTTCTCAACTTGTCTCTTACATCTTTAGGGTGGACAGTGCAGTTATCAACAAAAAACAACACCTTTCTGTTTTGATCACAAAATTTTTTGTCGAGTTTTACAATCCATTTCGTAAAAATCTCACTGGTCATCCATGCTTTTTTGTTAAACTCATAATCGACACCTAAAGATTTTATCCCCTTGAAGTACCTCGGATTTTTGGCCTTTCCGATTACCAGCAATTTTATCTTTTCTGATCCTGTCATATTGCTTCCCACCAGGACAGTTATTCTCTCCTTGCTTTGCTTCCCACCAAAGCATTTTTCATTTTTGAATGCCAGTGTTTTAGTTGGCAAGCATTTGAAAAACAAAGCAGTCTCGTCGGCATTAAAAATGTCGTTAATGTTGTAATTTTTAATTAATTTCGGTAAGACGCTCGTTACCCATTCATCATGGTTTTATATGTTGTGTCCTAGTGCTTCCGCAAAATCTTTGGCCTTTTGCTTCAATAATGGTCCAGATAAAGGGAGATTCTTACCACGTGCAACGAGTAACCATTTCAGCATTGCTTTGTCAATATCCTCAAAATGACAAGGTCGAAGTCTTTTGCGTTTGGTATTTACTGCCAAATCCTCCGCATTTTTTAAAATCACTTCCTTATTTTTTAAAATATTTGATAAAGTGCTGGGAAGAACTCCGAATTCATTGGCAATATCTTTTTTTTTTTTCTTTCCTTCATTAACTTTGTTAATCATTAAAAACTTTTTTTCAAGCGAAATGCTGCTTCGATGCGTCATTTTAACTTCAATCACTGAATAAAACTGTAATATATTAGCTCAGCTCTTTCTGTTTTAATTTTGGGATTCCCCTCATTACAGATTGTCCACATCTAACCGTAATTTTTTTCAACAGAAAACTTTTGAAAAAATTCACTATATGGAGACAAAAACTTAGGACGCTTGAATTTCCAGCTGTAAAATTTGTTCATTATATAGAAAACTTCACTATATAGAAATTCATTATAAGGAGACAAAAATACACCGAAAGTAGAACGAAAAAGCAGTGTCTTCGAAACCAGTTCATTATAAGGAGAGCTTCATTATATGGAAGTTCACTGTAGAGAAGTTCGACTGTATTAACAGAACCAGTTTAATATAATTACAGTGGAGTGGTCACGCTATGAAAATAGCGAGATCCTTTTGGGTGGAATAATGGTAATTCAGCTGATAAATAAATTTCAACGAAGGACTTTTCTCTAAAAGAATTGAATGGTGTAAGCTAATACACACAAAATGTGTGTTTAGTAACACGTATGTACATATGTATGTAAGTGCCTTCAAACCACTTCTGTCTAAGAAAAATATTTCGAAACGGCTACCTTTCGCCAGAACCAATGAAGGGAAAAGTCTAAATTTTTGGAAAAACGTGCTGTGGAGTGACGAAACCAAAATCAACAGGATAGGACCAGATGGGAGAGTATTTGTACACCGACCGATATGCCAAGAATACAATCCTAGGTTCACCCAGAAGACGGTCAAACACGGTGGCGGAAATATCATGGTATGGGGTGCATTTTCTTGGCACGGAATAGGTCCACTCGTTCGAATTGATAGTAAAATGGACAAGTTTCAGTACTTAAATATTTTAAAAAACCACATTAAATGGTTTTATGCAAGACAATGACCCCAAACACTCCTCCAAACTTGTAAAGAGTTGGTTTAGTACGGAAAAAATTGATGTTTTGGACTGGCCTGCTCAAAGCCTTGACTTAAATCCAATCGAAAATCTGTGGAATGAATTTAAGATGGAAGTGGCAAGGAAAAACTATAAAAATTTAGATGATCTTTGGTCTGCCGTTCAGGAATCATGGTACTCCATACTTAACAACAAGTGCCAAGAACTCGTAGAAAGTATGAGTCGCCGTTGTGAAGCGGTAATTAAAAACAAAGGCTACAGCACAAAATATTAATAACAAGAAAAAAATATTCTTTTAACTAGATTTTCTTTAATTTTTTAAGGTTGTGCCATTTATGTGTCCAACAAATTCTGTTACCTTTTCAGAATTTTTAAATTTTTTTGGTGTTCAAATGGAATTCAATATTTGTTTTGTGTTATCGTTGGATGTAAGAAATAAATCTTTATAAAGAAGCAAATACTTGTTCGTTTTTTTTTTTAATTGACGTTAATATAATAGGACTATCAATAAGTTCGTGCGGTTTTACAACAGATGGCGTAACTTGATTATTATTCCATCGATCCACATTTCCAAACATTCATTGGAGAGCTACTGTCGTAAGGCACAAACGTCAGTATAAGTTTTTTATTTGAAGCGTAAACAACAATATTTTTACCACACTTGAAAATGTCGAATTTCGTGCCAAATAATGTGTTTTTGCGGGGAATTCTTCTTCATTATTTTAATATGAAGAAAAAAGCAGCCGAAAGTCATCGTATCTTGGTGGAAGTTTATGGTGAGCATGCTCTATCTGAGCGAACGTGCCAGAAGTGGTTTGCACGCTTTAAAAGTGGTGATTTTGGCTTGGAAGACGAAGAACGCGAGGGTGCGCCGCCAAAGTTCATGGATACCGAATTGGAGGAATTGCTCGATCAAGATCCGGCTCAAACGCAAGAAGAGGTTGCAAAAACTTTGGGAGTTGATCAATCAACCATTTCCAAACGTTTAAAAGCCATGGGAATGATCCGAAAGGTAGGCCATTGGGTGCCGTATGAATTGAAGCCAAGAGACGTTGAACGCCGTTTTATGGCATGCGAACAACTGCTTCAACGGCACAAAAGAAAGGGTTTTTTGCATCGAATTGTGACTGGCGATGAAAAGTGGGTCCATTACGACAATCCAAAACGTCGGGCAACGTATGGATACCCTGGCCATGCTTCAACATCGACGTCGGCGCAGAATATTCATGGCCTGAAGGTTATGCTGTGTATCTGGTGGGACCAGCTGGGTGTTGTGTATTATGAGCTACTGAAACCGAATGAAACGATTACGGGGGATGTCTACCGACGACAATTGATGCGTTTGAGCCGAGCACTGCGAGAAAAACGGCCGCAATACGCCGATAGACACGACAAAGTTATTTTGCAACATGACAATGCTCGGCCACATGTTGCACAAGTGGTCAAAACATACTTAGAAACGCTCAAATGGGATGTCCTACCCCACCCGCTGTATAGTCCAGACCTTGCGCCATCCGATTACTATCTCTTCCGATCGATGCAACATGGCCTGGCTGACCAGCACTTCCGTAATTACGATGAAGTCAAAAAATGGATCGATTCGTGGATTGCGGCAAAACCGACCGAATTTTTCACAAAGGGAATCCGTGAATTGCCAGAAAGATGGGAAAAAGTAGTAGTAAGCGATGGACAATATTTTGAATATTAAATTTGTAACCATTTTACGTCAATAAAGTTTCAAATTTCGAAAAAACCCGCACGAACTTATTCATAGTCCTATTAGCATATCAAAGTTGGCTTTAAAAAATGTGCCATTTACATGTCCATAGCTGTATGTAATGAATATTTACTAGAAAGAAGCATTCGAGTGAGCGATACCGTTCCTACGGTGGTCGGTTCTTAGTTGTCAGAGCGACCCGAATTCATATTCGGCCAACAGCATTCCCCGTAATTGTATGGGGAATGTTTATATTGATACAACAACAATGAGCTGTCGCGCTATATGTTTTATTTATGGACAAAATCTATAGGTGGGAGAAGCTGCAAAATCACACGCATACCAACGTCTTTACCCATTTAGCATTGAGAATGGAATATCAACTTTGCAGTGAGCATTGCCGAAAATTTGCATGAACATTTAATATCAGCCAAATGACTATCATTTTTCTTGCAGGTTTTTGGAAATTAAGAATTTTTGAAGAAAAGGTTATTTTTACATTACTAAAAAATAGTCGATGATTGGTTCAGAATATTTTACTTGAAATTCCATATGTCTCTTAATCGAGTAAAATACACGTAGAAAAGCTGTTTTTGCTTATTCAGCGAAAATAAATAAATCAGATGTCTAGGGTGTATACATTTAGTAAATTAAGGGCTGAAATATGATGGAGAAAGGAAAAAGAAATAATTTTGAAATATTTTCATAGATTTTCATGCTAATTATGAACTCAAAAGCGGCTTTTTCGCATCTTATTTTTATAGATTTTTGGACGTCTAATGCAACAGCGTCAACAATTTCGCGTTGAATATTTGGG
The DNA here is from genome assembly GCF_028408465.1 of Anastrepha ludens. Lineage (NCBI taxonomy): Eukaryota > Metazoa > Arthropoda > Insecta > Diptera > Tephritidae > Anastrepha > Anastrepha ludens. Next base: position 106,953,425 of record NC_071499.1, read on the forward strand.
CATGAAAGTACTCAGATAAAAACACTTATTTTATGAACCCCAAGAATGCGCAAAGTTTCAAATTTTATTTTATTTTTTCAGTTGGCTAACTAATTCAGGAGTGGGCTAACTACTTTTGAGTTTAAAGTCGACTTTTACTGGTTGCGGAAATTATAAAGACGAACAGCGCAATTACTTAGAAAAAATTTACGCTTTTATTGGTAGCTTTGACAGGCATAGGAACGCACAGACGATACTGAGGCACTTGCAGGATCTTACAACTGCTTTGAGATAACCCAGGAAGAATTGTAACAGTGCATTTGAAGTAATTTTGGGCAAATTATGTTCAAAATGGAAACTTATTTGAGGGTTTCCCAGCGCGCATTGGGCAAACTCCTCTTCTTATTTGTGGTATGCGTCTTAATGTTGTTAAACAAAAATGGAGGGAACTGCAGTTTAAAGTTGATTCAAAACGGCAGATATTTCTTATGAGGAACTTTTTCATGGCAGAAATACACTCGGAGATTTGTCATTGCCTGCCGCGGGGCGCCCGCTATTAAAAACAACTTTTTCTATCACATCGTGTTTCAAGTACGACGTTTCGAACCTACCCACTCCCGAATGTTAGTCACCCACAATACTATCGGTTTTCTCCTTCTTCATTAATTACACAAATTTTGTATATATCAAATTTGTAAAAATTAGATAAACTCACACAAATTGTTCAACCAAGTCTACAATTTTCCGAAGGTTTTGATGAGGTGAATCCGAATCAGACCGTAGAGTAGATCGGAATTTGTGGGCTTAGAAGTGGAAAAAAGTACTTTTTGTTATATTTTAGTATATAGATGGGGATCATTCATGTTTTGTTTTTTTAATTTTTTATTTTTTTTTGAAAATGGAGTCAACTACTCCTCCTCAGCCTTGTTTCATGATTCTGGGCTCGATCGAGTATATTGAAAAGCAATTAAATGAGATGCTTCACGCGCAAAGCCTTCGGAAAAGTGTATTTTAGGTTCTGGTTCTGAAGGTCAATCGTAATTTTTATCGTAATTGCTATGTGTGTACACACACCTGTGTGCAAAATAATAGGAGCGTGACGAATTACCAAGTTTTAGCCCTCTTTTGTAATGTTTTTATAAAAGTATATTTCAGACCATTATTTTTATTTTTTTATATTTCAGACCATAAGAAAAGTCATATAACTCAAAGCTCCAAAATTGTAGGAAATTTAAAAAAATTTAACGTTTGTTAAAAAAATTTAACGAATTAAAAAAAATTTCCAAATTCTTTTCCTTGTAGCAATAAAGTCAATTTCGAGTTCAAATTCCAAACGTTCTGAAAAATTTACAATTTAACAAATTTCAAAAAAAAATGTCTTCAAAATATAGTTTTTTTTAAATCGGAAACTTTATAAAACTTCAGGGTATGTAGTTTTATAGGTCATGCAATTTCAATACGAATATAATAAAGTAGAAAGAAATGTCAAGCCGATTAAAAATGATGATGACTTTTGAAAAAAAAATTCTTTCCATAGCTGCTGAAAATTTTCGAAAGTATTTTATATAGAAGAGAGTCCCCAACAACTCAGGGGGAAAAAATTCGTCAAAAATTAATAAGAATTTTGAGCCATAAACTGCGCTATGAAACTGCATGTTCAGAATTGTTGCTAAAATTTTGAATAAAAAGTGAGTAATTTTAAATATCGTCCAAGGTTTGGAGCTTAAGTTATATGGTTTTTGTTTTAGCAGAAACTATGCTTCTATAAAAACATAAAAAAATATTTACAAGAGACAAAAAATATATAAAAAAAAAAAAATAGTTCGTGGCGCTCCTATTATTTTGAACATCAAGAGAAACCAAAAAGGCATTGTCAACACATAAAAATTTGTTTCAAAATCTATTATCTACAGCGATGGCAGCTCCTTAAAATCTAGAATTTTTGCTGTAAACTTACTATGATTCCTCATGCTAAAAGCTGTTAATTTTTTTTGTTTTTTTCACTTTTCATTTTCTTTACTTCTCTTGAAGCATATGTACAACCAGAGCTACTGTTAAGTCGAGCTTTCCCCGCCCTAACTTGAACTTGGGTATCAGTTCCCACTAAACTCCTACTGCCAGTAGCTGCCATCAGTTCCTTGACTAACCTCTCTTTTCTTTCTAACTCCAGTTCTTGTTGAAAGCATTTCGAACTGACTACGACTTTAGTATTTATTTACGAAAAATGTTTATTGTTCCCAATTCTGATAAATGTGCCGCTTTTTGAAATGAAAATTCATAATACTCCTTAATTTTGTTATTCAAACTCATGACACAATTTTATACCCGAGAGAAGTGCAAAAGATGGGACGCCTAAAGATATGCAACGTTTTCTTGCCTATTAACTGGTAGTAGATGAATACAGTGGCACTCAAACTATAATAAATAAAGCCGCTACCTACACTTTGCATGAAAACACCTACATAAGTGTGTATGTATATGTTGATAAGTATATACAAATATTGACAAAAATAAAATATATTGCATGTTCTGCGTAGAAAATTGAATATTGATATTACGATTAATTTTCATCAGCATCCATTCAACAACAGACCATTTCTTCAAGCCACTTGCACGGCAATATGTAATTTGCCCCTGCCAACTCACAACTCCCTTGTGACCATTTAAGAGTCATTCATGCCAATTCTAAAGCAACAATATCCATCGAATCCAACAACAATCACACAAGATACAGAATTAATGCAAACAATAGGCCTGCCTTGCAGAAAAAGGAAGGCGCATTCATTTGCTCAAGTGGTGCTTTTGTCAAAAATGGGAAATCGTTAATTAAAAACCACAGCGAAGCACGACAAATTTCTATAAACAAAAGCGACGTTTACGGAATTGCATACAAACGTACTTTCAAAAGCCAACCGAAAAGGGGAGTGATTGAGAGGAGTTCTGTTAAACGAGAGAAAGGGGAGTGATTGAGAGGAGTTCTGAAAAAACGAGAGACTGTTCTTGTGTGTGAAGTTGGCAAAAAGTGCAAGCAAACATTTTGAAGTGAGTGCCGGTGTTAGGGGTATGGAGTTGGTGTAAGGGCAAAGAAAGTGGCAAAGACGGGAAAGAATGTGACAGAGAAGCGCTTGTCATTTGAAATATTGATGCAATTTCATGTATTCTTGTATATTAGGACAGGTTAATTTTTTTTTGACATCGTTCCTAGCGGATTCGGATTCTACATAAAATTATAAGAAAAAAATAAGAGCTCTAAAGTCAGCTTCAAGCCACACAAATTTTAAAGGAAGCTCTCTTAAATTAATACTAAGTTAATAATATGCAGTTTAATTTTTACTTAGGTACTTTGAATGTTTTTTTTTAATACAAATTTGTACATGGGAAGAACTTTTTCCCTGGCGCTGAATGTTAAAAATATTTTTTTTTTTGGTGTTTTGAAAGTTTTAGTATGATATGCGCATAAAAAATTACATTTTATTTGCTTTGTACCACTATTTTTCTATTTTTTAAATACAAAATATTGGGTCGTCGAAAAAATGTCTTTTCGTATTTTGTCAATAGATGTCGTTGGAGTCATCTATCTCCAGTGCTACCAATCACATTGTGTCATATCATATGGTGTTAGAAAGGTGACATTTTAAGCTTCATTTAACCAACAAAAATTAAATTCGGAGAAGTTGAAAAAAAGTTATAGCTGTTCAAAAATGAGTGAAAATAATGAAGAAATTCGCTATATTTTGAAATTTTTGTATAAAAAAGGGAAGAATGCCACGCAAGCCACCAATGAAATTTGAGAAGTTTACGGAGACGATGCTGTATCAGTTCGTGTAGCACAACAATGGTTCGCTCGCTTCCGTTCTGGAATTTTCGTTGTGAAAGATGCACCTCGCTCCGGTCGAGCTATCGTTGAAAAAGTCGATGAAATTATGGAAAATATTGACCAGGACCGTCACATAAGCTGCCATGACATCGCCAAGGCACTAAACATTCATCATCAAACGGTTTTCAACCATTTAAAAAAGGCTGGTTACAAAAAGAAGCTCGATGTTTGGGTACCACATGAATTGTCTGTGAAAAATTTAATGGATCGAATTAACATCTGCGATTGTTTGCTGAAACGAAATGAAATCGAACCATTTCTGAAGCGAATGGTAACAGGAGACGAAAAGTACGAAATACGACAATAATGTGCGAAAAAAATCATGGTGGAAGGGTGGTAAAGCTCAACAAATGGTCGCAAAGCCAGGATTGACGCCTCGAAAGGTTTTGCTGTGTGTTTGGTGGGATTGGAAGGAGCTGCTCCAGCCTGCTCGAACGATTGATTCTACACTTTACTGTCAACAACTAATGAGAATGAAGCAAAAATCGAAAAAAACGGCCAGAACTGATCAGCAGAAAGGGCGTCGTCTTCCATCAGGACAACGCTAGGCCACACACATCTTTGATGACTCGGCAAAAACTGGGAGAGCTTGGCTGGGAAGTTTTGATGCATCCACCATATAGCCCTGACCTTGCACCATCGGACTACCATTTGTTTCGGTCAATGCAGAACTCTCTTAATGGAGTAAAGTTGGCTTCAATTACTTGTCGCAGTTTTTCGCCAAGAAACCACAAAAGTTTTACACTGATGGAATAATGTCTCTAGAAAAAAAAAATGGCAAAAGGTGGTCGACCAAAATGGTACATATTTGGTTTAATAAAGTTCATTATAAATATAAACAAAAAATGAGTTGAAGTTTGATTAGAAATACGAAAAGACTTTTTCGACTACCCAATATTTAACAATGTGTAAACTCTATTATAAAGGGTGGTTAAGTTTCAAGGACCGGTGTTGATTTTGAATAAAATACATTTTTTTTAGGAAATTATTGTCATTTCTCTTTATTATGATAATATTGGTATGGCTCAATTACGTATGGAATAAAATATCGGCCAAATGGACGCTGCGGCCTCGGCGGCGCATCTCCATTCGATGGTCCAAATTTTCGATGACGCTGAGGCATAATTGAGGTTCTATGCCATTAATGTGCCGAATTATCTCATCCTTTAGCTCTTGAATTGTTGCTGGCTTATCGACGTACACCTTTTCTTTCAAATAAACCCAAAGCAAGAAGTCCAACGGTGTCGTTGACGTTTAGGTGTGGTTCACATTCAACATCGGCGCTTGAAATTTAACCACCCATTATATGCGTATGATTTATGTGGCCACCACTGCGCTAATGACTTTAAAAACAATTCGCGCCCCAAATTATGCTTAGCGAATCGCCAAAGCTACCCATTCAAATCATGGATTTGACACCATTTTCCCATGTCGCCAATTTGATTTATTGGCAAATTTCGAGGCTAATGTCTTTGTAAATTAGACCATGACCTTTTCGGGTTAAAATATTGTAATTGGCAAATGATGCCCTCAAATCGACAGTTGTAATAAGAGTAAGAAGAAAATTAAAAAATGCATGTCTACATGTATATGTAAGTATGTATGCATATATGTATGTATGTATGTATGTATGTATGTATGTATGTATATATGTATGTATGTTTGTATGTATGTATGTATGTTTTCAACATCAATCTGTGCATGTGCATATGACACGAGATCAGTATAAAAATCGATTTTCACTTGTTTATCAAATAGAAATTTAACTTCCACACAAACGAAGTAAGCAACGTGAAAACGCGAGTATAAAAAACGGACAATGAAATAGTGGAGGATTGTTGCAAGTGCAGGAAGGTATACAAAATGAAACCCACCTACCTACCCGCCCGTGCAAAAGAAATATGCAATATTGCAGACAGCGCAGCATTTAACACAATGCGGTGCCAATGCTCACACAAATCACCCCTTAACGTCCATTGAAACTTTACCACAAAATTCACTTTGTGCCAGCGAGTAAAACAAATATGCCTGCATCAGATCCTTCGGATTGCCTTCCCGTGACCAAAGTGCAAATGCCGGAAAATGCACCACGACCACTCTCACTGCTGTGTATGTAGGCAGGTGAGTATGATGGCGAGGCGATTACATGAATTGCATTACCTAGGGGGATACATTTCATGCGATTAACGTCGAGTGAAAGTGGTTGTTGGCGACGTCGGCGACGACGGTGATTTGAAAATCTACACAAATGTATAAAACATGCGCATATACATACATACATACATATGTATGTGTGTGTGTATGTATAAAGTTAAAGTCGATTATCAGCCCACCCCAAAAGTCAGCAAGTTTCAGCTCTCAGCTCTCTGCTGAAAGGTTCCTGGCGTTTCGCAAAAAAAAGGAAGTTTCAAGTAATTCAGAAATATGCTTTCATTTCACTTTCCAAAAGGAACCTGAGCTGGCAACGAGCCCTATTTTTTAACAAATACATACATTCATACCTACATACTAGGGTCGTGATTTTTTTCGTTTTTACGATACCGGAGTTTTCGGGATTTCGTTAATGGGATTTAGATATTTATTATTTTAAAAAAGGTCAACTTGAAAAAATTGCATCAATATTATTTGAGCAAGTAATAATAAATAAATGGGTTTATTTTCATTTTACCCTCCAAGTAAAGAGTGGGGAACTTTGGGTACCCCAAGATTAGTTTTTCTTTAATAAATTCGTAAATGGAATATGAAAGTTAATCCAAGTAAATCGGAGACTGTGATTTTTAGCTAAGGGGTTTGGATAACGCAGTTAGAAACGAGGTGCTGCAATGGCGTAGATGTAAGGGTTGTGGCGGAATATCGTCATTTGAGTGTCATACAGGGTGGGCCATATAGCGTTTGCTTTTTGAACCACCTATTTTTTCGAGAATTGTAACACAAATGACATGTCAAATGTGTTCATAACTTACTTAAAGGTTTGACATTTACGAAATGGGACGCTATACGCTTGAACAAAATTGGGAAATATTGAAAACCTTTTTCCAAAGTTTTGAGTCTTCTACTCAAACTGTGAGAAATTTGAAAAAAGAATTCCAAAAAAAGATTTGCCAACAAGACGGTTTGTGGATCAATTTGTTAATCGTGCTCGTGAAAGTGGATCGTTAATGGATAAAACAACAAGTGAACGTGCTCCTACAGTGCGTACACCCGAAAACATTGCTGCTGTAGCCGAAAATGTGCGTGAACATCCAACAACCTCAACTCGTCATCGTTCTCAAGAATTGAACATTTCACGCACTTATTTGAGGAGAATTTTGCATAAAGACCTCGGTATAAAGGCTTACAAAGTTCAATTGGTGCAAGAACTAAAGCCTAATGACCATCCAATGCGTTTTCGGTTCGCTCAATGGGCAGAAAATCGTTTGACCGAAGATGAGCATTTTTACCGAAAAATCATCTTTTCTGATGAAGCTCATTTTCTCATCGGTTTAAGCCCGTTGGACTATTTTTTGAGGGGAGCCGTTAAGGACAAAAGCTATGCGAACCATCCAGAGACGATTAATGCTTTAAAACACGAAATCGAAGTGGCCATTCATGAAATTGGAGCCAAAACAATCGAAAATGTGCTTAAAAATTGGGTTGATCGAATGGCCTACTGTAAAGCCAGTCGTGACAGTCATTTGAATGATATTAGTTTTCATTCACATTTGGCAATGTTCAAAGTTTGAAAAAATATTGATTAGTTTTTTTATAGCCGATTCAAAAATAAAATTTTACATGGCCCACCCTATACTTACCCCAAAAATGGCATTCGGAAAACATTTGGTAGCCGCAGCCAAGGCAAGCATTAATTTCACCTGGAAGTACTTTCTTGCTAAATCGTCAGTGGCGATAAAAAATAAATGGAAACTTTTTCGAACTGTCTGTAGATCCATACAATCTTATGCTGCCCAAGTGTGGGGCTATATTTTATCGGATGAGGTCGACAAACGGCAAAGATATTTCATAAAACGGTTCCTAGGGATACCAGACTTCACGCCAAACTGTGCAATTTTGCTGGAAACCGCACTTGAAGAAAGCCACTTTTATGCATTGGGTCTTCAGATGAAATTTATTTTTAAAACTTTTTATGAACATAAAGAAAGCAGACTGCCGCATAAATTGTTGCAAAAACATTTTCTGGTATATTATAAACAACTAAATGAAATGGGCTCAGAATTTGGATTAACTTTGAACGAATGCCTAAATAGCACGCAGTGGCAAGCCTTTGCATGCAGTGGCAGACAGAATTAAAGGCCAAACACATAAAAGAAGGAATGCGGATTGAAGATATCTTAATGATTTTCGTAGTACGATGGGATCTGCTTATGTTAAATGTCAATAAATTCGGAAACTTATTAAAAATGTGCAGCGTCTGCAATCTGAACTAAAGAGAAAATGTGAAACATTTTACTAGAATGTGTCCTGTACTCGCTAGTTAGTTTAGGTTAGGTAGTGATGATTGCCCAGAGAGTAGAGCCCACTTGGACGAAAAAAGTTTGGTTGATCCTTTGTGATACCATTGTAAGAGGGTGAAGGAAAAATAAGGGGAGAAAGGGAACGGATGGGGAATATGAGTGCTTGTAGACTACGAACGGTGACTAGTCTGTGGCTATGTTAACCTCTTTATGCTGCTGATGAAGTTCATCAGATTTTTGTTATCAACACCTGCTATATCAGCAGGCGCAGAAAAGAAGTGAGAACCAAGATGCTTGAATCTTAGTCCTGCGAAAACTGGGCAGCTGAGGAGCAGGTGCTGAGATGATTCCACCTCATCCTCCACACAGCTGACGCAAAAAGGACTCGAAGTAGTTCCGAGTCTCACGGCATGTATACCTCGCGGACAGTGCCCCGTGAGGATGCCCACGAAATTTGAGAGCTGACATTTTGTCATCCCCAGGATATCCCTCGAACGCCTCCTATCCAAACGTGCCCAGAAGGACTTCGCGACCCTACACGTTCGTGTACTTGCCCAGCGCTCGCTGAGTTGGTGCAGAGCCCATCCTTCCAGGAGTAGAGCGCAGGTTGTCAAGAGGATCCCGATCTTCTCCTTTCGCGGGCACATTACCTCACAGGTCCCTTGTCTGACCAGCTCGTCGGCTTCGCAGTTTCCTGCAATGTCACTGTGACCAGGTACCCAAATTATCTTTATGTCGAAGAATTCTGATGCAATCGAGAGGAAGACCAGGCATTCCCTGACCAGCTTCGAATGCACCATAATAGAGCCTAGGACCCTAATAGCCGCTTGACTATCGGAGTAAATATTTACCTTCTTAACAGTTATTACGCAAGTAAGTAGCCTTTGCATAATACTCCTCCTCCAACCCTACCGTCCAGTTTCGAGCCATCCGTGAACAGGTTAACGGGGCCCTGTCCCCAGGTGTTGCCCCCGGGTCACTCCTCCCTTGGTGGAATATGGGTGGAGAAAGTTCAGCTTGGACTTAGCGAGGGCACACACCGATCCGTCGACGAGGGGATGAACTCAAAGTTTCTGAGGATGCTTGAATGCCCATATGTGAGATTGAGCTTATAGCCCAAGCCCCTCAGTCTGATTGCGGTACATGCAGCGGCAATTCTGTCTGCGATGTCTATTGGTACCACATTTAACATTACATTAAGCGCCAGAGTAGGAGTAGTTCTGTACTCCTGTACCTGTACTCGCTGAGTTTAGAAATATTTATTTAGAAAAATCAGCATCAACAGAAAAAGAAATAATAAGCGCATAAACGGAGAAAACGATGAAAATTGGAGAACATTTTTTTGATTTTTTGTATTCAGCTTTACGATATAGAAATTATTTGATAGCGGATCTTAACTAATTGGTTATTTTATTTATATTTTTAGTATAAGGAAATGACAGACCACAAATAATCACAACTACTACTAATAACTTCGTAAATAATTTCTTTCTCTCTTTTAGTGGAGTTTTATTTCAAATCCTGTATTAGTGGCACTCTGATATTATTTAATTTATAATTATAAGGCGACCGCAGTAGCCGAATGGGTTGGTGCGTGACTACCGTTGGGAAGTCAGAGAGAACGTAGGTTCGAAACTCGGTGAAACACTAAAATTGCCCCTCGGCAGGCAATGGCAAACCTCCTAGTGCCATGAAAGAGCTCCTCATAAAAAATATCTGCCGTTCGGAGTCGACTTGAAACTGTAGGTCCCTCCATTGTGGAACAACATCAAGATGCACGCCACAATAGGCTGTACGCGCCAATTATATATATGTATATATATATATATATATTAACATATTTATACATATATATATTGTATATAATAAGGCCAACTTCCCCACTTCGTCCTTTATGTTACAAAGAAGTTCATATATTTTTTAATCTCGTTCAATTTAAGCGGAAAGTGCTAGGCTTCAATATATATTCATGTGCGTTAAAGTAAGAAATTAAGTAAATCAGTCAAATTTTTACAACTGAGGCATACAGTGAGTCAGAAAAGTATTGGCACACTCGAAAAATCAAAGTTCTCAGTGATAAAGCTTTTCTTCTAAGGAAAGTATAAAAAAAAAGTGAGCCGTCATGGGACGCCTGGCAGATGTGAAACATCGTGTGTGTACAAGTAATATGCATAAAAGATATTATTATTACAGGAATTAAATATAGCCTAATGAAAAAATGAAGTATTACGAATTTCTTACAGAAAATGGTAACTGTATTTAATAAGCATTTATTTACATGTGATATCAAAATTCGATATTAATATCAAGCCACAATTTAAATAGTTTCATCTGTGACTTCAGTAATAGTTATATTCGATGTTTCCTCTGCCGGTATTACTGTGACGATTGGTCGATGATAACTAAAGGACGTTACAAAAGTATTGGATGAAATATTATCAAGATATCTCACAAATACAGCATCTACTGTTGTTCCATATTTGGTAGTAGATTCTCTTGGATTGTTGCTGATTTGCAATTGAAATTCTTTTTGAAGTGTGCTTTGAGTGCTGAAATTTTCTGAATTTTCAGGTGGCGCAAAATTAATCATCCAGTTTTGTATTTAAAAATTTTTAAATAAAATCAAAAATAAAAAAATGACTTTGAGTGATGAAATTTTTTGAATTTTCTGGTGGCGCAAAATTAATCATCCAGTTTTGTATTTGAAAATTATTAAATGAAATTAAAAAAAAATTAAATAAAAAAATGACTTTGAGCGATGAAATTTTTGAATTTTCAGGTGGCGCAAAATTAATCATCCAGTTTTGTACTTGAAAGTTATTAAATAAAATTTTAAAAAAATTAAATAAAAAATGACTGAGTTGAAATTTTTTATACAGCTGCTCTACACTTCACAAATTTCAATTATGATTGATGTACTGCACTATTTGTGAAAAATATAAATAATCCGACAGCATGATTAATTTTGTGTCACTTTGTAGGATAATCAAAATGTGTCTTTAAAATATGCCTTCCTCCATAGGCTTAAACTTTTTATTCAATTTCAACTTTTGCTCACTACGAGCTGGCATATCTCGAATTTGCTATTAAATAAGTTTGCACTTTTCATTTCGAATTAATAAAGCAATAAATTTGGCATTGCAAAATAGTTCCACTTGGTTTAAATAATTGAGTAATGAAACTTCTTTCTGCTGTGACTCTGCTCTCTGTGACATTTAGATATTTTTCAACTCAAATACTGACCATCGTCATTTCTTCACACAGAGAGCGCGCCTCAAATGTGCCCACTCTAGCCAGCCTTCCAGTTTCCCATGAATTCTCTGTAATCGAATTCCTATTATCTACATAGCAAATTACCGAACACATTCAAAAACACATAACGCACCAACACTTACTAAGCACTCACGAGCATCCAACTTGCCGCTTTTTAGCAACTCTACATTTGTCTCTCTAACATGGCACACATACTAACACACTTTAACCCACATCATTTGTGAGTTGTTCCTTTGAAATTGGCTTAGCACTTCTCATACTACTGCACATAAAATAGATATGTATATCTTAGTATAGTGTGGCGACTCGTCGCCACGGCAAGCGTCGCCACGCCAACGATTCGGTTTACAAGTGAGCCTATAGATGTTTCACATCAAAAATAGAAAACGGTATTTTCTAAATGTATTTATTTATTACGTATCTGAACACAAAAAAATTTATATCGACATAGGATTACAAGCTCAACCTTGGAAGGTAAAATAAGGTACAAATTCACATCAAAAGAGTATTGGCACATTCTTTATGTTAGCTTATGCCTTTGGCGTCGTAACGGTAAACTCCCGTTATTTTCACTCTCGCTTTTACTTATTCGTATGTTTTAGGAATTGCATAAGATCGCAATCACTTGATCGCGATTTCAACGGACATAGACCAAAATTGGTCGTGGTGCTGAAATTTTCCTAGAACTACGTCAATTAATGAAAACAACGTATTTAGAAAAAAAATCCTATCGTGAAATTGGCAAACTTGTCGATAAATCATGGTCCAACATTCGAAACTTCGTTATATATTACATTATTGCAATACTGGCAAAATAGCTCCGGAGAGCAGATCTGGCAGCCCAAAAAAATTAACGAACGATAGGACACCAATTGTGGTGTCCACGGTGGCACAAAATCGAAAAACTTCGGCTGTCAAATTGTGCGAGGCGCTGCAAAATCAATTTCAACCCCCAAACTGTTCGGAATACCCTATATAAGGTCGGGTTCCTCGCCGCAAACCATACATTTCGAAGGTAAATAAGAAAACGAGACTAGAATTTGCTAAAGAGCATTTAAATAAGCCCGACCCTTTTTGGAACTCGTCTATTTTCAGTGATGAATTAATATTCAATTTATTTGGGTCAGATGGAGCACAAAAGATTTGGCGAAAGCCAAATAAAGAGCTTGAAGAGAACAACCTGCTCAAAACAGTTAAACAGGGTGGAGAGGAAATGTGATGGTTTGGGGGTGTTTCGCGGTATCTGGTGTCGGACAGCTCGTCATAGAAGATACAATGAATAAGCATGTATATCACGACATTTTTAAAGAAAATTTAAGTCCGAGTGTCGAAAAACTGGGCCTTAATGGGACAACTTGGGACAATTTCAACAAGATAATGACCCAAAACATTCGTCTTATCTTGTGCAGGAGTGGTTGATATACATTGCAAACAGCTTAAAATGGAGAAAATGGAAAAAACTGAATTTCGTGTGCTTATTAAGCATTATTTTTTGCGAAAAAAACCATTACCGAGACCAAAGCTAAGCTTAATAAATACTATAGGGACTCTGTACCATCGATTTCAATGGTAAAAAAGTGGTTTACTGAATTTCGTTGTGGCCGTACAAGCACTGAAGATGCCGAACGTCTTGGACGCCCAGTTGAGGTCTCTACAACCGAAACAATCGAAAAAATTTACGATATGGTGTTGTCCGACCGAAGATTGAAAGTGCGAGAGATTATGGAAGCCGTAGGGATCTCGCATGGTTCAGTGGTTTCAATTTTGAATGATCACTTGGGCATGAGAAAGCTTTCCGCAAGATGGGTGCCGCGTTTGCTCACAGTCGACCACAAACGCAATCGTGTAACAACTTCACAGGAAGGTTTGGCGTTGTTTAATCGCAATATGGAGGAGTTTTTGCGCCGTTTTGTAACCGTGGACGAAACATGGATCCATCACCACACACCAGAGACCAAACAACAGTCGAAACAGTGGGTTTCTAAGGGTGAATCGGCGCCAAAGAAGGCCAAGGTGGGTTTGTCAGCCAATAAAGTTATGGCGACTGGTTTTTGCGATGCACGTTGGATAATCCACATTGACTACCTTCAAAAGGGAAAAACAATCAATGGGGAATATTATGCCAACTTATTGGACCGATTCAATAACGATTCGAAAAAAACAACCGACCTCATTTGGCCAAGAAAGAAGTTCTTTTCCACCAAGACAATGCAAGGGTGCACACTTGTGCAGTTGCCATGGCAAAAATCCATGAATTGGGCTATGAATTGCTCTCTCATCCGCTCTATTCTCCAGATTTGGCTCCGAGTGACTACTTCTTGTTCCCAAACCTGAAGAAATGGCTTGGTGGAAAAAGATTTGACTCTAATGATGATGACATCTCGCAAACAAAGGCCTATTTTGAGGACCTCGATAAATCATATTTTTTGGAAGGGATAAAAAAAATTGGAGAAGCGTTGGACAAAGTGTATAGAACTCAAAGGAGACTACGTGGAAAAATAAAATGATTTATTTATCAAAAAGTCTATGTTTTATTCCAAAAGTCACGGACTTATTGACCCGTCCTCGTAAATACATTTAGAAAATACCGTTTTCTATTTTTTTTATACTTTCATTAGTTAGTTATAGCACTGAGAACTTTAATTTTTTGAGTGTGCCAATACTTTTTTGATTCACTGTACATTTACGTGTATTTTTTTTTATATTAAAAATAAAACAAAAACAAAAAACGTTCACACACATTCATATTTGCTAAAAAGTTAAAGTTAATGTTGCTTTTTTTTGCTGTCAAAGGCTATTTTTCTGCCTCCATTTCATATGCTTTGTAAGAAATTGCAAATCTCGAAAATGTCGGGATTGTTTGAATTTTCGGGATTCAAATTTTTGTGATTTTAATCCAGAAAAGCCGTAACTGACATCCCTAATTCATACATACATAAAAAATGTTATTTTGAAAAAAAAAAAAAAATTGCTTCAACAACCCTACTTGCCAGGAACTGCAGCTTTGCTTTATTATTACACTTTCTACGAACACATACCCACATACAGATGTTTCACAGAACATACAATTTACTTTTGAAACGTACAAAGTTCATTTTTTTCTTGTTCGACACTGTCTCTTTTTTTCTCCTTCCCATTCTCCTTTCTATTGTAAACAAGTGAAACGAATTCTGTTAAAAATTTTCACCGTGAAGTGCATAGATTCAGGCGCAAAGGCGTTAACCAGTAATTACAGTGCATGGCAATGCTAGCGTGACAGGACTTGATGAGGTCAACATTATTTTTTGCTATTGAATAATTATTTAAATTGTGTTGGCGCCGGTTTGTATATGTACATACATATAAACATATACATGTAAATGTATTTTTAATATTGATTTATTTTGCTACACAAAAAGTTGTAAACACAGAAGCTTTTCCAAAGTTATTTTTATATGCGGGTTCAAGGCGATAGCAGGAGGAATGTAGAACTGCTAAAAGATCCTTGGGATTTTGACAAATTCGTTTTCATCACAAGTGCTTGTAACACAACCCCTTAAGGAGGCTTTGCACGAAGGTGTCTTCAGTCTTCCAACACTGAAAGGTGTGACACTTGGTCTTTCCAACGAAGTTAAATATCTAGGAGTAATCTTGGATAAGAAGCTGACTTGGGAGACACACGTTTCACTGAAGGTGAATCGTGCATTGAGGATTTTTCAGCAATGCCGTAGAGCCTTTGGCAAAACCTGGGGTCTAAAACCTGCTGTGGTCCTATGGATATACACAGCACGTATCAGACCAATCATCACTTACACTTCTGTGGTCTGGTGGCGACGGAGCATGGTTAAGTCCACAATCCGGGAACTATACAGGCTGAAAAGAAGTGTATGTTTATGCGTCACGGGTGTCATGAGTACAAGCTTTGGTGATGTCCTAAATGCTATGCTTGATTTGCTCCCCCTGGATCTTAAGATACAACAGGAAGCAATAAAAGCAATGTGTAGACTCCCTAAATATGGTTTCTGGCACGAAGATGGAACTTCGGGACACAGAGAAATCTTTAAGTTGCTGTCGGAGCAGTATCCACTGTTTTTTGCACCTAAAGATGACCTGATACCCACAGTTTCATTTGGATGGAAATTTGATGTCAGATGCGTGAGCAATGGAGCAATCCAGAATGCATACAGGGAGGTTTGACGGATATTTTCTTTACCGATGGGTCCAAGAATGAAATAGGGTCTGGAGCCGGATGGTACTTAAACGATAGGAATAAGTATCACTATGCTTTGGCGAAAATGGCAACTGTTTTCCAAACGTAAATTTTTGACATCCTGATAGTAGCCGAATGGATAATCGAAAAGAGATGGAGCGGGAAACGGATTGGAGTCTTCAGTGACAGTTAGGCTGCATTGAAGGTCCTGGAGAACGCGAAGCAAACCTCAAAGATTGTTCAAGAATGTAAGAAGAAGTCTGATTCTGTCGCAAGACAAAACAGGCTTTTACTTATATGGGTTCCGGGGCACTCCGGTGTTCAAGGAAACGAAATTGCCGACAAATTGGCCAACCGTGGATCAGCGGTGCCCCCACAGGGGCCAGAGCCAATAATCGGAATCAGTTCCGCAGGAATCAAGAATTGGATCAGCGATTATATCGGCAATCTACATAAAGAGCGATGGTCCGGTCTAGAACGCTGCAGAACTGCAAAGTGTTTTGTGACAAATCCGAACAGAAAACTGCCAAACTTTCTACTAAAACTTAGAAGGAAACACATTCGGTTGATGGTCGGCATCATTACAGGACACAACCCATGGGGTCAGCATATGACCACCATTGGAATCATCGAGAACCCGGTATGCCTGTCATGCTTGGAGGAGGCGGATAGCACTGAGCACTTTCTCTGTGAGTGTCCTGCCTTTGCTAGAGGAAGGCTACGAGTATTGGGTTCCGATGTCATGAGAATGAGTAATATTCGTTTTCTAAAACTGGAGGATATTTACAGATTTGCCCAAGAATCTGGAAAATTCTCACAGGACTAACTATCTCTAACTAATTAACTTAACAACATTAACTATCTCTATCTCTGTCTCTATTCTTTCCTTTCTCTTTCTCTGATACTTTTCTCCTTCCCTCCTTGACTATCTATCCCCTTTCCAGAGCTTTAAATGCAATGGGCTCTTTAGCCTGAGTGTTTTAGGAGCCACCAGATCTCCTGGTGCTCCTTGGCTAGACCTTTTCAAATTTCTATTTCAAGTTTTTTACACATAAAATTAGTTTTAAAAATATTTTTTCCCAGAAAATCTCCTCAGATTTTAGAATGTAAGTTAAT
Organism: Anastrepha ludens; assembly: GCF_028408465.1. Taxonomy (NCBI): domain Eukaryota; kingdom Metazoa; phylum Arthropoda; class Insecta; order Diptera; family Tephritidae; genus Anastrepha; species Anastrepha ludens. Next base: position 106,970,310 of record NC_071499.1, read on the forward strand.
GTTTTGCGTCGGGAGAAGAGACGATCTCAGAGCCAAAAACCTCTTCCGAAACCCGTCGTCCTCATGGCCCGGGAACGAATAGGTACATGGGACTGCAAGAAGAAACACGTCATCACTAGCGTCGCGGAACGGAGATACCAAGCCATGCTGCGGTGGCATGCCGATGGGACACTGAACCGAGTGGCAGATGGATGGCGAAACTTATTCCATCAGCAATCAAATGGGTCCAAAGGAACTTCGGCGAAGTGAATTACTTCTTAACTCAGTTGCTCTCAGGCCACGGATACTGCCAGAGATACCTAGCGATCCCAAGCGCATTTACTGCGAAGCGCCGAGCGATGACGCTGAATACATGTTTTTTAGTTGTGACGGATGGCTCGAAGAAAGAGATGCACTGAGGAAGCAGATAGGCGACATCGCGCCGAGTAACATAATCAGCAAAATGCTCAAACGTGAGGACAGCTGGAACGCGGTGAAGAGAACGGAAAAAAGATAGACATCGACACAGTGCAACAAAGCAAACCCGCACAGACAGAGACACATGAAGACGAGCCTATAGCATGAAAGCTGACTACAAATATGGTGGACCGACACGTCTTTTTACAATATTCGAAATATTTTTATTTATAATAAAAATAAATTTTATAATAAAAATTTTATAAATCAAAAAAACCTTAGTCCCGAACTTTTAAAAAACAAACACATTGTATCATCAAAATGTTAACTTTTTAATCAGAATATGGGTGTATAGTTTTATAGCCCAATAAATTTTTTGACAATTTTTTTGTATACGATATACGAGTTTACGAAAAAAATGCTCAATATTATTTGATATAAAAGACTTCCGAGCTTGTGCTTTATTCATGTAAGCTCGAGTATTTCTTATATATTGCACTGGGTCAAACTATGCGACGATTTAAAGGTGGCATTACTCTTCAAGAAAAGTTCCTTGACAGTTTTGTGTGTTCGGTGAAGCCGATTGTGTGTTACAGTCTAACAAATTTTGTACTGTGATTCCAACGATCTATGAAATCATGGAAATCATCGAGTCAGGCCGGCATGTGAGCATTTATTTCACTGCCCAGGAGCTGAATATTAGTCTGAAAATGCTGTATACTGCCTCCAAATCAGAATCAGGATGAAGCTTTTTCCCGTTTGATTCCTTAACGATAACCGCGCGACCTCTCTATGTCTCCTATTGATGTGGTTAATCCTTTTGTTGATGCCAAATTTTGTTTTGCCAAATTTAGCACAAAAACGGCGCAATGTTTTGATACTATAATTGTCTCACCTCGTAATATAGTCTAATATAGACGTTAGAAGGGAAATTGAATCGCTAAAATATTCTAAACAATAGACTTTCGGCGTTTATTTTTATTAAAACTGATCTTCACTGCTTTAGCGGCGAAGGCCTATTTTCAATAAATCTTTAACTTGTGGCATTTCTATAGATGAGTGGAAAAGAGCATCAATAACTCATAGTTTTAAAAGCAGCAACAAGTAAAATACCCGCGAGCACTGTTAATGAGAAACTCACACTTCCAATTGATAGCTTCAATTGATCCAAAGCTGTTGGATTTATCAAGGGCAGATCAACAGTAAGAAGCCGTGTGCTTTTTACCGAAACATAGCTGTCCGTCATGAAGAGAATCAAGTTGACTGTGTGTATACTGGTTTTTGAAAGCTGAGGGCAGAGTGTCACTCAAACTCTTAACATCCAAACTTTCTGCTTTAGAAGTCCAGTCGTCTCTTCTTGAGTGGATTGAGTTCTGTTTGAGTAATAGAGTCTGAGTGGTTACCTGCGATAATGCCGCTTCGCAACCTTTTAGGTCCTTTGCTATTTACATTATTCATAAATAGTATCAGCGCATGCTACACAACTTCTGAATTCCTGCTAAAAAAATTTACTCTACAATCCAACATTTAAAAGACTAGTCGCTTGGTGCGCTCGAAACCGTCTTAAGTTGATTGTTAATAAATGCATTCATTCTTCCTTCCAGTGTTTCTCTCAAAAATGTTACCAAAGTTAAGGCCCTGCCTGGGTGTATACTTTAGAACGAGCCCTCAGTTTCTCCACGCAATTTATTTATATATTTTCTCGAAATGTTGTGCAATGTTGGCTTATAGACTGAAGTTTTTATACACTACGCTTGTAAGGTCTAGGCTTGGCTATGTACATTTTATTTAGAGACCATATATTGTCTTGCATATAAGTAGAATTCAAAAACCTTTAGTAAACCTAAACCACCTTACCAATCTTGTTACCAGATTTTGACCATAAAGCCCATATTTTACAGGTTTGCTTCTCTTGCTTTTATGAATAGCTCTGTCGATTGTATTACTCTCCTAGAAAAAATTGATTTCACTGTCCCTATTCGGCACCTACGCCGCACTCAATTGTTCCACGTGAAGTTTTGCATAGTTAATTACGCTACCCCGACTAGAGTCCTCTTAGAGTTAAAATAAAGTGAAATAATGCTGAGAATTTCGCGGACCCCGCAATGACTTCAGAATGAAAACAAATTATCGTTTCGTTACAATATTCAAAGTAATAACCGCTGCTGGTGGGGTGGAAAAGGATCAGCAGAAAAGAAGAGGGGGAATTTCGTTGAGGTTCAGCGCACTAGGTGGAGGTAGTTTACTGGGGCGCAACCAAAATCGCAACCAGACTCTCAAATCGCTAGCTGGTAGCACCTGGGGCAAAGGCAAAGAAATGCTGCTGGCAACATTTAAAGCAATTAGCCAGTCGGTATTAAATTACGTTGCGCCCGTGTGGTCGTCAGGTACCTGTGATACGCAGTGGACGAAGCTCCAGACCGATCCATCAGGACAGCCCAGATTGCCTCCTGATGCCTCACTTGCAACACCTTCAAAACAGGGCTTCCATGCTCCCAGTCATGGAGCACGGAAAAATTCTCAGCAAGCAATTTCTGCTTGAGTGTTACCGTAGGAATCATCCCTGCAGATATTTGCTACAGCCTGCGCCACCTCCCATGCGAGTCAGGAGGAATCTTTTCGACTACACCGATGAGATACAGGACCAAACAAAAATAAAGAAGTAATCTATTCTGAGAGCACTTTTCTAAACTAATCTAATCATCGACCATTGACTCTGAAAAAATTTTAAGGGTTTAGTTGATAAGATACTGGAGAGATGCAACGTAATCGCCTTTACGGCGATCTCTCATCTCTTAGTTGAAAAGGTTTGTCATATTCCTCAATTGTGGCAAATAATTAAAGCTAATACATGTAATAAACGGAAATTAAAGGGTGTTTTTTTTAGAGGTTAGGTTTTCAAGTTGGCACTACTTTTTTCGTAGATGGTCTTTTTGACAGCTGTCACTTGATTTGTGCTCAGTTTGGTTTGCCATTTCATAATGAATAGACTTACACCTGAACAACGTTTGCAAATCGTGCAAATTTATTACGAAAATAATGGTTCGGTTCGCGCGACGCATAGAAGAAAATTTTGTTCAGCGATGAAGCTCACTTTTGGTTGAATGGGTATGTCAATAAGCAAAATTGTCGGATTTGGAGTGAACATAATTCACAAGCCATTGCTGAGACGCCGTTACATCCTCAAAAAGTCACTGTTTGGTGTGCTCTATGGGCAGAGGGAATCATTGGTCCATATTTCTTTAAAAATGAAGCCGGCCATAATGTTACAGTCAATGGAGAGCGCTATAGAGCCATGATTAATGACTTTTTCGTGCCTGAATTGGACGGTGTTGATGTGGACGACCTTTGGTTCCAACAAGACGGCGCTACATGCTATACAGCCAACGCAACAATCGATTTATTGAAGGAAACTTTTGGTGAGCGCATTATCTCGCGCCGTGGACCTGTGGCGTGGCCTCCAAGATCGTGCGATATAACACCGCTGGACTATTTCTTGTGGGGCTATGTGAAGTCGCTTGTCTACGCAGGTAAGCCCGAGACGATTGACGTCTTGGAAGAGAATATTTGGCGCGTTATTGCTGACATACGGCCCCAATTGCTGCAAAAAGTGGTCGAAAATTGGGCCTCTCGGCTGGAATTTATTCGAGCCAGCCGCGGCGGCCACTTGGCCGAAATCATTTTTAAAACATAATGGCAAACCCTTATCTTTATAATAAAGCTAAATTCTTGGTCATAACATTAAATTATATACGTTTTATTTCATCTTGAAAACCTAACCTCTAAAAAAAACACCCTTTATTTCCAAATCTAGAAACTCCAATTTAGGAGGGAAACAAAAATAAAGAAGTAATCTATTCTGAGAGCACTTTTCTAAACTACAGGACCAAACTCAACTGCAACTACCGGATCGGACACTCTCAGAACCTTTCTAAACTCTCGACCCCTGAGTGGCATTATCGAAGTCCAACCACCAGCCTTTGCAGATGAAGAGCTGGTTAAATGAGGTTCTGAATAATATAGCAGGTTTAACTCCTACTTATCGAGAATCGACTGCGAAATACTCAGTATATGCCCGGTATGTGAAGGTACCCCGCACGATACAAATCACTTAGTATAAGTCTCACATATGGCATCTTTAATTTTTTTCTTTTATTTTTTTCCAAAATTGTGGCGTGTAAATTTCCGAGCGAGATCGCAGCTCCCCAAATTGACGTCAGTGTTGTCCTTAAACCCACGATGTTGAACTTTATTTCTCTAGAGTACTCATTGTAAGATTAAGGCTAAATAAGCGTTTATAACTTGATTACTGTGACGCATTCAATATTGCAGATATGCACTAACTGTAAATTATTTAAATTTATACTTTTGGCTATTTGTCTTACCTTATCACTTGGGAATTAAATTTTTTGATTAAGACCAGAAAAAATTGTGGAATGAAAACGTACCTGCAAGTAGATAAATAAGAATTGTATATTAAAAATAATAAAAAGGATTTACACCTAAACTGTGCATAAAAATTAAATTGGTTTGATTATACAGTACTGTGCAGATAAAAGTTACCACTGCGTACGTACTCTTAATTGAGAATAAATACTTTTGAAAATCAGACATTTTATTTTTTCTGATCTTCCTAGACATTCGTGATGGTAAGCCTGCAACTACCAAGCACTAATATCGACCCGATGACGCGCTTCCTCTACAAGTTCAGCACCTGCCCCTGGAGTACTCCAAGGCAATGGGGATTGAACAATTTAAGTTTGGTCAGCATTGGAAAGTATTTTCTGCTTTTAATATAAATAACATTTATTTATTAAATCCCTTACGAACTAAGGACTAGGGGGAACCTGTTATCCCTATAGGGCGCGTCCCCAGGTGGTGAATAGGGGAACGCCTCCCAGATATGGAAAGTGGGAGAGTAGGTCTCTCACACAGGTCGAAGACGTAAACTTCGTTAAAAAAACTCCCCCAACCCAAGGTGTAACGCGACCCGTGCCTATTGGGTGGGTTTGGCAGCCGGGGGATAAAAATAGGATGTCTCTTAACGTAGCTTTCCTGACATCAGGTCGCCTCGGGTTGTACCGGTGGCCTTACCATGGTATGGAGCACTGCCATTGCGGACCGTTTATTTCCCCTATATCCTCATTGGACACCGTAAATGGCCACATGGCAGCCCTCTGGAAAGGCCGGTGACCATAAAAAACAGAAGAATGAACAAACAACAAAAAACAAAAACTTCGAGACGCTACCAAGAAGACGGGCACAAACCCAAAACGATGAAAGATGAAACAGATGGACAAATGGACAACACGGCCGACAAAAAGACGGTTAATGGCAAAGTTGTGGGTCACAGCACGCCATCAACCTTAAATCAACCATCATGCCAAGGAGCAAAAGCGTCAAAACGTTAAAAAAGGCCCGTTCAGGTATAAGCTTTGCCAGAGGTCTCTGGCTATTCTCGGTAGAATAAGCAAACACGAGGCTGAAGGGAAAACTCATCCAAAGGACGCGGTCGATAAGGCAAGGTGCCAAAAGGTGGTCAATGAGTACGTGGCTTTCCAGACCACCCAGAAGGCAGAAACGGTGAAACGCAATCGTTCGCAGGACGAAAGCGACAAACCTACGAAGAAGCAAAAAGTGTCGGTTCACACCGCTTCAATACCAAAGCCAGCCAAACGCACATTTAATAAGGTGGCGCGGGATCACCTGCAAATAGCGTTGGTTGATGAAATAACTAACCGCGGTAAACCTGCATCGGAGAAGTGGTCCGAAATTGTCGTCGATCACGTCATGGCAAACCCGGAGGGTCAAGTGCCAGGTTTTGATTCAATGGAGGTGGTCCGCGGATACAGGGTGATCAAATGCGATGATCAATTCTTCCTTAACTTCCTGCAAACAGTTGTGGGTAAGATCCAGAACGACTGGGAAGGTTTGAGGTTCAAACTAATCGCGGCCAACGAAATCCCTCGACGGCCGATGGTTCGCATCTGGATACCGAACATGGAGTTCGAAGCTAAGCAACCAATTCCATACTTGCAGGCACACAACCGCACTGTTCCGATGGATGACTGGAGCATCATCAAAGCGGAGGCTCCGCAAAAGAACAGTGTGTCCTTCCTTCTCCAAATATCGGAGGAGAGCATCGAGCCACTGGGAAAAGTGGACAACAAACTTCGGTTCGGCGTCAGGAAAACGCAACGGAAGATATTCCGCTCTGCAAATCCGGAGGATGAACAGGACGAGGTTGACGGCGCCAACGAGTTGCTCACGGGCATGCAACTTGACGACGCCGCATCCACCAAAAACGATGGCGCTAATGAGCAGCACCCGGGAGTGTAGCTTGGCGACGCCGTCAAATTGTAAAGCGACCAGCAGCATGGGTCTCAAGATTGTTCAAATAAACCTGCAGCACTCGCGGACTGCAACGGGCAACTTAATCGTTCTTCTGGCGGAGGAGGATGTCGACATCGCATTAATCCAGGAGCCCTGGGTGCGAAGCACCGAGGTGAAGGGGTTTACTGGAAACATCGACAACCTTTTCTACAAACGGACTGAAGGTAACCCCAGATCTTGTATTGTAGCTAAGAAACATTTGAACATATTTTTAATCCCATCATATTGTTCACAGGATGTGACGGCTGTGGAGGTAGAAGCCGCTGACGGTGTCGGCATCATACTGGCTTCCATCTACATGGCACATGATCGGCCAGCACCACCCGAGGAGGCTCGTCGGCTTGTGCGTGAAGCTAGAAATAAGAACCTGCTACTCGGATGCGATGCCAACGCAAGGCACTCTCTATGGGGCAGCTCGGAGACGACTTTTTACTCTTTTTACGACTTTATTATCAATAGTAATCTGACGATATGCAACAGAGGTAACACCCCCACTTTCACCTTTCCTAGTACGGAGTACTTTAGCGAATGGGCGGAAGTAATTGATGTTACTTTACTGTCCGAAAACAGTTCGATAAGGGTAGAAAAATGGAGGGTTTCCAACAAAAATTCTTTCTCGGATCACAGCTTGAGCCTTTACGAGCTGGATCTGATGGTGGATACACCCTTACTGTATCGAAATCCACTAAGAACTAATTGGAAAAAGTTCAAAAATGTAGTGAACAATAGGTTGGGAGGAATTCCGATCAGCCAAATCACTCTCACGGAAAACCTTGAGAGTAGGGTTACAAAATTATGAAATTAACGCCAATTTTTATAAGTTGCACTTATATGAAAAAAACCGCAAGAGCTACCAAAAAAAAAAAAAAAAATAAACGCAATTCTTTAGTCGCTTAAAAAGTGCAGCTATTTTAGTATAATTTCATGACCCACGATACTGCATACCCAAAAATTCTCTAAAATTCTCAATTTGTTGCATTTTTCTAAATTTTGTATAAAGTTTAGAAATCTGTTTTATATGGTCTTGATTAAGAAATGAAAAATATTCTTCTAAAAAAATAACAAAAAAACCATTGTAAGTATTTAAAAAAAATATTCGTGCATTCAGCCAGTTATGCGCATTTTGAACACGAAAATCCCATCAACTATTACACAAACTGGAATTGAAATTTATTGTCAATTCTGCATCGACTCAACTATGGATTGAAGACGTCACGAGATCTATCCATAGAAGACGGAAACAGGAAACTAGCGACCTTTCTTCTAAAACTTAGTAAGAAGGACCTGAGAATACTGGTGGGTGTAAGCACAGAGCACAACGCCTGTGGCCAGCATATGGCTACCATGGTAATTATTGACGACTCAATATGCTTGTCCCGCTGTGAGAATGAGGGCACTGCAAAGCACTTTCTCTGTAACTGTCCGGCGTTTTCGCGCATCAGACTTAGACTTTTGGGGTGCGATGTTCTGAGTATGGATAAAGTTTATACTCTTCCACTCACGGACCTCTCAAAAAAGCTTCGCGGAAGAGTGAGCTCGAACCAATTTTTCCGTCTTACCATCCATACTGCATATATTCCTTCCACTGTAATCTATCCGGGTTTAGTACAATGGACTTCCTGACTGAGTGCTAAGATCTGTCCAACCCTACACAAATCTAATCTAATCTAATCAAAATTATTTGAGGAGAGAAAGATTTAATAAAATATATTCAAAGAGAAGCAGCCTTATCATTTCTTGCCATAAATGTGAGCGTGGATTAGCACTGATTTATTATAGATGGATACTCCATTTGACCTAGAATATACATATAGTACAAGGAAGTTGAAGACTATACATTCAGAAGAGACACTAGAGCCCGAGACCTCTGCACATCTAATAATACTGCACATGCCGCTTTAAATCTACCCAATCTACCCTACAAAGGAACTCCTATTAAGCAAATAAGTACCGAAAGTGCTGCTTACTGCTTACATTTTGAAGTTGTTGTCAAACATTTTGACGTTCAGTCATATCAAACTCCAGTAACGTGATGAAGCTCATTTAACTTGAATTATCTAAAAGGTTTAATGTCTGGCATTTCGGCACAAGCGTCCACTGTGAACCAACTAACTGCATATTCATTGAATTGCTAAATCATGTACGCGCAATCTAGCAGCATATTACTCTTAATTTCAAGATCACTTCATGGACACAGCCCGAAACCATACCAAACAGCAGACACAATATGACAGTAAAACCCAGCAAACGCAAGTAAACACGCACTCAAGTGCAGCAGTGCAAGTGTGAATGAAGAAATGTAACTGATCAATGGTGCAAACGAACTTTTCCAGTGTGGCTTTGCGCTCATTAGCCATGAGAAATCTGCCAACCGGTTTAGAAGGCACGTCGTTGATAACCAAATGGACAGCCGGGTAGTAAGCAGACAGATGGGCAGGCGACCGAAACGTGGTAGTGAAGCTGGCCAATTCGACAGTAGGCAAATACCTTTGGCATAAATTATAAGAAATAATATAAAATAAACAATATTTTTTTAATGTTTAATTGCGTTTATATGTAGCTACGAGTATGCATTTGTAAATAAAGGAAACTTGTTTGCCCACGAGCACACAAACACACAAACATGTTTACATATGCATGAGTACAGTTGCTGTCAAAATAATGGTAGCATACAAGTATAAAAAGATTTAAATAACAAATATGGGTAGCAACCATTGAGGATTTTGTTTAAAACGGTTTTTTTCTTTTTAACAAGTTCCTTAAATTATAAATAAAGTGATATGAATATTTCATTTGCGTTCACTTTAATATAATTCAATGTAATATATTGTGTGTGCAAGAAATATTATCAAATGATGCCACTAGTTTACAGACAGAAAACCCCAAGAACCAGACCATACAATTCATATGTAAAATTAGCTGTGGTTCAGGCAGCAACAAAGTAACGAAAAGCGTTGATGCTTTAGTATTGGGTTGGGGAAAAAGTAATGTCATATTTTGTTAATTGAGCGCGACATTTAAACATATCTTGCGTTGTACTTATTGCATCGGGTCACACTAAACGGCGATTTGAAGACGACAATCTGTACTACAAGTGTCTCTTTGACAGTGTTGTGATCGTACGTTTCTGTCTTAAGTTATGGCGCGTGAAAGATGGAGTCCACCAAGCAAGAAATTCGTCATATATTACGTTTTTACTACCTTAGAGGTAAAAATGCAACAAAGGCGGCGGCAAAAATTTGTGAAGTTTATGGGCCTGATACTGTAACGATTCCCACAGTACAGCGTTGGTTCGATCGATTTCGTACTGGTGTAGTAGATGTCGAAGATGCACCCCGTACTGGTAGGCAAATCGTCGTAGAGACTGATAAAATCATTGAAATTATCCAAATAGACCGGCATGTGAGCATTCGCTCGATTAGGCAGGAACTAGGTGTAGACCACAAAACCGTTTGGCACCATTTGCAGAAGATTGGATTCCAAAAAAAGCTGCATGTTTGTGGGCCACACGTGCTGACGCAAAAAAATCTCTTGGACCGAATCAACGCTTGCGATTCTCTGCTAAAACGGAACGAACTTGACTCATTTTCAAAGTGGATGGTGACTGGCGCTGAAAAGTGGATCACATACGACAACGCCAAGCGAAAAAGATCGTGGTCGAGAAGCGGCGAGCCGGCCCAAACCATCCGCCAAACCCGGATTGACCGCCAGGAAGGTTTTGCTGTGTGTTTGTTGGGATTGGAAGGGAATTATCCACCATGAGCTGCTCAACTATGGCCAGACCCCTAATTCGGTCCTGTACTGTGAGCAACTTGACCGTTTGAAGCAGGCGATTGACCAGAAGCATGGTGTTGTGTTCCACCAGGACAACGCTCGTCCTCACACATCTTTGATGACCCGCCAGAAGCTACGGGAGCTCTGATGGGATGTCCTATCACACCCACCATATAGTCCGGACCTGGCACTGAGTGACTATCATCTCTTCCGGTCCATGGAAAACGCCCTTGGTGATACCAAGTTGGCCTCAAAAGAGGCTTGCGAAAACTGGTTGTCTGAGTTTTTGCAAATAAGGAAGGGAGGGTTGGGGGATGTTATAAAGGGTGGATAATGAAGTTGCCTTCTAAATGGCAACAAGTTTGCGAACAAAACGGGGCATATTTGACTTGAATCGGATAATTCTAAGTACGTTAGATAAAGCGTCAAATTTCGATCACAAATACGACATTTCTTTTTCCCGAACCCAATATATGACCAACAAAAGCTGAATTTTTGCCGACCATTGTTACCAACAAACCGCTCTCATTTTCTTTATTATTTCCACAAATCAGCTGATAGCTTCTGATTCTGCGAGAGCCACATGTTTGCCTCTTTGGGCACACCTTTGCATTCTGTACATCGCGAGCAACACAAGCATATTCGAACCGAAATAGTTTTGTAGCATATTTTAGGTTAACAGATGGCGCTGTTGCCACTTTTCACTTGAAATTTATACGAAACGAACTATGAAGAAAATTTTCAAATTTGCGTAATATTTAAAATTAGAACTGGAAAACCGTTGTCATCGACGCCTGAGCCAACGGCAGAGCCCAATAATCACTTTTCGAAGCAGCTGTTCGTTTCTAATGGGATCAAAGCGGTTTCTCATTTATTATGAACAGTTGAAATCAGATGCATCAGTGGGAGTACCACAAGGAAATCGAGAAAACAAATTATCATTGTAGTTGTAGGCTCTATGCCACCCGCCGCTGTTTTTGTTGTTGTACTAGAAATTCATTAAACCCTGCCAACATAGTGTAATCAGCGATCGTCATCGCCCAACTCATCTAACGGTAGGCCTAGGAAACGTGCTGTGCGGACGGGTTGAGTTCAGAGAGGTGTTAGTGAGTGGGTTTAAGAGGGCATATGAATAGGTAATTACTACCGTGCGTGGTAACTTCACATGCTGGACATATAATATATTGAATACGTCGGGGTCGATTCTGAGTAAGTAGGAGTTTAACCTACTACAATATCCAGAGCGCGGTATTCGCCAGATATTGCACCTTCATTGGTTTTTCGAACCATGCAGAACAATTTGGCTTACGAACTCTTCTCCTATTGCAAAGAAATTGAAAATTGACTAACTTCAAAGATTATCCCAAAATCCGAGTCAATTTTTTCTAAAAGGCATTCAAAAATGAGCTGAAAGTTGGAAGAAAGTTGTTGTTGTTGTTATAGCAACATACACATTCCCCATACATATACGGAGAATGCTGCTGAAGTTACAGTCTGTAAAGAATTTTGTTCCTTCATGGACCAAGTTAAACAAAAAAAAAGGTCATTGCAATAGTCTTGTTGTTGTTGCTGTTGAGGTGGTTGAACATTTCCACTGAAATACTCCTAATTAGTGACCAGCACCGTTTTACTACCACTGTCTCGTGTGACTGAGGTATTTTTTTTTTTGTTTTTTTTTTTTGTTTCCAAGTCAGATCCACTTAGTGAGGTCCAAGTATAGCAGCAAATCCTTTATCTCGATGTCTGAGATCTCCTTAATTTGCTGTAGGAAAGGCTTACCGAAGGAGCGGAGTCGTGCCATGGCTAGTCCCGGACATTCGCATAAATAGTGGAAAAGACTTTCCTTCGCCCCTTCCGCTTGACAGCTTCTACAGATAGGATTGAAGGGTAGATTGTCTAGCTGCATGATCCCCTACTTTACACTGACCTGTAAGGGTTGCAGTGATGCGTGAAATGTTTGGCCGAGAACATCCTACCAGGTCATTCGTCCTTTGGATTTTGGTCTTAATCCTATTAAGCTTAAATTACTCTTTCGCCAATGTGCCGTTGCACTTTGAGTCTATTAACTGCTAGAAGGCCCAATGGCATTTCTTTACAATTAAGAAGAAACCATAATTTTCGCTATGATTTGTTCATGGAGAGGTCAATGTACCATTTGCTTGTAGCATCAAATTGATCCAACACCACAGAAACAAGGATACAGGATTTTCTAATAGGAACATAGCATTACTTTTTGCTACAAATAATTAAAAGGCTCTACTTTTTTAACTAATTTTATAAGGATATTATTTTTTTATTTTACTCGTACTTCTTTATAGACCAAGATCTCTATGGAAAATTCGCTACAATTCTCGTAAACGGCTGATTTGGTTAATTTTGAACGAAAGCTCTTACGGCTGCGATATTTTGGGCATCTACTCGAAACGTTGCGTTGCGTTAACACACTGGCTTAAAGACATTCAACATCCACTATAGCACGCACAGAGTGTCTGATGGTATGATTATTATGACAGTCTTAAAGTTGCGACCAGCTACTCATAATTTCGGTCATAATTTTTTATGATTTTCAAAAGTTAGGGCACTTCACCATGACAAAAATAATAACTTGGAATGACGTCTCGGCATTGTCAGATCATAAAAGTAATTTCGAATCGGTTTGTAATCAGTACCTATTTAAGAACCCGATTAAAAATCCTATATTGACGTTTAGCCAAGTTTTTCCGCTAATTTGTGGAGTGCTTCTTCATGTTGTTCTATAAATGAAGGCACCTACAGTTTTGTGCCGCCTTTAAATGCATTTTTATGACGCCCTTTTTCATGTCTCATACTTTTAAATAACTTTGATTGTAACTTTTGCGTTTAATCCCGAGTTCGAAGACCATTTAATGAATTAGATTTGCTGTCTTATAATAGAATGAATAAAAAAAGTTGAAAAAGAAAGATGAAACTCTTTTTTTACCGATTACAATTTTTTGTTATGGCTATTACTATTTCTTTGACCGCAACTGTAAAACGTCAAGACACGGCCAGAATGTAATAGCGACCCCAAGTTACAGACCAACACTACTTGATTAAGCAACGGCAGTTTTATTAACAAAAGTGTGTTCGCAGAGTGCGGGACAGTTCGAGTTCGCTGCCAAAGATAAGAATTTCGCGCGGAGGGCGATGAACCAGCGAAAACGCATCGCACAGTAGAGAGATGCAGAAGAAATGAATGAAAGGAATAGCAAAACGTAAAGTTACACACTCGACGGGCAAAGAAAAGCTTTAGCATTCGCTAATTTGACTTCAAGTTGGTTGCACGTCTTCGATTTCAAGCGCGGAAAATCCAAAGAAGTGTGACAAAAAAAGTAATACAAGGGGCAACGTATTTTAAGGATTAGGCCGGCATTAGTGTAATTAAAGTGAGGAGTTCAATACTCTTTCCTCGAAATGAACGAAACGTTCTATTGGCTATTGAGGTTTCTAATTTTAGCTGCCGCGCTTGTGTCGCCAAGCTACGCGCAGTCGCCACAGGTGCAGCAATTACAGCAACTGCTTGGTATCGGTTTGGACAATCTAGTTTTGAATACGCTCTACAATGACGGTAAGTTGAGCTGCACTGCAAGCAAGCAATATATGACTACTCGCGTGCGTATGGTATGCAAAATAATTAATTGTATGTTTATGCACTACAGCTCCACGCCCGAATGCCACCTATGACTTCATCATTGTGGGCGCCGGTCCAGCTGGTTGTGTGCTTGCAAATCGGCTCTCCGAGAATCCAAATTGGACAGTGTACCTCATCGAGGCAGGCGGTGTGGAAGGCATCTTCCACCAAATACCCGTGCTCGCCGCCTTCCTGCAAGGCACTCAATCCAATTGGGGTTACAAATCGACACCACAGAAGCGCGCCTGTTACGGCATGTACAATAACGAATGCTTCTTGCCGCGCGGCAAAATACTTGGTGGCACAAGCTCCATCAACTATATGATCTATAATCGCGGCAATAGGCGCGACTTCGATCGCTGGGCTGCTGCAGGCAATAAGGGTTGGTCATATGAAGACGTCTTACCGTACTTTCTGAAATCGGAGAATGCCTACTTGACTGGCTTGGAGTACTCGCCTTACCACAATCATTCTGGACCGCTGAGCGTGGAGGATGTGCAATTTCGTACGCCAGCGGTGCATGCTTTTGTGAAAGGCGCACAGCAAGCGGGACATCCTAACACCGACTACAATGGCCAATCGCAAATTGGCGTGTCCTACGTTCAAGCCAACACACGGCGAGGCAGGCGCCACAGCGCATACCGTGCATATATCGAGCCCATACGCTACCAACGAAGGAACCTGCACATTGTCACTATGGCCCGTGTAACGCGCGTACTGATAAATCCCATAACCAAGCGCGCGACTGGTGTAGAGCTCTTGTACCGCAATAAATACTACAAAGTGCGCGCACGCAAGGAGGTCATACTATCGGCTGGCGCTTTCAATTCACCACAACTCTTGATGCTATCTGGCATTGGGCCGGCGGACAATCTCAAAGCTATCGATGTGCCCGTGGTGAAGGAATTGCCAGTAGGCAAATTACTCTACGATCACATGTGTCACTTCGGTCCAACATTTACTGTCAACACCTCCAGAGAATTGCTCAATATTGCGCATCTCACACCGAGCTTGGTGAAATCATTTGTGTTGGGCAATCCGGGCACTATGCTCTCTTCGATTGGTGGCGTAGAAGCGCTTGCGTTTCTGAAAGTGCCTAGCTCAAAGGAGCCTGCGGATATGCCCGACATCGAAATCATCACAGTGGCAGGCAGCTTGGCTGCCGATCAAGGTAGTGCGCTCAAGCAGGGCGCCAATTTCAAAGACGAGCTCTACAACAAAGTATATCGACCGCTGGAACGACGTGACCACTTTAGTTTCCTTATCATGCAGTTCCATCCGAAATCTGTGGGACGCCTTTGGCTACACAACAGAGATCCATTTGAATGGCCGCGCATAAATCCAAAGTATTTCTACAACGAAGACGACGTGCAGTTCATGTTGGAAGGTATCAAGGAAGCGATACGCATCACGCAAACACCTGCGATGCAAAGTTTGGGCACTCGCATACACGATATACCAGTGCCCGGTTGTGAGCATCACACCTTCGGCACAGATGCCTATTGGCGCTGCTCCATACGTACGCTATCGTACACGCTGCACCATCAGGTGGCCACCTGTCGTATGGGTCCTGAAAGTGATCCCACCACCGTTGTCAACGCCGAGTTAAAAGTGCACGGCATACAGAGTCTGCGTGTAGTGGACACCAGCATCATCCCATTCCCGCCTACGGCTCACACTAATGCGGCATCGTTTATGATCGGAGAGAAAGCGGCCGATATGATACGTGACGATTGGCAGTGAAAGTGAAATAGTAAAAATGTAGTTTAGCGGTATTTTAGAATAATTTATCATTAATTTGCATTAAGCAACCGATTTATGTTAAGTATTGTCCAGTCTGGATGAGATGTAGGGAGGAACAAAGTGAAAAGTGAATCAACAGAAATCTGAATAAAATCAATGAAATATGAAGAAACTGGTATTTGAATTTAAAATTTCAACAAAACTGGAAATGAAACGCATAAAAACCTGTAAGCAAGTTCGGTGCGTAGGTAAAAATATATGTACATAAGTGATTTATCCAATTAAAATTAGTTATGTGGGACACTCAATTATCGTCAAGACAGCCGAAAAGCGAGGTTTGATATGAAATTTAGGTCGAACGAAGCAAGTTTCGTGTAGAAAAAGAATATAAGAGTAGAGTAGAATAAAAAATGTTATTTCAAATTACTACTAAAAATCAAAGAGATCGTTAATCCATCAAGGATGACGAACATAGTGGCAGGCCGTCCACATCGAAAACCTCAATAAAGTGAAAAAAAGTTGATCAATAACCTCAAATTAACCATCAGAGAGCTGACAAAAGACTGAATCATTGCTTATGGATCCGTTCAGAACATTGGAGTTAATGATTTGGATTTGCGTCGTGTTGTTGAAAAGTTGATCCACTGTATTTCATGCAAAAAGGGGGCGCGTTGAATCCGACCCGACATTCAACGTCGACTCAACGTCATCATTACTTGAGACGAGTCGAGGGTTTATGAGTACGGCATGCAATCCAGCCGATTGAGTAGAGAGCTCTGAATGAACCAAGACAAAAAAATCACGACGTTTTCAGTCAAAAATGAAAGTAATGATAACGATTTTTATGGATTACAACGATATTGTATAGCACGAATTTTTGCCAGAAGCTGTAACAGTTCATAAAAACTATTATTCGTTTCGCCAAAAAAGATAGAATTTGTGGGAAAACAACTCGTGAATTCTGCACCATTCTATCGCACCCTCGCACAATGCCATAATTTTGGGTGAATTTTTGACCAAGAACGAAACGAATACCGTAGAACAACCATCGAATTCACCTGATAAGGCTCCCAGCGATTTTTTCTGTTTGAGCGAGTCAAAAAACCACTACGGGGAACGTCTTGTAACAGCCGAAAGGAAATAATAGAAGAACTACTGTTGACTGAGCTAAGTATTGATATGGCTGCTCCGGTCTATGAATTTTCAATGGCTCCTTGAGGTGTAAAGCAGATCGCCTCCGCGTGGTGCACCCTGGATAGCGCCAAATTATCTGCTTTCGTCTTTGGATCTTCTCTTTTTTTTTACGATTTGGAATCTTTCTGACCCTGTGCTAATGGTTGCGGCATTCTGCCACCTGAGTATGTTAGGGTGAAACTTAACAGAAATGGCTGGTGGGCTAATGCCGTAACCGCCCCCGTCCCGTTAAAACCCAGGCAGGCCTTGGAGTACGTTCCAAACCCGTCGCCATTGGGTTGGCGGTGTAGGTGCGGTTGAGATGAGTCCCGTCTTTGCGTCCGGTCTGGCTCTGAACGCATGCCTCATGAGGGCATGCGTCTACTCTCGCATGGCCTCCCTGCCGCGGCATAGACAACCATGGGACCTCTAAGGGACGACTACACTTCTACGGGCTTTGGATAGCGACTTCGAGTGGGGACCCACTTAATATAAAACATGAACACCAATTCAACAAACACAACAAAACAAACAATGAAAACCTCAGATGGTAGCGGGAACTCGGAACCGTGTCCTAAAACCATCTCTCGTAGGACAGGAGGGGCGAAATCGCCTCCTCGTAAATTCTCCCGGGGTCTTACCCTGAGGGCTGAAGTTCTCAGTAGCAGCAAAATGTCGGAAGCGACTAGTGAGTAGAATACGAGGGGGACCCTGAGGGGAAGTCGAAACCGACTTCCAGCAAGAACGTGGGGGTCACAAGCGGGAACCCGCTTATGGTAGATAGGAGGCCGCATGCGGAACCGGCTGCGTCTCCTAATTTAACAGCACTGGATGGGTGGCCAGTACCAGCAAGGGGTTCTCCATCAGTTTTCCGGGGGCTTCGGGGTTGCCTCTTCGGGGACCCCCTGTTAAGCTTAAGGGGGGGGTAGGGTTAATTCCACTAAAAATATGCACTTATTTATGAATTTTTTTTGGAAAGATGATTCATGTAAATTTATTTATCCAATTAGTATACTGTAAACTCATATTTCAAAAATATTTTCAAAAATTTTCACAAGAAAATATACAAAATTGAGCCGTTGACAGCAGATCTACGCAGACGTCTCGAAAAAAAGGCAATTTGCCGTGGACAGTTTTTCTCAGCATTGGATCATCTGAAATCAAAAAATTAAAGAGCTTTCATCAGTTAATGAATTGTCCGAGGTAACCCTGTCGAGTTTTTATTAAAAAAAAATTTTTTTTCAATTTTTTTTAACATTTGAAGTAAAAGTGCGATTTTTAGACGATAAATCGCATAATATTTTTTATTGTAAAATAAATAAAAATTGAAAAAAAACAAAAAGCTCCCAGGGTTACCTCGGTAATTATGCAGAGAAAGTGTGTACAAAATTTCAGGAAGTTCGGTCGAGTAGATTCAGAGAAAAAGTGTCCACCGACTTGAAAAACGTCGTTTTCCAGAATATCGATTTAAAGTTCGACCATAGCAGGTAGCCGAGTCGGAGCGGCCAACGGTTATAATGCTCTAACTTTGTGAGTTTTGCACCGATTGACTTAAAATTTGGACACAACATTCTTAAGATTATGTACATTCATTTTCTCAAATAAACCAAAATCGATTTTTTTTTACCCTAAAAACCCTACCCCCCCCCCCTTAAACGGCAGGCAGGGCAAAGCGAACGGTCCTTCTCCGACCTTCGTCTCGCGACCAAAATTCTGGAGCGCTACGGCGACCAAAATGCTTCTCAGCTATCTGAGGAACATTCCCAAACGCTTGAGTGGGACAGGAAGGTTTTGCGTGGGGCGGAAGAGGGCAGAGGAAAGGGAGTGAGTGCGCCAAAATGGATTCGGGGGTAAAGAGACAACGATCCCAGGAGGAGGATGTATCCCTCGAAAAGAGACCCAGGACTGATGGCGGTCTGCCCAAGTCATTTAGCGAAGTCGCTAAACAGGCAGGCCACATGACTATCGGAGACATGGACAGCGGTAGGGAGGATGGCGCCATTTCCAGGGAGGAATGGAAGAGAGTAGCGTCCGCCATCTCCGCTGTCTTCCTGAGGGTAGTAAGGGAAAACCATGGAATACTAAAAATAATTTAATGTGTTGTTTTATTGTTTAACTCAACTTGGCTCACAAAATTAATATGCGAAAACAAGTTGTACAAATTGGAGAAAATGAATGTCAATCAACATTTGTGGAAATCACTAAAGTAAATTATTATCTGTATTCGACTTTGAGTACCTTATTTTTACGGACCATGACATTAGGGAAGTTAAAAAAAATTAAAAATAATATCTTCATTAATAAATGCAAGTCTATCACTATCACTCCTGTTGTTGTTGTTGTAGCAGTATACCAAACCCTGTGCGCTGTAGTCACCGGTCGTATTCGTCTAACCCTTCTTCTTAATTGGCGCGATAACCGCTTACGCGATTTTGGCCGAGTTTAAGGGGCAGATACCTATGAATGGCCATATTTTGACTGATTTTCATTAAAATTATTTAAAATGAAGAAGTCAATATATTTCAAAATTGGCACACTGTTTATTTATAAATTAAAATAATAAAAAAAAAATTAAATTTTATATTATTTTAATCATTTAAAATGGCGGATGTACACTGAATTCTTCCAGGAAGGTCGCAGCGGGACTTCTCAATCGACGGGCATTGTAGCATCGGCGTCAGTGACCTAAATACAAAAAACCTAACATTTTTTTGTTTATCAATGTCATAATTTTTATATGAATTAAAACAAAATGGAAAAAAAAAATCGCGGAATAAAATGCTTAAAAAAAACTTATTTTTGGGGCGAATTTTCCTACTATTTTTGCTTCGAGGAAATTATTTTTTCGAAAAATTTTCGAATACTTCTATTCACATAAAAAGTAATATCATAAAAAAGATGTGTGCAAAATTTCAGGGAGATCGGCCAATAACTTTTCGAGTTATCGTGTACGCCAATTCGAAAAATATAGTTTCGAGGAAAACGCGTCCAAAGTTTGAATACAACGTAACTATACCGCTCCCAGCGCTCGAACGCAAGGAATAGAGTCGTCACGGTTGACGATCTATAATATAAGAAATACTTAAATTTACGTTCTAAAAATTTTTTGACATATTCTTAAAGGATTATATTAACGTTTGGTAAAAAAAAAAATTTTTTCGAATTTTACAGGCATCGGTACCCTTAACAAATCGCGCCAGTCGTTTCTTTCTCGTGCTAACCGGCGCCAATTGGGCACACCAAGCAAAGTCATGTCCTTCTCCACCTGATCTTTCCAACGCGGAGGAGGCCTTCCTCTGGTACCGCATCGAATACTTTCAGAGCCGGAGCGTTTGTGTTCATTCGGACGACATGAGCCAGCCAACGAAGCCGCTGGATCTTTATTCGCTGCGCTATGTCTATGTCGTCGTTAAGCTCACACAGCTCATCGTTTCATCGCCTGCGATATTCGCCGTTGCCAACGTGCTAAGGTCCAAAAATCTTGCGCAGAATCTTTCTCTCAAACACTCCAAGCGTCGCTTCATCGGATGTTGTCAACGTCCAAGCTTCTGCGCCATACGTTAGGACGGGCATGATGAGAGCCTTGTTGAGTATTAGTTTTGTTCGTCGAGAGAGGACTTTACTACTCAATTGCCTACTTAGTCGAAAGTAGCACTTGTTGGCAAGAAAGATTCTACGCTGGATTTTATGGTATGGTAGTTTCCTACTCCTGTATTTAAAAGTGGTAATAAGAGTGGCATTGCGAATTACAAACCAATTTCGAAACTCTCATGCACCTCTAAACTCTTGGAATGCCTCATTAAAAATAAGCTTTCTTTTATTGTAAAACAAGTGATTAGTCCTAATCAGCACGGGTTTATGGCGGCTCGATCTACATTAACTAATCTTTCAATTTTCACGGAACACAGATTTGCGTTTCTTCGACATGGCGTCCAAATGGATGTAACTTACACTGATTTATCTAAAACTTTTGATACGATTTCCCACAAAAGCTTAGTTGCTAAATTGGCAAATTTTAGTTTACATTATCTTTTTGAACTGGATTAAATCGTATCGCGCGGACAGCAGGAGTTCTAGTGTTGTTGTTGATGGTATTTCATCTTAGACGCATTACTTTTTATCATCTTCATAAACGACATTACCTCGTGTTTCGCATCAACGAGATTCCATTTTTTTTTTTTTGCCGATAACTAGAGAGTTTACTCTGAGGTTAGTTGTCTTGGATTTCGATTTATTGGAGGTATGCACTTCGATCTCATGGTCTTTTGTGTCCCGTAGTTGTCTTAATGACTCAGTTGTTTTGAGGCAGAACTCAATAAGCTTTATAGCTAAAAAATTAATGCGTCTAACTTCTTAATTTGTTCAAAATTTTATGAGCTATGACAATGACCTGAAACCTGTTATTTACTACATGGTCCAATAAGTTCATAAGGTGAGGCATAGATGGCGGCGTCAATATCAAAAGTATATGGTATTTAGTGAGAACCGCCCTTTAGAAGCTAATTGTCAAATTTTCATGACATTTCGCCGATTAGTTTGTGAGTTACAGTCGTTTAAATGAAGCTACTTTTGGTTTTGTGAAAAAAATGGATTCAAAAGAATTTCGTGTATTGATAAAACACTGTTTTTTAATTAAAAAAAACACTGTGGAAGCACACAAATGGCTACGGAAGTATTATTCAGACTCCGCTCCGTCGATCGGAACCGTTGAACGATGGTTTCGTGAATTTAGATGCGGTCGTACGGGCACTGAGGACGCAGCGCGTTCAGGACGTCCAAATGAAGCAGTTGTTCCAGAAAACATCAAAAAAATCCATCGTATCATTCTGAATGATCGTAAAGTGAAAGTGCGCGAGTTAGCAGAGGCCGTAAGCATATCGAAAGGGTCAGTAGGAACGATTTTGCATGAACATTTGGGTGTGAAAAAGCTAGTCGGAAGATGGGTGCCGCGTTTTCTCACAATCAACCAAAAACAACAACGCATAATGGATTCTGAGCATTGTTTGGAGCTGTTCCGCCGCAATCCAAGAGAGTTTTTGCGTCGATTCATAACAATGGACGAAACATGGATCCACCACTACACGCCAAAGTCGAATAAACAGTCGAAAGAGTGGTTGGAAGCCGGCCAAAGCCGACCAAAACGTCCAAAGACGCAACAATCGGCTGGAAAGATCGTGGCGAGCATTTTTTGGGATGCTTGCGGTGTAATATGCATCGACTATCTTGAAAAGGGTAAACCGGCCACCGGTGAGTATTATGCCAGCTTGTTGGACCGTTTGAACGACGAAACCAAGAAAAAGCGGCCTCATTTAGCAAAAAAAAAAGTGTTGTTCCACCAAGGCAATGCACCGACTCACAAATCAATGATTGTCATGGTAAAATTGCACGAATTGCACTATGAATTGCTTCCCCATCCACCGTATTCTCCAGATTTGGCCCCCAGCGACTATTGGCTGTTTCCAAACTTGAAGAGATGGCTTCAGGGAAAGAGATTTCGATCAAATGAAGAAGTTGAATGACTTCATGCATGAAGGACTTTCTATCGATCATTTTTTGAAAGGCATCAAAATGTTAGAAGACCGTTGGGAAAAGTGTATCGCCCTAGAAGGGACCCATGTTGAAGAATAAAATGAATTTTGGTTGAAAAAATTGTTTTTACCCTCTCACATTATGAACTTATTGGGCCATGTAGTATATAAAAAAAGGTTTAACATTTTCAAAATGGATTTTCAAAATTCAAGTTTGATTCGAATATTTGCGAATCAAAAATAATAGATTTCCTAGTAGCAAATATATTCAAGTGGGAACAATAAATTGTTTGAACTTTTACATAGTATTGCACTGTGAAAGGTTATATAAATTTGCTTAATTTTAACCTCTTGCGCTGGAAGGACGTGCAATGCACGTCGACTTGTTTATCTGCTCTAGACTGGCAATGACGCGCAATAGAAGCCTGCTTAAATACCTGTAAAAAACATGTTGTTTATTTCGAAATTTCTAAGAAATATTCTATTTCAAAATTTCAACTGGATATTACAGAAGAAACTCTACAAACTGTTAATATTCATCAATACCCAACAGTGCGGAAATTTTCCAAGAAAAACTCCTCCTACACAAAGTAAAAATATGAAACTTAAGAGACGCATCGAAAAACTTGGACCCGGTATAACGACAAACTATTCACTTTTCGAAAATAAACTTTTATACAAACCACCTATCAGAAAATTTGATGGCAGCTGGACTAGAACAAATCTTGAGAAGGCTGAAGCTCTCGCAAAACACTTCAAAAGTACTTTTACGAACAATACGCCTAATGTAAACCTTTTCCCAACCCACGCAAAAAAAGATCCATGCAAACCAAAAAATGTTATTGTACATTTGAAGAAATAAAACAATGCATATGTAAGAGAACTGATCCTAAGAAGTCACCAGGATACGACCTAATAACTGAAAAAATTTTAAGCGAACTCCCAGAGAAGGGGCTTATCTATAAAAGGAACTTGTTCAATTAAATCTTGAACTTGAAATATTTCCCAAAAGTATGGAAAATTGCTCAAATTATCGCAATACCAAAACCATGCAAAGATCCTACGCAAGTAACTTCGTACAGACCTATAAGTCTACTACCAGTATTATCAAAAATTTTTTAAAAGTTACTTTTTGACAGAATCGATCCCATTATACAAAAGGACAAAATAATACCTTGCCACCAATTCGGATTCAGGCAAAAACATTCCACCATCCAACAAGTTCACAGAGTTACAAACAAAATTTTTGAAGACATCGATAAAAAACGAACGTGTGAAGCAGTATATCTCGACGTAGCCAAAGCTTTTGACACGTAGGACTTCTACAAGAACTCTTGACTTATTTACCAACAGACTACTACGAATTGATGAAAAGTTTTATAACTGGAAGACAACTTTATGTAAAATTCGAAGATAAGTATTCTGATATACTAACAATGAAAGCAGGTGTACCGCAAGGTAGTGTCTTTGGGCCGCTTCTTTACCTTCTTTACACAGCTGATATCCCTACACCGGCAACTAAGAATTCTCTAATAGCAACATTTGCAGACGACACTGTCTTGTTAGCATCAGACAAAGATCCAAGAACTGCTGCTTATAAACTTCAGGAATTACTTGACAACACCACTCAACGGCTCGAGAAATGGGGAATCAAAATAAACGAAGATAAAACCGCCCACGTCACATACACTAACAAGAGAAAAAAACAATACAATCCAATATTCATAAAGAATAAACAAATCCACCACGACACAAGGGCATAATACTTGGGTATGATTATAGACAATAAACTTAACTGGAAGTTACACGTTGGACAAAAACGACGCGAAATCAAGACTAGGTTTAAACAACTTCATTGGCTTTTGGGAAAAATTCAACGCTCTCACTAGAAAATAAGATACTATATTAATATACAAAGTAATTATAACACCAATATGGAAATATGGCTCAGAGCTTTGGGGAACTGCGAGCAGTACAAATATAAAAATTATACAACAAACGCAAAATAAGATACTCCGTATAATATCAAAAGCAGAGTGGTATATACTAAATGATAATATCCATCGAGAACTTAAAGTAAAAACAGTCCATGAAGAAATACGCAACAACAGCTTAAGACACACAAACCGACTACTAGAACATTCTAACAGGGAAAATCCGCAACTTCCATTAAAAGAGAAAACCGAGACGAGGAGGCTTAAGCGCAAACGACCAACTGACCTGCAGATGTAAATGGTGTCACAATTTTATGAATATATTTATTCATTAAATAATTAAATTAATTAAATAACGAGTTAATTTTTGTTTTTTTCTTAGATAAATGTATATAGTTGTATTGGCTTCTAAATACTGCTGAAACCCAAAAAGAAAGAAAAATTGTAAATATTTTAAGTTGAAATAGAAACAATAATAAAGGGTTAAAAAAACAAACACAAACAAAAGCTTCACCGAAGATGTCAGGTATGCGCGAAACAGAATAAACGCAGTGAAACCGTATGGGAATGTAAGAAATATCTGATTGCACTGCACATTCCTGATCGTTTTCAAATATATTACACTGTAAAAATTATTAATAAAATTCTTTAAAATAGTATTAATTGTATTTCGATTCATTTAAATTATATGACTTATGCATTTGTTAAACACACACTGGTAAAAGATTTAATAGAAATTATTCCATGCAAGAGGTCGTTATAACTTGGTTTAATCACCGGCTTTTGGAAATTAATTTCCAGCACAAGAGGTTAATTCATTTATTTACGAGTCATCACAACAACAGTTAAATACTGTTAAAGAAGCATCTAAGCAGCACATTACATCTTATTTAGTACATTTTGCAAAGGTACTTGAACCATAAACGAGATGCTGAATTGCTGCTAACAAAAAACTAAAAATACAAAATAAGCAAAAAAAGTAAAAAACAAATACATATTAAAAAAAAAATAAACAAAAAATATGTAACTCGCTGTTAAATGTCTACAGTGGAAAGCAGAGAAAAGTAAAGAGCGCAAACAAAATCAAATATTTACGTACAAGCCATGAAATAAACAGGTTTTATGGTAAGTGTAAACAAAACACTGAAATTGGCCGACTGACGGGCAGCTTAGTTGATCAGCAGTCTACTCAGTCATACACACATACATACACAAGAACGCAAGGTGTACAGACATTGAATATTTGTTTAATAGTAAACAAGTGTAATTTTGCCGGTCTCTGGCGATTTGCACACTCTTACTCCCTCTCTCTTGCTCACTCTCCATTTTCGGCACGCAACCAGCTGATCTGTGCGCTCTTCAAAGTGAACGCATTGGTCAACAACTAACAGCGCTGCCTTTACAGCCTGCTGGAAATTATTTACATTTGCATGTTCTTTAACAGCGCACGACAGGTCCGGTCGAGTCATATTCTAACAGTGTACGCTAATTAAAATTGGGTTGTGTTTGATGCAGGCTATTGCCTGATGAGCTTATAAATTAAGCCGCCACGCGATACTGACCTGCATTAGTGGATACGCGCCAGACGAGTGTGTTTAATAATTAAAATTTTGAATTACTCCAACTCAACTTCACTGTTAAAAACAAAAACACACATTTTTACATTTCCAATGAGAAATCTACGCTTAGCGTTGACTTGTATTACCTTCTGGCTGTGCTCAACAGCCGCACAGGAGTTTTTAAAAAACATTTTCGAATTGGGGCTGGCAAACGTAATTGAGCAATTTAATTCGCCATGTGGGTAACGCTTTGCTTAACGAGGATTTATTGAAACTTTGCTAAACTCTTTTATTTTTACCTTACAGTACCGCAACAAAATGCTGCCTACGACTTTATCATTGTGGGCGCTGGCGCTGCCGGTTGCACGCTAGCCAATCGATTGTCCGAGAACCCAAACTGGTCGGTAGCTGTGCTCGAAGCCGGCGGCATTGAAAACATCGCACATACTATCCCCATAACGACGGCTTTTCTACAGAGCACACATTCCAATTGGGGCTACAAGTCAGTGCCGCAGAAGCTTGCCTGTTTTGGCATGAACAACAATGAGTGCGCTTTGCCGCGCGGTAAAATTTTGGGCGGCACCAGCTCCATCAATCACATGATATACAACCGTGGCAATAGACGCGACTACGATAGCTGGGCAGCTGCGGGCAGCAAAGGTTGGTCGTACGACGAAGTGCTACCCTATTTCCTCAAATCAGAGAATGCCCAGCTAGCAGGTTTGGAAACATCTGCCTACCACAACCACTCCGGCCCGTTGAGTGTCCAGGATGTGCGCTATCGCACACAGTTTTCACATGCGTTTGTGCGTGGCGCACAACAAGCCGGACACCCACGCACGGACTACAATGGCGAATCACAAGTGGGTGTGTCATATGTGCAGGCCACGACGCGAAATGGGCGGCGTCACAGCGCCTATCGTGCTTTCATAAGACCGGTGCAACGTGTGCGTCTAAATCTAAGGATTTTTACGCTCGCGCAGGTGTTGCGCATACTTATCGATGCGGAAACAAAGGTGGCCTATGGTGTGGAGTTCTTGCATCAGAAGAAGCGTTACACTTTTAAGGCCCGCAAAGAGGTTATACTATCGGCCGGCGCTTTCAATTCACCACAGCTTTTAATGTTATCCGGTATTGGACCTGCGGATAACCTAAATGCAATCGGTGTGCCCGTAATACAGGAACTGCCGGTGGGTAAACGCATGTACGATCACATGTCGCACATAGGACCTGTATTCCTCACCAACACTACTGGACAAACTACATATCCGACTAGCATCACCTTGAATGACATTAAGCGGTTTTTCCTCTTCGGTGACCCAAGTACGCGCCTCTCTAGCATAGGCGGTGTGGAATGTTTAGCGTTCGTCAAAATACCAAGCTCCCAAACACCGCCTGATTGGCCTGATGTCGAACTGATAACAGTATTGGGTGGCATGGCATCCGACGATGGTACAGCACTCAAGGAGGGTGGCAACATTCGGCAGGATCTCTATGATCAACTGTATCTGCCACTACAGCTGGCACGGCAAGAGCATTTCACTGTGCTAATCATGGATTTCCATCCGAAATCGGTAGGACGGATTTGGCTGCATAATCGCGACCCTTTGCGTTGGCCAGTAATCGATCCAAAATATTTCTCCAATGAAGAGGACATCGAACATTTATTAGAGGGCATCAAAGTGGCCATACGCATCGGTGAGTCACCCGCCATGCAGCGCATTGGCGCGCGTCTATATGACAAACCAGTGCCGGGTTGTGAGCAGTACATTTTCGGCAGCGATGACTATTGGCGTTGCTCCATACGCACATTATCCTACACATTGCATCATCAGGTGGCCACCTGTCGCATGGGACCGGCGACGGATCCCACCACAGTAGTAGATCCACAGCTAAAGGTGCATGGCATTCGCAAATTGCGTGTTGTAGATACGAGCATCATTCCTTTCCCACCTACGGCGCACACGAATGCACCAGCTTTTATGATTGGTGAGAAGGCGGCCGACATGATACGCGCAGAGTGGGACGAAAATAAAGGCATTTATCAGCTATAAAAATTAGATCACTGAACTGTGTAAGACGTAATATTTCAACATTTGACAACAATGAGTTTATCAACATTGGAAAACACTTTTTTTCATTTGTAGATTTAAATCGGGTTTGAAGTCATTTTATAACTTAATTACAATAATTTTTAACTCTACTTGACATGATGACAAAAAGCCAGTCCGACGAGAATATTATTATGACCTTTAACTGCTAATAATTTTGCGAAGTGAAGGAGTGATGTGCCAAGATAAGAAACATAAACTCGAGTGTAGAAACAATACCAAAGGTGACTAACCAGTTTATTTACTAAACGCTGAGTAATTAACTAAGAAACCAAGTGAAGTGCGCGTGAAAGGAACTCGCAATGAATTTTCTAATTACAGGCAACACTTAGCTATGAGACAAGTAATGAGCTCATTAAGCTGGACAAAGCGAAATGAAGATGTATTACTTTTATTCGCAAATCAGAGATCATAACTCAAAACCACATCAGTTAAGGATGATCAGATATTAAATTAAAAAACAAATCTTCCGCTGTTGATGTAGAATTAAAACCAGTTGAATGTGTAAATCGCAACTGGATGAAGATTTTAATTAAAATTTTACTAACTTAAGATTATAACATAATTTTATTAAGGAAAAAATATTTATATTATAATTCAGTATTTGTAATATAGTTAATACTGAAAATTTATTCTATAAAAATTAAGTTTGTATTGTAAATATGTGTTGGTACTATGTACGTGCAGTAGCGATCATAGCACCTTGTACTCGTATGATATTTCAATTTTTTTGAGTTAATTTTAATTTTAAATTAAAAAACCAAAAAAAAAATAAACTCTGTACAAAATTGTGAAAAATTCAAAAAATGTTTATCTAAATTTTAAGCTTTTTAACTTGAATTTTTGGAAGCAATTCTAGAATGCAGGCTTTTTGTATAATAAAGTGAAAGTTTTAAGTGGGGAGCCTGGTTTGTAAGGTCAAAAAAATTAATATTTTTTTTTTGTTTTAAGCGATTCCTAATATATTTCAGAATATTCACACAAAGTTACAGAGCCTAATTCTCAATATTTCCGTAGATACAAAGCCAAAGGTAGGCAAGCGTTTGGTAGTTACGCTGTGACCGGACAGCTATAGTACAAACTGTATCTTCTTTTCTCGACTTTTCATTTTTATGATTTCTTTGAATTGGCGTACATGAATGAAAAAAAACTAATGAACCTTTTGAAATTAATCATAGCTTGTTCCCTTCAGTATTAAATTCTCTTCTATTTGAACTAACAAAATAGATTAAAAAAAAAAAATTCAAGATTTTTATACCAAGTTGAAGTGAATTTTTTTTTTATAGAAAGGCATTTTTTTATTTAAAACCTCCAAAAAGTTGAAATTTTGGAATTTCTCTCAGTTTTCTTAGTTCATCTAGAATAAAAAATCATGATAATTAGAAATCCATTTGAATTGTTTGCTTTAGATAATAATTACGAGCTGTATCTTGTACGCCAGTTGGAAACTCCAGCGTTGCAGCGCTCACTAATTTCTAATTATGTTAAACATTTTTTTCAACTTATTTTAACCAGTACAAAAATTTTTTATACTTTTTAAATGTTCATTAAACGATAGAAAAAACTTTGCAGTGGTAAATTAATTTTTTCCTTAAAAAAAAATCGCAAAGAGATGCAATTTTTAGACCTCATAAACCAGGCTCCCCCCTAAAGCGTCTGAAAAATCGAACTAATTCAAAAAAATATTTTTCGTAACTGCTCTTGTGGGTTTTTTCATATAACAAACGCAAAATTTAAAAATTGGCGTTGACGCCTTGCTTTTCATTTAAAATGCAAAAAGGCGTAAGAAAAAAAATTATTAAGAATCCAAAAGATTTTTTTAGACGCTTAAAACTTGCACTTTATTTACCAAAATAGGCCGAATTTACAAATGGGCTATAAAACTGCATCCCCACAATTTTTCCAAAAATTCTGCATATAAATATAATTATGGGGCTACGCCAGGCAAAATCCCTACTATCAAAAGAGGTTTAGGAAACTCATAACCCGCCCTAAGGAAAAACTGGAAATGCTAATGGGCATTCTCACAGGACACTGCAGGTTTCGCAGTCATTTGCACAGGATTGGGATATGGTCCCCACTGACTCTTGTCGCTTATGCGACCAAACCCCACAGACTCCGATACGCTTGCTCCTTACGCGGAAAAGTTAAGTCATCTCGGGCAAACGCAATACCACCACCAACAATAACAAAAACTGCTACTATTACTAATACAAAAACAACCACAGCGACAACATATAGTGCTCTATGATGACATACCACATACCAGGTGTATACCTATGAAATGAAACTTTTTTTTCAATTTCAAACGTTTATTAACAAAAAATGGTTACAAATTTAATCTTCAAACTAATAGCCATCGCTAGGGACACATTTTTCCCATCTCTCAGGCAATTTGTGGATGCCGCGCCAAAAAAATTGTCCGTCTTTGGCCGCAAATCATTCATCGAGCCATTTTTTGGCTTCTTCGTGAGAATTGAAGCGCTGCTCGGAAAGTGCGTGGCCCATCGATGCAAACAAATGATAATCGGAAGGCGCCAAGTCTGGTAAGTAAGCCGCATGCACCAGCGGTTCCCAATCGTACGTCTCCACCAATTCCTGGTTCGCTCTTGTTCGATGTGGCGGTGCATTGTCATCAAGAAAAATTACTTTGTGACGCCGATCGCCATATTCTGGGCGTTTTCGGTGTATAGCGTTGTTCAAATCGGCCAATTGTCGTTGGTAGCGTGCACCGTCAACTGTTTCACCTGGTTTTAACAGCTCGTACCAAATCATACCAGGCTGATCCCAGAAAACATACAGCCATGCCTTGCGGCCGAAGCGATTTGGTTTGGACGTTGTTTTTGGGTTGTCCGATCACGATGTCCGCAAATCGTAGTTTGAAGGCACGAAATTCGACATTTTTAAGAGCGACAAAAATGCATTGTTGTTTGAAACGTAACAAACAATGAACTGAATATTGTTGACAGATGACAGACGAAGAAAACAAGACATTTGGGGAGATTTAAAAATACTCCTAGCGACATCTATGGACTAATAGCTGAAAGTCTCCTTTCATAGGTATATACCTGGTACATACATACATCTTCGATAA
This sequence comes from Anastrepha ludens, assembly GCF_028408465.1. Classification (NCBI taxonomy): domain Eukaryota; kingdom Metazoa; phylum Arthropoda; class Insecta; order Diptera; family Tephritidae; genus Anastrepha; species Anastrepha ludens. Next base: position 107,001,664 of record NC_071499.1, read on the forward strand.
CTCCACAGAGACCTTAACAAGCTCGGTTGGAGCACATTCAAACAACCACCATATACTGATAAACTTGCACCCTTACGCTATCAATCATTTTTGGCTTTGCAAACTTTTAGTGGAGTAAAGTTGAATTCTGTACAAGTCCGTAAATGCACTTGAACGCATTTTTCGCTCAAAAAACTTACAACCGAATGACCAATAGAGTAATGCTCCTAACCAAAAAAATGGCTAAGGAGTATTCACCAAAATAGCATATCGTCGCCTGAAATGCAAGAAGCCGCAGCAAACAAAAAAATCAAAAAATCACTTTTTAATTGATTATGAAACATTTTTTCGAATTACAAGGCCCCTTAGTTTTACGAGTTATTAAGAGACATAAGTAATTTGGTATTTAAAAAAAAATTACCAAACATGAGTGGAAAGAAACACAATACTTTTAATTTTATAACAGTTTTAGCCAAGAATGATAGAAAGATTGCGCCCATCAAGAGTGCGTGACGTCACGTTTTTCCGAGTTGTGCAGTAATGCCAACCATTTGCTCTTCACAATAAATTTAGTGCTTTTTTATACCGAAAATGCGAAAATTTTTAAGTTTCGTGTTTGTTTCTTTTTTTTAATTTAAAGCTATCGCTACTTTAAGTTAAAAAAAAACTGTATTTTTATACAAAAGAAGGTTAAAAAAGGCCACTCTGAGAAGATTTTAGTGCTATTGAAAATTAGTTGGTTCTTATAAAATTTGATATTTGGAAAGTGTGAATTTAATTTTTTGCTCCTCTTAAGGTTATGCAAGAATATTAAATCTTCTTCCCTAAACTCTTGTTAAGATTGAAAACTTTTTTACACATTTTAAAAAGCGTTTGAACTTACTGAATGCGAATTAAAAACCATAGAGGTGTAATCGTTTCTTCCGGTCATCAATTCTTAGTGGGGCATAGGGCAAAATACCAGAAAATACCAAAAACCCCATAATGACATTTTTATAAAAATAGTAGGTACCTTATCTAGTTACATAACCTCAAATATAGCAAAAAAGTCGTTCGCTTAACAAAAGAGTTTCGCTTAGCAAAAAAAAAAAAAACTAATAAATTAAATTATACATAACCATAACACATTTATTTTAAAAAACGCACATTTTAAAAATAATTTGTCACGCATACAAAGTTCTTTAGGTAATTTAATAAAGATTTGGTGTTTATTTTCCTTAAATGGGCGTTTTAGTGCGTTTATATATTTAAAGCTAGGCAACACTGCAGTAGCGAGAGAGAGATTTGACTGCCGAAAGCAGAAGAACACCAACAACACCTGCAATCGCGGGCAATGCCACCAGATGTTAAAAAAAGTAAAGCTAAATAAAACTGAGTAAATTATTTAACTAATTATTAAAAAATGTATATTTTACAAAATTATAAACGTTACATTTTAATTAGAACAGGCTAGAAAAATGTCATGAAGAAAGAACTAAAACTTCGAGACTAAATAACAAAACAAAAAATGCTAAATCAAGTTACGAAAATGGTAATCTGGCCATACTGGTGCTAAAATCACGTAACTCGTTGTCGAATTCGCTGAGAGCAAAGTAACGGAACCACGATAGGCGCCATCTCATTATTCTTTCCATCATGAGTTTTAGCTACTCCTGTAAACTATTTATTTTTCTCTTATTTTTCTATAAAAAAAAATTTACACTTTTTAGCTTTGTGCAGATTTGTTATCGCACTTTTTATTCCACCCAATATTATGTAGTACTTCTTTTTACACTTATTACTTTTAGTGCGTCAACAATTCATATAACAGCCAGCGGAGAATGGTCAAATTCAAAGTTAAAAATTTAAGTATTAAAGTTTTATTAACTCGATTCGGAGGTGGGCAAAATGCAACTGCCTTACATACTTATGTACTTATATGCATTTATGCAATCCTCGTATACGCATATAAGTATCTGTGTATATGTATATATTTCTCTAAGCGTGTAAGGTCATCCACAAATTCGGCTATTTTAAACCATATCATTTGACATAGGCACTCGCAGTTTATCAATGTTAAATGCTTCGCATAACAGTGAAGATAAATGCTTGACAACATCATAATTTTTAACAGAACTGTAAGCAGCAGATTTTTGATAGCAGTGAGTTATTTAAAAAGTTCCATTTAGAGACAGTTTTTCCTTTACATAATACTTATTTTATTTATTACTTATTTCATTTCTAAATTGCATAAATGAGTTACAAAATCCGTACATCTAAGACTTATTTATGCAAACACTCTCAACTAAAATAAATGTGTATAATATTTCAGAATGTATTAAAAAAACGTATTTACAAAAAAAGCTTTCCAAGGACATCTTATTTTTCTCTTGACGGAAACAACATCACTGCAAGTTCTGAGTTCAAAATATCAAATGATGGGAAAAGGAGTTTCTAAAGCGGCCGCGTTTCGGCAGGTATTTTCGCCATGAAAAAGCTTCAAATTCTTCCTGTCGGAAGGCACACCATTAGTAAGATAAGACGCACACAACAAATCGGCGAGGAAAGTAAAGATGGGGAATCTACGTTCCTCGTAAACATATCGATTCGAAAATCAGTATTAGTCGCTTGCACACGTACAACTATAAAGTTAATAGCTCATTGACTTCCAGTAACCATCGATGATCTCAATAGTTCGCGCTCGACTGAATGGTCGGTCACAACCACGAGGGATTACTTTTTCGCATTTAATTTACATTTCAAATTATTCGCTTGACATTACGAAATGGCAGTAAAGTAAGTATTAAGCAGAAAAGCAATTTGTAAATCGCTCTGGTGGGAGTTGACAATTTGAAGGACTGAAGAAAAGTATGAAAAGCATGACGAGCATGAAATTTGAAACCGAAAAGAAAAACAAAACCTTGGTATGTCTGCAAATAAAATAAGATGGGTGCCACCTGCATGTGAAGTGAAAAGGCATACAAACATGCGGGTATATGAATATGTATGTGTGTATGTGTACATAGAATATTTTGAACAAAAAGACTTTGGTAAACAACTTTGTTTAATGGAGATGAGTAAAAATTAAAGCCTTGTCATATGGCATTATCCAAAGACATTCAAACTCTTAGCACATTTCCATTCGTACATTATTATTAAGCTTCCGTATTGATATTTTGCGCTCTAAAACATGCAAAGCACCAGCGACAAGTACCACAACCATGCCAACGCAACATCTACACGCAGCCTCCAAATTTGCATCATGAGACAACTGCACACATTGATGAGTAGGCAGTGAAGAGCCCCATTTGAGCTGGCCAAAACGAGACTTCGTTGTGCCAGATAACCCACCGCATTGCCAAATCAACACCCAACCACCATCTATCACCGCGAGTGTGCGGACTTTCTGGCATCATAGGCATAAAAGGATACTCATATTTCGTCATACATATGTACACACATACATACATGAATGCCTAGAAATTTTGTTTACGAAATAGCAAATCATATCCCAAGTGCCTCACTCACTGCCGGCTGCTTTGTCTTATTGTTACTGCGTGATTTTCTGCTGTATTGTCGACAAGATAACCCTCTGTCCGCTGCTCTTTGCTAAGCTTGTCCCCAGTGGTACTACGAGGGGTTTTCCACAGTTCATTTCAACCCCTGACGTGTGCCAGTTTTGTAGCTGCAGCCACCGGCTTATTTTGGGTGAATGCACTGTTATATAGGTTTTTTTCTCTATTGCGGCAATCGCCTAGCTTTACTTGTGGCATAGCTGTGCGTTAAAATATTATATTTCGTGGCTGTACCACAGCGAAACCCAATGCTATCGGGCCTATTTGGCATTTTGTTGTAACTTAGTTGAGCTTATTACTCACCTCGGATTGCGATTCGCCGGACAAGATGCAATTCTTGATGAAGGTACAGCCGGCATATTTGAAGGGCTTATATATTTAATTAAGTAAATGTGTTCCGAGTTAGTTTGATGAAATAATTGAAAGAAATGTCAAAATGATTGAGAGTATTAAAATTACTCAGTACATACAGTTGTGTTCATGAAAATAGTAGTGCAGCCACTCTTAACAATTAAAACTCCTGCAATTCTTTCTTGGAATAGAATGCAAAGAGCGGAAAAGAAATAAAAGAGGAAAAGTAAAGGGTAAAGATTCATTTGGTTAGTGTGCATTGAAAATTTGTTTCGCTCAAATTTCAATATACATTTGTCAGCATATATTTTTCGCTTATTTGTGGCGTTCAAGTTGGACTTTGAGCTTTGGTGGACTAAGAAACCAATAAAAGAAATTTATGACAAATATTTTTGTGGTATACAAATGTATACATTTTAATCCGTTCTATCGTTCTGTTATGAGTATCTTCCCACATTTCCACATGAAATATATAAAAGGCATACCTATTGAGGGGTAAGATGATCTACAAAAATGCTCGCTATGGCTTTAAGAAGAAGATCGACAAGAAAATTCTGCGCTGTGATCACCCTAGATGTTAGAAATGTTTTTAACTCGGCAAACTGGCCTAGCATCATCACGGCCCTCAGAGGTTTCAATGTACCAGCCTACCTTGTCCGCATTATCAGCAGTTATCTAAGTGACCGCATTCTGCGATATGAAACTGAAAATGGACAAAAAACGTACAAGGTCTCAGGTGGTGTACCACAAGGTTCAGTGCTGGGACCAACTTTGTGGAACATCATGTACGATGCAGTCCTGAAGATGAAGCTCCCGCCAAACGCCGAAATTGTGGGATACGCCGATGATATTGCCCTGGTGGTAGTTGATAGGAAACTTGACCACTTAAAGGAAAAGTGCAACGATGGCTTACGAGGCTAAGTTAGATTTAGCCGGTAACAAAACCGAGGTAGTTCTAATAAGTGCTGGAGGGCGAAAGTCCTTGGAGCTGAACATAGATGCACACCGTATAGTCTCGAAAAAGGCGATCAAATATCTTGGGGTCTGGATCGACACAAGACTTTGTTTCAGGCAGCATTTAATAAATGTAAGTTCCAAGGCGGTTTCTATCAATGGTGCCCTAACGCGACTTCTCCCTAATATAGGAGGGCCCCAGGGAAATCGCAGACGGCTACTGTCATTGGTTGCTGACTCTATAATTCTGTATGCAGCACCTATCTGGGCGGGGACCAAAAAGTCTAATCTACGGGAAGTCACCCAGACATACAGGCAAGGCGCGCTGCGTGTAGCTTGCGCATATAGAACGGTGTCTGATGATGCAATCTGCGTAATAGTGAAACCTCTTGGCAGATGAAATGTTTCGGCTCTATAACAGACAGGGAACGCGGCCACACCTGGAGAAAAAGAAGCGGAGCGACTATTGACTATTGAATAGGCCGGTAGCAGCAGCGGTGGGATGAGTCACAAAGCGGACGTTGGACCTATAAACTAATACCACGTGTTGATGAGTTTAATAAGAAAACATGGAGATACCGACTATCACCTTTCACAGTTGCTCAGCGGACATGGCTGTTTTCAGGAATACCTGCACCGTTTTAAGCTGCCAGACAGCCTTTTCTGTCCAAACTGCCCGAATACAGACGAAAACGCAGAACAGGTCATGTTTTATTGCGACCGCTTTAGAGAGGAACGAGCTATACTGGAGCAAGCCCTGGGTCATCAACCGTCCTCCAGCACCCTCATACGAGATATGTGCGCAACCAGCGGTAAAAGGGAGGCAACGCAAACGTTTGCAGGTAAGATTATGACGCGACTTCGCCATATTGATTGGGAACGCAAAGCGTTTCAGCAACAGAGAAGGCGGAAAGTCTCTGACGAAGCGACAACAAGCACAGACGTTTGAGTGAAACACTCAATACAGTATCATACAGAAGACAAGAATTAAGAATAAGATAACACTACTGCAAGCTTTCCGATGCCTCCTTTACTTTGGACCACCTGTTGTGTCTTCGGACATAAAGGCGGCTCTACCCAGAAATTATACTTTTGTGGTCCCAGGGTAGAGCTAGCCGAGGTGGAGGATTGTTATAGTATTAGTGGGAGCGTGCCCCACTACCATTGGTGTGACGGCACCTTTGAGATGTTTCTGACATTTTGATTTCAACCTCCTTAAAAAAAAAAAAAAAAATGACTTTAACATAGTACTGGTGAGCACAACATAACTCGCCTTTACTCTTAGGGCGCATTCATTTTCACATGCCTCGAAAATATCTTCGAAGTAATGATTTGATGATCCTCCTAGGGCGGGTTAGAACTTTTTATGCTCCGTAAGCACCTTCGGTTAGAATATTAAATGAGTTTAATCGGATTTCAAGTTCTTTGGCTTTTGATTTATTGCGTTCGAAATATAAGTTCAAATTATCACTCAATGATTTTTTTAAATAATTACAAAATATGTACACATGTATTATTAATACTATTAGTTCTATGTAGTGGGAAAGGAACCTTGTATTTCTAGATTTACTAAATGAATAAATTAATATATTTAAATGCTGATTTACCTTAAGGTTGTGCAACAGTTGGAAAAGTTTGAGCCCGTCTAAAATAAAAATGTTTCTTTGTTCGCTTCTACCAAAATTCTTTGACCATTCACCTAGTTTCCTATGCCGATTTACCTTTAGACTGTTCAAGAAGTGGGCACTTTGACGCCTCTTAAAAAATGCTCATACGTAAACCATTAAATCGTCGATTCACGTAAACTTATTTTTTGTCCACTCTACCAAAATCTATTGCCGGAACCTGGTTAATTTGGAAACTGTTTGATAGTGTCGTATAATTTATCGATACAAATTTATTGCAATCGCGGTACTCTTATTTTTTTAGTGGAGAGAAAGCAGAATTAATAGTTGAATTTGTAAAAGAACATTTGAAATGGCCCGCTTATTTTTTTCATCAGAAAAGGTACATATCTGGGTACATTTACGAAAATACTATAATTTTAATTTCCTTTTTTTTTTTGCCTTTGAGCACATGAAACTATTTATTCTTAAAAATAATGAAAAATTACTATTTGCATAAACTTTTAAACGAACATTGTAATTGTCATTTAATTTTATAATTTAATAATTAGAGCCAGCGAACATTACTATTTTCATGAGCACAGCTGTATTGTTAAGAAATTTCTAATATAATCAAGCGTACGCTCGGTCACGGAAAAGGAACCATTTAAGGTGAAGGGCACAATATCTTCAAATGCCAAACAAATTTTCGCTCAAAAAAATTATATAATCAAAGGATTTAAGTGTATGTATTAAAGCTCTGAGGTAGTTTTTCGCGGTTTTATGCGTGCCGTTCCGGAAATTTTTAACGCACTTTACTCATGACTACATTTTTCAAGTCAGCCGAATTCATAACTCGTATAAATGTTCGCCGAGCACTGCTACTAGAAAACTTGACTTCATGAGCCGGCACAGTATCAAGATATCTGCGGTCCAGGAAACCAAGCTGCACGCTAGGTCCTCTCTGATTACCAAGGATGGCTATAACGTGCACAGACATGATCGCGAGCGAGACAATGGTGGTGGCCTAGCGTTTATAGTCCACCACACAGTACAGTATCGTCTCATTGATGAAGGAATCGACCGCAGGGACAGCACCTTAAAATGTCAAGTCATAGCTGTCCGGACAGGTGATTCCGAGCTCGAAATTTTTAACATTTACATACCCCCTGTCACTTGCTGCCCGGCAGGATATCACCCTGATATAGGTGCGCTCATCAGAGGTGAAAACCGATTGGTTGTAGGTGACTTTAATGCGCATCACGATCTTTGGCATTCCAGCCTGCCAAATGATCGTAGGGGACAGCAATTGGTAGAGCAAATAGACGATTCAACATTCAGCACTGTGAACGACGAAGCCCGCACCAGGGTAGTGGGCAATTGTAGCAGCTCGTGGCGACCTATGCTATCGCTTGCATCAGAACACTTGCTCATTATCATCTCGATTGATAGACCTGCCGACTTTGTTTCCGCGAACCACCGGTCCTATTTTAACTTTAAAAAAGCTAATTGGGCCGGCTTCACGGAATTCACTGAGGACACTTTCGCTGCTCTTCCGATCCCCACCGATGTGCGCGCAGGCGAACGCGCATTCTGCAAGGTGCTCACAGCTGCTGCGGCTCGCTTCATTCCAGCTGGAAGTTTTAAGGAGGTCCGTCCTCATTTCCCAGCCGAAGCAGCCAGCTTGGCAAACGAGCGTGACCACCTACGCCAGGCCGATCCCGGGGACTCCCGCATAAGGGATCTCAATTTAGAGATCCGGCAACTGCTAGACCAACACAAGCGGACTAAATGGGTTGAACACTTGAATACCTGTAATCTCACCTCTGGGGTGAGTAAGCTCTGGTCCACCGTTAGGTCCCTGTCGAACCCGACGAAGCACAAAGACAAGGTGGCCATCACCTCCAACGGTTGTACTTCGTCGAACCCGAAGAGGTGCGCGAGCTATTTTAGCCGGCTTTTTATACTGCATCCTCCGGCCGATAGATCCAAGCGTCGTACAACCAGAAGGCTGCACAAACTGACGAACGACAGTGCGCCACTTACTCTCTCCGGTGATGAGGTTCAGGGGGCCATCAACAAATCGAAAACATCCAAAGCCATTGGCCCTGACGGACTAAACGCGCTGATGCTGAAGCACTTGGGACCTTTGGGAGTAGGATTTCTCACAAGGGTCTTCAATCTGTCCCTGGCCTCTCTCATCATCCATGACAAGTGGAAAGTAGGGAGAGTAGTCCCACTACTGAAACCTGGGAAACCCGCCAACCAAGGGGAATCTTATCGTCCGATAACTCTCCTTTCCCCAGTAGTGAAGACACTTGAAGCCCTCCTACGCCCACTCTTCACGAAACACCTGGCCCCAGCCCCACATCAGCACGGCTTCCGACGAGTACATAGCACCACCACTACACTCACCGCCATAAACGCCCAAATAAATCGCGGGCTTAACCAAAACCGCCCCTGCGAGAGGACTGTCCTAGTAGCGTTGGACCTGAAGAAGGCTTTCGACACAGTCAGCTATTCCACGCTACTAGGTGATATTTATCACTCGACACTCCCGCCAGGGCTGAAGAGATGGTCCCCAAACTATCTGAGCGGTCGTCACTCGTCAGTGACTTTTCGAGATCAAACATCAAAGCAGAGGAAGATAAAGCAAGGTGTACCGCAGGGAGGTGTCCTTTCTCCCTTGCTGTTCGACTTCTATACCTCGAGGCTCCCCCAACCACCAGCGGGAGTTTCCCTGGTCTCATACGCTGACGACTGTACGATAATGGCGTCGGGCAATGACATAGATGGCCTGTGTTCCAAAGTGAACAACTACCTCACCGACCTTTCTCGCTTTTTCACTGCGAGGAATCTCCAACTTTCCCCCACTAAATCCACGGCGACCCTCTTCACCACCTGAACAAAGGAGGTCAAACTGTCCCTTAGGGTAAAAGTCGACGACACACCAATACCGACAGTAAATAACCCCAAAATTTTGGATGTAACCTTTGACAGTTTGCTCTCCTTCTCAGCGCACACAACCGCAAATGCCAATAAAGTCCAAAACCGCAACAAGGTCCTCAAATCACTTGCCGGCAGGCAGCACTTGGGGCAAAGACAAAGAACTGTTGCTATCGAAATTTAAGGCAATTGCCCTGTCTGGTCGTCTGGAACTAGTGACACGCAGTGAATAAAGCTTCGGACATGCCAAAATACTGCCATTCGGACAGCGACCGGTTGCCTCCTGATGTCCTCGGTTCAACACCTTCACAAGGAGGCACAAATGCTCCCAGTCATGGAGCACAACAAACTGCTCAGCAAGCAGTTCCTGCTGGGATGTTACCGCAGGTTTCACCCCTGTAGACATCTGCTTGAGCCAGAGCCACCTCCCAGGCACGTCAGGAGAAATCTCTTAGACTACGCTGACGAAATCCAGGACAAAACTGACCGCAATCTATGGGACCTGACAGTATTTAGACAGTCAATAAACGACATTCACTCGGAGACCGTCACCACCTTCCTAAGCTCCCGTCCTGTGAATGCCGTAATCGGAGTCCAACCACCACCTACAGAAGATGAAGAGCTCCAGCTTCCGCGTGAGACACGTGTATCACTGGCACAATTACATTCTGGATATTGTAGCAGGTTAAACTCCTACCTATCCAGAATCGACCCCGACATACCAAACATATGTCAGGCATGTGAAGGCACCCCGCACGACTCTAACCACCTTTTCACACGCCCCCTAAAACCAACTCATCTAACACCCCTCTCGCTCTGAACCCATTCCGTCGAAACAGCATGTTTCCTGGGCCTACCCCTAGATGAGCTAGACGAAGATGACTGGTGATATACCCGACACTGGCGGGGCTACTCTTACTGTTAACAAACAAACAAACTAGAAAACTTCAGTCCCAGTCGCTTCTACATTATCGGATCGACCCGGATTTATGTATGTATATTCGGCTAAGGACTGTCGCTCCAGCTGCATTCCCCGTACTTGGATGTGGAATATTTATGCTACTATACAACAACAACAACTAGAAAACCTTTTGAAGGAATAGAAAAGCGGTACAGGTGCCAGGGGTAGTGCTAGTCCAATGATAGTTGCTGTTGTTGTTATATTAATTTACAAAACGGGCGTAGCGCAGTGAAGTCATTGGTCAGCGTCGTGTATCTCATCTAACGGTAGGTCCCTGAAACAGAGGTGTTACATGAGTGGACATGTGAAGGGGTTCACCTGGTGCAATATCTACAACGAAATTGTGCGCGAATCTCGCCAGGCAGCTAAAGCTCTTCACTGCAATGGATAATGAGGGACTATCGGTGAATGCCGTTCATAGCTTGTCTGTTTAGCTATGAGGTCCAAAAGTTGTTGTGTACAGCCAGTCAATTGATGGAGATGTTTTCTGACATGTCCGGGAAGTGGCTCAGCCTCTAGAATGTGCCCACTGGGATAGCTCCCACGCTAGCATTCCAGCAGGACTGTTTGCTTGGGTTCTTTAGAAGAAGCATGCACGCATCGCTTTGAACAAGTTGGATTGGAAAAATGAAGGGGCATCCAAACACCGTCCTGAGTGCAGTATTTTTGAACCGACCTATTGCGTGAATAGGAGTCCCAATTAGCATGAAACACACAAAGATCTTACGGCCGAAGTGCAAACGTCCTGAAGATAGGACTAGATAAATTTCATTAAATTAGATGAAAATTGGAGTAGATTAAATTAATACATCGGATAAAAATAAACCAGATTACATTCAAATAAATTAGCTCACAACCATTCAGCTTAGTGTGCATTACCTTCACACACATACATGCACATAAGTGCACGTAGACATACTCGTATATTATCCAGACCTCCAAGCGGGTAATACCATAAATACAAGTATCGTCATATATCAATACACAGTACTAACATACATACATACATACATACATATGGTTATTGATCCATACAATTTTGATAAGCTATAAAATTAATCGCGCTCTGAAGTGGCTACTCAGGTGATGATAAATGAAATCAAAGCATGGCACACAAATCGAGTTTTTGATAAGAAAATCGCCGCAAACAATTTAGGAAGTGATAAGAGAACCGATTACATACGCATAGGGTCTTTCAAGTTCGAGTTTATTTTTTAAGTGTGTCGTTTTGGCAGCTAACGGAGTTCTATGCCGTATTTGCATTAACCACTTCGTACCAACAATATCAACAAAAACACTGCTCTGCTCTCGCCACTGCTCTGGACTTGAACAGATGAGTAGTAAAGCAGGTAGCGCAAAACGTGTGATCAACTGGTTTGCTCCGTTTCTGTAACTCAGAGCCATAGTCATAAAAAGCTTAGATTATCTCTGTAGTTGGAATAGTAGCAAATAACTCGGAATCGGCCGGAGCGCTACTTGTGAAATTATTCATGTGAGCTCCAGCTATCGCTATTTCTTTCACTTCTGTTGCACTACTACTATACTCATAGCTGCTATTTAGGCCTGTTCGTTTTTGTTTTATTGAATGCAATTTTTTGTGCGTTTTTGCGGTGCTACATTGAAATGCTACTCGTCTGTTCAAGTTCAGAACAGTATTGAGAGCAAAACTGAAACTACGAAATGGCGGAGCGATTTCAATGCCTGGTTCGGTTTTTCGACAGATATTTATTTCATTTTATTTTTTATTTCTTTTTTATTTTATTTATTTACAATAAGTCAATGGAACAACCTTAATAAAATAACAAAAACTTAAGAACTAAAACTAAATAGATAGTTTTTTGGCAAACAATAAGACACAATAAGTGACTTAAATAGAGTCTTTGGCATCACAAAATCAAGATCAAGACTTCTAGGAAGCCGATTAAAATTTTAAATACTTTCGGATATTACATCCGCCCAACAGAGCTGGGACGAAAAGTGAATCGAAAAGTTTCAGTTGTTGTTCTTGCTGTTGTAAAAGCATAAACATTTATTTATTCGTTTATTCAGTCTACAAATAATTCTTACAGACTATATTAGACAAATTTTTAATTATTAATCAAAGATTATAAACAATTGTTGCCTAAAATTATATAAACTTAGTCTAAAGTCGAGGCTAGGATAACTGTTGCAGAATCGAATGCATCTCACCATTGGTTCATTGAGGGCATAGTTAGTTCTATACCGTTGGTCTACAAATAAACGAACCTGCCTTAAATCATGGTGCTTTGTTTGAAATGTAATTAGACTCTGTAACTCACGACAATTTATATTGAAATTTAAAAGATTATACACGAAGAGAATCGAAAAGTAGATTCGTCTGTCCTCAAGTCTTCGCAGTCCAATCAATTTGCGTCTGCCTATATAACTAGTGAGCCCTTTAGGCCAACGCATATTTGGTAAAGACTTTTTGGACTCTTTCAATCTTATTTATATGACATTGGTAGAATGGGTTCCAATAATCTAGGCGGCTTCGAATTAAGGAGACGTAGAGTGCTTTCAAAGTCAAGGGATCTGAAAAGTCTTCCGTATTACGACGTAAAAATCCAATCATAGAAAAAGCTTTAGAGATAATGTAATCAATATGTTTCGAGAACGTAAGTCCTGAATCGAAGATTATGCCCAAGTCTTTGATTTCCTCTTTCCTACTAAGTATAATATTGTTCAAAAAGTAATTAAAGATGAATGGATTGGGTTTCTTCCTGTATGAAACCACGCAGCATTTGTCGGTATTCAAGTGTAGGTGGTTCATGGTACACCAATCTTGAAGATGTTTGAGATCCTTTTGAAGATTGGAACAATCTTCACTACAGCTGATTTGTAAAACTAACTTAACATCATCTGCAAACATTAAGCATTTTACATATTGAAATATTTTAGGTAAGTCGTTTATGAATATTAAGAAAAGAATTGGCCCACAGTGAGTCCCTTGGGGTATTCCAGACCAAGCATTAATTAATAATGTAGAATTAGACGATGCTATTTTAACAAATAATTTCCTTCCCCTAAGGTAGCTTAAAAAGAATTTTAAGTGTTCCCTTAATACCGCATGCACTCAGCTTCTTAATGGGGATAGAATGGTCGACTTTATCGAATGCCTTTGAGAAATCCGTGTAAACTACATCTGGTTGTGCGCGATTTACAAAAGCGTTAATAATATTATTTGTGACTAGTGCCAAATTAGTACAAGTGGATTTTAAGGGGACAAAGCCATGCTGGTACTCGCAGATAAGATCACTAATACGACTTAACATTTTAACTTTGAGAATAGAATCAAATAATTTCGAAACGGTGCTTTGTTTAACTATTGGGCGATAGTTGCATACCTCATTTCGGCTTCCTGACTTATAAATTGGCGTGATTGAGCATATTTTCCAAGCATCTAAGAAAATCGATTTGTTTAGACATTTATTGAAGAGAATTGAGATCGGTTTCGCTATTGAGGTGGAGACGAGTTTAAAAAATACGGGGCAGAAACCTTCGTGATCGGTAGATGAGCTATTATTCAGTTTTGAAGCTGCTTGTACAACATCATTGGTTGAAGCAGTAAAGTCATCATAAGATTCAGAAGAGGATACATTAAGGTTAAAAGTGTCTAATTTGTCAAATTTTTCATAAACTTTTTGGAAAAATTTTGCAAAGAGGTCGCACGAGTCTTGTTCATTATCCGAAACAATGCCATCGTAATTTAAGCAAGTGGGGAAGCCGTTGGTCTTCCGTTTATTGTTGATATAACGCCAAAAGCTAGAGGCTTTACCATAAATGTTTGAGGAAAGTTCTGACAGTCTTTGGCCAATTTTAAATTCGGGTCATTCAGATAACGTAGAAGCGACTGTCGATGGAGTCGAGAAAAATGTTCAGTTGTTGTTGTAGCAGCATAAACATTCTCCATACATATACGGGGAATGCTGCTGGAGTGACTGTCCTTGGCCGGTTTTAAATTCGAGTCATTCTTGTAACGTAAAACTGACTGTCGTGGTTTTTTTTTTCGAATATCAGCAGGAGCAAATTTCAGTCTACTGTATCGGTATTAATAAAAACTCTAGTCCACCATGCGGAGCTTTCAAATTTAAAATATCTTCTCTGTAAGGGAAAACTTAGAACATCAAAATTTGTCAAATAAACGGCGTTCGCAGCCTATTGGGAGATATAAGAAAAAACAAAGCTTTTTTTTTTGGCCGCTAAAATTGCACTGATTTACAGTCTTTGAACATTATTCTATAGAGTCATCCCAGAGGAAAGCTTGAATAAATCCAACACATTTAAAGCTTTAAAAGCTATAATTCGGCGAGGAAGAGCCGAAATAGAGCCTGAAGCATTTTTTGTATTTTGTGCAAGTGATAAAATAAAATAGTTTTTTTAAATATGGGTCGAGGAGTACATTGCACTCTTGAAAAAAGAAAACTTATTTGGAATCTTTTTGAAAAAGGTACCAACAAATCGAAAATTGCCGAATTACTAGATTGTTCTAGAAAAATGGTGCAAGTGATATTAAATTGATCCAAGCAGACAAAAGTTTTTTGCAAAACAAAAAAATAAGAAAGCCTCCGCCACGTAAAACTACGCCAAGATTAGATAAAATTATTGTACGGAAATGTAAGGCCGATCCTTTTAAGTCCTCAAATGCCATAATGACGGAAAATAATGAAGAGCACAACCTTGATGTATCCCGTAGACTGGTTAGAAGACGTTTGAATGAAGCCAATTGGTATGGAAGGATGAAACTAAGCTTAGTAGGATCGCACCTGATGGGAAATCATTCGTTCATCACCCAAAAAACCAAGCGTACAACTCAAGGTACACTAAGAAAACAGTTAAGCGTGGTGGAGGAAGTGTTATGGCTTGGGGTGCGTTTTCGTGGTATGGCGTTGGTTCATTGGTACGAATTAATGGCAAAATGGACAAAAAAATTTATTTAGATATACTTAAAAGTACAATGGAGCCATTTGCTTTTGAAAATATGCCTGTAAATTGGATATTCATGCAAGATAATGATCCTAAACATTCATCAAAGGTGGTGAAAGAGTGGTTCAATAAAAAACGTGTAGAAATTTTGAGTTGACCGACTCAAAGCCCCGATCTTAATCCTATAGAAAACCTTTGGAATGATGTAAATATTGAGATCGGGGGAAAAAATTTCAAAAATGCCGATGAATTATGGGAAGGAATCAAAAAAAAAGAGTGGAATTCGATACCGGTGAGCAGATGCAGGACATTAGTGGAGAGTATGTCCCGAAGTTGTGATGCAACTATAAAAAGTTGTGACCAATCAACTAAATATTACGGTAACTTATGAATCTGATGCGATTCTATAAATTTTTTAATTAAAATTTCAATATAATTACAGCGTATGCAATTTAGGTGTCCAGCTGATATAGTGGCATTGCAACAATAATAATTAGAAAGGAATAAGCGGACGGACAAACATTTGTTTTTTGAAATTAAATTTTATGTTATAAATAAATTGATTGTTTTTGCAAAGAATAAAATGTTATTTATATGTTCTATAATGAAGAAAATGAAGTTAGAGGTGAAGTTAGTCTTGTGTGCTATTTCTCTGTCCATGGCTGTACATATGTCAATATATACAGATAATGGCTTCGCATTCAAAATACGTATTTGATACTTGAGTTTATAAAAGAAACTTGCACTTGAAAGGCCCTGTGCTACGTGTATGTACAGACCGTCAGAAAAATATAGCACCTCAACATTTTGAACGTTTTGATTATTTATTTATTTATTTACCTATTTATTATTTTTTTTAATATTTTTTTATTTGTTTTTTTTTTTAATATATTTTTTTTTATTTGTTTTTTTTTTTAATATATTTTTTTTTATTATTTTTTTTATAACCATATAGTTTGTTCTATCATAAAGACCATATTAACGCTGCAAGTACGGGATTCACACAAATTTTACAAATTTTTTTCAAAATTTAGACAGATTAACAATTTTACACGCCAGAACAACGCGTTCGGTTAGCCAGGTTGTTTGTCTAAGACAAGACACTCGGTGGCCCTAAGACCCATTGTGAACAACTGTTAAAATGCGTTAAAATTATTAAAACTTATTAAGAAAAAAATAGTCGATCTTTAAAATTCGAGATTTTGTTGGTGAAAAAATGTCAAGAAACTGGGAGAATAGAAAACGGAATAGCGGACTAAAACTAGACGTGCTGTTGGGAATATTGATGCAGTAGTGTTGCTGAACAACAAGATCGACATCTCGACGTCTCAACAATTAGGCATTCAGGAATCCATTCTTTGACGGTATTTACCTGTAGACGTGCTCATGGACTTTAAGGGATGTCATTTTTCACATATAATTGTAAACAGGCGTATTTTGAATAAAAAGAATCAAAATTTTCACATGTTTTATTTCAGAACAACAAGGCGCATCTTTTGAAAGACCCTTTACTAAAACTGAATTGGCTATAAAAGTGGGGCGTATTTTTTTAATTCTGCTTAAAAATTTTGAGATTTTGTTGAAAATTTGACCAAAATTTGTATAAAGATTGAAATTTGGATTTTTATGGGTTTTTGTTGGACAATGAGCCATACTTTTATTCAAAGTGGCCGGGACGAACCGGATTTATATCCGTCATGTCAATTCAGCAGTATTCAGCAACAATTTTCGGAGAATGTTTTATGATGCTACAACAACAACAACACGAAACTATTTCATTTCTGACGCGATTTTCTTCAACTTCTTCCGAAAATTAAAATCATAAAACGACCCTTATCGAAAATTACGACTTGACTACGGCTGCTGATGCAACGAGTAAGCTATGCGAAGAGGGATGACGAAATGGAGTTCCCTAGTTACTACCAAGATAAGACACTTATCATATTACTGAAACTATCAGGCCTTACACTCACTCCAGCAGCTTTACAGAAGGTACACGTGAAATGGTAGGTGAAATGGTTGAAGTGCCAGTCTGGCACTCCTCATGGAGAAAACTCTCTACCGGGCATACACAAGTTCTAATACCCGCCAGATAAGCAGTACGTAATTTTTTGTTCTGACCACTGCATATTTTTCAGTGATTACTTCTCGGTAATTTATGCATACATATGCATGTGTGTACATACATTTATTTATGTGTAATTGTAGTAAAAAATTCCCCTTACGAACTGCAAAAATAAACGAGAAATGCAACTTTGCCAAATGAATGCGAATGTTAGTCATAGCCAGCAGCTTTTTTCATGTTTTCATGTAAGTAAATAAAATAAAATGCAGAAATGTATTTGTATTGTATGTAATATACTTGTAAATTTGATTAAAGTAAGCGAAACGATACTGACGACTGATTTTTGTTGATGTTTTTCAGTTAATCAAACTTTGATACGGCAAAATGTTCGAAAACCAAGGTCTAATTATGCCGGCCGGTGTGTGCAAGACTGCAATAAACAGGTGCCTTAAAGTCAAAGAGTAATACAGAAAATGAAAGCAGCAAAGTTTTTCGGCATTTATCGATTTTTTAACTTTTACCTTCTAACATTTTGACAAGTAAAATGAGCCAAGTATTCAAATATATGATGCTTCATATTTACCTCCACCCGCTTATAGTTACATACGTACATATGTATGTACGTTTTCAGACGGCAGAAGTTGGTTTTTTTGTTTAAGGAACTTACAGGGGCGTAACTTGTATATAGGCAGCTGCGGAGGTTTACAAATTTTCAGGGGCGGCAAAATGCATTCGCTTATTCGAATTAACAAAAGTTGCTAAAAATTTGAAGAGATAATGAAAAAATATTCGTACACAGGGAATTCAAAAATTGAGGTAACAAATGTATATAAGAAATGGCGAAAATTCTAAAAGCGCAAATTTGAAATGATAATGAACTCATATATTTGCACTTTTACAAGAGATTATGGCTGTAAAAATTTAGTGCAGCTGTAACTAAAGCAAAATTTTCCATTTTACAAAGAAAACTCCCTCGATTCAAGGCTTTCGAAAAGTTTTCGAAAGTTGTGTCAGCACGACTATGTTACAAACTACCGTGGCCCAGGGTGTTTTACTTATCTGAAGCGAAATTCGTCTAAAATTACTAACTTTGCGAATAATTGGGGCATAGATTATTGCTTGAATATGAAGAAATAATTCTTCAATGTGAAGAAATAATTCCAATATATCAAAAAGTTCAATATTTATTTCTTTTTTCCTTATTAGATCTATGAAAAAATATTTTTTTACAGACTATTTAAAAATTATACTTAAACTAGGACATCGAATTAAGAAAATTGGTAAAAGTAGTTTGAGGCTAAAAAAAAAACCACGTTTGATAGATGTTGTTGTAACAGCATAAGCATTGCCCATAAATGTATCCACCAAGCATTTAGGAGTGATAGTTCTTGGCTAGATATACAATAAATCCCGGTAGTCCCGGTAACGTAGAATCGACTGTCGTGGGAACGCTGGCTCGATAGATGTTGAGATTTGGTTATATTCGCAATTGACCCTGCCAATAGGAGCATTACAGGCATAATTCGGTCTAATATTATCAGCATGAAAAGGCAAGAAGATGCCTCCGCGGAACATTAAAATCAATTTTTTTCAAAAACTTGTGGACAGTAACAAAATTCTTGGATAATGCAAAATATAAAAGTGGAGGGTAAATTATCTTCCAGCAATTTTCCTTCTTTTGTCCATCAATTCCAATTAGAGCAGCAATAAATGTGCGTTATATGAAGGTATATAGCATCAGAGAAACGACGAAACGAATGTGAGGTAAATTGAGGAGTACTTTCTGAATACGAGCTATCCTGGAAAAATCTTCAAGTCAGCTGCGTATAACAGAAAGTTGGGGAACGAAAAGTAAAAACCAATATCATTAGTAAATAATATAAAATAAGTAAATAATAATATAAAAAAACAATGGGCCCAGCTTTCTACCTAGTGGAAGCCAGAAGTTGTGAAAAAGGTTCTGATTGAGCAGCAACGTTTGTGAAATTTCAACGCCTTCGATTCAAAGAAAATTCTATTTTAATCATTATCTTGTCCATCCTTAATATACGAGGTGCATTCAAAAAGTAAAATACATATTTTTTTATTTTTCCCGAAAAATATTTCTTTATTCAACAATACCTATTTTGTCGCCTTTCTCCAATTCTCAAATCACCTCAGATCCATTTCATTTCGAAAGCAGCAGATCGTCGAGCACACCAGAACACGTCTAACGCACGGCACTCGAACGTTCAGCACTCGTACGTTGTCCGTCAAATTTGAAAAGCCAACTTACCTTTTAAACACACCTCGTAAACCTGTTTAAAAATTTCTATTATTTGTGGATGCGGCGACAGTTTCGAAACTACTTTGAACGACGTCTTAATCCACCCCTGGCAACACATAAATATACCTCAAAAAGCGCATGGGTTCACTGATACATACACACACATATATATAAATATGTACGTGGGGTCAGATGTACGGCGCTACACATTTCCGGTAGCAACTGCATTAACTGGCGCCGCCAATCGACAGCACAGAGGAAGGGCTGGTTTGAACGGTGGCTGGGATATAGAGATAAACTTAGCGAATTGAGAATGTGAATGCATAAATTGACAAAGAATCACGGGAAAATATATTGTCTGCATATTACTCCGGAATAAGAATCTGCAATATTTTGGTAAATTAAAGATTTAAAAATTAAGTCTATAACTTTTCACTTGTTTATGCTTCAATTTGCTAGCAAACTTTTTTATGAATGGAGCGGTCCGCCATCAGCTTCATTAGTTAAACTCACCTGAAACAATTAACGCCTCATTTGGTCCAGTCGTATGGATGTTGCCCATTTCAGCTTACTATTGTGTGTTTATACCTTATCGCTGGTTATAAATTATTAGCAGTAGTTGTTGTTGATTTTGGATTTGTTGTGATAAATGCAACACAGAAATGCACTTTTTTAATATTTCACTGACACTGACACTGACACTATGTAACAATGATGGCAAACGGTGGGACGAGAGATTACACCTAAGCAAACAAAATAAAGCACTAAAATTAAAACTTGAAACAGACGACAAACAAAAAAAAAAAACAAGAATAAAGTTCATAAAATTTGAATCGTAGTTAGGTGCATATCATTTAAGAGAAGATGTATGTAGCTCTAGGCACATTTCATTTGGGTGACATACACATTTAATTGCGAACAAATATTTAGAAGAGTATGCAAGAATTTTCGGCTTCACATTCAGCGCAGCGCATTAAATTAAAATTAATTAAAAGCTGAGTAAATTTTTCAAAGCCACTTGAATTTATCAAACACAGGCAGCAGCATAAAAGCAACAAACGGGCGAGTATTGTGTGTTTCTCGACATAGGAACTACGTCATTCTCATGCAATATGCAAGTACATACATACATATATTCTTTAATTGCTAGCTATTTTTGTCAAACAATATGGTTTACTTAAATTCACCCACAGCAACTACTTATATTAACAAACTATATTTCACAAGTTATTCACTTTGCACAAAATATACCTATAACAATAAAGAAAAATTAACATTCGATTGAAATTCTAGCTGGAATTGTTCGACCTCACCACTTCGCGTTTGTTTTGCTCTTGTTCTTCTTACGACCGCTGCGCTGCCGGCGCACACTAATTTCTTATCACTTCGAAATTGTAAACCGGTTCCACTTACTTTTTGCCACTATTTTAAATAGTTTACTATTTTCTTAACTACTTTGTTACGCTTCTTTTTCGTTTTTTAGCCACCAATTGATACTCTCAGCACACAAAAAATATACGCTAAACAAGACCGCAAAAGCTCAACACTCGACTACAACCAAATACCACAAATACAATTCACGCAAACGCGTTTGTGGAAGGTGCGCCTGAGAAAAATTGCCGCTCTATCTATGACGTCATCGAATGTAATCCACATATTGGGGTGCCACATTCGAAGAATTTCAATTTGGTACAAATATAAAGATTACTAATAGGAAAAGTAGAGACGCAACATGTAGTTTAAAATTGGGACCACATTGTTCCGCAACATTTCGGAAAATCTTATTAAGGGGTTACATGGGTTTCGTCGGGTAAAAAAAGGCCTATTTTCAATATATTTTTTTCTATGTAAAACATTATTTATTTCATTCAAACTTTTTTCTGTCTCATAGATACATATTTAGAGAATAATTTCTGAAATTTTCAACAAAAAAAAATTAAAACTCCTCCATTGTGACGTCTTTTCCGGTGACCCCTCCGCGTTGTCAGCATAACTCCAGACAGGCTCATCAAAAATGGAAAAACAAAAATAAGTGCTTTAGTTAAGACAGACCACAAACACATGCTTGAACGCAGGAAAGAAAAAAAAGTAAAAATTGGAATTTTGGCAGACATTTTTGCAGAAAAATGAAAATTTCGGTCAAATTTGCTTGACATTTTGTGTTTTTTAAATAGTTGTAATTGAAAAAAAAAATCCTTCGTTCAAACACGAGTAAATTGTATTTCGAACACCTGTGTAAAATTTCAACTTTCCAAAGGCTGTATATAAGGATCGACTTGAAAATTTAGGATAATATTCCTGAGATGTTGTAGAAATGAATAAGCCAAAAACAAAAAATTGATTTTTTGAACCAACGAAACCCATGTAACCCCTTAATTCTTTATTAACTAATAGGAAATGTTAACAAAAAATAGTGGCACAACGTTTAACTGAAAATTGAGCGTAACATTGTTCCACAAAATTTCGGAAAACCTTATTAATTCTTTGTGGATTGAAATTCAAAGCAGACTTCGATAAACGGAAACCAGATCATGTCGTTCACTCTACAACACTACTTGAGCATTCCTTGGGAATTTTTTCATAATAGTACCTATACTTACTCTTCGTTGGAGGCGGCTGATCATATCGTTGATTTTCGCACCAGAAACATTCCTTACAAATGTCGTTGGCTGAATATAAATCCGGCACGATCCGATAAAGTAGTACCGACTGTGGTGGGAACGAAGATAAATTTTTCGTTATACATGTTGCATCCGCTCAAACCCTGCATATTAGGTTAGTTTTTTACCTCCCTTGCTTTTGCATCCCTGCCTATCCCACTTCTAATCCATTCCGCATTCGCCGTTTAAAATCTGTTCTTTTGTGTAGTAAAATTTTTTTATATTTTTATGAAAGCGTTTGCCGTTTTATGTACCGTTCATACTAAGCGTCCATTTATGGTACCACTTTCGAACATTGCTTTTTCGAATTGTGTATGTGTTGCCGCAGTTGCTCATGCTGGTACCGTCCGTGCAAGAAGTTCGAAAATTCGACCAATAACAATTCTCACTGTAAGTAGTAGGTTTACATAATCCAATTTCAATTAAACTATACAATATTTGTAATCTATGTAACTGTATGAAATTTCAGTACCTTAGCATAAGCCAATGCAGAAAAAAGATATATGAAGATTTCAGTTTGTATGTTCAGTACGCCCTATTTTCCAATATCTACCACTTTTCATTAAAAGTAAGGTATATGAAATTTATGCATTCGTGAAAAGTTTCAGTTTTCTAGCTTAATTGGTTTTAGAGATATATTGATTTTCATATTTTGTGCTATATGTCAGATGCCACGCCTACTATATCTGCAGAAAAGAGGTTCACATTAGTGTGGTGTATTTATATAATGAATCAGAACCATATGTTTATTCTTGTTATAAAGAAGGAGTTTTAAAAATATTTTATTTTAGTGAAAGCTTTGAACGATAAGTGGACACGATTGTCTTTTATGTGTATTAAGATGTGACTTCATTTTGAATTTAGTTTGAAAAGCCTCACAAAAAACTTATCTGATTTATGCTAAAGTTATGTTTGCATATAATTCTCTATTTTTTCATTTCTTTATTTATTTATTTTCTACCGATTACTATTACAAACTAAACATTAGTTAAAAAATTTAATGAATTAAACTTAATATTAGAATTTAAAAGATTATCTTCTATACTATTAAGGTGAATGTCTGTACGTTGTCCGCGCATCACTACGAAACGACAACACCAAATGACGTCAAAATTTGTATACATTCATATTTTCACCCAATGAAGGTTATAGGCATGTTTTTATGATGGAATTCCCTTCCCACAGCCCCCAGGCCGCGCCACCACTCTCATTCGTCACTAGTAATCGAATATTTGCTTAAATTTAACCTAAAAAATCTTAGTTTTTCCTATTCTCCACTATTTATAGCACACTCTAGACTTCATAATCCGCATAAGCTGTTCAACTATGACCCAAATGCAAAGTTCAAAACGGTTTGAGATAGAAAATTAATAAAAATAATTTCGCTTGATATATTTCTGATTGGTTGTTTTGATTTTATTCAACGAGGCATAGCAACGGATGCCGGCTATTGTAATATTATGGTTATTAATAAAAAAATATCTTCTATGAAATTATTGTTTGTAATTCTTTTATATACTTACATATCCTAAATCCCTCAAAACTACTCCTGCGCGTGCGGGGTCGCGGGTTAAATCTAGTATACAAATAAAATTGAAAAATATGTCCTTCTCCCACTATAGATTGAGAATACATTGTATGTAGGAGACCAAACGTAAGTTTTGACACAATTTACATATAACCATTTACCAAGAATGTTAGAAGAAGATTGCGCCCATCAGAGAGTGCGTGACGTCACTTTTGCCAAGTAGTACAGTGTTGCCAACCATTTGCTCTTCACAATAAATTTAGTGCTTTTTTATACTCAAAATGCTACAATTTTTAAGTTTGGTGTTTGTTTCTTTTTGTTTTTAATTTAATGCTATCGAAACTGGGAGTTAAAAAAAAATGTATTATTAAACAAAGGAAGGTTAAAAAAGGTCACTCAGAGAAGATTTTAGTGCTAATGAAAATTTGTTGATTCTTAATGGCTTGTATTCATTTATTCCGAGCTCGTTAAGGAGGGACCTGTTTGTGCCACCAAGATCGCACACAATCGCGGCAACGTTGTACCCGCAGTCTTTACATTTTTGCAAAATATTAAAAAGCACGTTCTTCGTCATTTTACAGTTGAAGTCGTAGAAAACCGGCTGCTTCCATTTACACATAAGTCCTAAAAAGACAATTAATATATTATAATAATTTCCATATGTGTTCACCTCTAAGCATCGCTACTTGCACGAAATGGGCAGGTTCTAGTGTAGAGTCCCTACAAGAGTCATAACAATAAGTATGCCTGACCTTCATTTCGTCGAAATTCAAAACACACACCTTTTGCACAATATCCATTTCCGTAGAGGCTTTTAATAATTCAAAAACAGGTTTAATCAAGCCTCTGGATATATCAATTTTTTACCCATTTCTGAAGCGTTCGAACTCCAGGTAGCGGAAAACCTTTTTTGTACAGTAATCTATATGCTTTTGGACTTGCTTATGCTTGGCATATAATGTAATGGAATTGGCGATATCTTCTTGAGCCCAGGTAGGTTTTTTGATACTATTGTAAATTTTAGATTTGCTAGCTGGCCCTTCGTGAAAATGGTCTCTAACTTTTTCTCCATGTTTTTAGACACATTTTCGCTTTCCTCCAAGCGCTTTTGCAGCTGCTCCATCTCGTAGATGTGCTTTTTGTTTTGCTTGTTGGAGTTTTGCTGAAGTGCTGCCAGTTTGAAGTCTTTCTTTTTGCTTTCCATCAGAAGGGATTTGTTTTCGCGCTTTAATGCATCTCTACATGTAACAAAATTAAAAATTAAAACTTAGGAATATATCAATATGTTTATACCGCCTTACTGCTTTTAAAAACTTACAATTCTGATTCCAGCTCCTCAACTTCCCGCAAACTGCTGTCGTAGTAGAAAAATTTGCTAGGTGTTGTAGCCACGGGCATTTTGGATAAATTTGCCTCCATAAGGCTATTTTCCTTATTCGCATTGCCTATAAAAATATAGCTAGAAACATATTTCGAAACTCGTTTGTAAATTGATTATTTTCTTCACCTTTAACGTTTTCGGCATACTGGGGACCCACATCCTCTGTGTAAATAGTGGCACAACACCACGCTTCAAAAGGCGATTTTTAGCAAATCCTGAGGCGTTTGAAAAAACCATATTGAACTCAATTATTTTAAAAACTACACATTATATACATTACCCATTTCGAATTTTAGTTGGATTTCAATGCTATCACTAGTAAAATGCTTCATACATATAAAGCTCGTTTTGGGATTGAAGGCATTTCCTAGCCGGCAGAAATGCATCCACTGTTTGCAGAGCGCCTCATCCTTTGGAAATATAAAAAAGCTTATATCACACGCATTATTGCGGTTCTTACTATCACAATTTTTCACTGCACGTTTCATTTTTCCTTATTTTTCACTTATACACTTTCTCGAATTATCTTATTTTTGCGTAAATATTCACTAAAACGTTTGGTTAATTAACGCACATTTCAAAAAAGAAACGAATATTCATAAACATCAACAATAACCGCAATCATGGGCAATGTGACCAGATCTTAAAAAAAAAGTAAAGTTAAATAAAACTAAGTGAATTATTGAACTAATTTTTAAAAAATGTATATTTTACAAAATTATAAACATTACATTTTAATTAGAACATATTACAAAAATTTCATGAAGAAATAACTAAAACTCGGAGACTAAATAACAAAAAAATTCTAAATCAAGTTACGAAAATATTAATCTGGTCATATTGGTGCTAAAATCTAGTCACTTATTGTCAAATTCGCTGAGAGCAAAGTAACGGAACCACGATAGGCGCCATCTCATTATTCTCTCCATCGTGACCATTTACTGCATAATCAAAAATTATTGTTTTAGATTTGTTAGTAAAAGTCACGGCACAACACTTTTTACATTCAAGTGCAAATTATTTGAGGAAAACCAATCAATGAAGTTGTTCAAATCCGATTGGAGGTCAATGCAATCAGCGGTATTGTGAATCTCAAAAAATAGCTTCATATTCACAGTAGATCAGTAATAAATAATAAAAAGAGAACTGGTCCAAGATTCGTTTCTTGTGGTATGCTGCCTAAGCATTTAGTGATGCTTGTAATTTCAATTAACCTATTTAAACAAAAAGTTTGCTATCGGCTGGGAAGCTTGACAAAAATTCTACCAGACTACCTGTTATAACAAAGGCTTCTAGTTTTTCTAGAAAAATAATACGATCCACTTTATCCCGGCTTTGGAGCAGCCCGTATAGCTGACATCAGCTTGATTTTCAAGTGCGCTTATTATTTTATTAGGGATTAAAGCTAAATTTTTGCAAGTTGATCTTAGGGAAACAAAACCATGTTGATGTAATGAACATGAGTGACTGGACATGATCGAACAATTTAGTTTGGAGCACTTGATAAAAACATTTTGTAAAATTACTCTGTTTCACTATGCCTATGGTCTATAATTACCGACGTTATTGCGGTTGCCAGATTTGAATACTGGTAAGAAAATGCAGAGTTAAGAGTTAATAAAAGCAGCTTTGTTAGGCATTTATTTTATAAGTTCGCATTTGGACTAGATATGAATGAAGAATTAACTTAACAAATACTGGGGCAAACCTTCGTAGTCAGTTTTCCGACTACTTTTTTAAGGTTATGTATTGCCAGTTCAACGTCGGTTGGCGTTACATTCAAGCTAATGGTAAGCGATCCAATACATTAGGATTAAGACAATTTAAAATATTTATTAAAAGAAAAAAAGCAATGAACTTGATATTATTATAATGTATGAACCTAAAACATTACAATGTCAAGTTCATTGTTTTCTTTTTTGGAGAATGGATGAAGAAAGTTAGTAACCTCTGCGGAGATGGCAATTGAGGCATATTCGGGATAATTGCGATGTTTTTAATTTGCCCAGCTGTTTTCGTGCCTCAGCATGATTCAATTATTCTAAACCTCCTCTGGACACTTCATCC
The DNA here is from genome assembly GCF_028408465.1 of Anastrepha ludens. Taxonomy (NCBI): domain Eukaryota; kingdom Metazoa; phylum Arthropoda; class Insecta; order Diptera; family Tephritidae; genus Anastrepha; species Anastrepha ludens. The sequence goes on from NC_071499.1 coordinate 107,028,924, forward strand.
ATCCATAGGAAGGTGGGCGCATTGGAAACAAGTTCTGCCAACTTTTTTATAATGAGGTCTGCAATGTAATCGATTGCGTCGGGGCTATTCAATAATTCTCCCTGCTGTAACTCTTTAGCAAACGCTAGCTCTTTGCAAAACACCAGTTCCGTTTAAATAACCACATCATAAGAAATAAAGCTTTGTAAATTCTCCATCTCGATCGCGGATTGCGTCAAATACTCTATCATGTCCTGACTTAAGCGGTATGTATTCCATGTCGTACTACCATAGTCCTGAACATACTGATGAAAACTCTTGAGCGAGTTGTTGTTCGTAAGCAGTCCATTTTGAAAATGAAAACAAGATTCCTCACTTCACTTTTTAGATAACGGGAAAATAATTTCAGCCGCATGTAAATGTGGCACCAAAGAGTCTGCGTTCAGCCTGCTTATTTTAATGATACCGTTAACTTTAAGATAACACATTTTTCCTTGTTTATATTAATTTTTGATTGCGCATTACTTCGACTGAATGTTAACAAAGCTTAGTTGAACATTTTATTTATAACTGTAGATAACACTAGTCTACAAGGAAAAGTATCCGAAATAATTTAAACTAATATCTGCTTCTCTGTCCATGCAAAATTCGGATTGATAACTAAAATTAATTTATTAGTTTGAGTTTTCGAGATATCCTAACCTAAAAGTGCAAAAAACCCCATTTTTGCCCATATTTGAGGTTATGTAGCCTTGCAGATGTTTTCTTTCACCAAAATTAAAGGATGGCATCTTTAAATACAATCCTTCTTTTTTCAAATGGCGTTTTGTTTGCTCAAATATCATTTTTTTCGCAGAGATATCGCATTTTGAAATTTTCATGTTTCGAAATTTTCCTACACCTGAAAATCGATTAAGATAACATAGACATGATATATTCGATTACTAATTTTCTTGAATTGAGTCTTATTTTTCTTAAAATTTTGTCTCACACCAAAAGTGTGCTGACTCACCACATCCCTACACTATCTAACCTTTGGGTACCGAGTCACACACAGCCCTAACCCCTAAAAACCACCCCTATCATACCGCGAGCAGGCTAACCCACATAACCGCAAGCAGGCTTTCCCACAAACTCCAAATTTACATACTATTAATCCATATATTTCAGGCCCTCAAACCCAAGAAAATTAGTAAGCGACTATATCATGTCTATGTTATCTTAATCGATTTTCAGGTGTAGGAAAATTTCGAAACATGAAAATTTCAAAATGCGATATCTCTGCGAAAAAAAATGATATTTGAGCAAACAAAACGCCATTTGAAAAAAGAAGGATTGTATTTAAAGATGCCATCCTTTAATTTTGGTGAAAGAAAACATCTGCAAGGCTACATAACCTCAAATATGGGCAAAAATGGGGTTTTTTGCACTTTTAGGTTAGGATATCTCGAAAACTCAAACTAATAGAGCAATTCTGAGGCCAGATTTGGATTCAGCGCATCATAAACCTTCGGAAATATATAGTCTGGTTTCTGGGTCTGAATGTTGGTTAAATTTTGTCGGCCTGTGTAATTAAAGAACATGGAAGGAAAGGGAAAAGAAATAAGGGTTTCTGCGAGGAAAATAATTATAAAAATGTGGAAAGACGGAACAATTTTCCGAAATATTGGAAAATCTATTGGGAGTACGTACATATTCCTCTATTCAGCGAGTTGTAACAAATTTTCGGCAAACTGGAATTTTTACATCTAAGCCCAGATCAGGGCGTCCAAAAACATTATCGACCCGGGAAGAGCGTTCTATAATCAACTTGGCAAAGGTTAACCCCCGGATTACATCCTCAAAATTAGTTGAAAACATAAATCAACATTTAAAAATAGTATTTGCGCTGAAACTGCCAGAAAAGTTGTACGTCAAGCTGGATACCATGGTAGAATCGCCCGAAAAAAACCTTTCATTTCTCTTGTGAACAGAAATAAACGCATTCAGTTTGCTAATGAGTACATAAATAAGCCTCCCGAGTTCTGGAAAAAAGTAATATTTTCAGACGAAAGTAAATTTTGATTATTCGGAATAAAAGGCAGTCAAATTGTTCGGCGAAAACCTGGAACTGCTCTTGAAAAGCAAAATCTTGTTGGCACGGTTAAGCACGGAGGTGGCGGGGTTATGGTTTGGGGCTGCATGGCGTCAAATAGGGTGGGTCAGTTAGAATTTATTGATTCGACGATGGATAAATGGAGATACTTGAACATACTAAAACGAAATTTAAAGCAAAGTGCAGAAAATATCGTCTTATCAAGAACATTTTGGTTTCAACAAGATAGCGACCCGAAGCATACAGCCGAGATCGTTAAGCTTTGGCTCTTGTACAACGCCCCAAAACAGCTTAAAACACCGCTACAGTCCTCAGATCTCAACCCATCGAGCATCTGTGGGATCTATTGGAAAAAAGAATTCGTCAGCAAGTGATTACTAGTAAAAAGGTTTTGCGGAGTGTCATGCAGGCAGAATGGAGGAAGATAACAGCAGAGGAAACAGAGAAACTAGTAAGTTCAATGTCAAATACGCTGAGTGAAGTCCTGAAGCAACGTGGATATCCAACTAAATATTATATTTAATTTTTGCATATAGCATATCATGTTTTTGTATTAGACTTTAAGACTGAACGCAGACTTTATGGTCGCTTTATTTACTTGTTGCAGCCATTATTCGCCGTTATCTAAAAACTTATGTGAGGAATCTAGAAATTTATTTGTGTTTTTGAAACTTAAACATATAATAAACATATAAATATATACAAATTTATAAAAATTATAAAATCAGGTTGTGTGTTTCATTCACTGAAAAGTTATTGTAGGGTGAACGCAGACTTTGTGGGGCATGTGTATATATATATACATATACCATATACAATAAAAAAAAATCCATGCCATCAATTTGTATGTTTTGTATAATCATTTTGAGGTCACAAGCTCTTAAAAAACACTCCATATTTATTATTGTTGTTACAAGTATAGGATGAAGCTTCTGATATCTAATTCCAAGTCCAAAATTTTGAGCTAAGTAAATGTGAATTATGTGGCAGCGCGGAAATTCAAGTCTTTCGAAATGAGTTCGAAGTCGAAAAATGCGAAAGAGCACAAAGCAAAACGAGAAATGTAGTAACCCTACCCCATTGTTGTGAAACAAATATAATTCACTAATCTCGCCAAAAGATGAACTTGTATTGCTTTCATTGTTGAAAAGATATAAAAATAAATTAGCATTTTCTTGTTTGAAGTCTACTAAATCTTTTTGAACTAGTTAAACTACTCGAAAACTGCAGAACTTATGTTAAACACATATTAATATGACATTTTCTTAAATCTGGCAACTCCTCTGGTAGCGAATGAAGCCAATGAGCGCGGTGATTTTCTTTGATTGTGGACAGTAACTAAAATAATTCTTATTGCATTTGCAAACAAAAAACAACTAGAAATATTAAAAAACACGTAGAAATAAAGCGAAGATTTTCCTTGAAACTACTTCGTTGTGGCTGCGTACTAAGTGAAGGGTGCAGGCAGGTGAGCCATAAGTTTTATACTGAAAAGCAAATTATGTGGAAAACGTGAGACAGTAGCTTCAAAATACACGAAAAAGGTAAGCAGTAAGTGCCAATTGAGAAAAAACACAAATGGGCTCATGGACTTATGTAGCTGCTCGAGGTCGACGTTGAAGCAGACTGCGCCAAATGCTTACAAGGCTTAGATATTCTAATTGGGCTAATACCATCGTTCGCTGTATTTTTGTATGTGACAAATAAATGCCGAACAATGGCGTAAATCTGTGTGCGCAATGAAAATGATGAACATGATCCAGATAAAATTACGGTTGAGGGGGTGAAAAGCGGTAGTCTTCGAATTTCCTACACGTTTCTCCAGTTGCTTTGTTGTGTAATTCATTTTAACTTTCACTTCGCTTGGTAAATACCCTTTAGTGTATAAATGATTTTTATCTTTGTAGAAGTTGCCAACTTAGGAGCAGCATTGTGCTGCCCTTCCTTCAAACGCTCCGCATGACTGCTGCCCAACATTGAGCATTGGCCCAGTTCCTAACCGTTTCCTACTTTTTGTACATGCTAAATACAACCGCCGGCAAGATCACCATCAAAACTTCACAAAACTTCGCAAACTCCTCCTCCCCCGTGAGCAGTAGTAGCAGCAGCAGCAGCAGCAGAAACCGCAGTTATAGCTTCAGCTCTGACAGCGCCGCAGCTGCGTCAGTATCAGATAACGTCAATTCCGGCTCCGGTAGCCACAGTATGACTGATTATAGCGACTTGGATCGTCAGATCGAGCAGCTGAAACGCTGTGAAATCATTAGAGAAAACGAAGTAAAGGCGCTCTGTGCCAAAGCGCGCGAAATACTTGTCGAAGAAGGCAATGTGCAACGTGTTGATTCGCCCGTTACAGTGTGCGGCGATATTCACGGTCAGTTCTATGATCTAAAGGAATTGTTTAAAGTAGGAGGGGATGTGCCCGAAAAGAACTACTTGTTCATGGGCGATTTCGTGGATCGTGGCTATTACAGTGTGGAAACATTTCTGCTGCTGTTGGCGCTGAAAGTGCGTTATCCAGATCGCATCACATTGATACGCGGCAACCACGAATCACGTCAAATTACACAAGTATATGGATTCTATGACGAATGCCTACGTAAATATGGATCTACAGCCGTTTGGCGCTATTGCACCGAAATCTTTGACTATCTCAGCTTGTCGGCTATCATTGACGGGAAGATATTTTGTGTGCATGGTGGCCTCTCGCCGTCTATACAGTATTTAGACCAGATAAGAACGATCGATCGCAAGCAAGAGGTGCCACATGACGGACCCATGTGCGATCTATTATGGAGTGACCCTGAAGATCAGACGGGTTGGGGTGTATCACCACGCGGAGCAGGCTATTTATTCGGCTCGGATGTGGTTTCACAATTCAATCGTACCAACGACATTGACATGATCTGCCGCGCTCATCAACTGGTCATGGAGGGATTCAAATGGCATTTCAATGAGACTGTGCTGACAGTGTGGTCTGCGCCGAACTACTGTTATAGGTAAGTGAATAAGAACAAAACTCAAGAGCCACTTTACAAACTCTTTATTGTTATTTATACATGCAGATGCGGAAATGTGGCTGCAATTTTGGAATTAAACGAGTACCTGCATCGAGATTTTGTAATATTCGAAGCTGCACCGCAAGAAAGCAGAGGTATACCATCCAAAAAGCCGCAAGCCGATTACTTCCTCTAAGCAGAAAAAGCAATCGGATCAATCAACAGGACAGCAACTGAAATCGACATTTTGCGGACTAACTAATGCAGAGAGAAACGTGAAAGCGATATTTCGCTGCAGGGAATATCGAATTTTAGGGGCTGTTTAGATAACGAGTAGCAACTTTTTGTTCGACTTTCACTTCTCTTAGTCTATTTTACTGTAAGTTATTTGTGCGTACGTTTTATGTTAGAAAGAAAATCGTTGGTACATTCTATCGTAAATCTGCTAATTCTTCATTTATCACAAAGGACTGACCCCTTAGCATCATTGTTTTATAAACATAATTCAATAATCCAACTAACTGCCCAAGTAATGCCGAAGCGTGCAGGTTTTCAAACATTTCGATTGGTATGCAACGCTTACTCCTTTAATTCGCAACGGCGCGTAGGTCCTCATTTTTGTCTATGCAGCATACAACCAATTTAAAGAAATTCTACACAATTTTACGGTTTAAAGAGATTTATTGCTGCAATTTAAGGTCTGGCAGCAAGAACAGCAATCTGCATTAACAAAATATCATTTTTTGATAGTAATAAATAATTAAATAGAAAAGTAAACTCGTAAATGTATTGTAAATTAAAACACAATTCAAGTCAACTAATTAGTGCATGGAAGGAACGCAAAATTTTGAGATATATAAAACTGCCATTTTGTGTAATTCGTCTTATTTTCTCAAAACCATGAAACTAAACCATGAAAAAACATTTCCAACAACTCCCTGAAACTACCAAAATATAGAGAAAAACAACAAAACATGTAAGAAAATATTAGATAAAACCACTTTGTTGGACATTGAAGTGCATATTTCCATAGAAAAGATGTGGCCAACAAAAATTGAAGGGAATGAATAGAAATATAGATTTTGCAATTGTAAAAAAACCTTGCAGCTCCATTTTGGATTTGCGAAGATTTAAGTTTGTTAGTCTACACGTCTACAAATAACGCAGCTTCTTTCATTCATATGGCGTCATGAGGGTTACACATTATTTGTTTCAAACAACTCGGCGTAAAAGCCATCATCTGCAATTCCAAACCAAGCATTCCAGGCAAAGTGTGTTTTAGCGCTTTGTTCTCAGCTGACAACTCGTATAGCTGAAGAAAGCGTTGATAGGCATAGCGCCTGGAACGCTTGATGGGGAGTTCCAGCTTTCCTGTGTTTAACACCTCATAATCTTCCCAAATCATTTCACCCCCGCCCTCATCCCTTAACCGTGGATATGAAAATTGGAAATTATGATTTCTTCAGCGTTAATATAATTGAAAATTACATACAATAAAGTTTACTAAAAACTGAACATCAAATGAAACACACAAACACACCCACTTGATTCTATGCAAAAAATAAGGAACACAGAAACAAACAGAAAGACAAGATTGTAGTATATAGAGCTGGTTTTAAATATATTGAGTTCACGAGTAAATAAAGAAAACACAGATCGTAAAAGTAAATAAAAACTCATTTGAATAAGCATAAAAAGTAATGAAAAGTGGTTGTCATTTTGATTTAATTGAAAAAGTTTGCATGCATTTGGCGAAGGCGCAATACAGGGCCGTCGAGGTAAATCCGGAAAACATTTCGAAAGCTCTGGAATAGTAGCGTTAACACGTTGAGTGCCATGTGAGTCCAGGTTGGTCTCACAGTGCGAAGAGACTTTCAGGCCTCGTGGTGACACTTGGTCTCACGGTATAATGTGTGAGATTTCGGTTTGTGCTGATGCAGCTGCTTCATAGAGGCTATTAGTAGTAGTGTATTGACGCCATACTAGAGCTATTGCATTGTTTATGCTGCTTGGCCTATGGGTATGAGACCAATGTTGCATCATATGGCCTATTCAAAAAGTGATTAAAATTAACGGATTTTTTTACATGAATTCATTAAGAAAAAAAATAAAAAGTAAATAAACTCACTTCAAGTACATTAACATTTTTACATCAATTTATTGAATTTTGTGTTATTTATGGCAGTCAAAGAAACATTAAAGACAATAGTATTTTTCACATGCTACGCATTTCAATGTGGTTTGCGGTGTTTTCCTGGTAGCCTGTTCTCTACCCGACTCTTCACCGACGGCGCTTTGATCCACCGAGGTCTTCCAATCTGTGAGCTTTTGGTTCTGGTACGTCCAATTCATGATCCTTTTCGAATAAACTTTCAACAATGTTTTTCTTGAATTCCGTTATTGATAGTTTTTCATTGGTTACTTCTTTATAAGCCACAAAAGCATTCACTAAAACCGTTCCTGTTATTAGTTCTATGGCAAGTCATTTCAAAGAACGGCGAAGACAGGTATTGTAAGATTTCATTTGGTCAGATACATCTATGTAGGATTTGTATTTGTTATATTCAACTACATTTTTTGGTTTCAATGCTTCTCGTTGTCTTTGTTTTACTTTTATCATTTTTTCCCCATACTTCGTACTTAGGACAAGAACGTCTCTTTTGTCTTTCCACTTTTGAACCACAATATCTTCCTTACATTCCATGGATATAAATTCTCCTATCATCAGTTTTCTTTGAATTAACTCTCTTGGGTTAAATTTTCGGTTTGATCGCAGAGTACCAATCAAATGCGTTTTACGTTAAAGTAAAGTTATGTATTTGCCAAGCTAACAGACGTATAATAGTTCTCTGTATAAAGTGTACGACCCTGTACTTGTATACTTTTCCATAAGGTCCATGACAACTTTAGATGGTACACACATGTTTTCATCCTTCGATTTTCCACAGTATAACTTGAAATCATAGGTATACCCGTATTCCAAGCACAGCTTGAATAGTTTAATTCCAAACTAGTGTCTTTTCTTCCACGAAAGGGCACAAGTGTTTCATCGATACAGACATATTCAGATGGAATAATATGTTGCTCAAATGATTCCCGAAGTCTTTCTATTAATGGTGAAAGCTTATGTAACCTATTTTCTGTCAGATGCTCATTATTGTTAAAATGCAGAATTTTCAGCAATAATTGAAAACGATTTCTTGGCATTTTGCTGGGCAAGCAATTCTGATAAATCGACTTTTTCTGCCAATATGATTGCAATGAAGGATATGGGCACAACCCCATCCAGATGATTATACCGATAAGTTTTTCAATTTCATTACGATTAGTTGGTGTCAATTTTTGAATACGGGAATTCGGCAAAGAGTCTTTCTGGGTGCATTGAGAAGCATAGCGATTTGTTCCCAGTACCTAAACACAAACAATTTTAGATATTGAATATATCTACCTGCTTCCAATGGCGACAACTTACAGTTAGGTCCAATACATCGTTATTTACAAACAATTTGAAGAAGTCCACTGGCTCTTTATTGTACATGTCGTATAGCTTACTTTAAAAGCCAGAAGACTCTTCGATGAAAGAAAAAGTTTTAAATTTGTTTCCACCTGCAGGATACCAGTCCTTTCGTTTGTGTGAGATCTGTTTGCTATATAATATTTTCAGATACATTTGCTTCTTCATTTTCTTCTTCGGAATCGGAAAATTGCAAATTTTCAATAACACTCGAAAACGTTTGATCAATAGCGTCCATTTCGCGTCTTGAAGTTGATGGTTCATCCTCAGGATTTATTTCTGCTCTTTTTTTACGAGGAGGTGGTTCGCTATATTCACTACAGTCGGAATCACTTGAGCTTGGTTGATATTCATCCGATGTATCATTATTAGCAAACGGATCACTCCTCTCATTTTCCTCATCGGACATATGTACATAAGTTCTTGCCATAACGCAAGTGTATGCTCTTGTTTTTTTTAATAAGACGACATTTTTTTACATTTTCACCGACGCACACAGAATCACTAACTAATTATTCAGTCAAACAATTTGAAATCAAAATAAACGCTAAAGCTTGCAAGCTAAAACATGATCAAAACGGGTTAAAGTGCAAAGAAGAATGTGTGGTGACACGTTGGTCTCATGTGGCACAGAAGTTCTAACGGCCAATCTCCTGGCTCTGTGAGACCAACGTGACATCATAAACAAAAAGTACCGCTATTTATCGAATATTACATATATTTTAAGAAAAATCGGATATTCAGAATTGTTGAACAATATTCTATTGTATTATGTAAAAAACAAATCGTGGCCAGACGAACCCCATTTTTTTTGTTGTATGGTGGCACTCAACGTGTTAAGTTAAAACCGCTGATAAAGGGACATATTTTTAGTGTATTGTTTCCTCATTGACATTGGAGTGCCGGAGTAAGTGCTGGTGAAACGATGAGACGAGCAGGACAGAAGAGCTGCGATACTAGAGTCACTTCGCGCCGGAAAAAGCCTTAAAGCGATGTTGTTGTTGTTGTTTTTAACAGCATTGATAGCCCTGTCAGTGTAGGTATATCACCGGTCTTCTTCGTCTCATCTAGGGGTAGGCCCAGGAAACATGCTGCTTCGACAGGTTGGGTCCAGAGGGAGAGGGAGGGGTGTTAGATGAGTCGGTTTGAGGGGGCATGTGAAGAGGTGGTTAGTGTCGTGCGGGGTACCTTCACATGCCAGACAGCCCTAAAGAGATAATTGAGTGGTTTGGCTACAAAAAAACGCAACCCTGGATGGACCGCGTGGCTGCTGGAAGAGAATATGTGTTTCAGCAGGACTGCGCACCTGCTCACAAGGCAAAGAAGACTCAGGCTTGGCTCCAGAACAACCTACCCTACCACTGGTCACCAGATTTTTGGCCACCTTCAAGCCCAGACTGCAATCATCTTGATTATTACGTGTGGCGCACAGTTGAAGCAAAAGTTAACGCGAAGTCTCATAACACTAAGGACGCTCTGAAGATAACCATCGAGGAAGTGATGACCACAATGGACAAAGAGTAGGTAGCTCGCGCATGTGGGCGCTTCAGGTCCCGGCTGGAGCAGGTAATTGCGCGAGATGGAGGTTACATTGAATAATTTTCAACTATGATATGTGTATGGCATAGACACTGTCACTGAAGCAGTAAAAAGAAGCAGCAGTAAGCACATCTTGAAACTATTAGAGCACAAAAACCATGAGATGACACTGATACCGGAAATGGAACTTAAACCAAGAAGACTAAAGCGCAAAACACCCACAGAACCTTCTCGTATTGTAATATACATTTTTTTTCTTTTCTTTTTATTGAAATGTTATAAATTTTTTATTTACATTACATAAAGATTACACCTAGTATAAGACTAATAAGTAATTTTCATTTCACAATTTGAAGTGTAGCTTAAACAATATTGACAACTAAGTCTTGAGGTTTCTTTCTTTTTAATCTTCTTTTTACAGTTGCTTCATCGCTTAGTACGGAAGCTTCTGCGTTAATGTGTTTTTTTAACTTTTCAGCATGCTGAACTGCACAGAGATTGGTTGTGTCTGAGACGGTTTTTAAAATGTAAATCCTTGTGCAGATCTTCATTACGCACGTACCAGGGAGTTTTAACGATTCCCCTGATTACTCTATTTTGGAGGCGCTGTATAATGTCGATGTTGGTCTTTGCAGTACATCCCCATAATTGAAGACCATAGGTCCACACCGGCTTTAGCACTTGGTTGTAAATGAGGAGTTTATTTTGAGTCAATAGCTCAGAGTTTCTGCCAGTTAGCCATTGGAGTTTTTGCGTCTTTAGATTCAGCTCAGCAGCTTTGATTTTCACGTGCTCTTTCCATTTGAGCTTTACATCTAAAGTCATGCCTAGATACTTTGCACTATTAGCATTTGGCACTATTGCTGACAAAATATGAACTGGTTTGTAGATAATTTTTTTATTAGTAAAATCCACGTGAACTGATTTGGTTTCATTTAGCTTTATGTTCCAATTTTCAGTCCATGTGACTACTTCGTCAATGGACTTCTGCAGTTTCTGGATGGATTCGTTTTCAGTTGGTCCAACAGCTAAGATGCATGTATCGTCAGCGAATGTAGCTATGTACTTTGCACATTTTCGGTACTGGCAGGTCTGCGGTATAGAGTAGGTACAGTACTGGGCCGAGTATGCTGCCTTGTGGTACTCCGGCCAATATTTGTTTTATTTCCGAATACGCCTGCTCTTGCTTTATTCTAAAGTACCTATTTGTTACATACGATTCCAAAATGTCAATGAACTGCAACGGAAGAAGGGCTTTTAATTTACAAAGTAGTCCTTCGTGCCATACTTTATCAAATGCCTGGGCAACGTCAAGGAATATTGGTGAGCAGACTTTATTACTCTCTAGCGCGTCTTCTATTGTTAAGGGTGTCTTTTTAGAGGTTAGGTTTTCAAGTTGGCACTACTTTTTCGTAGATGGTCTTTTTGACAGCTGTCACTTGATTTATGCTCAGTTTGGTTTGCCATTTCATAATGAATAGACTTACACCTGAACAACGTTTGCAAATCGTGCAAATTTATTACGAAAATAATGGTTCGGTTCGCGCGACGCATCGAAGAAAATTTTGTTCAGCGATGAAGCTCACTTTTGGTTGAATGGGTATGTCAATAAGCAAAATTGTCGCATTTGGAGTGAACATAATCCACAAGCCATTGCTGAGACGCCGTTACATCCTCAAAAAGTCACTGTTTGGTGTGCTCTATGGGCAGAGGGAATCATTGGTCCATATTTCTTTAAAAATGAAGCCGGCCATAATGTTATAGTCAATGGAGAGCGCTATAGAGCCATGATTAATGACTTTTTCGTGCCTGAATTGGACGATGTTGATGTGGACGACCTTTGGTTCCAACAAGACGGCGCTACATGCCATACAGCCAACGCAACAATCGATTTATTGAAGGAAACTTTTGGTGAGCGCATTATCTCGCGCCGTGAACCTGTGGCGTGGCCTCCAGGATCGTGCGATATAACACCGCTGGACTATTTCTTGTGGGGCTATGTGAAGTCGCTTGTCTACGCAGATAAGCCCGAGACGATTGACGTCTTGGAAGAGAATATTCGGCGCGTTATTGCTGACATACGCCCCCAATTGCTGCAAAAATTGGTCGAAAATTGGGCCTCTTGGCTGGAATTTATTCGAGCCAGCCGCGGCGGCCACTTGCCCGAAATCATTTTTAAAACATAATGGCAAACCCTTATCTTTATAATAAAACTAAATTCTTGGCCATAACATTAAATTATATACGTTTTATTTCATCTTGAAAACCTAACCTCTAAAAAAAACACCCTTTATGTGTTATCCTGTGTATTTGTTCGACGGTAGAGTGTTTTTCCCGGAAGCCAAACTGATGTGAGGGTATGATGTTTCTACATGCAATTATAGATTTAAGCGTTTGGAGAACAGCTTTTCGAATAGTTTACCCATTACTGGAAGCAGAGCGATTGGCCGGTAAGATGACACATCATTCGGATTTTTGCCTGGTTTAGATATCATTGCTATTTCGGATACTTTCCATTGCAATGGTATATATTTCCAATCTAGGCATGCATTCATTATAAAAGTCAATTTCATTAGCGCCTTAGTTGATATATTTATCAAAAATTCGGTGGTTATTAAGTCGGACCCTGGACTCTTCCTTAATTTTAAATTGGAAATTTCGGTAGCAACTTCATCTATACTGAAACGCTTTATTTTAACGAGCTCTTGTACAGTTGATGGCGGAGTGAAATTTATTGTTTTTCGGTGCGGTTGAAAGATTTTCTGCAGGTGGTTGGCAAATACGTCAGCTTTTTCTGCATCGCTTTTAGCCCAAATGTGAATACCATTTTGCTGTTTTATTGGCGGATTATGTTGAATTGGTCGCTTGACACACGTCATCGCTTTCCAAAGCGAGAAATCACCTGTTTTTTCTGCTGATAAGTTTTTCACAGTGTTTTTTATGATATTGTTTTTATGCTCCTGTTTTTTTCTCTGAGCAATTTTGTTAATCTGTTTAGTTCAGTTTTCTTGGAGGGCACCCTTGTTGATTGCCACTTTTTTCTTACTTTTCTTTTTTCTCCTAATATTTCTAATATTTCTTGTGGATATCTTTGTTGATGGTTATCTCGTGTTTGTTTACTTGCTGGTGTGCTTATCCAAGCTGCTTTCTGAATATGTGTTGTAAGTTTTATTGTTTCGTCTTCAATATCTTCTTCGTTGGTAATTGTGTCGGTATTTTCCATATACGTATCAAGTATATACTTGAAAAAATTCCAGTCGGTCATTTTATTTGAGAGTACGGGACTTCATTCGTTAAATTTTGATTTGCCATTAATATACATAAAAATAGGAGAATGGTATGAGTTCAGGTCTACGCCGTCTTCTACTTGGATGATATGGTTTGGTATTTTTTTGACTACAAAGAAATCTATAACATCGGGGATTTTGTTAGGGTCTGAAGGCCAGTAGGTTGGACTTCCGGTTGAGATAATTTAGCAGCCAAGTTGTTTTGCCGCTTTCATAGTTCACGACCTTTAGTTGTTGTTAGGTGAGAACCCCAGCTTACATGTTTCGCGTTGAAATCTCCACCAATTATGTATCTCCCATTGTAGTTTTCAAAAAGTTTTTTATAGTCTTCTGACTTTAGGTTATGTCTAGGTGGACTGTATAGCGCTATTACTGTTAAATCAGCTTCAGATAGTTTTATACAAACTGCTACTGCTTGGAACTCTGTTAATCTTATTTTTTCATCCTCGAAGTGATGTATGGATTTCTTTATAATCATGGCGCTGCCACCTCTTGCATTTTCTAGGGGATGATTTGAGCAGTACATATTGTAACCTTGAAGTGTAATATACGTTTGCTTAGTTAGGTGTGTTTCGGATATAAGGCAAATATCAATTTTTTCCTTGTGCAGCAGTAGTTCTAACTCATTTTTGTGCTGTATAATACCATTAATATAAAATAAAATATAATAATATAATATAAAATTATAGAAAACTACGTATTAGTAAAATTGTAACTAAATACCACCAAAGACAATAATGTTCTCTTTCAAAGGGAAGGGACATTTTAATTCCAAACCCTAACACCAATTACTTATTGTTAATATAATATTAACAGATCGTAATTTATAATGGAAATAAAAAAAAAAATATGTGTACTCACATTATACAAAGTTAAGTGCAAATAAAATTACTATTGAGTAAATATCCAATAGTTTTGTTTCTAAGTTCAACATTCCGGATTTACCTCGACGGCCCTGTAGATATCCTATAAAGTTGATGCTGCTCGTGTGGATGGCGCGTTTACGTTGGCGGAGCGACCTAATGTCCTTGTGGCAGCATATTTAAACCCTGCTTATTTCGGTTAGCTACTCAGTTGCCGTCATCGATGTCATCTAACGGTAGACCAACGTTCCCACAACAGTCAGATCTACATAACCGTACCGACCCGGATTTATATCCGGTCAAGGACTGTCACTTCAGTAGCATTCCCTGTATATGTGTGGGGAATGTTTATGCTGCTACAACAACAACAACAGCGGTACGCCCAAGAAAGGAGCTGGTGCAACGCGCCGGATTAAAAGATGCCTTAAGGGGGTAAGTGAAGAGATTGTTAGCGTCATGCGGGATCGCTTCTTGATCACCAATACAGGTGTCTCGAGTCAACTGAAGCTAGCAATAGGTTTTGGTTGGTCTCCAACAACGGGATTTCTGAGGTGAATGTTGGTGAAGACGGTAAAAACCTATTAATTAATGCCATTTTAAGGCTGTGGGTATATGGTTTTTATTGTTGTTCTTGTTACTGCTTATGAAGCTCAATATACAGTTGTTGTTGTTGGTGTTGTAGTAGCAGCTTGCTAAAACTAGTCAGTGCAATGTAGTTACCGGCCATCTTCGTCTAGCTCATCTAACGAAGGCCCAAGAAACTTGCTGTTTCGACAGGTTGGGTTCAGAGGGAAAGGGGTGTAAAAGGTGGTTAGTATCGAGCGGAGTGCCTTCCCATGCTCCCAATATACGGTCAAATCCAGTGGTTGTTTTATGTATATCTGGATCTCATCAGTCAATTCGAAGAGATGAATTCTCAGGCTTTTCAGTAGTGGCTCGGCCGTCAGCGGGTGCCAGCTGGAGTGGACTCTTCAACGAGTACTTAAAATATGTAACACTCTGATTCCCATAGATCCTCAAAAAGTTTTTAGAAGTAACAGTACAATTGGAATAGCAGCTTTCAAGCAAAGGTTATCGGGATAAGGGAAGCTCGCAGGATAATCAGTACTAATCTACAACAACTATCAGAAGGACGTACTTTTTTAGATAGTCAAGCAGCTATCTTAGCTTTAAAGTAACCAACAACCAATTCAAAAATCGTCAGATAATGCAAAGAACAATTAAAAGTTATCACTCCCATCTGGGTACCTGGCGATAGGAACATCGAGAACAATGAGAAAGCTGATGAGCTGACAAGAGTATCCTATTGAGTATCCGAAGTGGTAGTTGCTGTTGACAGATGGACCAACACCGATACCTCCAAAGTAATGAAGGAAACGTGGCCAGATTGCAGCAAATCCAGAACTGACGAGCTGTTACGAATTACGTTCTTTATATTTACGTCAACAATAACCGGCCATTGGCCTATCGGAGACCATGCTAAGAAGATGGTCCATGCAATCAAGGATATTCTATGGAGACAGTCTTCCAGTATCTGTGTGAGTGCGCAAGGCTGGATGTTCTACGGCATAGAATGCTGGGAAAATTTACGATGTACAACTTGGTAGAAATTGCAGGAAAGCAAATAGATAATATAGTCAATAGTCAAATGAAGATGGTTTGACTAAATAACGGCAGTGGTTCTACTAGTGGTGTACGAGAAAGGCACATTTTGTGCTAATTGAGTCTGGGGTGTCTCGCTCAGACAGCGAGGAGTTGTTGTTGTTGTAGCAGCATAAACATTCCCCGTGCATATACGAGGAATGCTGCTGAAGTGACAGTCCTTGGCCGCATATAAATCCGGGTCGTTCCGGTTACGTTGAACCGACTGTCGTGGGAACGCAGCGAGGAGTCTTAAACCCCTTTGGGTATCTATCTTCGTAGCCGAATGCGTTGGTGCGTGACTACCATTAGGAATTCGGAGAACGTTGGTTCGAATCTCTCTGAAACACCAAAATGAAGAAAACATTTTTCTAATAGCGGTCGCCCCTTGGCAGGCAGTGGCAAACCTCCGAGTGTATTTCTGCCATGAAAAAGCTCGTCCCCTTATGAGAAAAAACATTAAGATGAATACCAGAAGTAGGAGGAGGAGCTCAGCCAAACACTCAAAAAGGGTGCCCGTGAATGAAAAAAAGGTTGGCTTGCTTGTGATGGCTCCAGAGCCTTGGCTATGCTTGGTTTCACGCTATTCAGGATGTGTTCTTAATACTAACTAATGAAATTGAGACGGAAAATTCTATATCTTTGCCATGTGATTTAACGGTGAACATTGGTTTGTCACAAAGATAGATGACCGAAGCGATATTTCAGTGGTGTAGTTGCACGATGGCCGCTGTAGTCGTAGGAGTTAGTGCGTGATCACCTGGTAGCAGGGCGCGGTTTCGAAACTTAATAAAGGCATGAAGCACCAAATGATGGAAAAAGTTTTTTCTAATAGCGGTCGCGCCTCGGCAGATAATGCCAAACTTTCGAGTACATTTCTGCTAAGAAAAAGCTCCTCATAAAAAAACATTTGTTGTTCGGCGGTGGCGTGAATCTGAAACTGTTCCGATTTGTGGGAGAATACCAAGGCACATACCATATTTTTTAAGTGATGGCATCGAAGGTCAAACCGCTGCCGGACAAGACTGTGTATTATCTCCGCTTTCGTTGAACTTAGTCCAGGACCTAGTAATTCTAGTAATCCTGTGCGGTTAACAGGCCTTTCCTGGGATTTGAGTGGTCGCCTTTAGACTATGCGGACGATATTTGGCTGCTGTCATACAAGAACTCATATATCAACAAAACTATAAGCTGCAGCATGCACGGGACTAAAATCAACGTCGCAAAAACAAAGATAATCAACATCAATACCGTCGAAACCCGTGTTCTACAGATTAACGTTTTTTGGTGAGACGATTGGGAGGTTGACAGTAGCAATGCGTCTACCGCAACGCTCGATTAACAACCACATCAGGGAACTCCTCGAAACGATCACTAAGCTACACTCGAGAGCTCGGGAAGAAGCGAAAAGCAAGGAAGCCAAGGGGAACGTTCTTGGAAGTGAAATGGCCTGAAGGAGCACCGAAAAGAACACGCGACGACAAACAGCCGAGCAGAAAAACGCCACCCAAGAAAAGCAAAACCCCACACGAGGAAGAGCACAAAGTGGTAGCAAGTGCAGGCAAAGTAGAGAGTAATGCCAAGAGAACAAACGGGGATATGGAAAATGGCTGGATGATTGTCAAGCGCAAACCAGTCAAAAAGAAAGTGGCAAATAAGCCACCCCCGAGGCCGGATGCGATTGTCATTGCGCGTGCTGGAAGCATGATATACAGTGACATTCTCAGGGTGGTTAAAAAGGATGATGCTAAACACTGGGAGAAAAAACACTTTCGAGGTGAATGGTCGTGCATCAATAATCGGCATCACTTACGCCAGCAGTGCTCTAGTACGATCAGCAAGCTGACAAGTGTGACACAGGCAGTGACTACCTCGCCATTAAGGTGGACTTTTCCCATGGAAAAGAAGCCGTACAGAAAAAACAAAACAAGGGCTGGAGGGTGGGGACACTTGACGAAGAAATGTTCCAAATTTTTGCTTGAAGAGAACCCGATTAGCATCAATGATGCAATATCGCTATTCTTCTGGATAGCCAAGCTGCAATCCAGGCACAGGATTCGGCTACAATAACCTCTAAGTTGGTAAAACAAAGTAGGAATAGCCTTACCTCCTTGAAACCCCTAACTGTAGCCTAACCTGCGTTCCGGGACATCGGAACATTGAAGGTAACGAAAAAGCAGATGAACTGGCAAGAGGGGAATCTGCCATGAATAACGCTCTTGCGGAATCGGTATTCACACCAATGGGTGCAATCAAGAATACAATTTTCTCAAATAGGCATCCCTAACAACACACTTTGTCACTTTAAATTTCCTCTGTGAATGCCCTGCCTTATGGAAATAGAGAATGTCAACTCTTGGCAAACCACTGTTCGAGAGTCTCGAACAACTGTCTGGCTTAGACGTCAACAACAGAATAAGGTTCCTAACTAAATAACCGTTAAACAAGTTGGTAGCGAAGATGCGGCAACAAAATGGTGCGGAAGCGCTAGTTGGATTCTGGATGAATGACCACTTTAACCAACCAACCAATTTTACAATTAATATATTTTAACCTTTTTTCATTATGGTCGAGTTTTCGCAGAGTTTTCGCAAATAGACATGATGTAAAGGAGGGGTTTATGGTAATAATTCAATCATATCTGTAAACTTTTTGAATGGGCCTGGAATGATGATATAAACCTGTTAGTACTCGTATTAAATTTATAATTACTGTAGTCTTCCCGGGCGAGAGCAATAAATTTAGTGATTTAAAATTCTCATTCCCCTCTAATGAAGTTTTATAGAACATTGTAAAGGGTGATTAGATTAGAGGTACTTTTTCTAACAGTGTTTTTTTTAAATTACGCGTGACTACTGTCAAACTAAATACATAATTTTTTTCAGCATTCGTTGACATTTCATTATGGAAAGACTCCCGCCTCAAAAACGTTTATAAATCGTACGGATGTATTACGAAAATCAAGTCTCTGTGAAACGTGTTCATCGCGCGCTCCGGCCAACCTATGGTGTTCAGTGATTAGACCCATTTTTGGCTTAAGGGGGGCCTCTTATCAGTGGCTTCCAAAAAAGGTGTTTTTTCTCAATTTTTTTTTTCGAGGCGAAAAAAGCGACACACAGGAATAATCTTTTGCATTTATTTGAAGGCATGTCGAGAGGCGACCGCTATTAGAAAAATGTTTTTCTTAATTATGGTGTTTCACCGAGATTCGAACCTACGTTCTCTCTGTGAATTCCGAATGGTAGTCACGCACCAACCCATTCGGCTACGGCGGCAGCCGTTGAAAAGCTTTAGAAGACATTAAATACCACAAATTTTGGTGGCATAAGAAATAATATATTGGTAGTCGAAAAAGTCTTTTCGTATTTCTAATCAAACTTCAACTCATTTTTTTTATATTTATAACGAACTTTATTAAACCAAATATGTACCATTTTGGTCGACCACCTTTTGCCATTTTTCTTCTAGAGACATTATTCCATCAGTGTAAAACTTTTGTGGTTTCTCGGCGAAAAACTGCGACAATTAATTTTCACAGGCTTCTCTTGAAGCCAACTTTACTCCATTAAGGGAGTTCTGCAATGACCGAAACAAATGGTAGTCCGATGGTGCAAGGTCAGGGCTATATGGTGGATGCATGAAAACTTCCCAGCCAAGCTCTCCCAGTTTTTGCCGAGTCAGCAAAGATGTGTGTGGCCTAGCGTTGTCCTGATGGAAGACGACGCCATTTCAGCTGATCAGTTCTGGCTGTTTTTTTTCGATTGCCTGCTTAAATCTCATCAGTTGTTGACAGTAAAGTGTAGAATCAATCATTCGAGCAGGCTGGAGCAGCTCATAGTGGATGATTCCTTTCCAATCCCACCAAACACACAGCATAACCTTTCGAGGCGTCAATCCTGGCTTTGCGACCATTTGTTGAGCTTCACCACCCTTGCACCATGATCTTTTTCGCACATTATTGTCTAATTCGGTCCACTTTTCGTCTTCTGTTACCATTCGCTTTAGAAATGATTCGATTTCATTTCGTTTCAGCAAAGCATCGCAGATGTTAATTCAGTCCATTAAATTTTTCACAGACAATTCATGTGGTACCCAAACATCGAGCTTCTTTTTGTAACCAGCCTCTTTTAAATGGTTCAAAACCACTTGATGATGAATTTTTAGTGCCTTGGCGATGTCATGGCAGCTAATGTAACGGTCCTGGTTAATTTTTTCCATAATTTCATCGATTTTTTCAACGATAGGTCGACCGGAGCGAGGTGCATCTTTCCCATCGAAATTTCCAGAACGGAAGCGAGCGAACCATTGTTGTGCTACACGAACTGATACAGCAACGTCTCCGTAAGATTCACAAATTTCATTGGTGGCTTGCGTGGCATTCTTCCCTTTTTTATAATTACAAAAATTTCAAAATATAGCGAATTTCTTCA
This sequence comes from Anastrepha ludens, assembly GCF_028408465.1. Classification (NCBI taxonomy): domain Eukaryota; kingdom Metazoa; phylum Arthropoda; class Insecta; order Diptera; family Tephritidae; genus Anastrepha; species Anastrepha ludens. Next base: position 107,049,271 of record NC_071499.1, read on the forward strand.
TTATTTTCAGTCATTTTTGAACAGCTATAACTTTTTTATAACTTCTCCGAATTTAATTTTGTTTTCTGGTAAAATGAAGCTTAAAATGTCACCTTTCTAACACCATATGATTGGCAGCACTGGTATTTTTTCCCACCAAGAAGCAGTGTAAAATTAAAAGACGAAATTCTTTTTGATCAATTGTTTTGAAAATAACAAAAGTAGCGTCACTCTTAGCCCAATAACTCTCGAACTAATGAATAGAATATTATGAAATTTTAACAGCTGTCTTTCTAAGGTTAGAACTAACTGAAAAAGAGGTGAATGCATTAAAACTAGTGCCATCTATGTGTTAGGCCCGAGACTTTTCAGTCCATGTGATATGTCACAATTCCACGGAAATGTACAAGTAAAAACATAAATAAATAATTAAGTACTATTCACGAAATGACTTAAAATTATTCTATGGTTTAAATCAACCTTTTTTAAATTTTTGACTACCTTTTCAGAAAGGCGATAAACTTATACGCTTCTTCCCTTACCTCCAAATTGAATCAATGCATTAAACAGCATCTGAAATACTAAAGGAACTACCCGATACTATAATAAACTACATTCGAGACCTCTTCAACGGAATAATTAGGTTACAATACTTCCCAAAAGCATGGAAAGTTGCACAAGTTATAGCGATCCCCAAGCCAAACAAGAACGCCACTGTTGCTAGCTCGTACAGACCAATTAGCTTGCTGCCCATCCTCTCTAAATTGTTTGAGAAAATACTGCTTGACAGAATTGAGCCGATTCTAAAACAAAAAGACGCTATCCCCTCACACCAGTTCGGTTTCCGAAAACAACATTCAACTGTGCAACAGAATCACAGAGTAGTCAACAAAACTACAGACAACTTCGATAAGAAGATATATTGCATTGCCGTGCATTTGGACATCGCGAAAGCTTTTGACAGAGTATGGCACAAAGGACTTCTATATAAGCTAAAAACCATTTTACCACTTAACATATTTAATATCCTTAAAAGCTACATGACTTATAGACACTTCTTCATAAAATATGACAGTGAGTGCTCTATTATCTTGACGGTGTCTGCTGGAGTACCTCAAGGAAGCGTACTGGGTTCCATACTATACTTAGTATACACAGCAGATATACCAACGCCAACTACTCGAGGATCAATGATAGCTACATTTGCAGACGACACAGTTTTAATGTCAGCTAACCACAATGAAGAAGGTTAGGTTAGGTTAGGTTAGGTTGAAGCGGTTGTCTTGTGGGACACAATCAGGCTCATAGCCCATTGCGATGCCGCGTGGGGGAGCTTTCCCTATTTCTCCTAAAACCATTGTGCGCTTTTTAAAAATTTTAGAAGATCTGCTATTTCTGTGGAACTGAGATCTTCCAATTCGTTAAAAAATTGCTTGCCTAGAATAGCAAATCTCCGTTTGGATAGAGCAGGACAATGGCACAGAAGGTGGAAGATTGTCTCCTCCTCTTCCTCATCAAGACAACTTCTACAGAAGTCGTGTGCTTGCACACCCATCCTTTGGGCGTGCCTACCTATTAGGCAATGTCCCGTTATGACTGAAATCAGTGTGCTAAGATTGTGTTTATTTTGGCTTAGCAAAGATTCTGTGCGTTTAGCACTAAGAGTCGGCCACAGTTGATTGGCGATTTTGCAGGTGGCTACATTGCGCCAACTTTCGTTTGCTTTCCTTACGATTTCTTCAAGGATAAGTAGCTTACATGTTTGTAAGGGAATGCCTATGTCATTGTCTATGCACTCATCGGTCAACTTGGTGCCGAGTCTCGCTAGTTCATCGGCTCTACAGTTACCTTCAATGTCGCGATGGCCAGGAACCCATATTATCCTTAGGCGAAATGACTCAGCCATCTCGTTAAGAGATGTGCGGCATTTCATGGCTACCTTGGAGGTTGTCGACTGTTTTGTGAGGGATTTTATCGCCGCCAGAATGTAGATGCCATTTCCGGATATCGCATCACACTGTACCAGTGTCGCGGCTTTCGTTATTGCCATCAGTTCGGTCCGAAAGACACTACAGTAGTCGGGGAGCCGAAAACTGAAGGAGATCCCCAGATGCTCGGAGTATACAATGAAGAAGCAGCAACAAAAACACTGCAAGATACGCTATCAGCTACAACACAATGGTTTGAAGAACGGGGAATTGAGGTCAATAAAGACAAAACACAATATGTAATATACGCGAAGAGAAAATCTGCAAGATATCCAATCCAAATTAACGGGGAAGACATAAAAATACACTCAAGTGCAAAATACTTAGGCATAACGATTGACTCAAAACTCACATGGAAAAAACACATACTGAACAAGAGAAACGAGATGAAAAACAAATTCCGACAACTCTATTGGTTACTAGGAAAACAATCAACCCTAAGCTTATTTAATAAACAAATGATGTACAAATCAATAATCAGACCGACTTGGACCTACGGACTAGAAATTTGGGGGACTGCCAGTAAATCAAACCTACAAATCATTCAGAGAAGTCAATCTAAGATGCTAAGGACAATCACAAACGCAAATTGGTACATAAAAAATGACGATATTCACCGTGACCTCGGCATAGACACAGTCACTGAAGCAGTAAAAAGAAGCAGCAGTAAGCACATCTTGAAACTATTAGAGCACAAAAACCATGAGATGAGACTGATACTGGAAATGGAACTTAAACCAAGAAGACTAAAGCGCAAAACATCCACAGATCTTGCTCGTACTGTAATATAAAATAAAATATAATAATATAAAATTATAGAAAACTATGTATTAGTAAAATTGTAACTAAATACCACCAACGACAATAATGTTCTCTTTCAAAGGGAAGCGACATTTTAATTCCAAACCCTAACACCATTTACTTATTGTTAATATTAACAGATTGTAATTTATAATGAAAAAAAAAACAAAAAAAAAAAAATCAGTTAACAAATTTTACACCACCTTTCATTACTGAACCAAGAAAAATGTATTTCTCTTAATTTTTTTCGCCACTCATTTTGAAGAGTACTATGAGCCCTCGAATTGTTAAATTATTATTTATTATTTTCAAATTAGTTCTGAATACAAATGCACATTCGCTCATTAACAGTCTTTAAAATTAGTAGATAATTTTTGTAGGTGTACTAGTTTTTCTTCTAACGCTGTAAACTACCTAACTTTTGATGTTCAAGTCGGTGAATTTAATGACTCCCCATACACACAACTAATCAAACCGATCACGAATAAAGCACCCAGCTCAACTTTGTAGATACAATAAACCCTTTAAGTAGTAAACATATGACTCACATTGCTATAAAATGCATGTATGTATGTACTTACATATGTACCTATGAGTTTATACATTTCACGCCAATTTGAAACAAATAATTTGCTATGGACTTAATAGAGCCTTAATTTATGATAACCAGCCATTTAATTGCAAACCATTTTTGTTGCACTGTTTTCATTATTATCTTTTAATTTCTCCCTCCCTGTGGTTGAAAGCGCGATGCACGATGCACATGAATTTGCATATACCTACACGTACGTGTGTATGCACTTATACTCATAAATATTTACACTTGCTTAACCTTGCAAATGGCAGTAATAAATTGTGTGGTTCAATTAAATTTTATGACTTTTGATGAGCAGCAACAAAACCTTAATTTGATTTTCATCAACAATTTCACAGCATTGGCAGTACGAAATTTTTCCCACCGTAATTTAAAAGCCTCATCACCATGGCACGTAAGGTACCAAGTTCGATTATAAGCACAGTTATGTATGTACGAGTGTATTCCTAGCTATGGGCGCGGCTAAAATTGATTAGTGAAGAGTTTTATGTGGGTACATGTATGTATGTATGTATTTATTTAAATACATAAATAATGTACTTAGTTCTTAGAAAGTTATTTTTGGGAGGTTATGCAGTGATATTTCAGCGGCCTGGCTAGCTAGCTTTAAAGTCTAGTTGAAGCGAAGCAGGTCGTTTAATCGAACTATCGACATATCTTCAGTCGTTTCTTTCTCGCCAGTCGTGCTTTCTCGTGCTAACAGGCGTCAGTTGGACACACCAAGAGAAGCCAAGCCCTTATCCACCTGATCTTTCTAACGCAGAGGATGGCCTCCTCTTCCTCTGCTACCGCCAGCTGATACCCAATCGAATGCTTTCAGAGCCGGGGCGTTTGTATCCATTCGGACGACATGAAGCCAGCCAACGTAGCCGCTGGATCTTTATTCGCTACGCTTTGTCTATGTCACCGTGAAGCTCACACAGCTCATTGTTCCACCGATACTCGTCGTTTCCAACGTGCAAAGGTACAAAAATTTTGCGCAGAATCTTTCTCTCAAACACTAGAAGCTTCGCTTCATCGGACGTTGTCATCGTCCACGCTTTACTACTCAGTTGTCTACTTAGTCCAAAATTGCACTTGTTGCCAAGAGAGACTCTCCGTCGGATTGCAAGGTTGACATTGTTGTAGGTGTTAATGAGGGTTCTTAAATAAACGAATTCTTCCCACTAGCTTTCGCTTATTCTTCCTCTTCTTTTTGTTTGATTTATATTCTGTACTCTCGCCACGTCACATTTTTGAAGGCACACTCTGCATTCTATAGTTTCTGTCACAGCAGGTCGAGATTCCCGTAGATGAAGTTTGCGCTAGCAAGTAATTCATTTGGTGTGGGGACAGAAACAAAGGGAAGCAAATGATAGGAAGGTTTGTTTGCCAAAACCGGCGCCATTGTATTATCGAACAAAGAACCACACATCTGGTACCTCTCTCAGCTGTTTTAGGACTGAGCTGACCTAGTGAAAATATTGAAGGCGCATAGCCGCTCGTCGGATGTATTAGCATCTTGAGGGATTGCCAAACTTCTCCATCCATCATACTACCACCAACATTCTCAAAGGTAGATTGTTCTACACCATCTAAAGCGGCAAAACTGGAACTTTTATCTGTGTCTATATTCCGAATTATACTGATTGCTTACTTCTCGTTGTGGAATAGAGTATTAGCAATTTATTAAAACTCGTGAATTCAGCATCGCGCACCATCCGAAATCACTGTCCCCATACAATCTCACCAAGGATCTATATATTTTTTTCCGTTGATTAACCAGTGAACCTAACATAAGCTAATTTCAAAGAAATCTGAGATGTCACCGCAAGTATTTATTTCCACTTTTATTTTATTTATTTACTACGCTCGTATAATTTGCCTTACAGACTAGAAAAAATATCAGATATAAATAATTAAGAATTCCATTTAAGGTACAAATTAAATAATTAAATGAAGAATCTTCATTGAAGCCGAATAAGGCAAAGAAAAGTTTGGCTGGTTTGAGTTATATAATGCATTTCCCATAGTGCTCGCTTTCAAACTTGGTTTTGAAGTTTTGCCCATGAAAAGAGTAAACATTTCGAAGATTCCTTTTTGGAAGACTCCTTCTGAAGCTTATCCTCTCAAGTAAATTTTCGTTTGATTTTATTTAAGTCTATGATCACAAAAACCTTACAGACTATTTATAGATAAATAAATTTACTTAAAAGTAAGTCTTACATCCTAGAGCAAGTGGGAGCTATTATGAATAACAGGACACAATTCTCGAATGGAAAAGAAATCTTCACTTAGCGAAATTGACGTCGAGTAGTGTGGAGATCCCATTTAACTCAGTAAGAGCCTTCGTAACAGGGGCAAAGTTATAGTAGTTTTATTTGACTGTTTGGCGTTAAATGGATAGTAAAACGTTAAACCACAAATAACATCGAACACAAACATCAAGGACTGAAAGGTACGTCTATTGGAAAGGGAATCCAGATTTATTAACATGCACCGAGCACTATTGGATGGCAGTGTACCAGAGAAATGAAGAGCTTGCAAGCAAAAATTTCGTTGTTCAATTCTATTTGAATAAGGGGCAGAAATTGGATTCCAAACCAAAGATGCATATTCGAGCTTAGATCGAACTAGCGAGTTATATAAGTAGGCGCAATCGAATTGCGTTTCTAAAGAGCTTAGGTTAATTAACATTAGCCCTGAGTCATAAGACCGAACAAGAGCTCCAAACCGGTACGAACGCAATGCGAATTTGAGAAAAACTCTTTGAATGCGTTCAATTCTATCTACCGATAATTGGTTCTATGGTCTCCTAATTATTACTGCATATCTTAAGTGAGAACGAACAAAATCGTAAAAAGCAGTTTAAAACTATGCGGGTCAGAAAATTCGGAATGTTACGTCGAATAAACGAGAACAGATTGTGATTTCAACAAAATTTAATTTATATGATAATTCAAGGAAGATTTATTACATCCGCAGAGTCCTTGGTAATTGCAAAAACCTTCTGATTACCGTTGTAAAGGAAATATTATAATTGATAAAAATTTCAAGTAAAATAGGACTCCCTTGAGGAATATCTGAGGAAGCCATAAGAGGGTCCATAGCACCAAGGCACATCTACAAGGTAGATTAATGACAAAAATGGCGTGTATTTTGTTGTTGCATGGATTCTCTACAATGTCAATTTGAAATGTCAAATTTATCCGTGACAAGAATAAAGTAAAAGGCAAACAAAGTTTGACAATTTAAAGAACGCATAAAATTAGAAAAGAGGTAGCACCAGTAGAACAGCTCCTACCTTGCTGATGTGCCTTGCATAGAACATCTGTGCGTTGAATATGATTTAATTCAGTCTAAGAACTATGAATGGGACCTTAAATAAGCTAACATATTTTTTAAAATCGTGCGTAATCATTATCAAATACATAGGAAAAACCGCTGAAAATGAAGATTTACAAAATTCACTAAAAACTGCTTAACGACACATTCAAATAGTTTTGAGTTCGAAATCGGCCGATACTTCCGAATAACATTTTTACTACCACTTTTGAAAACAGCTCTGAGTATAGTTAGGTTTCAGTTGTGGAGTGAATGAAAATACTTGATGGCACGGACTTATTCCAAAAGGAAAGGCTAAGGCCGGACAGTCTTCAAATAAGATAACCGTTAGCTGATCTGCATGCGTTTGCGAAGAAGGTTTATAATGTCTTCAGATGAAATATAAAGAGCCCCAAAATTAAGAATGGCCGAAATGGAGAAATTAAGTCAGCCGCCGTAGCCGAATAGGTTAGTGCGAGACTACCATTCGGATTTCAGACAGAACGTAGGTTCGAATCTCGGTGAAAGACCAAAATGAAGCAAAAGTTTTTCTAATAGCGGTCGCCCCTAGACAGGCAATGGCAAACCTCCGAGTGTATTTCTGTCATAAAAAATATCTGCCACTCGGAGTCGGCTTGAAACTGTATTGCGTTTGGCCATGAAAGGAAAACGTTTTGTGTCCGTATAGTCCATCCAAAAGACATGCACCGACATCCTGAAGGACATTCCGGTCAATGACCTGAAACACTCTTTCGAGTTTTTAGATCGCGCAATAAAGTTTATCCAGGCCACTTTGAATAAATAAACTCGAAGTTATCAGAACAAAGCTCCAGTCGTTTCTATTTTAGCTCAGTCTTGTTTATTTTGGATTTCACCTTGTATAAATCATTCCAAGGTATTCTTAACTGATGTGCTTAAAATTTATCAAAACTGAATGTCGTTTATGCTGTAGGTCTTCCTGATATCTACTAGAAATAATATCTGGTTCAGCAAATAGAGGAAACACTTTATTACAAACCAAATGACTTCGCCGTGTATTTTTAGAAAGAAATAATAAATAAAAAAGAAATAATTCAGCAAACTACACTGGTTATTTATGCAAATAAAACCGGTTAACAGGTTCGATCTATATTTACTCTCTTTTAAATGGCTCCCAAATGCTACAAATCAAATTATTCCTACAATCCATACGATTAAAAACCAGAAATGGCTGAATTAAATTAACTTCGAAATTGGCATAACTGTTTTGCGCAATGCAATTATATATACATACAGACTTATATATGTATATGGGTGAGTACATCTAGTACATGAACACATTGCTCTACTTTAGCTGCCTCAAAATAGCACACGAATACTCGTAAGTAGTGAAAAAAGTAATAAATATTCAACACCCTTTATTGGATATTTCGCTCCCTTTAGCTCCTCTTCCTATTTGTGGTGCCAGCCTCAATGGTTTTCCACAAATGGAGGGACAGTTTTATTTACCCTTCGAACTGCAGCTAGTTTTTTATAAGGCAGAAGTACCCTCGGAGGTTTGTCATTGCCTGTCTATTATTTTGGTATTTAATGCCCGGGGTTACGCACCAACCGCCTACGGTGGCCGCCAAATCTAATTGTACTAAACGAAAAAAAATAAAATATTTGATTCCAATTAGATTTCATCTGGAAACACAAGAAATACTGCATCATCACATGTGATCCTAAATTCACTTATAAGTTTAGCAACCAACTCCCACTTCCATTGTTCGCGGAGCAGTGTTAACGTATCATCTAACAGCCAGTCATACTTTACAAAAGCATTACCGTAAGGAATTTTATGTCGATTTCGCTAAGTGAAGATTTATTTCCATTCGAGAATTGTGTCCTCTAGGATGTAAGATTTAATTTCAAGTAAATTTATTTATCTATAAATAGTCTGTAAGGTTTTTGTGATCATAGACTTAAATAAAATGAAACGAAATTTTACTGGAGAGGATAAGCTTCAGAAGGAGTCTTCCAAAAAGGAGTCTTCGAAATGTTTACTCTTTTCATGGGCAAAACTTCAAAACCAAGTTTGAAAGCGAGCACTTTGGGAAATGCATTATATAACTCAAACCAGCTAAACTTTTCTTTGCCTTATTCGGCTTAATGAAGATTCTTCATTTAATTGTTTAGTTTGTACTTTAAATGGAATTCTTAACTATTTATATCTGATAATTTTTCTGGTCTGTAAGGCAAATTATACGAGCGTAGTAAATAAATAAAATAAAAGTGGAAATAAATACTTGCGGTGACAACTCAGATTTCTTTGAAATTAGCTTATGTTAGGTTCACTGGTTAATCAACGGAAAAAAATATTTAGATCCTTGGGAAGATTGTATGGAGACAATGATTTCGGATTCTGCGCCATTATGAATTCACGAGTTTTAATAAATTGCTAATACTCTATTCTAAAACGAGAAGTAAGGCAATCAGGATAATTCGTAATATAGACACAGATAAAAGTTCCAGTTTTGCCGCTTTAGATGGTGTAGAACAATCTACCTTTGAGAATGTTGGTGGTAGTATGATGGATGGAGAAGTTTGGCAATCCCTCAAGATGCTAATACATCCGACGAGCGGCTATGCGCCTTCAATATTTTCACTAGGTCAGCTCAGTCCTAAAACAGCTGAGAGAGGTACCAGATGTGTGGTTCTTTGTTCGATAATACAATGGCGCCGGTTTTGGCAAACAAACCTTCCTATCATTTGCTTCCCTTTGTTTCTGTCCCCACACCAAATGAATTACTTGCTAGCGCAAACTTCATCTACGGGAATCTCGACCTGCTGTGACAGAAACTATAGAATGCAGAGTGTGCCTTCAAAAATGTGACGTGGCGAGAGTACAGAATATAAATCAAACAAAAAGAAGAGGAAGAATAAGCGAAAGCTAGGGGAAAGAATTCGTTTATTTAGGAACCAGCATTAACACCTACAACAATGTCAGCCTTGCAATCCGGCAGAGAGTCTCTCTTGCCAACATGTGCAACTTTGGACTAAGTAGACAACTGAGTAGTAAGGCGTGGACGATGACAACGTCCGATGAAGCGAACCTTCTAGAGTTTGAGAGAAAGATTCTGCGCAAAATTTTTGTACCTTTGCACGTTGGAAACGACGAACATCGTAGACGGTGGAACAATGAGCTGTGTGAGCTTCACGGTGACATAGACAAAGCGTAGCGAATAAGGATCCAGCGGCTGGGTCATGTCGTCCGAATGGGCACAAATGCCCCGGCTCTGAAAGCATTCGATTGGGTACCAGCTGGTGGTAGCAGAGAAAGAGGAAGGCCTCCTCTGCGTTAGAAAGATCAGGTGGATAAGGACTTCGCCTCACTTGGTGTGTCCAACTGGTCCCGGTTATCACGAGAAAGAAGAGACAGGCGCGCTTTGTTAAACTCGGTCAAAATCGCGTAAGCGATTATCGCGCCAATTAAGAAGAAGAAGAAGTGGAAAGCCAAAGATATGGAATAAATCGCACATACACATTTGCACACAAAAAGGTTTGTTTATTTTCTGTACTCTCATCCCTCAATAATGAAATTCTCCACAAATAAAATAGCAGTTTTCGGAAACCGCTGCTGTGCCGCACATAAATCAAATTTATCATCGGTCAACTCTTCTACTTTAGTTGGAAACTGGCACAGATCGGTTTGGTAAATGTTGCAGTAATATAGCAGTTTGTGTGGCTATTAGGGGAATAGAAACTTTCACAACTTCAGTCCTTTCAGATCCGTCTGTTAAAAAGTTGTAAGTGTGTCGATTGAATCGCTACGCTTTCTTTCCCCCTTCTTGCTTTGTTATGGGCCCTTGCGGCTCCTTTTTGAAGCTGCCCTGAGTAACGACGCAGGATGAGATGCCTTTCAAATCTCGTGTGTTACTATGGCCGTATGGTGGGGGTTTTTAAAAATTATGTTTCTCTTAACCTCAGCGATGACTTCCTGAGCAGAATCTTGCAATTAAGGTTAAATAGGCGTAGGTGCGTAATTTTTTTACTGCCATTGCGAAACTGCTGCACAAGACCCATTTCTGTGCACCTTCCAATTTTCTGGCTTACGTCTTTTCATCTACTGTCCTCGATCAAACCCTTCTAGTGCAGGATTATATCAGTTAAGTAGACCCAGTGTGAGAAGTGGATATACCAAGAATTTTATGAAGCATTTGCTGCAGCTTAACGCAATCTAGAATTCCATGATATTGGATGCTCTACGAGTGAATGGTACGAAATCCCTTTATTGGAGGTAGAACAAGCGCGAGTTTTGTGTTTCTTTTGTGAGAAGTAGGTACTAAGTCCGGCTTGTTTGGATTCATATCTGGATTTGTTCATATGAAGAATGCCAAATCATAAAGTGCGCAGATATTTCGAAACCCAAATGCAAATTACTCAATATTGAATAGCTTTACGAAAGTTAAGAATGGGTTAATCCTCTGGCGATGTTACTTACGAGAGCAAAAAACTTCTACTAAGCGCAAACGGGTGTTCCTGGACTTGCGTGGCGGTTAAATCGAAAGATCATTCACTTGAGACATCAATGTTGTGGACGTGTTTCACAATCTCATGGCCAGTGTCATATAAATCTGCTGTGTGAACTAAAAAAAAAGTGTTATACGCCTTAAGGAGTGTTATACGCCTAGCGAGGATTTGCGTGTTCGGAAAATTTCCTATTAGTTAATTAAAATAATAAAACACTAGACTTTGTTTTTTTTAATTCTTGCTTGTTAAATTTATTTATTTACTGTATGGACTGCATGTCATTTTAAAAATTCAAAGATTAAGTAGAAAACAGTAGCCGGCACAACCATTTCCTTAGGACATCTACAATCAGTTGCCGCTGGATAATTAGCACATTTACCATGGTAATCTAAAGCCATTTTCCTTTGCCTTTGCAATGAAGCACTCACGCAACGCTTCAACGCTTTCGCACCTGCAAATTAAGCCAAACAGAAAGTGTCAAGTCATTGAGGGTTCAAGCTTTAAGAAAGAATTGCCGCATACTCATTGCCCTTTGCTGGGGTATCTTTGCAAGCATCAATAAGCTCTTTACCGAGTTTTTCTCGGTTTGCATCACCCTCAGCAACTGCCTTTAATATATTCGAAGCAGCGTCCTCATTTAATTTGGCACCAGCATCGACCTATTGAAAAAAGAAAAATTATGAAATTCATAAATTTTTACATAAAAAAGAAAAATTATGAAATTCATAAATTTTTACATAAAAATTTTTTCATAAGATGAGGAAATACAAAATGTTTTACAACTAGTCTGTATAAATTTTTTGGAAAAATGTTTAATTAATGTATTTTTTGTTTTAAATAAATTTTGTGCTACAAAAAATAAGAAACACGATTTCGGTCATGACGGATTAGAAGAACAAAAAAAGAAATATTGTATCATGCTGTGCATCGAAATTTAAATATTCTCTAACCCACAACAAGATTCCTTAAAATTTCATGTTACATTAAAAAATTAACACTTTAATAGTCCTTAAATTTTCATAAGTCGAATGTCAAACTCACCAAACCCATTTTTTTCATAATGCACGCGTTCAGGCACTTAGCTTTGTCATTTGCAGCCGGTTCATGTTTGAACAGTGCCTCAATATCCGCTGCAAATTTATTGAATGGAAAAAAATTTAAAATTGTCAATTTTCTATTTTTAAAACTTTCAGTTTTCTAATATTAAAAATTGTCAATTTTCGAATGCTTTTGTATTTATAGCTGCTTACCATCACTGGCACCAGATTCCGGCTTACAGTCATTAGCGAGTGCTTTAGCCTTTTGCAGTAGTTCTTGACCCTGTAAGCAATTAACCAAAAAGGAATACAAGGAATGAAGGAAATTAAATTAGCTACTTCAGGATTTTTTTATTTGATTATTCAAACAGCTCACTCTTCCAACTTGATCTTATCCATTATTAAGGCTATTACAATACTTTTAATTTTTTAAATTTAATTTTTAATTATTTAAAAATTTTTTTTTTTAAAAGATGGTTGGCTTTTGTCCTTTATTCTGGAAAATCAGTCAATATGAATTAAGCTATTTATGACGATTCTTTTCAATTAATAAAAAGTATTACAATATTTTTTTGTAATATATCATATCGCACCCTAAATACAAAAGGGGCACAGCTCAAAATTTTCCACACTCGAGCTTGACTTGTTTACAGTAGCACAGAAAACAAACTATGTGACATATCACGCTGAAATTTGCCATGTAAGCTTATAACAGTCCTACCAAAAAACAAAAAATTTATTTTTGCCATATGTCATCCGCGGACCGTTTTATTGATAACGTCTCGTTCATATTTGAGCAGAAGTACATTTTGAGTTGTGACCCTTTTGTATTTAGGGTGCGATATATGTATATATCATATATCATATATGTATATATATCCTTTTTTTTTAACGTTTATTTTTCAAGTCCACGTATGGAACTGAAGACTTTAGGCACAAACTCTATAATTTGCTTTGTTCACATTCAGATTTTTTATCTTTCTCCTTATACTCGTACCTCAGCGTATGAAATGGCCAAACTGCAGGCGACCAGGAATACTAGGAAGTACTTCATTTTCACGAATTTGGATTAAAAGTTTTTTAGCAACGCACAAGTCTAACCACTCGATTCGACGATCACAAGATGATTTTTGAATTCTTCTCACAATACCGTAGCACTTTTATATTAGTTAAAAACTTCGTGTGGCTTGCCGGTCGCCTTCCAATAACAATTTGACACTCTCAGCACTTAAGCATTCAATTGTGATGAGAATAAAACCATATATAGCGGTATGTACACACATACATATGCACGTAACAATTAAGAGAAAATTATTTGTAGCAACAAGAACAAAAAGTTTATAACCGCATGCATTGACTTGCATACAAAAGCGTAGTAAAGTGCAATTAATTTGTTTATTTCTTTCCATTTATTGCTTTTTAATTCTACTCCTTCCCTTTGCACTATTCTAACACCATTGCGGATAATCGCGTCGATTAAAAGCACGAACCCAACTTTCCAGTGTTATAAATTTCACACGCCGAAGGTAAATGAAGTGGGACGAACCCGACGCATATACGAGTAGTTCACGTGCACGCAAGCACGAGTGGCGAATGTTATCTGTCAAAAAAAAAAAACCTTTCTATTATTTTCGTGATTCTATTATTTATTATTTAGGTTAGGTTAACTCGGCTGGCTTAAGCCTCGCATACGGGCAAACCCGCAAATATTTGCGGACTTAGGTATATACCACATGCCTAGAAAAAGGAACCTTTCCAACCAAATGGCAGCTACAGCGCTTAGTTTTGCTACTTAAGCCAGGAAAACAACCTGATCACCCAGCCGCATACAGACCTTTATGCATGTTGGACACAACAGGGAAAATATTAGAACGTATCATATGTGATCGGCTCCAGGAATACTTAGAAAGCCCTGGTGGTCTCTCCGATAACCAATTTGGTTTCCGGCGTGCAAGATCAACACTAGATGCGATCCGAATCGTAACAAACATAGCCCGGGAAGCTATTAGCGGAGGACACACTGCTATGAAGCTCTGCGCAGTCATAACGCTGGATATAAAAAACGCGTTCAACTCGGCCAATTGGTCCAACATACTGCTGTCTCTGGAAAATTTGAAGATACCAAGCTACCTACTGGGCATTATCCGAAGCTATTTCAGCAAACGAATTTTACGGTATGACCCTGGCCCAAAGACATATGAAGTCAGAGGGGGAGTTCCACAAGGATCGGTTTTTGGGCCAACTCTTTGGAATATTATGTATGACGGGGTTCTGAAATTAAAACTTCCAGCAAAAACAACAATCGTAGGTTATGCGGACGACATTGCGCTAGTTGTAGTTGACAAGCGACTGGATCATCTAGCAGCAAAATGCAATGATGCGGCAACGAGAGTACAGCGTTGGCTCAGCAATGCAGGTCTAGAGCTGGCAGCCCAAAAAACGGAGGCAGTGCTGATAAGTGCTCGGAAGAAAAAGGCGACCATGAAACTCTCAATTGGTGGACACACGAGATACTCTCAAAAGAGGCAATAAAATACCTAGGAGTAATGATCGACACGAGATTGAGCTTTAAGCAACATCTAGCAGCAGTTAATAACAAAGCAGCGGCGGTAATGGGCGCTCTCACAAAAATACTACCGAATATAGGTGGTCCATAAGGGGAAAGAAGGAAATTATTATCAACAGTCGTGGATTCCTAATGTATGGCGCAGAAGCGTGGACGATGACAACACCCGATGAAGCTCCGCTTGGAGTGTTTGAGAGAAAGATGCTGAGGAAGATTTTTGGACCTTTGCACGTTGGCAACGGCGAATATCGCAGGCGATGGAACGATGTACTGTATGCGCTTTACGACGACATAGACATAGCACAGCGAATAAAGATCCAGCGGCTACGTTGGCTGGGTCATGTCGTCCGAATGGATACAAACGCTCCGGCTTTGAAAGTATTCGATGCGGTACCAGCTGGTGGTAGTAGAGGAAGGACTCCTCTGCGTGGAAAAGATCAGGTGGAGAAGGACTTGGCTTCACTTGGTGTGTCCAATTGGCGCCGGTTAGCACGAGAAAGAAACGAGTGGCGCTCTTTGTTAAACTCGGTCAAAATCGCGTAAGCGGTTATCGCGCCAATTACGAAGAGAAGAAGTCGTGAACTCAATCATACTCTTGATGGCATGGAGTCAAGGGGCATGGAGAGAATCGTTGGATCGACGTCCATGCCTTCTCTGTGTTCCAATGTCGGACAAGGGCCGTACCAGTTCCCACTGTGTTTCAGCCTGCAGATGGCCTTCAAGGCCTCTCCTTGGATGAAAGCATCAAGTGGTGGTAAACCAATCAGAGCATCTAATGCCGGCCTGAAGCAGTCGGAAAAGCTCCGGTGCAACAGATGGCCAAAGTGCGTTGTAGTCTCGATAAGGTCCTCCTGACTCCCACTAGAGAGAGTCTACTCATCCAGACCACTGATGCATAGGTGATAATAGGTCTTATCATAGCCGTATAGATTCATAGGACCTTGCTAGAAAGATCCCACGTTTTTCCAAAGACACCTTTGCACTACCAGAAGGCTGTCAGTGCTTTGGATGTCTTTGTTTCAACGTGCGACTTCCAAAGAAGTTTACTATCGAGGATCACTTCAAGATATTTGATTTCTTTGGGTAGCTGGATTGTGACTCCTTTTAGCTTAGGCAGATCGAGTCCATCAAGTTTCCTCCTTCTGGTGGAAAGGACAATACCAGTCTTGGCGGGATTTGCCGATAGCCCATTCGCACAGCTCCAAGTGTCAATCCGATCCAGAGTTTTCGGCACTTTCCTGCAGATGTTCATAAGCGAAGCCCACAGCGTAGTCCCTCCTGTCGATGGCCAGCTCTACCCTAGCAACAAGGTTTTGCAGTGCCGACTCGCAGGATTTTCCACTCTGATAGGCATACTGAAATGGAGACAGAGGGTGAGCCTTCAGCGACTTCTGACGTATGCGCAATTCCACCAGTCGTTCAAGACTGAAAGTATGAAAGAGGTCATGCTGATGGGTCTAAAGCTTTTGAGTCGTCCGTGTAGTCGTATTGAAGATGGATATTATTTTAATATCAAAATGATAAATACATTGAATGGTGAGTATCAATATCATAGTCCAACATGGCATACATACTATATTTTTTGGTTTTGGTCTTAAATAAAAGACCAATTAGAGCTTATTACCAGGAAAAGTTAGGGGGTTGTTTGTATAGATAAAAGGGCAATAAAGCATCATTAAAATACTATATTTTTTTTAATTTATATTACCTAATAAAAAACTGAACTTATTAAAGTCCAAAATCTGCTTATTTATTACCTCTAAGGGGGAACAAAGTTCGTTGGGTCAGTTAGTTTGCTATACAACTTTTATCTATAATAGCCGTCTTATAAATTTTATCATAAATTATTGCTGACTGTTCTAGAAGATCATGACTTCCATATTTAAAGAATTCGTATGGGGTTCTATGCAGTACTGGCGTCTTGATCGGCTTTGTCTTATTTAGCATGACTATAACTGCCTCTGTGGTAATTCGTCTATCTAAACTCTCAACTACCACCTTCATCGCAGCAGCAATGTCTTTTGCTGTCTGTATCGGGTTTAAGAGCTCTTTAAAGTAATCTTTGACTTTATTTGCATCTATGGTTGTCTCACTGTACTCATATAATTGGCTTCCTCTTATTATTTTAGCTAATGCCCACCAGACTTTGCAGTCTTTCACCTTATTTATTCTGATCGCTAGGCCAGCATAATATTTCTTTCGGCTTTCTTCGCAAATAGCTTTGTATTGCTTATTTGCCGCCAAATATTTGTCCTTGTTTATCACAGTACGTAATATTTTTACCATTAAAAAAAGCATTTTCATTGTTTATTAAATACGAGTTCATTCATCAAATTTCCTTAGTTGACTTCTCAGTAGTGCGTCCGGTTAATCTTTGTTTCCTTGTGTATCTCGGGAATGGACGCACCTTAAAGTCCTGTATCATTGATGTATTGTATGATTTACATACTTTAACATGACACCCTATTTTCCTGAAACTCAAGGCATTCCAAACAAAAACCCAATTTCTATTCACAAAAAGCTCCGCAGACCTCCTCTTCACACAGAATGGGTTTTCGGCAGCATTTTCAGAAAAACGTGGCCAATGATATCACCACGCCAGATCCACACTTAATTTTCTACAGAACTTAGCTTCTAAATCTAAATCCTACCCAGCAAGAAGAGTGGCGGTCACGTTACCCTTCACGTAACCGCCACGCGTGGCCGTTAAGCGGTCACTAACCACGCCCCTTTACAATCACGTTGTTAAAAGCGTAGGGAAAATCGTGCCAAAAACTTTGTGTAAGTGTGATTTTCTATCCCTTTCATACATATGGATTCGTTTGCCAGTGCCAGTTTCATATAAGAGTTAGAGTTTCGGAAACGCAGGTTTTGCTGGGTATACTCTTTTTCAATACACTGACACGATTTCTCAGATAATACGATTTTGTGGTCATCTTAGCGTTCAATGCGAACTGCTTTTAGGCGCAAAGTAAGAAGCCGTAATGAAGCGGGTGATCGTTTGCCCTGAAATGCTGAATAATTTAAACATTCTTAGTTAAGGGGGTAGTATGGTTAATTCGGTGTAAAACAAGCATATTTTTCGAAATTTTTTTTGTCGACACAGTTGATTTATTCAAAATTTTAAAATTACTTCATTATAAAGTCATATTTAAAGAATATTGTGTGAAATTTTCATTGATTTTTGTGAAGAAATGAGTTGGTGGCAGCGAATCTTCGCGGACGTCTCATAAAAAAGTTTTATTGCGGTGTCCCTCAGAACTCATTACTGGATCAACTAAAATCAAAAAACCAAATTGATTTCATCAGCTAATAAAGTTTCGCAGGTAACAACGTCGAATTTTTTTTTTTTTTTTTTTTTTTTAATTTTTTAAAGCGCTTTGAAGTCAAAACACCGATTTTTCATAAAAAAAACTTGAAAACTCTGTTGTTTTAAAATATGACAAAATTTAAAAAAAAAAACTCGACGTCATTACCTCGTGAATAAAGTAACGTATTTCAACGTATTTTAACCAGTACAAAAATTTTTTATACTTTTTAAATGTTCATTAAAAGATAGGAAACACTTTGCAGTGCTAAATTAATTTTTTTCTAAAAAAAAAAAATTGCAAAGATATGCAATTTTTAGACCTCATAAACCAGGCTCCCCCCTAAATAAAGATACTAACGAGCAATTTTTATTGAACATATACAGTAGAAGCCCGATAAGTACAATTGGAAAATTTCAGCAATGATTGCACTTAGCGAAAAATTGCACTTTTGCGAATTTCTCCTGTGGATCGAGCAATACCTAGGGAAAAATATTTTAACTCTATTCAATGCAATTAATGAGCTCAAAAGGTCGATATTCAAGAAAAATGAACACATATTTATTGAAATTAATACAAAGAGATCAATGCGGAAGGACATATGAGTGTGTGCTCCAAAATTCAATTATTTTTTTTGGAAAAACTTTGTTATTTTCGATTGCGTTTTCTCGTAACACTTTTCAAGTGCTTTTGATCGGATATCATGCAAACAAGCGATCTGATTGAATGACAGTACATCGTTCTGTTCACTCCATTTCAAAATTGTATTGACGCAGCCAAAACTCGATTCATGTTGGACTTTTTCGGTTGTTTCTTCTTGAGTAGTATCTTCGGGCTCATTGGCTTCACTATCACCTTCATCTATTCCTAATTCCAAAACCCAATTGCAGATTTCATCTGTGTCTGCTTCACCCACATAGTTTTCGACCATCTCATTTAACCGTTGTAATCCTCCAACAAGAAAGGGGTCGTCAATTTCGATATCCAATGGCATATCGTCTGGATTACATTCAATAATCGCGATAACTGTTGGGCTTGTACCCAATACGCTTTTCCAGCATTTAGCGATCGTTTCAGGGAGCCACCTCCCCCATGCTTGGCTCAACATGATCACGGCGGTTTTCAAATCAATTTTCTTCAATAGTTCATGTACTGAAGAATCTTTTTCACTAATTATGGTTTCCATTAGCAATGTTTTGTATTGAATTTTTGTCAAGTTATTAACACCTTGATCCATTGGCTGTGAAATCGCTGTGCAATTGGCCGGAAAATACATCACTTCGATCTCACCACAAACTAATTCTTCTTCGGGCGGATGAGATGGGGCTTGATCCAGCAAGAGTAATGCTTTGGGTGGAACATCATTTTCTTTGGCGAATTTTTTCACTTCTTCGACAAAATTATCACAGAACCACTTTTTGAAAATATCCCGCGTCATCCAAGCAGTCTTGTTCCTAGCATAATTCACCGGTAGACGAAAATTTTTAAAACAACGCGGATTCATAGATTTGCCGATCGTTAATGGTTTTATTTTGGGGCTGCCATCACCATTTGCACACAAAAGAACACTGATTCGATCTTTTGAAACTTTGTTGCCTGGAACACTCTTTTCATCTTTCGAAACGTAGGTTTTATTTGGCAAAAGTTTCCAAAAGAGCCCCGTTTCATCAGCATTATATATTTGTGATTTTACATATCCTTTTTCAGCGATTTTCGCCGTCAATTTTTCCTTAAATGGCTCAATGGGTTCTGGATCACAAGATAATGATTCACCAGTCACAGTCAAATAGCGAAGTCCTAAGCGTTTCTTGTATGGCGAAAACCATCCATCACTTGCATTGAATTGTTCTCCATCCTTTTTTATTTCATCAAATATTTTTAATGCTTTGCTGTACAATATCAAGCTAGAAACAGGAGCATTTCGTCGCCGCTGATTCATGAAAAACTGGTACAAACGCTTCTCGAGCTCTGGATGATTGCCAAACCGCAAAGTTTTCCGTTTATTTCCAAGTGAAAATGAATTGTATGCATTTTCTTTTAATGAACGGGATTGTTTTTTTATTCGGCAAATCGTTGCGCAATCAACTTTGTATGTAACGAATGCAAGATCTCGTTGTTTAACGCCTTTTTCAATTTTTTGGAGAATCTCATCTCTTTCTTTCAATGTAAGAAAATGTAGATTCTTTTTCACTTTTCCCATGATTTTATTTGATGAAAGCAAAAAAAAATGATTCAAACTCCGAACGATTGTTTTACTCTCAAGAACCAGCTTGAAACTAACGCGTGTTGAGTGTCACAAAAGATTCGATGCCATATTTTATGATATCAGCGCTACAATTTTACAGTTATTTGTAAAAATCAAAAATCAAAAAGCGTGAGAACAGTGTTTTTGGTCGCAATAATTCCGAGAACCATAACTGTGCATAGCTATAAAGCTGTATCTCCGCGCGTGATGAACGAAAAACATTGCCGTATTAAGTAAAAAATTTCTTCGAACAAGAATTCTTTTGCGCCCGAAAATTGCAATTTTTTATTGATCTTTTCGAGTTTTCTATGGATTCAAAATCGAATTGTACTTTCCGCGAAATTGCAGTTATCGGTATTGCACTTATCGGGCTTCTACTGTAGTACACTAAATAAAGATACTAACGAGCAATTTTTATTGAACATATATATTAAAACAGGAAAAACTAAGATGCCTCAATATTCATAAATTCATTATGAATGTATAAATATATAAGGTACAGCTGCTAATGGGTGCCCATCTGGTCTAAAACTGTTTTACGCTTGAGCCGCCGACGATGAGTATTTGGGTGAATCAAAGCCAATGCTTCAGCGTTGATACACACTCGAGCTTGACTTGTTTACAGTAGCACAGAAAACAAACTATGTGACATATCACGCTGAAATTTGCCATGGAAGCTTATAACAGTCCTACCAAAAAACAAAAAAATTATTTTTGCCATATGTCATCCGCGGACCGTTTTATTGATAACGTCTCGTTCATATTTGAGCAGAAGGTATGTGTACTTCAACGTTGTCTGTGAGCCATGGCGTACTTTTTCGCCACGTCAGTGATGGGTAGGATACCAAGATCACGATGGAGGTCGAGATTTCTCACATAGTATGGAGCATTGACGATGTTGCGCAACACTTTATTTTGGAATCGTTGGACAATAGTCATGCAAGATTCGCTTGAGCATCCCCATAGCTGAATGCCATACGTCCATACCGGTTTGAGTATTTGATTATATAGCAGTAGTTTGGAATTCGTTGACAGAATAGAGTGTCTGCCAATAAGACAAAGAAGTTTTTTTTTTTAATTCCAGCTCTTCACGCTTTTTCTTGACATGCGCCTTCCAACGCAGTTTAGTATCAAGGGTTATACCAAGATATTTTGCCTCGTTGACCTACGGTATATTTACGCTGTTTATGTAGACTGGCTTGCAAATTGTTTTTTTTCAGACCGAATACTCGTACAATGTGAACTGATTTGGAATTATTTATTGTAATTTGGTACACCATTTTTTTGGCCATGTTGCCATACTCGTAGAACTCACCGCTGATTGCAATTTCGTCGTTGTAGTCTCGATTACTTCTTCAACTATTAGGATAGCCGTGTCATCTGCAAAGACCCGATTTACACGAGGAGACATCTGGAAGGGAGACACTGGAAATTCTCTTTTGAAGTTTCATTCGCGTTCACACGGGCAAAAATGTTTCCGCGACATTTTGACATTTAACACTTTAGCATCGTCTGGTTCGGATGTATTCTAGCACGCGCTTACATGTAAAGCGGAAAACGTTCGTCAACAATTTCTTAAATATATGAATGAAAAATGCAAACTGGTTAAATAATAAATAATTTGTTGTTTTTTTATTTAAATATATTTATAAATTCTTATACTTGAATAAAAAAAAATTAAATTAAAAATACTTCATATGTAAATAATTAATTAACTTAAAATTAACTTGAGTAACTAGAAATGCGAGGAAAATTAGAATTCAACATAAACATGCCCCATAATATATTTTAAATTATACCTACTTTACTAGCAAAAATAATCGTGCATTTCCCAAGCAGTGTTCGGATGTTTGTCATCTTTGTTATCTTCCGTTTGCTTGAAAACCAACACATAACTCAGAACCTTCTCCCACAAAAGAAAAAAACGAATGAAGCAACTGTCAAAAATTGGAAAGATTGGAAATACGAATAAGAAGAGCAAAGCGTGTCGCCGAGTACGGGAGACAAAATCCTTTCTCTCTTCCCCGACCGTCCTTCGCCACCGAACAAAATGTTTCCCTTCCAGATGTCTCCTCGTGTAAATCGGGTCAAAGGTTGCGGTAACGTGTTGCTCGTGAACCGGTAAGTCATACGTATACAAGAGGTACAAGAGAGGGCCTAGGATGCTTCCTTGAGGTACCCCCGCCCGTGCTTTTTGCAATGATGAATAGGCGTTGTCAAGTCTGGAAAGTATCTGCCATCAAGGTAGGAAGAAAGGATTTCGCAATAATTCCTGGGCAAAATCAATTTTAGTTTGTGGAGTAAGCCCGTATGCCAAACTTTGTCAAACGCCTGCGAGATATCAAGGAACACCGCTGCGCAAACTTTGTTTTCCTCTATCGCACGCTCTATGGTTCTAACAACCCTGTGAACTTGGTCGATGGTGGAGCGATTTTTTCGAAAGCCAAATTGGTGCGTTGGAATAACTCTCTTGTTTTCTATAATCGGCAACATTCGAGTCAGTAACAGTCGTTCGAAAAGTTTGGACAGCATTGGTAGCAGAGAAATAGTTCGGTATGAAGACACATCATTTGGCGGTTTTCCGGCTTTCAGAAGCATAATTACTTCTGCTGTCTTCCAGTATATAGGAATATATTTTAACAAAAAACACAAATTAATCAATTGAGACAGACAAGTAACACAATTATTGGGCAATCTCTGAAGAATTTCTGCAGTTATGAGGTCGAAACCAGGCGGTTTTTTCGTTTTCATTTTTCGCCCATTACTTCTTCGTTACTAACTGGCTCAATGCTGAAATCGCTTTCAATCCAATTTGACGAGATGTCAATGTCTTCAGATCCGTCATTGGCATAGAAGGTTTTACGAAGATACTCTGCAAATAAATTTGCTTTTTGCTCATAGGATTTTGCCCATTGGGTGTCGTTTATTTTGATGGGTGCTATGTATTTTATCGGTCGATTAAATGACTTTGCTGCCTTCCATAAAGAGTAGTCTGTGGATTTATCAGATGTGAGGCTCTTAAGAAATCGATTGAAATTATCATTTTTGAATATCTGAATTCGAACGTGCAGTTGTTTTGTTGTTTGATTGAGTTTCAATTTATCCTCAGGATGTCTGGTTTGCTGCCAACGACGTCTAAGTTTTCGTTTTTTATTTATCAGCAACTTGATATATGATGGGTATTTTTTCTTATTTGATGTGACATCTTGTTGGGGCGTACTGTTCCATGCTGCGTTTTGAATTATTTGCGTGAACTGAAGCACGGCATCATCAAGATCATCAATAGTCACGATACGGTCGGTGTCTACCACTACAGCTTGTAATTGCAGTTGGCAGTACTGCCAGTCGGTGAAGTTATTAAATAGACGAGGAGACGTTTTATTTAGTACCGCATTCCCTGATACATATTTCTAAAAGGATCGGTGAGTGGTGAGAGTTCAGATCGAAGCCTTCGGAAATAGAAAGATGGTTTGCGGGAATATTTTTGAAGACAAAAAAGTCAATCAAATCAGGTGCTTTGTTGGTGTCTGAAGGCCAATATGTTGGCTTGCCTGTTGAAATTATTTCGCAACCTTATGGCTTTAAACATTTCGCGCCATTTTGTCGTTGTAAGCCTAGACCCCCAGTGTACGTGCTTAGCGTTGAAATCGCCTCCTATAATAAAACGTCCTTTGTATCGTTCGATGAGAGATACGTAATCTTCAGATTTTAGTTGATCTCTGGGTGGGCTGTATAAAGCTGTGATAAGTGATGCGTTAAGTTGTTCAGCTTGATGTGACTGAAGTAGGATTGGGTTAGGCGAATGGCTCGCTGGGATGTGACTCTACACCATCTGCTGGTAAATGTATAGGCAGATGGAAAAGAGTGGACGATATTTGAGCTTTGCCGAATTATGGATTACTGAAATGCGCCTTGCTTATGATGAGATTCCGGAGACGTGTAGTATCCAGCACTGACAGCCCCTCAGGCGCAATTAAAAAGTGTGAGCAAAAGTGGGACAGTTCAAGGAGTAGATGCAGTGATGTTTTTCCTTGCCCCATTTTCAAACACAGCTACCGCAAAAGAGACTCCAAGTAACATTAAGTAGCTCCGTGTGAATATCCAACTTTCATTCGTTCAGTGATGACACTCTTCACTATAGCAAGTTTCCTTAGAAGTTCCAACGACCTCCGCCGCTCCACATGTGGTAAAGAAGT
This sequence comes from Anastrepha ludens, assembly GCF_028408465.1. NCBI lineage: Eukaryota > Metazoa > Arthropoda > Insecta > Diptera > Tephritidae > Anastrepha > Anastrepha ludens. Next base: position 107,073,780 of record NC_071499.1, read on the forward strand.
ATCTCATGTAATTTCCACGTTAGTGTTACCGCTCAGCGCTCTTTAGGCTGACTCGAGGTGCACCTATTCAACGCCAGACCACAAGTAGTTAAAGGAAGACTGACTTTGCACGGAGCAGCAGCGGATGCACTGACTAGCCGGCTCATCAGTCATTAGTACCGATGGCCTAGTACTCGCTTTAATTTGAAGCGAAATATACATATGCGACTTAAAGGGAAATAAGACATTCCACCGCCAACGATTCTAGGATAGCACTTCGAAACTAATATTACGTTTCCACCGCAGCCGGAGTTTGGGTTCTCTGCCGCTATCGTGTTCTTAGCGCAAACACCAAACAAAACACCTGTCAAATCCCATACAAAATTAAAACACAACTCCATACCTAAACCCATTTTTCAAAGTGTGTTTTGTTGGGTTTGCATCTAATTTAATTATTAAGTGGTGGCAATGTTGCTCATTTTCCTCATTTATTATTGCATTCTTATCAAAACATGGCAACAATGATTGCAATTTGTCAATATGACATTTGATTGACGTTTAATATTTTTCGTGTGGTAAGCGTTTGTGCGCGCAAAATATAAAATTAAAGTTCTTGATTTTAATGGAAAACATTAAAAAATCGAAAACTATTTGGCTTCCTTCTGCGGACGAAGCATTTCTGGATATATGGGGTGAGAAGGCAGCTGAATTGCGAGGTTCACGAAAGAACTCACATATATATGCGGAGATGGCTCAGTCGCTGGGAGTTCTTGGACATGAGGTCCGTCAATAATATATTATTTCATTAAAGTAATTTTGTTAAAGCCTCAAAATTTCCTTTGCAGAAAATGCAAAACAGAGCAAGGGACAGGATGTTCTCCTGTTTCTTGGAAGCACTACCAGAGGGTTCACCAGATAATAGGAAGCGATAGAATAAATAATGTTGATGCGGTCGTTGTGGATAGTATAACAGGTATTTTTTTTTTTATATATGTAATTTTATTTGTATTTACATCTAATTTTATAATGTTAATTTCTATTTATATATGTAGGCATGCCTGATTCGGTTGCTTCGCCAGCTCCATCACTTTCGCCAATATCGTCGGATTCACCTTCATGCTCCTCACTTTCAGCTGCTCCGTCTGCTTCATTTTCATTTTCGCCACCATCGTCTCCAGCACTGAACGAAGCTTCCGCACCTGCAGCAAAAACAAAAAATGCGAAAGTAAGTGAATTAAACGAAACTATTAAATCTGCTATGACGGAAAACAATAAATTAACTGCTGAGTTAATTGATATCGAGAAAAAAAAGGTTGCTGCTATTGAGTTATTGACAGAAAGTGTGGTTAGTTTCTTGGAGAGAAATTAATTAACTAAAACTTATAAATCCTTTGAAATGTTGCTTGTGAAAGTGCTTAAAAATTAATATGTGAAATGATATTTAAGTTTTAATGAATTGTGCCTTTTAAAGTTGCATTAAGTGTCTACTACTATCTTTTTTCAAAAATGAATAAAATGTTATTTTATAAAATTATGTATTAGAAATTTTATTGTTCTGGCGAAAAGTTGTTTTTCAAATTCAATCCAATTGGACTCTTTGTGTCTTTTGTAGGTCAAAATATTTAAATAAATATTTGGTTTGAAGATAAAATTGTTTAAACCAAATAACCTTTTTAACCAATAAATTATGGTTAATTTAATAAAACATACGGGAGAATCTAGATGAAAAAAGTTATATTACTCACTGAAATATTCCTTTAACGCATTTCTTATCGATTCTCCTTCAGATCGGTCAACTGCATTGGTGCCGTATTGAATATTGCGCCTGGAATCGCGATGCATTTCCACTAGCCAATTTTCCAAAATTAAATCCTTCTCAGCAATCAAAAAAGTATGTAAAACACATGCACATGAAATAACTGTGTTTACATTTTTGATGTGGTTATCCACGCCTTTTCCAATTCTCCTAAATCTAAAATAGAACCTATATTACCAATTTTTAAAAATATTAGAACCTCTAAGTTGTATTTACCGGGCTTTTAAATGGCCAAAAGCATTTTCCACAACATGCCGGCACTTAGACAATCTATAGTTGAATTTTTTTTGTTCGGGTGTGTTGGTCACACTATGCGGATATGGCTTCATTAAATGCTGAGAGAGACGAAAAGCAGAGTTCCCTATAATATGGACTGATATTTTTGTGGATCCATACTGCAAGCTCAATTCATCAAGAAGTGCACAACTTTGCAACTCGCGCTTTAGCGATGATTTTTCAAAAATTGAGGAGTCGTTGCATCTTCCAGGACTGCCGCAATGTATATAAACAAATCTATATTTTGCGTCTACCAAAGCCAATAGTACTACGGAATACCACCTACAAAGGGTTGTAGTAATCAATGGCTTCTTCCTTTCTTGGATGAATTTCAATATGACATCCATCTGTATAATAAACATGCTCTTGATTAAACGTTATTTTTATCGCATTACTTATAAACCTACCTATTGCTCCAATACATTGTGGATAGCCCATTGCATTAAAATCTGCGACTCCATTCTCAATTTGCGCCCTTGTCAGTGGAAAATTTTTCAAATATATTGGAGCCAAAGATGTCCCAACTTCATTGCAAAACTCGATGAGTATTTTGCAAACAGTTGCTTTGCCTACTCCAAACAAATGTCCAATTGATCTGTATTCACTAGAAGATCCTAGTGCATACAGAGCAATTGCCACGCGCTTTTTTAGTGAAATCGGGTTTCGATAGTTCGTTTTTCTTTTGGCTATTTTTTCAAGTTTGCTGCACAATTTTTCAAAGCAGGATCTTTCCATTCGGAAATTATCTTTGAAAAACTTGTCCCCATTACTCTGGCAGTCTACTTCCCAAAAAATATACATGTACATTATACACAAACAATTTATCATAAATCTGTTTACCATACCAAAGACCATACACTTTGCGAACGCATTAAATTGGCAGCAACGCTTAAAATTATTTTATTTTCCCTTAACCTTTTTTTTAAATAATATGTGACCAACTCACTATCAATTATTTTAAAATAAAATGATAAAATCAACATAACAAATTGAATTTTATGCACCATTTTATAATTCTATCAATTTTTATAATTTTTATTTCACAATGTCAACAAAAGGCAGTTAAAACACAATTTCTCCCAAACTTCCGGTGGAAACAGTTGACAGTTCTCCCAAACACAACTCCTGCAAACACGGTGTAACTGACAGTCATCTAGCACGAAACAGCGGGGAGTGTCAAAACAATCGATCACTCAAAATCGATCTTTGTCAGTGTCATATAAATCTGATATTCACGCTAATACCATAAGAGTGTTATGCGCCTCAAAGCGCGCCAGCGAGGATTTGCGTCTTTGGAAAAGTTCTTATTAAGTTTTGTTTTTTTAAATACTTTCTTGTTAAATTTATTTATTTACTGGATGGAGTGCTTGTCATTTGAAAAATTCTAAGATTAAAGAGAAAACAGCAGCCAGCACAACCATTTCCTTAGGACATCTACAATCAGCTGCCGATGGATAATTAGCACATTTATTTATTTATTTATTCATTTCATCAATTAAAGTATAACTTAAATAGATTAATAATACTAAAGCTTAAATATAATATATGGTAAACAATACTGCGAGATACATTAGTCACAATTCAAAAAGTGTATCTCCAGATTAAGTCTTGATTTGAAAGTCTCTCGTGAGTTAGAGAATATATCTAAATGTTTGCATAATTGGTTAGACTGTCTTATAAGGGTGTCCGTTATTTACCAATTTAATTATTTTTCTTGCGACGCCCCCTAAACTTTTAGTTTTCCGTCTAAGAAAAATTATCAGATCAAAATCAGCTCTTAATATTCAGAATAAACCTTGCCCCAAACACGATATATTTCCAATTTACATAACATGGGATTTTGCTACTTTTTGGAATAAACTTTTTTTTTCTCTAGTATGCTAATTTACAGCTATGAAAAACACATATTCTGATGGAAATTTTAACTCTCTTCAAAAAAGATCTCCTAAAATTTTTCGATAAATTGACTCCTTTAAAAGTTAATCGAAGTTAAAGTTGAACTGTGTGTAAATTTCAGACATTTTCACTTTTGCAGCAAAATTATTATTGTTGTAGTAAACTTCTCACGTTTATATAAAAATATTAACACAGGCTGACAGCATCTCAGACCCAGAAACCAAACTATATATTTCCGAAAGTTTATGATGCACTGAATCCAAATCTGGCCTCAGAATTGCTCTATCAACTCTGGTTTTCGAGATATCCTAACCTAAAAGTGCAAAAAACTCCGTTTTGCCCATATTTGAGTTATGTAGTCTTGCAGATGTTTTCTTTCACCAAAATTAAAGGATGGCATCTTTAAATACAAGCCTTCTTTTTTCAAATGGCGTTGAGTTTGCTCAAATATCATTTTTTTTCGCTGAGATATCGCATTTTGAAAGTTTCATGTTTCTAAATTTTCCTACACCTGAAAATCGATTGAGATAACATAGACATGATATAGTCGATTACTAATTTTCTTGAATTGAGTCTTATTTTTCTTAAAATTTTGTCTCACACCATAAGTGTGCTGACTCACCACACCCCTACACTATCTAACCTTTGGGTACCGAGTCACACACAGCCCTAACCCCTAGAAACCACCCCTATCATACCGCAAGCAGGCTAACTCACTTAACCCTGGGGACAGCGTTTACTCGCATATTTTTTTTTAAATAAGTCTTATTTATCTAGATATTTCACAACACAAGTGGGCTAACCAACTTAACTGTTAACCCACCAACTCCCGTATCTCCTACGCGACTAAACTCGCTGTTCCCAAGGTTAGGTGGGTTAGCCTGCTTGTGGTGTGGTAGGGGTGGTTTCTAGGGGTTATGGGATACGGGAGTTGGCCCGATTTGGATTCAGCGCATCATAAACCTTCGGAAATATATAGTCTGGTTTCTGGGTCTGAATGTTGGTTAAATTTTGTCGGCCTGTGTATTCAATGGACCAGAGCCAAGTAAAAATTATTCAAACATTTTTCCATTTACAGTATCTAATCAACTAATATTTCTGAAAAAAATCATAAATTTTTGTCCATTGCTATGAAATGTCTTTTTCAATTATTTTTACAAGCATTTCTGCCAACATATGGTTTGGTTTTTTCTTGCGCAATGTGTTTTCTTGGGATGTCAGATACGAAAAAAATTGGACGAAAATATCAAAAATTGGACGAAAATATCTAAAGTTGACGCCGGAATCATACATTGGGATGGGAAATTAATCCCAAATAGTATGACTTCTGAACGCATTGAAAGACTTCCCATTATAATTAGTTTCAATGGACAAGAAAAACTTCTCGGGGTACCTGCATTATCTGATGGGCATGGTTCCACGCAAGCTGAAGAAATCTACAATACAATTTGCGAGTGGGGCCAATACAAATCTGGGCTGGAAAAAAGGAGCTGCTGTGATTCTTGAACTTAAACTTGAGACTGAGTTATTGTACCTTCCTTGCAGACATCACATTTATGAATTGGTGTTGTCTTGTGTTTACTCCACAAAAATGCCAGGTACTACCGGACCAAATGTGGTAATTTTTAAAAGTTCCCAAATTCAGTGGCCTTCTATTGATAAAAACAACTATAAATCTATACAAAAAAATAAATTGAAAAAAGTCTTAAAAGAAAAAATACCAGAAATAAATTCGGAAATTGATGAATATTTGAATACTACGCTACCTCGTGATGATTATCGAGAATTATTAGAGCTAAGTACAATAAAATATTATTAAAATATTAAATAGGCACAATGAATATCAAATAAATCAAATTTTATAAACCGGGGGCATTCCATCACTCTTGATGGATGTTCAAAGTGATTTATTTTTCGAGACAGTTTCAAGTTAAGCGCAGCAGATGAACAACCCTTGACGGTGACGCAAATTAACTCTGGGGCAGCAGCAAGTGCAATGGACGGGGCTCTCGACTATTCGAATTTTACGCGTCCTCCTGCCTAGACATACAAAACAAGGGCTCACAGCCAACGTTTGTAACGGCTAGAAGGCAGGAGGTGATTGGTCTAACCCTATCAAACTCAAAATTTGGGTGGTCAATCAAGAACTGGAGAGTCCTTGCCGAAGATTCGTGCTCGGACCACAGGTACATTGAGTTTCAGTGTGGCGAGGAGGCACAAATGCCATTGCCCTCTAGAAACCCAAGAAAAACAGACTGGCAGAAGTTTAGGGAGGCGTTGCGGGACCTTGACGTTGCGCCACCAAGACTTCGAAAAGAACAGGCCATTGAGGCGGCTGTTGAGAAACTCAACGCTGCCCTAACCGATTGTTTTGAGTCAGCCTGTCCAATTCGACCTCTCCCGAGCCGGACTCCTGTTCCTTGGTGGAATCGAGAGCTCCAGATGTTGAGGCGTGAATCGAGAAAACTTCTAAACCGGGCCCTCAAGACTAACCTTGCAGAGGACTGGGAGCGATACCGTGATGTTCAGAAGAACTACAAGAGGCTTATTCGGGAATCGAAAAAAGCCTCATTTAGGGAATTCCGCAGCGGTATTGAATCTCTGAGTGACACGGCGACATTGGTTAGGATCCTGAAAAGGGACCCAACGGCAAAGCTGGGGTCACTTAGGAAATCTGATGGCTCCTTCACGGAGCGGAAAAGTGAGACATTCAGCTTGCTGATGGAGTCTCACTTTCCTGGTAATCAGATAAGCATCAGCCGGCAACAGCCCTCATTGATAGAGGCAGTTGTCAGAGCTGCTACACCTTCTCGGCATGACTGGTTCGTTGCCAGATCTGTGGTGAATGAGGCTGCCATTCGATTTGCCATCAAATCTTTTGGCGACTACAAGTCGCCCGGACCAGAAGGCATATATCCTGCCATGCTGAAGGAGGGTGCAGAGTTCGTGACAGCAGCCCTGAAGCAAATCTTCTCCGCATGCCTGGCACTGGCTTACATACCACGCTCTTGGAGGATGGTGAGGGTCGCTTTCATCCCAAAGGTTGGAAAAGACGACTACACCAGCCCCAAAAGCTTTAGACCCATCAGCATGACCTCTTTCATGCTGAAAAGCCTCGAACGACTGGTGGAGCTGCGCATACGTCAGAAGTCGCTGAAGGCTCACCCTCTGTCTCCATTTCAGTATGCCTATCAGAGTGGAAAATCCTGCGAGTCGGCACTGCAAAACCTTGTTGCTAGGGTAGAGCTGGCCATCGACAGGAGGGACTACGCTATGGGTATCTTTTTAGACATAGAGGGAGCTTTTGATAATGCCACTTTTGATAGTATGTGTAACTCTGCTAGTAGGCACGGCCGTGTTTTTGTTTATTTTCCATTTTGGTACTCTGCACCGCTAGCTGCAGCTGCACCGAATCAAGACCTTGAATTCATCAAATCTGTTCACCAATATAGAACGATCGATAGAAATCTGTCCGATTTCAGTTTTCAGAAAATTTCGGAATCATCTATGGTACTTAAGTCCTGAAACAGGGGCTCTAGCATTTTTCAATAAAAGTTTATCTTATAGTTTAAAGCAAAAAATGGTAGAAGCATTAAAATTGAGCGATGACGATCAGTTTGATGCTCCTAAACGCTTCATATTTAATTCCGATGATTTTAAATGGCTCATAAATAAAAACACTGATTACTTTATAAACGAAAATTCTTTAAAATTTTTTGAAAGATTTGATGTTTGATCTCACAAGAGAAAAATATAAATTCTTCAGCGTAGAAATATCCTGGAACTCCCTTGACTTCCTTATTACAAAGCCAAGCATAGATCTAGACTTGGCAATCATAAAGTCTATATGTTTGGAAAACGACATTTTCGATGTAAATATGACCCCCAAGTCTTTCTTTTCATACATTTTTGTGAGGGTGGTAGTGCCCAACTTGTAATCGAAATCAATCGTAACTTTTCGTCTACTGAATGACATGTGCTGGCATTTACCAGCATTAAGAGGTAAGGAGTTATCATCACACCAAGCTTCCAATCTTGTTAAGTCTTCTTGAAGTCTTATGCAGTCAGTTACGTACTCTGCCCGACTGTAAATTTTCAGGTCATCTGCATACATCAGACAACGTGATGTCTCGAAAACGTCTGGAATGTCATTCACAAACATTATGAACAATAGTGGCCCAAGATGGCTACCTTGAGGTACGCCTGAGGTAACTTTAATGGCATCAGATTTTATGTTATTTATACGAACGAATTTGGTTCTATCTGTTAGATAAGATGCAAGCCACTTGAGTAAGCTAGGATGAAGACCAAATGAACCCAGCTTTTTAAGTAGGATACTATGGCTGACTCGAACAAACGCTTTCGAAAAATCGGTGATGTCATATTCACATTGGTTGCATTGTTGGCCCGTTTCGAATTGGTTTAAGACATAATTTGTAAATAACCCTAAATTCGTAACAGTAGATCTACTCTTAACAAAGCCGTGCTGATTAGGCGATATGAGATTAGAAATTTGGAAGAAAATCAAATCATAAACTAGCTTTTCAAAGAGTTTAGGTATGCAAGAGATTTTGCAGATAGGGCGATAATTTTGGACTTCCGACTTACTTCCAGACTTATGTATCGGTATGATAAACGATTTTTTCCAATTATGGAAAAACTCACCAGAAGCTAGTGATTTATTGAAGATAATTGTTAATGGTTTTGCTAGCGATGTAGCACAGTTTTTTAGTAATATAGGAGGGAAGCCATCTTCTTCAGGAGTTGGGTCATTTGCCAGGGCCAATAGGCTCCTGAGTACATCATTAGATGAGAGCTGGAAACCTTTATTTGTTCGTGAGCTGTTAAAAGAGGTACCTTCTATTCCGGTGTCGGATTGACAAACATAAACAGATCGACAAAATCAGCGTCGAAACACCAATGAACATTGGGTAAGTTGAAGTCACCCAAAATAATTATGTTTTGACCGCCAGTTAGACTATCCAGTATTGTACAACAATTATTTATATAATTCAATTGGGCTTGAAGGTGGTATATAACTTACACTAATGTATAATTCATTCGATTTTCCTAAATTAATTTTAATTATTATTTGATCAACATCAAATTATCCGTTGTCGGAACTCATACTTGGTGACAAAGTGATTTGTGTACTGGGTAGTCTCGAACTTACAGCAACAAGTACGCCACCACCTTTAGAGAGACCAGTAGGGCGGGAGCATCTCGCAATTTAAAGCCATTTGCCTTTGCTTTTGCAATGAAACACTCACGCACGGCTTCACCGCTTTCGCACCTGCAAATTAAACCAAATAGAAAGTGACTTGGGTTCAAGTTTTTAGAAAGAATTTTCGCATACTCATTGCCCTTTGGTGGAGTATCTTTGCAAGCATCAATAAGCTCTTTACCGAGTTTTTCTATGTTTGCATCACCATCAGCAACTGTCTTACTACATTTAAAGCAGAGTCCTTATCAATTTTGGCACCAGCATCGATCTATTGAAAACAAAAATCTATTAAATTCAGATTTTTCACTTACATACTTTTATTTGTTTAAGCATTTATGAAAAATAAAGAGTTAAGTTTCAACATTTTTACGTGGTAAATCTTAGGGTTGGATATGACTTTGGGTTGCACACGATTTTTGACGAAGTTAATCTCGTTTATAAAAGCCACAGGATGAATTAATAGGGACCCCATAGTGTAAGGAGAAGTTCCAGTGGTATCACAACGGACCTACGACAGGTCTAAGTATGCCTTATTGGTAGCCACCAGACCCACCCACTATGACTTTAAGAAACCAAAGATTTAAAAATTTTTTTTAAATTCAACTTTTCAGCAACCATTTTTTTAACATTAAGGGGTTAGTCTACTTTGTCACTTTAAAATTTTTCATTTTTTTTTTTTTGCATAATTTGAAAGTATATATATCCAGAAATATTGTGTAAAAATTTTAAGAAAATCCGAGCACTCTAACTATTTTTTTTTTACCTGAACATCAGTACCTTATTTCGTCTACCTGCGCGTATAGCGTGCATCGATGAACTTTAAACGCGTTTTTCTGAAAACAACGTTTTCAAAATCTAGCTCCACTGTATCTCAAAAACTAATCAACCGATTTTCATAAAATTTGGATCACCTATTCTAGACATAATTTGCACCAAATTGACGCTCGGGGGTTTTGAAATTTTAAATTTTTACTATATATTTTTTTTAAATATGCGAAAAAAAAACCGTTCTATCAAAAATTTTCCATTTTTATCAGCCATTTTTTTTGTCTTCATTAAAACCTAATATCCGAGGGTCATTTTGTAGCCAGTATCTTACTGAATCTGAAACATTTTGATTTTTTTGTTTCAGACAAGCCGTTCTTGAGTTCTGATGGAGCTGCCTCACCAACCCATGTTTGAGACGTTACGCTTCACTGCTATTTTTTTACTAAAAATACTAAAAAATTGAATAAAAAAAAATTTATTTCTGAATTTTAAGACTTTATTTAATAAATCAAACAAATTTTATATTACTATCATTTATAGTTTTTTAAAAAAAAAAATCACGAATATAGCCTTTTTTTCGAGTCTCCAAAGTAGACTGACCCCTTAATATCTTTAAAACCGTTCTTCCGATGTGAATAAAAGTTTAGTATAGGATAGTGCAAATAAAGCTTTCTCAGATTATTAAATATCTTTTTAAAAAAGTTGTTTAAATTAAAAATCCATTTAATAATTTTATTAAAATTAAATTAATTTAATAATTTTATTAAATGTTTCCAAATTTTTATCAAAAAGTTAAACAAAAGAAATATTATTTCATTTTAGAAGGTAGTTTTACTTCAAAATGTTTGTCCTGAACCGTGTCTGTTGACAAGTACTCAATGTTGCCACTGTTATGAAAGTGAACTTGGGAGTTTTCACCAAATACCTCATAACAACAAACAAAGCATACTAGAAAAGAGATCGGTAGTCTGTGAGATATACATATCTTCCAACCACTGACTAATCAGATATCAGAAAAATGGGTGCTAAATCTTGTAGAACACTGGTTACAGTAATTTTTTCGATACCAAGTAAGTCTTAATTGGTAAGCTCTCAATTTAACCAGCGGTGGTGTAAGAACAAATGAAACTATAATACCTTCTAAAATTATTGTACCATACTTTGGATCGATGTTTAAATTTTCTCTAACCACAACAAGATTCCTTAAAATTTCATATTGCATTCAAAAAAATTTACACTTGAATAACTATTAAATTTTCATAAGTCAAATTTCAAACTCACCAAACCAAAATTTTTCATAAAGCACGTCATCAGGCACTTAGCTTTGTCACTTCCAGCCGGTTGATGTTTCAACAGTGCATCTATATCAGCTGCGAATTTGTTGAACCGAAAAAACAATTTGAAAATTGTAAATTTTGTGGATCTTTTTATAAAATTACGCTTCTTACCATCACTGCCACCAGATTCCGCTTTACAGTCATTAGCAATTTTTTTTATCTTTTGCAGTATTTCCTGAGCCTGTAAACAATTAATCATAAAGGAATAAAAAAATAAAGGAAATTAAATTAGTTATTTCAAGACTTTTCCTATTGAACTGAAGACTTAAGGCACAAACTCTATGATTTGCTTTGTTTACATTCAGATTTTTTATCTTTCTTCTTATACCTCAGCCTCTCCTTATAATGACCAAACTGCAAATGACCAGGAATACTATGAAGTACTTCATTTTCGTGAATTTAGATTAAAAATCTTTCAGCAACGCGCAAATGCAACCTCTTGATTCCACAATCACAAAATGATTTCAAAATTATTCTCACAACACCGCAGGGCTTTTATATTTCTTAGTTAGAAACTTCGTGTGGCTTGCCGGTCGCCGCCTTGCAATAACAGATTGACACTCTCAACACTTACTCATTGAATTGTGAAGAGAAGAAAACCGCTACGTATAAAAAGCAAGCATTGTATGTACACACAAACATATGTATATAGCAATTAAGAGAGAAATTATTTGTAGAAACAAAAACAAATAGTTGCACTAACTTGCATACAAAAGCACAGCAAAGTGCAATTAATTTGTTTCTTTTCATCAATTGCTTTTCCCTTCGTGCTACTCTTTCGCTATAGTACTATTCTAACACCACTGCGGACAATTGCGTCGATTAAAAAAGCACGAACACAACTGTCCAGTGTTATAAATTTCACACGCCGAAGGTCAATGAAGTGGGATGAACCCGACGCATATACGAGTACTTCACGGACACATATGCACGTATAATAACCGAGTACTTATAAGTATACATTAAAGGGCGCTTGTGTGCACATATGTGTGTGTGGGTGGAGATGAGATGCTACGGATTAATCTAATAAACCTATAATCATTATAGATTTTATTGATGCTGCTGATTGGGACTTACATAAATGCTTGGTTTATCCGGGTGGTTCAATTAATGCTGGCGAGCGGACCAGTTATGGTCCACTTTCACTTAAACTTAAAATTGTACTAGAAAACTCTCTTTTCTTCAAAATAATTCGTAAATTTTGTGCAAATAATGCACTTGGCTCTGGACTTGTGCGCTGGTGCGTTGTTCTGGTGTAAAATAACTTATTTTGTCCTTTTCGAAAGATCCTTCGTGACATCGTTGGATTTCAGGTGGCAATGCCACCAGTTCTAGTTTTCAAGTGACGGAACATCGCCCAATGGAAAGAGAAATTTAAATGGACACTTAACTTCCCTTCAGCTAAGGGATTTTGTTGTTTTTATGATGGTGTGGTTTAGGTGTTTTAGTGTTGTTTGTGTTTTTGACGTTTTTAGATTTGAACAGCTTCTTCTGGAAAATAAAAAATACATATGCCTTGTCCGAGAACTTCTTTTATGATATGCATGAATTAAACTATACACCAGTAAAATCCAACAAACCATACACTTCGACTCAGCCACAGCGGTTCTTCCAATAGACGCATCTACGACGGTTACCAAAACCACTGAATTTATAGGAGTTCTTTTCGTGGCAGTTACAGTCAGAGGCTTGCCATAGCCTGCCGAGGGGGGAATGCTATGTGTAGAAAAAACCCTTTTTATTATTTTGTAGGTTCATGGTATTAAATTAACAATAAAACTGTCTAGAATTGAGACAAATAACTTTTGTAACTATTTTTTTAACAGCCTACGAACGTCGACCAATATCTCTGGTACTCCCCTTCTAAATTATTGAATTGACTTCTATTTTACTGCTGTCTGCACTTTGGTTCTAAGTTATCGATTTAGTCAGTAAAAATCTTTGTAAAAAAAAGTAAATTGCAATTTAATAGTTATGAATTTTACAACCGATTTTTTTACGAAAAATGACTCTTTGACTCTTGCTTTTATGGTGTCTCGGCACAGCAACCAGCAATATTCTGAAAGTAGGACCATCACTGGACCACCTTAATACAAATACGATTAATCTTACTTTAAGCGCTCAATGGCATGACTGGAGAGGAAATTTACAAATTATGTGAATGATTATTTATGACCTACCGCAAATTATTACCATTATTTATTTTATTTTATTACAATTCAACACCAGATGGATAGAATATTGACACCTGGTCGTAGATATCGCATGAAGTGTTTATTTATTTATTCAGCAATCAATAAACAATCGTTCTTACTGACTACTCTTAGTTACTAAGGCAATATTAACAAAAAATCAATTTAATTTATGATCCAAAGTTCAATTGAGCAGAAAAGTATAGTTTAGATACTGAAAAATCAAGTCCAATACAATTCGAAAACTCATTAATTTCATATACTGAACGAGCAATTGAGGCATTGCATGCATAGTTGATTCGGAGTCCAATAAAATTCAATGGATATTTAATATATAAAAAAGAGTAGGGCCGAAAATTCCTTCACTTTTAATAGCGACAAAATCGATTTTCTATCAGTTTAAAATTTATTAGAGATAGATGGGATTTATGAGATGGAGTGAGAGGAGACAAATTCAGGAAAGTGATAGCAAACTTGAGAAAACATTTTTGAACTCATCAAATTCTCTCAATAGAGAATTGATGGCAAGGTCTCCGGCTAAACGCGGCATATTCTATTGCAGAACGAACAAAGGCAGTAGAAAGGAAAGCAATTTAAGGGTATATACCTATGCAAAGTGTTAACTATTTTTCTAAGTTTCTGCTTTCTAAGGAAATTTCTGCGAATTCTTTCTCGAACGGCTTTTATGGCTGCACTGATTCGAACCACGCTCTTCGTTTGCTGTATCCACTTCACAAGACTAGAATTTAGTAGGTATAATGCAATCTGAATTGAATTCTGAAGGTCTGATCCAAGTGTCAGTTGAGTGGAACTCTTCTAGTACATCATGTTGAAAAATTCAAAGAAGTATTAGAAAATGTAGGTATCACAAATGAATGTTGTTCATGCTGGTTCAGCAAATAGTTCATAAAATTTTAGTACAAATTACAATGAATATCAAAGTTCTTTTAATTAAAAAAAAATATGATTAATAATGGCATAAAAATATAAAGTTATGATATCCGTGATTTTTTTATGTCTATATGGACTTTCTCATAATAAACCCCACATACACCACACGAAAAAATTATAAGACCAACTAAATTTCTTGTATATTTATTATTAGTTAGGGCTAAAAATTTATTTTTAATATTTAAGCTTTTCATGATAAATGCTTTAAAAACATCCAGAAATAAGAACGCATTTCACGAAACTTAAATTAATTATTAAGGAAAGTGAAAACTACCGAATAAGACCAATGTTATTATATTTAAAATGAACCCATAGAATCCTTGGGATCAGTTTATAATTTCTCCTTTCTGGTCTAGAAACTTGAAAATTGAAGGCGTTGAAAATTTAAACAAAACAATCGGTATCAATTCCAAATCGTTCTTATTCATTAGATCAGTTCTTTATTTACAAAAAAAAAAAAAAAAAATTGAATGACAATAATAAAAAAAATTGCTTCCCCTGACGTAACACATGCCACTGGCGTAACTGCTCACGCTCACTTACGTCTGAAAAAAAAAAATCGGTCGATTATTCATCAGGAGATATGTCGCTATGGTGGGCAGCAGATTTACAAAAAAAACAAAGGATTTTTTTCACGTTCTCCCTCTTAAAAAAATTGAAAAATTGATTATAAAATTATAATTTTGTTACCCAAATCAATCGGTTCAGTACTTTTTGAGAAATTACCAAAGCCAACTCGGAAAAAATAGTTTTGAGAAAAAACACGGTTAAAATTTCAAGTGCAAAACTATAGTAAATTATCACTACTTACACTCAATCTGCGATTTCAGCTTGATATAATATTCCCTCAGCTATTTCGATGCCTCATTTTCAGCATCCTCGGCTTCTTTTTTCGCCATCCTTGCCTCTTTTGAGTATTCTGCGGCACTAACGTCGCATTTGTTGGCCAGTTCTTCTGCTTGTAGGCCTATAGCCACTCCCAATTTTTCGTCCACAAAAGACATGTTTGGGAGCCACTTGCCACACGCACGAGTTAAAACTCTCCTTATTATTTTGTCTATTCGCTCCTACACATCTTCTAAGAATTCTAAGAAGATCATCGCTGGATCGCTAGAGCTTCATAAATTGGTTTGATAATCATCTGGACGTCCTCATCTATTGCGGGTGGATGGACAAAATCTTCGCCTTTGGCTTGGGCTTGCCGCCATTTACACCATAACCCAGATCCGGCTGGACAATAAAACATTGCCTACACTTCGTTTCACATAGCTTCAACTGAATCTGTATTTCGTTTTATTGCCAGACCATAATACAACGAGAGGTCAGCCATTTTCTTATTCGTTAATTGTGCAGATTTTATTTTTCGAAGTGACTTTGATTTTCCCACACTCGATGATTTACTGTCCGTCTTTCCCGTTGCTTCAGCCTTCAATATTTTCCTCGATTGCGGAAGTGCATCTTTGAGTCATTTGAGACGTTGTCCATATTTCGGGAAAGTAATGTCACCGTGGCAATCCTTGTACCTTAATAAATTTGTAGTACACTGAAGCCAGACAAAAATTTAAAATGCAATAATTAGCCGTTGGATTGATACCAACACCAAACTCCGCACTTTTCTCCAATTTTTCCCCCGATGTAGGTACTCACGAATTCAGTGCTACTTTCATAAGTATGCTGATTACCACGAAAACTTCGTTTTCTCGATCACTGCGAAGGTCTTTGTGAACTTGTTTTATTAAATTTTCGATAGATTTCTCAATGCTTCACGATATAACTGCCTGGAAGAACGAAACAGAAATGAGGCGTTAGAGCATTGGAAATGACGCACGAACACAACGAAATAGAACACCGTCGTTTATTTTCGGGTCTATTATATGACCCTGAATATCCGAAGAGAAGTTACAATAAATGATAATGAAATGACCACAATAAACTCCCAGGAATTCGACGGTTAGAAGTCCCATTGTTAACGACCCTGCGCGCTTATACCTGGGCGTCGTACTCCAAACCGGACTTGTTTTAAAGGACTGTAACGTCTAAACTATCAGGTCAGTCCATAGGTTCGTGCGTATTTTACCCATAATTCCGAGCGGACCTTTTTCTACTCATATTCCCTCAAGAGATGAGTGGGCGGGGTGCAACATTTGGCGGCAAGGCATGACGAACATGTTCACGGTTGGCTCGAAATTGGACGGAATGGTTGGTGGGGGAGTATTCTGTAAGGAGCCTCCCATCAAACTTAAATTGAGGCTTCCGGACCACTGTAGTGTTTTCAAAGCGGAGGTATCCGCAATTATGGAAGCGGTGGACTGGTTGCTTAATTCGGTAATTACCGTTAAGGAAGTAAATATTTACTCCGATAGCCAATCGGCAATTAGGGCCTTGGGCTCGCTGCTTGTGCGTTCGAGATTGGTCGGGGAATGTCTGGCTTCTCTCTCGACTTCGAATACTTCGTCATCAGACTCATTTGGGTTCCCGGGCACAGCGGCATAGAGGGAAACTGCTGGGCTGATGAGCTGGCTAGATAGGTCGCGTTGGTCGTCCTGACGTCTTTAACTCCGACGCCTTGCTCGAACTCGTGGAAGCTGAGCCAAATTTGACAGTCGATTTGATAGCTGGGAAAATGGGTTCCGCATAGACTTTCCGTCGCCAACCTTCAGCAGAGCGTGAATGTGTGTTCTCACCTGCTGCAACGGCTTGAAAATGAAAGTTTTTTGAACAGTGTCGTTACTGGTGATGAAAAGTGGGCCCTTTACATTAAACCCGTTCGCAAACGCCAATGGTTAGATAAAGATGAAACACCAGAACAGACCCCTAAAAATGGCCTTCACCCCAAGAAGACTCTCCTGTCTATTTGGTGCGATATGACCGGTATTGTTTATTATGAGCTTCTGGAACCAAACCAGACGATATCTGCTAATTATTATTCCCATCAGCTATCAAACCTGAATGAGACACTTAACAAAAATCGACCGTCTTTAGTGAATAGATGCAAAGTTTTGTTTCACCACGACTACGCAGATCCTCATACCGCAAGGCAAACATTAGGCAAGCTGAACGAGCTCGCATCCACCATACTCTCCGGATATTGCACCTTATGATTATCACCTTTTC
Organism: Anastrepha ludens; assembly: GCF_028408465.1. Classification (NCBI taxonomy): domain Eukaryota; kingdom Metazoa; phylum Arthropoda; class Insecta; order Diptera; family Tephritidae; genus Anastrepha; species Anastrepha ludens. The sequence continues at coordinate 107,091,333 of NC_071499.1, forward strand.
CGTGGACTTCAATCCCATATGAGTAACAAGAACTACTCCTCAAAAGAAGCTATAAAAAGGGATATCGAAGCATATTTTGGCTCCAAGGACAAACAATTTTTTGAGCAGGGAATTAAAAATTTGCTTAAACGTTGGGGAGACATTGAAGGAAAATATATTTTTGATTAATAAATACTTTGCACATCTTTCTATTCATTTTAAACTACGTTTAACCACCAGAAACGAACTTATGGACTGACCTGATACAACAAATTTCAGTATAAAAATGTGCAAGTATATTTTTGAAAGTATCATATAAACTATCATAACATGAAAAAATAGATTTTTTCGAAATTCTAGTCCAGAAAGGTACCTTAATAATTTGTGTTGGATCCTTCTTTGATTTTAACTGGTTGCAGTCGTCGAGGCATCGATTTGATTAAGTTTTTATAAAATTTTGATGCATTTTTGAACATCCGACAATAATCTCACTTCTAAGGGCTTTTGCGCTATCAACCTGTCCTCCGTTTTTGAAAACCAATTGAGAAAGAATTGCCCATCCATTTTGACGTGATAACGTCTTATAATTCGATTTAACAGGCTGCACGCACGAAAAAATGTGTCGTTACCTTACTCATTAGTGTTACCTTGCTCGTTTTTCGTTACCTTGCTCATTGCCGTTACATTGAATGAACTGCAAGCGAAAGCGCGGAACGAACAAAGCAAACGAACGGCAACGTTCGACATCTTGCTCTCTCCTACTTAAGTGAGCGTATATATGTATGTATATGCGTATATGTACATATATAAATTCACGTATTTGTATTTGCATATGCCTTCTTATTGATTATTTTTTGACGTGATAACGTCTAATAATTCTATGTAGCCGGCTGCACGCACCAAAAAATGCGTCGTTATCTTGCTCATGCGTCGTCATGCGTCGTTACCTTGCTTGAACAGCATGTTATGTTATGTTATGATATGTTATGTTATGATATGTTATGTTATGTTATGTTATGTTATGTTATGTTATGTTATGTTATGTTATGTTATGTTATGTTATGTTATGTTATGTTATGTTATGTTATGTTATGTTATGTTATGTTATGTTATGTTATGTTATGTTATGTTATGTTATGTTATGTTATGTTATGTTATGTTATGTTATGTTATGTTATGTTATGTTATGTTATGTTATGTTATGTTATGTTATGTTATGTTATGTTATGTTATGTTATGTTATGTTATGTTATGTTATGTTATGTTATGTTATGTTATGTTATGTTATGTTATGTTATGTTATGTTATGTTATGTTATGTTATGTTATGTTATGTTATGTTATGTTATGTTATGTTATGTTATGTTATGTTATGTTACAATATGTTATGTTATGCTATATTATGTTATGTTAATGTTACCTCATTCTCTATATCCATACAAAATATCTATCAAACAAATAAAATTAAAATTTTCTTTTGAAAAATGCAACCATTCAATCAGTATTTTCTTATGACGTTATCACGTTAAACTATCGTCAGTAAACCGACTTTACGGACAACCTCTTTTTTTATTGGGTTAAGGTCAGGGCTGCAGGCAGGCCATTCTAAAATTGGTATTTTTTCGCTGCAAATAACTCTTTTGCTGCTTTGGATGCATGAACGGTTCCGTTGCCATGCTTGAAAATTTACTCCTCACCGAAGTTATCATCAAAAAAAGTAATAAGTACTGCAGATTGTATTTTCTTTCTTCGGAAATAGTTACTTTTTCCCATTAAACTTCTCAAAATTGGTACTTTCGTGCAATGACCAATCTGGCCTGTTTGTGTGGTGTGGTTGACTTAGGTTTCGGTACTAGTTTTACATATTTGCAAAATTTGTTGCACACGAGGGATAGTAACTTCCAAATTAAGAGTATTTTCAACTTCAGTAGGACTGTTTGAATAATTTATAGCTAAAAGTTTGATTTTCCGAACATCTCAAGCGCTAAGCGGTTTTCTACCACTTTTCTTGGTGCATCTTGGATCATTTGGTGTTCTTCGATGCCTAGCATCAGAATTTATGCATTAAAGGGAAAATAATTTTTTTTCTTACTGGTAGCTAAAATTGGAGAAACTAAAGATACAGTTTTTAGCTTACTATTGTACGCCTTATTAAGCTCTCAGCCTATCAGCTTTCACACAAAAACAAAAGCTCTGAGCGTATTTATAATTGGCGCTTACATCCTTTGTTGGCTGTTTGGCCGAGCTCCTCCTTCAATTAGTGGTATGTGTCTTTATGTTCTTCTTTCCGCTTAACAAAAAAATTTTGCATCAACTTATTTTTGGACCAAACCAGTTATGTGTAAATATTTGGTCGCATTGCGCCCATTCATTCTGATAATCCGCACAATTATCACTATGCTTGACGAGCCTTCGGAAGGCATAAAGCCCACTTAAAACCCCTTTACCTCAATATTAAGCTCAACCTTAAGCTTTGCCTGGTAGTCTTAATGACTTGCAGCAACACCACCTTACCAACTTCGCAGGTACTATGAAGATTATAGATTTTGTCTATTTCCATCCCTAAGAAAATGATTAAATAAAACAGAGGAAAATCACAAACTCGACGGATTTTGCATTTGCTTAGAAACCAAATGGTTTCGCTTTGTATTTTTAGAAAGAAATAAATATTTCAGCAAACTACACCTACTTATTGATTATTTATGCAAATAAAACCGGTTGACAGGTTCGATCTCTATTTACTCACTGTCAAATGGCTCTCAAATGCTACAAATCAAATTATTCTTACAACCCATACCATTAAAAATCAGAAAGGGCTGAATTAAATTAACTTTGAAAATGGCATAATTGCCTTGCGCTATACAATTATATATACGGAGCATTCCATGGAAAATGGTAAATTTCGACCGCCGAACAAATTGCATTTCCGGATGATTATATTAGTGTTAATGTATTTAAAATATATCAATCTTCATTATAAACATCGACCTTTTACTTGACCTCAGTTTGAAGTATCTTTTTTTACAACAAAAATAACTCATAAAAATTTTATTTTCGTCTATCGAAATTTGGTCAAGTTTAAGCGCTTAGTTCTCATTATGTGTGACATATAGCGTGAAACTGATAATTGGTGTTAAAAGAACAAACTTTTACGTTTTGAAACGTAATATTAAAAAAAAAGTTTATTTATGAACAACGCAGATATGCTCTTTTAAAAAAATGGTTCGATGATGTCCCGTACGAACGCACTTAACACTGTACAGTTATTTTTGTGCTCATCTGAGTAAGTTATTTGTTTCGATTACTTTACATTTAAAGCAAACTACTGGTGCTCTTTTTACTTGTAAAGCATTGATTTCAGTTTGCAACGCAAATAAGTTCAATATTCAGTCATTAAATTTTGTCCCGTACGAACACGGCATATAAGTTTTTCTTTTAACTAAAAAATGGAGAAAATTAGTGAAAATAATAACAACCATAGTGTGTCACGTTATAAAAAATGGAGAGACGAGAAACGAAAAAAAGGTCCAGATTTCAAAAACAACGAAAAAAAAGGAGTGAAACAGTGGAGGAAAAGAAAAAATGAAGCCATGAGCCAGGAAGAAATACAGAAGAGGAAGAAGTACGAAAAAGAAAAAAAGAGAGTCCAAAGAGCCAAAAAGTTGATCCAAACCCAAGACAGGGAGGCTGGTTCAAATATTGTTGGTCATTGCGAATCTGAATGTTTTCCATACAAATGTAAACAACCGTATGCTAAGGCTGTACAGAAATGTATGCGAAGTCTACCCAGTTCACCCACTAAAAAAAGGCTGTTGTAGCGGGTGTGGCAAAAAAATTTGGACTTAGTATTGATAACGTTAGGAATAAATCTATAAATGAACCAATTAACGATGACGAAACCACCAAAATGGTGAAAGATTTTTACTTTCGCCCAGACATTGTTTATACATGCCCGGGCATGAACGACACAATGGTCTGTTGGACTAACGGTAAAAAACTTACATTACAAAAGCACTACCTCACCTTATTTTTAAAAGAAGCTTTTTATATATTCAAGGAAGAGTTTCCGAACATAAAAATAGAGTTTTCTAGATTTTGTGCACTACGACCGAAAAATGTTTTGTTATTAAAAGACACGCCATCAGAACAGTGCAAATGTATGATTCACGAGAATTTTATTCGAAAATTGAAGAGTTTGAAAATAAGCTACAATAGCTCCTACTGGAGCAACATTCTCTCTGATACGGCCCTTGATTCAAGCTGTTGGAGAAATGTGTGCGATACATGTAAAAATGGAAGTAATGACCCAGGAAAAAATATAATTTATAAGCCATGGAAAAAAGGAGACGATCAACGAGTAAAACTGAAGGCAGAAGAAATCAGTTGTGGAGAGTTACACGAAAACCTTATATCCGACTTACCATATGTCATGTATCACATAAATATAAAAAGATTACAAGCACAAGCATTCCAAAGCGATAAAAATAATGAATATGCAAGAATACTTCAAATTGATTTTGCTATGTCTTATTCTTGCGCATATCAAAACGAGGTGCAGTCAGCTTTATGGAGCAGGCAAAGTGTTACTCTTTTTACCGCTGCTTCATTTTTCATGGCACAATGTAAAACTTTTGTGATATGCTCTGATACAAAGCAAAAAGATAAAGACAGTATATTCGCCTTCGTGACATATTTGTATGATAAAATTTTTGCAGCAGATCATAGCGAAAGAATTAAAGAAGTTATATGGAGTGATGGTCCTTCTTCTGAATTCAAAAATCGTTATATGGTCTCGTTATTGGTATATCTCTCTGAAAGATATAGCAAACAATTTGAATGGAAGTATTTTGGTAAGGGAGTTGTAGACGGAGTCGGTGGCAATATAAAGAGACTTGTTAATCAAACAGCCCGTATCCAAGGAAGCAATACTGTAATCCAAAACGCGAATGATTTCGCAAAAGTTGCTGCCACATTAGTTCCTTCAACATCCATTTTTTATATTTCTGCATCCGAAATAGCTGACAAAATTCGGGATGTTCGTCCCTGGGAATCGTCCAAGCCTATACCCGGAATATCCAAATTTCACGAAATATTAGCAAATGGGCGCGAAGTGACATGAAAAAGCCATGGTCAAGATAACAACAGCATCAAATTTTCCTTTAGAGAACGTTAAAATCAAAATTTAAGAGCTGAATTTCGTACGCGTCCCGTACGAACATTTTCATTTTTACACTATAAGTCATTTAAACTAAATATGTTTTAAATGTTTTTGTTGTGTTAATAAACCCTAATCCAATCACAATCAAATGTCATTTTCGTTTTCTTGTTGATATTATTAGTTTCGCTGAAATTTCACTTAATTCACTATAACTCAGAGTAGTGGTAGACTGGAGCTGTCCCGTACGAACATATAATTTTTTTTTGATTTTGCAAAAATATGCGAATATTTTAAAGCAAGTTTATAGGTTTCGTTTAGAAAACTACCACACAGTATTAGTGCACTAAATAACTCGTTTTAAAAAGTATGGTTTGTCTATAATTAAGGTTGTAAACTGTAAAAATTCGTACGATCTGTCCTGTACGAACCATGGAATGCTCCATACATGCAATAGCGACCGATATTAGAAAAAATGGATAATATGCTCTCTCTTCTCTTTTACGCGCGCTTTATATTTTTAAGTCATATTGTCTTTATTCTATGTAACGCCTACTCCGTCCTTGGATTCGTAAGAAGAAATAGCTGAAACTTTGCAACCGCATATTAGCTTTTACTGCCTTTGCTCGTTCTGCAGTAGAAATGCCGCGTTTAGCCGGAGACCTTACCATTAATTCTCTATGGACACAATTTGATGAGTTCAAAAATTTTTTCCCAAGTTTGCTATCACTTTCCTGAATTTGTCTCCCCTCACTCCATCTCATAAATCCCATCTATCTCTCACAAATTTTAAACTAATAGAAGTTCGATTTTGCCGCTATTAAAGGCGAAGGGATTTTCGGCCCTAGTCGTTTTTATGAATTAAATATCCATTGAATTTAATTGGACTCCGAACCAACTATGAGTGCAATGCCTCAATTGCTCGTTCACTAATGAAATTAATGAGTTTTCGAATTGTATTGGATTTGATTTTTCAGTATCTACACTGTACTTTTCTGCTCAATTGAACTTTGGATCATAAATTAAATTGATTTTTTGTTAATATTGCCTTAGTAACTAAGAGTAGTCAGTAAGAACGATTGTTTATTGATTGCTGAATAAATAAATAAATAAAGACTTCGTGCGATATTTACGTACAGGTGTCAATATTCCATCCATCTGGTTTTGAATTGTAATAAAATAAAATAAATAATGGTAATAATTTGCGGTAGGTCATAAATAATCATTCACATAATTTGTAAATTTCCTCTCTATTGATGCGATTGAGCGCTTGAAGTAAGACTAATCGTATTTGTATTAAGGTGGTCCAGTCATGGTCCTACTTTCCGGGCACTTTGAGCTAAAGAAGAGCATTGAAACGAAGTGCTCTCGCAGGAATAAGAAATTGAATAGCTAGCAGTAATTCGGGCAATTGGTTGCACCACTTACCAAGCCATGCACAAAAGGCAAGGAAAGAATAGTCTGCTTTCGCGACACCTAAGGTTAATCAGAAGAAGTCGGGAATCGTATGGAGGGACGGGATTGGAGAAATTTAGAGAAGAAACGGCATGTTTAAGGAAAAGCGTACGAATATGTCAATTCTAGCAGTAGCAAATGTATGATAAGGTCCCCAGGTGAATGTTGTATATTAAAGCTTTGGATGAACAAAAGATTTATAGAGTAATTTCAGAGTGTAGGCGTCTATGAAATATAACTATTTCACTGAACAAATGCTTTAGAGCATGATTGAGATTTAGATATGATAAAATTGATGTGCTTAATGTATACAAAAGAGGCATCGCACATTACACCAACGTCTTTGATCGCGTCAACAGACTGAAGGGGCGTACCTGAGATTTGTACGACGTTTGTAGTTTGAAGAACGTAACGTGATAACACTTATTAATATTGAGATGTACTTGAGACCACTAGTTGAACCCCATAACTATTTTCAGAACACTTAATCGAAGAAAATTGTAAATGCCATAATTATACTCTTCCCACACACTGTGGGGTATATCCAAAGTTGCAGGACTACTGTGTTTGAAATCTGCTCTCAGAGACATATAGATTTATTGATGTGTTAAATAAAACTTGTATGCTTGTCGTATGATACAATAGATTTACATTTCGTGAAAGGAATCGCTGAAGTGGCGGTGTACATAATTTTTTGACACTTAATAATAAGAACCTGGAGCAGATGCATTATTTTGACATAATCAATAAATTGGAGACACATTGGATGAAGTGTATCTAGCCAACAGAAGACTATGCTGGAAATCAACGAATTATTTTGAAGTAAAGAGTGTTTTCTACTACAACTACGAAATTCGAATTAAAGTGGACTATAACTGGTCCACTCACCAGCACTAATCGAACCACCCGAATAATTAAAGCATTTATGTAAGTCCCATTCAGCAGCATCAATAAAATCTATAATGATTATAAGTTTATTAGATTAATCCGAAGCATCTCATCTCCACCTTCACATACATATGAGCACACAAGCGCCCTTTAATGTAAGTACTCGGTTATTATACGTATATGCGTCGGGTTCAGCCCACTTCATTCACCTTCGGCGTGTGAAATTTATTACACTGCAAAGTTGTGTTCGTGCTTTTTTAATCAACGCAATTGTCCGCAGTGGTGTTAGAATAGTACAATAGCGAAGGAGTAGTACAAAGGGAAAAGCAGTAAATGAAAATAAATAAATTAATTGCACTTTGCTGTGCTTTTGTAAGCAAGTCAATGCTACTATTTGTTTTTGTTTCTATAGATAATTTTTCTCTTAATTGTTATATGCATATGTATGTATGTACATACCGCTACATATGGTTTCCTTCTCATCACAATTCAGTGAGTAAGTGTTGAGAGTGTCAAATTGTTATTGGACGGCGACGGCGAAGTTTTTAACTAATATAAAAGTGCTGCGGTGTTGTGAAAAGAATTTAAAAATCATTTTGTGATTTTGGAATCGAGTGGTTGCACTTGCGCGTTGCTAAAATTTGTTTAATCTCAACTCCTGACAATGAAGTACTTCCTAGTATTCCTGGTCATCTGCAGTTTGGCCATTTCATACGCTGAGGTATAAGGAGAAAGATATAAAATCTGAATGTAAACAAAGCAAATTATAGAGTTCGTGCCTTAAGTCTTCAGTTCAATACGAAAAATCCTGAAATAACTAATTTAATTTCCTTTATTTTTTATTCCTTTTTGATTAATGTTTACAGGCTCAGGATATACAGCAAAAGATAAAAAAAATTGCTAATGACTGTAAAGCGGAATCTGGTGGCAGTGATGGTAAGAAGCGTAATTTTAGAAAAAGATCCACAAAATTTACAATTTTCAAATTTTTTTTCTGTTCAACAAATTCGCAGCGGATATTGATGCACTGTTGAAACATCAACCGGCTGGAAGTGACAAAGCTAAGTGCCTGATGACGTGCTTTATGAAAAATTTTGGTTTGGTGAGTTTGAAATTTGACTTATGAAAATTTAATAGCTATTCAAGTGTTAATTTTTTTGAATGCAATATGAAATTTTAAGGAATTTTCTTTTGGTTAGAGAAAATTTAAACAGCGATCCAAAGTATGGTATAATAATTATAGATTATTAATATATAATTATTGTTCTTCCACCACCGCTGTTCAAATTGAGGGCTTACCAATTAAGACTTACTTGGCATCGAAAAACTTACTGTAACCAGTGTTCTACAAGATTTAGCGCCCATTTTTCTGATATCTGATTAGTCAGTGGTTTGGGAGATATATCTCACAGGCTACCGATCTCGACTAATTTTCTAGTATGCTTTGTTTGTTGTTATGGGGCATTTAGTGAAAAATCCCAAGTTCAATTTCATAACAGTGGCAACATTGAGTACTTGTCAAAAGACACGGTTTATGACCAAAATTTTGAAGTGAAACTACCTTCTAAAATTAAATAATATTTTGTTTTGGTTAACTTTTTGATAAAAATTTGGAAACGTTTAATAAATTAATTAAATTAATTTTTAATTTAAACAAATTTCTTAAAAAGATATTTAATAATCTGAGAAAGCTTTATTTGCACTATCCTATACTAAACTTTTATTCACATCGGAAGAACGGTTTTAAAGATATTAATGTTAAAAAAATGGTTACTGAAAAGTTGAATTTAAAAAAAAATTTTAAATCTTTGGTTTCTTAAAGCTATGGGGGGTGGGTCTGGTGGCTACCAATAAGGCACACTTAGACCTGTCGTAGGCCCGTTGTGATACCACTGGAACTTCTTCTTACACTATGGGATCCCTATTAATTCATCCTGTGGCTTTTATAAACGAGATTAACTTCGTCAAAAATCGTGTGCAAACCAAAATCATATCCAACCATAAGATTTACCACGTAAAAATGTTGAACCTTAACTCTTAACTGCTTAAACAAATAAAAGTAACTCTTAATTTTTCATTAATGCTTAAACAAATAAAAGTATGTTAGTGAAAAATCCTGAATTTAATAAATTTTTGTTTTCAATAGATCGATGCTGGTGCCAAAATTGATCAGGACTCAGCTTTAAATGTAATAAAGGCAGTTGCTAATGGTGATGCAAACATAGAAAAACTTGGTAAAGAGCTTATTGATGCTTGCAAAGATACCCCAGCAAAGGGCAATGAGTATGCGAGAATTCTTTCTAAAAACTTGAACCCTCAATGAGTTGACTCTTTCTGTTTGGTTTATTTTGCAGGTGCGAAAGCGGTGAAGCCGTGCGTGAGTGCGTCATTGCAAAAGCAAAGGCAAATGGCTTTAAATTACCGTGGTAAATGTGCTAATTATCCAACGGCAACTGATTGTAGATGTCCTAAGGAAATGGCTGTGCGGGCTGCTGTTTTCTACTTAATCTTTGAATTTTTAAAATGACAAGTAGTCCATACAGTAAATAAATAAATTTAACAAGCAAGTATTTAAAAAAATAAGACTTAGTGTTTTATTATTTTAATTGACAAGAACTTTTCCAAAGACGCAAGGAGGTAGCGCGCAAAATCGGCAATCAGCTGCTAAGAGTGTTTTGAAAGGTCTTATTAGAAATTAGTTTGGTGGAATATTTTTATGTTTTTAGTTATTTAATTATTACTAACGATATAAAGAAAAGTTAAATAAAGGTTCATTTAATTGCGCAATTTGGGGTTAGTAATAGATAGCAATACCAGACCAAAGCGTCTATGTACACGCACTTTTTGAAGTGAAACTTATAAGGAGTCGATGGACGAGCGAGAATGGAGAGTAAAATTTCAGGACCATGCAACGTTTTGGGCATTTTCGTTCCGCGAGAGAGTAAAAGAGAAAAAAGTATAACGTAGAGGAAAAGGAGAGAGAGAGCCATACCTTATATACAGCTATGGTCAAACGTTTAGCGCACTTAAAAAGAGTTCAATATAATGCTCGATTAAATGATATGAAACCAAATTAAATCCAGTGTTTTTAACTAAATATATTTAACACTTTATTATAAGACAAAATAACTTAAAGTTGACAGTTTTCGCTAGTAAAAATATGATAAAATAGAAGTAATTCTTATTTGGTCATAGTGGGATTTGGACAAAGACTTAGCGCTGTTTTGATTTCTGTAAAAAATATGAAATATTTGTAAGGATTGAGAAAAGATTGTTGACTATTATTATTTACCATATCAATATTTGGTAGAATAGCCGTTATTCTGTATAACTGCTTCACACCTGCGTGGTAAACTCTCTATTAACTTTTGGCACCTGTCCAAAGGAATAGAGTTCCATGCTTCCTGTACACCTTCCCAAAGTTCATCGATATTTTTAAATTTTTTTTGTCCAACCATCGCCTTCACATCATTCCACAAGTTTTCGATTGGACTTAAATCCGGACTTTGTGCTGGCCAATCGAGCTGGGTAATATTTTCCTGCGAAAGCCAGTTTTTGACCACTCCCGCAGTATGTTTGGGATCGTTGTCGTGCATCAATATCCAATTTACTGGCATAAAAATCGAAAGAATATGGCTCCATATTATTTCTAAGTATATTCAGATATATATGCTTATCCATATTTCCTTCTATCTTGACCAGCGGCCCCGCCCCGCGCATTGAAAAAGACCCCCAAACTTTTAAATTCCCATCGCCATGCTTCACCGTCTTTTTTGTGTACCGTGGATTGGTTTCCTGATTTTTTTCACGATGTACATACGTTTTTCCATCAGGACCGATGCGGTTTATTTTAGTTTCATCCGTAAAACGTATTCATTTCCAAAACTCTGTCTTTTCGAAGAGGTGCCTACGCGCGAATGATAAACGCGCTTTAATATTCTTTTTTGACAGGAGCGGTTTTTTTCTGCTTATGCGACCAAATATTTTATTTTCATTCAGACGCCTTCGCACGAGCTTACTGGACACAACTAAGCCTAATTCTGCCCTTACTTCAGCCGCTATCGTTCGTGAAGACAGAAAAGGATCCGATCGACTTTTCCTTACAATTATTTGATCCTCACGGGGGGAACTTTTACGTGGCGGAGCTTTACGAATTTTTTTTTTGTTTTAATAAATTAGCATCCGACTTGACATCTCTGATGGCATTGTATACCATTTTTCTTGAACAATGCACTATTCTGGAAATCTTCACTTGATTGGTCCCCATTTGGTAAAGGTTCCATATTATTTTTCTTTGTTCAACTGAACAACACTTTCCTCTAGCCATTTTAGCAAAAATTTAAATAATAGACGTTATTAATTAAATATTCACCACAAGAAATAGTTATTTGCCGAACCGATCGCATGTAAGAGAAAAACACGTGTAAGTGCGCTAAATAGTTGTCCAACGTAATTGAGACAGAACTCAAGAAAAAATAACCAATAACAAATACGAAAGAATTATAACGGTTATTTTTTGGGCATTTGAAGATACCCATTAATAACTCTTATCATGGGGAAAACAAAATTAGGAAAATTTGCACTCTCTTAGAAGTAACTGCATTATTTATCAGTATAATATAAAGTGCGCTAAATGTCTGACCATACCCAGAAGGAAATGGTGCAATATCTTGCCTTCATAAGCTATTACAGAACAGCTTCTAAGCAAGTGAAATGCTTATGCTGCTCCCAGAGCGCTTCCAGTGCTCCTTCTCGAGAAGTGAGTAGGCAAGGTGTTAAAAAAAACTGTCCGCAACGTAGCTACGAGCTAACGTTTGTATACGCAATTGTCGAAATTTACAGTAATAGCGGTACAAACAAAAAAAAGCGACGCGTTAATTTCTGTAAATTTATTAAAAGTGTATTTTTGTGATGAAAAGACGTGCTTCGGAAAGTTAGAAATAGCTTCAGTAAAATTTATATATTAATAAAAAGAGTGAGTGTAAATTAAATAAATAATAAGATGGGTAGAAGAGGAATGAGCGCGAGTTCTATAAAAAGAAAAATTTTAAAGGAACAAAATAATTTAATACGCAAACTTATGCTATGTGAAAGAAAGAATGAAAAAGTAAAAGCCCCAAAAAAAAGTGTAATGCAGAAAAAATCAGAAGTATAGTTTTACAAGAAAGTGATGAAATAAATGTTTCTAGTTTTGGTGCAGTAGATAACAAAATGCAAATAGATAACCAAATGCAAAAGAATTTAATTGATAAATTAAAAGAATGGTACAGCAACTACCATCCAACAAGGGCTTGTATAAGTTAGCGCATTGCACACTTGCAAAGCTAAAACAGAGATTTGATGATTCCCTTGAATCACTCCCACGCTACTGGCTGTTCGTAATTAGATCGCACAGCTTACTCCTACGCCTGCCCGTCTTTTGGATTTTGCAAATAAACAAATCTTACAGCGGTCAAGCTGATCATCAATTTACGTACGTGACTTTTGGCAGCTTGAGGAATGCAGCTGAGAATGCATTCGTACCAACATACAAACAAAGCTGCCGGCGCAACTACACCAACACAAACTCAATAGCTACACCGCAAGTAGGGATTTAGGGTAGATTGTAAGAATATAGTTTTTAGTTGAGATTGGAGTTTAATAAAGAACGGTCGAAAGTTGAGATTGGAGTTTAATAAAGAACGGTCGAAAGTTGAGATTGGAGTTTAATAAAGAACGGCAAAATTCAGAAAAGTGGCGCCCAACTAGCAGGACAACTGAACCCAACTAGCAGAATAACTGAACCCAACTAGCAGAACAACCGAGCCCAACTAGCAGGACAACTGAACCCAACTGGCAGAATAACCGAGCCCAACTAGCAGGACAACTGAACCCAACTGGCAGAACAACTGAATCTAACAACGGAGGATACAATCAACTATTTGTGGAAACGAAGGAAACCTGCACGGCAGAAATGATTGCAATACGTGAAATAATAATACTGTAAGTAATTGTTCGGTTTTGATCCAGTGCAATTAAAGAAAAGTTATATAAAGTTTTTGTAAAGCGAAATACCTTCGGCTCTTTCTTACCTTTTTTAAAAAAAAAAAAAAAAGCAAAACAAAATTAACATGAGTGTAACTAGGGAACAGGTAATAGAAATTTTAAGACAACAAAATGAGCAAAATAAAAAAGAATTAAAAGCCCAGTTGGATGAAGTGATGCAAACTCTTCGGCGCTTAGAGCCGCCATCCGCGGAGAGTTACATTCCCGTGGAAATAAATCCAACTGTGGTCGGGGGCAACACAAATATGGATTTAATAAAATCTATACAAGAATTTAAGGGGGATACTGCTTCTTATCCGGCCTGGCGTTCCGCAGCAGAATTCGCCATTGGCTACTACAAAGAGGGTTCAGAGCAATATTATGTTGCCATGGGGATATTTAGAAACAAGATAGTAGGCCCCGCAAATGCAACGCTCGCTTCCTTCTCAACTGTTTTAAATTTTAAAGCTATAATAGCTAGATTGATGATTGAGATCCTACAGACCGTAACACCCATTCTATTGAGGGAGGACAATACATTTGTCGCAATAACAAGTTGCTACGAAACTCTGCGAGTTGAATAAATGCGTTACTGACGTAAGTTTACGAGCCTTTGATTGTTCAGTGAGACTTGGGAACTTCATCAAGATCGGTGTATTTCCTGTCTTTTATTGAGCGGAACAGCGAAGGAGAAATTGTCTGCGATTTACATTTTGGCGCGTTCAATCAACATAACCTCAAATTATTAGCTCCATACATAACATAACAACAAATAGAATTTAGGTACTAGCGTAGCGCCACCTACTGGCGGGTAGCAGAACGAATTTGTATACGAGTAGTTACAGAGGTTAAAGGTGTAACGTACCAAAGGCATTGCCACCTAGTAGTAGTTACTAAATATTAAATTTTTTATAATTGTTAATACTTGCAAGTTGACAAAATGCATCGAACTCCTACTTCAAGTAATGCGGCTAAGAGAAGAGTTACCGAATTATCTCCGGATCTTTCGCTGCAAGATGTAATGACAGCCATACGTGGAATTGAAACCAACCTAAATAAGCAATTAGAGCGATTAGCTTCTAAACAAGACATAAGAGATTTAAAAGAGTCAATGGGATTGGAAATTGAAAAGCTAAAGGCTGAAAACGAATCCCTTAAACTAGAAGTACAAAAATTAAAAAAAGACAGGGAATTGGAACAAAAAGAAATACTACGCCTTGTTGACCAAAGTAAGCGAAATAGGTTATTTTTTAAAGGCGTTACAAAAGATGAAAAACCAACACTAGCTGTTCAAAAATTATGCGAAGATAAGCTTAGTCTGCATCACATTAAAATAAGAGAGGCACGTTCATTATACGATAAAGATAATAAGTGCAATATAATAGCAGAGTTTGAAACTGTGGAAATGGCAGGAGATATCCTTAAAAACGCTAGAATGTTGCGAGGTTCGGATATATATATTGAAAAGGACCTTAGCTCTGAAAGGCAACAAAATAGAAAAGTGCTATTGCAGTTAAAACAAAAGCTCTTGACCTTAAGTAGAACACATAAGATATTCGTAAGGAATGATAGCATGAATATTGACGGCAAATGGATGTCATACAATAATAACAAATTACTTATGTGTGAGGGACAGCCGGCAGAGAAAATTCTTATTCACTACTTTGGTATAAGCGTGTCAAAAATTGATATTACCTATCACTCTTTGTTAGAGAAAATAAATTCAAAAAACTAAAGAATTGTACTAAAGTAACCGCAAAATTAAATGTAATAACCAGCAGTGATGAACTTTTAGAAAATCGTAATCAATTAACTAATATTAAAATTGTGTCGTATAACATTAACGGCTTAGCAAACAAAACGTTATATAAAGATTTTTTTGATTACATTTGTTCGTTTGATGTTTTCATCTTGTTAGAAACGCATGTTGAAACGGAAAATTTTGAAAAATATTTTAAATTCTTCAAGGGGTTTACTCTGTTTTGGAGATCAGCAGTACGACGTAGTCATTATGGACGGGCAAGTGGTGGACTCCTTTATGGCATTAAAAAAGACCTAGAAAATGTTGATGTCAGATATTCGTTTAAGTGTTTAGACTGTTTAGACGTAATCGAATTTTGTGTGGCTGAAAAAACTGTAAACTTGATTCCATTATATTTGAAGGGTAATAACTGGATACATGATTTTGAAATTGTAAAAGAAAGTTTTGTTCAATATGATTTTGTAAATGGTGTTGTAATCGGTGACCTTAATGTACGAATTGGAGACTTACAAGTAAATATGGACGAAATCTTACTAAATGATATTGTAGGAGGAAAAACAGATAGGAATTCAAGAGACAAAAAAATCAATAGAGGTGGAAGGCAGTTCATAGAGTTCTGTATAAATAATGGTCTAATAGTGTTGAATGGCATGTTAAGTAGTGATGTTGAGGGAAAATTTACTTATGTTAGTAATATAGGTGAATCTGTAAATGATATATGTGCAATATCTCGGGACATATTGAAACATGCGTCTGATTTTATAGTGGACAATAAAACATGGTCTGATCACATGCCTATTATTTTAAAAATGCAATTGCCTGCAAGAAAATCAGCTTCAATATGCAAGACGAACTTGTTACCAAAAATTGTTTGGGATGAATTACGAGCAGAATTGTATAACAAGAAACTTATTAGCAACCTACAGAAAAAGAAATATGTAAAAAAAGAGCTAGATCTTGAAGATTTAACTGAAATAATTAGAATATCAACTTCACAGAGGCGAAATAAAGAAAGATTAAGAAAAAAATCGGAATGGTTTACCTGGAAATGTCAGTCAGCTAGAAAGATGTCATTAAAACAACTGAGAATTTATAATAAAACTTTGAGTGGAAGTGATAAAAAGAAATATATTCAGGCAAATAGAAAATACAAGAAACTGTGTGAAGAGAGCAAGAAGAATTACTATGACAATCTTGAACTCAGAATAAATGAGGTTAATAACAGTAAGGATTGGTGGAAGATGGTCAACGTCCTTCGGTGTTCAGTTACAGAATCTTGTCTAGAGGTATCGCCAGCAATATTCATGCACTATTTTCAAACATTATTAAATCCAACTCGCTGTGCACCATGTATACAATATGTGGCAAATTTAGTAAGGGATGATTGTCTAGACAGACCAATCTCAATAGATGAAATCAGATTAATGTTACATAAAACGAAATGTGGAAAAGCTCCGGGCTCAGACAAGGTTCCATATGAGTTTTTTAAAAATGCCGATGACCGGTTTCTTGTTGAGTTGGCAAACGTTTTTAATAGGCTATATAATATGGGCCAAGTATCTGAATGTTTCGAAACAAGTCTGATATATCCGCTCTTTAAAAAAGGCGATAGGAAATCTCCCTCCAATTATAGAGGTATCTCATTCATGAATTGTGTTGCAAAGATAATGATGGGCATTTTAAATGAGCGACTCACAAGCTGGGTAGAAAATAAAAATATTATAACAGAATTTCAAGCAGGTTTCAGAAAGCGACATTCAACTGTAGATAACATATATAACCTAGCAGCAATAGTCCATATTAAGTTCAGGGAGAAGAAAAAAGTGTACGCGTTTTTTGTGGACTTTAAAGCCGCTTTTGATACTGTCCCTAGACAACTATTGCTATACAAGCTTCATGAAATAGGAATCTCCACCAAAATGGCAAACTTTATTGAAAGTTATTACAGAAACACATGTTCGATAGTAAAAGTAGGAGATGAAATGAGTGAAAAATTCAAAATATCGTCAGGAGTAAAGCAAGGGTGCCTGCTTTCACCTTTGCTCTTTGCTCTTTACTTGAATGACCTGCACGACTGTTTGGAGGGGGGACTCTTTATAGATGAGTTAAATATCCGTTTGCTATTATATGCTGACGATATCGTCATATTGGCAGATGAGGTTTGTGCTCTTCAAAAAATGATAAGCAACTTAGAAAAATACTGCGAAAAGTGGAATATGCAAGTAAACTTATCTAAGTCAGCCATAATGATCTTTCGGAGAGGCGGTAGAATAGCAGAAAAAGAAAAGTGGTTTTTTCACGGCGAAGTTATACCAATAACGAAAGAATATAATTACTTGGGTGTAAAGCTAACATCAAAACTCAGTTTCAAGCAACATATAGAAAATAGAAATGTTCTAGCGAAAAATAGCATAAATGCAACTTGGCGCACATTTCTTAGCAAAAATAAAATTATTTAAGTTGTCGGCAAAATGGAAACTGTTTTTAGCGGTGACTAGAGCAATCCAGAGTTATGCTGCTCAGGTATGGGGAAACTCATTGTTTGAAGAAGTAGACAAAATTCAACTTTATATTTTAAAAAGGGTACTTCATCTCCCGAGTAATACGCCATCTTATTGCATTCTCTTGGAGACAAATGTTCCAAGTTTTCATTTGTATACACTGCAGCTTCACTTAAAATATATATTCAAAACGTTATTTGAATATGATGATAATAGATTGCCTCATATACTATCAAAAAAGATTTTAGAAAAACAGATATTTTGGGTTGAAGAAATTAGTAATCTAGCACAAAAGTTTAATATAACATGTAACTGGGGCACTTCAAATAAAAGAGAGTGGAATAGAAATATAATTTCAATAATAGAAAATCTTCATGATTCGAATATTATTATGGGAAAGGGCACACCAAAGCACCCGATTATATAAGGAATTAGACCATAACAACGCCAAAAGCTATTTAAGCGATAATACTGGAATCTATAAAATTATGTGGATTATGAAAGCCAGATGTGATTTAATATACTTGGGAAGCCAAAGGGATTTAAATTGCACTTTATGTAACTTAAATGAATTAAAAGACATCACACATTTCTTAGGAAAATGCCCGATACTTAAAAGAATTCGTCAAAGATTTTTTGGAAAATTTAGTTTAAACCGAGATGAAATCATAGACATTTTAAATGGTGTTGGCCCTTCTGGATATAATAACTTATTTAAGTTCATCACTGGTGCTATAGAATATAGAAAATTAATTTTAAGCGAATTCAATACATAGTACCATAGTAACATATGTAAAATGTAAGATTTTGTTTTTTTCTTTTTTCTTCCGACAAACGACCTAGTGTCACTGTCGTACGTTCTAATGTTAATGATTAAAAATGAAATGTAATGAAATGTAAAAGCCGAACAATAAATAATAATAATAAATAATAATAGCTAGATTGGACAAAGCATACGCGGACAAAAGACCGCTACATGTTTTGGAAACAGAGCTCAGCGTTCTGAGGCAGGGCAGTTTGTCAATCTGCCAATATTATGATACGGTAGACAAGCAATTAACACTCATAACAAATAAAAATATAATGACTCATTCAAACAATACGCAGCTTGCCGCCGCGCTCAATGATAGAGCTAGAGAAAACGCATTAAGAGTTTTTATTTCTGGCCTAAAGCGGCCGTTATGCGACATTCTATTTTCTGCCAATCCTAAAGATTTGCCTTCTGCACTGGCTACTGCCCAGGAGTTAGCGAACAACCGCATGCGTTATGATTTCGCCAGAACATTTGCGGTTAACAACGTAGCAACTACCACTAGCCCAAAATACCACAATAACTATCCTGGCAATCCCCAAATGCTCAAGGACACCCCTACTCCAATGGATGTAGACCGCGGATCCTCCGCATTCCGACGTACAAAACAGTCCAACCAGAGTTATAGAAAGGGAAATGCCGTGGGAGGGCACCCCAAAAGGGATGCTAATCAATACGTGAATAAACGGGAGCACAGAAGGGGAGATTCAGTAAATTCACGGAAGCCGAAAGTGCAACGGACCAACCATTTGGAGACAACCCCAGAGGTGGATCCACAAAAGAAAATTACTGTGGACCGTGACAGTGATTCGGATGTCGAGATCGCTTCCAATTTCGCGATGGAAGACGAGGTTAATTTTTTAGTATAAGGTCGCTCCTACCTTACATTACCAAGAAGGCGTCGGAGGGGCAGGAGCTTAGGTTACTGATTGATACAGGAACTTCAAAAAACTATATCAAAAATTTGAGCTTCCTAAAGGGAATTATCCCTGTGGAGAGACAGTTTACGGTCAAAACTATAAACGGATGTAATCTCATAGAAAAAAAATGTAAGGTTTTCGTTTTGGGGAAAGTCTCAACTTTCTTCATTCTTCCTAATATAAAGGGCTTCGATGGTATAGTGGGATACGATTTCCTTAAGGAGATAGAATCTAAAATTGATACGACATCCGGATACTTATATTACGAGGGTGGTAAGGAAAAATTAAATAACGTCAAATGTGAGCAAGTTAACTCCATATATTTGGACAAGGACTCGGTCCCAGCTCTTGTGAAAAACGAGTTTGACTCTATGATTAAAAAGAATTTTAAGGCCTTTGCCGAACCTAACCGCGCTTTGCCATTTAATACTAAGGTCAAAGCTAAAATTCGTACCACTTCCTCGGAACCAATTTACACCCGATCTTATCCATACCCGGTTTCGGCGGCAGGATTCATTAATAAGGAAATAGAAATACTGTTGAAAGAAGGAATTATCCGAAAATCTAATTCGGCGTATAACTCTCCGGTCCATGTAGTGAATAAAAAAGGCCTGGATGAATATGGTAAACAAAAGCTCCGCATGGTAATCGACTTTCGAAAATTAAACGAAAAAACGATTGCGGATAAATATCCTATACCAGATATTTCTACCATATTGGCAAACCTGGGCAGTTCCAGATTTTTTACTACTTTAGATCTAAAGTCTGGATTCCACCAGATAATCCTTGAGGAGAAGGACCGCGAAAAAACAGCCTTCAGCATTAACAATGGCAAATACGAATTTAATAGATTGCCATTCGGGTTAAAAAATGCGCCCAGTATCTTTCAACGGGCTATTGATGACGTCTTGAGAGACGACATTGGCCAAAGTTGCCAAGTTTATATGGATGATATAATCATCTTTTCAAGGGACGAAAAGTCTCATATTCAACATGTCGATAAGGTACTGGGGAAGTTGGAAAGGGCCGGTATGCGAGTTTCAGCAGAAAAGACTAAATTCTTTAAAGATAAGGTTGAGTTTCTTGGCTTTATTGTCTCTCGAAGGGGGATAAAAACATGTCCAAATAAGGTCAAGGACATAATCGACTATAGGAAGCCGGAAACACTTCGAGCATTACGCTCTTTCTTGGGTCTGTCAGGTTATTATAGAAGGTTTATAAGGGATTATGCGTCTATCGTCAAACCATTAACAAAGTATCTTCGGGGGGAGAATGGCCATGTGTCATCCCACAAGTCCAAACACACTAAAATAGTCCTTGATGACGAGGCCATTCAAGCATTTAAAAGGGTAAAAAGCATTTTGGCATCGGAAGATGTTTTGCTGTTTTATCCGGATTATGACAAAACATTCGAACTAACAACAGACGCTTCCTCTAGCGCTTTAGGCGCGGTCCTCTCCCAGAATGGTCGGCCCATTACAATGATTTCAAGAACATTATCAAAAACAGAGGAGAATTATGCAACCAACGAGCGTGAGCTCTTGGCTATAGTGTGGGCCCTTAAAAACCTTCGACATTACTTATACGGTATTAAAGACATCGTAATATTCACAGACCACCAGCCTTTAACTTTCGCTATTTCGAACAAAAATCCTAATACAAAAATGAAGCGATGGCGTGCGTTCATAGAAGAATTTTCGCCTAAATTTGTTTATAAACCCGGCAGAGACAACGTCGTAGCAGACGCTCTGTCCCGTCAGTTTTTGAATAATATGACTGATACAGATGCTACAGCACATAGCGAGTCATCGCTCTCAAACACAATTAAAACTATCCAGTATCCAGTAAACCAATTCAAAAGACAATTCATTTTGACGAAGGGGGATCATTATCACCAAAGTACAAAAATAATTTTTCAGAAAAAAATTCGTTATAATATACTATAAATTACGACACAATAGTAAATTTGTTGCATAATCTTAAGAAACTCGTAAACCCTAGCGTTACAAACGCTCTTTGTTGCGATCTTCCGACACTATCAGAGATCCAGGGACCTCTTGTCGAAGCATTCCCGGGGGTTAAATTTATTCATACAGAAAAATTTGTAATCGATCTAACGAATCCGAACGATCAACAGGAAGCAATAGCAACGGAGCATGCCCGTGCCCATCGATCTCTGTCCGAGAATTTTAAGCAAATTCTATCAGAATACTACTTTCCCGACATGAGGAAAATGCTCAGGTCAGCTGTATCAAATTGCAAGATCTGTCTGGAAAATAAATACCAAAGAAAACCACCAAATCCGGAAATTGGGAAAACTCCAATCCCAGAGCACCCAGGAGAAATTCTCCACTTAGACATTTTAATTACTGGAAAGCAGCTATTCTTAACTGCTGTTGATAGGTTTTCAAAGTTTGCAATTGTTAAACCTGTTATTTCAAGATGTACCATTGATATAAAAGAAGCTTTATTAAAACACTAAAACAATTGTCATAGATAACGAAAGAGCGTTTACTTCAAATTTAATTAGAAACATGCTACGCGATCATTTCTCCATAGAACAGTTTTTCGTACCCACCTTACATGGCGAAAGCAACGGACAGGTCGAAAAGTTTCATTCAACCCTTTTGGAAATAGCCAGATGCGTGAAGGCACAGCAGCAGATAAGCGAGGTTAAAGATCTGATTTTGCTTGCTGCTTACAAGTACAACAGAACAATTCACTCGGTTGTAGATTCGAAACCAATCGAAATTTTGCAGAACTGCCCAGCGGAGAAATTTGGGGAAATTAGAGATAAATTAATAAGAGCCCAGAATTTAGTATTGAATAGATTGAATGAGAAAAGAATAACCAAAACATATCAGCCTGGTGAAAGGGTGTTTCTTCGACGAAATAAGCGATTGGGAAATAAATTTGAGAAGGTGTTCGTGGAAAAAATAGTAGAAAGAGATTTAGGTACAACAGTACAGATAGAAGGCAGGAAAATTCATAAAAGTAATTTACGATAAAATCAATTTCAGATTGCCGCTTGCCCTAGTCTTCGTCACTAGAGCCAATTTAATTGACTACACCTCCTCACAAGTTATCACCATCCCTCGGGGAAATGTGGCTATTTATAATGAATTCATTTACCTCGTGCACGCCACCAACCTAACAGATTATCGCCAGATAGCTTACGAAAGCCGATGGTTCACATCAAAATCAAAAAATCAGGTAGTGAACGAAAATATTTTGAAACAGCAAGGTGAGGAAATACTACACATAATTCGCACTTTGGAAATACCTAAGAGAATTGCAAGGTCAATAGATTTTCTGGGGTCCGCCCTGAAATTTATAGCCGGTACCCCGGACCACGAAGATTTTGAACTGCTCTTGACAAAGGAAAGCATACTAATAGAAAACAACAATAGGCAGATTAGAATTAACTCCGATTTACAAAATAGAATTAACGAAATTACCAACCTAATCAATACACTTCGCGGAAATCAAACGGATTGGATATTAAAAGACGAGGAAACATTGCTCTGTGAAAATTTGGTAAGAAGAAATAACCATATAATCAGCCAACTAAACAGACTAGCACTCTCCATTGTGTTGGCAAAAAGTAATATCATAAATCCACTTATTTTGGATGACGAAGAGATGGATCAAGCGTTCAATTCCGAACAATTACCCTTTAGTTTAAGTAATTTACTTTTAGTATCTAAGGTAAAAATTTTGCAAAGTTCTGATGTTATTTACTATATTCTTAAGGTTCCTAAGGTTACAAATTTCTGTCAATTCCTAAAAATCTATCCTGTAGTCCATAATAATAGTATCGTAAAGCTAGAGACCACGCTTGCGGCAAAATGTAGCGATACGTTTCAACCACTCGAGAACTGCAATGACACTCTGGTAGCTAAAGTGTGCAAACCGGCTCACTCAGATTGCTTGGGTCAGATGCTAAATAATAACACAGCTAATTGTTCATCAGAATCGGCATATCACATACCATCAGTTCAAAAAATAGAAGAGGGCATCATTATTCTTAACAACGTGCAACCAACGACAATATTTGATCAACGAAAATTGGAAATAAGGGGAACGTATCTGCTTCTTTTTCGTGACTCTATCACCATAAATGATACAACTTACGTGGTAAAAAGAGAACCGACTTATATCCAACCACATCCTCCAAAAACCGTATCCATTAATTACTTGGAACACCATACGAGTTTGTCCCTACCATATTTGCACCAAATTTATATCGACAACATCTCTCGCATTCACGAATTGAAGGAGGGTATATCTGTTCATCGTAATTTGTTCTGGACGATTTTTTCTTTTCCTCCATTATTATTGATCGCAATAGCAATTTTTTTCATCCACCGCAGAAACAAATTAGCAAGTAATAAAGTAAAAACTCAGAGGGCAGTAGAGGAAATTTTGGCACGAGTCGAGGACGGCTCGTCTTAAGAGGGGGAGAAGTTAGCGCATTGCACACTTGCAAAGCTAAAACAGAGATTTGATGATTCCCTTGAATCACTCCCACGCTACTGGCTGTTCGTAATTAGATCGCACAGCTTACTCCTACGCCTGCCCGTCTTTTGGATTTTGCAAATAAACAAATCTTACAGCGGTCAAGCTGATCATCAATTTACGTACGTGACTTTTGGCAGCTTGAGGAATGCAGCTGAGAATGCATTCGTACCAACATACAAACAAAGCTGCCGGCGCAACTACACCAACACAAACTCAATAGCTACACCGCAAGTAGGGATTTAGGGTAGATTGTAAGAATATAGTTTTTAGTTGAGATTGGAGTTTAATAAAGAACGGTCGAAAGTTGAGATTGGAGTTTAATAAAGAACGGTCGAAAGTTGAGATTGGAGTTTAATAAAGAACGGTCGAAAGTTGAGATTGGAGTTTAATAAAGAACGGCAAAAATCAGAAAAGTTATACAAGCGGTGTTAAATATTTTAAATTCAGAAGGACTAAATGTGCCAATTTCCCTAACTACTTCATTCAGTTCTCCATGTAATAGATGAACTTATAAATTGTCTTTTACTTACAGATTAATACCATAACAAAAATATGTGAAAGGGGTGGCATTTCCAAAAATATGCACAATTTATTTGGAAAAGACGTATTCCTTAATTTCAATTACGACGGAATACAAGGAAAAGAATCATTTAAATGTTATAAAAACGTAAATGATATTTTGTATAGTAAGTTGCAATAACTATAATCTTTAATCCAATGTCTAACATAAGTATTTTTTTTCAATTGTAGAATCTGTTGCAGAAAGCGTAATAAAATGGGACAACTATATTGTTGAACTTAAAAAAGGTTTCAAAATCGGTAAGAAAAAATTGCTAAGAAAAAATTAATTTAATTACATTTATTTATCTTTTTTGTTTAAAATTCATATTTACATATATACATACACATTTGTAAAAACAGATGCACGTATGTGTATAAATCATCTATTAAAATACTTATGATTATTAAAATTAAAATCATTTTTTGAAATTATCGTTGCTGTTTGGAAGTAAGATAACATCACATGACAAAGACGGCTTCCTGCAGCCCTTACAAAGTAAGCGAGCAGGAAGGACATACTGCCAGGCGTTTGTGAAGCGCTTGAAGACAGCTCCTTCTCAAAAGCATTCTCGTACAAGCGGTGGCATAATTACTTGCAATAACACCTTCTATAAGATGTTCCGTTGCAAGCGAAAATGCAATGCCTTGCATTTTGGCTCATTTCATATAAAAAATAATTAAGGAAATCATGCAGATGGTAAGGCCCTCCCGATTCCAAAGAAGAGCTTCTGTAATCGCTTTTCCCTCCTTCTTTTTTCTACTGGGTAGCTGTATATCTTAGATACACTTTGGGCTATTTTTCCTGAGTTTTTCCTTGTGGTTGCTAATTTCTTGTGAGAAATAACACTGCCTACTTTTTTGCGCTTGTTTGTTGGTGCAAACTTGTAGGAAATATATTTTTGGCGTTATATTTCCTTGGTGCCTACAGTTTGGGGCGTTTTTTGGTACCAATTTTTTTGGCGGTTGTTTTGGTGCCTACTTTTTGGCGCTTATTTCCGTTTCCTGGCTAGTTCTTGTGCGTACTACAAAGTGCTATCCATTCCGGCGTCGGATTTATTGGTATTGTCTTGCGGTAATCTGTGCCGTTGCTGCGGTCCTGGAATCGGTGCGGTTGTGCGGGTGATAAACGCTCGGAGTAGTGCGCGTTTGCCTTGAAAGTTTCACTTCTGTTATGTGTACTACGCTACACGCACTGTTGTTTTTCTATAATATGACTGCATAATTAATAATATTATATGTATCTAATAATACGTTCACATATAAGTAGATTATCTACTTTTTCGCGTTTAACTCAAAATCCGTAATTAAAAAGCGCGATTTCCCATACAAAATTTCTCTCCCAAAATCTGAGATTATAAAATATTCCCTGATAATAACGATACTTATAGACATACAACCCTGTGTTTTCTGTGTTATCGATAATTATTATTGTGTTACGAATGTAAGGAGAAGCATCAAAATAAAAACTAAATGAAATGGATGCCGGCAAAGAAAACAGGTCTGTAAACATAATTCTAATAAAATTTTTGTTAAATATTATTAACTAAGGATTCATTTTACAGAAAAAATCGTGTGTCCATAAACGTTTCGACCTCTTATTACTTACTGTAAAATGTAATATCGAATTTCGAATTTTTTGCAACCTCAGTAAACGTCGCATACGGATTTCCTCCAACTGTTTATTATTAGCAGCCAATTGCGCAATTAAATTATCCATTCCTTCTCCTTGTATTTTCTTCATATCATTAATAATAATTAAAGAAACTAAAAACACCGAATTATTCCACCAAAATAATTTCTCTTAAGAAAAACCTCTCAAAGCAGTATTGACAGCTGATTGTAGATTTTGCAGGTAATCTGACATATCTGAACGGGTAGATTAATTTGATGGATTTATAGGTGATTAATGCATATGTGAACGTATTATAACATAAATTTTATAAGACTTATGCCTAACACCACGTTTGTTTGTGGATAATCTACTTATATGTGAATCTATTGTATTATTACTTATACAAATACAAACCTCCAGCCGAAGGCCTTAGTAGCCAACGTTCTTGTTAAATTTTAGTGTATTAAAACTATTACTCTTACAAATAAATAAATAAATATATACATGCACATTCTGATGTATTCGTACATACACTGTATACATTTACATTATTACATATTTGACTCCGGCATGCATTCGTCTCTTCGGCAAACCAAACTACAAATAGAATTTCGATAAGTTCTCTGGATATATACCAAACTTTTCGGTTCTGTTCCGCTGTTCGTTGCTGCTGAACAGCGACGCTGCTCTTACAGCTACTGTTACTGTTACATTCTCTGTTAATGAAAACTGCATGCTGTTAATGGATATCACTACATATTATAAAACAAAGTCGCTTTTTCTGTCCCTATGTCCCCGTATACGCTTAAATCTTTAAAACTACGCAACGGATTTTGATGCGGTTTTTTTCAAAGATAGATTGATTGAAGAGGAAGGTTTATATCTATATAATGTGAAGAAATATATAAAGGGGGCGTGGCAATCGGTCAAAATGGGGCAAAAAAACATAATTTTTTTGTTTTCACGGCCATAAATCATAAACGAATCAACCAATTAAAATGAAACTTTCTTGAAGTTTAACTTTGAAATATTTACTTTCGTTCTGCATCAAAAAAAATAATTGATTTATTTGTTATTTAACCAAAATTGTTTAAACAAAAGCAGCTCTTTTTCCAAAAAAAGCTGTTTGTGTGTGTGTTCGCTGTCAACCGAATGAAGCAACAGGCGTTAAGCGATAATCTCAACACACCTCATTAATGTTGAATTACACCGTATGGTGACGTATGTATGTATGTATTTACGAATTGCTCGCATTATTTCATTTCGGACGTATGTACATATGTATGTATGTATGTACTGAATTCCATGTAATTATATGTACATACAATTTTACAGCGAAATAAAACGCTATTTTCACGTTCTATATTAGTAAATCGCACATAATTAAAATACAGTTTTTGAATAGTTTTTATTGATTCGGAGCGCGTTTAGTTTGCTATCGATTCCATACAATAACATTTTTTGTCATTTACTTTTTACGACAACTAATAGCTTATTTTCGAAGCGATTTCAACAAATGGGTACAACATTAATCCTTATCCAATTAAATACCTTAAATACATTGTTGTTTTCATATAGATCTATGTATATGGCTCTTTACAGCATATAATTAAAAACAATATTTTTCAAGATATTTCATCAGTAATTAGTAATTGAGATCTACCGGAAAAATTGCGTTAGCTGTTGCGTCATCCGGCATTGCCGCTACTCTTTTGGAAGGAGGCCGAACCGCACACTCTACAATCAAGCTCTCGCTGAAAATCGCCAGCGATGATGATAACAGCGTCTGTAGTGTTTCTAAGCAGAGCAATACAGGAAAATTGATGCGTGGCTGCTCATTAATAGCCTGGGACGAAGCTACCATGTCAAACAAGACGTCTGTGGAAGCACTGGATAGGACAATGCGCGATTTGCGCAACAAAAATGCACCTATGGGTGGATGTACAATTCTGTTCTCAAATCCTACCAGTTGTGACTCGAGGAACACGTGCTGACGAAATAAATGCTTCGCTAAAAAGATCCCACCTTTGGTTGCATGCCAATAAATTAGAGCTTAAAACTAATATGAGGGTTTCGTCATCTTCACGTGAGAACAGGCTATTTCCAGAGATGCTGCTAAAAGTTGGCAATGGAGAATTAACACAAAGTGAGGGAAGGATTAACCTAGAAAACCTTTGTGTTTTAATAGACAATATCCAAGAGTTAGTCAACAATGTCTATCCTGACATTGATAACATAAGTTATAAGACAATATCTTGGTTTAAAGAAAGAGCTATTCTGTCACCAACAAACGAACAAGTAGATAAAGTAAATAACTTGATTATTTCAAAGATTGAGGCGCCGACGAAAATATACTACTCGGTCGATACTGTTCTCGATTTGGAAGAAGCTGTTCAATTTCCTACAGAATTTCTAAATTCTTTGAACCCGTCTGGACTCCCTCCTCACAAAATGGAGCTGAAAATAGGTTGTCCTGTTATTTTATTAAGAAACCTAAATCCACCTAAACTTTGCAATGGCACGCGTTTGCTGGTAAAATCACTGAAAACTATCATAATAGAGTGCACAATACTCACAGGATGTGGTACCGGAGAAGATGTATTGATTCCCCGAATCCCTCTGATACCATCGGATCTACCATTCCAATTTAAACGCTTACAATTTCCGGTAAAGACATCTTTTGCAATGACCATTAATAAATCTCAGAGTCAAACCTTCAACGTTGCAGGCTTAGATTTGAGTGTTGACTGTTTTTCACATGGCCAACTGTATGTCGCTCTTTCAAGAGTAACCTCTAGAGAAAACATGTTTGTATTGTCTAATGACAAGAAGGCTATGAACGTTGTATATAAAGACATTCTGTAATATAGTAATTGTTGTAAAAATAAAATAAATACATATGTATGTAAAAATGCAAAAAGTTAATATGCAAAAATGTAGGGTATGAATTTAGATATCCCAAAGATAGCAGGAAATCTATAAAGAAGGGGGGATTGTTTTACTCCAAATTTAACGCGGGCGGGCCACGGGCAATAATGAATAAGCCAAAACTACTGGATCGATTTTAATCATTTTTTCAGTGAGTGACATAGGGTATATATTTTATACCCGTGCGAAGCAGGGCGGGTTGCTAGTATAATATAAATTGATCCCTTGCAAACGCGCCAATAGCTGTATTTTTTTCAAATTTCTCCGCTTCTTCTGCTGAGTTTGACTTAATTAAAAAAAAAAAAAATTGGCTTTATGATTTCAGTTGCCATTTATTGGCTTATAAAGTCAACATAAACAGATTCTATTAGACTGTATTAAATGTCTGTCTATTGGGCAAATAAAGGAACACTCGTAATATTATAACAAACAAACCTTTTTCTTGAAAAACTATAACCGATATGCTAAAACTTGTATTCACTGAAAGGATAAAGAATAGTTTTGGCATTTTTTCCTTAGTACCAATCGATAATTAAAAAGTTAGAGCTAAACTCAATCAGTTAGTTATACAACAATTATCTATAGTCAGGAGAATTCTAAATACTTCATTTTCTATTGTGTTTCGCATACGCTTCGAATGACATGGCCACCAGAGACTCAGTAGTAGCACAAATTATGATAGTTAATACTTACGTGAAAATCTTTAAGAATTTGTTGCTTGAGTCTCATTAATCGAATGATTAGATCAATCAATTGCCAACGTAATGCCACTTTAATTGTTCAAAAATGTATGCCCGTATGCACATTTATATGTATGTATGTATGTATATAATTAAATAAATATGTATATGTATTTTTGATTAATTTGAGTTTACACGCAATCTTTATCTTGTGAAGATTTTTAGTTCATAACAATTGCTTTCGGCGATCGTCACATGATTTCAGTATATAAAAGGACTGCAACTTGTCTGAAGAAGTTAATATCCGAAGTGCGGTGGCCTAAGTTAGTTTAATTAAAAAAATTACACAAATTCTTAAAAATATGAGATTCCTTAATATTTTCCTGATTTTGTGTGCGGCGTTCATATCATACGCGGAGGTAATCAGGATATGAGAGCTTCGAGGAGTCGAGATTTAAAGATACTGGAAGTGAAATATATTTATTGTGCCGGCTTTTATTAATTTTAGTTCAGTGGTTGAGTGAATAGACTAGGGGATAGTGGTAGAAAACTTGTTTAAAATGAAAAAAAATGCAATATATATGTATATATATATATTTTTTTTTTATATCCTTGTTCACTCCGCTCGGGAACATATGACCTCGACAAGACGCTTTCATCGTTTTCGTGATGCTATCTAGTGACTTTCTAAGAGCGTGACCATCCACCGTCACTTTCTGCATTTGATATGACATAGGATGAGCTCCTCATTCCTTGATCTACACAGCGCGTCTTTGCTAATGGTGTTCGGCTATATTCTACAGATGATGCGGGGGCATTTGTTGGCGAAAGATTGTAGGCTCTGTGCGATAGTGTTAGAGACAAGCCATGTTTAGCTTCCGTACAACAATACGGACTTCACACATGAGCTGAATATTCGCAGTTTAGCGCGTCCGGAGATTTGCGAACTCGCACATATTGTATGTATTCGCCTCAAATGCCGCCCCTGCTTTGTTTAGCCTCCAGTTGCAACTTCATCTGCTCCGCCGTCTGGCGTGATGGTGCAGCTTTCGACAAATTCCACCGGATACTCGTCAACCATTATAGGTCTTGCTTTATTGTGGTTGACTCTCCTAGACTTTGGCTTGGCGATGTAGACCTCTAGTCCGCCTTCGCTTGTATGCCAGTGAGCTTGTGAGAGAGGAGGCAGCTGTGATCGGCGAAGCCCAGGTCTTCAAGATATCTGGTGAAACTCCATACGATGTATTTTTTGTGCAAGGTCAATTGGCTCATAACGTTGTTTAGGATGATGGCGAAGATAAGGGGCCACAGTGAGCAGCCTTGCCAGTTCGGAGTTTTCGTAAATGGTTCTGAAGAGGCCGATTATCGTAGCTGGAACTTCTTTTCTGTAAATGCTTGTATATATCCGAGTACGATTATAATATATTAATAAGTGGTTTTGTGTGTGACCACCATTGCATGAAACAGCAAATCGATAGAAACAGTTTTTTCTAATATAGGTACATAGGTTGCCCCCGGTAGGCAATGACAGTCCTTCGAATGTATTTCTGCTATGAAAAAGCTCCTTATAAAAATATCTGCCGTTTGGAGTCGGCTTGAAACTGTAGGCACCTCCATTTGCGGAACAACATCAAGACGCACGGCACAAATATTAGGAGGAACTCAGCAAAATAGCCGAAAAGGGTGTTAGCGACAATTATTTATACTTGTATATATAGGGACTGTCACTCCGTATATGTATGAGGAATGTTCATGCTACTATAACAACAACAATAAGCCTCCGAGTGTAGTTCTGCTTCTCATCACAGATATATGTCGTTCGGAGACGATTTAACGGCAGGCCCTTCTATTTGTAGCACGTGGAGGCGCACATCCCCTAAAGATTTGGAAATTTGCGAAAAAATCTTTGGCCTCTAGGAAAATAAGAACAGAATCCGCCAAAGCGTTTTAGAAAATCCGAAGAGCAATTACTAAAGTTTCAGTAGCTTTGGTAGACGGTATAGAGCGATTGAATTAACTGAGCTTCGGGGTGAGCTCATTTGCGAGTTTATTTATTAGAGATTTAGGGCTCGAGAGACGATTTAGTGCATACCAACTTGCTGCAGTTAAGTAGCTTTTATTAATTTGGTGAACTTTTTGACTTGGGAGACTCAATCCACTTAGAGGTCACTATTGAACGAAGTACTGCATCCTTTCTAGCAACATTTTCCAGCTGCTTATGTTAAAAAAATGCACTCACTTTCTTGGAGCCTTGTCAGCATTCAACCCTTTCTACAGAAACCTACCAATGGCTTACATATCATTTCATATCCGTTGTAGCTCCGCATTTCGGCAGACCGTGGTGTCGAAAGCTACTTCAAGAAGATAGCCTTCTGACTATCCATAGGAATACATTTGAGGAATACATTGCGATCTTTAAACGCAAGGAGCGATCCTGAAACGAGTCATCAGATCTTTAACCCATCTTCTACCGGTATTAAAGGCCTCCTGATCACCTTTACAAATTTTCAGACCAATAGGTCTTCCGAATGCACCAGGAAAGACTGTTGCGAAAACGCAACGCTGGTTGAAACGCTGTGATCTTATTCATAGAAATAATATAACTTACGCAGAGTTGTAGTATTTTTTTGAATTCTCTTTATTAATATAGTTTTATTTTGTTAAGTTTACAATGTAATATATTAGTTTTGCAATATTTAAAAAAAAAACATTAGTTTTTCTTATTTCCTAAATCTGTATGGTATTCATCAAAACATTTTGGATGTAATCTCAAATTACATTTTTTACATTCATAAACAGTTTGTGAGTGACACATAGCACATCTTTTACGTTTGTTGAAATTAGAAATGACTGTTACTTCTGCATTATCTTGCCAACGAGCAACAAATAATTTATTATTTATCTCGGAGCAGTAGTCGTATTGGTGTTTTTCAGTTTTTTTCCAGTGCTTAGCAATTTCTCTGCACCTCTAAGACGATTTGATCTTACAGTTCCTGTTGCTCTGAAACGTTTTTCACTCAACAAACAAAACAAATAGTATGACGAAAAAAAATTATCAAAATATATGGCATGGTTATCTGCATTTCGAACGTTTTCTAACAATGATAGAACAACAGAAGCGCCTAAGCCTACATTCGTGTCATAAGGTACACTCGATCCTCCATATGGTGCTACTGCATATAAATAACCGCTGTCTGAACAAAGAGCCCAATACTTGAAACCAAATCGAATTGGTTTACTACGAATAAATATTTTCCACGTCATTCATTATCGTCAATAAGTTCATCGTCACTTACAGCATCAACATCTGCTGGTGGAATATATACGACAGAAGTTATTTTTTTCGAAATAGGCTTAACAATTTTCATTCATTTAGCTGAAACTACTTCGCCTTCATCCTCACTGCTCGAAGTATTTATGTAGGATTCTATTTCCCCAATGGTTAAAAAACGTCGAAGATCCATTACTCTTCAATAAAGAATTAAGTAAGGGTACACAATTTTGACAAAAAATATCAAGAGCACATTAGTCTTACCAAAACGATAAAAGCTTTCAACGAAATACTTCTAAATGTATTTTTACTTGCATAAATAAAAATAATAGGACTTATGGTACAAATTGCCATATGAAAATGACATAAACATCAATTTTCCCGCCAAAAATAATGTCATCAAAACGTTGAAGTCATATGAGTCGTTTCAACCAGCGTTGCGTTTATTTTTGCAAGAAAACTTCAGCTGCATTAGCAGCTGGTATGATAATGTTATTATTTCATATCTTATTTTTAAGAAACTAGTAGAAAACGTAAAAAAACAATTTTTAGTTCTCAAACAGTTTTATGAAAAAGTTATTATTTTGCACACTTTTTTCTACACTTGTCCTGATTTGGAACATATCCGCACACAAAAAATCTTAGAACATAATTATAAAGTCAAAAAACCAAATTACAACATAAAATATAACATTTTAGAGATATCTTTTTTTTTACTGTAGTCACAAAAGTTCAAAGTTGCTGTTGCAAAAACGCAACGGCGGTAGAAAATGGGTTAAGTAGAGGTCACCTTCTAATTAACGGGCAACTCTTAGCTCTTTTAGAAATAGAGTTTAGTGAAAACTCTGCTTTTATTGTAAATCGGCGGCGTAAGTTAAAGGCCATGCACTAAACCTTTTGTAGAAGATGGAAACTGTAATAACTCTTGCAAATGCAGAAAAGTAATAAGTGGAAAAATAAAAAAAGCGCGCATGAAGTTGGAAACAGCCCGTGCCAAGGCGAGTGCTAAAATTGTACCCACTCTTCGCCAGCACAGTGCGCGTAGTGGGCATTCGAGCAGTGAAGAATTAGGTGATAAGGCCACTAGTGAAGTTGGCCCTACACCCACTTTCTGAAACCCAGCAGCGGCAAATGACAAATTAGCGTTAAGCCCAGATACAAACACGGATGCGCGAGATTTGTTCGAAATTATTCATATTCTTTAAAGAAAATGATCCACAGTTACTTTGATTGCATAAAAACTGTATTTAATAAAAATATTGTAATCTAAAGCAAAGCAAACTAACTAAAATTCCATTAAATTTCTTTTCGTTTTCCGTTTTTGGAAACCAGTGTCATGATTCCGAGAAGGCCAGAGCTGTAGCCAACGAATGTAAGGATGAGGTTGGCGCCACAGATGGTAAACAAAAACAATTTAAGTACAATCACAAAAAATAAACACTCAATGCTCTCCATTTTTGCAGCTGATGTTGACAGTATGTTCAATCATGAGCCGGCTGGCAGTTCGGAGGCCAAATGTCTGCACGCATGTGTCATGAAACGTTTCGGTTTGGTCTGTTGAATCTACTTGTATTACAATCGAATTTCTCGAACTGTATACAATTTTATATTCTTGTGTTCTTATTTTATTTAAGTTGAATGACGAAGGCAAAATGGACAAGGAAAAGGCTTTAGATATCCTGGAGAAGATACATGGCGACGATGAGGAACAACAGAACTTGGGCAAGGAAGTGGTGGAGGCTTGTGGGGATATTGAAGTGGATGAGGACCAGTAAGTAGTAATTCATACTTCACTGAAAATGCCATACTTACATTTCTAAATATTTCAGTTGTGAGGCAGCCGAGGAATATCGCATGTGCATACACGGCAAAGCTGAGGAGAATGGTTTTAAGCTGGGACGTGTTTGAAACGAATCAATTAGCTGGGAAACTTAATTGGAAATGCGTGAAGACGACTTTGGCTTTTGAATTAATTTTAATTGATTAATTGGTTATTTTATAAGTTTGGCTGTTCCTCTGTACTCTCTGTTTTAATGTTGCAAGTGATATGTAAACATATTAAAAAAAGTATTATACAAGCATCATTGGAAAATAGTTATATAGAAGAGGAAAGAATTCTGAGTTGTACGAGCTTTACGTGGACATAACTAGCCATTGATAGCAAAAGAATTTTATTTCAAACTCTGTAGGTTCAATCATATCATTAGGGCCATCGCCCTGAAAGTGTTCGATGCTGCATCTGCTATCTGCTGGCAGCAGAGAAAGGAATGAGCTCATTTCCGTCAAAGCGTAAGGCCATTCTCGTTGACATCGTCCTAAACGATTTTATGAGCCATTTGACCATGCACAAAAAAGACATGGTATGGAGTTTCCCTAGATATCTTGAAGTCCTGGACTTCGTCGATGGCATGTGCCTCCTCTCTGACAAACTCACTGACATGCAAGCGAAGGCGGACAGACTAGTCCCGTTGGCCCCCACTGCCGGACTGGAGGTCAACGGCGCCAATACCAAGGCTATGAGAGTCAACCACAATAAGGTAAGACTTGTAATGATTGACGGGTGTCCGGTGGAATTCGTTGAAAACTGCACCAACACGCCAGACGGCGGAGCAGATGAAGTTATTAACTGCAGGCTAAACAAATCAGGGGCGGCGTTCGGCCGAATACATACAGTATGGGCGAGTTCCCAAATCTCCAGACGCACTAAACTGCGAATATTCAGCTCATGTGTGAAGTCCGTATAGTTGTACGGAAGCTAAACATGGCTTGTCTCTAACACACAGAGGCTACAACAATCTCTCGTCAACAAATGCCTCCGCATCATCTGCAGAATATTCTGGCCGAACACTATTAGCAGCGACGCGCTGTGAAGATCAAGTAATGAGGAGCTCATCCTATTGCAAATGACGATAGATGGTCATATGCTTAGAAAACCACCAGATAGCATCACGAGTGTATGGCACTGGACTGAAATCCGCAAGGGAGCAGAGGCCACGGCGCGGTCGGTCAAAAATCACATGGAGAAGGCCAATTTTGCGCGTGCCAGCAGATGCCGACATCACATGGGTTGACGCAAAAACAACAGCTCTACGATGAAAGAGTCTTGACGAGGCCCTATGCTCCCGAAGCGGAGTGAACAAGGATATAAAAAAATGATCAGGTGGCACAAAAGTTTCTGGTAACGCAAATGAAGACTGTACTTTGTTCGAAAATAAACATGCATCAGAATGTTTTTTCATCTAACGGTATTTCACAGTAGTAAAACTTTTGCTGTAATACTTTGCTTGTTTTATTGATTCACTTAAATAGAGACATTAGCCAAATATGAAAAAAATACTAACAAATATAGGACATTTTGTTTTTTTTTACATTTATTGGGTAGTCGAAAAAGTCTTTTCGTATTTTGTCAATAGATGTCGTTGGAGTCATCTATTTCTAGTGCTACCAATCACATTGTGTCAATCATATGGTGTTAGAAAGGTGACATTTTAAGCTTCATTTAACCAAAAAATAATTAAATTCGGAGAAGTTGAAAAAAAGTTATAGCTGTTCAAAAATGAGTGAAGAAATTCGCTATATTTTGAAATTTTTGTATAAAAAAGGGAAGAATGCCACGCAAGCCACCAACGAAATTTGTGAAGTTTACGGAGACGATGCTGTATCAGTTCGTGTAGTACAACAATGGTTCGCTCGCTTCCGTTCTGGAAATTTCAATGTGAAAGATGCACCTCGCTCCGGTCGACCTATCGTTGAAGAAGTCGATGAAATTATGGAAAAGATTGACCAGGACCGTCACATAAGCTGCCATGACATCGCTAAGGCACTAAACATTCATCATCAAACGGTTTTGAACCATTTAAAAAAGGCTGGTTACAAAAACAAGCTCGATGTTTGGGTACCACATGAATTGTCTGTGAAAAATTTAATGGACCGAATTAACATCTGCGATTCTTTGCTGAAACGAAATGAAATCGAACCATTTCTGAAGCGAATGGTAACAGGAGACAAAATGTGGATCAAATACGACAATAATGTGCGAAAAAGATCATGGTGCAAGGGTGGTGAAGCTCAACAAATGGTCGCAAAGCCAGGATTGACGCCTCGAAAGGTTATGCTGTGTGTTTGGTGGGATTGGAAAGGAATCATCTACTATAAGCTGCTTCAGCCTGCTCGAACGATTGATTCTACACTTTACTGTCAACAACTGATGAGATCGAAGCAAGCAATCGAAAAAAAAAACGGCCAGAACTGATCAGCCGAAAGGGCGTCGTCTTCCATCAGGACAACGCTAGGCCACACACATCTTTGATGACTCGGCAAAAACTGAGAGAGCTTGGCTGGGAAGTTTTCATGCATCCACCATATAGCCCTGACCTTGCACCATCGGACTACCATTTGTTTCCGTCAATGCAGAACTCCCTTAATGGAGTAAAGTTGGCTTCAAGAGATGCCTGTGAAAATTACTTGTCGCAGTTTTTCACCGAGAAACCACAAAAGTTTTACACGGATGGAATAAAGTCTCTAGAAGAAAAATGGCAAAAGGTGGTCGACCAAAATGGTACATATTTGGTTTAATAAAGTTCATTATAAATATAAAAAAAAAATGAGTTGAAGTTTGATTAGAAATACGAAAAGACTTTTTCGACGACCTATATTATTTTAAGATTAATAGTTTGTGCTGCCACCTGGTTTATAAATTACTTCGTAAACACGCTGATGAATGGATTTGTACAAATTCTTCAGATAGCCTTATGAAATTTCCAACCAGGCCGTTTTAGTGATGCGAATTAAAGCGTTTTTGTCTTTTAATTGTTGCCCGTTCTCATAAGCCTTACGAGAAAGCCATCCTCATAGATTTTCGATAATGTTTAGATAGGGTGGCTATGCTAGAGTTTCAACGTTTTGGGACGCAATCCCAGTTTTGACCACTCTTGAAGTGTGTCCAGGATACTGTTGAGAAATCAAAGTAATGGGTGCAAATGTTTCACGAATCTCTGAAAAAGATGATTCCAACCGAGATTTGCAGATACTTTCCGTAATTTTGTAGCCCAAAATTTTTAATTCAAATGCCTCATTGTACGAGAATACTCCTTATATCATAACAGCGACGCCAACCACGGACACTTGAGTCATTGACTCGCAAGCCTATAGCATGAAGTCGGCTACAAATATGGTGGACCCAGACATGGGTGAATAGAATAGGTGCTTCTTATGGGTGACGTTCTGGACCTTCCCGAAGTAATGCCGAAAGTAGTTGCGGGAAGGGTGTCTTCCCAAAAGAAGAGAGTTTTAGTGGCCACACCACTCAACGCAGTACACGACCGTCGCTGTAAGTGCGAAGGCATTTTGAACCCACCGAAAAAAAAAAAACAAAAAAAAAATACTATACCACCACCTTGACGCCTGTAATGTCGACTCACGTATTTTACCTCCTTTCTTAAGTCATGGAAATATAAATTGTTCACTTGGTCTATCCAAACTGAAATTATTTTCCTCACTAAATAAAGGGGTTTTTAAGAGGTGTTTTTTTGATATTCCAATAAAAATGCTATTTTTTAATATAAATGATCGGATGCTTATTTCATTATAAAGAGGAAGGTATCCCGTTAATAATGGAAACTAACATCAGGCAAATGACCACCACGACCACGCTTACATAAAAATATCCTTTTCATGAATATTCCTTTCCATAACCGAGTTGCAAAGTGGCTGCCCTATGTCCTCGATAGCTTCATGAATTCCATCTTTCAGGTCTTGAATCGACTCTGGGCTATTGGCGTAGACCTTCTCTTTCACGTGGCTCCAAAGAAAAAAGTCATAAAGTGTTAAATCACAAGATCCCGGTGGCTAATTGTGATCACCTCTTCGAGAGATAACACGCTCCGGAAACTTTTCCCGTAAGCTTGTGTGACACGTTGCGCCGTTTTGTCGCCCAGATCAATACTATCCAATTCTAGCCATAAAAAATCGTTAATCATCTCTCCTGTTTACCACCTAACACCTGTTATTGGGAAACCTTATACTATTTTTCCATTCACTGGGAACGAGTAGAACTTCAAGCCATGTGGTCCCATCCAAAATCGAGGCGGAGTTCTTTGCGCAATTTATTTAAATGTGGCTTTTTAGAGCGGGGGCTGTATGGAGTTGAGTGTGCAAAATGTGAGGACCGCATTCTAAAAATAGTTTTGAACTCAGAAAAGCTTGCAGATTATGATATTTGTTACAGATATTTGATGGCCCATTTTTTTTTTTTACCCCACCCCCTTAGTATTCAAGTAAATGGACTGAACAAGTGCTTTGAAACCATTTCAATGATTGTTTTTGTGATAAAATTCAATATATTCTTATGACTAAAGATAATTTTAGTTAGTCAATCAAAAAGAGTAAAAAATAAAACAAATATTTTTGATAAAAAATGATTTAGTAGGAAAAAGAACATTTTAACATAAGTCATACAAAAAAATACAAATAATTAATCTTTTTTATTTTGGCAGTTATTATTAATACATTTGCACAACGAAATACAATTTAGTTGTAAATTTTTGCAAGAACAAGCCTTTGTTTGATAATTAGATGTACGTTTGCAGGGTTGAATTAACAATTCCGGTAATGGTCGCTTCGTCAATTGTCGTGGATACAATTTACCATCTTTTTTTTCATAGCCTAATAAGGTGTAATCAATAGGCTGTAGTACTGTTTGGTCTGAATTTATCCATAAACTATATATGTTTGTGCTGAAGCTCTTAACAAATGTAAATGTAGAGCATCTGATGTGCAAATTACTTGTAATAAATTTAAGCCGAAGCCGATATTTTGACAAATTAATTTATAGCGAAGTTCATCAGCAGTTAATGTTTTTTTTTTTGAGAAAAGATAGGTGAAAATGGTTTCTAATTCCGTTAACTGTTCGACTGTTAGGTATGGATTTCCTAAATGCCTTAGACCATTTTGCACAAAATCCAACGATGCAGCTTTTAAACTATTTGTTTTGAGCCCAATCTGCTAGTCGAATCGCAACCACTTTGAGAGTGTAATGCTGGCAAAATAGTAGAAATGTTTTCGCCAAGGGATTGAGCAGCTAAATGACACCCTAAAATGTATTTTTTCTTATAAGAACCTTCAAACCATAGACCTAAACAACCTAGACATTTAGATTATTCCAAAAGTAAATTCCAAGAATAAAAACATCTGTATCAGCACTAAGAATTATGATATGAGCAGAATGTTTTTGACGTGATAACGTCTTATAATTCGATTTAGCCGGCTGCACGCACGAAAAAATGTGTCGTTACCTTGCTCATTTGCCGTTACCTTGAATGAACTGCAAGCGAAAGCGCGGAACGAACAAAGCAAACGAACGGCAACGTTCGACATCTTGCTCTCTCCTACTTAAGTGAGCGTATATATGTATGTATGTATATGCGCATATGTACATATATAAATTCACGTATTTGTACTTGCATATGCCTTCTTATTGATTATTTTTAATTTGATTTACTTGAAGAATTTAAAATAAAACCAAGTTTGTTAATAATACCTGTTGTTTTAATGTTATTATTATTAATTTTTTTTATTATATATGAAGGAGGAAAAAATGTATGGTAATATTTACCATATACCTTATAGGATATGTTGTATACTAATATATGTATAAAAACATGCATATACATATACAATTTCGCGCAATTTTCGAAAAGAACAAATCTATATGTAAAGATGCATACAAGTCATATGGACATCATCACTACATATTACAAAACAAAGTCGCTTTTTCTGTCCCTATGTCCCTTTATACGCTTAAATCTTTAAAACTACGCAACGGATTTTTTTAAAAGATAGATTGATTGAAGAGGAAGGTTTATATCTATATAATGTGAAGAAATATATAAAGGGGGCGTGGCAATCGGTCAAAATGTGGCAAAAAAACATAAATTTTTTGTTTTCACGGCCATAAATCATAAACGAATCAACCAATTAAAATGAAACTTTCTTGAAGTTTAACTTTGAAATATTTACTTTCGTCCTGCATGAAAAAAAAAATTGATTTATTTGTTATTTAACCAAAATTGTTTAAACAAAAGCAGCTCTTTTCGCTGTCAACCGAATGAAGCAACAGCGTTAAGCGATAATCTCACCACACCTCATTAATGTTGAATTACATCGTATGGTGACCTATGTATGTATGTATTTACGAGTCGCTCGCATTATTTCATTTCGGACGTATGTACATATGTATCTATGTATGTACTGAATTCCATGTAATTATATATTATGTACATACAATTTTACAGCGAAATAAACCGCTATTTTCAGGTTCTATATCAGTAAATCGCACATAATTAAAATACAGTTTTTGAATAGTTTTTATTGATTCGGAGCGCGTTTAGTTTGCTATCGATTCCATACAATAACATTTTTTGTCATTTACTTTTTACGACAACTAATAGCTTATTTTCGAAGCGATTTCAACAAATGGGTACAACATTAATCCTTATCCAATTAAATACCTTAAATACATTGTTGTTTTCATATAGATCTATGTATATGGCTCTTTACAGCATATAATTAAAAACAATATTTTTCAAGATATTTCATCAGTAATTAGTAATTGAGATCTACCGGAAAAATTGCGTTAGCTGTTGCGTCATCCGGCATTGCCGCTACTCTTTTGGAAGGAGGCCGAACCGCACACTCTACAATCAAGCTCTCGCTGAAAATCGCCAGCGATGATGATAACAGCGTCTGTAGTGTTTCTAAGCAGAGCAATACAGGAAAATTGATGCGTGGCTGCTCATTAATAGCCTGGGACGAAGCTACCATGTCAAACAAGACGTCTGTGGAAGCACTGGATAGGACAATGCGCGATTTGCGCAACAAAAATGCACCTATGGGTGGATGTACAATTCTGTTCTCAAATCCTACCAGTTGTGACTCGAGGAACACGTGCTGACGAAATAAATGCTTCGCTAAAAAGATCCCACCTTTGGTTGCATGCCAATAAATTAGAGCTTAAAACTAATATGAGGGTTTCGTCATCTTCACGTGAGAACAGGCTATTTCCAGAGATGCTGCTAAAAGTTGGCAATGGAGAATTAACACAAAGTGAGGGAAGGATTAACCTAGAAAACCTTTGTGTTTTAATAGACAATATCCAAGAGTTAGTCAACAATGTCTATCCAGACATTGATAACATAAGTTATAAGACAATATCTTGGTTTAAAGAAAGAGCTATTCTGTCACCAACTAACGAACAAGTAGATAAAGTAAATAACTTGATTATTTCAAAGATTGATGCGCCGACGAAAATATACTACTCGGTCGATACTGTTCTCGATTTGGAAGAAGCTGTTCAATTTCCTACAGAATTTCTAAATTCTTTGAAACCGTCTGGACTCCCTCCTCACAAAATGGAGCTGAAAATAGGTTGCCCTGTTATTTTATTAAGAAACCTAAATCCACCTAAACTTTGCAATGGCACGCGTTTGCTGGTAAAATCACTGAAAACTTTCATAATAGAGTGCACAATACTCACAGGATGTGGTACCGGCGAAGATGTATTGATTCCCAGAATCCCTCTGATACCATCGGATCTACCATTCCAATTTAAACGCTCACAATTTCCGGTAAAGACATCTTTTGCAATGACCATTAATAAATCTCAGAGTCAAACCTTCAACGTTGCAGGCTTAGATTTGAGCGTTGACTGTTTTTCACATGGCCAACTGTATGTCGCTCTTTCAAGAGTAACCTCTACAGAAAACATGGTTGTATTGTCTGATGACAAGAAGGCTATGAACGTTGTATATAAAGACATTCTG
This sequence comes from Anastrepha ludens, assembly GCF_028408465.1. Classification (NCBI taxonomy): domain Eukaryota; kingdom Metazoa; phylum Arthropoda; class Insecta; order Diptera; family Tephritidae; genus Anastrepha; species Anastrepha ludens. The sequence continues at coordinate 107,134,218 of NC_071499.1, forward strand.
TAATGTAGTAATTGTTGTAAAAATAAAATAAATACATATGTAAAAATGCAAAAAGTTAATATGTTAAGGTGTAGGGTATGAATTTAGATATTCCACAGATAGCAGGAAATCTTCATGCTATAAAGAAAGGGGAATTGTTTTACTCCAAATTTAACGCGTGCGGGCCACGGGCACTAATGAATAAGCCAAAACTACTGGATCGATTTTAATCATTTTTTCAGTGAGTGACATAAGGTATATATTTTATACACTTGCGAAGCCGGGCGGGTTGCTAGTATCAAATATACGAATCTATTCCGTACGCAAGCAAATGTAAGCTAATGTGCTTGAACTGCAAGCGAAAGCGCGGAACGAACGACAAAGAGCACAATCGGCCCCCGCGTTCGGCAACGTTCGACATCTGGCTCTGTCCTCCTTGAGTGAGCTTATATATGTATGTATATGCGCATATGTAGGTATATAAATTCACATACTTGTATTTGCATATGCCTTCTTCCTGTGTGCATGGTACTGAACCATTTCTCTGTTGAGAATAGGACGATAATAGAAAAAATAGGAAATGAAAGGGAGTGTTTCAAGTGTAAAGGGTCTTGAAAAAGGCAAATCGAGGATTGGTGCCTCTTAGTGTTGTTGACTTATTAACGTCTGATGCACAATCGAAATTGAAGATATCTTTCATGAATTTGATAAATGTTTCGTTAATTTTCACGTTTGTGTAAGTGTAACTTGACCTATTCCATTGCAATTCCATTTACCTCTTATACCTCCTATATCCATACAAAATATCTATCAAACAAATAAAATTAAAATTTTGTTTTGAAAATTGCAACCATTCCATCAATATTTTCTTATGACGTTGTCACGTTAAACTATCGTCAGTAAACCGACTTTACAGACAACCTCTTTTTTTAATTGGATTCGATGAACAAGTGCCATACCATCAACAATATAAATTTTTGGAGTTTGTAAATTTGAAACGTCCTGCCGCTTATTTGTACCACATTTATAATTATTTTCAATTTCATGAGCAAGTTCCGATTTTGTAAAATCCTTCTGCGTCAAAAAGGTATTTGCAGTATTCCAAAATTTCGTAAGATGCTAAAATTTTTGTGTCAAATCCTCATTGATTAGCCAACATAAATGTTTTTTGAAAGATACTTATATCTGTTGCATCTTGCAACTTTTTACTAGAAATATTTTTACTTCCTTTCTCAGAAGCAGTCACAAAGTTATCAAATTTCGTTTTTTTAATAGGATTGGATATTTTTTTATTTTTCTGAACAAATCGTTCATTTTTTATTTAAGATTTGTTCCGCTGCCGACATTTCGGAGCACTATTTGTGTTTTGTTTTTATTTCTTGTTTGTTTACCACACATTAAACATTTTAGATCTTTATTATATTTTAAATTTTTTCTTGATGACCTTCAAGTGCCTTGAGTACCTGACACACTAGCTTCTGCAGATCAGGTAGAAATAGAAACATTCTCCTGCTTTTGTAGTGCCAATTCTCGACGTCTTATCTTTTCTTCGCTAATGTAACTTGCCATACAAGATCGATGCCAAGTACATTTGTATTCAGTAAAGTCTGTATTATTTTTAATTTTCTCACTAATGTCATCTTTTCTCCGATCTGCTGCTCTCTGAATATTTATAAATGATTGTGGTTTTGGATTCATCACTAAATGACCCGTTTCATCACAAAACAAACACGAAATTTCGTATAGTTTTCATTTCTTTATATTTATCACTTCTACACACTAATAAAACACTGAATTATAAGAAAACTTAACTAAAATAATTTTGTGATTAGGAAAAAATAAAACGTCATGCGCCACGACACAGTGCTCCTAAAGCAAGGGCAGGGTTTTTGAAAATGGATCCAAGATTTTCCAACGTAGAGTTTTCGTATATGACCTCTAGATTTCAAATTTTCAAACCCCGAAATCGTACCTGATCCTATTTTAAAGATAAATGTATGTATTACTTATGTATGTACTTAAATGTAAACCACTTTCAGCGTAACCCAGGACCAACGACGGGGACGTAGTGGTAACCTGGTCCCATTTTGTTTTTTAAATTTTTTTTGGTTGATTTTTTGTTTTTTTATATTTTTTTTTTGGTTTTTTTTTGATTTTTTTAAATGTTATTATTAAATAAAAACTTGAGCGATAACGATACTCCTTGGAATCAAAATTTTGATTATGCATTAAGTGATGAAAATTCTACAACTGCTGTAAAAAGCTTCTCTAAGTATAACTCATCTTCGATTGTATTTATTTTATATCTCTCCCAAGTTTGCGAGAATTCACGGTGGAGTGACTCTCCACTTTGCTCGGACCAATATCCTAGACCATCATTGTGTTTTATGAATTGAAGACATTCCATAATGTGGGGTTTTAAGACATGAATTTTTAAGGTTACTGAGATGTCTTCAATTTCATGTAAAGCAATCAAAGCTTTGTTTAACTTATCCAAATGAACGTTTAGTTCTGGTCCTACTTTTCCAGATGTAAAACTACAATCGACAACTTTATTCATTATTACAAAAGCATTGGTAAAAGGTATGATTTTTAAATATCCCACAGTTTCATAAATCTCAGGATCATTTAGTTTGTGAGCTTCTTTTAAAAGTTTCCTACATGCATTGCCTTCGAAACAATCTCCGTGGTAGTTTTTGGAAATAAGTTTTAATTTTTTTGGCCATATCAAAGCTTTATCTTTTCCCAAAAGGGGTACTAAACCTTTCCAAAACAGATGGTTTACGAAGCCCATTAGCACGTATAATTCAGGAATTACGCATTTTTCTAACACAGTGATGTCATCACTTTCGGTAAATAGAGGGAGGTTAATAGTGCTATGAAACTCTTTGCTGTTTTTCTTATTTCCACCAGCAAGATTGAACTGTTCATAATCGTTTCTTAAATCTCCGTATGATTTCAGTTTGATAACATTGCTTTCAAAATTATCTGCATTGGAACTACATTGATTGTAAAGCACATCTTCCTGTCCAGATGTGTTGTTTTCTTTCAAGTCGTTAAGTGAAACAAAACAATAAGGACAAGGAAACATTGCAGATGCCGTCTGTTGGCCATTTATGATAAGCATCAATTTAAAATCCGAAACGAACTTGAAGGGAATGTTATTTATTTTAGTGATGTCAAACAAAAGTTTTACGTTTTCATACGTTTCCTTTATCTTAGGTACAATGCATAGTAGTATAACTCGTTTCACGCTCATCAATTTTGCTTTCTTACTTGCGCTACCTCCCTCAGAATAAAGACTTCTCTGATTTTTATCATGAATTGTTAAATCATCATAATTAAAATCATCACCATCAGAATTTTCTTGAAATATTGATAAAGAAATTTTAAAAAATCCGCGGCCCCCGTCAGCCATTGCTTTAACACAAACATTCCCTTCAAGTTTTCTTTCCATAATTACTGCATCAAAAAGTTCTTCTGCATTTGCGTAAACTACTGGTCTTTCTTCTTTTTTTGCATCATCACAATCAAAAAAGTATTTATCTTTTTTATATATATCTTGTAAAAGTTTCGATTTTTCTGACATGTGCTTCTTATAGTCAACGGGTACTGACTTTCTTCCAACATTTGATCTTAAAAAGTTAGCAATGCTTTTCATTTTATTACTGGATAAGCCAAGGTTTACTCGCAAATTATCCAAACGCTCTTCACTGAACGTAATGTCCTTTTTTTCATTAGGATTAACAACAACTCTCATTTTAGAACCCTTCGTACTCAACTCAATTTTCTTATTCTTAATGTGTCGATTTATATCGTCTTCAGAATCAATTTTGGTTCTAATAATAGTTGACGCAACGATTTCTTGCTTGACATCAGGAAGTTTTTCTATTATTTTTAAAGCATTGCCTTGAATATTATTATATTACATGAATGTTTTTTGCCTTTACCAAGTTCTTGTAAGCATTTTTTACATATTTGTATATTAGTTTTTTCCTTTTTTTGGCTGTCTTTCTTTGCAAGTTTGTCAATATTTGAGGATCCATAAAGACCATTAGTTGTATCAATCTTAGTTTCGAAATTTCGTTTACAACCCTTACCCTTTACTACTTTCTCATGACCTTTATATCTGCCTGTTAAACATACATAACAATTACAACTGTCCATAGATGTGCGAGTACTTTTAGGTAAAACCAAACTATTGTAATCTGGCATGTCTGGAAAAGGTCTTGTAAAAATGTTGTTACTTGCATCAAAAAGTGTGAGGTAGCAAGTTCTGCATATGCTAAGGGGGTATTTTTCGTTATTTAAATCATAATCTTTGTTTATAAATTTCTTTATCAATGTTTCATACTTTTCGTTTATAAGAAATTTATTCGGCTTTTTTTTGCCAAAAGAAATTTTTGTACCGCAAGGTCCGCAGACTTTACGTCTATTTTCATCGTGAGAACAAGCTTTCGTATTGTCCATTGCACCATTCTAAACAAGTCAAACACTACTTGAAAATATCTGCAAAGCCTTTTTTATTCGTAATTTAACAAAAATTATTTCAGTTTTTTAGTGTTGAATAGGACCAAAATGTTTGCGTCAAAGGTGATTTATATTAGGATTGTGAGTTTATTTTAAATTACAGGTATTTGTGTTGTTGAGATGATGGCTGCTAGACTACAAGTGACTTTTTAGATATTGTGAAATGTACAAATAAACGTCTAGCCTGGCAAGGCCTACTAGATCTTTATCTGGCGTAGACATGAACCTATGCACATTTAAACTGAAAATAAGTAATGTAAATCTTTCAACTAGATTTACCACAGGTAAACTTACTCTATCTTTAAAATAGGATCAGGTACGATTTCGGGGTTTGAAAATTTGAAATCTAGAGGTCATATACGAATACTCTACGTTGGAAAATCTTGGATCCATTTTCAAAAACCCTGCCCTTGCTTTAGGAGCACTGTGACGAAATATTTTCTACTGACTAATACGAGGCCGCGTACACCCTTTTTGGATGTTTGGCCGAGCTCCTCCTCCTCTTTGTGGTGTGCGTCTTGATGTTGTTCCACAAATGCAAGGACCTACAGTTTCCAGCCGACTCCGAACGACAGATATTTTATGAGGAGCTTTTTCATAGCAGAAATACACTTGGAGGTTTGCCATTGCCTGCCGAGGGGCGACCACTATTAGAAAAATGTTTTTCTTAATTTTGGTTTTCACCCAGATTCGAACCTACGTTCTCTCTGTGAAATCCGAATGGTAGTCACGCACCAATCCATTCGGCTACGGCGTGGATTGGTATAGCAATTATTATTATAATAGTTTGTATATATTAGGCTGGTACATCACCAATAAGCGGTGAAAGAACCACCCTAATATAGAAATACTATAAATTATTTATTTTAGAATCACGATGCACCTACACGTAAAGCAATTTAAATTTTTCTCACCATCATTGTGCTCATATCTCAGAACGAAAAATTTTCCCAGCTTCACCATTAAACTGGTTTCCTAACACCGAATAGTGTTGCTAAAATGCATTTTAACTTTCAGTTGAAATCCGATTGTCATTCGTAACACTCCAGCTAATCTGTGGAAAACAATGACAGCATTTAGTTCTTTTTTGATTTTTATCACAATGACGTCACTGCCTAGTAGGTGTTTAAAAATACAAGCCACTATTACTCAATAACTTCTTCGTAAATAAATTATAGCAATCCTATTGGCTGACTTACAACCGCCCCATTATGGCCCACTGCGTGCTATGACTGAGGCTGCTATTGAGGATTGCTACGAGGATGCGGCTCAGAAGGTCAAAGTAGAAATAACCGATGGTGTGTATATTATGACCTAAAAGTTAGATTATTATTATTAATTTGTTGTTGTGTTGCCACACATTACAGAAGGCTTTGAAGAGCTATTAAAGGGTTCCCGTGATAATATAATGCACAATACGAAGTGTTTGCGTTATTGTATTATGCGAAAGAACGGATTGGTAAGTTTAAACCAAATTTACATTCTTATTTTCTAAATAGATAATATAAAAAGGTAAGGACAATGCGACCTAGAATGTCTTTTGTGTGACAATAGGGCGATTTTAGCTCCACGTATAGCATGCAGCTTTACACTCTCTAAAGAAGTCTAAAAGTTGCTTAGCTGCCGCTTTCCAAATAGTAAATCCTATCAACAGCAAATTTCTATAAGAAAATCAATTTACGTTCAGTAAAGATTAGACATTGACTTAGAAAGAGTTAAGTCGTCGCATTGGTCTCCAGACTTAGTGGACATTCTATCTCGTTAGACATAGCCACCTGACGCCGATGTGATCGCAGCCCATGGCGGTGGCTTTAGATTAGATTAGATTTGTGGGGGGTTGGACAAGCCCAAGCACTCAGTCAGTAGACCATTGTAGATACTACACCCGAATAGAAATCAATAGAAAGAATAGTGATAGGAAATATAGAAGGTGGATGGTAAAAACGGATAGATTAGTTTGAGGTCACTTTTCCACAAATCTCTTGGATTCATTGATGAATTTTAAGAGATCCGGAAGAGGAAGAATATGAGGTTTATCCATGCTCAGAACATCGCACCCCAATAGCCTAAGTCTGATTCTGGCAAATGCAGGACAGCTACAGAGAAAATGCTCTGCAGTGTCGTCATTCTCAAGACAGGATAGGCATATAGGGCTGTCCACCACCCCCATGGTAGCCATATGCTGATCACAGACGTTGTGCCCTGTGATTACACCCACCAGTACTCTCAGGTCCTTGCTGCTGAGTTTTAGGAGGAAGGTCGCTGTTTTCCGGTTTGGTTCTTTCACAAAGCACTTGGCTACTCTGCACGAGTTCAACTCAGACCAACGACCTCTGTGAGTAGACCTCATGTAGTCGTCAATCCATAGTTGAATCGATGCGGAATTGACACCTAGAAAGGGTTCAGGGCCTAGTGGCTTCTTGCAGAGCCTTCATTTGCCAATTTATCAGCCAACTCGTTCCCTGCAATACCACAATGTCCAGGCACCCAAAAAAGACTAACTTTGTTGTGTTTTGCAACACTGTTAGGTTTTGTTTTACATTCACCGACCAACTTCGAAGAGCAGCATGGGTTAGGAAGGGCTTTCAGTGCAGCTTGACTGTCACTATAAATTCCAATACTGTTGCCCCGCCACTTTTTCTCAATTAAGATGGCATAGACTTCCGTAAGGAATACCATCTACCATGGCCATCTGTCCTGGGACATAGGAGTACTTAGTGTCTTCGTCTAAGTCCCATCCAGATCCGCTTCCATCGCTGGTTTTGGATCCGTCGGTGTAGAAAGTGTGCTGGTATCCCGTTAATAGGTTCTCTGGACTTAACCATTGATCTCTATCTGGAATCAAAACATCATACTTCCTACCGAAGCTAACGACAGGCACCCGATTGTCCACCGGCATCGAGAACAGTGTGCACCGCTCCGACAACTGGTGGTATATCTGACAGTGTCCAGTGCTTACTTCATTTCCCCAGACTCCGTTTAACTTGAGCCTGTTCACCTAATGATAGCATGGGTTCCTGGCCATTGCGACATTGAGGGGAACTGCAGAGCCGATGAACTAGCGAAAATCGGCACCAAATTGACTGATGAGTAGATAGTAGGACGGACCGATTTAAAAATCGCTCATTCATAATTCGTTTTAGAGGTATGGTTCCTTCGGCAAAGTTTCTTATTTTGATCCCTAGAATATGATTTTCACAGAGCAATGGGCGATTTTTTTGGCTCCCCACAAATCGACCCATCCTAGTACATAGACAACGATATAGGTATACCCCTGCAAACATGTAGACTACGTATCTGCGAGGAAATTATAAGAGTAGCGAACGAAAGATGGCGTAACGAAGCCACTTGCAAAATAGCCCGGCAGATGTGGCCGACTCTCAATGCTAAACGTACAGAACTTCTACTTAGAAGAGATAAGCATAGTCTTAACACACTGATTTCTGTCATTACGGGGCATTGCCTAATCGGTAGGCACGCCCAGAGAATGGGTGTGCAAACACATGACTTCTGCAGAAGTTGTCTAGACGAGGAAGAAACGATCCCGCACCTTCTGTGTCACTGTCCTGCTCTATCCAGACGTAGACTCGCCATTTTTGGCGAACATTTCTTCAACGAGTTAGAAGACCACGGCTCGGTCGAAATTAAGGACCTTGCGAAATTTTTCAATAGCACACATTGGTTTCAGGAGGGATAGGGGCTAGTTCCCCACGCAGCATCACAATGGGCCATGAGCCTGAGGGTGTCCTACAATGGACAACCGCTTCAACCTAACCTAACCTATTTGAAGTTCATGCATGGAAATTCGAACCTGTGCATTACCGAATGGTCGTATACTGGCGGCTATTCAGTACAGATATCACACGCCTGTTGAATTTCCGCATTCGATTGGCATCCTTCCTACGGAAAAGCTTCCCTTTTCAGCTCTGTTTTTCTCTGTAAGATATCACAATGGATGATTTGATGTTCTGTCCAAGTGGGAGCTTTGTCTGGAAAACCATTTAACTTAACCTAACCCAACCTAAAAGGGCCATTAAAGTGCGATAAATTTTCGAAAATAAGGAGGCGATGAGCTTGCGTGCAAGTATAGAAAGCATTGAATTATTCTATTTATTTATGTACAAGGTAGTTGATGAGTTATTCAAATAGGTTGTGACCTCAATTAGCAGTACCTCAACCTTTTCTGGAGCACCATCAAAGAAGTGCTGAGCAGAAGGAGATCACAGTCTGTAGAACTAAAACTGGCACCACACTGTGGGATTACGCCATGCAAAGTCCTTACTGTGAAAGTATAATTTTAAACAGAACTTATAAACCTCACTAGTCACTGCGCTCTGCGAAGCTCTCTAAGCAGGCTCGGAATATGACCAAACAACTTTTGCCGACTGTGCGACTTCTCCACAGAGGCAGCATCACACTTGCTGCTCGCATGCGATGTCATGTCGCGAAAAGAAGAACACATCTCGATCTGGTATGGCCGCAAAAGAAACACTTACGCTAAGTCCCAGCCCTGTACACTTTTAGTTGTCTTAAAGCAGCTTGAACTGGATGTGGTTTTGTGCGGAATAAAATATCTCTCACATCTTATCTTTTCTATTTTGTTCGTGCAGTTGGCAGAATTCATGTCTACTAATTGGCATTTAAGTTATTGTACATTAGACTGGCCGCAGCTTGTATGGAGAAAAATAAAAATTTAAAATACAAAAGTTTTCAGGTCGCAAAACATGAGGAAAGCAATAAAGAACGGTATATTTTTTCAGCCCGATCCGATGATGTCTAACCGTGCCCATTTGATCCCAAAGTATGGAAAATTTGAAAAAATCACAATTTTTACTAAAAAATCACAATTTTTACTAAAAAATCACAATTTTTACTAATTTTTTTTCGTTTCCAATTTTTTTGTTCGAATCTTATATTTATTGACGTGATGCGATTTTAATTAATGATCTTATTTACTTTATTGCGGTATGGCCCAATTTATATCGCGAAAGCCACCTGACAAAAGGCGCTTTCAGCACACATAACTGATTAGTAATACGTGGAAAATATGTCACCGTCAGTTGAGTAATAGAAATTGTGTTTTATGAACGGTGTGTTGAGCCAGCTGCTAAATGAAATAATTATTTTTAAATTTTATGCAAAGGTACTTTTTAAGTAATTTTTCACACTTTACTATAATAATAAAAATAAAAATTTGTTATATAATCAACACTTTGGCGATCACTAAACAATTCATCAACTGTTGTGTTCGCTGAATACGCTAAAAGTTTTGAATTTTTACTCGACATTTGAATTAGTAAGCTTTGCATTGCATTTTAATTCAGTTTCAGTTGTCTTATGCGTTTAATAGTACAAAAGTAATTAGTTAGTGAAAAAATGAGTTCAAAATCGTTATCAGGCATTCCGAAAAAAAGATTACGTTCTGAGCAAAAAATATATCTTGTGGGTGAATGTGAAAGTGTTATTTTGGGGGCCAAGTTGCCATCAATGAAACAGGTGCTCCAATTATTGTTTTACAAAATGAGGCACGAAAACTTGACTTTGGAAAGCAGTATTAAATACACGATTGGTGCCACCATTGAATTTTGGAAAAAAGCTATAATTCCCACGGCGCAAGAAAAAAATTGTATTAAAAAACTTAAAAATCGTTACGAGGAATGGAGAAATTTACAAAATCATTCCAAGACTCCTAACGAGAAGTGTCGTAAAAATGAAGCAGAGTTTAAGGATAAAATTCAAAACTTCATATTTGACATTGCATAGTTCATAGTAAGTTTATTAAAGTTAAGCTTTACTGGTTCTTCTTTTTAATATTTGATCCCATTTGAAGCTAATTATGCTCTTGAAGTCTCTGATACCGAGGATGCTGAAAAGGATATTTCAGCTGGCGAAGAAAATGCAGCAAAAGATATGAATGAAGGCGACGATACAGACGGAAGTAACATTAATTTACTACCGAAAGAGGTAAATCGAGGAAAAATTAATTTTATTGATGATAGAATGCTTGCATGCATGGACAAATGTAACCTCTCAACAAGAGATGCCATGCATTTGGTGAGTGCAACGGTTGCTGCCTTCATAAATACCATGCAAAATGTTAATGGAACGCCGTCAATAAAAATGGAAGATTTAATTCTTAATCGAACAACATTACATTCGATGAGGAGCGATTATCGTCGCAGACAAGCTCAAGAGATTATTAATGGATTCAATGTAATGGTTTTACTGAATATGTTTATAAAATTTTGGATTCTTGAACTTTCTTTTTACTTGTTTGTAGATTCCCGACGTTTTTGTCCTTCACTGGGATGGCAAGCTGCTTGCAGAAATCCGAGGCACAGAAAAGAAAGATAGATTGTCTCTCGTTGTCACAGGACAAAATATGGAAAAACTGCTGGAGATACCAAAAATTGAAAGTTCAACGGGAGATGCAATAGCTGCAGAAATACATAATTTTTTGTGCAAGTGGAAGCTCGATGATTTAGTGGAAATTGTATCATTTGATACAACAGCTGCTGATACGGGAGTTAATAATGGAGCAGTGTTCTTGCTTGAAAAAAGGTTGGGCCGAAATCTACTTTTCTTTCCCTGTCGTCACCATGTTAGTGAGTTGCTAGTCAAAGCAGTGTTCGAACTAAATTCTGGCAAATCATTAGCACCAGAAGTTCCCTTATTCAATCGTTTCTCTAACAGCTGGAAACACATTAATTCTAAGTCATTCAAAAGTGGAATATCGGAAAATGAAGTTCGGAAAGTCTTTACAATAGCTGAAGTGGAAATATTTAAGAATTTTTGTCTAACTGCATTAAATAGTCACCACACTCGTGCCGATTATAAAGAATTACTACAACTATCGTTGCTCTTTGTTGGGGAAGACGTACCAAATTTTTCACAAGTACGGTCACGTGGTGCAACATCACACGCAAGGTTTATGTCGAAGTGCCTATATTGCTACAAAATGTTTCTGTTTCGCGAGCAATTCGTGTTAACGACTTCAGGGATAAAGAGTCTAAGAAGCGTTTGTATTTTTTTAACCTGCATCTACGTTCCATATTGGTTTCGTTGTGTGGATCCAATAGCTGCTCCACAAAATGACCTTAAGCTCATTCAAGATGTGATTGTATATTTCGATAAGAATGTATCCAATGCCTTGTTACATAAAATTAAAAATCATTTCTGGCATTTATCGGAAGAGGCGGTTGGTTGATTTTATTTCATCAAGAACTAAAACATTCTTTACCCGCTTAGGAATTGAAACAAGTTTTTTGGAATCAGATCCTTCAACATGGCAAGAAAGTGAAGACTATATAGCCGGAAAATGAATTTGTCAGCATTTGTCTGTAGTTAATGACGCTGCAGAGTGAGCATTGAAATTGATCACAGACTACAACAGATCGCTTACTTATAATGAAGAAGATAAACAGTACGTACTGCAAGTTGTTGAGCACTACAGGCAATTTTATCCGTCTTACACCAAAACATCTCTCATTAAATAGACAATCTAGTTCTTTAATTAAAATTTTATTAAACTAAAATAAATTATATAAATAAAGTTAAATTATATATATTTTAAGTATATACATATTAAATTAAATTATATGAATTAGAAAAAAAAAAATTTTTGTAAAGATTGTGATTTTTTGAAATTGTCCATACTTTGGGATCAAATGGGCACGGTTAGGCATCATCGGATCGGGTTAAAAAATTACACCGTTTTTCATTACTCCTAACCTCATGTTTTAAGACCCGAAAATTTATGGATTTCCACAAAAAAAAGTTGCGGCCAGTCTATTGTACATAGTTAGAAAAATGCGTTATTTTCCCTAATATTTACAGTTTAATGCAAGCAACTCTCTCGATAAAGAAAAACTCGTGGACATATTCGAGATCATCCATCCTCAAGTTGAGAAGGAAAAGCTGCTAAATGTGCTCCAAAAATGCGCCGAGGAAACTGAAAAAGAAACTGACAAGTACTGACTGGTGTTAAAATTAAAACTCCAAATACTCACTCATATTTCTTTGTAGTTGTGAGCGCGCATCTGTCGCAGCGATGTGTGTCCTTGACAAACTGAAGGGAGAAGGCGTCACCAATATTTAACGCTGTACTCTATGCACTTAAATGCACTCACCAACAAATTATATTATATTTACATATACACGTATACACGCATTTAAGTACGAGTTACAATTATTTTATTTACTATTATGAACTTAAATATTTTAAATAATTTATTTGATTGTCCACTTTATTGCAATATCTATGTTTTTTGTTTTTAATAAACGAGTTTTGTGGACTACACAAAAAAATACTTAATAAATTTCAGATAGTCCTCCAATTCTTGCTGCTCAATTACGTCCAGCAACTGGGACATGCAGGCGCTGTACTCCAGTATGGCCTGCAGGAGTTCCAACGATTCCATTGTTGTGCCAAACATTTGCGTGAAGCTGTCAATTTGATTTCCACATATTAACTCGAATTTCGCCTGGTTTATACATTTTGTACGAGCTCATTAAATAAATAAACCGCATCTGCTTATCGCCGCCCGCATCCATACGCTCCAGCTGTTTTCGCTGCACTACTTCACACGATCGTTTTGCAAAGCGGAAATCGCTAGCTGCTCGCAGCATTCGACAACAACACAGGGCGGTCCATATAGTTATTTAGTTATAGAAAATTTACGGAAAATAACAAAAAGAATTTTTTTTTTCGGTTTATGGTATTTTTGATTTATTCGAAAGAGCAAGCATAGTCTTTATCTATGGGATGCGATTTCCCTCATACTTGGAAATCTTCGTACCTCTTCGTGTAGGCGATAACTACTTCCGCTAAATGAAGTACGAGCTGTATGAGCTATATGACGATGTGGACATAGTTAAGCGCATCAGTATTCAGCGCTTGCGCTGGCTGAGCCACGTCGAGAGTATGGTTCCAGAAGTTCCAGCAAAGGAGGTGTTCAGCTGCGCCACGTCGAGCGTATGGATGCAGAAACTCCAACAAAAATGGTGTTCGGATGGCAAGTTAGCGGACAAGGACGTAGGGGAAGACCATTTCTCCGATGGAAGGACCAAGTCGAGGGCACCCTGTCATCGTTTGGTGTAACACATTGGAGAAAACGCATGCAAAACAGAGACGCCTGGCGAGACTTGTTGCAGTCGGCTTTAATTCGGTAATGGGTCGTAATCCTTGATTTGGCCAGTAAGTAAGTAAGTAAGTAAGATTTCATGCATATGGCTTTATCTGCTGGTTTTGTGGTAGCGCATCCTGCCACTCCCGTTTTTCAAAGATCTTGGTGACTTTTCCGACTCTAACTCTCGAATGACTTGCTGGATATTCGCTTTATGCTTCGCTCGATCCTTCACAACGCTCCACAAAAAAAGGAAAAGCGGCATCATATCGCCGCTCCGAGTTGACCAATTCACATTGCCGATATGGCTGTTAGCAAAATTACCGAACTTGGCGCGCAAACATCGATTGTGGCATGAGTTGTGTTGTATGGCGTGCCATTCAAAGATCGTTGAACTCAATGTCTTTAATTTCTGGCTACAAAACTCGTTTATCATACCTCTGTACCACTCACTGTTGACCGAAATGGCGTTGCCAGCAGCATTTTCATATTCACTGTCTTCCCAGTTTTTAGGGTTTCGATCAGCTTTTCCGATTCCAAATACCTCGAGATGAAAAAGTGTTACGTCCGACAAGATGATTCTCGTTCCCGTGACAGTCGGTTTCACGTTACCGGAACGTCCCGGATTTATAACAGGCAAAGGTCTGTCACTCCAGCAGCAATCCCCACATATGTGGCGAATGTCTATGCTGCTACAACAACATCAACACCAACTAGATGGGTTTCACTTCTTTTCAGTAAATGCACTGTTTGTGCGACACAACATTGACTTTGGAAATAAGTTTGCAATATTTCTAGACGTAGTTCAAGCGTAAAGATTTTCACTTCGTTTCGCGGAGATATGACAGTGAATTTCTGTGAAGATTACCAGCGCGAAAGAACTTTCACCGTGAAAATAACATAAGATTGAAACGAACCACTGTATGGACCACCCTGTATACAGTAGAAAGCGGTTGACCTTTGGTTGAATTTGCGCATGCCTGCCGAGGCAGTGCACCTTGCACGCCCGTAAGGTTGCTGACTATATATTATATAAAAATTTGTATAGTAATGCATAAATGGAAATATAAAAATATAATATATGTATGTATGTATGTATGCATAGATGTACTTATTTACGGTGAAAATTATTATTACTGTCGTTGCTTTTGTTTATTGTTTAAATTGATGTCACTGCCTTTATGATGAGCTTAAGTAGGTTACTCACTAGACATATACAGTCCTTGGCCGCTGAATTATGAACAACGGTTGTTTCTACTACTTTGCCTTTTATATTTACGGATTAGAGAACAAAAACAAATTTTAATCATCGAAAATCACTTTATTGTTTTTCAAAATATTCTCCATGAAGATCTATACACTTTTGCATGCGTTTGAACCTATTGTCGAAGCACTTTTGCCACTCTGAATGAGGTACCTCCAAAACATGCATTCTGAATGCCGCAACCGCTTCTTCAGGTGTCGAAAAACGATGACCTCTCAGTTTGTTTTTTACGTACGGGAATAAAAAGAAGTCATTCGGTGCCAAGTCAGGACTATACGGCGGATGACCCATTAATTCGATGGTTTGGGTGCTCAAAAATGCAATTGTTTGAGCCGATGTGTGAGAGCTCGCATTGTCTTGGTGAAGAGTGATCCGTCTTTGGCGATTGGTTTTCCTAATTTCTTGGAAGACAACCTGCAAACAAATGGTTGTGTACCACTCAGAATTTACTGTTCTGCGTTGTTCTAGTGGTACGGTTGCGACATGCCCAGTTTTTCCAAAAAAACAGGCGACCATTTGCTTGGAAGTGCTTCGTGTGCGAACAACTTTTGTTGGATTTGGCTCATCTTGAAACACCCATACAGTCGACTGCCGTTTACTTTCGGGCTCATACGCGTAAATCTATGATTTATCAACTGTCACGATGTCATAGACGTGTTTCGAAGCCCCGCGATCGTATTTTTTGAGCATTTCCTTCGACCAATAGACATGAGCCTTTTTTTGAGCGATTGACAAATTGTGTGGGATCCAACGCGAACAAATTTGTTTGACAGTCAAATGTTTATGCAATATTGAATGTATGCTGGTCCCACTAATGCCTAAGATTGTCTCAATCTCACGATAGGTCACATGACGATCTTGCAATATCAGTTCGCGCACAGCATCAATGGTTTTCGGAACAACAACTGATTTTGGACGACCTTCACGAAATTCGTCTTGGAGTGAACTACGACCACGATTGAATTCACCATACCATCGATAAACAGTGGTCCTTGATGCACGAAAATGTTCACGATTTAATTCCATTTTTGGACCGAGATGAATCTTTTAAGTTACTGTAAACAACACAAATAGCGCTGGTATTTTAAAACGTTCTGAGTACGTAAAAGCCAAAAACATATCAAACTTTGCGATACAGCTGTCAGTTGCCAGATTGCAACACCAGGGTTGCCAAATCCCGAAATATAAAAGGCACCCCTCGTAGTTTAAGCATGCAGATTTTTACCTAAATACACTTTTAAAATCCTAAAAAACTAACCTTTCATTTTAATTGATTGTATTCGCAAAGTAAGTAAAGTATACACGCTCTGATGGGCCATCCTGTAGACACCGCGCATAGGTTGCGAAGTCCAAGATTTTCGCAGCTGGCAGACCAAGTATTGGTCGAGCTCAAAAGTAAATCAACGACATCTCGTTTGATCAAAAAGTTCCCGAAATACATTCAGCAAATTCAAAACAAAAGTTTACTCCTTACTGGCTTCAAAGTACTTCCTACATCAACTGCGACGAACTTATGCCAGCGTGTGATCAAGCTCTCAAAACATTTCTGGAACTCTTTTTTCGGTTTCCTGAGAACGCCATATTGTTAATTTTGAAAAAAAAGCTTCTATCAGTCACGAGATTATCCTTTAATAAAACGAATTTCTCATGTCCGATTGATTTTAGATGAATTTCCAAGGACTTGTGAGGATTACCGCAAGCGACTTTTGGAGAAACGTGCTCCATATAGGTTAGGTTAGGTTTGGCAGCCGCATTGCACATAGAGACAACGTTGTCACTTAGACCACGAAAGGGGTCCGTTGTGAACCGCGGGGGCTGAGCTACATTTCCCTTTCCATATTAAACCATCCTGAGCTTTTGACAAAGCGTAAAAGGTTGTTGATACCTAAAATGTATATATATTCGTTAAGAAGTAGGATTTTAAAAATCGGTTCCTGCCTCTGGCTAGAGCTGGGCATGTGCAAAAAAGGTGTTGAATTGTTTCCAACTCCTCCTCATTTCTGCAGCTACGACAGAAATCATGCGTGTAAACGCCTAATCTCCTTGCATGATTTCCTATGAGACAATGTCCTGTGAGGGCCCCTACTAAGGTCCTGATTTGAAGTCTATTCAGTTTTGTAATACTCTTGGACAGACGCCCAAAGCTAAGGGCGTATTTGCCTAGCAATTTCACAGGTGTTAGCGCTAATCCATCTTTGATTTGCAGAACTGTTTAGTGCGTCCTTAATGAGAAGCTTACAAGATGCGAGAGGTATCTCCATAAAATTACTTATGTCTGGCATACAGGTACCTTCTCTTGCAAGTTGGTCTGCCCTACAGTTCCCTGGTATATCTCTGTGGCCTGGAACCCAGCACAAGATTATACGATATTGTTTGGCCATCTCATTTAGTGATTGGCGATAACGTAAGACACTCCTTGATGTTGTTTGGAATGCATCCAGGGCTCGTAGGGCAGCTTGGCTGTCTGATAGAATGCAGATATCCGTTGATGATATTCTGTTTATCTTTAGCCATTTTAGGGCTTCATGAATAGCGTTTATTTCCGCTTGAAAAATTCTACAGTGATCCGGTAGTTTAAAGGATTCACTAATAGAAACCTCTTCGCAAAATAACCCTGATCCTACACTGGTGTCTATTTTAGACCCGTCCGTGTAGATCTTAACGGGTGTGTTGGGTGTTGGATCTTCTTCAAACCATTCCAGTCTAGAAGGGATTTTCATTAGGAAATTCCTTTCGAAGCAGAGAATGGGAGGGTGATAATCACAGTCACTGGGTATATCCGTGTAGGAGTCTAAGATGCTTGAATGTCCATGTGTGACAGCCTTCCATTGTGAGCTCGCTTTGAGCCTTAAAGCGGAGCAGGCCGCTAAGTATTTGCAGAAGAGATCTAGGGGTGGCAAATGTAGTATGATATCCAAAGCTATGGATGGCGTGGTTTTCATGACGCCACATATTGCTAATTCCGCCGATCTCTGCACCTTATTCAATAAATTAGAATAGGTTTTTTTCTGCATAGCACACCACCACACAACATTTCCATATAGAAGAATGGGTCTGACGACAGCAGTTAGAGCCAATGAGCAACCTTAGGTTTAATTTCCCAGGTCTTACCTAAAGCTCTCTTACTGGCATAAAAAGCTAGGTTCGCTTTCCTGACTCTTTCTAAGATGTTTGACTTTCAAGTCAATTTCCTATCTATGGTTAGTCCCATGTACTTGGTTTCTTCCGAAATCACAAGAGCTTCCCCCTTGAGCATAATTGGAGTTAGTTGAGGGATTTTGTGTTTCCTAGTGAACAATATGAGTTGTTGGGGTTGACTGGGTTGACTGGGTTGACTCCTAGACCACACTTTTCTGCCCACCTAGAAAGTATATCTAGAGCATTTTGTATTAGGTCTCTTAATGTAGATACAAATTTACCAGAGACAGCAATGGCAACATCATTGGCGTAAGCTATCACCTTACAGCCCACCGATTCCAGTATTAACAGAAGTTAATTGACAACTACGTTCCATAGAAACGGTGAGAGGACTCCACCTTGCGGTGTACCTCTACTTACCAATCTCCTGAGCACCGATTCTCCTAGTGCCGCTTCAATGATTCTACTATTTAGCATTTTGCCAATGAAGCCTACCAAGCCCGGTTCTACCGCAAGATCAGTGAGTGCTGCAACATTGTTAAAGGCCTCTTCAATATCAAGGAAAGCGGCTAAAGTAAGCTCCAGTTTGTGCAGTGAACTCTCTGCCGTGTAAATAAGGTTATGTAGAGCCGTCTCTACCGATTTCCCTTTCTTGTAGGCATGTTGTGACATAGAGATAAGATTTCTATCTATAGTTAGGCTTACATGAAATTCTATCAACCTCTCCAAATAATCGGCAATAACTTTTACAATTTTTATTTTATTTTTTTTTGGAATTTAGCTAAAGTCAAGTCGAAACACGATGTATTAATGCTATACTTTTATTTTTGTAAAATAAAGCAATTGACTAGCAAAAAAAAAGTTATTGAAAATCATCAATTTTTCGGGTCTCTGACTACCCCTAACCCCTTGAGTGTGATCATAATTCTTGATGCAATATTCGGAACTTAGTTGCTGTTCTCTGTGGATCGCAGCATCTTTGCAACCATATTTTCTGATTTTTGGTCGGCTTTAAACACATTTCGCAAATGAGTCCGTGCTCTGGTGAACTTTTTACATGGGAAGTGCCTAACGTCACGGTAACGCTTGCAGCGCAGGTGTCATTATCTTCTAGGTTGAAACGTTATAAGTAAGACTCAAAGCAGCCGTGACTAGGGACCAACTGCGTTATATGGAAATTTATCCGGCCTTTTCATGTTTCAAGAAATCAGAGTCACCTTGAAACTTTCTTTTTCAGTGCTGGTGGTAGTTTACCTGGAGATCTCACAATCAAGTTTTTTGTTTTTTTTTTTTTTTTGTTTTTTTTTTATCCGAAGGGGGAATCTTACATAGATACCGTCAATACAGACGGCATGCACGATTCATACTGATCGCTAAGGGTGCATCTCATTCGAGACCGCGCACAGTCAGTATTACTACTAAACTGGACTTGCGAAACAGTAAACCTACGCACTAAAACTCCCACCTAACTCCGACCTCTGTAGCTTTAGTTTGCGGTACCGCCGTTTAAGCATTGCATCGCAGGGCCAAGCTAGCCATTATGGCTCTTCATTTATGTTTCTCTCTCCGTCTACCCTTCATTACTTCTTTGTCTCCTTTCCTTACTGCGTTCCCATTCCTTTTTCCGCAGTTCCTGTAACGCATTTGCGGACCATTCTTTCATCTTGGCCCACACCAACTTCGACAGCAGCATGTGATCTACAATGTTGCCCGGGGTTATTTTTTCTTTTATGATTTCTTCAATGCACATTCTTTCAGATGCGTATCTCGGGCAGGAGAAGAAGACATGTTCCACGTTCTCACTACCGTTGCCGTAGAACGAGCAGTCAGCTGCATCCTCGTGGCCGAGTCTTTGGAGATACACTCTCTATAGCATCCATGCCCCGTCAGGAACTGTGTGAGGTAGTAATCTGTGTCACCATGTCCTCTCTCAACCCAAGCCAGTACGCTTCTGAAAAGTTTATGCGTCCATCTCCCTATAGTCGCTAGGTCCCAGCGATTTTGCCTCTCAATTATGCTCCCCCGTCTTTCTTCTTCTCACAATCATGTGACTTCTTTGATCTGTTATCGGAAAATATTTTTTTTGTATTTTGCAAAACAGTTTTTAGCTGCTTCTAAATAAGTTTCCTATCTACAATTGCCACTCTCTTCACAAATAAATCCAAGCGACTCTTGGCTGCAATTCAAAAAATAATAATAATTTCTCCATAGTTGTGCACTTTGCGCGTTCGATTGCTCAGTACACATTTATTTAGCATTTACAGGTAATTATTATCAATTCGTGGTAAAGTATCGGCCAGTTTTAGATTTACTTGCCACCACCGCCACCGCCGCCTCCACCTCCACCACCACCTCCGCCGCCGCCACCGCCACCTGGATATGGCTCAGGCTTAGGTAAAGGATTGGGATTGGCTAAAGGAGAAGAAGAAGAGTAAGTTTAAAAGATAATTTAAATCTAATAAAAATTTTCGATCAAGCAAACTTTACCAAAAGCCACAGCGAGTAACGCCAGCACAAAGCCGATGAGTAGTTGGAACTTCATATTGCAAACGTTTTGAATACAATGATTGACCAACCGTTTAGGAGCTCTTTTTATACTCTTAACATGATTGGCAAACTATAGCACTTCTTACAATAGAACGCATTTAAAACAAGTAATGGAAATAACCAAAGGTTCTTCCCTCTTCTATACATGAATTACTTGCACATACATCTGTACATACTTACAGACTTGTCAGAGCTGCAAGATTCATTTGAATATCACCTAGTAGGTGCATAATGTGCACTATGCAGTTGAGAAATAAAATTTATTTAACTCTAAACTTGATTTATTTCCATTAGAAAAACTTGCATTGGCATTTCGAATTGAACGCAGTGTACAGTGTTTAATTTTGCAAGCTCTCATAGAAAACAGAAATTGCGTACGAGTAATTAGGCGGATAGTTGAATCGGCAGTGGATTTCATAGAAGAGAAGAATTTTGTTATACTCGTAGTTGCACAGGAAATAAAATAAATTAGAAGCTACCTGGAAAGTTGCCGAGGGTCTCTGGCACATAGTATCTTTTGTGGGAAACGATTTCCAATAGAAGTTCCATAGAAGTTACATAACTAGTTCGACTACTCTTTTTTATATCTGATTAAAAAAATATAATTTGATTGAAAACTCTAAGAATGTAATTTTATTTTGTAAAGGGTGATCAGATTGGAAGTACTTTTTCCTATAGGTTTCTTTTGACAGATCACGCGTGACTACTGTTGAACTAAATGCATAATTCTGTACAGTAGCCGTAGCCGAGTGGGTTGGTGCGTGATTACCATTCGGAATTCACAGAGAGCTCGTTGGTTCGAATCTCGGTGAAAGCAAAATTTATAAAAACATTTATATCGGTCGCCCCTTGGCAGGCAATGGCAAACCTCCGAGTGTATTTCTGCCACGAAAAAGCTCCTCATAAAAATATCTGCCGTTCGGAGTCGGCTTGAAACTGTAGGTCCCTCCATTTGTGGAACAACATCAAGACGCACACCACAGCTCGGCCAGACACCTAACAGAAGTGTTCGCGCAAATTATTTATTTTTTTTTTATTCATTGCTACTTCATCCTGGTAAAACTTACACTACAGGTTTGCCCATATTCGACGGACCCATCTTGGAAGCCTGTATCTTTTGACAGAGGCGTCAGATCGCTTAATGACATACCGCGTTGGAAGCGTCAGTCCAAGCAGATTTTTACCATGGAACAGTACACGCCACGCGAGCGCTCCCAAATTGTTGAAATTTACATTCAACAAAAGAAGTCAATTGTGAAAACTCAACGTGCGTATAAAAAATTAAATAATGTGAAAAGTGCGCCTTCTAAGAACACCATTCAACGTTTGTACGAAAGGTTTTCGACTGGTGATGCTCTTTCTAATCCAAAGAGGCCAAATCAAAACCAAGGCTATCGGATGAGAATATTGCTCTTGTACGGGCTAGTGTTGAGACGACCGCCAAGGACCGCCCAAAATCGCCGTTCTCAGCAGTTGGGCATTGCTCGGACCACTTTACAACGAATTATCCGCATTGATTTGCATTTATTCCCGTATGAGATTCAATTGACGCAAAGATTCTTGCCAGCGGACAATCCTCGTCGATTGGAATGGGCCCAACGAGTCATCGAAATGGCTGAAGATGACGAGCAATTTTGAAACAAAATCATCATGTCCGATGAGGCTCATTTCTTATTGAATGGGACGATAAACAAGCCAATTTGCCGTATTTATGCCACTGAAAATACTCACGAAACTCAAGAGGTACCTCGTTACGACGAAAAAGTCACTGTTTGGTGCGGCGTTAGTGCGAAAACGATTAATGGGCCGTTTTTCTTCGAAAATGAAGCTGGTCAAGCTGTTACCGTCAATCAGGAGCGTTATCGCGTTATGATAACCACTTTTGTGATGTCAATTATTCGTCGAAAGCGTATGAGGCAGTTCTGGTTTCAACAAGACGGCGCTCCACCACACACAGCTCGCACCACAATCGATTTTTTGAAGAAATTGTTTCCTCGTCGTTTGATGTCGAAAAATGGCGATTTTGACTGGCCACCGCGTTCGCCCGATTTAATGCCATCTGATTTCTTTTTGTGGGGATATTTAGTCAAAGCCAAAGGCCATAGAAGAGCTCAAGAACAATATCCGTGAGGAAATAGCCGCTATTCCAGCCAAAATGTTAGCTAAAACTAAGGAAAATGCTGCAAAGCAGGCACAATACGCCGTACAGGTTTAAGGCGGCCATTTGTGAGATATCATATTCAAAAAGTAATGTCAACAAATCTACTTGAACCAAATCAAATGATTATTATTGTCAACATCAAGCAAATTGTGTTATTATTTGATTTAAAAAAAAAAACCCAGTAGTAATACGAAAATCGACGCTCTGTGATAAGTGTTCCACGCGCGCTCAGCCCAACTTATCGTGTTCAGCGATGAGACCCATTTTCTGCCTAATGGCAACGTCAATAAGCAAAATTGCCATATTTGGGTTAAAGAGCAACGCAAAACAATTCAAGAACAACCACTACATCCATTGAAAACAACCCTTTGGTGCGGCCTATGGGCTGGAGGAATCTTCGGCCCATATTTCTTCAAAGACGAGGCTGACGCCGAACAGTGAATGGTGTACGCTAATGCGCCATGATAAACAACTTTTTGATGTCGGAAATTAAAGCCCGTGATCTCCAAAACATTTGGTTCCAACAAGATGACACTGCTTGCCATACAGACCATGAAACAATGGATTTACTGCGTCGTCGTTTCGGTGAGCGATTTATCTCTTGTCTCGGACCAGTCGATTGACCACCAAGACTTTTAGCATTTTTTTGTGGGTTATGTGAAGTCTAAATATTTTGTGGATAAACCGTTACTAAAGTTATTCAGCTGATACCGACCGAAGTCCTCCAGCGAGTCATTCAAAATTGGAGTTTTCGGATGGCCGAATTACGACGCAGTTGCGGCCAACATTTGAAAGGGATTATCTGTAAAAAAAATAAACGTCGTGAATGGTTCTACACAAAACTAATAAAGATTGCCCAATCAATTTGAAATTTTGTTTTTTTATTTCAATTTAAAATCCGATATCTCTAAAATGTCGTGTCTTTTTTATTTACTTGCTTCGAAAAAAAATACAGAAAATTTCAATTATTGCAAGCCTAGCCCAATGTTCCGATAAACGATTGCTTTCGTTAAATTGATTCATTTTGGTGTGAGGTTTACCTTTCTAGTGTTAAAGCGTTCATATGAATTGATGCGTAGAATAAGGTTCTACACCACTGTAAGTAGTTCATGTTTCAATACGTGAAGTGAATTCTGGTTTACAATAAACAATTTCATCACAAGAGCTTATATCTACTTAAATGTTTTGCTTCGAATTTTAATTTTAAGTTATTAATATAAATAAATAAATAAATAGGTGCTTTGCAATTCAATGGCAAATATATTGGGTACCAAGAATGTTCATTTAAATATTATTAAACGAAAGCGAAAGACAATGCAAGGTTTCCATTCTAAGGGAACTGCTGATTTTTAAAACAATGTTTTCTCTCTTTCTCTTCTCCAACTTTATCTCTATCTCTATCTCTTTTTTTCTGTGCAGAAGGAGAATCATTAGAAGATTATGTCCAAAGCTGTAGTGTAGGGTTTAAACCCAAATAATTCCCCCTTGTGTCCTACGATATATCCTTTCGGAACCTCTCCGCCGGGAGGCCGTTGTGAGTATTTTATTGTATTATTTGTGATTTGTACTTAGGGCCGTTTTCGTGGTAAAAAAGTCATCTTCAATTTGAAAGACCCTAGCTCCATCAAAAAAACAAAAATGCTAAAAATCAACGGTACTTTCTAGTCATTTGAAACTTGCACTTTGTTAGACTAAAATTTAAGTGGCTATAACTGCATACCCAACAAATTCTTGAAACTCCGGTTAAAAAATTGTAAGTTTTAATAGAATTTTGAAAAAAGAAATTAAAAATTTGTACAAAATTTGAAGCTTTGCGTTATATGGATTTTGTTGTAGTATGAAGTATATTTTAATGGAAAAAATATTTTTTGTTTTGCAATGTTTATACTTTCGCAATGGGTTGTATATGAGAAGAAATAGTGGGGGGTACGAATTAATATGGTTAGGGTAAATGAGTGTATCTCAAGAGCCACTTTTTCCAAATCTCTCATTTTGATCGGAAAAAGTTTTAGTCCGCGATTTAACGTGAAATCAACTCTCTGATCGATACGGCCATCTGCAGACGAGCATTACTTAAACGCTAATAAATTATAAATTAAATATAATATAAAAAAATAAATAATTGGCGCGTACACTTCTGTTAGGTGTTTGGCCGAGTTCCGTCTCCTATTTGTAATGTACGTCTTGATGATGTGCCACAAATAAACTGCCACTAATTTGAGTCACTAGTATATTTAGCAGTCTTATTTACTATATATTTTGCGTGTATGGTAATGTGTTAACACCTCTCATTTAAAAGATTTATCAGTTGAACACAAAATAGGTGGTGTTCAGTGTGAAAAAAGTTTGATCACTTATTAAGATTTTGCGTTGTTGAATATTTCGTTCAAATTTGTTTGGTAAATAGTTGAACACTGTTATTTGGCAATATGCGTCAGGTGCGAAAATCATCTGTTGACGGGCAAGAACAGTGCGTTACAAAAACACATATTTGGATTCATGCGAGTGATCTTTGTCTAGATGAGAATGATGCCGCATTGAAAGCGTAATCATAAGTACGAGTACTACTTGTCGAAGAGAAGTTCAATGATTTTGTGAAATTTAGGAGATTTAGTATCCGGTAACTTATGGCCTGAAGTTTGTGCGTTTTTTAATGGTGCTTTCAAAATTAATAAAAAAGATGTTCAGAGTTTTTATTAATCAATAGTATATTTTCCTTCATTATTCACTATGTCTTCCCAACGTTTAGACAAATTTTTAATTCCCTGCTCAAAAAATTGTTTGTCCTTGGAGCCAAAATACGCTTCGATATCCCTTTTTATAGCTTCTTTTGAGGAGTAGTTCTTGTTACTCATATGGGATTGAAGTCCACGGAAAAGGTGATAATCACAAGGTGCAATATCCGGAGAGTATGGTGCATGCGGCAGTAACTCCCATACGAGCTTGCCTTGCGATATGAGGTCTTGCGTTGTCGTGGTGAAACAAAACTTTGCTTCTGTTCACTAAAGACGGTCGATTTTTATTTAAGTGCCTCATTCAGGTTTGTTAGCTGATGGGAATAATAATCAGCAGTTATCTTCGGGTTTGGTTTCAGAAGTTCATAAAAAGCAATGGCGGCCATATCTCACCAAATAGACAGGATAGTCTTCTTGGGGTGAAGGCCATCTCTAGGGGTCGGTTCTGGTGTTTCATCTCTATCTAACCATTGGCGTTTGCGAACGGGATTATTGTAAAGGACCTATTTTTCATCACCAGTAACGATACGGTTCAAGAAACTTTCATTTTCAAGCCGTTGCAGCAGCTGAGAACACCCATTCACTCTCTGCTGAAGGTTGGCGACGGAAAGTCTATGCGGAATCCATTTCCCCAGCTATCATATCGACTGTCAAATTTGGCTCAGCTTCCACGCGTTCGAGCAAGGCGTCGGAGTTAAAGACTTCAGGACGACCGGTGCGCGGGGCATCCTCCACGTCGCAGATACCACTTCGGTCCTTACACTCACGGTATCCTCTGCGTGAACAGTGTTTATTTCTGCAGCGGCAGTTTTTGCATTTTTACCACTTTTATTAAAAAAATACAAAATATGCCTCTTATACGCGTTCGAAGATTCCATTTTATTTTTTAACAACACGTGCTTCTATCCGCGATTAAAATCACTTGTTGAATGCACAGTATATCAAAGAAAATATAAATAGTTCCGTTATATTCCGCGAATAATTTTGTGTATGTAAAATACGCACGAACTTATGGACTAACCTGATATATCGGGCCTTGGACTTTCGCTAGCTACTTCTGTACGTTCTTTGCTTTTAATGATAATGTTTGGTGGATAGATATAAATGAATAAATAAATTAATTAATCAGTCGTAGCCATTGTAGAAATCCATAAGTAAAAACACTTTCACAGCTGGGCGTCAAAAATTGACACAGCTGAGATCACCCGATTCCAATAAGCTCTTTTCTGTAAAGCCTTTGCATAAAAATTTATTAAATTTCATAAAAAATCGTTTCAAAAAGTCAAAAAAATGTCGCACAAATTTAGATATTTCTCAATAAAAAATCATTATTATAGCTAAGAAATCCATCAAAATTATTTGTGATTTTAAATTTTCCCAGTAAAAGATAAAATTCTTTTTGTCGATATTGTAATGTTTTTAATGCTACCATAAAATTCGAATTTGGCATAGTCCTTTACCAATACGCTCAAGCAAACAGATTAAGCACTCACACCATCACGCACCTACATAGGTGCCTGTCAAATAAATACGACGAAGAAGAATGTTTTCTTGTATATTTGTACTTTGTAATTTGTATAATGCTCGTAGCCGATTGTGTGATTACTACGAGTCCGAGCTCGAAGCCCATTTTAGACCTGAAGCATCAAATTATATATTAGAAAAATATTTATTTTCTAATACCGGTCGCCCCTCCGAGTGTACTTCTGTCAGGAAAAAATGTCTCATGAAAAACCATCCGCTATTTGGAGGCGGCTTAAGGTTGTGAAGCACGAGCAGTAGCACGGCCAAACTCATTATAAAGTAGGACTACTTATAGAGATAAAACGCTTTGGAATGCTATGTATGACAAGATCTCCAAGCTTGAGCTTCCTGAAAACGCTACCCTTATTCGTCGGCGGAAGTGGGGAAGCAACTGTACGTGCGGCAAGAGTTATGCAACGATCCAATTGCAAGGACCAAAAGCTGGTTTGGAAATGCGAAGTAAGAGCTCGCAGCACAAAACCCTGAGGTCGGGTACGTGAAAAGCTGGTGATTGCGATAGCTGACCATGACATAACGTCGGTGCCATATATCACGTACCTGGGAGTATTCATTGACTAGAAAATGACTTTTAAGCATCATTTACAGTCACTCAGGGGAAAAGACGAATGCGCAATGTTGGCAACCCTCGCGCAAGTACAAGGAAAATTCTATTACTAGTGAAGAGCTCAGTGATTTTGTACGCAGCACCAATCTGAACAAACACAAAGCAATCGTACATCCAACACGCGCGAATCACATACAGACTTGGCGCCTTGAGATCAGCCAGTGCCTATCGCACTGTCTCAGATAACGTAATCCATGTAATTATAAGAATGGTGCCGTGGCTGAAATGAATGGGTTATATAGCACCATTGGGCAGAAACGGTCGAGCGCAGCTAAGAAAAAAGAAAGACTGCGAATAATTACAGAGTAACAGACACGATGGGAGCAATCCGAGAAAGATCGGTGGACTTTTGAACTGATTCCAATTGATTGATTGTAAGCTGGATTGACAAAAATATGGAGAAATCGATTTTTTTATCACGCAGTTACTTACTGGACACGGTGGCTTCAAATCATACCTACACAGGATCCATGTTGAGAACGACTCGTACTACCCGCAATGCCCCGAAGAACACGAAACGGCAAGTCATGTCCTTTTGCAATGACCGCGATTCATTAATGCGGGAAATATGCTTGAAAGGGCGTTTGGTGAAAACATAACTGCATCAAATCTTATCTCACATACGTGCGAATACGAAGAAAAGTGGAAAACGACATGCGACATGTACAGCAGCCGCAAATATCATAAACTCTCTTCAATGCACGGGGCATACTCCGTAGAGATCCATAGAAAGAGCTCGTTAACGCAATGTATTGCAACAAATTGGGCTTGTACAGAATGACAATAACAGATGATTGAGTAATATTGGGTAGTTGAAAAAGTCTTTTCGTATTTTGTCAATAGATGTCGTTGGAGTCATCTATTTCTAGTGCTACCAATCACATTGTGTCATATCATATGGTGTTAGAAAGGTGACATTTTAAGCTTCATTTAGCAAAAAAAAAAAATAAATTCGGAGAAGTTGAAAAAAAGTTATAGCTGTTCAAAAATGAGTGAAAATAATGAAGAAATTCGCTATATTTTGAAATTTTTGTATAAAAAAGAGAAAAATGCCACGCAAGCCACCAATGAAATTTGTGAAGTTTACGGAGACGATGCTGTATCAGTTCGTATAGCACAACAATGGTTCGCTCGCTTCGGTTCTGGAAATTTCGATGTGAAAGATGCACCTCGCTCCGGTCGACCTATCGTTGAAAAAGTCGATGAAATTATGGAAAAGATTGACTAAAGGCTGGTTACAAAAAGAAGCTCGATGTTTGGGTACCACATGAATTGTCTGTGAAAAATTTAATGGACCGAATTAACATCTGCGATTCTTTGCTGAAACGAAATGAAATCGAACCATTTCTGAAGCGAATGGTAACAGGAGACGAAATGTGGATAAAATACGGCAATAATGTGCGAAAAAGATCATGGTGCAAGGGTGGTGAAGCTCAACAAATGGTCGCAAAGCCATGATTGACGCCTCGAAAGATTATGCTGTGTGTTTAGTGGGATTGGAAATGAATCATCCACTATGAGCTGCTCCAGCTTGCTCGAACGATTGATTCTACACTTTACTGTCAACAACTGATGAGATTGAAGCAAGCAATCGAAAAAAACGGCCAGAACTGATCAGCAGAATGGGCGTGGTTTTCCATCAGGACAACGCTAGGCCACACACATCTTTAATGACACGGCCAAAACTGGGAGATCTTGGCTGGGAAGTTTTGATGCATCCACCATATAGCCCTGACCTTGCGCCATCGGACTACCATTTGTTTCGGTCATTGCAGAACTCCCTTAATGGAGTAAAGTTGGCTTCAAGAGAAGCTTGTGGAAATTACTGGTCGCAGTTTTTCGCCGAGAAACCACAAAAGTTTTACACTGATGGAATAATGTCTCTAGAAGAAAAATGGCAAAAGGTGGTCGCCCAAAATGGTATATTACATATTTGGTTAAATAAAGTTCATTATAAATATAAAAAAAATGAGTTGAAGTTTGATTAGAAATACGAAAACTTTTTCGACTACCAATATAAACATGGTTAATATGTACATAAATGTCCACACATTGTTGAAACTCCTGTACAATCACCGGATTTAAACGTCATCGAAAATTTGTGGTCGGTTTTCAAGACAAATATATGAAAATACCTATGGCATCCATAACAAATCTGATCTTAAAAATCCGATACTAGAAGACACCAAATTAGTCTAGAATATACCAAAAATCTGCTTGACTCCAAGCCAAGTAGACTTCAAGCTATAATTGATAATAAAGGATACCCAATAAAGTACAAAGATCCGTTGTGATACCATTGTGCGACACGTGAACCTTATTTATTTATCTTCACGAAACCATTTTGTGGCTCTTATGCAGCGTTTAATTGCTCCGATCGCCACGCCGTACAGTTCTGTAGGAGAATTGAAAAAGTGTTTACCTAGATAACCTTCTTTGATTTTAGCTAAGTCGGGAGAATTACAAAGGAAATGATCGCTGTTTCTTCCTCTTCCTCATCTTTACAACTTCTACAATATTCATGGCAGAAAACTCTTAGTATCAAGGAATGCCTGCTAAATAGCCAATGGCCGGTTATACCAGCCACAACCTTCGAGATATCTTCTCTTGAGAGGCTAAGCAATTATTTTTTTGCTTATTTGCGGCCATAGTGATCTTAGTGTTACGCATGAGTACTCATCCCTCCATGCCCTATTGGCCTCTTGACCTCTTGATAATGTTGTCTTTGATTGCTTAGTTTGCTCGTGGCCATAGGTATCCTAATCATACTTCAATCACTAAGCAGTTGAAGAGTAGTACCAAAAAATTAGAAATCAATAGTTGGCCTTTTTTCTGCATCATTTAAGCTGCGGCGTGAATTGTTTGTATGTTTTTGTTTTTCTTGCATTACAATGAAATGAGTGGACACTTTTTTGTATTTTATGTTGTTAAATAAAATAAAAGCAAGATATTATGCTAATTAAGCTAGGGTTATATTGTATATATCCTCAGGCCCGACGAGAGGCGGGAAGGATCGGTGACTTTTTACCTCAGGCCCGGAGTTCTCAGAGGGACCCGGACTCGAAAGTAATTCGAATTATATGAATTAGACATAATTGGAACGGGCCCGCATTTGCAATTTTCACCCTGGCCCGGATATGCTCTATACGGCCCTGTAAATACCCTATAAATAATAATAAAATAAAAGAAAATAAATGAAATATCTGCACTCTGCTTTTCACCTTCAATCACCGTATAAATATTTTGTACATTGTATATTTCCAAAATTGCTTGAAGCCATTTAATAGCTCTTTATAGACTCTTTTAACCTTACTTGTGCACCCTTTATAAATATTTGCGCATGTGCAGTCATACATATTAATATATGTATGCCTTTAAAATGTGTATTTATCTACACGTGAAACGATTAATTACAACCTGGAAGGCATTTTGAAATGAATACAAACATAATTTCCCATTAACAGACATTTACATTGATTGATTACTTGAGAATTTGCTTTTCACTTACTATATATTTTTATACGAATGTTTGCGGTATGTAAACACGTGCCTCCTATAATAATCTGCGCATGATTTTTCTCAGAAAGACGTGATGGTCGGTAATTCACTATTCATATCAGGCTTACAGTGTAATTACTCTAGACTTAAACGCAACTCAATAAACTTAAGAGCAACCTGAGAAATGGGGAACGTGTGGGCGGCGTTAACAACAGGTCACGCCATGGGTGAAGCGATATCAATAGCTCTCCAATAATATTTATACTATGTATGCATGTATATCAAGTCCTCGATAGCGCTGGAGTGCATAGAGAGATCAAATTTATTAGGGCCGTGCAACCGCATACGCCTCAGTTCCGGATCATAAGGGCGCATGTGGTAGCAACGTAGTGGATGCAGTTTTGTTTGTGTAGTCTTTCCTATCTGAGCCGTTCCTGGACATGGGAAAACATATTATAAAGCATGATCTCAGTTGGAAAGAATTAAGGCTACGTGACTATAGCCGGGCAAAGTAATTAATTAAACATATCGCTCATTTGCTGCAACGTCGTCATAACTCAAAAATTGTGATTCTACAGGAGACGCATTTTTCAGTTTTTAAATTGTTTTATACGAGTATATATTAAAATTGTATATGAAAAGAAGATTATGGTCAAATTTGCTGAAATGGCATCTGGTTAAGACGTATATGTAAATTAAAGGTTGAAATGTATAATGGACTTTTTCTGTAGCTTCAAAAGTAGTCCGAGTTTTTCTTATGACGTTGTTGCTGCAAAAATACGTTTTATGGTCTGACATAATTAAAATTGTGACGTTACTGCAAATAACAAAAAGTTGTGTAGCTGAAAACCTATTGCAAGTTCTGACTTTTGACTCTATTATATTTGCACCTTACTAAACATTATAAGAGAAAAAAATATGGATATTAAATAAAATTTATTGCATTCATTGCATATTTTATTATAACATAAAAATTAACATATTACTTCAGGTACAAAAATAAAGAAACATAAATTCACGTAAAAAATATATTAATATTCATTTTAAATAAAAAATGAATTGAATAAGGATTACAATTGCTCGTAAAACGGTCTATAATACTTAGGAATGTGATTTTTCTGTATCAATTCTAGCAGTTTTTTTTTTTGCGGTCCGCCATCTGAGGTTTTGAATAAAATGCTCTTGTCATTGTAATATCCTTCATGTTTTTCTTTTTAATGATATTATTTGCCACCTTATATTCGTTTTCGTTATAAGATGTTTTAAAGAAAATGGTGTTAGGTGAATCGCGCCGAACTTGCAGAACCACCACTTGGAAATTTTTACCTGCCCCATTTCAGTTGCTAAAGCCTTCATTTCAAAGAAGTCTTCAAAGCACAGTTCCGTAACGTTAAATGGCTTTCCATTTTTTTTGGCACCACGAATTGCAGATATAAATGACTCTGGCGTGTACATTGGACCACCTTTCAGCTGTCGTTTCACTTGCCGTTCAATTAAAGAGTGGGCGGAATCTCCCTCGTTTTGCGTGTGGCCTTTGATTAGGTACTTATGAGTTATGCTTTTTACTTTGAGATGAGATACAGCGTAGAGGTAGAGGGCCACCATGAACTTATTTTTTTGCTGGCCTGCACATTTATCCGAATAAAATATGAAGTCTTCATCACTTGACACAGCTCTTTTATTTAAAAACCGGAGAACGCACGAACTCATCTCGTTAATACCTCTTTACCCATTGGATTCATCCCAAACAAAACATTCACATTCGTTACTCTTTAGATCGTAGATTGTAAAATTGAATACATTTAGTTTTGATTTATACTAAAAACTGAGACATCGCCCTTTGCAATCTGCATGACGGCTTGTAAGTCATACACTACCACATTAGCATAGCCTTCCTCCTTATCATACATCTTTTCCTTTCTGGATAATTCTTTCTCTACGATATGCTGATTATAATATTCTTCTTGTTTACTTTTTTCATCACCCTCAGCGATATCGTAGGCACAACATGTTTCACATAAGTCTTTTTTTGGCGTAAAGAATGAAATATTATAATCTTCTGTAAATATTCGATAAAACATTACATAGTTAACAAACGGAACGTTTTTATCTTTACACTCCGCGACGTAGTCTCGGTGAATGTCTGAAATAGATTTGCTACCATCAATAAAATGTTTACATTTTTTTTTGTTTACATTTCTTACCCAGTTACTCTCATTTCGTTTACGCTTTACTCCTTTTTTTAGTGGACTCGTTAAAATCATCGAAGTTTCGACACCGGTTGTGTTAGCCTCAGAACTGTCTGATGTTGAATTTGGTTCGCAGTGACTGTTACTCTTACTGACAATATCGGGTGGAATGTTTGTGGTATCACGTACGGAATCGTCATCATCCTCAGAAAATGAGCTCGAGCTTAATGAGTCTGATTTCATTTCAACAAAATTCACTGTTGATGTACTTTTTATCTGGCATTTTTTACCCTTTCCATCTTGTTTTTTTAAAGCCATTCCCACCATTTTGGCGGATTGAGAATTAGTTTCCATTATTTTTTGACTGAAAATGACAACAATACTGACATAACTGACAACTGAGATAAGACGTTGTTGCAAATACGACGCAATAGGATATGTAATTAGAGCGAAAGGCATCTATCGCGATGCTGCGTGAAATGTTAAAACTTCGGATGTAACACTTTGTCAGCTGATCAAACATATTATTTCCGATATATTAGTGATGTTAACTAAAATTTTGCGATTTTTGAGTTATGATGACGTTGCAGCAAATGAGCGAAATCATATACCTCGCTATGTAGTGCCGGCTGATCTATAAAAAGATCTCATTTAGACCTCTAGGGTTGTGGTACCAGTGCTATGTATTTGGAGTAGAAGATATTATTTAATGTAATTCTTAATGCGTGGGTGTTCCAACGTTCGCCTAGCATTCGCTTCGTTGCATGTGTGACACACATCGCTCTTGTCTAATCCAATTTTGGCTGCGTCATGTGGAGTGAGGCAGTGTCCCGTCAGTACTCCAACCAATATTTTGCACTCTTTTCTAGGGAGTGATAAAATTAAGTTGCAGTTATCGCATTCCAAGTCCTTAGCATAATTTTGGCACGAGGTTGATTGTTCCCATATCGACTGCGTTTTCAGAGCTAGTTCTTCATTTAGTTCCGCTTTCAGAAAGGAGAGTTATGGATATATTTCTCGGCAAGCAAATACCTGGGATCTCATCGGTCATCATGTTTGTCCGAGTATAAACAGGGGTTCTAAGATGAACTGTGGTATGGGAGCTGGCTTCCATTCGGAGCCACTCAACCTATCTCAGTCAATTCGTCTTCCTGATTATGGCACCGTGTTCCAGGCAGAACTTTTAGCGATCAGAGAAGCATGCAAGTTCCTAGAGTTCTATAAGGAAGTTGTTGCAAGAGTAGCTATCTTCTCAGACAGTCAAGCAGCTATTAAGGCCTTAGACTTCAACTATATTTCATCCAAACTGGTCTTACAGTATAGAGAGGAGCTGGAACTGCTCAGCCATTGGCTTGAAATTACTCTGATATGGGTTCCCGGTCATAGGAATATACGGGGCAATGAGATAGCGGATGAGCTAGCAAGAAAAGGTTCGACACTAGACATAGAAGAGGCGGTGGCAGTCTCTACCCCACTGAACACATTAAAAGCACCCATTGCTTCACACTATCATGTTTTAGCCGAAAGAAGATGGAAGCAAATTCCTACATGTATTACAACGAAAAACACATGGCCGTCATACAAAATCCAAAGGACTATTGACCTGCTAGGATGTTCTCGGCCAAACATTTCACGCATCACTGAAACCCTTACAGGTCATTGGAAAGTAGGGGATCATGCAGCTAAACTCAATCTACCCTTCAATCCTATCTGCAGAAGCTGTCAAGCGGAAGGGGCGAAGGAAAGTCTTTTCCACTATTTATGTGAATGTCCGGGACTAGCCAGGGCACGACTCCGCTCCTTCGGTAAGCCTTTCCTACAGCAAATTAAGGCGATCTCAGGCATCGACTTTTGCTGTTATACTTGGACCTCACTAAATGGATCTGACTTGGAAACAAAAAAAAAAAACAAATACATCATCACACGAGATAGTGGTAGTAGAACGGTGCTGGTCACTAATTAGGAGCAGTTCAGTAGAAATATTCAACCACCTCAACAACAACAACATAAACAGGGGTTAATTCCAAGCCAATACATCCCTTGTTGTAATTAGAGAGTCTGAAAGACTTTTTGAGATCAAATTGCGGACAAAAGACATCCATTCCTACTCCTTCCACCATTTTGGAGCCATCTATAAAAAAATTTTATGAATGGTAAGTAGATTCTAGACCTTTCTGCCATCCATTTTGCGCTTTAATGACGCTAGGTTTTTTGCCAAATTTAACTAGTGGAATTACATAGTCTGATCTTCCGTTTGAGTTCAGAATATTGCTGTGACCAGAAAACCTCTGTGAGAATTGTCCTGACATCTTCAGTCTTAGAACAGATCTTTTTTGGCTTAGTATCTTACTACTAGCTTGATTGGATGCTAGTTAAGAACTCTTTCTATTGCTGCTGTTGGAGTAGTGCTTATAGCGCACTTTATCGCACGCCGTCAATATTCTAGCGAACCATAGATCGTTATTGGTCTAATGACTGGAATGCGTATCCAGTGTACCTTCCTAAGAACATACTGAAAATGCTTACTGAACGACCTATCTACTCAGTCATCTGCACAGGTACGGAATACGCTCCAACAACGACTCCTATCGGATATGTGACCTATCTCCAAAAACATCACCATACTTTCTTCCCAAACAGGATGCCATAGGGTGAAGAAGACGTACGCATTTCGGCGTAGTATGGCCAGAACCAACTCTATCCTAAGTTTATCGTAGGAACTGGGACTGAAAAAGGTATTGTGAAAAGGAGACGGCACAAAATCCATTTCCATTTATTCTATTACATTATTTTCCAATCTTTTCTATTCTATTTTATTCTCTATTTATTATTTTCTATTCTATTCTAGTCTATTCTGTTTCATTCTAGCTTGATATGATAAAAACCGTGTCGACCACATCTAGCACGTCTATTTGTAAAAAATGTGGAGAAAATAGGGGAAAAAATTATCGAAAATCAACAAGAATTTTGAGCGACTTTAAACGGGCACTTTGTTACATATGTATACTAAAATTTAATGGGCTATAAAACTGCGTACACAAATTTGTTTTTAAAAATGTTGATGAAAATGCGTTAAATTTTCATAAATCTTGTAGAAAGCTTGAAATTTGGACTTTTTTGGTCTTTTCTATAGAATGAATCATATGTTTACCATGTATATACCTATGAAGTGAGACTTTAAGCTATTAGTCCATAGATGTAGCTAGGAGTATTTTTAAACCTTCCCAAATGTCTTGTTTTTTTCGTCTGTCATCTGTAAACAATATTCAGTTCATTTTTTGTTACGTTTCAAACAACAATGCATTTTGGTCACTCTTAAAAATGTGGAATTTCGTGCCTTCAAATTACGATTTGCCGACATCGTTGATTTTCTGTTATTAATTGAAGAAAAACGCTTCTCCCGGTTCAAAAGAAAGTCTTTTTTGCATCGAACCGTTATGGGTGATGAAAAATGGGTGTATTTCTCCAATCCCAAGCGTAAACGCTCGTATGGTCCGCCCGGCCACAAGCCAAAAACAACGTCCAAACCAAATCGCTTCGGCCGCAAGGCAATGCTGTGTGTTTTCTGGGATCAGCGTGGTATGATTTGGTTAAAACCAGGTGAAACAGTTGACGGTGCACTCTACCAACGACAATTGGCCGATTTCAACAGCGCCCATTTCAACAACGCCCGAAAACGCCCAGAATATGCCGATCGGCGTCACAAAGTAATTTTTCTTGATGCCAATGCCCCGCCACATCGAACACGAGCGACCCGGGAATTGGTGGAGACGTACGATTGGGAACCGCTGGTGCATGCGGCTTACTTACCAGACTTGGCGCCTTCCGATTATCATTTGTTTGCATCGATGGGCCACGCACTTTCCGAGCAGCGCTTCAATTCTCACGAAGAAACCAAAAAATGGCTCGATGATTGGTTTGCTGCCAAAGACGGACACATTTTTTGGCGCGGCATCCACAAATTGCCTGAGAGATATGGAAAATGTGTCGCCAGCGATGGCTATTATTTTGAAGATTAAATTTGTAACCATTTTTTGTTAATAAACACCTGGTATACAAAATTAATTGAAATTAAAAAAAAAACATAGGTACCTACCTACCTAAAAAACACATAAGTAAATAGCCAAAACTAGTCCATATGTGGAGCCTTTATAAGATTTTAGGGAGATACATTTTATTCTTCTTTTTATTGTTGAATGGGCGCGATAGCGGCTTAAGCGGTTTTGGCCGAGTTCAACAAAATGCGCCAGTCGTTTATTTATCATCGGCGCCAGTTGGACACACCAAATGCAGCCAAGTCCTTCTACACCTGATAATTCAAACGCAGAGGAAGCCTTCCTATTCCTCTGTTCCCAGTAGCTGGTACCGCATTGAATACTTTCAGAGCCGCAGCTTTTGTAACCATTCGGATGACATGAACAACTAAGCTGCTGGATCTTTATTCTCAGCAGCATGTCTATGCAGATACCTCGAAGAGGACTGACTACATCGTCCCGACGGTGACATTCAGCAGAAATTTTGTCAATCTCTTTCCATCTCGGAAAGAATGGAATAAGGGATTCTCACTAAACAAGTTCGACACTACAGTCTATACGCAGATGGCAGTAAAATGGATTGTGGTGTTGGAGCTGAAGTACTGGCAATTGGGGAAGCTTGTAGGCTACTAATCGCAGATCCCTCTTTTAAGGGCAGTATCGATATTCTTTCGGATAGCCAAGCTGTAATCCAGGCACGGGGTTCAGCTACAACAACCTCTAAAGTGGTGGAACAAAGTAGGAATAGCCTCACCACCTTGAGCGAAAACCATAAAGTTACCTTAATCTGGATCCCGGGACATCGGAGCATCGAAGGTAATGAAAAATCGGGTGAACTGGCAAGAAGGGGTTCTGCCATGAATAACGCTCTTACAGAATCGGTATTCACACCACTACGTGCAATCCAGAGTGCAATTTCCCTAAAATACCTTCAAATCGCGGATTGTAGATGGAGAGACCAGACAAAATGCAAAATCAGCAGAACGTTATGGCCCACCTACAACCTTAAGCAATCGTCAACATTGATCAACATGAAACGACGGGACGCCTGGAGACTAATGGCAGTCATAACTGGCTTTTGGTCTGTGGGAGAACAAGCAGCCAAAATGGGCATCCCTTACAACACATACTGTCACAGTTGTAAACAACCGGAGGAAAAGAAAACAATCTTCCAT
The DNA here is from genome assembly GCF_028408465.1 of Anastrepha ludens. Taxonomy (NCBI): domain Eukaryota; kingdom Metazoa; phylum Arthropoda; class Insecta; order Diptera; family Tephritidae; genus Anastrepha; species Anastrepha ludens. The sequence continues at coordinate 107,172,742 of NC_071499.1, forward strand.
TTCCTCTGCGAATGCCCTGCCCTATGGAAGGGCAGAATGTTAACCCTGGGTAAACCGCTGTTCGAGAGTCTGGAACAGCTGTCTGGTTTAGATGTCAACAACCTGATAAGGTTCCTGAACCGCACAGACTGGATATAGTCATGCTGAAAATAACCGTTAAACAAGTTGGTAACGAGGATGTGTCAACAAAATGGTGCGGAAGCGCTAGTTGGATTCTGGAAGAATAACCACTTAAAACAACCAACTAACCATGTCTATGCCGTGTGTCATTGTTCTATCGCCTACGATACTCGCCGTCACCAATGTGTAAAGGTCCAAAAATCTTGCGCAGAATCTTTCTCTCAAACTCTCCGAGTGACGTCTCATCGGATATTGTCATCGTCCACGCTTCTGCGCCATACGATAGGACGGACATGATAAGAGTTTTATAAAGTGTTAGTTTTGTTAGTCGAGAAAAGACTTTAGTACTCAATCGCCTACTTAGACCAAAGCAGTCTTATTGGCAAGAGAGACTCTCCGCTGGATTTGAAGGCTGAAATTATTATCGGTGTTAATGTTGGTTCCTAAATAAACAACGTCTCTTACAACCTGGAAATTATAACTTTCAACAGTGGTTACTCGAATACGTCTACTGCTTGTTTGATGACAGGAGGTATTTCGGCTTGCCCCCGTTCACCACCAAACCCATTCGCTGTGCTTCTTTATTCAGTTTGGAAAAGGCAGAAATAATCTTGCTTAAAAAACAAACAAATTTATTCTTAATATGAGCAAACGCATACAGCAAACAGGGCTTTTAGAAATAAATAGATCCGGCACCACTCGGCCAGGAACCACGCAAGTGACCCCATAAGTATGAAAATAGTGTTTCAATTTCCATTGAGGAGGAGAAGAGTTACGACCACACATAGCGGAATTTTAATATAAAGATGGGTGCCAGTTTTTGGTAATTCATAAATTTGTTTATTTGCCTCTTAGTTTGATTTACCCATAACTACATGCATAATGTATATTAGTATGTATGTATGTTCGAAAGCATTTCAACTTTCACTCTTCCTGTACAGTTGTATTAGTAAATTGTTTAAATATATCAAAATTCCAAAAATTATTGCACGACATGAGAATTGTAAAAAAAAAATTACCTAAAAGCACTAGGAAAGAAAAAATGTCTGTTGAATTGGCACAATGCCTCATCATCTCGGTCGAAAAAAAACCACAACACTTGCTGCACTTGTAACATTTTGTGGCATTTGCTACCCGCCCATTCGATTTGGCAGCCAAGTTTAACACTTTGAGCGCACAAAAACAAAAACAATAAAGCACATAACTGTTATTATTGAGCTGCTCTACAAAGCGACGTCTTAGCAGGCTACAGAAATTCGCTTACGATAATTTTGTAAATGTATGTATATGTTTGTGTATACATACATACAGATGTGCAAGAGCCTGGCTGCCTAAGAGTCTGCGGTGGTCGCAATATTATTGCCGATGATGTAACAAACCGATCCGACAGGTTTCGGCACCCAGATGCACCCGTCTCCAGGCAGCAGCACGAGTAGCACTCGCTGGTAACTCAGTCAGTGTGATAGGCTGCGATTTTGATTTGTTTGCGGCATTAGCCTTTGAAATAAAAGTCGATACTCCGCTTGCCATGAGAAAACATACAATTTTGGCCACTAAATTTTGGGTTGCCACGGCCATAGTCAACTACCAGACAGGCAGGTTTTTTCACCAAGGCGACGATATGCGCTTTTCGTTGGGGATATAGGACGGCTAAAAGTTTGAGCCCGGAAATGGCTTTTACACATTGGTTGCACATTATTGGCCATTTTCTGCATTGCCCAATTATTTGATAGACAATAAATGTGTGTACATATACAGGGTGGTCCGAGTGCAATTTGATATTTTCAGGCTGAATGCTCTTTGGCGCTTTAAATCTTGGCTGTTAGTGAATATCAGAAACGGGCGGAGGGAAAGTAATCGCTTGGAAAATGTGGCAAACTTATTTCCAAAATGAACAATGTGGCGCACAAAGAGTGTGTTTGTGGATAAGAAATGTGTGCAAAAAGTTCGTGAAGCTTCAGTTCGAGAATTTGCCTGATATGACACTTCGATCACCATATCAATTTCGTTAACTAGCTTCGTGAGAGTTTTGCAGAAAGATCTCATATTATTGGCTAATAATTTTGAGGTATTAAGAGACTACCATTAAATCAACCTCACAATATCTGTCTTGCCAACAAGGCGACTTTGAACGAAAAATCAATTGCGTATTGAAGTTCTCTCTCTGCGAAGAAAACTCACACCTTATAGAGCTCTCACCATGCCCGTTCTGTTATATGGTGCAAAAGCGTGTACGATGACAGTATCCAATGAGATGCCCCTTGTAGGGTTTGAGACAAAGTTTCTATGGAATATTTTTGCCTTCCCGTTGGCGATGGCGATAGAACAGCGAGCTTTATGGGTTTAACGACGACATAGATATAGTTCAGCGAATAAAGATCCAGCGGCTTCGCTGGCTGGGTCATGTCGTACGAATGGATACAAAGGCACAGGCTCTGAAAGTATTCGATGCGGTATCCGCTGTTGGTAGAAGAGGAAGAGAATAGATGAGGCAAAGAAGGACTTGGCTGCACTTGGTGTGGCCAAAAGGCGCCGATTTACAAGTGAAAGAAACGACGGACATATTCGTCATCGACGAGCTGTCAAAGTATTTGCAAGAAATTCAAATTCACTGATCGATGTGGATTTTGGGGTATTGTCATTACCCAGTTCTTCGAAATTATGATTGGAAACCACTTTTTGCTTAGCGATAAGTCAGGGAGACCTATGATTGCAGCCTTTTTGTGAGACTTGATCTTGAACTATGTTTCAGTTCAATAGGCATCCATCCTACCGTCCAGCAAATCATTATATCGGATGTAAATTGAGAGTTTTAGACCTATTGTCTGAAGTGCTCCTCTAGAACAAACAAAAGTGAATATGAGTGAGTATTACCAGAACCTAATAATAAAATATTGGAAAATTGGGACACCTGGCTAAGCCGAATTAAGGTAAGAAGTCATATTACTGAAACTCTGTTTTACAAATGGATTCCCATTATAACTATTTGGTCTTGAAATTTTGATTTGCTATAAAAGAAGATTTTTATTGCACTTCGTGTTTAAGCTACATTTTCTTTGAACGTTTCCTGTACGAAATGTTGGACGGAGCTATTCTTCGTATTCCCTCGAGGAAAGAACGGAAACTTAACGCCTGAAATTGGGAACATACGAAAGTTGTGGAGATGAGTAGCAGCGAAAGCAATGCAGAAAATAAAGTAACCGTATAAGTAAACGTAAAGCGCAATGCCTTATTAGACAGCCAGTGCTTATGTGAAGATTGCCAACCATAGCCATAAATTGACTGCAAAGCTGGTCAGTGTGACTTTACCTAGAAACGTAAAAGCTCGAAAGTTCAGCGAGCTCATTAAGCTCCTGGATTTTTAGCTCGCATTCTATTTTTTTTCCACGATTTCAATGCTTTCGATGAAATGTAATAAAACTTATAGTTAAAGTGAGCGCTGACGGCTCTGAATGTAACATTGCGCGTTGTGCAGCTCCACTATAACTTTCTTTAGAATAAGAGGGAAAATATCTCTAAGAAGGTTAAAGTCTAAACATAACATAATATAACATAACGGTCGGAATTCAGAGAGAACATAGGCTCGAATCTTGGTGAAACACCAAAATGAAGAAAAAGTGTTTTCTAATAGCGGTCGCCCCTCGGCAGGCAATGGTAAAAAATAACAGTCCTTCGTGAGCCATTGCTTCATTCACAACCCTTTGTCACCCGTCTCTATCTAAGGCTACTTTCTTCCATCGCCGCACGTTCAGCTTTGCAAGGTCATCTTCAACGTCGTCGGGCCATCTCTTTCTGGGCCATCCTCTTCTTCGGCCTCCAACAGGGCGCAATTCAATTGCCTTTCAAGTTGTTTTCTCCTTGGGCATTCTAAACACGTGTCCAAGCCATCTTATACTCTGAGGTTTTATAAATCTTACCACAGTTTCGTTTTTTGCTAAAAGTTCCAGCTCATGATTATATCTTATTCGCTAAGTACCGTTCTGTAGTCTTATTGGTCCATAAATAATTTCCTACTGGGAACTTTAAAATCGTTCTCAAACTATTTTTAGAGAAACTGTGGCATCTCGTCAAGGAGCAATTGTACTCGTATAAGCGGTTTGAAGTAATTGCACCTTTTTAAGGGATTAGGCCACAAAGGAACAATGGCTGTATGAGCTCTACGTAGGCATAGACATAGCGCAGCGAATAAAGTTCCACCGGCTTCGTTGGCTGGGTCAAGTCATCCGAATGGATACAAGCGCTCTGGCAAGTCTTCCTCTGCGTTGGAAAGATTAGGTGGAGAAGGACTTCATTCATGGCTTCATTTGGTTTGTCCAACTGGCGCCGGTTAGCACGAGAATGATTCTCTGCACCGTGGTGGGAACACACTACTATACATACATATATACATATGTGTGTGTATATGTATGTAAGGGATATTTTCCATTGCATTTCTCGTTTTAATCAAAATGCTGTGTATTGCGCGCGCAATGCAACATCCAACGAGTTCAGCTAGAAAAAACTACTACATAAAAACATACATATTAATGTATGTATGTATGTGCGCTCATGTAACGAAAATGAAAGTGAATTTTGCCGGTAACAACTTGAACTTGGGCTGCGCTGCTGCACGTTGTCGATGTTGCATCTTCTCAACTTCTTCCCACATTTCAGCGACGCTTCGTTTGCAGAGAGATGTCATCACACGATTGCAGTTGGACAAGTTTTGCTTCATACCTACTGGCGGCTGGCACTGTTGCTGGCGATGTTGAAGATGATCTGCAAACTGGAATGGTATTGTGCTTCCTCTGTTCAAAGTGTGTTTAAATTGCTTTTTGTTGTTTTGTTTTTGTCGAAATGACGTTCAACTTCATTTGCCTTCAACTTGAAAAACTCCTTTTTTTCGGTTAGTGCATGTGCTGCTCAAAATCAAAACAAAGTAAAAATTGTTTGTTACCTTGGAAGTGTCGCTTCCGTGTCTTCATTGCTGTTATGTAATAATTCAATTGGGTAAGATGCAACGCATCATAAGCGACAGCGGCAGAAGGGGTATCACACTTGGCGTGAAAAGGTACGCATGTGAATTCGCCAACCGGTTCAGCTGAGAAGGAAGGCACATTGGTTAGTAGCGAAAAAAAAATGAAATTACGCTACAAATATTAGCCAAGCAGGCGTTGCGTCGCGGCGTTGCGAAGAGGATGTGAAGAGGTTCGAAGATGCCTGGCGGCAGTCATTCAGTTGACATGAAGTGTAACGTAGCTGGGCTGTGCTAGATTTATGATTTGTATTATTTGTCTTTTAGCTCATTTGTGCAAAATGTGACGCGCCACAAAGCGTTTAAGTAATTCATGTTGCATGTGGTGTCGGTTGCGTGGCAACTACTTGGCTGAGTTTCTGGCAATTTTGGTGTCTCCCGCGCAGCTGCGCGTCAAACCTGACAACGGAAGCACACACAGTGTGTCTGAACTGGGCAAATTGGATTAATTTTTGTGCTTTTTACAGACTGCTTAAAATATAAGCGTAAGTAAGAAGTAAGCTTCAAGGCTGGTTTCTCAATTTTCTGATAAGGCGAATATGGCAAATAAGCAGATCGTTGTTCCCTTTCGAAACATTATTTATATGCCTTGTAAAAAAATGTTAAAAAAAAAAAAAACAATAAACAGAAGCACAAATACATTTGGTAATTATTCAACATTATATAGATACATTTACCCATTATATCTACGTAGGAACCACGTGGGAAATATATTTCTTGCAATGTGCGACGACGAGAATGGATTAGACGATGAGTTAGACAACAGCGAACTACAATCTGATGCAGAAATCGAACAAAACGAAAGCTTAGGGGATGCAAGTTCTTCAGAAGAATCAACCGACCCAGATGAAGATAACATACTTTTACATTTATTGAGAGCCAAGTCAAATATAATTTATTTTAATAAATCAACATATTTTGCGGGGCAAAAATAAACATAAGTGGACAAGAAAAAGGAGCAAATCTTATCGTTATGGTCTAAATGTAGTACATAAAGCTCGAGGACCAACACGCCATTGCAAATATATAACAGACCCACTGCAATGCTTCCAAATGTTCATTACACCAGAGATCGTGAAGGAAATTGTTCAATGGACAAACATTGAGAATGCTAATCGGCAGTCCATCTTACTTGTAACTACAGAAGAAGCTCAAAGGAAAGCAACTTCTTCAAATGAAATGTCTGCCTTAAGGGGTTATATACCTTGTGTTTTTCAAAAAAATCAAAATAAATTTTATTTCTTTATCGTAAAGTACAATCCCTTGAGAACATTTTCCAAAAATTTCATAGAGATCTGAGCAATAGATCGAAAGTTACAGCGTTTTAAATTGTGCGTCGTCACGTCCTGAGCGTACGGCCTCATGCGGCGCTTGAAACTTTAAACGCGATTATCTCAAAAACGTGTTTTTCCAAAAATGCTTTTGCGGTGGACGCGATTGCAAAAAAAGTATTCAACCGATTTTTATAATTTTTTTTTTAAATTGTTCGTAATTGATGTCGCCTCTTAGTGAACGATCAACTTTTTATGTATAAATTTTTATTTTGCAGATATGAATTTTTTAATGCCAATTTTAGGACTGTAGAAGTGGAGTTTTTTAAAAACATGTTCCTATTTTCACAAAAATCAAAATATTTAATATATTGATCGTTCACTAAGAAGATATAACCCTATACTAATGAAATCTTTTCGATTTTTTGATTTCAGTTGACTTGGTGGACTTGAATCGCGTCCACCGCAAGCCTCTTCCAAAAAAAGGGCCTTGGGGGAAAACGCCATAACTCCGCCATTTTTAAATATTTTTACACAAACAAAGCCTTTTTTTTTTCTTTAAACATTGTAATATCCAATAATAAAAACTTTTATACAATAAAATTATTGCTAAATATCTTTAAAAAAAACCCAACTTTCGCTAATTTCACCGGACCACAAGGTATATAACCCCTTAATTGGACTCTTGGTACTAACAGCAATCAAGAAAGATCAGCATCTGTCTGAAGATGAATTGTTTGACAGATCTTATGGTAGAACAACATATATTTCGATAATGACAAAAGAAAGGTTCAAATTTCTTATGTCGTGTCTTCGATTCGACGATAAATCTGCACGCTTCAAATAGTTGAAGACAGATTTGCGCCCATTAGAAAAATTTGGGAGATGTTCATTCAAAAGTGCCGTGAAAACTATACGCCTGGAGAATACCATACGATTGATGAGCAACTACTGGCGTTCAGGGAAAAATGTAGCTCCCGGATGCCCATTCCAAATAAGCCAGCAAAATATGGACTCAAAATGGTAATGATATGTGATAGCGGTACAAACTACATGGTAGATGCTATGCCGTATTTGGGAACAGGTTCAAACAAAACCACCTTTCCACTTGGTGAGTACTACGTAAAAGAGTTGCCTAAAACTGTACATGGTTCAAATAGAAACGTTACAATGGATAACTGGTTTAGTTCGATTCCTCTTGCTAAATCACTGTTATGCGAACCATATAAGCTGACAATGGTTGGAACTCTACGTTCTAATAAGCGAGAGATTCCGAGTGAAATGAAAAATATAAAGGGTCGTAAATTTAATATGTCAATATTTTGCTATGATAATGAGCTGACGCTTCAATCATATAAGCCGAAGCCGAATAAAGTAATATATTTATTATCATCAGCAGTAAACCCCAAATCCAACAAACCCTACATGATCGAATTTTACAACAAAACGTTTGACCAAATGTGTAGTGTCATGAGCTGTTCACCTAAAACAAACCGATGGCCAATGTGTCAATTTTTGGGCATATTGAACATGGCTTTTATAAACAGCCACATTATTTATTCACACAACGTATTTCAAACAAGTAAAACACCTCTTAGTCGTCCAGGAAAAATTGCATTCTGCCCCTATTCAAAGTCACTTGACAAACATACTTGAAGTACCAGGATTGTCTACGTCGTTGCGATCAAATATTGAAAATGTTATTTCTTATGATGAAAATACCGCAGATACTAATCGCCAAAAGAATTTAACAAAAAAGAGAAAGATTTGCGTAATTTGTCCCCCTGCTAAGCGACGGATGACGAAATCATTTTGTGCAAAATGTAAGAAAAGTCCTTGTGGGGAGCATAAATAGAGCTTTGTGCCTCTTGTACAAAATGAGAACTTTCATTCCTTAAAGTGTTTTATTTTTTTAGTTAGTTTAGTTTTTAGTTAAAATTATTATTATTAAACAAAAAGATTTCAAAAAAAATTGTATCTAGAAAAACTTGTAAATTTAAAAAAACTCATCATGCAATCATTTATAAGGCAGGCAGGCGTGGTTCTAAACTAATTTACGCCATTTTCATAGCCAAACAAAACTAAACCAAACTCAATAAGTATACCAAGTTCCATTGTGAAACCTTTTTTAGTTTCAGTGAAAACGAGTTTTGACCATTGCTACACGCACTGTGAACCACTGTGCGGCGTGCTCCATGCACATATACGCACGTTTGTTGGTACGAACCTACATACATTTATTACGAAAGTTACCGTTGTTGATTGTTTTTACTCCGGCATATATCCAACTCGACTTGCAGGGCCTAATTAATGCGAATGCGCTAAATACACACACACATACATACAGGTGCTTGTTTTTTGTCGTCAAGCGTGGCACAAATTATGGAAAATAACAAAAACGAAACTTGAAGTAAATTAAAATACATACATACATTCATAGGTATGTATACCGATGCTGGTCTTTATTACCGAAAAAATTTCATGCCAAACGTCGTGTTGAAAAGACGCTTGAATATCCTCTATTTCCCCTCAGTCAATGAGTTAACACTTATGGCTTATTCGAAAATGATGTAACGGCATTTGTATCAAGATGCCAATAATACTTACATCTTTTGCCGGTTTATCTCGCATTTTTGTGCATAATAAATACATAAACATGCACACGCATACCAACAGAGATGTTAATATTAATTCGGGAATTTTAATTTTATGCTTACGGAATTTGGATTTTATTATTTTTTCCATAGGCATACATATTTACTAGCTCATTCATTCAAAGTGGAGAGAAATCATACAAAAGTTTCAATTCGCTCTTGACGTCCCCAAGCTTTGCGCGCTCATTTGATAAAAGATATGAGGTAAATTTAATCATCCAATTTTGTTTTTAATAACTTTACTAAATGAAATATGATTTTGAGTGATGGACAATATTTATTTTGACCTTTACGCGCTCTGTTTGTACACTGCAGTAGTTCACAAGTGTCAAATATAATTGATGTACGACGTCAAATGTAAAACTAATAAATCTTCCTATAGGGCGAATAATTTTGCGCCACCTGGTATTATATTATTAGCATTTTCAATTGACCGTATCTCCTACCCCATGATCAAAAACCTACTATTAAATGGAAAGAGAAAATTAATTGAAGTTTACAACATAATGCTTGAAAAAGGCCTCTATCCTCACATTTGGCTCAATGCAGTCGTCGTACCCATACCCAAGCCGAATAAACCAGTTGATAAAATAAACAGTTACCGTCCAATATCCCACCTCCCATGTTTAGCTTAAATATTTGAAAAAATAATTGCTACTAGGCTCTCATGGTTCATATCAGAAAACAATTTGCTACCTGCCAAGCAAACCGGATTTAAGAAAGGGCATAGCACTATAGACCTTTTACTTCAAATTCAGTACTTTGCGTTCGATGCTCTTTCTGTTAAAGGCCATGCTACTATCCTAGCCATTGACTTTGAAAAAGAGTTCGATCGCGTAGGAGTTCACACAGTCCTGGAGCAACTGCAACAATGGAACCTTGGTCCTAAAATCTTTGGCATAATCAAAGCCTTTTTGACCAAACGAAATTTTTGCGTTAGAGTCCTCAACCATTTATCCCAACTTTGCTCTTTACACAATGGAATTCCACAGGGCTCACCGCTATCCGCGGTACTGTTCACCACTGCATTTGGCCAAGTAAGCAAAATTTGCGAAAAATACAAAAAAATCGACTACGGAATCTATGCGGATGATATATTTGCCTTCACGAGAATTCCCGACTTATCTCGCACAAAAGATATATTTTCCAAAATCCTTATAGACATAGACAGATGGGGTAACACTTCAGGTGCATCACTATCAATCACTAAATGCAAAACGCTGCACATCTGTAAAAAACATAACTGCCCCCCTCTTAACTTAGCATTCAAAAATACACATATAGAACAACTCAATAGTTTAAAAATTCTAGGAATTATTTTTGGTCATAAGCTTGGCTTTAAGACACATTGCTTAGGTTTAAGAAAAGACCTAGCTGCCAGACTAAGTATTGTTAAACTATTAGCATCAAAGAAATGTCAAATTCACACTAATGTTCTAACAAATGTCACAAAAGCACTAATTATGTCAAAAATTGATTATGACCTGCCAATCTACGGATGGTGTGCCAAAAGCAATCTCCAAAAGATATATTCACCATACCACTCAGCAGTGCGCCGCAGTCTTAATGCGTTTCCAACTTCACCAACCAGAGCCATACTAGCTGAAGCCGGATTCTCCTCCTTAGAAGAAAGGGTAAAGGAAACCACGCTGAAATTAGTCCCCCGCCTAATGAATACAACAAATTACGTACTATTTAATTGTTTTAAAAACATTTTAACCCACAAGCGGCTGTATAAACAAATATCCGCCCTAAGGCGCTGCGCAGCATTCTCCAAAAAATTAGATATTATGCCTCCGAAAACTTGGTGGATCTTTAATAAATCAGCCATAAACGTTTGCCTACATCAGTATAAAAAGGCCGCAACTAGTCCTGAAGTTTACAGAGCTCTATTTCGCGAACAATTTGAAAAGTATACTCAAGACAACTGGAGCTTCATCTACACAGATGGATCTAAAACCAAAAATGTTGCCACTTTCGCCGTAGTTTCCAACACAGGGTTAATCATATCAGGTGGTTGGCTTTTCGGTGGAACCGCAGTCTTTACAGCCGAAGCACTGGCAATCAAAATTGCTATAGAATATGCGACAAAACTGAAGGGGAATTTCGTAATATGCACAGACAGTTTATCATGCTTGAGTGGACTCCAAAGCGTAAACACCTCCAGTAGTCTAATTCAAAATATTAAAGCAGCACTAAGTACTCATCATAAAAAGATCAACTTATTATAGGTCCCGGGTCATGCTGGGATCCCAGGTAACGAGGCAGCAGATGCGGCCGCCAAACAAATCCATCTCCAACCCTGCCTTACTTTTGCAACATTTGAAAAACACAATTCGATTAGGACCGTTGCAGCATATATTCAAAGTGAGAAAGATAAGAATTCGAAAGATTTTTCATCCTGGTACAGCAAAGTTAACCCATCAGGACAAAACCCTCACTTTCCAAATAATAACACTCGGAGCCAAACCACTACCTTTATACGGTTACGAACACCTCCTCACAAGGAAACCCAAAAACACATGTCCTTGGTGTGGATCACTTTCCACGGTCGACCACTTACTAGATGAATGCCCCAATCTCCGAAGCCACAGGATCAAAATATTTGGCGACATTCACAAAATATATAACTTTCTGAAACAATGTAAGTCAATAAAGATTATTTAAACTCCATAATTAGAACTAAATCAACACAGGTATTATATACTTAAAGAAAAAGTCGTAAGCCCTGGCAGCTAGTACTCCTCTATATTTAGATAAAATAATATTCACTGCCTTGATTTTTCAAAAGACTTTATTCACACAATACTACGTATTTCGACTGAACTTCTCACAAGTGCTCGTGTCCAAACTCGTGCAATGAATGCTCTAATTTTTTACAATCAGCAGCGCTTTGGTTTTTTCCATACCTGTTTGTCCATCTTCCCGTTGCATTTTTGTGTGTAGCAACAATTCATTTCCCTCGATACTTGTTTGGTCGCTTTGCATTGCAGTTAGGCTGTACTTATTGATACCATTGTTTTTTTTTTAGCATAAGGTGACAATTCCTTTGTAGTAAACAATGCTTTTGCACACGGTGCCAATATCATTATCATAATTATGTGCATTTTATATCCCAGCATCATCTTGGTTTACAATGCAACCCAGTAGTGGCGTACTGGAGGGGAAAATGAACTTGTGGATCATTGTCATTGTTAACTGATATAAGCATTTTGATATATCTAATAAATAATAATAATAATAATAATAATAATAATGCTATATCGAACATTTTTCCGCGACACCCTTTAATTCCCCAGAAGCCAAATAGCACATCCAGTGGCGTAACTACAACATCTGGGGCCCGTGGCAAATTCTTATGATGGGGCCCTATCAATAAAAATCGACACGTTGTACTCAGTTTGATTAAAAGAAACAAATTTTATTTTAACAGATGATTTTAATAAACAAAACAACAATTTAATTTGAATGAGTTATTTATTAGGAAAACTCTTTTTTCGAGATTTCTGTTGAGCAAAAGTGCCCATAACATCAGCGAAGTTATGATCGTTCAGCACCAGCTGTAGTCCCAGGAATTGTGAGAAATAACATTAATGCTATGCGTACTTCAGGGAAGCTGCAAGACATAAAATATTTTTTTATTATTAACTAGCAAACCCGGCCCCCTTCGCTGGGCACACTAAAATAGAATAGATATGGCTTAGAACTGAAAATATATGATTTTCATATTATTTATTTCTTTATTCTTTATTCAAGCGCTTTGGCATAAACAATATTTTTGGTTTTTCTATTTGTTTTTGAGTAAATATAAAATATAAATTGAAAATCAGGAAAAAAGAAGATTGTTTTTAAATTTCAAATCAACGCATATGAATAAACAATCGTTTTTTTTTCCTGATCATCCATGAATTTTTCGTTTCAATTTATATGTTTTATTAAGCATTGGAGCTTTTTTAACCATTATCCATTTATATTTTTCAAAAAAAAAAAAAAAAAACGAAAAAAAAATTTTTTTCCACGAACACATAATTTCATTCGGATTTCACATTAAATTCTCAAATTTCGTAAGAAATTATTCACTGTTCCAAAATCCACTCCAAAAAAATTCACAAACAATTTTTACATGTTGCACTTACGTTTTTTCCTTATTGCATCCAAATCAGAAAGAAATATAGACCCATTGTAACTCACACTGTCAATTTGACAGTTCAGTTCCGCCCCAAGCGTTAAAAAAGTAAGCGACATTATGGCTGGTTGAAAAGAACGCTGTACCCGTTGCCAGTGCTCCGAATTACAACCAAACTTTACGAAACCCATTTTCAATACTTACTTAACAATGTGCATAAGTTTGGTTTAATTCGGTGCAAAGACACGGCGGGTCCACGTTTTGGCATATATTTCGAGACCCTAGTCATCAATAGGTATGAAAGTTACCCCGTATTAAAGCACTTATCAACAGCTTTCATTTGATACCCATTTTGAACATACACAACCAAAGGTTACCCGGGTCCACGTTTTGACCTATATCTCGAGACCCCAGTCACGGAGTGGCATGAAAAATACTCTGTACTAAAGCATTCACCAACAGCTTCAATTTGATATCCATATTGTACAAACACATTCTAGAGTCCACGTTTTGGTCTCTATCTCGAGACTCTAGTCACAGAGCGGCATGAAAAATACTCTGGACTAAAGCATTCACCAACAGCTTTCATTTGATACCCATATTGTACATACACATCCGAAGGTTACCCGGGTCCACGTTTTGACCTATTTCTCGAGCCCTATTTCCAAAATAAAATATAATCCATGTTACTCGTGGATGATGTAGCTTTCGAATGGTGAAAGAATTTTTAAAATCGGTCCAGTAGTTTTTGAGCCTATTCATAACAAACAAACAAAGTTTTCCTCTTTATAATATTAGGATAGATAAATCAGCAATGTCTCTAATACACGACAATTTTTCTATTTCGTCTCTAAAGGTGGATCGAAAACTTAGGATTTCTCTGCCAAATGATTCAGATATGTCTTTTTTTATAAATCTCAACAAATTCTAGAGCATTTTTTAATAGATCATTTAACACTTTTAACGTGGAAAGCTGTAAAATATTGAAATTTGAAACAATTTCATTCATTGGAATGAAACGTGATTTCAGTTGGCTTATAATGATGTCCAATACTCGATAAAATATATTCACTCTGAACAAACTTTACGGATCTTGGAGGCGCTCATCTTCGCAGAGCTCGTCAAAATTGCGTTTTACCTTCCTCTGATGAGTATTAGAAAATTCAGGGGTGATGGACTATTTTTCAGCTACACTATTTGCTTCCATCTTCAAATTTTCAAATTCATGGCGATACCTTTCCAATACTTCTTTCTAGGCAGATTTTCAAACGTTTTACGGCATTTGAAAGATCGGTGGCTTTAGACTGAAGTGCTTTAGAGGCTGCATCAATAGTAAATAGGATCTTGCAATGGAAACCCAGTAACACAACAAAATTGTAGTTTTCGATCTTCTTTTTGAGTGAAACAGCTTCATTTCTTTCATCTGATTTGCACTTTAACAGTATTGTTTTCGTTAGCGCTTTTTGCACTTCAACAAAACGAACTTTTTAAGCAAAAACGGCATCATAACGTCCTGCCCATCTAGTAGGCTTTAATGTTTTCAATGTTATTGAATTTGAAGACTCACTTTCTTCATTAGATATCAAATTTGATAAAATATTCCATCTTTTGATACTATGCCCAAAAAAATTATAAATCTGTTGAGTTGTTTCAAAAAAATTTTGCATATCAATAACCTCTCTCACTGCATCATTGAGTACTAGATTTATTTTATTTATTTATTATGATTAGGTACAATAATACAATTATTATACTAAATAACTAACAGGAGTGCTAGCAGCCAAGGCCTTCGACTCTCTTTTAAAATTGCGTTTTTGTTAATCCTGTAAAATGTACATATATGTACATATATTCTGTTTAATATCTAAGTACAAAGTTAAAAATTATTTAGATTTTACGTAGTATATTACAAGCTTTAAGATAGTTTATGGATTTAGACTTGTTTTCAAGGATTATAGTAGTTAGAAGTGTGCTGGGTGAAATAATTCCGAAAAATTTTAGTCGAAAGACATTTAGTTGACTGCAGTCGTTTAAAATATGCATGTGGACAGTGTGCTGTTGCAAAAGGGGCATGCTGTACGTTGTGAATTTTGTAATAAGTGTTCATGTGTGAGGTGAGTATGGCCAATACGAAGGCGAATGAATGTTTGTGTTTGCTGTCGAGTAGATGTGCTTGGGAAAATAGCTTTTTCTCCATGTTTATTAATCAATGTGTACTTATTATTATAATTAAGCCATTTAGTTTGTTTATCAAGGGCTAATGTTCTGTTAATTGCGTTTAAAATGTCATTGTTGCTTGTTGTGTGAAACGTGAAGCAAGGTGTTAAATGCGTATTATCTGCAGCGTGGTCTGCGAGTTCATTTCCTTCTAAGCCTTTGTGCCCTGGTACCCACATGATTCGGATTTTAATGCTGTTTTTAATACATGTCGTTCTGATTTCGGATACGATATTGTTAGCGTTGCCTATGTTGCGTATTGCATTGATTACGGATTTGCTATCGGAACAAATTACAAATTTCCCCTTATTTTTTTTGCGTAATCGGTAGCTAATTTTAAGGCTAAAGCTTCGGCTGTAAATATTGAGCAATGTCGGTGAATGATTCCTCGGGTAATTAGCGTGCCACTACTTCTCAAAACTGCAAACGAAGTGCTATAATCGGTTTTCGAACCGTCAGTGTATAAAAAATTCCACCCTTTCTTCCGGTATGGTTCAATTATATTAAGGAAGGATTGTTTAAAGGTGGCACTGGTAGTACTTTCTTTAGGAAATTTCTCTAATTCCAAAATAAATGATGATTGGTTTAAGTTCCAGTGTGGTTCGTTTTCCGGTTTGATCAGTTGAGGTCGAAGGATGATTTTTAATGTTTTAGCTAAGCGTACACATCGCCAAAACTTAAATTTAAAACCGACGTGGCAAACTGGCCTTTATACCAAAATCTTTGCACTAATTTTTCCTCTCAATCTAATCACTCACACAACATAAATAAAGAAGCGGCTAAATTAAACAAAATAATTCGTTCTGCAGGAAATATGTCAATTCCACAATCCAAACCCTTCCGCGCAAAATCAGTTATACCCTGGAGGAACTCAAACATTGAGAAGCTCAGACAAGAGAAACAAACCCTTTGGAAAAACTTTAGAAGATCTAGAAGCGAGGAAAACCTCATCTTATACAAAAAAACCAAATCCAACTTTAAAAAGGCGGTCAAAGACGAGCCTAGAAAACCTTACCTCAAAAATTAACCCAAATTCGCCTATTAAAAAGATCTGGAATGACATAAAAATTCTGACAGGTAACAGAACTAATACTTCTATTAAACTACTAAACACCGGTTCAAAAATCATAACAAGCGCTTCAGAAATTGCAAATTTTTTCGGTACCAATTGGTCTCTCTGTTCCGAAGACAAACACTTCCATGGAGAGTTTATTAGGCAGAAAAAAGCAACAGTACACAACAACTACATACCATCCAGCTTCTCAAATCTTGCAAAGAAAATAGAAACTAATATAACTTCTGGAGAATTAGAGCAAGCACACAAAAGAGGGGTTTGCCCAGGTTTCGACCGCATCAACTACCCCATGATAGCAAACCTTCCTCCGACAGTCAAAAGCCGAATGATTCATTTATTTAATACAATTTTTGATAGAGGCATTTACCCTCAAGACTGGAGAACGGCAGTGGTTGTTCCAATCCTCAAGCCAAATAAACCTACATCGGAAATTTCTGGATACAGACCTATTTCACTTTTATCGTGCGTTGCCAAAACATTCGAAAAAATTATTGCCAAAAGGATAATGTGGTTTGTTACCAGAAACAACTTAATTAGCCCCAACCAAACTGCTTTCAGAGGTAAACAGAGTACAACCGACGTGCTGCTGCACCTGCAACATTACCTGTCCAATGCACTTTCACGCAGAAATGACGTTACCATATTGGCAACGGATTTCGAAAGAGCTTTCGACCGTATCGGTGTGCATGTGGTCCTTCAGCAGCTGGAGGCTTGGAGCACTGGTCCAAAAATCTTTAATGTAGTTAAAACTTTTTTGACCTGCCGCAAGTTTCGGGTTACAATTAACTCTCAGTATTCAAATACCTTCCCTCTTCGCAACGCTATGCCCCAGGGATCGCCATTATCGGTGATTCTGTTTATAATTGTTTTTGAACAACTGAGCAAAATAATATCCAAGTACAAAAAAATAGAACATTCAATTTATGCTGACGATGCCATACTGTTCACAAACATAACTGACATGGATATAATAAAATCATTATTCACAAATATTTTAAGTGACATAAAAACATGGGGCAATTCGTCCGGAGCTAATTTATCAATTAATAAATGTAAAATGTTTCACATTTGTAGAAAAATTAACTGTAAGAAATTTAATTTGTACCTTAACATCAGTATTTATTTTGCCTCATTATTTTCTTTTGTAATTCGACAAAATATTCCGTGTCTGCTTTCCTTAGCCTGACTAATTTCATAGCGTTAAAACAAGTGAGACGAAATGAGAAAATGCTTACCCCAAACAATCAATCAAGCTGTCAAATACTCGCAAACATATTTGCGTATGCATTTATCAAATTGACTACTTGGCTTACTGTACATACTGTGGTTTAAAATATTGTAGGACAAGTTACTTGTAGTTATCAAAACGGCGTTTCAGTGCTACTTAAGTAGTGCCAGACTGGCACTTCCACCATTTCACCTACCTAACTACTAGTAGTTGAGTACTGATACTTTATTATTTTAAACTCGTGAAAATTTTAATAATATTGTACCAAATGGAGTCCTACAGATACAACCACATTTACCAAAAAAAAAAAAAATTATAATAATAAAAATAAATTACTTACAAACTTTTGCTAAAAAGTGATGGCACGGAATGACCCAAGTCCATCAAAGTTACGGCATTAAAATGCTTTGACAAAAACTTAGCTTTCAAAATTTTTTGTGCAATAGATGTCGTAAGAGGATTTCCAAAAAAGGTTTTCAAAGAAGGCTGTCCAGACAGAGATTCTATTCTTGGAATTTCTGGGGATTCGAGTCAGAAAATAACTGGGATCTAACATAAAATATGCATTTAGACAAACGACCCAGAAAGTGACCCATGCGTTGATTTCTGGAACTTTTTTTTGTTGACGGAGCTAGGTTTTTTCGTATAACAAAATGTGCAAAATGAAGCTCGTAATCGGTTTACTTCTGAAATTTGGGTAAACATTCTTACATAATTTTGGTTTTACTTGTTTTACATTTTTTTGTTTTTTGTGAATTACTACGTCTATTTGAAAGACCACAAAAATGGAACAAGAGCAGCAGTGTTCGTCGAATCGACAAAGATTACCCCAGGGTTAAGAAGAAGTTTGAAACCCAGCTAATGTCCAATACGAATACTCATAACTATCCAGGTATGGCTTTCTGTAATTCGATATTGAGCAAAAACGATAGCCGAAGTATCGTTTTTGCTTTCTCTAACAAAAAAATGTCGTAGCGTTATATCGAATGTTCAATAGATACAGCTCGACACCACTTTTGCTCTCGTTTTCATTTTCTCAGCTGTTTATTTCTTCATAATGTAAGTTAAAAATTTAAATTTTTTTTTTAATTTTACGTTTTATATAGTTATTTGCATAGGTCTCAAGAAACAAACGCTGCTCAAGTAAAGATAATGGTGGAATATATGGAAAAGCACGATTCATTAGCTAAAAATAGCTTACAGAGAGCAGCTAATGGCCGTTCAAAGACGAAAGAGTTATGGGATAAGCTAACGGAAGTGTTAAACAGTAACGGACCTCCCATGAAGCCAACAAAAGCATGGCAAAATCATAAAGCGCTCTCAATAAATTTTGAATTTTATAAATTCGATAAACTATCGTCGATCACTACACTTGGACGCAATTACTCTAAAGCTGATGTTACAAAGATGAGCGAATACATTGATAACACAGATTGGTAATTTTTGGACTCTTTCGATGATTCTAAAACATCTTATGGTACTTTATGTGACAAGTTGCTATCAACAATTGCCCGCTTTGTTCCTCTACGAAATTGGAAATCTCATAAGAAACCCCCCTGGCTTAACTCGAGGCTTTGTCATCTGAAAAATTTAAAAAATAAAGCATACAAGAAATTAAAAAAGAACCAATAGCATAATCGATCGAGACAACTTACTCCGATTGAAAAGGGAATTCAATTGTCTTCATAACTAATATATTTAGAATTGAATCAAATTTAAAATCAAATCCCTCTAGCTTTTGGCGTTATATCAACAATAAACGGAAGACTAACGGCTTCCCCACTTGTTTAAATTATGATGGCATTGTTTCGGATAAGGAACAAGACTCGTGCGACCTCTTTGCAAAATTATTCCAAAAAGTTTATGAAAAATTTGACAAATTAGACACTTTTAACTTTAATGTATCCTCTTCTGAATCTTATAATGACTTTACTGTTTCAACCAATGATGTTATACAAGCAGCTTCAAAACTGAATAATAGCTCATCTACCGATCATGAAGGTTTCTGCCCCGTATTTTTTAAACTCGTCTCCACCTCAATAGCAAAACCGATCTCAATTCTCTTCAATAAATGTCTAAACAAATCGATTTTCTTAAATGCTTGAAAAATATGCTCAATCACGCCAATTTATAAGTCAGGAAGCCGAAATGACGTATGCAACATCGTCTAAATCTACATTATTAAATAATGCTTGGTCCGGAATACCCCAAGGGACTCACTGTGGGCCAATTCTTTTCCTAATATTCATAAACGACTTACCTAAAATATTTCAATATGTAAAATGCTTAATGTTTGCAGATGATGTTAAGTTATTTTTACAAATCAGCTGTGTAGAAGATTGTTCCAATCTTCAAAAGGATCTCAAACATCTTCAAGATTGGTGTACCATGAACCACATACACTTGAATACCGACAAATGCTGCGTGGTTTCATACAGGAAGAAACCTAATCCATTCATCTATAATTACTTTTTGAACAATATTATACTTAGTAGGAAAGAGGAAATCAAAGACTTGGGCATAATCTTCGATTCAGGACTTACGTTCTCGAAACATATTGATTATATTATCTCTAAAGCTTTTTCTATGATTGGATTTTTACGTCGTAATACGGAAGACTTTTCAGATCCCTTGACTTTGAAAGCACTCTACGTCTCCT
Source organism: Anastrepha ludens (assembly GCF_028408465.1). Classification (NCBI taxonomy): domain Eukaryota; kingdom Metazoa; phylum Arthropoda; class Insecta; order Diptera; family Tephritidae; genus Anastrepha; species Anastrepha ludens. The sequence continues at coordinate 107,193,106 of NC_071499.1, forward strand.
TAATTCGAAGCCGACTAGATTATTATTCTGTGATATGGAACCCATTCTACCAATGTCATATAAATAAGATTGAAAGAGTCCAAAACGTCTTTACCAAATATGCGTTGTGTAAGCTGCGCTGGCCTAAAGGGCTCCCTAGTTATATAGGCAGACGCAAATTGATTGGACTGCAAAGCCTTGAGGACAGACGAATCTACTTTTCGATTCTCTTCGGGTATAATCTTTTAAATTTTAATATAAATTGTTGTGAGTTACAGAGTTTAATTACATATCAAACAAAGCACCATGATTTAAGGCAGGTTCGTTTATTTGTAGAACAACGGTATAGAACTAACTATGCCCTCAATGAACCAATGGTGAGATGCATTCGATTCTGCAACAGTTATCCTAGCCTCGACTTTAGACTAAGTTTATATAATTTTAGGCAACAATTGTTTATAATCTTTAACTAATAATTAAAAATTATCTAATATAGCCTGTAAGAATTATTTGTAGACTGAATAAACGAAATAAATAAAATAAATCTCGAGCGCCGATAATTCTTCGAGTAACGACGAAGGCAAAACCTCAAGCAAGTCTGAGCCGCCAAAAATTAATATACTTGAGGAAGTGGAAATCGACGAGGTACAACAATCTGCTAAAAGGAAAAGGTATTCAGACCCCAAAATCGAAATAATTGAAAAGCAAGAACAATTTCAAAGTGAAGTGTTGAAGCTTTTCGAAGAGAGCAATGAAATCGCAAAGAGGAAACTGCAACTAAAGGAGACACAAATTGCAACTGAAGTGCAGTATAAAAAAATTAAGATTCAAGTCTTAGAGCAATTTTTGCAATCAATGTTGGGTTATACCTTGACTTTCTATCGTCCGATAATATTCTCTAGCGGCTTAAAGTGAACAATGCAATTAAAGTTAGTATATTCACATTTGATTCAATAAATACAGGAACCTTTGTATACGCCAATGCTCCTTTCGACAATGCTTCTAGCCTTACTATGAATGTCGTTGAAAATACATTTGCCTACTTATTATTTATTATTTATTATTATTAAAGTCAAAACATACAACCATAGGTTATTTTTACAATGATTGACCTTAAGAATAGTTTACATAGAAGGATTAACAGTAAAATCAAAATTAAAATTAGAATTACTTATAGTAATAAAGAAGTATAAGTTGGAGAAAGTATTAAAAGGAAAGTAAGGTAAAAATAGTAGTAGTAGGAGTAGGGATTAATTTGAAGAGATTCAAATAATGTGGATCCATTTGAGTACATTCAGCAATTTTCGGCAAGATAGCGAAGCAATTTATTTTTGAAACACGAGCTTTCTTTTATACGTTTAATTTTGTAAGGTAAGGTATTCCAAAGACGGACAGAGAACACAAAGTATTGACGTTTAGTCACCAAGCAACGGTATTTCATCGGGACTAAGTTTAACGAACGGCAGGACTTTGAAGGCATAAGTCGATCTTTGAGGTATCTGGGTTTCTGAGTGTTTATGATCTTGTGGAGTAAAACTAAACTTTTAAACCTAAGCAAATCGTAAAAGGATACGGAAGCAATTTTTTTCGCAAATACAGAAATATGGTCATAACGTTTTTTACAGTACACGTATCTAGCAATGTTGTTATACAAAACATTAAGCTTAGTACGACACACACTATCACAAGGAGTATATAACTCCTAACCATACAGTAACGTTGGTAACAAATACGTTTTAGCTAGTAGCAGTCGAGTGTTTACTGGTGTAAAATATTAAGTTGTCCATAAATTTCGGAGCATGCCATAAACTTTGCCTATGACAGTAAAGATGTGGTTGCTCCATGTCAAAGTTCTATTAAATGTAACCCCTAAATTTTTAACATTGTCCACATATTTAATCACTGCGCCATTTAGTTTGACTTGTGTATAGCCATCGAGCTTGATAAATTTTTTGTAAATAACGATACATTGGGACTTATCAGGATTAAGAATTAACCCGTTTTCAGAAGCCCACTTGCTTGTGAGGCTCAAGTCAGAATTCATATTACTTATGCAAATATCAATACAGCTAATGGGACAACTAACATATAATTGAACGTCCTCAGCATATACATGGACATCACTATATTTAATCACACCGAACAAATCGTTAATGTACAAGACAAATAAAAGAGGGCCAAGGATAGAGCCTTGAGGTACACCTCTGGTTACAGGGAGAAAGTTTGACATGGTATTATCACCACATACGGCTTGTAATAGGTCACTAAGATACGTTTCTATAAGAGTCAAAGCCGACGTTGAAAAGCTAAATAAGTTTTTAAGCTTCAAAATTAAGAGTTTATGGTCTACGGAGTCAAATGCCTTTGAATGGTCAAGTAGAGAGTAGAAAAGTCACATGCTTTTTGTCAATGTTGAGCCTTATGTCATCAGACACTTTTAGGAGTGCTGTGGTGCAGCTCCTACTACATCTAAACCCCGACTTAGGGATGCTCGATGAACATCGATGTTCGACGATAACATACATACGACGATAACATACATATATTATTAACAGAGCCGGGCAAGCACACGAAATTCTCTTTTCGTACATTTACATTAACATCACATAAATCTAGCATAGGTTGATTTTTGTTCACAATCCCGTTTACTCAATCTAATTGATTTGTTAACATCTCGTCTGCAAGCCTTAAAGATGTTATAAGTTTCCGAGGTTCTGAAGCTCTTCCATTTGCGATACGCTTTGTTGCGTTTGCAAATCAAGTGTTTAATATGGTTGCTGAACCATGGCCGGTTTTTATCAATTACTGGTTTTGTGTACAAGTGGTACAAAGCGGTGAAAGAGCGAGCTAATGTTTTCTTCAATGAAGCTAATTTGCTCATTACTAGATATTAAGTTATGAATACATTCCCAGTCAATTTCCTCCACAGCCCCTTCAAGAAGCTTATAATCTATGCGTAGAAAATCACGGTACGAATAGTATTTAGTGTCATAGGTCAGTTGGAAGTCAAATGTCATGAAAATTAGATCGTGCTTAGAAAAACCTGGCACAGAAAGCTGGTTTTTAGCGGTATCGTTAACAAAAAATATATCTAGCAAAGAGCTACTAGTTTTCGTGAAATGTGTAGGCATAGAGCCGTTAGCGGGGAACAAACCCAAGCTCCGCATGGCTAACATGAACTCATTTTCACATAGCAGGTCGCTGTTAAAATCTCCTGCTACAACGATATTATTATAATTAAGAGACAAATTTTCGATGAAATCAACAACCTACGTCGGTTTAATTTTCGCGTTATCGATACGGGGTCATAAGCCATGGCACAAGAGGGTATCCAGGATCCCCTAAAAATATTCATATTTATTCTCGTCACTTAATTTTTTCCTATTTAATTACTCACCGAATAGCCACGAACTTGTATCTCCATTATTGTAGCGCCGCTCCATTACCTTCCTCTCATTTGAGGCTTTCCAAACAAAGGAATTGCGCGCAGCCCCTCCGTATGGTCACATATCTGCAATAAGAAATGGAGAGTACGATAACTCCAAAAAAAAAGGATTAAGTGCTAGTGTAAGTATATTTTTACAATCTTCGCGTTTATACTATGCTTTCCTTTCCTGTTGATGTATATATCGCACTTGTTACGTTAAAGCGTAACAACTCAAAATCTGAACATTTTCAGTAGAGACGAAAAACTGTTTCCATAAATATTAATAATATAGGTATTACAAGGGGAAAAGTATGTAATTGCACGAAAATATCATTAAAAACAATATAACGGTTGTTTCATTCTTATTTGTTTAGTAGTTGCGCTAAAATAACAAATTTTTTAGTGGTTACTCTTTTCCTTTCTTTTTGAGTTGTTACGCTTTAACGTAACAAGTGCGATATGTTCGTTCTCAATAGGTCTCAACAGCATTAAATGAGTACCATCTACGGCACCAACAACTGCGATGAATGAAAATAGTAAAAAATTTAAATTTCGTTAATATTGCACTACTTACTTCCAAGAAAGTTATATTTTTCATGGAGCCACTCTTTGCACGGCTGGAAGTTTTTTTCGAAAGATATCCATTGGTTGCATAGAGTTCCTTCCATCGACGATAATGTGCTGCGAAATATCTTCGACAGAGTACTGTGCCCCATTGCTGCTGTGTGTGCGCCGCCAGTTTGCCACTGGTAACCGCCACCTGTTAATATCTCCAGCGTTGTAGCTAGCCTCAAAATTGGAGGTATATATGTAGTCCTTAGCCCTTCTCTAAGGTTTACTTCACAAAGAACGTACATAAAAACCTCCTTGGTCAGTCGGTATTTTGTTTGGAAGCTGTGAAAAAGAAATACTTTGATATTTACTTAATGAAATTTGTATTAATCTTACTATAAATCGGACAATTCCATTCGATTCGACGCATCGCGTATTCTCCTTCTATTTATTGAAGAGGTTTCTTCATTAAAATCTTCCAAAATTAAAAAATAACGCCAATTGTACATATTTACTCTCATGCACTTTTTGACAGCTATACTATAAACCACTTTTCAAACACTTCCGAAAATATGAAAACGATAGTACAAATATCGAAATACGGGCAACAAAATGGGATCGTCGCGCATTCGATATCGAATTAAAGTGTCGAGCAAACGAGTGTCGACTATCGAATTACAGAAATTCACCCCAGAAATATTTTCCTTTAATATTTATATTATTTCCTATGCTGAGGAAATCATGGCTTTACGTTCGGTTCATCAGTAAGTTGGCGATCCAAAGCATACCTCTAACCTTATAGTTAGATTAATCAAGTCTAGAAAAAAATATTTTCTTTCACAATGGACCTGCGGAAGGTCTAAGTGTGTCTTACGACAACCACCCTACCTATGTCCATTTACTCTGTTCGGTGACTTTATTTTATCAACTTCAACAATCTAACCCACTGCACTCAATTCCCTTCTAAGGAAACTAGAATGCTCGTAAACATTTTATTTACCGCCAAATGGTCTGCGCAGCTTTTGGTTCATCATTCGGCAAATGAACTTTGACGGACATTCCATAGACTCTTTTTATAGCATCCCATGAGAAATTTGTATACTCACGTCTGACCTATAAATTGATGACATAATCTGCGCTACACTTGTGCGTACACTTATGAGTATAATCAAGTCGCTCAATCGAAATGCTCACGTTCAGGTATTCAAACAAAAATATCGATTTTGGGTCAACAAGAAAGTAAGATAATTATTACAAAACTATTTTAGTTAACATAATTAATCAAAGGCGGGCATGGAGTTGAGTCTGGGTTCACACTAAAATATGTACAAGCGTGTGCTACCTAAGAAAGAAACAAAAAAACAGAAAACAAACAAAAGATTACAGAAGCAACAAAAACCAATGTACTCACCTCATTTTCACTCTCGCTGCCTACGGTTCGTATCTAATCAACCGACATCACAGTAACATACAGAGGTGGGCAAAATTATTCATACACAACAGATTCTCCATTACATTAGATATAAGAAAAATGAATGTTACCGAAAATTTTGTTTTAAATAAAATGTATCTATTGATAATATAACTAAAAGTAACGAAAACTTTACTAAAATTTAATGCACTCAAACCAGAGCAGCGGCCGAAAATAACGAAATTTTTTGAAAATTAATTATGGGGCTGTGAAACACAAACTAGAATTTATCTTCAGAGAGTTTCTTTAATATTTATATATACACACATATACATATATTCCCTTATATATCCTTCTTGGGTGTTTCCTCGTGATCCTCCACCATATATTTGGCACCGAATAGCAAATAGTTTTTATGAGGAGTTTTTTTTTGGCATAAATATACTCGAATTTTCGTCATTGCCTGCGCTACTGCGACGGGCATTATTAGAAAAAAGTGTTTCAACACTTGGTGTTTCATGCTCGGTATTTTGAATCTGCGCACTTCCGAATTGTAGTCACGCACCATCCCATGCGGCTAAGGCGGCCACTTTAATATTTTGTGAAGTATCAAAAAGGTTCCGCCGGCGGTCGTAGCCGAATGGGTTGGTGCGTGACTAGCATTCGGAATTCACAGAGAGAACGTTGGTCGAATCTGGCTCCCCATGAAAAATATCTGCCATTCGGAGTCGGCTTGAAACTGTAGGTCCCTCCATTTGTGGAACAACATCAGGACGTACGCCACAAATAGGAGGAGGAGCTCGGCCAAACACCCAAAAAGGGTGTACGCGCCAATTATAAATAAATAAATCAAAAAGGTTGCTTCTTATCAATCTGATGCAAAATGGCAATTACAGAGCCAATAATTTTTTAATTATTATTTAAACCAGCAGTTTTTTTGTGAGCTCCCCCGCTTGCGCAAAGATTTATCGCAAAGTCTAAGGGCTGAAACAAAAACCAAATACGAGTATATATATTAGAATTTTTTAAAAATAAAATTTTTAGGAATCATGTATTTTGAAAAATGAATTCGAGAAAGAGGAATTTGGAAAATTTTGTACAAAAAGGAGTGAATACATTGAATAATAAACTACTTTGAACTTCTAAATAAAGCGTGGCCTTAGACTAGTGTTATGCTTCAAGAATTGGCATGAAACATGAAGCGTCTTAAAATTTAAGAGAAAAAAAATTATTCACACATTTCAATGTTCAAAAAAAGGATTATCTTCAGTAAAATATCAATAACTGCAAAATAAAATAACTTTTATTTCTGTTTGATAACTTCATTTATTGTGTTTTCCTTGAAATAAACCAATTTTTTAGTCAAATTTTTATTAGATTTCTGTAATTTATGTTTTCATATACAGGGTTTGATTGAAAAGTAATGAGCCTTTCCGCGCGGAGCGTCTGCCAAGCGATCAACCGAATCGGCTGGTGGGGGAAAATGATCGTTGGACCTTCCCCTTCCACTAGAAACCGGTCCCATTTCGCTGGCAACGGCGGTGCAGTCAACATCGCTCCGCGCGTGAAAGCTGTTTTAAAAGTGTGTTAGGATTTTGCAGTGGCGAAAATGCAGCGATTGTTGGAGCAACGTTACTTGATCAAACGTTTGTACCTCCAGGAAGCACTGTAAACGCGGCAGTTTACAAAGAAATGCTCCTTCGGCTGAAAAACCGCGTCGCCCGGGTTCGGCCCGACCTCGTCAACAATTGGACCCTTCATCACGACAATGCGCCGGCGCACACCACCTTCCTCTGCACCTCTGCATTGGCCAAGGTGGGGGTTCCGGTGCTTCCCCACTCTCCCTACAGCCCAGACCTGTTCCAGCCGGACTTCTTCTTGTTCCCGCGCCTGAAAAGACAGTTGAAGTGGAGGCGTTTCGACTCCATCGAGGCGATCCAAAAAACTGTGACAGCCGAAGTGAACACGATTCCCGCGGATGAGTTTAAAAAATGTTTCCTGCAGTGGAAGGACCGCTACCAGTGGTGTATTGACGCTCAAGGGTCCTATTTTGAAGAATATTAGTTGTATAAGCCAAAAGGTTTAATAAAACTGCTTAAAAAAATAAGGCTCATTAGTTTTCAATCAAATCCTGTTAAGTATAGGTTAATTCCAGAGCTCAATTTTTCTTTTAAAATTTTAAGGTAGTACGTCTTGACCCAAATACGTTCACTCAATACAAGTTTTACTACATTCATTGCTCCCCTACCACTTATTTCACTCTACATTTTGTACTTGTTTTTTTTTCACACTTCGTTTAATTTTTTATTTTTTGGTAATTTAATATTTCTGGGTAACCTTATTATTGCTTTCCGATATGTAATAAAGCAACAACACTTTTGAACTAATACAATATTAATTAAATATATTTGAGATATAAATTGGGAAAATTGAGAAATAACCCCTGTATATGAATAATTTTGACCCCCTCTGTATGTATGTACGCACAAATACTTCGGCAGATCAACGACTAACTGTAATCATAATATTATGTACAGAGCAAAAAGCCGGCAGAAAACCAAACAGCAAATCCAATCGAACATTAGTTGGGAAGTAAAACATAACGGAAAACCACCTGTGTATGCAGACGTCTGCAGCTTCACGCTACAGAGCGAGGAGCGAACAGAGCACAACAGCTGTAACAATGCTCAGGCATCGCGTTTAATTAAGCACAAATACGACCATGACCTCGCCCATGGTACACTGATGTCGCTTATATGAACACGGGCAACAACAAAATCATAATAAACATAACAATGGAGCTTAGAAAGTAAAAAAAGCAAAGCGAATACGAAAGCGAATTAATAAAACGAAAATATATACTCGTATTTGAAATGAAGTAACCAATGGTAAGCGAGAGATGAGTGCGGTGCGGTGCGAGATGAAATAGATAAGGAAATTGAAATGACCGGCTTTTATGAGTTCAAGTAAAGGGTGATGGAAATTATATAATGTATTTTTCAGAATGGGTTTCATATTTTTGAATTGTTATATTGACCATTTTACTTATCCTATGGATCGGTGCTGGCCAATAACTTTTGCAAATAATTTAAAATGTATTATTTAATAAGACAAATATTATTTTGTTGAACTCATAGATAATTTTGGAAATTTTGGTCACAATGTGATGACGTTGGACCACTTCCCCTTGTGCTCTGGGCAAGAAGACTCTATTGAGTGACCAAAACTCTGCAATCCTAAGAAAAAAAACGCGAAATCAATTGAAATCACGTTTCTAATAGTTTTTTAAGTATTTGATTACAAATGCGAAGTAAATTTTTTAGTTTTTAATGGTTTCTTATTTTTCTTCTAAATTGTTTTTAAATAATATTTTATTAAATTTGAAAAAAAGTATTTAATAAAAATCTAATCAGAATTTAAAGTTTCTTTTGATAATTCAAGTTCATCTAGCATTTATTTATTAAGCCAATGAATATAAGAATTCTTATAGGTTAAGTAGACATAGTTTAATGTTTTTAAAGGCATTAAAATTTTCATGGCTGCTCGACTCGTTCCAAGAGAGTTGAATTTCTTTCAAAAAATTCATCGAAGGAGGTGGCTGAAGACATGCTTGAGCAAGTGAATTCGGACCCAACGTTTATCCAGCGCATCACAACAGGTGATGAGAACAAATATCATCGAACTGTGACTTTTTCCTTTTCCCAAAAGTTAAATTGTCACTCCGCGGACGCCGCTTTGAGTCGGTAGAGGCCATTAAGGAGAATTCGCTGAAGGAGCTGAAGAAGATCTCTTCAAACGCGTTTAAAAGGTAATTTGTCGACTGGACTATTCGTTGGCATATTTTGCCTATTTCGAAGGCGACAAAATAAATTTGGATGAATAAACAATTATTTTGCGTTTTATAGAACGATTCCCGTTACTTTTTTGACGGAATGTACATCTATTTTTTTCCATAACTACATTACATAATATTTTTACTGCCAATGTTGTTACCGTTAATAATACATTTTCAAAATGTTTTAAATCATTTAAACATTTTGCATATGGTTTCATAAAATTTCTCCTCTTTTGGTGCATCCATGACCATCCATTTTCGATCGAAATATTATTAATAATATAACCTGAGATGTTCTCCAATGCATCTTCGTAAGATTCTTCAACTTGAGTACCGTTTTCTACTTTGTTGTTGTGCGCATGCGGGACTATTTAATCTAACTCAGAGAATTATACAGAGGGATCTACATTGTCGACTTCAATATTAAGGGGGATTCCCATTCCCCGGCTTAAAAAAATAGATTTTTTGTTTTGACCGATTCTTGTTTATTATACTTTCAAAGAATTCTGTGCAAAATTTCATGACAAAATTCGTTAAATTGTCGAAGTTATGCGTGATCAATGAACTCGGCGCGCTCCATAATACTGAGAAAGCCCGCGAGCAATAGCCCAGCGGCGGTTTTTATTCCGAGCCTTAATGCAACGGGGTCAGCAGATGGTACAAAATCAATTTTTTGAAGAGGAAGAGGGAGTACTATATGGTCCTGGAATAGCTGATTAACACGAAAATGCTGTGAGTCTTAAATGTATACCTTTTTTCACATAAATATTTGAATGCGCCAATTATTTATATATTTTTTTTTATTTGAATGCGTTTCTCTCGAAACAGCATTTTTCTATACGGCCGCCATGATATCTCGAGAACTATTCTGTCGATTGCTGTCAAATTTGACACGAATCTCGAACTAATATCTGTCTCTGTCATAAACTACGGAAAATAAGATACATGCATGACTTTTTTTTTTATAAATAAAAATCCGAGGAAAAAAGGGGCGAAAAAAAACAAACTTTGTCTTTCAACCATTGCAGTTATATTAATTTTCGACAAAGGAGTAAAATTCCATTTGAATTTTTCCATTCAGACAACCTGGAGCTGAGTTATCGTGGCGGCCAGCGACCACGAATTTTCACAGAAATTTCACCTCGAGCGTAGTCAAAGCCACAATTTTCCAGAGAATCGATCAAAAATTGAAGTTGATTTTATATAATGCATAATAAATATGGCTGATTCAACTGATAGTTTTCCCAATAAAAATTCGTAAAAAACCGTATTTTTTGGCGTTTGAAATGGGAATCCCCCCTTAAGCGTTGTACTCAGTATTTCGGTATTGTTTTATTAATTCGTTCGTTCTATTAATCATAACGTACTTGGTAAATAAAATTATTAAATTTTTTACCAACCAGATATTTCCACAAACGGTACTTAAATTGAAGTGGGTTGGAGAGGTCATTGGGACCCCCTGCATACTTTATGGCGCCAAAGAAATGTTCTAAGCCAACTCCGAATTTTTGGTGAACGTACAACAACATACACCTATAAGTGACGTATTCTTGGCAATTATTCCTCTCTGCAGTGGTGCTAAACTAGTTTTCATTGGAATAATGAGATGGCGCCTATCGTGGTCCCGTTACTTGGTTCTCAGCGAATTTGACAACGAGTTACGTGATTTTAGCTCCAGTATGGCCAGATTACCATTTTCGTAACTCGATTTAGCATTTTTTGTTTGTTTTTTAGTCTCAGAGTTTTAGTTCTTTCTTCATTACATTTTTCTAGCCTGTTCTAATTAAACTGTAATGTTTATAATTTTGTATAATATACATTTTTTAATAATTTTTTAAATAATTCTCTCAGTTTTATTTAGCTTTACTTTTTTTAACATCTTGTGGCATTGCCCACGATTGCCGGTGTTGTTGGTGTTCTTCTGCTTTCGGCAATCAAATCTCCCTCTCGCTACTGCAGTGTTGCCTAGCTTTGGATATAAAAACGCACTAAAATGCCCATTTAAAGAAAATAAAACACCAAATTTTTATTGAATCACTTAAAGAACTTTGTATGCGTGACAAATTGTCTTTAGAATGTGCGTTTGTTTTTTAATAAATATGTTATGCTTATGTACAATTTAATTTAAGAGTTTTTTTTTTTTGTTAAGCGAGACCCTTTTGTTAAGGGAACGACTTATTTGCTATATTTGAGGTTATGTAACTAGATAAGGTACTCTTTTTGTAAAAATGCCAGTATGGCTTCTTTAGTATTTTCTGGTATTTTGTGGCTTATTTTTACAATGAATACAACACCTCTTGATGCCCTATGTGCCACTACGGATTGATGGCCAGAAGAAACGATTACACCTCTATGATTTTAATCCGCATTCAGTAAATTCAAACGCCTTTTAAAATGTGTAAAAAGGTTTTCAATCTTAAGAAGGGTTGGAGAGGGACATTTAATATTTTTGCATAATTTTAAAAGGGGCAAAAAATTAAATTCACACTTTCAAAGTATCAAATTTTATAAGAACCAACTAATTTTCATTATCACTAAAATCTTCTCGGAGTGACCTTTTTTAACCTTCTTTTGTATAACAATACAGTTTTTTTTTAACTTAAAGTTTCGGTAGTTTTAAATTAAAAAAAAAGAAACAAACACGAAATTTCAAAATTTTCGCATTTTCGGTATAAAAAAGCACTAAATTTGTTGCGAAGAGCAAATGGTTGGCAATACTGCACAACTTGGAAAAACGTGACGTTGATTACTCTCTGATGGGCGCAATCTTCTTTCTAACATTCTGGGGCGCACTGTATACACTGTGGTAAGAGCTATATTTTTATAAAAAAGCCTGCCAAACATGTGAATATTGTGGAAATTTATTCTGAAAAAAAAAGAAATCTGTTCGCGAAGTGTTAAATAAGACACCAAAATATCGATTCGTCGTCTTTGTCAAGTTTCTGGCCTTTGGCTTTTATCCTTCGACGACTTGGAAAGTTTTACGTAAGGATCTTGACTTGCATGTCTATAAAATACAGCTCGTGCAAGAATTGAAGCCAAATGACTGTCGTTTGCGTTGCATTTCTGTTGATTGGGCTCATTTAGATTTATTAATCTGATTTATCGGAAAGAGTAGCCAGAAAGTGGAGTGATCGAATGTAACTCGTAGCCACGACGGTCAAATGCGGCATACTCAAAAAATAAACGCCATGAAATTATCTACCAGATTATAATAACAAAAATCATGCCAACAATATTTTTTTTTTTTTTTTATTATAATTCTAAGTTTTCAAGCTCTTAAAAACACAATTTATATCATAAGATCTTGCTTTTTCAAAAATGGTTTGATGTTGCTGAATTCCTTCAGGAACTCTCCATTAATTTCATATTTGGCCTACAGAATTCTGCAGCGTATTTCACGCATTTCAATTGCTTTTGAATCATTTCTTACCAAGTCACAGTGGCATTACAAAAAAATTATCAGTTTTACGAGCAGAGTGAGTGTAACGGTTCCTTCAGCTACCTAAAGTTTGCTAGGACTCAGCGGAAAGTGCTTCTAGATATGATCGATGTAAAACTGGAACGATTTCCTTTGCAGCACTTTTGTTGTTATATTATTCATAATATTTGTTGGACGATATGGTGAGTTCAATGGTGCTATTTGTTAGCATAAATTCACATGATATAGAAACACTAGTAAATGTTAAGGATTTATTATTTTTATATTTATTTTTATTATTTATATATTTGTTGTTTGATGCTTGAGCAGAAAATACACAACGTTAAACAATAATAAAATAATAAAAAATGGGAGTAAACCTCCCATAAAGAGCCAACATAGTTTCAAATCTCAATTCGTTTGCTGGACCAATATTACCATGTAGCAACACTTGACTCGAATTAAGCAACACACTTATATTCACACACTCACACACTCGCTCACTCTCACTCATTCAGGTAATATCGGTTTATCAAACCAACAACTATTAACATATTGAACTAGTGTCAGCAGCAACACATAATTCCGCAATAAAGCAACAATTCATACAACACTAACAATACACAGTAATCATTTTATGTTCAAGCAGTAGATGTTAACATTAGCCGAGACCCCAAAAACACTAAAGATTAACGAACGAGTTGCTGCCGAACGAATACCAAAACATATGAAAGTGGTGAAAGAGTCACGAAAATGATGTCTGAGCCGATGAGTGCACTTGCCGCTGGATGTGTGAATGTCATTACACGTACAATATGTAGTAATGGCGATGATGATGATTCGTGATTGGTATGTGGCGTATCGGTTTTTAAAATGCTTGTTGTTGTTGTTGGCCTTATACTTGATTTTTAGATTACTTATAAATGTTGCTGTTTTATAACTTTGTTTTCTTTTTTTGTTTTTCATTAAAAATTTTGTTGTTGTATTTTCATAGTAGTAGTTAATGTAACGCTTATGCAGACTCTTTACGATGCTATTTCCAAGTTTAGGCGATAATGCGGTTTCTACTGTTTGTACTTGTAGTTGCTTTTGTTGTAGCTAATGATTACATGCAAGTTTATGATGGCCTTTGCAATGCAAATGAGGAAACGCTTCCGTTGCTCCGCTGGCTGAATAAGCAAAGCCATGAGTACTGCAAGCAAATATAAAGAAATATTTGAAATTTTTTAAAGATTAATTTACCTGAAAATTGCGGAGCCCAGAGGAGTTAATATTGAGTAAATATTGATTTTCCCTTTAACTGGTGTTGGCCAAACTAATAAGCTTCATGTTTGTGCATACAGATGTACATATGCATATTTATATGTATGTACATATGTATGACTGCATTTACCGAAGCTAGCCTAAAGCCTACATTGTCGTTTCCTTGCATTTCCTGTATATTTTTTGACAATGTCTGCACATTCAAACTGTCTTTCAGGCGCGCCACGGAAGTGTTGGAGCGCCAAACAAAATGTGATGCGACGCTCTGTGCCTGTGTTTGTGCAACATAAGGCGGACGTTACTCGTTGTAGAGAGAGAAATAATGCGCACCGCAGCGCGCGCAAAGGTCACCGCGCAAAAGCGATTACGTGAAAGCCCTGCAATATGTTGGACCTGTGGCAACAGCCAGCAGCAAGCAACTAGCAGTAGCAGGTAACTGGCTGGTAGGAACCATCAGGCAGGCTACTAGCAGAGATGTGTCTGTTGATGTGCCGCAGCGTTGGCTTGGCTGCTCTAGGGAAGATTTTGTGCGCCGCTGCCGCTGTTTTGACTTCGTTTTTATCGTGCGATATTTCAGGTGTGTGTGCTTGTGGGCAATTTTGGGTCTCAGCCGCGCTCCCTGTCTGCTTGCTAATACATATTTTTCGTTAGTGCTGGAGTGTGCGCTTGCTGGTGGTGGCTCTGGCAGCTGGCTTGCTGCTTCGCGCTGTGACTGCGCGCTTAAGCAGCTGTGTGGCTCGGGCCGTTTGTTGCTGGTGGTTGGCTGGCAGACTGGCGTACCGCTTACATAATATCCGAATGTGGTGTATAAAACACTGCACTGTGTCAGTTGGCGTATCATTTGCAGTTTAACATTCAACGAATTCACAGACCGGAAGCGAGACACAAAGACGGTCTGAAGCTCCTGGCGTAGTTACAAAAAGAGTGATTTGATTTTTCCAGCAGACAAAATGGCCAAGTGGTTCATTGTGCGTATTAGTGAATTTCATGGATTACAGCTACTTTCGGTGGATACTAATGGATAGTTTTTCTATTTTTCATATTTTCCATTGCAGTTGAGCGCTTTACTGCTAGCCAGTTGTGCGGTGCATGGTAAGCCCACATTCGGCAAGGAACACGTACATATTCGCATCCATCTGGCCGATGAACATGGTGATCATGGTCATGGAGGCGGTGGTGGCCATGGATATGGCGGTGGCGGTGGACATGATGACATAATCGGACCATTAACAGGTGGACTATTGGGCGGTGGCCTCATCGGTGGTGGTCATGGCGGGGGTGGCGGCCACGGTCACGGTGGCGGTGGTGGTCATCACGAAACCATCATTTTAGATGGTGGTGGTCACGGTGGTGGTGGCGGTGGTGGAGGTCATGGGCACGGCGGCGGCGGTGGTGCTCATCATGAAACCATTATTTTAGATGCTGGAGGTTATGGTGGTGGTGGCGGAGGTGGAGGTCATGGACACGGCGGCGGCGGCGGCGGTGGTCATCATGAAACCATCATTTTAGATGGTGGTGGTCATGGTGGCGGACATGGCGGCGGACACGGTGGCGGTCATGGTGGTGGTCATGGTGGTGGTCATGGTGGCGGTCACGGTGGTGGTCATGGAGGTGGTGCTGAAACTCATACTCTTATCATATCGGACGCAGGCGGTCATGGTGGACACGGTGGTAGCGGTGGCGGCGGCTACGGTGGCGGATACAGTGCAGGCGGACATGGCGGTCATGGCGGTGGGGCAGCTCACGTGGATACTTATGCCATCATTAAAGAATCTGGTAGTGGTTATAGTGCAGGCGGTCATGGTGGATATGGCGGTGGCGGCGGCGGCAGTGGCGGTGATTCACATCACTTAGCTAAGATAGCAGCATTGGCGGCAACAACTGGTGGATCCCACAGCAGCGGCGGGGGCGGTTATAGTGGTGGCGGCTATGGCGGTGGCGGTCATGATGCCAGCCATTTAGCAGCGGTGGCAGCCGCAGCAGATGCATCCGGACATGGAGGCAGTGGTGGTGGTGGCTACGGCGGTGGCGGTCATGATGCCAGCCATTTAGCAGCGGTGGCAGCCGCAGCAGATGCATCCGGACATGGAGGCAGTGGTGGCGGTTATGGTGGTGGTGGCTACGGCGGAGGCGGTCATGGTGGAGGTCATTTAGCTGCAGTGGCAGCCGCAGTGGATGCATCCGGACATGGTGGCAGCGGCGGAGGTTATGGTGGAGGCGGTTACAGCAGCGGCGGTGACGCACATTCGATTGCCAACATTGCAGCAATAGCAGCTTCAAGCGACTCACACGGTAGTGGCGGCGGCGGCGGCGGCTATGGCGGCAGCAGTTATGGTGGCGGTGGACACGATGATGCCAAGATTGCAGCGATCGCCGCATCCTCCAGCAGCGGTTCTAGCGGCTATGGCGGCGGTGGTTACAGTGGCGGAGGCCACAGTGGAGGCGGCGGCTACAGCGGTGGAGGCTACAGTGGTGGTGGTGGCTACGGCGGTGGTGGCGGCGGCGGTCATGTCGACACAGCTATTGTCGCCTCAGCAGCTAGCGCGCACAGCGGCTCAAGCGGCGGCGGCGGCGGCGGTGGAGGCTACAATTATGCACCATCGTCCGGTAGCGGCTGGCAATCGTCTGGTAGCGGATGGCAATCATCTGGCAGCGGCGGTTGGGCGACGTCAGGCGGTGGCGGCGGCATCGGCTGGTACAAACGCTGATGACCGCCGCGTATTGACAACGCGCTCATACATAAAACAGCCACCCAAAGTTTAGTTGCTAAGCAAGCGCATAAATATGTTTTCTAATGTTGTAGATACGCCTAAGATTAAGCATATTTATTCTAGTCCACTAATGTTGAGGCCAAGAATAGCTGAGCAGCCTGAGAAAGAGATGGAAAGAGGCGTGCTACACATGCGCCTCCGTCGTCAACGTCTGCCATTTGAATTAATTGAAAGGTCAAAGGTCATGCGGCTGTTCGCCACAAATATCACGTCACGCCTCAGCTCGTTCATTTTAAATTATGATCGACAAACGCAAATCATTGTTTTTTGTTTTACATACATAAATACATTATTTTTTAATTTTAACGAATTTGAACACTTCTATTTAAAGAAAAGTGTGCTAAATAAATCTAATTTATATACTAATTTTTATATTTAAATTTGACGTTTTTTATTAAAAAACCATTGGGGTTACAGACAGCTTAAGAGGCAAAAGCTAAGCATTCGACCTGTATGTCCATATTTAGCATGGCAAGGCTACCATCGATGCGTCTGGAAATCATTACTTAGTACCCGCAGGGGCATCATTCAATATGAATGCCCACACAGTTTGTGAAATACCCAAATGTATGTATGTATGTCAACTACTCCAAGTGGCACGCAATACTCGTAAGCTTCAAGAGGTAAGAGTAGGAGTAGCATAAAATAAGCGCAATTGGACTTGTGTAGATTCCACTGCGCCACTTTTACTTTCCATAATAAAAATATTACAAAATTAAAACATATTGCAACAGCGATTATGTGAGTTTACAAAAAAAAAACAAAAAACAATAAAGGCAAATAAGAGTTAGTAAAGCTGGTCACGGCGCTCATAAAAGCGCAAGGCGCGCGCAAGCCAACCAGTTCAACTCCGTCCAGCTGGTGATTAGATCACAAGCGCAGATTCGCGATAATAAAACACGAAAGCAAATGAAATGTCGCAATTACCGTTATGATGGCGCTTGCTTTTCTTTTGCTTAATTTGCACTTGGTCATAAATGTGTAGGTAAAGCAAATGCAATATAACGGAAAATATGGAAGCGGCGGAGATTCAAATTCGTAGTTGTTGTAAACATGCAGTGCATGCTATTGAGGGAATGCGAGTAGCATAGGGAAGAATTTGAATCTTGAATTTTTTTTACATTTTTGCAATTTTTTACAAACCCAACTGAAGTATGTATGCGAACATACAGGGTGATCCATTTTTTGCAGAGTACAGAACCTGACCTCTAACCACAGCAAAGTGATGAGTCTTTCCAAAGTAACGGTACCTAGACGGTACCAATTTTACACGATAGAACAACGCTAGACAGGGCACGTTGAGAGTTGCTTTCTTCGAGTAAAAAAAGTTTGGGGTATCTTTAGCTACCAGGGGTTCACTCTTCAATTATCACGTCATCAACAGCAACGCACAATGCAAGAATGCAAATGCAAAACGAAAAAAAAATACTTTGTGCAATCACAGTTAGAGGGCAACCGATATAAACAATCACCAAACAAACGCGAACTCTCAAATAATTAGAAAAAACAAAAGAGCAAAATGCAAAGCTCTACACAAACAACTCTATAAGAGTATTACAGGGTGGGCTATGTAAAATTTGCTTTTTGAATCGGCTATAAAAAAAAAAAACTAATCAATATTTTTTCAAACTTTTTTTTTTATTTTGAAGATTGAACATTGTCATTTATGAATGAAAAATAATATTGTTCAAATGACTGCCACGACTGTCTTTACAGTTGGCCATTCGATCAACCCAATATTTAAGCACATTTTCGATTGTTTGGGCTCCAATTTCATGAATGGCAACTTCGATTTCGTGTTTTAAAGCATCAATCGTCTCTGGATGGTTCGCATAGCATTTGCCCATAACGGCTCCTCACAAAAAATAGTCCAACGGGCTTAAATCACAGCTTCGAGGCGGCCAATTGATATAGGAATTTCGGCTGATTATTCGGTTTTCAAAAACGGTAGCCAAAAGTTCGAGTGTAACTTTGGCAGTGTGACAAGTTGCACCGTCCTGTTGAAACCAAATGTCGTCCATTTCATCCTCTTCAATTTTTGGAAACAACTCGTTGAGCATGTCACGGTAACGCTCGTCATTTACTGTAACCGCGGCTCCTCGCTCATTTACGAAAAAAATGGCCCGATGATGCCGCCAGACCAAAAACCGCACCAAACAGTGACTCGTTGTGGATGCATTTGCTTCTCTACAGTAACGTGTGGATTTTCTGAGCCCCAAATCCGACAATTTTGCTTATTGACGTAGCCACTGATGTGAAAATCAGAAAAGAAGAAGAAGATTCACCACTTTGGAAATAGGTTTTCAATATTTCTCAATTTTGTTCAAGCGTATAGCGTCCCTTTTCGTAAATGTCAAACCTTTAAGTAAATTATAAACACATTTGATATGTCATGTAGATAACGAGCCAAATATCAATGAGCCAGAAAGTAACCCAGTAGAAAGAGATTCAGGCACTCAGCGTGCGCAAAAACCGCCACCAATATACGTACAAAATGCAGAAAATGTGTGTACCCTAACAAATGCATTGAACTCCCTGCCAAATAATAAATTTGAAATAAAAGTTCTTTGCCGAAACGAAATTAAAATCCCACTGAAAGAAACAACACATTACACAAAAATAATACACTTACTAAAACAAAAAAAAAATGTATACATTTAGACCAAAAGAGAAACAAGGGTTTAGAGTATTTTTACGACAGATGCATCACTCGACTCCTATCGAAGACATAAAAAATGAACTTTTTGAGCTAGGTCATGAAACAACAAATATTCACAACGTACAAATTAAAAACGCTTCTGGAATAAAACAACGCCACCGCGTCAAAAAAGAACAATTCCTCAATGTACAAACTGTCAAAGATACGGACATACAAAAAACTACTGTATGGTATATCCAGTCTGCGTTAAATGTGTTGGCAAACACAAGACAAATATGTGTAAAATTAAGAACAAAGCGAAAACAGACTAAATTAAATGTGCTCATTGTGGTGAAAACCACACAGCTAATTATAGAGGCTGCGAAATCTACAAAAAACTCCAAATACAAAGATAACCGACACTACGCAAAAAAGAAATTCATGCTGCGCAAGAACAAGGCAATAATGAACATCACCAGGAAAATCTCGGCACTAATACAAATCAAACCCTTATACGAGGGGTGCCTTTTATATGTCGGGATTAGAGAACAAAAACAAATTTTTATTATCGAAAATCACTTTATTGTTTTTCAAAATATTATCCATGAAGATCTATACACTTTTGCATGCGTTTGAACCAATTGTCGAAGCACTTTTGCCACTCTGAATGAGGTACCTCCAAAACATGCATTCTGAATGCCGCAACCGCTTCTTCAGGTGTCGAAAAACGTTGACCTCTCAGTTTGTTTTTTACGTATGGGAATAAAAAGAGGTCATTCGGTGCCAAGTCAAGACTATACGGCGGATGACCCATTAATTCGATGTTTTGGGTGCTCAAAAATGCAGTTGTTTGAGCCGATGTGTGAGAGCTCGCATTGTCCTGGTGAAGAGTGATCCGTCTTTGGCGATTGGCTATCCTAATTTCTTGGACGACAACTGGCAAACAAATGGTTCTGTACCACTCAGAAATTACTGTTCTGCGTTGTTCTAGTGGTACGGCTGCGACATGTCCAGTTTTTCTGAAAAAAAGGCGACCATTTGCTTGGAAGTGCTTCGTGCGCGAACAACTTTTTTTGGATTTAGCTCATCTTGAAACACCCATACAGTTGACTGCTGTTTACTTTCGGGCTCATACGCGTAAATCCATGATTCATCACCTGTCACGATGTGATAGACGTGTTTCGAAGCCCCGCGATTGTATTTTTTGAGCATTTCCTTCGACCAATCGACACGAGCCTTTTTTTGAGCTATTGACAAATTGTGTGGGATCCAACGCGAACAAATTTTTTTGACAGTCAAATGTTTATGCAATATTGAATGTATGCTAATCCCACTAATGCCTAAGATTGCCTCAATCTCACGATAGGTCACATGACGATCTTGCAATATCAGTTCGCGCACAGCATCAATGGCTTTCGGAACAAGAACTGACTTTGGGCGACCTTCACGAAATTCGTCTTGGAGTCAACTACGACCACGATTGAATTCACCATACCATTGATAAACACTGGTCCTTGATGGAGCTTCATCGCCAAAAAATGAATTAAGTTCATCCATGCAATGTTGCTGAGTTAATCCACGTCGAAAGTTGTAAAAAATAATCGCACGAAAATGTTCACGATTTAATTCCATTTTTGGACCGAGATGAATCTTTTAAGTTACTGTAAACAACACAAATAGCGCTGGTATTCCAAAACGTTCCGAGTACGTAAAGGCCAAAAAATGTCAAACTTTGCGATACAGCTGTCAGTTGCCAGATTGTAGCAACAGAAAATTTAAAAAGTATGGCTTCACATGGTGTCAATGCCGTTATATATTCATTTGAACCGCTAGCTCGTGAATTTCCATTCAAAATATCATTAATTTCAAGCAAAGAACTTCTATATATCCAACATTCCGAGATAACACTTCTTCGAACTTCTTCAAAAAACGGTCGTCGGTCATTGTGCCTAAGACAGAATGAACTTCTTCATACAGCTCTATACACTTTTTCAATTCAAGTCCTTTCGATTCTAATATTTTGATCTTGTCTGCGATGAACATGAAATTAGCTTTTATGAATGCCAAGTCTTGTCGAATATTGGACGCTCTAAACGCTTTTTTGCATCTCGAATACATTCCGAATCTGCATCATTCAAATAATCAACAACCGATTTTACAGCGTCAAATTTGTCAGCATAGTAATCATATACTTGTAGCCAAGTTCCCCATCTAGTGACAATTGGTTCGGGTGGCAGTGGAATGTTCGGATTTGCTTGCTTAAACAGCTGTCGTCGAGCTGCTGACTGTGAAGGAATTTAATGGTTTTTTCAATATAAGAATTTGAACTATAGATAAAAATAGCAATACGTACTTTAACAAGGTAGCCTTTACTTTTGATATCAACAAATTTACTTCATGGAACTCTGAACGAATAAATTCTACCAATCGATGCAACCCATGTGCAAAACATGTAACGTGTAGCATTTTTGGGAATAAAACTTGAAGAGACTTCATTGCCGAAATCATATATGTATGTATGCAGCAGCATCGGTAGTAACGAGCATAACATTTTCATAATGAATTCCTTCAATACAAAAGAAAGGCAAAAAAAAGGTGTTTAGGTAAAGACTTACATACCTTTATGCCATAAAAGTAACAATGATTCAGTAAAAAATGTTGCGATCGTGTTAGCTTTGCATTTGTCTAATTTTTTAACGTTCAACAAATGAGATTTTCCGCGTTCATTTTCATCATCCAATATCCCAAAAACAAAATTCGCAACTGATCTTTTTTCAATATCCGTTGTTTCATCCAGAGTAACCCAAATATGTTTTCCATCAGCGTTTAAACGCAATTTTTCAATCGATTTTTCATACAAATGTGGCACATAATTACGACGAAGTGTACTTTGATCTGGAACTGATTGTGAAGTGTATTTTTCTATGAATTGTACTACACTCGGATGATTCACTTTATTTAAAGGAATGTTGGCTTTGATTAAAGTTTTACGTAAATCCATATTGAATTCCGAAAATTTGGCCCATGTTTCTGTTGATCATTTGATATTAACAATTGGCTCCTTTCACGTTCAGAATTCTGTTTTTTTCTTTTTGAGCATCCTTGTGTTTCACTGAATCAATGTGCTGTTTGACTTGAAATATTTTTTCGCAGAAACCAAACAATTGCAATGTGAACAAAATAAAACTGATTTGTCCGACCGAAAAACATTGGGAAATTGGTTTTTCATACGCACAATAAATTCACCCGGCGTTTCTTTTCTATCTGTTGGCATCTCAACCCAATTTTCAATCAACCGATTACTTCAAATACCATGCAATAACTGAGAAGAATATGATGGAACTTACTGCTTTTACTATGCATTTCATACTAACACAAGTGACGCATAGCACTTGTTGTTGTGCTCTCTTCACAAATCAGAGTAACGAATAATTGCGCCAAACTCATTTCGTAGAAATTTTCGAGTCCCATTTTTATAAACAAATTTGTCGCCTCATTGGAGAAAGCAAATAAAAAAATTTTGATACAGATGGGCGCATAAAATGTTTTAGATCTGTTCTTGAAACGAAAGTTTAGCTGCGAATTGTTTTTATTTATGTTTTGGTTAGAAGAATGATTTAAATTTCTTAAAATTACTCAAAAAATATGCAAACATGCATTTTAAATCGAAATATGCTTTTATGGACGAAACACGCAAAAACGGTGAAGTTCTCAGTTATAGCTGGTGGAAGCAGCATGTCGTGATATAGCCGTGACGCAGCCGCTTGATACAAGGCAGACGCTATTTACAGCCGTCCGTTCAGTATCAGACGTTGCCGCGCTTGATTTTGGCCCGCGGGTAGTATTGTATCCCTGTATATCTACTCAGTTTTCCTCAATCCGCCACCCTTGGAAGCATCTCATGAAAGACCGGCAGCTCAACGCGGAATAAATTTTTATTGGTGTGAAACATCTATAGACTCACTTGTAAACCGAATCGTTGGCGTGGCGACGCTTGCCGTGGCGACGGGTCGCCACGCTATACTAAGGTATACATATATATATTTTATGTGTAGTAGTATGAGAAGTGCTAAACCAATTTCAAAGGAACAACTCACAAATTATGTGGGTTAAAGTGTGTTAGTATGTGTGCCATGTTAGAGAGACAAATGTAGAGTTGCTAAAGAGCGGCAAGTTGGATGCTCGTGAGTGCTTAGTAAATGTTGGTGCGTTATGTGTTTTTGAATGTGTTCGGTAATTTGCTATGTAGATAATAGGAATTCGATTACAGGGAATTCATGGGAAACTGGAAGGCTGGCTAGAGTGGGCACCTTTGAGGCGCGCTCTCTGTGCGAAGAAATGACGAAGGTCAGTGTTTGAGTTGAAAAATATCAAAAGGTCACAGAAAGCAGAGCCACAGCAGAAAGAAGTTTCATTACTCAATTATTTAAACCAATTGGAACTATTTTGCAATGCCAAATTTCTTGCTTTATTAATTCAAAATGAAGAGTGCAAACTTATTTAATAGCAAATTCGAGATATGCCAAATTCGTAATGAGCAAAAGTTGAAATTGAATAAAAAGTTTAAGCCTATGGAGGAAGGCATATTTTAAAGACACATTTTGATTATCATACAAAGTGACACAAAATTAATCATGCTATCGGATTATTTATATTTTTTACAAATAGTGCAGTACGTCAATCATAATTGAAATTTGTGAAGTGTAGAGCTGCTGTATAAAAACAGACAAGCAATGGCGGGCGTTAAGGTCAAAAGTCATCAGTCAATATAATTTCTTTATTTTATTTTATTTAATAATTTTCAAATATTATACAAATCTGGATGATTAATTTTGCGCCACCTGAAAATTCAACAACTCCATCACTCAAAATCATTTTTTTATTTAATATTTTTTTAATTTTATTTAATAATTTTCAAATACAAAACTGGATAATTAATTTTGCAACACCAGAAACGTCAAAAAATTTCATTTGTCAAAGTCATTTATTTATTAAATTTTTTTTAAATTTTATTTAATAATTTTCAAATACAAAACTGGATGATTAATTTTGCGCCACCTGAAAATTCAACAACTCCATCACTCAAAATCATTTTTTTATTTAATATTTTTTTAATTTTATTTAATAATTTTCAAATACAAAACTGGATAATTAATTTTGCGCCACCAGAAACGTCAAAAAATTTCATTACTCAAAATCATTTATTTGTTAAATTTTTTTTAAATTTTATTTAATAATTTTCAAATACAAAACTGGATGATTAATATTGCGCCACCTGAAAATTCAAAAAATTTCAGCACACTTCAAGAAGAATTTCAATTGCAAATCAACAACAATCCAAGGGAATCTACTACCAAATATGGAACAACAATAGATGCTGTATTTATGAGATATCTTGATAATATTTCATCTAATACTTTTGTAACGTACTTTAGTTATCATCGACCACTCGTCACAGTAATACCGGCAGAGGAAACATCGAATATAACTATTACTGAAGTCACAGATGAAAATATTTAAATTGTGGCTTGATATTAACATCGAATTTTGATATCACATGTAAATAAATGTTTATTAAATAAAGTTTTCTGTAAGAAATTCGTAATACTTCATTTTTTCATTAGGCTGTACTTAATTCCTGTAATAATATTATTTTTGATGCATTTACTCGTACTTGTACACACACGATGTTTCACATCTGCCAGGCACCCCATGACGGCTCACATTTTTTTTTTATAGAACAAATTAATTTACCTTTGGTTCATAACCCTTGAATTTCTTAGGCAACAATTTAATTCATCATTCGTAGTATTTTGTTATTTTCTCAAATAACGCAAACAACAAAACGCAATTAGATAACATGGAATACTTGTGCTTTTGCGCTCACGACGTTCAGATGTATGCAAAGGTCGAAAATGAAAAAAAAATAGTGCAATGACTTTATTATTTCCGTACCACAAATAAAATTAGAAAACGACTAAAAATAATGGCTACTTAAACTAATTCCGTTTAACATCGTACAATTTTTATATTTACATACATATGTATGTATGTGTGCATATATGCATGTATGTCTAAACATTTTAAGACTTACATTTCTGTTACAATAATAAAAATTATAAAAGTGATTAGCCGATTACTTTAATTCACTTTCTCGCTAACAAATTGAGCCAATTAAGAAATTATGTACATACATCTGTTTGTATGCATTTATGTAATTATTTGTAATACATATGTAAATATGTACATTCATTAGCGAGTATTTTAATTTCTCTTTAAGTGTTAATATTATAATTTTTGGTTAGGGTTTGGCTTGGTGGGTTTGAGTGATTACTATAGCATCTATACCTATGCCCAGGGGGGAGTTACTTGTGAATTAGCTTTTTTAAGATTTGTTCATTTCGGTAGGTAGGTGAAATGGTTGAAGTGCCAGTCTAGCAGTCCCCTAAGTGCCGTTTTGATACCATTATGAGATCTCCAACAGGCATATATCTTCATCCAGGGACAGCTGTTGATATAATGGAGAAGATTGATGGGACTTAGATTGGCGCACTGCCCCAGGTCGTCGGAAAAAGGAGCATTCACTGACCTTCATCGCCTAGCTGCCAAACCCAGACATTTACAGCGAAAGTGCTCAACAGTCTCCTTCTCTGGAAGGTCCCCACAGCTTCTGCAATGGGGGTTAAATGGTAACCCTAGCTTTTCCGCGTGTGTGCCAAACGTCCAGTGACCGGTAAACATAGCTACAAGCTATTAGAAATTGAATTGCGAGGAGTCCAAGGGACTTTCTGAGTCCTTCGTATACTGTACTGAAGCCAAAGGGTTTTCGAAATGGCACATGAAGAAATGGAGTTTCCTCTCTTCATTGAGCTTTCCTGAGACATAATTTGTGCTGTTCCCTTTAACAATTGTAAAGGGGATGCCGATGACCGGTTAGGAGGTCTCTGAGGCCAATTCAGTTCCCTTCCTGGCAAGCTAATCGGCAATTTCATTTCCTTCTATGTTCCTATGTACTGGAACCCAGATCAGAGAAATGTTACCTGGACACCCAACAGATTTGCTGTCCTCTTTGCAGGAGTTTATTAGTTTTGCTCTGCACCATGGCGTCGTCAGAGCCTTGATCGCGGCTTGACTATCGGGGAAAATGTTAATATCTCCCTCGCTCCCGCGTTCCCTAAGCAAGCATTTTGCATGCCTACAGGATCGCAAAGACTTCTGCTTGAAAAACACTAGCAGTGTTCGGCAGTTTAAAGGAGCTGGATAAACTGGCTGATTTAGAGAGAACTCCCGCTCCGACTCCCGATTCCAACTTGGAACTGTCAGCGAAGACAGAGGTGTAAGCTTCGATGCAGATTTTCCCCTCGATCCAATCCTGCCTATTTGGAAATAATGCCCTAGCACGAGCCTCAAACTCTAGTTTGCGGATAGAGAGAGCTGTTCGATGTTCGGAGAAATATGCTGTTAATTGCCCAAAAATGCTACCATGTCCCTTGAGAGATTGCTTCCAGAGGCCAACCTCTTTTAACCTGATAGCACTTTGAACTACGATGGAAAGAGCGTAAAAGTCGATGGGAAGTAAGTGCAAAACGACATTCAGGGCATCACTGGGGCAAATTTTACATGCTCCGGCATGCAGTTCATGCCAATGCATGCAGTCCTGTACACCCTCTCCAGTTTAGTGATATTCCGAAGAGCTTCCCACCGAACCAGGCATAGATACGTTAAAATTGGCAAAAACACTGAATTGTACATCCACAGCCGACCTATGGCTTGAGTCCTCATTTTGTGTTCATTTGGGGATAATAAATAATAAACTAAATTCTAATACTTAGGGAGTACAAAATATCACTATTCTGTAATAAAAAATTATCGGAGACGCATTCATTTTATTTTGATATCACATCTAGAAGCTGTTTTAAGGAGCTTACTGGAAGCAAACATGAGCGTTTCTGTCGAACTCGAGTACCTTGGCTCAAATGGGGGAATAAAAACATGTTCGCAGAAAATTGAAGCCATTCAAAGCTTTCCACCCCAACAACATTAAGAGGCCTTCGTTCCTTTTTAGGAATGACCGGCTACTACAGATGTTTTGTTCGCGACTATGCGAAAATTGCCAAACCGTTAACAAGTATCCTCAGAGGAGAATTTGGTAAGGTATCGGCCTCACAATCAAAAAAAAATTAAGATCTCATTTGATCAAAACCAAACAATGCATTTAATAAGCTAAAAAGTATACTTACATCTGAAGATGTAATGCTGGCCTATCCTGACTTTAGGAAAGCTTTTGACCTAACTACAGATGCTTCTTCACATGCTCTTGGGGCTGTGCTTGCTCAAGGGTGGAGACCGATTACAATGATTTCGAGGACGCTCGATAAAAAGGAAGAGGATTTTGCCACAAATAAGCGAGAACTTTTGGCCATTGTATGGGCATTAAAAGCCTTACGCATTATTTATATGGAGCTAAAGAAATAAACAGTTTACGGATCATCAACCCCTAACCTTCGCAGTGTCGGATTGCAACCCGAACCCGAAAATAAAGAGATGGAAAGCCTTTATAGAGGGTTATAATGCGAAACTGCACTACAAACCAGGAAAAGATAATTTGGTGGCAAATGCTCTGTCACGACAATTCATAAACTGCCTAGATCCTGAGCCTGAATCAGATGCCGTCACTATCCACAGCGAGGAGTCACTTACCTATACAATAGAAACCGTGTCAAAACAAGTAAATGTGTATAGAAATCAATTCATTTTAGAATCTGGAAATCACCCGTCCAAGAGAACATTTATCATTTTCGGAAACAAATTACGGCATCACCTTATATTTCCTGACAACGAAACTTTGTTTAAAGTGTTATTAAAGGCGGTAAAGACGGATGTGGTTAATGGCCTCTATTGTGAGCTACCTTTGTTGGCTCAGATTCAGGACCAACTAGTGAAAATGTTTCCTCATACCACATTTCGTCACACATCAAAGTTCGTAACTGATATATTTGATCCTAACGAACAAATGGAGATAATTACACAAGAGCATGACAGAGCTCACCGCGCTTCACAGGAAAATGTGAAGCAGATATTGAATGATTATTTTTTTCCAAGAATGGAGAAAAAGGCTAAGGAAATAGCGTCAAATTGCAGAATTTGCGTAAAAGCTAAATACGATAGGCACCCAGTAAAACATCCCATAGGAGAAACACCAATACCGAGTTTTCCCGGCGAAATACTTCATATTGACATTTTTTCGCCCAATGCTACCTATTTTCTTACATGCGTCGACAAGCTATCAAAGTTTGCGGTTGTACAGTACATTCCGTCACGAACTATAGTTGACATTAAAGGGGTGGTAGGGTTTAGCGCTAAAAAAAAAACACTTTTTTTTTGAATTTTTTACAGAAATATGGCTTAAGATACTTTAATAAAATCAATTGCATGTTATTGTACATCTTTTCAATAAGTTTTTAAAAAATATTAATAATAAAATATTGACAAATAAGCCCATGACAGAGTTTTTTTTGGAGATATGTTTTTCGAGAGGTGCTCTGCGGTGCCAATCGGCATTCGTCGTAGAATCATCTGAAACTAAAAAAGTCGAATTTTTCAGTTAAAGTATGACGTAATGCTCCCCCCCCCCCCCATTAATAAAAATTTTTTTTTTTCATTTTTGTAGTTTTGGTGGCAAAAAAACGTAAAACGAGCATTTTTGGCGAAAAATTTCGCCATATTTGTAAGTGAAAAACAACCTTAAAAAAAGAAAAATAAAAAAAAAACAGTGGGGGGGGGGGGGGAGGTATTTTTGATTTAGAAAACGTGTGCCAAATTTGAAAAGAATCGGTTGAATAGTTTCGGAGTTGTGATTGGCACCGACTTTTAAGAAGTCGTTTCGGGAAAAACGCGTTTGAAAAAATGACTCTGAAAAATTATCGATGCTCCGCATTCGAGGTAGAGTGCCTACAAAGGCTATAACTTTGAGAGTTCTGCTCCGATCCACTTAAAATTTTGACACAACATTCTTGAAATGATTTACTATAAGATGAGTGAAGAAAAAAAATTTCGATTTTGTGACCCTACCCCCTCCCCCCTTAAACCACATATCTTACAACGAAAAGTCGCTTAATTCAAATACTATTAGATCTTGTCTTAGAGACTTTTTCAATATCGAAATAGTAAATGCACCTCCGCTCCATAGTATTTCAAATGCACAGGTTGAGAGATTTCATAGTACTATAGGAGAAATAGCTAGATGTTTGAAATTAGAAAAAGGAATTGAAGATACAACAGATTTAATTTTGCTAGCCACAGTCGAATGTAACAGAAGTATCCACTAGGTGACAGGGCAGAAACCTCTGGATGTCTTCCATTCACGAGTAGGAGAAATGCGAGAAACCAAAAAAAAGGGCCGAAAAAGCACAAGAGGCAGCTTTGAGAATCTATAACAAAAATAGATCTGCAAGGACCTTTTCAGTAAGAGAAAAGGTTCATATCAAATCAAATAAACGTTTGGGAAACAAACTCACGCCCTTGTATGTGGAGGGCGTTGTTCAGGAGGATTTGGGATCCTCAATCATAGTTAACGGGAGAATTGTCCATAAGGATAATATTCGATAATATAAATTAGTCTACCTAAGTAATTCATTGTAGTTCTATACCATTTTTTAAGTATAAACTCATAATTACAAAAGCAGGTTGCAAATCTAACAAATACAGTAAATAAAATTGTGAATGTAGAGAAGCTAGAACAAATAGACACCGGACATCTGTACGAAATTCTTCTTGCCAGAAATAGGGCTATTATAAATGACCTGGACAATATAATTCTGTCAATTGCTTTAGCACAATTAGGATTATTAAAACCAATTATTTTAGACAACGTCGAAATAGATTCAATTCTTAAAAACGAGTCCCTCAACAATTTAACTGTAACTGATTTGCTGTTAGTTTCTAAGCTTAAAGTTTTTCATGATAATAATCTATTTCATTTCTTAGTTAAGTATCCTAGACCTAACATTATTTGTAAGAAAAAAAGTATGCTACCGGTAGCACACAACAACAAAATGCTATCCTTACGAGAAAACGCCGTAGCGGTATGTGGAAAAGATATATTCTCTTTAGATGGCTGCGCAGGATCTGTAATGAAATTTTGTAGAAAATCGACCTTTATGACATGTGCTCAACAATTAATGGCCAGCACAATAGCAAAATGAAGGAAAACATACGGGCAGATAGATCCTATTCAGGAAATCGATGATGGGCTGATTGTTATAAACGATCATAGCCTGACCTCTGATAACGAAACTATTTTGCGAACGAGGGACACTTTTAGTGACATTCTTGGATAAGGCGAGTGTAAATGGGACATTGTTCCAGAATCGAAATACCCTTCAAAAAAGGGCGGCGGAAATTCCTTGGACCACTCAAATAAACATAACGGGCAATAACGATATTATGAGCATACCATACTTGCGACACCGTGAAATAGAAAATCGACAATTGATGAACAATTTTGCTATCGGATGCAAAACAGGGTTAACAGCCATGTCAATGATCCTAATAATATTTGTTACTACCGTCGGCATAATTCTACTCGCAACTGTCATTAAGAAGCAAAGGGGGCAAGCAGCAATAGGAAAAGTGGTAGAAAATTTAGCGCGAACACCAATTGGAAGGTCCGGGGACGTCCCTCACTTAGGAGGGGAGAAGTTAACACAAAATGCTTAGCCACTAAACTCTCACCAAAGTGTTGCGCGTGGCCTAAGTCAGCGCGATCGTTCGTCTTACAAAGAGGATCATCTTACAATCAGCCATAAAAGTCATACGAAAAACTTGCGCGTGGCCTGAGTCAGCAATTCGTAGTCTTGTGTTAGTTCTTACCTAATGCAAGCAGTAGGGCAGCGGAGCGAGCTTCTGCAGTGCAGCGGGCGTCGGTAGCGTGGCTTCGGTAGTATAAGTAGGGGTTATTTTTATTGTAAGAATCAGTATTAAGTTGGATATGTAACACGCCAGAAGTGAAAATAAATATTTTGCCTGCAGAGTGGCGACCGCTATTAGAAAAAATGTTTTTCTTAATTTTGGTGTTTCACCGAGATTCGAACCTACGTTCGCTCTGTGAATTCCGAATGGTAGTCACGCTCCAACTCATTCGGCTACGGCGGCCGCCACTCATTCGCAAACATTTTTACCACACCAAATTTTATACGTAATGGAGGTAAACAAATTAAATAATCCTCTTGCCTCGCATCGCTTTGGCTGCTTTACCAATAGCTATCGAAATTACCTGGATGCCAGAGAGAAAACCCACTACTTTTAAGTCATAACAGGCCCGTGCTCTAAGTCGTGCTCTTCATTTTACCTCATCCAATATAATCAATGTTGCTCACTGAAAATAAATTGCCAGCACAATATTCATGGGCATCAGAAGGTTGAAGAATCGTATCAAATAACAAAATATTTAGAACAAATGAGAGGATTTCATGTCGAAAATTTAATCTTTGTAAATGTGATGGAAATTTTTAATTTTTTTCGGGTAGCAGTTATTAATAAATAAATAATAAGGTTTTAATAAGTTTTATCGTACCCCTACTTAGGGGAGATTACCGAGGTTAGGCCATCCGAAGTAAAATTATGAGAGTAACTTCGACTGTAACGTCAACGGGTACTCGGCAGCAGAATTTTGTCCGCTCATTTCACATCTATTCACATACTCATCCAAACAGTTGTTAAACGAAGTAAAGGAGTAATGGCGGTGTTGATTTTTTTCGTTTACCTCCGATCCAATCTCAGAGATTTGGTAAACAAACGACTGTCATGACTCGGTTTACGTCAGCCAATCAGCTGCTTCCTTCCGCTGAGAGTCGATTAATGGTCTGATCTTGGCCACACCTCTGCATTCTGTACAACGTGTCCCTACTGGCAATCAAAGTGGCGCTCACTTATTGAGCTTATTTTTAATGGAAATATATGAAACAATTTCTGAGCCACCCTATTAAGCTCCAAACACAATTTTTTGACACGCGTTTTTATGAAAAATATACTGTTGTAAAGGATTGGACGAATGCTATGACATAGTAAATGGAAGTCTTGCATTCACAATTTTTACTTCGTAGAAAATTTTTTTTATTTTCAAAAATGTAAGTCATCAAAATATTCAATTCGTGAATTTATAAACAAACCAGATATGGCTATTTAAATTATTGTTGCAATTCTAATTTCATGTACATAAATAAACTTGCAAATAGGGAGTGGTGGTTGGGATCGGCCCTAATTTACATGCTTACATACATAGTTACATGCATACATAAGCATGTACATATGTGAGCGCTGATACTTGATTTCCCCAACCGCGGTCGTCTCTGATTCGCGTCTTCAAATTCATACATGTGCATGTATGTACATACACATACATACAACGTATATCAAAAGATGGCAAATTTATAGACACAAATAATAATAAACAATTGTCACAATCGTTATTTGCTACAATTTACGATTTACGGTTAAAAAGTTGTTTCTTCTGCCGCATTATTAATGAAACACAAACTACTTTTCTTTGTCCTTATTGTTACGTCAGATTACACAGCAGTTTTGTACACAAATTCAATGAAACGAAAACTTTTACTCCTACGGACCGTAATATTTTTATCCTCATGACATGTCTACAAGTTATACAACTTTCACGATCGATTCACTTTGATACAATGCGAGGAACCGCCAGTTTATCCTACAACAAATGCTCTGAAAGCAAACTCTTTGGGCTGGAAAATGGGTAAATGAAAAATATAAAAATTTGCAACACTCCGGGTTTAATTTACCAAAAAATCGCCATCACAGGAAACGGTCTATGAAATTGAAATGGCAAAGCGCTGCCAAGTAGAAGATTCCGCATTCGAAACTTGAAAGGTCTTCAAGCGCGTGAACTAAAGCTACCATTTTTTGGCAAACTTTCGAACACTACTTTTCATTTATATTCTTTTTTAACAGTTATCGGAGCAAAGTAAGCGTAACCTTTAAATGTATGGCGTCTATAACCTCTATAGTTTTTCTGTATAAGTTTTCATTTATTTT
This sequence comes from Anastrepha ludens, assembly GCF_028408465.1. Classification (NCBI taxonomy): domain Eukaryota; kingdom Metazoa; phylum Arthropoda; class Insecta; order Diptera; family Tephritidae; genus Anastrepha; species Anastrepha ludens. Next base: position 107,226,464 of record NC_071499.1, read on the forward strand.
CGTAAAAAATTGCTCATATTTCAATTGCATTTTGCCAGTTTTAGTCAATTTAATTTGCATACAGTGACTCAAAGCTTATTTGATGCAGCCAAAAAAATTATTAAAATATCAAATATATTTTTGATGGTGTTTCCATTACAGAAAACAATCTTATATTTTTTTTATTGTTAAATAACATATTTCATTTAATAAAAACATAACACAAAATGATTGTTCATAAGAAATATATGGCAAATTAAAATAATTCAGTTACAGGTTTGAGGTTTCAACTTAAATGATGCTCTAAATTAAAAGTATTCAAAATATATAAACGCATTAATATTTCAATTTAGTGATTACGGCTAATACTTAGTTTTTTTTATTTTTTATTTTGTTATTCCTACATTAATCATACATCTGTCATACTGGCATCTAGTACATTTTTTAACAATTAGTTAGGAAAATTATTAAATATATTTCATCATGGTCAGTGCCAAGACGAATGCAGCGATTACATTTTAGGAAAGAATTACATTTTAAATAGAAGAGTTATTTTAGCATACGAGAATTAATATTTATTTTAATAGGTCAATTGGTCGGCTTCTCTTCAGACGTCGTAAAGTTCTTCTTTCAAGTTGTGAGAGTGTATTGACCTCTCTATTTTTGTGCTGGTTTATTTCGTTAAAATACCTTGTTGATATCGCTTTTATTTCTTCGTCGATTAATGGTGTATTGAACGTAGTATGGATGTCATCATTTTTTGTGTACCTGTCGGACATTGTTAATATATTATACGTAAAATTTCACGGTGTGACAAAAAAAAAAATTAAATATACTTTTATGGAGACCTAGCACGATTTGTGGCTATAGAAAAACTAAAAAAATGGTATAGGAGAAATTTCCAATACACCCCCAAAATCTCATTTTATGGCCATAAAACCGTTTTTCAGTAGGTTGATGTGAACAATCCCTTCTAACTTCGCCAATTTCCATCCGATTTCCAATTTGTTTTTTTAGTTCGAAAGAACAAAAACAAGCCTTTTTGACAGTGTGTTGACAATTTTTCTGAAATGACAACTGACGAGACTGTAGACGGAAGTATTCGGAATTTTTTTATTTTTTCTCTATTTTTTCAACTTTGACATCATTTTTGCGATATTATCCGATACTGAGGATGTTTTCTAGTACACTACTGTTATAGTAAATTTAATTCTGCGTCGAATGAGCTATATTTGACTGTAATTGAATGAAAATTAATAGAGTTGTGTGAGTTTTAAGATTTTTTTTTTTTTTTACTAATTTGGTATGTAGGCATCGAAGCATGAAAATGATAACAAGTATCATTATAAACACATAATATTTATTGGAGTATTGTGCAGTGCAGCACTGTGCGGTATGGTACGGTGCGGTACGGTGCAGTACACAACGGAACTGGTTCCAAACTTAAAAATGCATTGGAAACGGCCCTTTGGAGTTTAGTATGGTACGGTACATTTGTCATTCTCTTCATCAGTTTTGAATACTTCTCTGTAAGAAATTCGATCATCATCATTCATCTGAAGTTGTCACCAACTTAATTCCATTGTTTAAATCGAGAAGCGAGCGTTTCAGATTGTCATCCCGATAGAAGTAAATCACGAGAAAGATCCTGAAAGTCGGAATTTGATACAATGTGTCGTTCTGAAGACTTAGAACCAGACGGAAAGTACTCTTCATCATCAGGTTTATTGTTATCAGTTTGATCATCATCAGCAATGAGTTGAACTTCCTTCAGTTCATAACTTGCAGTTGAGTCATATCGTCCAAGACTACGGGTTTCTTAACAGTTGCAACATCAGCATACTTTATGTGCTTTCGAGCTTTATCATGATGACCGTTTACGTACGTTTTATAAAAATAACAATCATCTGGCTTATGATAAGGCTGATTATGCCACATCATCGGAAAATATTGAGAAATTCGACTTTTCTGGCAACGTTTTGATTTATATCTCTTGAATTTCAATGAAACAAACAATAAATCTTTGACGTTTTAATAAGGTTAAATTATAATAACAAACTTCTTTTGTTAATCAATGTACAGTGTGAACTTTGGTACACTTGGGAGCTTTTCCATATTTCTATTAAAAAAAAATGTGCTATAATATGTCAGATATTTTCGTAAGTTCTAACCAGTTCTGTTGTATGCAGTACTGTGTACTCTTATGTACACATATACACTCCAATAAATATTACGTATCTATAATAATGCATCAAAACACGTCCTTATTCCCATTTAGCGTAAGTTATACCTACATACCAAATTAGTAAAAAAAAAAACAAATAAAATCTTAAAACTCACACAACTCTTTTAATTTTAATTCAATTACAGCCAAATATAGCTCATTCGACGCAAAATTAAATTTACTATAACAGTAGTGTACTAAAAAACATCCTCAATATCGGATAATATCGTAAAAATTATGTCAAAGTTGAAAAAATAGAGAAAAAATAAAAAAATTCCAAATACTTCCGTCTACAGTCTCGTCAGTTGTCATTTCAGAAAAATTGTCAACACACTGTCAAAAAGGCTTGTTTTTGTTCTTTCGAACTAAAAAAACAAATTGGAAATCGGATGGAAATTGGCGAAGTTAGGAGGGATTGTTCACATTAACCTACTGGAAAACGGTTTTATGGCCATAAAACGAGATTTTGGGGGTGTATTGGAAATTTCTCCTATACCATGTTTCTTAGTTTTACCATACCTACAAGTTGTACTAGGTCTCTATAAAAGTATATTTTCATTGTCGCACAGTGTTTTTGATTGTTGTCGCTGTACTTTGTTTATGTGAGTTCTTTTTGCAGTTCCCCCCACACTTGAAGTCCGTAGGTCCAGATTGGTTTAATGGCCGCCTTGTATACTAAAAGTTTGTTGGAAATATTGAGCTTAGAATTTCTGCCTATTAGCCAATGCAACTGTCAAAATTTGTCCTTTATTTGTTTTATTTTCTTTTTGATATGATCTTTCCAAGTTAGTTTTGAGTCCAGATGGATTCCAAGATATTTTGCAGGTGTTTCAATTTGTATATTTTTATTGTTGAGCTTAATCGGCATAGCAGCAATCTCTGTTCTTGTCGTAAATATTACTTGTACAGATTTGTCCTCATTTACTTTTAAACTCCATTTGTCAAACCACTTCTTTACATTGTTGGTGTACATCTGTAATTTTGTTGTTGCGGTTGAGAGGTTTTTGTCAGATGACAATAAAATAGTGTCGTCTGCGAATGTTGCTATAGTAGAATTAGTGTCGTCTGGGAGGAGTATGTCAGAGGTAAATAAGACATATAGCAGTGGTCCTAGAACGCTGCCTTGAGGAACTCCTGCTATTATTGGATGTATATGTGAGTATTTGTCATTGTATTTAATGTAGAAACATCGGTCAGTAAGGTAGCTTTTGATAATTAAATACTAGTCGAGTGGTAATATTGTCCTAATTTTATGGAAGAGGTCTTTGTGCCAAACTTTGTCAAAAGCTTTTGCGACGTCCAAAAATACAGCAACGCAGTATCGTTTATTTTCCATGTCTGAACATATTTTTTGTGTAACTCGATGTATTTGTTGGATAGTTGAGTGTTTTTTTCGAAAACCGAATTGATGATTTGGAATGATGTTTTTCGTGTCAAGTATTGGGGTAATTCTGTCATGTAAAAGTTTTTCTGCAATTTTAGATATAGTCGGAAGTAGGCTTATAGGTCGATATGAAGTTAAGGCTGTTGGGTTTTTACCCGGCTTTGGTAGCGCAATGATTTCTGCGACTTTCCATACTTTTGGGAAGTATTGTAAGCGAAACATTGCATTAAATACATTTCTAAGAAATAGGTAAGCCTCAATTGGTAGCTCCGTAAGTGCTTTGCCTGTCAGCATATCATATCCGGGTGCTTTTTTATGTTTAATTCGAGTTTTGATGCATAATATCACTTCTTGTGTGCTTGTTTTTCTTATTTTTGTGATGGTATCAGTATTAACATTACTAATCGTGTCAATTTGTTTATGTTCATCGTTTGATATGACATTTTCAAAATAATTTCCCAATGTCGCTGCTTTGTTGTCATCTTTTCTTAGTGGGTTTTCGGTTTTTTTGTACAATGCCACAAGGAATAATTTGTGTCATGTGTAGGAGTTAAATTTTTTAGATATTTAGTGGGGTATCACTTTTGATTCAGAACAGTTTTTAATCGGGAATTCATGATTCTATAAGTTTTGCTGTATAATCGGAACTAATTTTATCCCATTCTTCCTATAGTGCCCCTTTCAGATGAGAAGCATTAGAAAGATTGTGGTTTATTATTTTATATACCAGACGTATGCTTGGGATCATTATCTTGGTAGAACCTAAACGAATCCCTAATGCCCATTTTATCCGCACTTTGTACTAAATTATCTTTTAGCAGATCCAGATACATCTCTTTATTCATGTTTCCTTCGATAAATGTGAAATTTCCGACGCCTGAATAGGACAAGCAACCCCATACCAACACACTGCCCCCGCCGTATTTAACTGTAGAGCGCAAATTATATGGTTGAAGCGCGGTATTTGGGGTTTTTCCAAACGCAGGACTTCCCGTGAGACCTATAAAGGTTAAATTTGCTGTCTTTGTTCAAATGTTGTCAGCAAAACTCTATTCTTTGTTTTCTATTACGAGCGTTAATCAACGGCTGCCCGATCCTTCCATGAAAGTTTTCTACGCGCAGAACTCTACGAACAGTTTCAGGGTTACAGATTTTGCTTAAGTGTTTTTCGACTTCGTTCGTTAATTTTGGAGCGCTTAAATCGGGGTTTTCTTTAACTTTGCGAACAATCCACCTCTTATCTGCATCATTAAATATTTTTATTGGCGCAGATCTGCCCTTATCTGCTATCCTGTTTTCGTGGTGAAACCTTTCTACATATATTGTGCTGGACAGTTGAGGAACTAATAGCAACAATTTCTGGAATTTTTCGTTGGCTTTTGTCTTCTTTATAATGACGAATAACGTCTTTCCTGTTTTCAAGTGAAGTCCGTTTCCCATTTTAAAAAACTTTTAATTTCTTCTACTTTTCTTTACAAAATTTTTTTGAGAATGGCTTAGGACGCTAAGGTAAACAGAAAAAAAAAATACATTTCACCGTTATTGCTTTTTTTTTTAATATAAAATACACTGCATCTTTCAAAGCTGTGCGCATGTTTCGAAGAGAAAACTATTTGTTTCTATATTTTTTCAGCAAGCTCTGTTTTTGTTGTTGTTCTTTCTGCAGTACTAAACAGTACAAACCTATCTCAGTGCAAGTCGTATACAATTTTTTTATAAATTTTTCGTTTTTCTATAAAAGTATTATCTGCATCAAACAAGCTGCGAGTCACTGTATGTGTTATTTAATTGCAATACAGAAATCCTATTATTTATTAAAACACCCTGCTCACACCAATAAAGCCTAAAAGTATGCAGTAGAATATTCCCGTTGCCACGTCGGTATGTATGTATGTACCTAGAAACCAATGGAAAAGCAAAGCAAACATTTGGCTATGCCTCTAGCACTGGGTCGAGGGCATGCAACTAAAAGGAAGTTGGGACAAAACAAATCTACAACAAATTAGCTTCTTTGAAATAAGTTGGCAATTTTGCTAGTTGCACAATAGCAGCAATGATTTACTTATTATTTATTTAAATACAAAATATTTTTGTTCGTCGTTAGCGGAGTGTGCAAAAATCTGGTCAACTGAGAGACAACATGCAAAATTTCAATTAATTAGCTCAAAGACTTCAGCAGGCGCATACGGCCTTTTCATTGCTTACTACCATTTCATTGCTTTATTATTATATTAATCGTCATTAGCAAAACCTTATATAATAGGCTAGACAGACGGTGGCGTTAATCGGGATTAACGACTTAATGCGAAATGGTCTCAGGAATTAAGTGCAACTAATGTGGATTGATAGAAGTCCACGCAAGTGGGAAAAGTTACTGATCGCCATTCACTTGGGAGTGACCAGGATGATTCTTCTGTATATGGTTCAAGCAGCTCACAACGTCCGGGATTAGTCCACGTATCCTCTGGGTAGCTTCCGAATACCTGTTCGGGAGTGAGCTAACGTGAGAAGGCGAAGCATTCCACAGCACAGCAACAAAGCCTCGGATGAGAACTACCTTCACTGATGACGACCCCCGGCTGGCTGATGTCTTCGTGAGAGTAGAGGCCATAGGACCTTGCGACGTCTACTACAGCTGCCATGTAACGGAGCGCAAATTCGGTGTGGGATTTGTTGTGGGAGAGAGACTTCGTCGCCAAGTACTGCCGTTCACTCCGGTGGACGAGTGTCTGGCAATAATCGGCATTAAAGCGCGATTTTTTAACATCTCGCTAATTTGCGTCCACGCCCCGACGGAAGAGAAGGACGCTGCGACCCAAGATTCCTTCCATGAGCGCTTGGAACGTTCCTATGAGCGCTGCCCCCGCCGCGACATAAAATTCGTGCTTGGCGACTGCAACGCCAGGGTGGGCAAGGAGGGAATTTTTGGTCCCACAGTCGGAAAATTCAGCCTGCACAACGAAACATCCGGTAACGGACAGAGGCTGATCGACTTCGCCGGGGCCCGAAACATGGTAGTCTGCAACACCAGATTCCAGCATAAAAAGATCCACCAAGCTACGTGGCTGTCGCCTGATCGAAAAACGCGAAACCAGATCGATCACGTTGTGATAGATGGAAGACTCGCTTCTAGTGTATTAGATGTACGTACGATTCGAGGGCCCAACATCCACTCGGATCACTACCTTGTTGCAGCCAAACTGCGCACACGCCTCTGTGCAGCAAAAAACATACATCTACCTACGCAAAGAATGTTCGACATCGAAAAGCCGCAATCACAACAGACAGCCAGAAGATTTGCCACTCGACTCTCACTCCTGCTCTCAGAGAGTACTGCCCAACAAACCGGCATGCATGAGCAATGGAGCAACATTTCTCGTTCTCTACGTACCGTCGCCGAAGAAGAAATCGGATACCGGCGAGCCCGAAAAAACAATTGGTACGACGAGGAATGTCATGCTGCCGCAGAAAGAAAGGATGCCGCCTATAGAGCCACGCTGCGATCGGGCGCAATGCGAGCCATGTGGGATCGCTACAGAGAGCTAAAAAAGGAAGAGAGACGTATTAACCGAAAGAAGAAACGATGGACCGAAATACGTGAGTGCGAAGAGCTTGAGATGCTGGCCAACAGGAACAACGCCCGAAAATTCTACCAGAAAGTTCGGCGGCTTACAGAAGATTTTAAGAGGCGTTTTCCTGTAAGAACAAAGACGGCGAACTGGTGACTGACATCCAGAGCAATCTTAAATTATGGAGGGAACACCTTTCGAGCCTGTTAAACAGTGATAGCTGCGCATGTCACAGAGAGTGTGAACATCCCGATACCCCAATCGTCGACGATGGAATTAACGTTACGCTACCCGCCCATGACGAGGTGAGAATAGCGATAACGCGGCTAAAGAACAACAAAGCTGCGGGTTCCGACGGACTGCCGGCTGAGCTATTGAAACATGGCGACGAGGAGCTGGTAAGGTGCATGCATCAGCTCCTATGCAAAATATGGTCGGATGAGAGCATGCCTGCCGATTGGAATTTAAGTGTGCTCTGCCCAATCCATAAAAAGGGTGATCCTGCAATCTGTGCCAATTAACGCGGGATTAGTCTTCTAAATATCGCCTATAAGGTTCTAGCTAGCGTATTGTATGAAAGGCTGAAGCCCATCGTCAACCAACTGATTGGACCTTATCAGTGTGGCTTTAGACCTGGAAAGTCTACCATCGACCAAATATTCACAATACGCCAAATCTTGGAAAAGACCCATGAAAGGAGAATCGACACACACCATCTTTTCGTCGACTTCAAAGCTGCATTCGACAGTGCGGAAAGGAGTTACCTGTATGCCGCGATGTCTGAATTTGGTATCCCCACAAAACTAATACGGCTATGTAAGATAACGTTGCTCAACATCAGCATCGCTGTCAGAATTGGGAAAGACCTCTCCGAGCCGTTTGATACCAAACGAGGTTTCAGACAGGGTGACTCGCTGTCGTGTGACTTCTTTAACCTGATGTTGGAGAGCATCGTACGAGCCGCAGAACTTAATGGCTCAGGCACAATTTTTATAAGAACGTACAATTGCTGGCGTATGCCGCTGATATTGACATCATCGGCCTTAACAACCGCGCTGTTAGTTCTGCCTTCTCCAAACTGGATAAAGAGGCAACGCGAATGGGTCTGGTGGTGAACGAGGACAAAACGAAGTACCTCCTGTCTTCAAACGAACAGTCGGCGCACTCGCGTATCGGCACCCACGTCACTGTTGACAGTTATAATTTCGAGGTTGTAAAAGATTTCGTTTATTTAGGAACCAGCATTAACACCGATAACAATGCCAGCCTTGAAATCCAACGTAGAATCTCTCTTGTCAACAAGTGCTACTTTGGACTAAGTAGGCAACTGAGCAGTAAAGTCCTCTCTCGACGAACAAAACTAACACTCTACAAGGCTCTCATCATGCCCGTCCTAACGTATGGCGCAAATATTGTCCATCTGCCTGAAATCAATCGAAAAAAACTTTAAAAGTATTTAAATTTCATGAAATCTTTAAGAGTAACAACAAATTTAAAGATTATACTAAATTTGCGTATTATTTATACGCAGTTATGACTTTCAAAAAAATTGCATTTTTGTAATGTACATACATATATTCAAAAGTATACGCACGAAATTTGAAGTAGATCTAAGCAATACCTTCGGAGTTATACCTAAATATGTAGAGATGCCTCGGCACGTTTTAAGGTAGGTATTGAAACTTTAAACGTGTTTTTTTCAAAACGGCATTTTTCAGGTCGGTGTACACGATATCTCAAAAACGGATTGTTTGATCGGTCAACCGTTTTAACTCAATCTTTAAAGATACATTTTCTAGTAGTTAATCGTTCCTTTTGTAAATCTGATACTTATTTTCCATTTTATAATCAATTTACGGCCAAATTTTAACGTAAAAATCGAAATCATTTCTTTTAAAAGCTGCCATTTTGTGAAAATTCACTATTTTGATTAGCCGAACGATTAATTATTAGATAATCTAATATATTAACAAATTGTTTGGTTTTTTGATTTCAGATAATCCAATCCTTAGTTACGATGTACACCGTAAATCGTCTTTTTTAAAGGAGGTTCCAGAAATCGCCTGCAGCGCGCTCTATAATCAACATTTTCATAAATAAAAAATTTTGTTACGTTCTTGAAGGATGCTTTTATAACCGCCAAAAATTTTCAAATTAAAATATTCTGAAGTTTCTTCAGGATAAATCCTTGACAACCCGTCTTTTATTTGCTTCATAACTGCGTATAACCCCTTAAGTCGTATTGAAACGTTTCTATATTAATTTTTACTTAGTTTTTCAACTGAGCCATAACTGGTAATTTTCGCCCCATGGTAAACGAATAATGCTGATGCAGAGTAGGATGCCCAATTCGTTATTGGTCTAACGCTAATATTGAGGCCAGAAATTGATATTTCGTAGAACATTGCAATGTTCAAAATATTAGGTGGTAGCAATGAAAGGAGATAGATGACGAAATACTTCAGCTACACAGCAAACTGGCAGTAAAGTAGTCCAGAAGTAGTAGGTTGCCGCCTTTGTTCTTTTACCGTGGCACCTTTCTATCATATGTAGTTTGTATGTGGCATATATATATGTATATGCGCACATTTACATTGTGACTAGTTGCTGCCTACCGCCATCTTCTCATATTTCTTTAACTATTGAACACACTTTAGGGGTTGTTTGTGTACAATTACTGATGGCTTCACCATTTTACTTGGCGAACGTTCGCCAGGACTGTTCTCGGGTTCACTGCTATCATTGGTGCTTGAGCCATTGTCAATTTCAGCAGCATAGACTTTAGAAATGTTCTGTCTCCTTTTCGGATATCTCTCTTCGCTCGAGGTCCGTATGACCCGATTTACACGGGGAGACATCTGGAAGGGAAACATTTTGTTCGAGGGCGAAGGACGGTCGGGGAAGAGAGAAGGGATTTTGTCTCCCGTACTCGGCGACACGCTTTGTGCTTATCCGTATTTTCAATGTTGAAGTTGGCTGCAAACTATTTTTTTGACGCTTGCTTCATTCGTTTTCGTCATTTGTGAGATAAAGTCCTGTGTTTTAAAAAGTATAGCGGAAAGTAAAAATGGAATACAAGTGGGAAAGAGAAGCAGTGGAAAAGCTTATAATATATGTGCAAGAAAATACTTGCTTATATAATGTTCGCTCTAGTGAGTATATGGATCGAGGCAAAAAAGCGTCAGCATTTACCGATATCCATAAAAAATTGGAAACGGAAATGGTTGGGTTGGCGTCACACTGGACGATGTTAAAAAAAATGGAAAAACCTACTTAGCCAATATATGAGGGAGCTACGTATACAAAAAAACTCCAAAAAAGTGGAAGTGGAGTAAACGATTTATACGAAACAAAGCTTTGGTGCTTTGACCAGTTATCGTTCCTTGAAGGCCATGTTGCAACTAGGCAGAGCCAAGACAATACTGAGATAATAATAAAATATATTTCAATACATAACTGACATAATTTAACATGTTTCACAAATTTGTTTTTCAAATGCCTTCTTCGAGTAACTCAAGTAATTTAAGTACAGGAAACAGCACAGAAACCTTTAGCTCGAGTGTAAATGATGAGCCACTGAAAAAACGAAAAAAGGTACAAAATTTGACGATAACTATACAAAAAAAATCAAATTTTGTTTTTTATAGAAAAGCAACCAGTTCGCTGATGTGCAACAGGAGCTTTCAGTATTTAGGTCTATGAACGAAAATAAACAACAAAATGGCAGAAAATACGCATGGTTGGGAGCTTTGGTTTCCATTCAAATGGATGAGATAGATCCTGATAAACAGCAGGACGCCGCTTGAGAAATCCAATCCGTGATAAAAAAATATATAGAAGAATCTCAACAGAAGCGTAGCACTCCAACATCAAACAGAACGTCTTCATCGTCAGACAAGGATCTGTTGCAGCTATCCATGGAGGGAGTTTTTGACGGAGAAGATTTTTGCGAATAAAGTAGGTATGGCTTAAAAAACTTATGGAACATGTTGATGTTGAATTACAATTGTTTTTTTGTTTCATTTCTAGATACTGGAGCACCAAAAAAAGTGATAATTATACTCCGTGCCAAATATTATGTTTTAGTAAATAAGTAATAATAAGATAATAAGACGTTATGTTTAAGAAATGTGAACACCAAAGTGCCTTAAAGAAAAGACTGCATTCAAAGCCAATTATTTTTTTGTAACTTTGTTTCAGTTAAGCGTTTACACATGAAGTGAATTTTTATTTATTAATTTTTTTATTAAAAAACAAAGACTAATGTATACATATATATGAATAAAAACAAATTATTTATTATGTAACCAATCCAGTTTGCCTTCTTCATTAAAATATTTGAGAAACTGTTCACGTACGTTCTCTGCTGCACCTTTTCGCGGATTGTAGAATTCATCGGAATCAGTTGAGTGGTTATTATTTACAGTTTCTGCGTTTACTCTCTCATCAGTGAACATTTCGCCATTTTCGATTAAATAATTGTGTAAAGCACAACACGTCAATACAATTTTCTCTACAGTGGCCACTTTCAGATTTATCGGAGCTAGAAAGACGCGAAATCTATTGGATAAAATTCGAAATGCATGTTCCACCACATGCCTTGCACGAGAGAGTCTTTGATTAAAAACTTGTTTTTCCTGGCATTGCGTTTGGTAGGGATATGGCTTCATTAAATGCATCTGCAGAGGAAATGCATCGTCTCCGACTACGACGTACGGTAGGCGTCGATCGTTTCCTATTGAAGCAGCTTTTGGTATTTCCTTCTCTTCTTGCAGAACATCCCTTAATTTGCTTTGCAGAAATACTCCAGCATCGTTACTGCGACCGTTACAACCAACGTCCACGAAAATAAATTTGGAATTAGCATCCACCAGGGCTAGTAAAATTATACTTCTAGTCCCTTAATAATTGTAATAGAAAGCTCCTTCAGTACGTGATGGACGAAAAGTTATATGCTTACCATCTAACGCGCCAATGCAGTTCATGTCATTCTGAATGGAATTGCTGTGGAAACTGCGTAAAAATTGTCATTAATTGCAAAATATTACAATTTCTATACTAAAAATAGTGCATACCTTTAAATACGACGATTTCAATTTGTTATAAAGGGCACTGCATACCTCAGGAACTATACTGGAAATTGAAGATTTGGATAAACGGGTCTGGTAATCCAAACTCACGTAAGACTCTCCTGAAAAAAACACCCGCTCATAACAATGCTACATTACCATTTTTTTTAACTTACCAGTGCTGAGAAATCGCAGCGTCAATGCCAATTTTTCTGCTGCGGGAATCGCGCCTCTCATAGTCGAATCAGAGCGTTGTATTTCATTCGCTATTAGCGACAGCAAATAATCAAATTGAGATTTTGATATTCGTAGGAAGTTCCTGTAGCTTTGTTCATCGTGTACCAGCAATTCTTTGTTTAAAAAGGCGAACGAGCCGCGATCGCACCTATTTTTCCTCCATTCCTTTATCCATTGCCGCTTGGCTCTCTTGATAGGCAACGATGCAGCTTTCTCGCCCAATCTCGCCAATCCTATTAGGAATATATAGTAATTAAAATCGTATGTGCACATTTTACAAGCATTTAGTAACATACCTAAAAGTATTTCCTCTTTATCGCTGTCATCGGAGTCCAATTGCATAGCTTCTCTAATGCATTGAAATATGCTTGTATTTAATTCGCACTTTTGTTTTTTATCCATATTTTTGGAAAATATTTCCTTCACTTTATAAAATTGAGAATAATAATCGCTGCACAAATTAGAGAAATGTCAAAAATGTCGCGGAAACATTTTTGCCCGTGTGTATACGAATGAAACATCAAAAGAGAATTTCCAGTGTCTCCCTTCCAGATGTCTCCTCGTGTAAATCGGGTCTATTAGAAAGAGAATAATGCTAATGCAATGGTTTATTACTTGGAAAGTTTACTCTATACGTAATTATGTTGTAGCCATCACATTCTTGTTGACGTATATGTATGTATATATGGAACTTGTTCTCTCTGGGGCTACTTGCAGAGATTGCTCTCTATGTGTCAGAGTTTGCGATTTTAGGAGAAGAAGGATAATTAAAGGCATTAATAGATGATATCTGTGTTAAACGCAAAGTGAAGTTATTAGTATTTAACTCTAATATAACTAAAAATATAAATACAGGCAAATTATTCCCGACTTATTGATTCCCCATGCAGTCGTCACTTTACTGGCCGAATTTGTTGCTAAAAATGGGCCTGTTAATTGACCGTCTAGGCCAGATTTAACTCGCTTGCATTACTTTTTGGGAGATGTGTGAAGTAATTTACCTATGTTGATAAAACATCTAAGCGATAATATAATATCAGTTCTGCTGAAAAAAAGTGTTACAGACTTGGACCTTCATAAGACTTAGTCTTGATAATCATCTATGTATGTATGTGCATGAAATTATTTATAAATCTAAGTACCATACATTGAAGCCTCATAAAAACTAGACAATGAAATGGTCATTAACTTTTGTTTTTTAATTTATTTGAAAATAATTCTATACCAAAACATTTATCAAAGAACTTAGGTAGGTAGGTGAAATGGTTGAAGTACCACTCTGGCAGTCCCCAAGTAGCACTAAGCGCCGTTTTGATACCATTATGCAGATATCTGCAGCCGGCCAGATGTGTTGATGTAATGGAGAAGACTGATGGGGCTTAGGTTGGCTCACTGCTTCAGGCTGTCGAAGAAGAATGGAGCACTCAGTGACCTTAATCGTCTAGCTGCCGACCCCCGAAATTTACAGAGAAAGTGCTCAACAGCCCTTCACTGAAAGGTCCCCACAGCTTCTGCAACTCATCCAATGGCCGGTAAACACAGCTACGGGTTTGGGATTTGAATGGCGTTAACAACAATCAGCGGGTTGCCGATGACCGGATAAGAGATATTTGAGACCAATTTAGTCGACCCCTTTCTGGCGAGCTCATCAACAATTTAATTTCTCTCTATGTTCCTATGTCCTGGAACCCAGATCAGAGAAATGTTACCTTTACACCCAAGAGATTTGATCTACTTCTTACAGGAGCTAACTAGTTTGGATCATGCACCATGGATCAGAGTCTCGAACGTGGCTTGACTATCAGAAAAAATGGAAATATCTCCGTCGCTCCCACGTTCCCTAGGCATTTTCCATACCTGCAGGATCGCAAAGACTTCTGCCTGAAAAACATCAGCAGTATTCGGCAATTCTAAGGACATAGATATATGTGCTTATTTGGAAAAAATCCCAGCATCTAATCTTGATTCCATCTTGGAACCATCAGTGGAGACAGAGACATCAGCATCGGTACAGATCCTGCCCTCGTTCCAATCCTGCCTACTTGGAAAGATTGCGATGGCGCGACCCTCAAGCTTTAGAACTCAAAGAACTTAACTAAATTTATTTTTTCACTTGCAACATTCCGTTCCGTTCAGCATTTTTTTCTGAAAAAATCAAGAATACTCCTGGTTCGATGACACTGTCATTATTTCCTAATACTTGTGGATACATTTTTTTAATAGATGCATCAAAAAGGTCCTACACAGTCTCTAGAAACTAATCGCGCAGCGGCTAGCGATCTGCCTTGTTGAGGTAAAAAAATATAGGTAAGCTTAGATGGGATGCTTTTAAAAAAGTTCTCTCCATTGAGGTAACAGTGGAGGGACTTCCCCAGCCTTAACACTACCTATATTAACCCCACCCGCTATTTTGGTAAACCAAGCGGGCCCACCTGTGATACTGTCCAGATCGGGCGAAGAAATGGTTCCTCGTAAATGTTAAGCACATTCTTCCTAGTGTAAGTCACCTACATGGAAAGGGCTCAATGGGCATTGCTCTCTTCCTCATCTAATATAGGTGGATGTGGTGGGTGACGGTGATAAGAAGTATAGGTGGATGTAGTGGATGACGGTGATCAGTAGTAGCTCTTACAGTAGTAGCTCTTACAGAAATCTTTATATAGGATTCCAAGCCTGGTGGCTACATCGCCAAATGTCCAGTCCGTTTTTGCGTGCCTCCATAAGCTTTGTGTGCTTCGTTCAAAGTAAACGCGACATTCTGCAGATATGTAGATTAGTCCTCCTGTTATAAGTGGTTCCTCTAGCGCAATGAGACTTTTTTCTGCCCCGTCGAAGAGATTGAACTTTGAAAAAAATTAGGTAAAACCAACAGTTTAATTGGCCACCGTAGGCGAATGGTTGATTCGTGATTACCATTCGGAGGTGCGTGGGCTCGAAACTCTCTGCATGAAATACCAAAACAAAGAAAAAGTTTCTTCTAATAGCGGTCGTCCCTCGTCCGAGTGTATTTCTGCCATGAAAAAGCTCCTCATAAAACATATCTGTCAATCAGAGTCGGCTTAAAACTGTATGCTCCTCCATCTATTGGAACAACAAAAAGTCGCTCGCCACAAATAAGAAGAGGAGCTCGGCCAAACACCCAAAGCATCTGTAAGAGCTAATTATACGAGGGTGGATTGATAAATCTTTAGATTTGCGACATCTATCGGGCATCATCGGTGATCGTTAAAAGTGAACTGTCAAAAGCGAACTGTCAAATTTTCATAACATATGGTCAAACGGTACTTTTTTGAGAATTATTTTTGCAAAACACTATTGTATTTTTATTAAAAATGGAAAAAAGTGAACTTTGTGCTGTTATAAAGTACTTTCATTTGAAAGGTTTACCCCAGAAACAAATTATTGAGGAGTTGCAGACAGTATTAAGGAAACATGCACCCTCAAATGCAACAGTTTACAATCTGGGAGGCCAAAAGAGGTAACGACTCCAGAAACGATAGAAAAAGTGTACAAAATTGTCACACAAGATCGAAGAATTAAATTGAGAGAGATTGCTGACATTGTGAACATTAGTTATGAACGTGTGCATAACATAATACATGAAGAATTGGGTATGAAAGAGCTTTCAGCAAGATGGGTGCCGCGTTTGCTAACTCCTCTGCAAAAAATGAACCGAATGTCGACTTCAAAAGTTGGTTTAGACATGTTTAACAGAAATCCATCGGAATTTTTGCGCCGTTTCATAACGATGGATGAAACGTAGATCCACCACTATACACCAGAGTCTAAAGAACAGTCCAAACAATGGGCAGAACGTGGCTCAAGTGCTCCAAAGAAGGCAAAGGTCGTTGCATCAGCTGGTAAGGTTATGGCATCTATTTTTTAGGATGCACAAGGTATAATTTTCATAGATTATCTTGAAAAGGGTAAAACCATCACAGCTGAATATTATTCATCTTTGTTGGATTCATTGGACCAAAATATTAAGCAAAAACGGCCACATTTGAAGAAGAAGAAAATCCTCTTTCATCATGATAACGCTCCTTCACTTCATCTTGGAAAACGCAGGAAAAAATAAATGAGTTAGGCTATGAAATGCTCCCTCATCCGCCATATTCGCCAGATTTAGCTCCCAGTGACTTTTTCCTCTTTCCAAATATGAAAAAATGGCTCGGCGGAAAAAGATTTGTGTCAAATAGTGAAGTTATAGCTGAAACAAATGCTTATTTTGAAGGTTTTGAATAAACTTATTTTAGAGAAGGAATAAATATGTTAGAAAAGCGTTGAAAAAAATGTATTGACTTAAAAGGAGATTATGTTGAAAAATAAAACAAGTTTCTGTTAAAAAACCAGTGTCTAGTTTTTCATTCTAAAGACTTATCAACCCACCCTCGTATATGTATTACAGTTTAAGTGATACTGCAGCAATTATCCTTTTTTATTTTCGCTGACATTTTGTGTGGAATATAAACTCGGGCAAATGGACACCGCCATTCCATTGCAGTCGAGGCATCCATTTGAACCACTTTTGTATGACACCATAGCTTAAATAGGGTTAAATTTCACGAAAGACCCAAGTTATTTTGAGACGGCAACCATCTAAGGATTGTCTGCATAGGCCTAAGATTTCAAGTACCATAAATTAAAAAAAAATAGTAGATTAGCTTTAAGTAACCTGATCTCATTGGCCAGTGAATGTCGCCGCCACATGAGATGATGAAGTCCTCGAACTTCTCAGTCAAAAATTGCAATGATTATTGGAAACCCTTTCAGTTATCTTCGACATCCCTAACAAATTTCGAGTGAGATGTTACTGACCCAAGGAACAGGTAAATTTTCAAGAATCGAGTTCCATTTGCCCTATTAGCTTTACCATCACGTCAATTTCATAAACCTCGGCTTAAAACCGCTACCTTAGACTTGAAGTCTGCAAGCTGCACTCAATTAGACTTGTTGAGAGAAGACACCATTAAGAAACTCGGTTTATGAGCTAACCAGCAGTCAACAAGCATCTACCCCTGGCAAAAATTAGATTATCGAGTACTCATTGTTGAATTTACTTAACAAGTGCTTCATTTTCTTGGAATGAAAGTAATTGTCTCGATTTTAAACGGAATTGGAAAACTAAAACAAAAAGCAGGGGGTACTGCATCGTGCTTGTTCCAAATCTAATTGGTATGCAAAACAGGTAGAAAGAATATTAAACGAGTTGCAAATTTTATAAAATATTACTACTCGTATTACAAATCAATTATTTTGCTGTTAGCTGACATACATAACTCCCGACTCTGACATGGTTTATGAGCTTTTGTAATTGCATACAAACATTTCAATGTCAAGAAGGTGTTTAAAGGCTTCATAATATGTGGTTGTACAGTTGTATATGAGTGCAGGAAGTGTTGGAGCTTCGTTATCGATTAATGATGTTTCTGTGGCCACAAACAATAACCGCCTAAGTTGAGTTGGGAAAGATTTGAATTTTATATGCTACTGAATTAACCTAACAAAGGTGTATATACCTAAGTGAAATCTCTACCTGCCTAGCATATTTTTTTTACATTTATTGATAGAAAAATATTGGCGTAACGTATGAGCTTCTGCTTAATTTTTGCTTTGCTTAAAAATTGTCGCTCTTTGGTACAACCTCTTAAGCTAATTTTTAACAAATCTTTGGCCGAAGGAATATTTATTGATGATTGGAAGCTGACTTCAGTCACTCCTATTTTCAAAAGCGGTAATAAAAGCGATATTACAAATTATAGACCAATTTCCAAATTATCTGCTGTATCTAAACTTTTTGAATGCATTGTTAAAGACGAGTTATATTTTAGCGTTAATCATCTAATTAGTCCTCGAAAGCATGGTTTTGTTGCTGCAAGATCTACGTTATCTAACTTATCCGTTTTTACTGATGATTGCCACACAGGCTTCCAGAATGATTTCCAAATTGACGCGATTTACACGGATTTCTCTAAACCCTTTGATAAAATCTCCCATACGATTTTTCGTTCCTTGATTGGATTCAATCCTATTTAATAAAGAGATGCTGTACTGTAGTTATCGATGGAGTTTCTTCGAAACAGTACACTGCCACCTCTGGTGTACCTCAGGGTAGTATTTTAGGACCTTTGTTATTTGTTTTGTTTATTAATGATATTTGTTCGTGCTTTTCCTTCGCTAATTTTCTTCTCTATGCTGATGACATAAAAGTGTACGCTGAAATAAGAAATTCTAGTGATTCAGCCGCCCTACAGTCCGAGTTGAATAATTTATTTTCCTGGTGCCTTATGAATCGTCTATTTCTTAATATTGAAAAATGTCTTAAAATCTCATTTTCTAAGCTTCAAAACCCCCTCTATACCTCTTATCATATCAATTATACATATTTTGCTTCGTCTGATGTGATAAAAGATTTAAGGGTCTTCTTTGATTCTAAACTTAATTTTATCGCGCACCTAAATTATGCCATTTCCAATTCACTTGCTATGCTCGCTTTTGTTAGACGTCACTCATCGCACTTCACTGATCCATATAGTTTTAAGATTTTATACTCTGCGTTTGTGCGGTCCAAATTAGATTATGCCTATTTTATTTGGAGACCTTATTATGCAGTCCATATAAATCGAGTGGAGAGGGTTCAAAAAATTTTTGTGCGTTTCGCACTACAATCACTCAATTTCTCAGAACCCAAACCATCATACGACTCACGCTGTCGTTTGATTAGTCTCTGTCCATTAAGGGGTTAGGTGGGTTTCAAAATTTCAAAAAATCGAATTTTTTTTTTTTTGCTTATCTCATAATTGAATATGTTGAAAATATTCCTTTAACATTTTAAAACGATCCGAGTCATATTCTAAGAGATATAGCCTTTGGATTGGCAGGTATATCGAGGCAGCTGCTTAGCTATTGTTCGTTTCAATCGCGTTTTTCTTGAAACTACATTTTTGAAATCGGTAGTCACGATTTCTCGAAAATTTATGAACCGATCTCTTTCAAATTTTGCACACTTCTTCAAAATAACATTATCTCGTGCTTGAACGAAGCAATTTTTTTTTTTCTATTCCAAGTAATTTTTCAAGGGCATGAAGGGTGCAAATTCTACTCAAAATAAGGGTTTTTTGTTTTCAACGCCGCCAAAAATGTAATTTTTGTTTTTGTTTTTTTTCCTTCGTCCAAGCACGAGTTTGAAACATCTACTAACAGAAAATTTTTTGTTTTTGAATTTCAGATGAATCTGTCATGAGTTATCCTGACTATGCCGAGAGAACTTTTTTTTGAGGGATCATAGGAGACGACGTGTCCACGCCTTAATTTTCAAAATTTTTCAATGAAAATTTCACAAACTACTTATAAAATATGTATGTATCTTTTATGTGTTAAATTGATGGAATGAAATATTCTGTTGATTAAATAAAAAAAAATTCATAAAAATGTACCTATTTTGAGCTTTTGAAACCCACCTAACCCCTTAAGTGACAAAGGTACGTTTCAGGCAGTTTCTTTTATTTTCGATCTCGTTAATGGACTAATTGACTGCCCGTTTCTTTTAGAAAGAATACATTTTAATGTTCCTTGCAGGAATTTTCGGCGATGCAAAATTTTGCATGTTGGCTTTAGGAGGACATTATATAGTGCCCATGCGCCTCTTGTTAGAACGCTGTCTGACATTAACTATCTCGCCTCCCTTTTAGATCTAGACTTCTCCAGGGCGAAACATGTATTTAATACCCAATTAAAAAATGTCTTTCTTTGTAAGAAATCCAAATAATTACCTAGTATATTTTGATAATTTGTTAATTTGTTTTGTTAATTATTTCTATATAAATACTCTTAGTTCTATGTAGTCTGTAAGAAACTTTGTATTTCTTGACTTTCTAAAATGAATAAATAAATAAATAATTTTCACAAATATAAAAAGTTTATTCTCGAAAGTATGATTTTCGACTTATGCGTTTATTGATTATGACCCCCGATTTGTAATTAAGTAAGTCGAGATATTGTCTGTAATCTTTGTAGTCTGTAATTGCTCCAATAAATACAAATCAGAAATTTAAATTTACTGCAGTGAAAACGGTTTCATAGCGCTGGTGCTCTTCTTAGCTGGCGACCAAGGTGACCAGCTTAGCTGTTTTGAGGCGAGATTAACTTCTTAGTTTTTTTGCTCTAACTTTTTTTATTTAAAATATTAATTATATAAAATATAAATATTGCCTTTTGTGTTTTCGGTAGCTCACACTGAAATTTTCTTAGAAATATTTGCACATATCATTTTATTTATAACAATAATTTCAAACTTTTTGGTATTTTCTCAAGAAAGGTACCGAATTGAGCAGTAGAAAGGAAGTTGAGGGATCAAAGTTTTTTTCCACAAATTATCCTCGTGGAATTCTACCTTAGACAAGCTATGTATCTCTAATATATGGCTGATCTACCGGTACCGAAGTCAACATTTGCGAATGACACAATGGTATCTCATAAAGCTACAAAACTCGCAAAATATTGTTCTATAACTTAATTTTAAGGATTTTCTGAGTGAATTTGAAGCTTTATTATAAAAATTTAGTACAATATATTTTATTTAAAGTATTGTCCATCGTTAGCCACTACTTTTTCCCATCTTTCTGGTAATTTGTGGATACCGTCCCAAAAGAACTGCGCCGGCTTGGCTGCCAAGAAGGAATCGAGCCAATTTTTGATACCTTCAACTGAAGTGAATCGTATTCCAGTGAGTGCGTTCTGCATCGATCGGATCAAATGGTAGTCGGACGGGGCAATGTCTGGTCTGGGCTATAAGGCGGGTGAGGTAAAATTTCCCATCCACTGTTTTCCAAATATGTTTTGCCCGGTTGAGCAACATGCGGCCGAGCGTTATCATGTTGTAAAATTATGGCCTCGTGGCTGGTCGCATATTCCGGCCGTTTTTCGGCGATTGCTCTCTTCAAACGAATCAATTGTGTTCGGTAGAGGTCCCCTGTGATCGTCTGGGCCGATTTCAACAGCTCATAATAGATCACACCTTTCTGATCCCACCAAATACAGAGCATTACCTTGGCGCAATGAATATTCTTCTTCGGCGTCGGTTTCGCTGGTTGGCCGGGCTTCACGTATGATATTTTGCGCTTAGGGTTGTCATAATGGATCCATTTTCATCCCCAGTCACAACCCGATGCAAAAACGACTTCAATTTGTGGCGTTCAAGCAGCAATTCGGCCATGCATTTTCGCCTTTCAACGTCTCTCGGCTTCAGTTCATGGGGAAACCAATTTCCAAGCTTTTGAATGAATCCGGCTGCTTTTAAATGTTTTGAAATGGCTGCTTGAGTGACTCCCAATGATTTTGCTAGTTCTTCTTGAGTTTGACAGCAATCTTCATCGAATAATGCCTCTAATTCTTCATCTTCAAACTGTTTTGGCTGTCCTGGACGTTCCTTGTCTTCCAAGTCAAAATCTCCACTCTTAAAACGTCGAAACCAGTACTCACACGTTTGTTGCAATGGAGCATATTCACCATCAACTTCACACAGCAATCGATGACTTTCAGCTGCTTTTTTCTTCCAATTGAAACAGAAAAGTAATGCTTCCCGCAAATTGCGTTTTGTTGGCACAAAAGTTGACATGTTGATGGCTACAAAAAAAATATTGTTTACACTTTAACGAAATGACACATACTGAAAAATAAAGCGCAATAATAACGCTTCACATTGACGTTAGTTAATGTATCACCTGTTGCGATTTTATATTGGTAACGCCATCTCTCAGAAAATCCTTAAAATTAAGTTATAGAACCAATACAATTTTCAAATCGAGTTAAATGTGACAGAAAATGGAGCATCGAAATTAACGCAAATAAAACAATACAAGTAAACTACACCAACAGACGGACAACCACCGAACCAATTACGTTTGGCAATTCCGTCGTGCAAATATCTGGACATTACGATATAAAATTAAATACGACTCAAGATTAAACTAGCAGGAGCATATAAAGAAAAAACTAAACGAAGTTAAAAATCGCTTTAAGCATTTGTACTGACTGCTTGGACATCAGTCCAAATTATAATTGAAAAATAAAGTTCTTATATATCGAACTACAATTGCACCGTTCTGGAAACATGGAATTGAGGTTTGGGGCACTGCTGCAAAAAGTGATCTAAGTATACCACAACGAGTCCAGTCTAAAGTACTTAGGGCCATGACTGATGCGCCTTGGTGCATACCTAACGCAGACATTCATCGCGACCTTGATATTGATGCTATAGAAGAAGCAATACCACGAGCTAGCAGAAGACACATAAGCAGACTATTGGCGCACACAAATCCTATGATGAGAAGGCTCCCAAATAAAGAGAAACGGGAACATGTTAAGGGTCAAGCACCCACAGATCTTGCAAAGTTGTGAGCATTGAGAAATATGCTGCGGTCTGTAGTTTATTGAAATGACTGAGTGCTGCAAAGTAGTCAAGGCGGTAGTTGGCGACAATACTAGTAACAGGTTACTAAGCCAGGTTACTTGCCTGGTAGCTAATCGTATTTGTTTTTGTTTGTTAGGCACTTGTTTTAAATGCTATGCATATTTCTTTTAAATGAGCTTAAGGACATTGGCCCTTCAATATCAGCATCATTCCATCTGTTCGTAAATTAATTACTTATTGTATGAGGACAGGTGTAATATTTTATGGAAGCAAATAAAAAATGGAAGAATTCTACCATAAAACATTTAAAATAATATTTCTATCACAAATTGAATTATTACAATTTTATTGTACACAATTTATAGATTTCTATGACCAAAATTTGCAAAATTTAATCCACTATAAAAATTGAGATGTGCTGGACTCCAATTTTGTTCGACAAAAGTGGTCGACTTTTGGTGTACTTTCAGATTATTTGTATATGATAACTTTTCTGTTCTAGAAATGCAGTTGCACAGTGTTGTTAGGCAATTGAAGTAACATGGGTTCAACTGAAATGACGAGAGCAGTGGTCAAATGTGATCTCTACGGTAGAGGTTTGGCTGAAATTCTAAAAATGAAACATGGAGGTTAACCAAGCCAAATCGGCAATAATGGTTTTTCGTCGTGGAAGCAAACTATTGGAAAAAGAAAAAATGGTAATATAAACGAGATAATATCATTAAAACAGACACGTACTGCCACCCGGGGGTGGTTCTTTTACTCAAAATGGTTTTACAGAAACATCTAGAAAAAAGTAATAACGCCGCAATACCTAGTTTGAATTTTACATGGAATAACTTTTTTCTAAATAAGGAAATACAGTAAAATTAGGAGTGATATGGAAAATGTTTCAATCTGTCTGTTGGGCTTAACTTTGGACAGCGGCGCAGGTATGGGGTTACTGTACAGGTATGTTTGCGAATGTTGACAGATTACAACTGCAATTTATAAAGAAAATTGTTCAGCTCCCAAGCTGTTCGCCTACTTCTGCTATTTAGGGTATCAAGTGTGGCCATATTTACACGCTTCTTAACGATTAAATTATAGCCAAAAAAAATCTTTGCAAATGAAGCCTTGACGCTGCACGACTCTTAACAACAATAGTTTTAAAAATAAATCTTTTCTGAGCTAAGGTTTTAAATCAAATAAGATTGGCTCAGAATTTGAAATGGGACGAAATGGTAAGAAAAAAAGAAGTGCGCAACTGGCAAAAAATGTGAAACAGAGCACTAAAAATATATTGGGTAGTCGAAAAAGTCTTTTCGTATTTTGTCAATAGATGTCATTGGAGTCATCTATCTCCAGTGCTACCAATCACATTGTGTCATATCATATGGTGTTAGAAAGTGATGAATGAGAAAAAGATGAGTGAAAATAATGAAGAAATTCGCTATATTTTGAAATTTTTATATAAAAAAGAGAAGAATGCCACGCAAGCCATCAATGAAATTTGTAAAGTTTACGGAGACGATGCTGTATCACTTCGTGTAGCACAACAATGGTTCGCTCGCTTCCGTTCTGGAAATTTCGATGTGAAAGATGCACCTCGCTCCGGTCGACCTATCGTTGAAAAAGTTGATGAAATTATGGAAAAGATTTACCACGACCGTCACATAAGCTGCCATGACATCGCCAAGGCACCAAACATTCATCATCAAACGGGTTTGAACCATTTAAAGAAGGCTGGTTACAAAAAGAAGCTCGATGTTTGGGTACCACATGCATTGTCCGTGAAAAATTTAATGGACCGAATTAACATTTGCGATTCTTTGCTGAAACGAAATGAAATCGAACCATTTCTGAAGCGAATGGTAACAGGAGACGAAAAGTGGATCAAATACGACAATAATGTGCGAAAAATATCATGGTGCAAGGGTGGTGAAGCTCAACAAACGGTCGCAAAGCCAGGATTGACGCCACGAAAGGTTATGCTGTGTGTTTGGTGGGATTGGAAAGGAATCATCCACTATGAGCTGCTCCAGCCTGCTCGAACGATTGATTCTACACTTTACTGTCAACAACTGATGAGATTGAAGCAAGCAATCGAAAAAAACGGCCAGAACTGATCAGCAGAAACGGCGTCGTCTTCCATGAGGACAACGCTAGGCCACACACATCTTTGATAACTCGGCAAAAACTGGGAGAGCTTGGCTGGGAAGGCTATATGGTGGATGCATCAACCACCATATAGCCCTGACCTTGCACCATCGGACTACCATTTGTTTCGGTCAATGTAGAACTCCCTTAATGGAGTAAAGTTGGCTTCAAGAGAAGTCTGTGAAAATTACTTGTCTCAGTTTTTCGCCGAGAAACCCCAAAAGTTGTACACTGATGGAATACTGTCTCTAGAAGAAAAATGGCAAAAGATGGTCGACCGAAATGGTACATATTTAGTTTAATAGAGTTCATTATAAATATAAAAAAATGAGTTGGAGTTTGATTAGAAATACGAAATGACTTTTTCGACTACCCAATATAAGGAACGCTGTACTTTCTTTGGGAATATTGTCTTTAGTAATACCAAAATAGTTCATGTTCTAAATGCAAAAAAATTTTAAATTTTATGGCTAATGCTTTAGAGTACAGACAATTTATTGTAGGTGAATAGTTTTGTAAATAAATATCCACCTAATTTTTGTAGAAGTGGACTTTTGAAGTCACTTATTCGCTGCGCAATGTCTATGTCATCGTAAAGCTCATACAGCTCATCGTTCCATCGCCTGCGATATTCCCCATTGCCAACGTGCAAAGGTCCAAAAATCTTACGCAGAATCTTTCACTCAAATACTCCAAGCGTCGCTTCATCGGATGTTGTCATCGCCCACGCTGCGCCATTCGTTAGGACGGATATACTGGATCATTTTAAACCCAACAGTCAAACTGATTTTGTTGAAAAATAACATAGACTGTTCTTTAACCGAGGGATTTAAAAATATATATTTTTTTTCAATGGTCTAAATCTAAATTCCGATTTTGAAATGCTTAAAAAAATCATACAAAAAAGAATATTCGTTGAAAAAAATGGATTAAAGATTAGTCTTTTATGTGTTGAAAAGCTATACGAATTTTTAAAAAGGTTGTCTTACGAGTTATTTTAGAAGTTGTGGTTACCGAATTATAAAGTGGCATTTCGAGAAATGAGAAAATCTCCCTTCCATATACTACTTTTTTCCAACCATCATAGCATTTCTGGAAGGCCGATTTCGGTATGGATTTCAGTTCCTTCTTCGAATTCTCTTTTATGACTTCAATTGTCTCAAAATGTTTTCCACGGAGCGGCAACTTGAGCTTGGGAAACAGGAAAAAGTCACATGGAGTCATATCAGGCGAATACGGTGCTTGCGGAACGATATTAACATTATTTTTGTTCAAATAATCGGGAACAAGACGTGATGTGTGAGCTGGTGCATTATCGTGATGCAAGAACCATGACTTGTTGTCCCACAATTCCTTCCTTTTAAGACGAATGCTCTCGCGCAAACGCTTTAAAACGTCTAAATAATATTCAGCGTTAACCGATCGGCCTTGCGGAAGGAACTCCGAGTGCACCACACCTTCGTAATCGAAAAAAAACAGTCAGCATAACCTTAATTTTTGAGCGACTTTGGCGTGGTTTTTTGGGTTGATGTACGGCTCTCTTTGAACGATTTGTACTACTGGAAAACACGTGCACGCGATAGAGCAGAGTCCCCATAGGTTGTCTGCAACATTTTTAAGGCGTCTGAAGCCGAAATTTTGTTGGAATAGCAAAATTTCAAACAAATTCTTTGTTCAAATTGAATTTCCATCGTTAAATTCGAAAAACACACTCGAGCTTGACTTGTTTACAGTAGCACAGAAAACAAACTGTGTGACATATCACGCTGAAATTTTCCATGAAAGCTTATAACAGTCCTACCATCCAACAAAAAATTTATTTTTGCCATATGTCATCCGCGGACCGTTTTATTTATAACGTCTCGTTCATATTTGAGCAGAAGTACATCTCATTTCTTTTTAACTAGAGCAACGTGAACATTTTTGGATATACTTTTAGTAAGTTTTGCTGTTTTTAAGCTTTTTGATCATCTGGTCACCCTACAGGTGACTTACTTAGCGAGCCAAATGCTCGTATGTTGCACCCATTTTACTTTTTTTTGCTTCATTTATTTCATTATTTGTAGTTCAACTTCGTTTTGTTTATTTTCTGTTTGCAATGCATTTGCTTGAGGCGAAAAGTAACTATTGCAACGCCGACGTGGCGAGGCGAGCAAACAGATTAGAGTGCAGAATTGAGCAGCTGCATCCATCGTTCGTATAAATAGACGTGTAATCTGTTTATTTTCGTACTAACCGATTGAACAGCATGAAGTTTCTAGTTACATTTTCGCTCTTGGTTTGCTTGATTGCGTCCAGTCAGGCGCAGTTTGGAGGCGGTGGCGGTGGACCAGTGGGCGGCGGCGGTGGAGGACCAATAGGGGGTGGTGGTGGAGGTCCAATAGGTGGCGGCGGAGGTGGTGGTCCAATAGGTGGAGGCGGAGGTGGCGGTCCCATTGGAGGAGGAGGCGGTGGTCCTTTTGGTGGTGGCGGCGGCGGCGGTAGAAGATAAAGTTTTTAAAATTATTCGACGTTAATAAAACAAAAATAAATATATAAAATGCTAAATTGTTCACTTTCCATTTATTTAACTTTTTTAACAATACTAACACTGTTAAAATTGAAATTCCCTTTCCAGGATTTGTCGCAATAAGTACCTCATAGCATTTATTGGCAGTAAAAAATAATTATTCGAAATTTATTTAGACACTTGTCTTCATTTGTAGTTCAATGAGAACCGAAGCGTTATAATCTTGACAATTACGTCACCCCACCTAATAAGATATAAAGTTGCAATAAATTCATTAATTAATACATCCATACCTACAATGGCGCTTACACCTTTCTTAGGTGTTTGGCCCAGCTCCGCCTCCAATTTGTAGCTTATGTCTTGATACTCGTATTTATCCATAAATGAAAGGACCTATAATTTTAAGCCGACTCCGAACGGCAGATATTTTTTTATGAGAAGCTTTTTAATGACAGAAATCGCTCAGAGGTTTGCCATTTGCGTTGCAGCAGGAGAAAATAGACAAAAGTAGTCGACCGAAATGGCGCATATTTGGTCTAAATCGGATAGCCCTAACTACTTACAGGTAACCCCCGTATAACACAGGAGTTACGTTCCCAAAAGTTGCCGTGTTATGCGTATCCGTGTTATATGAATCAAAGGACTAGTATGAATAGAGGGTTTAGGTTTCAAAAATTAAAAAAAAACCTGCTACTATATTTTCATAATAAAGATGAGTATTTTTATTGAAATTTTCTTAAGAAGTAATACATATTAATATGAACTAGGATCGCCCGTACGTCGAAATTTCGACGTTATTCGATACGTAATACGGAGAGCAAAATTTAGTCATCCCTTTTTCAAGTATTTATAGTCATAGAAAAAAGTTGAAACATATATAAATGGATAGCTTAAGTTGAAACTTTTTACATGTTATATGTGAATAGATGTAGTAAAATTAAATGTGAAAAATATCCCATTTTACCTGTATTAAGACATTAACATTTTTTCCGATAGCCAAGCTGTCGTCGCCGTATTGCAGCTCTCTTCTGGTGAACTCCTGTAAGGAGGAACTCAAACATCTCGATCGAGCAGGAAACATCTTCCTTATCTGGGTTCCTGGGCCGACGAGCTTGCCAGGAAGGGGTCGACAGAACCAGTTTCAGCTGTCCCCCTCGCAGACATCGGTGTTCTTTGTCCGTTGTTAAAGGGAAACTACACAATTTTTTTCTAGGAAAAGCGCAAGACAGATGGAGGTCTGTCTCATCGTGCGCTATTCGAAAACACTATGGCCTCAATACGACAGAAATATAGTAGAACGCTTAAGGTGATGGGAATCCCCCGCCGTTCAATTTCCAAACTCATTGCGGTGTTCACTGGTCACTGGGAGATCGATATTCATGCGGAAAAGCTTGGAATTCCGTACAACCCCTATTGCAGAAGCTGTGGAGATCCTACAGAGAAAGAGACTGTTGAACATTTTCTCTGCAAATGTGTGGCTCTGGCGGCTAGGCGCTTCAGATTCCTTAGCGTGCCCTTTGGGGATGACTTGAAGAAACTCTCCAGCCTAGATCCCTTTTCTTTCCGCCACTACATCAACAGCACTGGATGGTTGTAGAAGGTTTTCTCTTCCTAAAAATTTTTCTTTGCACAGGTAATGGTCCACATTATGGTATCAAAACGGCACGTAGTTGCTACTTGAAGTGTGCCTGTGGCACTCTTGCCATTTTACCTACCTACCTTCCTGTATTAAGCGATTCTATATTTGTGTATTTCAAATATAATATTATAACTTTTTTTATTCATGAATTGGAAACATTTAATTTCATGTATTATGGAAAAAAAAAAAATTTTTTTGAAAAACGATAATAAAAAACAATCATTAATTAATCCATGACTATCATAATTTCTAAATCAAATTTATAATAGTAGATGCTTTCCATTTCAATTCAACCGGGCTATTCGGGTCATGTTCTTCGATTTCGATGTAACTTAAATATGTTGCTCTCTGGTCGAAATAATGAGACACGTATTTTTTTGTTCGCCCGAAAAAAATTTTTTTCAAGAGTTATCGGCAATTTTGTTTTTCGCCTCAAACTCGATTTTTTTTAATTATATAAGAAAAAATTTTTTTTAAATGCCCATAACTTAGTCAAAAATGAACCGATTTTAATAATTCTGGGTTCAAAATGATCGTAATTACTTACACAAGCGACTTCATGTAGAAACAATTGCAAAAAAGTAATTGAAAATTTTTTATTTAGCAAAAAAAAAAAATTTTAATTTTTTCAAAATTCAATATTTCAAAAAGTGTATTTTTTTTTTTTTATAACTTTTTCCAAACCAAAAAAACATCTCAAACTTTAATTGAGCTGCATGTCTAGTACCTAAAATGAGTTGTTTTTGAGTAATGAATTTTTGAGTAAACACCCTGTTTCACACTTTTTGTTTTTTGCAAAATAAAAAATTTTCAACTACTTTTTTGCAATTGTTTCTACATGAAGTCGCTTGTGTAAGTAATGACGATCCTTTTGAACTCAAAATTATTAAAATCGGTTCATTTTTGACTAAGTTATAGGCATTTAAAGAAACTTTTTTCTTATATAATTAAAAAAAATCGAGTTTGAGGCGAAAAACAAAATTGCCGATAACTCTTGAAAAAAATTTTTTTCGGGCGAACAAAAAAATACGTGTCTCATTATTTTGACCAGAGAGCAACATATTTGAGTTACATCGAAATCGAAGAACATGTCCCGAATAGCCCTTTTGAATTGAAATGGAAAGAATCTATATAAGAAAATTTTTTTTAATTGCTCATAACTTAGTCAAAAATAAGCCGATTTGAATGATTCTGGGTTCAAAATAATCGTAATTACTTACACGAGCGACTTCATTTAGAAATAGTTGCAAAAAAGTAGTTGAAAATTTTTTATTTTGCAAAAAACAAAAAGTGCGAAACAGGGTGTTTACTCAAAAATTCATTACTCAAAAACAACTCATTTTAGCTACTAGGCATGCAGCTCAATTAAAGTTTGAGATGTTTTTTTGATTTGGAAAAAGTTATAAAAAAAAAAAAATACACTTTTTGAAATATTGAATTTTGAAAAAATTAAAATTTTTTTTTTTTGCTAAATAAAAAATTTTCAATTACTTTTTTGCAATTGTTTCTACATGAAGTCGCTTGTGTAAGTAATTACGATCATTTTGAACCCAGAATTATTAAAATCGGTTCATTTTTGACTAAGTTATGGGCATTTAAAAAAAATTTTTTCTTATATAATTAAAAAAAATCGAGTTTGAGGCGAAAAACAAAATTGCCGATAACTCTTGAAAAAAATTTTTTTCGGGCGAACAAAAAAATACGTGTCTCATTATTTTGACCAGAGAGCAACATATTTGAGTTACATCGAAATCGAAGAACATGTCCCGAATAGCCCTTTTGAATTGAAATGGAAAGAATCTATATAAGAAAATTTTTTTTAATTGCTCATAACTTAGTCAAAAATAAGCCGATTTGAATGATTCTGGGTTCAAAATAATCGTAATTACTTACACGAGCGACTTCATTTAGAAATAGTTGCAAAAAAGTAGTTGAAAATTTTTTATTTTGCAAAAAGCAAAAAGTGCGAAACAGGGTGTTTACTCAAAAATTCACTACTCAAAAACAACTTATTTTAGCTACTAGGCATGCAGCTCAATTAAAGTTTGAGATGTTTTTTTGATTTGGAAAAAGTTATAAAAAAAAATACACTTTTTGAAATATTGAATTTTGAAAAAATTTAAATTTTTTTTTTTTTGCTAAATAAAAAATTTTCAATTACTTTTTTGCAATTGTTTCTACATGAAGTCGCTTGTGTAAGTAATTACGATCATTTTGAACCCAGAATTATTAAAATCGGTTCATTTTTGACTAAGTTATGGGCATTTAAAAAAAATTTTTTCTTATATAATTAAAAAAAATCGAGTTTGAGGCGAAAAACAAAATTGCCGATAACTCTTGAAAAAAATTTTTTTCGGGCGAACAAAAAAATACGTGTCTCATTATTTCGACCAGAGAGCAACATATTTAAGTTACATCGAAATCGAAGAACATGACCCGAATAGCCCGGTTGAATTGAAATGGAAAGCATCAGTAGATATTGATTCACAATATTTCCACAAGTTCCAGTAGTTTTATGAACTTTTATATCATGATACATATATATAATATCATGACACATATTATAATAGGACTATGAATAAGTTCGTGCGGTTTTTTTCGAAATTTGAAACTTTATTGACGTAAAATGGTTACAAATTTAATATTCAAAATATTGTCCATCGCTTACTACTACTTTTTCCCATCTTTCTGGCAATTCACGGATTCCCTTTGTGAAAAATTCGGTCGGTTTTGCCGCAATCCACGAATCGATCCATTTTTTGACTTCATCGTAATTACGGAAGTGCTGGTCAGCCAGGCCATGTTGCATCGATCGGAAGAGATAGTAATCGGATGGCGCAAGGTCTGGACTATACGGCGGGTGGGGTAGGACATCCCATTTGAGCGTTTCTAAGTATGTTTTGACCACTTGTGCAACATGTGGCCGAGCATTGTCATGTTGCAAAATAACTTTGTCGTGTCTATCGGCGTATTGCGGCCGTTTTTCTCGCAGTGCTCGGCTCAAACGCATCAATTGTCGTCGGTAGACATCCCCCGTAATCGTTTCATTCGGTTTCAGTAGCTCATAATACACAACACCCAGCTGGTCCCACCAGATACACAGCATAACCTTCAGGCCATGAATATTCTGCGCCGACGTCGATGTTGAAGCATGGCCAGGGTATCCATACGTTGCCCGACGTTTTGGATTGTAGTAATGGACCCACTTTTCATCGCCAGTCACAATTCGATGCAAAAAACCCTTTCTTTTGTGCCGTTGAAGCAGTTGTTCGCATGCCATAAAACGGCGTTCAACGTCTCTTGGCTTCAATTCATACGGCACCCAATGGCCTACCTTTCGGATCATTCCCATGGCTTTTAAACGTTTGGAAATGGTTGATTGATCAACTCCCAAAGTTTTTGCAACCTCTTCTTGCGTTTGAGCCGGATCTTGATCGAGCAATTCCTCCAATTCGGTATCCATGAACTTTGGCGGCGCACCCTCGCGTTCTTCGTCTTCCAAGCCAAAATCACCACTTTTAAAGCGTGCAAACCACTTCTGGCACGTTCGCTCAGATAGAGCATGCTCACCATAAACTTCTACCAAGATACGATGACTTTCGGCTGCTTTTTTCTTCATATTAAAATAATGAAGAAGAATTCCCCGCAAAAACACATTATTTGGCACGAAATTCGACATTTTCAAGTGTGGTAAAAATATTGTTGTTTACGCTTCAAATAAAAAACTTATACTGACGTTTGTGCCTTACGACAGTAGCTCTCCAATGAATGTTTGGAAATGTGGATCGATGGAATAATAATCAAGTTACGCCATCTGTTGTAAAACCGCACGAACTTATTCATATTCCTATTATATCATCATAATACAGGTAAAATAGTGTGATTAAATTTACATGCACCTATTCACTTATGTATCTGTTTTAGTACATTGTGCAAACCGTCCCCACATATGCTATCCATTGGTATATGTTTCAACTTTTTTCTCTGATTATAAATACTAAAAAAAGGTACGACAAAATTTCGTTCTCCGTATTAATATATAGATTAAAAAATGTTTTCTTCGTCATCACTAAGCACTATAAACCGCCAGCGTTTTCCGCACGAACTTATTCATATTCCTATTATATCATCATAATACAGGTAAAATAGTGTGATTAAATTTACATGCACCTATTCACTTATGTATCTATTTTAGTACATTGTGCAAACCGTCCCCACATATGCTATCCATTGGTATATGTTTCAACTTTTTTCTCTGATTATAAATACTAAAAAAAGGTACGACAAAATTTCGTTCTCCGTATTAATATATAGATTAAAAAATGTTTTCTTCGTCATCACTAAGCACTATAAACCGCCAGCGTTTTCTTTTTGGCAAGATATCCTCATCCTCTAAGCTTTTTTCTGTATTATCTTCAGATCCATGCTCCACCTTTTGCAAAAAATCTGTTATTTGATATTGCTGGCTTTTAGTTAAAAGATCTTTATAAATTTCCTTATATGGTGCTAAGCACTCATAAAGTGCTCTTTTAAACTTTGTGCTCCTTTCATTTGAAGGATCTTCATTTAAGAAATATGACTCTCGTCAATTTCTTCTTCCACCAGTAATTCTTGGATATCTTGTGCAGTCATATCGTCAAAACTTTCACCTCCTAGAGACTTAGCAACTCCCATTATTGTGGTCCCTATTATGAGTTGGATTCGATCTTCGATATTCGCTGGTTGTCGAAGATCGAAAATCGAATGTCAATTTAGTACCATGAGCGGTGCATGCCTGTCGAAATTTTCGTTGTATACCGAATTTAGAGTCGAATGCAATTTTGCTTTCGATTGTGTAGCGTATTGTGGGAAAATTTGTTAAAATGTAAGTAAGGTGAAGTTGTTTGCAATTATTTATTGTTTTATAGTAACGAAATAATAAATATATACTAATTTTGTTAATTTTATGCAGGTCGACAGTCGTGAGTACCAAATAGCAATTAAAAAGGCTGGTTGTATTAATGGAAGAGAATCCACAATTCGCAAAAGGGATTTGCACAAAAGTTCAAGCAGCAAAAAAATGGGAGGAGTTTACAACGGAGCTGAATTGATTGGGACCACCAGTTAGAACGGCAGCAAAGTGGATTAAGGTTAATAATGGTTTTTTTTTGGGATGTTTGTAGAAATACATTATTATTTCCCCTTGGCAGGTATGGGCTGACGAATGACGAATATTTGAATAATGAAAATTTATAACACAAAATAAAAAAGAAACTATGGCGCAAAGGTTTTTATTTATTACTTTTTAGTATTTTCCATAATATTCTAAGAATTTCGTTTCTTATGTTTTCTGCTTCTCCGTTATTTGACTCCACTTCAATATCTCCAGCATCATCGTTGAGGGTCTCGTCGGATAACTCTTCATCCGGAAGTTCAACATTGTAAAGCAGACAAATGTTGTGCAAAGCTGCACACACATTAATAATTTGTGTTGCTTTTTTTTGGAGAATAGTGGAGAGCTCTTGCCTGCAACAAACATTTAATCGGGTTTTCAAGACTCCAATTGTTCTCTCAATGATACTTCTCGCTTTAGCATGTTGTTTTTTGGATGTCCTTTTTGGATACCCTCCTTCAGAGTTTCTGAACGGCGTCATTAAATATGGTTTTAGAGCATATCCAGCATCACCAGAGACAGGCAAAAATTATTAAAAACGGAATTTCTATTGGTGTTTATAACATACCGAGGAGCCTAGTATTGCGACGGTCATTGAGATGTTGCTCCTCTAAATGCGCTTTCAATGGCGACATGTTGAAAGCCATAGAATCATCAGCAGCTCCGGGATTTTTCCAAATTTATATAAGTTATTTTCATTTCGTATTTAGAATTTATGACTCATATTTATATATGTATGTATATGCAAATGTCTACTTACAATCATAGCATTAATGTTGTAGAATCCCTTCTTGTTGTAATACAAATGTTGAACTTCTTTCCTGGGAGCGACAATTTTAATATGCGCGCCATCCACACAGCCAATTATTTATGGAATCCGGCATTTGCTATAAAAATGTGCTTTTGTTTGTTGCAGATCAGCCTCTGTACTACTAAATTGTCCATCTTTGGCAAATATAATTTTCCAGGACATCTATTACTTTCCGTTGTACTCATTTTCACAAAAAATACTTTTTTTTACTTTTAAAAATGTTGTTAACAAAGAATTTTAATACAACCGCTTTTTCTTTTATTTTGATTTGCTGTATCTGCTGAGAAAAAATTATCTATTGTAAATGCGTCGAGCGATCGAAATTCACAATAGTCCTATTCTTCAGCGAATGAGCACCATAATACCAAATGAAAATTCGTTCGATCAGCATTTTCGACTGCAGTCGAAGATCGAATGTTGGTCATAATAAGGGCCTGTATCTCTGTTTTCTGCTGCCTCGACCAAATTTTCACCTTCAATTGACTCCGAAAATATTTTTCTCCAACGACCATTTAATGTCGTCGGTTTTATTTCTCTGATAGAATAGTTTATTAGATTAATGCAGTCCAAAATTGTGAAGAGTTTCCACGCCTCCTTGGCGGCCATAGATTCATCATCGTTTTTGTTCAGAATCCATTCTAATGATCTCCTTGTATAATTAGTTTTAATGAAGCTATAATTCCTTGATCTAACGGTTGAAGTAAAGCAGTATCTCTAATTTTCTGTTAATTTTTTCTTATAGTCCGTATTAGCAATTCATTTAAATCCAATGATTTGGCGACATCTGATATCTTTTCGCCCTTTTTGAGCCGATCTAAAATTTGTATTTGTGTGTCCATGGATCTGAAATGTCTTTTAAAATAATTTTTTAATTTCACCCGACATAGCTTATTATTATTTCTTTATACATTTCTTTTTATTTTCATTATTTCTTTCACAATTAAAGTCTTAAAATGTACTTAGGTATTAATAGTTCACGAGAATTCTACAGGAAAATCTGATAGTATGTATGTGCGCGCTCGAATGAAAAATGTCAAATTAGGTATTCTTCGCACTTAAAATTAATCACGTTTATTGAACTGTTGTACGGGGATTTCTCTAATTTTGAATTTGATAGTGTTCGTTTTTAATAGCTTTTATTATATTTCATGTTTTATTAGGGTTTTGCTCAATTCTCGAACCATGTTAGAGTGAATCCGTGCTATAGAAGTGCCGTGTTATATGGGGGCCACCTGTATTTTAATTTAAACGTTGAAATAAAGCGTAAAATGTTCAACATATTTTACTTGATTTTTTTTTTATTTATATTTTTTACAACATCCGATGAAGCGTTGGATTACACGTTGGCAACGGCGAATATCGCAGACGATGGAACGATGAGCTTTATGAGCTTTACGACGACATAGACATAGCGCAGCGAATAAAAATCCAACGGCTGCGTTGTCGTCCGAATGGATACAAACGCTCCGGCACTGAAAGTATTCGATGCGGTACCAGCTGGTGGTAGCAGAGGAAGAGGAAGGCCTCCTCTGCGTTGGAAAGATCAGGTGGAGAAGGACTTGGCTTCACTTGGTGTGTCCAATTGGCGCCGGTTAGCACGAGAAAGAAACGACTGGCGCGCTTTGTTAAACTCGGCCAAAATCGCGTAAGCGGTTATCGAAGGTTAATCATTTTTATTCCCAGCCATTTTGGTTTTTTATTTACTATATTTTTAAAATGGTTAGTTTTTGATAAAACTTCATAAAAATGCGTAGTAGAAAATATTCAGCTACATTGCGAAATTGGGTATTGTCGTCGCATACTTTGACATTATTTTTGTGTTATGAAATTTATGCAAATTTTGTATCCAAAGGTTGATCACTTTTCAATCGGCGAAACTTAGAACTTGTCATTAAAACATCTTTACAAATATTGACATAAAACTAACTTTGTATGCATGTACTAATCTGAAAATTTATCTACCCTTCTCGAGTTGGAAAACGGGCTGCCTCGCTAAAGAAAGAAATTATCAAAAACCAATGAGAATTGCGAGTCACTTTATTTCATTTCGTTTGCTTAAGGAAATATGTTCTGCTGCATATGCATGTATCATATGTACGTGGTTTGTATATGATATTGACGTACATTTGTAACAAAGCATGCTAAACTAGGTTAACAAATATTAATACGTACGCGCATATACCGATTTTATTTAACAAATAGCTGATCAAATACTGAAAAAATATATAAAAGCATCTACAATTGAGCATAATATAATACCAAAATTGTCGTTCGTGTAAGTAATGACGATCATTTTGAACCTAGAATCATTAAAATCGGTTCATTTTTGACTAAGTTATGAGCATTTAAAAAAAAAAAAATTTATATAATATAATATAATGAAAAAAAATCAATTTTGAGCCGAAGAACAAAATTGCCGATAAATCTTGAAAAAACAATTTTTTGGGTGAACAAAAAAATACGTGTCTCATTATTTTGACCAGAGAGCAACATATTTGAGTTACATCGAAATCGAAGAACATGACCCGAATAGCCCGGTTGAATTGAAATGGAAAGCATCAATAACAATTCAAAATGTCAAATTAATTGTAAATAAATAATATAATTCTTTTTTATTTGTTCGGATTGAATTTAACTGCTAATGAAATATGTAAACAAGGCACACATTTCTTACAAAAGTGTCCAAGGCGATTTAATCAGCATTTCTACTGATGTCACCTTCTATTCATACGCCTTGGAATATTGCTTTGATATGTAACTTTTTCTTTGCGACCAAAACAAAATTCTTTTTTAATGTTTTTTTCGATAATTATTGAAACATATTATTTTTGTTGTACGAGTAGTGATGGCAAGATTAATCGCAAAGATTGAAATAATCGATTAATTTTGAGCAATTAATGATTTAATTGTATCGTAGACTTACTTTCAATTAATTGCAATTTTAATCGATTAATTGGCTAAATAATCGTTGTGCGTGGCAGCATTGTTTCTTTGTTATTTCTTTCATCACTAAGATTCTTATATTACTCAAAATGGCTCCCATCAAAAGCAAAGCGTGGAAATATTTCATTAAGGGGGTAGTATGGTATTTTTTTTTTTTTAATTTTTTTTTTTTTTTTTGTTTTAAATTATTCTATAACATCTTAAGATTATTGTGTGAAAGTTTGAAGTGCATTAGAGTAAAATTGACAAAGACACAAAGGATTAAGTATCTACCTCTCCAACCGGATTTCACGCTGTAAAAATCTTCACAAATCTTTAAACGCGTTTTTCTCACACTTGTCTTTTTTACGGTCGGTGTCCACTGTAGATTCATATCTACTGCACCTATTCTTTTCAAATTTGGTTTTTTTGTTTCTTTACTTTATTCACGAGGTAATGACGTCGAGTTTTTTTTTTTTTTTTTAATTTTGTCATATTTTAAAACAACAAAGTTTTCAAGTTTTTTTTATGAAAAATCGGTGTTTTGACTTCAAAGCGCTTTAAAAAATTCAAAAAAAAAAAAAAAATTCGACGTTGTTACCTGCGAAACTTTATTAGCTGATGAAATCAATTTGGTTTTTTGATTTTAGTTGATCCAGTAATGAGTTCTGAGGGACACCGCAATAAAACTTTTTTATGAGACGTCCGCGAAGATTCGCTGCCACCAACTCATTTCTTCATAAAAATCAATGAAAATTTCACACAATATTCTTTAAATATGACTTTATAATGAAGTAATTTTAAAATTTTGAATAAATCAACTGTGTCGACAAAAAAATTTCGAAAAATATGCTTGTTTTACACCGAATTAACCATACTACCCCCTTAAAGAAAATAACAACCTGGTTGTTTGTAATTTTTGCAAAAAAAGTTAAAATTTTCAAACAACACTTCAAACATGTTCCAGCATTTGAAATTGAAACATGCAGCTGAAGTTGATAAATATAATGTAAGATCAAATAGTTGTTTTCCTTCAAAGAATGAGTGCGTAATGCATTTTTTTATAGCTTGATTCCAAAACAAATGACGATGACAGTGAAACCATTGATGAAAATAGTGTGGATACTGTGATCGATATGACAAATGTATGCGAAGGTAACACAGATGAAAGGCCGAGTAGTAGCGCCAGTCAACCATTAATTTTACAAGCATTCACCAACATTCGAAGCTATTCCTCCGGAACAAAAAGCAACAAAATTACACATGGAATCATGCACATGATCGTCAAGGATAATTTGCCGTTTACCTTTGTCGAAGGTATGTTTTGTGTTCATTAATTGTTCTATTATTTTATTCTAAAATATTTAACTTTTATTAAAGGTGCTGGCTTCTTAGACTTTATGAAGCAAAATTTCCCACTTTACATGAAAAGCATGTTGGGAATAACCGCTCATGGGTTGCTTGAAACAAAGCCATTTAATAGAACAATTGGTGTGTATGAATTGAGTGAGTCCCATACAGCTTCCCATATATCTGAGATTTTGTCCGATGCAATGAAAACATTTTCTATTGAGGAAGATAAAGTTGAGGCTGTTGTCACAGGCAATGCAAGAAATATTGTCAATGCAATCTAAGAAAAATTCGGAAAAAATCGTCATATTCCATGTTTCGCCCAAACGCTGAATTTGGTTTGTTCGAATTCATTAGATCTTTCTGCTGTACAAGGCATTGTTTTAAAATGCAAAACAATTGTGAAATGGTTCAAACGCAGCGTTAAAGCCAATGACGACATGCAAAAGGTGCAAGCAGTTGCTGGCGTACCAGAGGGTAAATTTTTAAAACTTTTAATAGATGTAAATACGCGCTGGAATTCCACCCATTATATGATCGAGCGGTTCATCAAACTTAGCGCCTACGTCAGCCAAATTTTGTTAAATTACCCGGATTCTCCGCCCATGATAACGTCAAGAGCGAAGGATGAACTAATGGAAATATGTACAATTTTAAGACCTTTAGAGGCCATGACAGTGCAGATAAGTGCCGAACGACATGGAACTCTCAGCCAAATAATACCACTAGTTCATTGCGGTCATGAGCAAATTTCGAAATGTCAACCAGCATCACAAAAACTGAAGCAAGAAATTTTAAAGCAGTTTGACAAAAGATTTGCCACCATAGAACAGTCTTTTCTCTTAGCTGCATCCACTATCTTGGATCCAAGGTTTAAAAGGGTTAATTTTAAGGATCCGGTGGCTTTGGCGTCGGTATTACGATACATTCGTGCTGAAATGACCAAAAATGATGACAATATGGAAACAGCAAGTGAGTCATCGACGGAATCAGAACCCGATTTTGACTTCTGGGCTCCACACAAAACTCTCGCGCACAAAAAAAAAGGGAGCATGTGACGATGTGCAACCTCAAGATGAGCTCTCTTTTAATTTAAACTCCCAAATTTTGCCACTTAAATCGAACGTAGTAGATGCTTGGGATGACATGAAAACAGTTTATCCGAAGCTCTAAAAATTATTGCCATTCGATTGGCACATCAGTGCCTGCGGAATGGTTGTTCTCTAAGGCCGGACCCACCGCAACATTAAAAAGAAACCGACTGACAACTAACCGGCTGTCAAAATTATTATTTCTACAAACTTGGCTAAATAAAAAATAAGGGGATGAGTTAATAATTTGTAAAATGTGTACAAAAATAATCACAACAGTATTTTCAATTTTTGTCAAATATTTTTTTAAACTTTTTGAAAAAAATATTCATATAACTGTGTATGTAAACGCATATAAATTTCCTTTATAAAATTATATGTTTAAATGAATGAATGAATTAATAAACGAATTTTTTCAAGTAAATTGTTTTTAATTATTTTAATGCATTATCGTAGCTTTTTGAAACAGGGGTCTCAATTGTTTTATCATTATATTTTATAAATCGACAATTAATCGATTAATTCTTATTAATTGCAATTAATCGCAAATCAATTATTTTACTTCTGCAATTAATCATATGATTAATTAATCGATTCTTTTTATTTTTTTTGCCATCTCTATGTACGAGTAACACTTACGGATACCATGAATTGATTGTGTATGTGTTGTGGTATGATTGTACCAGGTGCTGATGCAATACTGAAACCAGTTTGATATTTTTGTGATTGCACCAACATGCTGGCATTATGTATGTCGAATTTAGCTCATCGAAGTAGAAGTCTTCAAGTAATAAAATCGTTCTGCATTCGAAAACGCTTTTTTCTCGCCATCCTTTTTTAATTTTCTCTTCAAGCCAATAACAATATATATATGTATGTATATATAATTGGAGCGTACACCCTTTTTGGGTGTTTGGCCGAGCTCCTCCTCCTATTTGTGGGGTGCTTCTTGATGTTGTTCCACAAATGGAGGGACCTACAGTTTTGAGCCGACTCCGAACGGCAGATATTTTTATGAGGAGCGTTCTCATGGCAGAAATATATTAGGAGGTTTGCCATTGCCTGCCGAGGGGCGACCGGTATTAGAAAAAACGTTTCCTGCATTTTGATCTTTCACCGAGATTCGAACCAACGTTCTCTCTCTGAAATCCGAATGGTAGTCACGCACCAACCCATTCGGCTACAGCGCACAGTGCGGCCGATTCCCAAAAAGCCGGCCAAAAGTCGAAAAAAAAGTTTCTAGGTAGAGTTCTTTTGTCTCTGGGTTGGCTACAGTAATGCCTTGAGTAGTGAAAACCGTTCATAGCAACGTCCTGTACCCTAAGTATCCTCTGTATTTTCAGTCGCAACGTGGCCTTCGTTTGAGCATCGTATTACTGTCGATGAATAGTGAAAGTTGTACACATTTGAAAGGTTAGTAAAATACGAGAAATCTTTAGTACATATCAATACCTCGACACAAAATTTTTAGCTGCAGCAATACGTAGATACATTTTTTGCAATTTTTTTTTATAAAATTTGAGTTTTCAAACTGTATAGTAATACAACGCCATCATATGCTGCTTTGAAACCTATTAAAGGTTACTCAAAAAAGTAATGGTTACTGAATAAAACAAGATTCAGCTGCTACCACTTGCTACCTTGCGACCCGGAAAACATATAAATTTACATGCATCTTGATTATGTTCTAGAATATACGCTATTTCACGTGAGGGGGTGGCCAATAGGGGTGGAAGGGGGTGGATTTTCAAAATTTTAAGATCAAATTCGTAATCAGCGACCCCGACAAACCCCGAGTAAGAAATTTTGAATCAATTACTTAATTTTTTGAGTTTTGGCCAGCTTTTCGGGAATCGGCCGCACTGTGCAGCGGCCGCCTATAAATACGTAACTTAAAGTTAACTTGAGTATCCGCAAATGGAAAAAAAAATTAGAATTGAACATAAATATGTGCCATAAGTTTTTTAAATTATACCTACTTTAAGCAAAAAATATCCTGTATTTCCCAAGCATCTGCTGCTTGTCATCGTTGATTTCTTCCATTTGATTGGAAACCGACTCAGAACTTTCTCATACAAATGAAGAAAACGATTGAAACAGCCGTAAAAAATCGTTTTGCAGTCAATTTTAAGTTTGACAATACGAATAAGAGCACAAAGCGTGTCGCCAGTATGGGAAACAAAAGACTCTTCTATCCCGTCCGTCCCTTTCCCACTAGCAAAATATTTGCCTTCCAAATGTTTCCCTGTGTAAATCGGGACTATTGTTCATCATTTGATCATCACTTGGTTGTTGAAACAGAATCACTTGCAGAATCACCTGCTCGCTCAAATATTAATTTTATTATGTCACATTACGTAATGCTGGAGAGGGAATGTCGTGGGAACCTACTATTCGTATAAGCCTCTTGGTAGTCTAATAGTATGAAACTTAACGACTTTGAGCAACTTCATAATTCACAGAAGAACTGTTATTTGCTGCCTTTTTCCACACCTTTTATTATTTCATCCGCATTTAGAATTTTCTAATCAGTTTTAAAATATATGGGAAATTTGATTTGTTTATTTGCCATAGTTAGTGTCGTTAGTAGAGAAACCAATCAATTAAAAATTTATGTATTAATAAATTTAATATAAATTAACTAAAGCGATAGCTAAAGTGCCAGAGGTGTTTACAGCAGCGCTCAGACGTTGGTTTGTTTGTGAT
Source organism: Anastrepha ludens (assembly GCF_028408465.1). Lineage (NCBI taxonomy): Eukaryota > Metazoa > Arthropoda > Insecta > Diptera > Tephritidae > Anastrepha > Anastrepha ludens. The sequence continues at coordinate 107,269,656 of NC_071499.1, forward strand.
TGCATTTAAATTACGATTGCACTTGCTCATACATGCAAACATATACAGACATACAAATGGGTATTTATGTATGAACATTTCAACAAATGATGTTTTGCTTCCCAATCGCCAGTGGGAAAATACGCGAACCTGACCTAACCTATACGCTGACAGAATCTATAATGGGTGATGGACGGGCATTGTTGTTGCGTACGCTGCATTTTTATTTGCGCTTCCCTTTGTCACGAATTTCAGCCATCGTATATAACTGAAAAATAAATAAACATATGTACATAGTCGTAAATATGGTGGCAACAATCCATTGTTGTTGTTGGTGTGTGACTTCGTAGAACACCATATCAGCGGGAGTATAAAAAGCGACTGATTCTGTCTTATTTTAATTCAAATCGAACAGCATGAAGTTCTTTACAGCTGTGCTGCTTTTGGTGTGCCTAATTGTTGCGTGTACTGCTCAACGCGGTGGAGGCGGAGGTGGCGGTGGTCCGTATGGAGGAGGTGGTGGCGGCCCCTATGGTGGCGGCGGTGGACCTTACGGTGGTGGTGGTGGTGGTCCTTATGGTGGTGGAGGTGGCCCATACGGTGGAGGCGGTGGTGGACCATATGGTGGTGGTGGCGGCGGAGGTTACAAGCGTTAAATACTCTTAAGTGGAAATGGATGATCAAACTTTTGTTATATTGAATAAAAAATACGAAATACCTAAACTTTTCGTAAAATACTTAGTGCAGGGTGAACCAAATACAAGTATCGAATTGAATCGTATATTACTTTGGCACCGACCGCGTTTCCCGCTTAAAATCTCGGCGGGCACTCAGTATGAAGAATGATAGAATGCAGTATTTTGCAGCTTTAAATTGAAAAATGAGCATAACAAAAAGCGTTTATCCTGTAATTCTTCACATTACTTTTTATGAGAAAAGAAGAAGCAGCGTTAGGGGTGCTATAACTTGTAATTTGGGATTCGAAAGTAGCTCCTATCTGTAAAGTGATTTCCACTGATATGGAGAATATCTATATCGTGTGATTTGAGCAGAGTTTTCAATTCCTACATATATTTTGATAGGCCTCATGCATTCCAGACAAGAATATTCATGGATTTGAAGGGCTTATTCATCACTGACGAGACTTGTTGTAATACTTGCTTGAGAAGCGCGATAATTTCTCGCATTTCGCTTGAGGACTGGTATGCTGTTTCTTTGGGCTGACGTGCTGAAGGGGCGTTCGTATTATGTCCGTAATGTTTTACAACTTGTGAGTATTGGGTGACAGTGATCGAATCGGTTGAGCTTTGAGGCTGAGCGATGGGAGTGCTGTTTTCATCCTTTTCATCATTGGGGGATATTAGAGTTTTTGAAGGTTCTTGTATATCACGCAGCCTTTGTAATTCGCCGCATGATTTCCTTCGCATAAGGCGCATTTGACGTCATCTGTTCTCATTTTACGCTAGCAATTTGCGGATAAGCGACTCCAGCGCATTTACTGCAGGCAAGTTTTCTGTGGCAGTAGGTTTTAGTGTGGCCGTACTGCTGGCAGTTAGCGCATTGAGGAATTTCGCGCTTCAGACGTGGGGGCTCAAAAACATATAAGTACTTGACGTCATAAATTTCTTTATTGTTCGGGCTTGGTTTCAACTCAATAATGAACCTTCGTGTCAATAGGGTGATAGAGCCAGAAAACGTTAAAAAGTGCTTAAAATTTTTTTTTGGAAAAAAACGCTACCATAAGCGGATCTTTGCTCTACCTAGGTTAGGTTAGGTTGAAGCGGTTGTCTTGTGGGACACACTCAGGCTCATAGCCCATTGTGATGCCGCATGGGGGAGCTTTCCCTATTTCTCCTAAAACCATTCTGCGCTTTTCAAAAATTTTAGAAGATCTCCTAATTCTGCGGAACTGACATCATCCAATTCGTTAAAAAATTGTTTGCCTAGAAGAGCAAATCTCCGTCTGGATAGAGCAGGACAATGGCACAGAAGATGCAAGATTGTTTCGTCCTCTTCCTCATCAAGACAACTTCTACAGAAGTTGTGTGCTTGCACACCCATCCTTTGGGCGTGCTTACCTATTAGGCAATGTCCCGTTATGACTGAAATCAGTGTGCTAAGACTGTGTTTATTTTGGCTCAGTAAAGATTCTGTGCGTTAAGCACTAAGAGTCGGCCACAGTTGATGGGCGATTTTGCAGGTGGCTTCATTCCGCCATCTTTCGTTTGCTTTCCTTACGATTTCTTCAAGGATAAGTAGCTTACATGTTTGTATGTGTATGTCCACCCTGTCATCGAGCTTTGAGCCATCTGTGTATATATGGATGGACTCGCCCTGTCTTACCACGTCCCGTTCCCACTCTTCCCTCGAGGGTAGGAGGGTCACGAACGTTGTAGTGGCAAGTATAGGCGGAACTGTATAGTCCACCTGTTTGGGAAGCCCCAACGTGCCATTCAGGATTTTGCCGTGGCCATAGTCTGTGTTTGACCACTTACTTAGAGTGTTCAGCCTTATTGCCGTGCTGCGCGCGATGTATTTTGCCTGCAGATCTACCGGCGGGAAGTTTAAAGTCGCATATAATTCTTTCGATGGTGTGGTTGACATCGCGCCAGTTATGAGAACAGATGCTAGACTCTGAACCTTGTCAAATTGTTTGATGTTCACCCCCTTCTCAAGGGCATTCCACCATATTACAATGTCATAGTAGAGAATAGGCCTAACCACTGCTGTGTACAGCCAGTGTATCATTCTGGGTTCCAATCCCCATCTCTTTCCAAGCCTTCCGCAGGAGTACAACGCCATCATAGATTTGCGTACTCTATCTGCGACTGTGAGCCCCCAATTTAGCTTCCTATCCCGTACAAGTCCCAGATATTTCGCCTTTTCTGTTACTCTAAGTGGTTTCCCTCCTAGGAATATGTGTTTAAGAGCAGGTGTTTTATGTTTTCTGCTAAATAGTATCAGAACCTCTTCCTAATAAACCATTAATATTCCAAAGATATTAAGATGTTAAAGGAAAGGAGTAGGATAGGAAAAAATAAAAAGCTAAAATCTTATCTGGCAGGTTTATATATATATATATATAATTGGCGCGTACACCCTGTTTGGGTGTTTGGCCGGGCTCCTCCTCCTATTTGTGGTGTGCGTCTTGATGTTGTTCCACAAATGGAGGGACCTACAGTTTTAAGCCGATTCCGAACGGCAGATATTTTTATGAGAAGCTTTTTCATGGCAGAAATGCACTCGGAGGTTTTCCAGGGGCGACCGCTATTAGAAAAATGTTTTTCTTAATTTTGGTGTTTGGTGTTTCACCGAGATTCGAATCTACGTTCGCTCTGTGAATTCCGAATGGTGGTCACGCACCAACCCATTCGGCTACGGCGGCCGCCATCTGGCAGGTTTAGCCTTTACAAAAATTGACAAGTTCTCACTATGGAATGCGACGAAGTTCATTAGCAAAACAACACCTCACGTGCATGCAATTCTTATCGAAAATAACACGTGGGTTAAAACACATTTGGATAAAACTTGCACACTTGTGAAACACCTTAAGAAGGTCTCGTATCTTTCAATCCAAAAAATAGGCAACAAAATAACTTGTCTGATGCAATTGAGTTCAAAGACGGAACAATCAGAAAAGTGACCATACATAAAATACTGACAAAAATTACGAATATAAACAACAAAAAATCTCCAGGCTATGACAGAATTAAAAGGAGCTACCCGACGATGGAATTAAGTATTATATCTAAGGCACATTTGAGTGCGTCAATAAGGCTCAAATATTTCCCTTTGCCTTGGTAAGTTTCTGAAATAAGTGCTGCGCCAAAACCAAATGAAGACGCTAAGGAGCTTTTATCATGTAGGCCAATATATCTCTTGCCTTTCTTGTCGAAGCTATATAAGAATTGATTTTTTACGAGCGGCTTGATCCCCTAATATAATTTACATTCCCTCTCATCATTCGGTGAAAGCATTCAACGAGACAACAGATACGCAGAGTAACAAGGAAATTGACAAGAAAAATGATTACATTATCTTGACGGCTAAGGTTGTGTATGGCATCCCGGACTGTTGCACAAATAAAAAAAAATAGTACTTCCTACCGACTATTATCTACTTCTGTGGAGTTACCTTAATGAAAGATATTTTTATGTTAAATATCAGAAGAAATGCTGAGTTGTACTACGTATGGAAGCAAGTGTTCCACAAGGAAGCGTGCTGGGGCCACTCTTATACATTATCTATACCCACATTTATTTAATTCTGTTCATTTTAATTCGTTTTTGAAGTCTTATTTGAAAAATGCTAGGACTACGCAGCATATTTTTTATTATAGAAATATTAGAGGAAACTTGGAATTAATAGACATATAGAATAGATATACTTATTTTGAGTCCCGCATTAATTGCCTTAAGTCAAATCAGATTATACAATTTCACTTTTGTCCATTTTTTTTTTTGTATGTATACTTTCATTTGCAATCTATCTTGACGACAATAAGCTAATGTTATAATATTTGTAATCTTAGCCTAGGTACTTAACAGAAATGGTGTAGTCTTCACTGAGACTAACCATTATATGCCATTTATGTTAGGATATTTTATATTATTTATTTGATAAATCTAGTATATGGAAACCTTTTAGTCGTCGTATACTTTGACTATTCTCTAACAGATTTATAGCTAGGGTATTACAATGATTGTCGAGTCGATTAATATACTTTTTGATATATTTTTTTATCTCTTCTTTAACATAAGGAATATTGAGGTCTTTATGTATCTCCTCATTTTTCACAAACCAAGGAGCACCTGTTATTAGTCTTAGAGTTTTTGACTGGTAACGTTGGACTATTTCCACATTGGAGTGACTTGCTGTTCCCCAGAGTTGTAAAGCGTAAGTCCAAATCGGTTTTAAGATTGCATTATAGATTCTTACTTTATTTTCCAGGCTTAGCTGCGATTTTTTACTAAAAAGGCAATACATCTTTTTTGTTTTTTGGTTAAGTTGCTTCACTTTAGAGTTTATATGCGATCTCCAGGTCAACCTTCTGTCAAGATGTACACCAAGATACTTCACAGTCGTATTTTGTGGTATTTGAGTACCACAAAGATTAACAGGAGGACAGTCTCCTTTTCTAAGAGTGAAAGTTACCTGTGTAGATTTTTGGGGGTTGACTCTAATCCTGTGCATTTGTGCATCCATTTCTCTACTTCATAATGCTCTTTCTGTACATTCCGCGACGCTCCTTCTGGGGTCAGAGATGTTGCAATTATAGCTGTATCATCAGCATACGTTGCAATGCTTACATCTGCCAACACTGGCAAATCGGCAGTGGATATTGTATACAGAACCGGACCTAGCACACTGCCTTGCGGCACACCAGCATTTATCGAGTATATATTAGATGTTACGCCTTGATTTACAACATAATACTTTCGGTTAGTTAAATATGATTTCAGTAATAAGTACTATGGAGCGGGAAGTATTTTCTTAATTTTATATAAAATTCCCGGGTGCCAAACTCGATCAAATGCCTGTTGTATGTCAAGAAAAACTGTTGTACAATATTTTTTACTTTCCAGTGCCTCTGTAATATGATTGATGACACGGTGGCATTGCTCTATTTGTCCATTTTGAATGCGATTTCATAATTCCGCAATAGAAAAAGTTTTCGCCTCTATTGATAAATAAACTTGACCAGCTCATTTCCATATTTTTTATGTTCTATTTATCAATTCTGAATGCATTGTGTGGATTGTCTTAAATCTAGTGAGTTGTTGATAATAGAGTTCCGAATTGAGTATTTTATTCAAAGTATGGGCGGCTGATTCCATTCCAATCCCAAAAATACACAGCAAAACCTTCATGGTCGTTATTCCGTGCTTGATTACTGGCGATTTGACCACGATCTCTCCCGACTGTTCTTCTCGTAAGTGACACGTTTCTCATTGCCGGTTACCATCCCCTTAAAAATTGGTCGATTTGATTATGTTTCAGCAAAGAATCCACGAAAAATTTATTTTGCGTAAATTCGTGTGGTACCCGTACATCGAGTTTCTTCTTCAAATCAGCCTTATACAAATGATTTTAAATGGTTTTTTGGCTAAACTTTAATTCCTGAGCAATGATATAAATGGGATTTCTATGATTTTATTACAATATATGTAATAATATTTTCGTGCCTTCGAATTTTCGTTGACGTCACAAAAAAAAAATAAAATAAAAAAATAAGCGAAGTTTATCTGCGTACCCAATTGTTTTGCCTTTGAGCTAACATATTTTGCCCCTTTGAAGCGTTTAAACCATTCAAGAAAAACTTTTTAACTAATAGAAATTTCCACCATTCAATTGAACTGTGTATGTATGCATTTCTTAGTCAAGTAGCAGATAATTATGCTTTGAAATTTATAAAAACAAAACTAATCAATATTTTTTCAAACTTTTTTTTTTTATTTTGAAGATTGAACATTGTCATTTATGAATGAAAAATAATATCGTTCAAATGACTTCCACGACTGGTTTTACAGTAGGCCATTCGATCAACCCAATTTTTAAGCACTTTTTGGGCTCCAATTTCATGAATGGCAACTCCGATTTCGTGTTTTAAAGCATCAATCGTCTCTGGATGGTTCGCATAGCATTTATCCTTAACGGCTCCCCACAAAAAATAGTCCAACGGGCTTAAATCACAGCTCCGAGGCGGCAAATTGATATCGGAACTTCGGCTGATTATTCGGTTTTCAAAAACGGTAGCCAAAAGTTCGAGTGTAACTTTGGCAGTGTGACAAGTTACACCGTCCTGTTGAAACCAAATGTCGTACATGTCATTCTCTTCAATTTTTGGAAACAACTCGTTGAGCATGTCACGGTAACGCTCGCCATTTACTGCAACCGCGGCTCTTCGCTCATTTTCGAAAAAAAAATGGCCCGATGATGCCGCCAGACCAAAAACCCCACCAAACAGTGACTCGATGTGGATGCATTTGCTTCTCTACAGTAACGTGTGGATTTTCTGAGCCCCAAATACGACAATTTTGCTTATTGACGTAGCCACCAATGTGAAAATCAGAAAAGAAGAAGAATACTCATTTCGTAAATGTCAAACCTTTAAGTAAATTATGAATACATTTGACATGTCATTTGTGTTACCATTCTCAAAAAAATAGGTGGTTCAAAAAGCAAACGCTATATGGCCCACCCTGTATAATCAGAGAGTATAGTTGTTGGGTTCTTGGCGAAGCTCCTACTCCTATTTCAATGTATTCTTGTAGTTTTTTTCCACAAATGGAGGACCCTACAGATTTATGTCGTCTCCACGCGGCGGTTGAGCAGATTTTTCTTGGCAAAAATAGGAGGTTTGCCCTTGTTTGCCAAGAAGCGGTCGCCATCAGAAAAAAACCTTTTCCAGGAATTGGTATTTCGCGCCCGAGGTTTCGAATCAGTTCAGTTCCGAATAGTAGTCACACACCAACTCTTTCGACTACGGCGGCCTTTCTTATACCCGCGTCAAAAACAGTAACACGTATACTAGCGCATAATTTATTAGGCCGAAAATTGTGGAGCCTACGTAGTAATATTCTCACGATCTATGACAAACTAAATAAAAATATATTTATTCTTACAACAAGACGTTAAACAAATACAATATATAAACGAAAACATCTGACACTGCTTACAATCGCCGGCGGAGCGTATCATAACACTTTCAGAATCACATTATTGTTCCATGCCACTATTTACTTCTCCTCTACGACAACATAATCCTCAATCTTATAATCGTATATATAATTTGACATTTTTCAATTTCAGACTAACTCAATTTGAACCATGGAAAGATACACAATAAGTTATTCAGGCTTATTATGAAAACGGGCGTTCAAATCCAAATGCATATGCGAAGAAAATCATCTTCAGTGATGAGGCACATTTTCACCTCAGTGGATTCGTCAATAAGCAGAATTGCCGTATTTGGGCGAATGATAATCCAAGAGTGATTGCCGAAAAACCAATGCACCCACAAAGAAAACACGTTTTTTTTGTTCAAAATTATCTTTATTCATCAACGTCATTTCTATCAAGAACAACGGAACCATTCCAGCGCCGTTCTCTCCTCTTCATTCAAGCGAAATTTCTTACCGGCCGGCATTTTTTCAGGGTGGCGAACAGCCAGTAGTCGCTGGGAGCCAAATCTGGCGAATACAGTGGATGTGGAAGCAATTCGAAGTTTATTTCATATAGTTTTGCTATTGTTTTGATTGACTTATGACACGGTTGCATGAAACCAAGCGGTGATCAAACGCGGCACCCTCTTTAAACAGAGCTTTTTCATAGTCAAATGCTCATGCAAAATAAAGCCAAGACGTTCTTTTGATAGCTTTGCGATGTCAAATAACTGACGCAACTTTACTTTTCGATCATTCAAACCGATTTTGTGAATTTTTTGATGTTTTCTGGTTTTACCCCCTCATTTGGACGTCCACTACGTTGTACATCATCGATGTCTCCACGACCACGTTTGAAGTCAGCACACCGTCGTTTTATTTTTGTTTCTGATCGAGTGGAGTCCTCATAACTCTTTTCAAGCCATTGCTTTGCTTTAACGGTATTTTTGCCCATCAATAAGCAGTGTAAAATTAGAACACGAAATTAGTTTTGATCCATTGTTTTGAAAATAACAAAAGTCGAGTCACTTAAGATCTACGCGGACGGGTCTAAAATGGACACCGGTGTAGGATCAGGGTTATTTTGCGAAAAGCTTTCTATTAGTGAATCCTTTAAACTACCGGATCACTGTAGTGTTTTTCAAGCGGTAATAAATGCTATTCATGAAGCCTTAAAATGGTTAAAGATAAACAGAATATCATCAACGGATATCTGCATTCTATCAGACAGCCAAGCTGCTCTACGAGCCCTGGATGCATTCCAAACAACATCAAGGAGTGTCTTACGTTGTCGCCAATCTCTAAATGAGATGGCCAAACAATATCGTATAATCTTATGCTGGGTTTCAGGCCACAGAGATATACCAGGGATCTGTAGGGCAGACCAACTTGCAAGAGAAGGTACCTGTATGCCAGACATAAGTAATTTTATGGAGATACCTCTCGCAACTTGTAAACTTCTCATTAAGAACGCATTAATCAGGTCTGCACATCAAAGATGGATTAGCGTTAACACCTGTGAAATTGCTAGGCAAACATGGCCAAGGCTAAATTTACGTCTGTCCAAGAGTATTATAAAACTGAATAGACTTCAAATCAGGACCTTAGTAGGGGCCCTCACAGGACATTGTCTCATAGGAAATCATGCGAGGACATTAGGCGTTTACACGCATGATTTCTGTCGTAGCTGCAGAAATGAGGAGGAGTTGGAAACAATTCAACACCTTTTTTGCACATGCCCAGCTCTAGCCAGAAGCAGGAACCGATTTTTAAAATCCTACTTCTTAACGAATATAGATAATCTACTCATTTACACTTTAGGTATCAACAACCTTTTACGCTTTGTCAAAAGCTCAGGATGGTTTAATATGGAGAGGGAAATGTAGCTCAACCCCCGCGGTTCACAACGGACCCATTCGAGGTCTAAGTGGCATCGTTGTCTCCATGTGCGATGCGGTTGCCAAACCTAACCTAACCTAACCTAGAGTCACTCTTAATAATAATAAGAACTCACGAACTAATGTCTAGAATATCAAGACATTTTAACAGCTGTCTGTCTAAGGTTAATACTAACTGAGAAAAGGTGAATGCAATGAAACTAGTGCCCTCTATGTGTTAGGCCCGGGAATTTTCAGTCCATATGTTACTTATACTTATCCGAAATCAATCTGATCTGCTCATCATCCATATTGTGGTGCAAATGTTGATAATCGGTCTCACAGACCAATGTGTGTTTATAGAAAGGTTAAGACGACATCGATATTAAGCCGTCGAAGCGTTACAAATTATGACTAACAAATTCATATTATTTTCAGTTGCGCAATCTCCTATAGGCAGACGCGCTTTGCTGATTTTGAACGTTAAGAAGATTTTAATTTTTTCCACTGTAAATACCGATAACTATAAGTAGTACGTGAGTAAGCAAATAAATCATCTCATTTGATAAAATAAAGTGCTAATTATATATATGCATTTAAATAATTGCATACCATATTCAATTGTATTAAAAATAAATACAAGGTGGCGTAGCAGGCATCACCCTTTGTGAAGACGTTAAGATTTTTACTCCTTTCGTGATTAATATATATTTTTTTAAGTTTTTGGATTTCATCTTTTCTGGATATGTAAATAAACAAAAGTGGCAACCAATAATCCTCGAGAACGTGCGATCTGACGGCCTCAGACCACTTTCCTCCGACATTATGATGACTTCAAAGCATGCCTGGGATAAGATTTCATCATCGATTAGCGATATGCAGCATGCATTAAAGCTTCCTGACGTCTACTAGGCCATGCATTAAAGCGGCCAGCGGCAGCTAAACAGACGATACTTGACACAGAAACGGGCTTTCAATTCGACGTGAGACAAGTATGGTGGAAGGAAGTGAGTGGACAGAAACAACTTAGGTGGTTTTCTTTTGAAACGAACAAAGCTGTGGAAGGGCTAAAGTACATACAACTTTTGACGGACTGCATGTGAAGAGTAATTGATGTAGAGAGGCTAGAGCTCAACAGCCTTTCGGCGATTTATTTAACGATTGCACCGGGAAAGGATTGACATATTGACGGTACGAGGTTCAGTTCGTGTTAAAATCCAGCACTGACGGGGTAAAAGCTTTCGATGCTTCCTCCTCGTAAAAATATTCTACTTTCTGTTGTGTTACATAGCTGGGCTTGTTCTCTTAAACAAATCGCATAGTATCCATGGTCGCTCGAGCAACATTCTGCAAGAAATTGGCAATCTATATTAATATTCTTATAGCATCTGAAATCTCAACGAACGTGATGCAAAATGCCATAAAAAAGGCTGAAATTTTCATGAATTATGATATCGGCCACCCTTCTATATCATTTTTGAGGAATGAACAAATAAAAATGCTTCAAGTAATTTGCTTATATATAACGTTATACAATTTTGTTTTAACTAATATTGCATTTGCATAAAAAAGAAACGCATGGAATCTATAGTGCCTTTTGCGCCACCTTGCATATATTTAGAATCAAATGTAGTAAAGGGGTTTGCAATAGTTGTGCTTGAACTTCAAATCAAAGTAAAACAGCCTGCATATGGGATGCAAATAATTTTTTCATTTGACAGATTCTTTCTTTTAATCCAATTTTCAATGATCTGAACGAATACATCAGGGTACACATTTTTGATGGAGTAGGTTATGATGATTCTTCTTGCGTCTACCAGGCAGGAGACTTAGCCCAAAAGGAGGTAACTGTGTATCTTATGAAAGGACATCTAAAGATCTTGGAAGACTTCGTACATAGTCCCATTCTTCATAGGGACGATATACTATCACCCAAACCAATACTCTTCAGGAACTTCCAAGTTATAATTAATGAGCGCACAGACTGGAGAACTAACTCTATCACTTTCAAACCTGGCTCCCAGCTATGGTTTACTGATGGGTCCAAATTGGAAAATGGTAGAACAGGGACAGGAATCAATGGGCTTATATTCAAAAAATCTATTCCGATGGGATTCTACCCAACAATATTCCAGGCAGAAATACATGCCATTGAAATATGTGTGAGAGAATGCCTTAGAAGGAAAATGAGAGGTACTCACATCTACATACTTTCAGATAGCCAAGCGGCTCTAAAAGTCGTTCTATCAACAACTACTCGTATCACCTCTAAATTGGTAAATGATTGCCTAAACCTTCTCAACACGTTAGGGAACCTTAACATTAGCACTATGCTGGATTCCGGGACATGAAGGACATGAGGGAAATGAAATGGCTGATGACCTTGCAAAACAAGGACCAAATATGCAACTTACTGGTCCTGAGCCTTTCTGTGGACTGACAAAAGGCCACATTAATGAATTCCTTAGGAAATGGAAAGAAAGAAAACTTGCTGCACACTGGCTAAACTGTGCCGATCAGCGTCAAGCCAAACTATTCCTAAGTCCCAACAAAGGAATATCTGACAAACTTCTCTCACTAAACAGAGTAGATCTGCGTCTTTTAACCGGATACCTTACAGGTCACTGTAATCTTTGGAACAACAAACCCAAAATTGTGCTAAACTTTTTAAAAAGCCTAAAACTCTAGGGTTACAAAATAGGCCTTTCACAATAGATCAGCTCTGGTCGCAGTGCCTAATGGCCTTCTAATAATAATAATAATCTTAACACAAACGCCGTAACAAAAATCATAATAAATTTCTTCTCGGGCAGACAGGCGGCCAACAAATCAATGGAGGCAGTCTTACTAAAATCAAAAGCTGCTCAGGAATGCCTGGCAGCTCTGAATGGTATGAACACTATCTCCAAGGCCAGCCATACATGGGTTTCGGGGCCTGAAGGTATAAAACGCAATTGCAAGGCCGAAGAGCTATCCAAGAAAGATACTACTCTTCAACTGCGTAGTGATAGAAGTACCATCGGGTTAACTACGAGCAAATTTATGATTAAGAAGAGGTCAATAGGTCATGGAGAGAAGAAATCACGTGTGTTACAACACGGCTAATTTGGCCGCAAATAGAAAAGAAAAGATCAGGAAAATCGTTCAACCTCTCATGAGAGAACAACTCGAAGATCGTGGCTTGTGCCACTGGTCATTGGTTGTTAGGTAGGAACTCTTCTAGGTTGGAAGTAGTTTCGCAGAAGTTGTAAAGACGAGGAAAAGGATGAAACAGTAGAACACTTCCGCTGTAGTTGTCCTGCCTTAGCTAGGAGTAGATCAAATTTGTTAAGAAAATACCATTTTGACTCTCTTACTGAACTACCCGTTGTTGGGATAAAACCTATCCTACGCTTCATTAGAGAGTCTAACTGGTTCCAATAAAAAAATGAACAGTAAGGTGCCCGTGTTCCACAATAGTATTACATCGGACCTACATAAATAGTTTAAGTGAGTTGGCTATTCTAAGCCGACTACCACAAAAACCTAACCTAGCCTGTGATGATTCATCATTTCAGTTAGTTCCAAGTTCATCCAAAAATATCCGCGCCCATATCGTAGCCATAATTAAGCATTAAATTTGACAGAAAACCCTAAAAGCATGTGACTTTCCGTGATGAATTCTCCAAAAGCGGGAGCTACATTCACAAGTCCCATATAAATGTAAATATTAGAACCCCTAATGAAGTATCCTGTACGTACATATTTAGATACTCGTACATACAAACTCAAAGATGAACAGCTTTTTGTGATTCTTTGCCAGCCTATACGTCAATAGATTCTATTCATGACTTGCGCCTGATTTTCTCATGGTCACGAATTTTAGTCAAAAACATATTTATATGATTGATGTAAGTTATCGTTGTTGTATTGAAATGAGGGAGGTGTGACGGGCATAAAAAGCATATAACCCAGGGTATAAAAAGCTGCGATTCTGTATGATTGTGCACAAAATTTGTCAGCATGAGGTTTGTTTCTCTTCTGTTGCTTTTGGTGTGTCTGGTTGTTGCAAGCCAGGCTCAACGCTATGGAGGCGGCGGTGGCGGTGGACGCTATGGAGGCGGAGGTGGAGGTAGTCCATACGGAGCCGGTCGTTATGGTGGAGGTGGTGGTGGTCCTTATGGTGGAGGTGGTGGTGGTCCTTATCGTGGTCGCGGTCGCGGTCCTTATGGTGGTGGTGGTAGAGGTCCTTACGGTGGTGGCGGAGGCGGTGGGTATGGGCGGTAAATAATTTGAAGCGAAATGCAAATTGTCGAAAGTTTGCCATAACATAAACGAAATACCTAAATGAAACATTGTGTTTAGCGTTTAAAATAAAAAATATCAGATGCTTACTTAGAAATTTTTATGGGTAAATAAAAAGCCAAGTCGAAGGCTTTGTCGGTGAGTATATGGAATATTTTAGCTTCGAAAATAAACATATAGTTTATAATAAAAAAAAAAGTTAACTTTTAGATGCCGTAAGCGACTTAGGAGGCGGCATAGAACTGCAGGTCCCTCTATTTGTGAAATGACTTCAAGACAGAAAAGGAAGGAGCTCAGCCAAATACCCAACACTCCATATAAAGAGAATTCTCGAAGTCTACACTTCTGGTCAAGCGATTTCCTAATAATTGCTATGACGCCAGGCCCCGAGAGTATTGGCAAATTTAGCCGTATATCAGCTTTTCTACTGGAGGGGTATTATGGTAACTGAATAGAGGGAGTCTCTCCAGAAGAGGACGAAGGGTTGTGGCCACACCACACGACGCAGTAGATGACGTTCGCTGTAAGTCGGAAGGTGGTTGAAGTGTAAACCCGAGAAAAACTGAACTGATGCTATTCACCAAGAAAACCAAGGTACCAAACTTTAATCTCCCAAAACTAAACGGCGTCAGCCTCACGCTAACCAAACAGGCAAAATACCTAGGGTTTATCCTGGACCCCAAACTCAGCTGGAAGTCCAACGTAGAGTACAGGGTAAAGAAAGCAAATATAGCACTTACACGCGTAAGAGAATGTTGGGAAAAAAATGGGGTCTCCAACCAAAATTATCCAACTGGTCCTACACAGCCATTGTAAGGCCAATACTAACATATGTGGCACTGGTTTGGTGGCCTGCAACAGAAAGGAAATACAACAAAACTAAGCTGAACAAGATACAAAGAAAACAAAAACAAAAAAAAAACATCATCATCACACGAGATAGTGGTAGTACAACGGTGCTGGTCACTAATTAGGAGCATATTCAGCTCAGAAATGCTCAACCACCTCAACAACAACAACAAGTCGGAAGGTACATACAAAAAAGAGGATTATAGGTATTCGGAATTGCAAATGGAAGAGTCAAGGCATGTAAGAGTCAAGCGAGCATGAGAAAAACTAAAGAATAAAACAGAGAAACTGCAACTCTTGTATTAAAACTAGCAAACTTTATTCACTAAATTAAAAGATTGAATTTCTTTTTGAATTTGAATCAATTGGTTATCAGCATGGTTGCACCTTCTCTGTTTTAGATCTTCTTCCCCAATTACGCACGATAAATGATTTGTATGAAAAGGGTTTGTCGATTTGACAGAAATCGATTCGAGCGTTGCCGGACGAGCGGTTAAATTGTATATAATTTTCAGACGGTTCTAGAATTTGTTTGAGTAAAGAAGACTGACAGCTGACGGTTGTTTGGTTGAAATGGAAAGGAATATTTAGTTAACTGTTGTGGAAGTAGGCCACATTATACGTAGTTGTTTCACTTCGGGACATTTCGCCTCGAAAATGTTTTCTTCAGTTAATGTGTGAGATGCATGAGTTGTGCTCTTTGTGTGTCTAATTGTTGCAAGCCTAGCTATCGTTGTCGATATTTAAGTTGGCTCTGGTGATGAACGAGGACAAGATGAAGCCCCTTCTTCCATCAAGCAAGAAGTCCCTGTTGGCGACTATAACTTTAAAGTAATAGAGGGCTTCGTTTATTTGCGAACCAAAGTTAACACCGATAATAAATGTATGAACATCTATCTTGCCAACAAAAACTAATTTAGGCTAGTAAGATGCATGCATCAGCTTCTATGCAAAATATGGTCGGCTGAAAGCATGCCTGCCGATTGGAATTCAAGTGTGCTCTGCTCAATCCATAAGAAGGGCGATCCTGCAATCTGTGCCAATTACCGCGGGATTAGTCTTCTAAATATCGCCTATAAGGTTATAGCGAGCATATTGTGTGAAAGTCTGAAGCCTACCGTCAACGAATTGATTGGACCTTATCAGTGTGGCTTCAGACCTGGAAAGTCTACCATCGACCAAATATTTACAATACGCCAAATCTTGGAAAAGACCCATGAAAGGAGAATCGACACACACCATCTTTTCGTCGATTTCAAAGCTGCATTCGACAGCACGGAAAGGAATTACTTGTATGCTGCGATGTCTGAATTTGGTATTCCCACAAAACTAATACGGCTATGCAAGATGACGTTGCTCAACACCAGCAGCGCCGTCAGAATTGGGAAGGACCTCTCCGAGCCGTTTGATACCAAACGAGGTGTCAGACAGGGTGACTCGCTGTCGTGTGATTTCTTTAACCTGATGTTGGAGAGCATCGTACGAGCCGCAGAACTTAATCGCTCAGGCACAATATTTTATAAGAGCGTACAATTGTTGGCTTATGCCGATGATATTGACATCATCGGCCTTAACAACCATGCTGTTAGTTCTGCCTTCTCCAAACTGAATAAAGAGGCAAAGCGAATGGGTCTGGTAGTGGGCGAGGACAAAACGAAGTACCTCCTATCTTCAAACAAACAGTCGGCGCACTCGCGTATCGGCACCCACATCACTATTGACCGTTATAATTTCGAGGTTGTAAAAGACTTCGTTTATTTAGGAACCAGCATTAACACCGATAACAATGTCAGCCTTGAAATCCAACGTAGAATCTCTCTTGCCAACAAGTGCTACTTTGGACTAAGTAGGCAACTGAGCATCAAAGTCCTCTCTCGACGAACAAAACTAACACTCCACAAGGCTCTCATTATGTCCTTCCTAACGTATGACACAGAAGCGGGGATGATGACAACGTTTGATGAAGCGACGCTTGGAGTGTTTGAGAGAAAGATTCTGCGCAAGATTTTTGGCCCCACGGCGAATATCGCAGGCGATGTAACGATGAGCTGTATGAGCTTTACGACGACATAGACAGCTACCTTGGCTGGGTCATGTGATCCGAATGCATACTAACGCTCCGGCTCTGAAAGTATTCGATGCGGTACCAGCTGATGGTAGCAGAGGAAGAGGGAAAGCCTCCTCTGCGTTGGAAAGATCAGGTAGAGAAGGACTTGGCTTCACTTGGTGTGTCCAACTGGCGCCGGTTAGCACGAGAAAGAAACGACTGGCGCGCTTTGTTAAAATCGGCCAAAATCGCGTAAGCGGTTATCGCGCCAATTAAGAAGAGAGAAGAAGATAGTTGAAAGGTGAAGAGTTTTCTCGGTGAACAAATATTAGAAGTGTTCGAGAAAAGGAAAGAATCAGCTGAAGAGTTATGGGCTTTTATGCCGTCAACAGGTAAATCTTATTTGCGTTGAAAAAAATTGGATCGCATAAAGAAAAATCGATAAGGAAGCTTTTTTGAACACGGCTATTATGACTTAGGCGGTTACTGTAACAGTCTACAAAAATAGGGAAGAAAAGCGTCTCTTAAGCACTCATAATATACAGAACACAGAGGCAGCCAAGAATCAGCTGATTGTATGCAATTTTTTGTAGTATTATTGTATTTTTTCTTCATTGTTATTGTTATTTATGTGCGAAAACCAGAATTACTGTCACGGTTGTCGTAATTTTGAAATCAATCATTCTTGCTAAAAGCTGCCTGCCCGTATATAAGTAATATAGTAAATATGTACTTGAAATAAGTCAAGCGGCAGACACTAACACATTTGCTTATTATATTTACGAAGTGGCGCATTCATTCATTATTGGCTGATTATGATTATTAATAATAGCACCCATTCAACCTGAAAATATTGGTGTACTACTTTATTTTTATCTGGGTAATGAAGCCTGTAATGACTCACTGCATTGGGTACGTAAACCTGTGGTTTTACTGAAAACAATCCATTATTTAGCAGTCTTTTGCTGTCATTGTGGACCTTTACATTTATGTAAATAGGGAAGTCTGGCAGCAGCTATTAACAGTTGCCTATTCTTTAAAAGTCAGTCAGTCAATGAATAATGAAAGTTTGTTGCTTTCCTGCTGAGATCGGCTGTTCTTTCAATATTGGCAGTTCATTAAGAAAAGTGTTGATAAGAAATGGACCAGTTGAATGTACTTCAACTTATATTGTGAGCTCTACGTTTCATAATACCTCATCCATACCTAAAGAGACATAAAATATCACACCGACAAGGGGCAACTATCAGTTTTTTCCCATGGCTAGAACAAAACTGAATAGTTTAACATAATGTGCACTTTTGTAATTAGAGAAGATTATAAGATGAGTGAGTACCTATATGATATAGTCAGTCGGAAAGAATTTGTCTATTTATCATTTTTGAGCTAAGGCAGGTTAGTCCTGTATGATTTGATATGACTTCGAAAAAGGTCAGCATTTAAGAGTTATTTTGCCATCGATAAAACAGTTTTATTTGAACAAAAAGAAAAAATGAATTTCATTTATCTCCGGCAAATATATTTCCCAGAAAAGCATTTAATTTCTTTAATTTAAACGTTAAGTTATTCTCTTTTTTACAGCAGTGCTTCTGAGTTCAGTGTAACAATTACTACAGCTACTAAGTTCTGCGTAGGCAAATTGCATGGCAAACCACTGAAAACCAGATTAAATGCTGAGAAAGCGCGTCATACACTGACTTTTGTCGCCGGCATTTGATGAATAATTATTCTTCTTATTTATTATAATCAATGCCAGATTCTTTATTTTGGACCGACAAAATAAATGTCCAGATTTTAACTTTTATATTTGACTGAAAATATGAAAGTTTAATTCCAACTTTACTTCTTGACTGAAAATAAATAGATTAAAAAATACAATAAGAATTATTTATCGTCTCTTTTGAAAAAAATCATAACATTTACGCCCCCTGGAGAATACTAATCAATTAAATATGCGTAAGTCTTATTAATTTTTTTCTGAACTTAGTTGTGGTGATAAAGTTATGCAATATAAACTTAAACTTTTCCCTGAACTAAGGCACTTCTAAGCTTCATTTCATGCAAATGTACAGTTATCAGTTATTAATCGACATACATGACAACTTTTTTGCATTGTTCGTAATCAACCACATTTATTATAGGTAATTGCCCGGCCTACTTTAGTTTTAATATTTTTTTTAGCAATCGCACATTAGTTTCTACTATTTATTCAACCATTATTTTTAATACGTCGCATTTAGCTGCACATGCACTTAATATTGTTCGACTCTGAATGAATTCCTAGAAAACTTAATTTGCATAAAAATAAAAAAAAGCACAGAAAAAAAAATTAGCTGGAGGTCATAAGCTCACTACTTGAATGCTTCCTTTAGTGCTTCAGCTAATATCGCAAAGCAGGTCAACAGCATATGTAAGGCACTAGGTTGTTCAATAAGTTTTGCGGTTCGATAAGTGAGAGCGTTGCTACTAAGCCTAAAGTTTTTGTTGTTACGTTGGTACACTCTTCATAGAATATAGTTTCATTTTAATCCGTCAATTCATTCTTTGTTTATAAGCCATTTAGTAGGGGAGGGGGCCCAGTTGTGACGCCGGTTTTGAAAAAAATTAAAATTTTTTCCTCAGTTCCGGAAAATGAAAAATTAAGAAGTTTAACATTTAAATATTAACCAAACGGAACTTTACTTCCAAAGAAAGTATGTTTATTTGAGTTACTCAAAAAATTTTGGAACAAATGTATTCAGGATAACTTTTTTTAGGCCGAAAAAAAAGTGGCCCAGTTGTGACGCACCTCGAGAAATTCACTGAAAATGAGAAAATATGAAAGGAATGTCACACCAATTGTTGTGATTTAATGATTTATTTATTATGAAGGCCTTCAATGGCAAAAATAATGAAAAATACAAAAGAAAATGGACTTCAATGGCCATAAATGAGAACGATTTTTATTCACCATCGCCATCGAAATATTCCTCGTCGTCGTCCACGTCACTTTCGCAGTATTTGCAAGTGAAATAATTTGCCTGCATGTTGGCGCACTTCAAATGAACTGGACGCTTGCATACATTGCAATTGATCGAGTTGGCAGCGGTCAATTTCTGCGGCAACAGCTTTGGGCAAATGATGCAAAAATCTGTTTCTTCATCAGATGGTGGCGATGTTGGTTTGACGCGCTTGGCCGCTCGTGATGGTGTTGCTCGCTTCGTTGTTGCCTTCTTCGGTTTTGGCTTCTGCGGTGTTGGCTTCTTCGCCCCTTTGGCTGCTGCCTTTTCCTTCAAAACAGCACGATTTTCAGGAGAGGCCAGTTCAGCACTTTGCATCGGCTTTCGTCCACGACTCGAAGGCCTTTTTGGAGCAGCGGCCTGAAGAGGACCAATCTCATCCAAAATCGATGAACTGCTGGTCACCAATGACATTAGATATAGGGATTGTGAGGTAGAGGTTTCGGATGTTAGCACCTCTTTTCCGCGTCCTATATCCATGGTATTGTTTAAAACGATACGTCGCTGGTCATCTTCGGTGATTCCAGCATCAGACAACTGTTTCATGCGCTTTTCGAAACACTTCAGTATACGGCACGATTCGGATGTTTACTCAACCGCGGACAATTCTCAACTGAACTGAGCCCTCTCCGGCGCCTCATATACATTATACCTGAGTGCGAGGTCCGAGCGCGAAGATTCCAGAAAGTTCCATTTCTCAAAAAGTTCTTATCGATCGTTAATAATCATGTTTTAACAATTAGATCCATTGAAATCAAGAGTTAAGTATAGTTTATAATAACATTATTGAATTTTTATTCCTAATAACATAAATATTGGTACTTAATCAGTGTTTTTACCAAATGGAACATTCCCGAACCTTCCCGATCGAGATCTTCCAGAATATTCTCGGACAAACCGTCATAACTGGGCCACCCGCTGAGTCACAACCGAGTCACGACGCCTTTTTGTGTATGACAAGCAAATTTTTTACAGACACCACATAATCACATAAATCCATATAGAATCACAAAATATACCGCAAATACAGTATTTTGATGCATTACACTCACCTTTTCACTGTTAATTTCACAAAATTTTGGTACTTTGAAAAAAATCAAAATAACTTTTTCGCACGATTTTCAACACGATGTTTGGTGCGCGTATACACAATGCGACTATTAACGTTGGTGTCTGTCCAAAAACTGCAGAACGTCAAACGAACATGATTGACAGGGCTCAATCTCATACCGCATGTCAAAAATATTTAGCTGCGTCACAGCTGGGCCCCCTCCCCACCCAACGCGTCACAGTATTTTCTACAACGGAAGTGATTGAATTTTTATTTTTGGAAAGATTAAAAAAAATTAGTACAGTAGAAAGTTAGGTTACTGAATTTAAACGTGGTAGTACAGGCCTTGAAGACAATCCCCGTCAAGGACGTCCAAGAACAGCAACAACACCAGAAATCGGAGAAAAAAGACAGGATATCGTATAGGAAAATCGTCAAGTGATTGAAAGAGATTTAGTAGAAGCCCTAGGCATCTCATTGGGCAGTGTATGCAATATCTTGACTGAAGTATTGGGTTTCAGAATGCTGTGTGCATGATGGGTGCTGCATTCGCAAACAATGGAACAAAAACACATTCGAATGCGACTTTCTCAGCAATATTTAGAGTATTTTCGGAAGAATAAAGTGGATTTTGTGCGTCGATTCATCACTATGAATGAAACGTGGGCCTATAACCATGATCCTAAATCAAAGCAAGATGCGAAAGAGTGGTGTGAACCTGTCTCTTCGGCTCCGAAACGAGGTCGTGTCCAGAAATTACACATGAAGGGGTTAGCATCAGTTTCTTAGGATGCGAAAGGAATTTTTGTTTATGAATTACTTACTTTGGCCCTAGCGACTTCCATCTGTTTTCAGACCTAAAAAAATCTTGCGTTTTTCATCAAATGATGAGGTCATAACAGCTGTGGAAGCATATTTTGCAGCCCTTCCAGATTCTCACTTCAGGGATGGAGTTCATACATTGGATTCTCGTTTGAGCAATAGCTGCTCAGGGAGACTCTACCGAATAATAAAGTGCATTTCAAGCCATAAATTGTGGGTTTCTTATCGAACAGCAAAACTTAGTGAGCAACCTAGTATGTTTGTATGTGCGAAGGTAGTTATGTCGTACAAAATAAATGGTCACGGGCAATAGCTGTCACGTTGTCCACAACTGGGCGCCTAAGTTAAATTGTTGATACATTTATTTGCTTACAAAACTAATCTAAGTATCTTGAATGCCTTAGAAAGTGTTTTTGAAACAGGTTTTGTCTTTTTCGCAGCATCTCCGATTAAAAAATAAAAAAAAACGTGACTGAAATATTTAATTATTTTCTTGCTCGAGCAGTTCCCATCATTTGTGCTGTTGAACAAAAAAGTATACGAGGAATCTCTTCGATGTTGAAAACAATAAATAAATAAATAAATATTCTTTTTTTCATTTTGTATCCACACTAATTACTTATGTGTATAAAGTTCTATTACAACTTTTTATAATAATAATACCAAAATACGGGTTGGTTGAAACCTAAGAAAACAAGAAAAAAAGTGAGTTTCAAGCCGACTCCGAGCGGTTGATATTTTTATGAGGATCTTTTTCATGGCAGAAATACACTCGGAGGTTTGCCATTGCCTGCCGAGGGGCGACCGCTATTAGAAAAAATGTTTTTCTTAATTTTGGTGTTTGGTGTTTCACCGAGATTCGAACCAACGTTCTCTCTGTGAATTCCGAATGGTAGTCACGCACCAACTGATTCGGCTACGGCGGCCGATTTTAAATTAGGTAGCACAACGAAAAATCGAATTGATTGGGCATTCCTGACATTTATTTTTTAAAGATAATCTCCTCGGTCGGTATCACGTGAATAACTTTTGTAATGTTAGCTCGATCGAAGCTGGGTTATGCACAAAGTATTTAGACTTCATTTAACCCATAAAAAAGTCCAAAGGTGTGATATCACACGATCTAGGTAGCTAACCCACTGCTCCGAGATGAGAGATAAATTAATCACCGAAACGACGACGCAGTAAATCCATTTTTTCACGGGCTGCACGGCAACTACCGCCTCTTGTTGGAATCAAATGTTGGGGAGATCACGGGATCACGAGAATCTCCCGATGAATGACTTTTAATGTATGTCTTTATATTCACCGGTCCAGTAGTTGCAGTTGTGTTTAGTTCTAGATCTCGTCGGCGTAGTTGAAAAGATGTGTACTGACTTGCCTGGAAGGTGACTCAGGCTCTAGCAAGGGTGATTCCTGAAGTAAATCTTAATCTAAAGGAAATTGATCACCCACCCTGACGGAATTGACTTTTTTCTTTTCGAATTTATAAAGTGAGTTACGGCGGCGTAGATTTCCGGACCACAGTTACATGAAAGTGGTCGTGGAAAACCATTTGTCGACCCTGTGCACTTTATCTATCCGTCAACAAAAAAAATCGGCGCGAATTATGAGCCACTTTAAACTAGAACATGCCAAATTTGAAAACTTCACACCAATGTATCTAAAAATTTGGTTGACAAGTTTGCAATTTTGATGAAGTTTTTGGAAGAATTTTGTGTAAAATTTGAGGCTTCGAGTGATGGTTTTTTTTTTTTTTTTGTTTTTACGAGGAGGAAGCATCGAAAGCCTAACCCCGTCAGTGTGGGACTTTAACCCGAACTAAGCCTCCTACCGTCAAAGTACCGATCCCCCCGGTACAACCGTTAAGTATTCGTCGTCGGGAAGCGGTTTGAGCACTAAGCTCAACGTCCGTTATTGTCCTGATGCAATACGCCGAAAGTAGCATCTGC
Organism: Anastrepha ludens; assembly: GCF_028408465.1. NCBI lineage: Eukaryota > Metazoa > Arthropoda > Insecta > Diptera > Tephritidae > Anastrepha > Anastrepha ludens. The sequence goes on from NC_071499.1 coordinate 107,293,180, forward strand.
TTGTTATCACCCACTGTTTAGGTCATCTGATGAGAGAGCCACCCCTAGCTTTTTATCAAACGCAATAGATATGGTGGCGTGTCCAAATTCCCTAAAGCTTGCATAATGTGAGACCAGCATGCAGAGTTAAAAGCATTTTTTACGTCCAATGTTATGACGGCGCAATACTCCTTGGTACCATGCATCCATCTTGTTCCTTCAATGGCATTTTCCGCTATTGATGTAAGCTTTTTTATTGCATCAATTGCCGAGCGCCCCCTGCGGAAACCATATTGGTTGTCGGACAAGCGTTCTTTTTCAATAAGGTGCTGCTCCAAACGATAAGCCGTTCCAAAATTTTGCCCATCGTATCAATCATACAGAGGGGTCGATATGCGCTTGGTTGACCCGGAGTCTTATTAGGTTTCGGCAAAAGGCTAAGTCATTGCTGTTTCCAAATGTTTGGGAAGACACCATCTCGAAAACACTTTTGATACGTCTCCGTGAAGAGTTTTGCATCTTCTTTCAGTGCGAGTTTAAGAGCTCCGTTAGGTATTCCATCTAGTCCTGGAGCTTTAGCGTTTCCAAAACGACCCAAGGCAGTATTTACCTCTGTTTCCGTGACAGTAGATATATCTGTAATAAATGATGCGTCTGCTGGTAGTCGGTATTCTTGCTCATCTTCTTGTCTTGGGAAAAGGGTTTCCACCACCTTTTTTAAGGTGACAGGACAAGTCGGCGCTTTTCCTTTGCAACCACTAATCTTAGACATCACCAACTTATACGCTCCTCGCCACGGATTTTCGTCAGCTTTGGCACACAGTTCTTTGAAGCAGAAAGCCTTGCTTTTTTTATATCGTTGTTCCATCAGTATGTCGGTTTCCGTACGTAAGTGTGTTTTTTCCTGATCATTGCTGCATCACAGGCTATGGTCAGGCGAGGTACCAGTCGTTGAGCTTGCTCATTCGCGTCGTTTATGTTAGTTGGATGAGCGTTTAGCATAAGCTTGAAAATCTCCTCGTCCATGGTTTCGATCTTCCATCCTTTTGTCTGGGCTTTTTTAGCAGGCTTGTTCTTTCCTTTAGTTTTTGGTGTATGTTCCCATATGTGTAGCACTAAGTGCATATCTCAACTGTTTCAAGGGTATCTCAAACTGTTACGCTTTAATTTGTATTTTCCATATTTTAGTATTTGTTAAAAAATCAAACAATTCCCTTTGTGCGCGCAAGCCTAAATCTACAGAAGTTTATTATATGTTACAATTCATCCAATGAGTTTTTGTGTTTTTATGCGGAAGATGCCGTGCAAGAATGTGTGTGCGTGCGTATAATGTCTTGTGTTTGGTTGATTCCATTGCTTTCGCCTACTCTTCCTCTTCACAATCAAGTTATTCCCCTTCCTTTTGTTCGTTTATTAACGGGTTCTGACAACACACCGAATTCGGAAGGCGCAACCTTATATTCTATCATCCTTGGGCAGGCACTACTTGCTCCTTCCTCTCCTTATTCCTCAATAGTTCCTGTAATAACACTTACGCTATCTGAATGACCCATAAGGATCTCATAGTCATTTCAAGTGACTTAAGTTTTGATTATTTTCACGTTTTGTTTCACTTTTCTTGCACAGTCAGCTGTCTATAGAGTTTGACAGTTTTCAAGATTTTGTCAGCAAAACGTCTCCTGACTAAATCATGTAGCTTCTGACAATAGAGAGTCACAGTTACTTTCCGATTTCTGCTCTCATTTTAAAGTAAAGTGAGGCTACTTCTGACTATTTTTCGAGGATAAGGAACGCCGCTAGTAAAAGATGTTGAGAAGGAGAGATTTCTCATATTGCAACTCCAACTGCCCGACTAGAAATTTTGGTAAGGCGGTGATTAGGCGCAAATAAGGCAGACCGCATTCCAAATTTGCGCCTCATAAGGCAGCCAAACTAGGCCCAAGTCCCGAGAGGTATCGTCACACATCTGCCTCATTAGGCGCAGGTTCGAAAAACCGAACTTCGGAAATACTCCGGATGCCCTTCTTCAAATCAGTTAGGGATTCCAATTTATGCCTAAGGGAGACACTGCCACAGATTTTCGTGACCACAACCAAATTTGGTATTGTTCTGGCATGCCAATCTTTGCCTTGCTTAACGTGGCCCTGATAAGGTAATAGTAAGGCGTGCCTCAGTAAGGCCTGCCTAATTCGGGCCTAACTGATTCTTCGGCTTGCCTCACTGTGATTCTAGTCGGATGCTTACCAGTAAATGTTGGCTTATAGGAACTGGATAGTTTACTTAGTCTACACTTTATACTTTTCAGGAATAATTTGCGCTTCTGAATTGGAATATATTCTGGCTTTATTTAAAGTTTACGATTCAAACATATTCACATAAACAAATAAGTAATCGAAATTAAAACTCAAATCAACTCTAAACAAAAATTTTACAGACATAGACTTTAAGTATAAGTTCGCATTTGGAAAATATTTTAATTTTTTTTATTTGTGATCCAGTTTCGAAACTGATCTGTCTTATTAAAATCAAAAATATTTTTACGAACGGTTTCTTGAACGAACTCTGCCACCAAATAAGGCAGCACCAATAATGCCTCCACGCTTACTGGATCTGTTGCCGCCGTCACTACCAGTTTGTCCAGCGCCATCGTCTTGGCTGCGCACCTGGATCACCAATGTCACGAAAGCCAATAGTAGAAGTAGAGCTTTAATCCTCATGTTTTCCAAACGTGTCACATCCAGATTACGAGCAGTTTTGATTTCTAAATTAAATTTGATTGCAGTTCAACACTTTTATACTCCAGATTTCTTCGATATCAAATATTTACATAAATAATATTTGAAATGCCACGATTTATACGTTAATTATAATTATATAAGTATTTGTATCTGTAATTTTTATTAACAAACTACAAAATTGGCCACTTAAACAGATGTACCTAAGCATACCTAGTAGTTATTAAATGGAGTTGGTTCGCTTCCCATCTGGTGTGTAAAATAGGAAATGGTGAAAAAAATTTTTTTTATTTTTCAATAGCGATGGCGGCAATCCATACTTAGAAAAGCGATGTCGATAGTCTTAGCTGCTCTTCTTAATGTAATGCATAATTATTTCTTATTATATTTTTAGTAAAATAGAAAAGCGGATCAGCCATACAAAATTTCTTCCTCAGTATTCCAGTATTACGAAATATTTTTGGAATTGAACGGCAACAGCTGATGCCCAACTTTTTGTTATCGATTATTTTTCGATTATTTTTGTGTGAAGTAAAGAAGAGAAATTTAACAAAAGTAGACATCGGGTAAGAGGTCCATAAAGTATTCCTGCAATTTAAGTCTTAATTATAAACCAATTTACCATACAAAAATTCAAATTATTGATAGCAACTTGCAGGGTTTGATTGAAAAGTAATGAGTCCTCCCGCGCGGAGCGTCTGCCAAGCGATCCACCGAATCGGCTGGTGGGGGAAAATGATCGTTGGACCTTCCCCTTCCACTAGAAACCAGTCCTAGTTCGCTGGCAACAGCGGTGCAGTCAACATCGCTCCGCGCGTGAAAGTCGTTTTAAAAGTGGATTTTGCAGTGTCGAAAATGCGATTCGTTGGAGCAACGCTACTCGATCAAATTTTGCGTAAAGCTAGACATAACGAGTACCCAAACCATTGGGCTACTCAAGGAGGCTTACGGGGACCAATCTCTGTCCAGTGCCCAGGTAAAACGGTGGCACAAGTCGTAGAAGGTAGGCCGGGAGGACGTCGAAGGGGTCTGGAAGGCCTTCGACGACGCAAACAGACAAAGATGTGAACCGGGTTCGTGAATTTTTGAACATTGACCGTCGTGCTAGTCTACGTGAGATCAATGAAGAGTTAAATTTAACTTATTACAATGTGCGGGAAATCGTCAACAATTGGACCCTTCATCACGACAATGTGCCGGCGCACACCGCCTTCCTCTGCACCTCTGCATTGTCCAAGATGGGGGTTCCGATGCTTCCCCACCCTCTCTACAGCCTAGACCTGTCCCCTCCGGTCTTCTTCTTGTTCCCGCGCCTGAAAAGAAAGCTGAAATGGAGGCGTTTCGACTCCATCGAGGCGATCCAAAAAACTGTGACAGCCGAATTGAACGCGATTCCGGCGGATGAGTTTAAAAAATGTTTCCTGCAGTGGAAGGACCGCTCCCAGCGGTGTATTGACGCTCAAGGGTCCTATTTTGAAGAATATTAGGTGTATAAGCCAAAAGGTTTAATAAAACTGTGACATATTCTTTATGCAGTGAAGTATGTTTAATGAGAAGAGCAAAAACTTTATGAAACCGAAGCGGCAAACAAACGAAATGCATTAAAATCAAATAGGGAAAAAACCAAGCAAGGGCGGCGTACGAAATTGACGGTGGTATAATTAACGAAATTTTTTATGAAACAAAAGTTATTTTAATTTCATTTACTAGTTTCCACAGCGGCTTTCACTTTGTTGCAAGGAGTAATAGCTGCTCTCTCCTTAAACTGTTTTTCTGAACACAGACAGACTTCAATCAAAACTCAATTGCATTCATTGCATTCATTGAGAAAATTTAATATTTCTACTTTAAATAGATAGAATTCGTTCTAAAGTTAAAATTTTATCCAGTTTCCGCACACCGAATTGTGAGATATTTATTGGCTTTAGCCGGAAAGATCGGTAGTGCACGGGTTTGAAACCTGAGGCATGGAACGCCAAATAATAGAAATATTTTTTTCTAATAGCGGCCGTACCTCCGAATGTATTTCTGCCATGAAGAGGCTTCTCATAAAAACCCAACTACGCCATATATGTATTTATACATATAAATTAATAATAAACCTAGATGAAACAAGAAATCGGCTACCAAATTTATAATTTATTGATAGCACCCGACGAGCGACAATACAAGATTATAGAAAATAAAATGATAGATGCGATTTATCAGAAATATAAGTGAAAGTGCAACATTCATAAAATCTCTAGAACATCTTGTAGCATTGAATACTTTATCATTTACGTGGCTGACATTGGCCGAATGTGAATTCTTCACAAATACTCCACTATTAAATCAGGAAATCATTGTAAACTTCAAAACTACTGGCAGATAAATTAGCTCACTTCAACCTTGAGCGCAATTATAACAGTAGAAGGAAAATTATTCTCATCGGCCAGAAGCAATCAAGGCTCTCAACTCTTTTCAGATCCCATCGAAATTGGTGCAGGAATGCCCTGATAAGCTGATTATCTTCAGAAAAATTAGCTAGGAAAGAGGTGGCCTTCCCATTTATAGGCCAAAAATCATGTTGTGGCCTAGGAACGGCTTACTTTGCCTGCCCTGTCTTATTCAAGAAGTAGAAGAAATAACGAGCAGATCATTTTGGGACAATCTACCAGATTTACTGCAAACAAAGTCAATAATAGGTGGAACCTTCACAGGATTTCTAATAGGGCACCGTAAAGTGAATCATCAACTTACTAACCTGAAAATATACACAAATGGAATTTACTGGCTCTGTAAGGAGAAAGATTAAATGACCCAATAAGTGTTGGCATCGTTCCAAGCGCTGATAAATAAGTGGCACAAACTACTGGGTAAAAATATCTGACCAGATGAGGGAATAAAACTCAATAAAAGAGAACAAATACTGAAATTTATTGAGCAAGTTGGGTTCAGAGAAATAATAAAACCCATAAAAAGGGTTTAATAATTTTCGGGTCGCAGTGCAAAATTCCCATATTATAATAACAACAATAATTTAAACTTGTACCAGGTGTCAGTTTTTGCTTCGGTTAGCAGCTAACCGGCGGTTCATCTTCCGCTAAACTTTGCTAGAAGTTGCCTGGCAGATATTCGCTAAGCTGATATTGAGAAACACTTTTTTAGCCATCTACCGATTACAGGTATGTTTTGGTTAAGCGGCCCTAAATGAATTACAGCACTTCCCTGCCTTTTTTCATAAAATTAGTAATATTTATTCAAACTTCTCCAAATATGAAATTAACAGTAAACCAGATGAAGTGGGTATCACGGCCTTAACTCATGCAAATTCTTTATTCGCAAATATTTACAGTTATTAAACCCAATTAACTGTATTCTCTATATTAAATTTTTTGTGAGGAACATAAATTTGAAATACTTCGTAAAAATGTAAATTTATTTTAGAATAGATAATTTCATAAATTATAAATTAGAATAAATGAAATCACACATTATAAATTTATTATATACATTTCACGACCCCTCATAGGGGGAATTTTCATTGGTTCTGTGATTTGAAATACGCAAATAGTTGCATACAAGTATATTAAATGCGAAAAGATTTATACGAGTAGTCAGGTGTGCACTTATTACTACTTCAGAGTTTCAGTTAGATTTTCACGCGAAAAATGTGAAGGCTGTTGCAGCAGTGCTCGCAAATAGAAAATTATGCAAAGGTGGAAGTGTTTAAAGTGAAACCATTTGGCAGATAGGAGTGCCACTTTGCTGTTCAAGTGAATATTCGGATTTCTATGTTATTTCCCAACTTTACTGTTTGGTTTTCATATAACAATGGACGGGTTTTTTCTGCTCATGAAAAAATGTTTAGTTTGAGTCAATAGCTAGTGTTTTTAGGCAGAAGGAATAGGTATGTATTCACTGTTCAAATGTATGTTTGTATAAGTATGTAAGTATGTACAGTGCCGCTCAACTGAATAGGTTTGAAAATTATTTCTTCTATTTTTTCTTCTTTCTTTGTTCCTATGGCATTTTTTCCTTCTTTCTTTTTTGTTTTGAACATTCATTTGTGTACGCATAATATGACAAAAAAATTTAACGGGTTCTATGCAACGTTAAATCAGAATTTTGCTTTCGTCGTGAAATTCGCTAAATGTGTGGTCTATTTTTGGCTCATCAGATTAGGTTTGACAACTTTGACTTCACTTTTTGATTGACTGCGTGATTGAAAACATATAATTTCTTTGGTCTACTTAAATTTAAAGCAATTGCTACCATTTTTTTTTAATATGGGTCGGGGAAAATCTTTAACCGATTTTGAAAAAGGTCAAATTAAAGGCTATATTGAATCTGGCCTAAAACATAATGAAATAGCTGAGAAGATTGGTCGAAGCCAAAACGTGGTAAGCAATTTTCTTCGTAATGAAGCCGATTACGAGAAAAAAATGAAAGGAGGAAAAAAATATACTACAACGGCATCAGAGAGGCGACTAATCCTTCGAACTGCTTCGAATTCCCACCTCTCTGCCAGTTAAATATGGGATGAATGCGGTGTAAATGCTAGTTTGGCAACGGTAAAAGGAGTTATTCGGAGTGCTAAACACTTAAAGAGATTAAAAATAAAAAAAAACTCCTCTCAATGATGCACGGAAGGAAGCGCGACTTCCATTTGCGCGGGATCACATGACATGGAACAAGGAGTGGAAGGCTGTGGTCTTCTCCGACGAAAAAAAGTTCAATCTCGACGGACCGGATGGCTACAACTATTATTTTCACGATATGTGAAAAGAGGAATACTTTTTGAGTCGTCATTACTCCTGTACAGGAGGCGTAATGGTTTGGGGAGCCATATCGTTTTACGGAACTTGCGAGCTGCAGTTTGTTTCATCAAAGATGAATGCAAGACTGTGCTCCAAAAGGCTTTTCCCCAGTTTTTCGAAATTTTTGGACCTATTTAATGGACGTGCCAACAAAACAACGCCCCCATCCATACAGCCCGGGTTACAAAATAGTGGATTTAAGACCAGAACGTTAACTTGCTCGGGGGGGGGGGGCGCCATACTCCCCAGACATAAATATTATCGAGAACATTTGGGGTTTTTTATCCAGGAGAGTGTATGAAGAAGGAAGACAATTTCAAGACTCGGCGACCCTGGTTGAGGCGATTAGAAAAGCCTGGTCAACTATTTCACTGAGTGAAATTGAAAAATATTACGATTCCTTATCAACTCGAATGTTTGAAATAATTAAGAATAAGGGTCGTCATACCAAAGATTAAATAATGCAGAAATAGTGTCTTTTATTATTTAAGTTACCAAGTGCCATGAAATATTGCTGTGAATAACTTTTTTTTACAGTTTTGTTGGTCAAACCTATTCACTTGAGCCAAAACTAATCTAGATTTTCAGCTATGTTTTTGAAAATATAATAAAAAATATATAAAAACCAAACCAAAAAAAAAAAAAAAACTTTCGTATTTTATAAATAATTGATCGTTTTACTTAAAAAAATTTATTTCGTTTAATTCCGAGTGCTCGTTATGAAGATATTATGTTCTAAGTCTAAAAAAGAAGTCAAACCTATTCAGTTGAGCGGCACTGTATGTAAAAATCTAAAATTATACAACTGCATAAAAAGAAAGACTTAAAACACCAAAAAATTTAAAAAATAGGAGTAAAAATTAAGACTAAAAATTATTAACCTTTTGAATTGAAATCTATCTCAGTACGTGCACTTAAGTGGGCGCGATTCATAGAAGACGGAACTGGACTGACCAGATTGTCACGAACAAAACATAAAGCAAAAATCACATTATTATTCACATATTTATTAAGTCCAGAAACAAATAATAGTTTGGGGCTAAAATTTCGATAAAATAACAGAAATAATCGAAGTTGGCCGGCATATTAGTAGTCGTAGCATCGCCCAGGAACTAAAGATCGCTCATCAACCAGTTCTAAATCATTTGCGCAAAAATAATAGATTTCTTTTTCCACAAACTAATATTTCATAGTACCGATCGTTGAGCTAAAGGTAGCCTCTATTCGAGATGCTCCTCACAAAGGACTCGATGTTATGGTGACACCAATTCGAGCTAGAGCTGTTAAATTTGTATTAGGATTAGAAATCGAAACGATTAAAAGCCTTTTTTAATCATATTAATTAAGTTAATTCGTTTCCATAAGCCAGGAATTAGTAATTATTTTCTTCTTGTTTGGTGCGATAGGTGATTTTGGTCGATTAACAATTAATTTAATTAAAAATTCGTAATAGCACAATTAATAAATTAATCATAATTAAAAACAACTAGTTAAAAATAATTAAGAAAAATGCAAAATTTTTAAAAAAATAATTTTGTTCTAATATGTCAAATTTTTTCTTCTAATCTTTAATGAAACGGATCCATAAAAAAATTATTTGTTTTTTTTTATTTATTTATTTATTAAAAGAGTAACAATTATAAATAATTATTCCACTTAAAGAGCTAAAGCACTGGCTACTATGGCCTTCGGCTATTAGTATAATAAAAATGACAGCGCGTTTTATAGCCTTAACTTACATCTAGATACATAATCACATATCTTATTTAAATTGCATACCGTTGTCTGTTTGCGGAGTTCCGGTGGTTTGATGCTTGAGACAAAGGATGTTCTGATATTTTGTAGGGGAGGACAAGTATCTATCAGATGAAGTGTAGTAAATTCGTTGGAGCCACAAAAAGGGAATGTAGGCTTCGGTGAACCGCTGAGCAGGTGGGCATGTGTCATGAGTGTGTGACCGATTCTCAGTCGAGTAAAGATTTTTGCTTGGTGACATAATGCAGATGGAGGGTAGATATTTTTTCCCCCAAAGGGGTTAAAGTTTTTATAAGGATGCTGATAAATGTTCCGTTTAGTTGCTGCGTTATCTGCGGCAAGTTCTTTCGCTAGTATCTTTATGTCATTGCAAGTGATATAGTCAAATGTGTGTAGAGGTTCCTTATTCGCCTCTTTCGCTCTCTTGTCAGCTTTTTCGTTACCATTTATCCCAGAGTGCCCAGGAATTCACATAATTTTGATTGCACCTATATGTATTGAAATTATATTGCGGATTTTTGTTATCATCGGGGTATCATTTGTGGGGGTTTAAGATAGCTTCGATTGAGGATTTGCTATCGGTGCAAATTAAGTGCTTGCTACATTTCTGGGAGCCAAAGATTACTGCTTCAAGTAACGCAGCTGCTTCAGCTGTAAATATTGAAGTGAATCTTGGCAAAATTCCGGCATAGATGGTAACACCTTCTGCATTTGTCACTGCAAACGATATGCAGGTGTCGGTTTTTGATCCGTCGGTAAAAATGATCTCCCAATCTTTCTTTAATGGGGAAATGGTTTCGAGAAAAATCTGGTTGTATTCGTTTGTATTAGTGGAATCTTTTAAATGTTTGGATACATTGTTCAATATCATCGAGTTGGGAACGACCCACGGTGGATGTATTGCAGGTTCTACAAGAACTGGCTGAGCAATGATATCCAGTTTTTTGGCTTCTTTTAGAATGATGGAGATTGTTGATTCCCGACTCTTTCTGTTTAATTTTTGAGTACTCGAGTTGATGTGTTTAAACAAAAGTCTGTTTCTACATTGACTTATCTTCAAAACACTTGTCCTTGTATTGTTGGTCACCCTTTCCGAGATGGTGGGAAGTCCAGCTTCCGCTAAGGTAACGTTTATGGGGGAAGTGGGGAAGGCTCCGATGCTTCTCCTGACTGCAGCGTGGTAAGGTGCTTCTAGGCGCTTTAGATGAGTTTTAGCGCAGTGCCCATATATAACCAGTCCGAAGTCAATTTTAGATAAGATTAGAGATCTAGTGATACTTAATAGTGTACTTGGATGTATTCAAACGTTAATCAGTGGAATTAATTCAAATTCAACTATTTTCACTTTGAACTAATCCTCTTTTCTTCCACCTTTTTCCTGCTTCTCTTTCGGTCCAACCGTGGACGATGATCAGCTGGTTTGCTTTATCGTATCACGCATCCCATCGCCTGATGGATCAAGCTGGAATTGAGCTGGAATTCAACAACATTTACTGGCAAACGATGCGCACTAAGAAGGTACCATTCAGTTATTTGCCGCCTACTATAGCAAGCGTAAGACCTCAGTGCGCATGCTCTGCATTGTCGATCGCAGGCAGCCGTCAATGAAAATGCATTGCCAATTCTGGTTTGACGGCCAGAAGGAACCATTCATTATGTCTTTTATTATCTGTATTAATATCTTTGTGTATCAATAGCTGGTGCAATAAGTCTGGCAACTATAAGCAGAGTATCTATCAGTCCTATTTGATGGCTTTTCAAATGCCAAAGCCCTTTCACTGCAAAATATTTGAAATTTCTGATTCAACAGGAAAAACTCAATATGGTTAACAATTTCACGGGATATCGGAATGAAAAAAGGATATCAAAGTTGGAAAAAGTTTCTAAAAACATTTACAGTGAACTCTCTCCTAACGAACACCTCCCTTGAGCGAACACTTTTTGCAGTACATACCACAAATCCTTAAGAATTTTTTTACATTTTTTTCTCTTGAGCGTATAATCTTTCCATAACACGTTAGCCCGTCCTTAATATATTATTAACTTTTCTCATAAGCAGACCAATTTTTCAGCCCTTTAGGTGTCTGCTTAAGAGAGAGTACACTGTATATGCATTTTATTCATTCAGGAACTGCACACTCGGGTGCTAAACTATTATAAACTAATCAAATTAAATATCAGCTAACATATCTTCATCTTCGTCGTCGCAGTCTTCTGCCGCGTTCCTCAGAAGCGTTAGGCGCCGGAAAACACAAAATATACTGCATCGTTCGTTATCTATGGATCGGAGATGTCCTTCCGAAATTCAACGGAGCTGTTCGTATTGCTCAACGTTATTTCAAATAACCGACTATGCTTCTGGCCTAAAAATTGCACCGAACAGTACTTGCATTGTTTTGAATCGGTATTTGATGAGTCACTTTTGCATAGAGCCAGAAGTGAGCCTCATGTCTGAAAAGAATTCGATAGTAAGACGCTTTGTGCACATTTCACATTGAGAAACGCATTTCGAAGAAAAATGTTCACAAAGCAGGTCTAGGCATTTACTATAGAGCGAATTATCAAGTAATGCTGCTTAAAAACGCTGTCTATTTAAAAATTATTAGGTACGCAATTAAGTTCCCGCTGTTTGTCAATAGATGCCGCCAGCAGTGTATGCTAGTCGATTCTAACATAATCAAAACGTCATAAACCAAGGTTAGACTTATGGTAAACAAACTGCTTCGCCACATTAGTGATTTTGTTTTGAAGGAAGCCCAAAACCTTTCAAAGACGCTGAATTGGGGGCATTGCTCAATGAGGATCCGTGTCAAACGCAAGAAGAGCTTGCTTCTGTATTAGGAGTTACAAACCAATCCGTTTCCAAGCTATTGCATGCTTTTGGGAGTGATTCAGAAACAGGGGACTTGAGTTCCTTATGAGTTAAAACCAAGGAATGTTGAACGTCGTTTTTTCGCCTGTGAACAACTGCTCCAGCGGCAAAAAAGGAAGAGGTTTCTTCATTGCATCCTGACGGGTGATGAAAATTGGATGCATTACAGCAATCCCATGAAAAAAAAGTCATGGGGACTGCCCGGTCATGCTTCTACGTCGTCGCCTCTGCCGAATATTCATGCTGCGATGGTTATGTTATGTATTTGGTGGGACCAAGTTGTTGTTATTTATTACGAACTGTTAAAACCAAGCGAAACCATCACTGGGGATTGGTATCTACTTCAATTGATGCGATTGAGCCGAGCACTGCGTGAGAAGTGGCCGCAATACGCGGGAGGCATGAAAAGGCGATTCTACGGCATGACACCGCTCGGCCTCGCGTAGCCAAACCCGTTAAAACCTACCTGGAAACATCAAAATGGAAATTCCTACCCCACTCACAATATTCTCCAGATATTGCGCCATCCGATTATCACCTGTTCCGATCGTTGGCACATGGTCTAGCTGACCAGGAGTTCCATTCATATGAAGACATCAAGAAATGGCTTGATCCGTGGATAGCCTCAAAAGGTGAACAGTTTTACCGCGACGGTATACGAGATCTGCCCAAAAGGTGAGAAACAGTAGTAGCGAGCGATGGGAAATGCTTTCAATGATCCACTTGCAACCAGTTTTTCAGAATAAAGTTGTATTTTCATCAAAAAACAGCGAGAACTTAGCTGCGCGCCTAATAATAATTAATATGAGGATTTTTATTTATATTTCTAGCTTTGGGTACTTTTAGTATTGTCAAGCGCAGTTCAAATGGAAAGTTTTACGTATTTCATCATAAACGCGCTCAGAACATTTTGATGTATGTGTCATATTAATGTTGTTTACAGTGGCTTTAAGAATTAATCTCGCCAAAAAAATGGAGTTAAACCATTTCGTGCGATTATTTTTCATAATTTTTGATGAGTGTCAATAGACAAGAATTCATTGATGAAAATATTATACATCGAGCAAGCACCATTCTTTAGAAGCGTAATAAATTCATTCAACAAACTTCCTCGTATCTGCTGTTTGCTCACCGACGAATTCGGGGTGCCAGTAAATATCGATGCTGTGCGCGAAGTGATTGAGCAAGATCGTCATGTCACATATCGTAAGATTGAAACATCCTTGACTATTCGTACGTCAATAAGATTTTGCATGATCAGCTTGTGGTGTAAAAGATGCGCTCGCTTTGGATCCTACATAAATAAAAAAAAAACCCAAAAAGCGGCACGTGTCGGTTGGTGTAAGAAAATGCTGAAAAATGCGATCGTGGCGCATCAAAAGCCGTGACGAAACTAAGCAATAATCGATTGTTTGGGTGTTCCAAGATGGGCCAAATCCAACAATAGTTGTTTGCTCGCGAAGCACGTAGAAGCAAATGGTCGCCAGTTTTTTAGTATTTATCGCCCTGTTGTTAAATTGATTATATATGTATATATTAGGCCGGGTCGATTTGTGGGGAGGCATAAAAATCGCTCATTGCTCTGTGAAAATCATATTCTAGGGATCAAAATAAGAAACTTTGCCGAAGGAACCATACCTCTAAAACGAATTCTGATACCCCCCAATTTGGATCGAACTTTTTAGTTTCTTTTCTCATGTAAAGGCCAAAAATGGTGATATTTTGAAATGATTGTATGGGGAACCCCACAGGGGAGTTCCAGGGGGTGTGCCACTGGCATGGGTGGATCGGCCGACCAAAGTTAGTGGGGGTCGGTCATACATTTGGACTCGATTGGAGCACTCTAAATGGGTCAAAATGGGATTTTTCGTTCGACCCAAATGGGGGAACATCAGAATTCGTTTTAGAGGTATGGTTCCTTCGGCAAAGTTTCTTATTTTGATCCCTAGAATATGATTTTCACAGAGAATGGGCGATGTGTACGTGGTTAAAACAAACACATGGTTAACACTCACCAAAAGTACGTCTGTTCGCAATGAGAGCACGATATAAAAGAACTCAAAGCACATAAGAGAACTGTCAACTGAATTCCAACGACAGCCAATTAATATTAACATAATACACTTACAACTACAACAGTACAAAAGAAACGCTCATAAGCGGCTGTGTATTTGTTGTTGTTTTCCCCATACAGGCATTTCGTATGAGAGGAAACCATTACTCACATAAAATGTCATAACTCAGGGACGGTTGCACCGATTTCAATCAAACTTCACACAAACCACCTCCTCAAAGATAGAAAAGAACTCTAAAATGTTTGTGTCAATCAGTTCGGCGGTTCTTGAGTTATAAGATTACCAAGGAAATGTAACTTCTTTTTATATATATAGATAATTGGCGCGTACACCCTTTTTGAGTGTTTGGCCGAGCTCCTCCTCCTATTTGTGGCGTGTGTCTCCATTCACAAATGGAGGGACCTACAGTTTCCAGCCGACTCCGAACGGCAGCTATTTTTTATGAGGACCTTTTTCATGGCAGAAATACGCTCGGAGGTTTGCCATTACCTGCCGAGGGGCGACCGCTATTACAAAAATGTTTTTCTTAATTTTGGTATTTTACTGAGATGCGAACCTTCGTTCTCTCTGTGAATTCCGAATGGTAATCACGCACCAACCAATTCGGCTACGGCGGGCACTAAAGTGATTAGGTCAACGTAAAACAGTAATTTCTGAATTTTTTTGCCAAGTGTTTGGTAAAATAACAAAAAGAGACGGCGCTGACAATAAGACTTTTGACCCATCCTAACATCTAATTGATGGACCATTCGCCGCAGAGTGGTGAACTTGGTACACAATGACTTTTATTTTTTCTTACCTCGCATCGAGTACAAAGCACGTGACTTCTACGACACCAGCAGAAGCGGTTGGTGCATTCAAAAAGCAGCAAAAAGTATGAGCTGTCGCAGCCGAACTGACCAAAGAGCTTCGAAAATTGGGTCACACGAATGCAAAAGTGTTTATTAATCATCGTGGAGAATATTTTCAAAACAAAAAAAATTAAATAAAAATGTTTTAAGCCACCAATGTTCCGTTTTCCATTATTAGATCAGAAATATAAAAAGCAACCTTCGTATCAACATTTATTCACAATGGAAATTGGTCTTAAATACCCAAACTCTACTTTCATATACGAGTATAAGAGTGTAAAACCTGCTTTTTTGTTGTTCTTTTCTTAATATTATTATTATTATTTTTAATTTAAATTCGTTAAAAAGGTAAACAATTCTGTTTGCACGTGTCGACCTAAATCCACAAAAAGTTATTTGCCAGTAATTAGCAGTGACAGTCGCTGCCCTCCCCATCGTTTCAGTTTACATTTAGGTGTTTGCTTTCTGTTGAATACCTGCATATGTATGTATGTGTGCACTTCATAATTTTTGCGATTTTCTTAATATGGATAAGTTCCCCTTTTATTGATGAGTTTATTTACAGTTCGTGCCGTTTTCGAACATACCCAAATTCATGCAAATAAAATCAACCTATATCAAAGTAAAGTTTTTAATTATTTATTTATTTATTGTTTAGTTTGATTTTGTTTGGTGTTTCTTGGTAATGCGATCGTTTTTTGCTTTGGGTATGAAATTTTTATTGTACAATATTCTGTGCAATGATGTAATGCGAAATAATGTATTTAAAAATTCTCATTACAAAATTCTGCCGGTTCTGAGAATTCTTAATGCATAAGGTAAAATTAAGGTAATATTATTAAAATAACTGGTGATAATTTTAGAAACGCTTCAAATCACTAAAATTGAATTGTTTATTAATTTCACTTGTATCTCATATCATATTTCTTTATTGCAAGATACACATATGAAAGCACACACATATCGTAATTCGAACATTGACTCCTCATATCTGCCTCGGATGCCATCTGTTAGCACCACGTAATTGCATTGCAAAATATGTGCCAGTGTTTTGATTTTTAGCGATGTTTTAACTGATGATAAAGAAGACAGCTGCTCGAGTATATACAGTGAGAGACTTAAGTCTACATACAACAACATATTTTCTTATTTCCCCGAAGGTATACAATAATTAAAAAAAACAGTTTATGTATGTTTTTCGGAACTCATATTTATTCATAAATTTGCAAAAACTAAAATATTTCAATTTTTTTATAACAAAAAAATTAGCAAAACAAGATGAAAAATCTACATATAGTTCAAACCCATTTTAAAACTAGCTTTTTTGAATACTTTTAACACTTAGTAGGTTCACCATCGTTATCAGTCACTGCTTGAAGGCATCGTGGCATTGATCCAACTACAGTAGAGCGCCGATTATCCGAAACAATTGGTGCAGAGGGTGTTCGGATAAACGAACATTTGCGAAATTCCAGTTCTTTGTTGAGGGTAGTGTAATAAAACATGTCATTGGATTAGGAATACATATTATGTATGTAATGATTTTTAATGAGTACAGAGTACAGTACATATTATGAATAGTCACATTTAAGTAGGCATTGCACACACGGTACATAAACACATATGTCCAAACATTTTTTTATAGTACAAAACTAATCTAAAAAAAAAAGTCGAACATATTTGTTTGCTTAAGTTTTGAGACTCGTTTTTTTACCGCCAAATCTCTTAGGCGTTTTAAAGACTGCACAGAATCGCATTCGCCTTGGTGTCCTAACCATTTAATAGCAGTCTCAAATCATTTAAAGGCTCCTTCATTGGACTAATTTCGTCTTCATTGTCGTCATCTTCAGGAACTTGAACCTGTGCTATTATATCGTCGTCTGTCAACAATTCGTAGCCAGGATCATCCTCGTCAAATTCTTGCCATTCATGCACGTTTTCTCGGTCACATTCTTCAAATCAGGAACTTCTTTCATCAACTCAACCATTTCTGAAACAAAATTTTCATTTGTTGGTTCTTCAGATGTAAGGCTAGCTTCGGATTCAACTGCTGGACAAAGCTTATTCCAGGATTTCTTTAGAGTAGTCGCTTTGACATAAGCCCACGCTTCTGCTGCCATGTAAACAGCATCCTTCAAGTTAATACCTTTGTAGATTTCAAGAATTGTTTTATCTTCCTCTTGGTCTATTAGGACACTACGAAGCAACGCTTTTCTGTAGTAACGTTGGAAGGCTTCGTACACCCAGGGGGGGTCCATAGCTTGAACGACTGAGTTAACATTGGGTGGCAAAAAAATCACCTTAAATTTTCCATCTTCTCTCTCAAGTGAAAGGTTTGAGGGATGACTTGGAGAATTATCAATCACTAATAAAACATTTCCAGTGTCTCCAGTTTCTATCTGATGTTTTTTACCTCTGGAATGAATACAGCGTCATACCACTCGATAAATACTTGAGTGTCCATCCTGAAATTAATGAGAGATTGCCCAAACAAAACTGTCGGCGTCGGATGCGCGTTCGATGCGCGTTCGTTTCGCGTCACGATAACCCCACCGACGCTGTTATATTCAGGAACTGCGATACTAACTTAAATTCATAAAGCGCGTGACAGAAAGCAAGTATGAATCATGTTCTAAATATAACATGCTATCGATGAAGACACGGAAAATGCCAAAATCACGACGTTCCCTTGCGTCGCTCTCTGAGCCATTTCTATTAAACGTTTATATTTCATTTGTACATACTTTTTTTTATTCTTTACATCCGAAAAAGGCGTTATGTTTCCTTTCGGTTAACCGACGTTTCGGATGACCGGCTTTCGGATAATCGACGCTTTACTGTAGTTGGGTGCGCTTTTTTGCGGTATTTAGTTCCATGCATCCATCAACTTTTTCTTTAGCGATTTTGAGGCACTTACTATACTTCGTCGAATTTTTCATCAACAGTGTGTAGACTTTTGTCATATCGTTTTTTTCTTGTTTTGTAAGCTTAACAAAACGAAAAAAAGCACTAATACTTCGTTGAATAGCCTCGGTTTTTTAGCATAAAGTTTATAAGGTCCTGACAAAATTTTCATGCGCTTCTTTTCCATACCTCTTTTACTACCTTCCATAAATCTCTGGAATGGTTGCTGCTGGTACACCTATTGCAGTGGCATATGGTATCATTACCTCGTCTAATATTTTCATATTTGCCATTTTTTATCCAAAAAGAAATCCATTATTTCCTCGGTAGATGGATGTACCGAGGATGGATGGGATGGGCATCTCGTAAAGTGTGATGCTCGTTGTCGCGTTGACATTTCACACTAAGAAACTATTTTTTGTTTGTTCCATTCAGTTGCCGTTAGTGTTAACAATGGGAGTCAACAAAGCGAAAGTCCACTAAATTTTGTAGATTTGTATTGATAAAAGCAAAAATGCTAGCCAATCCGTTGAAATTGAGAATGGTGTTTATGGTCAGAAATAATCGAAGTTGGCCGGCATGTTAGTAGTCGTAGCATCGTCAAAGAGCAAAAGATCGACCATAAAACAGTTTTAAACCATTTGCGCAAAGCTGGATTCAAAAAGAAGCTCGATGTTTGGGTGCCACACCAAAAACCATGATGGATCGAATTTCCATCTGCAAACTTTATTTTTTAAACATTTCTGCATTTCTCAAACAGATGGAAACTGAGGATGAGAAATGGTTCATACACGACATATTGTACGAAAACGACCGTGGTCAAAGCGTGATGAAGCAGCTCAAACGGTGGCCAAATCAGGACTAACGGCCAGGAAGGTTCTACTGTGTATTTGGTGGGACTCGAAAGGAAGCATTTGTTATGAGTTGTTTCTGTATGGCCAAACACTTAATTCAGATCTTTGCTGTCAACAACTGGATCGTTTGAAGTTAGCGATTGACTAGAAACGGCCATAATTAGCCAACAGAAGAGGGGTTGAATTGCATCAGAACAACGCAAGGCCACATATGTCTGTAGTGACTCGCTAAAAACTCCGGGAGCTTGGTTGATAAGTTTTAATGCATCCCCCATATAGTGCGGACTTGGCACCAAGCGATTACCACCTTCTTCTCTCATTGCAAAACTTCCTAGCTGATAAGAAATTGGTGTCAAGAGAAGATTGTAAAAATCGATTACTAGAGTTTTTCACCAATAAGAACCAATGAGAGTGGTATTTTTGAAATGGCCACAAATTATACAACAAAACGTTACATATTTGATCCAAATCGGACAATCCGAAACATCTTGAATAAATTTTTGAATTTTACGCAAAAATAATGCATTTTTTGTTCTCCAATCTAATATTACCTGTGTCGCCAATGGGTTGAAAATTACCATTGAATTGCGAAGGTATTCCGATTATTTTCCCCTAAAATGTAAAGTATCTGCAGATTTCTATATTTAAAAAACTTCTGAAGCATGAGTGCAATATGATTAAGTCTGTGAATATTTTATTTATTTATTAGAATATATATATAATACTAAAACTAATACAAGAACGAGTACTAGCTGCCAGGGCCTACAACGCGATAGATAGATAGAACAGTCTGTATTATTATTAGCAAATCATATTAAATCCTAGTAGTTAAGTTACAATCTTTCAAAAAATTATTTATAGCAGAGCAGAAGGTTTGGTGGATCCGAAATGTTTTTTCCTGAAACTTTCTAAGGTACGACAATTGTTTAAAAGATGGTCAGCCGATGCGTTATTATCACAAAATGGACATTGTTGTTGGGTACCTCCTGTGAGGAGGTGTTGGTGTGTGAGTTTAGTATGTCCGATGCTGAGTCTGCCGAACTGGCTTGATAAATATCAAGGTGTATTACTTGGGTATAGAGATGGTTTGCGCCTGTCGTTGAATTCAGTATACCGATGCCTAAACGTATACCATTCTGTCAGCTTAATCGAGTCAATATGTTTTTTTATATGCCTACTAGCGTACCCTCGCCCGCTTCGCTAGGCGATAAATTCAATGATTTGCTGAAAGAGAATAAAATTAATACGAAACAAAGCTAATTATTTGATACAATTTCATTTGAACTTTATTGTAACACTTTTTGGTAGACAACGTTTTTGGTTTTTCCATCTTTCGCGTAAATGAATAATGACGATGGTTTGCCAACTCGTGAGCAAGCTACATACAATTGTCCATGAGAAAAAATTAGGTATTCTAAATTAATACCGCACATTTGTAGAGACTGTCCTTGCGCCTTATTAATTGTCATAGCGAAGGCAAGGCGAATAGGGCACTGCAAACGTTTAAACTCGAATGGTAAATCCGTCGGAATCAGTGGAATTCTGGGTATCAAAACGTCTTCCCCTTTGTACTTCCCTTTCAAAATTGTTGCTTCGATAACGTTACCCATTAGCTTCTTCACAGCGAGTCTGGTACCGTTGCAAAGTCGTGGCACATTACTATTGCGCAGCATAATAATCGGTGCTCCAATTTTTAATCGTAAATTATGAGGTGGTAGGCCTGGCAAATCGAGTGAGTTTAAAAATTAAGTTGGATAATTTACGACATCATCTTGATCAGTAATAGTGTCCATTGACTTACTTATATGCAACTATGTCACCAGGTATTTGATCCAAAATAGCTGCCTTTATATCATTGACGTCCTTATTTTTCCCAGCTAAAATTGCTCTTTCGCTGAGCCAATCATGGTTTTTGTAATGTTGAACTATGTTTGGAAATACACTCTGCATCAATGCCTCTTTAGACTGTGCAAAAGTGCAGAAATTGTTAGGCAATGTAATCATTCCTGTTGGATCGACAGACATTTGGCCATTTCCGATTTTCAGCAATTGGTGTGAAAATTCAGCTGCTGACGGATCGTTCTGTTCACGTACGTTTGTAGCAAGTATAAGCGTGTTTACATGTCTCCATAAATACGATGATTTTAAGCATGCATTGATTTCACCTGCAGCCGTAGATTTTGGGATCACAAGTAATGTTTGCCTGAAATCTCCAGCCAATAAAATCATGGCACCTCCAAAGACTGTTTGGCTTCCTCGTAGGTCTTTCAAAGTTCTATCAAGTGCTTCCAATGGTTTCTTGTGTGCCATAGTACACTCGTCCCATACGATGAGCTTACATACTTTAAGAACTTTTGCCATTCCAGATGTTTTCAAAATATTACATGTTGGTTTTTCATTTACCTGCATATTCAAAGGCAACTTTAATGCAGAATGTGCTGTGCGACCGCCTTCCAGTAATGTAGCCGCAATTCGTAAACAAACCGTTTGAACATTTCCTTTGTTCTTACAAAATGTATATCTCGTTTGACGTAAACCCAAAAACAACTTTTGTCAAATTCTCTGAGAGGCGAATAACTGTTTTCTTGTCTTGGTAAATCTATTATCCTTGGTCAACACACTTGCTGCTCTCACAAATGAACTGCACACAAAACACAAATCAGTAGTTCGGCGTTCGTGTATGTGTACTGAAGCATTTCTCTTCATAAAGAGCGTACAAACCTCTGTGTTTATGTTTACTCTCCGTCGAAAAAAATTTGTAACTTAGCAACACAACACAAATCGTTTCACAATAACGAAAAATTCATATATTTATTCAAAAAAAGTTGTACACATAAAATGAATGTTAATTCGAAATTTAATCTAAGAAGTTCTACGGCAATTTTCACTAAAAACACAATTTGTACAATATTTTGTTTTTTTCTTTTTTTTTATATGAAGAAAATATTAAAAAAAATTTTTTTTTTTGCTAAAAACCTTCCCCTAGTGGATCCCTATAATATGAAAAAAGAACGAATAAAATTGGCCTCGTATCGGCCCAAAAAAATGCGTACAAACGAACATCATTTCATTTTTATATATATAGAAGAAGATGTATTTCCAGCAATCATTACTAAAATATAATGACGATTCAGTTGTTTGATTCAGTTTGTTTATTTTTATTAAAATACTGAAAACATTTACCGTTTTGTACTTTTTGGACCAAAGATAATTATCAGTGAAATATATTGTAACTCGCATGAAAATACTGGTCAGTGACGTATCGGCTACTTACTTGACCAGTTAGAATTGCAAAGTATTTTTCATAACAAGTAATTTTAAATCGAGTCATTGTGTCGTAAAAAATTAACAAAAGTCAATCACATTTACTCGCTCCCCTTGACTTTTTTGGGGCAAACTCTCAACCGGCATCTACCAGGCGAAATATGTCTTGATATTAGGAAAGTGCTCAAATTTGAATGCCTTATTTTGCTGGTTTGAAA
Source organism: Anastrepha ludens (assembly GCF_028408465.1). NCBI lineage: Eukaryota > Metazoa > Arthropoda > Insecta > Diptera > Tephritidae > Anastrepha > Anastrepha ludens. The sequence continues at coordinate 107,315,486 of NC_071499.1, forward strand.
TTACAAATTCCTAATAAAAGAAGAAGAAGAAATTACAATGCCCACGAAAAGGCGCAATTATTCAGTAATAGTAACGTTTCGTTTTGCACCCGCTTATCCCATAAATCTCTTGTAGGAGCACATTTTATTTATTTTCATTATCGAACTTGATTTAAATACGTAAAAAATAGAATATAAAGTAATTAAAATATAAACTTTTCAGAGATGAAAAATCTAGTTGCGTAGTACCCGAGATTGAGGTACATTCACTTAAGGCTCAGAAAAGAGAAGCATTACGCGAATACTCCATTTTATATTTAGCACCATAGAAAGGTTAAGAGCTGCGAAGATTGCACTCTGGTATATTGAAATTAATATATTCAAATTCAAAAGAGATGAGCGGTTAATACTGATATCGGTGACGTTACAACAAAATGAAAGCAACTGATCTTCTTACTTCCGAAGACTTTAAGTTAATCAAGAGCAAACAAGATTGATGAATAGGAATTGGTCCAGCAAAGCTCAATGAATGTAGACAGTATTCGAGAAACATTTTTTGCACACGTTCAATTCTGTTATGTAGATTTTACGACTTGGTCTCCAATAGAAAGTAGGGAATATAAATTGGAACAAATGAAAGAGAAGTATATAATAATTTAAGAGTGTAAAAGACAGAGAGTTTTATTACTAATGCCTCATTGAGCACTGAGGAGGAGCTTCCAGAGGTTAGGTTATAGTGGCAGGCACTGACGCGAACGGCAAGCCTAACCAAGTCATGGATTTCCATATTCATACTTTCGAGAGTGGCGTTTATTTTAGGCTGGTGAAGGCCTGGAATGGTACTTCTTCAAAAATGATGTCTGTAACACTATTACGGTGAACGGTGGACGTTATATGGTAACATACTTTTTTATGACCTGAATCAGATAAAACTGATTTAGATTATATGTGGCTCCAACAGCACGGTACCGCTGCAACACAGTACATGAGAAAATATCCCTATTTTGAACGAGTCTCCCAGGTCATGAAACAACGAAGCCAAATGGCCGATCATCAGTGGTTTGGTGGCGACGGACCATGATTAAGTTCATACGTCAGAAACTATACAGATTGTAAAGAAGTGTAAGTAATGACGATCATTTTGAACCTAGAATCATTAAAATCGGTTCATTTTTGACTAAGTTACGAGCATTTAAAAAAAAAAAATTTTATATTATATAATGAAAAAAAAATCGATTTTGAGCCGAAGAACAAAATTGCCGATAAATCTTGAAAAAAAATTTTTTCGGGCGAACAAAAAAATACGTGTCTCATTATTTTAACCAGAGAGCAACATATTTGAGTTACATCTAAATCGAAGAACATGACCCAATAGCCCGGTTGAATTGAAATGGAAAGCATCATAAGATACTTTGGAGCGGTGAAAAAAAAAAAAATTTATTTGAAAATGATGCTGGGCGAAATGTCAGAAGTCTTAATAGACAAGAGCTACATAATGTTTTAGGAATGATTCTCTTGGTATGGAGTAGTACTTATTAGCCTCGAAACCAATAAAATGTTCGAGCAGATGCTGAGAAATAACAGACTGATTTTTTTACGGATGAAGACGAACTTGAAGAAGAAACGGGTTGTATACTCAATAGAACCAACAAAGTTAACATCAAAGGAAAATGGAATCTTCCCTAGAATTTAATATCACTGATCCATAAGAGCAGAATAAAAAAACATAATTAAAACCTCCCCCAATAATATTTTCTGCTCAAGTTTGCTGAGGAGAATATTCCACTTCGGTGGCTTTTTATGCAAGACCCAAAACACTCCATAATGTTATTACGTGAATGGTTTTTACAAAATAATGTTAAAGCCCTATTAAGAACTTTGTGGGAGATTTAGAGAAGCGAATCGCAAAGGAAACATTCAAAACTGAGAATGATTTATGGCGAAAAACCAAAGAACTATGGTATTTCACTGCTACAAAAACCTGCCGTAGAACTATCAATACTAATCAAATCCGAATCAAATATCATACAAAATTCGTGGACAATCATGGTGAGCACAGTGGCTATTGATCAAACTTCGATAATTTAAACATCATTTTTAATAAAATAACTAAGTTCTTCTATTTCTATTTTGTACTTATTTTACCACATGAATATTACTTTTTTGTTCCTATTGTCACTTCTCTCACGAGAAAAGAGAGTTTCGTATCTTGTCATTTATGATTAGGTGGCGTTTGAGGGAACAAATTGTTAACGCACGTTGGCACGTATACGTGAGGTTCCGCACATTTATATTACGTTGTTTTCATTCGCTGGAATTGTAAATCAGTCTAGAAGGCAAAAACTCAGCGATGCAAATTTTGAAATGCTTGTGTTAAGAAAGGCTAATAGCTAATAGCAAATCAACAGTATTTTTACTGCATTTTTTTCGGTAATCAGTAAAAAAATATTTTTACTGCAATTTTTTTCAGTAATCAGTAAAAAAATATTTTTACTGCAATTTTTTTTCAGTAATCAGTAAAAAAATATTTTTACTGCAATTTTTTTCAGTAATCAGTAAAAAAATATTTTTACTGCAATTTTTTTTCAGTAATCAGTAAAAAAATATTTTTACTGCAATTTTTTTCAGTAATCAGTAAAAGTGTACTGGTAATGCAAATTTTTTTCAGTAAACAGTAAAAGTTTACTGGTAATGAAAATTAAATTGCAATATCAGTAAAATATTATATTTACTGCATTCTTACTGTTACTGCAAAGTGCCCACCTATGATATTAATGTGTATGCAAACTCCTTTTACTGAATACAAGTCACCGGCCAATAGCTGCCATTGCAAAACTTTTCATGGGTTGTAGTAAAATTTTTATCACTTTTCGTTGTAATTTTACACAATTCAATGATTTTCAAGCAGCTGCTGCAACAACCTTCACGATTTTCCAGAGAAAACCTAACTGAAACTCTGAAACTAACACAAGCGCCCACCTGACCACAAATCTTGCTTGCGTTTAATGTAAACAAATGTTAAATCAAATTATAGAACCTACGATATTAACTGGTGCTGTGGAAGTCCCCCAGGGGTTACGAATTTCATATCATTAAAAGTTAATATATAAATTGTAAAATATATTTACATATTTATAAAATATGTAATTGAAATTTCATTTACTCAATAGATAAATTTGTACGTATGAATAAAAATGTAGTGGAATATCGAGAATATATTTATTATGTAGTTAGTTGAATTTTTATAAATAGTAAATATTTTTAATAATACATTTTACAATTTTATTCCTTTTTATTCTCCATCACTTAACGGATTTCACGTATAAGTTCAAGTAAAATAGGCGTCTACTTGTAAGACTTAATGCTTAGGATTTAAATACTCAAATGTATCCATCCATTTTATATTCTTTTCAACTACCAATAATATTGAAGAAGCGCATGCGGAGTAATCGGACATCGTTGAATCAGAACTCAATCAAGTTACCAGATACTATCTTCTTAGTCTACTTAAGTCTTCTTTTCACAGGAACAAGAAAATGTGATATAAACTTGGTAAATAAATATTCGGGCAGATTCTGTAATTCACTTGCGAGTGAAATTTTCTGGCAATTGCTTTAAGATATTTGGGGGGCTCATGTAACGACAAAATTAACCCTTTATAAGTCCCTCATCATGCTCGTTCTATCGTATGGCGCAGAAAAATGGCCTATGAAATATCCGATCAGACGTCCCTTAGAGTGTTTGAGGGAAGAATTCTGCAGAAGACTTTTGGAACTTTGCACGTTATCTACGGCGAGTATCGTAGGCGATGGAACAATGAGCTGTATGAGCTTTACATAGACATAGTGCAGCGAATCAGGGTCCAACGGCCTCGCCCGCTAGGTCATGTCGTCCGAATGGATGCAAACGCTCTGAAAGTATTCGGTGCGGTACCAATTAATGGTAGCAGAGGAATATGAAAGCCTCCTCTGCGTTAGAAAAATCAGGTGGTCCTCCACTTGGCTTCACTTGGTGCGTGAAACTGGCCGCCGTTAGCATGAGAAAGAAACAACTGACGCGCTTTGCTGGGTACGAATCAAGAAGAAGAAGATATTTTGCCCAGAGTCCGCTCGGTCTATAAAATTCAAGATGTGCGTACAAGTGGTCGCACTTTACTTTTATAAATAATCGTTGCCCGCAAGCGTAGATGGAAAATTTATAGCTGAAATCTGAATATTTTCACTTAAAAAATAGGAAGGTTTACTTTTCGAAATGAGTGAATTATCAGTCGAAGATCGTGTAAGGGTTAAATAAAATTGTAAAATATATTATTGAAAATATTTACTATTTATATAAATTCAACTAACTACATAATAAATATATTCTCGATATTCCACTACATTTTTATTCATACGTACAAATTTATCTATTGAGTAAATGAAATTTCAATTACATATTTTATAAATATGTAAATATATTTTACAATTTATATATTAACTTTTAATGATATGAAATTCGTAACCCCTGGGGGACTTCCACAGCACCAGTTAATATCGTAGGTTCCATAATTTGATTTAACATTTGTTTACATTAAACGCAAGCAAGATTTGTGGTCAGGTGGGCGCTTGTGTTAGTTTCAGAGTTTCAGTTAGGTTTTCTCTGGAAAATCGTGAAGGTTGTTGCCGCAGCTGCTTGCAAATCATTGAATTGTGGAAATTTACAACGAAAAGTGATAAAAATTTTACTACAGCCCATGAAAAGTTTTGCAATGGCAGCTATTGGCCGGTGACTTGTATTCAGTGAAAGGAATTTGCATACACATTAATGTATGTAAAAATCTAGAAGATAGCATAAATCAGTTGTGAAATTTATTAGAAATAAATTCGTGAAAAATAATAAATACTTCAATCGAAAATTATTTGCATAATGGAATACGAAACTGGACTGACCACTTTGCTACGAGCAAAACAAAACGATAAACACAGTTTTGGACTCACGTATATGCGGATGAAGCTTTTCCATAGACACCTGGGTTGAGGTATCAGGCAAGCTCCTTGCGGGCAAGTGACAGTTTGGTTTAGCTCATAGAGATATAAAGCGGAAAATATCAAGGCAGAATATTTTACAAGGCGATTTACAGTCAATCAAATCGTTCCTCCTAGGTATTCATTCATTCATTCATTCCCTCCGTCACTTAAGAACATAGAGATGTACGAGGAGGTGAGAGTTAGGAACAGGCTATTTTTTAACGTAAATGTGCTGAACCTCTCGTACTCGTATACGTGCCAACGTGCTTTAACAATTTGTTCTCTCAAACGCCACCTAATCATAAATGTCAAGATACGAAACTCTCTTTTCTCGTGAGAGAAGTGACAATAGGAACAAAAAAGTAATATTCATGTGGTAAAATAAGTACAAAATAGAAATAGAAGAACTTAGTTATTTTATTAAAAATGATGTTCAAATTATCGAAGTTTGATTAATAGCCACTGTGCCCACCATGATTGTCCATGACTTTTGTATGATATTTGATTTGGATTTGATTAGAATTGATTGTTCTACGGCAGGTTTCTGTAGCAGTGAAGTACCATAGTTCTTTGAGTTTTTGCCATAAATCATTCTCAGTTTTGAATGTTTCCTTTCCGATTCGCTTCTCTAAATCTCCCACAAAGCTTTTTATAGGGCTTTAACATTTTTTTGTAAAAACCATTCACGTAATAACATTATGGAGTGTTTTGGGTCTTGCATAAAAAGCCACCGAAGTGGTATATTCGCCTCAGCAAATTTGAGCAGAGAATATTATTGGGGGAGGTTTTAATTATGTTTTTTTATTCTGCTCTTATGGGTCAATGATATTAAATTCTGGGAAACTTTCCATTTTCTTTTGGTTCCATCATTTTCCATCATTTTTTGGTTCTATTGAGTTTGCAACCCATTTTTTTAAAAGCTCGTCTTCATCCGTAAACAAATCAGTCTGTTCTTTTTCGTCATTTGTTTGAATATTTTATTGGTTTTGAGATGAATAAGTTCTATTCCATACAAAAACAAGCATCCCCAAAACATTATTTTGTGAACCGCAGTGAGAACTCTTGTGCTTCAGGGCGTCTGACATTTCGCCCAGCATCATTTTCAAATAAATTTATTTTTCTTTCATCGCTCCAAAGTATCTTATACAATTTTTTACCCCCTCTGGTCCGCACCATGACTTGTACTCTTGAGCAAAACTTTTCCTGTTCCTTAAATTTGCTCGTTTCAACCAGTGAACTTTACGCGCTGTTCTGCCTGGTAGGTTCTTGTGGTCGACAATCGACGCCGTGCAGTTCTTGCTGATACTTACTGATGACTTGATGACTTAAAAGGATTCCTCTCGGCAGGAGTCACAATTAAATTATCAGTAGTGCAGGTGGTTTTCTTTTTGGTACCACATCGTGGATTTTTTAGCGCTCGATATTAAAGCGCGCTTTACTTGAACAGCCGGCATTGATACTGTGAGGGCCTTTTCTCACATTCTATGCGTACCTACATATTAAACCTACTTAAAAATTTGTCCACATTGCGTTAAAATGCCCATATTTTTGAGTTAATTTGCTATTATTACCAATTTTTGGTAAACATTTTATTTATATGTTTTTATTTTCGGAAATCTCGTGGTCTAAGTTTACTTGGAAAACATTATTTTATGATGCAATAATTGCTTGATTAAATTGTGGGATTCTATGTGTTTTCGCACGTAAAAATTTAGTTCTGTAAATATGTGCATACGTACATACATATGTGTGTATGTAGAGATATGTGTGTGCCTATACTTACATGTGCAATAATGCAATTGGCATTTTTCTAAGAAATCAATTTTAGCCTTAATGAATTAAACAACTAAATATAAAATAAATGGGGGCACGATCAATGTACAAACATACATCTGTATGTCAATCACATTTATTACTAGTATATTTTCTCGGAAAATAAAATCAAGCTCAGATGGTGTAAAAAATAAAAACAAGTAGCAGTGTAGGAAAATACATACAAACATTGCAAGTCTAATTATATTACTATATGTGTCTATGTGTTTGTATTATTTTATATATGTTTTTAAAAGTGAGTACGTTGTATGTGTACGCTATCGTAGGTATTCTTGTTAGCTTTTAATGTTTAATTTAATTTTTTTTTTAATATTATTGCTTACTTGTGATGCATTTTTTGAGATCAAAAATTTTGACCTGTAACTTTTCAAAATCTTACCTATAGAAATGCTATAAATATCAGGGCGAAGCTATCATGCAAGACGCGCTATTTACTAAAACCGTCCCTTAGGGGTGGATTTGTCATAAAAAATATTTATGAGTATATTTCAGTTTGACATAGACATAGACTGATCGCAGCTGAACAGAATTGCAGATAAGGAGGATTAAAGCCGATTAAGGGTAGCGATCCTAAAGGCATACATTCTGGCATATAAAGAAAAATGTGCAGTGTGATACTATTTTCTAGATAAAAAAGAGAAATTACAGATGCTAAACTGTGAACTAAACGTGAACTGGTTAAATAGTTGATAAGAGTAGCGTTGTTTCTTAGTGAAAAATTGCACAAGCAAGTGGATGTGGAGATAACAGGTGGCGCAAAAGTAACCTTGCGATGTTTTTTGGCTGTAATTTAAAAAAAAAATGAAAAACTTTGATTCTTCTTGTGAACTATTTTATTTGGTCTTTTCATTTTTTTTACATCAAGTCGAGAATATGATGTCATGTAAATGGCCGCCGCCACAGTTGATTGCCATTTGAGCCCTCTTTATGGCATTTTCCATCACTTTGGCCAAAACTTCCGGCGATAGGTCCTCACATTCTTGACGGATATTGTCTTTAAAAGCTGCAAGAGTCTGAGGCTTGTTGACATAAACCCGCGACTTCAAAAAGCCCCACAAAAAGAAGTCTGGAGCGGTCAAATCAGGCGATCTTGCTGGCCAGTGCAAATCGCCAAACGGGAGATTAGGCGCCTGGGAAATGCATCCTTCAGCATATCGGTTGTGGCACGTGCAGTGTGTGCCGTTGTACCGTCCTGTTGGAACCATATGTTTTCCAATCCCAATTCATCAAGTTGCGGCAAAAAGAACTCGTTGATCATTGTTCTGTAACGCTCACCATTCACAGTAACCGTTTGGCCCGCGACGTCTTCGAAGAAAAAAGGTCCGATGACTCCTCCAGCAAAAACAGCACACCATACAGTGACTTTGAGCGGGTGTAATGGCTCTTCGTGGGTTACACGCGGATTATCAGTGCCCCAGAAGCGTAAATTTTGCTTATTTACGTACCCGCTAAGATGGAAATGGGCCTCATCACTCATGATTATTTTTGATGAAAAATCATCTTCCTCTTGGTGGTGATTAAGGATGGCTTGAGCGTATGTTAGACGCGATTGGCGGTCAGCAGCTAACAGCTGATGCACCGTCTGGACTTTGTACGGAAACATCTTCAAATCTTGTACCAAAATTCGCTGTAAAGACCGTCGACTGATACCCATTTTCGTGGCACGTCGTCTGGTCGATGTCCACGGCGCTTCCATGACATCCTCGGCTACAGCAGCAATATTCTCTGCAGAACGGCTACTCCGGGGTCTGCCACGCCTGGCAGCATCTCGTGTTGTGCCAGTCTCTTCGAGGCGAGCGGCTAAACGTCGCAGTGTTTCACCAGTAGGCGTTGGACGGCGAGGAAATCTGCGACGAAATTCACGTTGTGCCAAAGTCACCGACCGATTATTGGTCAAATAAATATTCAGCAATATTCCGCGTTCTGGAGCAGTGTAGCGTAACATTGTTTATTAACGTGTATTTCGCATGTGTTTACTACACAAATGTCAAAACAGAACTGACATTAGGGGCCAATCGCAAAATTTATAACATTTTCCGATAGGAGGATTACTTTAGTGCCACCTGTTACCTGATAGATTATAATTATCAGGGATGCTAATAAAGTGTGAATCGAATTTTTAAAACTAAATCTTACGAAAGCTTTTGAAATGTTAAATGTGTCGAAGTTACGGTACGACGTCAGCCTACATATATGTAACACATGGGCTGAAAATTCCCGGGCCTAACACATAGAGGGCACTAGTTTCATTGCATTCGCCTCTTCTCCAGTTGGTAATAACCTTAAAAAGACAGCTGTTCAAATTTCATGATATTCTATTCATTAGGTCGGACTTTTGTTATTTTCAAAACAATGGATCAAAAAGAGTTTCGTGTTCTAATTTTGCACTGCTTCTTGATGAGGAAAAATACCGTTCAATCGAAGGTGAATGCCTTGAAAAGTGTTATGGGGACCCCGCTCCATCATAAACAACAATTAAACTATGGTTTGTTGACTTCAAAATTGGTCGTAGAGACATCGATGATGCTCAACGCAGTAGATGTCCAAATGAGGCTGTAACACCAGATAACATAAAAAAAAATCAAGCAACACAAAATCGTTTTGAATAATTGAAAAGTGCAGTTGCGTGAATTAGGTGACATCGTAAAGAGATCAAACGAACTTGTTGGCTTTAGTCATTGACTATTTAGGTATGAGAAAGCTCTGTCCAAAAACAGTGCCTCGTTTTCACACTGTTGACCAAAAACAGGAAGTGTGGGTGATTCTGAGGAATGACAAAACTACAACTTCTACAACTTGAACTTCAAATTGCTACCACACCCACCGCCAGCCATAACTGGCTACTCGCCTAAAAACCTAAAAAATAATCGCCGGTAAGAAATTTTGCTCGAATGAAGAAGCAAATGAAAAATCGTTCTAGAAAAGTGCCATTGAAATGTTAGAGCGGCACTGGAATGATTGCGTTGTTCTTGATGGAAATTACTTTGATGAATAAAACTAATTTTGATAAAAAAAAAAACGTTTTTCTTTGTTAAGCCCTAAAATTGGCTTTTTATCCGGCTTCACCGGTTATTTCACTGCATGAATTCCAAGTTAATAGCCTCAACCCCATGTTCGACTTGGCTCCTTGTTTATAAGTAGGTTGGGGAACTCGCAACCGGCTTTCGATTCACTTTTGGGCATTTATGCCTAGTTACGCCATCATCATCATCAGTTTCTGTTTCTTCCATTGGAGCAAAGGGTGTGATTTTTGATCTACTTGAAACTTTCACTTTATTAGACCAAAATTTCATGCTCTATAAAATTGCATACCCGAAATAAATAAAGAGTGAAAACTTATCAATATTTGGTGCACACTTTATTTTGACGCTGACTGTATAAATCGTTTCCGTGATATAAGTAATAATGTTATATATTTCCCTCATAGTCGAAAAGTAACAAAAATTATATTTTTATCCACTTGTAGGAAGAAATCGGAAGCCTTCCTATAAATTTAGAGATAACGTTTGTAGGAAAATACTATCTGGCAATATATCTGACATACCGAGGTAAGGCCTGAATTTAAACTTACAGCCTACACGAAACTTCCTTTCCTTGTTCATTCGCTTTGCAATTCGTTTCACTAACTATGTAGTCATGCCTCCACAAGTGTTCAAAACTGCAATTCGGGACCCTCTCGGACTATCGACCTCCGGTATTCAGTAGAGTATTTGGCGTGTCCTAATCTTGAGACGGAAGCTTCCAGATTCACTTGGCTGCTAGAGGAAATATAACCCCGTTTATTCTTGTTGATACATTTATTTAGGCCCGTGTGGTCTTTTGGATGCTAAGCGCTTCCGTTGGATATAAATATTATGTATTACAGAGGTCATATGTGACATACTTCATAGTATTTCTTAATTTCTTTCACTTGCAGTAGAGAGAAACTTTGCCATTATGCCATCTAATTTATAAAATTATACAGCCTTAGCTCAGTTCAGCTCAGTTTTAATTCAGCATTGCTCAGTATTTCATATTGCAAAGTCTTGGAACCAAGCATGGTTTACATTTTTTTGCATTTCATTTCCAGAATCCAATGTATAGTAAAATTCAGAGAATAATTTACGCAGTGCATTATTTGGTGATAACATTTCACAAACAGGAATTGATCCCAGAGCATGAGAATGCATAGAAGTTAGCAGAAATGGGTTTTATGTGGAAAAATAAAAATTAATACTAAAAATCAGTAATCGTCACAAACTAAAATCAGTGCTTGAATCATGGGAGATGAAGACCTTCTTGATATTGGTGTCAGTTGCTCCGATGAAGATGTTATGAACGATGAGCACAAAGTTTGACATGAAGGCGCTATCAAAAACTTCAGTGGCAGAGGAAGATAAAATTGAATTGGACTGTCTGCCTAATCTTAGAACGCCTCGGCAATGCGCAGTGGAAGATAAGCAAAAATGTATTCGACAAACTCAGATATTTGAATGTTTTAAATAAATTTTTACCCAATATTTGAGTTATTTTACAATATATTTAAAGTTTATAATGAAATAATAATCAAATATATTTTCGCGATTTCCCTCAATAACTTTAATCCAATTGGTAAGGACTGTGATGCTAAGAAGAAGAAGAACGAACGAAGTTTTACTGTATTTGTAAATCATCTTGTAAAGGGTGTTTTTGGAGCTGCATGAAAACTATCCACATCTATAACAATAGTTTCACAGCTGAGATTGACCAACTGTGTTGACATTTCTATTCAGTAAGATTTGGCAAGTTATCATGAATCGTTTAACGCCAGTACGACAGAAATTAGCTTTGAAAAAAGTAATCTGTTCGCGAAGTTCATAGAGTACTTCGACCATTTTACGTGCGATTTATACTCGTACGCTGGCGCCATCATCGGTGCTTATTTATTATTTATTTCAAAGAAGGAAGCGAGTGCCGTTCGGGTAAATGGCGAACGCTATTGAGTCATGCGGACTGAATTTTTGTTTCCAAAAATTAATCAGTTAAACATCGACGGCATTTGGTTGCAGCAAAACTCGACATGCAGTGGGCTTAATAATCGATTTATTGGACTAATCGAATGGGTACATGGCCCACTCGATAGCCGCGGTGGGCATATGTCGTATATTAAATTTAAAAAATTAGTTAAAAAAAGAAATACTTTAGCAGATTATAATACAAAAAATGTATTCCAACAATATTTCAGTTTTGTTTTATCAATTTAAATTCCCAAAATCTTAAAAAAACACCCGATAGATTAAATAAATTCGTTCTTCCATAAGCTATGTCTTTATGTTTTACGTTTCATGAACAAGACGTCTAAACCAGACGTTTTCCAATTTCGTTTGGTAGTTGCAAGACAGAGAAATGGACTCACCCATTTTCTCTGCCACCACTTTTAAGACCACAAAGTCAGGTTCGATCATATCGATGGTTTTCGAGAAAAGCGACACAACTCATTTTCTCAACAACTCAAATTCGGAGTTTTGCCGTTAAAAGCAAAAATCAACTACAGAGTTTATATATTTTTATCTGGAAAAGCGTCATAAGCGAATCTTGAAGCAATTCTGAGAGATGGCGTTAGTGTCGTTTTGTCAGGTGATCGAATTGGCGCGTCATTTATCTAGAAAACTGACCCAACTCAGTATTTTGTATTTTTGAATTATGCCACTCTTCTCGGAAACCATCGATATGTTCCTTATATGTATATCTATAATATAAGCGCTGTTCCTTCGCAGATTAAGGTCTTAAGTTACATGCATATATACATATTTAAAGTAACTCAGCGTCTCACTACACTTTCCTGCTGACAAATAGCAAATGGAGGATTCTATGGAATCTAATACCAGCGAAGACAAATTCTCCTTGCATATATTCGAAAACTTTCTTCACAGTACATTTTAAATGCACTTAGAGAATTGAATTTCTCCACATGTGCGTACCGATTAGTAAAGCCGGCTTCCATTACCGATCAGTAAACTCTTGAATAATAGTTCTAAAATACTTGAATTTGCTTCAGCACTTTTTATTCTTTATTTTGTATGTACAGGAATGCCATGAATTAATAGTCTCCACCGCGTCCGCCACCGAATCCGCCACGTGAACCGCCGCTACTTCCACGGCCGCCTCCACGTCCTCCGAAGAGGCCACCACCATTGCCGCCACGTTCACCACTCTCCTCGCTGCTGCTGTCACCGCCGCGTCCACCACGTCCACCAAACCACTGGGCTGAAACCGGACTAAACATCATCAGGCATCCAAGTAGAACAATTACGAACAATGCAAAAACTTTCATGGCGATATTCGACAGGTAGTCAAGTGCTAGGTTGATAGTCTTTCTGGTTGTTGTGTTGTAAGGTCGGCATTTGCATAGGTCTTTTATAGTGAACGAACAAGGTGTTGCGCGTCAATTAGATACCGTTTTTACCAGGAAAATATTATTATAAACGACTGGGTTGTGGTATTGCAAATCACGTTGATGATTACTGCGAAGATGATAATTTAATCTTATTAGTACTCTCATACATGCACACATGTATACCATATATGGTATGTGTGCTTGTGTGAGCGAATGCTTATAAATTTAATATGTGGGTATGTTTGATTGCAATATTTGTTTATTATAATTTTTGTCTTTGCTATTGTTTTTGCGCACTTTGCTTCGATTTGTGCGAATTGCTTGTGTCTTGATTTGTGTTCATACGGGAAAACCTGATAACGCAGCGAAGCCGGCAAAGTGAGGTTGAAAAAAGTGAAAACGATTACAACGCAAATGCAACAGAAGCAGCATCAATTGCAACACCAACAACAGCAACTATACAAAAAATCACTTGGACGAAGACCGGTGTATAAGCGCGACAGCGTTAAACGTCAGCGCTGACAATCCCCCCTCCCCCCCCCCCGACACAACACATTATCGAATTTTATTCAGAATTTCGGTATAAATAGCAGATTCGTTTGTGAACTGAATGTATACGACTACACACTCCAGTCGAGAAATGAGATTATTTGCGTTCGTAAGCTTCTTGCTGGCCCTATTTGTGGCCGTAAGCGGTGAGTTAATTCGATCAAGATTAGCTTGATAATTCGTATAAATAGTACTGTAATTAAATAATTATAGAAATTCTAACGTGAATTTCAAATTAATCTATCACAATGATTCTAATGTGGGTTTTTTGCTTAATTTTTCTCATTGCAGCCCTTCCATATCCCATGCCTGAGCCCTTACCCGGTGGCGGAGGTGGTGGTGGCGGCGGTGGTGGCCTGTGCGGAGGTGGTGGTGGTGGCGGCGGCGGCGGCGGCGGTGGTGGTGGAGGTGGTGGTGGAGGTGGCGGCGGCGGTAGTTGCTAAATTAAGTCATTTCCATACCCTTGCACAAACTCGAAGCCGAAATGGATGTTTCGGTAGTGACTGTACGCACCCATTTTTCTATTTAGTTGAACAACTTGCAAAAAATTAGATAAAATAAAGCACTTAATAATATTAATGAAAACAGACGCATTTTTATTTATTCATACTATATTTAATACTAGCTTTGATCTGCGGCCCCGCTCGCATAGGTGTAGTTTTGAGGGATTTAGGATATGTATATAAAAGAAAATCAGAAAAATATCAAGCAAAATTATTTTTATTAATTTTCTATCTCAAACCGTTTTTGAACTTTGTATTTGGGTCATAGTTGAACAGCTTATGCGGATTATAAAGTCTAGAGTGTGCTATAAATAGTGGGAAATAGGAAAAACTAAGATTTTTTAGATTAAATTTAAGCAAATATTCGATTATTAGTGACGAATGAGAGTGGGGCTCGGCCTGGGGGCTGTGGGAAGGGAGTTCCATCATAAAAATATGCCTATAACCTTCATTGGGTGAAAATATGAAAGTATAAAAATTTTTACGTCATTTGGTGTTGTCGTTTCGTAGTGATGCGCGGACAACGTACAGACATTCACCTTTATAGTATAGATTTATTAGGAAGGGTGACAAAACTAAATGGAAGTAATAAAACGATAGATTTCCTTTTACGCCCTTTATTGAAAAAATCAATTAGGGAAAGTCTTTTAGGACAATGCCGGTGCGCTTCTAGTGAATTTTTGATTGCACAGGCAAGCAAAAACTAGTCATCGGTCTAGTTAGTTGATGTAAGCGAAAATAGCAAAACGAAAAGATGCACCAGATCTTTTTGAAGAAATTTATATAAATAAATATACAGTGACACCCCGATGATAACAAAAATCCGCAATATAATTTCAATACATATAGGTGCAATCAAAATTATGTGGATTCCTGGGCACTCTGGGAAAAATGGTAACGAAAAAGCTGACAAGAGAGCGAAACAGGCGAAGAAGGAGCCTCTATACACATTTGACTATATCACTTGCAATGACATAAAGATACTAGAGAAAGAACTGGCCGCAGATAACGCAGCAACTAAATGGAACATTTATCAGCATCCTTATAAAAACTTTAACCCCTTTGGGGAAAAAAATATCTACCCTCCATCTGCTTTATGTCTCCAAGCAAAAATCTTTACTCGACTGAGAATCGGTCACACACTCATGACACATGCCCGAAGCCTACATTCCCTTTTTGTGGCTCCAACGAATTTACTACACTTCATCTGATAGATACTTGTCCTTCCCTACAAAATATCAGAACATCCTTTGTCTCAAGCATCAAACCACCGAAACTCCGCAAACAGACAACGGTATGCAATTTAAATAAGATTTGTGATTATGTATCTAGATGTAAGTTAAGGCCATAAGACACGCTGTCATTTTTATTATACTAATAGCCGAAGGCCATAGTAGCCAGTGCTTTAGCTCTTTAAGTAGAATAATTATTTATAATTGTTACTCTTTTAATAAAAAAAAAAAAAATATACAGTGAACGTTACAAGAAAGTGCACACCACGTATTGATAGGTTTTTACTATTTATTTATTTATCCTCATGTTCGTCGCAATATATGGCACTGAAGCTTGGTTAATTGCATCCACTGATGAGACTACCCTTAAAGTGTTCAAGATTTTGTAGAATATCTCGTAACACAATTTTTGAGCCACTTGAAACAAAGTTCAACAATCTATAAAACTGCGTAGCTATCTAAAATTAGTCTAAAAACTCTGAGTAAAATGTTCGAAATTTTGACGAAAATTTGCAGAATTTTCAAAAATATTGTACAAAGTTCAAAGCTTTGCTTTACATGATTTTTATTGTAGTATGAACTATGTTTAAAAAGAATAATAATGGAAATAACAAATTAAATAAATAAATAGTCAAAACTTATCAATATGTGGTGCACAGTTTGTTTCGACGCTGACAATATACACTACTTAGAATGAATACAAATGTTCCAGCTCTGAAATTATTCGCAGTGGTTGGTTGGTTTAAGTGGTGATTCTTCCAGAATCCAACTAGCGCTTCCGCACCATTTTGTTGCCACATCCTCGTTACCAACTTGTTTAACAGTTATTTACAGCATAACTATATCCAGTCTGTGCGGTTAAGGAACCTTATTAGGTTGTTAACGTCTAAGCCAGATAGTTGTTCTCGAACAGCGGTTGGCCCAGGGTTAACATTCTGTCCTTCTATAGGGCAGGGCATTCACAGAGGAAATGGAAGATTGTCTCCTTTTTCTCCGGTTGTTTGCAACTGTGACAGTATGTATTGTGAGGGATACCCATTTTGGCGGCTTGTTCTCCGATAGACCAAAAGCCAGTTAAGACTGCCGTTAGTCTCCAGGCGTCCCGTCGTTTCATTCTTATTAATGCCGACGATTGCTTAAGGTTGTAGGTGGGCCATAACGTTCTGCTAATTTTGCATTTCGTCTGGTCTCTCCATTTACAATCCGCGATTCGACGGTATTTTAGGGAAATTGTACTCTTGACTGCACCTAGTGGTGTGAATACCGATTCTGCAAGAGCGTTATTCATGGCAGATCCCCTTCTTGCCAGTTCATTCGCTGTTCCATTACCTTCGATGCTCCGATGTCCCGGGACCCAGATTAAGGTAACTTTATGGTTTTCGCTCAAGGTGGTGAGGCTATTCCTGCTTTGCTCCACCACTTTAGAGGTTGTTGTAGCTGAACCCAGTGCCTGGATTGCAGCTTGGCTATCCGAAAGAATAGCGATATTGCCCTTAAAAGAGGGATTAGGGATGCCAGTACTTCCGCCTGAAAGACACTGCAAGCATTAGGGAGACGCACAGATTTTTCAATTCCAAGTCTATGAGAATATATACCAGCTCCAACACCACAATCCATTTTACTGCCATCTGTATAGACTGTAGTGTCGAACTTGTTTTGTGAGAATCCCTTATTCCATTCTTTCCGAGATGGAAAGAGATTGACAAAATTCGAAGGTGAAAAATTCGCTGTGGTACCAGTCGTAATATTTAATGTACAATGAATTTTTTCTGTACATTTAATGTTAAGCAACACAAATGGTGTGCATCTTGATATTTTTCCATAAATGGAGGGATCTACAGTTTTCGGCCGACTACGAATGGAATGGCAAACGTTTTTTATGAGAAGCTTTTTCACGGCCGAAATACACACGGAGGTTTGCCATTGCCTGCCGAGGTGTGGCTGTAAGAAAAAACGTTTCCTTCATTTTAGTGTTTCATGCACGGAGATTCAAATCTACGCCTTCCGAATGGTAGTTACGCATCCTATTCGGCTACAGCCGCCGAATTCCGAATTTTTAATTTTCTCGTTAAATTTCCTTTCAAAAATAAACCGGCTAGGATTGAGGCATTGGAAGTCAACATTACTAATACTAAAGTTTTTCACGAGATACCGACTCAAGTCCCCAGGCGAGTCATTTAAAATTGGGGTTTACGGATGGCCGATTTACGGCGCAGTTTTATCTTTTTTATAGCAGAGTTTATATTTAAAAAATAGATCTCATGAATGGTTCTACACAAAATAAAAAAAAAAAAACAAAACAAAAAAAATAAAGATTGTTCGATCAATTTGAATTTTCTTGGTTTTATTTCAATTTTAAACATAAACAATGCCTCAAGTGAAAATGAGGTATCGTATCTTGATGGAATTTTAATTTTGGAAGGTTTAAAAGGTAAGGAACTTTATGAACGAATGTTGAATGTGTGTAAGGACTTTTCGCCATCAATTAATGCAGTGGAACGATGGGTTGCTGAATCTAAATGTGCTCATACAAGACTTGAAGACAAGCGATGTGCACATACAGTTAGTAACAGAAGTAAGTATACACCGGACACGTTTTCAATTTTCCCCCAATCGATTCCTTCAAACAACCGAAGTTATAACAAAATTGTGTTTTATTTACATGAATGAAATGCAAAAGTCATATTTAATCCAAATAATGACACAATTTTAAAAAGCAACCAAATTATAGCTTTTTATATTCAACTTTATAAAAATTCATTTCTCAAAAGTAAGTATACAGGTCATCACATTATTAATTTGTGAAATCAAAAGGGTAATTAAAATCAAATCCTAGTATTTGGTAGGATAACCGTTAGACTTTACAATCGCTTTAAGTCGTGATGGCAGTTTTCAGTTACAGCTGGTGGTATTTTATTCCATTCCTGTTGAAAGAAGTTTTTCAGTTGTTCCTTATTTCTAATCAGATGTTTACTTATTTGCCGCTTTAAATGTTCCCATAAATGTTCGATTGGGTTGGTATACGGGGACTGTGGTGGTATTTTCCGCTGTTTTCGCACATTGTATAACAGCCACTCTCGTACAATGTTGGCTGTGCGCTTCGGGTCATTATCTTGCTGGAAGATAAACGTTCCTCCAAGGCCTAATTTCGTAGAGCTTTCTTTTAAATTATTTTTCAAAATATTTAAATACCCATATCGGTCCATAATATTTTCGATAAATACCAAGTTTCCAACCCCGTTCTCAGCCATACATCCCCAAACCATCACAGAACCCCTCCATGCTTCACAGTGCCGGTCATATTGTTTGGATCCAATTCCGCGCTAACTTTTCTCCAAACTTTTTCACGCCCATCAGATCCACAGATACTGAACTTACACTCATGAGAAAATATGATTTGGTTCCAAAACGTTTGGTCATATTTTTCATGATATTTGGCGAATGAAATCCGTTTACTCCGTTTGACACTACCCTACGAAGGAGTTTTTCCTAACATTGCGCTATGATAACCAGCACTATGCAAAACCCGGCGAATAGTTTGGGTGCTAAATTGTTTTCCAGTCTCATTTTCAACTTCAGATTTCAATTTGGGGGCACTTATTTTGGGGTTTGTCCTGATTTTCCGTACGACTAAGCTTTTTTCTCTGGGACTTAAGAGCGGCGGACGCCCACAACGCTCTTTATTAGTGGTGCTTCCCGCTCTTTTATACATATTTATTCACAAACTTTTGAACTGTAGCAAAACTCCTATCTATCAAACGACCGATTTCTCGGAATGATTTATGTTCCTTGTGATATTTTATAATCAGTTTTTTTAAATCATCAGAAAGGTCTTTCCCTCTTGGTGCCATTACCAAAAATGTCGCAAAAATTAATACAAAACGTACTTCCCTAAATTTTATACTCACTTTGATTATTTCCTTTTAATAGCTTTAACTTTTCTAATCAATACGTAAAAGTAAATGTTATGCTAACTGAACAATCGTTTGCTGTATACCCATTTCGCTGGCATCAAAGACAAAGCAAAGCGTGGATAACGGTACCTAAAATTTAGAGCTAAATTAAGGCGCATATGAAAGCTTATCCCAGTACACAATTACCATGTGCAAAATATTTTGATTACATATTAAGGAAAGCGTTAGCGTCAAACAATTCCATAAATCAGGCTCCTGTATACTTATTTATGTTACTAACTGTATGTATATGTTTGCATTTTTTGTGTTTTTGCGTTGTTAAAAATAATAAAAGCCCCAGAAAAAAAGCGTTTTTTGTTTTTAATTTTTGCAGTTTTCTTCTAATACTTTGACTCTTAAAAAACATTGAGTGATACTTTTGATCCATTTTTCGTTTTCACGATATACTTTTTCTGACGTCGCGTTTTACTATAGATTCTTACACATTTAAAAGGTAGCTAGTTGTGGTTTCAAGTTTTCCAAACATTTATTTAACTAGTAATGACAGTTAGGGCAACTTGTGAACCACCTAAATATGTGGCATACACCGTAGAGGTTGTTTCTAAGGTTCTTTTACGCCCACACTTTGCCTGGGAGCTCCCTTTCGTTTGTAGCAAATTTAAGCTCTTTATCCTTCATGCTTCTAAATATCATAGTTATGGGCCTACCCTTCTGAGATAGCACAGCAAGCAGGACATAATGGGTGAGCCATATAGCGTTAGCTTTTTGAACCACCTATGTTTTTGAGAATGGTAACACAAATGACTTGTCAAATGTGTTCATAATTTACTTAAAGTTTTGACATTTACGAAATGGGACGTTATACGCTTGAACAAAATTGGCAAATATTGAAAACCTATTTCCAAAGTGGTGAGTCTTCTACTCAAACTGTGAGAAATTTCAAAAAAACATTCCAAAAAAAAAACATTTGACAACAGTTTGTGGATCAATTTGTTAATCGTGTTCGTGAAAGTGGATCGTTAATGGATAAAACAACACGTGAACGTGCTCCTACCCGAAAACATTGCTGCTGTAGCCGAAAATGTGCGTGAACATCCAACAACCTCAACTCGTCATGGTTCTCAAGAATTGAACATTTCACGCACTTCTTTGAGGAGAATTTCGCATAAAGACCTCGGTATGAAGGCTTACAAAGTTCAACTGGGGCGAGCCTAATGCCCATTCAATGCGTTTTCGGTTCGCTCAATGGGTAGAAAATCGTTTGACCGAAGATGAGCATTTTTACCAAAAAATCATCTTTTCTGATGAAGCTCATTTTCACATCGGTGGCTACGTCAATAAGCAAAATTGTCGGATTTGGGGCTCAGAAAATCCACACGTTACTGTAGAGAAGCAAATGCATTCACAACGAGTCACTGTTTGGTGCGGTTTTTGGTCTGGCGGCATCATCGGGCCATTTTTTTCGAAAATGAGCGAGGAGCCGCAGTTACAGTAAATGACGAGCGTTACCGTGACATGCTCAACGAGTTGTTTCCAAAAATTGAAGAGGATGAAATGGACGACATTTGGTTTCAACAGGACGGTGCAACTTGTCACACTGCCAATTTTACACTCGAACTTTTGGCTTACCGAATAATCAGCCGAAATTCCGATATCAATTGGCCGCCTCGGAGCTGTAATTTAAGTCCGTTGGACTATTTTTTTGTGGGGAGCCGTTAAGGACAAATGCTATGCGAACCATTCAGAGATGATTGATGCATTAAAACACGAAATAGAAGTTGCCATTCATGAAATTGGAGCCCAAACAATCGAAAATTTGCTTAAAAATTGGAATGATCGAATGGCCTACTGTAAAGCCAGTTGTGGCAGTCATTTGGACGATATTATTTTTCATTCATAAATGACAATGTTCAATCTTCAAAAAAAGTTTGAAAAAATATTGATTAGTTTTTTTTTTATAGCCGATTCAAAAAGCAAATTTTACATGGCCCTCCCTATAGTTAGACGCGTCCGTTTTTAAGCTGAGGGTAAGTGAGCATCTTCTGATATTAAAAATGTTTTGAAATATCAAAGGCTTGGTATTGTTTCACAGGCACACTCAGAAGTCAGATGTTGAGATTGGCATGACATCGACGACGTGTCATTCACTCGTCATTAGTTCGATTATCACCGCTGACGCCTTTCGCTAAGGGGTGTCTGCACGTGTAGGCAAATGAGCACTCCTTTGTGTTGGTATGCACTTCGTACGTAATTAGGAATGTAAATACTATGTACGTATGTATGTATGAATGTGCAATAAAAATCATTGAACTTGGGTATGCATTAATCTTGTCTATTAACAATGCAAATAAAATGTTTACCGGTTGTGTTCTTAATTTTAATCTCCAAAGCAGTGCTGACAAATAAATAAAATGTTTAATTGCATATTCATTAGTGGTCATTGAACAACAACAAGTTTCTCGAAACAGCCTTCACGCCTCTGTAGGCAATGACATGTGTCGAAATGTATTTCTGGATTCGCATACAAAATAATTTGCCGTTCGGAGGTGACATAGAACTGAAGGCTCCTCAATTTGTTGTAAAACATCAAGCGGCCTTCTACAAATTGAAAAAGGGCCTACATACATAGCCTTCAAGGATGTGTACACCAGTATTTTATTGTAATAAAATAAATATTAAATAATTTACGCTATTTGGTAAAAAGTAACGTATTTACCTACAATTATATTGGGTTGGGGAAAAAATAATGTCATATTTTGTTGTACTTATTGCATCGGGTCACACTAAACGGCGATTTGAAGACGACAATCTGTACTACAAGTGTCTCTTTGACAGTGATGCGATCGTAGCGAGTCAAAGATGGAGTCCACCAAGCAAGAAATTCGTCATATTTTACGTTTTTACTACCTTAGAGGTAAAAATTCAACGAAGGCGGCGGCAAAAACTTGTGAAGTTTATGGGCCTGATACTGTAACGATTCGCACAGCACAGCGTTGGTTCGATCGATTTCGTTCTGGTGTAGTAGATGTCGAAGATGCACCCCGTACTGGTAGGCCAATCGTCGTAGAGACTGATAAAATCGTTGAAATTATCCAAAGAGACCAGCATGCGTGCATTCGCTCAACTAGTCAGGAACTAAGTGTAGACCACAAAACCGTTTAGAACCATTTGCAGAAGATTGGATTCCAAAAAAAGCTGGATGTTTGGGTGCCACACGTGTTAACGCAAAAATATCTATTGGATCGAATCCACGCTTACGATTCTCTGCTAAAACGGAACGAACTTGACCCATTTTTGAAGCGGATGGTGACTGGCAGTGAGAAGTGGATCACGTACGACAACGCCAAGCGAAAAAGATCGTGGTCGAGAAGCGGCGAGCCGGCCCAAACCATCGCTAAGCCCGGATTGACCGCCAGGAAGGTTTTGCTGTGTGTTTGGTGGGATTGGAAGGAAATTATCCACTATTAGCTGCTCATCTATTGCCAGACCCTTAATTCGGTCCTCTACTGTGAGCCACTTGACCGTTTGAAGTAGGCGATTGACCAGAAGCGGCCAGAATTGGTCAATAGGAATGGTGTTGTGTTCCACCAGAACAACGCTCGTCCTCACACATCTTTGATGACCCGCCAGAAGCTACGGGAGCTCGCATGGGATGTCCTATCGCACCCACCATATAGTCCGGACCTGGCACCAAGTGACTATCATCTCTTCCGGTCCATACAAAACGCCCTTCGTGATACCAAGTTGGCCTCAAAAGAGGCTTGCGAAAACTGGTTGTCTGAGTTTTTCGCAAATAAGGATTGGGGATTTTTTAAGGGGGGGATAATGAAGTTGCCTTCTAAATGGCAACAAGTTTGCGAACAAAACGGGACATATTTGACTTGAATCGGATAATTCTAAGTACGTTAAATAAAGCGCCAAATTTCGATCACAAATACGACATTTCTTTTTCCCCAACCCAATATAAATTAAAAATAATGCATAAAAAATTAATTTTGTTTTTATTTTTGCATATTAAATTAAATTTGCTTAGTATTCAGGTAAATTATTAATTTTGAGCATACTTTGTTCTACAAAGGACAACAGTAAACAAATCATTATGTTTTATGAATTTTGTTGGTACAATTTCTCATCCCATTCCCATATATCGTTTATGAATACCAATTCTGATACCAATCTTCCACTGGCTATGAAACTGAGTATGCAAACCGATCGAGAAATATAAGATGAAATTGGCGTGCCAAACTTAATGCGGAACAAGGAAACAGCTGCCGCCGTACCCGAACGTGTTGGCCAGTAATTACCTTGCGGGAGTGATTCGAAACCCCGGACGCGAAATACGAATTGTTAGAAAAAAGTTTCTTCTGGGAACGGTTACCGCTCGGCAAGCAACTTTTACTATGGAAAAACCACTTATGAAAAACAATCTGACCATTCGAATATTCCAACGACCTAGATTGATATGGAGCCGTTGATTGAGCAAGCTGTCTTCCTCTATACACTGCATTACAAGTTTGTAAGTTATGACGTTTTAATTTACCACTTTTATAGCAGCTTAACTATCATCGAAGATAGCTATCATGGATCCATCTTGCATGGTGTCGGAGGTGGTCTTGCACAGTTCCCTGATTGCTAGTAATTATGCCTGGAAAACGCTAACTTTATCTTAATAAAGGAAGAACAGGTGTTGGGATTCAGAGTAGAATCCTGATCCGACGTTTCAGTCCAACTTTTACCCCTCGGTGTAGATTTGTGATGTGGAAATCTCTAAAGATTCGACTCTTTTTCTAATCTGCTCTAGATGGAAATACCACAGAGAAATCTTTTGTGAAGTGAATACTCGCTAATAGGTAGTCGGTGGTGATGCTAATAATGGTGCTTGCAACAATACCTTGCTGTGATCATATGTTTTAGGCTCAATACTCGATATTGGATTTCCAAATGAGTTTGGTGTTAAGAATTCTTCTTCTTCTTAATTGGCGCGATAACCGCTTACGCGATTTTGGCCGAGATTAACAAAGCGCGCCAGTCGTTTCTCTCTCGTGCTAACCGGCGCCAATTGGACACACCAAGTGAAGCCAAGTCCTTCTCCACCTGATCTTTCCAACGCAGAGGAGGTCTTCCTCTTCCTCTGCTACCACCAGCTGGTACCGCATCGAATACTTTCAAAGCCGGAGCGTTTGTATCCATTCGGACGACATGACCCAGCCAACGAAGCCGCTGGATCTTTATTCGCTGCGCTATGTCTATGTCGTCGTAAAGCTCATACAGCTCATCGTTCCATCGTCTACGATATTCGCCGTTGCCAACGTGCAAAGGTCCAAAAATCTTACGCAGAATCTTTCTCTCGAACACTCCAAGCGTCGCTTCATCGGATGTTGTCATCGTCCAAGCTTCTGCGCCATACGTTAGGACGGGCATGATGAGAGTCTTGTAGAGTGTTAGTTTTGTTCGTCGAGAGAGGACTTTACTGCTCAATTGCCTACTTAGTCCAAAGTAGCACTTGTTGGCAAGAGAGATTCTACGTTGGATTTCAAGGCTGACATTGTTATCGGTGTTAATGCTGGTTCCTAAATACACGAAGTCTTTTACAACCTCAAAATTATAACTGTCAACAGTGTTAAGAATTACGCCAAGATATTTGCCTTGTGCTGATAGTGTCAGTCCGCTAGCATAATATAAAGGATGATTTTTTAAGAGCTATAGGAAAGTTTTTCAAAAAAACACACGTAAAATTCAGAAAAATGCATGCAATTACTATTTAAATCGATAGTTCAGTACATATAATTTAATGCTTGAAGATTATTTCATGCAAATGTTGACCGCGACTGCGCTTCAAACGGTCCATCCGCTTAGTCCAATTTTGGCATACTCTTTCCAATGTTTCGACCGGTATCTCACATACATATAAATGCTTTAATGTTGTCTTCCAATGCGTCAATTGAAGCAGGCTTGTCTGAATAGACATGAGCTTTAACATAGCTCCACAAAAAATAATCTAAAGGCGTTATATCCCACGATCTGGGTGAAAGGTCCCAAACGTGAAATAAAGTGTTCACCGAACTCGCCTCCCAACAAGTCCATTGTTACGCGTCGGTAGGTAGGTAAGATGGCAAGAGTACCCCAGGTACACTACAAGTAGCACTTACGTGCCGTTTTGATACCATAAAGTGGACCACTACCTGTGAAAGGATTAAGGGAGGAGATAAAACCGTCTACAGCCATCCAGTGCTGTTGATGTAGCGGAAGAGAGAAAAGGGATTTAGGCTGGAGAATTTTTTCAAGTCATCCCCAAAGGGCACGCTAAGGAATCTCAAGCGTCTAGCCGCCAAAGCCGGACATTTGCAGAGAAAGTGTCCCACAGTCTCTTTCTCTGCAGGATCCCCACAACTTCTGCAATGGGGGTTGTACCGAATTCCAAGCTTCTCCGCATGAGTACCGATCACCCAGTGGCCAGTGATCACCGCAATGAGTTCGGAAATTGAATGGCGGGGGGTTCTCATCACCTTAAGCGTTCTGTTTCTGTCGTATTGAGGCCATAGTGTTTTCGAAATGGCACACGATGAGACAGACCTCCATCTGACTTGCGCTTTTTTTAGAAAGAAGTTGTGTAGTTTCCCTTTAACGACGGCCAAGGGGATACTGATATCTAAGAAGAGGGCAGCTGGATCCGGTTCTGCCGCCCCCTTCCTGGCAAGCTCATCGGCAATTTCATTTCCCTCTATATTCCTGTGCCCAGGAACCCAGATGAGGGAAATGTTTCCTGCACGTTCGAGGCGTTTAAGTTCCTCCTTACAGGAGTTCACGAGAAGAGAGCTGCAATACGGCGACGACAGTGCCTTGATTACAGCTTGGCTATCGGAAAAAATATTAATGTCTCCCTCCCAACAGCGATCCGGAAGCATTTTGCATGCCTGCAGGATCGCGAGACCTCTGCTTGAAAGACGCTGCTTGTCTCCGGCAGTTTATAGGAGACCGAAATGCTGGCTGATTTAGAGTAGACCCCCGCTCCCACTCCAGACTCCATTTTGGATCCGTCAGTGAAAACAGAGGCATCTATATCCGCACCAACTCTCCCCTCTTTCCAATCTTGCCTGCTCGGAAAGATAGCCCTAGCACAACCCTCAAAGCACAGTTTGCGGATGGAGAGGTCGGTGCGAATATCAGAGAAGGAAGGGGACACGTACTGTGTGGCATGTGGCACCGTCTTGCTGAAACCACATGTCATGCAAGTCAAGCTCTTGCATTTTGGGCAAAATAATGTTGGATATCATTTCACGGTAGCGCTCACCATTCACAGTTACGTTACGATTCACAGCATCTTTGAAGAAGTATGGTCCAATGATACCTCCTGCCCATAAACCGCACCAAACTGTGACCTTTTCTGGATACATTGATAGCTCTCGCAATTCTTCTGGCTGATCTTCACTCCAAAATCGACAATTCTGCTCATTTACGTACCCATTGATCCAAAAATGAGCTTCGTCCTGAACACAATTTTTCGATAAAAAAGTGCATCTTCGGCCAACTTTCCAAGTGCCCATTCAGCAAAAATTCTGCGTTGCGGTAGGTCGTTCGACCTCAATTCTTGCACCAGCTGTATTTTGAAAGGCTTCACACCTAAATTCTTTCACAAAATTTTCCACGCTGTTGAGTAATAGAGGCCCAATTGCTGCGAACGGCGACAAATCGATAATTGATGGTCATCATTAACACTGGCCGATACAGCTGCGATATTTTCTTCAGTTCGCACTCTACGTAGGCGTGTTGGTGGCGCGATAAACTTTCTTAACAGAACACGCATTTTTATAATAAAATTCAATGATTTGCAAGCGTTGTTGGTTTTTAAGACTATTCATGGTTAAATTATAGACCGAACAGAAGATGTTTGACAGTGAAACAAAACACGAAACGTACGTCAGCTGTTTAAACCAACTGTTTAAAAAGATAATAGCTAGAAAATCACCCGTTAGTATGATACTAAGTTCGCGATCCATGTGAAATGACTGTCAAAATCCATAAAAACTGCATTGCCGTGAAAGATGCGTGAAATTTCATATGTATCTCATGGCAAAATCGTACTCAGTTCACGTGTGAAAACACAGCGCAATATGCCAGCAACATTTTTTCACACCCACGTAAGTCGCTCAAGTCATTCAAAATTCATCAAAAATTCATAATTCGTTTGCGAGTTAAGTGCTCCAGTTCGAATACTCCGATGATATGGCATTTTGTGAATCATGTTCAACTTCCTTGCTTCATTTCAATAGCTGCGTTAGAAGGATACGAACACGATCTGCTATAAGCGTTGCGCTAATCCTTGGAATTCTCACATGTTCGGGATGATATGGGTCAAAAACGCGGAAACCGCGGATTTGGCATCCCTTAGCATATTCGCTTAAGCAAAATTTTTTCAAACTTTCGATAACTGTCGATATTTGAAGCAAATTTGCGGATCATGTTTAGGCCGGTTAACCAAAAAAGCAGGTATTTGCACTTAATGAAATTAACAGTCATGTTAGCCATGTGACTTTTACTATGAAAAACAGCTACCAGATTGCAATTAACTTTTTTTCAACTACCTTCAATTTAATTCAAATTCATATTTATAAAAGAAGAAATTAAATAAAGGAAAGACATTAGTTGCACAGTTAAGAGCTTTAAAAATGCAAAAAAGCCTGTAATCAGTTTTTTGAATTTCGAAATCTCATAATTTATCTTTAACTATTAGCAATGAGGCAACGCTGCTTCGAAGCTTCAGAAATACCTGTAAAAGCCAAAAAATTTTAAGTGAAACTACCTTTTTTTGTATCATGATTTAGGTCTTTAATTTCGGAACAATCTAACTTCATGGAAAAGCTGTCTTTATGTTGAGGCTACATCGCCTACGAATTTGAAAGAATTTCCTCCGTTTTGTTTATAGATCGCTTATTTCGTTAATCCGATTCCCTCGATTGTTGCCAGATGTGCACCAATAAATTTAAAGTCTTGAAGAAATAGAATAGAAGGAGTACTCTTCCCCTCTGCTTTATCTTTGATATCTTCAGTGGTGTAATTGATTGTTTCTTCTTTTGGAATGCTTTTGTTTTTAGATTCCACAAAGAGACCTGTGAAGTACTGATTTATACTTTCGTGAGCGGTTTAGATCCGTTTGTGGCTCTTATGCTCCGATACATAAGACGTTGAATAAATTTAATAAAATTTTAAATTCTTTGGCTTTTGATTTCTCATTTTATAAGCCAACTTTCAAATTATCACTGAATGAGTTATGCACAAATATACGAGTATACCACAGATTAGTATGAACTGTTATTATAATACATTTTTGTTGTATTCTATAAGAAATCATGTATTTCTAGTTTTACTAAGAACAAATCAATAAAAAAAAATGCCGATGTTTTCGAGTTTCGAGACACCGACACAAGATTTCTACCTTTAAGTTATGTGCCGACATCCAAGTGGCAATAAGGGCCCTCGGGTCTATGACGGTGCATTCGGAATTGGTCAAGGAATGCTTGACCTCACTTTCGACTGCGTCCGAATTCTTTGACATCAGCCTCATCCGGGTTCCCAGTCACAGCAACATTGTGAAAAACTCTGAGGCGGATGAGCTGGCCAGACAAGGGACATGTGAAGTGATTTCCCCGCGAAGGGAGAAAATTGGGATCCCCCTGACTACCTGCGGTCTGCTCCTGGAAAGATGGGCATCACGCCAACTCAGAGAGCGCTGGGCAAACACACAAACGTGTAAGGTCGCGAAATCCTTCTGGCCACGTGTGGACTGGAGGCGCTCGGGCGAGCTTCTGAGGCTGACAAAATATCAGCTCTCCAATCTAGTGGGTTCTCTCACAGGACACAATGCTCGAGGAATGCATGCTGTGAGGCTTGGAATCACCTCGAGTCTTTTTTGCGCTCGATGTATGGAGGATGAAGTGGAATCATCTCAGCACCTTTTCTTTAGCTGCCCTGTTCTGGCGGGGCTAAGATCCAGGCATTTCGGCTCTTACTTCTTTGCCACGCCTGCTGATATAATGGCGCTGACATTAAAAATCTGATGAGTTTCATCAGCAGCACAAAGCGGTTGACGCAAACAGAGACATCGTTCGTAATCCGCACGCTCCTAACCATCCCATCGGTCTTTCCCTTTCACCTCACCTCCTTCACAATGGTATCACAAAGGACGTATCTTTCTTCGTCCAATTGTGTGCTCACTCCCTGGGCAACCATACCAACCTAACATAACCTATGTGTCAAATAGAGCCAATTTCATGAATATTAAAAATGTTTTTCTGATTTTTTAGAATTATTTTTATTTAAAAAATACAACCATGCCGGTTATGGGCATCGATTCGATTCTCTATCGGTTTGATTCTGTCTCCATTACCTCAAATACAATATCTATCAGTTAGGCAACAGAAAAACATCTTATAAGTCCTTCATAACAGATTCCGGATCATCATTTTCATAAAAAGTCTTGAAATTCGATTTTAAGCTACCACAGCTTCCTAAGCTTCGCCAAATTATGCCTGGCTAAGTACCATAAGGAAATCGAATCTTCTTTTCTTGGCGTTTCAAAAAAAAATAAAAATCTGGGTATTAGGAATTAAAGGCTGGCTTCTAAAATGTGCCTGTGTCAGTTTGCATACAGTTTTCAAAATCCTATATATCTATATATTCGCCGTAACATCGGTGAAACATCAAAATTAAGAAAACATTTTTCTAATAGCGGTCGCCCCTCGGGAGGCAATGGCAAACGTCCGAGTGCATTTCTGCCATGAAAAAGCTCCTCATAAAAATATCAGCCGTTCGGAGTCGGCTTGAAACTGTAGGTCCCTCCATTTGTGGAACAACAGCAAGACGCACACCACAAATAGGAGGAGGAGCTTATAGAACTTTCATTTAAAAAAGGTTCTGATAAAATTTCCTTATCAATTAAGAAAATAAAAGAAACAAGTTTTGCTTTTTTGGTGCAAATTTTTATTGAATATAACTGAAACTAAAAACGCAATTGTCGTCGACGAGTATCATTTAAAGTTGATGGTGCGGCTTACTTGCCACCGCCACCGCCACCACCACCACCGCCGCCGAGCTCTAGCTCCAGACCGCCACCGCCGCCGCCGCCACCACCACCACCTGGCAATGGTTCAGGATTGGGATTGGGCATGGGGTTGGGGTTGGCTGAAAAGATACAAAAAATATTTGTGTTATTAAAGTGTTTAAGTTGTCTTAAGTGCAGCTTATGTTGTTGGTTTAGAATCCTGCAGATCAACTGCAAAACATGCGACACTCACCGAAAGCCAAAGCAAGCAAAGCCAGCATAAAACCAAAGAAAAGTGTGAACTTCATGTTGCAAATGTTTCGAATGCAATGATTTCCATCTCGAATGCTTCTGCTTTTATACAAAATCTAATCGCATCACAACGCATTGAGTAGCATTGAAATGCCAACTGGCAGTTACGTAACAGATAACGGCCGTTTGCTGTGTCTGGCTTATTGAGGTTATTAGCAGGCGCAGCACGAGATTTTCTAATTGCTCACAAGAGATGGGCGACAAGTGCGACTTTGCAGTTCTTAGAAATTAAATCAGGTTTCTCCCAAGACAATAGCGGCATAAGGCGCTGCTTGCTCGACCCCGACATCTGACATGTTCTACTCAATGCGCAACAACAATCCTTCAGTTTTAGTTGGCATCTGAATAAAATGCAATATTTTATTATATATTTATTAAAAACAATTCTTGACGAATGTAAGTTATCACATTGACAAGTTAGCAAATCACCTGCACAAAGTGTTTCTAATAAATCTTTGCCTGACAAACAGACATAAATCTTTGTCCCCCCTATTGCGGGGAAAAACATAAAAATACCGAAGTTAATAACAAATTGTAGTTCGAAAAATAGGGCGTAAATATTAACATATTGTTGAAAAAATATGCAAAGCAAAAAGCTACTTTCTTTGCCGAATGCTTTAACTTCACTTTATTAATATTTTTATTTTTTTTTATTTTTGAAAATGTAAAAATAATCTTACTATAACACCATATGGCAAAATCAACTTTTTTCCTGGGTATTGGACCCAAAAAATTTTTTTTAAGATATTGAGTCATAAAGAAAAAGTAATTTCTCTGATTTTCATAGTTAGCCTCTGGTATAATGGAATGTTTTTGCCTGAATCCGAATTGGTGGCAAGGTATTATTTTGTCCTTTTGTATAATGGGATCGATTCTGCAAAAAGTAACTTTTCAAAAATTTTTGATAAAACCGGTAGTAGACTTATAGGTCTGTACGAAGTTACTTGCGTAGGATCTTTGCATGGTTTTGATATTGCGATAATTTGAGCAATTTTCCATACTTTCGGGAAATATTTCAAGTTCAAGATTTGATTGAACAAGTTCCTTATATACGTAAGCCCCTTCTCTGGGAGTTTTCTTAAAATTTTTCCAGTTATTAGGTCGTATCCTGGCGACTTCTTAGGATCAGTTCTCTTCCATATGCATTGTTTTATTTCTTCTAATGTAACATTTTTTTGTTTGCATGGATCTTTTTTTGCGTGGGTCGGGAAAAGGTTTACATTAGGCGTATTGTTCGTAAAAGTACTTTTGAAGTGTTTTGCGAGAACTTCAGCCTTGTCAAGATTTGTTCTAGTCCAGCTGCCATCAAATTTTCTGATAGGTGGTTTGTATATTATAAAATTTTATTTTCGAAAAGTGAATAGTTTGTCGTTATACCGGGTCCAAGTTTTTCGATGCGTCTCTTAAGTTTCATATTTTTTTGGTCGAATAGCATTTGCTTGATTTCCTTTGTAGCTGCGTTTAGCTTGCTTTTGCCAAGTGGCAGCCTTGTTATTTGCCAGCGTTTACGTAAGCGGTTTTTGATTTTGATTTTTTCTTGGATGTGTGCAGGTATATTGTAGCTCGAGGAACAGATAGTTTCTTGTGGAGTTGATTTCATAGTGGCGCTCATTATTGTGTGATTAAAATAGGCTATCGCACTGTCGTTTTCGTCAAAGGTCTTTAAGCTTATTTTATTGTTAAGATTACGGATGACTATTTCCCTAAATGTATCCCAGCAGGTTTTTTTGTTATATATGTTTCTATTCGAGGATTCCTTCGTATATGTGCTCTGATATATCATTACTATTGGGGAATGATCAGACGACAATTCAATTAACGTTTTAATTGACATATCTTCGTGGTTAACGTTTTTGGTTATAAAAAAGTCGATCAGATCTGGACTTTTTTTTTGGATCAGTTGGCCAGTATGTTGGGTCGCCACTACTTATGAACTTGCTGTTGTTCCTTTTTATGGCGTCCAATGAATTACGTCCTTTGGAGTTCGTCAATCTTGAACCCCAAATTGCATTTTTAGCATTATAATCCCCGCCAGCTATGTATCGTTTGCCAAGTGTTTTCAAAAAGTCGTGGTATTGTGGTATAGAATTTATCTATTTTGGGGGACAATATACAGCAGAGATTGTTAGTTTGCCACCTTCATCTTCAATTTGGATCGATGTCGCTTGTATGTTTTCTTTTTCGTATTTTTCTAATTCAATGCATTTAGTGTCTTGCCTAATTATTAGCGCTGTGCCTCCATGGGCTTTGTTGTCAGGGTGGCTTGTGACAAATATTTTATAATTGGGTATTCTTGCAAAGCTTTTGTCAGTGAAGTGTGTTTCAGAAATTAGTAATACATCTATTGAATTATGGTTTATAAACACTATCAGTTATTTCAAGTGTTGGCCCAAGCCGTTTGCATTCCAAGCGACTATTTTCAGTGTACTTGTGCTGTCCATCTATTTTGTTAACGAGCAGTGTTATAATATTCATTATGTTTGACATTTGTGTGAAGACCTGCTTCCTCATTTCTTTTAATTCTTTGATGTCGTCATTTGAAGTTGCTTCAGAATTTGTTTCAGAATTTGTCACACCCGATTGTGGGTTGTGAGTTGCATGTGAATAACAAAAAAAAGTAAAAATATGGTCGAAATACGCCTGTTGTACCTATTTCAAAAGTATATAACTTTTTTGTTGAAAATTTGGTTTGGTCCAATACCCAGCCGAGTGCTGTACACTGTAATCTTATAAAATATCTGTTGAAAACGTATAACATCATCATCATCATCATAGCATCACAGTTCTGGGGTGAACCATTGCTTCTGTTACAATTCGCCTCCACGTCACTCGATCATCAGCTTTTAGTTTCATTTTAGAAATGCCCATAACTCCTTCAATGTCATCTCTCCATTGTTTTCTCGACCGGCCTCTTCTTCTGTCGCCTTGTGGATTTGTTTCGATGATCTGTTTTAGAGTTCTGTATGAAGTTGGCTAGACACGCGACATGACCCTGCAGCATTGTGAATATATTTTTAGAGGTGTGCTACGTAGTAGACCGTTATTCGGTTCTGAGCCAATGTGAAAAAATTAGCTTATGGGCTGATGTCACTTGGGTGGTTTGTTTACCAATAAACAGAGATTGTGTTAGTGATATACGAAAAAAAAAACAACCAATGACAACCTCTCGTTGCGATCTGAACACCGACTGACTGGACGAGTGTGTGAGTATGTGTGAAATGATCGTGCAGAATTCGGGTGCAGTATATCCCAAGTGACGTGGCAGCCAGAGTTTCCCTCACAATTTTGTTTTGAACCATAGTTAAAGAGCAAACCTGGCAATCTAACATATCATCCTTGGCCCCGTGTATTCCCACATTACCCAAATATTGACAGGACGCGATTCCTTCAAATTTTATTTACATAAATTCGGACATGATGTCGACCCCTACTGCACCTTCTGTCCAAATGACGTTATTGAAGACGCAGAACATTGTTTTTTTTTGTCTGTCCGCAATTTAAAATCGAAAGGGTTGACTTGAGAATAATGTTGGGAAACCAATAAAGTTTACTAACTTGGTTGGTATTTGCTTGAGTCAAAAGAAAACAGGTTATCCTCTGCTTTAAATGTAGCAAATGAAATCATCACGAAGTTGCGTTACGTCTCTGCAAATTTTCATGGAAAAACAATAGGCCGCTCCCCCTCCGCGAAGTAAGGCCTATCAGTAGTTCCACAGGCCAAGGGAAACGGAGCAGTGGTGAGTTCTTAGAGCGGCTAGCCGAAAGGTAAGTTCCTCACTTGGGCTTTCAATGCCTTGAGCCACCTCTACAACAACAAAAAAAAAACATATGAATAAGTACCATCGTAACGCAGTGATTTTCACGTGAATAGCAGTTCAGCATAAACATTCCTCGTAAATGTTTGGGAAATGCAGCAGAATGCTTGGGGAATATGAAAGTCCGCGGTCGAATATAAATCCGGGTCATTCCTTTCAACATAGAACCGACTATCATTGGTTTCAGATCGAAACCCACTGTGAATTTGTTTTGTGTTTTGTTTTATTGTCTCTTTTGATACATTAAATAATTACACTGCGTTACAAAAACGAACTTTTTTTCTGTCCTATGAACCAAATACACTTTTTCGGAAAGGGAGGAAAAAATAAAAATACACGTGTATCGGCGATTTTCATGTACACGTCAGAATTTTTTTCTTATGTATAAAATAGTAGTTCGCCTGTGTGGACTTTGGATCAATTTTTAACCTTTTTTCCGTGATCCAATCGCGCTGAATTTCTGCAGGCAGACTCTTGGAAATGTTTTTATTATGTAAAATTAACAAAGAAAAATTTTATCAATTCTCAGATTTTCTTGAATTTTTTTTCTAAAAAAAATTTTTTTTTCTAAATTTTCGGCATAACTTTTAAACAACTTATTAACCTTTAATTTATTGTTTCATACAACATACTCTGTGCCGTTTGTGTGTTTGTTACAGTTCCGATCATCCGACAGTTGCGCTACTATGAGACGTACACTTTGACAATTGTTTTAAGTTCTGTTGCGCGAAAACGTCTTTCTGTATATTTTATCTTACGAAAAATGCAGTGCCCGACTCGAAATAACTTTTGTTACGATTGTGGCCTATTCGCACCAAGTAAAAATTGTTAAAATATTACGAAAACAGTGGTTAATTCGTTTCAGAAAATATTCAAGACTGCTTATGTTCCTTACTTGTGGTATACTCCGGAGGTTGTGTGCGACTATTGCTATAGAAATTTATGCAAGTTTACTGATGGAAGGTCAACAATAAAGTACTCTGTACCAACAATTTGGCTACCACGTACGGAGCACTACAGTGAACTGTGCTACTTTTGCGTAACTTTTACTCAAACTAAAGGGTACCAATACTTTCGACGCAACAAAATTCGCTACGCTAATGCAGAATCGGTTATTCCAGCGGTTCTGTACTCACCAGAAGAACGTATAGCGGCTTCAATGGAGATTTTTGATGATGTTCCCGAATTAAGGGATGGAGAACCAACAGTAGCACCAACAATGCTATCAACATTTCTTGCAGCGAATGCGAGATGCGGGGAACTTGGGACTGCAGTGCCGCATTCAGTAACGCAAGCCGACTTCAATGATCTTGTACGAGAAGGAAATTTGTCAAAGAGAACAGCCGAGCTCTTTGCATCACGCTTTAAGCAGTGGAATATAGTGGCGGCTGTTTTTAAAATAACAGCCGCTCGTGATCGACGTAGCAGTATTCCATATGACGAATTTTTTAAATTGCACGAAGATCGGAAAAAAACCTGGCTTATTGTTGTGATATTGATTCGATGTTTGAAAAAATTGGTTAGCCTCATATTTCAGAGCAGTGGCGACTTTTCATCGATGCATCGGTCAACAGCCTTAAAGTAGTGCTGCTTCATATCGGTAACAAACATCCAGCTGTCCCGATCGCATATGCCACCAACCTCAAAGAAACATACGAAGGCATGGAATTAATATTACAGCTGATAAACTACCAAGAGCATAATTGGAAAATATGCTGCGATCTAAAAGTGGTCGGATTACTCATGGGTGTTAAGCGTGGATTTCCAACGCACCAGTGCTTTTTGTGTACATGGGAAGGTCGCAAAAGAGATCAGCATTACACTGAATTTAAGTGGAAGCCGCGAACATGCTACAAAGTAGGCGTAGAAAGTATAGAAAATCTACCATTAGTGCAGCCATCTCAAATCATTTTGCCATCACTACACATTAAGCTCGGTGTCGTATCAAATCTTGTTAAAAAACTGGATCGAGAGGCCGAGGCGATTGCAAGTTTGCGCAATATTTTTCCGAAACTGAGTGGCGCAAAGATTCATTCAGGTTTAAAGTTATAAAATACAAAAAAAAAATTGTGACGTGTTTATGAAAATCGCCGCTACGCGTGTATTTTTATTTTTTATCCCCTTTCCGAAAAAGTATATTTGGTTCATGGGACATAATGTGTGTAACGCGGTGTTATAATCAAGTATCTTTGTTGTAGTCTGTAAGAAATAATGTATTTATAGATTTACTATAAATAAATAAATAAATATACTAATATAGTAATATTAATAAAATATAATATAAGCAGAATGATTATTTCGCTCATTTAATTAAATATGTAAATAAATCAAAAATATGTATATTTTATAAATTCACATAACATTTTTTTATTTGGAATATACGCAAAGTAATTAGGTTATCTGTTGATGAAGTATTTAATTTATTTCATAAATTGATGGGCGCCTCCAGCTAATAGTTAATATTTTATTTGCAATCAATAATCGCCAATTGGTGCGAAAGATCATGAACCAAGACTGGGAAATGCCAATCATAAAAATTGTACGTGGAGTTTTTTACGCGATAAATCACGGCTCTGCACGGTGTGCATTCGTCACACTGTAAATATGTCTAAAATCTTAAATACCACGTATTGTGTAAATATCTGTGTTTGGTGCCATAGCCGCTGCCCAGCTGATAACAATGCAAAGCGCCTGCATTATCAATTAAGGGTTTTTCAGAGAGTTTTTTGTTACGCGCTCAACTTAGGTTTTCATGGGAACTCTTTAGACTTGGGGTTTGCCCGTCCTTTGTTAGCACTAATAAGTATTAAATGCATTTACTTGACGTTTGTGACTTAGCCTTTACCTGCTCAGATAGACTCCCGTTCGAGCTGATAAGAATTCAGTTTCTATAGCATCTATAAACAAAAACATAAGCAACGGAGACATCGCAAAAACAAGTATTAAAGATTAGCACAATTAAGAAGCCACATTTGCACGAGCTATCTATAGAAAATTTAAAAAAAAAGTATTTTGTTCATCTTTCATGCATATTAATTGGCGCGTGATGCTGGTAGAGGCGAGCAAGGCAAACGTATTTTTCAATTTTTACGTTTTGGGCTTAGAACAGGACGCTCTATTCCAAAAAAATGTTAGTTATTACAAATTGAAATAGGCATGGTATGTATATTTTATGACAATTGTTTTATTATTTAATTTATGATATGAGGGAGATTAAATGCCTGATCCTCTAGAAAAACAAAACGCAAACATGCCTCTAATTGGACTTACAAAAGGCCACATTAACGAATTTCTCAGAAAGTGGGAGGAAAAGAAATTCATTGAATACTGGCGAAATTCTATCGGTCAGCGAAAAGCGAAACAATTCCTAATTTCCACAGAAGAATTTCTGACTACTTTTGCTCAACAGAGACTTAGCACGCTCCCGCCGGCATGTACCACTAGTGGTTCATTGAGGCCTGTCCCAATGGACGGCTTGTACCAATGGGCGGTTTTCTGAGAATGCCAATAACAGTTTTTTGAGCAAAATGGAGAGAAATAGCTTACATAGTCGGCAGCTCTCACTGACCGATATGCAATTACGGTTACAACAGCGCCGTCCTCTGAAACAATCTTGGAGTTACAGAGCCGCCAGATGCTGAGAACAACAAATTCGGTCGCCGGCGGGAGCGTGTTAAGACTTTTAACTTCACAGGCCACTTTAGCCTGAGATATCACTAGAACAAAATTGGTCAATGATCGTCTACCGATTCTGTGAGATGGACACTGAAAATTCAGGACACATTATTTGTGAATGTCCTGCACTAGGCAGAAGAAGGCTACATCACATTGGTCGTACTGCCGTGCATTCATATAAATTATGGAACAGGAAACCCCAGAATGGCCGCCGTAGCCGAATGGGTTGGTGCGTGACTACCATTCGGAATTCACAGAGAGAACGGAGGTTCGAATCTCGGTGAAACACCAAATTAAGAAAAACGTTTTTCTAATAGCGGTCGCCCCTCGGCAGGCAATGGCAAACCTCCGAGTGTATTTCTGCCATGAAAAAGCTCTTCATAAAAATATCTGCCGTTCGGAGTTTGCTTGAAACATCAAGACGCACACCACAAATAGGAGGAGGAGCTTGGCCAAACACCTAAAAAGAGTGTACGCGCCCAGAATGTAAACCCCAGAATGCGCTAAAATCAAAAAAAAAAGCTTAAAATATAGGGTAACTCAGCAGGCTTTGCACAATACATCTCATTTGGTCGCAGTGCACCGTAGACTTATACGAGGGGTGCCTTTTATATGTCGGGATTAGAGAACAAAAACAAATTTTAATCATCGAAAATCACTTTATTGGCTTTCAAAATATTCTGCATGAAGATCTATACACTTTTGCATGCGTTTAAACCAATTGTCGAAGCTCTTTTGCCACTCTGAATGAGGTACCTCCAACACATGCATTCTGAATGCCGCAACCGCTTCTTCAGGTGTCGAAAAACGTTGACCTCTCTGTTTGTTTTTTACGTATGGGAATAAAAAGAAGTCATTCGGTGCCAAGTCAGGACTATACGGCGGATGACCCATTAATTCGATGTTTTGGGTGTTCAAAAATGCAGTTGTTTGAGCCGATGTGTGAGAGCTCGCATTGCCCTGGTGAAGAGTGATCCGTCTTTGGCGATTGGTTTTCCTAATTTCTTGGAAGACAACTGGCAAACAAATGGTTGTGTACCACTCAGAATTTACTGTTCTGCGTTGTTCTAGTGGTACGGTTGCGACATGTCCAGTTTTTCCGAAAAAACAGGCGACCATTTGCTTGGAAGTTCTTCGTGCGCGAACAACTTTTGTTGGATTTGGCTCATCTTGAAACACCCATACAGTCGACTGCTGTTTACTTTCAGGCGCTTACGCGTAAATCCATGATTCATCACCTGTCACGATGTCATAGACGTGTTTCGAAGCCCCGCGATCGTATTTTTTGAGCATTTCCTTCGACCAATCGACACGAGACTTTTTTTGGGCGATTGACAAATTGTGTGGGATCCAACGCGAACAAATTTTTTTGACAGTCAAATGTTTATGCAATATTGAATGTATGCTGGTCCCACTAATGCCTAAGATTGTCTCAATCTCACGACAGGTCATATGACGATCTTGCAATATCAGTTCGCGCACAGCATCAATGGTTTTCGGAACAACAACTGATTTTGGACGATCTTCACGAACTACGACCACGATTGAATTCACCATACCATCGATAAAAACTGGTCCTTGATGGAGCTTCATCGCCAAAAAATGAATTAAGTTCATCCATGCAATGTTGCTGAGTTAATCCACGTCGAAAGTTGTAAAAAATAATCGCACGAAAATGTTCACGATATAATTCCATTTTTGGACCGAGATGAATATTTTAAGTTACTGTAAACAACACAAATAGCGCTGGTATTACGTAACGTTCTGAGGACGTAAAAGCCAAAAAATGTCAAACTTTGCGATGCAGCTGTCAGTTGCCAGATTGCAACACTAGGGTTGCCAAATCCCGAAATATAAAAGGCACCCCTCGTAATCATAATAACAATTTATTTACTCATCGTCTGTTTCAATACACCATTTAGCGCGTTTTATATTACAAGTTAGCAAACGAGCTTCCTATGTATGAGTACTATATGTCCCTTTTAGAAATATTGTTTAGAATGGTGACTACTATGGTTGGAAGGGGTTCAATCCATCCATACCGCCTTGCTTTCATCACCAAATGCAGTTTCGGAGATCGATAATAGTCGCAGGGCACCAAATTAGGTTAGTAAGGTAAATGGTGAAAATAAATAATTTGCATCTTCGCCAGAAATTCACTTAATATAAAACTCTTCATCGATTAGATGTTGCATTACCATGCAAAAGCAACGAACTACCAATTTATTGAGCACAGGAATACTTAAAAATGCGATCCACATTTGTTTAAGGAGGCCCAATTCCATTTCAATGAGTATCACAGACGATTTCTTAGTTTGGTTTTTAAAAAAACCACGCCCTTTTTCTATGTTTCCTGTGTCTTTCATAGTCACTAAGCATTTCTTT
Organism: Anastrepha ludens; assembly: GCF_028408465.1. Classification (NCBI taxonomy): domain Eukaryota; kingdom Metazoa; phylum Arthropoda; class Insecta; order Diptera; family Tephritidae; genus Anastrepha; species Anastrepha ludens. The sequence continues at coordinate 107,356,082 of NC_071499.1, forward strand.
GTCCGATTGAAATCAATAAACAATCACTTCCATATGATTGCTGAAGCATTTGGTGAGTTTTGGTTAAAGTTTTACACAATTTTACATACTATCTTGATCAAAAAGTTGCCGGAAAGTATTCACAAAATTCAAATTATACATGTATACTGCATAGTTTATTCCTCAAAATTGATATTATCACCTTCAAAGTACTCCGCATTAACTGAATTGAGCTTATGCCAGCGTTTGATCCAGCTCTCGAAACAAACCTTTCTGGAACTTTATTTTCGGTATAGCCATCAGAGCTATCTTTGATTTCTCAATTACTTCCTTTCGCCTGTTAAACCGCATTTCCCGTAGTGGTTTTTTCGATCAAACAGAAAAAATGTAGGGAGCCATATACAAATTCACGCCAATTGGTGGCGCTGTGCGACGGTGCGTTGTCATGGTGCAAAATCCACGAGTTGTTTTCCCATAAATACATTCTTTTTGGCGAATTGCGAATTGCTTTAGGTAAACTGCTTGACGTCTCATAACGCCTAAATACCTAATACAGGGTTTGATTGAAAAGTAATGAGCCTTCCCGCGCGGAGCGTCTGCCAAGCGATCAACCGAATCGGCTGGTGGGGGAAAAAGATCGTTGGACCTTCCCCTTCCACTAGAAACCGGTCCTAGTTCGCTGGCAACAGCGGTGCAGTCAACATCGCTCCGCGCGTGAAGGCTGTTTTAAAAGTGTGTTAGGATTTTGCAGTGGCGAAAATGCAGCGATCGTTGGAGCAACGTTACCCGCTCAAATTTTGCGTAAAGCTGAACAGTTTGTACCTCCAGGAAGCACCGTAAACGCGGCATTTTACAAAGAAGTGCTCCTTCGGCTGAAAAACCGCGCCGCCCGGGTTCGGCCCGACCTTTTGCATGAAATTTAGGACCCTTGGGTCCAATTTTGCAGCGACACAGCTCAAGCCCAAATCATTGACTACAGCCATAAGAAAGTCACCCAGAGAACTATTGACTTTCGATTCTTAAGTTACATAAATTACGTAAATTGAGAAAATTATGCTATGATGTGATTGATATCTTTTTAATTCAATAAATCTTAAAAAATTTGTATGTAAGTACTTACTTACTTAGGTGGCCATAACAGCCCGTTACCGAGTTACGGCCGACCTCATTAGCTCTCTCCAGGCGCCTCTGCTCCGCGCGCGCCTTCTCCGATTCTGTACACCAATCGAGCATAGGGTTTCCTCCACCTGGTCTTTCCACCGGAGCAATGGTCTTCCTCTGCGCCGGCTCCCTTGGACTTCGCCATCGAACACCTTCTTTGCTGGAGCTTCTTCATCCATACGCACGACATGCCCTAGCCAACGCAGGCGTTGAATGGCGATGCGTTGAACTACGTTAATGTCGGCGTAGAGCTCATACAGCTCATAGTTCATTCTTGAACGGTAGTCTTCGCCAACGCGCACAGGACCGAAGATCTTATGAAAAACTTTTCTCTCGAACACGCCAAGAGCGGCTGCATCGCTTTGTGACACTACCCATGCCTCTGCGCCGTAAAGCAACACGGGTATGATGAGCGTCATGTAAAGTGTCAGTTTGGTCATGCGAGAGAGGGCTCGACTACTCAATTGCTTACTTAGCCCATAGTAACAACTATTAGCAAGAGTGATTCTCCGTTTGATCTCCAGGCTGATATCGTTGTTGCTGTTAACGGCGGTGCCAAGATAAATCAATTCTGGCACAACTTCGAAAGTATAGTTGTCCGCAATGACGTGCGTTCATACACGCCGTGTGTTCCGCGTTGTAGACAGCATATACTTCGTTTTACCCTCGTTCACCGCCAGACCCAATCGTGATGATTCCTTTTCGATAGCAGAAAACGCAGCGGTGACATCTCGCCGATAATGTCAATGTCATCGGCGTACGCAAGGAGCTGGACACATTTGTAGAAAATGTACGATGCACACCTGCTTTTCGGAGCACCCCTTCCATCACGAAGTTGAAGAGGTTGCATGACAGTGGATCGCCTTGTCTGAAACCTCGAACGGTACTGAATGACTCGAAGAGGTTATTTCCTACCTTGACGGAGCTGGTTGTGTTGCTCAACGTCATTCTGTAAAGCCGTATGAGCTTTGCTGGTATACCGAACTCAGACATGGCCCTTTCCGGCTTTCGAACGCAGCTTTATAGTCGACAAAGAGATGATGGGTGTCGACTTGCTTTTCATGGGTCTTTTCGAGGATTTGGCGTAATGTGAAAATCTGGTCAATGGTGGACTTACCACTTCTGAAGCCGCACTGATAAGGCCCGATCAGTGTGTTGGCAAACGGCTTAAGTCTTCCACATAGGACGTATGTAAGTAGAATATTATTATTATTAATATTTTAATATTTTATGATTCACAAATTTAGCTATCTGCTGAAGAAATTCGGTTAGACATTTTGTTAAAACCTAGTAACCCAATGTTTACATAAATTAAAATCATTATTTGTTATAAATAATTGCTATAAATATCAGCCTCATACAAGTCAATGTCAAGCAAAATCTTTAATCTCTTTGTCTTTGTAAGTTATTTGGGCTAAATTTTTTTAATATTGTATTAATTTTTAAATTCACATTTATTCAACTTTTAAAAATCTGTATTTTAAAAACATGTATTTTTCAGAACAAAAAAGAAAAAGAAAGTGTGTTTAAGGGCAGGAAAACATCAGACGGGTCCCCTAGTTGTAAATAAAAATACCAGATGATAAGGAGATGTATACATATATATATATACACAGTATGTTCAATAAATAACATAACTTTTCAGATGTAGAATAAATTACGTATCGTACTGTGTTTGAAAGTAATTTTTTATTCAAAATAGTCTCCATTTAGCTCGATACAACGCTTAGAACGATCAACCAATTTCTGCATGGACTTTTTTATGTCATCTAAGGGAATGTTCATTAACACCTGTGCCACGGCTGCTTGAATGGCTGGAATATCATCATAAAACGCACCGTTCATGGCAGTTTCAATTTAGGGAACAGAAAATAGTCGCATGGTGATAGATCAGAAGAATACGGAGGGTGGTCGATGACACAAATATTTTTTTGCATCAAAAATTCACGAACATTTTTGGTTTTGTGAGGTGGTGCATTATCATGCAATAAAAACAGCTGTTTCCCCTCTGGATATTCAGGTCTTACACGAACAATTCTTGACCACAAACGATGTAAAACTTGTAAATAGTATTCCCCATTAATAATTTGACTTTCTGCAACAAATTCCTTGTGTACAATACCCTTGGAATCGTAGAACGTGATCAATATGATTTTGATTCTTGACTTCTGAAAACGCAATTTCTTTGCTTTTGGCTCCCCTTTCGTCTTCCATTCTGCAGATTGACGCTTAGTTTCAGGGTCATATTTGAAGCACCATGTTTTGTCTCCAGTTATGATCGAATCAAGAAAATATGGATCGTTTTCAGCTGTTGAAATGATGTCTTTACAATGCTCTACACGAGCGATTTTTTTATCTTTATTTAATTGGTTTGGAACAAAGCGTGCACAAACCTTTCTTTTACCCAAATCGTCAGTTAAAATTTTCCCAATAGTACCAGTAGATGAATTTAATTCTTCAGCCAACATTCTTACAGAGAAATTTCCGTCAACAGCAATGATTTCGCGGACTTTTTCCACCAATTCAGCACGATTACGTGCTTCTGGACGACCAGGTCTTTCATCATCATTCAAATCTGCACGACCATTTTTAAATCATTTAAATGAATTATATACATTTGAACGAGCTAAACAATCATCGCCATAAACTTTTTGCATCAATTCGTACGTCTCACTGAATGTTTTTCCAAGTTTAACACAGAATTTAATATTTTCTCTTTGCTCCATTGTATTTTTACGACACAAGCACGAAACATACTGTCAATAAAAGGCGCGTAACTTGTCAAACCTGTCAAATGATTTACATGAAGTTGGCTGCGGTTGAAAGCTGACGCTTGTACCTTTTCAATATGACCAAAGTTTAATAGATAGATCTACGTGTTCCATGATTTAAATAAAAAGTTCTGTTATTTATTGAACATACTGTGTCATATATATATATAGATATACATATATGTATGTATGCTTTCCGCAGCAAGTATATTTTGCTATTGTATTTACAATTCGTTAAGGCATTAAAAGTTAAACTCAATTTCGGTTGATAACCTTGAGGGAATAATACTCGTAGCATGACAGTAAACTTGACATTGGCATCAGCTTCATGCTTAAACTAATTTTCGGTTAATGACTGAATTTGTTGGCGATTGAATCTCAAAGTTAAAGTTTAATAGTTACATTTGTACATATTTATTTGAATTTATGTCGGTAAGAGAGTATGACGTTCAGTGAGACTTTGAAACAAAAGACACCAAGCACATTTACATGCAGGGATTAGAATGTTGTTGTTCTACGATGCTTCTAATTTGCAGTAGACGCTAGCTTATGTGAACTAACTCAAGCTGGACTTGTTCTCTTATTTTATATATATTTGTGTGTATTACATATATTGGGTTGGCAACTAAGTAATTGCGGATTTCACTCATAGATGTCTTCAGTTAAATTTTTAGGTTTGCAGACGTAGTACAAATGTAAAACACATTTTGTTATTTGATAAAGTTTTTGGATCGATTGTGTAGTTTTCGTGTGGCGTTCGCTGAAAAATGGAAAATCAAAAGGAACATTTTCGTCATATTTTGCTTTTTATTTCCGCAAAGGGAAAACCGCACCGCAAGCTCATAAAAAGTGATGTCCTGTTTATGGTGACAAAGCCTTAAAAGAACGGCAGTGTCAAAATTGGTTTGCTAAATTTCGTTCTGGTGGTTTTTTACTCAAAGATGAAAAACGCTCTGGTCGTCCAGTTGAAGTCGATGACGCCCTAATCAAAGCAGTAATCGATTCGGATAGGCACAGTACGCAGTACACGTGAAATTGCAGATAAGCTTCATGTATCACATAAAGGGTTTTCCAATAAGAGGCGTTATTCCCGTAAAAGATCAATGGTTTCGTTACTTGTGTGGCACGTAACGCCGTCTTGTTGAAAATAAACGTTGTTCAGATCAATACCTTCCAATTCCGGTCATAAAAAATTGTTGTTCATCTCTCGATAGCGCAATCCATTCACCGTAACTGTTGCTCCAGCTTCAGTTTCGAAAAAGTAAGGTCCAATGACTCCGCCAGACCATAAACCGCACTAAACAGTCACACGTTGAGAATAGAGAAGTTTTTTAACAATAACTCTTGGACTTTCTGAGCCTCAGATACGACAATTTTGCTTGTTGACGGAAATGGGCCTCGTCACTCAAGATGATTTTTCGATGGAATTCCGAATAATTTTCATGCATTTCAACGACCCAATCAGCAAAGACACAACGTAGTTGATGATCGGCCGGCTTGAGTTCTTGTGTTAACTGAACTTTATAAGCCTTAAGACCCAAATTTTTAAGCACCATTTTCGGTTACAACAACAAAATAACACCGGCCGCGGTAGCCGAATGGGTTGGTGCGTGAGTGCGGTCGCCCCTCCGAGTGTATTTTCTGCCATGAAAAAGCTCCTCATAAAAATATCTGCCGTTCAGAGTCGGCTTGAAACTCTAGGTCCCTCCATTTGTGGAACAACATCAAGACGCACACTACAAATAGAAGGAGGAGCTCGGCCAAACACCCAAAATGGTCTACGCGCCAATTATATATAGGTTGTCAGAAAAGTCTTGCAAGCGCGTAGTTCTAGTTGTATTCGTCGCATCGGTTCACGCTAGAGCTTTTTGGAAAGCTCTTTTCACGTGCTAACACGTGTTTGATTAATTGTTGTTTGCTTTTAGTCGTTCGTGAGTTATAATGTCGCAAACCTGGAGCAAAATAAAGAGAAAATACGGCATATTTTACAGTACTACTACGATAAAGGCAAAAATGCATCTCATGCTGCCAATAAAATGTGTGCAGTTTATGGACCCGATACAGTTTCCATTTCCACCGCACAACGATGGTTTCAACGTTTTCGTTCTGGTGCAGAGGTGATCGAAGATGCGCCACGGTCCGGAAGGCCTGTCGTCAAAAATTGCGATAAAATCGGTGAATTGATCGAAAGGGACCGGCATAGTAGCAGCCGTAGCATCGGCCAAGAGCTGGGCATGAGTCATCAAACCGTTATAAGCCATTTGAAGAAGCTTGGATTCAAAAAGAAGCTCGATGTATGGGTGCCACACGACTTGACGCAAAAAAACATTTTTGCCCGTATGGATGCATGCGAATCGCTTTTGAATCGCAACAAAATCGACCCGTTTTTGAAGCGGATGGTGACTGGCGATGAAAAGTGGGTCACTTACGACAACGTGAAGCGCAAACGGTCGTGGCCAAACGCTCATTTCGGACCTGTACTGCCAACAACTGGACCGCTTGAATGCAGCACTCATGCAGAAGAGGCCATCTTCGATCAACAGAGGCCGAATTGTCTTCCATCAGGACAACGCCAGGCCACACACATCTTTGGTGACGCGCCAGAAGCTCCGGGAGCTCGAATGGGAGGTTCTTTTGCATCCACCGTATAGTCCGGATCTCGCACCAAGTGATTACCACCTATTTCTGTCCATGGCGAACGAGCTTGGTAGTCGGAAGTTGTCCACAAGAGAGTCCTGTGAAAATTGGCTCTCCGAGTTTTTTGACAATAGGGAAGCGAGCTTCTATAAGAGGGGCATTATGAAGTTGGCATCTCGTTGGGAACTCGTCATCGAACAAAACGGCGCATATTTGACTTAAATCGCATTATTATAACCAATTTTATGAACAATTGAAAATTCAATAAAAATACCGCAAGACTTTTTTGACAACCTTTATATATATATGGGAAAACCCTTTACATGCACTGAAAATCACTTAAAACAATTTGGCTATGTTCAAAAACTCGATACGTGGGTTCCTCACGAACCGAAAGAAACGCATTTACAGCTGCGATTTGTCAATATCAAGCGGAAAAGATCGTGAAGCAGGCCAGGTGAACCAAGTCAAACAACATCAAAGGCTGATATTCATCAAAGGAAGGTGAGATTGCAAAAAGATTGTCCACTTTGAGCTCTTACTACCGAACCGAACGATCAATTCTGATGCCTACATTTAACAACTAACGAAATTAAACAATGCAGTTGAAGAAAAGCGGCCCGAATTGACAAATCAAAAAGGTATTGTTTTCCATCATGACAATGCAGGGCCACACACATCTTTGGCTACTCGGCAAAAGTTATTGGAGCTTGGTTGCGATATTTTGCCACATCCACCATATAATCCTGATTACTTTGATTACTTTTTGTTTCGATCTTTACAAAACTCCTTCAAAAGTTTCAATAATGATGATGAAGTTAGTTGAACGTGAAGAACCAGAAGTTTTATGAACGTGGGATTATGATGCTGCCTGAAAGATAGTAAAAGGTCATTGATCAAAATGGGCAATACATTACAGAATACAGTTATTTAGTTCCATGAAAAAATTGTCTTTGATTTTCTAAAAAAAATCCGCAATTACTTATTTGCCTACCCAATATTTGAGTGTATTACATGTACATAGCCTTTCACACGTATTTTCTTAGATAAGCAACAAAATATTTATTAGATTTCAACAAAAAAGTGCCAAGTTTTTTAATGAAATAGCTTGGTTAATCTTTATTTTGAAAAACAGCATATTTCTCGTTTGAAATGAAACAATTGTTGAAACTAAATTTATGAAAAATATAATTAAGCAGATAATTGTGTTACTAAATTTAAGCTAAATGCATATTTTCGCCTCTCCATTTTCTTCGGAATGATTGCTCTCTAAATTTGCGAAAAACCAGCAACTAACCAACTAAATTTGGGAATCCAGTAACCAGCCCTTCAGTCAATAAAAATCCTGTTAAAAGCAGTATAAACTTCTGAAGCGCTTCGTCTTCAATTATACTGTTATCAGTCTAAATTTTATATGCCAACAATTTAATATCGATATCTGCCACCCAACTAAGAAGTACAATTAAAAACCAACAGTCGCATATGCTTTGTATTACTGTCCTGGACTCAGAATGATTTATAACAAAAATAAATACTAGTATTTATCCAACGTAGAATCTCTTGCCAACAAGTGCTACTTTGCACTAAGTAGGCAATTGCCCAGTAAAGTCCTCTATTAGCCAACAAAACTCACACTCTACATGGCTGTCGTCGTGCCCGTTCTATCGTATGGCGCAGAAGCGTGGACGATGACAACATCCGATGAAGCGTCGCTTGGAGTATTTGAGTGAAAGATTCTGCGGAAGAGTTTTGAACCATTGCAAGTTGCGTTGGCGTGTATCGTAGTCTATGGAATAATGAGCTGTATGAGCCTTACGACGACATGGACATAGCGCAGCGAAAGATACAGCGGCTTCGCTGGCTGGATCATTACGTCCGAATGGATACAAACACTTCGGCTCTGAAAGTATTCGATGCGGTACCAGCCGGGGGTAGCAGAGGAAGGGGAAGGTTAAACTCGGCCAAAATCACGTAATCGGCCCCAATCAAGAAGAAGGTTGAGAGTCAATTGAAAACGATGAGCGGTTATGATAGGCGATTGCGGCGACGACACGTATATATCGATGGTTTTCGAGAAAAGCGACACAACTCAAAATTAACTCAAATTCGGAGTTTTGCCGTTAAAAGCAAAAATCAACTACAGAGTTTATATATTTTTATCTGGAAAAGCGTCATGAGCGAATCTTGAAGCAATTCTGAGAGATGGCGTTAGTGTCGTTTTGTCAGGTGATCGAATTGGCGCGTCACTTATCTAGAAAACTAACCCAACTCAGTATTTTGTATTTTTGAATTATGCCACTTTTCTCGAAAACCATCGATATATATGTGTATGTATGTAGTTGAAACATTTTAAACGTTTCTTCCGCATTATGCAAAGGAAACTAATCGCAGAAATGGACATGGTATTGATTATGCATTTATATTAAACATGAACATCTTGGTAAGTATGTATCACATTCCATAGGTCAAAGTAAGATATGTGTCGGTAAAGCTCAAGCCACTTTAAAAGTAACAATTGTCGAACGAATTTTTTAATCTGCGTACAAAGTGAAGACCAAAATAAACTAAAAAACTAAAAGCTAAAATAGAAACGCCAGGAGCTTTGTTCTGATAACTTCGAATTTAGTTATTCAAAATTGTCCCCTCTGGCCTCGATACACTATTTTGCGCGATCTAAAAGCTTTTCGAAATAGTGTTTCAGGTGCATTGTCATGCAATAAGCGCCAGCTTCTTACTTCGCGTTATTCGTGCAATCACCAGTTACAATGTTGCAAAGAAAGTTCCCGTCTTTTCTCACCTCTTTTATGAGGTCTTTGGAATGTTGAATTATGAGCAAATTTTTGGTCCTCAGTTTACTTTTGCGGAATGAAACGTGCACAAATCTTTCTCTCAAAGCCCAAAAGATCAGTTAAAATGCGATAAATCGATGTTTTGGAGATATTCAAATCCGATTCCATAAATTTCAAAGATGATTTCGATTCATTTATATATATATATTAAACATGAACATCTTGGTAAGTATGTATCACATTCCATAGGTCAAAGTAAGATATGTGTCGGTAAAGCTCAAGCCACTTTAAAAGTAACAATTGTCGAACGAATTTTTTAATCTGCGTACAAAGTGAAGACCAAAATAAACTAAAAAACTAAAAGCTAAAATAGAAACGCCAGGAGCTTTGTTCTGATAACTTCGAATTTAGTTATTCAAAATTGTCCCCTCTGGCCTCGATACACTATTTTGCGCGATCTAAAAGCTTTTCGAAATAGTGTTTCAGGTGCATTGTCATGCAATAAGCGCCAGCTTCTTACTTCGCGTTATTCGTGCAATCACCAGTTACAATGTTGCAAAGAAAGTTCCCGTCTTTTCTCACCTCTTTTATGAGGTCTTTGGAATGTTGAATTATGAGCAAATTTTTGGTCCTCAGTTTACTTTTGCGGAATGAAACGTGCACAAATCTTTCTCTCAAAGCCCAAAAGATCAGTTAAAATGCGATAAATCGATGTTTTGGAGATATTCAAATCCGATTCCATAAATTTCAAAGATGATTTCGATTCATTTTTGACAAATTTACGAACAATTTAGATGTAGCTTTCGGTGGTTACTGGTTATGTTCATTGTCATTTATGCCCTCACAAACATCTCTGAAACGTGTAAGCCACTCATGTACTCTGGCACGAGATAAACAACCATCGTCTTAAACTTTGTGCATCAGCTCAAATGTTTCGGTAAAACAAACAACGATTTTAAAACAAAATTTGTACAAAACTCATGTTTGTACCGATGACACAAACATACTGACACTTTAGATGCAATAACTTCGCTTCCACTGAACCGAATGTCACCTAGCTGTCATTGGAAGTCAGCTAGGGATGCAACCATCAAAAACATGGCGCCATCAAAAACATTTTTATGACGCCAGTCTTCTTTATTTTGAACTTCACCTAATATACCACAGAAATACCCATGACATAAGAATTGTCAGCAAAAACATCCAAGCCCTACCCAAAACCTTCGCGGATATTGAAATTATAGCTGGTGGAATTGGCCTTAAAATCAACGAAGATAAGACGAAATATATGATAACATCCAGAAAAATTACTTAAATTAAAAACTGAGTAGAGACAATTCAGCAAGCCTCACCATCGATGAGTGAATTCGAGCAGCTAACAGATCGAACGCGTCACTAACGAAACCCTTCAAATCGAAAACTACTAAACAAACAGTGCAAATTGATTCTGTACAAAACCATCATTAGACCATGGAGTTGAATCGTGGACACTAATTGACGTAGATAAAGCAAAACCAGAAACCTTCGGACGAAAAATATTCAGAAAGTTTTTTTTGAGTAATCAAAGTGCACGGCGAGTAGCGTATAAGGTGGAACGACAAGCAAGACCAGCTTATAAATGGAGAAAATGTGGTACGCTTCATCGAAGCGCACCGGTTAAGATGGCTGGGTCATATAACAAGAATGAGCGGTACGACGGCGCAGAAGAAAATTGGAAAGCTAGAGCGTTCAGCGCTAGAGCAAGAGGTAGACCAAGAACAAGATAGGCCGACGAACTAGAAGACTATTGCTGATAAACTTAGGCTAAGGAATTGGAAAAAAACTCGAAAGCGGTCGAGATGTATAGAGGTCCCACGTGCGGCAGGCCAAAGCGCACAAAGACTTGTAGTTTCACAAGATAATCATGTTGATTATCATTCAATAATTTTTAATTTTTACTGACATTCTGGAGCTTTAAACGGGCTCTATTCGAAATATTTCCACAATCAGCTATACTTTTATTCTTACTTACTTTTACTCTTGTATTATCGCATTTGAAGCGATACTCAGCCAAACCATCGATGCACTTTGCAAATGACACTGTTTTGTGTCACAAATGTTGTCGAAAATTGGTGTTCATTTTGCATGGCGTTCCTCTGATGCTTCCCTGGCAATCATATAAATGGAAATATTTTGTGTTGTGCTGCCGCGATAATTTTTCAATGCCAGGATGGAAGGTTGTTACCACTAAATGTAATCTATCTAACAAATCCTGCATAATTCTCTGGTCATCGTTATATATGTACATACATATAATTGTAAAAAATAAATAAATACTGTAGCATACTTATATTTTATAAGTATTAATGTATTTATTTCTATACGGCAATACCTTCTACTTGTTAAGATTTAATTTAAAGTTTCTTACATATATGGCAATGCCCTAAAATTGTAATGACTGCTAGTTAGATGTCTTTTTTCAAACTTTAAATTTGAATTTTCTAATATAATAGGATTGCATTTGCCTATAAAAAGTCTGCGCGCTTTTGAAAAGAACACATTCCGTTTGGTAATCGGCGGTGAGCAGAGCTTAGGTGCTTGCCAATGGCCATGATTGCTGGTTTTGGCCCCCTTACAAAAGGTCGCATTTAAAAAGGATGAAGAAAATGGAAATATATATAAATATAAATAACTTTTTGCTTAAAATGGTAGCAGAATAGATCTTTTTTAGGTTTATTATAAAAAAATATATAGTATAAACGGAAATTGCCAAGTATGATATTAAAAAAAAAATGGTTTAACTTAATGCCAGAATTATATTTTGTGAATTAATTTTTAAATTCAAAACTGATCACGAACTATCGCACTATTATGTTACCTAAGTATTATCACCTTGAATTCTTTTATAGAAGAAGCGAATTCATCATGAATTTGGTTGACTAAAAACAAACTTTGAACATTCTCACGGCGCTTTACTTTACCATGCCTTGCCCACGTAAATTTGGAGTTTTGACCACCCAGTCAAGAATATTCTTATATTCATAAATACTTAACAAACTACCTGCACTTATTTAAACTAATTATAATTATATCGACGGCAGCTGCCGTAGCCGAAAAGCTTGCTGCGTGACTACGATTACCATTTGGAAGTGCAATGATTCAAAGGCCCGAGCCTGAAACACCAAACGATAGGAAATGTTGTTTGTAATAGCGGTCGCTCTTCGGCGGCCTCCGAGTGTATTTCTGCCATAAAAAAGCTCCTCATAAACATCATCTGCCATCCGGAATCTGTGATTAATTACATATTGCTAAATGAGCTCTTGTTGGTAACTTATGTATTTTTAAAGTAACCTAGTAAGTACTTTCCCAACCTATATTTGAAAGGCATCGGTCTCAAATTGTCAAAACGTCCATCTTTCACGTTCATTGCCCCAAAAAGATGCGCTACCATATCCTGATTTAGGCTGTATGACAAGATGTTTTCCATATCGTTTTGGTTATGGACATACCGAGCAAGTTCTTGTGCTTAAAAACCCTTTTCAAAGCAAACTTTTTTTACTACAAATTTTACTTTTCTTCCACTTTTGATAAACATTTCTAGAGCTAGCAACCCAGTGTCTTCCTAAGGGAGCCGATTTGTCAAGAAAGAACGAGAAAGCTGCTTACTAGCAAACCTTTTATCATTGAATCATGGTCATTACCTACCTAACCTTCTATAATTCAATCATGCAGGGTGGACAGCGTTGGCTGACCGCTGCAAAACAGGTGTTGCTCTTGCTCGCGCAGCTTAGCTTACTAAGTGCATTTGTTTTCCGGAGTTTTTATTACGGCTAAAATACTAGATTTATATATTATAATAAATTAAATTACGTTTTATAATAAAATAAATACAAGAATACAACAAAAACTAAATACAACGTTTGTGACTCCACCCAATATAAAATTTACAAGAGCCCACGCTCGCCCACGGACCTTCGAAAAACAGAGATGCCTTGCCAAAACGCTGTACAGCTAACAATTCGAAATCAATGGCCTTTAAAAAATTACTATGTATAGCCCGTGATTTAAGAAAAAAAAATCTTTTTTCTAATTTCAGCTTTCCGGCAAAAAAGAAAATCGGAAAAAAGCTTTTATTTACGGACTTTAGAGTGGCTTAACCCTTTAATGATAAATGAAGTATTCATAATTAAAACAAATGATTTGACATTATTGAAATTTTACCAATTAAAATTTAACTAAAAAACAAAACACTTGAAAAAAGTTTATTGAATAAATATTGAATGACAAAAGATGAATTGGATTTTGCTTTGTGAAAGGTGCTTTGTTCCCTTAATTGCATTTGCGCAGTCAATAAATATCATGTACATATGCACACGTGTATGTATGTATGTATGGCAAGGTTTGTTTGCATGCAAAATGCAAGCAATTTCGGGATTTTAAGCTGCGCGGTTATCAACTTCTTTCTTTGGACTCGTGTGCGGCCACTTATTCTCCTATACTCGCATCAGACTATTTGCGTTGTTGTTATTATTTTGCTTTTTTCTCTTTGATGAGTTTATAAATATAATATCAAAACATGACAAAACAGTATTTAGCTCTCAAGTGAATGGATCGATTCTGAGTGCTTAAAAGGTTTTTAATATCGCACAAGCAAAAATGATTGCAGAATAAACAAATTCAGTTATCGGTGTCTGCAGTTATCGGAGTATTCATAAAATGAAAAACGTAAATAAATGCATTGTTTATGTTGTAATATTTACAAACAGACCGACTTTTAAATAATGGTTGAAAAACTTATTTTCATGTTGTTAGTCAACAGTAGCGTGAGTTTGTCATCTTTCCGGTGCCAATCAGAAAATGGGTGCAGCAGTGAGTAAAGCCTTAGCACTTTGTTAGTGCCATACAGGCAGAGGAATTTGGGTGACATTTTTTAAATTTAATTTAATTTTTTTTTAATTAACAATAATCTGGAAATGCAGTATTTCTTACGGACTATGAAAAACTGGTGGATGTGTTATTTTACATAAGAATTTAATTAAAAACAATTTAAACTTTTACTTCTCTTATTTTGTTTAAAGTAGAAAATGTAAGATTTCTTACAGTTTACAGGGACAGAGTATTGAGAAAACTTAAAAAGTAGCTAAATAATTCATTTAATAGCACTTTGAAATAGTATTTTGTGGCAGAAAAATCAAATCAAAATTTAAATACGAATTAAATTCTCTCAAACTTCTAGAAATCGGAGAAATGGAAGCGTAATTAGTTCTCATTAGTTCATAATTAGCCCCCAACCAGAAAATAAAGGGTATTTCAAAAGGGGAGTCTAGATATCAGTGGTGAATAATTCCTAGACGGTTCCTTTTTATGTAATTTTTTGGTATTGATAGAGATATTGATGGTAGAACAAAGGGTAAAAATTATATTAAGCTTATTATAAAAATGGTCGATCTTTAGGAACAACATACCCCAAAATTGATGATTTTTTTCAAAGGTTGGTGAAAAGATTTGAATAAAGCAATGAAAACAGCAAGAACTCAAATTTTAAATGTCAACTGTACTTCTATTAGACAGCGCTTCACGAGGTAATCCGAACAATAGAGGGCTCTCTAGAGAACAAACATTATACCATGGCGGCATTCTTGGATATAGAAGGCGCCTTTAACAATGTTGGTACAGATGCGATCCAACGGGCGTTGATAGACTTAGAGGTGGGCAATTGCATCAGTAATTGGGTCATCTCTGTGCTAGAAACCAGGATCATCAAAGCTACAATAATATGGGTAATATCAGTATAACCAAGAAGGTCCACAGAGGCACCCCACAGGAGGGAGCAAAGTCTTAACAAAACTTAATAGAGGTGGGGTAAAAGCGGTGGCGTACGCTGATGATGTGGTGCTAATGGTGTCAGGACTGTGTCCTAATACGATCAGTGGGATCATCCAAAGGGCATTAGGCGAGCTTAACTCTTGGGTCACAGGCTGTGGCCTAGGTTTAAACCCACGTAAAACAGAGCTTATGCTTTTCACCACCAGATACAAGGTACCAACGTTTACCCTACCAAATATTAACGGACAAACTCTGTCTTTATCAACCAGTGCAAAGTACTTAGGGGTAATTTTGGAATCCAAACTTAGCTGGAAGTTAAACGTCGAAGAACGGGTAAGGAAAGCAGAAATTGCTTTATATGCCTGCAAACGTATGCTTGGAAGAAGATGGGGTCTTCAACCTAAGCATACACTATGGCTGTATAAGGCGGTTATACGACCTATTCTATCGTATGGTTCGGTAGTTTGGTGGAAGGCTCTAGGGAGAGAGTACAATACCAAACTACTCGGCAGAATACAAAGATCAGCATGTGCAATAACGGTCGGTGCAATCAGATCATGTCCTAGAGAGGCTCTCAATGCACTGACACACGTTATTCCAATTGACCTACATATTAAGAAGACGGCAACCATGAGTGCATTTAGGTTAAACGAAGCGGGCCGCTGGAGAGAAAGAACTTATGGTCATGCTAGGCTATTATTACGACAAACTCACTTAATCTCGGTGAGAACTGACTACATCGTCCCGACGGTAACTTTCAATAGGAATTTTGCCACTCTCTTTCCAACTAAGGAAGAATGGAATAAGGGATTCTCTCTAAACAACTTCGACACTACAGTCTATACGGATGGAAGTAAAATGGGCTGCGGTGTTGGAGCTGGTATATATTCTCACAGACTTAAAATTGGGAAATCTGTGCGCCTCCCTAATACCAGCAGTGTCTTCCAGGCGGAAGTACTGGCAATTGGGGAAGCCTGTAGGCTACTAATCGCAGATTTCTCTTTTAAGGGTAATATCGCTATTCTCTCGGATAGCCAAGCTGCAATCCAGGCACGGGGTTCGGCCACAACAACCTCCAAAGTGGTGGAACAAAGTAGGAATAGCCTCACCATCTTGAGTGAAAACCATAAAGTTACCTTAATCTGGGTCCCGGGACATCGGAACATTGAAGGCAACGAAAAATCAGATGAACTGGCAAGAGAGGGATCTGCCATGAATAACGCTCTTGCAAAATCGGTACTCACACCATTAGGTGCAGTCAAGAGCGCAATTTCCCTAAAATACCTCCGAGTCGCTGACTGTAGGTGGAAAGTCCAGACGAAATGCAAAATTAGCAGAACTTTATGGCCCACCTACAATCTCAAGCAATCGTCGGCATTAATAAGAATGAAATGACGGGACGCCTGGAGACTAACGGCAGTCTTAACTGGCTTTTGGTCTATCGGAGAACAAGCCGCCAAAATGGGTATCCCTCACAATACATACTGTCACAGTTGCAAACAACCGGAGAAAAAGGAGACAATCTTCCATTTCCTCTGTGAATGCCCTGCCCTATAGAAGGACAGAAAGGACTGGATATAGTTATGCTGTAAATAACCGTTAAACAAGTTGGTAACGAGGATGTGGCAACAAAATGGTGCGGAAGCGCTAGTTGGATTCTGGAAGAATCACCACTTTAACCAACCAACCAACTTCTATTAATTAATCCATATTTATTAGGATACCCAGATAATTTCATTCCAGCTAATACTCCTACAAGAAATTTTCAAGGAATTCAATTTTTTTCTATTAATCCAATTTTATTTAGAATTGTCGTAGTTACTATAATTCTCTTGACATGAATCGGAGCACGACCTGTAGAAGATCCTTACGTATCAATTGGACAAATTTTAAAAGTAGTTTACTTTCTATACTACATTATTAATTCACTAATTAATAACTGATGGGATAAAATAATTAATTAGGCTTGTCTTTTGAAAGACCCTTTCTCATGGTGACGTAAGCTTCGCTGAGAAATATTGAAATTAATTATCTCGAGTAACGTGGAGTCAATCGCCCCACTTAACAAATCGAAAACGAAAGTGAGGAGGAGAATATTCCTTCTACTACCTGGTGATTTTATCATCATTTATCTATAAGAAACATCAGTAATGACAAATTGCCCAGCTTTGCAACTGTGTAATTTTTCTCTTCCTAATAAGATCGCTAATCAAATAAAAATATATTTTCACATACGAGTGTTTTAACATATGGGCTGAAAAGTCCCGGGCCTAACAAAGAAAACACTTTATTTTTTGTTCAAAATTAGTTTTATTCATCAATGTAATTTTCATCAAAAAACACGTAATCGTTGCAGTGCCGCTCTAACATTTCAATACCACTTTTCTAGAACGATCTATCTTTTGTTGAAAATAGGCCTCAGTTTCAGCGATAACCTCTTTATTCGAGCAAAATTTCTTACTGGCGAGCATTTTTTTAAGGTCTGCGAACTCCCAGTAGTTCGAAATTCAAATTGTAGAAGTTATAGTTGCAGTTTTGCCATGGCTCAGAATCCCCTACAAGTTCTTGTTTTTGGTTAACAGTGAACTAACGCAGCACCCACTTTGAACAGAACTTTTTCATAGTCAAATGCTCAAGCAATATATGCTAAAGCCAACAAGTTCATTTGATATCTTTACTGTGTCAGCTAACTCACGCAAATTCACTTTTCGTCCAATTAAAACAATTTTGTAGATTTTTTCGATCATTTTGATGCTTTCTCATATTAGCGCCTGCTGATATAGCAGGTATTGAAAACAAAAATCTGATGAGCTTCATCAGCAACATAAAGAGGTTAAAACAACAGTAGACTAGTCACCGTTCGTAATCCACAAACACTCAACCTTCCCCATCCCTTTCCCTTTCGTCTTCTTTTTCCTTCACCTCTTTTCCCCCTCTTGCAATGGTATCACAAAGGATGAACCAAACTTCTTCGTCCAAGTGGGCCCACTCTCTGGGCAACCATCACTACCTAACCTAACCCTAACCTGGGCTGTTGATAAAAATCTACTTTTTTTTCACTACGCCAGATCTATAGTATAGAAATAATCTTAAAAAAAATGCTGATGATTTGCACACGAACTTTTCAATTAAATAACTTTTGAGATATTTTAAGGAAAAAAATTTGGATTTCCTCTTCATGTACAATACATATGTACATATGAATATAGGTTAACACGAATGTTGCGAAAATATGAACAAATAATGTTTTGAAAAGAAAAAACTGGAAAGATTTAGTAGAACAAGTTGCTTAGCTTCTTTATAAACTAAAAGTGGGAATGTGCTAAATCAAACAATACTTTGCATACTTCGTATAGTATTGCTGGCTTACCTTTGCAATCCGTTGAGCGAATTAAAGACTTAGGCGTTATTTTCGACTCTAAGCTGAATTTCACCAGCCATGCTAACCACGTCATAAGACGATCATATGCGATGCTAGCATTCGTACGCCGAGATTGTTCTGCATTTACCAACCCACACACCCTCAAAACATTGTACGAGTATTGTGCTTTTGTTAGATCAAGATTAGAGTATGCCGCTGTTATTTGGAGACCGTACCAAATAGGTCTGTCTAATCGGATTGAGAGAGTTCAGAAAGTCTTTCGTCGTTTTGCGTTCCATCGTACCGCTCTCGATGTTTATTGATTGACTTAAAACCACTTGATAGCAGACGATCTATTCTATCGTGCCCATTTATTATTCGTATCATTTCTGGATCTATTGATTGTCATTCCCTTTTAAGTAAAATTCAATTTAACATACCCAATATGAGGCTCCGACAGTAAGAAACCTTTAAAATTGGCTTCTCGAGAACCAACCATGGGGTGAATGCTTCGATTCCTAGGGCATGTGCAGATTTAAATATGTTTTTCAATTCTTCTGGTGCTGATTTTACATGGCCGTATGGCATTTTAATCAATCATCTTAAATCTTCTCTTCTTAGTAACTACTAAACTATTGTACATTAGCTTAATATAGTCTGTAAGAATGTATCCATTCAAAGACAATAAATAAATAAATAAATAAATAAAAAGATTCAAAAATCCATTTCTTTTTTATTTATAATTTTTCTTTCGACTTCGTCTCAAATCTGGTAAGCAATAGGAATAAGACCCGACGAAATTTGAAAATAAGAGGGTCGAATCTGTCATTAGAGAAATGCAAGTTTACCAAAAATTGGGCACAGCTAAAAACAAGATTGGCCAATTTTACGTAAAAATATTTGTCATATTCGCCTCTCCTCTAAAAGAGGCGTTGGCAAATTATATTACAACAAAAAGTAAACTTAAAAAAATTGTGTGGAAACACACATATCTACTTAAATATATGCTTATCTAATTCGTTTACTTTTACTGAAAATGTGAAGGCACGAACAATTTCTATTTATTGGTTGACTGGTTGGGTAGGCAGGTAAAATGACTCACCAAAAATAATAAATACTTATGAATTGGTTGAAATGAACCGGCTGACTGGAGCTACCGGCAAAACAAACAAAATTGAAAATGAAAGCAAAACAAAAGTTAGGTAATAATTGTTTCACCGCTTTAGAACACATGTGGGTATATACATATGTATGTATGTATGTATGTAAAGATCTGTTTTGGCGAACGTACAAATATTCACTTACGTTAACAGTAAATGTATACATCAAAACCAGAGACTTCACTATTATACCTATGAAGAAAGAATTTAAGTCAAAAGAAGTAATGAAGAATGAGAAAAAAATTCAAGTCATCGTTAATTATTATTTTAGTTCTTTGCATAATAATTATGCGCGAAATAAAGTTTTTAAGCCTTCAAAAGCTTGAAATTAAAGGCTGAAATTATAAAAAAAATGTCACGAGTCATCAATAAATTTGGAGGACTGGGTTAAACGTTGCCACATGTCTGTCGCTTCATATTTTGAAGGAGATAAAATAAATTTGCCTGTAATTTAACTCTGTTTTATTTTATTTAAACATTCCCGGTACTTTCAGATCATAGGGTAATGGGTTGATCAGATAATAGAGCAATTAGAATTTGCCGTCTGTGTAGGAAATACTTGTATACATGCGGAAGGTGTTTAGTTGATCAACCATTCATAAGAAAAAGGTGTGGTATTGAAAAAAGAATTATTTTTTGCACAGCGTTCTTTTATGATTATTATTTTTTATAATGAATATTAAATTTTTATATCTGCAGACTGAAAGTTTGTAATGTTTATTTATTTCGTTATTTTATAATTAAAATAAAAAATGTTTTTTTTTAATAATTACACCGACACACAAAAAAAAAATTATCTGTACACCGGGCGCCACCTATCTACGGGCATGTTTTTCGACCCGCTGAATACGAATTTCAAGTCAGTTTGAGCCGTCCAGCCTTTAATTTCGAGTAAATTGCAAACAAATCCAAAAATAGCGAAAATTCGATGTTTTGGCAAAAAAAAAAAATTTTGAGATCTAAGGAAAGCATAATTTTTTATGTATTTTGATCTAATTTCGATCGTTCGTAATTCTATCGGAGTAGAGAAGAGGAGTTCCGGAAGTTTTTCACAAAGGACGATGAGAACTCGGTGGTGTACTGTTCCAATGTTAAAAGCTTGGTTGATGAATTAAAACCTAATATCTATAAAGACGATGAGTGGAGACTCTTTATAGATTCATCAACTAGAAGTCTCAAAGCTGTCCTGCTTCACATTGGAAACATATTAGCGCCAATTCCAATAGCACTTTCGACGAAGCTTAAGGAGACCTATGGAAATTTGGACATTGTATTGGACAAGATAAAGTATTCAGAACACCAATGGCAAATTTGCGGGAATCTCAAAATCGCGACACTTCTTTTAGGCCAACAATCAGGATTCACAAAATATCCTTGCTATCTATGTTTGTTGGATAGCAGAGACAGAAAGAATCACAATGTGAAAAAAGAATGGCCTACGAGAGTGCAATTAAATGTCGGTACTCAAAATGTAATACGAACACCATTAATTCAGCCTTCAAGCTATCTGCTACCGCCACTTCACATCAATTTAGGTCTTATGAAACAATATGTCAAAGCTCTGGACAAGGATGGTGTTTGTTTTAAGTAATATACTTGAGAGAAAAGTCCGGCGATAAGTGATGCCAAATTAAAACAAGGAATTTTTAATGGACCCCAAATTAGAACTCTATTTCAGGACCTATACAATTAGGTAAAATGAATGATACGAAGAGAGCAGCTTGGGTAAGCTTAAAAAATGTGTGTCATAACTTTTTAGGAAATAATATAATAAAAGTGAAAATAACAGGACAATAGTCGAAGAATTAGTGACAAATTACATAAACTTAGGATGCTTAATGAATATAAAATTACACTTCCTAGATTCTCACATCGACTACATTCCTGAGAATCTTGGGGAGTACAGTGAAGAACAGGGAGAACGCTTTCATCAAGACATAAGTGAAATGGAGACTAGGTATCAAGGAAATTGGAATATCAACATGATGGCAGACTATTGCTGGACACTCAAAAGAGATATACCAAAAGATAATAACAAACGAAAGAGAAATCCTCTCCGTAGATCATTTGAAAATAAAAGAGTTCGATACCACCGGACAACAGTTTGAAAGTTAGAAAAATCGTTCTTCTAATTCTTTTTATACGTCATTTTCGTAGATTTTACAAGTTTTTTGCATTTTCAGATTTTAATCTTGTATTTTTTTTAATAAACAATACAAAAAAATTTATTTAATTGTGTTTAAAAGATTTTTTTCAATTTTTTCAGCAGCAATTTTCTGCTATTTTATCCATTTATTGCTATTTTTGCTATTTTATTCAAATTTTCGCAAATTTTTGGGGTTTTTACAATTTACTCGTAATTGAAGGCTGGACGGCCCAAACTGACTTGAAATTCGTATTCAGCGGGTCGAAAAACATGGCCGTAGATAGGTGGCACCCGGTGTACAGACAACTTTTTTGTTTTTTTTGTGTGCCAGTATTATTTCCACATGTATTTGCAGTCAAACGCAAAGGTGTCAAAAGACACCTTTTGGTCGAAATAGGTAAACACAAAATCGTGGTAGAAATGTTGTACTGCTAATAACTACGCTTACTTAGCAGGCCTGCTCCCGTGATGTGAAGGTCAAGTGAGAATTTCAATACTTTCAATTTCGTAAAATCCATATTTTATCCCAAGATTCAACACAATTTAGCAAAGCCGTCTTTGGTGTATATAGCGAGCATAGAAAAATATCACATTTCGCTTATATGTAAAACATACATATGTATATGGACATATTTATACAAGTATGTGTGAGCTTAGAATGTATTTTAGTTATAATAATTTCTGTTACAAAATAAATTGTCGTTTACTTGAATATTCTATTTTTTCATTTCCCTTCTAATTTTGTCAGAAGGCGTGAGAGAGTGTTAATCATTCACTTGTGAAAATTTTTCAAGTTATGTATGCATCTACGCGCAGGTGTTTGCATATGTATGTAATTTATTTATTATATATTCAAACACTTATAAAGATGTAAATTGGCGTGCACATACACATGTACACATATGTAGAAATTTACTCATATAAATTGCGAGCAATTCAGAAGGCAATCAGACATGCCATGTATTTATCTACTTAGTAAATAACAAAATATTTAGTCACAAAATAAACTTTGGGAAAAAAGAGAGAAAATTTGTGAGGCAGAGAAGTTTCGAACTGAATCACCTGAACGACGTAGAGTGACTGATGCCCAGTGGCGTTGTAAAAATCAAGCAAAAGCCGCCTGGTCTGGGCCAAGTTTGTTTAGTCGACTAGTGTCAGTGTTAGCGGGAAGATGAAACCAAGTTTGAAGCTTAGACAGGCGGGCGTGATTGTGCTGGCATTAAATTGCGTCTTACTTTGCTCAGGTGAGTTGAATACATGCACACATGCATACATACATACATAATTCACATACGAGTATGTGCAAAGTGTTGTGAATAAAAAGTGTTGGCGAGCGCTAACAAGTAAACAACTTGTTTTCTAACAACAGAATATCTGTTGGAATTAATGGCGGCGCTATGTAATTCGCCTGTTGACACGGTCGCTGCACCCGTCGCCATTTATATGCAATGCGAATGCAACTATAAATACTTTTATGTTTATTAGCGATTTCTTAGAAACGACAAGGGCACTGACAATTAATCAATACGTTTCACTTTTTATTGCAGCGCAAGGTGGTCAGGGCGGTGCTGGTGGTTGGGGCGGAGCGGCGGGCTCGCCAGGAGCACCTGGTGCGCCCGGCGGCAGTGACTACGGCTTCGGCTATGCCGGTGTAGACAGCAGAGGTCGCGTTTATGGCGGCGCCGGCGGCAATGGCGGCTACTATGCAGGCGGTGTAGACGATCAGGGACGGCGCTTTGCGTACAGTGGCGGTGCAGCTGGCATGCCGGGAATGCCAGAAGCGCCTGGCGCATATCCTGGCGCACCAGGAGCACCTGGAGTACCCGGCGGCTATCCCGGTGGCTACTATGATCAGCGCTACAGATCGTCAGCGAATGCCAAATGCACACAAACACATTGGCTGTGGCTCATCATGCCATTTGCTATGCTTGCGAGTTTTTTATAAAACGACTATAAATAGTCGTAATAAACAAAAAAATTGAAAAGTTATAGCGAGCTGCAGGCATGCCAGTTGTAATTTATTTACACAAATGTAGAATTTCATCAGTTCATTTTTATTGCATTATTCACTAGCCGATCGCACTAGATTGTAATTACAGAGTAGTTTATGTACCTAAAACTATAATCTTAGATCTACGTACATGCATTATAATACAAGTAAAAAATGTATACACCTACAAATATACATATAATTGCACCGTAAGCAATTGTTTTGCTCTCTTTTTATTGTAATTCCAGTGCGTCTCACGGACAATGAATGACATCACGGCACTAAGTTCCACTCCACTCAGCTCTGTCTACAACGCCAGTGCGATTTGCGAACTTTACAGTGTTCAATTTATTTGCATTTGGCATGACAATTCATGAGGCAGGCGTTTGTGCCGTCAAGCCGCAGTTCGACCGTAAAATTTTGAACTCTCAAGCGCGTGGGCTGCGGCGACACATGGCTTCATTGTATTTGTGTTTGTATTTGACCGCAAATGCTAATTGGTGCGCACACCGTACAGGGCCAGGTACGAGTAGTCGTGGTGACCGATTGTGGCGTGCTTTTGTACGGTAATGTACGACAGTGTGTGGATATGTGTATATGGCTGTCAATGGAGTTGTCTGTCGTCTTCACTTCAGTTGCAATGAGATTAGTTAAAAAAAAGTTTTTAGCACTTTCGCAAATTAGAAATAATAAAAAAAATCGATTTTACGTTGAAAGTAAGCAAATGCTTGAAAAGATTTAAGGGGTTGCATGCGTTTCGTTGGTTCAAAAAATCGATTTATTTTTCTTTGGCTTATTAATTTCTACAACATCTCAGGAATATTATCCTAAATTTTCAAGTCGATCCGAATAATAAATTCGAAGATACAGTCTTTGGAAGGTATCCGGTCCAAGCCACTTTTATTGTTGCTCAAAACTTTAAACGCGTTTTTCTCGGAACCGTGTTTTCAAAGTCGGTTGTCAAATGTTCTCGAAACCTACTCAACCGATCTTGATGAAATTTTACCCAGGTGTTCGAGATACTATTTACTGGTGCTTGAACGAAGGATTTTGTTTTTTCTCAATTACAACTATTTAAAAAAAAAAATATCAAGCAAATTTGACCGAAATTTTCATTTTTTTTGGAAAAATGTCTGCCAAAATTCCAATTTTTACTTTTTTTTCTTTCCTGCGTTCAAGCACGTTTTTGATGAGTCTGCCAGGAGTTATGCTGACAACGCGGGCGCACCTTTTTTCGAGGGATCACCGGAAATGACGTCACAATGGAGGAGTTTTAATTTTTTTTTTTTGAAAATTTCAGAAAATATTCTTTAAATATGTATCTATAAGACAGAAAAAAGTTTGAATTAAATCAATAGTTTTTTACATAGAAAAAAAAAAAAATATTGAAAATAGGCCTTTTTTTACCCGACGAAACCCATGTAACCCCTTAAGGCTTCATTACGCAAAGGCAGGGTTACATGAGATGGGAAAGCAGCGCACAGGTAAGTTGGAGCCCATTATTTATTACACACAGCACTTGAATTAAAATCACAATTTATGAGTACAACTCCGTAAACTTAGGCGTAGTTAGTTATGAGGAGGGCGTTTTCGCCAAGATATCGCAGTAGTTGGGAAACGTTTTTGGGCAAAAATGTTCTACATACTTAGTCCTGCCATATAGATATCGAAATTTATACCGATGGTTCTAAGATGAACTATGGTGTGGGAGCTGGCTTCCATTCGGAGCCACTCAACCTATCTCAATCAATTCGTCTTCCTGATTATGCCACCGTGTTCCAGGCAGAACTTTTAGCGATCAGAGAAGCATGCAAATCCCTAAAAATCTACAAGGAAGTTGGTGCAAGAGTAGCTATCTTCTCAGACAGTCAAGCAGCTATTAAGGCCTTAGACTCCAACTGCATTTCATCCAAACTGGTCCTACAGTGTAGAAAGGAGCTAAAAATGCTCAGCCATTGGTTTGAAATTACTCTGATATGGGTTCCCGGTCATAGGAACATACGGGGCAATGAGATCGCGGATGAGCTAGCAAGAAAGGGTTCGACACTAGACATAGCAGAGGCGGTGGCAGTCTCCACCCCACTGGACACATTAAAAACATTCATTGCTTCACACTATCATGCTTTAGCCGAAAGAAGATGGAAGCAAATACCTACATGTATTACAACAAAAAACACATGGCCGTCATACAAAATCCAAAGGACGAATGACCTGCTAGGATGTTCTCGGCCAAACATTTCACGCATCACTGCAACCCTTACAGGTAATGGAAAGTAGAGGATCATGCAGCTAGACTCAATCTACCTTTCAATCCTATCTGTAGAAGCTGTCAAGCGGAATTCACTATTTATGTGAATGTCCGGGACTAGCCAGGGCACGGCTTCGATCCTTCGGTAAGCCTTCCCTACAGCAAATTAAGGAGATCTCAGACATCGAGATAAAGGATTTGCTGCTATACCTGGACCTCACCAAATGGATCTGACTTGGAAACAAAAAAAAAAAAATCATCATCACACGAGATAGTGGTAGTAAAACGGTGCTGGTCACTAATTAGGAGCATTTTAGCTCAGAAATGCTCAACCACCTTAACAACAACAACAACAACAACAGTCCTGCCATAAGTTCTGTTACAAGTCAAGTCCGTTAGTTTTATTTAATATAATTATGCAAATATTAAAATATAAAAAAAATTTAAATTTTCGTTCGAAATGGTCACCATTTGCTTTTACTCGAGCATGCAAACCATTAGGCCATTCAGCTATTGCAGCACGCACGGGGGACATGGATATTGACGTCGCTGATCGCACCAAAGATTGTTTGAGACTCTCCTTCTGTAAGGCCTTCGACAGACCATGTTCTCCAATTCTGACCACAAATCAGATCTGGACCTCCAGACGGTCAATCTTCTGTAGCTGTGGACCCAGGAATATTGTTTTTAGCCACTGCTGGGTTTTTGCCCTATAGGATGGAGCGCAATCTTGCTGGAAGATCCAACGCTCTCCATTGAAGAAAATACTGCTCAACTGCTTCACTACGCTTACTAAGACATCCTGGTGGGACATTTTTTCCCAGTCCTAACCCACTTTTCGCAGAAATGTAACGCCTCTACAAGCAATTACGGAGGCTCGATGATGGCCTTGATGAACGCTTGAAGTAATATTTGTTGCGTCTTTAGAAGCTTTAGCATAGATTTTACCGTTTTGCGCAATAAAACTTCTGCAACAGTGAAAATTGTCTCATCTGTGAAAATAATATTTAAATGTCCGTTGGCCGCGTGCCTTCTAAGAAGCTGCTTGCAGCTGTCGAGCCTAATTTTCTTCAAGCGGAAGGCTTTCATGTGGAAATCATCTCTAATTTGTTGGCTGACATGGATCTAGTCGATGCATTCATTCCCCTGAACAGGATTTTCTGATTTCTTACAGAATTTCTGCGAATTCTTTCTCGAACCAAGCGAGGGTGACCACTTCTTTTTCTGTCTAACATTCGAGATGTTTGTTCGGCAATCCGTAAATCTTACTGGCACTTTTACCACACATATGGAAATGCAATCACTGCAATTCGATTTTCCTGAGTTCCCCCTTCCATTGTTCACAGCAAAATTTGGCACGAAACTGAGTATAATTTATGAGTAGACAATACATGCAAATAAAACCAAAGATAACGCAACTTTTTGCTGCGATTTTGATCTTGCCGTATGCATTGTAAAATTTGTCACAGTATTTATGGCAAGACTAAGTACATTCTGGTCTATGTGCCGCGACACTGTAAGCAATATGTTACAAAATGAATAACTCTATATACCTATATAATTTTCGCGTACACGTTTGGCCGAGCTCCTCCTCCTATTTGTGGTGTGCGTCTTTATGTTGTTCCACAAATGGAGGGACCTGTAGTTTTAAGTCGCAGCTTTTATGAGCAGCTTTTTAATGGCAGAAATACACTCGGAGGGGCGCCGGAGGGGCGCCGAGGGGCGACCGCTATTAAAAAACAATTGTTACCTCATTTTGATCTTTCACCGTGATCGAAATCTACTTACTCTCTGAATTCTGACTGGTGGTCACGCACCAACCCATTCAGCAACGGCGGCCGCTGTCGAATGAATAACTAATAAATGTAATTTTATTATTACAATTATAACTCACACAAAATGTAGTGGTAAATATGAAATTGCAGGTTTACTGTATGACAGTGTGCTTGATCCAATCTCCAAAATTTTCTAATAGCGTAGACAGATGGTGGCGTTATTCGAAGCATTTTGACAAAATTGCAATTTAAGAATTTTTTTTAAATAAATAATTGTTTCTTGGTAACAGAGCAGCTAATACCCAGATTTGTAGCCGGTGATCCATTTTTTACTGACAAATCTATTCAATAAATAAATCAGCTGTTCGCTATTCCGCATAGCAACCGTCTGTCACACTACAATTTTAATCAGAATTAACTGCGCTGGTAATTCCGATTTACGCCGCCGTCTGTCTAGGCTATAACCCCGAATTTCTTGTTACTTGTGATTCTAATAACTATGAAAATGATGAAGTCAAAATCGGCGAACAGGCCCTTTGCGAGAAAAGTCCATTGTAGTATTGTTGACGTATTAAATACGTCCCTATGTTTGGAGGTTTTTGGTGCCCACAGCCGTGGATTTTCTTTGAAGACCCTGATTTAAATTATTGTGCACAATTCTCATCAGAAAGATGACTCATGGAGATCAAGGGAATGAAGCTGTATGTATTCTCCGGCACTGCTGCCTTATTTTCGTCTGGACCGTCGGACCGACGAGGACCGTGAGTGTTATGTTTTTGCAAGCCAATCTCACGAACATTTTGCGCCAACTTGAGTAGGAGAGATACAGTACTTCGTTCAATAAACGTGTACTAATTGAAAGTAATTATTAGCTTTTAGTCTCGAGATTTTTATTAAATTATTTAATTAAAAAGAAAAATAAATGAAAAGCCATGAATTAAGTACAAGTGGAAACACGTAGCAGGAACGAATCATATTTATTTAAGGGGGGAGCCTGGTTTATAAGGTCAAAAAAATCAAATTTTTTTTTTTCGTTTTAAGCGATTCCTAATATAATAACCTATTTCAGAATATTCACACAAAGTTACAGAGCCTAATTGTCAATATTTCCGTAGATACAAAGCCAAAGGTAGGCGAGCGTTAGGTAGTTACGCTGTGACCGGACAGCTATACGAGTAGTACAAACTTTATCTTCTTTTCTCGACTTTTCATTTTTATGATTTCTTTGAATTGGTGTACATGAATGAAAAAAACTAATGAACCTTTTGAAATGAATCATAGCTTGTTCCCTTCAGTATTAAATTCTCTTCTATTTGAACTAACAAAATAGATTAAAAAAAATTTTTCAAGATTTTTATACCAAGTTGAAGTGAATTTTTTTTTTTATAGAAAGCCATTTTTTTCCTTAAAACCTTCAAAACGTTGAAATTTTGGAATTTCTCTCAGTTTTCTTAGTTCATCTAGAATAAAAAATCATGATAATTAGAAATCCATTGGAATTTTTTGCTTTAGATAATAATTACGAGCTGTATCTTGTACGCCAGTTGGAAACTCCAGCGCTGCAGCGCTCTACTAATTTCTATGTTAAACATTTTTTTCAACTTATTTTAACCAGTACAAAATTTTTTTATACTTCTTAAATGTTCATTAAAAGATAGAAAAAGCTTTGCAGAGCTGAATTGATTTTTTCCTTAAAAAACAAAACGCAAAGAGATGCAATTTTTAGACCTCATAAACCAGGCTCCCCCCTTAAAGCCACACTCGAATGAGGGCTAGGTATTTTGTCATTTGCTTTGATAGAGCTGTACTCATAGAGCAAAACATTGTATTGAATCATAAATTTTATCGCATTAGTTTTACAAAATTGATTTATGTGAAAAATTAAGCTTTTGGCACACAGAATCGATTGCTTTTACTACTAAGTAGTAAGTATTCGTAAGTATGTATGTATGTGTGAATGCACATTTGATTATTTAGATGTTCGTATTTATTGCTTGAAAAACGTGTAGGGAGGGAATATTGAAATTAAAGCACTGAATAACGTAACACATTGCACACTCACACCATCAAAGCTTTTAATTACCACAACTGTACGAATCAGCATTTCATTTCCGATGCTGATTATCATTTTAATTATTCCAGAGTTGGCATATAAAAGTGAGCGATCAATCCCAAAAGTTGCGAAATTTCTCACAATGAAGTTGGTACTCTTCTTAACCACTTTTTTCGTTTGCATTTTCATTTGTCAAGCACAGTACGGTGGAGGTGGTGGAGGTGGTGGTGGTGGTGGTAATGGAGGATATGGTTATGGTGGTTATGGACCGAATGGACCTTATGGTGGCGCAGGAGGAAATGGTGGTTTCGGATACTACGGACCTGGTGGTAGCGGCGGCGGCACCAGTGGAAACGGATATAGCTACAGTGGGCCTTATGGGGGCGGCGGTGGTGGGGGATATGCCTAACAAATTTGCCTAACAAAAGGTGATTGTATTCCATACATGAGAATATTGATGCAAACTGTAAATAAAGATATCACGCAAATTATTAGAGATAGCGAGCTATAAATGGCGTTCAATATTTATTTATGCAGGCATCTACCAGGTATGTATGGCACCTATGTACGTATGCATGAGTTTATAAGTTTTTATATACTTGTGGGTATAACTAAAGGTGTTAGGAGTTCACGTTGACGCTAAACTAATAAAAATGTTAATTTATTTGACAATAAATAAAGTTCTAAATTAGTTGCTTCTATTAGTAATTCCAGCGGCGTAGATGAATACTTAGTATAACCCAGTGAATTACAGCTATTGTACGACGATCAGACTAATAGAATTGAGTTAGTTGCATAGTATAAACATAGAGATTATATTTACTGTTTACATTAGGGTACCTCAGCTGATTACTACATTCTCGATTTTCCATAGTCGAAGCTAATATTTGCCAACTCTCTTCATGTGGAAAGCGACCCATTTTGTAGACGTCTAAGCATAAACTAAATTTCTGGTGCATCACAAATGTTTTCTAGCTGCCGAAATCACAAAATTCTATAGTTTGAAATCCAAACGCCCAGTACCACGTACTAAAAGGCAAACAAGTTGGATTTGCTTAGAAAAAATGTTTTTTGATGTTCCTATTGTTAAGCGATTTCAAAACACATGTTTAGTTTAGGCACTCACAGTAAATATGAATATTTATTAGGGCACATCACTCTCCGTACAAAGAAATCGGTACTGTTCAATCGGAATTATAAAATTTGTTATATTTTTAGACCTCGACCAAAGCATTTCGGAAAAATATTAAAATTTCCATAAGCTGGAAATCGCTTAACGATAGGAGCATCAAAAAACTTTCTTACTTTTTTAATTTTCGTTTTAGGGCTTAGTAGTGGACAATGGAAATGCCAGCTCTGAATTTTTGTGACCGTGGCAGTCAGGAAAAAAAAACAACATCCGTGATATACCGGAAATTTAGTTTATGGTTAGACATTTTCAAAATAGGTCACTTTTCGTATGAAAAAGTTGAGAAAAATTAACCCATTGGTGACCATGGTTGTCAAAGAACGACTTTATGGTTTATAAACCCGTACTATCACAGATGTATGATGATTTCGTAGGAAGACTAGAAAAGGCAATTAATATGTTTGTTCCAATAGTGTCTGCAAAAAATCAGTCCAAACCGGCCTGGTACAATTCTAGGCTCATTAATCTTAACAATAAAAAAAACAAAGAATACAATCTATACCGCAAATCTAAAAATAACGCAAAACTTTATGAAGCGTACAATCGTTTGCAAAAAGAATTCGATGTTCTGAACAAATTTTTATATCAGAACTACATTTCTAAAGTAGAGAGTGGTATCAAAGAAAATTGTAAATCTTTTTGGCAGTTCATTAACGGTAAAAAGAAAACCACTTGAATTCCAGAAAAAATTCATTATTTGAGGGAAACGTTGTCGAACATTAAAAAAATTAGTAACCTTTTTGCAGATTTTTTTCGATGTGTTTATGTTCGTCAATCCGACACCGGAATAGAAGATACCTCTTTTAACAGCTCACGAACAAATAAAGGTTTCCAGCTCTTATCTAATGATGTACTCAGGAACCTATCGGCCTTGGCAAATGACCCAAGTCCTGGAGAAGATGGCTTCCCTCCTATATTACTAAAAAACTGTGCTACATCACTAGCAAAACCATTAACGATTATCTTCAATAAATTACTAGCTTCTGGTGAGTTTTTACATAATTGGAAAAAATCGTTTATCATACTGATACATAAGCCTGGAAGCAAGTCGGAAGTCCAAAATTATCGCCCTATCTGCAAAATCTCTTGCATACCTCAACTCTTTGAAAAGCTAGTTTATGATTTGATTTTCTTCCAAATTTCAAATCTCATATCGCCTAATCAGCACGGCTTTGTTAAGAGTAGATCTACTGTTACGAATTTAGGGTTATTTACAAATTATGTCTTAAACCAATTTGAAATAGGCCAACAATGCGATGTCATATTCACCATACTTAAAAAGCTGGGTTCATTTGGTCTTCATCCGAGCTTACTCAAGTGAATTGCATCTTATCTAAGAGATAGAACTCAATACGTTCGTATAAATAACATAAAATCTGATGCCATCAAAGTTACCTCAGGCGTACCTAAAGGTAGCCATCTAGGGCCACTATTGTTCTTAATGTTTGTTAATGATATTCCAGACGTTTTTGAGACATCACGTTGTCTGATGTATGCAGATGACCTGAAAATTTACAGTCGGGTAGAGAACGTAACTGACTGCATAAGACTTCACGAAGACTTAACAAGATTGGAAGCTTGGTGTGATGATAACTCCTTACCTCTTAATGCTGGTAAACGCCAGCACATGTCATTCGGTAGACGAAAAGTTACGATTGATTTCGATTACAAGTTGGGCACTACCACCCTCACAAAAATTTATGAAAAGAAAGACTTGGGGGACATATTTACATCGAAAATGTCGTTTTTCAAACATATAGACTTTATGATTGCCAAGTCTAGATCTATGCTTGGCTTTGTAATAAGGAATTCAAGGGAGTTCCAGGATATTTCTACGCTGAAAAATTTATATTTTTCTCTTGTGAGATCAAACCTCGAATATTGCAGCATCATTTGGGATCCATTCTATATGGGTTCATCTTTAAGAATTGAGAAGGTTCAAAAACGTTTCACTAGATTTGTTATTCATTCACTTCGTTGGCCTTGCAGTTTGCCTGCATATAAAAGTAGATGTCTTTTGTTAGCATTGCCAACTTTAGAAAAGCGGAGAAAAACTTCATCGGTAATGTTTATAAGGGACATAGTTGCGAATCATATCAAATGTCAGTTCTTGCTGGAGCTAATACTCTTTAATTGCCCCACTCGTAACCTAAGACTCAGCAATATGTTCCATTTACCTTATCACAAGACCAATTTTAGTCGAAATGAACCGCTTGCACGTTGTATAAGACAGTCTAACCAATTATGCAAATATATTGGATATATTCTCTAACTCACGAGAGACTTTCAAATCAAAACTTAATCTGGAGATACACTTTTTGAATTGTGACTAATTTGTCTCACAGTATTGTTTACCATATATTATATTTAAGCATTAGTATTAGTAATATATTTAAGTTATACTTTAATTGATGAAATTAATAAATAAATAAATAAATAAATTTTTCATTTATTGCAATAAATTTTTAGTAATGAAATTTCCTAGCACAATCATTGCATTGGTATGTGTTGTGTACTCAAAAAATGTTTTTATAAGAGTCGAGCTTGTATGCAAGGTGGTATACCAAGATAACTAAATGCATGTCATAATTTTTAAATTTTTTGTTATTGGTTCAGTTTAGATATCGTTCCTGTGCAGTGAACATCGCTTTCTTCTAAATTTTTGTCTATAATGTATTGTAATACTCTTTCTGTTACCTAATGCATATTATTTGATGCCCTATTTATGTTAGCTCGCGGCCGCCGTAGCCGAATGGGTTGGTGCGTGATTACTATTCGGAATTCACAGAGCGAACGTAGGTTTGAATCTCGGTGAAACACCTAAATGAAGAAAAAAACAAACACAGCGGTCGCCCCTCGGCAGGCAATGGCAAACCTCCGAGTGCATTTCTGCCATGAAAAAGCTCCTCATAAAAATATCTGCCGTTCGGAGTCGGCTTGAAACTGTAGGCCCCTCCATTTGTGGAACAACATCAAGACGCACACCACAAATAGGACGAGGAGATCGGCCAAACACCCAAACAGGGTGTGCGTGCCATTTATATATATATATATATATATATATATATTCTATATTTATACTTATATATATATATATTTATATATATGGGGCATTCTTTCTGAACGTGAGACCCCCTGCCCCCAGAATAGATTTTGACGAAAAGAGGTCTATGAGGGCTTAAAATGTAGGTAATTATGTTTACTTTCGAAAGCAAAGTGGCACTTCTTGAAATTCAAAATGGCGGATCCTTCCTTCCTTATACTCCACAATCTTGCTCACAAGAAAATTTTGCTTGCGCAATTTAAGGAAGATCGTGTTCTACGACTTATACAACCTTTAGAGCCAATTTAAAGACTTAATTAAATGACTTTTCAATTATTGACAGCAATAGTGACACCTGTCATTTAATTAAGTCTTTAAATTGGCTAAATGATTTTAAGCCCTCATAGACCTCTTTTCGTCAAAATCTATTCTGGGGGCAGGGGGTCTCACGTTCAGAAAGAATGCCCCATATATATACAGGGTGGGCCATATAGCGTTTGCTTTTTGAACCACCTATTTTTTTGAGAATGGTAACACAAATGACATGTCAAATATGTTCGTAATTTACTTAAAGGTTTGACATTTACGAAATGGGACGCTATACGCTTGAACAAAATTGGGAAATATTGAAAACCTATTTCCAAAGTGGTGAGTCTTCTTCTTCTTCCGCGGTTACAGTAAATGGCGAGCATTACCGTGACATGCTCAACGAGTTTTTGCTTCCAAAAATTGAAGAGGATGACATGGACGACATTTGGTTTCAACAGGACGGTGCAACTTATCACACTGCCAATGTTACACTCGAACTTTTGGCTACCGTTTTTTAAAACCGAATAATCAGCCGAAATTCCAAAATCAATTGGCCGCCTCGGAGCAGTGATTTAAGCCCGTTGAACTATTTTTTGTGGGGAGCCGTTAAGGACAAATCCTATGCGAACCATCCAGAGACGATTGATGCTTTAAAACACGAAATCGAAGTTGCCATTCATGAAATTGGACCCCAAACAATCGAAAATGCGCTTAAAAATTGGGTTGATCGAATGGCCTACTGTGAAGCCAGTCATTTGAACGATATTATTTTTCATACATAAATGACAATGTTCAATCTTCAAAATAAAGAAAAAAGTTTGAAAAAATATTTATTGGTTTTTTTTTTTATAGCCGATTCAAAAGGCAAATTTTACATGGCCCACCCTATATATGTATATTAAAAATCGATGAGTTGATGCCAGAAATAAAACTTATAAAATTTTTATTTTTCATTTTTATTACTTATACGTTTTTTTATTGTCAAACAAATCGAAATCGTTCATATTTTCGAGGACAGAGGGTACATTACCTTTGCGTGTGTATTAGGGCGGGTCGATTTAAAAATCGCTCATTGCTCTGTGAAAATCGTATTCTAGGGATCAAAATAAGAAACTTTGCCGAAGGAACCATACCTCTAAAACGAATTCTGATGTCCCCCAATTTGGGTCGAACGAAAAATCCCACTTTGACTTAGAGTGCTCCAATCGAGTCCAAATGTATGACCGACCCCCACTAACTTTGGGCGGCCGATCCACCCATGCCAGTGGCACACCCCCTGGAACTCCCCTGGGGGGTTCCCCTTACAATCATTTCAAAATATCACCATTTTCGGTCTTTACATAAGAAAAGAAACTAAAAAGTTTCTTATTTTGATCCCTAGAATATGGTTTTCACTGAGCAATGGGCGATTTTTTTGCCTCCCCACAAGTCCACCCGGCCTAGTGTGTATATTCTGGTAGAAATTCATTACTGAAAGTTTATATTAACTGCAAAATTTTGCCTGTTTCTTTGGAATATTTTCATTTGAAATTCATGTATGTATGTATTAATTAGTAAATTTATTGTTAAATGCGACTCTAAAAAGCACTCTGTGTTATATGCGCAAATACATGCATACATATTAATATATTAATTTTGTTTATATAGAGGCATTTGCATTTGCAATAAGGCGCATCGAAGCTGCTGGTACAATTCCAAGAATTCATATCGATTGAAAATTGTTCAGCACTTCGCATTGTGTAAAATAAGTAAAGTAAAAAGTCGTGCAGAAACTGATCCATATTGGTTGATTGCTTGGATAAAGTTCGCATGCTTCAGTAACCATCCCACAAAATATTTACTAAACCAATGTGCATTTATTTACCCCGGGGTGGCATGGAGGTAGAAGGCAAAACAAAATTAAAAACTCAACGCCTATAAAACATCTACGCGAAACGTTCAATGTTTACTCGTCGTTCGGATTCAGCTGAACGCAGAGCTTTGCTTTTGTATTAAAAACGTGTTGGAAGATGCGAAGCGCGAGTGTCAAGTGGTTGGCGGCGTCCGCTGCGCTCGTTTTAGCGATTGTCGTTTGCTGCGATCTTGCGAACGGTAATACACAATGCAAATTTACAAAACATAATTTCCATATTAATTACTTTTAATTACCTTGTGTTGTATTTTAATTGCAGCTCAAAATGGAGCAGCAGTGGCTTATGAATTGCCTGATTTAGGGCCAGTAGGGCCGCCACGAGCTAAACGGTCGCCGTTAGGAGGTGGAGGTGGCGGCGGTGGTGGACCATATGGCCAACCGGGCCTACCTGGTGGCAATGGGTATGGCGGCGCTGGGGGCTATGGTGGTGCTGGAGGTTATGGTGGCAATGGTGGTGCTGGCGGCTTTGGTGGTGGTCCCGGGCAACCGGGTCAGCCAGGTGGTGGGCCTTATGGTGGCGCCGGTGGTCTGGGAGG
This sequence comes from Anastrepha ludens, assembly GCF_028408465.1. Classification (NCBI taxonomy): domain Eukaryota; kingdom Metazoa; phylum Arthropoda; class Insecta; order Diptera; family Tephritidae; genus Anastrepha; species Anastrepha ludens. Next base: position 107,392,946 of record NC_071499.1, read on the forward strand.
TGGTTATGGTGGTGGCGGGGGCGGTTATAGTGGTGGCGAAGGCGGTTATGGTGGCTATGGCGGTGGGGCCGGACAGCCCGGACAACCCGGTTATGGTGGCTATGGTGGAGCTGGTGGTCCTGGTGGCGGTGTTGGCGGCGGTGCCGGTGGTTATGGTGGTTACGGCGGCGGACCTGGCCAACCTGGACAGCCTGGCGGTTATGGTGGGGGCGGAGGTGGCGGCGGAGGATAAAACCGTCTTAGGTTTATTTTCCATGCAAATAAAAGGCAATTGAAAATATAAAACTTGATTTTTTTTATTAGTTATGAGTCAGCTTTTTTAGAATATGCAACTGGTTATTAGTGTTAATTAAATAGGCGGGATATGTAAAGGGTATTTCAAAAGGGACGCAAAATATATTTGTATTTTCATACAAGCCCATCTTTAAATTTGTCTACTATTCGGCGATACGAACAACCTTCAAGGTTACAGTTTTATCTCGGCGAAGTCAACAGCTGGTAGCGTTTGAGGAGTCTCTATCGCAATTTTGTATACCGAGCGCTTACTCAAATTTTCGGCTGTAATAATTTTCTTTCGATGCGGACTGTGCATGCGTTGATGAACTCAATTCTAAATGCTCCCGTAGTTGTGAGAAAACGCAGCTGTCGAAGTACCGAAAGCATAACAGCTCCTCTAATACGATGTTGGGACCGAAAATGACAAAAAATGAAAAGGTGTTTTGTGAGTTGTGGGTTTAAGGCTGTTCGTACTAGCCATAAGTGTTTTCGTGGACATAGCTAACAGTATTTTAAACATTTTTAATCCAAAGAGAAAATTAAAATGGTAAATAACTTAAATTAATATAATTGAAATGAGTGATGACAATGGTGATACAGCAAAAGCGCCTGAAAGAGGAGGATCGTCCACACAAATCAACAGCTCTGTATTAGCTGGTCTCGAGATCGAGTTGTTACCTGTAAAAATGTAATATAATCTTACATATACATATATCCATTTCTGGAACAACATCAAGGCGCAAGTCAGAAATAGGAGGAGAACAGAAATGTATGTGTCAACGATTTATGTTTTACTTATTTTTTTTTATATGTATCAGAGTTCGGTATGTTTATTAATAAAAAATACTTCCACATTATTCGAAAACGAAAGAAAAAACATACTTGTATTTATTTTATTTATTTATTTGCATGTTTTAAAATCTGCCGTTCCTCTCCTCAATGATATGCCCGTTTTTGTGGAACCCGCTCAAAATAATCAATTTTCGATTGCCGTATCTCGAGCAGAAGAATTTTCTAGATTTCACTTTACACAAAGTGTTCTACATTGTCTTTTCTGATATTTATTAGCTGACAATCAGAAATTTCAATGCAAGTCTAGATATGACAAAATATGCGACCATTTTGATAAATCTATCGGAAGAGTTAGCTCAGAGACAGACTTGAAGGAGTTGGGCGTAAGCTTTCAAGTAGCTTGCAGCGAAAACTATTTTTTTTGGAGGTTTTGCAAGGGCAAAAACAGGAATTTTCAATCGAAAACTACATCTTTTCACAAAAACATATTTTCAATGTCTGTCCGAACATGGTATGAATCCATATTAATCCGAATTTTGCGTGAAATACCAAATTTGCGTGGAAAATTAAGCCTCTTGATCATTTAAAGAGGCCAGCTTGCTCTGATTGGACACTGAAAAATGTGTGTTATATCTCTATTGAGACATCCTATGTAAATAAATGCTTACAAATGCATTTATTATAAATTGTGCATCGTAACGTAGTAAATAAATGTTTTATTTATTTTATTCTTATTCCAACTCTCAGCAAGCTGAGCGCATTTACTACTTAATATTCCACATAGCAGCTTATTTTCACGAATTGATTTTTTCTATTACAAAACTGGCATAAATTACACAGGCCGACAAAATTTAACCAACATTCAGACCCAGAAACCAGACTATATATTTCCGAAGGTTTATGATGCGCTGAATCCAAATCTGGCCTCAGAATTGCTCTATTAGTTTGAGTTTTCGAGATATCCTAACCTAAAAGTGCAAAAAACACCATTTTTGCCCATATTTGAGGTTATGTAGCCTTGCAGATGTTTTCTTTCACCAAAATTAAAGGATGGCATCTTTTTCAAATGGCGTTTTGTTTGCTCAAATATCATTTTTTTTCGCAGAGATATCGCATTTTGAAATTTTCATGTTTCGAAATTTTCCTACACCTGAAAATCGATTAAGATAACATAGACATGATATATTCGATTATATGGGCAAAAATGGGGTTTTTTGCACTTTTAGGTTAGGATATCTCGAAAACCCAAACTAATAAATTAATTTTAGTTATCAATCCGAATTTTGCATGGACAGAGAAGCAGATATTAGTTTAAATTATTTCGGATACTTTTCCTTGTAGACTAGTGTTATGGGTGTGCTAACTGAATTGCATACCTTAACCCTCCATTGGGCACCAGGGTCTGGCCAGACTAGCTTTTTCGACTTTGGACGTGAATTTAACCTATTTTTATTATAGCTAACGACTTGAGATTCCAGGTAGCTTCCTAAAATTTAATTTCCATCGATTTCTGGTTATATCCTTTCAAAAAGGATCCTCGAACAGGACGAAAAAAGGCCAGACCCGAGTGACCAACCAAGGGTTTTACAAAGATGTCCAAGGGGGGTTAGAGTATATAGCGAGTGTTTTTTATAGGAGCGGCGAACTTTAAATTGGCCAAACTGTTTTCTATGACAACCGAATTCACAGTTCTTTATATAATTCAGAAATTAATGTTGTTTTAGGAGAAAAGTGTAAGCTCGTTCATATTATTCTACTAACTGTTTTTTTTTTTAATTTTTAGAGAAAGTGACAGCTGTCAGCAAGGGCTGGGCTACATATCCTCTTCAAGATTAAACCATCCTGAGCTATTGACAAAGCGTAAAAGGTTGTTGATACCTAAAGTATATAGATTATCTATATTCAATAAGAAGTAGGATCTTAAATATAGGTTCCTGCTTCTGGCTAGAGCCGGCCATGTACAAAAAAGGTGTTGAGTTGTTTCCAACTCTTCCTCATTCTTACAGCTACGGCAAAAATCATGCATGTAAACGCCTAATCTCCTTACGTGATTTTCTATGAGACAATGTCCTGTGAGGTCCTAATTTGAAGTTTACTCATACTCTACCATATTTGATTTACAGAATTGATTAGTGCGTCCATAACAAGAAGCTTTCAAGTTGGGTGTCACTTTTTGGGAAATTCCTTCTTTTTTTTTAGAGAATATCACAGTTCATTTGACAGTTCTCAACTATCAAAATTTCAATTTTATAGTATTCGCGATGGGCCCGTTCTAAGGCCTAAGGGATCTAACTTTCGAGAAGATTCTTTTTATTTTAAGAAAAAAACTACAGTTCACTGATGGACAGCTGCCACGTTTCATTTTATTTTTAAAGAAAGTAGTAATTGATTTGTCAACGGTAAAGTGTCAAAACACAAATTTTATGCGACATTTGAATTCAATATGACGAAAATTTTAAACTTTCATAATTCCTTACACACCCATGCAGTTTTTTTAGATGGAAAACATGGTCCATATCAGAAAAAGAAAAGTGGTTTTTTCACGGCAAAATTATACCAATAACGAAAGAATATAATTACTTGGGTGTAAAGCTAACATCAAAACTCAGTTTCAAGCAACATATAGAAAATAGAAATGTTCTAGCGGAAAATAGCATAAATGCAACTTGGCGCACATTTCTTAGCAAAAATAAAATTAAGTTGTCGGCAAAATGGAAACTGTTTTTAGCGGTGACTAGAGCAATCCAGAGTTATGCTGCTCAGGTATGGGGAAACTCATTGTTTGAAGAAGTAGACAAAATTCAACTTTATATTTTAAAAAGGGTACTTCATCTCCCGAGTAATACGCCATCTTATTGCATTCTCTTGGAGACAAGTGTTCCAAGTTTTCATTTGTATACACTGCAGCTTCATTTAAAATATATATTCAAAACGTTATTTGAATATGATGATAATAGCTTGCCTCATATACTATCAAAAAAGATTTTAGAAAAACAGATATTTGGGTTGAAGAAATTAGTAATCTAGCACAAAAGTTAAATATAACATGTAACTTGAGCACTTCAAATAAAAGAGAGTGGAATAGAAATATAATTTCAATAATAGAAAATCTTCATGATTCGAATATTCGAACTTTATGGGAAAGGGCACACCAAAGCACCCGATTATATAAGGAATTAGACCATAACAACACCAGAAGCTATTTTAACGATAATACTGGAATCTATAAAATTATGTGGATTATGAAAGCCAGATGTGATTTAATATACCTGGGAAGCCAAAGGGATTTAAATTGCACTTTATGTAACTTAAATGAATTAGAAGACATCACACATTTCTTAGGAAAAATGCCCGATACTTAAAAGAATTCGTCAGGGATTTTTTGGAAAATATAGTTTAAACCGATATGAAATCATAAAAATTTTAAATGGTATTGGCCCTTCTGGATATAATAACTTATTTAAGTTCATCACTGATGCTACAGAATATAGAAAATTAATTTTAAGCGAATTCAATACATAGTACCATAGTAACATATGTAATATAAAATGTAAGATTTTGTTTTTTTTTTTCGACAACCGACTTAGTGTCACTAAATAAATAAAAAATAATAATAATAAAACATGGTCCATCGGAATACTCTGCGCTAATAAACCAGAAACGATTGAGCACTTGGAAGTTAACTTTCGACGCGTTATTCCCGGAATAAAGTCTGATTACTCATTTGCCGCCAAGAGCGGCCTGACTGTGGCACTTCTACTTCTACTAGTCCCATCCATGTGTTCGATGGTATGCCACATCTGTGACTTCCTTGCTGGTTCTAGTCTAAGGCTGCTTTGTTAATAGAGTGGGGCAATCCATTACCACTTCCGACGCCTAATTTCGAGGTGAACAGGTGTTTGTTCTGTCAGTGCCCAGATATTGGTGTTGGAGATAGTGTTAGGCGAAATCATTAATGCCCAAAAAAATCCTGTAAATTGAATTAAATTAAAATATCTGCGTGTTTTATTTCCATTTAAAGGCCTGCGCCTCTAAAAAACACACCCTCTAAGTAAAATCAAAAGTACCCACAAATAAAAGCCCTACGACAGTAGCTCTCACGATATTCTGTTTCTTACATAAATTATTTATTAGTTTTTTATTTATATATTTTTAATTCCAGTAGAATTAGCTGCTGCTCAAGTGAAAAATGATTTAATAATATCTTACATCTGTTTGACATCGAAAATGTCTGTGTGACTACATGACACAGGCACGCATCAAAACTTCTCAGTCTAACTCTCGGCCTTACTGTCAGAATCAATGGTCCGAATCAAGTCAAATCTGTTAGTAAAATAAAAGAATTATTATTTGGCGATCGCCATTTGTATACAAAAACAGTTGTGTACAGCCTCTGTGAAAATTGCCATTCATAAAATAAAGGGTGATTTTTTTAAGAGCTATAGGAAAGTTTTTCAACACATGTCAAATTCAGAAAACTGCATGAAATTTTTATTTAAATCGATAGTACAGTACATATAATTTAATTTTTGAAGATTACTTTATGCAAATGTTGACCGCGACTGCGCTTCAAATGGTCCATCCGCTTAATCCAATTTTGGCATACTCTTTCCAATGTTTCGGCCGGTATCTCACATACATATAAATGCTTTAATGTTGTCTTCCAAAGCGTTAATTGAAGCAGGCTTGTCTGAACAGACATGAACTTTAACATAGCCCCACAAAAAATAATCTAAAGGCGTTATATCGCACGATCTGGGTGGCCAATTGACAGGTCCCAAACGTGAAATAAAATGTTCATCGGGTGGGGGGTCATTTTTCCCAAAATCACTTTCCCAAAAAAATTTTTTCCCAAATTTTTTTTTCCCAAAAAATAATTTTCCCAATATTTTTTTTCCCAAAAATATTTTTTCCCGCTTTATTGTTTTTTCCCGAATGCATGTTTTCCCAAAATAACTTTTTTCCAATAGATAGCTTTCCCGAACAAATACTACTGAAATTAATTTTTATTATTCTACTATTTCACATTTTTCGACGATTCCGACAATATGAGTGTATATAATAATCAAAAATCTTATACTTAAGTAATCGAAAAAGATTCGAAAAAGTTTTTCAATATACATTTTTCAATTCGGATAAAAAGACAAGGTAACGAATGTATCCAACTTCACTCATATAAACAAGTTTTTTCACGTCATTCTTTTCGTGTCAAAATTTCATGAGCCAAAATTTGCTGCCTAAAGTCAAAATTTCTAATTATGGCGGAATTAATTGAATGCAAAAAATCATTTCTTTTCAAATAATAAAAAATGTACTCGCCCATTCATTGCAAATGTATATGCGATATTTTACAGACGAACGATATTTTGGGAAAAATATTTTATGGGAAAATTTATTGGGAAATTTTTAGTTTGGGAAAAATGGCATTGGGAAAATTATTTTTTGGGAAAAAAAAATTTGGGAAAAAATTTTTTTGGGAAAGTGATTTTGGGAAAATTGTACCCCAATCGTTCATCGAACTCGCCTCTCAACAAGTCCATTGCTACGCGTGCTGTGTGGCATATGGCACCGTCTTGCTGAAACCACATGTCATGCAAGTCAAGCTCTTGCATTTTGGGCAAAAAAAAGTTGGATATCATTTCACGGTAGCGCTCACCATTCACAGTTACGTTACGATTCGCAGCATCTTTGAAGATGTACGGTCCAATGATACCTCCAGCCCATAAACCGCACCAAACTGTGAACTTTTCTGGATACATTGGTAGCTCTCGCAATTCTTCCGGCTGATCTTCACTCCAAAATCGACAATTCTGCTTATTTACGTATCCATTGATCCAAAAATGAGCTTCGTCGCTGAACACAATTTTTCGATAAAAAAGTGGATCTTCGGCCAACTTTCCCAGAGCCCATTCACCAAAAATTCTGCGTTGCGGTAGGTCGTTGGGCTTCAATTCTTGCACTAGCTGTATTTTGAAAGGCTTCACACCTAAATCCTTTCGCAAAATTTTCCACGTTGTTGAGTAACAGAGTCCCAATTGCTGCGAACGGCGACGAATCGATAACACAGTCCTGCGAGAGTGAGTTTCTAGAATGGCTGTACTTGTTTCTTGTAGTTTTTTATGCGCTGAAAACGAATCTGACCTTCAAAATGCTACATCACGTCAGGATTTTTGGTAAATGAAGCCTAAAAGGTCAAAAAATGGCCATTTTAGCCATTTTTGATAATTTTTTTTGGGATAGAAAATTTTTTTTCCAATAGACGCCAATAGACGTTATACCCAACGTATACGTAACTGAAACTGTTAATTTCAAAATGTCATAACTTTTTTTTTAAAAATCGTACAATAATTTTAAAAAATGGGTTTTAAAGCTAAAGAGTTGTAGTATGCGACCTTTTCGTCGAAAATTGAAAAAAAAAAATTTTCTATCCCAAAAAAAATTATCAAAAATGGCTAAAATGGCCATTTTTTGACCTTTTAGGCTTCATTTACCAAAAATCCTGACGTGATGTAGCATTTTGAAGGTCAGATTCGTTTTCAGCGCATAAAAAACTACAAGAAACAAGTACAGCCATTCTAGAAACTGAAAGAAGTTAAATTTCGCAGGCCTGTGTAATTGATGGTCATCATTAACACTGGCCGATACAGCTGCGATATTTTCTTCAGTTCGCACTCTACGTAAGCGTGTTGGTGGTTTGATGTCCAATAATGTAAATTTGGTTCTAAATTTAGTCACAATAGCTCGAATAGCCGCTTCAGTGGGTCGATTAAACTGACCATAAAATGGAAGAAGCGCGCGATAAACTTTCTTAACAGAGCACGCATCTTTATAATAAAATTCAATAATTTGCAAGCGTTGTTCGTTTGTAAGACGATTCATGGTTAAATTATAGACCAAACTGAAGATGTTTGACAGTGAAACAAAACACGAAACGTGCATCAGCTGTTTAAACCAACTGTTTAAAAAGAGAATAGCTAAAAAATCACCCGTTTCAGTGTTTTTCATTATACGCGTTATTTGCAATTGCAGTTCATCAAAGACTCTCATCATTGCTGGAGTTGATAAACCACCTTCGGTGCGCTGATTGACGCATGAAAACTCTTCCTCCCCCATATAGTATGTCTTACACCTTGAGTGCACCTTTTGTTAGATATATCCTACCAGGTTGTCCCTATAGGTTCTCCCACATAGGTGAAACAATACGCAAGACCGGCAACAAAAAAAATTATCAAAAATGAAAGCAAATATTAAGTCACTTCAACGAGTAATTTATTGTATCAAAATTCATTGGGCTACAAAACTGCATACTCGTATTCTTTTAAATTAGAAAGATTGAAATTTTGACGACAATTTTTTTATATTTATTTATTGTATTCTTGTGAGTTTTGTACAAAGTTTAAAGGTTAGATATACCTGTGGGCAAAAAGTAAGGTTGTAAAATGAAAAATCTTTACTTATTCTTGTAAATCAATTTCATCCCCTTCAAAATAATCCCCTCTCGATGAAATACACTTATGCCAACGATTTTTCCAATCCCCGAACCCTGCCATAGTCCATTTCCGGTATAGCCATCAGAACCTTCTTCGATTCAGCTTTTATCTCCTCAATCGACTCGAAACGCGTTCCCCGGAGTGGTCTCTTGAGTTTTGGGAATAGCCAGAAGTCACACGGAGCCAAATCAGGCGAATACGGTGGTTGCGGAACGATATGCGTGGAATTTTTGGCGAAATGGTCACGAAGAACGAGTGCAGTGTGAGACGGTGCATTATCGTGATGCAAAAACCAAGAGTTGTTGGCCCATAATTCTGGTCTTTTTAGACGAACTGCTTCACGTAAATGACGCATAACGCTCAAATAATATTCCTTATTAACAATTTGGCCAGGTGGAAGTAATTCATAGTGCACCACACCACGAAAATCGAAAAAAACTGTCATCATGACCTTTTTTTGAACGACTTTGACGTGCTCTTTTCGGTCTGGCCTCGTCTTTAGCACGATATTCGCTTGATTGGTCGGTTGTTTCAGGGTCGTAAGCCTAAATCCAAGTCTCATCTCCCGTAATGATGCATTTGAGCTTGTCCTGATAGTCTGAAAGCATTGTTTCACACACATCAACGCGACGACTTTTTTCCAAAAAATTTAGAGTTTTCGGTACCAAACGAGATTTGACTTTTCGTAGGCCCAAGTGGTCTTTCAAACTGGTTTTCACAGATCCTTCTGATATTCCGATCATATCAGTAAGGTCTTTAACAGTCAACCGACGATTTTTGAGCACTAACTCCTTCACTTTATTGACCTATTGGTCATCTGTTGACGTCGATGGTCGTGCGGAGCGCTCCGAGTCATCAACACGTTCTCGACCCTCTTTGAAGTCTTTGTACCACTTATAAACATTTTTCAGCGACTTGGTCGAAAATTCATTCCGCAAACAAAATTTGATGGCTCTTCTCTGCTCAATCAAATCAGACATTGTAAAAATCGAAAAATGCACTCTTGGTCGTTTGGTAAACACAAGCGTAAATATATTACTGATAATGACATTCACATGAAAGTTGACCCAAATGTTATTAACAGTGCTGCCAACTCATGAAAAAAATAGCTAGAGCGAAATTTTAGTCCCGCGAAGTTTGACAAATAAATTCACCTTACTTTTTGCCCACAGTATATTAGATATATAATATGTATACAGGCACATTATGAAGGGTCCTTCAAAAATGATGCCTAGCTGTCAGTAGTGAATAATTCCTAGACAGTAACTGTTTTTATGTCATCTTTGATATTTGTCAAGTATACAAATGCACAGTTTTACACGATAGAACAACGCGTTAAAGTTATTGAAACTTATGATGAAAATGGGCGATCTTTAAGAACAAAATATTGCAATGTTTGAACTTTTTTTGGTGGAAATAGTGAATGAATGAGTCAACAACAAAAAAATTGGAGAAAAAATTTCAAGTAACTGGGTCTGTCGAGTGTAGAAAAAGGATTGGCAGACCAAAAACTGACACTGAACCTTCTGTTGTGAGTATTGCTGCTGCAGCGCACAATGTTGCTGACAAACATTCAACATCGACATTTCGATGCACTTGCATCTTTTGCAAAATTTAACTAACACAAGAATTGAGTCCACTAGAAATTTCGTGACTTGGCTGGCTGACGTGATGCTTGCTTCTGACGCAAAATCATTTTTAGTGATGAGGTCAGCAAACAAAATTTCTGGGTAGAAGAAAAATTATTACATTCACTTAAGTCTAATGTTTGGTGTAGTTTTTGGAATGATTGGCTAGTTTTTCTTCGAAGATGAAAATGTAAGAGCTGTTACAGCCAACGGGCATCGCAATAGACACTAACTGAACATTTTTTATGACCTGAGCTTGAAGGAATAGACAGAGACTATATTTAGTTTCAATAGGATGGGGCCAGAAGTCACACAACATGGGAAAACATTGCGTTTTTGCAATCTAAGTTTCCAGATCGATTAATTTCACGTAATGGGGAAAAACTGGCCTAGAGTCTTTGAAAATTTTAATTCTCGTAAGACAGTCTGTAGACGTGCTCATAGGCGTGGACATTTAAATGATGCAATTTTTAAGATATAATTGTTAACAGTCGTATTTAGAATAAAAGTAGTGAAACCTGAAATAATCTAAATTTGTACGTGTTTTATTTTAAACCAACATCTAGACACGTCTTTTGAGAGATCCTTTATATAATTTAAACACTTCGCCTCTTATTATTATTACGGGGAAATTTAGAACTATGCAAGAACAGGAGAGATCTATTGTGACCCCTTTGTCCTATTTTATTTAGTTTCATTTTCTCCACAAGTAAAATAAGTTTACCCAGTTGTTTTTGCCGCATATGTATCAGTGGTGGTCGCAATTCTAGAGAGAACAAGTTAGTTTGGCCTAAGACGGGATCCGCCCATATATTATATTATAAAGTTCTGGTTTATCTTGGAGGCTTTAGGCATTTCTTCCCAGGTCTTTTTATTGCCCAATTCAGTCTTGAAGCGGTTAAAAACACTTAACCCCGCCTCTGTCCACGGTTCTTGTCTTCCCAGTCTCCTTTGTTAATTCCCTTTAAGTGTGCTTTGGTGCGCCCCAAAAAGGTACTGGTTCATATAATTTTAAATTAGCGCCTGATTTCTCTTGGCAGTTCGCCTGTTCGTTGCCATCATAGCCTTTATGTCTAGGTACCCAGCCGAACAAACTGTAGTCATTACTCCCACGGTATTAAGGAAGTGAATCATTTCTCAACGAGTTTGGATGTTATTGTAATTTGTTATTATTATTTAAATTTATTTTTATTGTGAAACTATAGTGCACATAAGACTGCGCCAGTATCTGGCTAATGCGCTTCGAAATTTAGCCTCTTCGAAATACTGTGGGATAACCGCCCATTAGCTATAGCCCTAATTTAAAAATCGAACCAAAGACATCGGCCCGACCAGTCCTGCTATTACCTGTGGTATAACACTTCCGATTCAGGTTCAGTGTATGGGCAGCCTGCCTTCCGATCTTTAATAATATTATTATCTACAAAAAAGTATTTTACAAAATTTTCGTAACTTTCGGAGTTCACGAGATAAACGCAAAAACCAGTTGCACCCTTATTTCTAAGATGGTGGCCGCGGGACACAACCCGACCCCGAAAACTCAAATTTAAGTTCACGGTGATGGCTTTTACATAATAAAACCATAAACTCGCATACTCCTAAAATTACTTACTTGGTTGTTTTTTTTTTTGTCTCTTTTGACAGGACTATTATTAACGTTCTTGCTTTTCTTTTGCTGAACACTTGTTGTATGCTGATGATCTTAAAATATTTGCGGTGATTAACAGTGTAAGGGACTCTGAAAAGTTGCAAACCGACTTGCACAATGTCCGGAACTGGTGCTATTTAAACCGTTTGTCACTAAATATTAGCAAATGCTTTCACGTAAAATATGCTAAATCAAACAATACTTTGCATACTTCGTATAGTATTGCTGCCTTAACTTTGCAATCCGTTGAGGAAATTAAAGACTTAGGCGTTATTTTCTACTCTAAGCTGAATTTCACCAGCCATGCTAACCACGTCATTAGACGATCATATGCGATGCTATCATTCGTACGCCGAAATTGTTCTGCATTTACCAACCCACACACTCTCAAAACATTGTATTGTGCTTTTGTTAGATCAAGATTAGAGTATGCCGCTGTTATTTGGGGACCGTACCAAATAGGTCTGTCTAATCGGATTGAGAGAGTTCAGAAAGTCTTTCTTCGTTTTGCGCTCCGATCTTTAAACTTTTCTGAACCTGTACCATCGTACCGCTCTCGATGTTTGTTGATTGACTTAAAACCACTTGATAGCAGACGATCTATTCTATCGTGCTCATTTATTATTCATATCATTTCTGGATCTATTGATTGTCCTTCCCTTTTAAGTAAAATTCAATTTAATATACCTAATATGAGGCTCCGACAGTACGAAACCTTTAAAATTGGCTTCTCAAGAACCAACTATGGGGTGAATGCTCCGACTCCAGGGGAATGTGCAGATTTAAATATGTTTTTCAATTGTTCTGGTGCTGATTTTACATGGCCGTATGGCATCTTAGTCAATCATCTTAAATCGTTCTTTTCTTAGTAACTACGAAAATATTGTACATTAGCTTAATACACTGCTGGTCTTAGGTTAGACGCACCATCATTTTTTTTAAACAAAATCAATTATTTATTATCATGCTTGTTCTAATTGTCCAAAATGCTTTTCTTATCAAAGTGCGAATCTTGTTCGAAAAAAATGCTGACAGCTGGTTAATTTGCGAAAAAATAACTGTACATTCAGGGATTATAGAAATTTCTATGGCAATCACACGTGTTTTCGGTTGGTCATTGAATTAGACGCAGCTTAAATTTCTTCGTATTGCGTGGACAAGTGTAAACTTTCGTATTGAAAAAATATGAAAAATAAACACATAAAGTGTTTTCGAGCTGCATTTGAAGAAAAAAATGGGAATGAAAAGATGCTGTTATGAGCTTATTGAAACGTCAAAAAGTAGACTTTCTTCACTCGCAAAGACTGTCCAATCGGATCATTGCCAAACAAATAAATCGCAGCTCCAGAACTGTTGACAGATATTTGAAGGATCCAGAGGCATATGGAAATAACTTCAAAGGGGTAAAAAAGGCACTATCAAAACGAGCAGTACGCCAAATTGTTAGAATTGCTTCGAATTCGACTAAATCTGCTGCTAAGATCAAGGAATTGGCCGGAGTAAAAGCAAGCCTATCAACTGTTCAATGTACGATCAGAAATGCAGAACACCTGAAGCGTCTAAAAATCAAGAAAAAACCGCATGTGAATGCAATTGCAAAGAAACCCGGCTTCAAGACGCGAAAGAATACATGACGTGGACTGTCCAATCTGACACTCGACTGATGAAAAACGTTTTAATTTAGATGGCCCTGATGGGTTTCAATATTATTATCACGATTTGCGGAAAGATGAGCTATGTTTAAGTCGCCACCATAGCCGAGAAGGGGGAATAATGGTGTGGGGTGCTATCACGTTTTATGGAACAATTGGCTTGATTTTTATCGATCAAAAGATGAACGACGATCGCTTCAAAATATTGTTGGAGTCCGTATTTCCAAAATAAAAAGATCTCTTTGGACCAATTCCTTGGATTTTTCAACAAGACAATGCTCCTATTCATAACTCTCGAGTAGTAAAATCTTTTATTTCGAGTCAAAACGTTAATATCATGACCTGGCCACCATATTCTCGAGATCTTAACGTAATTGAAAATGTTTGGGGCTGGCTAACACGGAAGGTATACGAAGGAGGAAAGCAATACGAATATAAGGCAACATTAACTGCAGATATTAAACGTGCTTGGAGCGAGATTTCCTTGAACTACATAGATTCCTTGTATCATTCTATGCAGGACCGGATTTATGAAGTTATTACTAACAAAGGAGGCAGTACTCATTACTGAAATTATCTTTTTTTTATTTCAAATAAATCAAATAAAATAAAATCCAAATACTTTTCTTATAAAAATTAAAAAGCCAAAGTGCGTCTATTCTAATGACCAAGAAAAATTCGCCTTATTTTGGGTAGCTTTAAGAAAATGTTTGAAAAACAGAATTTTGTTAAGTATGTATAATCATTTGAATATTTTATTTAAAGTATCATTAAATAAGAAATGTTTTTGCATATCAACTTCTTTTCTATCGTCCTTTAATAAATAAATATAATATGAAGCAAAGCTGTATGCAACTAAACGTGCGTCTAACCTAAGACCAGCAGTGTATAGTCTGTAAGAATGTATCTATTCAAAGGCAATAAGTAAATAAAAAAATAAATAAATAAAAGTTATGTTGTTGATTCCTTAAAAAAACTGATCCTTCTACTCCCTAGAGTTGAGTCTAACTTTCTTTCTCCAGATTGATGGTACCTGAGTTGTCTGTTTTTGGATTCATTGAAAGTACTTTGTCGCCACACCATTACCGGGTGATGCGCAGAGCTCATAGTACGTACGAACTTTCGACTTATGTGCATATTACCAGACTTATCCTTGGTTTCTATTCATTCATATCTGCATACAGATGATTTCTTGGAAGAACCAACCATTGAAAAACCGACTCTTAATGTTAATTGAAATTCTTTGTAAAGCTATGTCACTCTTGCGTTACGTGAAGATTGTAGATCCCCATTTCTATATTGTAGATATTTTAAAATGTGGTTAATTTGGTAATGCAATAGAAATCCGACCCTTATTGTGTACCTATGTACAGAAACCATTGAGTAAATAAAATCATATCAGCTTCTGCAAGTCTCGCTAAAACCCACAAACATTTTTTATTTTCGCAATCAATCAATTACAAGTGCATTTAAATTGTAAACAAAGTCATATGTGTATGTGTATGTACAAGTGTTGCTTCGATTCGGGAAAACCTGAGAACAAAACCTTAAGTCAACCTATGTATGTATGCATGTGTGTGCATCTGAGTATTGTGCAGATCACCCACCCTGGATGCAGATTAAATGTCATACCCATTCAACCAATAATAAAAATAAAAAATATTCACAATCCACACATAATAGCCTCGTTGCGATAATATTGAATACCCACATACAAACATACTTACACACAAGTGGGCGTTCATGCGCACACGACCGTATCGCACCAAGTGGGCATGGGAAAATACGTCAAAGTGATAACAAGAAGCAGTGCGGTGCCGAATTTCTTTTGCTTTGTGCTTCCCCAAAAATTCCATCATACATAAAGAACTGTGAAGAAATCTGACATATAAAAGCGCATCCCACATCGTTGAAAATCATTCGTTGTCTTTACATCGTCTGCAAGATGAAGTTGTACGCATTCTTTGCTGTTGTCCTGGCTCTATTGGCCTTAGCCTTTGGTGAGTCGCATACAACTTTTCATAAATCACCATAAATTAATCTAATTATTCATAATTTTAAAATGTTCTATATAAATTGCAGCTAATCCAAATCCACTGCCAAATCCTGAACCTGTGCCCGGCGGTGGCGGCGGTGGAGGTGGCGGTGGCGGTCGTTTTGGAGGTGGCGGCGGTGGCGGTGGCGGTGGTGGCAAGTGATTTCATCACAACGCTTCCAGATCAAGGCTGAACATGTACATATATGGACACTAGATAATGAAAATAAATACAAATTAAACAAAAATAAAAGTTTTAGTTCTAATATCTAAATACTTAGCTGATACTCGTATTGGTTTTGCGTTCAATCTCTGCACAAAGGCTTGCTCTTTGCAAACGGAAGATTAAGGGTCCGTATTCTTCGCTAAAGCTGGAAGCTTCATTCCTTGAAAGTCAATGCTCTTCTGAAATTTTTGCTCAGCTGAAACTGGTTTAGAGGCAGATTGGGTGCAGTCTACCTCTGAGCCTAAGTATGTATCATAATCAGACAAGGCAACATAAGCTACTGTACCTATTTGTCGAAGAGTAGGCAGTCGTTGAAAAGTGCGCAGTCTAAAATACAGATTGTCCAAAGGAGATATTTCTAAACTAGTTGGACGTGATCCGTTGTACTTTTGAATACTGTGGCGTAAGACCGTTGTCGACAGGTAGCCATATAAAACAAGTCAAACGCAGTAGATTCCTCTAGTTTTTTCTTTCAGAGGAGGTTAAAATCGAAAATGTCAGCAACATCATCAAATGTGCCGTCACACCGTGACTCTATAACCATTGGAGTGCCAAAAGCATTTCATCAAGGTGGAGCCGTGTTGATGTCACAGGAGATCTGTTTCAAAATAGGTTCTTTGGATGATGCATCTGTTAGGTGTTCCACATCGGTTGCATTCGCTTGGCTTTCGCTTTGCGATCCCATTCTAAGTTTCGGAGTTTTATTAATATCCTTCCTGCCTCCCATTTCGCTTTCGAGTTCAGCATTTGCGTTACAAGGTTAGCTGGTGTAGGAACGACGCCGAGGACATTTGCAAGCCCGAAGCGCTCTTCATAAAATCTGATGCAGTGAAGAGTCACGTGTTCTGCACTCTCATCTTTGCTGTGGCATTCAGGGCAGGTCGAATTATCTTCTAGATTAAAACGAGAAGTCACCATGTCCGCTATTTGTGGAGCAACATCAAGACGCACACCACAATGGGGAGGGGGAGCTCGGCCAAGCACCCAAAGAAGGTGTAGGAGTGACGTGTGTGGTAAGTAACGTTGATATTAGAGGCAATACTGTTGTAGAGTGATACGCTTAGGGTACGAGCTAGATTAAGGCTATACTTAGAAACTTTGTTGACCGATGAATGCACAACCTCGCTGGCACCGAGCGGAATATTATCCCCTCATATTCCCTAGAAGGAAGCAGGGGTACGATTCAGTTAGTAATTAGAACCTGGTAAAACTATTCGTAGATGACGACAAGTTCGACGCAAGGGTCGGTGGAAGAATGTGTTGTGAAGAGCTCCCATCAAACTCAAATTAAGACTACTGGACCACTGCAGTGTGTTCTAAGCGACAATAGCCGTAATCAAATAAGCACCTGATTGGTTGCCAGTAGATTTAATTAGTAGTATGAAGCGGTCATTGTTCTGTCTACTTCTTAACCTTCAGGTAAAAGCGAATTTGTCATGGACATTGCACCACTATAAAGCACCATCTCACAAAGTTATCAATAGGAATGTTTTTCTGGGCAAGAACTCAACAAATTTCATCGAAGAGCTGTCCATATTCTCTTTCCAAAACACAAATTACTACGTCGATATACACGCTTTCAGTCAATGGAAGACATAAAAAATAACTCGCGAAGGTAACAGAACTCGATTCCTTCAAAAGCTGTTTGATTATTTGGTTACCCATTGGCATAGGTGTTCACACTTTGGCAGGCAAGATGGAACTCTGAAAGGTATGGTAGATGGACAACGAGACTAATACCCGATCTAAAAAAGTGGGTTGAAAGAAAGCACGGGGAGGTTAACTATTACCTCACACAGTTTTTGTCCGGACATGGGTAATTTCGCAAGTATTTGTGGCGTGTCTGAAAAGTGAGCCAACCAAATTGCATATATGGAGATACTGAGTATGATGATGCGGAGCACACCTTCTTTAAATGCGAGAGGTGGAACGTAGAGAAAACAGGTCTGCAACGAGCTATTGGTGTATTTACACCTGAAGAAATGATCGACAAAATGATGATAGACGAAGAAAAATGGAATGCCGTCACAAATTTTGTGGAGGATATTATCCGAAAAAAGAAGCGCGAAATGGAAAGTTATGCTGAAGAGCATTGAGCATAGGTTTCTCAAAACAGGCGACGCAGGGTGAGTAAGTAAGTGTCCTTCTTAGGACGCTGTCTTGGCCCTCTACCTCGAAGCAATGCGGAAGCAGTCCCGGGGTGGAGAGAAAACTCCAAGAGAAGAGGAGGGATATTTTTAGTGGAATCACCACATACGTAGTAGCGACGGTTACTATATGGTGCGAAGGCATTTTTAATCCAACCTCACCGCCAAAAAAAAAAAAAATTACCATAAGTGCATATACATAGGTATTATTTCAGAAGTAGCCTATTTTGCATTAAATGTGAATGATAATAAATATTTTTTTTCGTCTTTTATTAACCAAATCTCGATACCTTTTTGACAAAAAAAATGTATGATATTTAAAACAGAAATTTACACGTAGTCCCTAGGCAGAGCTTTAGCCTTCACTTGGAAAGTATGGAACGTAGGACTCTATCGACAAATCAGGGCAGTATAAGAAAAAATCAGGGCTTACGAGCCGAGAAGAGGAACTTTTCTCGCGCTACCAGCCTGAAGCCTGGCAATTAGGACTCGGATGTGGAAGGCCAATTCCCAACTCGCATTAAACTCTTTGGATTACCGAAACCAAAATATTAGTTAATTTAACGAAATCAGCCCGCTTTCTCCCACCTGGGATTACATCAATCGGCTTTGTCCAATTCAAGCTGCGTATGACATTAACCACATCTCTGGTGTTATGGAGATCATCAATAAAGCGCGTATGTACCAAATTGGAACTCATAGACACCTGTGACATCAAATACCGGTTTTCTATTAGCTGGTAATGGTAACGCAAAAGCTGAACTCGAAAAAGAAATGGGAAATAGTAAAAAAGTTGGCAGCAAGGGTTGTATTAAAACTCCGAAACTTAGAATGGGAGCACAAAGCGGAAGCAAAGTAAATGGAACCGAGCTAGAACATCCAACAGATGCGTCATCCAAAGAAGCCGTTTTGAAGCAGATATCCTGAGGGGGCTACTGTATTTACGAATAGAAGACAGGCACGAACGCCAAAAGTAAGTCTCCAGACGAACCTAAACAGACGAAAAGTCGATATCGAGCAACTTTCCTGGACGCAGCTACCTGATGTGTCTAACCGGTATAAACACGGCTGCACCTTGATCACATGCTTTTAGCAGTCCCAGGGTGGAATCAGCCGGCAAAGGAAGAATGTTATAGTGTTAATGAGAGCATGCTCCATATTCCACTTGTGCGACGACACCTATGATGATGTTTCTGACATTTTCGATTTGAACCTTCTCTGGATAAAAAAAGGAGTGACGGGAAAGCAGGCAGGCTGCATATGTTTTCCCAAGCCGAATCGGCGAATATGTCAACAGCCTGGTTGTTAAATAAGATCCCATGACAAGAGTGGACGGGGTTTAACGAAAAATGTGGAACTTACAAGTTCTTGCGCTATAAGTAAATTTCCAAGACGAATAATTATAAAATAATAATACTGATAGATTCAAAACCACGTATTATAAAATTCTTTTATAATATTAATATAATTTAACTTAAAATAACCCTTCGTTTTAATAAACAAAATTTTCTTTGAAGAAAGAAAAAAAGCAAAAAATGTAAAATCTTACAGACCAATCAGTCTATTGTCTTTCATGTTAAAGACAATGGAAAAACTACTTGAATACCATCTAAGAGAAGAAGTAATCTTCAAAAAACCGCTCCATAAGCTGCAATTTGCTTACCAAAATTGGAAATCCACAGTCACAGCACTGTACACACTCGTTGTCAATATAGAAAAGGCTCTAAATCAAAAAGAAAAAGCCCTCTGTTCCTTTATGGACATAGAGGGAGCCTTCGACAACGCGAATTACAAATTCATGGAAACAGCACTCGAGAAAAGAGGTGCAAACCCTATATTAAGACATTGGATAAGCCAAATGCTTAATCAGAGGATTATTAAAGCCTCGTTAGGCCAAGCTGAACTTAATGTAACAACAGTAAAGGGATGTCCGCAAGGAGGATATACACCCAAATGGTTAGACCAATCATACTGTATGGGGCACTAGTATGGTGGAGCAAATCTATCCAAAAAAACAGCGATAACCAAACTGGGAAAACTACAAAGGCTTGCTTGCCTATGCATGACAGGGGCTATGAGAACTACCCCAACAGCTGACATGGAAGCACTCCTTAATCTCCCACCACTTCATATAGCAATCCAAGAGGAAGCAGCTACGCAAGCACTCATGCTACACATGAAAGAAAACTTCAAATTAGGCAACCTCACCGGTCACCTAAATATCTATACAGGTATCCCTCGTATAACGCGATAGTTACGTTCCAGAAGAATTGCGCGTTATATAATTCCGCGTTATCTAAAACATAGTTTTCATTAAAATTTGGGGGTTATGTTCCAATAGGTTTTTTTTAAATAAAATACATACAAAATAACAGATGCACATATATTTCACCTCAATACTAAAGTTCAGACTTACTTATACAATTAAAAACACAAGATATGAATAATAATACATATGTACATACATATTTCAAAATTCAAAAAACAAAATTTAAATAATTATGTGCACATTAAAAAATTTAAAAACAAACTAAAACAAATTAAAGGTTTATTAAACACTTTATTGTTATTCTTCAAACTTCTTATGGTAATTAATCTGTTTCACTGTCTTCAAAGATCTTTGCACGTGGGCGTTTTGGGGGAGCAATAGCTTCATCAGAAGATATTTCTTCAACATAGTTTCCGCTATTGGATAAGAAACTAGTTGTGGGACCTTGTGGTTCTTCTACTGGTTTTATAATTGCAAAATCTGTTATCAGTTTTTGGTGGGTGGTTTTTTTAAGCTCCTTTTCTGGTATACTCACACATGTTGTGAAGGCAAAAAGGGTAATTCCCGGTTTACATTAAAAATACACTACATATTATATATATGTAGTACGCAAATTAGTGTTACCAGATTTTATAATTAGGTATTTTCCCCTTCGCGGTATATAAGCCTAAATTTCGCGTTGTACTGAAACCTAATTTTTCCAAATCGCGTTATATCGAAACCGCGTTGTATAAGACCGCGTTATACAAGGGATACCTGTACTAATATTATAAAGAGGAAAACTTTGTTTGTTTGTTTGTTTGTTTGTAATGAATAGGCTCAAAAACTACTGGACCGATTTTAAAAATTCTTTCACCATTCGAAAGCTACATCATCCACGAGTAACATGGATTATATTTTATTTTGGAAATAGGGCTCGAGATATAGGTCAAAACGTGGACCCGGGTAACCTTCGGATGTGTATGTACAATATGGGTATCAAATGGAAGCTGTTGGTGAATGCTTTAGTCCAGAGTATTTTCCATGCCGCTTCGTGACTAGGGTCTCGAGATAGAGACCAAAACGTGGACCCTAGAATGTGCTTGTACAATATGGATATCAAATTGAAGCTGTTGATAAGTGCTTTAATACGGGGTAATTTTCATACCTATTGATGACTAGGGTCTCGAAATATATGCCAAAACGTGGACCCGCTGTGTCTTTGCCCCGAATTAAACCAAACATATGCACATTGTTAAGTAAGTATTGAAAATGGGTTTCGTAAAGTTTGGTTGTAATTCGGAGCACTGGCAACGGGTGCAGCGTTCTTTTGAACCAGCCATAATGTCGCTTACTTTTTTAACGCTTGGGGCGGAACTGAACTGTCAAATTGACAGTGTGAGTTACAATGTGTCAATATTTCTTTCTGATTTGGATGCCATAAGGAAAAAACGTAAGTGCAACATGTAAAAATTGTTTGTGAATTTTTTTGGAGTGGATTTTGGAACAGTGAATAATTTCTTACGAAATTTGAGAATTTAATGTGAAATCCGAATGAAATTATGTGTTCGTGGAAAAAAAAATTTTTTTCGTTTTTTTTTTTGAAAAATATAAATGGATAATGGTTAAACAAGCTCCAATGCTTAATAAAACATATAAATTCAAACGAAAAATTCATGGATGATCAGGAAAAAAGACGATTGTTTCTTAGTTATTCATATGCGTTGATTTGAAATTTAAAAACAATCTTCTTTTTCCTGATTTTCAATTTATATTTTATATTTACTCAAAAACAAATAGAAAAACAAAAAATATTGTTTATGCCAAAGCGCTTGAATAAAGAATAAAGAAATAAATAATAGGACTATGAATAAGTTCGTGCGGTTTTTTTTCGAAATTTGAAACTTTATTGACGTAAAATGGTTACAAATTTAATATTCAAAATATTGTCCATCGCTTACTACTACTTTTTCCCATCTTTCTGGCAATTCACGGATTCCCTTTGTGAAAAATTCGGTCGGTTTTGCCGCAATCCACGAATCGATCCATTTTTTGACTTCATCGTAATTACGGAAGTGCTGGTCAGCCAGGCCATGTTGCATCGATCGGAAGAGATAGTAATCGGATGGCGCAAGGTCTGGACTATACGGCGGGTGGGGTAGGACATCCCATTTGAGCGTTTCTAAGTATGTTTTGACCACTTGTGCAACATGTGGCCGAGCATTGTCATGTTGCAAAATAACTTTGTCGTGTCTATCGGCGTATTGCGGCCGTTTTTCTCGCAGTGCTCGGCTCAAACGCATCAATTGTCGTCGGTAGACATCCCCCGTAATCGTTTCATTCGGTTTCAGTAGCTCATAATACACAACACCCAGCTGGTCCCACCAGATACACAGCATAACCTTCAGGCCATGAATATTCTGCGCCGACGTCGATGTTGAAGCATGGCCAGGGTATCCATACGTTGCCCGACGTTTTGGATTGTCGTAATGGACCCACTTTTCATCGCCAGTCACAATTCGATGCAAAAAACCCTTTCTTTTGTGCCGTTGAAGCAGTTGTTCGCATGCCATAAAACGGCGTTCAACGTCTCTTGGCTTCAATTCATACGGCACCCAATGGCCTACCTTTCGGATCATTCCCATGGCTTTTAAACGTTTGGAAATGGTTGATTGATCAACTCCCAAAGTTTTTGCAACCTCTTCTTGCGTTTGAGCCGGATCTTGATCGAGCAATTCCTCCAATTCGGTATCCATGAACTTTGGCGGCGCACCCTCGCGTTCTTCGTCTTCCAAGCCAAAATCACCACTTTTAAAGCGTGCAAACCACTTCTGGCACGTTCGCTCAGATAGAGCATGCTCACCATAAACTTCCACCAAGATACGATGACTTTCGGCTGCTTTTTTCTTCATATTAAAATAATGAAGAAGAATTCCCCGCAAAAACACATTATTTGGCACGAAATTCGACATTTTCAAGTGTGGTAAAAATATTGTTGTTTACGCTTCAAATAAAAAACTTATACTGACGTTTGTGCCTTACGACAGTAGCTCTCCAATGAATGTTTGGAAATGTGGATCGATGGAATAATAATCAAGTTACGCCATCTGTTGTAAAACCGCACGAACTTATAAATAGACCTATTAATATGAAAATCATATATTTTCTGTTCTAAACCATATCTATTCTATTTAAGTGTGCCCAGCGCAGGGGGCCGGGTTTGTTAGTCCTAAATAAAGTCTAAAACATCATAAGCATGGCTCAGGTTTCAGACCACATTGACCCAACCCTCTGTTTTACAAAAGGATACACAGTTACCTTTCCTGAGAAGATCGAGTGGAAAACAAACCCAAAATGGATGAATGATGATTCACAAAAATGGTACACTGATGGATCAAAAACACCTTATGGTGTAGGAGCAGGAATAGTGGGGCCCAGAATCCACAAATCATTCACTCTCACCTGGGACACCACCATCTTCCAAGCGGAATTATACGCAATAATCGAAGCAGCAAACATCATGCAACGCAGAAACCACAAGAGAGTAAGAATTAAAATACTCTCGGACAGCCAATCAGTCCTAAAAGCTCTAGATAGCTATACATACAACTCGAAAACCCTCTTAGAATGCCACAAGGCACTCAATAATCTGGCATCCAAAAACAATGTCTCATTAATTTCGGTACCGGGACATGAGGGATATGACGGCAACGAAAAGGCAGACGTTCAAGCCAAAAACGGGGCAGATGAAAACTTCATCGGACCTAGTCCCATGTTTGGATTTAACAAAAACAGCCTAAAACAAAAAGTAAAATACTGGGCCAAAACTCTATTAAATCAGCATTGGAACAATGTAGAGAGTCTTAGACACTCCAAAAAGTTCCTAAGTTTCAACGCTAAAAGAGCTAACATGGCCCTCACGTTAAACAGAAAGAGCATTCGCACTCTCACAGGCGCCCTCATGGGTCACTTCACCTGCAACAAACACCTACATAAATTAGGCATAACTAACACCAGCACCTGCAGGATTTGCAGCGAAGATGAGGAGCCCATAGAACATCTCATCATCGAATGTCCGGGGTTGAAGCATAGAAAGAAAAGGTTTTTAAACAAGTTCATGCTTACAGATGAAGACCTTCAATCACTCCCTCAGAGGAGCTGGTACAATTCATAAGCATACTTAACAGTCAATAGACAGCATAGGGTGCACAATAGATCAATATGGTCGCAGTGCTAAAGTCTCATACCTTAACCCTTTACTACCATTAACCATAACTTAAAATAACCCTTCGTTTTAATAAATAAAATTTTCTTTGAAAAATGTGTCGGTGAACTGATTCTGAGATGACGAAATCAAATTTCAAATACGAGGGGCGCATTTTATAATTCGGGATTTGGCAACCCTGGTGTGCAATCTGGCAACTGACAGCTGTATCGCAAAGTTTGACATTTTTTGGCTTTTACGTACTCAGAGCGTTTTGAAATACATACTAGCGCTATTTGTGTTGTTTACAGTAACTTAAAAGATTCATCTCGGTCCAAAAATGGAATTAAATCGTGAACATTTTCGTGCGATTATTTTTTACAACTTTCGACGTGGATTAACTCAGCAACATTGCGTGGATGAACTTAATTCACTTTTTGGCGATGAAGCTCCATCAAGGACCAGTGTTTATCGATGGTATGGTGAGTTCAATCGTGGTCGTAGTTCACTCCAAGACGAATTTCGTGAAGGTTGTCCAAAATCAGTTGTTGTTCCGAAAACCATTGATGCTGTGCGCGAACTGATATTGCAAGATCGTCATGTGACCTATCGTGAGATTGAGACAATCTTAGGCATTAGTGGGACCAGCATACATTCAATATTGCATAAACATTTGACTGTCAAAAAAATTTGTTCGCGTTGGATCCCACACAATTTGTGAATCGCCCAAAAAAAGTCTCGTGTCGATTGGTTGAAGGAAATGCTCAAAAAATACGATCGCGGGGCTTCGAAACACGTCTATGACATCGTGACAGGTGATGAATCATGGATTTACGCGTATGAGCCCGAAAGTAAACAGCAGTCGACTGTATGGGGGTTTTAAGATGAGCCAAATCCAACAAAAGTTGTTCGCGCACGAAGCACTTCCAAGTAAATGGTCGCCTTTTTTTTTGGAAAAACTGGACATGTCGCAACCGTATCACAAGAACAACGCATAACAGTAAATTCTGAGTGGTACACAACCATTTGTTTGCAGTTGTCTTCCAAGAAATTAGGAAAACCAAGCGCCAAAGACGGATCACTCTTCACCGGGACAATGCGAGCTTTCACACATCGGCTCAAACAACTGCATTTTTGAGCACCCAAAACATCGAATTAATGGGTCATCCGACGTATAGTCCTGACTTGGCACCGAATGACTTCTTTTTATTCCCGTACGTAAAAAACAAACTGAGAGGTCAACGTTTTTCGACACCGGTTGCGGCATTCAGAATGCATGTGTTGGAGGTACCTCATTCAGAGTGGCAAAAGTGCTTCGACAATTGGTTCAAACGCATGCAAAAGTGTATAGATCTTCATGGAGAATATTTTGAGAAACAATAAAGTGATTTTCGATGATTAAAATTTGTTTTTGTTCTCTAATCCCAACATATAATATAAAAGGCACCCCTCGTATCATATTGTGGTTTTCAGCGTCAACATCGAAATTATTTAAATTCTCTTATTTTTTTCCTTGTTTACTTCACACAATCAGGCTTTCATCTGTCATAAAAAAGTCAATATTGAATTTGAAACACTTGAGCTACAAACTCATTGTGGGTTTCAAAAAAAGGCATACAATGAACGGGGTAAATGAAACATTTCTTTGTTCAGAGTAGCGTCTGTCGTAAGGCAGAACATTGGCCCAAAAAATAATAATACTAAGTACGCCCTCTTCTTTCCACACTCGTATTAATCATCATCTGTTCATGTTTACCACCTTTTAATTTGCAAATAATAAAACTCTTGTTCAAGTGCATGACCAAAGGTATTTATTTAACATAATTTTGTAAGGCCAGATATTTCATTTAGTTTGGCGACGCGGAAACTCAGCTTTGTGTACTTAAATTTCCTTGTACTCGTAAATAATTCTAAAGCCTTTAAAATTAAAAAGCGTATTTCTGGTGTAAACATAAAAGTTCATAATTGTTGTGCACTATGCGTCAATTTGCATTAATTACTTCCAATTCAATTAGCAATAAAATATATTTAATTGTTTTCTGTTGCAAAATTGCGTTCTTTATATTTCTTTATATGCACCTATACGAGTAATTATGTGCATGGGAGGTAAAGCAGGGTGAAAGCGCGCCAGCCAGTCAGTCATTGGACTCGATGCGCAGTTTGCTGATGACTACACATAAATAACAAATGAAAACAACAATCAATGATTTTAGCATATCATCCTAGCCTGCATTTAAAACCAGTTTTGGAAAACAACATACGCATGCACAAAGCATGCACCTCTAAGCTCAGGTAGAACCAAATTCTATATACCCGGCGCATGTTTTGTAAGTTAAGAAAAACTCATAACTTTAATCTTACACCAACTTCAAGCGAGGTTTTCTTGTTGGTTATTGAAACACGGAATACTTTACGAATTAAAAAATTTTGCAAAATCGGTCATTAACCCATTATGAAATAGCAGGCTGCTTCATATCCAGCCTACAAGTAGCACTTCTGCCAAGTTACTTTACGTTACTTCAGGTTAACGAAAATACCGCCGAATGGATAGAAATCAAAATTTCAAACAAAATTTTTTCTTCTATTAATTTCATTTATTCATGCATTTGTAAGCTACAGATTGTGAAATACATACGCGAACTTACTCAGGCAACGAAGAGATAAATGACATTCTGGCACGGTTCTCAGAATTTTCTGTAAAGGAGATTATAAAGGGTTGGTTAAGTTTCAAGGGCCGGTGTTGATTTTGAATAAAATACATTTTTTTTAAGAAATTATTGTCATTTCTCTTTATTATGATAATATTAGTATGACTCAATTACGCACGGAGCAAAATATTAACCATATGGCCGCCGCGGCCTCGGCGGCACACCTCCATCCGGTGGTTCAAATTTTCGTTGACGCTGAGGCATAATTGAGGTTCTATGCCGTTAAAATGCCGAATTATCTCATCCTTTAGCACTTGAATTGTTGCTGGCTTATCGACGTTCACCTATTCTTTCAAATAACCTCAAAGAAAGAAGTCCAACGGTGTCAAATCAAATGATCTTGGCGGCCAATTGACATCGCCCCTACGTGAGTTTATTCGGCCATCAAATTTTTCGCGCAAAAGAGCCATTGTTTCGTTAGCTGTGTGACAAGTGGCATCGTCCTGTTGAAACCACATATCGTCCACATCCATATCTTCCAATTCGGGCCATAAAAAATTCGTTATCATCTCACGATAGCGAACACTATTCACAGTAACTGCCTCACCGCCCTAATTTGGAAAAAAAACACGGCCCAATGATGCCGCCGGCCCATAAACCGCACCAAACAGTCACTCTTTGTGGGTGCATTGGTTTTTCGGTAATCACTCTTGGATTATCATTCGCCCAAATCATCACTGAAGATGAAGTGCGCGATATGCATTTTGATGGGAACGCCCGTTTTCATAATAAGCCTGAATAACTTTAACGCGTTGCTCGATTGTGTATCTTTTCATGGTTCAAATTGAGTTAGTCTGAAATTGAAAAATGTCGAATACAGTAGGTTCTGTTTTTATGCGGCTTTTTTTTATGCGGTTTTGAAATAGTGCGGTTTTTTTTTTAATTACAAAATGCATGTCAACCTATCGGGAATTGTACATATAAACAAGATTCTAAACCAGCTAAGCAAAAACTCATCACAGATTACATCAGAAATGCTAACCCTACAAGTATGGAACCGCCTGCATAACTATCTAGATCAGACGTGTGCATTTCCTAAAGTGACGAAAGTGATTTTACGCCAAATCTTAAACGAACGCGAAACATGTGGGTATTGTCTGATTCTATTTCTGTCTTAAATTTATTTTTCTATTCTGACGTTTCTTAAATAAAGATATAATTTTCAAAAATACAATATTTTGTTTATGCGATTTTATTTAATTATTTCAGATTCATGCGGTCTATGGAACGTATCTATAGTTATAATATGGGACTAGTGCCCTTTTTTATGCGATTTTATTACATTATTTCAGATTTGTGCGGTTTTAGCATTTGAAACGTATCTATAGTTTTACTATAGAACTAGTAGCTTTTTTTATGCTGTTTCTTGCGGAACGTATCTACCGCATAAAAACAGAACCTGCTGTATATATATAAACGTCAAATGAATTGCAGAAAAAGACTTGACGATTAGGTGTGACCCTTGAAATTTAACCTGCCTTTATTACGGCAATATTATTGAAAAAACTAGTGACAATTTCATAAACGCTTCAATTAAAAAAACATTTAATTGTTAATTTTTTGCACCTTATATCATATTTCTTTAATCCAAGAGATAAGTACATCTCCATATTCAAACATTGACATATCGTATCTGCCTCGATTGTCATCCGTTAACATCGCGTAATTGCATCGCAAAATATGTGACAGTGGTTTGACTTTTAGCAATTTGTAACATCGATATATTATTGTTGAATTCCCAATTGCTTTCACTTCTTTTTGAGTTTTTAATAAATACCTACTAATTTCTTCATTGAAAATATGGCATACATTTTTTTCTTTTCAGTACCTTAAAAAATAATTATGTTTGGCTTTCCATTACTAACATGAAAGTTTTGCTTATAATGCCTAAGTGCGCAGGCCCAATTTAAGCGCTATTAACTTTTTATTTTTTTAGAGATGCGGAGTCGCTATTCTACACTTATTTCAAAAAGTTCAACAAATACCTACTTCTTTTATCTTTTAAGTATTATAAAACCTTGCCTAAATGTAAATATTTTGAGGTTTAAGCAATGCATAGGCACTGTTTCGCTGGAAAATACTAAAACTTGAAGTTCGTTGGAACTTTTGTCGTCTTTAAAATGAGTTAAACTGACTTTAGATAAACCAAAACTTTCACCGGCGTTGCGTATTTTTTTTAATATGCATACATATACAAATGTTACTATAAAATAATAATTTTATAAATAGTGACGATTCGAAAAAAAATTCCGCGATTTTGTAGTCCAAAATGTTCGCCTGTGTCGCTTATATTTTTTATATGAGCCCTTGATTTTCAAAGTGGTATAAGTCAAAAATTTTTAAAATCTTATTTATCAGCAGTCATTTAAAAAGTTATGCAGTTAATTTTGAAAGTGGTATAAGTTATTCCAACCTTTCAAACCCACATTTCATTATTAAAATGGTTATAAATTTCACAATCACAATTGGCACTACTTTACTATCGAAAAAACATATTCCATAATACAAAAATATTTTTTATTCCTTTAAAATGCAAAACTCTAAATATTATATCTCGAAACAAGAAAAATATGACTTATACCGCTTTCAAAATCAAGGGCTCAAATATACTCATACATTTTACGATAAAACTATATTTTCATAAAAATTATAAACTATAAAGTTTTGTCAAATGCTTGTTGGATTAGCAATTGAGTTGTATATTTCTTTTCAACCGCTTCTTCTGGGGTTCTATAGGGACCCTAGGAAGGGGGGACTTTCATAGTTAGAATTGTGCTTCCTTCCTCTTTCTGATGGTTGGCAGTGTCCCGCCCCCATTGCCCATCACCCAAATATATTGTGGTATTAATGGAAAGTTTAAATCAAATTTCATACCCAGAATAATAATTTTAACATTATTTTATGTTTATAAAATTTTGAAGATACAGAATTATGAGCCAAAGGATTTTAGTCTGTTTAGAATTTGTTTCATATTTTTACATAAATTATTACCCAAAATAATATTGTAATGCAAAATTTGTGGCCGCTTCCACGAAAAGAAAGAGAAATATAGATCCAATTATACTTTTTCTTATGTTGATGACAAAGGTGAGAGGGAGTAAAATTCTTCCGCACTAAAAGGATATCAGGTTAATTAGCACACTTTAATTAGCTCCGCATGAAGGAATAGGATACGCAAAGTTGGACAGATCAAAGTAAAAAAGTTTTTTGAGCCCGCTCTTGCGTACTAATATGGCTCGCATTTCGTCTGGAAGTCTGGATATAGACACTACAAATTGCAACGCGAGCTGGCTAGGAGGAAAACTGATCTTAAATCAGTCTACTCTATCCAAGAGATGATCATTCTTTTATTCTCAAGCAAGCTTTGTATTAGGACGGTTTTCGTGCCCGTATAGGCCTAAAATAGTTGGATCACGAAGCCCATTCAATGACAACTTCGTACTAATGAGAGTTTAGGCTCGGTGGACAGTTTTTTTTTTTGAATTTTTGTGTTTTCTGCATATTTAAAAAGGTTAAATCTCGCGTAATTTTCTGCCAAAATTTTAAGCAAATCAGAGGAAAACTGAGCGAGTTATGGAACTTTGACTGAGAGAATTTAACAAGGTCCACTCAGCACTAGTGAGGCTTTAGGCTCATTTAACCGATTTTTTTAACCAATTTTTGTGTTTGTTACATATTTAAAAAAAATCTAGATCCCTCATGTACCTCTACCGAACTTTCATTAGCGCAATAGTTGATATAATTAACGGGCACTGCCTAATCGGAATATATGGAAAGGGTATGGGGTTCCCCACTTATGACTTCTGTCGCTGTTGTAGGAACGAGGAAGAAAAGAGTATTGAATCATTTTTCTGTCGCTCTTGCCGAAACGCGACATCGACTTAGAATCCGCAGCAGTTCACAATATTTCGACTTTTTAAAGAGATATGAAATGATTTTTTAATTATTTTTATAATTAAAGAGGCGAAACTTGAGTCCAAATAAGTGATGGACTTTCAGCTTTAAATGAGCTTCTCTCTATACGCCCAGAAAGCGACCGTAACCTAACCTAACCTTAGGAGCTTGGTTACGACTATGTATCCCCCTCCGAAATACTACGAGTACTAAACAAAAATCTACAATGAGTTTTAGTAGCTTCCAAACCTTCCTACGATTATTTATCGCGACAGACGTTAGTGCCTATTGAGGCTGTCATGTAGTGCACGTTGTTGGTATCCATTTGATATACTTCACAATGCAGCTTTTTGAGAGGAAGCTGTTGATTTCCTCTTCAATCTGTTAAAGGAACTTGAATTGGTGGTGTTTCGGTTTTTGGTAAAGGGGGTTGGGTGCGATTGAAGTCTTATATTGTGTGATGAGACATGCTTTTAGGATTTCTTCAGCTATTATGAGAACTTCGAGATCTCGGTGAATACATACAAAAGCCGCTTATTTTTATTAGAGTTTAAGGATTCGTGAAATCCGAGCTGAATCGGAGCATAAACAAAATGACTATGAAAAATAAATTTGGAGTGAAAACCTACACCAAGTTCAGCTATTTCGTTAATGGTGGACAGTATAGTACCCTCATGCAAATCATCAGCTATGAAAGAATTAGGGTGCAAGTTGGCAGTATTTTATAATATAATACAATATTTTTCTACAAATTTATAATGAACTTTTAGTATTTTTTTTCTTTGGCAACATTCCTTCCCTTAAATTTTAAGCAGTTTTCTGTAGTAGTTACTTAAATATGCATTTACACCCAACTCTCTTTTGAAACGGTCCTTTTGTCACGATTTTTAAATACCACGGTTTACTATTACATTTTTTTCACGAAATTTTCGTTCTTTCGCGAATCTGAAAACAATATTTTCAACAATATTTCTAAACAAAACATCATTTCTAAAAGAATGCCTTATTAAGTAAAAAATTTTTCGTCTAAGGTTCAGTAAAGATGCGAGAAGTACATTTTAGAACTAACCAGACCCAACTGTGTATTCCAATTTAATCGCAATGTTTAAGTAGCGTGTAGGATAACAATTATTGTACAATATGGCGCAAAATTAATCGTCCAATCTTGTGCTTAATTAACTTTTTACTGAATAAACCAAATTACTACTGTGAGCAAAAAGTAAGGTGAATTTATTTATCAAACTTCGCGGGATTAAAATTTCGCTCTAGTTATTTTTTTCATGAGTTGGCAGCACTGTTAATAACATCTGGGCCAACTTTCATGTGAATGTCATTATCAGTAATATATTTACGCTTGTGTTTACCAAACGACCAAGAGTGCATTTTTCGATTTTTACAATGTCTGATTTGATTGAGCAGAGAAGTGCCATCAAATTTTGTTTGCGGAATGAAATTTCGGCTGCGGAAACGTTTAACATGCAGAAGGCATTTGGTGATTCGACCATGTCGCAGAAAGATGTTTATAAGTGGTACAAAGACTTCAAAGAGGGTCGAGAACGTGTTGATGACTTAGAGCGCTCCGGACGACCATCGACGTCAACAGATGACCAACACGTCAATAAAGTGAAGGAGTTAGTGCTCAAAAATCGTCGGTTGACTGTTAAAGACCTTACTGATATGATCGGAATATCAGAAGGATCTGTGAAAACCAGTTTGAAAGACCATTTGGGCCTACGAAAAGTCAACTCTCGTTTGGTACCGAAAACTCTCAATTCCTAGGAAAAGAGTCGTCGCGTTGATGTGTGTGAAACAATGCGTTCAGACTATCAGGACAAGCTCAAATGCATCATTACGGGAGATGAGACTTGGATATATGCTTACGCCCCGGAAAAAAACGACCAATAAAGCGAATATCGTGCTAAAGGCGAGGCCAGACCGAAAAGAGCACGTCAAAGTCGTTCAAAAATAAAGGTCATGATGACAGTTTTTTTTCGATTTTCGTGGTGTGGTGCACTGTGAACTCCTTCCACCTGGCCAGGAATATTATTTGAGCGTTATGCGTCGTTTACGTGAAGCAATTCGTCTAAAAAGACCAGAATTATGGGCCAATAACTCTTGGTTTTTGCATCACGATAATGCACCGTCTCACACTGCACTCGTTCTTCGTGACCATTTCGCCAAAAATTCCATGCATATCGTTCCGCAACCACCGTATTCGCCTGATTTATCTCCGTGTGACTTCTGGCTATTTCCAAAACTCAAGAGGCTACTCCGGGGAACGCGTTTCGAGTCGATTGAGGAGATAAAAGCTGAATCGAAGAAGGTGCGGAAATGGATTATTTGGCATGTTTCGGGGATTGGAAAAATCGTTGGCATAAGTGTATTTCATCGAGAGGGGATTATTTGGAAGGGGATGAAATTGATTTACAAGAATAAATAAAGATTTTTCATTTTACAACCAAATTCACCTTACTTTTTGCCCACAGTTTGAATGATGGAAATCTTTATTTGACTTTTACGCGTTCCATTGCCTGTCTCTTTATACCTGTACTGCAGCTGTCTAGTTCACAAGTGTCAAATATGACTGACGTACGATGACATTTGTTAAAATTATAAGTTTTCCGATAGGGTGATTAATTTTGCTCCACCTTGTATAAAAAATTCGAAAAAGCAAAAAACGGTCGCTAATAACGGACTTTGTTACAACGAAAAGACCAACATAAGCTGTTAATAATTCGAATGAAACCCAACAGATGGGCTGGACATATCTGAAATAGTATCTGACATATCTACTGATGATAGCATTTTTGGTACAGTCTGTAATAAAGCTGCAATGTCCTAATATTATTTATGGATTGAATTTCCACTGTACACTAATTTTAATTTTTCTTGAAATAAAAATGAATTGTTTTTGTTTTACAATACTTATGTAATATGGATGTGATTATTACCTCTTTTGCACGGTTTTTTGGGAAATACTTTGAGTTCTTTTATCTTACACGATTTTCTAAAGTTATGCAGCATATCGCCAAATGTACCGTAATACCCATGTATTACAATTTTTTCCATTTTCCAAACCAACATGACTAAACCAAGGGTGGCGTGTGTAGCGAGTTGTATTGGGATATGTCCACCTTAACCAATTTATCCGTTGCACAGGCAGTCCAGTGGGCGGACAAGCATCAAAAACTAAATTCCTCTGATCATTCTCAGCAATTTTTTGTTTGTTTTATATGTATGCATATTTGTGTCTACCTGGATTTCCTTTAGCTGTTGGAAACAATCTTCATGTGAAAAAATAAGATAACCCTAGTGCACTTGTGCGCACTGGCTTAATAACACAAATAGATGGAATAGATGCAAATGTCTTACGGAGAGCCACATATGCACATACACACAAATTTAAATACTTGTGTGAACAAACCAGTACTTAGTAAATATTGACTATTGCGCAATCGGCGGATTGTTAGATTTTTATGATTATAGGCAACAATAAAATAATTCATATGTAATTTATCATCCCCTGATTGCCTAGACGACTTGAGGTTGGTGTT
The DNA here is from genome assembly GCF_028408465.1 of Anastrepha ludens. Classification (NCBI taxonomy): domain Eukaryota; kingdom Metazoa; phylum Arthropoda; class Insecta; order Diptera; family Tephritidae; genus Anastrepha; species Anastrepha ludens. Next base: position 107,427,448 of record NC_071499.1, read on the forward strand.
AGCCTGTTCGTAATCTGCTCACTATCGCATCCTGTTCAATTCATCTAGATGATAGAAGTTTAGATACATCTTTTGAACGCCTTTTACGTGATTTGCCGACGAGTGTTTGAGTCATTGATGATATGTACAGCAAAAACCTTACAAATAATATTTTCAAACTTCTTTCAAAAATTATGAAAATTTGTTAAATTTAACATCTATTAATTTTTTATAAAAGTTTAGCTCATTATGCAACAAAAACTATATAAATAATTTTGTCAAACTTTTTTTCAAAAATAATGAAAATTTTCAGAATTTAATATCTATTAATTTTTTTTTAAAGTTTAGCTCATTATGAAGTAAAAACCATATAAATATTTTTTTTTTTCAAGAATTATAAAAATTTGCAGAATTTAATATCTATTAATTTTTTATAAAAGTTTAGCTCATTATGCAACAAAAACTATATAAATAATTTTTTCAAACTTTTTTTCAAAAATAATGAAAATTTTCAGAATTTAATATCTATTAATTTTTTTTTAAAGTTTAGCTCATTATGAAGTAAAAACCAAATAAATATTTTTTTTTTCAAAAGTTATGAAAATTTGAATAATTTAATATCTATTAATTTTTTATAAAAGTTTAGCTCATTATGCAACAAAAACTATATAAATAATTTTTTCAAACTTTTTTTCAAAAATAATGAAAATTTTCAGAATTTAATATCTATTAATTTTTTTTTAAAGTTTAGCTCATTATGAAGTAAAAACCAAATAAATATTTTTTTTTTCAAAAGTTATGAAAATTTGAATAATTTAATATCTATTAATTTTTTATAAAAGTTTAGCTCATTATGCAACAAAAACTATATAAATAATTTTTTCAAACTTTTTTTCAAAAATAATGAAAATTTTCAGAATTTAATATCTATTAATTTTTTTTTAAAGTTTACCTCATTATGAAGTAAAAACCATATAAATATTTTTTTTTTCAAGAATTATAAAAATTTGCAGAATTTAATATCTATTAATATTTTATAAAAGTTTAGCTCATTATGCAACAAAAACTATATAAATAATTTTTTCAAACTTTTTTTCAAAAATAATGAAAATTTTCAGAATTTAATATCTATTAATTTTTTTTTAAAGTTTAGCTCATTATGAAGTAAAAACCAAATAAATATTTTTTTTTTCAAAAGTTATGAAAATTTGCATAATTTAATATCTATTAATTTTTTATAAAAGTTTAGCTCATTATGCAACAAAAACTATATAAATAATTTTTTCAAACTTTTTTTCAAAAATAATGAAAATTTTCAGAATTTAATATCTATTAATTTTTTTTTAAAGTTTAGCTCATTATGAAGTAAAAACCAAATAAATATTTTTTTTTTCAAAAGTTATGAAAATTTGAATAATTTAATATCTATTAATTTTTTATAAAAGTTTAGCTCATTATGCAACAAAAACTATATAAATAATTTTTTCAAACTTTTTTTCAAAAATAATGAAAATTTTCAGAATTTAATATCTATTAATTTTTTTTTAAAGTTTACCTCATTATGAAGTAAAAACCATATAAATATTTTTTTTTTCAAGAATTATAAAAATTTGCAGAATTTAATATCTATTAATATTTTATAAAAGTTTAGCTCATTATGCAACAAAAACTATATAAATAATTTTTTCAAACTTTTTTTCAAAAATAATGAAAATTTTCAGAATTTAATATCTATTAATTTTTTATAAAAGTTTAGCTCATTTTGCAACAAAAACTATATAAATAATTTTTTCAAACTTTTTTTATGAAGTAAAAACCATATAAATTTTTTTTTTTTTCAAAAATTATGAAAATTTGTTTATATTAATAAGTATCTATTATTCTTTTATAAAAGTCTAACAACAAAAAACATATACATAGGTACATCCTTACGAGCAGTTCGATACCAGGAGCAATTGCTTAAAACCGCTGTCTATAAAGCCATGAACGCTGGTACTTTACTACTACCAAAATTTGACGAGTGAGAGGGTCTTAAATTGCACAGCGACGATTATTGACTTTGCTACATTAAATACTTCTCATGCACCATCTATCATCAATCAGGCACCGTGAAAATAGCACCCGAGACGGATGAGACAAGTTGTGTAAATCCTCGTTTGCGTAAGCGAGGTGTTGGAATTGTGCGATGCTAGTATTATACTAAACGTTACCAGAGCCGGTGCGTATGCGGCTACAACTATGATTTCGGAAAAAGCAGTCGATTTTATACTCGAAGATTGGTAAGGAAGGTATGATGGTTCAATATGTTTTTTGGCAAATTAGTATATAAATACTATGAGTTGCTTTTAAATTTGAGTTAAAATTTAATTTCCTACTAATATAATACTAGACCTCTACCGCGGCTCCGATCCAATAAATCGTTCCCCATATAGTGGGTGGGCCATATAGCGTTTGCTTTTTGAACCACCAATTTTTTTGAGAATGGTAAAACAAATGACATGTGAAATGTGTTCATAATTTACTTAAGGGTTTGGCAACTACGAAATGGGACGCTATACGCTTGAACAAAATTGGGAAATATTGAAAACCTATTTCCAAAGTGGTAAGTCTTCTTCTTCTTCCGCGGTTACAGTACATGGCGAGCGTTACCGTGACATGCTCAACGAGTTTTTGTTTCCAAAAATTGAAGAGGATGACATGGACGACATTTGGTTTCAACAGCACGGTGCAACTTGTCACACTGCCAAAGTTACACTCGAACTTTTGGCTACCGTTTTTGAAAACCGAATAATCAGCCGAAATTCCGATATCAATTGGCCGCCTCGGAGCTGTGATTTAAGCCCGTTGGACTATTTTTTGTGGGGAGCCGTTAAGGACAAATGCTATGCGAACCACCCAGAGACGATTGATGCTGTAAAACACGAAATCGAAGTTGCCATTCATGAAATTGGAGCCCAAACAATCGAAAATGTGCTTAAAAATTGGGTTGATCGAATGGCCTACTGTAAAGCCAGTCGCGGCAGTCCTTTGAGCAATATTATTTTTCATTCATAAATGACAATGTTCACTCTTCAAAATATAAAAAAAAAAGTTTGAAAAAATATTGATTAGTTTTTTTTTTATAGCCGATTCAAAAAGCAAATTTTACATGGCCCACCCTATATTAATATCTACTATTTTTTTTTATAAAAGTTTAACAACAAAAAACATATACATACATCCTTTCTCCATTTTTTTTTAAATCATGAAAATTTGTTAAATTTAACATCTATTAATTTTTTATAAAAGTTTTGCTCGTTATACAGCAAAAACCAGATGAATAATTTTTTCCAAACTTTTTTCTGAAATTATGAGAATTTGTTAATTTTAATATCTACTTATTTTTTTAATAAAAGTGTTGCTCGTTACACAGCAAAAACCAGATAAATAATTTTTTTCTAACTTTTTTTAAAAAATTATGAAAATTCGGTAAATTTAATATCTATTAATTTTTTTAAAAAAGTTTAGCTTATAATGCATCAAAAACCATGTAAATAATTTTTTTCAAACTTTTTTTTTTTAAATATCAAAATTCTGCAAACTTTCACCAATATTTCAAACATTTTAATAAGATCTTTAAAATAATTCTTGGTATGCAATTTTATAGCGCATTCAATTCTAGTGTAATAAAGCGCAACTGCAAGTGACTACAAAATACCGTTGATTTTTGAAAAGTTTTGTTTGCTGTTAGTGTCACGCATTTTTTTCCAAGCAAAGTACGTTTAACAAATTTTGTTTTAATTAAGAAACACAAAGTAAACAAAAGTAAAAACGCCCCAAAAGGTGTCACACCCTTTCTATTATCCGTATATATACATACATATGTATCTACATACTCGTTTGTATACTTATAAGTATGTATGTGAAGTATCGGCATATTTACAAGTACAAGGAACTCTGTGAATAACCACATTAAGTAATGGTTCATTAACATTTTCCACAAAAGTGTTGTTATTGTTAAACAAGTTTAAACAGAAAAACACCTACAATGGAAATAATGTAATATTCTGGGCGAAATGCGCACGCTTCTGTTTTTTTGCGAATGCAATTACCTTCTTTGCAAATTTGTTTTGTGATTAATTGCGCCTTTTATGTAGAAGTTTTAATGTTTATGCAATTTCAATTCGATGAATACATTTTAGCGGTTTATTTATACAAATGTTAAGCGTATGAATGGTAAAACATGTATTTTACATTTTCTCCTCTGTGGGATTTTGTATTTCCCCGAATTGCGTTAAGATAAAAAGTGGTTAACCCAGTTGGCAGTTGACAGTTGGCCCACTATCGCATAAAGTTACTCGTAATAGTTTGTATGTGCGAGCGTTTGAGCATTTTTCGCGCGAAAAACCGATAAACGCTAAGGCGTTTAGCAGTTCCGAGAAATCGATTGCATGACCTACATATGTACATACTGACTTGACATATTGACTGCGATAAGTCACAGTCTCAATAGAATATTTGCAAATGTTTGTGCGGTGCATTCATACCTATGTATGTACATATGTAAGTACATCGTAGGCATACATAAAGAAATCAATAGATGCAAAACGTAGATATGCAGGCAAACTTTTCTAGAAAACTGGTGCAATCGAAACTGAAACTGATTGATTTGCATGCACATTGCCAATGCGAACACACATCCAAGTTTTTACAGCTCAAATGAGTTCAAGTTCAAGGTTGCATGCTTGGATGCTATTAAAAATCAACATAAACATATTTAAAAATTTGGTATACTTTATATGTATGCTCACCGCGAGAGTAGACAACGAGTGGGAAATGTTCGGAGGTTGCCGTCTCGCCCATTGCCCTTAAGTATTTATGTTAGTAATTCTGAAATTGCTGATATAGGGTACCCGCATTATGTTTGCAAAATGGTAGATATTGGAACTCACATCAAAACCGTATATACATATATCTAAGTATATTTTCCTAGGCACGAGTTTGAATAAAATAGGCTTAGACAGGCTATTAAGGGGGGAGCCTGGTTTATGAGGTCTAAAAATTGCATCTCTTTGCGATTTTTTTTTTAAGGAAAAAATTAATTTGGCACAACAAAGTTTTTTCTATCTTTTAATGAACATTTAAAAAGTATAAAAATTTTTGTACTGGTTAAAATAAGTTGAAAAAAATGTTTAACATAGAAATTAGTAGAGCGCTGCAACGCTGGAGTTTCCAACTGGCTTACAAGATACAGCTCGTAATTATTATCTAAAGCAAAAACTTCAAATGGATTTCTAATTATCATGATTTTTTATTCTAGATGAACTAAGAAAACTGAGAGAAATTCCAAAATTTAAACTTTTTGGAGCTTTTAAAGAAAAAAACGCCTTTCTATAAAAAAAAAAATTCACTTCAACTTGGTATAAAAATCTTGAAAAATTTTTTTTTATCTATTTTGTTAGTTCAAATAGAAGAGAATTTAATACTGAAGGGAACAAGCTATGATTCATTTCAAAAGGTTCATTAGTTTTTTTTCATTCATGTACACCAATTCAAAGAAATCATAAAAATGAAAAGTCGAGAAAAGAAGATAAACTTTGTACTATAGCTGTCCGGTCACAGCGTAACTACCTAACGCTCGCCTACCTTTGGCTTTGTATCTACGGAAATATTGAGAATTAGGCTTTGTAACTTTGTGTGAATATTCGGAAATATATTAGGAATCGCTTAAAACGAAAAAAAAAAATTGATTTTTTTGACCTTATAAACCAGGCTCCCCCCTTAAGGCCGGCGGGCCAATTAAAAGGTCAAAAAAATCGATTTTTTTTTTCCTGAAATCAATAGCTTAGATATTCAAGAACATGAGACACAAATTTTCAGAGTTAAATTCCAAGTATTTGCAGAGCTACAGAGCCGAGCGTAGTGCGGCGTCGAGCAACTGTGCGCTTATTGTTGTAGTGCTCCGCCCATTGACCGTTTACTTTGAAGCGCGTTTTCTCGGCTTTTCATTTTCACGATTTTACCTAATTTATGTACACGATTGCAAAAAAACTAAACGAGCTATCCATTTCATTCAAAATGCGTTATCTTCAGTATTGTTTTCTCTTCTATGTGAACTAAAAAAACATCCAAAAACTTTTTTTAAGCGACTTTTTTACCCAGTTGAAGAGTTTTGTTTTTCCTTGAAAAACCACTTTTTTTTCTAATATACCTTTCCCAAAAATTCGAATTTTACGTGTTTCTCCCAATTTTCTTAGTTCACATCGAAGATAATTACATCAAAATTAATAATCTTTTTTTTTTTTGTTTTCAGATGAAAATTGCAAGTTGTATCTTGTACAGAAGTTGGATACTTCAGTGGCAAGGCGCTCTGGGAATCTATTGATAACTCGGCTTACAATATATTGTTGGAGATTGTACAAATTTTTTTTTTTAGTTCAAATATATATTAAACTATTCCCAAAACTTCATTTGGCTAATTGTTTTTTTTCTCATCCTACAACGCTTCGCGAAAACTACTGAATTTAGGACATCTAATTGGCCCGCCGGCCTTAAGTCAGCTCAGCAGCTGATTCTTTAATATTCATTGAGAGCGGGATAGGGGTTGACGGATGTCTCCATCTTCTTTATTCTCTCTGCAATTTAAAAAAAGTAAGATAACGGAAAATAGAGTATAAAGAAAAAAATTGTTTATAGGCATAAAAATGTAAACAAACATCTACATTTGCGTCAATTCCATACCTGACTCCAAGGCGTATCTATGGAAGATGGTGTGATTTGAGTAGTTAATTTTGTCTTCTTCCATTCGCCTTCAATTTAGAAATGCCAGTAAAAGGGAATGACGGAAAGTTTTTGTTGTGTTGTGAATGCGCGACAAACTAATTTTATCTATTTGTCTTGCAATCCATTTTTCTATTATCTTTCCCTTGACAGTTCCAATTTAAAAAAAAAATTTATTGTTACGCGAATGCCACCGCCTTGAATAGATTCGCCTTGCCTGTTTCTGTCGAATTCATTGATAACCGAGTAGCGGTACCGCTCGATCCTGCTGTATGATCTCAAGCGTGAGATCTATCAACCTTTTGGAGAGCGAGGCAAAATGGCTCACCCCCAAGGCTTTCAATTAAATCAGTGATAAGTAAGATTTCAAATAATTAAACTCATAGTTAGAATTTAGAATTAGAGTATGCAGTTAGTAAATAGTTAGTTAGAAAAAAACTTTAATCAAAGATCGATAACCTAATTTAATTTTTTTATGAATACATATTTACATAGAAATACAAATGCGCATATTAATTACATAACTGCGAACGTAAACTGCAAATAATAAAATGAGAGCAATTTAATTATAGAATATTGCTGCAAATGCAAAATTCGTATCAAGTAAAAAGACCTTTCGGTATACATAAATAGCTGACTTAGATTTGCTCACACGGGCATTTGCATAAATATGTAAGGGCGCGTGTGCATGTGTGTATGTAAGAATCCCTCGTTTTCATACTTTTGCGTATTAACTATTGATAAGCGTGCATTTCATTGTCAGTTTATTCACTTTGGTTGTTTTGGATTTTCCGCTGACGAAAACGGGTGTGCAGTGAGGTGATAATTACACGCGTCTTATCTTCGCGCAAGTTTCCTTCTCTCTTACACAACTGTTGTATGTAGCACAGTTGACAGCGCACACTCCTGCTTCAATTATAGCACAATGCACCGTTTCGCGCCGCATCACAGCGTACCTAAATTGCATAACCCCACGAAAATCCCCTCTGCTTGGGGAATACTTAGTACAGCGAGACTATAACGAATTCTGATACTCATCTCATATAAAAAGCTGGGCCCTATAACACATCGTATCACTTCATCCAGAGTATCGCAATATTAACAAGTGAAAAATGAAATTCCCAATTTTGTTAGCGGTTTTCTTCGCTATTTTGGCCCTAGTTAAAGGTAAAAATGCAAATTTACTTTCAAATTAAGTAATGGAAACTAAATTTTTTGTTCATTATAGGCGTTCCAGTGCCTGGTGGTGGTGGCGGTGGCGGCGGCGGAGGTGGTGGTCGTGGCTGCAATTGTGAGCGAGGAGGTGGAGGTGGTGGAGGCGGCGGTGGCGGTGGTGGTTGGGGCAATGGTCCTGGCGGTCCAGGTGGCGCGGGCGGACCCGACTGTGTAAGGCCCTCTTGGATGCCTCCATGCCCTCCGTAAATTAGTTTTCGCTTTAACATGCCAAAGGCTTAGTATTTTTTACCTCCGAATTAGACTAAATTATATGCAATGCGATTATAAGATCCTTACATACTTGAACGAGTATGTATGTACTGCTATATGTGAACCAAAAGCTTTAAAATAATTTAAATATTTAATAGGAAAAATAAAATATGAAAATTTACATTGAATTCAAGTGTTAAATGATCTTTAATGCGGGGTGTAAGGGCTGCTGGGTCCTTAAAAAGAGACACAATGAAAATAAAACAAAGCATTCCATTGGTACCTCACAACACTGGTAATTTAACAGCTTCGAAAATGTTAACATAAAAATAAAGGGTATTTCAAAAGTGACGCCTAGTGTCACAGTAGTGAATAATTATGGCATCTTGGATATTTATCAAGTAGACACGATAGAGAAACGCTTTAAAATTATTGGGACTTACTATGAAAATGATCGATCTTTAAGAACAAAATATCAAAAAATTCATAATCTTTTTGGTAGAAATACTCTTCCAAATGAGTCGACAATTCAAAAGTTGGTGACAAAGTTTCAAGAAACTGGCTCTGCTGAAGATAGAAAAAGGACTGGCAGGCCAAAAAATGAAACTATGTTGAGAATATCGCTGCTGTAGCGCAACCTTTAATATCAATATTTCGACGATCTCAACAATTAGGCATTCATGAATCGACTGTTTGGCAGATTTTATCAGTAGACGTGCTCATGGAGGACATTTAAATTATGTCATTCCCATAAAATTGTTACGAGCCGTATTTTTAATACAAGTAATGAAACCTGAAAGAATCTAAAATGTATATGTTTTATTTTAAAACAACCTCTAGTCGCGTCTTGAAAGATCCTTAAGGACATTTCCATTATATGTTTAAAGAAAAATCACAGAGTTGTTAAACCAGAGAGTTTAAATATATTGGATGACTAATTAAGAAATGGAACATTTATCTTACCCAACCAACATAAGAAAGAAAGGCAGGAGTTTGTTAGGTGCCTAGATCTAAAACTGTTCAGCTACAGAAAATTTTCATCAGCTGAATACTACATGGTCCAATAAGTTCATAAGGTGAGAGGGTAAAAACAATTTTTTCAACCAAAATTCATTTTATTCTTTAACATAGGTCCCTTCTAGGGCGATACACTTTTCCCAACGGTCTTCTAACATTTTGATGCCTTTCGAAAAATGATCGATAGAAAGTTCTTCAAAATACGCGTCTGCTTCCCATTCAACTTCTTCATTTGATCGAAATCTCTGTCCCTGAAGCCATCTCTTCAAGTTTGGAAACAGTCGCTGGGGGCCAAATCAGGAGAATACGGTCGATGGGGAAGCAATTCGTGCAATTTTACCATGACAATCATTAATTTGTGAGCCGGTGCATTGTCTTGGTGGAACAACACTTTTTTCTTTGCTAAATGAGGCCGCTTTTTCTTGGTTTCGTCGTTCAAACGGTCCAACAAGCTGGCATAATACTCGCCGGTGACCGTTTTACCCTTTTCAAGATAGTCGATGAAGATTACACCGCAAGCATCCCAAAAAATGCTGGCCAACACCTTTCCAGCCGATTGTTGCGTCTTTGGACGTTTTGGTCGGCTTTGGCCGGCTTCCAACCACTCTGCCGACTGTTTATTCGACTGTGGCTTGTAGTGGTGGATCCATGTTTCATCCATTGTTATGAATCGACGCAAAAAGTCGCTTGGATTGTGGGGAAACTGCTCCAAACAATGCTCAGAATCCATTATTCGTTGTTGTTTTTGGTTGATTGTGAGAAAACGCGGCACCCATCTTCAGACTAGCTTTTTCACACCCAAATGTTCATGCAAAATCGTTTCTACTGACCCTTTCGATATGCTTACGGCCTCTGCTAACTCGCGCACTTTCACTTTACGATCATTCAGAATGATACGATGGATTTTTTTGATGTTTTCTGGAACAACTGCTTCATTTGGTCGTCCTGAACGCGCTGCATCCTCAGTGCCCGTACGACCGCATCTAAATTCACGAAACCATCGTTCAACGGTTCCGATCGACGGAGCGGAGTCCGAATAATACTTCCGTAGCCATTGGTGTGTTTCCACAGTGTTTTTTTTAATTAAAAAACAATGTTTTATCAATACACGAATTTCTTTTGAATCCATTTTTTTCACAAAACAAAAAGTAGCTTCACTTAAACGACTGTAACTCACAAACTAATCGGCAAAATGTCATGAAAATTTGACAAGTAGCTCCTAAAGGGCGGTTCTCACTAAATACCATATGCTTTTGATATAGACGCCGCCATCTATGCCTCACCTTATGAGCTTATTGGACCATGTAGTAAAAGGCTAAAGATATGCTAGACTGGATTGAGTAGTATCGGTGAAAGTGCTGGAATGAGAGTTAAAATCTTGGATCTTGTTTCATTAAGGAGTCTTGATACTTCAAGGAGTTATTGTTCACTTTCGCTAGAAGAAATGGGCTAGGAATTATCCCATTGAGCTGTTTAACTATAAATACAATGGTGATATTTATTTTTCTGGCCTTTTGGATTTCAAATGCTGTCGGGCGTCATTTGTTATTTCAATTGGAATACTTGACACATTTTACCATAAACGCACTCAGAACATTTTGATATGTCAGCCGTATTAGTATTGTTTACATTGGTTTTGAAAACTGATCTCTGCAAGCAAATGGAATTAATTTTTGAATTTTTAAAATTTTGGTGGAATTATATTTCATCATATTCGTCATGGATTAATATGACCAGAATGCAACGATGAACTAAAATCATTATACGGCGAGCAAGCACCAGCCCTTAGCACCGTATACAAAGAATTTTTTCGTGATACGAGTAACTGTTCGCTCACGGATGAATTACGCGAAGGTCATCCAAAATGAATTATGCCAGAAATATTGATGCTGTGAACGAAATAATTAAGAAACATCGTGAACGTTGTTTTGTGTTCATACTCTTGTTCAAGATTGCAGAGATGTGCAAAAGGATGTATTCATGTGCTCTCTAGGCACAGTGCATGGCAAGCTCTTTGGCATCCTAGCATCACTCGACATTGACACAAAGGAATTAGGATGTTTAAGGAACCTTTCTGGCAACCTGATGGCCGAAATGAATATTGACAACGAAAAATCGTAAGAAATCCCCATTCTTAAAGGCGTTAAGCAAGAATGTACATTATCACCTCCTTTCAATAAGCTCTTTGGTTTGTTTTGTTTGTTTTGTGAAAAGTTATGTGTGGTCTGTGCTCTTATTGTTATAGGACATGGAATGTTCGACACTCAAAGTCGCTGACATGAACAGATTCGAGGTCTTCGAAATGTGAATTTTTAAACGATTTCTCAAAATTCTGTGAACCGATTTGGCTTCCAACATAGAGGTTCTACGAGTATGACAAGTTAACCGAGGCCGAGAACTTCTACAAACAATAAAACCAAATACCACATTTTACAATTAATACTGCAAGGAAAAATTGAAGGGAAACGATGTGTGGGCCGGAAGCAGTTATCTTGGTCAAATAAGGCCTCATGACGCATGGAAACTCTCTTTCATTACGCCCTTCTTTAAGAGTGGCAATAAAAATGACGTTAGAAGACCTCACTCTAAGCTGTCAACTATTTCCAAAATTTTTGAGCACGCGATCTATGCAAAGCTGAGTTTTGCCGTTAAATCTTTAATTTGCCCTAATCAGCATGGGTTTATTGCTAACAGATCTACAGTATCTAATCTGGCTGTTTTTAGTGAATACTGCATTGATTCTTTCTCCGCTGGCTTCCAGGTCGACTTTATTTACACCGACTTTTCGAAAGCCTTCGACAAAGTTTCTCATAGAATCTTAGTTAAAAAATTAGCTAGTCTTGGCTAACATTCTACATTTCTGCAATGGATAAACTCTCATTTGAGCAATAGACGTTGTGTTGTAACAATTGATGGTATTTCATCTACCTCCTTTGCTGCCACCTCAGGTGTTCCGCAAGGAAGTATCTTGGGACCGCTTTTATTTGTGTTATTTATTAATGACATCAAAAGTTGTTTCACATTTGCTAAATTTATGCTTTATGCTGATGACCTTAAGATCTTCTCAGCGATCAAGACGCAGGCTTTACTTGTGGTACCAAAATTCACGACTTGCGCTGAACTTATCTAAGTGCTTCCAAATATCTTACTCAAAAACATCTAACATTTTGTGCACTAAGTGCAAGATCTCCGCATGTGTCCTGCAGTGTGTTAGCGAGTTTAAGGACCTTAGCGTCATCTTTGATAACAAATTCTCTTTTAATAGCCATATAAATTATATTACTTCTAAATCTTTTTCGATGTTGGGCTTCGTCAGACGGAACGCCACTAAGTTCTCTGATCCCTATACCATTAAGTTACTGTATACATCTTTTGTTAGATCCCATTTAGAATATGCTGCTTTTATTTGGAGACCTTGTAGTCAGCAAGCTATTAATAGAATCGAACGTGTGCAAAAAATATTTCTCAAATATGCCCTTCGGTCCCTGAATTTTATTGATCCCATGCCATAATATTCTGCTCGTCTCATGCTTATAAGTCTCAAGTCCTTAGAGATTCGTAGGTCTATACTGTGTCTGCCTTTTACTCATAATATTATTACTGGAGTAATTGATTGTTCCTACTTGTTGGAAAGGATTCGATTTAATGTTCCCCAGCGATCTCTTAGGAACTTCTACCCTTATTATGGGGGAAGCTTTAAAACTACGTATGCCAGTAATGCTCCCATTACTCGTGCTTTACGGGAATTAAATGCTGTTCATAATTATGTTCTTTTTGATTTCTCGCTTTCAAGAGCAGCATTTTTAAATCTTTTGAATTCTATATTATAGTTATTTAGTAGCTAGTATAGTTTTTAAATACATGTAATATATTTGTAATATAGCTCAATCTAAGCAACTTTTGTATCATAGTCTGTAGGGATTGTAACTCATAGACTTAAATAAATAAATAAATAAATAAATAAATAAATAAATAAATAAAAAAAAAATAAATAAAGAAATATGTACAAGGCATTGGACGGACATATGCAATGCAGCAGAATTATGGAAAGCAGCTAAAAATAGAGCCATTTATAAAGAAATTTTAAATAATATAAAATAATGTATTTTATGCAATATAGTTCAGCAACAAAAAGACATACATTCGTAAACGAATAAGCAAATAAAGAAGAAGACGTTATGTCACATAGTCACCGTAAAACTGAAGTAATCTTGGACATCAGTACGACGAACACCAATAAGATTTTGTATGGACAATTAATAAAACCCCTTTCCATGGCTTAATAAAATGCTTCGAAAATTGGTTCAACCGAATGCAAAAGTGTCTGGATGTTCATGGAAAAAATGATCCAATGCTCATTTTTCCATTGTAAAACCAGAAATATACATAAATAGCCACTGTCATATTGTTCCTATCGTTTTTTTTACAACCGGAAATAATGGAAAGAGTAATAAGCTTTAGACGATCACTGTCTGCAGGAAAATCATGCAACTCTCATCGAAAAATTTTTAAGGCAAAAAGTAAAAACTATTTTTGAAGGGATTGTAACCTATCTAAGTAAATTTGATAATGCACGTTCCAGTCTATCGAACTATAAAACAGCACGAAAATAATGTCATACTTAAAATCCGATGGAAAATATCTCTTCCCAACAAGTGCTGCCTTCTACTTAGTAACCAATTGAGTAGTAAAGTCTTCTGTCGACGAATAAAAGTCCTACATTATACATAAGAATTTTATCATTCCCTTATTGTATGACGCAGAAGTTTGAACGATAGCAACATTCGGAAATGCGGCTCTTGGAGTGTTTGCGAAAAAAGATTTTATGAAAATTTATGGACCTTTACGTCTTGATGACGATGTGCATATATCGCAGGTGATGTAGCAATGTATGAGCTTCACACAACGTAAACATAATGCAGCAAATAAGATCTTGCGGCTCCACTGGATAAGTCATGTCATGAAAATGGATACAAGCACTCCAGCTCTGAAAGTATTCAAAGTAATACCTACTGGTGGTAGCGAAGATGTGGGTCTTCTTTACGTTGGCATGATTAAGTAGATAATCACTTGACTTGACTTGCCTTGGAGTATCCAACTGACGCCGGTTAACATGAGGAAGAAGTGACTGCCCGCTTCATTAAATTCGGGCAAAAATCGCTTAAGTGGTTATCGCACTAATCAAAAGGAAAATATATACTGTGCTCAAATCCCTCCGACTATAGAGCTTACATCATTCACTTGAGTTTCATTCGCTTTTCCTATATTTTGCAATTCTTCTCAGAGCCCTGCAGGGAATGTTTTGCATGATGTTTACTATGAACGCACAGATTCCTGAACCTAATTACATGTAAAGTGCAAAGTGCGAATTGGGACTTTCGTAAAATGTAACTACAGGAAACGTACAAAATATTAGAAAAATCATCCAATACGACTGAAGCCCCATCCCTGTATATGGAGCTCATAAAATTAATCATAAATAAATTTTATAACTGCCTGGAAAAAAACCGAAAAGCAAAAATATTCGAGGTATTGGGATCAATTGTGCAGTAATGTAATGCATGTGAAACGTTTAATTTTTTTTTAATTGTTTTATCAAATTAAGTAACAATTTCCGAATTTTTCACAACAAAATAAATTAAATATAATACAAATTTTAATTTTTTTACCGAGAACGTTAGATTTGGTAAATCATGTAAAATGTCAGCCTCAATAAAATGTGTTTCATTCAATACGGTAACAAAGACGGTTATTATCTACATACCTGGCACTGACTTGGTGACCAAAATTAGGGGTATTTCCGCCATATGGTTTGTGGCTAGTGCTAGGCTATGAGTGCCTGCCCAACTGATACTCTCGCCGTCATTAATGCGGTCAAAGTTATCCTTCAATAAGAACTACAGAGTCATAATTCCTGAAAAGGTAATTCCAGAAGAGCAAACAACACGATTTAAAAACGTTGCAGCCACATTCATTGAATAACAGTTTGAAAATGCAGCCTTTCAGCCACTTTTCTGAGTAGAGGCTACAAAATTGTAATCACTAATCGTTCATGTTATTCATGACTGGTAAGTCGTTTTGCGGTCATTTGATGCACTTGCCCTGAAAATATTAACACAAAATTTAAATACTCATAAAATTTTATTATAAATTAAGTATTAAACAATATTTATTTTACATACATAGATATATTGAAAAACTCGCATAACTCACGCGAAATCATTTTTTATTTACAGAAACAAAATTGATTGGTTAATTTTGCACCACCACATACTCGTATGCGCACACAAACAAAAAATTAAGATGGAGTTTTTGATTTATTTGTGATCATTTCAAAATTAAAGATATAACAAAGTACTTAGAAATAAGTACAACGAAATCGTTCAATTCAACTAATAGTTCAAGCATTTTTAATTATCAATAATTTTATTGCCTTTTAAATAGTATTAACTTTAAAGTATTTCATGTTCTTAATGCACAACATGACGTCTAATTATGGATAGTTACCCTTCAGGTTGTACTAATGGCAATAAGAAAAGCCGTCACACTGGTATAGTCTAATGAGTTACCTGAGAATGATATCTACATTTTTACTGATAGCCAGGCGGCAATGAAATCCCTTACAAAGCAGTCGACGAACTCCAAGGTAGCAATGAAATAGCGCATATCTCTGAACGAGATGGCTGACTCATTTCACGCAGAGATAACTGCAGGCCCGATGAACTAGCGAGGCACCAATTTGGCTGATGAGTACACAGCCAATGACATAGGCGTACCCTTCCACACATGTTGGCTAGGTACTTATCTTTGGGGAAATTGTAAGTGCAGCGAATGATGGCGTAACTACACTACCTGCAGAATCGCCCGATGATTGTGATCGACTCTTAATGCTAAACGCACATTATCTGTGCTAAGCCAAAATAAGAATGAGAACAGTTTTCCGTTATAACGAGGCGGTATCTAATAGGCAGACACGTGCAGAGGATGGACGTGCAAATACACGACTTCTAGATCAAGACACACCACAAATAGGAGGAGGAGCACGACCAAACACCTAAAAAGGGTGTAAGCGCCAGTTATATATACATTAGGGCGGGTCGATTTAAAAATCGCTCATTGCTCTGTGAAAATCGTATTCTAGGGATAAAAATAAGAAATTTTACCGAAGGAACCACATCTCTAAAATGAATTCTGATGTCCCCCAATTTGGGTCGAACGAAAAATCCCACTTTGACCCATTTAGAGTGTTCCAATCGAGTCCAAATGCTTGACCGACCCACACTAACTTTGGACGGCCGATCCACCCATGCCAGTGGCACACCCCCTGGAACTCCCCTGGGGGGTTCCCCATACAATCAATCAAAATATCACCATTTTTGGCCTTTACATGAGAAAAGAAAGTAAAAAGTTCGGCCCAAATTGGGGGACATCAGAATTCGTTTTAGTGGTATGGTTTTTTTGCCTCCCCACAAATCGACCCGGCCTAATATACATACATATATATTGAATATTAGGGTAGTGAGTAAACATTTGCTAGGTCAATATGTTAAATGTTGAGTTAATGCACTTTACACTTGGTTGGTTTGCATGCTTTTTTGATTTTCGCTTTCAGAGTGCGAGTAACGTAACATTCATTATAATCTTATTTGATTCGGTTCTGAAACTTAGGAATTTAGCTAAATCATAAATGAAATATCAGATTTTAACAACAATAACAGCAAACCACATCAAAAGACTGCAGAAGACGGCAAATTCCAATCACTTTCGCCCAACTTATCCAACCATCAATAAATACACGATTACCCACGTCTGCTGCTGACATACAGCGCCTACACCATTGCATCCCCACCGTATTGGGTTCTCTCCAGACAAGTATCCTTCTGTCTGATTGGAAAGTGTTGAACCACTCTCGCGGCTAAAAAAATTGTGTCTCCAGAAATCAAAATAAGTGGCTTATCTTTGTATTCCTTTGCGAGCTGCGGCCTCTTTTTTATATTTATAATTTAATCCATTTGTCAATATTCAAGTGCCGCTTGTTTTACATTTTATTGAATTTTTTTAAGGGAACATTTATTGTATATTTACTATTTTTTTCTATACATATCGTTCTTCTTATGCCAGAAGCAGGAAAGCGCAAATTCTCCTATTTAAAGATAATGGGTAGATTTGATTAACCTTTGAAGGTTCTATGTTATGCCAAATGTGATTTCCCAACATTTTAATTTTTCACATTCATTTTCGTTAAGATTTTCATTTTTACACAATTTTTGATTTCACTGATAAGCAAAAAATATTTTGTAGTAACCTGGTACTATTGTAATATTGGTAGTCGAAAAAGTCTTTTCGTATTTTGTCAATAGATGTCGTTGGAGTCATATATCTCCAGTGCTACCAATTACATTGTGTCATATTATATGGTGTTAGAAAGGTGACATTTTAAGCTTCATTTAACAAAAAAAAAATTAAATTCGGAGAAGTTGAAAAAAAGTTATGGCTGTTCAAAAATGAATGAAAATAATGAAGAAATTCGCTATATTTCGAATTTTTTGTATAAAAAACGGAAGAAAGCCACGCAAGCCACCAATGAAATTTGTGAAGTTTACGGAGACGATGCTGTATCAGTTCGTGTAGCACAACAATGGTTCGCTAGCTTCCGTTCTGGAAATTTCGATGTGAAAGATGCACCTCGCTCCGGTCGACCTATCGTTGAAAAAGTCGATGAAATTATGGAAAAGATTGACCAGGACCGTCACATAAGCTGCCATGGCATCGCCAAGGTACTAAAAATTCATCATCAAACGGTTCTAAACCATTTAAAAAAGGCTGGTTACAAAAAGAAGCTCGATGTTTGGGTACCACATGAATTGTCTGTGAAAAATTTAGTGAACCGAATTAACATCTGCGATTTTTTGCTGAAACGAAATGAAATCGAACCATTTCTGAGGCGAATGGTAACAGGAGACGAAAAGTGGATCAAATACGACAATAATGTGCGAAGAAGATCATGGTGTAAGAGTGGTGAAGCTCAACAAATGGTCGCAAAGCCAGGATTGACACCTCGAAAGGTTATGCTGTGTGTTTGGTGGGATTGGAAAGGAATCATCCACTATGAGCTACTCCAGCCTGCTCGAACGATTGATTCTACACTTTACTGTCAACAACTGATGAGATTGAAGCAAGCAATCGAAAAAAAACGGCCAGAACTGATCAGCAGAAAGGGCGTCGTCTTCCATTAGGGCAACGCTAGGCCACACACATCTTTGATGACTCGGCAAAAACTGGGAGAGTTTGGCTGGGAAGTTTTGATGCATCCGCCATATAGCCTTGACCTTGCACCATCGGACTATCATTTGTTTCGGTCAATGCAGAACTCCCTTAATGGAGTAAAGTTGGCTTCAAGAGAAGCCTGTGAAAATTACTTGTCGCAGTTTTTCGCCGAGAAACCACAAAAGTTTTACACTGATGGAATAATGTCTCTAGAAGAAAAATGGTCCACTTGATCAGTCCAATTTTTGACCACTTTTTCCAGTAAATCTAAGTAGTAAATCGACAAAATGCGACGCAAACAATGGTATTTTGGGTTCAATTCTTGCACGAGCTGTATTTTGTAGGCACGTAAGCCATTATCCTTACGTACAAATTTCTACGTAGTTGAAGGACTAAGGCCAACGAGTTGAAATCGATAACAAATCAGCACTTCAGTGTCTTCTTCAACATTAACGAGCAGATTTACTTTTATTAAAGTAAATTTCGAGAATTTGGAAGCGTTGTTCTGGGGTTAAAGCATTCATGTCGACTTGGCAAACTTTGAAATTCAATTGAAATTTGAAAAGTCGAGCAAGAAGCACCAAAAAAATTTGGTAAGTCTTAAAACTCTCAGGCTAAAAAGCCCAATGTATGAGTATTTTAAGTTCTGGAAAGTGAAAAGGTAGATAACCAAGGAGGAAAGGAGACCTCTGAGAATTTTCCAGATTCTTTGGTAAATCTGAAAATATCCTCCAGTTTGAGAGAACGAACTTTGCTCGTTCTCATGACATCGGAACCCGAAATTCGCAGACGCACAAGTATAGCAGACGCAGGACACTCACGGAGAAAATACTCCGTGCTAACTGCCTTCTCTGAGCAAGGAAGGCAAATCGGCTCCTCAATGATTCCAATGGTGGTCATATGTTGTGCCCCATAGAATGTATCCTGTAATAATAACGACCACGAACCGATCGTCTTTTCTACCAAGTTTCAGAAGAAAGTCCGACAGTGTTCTGTTCGGGCTTGTCACAAAATATTTCACAGTTCTGCAGCTTTCCAGACTGGACCAGCGCTCTTTATGCAAACTGCATACATAATCGCTGATCCACTTCATGATTCCTGCAGAACTGATTCCGATTATTGGCTCTGGTCCCTGTAGGGTAACCGCTGATCCACAGTTGGCTAAACTAAAATGTAAGCACAGTTTGCTATTCTCAGCTGTCAAAAAATGGTTGTTGATGTCGTTGCATGGGGATTGCAACTAAAAAAGGACCCTATACAATAGGCCGGATCGATTTGTTAGGGATCAAAATAAGAAACTTTGCCGAAGGAACCATACCTCTAAAACGAATTCTGATGTCCCCCAAATTTGGGGACCCGCCCTACTATACCCAAAAATGTGACCAGATTTTCAGGATCTTTGATGTGAAAATGCATTTCACATATTCCTTCTAGCATTAACTTCAGTCTTGCTTTGATATGAGTTAGAAACTAATACATTTGCAAAAAAATGCCTCCTTTGCAAATTAAAAAATACAAAGACAAAAGTTTTTTTTATAGTCAAATTCATTTTATTAAAGTAATTTGTTCAAAATCCAGGGACCAAAGAGGCGTAACCAATTAGTAATGATTTCATCTAAATAATGGGCGGCACTGATTTACTTGCCGCCGCCACCGCCACCACCACCGCCTCCGCCGAGTTCGAGGTTCAGACCACCGCCACCGCCGCCGCCGCCACCACCACCGGGCAGAGGTTCAGGGTTGGGGTTGGGATTGGCTGCAAAGAGAAGATAAATATTTTTGTTATTATTATAAAAAAATATTTGTTTTAGTCATAAATATATTTGTTATTGTTATAAATATTTTTGTTGAAACTCTTGATTGCCGGTGCAAAGGATTTGCTTAGTTTATTCAATTCCAGTTCCACAAACTCACCGAAAGCCATAGCCAATAAGGCCAGGACGAATCCAAAGAGAGCGTAGAACTTCATGTTGCAAATACTGAAACTGCAATGTTTGAATCAACAGATAGGTGCGATATTTATACTGTGCAGATACTAGGCTGTCGAAAGCAGCTGACGCAATAAACTTGACCCGAAGAATTGCTGCTCTCGTAGACGCATGGTGATAGTACCAGTTAAGACATACACACATACACAGATGCTTACATATGCAATTATTGATTAAATTTTGATGCAATACAAAACTTCGTACGTGTGTGTATGTGTATTTACATTTATAAATACATCGCATGTATGTATGTATGTATGTATGAAAGTACTTTCCAGACAGCGTTAATTGTCAACAAAGACGTGAGAGCTCAAATAAAAAAAACTTAACAAATAAGCAGTCGCATTTCCAGTCTGCATTTCGGCAGTCTG
Source organism: Anastrepha ludens (assembly GCF_028408465.1). Lineage (NCBI taxonomy): Eukaryota > Metazoa > Arthropoda > Insecta > Diptera > Tephritidae > Anastrepha > Anastrepha ludens. The sequence goes on from NC_071499.1 coordinate 107,448,254, forward strand.
AAACAGCACCTCGGGTGCAAGGAGAGATATTCAAGCACCATTGTTGAAATTCAGTGCGCAGTTGATGTTTTCGGTAATTCGCGGTCATTTGTCCAAGTATATATGTAAGCAGGAATGATAGAACATCGTGTGTGTAATACACACATACATACACATAACATATACACACATACATATTTGCAAATTAATAATTATGTATCAATCAAGGGGCGCTTATAAGTTGTTTTGTGGATTTGTATCACATCGAATGCCATATCGAATTTTACAAAATAAAAAAACCAGTTAATTTCGATTAAAAACTATTTCTATTAACAACAGGAAGATGGAACTCAATTCCGAGTATTTGCTAATCCAAACAAGGTCATCTATTCGGAACGAGTAAAACAACTTGTCAATAAAGCGAAAACAAACACATTAAAATCTAAATGGGAATTACTTGAAGTTGTAATAACTATTTGAAAAGCGCTATTGGCTGCTATTTAGTTATATTTGATTAATAAATTTCACTGTAAGCGCATAATGATGCTTGTGGTTACTAGAATTTGTAGTTTTATTAATATGAAAACAGCTAAACTTAATCTGGTTACAAAGTAATTAGACTTCTATTCATTGCCGAAAGAGATTTGTGAATTACAAAAGGTTTTAACGAAATGCGAAATTTCCGCAAGGACAAGGTTAGATGGGGTAAGAGGTTAGGTATACTTGTTAGGCCAAAGCAAAACGCTTTTTGTGAGACATATTTTTAGAAAAGATTCCACTCCTTATGAACCCATGAACCACAGTTCAAAAGATGTGCATTTCACTTCTGTAACTCAGCAATTTTTTTGTTGCAAAAAAGTGATAAACAAACGATTAGCAGTCAACCTCCTGATAATCCCAAAAAAACAATATTTTTGCGATCGTTGACGTACATAGCTCATGATTGGCTTATCTGGAACAAAAAAGTTGGCGGAACTAATTAAAAAAATATATATTCTTATGACATGGAAATAAATTCTATTCTACTTAATTATTCAATAAATGAAAGGGTTTTAGTAAAATGGGTTTCATTGCAAAAATATTAAAACTTTTTGGACTTACATATATTGCAAGAAATATAAATGAATTCGACTTCGAAATTTCTTTTATTCATTTTTTAAAACTAAGATATCTATAAAACACATAACACACTGCTTCACGGGCTGTATGGGAAGTAGCGTCGTTTTGTTGTAACCAAATACTGTGAAGATCACGGGTTTCAATTTTCTGGCTTCAATTTCAGTGACGTAGTTATATTTCGCATACGCAGATGACCTAGCAATTGCTGGTAAAGGCAGATATTCTAACACCCTCATGGACATTCTGCGCTCTAACATGGCCACGCTTAGGAGCTGGACTGAGAGTAGGGGACTCGCTATAAATCCCGCAAAAACTGAAATAATTCCCTTCACAAGGAAACATAGGCTTCCTATAATCTCCCCGCTGGTCTTCAAGGGTGTGGAGATTCCTTTAAGAGAGAATGTCAAGTACTTAGGACTCTTATTAGATAGGAAACTCACATGGAAACCTAATATTGAGGAAAGAGTAAAAAAGGCCAACGTTGCATTATATACTTGCAAAAGAGCGGTCGGTATTAAATGGGGGTTAACACCTCCCGTTACTCATGGGCTATACACTTCGGTAGTTAGACCAATCTTAATATATGGAATACTTGTATGGTGGCCATCTACTCTAAAGGCGAGTTACGCTAAAAACATGAGTAAGGTCCACAGAACAGCTCTTTTATGCATCTCTGGTGCTTTAAGGACTACCCCAAACAAAGCGCTAGAAGTGCTAATCAATTTGCCTGCACTAAATCTCGTAGGGAAAAAACGTGGCCGCCGCCTCGGCGCTTAGACTCAAAAGTATGGCGCTATGGAAAGAACGGCGGTTTGGCCACGCTTGTATTTTGCACACTCTGAACAGTCACAAACAAGAAATAGACTATTCTACTCCTAGACTTACCTTCGACAAGCTCTTCAAGACAAGTATACCGTCAAGAAGGGAATGGCAAACACCAAGGCCATGGAGAAGGGAGGAATTAAATTTTTATACAGATGGCTCCAAGCTAGACGATAAAGTTGGCTATGGAGTATTTTCGAAAGAATTAGGACTGGAACTATCCGTTCGACTACCAGACTACTGCAGCGTCTATCAGGCAGAGGTTCTAGCCATAAAAGAAGTGGCTACATACCTAAATATGCATGCCGTAACAAAAACGACTATAAACATATTCTCGGATAGCCAAGCGGCTATTAAATCAATGAATGCGGCTACACTAAGTTCAAAGGTTGCACAGGAATGCCGAGCAGCCCTAAACGATATTAGCGTCGTATTCAAGGTCAGCCTTATTTGGGTTCCGGGACACAGAGATATTGAGGGAAACTGTAAAGCTGATGAGCTAGCCAGAAAAGGTACTGCTCTTCAACTGCTCAGTGATAAAAGTACCATTGGAGTACCATTGGCCACGAGTAAATTAATAGTAAAAAACAACATTATCCAAGAGGCCAATAGGTCATGGGAAGAATAAGATACATGCGTAACAGCCAGGCTACTATGGCCGCAAATAAACAAGAAAAGAACAAAGGAATTGCTTAGCCTCTCAAGAGAAGATATCTCGAGGGTCGTGGCTTGTGCCACCGGCCACTGGCTATTTGGACGGCATTCCTTGAGACTAGGAGTATTCTGCCATGAATATTGTAGAAGCTGCAGAGATGAGGAGGAGGAAGAAACAGTAGAGCACTTTCTTTGCAATTGTCCAGCCTTAGCTAAAATCAGAGCAGGTTGTCTAGGTAAACACTTTTTCAATTCTCTTACAGAACTATCTGGCGCGGGGATTAGACCAATCCTGCGCTTCATATGAGCCTCAAAATGCTTTCACGAAAGTAAATAAACAAGGTTCCCGTGTCGCACAGTGGTATCACAACGGACCTGTGAGGTCTAAGTGAGTTGGTCATATTTCGACAGAGCGTCGATATTTGTAACACAATTGTACGATTTGTAAACATTGTTGAGGCATAAGTCTTTCCATGATGAAATTGAAAAAAAAAGAAATTTATTTAGTTTGATAGTAGTCACGCGTGATCTGTCAAAAAAACTTAAATGTGCCTTTAATCAGAACGCCCTTTATTTTTGAAAACTTACTAATATTATGGAAATAATTGACGTTTGGATGCATCACCGTAGGACTTCCGGTAGTCAGACGTTATTTTTTCTCCATTTTTAATGATAAGCGCAATTGGACTGCTTATTGGAAATCCAAGCCCAGCGCAGTTTAAATATAAATTACGGACGCATTTGCTTAATATCATTATTATTTAATATAGCTGGTGGTAGCAGAGGAAGAGGGCGGCCTCCTCTGCGTTGGAAAGATCAGGTGGAGAGGGACTTGGCTTCACTTGGAGTGTCCAATTGGCGCCGGTTAGCACGAGAAAGAAACGACTGGCGCGCTTTGTTAATCTCGGCCAAAATCGCGTAAGCGGTTATCGCGCCAATTAAGAAGAGAAGAGATATGTTATCAAAGTAATGGCACTCATAAATAAATATGCTTGATTTATAGCGCGCAAGACAAAACGCTTCGCAGTTTGTGGAAATGTAGAAGCCCATCAAAGTGAATAGCCTCACACTTCAGTAGACAACCTAAAAAGTTATCTTATTGAAAAATAAGGTAATCTCAAATAAATTTACATTTCCTAGGAAGTTGCATTCATCAAGAAGCTAGCAAAAAGTGAACATTGAAGGCTTCATTATTATTATTATTAATATTATTATGAGGGCATTTATCACTCCGACCTGAAAGCTCTGTTGTGGTCCCTTCACGGATTCACAAAATTTCTCTCAACCCAACTTCCGCAATAAATATTAGTGAAAACAAGCAAAAAAGGGGAAATCCCCATTTGTTCTCCCGCCCCTTTTAAAAAAAGGGGTATAAGGGGGGGTAGAGGGGTGTATCCCCATCTTAAAACTGAAAACAGAACCTACCGGAGGCTTATAGTTTTTAAGTTATTTGAGTTTAAAAATTGTAAAATTGACCAAGAATCCTCCTATTTTGGTTACTACAACCAGCCGAAGTGCTGCCAGACATCGTATAAATAAACAATTTTAGAAGATAATAAATGAATAGAAATACAAAATTTTACAAATTATTTCTATATTATATACGTCTATTCATATATATATATATATATATATATATATATATAGGTATATTTATGGATATATGTATATATTTATATACATATATATATTAATGCTTGATTTTCAGTAAAGTATGTTTGATTGTATGCATTTTGAATATATGATATATATTATATATATGATATATATATTTTTAATTCCAAATTTTCACTATATTATGAATATATGATATATATATATACATATATATATTTAAAAAAAAAGAAAAAAAAGCGCCGCAGGCGAAAATTTGGAATAAAAAATCGCGCGATTTTTAATTCCAAATTTTCACTATATTATGAATATATGGTATATATATATACATATATATATTTAAAAAAAAAAGAAAAAAAAAGCGCCGCAGGCGAAAATTTGGAATAAAAAATCGCGCGATTTTTTATTCCAAATTTTCACTATATTATGAATATATGGTATATATATATACATATATATATTTAAAAAAAAAAGAAAAAAAAGCGCCGCAGCCGAAAATTTGGAACAAAAAATCGTCTATGCTGTCCACAGTATTTTTGCGTAAAACTTTCTTCTGCGTAGGCGGCCTCTTTTTCGCGTGGGCGGCCTTCGGCCGCGCTTCAAAAAAATAACCCTCATCAGTCCAACTCCGGCCAGGCAATCCACAGTATTTTTGCGTAGTACTCCTTTTCGCGTGGGCGGCCTTCGGCCGCGCTTCAAAAAAATAACCCTCATCAGTCCAACTCCGGCTACGCAATCCACAGTATTTTTGCGTAGTACTCCTTTTCGCGTAGGAATTTTACGTGAAGCTGAACTGTATTTCGAAAATCACATCGATATTGTATTTATATATATTTATGAACTCGATATATACACCTTAGAGGTTGTAAACCCCCATTCCCTCATTATTCTAACAAAAAAGAGTGTGTGGAAATTATGTTCCTATGTTGCTTCGTTTTCAATGGCATTCTATTATTTTTTTTATTTTTTGCTTCTGGCAGCACTCCATTCAGCCATGCTTTTCAGTTATTGTAAATTTAGCTGGCATATTTGGAGTTAGCAACTTAAAAATGCAATATAAATGGTTAATTTGTGGTATAAATAAATAAAAAGAGTTAAAAACGTATGTGTATGTTAATATAGTTTCAATATTTATTAAAATAAATGTGATAAATGCACTTATTCTATCAAAATTTGGTGAAGATAAAAGACAAACTTTATCAACAAATAACTTAAAAACTATTATTAACAGAATAGTGTTGGTGCTAGTTTTAGCAAAATAAGCACGAAGTGAACATCTCCTGTGAATTTCATTGAAAAATTCGTAATATTTCTCTCAAAAGAAGTGATGGGAGAACACATGGGGTCGGAGCCGCAAAAAAAAACAAAGAAAAACACACAGTTAGACATTACATCAGTGGTGCCAGCAAGAGGAAGCGGGCGACCGCGGTAAAAGCGCAGACACGCGAAATTTAGCGAAGTCCTTAACCATCAGTGCGATCCTTCTGCCAGAAAAATGTGAAACACAGATGGCGGCGCTCCAAGCAGTAAGAAAGCGTTGTTCCTAAGCAACGTCAGGTGGACATACCCACTACTTAGGACTGTTAGCGCAGGCTAATCATCCACCCTGTCAGAAATCAAAACAGATTAACGAAACCAACGTAAAACGTAAGTTTTGTCGAGGCCCTATGCTCCCGAGAGGAGTGAACAAGGAAAAAAAATAAAAGGAAGGTTAAAGCCAGCTAGCAGGAGTTTTGATTGTAATAAGCCCGGTAGATTGCCCCAGGATGATCTTCTTTGCCTTTCCACTACTTTCTGAATAAGAAAGAAGGAGTTCCGCGGCTTCATTACACTTATACAAAGGTAAGAGAGCTAGCCTAATGCACGTTCGTTTTACTTCGACTTCGACTTCAAAAAAATATAAATATTGGAGCAATTTTGCTTCATCGGCTTGAAGTCCTTTAAAGTTTCTAAAGTTTGACAACGCTTTGTGGGCCTTTGACATTTCAATTTCATGCGTCGCTTCGTTAAGAGAAGATTTCAAATCTGCATTGAACCAGCAACTGAGGACAGCTTTCTTTGGCTTGAAATGTTTTCTTGCACGTGCAAAGACAGAGAATCCAAGGAGGTTAACCTCCTTGTAGATGTAATATTTATAGCTTTAACGTTGTATTGACATTCCAAAACAAAGCAAATATTGAGGTTATTTTTAGAGCCCCGAATGTACTCGCCCATTAAACGCTTTTTATGCCTTTAACATTTCGAATTCGCATGCAAATGCATTCAGGTTCGTTTAAAAGGTTATACCCTTCTGGATTGCAAAAAATCAGTAATTTTTTTGGAATTACATTTAGTACTAATTATAATTTAATTATGATATTAAATAAAAATTTTTGTTTTCAAAATTAATGTTTACGTTTGAGCAAAGAGCAAAAAACTTTCGAAAAAGAAATCTTACAAAGGGGTCTAAAATTATATGGTGCCATCGCAGCTGAGCGAAATACCCATTATAACCGAATATAAATTATGAAAACTCAGTCAGTAATGGTTGCTAAATCCACTGCTAGATATTGTACATAATTCATACAAATACGAGGGGTGCCTTTTATATGTCGGGATTTGGCAACCCTGGTGTTGCAATCTGGTAACTGACAGCTGTATCGCACAGTTTGACATTTTTTGGCTTTTACGTACTCAGAACGTTTTGAAATACCAGCGCTATTTGTGTTGTTTACAGTAACTTAAAAGATTCATCTCGGTCCAAAAATGGAATTAAATCGTGAACATTTTCGTGCGATTATTTTTTACAACTTTCGACGTGGATTAACTCAGCAACATTGCATGGATGAACTTAATTCATTTTTTGGTGATGAAGCTCCATCAAGGACCAGTGTTTATCGATGGTATGGTGAATTCAATCGTGGTCGTAGCTCACTCCAAGACGAATTTCGTGAAGGTCGTCCAAAATCAGTTGTTGTTCCGAAAACCATTGATGCTGTGCGCGAACTGATATTGCAAGATCATCATGTGACCTATCGAGAGATTGAGACAATCTTAGGCATTAGTGGGACCACCATACATTCAATATTGCATAAACATTTGACTGTCAAAAAAATTTGTTCGCGTTGGATCCCACACAATTTGTCAATCGCTCAAAAATAGGCTCGTGTCGATTGGTCGAAGGAAATGCTCAAAAAATACGATCGCGGAGCTTCGAAACACGTCTATGACATCGTGACAGGTGATGAATCATGGATTTACGCGTATGAGTCCGAAAGTAAACAGCAGTCGACTGTATGGGTGTTTCAAGATGAGCCAAATCCAACAAAAGGTGTTCGCGCACGAAGCACTTCCAAGCAAATGGTCGCCTGTTTTTTCGGAAAAACTGGACATGTCGCAACCGCACCACTAGAACAACGCAGAACAGTAAATTCTGAGTGGTACACAACCATTTGATTGCCAGTTGTCTTCCAAGAAATTAGGAAAACCAATCGCCAAAGACGGATCACTCTTCACCAGGACAATGCGAGCACTCACACATCGGCTCAAACAACTGCATTTTTGAGCACCCAAAACATCGAATTAATGGTCATCCGCCATATAGTCCTGACTTGGCACCGAATGACTTCTTTTTATTCCCGTACGTAAAAAACAAACTGAGAGGTCAACGTTTTTCGACACCTGAAGTAGCGGTTGCGGCATTCAGAATGCATGTTTTGGAGGTACCTCATTCAGAGTGGCAAAAGTGCTTCGACAATTGGTTCAAACGCATGCAAAAGTGTATAGATCTTCATGGAGAATATTTTGAAAAACAATAAAGTGATTTTCGATGATTAAAATTTGTTTTTGTTCTCTAATCCCGACATATAAAAGGCACCCCTCGTATTACCAGGCTCAGAACCGGATTCTGGTTGAAAAAATCATCTACTTTCTATATGAGGAAAGATGCAACGCTACTGTCAAACGTCCTCGGTATAAAGCAATGCTAGTTGACTTTTTGTGGTCAGAGCTCATTATCATCGATATATCCGAGTTGTGGTTCTAAAAAGACCGAGCTTTATGTCATAAAGGAGATCCAATGCATGAATTTTGCGAAGGAGAAATCTTACGACTGAGTCATTTGGCGGTATTCACCAATTGGTCGTCGCAATTATGCGACTTGAATATTTTTTCTAAAGCTACATCAAACCCTTATTAAGTACCATATATGCTAAAAGCAAACACTTCAAACAAACTCTAGACCGGTACTCGAGATGTTGTTGCCCGAATAACGCTTCACATACGGGACTGAGTCATCAAAGATCGGACCAATCGCTTAAATTTGTTCTTCAGTTCAGTTCTTTGAGTGATATGCCATTTCATAAATCATTGCATGAGTGGAGCTTAATAAAGTTTATTTAAGTTTATTGCGCTTTATTCATTGATATAATATTGCACTTATACAAAATATTATATACAAAAATATGAAATCAATTAAACATAAATGTAAAATTAAATCTGCTGGAAAGCATCAGTGAGTTTCGTTTGAGTGTTCGTTTTATTGGAATGATCAGTTTGAAAAATGATTTCGACTTTGTTAAGTAAACCTCGGACACACTTTTCCGTTTTTGCTAAAAATATAGCTTCAATTCCTTTGATTTTTATTAAACCTGCATCTTCTGCGTATTTTTCAATTAGCTCCTGCAGTAAGTCTTGGACATATTTAGTCAATGTTCGAATATTCTTCCATTGTTACAATATTTTCATCAATTTATGGTCGTATGCTTTTTATGTATTCTAAAACCCGTTTTAATCATTTTTTGATATTTTGTCAATATAATTAAATCTCTGATCACTTAATATAAAATATGTGTTAACTGTTAGTTAAAGTTTACTGTAGAAGGTGATTGCATACTTGGATTTCATTCGGGAAGTATCGAACTTTGTTTTCTACAGGCAATGATAACATAAGGACTGAGGTTTTTGATAAAACTATTGGCGCATTTCCAAATTATTTAGGAAATATATGTTCTGTAACCGGTGATTTAACACTCAAATTCGAAGTATCGATGCCTCCATCGTTCCGCCAGTGCAGATATCAGGATTTTCAATATGGGACTAGTATAAGTTTCACCGAACTAAATAGCGACGTTCGGGCGCTTTACATGACTAAGATGATTCGCTTCTTTAGTGGTTTTCCTCTAGCAAGAGTGTAGAATAGGATGTTACGAAAATTCACCACAATCCGCACTGAGAGATTAACTATTCCTGTGAATGTCATGGAATTTATTTATTTGGCTCACTTTGAATTGAAACTTGCATACTTTTGGTAGTTCAAACGGTGTGCTGTCACTATACCATACGAACTTTTAATAGAATACATATATTTTAGTTTAAATGGAATGATTATTTCGGCCAGAAATATAACTGAGCGCTCCCCACCCACTTAGAACTTTATTTCAATCAATATTTCCAAATGTTGCTCATTCAATAACTTTCGAAATTGAAATTTGAAAAAGGTGAGCCAAGAAACACCGGGAGATTGGTAAATTTTAAAACACTCAGGCTAAAAAGCCAATTGTATTCAAAGTTCTGGAAAGTAAAAGGGTTCATAGTCAAGTCAGAAAGGAGAGAAGTAACAGAGAGAAAAAGATAGGATAGAATAGATACAGCGACAAAGCCTGAGATAGCTAGTCCTATGAGAATTTCCCAGATTCTTTGGCAAATGTGAAAATATCCTCCAGTTTCTCACGACATGGAAACCCAAAATAGCCTTGCTGTAGCACAGGCAGGACACTCACCGAGAACATGCTCAGTGCTATCCGCCTCCTCTAAGGTAGACACTCAAATTGGGCCTTCAATGATTCCAATGGTGGTCATATGCTGACCCTATGAGTTGTGTCCTGTAATAATACCGACCATCAACCGAACGTCTTTTCTTACAAGTTTTAGAAGAAAGTTCGATAGTTTTCTGTTTGGGCTTGTCATAAAACACTTTGCAGCTTCCTATGGAATTTCCATACTATTTGTGTTGAGAGGTTTTGAATTTCTCAAATCTGTCAGCAAAATCATCTTAATTTTTTTTTTGTAACTGTGCTGAAGTATATTAGTTCGTATCAACAGTTGTACTGATTTTATAGCGATATTGTTTTAGAAATTGAAAATTAAATAATTTACCACTCTGAATATCTTCTGCAAAACGAATTAATTTTTCTTCAAAACAAAACATAGGCTGGTAGGCGCCAAATTGTCTTGCGGTTTTTAAATGCGTTTTTGTTTTGTTGTGATAAAATAAATAACTATTTGCTTATGAAACTAAAGAACCGCTGTTTCACATCCAAAGAGCCGCATGTGGTTCTCGAGCCGCAACATGCCCACCCCTGCCATGGGTGATGCTAGATTAGTTATACTACTGTGGGCAAAAAGTAAGGTGAATTTGTTTGTCAAACTTCACGGGATTAAAATTTCGCTCTAGTTATTTTTTTCATGAGTTGGCAGCACTGTTAATAACATCTGGGCCAACTTTCATGTGAATATCATTATCAGTAATATATTTACGTTTGTGTTTACTAAACGACCAAGAGTGCATTTTTCGATTTTTACAATGTCTGATTTGATTGAGCAGAGAAGTGCCATCAAATTTTGTTTGCGGAATGAAATTTCGGCTGCGGAAACGTTTAGCATGTTGCAGAAGGCATTTGGTGATTCGACCATGTTGCAGAAAAATATTTATAAGTGGTACAAAGACTTCAAAGAGGGTCGAGAACGTGTTGATGACTTGGAGCGCTCCGGACGACCATCGACGTCAACAGATGACCAACACGACAACAAAGTGAAGGAGTTAGTGCTCAAAAATCGTCGGTTGACTGTTAAAGACCTTACTGATATGATCGGAATATCAGAAGGATCTGTGAAAACCATTTTGAAAGACCATTTGGGCCTACGAAAAGTCAAATCTCGTTTGGTACCGAAAACTCTCAATTTCTTGGAAAAAAGTCGTCGCGTTGATGTGTGTGAAACAATGCTTTCAGACTATCAGGACAAGCTCAAATACATCATTACGGGAGATGAGACTTGGATTTATGCTTACGACCCTGAAACAATCGACCAATCAAGCGAATATCGTGCTAAAAGCGAGGCCAGACCGAAAAGAGCACGTCAAAGTCGTTCAAAAATAAAGGCCGTGATGACAGATTTTTCGATTTTCGTGGTGTGGTGCACTATGAATTCCTTCCACCTGGCCAAACTGTTAATAAGGAATATTATTGGAGCGTTCTGCGTAGTTTACGTGAAGCAATTCGTGTAAAAAGACCAGAATTATGGGCCAACAACTCTTGGTTGTTGCATCACGATAATGCACCGTCTCACACTGCATTCGTTCTTCGTGACCATTTCGCCAAAAATTCCACGCATATCGTTCCGCAACCACTGTATTCGCCTGATTTGGCTCCGTGTGACTTCTGGCTATTCCCAAAACTCAAGAGACCACTCCGAGGAACGCGTTTCGAGTCGATTGAGGAGATAAAAGCTGAATCGAAGAAGGTGCTGATGGCTATACCGGAAATGGACTATTTGGCATGTTTCGGGGATTGGAGAAATCGTTGGCATAAGTGTATTTCATCGAGAGGAGATTATTTTGAAGGGGATGAAATTGATTTACAAGAATAAATAAAGATTTTTCATTTTACAACCAAATTCACCTTACTTTTTGCCCACAGTAGTATATTATTTATTTCCACAGTTTCGGTACTTTAAACGCATTGTATTCACGATCTGAGGGTATATTTCACATGAGGAGGAATGCACTGAAAAATAAAAAATTTAAAACCATACTTTTCGATCGTTAGAGCTTATGAGGTGTTCCTCTAATTACGAAAACGAACGGAGGAATTTTTACCCAGCCGGTTCTATGTGTAGTTCAATTTAGAACAGATTTATTTTGGGAAACTCGGAAAGTCTAATTAATATTAATTAGTACCTTCACTTTATTGTTGTTACCTGAATTTTGTTTTTTATTGTTTGATTACTAAGAGAAGGCTTCTTTAGCTTACACTGTACATATTGTGAAGAGGCTTTAGATAGGAGTTTATTAAGTAGAAAACCGTTACAATATTTATGTTATCGCACAATTTACAGAATATGATATAAATCTTAATTCTACATCATTATATTTATATATTTATCACAGGTTTCGGTTTTTTAAACGATTTTTTGTTTTTTCGAAGGAAAAAACTACTATGAAAAACCTCCGCTTTACATCGCAAAAAGATACTTTTTTATCAAAAATCACCCCCAGATATCGTACGGTATTGGCCCACGGGATATCATAACTACCTAATTTCAAACCTGTACTTGGTATAACGCAATGACTTCTTTTTCTAGTGAAAGTTATTGTGAAGTTACTGTCATTAATTTATTTGAACTAAAAGTGTGCGCTCTTTTCCTTAAACTTGTGTGCCAAATTTTACCAAATAACACCGTGCAAAAATCAACTATTTTGTTACCCAGGAAAAGTTTTGTATACACATGAAACTATAGATTTTGTATAGTAATGCTGCATACTCAGTTTTCAATTTTAGCATCAACTAAGAGAACTAAATTTTCAAAAAATGTTTTAAAATGCTTATAAATCACTCTATGATATTAAGGCGGATATCTAACGCAAGAGACAACTACAAAATTATGTTTTTTTTTTTTACTTTCCGCCAAGACAATATTTTCTTAATTTGTTATAGTATTAATCGCGTATACTTTACTTCATAGAAGGAAAGCTCCATTTTTCTCCTTTTTATAAAATACTAATATAAGAAAAACGAAGTTGAAAAATATCCAAATATTTCTTTTTTAGATTGATAGGTATATCCATTTTAGTATCATTGGGTGAGTATTAAGCATTAAAAACATTTTTTGGAATTTTAGAGCCATCTAAACAATTAAATTGATGAGTAAATGTGAAACTAAGTATGAAGCTATAGTTTCACAAGAATATGAAATTCGTCCAAAATAACTTTTTTCAATATATTTTTACATTTATTTTTAACCGAGTTGTGCTAAATTTAATGCTCGGCTGTAAGTTTGTAGTTTGCTGCGGTTTTGTTTATCATTTAATTTGCCAAGCAGATCGCTGCATCTCTCAAGGGTTTATGAAATGTTAAGCTTACACTACATCACATAAACTTATAAAAAGCTGTTTTGCCGCACCCCACTTACGGACTTACGGACTATCAACCATAATCCAATAAAGCCGAATATGAGGTTACACAGAAGCTCAGGCAGCAACACCCGCTATCCTTGATTCTCCCTCTCTTCTTAAGCTCCTTAGATAAGTGCGCTTTTGACAGACTACGACATACTTCACTTTTCCAAGTATAAACATTAAAGCGGTGCGATAGTGTGTGGAACTTTTTTTATAACTTATTTTTTAATGGCCTAACAATGAAAAGTTGCCTTTATAAGAACTAATATAAATCAAAAACGATTACCTTCTTAGGATAATAATTTGAGATACCCCTACAACAACTGAAATTATAGACTCTTATTATTGTAATAAACTCCAACTATCAAAGATTTTAAGTTATATACTTTAGTACTAAAGTAAAATAATAACATGCACAAACACTAACCCTAAATAGCGCGATAAGTTACCTTAGAAGGCCATTAAAATGCTTCCAAATTCCCCTAAATACGAACAAAAACCAAAAGGGGTTCGTGGCGTAGTTACTAGTGCATCTCTTAACGTGCGACGAAGCAAACACTTTATTGAACTCTTTTTTCTAGGATAGAAAGCCAACTTTCTGCAGGTCTGGCAAAACCGATTAAAAAAATTACATCACCCTAATATACATCTAAGTTGAACCTTGTATATATGTATATATATATAATTGGCGCGTACACCCTTTTTGGGTGTTTGGCCGAGCTCCTCCTCCTATTTTTGGAGTGCGTCTTGATGTTGTTCTACAAATGGAGGGACCTACAGTTTCAAGCCGACTCCGAACGGCAGATATTTTTATGAGGAGCTTTTCCATGGCAGAAATACACTCGGAGGTTGGCCATTGCCTGCCGAGGGGCGACCGCTATTAGAAAAATGTTTTTCTTAATTTTGGTGTTTAACCGAGATTCGAACCTTGTACCATCTGCAAATAATACTTACCCATACCTTAAAATATAAGAAGCCTTTAAATCCCAAAATATATATTTAATATCCCAAAGCTTTATTTATGAAAAAAATTAGTGACCTGGAGCGCCAGGAGCACCGGGAGCACCGTCGTCACCTCCTTTGCCGCCATCACCTCCATTTCCACCACCACCATTTCCGCCGCCCCCGTTTCCGCCACCACCACCACCATTTCCACCACCACCACCATTTCCACCACCGCCTCCATTTCCGCCACCACCATTTCCGCCACCTCCTCCGTTGCCGCCACCACCATTTCCACCACCTCCTCCGTTGCCGCCATCACCACCTCCACCGCCTCCTCCATTCTTGCCAGGCTCTCCAGGAGCACCATCGCCGCTCAGTGGTAAGCGCTTCTGCCTACTGGGTCCGCTAGGTTCTCCAGCTACGAATACAAGCAAATATTTATCACAAGGGAATTATACGAATATGAATACTGACTGTATTATAAGGACCTACCATAACAGATTGTCACCACAAGCGCGGCCACGCAGCAAACAAGTAAAAGCTTCATTTCAACAATTCTCAGTGAATACGAAATGACGATTGATATGCGAATGCATCGCCACTGGGTATTTATACCCCAGGCATCATGAAATGTGCATAAAACAACAATAATAACAATGGATGTTGTTGTAGTACAAGTACATTACGAAGCGAAATGAAATTAAGGTTGCGGAGCGATTATATTTGGGTTGCCCTAGATGGGAAAATAAAACTTGAAAAATAAAATCAGTCATTCGAATAGAGAGCCTCTTCATGGGGAAAGGCGCTAAGTTAGCCTAATGATTGTTGACAATTGGCAAATGCTTATGCATACATACATTCATGTCTACATTCCTTAATGAATGTCGGATTGATGTATCATCAGCGCCTCAGATATGTTCGAATGTCTGTTCAGAGAACATTTAAAACCCTTCTCAAGCAGTAAAACTCGCGAACGACGTTCACCGTGATAAAAGTTAATCGGTTCGAATAGGAATCTAATTAGGTGTAATTAATTTTTAGGTTGGTGAATGTTAGCGAGTTGCACCTGTTCTGTTTTGACAACCTCTGATGTGTGATTTTTTCATTTCGCACAAACATCTTTTTATATCCACTGCAATTTGGGCTGACCTTTTTTATATCACCTTAATTTGTAGGTAATAATTATAGCTTTAAGAACCAATAAATTCTCTATTACTCTACAAATGTGATGCACATCATTGGCATGCAAATTATAACTCAATTTAAATCAGGTAGGGTTACCAGATGAATATATTAACTTTTCCGAAGTCATAAAAAGTTTGGCAAAATTTTGTAATAAAAAACAAATTTGTTCGAAAAAATTAAATAGTATTAAAATTATTGTTATTTTCTTCTTTCACAGCATTACAATGCGGAGTGTGTCAAAGCTTCCTTTACAAAGCTCCTCTAAAGCGGTAGACCTTGAGCTTTTGTTTCGTAGTTACGTATTCCCACGTCCTTGAGATCGTTTTTCACTCCGACTATCGATCGGTTCCTTGGCCTGCCTTTGGCCTTTACTCCCATTCGCTTTCCTGTCATGGCTTTCTTCACGGCACAGTCTGCAGGCATACGGGTAACATGACCAGACCATCTTATGCGTTGGGCCTTAACAAAACGCACAGCTGTCTCGTTCTGAGTTAGATCGTTTAGTTCGGAGTTGTACCAGATTCTATAGGTACCATCATCCATTCTTATTGGGCCAAACATCTTTCTTAACATTTTTCTTTCCATGCTGTCAATCAGCAATTTTAAGAGTCCATACCTCACACCCATACGTTAAGATTGGTCGGATAAGGGTCTTGCATAGTTCACTTTGTAGATTTAGACAAGAGATGGGACTTGAACAAGTTAAGCTGAGCATAATACAATTTGTTGATGCGGCGTTGATGCGATCTCTTACTGCAGAAGTTGAATCACCGCAACATGCGAACTTAAAATGTTGCACTGCTTCAAAAGTATAAGCTCCCACATGAAAATTTTGCACCTGTGAAGGCCGCCTCTACCTCAGCTTCATATTTGGTCTTGCTTTCGTTTACAAACAGATCCGTTCGTAACTTTGTTAATTTTTAAAAAGGTTTCTTTTAAATCGTTCATATTCTTCGAAAGAAGACGGCATCTGCGATGGCATCTTCTTTAAAATCGACGAACAGACAGTGACCATCTAGCCCGTATTCGTGATGGTTTTCAAACATTTCGCTAAGAACATTCC
Organism: Anastrepha ludens; assembly: GCF_028408465.1. Lineage (NCBI taxonomy): Eukaryota > Metazoa > Arthropoda > Insecta > Diptera > Tephritidae > Anastrepha > Anastrepha ludens. The sequence continues at coordinate 107,464,789 of NC_071499.1, forward strand.
GCTTTGGTAGTCATCAATAATGCTTTCTACATATTCGTTAATTCGCTCAAAGCGAACATTTGCAAAAAGTTTGTAAGCCGTGTAAAGCAGCGATATACCACGCTAGTCATCGCATACTCTCTTACCTCCTTTCCTGTGTCTTGGAACGATTATGCGACCTAGCCAATCAGGTGGTATGGATTATTTTTGCCAAACGTCTATTATTAAGTTGTGAAGGTACTTACTATACTGCTCACCACTTTCTTTCAAGAGTTCAGCCGCTATAGAGCCTTCAGCGCTTGCCTTTCCATTTCGCAGTTTTTTGAGAGCCACAATGGTTTCGTCAAATCCTGGTGATGGGATGTTGTTTTCAGCTGTTGCTATGGATTTCCAAGGTGGATACTCGTCTTTATGCTTATTATTCAGAAGACTGTCGAACTATTTTCGCCATCTTTCTAAGATTTCGTGATCCGTTTGTAGTAAATCACCATTTTCAGATAAGCACATATTTATTCTAGGCTGCTGTCGTTTGATTTTTAATTTTCCGATAGAACTGAACCGTATTACACCATGCATTTAATTGTATCTTCTTTATTTTATTTTTGATGCACTCTCTCTTCTTTTTATTTACAATTTTCTTAGTCCCTTTTCTTTTTGAAAGTGCCACATGCTATAAAATTAAGTCGACTTTCATTTTTTGTGTTAATAAAACTATTCTTTTTTGGATTGCTTCGGTAAGCAGCCAAGAAACTCCCTGGCCGTACTGGATATGCTCTTTGCTACTACATTCCAGTTTCTAAAGTATGATTTGGATTGAACTCATCCAATACGCATTCAACGTAGCTTGAAAACGGCTTTTAATTTCTTTATCTGAATAAAGCTTTCTTAAGTTATATTTTTCTCTCTTCAAGTTATTTTTATATGCAACAACAGCCACACTTTGCCTTATTTAAATTTGGTGATCGGTGAAGGGAACCGACGTCAAGTACTGAGGTGCATGCCCCTTGTCTGCATGGTCGTAACTAGTTAGCTTTTCGGCTGCTGAGGATTTTCCATCCCGACTAGAATTACAGTGAGGCATGCCGAAGAATCAGTTAGGCCCGAATTAGGCAGACCTTACTGAGGCACGCCTCACTATTACCTTACCAGGCCCACGTTAGGCAAGGCAAAGATTGGCATGCCAGAGCAATACTAAATTTGGTTGTGGTCTCGAAAATCTGTGGCATGGTCTCACTTAGGCATAAATTGGAATCCCTAAATGATTTGTAGAAGGGCATCCGGAGTATTATCGAAGTTCGGTTTTTCGAACCAGCGCCTAATGACCTTGGGCCTAGTTTGGCTACCTTATGAGGCGCAAATTTGGAATGCGGTCTGCCTCATTTGCGCCTAATCACCGCTTTACCAAAATTTCTATGTTGAAAAGAAGTACTGCTGATCCATAGGTTATTCTCGGCTGGAACGTTTATTAAGTATTGGCCATTATCACTAGTAGAATTGTGTAGATAATGCATCCCAGAAACCTCTTTTACAAAATCTTCTTTGCCAATTTTGGCGTTAAAGTCGCCTAGTAATACTAACATAACGAAGTCAGCGATTTTATTGTACTCTTTAGAAAGCAGATCGTAAAAGGTAGATTTCTGCTTCATTTTTTGCAGCTTCAGTTGGAGCATATTTTGAAAATATTGTCACAGCCTGATTAATTGTTATATATACAATACATATAAACATAAGGTGGCGCAAATTAATCATCCAAGTTGGTTTTTGAACCACTTTTTTATTAAATAAAAAAATGCTTTTGCGTGAGGGAGACCTTAATTTGGATCTTTACTAGATAGTTCCATTTTTGTCGTTTGTATATTGAAGCCGTTCACGAGTGTCAAATATAATTGACATTAGAGGTAGGTGATTAATTTTGCGCCACGTTGCTTAATTGGCCCTTTCACTCTTTTTTGGAGTATTTGGCTGAGCTCCTCCTCCTATTTGTGTTGGGGGTCTTGATGTTGTTCTACAAATGGAGGGACCTAAGCCAACATCGAACGGCAGATGGTTTTTCATGGTAAAAATACTCGTACACTGCTATTGCCTCCTGAGGGGTGAAAACCCCTTTTCTATCATTTAGCGTTTCATGCCCACAGTGGGATTCGAAGCCGGGCAGTATCGAATGATAGTAACCTATTCGGCTACCATTTGCTGTTCGGAGTCGGCTTAGAACTGTAGGTCCCTCCTTGTTTTAAGCACTGTGGGCACTTTCTGTATGCAGATGAGCTAAAAATATTAAAAAATAATACCACACTGGGAGGAGTATACTTCAAAATTACCCTACCTACTAATTTTTATGATTGATTTTTGCAGAAAGAGGTTATAAGATCTTACCTTTGTAAATTAACTTAAGCCTTGTTCGCCACTGGTACACTCGTATCCATCAATATAAAATTTGCTCTTAGCCATAGTAATAAAATAAAGAATATTCTTTGACCTTTTCTGAACATTGCTAACATTTAGAAAGTGAAATGACTCAAAGCACAAAGAAAATAAAGATTTACGAAAAAAATTCCTTATAATCATTTTGTAAAATCTTAGATAGAATTTGCCTCTATAAAATGGAATACAATTAATGATGCCCATGCCAAAAGGATATCAAGTGTCCAAAATAAAATTTTAAGTTCCAATTCTATCTCACATTTCTCGTGGTGGACTGATTGATTTAAATGCTTTTAGTAGTAGGTTCTTTTTCTTAGCCTGTAAGGTACAGAGACTTAAAATGAATAGGTAAATATGAAAAAAAATTCGAAGTGCTCGACTAGTAAGCTAGCGTTTCTAGCTAGTTTCCTATTGCTGATCACAATTTTCAACGTCAGCTATTAAAATTCAAAGTTTACTTCAACCAGCTTCTGAAAATTTCGCTCTTTTGACACGAAAAAACTATTTGTTCGATAGAGATCAGCTGGCAACCCCTGCACATATCTCAATTAGCCAACACAACATTGATGAAAATGCACTAAATAATAAATTATTATTACGAGAAAATACAATCCAAAGCTTATAAATATTCATTTCCTATGAATTGCATTATTTGTGTGGTATTCTCACTATCTACACCACAAAAGCGTCTTTAGTTATGCTGCTCTAATTGGAATGTCAAAGTTTATATTGTTGCGAATATTCTAGAAAAATGTTGGACACAGAATTGAATAAAAATATCATAAATATGAAAAGTGTTTTTATTGATTTTTAAATACTCGCTTTTAAATGTTTTTAATGCTTAACTTACTTCTAAAAATCTAAGTTCATGTGAAAATTTAATTTCTTTAAATAACTTTCGGAAAAGCACCCCAAAAAGCTGAAACTAGCAAATAATTCAGTGAAAAATCGAAAGATCTACATAAATACGAGCACGTATTTTTGCTAATAATTATTAGTTATAATAATAATATAATAATTAATAATTATACAATAATTCAAACTCTAACAATTCAAACAAAGCTGGAATGCAGAGTTAAAACCTTACAACTTCACCTCAAGCTTTTAGTTCGAAACAAAAACGTACACCAGTGCCTGGGGAGCCAACATCGTTCCATGTGATGACAAGATTTCAATATTCATGGGAATGAAAAAAAAACACATCCAGGGGGGTGATCTGATGCCTTTTTCAAGCCACAATTTTTGAGCAAAGCTGGCAGACCTATTATAAACAGTGGGCGCGATCAAAGTAATAAGGTTCGTTACGATCAACGCGAAGTGCCTGAGCAAAGGTTGAAAATCTTTAATTTTTCTTCTCCTCCTCAACTAACCGTCAATTTGTGTTGAGTACCAAATATAAAAACTTTTCGGGAAACGAGGAAGCAAACGCATGCCGGGCGAATGTGTCAAGGCTTCATTAAAAATTTTCAAGTATCATACTTTGTTGTTTCCTGTATTGACAAGTTAACGAAGCTAGAGCCAAGGTTAGAACTGCTAATAATAAGAGAACCAACCTGGAAGCCTGTAGCCTTCTGTTGGTATCGCTTTATGTTTTATTGGGTTTAAAAAACAAACGGGTACTGGCATTCTAAGCATCACTTCAGATATGTGAAAGCCACTCTTTTGAAGGCTTGGTAAGTCTAGATACCGCCTTATTCTAAGAGTTTAAGGCATTTTCCAAAATATCTGAATAATTTATAAATGACAAATGGGACTTAAATTCTTATATCTTACAATTGAGTTGGTGCAACATTACGAAACGTCTCTTACCTGATGCCTTTTGAGCTTCGAACTGGCCTCTTTCATACCAACTTTCGGACACTGAAATTATTTTCTTGTTGCTTGAGAAAGTTGAACAATATGTATCTTATTTAAACTTATACATCTGTACTAGGTTAGGTTAGGATAATTGGATACCCGTGCGAAGGGTCCACTTGGATAAAGAATCAAAATCCATCCATTGCAATGCCATTCATTGAGGAAAAAACAGAAGGAAGAAAACCAAACAGGGGGAAGGAAGACGGGACTTTGGATTGGAGGATAACGACTAACGGCGGATAATAACATTTGTATTAACCGCTTCGAGTTACTGATGAAATACACCAGGTTTGTGATATTAACACTTGAAATACCCGCTGGTTCAATAAAAAAGTGAGAGCCCATATGTCTGAATCTTAGCCCAACGAGAACATTGCAGCTGAGATGATTCCACCTCATCCTCCAGACAGCTTTAGCAGAAGGGACTTGAAGCAATCCTAAATCTAGCCGCATAGGTACGTAGGGACACTCGCCAAATTTAAGAGCTGCAATTTTGTTAGCCTTAGAACATAAAATATATTTGGAAAGTGATTTGGTTAAATGTTATAGATTCTGTATAGGTTTAACATTGTATTAGATAAAAAATTGTAAACATTTTTAGGAGGCGAGGCACCTGCCACACAAACTTAAATTTCCACGCTGAATTTCACTAAAAGAGCTTGCGATAGATCATTTGGTAAGAAGATATATACATACATATATGCTATTAATCCCATATCCATGGCGGTCATTGGAAAATGAGGGTGTCCCCGCCCATCGGAATTTCCATCCCGAATATATCTGAGATGTGGCATGAAGGCATTTTTTATCAATGTCACATTACTGATTCATAGTTGGAAATAATAAAAATGAGCGGGGCACCTAACGTGCAAAGAAGCATATAATGTGGACAAAAACGTGGAGTTAAACCCGCGTGCATAAGCTAACTTTTACTATTTTCCTTTCAGTAAATGAGTTTAAGATGGTTTTGAAATTTTCAACTATTCTCTTCAAAGCCTCAAACATTTACAATTGCCCTTCCTGGTGTTATATCCGAACTGTATATAAAATACAATAGATACGAATCTCTTTTCGCGCATAAAAAATATCAAAAACCAGCTACAGACCAAAAATGTCCAACTTTTTAGAAAAGAAAACCTCTAAAAAGATATTAACCGGCGGCTTCTCTTTCGAGGTTAATTAATCTAATTTTGCCTGAAACTTTTGAAGTTAAGTCAATAACATTTGCAGAATGATATATGTATTCATAAATATTATTTCAATATCAAAACGAAAAAAAAAAAAACAAAACAAAAAAAAAAAAAACATAAAATTTAAAATATGCTTATTACTTAAAATTAAAAACAAAAAATCTATAAACAGATAATTCTTTAGGGATATACACCTTGTACGAGACTGTTACAAAAATACTTTTTTTTTTTTGTGGATTTTATTTGTTTTTACAACTTTCAAACTTGTAGCGAAAATTGTATGCTGTGGATATCTGAAGCGAATCTTTTGTACGCCACTTCATTCCTGACGCAGAGTTTGTAGTTTTTCATTCATTCGCATTTTAGATAACCAATTAAAAAGTCGATAATAAAAATAATCGTTAAAAGTGGATGGTTAAACAAAATGTTCGATACAAAATTTAATAAACTATATATGCCGGAGTAGGTCGACAATATACGAAAATATTTGGTGGCTAATGAAGAGCAAGCTTCGAAATGAGTCACAAAGGAATATTTCTGACTTAAAAATGAAGTTGCAGGAGATGTGGGACTCAATTTCTCAAGAACACTGCAAAAATTTGTTAAATTCAATGCCAAAACGGGTTAAATGCGTAATGCAAGCCAAAGGCGACATTACACAATTCTAATGTTAATTAAATTAATGTATTAAGTACGATAAGCAATCATATTACGCAGCGTTCGAATTAATAATGGTCATTTTTTTCTTATCTCTTAAGACTACCGTTTGAATAAATTACTCATATTGTTGTTGTTGTTGGATATAGAACAAATCTCTTTTTTCAATCGTTAAGAGAATAAAATTCTCTTTAAGACAAAATACATTGGTATGCGCTATATTTAGTAGTATTGATAATATAATGTGTTAAACATTGCGCACTGAAAAAAAAACATGCTGTTCGAATTAATAGTGGTTTGGGCTCGTAAAACCCCAGAAGGCCCGACAACTTTTTTTATGAAGAAAACTAGAAACATCGTTAGTGAAAAATTATCTAAAATCAACGAAAAATTTGAGAGATTTCAAATTTGCATCTGTTAAAATTTTTTAAATTTTTATAAATCTTATACAAAGCTTGAAACCATAATTAATATGGTCTTTGTTCTAAAATGATCTATATTTCTATTAAAAAATAAATTATGAAAATAGTTAAACTTGTGCCTTTTTGATAATGGTGAGGGGGTATATGGTATTCCGGTGCCAAATAAAAGAAACACTTTACAATCTTATTTCTTCAAATAATGTATGTATGTGTGTGTCGATGGTTTATTGTGTAAATATCTATACAATGTATAGGTATTAATTGTTTTGCACAATTCTTTTAAAATTTTTGTATTTTCGAGTTGTGTAGATATGAAATTTGATTGTTTTTGTTGTAGCTGGTGATCTCTTTTGTTGTTATGTTGTTTTATTGTTTGGTGAAATACCGGAAGCATTCTTTGTATAATTTCTGTTCATATTATTCGGCTTGAAAAACTGTGAAAAGTTTAGAGAAAGTGGGAGAACCAAGGATGGCGGAAGCATTCTTTAACAAAAGTTGGAAAAAAAATTAATTATTTTTCACTTTTGTATTCTAAGAAAAATTTTTATAATTTTACCTAAAAATTTTTATTTCCTGAACAGCTGACTTTGTGTAAGTTATCATATTTTTTATTATTTTTAAGTTATCATATCAGACTGTGCCACTCGAGACACCACTTTTACGAAATCGCATTCAAAGATGTTCATGATTGCTTTACCAATCAGGAAGCGGCGAACTGTTGCTTTTTAGGCCCTCGAGTAAACGAGCTAATACTGACTCCTTTCAGTTTTGAAAAAACAAAACGTATATATTGAAAATGTTGGCGATTGGTTTGCATGGATTTTTACGCTGCTTTATTTGTAAATATTTAATAAATTTGCCTTTTTTGAACTCGAAGTTTCTAAGGATGCTTGAGTGCCCATAAGTGAGGTTGAGCTTATAGCTCCAGCCCCTCAGTCTGATTGCGGTACGTGTAGCGGCAATTCTGCCTGCGATGTCTATAGGTACCACATTTAACATTGCGTTGAGCGCCAGTGTAGTAGTCGTTCGAAGCGCCCCACTGATTCCAATGAGTGCCGACCTCTGAACTCTCTCCAGCTTCTTTACCAATGTCGTCTTCTCTAGTGAGTTCCACCAGACTATGACTCCATATAACAAGATAGGCTTTACAATAGTATTATATAGCCAGAAAACAACTCTAAGCGAAAGGCCCCATCTTTTGCCAATTGCGCCCTTGCACCCATACAAGGCGATTGTTGCCTTCCTCACTCTTTCCTCAATATTGGGCTTCCATGTAAGCTTGCTGTCAAGGATAATACCTAGGTACTTCACGTTGTCCGAAAGCATCAGAGGAGCGCCCCCTAGTGAGGGAAGTTGAGCTCAGGGTATTTTATGTTTCCTCGTAAATAGCACGAGCTCCGTCTTAAGAGGATTCACCGACAGGCCGCAATCCGTGGCCCATCTGACAACTGCATTCAGATATCCCTGCATCAAGTTGTAGAGAGTGTCCAAAAATTTTCCTCTAACAATTAGTGCCACGTCATCCGCGTAGGCAATTACCCTGCAGGCCCCCTAAAACAACAACCCAGAGGAATGGCGAGAGAACCCCACCTTACGGAGTGCCTCTACTCACCTGCTGGTGGATGGAGATACCGCCCCACTCTGCCGTGACAGTTCTGTCGCTAAGCATTTTGTGGATAAATCTTATAAGGTCGGTTCCGACCCCTAGTTTACCTAGAGACCTGGTAATAGCCTCCGGGAGGACGTTGTTAAAAGCCCCCTCAATGTCGAGGAAGGCGCCTACCGCAAACTCCTTCTGAAAAAGAGACTCTTCAATCTGTTCCACGATTGTAATAGGTCTATTTATAAGTTCGTGCGGTTTTACAACAGATGGCGTAACTTGATTATTATTCCATCGATCCACATTTCCAAACATTCATTGGAGAGCTACTGTCGTAAGGCACAAACGTCAGTATAAGTTTTTTATTTGAAGCGTAAACAACAATATTTTTACCACACTTGAAAATGTCGAATTTCGTGCCAAATAATGTGTTTTTGCGGGGAATTCTTCTTCATTATTTTAATATGAAGAAAAAAGCAGCCGAAAGTCATCATATCTTGGTGGAAGTTTATGGTGAGCATGCTCTATCTGAGCGAACGTGCCAGAAGTGGTTTGCACGCTTTAAAAGTGGTGATTTTGGCTTGGAAGACGAAGAACGCGAGGGTGCGCCGCCAAAGTTCATGGATACCGAATTGGAGGAATTGCTCGATCAAGATCCGGCTCAAACGCAAGAAGAGGTTGCAAAAACTTTAGGAGTTGATCAATCAACCATTTCCAAACGTTTAAAAGCCATGGGAATGATCCGAAAGGTAGGCCATTGGGTGCCGTATGAATTGAAGCCAAGAGACGTTGAACGCCGTTTTATGGCATGCGAACAACTGCTTCAACGGCACAAAAGAAAGGGTTTTTTGCATCGAATTGTGACTGGCGATGAAAAGTGGGTCCATTACGATAACCCAAAACGCAAAAAATCATGGGGTTTGCCTGGCCATGCTTCAACATCGACGTCGGCGCAGAATATTCATGGCCTGAAGGTTATGCTGTGTATCTGGTGGGACCAGCTGGGTGTTGTGTATTATGAGCTACTGAAACCGAATGAAACGATTACGGGGGATGTCTACCGACGACAATTGATGCGTTTGAGCCGAGCACTGCGAGAAAAACGGCCGCAATACGCCGATAGACACGACAAAGTTATTTTGCAACATGCCAATGCTCGGCCACATGTTGCACAAGTGGTCAAAACATACTTAGAAACGCTCAAATGGGATGTCCTACCCCACCCGCTGTATAGTCCAGACCTTGCGCCATCCGATTACTATCTCTTCCGATCGATGCAACATGGCCTGGCTGACCAGCACTTCCGTAATTACGATGAAGTCAAAAAATGGATCGATTCGTGGATTGCGGCAAAACCGACCGAATTTTTCACAAAGGGAATCCGTGAATTGCCAGAAAGATGGGAAAAAGTAGTAGTAAGCGATGGACAATATTTTGAATATTAAATTTGTAACCATTTTACGTCAATAAAGTTTGAAATTTCGAAAAAAAACCGCACGAACTTATTCATAGTCCTATTATGTAGGTGCAGATTCCACCGATCTGCCCTTGCAATAAGCATGTTGAGTATGCGACAGCTGACCCCGAGGAATTTCGCTTCTTATGTGCAGGTCAATCAGATTCTCAAGGGTTTTCATTAAGAAAGATGAAAGACTAATGGGCCTGAGGCCCTTAAGGGAGACATGCGAGCTCTTGCCTGCCTTGGGTATAAAGACAACCCTCACGGCCCTCCATGATCTTGGTATATAGCCCCTGGCTATGCAGCTCGCATAGATGGGGCTCAACCAACGGCATAATACCTCCACAGATTTCTGCAGTTGGGCAGGAATGATGCCGTCAGGACCAGGCGACTTGAAGGGCCTAAAGGTGTCAATGGCTCAAGCCAGCGACGCTTATCCAGCAACCAGCCCCGGTCCGGAATGCAAGTTGAAATGCTATCCAGGCCGGTGCTGCTAGGTTCTGGGCTCATCGGAAAATGGGCGTCGAGAAGTAACTTCAGTGACTCCTCGCCGCTCATCGCCCAACGCCCCAATTCGTCTCTTAAGTACCCCAAGAGAGCGGAACTCTTCGTGAGTACTCGTCTAAACCTGCAGGACTCATGGCAGCCTTCTATCCATCTAGTTTTTGATTTTTTTCGTTACCCTGAAAAAAATGTCCAAAAAAAAAACAATAAAAATAGTCCTTACACGTAGCGACGCACTTCAACAGAACTCCTAATTGGATACAAAAATAATTTTAATATAATAATTGGCCGCCTTAGCCGAATAGGTTTTTGCATGACTATCATTCAAATGTCCCAGGCTCGAATCTCCGGGCCTGAAACATGGAATGATGGACCTCTCCTCGGCAGGCAATGGCAAACCACCGAATAAATTTCTGCCATGAAGAAGCTCCGAAGAGCTCGGCGATAGTTAATATAGACAGTTTTAAAAAGCAAGCTTGGACATCAGTGAACATAGTTGCAAAACTGAATTAGCGAAATTGTGTTTTTTCATCAAATAATTCTTGGCCAAAGATGTCAGTTAACATATTTGCGGGAAGCTTTGTGCTTCCATTCGAAGAAAACTGCGACTGAGGTTCATCAAATACTTAAGAATATATGCGATGAGACTGTAAGCAATGCTTCAAAAGCATGGGTGGGACCAACTCGGTACATATTATATATTATGGCCCAGCCTTTACTAAATGTAATCAAAATGAGTGGAAAAAGTATGCAAATTGACGTACATAGAAACACTCCCGAAGATCTGACTGTTATATAACAAAACATCATTGGTTACTAAACAAATTTGCAAATATTTTAAGATCTTTGCCAAATTATGTGTACAGTTTTTATTTCTGAAGGCGAATGTGAGGCATGTGGGTACGGAAATTTGTTATTTTAAGAAGAATATAAGATGAAGTAAATATTCAATTAAGTACTGAAAGTACGTAAAAAGTTGCAAATTAATATGCATGCAGCACAACTGCGCAGAAGTCATTAAATAAGTGTTAATTGAGTCATGAGTGTATAAAATTAACACTGGCGAAATAATATTACTGAACCAGTCATAAAATGAGACAAGACGAAATGCGCAACTCGAATATGTAGAATCTAAAAGTGTAAACTATTGTAAAAAAATGCACTTTACGGGCGATTTCAGTTCAGACAAGCAAGAACCATAAGTTCGAATGGAACCGAACTCTATACAAGGTAAGTAAGGCGATTAGCGATTTAACGCGACTGAAGCATTTAATACAATTTAAAAAAAAAAGCTTTTTTGGACGCCATTTCACATTTTTTGTTATATCTTCGGCATTTACAGTTGGATCTTCAAATATGACACTTGAGGTACTTGAGGTCAATAATCTTTGGAACAAACAAAACTTGTCCGAACTATGAATGCAAACAAAAAACCTAAAAGTGTACCCTACTACAGTGGGCAAAAAGGTGAATTTGGTTGTAAAATGCAAAATCTTTATTTATTCTTGTAAATCAATTTCATCCCCTTCAAAATAATCTCCTCTCGATGAAATACACTTATGCCAACGATTTTTCCAATCCCCGAAACATGCCAAATAGTCCATTTCCGGTATAGCCATCAGCACCTTCTTCGATTCAGCTTTTATCTCCTCAATCGACTCGAAACGCGTTCCTCGGAGTGGTCTCTTGAGTTTTGGGAATAGCCAGAAGTCACACGGAGCCAAATCAGGCGAATACAGTGGTTGCGGAACGATATGCGTGGAATTTTTGGCGAAATGGTCACGAAGAACGAATGCAGTGTGAGACGGTGCATTATCGTGATGCAACAACCAAGAGTTGTTGGCCCATAATTCTGGTCTTTTTACACGAATTGCTTCACGTAAACTACGCAGAACGCTCCAATAATATTCCTTATTAACAGTTTGGCCAGGTGGAAGGAATTCATAGTGCACCACACCACGAAAATCGAAAAATCTGTCATCACGGCCTTTATTTTTGAACGACTTTGACGTGCTCTTTTCGGTCTGGCCTCGCCTTTAGCACGATATTCGCTTTATTGGTCGGTTGTTTCAGGGTCGTAAGCATAAATCCAAGTCTCACCTCCCGTAATGATGCATTTGAGCTTGTCCTGATAGTCTGAAAGCATTGTTTCACACACATCAACGCGACGACTTTTTTCCAAGAAATTGAGAGTTTTCGGTACCAAACGAGATTTGACTTTTCGTAGGCCCAAATGGTCTTTCAAAATGATTTTCACAGATCCTTCTGATATTCCGATCATATCAGTAAGGTGTTTAAAAGTCAACCGACGATTTTTGAGCACTAACTCATTCACTTTATTGACGTGTTGGTCATCTGTTGACGTCGATGGTCGTCCGGAGCGCTCCAAGTCATCAACACGTTCTCGACCCTCTTTGAAGTCTTTGTACCACTTATAAACATTTTTCTGGGACATGGTCGAATCACCAAATGCCTTTTGCAACATGCTAAACGTTTCCGCAGCCGAATTTCATTCCGCAAATAAAATTTGATGGCCCTTCTCTGTTCAATCAAGTCAGACATTGTAAAAATCGAAAAATGCACTCTTGGTCGTTTGGTAAACACAAGCGTAAATATATTACTGATAATGACATTCACATGAAAGTTGGCCTAGATGTTATTAACAATGCTGCCAACTCATGAAAAAAATAACTAGAGCGAAGTTTGACAAATAAATTCACCTTACTTTTTGCCCACAGTAGTACATTCGACAATACAAAATTTTTCTTAAATATTTCTGAAGTAGTTCAAATATCTACTTCCTTATCAAAAGGTTAGGGGATAAGAACTTAGAGTTGGTATGTAACTACTAAAACGGGGTACTTTAGAGGAACGAAATTTTAAACGAAAAAACTGTCTCTGCGAGACAAAACCATCGTTACATAATACTTTAAGATCTGAGTGCCAAAGATATGACGAAAAATGTAAATAGGTAGTCCATACGTTCAGCCAAACAAAAAAAATCGAAATAAAGTCTATAGACTTAGAGGTGCAAACTTCTTTATTTTCGTGTTAGATAGTAGGGTCTAATAATCATACGCGTATAAAAAAAATTAGTTATTAAAAATTACTATCTTCTTTTCTTTTTAATCACCTCAGATGATTAAAGACGAGTTTTCTGTTCAATGTAATCAAAATAAAAAGATTTTTGATTATAGTAAATTAACCTCTTTTGGAAGATACGTTTAAGAAAAACTTAAATAACACAGCCAAACCCTGACATTTCGATTTATACCTCTAATAGCCTACACAGAAGGTGGCATTAATCGGGACTACCGGCGCAGTTAATTCTGATTAAACTTGTAGTGTGACAGACTGTAGTTACGCGGATTAGTGTACAGCTGATTTGTTTATCGGATAGTTTTGTCAGTAAAAAATGGACCTCTGACTACAAATACGGGTATTAGCTGTTCTGGTACTAAAAAACATCTTAAATTGCTATTTCATGTATTGAAACATTTAATGTACAGTAGACTCGCGGTTGAGGGAACTACTCGGTTGAGGGGACCACAAAAATTCTTTCATTGAGTACTCTGTAGAGGGAACCTTCAATCTAATAAGTACCGAGTAGACGGGACCTCAAAATTGTTATGCAATTTCAGTTATTGTACAATTATGTTAGAATGCGCATACAAAACAAAATCTGAAATTATACAAAAGCTCGATAAAGGCTTTACATTAAAATCATTGGCTTATCAATATGGTGTTACCAAATCGACCATATCACGTATAAAAAATGGCAAAAGAAAGATTTTAAAAGCATCGACAGCGTGCAGCATTAAACGGAAGTCTCTGAAGAGGGGTGAGTTTGCTAATACGGAAACTAAGCTATATAAATGGTTCATCACTCAAAGAAGACGATATATTCCAATATCTGGAAACCTTATTAAAGAAAAGGCTAAAGAACTGCATGCAAAAATTTATGGAAATGGAAGTGGCTTTAACGCAAGCTCGGGCTGGCTAAATGGATTCAAGGCTAGATTTGGAATTAGATTGTTGAAAATTTGCGGTGAAAAACTGTCTTCTGATCAAGAAGCAGTGCCACCATTCAAGGCAAAATTTTGGCGACTACAAAATGATTTACAGTTGGATCAAATCCAGGTTCACAATGCTGACGAAACCACGATCATTCAGAAATTTTCAGCTTCCGTTGAACTACAGGTGCTCAAAAAGAGCATGGTTGACTGCGGACATTTTCGAAGAATGGTTCCACAATTCCTTTGTACGAGTACCAGAGGTAAATTAAATTATTAAATCATAACATAGGTAAATAATAAATTGAACTAAATAATTTTTTTTTGGTTCTTTAGGTTACCACATTCCTAATACACGAGGGTCTACCAGTCAAAGCTATTTTGATCTTAGATAATGCACCGTGCCATCCAAAACAAGAGTTGTTAAAAACAGAATGTGGTTAAATTTTTGTTTTATTTATGCCACCAAATGTAACACCCCTTCTCCAGCCGATGGACCAGAATGTAATAAATAACCAAGTTGCACTATAGAACAAATTTATTAAAATCAGCTATTGGTAAAGACGAAATGCCGACTTAAAAAAAAATTGCTTTGAAAGATCCCATTTGCCTTTTGACCCAAGCTGGCAAAAAGTCGATGCCGACGTTATTAAAAAATGCTGGTGTCCATTACTTGACTATAAACATCCGATAGACAATGATGAGTGTATCGAGGATGATGTGCCTCTCAGTGTTTTAAGACAGAGGATAGTTGCACAACAACATTCCGAATTTTAAGAATTACTCAATTTAACTGAAACTGCATTTCCACAGGTAAAAAACATAATCATTACAGTTACACATGCACTTAACATACCACAATTTTTTTATTTCAGCCAAACCTAAGTGTCAACGAACTAAGAATATGGACAGGAATAGATGACAATTGCGCTAATAGTACTGAGGGCGTTATCGATGATGTTAATCAACCTGTTGAGGCATCTGATGAGCATGACGAAATAAACGGCGACAAGTGTACAATAGAGGCAGCTGAAGCCATTAAAATTTTTGGCAAAGCAATCCATTGGACCGAACACAATACCAACTCGCACGAACACATCATTTTTCTTTCTTTCGTAAAAAAATCACTGGAAGCTAAGAAAAAACAAAGGACTATATTGGACTTCTTTAAATTATATGTTTTTATTATATGAAATAAATACACTCACTGCACAAACTATGTACCTCTACCTTACATACAACAGTATTAATAAAATATTTATAATCCGCCCACTTCTGTACATGTATAATTTCAATCTCAATTGAAGAGAAAGTCTAGGTTGAGGGGAATAGCCCTTGTACGAATTAGTTCCCTCAACCCCGAGTCTACTGTAATTTCGATCGTGTTACTGCAAACTAGCATTGATATCTGCTGCTTCAAACTAAATTTCATAATTCCGATGGAGAAACAGCACCAACCATTTTTTTAATGGAGAGTGATGCCCCCTAGCGTACACAGTTGTAGAATAGCTGAAAGTAAATAGAAAACGTCAAACGACAACTGAAAAATAAATAAATTAATAATGTGTGTATGTACAAGTAAAATATGTCTACAATGCTTGCAAATTTGTTGTTTATGAATTCGACGGCTTTTATGGTGATGCTCGTCAACTTTAGCAAAGCCGGCGGCAAGTTTTATAGCACGTGAGTACCAGTTCTACGCCAACGCTCAGGGAATACAAATAAACTACAACGTATTTAATATTACCGATATACCTACATACATACATACATACATATATGAATATGTGCGAGTATGTTTAACTTTGAGCTGCGGCGATAAGACGATTGAACTGGATTTTCCTAATGGTGCTTATCGTTGCCATGTTTTTGCTGCTTATAGAGTATAAGATGGCATATGTATGTAGGTAAGTGCATATGTACATATTATCTACATATATATGTATTGTATATGAATACTGTATATGCCCTGTAGTCAAAGGGGCTAGTTGTAACTACCTCACAACTAGTTTGCGTCGCAGACCCAACTGGTCCCAGCAGGGAAAAGGCAAACTAAATAGTATGAAACAAATTAGTGAAGTGATCAATTTGAATTCAAATTAGTTGATTAATTTTTAGATAAGCGAGTTTCAGTTCAGATAAGAAAGTACTTATATGTATATACTGATAAATACATTTATTTGAAAAACACAACATCCAAGTCTATCAAATAAAGTCAGCAATGGATTAATATTTGCATGAAATTCATTCACTTTATATGCAAACCCACATAGCAAGTCAGTAAGATTAGAGGACCAGATATTCAATATTGTTACACCCTTGTCACGCCCTTCATATGGTTTGTCAGGGAACGGAAAAGTTGGTAATCGATCGGTGCAAGTTCCATACAATACGCGGATGCTGAAGGGCATCCCATTCGAGCACTTGGAGAGCGGCTTTGACGACTTGTGCAACATAGAGCCTGGCGTTGCCGAGAAGGAGTATGGTTTGACTATGTCGAGCTGGTCTTTTCAGTCGAATTGCCTCATTCACGCGGTGTGGCTGGGCAATGTAGAGCTCTTTTTTCACCGTGGCATTCTTTTTGAGCATTTTCCAGTGTACCATGCCGTCCCAGTCCCACCAAACACATATCTTCTTTGGAAGAGGATCCGGCTTGACTCTTCTCGTCTTAGGCTTATCTCCTGAAGCCTCGAACTCCTTTCTTTGCTTCATATTGATGTATGTAAAGGCACCATTTCACATCTCCCGTGACGATTAGGTACAAAAAGTGCTGCTTATGACCGCGTGTTGCTCGATGGCGGGCGAGATGCTGAAAAGCAATTTGAAGGCGACTTTCTTTGCTCGTAGAGGCTCCCAGGCATCCTATTTTTCGGTAAATTCCATTGAATTAAAGTCTCTGAGAATCGTTTTATGATCGCAGTTCATGTTTTTCTCCAATTCACATCTGCTACTAGATCAGAAGTGATTTGTGACGTTCTTCATCGAATTCAGAAGTCCTTCCGCTGCGGGACGTGTCATCGACGTCAAAGTCGCCAATTTTGGACTTTGCAAACCATTTCCGTGCTGTAGACTCACCTATGACACCTTCTTCAGACACGCCGCAAATGTCCCGGATTGCTTCGGCAGCTTTTCGACCTCGATGAAAAGCAAAGAAGACTAGGTGTCGAATATGTTGAGTTTTGCCTCTTGGGTTATTCCATTTCTAAGCCTCAAAACTAATAAAAAATTAAATAACTCAAAAAGCAGAAAACGTTTTATCGAATTAATACTTACCCTTTGCCAAACAGCAATCAAACCGTTGTAAAATAAAAGAAAATATAAAAACGATACGAACTTGTTCCCCAACGCAATACATAGATGCACACAGTGGGTCCCAGACAAAGTGGTCCAGTCTTCTCTTTTACAATATTTGCTACATTTTTCGGGTACAATGGATTTTTCATTAATTAAATTAAGTTAATATTAGTTAGTTGACACTCCCTTAAAAAACTACCAAAAACACACCCACAAACAACTTTCCACACGTTAAAGCTACAACACACTGAAATAAATAAATAAAAATAATGAACAAAAAGCTAGATTAAAATGTGACTTCAAAAATTTAAAAAAGTCAGTTTAATTTAAGAAATCAAAAAAAAATCAAGCCGCAAGCACAAGGAAATCACGAACTCAACTTGATATTGACTTTTATAAAAGTAGAGTTGATTCTGGGCAGATGGGCCGCCAGTAGCGGTCTCAGAGTCAACTCTGACAAAACGGAGTTGATGCTATTCACCAGAAAAGACAAGCCTCCACCTTTTAAGCTTCCTAGACTTAACAAACAGTGTCTTACTTTTTCATCGGAAGTCAAGTATCTTGGTGTAATACTTGACCCCAAGCTCCACTGGAAGCTGCACATAGAAAATCGAGTTAAGAAGGCCAATATAGCCTTCCACGCCTGTAAATCTATGTTCGGCAAAAAATGGGGTCTCGAGCAACGTGTCGTACTTTGGATGTACAACTTAGTGGTTCTGCCAATTTTAACAAACGGTTGCCTAGTTTGGAGGGTAGCTCTTCAGAAGGGCTGCAACACCACTAAATTTGAGAGAGTGCAGAGAACTGCATGTGTGGGCATCACTGGTGCCTGTAGAACATGTCCCACCGCTGCGCTCAACGTTATTCTCCACTTAATTCCTGTGGATCTGCAGGTTAAATCCATTGCTGCTCAGAGTGCTATTAGGCTGAAGGAGATTGGCCTTTGGAGACAACTTCCTGTAGGGCATAGTAGCATCTTGAAGCAGATCTCCCCTTCCTTCTCAGATATTCGCACCGACCTCTCTATCCGCAAACTGTGCTTTGAGGGATGTTCTAGGGCTATCTTTCCGAGCAGGCAAGATTGGAAAGAGGGGAGAGTTGGTGCGGATATAGATGCATGGTCAAGGGAGATAAACAAACCACAATGAATAATATTTAAACATTTAAATTGCGTTCCGATTTTTTCTAAGAAATTTACAACTTATAAAAACCTCAGAGCTTGTGTCATTTGTTTATGTATAAGTACAAAGCAAATATATATACATATATTATATACAGTAGGGAGCAAAAGTGTTTCCATAGTTGACATTCTCAACTTTGTGTGCCAATAAAATGCAAACGAATGAAGCAAATCAAAAAACTTTTTGTTCTAATAATATGTCTTTAAACCTCAACAAATTGCCGTATATGATAAAAATAAAACAGAATCAGTAAAATATTCAAACGAAAAAAACCAAAACAACTCCCATGTGTACAATTTTGCACCTTCCGTTATTCTTACTTTTGTTTGATTTCTTAATTCTCTTTTCAGCAATAGACATGCGGTTTTACCGTTATATGTTTTGTTTGTTCATTCTTCGCTTATAAGATCCAGAAAATCACGCGTTTCTTATTATTCGAAGCAGATTTGTTGATTTTAGCAATTAGTCTATAAAGTACCGCGAAAAAATGAAGAAGCTTTCGTCTGATGTCGAAAATAGTATTATTAGCCTAACTGAAAGTGGCTGTTCGACTCGTGCTATTGCAGATCAGCATAAGATTTCCCATTCAGCGGTGTCCAAGGTCCAAAAAAGACGAAATGTTGCACCAAAAAACATTATAAAAGGCCGTAAACGCCTCTTGAAAGACTCTGACACCAGACTAATGATGTCGAAAATGAGATCTGATAAGTTCCTAACACCAAAGAAGGCATCTATGGACATAGGAAAAGACGTGAGTCGGTGGACAGCTAGAAGAGCACTGTCTAAGATTGGATATGTGGCAAGTGTGAAAAAAAAATAAACCAGCTCTATCCGAGAAGAATGTCAAAGCTCGATTGAAATTTGCCCGGGAACACAGAAACTGGACTCTAGATGACTGGAAACGTGTTATCTGGTCAGACGAATCCAAGTTCAACCGTTTTCAGTCGGATGGCAAGCAATACTATTGGCATAGACCCGGCGACAAGCTTCAAAAACACCATGTGAAGCAAACCGACAAGCATGGAGGAGGCAATGTCAAAGTTTGGGGATGCTTTACTTGGTGGCAAATTGGGCCATTACAAAAAATTGATGGTATAATGTTAAAAGAAGACTACCTCAATATTTTGCAAACCCAATTATCAAATTTTCTGGACAAGTGTGCATATCCCGAAGAGGAAATTACTTTTCAACAAGATGGCGACCCGAAGCATACTGCCAAAATTGTCCGCGAATGGTTAAAAAGCCAAAATTTTAAGTTGATGGAGTGGCTAGCTCAAAGTCCCGACCTCAATCCGATTGAGAACCTGTGGTCAATCGTGAAGCGACGGCTCGGGCAATATCAATCAGCGCCATCCAACCTAGACGATCTTTGGAAGCGTGTAGAACTGGAGTAGAACCGAATTCCAAAAGAAACCATAGAGAAGTTGGCCGAGAGTATGCCAAACCGAATAAAAGGTGTAATAGCTAATAAGGTTCTGTGGACAAAATATTAATTTCATATCATATTTCATTTTGTTCACTAAAGGTGCAAAATTGTACACATGCGAGTTGGTTTGGTTTTTTTTGTTTAAATATTTTACTGATTCTGTTTTGTTTTTATCATATACGCCAATTTGTTAAGAATTAAAGACATATTGTTAGAACAAAAGGTTTTTTTGATTTGCTTCATTCGTTTGCATTTTATTGGCCCACAAAGTTGAGAATGTCAACTATGGAAACACTTTTGCTCCCTACTGTATATAATTGGCGCGGGTGTTTGGCCGAGCTCCTCCTCCTATTTGTGGTGTGCGTCTTGATTGCGTCTACAGTTTCAAGCCGACTCCGAACGGCAGATATTTTTATGAGGAGCTTTTTCATGGCAGAAATACACTCGGAGGCTAGCCATTGCCTGCCGAGGAGCGACCGCTGTTTTTCTTAATTTTGGTGTTTCACCGAGATTCAAACCTACGTTCGCTCTGTGAATTCCGAATGGTAGTCACGCACCAACCCATTCGGCTACGGCGGCCGCCAAAGCAAATAAGTAACTATGTTTTTACGTATTAATTGAGATATTCACATATGTAATTTTTGTATGATGCCTGTACGCTATTTTAACTAGATTTTAATTTAGAGCAATTATTATAGTAAAATCATAAAATGTTATAAGTATACATTTATATAGGAGACTTTTGCACGTCAACAGATTAATAGCCAAAAATTGGTGCAATAAACAACTTTCAAGTGCTGAAAATAATAATAAAAGCCAATAGTAAAAATAATAAACATTGTTTACATTCAAAGGCAATCGCCACGATTTTGGAAATTCAGTAATGGCGGCGTCTATAGAAGTAATGTGTATCATCAGGCTCGTGAACAGACAAATTAAATAGTTAATCAAATTTTTAAAATTAATTAAATTTAAAATACCCTTTTAAGCATTTTTAGGGTCATTGAAAACAAGATTTTAAAAATTTTAAAAGATGCTGGCAAAATGGTGGACGATTTTTTTTAAGATTCTTTATTATTGTTGATCAAAGTTTTGTCGGAGTTGCTGAATTCGATTCTGTTGTCAGAATATGAAAATATAAAATTGCAAATCCAATACGGACAGGGTGAAATACCTAAGACTTTTCCTAAGCTAACCTGAAATACCGATATTGAGGAAATAAGGAGAGCATCAGTCACCTTGTATGGTTGCAGAGGTGCCATTGCCAAAAGAAGAGGCATATCGCCTATAATTATATTCTGCCCATGTAATTATATTGAAAATCCAATTTTGTTGTATGGTGAAACACGTTAGAGAGGACGACGTCGGTTAAGACGCTGTGGCCTCGCTGTGATCAGTGGGCCGCTTCGACCGTCTCCTACTCTAGTTCTTAACGCAGTGCTAAGCGTGGTATTTGTGGTCGTCACAGGCAAATCTGTCTCTACAAATACAGAGTTCATTCCCATGGTTACTTATCAGTGCACATATTCGCTCGGGCCAAGCAAGCCACTCTCCATTCACATTCCCTCAAGGGAAGGGGGAACATTGGGTACAGAACCTGGTGAATCTGTTTACGGATGGTTCGAAATTGGGTTGGTGGAGGAGCATTATGCGAAGAATTCCCCATCGAGCTCAAGTCAAGCGACAAATGCACGCATGTATGTATGTACATATATGTAAGTATAGTATACGATGTAGAGAATATAGAAGGTGGCGCCTTCCGAAAACCGCCACTATATTTTTGGCGAGGTTGACAATTTATATGTAGATAGAAACGAAAGTATGTCGTAGTATTTATTCTATTATTCTTGGCTTTCCACTTACTTTTTCTTATTCTTCCCCTTTTTTTGTTTTCTTATCCTCTGTACTCACTTCACCGCACTTGTGAAACCACAACCTTGTGCGATTGGTAGTTCTGGACCGCTTTTAACACAGCTAGATGGCAACGCATACTAGAGTCCCTCAAAAAATTATAATCAGAATAATTGGGAGCAATTTTTTTGATCGGTAAACTGAGGTTTAGAACCGACAAAGGCATTAAAGAGAGCAATGTAACAGCAGACTCACCCAAGAATCAGTTCTAGATCCATTACTATGGGACTTAATGTAAGACAGTATTCTAGGATTCGATATACCTCCCACAACCAAAGTCATTGGATTTGCCGATGACATCGCTGTGGTAATGGTAGCAAAACGCATCCAAGATATTGAGAGGATTGCCAGCGAATCTGTAAATAGGATCAATCCTTAGTTGACGTCCATGAACCTGGAATTACCTGAGCACATAACTGATGTGGTCTTAATGAGCAGCAGGAAGGCAGTAGAATTTATGGTTGTAAATTTTGGGACTGTTACTATCAAATCAAACCCCGCTATTAAATACCTAGGGGTGAAGATTGATAGTCGTCCAAACTTTAAAACGCACCTAAAATATGCTGTGACGAAGGCATCGAGTGAGCAGGCCTGTCTGTCACGAATAATGCAAAACAATGATGGTCCTGGTCATAGCAAAAGGATAATATATAGGAGGGGTGCCAGCTTGGTCCTTTTATACGCGGCACGGATCTGCACTGATGCATTGAACATAAACAGCTATTCAAGAAAACAATATCCTTCTATCGGCTGAGCGCTTTGTGGACAATCTGTGGCTTCCGTACAATTTCTAATGACTCCTTCTTCGTTGCAGGGCAGGACTGATCCAGGTTGAAATTTCGGCAAAAGAAATGAAGGGAGTATATACAAGTTTATCCTAAACCGGTTGTTGAGCTATGCGTAAAGAAATTGCAACAGAAAAAAGGTCCGTTCGATCGCCCACTGGCAAGACCGGTGGAACAGATCGCCTCAGAGTAAATATATGGGCGCTTGAGTTAATACTCACCCTAACTCAATCATGGGGGCACAATTCTTTTCAGCACACGCGCCATGTGAGTTCACCAAACTGCCCAATCTACACGGAGAAGGAGAAGATGTTGATCACGCCCTGTTCCAATGCCAACTAATGTGTTTGTGCGTGATTGTCACTGGAGCCTCCATTGTGTGCATGAAATATCTAATAATTGAAATGGTTTTTTCTAATGGTGGTCACCCTTAGGCAGGAAATGGCAAACCTTCGAGTGTATTTCAGCCATGAAAAAGCTGCTCATAAAAATCCATCTGCCGATCGTGGGCAATGTAAAACTGTAAGCTACTCTATTTGTGGAAAAACAACAAGAAACACACCACAAATCGGAGGACGACCTCGCTGAACATCTAACAAAAGTGTACGCGGTAGGATATAATTGTTTATATGTTTGTTCAATAATGAACACTAAAAATAACAAGTATTTCTTCCATAATAAGTAAATACATATTTGTATGTATGCAGGTGTGCATTTTTTATTATTAAACAACTCATTTCCCACAAATACTGCCGTTAAAAATTTGAAACTGCCAAGCGATCTGATACAGTCATTACTTTCTACCACCACCTCCACCACCGCCGCCGCCGCCTCCACCACCACCTCCTCCACCACCGCCACCACCCCCATAAGGATAAATTTGTTGTGGTTCAGGATTTGGATGAGCTGTTAAAAATTACGTTTGTCAGGGAATTAAAATATAATAAAAACAAAAACTATACTTACCAATAGCCATCGCCAGCATGGCCAGTACAAAAACAAAGAGTGTGTAGAACTTCATGTTGCAAAGGTAAGGTCTGCAATGATCAACCCGCAGTCTTGCTGTCATATTTATACGAAAATCGTTGCGTGCCCTGCACTTCAATTTTGTTTTGTTATCTCATTGAGAACAAAAGGTTTGTATGACAATTGAGTAATAAGAAATATCATTATCGCACTACTTACGCATTGCTGTAACTTACCGGCAACCAGGGGAACTTAAAGTTATACAAATACGAGTATTATTAGGAAATATTTATTACCTTTTATGTTTCTCTGGTATTTGTAAAGATATTCGAATAACAGAAAAGGGAGTAATGGTCATATACCTAAGGGGTATTTCAATGGGTGCGGTGCGAATTTAATGCTCTTAATGAAAAACCCTATACATACTTAACTTGGCATGATTGAGACTGTAAAATTGCATTGCATTCACATAAGAAACAGATAACCGAAGTCTTAAGCAAAAGGAGAAGCAGGGCGTCCAAAATCAACACCCACTTTAAAGATGGTACCCAATCAATAACCAATATGACCTAATAGATCTATGAATGGTTAATGGTTAATGGTAGTAAAGGGTTAAGGTATGGGCCTTTAGCACTGCGACCATATTGATCTATTGTGCACCCTATGCTGTCTATTGACTGTTAAGTATGCTTATGAATTGTACCAGCTCCTTCTGAGGGAGTGATTGAAGGTCTTCATCTGTAAGCATGAACTTGTTTAAAACCCTTTTCCTTCTATGCGTCAACCCCGGACATTCGATGAAGAGATGTTCTATGGATTCCTCATCTTCGCAGCAAAATCTGCAGGTGCTGGTGTTAGTTATTGCCTAATTTATGTAAGTGTGTGTTGCAGGTAAAGTGACCCGTGAGGGCGCCTGTGAGAGTGCGAAAGCTCTTTTTGTTTAACGTGAGGGCCATGTTAGCTCTTTTAGCATTGAAACTTAGGAACTTTTTGGAGTGTCTAAGACCCCCTACGTTGTTCCAATGCTGATTTAATAGAGTTTTGGCCCAGTATTTTACTTTTTGTTTTAGGCTGTTTTTGTTAAATCCAAACATAGGACTACGTCCGATGAAGTTTACATCTGCCTCTTTTTTGGCTTGAAAGTCTGCCTTTTCATTGCGTTCATATCCCTCATCTCCTGGTACCCAAATTAATGAGACATTGTTTTTGGATGCCAGGTTATTGAGTGTCTTGTGGCATTCTAAGAGAGTTTTTGAGTTGTAGGTATAGCTGTCTAAAGCTTTTAGAACTGATTGGCTGTCCGAGAGTATTCTAATCTTTACTCTCTTGTGGTTTCTACGTTGCATGATGTTTGCTGCTTCCATTATTGCGTATAATTCCGCTTGGAAGATGGTGGTGTCCCTGGAGAGAGTGAATGATTTGTGGATTCTGGGCCCCACTACTCCTGCTCCTACACCCTAAGGTGTTTTTGATCTATCAGTGTACCATTTTTGTGAAACATCATTCATCTATTTTGGGTTTGTTTTCCACTTGATCCTCTCAGGAAAGGTAACTGTGTATCCTTTTGTGATACAGATGGTTTGGTCAATGTGGTCTGAAAGCTGAGCCATGCTTATGATGTTTTTGACTTTATTTAGGATACTTAGGTGACCGGTGATATCGATATCATCGGCCTTAACAACCGCGCTGTTAGTTCTGCCGAGGTGGTGAACGAGGACAAAACGAAGTACCTCCCGTCTTCAAACAAACAGTCGGCGCACTCGCGTATCGGCACTCACGTCACTGTAGACAGTTATACTTTCGAGGTTGTAAAAGATTTCGTCTATTTAGGAACCAGCATTAACACCGATAACAATGTCAGCCTTGAAATCCAACGTAGAATCTCTCTTGCCAACAAGTGCTACTTTGGACTAAGTAGGCAACTGAGCAGTAAAGTCCTCTCTCGACGAACAAAACTAATACTCTACAAGACTCTCATCATGCCCGTCCTAACGTATGGCGCAGAAGCTTGGACGATGACAGCATCCGATGAAGCGACGCTTGGAGTGTTCGAGAGAAAGATTCTGCGTAAGATTTTTGGACCTTTGCTCGTTGGCAACGGCGAATATCGCAGAATAAAGATCCAGCGGCTTCGTTGGCTGGGGCATGTCGTCCGAATGAATACAAACGCTCCGGCTTGGAAAGTATTCGATGCGGTACCAGCTGGTGGTAGCAGAGGAAGGGGAAGGCCTCCTCTGCGTTGGAAAGATCAGGTGGAGAAGGACTTGGCTTCACTTGGTGTGTCCAATTGGCGCCGGTTAGCACGAGAAAGAAACGACTGGCGCGCTTTGTTAATCTCGGCCAAAATCGCGTAAGCGGTTATCGCGCCAATTAAGAAGAAGAAGGTGACCGGTGAGGTTGCCTAATTTGAAATTTTCTTTCATGTTTAGCATGAGTGCTTGCGTAGCTGCTTCCTCTGGCATTGCTATATGAAGTGGGGGGAGATTGAGGAGTGCTTCCATGCCAGCTGTTGGGGTAGTCCTCATAGCCCCTGTGATGCATAGGCAAGCAAGCCTTTGTACTTTTCCCAGTTTGGTTGCCGCTGTTTTTTGAATAGATTTGTCCCCCCATACTAGTGTCCCATACAGTATGATTGGTCTAACCATTTGGGTGTATATCCAGAGGGCCATACTAGGGCTGAGACCTCAGGATCTCCCTAGTAATTGTTTGGTTGTCCACAAAGATTTCGTGGCTTATTGTGGATTGATAGGTCATGACTTTTACAATCTGGAAAGTGAGTCTTTAGAAGAAGCTCTAGTGTTTCTAAGAATGTGTTGGTAATAGTTCCGTTTGGACCTTTTAGTGTCTTTAGATCTATGAATAGTACTGTGTGAAAGTCTAAAGACATCGAAAATCCTGGAATATATATTAGAAAAAAAATTAGAAGCGACTGATTTTGCCGTAATAAATTTAGTAAATCTATTTGTCGAAGTAAATAGTAAGTCTAGTAAAGTAAAGAAATAAATCACTTTGTCCATTTGTTTGTGAGGACTGCCGCTTGTTCTTTTCGGCGAATTGTTTTTCGATTGTCTACATAACAAAAGACAAATCATATTTTAAATGCGACCAATCCACGATAACGACAGGAACTTATACATTTCTATCGATCTATCTACGATTATCTAACTTGCAATTCTCAGCATGACGCATACACCTTTTGAAACCACAGATCAGACTGCACTATCCAAACAGAAAAGCAGACAAAAAGACCGCTGGAGGTCCAAATAAAAGTTTCCATAACTCAAAATCATTACTATGATTATTTTTTTGTTTTTTTTCTTAGTATAAATATAATTTAATAACTTTTTTTTTTTTTTGTTAGTATAAAAGTTATTTACAGGGTGGGCCATATAGCGTTTGCTTTTCGAACCACCAATTTTTTTGAGAATGGTGACACAAATGACATGTCAAATGTGTTCATAATTTACTTAAAATGTGACATTTACGAAATGGGACGCTATACGCTTGAACAAAATTGGAAAATATTGAAAACCTATTTCCAAAGTGGTGAGGCTTCTTCACCTTCCGCGGTTACACTAAATGGCGAGCGTTACCGTGACATGCTCAACGAGTTTTTGTTTCCAAAAATTGAAGAGGATGACATGGACGACATTTGATTTCAACAGCACGGTGCAACTTGTCACACTGCCAAAGTTACACTCGAACTTTTGGCTACCGTTTTTGAATTCCGATATCAATTTGCCGCCTCGGAGCTGTGATTTAAGCCCGTTGGACTATTTTTTGTGGGGATCCGTAAGGACAAATGCTATGCGAACCATCCAGAGACGACTGATACTCTAAAACCCGAAATCAAAGTTGACATTCATGAAATTAGAGCCCAAACAATCGAATATGTGCTTAAAAATTGGGTTGAGTGAATGGCCTACTGTAAAGCCAGTCGTGGCAGTCATTTGAACGATATTATTTTTCATTCATAAATGACAATGTTCAATCTTCAAAATAAAAAAAAAAAGTTTGAAAAAATATTGATTAGTTTTTTTTATAGCCGATTCAAAAAGCAAATTTTACATGGCCCACTCTATACAAACAAAATACAATGATTAATTTCGTGCAACCTGTAAAAGTTCATCTTTACAATATCACGCACAAAAAGTTATGACTTATCATGGCGCTGTATGACCGAACTTAAGCCGGAATGGGGCTTCCAGAAGCATTTCTGAAAAAACAACCAAGCCCGTGATGGCACCACTTCAAACTTTGAATGACAATATGGTGCGAGGTTCCCTGTCTCTTCGTGCGATAACTGCAGGATGGTCCATATAGTGGTTTTTTAATCATTTATTGTTTTGACAGTGACAGCTCTTTCTCGCTGGAAATTCAAAACGAAAGTCGCTTAAAAATTGGCTTAAAATTGTAGGCCCCTCCACTTGTAGAACAACATCTAGACGTACGCCATAAATTGGAGTCCTCCTCCATCAACTGGAGCCTACCCAGTGCCGAACCACCATCGATATCTCTACGTTCTCAACAATGAGGAATTCATGAATTGAATATTTGGCGGATTTTACATAATATTTGCCTTTGCTTCCTTACAAAATTGAATGAGCACCAAAATTGAAGCCCACGGATGATTATCAATGCAGAAATTTCTTGAATTGGTTCTTTGAAAAAGATGGTGGTTTTTCACTCAAAATCATCTAGGTAGGTAGGTAAGATCGCAAGAGTACCCCCGGTACACACTACAAGTAGCACTTACGTGCCGTTTTGATACCATAATGTGGACCACTACCTGTGAAAGGATTTAGGGAGGAGAGAAAACCGTCTACAGCCATCCAGTGCTGTTGATGTAGCGGAGGAGAGAAAAGGGATATAAGCTGGAGAATTTCATCAAGTCATCCCCAAAGGGGACACTAAGGAGTATCAAGCCCCTAGCCGCCAGAGCCGGACATTTGCAGAGAAAGTGTTCCACAGTCTCTTTCTCAGCAGGATCCCCACAGCTTCTGCAATGGGGGTTGTACGGAATTCCAAGCTTCCCCGCATGAGTGCCGATCACCCAGTGACCAGTGATCACCGCAATGAGTTTGGAAATTGAATGGCGGGAGATTCCCATCAGCTTAAGCGTTCTGTTTATATCGTATTGAGGCCATAGTGCTTTTGAAATGACACACGATGAGACAGACCTCCATCTGTCTTGCGCTTTTCTTAAAAAGAAGTTGTGTAGTTTCCCTTTAACGACGGCCAAGAAGGGGGCAGCTGGATCCGGTTCTGCCGCCCCCTTCCTGGCAAGCTCATCGGCAATTTCATTTCCCTCTATATTTCTGTGCCCAGGAACCCTGATGAGGGAAATGTTTCCTGCACGTTCGAGACGTTTGACGAGACGAGTTGCTCCCTACAGGAGTTTACGAGAAGAGAGCTGCAATACGGCGACGACAGTGCCTTGATTGCAGCTTGGCTATCGGAAAAAATATTAATGTCTCCCTCCCAACAGCGATCCCGAAGCATTTTGCATGCCTGCAGGATCGCGAAGACCTCTGCTTGAAAGACGCTGCTTGTCTCCGGCAGTTTAAAGGAGACCGAAATGCTGGCTGATTTAGAATAGACCCCCGCTCCCACTCCAGACTCCATTTTGGATCCGTCAGTGAAAACAGAGGCATCTATATCCAAAATCATCTACTCATTCCACACTGAATGGATTTGTCAACAAACAAAATTACCGCATCTGGGGAGAAAACACCTCTCGAGCAATTTCAGAAAAAAACATTAGATCGACTAAAATATATTATTTGGTGTGGTTCTCTTGGCCGTTTTTCTTTAAAGATGAAAATGAAGTACCTGTTGAAGTTACTGTCAATGGACATCGTTAAATACAACTGACTGAAGATTTTTTTGTGGCTTGAGCTTGAAGGAATAGGTATAGACTATCTTTATTTTCAACAGAATGGAGCCACAAGTCATACAAAACGGAAAAACGATGAAAATCTAAATTTCATGGCCTATTAATTTCAAGTAACATAAACTAAAATCGCCACCTAGATGATGGGATCTAACTGCATTAGACTACTTTTTGTGGAGTTTTTTGAAAAGTAAAGTCTACGTGAATCAGCTAACAATGATTCCAGAGCTGAAACACATCATTTAGGCCGAGATAGCTGAACTCAATGCGATAATCTCTGAGCGACACGCTCTTGAATGTTTTATTTCTCATATGACAGTCTGTAGATGTGCTCATGGTGGTCACTTAAATTATGTAATTTTTCGCGTATAGTCGTTAAAAGCCGTATATGAAATAAAAATAGTGGCTGCTGAAAGAATCTAAAATTTGGCAGGTTTTATTTTAAAACAACAGCTTGGCGCGCCTTTGAAAGACCCTTTATAATTAGTACTATTATTTCTTTACATTGCCGAGTCGGCTGCTAGCTGTACAAACCTTTGGTTTTCACACAATCGAGATCAGAGGCTGACGATTTTTATAGTAATTAAAAGTTGTAAAATAAAAGGTGTTGGTTGGTTGGTTTAAGGGTGACCCCGCATCGGAGTGCCACATAGACCGCAAGTTGGGTCCGTTGTATTGCCCTAGAGCTCATTATATTGTATGATTTCCCCACCTAACCGAGATTTTTATTGTAGATTTTGGTCAAAGATATTAATTCGTTTCGAGAATTTGATGAGAGATTCGATTTTCAGGTTCGAGAGTACTGAAAGATTGTCAATTGTTGGAGAGCCTAGAATAGCGAGTCAACTTCTGGCAAGACCGGGACAACTGCACAGCAAATGCCTGCTCGATACTTCCTCATCTTCGTCCTCGCAGTATCTGCACAGGCCGTTTTGAGGAACCCCGAGCCGACGTGCGTGAGTGCCCAAAAGGCAGTGGCCGGTGATAAGAGATATTATATGCCTTCGTACGTGTTTCGAAAGACTGATAAGGGGTTTTGTCTGTTTCAGAAATTCTGTGAAATTCAATGAGCATTTTACATGTTGAGAGCGGAATGTGGATTGTGGGTAAGTTACTAACATTTGATTGCGCTGCTCCAGCTCTTGCGAGCTCATCAGCTTTGCAGTTACCTTCGAATCCACTGTGGCACGGTATCCAGATAACTTGGACAGAATTCTGAACACTTATTTCGTTAAGAGATAAGAGACAGGATCGAACCACATCTGAGTGGGTATAAGAGGAGCTGAGCGCTCGAACGGCCGCTTGACTGTCGGTGAAAAAGCGGATATCCTCTAGTGATATTCTCTTTTCTAAGATAGTTTTCGCAGCATACCAGATAGCGCATACTTCCACTTGGAATACACTACAGTAGTCGGGTAATCTAAATGAAAGATAGATGTGAGGGGAATTGGAAAAGATTCCAAATCCCACTTTACCGTCTTGTTTTGAACCATCTGTATATATAATCAGAGGGTCATCGATTTCGGTAAGATTTGTCTTCCATTCTTCCCTAGTTGGGAGTGAACAGGAGAATAGCAAGGGCGGTGATGGAAGACTTACATAAAAGGTGTACCCACATTTTTTATGACTTGTACAGATGTGTATGTGCGTATATACTTGGAAATATTTTCTTTTCAGAAATTTATTCATATAATTATTTCACATAGTTAAAAAATTATCGTAATTAAACAAAGATCATTAATTCCATTCTTTAGGATTCAAAAACGGTCATATTTCGGATTCAATTTATTAAAAAAATTTCAATAAGTGCCTACCTCTTGCCACCATATGTGAAAAGAAATATTACTTTAACTGAGTTCAATGCCTCTTAATAATTTATCTATAGACGAAAAGCACATAATTTTGCTTCCAGCTTTTATCCAAACCCTTTTGTTTGCAAAAATTAAACTAAAGCAAAATTTTAAGCAACCGCCAGCTGTGTTTTTTATATAAATAAGAGCCAGGCGTTGAGAGTTCACTGATCACTGCAGGCTTCACGAAATGCAGTTCTACCCTCTCATTATCTTCGTTCTAGCCATGTTTGCAGTGGCTTTTGGTAAGTGAAACAAGGTTTCAATTTGTGTTCAATAGGTTGCTTGAATAATTCATAATAACTGTACTCCTTTTTTCTTGCAGGCGGCTTCGGAGGTAGAGGTGGTCGAGGCAAAAATGGAGGTGGGGGTGGTGGCGGAGGCGGTGGCAGAGGTGGACATGGGGGTGCAGATGGTGGGGATGGCGGTGATGGGGTAAATAGAAAGGAGTCCCAGAGTCTTTTGCAAAAGTCTTAAATTATATAAAAATACAAATATACTTTTTTTAAATCATACAGAAATGTATGTATTTAAGAGTTAATTTTTAATTTACGAAGCAAATACCAAAGTGTTCCGTATTTATTATTTAACTGCGCAAAATAAACTAAAAACAGAAGCACACAGGATGGTCCATCAACCCTTTACTTTCATTCGGCTCTGAGGGAAAGGAATAATTCACAAATAATTTTTTTGCTTAATATTTTTCCAATAATTTGTATTGACATTTGAAATTTGAAAAGGTCGAGCCAAGGAGCACCAGGAGATTTGGTGGCCCTTAAAACACTCAGGCTAAAGAGCCCATTGTATTTATAGCTCTGGAAAGGGGGGTAGATAGTCAAGGAGGGAAGGAGAAAAGTATCAGAGAAAGAGATAGGAAAGAATAGAGACAGAGATAGAGATAGTTAGTCCTGTGAGAATTTTCCAGATTATTTGGCAAATCTGTAAATATCCTCCAGTTTTAGAGAACGAATATTACTCATTCTCATGACATCGGAACCCAATACTCGTAGCCTTGCTCTAGCAAAGGCAGGACACTCACAGAAAAAGTGCTCAGTGCTATCCGCCTCCTCCAAGCATGACAGGCATACCGGGTTCTCGATGATTCCAATGGTGGTCATATGCTGACCCCATGGGTTGTGTCCTGTAATGATGCCGACCATCAACCGAATGTCTTTCCTTTTAAGTTTTAGTAGTTAGTTTTTTAAGTTTGACAGTTTTCTGTTCGGACTTGTCACAAAACACTTTGCCGTTCTGCAGCGTTCTAGACCGGACCATCGCTCTTTATGTAGATTGCCTACATAATAGCTGGTCCAATTCTTGATTCCTGCGGAACCTATTCCGATTATTGGCTCTGGCCCCTGTGGGGGCACCGCTGATCCACGGTTAGCCAATTCGTCGGCAATTTCGTTTCCTTGAACACGGGAGTGTCCCGGAACCCATATAAGTACAAGCCTGTTTTGTCTTGCGACAGAATTAAGCTTCTTCTTACATTCTTGAACAATCTTTGAGGTTTGCTTCGCGTTCTCCAGGGCCTTCAATGCAGCCTGACTGTCACTGAAGACTCCAATCTGTTTCCCGCTCCATCACCTCTCCATTATCCATTCGGCAACTTTCGGGATGGCAAAAATTTCTGTTTGGAAAACAGTTGCCATTCCCCCCATAGCA
This sequence comes from Anastrepha ludens, assembly GCF_028408465.1. Classification (NCBI taxonomy): domain Eukaryota; kingdom Metazoa; phylum Arthropoda; class Insecta; order Diptera; family Tephritidae; genus Anastrepha; species Anastrepha ludens. The sequence continues at coordinate 107,497,862 of NC_071499.1, forward strand.
TAGTGATACTTATTACTATCGTTTAAGTACCATCCGGCTCCAGACCCTATTTCATTCTTGGACCCATAGGTAAAGAAAATATCCGTCAAACCTCCCTGCATGCATTCTGGATTGCTCAATTGCTCACGCAATGGAAATCTGACATCAAATTTCCTTCCAAATGAAACTGTGGTCATCTTTAGGTCATCTTTAGGTGCCAAAAACAGTGGATACTGCTCCGACAGCAACTTAAAGATTTCTCTGTGTCTCGAAGTTCCATCTTCGTGCCAGAAACCATATTTATGGAGTCTACACATTGCTTTTATTGCTTCCTGTTGTATCTTAAGATCCAGGGGGAGCAAATCAAGCAGAGGTTGTAATATGGCACCCGTGATGCATAAACATACACTTCTTTGCAGCCTGTATAGTTCCCGGATTGTGAACTTAACCATGCTCCGTCGCCACCAGACCACAGAAGCGTAAGTGATGATTGGTCTGATAAGTGCTGTGTATATCCATAGGACCACAGCAGGTTTCAGACCCCAGGTTTTGCCAAAGGCTCTACGGCATTGCTGAAAAATCTTCAATGCACGATTCACCTTCAATGAAACGTGTGTCTCCCAAGTCAGCTTCGTATCCAAGATTACTCCTAGATATTTAACTTCGTTGGAAAGACCAAGTGTCACACCTTTCAGTGTTGGAAGACTGAGTCCATCCAATTTCCGTTTAATTTGTATTAGTTCAAGCAATTTCCTCCTGTTTTTCAGTACATTTTTACACCTACCCCCTATAGCTTTTAGATCCTAATATGAATTTGGGAAAAACCGTTCCATTATTTTTGCTTAAAATATTTGTACAAATTGTTTAAAATTGTTTTATGGTCGATCTTTAGCTCCTGGGCGATACTACGACTACTAACATGCCGTTCAACTTCGGTTATTTCTGTGATTTTATCGACAATTTCGACGACGGGCCTGCCTGTGCAAACTGCATCTTTAGCATCAAAAATCGAAACGGAATCGACGAAACCAAAATTGCACGTTACAGTATCGGCACTATGAACACCATTCACAATTTCAGCGGCCTGTCTTGCATTTTCGCCTTTATCACAGAAAAACTATAAATTGTACCGAATTTTCTCTTTATTGACTTCCATAGTTATACCCTGTAACTTACAACTGAATGGAACAAAAAAAAAACAGCAAACGATTTTTTTTTATGTGAAACTTTAAATTGTTTGATCGATACTTTACGAGATATCGATCACTACAGCCACCTATCGAGAAAATAGAATTATTTCTTTTTCCCCCAAAATTTAGCCTGCAGGTATTAACGTCCAGCCATTTCTTCATTTTTTTTTTGTCAAAGGATCAGAATGGATCACAGTCCGCAGTCTAATTTTAATTAGTCTCATACGAATTTCAATAATCTAAATTTAAGTATTTATTATGAAAATATTTTGGGTCTGTGAACAAGGATTTCTTAGGATTTCTTAATCACATTGCGTTTTGACATTGGTATGCATGGTTTAGTCGAAACTTGGCTCAATAATGATTTTTGTTTTGACCCGGCATCTTTTCGAATACATCCAAGGGCCAGGATGTAGAAAAAAAGCAGGACGCAATATAGGAGGAAGTGTTCTTACTGCGATTAAGCGTATTCTAAGTTCTTTAGTTTTTCAACTTTTGGAGGATGGCTCCCTAGACCAACTTTGTGTCAGCATCTTTGAAACCTATGTAAAATTGCTAATTTGTGTATCCTATATCCCGCCTAGTAGCACCGAATCTCTATCTGAAGCTCATATTAATAACTTGCTTGACATCTATGACAAGAATGGAGATGATAATTTCTACATTTTCGGTGATTTCAATCAGAATAAGATTGTCTGGTCTAATAATAAAAATGTTCTAAGCCCTTCCAGTGCTAAGTATCGCCAAGAAATCAACTGTTTAGATAGCCTTTTCGGTATTAATCTTACTCCAATTATTTATTTTATTCATTTTTCAGTTACATGAATGCTCGCTTCCCATTTTCAAATCTCTTGCTTGAATCATTTTCGAAATATTTGTTTTTGCTGAAACGCTAAATTGACCACCCTTTATATAATAACATTACAGAGCAAATAGATGACTAAGCCAATTCTCGGATATGAGCTCAGCGACCTTATCTACAACAGAAGTGGAGGTATCAAAGATATCTGCATTGTTATTATTTATCTTTGTTGTATTATATTTAGTCACAATAATATTTAGATAAAAAACAAGAAGTGCTGGCTACCAGGAACTTTGTTTCACTTATTAAATATTTTCATGCCCATTGATGGTATATTATACGTACTGTAGTATTGTAGGTACATATTATATATGCAGTGGGCATCGAATAGTAGTCACGCACAAGTCCACTAACTCAATTTTATTACCTGCGAATAAAATTTTGAAACGCCAAAGGCAACAAATCGAGCGTTGAGTAGAAAGCAATAAAATGTTTATTAATTGTAAACAGTACTGAGAAAAATGCCATAAAATATCACTTCTTTAACATAACAAATGTGCATACATACAAGGTGGCGCAAAATTAATCACCCGTCCAAAAGATTTATAATTTTGCAAATAATGGCATACGTTAATCATATTCAGGTGTAAATACACCAATAGCTCGTTGCAGACCTGTTCTCTCTACGTTCCACCTCTCGCATTTAAAGAAGGTGTGCTCCGCATCATCATACTCAGTATCTCCATATATGCAGTTTGGTTGGTTCACTTTTCCCATTCGCCACAAATACTTGCGAAAGGACCCATGTCCGGACAAAAACTGTGTAAGGTAATAGTTAACCTCTCCGTGTTTTCTTTCTACCCACTTTTTTAGGTCGGGTATTAATCTCGCTGTCCATCTACCATACCATTCAGAGTTCCATCTTGCCTGCCAAAGTGTGAGCGTTTGAACTCTAATATCGGGGAAGCGTGATATTGTGATTCCTGTGTTTTTTGCCTTCCATCTCCGTTTGCGCTCTTGTGCTAGAATATCTATAGGGATGGTTCCGCTGATAACTAACACCGCTGCTTCATATACTGTCCTGTATGACGAAGCCACTCTGAGAGCACAGGTGCGTTGCACAGATTGCAGAATTTTCCGCCGGCATTGCACCCTTAACGAATCTGCCCATATTTCGCATCCGTATAAGAGAATCGAGTTCGTCGTGTCCATTAAAAGTTTTCGCTTGTTCTGCGTTGGGCCTCCAAGGTTTGCCATGAGCTTACTTAACATGCCGCTTACTGTGGCAGCTCTTGTGGCAGCATGTTTATATGCGCCCAGTAGGTTAGCCTTTTGTCTAATTGCATTCCTAGGTACTTTACCACTCTTTTTGTCGATAAAGTGGCATTGAGTACTTGTATGTCTACTTCTAATGGGATTCGTCTGTTCGTTAGAAGGATTAGCTCTGTTTTCTCTGTGGCCAGCTTTAATCCATGGTCTTCTAGCCATGTCTAAACTCGGATCATCACCTGATTTAACTTCCTTTTGGCTTCGTCAGTGTTTCGGGCGATTATTATAGCTGAAATGTCATCTGCGTATCCCACTAAATGCACATCCTCAGGCATCTCTATTCGAAGGATTTCATCGTAGCTTATATTCCAGAGTTCAGGTCCGAGTATTGATCCTTGGGCCGCACCTGCTGTTATTTGTTTGGTCTTACACCCTGCTCGCGTTTCGTATAAGGCACGCGATTGCTTAGATAGCTGCGAATAATCTTCAATAGATTATTCGGGATCTTGAATTTTACCTTTGAGTTTTCAATTACGTCGTCTCAACTTAAACTGTTGAAAGCATTTCTAATATCCAATGTGGCTAGTAATACTAAGCGCTTGGAGTATCGATTACCTACCTGGGCATGTTCTACGCTAGCTATTACATCTTGGATGGCTCCTAAGGTAAGGCGGTATAAAAACAGACAAACAGTCGAGTGCGTAAAGGTCAAAAAGCAAAACCTTTCATGACCCGCGCATAAGATTTTCGTCACTCAAAACCCTTGTTTTATTTAGTAAAAAAATTATTCAAAAACAAAATTGGTACGAGTATGCACTAAGAATAGATGTCAATATTAGTATTAATTTCATTTATCTGTACATTTTGGTGCACTTTAATGTAATCTCAGAATCTCGGCATTTCTTCTCGGTCAAATTTTCTCCAATTCAGTCAACATTTAATTAACCCAATACCTTTTTCCATAAAAACTATAACCATTTTCATTCATTCAGGCATTCTTAACTATGCCTATAAATAATTTGATTGTTATTATGGCGGCCGCCATAGTCGAATGGGTTGAGACGTAACTACCATTCGCGAGTGTTAGAAAACGTTTTTTCTAATAGCGATCGCCCTTCGGCAGGCAATGGCAAACATCCGAGTTAATTTCTACTACGGAAAAGAATCTCATAAAAATTATTTGCCACAAATAGGTGGAGGAGTTTATTTGTATATTCTGTTATATTTTCTTATTACATTTTTCTTTTCCTATTGTAAGTAAGAAAAAGTTTTGTTTTTATTAATTTTTACTTCAAGAAATAAAAATAAAACAAAAAGTAAAAAAATTAACCCTTTCGCGATTTACGTCCCATTTTTGCTGCAGTTCAATATCATTTGAAGTGAAAGCCAGTAAATAAGAAAATAAAGGGTTTTTCAAAAGATGCGTTTAGGTATTGTTTTAAACTAAAACACGCAAAAATTTAGATTCTGCCAGGTTTCTCTATTTTTATTCAACAAACATAAAGAATCAACTCTTAACAAATATATGAGAAAAATTACATGGTTTAAATGTCCACCATGAACACGACTGAGATATAGATATTTAAAGTTGTTCAGCAACACTTAGAACACACAACACACACAATAGAACGTTCACTTTAAATTTTTGGTCTGAAAGTATTTTTACTATCCTCTACAGTTTCTTGAAATTTTTCACCAACCTTTGGATTGTCGCCTCATTTGGAAGATTATGTCCACCGAATTTTGTTCTTGAAGATAGACTAGTTAGGAAAGCGAAAAGGTCTGGTTGGAAAACGTTCTGTGGAGAAATCGAAGGAACCACAGAGGCTTCTAGACTGCGTAAAATCCTTTCAAAAAAACACTATTCCTCCGGATACCTCCAAAAACCGGATAAGAGTTTGAATATTTCGATTGACGAAACTCTGAAGTTGCTAGTGGACACACACTTTCCCAGCAACGAATCATCTAACGTATTAATCAACAATAGTACAGAAAGACCTAACTCTGACATTGAAGAAATAATCACTGAATCCAGGATAACCTGGGCAGTGAACATGTTTAAACCATTTAAATCACCGGGTCCAGATGGATTATTCCCGGCCCAAATACAACATTCACTCAATTACATTATGGAGTGGTTAACGGCTATATTCAAGGCTGCTCTGAAACTTTAAAGTGTCCCATCAGTATGGAAAGAGGTAAAAGTTGTCTTTATTCCTAAAGCGGGAAAAGTTCACACACAACACCTAAGGATTTCATGCCAATTAGCCTATCCTCCTTTCTGCTAAAAACATTAGAAAGAATAATAGAAGAGCATATTAAGGCTAACATCAGCCCTAATAAGCTTAGTATCTCACAACATGCGTACTGTAAAGGAAAATCTACTGAAACAGCACTTAACTCACTTGTTACAGAAATCGAGAAGTCAATTTATAATAAAGAATTCACACTGGTAGCTTTTCTTGATATTCAACAACATCCTACCGGATACCATAATAAAGGTACTGACGGATTTCGGGATCTCTGGCGCTCTGGTTGGGTTCATCAAAAACATGCTCTTGAGCAGATTTGTGATCGCAACCCTAGGGGCCTCAGAGATCAAGAAAAAAGTTAGCAGAGGAACACCTCAAGGCGGTTTGCTGTCCCCTCTCCTATGGGTGCTGGCATTAAATTCCTTGCTATAGAGCCTAGAGGAGAGAGGACAACACGTCGTAGCATATGCGGATGATGTTGCAATGGTACTAAGAGGAAATTTCCCAATACACTTAGAGAAGTCATGCAAGATTTACTAAACATGGTTGAAAACTGGTCAAAAGCAAATGGGCTAAGCGTCAACGCCAATAAAACTGAACTCATCCTATTTACCAGGAAACACAAAATTCCAAATATAGCTTCCCCGACTCTAGGTGGAACGGCACTGTCATTTAGTGATGAGGCCCGCTACTTAGGTCTAATACTAGACCGAAAACTAACTTGGAAGGCAAATGTCGAAGATAGAGTAATAAAGGCGACAATAGCACTATACTCTTGTAAACAGCTGATAGGACTAAGTTCGGGTCTCTCCCCATGTATCGTATATTGGCTTTACACAGCAATTGTCAGACCAATCATAACATAGGCATATTAGTATGGCGGCCGGCTTTAGATAAACTGTACATTAAAAGAACCATGGCACACGTACAAAGAATGGCCAGTCTTTGCATCTGCGGGGCCCTTAGAACCACACCCACAGATGCACTAAATATTATGCTTAATATTTTACCAATAAAGCAATTCGGTAAGCAAACAGCTGCCAAATCAACTCTCAGACTAAGAGAAATCGGCCTACTCAGAACGAACCAAAGAGGACACTCTTCAATTTTAGAAAAATTCCCCTGCATTCCCGGCTCAACGGATTTCTGTAAGACCAAGGACATCAATTTAAATAATTCATTTACTCACACAGTCGAGCGGCAATAAAAGCGCTTGAATCAAAAACGCACTCGTCAAAAACAGTTCTAGAATGTTTTAAACTTCTAAATGACGTATCTAAGTGCTACAAGGTGCACCTTATCTGGGTGCCAGGACCCGCAGCAATATTGCAGGAAACTGCAAGGTGGCGGAACTTGCACGAACCGGTACAACGCTCGATCTCGAACCGCCCATAGCAACTTGTAAATTACTTATAGACAGGGAAACCATCAAAAAGGTAAATACAAGCTGGCAAAACCTCACAACATGCGAACTAAGCAGACAGACATGGCCGAACTGGAACAGCGGTCGATCGAAGATCTTGCTAAGATTTAACAGATAAGCTATAAGAAAAATGATAGGTGTATTAACTGGTCATTGTTTAATAGGCAGCCACGCTAGAAGGTTAGGACTCCCGTACTTCGATTTCTGTAGAAGCTGTCTTAATACAGAATTAGAGGAAATAGTCAGACACCTTTTATGTGAGTGTGAAAGCCTAGCTATGAGAAGGCTGCGCACTCTTGATACAGCATTTCTAACCGATGTAGCGGGCATAGCCCATCTAAAACTAACGAAGCTCTGCTCGGATGGTTTGAAAAGGAACACGTAGAGTAAGGATAAGCTCCAGTGGTATCACAATGGACCTGCGAAAAATCTAAGTGTGTCTTCATGACAACCACCCCACCTACTATTTTCATAATAAGTTTCAATAATTTTAAAACATTGTTCTATCCTGTAAAATTCTATATCCATCTACTTGGCAAATGTCAAAGTTGACACAGGAAAAAGTACCGTCTTGTAATTATTGATTACTGATACCTAGGCGTCACTTTTGAAAGACCTTTTATTTTAAATTATCTTAAAATCAACTTCATTTTAGTAGTTACTGCATTTTCGTTTTATACGGGGTAATACATACTATACTTCTTAAAGAAAATTTCATACAAACTAAAATTAAACACATTTATTTGTCGCCAAGATATGTTAATTTGTATCAGTTGTTTTATCTATTTGCCACTTGCTAACGCTTGGCGAAAATAAGAAGCCTAATGTTTTTTGTTAAATTTTTTTTATTAAAACTCCATTCGTTGACGTTGTCGATTTTCAGCAGTACACCGAAATCGACGTATGCAACTATTCTCCAAAAACAAAATTCATCCGTATTAAGTTTGCCTAATTCCGTACTGGATTTGCCTTATCCCATGCAAGCCTTTTTCAATTTGTGGAAGTGTTAAACATTTTCATAAAGTCTGCATATAATGAAGAGACATTTTTTTTTTTGGGAAACTAGAAAACATTATCAAATTCATGTGGCCTCTAATTCGATAAACGTTTATTCCATAAAAATAAAAATAAAAATGGGATTCATATCCTAAACTCATTCCTGAAATTTTGAAATTTTAAAACTACCGGCCCCGAACCCCGAAATTCTAAGATATCCACAAATGGTACCTAAATCGAAATGTTTCTATGTAGAATTTACTGATATATTCTGGTTTACAGTGGATTACCATACCAAATGTGAGCAATAACATTAGCTTACAAATATTAAGTTGTAGCAAATAAATCCATTACTTTTCCGTAAACAATTTTATGGAAAAATTCAATTCAATTACAAGGGAGATGATTTTTCTGCAAATACATTCCATTAACTCGCAAACTCTAGACCGATTTTTTACAAAAACTAAAAATGTCTCCAGTTTATCTAAAATCAGTTTCTTAATATCATTCCCATAATGCTTTTTATTACTATTTATTTAAGGGGGGGAGCCTGGTTTATGAGGTCTAAAAATTGCACCTCTTTGCGATTTTTTTTTTTAAGGAAAAAATTAATTTAGCACTGCAAAGTTTTTCCTATCTTTTAATGAACATTTAAAAAATATAAAAATTTGGTGTACTGGTTAAAATAAGTTGAAAAAAATGTTTAACATAGAAATTAGTAGAGCGCTGCAACGCTGGAGTTTCCAACTGGCGTACAAGATACAGCTCGTAATTATTATCTAAAGCAAAAAATTCAAATGGATTTCTAATTATCATGATTTTTTTTCTAGATGAACTAAGAAAACTGAGAGAAATTCCAAAATTTCAACTTTTTGGAGGTTTTAAAGAAAAAAATGGCTTTCTATAAAAAAAAAATTCACTTCAACTTGGTATAAAAATCTTGAAAAAATTTTTTTTATCTATTTTGTTAGTTCAAATAGAAGAGAATTTAATACTAAAGGGAACAAACTATGATTCATTTCAAAAGGTTCATTAGTTTTTTTTTTCATTCATGTACGCCAATTCAAAGAAATCATAAAAATGAAAAGTCGAGAAAAGAAGATAAAGTTTTACTATAGCTGTCCGGTCACAGCGTAACTACCTAACGCTCGCCTACCTTTGGCTTTGTATCTACGGAAATATTGAGAATTAGGCTCTGTAACTTTGTGTGAATATTCTGAAATATATTAGGAACCGCTTAAAACGAAAAAAAAATTGATTTTTTTGACCTTATAAACCAGGCTCCCCCCATAAGCTATTGAACACTTCATTAACTTATGTGTTGGTTATTTTTTATAGTAGGTACCCACTACTCAAATTGATATCAGCTTCTCATGCCAGCCGACAATTAAGCATCGCATATTTAGTGAAGATTCAGAACCAAGTCTTGCGAATGCCAATCGTTTAATTTTTTGCTTCGTTTATGGCACACTAAATCACTGCTCTCAAAACTCAGCCTACGTATGTATTCGTCCATAGACTGTCATATGTTTTCACTGTCATTGCGTCTGCCCAGCTGATAAAAAAGTAGTTAGCATGCATTATCAATTTAAGGGTTTTCCACAGGGTTTGTTTTTGTTGTACGTGCAACTTATATTTTTATAAATTTTTTTAAAATTTGGTTTTTGCCTTTCTTTCGCTAGAGATTTCCACGAAATAAATATTAAAAAGATTGACTTGATCTATGTGGGTTAACCTTTATACTTGTATGGCGCTAGGCTGCTGGCTGAGTAGATAAGACTTAGTTTCCTTGTTTGTTAACAGAAAAACCGAAAGGGATATGGATTCTACTTATACAATCATTTGATGGGCTATCGTAAAATTTGGCAACGATTCTTCTCTGACGGAAGAATAGGATATTTGGCGCTGCCTTTTTAATTACTCTGAATAATGGCTTTATAGAAAAAGTACAAAGAAAATGTGTCAATACCCTTAATTTCATGTCGTGGAAATAGTTCCAGTGAATGGGGTATAAAACGCTTAAAACTACTGCCTCCGAAAAAAAGTTATTTTAGTTCTAGGGTTACCGTTGGATTTCTGCACATTATTAACTATTACTATTAAGCTATTAAATGCCATTAGAGTACGAGGGTTGCTATTTATATTTTTAGTCTTTGGCACTTCCAGTGTTGCCAGGTACCAACTGATGTTTCCATTGAAAGGTTTAACATATTTTATCATTAATCTACTCAGAACACAAAAATTTTATTTTGAGAAGCAAAGGCAAGTTTAGATTATATTGACGTTAGGTTATATTTAAGCGGCAGCCACCACTTCCGGCTTAGTTTCGGTCACGTCTATCTTGTAAAGCGACCGGCTGCATTTAATTCACTTCTTTAGCTTAATGGCAGTTCGTTAGGGACGTCCGGCAAACCAATATTTACTTTTCCAGTAAGAGTCTGCTTGACCGTAAGTACCTTGCCTCGTAAATTCATTAAAAATTGTGCACCTAAAATGGTAAATCTACGTCTGAATAGAGTAGGACAGTGGCACAGAAAATGCGAGATTGTCTTCTTCTTCTTCTTTGTTTAGTCAGCTTCTACAGAAGTCATGTGTTTAAACGCCCATCCGCTGGGCGTGTATGCCTATTAAGAAGTGACCCGTTATAACGGAAATTAATGTGCTAAGACTTAATTTGGATTAGTACAGATTCTGTGCGTTTAGCATTGAGAGTCGGCCACAATTCGCCATAATTCAGCTGTGATTCGGCATGTAGTTTCGTTCCACCATCTTTCATTCACTGCTCTCACAATTTCCTCAGAGATAAGTTGCTTACATGTCTGTAAGGGAATTCCCATGTGATTGTCTGTGTACCCTTGCTCTTTTTTTACCTTCGTTAAAGAGGATGACTTTTTAGTTTTCTATGTTACAAAAATGTAAAAATCTTAAATTGTTTGCATTTTCCCGAGTAAAATTCAGAAAAGACTTGCAAAAAACAAAATCCTTCGAACATCAAAATTAAAAAAAAGTATCGGATTTTTATAATTTCAATGTCTAGATCAGCTAATATTTCAGTCTTCTTAAACTATCGAAAATTAGTATTGTAATATTTTTCAAGCAGAGGCCTTCGCGTTCCTTCAGGCATACAAAATGCTTAGGGATCGCTGTCGGGAGGGAGACATTAATATCTTTTCCGAAAGTCAAGCTGTGATCAAGGCTTTGACGTCGCCATGTTGCAGATCTCTTCAGGTCAACTCCTAAATGAAATAGTCGATGAGCTTGCTAGGAGTTGATCGAGATAATCGGTTTCAGTTGCCCCCATCTCAGACATCGATGTCTCCTTGACCGTTTTTAAAGGGAAACTGCACGCTTGTCTTGTCGGTGGTTCGATTTTTTGTTTTTTCGCTATTTCGAAAGTATATTATCTTAAGAACATACTGTGAGATTTTGATCCGGAAATTCATTAACTAGGTAGAGAGCGGTCCGCGCGCTCCTGTACCTCGAACTTTAAATGCATTTATCTCGAAACGACTTTTTTCGGCCTGGTGTTGTAAAAAAAAAAAAACAAGTACGGGACATAGCTACAGTCGTAATGATTAATAATTTTTTTGGTTTTTGTGTTTCAATTAAATAGAAGAGCCGAAAGGGGCAACACCGTCCAGGTCCAATTTAAAAAAATAAAAATTGTTTTGTTTCATTTTTGCATGTGAAAAAATAAAAAGCCTAAAAAATTTAAATAATGTTTTTCATTTTTTATTGTAAAAAAATTCCTGAAAATACCCGAAAATTTTCGAGCTCTAGACCACCGGGACGCTTAAAGTGCTGGGGATCCCATGCCACTCAGTTTCCAAACTCATAGCGGTGGTCACTGGGTGATCGGAACTCATACGAAAAAGTTTCAACTTCCGTACAAACGCCATTGCAGAAGCTATGAAGATCCGGCAGAGAAAAATACTGTGGGACACTTTCTTTGCAAATGTCCGGGACTGGCGGCTAGGCGCTTGAGGTTCCTTACTGTGCCTTTCGGGGATAACTTGAGGCAGTTCGCAAGCCTAGATCCCGTTTTTCTCCTCCACTACATCGACAGCACTGGATAGCTAGTAGATGGTATTTCTTCCTTTAAGTTTTTGAAATTTTTCTGTAACAAAAGGGCATTCTAGTGCTACTTCTAGTGTACCCGCGATACTCTTGCCATCTAAGTTACCTACCTACCTACTCAGAATTCGATAGTTTGTTCTGATACCAGAAACAATAAAAGTATCCATACCAAGGCGGTGACGACTGATAACTAGGGGTGATTGGTCATAATTGGTTAAATTTTTGAAGCTAAATAAAATATCATGGTTTCTCTTTTTGTACCCTTGTGTATTTATGAAACGAGTGGTATTGGCGAAGAAATCTCCGAGCAAGAATTCCTTACGAGAGATCGTATGTACATATGTATATTTTTAAATGGCACGTGCATCCTTATGTGGCTCGGGTCTTGATGGTTTTTCTCAAATCCGGATACCTTTTTATGGTTGGTTTGTGCCGCGTCTGAACGGTGGGCGTTTTTTTATGAAAAGCTTATTAAATAAAAATTAGGATTCTTAATTGAAAATATGTAATATTAAAATTTTCTTCAGGTAAATATAAGAGTAAAAGTGTAATTAGGCGGCCGCCGTAGCTGAATTGGTTGGTGCGTGATTACCATTCCGATTTCAGAGAGAGAACGTTGGTTCGAATCTCGGTGAAAGACCAAAATGGAGGAAAAGTTTTTTCTATCGCCCCACGGCAGGCAATGGCAAACCTCCGAGTGCATTTCTGCCATGAAAAAACTCCTCATAAAAATATCTGTCGTTCGGAATCGGCTCGAAACTGTAGGTCCCTCCATTTGTGGAACAACATCAAGACGCACGCCACAAATAGGAGGAGGAGCTCGGCCAAACACCCAAAAAAGGTGTACGCGCCAATTATATATATATATATATAGTTGTAATTAGTTCACGATAATAGTGCGCCCACACTTCATGCGATGTGTTCATAGTAATAGCGTGCCCTCGTTTCCGTTACAGGGCTCGAATCAGTGGACGTAACTGAAAATTCACGCCTCTATAACCTAAAATTATTTACCATATTTACATAATACAACTTTATTTGACGGCTATGGACTTTGTCCACGAGAATCAGGGTCTGTAAATGTATACACATTTGCTAAAAATTAACGATTGCTTATCAGCCTCGATTATTTGTAGAAATTCCCATTGGTATCAGTTCCATTACATGTAACTTTGTATCATCATTTAAGTGCACTGAGCAAAATATTCGCAGGCGGTTTTGGCGTTAATTGAAATTCGAGAATAATTGTCGTGGTTCATGTTTACAATTCCATCTATTTGCTCAAAATTAAGGTGCAATTGTAGCAAATGGACATTCGCCAAAGCACCGTTGGGCACCCTTGCACCGCTCTGCAAAAATAATAACATAACTAAGCACACCAAACTGCGAATTTTCAACGCATACGCTAAGTCCATCCTGCTGTACAACGTGGAAGGTCACCGTATTAATCACAAGGCGTCTCCAAACTTTCAATAATATGTAGCTGCATGCGCCGCATAATGCGAATTTTCTGGCATCAATCCATATCTAACACCGAACTACTGAGACATCACTCTCATCCTGGCCATAGGAACATAGAAGGAAATGAGAAAGCTGGTGAGCTTTCAAAACAGGGGGAAATGTGGCCAGATTACAATAAGTGCAAAACTGACGAGCTGCTAAGAAAGGCAAGAGCAGAAATCTTTAGACTTACGTCTACTATAGCCGGCCATTGACCTTTCGGATACCATGCTAGGAAGATGGGGTGGCCGTAAAACGGTAGATGTAGAAGCTGCAATCAAGAAGGTTCTAGGCAGACATTCTTCCACTATCTGTGTGAATGCCCAAGTCTGGGTGTTCTACGACATTAGATCCTTTGCACAAAACCATATTCGATGGTGAAGAGGAGTTGGCGACGCTCTATACTCCGACTAGGAGTTAGAGGACTAAACTAAAACTAATTTTTCGAATGTTATTTTTTCGATCTGAAATAATGATTTTTTTGTGAGTTGTCATTTTCTTGATCAGAAATAATAATTATTAATTTTTAGTTTTGAAATTTTGATCAAATATAAAGATTATTTTTTAGTATTTATTTTTTCATCGAAAATAAAATACATTCCTTAAGTGTTAGCTTTTCCCTCGGAAATAAAAATCGGTTTTTAAATTTTTTTTGACAGATCGAAAAACTAAAGTCGCTACACCTTATCTAAACTCCAGTTCTCATTGCCACAGTGCTCCAAAACAGTCATCTTTGAGAAATTTCATTATGGAACATATATATATATATATATATATAATTGGTGCGTACACCCTATGAGAAGTCATGGAGTAGAAGAAATCATTGTCAGATGGATCCACTCTATGCTATCCAAAAGACTGCTTACTATGGATAGAGAAAGCGATGAAGGAGTCAGGGTTGAGGTTAAGAAGGGTTGCCCACAAGGTGGTGTACTCTCTCCCCTTCTCTGGTGCTTCGTGGTGGACTCTCTTCTTAATGATCTGCAGGAAATTGGACATATCCAAGCCTACGCAAACGATGTGTGCGTATTAATCTCAGGACGATCACTTAAAGCTATATGCAATAAAATGCAGGTGGCTCTAAATAAGATTGAGTATTGATGCGAATCGTATGGTCTTTCGGTGAATCCTACAAAAAGTACCTTAGAGCTTTTCACTAGGAAACGCAATATGAAGGGCCTGTCTTGGAGGTTAAATATCTAGGAGTAATCCTAGATAGTAAACTTACCTGGAAGAAGCACGTCGAGCAGAAGGTCTCTCGAACACTAAAAGTCTTCTGGCAGTGTAAGAGAACCTTTGGCAAGACATGGGGTCTAAGACCAGCGATAGTACACTGGCTGTACATCACAATGATTAGACCCATTATTACATACGCCTCTGTAGTATGGTGGAAAGCCACAATGGTTAATTCCAGAGTAAAACCCCGCCATGAGCACAACATCTGGTGATGCCCTTAATGCCATTCTGAGCTTGCAACCTCTAGATCTTCAAATTCGAAAGGAAGCAATGAAGGCGACGTACAGGCTCAAGTTAAACGGAGTCTGGGGAAATGAAGTAAGCACTGGCCACTGTCAGATATACCACCAGTTGTTGGAGCGGTGCACACTGTTCTCGATGCCGGTGGACAATCGGGTGCCTGTCGTTAGCTTCGGTAGGAAGTATGATGTTTTGATTCCAGATAGAGATCAATGGTTAAGTCCAGAGAACCTATTAACGGGATACCAGCACACTTTCTACACCGACGGATCCAAAACCAGCGATGGAAGCGGATCTGGATGGTACTTAGACGAAGACACTAAGTACTCCTATGCCACAGGACAGATGGCCACGGCATTCCTTACGGAAGTCTATGCCATCTTGAATGTGGCGTATTGGCTAATTGAGAAAAAGTGGCTTGGCAGCAGTATTGGAATTTATAGTGACAGTCAAGCTGCACTGAAAGCCCTTACTAACCCATGCTGCTCTTCGAAGTTGGTTGGTGAATGTAAGACAAAACTGAACAGTGTTGCAAAACACAACAAAGTTAGTCTTATTTGGGTGCCTGGACATTGTGGTATTGCAGTGAACGAGTTGGCTGATAAATTGGCAAATGAAGGCTCTGCAAGTATGCCACTAGGCACTGAACCCTTTCTAGGTGTCAATTCCGCATCGATTCAACTATGGACTGACGACTTCATGAGGTCTACTCACAGAGGTCGTTGGTCTGAGTTGAACTCGTGCAGAGTAGCCAAGTGCTTTGTGAAAGAACCAAACAGGAAAACAGCGACCTTCCTCCTAAAACTCAGCAGGAAGGACCTGAGAGTACTGGTGGGTGTAATCACAGGGCACAACGTCTGTGGTCAGCATATGGCTACCATGGGGGTCGTGGACAGTCCGAAATGCCTATTCTGTCTTGAGAATGACGACACTGCAGAGCATTTTCTCTGTAGCTGTCCTGCATTTGCTAGAATCAGACTTAGGATATTGGGTTGCGATACACTGAGTATGGACAAAGTTCTTCCTCTTCCGGATCTCTTAAAATTCATCAGTGAATCCAAGAGATTTGTCCACCTTCTATCTTTCCTATCTCTATTCTTTCTACTGATTTCTATCCGGGTGTAGTACCTACAATGGTCTACTGACTGAGTGCTTGGACTTGTCCAAACCCGCTCAAATCTAATCTAATCTAATCTACACCCTTTCTGGGTATTTTTCCAAGCTTCTAAGAAATTGACTTATAACACGTAAAAATTGGAAACTGTTACCAACCGAAAAAAAATTAGCTTCTGCTTAAGATGAATTCTCGATTAATTGCTGCATTCTGTTTCAAGAATACTGCGGCACAATGTACTCGTAATTATTCTGTGTAGAGCAATACTACATCGTAACGTTTACCGAATCAATTGGATCAATTTCTGGTCTATGTGCCATCTACAGGATCAACCAAGTCCAAGCTAACTTAAACTTCACCCTAACGAGTGATCAGCTTGTTTATGAATAAATACGAAGGTAGACAAGGCAGCGACTACGAGTGATGTAGGCCTTCGTGTTAGCAAAATGAACGTTTCCTCGTGAATCCATTTCGCTTCACTATAAACGATTAGAAAACGATACCAAATTCTTTTGTAAAGTTAGTTTTATGACACTCGATAACAAAATGAAATCGATTTACTTCCAATGCTTCTAAGAAAATTAAAATCTATCTTCGATTAATTCGACCCTCAGAAAATTTTATTAGAATAGTCTTTCTTTGAGTGTACAAATTGAAATTTGTGTCAAAATTTTAATATAAATACGGCTGCGATTTAATCAGAGTAATATTATAACCAACAGCATGAAGGTCCAAGCATTATTTGCATTTGTACTGGCCATATTGGCGCTTGTCGTTGGTAAGTACTATACTTGTATAACAAGTACATACATACGTACACAACCGGAGTTCTATATAATAGCATCATTTTTGTAAATATTTTTATATTTACATTCAATCATTAGCTCGACCAAATTCTGTTCCTGTGGCGGTTAATGGAGGTGGAGGTGGCCCTTGGTTTGGTGGTGGCGGCGGAGGTGGAGGTGGCGGAGGCGGCGGTGGAGGGGGTGGTGGAAAGTGAACTCTTCTTTCTACCAAATGTCATTTTTATACCAACGTGACTTTATTTGAAATGTAAAAATAAAATACTGATAAACTTAAAATACGAGCTTTTTTGTTTTCGAATTATGGAACACTGCAGCTGATGTCGGGCTGAGGTAATAGCCATCATCGAGAATGGGGAAGGAGTCAGAATCGAGCCTCTAGGAGGTAATATCGTTTTTTTGTGGTAGGCAGACAGCTTTCCCTTTTTTTATTAAATCTATGGCTTGAGGTACAAAATGGCTTAAAGATAAGACTCAAAAAAATTTGATTCCAGCTTAGATAAAAATAGAGATCTAGGAAGGGCGAAATCAAGATCGCGACTATTAAAAGTTTTGTGAAATTAATTAAGAGTCCTAGTAATGGCTGCATAATTTAAATAGTTTGATTTAAAAGGAGGGAGGTAAAAACGTAATACTGTTTGTTGAGCATTGAAGCTTATCTGCTCCAGTCGATCACTACAATGAATGAGGCCACAGACCATGTCATAGATAAGCATTAGTTAGTGAGATTATTACATACATTGAGGAATGTGATTTAAACTTTTTTAGCATTCAACGGGTTCTAAGTAGTGGAAGTGGCTCATTAAAATGAAGACATTGCAGCGCGAACCGGGCAAAGCTACATTGAATTCTTTCGATCCTTTGGGTTTAACATTATAAATTGGATTCCAAATTACTGCGGTGTACTTCGGCTATGAATAGAGAATTATGGAAGTGTAAGAAGTATAAAAAAATTTAAAATCTCGCACATAACGTCGATGAAAGTCCAAGTTCAAATAACCCTTAAGAGTAATGAAACTAATGTGATTAACAAAGGAGTGTCTTAGTCAAAAACAATACCAAGAAGCGAAATTTCATTTACTGCCGCACATTTCAAATGGTATTAGTAAAGGTAATCGAGTTTAGAACTTTAGAGAAGGTTATGTTGAAACATTTATTGATATTGAAGCGATACTTTTGTTACTCCAGTTGGATAGATTATTTAAATTATCAATGAAATATCCCATGAGGCGTCCATTGGAGTAGTTGAGAGATTCTGCGGGAGATTTTTGGACCTTTGAACGTTGGTGACGGCAAGTATCGTAGACAACGGAACAATGAGCTTCATGCGAATAAAGATCCAGCACCTTCGTTGATTGGGTCAAGTCGCTCAAATGGATACAAACTCTTCGGCTCTAAAAGTATTAGATGCGGTACCAGCTGGAGGTAGCAGAGAAAGATGAAGGCATCCTTTGCGTTGTGAAGATCAGTTGGAGAACGACTTGCAGTGTCCAACTGGTACCGGTTAGCAGGAGAAAGAAACGATTTGGCAAACTCAACCAAAATCGCCAATGAAGAAGAAGTATAACGAAATATTCGCGATGTAGGCAGTTCTGCTGGAACTTTTAAAATCATGTGCATGGAGTAGAAATTTGATCAACTCTGAGGTACACCAGGTGTGGCAACAAAGGGATGTGATTTAATACTGCGAATTTCGACATGCGGGATTCACTTAGAGAGGTAAGATAAAGAAAATTTGTATAGAAACCTAACTTATTAAGCGTTAATGAATCATTTTCAAATATTAAAACATTAGCAATTAAATAAAAACACTTAATAATTCGAAGTTTTTTTATTTTCTCTGAAAAATTTCGAACCATTTAATATTTCAAACACTCGATAACTGCAACGCACTTATGCCAGCGTTTGATCCAGCTCTCGAAACATTGCTGGAACTCTTTTTTCGGTATAGTCATCAGAGCCGTCTTCGATTTTTCCATTACTTTCTTTCGCCTTTAAAACGCGACTCCTGCCCGGTAGTGGTTTTTTGACTCGATCCAGCATAAAAAATCGCAGGGAGTCATATCAGGTGAATTCGATGGCTGTTGAATGGTATTCGTTTCGTTCCTAGTCACAAATTCACGCAAAATGATGGCGCTGTGCGACGGTGCGTTATCATGGTGCAAAATCCACGAGTTGTTTTCCCATAAATAATTTCTTTTTGGCGAATTGCGAATTGCTTTAGGTAAACTGCTTCACAACTCATAACGCCCAAATAATAGTCCTTATTAACTGTCCAACCTTCTGACAAAAATTCTTGGTGTACAATACTGTCCATAAAAACCAAGATTATCACATTTTTTTTAATGATTTTATATTCGGAGCTCTCCACCCATTCGCCTGATGTCTGGATTACGTGTCGTACTCATAAACCCGCGTATCATCTACAGTAATGATCCGTTTCGTGAATGTTGGATCGGATTCAACCTTGGATATCATGTCATTGTTAATGTGCGCGGTCCCTTTTCTTGCTTGAAATTCAGGTCCTTTGGGACGAACGATCAACTTTGCAGCAAAACGGTGCAAGCCCAAAGTCATTAACGACAATGTCCTGAATGTTTCCATAAGCAAAGTTCAAGTCTTCTGCCAACTCTCTGATGGTTAGTTTGCAGTTATTGATCAACTTTTCTTTCACTTTATTGATGTTTTCATAAGTTTTCCATGCCGACGGCGTGCCACTGTGATCGCCTTCCTTGATGGACACACGATCTCTTTTGAAGAGTTCATGTCGCTGCTTTGGCGATGAAATTTTGGCAGGAATGATAGTCACAAATGTGGCAATCTCACAGAAAATAGAACCGTCAACAGAGAAAATGCTCTTGACTATCGCTCCAAAAAGATGTACACAGTGAAGATTGTGTCATTATTAGTTCTATCAGGGCTCGTAGCTCACTTCTTCTCAAACAGCAAATTTTGGAAGTGGAAACACTTGGTTTTTTTAATAGTGTCAATACTGCACCAACGGCTCTCATGAGCTTTATTAATGAAAGCATTCTTGTATCCCTCCTGCTTCCACTAAGCTTCAACAGGCGGTTATTCCGGAAACTTTTTGATCAGGATGGTATTATTATATGTATATCCTCGTACATACAGATATTTAACTACTCATTCTACTTGAATACTAAAGCGAAGATATTCAAGTAATGAGGCCTACATGCATATAAATATTTATATGTAGATGCAAATCAGCATTCCCCATGACTGTACTCTTTATGCATAAGCAGAAGTGCTTACGAATGTATATATGTAATATGAGATAATGCTCGAGGTGCGGTAATTCAGCGCTGAAAAACGGCAAACTATAAAAGGCACAGAAACTGGCACCACTCGGCATTCAATATTTTAATATTCACTCGACTACCTGAACGCATAAGCTCGTGCTGAGAAATCAAAATGCAATCGATATTCCACTTTGTAATGCTTTTATTGGCAGCAATGGCTTTGTTAAGTGGTAAGCATTTTGTTTTAGCGAAATCTTGAGCGAATATTCAATATTCTTATTTTTGTAGGCGCTGCGTTGGCTCAACTACAGGGTGGCGGCAATCCAGGGGCCCCTGGTGCTCCCCCAGGCGCTCCCGGCAATCCAGGCAACCCCGGAAGTCGAAGATCTTAAATATAGAGACTAATATTTTAAATTAAAAAGTAAACACACGTATATAAGTTAAGAGGAATCTGTTATCAAAATCGTACCTTAATCAACTTAGTACAAGAAATAAAATTATGCCCTACTGGGTGCCGGGTTACTCTGGAATAAAATCTAGTTGAATTGCTGACAAACTCACTAGGGTGGGATCGGCAGCAGATTTTCACGGTACATACTGTAGATGGGCGATTTTTTTGCCTCCCCACAAATCGACCCGGCCTACTGCACATAGTTCATCGAGATCAAATGTATCTGAAAGAAATCAAGAATGCACCTGTTGCAAAAATTTTAAAACTTGTACGCAAGGCGGAAAATTTACTGAACGAATTTGGCTCTCAACCAATTCCCAGCCTGATGCAATGAACATCTAGGTTAAATAGCACCTGATGTAATGCATTTAACGGCAATAGTGCTAGTCAATAGGACTAGTATTAACTACTTCTAAAACATATAACGGGTTCATCAGAATGGAGGTACTTTTCCCATTAGGTTTTTTTTTACAGATAACACTACTGTCGCAATAAATTCATAATTTTTTTCAGAATTCATTGACATTTGATCATGGAAAGACTTACGTCTCAACAACGTTTACAAATCGTATAATTGTGTTACGAAAAGCGGCGCTCTGTGAAAAGTGTTCATCAACCGTCCTACCGAAAGCACTATCCGGCAAACCATCGGCAAAATTGAGAATAATTTTACATTATTGAATGATGCTCAACCGATTAGACCACATCATCGTCGTCGATGACATACAGACAAATATTCATTTTTATATAAAGGGTTATTCAATTGGCGCGGGTCGATTTTGGCGCCATGTGGCAGCCGTTTTGTTTTCGTGTCATCTGTCAAATCTTTTGTTTATTATTCAGTTGTTTATGCCAAATCATCATGGCAAGTGATACACGATTGAACAGCACGTTCAAAAGATAAAACTTTATTATCAAAATGAGTGTTCATTAACGCAAACGTTGCGCGCATTGCGCCCATTTTTCGGTAGACGTGGTGGCCTTTCAAAGTCGACTCTTCAACGTTTGGTGGCCAAATTTGAGACGACCGGGTCAGTAAACAATCAGCCAACACCCGAACGTTCAAGGAACGCAAGATCAGCTGAGAACATTGCCGCGGTCCGTGAAAGTGTACAGCAGAACCCGAGGCAGTATATTCCTCGCCGTGCACAAGAGCTTGGCCTTTCTCAGACTTCAACTTGGCTAATTTTGCGTCTGGACTTGGGCCTACACCCGTACAAGATCCAACTGACCCAGGAGCTCAAAGTTGATGACCATAGACAACGCCGTTTGTTCGCTGACTGGGCTTCGAATCGTTTGGAAGAGAACCCCAGTTTTGGGCGAAAAATCATCTTTAGTGACGAGGCGCATTTTTGGATGAATGGCTGTGTTAACAAACAAAATTGCCGTATATGGGACGACACCAATCCACACGAGGTTCACCAGGTGATAATGCATCCTAAAAAAGTTACCGTTTGGTGTGGATTTTGGGCCGGCGGCGTCATTGGTCCGTACTTTTTTGAAAACGACGTTGGTGAGGCGGTCACCATCAACAGCGAGCGCTACACAACGATGATAACCGATTTCTTATGGCTCATATTGAACCATATGGACTTAGACGACATGTGGTTCCAGCAGGACGGCGCTACGTGCCACACAGCAAACGCCACGATTGACATTCTGCACATCTACCCGCCCTTATTGAAAAACCCTTTATAAGATGCCAGTTTTTTTTTTTCTTTTAGAGAACTGCCGTTGTGCAGATGTGCGGTTTCATTCAAATATTTCAATTTTTTTCCGAGTTATTGTGCGCACAGACAGGCGGAC
The DNA here is from genome assembly GCF_028408465.1 of Anastrepha ludens. Lineage (NCBI taxonomy): Eukaryota > Metazoa > Arthropoda > Insecta > Diptera > Tephritidae > Anastrepha > Anastrepha ludens. Next base: position 107,520,260 of record NC_071499.1, read on the forward strand.
GGGTGGGCAGACATGACTAAATCTAGATTTGTTTTTCCGAATACTTTATACAATATATATATAAATACAGTCTGTGTCAGGAGAAAAGAACCGGTTTTTTCTTTTCTTGTAACTTCAACATATACATATTTCATTCTGCGTTTTCCTGCATAATAGTCCCACTCAACGGCTTCGACGCCAGTGCTAACCCAGGTTAGTGTGGCTCGAAACTCTCCCGTAAGCGCAACCAAACAAAAATGAGTGAGAAGTACGCGAAGCGTTTTGAGGTGGTATTTTTATGCACGCATTCGAAAGGGCCGAAATTATCTTAAGAAATTAAAAAATTAAAAAAGTTTGTTGAAATGTGGAATCAGCGGTATAAGGTGTACAAAAATGATTTTTCCGAGCGCGGCTTGAAGCGAGTGACGACAAAAAAGCAAGATAGTGATCATCCAGCTCGTTAAGCGGGACCCTTCTTTGTGAAAAGGGAATAGTTGTGAGTATCAACACCAACGAACGTCGACTGAAGGAGGTGAACATATCGTACCGTCCCACATTATCAAAACCACTGCTCTCAGAAAAACACATTGAGAAACAACAAAACAAGAAAATGGCGTCACAGTTATGAACTGGCCTGCCCAACCCCCTATGAAAACGCATCTTGCCGCAAGGCTAGTCCATGATTTAACCCTTTCAATACGGATTTTTTTTTTTTAAGGGGAAAAAATATTTAACCATGAAAAGTTATTACTAGTGATCTAAAACAGTATTTTGAATCAAAGTTTATGTATATGAAATTAGCTTGTGTGATATTTGGCAAAACAGGCCTTGCATGAAGGAATATTGCAAGAAGAACATATAGTTTTCGTACGTTGTTCTTCTTTCTTATCGGCGCAACTTCTGCAACGACGTCGAGTTGTCTCCTCTATTGGAAGATGCTCTCCAACTCCGGATACAAATTTTTATCGGTGAGAGGGCCGGCCGCTTGTACTACGACGTTTAACTTTTGCGCGATCTTTTCCATATGCCAAAAGCTGTTCTGATAATTCTACGAGAAAGGAAATCAATGGAACCTTTGTATGCCGAGTTTCTTCAAAAATGATCCAAAAATTAGAAACGCAAACCATAAGAAGCTTTTAAAAAACTATTTTCCACCATTTCCCAGATTTTCTATTTGGATCGTAGAGAGATGAAAATTGATTTGAAAGGTCTACTCCGCCCACATATTTATTATAAAATGCAATAGCTTCTGGGCATGGAACATCTAATTTCTCTCCTTGTCTATTGGTTCTTTGTACGGTTGTCATCTTGTCAGTATGGCAATTGCTGATCAGTAAAACTTCTTTGGTGTCTTGCCATTTACAGACCAAACACCCTTTATTGTTAAATTTGAAGACGTAGGCACCCCTTTCCATTTTTGGTCCATCAGTACTTGGTAATAGCTTCCTATTCTTCATAATGGTGCCTACTAAACCAAACTCCAAAGATTGTGCTAAATGTACGGTAGTAAAAAACCGATCACAGCAAATTACTGCCATTGGATTCGATATTGTTGCACACAATTTTTTTACAACTCGTTCTCCAAGAGTACCCTCTGCTTGAACATGTTCCTTCCTAGAATAAATATCAATATCACAGCTGTAACCAGTTATAGAATCACATCTTTCCCAAATTTTAATTCCTCTTTTGATAGGCTTCATTGGGTTGTATTGTTTCAAAGTAGACCTTCCTTTGAATTTTGCCAAAGCTTCGTCAATCGATTGATAAACGCAGTCAGTGCGAGATTTTTTAAAAGTATGTTTTAGGCAAGACAGCATTTCATCAATATTATAAGTTTTAGTAGTATCTGATGGCTTTATTGGATCAGTGACATAAATTTTGATGACAGAAGGAAAAACCGATCTCGGCTGATGCAGTTCTTCATAGCCATGTTGCCCAAAGATTGATTTTGTGACCAATACATATACATGTGGGGTAGTTGGTTATATGACATGACCATGTATACACCGACAACGATCATCACTTCGTATTGATCAGTTGGTTGTACTAAGGCTTTTCCCTTCTTAGATGTAGAAGCATTTCGGTTACTGTTGTTTATTTTATTCTTAAGTATTTCGATTCGCTTATTTGTGCAGTCGGCAATTTGTATAAACAAGCTTCTTGGGAAAATCTTGAAAAAGATATCGAGTTCTCTTGAACTTCTATCAATTTTAGCAAAAATGGTAGGCATTTGCAAAGCCGGAATAGTTTTTCTGGGAATGAAATTGGAATTATTGTTGTCCCATACTAAGTGTTCTGGGACTGGCTCTTGCATTTCCTCAACACGTTGCACTGGCAAAGTAAGATCATAATCTAAATCCGAATCACTTTCGTACGAACTTTCATCTGAATAATTTGGGTCAATAACACTATCATCGTCGAAGTCACTGCAGCTCTCAGAATCACTCTCTTCTAATAAGCTTCGTATTACGTCTTCATCATTTATTCGCAAACTCTTTCTATCCCGGGATGTGTCGCTGGTTGAAAAAAGTTGAAAATTGTAATTGTTTAATATGATACTGTTGGGACATATGCATCCCAATGGCAAGCTCTGCTGGGACACATACCTATGTCCCAGATTTAGATTATGATCTATATCATATACAGTTTTAACACTATCAGCATGTAACGGGTCATACGGATTGATGGTATATCTCGTAAAAAACTGATGGGAAGAAAATACACAGCGATGCAAAGAAATATTTGGCTATTACAAAAATGTTTTTCTTAATTTTGGTATTTCACCGAGATTCGAACCAACGTTCTCTCTCTGAATTCCGAATGGTAGTCACGCACTAACACATTCGGCTACGGCAGCCGCCGAAATTAAAGCTTAGACCACAATAAAATGACTGAATTAGTGTTTGAGCAAAAAATAAAAACTGAAAGGAGTTTCTGATATTTTATAACATAGAAAAAATATTTTTTTTGTGAGGCACTGTATGCATTATGAAAACCAGAAGCAATAATAAAAACGAAAGCAGCTTTTTTGAGTTGGCCCATGACTAGACGCCTGTAAGCTTATATTAACACATACTCGTACATAAATAAATGCGTATGAGCATATTTTTAAAGCGCTCAAAGCAAAGAAGATGGTTACGATTACCTGCGATACGAACCTGAGCAAAGCTTTTACCCTAGACAATCATTGCACAATTTCTTTGTAACCGAGAATGCTTAAAGCTCGTTTAACTTAACACTCTGTATTATCAAAGGGTGATTGGTGGAATTATTTTTGATATGCTCAGTATACTGGAATATTTTAACTTAACTTCATTTACAATATCCCTGAGGTCATGATACTCGTATACTCTGAGCCTAGATATCTAGGAATCACTAGCGACGCAAAGTTAAATTGGTAGTCCATAATATTAAAGAACGAAATGAGATTGATATGATAATAATTACGACCAAACGGTGGCTAATGGCGTTAACCACTTCAAGCTGCTAATGAAATTAACCAGGTGTGTAATATATAAGTCAGCTATATCCACAGGTGTACCAAAAAATAGAGAGTCTAGATTTCTGAATCTTAGCCCGACGAGAGCAGGGCGGATTGAGTGAAAGTGCTGAAATGATTCCACCTCATTCTCCAGACGACTTCTGTAGGAAGGGCTTGAAGCAATCCCAAGTCTCGTCGCATGTTCACTATGGAGCAAAAGTGATCACAAAATTACAATTCAGCTGTATTAAAATCAATTTCAGCGCTATGCATGGTTTTTTATTAAAACTGGTACCACTTTTTTTGGAATTAGTGTGTTACAAAATACTAGGAAACAAAAACAACAATTATATTGTAGTATAACAGAAGAAATTGCAAGCAGCGAGCATTTAAGAGCAACATGTAATCACTTTTGCCCTCACTCTATTTAACCTTATGATTTGGAAGTTAACTGTTAATAACATTAACAAGTTTATTTAGTTCGATAGATTTGTATTCGTTACTTCCTTTATTTTTCTGTGGTGTTGTGGTTTTCATTCCTTAAGGTTCATTTTGGGAGTAAAATTTATATTTTGTGAAAAATGCGAAAGATTAATAATGAAAAAGTGGTAAAAGCTGGAGAATTAATTTTAGAAGGCAAATCAACGATTAAAAAAAATAAAAATTTGAAAGGGCCAAGTGCAAAAAATGGCCGCCCTCGTATCCTATCTGACCAAGATGCAAGGCACATGGCCAGAAGTTTAATGGCTGGAAAAACCAAAACACCAAAAAAAGCTGCTGAAAGCATAGGAATTAAGGCTACTGCTTGGACCGCGCGTCGAGCACTAAAAAAAGTTGGATGTTTTGCCGCCAAAAAGCCCAAAAAGCCAAAACTTTCTGTCAAAAATAGAAAGGTTCGCATGTAATTTGCTTTAGCTCATCAGCATTGGACTATAGAAGACTGGAAACGAGTGATATGGTCTGATCAATGCAAAATTATTCGGATTAACTCAGACGGCATACGATATTTTTGGTCTGACACAGGAAGAGCCACCCAGAGTCATCAGGTAATAGAAACGGTTAAACATGGTGGCGGATCACTGATGGTCTGGGGATGTTTTTCCTATTTCGGAGTAGGACCGTTAGAGCTTATTAGAGGAATCATGACGAAAGAGGTGTATCATCAAATTCTGTACGAAAATATGCCGGTAGCTTTGGGTCAAATGGAATTTCCAGAGAATGAAGTAATTTTCCAACAGGACAATGGCCCCAAGCATTCCTCAAAGCACGTCCGAAATTTTCTAAAAACCCAGAATTACGAGACCATTGAGTGGCCATCTCAAAGCCCAGACCTCAATCCTATAGAAAACTTGTGGCCTATAGTGAAACGACGATTAGGTAACTTTGATGAGGCCCCAAATAGCATTCATGAACTGTGGGAAAGAGTTCAAAAAAGTTGGGAAGAAATACCGGTAAAAACGTGTCAAAACTTAATAATAGCAAGCATGCCGAAACGTGAGAGTGCAACAATAAAGGCAAAAGGAGCAGACCACAGGTTTTCAAGGGAACCTCAATCCTTTCATAACGCAGTGAAACCCCTGTCTAGCCAGCTCATCAGCCCAGCGGTTTCCCAACATGCGATTGTGACCGTAAACACAAGTGAGCTTAATACCAAAGTACTCGGATGCAATCGAGAAGGAAATCAGGCATTGAAGCGAACGGGTATTCGGCCAGCACCTCAACTCAACTCACCGCGACATCTTTAATAGGATAAGGTTTGTGAACTAAGAACAAAGTGCCAAAATACTCGTAGAGAAGATTTGTAAGCAAAAATGTAAAGTTATATTAAGTTAATGTAATCAATGAAGATAACGGATAATGGTAAGATTCTATCAAAAGGTAAACAATATGCAAGTTATGCTCCGATTTTCTTTTTTTTAACTTAGGAAATAGGGAATTTGAAAACGAAACCATTTTAAAAATCGGGGCAGCATTTTTTTTCAACATTTAACAGTTCCGACACTGTGAATTCGAGTTGTAGTAATTGCGGCAGTGTTATTTTTTAAGAGATCGCAGGCTCTCTGTCACAAAATGTCTAAAAACGTGCGCCAGTCCTTTTTTGTCGTGATATCCGGCACCAGTTCGAAAAACCAATTGACGCCAAGTCCTTACCAACGCAAAGGAGGCCTTCCTCTTCTTCTGCTACCACCAGTTGGTACCGCATCTAATACTTTCAAGGCCGCAGCGTTTGCATTTATTCGGACGACATGACCCAGCCAACGAAGCCGCTGGATCTTTAATCGCTGCACTATAATTACTAGGTTGTTCAATAAGTTCTGCCGTGCGATTAGAGGGCGTTGCTAATAGCCTAATGTTTTTTTTTTTTTGTTTTTGTCATCTTCGTACACTCTTCATATGAACGCATGTGAAGTTTCATTTCAATCTGTCAATTCATTCTCTGTTTAAAAACGATAAGTATCGACGAGTCACAGAATTTTCTACAATGAAAAAGTATCGTGTGGTGATTGAATTTTTATTTTTGGAAGGTTTAAAAGCAACGAAAGTTAAAGAACAACTGTTGCAAGTGTATAAGGATTTTTCGCCATCAATTAGTACAGTAGAAAAATGGTTTACTGAATTCAAATGTGGTCGTACAAGTCTTGAAGACAATCCCCGTCAAGGACGTCCAAGAACAGCAACAACACCAGCAATCGTAGAAAAAAGACAGGATATCGTATAGGAAAATCGTCGAGTAACTGAAAGAGATTTAGAAGAAGCTCTGGGTATCTCATTGGGCAGTGTAAGCAGTATGGTCCTCGCGGCCGCCATAGCCGAATGGATTGGTGCGTGACTGACATTCGGAATTCACAAAGCGAACGTCGGTTCCAATCTCGGTGAAACACCAAAATTAAGAAAAACATTTTTCTAACAGCGGTCGCCCTTCGGCAGGCAATGGCAAACCTCCGAGTGTATTTCTGCCATGAAAAAGCTCCTCATAAAAAATATCTGCCGTTCGGAGTCGGCTTGAAACTGTAGGTCCCTCCGTTTGTGGAACAACATCAAGGCGCACACCACAAATAGGAGGAGGAGCTCGGCCAAACACCCAAAACGGGTGTACGCGCCAATTATAAAATAAAAAATAAAAGCAATATGGTATATTGACTGAAGTATTGGATTTCAGAAAGTTGTGTGCTACATTCGCAAACAATGGAACAAACACACATTCGAATGCGACTTTCCCAGCAACATTTATAGCGTTTTCGAAGGAATATATTGGATTTTGTGCATCGATTCATCACTATGGATGAGACTTAGGTCTATCTTCATGATTCTAAATCAAAATAGGAGACTAAAGAGGGGTGTTAACCTGGTTCTTCGTCTCCGAAACGAGTTCGTGTACAGAAATCGGCCAAGACGGTGTTATCATCAGTTTTTTTTTGGATGCGAAAGGAATTTTGTTTGTGGATTACTTGCAAACTGGTAAGACAATAAATTCGGAATATTATTGTAACTTTTAACCCAACTGCAGGAAAAAACTCATGAAAAAACGTCCAGTTTGCGTAGGAAAAAAATTCACCAGATTTGCCCCCTAGCGACTTCCAACTGTTTCCAAACCTAAAAAAATGTATCCGTAAAAACTGTTTTTCATCAAATAATGAGGTCATAGCAGCTGTGGAAGCGTATTTTGCAGCCCTCGCAGATTCTCATTTCCCGAATGGAATTCATAAATTGGAATCGCGTTGGAACAAGTATATTAATGTTCAAGTGGACTACACTGTAAAATAAAGTGTACTTCAAACTATAAAATTGTGTTTTATCGAGAAACAAAATGCATTCAGAAACCTAGTGTTGAGTGCAGCGAACTCACGCTTGCAAAACCATGTAGCTTAATAACAATTTATTATAAAAAATTGTATTTTGTCACAACAAAAAATTTAATTTTGTTAAATTTTGTTATTAATTTTGTCACAATTTTTTTTATTACTGCAGTTATGTTACTGTCAAAGTTGTAAACAACCGGAGAAAAAGAAAAAAATATTCCATTTCCTCTGCGAATGCCCTGCCCTATGGAAGGACAGAATGTTAACCCTGGGTAAACCGCTGTTCGAGAGTCTGGAACAGCTGTCTGGCTTAGATGTCAACAACGTGATAAGGTTCCTGAACCGCACAGACTGGATATAGTCATGCTGAAAATAACTGGTAAACAAGTTGGTAACGAGGATGTGGCTACAAGATGGTACGGAAGCGCTAGTTGGATTCTGGAAGAATGCCCTCATATTGTCAGCTATTACTACTTAAAAAGAAAATCAATTTTGTTTGATTTTTTTTTTTTTTTGATTTTTTAGTTGATTTGATTAGTTTTTTAAATATTTCAATGTGCATATCGTCACATGAAATCAAAAAATCCCTAATTTACATTTTAAAAATTTTACAGGAGAAGCAAAAAACCTTTTAATATGAAAAACAAGGCAAAATTTTTCAATATTTTCTCAAGTTAAGATTATTTTTCATAAAAGAATCAGTATTTGAAGAAAAAATATTACTTTTCGTATTACTTAGAGATATATGAAACTTACGCCTTCTACAATTATTTTTTTCTGAAATCGAAAAGGGCGTAACTCAAATAGAAAGTTTGTTTTTTGGTAATTTTCTCAAAATATTTTGCTTATTTCTTGCATTAAATTGATTATAATACAATATAATAATATATTATAATGGATATTATCCAATTTATTATTATATATTGTATTTTTTATTTTGATAACAAACCAACAAAACAAAAAATAATTCTCAAAAAGAAAGTTAAACAAAAAGAAATTAAATTCGTAAAAAGATGAAAACTTTACATAAATCTTGCTATTCATTTTCATAGGGCAAATTAGTATAAAAATCATGACAATCTGCTGGTATAAAGGACTTCAGATCGTTAAGATGTTCCCACTTTTTTTTAGAAATGTTTAATCTTTTGGTATGTAATGGAGCAAGTTGGGAGTCATGAAAATTTTTGGCACATCGGTGTGGAAGAAGAGTATATTCGTCTTTGATGTTTGTTTTAAAATAAATAATTCCAAGCGGATCATATGCCAGTACTCGAATTTCGTTAACGGTAGGATCACCAATTTTTTTGTCTGTAAAACACATTTTATTGTAAAAGTAGATCGTGAAAGTTGATTTTGATAATGTAACCTAGGCGAATAGAAGAGTATCGCTTAGGAAGAGAGTCGTAATCGCGAAAATATGAATGAGTAAGGTGATGAGTGTTCAGTGGAAATGGAGTCTTTCGAGAATCCTTAACATACTGAACAAATTCAGACGGAAGATTAATTTTTTTATTGTTAATTTTTCTTTGGATAAGCGAATGTGTTGAATCGCACTCCATTTGAGTGTGTCCAACTATTAAATATTTATGCTCTATCGTTATGTTTTTTTCAATGCATAAAGATAGCAATGCGTTTGACAATATGACATTGCGGTTTTGATAAAAGCAGCCATCAGAATATATTATGACATGGTTAATACTCGTATCTGGTGACTTAAGTAAACACTTCTCTAAGTATTTAACAAACATGTGGCGGTAGTAGACGCTACAAGATTCCCTTCAGACTCATCCCAAATATAATTATCAGACTCGTGAGTAATTTCATTTTATAATATGAGGCATTAGCATTTGTTTGGGGAATCAGTTTCACTGCTTGCATATCCATGCATAATAATAAGCACAGTCCAGATTGGCACTTTCGATATCGTTTTCTTTTTCTTTTCTCATTTCATTGATTTGTGATCTATGACTATTATATTGATCCTCAGTTATGTTTTTTGCCTCAAATGATAAACAAACACATATCGTTCCATGGTTTAAACAATGAAATATTTTGTTGTTTTATGGTAAGCATAAATTTTGGATACGATACTGGTAAAATTTCCTCGTCATTATTACCATCGCATTCTTTACAATATAGTTTATAAAGTTGATTGTATGATTTAATATCTGTTTGTAAATAATTTTATTACTGTATTGTCTTCGGTAATGGGATTCAAGTTTTGGAATACTGTTTAACCATTTCTTTAAAAAGTTAAGGCGCTTTACGTATTTTTTTAGCATTTTTCGACGTTCCTTTTGGCGGAGCAATATCCAATTGCGTGTGTTTTAAAATGTTCGAATTTACCCAATTTCTTATAATTTTTTTATTTATTCCAAGAGTTGACATAAACATTTGCCGGCAAACCTGGATACGAGTTGCTTTTGCTTTCAAATAGTACCGTTTAGATAGCGATCGCCTCGAAAATGTGTTACGGTTTCGTGTTTTTTCTTCTAATTCTACTTGAACTATTACATATGTAAATCTTTTTTTTCCACGACATGTTCCAAAATCCATCAAATATTTCTTGGCGTATATTTTCATCATATTGGGAGCAATGACGCAATGTGCTTTTTTCACAATATTTAGACTGACCTCTTAAGCCCATTTTTCGAGGATTCTTTTCACACACAATTCTCTTATTAAGACCTTTATAAATTTTGCCAGTCATTCGGTTGTTGTAATTTAAATATGTTTTGTTCACCGTTTTTTTAACGCTGACTTATCAAAATTAGTTTCGTTAATCATTTTTAGAGATTTTTAGTTTTAATTAAATAAACTCCAACTCAGTAAAGCCTCTTAGAAACATACAAAAGAAAAACTAACTGTTAATACAGAGATGCATAAAACCTTTTCGTCAATACTTTTCGTCAGTAACTGATAAATAAGAACACACACAATGGCATGGCATGCTATGCCTTCTTGTGTTTGTTGTTTATTATTTCCCTAAAGGCGTAAGTTACAGTTTTGGTTGGCAAATTTGTTACGCTTGCACTTAGGGCTTTTCGAATTTTGTTTATACCAACGTCATTATTGGTTGTTGGATTATAAAATTTTAAAGGAACATGTATTATGATACGGTACATGATAATCAACTAAAAAGTCGATTTTGATTTTTTGTAACTTAGGGCTTTTTTGAATTCGTATAAGGATATGTAACAAAACTTTAATAGTTTTTGAGATATGGCTTTTTAAGTAGATGCGCGCTCTAAATCTCTATATGTGGCAGCTCATGCTTGTTCGCTACGCAGTGTAGAACCGTACCCAAAAATTTTGCTTGTGAAAGAAAATTTGGAATTACGTCATCTTCGAGGCCGTACTCAGATGCAGGGTAAAATTTTGAAGAAGGAATTACAATGTAATGCTAGAGGTAAAAATTAATGATTAGTTCCTTAATATTCTATGATTAAATGGCATTCATTCCGAATTCAGAACATTTTATTCGATCATCAAGCATAACTTAAGTTTATTTCTGCAAAAATGTTTACTCCAGATAAATAGTACCAACTTGAACTTGAAGTTTTCGAGTTCAAAAGCAAAAGCAAACAAAACAAACCTTCAGTTACAAAAGAAAAATCTGTTTATGCCAGCGATATTTGTTTCAAAGCCATCATCTGCTCAAAATGTAGGCCACTATAAAAGCGTGAAGTGGTTGGCGAGCACCACATCAGACCCAATTCGACAAGCGTTCGTTAACCACGAAATCGTCAAGAAAATGAGCAACTCAAATAATAAAACTTTGGTCCACATTCTGCTTTGTTTGGCGACAATTCAAAGTGTAAGTTTTTTTTAGCATTTACTTATAGAAATTAAATGATTTTACTGTAATAAGAAAATAAAATTAATAAAAAAACAACCTTCTCTGCTTATTTCACAGCTCACTGCGCTCGATGCTGACTTATACAAACTGTCTGGCAAACGCAAACCTTTAGTAACACGCGAGGATCCTTCTGATTTGGATGATTACAAACGCATAAAACGCCAATTGCCGCAGTCCATGCAGCCCATGCAGGAGTTCCAGGATTTCATAACATCTATGAAAGTCCAATGTGCCACAGAAATGGGTTTCAAGCCAAATGAGTATGAAAAATCGTTGCTTCACGAAGATCAACCAACACCAAAGGAGAAGTGCCTGATGGAGTGCATTTTGAAGCGCATGGAAGTGGTAAGTTGGCAGCAAGTTTTTCAAATTTTCATTTTAGCTACGAGTAATAAATATATTTCGCTTTCAGATGGATAAGAACAACTCATTGTCGACGCCGGCAATCGGGCGCATTGCGGACATAGTGAGTATAAGAAAGATTTAAGTCATTTGTTTGTATTTACAAATATCTATTTTTTTATTCCAAATTACCTTTCAAGATTGGCAGCAACAATGCTTTGATTACATCGATCGCTATGGCATCAGCGGAGAATTGCAAGAAGTTCATAAATGCCGAGGACTCCTGCGAGCGGGCATTCCAAATTAATAAATGCATTGCTAATGAGATGAAGATGCGCAAAGTTAAATTAATATATTAGAAAATTGGCAACTTAGGCAGTCGCACAAGAAGCCACAGCAAAATTTTTAGTTGCAGCATTAAATTAGTTTAGGATTTATGCCGATGAGTGGAATTAGTTAAATATTTCTGTTTTTGGGTTGCAATATGAACTTGTATAAGAAATCAAAGCAAAAAAAATATATATTTTTAAGTCTTCAGATTACACTTCTTAGTGCTGCACTTCAAAATAAAGTAAATTAAATTAGTTTATAATTGCAGTTGCGTACCCATATTGTCAGCTATTATAGTTTACAAATATAGAATTATAACCAAATACACAACGCTTTACTTTTTTTTTTGATTAAAAATTCATGCGCAATCTGAAGAATATCTTTTCAATGTTTTAAGCTTAAGGTCAGTGAAGTGATGAGCGTCGAACAAAAGAAGAGTAAGAACGAAAACTTTAATCGCGTTTTTCTCGAAATTTTTATTTTTTTCCTTACAAATTGGTAAGTGCAAAGCGGAATAACTTTTTTTAGAGAACAATTTTTGTCTGGTTGATTTAAGTTGATCACAAGAGGCTGTACATTCCACGCGCAAATTAAAGGAGCCATGTTTGAGCAGCAGTAGCGCCGCAATTTTTTTTTTTCTATTAAAAAAAAAAGTTAGTATATTTATTTAACCCTTTCGAACCTCCTGGTACACCATATGTACCACTAATTGCTTATAAAGTGTGTCTGAAAAATACATTTCAGAAATGCCGACAGGATAGTTCTAGGCAGAGTACTCGTATTGATGAATCAATGACGTAATTTAAAGGAAGATCGTCCTTAAAACAATATATGCCACTAAAGTCAGTAAAACGTGGTATAAAAATGTGGCTGCGATGCGACTCTGAGACCGGGTATACATATGATTTTAATATATATAATGGAAAGGAACAAAATCAGTGCGATGGTACTTTTGGAGAACGTGTGGTTAAAAGCTTAGTAAGTACAATTAGAGAACGTTATGCGACGGTATGTTTCGATAGATTTTTTACTTCTGTGAATCTACTTGAGACTCTAGAGTTCCCAGCTTTAGGAACATGCATGCGAAACAGAAAAAATCTACCAGTATTAGATGAAAAATTAAAAAGAAGCGAGTCTTCATTCAGGGTCAGCACATCTGGCCTTCTTTGCGTTAAGTGGCAAGATACAAAGGAAGTTATGGTGCTAAGCAACTGTCATACGTCAACAATGACACCAGTTAGTAAAATGTTGAAAGATGGAATATATATCAGTATCATGCCCTGAATCTATAAAGTTTTACCGAGAAGCAATGGGAGGAGTAGATCGCGCCGACCAAATGGCAGGAATTTACGAATACGATAGGAAGTCTACAAAATAGTGGAAAAAGGTTTTCTACCGTCTACTAATGTTTTCCGCAGTAAATTCCTGGATAATTTACTGCGACCTTAGAAGAGAAAAACTTCCTTCCATCGAATTTCTAATAACGTTAACCGAGTCATTAATAGCAGAAGGTAAGAAAACTGCAGCCGTCAGCAGATCCCAATCATCAGGTCGTTTATCTAAACGTCAGAGACAGCTGGGAAACGTATCTTTGCATTTGCCGATGCCAATTCAAACTCGCAGACGTTGCTCCAAATGTGCGCTAGAAAAAATGGAAACCAGAAAAAAACAAATTTGTCAGCAATTCAATATATCACTTTGCATGAATTGCTTTGCCACTTATCATACTGAAAATCAGTAGATTCCGTACATTTTTTATGAAGCTAAGATACTTTACGTTTATTTCGAATAAAAATCTGTTTGAATATGAATACAATTTTTGTATAACTTGAATTTTTCACCATTAAATGATATAGAAATTTAATTCTATACTTAGTTTTACTACTTGTCGATAGAGAACTGATGGTACACATGTAATACCACTCAAAGGTACTGATGGTACAATGTTGTACCACCCCCACCCCCCTGCCCCTCCCATGACAAAATTGGGAAATCTTTAAACGCACACTTTTCAGTTATCAGTAATCCAATAAGTCGGAGCTAGTTAAATTATTTTTATTTAATAGGTTGAATGCCAGTTCGAAAGGGTTAAGCATCAATAATAATATGTAATTTATTTTAAGATAATAAATACTGCAGTTTTCGCAAAAAATGAGAATTGGAGGAATAAGTTTTTTAAAAAATGTAAACTATCTAATCTACGCGGCCGCCGTAGGCGGATGGGTTGATACGTGACTACCATTCGGAATTCACAGAGAGAACGTTGGTTCGAATCTCGGTGAAAACACCAAATTAAGAAAAACATTTTTCTAATAGCGGTCGCCCCTCGGCAGGCAATGGCAAACCTCCGAGTGTATTTCTGCCATGAAAAGGCTCCTCATAAAAATATCTGCCGTTCGGAGTCGGCTTGAACTGTAGGTCGCAGACGCACACCACAAATAGGAAGAGGAGCTCGGTCAAACACCCAAAAAGTACACCCTTATACACCGCCAATTATATTATATATGTATATATATAAACTATCTAAGGCCAAGTTTCATGGGGATAAATATTTGCGCTTTGCTAAAGAATTTAAGCACTTAAGTAAAGTTCTGCAGTATAATAACGTGCGAGGATTTGAGGATGAAATTAGAACGAATCCTAAAGCATTGATAAATCCTGGTATTACGTAAAATCTAGAAAGTTCTGCTTTTGCGTTCCCTTGGATGTGTTCTTCAATGGAAACTACGCTTCCTCTACCAAGGAGGCCGTTGACCGTTTTGGCGGACTTTTTCAGTTCCTATTTTGAACCTGCGTTAAAATCAATTAGTTATGATCGAGAGAATACTGCTTCTTCTGTTAATTTTGGTTCTTTCCAGTTAACTGTTGGCGATATTTATGATGGTAATCAGCGCATCAAAAGTTCATGGCAAGTGGATGTTGATGGACTATCTATCACCTTTGTTTATCAAAAAATTTTCGGTTCACCTATACACTTCTGCTAATTTCGTTAGCTTGTGGACAATTCATAGAAAGTTACTTCTATCGCAGCGATATTCAAAGCAGGGAATAAAAACGACATCGGCAACTACAGGCCTATTTCCAAACTTTCAACGGTTTCAAAGCTTTGAGTTTATTGTAAAACAAAAATTATACTAAATTATATACGTAATATATCAAGTAATCAGCATGGTTTTATGGCTGGTAGGTCAACCGTCACTAATCTTCCTATTTTTCCAGATTTTGGTAAGTCGGCTTTCAATTATAGCCTTGAAGTTAATGCAGTTTATACAGATTTTGCCAAGGCTTTTGATAAAGTTTGCCAGTCCACCTTAAGCTCAAAACTATTAAGTTTTGGGTTTCACTATATTTTCCTTAAAGGGATTAAGTCATACTTTTGCAAATCGTGAATGTGTAGTTGTTGTCGATAATGCATCTTCTTATACCTTTACTACCTCTTTCGGTGTCCCGCAGAGCAGCATTTTGCGCCCATTATCACGTTCCTTTATGTATACATCATGTACCTCAGTGGACCCTCAAAAAAAACAGCGAAAGAGTTGGAAAACTTTTCAAATTAAATCCCGTAAACCTGGACTGTACGCACTTGTGTCGTTTTGTGTTCTGCAGCTAACTTCACTTTCTAACGAGCTGTCAAAGTCGGAATTTTCAACCCCTCTGACTGTATATAGAAAGTTGCGCATATCGCGTTGCCGCTACTTGGCTCTGCTGTATTTGACAGAATCTGCTGTTAAGCCTACATACCTAATTGTAGAGTTTCTTCACAAAAACTTTTCACTTTCTATTCTCTCTTCCATTATATTCCTTGTATGTATTACCTCATGATGGAAAGAATAATGAGATGGTGCCTATCGTGGTCCCGTTACTTTGCTCTCAGCGAATTTGACAACGAGTTACGTGATTTTAGATCCAGTATGGCCAGATTACCATTTTCGTAACTTGATTTAGCATTTTGTTTTTTTGTTATTTAGTCTCGGAGTTTTACTTCTTTCTTCATGATATTTTTCTAGCCTGTTTTAATTAAAATGTAACGTTTATAATTTCATAATAATTCACTCAGTTTTATTTAGCTTTACTTTTTTTAAGCATCTGGTGGCATTGCCCGCCATTGCAGGTGTTGTTGGTGTTCTTCTGCTTTCGGCAGTCAAATCTCTCTCTCGCTACTGCAGTGTTGCCTAGCTTTGGATATAAAAACGCACTAAAATTCCCATTTAAAGAAAATAAAACACCAATTTTTTATTCAATCACTTAAAGAACTTTGTATGCGTGACAAATTGTCTTTAGAATGTGCGTTTTTTTTAAATAAATGTGCTATGCTTATGTACAATTTAATTTATGAGTTTTTTGTTAAGCGAGGCTTTTTTTGTTAAGGGAACGACTTATTTGCTAAATTTGAGGTTATGTAACTAGCTAAGGTACTCTTTTTGTAAAAATGTCAGTATGGTTTCTTTAGTATTTTCTGGTATTTTGTGGCTTATTTTTACAAGGAATACACCTCTTGATGCCCTATGTCCCACTAAGGATTGATGGCAGGGAGGAACGATTACACCTCTATGGTTTTAATCCGCATTCAGTAAATTCAAACGCCTTTTAAAATGTGTAAAAAGGTTTTCAATCTTAAGAAGGGTTGAGAGAGGGGCATTAAATATTTTTGCATAACCTTAAAAGGAGCAAAAAATTAAATTCACACTTTAAAAATATCAAATTTTATAAGCACCAACTAAGTTTCATTAGCACTAAAATCTTCTCGGAGTGGCCTTTTTTAACCTTCTTTTGTATAATAATACAGTTTTTTTTTTAACTTAAAGTTTTGGTAGCTTTAAATTAAAAAAAAGAAACAAACACGAAACTTCAAAATTTTCGGTATAAAAAAGCACTAAATTTATTGCGAAGAGCAAATGCTTGGCAATACTGCACAACTTGGAAAAACCTGACGTCACGTACTCTCTGATGGGCGCAATCTTCTTTGTATCATTTTTGGTATTACTTAACCTATGTTAACTTTTAATTTTTTTTCTACAAGACTTCGCTGACATTTTCCTCACATTCCAAAATAAATGTATGCTAATTTTTCAAAATCAGTCCTGCAGTCTTGTATTGCCTAGTATAAAAATAATAATTGACACTCTTGGGTAGTTGGCCGAGCTCCTCCTCCTATTTGTAGTGTGTGTTTTGATGTTTTTCCACAAATGGAGTTTTATGCTGCCTCGGAACGGCAGATATTTTTTTATGAGGAGCTTTTTCATGGCAGAAATGCTCTTGGGGGTTTGCCATTGCCTGCCGAGGGGCGACCCCTATTAGAAAAAACTTTCTATCATTAGTGTTTCAAGCCGAATGGGTTCGGTTACAGAAAGGGTTCGGTTTTTTTGCAGAAAACCCAAACTGCCGCTTTTGTTAGATATTCCATTAAGACACCAACCGGTCGGAGAAATTATGACAAGTCAGTTGTTTTTTTACTCAATCTCGTTTTCCAAAGAGCAACTCCGAAGGTTTTTAGTTTGTTTGCAAGTTGTACTCCTAAACTTATGTATCGTCAGCAACTCAGGTGCCGCTTGCATTAAGTAAAAATCGCAGAACACGCAAATTAGATTTAATAAACACAGCAGCTATTTACAAATACACCACGGAACAGATCGCGCTCATATTTCTCAGTAACCCTACGGTGCTAAGTTCGCAAGCCGCCAATTTTTATGAGAGCGAACAATTTGCAGGTGTACGAGTATCCCGCCCATATTTACATCGTTGGCTTCAACGTCAATATCGACTGTTATAATTTTGAGTGGCCAAGAGCAAACTTCAGAGAGAGATATGGCCCTTACTTGTTACTGAGGGTGGATATCGTAGGCGATGGAACGATGAGCAATGAAACGTGGCTGCAAAGGAAGAGGCAGGGATGTGTGGAAATGTAGAAAGGAACTTGGCTTTACTATTACTTTATTTCTAATTGACACCATTAGCGTAGAGAGATTTTTGAATAACTTTTACACAACAATTCTAAAAACGGTGGCAGCAGCTTGACGAAAATCTGCTTAAATACTATAAATAATCTTTTACCATATAACTCTTTGACTGTATAAAATTATTTTAGTTGCAAAATATGCTGTAATTGTTCAACTTTTATTAAAAGTAACAATTGTATTTAAAATTGGTTTGAAATTTTTTTTCACTCCACAACCTTAGGTATTTCATATTCACGTGATTGCATTTCTTTCAGCATACACATTCCAAATACATGAGCCACTTCGCATCTGAAAACGAGATGTGCTTGTAAAAATTAAACCTGGTAGTAGTATTTCTTCCCAACTTACTTCTCATCGATGCCCATTTCTTCGTTTTGTTCGTTACAGCCGTCTAAAATTTCGTTAAGCTCTTCCATTTTGTCAGGATATGCCAATAGCATATAGCCCACCAGCTTTTCGCTATTTACTTGCGTGCCACCATCTATAAACTGCGTAACTCAAAATTGTAAAGTTTTCAGAAATTTACTTAAAAAAAGCTTCGTGCATAAACTTCATACCAATTCGAACTGATCCATTAGACACCGACGTAGACATTTCGTTGTATGCTGTGCGTCCTCCTTATTCAAGAAAAGCTCCTGCGCGTGTTCTGTCGAATGCAACAAAGAATGATAAATAAATAAAAAACACATGGCAACAGAAACATTTTAATTTGTCTTATCTGATTTTTAGAACCTACCCAGCTCAGGCTTCGGGTCACAATTAATAGCGTATGGCTCAACGGCTTCAATCAATAATCCCATGGGCAAGCTCATCATTTCATCAGCCTGAAATGGAAACAAGAAAACTTTTTTATTCGAAATCAGTAGCATAGACAAAAATATGGCTTAGGACTTATAAAAATAAATATCACACACATTTTTGTACCCAACGCAGCAAGCACACCGGAGTAGAATAGTTAAATTTCTCAAATAATTGTTAATTTCTAAAAACTACGATATATTTAATTAAGAAATAAATAAAGATATTTATATTTATATACCAAAATGCTCAGAGCGATGTGAGATATCGTTTTAGCCATTCCTGCGTATCCGTAAAATGACATCAGCATATAACTGTCACCATACAGCTGTCATTTTGAAAAATACAAAAATACAAAAGACCTGATATCTCAGTGACTAACAAATAAATAAAAAAAATCATGTGCAGCATCGTACACGTGGTAGAAGTGAAACTTCTGTGTGTGAATAAGGGGGAGAGAGAGAGAAAGAGCGAGAGAGGAAGAGAAGGAGACAGGGATAATTTCAATTTCAGAAATACAACAGTATAAAATTTGTGAAACCAAAATTAACTATAACTAGTAACTATATATGCATTATGCTATCATCTGTTGGTGGTTCAATTGGTAATACTGATATAATTGGTTTGTGATAGCTGAAATATGAAATATATGTACGTGATTCAATCTTTTCTAGAAAATTGCATCTAGTGTAGTTCCGGATTTTGTTGTTGATTCTTTAGGGTTATTGTTTATCTGCAAACCGAATGTTTCTCGAAGAAATTGAATCAACGGCAAAGAATCATTGGATCCGAAATTTACGTTGAAATCTCCCCCGACAATCAATGGAATTTTGTCTTCGCCTCTTCCAAGTACATTTGCACCTGCGTGGCTGTAAACCAGTAGTGAGCGGTGAATGAAATATGTCATCAAGATTTTGGTTCGGTGAGATATAGATGGCGGCTATGACAATAGTTTTTCCATTCAGCGTTTGACATTCTGCAATGCAAACATCGCCAACTGGTGTGACTGTTGATGAATATGACTGAGACTGCCTTGCAGTCATTTCCATGTTTGGTGTGTCGATATTTACCGCCAGCTCTAACATTTAGTCGCTTATATTTGATGACGCAATTGAAATTTGGTATACTACAATAATATCCTCGTTATCGTTTAACCAAGTTTCGGACAAAAGTACTATACTCGATTTGCGGATGACAGAGTCTGTTAAATCTGCGGAATGTGCTCGTAGGCTCTGACAATTAAGAGTATATACAGATAGCCCTCTTCTCTGAGTCATGAAATCGATTATTTGTTTATCCACAGTTTCCAGTCTATTTAACGACAGTCTCCGGAATTCATCTTGTAAATGAGACATACTGACTGATGCTCGTCGACCATGGTAGAATCGAAAATCATTTCCGTTCGTTATAATCCACAAGCCTTCAATACAAGTGACTTGTGATAAAGCAACGTAAACTAATGATTGCGAATGTTTTTTATCATACTCGTATTCGTAAACAACTTCAGAATACGTGCTTCCCTGAGACTTGTGAATGGTCGTCGCACAAGCACAAACTAATGGTAAATGTGATCGTTTAGCGTTAATCGTTTTGTTGTTGTTAAGCAGGATTGTGGATGTGCGTCGTCCGATTGGTACCGCTGTTTTACTGATATTATGCGCTGCAACATGACCAGCAACTTTTTTTCTGATTTTTTCTCTGTCGCCTAACATTATGATGTATAGCTCTCCTTCTCTTTCTCTCTATGTTATATATCTGTATACTCTGTCTTACAACGAAGCCTATGTCTTAGGTATAGAAAATATATAGCTCTCTTTCTCCTTCTCTCTACGTTGTATCTTTTTTTCTCTCTCGCGTAACGAAATCTCTAAACGTTACATTTTTTCCAATTCACTCTCCATTCTCGCTCAAATATCAGACCGCCGCTAAAGAAGTTTCACTTCAAAAACTTTAGGTAAAGTCCCATAATTTAAAAATTTATCTGAAAGAAATATTTGCCACTAATCAAATACTTTGCAAGTCCTTTAAAAAAAATGTTTACGAATATACGAATCGGACAGCAACGACACCCACCTCCTGTACTAGAATAATAGAGTTTTCAAGTCAGTTCAAATTATGCTATTTCCAAGAATTTTAAAGCAAGAAATAGCAACCGTCTGTTGACAATGGAACCCCAACATATCCGGAATTTATAACCAACCAAACACTATCGTCTCAGTAGCTTTCATCACAAATTTGTAGGGAATGTTTTAAGCTCTCACAACAACATGAACGATGAAATTAGAATCCTAATATCAATTTGAATCAGCTTAGTCTCCATCGGCTATCAGGACATCGGCGATCTTAATGTGGCGTATAAAGTGCAAAATGAATTGAGAATCCTGTATATGTAGGCAGGCTGATCACACATTACCCATAATTTACTATAAGTCCAATTTTGAAAAAATCTGCGAAAAGAGACTCGAGGCACAAAATCTCTTTGTAGATTTTAAAACCACTTCCAACAGCAGGTAAAAGAATTTCTTATGCGAAAAGAATATCAGTACTTTTAAGCCACTGTGTTTGAAACTGATATTCCTGTAAACGTGATGAGAAAGGAGGATGTAAAGGAACCTTGAAAAATACTGTCGAAATGTGATAATTGTATCGTAACTGCCAAGGGCGTTTGATGTCACACGAGCCTACTAGATGACAGGGTCTTTACCATGTGATTACTTCAGAGTGCAGCTCGAACAGTTTGAGAAAAGGAGCAACGAGTACTCGCCCACGTGTTCGGAGCTCATTGGAGATGGAGCATATCGAGCTTTTTTGATCAATAGTTTTGATTACTTTGACTTTTTTTCAGATATTTTTTTAAGTATTACAAATTACTTTCACATTAACGTGATTGGAAAACTAAGGAAACGCTGATAAAAAAAAATTGACAAATTTTCTTTTGATGCTCAAATGGTTTGAGCAGTTGGGTGATGAACGATATTCTAGTTTCCCCGGTATCTGGAGTGAAGTTCGGTAGTAAAATACTCTGGGATACGTAACTGAATCGCTCAGATATCATTTTAGCGTTTAAGACTATAAAATGGCTGGTGTTGATATTATCGATCTCAGCCATCAAAAATTTTGCTCTCCCTTTTGCCCTACTCTGTTATTGTTATTGTAGCTTGCTGTTTTGACAAGTTGGATCCAGAGGGAAAGGTCATGTGAAAAGGTGGTTAGTATCGTACGAGGTGGACATATGTTGCTTATGTCGGGGTCGATCCTGGATAGGTAGGAGTGTAGTCAGTTACAGTATTCAGAATGTAATTGTGCCAGAGTGACGCGGGTCTCTCGGGTTAGCTGAAGGTTTTCAACTACAATAAGTGGTGACTGCACTCCAATTACGACATTCAGAGGTCAGGAGTTTAAGAAGGTGGAAAATGTCTCCCGATGGATGTCATTTAGCGTATTATCGGTTCGTTTTGTTCGGGATCTCATCTGAATAGTTAAAGAGATGTCTCCTAATGTGCCTGGGAGGCGGCTCAGGTTCTAGCAGCTGTCTACAAGGATGAAACCTTCGGTAGGACCCAAGTGGAAACTGTATGCGGAGCATTTTGATGTGCTCCTTAACTGACAGCATTAGTGCTTCATTATGTAGGTGCTGTAAAGGAGGCACCTGGAGGCATCCCGTTACTGTCCTGATTGCAGGGTTTTGGCATGTATGAAGCTTAGTCCACAGGGAACCCAAGTTCCATGCGACCAGAGAGAACAGCCGTTTACGAGTGACATGAACGCTAAAGAAAAGATCGTGAGTCCATCGAGGTGACGAATGTCGAGGCAAAAAGTTAAAAAAGTGAAAGAAAAGTTGACCAACAGAGAGTTGGTAAAGGATTTGAACGATGCTTATGGATCCGTTCAAGACATTGTATTTAGTTAATGATTTTGGCTTGCGACGTGTTGCTTCAAAGTTCATCCCAAACTACCTGAATTGCATGCAAAAAAGGGACCATTTTGAAATCGCCAAAGACATTATTTCCAAGGCTTAATCAAACCCAACATGCATCAAACGCATCATTACTAGATACGAGCTCCGAATGAACCGATATAAAAAAAACTACGTCATTTTCAGTCAAAAAAGAAAGCGGTACCCATGGCCAGAAAGTCAGACATTTAATAAGGACTAATATCTGGAAGTTAAGCAACTCGTGCAGCAATTCGGCAAAAAACGCAGAATTTGTGGATTTTGCACCGTGAGACGCACCATCGGTGGTATGTATAATAGATAGAGTGTAGCGAATAAAAATCAAGTGGGTTCGGTCATCTTGCACCCTCTTTCCCTCAAAATATTGGAAAAGCAAATAAAGGGTTTGACTTCACTTAGCCTTTCTAAGTGGCGCCGGTTAACACGTTTATACTCTTACGTCGTTAAACTCACCGAACTAAGCCAGCAAAGTTTTGCCTAGTTTTAGCAATTTGCTTTTGGATACTTATTGTTTATATTTTTTTATAAAAGTGTAACTCAAAATATATGAGAAATACCATATAAAGCCGGCTTTCAAATTTGTAAGAAAATGATAAAAATTCAACCGTTTTATTCGAAATTTTTAGAAAAAATTTATGAAGGCAGTTATGTCATCATCATTGTTCGCGTGACGGTCCACGTTAAACCTTGACTTCCCTCCTCCCTCAATAACTTCGACCAAGACTCTCGATTCTTTGCAGACATCCTCCAGTTTTTCAGTACAAATATCTTGACATCGTCATTAACTGTATCAATCCAGGTTTTCCCGTTTTAAAAGGCACAGACAGCTTAATATTGCAGATCTTTTTTGCAATTTCGTTTGTGTCCATCCTCAGAACATGTTTAGCCCTCTTAAGACGCTGAAGCTCAGCTAGGCATTCAACGTTAAAACGTAGGTGATAGTTGACGTGTTCTATCCGCACCGGTCCAATGGGCTTAAGCGGTGCAGATGTGCTAAAATACCTAAAGTCACACAACCCTGCGGTGCCGATGGACGTCTGGGCAATCGTGAAGGCAGAAAAACCGCAAAAGGGCAGCATGTCATTCGTTCTCCAGATTTACGATGAGTGCCAGCCAATACTCAAAAAAACTGACAACGAAATGCGGTTTGGTCTAAGAAAGGCCAAACCAAAAATGTTCAAAGCAGACCGCAATGAAAATGAGGATGACCTAGATGAGGTCGATAGCTAGTAAAGCTAGAAAAGCTTGGCCTAGCTGAAGACGAAAACCAACCCGATGCCTAGAGCCATGCAGCTGAATCTACAGCACTCGAAATGTGCTGCAGAGAACTTGGATGTCTTCTTCAGGGAAAGGAGCATCGACATCGGATTTATACAGGAACCCTGGGTCACAGACAATGAGGTTAAAGGGTTCCAAGACAACAACAACATCAACATATTCTACAATCAAGCGAACGGTAAGCTCCGATCATGCATAATCATTTAAAAACACTTAAAAGCGTTTCTGCATTCTAATTTTAGTACTCCCGACTTTACTGTAATGAAAGCGCAGCTGCAGAAATCGGCAATATACCTGGAATCGGTGTATATGCCACATGATAAACCGGCGCCGCCAGACGGAGTGGCTCGATTCCTATCAACACTGAACAAGACAGACAAACTGTTGATGGGCTGCGACGCAAACGCAATGAAAGAGGTGAGTCACTTTTTGAATTCCTACTTCATACCAATCTCGATATATGCAATCTAGATACCACCCCAACCTTCACTTTTCTGAGCTCGACAAATTTTCCAGGCTGGGAAGAGGTCCTAGACGTTATCCTATGCACAAACAATAATTCCCAAATAGTCACAAATTGGAGAGTATCCGACAAGAAATCATTTTCGGACCTTAGTTGGATTCTCTTCAATATTAATCTTAAACTTGAGAAACATACCCGATATAGAAACCCTACACGAACAAACTGGCACATATTCCGTAGAGTAACCCAGTCTAAACTTCAACACATAAATAAAACCATAACATCAAGTGAAGACTTAGATGAGAAAGTAGGAGCTTTCGCAGCTTCGTTAACGAAACGGCTTGAAGTTTCATGTCCCGCCACATATGGCAAAACAACCTAACCTACCTGGTAGAATGAAGATTTAAGTAAACTCAGGGAAATGTTAAGACAAATCTTCAATATCTGCTACAAACACAAGTACTTCAAACTCTACAAAGATTTCCTTAGGGAGTACAAGAAAGCAATCAAAGAGGCTCGGAAAGAGACTTGGAGAAATGTTTGTAGTTCCATCGAATCAACCAAAGATACGGCCAGACTAGGTAAACTTTTATCCAAAGAACACTCCTGCCCTTCCTTCTTGAATAAAGACAACGGAGAATGACAAAATCCTCGGCCGACACACTAGAATATCTTATAAATACACATTTCGCAGGTAGCACAGAATATATTGAGAACAATAGTAACAGTGTTCAAACATCCAACCTGTCATCCATTACAATCAATCACATCGTATCCCAAGACAGAATACTATGGGCGATGAAAAACTTTGAACCATGCAAAGCAGCCGGCCCAGATGGGATATTCCCAGCCATGCTGTGGAACACTCGAGAAACGACGATTCCTTGGCTGGAGGTATTTTTCAGAAAAAGCCTTATGCTAGGGCATATACCAAAAAGCTGAAGGAGGGTTAAGGTGATCTTTATCCCCAAAGCTGGTAGACGCGGTCATGGTACAGCGAAAGATTACAGACCCATCAGCTTACCCTCCTTTATTCGCAAAGCTCTCGAGGATTGTTGATGTATATCTCAGGGAGAATATTACATACACAACGATTTCACTATCTCAACATGCCTACCTCAAGGGAAAATCCACAGAGACAGCTCTTCATGAGGTTGTAAGTACGATTGAGAGGAGCATAGAATACAAACAATACTCACTAGTCGCTTTGCTCGACATAGAGGTGGCGTTCAACAATGTTAGCACAAGATCCATAATTGAGGCTCTTAATATGTTAGGCACGGACACAGGTCTCAACGAATGGATAGAGAACATGCTTAAAACTCGAATAATCCTCGGTGAGGTAGGCAGCAGCGCCGTTAAAACGCACTGTCAACAGAGGAACCCCTCAGGGAGGAGTCTTATCCCCTCTGCTGTGGTTACTAGTTGTCAACAATATCCTTACCAAATTCAACCGAAAGGGGATTAAAGTAGTGGCGTACGCAGACGATATAGTGCTCTACAAGGAAGTTGATGCAAGAGTAGCTATCTTCTCAGACAGTCAAGCAGCTATAGAGGCCATAGACTCCAACTCCATTTCATCCAAACTAGTCTTACAGTGTAGAGAGGAGCTGGAATTGCTTAGTCATTGGCTTGAAATCACTCTGATATGGGTTCCCAGTCACAGGAACATACGAGGTAATGAGATAGCGGATGAGCTAGCAAGAAAAGGTGCGACCCTAGTGCCTTAGCAAAGGCGGTGGTAGTCTCCACCCCCACTGAACACAATAAAAGCATCCATTGCTTCACACTATGAAGTTTTAGCTGAAAGAAGATGGGAGCAACTAACTACATGCACTACAACAAAAAACGCATGGCCATCATACAAAACCCAAAGGACGAATCCCCTGTTAGGATGTTCTCGACCAAACATCTCACGCATCACAGCAACCCTTACAGGTCACTGGAAAGTAGTGGAGCATGCAGCCAGACTCAACCTTCACGTGCCTACGTGCCAGTCTGCAGGGATTTATTCACTGCGCCAGATGGTTCTTATTTGGGAATGAAGAGCATTGCTTGCTCCTTGCTCTGTCCTTACTCTCCCTTTACTCCTTTTTTGAGTAATTCTGCGCTTATGCCATCGTTTCAAAATTCTTTGTAATTCTTTTACTTCATAATTGCACGGTAAGTTCCATCCGAAGTGGGTTATGTCGTCAATTGTATTGTCATAGTAGTAATGGGCTATATTAAATTATTGTTTTGCGCAATTCCTACATGTAAAGAAAATTTCCTGCATTCGTTATGTGGAGGAAATGCGCAATAACGTCGAGGAAAGAAATTATCAAACATCAAGGAGAGTTTTGTCTTGCAACTTATACTTGCACTTTAAATAAAAAAATATAATTAAATATAATTTTTTTAATTTTTGTAAATGTGATATGTGATATTTCTTATACAATGAGCCAGATTTTTATAAAAAAATTATAAACAAACGAAAAATAGCAAAAACTTTTCAAAATGTTGCTGGCTTAGTTATTTGAGTACAACACTTAAATATGATACACATTTTGTTGAAATTCTTTAGTTGACTAGTACTACAAAAATTTTCGCTGAACTTATGAAATTCGTTGCCCCTAAAGTTCGACATTTTTTCACAGAATAAATTAAAATTAAAACTATTTTATATAACACACCAGAACGTTTCCCGTGAATATTAGCAAAATCGTTCCCGTAAAAATTCGAGCTGTCTGCAACATTTTCATTTCAATTACATTAATCACACGAATTCAGCGAAATGAGACTAGCATTCACTAGATATTGCACTGCATTTTATTTAAATTTCAACTAAAAATTTGCATGCTTCCATATATTATGAATATTATTATCGAATGCGCCGGATATTGTTCTTCATTAAAATTTATCGAACAGCAATCTAAATCTGAAATACAATTAGTGGGAAGATTTGTTTGTTTTCACAGTGACTGGAAAGCGACACATGGGAAGTTTCCAAGGTAGGGGAAAGTGGGCACCTGTGACACCTTTTTTGCGAAACCATATTTCTCGCATGTTTTTCGAAAAAACCGTAGATCTTAGAAATTGATCGTAACTATTTAAAATTAATCTTAATATTTAACTGGTCAAGGACTTACAAGAAACAGTATAAATATCTTATTCGGCCTTTTTTTAAAAAATAGCCAATTTGTGAAATGTGCCCCGCCGGAGGGGTACCTTTGACTTTTAAAGGGGCACATTTGACAAGACGTTATTTCAAAAAACAAAATAAATATATTTATTTCAACAAAATAAAAACACAGGCTTATTTTTTTCCATCGAAGCTAGATCAAAATAATATTATATCATAGTAAAAATGTGTAAGAGAGAACAAAGGTAATTAAAAAGTATTTGATGATTTAATATAGTAGTTTCCAAAGTTAACATGAAATAAATACTTCGTCCGGCATCGAGATGTGCCAGCTGGATTAGTTGGCTGTGGCAATTTCAGTTCAATTTCACTTGTTGAAGCTAGTGCGAGGTCTTCTACCTCTGGTTTTACAAACACCCAGTTAAATGTTGCAAATCTTCGTAAATAGTTCATGTTAAAAGCGTTATTACTGAACTTTTCCGTTATTTCACCAATATAGTGGAATGGCTTTTGATTTTTAGGAGCCAATTTAAACAGAACAAAATCTCCTATGTCTAATATATCTCCATCGGTTAATTTCCATTTAGATAAGTCGTTATCTTCTATGTCATAATGTCCTTCACCGTCGGAAATAGGACCAATGGAATTAATGGACTCATAGTAGGAAACGTAATCTTCATTTTCTGCACTCGTATCAGACTCAATTACGTCATATTTTATGGATTCTTTCTTTAAAAGCGTTAGTTTTTTTCCGTCACAATAGTTCGCTTTACGTTATGAATATATATTTTTTTTTTTGTTAGGTTCCATCATCTTCTGTTTTTCAGCTGAACTCGTTATGATACGGAATGTTGAACTTTTGGCCGTTTTTTTAGAGGCACACAAACGTTTGATTGGGTGAACCATTTCAGGAGTTCGGTTTTGGGCCGAATTGCTTTGTGGGCTTTCTTGCACGTTTATTATATTTTGTCTGTTTTCTACCTTTTCGCTGACATTAATAACTGGGCGAGATTCTTCTTTCGGCAAGTCTTCCAACGTAAACATGTCGTCAGTTAGTTTTGCCACATCATAAATACAGGGCCCGCCATCTATCGTTACGGATTTGAACTAGATATTATTTGAAGAATGGTAACACTTAGCTGTCATCTGATTTGACAGAAAATTAGTTGTATTCTTCCGCTGAACGAAAATGTTTGTGTATACGCTCAAAGGACCGACCACCCAATGCGTTTTCGCTTCGCTTCATGGGCTTGTGATCGACTTGAAGAAGATTAAGACTTTTACCGAAAAATAATCTTTTCGGATGAAGCTCCTTTCCATCTCGGCGGCAAATTGCCGCATTTGAGGCTCAGAAAACCCGCACGTACTCGAAGAAAAGCCAATGCATTCACAACGAGTCACTGTTTGGTGCGGATTTTGGTCGAGAGGCATCATTGGTCCATTTTTCTTCGAAAATGAGCAAGGAGTGGCCGTAACCGTCAATGGAGAGCGTTACCGGGCCATGTTGAACGAATTTTTGTTCCGAGAAATTGAAGAGGAGGATATTGGTGGCATTTGGTTCCAACAAGATGGCGCTACTTGCCACACAGCGAATGCTACGATCAATCTTTTGCGCACTGTCTTCGAAGATCGCATTATCAGCTGAAATTCTGATATCATTTGGCCGCCTCGGAGCTGCGATTTGACGCCGTTGGATTATTTTCTTTGGGGTGCCGTCAAAGACCAGTGTTATGCCAACAAACCAGCAACAATTGATGCACTCAAGACCAACATACGCGATGTCAAAGCTGAAATACAGCCGCATACAATCGAAAATGTGTTGAAAAATTGGACCGATCGTATGGGATGGTGCATGGCTAGTCGAGGCAGCCATATGAATGAAGTTGTGTCCCATCATTAACCGGAAGGATTGTACTTCAAAATAAAAAAAACAGTTTGGAAAAATATTGAGTAGTTTCTTTTTTATAGCATTTTTAATTCCTTAAAGTTATATGGCGGACCCTTAGTTATTTGTTTTCCGATGTTTGAAACAGTAAAATCGTTGAAGCTCTTTCGGCAAAGTTGTTTAAATGGTCCGAATATGGGCACACCTAAGGGCTGCAAACGGTGCGAGATAGGAGATGGAAAAGATAGCATCACAATTCCATTATCTCTGCAAAAGTTAATGCTTTCGAGACTATAATGAGACTAATCCAGTTTCATCTATATATATATATATATATCCTTTGGCTAGAAGGAGTATTGTTTATAAATTGCCCTGAGGTTGGAGTAAAATTCTTCTAGAGCTGATTTTGTAAAGCCCGAAAGTCTGGCCAGGCTTACTTTCTCTGGCTTTCGCAATGAAACAGTTGGGTTTATTTTGAGAAAAGCATAAAGCCTGTCCTTACTTGCTTCCTTAGTAACATTCCATCCAACTGGAACGGTGATCTGATTTATTTTAGCATAATCATAAACAAACTTTCTGAGTAACTGGTATGACAAGCCATATGCGAAAAACGCTCATTTCTTTATATAGTAAGCAAGCTGCACTTCGAGTTTCTTTGTGAAGAGTTGACACGATATGACTATTACTAGAGTTCACCGCAAGTTTAAGTGAACCTTGACGTTTCATCCGCATTATAAATGTCGTTTTTTTGATGCTGTATTTTTTGCTGCCTAAGTTTGTGTCTCATCTCCATTTTTTACATCATTCATGACTTTTTTAATATTTTCTTCATTTATTTCTTTTCCAGATGACTTTTTCTTATAGTTTCGTACCATTACTGTACAAAAGTCATATATAAATAAGCCAAATTACTTACAGTTACCAAACATATTAACATAATTATAACATGGGGCACATTTCACATTCGTCACAAGTACCCTACACTCAAAAGGCAAATGTGCCCCAAATGACTTTGTCCACATTAATTGTTTTGATTATTTCATTCTTAAAAACTTATTGTTACTTACCGTTTTTTTTCTAAAATTGAAATCTCGAAGCACCATTTAATACTGTAGCCTTTAGAAAACAATTGCTCTTACTTCAATAAATGCTTACGTAGCCCTACATAAAAATTACATCACCCGATCGAAAATCACTTAACCCTTTCGGACCTATTGGGACACATACGTCCCAGCAAAAGTTTTCTTATAACTATAGTCTAAATTTTCCATTAAAACTCATTGAAAACTGTCCCGTCTGGTATAGTGAGGTTTAGGTAACGGTTCTGTGTGTTTTTTTTTATGCTAAAATAGTTAACAGACGTCGCTCAGTATGCTTTTAAGCGTACTGTGCTTGAATCAATTTCTCTTTTCTTGTGAATATGCGATTTTTTCAGTGAAAATAAGTGTAAAAAATAGAAGATTTTACTAAAACTAAGTTCGAATTGTGTCACCGTAATTGGGTAAGTTAATTAATATAGCATTATTTCAGTTTCTAAGTCTTATTTCGATTATTTTTATTTATGGGATCTATATATGTCTCCCGTTACGTTTATTTATTGGTATAAATATGTCCCGTTTAGAGCTTGTCGACATTCTCTAACCTTTCGAAATTTTTAACATATTTAATCATAAACCTGTTTTGATTTAGAAAAACCTTGAAACAAGTCGAGAAAATTAAATGAAGAGGATATATTGGCCAAGCTAATAGAGTATGTCGAATCTGGTGACCTTGGTGTCGTCGATTTTTCAGACGGCAGTGACGATAATTACGAGAACTCTGAAGAGGAAAGCTTCTTATCAGAAAAATCTAGGGAAGATAATGGAAATAATACGTCTTCTGAAAATGATGAGTCGCAATCAACGGAAAGTGGTGAAACTAATTATGTGTCGACATTTTAAAATGTTACTGTTTGGTCAATGCCTGATCAAAATTTCTAATAACGAAAGACTGTTCAAGCTCAACGAACCCCCCTCATTCCTTCACATATCGGACGATCTGACTCAGTAATACAAGCAGCTCTGCACTAATGTACACGAAATGGCTGGATATAAAATAAGTTAACCTCCTAAGTAACTGCCACGATGATGAAATGACAACCACAGGAAAAAAACAGAGGGATGGCCAAATACTACCTACACCAGGTCCTAAGATGATACAGTTATATCGCGCAATTGTGGGAGGAGTCGATAGAGCAGATCAAATGGCCGGCTTATATGATTTGAATCGAAAATCCAATAAGAGGTTGAAGAAAATTTTTTATCGACTTCTGATGATGTCCGTTGTGAATTCATGGATTTTATATTCAGAGCTACGTCCTCAAAAGATGCCATTGATTGATTTTATAGTAATTTTGGCAGAAGAGCTGATTGGCGAAGGTCAGAAAACGGCCGCCAATATTCGCAATGGAAGGTCTGGTTACACTTCCAAAAAGAAAAAGACTTATGGAAAGTCCGCTACTCATCTACCAATCGAAGGAAGCACAAGACGACGATGCGCTGGCTGTCGCCTCAAAAATGTTGAAAGGCGTACTAAAACAATATGTGAAGAATGTGAAGTTCCACTACGCAAGAATTGTTTCGCTCCTTATCATAAGCGTTGATTGCTATAATTTCACTTAATTTTTTTTTTTTTTTCAAAATAAATGAAATACATTATTTTAATTGCTACGAAACATTCAACTTATTATTTGGTATTTATTTATTAGTATGATATAGAGACCTAATGGGACTTAAAGGTCCCGCTCAAAACACCTAATGGGACACATATATCCCACCCCGCCTAGAGCCCCTGGAGGGGGTGGTGGACTTCCTTTTCAGATTTTCTAATTTCAGGGCCTGTACTGAAGCTAGATATATCACTAAATTCGAAATGTTCCCGCTGGTTGTTTTCCGATTCGAAAGAGTTAAACACGTGTTGCTCCGCTGAGCATTTACCACACTACATATAAGCACGTGTTATTATATTAGGCTGCGTGCAGTTCCTTATTTGCGAAGCTTTTAAATCATTTTGACACCGAAAATGTTAAAGTCAATGCTGCCCGATAAATTAAAACCAAAAATGCGTGGGGATGTAAAAATGTTAAACAACTTTTTTTAATAAAAAGTAAAGTTTTTTCTTCGGTGTATTGTTTGTTTTTTCTCCTGGTGACTCCTCGGAGCTGAGGTTAATTAGTAGCGTGATGTCGCCTTCCTCACTCTGCTCATCGATTACATTCAGAGGTGATAGAATTTCAGGAGCATGGAAAACTTCGCCAAGTTTGATTGAGATCAATGTGGCGCAAAAGTAATCGGACTATCGAAAAATTTTTAACTTCAGCAAATATATTAGCATTGTACGTCAATCATATTCGACAGTTTGTGAATTAGACAGCTGGAGTATTCAAAAAAATAAGCAATGGAGCGCGTAAAGGTCAAAATAAAGATTTGCAACACTCGAATTCTTTTTTTTTTAGAATAATTTATTTACTTTTAAATTTTTTATTGTAAAATTGTTATTCAAAAACAAAATTGGATTTTTAATTTTGCGACACCTTTTAGTTGATTAATTACTAGGAGGTTGAATTAGTTTTAAAGGTTTTTTTCGAAGATTTGGGGCTTTATTGTGAAAAAACGGTACAAAATATTTTATTCGAAGTATTGGCCATCGCTAGCTACAACTTTCGCCCATCTTTCGGGCAATTTCCGGATGCCGTTTCTCCAAAATTCTGGCCGCTGCTTGGCTATCCATGACTCAACCCATATTTTGGTAGCCTCGTACGAGGAGAACCGCTGGTCCGCCAAATCGAGACTCATATGCCGGAACAAATGATAATCGGAGGGAGCTATGTCTGGACTATACGGCGGGTGGGGTAACACTTCCCAGCCAAGCGTTCCAAGGTATTTTTTGACAGGTTGAGCAACATGCGGCCGAGCGTTGTCATGTTGCAAAATAACCTTGTCGTGCCTTTTTACCGTTTCCGGTCGTTTTTCTTTCAATGCCCGGCTTAAACGCATCAATTGCAGTCGGTAACGATCCCCCGTGATTGTTTCGCCCGGTTGGAGCAGCTCAAAATATACGACGCCGACCTGATCCCACCAAATGCAGAGCATGATTTTCTTGCCGTGAATATTCTGCTTGGCCGTCGACGTTGATGCGTGGCCGGGCAAACCCCATGATTTTTTGCGTTTTGGGTTATCGTAGTGGATCCATTTTTCGTCGCCAGTCACCACCCGATGCAAAAAACCCTTCCGATTTTGTCGCTCGATCAGCAATTCGCACGTAAAAAGTCGCCGTTCGACGTCGCGCAGCTTCAACTCGTACGGGACCCAATGTCCTTGCTTTTGGGTCATTCCCATCGCTTTTAGACGCTTGCAAACGGTTGATTTATCAACGCCCAATGATTCATCAAGCTTTTCTTGGATTTGGCACGAGTCCTCGTTTACCAATTCCCCCAATTCCGCGTCCTCGAACTTTTTGGGCTGGCCAAGACGCTCCTTGTCTTCGGTGTGAAAATCACCACTTTTGAATCGTCGAAACCAGTACTCACATGTTGAAATCGACGGAGTATGGTCTGGGTAGGCCTCCTGCAGCAATTCACGGGCTTGGGCTGTATTTTTTTTCAAATTGAAGCAGAAAAGCAAAGCTTCCCGCAAATTGCGTTTCGACGGCACGAAAGTTGACATACTCGGAGCACGAAAACACTGCGTTGTTTATACTTCAGCGAAATGACAGATACTGATAAACAAAGCCTAGGGATGAGGCTTTGTCATGAATATATATTCAGTATTGCCAACGCGATAAAGTGATAAATAGCGCCATCTCTGTGTCACCTTTAAAACTAATTCAACCTCCAATAATTAATTAGTATTTAATTTCAAAGTATGCACTCCTAATTATATTTTTACACAGCTAAAAAGGAAAAATTACTTTGTGATTTTTCTTTAATCTCATAGAACAAATAGTGGGAGATTTTTTGGCGCCTATACGAAGCGTTTAAATTAGTCTCAGAGACTCGGTAGATTTTACTCTCGTCGTATGCATCTGCACTATTGTATAGTATAACTTGTCTTCTAAAGGAAAGTAGCGTATTCCAAATTGGAGCGAACGCAAGCCGTATATAATATTTTAATTGTATAGGTTAGGTTAGGTTGAAATAGTTGCCCATAGAGAGGGCACACTTGGGCGAAAATCAAAAATTCGTCCTTTGCGATACTATTGTAAAGGATATAAGAAGTCTGGGAAGAAATAAATAAGGAGGCGATGTGACTAATTTACTGTGGTGTGGCCGCTTCGAACTACTGATGATATGCATCAGGTTTTTAAAATTAATGCCTGCTGAATCAGCAGGTGTGGCAAAGAGATGAGAGCCGAGATGATTAAATCGTATGCCCGCAAAAGCAGTTATCCTCCACCTCATGCTCCATGCGACTGACGCAAAAAGGACTCTAAGTAATGTAAGGGTACCCACGAAATTCGAGAGCTGAAATTTTGTTAACCGCAAGAGATCCCTCGAGTGCCTGCGATGCCCTCGTAGCCAGAAAGATTTCGCGACCGTACAAGTTTTTGTACTTGCCCAGCGCTCGCTGAGTTGACGCGAAGCCCATCTCTCTAGGATCTGACCGTAGTCAACGGGATTCGAATCCTCTGGTTTTGCGGGGTAGCTACCTCGCAGGTTCTACCGGATGTGGCTAGTCATCTGCCTCGCAGATTCCTGCGGTGTGGCTATGACCAAGTACCCAGATGAGTTTTAAAGGTATTACAGAATTCGGATGCAAGCGAAAGTGAAGTCACACATTCCACAACCAGTTTTAACTGCATCATCATCGAGCCCAGCGCCCTGATTGCCACTTGAGTGTCGGAAGTGATATTAGCCTCCGTGACAGTTATTACACAAGTGAGCAACCAATCAGCTGCTTCCTTAATTGCCGCTACCTCCGCTCGGAATACACTGCAGTAGTTTGGTAACCTGAACTTGAGTCTGATGGGGATACTCCTGCGCCAACCCTTCTACCCAATTTGGCCTATCCATATAGGGGTTTACCAGGCCCCGCCTTCAAATACTGCACCCCGGCCACTCTTCCCACGAAGGAATATAAGTGGAAAATGTTCCGGGCGGACTAAGCAGGAGTGCGCATTGATCAGTCGCCAAAGGGATGAATCCAAAGTTCATAAAGACACTTGAGTATCCATAATTGAGGCCAACCTTTTAGCCTGAGTCTCTCAGCCGCAGCTTTGCCTGCAATGTCTATAGGTACAACTTTTAGCATTGCTTTAAGCAATAGAGTAGGAGTAGTTCGAATCGCCCCACTGATTCCAATGAGTGCAGACCTTTGGATTATTTCCAAAGCTTCTTCACCGATGTCATCTTTTTCAGTGAGTTCAACTGAATACAACTGAATTGGCTTTATCATAGTATAACAAAGCATAAAAAAACACTTTAGGTGAGAGGCCCTATCTTTTTCCAATAGCATCTTTGCATCCATAAAAGGCTATTAGTGCGTTCCTTATCCTCTCCTCAATGTTGGGCTTCTACGTTAGCTTACCTACTGTCAACGATTAGACCCACCTACTTCACTTTGTCAGAAAGTACCAAGCACCCCTATTGAGGGAAGTTGAGGTGTGAGTATTTTGCATTTCCTCGTAAATAGGATGAGTTCCGAGTGTACAAGAGAACAATTTCACTTCACTCTCTTTAGATTTCAGTAAAAAATTCAAATTTCTAAAAATTTCAAGGTGGGCTTACCCCTTACTATGAAAATTATCTATTTGAAAGGGCCCAAAACAGATATTTCTTGCCTCAATATATGTGCCAGGTTTCCTAACTAGATCTCTACCTAATTTTTATCTCCCAATGCCGTCCATTTGCCCATAAAACTGGGTAGGGCTAACGATGTACACATGCAGAGGTGTTGCCAACATCAGACTGTTAACCGGCTCTTAGCAATTTGGAGGAATCAGCTGATTTACTGATGTAGCCGAATCCCCGATGACGTGGTATCCGAAGTTTCTCTCACAATATTGCATCGGTTGTCTAAATCTGGTTACCGATCACCCGAAGTAGGGCCGCTTTAATGAAGTCAAGTCAATCTTTGTTTTTTTTTGTAGCTGTGCAGATTGCAGAAGAAACGTTTACCATATACTATACTATACCTGTATTAAATTTAAATACCCACCTATGAAAGTATTTTTGTATTCTGCCATCAGGCAAATCTTCAACCTTCATCCTGTATCAGGAAATTTGAACTTATTGCACTTTCTACTAAACGGCCTTTTTCATTTACTTACATTCTGGCAAAAAAGTACCGGGAATTAGTTCAATAAACGCAAAATACTTGTTTAATCATCAAAACTTGTTTTGTCGCCTTCAAAATAGGCTCCATTCGAAACAATACAGGATTAGTCCAGTCATCAAAGCACCTTTTAAACGCGTTTGAAGAGATCTTCTTCAGCTCCTCCAGCGAATTCTCCTTAATGGTCTCTATCGACTCAAAGCGTCGCTTCCAAATACAATAATATTTTTTATTTACCGTTGAACCACTTCGTACGAGTTCCGAGTGCACAACACTATGATAATCCAAGAAAACGAGTAGCATGACTTTCACTTTTGACTGACTTTGACATGGTTTTTTAGGTTTCGGCTCATGTGATGGCGCCATTCAGCCGCCTGTTGACTGGTTTATATATCAAACTTATATACCCACGTCACATCACCTGTTACGATGCGCTGCATAAACGTTGGGTCCGAATTCACTTGCTTAAGCACGTCTTCAGCCACCTTCTTCCGATGAATTTTTTTAAAAGAAGAAGTTCAACTCTCTTACAACGAGTCGGGCAGCCACCCGTCTCATGCCCGATTGATGGTGTAAAATGTTGCGAATTGATTCGTGAGACACGCTAAGAGGTCACGAGCTACCTCTCTCAAAATTAAATTACGGGTTTCCAGCACCATTTCCTTGACTTTGTCGACGTTTTCATCCGTTGAAAACGTTGATGGGCGACCAGATCGGGGCAAATCTTTCATGTCTTCTCCCCCCTCAGCAAAAGCATTAAACCACTCGTAGACCTGTGTTTTTGATAAAGCGCACTCGCCATGGGCTTTCTGCAACATTTTCAACGATTCGGCACATGAAATCCCGCTCAATACCCAAAATTTAAGACAAATTCTTTGTTCGATATTTTTATCCATAGTGAAAATCGCAGGGCACACCTGCGTTTGACTGGTATAATTAAATACCAAAAATAAGCTGATTGACAGATCACGCTCAAACTCTGCGGCACTATAGAGGACAGTTGTATAAAAATTCCAGCAAGAAAGATTTATACATACACATGCCCCACAAAATCTACGTTCACCCGAATAGCCTTCTTAAATTTATTAAGAACAAAATAGAATATTATGATTAAATTGAAATCTTTACAATTTGTTTATTCACTACAATCCCAGCTTTCAAGGGCAAAAAAAAAACACGATTCCCCACTTCACTTTTTAGATAACGGGAAAATAATTTCAGCAGCATGTAAATGTGGAACCAAAAAGTCTGCGTTCAGCCTGTTTATTTTAATGATACCGTTATTTTTAAGATATTTTTCCTTGTTTATATTAATTTTTGATTGCGCATTACTTCGACTGAATGTTAACAAAGCTTTGTTGAACATTTTATTTATAACTGGAGATAATTAAAGAACATGGAAGGAAAGGGAAAACAAATAAGGGTTTCTGAGAGGAAAATAATTACAAAAATTTGGAAAGACGGGAAAAGTTTCCGAAATATTGGAAAATCTATTGGGAGAACGTATTCCTCTATTCAGCGAGTTGTAACAAATTTTCGGCAAACTGGAATTTTTACATCTAAGCCCAGGTCAGGGCGTCCGAAAAAACTATCGACAGTTTGCTAATGAGTACATAAATAAGCCTCCCGAGTTCTGGAAAAAAGTAATATTTTCAGACGAAAGTAAATTTTGTATATTCGGAATAAAAGGCCGTCAAATTGTTTGGCGAAAACCTGGAACTGCTCTTGAAAAGCAAAATCTTGTTGGCACGGTTAAGCACGGAGGTGGCGGGGTTATGGTTTGGGGCTGCATGGCGGCAAAAGGGGTGGGTCAGTTAAAATTTATTGATTCGACGATGGATAAATGGGGATACTTGAACATACTAAAACGGAATTTAAAGCAAAGTGCAGAAAATCTCGTCTTATCAAGAACATTTTGGTTTCAACAAGATAACGACCCGAAGCACACAGCCGAGATCGTTAAGCTTTGGCTCTTTTACAACGCCCCAAAACAACTTAAAACACCGCCACAGTCCCCAGATCTTAACCCCATCGAACATCTGTGGGATCTATTGGGAAAAAGAATTCGTCAGCAAGCGATTACTAGTAAAGAGGTTTTCGGGAGTGTCACGCAGGCAGAATGGAAGAAGGTAACAGCAGAGAAAACCGAGAAACTAGTAAGTTCAATGCCAAATAGGCTGAGTGAAGTCCTGAAGCAACGTGGATATCCAACTAAATATTAGATTTAATTTTTGGATATAGCATATAATTTTTTTTGTATTAGACTTTAAGACTGAGCGCAGACTTTATGGTCGCTTTATTTACTTGTTACAGCCATTATTCACCGTTATCTAAAAACTTATGTAAGGAATCTTGAAATTTATTTTTGTTTTTAAAACTTAAACATATAATAAACATATAAATATATACAAATTTATAAAAATTATAAAATCAGGTTGTGTGTTTCATTCACTAAAAAGTTGTTGTAGGGTGAACGCAGATTTTGTGGGGCATGTGTATGTGTAACGCGTGCTTTTTAAATGAACAATTCCCGATATTTTTTTGACAGAATGTATATCTCTCTTTTTGCCAATTAAGCTCGTTATAAGAGTATGTCATTAACTGTTTAACAAAAGTATGTAATTACCAACCCCACTACCCAACTTATTATGCACTTAGATAGTTGTTGAAGTTCTCTATGATAAAATACTTTAAATACTTACATAACATAGTAATTCATGAAACACAGTTGCAATTAATTTCAATGCATACTTCGCATTTCCGGCGTTAACTACACTCATGAACAGATAGATAGGAACATGAATACAAGGAATGACGCCTTTTAATAATGATTTCGATTTTCAATTCTTAAATGGAATTTTTTTCTATCTATCTTTTTTTTCTGTCAAAAAAGTCTTGCGGTATTTTTATTGAATTTTCAATTGTTCATAAAATTGGTTATAATAATGCGATTTAAGTCAAATATGCGCCGTTTTGTTCGATGACGAGTTCTCAACGAGATGCCAACTTCATAATGCCCCTCTTATAGAAGCTCGCTTCCCTATTGTCAAAAAACTCGGAGAGCCAATTTTAATAGGA
The DNA here is from genome assembly GCF_028408465.1 of Anastrepha ludens. Taxonomy (NCBI): domain Eukaryota; kingdom Metazoa; phylum Arthropoda; class Insecta; order Diptera; family Tephritidae; genus Anastrepha; species Anastrepha ludens. The sequence continues at coordinate 107,559,896 of NC_071499.1, forward strand.
CTCTCTTGAGGACAACTTCCGACTACCAAGCTCGTTCGCCATGGACAGAAATAGGTGGTAATCACTTGGTGCGAGATCCGGGCTATACGGTGGATGCAAAAGAATCTCCCATCCGAGCTCCCGGAGCTTCTGGCGTGTCACCAAAGATGTGTGTGGCCTGGCGTTGTCCTGATGGAAGGCAATTCGGCCTCTGTTGATCAAAGATGGCCTCTTCTGCATGAGTGCTGCATTCAAGCGGTCCAGTTGTTGGCAGTACAGGTCCGAATTGAGCGTTTGGCCATAGGGGAGCAGCTCATAGTGGATGATTCCCTGCCAATCCCACCAAACACACAGAAGAACCTTCCTGGCCGTCAATCCAGACTTGGATACCGTCTGGGCAGCTTCACCGCTTTTCGACCACGACCGTTTGCGCTTCACGTTGTCGTAAGTGACCCAATTTTCATCGCCAGTCACCATCCGCTTCAAAAACGGGTCGATTTTGTTGCGATTCAGAAGCGATTCGCATGCATTCATACGGGCAAAAATGTTTTTTTGCGTCAAGTCGTGTGGCACCAATACATCGAGCTTCTTTTTGAATCCAAGCTTCTTCAAATGGTTTATAAGGGTTTGATGACACATGCCCAGCTCTTGGCACATGCTACGGCTGCTACTATGCCGGTCTCTTTCGATCAATTCAGCGATTTTATCTCGTGCCAGAGTTCATGAGTGGTGTACATGTTTCAGAGATGGTTGTGAGGACATTAATGACAATGAACATACGGACCGCCCAAAATCAGTAATCAACGAAAACTCCATCGAAATTGTTAGTAAATTTATCAAAAATGAACCGAAATCATCATTGAAATTCATGGAATCGGAGTTGAATATCTCCAAAACATCGATTTATCGCATTTTAACTAATCGTTTGGGCTTACGAAAGGTCTGTGCACGTTTCATTCCGCACAAGTTAACTGAGGACCAAAAATTGCATCTTCGATCACCTCTGCACCAGATTGAAAACGTTGAAACCATCGTTGTGCGGTGGAAATGGAACCTGTATCGGGTCCATAAACTGCACAAATTTTATTGGCAACATGAGATGCATTTTTGCCTTTATCGTAGTAGTACTGTAAAATATGCCGTATTTTCTCTTTATTTTGCTCCATGTTTGCGACGCTATAACTCACGAACGACTAAAAGCAAACAACAATTAATCAAACACGTGTTAGCACGTGAAAAGAGCTTTCCAAAAAGCTCTAGCGTGAACCGATGCGACAAATACAACTAGAACTACGCGCTTGCAAAGACAAGCTTGCGGAAATACCGCAAGACTTTTTTGACAACCTTTATTTATAGGCGATATAATTAATAATTAGTATTAAGATATTTGTAATGCATTAAAGTGCTGCCTTTTATATTTAGCAGTCCATATTGAAAGCCCTGCAAAATAAAAATGAAAATGGCTTTATTCTTTTTAAAATACTCTCCTTAGAAGCGCTTAAACTAATTTTGGAAGCATTTTTAGCACCCAGAAGTGGATACCTCCAAAACGAGCTGTTTAAAGGCTTCAACAGCTTCTTCAGGTATTGAAAAACGTTGACCTTATATTTTAGTTTTGATATTCGGAATCAAAAAGAAATCATTAGGAGCCAAATCAAAGCTGCAAGGCGGATGAACCATTAATTCGATATTTTTAGTGATCAAAAACTCTCTTGCGTCAGCCCGTACGTGAGGGCTCGCATAGTCTTGGTGGAGGATGATTCCTCTTTGGTGATTACTTTTTCTTAATTCTCCCAAAACTTCTGGCACACAAATGGTTGTGTAGCACTCAGAAATAAATGTTCTAAGTTTCTCTAGTAGTACAATTGTGGCATGACCAGATTTTCTGAAAAACAGGCGATCATTTGCTTTGAGGTGATTCTTCCGTGAACAATTTTTTTTTGGATTAAGATCGTTTTTGAATACTCATACTGTCGACAGCTGTTTTGTTTCCGGCTCATGCGCATAGATCCAAAATTCGTTAGGATGTCCTAACCTCCGTGGCTGAATTTCTTCAACATTTCTTTACACTAATCGACACAAGTCCTTTTTTGGCTAATTGTCAAATTATGAAGTATCCGACGAAAACTTCCTGACGACCAAATGTTCATGCAATATTGAATGTATGCTGGTCCCATTAATGCTCAGGGATGCCTCTATCTCGCGATATGCCACATGATGATCTTGCGTTATCAGTTGTTTCTGGCGCAAACTCCGTTTTTCGACGACGTTCACGGAATTCATCGTTTCACAGCGGCGAAGTGTAGTGCTTCAACGCCAAAGGTCGAAGTTCTGTCCCGATAATCAACGTCAAAAATCGTAAATCAACGCATGCAAATTTTCACGAGTTAATTTCATCCTTTGAGCGCGAAGAATATTTCAACTCATTGAAAAAAGAACAAATAAAACTCGCAACTGAAACACTTCAAGTAGGTTTATGATAAAAATACCATACTTTTCGGTAAAAATGTCAGATTGCTGCTCGTCACACGTGGTGTTGCACACATAGTGACGCAAAATATAAAAGGCAACCCTCGAAGTAACAACAAGTTTTAATGCATAACATGTTTTTAAAATAACACAATAAAATCAACAACCGAAAAGAATTTTTTTTAAAGAAATTTTTAATTCAAATCAATACTAAAATCAATTATTTTTAATAAAATTTTGGTTCACGGGATTATATTTTATTCGAAAGAGAAAAATATGATAATATGTAAAGAAACTTGTGGAAACAATTTTAAAACTAGAATCATGAAAAGTTTTTGTACTTCGTTTATGATTTGGAAAAAATGTTATATATTGGGTAGTCGAAAAAGTCATTTCCTATTTCTAATCAAACTTCAACTCATTTTTTTAATATTTATAGTGAACTTTATTAAACCAAATAAAGGGTGTTTTTTTTAGAGGTTAGGTTTTCAAGATGAAATAAAACGTATATAATTTAATGTTATGGCCAAGAATTTAGCTTTATTATAAAGATAAGGGTTTGCCATTATGTTTTAAAAATGATTTCGGGCAAGTGGCCGCCGCGGCTGGCTCGAATAAACTCCAGCCGAGAGGCCCAATTTTCGACCACTTTTTGCAGCAATTGGGGCCGTATGTCAGCAATAACGTGCCGAATATTCTCTTCCAAGACGTCAATCGTCTCAGGCTTATCTGCGTAGACAAGCGACTTCACATAGCCCCACAAGAAATAGTCCAGCGGTGTTATATCGCACGATCTTGGAGGCCACGCCACAGGTCCACGGCGCGAGATAATGCGCTCATTGCACCTTTTGCCATTTTTCTTCTAGAGACATTATGCCATCAGTGTAAAACTTTTGTGGTTTCTCGGCGAAAAGCTGCGACAAGTAATTTTCACAGGCTTCTCTTGAAGCCAACTTTACTCCATTAAGGGAGTCCTGCATTGACCGAAGCAAATGGTAGTCCGATGGTGCAAAGTCAGGGCTATATGGTGGATGCATAAAAACTTCCCAGCCAAGCTCTCCCAGTTTTTGCCGAGTCATCAAAGATGTGTGTGGCCTAGGGTTGTCCTGTTGGAAGACGACGCCCTTTCTGCTGATCAGTTCTGGCCGTTTTTTTTCGATTGCTTGCTTCAATCTCATCAGTTGTTGATAGTAAAGTGTAGAATCAATCGTTCGAGCAGGCTGGAGCAGCTCATAGTAGATGATTCCTTTCCAATCCCACCAAACACACAGCATAACCTTTCGAGGCGTCAATCCATGCTTTGCGACCATTTGTTGAGCTTCACCACACTTGCACCATGATCTTTTTCGCACAGTATTGTCGTATTTGATCCACTTTTCGTCTCCTGTTACCATTCGCTTCAGAAATGGTTCGATTTCATTTCGTTTCAGCAAAGAGTCGCAGATGTTAATTCTGTCCATTAAATTTTTCACATACAATTCATGTGGTACCCAAACACCGAGCTTCTTTTTGTAAGCAGCCTTTTTTAAATGGTTCAAACCCGTTTGACGATGAATGTTTAGTGCCTTGGCGATGTCATGACAGCTTATGTGACGGTCCTGGTCAATCTTTTCCATAATTTCATCGACTTTTTCAGCGGTAATGAAGAACATTTTCACTCATTTTTGAACAGCTATAACTTTTTTTCAACTTCTCTGAATTTAATTGTTTTTTTTTTTGGTTAAATGAAGCTTAAAATGGCACCTTTCTAACACCATATGATATGACACAATGTGATTGGTAGCACTGGAGATAGATGACTCCAACGACATCTATTGACAAAATACGAAAAGACTTTTTCGACTGCCCACTATTATTGTACTTTGGGGAAAAGAAATCCAGTATTTTTTTATTTTGCGCAAATGGTTTAAAACTGTTTTATGGTCGATCTGTAGCTTCTGGGCGATACTACGACTACTAAAATGCTGTTCAATTTCGATTAGTTCTGATTTTATCGACATTTTCGCCGACGAACGTGCCTGTGTGAGGTGCATCTTTTACATCAAAAATGTCTTAATAGAATCAATGACGCCAAAATTAAATGTTACAGTATCGGCATCATGAAGACCATTCACAATTTCAGCGGTCTGGCTTGCATTTTTGTCTTATCAAAGAAAAACTGTAAAATGTATCGAATTTTTTCTTTGTTAACTTCCAGTTGTAGTGCCCTGTAACTCACAACTAAATGGAACAAACAAAAAACAGCAAAAGAATTTTTTTAGTGTGAAATGTCACCTTGACAACGCGCACAAACTTTAAATTGTTTCATCGATACTTTACGAGATATCAATCACTACAGCCATCTACCGAGAAATTAATGGATTTCTTTTTATATCCAAAACATCTTGGGATGTTGGTAGATAGATCATAGAAGATGGAACAATGAACTGCGACATAGACATAGTGCAGGATAAAGATCCAGCGAATCCGTCGGCTGGGTCATAGCGTGCGACTGGATGCAAACGCTCCGGCTATGATGAATTTTCCACCATGTTTTGCAGCTGTATAGCATTGACTTTTAACAGCCAATAATCCAAGCACAATTCCTGAACTTAAAGATGAGTTTGAGTGCCTTTAATGAAATTAAGCTGGTGCTTTGCCAAAAAGTTATTGAAAATTTAGTCAGATGTACACTCTTCACACTTAGCATACACTTACACTCTTTATGAAATAAAAACAACACAACTCAGAATTCTAAAATATTCTCTCGCAATTTGAAATGGAGCAAATTTTAATAAAAACGACTAAAGTTCAAGTTTATTTGGCCATGTGTGCATGGTGCAGTAAAAAAAAATTATTCAGACATTACTAATTTATTATTAATCATAAATACATACATACATTAACCACAAACACCATAAAACACGCACATGCTATTAGTGTTGTCACTAATAACAAAGTATAATTTGGTCCACCCACTCATTACTGCCTCAGTTTATTGAATATGTTTCCACTGGCATTGCGCAAATAATTCTCGATTTTTATATGTACGAGTAGATATACATTCGTTTGTAAATATATGTACGTATGTATGTCCATATATTTATTTCCACAATCTCTGATGCCGCGCTACATATTATTACATTGTCATCATTGTCATTCAATTTTGGCGTTCAACTCTCTGTCAACACTTGTCAGTCAAACAAAGCACTGCACATTACAGGGTTCGGCACTCGAAGTGTAACCAATTAAAAAGGCTATAAATTTAGTTTGGAAAATTACTTTTATTCAAATCAAAGTAAATAATGTATGAAAATAATACAAAACTAAGAATCAATTTACTTTTTCTCGATATGACCACCTTTTGCGTTGAATATGGCCTCGAGACGGTCCAAAAACGAATCGCAAGCTGCTGATTGTGACTTGCAGGTATTTTGGCCCACTCGTGGAAATGGTTTTTTTCAGGGCCTGGACCAGACTGGTGCATCTTTTAGTTCGAACCTTGCTCTCCAAAATGACCTGAAAAAAATAATCCATCGGATTCCATTGTGTGGACGTTATGAAGTTCGGAGCGTTGTTTTTTAGCCATTCTTGGTTCACTCGAGCTTTGTGAGACGATGCCGAGTCCTGTTGAAACGTCCATGCAGGGCCGTAGAGAGCATATCCGGGTCCCGGGGGAAAATTGCAAATGCGGGCCCTTTCCAATGATGTCTAATTCATATAAATACGTATAATCTCGAGTCCGGGCCCCTCTGAAAACTCCGGTACCCGATCCCCCCCCCCCCTCCCCCACCCCCACCCCCCCCCTTCTCTCGTCGGGGCTGCGTTCATGGTCTGCCACCGAAATATTTGTCCGCCCACAGCTTCAAAGCAACCTCCAGAACACTTACCCGATAATATTTCGCATTTAAATTGACGCCAGACTCGATGAAAACGATTGGAGAGCGCCCATTTGCGGTTACAGCGGCTCAAACAATTACCTGTGTGGGTGCTGCCTCCTGGCGGCCAATCGATAACTCAAATTCTCGTATGAACGAACAGTCAAATAAACCCTATCGTTTTGGGAGTTTGCGAATTGCTCAATTTGAAACATTTACTCGTCAAAAAAAAGACAATATTCGGAAATTGACCGCTTTCGGCCAAGTGAAGCAACTCCTTCGCCCTCCCAAGTGAGGTCATCCGCCTTTTGAATCTTGTAAGGCTAGACTTTGAGATCATTTTTCAGTATGCGGTGGATGCTCCGGTCAGATATTTTCAGTTATTTCGCCATTTGATTGGCATTTCTTCGGGGACTTCGCTCAAGTCGTTTCTTCACTTTTTGAGCCATTTCACGTGACGTTGCAGTCTTTTGATGACCACCCCCATGACGTTTCGCGACGGTACCGGTATCATTGTAACGAGAGCACGAGTGCATTGTAAAAGGTGCTTGAGCTCTCGAACATTCGCTGGTTGTGATTTTCCAGCAAAATATAATACAATCACACTATTACGTTTGAAATCCATTACTGATTTTCTTTTTTTCGTTTACTCTCGGCAAAATGGTTCCGCGCGCTTATAAACAATACTCTGGCCTGACTTTTAGCCAACTAGCAGACACCTGATGCCCGTGCATCAGCTACGCGAGCGGTCTGAAGTTGGTTACACTTCGGGTGTTTCACAAGTGAATATATATGCTTCACCCCGTAGGACAGTATTCTGCTTCCAAATCGGTATCCTGCCAATGAATTCATTACAATGACTGATGAGTATTTCAAAGCAATTTCCTGTTTTCTCGACATTAGTACTTGACGTGACAAATTTGATGATTGAATAGATTTCGCGTTAATTTCCAAAACAAAAAAAACTGTTTGCAAACAGGAAAGTTGATACATTGATTATGTCATGACTGATCAATTTAAAAAAATTAACCGTTTTTAAGATATTCAATTCTAAAATTCTAAAGATTATTTGAAAAAATAATTTTTTTTTTCGTCCATCTCTGTTTCTATTTTTAATGAAATAGTACGTTAATTAATAAAAATCACCAAAAACCTTAATTAAGCTCCTTGACAAAGCTTCGAGTTAACGATTTTTCACTAAGCGTTTTCTACTTCTTATCATTAAAGAAAATGTTGTATGGAAATTATTTTGTAAATTATTTTAAAACTTATATGTACTTTTATATATATAGGTATAATTGGCTCGTTCATCCTTTTTGGGTGTTTGACCGAGCTCCTCCTCCTATTTGTGGTGTGCGTCTTGATGTTTTTCCACAAATAGAGGGACCTACAGTTTCAAGCAGACTCCGAACGGCAGATATTTTTATGAGGAGCTTTTTCATGGCAGAAATACACTCGGAGGTTTGCCATTGCCTGCCGAGGGGCGACCGCTATTAGAAAAATGTTTTTCTTAATTTTGGTGTTTTACCGAGATTCGAACCAACGTTCTCTCTGTGAATTCCAAATGATCATCACGCACTAACACATTCGGCTATTCAAATAATACTTATACATGCATACCTGTGGGCAAAAAGTAAGGTGAATTTATTTGTCAAAGTTCGCGGGATTAAAATTTCGCTCTAGTTTTTTTTTCATGAGATGGCAGCACTGTTAATAACATCTGGGCAAACTTTCATTTGAATGTCATTATCAGTAATATATTTACGCTTGTGTTTACCAAACGACCATTTTTCGATTTTTACAATGTCTGATTTGATTGAGCAGAGAAGGGCCATCAAATTTTGTTTGCGGAGTGAAATTTCGACTGCGGAAACGTTTAGCATGCAGAAGGCATTTGGTGATTCGACCATGTCGCAGAAAAATTTGTATAAGTGGTACAAAGGCTTCAAAGAGGGTCGAGAACGTGTTGATGACTTGGAGCGCTCCGGACGACCATCGACGTCAACAGATGACCAACACGTCAATAAAGTGAAGGAGTTAGTGCTCAAAAATCGTCGGTTGACTGTTAAAAACCTTACTGATATGATCGGAATATCATGAAAACCATTATGAAAGACCATTTTGGCCTACGAAAAGTCAAATCTCGTTTGGTACCGAAAATTTTCAATTTCTTAGAAAAAAGACGTCGCGTTGATGTGTGTGAAACAATGCTTTCAGACTATCAGGACAAGCTCAAATGCATCATTCCGGGAGATGAGACTTGGATTTATGCTTACGACCCTGAAACAACCGACCAATCAAGCGAATATCGTGCTAAGGGCGAGGCCAGACCGAAAAGAGCACGTCAAAGTCGTTCAAAAATAAAGGTCATGATGACAGTTTTTTTCGATTTTCGTGGTGTGGTGCACTATGAATTCCTTCCACCTGGCCAAACTGTTAATAAGGAATATTATTTGAGCGTTATGCGTCGTTTACCTGAAGCAATTCGTCTAAAAAGACCAGAATTATGGGCCAACAACTCTTGGTTTTTGCATCACGATAATGCACCGTCTCACACTGCACTCGTTCTTCGTGACCATTTTGCCAAAAATTCCACGCATATCGTTCCGCAACCACCGTATTCGCCTGATTTGGCTCCGTGTGACTTCTGGCTATTCCCAAAACTCAAGAGACCACTCCGGGGAACGCGTTTCGAGTCGATTGAGGAGATAAAATCTGAATCGAAGAAGGTGCTGATGGCTATACCGGAAATGGACTATTTGGCATGTTTCGGGGATTGGAAAAATCGTTGGCATAAGTGTATTTCATCGAGAGGGGATTATTTTGAAGGGGATGAAATTGATTTACAAGAATAAATAAAGATTTTTCATTTTACAACCAAATTCACCTTACTTTTTGCCCACAGTAGTATGTATATATAAATACTTAATGTATACTTTTTAGTTAAATTACATTTACAACAATGATTTTAAGTCAATATATTCCTTTACCCGCATCTCATCGTAGTTCTGTGCGAAGTTGGGAGCAAGCGCAAGGTATTTTCGGATGCGACGTGTCAACTGTATCACATTTTGAGCCTTCCAGCCTTCCCACCAAAGGGATTTCTCTATTTAGGCACATTATCAATTACTGTAAGGTCTCGTTTTATACGGGGGATAGGTTCTACAGAATAACACATATAAAAAATTCGCATTAAAAAAAGACTTTACTTGCCCTGAAAAAGTGGGGGTACGTTCCGTACATTTCTAAAATCGCATAAAATCGAAAAAAGGTAGGTAGGTGGGGTGGTTGTCATAAAGACACACTTAGACCTTTCGCAGGTGTATTGTGATACCACTGGAGCTTATCCTTACTCTACGTGTTCCTTTTCAAACCATCCGGTTGCTTTAATAAACGAGCAGAGCTTCGTTAGTTTTAGATGGGCTATGTCCGCTACATCGGTTAGAAATGCTGTATCTGGAGTGCGCAGCCTTCTCATAGCTAGGCTTTCACACTCACATAAAGGTGTCTGACTGTTTCCTCTTCTTCTGTATTAAGACAGCTTCTACAGAAATCGAAGTAAGGGAGTCCTAACCTTCTAGCGTGGCTGCCTATTAAACAATGGCCAGTTAAAACATCTATCATTTTTCTTATAGATTCTCTGTTGAATCTTAGCAAGATCTTCGATCGAGGGCTGTTCCAGTTCGGCCATGTCTGTCTGCTTAGTTCGCATGTTGTGAGGTTGTTCCAGCTTGTATTTACCTTTTTGATGGTTTCCCTGTTGTACCGGTTCGTGCAAGTTCATCCGCCTTGCAGTTTCCTGCAATATTCCTGTGGCCTGGCACCCAGATAAGGTGCACCTTGTAGCACTTAGATACGTCATTTAGTAGTTTAAAACATTCTAGAACTGCTTTGACGAGTGCGTTTTTGATTCAAGCGTTTTTACTGCCGCTTGACTGTCCGAGTAAATGAAGACTTCATTTGTGGATAATACTCTCGTTTTTATTTCTGTAAGTCCCTCTTTTATGGCACAAAACAACGAGCTAAAATTAACTTAAAGCCGCATAAAAAAATTTGCAGAAATTAAAAGAAATAGCCTGCACAACAAATTATTTCGAATGTCTGAAAGAAAGTCATATAAAAGCTTAAAATAAAGTTTTATTCAAATAAAATAAATAAAATAAAATGAATTAAGTATTTTATTGAAAAGTCATATAGTTTTAAATTTTTGAATCATCGAATCGCTATCTGATAATGGTTTGCATCGTTTGCGAAGTGGTTCCAATCGCCTTCATCATCAGCAGAGACTGTCTCTGCAATATACCATACTTATATTTGCGGTAAAGGCGATGGATTTTCACAAACTCTCGCGCTTTCACAAACTTCCCGTACTGTGTAGCTCTTTCTTTTCTGACAATGTAATCGATAATTAAACTTTTCTATGATTGTCCAAGAAATTTTCGTATAAAATACAAACCGCACAACTTCAAAATCGCACAACAATAGTCCGCAAACGAGACCTACAGTATTTTGATAGATGGTGTAATTGATTGCCAGTAGACTTGCTTGAAGTAGAGCTGCGAAATTCCTTTATCATATTATACAGTACATTTTGCTCAAACATGTTCTGATATTTATTTTTGATATCAGGACAAAATATATGGTTTCCTGGTATTTGTGTCAGCGCAGAGTGGAAAATAATCTCATTATACAAAATACGATTTGTGCACATCCACCGATACTGACTTAAATGCGGAGCTTGATAATGAAAATTCTATATCAACGCTCTGTGAGATGTTATTAAATTCCTAAACCATTTAAAGATTGGAGTTAACGAACAATAATTGATAAAAGCCACAAAGGTTGAATACGCCCACGGAGATGTTACTGCATTGATGCCGTTTCCAAGGATATTGTAACGAGTATGCTGTTATGGCTTATGAAAAAAACACAATTATTCAGTTACGCAATGCCTGTTTAATAGAACAAAGTAGGCTAAAACTAGAAGTAATGCTAAGTAGTCCAGATTTTTAGTTATAACTCTTTGCATACTTGTATACTCGTATTGCGAAACATATTTTTATTTTTTAAAAAAAATAAAAATTTAAGAGGTAACGATTGAACTTATGAAAGTTTGAACGAGCAGGTCTCACTAGCGTGATCTGAGCTTTTGGTCGTTATGAATGAAACTGCACCTCGATTGAGCTGGGAAAGAAAACACAAACAAAATCTCTCACAAAAAATGAGTAATGTAGGACATGACTCAATGAACAATTTCTAACGCAGCTTCTGGTACAAAGGTTGTCAACTACCTCTGCCACTGTTCACACCCTGTTCACTAATAATTAGCGACAAATATTTGCGCATAAAGCGCACACATTGGTTCAGTTTTAAAGGAATGTAAAAGCTCCAAGAAATTCCCTCCAGTGGCAATATGTTATGGCCTAAATACCCTAAATGAACTTGGGTCTGAGAAATTCCCTCCCAATACATTGAGCAACTTATGCTGCGCTTCCACAAATTTGATCGCTCTAACTACTTATACATTTCCTCAAAAGCAATTTAGATGAAAACCTTCAAATCTGAGTGGTTTAAACGAAGAATTCGGTCTCAGAAAAGCGAAATAAGAGTTGCTGGAATGCAAAACGCCAGATCGAGGTATGCCAGATTTGGAGGAGGAATGAAGTACTTGCTTTAGAGTTTAAAATGTTATAATTATTACCGTTGAAGATAAACCAACTATCATTGAAATGGTTTCGAACAAATTTCAAAAGAAGCAAACACAATTATTTTAACCACTTCATTAGATGGAGCTATAGATTTCTTTGTAGTCAAACAAATACCAAACCATATCACCCAAGTAGAAAACGGCGTAGACCTGAACTCAGACCATTCACCTATTTTTATGTATATTATCTTAATGGGCAATCCAAATTTAACGAACGAAGTCCCGTACTCTCAAATAAAATGACCGACTGGAATTTTTTTAAGTATAAACTCGATACGTATATGGAAAATACCGACACAATTACCAACGAAGAAGATATTGAAGACGAAACAATAAAACCTACAACACATATTCAGAAAGCAGCTTGGATAAGCACACCAGCAAGTAAACAAACACGAGATAACCATCAACAAAGATATCCACAAGAAATATTAGAAATATTAGGAGAAAAAAGAAAAGTAAGAAAAAAGAGGCAATCAACAAGGGTGCCCTCCAAGAAAACTGAACTAAACAGATTAACAAAATTGCTCAGAGAAAAATACAGGAGCATAAAAACAATATCATAAAAAACACTCTGAAAAACTTCTCAGCAGAAAAAACAGGTGATATCTCGTTTTGGAAAGCGATGACATGTGTCAAACGACCAATTCAACATAATCCGCCAATAAAACAGCAAAATGGTATTCACATTTGGGCTAAAAGCGATGCAGAAAAAGCTGACGTATTTGCCGACCACCTGCAGAAAATCTTTCAACCGCACCGAAAAACAATAAATTTCACTCCGCCATCAACTGTACAAGAGTTCGTTAAAATAAAGCATTTCAGTATAGATGAAGTTGCTACCGAAATTTCCAATTTAAAATTAAGGAAGAGTCCAGGGTTCGACTTAATAACCGTCGAAGTTTTGAGAAATACATCAACTAAGGCGCTAACGAAATTGACTTTTATAATGAATGCATGCCTAAATTGGAAATATATACCATTCCAATAGAAAGTATCCGAAATAGTAATGATACCTAAACCAGGCAAAAATCCGAATGAAATGTCATCTTACCGGCCAATCGCTCTGCTTCTAGTAATGGGTAAACTATTCGAAAAGCTGTTCTCCAAACGCTTAAAATCTATAATTGCATGTAGACACATTATACCCTCACATCAGTTTGACTTCCGGAAAAAACACTCTACCGTCGAACAAATACACAAGATAACACATACAATAGAAGACGCGCTAGAGAGTAATAAAGTCTGCTCAGCAATATTCCTTGACGTTGCCCAGGCATTTGAGAAATTATGGCACGAAAGACTACTTTGTAAATTAAAAGCCCTTCTTCCCTTGCAGTTCATTGACATTTTGGAATCGTATATAACAAATAAGTACTTTAGAGTAAAGCAAAAGCAGGCGTATTCGGAAATAAAACAAATATTGGCCGGAGTACCACAAGGCATCATACTCGGCCCAGTACTGTACCTACTCTATACCGCAGACCTGCCAGCACCGAAAATGTGCAAAGTAGCTACATTCGCTGACGATACATGCATCTTAGCTGTTGGTTCAACTGAATACGAATCCATCCAGAAACTGCAGAAGTCCATTGAGGAAGTAGTCACATGGACTGAAAATTGGAGCATAAAGCTAAATGAAACCAAATCAGTTCACGTGGATTTTACTAATAAAAAAATTATCTACAAACCAGTTCATATTTTGTCAGAAATAGTGAGAAATGCTAATAGTGCAAAGTACCTAGGCATGACTTTAGACGTAAAGCTCAAGTGGAAAGAGCACGTGAAAATCAAAGCTGCTGAGCTGAATCTAAAGACGCAAAAACTCCAATGGCTAATTGGCAGAAACTCTGAGCTATCAACTCAAAATAAACTCCTCATTTACAACCAAGTGCTAAAGCCGGTGTGGACCTATGATCTTCAATTATGGGGATGTACTGCAAAGACCAACATCGACATTATACAGCGCCTCCAAAATAGAGTAATCAGGGGAATCGTTAAAGCGTAATGAAGATCTGCACAAGGATTTAAATTTAAAAACCGTCTCAGACACAGCCAATCTCTGTGCAGTTAAGCATGCTGAAAAGTTAAAAAAACACATTAACGCAGAAGCTTCCGTACTAAGCGATGAAGCAACTGTAAAAAGAAGATTAAAAAGAAAGAAACCTCAAGACTTAGTTGTCAATATGGTTTATGATACACTTCAAATTGTGAAATTGAAATTACTTATTAGTTTTATAGTAGGTGTAACTTTATGGAATGTAAATAAAAATCTATAACATTTCAATAAAAAAAAAAAAATTAGATGGATGTTTATACCAAATTTATTAAATTGGCGCGTACAGATATTTGATCATGCTCTCCCTTCTATCAAGTTTCGGAGGTTTGCCATTGCCTGCCGAGACCGCATTAAAAAAACCGGTATTCCATCAATTGGCTTTCATGGCACCACCGAAGGCACTCATTCGGCTACTGCGGTCGCGGAAATGCTTTCTCTAAAATCAAGTAAAAACTCCTGCCTATGCTTTCACAAATGAGCTGATCTCACACCTGATTTCAACAGACATTATTACAATTGTCAACCACTGGGAAGCTAATTGAAACGCAACTATTTGTTCAACTAGTTATATTTGATAAAAGTTTTTGCACATTTCTTCCAACAATATTATTTTTACATATATTTTAAGGGAATATAAATTTTGTAATCTCACCACGCAAACATTTTAGAATTGTGTACGCCGATTCACAATTGTTTTTTATGCCCACACTGGCATCCTTGCATTTCATCAATCCGGCGCGGTAATCATCCTTATAGTTGTCGGGCAATATTAAATCCACCTGCTTTAACGAGGCCTCGTACAGAAATTTTCCCTTTTTCATCTACATACGTAGTAATAGAATAATTGTGGTTCGAAAAAAAGCAGTTATCTGTTAAATCTAAATTAATATTAGCAACTGTTGTTAGTACTTTACCGTTTGCATCATTTCTAAAACGCAATTAATGTAGCATTTTACATCTTTGTTGTTGTCCGGTATATTGCCATCACGCAATTGGTCGGCCAGTTCTGAAAAACATTTGTACTTCAGTTACATTTTTATACAGTTAGAGCAAATGTTAGGACTACATAAACAGTTTTTCAAGGCGAAATGTGATTATTAAAGCTCTTTAGAATTTAATTTGAACTCTGAAGGTAATTGCATGACAGCGATGAGGAAAATATTATAGACTGATTGATGACGGTCTTCAGTATTTCCTAAAGTTCCTCAAAAAATACTTTATTTACAATTTTTTTTTATTTTTTAAATTTCAGAATCCCTTTTCTTGGGACCTTAACTCCAGCAGGCAACCATGAATATTAGGGTGCCAATTTTTACAATTCTAGGATTTTCGGGATTCAGTTATTGGAACCCCGTTCTCCCGGCATTAGTCCTGCGAATTGAAAATTTTACATTTTTTGCAATAGCTTATCTCGAAAAAAATTAAATGAAAAAAATGTTGGAACCTCTCCTACTATTTAATAAATAATAAATTACTTAAATATTATGTCATTAGTAACAAAACCAAAGGCAATAGTTAAGTTTATACCCATTGAATAATACTTTAGCGTGTACATATCTGATCAAATAATTTAAGGTATGTATGTTGAAAAAATATCTGTGACCTGGTCTACGAAAAGGTACCTTACGTGCGAAAATAAATTTTCGAGAAAACAGCAGTTAAAGTATAAACTTCTAAAAACCCTTGTAACTTTTTTAAATATTAATATTTTTCAATACGGTTTGGCTTATTTTCTTCAGCATAGATCACAGTATCAATAAAATCACAGAAGCAGTGAAAAACATTTTTTTATATATAAATAAATAAAAAAAAGTTAATGCAAATCGCAGAAATCGTTTTAAAAAATAAGTTAGCTTTTGTACCGACATCCATGCCAAAAAAAACTTTTAAGACCCTGAATGTTTTTATTAATTTTATTATATTAATTAATTTATTATTATTATTGTTACATTAAAAATTTGAATGCTTTTAAAGAAACTTAGACCTTTTATTTTTGCGTTTGTAAGCATTTGTGTCAGTATCGCGACAAATAGACCAACAGTATTCGCCAAGCATATGCGGAATGTCTTGTCCTTTAAAGCGCTTTTCAATAGCCGCAATGTCCTGATGGAACCTTTCGCCATGTTCATCGCTACAAGCTCCTAAATCACCAGGGAAGCAATCTAAATGATTGTGAAGGAAATGGATCTTTAGCGATATTAATATGCCCATTTCGCCATATGCCGAAATCATTTCTGCAACAATGTTTTTATAATTGTCAGCTCGTTTGTTGCCAAGAAACTGCTCAATAACGGCAACTGTGCCTTTCCATGCACGTTGTTCGATAGCAGTCAATTTTGATGAAAATTCATAACTTGCAACTATTTTTTTTATTTGCGGACCACTGAAAACACCTTAAATTATACACATCATTAAAAAAATAAAGTTACTAAAAGCCTTCGTAAAAAAAATACCTGCATGAATCTTTGCGCCGCTCAGTTTCGGAAAAATATTGCGCGAACTTGCAATCGCCTCGCCCTCACGATCCAGTTTTTTAACAAATTTTGATACGACACCGAGCTTAATGTGTAGTGATGGCAAAATGATTTGAGATGGCTGCACCACTGTTTTCGTAATATTTTTAAAATTTTTACATGGTGCGAATAAGCCACAAACGTAACAAAAGTTATTTCGAGTCGGGCACTGCATTTTTCGTAAGATGAAATATACAGAAAGACGTTTTCGCGCAACAGAACTTAAAACAATTGTCAACTGTCAGATGATCGGAACTTCCGGAACTGTAACAAACACACAAACGAAACAGAGTGTGTTGTATGAAACAATAAATTAAAGGTTAATAAGTTGTTTAAAAATTTGGAGTCCCTTCAAGTTATGCCGAAAATTTAGAAAACATTTTTTTTTTTTTAGAAAAAAAAAAAATTCAAGAAAATCTGAGAATTGATAAATTTTTTTTTTTAATTTTACATAATAAAAACATTTCCACGAGTCTGCCTGCAGAAATTCAGCGTGATTGGATCACGGAAAAAGGGTTAAAAATTGATCCAAAGCTTTTCACACAAGCGGGCTACGAGCTCTATATTTTATACATAAAAAAAAAATTCTGACGTGTACATGAAAATCGCCGATACAAGTTATTTTTATTTTTTCTCCCCTTTCCGAAAAAGTATATTTGGTTCATAGGGCAGAAAAAAAGTTCGTTTTTGTAACGCAGTGTTATGAACGAAATCAAACAAAAAAATATTCTAGAGCGTCAGTCTAGTGCTTTAATTGCCGTATTTTATGTCTTAAAAAGCGCGTTGTATGTACCATAATTTGCATAAGCCAAGGAAAGCCATACAAAATATTAATTAATTTGCGGGTCTGCCTTTTTCAATTGAACAAAGTGAAATATTCTTCTACCAAAAATAGTAAGTATAAAAAATAATATTAAAATATGATTTTACCTATAGAAATTTTTGGAAATCTTGGCAAACACACATCTCGCATTAATTTGGCTGTGGTCCACATTTGTGCCTCAGTGACCTGAAAATAAGTTTTAAAAATGCAAAATAAAAAATGAATTAAAAATCGATAACATTAGATTTCAAAACCGAACTAGAAACAAAGAAGTAAATTAAAGGCAAAAAATGAACATCCGTTTTTAATTACTTTTTTAAAGCCCGTTCAGGAATCGCCACAATAAGCAAAAACCTGGCTTAATAAATTTACATGATTGTTTATAAATTTTATATGTTCTTGCAGGTCTTCTACATGTAAATATCACTCATTTGCAATAAGAGTATCATAGTCCAAAAAATTTTATTTCGAGATAAGTACGCAGAAATTATCGCCAGCAGTTCTCCTGCACTGTAGCAAAAATTCTAAGCAAAATCTGTTAACAAAATTCGTTAATTCAATATTTTAAGCACGGTTTGCTCGATATATTGTTGCGATAAATGTTGCGAAATTGTGAAATCACGAATGAACACAAAAACTCCAAATGCAGTTTTTTGTTCGTTTTTCGTGCCAAAAACGCTTACTTGAACGCTGTTGCCGTGCCAACAATTTATATTTGTGTGGGTAATTTTTTATGGCGGCCGCCGTAGCCGAATGGGTTGGTGCGTGATTATCATTCGGAAATCACAGAGAGGTCGTTGGTTCGAATCTCGGGGAAAGCAAAATTAATAAAAACATTTTTCTAATAGCGATGCCCCTCGGCAGGCAATGGCAAACCTCCGAGTATATTTCTGCCATGAAAAAGCTCCTCATAAAAATATCTGCCGTTCAGAGTCGGCTTGAAACTGTAGGTCCCTCCATTTGTGGAACAACATCAAGACGCACACCACAAATAGGAGGAGGAGCTCGGCCAAACACTAACAGAAGTGTACGCGCCAATTATTTATTTTTATTTATTTATTTTTTTTATTTTTTATGTTTGTCACTTGCTTTCGATTACTTTTGCTCTTCTTTTAGTTTGATTATATTTCCGTCACGCCCCTTGGGAAGGCCTAGTCTTGCATTCTATCATACTTGTTCATTCAGCTGTAACCTCTCCTCAAAACCTTCCACACTTGACTATGACAGAATCAGCAGTTGAGCTAAGGTAATTTTTGGATTTTGGTTAGCAAACAAATTGTAAAACCTTTGTATTAACTTCCTTGTAGATAAAAACCTAAAACTTTCGCTATTTTGACACTCTCTTCGTATATCTCACACATCTCATTTGTAATTATTATACGACACGGCAAAGTTACACTAATTTTTCTACTACAATTCGGAGAATCTTGTATTCCGTTATTATGATTATTTTCGAGGGAAGAATCTTCATTACATACTTGTGAAACAGTAAACTCAAGCATGAACTCCACATATAAATCTCTCTATGCAAGTCTCCATGGAATTTATCGAAAACATTAATTTTTGGCGATCCGTATTAAATTAAGGGGGGAACCTGGTTTATAAGGTCAGAAAAATCAATTTTTTTCTTTTCGTTTTAAGCGATTCCTAATATATTTCAGAATATTCACACAAAGTTACAGAGCCTAGTTCTCAATATTTCCGTAGATACAAAGCCAAGTGTAGGCGAGCGTTAGGTAGTTACGCTGTGACCGGACAGCTATAGTACAAACTTTATCTTCTTTTCTCGACTTTTCATTTTTATGATTTCTTTGAATTGGCGTACATGAATGAAAAAAAACTAATGAACCTTTTGAAATGAATCATAGCTTGTTCCCTTCAATATCAAATTCTCTTCTATTTGATCTAACAAAATAGATAAAAAAAAATGTTCAAGATTTTTATACCAAGTTGAAGTGAATTTTTTTTTTATAGAAAGCCATTTTTTTCCTTAAAACCTTCAAGACGTTGAAATTTTGGAATTTCTCTCAGTTTTCTTAGTTCATCTAGAATAAAAAGTCATGATAATTAGAAATCCATTGGAATTTTTTGCTTTAGATAATAATTACGAGCTGTATCTTGTACGCCAGTTGGAAACTCCAGCGTTGCAGCGCTCTACTAATTTCTATGTTAAACATTTTTTTCAACTTATTTTAACCAGTACAACAATTTTTTATACTTTTTAAATGTTCATTAAAAGATAGAAAAAACTTTGCAGTGCTAATTAATTTTTTCCTTAAAAAAAAATCGCAAAGAGATGCAATTTTTGGACCTCATAAACCAGGCTCCGCCCTTATGAACTACCTTCAGCTAATAAAATGAGTGTGCACATTTTTTCTGCTGGTTGTTATTGAACGCAAACAAATAATTTAAAACGTGAATTTAAAGCACCGGTTTCAGGAAAGAGCATTAGGCAATTGAGCAGATCCTTCGACTCGCCACTTGGCCAAAAACACATTTGTTGACCAGTTTTCTTGGGCATGAATAGTAAATGTTACAGATCTTACCTTTCTTGCGAATTGCCTAATGCAAGCTCTGCCGCAATGAATAGTTAGATTAATCGAACGATCATTTTACTTAGGGAGGCATAGTAAATTGAAACCTCTGAAAACCTTTTTCTCCACAAAATTTGGGTTTTTGGATTATGACATAATTGAAGTAAATGAGCGATATGTATGCCTGTATTTATTATACTTCACTAACACTTTTTATAAAATTTTTAATTTCAATGCATTCAATTTCAATATTTACACATGTACTATTTAACTTAAGCAGATTCCGGGCGAATTTCGTTAAAAAATATATTTGAAACCTCTTGCTTGAGAACGATGCCATTTCACACCAGATTAAAAAGTTTTCAGTCTGCTGTATATTGTGTAAACGCGTAAATTTTAATTCAAATCGGTTTGTTGTTGGATAGTAATTTCTTTATTCACTTAACTCTTTTACCATTTAATTGACCTGCCACTTAGCAATTTTGGTTTAAAATATTTCCCTTTGATGGGTACTTTAACCCCAAAATAGAAATTATTGATCAGCCACAGAATTTTTCAACTTACACCTGCGAAAGCTGGATAAGCGTAAAAAAGCGCAATGAAAGATGTTAGCAAAACTTTAGAATAATTCATGTTAAAAGCTTCAAGAGAAGAATGCCGCACACACCACCAATAAAATTCAATTGAAACTGAAAAAGAGTTAGAAATTCTGTTTTAATATATCAGGAATTTTTGGCAATTACTCGCACGAGTGACAACCAAAAATAAGAAATTGCTAAATTAACGGGTGCAAGTCAATTAAAAATTGTCTGAGTCTGATTAAAAAGAAAATCACAAAAAATAATTAATCAGCTCATTATTAGGTCAAACACCTACAAAACAAGAGAAAAAAAAACGTGGAAATGAAGTGAGCAAATTCTAGACTATTACAAAACACACTTACATACATACATATCTACACAGTATGTTCAATAAATAACATAACTTTTCAGATGTAGAATAAAACACGTATCGTACTGTGTTTGAAAGTTATTTTTTATTCAAAACAATCTCCATTTAACTCGATACAACATTCAGAACGATCAACCAAGTTCTGCATGGACTTTTTTATGTCATCTAAGGGACTGTTCTTTAACACCTGTGTCACGGCTGCTTGAATGGCTGGAATCTCATCATAAAACGCACCTTTCATGGCAGTTTTCAATTTAGGGAACAGAAAATAGTCGCATGGTGATAGATCAGGAGAATACGGAGGGTGGTCGATGACACAAATATGTTTTTGCATCAAAAATTCACGAACATTTTTGGTTGTGTGAGGTGGTGCATTATCATGCAATAAAAACAGCTGTTTCCCCTCTGGATATTCAGGTCTTACACGAACAACTCTTGACCACAAACGATGTAAAACTTGTAAATAGTATTCTCCATTAATAGTTTGACCTTCTGCAACAAATTCCTTGTGTACAATACCCTTGGAATCGTAGAACGTGATCAATATGATTTTGATTCTTGACTTCTGAAAACGCAATTTCTTTGCTTTTGGCTCCCCTTTCGTCTTCCATTCTGCAGATTGTCGCTTAGTTTCAGGGTCATATTTGAAGCACCATGTTTCGTCACCAGTTATGATCGAATCAAGAAAATCTGGATCTTTTTCAGCTGTTGGAATGATGCCTTTACAATGCTCAACACGAGCGATTTTTTGATCTTCATTTAATTGGTGTGGAACAAAGCGTGCACACACCTTTCTTTTACCCAAATCGTCAGTTAAAATTTTCCAAATAATACCAGTAGATGAGGGGGGTTAGATGGGAAAGTGTTGCGAACAATACAGCCACTCCTCTCCAATTGGCACCCTCTATCCACTGTCCAGGACCTGATGCCCTGGACTTGGTACTCCCTGTTTTCGCTAACGAGGCTCTGTCGACCGGTGACAAGGCGGTATAACCTTGTCAGCACTTTAAGCTAAGGTGTCGAGGTAGTGTCTAAATAACCAGTCTTTAACGGTCCCCTCCGACGCCCAGGCTAGGTCGGTTGTATTAAGTGCCTTACCACGGCATGCCGGCTCTGCCGTGGCGGACCACCCCTTCCGTGCCTACTCGTGGGACCAAAAAGCTAATGGATTCTAAAAATACAAAAACAAAAGAAGAAGTTAGGGAGTTAACGGAGAGTGTGCTGGGCACTCTCTCCGAGGACGATCTTCTGGCCTCCAGCCATGAAACGATCGTCGAGCCATGTTCGAGCGGTGCAAAACACAGCACCCCGCTTCTAAGACCAAGCCTTCTCCAGTCGGTTACCAAGACGACCTCTGGTGAGGTAATCAAGGCGGCCTCTGGAAAGGTTTCCTTGGGGGCCTCTGGTAAGGCCGCCAAGGTGACCCCTGGCAATGATGCCCCGGTGACCACTGCGAAGGTCACCAAAAAGAAGAAGAATAAGAAGTCGAAAGGGCGAAATTCATAAATTTAACTTGTTCGGTAGTGACGAAATGACTTCTTCCTAAATGAAATTTTGGCTGAAGCCCAATGCGGCGTTGAAACTGCAGGACCTGGAAGCTACAGTCATGCCATAATTTGAGTGTATATTTCATTCAAAGAAATCTGCGCTTCTCCGGGAAGCTCCTTATAGGATTTTTTTATTTTTTTTTTATTTTATAAAAAAGCAATGAGCGCATGCACGTACCAAGGCAAAGGTAACAGCAGCAGAGCAAAACCAACAAAAGTAATGCATTTCGTTTTTGCTGTTGGTCTCTAGAATGTCAAAATCTATAAACAACGATTTACAGTTTAGAATAATAACAGTTTAGAACCACCACATTGGCTTGGAAATTTCGTATTTTTAAAATTGATTGTAACAAATGAATTGCAAAAATAAAACGAAGTCGCTACAAGTTTGCACGATTAGCCTCGTCAGTCTGTGCGCAAGAGAGCGGCTGCTATTGTGCAATTATGTATGAAATATTGAGGAAGAATCTTAGATTTCTCTCATTCAAAATTCAAATCGTGCCAGCGCTTAAGCCTAACGATTATAATTTGCGTAAAAATTTATGTGAGAAAATGCTGGAGCAATTTCCTTGTGTGTATAATTTCTTGTATTTAGTAGTTTCTATTGCTTTCGCCTACTCTTCCTATTCGCAAACAAGTAATTTCTCTTCCTTTTGTTTGTTTAAGCATGGAGCCTGATCACACAATTGATTGGGAAGACGCAACCTTAAGAATGGTAGAATACACGATTGCGCCTTCCGAATTCGCCGTGTCGTAAAAGACCATGAGTCAACAAGCAAAAGGAAGGGGAATTAATTATTTGTAAAGAAGAAGAGTAGAAAGCAATGGAAACAACCAAACACAAGAAATTAGAGACACACACAAATACTTTCTTGCCACGGCGGCTGCCGCATAAAAACGCGAACAAACTGAATTTGGAGGCTTTATACTAATTTGTGCATTCAGAATTTAACACGCGGTACTTCGTTTCCATTAATTTAATTAGTTTAAATCTCACAAATTACAATACTACCAAGCCATTCATTGTACTTACACAAAATGTAATTTATCCTGCCTTTGTTCGTTTTGTTCTTTTACTTTGTATTGCCAAGGGAGCTGACGTCAGACTTGTCAAAATCGCGAAAAATAAAGTAATTGTTTTCAATGGCGCCACCTTCGATACTCAATCCGCCTTGGTATTCTTTCATCCGTGGTTTGATGTGCACTGCTAAGCAGCGGAATAATTGGATCATATTTTTTTGAAAACCGTAGTGGACAAGTAATTTCTCTGGACAGCGTGGAAGGTGCGTACGGAACGATCATTTTCTGTCAATAATAAGAGAACATTCTTTCTTCAGTACATATACATGGATTCAGTAAAAGGACGCCACGACGCATACAAACAGAGAGACCATGGCGATACTGCGTGATTTCTTCCCTAACAAACTGCTTAGCCATTTCGGTGGCATATCCTGCCCAGTCAGGTCATGCGAGCTTACCCTTATGGAATTCTTTCCTGTGGGGGTACCTGAAATGTAAAGTCTATAAAACAAAAAGTTGCTTTTAGGGCGCCTTCAGCAAATTCTTTTAAATTTCTTTTAAATTGTCGGCCATATTGGAGCCCTCATCATGAATTTCAAATTGTGCCACTCTGCATCGAGGTCAATCCAGACTAAGCACAACATGTAATATAAACGATATGGACAAAGCCTAGAAATATGGCGATAGAAGTGATGAAAATAAACAGCCTGGTTTCAGAAAGCCACTTGAAGGTAGCGCGCTACCACAACGCCTATGAAAAAAAAACGAAAAAAATTACGGTATTCACCACTGCCTCGGCATAGAGACAGTCACTGAAGCAGTAAAGGAGATTTGGTGGCTCCTTAAACACTCAGGCTAAAGAGCCCATTGTATTTAAAGCTCTGGAAAGGGGGTAGATAGTCAAGGAGGGAAGGAGGAAAGTATCAGAGAAAGAGATAGGAAAGAATAGAGACAGAGATAGAGATAGTTAGTCCTGCGAGAATTTTCCAGATTCTTTGGCAAATCTGTAAATATCCTCCAGTTTTAGAGAACGAATATTACTCATTTTCATGACATTGGAACCCAATACTCGTAGCCGTGCTCTAGTAAAGGCAGGACACTCACAGAGAAAGTGCTCAGTGTTATCCGCCTTCTCCAAGCATGACAGGCATAACGGGTTCTCGATGATTCCAATGGTGGTCATATGCTGACCCCATGGGTTGTGTCCTGTAATGATGCCGACCTTCAACCGAATGTCTTTCCTTCTAAGTTTTAGTAGAAAGTTTAACAGTTTTCTGTTCGGACTTTGGAGTTCTGCAGCGTTCTAGACTGGACCATCGCTCTTTATGTAGATTGCCTACATAATCGCTGATCCAATTCCTGATTCCTGCGGAACTGATTCCGATTATTGGCTCTGGCCCCTATGGAGGCACCGCTGATCCACGGTTAGCCAATTCGTCGGCAATTTCGTTTCCTTGAACACTGGAGACACTCTGACATCAAATTTCCTTCTAAATGAAACTGTGGGTATCAGGTCATCTTTAGGTGCCAAAAACAGTGGATACTGCTCCGACAGCAACTTAAAGATTTCTCTGTGTCCCGAAGTTCCATCTTCGTGCCAGAAACCATATTAATGGAGTCTACACATTGCTTTTATTGCTTCCTGTTGCATCTTAAGATCCAGGGGGAGCAAATCAAGCATAGCGTTTAGAGCATCACCAGAGGTTGTACTCATGGCACCCGTGATGCATAAACATATACTTATTTGCAGCCTGTATAGTTCCCGGATTGTGGACTTAACCATGCTCCGTCGCCACCAAACCACAGAAGCTTAAGTGATGATTGGTCTGATAAGTGCTGTATCCATAGGACCGCAGCAGGTTTCAAACCCCAGGTTTTGCCAAAGGCTCTACGGCATTGCTGAAAAATCTTCAATGCACGATTCATCTTCAGTGTAACGTGTGTCTACCAAGTCAGCTTCTTATCCAAGATTACTCCTAGATATTTAACTTCGTTGGAAAGACCAAGTGTCACACCTTTCAGTGTTGGAAGACTGAGCCCATCCAATTTCCGTTTTCTCGTAAACAAAACTATGGTTGTTTTGTTCGGATTAACGGAAAGACCTTGTTTCATGCATCAGTCATCGATTTTGTCAAGAACCCTCTGCATTTTCGTGCAAAGCCTCCTTAAGGATTTATCCGATGTTTGCGCACAGACGTCGTCCGCATATGCTTGGACGTGAAAACCGAGTTCCTGCAACTCCACTAATAGAGAGTCTACGACGAAGCACCACAGCAGCGGAGAAAGAACTCCCCCTTGGGGACATCCTTGCTTGGCCTTGACTGTGATTTGTTCGTCACTGCTCCCACCAGCGGTTAACAGCCTCTCAGAGAGCATGGAATATATCCATTTTATAATGGCTTGATGAACTCCGTGTCGTTCGGCAGAAGAACATACGAGTATCGAGCCGAAAGTGGCATTATCAAAAGCCCCCTCAAAATCCACGAACACGCCCATTGTGTATTCTTCAGCTTCCAGCCCGGCTTCAATCTTGCTAACAAGATCGTGCAAGGCTGTTTCACATGATTTTCCACTCTGGTAAGCGTGTTGATTTCTACTAAGTGGACTTCTCCGCAATACCCCCACTCGAATATGTTTCTCCACCACTCGTTCCAGACTTTTCAACATGAACGATGTCAAACTGATTGGTCTAAAACTTTTTGCTAGGGAATAGTCATCTTTTCCTGGTTTCGGTATAAATACTACTATTACGCGTCGCCATTGGGATGGTATATAACCAAATGCAAGACAGGCTGTGAAGATCCTTTTCAGGGCCTCAATCAGCCTGTCTCCTCCTTTTTTAAGCATTGCTGGATATATTCCGTCAGGTGCAGGGGACTTAAAGTTCTCAAAGGAAGACAAGGAAAACCTTATCGATTCCCTTGTCACTATCCGACTAGCAATATACCAGCTGTACCTTAGAGGTTCCACCGTTGCTACCGTTATTGTTCATGCCACTCTCTACTTCAGTACACCAATTACTTATTGTTAATATTAACAGATTGTTATAACAGAAATAATAAAAAAAAATGTTAGAACACCATCTGACAAACAAATTTTTTGGAGAGTAGGAGGTCTTCACATGGCAAAAAATGTAATGACAACCGCATTTGCATACACATCTGTCGATTTCGTTAAGCGATTGCAAGCGATCTTTATGTAAACTGAGTTATAAAATCCTATTGCATTTGTAATGTATCGCGTATAAAAACTGAATTACTTTTCTATCACTCATGCACATTTTCACTACTAATTGAACGTTTGTAATCGGTTTCCATCACTTTTCAGCACATGCGCATTTCCTTGGTATTCAATTCAATCATTTCATGACAACTGTAAACCGTTATTAAGTAGCTAAACGTTTCATCCCAAACAATTTTGTATGCGCCCCAACTTGCACATTTATTAGCTCTTGAAATCAAGCGTATTGGTTGGTTACACACACGCACTCATACATACAAATACAAATTTTCCATACTTACATCTGTCATGGCAGATATAAAAGAAAAGTTTCCGGGAGCAGATGAAGCATTTAATAAATTTTGAAGCATTTCAACGCGACTAGGCGCGAATAACATTTTACGTTGTGATACAAACGTACATACATACATATTCATATGTATTAGTACATATTTTAAAAATAAACGGAAGATATTTTGTGAATATTATTGTAAAAAAGAAGCAATTAAGTCGATATGTCACGTAAATTAATTTTTTGTATCCTTATAACTGTGTTTATCATATTGGTGCTGCAGGTGACCCGGATTTCTGGCGGTGTGAGTCTCAAATAAATTATAAAAATGTACAGTCACTCACACCTTAATTGATACAGATACTATTTTTTGCAAAGTGCACTACATTTCATAATATTTTGTGAGAATGGAAACCCTGTTTGCAGATTTGCAGATTTTTTATTTATTTTGTTTGATTTCATTTCTCAACACGAAATACAAAAAAGTGTCCACTCGTTTCATTGGAATGCAAAAAAAACAACATACAGGGAATTCCCGCCACAGCTTAAATGATGTATTTTAAAGTACCGCTATTCCCAGCGCAAATTTCCGCATATGAAATTGTATTTTTAGTAAGCGAAAGCAAGGCTTATTCATTAAAGATGGCGGCACTGGAACAACAACAATATTTTGTACGTTTTATTGTCAAAGCAAAGTAGGAAACAAAGAATGAATTCGTCTTATTTCATTCTGGACTGACATCCAAATAAGGCAGCTGATTTACCGATACCACCTTTAAACCTTTAATAGCTTCACCTT
The DNA here is from genome assembly GCF_028408465.1 of Anastrepha ludens. Lineage (NCBI taxonomy): Eukaryota > Metazoa > Arthropoda > Insecta > Diptera > Tephritidae > Anastrepha > Anastrepha ludens. Next base: position 107,587,665 of record NC_071499.1, read on the forward strand.
GTGCGAAAGTTTGTAGAGTGAGTTTGCCATCAAGCAATATTAAATTCGTACGCTTGTTTTTTTTTATCCTGGGGGCACGTACTTCGACAGAAAAGCGGGAGTTAGTTTTGGAGCAGTTCAAAAAAGAAATGTCGCATCGTAAAATAGCTGACATTGTCCATTTAAGTTCGTAACAGTTCAGCACCTTATTGAACGCCTTATGCATGAAAATTGTTTGGTGAATAAGGAACGACAGGCCCCAAATAAAACTTTCGCAGAGAAGGCGTGTCAGTGGTTAGTGCGCCAAGTGAATAGCCCGTTAATGGTAATGAACCTCTCGTAAGTGCCAGGAATAGAAGTAAGAGAGTATGTCAAAGCTGTTACACCTTCTCGGCATGACTGGTTCGTTGCCAGATCTGTGGTGAATGAGGCCGCCATTCGATTTGCCATCAAATCTTTTGGACCAGATGGCATATATCCTACCATGCTGAAGGAAGGTGCAGAGTCCGTGACAGCAGCCCTGAAGAAAATATTCTCGGCATGCCTGGCACTGGCTTACATACCACGCTCTTGGAGGATGGTGAGGGTCGCTTTCATCCCAAAGGTTGGAAAAGACGACTACACCAGCCCCAAAAGCTTTAGACCCATCAGCATGGCCCCTTTCATGCTGAAAAGTCTCGAACGATTGGTGGAATTGCGCATACGTCAGAAGTCGCTGAAGGCTCACCCTCTGTCTCCATTTCAGCATGCCTATCAGAGTAGAAAATCCTGCGAGTCGGCACTGCAAAACCTTGTTGCTAGGGTAGAGCTGGCCATCGACAGGAGGGACTACGCTATGGGCATCTTTTTAGACATAGAGGAGGCGTTTGATAATGCCACTTTTGACAGTATGTGTAACTCTGCTAGTAGGCACGGCGTAGACCGGGTGCTAGTAAATTGGATTCGTTCGTTGCTGGCGCAAAGAATCGTTTCGGTGCGAGCAGAGGAAGATCTGCTGGTGTCATCTGGGGTTAATAGAGGCTGCCCCCAAGGCGGTGTGCTATCTCCATTGCTCTGGTGCATGGTAATCGATCCTCTACTCACCACCTTAAACGATTCGGGAGTCTACGCACAAGCATATGCGGACGATGTTGCTTGTTTGGTAACAGGCACTTCGCCTATGAACATCTGCGGGAAAGTGCAGAAAACTCTGGATCGGATTGACACTTGGTGCTTTGCGAATGGGCTATCGACAAATCCCGCCAAGACTGGTATTGTCCTCTTCACCAGAAGGAGGAAGCTTGATGGACTCGTTCTGCCTAAGCTAAAAGGAGTCACAATCCAGCTATTCAGGGAAATTAAATATCTTGGAGTAATCCTCGATAGCAAGCTCCTATGGAAATCACACGTTGAAACAAAGACATCTAAAGCACTGACAGCTTTCTGGCAGTGCAAAGGTGTCTTTGGGAAAACGTGGGGTCTCTCTCCTAGCAAGGTCCTATGAATATACACAGCTATAATAAGACCCATTATCACCTATGCATCAGTGGTCTGGATGAGTAGACTCTCTCTAGTGGGAGTCAGGAGGACCTTATCGAGATCCGCTATCCGATCGACTGTCGCAAACCCTTCTGTCATTAAGCAGAGGGGAGTGCAGACGGCTGGTTGGACTGATGACGGGCCACTTTCTGTGGGCAAAGCACATGGAAAGGTTGGGCATCTCAGACAGTGTACTCTGCCCAGCTTGTGAAGAGGGGGATGAGACGGCGAACCACTTCCTGTGTGCCTGCCCCGCCTTCGCTCGAAACAGGAGTGAGGTCTTTGGCACTGATGTGTTAAGAAGCGACCATCTTGGCTCCTTGGCACCACAAGATCTACACAGATTTCTTCGGAGATCGGGTAGATTTAAAGAAAATTAAAAGGGAATCCAAGTGTAGTACAATGGACTTAATTAATGTCTGAGCGCTGCACTTGCTAGTTGTCCCGACAAAAAAAAAAAAAAAAAAAAAAAAAAAGAGTACAGTTTGGACGTGACCATTTAAATAAGACCCCAGCATTTTGGAGGCCCGCTCTTTTTGCAGACGAGGTAAACAGAAACTTTTTCGGACCAGATGGCAGAGCTTTTATATGGCGCGAGGCCAATTCGCAGCTCAAACTCCAAAATTTACGAGCTACTAAAAAAACACGGCAGAGGCAACGTTATGTTTTAGGCATGATTGCCATTAAATAGAGTTGAAAATTTTACCTTCATAGAAGAAATAATGTACAAATATGTTTATTAAAAACTTCTGCACGAAAATTCGGTTCGAAGCGTTAGAAAATTACAAATTGCAAATGACTTTCGCTTTTATCAAGATAACGTCAAAATAAGTCACTAATAATACTCCTACTCAATCACCGGACTTGAACGTCATCAAAAATTTGTGGTCAGTTTTGAATATAAATAGAAGAAAATATGACCTTGATAAAAAATCTGATCTTAAAAATGCGATACTTGAAGAGTGGAACCTAATTAGTCCAGAATACACAAAAATATTGGTTGACTCTATGCAACGTAGACTTCAAGCTGTAGTTGATAAAAAAGGATAGCCAGCAAAGTATTAAATACCTTAAAATTTTTAAAATTAGAATTAAAAGCTGCTCCTTTTTAACTGTATCATTTAAGCCGTGGGGTGAATTCTCTGTATGTTTTTTTTTTTTTTTGTTTTGCACTGCACTGAAACGAGTGCACATATTTTTGTATTTTATGTTGAAAAATGAAATAAAACAAAAGAAATAACAAATCTGCATACTCTGTTTCTCCATTTTCGCTAAATATTATGAAATATAGTGCACTTAAAAAAAATCGTATCCGTATCGAATAAGGTGTGAGTGACTGTATATACATACATATACGAGTACACCCCGCGATTCAAGAAAAAGCGTAAGCATTTATGCTATTAAAATTTGTTTCAAGGCGCATTGAGCAGGTAGTATAAGCAGAGCAAAAACAAGAAAGGCAATGTATTTTGTTCTCTCTTTTGGTCCCTAGAATGTCAAAATCTATAAACAAAGATTAACACTTCAGCGTAACTTAAATAAAATTTGGCAATTTAGAGACCAAAAAATTTAAATTGCAACCCTACAGCCTTTCTAATGTGCCTTGGCTTTAATTCTTTTTTCAGGGGTTGCAAATACCGTTAGTTCCTTTTTCGTGTTGAGAAATTCAATTAACACTAGAAAGACTGAAAGTTAGTATATACCTATATTGCCCAAAAGCAGTCAAAATAACTGCATTATGAAAGAATAACTAATATGTAAAGAAATTTGTTTAAAGTTAATTTTTAATATTTTTTAAATTATTTACAGTTATTAGTACACATTAACAATAAAAAAAATAATTTATTCATTTTTATTTGTACATTTTATGCAAATTAAGGTGTAAATCTTTTTATGTGTACATCTTCCGCACACAACTTATTCCTTTTTGACATTTTGCACATATATTATTTGTTTTGTTGTTGTGGCAAAGTCGTATTTGACAAATTTTGCGTTTGTTAGAATGGGTTGCATTTGCAGTTAATCTTTTTGGGTCTTCATGTTCTGATGAATTTTTCTGTCTCGCAGCTCTGTATTCAGTGGAAAACTGTTCTGCCAATTGAAACAAGAACTTTTTTCGTTGTATTTGTATTCCTGTCGTTTCTTTGTAAAGGATCCAAGCATTTATTACAGCCAAATGTAAAATATTGAAAAATATTTGGAGAACTAATATACAAGAACTAGATTTTACTGCGTATTTTCTGCTCATTTAATCCGTCAACTCCACATTTTGTGCTGTTATAAAATTGTATAGATTCCGGTAACATTTTTTTATTACTTTTATGAATTTTCACAAATGTATGCTTAGAACTTAGAACATCTACTCTTTTATTTAGTTTGCTTTTATATAGTGTAAGAATACAATTCTCTGATTTATATAGCAAAGCCTTTGTTTGGCTGCTTTGGGTAGTTCTCTTTTGTTTGCTCTAATAGTTCCAACTAAAGTTGTTTTTTTGGCCAATAATTTTGTCGCGAGTGACAAGCTGGTGAAAAAGTTATCGGTCGTGATATTTTTTCCAAAGTTTGTATATGACCCGACAAGTTTCAGAACAACGTGTTCACTGAGAAGCATTGACGATGGTCGTTGTTCATCTTTCCCCAAATAAGGAAAACGATTTAAAATATATTTGCTACTAACATCTGATGCAAGCTAGAATTTGATGTCAAATTTGTTGGGTTTATTAGGCATATACTGGGTAAACCTGCACCTGGCTTTTGACGGAAATAATTGCTCGTCAACTGTTATATTTTGCCCTGGTTGATAGCAAGCTTGACTATTTTCAATGAACTTATCCCATATTTTCGGAACCAAGGCAAATTTATTTGTTTGTTGGCGTCTACTTCTTTCGCTTCTTCTGTCAAACCGAATAAATCGTAGGATTTGCTTGAATTTTTCTCTGGCCATAGCTTTTCTAAAAAATTCGGGACCCCACTTTGCTGACCATAAATAACTCGGCTTTAAATCCACGATGATATAAAATCCCAATAAATGCACGTATGTATTTCCGGTAATGATGTTGTCCAATCGTTCCTCGAATTTCGGCGGCCTTCTTCTTCTGTGCAGTTTTTTATATGTTTGATAATATAGTTATCTATTATCAACGAGAATGCACTGATTGGATTATCTGCCATAATGTTCCTTTTTGCGTAGCCTGTTGGGCCTTTCACACCCTTGAAACTACAAATAGATAGTAACCTTGCAGGAATACCACCTTCGTCAAATTTTGACCATGCAGTACCATCGGCAGCTGTTTCGGTCTCCTGAAAGATATTTTCAGTTTCTTCATCAGAGTCTGCACTATTTAACACCCTACACCTTTTCCTGGGCATATTGATGACACTTTTATTTTCATCATTGGTGATCGATTCTTCATCACTATTTTCAGTATCAGATGTTTCACTTTGAATATAATCCGCTTCATCTTCAGATGATAGTTGAGAATTTGTCGCATCTGACTCTATATCGGAGCACTCTTCACTTATGTTCCTTAGCTTTTCCAATACCTCACTTCTACTCGACATTTCTTTCATGAATTTAGGGAACAAAAGAAATAAAATAAACAATTTCTTAGAACAAGTATCACTATATAAAGATTCGAATAAGAAGTACTACTTTAGCTTATTGAGCAACTGCAACTTATCAAGTATACTGCCAAATCGACAAATTATTATGTGGCGGCAACCGAAAAATGCTCTAACGGTAAAATGAAAACTGTTATTTCAGTACAGAGCCGGACTGGTGATATAAGAAATTTACTCAATTCAATAAGAGTCATTTGATTATTTAAAATTTCCTAACTAGTCAAAATGACTGTTTTTGGGCAATCTAGTGTTAAAGGTTGTTATTTTTGTGTCTTCAAATGAGGAGATGGGCTTTATGTCTCAAAAATCATTACTCACGTAAAATACTGTTTTTGTCATGGCGATTTTTCACTATATGCAGATTATCTGAAATTGTCTACAATAATTAACACTTTGCAGTTGAGCGGCGCTGGTATGGCGCAAGTTATTCCAAGTATTAAATCGAGCGACGCTGTATATGGTCTTAGCCAAAAAGGTCCAAAAAAGGGCTGTAAGGGTAAGATTTGCTCTGACCGTAACACGCTTGGAGATAGGCGGGAATGTTGTATTACTGTGAGACCTACGTGTCCTAATAAACCCGGGATGCATCTTGCCTATTGTTTCACTAAATATCACACCAAGTGTAATATTTATCAAAGTTTGCTTTTTAGTTTCGAAACTAAAGACATAGACTTAGGCACTTATTTTTGACAATAAAAGTCACATTCATTTCGTTATTGCGAAGTCTTTCTCTATACTTGGTTTTCGTGCGTCGAAACACTGCGAATTTTACTGATCCGTACAAGTTAAAACTTTTATTTACGAGTTTCGTTCGTTCTCATCTCGAATATGGTGATAAAATATGAATATTTGTTTGAAGACCTTGCAATCATCTACCTACAGCAAGATTGGAGTGGATACAGAAAGTTTTTCTCTCTAGAAGCAATTGATGTCAAGTTATTACTTGGTCAGAAAATTTAAAACTTGAAAGTCTGCGGTTGCAGGTAATAAAATTGCTACACTTAGCAAGATTCTTCCGTATTTTCTCCATCCATTGTTCTCTTTTTATTGTAATAAGTTCGAGAACTTATTCATCAGAACAGCATCCATATGTGCAACATTGCTTTTTGATTGCCATGCTCTCATGCGCTGGCATGCTCTCAACTTCATCGTTAATTGCGAGCCTTTAAAAGATAATATCTTTAACTTTTTTGTCGAGGAAGCTGTGGCAAAAAAATGTTCTTGTCTTGATCTCTACATCTCTGCGCTAACAGTGCTGTAAATGGCTTATGACGATTTCGTTTATCTCAAAAATTTTTGCCTTTTTGTGGTCCTCTACTTTTTTCATGTTCGATTCTAGAATAATTGTAATCCAGCAAGAAAATTCTGTGCTCGATTCTAAAAATGCCACACTCAACGGAGGCAAAATAGGCAAATTTTTTCTCTTCAGAAGCTTTGTAAGGGGAGTTGGTTGCCCTGAAAATAAGTTGACTAGTCAAAATATTAACCTTCCGTTGGACACCTTCTTTGAAATCTTAGGCTAGGCATCAGGGTCTGACCTTTTGTCGTCCGTTTCGTGGATCCTTCTTAAAACGATCGATAGAAAATTAAATTTTAGGAAGCAACCTGGAAGCTCAAGTCGTTAGCTGAACTAGAAATATATTAAATTCTCGTCCAAAGTCGAAAAAGTCTAGCCATAATCGGGTATCAAACGGAGGAGGCAAAAACGTACCGTTTTTACAACATTAAAGAATTTGTGCTGAAGGGCAACATTTTGTTGTAGATACAAAACCCTATTAGTCACCTGGTTGCAGAGCAGTCGAGAGAAAAATCCGACTAGGGAAGGCAAAAAAACAACTGTCTTACAAAGTGAAGTCCAAAATAAACAAGACTGAAGTAAAATAGAAACGACAGGAGCTTTGTTCTGATAACTTCGAATTTATTTATTCAAAATAGTCCCCTTTGGCCTCGATACACTGTTTTGCGCGATCTAAAAGCTTTGCGAAATAGTGTTTCAGGTCATTGACCGGATGTCGGTACACGCCTTTTGGATGGTCTCTACGGACACAAATCGTTTTCCTTTCGTGGTTAAATGCAATTTTCCGAATAAGTAGAAGTCACAGGGAACCATATCAGGCGAAAACGGTGAGTGATTGATGGTTAAAATGTGATTTCTAGTATAATAAACAAATCAGTCACAAGAGTGGATAGATGAGATAGTGCATTATTATGCAATAAGCGCACGCTTCCTGCTTCGCGGTATTCAAAGCGAATTCGAGAAATGCGATAAAACAAACGCTGCAAAGCGCCACTATAGAAAATTGCATTGACGGTTTGAGCCATTGGCACAAACTCCTTGTGGACAATTTCCTTGGAATCGTATAAACAAATGAGCATCGAGTTAATTTTTGTCTCTTCCAAATGCGATTTTTTGGGTGGAGGTTCTTGTTGGAAACACTACATTTCATTACCAGTTACAATGTTGTAAAGGAAGTTCTCGTCTTTTCTCGCCTCTTTAATGAGGTCTTTCGATTGATGAATTCTGAGCAATTTTTGGTCCTCAGTTAACTTGTCAACTCCGATTCCATGAATTTCAACGATGATTTCGGTTCATTTTTGATAAAGTTACGAAGAATTTCGGTTATTACTGATTTCCGGTGGCCCGTATGTTCATTGTCATTTATGTCCTCACAATCATCTCTGAAACATGTAAACCACTCATGAGTCCTGGCACGATATAGACAATCATCGCCATACACTTTTTTCATCAATTCAAATGTTTCGATAAACGTTTTACCGATTTTAAAACAAAATTTGATATTAACTCTTTGTTCGAAACTCATTTTGGTAGCGATGACACAAACATACCATACTGACACTTTAGACCCAATAACTTCGCTTCCACTGAACCGATTGTCAGCAAGCTTTCACTTGAAGTCAGCTAGGAATATATTTTCCAACACACTAACTCATTAAAATAATGGCGCCATCAAAAACATTTTTATGACGCCAGTCTTGTTTATTTTGGACTTCACCTTGCATAAACATAATGATTGAAATGAAATGATTGAAAAGGAAAAGAAACCTTGCAAATTTTCAATTAATCGGAATAATTCTCAGTTCAACTAAACTTGTAAGTTTCCAGACCACCAAAAAACGATCGCAGTCAAAGAATCTTGCGCTTTAGTTGAAATTCCGAAATATGAAAAAAATAAAGTATGGAATTACTGTTTCCCAAAATAGAATATAATATTATATAACACAGGTAGTTATACCGATTCTCTATAAACTTGTGATACAAATATGTCATACATTTTAGCTGAAAAGTTCAAATTACTAAGAATCAAGGTTCATTAGCTAACGAATACACCCTAATAAACTCAAACAGTTAGCCAATACTTCGAGCAAAAAATATTTTTCACAAAAGTTTAAGGATAAGCAAAATCGTCCGTAAACATTGTCCAGAGAACACAACACTGAATTTAATAAAACGTATTAGAGGTCGTTGCTAGGTTGATATTCAAATGTCCTGTTATCCCAAGAGCTTCAAGAATCTTATCTTTCAGATGATTGTTAAGGTGAGGAGCACTCCACTTCCGGCAGCCGTTATCACTTCGGAATCGGCACTTTAACTGAGTGAGTGCGTCTTATAGAGACCGAATCAGAATGAGTCCCATTGGTCTTGCGTTAAAACCAACACATCTAATAAAGTAGTTGGATGACTCCATTTGGAACTCAGCGCTCACAGTCGACCACAAACGCAATCGTGTAACAACTTCACAGGAAGGTTTGGCGTTGTTTAATCGCAATATGGAGGAGTTTTTGCGCCGTTTTGTAACCGTGGACGAAACGTGGACCAGAGACCAAACAACAGTGGGTTTCTAAGGGTGAATCAGCTTAATAAGCACACGAAATTCAGTTTTTTCCATTTTCTCCTCAAATTACTGGGTAGTCGGATAAAGGTAGCTGTAAAACACAAACTAACTGACGCAGCACGTTCAAATTTTGGCAGGAGTCAATTGACAGATGCCTGTTGACAGGAATACAAAAAGTCACGGACTTATTGGCCCGCCTTCGTATGAAAGAAAAATGTAAACCAGGAGATTTTACTGAACACTTCAATATCCTAAACAGGGTTGAAGATACAGCAATTTCCCGTCTAGGGAAGAGTGGAACACTAGCCCAACATGGCTGCATGATGACTCGCTTCAGAGATTAGCGGCTGGAATAGTAGGGCCTAGAGCACACAAATGTTTAACACTGAGTACAGATACTACAAGGACGGATTGTATGTTGTATCTGTACTCAGTATTAAACATTTGTGTGCTCTAGGCTCTATTATTCCTGCTGCAAAGCCTTAAAAAGCTTTACGTTTAATGCAACTGTCCTTATACAACACTGGCGACTCTTAATCAGGTTTGCTTTATTTCGGTACCACGACATGAGGGACACGAAGAAAACGAGAAGGCAGACTTTTAAGTCGAAAAAGGGGCCTTAGAGCCATTTATTGAACCAACCCCATTTTTCGGCTTGATCAAAAACAACCTGAAATAGGAGACCAAAAAATAGATCCAAATTAAAACCATGGAATACTGGAACACTGGAACAAAAAGGGCCTCAAATTACCACTTTGTCAGCAATAAGCATTTCAATACAATAGGACTATCTAGCACTAGTTTATGCAGGTTCTGCTGTGATAAAGAGGAGTCCATGGAACATTTAAACACCAATTGTGAAGCATAAGGTCACAGGAGGCACACAATCCTGGGCTCGTACCTACTAGAGGATAAAGACTTACAGATGCACCCTCTTAAGGAGCTGGCTCAATTCCCCGCAAAACTAAATATTAAAGTTAAGCACTTAGGGCGCACACTTTTTCCCCCTCAATAGCGGGCGCTCCGTTGGTGCTCTCTGACAAGGTGAAGTACCTGGGACTCATCCTTGACAGAGGTCTTACGTGGAAGCCAAACATTGAGGAGAGAATCAGAAAGACAACAGTCGCCTTGTATGGTTGCAGGGGCGCTATCGGCAAAAGATGGGGCCTCTCGCCTAAAGTCACTTTTTGGCTTTATAACACGATTATAAAACCAATCTTGCTATACGGAGTCCTTGTCTAGTGGAACTCGCTAGAAAGGATGGTAGCAGTTAAGAAGCTGGAGAGGGTAGAAAGGTCTGCCCTCATTGGAATCAGTGGGGCGCTCCGTACCACTCCTACTCTAGCGCTTAACGCTATGCTGAATGTGCCGCACGTGGACATTGTAGGAAAAACTACCGCTGCACGCGCCGCAATCAGATTAAGGTGTTCGGGCCATATGCTAGACTTAAATTACGGACACTCTAGCATTCTTTAAACTTTGAGTTCATCCCCATGGTGCTGGACCACTGTACACCCACGCTAGGTCCAAGCGGACCTTTTTCTACTCACATTCCCTCAAGGGATGAGTGGGCGGGGTGCAACATTTGGCGGCAAGGCATGGCAAACATGTTCACGGATGGCTCGAAATTGGGCGGAAGGGTTGGTGGGGGAGTATTCTGTAAGGAGCCTCCCATCAAACTTAAATATAGGCTCCCGGACCACTGTAGTGTTTTCCAAGCGGAGGTATCCGCAATTAAGGAACTGCGGTTTCTAAATTCGGTAATTACCGTTAAGGAAGTACGGCGGCCGCCGTAGCCGAATGGGTTGGTGCGTGATTACCATTCGGAATTCACCGAGAGGTCGTTAGTTCGAATCTCGGTGAAGGCAAAATTAATAAAAACATTTTTCTAATAGCGGTCGCCCCTCGGCAGGCAATGGCAAACCTCCGAGTGTATTTCTGCCATGAAAAAGCTCCTCATAAAAATATCTGCCGTTCGGAGTCGGCTTGAAACTGTAGGTCCCTCCATTTGTGGAACAACATCAAGACGCACACCACAAATAGGAGGAGGAGCTCGGCCAAACACCTAACAGAAGTGTACGCGCCAATTATTTATTTTTTTTTTTTAAGTAAATATTTACTCCGATAGCCAATTGGCAATTAGAGCCTTGGGCTCGCTGTTTGTGCGTTCGAGATTGGTCGGGGAATGTCTGGCTTCTCTCTCGATTGCATCCGAATACTTCGTCATCAGGCTCATTTGGGTTCCCGGGCACAGCTGCTGGGCTGATGAGCTGGTTAGACAGGGAACTTTGGAGACGGTTTCGTCGCGAAATGAGAGAATTGGGGTTCCCCTGAGAACCTGTGGTCTGCTCCTGGAAGGATGGGCCTCGAGTCAACTCAGCGAGCGCTGGGCTAGTGCGCAAACGTGCAAGGTCGCGAGATCCTTCTGGCCACGGGTAGATCGGGGACGCTCAAGAGAACTCCTAAGGCTAACAAAGCCCCAGCTCTCGAATTTGGTGGGCATCCTTACCGCACATTGTCCGTTAAGTGTTCACGCCGTGAGACTTGGGAATGACTCAAGTCCGTTCTGCAGGAACTGTCCGAAGGACGCGGTGGTATCATCTCAACACCTTCTTCTCAGCTGCCCTGCTCTCGTCTGGCAAATACATAGACATCTGGGCTCTCACTTTTTCGCTACGCCTGCGGATATAGCAGGTGTAAATATCATAAATTTGGTGAAGTTCATCAGTAGCTTGTTGCGGCTAACTACGAACGCAAATCAGCCACCGTCGACGTCGTCGTAAAATGTATGGTCATCATCGTCTCTAATCCCAAGGCTCCTTCTTCCTTCCCTTCTCCTTTCTCCTCTCCCATGTATGGCACCACAACGGAGGATTTTTTTAATATTTGTCCAAGTGAGCCCTTAGCTAGGGCAGCCATTTAACCTAACCTAACTTAGGGCGCACAATAGATCAATCTGGTCTCACCGCATAAACGCCTTAGCCTAACCCATGAAACCATTAGCATTACTTCGCCCAAAAGCCCATGCTCTTATAAAAACTAAGGAACATTAATTTATAGCCAACGCAAGTGACCTTCCTTTGGCCTCCTTTTGGTGTTGTCTTCTCAAGTTGTCATTGCATTAAAGGATTTCTACAAAGCGGAGTCGCATAAGTGGGTCGGCCATATTAATGGGGCCTGGGCAAATGGCTTTGCAATTGTCGGTGGCCCGTAAAATGAGTGTAAGCAACTAGAGGTGAATAAAGCGTTTAAACCGTCTGAAGTTATACAATCACAGTAAGAATATCACCTGGCGTGGCCCCATTGTGATTTGCCAGTACAATTATTCTAGTCTCCTCTCTCTTTCCTAAGTTCTTCTTTTGATTAATAATGAAAAAATATATATTAATATTAATTAAAATTAATTGATACATTTTTTTTCATATTTACTTATGTACATACTTATACATGCGTACGTAATTATATATTTCTAAGGCTACGGAAGAACAAATGATTGCTGCTGGAAAACTAATGCGGGACGTCTGCCTGCCCAAATTTTCTAAAGTTTCAACAGGTACGTAAGTAACGAGTATGCATTATTTAAATTGAATTTTAAAACAATTTGAACACTTAAATTGAAAATATGTATAAATGGGTTTGTTGACGATGCTAATATCTACACGTAAATTAACTGACCTGTGGCCTACTGGGTTCTTTACATATTAAGTGAAGTAAAGAGTTTCCAAAACATTTTCGACGATGACATGAATATAGAAAGTAGTTATCCTTATGCTTATCTTTATTATATATACATACATATATATACACATATGGTCATTAAAATAGATACGATGTCTTTGCCTATCGATTTCCTTGTGCCGCTCAAAAAATTTTAAAGCCAAAGGTCATTTCAGCTGAAATCAACAAGAACTGTACGGCGTCGAACTGTACGGGCGTCGATTGTACAACATGAAACTACCAGGCAGAATAGCTTGTAAAGTTCTTTTGTTGAAGCAGGCAAATTTAAGGAAGAGGAAAAGTTTTGCTCAAGACTCATGACTTGCCCCATGGTGTAGACCAGAGGGTGTGAAAAAATGGTATTAAATACTTTGGAGCAACGAAACAAAATTAAATTTATTTGGAAATGATGCTGGATGAAATCTCAGATGTCCCAAAGGGCAAGAGTTCTGACCGGCGGATACATAATGATTTGGTGATGCTTGTCTTTGCTTGGAATAGAACTTAATCACCTCAAAACCAATAAAATGTTCAAACAAATGGAGAAGAAGCAGACTAGTTGTTACTAGTCTAGTCTAGTCTGTTACTAGTTGTTACTAGTTTGCTCTTTCTCCATTTGTTTGAACATTTTATTGGGTGTGAGGTAATGCATTACGGATGAAAACGAACTAAAAAAAAAGCATGCAAAAATAAGAAGGATTTATGGCGAAAAATCAGAGAACTGTGGTATTTCACTGCTACAGAAACCTACCGTAAAATTATCAAATCGAACACAAACAGTCATTGGCAATCTATTATTAAACTCAGGATAGAGCTGGGTTTGGGTTGAGGGCATCTGCCTTCCTTCTGCGCTATATTCAAGGAGAAGTGTATTGAAGTCTCCTGGAATTGGTCACAGAAACGAGGATTTCGCCTTGATGGCGTGTTGTCTCATAGCAAGGAAGGGCTTGATTCCTATACACTCAAAGAATAAAGTAACTAAGCTCTTTTTGTATCGTTCCTATTTCATATCTATTTTAATAGACTCATGAATATTTCCTTTTTCCCCTAGTTTAAATTTTAAAAGATCCTTGAATTATTATTTACATTGTTTATATTTATCTTTAAAATAAAACCCATGAGCTATTAAATATCTGTTATTATTAATTTAAAAAACTTGCATGTTCCATATGAACATGGGTGTACCTATTTTAGTGGCCATGTGTGTATATAATTTATTTATAAAATGTATGCTTATATCTTTTGTTGGTTGCTTGACCGAACTTCTCCTCCAATTTTCGATGTGCATCTTGATGTTGTTTCACAAATGGAGGGACCTACAGTTTAAAGCCAACTTCGAACGGCACATGGTTTTTATGAGGAGCTTTTCATGGCAGAATTACGCTCGGAGTTTTGTCAGTGTCTGCCCAGGGGCGACCGTTATTATATTAGAAAAAACGGTTTCTATTGATTGGTATTTCATGCCCGAGGTTTCAAACTACTTTCTCAAAATATATGGTAATACTGGAACACCCAATAGTTCAAATGGGTAGTATAGATCCAAATAAACAGATCCAAGTAAACAGTTTGCTTCGAAATATCGAAAAAGCAGGCTGCAAGGTTGTAGCCTATGCAGATGATATTGCTCTCTGCGTGTCAGGCAAACACCTGAATACTCTAACTGAGCTGATACAATGCTCAAACAATATTCTGTCAAAATGGTATAGCGAATGCGGATTAAATGCGAATCCAGCAATAGGAAACAACAATTTCCTCCACTGCAAACAATAACTTTAAAAGGGGAATCATTACTTCTATCAGATTCAGCTAAATATCTAGAAGTTATTCTAGATAGGAAGTTCAGTTGGAAATTGAACATTGAAAACAGATGTAAAAAAGCTTTCATAGCTCTTTATACTTGTAAGAAAGCTATAGGCAAAACCTGGGATTTTTCACCTCGGATCATTTATTGGATATATACCTCGATCATCAAACCGATACTCTTCTACGGTGTGGTTGTATGGTGGACAGCACTCGAAAAACGGTGTAGAGTAGCCACAATTGATCGAGTCCAAAGAACAGCCTGCCGCCTGATAACAGGATGCTTAAGTACAACACCTACTAAGGCTCTAAATAAGTTGCTTCACTTGTTCCCTATCGATCTGGCTGGCAAAGCGATTGCAGCGAAAGCAGCGACACGCATGAATGCCATATCGAAATGGAAAAGTATCTTGGCCATTCGGCCATACTGAATAGGAACACTATTATCTCTTCCGACATAGACTATCATGTAAGTCTTCCATCACCACCCTTGCTATTCTCCTGTTCACTCCCAACCTGGGAAGAATGGAAGACAAATCTTACCGAAATCGATGGCCCTCTGATTATATATACAGATGGTTCAAAACAAGACGTTAAAGTGGGATTTGAAATCTTTTCCAATTCCCCTCACATCAATCTATCATTTAGATTAGCCGACTACGGTAGTGAATTCCAAGCGGAAGTATGCGCTATCTGGAATGCTGCGAAAACTATCTTAGAAAAGAGAATATCACTAGAGGATATCCGCTTTTTCACTGACAGTCAACGCGGCCATTCGAGCACTCAGCTCCTCTTATACCCACTCAGATGTGGTTCGATCCTGTCTCTTATCTCTTAACGAGATAAGTGTTCAGAATTCTGTCCAAGTTATCTGAATACCGGGACACAGTGGATTCGAAGGTAACTGCAAAGCTGATGAGCTCGCGAGAGCTGGAGCTGCGCAATCAAATGTTAGTAACTGGCCCACAATCCACATTCCGCTCTCAACATGTAAAATGATCATTAATCGAGAATTTCATAGCATTGCTGATCGGAGGTGGCGAGTGGAAACTACTTGCGTTACGACCAGACAAATCTGGCCATCCTACAATCTGAAACAGACAAAACCCCTTATAAGTCTTTCGCAACACGAACTAAGGCATATAATATCTCTTATCACCGGCCACTGCCTTTTGGGCACTCACGCACGTCGGCTCGGGGCTCCTCAAAACGACCTGTGCAGATACTGCGAGGACGAAGATGAGGAAGTATCGAGCAGGCATTTGCTGTGCAGGTCTAGCCCGGTCTAGCCAGAAGTCGACTCGCTCTTCTAGGCTCTCCAACAATTGGCAATCTTTCAATACTCTCGGAATCGAATCTCTCATCAAATTCTCGAAGCGAATCAATATCTTTGACCAAAATCTATAATAAAAAATCTCGGTTAGGTGGGGAAATCATACAATATAATGAGCTCTAGGGCAACACAACGGAGCCAACTTGCGGTCTATGTGGCACTCCGATGCGGGGTCACCCTTAAACCAACCCAACCAACCATAGATCCAAATGAAAGAATATTTCTGCCATGAAAAACCTCCGCACGAAAAACATCTGAATAAAATTCTGGGACACTCCATTTGCGAAACAATATAACAACAATATAAATAACAGAAGTGCACGCTCCAATTATTTATTTATTTTTTATGGATGCATAAGTTCGTAAGCATAGTTCGAAATGCAAATTGAGTAATACAATTTCTCAAAAGCTTAAAAACTTAAAAATCTACCCAAAGGCAGGGAAATAAATTGAAAAATTATTAACATTTTTACTCCAAATACTTTTTTTTTTCCTTTGCAGAAGTGGCCGATGGCATCAAGCTGGGTAATGTTCCCGACACAAAAGACGTGAAATGCTATATTAATTGTGTTATGGAAATGATGCAGACGGTATTAGAACTACTTTGAAAAACCCATTTCAAGCAGTATTCAGAATAATTTTGGAATTTTTTTATCCCCACTTAGATGAAGAAAGGCAAGTTTCTCTTAGAAAGCTCATTGAAACAGGTCGACTTGCTGATGCCGGATGATTACAAGGATGAGTACCGCAATGGCTTAACAAACTGCAAAGACGCTGCCAATGGAATCAAGAATAATTGTGATGCGTCATATGCGCTCCTAATTTGTATGCGTGATCAAATAAAGAAGTTCATGTTTCCGTAGAAGTGCTTACGGCCGCCTTAGATTGGAGTAATCAATTGGTTCAATATATATGCATATAGATACAAGCAAGTGCATGTATGTGTGAATGTACTTACAGATGTAAATTAGCATGGCAAACAGTTGTATATAAATATATGTGAATCTACTTTGTACACTCGTATGCATTCATAGTAAATTATTCAATTATTATTGTTTATTTGGAGAACGGCGCATCAATGAAATAAAGTATTTTGGAAGCTACGTACGAGTACAAGCATAGATATGTATATGCATATGTGCACGAATTTATATACATATATACATATATGCATATCTATATATATAAAAATGAAATGATGTTCGTTTGTACCCAATTTTTTGGCCCGAAACGAGGCCAATTTTATTCGTTCTTTTTTTCATATTATAGGGATCCACTAGGGGAAGGTTTTTAGCAAAAAAAATTTTTTTTTAAATATTTTCTTCATATAAAAAAAGAAAAAATCAAAATATTGTACAAAACAAAACTTGCTCGACATTCATTTTCGAATCGACATTCATTTTATGTGTACAACTTTTTTTGAATTTTTCGTTATTGTGAAACGATTTGTGTCGTGTTGTAATTAAAGAGTCTAATACAGAAATTTCAAATGATTCGAATGAAAATAATGTTTCAATTCAATTGAGCAATGCTTTCCTTGACCAATTCTATATGGAAATGAATGCGTTTGCAAACGATGTTTTCGGCTATGAACAAATGTTGGAATCGAATGAAAAAGGAAAGAAACACGAAATGATAAAAAAAATTCTTGGAACATTTAAAATGAATGGTGCTTCATTGGAAAAATTCAAAGGTAATAAGAACATACACAAGATAAAGTTAGAATTCGAATTTTTAGATTTATTTTGTTTATTTCTCATTTTTTCAGAAGTACACCACACAACAACTCATTCCAACTCTGATTTTGAAATCCTGTTGGAATTGGTGATCGATAATTTTGTCACTATAATGGTCAATGGAAATTTGCGTGTATCAGACCCTGCATATTATTTACCATATCAACTTTTTATGGAACATATGGGCCAAATGAACACAAAAAAATAATTTAGTTTTGTTTTGATTTTTTGCAACATTTTGGTTTTCAGTTAATACAATAAAAACAATACTGTTTTTTCGTGAACACAAGTGAACACAAAATTCTAAATTTATTACGTTGTTTGTTTAGAATTTTTTTAGAAAAAAAGTAAATTTTTTCGTTTTGAGGAAATTTGTTTATTGTTGCTATTTGTGAAAGCGTAGATATTTGCAAGTATTTGACTATAATCCTAAAAGTTAATAGAATACCACTATGACACATAGACAACATTTTTTCAAAGGGGTGTTTTTCAAAAATATAAAAAAAATTGTTTTCAAAAATTTTGAAGAAATAAACTAAAATAAAAAAATTTCGAAAGCTTGAAATTTTTTTCAAAACCAAAAAGATAAAAGAAATTTCTTCGAAGAGGTGTTTTTTTTAAACTACAAAAAAAAAATTTCAAAAATTTTAAACAAATAAAATGAAATAAAACTTTTTCAAGGGTATGAAATTTTTTCAAAACAAAATTTTCTGAAAACTAAACAAAATTAAAAAAAAAAATGGTGTTTTGAAAGCATTTCATATTCCACTATTAATAGAGAATACATTTTTTCGAGGGGGTGTTTTTCAAAGCGGAAAAAAATCTTTTTTAACAAATCAATTTAAACTTTTACAAAAGTATGAAATTTTTTCAAGAATATCATTTTCTCAAAAACGTTAAATTAAAAAAAAATACAATAGTTTTTTCAAAATATTTAATTTTCAGCAATTAACTGAGAAGAAATTTGTTAGAGTGAAGTGTTTTTCAAAACTTAAAAAAACACTTTTTAACCAAAAAAATAAACCTTTTTTCAAAAACAACAGGAATGATAACATTGCCTAACAATTTCTGCACTTTTGCACAGTCTAAAGAGGCATTGACACAGACTGTATTTCCAAACACAGTTCAACATTACAAAAACCATGATTGGCTCAGCGAAAGAGCAATTTTAGCTGGGAAAAATAAGAAGGTCAATGATATAAATTCAGCTATTTTAGATCAAATACCTCGTGACATAGTTGCGTATAAGTCAATGGACACTATTACTGATCAAGATGATGACGTAAATTATCCAACTGAATTCTTAAACTCACTCGATTTGCCAGGTCTCCCACCTCATAATTTACGATTAAAAATTGGAGCACTGATTATTATGCTGCGCAACATTAATGTGCCACGACTTTGCAACGGTACCAGACTCGCTGTGAAGAAGCTAATGGGTAACGTTATCGAAGCAACAATTTTGAAAGGGAAGTACAAAGGAGAAGATGTTTTGATACCCAGAATTCCACTGATTCAGACGGATTTACCATTCGATTTCAAACGTTTGCAGTTCCCTATTCGCCTTGCCTTCGCTATGACAATTAATAAGGCGCAAGGACAGTCTCTACAAATGTGCGGTATTAATTTAGAATACCCAATTTTTTCTCATGGACAATTGTATGTAGCTAGCTCACGAGTAGGCAAACCATCGTCATTATTCATTTACGCGAAAGATGGAAAAACCAAAAACGTTGTCTACCAAAAAGTGTTACAATAAAGTTCGAATGAAATTGTATCAAAGAATTTGCTTTGTTTCGTATTAATTTTATTCTCTTTCAGCAAATCATTGAATTTTTCGCCTAGTGAAGCGGGCAAGGGTACGCTAGTGTACCTATATGTTTAGTTATGTAATTCATTAATCCGTGAACTTACATTTCACCATCAGCATTGAATATTAGCGAAATGCAAAAGTTATGAAGCAGTTTGCAGGTTTCATACTATCCCATCTTCGTCCTCCCACTCTGACCACCTGATGCCAAAAAATGCTCACGACAAGATGCCAAATTAGCCGTTCATCTTTTGTCGAGTAAACCGATTAATACCATACGAGACTGTTACACTACAAGAACTTATATAAATGTCTGGAAAATGCATATAAATTATCAACGAATTATCAACGATGCCTTAAATTTAAGGCTAAACAAACAGAGTCTGAAGGTGCTAGCCCAATTTGGGCTTGCTTTTCTGGCTTTGCTCGCTTTCCTACAAGACGGGTAGCGATAATTACCAAGTTAACTAAATGCCCATTCACTCGCGTCTTTTTTTTTTTTGGCCGTGAGGTTGGTTTAAAAATGCCTTCGCACCATATATAAAGTGGCATCGAGTACTTGTATGTCTACAT
The DNA here is from genome assembly GCF_028408465.1 of Anastrepha ludens. Lineage (NCBI taxonomy): Eukaryota > Metazoa > Arthropoda > Insecta > Diptera > Tephritidae > Anastrepha > Anastrepha ludens. Next base: position 107,607,606 of record NC_071499.1, read on the forward strand.
CTAATGGGATACGTCTGTTCGTTAGAAGGATTAGCTCTGTTCTCTCTGTGGCCAGCTTTAATCCATGGTCTTGTAGCCATGTCTGAACTCGGATCATCACCTGATTTAACTTCCTTTTGGCTTCCTCAGTGTTTCGGGCGATTATTACAGCTGCAATGTCATCTGCGTATCCCACTAAATGCACATCCTCTGGCATCTATATTCGAAGAATTTCATCGTAGCTTATATTCCAGAGTTCAGGTCCGAGTATTGATCCTTGGGCCGCACCTGCTGTTATTTGTTTGGTCTTACACCCTGCTCGCGTTTCGTATAAGAACACGCGATTGCTTAGATAGCTGCGAATAATCTTCAATAGATTATTCGGGATCTTGAATTTTACCTTTAAGGTTTCAATTACGTCGTCCCAACTTAAACTGTTGAAAGCATTTCTAATATCCAGTGTGGCTAGTAATACTAAGCGCTTGGAGTATCGATTACCTGCCTGGGCATGTTCTACGTTAGCTATTACATCTCGGATGGCTCCTAAGATAGATCTGCCACTTCTAAAACCATGCTGCCAGTCGGAGAGGCCGCCGCTGTTCTCTACGGCTTCGCTAAGCCTATGCTTTATCAGTTTCTCAAAGAGTTTTCCTGCGCTATCCAGCATACATAACGGTCTATAAGCGGACACTCGTGTATGGGTTTGACAATTGGTTACCTTTGTTCTGACTGTGTGAAAAAAGTAACAAATTTCTCCACCTTTCTCGTGCCGGTGTGAGGCTCTCTTGCCCTTCATAAACACACATATTGGTTACATAGCTTGAGCGCCGCTTGTTAACAGCATCGGGCTCGTTCTGTACCAACGCTGTTAGCCGGCTGCTATGGGCGGCTAGCTTAGAGATTATATCAGCAAAGAATATTTCAGTGTATGGTTTTACTGGTTACCTTCTTTGTTATTCGTTCGCTATTAAGGACAATTTTGGGAGTTACCCAGAATCCCAGGGAGGTTACCATCTGTTGTTGGCTACTTTTCCCCATATAAGTCCTTTGAAATATAAAATATATTAACTCTTATATTTAGATTGTTTCCTATATGTAAAGTATTGAGTTTTTTCTTTAATTTGAAAAGTTGAGCCAAGAAACACTGAGAGATTTGGTAATTCCTAAAACACTCAGTCTAAAAACCTTATTGTATTTAAAGCTCTGGAAAGTGAAAGGGTAGATAGTCAAGGAGGAAAGGAGAGAAGGAGAGAAGTGACAGAAGGAAAAGTATAGTATAGAATATAGAAATAGATGTAACTAGACCTGTGAGAATTTTTCAGATTATTTGGTAAATCTGAAAATATCCGCCAGTTTGAGAGAACGTAACGTACATACCTAAATACTAAATAATTTTAATAGTAAAATCTAAATCGGTACAAAAGTTAATTGCACGGGTTCAATGGGTAATTTGATTTAGTGTAGACTTAGTTTTAACTATGAATACGCCCCTGAGTAATATAATCTCTGAATATTTTGAAACCAAAATATCTGTGGTGTTGTTGTAGCTCATGATGGAAGGAATACTGAGATGGCGCCTGTCGTTGTCCCGTTACGCTCTCAGCGAATTTGACAACAAGTGATTTTAGCTCCAGTATGGCCAGATTACTATTTTCGTAACTTGATTTAGCTTTGTTTTGTTATTTAGTCTCGGAGTTTTAGTTCTTTCTTCATGACATGGCATTGCTCGCGATTGCAGGTGTTGTTGGTGTTCTTCTGCTTTCGGCAGTCAAATCTCTCTCTCGCTACTGCAGTGTTGCCTAGCTTTGGATATGGGTAAAAATGCACTAAAATGCCCAAATAAAACACCAAATTTTTATTGAATCATTTAATGAACTTTGTATTGGTGACAAATTGTCTTTAAAATATCCGTTTTTTTAATAAATGTGTTATGCTTATGTATAATTTAATGTATGAGTTTTTTTGTTAAGCGAGTCTATTTTGTTAAGGGAACGACTTATTTGCTATATTTGAGGTTAGGGGGCGTCCATAAATTACGTGAGATGTTTAAGGGGGGAGGGGGTCGAGTCAAAAAAAATTTAAAAAAACACCTCACGTAATTTATGGACGCCCCCTTATGTAACTATATAAGATACTCCTTTTTTAAAAACGTCAGTATGGTGTCTTTAGTATTTTCTGGTATTTTGTGGCTTATTTTTACAATGAATATAACTCTTAATGTCCTATGTCTCACTAAGGATTGATGGCCAGAAGAAACGATTACACCTCTATGGTTTTAATCCGCATTCAGTAAATTCAAACGCCTTTTAAAATGTGTAAAAAGTGTTCAATCTAAAGAAGAGTTGAGAGAGGGTCATTTAATATTCTTGCAAAACCTTAAAAGGAGCAAAAAATTAAATTCTCACTTTCAAAATATCAAATTTTATAAGAACCAACTAATTTTCATTAGCACTAAAATCTTCTCTGAGTGGCCGTTTTTAACCTTTTATTGTATAATAATACAGTTTCTTTTTTAACTTTAAGTTTCGGTAGCTTTAAACTTTAAATTAAAAAAAAGAAATAAACACGAAATTTCAAAATTTTCGCAAAATTTTTTGCGTGACGTCACGTACTCTCTGATGGGCGCAATCTTCTTTCTATCATTCTTGGTTTAATATCCCGCCATCAACAACATTTGGAGGCACTTTTTCAAACGTGATAATTTTGTCACATTATGGTAGCCCCAATGAAAATTTATTTTCTATTTTTTTGAGGACGTTCTCAGAATTACAATTTTATATGAGCAAAATAGCTGATGAAAACCCACATAACAAGGCAAAGAAAGAAATGATTATATAATATATAGTTGGTAATTAACTTAAACAGTTCTCAAAATTCTCAAACAATTCTCTCCAATTAAAGCGAATCCGAAGAGCACAATATTCAATTTCTATTCTTTAGGGATATGTGTAACATTACCTTTGTGTCAGAAGCCCTTGTCCATCCTTGATGGGCGATACGATATAGTTGAGCTCTCGACACGTAGCATCTGACGAGTTCGGTTGCTTTCGAACTAATTAAGAGCACTTTGTGTTCAATACTGTGTCCTCAGCACATACAAATTAGTTGCTCGTCGATTTAAGTACCACGTATTCGTATGAATGCACGCCTAATTTAACTTACTACCTTCTCTCTCTTTTTTCAACGCATTGCACACAAGAACTTCTAACTCATATTGTTTGTTGGCCCTTCTGGCAGCATATTAATACAGCTCTGGTAATGACTGCGCTGTTATTGGCGGAGTCTGGAGACTTATTGACTTCAAAATGTTGCACCATTTCCCAATAAATCCTATTTCCCTTACTTTTTTGTTCACTTTAAATAATTCAATAACTCGTTTTAATTATTTTTATTTATTTCATGTCTACCCCTCGACAGAATAAAGCGTTCGTATAAATTTGTAACGAAGAACTTAACCCTCCGAAGTTCGGCGCCTTATGATGCGGTAAGTGCATCATAAGGGTCTGCCCAGACCCATACAAATAATGTAAGAAATACGGTTTTAAAAATAATTTTATTTATTTATTTGAACGGATTAGTATTAATTACGAAGAGCAATTGGGTTTACAACTATATAGTTGAATGGAATGTTCATTAAGACATATGGGACGATTACATTTGCTGCAGTTATAATGAGTTTTACGTCGCTTTTTCGAAGAAGAAGCAGCACAATGGTAGCACGATGACCGTGTTGAAGCAACTTGAGCATATGATTGTTGCTGTGCTGCATCTGATGTGGATGGACAAGATTCCGGTACCTAAAAGTAGCGAAATAATTTATTTTAAATTAGTAAATATGAATACATGCATACACATATCTTTATACGCGGAGATATATGTAGGTGTGTACATAATTCATACTCACCTTGGTATTGAAAAGATTTATTGCTTGTCTTATATGAGCAAACCTCCATACTAATGGGTTAGTCGCCCGTTTCGTCATATGTGGGATAACTAGCTGCCGTGCCAATTCAATGATAAATGAGCGCCTCTTATCACTCTGCTTTGCCGGATTCAGCTCGTCATAGATGATGAATGGGGCCAAACCGGCAATATCAAGCATATTATAAAACATTGCCAGTGACCAACGGTTTGTCGAGCGTTTGCACGAATAGCCAGTCAACATTTGATCCATTGTATCTACCCCCGCTTTAAATGTATTGTAGTCCAAAATTTGATCTGGCTTGAATCCTTTCAACGGATCGGTGCTTTGACGATAATGAGCAGTGGATAACATAATTACTGGCTTTTTCGGCTTTGCCATATACGAGCACAGAGCGATATTATTTTTGTGATAACAAAATAAAGTGCTTTTAACATCACGCTTCGGGTTAAGCAATTCATGCGGAATGAAGGTCTTATTTTTTCTTACGGTACCGACGAAAGCCACTCTACGATCCATCAACATTTCTGCCAAGTTGTATCTGGAAAAAAAATTGTCAGCATAAACAGTCCTACCGCTGTCCATATAATTTTCCATCAATTTCATGACGACCCGTTCACTTTGATTCGTTTCTCGCTGGCCACCTGGTGGTTTTCCGGTATAAATTATACCTTTCAAAGGGTAGTTTGAAACAGAGTCACAAATCCACCACACTTTCATGCCATATTTTGCCGGCTTACTCGGAATATATTGGCATGAGCCATACATCGTCCAGGGCAGCAGATTTGCTTTGCTTCAACCTCTCAGCACGAGTACCACTGTTATCGAAACGGATGAAAGTAGTTAAGCTCTTGAACCGATTCAATGACATAGTGACCTTATAAATTGGCATATTGTAACTGGCCCACAATTCTTTCGCTGGCTGAGAATTCGAGTGGAATACACCAGCAATAAGTAGCATCCCAAAAAAAACATACATTTCGTCTTCGTTAGTCATTGCCCAAGAACGCTGTTTATTACTTGGATGCTTTTCATTCCATAGACGAAACGCTTCAACGGCTTTTCTGTTGGTTTCCCGCACAATGATACTTACGATTTCAGGAGACAGCAATAGCTTGAAAAGAGCTTTATGACTCGGTGACGCTCCTCGTAGTGGCCCTTTACAAGTAAAAGTTGTAACATTGTGACAACGAGGCCTTCCAGGTGGTGGAGGATTTGAATTCCACATCTTACCATCTTTCGACCTGTATATAAGGCCCTGGGTAATAGATGTGCTGCATGATTCCATTGTGGTTGAAACCTGAAGGGCGATAGCTTCCCTATACAAATCCTCAATATCATCATGGTTTTCATCCAGAACAGCCTCTAACTCGATTTCCTGTTCTATATCTGATGCTTCACCGAAGTCATCTTCATCTGGAAAATATTCATCATCTTCTACGTCGCCACTTGTTTCAAATGGATCGGACTCCTGTCCCATAATTTCTTCAATTTGTGCCTGAAGTCGCTGACGTTCTTCCGGACTCACATTTGCTGCACTTAGCTTACGAAGCAAACGCGTCATCACATCAACTTCATCCATATTTACTTGTTCCAATTAATTTAAAAAACACTTCCTACTAATTAAAAAACACGTGTTCCCTTTAATTTTCAAATGTCAACTAAAAAATTATATCTACCGCTGCCTCCGCTAACAGTTTAGTTGTTTACACCTAACGGTCAACCAATTTACATGAGAAGCTTATATGGGTCTGCACAGACCCATGTGAGCTTAATTAACGAAATTAGTTTAAAATTATTATTTTTACAACAAATATAGCAAACGTCTTAATTTTGCTACTTCATTGTGTTTAGCACACTACATTTTAGGAAGTCATGGACTAAGAAGCCTCAGATATTAAAAATAAAGGATCTACATACATTTAAAGATCGAATGGGTCTGGCCAGACCCATATGAACATCGGAGGGTTAAATAGCTGTGTTTCATTTGGAATCGATAATACCGAAGTGATATTCCCGTTAATAACATTACAGACGAAAATTAATGGGAGGCAGATTCTTCTGTCACACAATGACTACAGACCCGGCAACTTACGCCGGCTTATGTTATGGGGAGCAGCGTTTGGCCAATACAGTACAATTCCTCTTAACCGGTCACCTCGGGACTGCATACCTGGCCGGTTGCCGTTTTGGCCGGTTAATCCGAAGTGTACTTGTATAATATATTGTATACATACATATAAAAAAATGGAGAAGCATTACAAATACATATTTATGTATTTCATATTTAGATACATATGTTAATGTGTTACATAAATAAAATATAAGTGTAATAATTATTTTTTGAAAAAGTCTGTGATTTTCTCCTGTTTTAAGATTCAGTGAATTTCTGAATGCGACATCCCTCCATTTTCTAATCACCAAAACGGCTAATGCTGTTGACTCATGTTGCTGCTCAATGTATTTCAATGCAATTTCCATCACATTTTTGGCTTCTTCATGAGAAACTGTTTTCTCCTCTTCAACGTCACTACTCTCATCATCTTCCTCTTGTTCTTTGTTTGCTAAATCTATGATTTCGTCATCATTGAAAAATTCATTTTCAAGGTGTTCGTCACAGTTTATCATCCAATTTCCCACATCTTCTGCCTGCAATAATTCGTTACCCGATAACTTTTGAAGGTATTGTAAAGTAGATTTGTTTTCTTCTTCTTCAGTCCCTGCAATATTCGAGATCACAATTAGATTCTCAACATCTGGCCAAAGTTTTCTCCAAGACTTAACAAACGTTGAAGAGGGCATTTCTTGAAATACTGTAGCTAACATATAGATAACGTCCTTGATATTGATCTTTTTGATGACTTTTAAAAGACCTTTGTCTTCACTCTCCGAATGTTGCAGAATTTCAGAAACAAGTTTACGCCTGTTTCGTCTTTTTAACTTTCCATCACTCCTTGGTCCATTGGTTGCACTAAGCTTGTCACATTAGGAGGAAGATAAACTAATTTTATTTCATCTACAGCGCAGTCATGAGGATGGGTTGCAGCATTATCTAGCACAAGAATTGCTTTAATAGGCAAGTTTACACTTTTTAAATGTTTTTTAACTTTTGGGACAAACTCCAAATTAAACCACTCTTTAAACAAGTCTGAATTCATCCACGCTGATTTTTGTGACTTATAATAAACCGGAAGGGAAGATGGATTCAAATTTTTGAATGCCCGTGGTTTAGCAGACTTGCCAATAACGAAAAGAGGAATTTTATGAGTCCCTGCTGCATTCGAACAAACGGCCACTGTAATACGTTCTTTGTTCTTTTTGAAGCCAGAGGCACACTGTTCATGACTGCCTAGAAAAGTTGTTTCTGGTAACATTTTAATGTTTAGCCCGGTCTCGTCCATATTATAGACTTGTTCTGGAGATAATTTCTCTGTTTTAACCATTTCACCAAACTTAGTCTTGAATTCTGTCGCACCAGAAGTATCAGCAGACATTTTTTCTCCACTTACATTTGCGAAATGAATTCCGTGTCGCTTCTTCCATCGATTAAGCCAACCAACTTGCCACAAAGTCACCTCCAATATTAATCTTCTGGTGGATAGCCAAAGCTTTTTCTTTCAAAATTGGGCCGCCAATCGGTGTACCTCTACGACGTTCCTGAAGAAACCAGATTCACAAAGCTTCATCGACGACCTCGCAAATCGGTTTTTTTCTCGTACAACGGCTACCCAGATTTCTATCAGATTCCATTTCCGAGCAAAACTCCTCAATGGAACGCCTATCTCTTCGCCAGTCATTTACATTGCTTTTTCCATTGTCTTTAAACCGCCAGTGTTTCTTTGAATGAAACCGAATATCGCGTATGATTTAGAGACAATCAATTCAGCGTGTTTGGTGAATGGTAACTTGGAATCAAAATGAGCAACCAGATTTTTTATTTTGGGATAAACAAGTATGGACAACAGTGGGTTCCTTGTGGAATGTCCGAAAACGCTCCCACTAAAGTCTTGGATCTAACGTTTACAATTAATTTACGACCACACAAAGTTGACCAGGACTTCCAAAAATTTGTCACTGACCCCACAATGCTTCAGCTTTCACAAAAGTATTGAGTGATCGGCTTTGTCCAACGCTTTTGAAAAGTCCAAACTGAAAATGATTTGATTATGAATTGACTATCTGATTTGTGGATAAGTCACATAATTTTAATTGTGGAAAATAGTTTATTATTTATTATAAAAAAAAATAAAACTAAATCGATTGCCTTTGACATGGAGACAACTGATTTTACGAGAAAAAGTGGTACTATGGGGAAGCTGAAATCCTCCCCTCCCCACTTTTAACTGTGGGTAACCAATCCACTCCAAGTAAATTCCGACTCCAAGTAACTCGAAAACTATAAGTTTCCGGTAACTAAAAGTGGGTATGTTTGGAGAGGGGAGGCCTCCAGATTTACAAAAATACCACTTTTCAAATTAGTTGTCACCAATTCAAATTTTCCCCCACTGAATTATTATTGTATTATTGTTTCAATTTAAATAAATTAATTAAAAGCTTTTGACTATATTTCGAAAAAAGACGCATACAAATTTATACATCAGAGGCACTATAATGCACAAATGGTCAAATGGGAATCCTCTTCCCATCATTATGTCGAAAATAATCGAAACAGGATAAAACCAAACTACCCATTAAATTGCGTTCCAACGATATCAAACTATTTGTCCGCCTTCGTCTAGGGCACACAATCGCCACACATTCATACGTTTTCAATGGTTCCAGCCCTCCATGCTGCCAACACTGTCACTCATCATCTTTAACGGTCTGCCACCTACATTTTGAACAAATCAGGAAAAGTATCTTCAAAACCAAAGACCTTCTACACTGTTAAGAACTACTTCCTCAGAAAATATATATAACAAAAATGTCAAAAAAATGAAAAAATTGATTTGAAGTTTGCTCCTCTAACATAGTTACTATATTTTTACCATAGTCTTAATTAATAAAGTTTTCTAGTCTCCTTTTACATGTAAGACCTTCAAGCTAACTATCTGTTACTTTTACATCAGCGAGCCAAGGGTCCTGGCAGCCAGTGCTCCTTTTTTACGTGTAAGAATAATTGTATTATTATTTCACGTCTGTAAATAAATAAATAAAATGAATAAATATAAAGTTTTATAGCATGTCATTTTTCAACTCGCATGCTAAATATCTAAACGTCAGCAGCGCCACCCCTGCGTGATTTTTGAAATCCGTGATACATTCCACATACCTACCACATGCGACAGCTGATACTATACTTTGACGTTTGGCTCATAGTTGCCAACTTCCTTTCTGAAAATTAAAACGCCAAAATAATTTTTTTATTTATTTATTAAAAGAGTAACAATTATAAATAACTATTCCACTTAAAGAGCTAAAGCACTGGCTACTATGGCCTTCGGCTATAGGGCCAAAATAATTACTTAGTGCCTTATTCGATTTTTTTTCTCTTCTTAATTGCAATCTACATGCGTTTCTCATAGATAGTTAAATCTATATATATAAAAAGAAGTTACATTTCCTTGGTAATCTTATAACTCAAGGACGGGCTCACCTATCCAAACCAAATTTTTAGGCTTTGTTTGGACTATTCAGTAGATGGTTTGTGTTTTAAAATTTTAAGAATCGGATACCATGGTCTCGAGAAATAGGCCAAAACGTGGACCCGGGTAACCCTAGGATGTGTTTGTACAATATGGGTAGCAAATGGGAGCTGTTGATGATTTCTATAGTATAGAGTATTTTTCATACCGTTCCGTGACTAGGGTCTCGAGATATAATCCAAAACGTGGACCCGGGTAACCCTAGGATGTGTTTGTACAATATGGGCAGCAAATGGAAGCTGCTGATGATTCTATAGTATCGAGTATTTTTGATGCCGCTCTGTGACTAGGGTCTCGAGATATCGCCCAATATGTGGACCCCGATAACTTAAGGATGTGTTCGTACAATATGGGTAGCAAATGGGAGCTGTTGATGATTTCTATAGTATAGAGTATTTTTCATACCGTTCCGTGACTAGGGTCTCGAGATATAATCCAAAACGTGGACCCGGGTAACCCTAGGATGCGTTTGTACAATATGGGTAGCAAATGGAAGCTGCTGATGATTCTATAGTATAGAGTATTTTTGATGCCGCTCCGTGACTAGGGTCTCGAGATATCGCCCAAAATGTGGACCCGGGTAACCCTAGGATGTGTTTGTACAATATGGGTAGCAAATGGAAGCTGCTGATGATTCTATAGTATAGAGTATTTTTGATGCCGCTCCGTGACTAGGGTTTCGAGATATCGCCCAAAATGTGGACCCCGATAACTTAAGGATGTGTTCGTACAATATGGGTAGCAAATGGAAGCTGCTGATGAGTCTATAGTATCGAGTATTTTTGATGCCGCTCCGTGACTAGGGTCTCGAGATATCGCCCAAAATGTGGACCCCGATAACTTAAGGATGTGTTCGTACAATATGGGTAGCAAATGGGAGCTGTTGATGATTTCTATAGTATAGAGTATTTTTCATACCGTTCCGTGACTAGGGTCTCGAGATATAATCCAAAACGTGGACCCGGCTAACCCTAGGATGTGTTTGTACAATATGGGTAGCAAATGGAAGCTGTTGATGATTTTATAGTATAGAGTATTTTAGATGCCGCTCCGTGACTAGGGTCTCGAGATATCGCCCAAAATGTGGACCCCGATAACTTAAGGATGTGTTCGTACAATATGGGTAGCAAATGGAAGCTGTTGATGATTTCTATAGTATAGAGTATTTTTCATACCGTTCCGTGACTAGAGTCTCGAGATATAATCCAAAACGTGGACCCGGGTAACCCTAGGATGTGTTTGTACAATATGGGTAGCAAATGGAAGCTGCTGATGATTCTATAGTATAGAGTATTTTTAATGCCCCTCCGTAAATAGGGTCTCGAGATATAGACCAAAACGTGGACCTGGATAACCCTAGGATGTGTTTGAATCACATGAGTATCCATTTCGGCAAAAATGTAAAGCACTTATGGATTTAATTGTGAAATTATATGTATTTGGGGAGTTGCGTTGCCATATGTACTCCATCGAATGGCAGAAAAGGGGATTGCCGCACGCACATATACTAATTTGGCTGGTACATAAAATAACTCCGAATCAAATCGATAGCCTTATATCAGCTGAAATTCCTAACCACACTGCTGATCCTGGGTTATTTCAAGTTGTCGTTATATATTACATTTCCTTGGTAATCTTATAACTCAAGAACCGCCGAACCGATTGACACAACAATTTTAGAGTTCTTTTCTATCTTTAAGGAGGTGGTTTGTGTGAAGTTTGATTGAAATCGGTGCAGCGGTTCCTGAGTTATGATATTTTATGTGAGTAATGGTTTCCTCTCATACGAAATGTCTGTATGGGAAAAACAATAACAAATACACAGCCGCTTATGAGCGTTTCTGTTGTACTGTTGTGGTTGTGAGTGTATTATGTTAATATTAATTTTGGGCGAAAATATAATAAAAACTGGAGCATTCAAGGAACTGGAAAAACATTTTTAACATTATTTATTTTAGCATAATTTATTTAGCGTAAAAAATTGAAATGGAAATTAAAGAATCAAAGTTTAATTACAAGTTTTTATCGGCTCTTTTAAAGTTTTCTTTATAAAACTCGTAAAATGTTTAAACAGTTGAATTAGTTGATTTTTTTCATTCAACATACTTTCTAAAGATGTCACAATAGCTTGTAAAATACTTTTAGAAAACTTCTTTTATTTATTTAGCATGGCAAAGCACATCTTTCAAGTTTTGATGCTTTTTGAATTTCGACAGTTGGCAACACTGGTTTGGATGGCATTTAACAACAATACGATTTAGAGCTGGCAGTAGCCTTATAGCATGGAGACGCATTAAGCAAATTTATCAAAATACTGTTTAGTTTAATAAAATAACTGTTTAAGGTCATAGTTGTAATATTTTTGCTCGCAAAGGGGAATAGTTCCCAACCCCGCTAACAAAATGCCTGTTAAAAACGAAGGGGAGGTGACAGATGCCGAGGAGGTGTCGGGAGCTGAATCAGATCACTCGAACTCTAGTCAGGGCCGCGAATCAACAGATGATGAACCCAACGAAATAGAGTCGGATGATGCCTCAGAGATGGATGCCATAGAAATGGAGAGGAGGCGGGCTGAGCACGTCGAAGATTTAGGTATGTTCCATTTGATTGTTGTTAGGTATATACCCGGTAGTCTTGCAGTGTAATGTAACCAGATGTTGTACCTTTGTAGCTAGCCTCGAGTTGCAATTTGAACAATTACGCGAGCAGTACTACCAAGAACGTAGCAAACTAATCGAACGACAAATCGCAGACGTACGAAATGAACGATCCGACGAGTACTTAATTCCCCTGAAGGAGCTGGACAAAGCCTTCCGCAACCGGATAGAAGTGGCAGAAAAACTGCGTCAATTTCGATTAGAAAATATTGACCATAAGCATCAATCTGAAGAACAAGCAGCAATGCAAAACTTGGAGGTAAATAATTGGGCTTATTATTTTAACATTTTGAGTATCAAAATATGCTAGCGAATTCAGAATAACTGTTCCAAAATACAGTTGACCTGTTGAACTTACGTGATATTCGTGAAATTATGTATTAAGATCGACATTATTTGCTTTAATGCAACTTCGCTGAAACGACATAGGTGCGCGCGTATATTTCGACGTGACCAGACCCTGTTTGCTTTACAGGCCTATACAGTTATATGACCTAGAAAATGTTCCAATCGGTTCGTGTAAATTACTTAGTCTAGAATTCTTAAAAAATTGCAGAAATTTTGTTCCAACATATTTTGATGGAAAAATTTGTATCAAATATAATTTTTCATTTCAGAGCGAAAAACAACTCCTTCGGGATCAGTTAGATGAAGACATTGTAGACAAGATAAGACGTCTGGAAGAAGACCGGAACAATGTCGACATATCTTGGACGGACTGGGCTGTTGACAAACGTGCAAGTAAAGTTCGTGGGCCTGGTAGAAAAAAACCGGTCACAGTTACCGGTCCTTACATTGTATATATGCTACGGGAAGAAGAAATCATGGAGGACTGGACCATAATCCGAAAATCCCTCAATCGGTCAACACATACAGGTACTGCTGCGCCCATATGATAATTTAAAAAAACGCACTGATACACTATATATAGTAGTTTAATTTTTCTGTTTCCAATACGTTTTCATCAAAGTGAATTGTTGTAGTTCATCCAGAAAGCCATGTCAAAGTTGTATGGCGTGTTGAAATTACTCAGGGCATAATAATTAAACTAGTATAATCGAAGAAATATCGATGCTCTTTACTATTTTAGTTATCCTGAATTAATGCTTAGTGTATAAGTGAAATTCTAATTTAAGTACTAACATATTATAGAAAATGAATGATAAATTAAAGACAGTAAAGGCATGTGCAACTGCGCTTCTATAGAAACACAATGTTTTATTTAATGTGCAACGCCAGGCACCAAAATAGTTTAGAATCCTTTCTCTTTGAGGTGTTCCCGGATGACGTCAACATAATCGCCATGAAAGTGTATTTGTCCACTCATTTCATTTACTCGACTGGCACACAATTTCCCATTACGCGCTTTCTCCACTACAATACGTAGCTCCTTTTCCAATTCCCATATGTCACCCTGAATGCGTCTTACCACTGTAATCCGTCGCTGACCACGGAAGGTTGTCTGCAGATATACCGGTACCATGTGGTTTTTAGTACGAGCCACAAAATACTTTAGATCTGGCAGTGTAGCAGCGGTTTGTGGCTTCCAGCCGGAGGGGTACTCGGATTTTGCAATAGGTTTTGGAACTGTCTTTGGTGGCAGCAACCGCTCAACATATTTCCATTCGGGTGCATTATGTACAATTTCTATTTCAGGGTACTGCTCGCGGAGACCTACTTCTTGTGAAGATAGGTAGCTAGAGCGTCGAATGGCGTTGGTAGCAGACACAGACTTGAATGGGAAATGGCGCTTAATTATAAAATTGAATATATTAATATAAGAACTTACTTGTATATTGTTGGGGAATCGAATATTCCTGCATAATAGCGATCCAAATTTCTGAATTGAAGCCATAATTTATTATACTCAACACAAGGAGTGACAGATTTACTTTATCTAACAGCTGTTCAAGTAGGTAAGGCAGTGCTCGAACTGACATAACAAGAAAATCAGGCAATGTGCAGTATTGCTATCGCTCAACAGGTGGAGCCCGCGCGACAACAAACACTGCCAATGGCAATATGAGCAGAGAATGTTAATGAGATGAGAAGGCGCAAATGTTACTGTTAACTATTTTTAGTACAGAGATTTGAAAGGTTTGTAGCAAGGGATTTTAGAACAGCGACGACGTATTGCACTTGTTACGTTAAAGCGTAACAACTCAAAATTTCCAAATTTTAGTTTTTTGCAAGAAAACAATGTACAGTGGTCATCTCTACCCACTGTAAAAATCGTTCAGTGGTTTGTCTAGTCTTTCGTTAAAAAAACCGTTATGACTCTCTCTTTGTTTTCAGAATGACTTCTTTTGTCTCAACTAAAGAGTTACATTTTTAGTTGTCTCCAAGTGTTTGAACAAATTTGTGTCACATAAAGTGTAACATTTTGAATTGTGCCTGTTTACAACCAAACGGTTTGTCTAAGTTTGTTTAAGTTACGTGTTATTTTTTCAGTTAAACAGAGACAACTCAAAATAACACCACTAAGTGTATAAAAAAATTTCAGGAAAAGAGTAACAACTCAAAAATTTATTATTTTAGCGCAACTACTAAACAAATAAGAATGAAACAACCGTTATATTGTTTTTAATGATATTTTCGTGCAATTACATATTTTTTTCCTTGTAATATATTATTAATATTTACGGAAACAGTTTTTCGTCTCTACTGAAAATGTTCAGATTTTGAGTTATTACGCTTTAACATAACAAGTGCGATATGCTGAAAACAGTGAAAAACGTAGGCAATCCCTTACCGCAGCCCCTAACGAACACAAAAACTCATTCCCTGAGGACAACTGCGTTCTTTTAATTACATATTTACACAATACATCGGTTTGTGTGTGAATGTGTTTGGTTGTATCTACACAATGTTGCCATTAATATTTTTGCTTACACACTTTTTCACACATCCGCCTTATCAATTACAATTTTTCATTGTTTAATAAACCAAAGCCGAAAACCAACAAAAGCATAAGTTCATTTATCTATATTTAACATTATTCAACAGTATTTTTAAGCTATTTTAACAAAAATTATAATTTTTCTAAGTTTATTTTGTAAATGATTTCGAAATTTACTGGTTGGCAACACTGTGTGGTGAGAGAGCAATCAGCTGACAGGGTATTACGGGAATTTTTAAATATCGTGATATAAAATCTACGATACTACGATACGGAAGGAAGGAATTTTTCATTTACATGGGGTTCTCATTAGTTTGATCGTAACAGCTGACAGGGGACTGCGTTTACGTCGTTCACTGTTTTCAGCAATACACATCCCACTAAATTTTGCCCCGCACAGATATTCAAAACACCACATATCGCTTACCACAACATTTCACAACATTTCACCAGATTTCAACTATTACATTTTTTACTGTTTTCTTAGTTTTGAAATGACAAACGAAAACATAAAATATATGTATTAAACAAAATTCTTTTCGAGTACATTAGAAAACGATAAACTAAATGAAAACATGATAAAAATTTCGCGCAAATTTCGTTCATTCGAAAAACAGGCCCACCACTACTCCCCTCATGAATCTACACCGTTCATAAGACGCGAGAAACCCCTACATTGGGAAAAAAACCGTTTTATATCTTCTGGAAAAGTTAACCGCGCGGAGGTTAAGCCGCGCTCCTTTCAACCAAGTGCTGACGGATGTTTTTGCAATAAGCTGTGTCCAGCGCATTGAAATTGTAGAGCACAAATTCGAGCCTTTTAATACCACTTACAAAATGGGGTTATTTATTAAATATCCTTTTGAAACCTGACACCCTTTTTGGGTGTTTGGCCGAGCTCCTCCTCGTATTTGTGGTGAGCGCCTTGATTTTGTTCCACAAATGGAGAGACCTACAGTTTCAAGCCGACTCCAAACGGGAGATCTTTTTATGAGGAGCTTTTTCATGGCAGAAATACACTCGGAGGTTTGCCATTGCCTACCGAGTGGCGACCGCGAAAAAATGTTTTTCTTAATGTTGGTGTTTTCACCGAGATTCGAACCGACGTTCTCTCTGTGAATTCCGAATGGTAGTCACGCACCAACCCATTCGGCTACGGCGGTATAAGCACAAGTACAAAATACACAAATAAGCAAAAATTAAAAAATTAAGATTTTTTTGAAATTATCAAACATTGAAATGCAAAAATGGTGAAGACGGAAAGCATAGTGTCATCCCTAAATCTATATTATATTCTCTGTATATTCATTTTATATTATTTGTTTTTCATTTATTCTTCATGCTATTTCACACTGTTCATTCTTTGTATGTATTAGTATATGAACTCATTTTATGTATGGAAATGTGCTCGTACAAGCAGCCGTTAAATTGAATTGAATAAAGCTAGTTGTACTGAATCTGCCCGTGGTGATAGAACTCAGAAGTGGGATGCACCTAAACCACTTAACAGTTACATAATTGAAGGAAGTGTTGCAAAAACTGCAATTTAAGACAAGTATCGCGAAAGCCGAATCGATCACCAGATTGCAAGATGTAAATGCGGAAATGCTGATGCCGATATTGACTCCATATTTGCCAACGGGTGCAAGCGTAGCACAGGCAGAAACAGATTGGAAAACTATCAAAGGACGACGTGTTTTCTCTTCTCTCTTGACGAATCGAATCCTTTAGCAAGAAACTGTGTTGCTAACTCTAGAAATTTTAAGTAAAAATGGAACAAAAGTAAAATTTATAATAATAAAATAAATAAAAACATAATCGTTGACATCATTGCTATTTGATTTTTTCATATTCGCTAACATTTGAATTTGTGAATTCGTGAATTTGAGTAAGTATTTTAGTAAATTCGACCTATTTCATAAATAAATTATACTTTTATATTGATTAGGTTATTTCCGTGCTGATTTGACCCTTTTTCCCTCCCAGGGCAGCGCAACCCTTTTGCAAGTGCGTCATGCAGACACAAACACGTAAGTTCAAACCAGTGGCCAATAACTGTAGACTGTGTAACCATTTAACGAGTAGACCTTTTTGTTTACAGCGCCACTCATTCCGTACTTAACAATGTTAGCTTTGTAAGTATTTTGTCTGTTTTCTTTAGCTTAAAAGTTATATATGTTAGTTTTGTTTTATATATTAAATATTTATATATTTTATATATTTGATATTTAATACAAAAAGAACACGTGCCGACGGCCAATTGAAGTTAGTTTTTCGATAAAACTATAGTTTTTTTTTTTTAATTCGTCACAGTAATTAAATTTGCGTAAAAAATCATTGTAGGAAATTAATTTCTCTACAAAAATGTTCTTTTTATCACCATATTTAGAGCTAAAAATTTTGCTCTTCCTAAAATATGAACAATTTTCTAACTTCTGTTCACAAGTATTGATTTAAATACATTAGTTAATGAAGTTATATTTGATATTAGAGTCAAACCACGTCAAGTGGGCCCCGAATTTTCCATCAAATTCCCGATTTTAAAATCAAATGCATTTTTGGATAGAGAATTTGTCACATAATAATTGCTGTGAATAATTTTTTTTATTTCGCTTTTTGTTTATGTTATTAACAATTGAATTTTTTTGCATGATATTCTTGTAAAATCAATATCTCTGAAACTACAACTGATAATTTGATGAAATTTATTTCGGTTACCGAAAAATATTTACTCTACCGATTTAACGTTCAAAGACTTTGTATTTGTTGAAACATTAATTTTTATCAATAATTTTTATGAAAAATCGCAATTATTTTTGCGTTCTTCACGCTCTAAATGGACAATATTACAGTCAGATTAAGCGCACAATGCTCACGTTTAATAATCTGTAAAAAAACTTTGTTCATAAATTGTTAATAAACTGTTCTAATCCTTGTTCGAATAATTTTGGTAATAGGACTATGAATAAGTTCGTGCGGTTTTTTTTCGAAATTTGAAACTTTATTGACGTAAAATGGTTACAAATTTAATATTCAAAATATTGTCCATCGCTTACTACTACTTTTTCCCATCTTTCTGGCAATTCACGGATTCCCTTTGTGAAAAATTCGGTCGGTTTTGCCGCAATCCACGAATCGATCCATTTTTTGACTTCATCGTAATTACGGAAGTGCTGGTCAGCCAGGCCATGTTGCATCGATCGGAAGAGATAGTAATCGGATGGCGCAAGGTCTGGACTATACGGCGGGTGGGGTAGGACATCCCATTTGAGCGTTTCTAAGTATGTTTTGACCACTTGTGCAACATGTGGCCGAGCATTGTCATGTTGCAAAATAACTTTGTCGTGTCTATCGGCGTATTGCGGCCGTTTTTCTCGCAGTGCTCGGCTCAAACGCATCAATTGTCGTCGGTAGACATCCCCCGTAATCGTTTCATTCGGTTTCAGTAGCTCATAATACACAACACCCAGCTGGTCCCACCAGATACACAGCATAACCTTCAGGCCATGAATATTCTGCGCCGACGTCGATGTTGAAGCATGGCCAGGGTATCCATACGTTGCCCGACGTTTTGGATTGTCGTAATGGACCCACTTTTCATCGCCAGTCACAATTCGATGCAAAAAACCCTTTCTTTTGTGCCGTTGAAGCAGTTGTTCGCATGCCATAAAACGGCGTTCAACGTCTCTTGGCTTCAATTCATACGGCACCCAATGGCCTACCTTTCGGATCATTCCCATGGCTTTTAAACGTTTGGAAATGGTTGATTGATCAACTCCCAAAGTTTTTGCAACCTCTTCTTGCGTTTGAGCCGGATCTTGATCGAGCAATTCCTCCAATTCGGTATCCATGAACTTTGGCGGCGCACCCTCGCGTTCTTCGTCTTCCAAGCCAAAATCACCACTTTTAAAGCGTGCAAACCACTTCTGGCACGTTCGCTCAGATAGAGCATGCTCACCATAAACTTCCACCAAGATACGATGACTTTCGGCTGCTTTTTTCTTCATATTAAAATAATGAAGAAGAATTCCCCGCAAAAACACATTATTTGGCACGAAATTCGACATTTTCAAGTGTGGTAAAAATATTGTTGTTTACGCTTCAAATAAAAAACTTATACTGACGTTTGTGCCTTACGACAGTAGCTCTCCAATGAATGTTTGGAAATGTGGATCGATGGAATAATAATCAAGTTACGCCATCTGTTGTAAAACCGCACGAACTTATTCATAGTCCTATTACATCTTTTGCAGCAATAATTAATTTCTTTATTAGAAGTATCGAACAAATTTTGAACCATTTTTTTTCGTTTCTTTATCAACGTCGTCATCAAATAATGCCATTAAACAATTTTCTGGAGCTAGGTACCATAAATGATTCAAAATTTTTTCAAAGCAGCAGAGGACGTTTTTTTGTCAATTAATTGGAAATTGCAATTTAAAATCAACATTGGGAGCTTTGACCGATGATGATGCGATAAACCATATTACGAGTATTACTTTTTTTCGTTTGAATTCAGCTTAAACGTAGATCGTAAAAGAAAATTTTTTAGAGAGTAAATAGCCTTTGCCATTCATCTTGCTTGATGCATAGCTCCAGGAACATGAAACGTAAAATTATCGGATACTACTCCAATGAATATCAATGTCAATTTAGAAATTCTAAATAAACCTATTATGATTCAGAGTTAACTGAGTCTCTACAAACTCACGAATGTCGAGAATATCATTTTGCAACATATTATGGATCGTCGGATCATTTATTCCAGATTCGAATTCTTTCTTGAATCTTACAAACAAAGGTACGTTTGGCCCAGATGAATTGAAAATTTGACAATCGAATACAGCTTTCTTCAATATTACTTCAAATATATGGTGTCGACATGGTAATAGAATGAGATTTCATTCCAATGATTGTTCAATCAACACTGCTGCACCGTTGAATTGTCCCGTGTTTGAAGCTGTCGTATCACAACACAAACCAACTACGAATTCACTAATTCCGCATTCTTGTAAAGCATCGAAAACTGCATCGGCCATCGCACGACAGGTGGAATTTTCGATTTTGGGTATCGATAATATTTTAGTTTCTTTTTCTGCTGAAATTATAATGGGAAGACGCTTTACAAAATGGGATCCCTACAAAATGCTGTATATCAAAAATCTTTCCGTACGAAATACTGTAAATTAACGTAACAAAATTCTGCAGTGACAAAATTCTGTATTTACAGAATTCTGTATTTATAAAATTCTGTAAAAACAAAATTATGTACTGCCTTAAAAAAGTCTGTATTGATAAAATTGTGTATTGACGAAATTCTGTACTGACGAAATTCTGTATTAACAAAATTCTGTATTGAAAAAATTTTGTGTTGACAAAAGTCAACGAAAAAAGGAGTTCTACGCAAAAATACTGTAGATTGCGTAGCCGGAGTCGGACTGATGAGGGTTAATTTTTTGAAGAG
Organism: Anastrepha ludens; assembly: GCF_028408465.1. NCBI lineage: Eukaryota > Metazoa > Arthropoda > Insecta > Diptera > Tephritidae > Anastrepha > Anastrepha ludens. The sequence goes on from NC_071499.1 coordinate 107,628,172, forward strand.
CAACCGAAGGCCACCCACGCGAAAAGAAGTTCTACGCAAAAATACGGTGGATTGCGTAGCCGGAGTCGGACTGATGAGGGTTTTTTTTGAAGCGCGGCCGAAGGCCGCCCACGCGAAAAGAAGTTCTACGCAAAAATACGGTGGATTCTATCGAAACTGAAGAAAAAAAGTGCACACGTTTTTATAAAATTTGTTGAATTTCTTATCATTTACTTACAGCATTTCGTCAATACAGAATTTTGTCAATACAAAATTTCGTCAATACAGAATTTCGTCAATACAGCATTTCGGCAATACAGAATACTTTTTACAGAATTTCGAAATACAGAATTTCGTAAACAGAATTCTATAATACAGAATTCTGAAATACAGAATTTTGTAGACAGCATTTTGTAAACAGAATATTGTATCATACAGCACTACGTACCCAACCCTTACAAAATTTCTACCAGTAATGTCATGTAAATGTTTGCCGTCCCAGTGGATTATTAATCTGCTGAGTTCTGAATTTTTAAACCTCCGCTGAATTTCCGCAGCTCTTCTTTCCCGAAATTTTTCACGCTTATGTTTTATTGAATTTCTATTTACAACATATTGGCTAGCATCCAGATGAACAGCTTGAAGAAAGCTTATCATTAAACCAGTCAAATTACGATCGCTGATTTTATATTTATCCAACATTGTACATAATTTGGGAGTGAAAATATCGATTGTTCCACGGGATTTTTTCAACGGTGGCGATTCATCTAATTCCATTACAAAAATGGGATCTCTCTGAAGACTTCGTTGACTGAAAGAACTTGTTTCTGACGACTCGATTTGTGAACTAGGTTCAGAACTCTCTAAAGTAAAAGTAAAAAAAATTGTATTTTCAAAATATAAACCATAGAGTACAGAAATTATTTCAATATATATATATATATATATACATAATTGGCGCGTACACCCTTTTTGGGTGTTTGGCCGAGCTCCTCCCCATATTTGTGGTGATGGTCTTGATGTTGTTCCACAAATGGAGGGGCCTGCCATTGCCTGCCGAGGTGCGACCGCTATTAGAAAAACGTTTTTCTTAATTTGGTGTTTCACCAAGATTCGAACCTACGTTCTCTCTGTGAATTCCGAATGGTAGTCACGCACCAACCCATTCGGCTACGACGGCCGTTTCTTATTTAGTAAACCAAATATGTCAAAAGCCAGTTGCAAATTAAGCCATAAGACATGGGCAAAAGGAAACATCTGTATGTTTCATGTTATGCAAGACGAAAAAATGGCCCGAGTCCTGCGGTGTTGAATTGGAGCCTGTTTCAAAACTTTGCTCGCTACACTCTACTATTGCTATTGAAAGCATTTGCAATTGGAATTAATTAAATAATAATTCTTCCAAATTCTTCCAAAACCGTGTAAATATTAATATAATTTAATTTAACAGCATGCCTTTTTTTTATAAATGAAGGTTGTGCTCTAGATCATATGAAGATTGTCGAGTAGCATTTGTTGAAGTAGAAGTGGAGAAACTTAAAAAAAACTCGCTGAATATCAGAAGCTCGAAACCAGTGTGCGGTCCATTTTTACAAAATGGCAAGTGCGTAAACTAAGAGATGGAGAAAAAAAAGAGGTTGTCTGTAAAGTCGGTTTACTGACGATAGTTTAACATGACAACGTCATAAGAAAATATTGATGGAATGGTTGCAATTTTCAAAACAAAATTTTAATTTTATTTGTTTGATAGATATTTTGTATGGATATAGAGGAGGAGGTAAATGGAATTGCAATGGGATAGGTCAAGTTACATTTACACAAACGTGAAAAATGAAACGTTGCCGAACCCGGGGGCCGATTGTGCTCTTTGTCGTTCGTTCCGCGCTCTCGCTTGCAGTTCATTCAAGGTAACGACAATGAGCAAGGTAACGACACATTTTTTCGTGCGTGCAGCCGGCTAAATCGAATTATAAGACGTTATCACGTCAAAAACCTTCACTGGACTTGGAACGACATTTCTTACGCTATTGCTCTACACGCAGCCGGACCAAGAGCATATGTGCACTATTACAAGAACCGACCATTTGAAGATGGCTACCGAAGGTAAAGGTAGACGATAAAGTCTTCAACTTTTCCTGAAACACAATGCGGAGAGCAAAAGAAGCACTTGTTGAGGATAGTCTGTGCATAATTTGTTTCGACGAAATGAAAGTCGAAGCTATATACGAATACGATCCGGTGAACGATACCATTCGCAGCGCGTGTAACTACGTTCAAGTTGTGATCGCACGTGGACTTAAATCCTCTTGGAAGCAACCAGTACGACTGCTCAATTACAAAGTGCATCTTGGAGAATTTAATATAAACAATTCACGAGTCTGGGTTCACTGTCGTAGGTATGGTGTCAGATATGGGTGCAAGTAACCAATCGTTACTGAAAGAGTTGAATGTGACGTGGTATGCGAGAGTTCATCAATATTTATTATAATGCTCTATAGTTATTGTACTTTATATCTCTTATTGAGAGCAAACGTGGTTTTCAAATATAGCAACCGGCGGTAAAATTTTCGTGTTTGTGGACATGCCACATTTACTTAAGCTGATTCGAAATCACTTCCTTGACACTGGATATAGTTATAAAGATAAATTTCTGAACAATAGCACAGTTGCTCACATTAACATCAGCTTCAAACGCTTCAATAGTCTATAAAATATCGGAGGAGCTTCTCAGGTGCGCCGTGCTAGTCGTCAGAAGGTCAAGTTGGCTGCTAAATTCTTTTCGAATAGTACTGCAAGTGCAATCAGGAGTTGTTGTGCATGAGGGCATGCTATTTACAATGCGATTGAAACAGTCGAGTTCATACCTGTTGTGAACGACTGGTTCGACATATTCAACACCAAATTCACAAAATCGCAAATCGGCAACGAATGGCACGGTCCAGATCAAATCGACCAAGAGACATCAATTTGAACAGAGCTGCTTTTGCATACAATCACACAGTTAACTACAGTGACCATAACTTTGTTCGAATTGGCCCAATGAATCAAATGTGTCAACATTGCCATGCTAAGAAATTTAAAAACGAAACTGTTGGAATGTGTTGTTTGAGCGGCATAGTAAAATTGCGAGCGTTAAATGTACCACCTGAGCCATTGTTTACATTATTATCCGGAAAAACAGCACAATCACAACATTTCCTGAAAAAAATTAGGAACTATAATACATGTTACCATATGACTTCATTGGCTGCAACGAAGATTATTAGAGATAATTTTATGCCAACTTTTAAGGTAAATTCATCATTTGATATCAATGACTTTTTGAGCAATGACAATCATTTTGATGACTTTTTACCAAACAGATACAAGACCAAGTTTACCATAAAATTGGCACTCTAATACCATTCAATGATGATAAATGTCAATTTTTCCAAATATATTTTATGGGTGGTGATACTGCTGGGCACCTAATATCTGTAGCTGTCGAAAGAAGTTTGGATCGGAATTTGGTTAGGGAGTTAGAACTGACGTTGCACCAAAATAAGGCATTAATTCAATTATTTACGACTGCAATCGAAAGTATGTCTAGCGACAATCATATAATAAAAATTCAAGCGGACAAAACAACTACAGGTCAACATCAAAGAAGATATAATGCACCTACCATCGATGAAATAGCTGTAATCATTGTTGGCGATCGGACTCAACCTCGTGATATCATTCTTCATCGAAGAAACCATCAATTGCAATCAGTTTCTGAAACCCATAGATCGTATGATGCTTTACAATACCCATTAATGTTCCCATATGGTGATGACGGTTATCATTTCAACTACAGAATGTTAAATCCATCAACTGGCGAGCGATTTTAATATTTTTTTATTGACTTTAGCTAATATACATATTTCGTTCGTTTAACAGGTCAAGAAACAACTAAAAAGTCAGCGCAATGAGTTTTTATTCATATCGTTTAATGGTCCGTGACGACGATGAGAATACGATTTTGAAATGTCGACAACTATTACATCAGTAGGTACTTGGTAGACATGTACGCCAAAATCGAAACAGAACGATTAAGTTATTTGAGATTCAATCAAAGTAAATTGCGTTCTGAAGAATACATTCATCTGCGTGATGCCATTCAAAATGATGGTAGCGCTAAAAACGTTGGACAAGCGGTTATATTACCTTCGTCTTATATAGGTTGCCCGAGACACATGCATGAATATGCACAAGATGGAATGACATACATATGTGCAAACTTTAGGAATATGCGGAGTGAATTTAGAAGAACCAGTATTCACCCATGGTCAACTAAGTTCAAGCAAATGAACCATTTTTAAATACTGAACAAAAGCGTGTATACGATACAATCATGCGTGCCGTTAACACTGGAAGTGGAATCGCTTGAATAAAGAATAAAGAAATAAATAATATGAAAACCATATCTTTTCTGTTCTAAACCATATCTATTCTATTTTAGTGTGCCCAGCGAAGCGGGCCGGGTTTGTTAGTTTACTTATATACTTACATATGAAATAGATTTACATTGTCCATGAACAATGAATTTCATTGAAATAATTATTTTAAATTATGTTTTAAGCCGTTCGCAATTTGTTTCAAAAATACATTTTTGCTACAATTTTTACCTTTTGTAAGGGAATGTCAAAATTCGAATGGCACAAGTGAGCAAACACTTTATTATTGAATCATATTTACAAATGTTCATTCTTCGCCTGCTTAGTTTTTAAAAATTTTTTAAATTTGAATTTCGAAAAAAAGGCGCCGTGTACTATGATTGCACAGCAGAAATTTAAATTTTTGTGTTTCATAGTATATTCAAACTATCACTTCATTACAATAAAACGCCTAGATTTTTATTAGGTTTCACTACTTTTATTCCATGATTCAATTATAGAAGGTTAGGTAAGTAGTGGCAAGGGCGCTTTGACACTCCCGCATTTTAGGGCTGCATTTACGAAGGATGGAGAAAGTGTGAAAAATGTTTTCCCCTTCTTGCCTAAACGTAGTAAAAAAGTAGGTAAAGTAGCTAATTAGTCCTGTAAATAGAGAAAAACTAAGAATATTGGGTATTTAAACTATATTAAAACAAAACAATAAAACAATTGTTGTTTTCTTTTAAAGCAAATTTAATATTTATTTTGAATATTTTCGATGTTTATCTAACAACACAAGAGCACGCAGAACTATGTTTTGTTACTTAAGTATGTGTTTTAAGTTAGTACGTAGTTTTAAAACAAACATTAGTATATTTTTTATTACAAGTTTAGCAGTTTATAGTTTAAAGTTTGGCCCTAGTATTAGTAAGTGTTGGGAAAATGTATTCATATGGTGTAAAACAAATATTTCATATCGCACCCTAAATACAAAAGGGGCACAACTCAAAATTTTCCACACTCGAGCTTGACTTGTTTACAGTAGCACAGAAAACAAACTATGTGACATATCACGCTGAAATTTGCCATGTAAGCTAATAACAGTCCTACCAAAAAACAAAAAATTTATGTTTGCCATATGTCATCCGCGAACCGTTTTATTGATAACGTCTCGTTCATATTTGAGCTTCTGCTCATTTTGAGTTGTGACCCTTTTGTATTTAGGGTGCGATATATTGCTGATATAATTCATAAATTTACGTTAATCAAATGCAATGAGAAAAATTGCGGAAAGTGGCTCGTATGGGTGTTGGAACGCTGCTCTGATTCGAGCAGATATAGGGACGTTGAACTTGCGCAGAAACCGAAAACCTGTAAACCAGAAGTCTTAAAAATTGTTAACTTCTAATACATATGTATATAACAACGACTTACGTCCCTTGTAGACGGAAAGTGCGAAGATTTGATCGTAGATCTATATTACGTACAGCGTACTGTTCTAGACCCGGTATGGTATCGGCGGAGACAGCCAGTTCGGAAACCAAGTCGATTTCAGTGGCACCAGCACCAGACACATAACGACCGTCACCATCACCAAAGCACGCTCAATATCGTCCATGAAATTGTCCGAAGAACCACATACATATGACAATGCTAGTAAACAAAATACGCTTTTGTGTAGGTTTGCGAGTATATTTTTTACGCCTTCTCCCAAATGTATAACAAATTTCGTTGGTTGCGAATTATTAAAAAGAATACGACGCACAGAAGTCATCTATACGAACCTAAATGTACATTTCATAACTGTTTTCACACACTTTTATTCCTGAAATAAATACTGATTTTTAGCATCTTTTATATGTTATATTTTGCACTGCTATTCACCTGCGCTCCTATTTTCTTAATGATTTGTTAAGTTTTTTTATTCTTTGGTACATACGCATTTTGAAAAAAAGTTTTTTTATGTCCATGCTGGCACTTATGTGTGAAGACAGTTTTAAAAGTTTCTCCAAATAATTTGGAATATTTGAAATTTGGTCGCCATTCAAGTTACGAAATACAGATTCCATCTGTTTTATCAAATTTAGGAAATTTGTTGTTGGCTTTGTTAAAGCACCCCTCGATAATTCGTCGATCCATGTAAACGTAGGCTCATTGGAAACATATTCTGTTAAGCCTAGTTTACGTACGATATAGCCTGCTATATATTCTAAGGCGTCTTCGTGCAAGCCATTAAAATTTTCTTCTTGTCCTACTTCATTAGGAAATGCCAGCTCAGTGGAAAACAAAAATTCCTCAGAAACCACCTCATCATCACTCAGGAAAGTCTTTAAGCGTTCCGTTGAAACGTCATTGAGGCGAAGCCACTCGAACATACCCCCTTTCGCTCACATCGCTCCAAAAAAGTGCTCAATTATATCTTGATTTAATCGGTATGTCAAGATGTACTCCACGCCATACCTTTCCTGAACATAGCGATGTAAACCTTTGAGCGAATTATTGCTCATCAGGATTCCCTTTTGAAAGGGTAAAAGTGATTGGCGTCCAAAGGCCCTTGTATTTCTCATACACACGTCAACTTTGTCGATGAATTCGTTTTGATTTAACAAATCCATCCCAAAAGGTTTTTTCGTTGGCACTGACTGAATTGTTGAAAATTTCGAATTAAAAATATCGAACCAGTCGTTGACAAATTCCACAAACTCCGCTGTTTCTACAGCGTTATACATTTCATGACCTAGCGAATAAACCCGTCGTATTGCGCTTGAAGTGCTGTGTGAGAACAATTGGGCAGCCAATTTCACCTTTTGACGCCCAGCATGATGAACTGTGAGATGTTCCTCACTAAGTTTGTGAGTTATGGAAGCGTCTGACACCGACGTTAAGGTGAGCAACTGAGCAATGGTTCTTGAAGTCAGCAGTTTACCTTTATACATATGTATGTATATCCAGTGTCGAGGAAGTGATTTCGAAGCAGTTTAAGTAAGTGCGGAACGTCCGCAAACACAAATATTTTCCCATCCACTACTGGATTTGAAAACCACGTTTGCTCTAAGAAAAAATATATGGTTACAAAACGATATGACAAATTTTCAAAACAGGTTCGCATACCATTCGATAATTTTAACTCCTTCCACAAGGACTGATTTCCTGCTCCCATATCTGACAAAATACCGACCACTGTAAGCCCGGATTCCTGAATTTTAATAATGAGGTTGTCCCAAATTGCCTTCGTCATTTTGCAGTCGTACGCACAGAAAACCGGCTGCTTCCATGAAGACTTAAGTACACGTACAATGGCTAATTGCACGTAGTTGCCTGGTTTGCGAATAGTGTCGCTTGACTGGTCGTATTCATAAACGGATTGCACTTTCATTTCGTCGAAGCACATTATGCAGAGTCTATCTGCGACGGGTATGCCACTCGCGGCTCGCATGACATTCTCAGTACTCCATCATCAATCTTCAACTTTTGCAACCATTTTCGAATCGTGGATTCGCAAGGGTACGGAAAACCATTTTTACACAAGTGGACATAGACCCTTGGCCCAGGTGCGTGAAGAGCAATCGCGGAGGAAATGTCTTGCCATGACCAGTGGACGCTCTTTTGCGGATCTACAATTTTTCGGGTTTGTCCCTCCGTAAAAATTAATGATAAGTTCGTTTTAAGTTTTTCGAACTCTTTGATTCGCGTTCGCGATTCTTCAATTTTCATTTGAAGATCTGCCACACGACAATCTTCATAAGACCTAAAGCAAAAGATTAGCTTCAAGAGGTTTTTATTATATAATTAATATTTACTCGGCTTGGGTCGAGGCATCGACAAATTTGGAAGCAGTTACTTGAGTTTCATCCCATTCAGATAGGGTTTCCTCTGCTATCGGTAACGCATCTCCTGACAACCTAACCCTTTTTGCGTCTGAACCAGATGTATAGTCCATAGATGAAAAATGCAAAGAGCAAATTTTCGAATATGGGTTTAAATCGACGCCGCACGATTTCGACCATATTTTTCTTTTTATTACGTTCGTTGGAACGTGGAACATCTTGATAGCTTCTTGAGTCCATGTTTTATGACACAAGGCGCAACTTGCTTTTGGCATAGCCTTATTTAAATATTTCAACAAAAAGTTAAAATCGTTGCAATTAATATTTTTAATTAAATGATGTAAGAAAAAATATTTATAATGCGCATCGAGTTTTCTATTTTATTTCATGTTTTATTAGTATTTCTATACTGACTACAAAATCTTAATGCATCATCTTATTTAAATATTTTTAATTGAATGTGTTTTTGCGCGAATTATTAACAAAAACTACATATAATAAAGGGTTTTCCTCTTTAATAAACATCCAATCATTTACATTAAAAAATATCATTTTTATTTGAATATCAAAATAACACCTCTTCAAATCAAAGAAATCTTCAAATCAAAAGTATTAGAAATAGATAACTTGCAAATACAATTTATAAATTACTTATATTTACAGGAAAACGATGCTGGAATTCTATATTTGTTATTTTGAAATACTGCACTTGCGCGTATATGAACACCTGCAAATAAAAGCTTTTAAAAACAATTTATTTACGATTTACGAATTTACTTTCTTGAATGTTTCCAATTAAATAAACGGTTTTTAACGAATATGAATAAAGCAACGTGTCAAAAATGGAAACAGTGTTGCCGACCAAATAATTTGCACCAAAAGTTTAGTTTTTACTACAATTCAAAAATTTTTTTGTGAAATATGTACTTTTTTTTGTAAAGAAGCAACACGTTTTCAAATAAGGGAGCCGATATGCCAAGAGGGAGCGAGAAAGCTGCTAACCTTCTATAATTGAATCATGCTTTTATTCAAAATACGACTCCTAACAATTATGCGTGAAAAATTACGTAATTTAAAATTCGCCAAACAGTCGATTTATGAATGCCTAACTGTTGGGAACGTCGAAATATCGATGTTGAAGGTTCTTCAGCAATACGTTGATTTACAGCAGCAATATTCTCAACGTTCAGTTTTTGGTCTGCCAGTCTTTTGTCCATCCTCAATAGAACCATTTTCTTGAACTTTTTTCATCAACCTTTGAATTGTCGATTCATACGGATGATTATTTCTACATAGGGTAAAAGTAGTGAAGTCTTGATGAAAAAAATTCAGAAGGTGTGTCCAATATAGGACCGTTAATCAGCTCTCAGCGAATTTGAAGGAATCAGTTGATTGGCGGAGGTAGCTGGGGTCATGATAGTTATTTGTTTACGAAAAAACTGAGATTGTGTTGGTGATACGAGTATACGCAATCATCACTCTGTTGCCGTCGGATCAATGACTGATTGGGCAATTGTGTGAAGCGGGCAGAATTTTGAATGACTTCGGCTGTCACGTCACTGGGAACTCGGCCCGCTCATTTCACACACTTGTCCAATCAGTCGTTGTTCAGATGGCAACGAGGCGACATGAGTGTAGGCTGTATTGATGTTTTTTTTTGGATATTACTAAAACAATTTACCATTGTGACCGCAGTTACGTCAGTCTATTAGAGAGATCAGGATAACGGTCTGTTATTCGCCACACCTTCTCATGGTGAAAAGATTTTTAAAGGTGTACTAACTAGCAGACCGCTATTCGGGTCTGAGCGAATTTGACAGATATGCCGACGACATTCGCTTTGTGTTTCACTAAGCTAAAGCTAAATTTTATGAAACACAAAACGAATGGCGTAGAATCCAAAGTTCCCATAAACACATTTTTTTTTTCACCATACATAACGAGCAAACCTGGTATCTATCACCCTCGACACCTTTTCAATTCTTTTCTCCACGGAAGTCATTCGTGGTAAGCTATCATTCTTGTAGTGACGGAATTGTCGGTGAGCTATACAATTTGGGATACATTTGTATGTAATACGGAGAACTGTTGCTCGGACTTTATTGTAATACTTACTAATTGTTAACGTTTTTGTTTTTTTTGGGATCTCTTACTTATTACCTATTATATTTGAAAAATCACCAAAGCTTTTGCCATGGAACAGGGAGTAGCAAAGCTATCGCTGAAACTATTTCATCTGGCCAGGCTACAGACTTAGTCAATCGGAGGGTAATTATTGAAATTGTAAAGTGCAATTTTTATCACTAACCTTTAAATATGTTCACTGTAATAGTATACATAAACCGTTGGACGACGGCAGACGACAGGCAATACCTGTCAAACATTAAAGTACGCACATTCTTATGAATTCAATTATTTTGACGGCACGTCTTCAAGCTACAAAACTGCAAATTGTGATTGTTGCCAAATTAAAGATCAAAGCAGAGGTGTCAAACCATAACGCCATAACCTTAACCGTAGTATTAACCATACCGTTATTTACTGCCATCAATTATTGGAGCTTTATGAGGAGCTTTTTCATGTCAGAAATACACTCGGGGGTTTGCTTTTGCCTGCCGAGGGGCGACCGCTATTAGAAACAACTTTTTCTTCATTTTGGTGTTTCTCCGAGATTCGAAACTACGTTCTCTCTGCACTCCGAATGGTAGTCACACACCAACCCATTCGGCTACGGCAGGCGCCAAATGTAGATAATAGTGCCCGTTAATTCTAAACATATAAATATATACCTATATTGGCCCCTATTATGAGTTGGATGCGATCTTCGATATTCGTTGGTTGTCGAAGATCGAAAATCGAATGCCAATTTGGTATTATGAGCGGTGCAACCCTATCGAAATTTTCGTTGTTTACCGAATTTAGAGTCGAATGCAATTTTGCTTTCGATTGTGTAGCGTATTGTGGGAAAACTTGTTAAAGTGTAAGTTGTTTGCGATTATTTATGGTTTTATAGTAACCAAATAATAAATATATACTAATTTTGATAATTTTATGCAGGTCGAAAGGCGTGAGTACCAAACAGCAATTAGAAAGGCTGGCTGCATTAATGGAAGAGAATCCACAATTCGCAAAAGGGATTTGCACCAAAGTTCAAGCAGCAAAAAAATGGGAGGAATTTACAACGGAGCTGAATTGCTTGGGACCACCAGTTAGAACGGCAGCAAAATGGATTAAGGTTAATAATGTTTTTTTTTTTTTTTGTGATGTTTATAGAAATATATTTTTATTTTCCCTTGGCAGGTATGGACTGAAATACGTAGAGGAACTGAAATACATATTTTTTTTCGAATGACGAATAATTGAATAAAGAAAAATTATAACAAAAATAAAACACAAACTGTGGCGTAAAGGTTTCTATTTAATACTTTTTAGATTTTTCTATAATATTCTAAGAATTTAATTTCTTATGTTGTAATACAAATACTGAACTTCTTTCCTGGGTGCGACAATTTTAACATGCGCGCCATCAACACAGCCAATTATTCCTGGAAACCGGTATTTGCTATAAAAATGTGCTTTTCTTTGTTGCCGATCAGCCTCTGTACTACTAAATTGTATCCATCTTTGGCAAATATAATTTTCCAGGACATCTATTACTTCCGATAGCACAACAGACACTGTAGGTTGAACAAGTCCTAGCATTCCTTCATTACCAATGCTCAATTGGTACGATCCCTGAGCATAAAGTCGCAGAACTGTGGCTAGCTTTAAAATATTTGGAATGGATTTGCCTCGGGTGCACTGCTGCAACTGGTTTTCTGTACTGGACAGTAGGTTCATAAGCGCCTCTTTAGATAATCTAAAGTTCTTTAAAAATCTGTAAAGAAATTTCTGTAATATTAAGTACGTCAACACATTTTGAAAATTCTAAACTTACTCAGTGGAAGCCATTTCTAGGGGGTTGGATGCGCCCCTCTACTGTTTTCAACTTCTAGCTAGTTCCACTAATCTTTCATCGTCCGATGAATCGTCGAACCACAACTCCGTTGTACTCATTTTCACAAAAAATACATTTTTTAACTTTTTAAAATGTAGTTAGCAAAGAATTTCAACAAATTTTGATTTGCTGTATCAGCTGAGAAAAAATTATCTATTGTAAATGCGTCGAGCGATCGAAATTCACAATAGTCCTATTCTTCAACGAATGAGCACCATAATACCAAATGAAAATTCGTTCGATCAGCACTTTCGTCTACAGTCGAGGATCGAATGTTGCTCATAATAAGGGCCATTATTTCCTTTTTAGTAATAAACAATTTTACTTGAAGCAATTTTCTCTTTTTTGGAAAGAAATTTCGTTATGTGGCATGCGATAAGAAGTTCCTGCTCGTTCGTACCATATTTAATTTCTTCTTATCCAAACACAAATGATAGCCAAATAAATTTCAAATGAAGAAAAACGCATTTGTTTTGCTTGTCGCTTTCAAAATATTTATGAAGCTGACTTTACGACGACACTCGCAGACAAGAAAAATTCGGCTGTCGCTACGCCGTGAAGTGCCGTGGTCCATGATTCAATTATAGAAGGTTAGGTAAGTAAGCAGCTTTCCCGCTCCCTCTTGACAAATCGGCTCCCTTGTTCGAAAACGTGTTGTTTCTTTACAAAAAAAGTATATGTTTCATAAAAAAAGTTTTGAATTGCAGTAAAACCTAAACTTTTGGTACAAATTATTTGGTCGGCAACTCTGTTTCCATTTTGACATGTTGCTTTATTCATACTCGTTAAAAACCGTTCATTTAATTGGAAACATTCGAGTAAGTAAACACGTAAATTGTAAATAAATTGTTTTAAAAGCTTTTATTTGCAGGTGTTCATAGACGCCCAAGTGCATTATTCCAGCGCCTGTATAGCTGTAAATACCCATAAGTTCTAATATTATATTTGTAAGTTATCTATTTCTAATACTTTTGATTTGCAGATTTTTCAGCATTGCAGCACTTGCACCTGTGGGAATAATAGCATGCATTTTGTATCCTCAAATACACGTCAGTTCTAATATTGTATTTGTAAGTTAACTATTTCTAATACTTTTTGGAGAACAATTATATTATAAGTATTTTTTGTTAATAATTCGCTTCGATTGAACAATTTTAACTTTTTGTTGAAATATTTAAATAAGGCTATGCCAAAAGCAAGTTGCGCCTTGTGTCTCAAAACATGGACTCAAGAAGCTATCAAGATGTTCCACGTTCCAACGAACGTAATAAAAAGAAAAATATGGTCGAAATCGTGCGGCGTCAATTTAAATCCATATTCGAAAATTTGCTCTTTGCATTTTTCAGCTATGGACTATATATGTGGGACAGATGCAAAAAGGGTTAGGTTAGATGCGTTACCGATAGCAGTTGAAACTCTATCTGAATGGGATGAAACTCATGTAACTCCTTAGAAATTTGTCGATGCCTGAACTCAAACTGAGTAAATATTAATTAGATAACAAAAATCCCTTGTAGCTAATCTTTTGCTTTAGGTCTTATGAAGATTGTCATGTGGCAGGTCTTCAAATCAAAATTGAAGAATTGCGAGCGCGAGTTAAAGAGTTCGAAAAACTTAAAACGAATGAATCGTTAATTTTTACGGAGGGACAAATCCGAAAAATTATAGATCCGCAAAAGAACGTCCACTGGTCATGTCAAGACATTTCCTCCGCTATTGCTGTTCACGCAGCTGGGCCAAGGGTCTATGTCTATTTGTGTAAAAATGGTTTTCCGTACCATTACGAATCCACGATTCGAAAATAGTTGCAAAAGATGAAGATTGATGATGGAGTATTGAATTTCTCCTTGAATGTCATGCCAGACGCGAGTGACGTACCCGTCGCAGATAGACTCTGCATAATGTGCTTCGATGAAGTGAAAGTACAATCCTTCTATGAAAATGACCAGTCAACTGACACTATTCGCAAACCGTGCAATTAGCCATTGTACGTGGACTTAAGTCTTCATGGAAGCAGCCGGTTTTCTGTGCGTACGACTGCAAAATGACGAAGGTAATTTTGGACAACCTCATAATTAAAATTCAGGAATCTGGGTTTGGAGTGGTCGGTATTTTGTAAAATATGGGAGCAGTAAATCAGTCCTTGTGGAAGGAGTTAAAAGTATCGAATGGATTGCGAACCTGTTTTGAAAATTTGTCATATCGTTTTGTAACAATATATTTTTTCTTAGAGCAAACGTGGTTTTCAAAGCCAGCAGTGAATGGGAAAATATTTGTGTTTGCGGACGTTCCGCATTTTCTTAAACTGCTTCGAAATCACTTCCTCGACACTGGGAATATGGATAAAGGCAAACTGCCAAGAACGATTGCTCAGTTGCTCACCTTAACGTCGGTGTCGGACGCTTCTATAACACACAAGCTTAGTGAGGAACATCTTACAGTTCGTCATGCTGGGCGTTAAAAGGTGAAGTTGGCTGCCCAATTGTTTTCACATAGCACTTCAAGCGCAATAAGGCTTTTGAAACAGCGGAGTTTCTGGAATTTGTCAACGACTGGTTCGACATTTTTAATTCAGAATTTTCCAAAACCCAATCAGTGCCAATGAAGAAACCGTTTGGCATAGATTTGTTAAATCAAAAAGAATTCGACAACAAAGTTGACGTGTGTATAAAAAATACAAGGGCCTTTGACCGCCAAGCTTTTACCGTTTCAAAAGGGAATCCTGATGAGCAGTAATACATCGGTATGTTCAGGTAAGGTATGACATGGAATACATCTGGACATACCGATTAAATCAAGACATAATTGAGCACTTTTTTGGAGCGATGTGAGCGAAAGGGAATATGCTCGACAACCCAAGTCCACTACAATTCTAATATAGATTGCGGAAATATTTGCTAGGTAATATTTTTGTATAATATGTATGTAGTAAATGTTTGACATAAATGTATTTATCAACATGATTTAATTATAGCCCGGAATACGGAGAGCTTCGCTTTTCGTGGAAACGTGGAGACGGAAGAAACCGAGTGGCTTCGCCTCAATGACGTTTCAACGGAACGCTTAAAAAGTTTTCTTAGTGATGATTAGGTGGTTTCTGTTGTTTATGTTTTCCACTGAGCTGGTATTTCCTAATGATTTCACTACATCACTTTGCAAATGCTTTACATTTCTATTTCCTATGAATTTTTGCTTTCACGGGACGGAAGTTATTAAAATATTGTGCTTTTAAAATGCCCGGAACAAGATTATCGTTTGATGTGGTACAATTGATTTATTATAACCATCAATTGGGTAAAAGTGCGCTGGAATTGTCTGAAATGTTTTGCATAAGTCGAAAAACAATATACGTTTTAATGGCCGGTGTTGATTTTGAATAAATTATAATTTTTTTAGGAAATTATTGTCATTTCTCTTTATTATGATAATATTGGTATGGCTCAATTAGGTATGGAACAAAATATCGCCCAAATGGCCGCCGCGGGCTCGGCGGCACACCTCCATCCGATGGTCCAAATTTTCGTTGACGCTAAGGCATAATTGAGGTTCTATACCGTTAATGTGCCGAATTATCTCATCTTTTAGCTCTCGCATTGACATCGACGTACACCTTTTCTTTCAAATAACCCCAAAGAAAGAAGTCCAACGGTGTCGTTGACGTTAAGGTGTGGGTCACATTCAACATTGGCCCTTGAAATTTAACCACCCTTTATAGTAGAATAAATCGGGCTGAAAATGAGAATAGATTAAAGCCAAAGTGTGGAGGGGTCCCTCGAAAAAAATAACAAAACGTGCAGAGCGCGTAATCATGTGAAAAAGCAATCAAAATCTTCAGTTTTCGACCAGAACTCTTGCGAGAGAACTTAATGAAGAGTGCGGAATTATTGTTTCTCATGAAACAGTACGCCAAAACATACTGCGGCACAAATATTTTTCAAGATCAGCACGCAAAAGCCCGTTGCTGTCTTCTGCAAATGTGGAAAAACGTTTGTCCTCCGCAACTATGCTGATTTCCGAGCCTGTTGACTATTGGGACGACGTAATATTCTGTGATGAGACCAAAAATGATGTTATATTATAACGACGGGCCGACAAGAGTGTGACGCAAGGCATTGACATCGCTAGAAAGGCGCAATATTTTTCCGACTGTAAAATTTGGAAAGTTATCAGTCATGATTTGGGGTGCATTTCCAGCAGAGGAGTATGAGATTTGGCATTCTTAGAGGATACTATAGATTCTACGCAGTACTTGCTGATTTTAAATAGACATTTAGTAAGCAGTGCGGCGAAATTTGGATTCGTAAGAAACAGCAAACCTTATTTCAAATTTTATCAAGACAATGATCCCAAACACAAAGAGCATAGAGTGCGCATGTGGCTTCTGTATAACTGCGGAAAAGTTCTGGATACACCAGCTCAGAGTCCCGACTTAAGCCCCATTGAAAATCTATGGGTGCATTAAAAAAAAAGTAGCAAAGAGGCAACCGAACAGCGCTTAAAACTGCCATATTAGAAGATATACCAAACAATTATGACCTGGTAAAGTTGGTGCAGTCCATGAAAAAAAGACAGCAAAGCGTAATAGATGCAAAGGGTCTTCCCACCGCTATAAACGCAGCTGACCATCATTATTATATTATATATATGTAAAAAAATTTCAATCGGCATAAAGTCGTTTTACTTTTTAATTTATTTTACAAGTTCGCCTGCTCAGCTGACCTATTTTCCCCCCTCTACCGCGCAGCTGACTTTTTTTTTTATTTTACTCAACAATACACCAAAAAATTTCAGCCGGTATTAAATGAGTTGTTAAAATTTTTTTTTCGACAAATTTCGCAGCATCCCACGCACGTACCCACCGCTACTGGGTCAGCTGACGGTTGGTTTCGTCATCCAGTGGATGGCGTCTGCCTTCAGTATTAAAATCAGTCGGCATGAAATGATGAAGTCAAAATGACCCCTTGCTCCCGGACTATGTATTCCTATTACAAAAAATAAAATAACTGCAAAAATCTGCGGCCTTATTGAATCACCCTGTACGTACATATGTGTGTATGTATAGATTCGTCCCAACCTAATCAGTGCTTTTCACGACAATAGGAAGTATGTAAAATATAATCAGTCAAAACAGCAATGTCAAACGCGTGCATGTATTTTGTTTATGAAAGTGTTTAGGCATGCACACGTACATTGTGCTTGTGTATATACATATGTATGTACCTCTTTGTCTATTTGTATGTAAATACATATTTTTCCCATTACAATGTAAAGCCGTGAATGAAAACACGTGCTGGAACTTGATACTTGTGGCTTTATTAACTCTGACACTCAACTTTTGCATTTTTACCAGCGAAAGCTCAAACGAGTGGTCATAAATAATCCAAAAATAAAATGCGAATGACAAAGTCAACACAAAAGTTACAGAATAGGGAAATTCTAATAATAACAATAACAATGATAGCAAATGCATATTCGTCACACTACACCGATTCTCGCTCTCGCTCGCATTGCCTCTACCGCCGATGAGTATTCGGCACAGCTCGTCAGAAATCTATAATGCATACCGCAAACTTTACTAAATATCAGAAATAAATCAAAAAAATGCAGTCTCATTGCAAAAGTTCTAACTATTGTGAGGCGCAGATGATGTTCTTTGTAAACGCATTCATTGCATGAAGAGAACTGCAGTTACTGCTGGCATGGATAATGTTGCTCCAACGTCTGATTCTGCCGCTAAACTACTATACTGTCATTGCGATCGTTACCGCTGCTGTCACTCAGGCGACGGCCGAATGCAATTAACACGATTGCTCTAGTAGCACACAGATGCATGCCTGTTCATACATACATTCAAACATGTTTACATGCATGTACATATGCATACTGAATACTGGGCTTTGGTACATGCTAGTAGCATTCATTTGTAGGATGACTCCAACGTGGCCCTAGGGTGCGCAAATGTTCTTTGTACTGTTGCATTTTCACTCACCAACCTCATCACTCCACCCTTCCCTTAAGCCCTTATTTTAGTGGTGAACTTTTCCCCTTTGTGACTGTGCTTTTACGCCCGCTTACAGCAAATGCAACGCGCAGTATTCGATTGCTGATGACGTCATATTGTGCATTCTCTTAAACTTTAGCGGAGACGGTGTTACCAAGGGGGAAACACAATTTGCTCGCAACTTTTGCTGTGCAGCGCAAGTGTTTGCTTGCACGTAGAAACACCTACCTCTAACTGCATTTGGGCGGCGACAGTGACGATGGCAGCACACAGTGGGTCCAGATGAATTGCAAACAAGTAATTGTTTTCTCCAATAATACTCACAAGTGCTAGATTAAGAATATTAAATATCATCAAACACGATGTATGTTGCTCGTAAATGTGGTGAAGCAATATCTTTAAACCACTAAAACTAGTATATGTAAAAATATTGCAAACTACAATTATCGTACAGCGCGTACATACTATATAATATTAGTCACGAGCGTCTTGCGCCACCGAATGTGTAGGCAAGACATAAAAGTTCATATTTAAGCCTTATTGCGTTTAAAGTGAGATTTTTTCAGAAGTGCAGGTGCTTGCTTCTAAAAAAGTTATAACAATAGAAGCTCCTTTTAACGAAATGATGGCCGAAGAGATTATTACTGCTCGTGCAATGTACCTGTATGCTAGTAGGTATTATGCTACTGTTCTATGGCAAATGATGATTTCCATTGTAGTTACATATGTTCCACGTTATTTCTCTGCGTTTCGCATCCGTCATTCTCGCAAGCTTTAAAATTTAATAGTCAAACTATAGTTCCCCTCCATCCATATTGTGTGCGAAATATCCATTCACACGAACTCGCCAATTTGTTTCGCTTAAATTTGAATTATACATATTAAAAATAGCTTAATTTTATACTCTTTCCATTTATAAAAAATGCAACCAATTTACATACACTAAGAAAGTAAATGCTTTTGGTATACACTGGCCCGCATATTTTCTTGTGGCTCAATATCTATCAACCCAATGTCAGATGCGTTTCAAAGTAAACGTATCTTTCAAATATAAGAACAACAGTTTTTTTTTTAATTTATGAATCATGCTCGACACTTACATTTTTTTATTTAGAATATCCCCCGCCTCACTCCTTTTTGACTGGATCTGCATTGTTGCATAATTGCCAATAATCGGCCGCATTAAAAGTTCTTACTTTTGGAGCTTATAAGTTGCGCCTTATAAGTTGCTGAGTTTAGACAGGATAAGACAAAATGTTAGGTTCATTTGGTTAGATTTATTGTACTGTGCGACAAAAGATCAGGTTATAAATAAATTTCATACGTCACGTATGTGTTCCTTTAATTAGTAGCAATTTTCACCAAATTAAATAATACAACTTTTCTTTAACACTTTTCAATTCAAATCACAGCATAAAACGAAGAGAGTTCCCTTGCCAGAAGCGCTGCTTGAATGGACTTGGTTCTGATCATAAGATATTTCCATCAATGATTATTCATTTTAGAACGTTTGGTGCACAAATGAGCACACAGTGCTACTGTTTTGGCTTACGGCGCGCGTTCTTCGTGCTGACTGAAATGTGCCGCCGTTGCCGTTGCCGTTGCTTTTGCTGTTGCCAATTGCCATTGCAGTAGTCGTCATTGTTGGGGCGCCGCTGTCGCCAATGCAGCTTTTTCAGTTTTCGCTTAACGCTCGTTCAGTCAAGTTGATTTTGCTGCACCGTCGTTCACTATTTAAATCGCGTCGCATACAAATACACACACACTCACACATTTGCTCACTCAAAATCTACGCCACGCCGTACCATACTCTGCGCACAAACCGCGAACGAGGGCAGCCGTCTGAGTGGCTTGTGGCTTTAATTTGTGTACTATATAGTGCGGTGGTAATACGATAACAGGTGCGACAGACTTAGCAGCAATACGACAGCTAGCGGCCACCGTACATTTGGCGGACGGTGTCATCATCATCGAACGTTGTCAACACTCTCGTCGTCAGTCTGTTCGCCAGCGACGCGCAACTATTGCGTCGTTCGCTGTCAGCATGGCGCGCAAGGATGATCCCGTCTTGAATGTGCGCTTTGTGCAAATGGTCGAAAACCATCCGTGCCTTTGGAACTCGACGCTGCCAGCTTACAGCAAGAAGGACGAAACCCAGAAGGCCTGGCAGGAGGTCGCCAATGAGACGAAAGATACTGGTATGTAAGCATTGTTTGCCTGTTGGCTGGCGCCGTCGCAGCTGCTCCCATTTCGTCTTTATTGCTAATAACCATAATTGTTAGTGCTGGCAAGGTTGTTTTTGTTGCAATTGTATGCACTATTGCTATTATAATAATTTGCGTTTGCATTTTGTTGCTATTGTTGTCAATGCATTTTTCTTTTTGTTATTGCTGTAGTTTTTTATTTGTTTTTTCTTCTTCTTTTGTATGTTCATGTGGTCGAGCTTTCGCATTTTCTAGCTACTGTGAGTTACCAGCTCACAATAGAGCGCAGCGTAGAATTGCGTGCCGTTCGTTCTTCAAAGTTTTCGCATTCGCATTCGCGATGCATGCACTACACTGCACTTCAACGCTCGTCATTCGCTCTCAGCCCACACCACCCCATCACACCGCACCATAGCAGCATTGCTCGCCGTACGCTGTACGCGCAGCTCTACGATTGTCGCCTGCTTGTACAATATGTTGGTCAGTTGGCACTAGCAGCGCCCTCAATACGCTCAGTTACGATACCCACGGCTGCTACCCCCTATCCCTCGCAACAACTTCTTACAATGTCGTTTTTCGCAAGCGTGTAATTGTGTAGGTGCCTTCGACTGGGGCGTCGCACCACGTCGCTTCGCCAACTAGTAGTCAATCGGTTTGTTTACTTGTTGCCGTGTTTTGCTGCATTTGCATGTGCGACATGACGCGTAACGATGAGACGAAACGCGACGCAAGGCAGTACATTAATACATCAGCGCCACAATGGTAGCACGGCAGCTGCAATTGCTGCAGAAGCTTTGCTTGCATTCTCTGTGCTCGGAGCTTTTGCCATAACAAACATTCAACCGCACTCATGTGTATAGACTTCAATTGTGTTGTGTGATTTTCCACAATCTCTCTCTCTGCCGCTCGCTCTATTTGCTGTTGATGCAATTCTCTGCTGTTTTCGTACATTTTAGGCTCGTATTGCGTTGTTTGCGACTACAGTGTTTGTGCATAATGTTTTTTTTTTTTGTTTTGTATTAATTTGTTTTATTTAATTTCATTTTATTTGGTTGCGGTTGCAGTCGCTGCTATGACTTTATTTGCTTTACAAAATGCGTTTTCCGATATTTGATGGCACTAAAAGCATTCGCCACTAATAACGCAAACTTTTACTTATCGAAGAAGAGACGATTACTGAGTTACTATTTTGAGCAAGAAAAAAGTTCTAAGTGACTTCTTTCGTTCATGTTAAGTGCAGAGTAAGCGTGAAATTAGAAGTACTATACTCGTATACATATAGACAAGTTCATGCATGCATTCAGGTATTCAAATATGCACACATACATTGATATGTGTGTTTGTGCAAATATTTACTTAAAAATAAAGGTATGTTTGAAAAATACGTTGCTTTTTAAATTCTCAAATAGTACAAAAAGAAGTATAACATTATTTTAATTCCTATTATTTCTTCTTTAAACAAAAGTTTACAAAAATGTCCGTAGAGCGAAAATCCGCTTAAAGAATAAGATATTTTTATACAAATTCAATCAGATCTATTGCAATTAAAAAATATATGTATTAAAAAGGTTTTTTCATTAGACATTTTATTCTTGCTGCAAAAGTGCTTAAAAAAGTGAACACATAAATTATAACACTTTTTAAAAGTTGTTTTAATCTATCAAAATGCTGTCGTCGTTTATTTCCGTTGTTGTTGTTTGACTCAACTTCAAGTATTTGTCCAGCTACAGCCATGGACAGAGAAATAGTACACTTCTATTTTTTTTTTTTTTATTTATTTATTTATTGTCTTTGGATGGATACATTCTTACATACTATATTAAGCTAATGTACAATCGTTTAGTAGTTACTAAGAATATAACGATTTAAGATGCCATACGGCCATGTAAAATCAGCACCAGAAGTATTGAAAAACATATTTAAATCTGCACATGCCCTAGAAATCGGAGCATTCACCCCATAGTTGGTTCTCGAGAAGCCAATTTTAAAGGTTTCGTACTGTCGGAGCCTCATATTGCGTATATTAAATTGAATTTTACTTAAAATGGAAGGACAATCAATAAATCCAGAAATGATACGAATAATAAATGAGCACGATAGAATAGATCGTCTGCTATCAAGTGGTTTTAAGTCAATCAATAAACATCGAGAGCGGTACGATGGTACAGGTTCAGAAAAGTTTAAAGATCGGAGCGCAAAACGAAGAAAGACTTTCTGAACTCTCTCAATTCGATTAGACAGACCTATTTGGTACGGTCTCCAAATAACAGCGGCATACTCTAGTCTTGATCTAACAAAAGCACAATACAATGTTTTGAGAGTGTATGGGTTGGTAAATGCAGAACAATTTCGGCGTACGAATGCTAGCATCGCATATGATCGTCTTATGACGTGGTTAACATGGCTGGTGAAATTCAGCTTAGAGTCGAAAATAACGCCTAAGCCTTTAATTTCCTCAACGGATTGCAAAGGTAAGCCAACAATACTACCAACAATATGCAAAGTATTGTTTGATTTAGCATATTTTACGTGAAAGCATTTGCTAAAATTTAGTGACAAACGGTTCAAATAGCACCAATTCCGGACATTGTGCAATCGGTTTGCAACTTTTCAGAGTCCCTTACACTGTTAATCACCGCAAATATTTTAAGATCATCAGCATACAACAAGTGTTCAGCAAATGAAAAGCAAGAACCAATATCGTTAATAAAGAGTATAAAGGGAAGGGGTCCTAGAATACTTCCCTGTGGGACACCAGAGGACGCAATAAATGCACGGGATGTCGTATTATCAAAGGCTACAACGCTACAATTATTTGGGCATGTGTTGTTAGTCATATCAATAGTCTCTTGATCCCGTTCGAAATTTACCGTTATCGATTCGTCTTTTTTTTTTAATCACGTTTGTGTTGGTGCATATATTGCACATTCACCTTGGACAAAGAAATAGCACATTTTCAGTTTTGTTTCTGCATCCATTCTTAAATAAATTATTAGTCAGTCAGTCAGTTGTTGAAATATTTTGTGTATTTTGTGCAAGTGATAAAATGAAACAATTTTTTAAATATGGGTCGAGAAAACTTATTTGGAATCTTTTTTGAAAAAGGCACCAACAAATCAAAAATTGCCGAATTACTAGATTGTTCTATTAAAACCTCCGCCACGTAAAACCACGCCAAGATTAGATAAAATTATTGTACGGAAATGTAAGGCCGATCCTTTTAAGTCCTCAAATGCCATAATGACGGAAATTAATGAAGAACGCAACCTTGAGGTATCCAGTAGACTGGCTAGAAGACGTTTGAATGAAGCCAATTTGTATGGAAGGACTAGCAGGAAGAAACCCCTTCTTACAAAAAAAATATCAAAGCGCGGTTGACATTTGCAAAGCTGCATCAAAGTAAGGATGTAGATATTTGGAAAAGAGTACTATGGAGCGATGAAACTAAGCTTAGTAGGATCGCACCTGATGGAAAATCATTCGTTCATCGCCCAGAAAACCGAAAAGAATACAACTCAAGGTACACTAAGAAATCAGTTAAGCATGGTGGAGGAAGTGTTATGGCTTGGGGTGCGTTTTCGTGGTATGGCGTTGGTCCATTGGTGCGAATTATCGGCAAAATGGACAAACATATTTATTTAGAAATACTTAAAAGTACAATGGAGCCATTTGCTTTTGAAAATATGCCTGTAAATTGGATATTCATGCAGGATAATGATCCTAAACATTCAAAATGCTGTATATCAAAATTCTTTTCGTACGAAATACTGTAAATTAACGTAACAAAATTCTGCAGTGACAAAATTCTGTATTTACAGAATTCTGTATTTACAAAATTCTGTAAAAACAAAATTCTGTGCTGTCTTAAAAAAATTCTGTACTGACGAAATTCTGTATTAACAAAATTCTGTATTGAAAAAATTTTCTGTTGACAAAAGTCAACGAAAAAAGGAGTTCTACGCAAAAATACGGTGGATTGCGAAGCCGGAGTTGGACTGATGAGGGTTATTTTTTGGAAGCGCGGCCGAAGGCCGCCCACGCGAAAAGGAATTCTACGCAAAAATACCGTGGATTGCGTAGCCGGAGTCGGACTGATGAGGGTTATTTTTTGAAGCGCGAAAATACGGTGGATTCTATCGAAACTGAAGAAAAAAAGTGCGCACTTTTTTTTTTAAATTTTTTGAATTTCTTATCATTTACTTACAGCATTTCGTCAATACAGAATTTTGTCAATACAAAATTTCGTCAATACAGCATTTCGGCAATACAAAATATTTTTTACAGAATTTTGATATACAGAATTTCGTATACAGAATTCTATAATACAGAATTCTGAAATACAGAATTTTGTATACAGCATTTTGTAAACAGAATATTGTATCATACAACATTACGTACCCAACCCCTTTTTTTATTATTCTTTTAATTTTTTTGTTAGATCTAATTGATCTTAACTTTCTCGGGAAAACTTCTCCATTTTCTACTCTTGATATTTGTGATTTCACATAAATCATCTGCATTCAAATTAGCTATAATTTTTTCCCCCTACAATGACATTAAGTCGCCGATGCCAAGCTTCTATACTATTTTGAGTTCTTGGAAACTGACTCATTTCTACATTGCTATGCACTGACCAAAATGACGGATGATGTTTTGGTGGTTCATCAAATTTACCAATGTAGTTCTTTACAAACCAATTTGCGATTCTTAGCATGCCATAATCACCAAAAATACTACAAAGACTGTTGTAGTATTCCGAGATTTCATCGGAAGGAACAAAAGCTAGGCTTTTCAGCATTCGAAGTTGTAACGAAAATATCTCAGAGTTTCCATATTTTTTAACCAGTCTGAAAGCAATGAAAGTGAATGAACCTTATGCAGATATATTACGTACAGACACCCACATATCTTTCTTTTTGAACTTTTCTCCAGATTATTTGACTGAAGCGGAAGAAGCAGCCACGCAAATCAGTGTTCGGGAAACAATTTTTTAGCGCCGATATTAGTCCCATTTCAAAATCGCTGATAATTCTTTCGGGTTGAAGATTTAGGCCGTACTCTGATGTGATTCGGAACAATTCTTCAAATAAAACCTCGTATAGTTCTTTGGACTTGAGGCTCATAAGGCAAAACACGAGGGGAAATGTTTCACCTTCCACTATGGCATGAATTGAAAACAGCTGTCTCATTATTTTCGGGGTAACTTGAAATGTTCCGTCCACAATCCAGCAAGAACTCTGACTCAAAAAGTTTAAAGACGACTTCGTACCACAAATAATTACGCATTCATTAATTCTCCTTCCAGAGTATATCGATGCCCTCCAAAAGTTTTGGTTCCCGAAAATGAGGTGCTTCATGCCTTGATCTTCGAATTCTGGCCTTTTGGTCATTTCTGGATGGTAAATAGTCCCGGTAGCTCTGCTCTGCTTCCACTGTAGTTTTTTGTATTATCTGACTTTATTATTAATTTTTGCAATTGGTAAATCATTGGGAGCTGGTTCGTGGCAATGGTCCGCGGGTTGTTTAACAATGATGTGATTGTTCGGTAACACCTTTGTTACAATTCTGGATTTGCACTTATTTTGTATTCTTTTACAACACGTCGAATTAAAAGTTTCCATTTGGGGTTTTCTTTCAAAATAATAACAATAGCCGTCTAAGAACAACTTCTTTCCTCCTTTATTAGAAGTTATAATTTCTATTTGTGACATGTTTTTTTTTTTTTTTTATTAGAAAATTGAAAAAGTAATGAATTACAATCACAATGAAATTAAAAAGGATTAGCGACTAGGCCATCAGCTTTACGTAACATACGTATTTATATAATAATATTCGTGTATAATTTAGATTTCAAAATACAAATTAATTTTGTAAATAAAGTGTATAAAACTTTTAATGTTTTCTGCGTTAACTTCGGACAGAAGTTCTTCTATTGTGTGGCTTGATATTGATTGTCTTATTGAATGTAATGCTTCACAATTTGTAACGATGTGTTGGATAGAAAGAGTCTCTTCGTTGCAGAATTGACAAACGTGGTTTTGTAGGTTGTTGTTTTGAAAGAGGTTAAAAACTAACTTGCTTATTTGTGACAAACCACTATGGAAGAAGACCCCGAAAGGGGCAGAAGTAACCACTTCGCCATCTTAGGCGAAGAACCAAAAACTAAACGAAAAGCCTACAATGTAAGCAATCACTATGACCAGCGTTAAAATCACCAGCGTTAAAATCTATCAAACCCGCAAGTACCCAACAAAAATTATCATGCCCAAAATTTTTATTAATAAAAAGCAAAACAGAGAAATCAATTAAAGCCTACAATATTTTCGCAGTCAACAAAGCACTAGAATCGATAACAACTGAAAAACCTTTAGAAATAGCATTCACTAAAGAAGGAGACTTACTTACTCTGGTTAAAACTCAACAACAGGCGAATAAATTCCTTAAAGCAACACAATTATCTAATATTTGCAATATATCTGTCTCCCTTCACCCAACGCTCAATATCTCAAAAGGTGTAATATACTCCGGAGTATTAAAAGATTTAAGCGAAGATGAAATCGTAGAAGGTTTGAAACAGCAAGGTGCAGTAAAATGCAAAAAAAATAAAAAAATACATAGAGGGAAAACTCACCAATACCCCTCTGCACATCGTTTCCTTCAGCACCTATACCCCACCAAAAGAAGTGAAGGTAGGATGGCTTAAAATAAAAGTCGAACCATATGTCCCATCTCCTATGCAATGTAAAAACTGCTTCATTATTGGTCACACAGCTAAACATTGTACCTCTGAAGGAAAATGCAATGTATGCTCATCTAGCATGCACTACTCCACGCCTTGTTCAAAAGTTTTGTGCATAAACTGCAAACATAATCATCGTTCAAACAACAAACAATGTCCGACGTATAGAAAAAGGCGAGATATAATAAAACATAAAATTGTAAATAAATGCTCTTTTAAGGAAGCTATTGAGTCAGTCAACAAATTCAACACAGACTACAGTAAAAATGTAACTAATGAGAGCGTTGAAGAAGCAATTAAAAAAAGAATTAAGGAACCTCAAACAACAAAAAAGGAATACAACAACTATGTAAAACTCAACTCAACAACTACAATCCGTTCCCAGAGCGTAAGCTGCAAATCAAATAACAAAGAAAGTACAGATCAATTATCAACCAACTCTGCACTAACATCAACCCAATTACACTTAGACCCAAATCTTTCACAACTTTATGAACAATACAAATTTATTAGTCAGTCCAATAATTTAACAAACACACCAATGACCACAAACATGCCACTCACTAACATAGACTCAACAAATTCTACAATAGAAGACAGTGAAACAATGCAACAAAACTAAAACAACTTCCTCTCACCTATAGATTTTATCGTTATACGTTAGAAGAGTAAGTACAATTTAAATTTCAATATGGTACTTAAAGTTCTCCAGTGGAACATTAATGGAAAGCCCTTCCACAAGATTTATACCCAAAAATTTCTCTATGTATGGTAAGAATAATATTACAACAGAAGAAAATGCAAAACGTGGAATCGCTGTTCTTATTGCTGATAATATTGAATATACTCCTTTTGAGCTACACACTCAGTTACTTGCAATCGCAATCAAGATAAAATCCAAAATCAATTTTACTCTACTAAACATATATTCACCACCAAACGAGCAAATTGCTGAGCATAATTTACACGAACTCACTTCACAAATAAATGGACCTATGCTAATTGTAGGTGATCTAAATGCTTGGAGCCCGTTATGGGGATCTCCAAGGTTTAACAATAAGGGCAAAAATGTCTCCAAATTTATTGAAAATACTAACCTCATCATCTTAAACGACAAAAGTCCTACCCATTGGTCCACTCACCTTACACTCACACATATTGATATTTCCATGTGCACTCCACCACTAAACATTGCATCCAGCTGGAAAGTAAACGAGGAACTTTGTGGGAGTGACCATTTTCCTATCAGCATAACACTATTTAGCATGGCCTCAAACTCGACATACCACACTCCCAAAAAATTTATATTAAAAAATGCAAACTGAGCCCAATACCATATGCGCTTGACAAACGACCTGGAAAACTTGAGAATCGATTCAATGAATCCAAACAAAGCCGCTGCGATCCTTACCAAAAAAATTAAGCAAAGCGCATACAATACAATTCCTATGTCTACCAATAAGAAAAGAAAATTTTCAACATATTGGTGGAATGATACCTTGCATGATCTTAGAAAAGAAAAGCAAGACCTCTGGAAACTAGTCAAACATCACCCCACCACTCAAAATGTCCTAAATTATAAAAAGGCAAATGCTATTGTAAATTCAAACGAGAAACGAAAATTTCTACACGTGTGGCTTTCACAAATTTCACTAAGGATATAAACTGCAATACTCCATCAAAAGTCCTTTGGAACAAAGTGAACTTACTCTTCGGGCACCGCCCATCTAACTTAATTCACTCTATTGAAAAAGATGGCAAATTATCTACATCTAACTCCCTCGAAATAGGTGATTCGCTGGCAAAAGCATGGTCAAACTACTCAAAAGACACTAATTTTTCAGCTCAGTTCACAGGACAAAAAAATCGTTATAAAAACCCAATAAGCATGGTCTATCAATTAAGTAAAAAGGCGAAAGCTTTAGAAGAGCCCTTCACATTGCAAGAACTCAATGGATGCCTAGCTTCACAAAAAGGAAAAACACCTGGCCAAGATAATATCCCCTATGAGTTTATAAAACAACTTCCTTCAGTTGGCAAGCTCAAGTTATGTGAACTTTACAACCTCATTTACAATACACACACTATACCACAACAATGGAAAATTGCCCTTGTTGTACCCATACCGAAACCAAACAAGCCAAAAAACCTGACAGAAGGTTATAGGCCTATTTCCCTTCTATCTTGCCTATCAAAAACCATAGAAAAAATGGTATCTCGGAGGCTTATGTGGTATCTTCACACAAATAAGTTGCTGTCAAGTAACCAAACCGCTTTTAAGTCCGGAACCAACACATTAAACGCATTACTTCGCTTAGATGAACACATAACCAATAGTATTTCCAGCAGAAACCACACGTCCCTTATATCCATAGACATGGAAAAGGCATTCGATAGAGTTGGCTTACACTCCATAATGGATCAACTTTTAGCTTGGAAGTTAGGCCCAAAAATAATAAATTACATTAAAAACTTTATGCTAAATCGAAAATTCCGGGTTAAAGCAAACCAAATTATAACAGATTGTTGGCCTCTGGAAAATGGTTTACCGCAAGGTTCCCCCCTCTCTGTCACTCTCTTTTTAGTTGCCTTTGACAAACTCAGTCGAGTAATCAATGAGAACAAATATTTCAATCATGTCCTATATGCAGATGATTTATTTATATATGCCAAAGTACAAGATATAACGACGTTCCAATCAAAATTCAATAGCCTTTTAGTAGAAATAACAAACTGGTGCAACATCAGCGGAGCTAAGATATCCATAGCCAAATCTAATCATTTACATATATGCAACAGACATACTTGCAAAAGTTTTTTCGTAAACACAGAAGATACACACATAAAAAATGTTACATCACTTAAAATATTAGGTATATTTCTTAACAACAAATACAACTGGAATGATCACACAAACTTTTTGCACAAATCACTACAAAACAGACTTAATATAATAAAATGTTTAAGCAACATTAGACTTGAAAGTAATACAAATGCACTACTTAATATTGTGAGAGCTACCATTCTCTCGAAAATCAATTATGGATTATCTCTATACGGTGCTACATCCCAAACAAATATTTCTAAAATTTCATCTATATACCATTCTGCGATTCGTCTGGCGTTAGGCGCTTTTCGCACCACTCCCATCCTCAACATTCTCGCCGAAGCGGGATTTCCGCTAATAAAAGATAGAATCAGTTATATATCCGGACGAACGGCAATCAAACTAACACAAAATGATGACCCTGCCTTAAAATCAATATTTGTGACATGACGAATAAATATTTTAATGAAAAAACAAAAATCAAAAACGACACGTGCTTTAGTTGCTTTCACAATTCTTACGACAATGATAGACATTAGACAAAGAAAAATATTGTACAGCAACGAAAATACAGTCTACCCCAACAACTGCTATCATTGCAGCGTAGTGCTCATTAACTTTGATTTACAAATAAGTACATACTACTTTCGGGGCTTCACTGCATTGGAATTTTGTTTGGAATGGCACAACTGAAGTTAGTAATGTGTGCTATTTCTCTGTCTATGGCTGTATGTCTGCTTGGCTCTCCTTGCCCCTTCGCATGTGTAACGATCGGTAACAACTAATGTCGTCGGTATCATTTTGAAATCAAAAGCACATTCGTCAAGGCTTTTGCTGTTAGCTGCCTGGATATCGAAAGCTCTGGCTCCTCAATATTTTTAATGCTGAATGCGTGATTTTGCGGTTCACCGCTTTATGCACGTGTATGGAAATTGACTCTCCTTTGTCGTGAGCGTGACGTTTTGCTCAGTAACAAGGAATAAAAAAATATAAAATATTATTTGGCAAAGTGTGGTTGAATTTGACAGTGCTGTCAATAGAACTATGTTAAAATGTCAAATTGAAACGATGTACTACCCATTTTAATTAGTTGGCGCATATTTTTTGAGATTATAGTTCCTTAAAAGAAAGACGCTCTGAGTTGCTAAACACAGCTTATTTCATACAGCTTGGCTATGGGCCGTATAATGAAATATTGGGTTGGGGAAAAAGTAATGTCGTATTTTGTCAATTGAGCGCGACTTTAAACATATCTTGCGTTGTACTTATTGCATCGGGTCACAATAAACGGCGATTTGAAGACGACAATCTGTACTACAAGTGTCTCTTTGACAGTGTTGTGATCGTACGTTTCAGTCGTAAGTTATAGTGCGTCAGAGATGGAGTCCACCAAGCAAGAAATTCGTCATATTTTACGTTTTTACTACCTGAGAGGTAATAAAAATGCAACGAAGGCGTCGGCAAAAATTTGTGAAGTGTATGGGCCTGATACTGTAACGATTCGCACATCACAGCGTTGGTTCGATCGATTTCGTTCTGGTTTAGTAGATGTCGAAAATGCACCCCGTACTGGTAGGTCAATCGTCGTAGAGGCTGATAAAATCGTTGAAATTATCCAAAAAGACCGGCAGACTAGGTGTAGACCACAAAACCGATTGGAACCATTTGCAGGAGATTGGATTCCAAAAAAAGCTGGATGTTTGGGTGCCACACGTGTTGACGCAAAAAAATCTCTTAGACCGAATCAACGCTTGCAATTCTCTGCTAAAACGGAACGAACTTGACCCATTTTTGAAGCGGATGGTGACTAGCGATGAAAAGTAGATCACGTACGACAACGCCAAGCGAAAAAGATCGTGGTCGAGAAGCGGCGAGCCGGCCCAAACCATCGCCAAGCCCGGATTGACCGCCAGGAAGGTTTTGCTGTGTGTTTGGTGGGATTGGAAGAGAATTATCCACTATGAGCTGCTCAACTATGGCCAGACCCTTAATTCGGTCCTCTACTGTGAGCAACTTGACCGTTTGAAGCAGGCGATTGACCAGAAGCGGCCAGAATTGGTCAATAGGAATGGAAGCTACGGGAGCTCGGATGGGATGTCCTATCGCACCCACCATATAGTCCGGACCTGGCACCAAGTGACTATCATCTCTTCCGGTCCATGCAAAACGCCCTTGGCGATACCAAGTGGGCCTCAAAAGAGGCTTGCGGAAACTGGTTATCTGAGTTTTTCGCAAATAAAGACGGGGGATTTTATAAAGGGGGGATAATGAAGTTGCCTTCTAAATGGCAACAAGTTTGTGAACAAAACGGGGCATATTTGACTTGAATCGAATAATTCTAAGCACGTTAAATAAAGCGTCAAATTTCGATCACAAATACTATATTTCTTTTTCCCCAACCCAATATTAGTTTTCTACAAGCGAAAAATACTTCTTAAGTGCATCTTCTATACTATAAAGGTGAATGTCTGACTTTGTCCGCGCATCACTACGAAACGACAACACCCAATATTTTTATACATTCATATTTTCACCCAATGAAGGTTATAGGCATGTTTTTATGATGGAACTCCCTTCCCATAGCCCCCAGGCCGCGCCACCACTCTCATTCGTCACTAATAATCGAATATTTGCTTAATTTAATCTAAAAAATCTTAGTTTTTCCTATTTCCCACTATTTATAGCACACTCTAGACACATAAGCTGTTCAAATATGACCCAAATGCAAAGTTCAAAAACGGTTTGAGATAGAAAATTAATAAAAATAATTTTGCTTGATATTTTTCTGATTGGTTGTTTTGATTTTATTCAACGAGGCATAGCAACGGATGCCGGGTATTGTAATATTATATTATGGTTATTAATAAAAAAATATTTTCTATGATTTTTGTTTGTAATTCTTTTATATGCATATCCTAAATCCCTCAAAACTACTCCTAAGCTAGCGGGGCCGCGGGTTAAAGCTAGTATTTTATAAAAAAGGAATGTTTCTGCGATGCGATTATGGCACATATTCGTTAAGCTTCCACCCTAATTTGCGATCTGCGCCTATGTAGTAGTGATATATGCAGCTTATAAAATAGTGGTAGAACTTTGGTATTTGATATAATTTATATTTAATTTTAACTTCTTTACTTGCAGTGCGAAACTGTCGTGAGCGATGGCGTACCATTAGGAGTAGTTTCCTTCGATCGTTGAAGTTGTCACGCACTAGTACTGGTCGAGGCAAACGCAAATATTACCTCTCTAAATATCTTCAATTCTTGATTCCCTACACAAAGACGCGTCTTAAGAACGGCAGCACCGCATCAAGCATAATTGCGCAACGCAAAACGACACCACAACCGCCGATGACGCGCATCAATCACATACCATTACCCATAGTCAGCAGTGATGACACCAAAGATTCCAATGCCACGGAAGTGGGCATAGCCGAGGAGGACGTTGTAGTTTCGCTACATGAGGGAGCAACAACGCAGCAACATCGCATAGTAGTGCAGCCGCCAATGACGGCCCCGTGCGCCATACCAGTACCAGTCGTTATGCCGGCTCCGACAGCCATCAAAACGGAACAAGGTGCCACAACGCCAGAACATGGACGATGTACAGCGACAGCGGTTTCCAGTATGAATGCTTGTGCCATCGCCGGTGGTGCTAACAGTGGTAGCGGTAATGTGGTAAATAGTAGCGCTTTTGCTGCAGCAGTGGATACGCAACCAACGCCGCGTAGTGCATCTGCCGTCGATCTGACGGAGTTTGCCGAGTGGATCAAAAGTAAAAATGAACATCATCGCCAATGTTTAATGCCCTCCTCACCTGATGCTGATCAATCATTTCTCAACAGCTTGCATCCATTTCTGAAGGAAATGTCCGGGAAACAGAATCGCCGCTTCCGGCAGAAGGTGGTGGCGCTAATTGATGCCATTCTGGATAATGCCGACTGAGGCGTACACATGTGATGCGTAACGTTTAGCAAAGGCGGCGATGGTGATGGCGATGTTGATCGTGGTAGTGCTGGAAGTGCTGGACCAACAACCAAGAGAAAATGGGCGTGAATGTAGCAATGGTGAATAACAGGGTAGCCCGAAGTAAAAGTGAGATGTGATCGCTTTATACTCATTCGACGACTACAACAAAAGAAATAATAAAAACCTTACGCACATGAACACTCTAGCGCTTGAACGCACACACACACTTACATACATACATACATACATACATACGGTTAGACACTAATGCATACATTATATATCCGCAGGCACATCACGCATGTATACTGTGAAAACCTGTTGTTTTTATTAGAGAAAAATATTTTTTGTTTCCAGTGGAATTGAAATAAAGGCTTTATTTTTTGTATTTTTCGTGTTTTATATCCTTTGCTCACTAGGCGACTATACTGACGAGAATATACAGTAATCAATGGTATTTATGTTAAGTAGTGGAGTCCTTCACTGTGCGCCAGAAGCCGCTCCAGAGTGGCGAAAAGCGGGATGTATGGGAGCTGAATGTCGAGAACTTTTAAAAATCATTCGATTTTAGTGAAACCTCGCATAGATGGGCTACAGTTAGTTTTTTAAAGTTCAAAATGTCGGATCCAATATATCACGAACTTTTAAAAATAATCATCCGTTTTTAATGAAACTTCACATAGGCTCCTGGAAGCAGCATCTACAGTTCAACGCGGTTGGGTTGCTTTATTTCAAATTATTATATATATATATAATTGGCGCGTACACCCTGTTTGGGTGTTTGGCCAAGCTCCTCCTCCTATTTGTGGTGTGCGTCTTGATGTTGTTCCACAAATGGAGGGACCTACAGTTTAAAGCCGACTCCGAACGGCAGATATTTTTATGAGGAGCTTTTTCATGGCAGAAATACACTCGCAAAGTTTGCCATTGCCTGCCAAGGGGCGATCGCTATTAGAAAAATCTTTCTTCAAATTATTACTCATATAAATAAAGAAGGGATCGACATAAAAAATAGTGCACCGGCACTCTCTGGTCAAAAATAATTAAAAGAAACTAAAAAAATTAGACTAAAAGAATTGAAACTCTCCTAAGCAACATCAGGTGTGTATTCCCACTAGTTAGAACTGGTAGCGGCAGGATAATCAAATCAAATTCAAGAAAATTAAAATAAATGATCGGAGGTGGCGAGTGGAAACTACTTGCGTTACGACCAGACAAATCTCGCCATCCTACAATCTGAAACAGACTAGAACCCTTATAAGTCTATCGAAACACGAACTAAGACATATAATATCTCTTATCACAGGCCACTGCCTTTTGGGCACTCACGCACGTCGGTTCGGGGTTCCTCAAAACGACCTGTGCAGATACTGCGAGGACGAAGATGAGGAAGTATCGAGCAGGCATTTGCTGTGCAGTTGTCCCGGCCTAGCCAGAAGTCGACCCGCTCTTCTAGGCTCTCCAACAATTGACAAGCTTTCAGTACTCTCGGACCTGAAAATCGAATCTCTCATTAAATTCTCGAAACGAATCAATATTTTGGACCAAAATCTATAATAAAAATCTCGGTTAGGTGGGGAAATCATATAAAATAATGAGCTCTAGGGCAACACAACGGACCCAACTTGTGGTCTATGTGGCACTCCGATGCGGGGTCACCCTTAAACCAACCAACCAACCAAAATAAATTTAACAAAAACTCAATTAAAAAAAAATTAAAGAAAAAATTAAAAAAAATTTAACAAAAGTTTAATTAAAAAAAAAATGCTTTACAAGAATTTAAAAAAATTAAACGAATTTAAAAAACTTAAAATAAAAAAAATTTTTTCAAAACATATTAAAAAAAAAATTAATATGTTTAAAAAAATCACATTAAAATAAATTTAAATAAAAATAAAATAAAAATGGGACTCAAATATAACACTCCAACCTCCTCGTAGAAATTTTGGAAACTACAGTTAAGGAAAAAAACTCTATATACACCCTACTATTTTCAACTTCTAGAGAACTAGTGATAATATTCAACATAATTTTGATGTAAATGTTTACGACATTAATAGTTAAGAATGTTGGAAGAAAAAAAAGGTTGAAAATATTGGTAACTTATAAACTATTGGCAATAAACATAGAAATCGGTGGGAAGCAAGTCTACATACAGCTTTGGCAACTCTGAAAATACATAGGGAAATGAAGAACTTAAAGGGAAAAAACCCGTTAGTTTTCTTGAATTGCTTTATCTGTCAAACATTACAAGTATTTAAATTCAGAAAGCGATTTGTAAAACACGTTTTAACTTTAAAAATGGCAAATAGAAAAGAAATTCAGCAATCAGTTCGAAATTTGGTGGTTAATCTTCGAAAAGAAAACAAATCTTACGGGGAAATTGCTGAAATAGCAAAATTAAGTCGCTCTACAGTGCAAACTATTGTCAAAAACTATAAAAAACGCAACAGTACCGAAAACAAGCCAAGATCAGGTAGGCCGAAGAAGCTTTCAAGACGCGATGTCAGAAGTCCAAAAAGATCCAAAAACAAGTGCCCCGAAACTAGCCGAATATCTTGCAAGATGCTCGAATATTACTGTTTCATCAAGAACAGTAATAAACGTTTTGCATGATAGCGGCTTTAAAAATAGAACAACACGCAAAAGGCCGTTTATTTCAGCCAAGAATCGTCAACTTCGCCTGGATTTTGCTAAGGCACATTTACAGAAAGGAATGGATTTTTGGAAGAAAATTATATTTACTGATGAAAGTTAGTTTTTGGGAATGACGGCCGAAACAAGGTTTGGTGAAAACCGAATACTGCACTTGATCCCAAAAATATTATACCTACTGTGAAACATGGTGGGGGTAGTGTTACGGTATGGGGCGCTATGGCGGCATCTGGAGTTGGTCGATTGGTTTTTGTTGAAGGCTTTATGGGTAGATATCAGTATAAGACAATATTGGAACAAAATCTGAAGCCATCTGTGGAAAACTTGGGCCTGGGAAACCAATGGATTTTCCAACAAGACAACGACCTCAAGCATATTGCGCATATTGTTCGAGACTGGCTTCTTTATCATGCACCAAGACAGCTCAAAACACCTCCCCAGTCACCAGACCTTAACCCAATTGAGCATATTTGGGACGTTTTGGAAAAATCTGCTCGCAAATATGATATCAGAAGTCGTGAAATACTAAAACTGCCCTAGCTCGGGCGTGGTCGGAAATTGCGCCTAGTATTACGGAGAATTTGGTGATGTCTATGCCACGTCGTATTCAGGCGGTTATTGGAGCTTAGGGTGGTCCTACAAAATATTAAAAATATATTGTTTTCTTTTATTATTTCAAAGAAATCAAATATTCTATTCGATTTTTAACACTGTATGTAGACTTTTTTCTCATGAATTTTTATTGTTTTTGTTATTTCTGTTATTGTTATGCTTTTGAATTAGCTTTTTGTGTTGTAAATAAACTTTGTTTTTGGTCCTTTAAATATTAATGCAAACGCTTTATTAATTTACCTTACGAATATCTTAGAA
The DNA here is from genome assembly GCF_028408465.1 of Anastrepha ludens. Classification (NCBI taxonomy): domain Eukaryota; kingdom Metazoa; phylum Arthropoda; class Insecta; order Diptera; family Tephritidae; genus Anastrepha; species Anastrepha ludens. Next base: position 107,665,636 of record NC_071499.1, read on the forward strand.
ATACAAAATAAGGGGGTGTATGTAGAGTTTTTTCCTTAACTGTACATTTGTTGTAGGCGAACTGCAAGCGTTACAAGACAACCAAATCTTACTTCAGATTTTTAATTAACGCAAATAAAGCAACCAAGTTAACCAAATTGGATGAATGTGAATCTAAAAAGTTGCATAAGTGGGATGCATTTTTATAGCGTAAGTTCTAAGGAACGAAATGATCCTAAAGCCATTTGAATATCGGGTTTAAAGGAGGTTAATGGCTAATTACTAGAGGGTCAAGGCTGAAATTTGTGAGAATTATAAGTTTCACATACATAACTTCATGTAAGCATAAGAATCAGATCAAGATTGAAACCACTTGAATTTTAAGAACTGGCAACCATTCGAAGGAAAAGAGCGGATAGAAGGCTTATAAATACTTTTCAGATTCAAAGATTATTATGGTTTGTTTTTACAAGACCAGCACGTGATTTTCAACGAATTCCAAAGTGTGAGTAACTACCAGTAATTAAAACATTTAATCAATTTACGTAAAGATTGAGCCGAATTTACATTTACTTTTATATAATAAGGGAGTCTGGTCCAATTAACCAATTTCACAACTTGATTCCGGTCAATTTTCGCCACTTTTGAGTGACTTCTGGACCATAGTGGAACGGTTGGGTCTTCAAAGAAAGGAATTCCAACCAACATATACGGGATTATTGTAGTAGAATTATTTGTGTGTGATTTCCATTGGGTTGGCTGTTGGCATAAAACATCAATCTGGGGGCGGATCGTCTTGTAGACTCACACCACACACACGCAACATTCCAAACCCCGTCATCCACCTATCCCCTCTGTTCTTGTTTCATCTCCCTTTTTCCTTACAATGGTATCACAAAGGACGTTTTTTGTTTATTTATTTATCGTCCAAGTGGGTAATCATATAACCTAACCAATTACCGGTATCCTTATGCCCAAGAAGGAATATTTTAAAACCCTTTTTCAAAAGATAGATTTTTTCTAATTATGTTATAAACAATTGCAAAATGCCTACTCGCAAATTTTGTATGGAACACAAACATTTTTTTCAAGTTTTATAAATATTTAGGTTTAACCCTAGAAGGACATTCATATTTTTAGTACACTAAAATTCATATTCAATAAAAAAAATTTTTTTTGCCCATAGCCTCTGACAAACTTCAACAAAAAAGTAATATTAATCAAATTAAAATTCATTAATACTTTAAAAAGGTACATTTTATGCTTAACACTAAAAATTAAACTCTGTTTTATAAGTCTTTAACTTTATTTGGCACATGAGGCACAGAGATCAATTTTATGCTCCCCACACAAGCTTTTTTCGACATTTGGCGCATGAAGACTTGGTCATTCGACGTTTGGATGATGGACAAATTGCGCATATCTTTATTTTTTTGCTTGCTGATACCTCTCCACTGTTTTCTGCATTCTTATTATGTTGAACTAGTCCGCTTTGTATATTTTGTCGAGCTGCCGTTTTAAAAGTTACCACATTAGGTCTTTTATATAAGTGTTTTTGAAGAATAGCAGAGTGTAAACCTTTCATAAATTTTCTGCGACTAAGTGGTTTCTATCCCAATTGGCACATATTATGGGTGTATATAACATAAATATTTATATAAGCCACATTGGGTATGCCAAAAAATGCTGCCATTGGCCAGCGGTTGGTGTTTTGAGCGCAACTCATTACGTTGCACATTTGGTCGAAGGTGTCTACACCATTTTTTGTTGAATTGTGGAACTCGATCATATGTGGCGTCTTTGTCATGCTATTTACAGTTCCAAATTTCATTGCATGAGGGCAACAAGTAAAATATTTTATTCGGTTTTGGCTTATATGACAAGAGCGTCTCTAGAGTTATCTCTCTGGAGGTATATCTCGCAATGTTCCAACCAATGTTAATTTATATGGTTCTTTTAAAAGAGATTTAGCCAAGGAGACTGAAGTGAACCAATTACCCATGGTTACAATACGAGTAGGACCACGTACTTGATGTACAATATTTTGTCCATATCTATGAGACGTAGCTTTTTGCGTCGACCACTTATGACGGTTTTTTCCACGTAATATGTTTTTTGAGAAAGTAATTATATCAGACTCTTCAAGCAACACATTCAACGGGACATCGTCTTCGTCTGCAGAAACCTCTTCAGAAGAATTTTCTTCGTCCCTTAGCTCTCCCAAGTCTGTCTCAAGCTCACCAATGGTATAATCATCTTCATCCGAATCTATTAAGTCATCGTCTTCAGCAAGAAACTTTTCAATTTCCTTGTCATTTAAGGGGGTCTTCTGGTCTCCAGCGAAAAAAAAATCGATTTTTTTTTTTTGCATAATTTTGTTGTATGTGTATGCGAGAATACGCCACAGAAAGGATTTTTTGAAAATCGCATTTTTCACATTTTTCTGGGCACCGAAGTGTACCCTCCTCCGGCCGTTTTATCATAAACTTTATCTTTAAACGCGTTTCCCCGAAAATCGTGTTTTTTAAGCATTTTGGTCACACTTTTCATAGTAGTTATACTCCGATTTCAATGGTTTTGGTCTTAAAAGGTTCGGAAAACTTACCGCTAAGTTTCCCCGTGTACGATTTTTGAAATTTTTTTTCATTCCATTTTTATAACCTTTTAAAGTTCAAAAAATGAGCAAAAAAAAATTTTTTTTGCAAATTGTTGCATAACTTTTGAAAAAAATTAAAAAAAAAAAAATCTGTCACGGGAAAACTTAACCAGGGCAACTCTGAAGACAATGCATATCTGATTTTTGCTTTCTGATTACCCAGGTGGAAAAACCGTGACCAAAATGGAGACCTGTTTCGTTTGGAGGTGGACGTCTTCAGCGCCATTTCAAGGTCGCGGGTGTTAATTTTTTTCAAAGTCAAAACCATTTTTTAAAAGCCAAGACATGTACCTTTAAAATAAAAAAAAACTTTTTTAAAAATATTCACAGGATTTGTCACAATCAATCCCCAAAAAAACCCTTCATTTCAGGGCCTCGAGACCAGAAGACCCCCTTAAATAGGCTTGTTTTGTCATGTCGAATTGAATTATATAAAAGTGTTTAAGACAAAAAAAAATTCTAAAAGCGAATATTATTTTGTTGCAAAACTCACACAAAAGACATTCTTCGTCGTTTCGACGACGCAAATTTTTTAAAACGGTAATTACATGCAACTACCACAGATGAACGTACGCTCACAACTAAAGCTCAGGAACTACTAAAGCTGTACGAAAAATTAAAGAAAACCAGTGAACGGAAATTATGATAATCAGTTAAATGCAATCGAGCGTCGTCGAAGCGACGAAGAATGTCCGTCTAGGGTTAATAAAGCATTTAATCAGCAAATAACCTGCTAAACTACTGCTTGATTGGGCGAAGACATATTTTTTTTAATAACATTTCACAGAAAATTTATGAACAAAACCTTTTTGAATGTTCCCACGATAATCGGGTCTACGTTACTGGAACGGCCCTGTTTTATATCCGGCTAAAACTGCCACTCCAGCAGCATTCCCCAAATATTTGTGGAGAATATTTTTGCTGTTACAACAACAACAACAAATCACACCACAAGCTTGAGGAACAACTTGGTCAAGCACCGACTACAGGATGACTTAAGTTACCACGCGTACTGGCTAGTAGGCAGATCTTGTAAAGGGTGATCAATTTTGAGGTATCGGATTTTAAATTGCAATAACATATCGAAAAATTCAAGTTGATTAGATAATCTTTATTGTATAATTTTTGTGTAGAATTTTTACCACCACAAATTTTATCCGCAAACATTTAGACTTTATATACCCCCACAAAAGTCCAAAGGTGTGATATCCAACGATCTTGGCGGCCAATCCACGACGCAGTAAATCCATTGTTTCACGGGCTGTATGGCAAGTAGCGCCATCTTGCTGGAACCAAATGTTGTGGAGATCACGGGCTTCAATTTCCGGCATCAAAAAAACGTATGTCATGGCTGTTACATTGGCACCCTCCTCGTCTTTGAAGAAATATGGAGCGTTGATTTCTCCAGCCCATAGGCCGCACCAAACGGTTGTTTTCAATGGATGTAACGGCTCTTCTTGAATGGCCTCCAGTTGCTCTTCAGCCCAAATGCGGCAAATTTATTTATTGACATAGCCATTAAGCCAAAAATGAGCCTCATCAGTAGGACGGTTATGTACACCATAAGTTGACCTGACCGCGCGATGACCACTTTTCACAGAGCGCCGATTTTCGTAACACAAATGTACGATTTGTAAAAGTTGTTGAGGCGTAACTCGTTCCATGATGAAATTTTAAAGAATACTGAAAAAAATTATGTATTTAGTTCGACAGTAGTCACGCATCATCTGTCAAAAAAAAATTCTATTGAAAAAAGCACTTCCATTGTGATCACCCATTACTATCCGCTAAGCCATCAAAGGCATGTTTTTGATTTTAAGGTGAGTAGTGGTCAACGGTATGAACTGAACTAATAAGCTCATAGGTAGACGTTAATGTAGAAAGCTACAGGCATACATAGGTAAGGTTAGGTTAGCCTGATTGGCAACAAGCCACGCATAGACCTTTTGGTCGCTAGCGATACCAGATGGAGACCGACCTCTATGAATACCTAAAGTAGACATCAGCGCTCAGAATGTCAGCGCTTTTGGCTAATCTAAGTAGGGCTGGGAGCTCCGCTTTCGAGACGTCTTCTAGACCCTCAAACAGTGGAGCTCCCAGGCTTCTTAGTCGCCTTTTTAATAATGCCGGACAAACGCACAGAAGGTGTTCTAAAGTTTCCTCAACATCCTCTCTGCATTTTCTGCATTTGTCCGTGTTAGCAATCCCTATCTTGTACGCATGTGCAGCCAATAGATTATGACCTGTTAGCATACCTATGATAGTTCTGCAGTCCTTTCGCGAGAGTGTAAGTACGAATTGAGTCATTTTTTGTCGTTAGTTCTACACATGACTTTTGCTGTTTTGCATGTGGTCAGGTTAGTCCACCTAGCTTCCACTTGCCTTTTCATGTGGTCGTCCATTTCGTTGTATATTGTGTTTAGCGGTTTTGGTATGTCATTATCTTGCTCAAAAGGTAGTCTAACAGCACTTTTTGCTATCTCATCTACTATTTCCTTCCCCATAATGCCTTTGTGACCAGGTACCCAGTAGATATGCAGCCTACTGTTTGCGGCTAGCTTTTCTATGGCCTCCCTGCTCCGTCGAACATTTTTGGACTTAATACAATATGAGCTTATTGCTCTTATTGCTGCTTGACTATCCACATATATATTAATTGTTGAGTTCTTTCTTGTTCTAGTGTAGGCTAGCTCCGCCGCTTTCCCCCCAGCAAAAACTACCGCTTGGAAAATACTGCTGTGGTCTGGCAGCTTTATAGGCTGCCTTATTCCTAGTTTTGAGCAGTAAATACCCGCTCCCACTCCGTCTAGAGTTTTAGAGCCGTCTGTATAGATGTGAAAAGTTCTATGGCCAGGCTTCATGCCTTTGTGCCATCCCTCCTCTTCAATTGTAGTGCGAAGCCTTCTCTCTCAATTAAAGTACGGAGTCATGTAGTCCGTGCCACCTGAGCTCCACTTTCCTATTGAGCTGTGACCGAAGGTTCTGCAGGTGAATACCCCCGCAGCCAATGAAATCCATACTATATAAGTAATTATAATACAAAAAACAATTCATTTTTATTAAACAAAATTTAAATTAGTGTCCAGTGAGAATTCAATCCAAAGTGCAAAATACGTAAAGTTCAAATTGAAACTAGGAATAAAAATAAATTTGCATCTATTCACCACAACTTGATAACAAGTATGCGGACTGTACCAAAAATCCATCAGATTTGTCCATCCTATTTGTCGGGATTGTTCAAACTATGAACGGCTTCTGCTGGTTTTTTCAATCGGAAATTTATAATTTTTGCAAATGGCGTCGTACGTCAGCCATAATTGACACTTGTAAACTAGACAACTGCAGTAAAGGTCAAATAAAGATTTCCATCACTTAAAATTATTTTTTTATTCATTAAAAAAGTTATTCAAAATCAAAATGGGATGATTAATTTTGCGTCACCTTGCACAATACTTATCATCCAGCTACACGCGATTAAAGATTAAAGAAATGTGTTTAAAAATGGCTACAGGATCCAATTTTTGACCAATTTTAATCATTTTTATCTTAAACGCTCGTAAATGATTTTGAATGAGAAAGGACCATCGGATGGAGGTGTGCCGCCAAGGACGCGGCGGCCATTTGGCCGATATTTTGTTCCATACGTAATTGAGCTATACCAATATTATCATAATAAAGATAAATGACAATAATTTCCTAAAAAAATTGTACTTTATTCAAAATCAACACCCGCCTTTAAAACTTAACCACCCTTTAGAAATGTTTTCTGTGGTAGTTCGCCGACCTAAAAACTACTCGCCGGTAAGAGATTTCGCTCGAATGAAGCGGTTATCGCTGAAACTGATGCCTATTTTGAGGCAAAAGAAAGTGTTACTGAAAGATTAGAGCGACGCTGGTATGATTGCGTTGTTTTTGATGGAAATTACGTTGATGAATAAAGCTAATTTTAAACTCAAAAGCTAAAGCTAAGTTTAAACTAAAAGTATTTGCTTTGTTAATGCCCGGAATTTTGGTAATACAAGTTAATTTTTGTTTTTCTTAGTACCATAGGGGGCGCCTTCCCAAAACAGTTACTTTATTTTTCTCCATTTTGATCTGACGTCAGTTCCCATTCCAATACAAAGCAAACGAAAGGAGGAGAAATTGCATGTTTGTTAAAATTCAGTGAATGGCTGTGGTAATACTGTGATTTTTGAGATGTAAACTAGATATAAACTAATGAAAACGAAGTGCCGTGAATTAAATTGTGAAAGCACAAAATAACAGATAATCTACTCCAAAGTGCTGCGAAACTTGGAATACCTCAAGATTTCCGTTTCTACCAGGACAATAACCCTAGACATAAGGGGGCAATCGTGCAGACATTACTCATATGGAACTGTCCACCTTTAATGCAACCACCGGCTCAATCACCTGACAGGAATTTATGGTCATTACTGGAAACAAAAATCCGCACACATCACATAAGCAATAGAGATCAGATAAAAAGCGTCATTTTGGAGGACTGGAACAAAATCGGACCGGAAGTAACGAAAAAGTTAGTGGAGTCAATGCCAGAGAGGTTAAAAGCTGTTAATAAAACCAAAGGATACCACATAAAGTACTGAATAATTTTTAAATCATTAATTTATCTTAAAATTAAGAAAAAATGAAAACTGCTTGAAATAATCTGTGACATAAAATTTTGAACTGTTCTGTGTTTTTGTTTTTTATATTTTTTATTTAAAGCTTTAAAAAACATATGAAGTACCTCTTTTATACTGCAATTGCGTATAAATTATTTGATATTTAAATTTTTTCAAAATATGTTTTAGCTTTCAAAATATAGCATTCGAAGTTTTAGTAGTTCGCCTGCATGAAATAAGCTCTGAGCCACTGTATGTGCATACATACACAGTATGTTCAATAAATAACAGAACTTTTTATTTAAATCATGGAACACGTAGAGCTATCTATTAAATTAAATTAAAATTTGATCATATTGCAAAGGTACAAGCGTCAGCTTTCAACCGCAGCCATCTTCATGTAAATCGATTGGCAGGTTAAAAAGTTACGCGCCTTTTATTGACAGTATGTTTCGTGCTTATTTCGTAAAAATACAATGGAGCAAAGAGCAAATATTAAATTCTGCGTTAAACTTGGAAAAACATTTAGTGAGACGTACGAATTGATGCAAAAAGTTTATGGCGATGATTGTTTAGCTCGTTCAAATGTATATAATTGGTTTAAACGATTTAAAAATGGTCGTAAAGATTTGAATGATGATGAAAGACCTGGTCGCCCAGAAGCAAGTAATCGTGCTGAATTGGTAGAAAAAGTCCGCGAAATCATTGCTGTTGACGGAAATTTCACTGTAAGAATGTTGACTGAAGAATTAAATTCATCTACTGGTACTATTTGGAAAATTTTAACTGACGATTTGGGTAAAGGAAAGGCTTGTGCACGCTTTGTTCCACACCAATTAAATGAAGATCAAAAAATCGCTCGTGTAGAGCATTGTAAATACATCATTTCAACAGCTGAAAACGATCCAGATTTTCTTGATTCTATCATAACTGGTGACGAAACATGGTGCTTCAAATATGACCCTGAAACTAAGCGTCAATCTGCAGAATGGAAGACGAAAGGGGAGCCAAAAGCAAAGAAATTGCGTTTTCAGAAGTCAAGAATCAAAACAATGTTGATCACGTTCTACGATTCCAAGGGTATTGTACACAAGGAATTTGTTGCGGAAGGTCAAACTATTAATGGAGAATACTATTTACAAGTTTTACATCGTTTGTGGTCAAGAATTGTTCGTGTAAGACCTGAATATCCAGAGGGGAAACAGCTGTTTTTATTGCATAATAATGCACCACCTCACAAAACCAAAAATGTTCGTGAATTTTTGATGCAAAAAAATATTTGTGTCATCGACCACCCTCCGTATTCTTCTGATCTATCACCATGCGACTATTTTCTGTTCCCTAAATTGAAACTGCCATGAACGGTGCGTTTTATGATGATATTCCAGCCATTCAAGCAACCGTAGCACAGGTGTTAAAGAACATTCCCTTAGATTACATAAAACAGTCCATGCAGAAATTGGTTGATCATTCTGAACGTAGTATCGAGTTAAATGGAGACTATTTTGAATAAAAAATAACTTTCAAACACAGTGCGATACGTGATACGGATATGTTTAGTTAAGGCTTAGAAGATAGCTGATGATTTTTTCTAATTTTTTGTTGTCGTTACATAGTAGAAATAAGCGCCGACGCATCGATATGGGATTAAAGTGCCAAATGGAACTCCCATGTCGTGATATGAATGCTTTAAGGGGGTAGTATGGTATTTTTTTTTTTTTTCATTTTTTTTTTTTTTTTTTTTTAAATTATTCTATAACATCTTAAGATTATTGTGTGAAAGTTTGAAGTGCATTAGAGTAAAATTGACAAAGACACAAAGGATTAAGTATCTACCTCTCCAACCGGATTTCACGCTGCCGAAAATCTTTAAACGCGTTTTTCTCACACTTGCCTTTTTTACGGTCGGTGTCCACTGTAGATTCATATCTACTGCACCGATTCTTTTCAAATTTGGTTTTTTTGTTTCTTTACTTTATTCACGAGGTAATGACGTCGAGGTTTTTTTTTTTTTAAATTTTGTCATATTTTAAAACAACAAAGTTTTCAAGTTATTTATGAAAAATCGGTGTTTTGACTTCAAAGCGCTTTAAAAAATTTAAAAAAAAAAAAAAAAAAAAAAAATTCGACGTTGTTACCTGCGAAACTTTATTAGCTGATGAAATCAATTTGGTTTTTTGATTTTAGTTGATCCAGTAATGAGTTCTGAGGGACACCGCAATAAAACTTTTTTATGAGACGTCCGCGAAGATTCGCTGCCACCAACTCATTTCTTCATAAAAATCAATGAAAATTTCACACAATATTCTTTAAATATGACTTTATAATGAAGTAATTTTAAAATTTTGAATAAATCAACTGTGTCGACAAAAAAAATTTCGAAAAATATGCTTGTTTTACACCGAATTAACCATACCACCCCCCTAATAGTATGTTACAATAAGAAATTGTATATTTTTAGAATAAAATTGCTTTGCCTTATTAATACAGTTAATCGAAAAATTAGTTCTAAACTTTCTTTACTTAAAAATAAAGACTATAATACATAAGTACTTATATTGAAATTTTAGGTGCAAAAGTATGTCTTTACTACAACCATCTTTTCAAATCATTTATCACTGTTTTCCTCTGGTAAGGTAGAAATCATTTTCAGCAGTAAAACCGGAGATGGTTCAGTCCTGGCCCGTTCCTCATTTTTGGGCGGAACAAAACCTGACTGAGAAAACTCAACACAAAAATTGCTTCACAATCATTGCACATTAATGAATCTCTATTAATATGGCTGCCGGAGAGAAATGAGAGGGAGGAAGTGCCACGTAAGTATTAAAAAATGTACTTTACATTAACACCATGATGGAGAGAATACTCGTAATGGCATGGCGCCTATCGTGGTTCCGCTACTTTGCTCTCAGCGAATTTGACAAAGAGTGACGTGATTTTAGCACCAATATGGCCTGATAAATATTTTCGTACTTTGATTTAGAATTTTTTTGTTATTTAGTCTCCGAGTTTTAGTTATTTCTTCATGAAATTTTTGTAATATGTTCTAATTAAAATGTAATGTTTATAACTTTGTAAAATATACATTTTTTAAAAATTAGTTCAATAATTCACTTAGTTTTATTTAACTTTCCTTTTGTTTAAATCTGGTCACATTGCCCATGATTGCGGTTATTGTTGATGTTTATGATTATTCGTTTCTTTTTTGAAATGTGCGTTAATTAATCAAACGTTTTAGTGAATATTTACGCAAAAATAAGATAATTCGTGAAAGTGTATAAGTGAAAAATAAGGAAAAATTAAATGTGCAGTGAAAAATTGTGATAGTAAGAACCTCAATAAAGCGTGTGATATAAGCTTTTTTATATTTCCAAAGGATGAGGCGCTTTGCAAACAGTGGATGCATTTCTGCCGGCGAGGAAATGCCTTCAATCCCAAAACGAGCTTTATATGTATGAACTATTTTACTAGTGATAGCATTGAAAACCAACTAAAGTTCGAAATGGGTAATGTATATAATGTGTAGTTTTTAAAATAATTGAGTTCAATATGGTTTTTTCAAACGCCTTCGGATTTGCTAAAAATCGCCTTTTGACGCGTGGTGCTGTGCCCACTATTTACACAGAGGATGTGGGTCCCCAGTATGCCGCAAACGTTAAAGGTGAAGAAAATAATAAAATCGTTGGCGAGTTACTTCAGCAGAGTGCATCTGTCGCAGCCAACGAAGATACCAATTTCAATTTACAAACGAGTTTCGAAATATGTTTCTAGCTATATTTTTATAGACAATGCGAATAACGAAAATAGCCGTGTGGAGGCAAATTTATCCAAAATGCCCGTGGCTACAACACCTAGCAAATTTTACTACTACGACAGCAGTTTGCAGAGAGTTGAGGAGCTGGAATCAGAATTGTAAGTTTTTAAAAGCAGTAAGGCGGTATAAACATATTGATATATTCCTAAGTTTTAATTTTTAATTTTGTTACATGTAGAGATGCATTAAAGCGCGAAAACAAATCCCTTCTGATGGAAAGCAAGGACAAAAAATCAGATTGAAGGAATAACGGTATGTTCCTTTCAACGTTTTATTACACACACTAAACTTAAATCTATACAAGTAAAAAGAAATGAAGTAAAAAAGAAACTAAGTAGGAATTCGGGTTGCCAACTACTTACAATTTCATTATTTTCCAATAAAAAGCAGTAAGGCGGTATAAACATATTGATATATTCCTAAGTTTTAATTTTTAATTTTGTTACATGTAGAGATGCATTAAAGCGCGAAAACAAATCCCTTCTGATGGAAAGCAAGGACAAAAAATCAGATTGAAGGAATAACGGTATGTTCCTTTCAACGTTTTATTACACACACTAAACTTAAATCTATACAAGTAAAAAGAAATGAAGTAAAAAAGAAACTAAGTAGGAATTCGGGTTGTAAGTAAATTGCTTCTTTCGCCGCCGTTGAAAGTGCGACGTACTCTGCTTCCGTAGTACTTAAAGCAACAATCGTTTGCTTCTTTGATTCCCATGAAATTGTAGCGCCTGCCATCATAAACAAATAACCGGAGTATGATTTTCGGTCATTGAGGTCGCCACCCCAGTCTGCGTCCACATATCCACAGACTTCAGAGTTGTCAGCATAGTACCGAAGCTTGTAGTCAATGGTCTTGGCCAAGTAACGTAAGACATGCTTTGCTCCTATTTCGTGTTCAGATTTCGGATTGATGTTATATTGCGCCAACTTGCTCACCGAATGTGAAATATCAGGTCGAGTTGTTACAGCTAAGTACATTAACGCGCCAATGAGAGACTGATAGGACGTCGGATCGATCTGCTTCTCAGTATCATCGCTACATTTGATTTGGTACCCAGCATCGAGGGGAGTTGATGCCGGCCTGCAGTCTGTCATTCCGCATTTCTTCAACAGATTGAGGATGTATTGCCTGTGACCAACAGTAATAGCGCCAGTATCGCCATCGCGTTCGACCTCCATACCCAGAAAATGACTTATGGGCCCCTTGTCGACAATATCAAACGCATTAGCTAGCTCACCTTTGATTGTCGTCAAATCATCTTCTGATGAGCACCCTAGAATGAGATCATCAACTTGCCTGAGTTTCGCCTTTGGTACAGGCATGGTTCATTCTTGCAGGAAAAGAAACCCATTTCCCTTAAAATGAAATCCAAGGAAGAATTCCACTCCTTGCCGGACTGCTTAAGGCCATAGATTGCCTTGTTCAATTTTAAAACGCCGCCCTAGGTTCCCAGAACGAATGATTTTCGGCCTTCCTGGCCGCTTTTGAGCGCTATCGATGCTTCTATGGTCATGGTCTTCATCGTTGTCTTCTTCGTCGTTGTTTACTGGTACTTTGTCGTTAAGAATTTCGTCGCAACTTCTTGAAACATCAATATTTTTCATGGGGTCATCTTCCAGCGTTGTGCCGTTTTCACGCGTTGATTTTGACTTACGTTCGTCGAAGTATACATCTCTTCTTTCAATTATTTTATGACGTTTTGGATCGTAGAGGCGATAGGCTTTTGAGCATAACGAATAGCCCACCATATAACACTCTTCGCCTTTTGGCTGCAACTTATTTGACTGCGTTTTGTTTAGCGCTATAGCGAAAGAACCAAAAACACGGAGGTGCTTCACCATCGGCTTCTTTCTTGTCCACATCTCGTAGGGTGTCGTATCATTCAGCGCCTTTGTGGGACATCGGTTGCGTACATAAGAAGCTGTACCAATGGCTTCAGCCCACAAATATTCACTTAAACCGGACTCTACAAGCATACTCCTAGCCATCTCAGTTAAAGTTCGATTAAGGCGTTCGGCCACGCCGTTTTGTTGTGGTGTGTAGATAACCGAAAGCTCGCGTTTGATGCCATTTTCCTTGAAAAATCTGTCGAAATCATTGTTTATGTATTCACGGCCGTTGTCGCTGCGCACTGCTTTAATTCTTAATCCACTTTGGTTTTCAACCATATTCTTAAAATCTCGAAACTTCTCGAAGACCTCATCTTTCGTGCGTATAAAGTACACGAAAGATCTTCTGGAGTAATCATCCACAAAAGTCACAAAATATTTGCTGCCGCCAATCGAAGATTTTGCGAAAGGTCCACATACATCGGTGTGGATGAGTTCTAAGTATATTTTGGGACCGATATTGACCCAATTTTGGAAATGGCTTGACGTACATTTTGCTCTTTACGCACACTTCGCAGCTTACGTTTCTTGGCACATCGGTGATGTCAATATTTTGCACCAAGTTCTTATTGACTAATTCGTGCAGATCCTCGTAATTGAGATGACCAAATCTTCGATGCCATATTCTGGCCTTGTCAACTGATGCAGCAAAACACAACTGCTTTAAATTTTCTTTAAAAACGAATAAATTTTCAATTTTCTGTGCAATTAAAATTGTCCTCCTGTTTTGGTCTTCTATTTTCGCACATACACTGTTGAACCGAACTGTCATATCTTCGCTTACAGCTTTATTTACCGATATAAAATTACATTTGAGATTTGGCACAAACAGTACGTTCTTAAGACGGGTCATACATGTTGGAGTTGTAACGCAAACTTCTCCTTTTCCAGAAGAATTCATGTGGTTGCCATCAGCAAGTTGCACACGCTCTGTCGCTTCTACGAATTTCTCGAACATATTTCGTTCTCCACACATGTGTGAGGTCGCACCACTGACAACGCACCAACTATGATTGTTCAATTCAAATTTATGAGTTCGAGCCGAAAATGATCTATGTTGTTGGTTTTGTTTTTTCGGAAATCGACAATGTGCTGCGAAATGTCCCGTTTGACCACAGTTATGACATCTAAGACCAGATTTGTTGTTGGGCTTTTTAAAATTTTGCTTCCCACTATTGTTCTTCACATATTTTTGATCTGACTGCACTACAAACGCTTTTTGACCATCGCTGCCATTTTGATCAATTTCACAAAATTTCCTTATGTGGTGTGCCACTGTATCACTCTCAGACATACTCAAGTTGATTAGGGATTTCTATAGAGTAACTTTTCTTGCCGGACCACGCGGCTGGTGTACACTTTTCAATTTATCCCACGCTTCTTTTGAAGTCTCTGCATGTTTAATATGACATACCTGTGACGATTTAACATTCAATATTATAAGTGCCAACGCCTTTTCGTCTTTAGTGTTAAACTTCTGGTCGTCACTTTTCAGAAGGCTTCCGCTGGCGATCTCCCAAAGATCTGCATTTACGAGAAGACCTTTCATTTGAAGGGACCAAAAGTCTTAGTTTCCATCATCCAATTTCTCAATTTGCTGTGGTGCACTCATGGTGATTAACTGTCTTTTACTGCCGTATACTCCAGTCAAAATGAAGCCGTTGTTCCTGAGACCACTATACTTGGGATCTCGTTTCAATCACTGATTTTGGTATCACTGCGCCTAAGCTGCGATTTCTTCTTGTGTGTAAAAAAGCACTTGAGCCTCACCTAGGCCCATAACCTTTGTAGGACAAAAAACCAGATTGAAGGAAAAACGGTATGTTCCTTTCAACGTCTTATTACACACACTAAACTTAAATCTATACAAGTAAAAAGAAATGAAGTAAAAAAGAAACTAAGTAGGAATTCGGGTTGCCAACTACTTACAATTTCATTATTTTCCAATAAAAAGCAGTAAGGCGGTATAAACATATTGATATATTCCTAAGTTTTAATTTTTAATTTTGTTAAATGTAGAGATGCATTAAAGCGCGAAAACAAATCCCTTCTGATGGAAAGCAAAAAGAAAGACTTCAAATTGGCAGCACTTCAGAAAAACTCCAACAACCAAAACAAAAAGCACATCTACGAGATGGAGCAGCTGCAAAAGCGCTTGGAGGAATGCGAAAATGTGTCTAAAAACATGGAGAAAAAGTTAGAGACCATTTTCACGAAGGACCAGGTAGCAAATCTGAAATTTAGTATCAAAAAACCTACCTGGGCTCAAGCAGATATCGCCAATTCCATTACATTA
Organism: Anastrepha ludens; assembly: GCF_028408465.1. Classification (NCBI taxonomy): domain Eukaryota; kingdom Metazoa; phylum Arthropoda; class Insecta; order Diptera; family Tephritidae; genus Anastrepha; species Anastrepha ludens. Next base: position 107,680,899 of record NC_071499.1, read on the forward strand.
TATGCCGCAAGTCCAAAAGCATATAGTAGATTATTGTACAAAAAAGGTTTTCCGCTACCTGGAGTTCGAACGCTTCAGAAATGGGCACAAAAAATTGATATATCCAGAGGTTTGATTAAACCTGTTTTTAAATTATTAAAATGGAAATGGATATTGTGCAAAAGGTGTGTGTTTTGAGTTTCGACGAAATGAAGGTCAGGCATACTTATTGTTATGACTCTTCTACGGGCTCTACACTAGAACCTGCCCATTTTGTGCAAGTAGCGATGCTTAAAGGTGAACGCATATTGCAATAAACTTTTAATAAGATATATGGAAATTATTATAATATATTAATTGTCTTTTTAGGACTATTAATGTGTAAATGGAAGCAGCCGGTTTTCTACGACTTCAACTGTAAAATGACGAAGAACGTGCTTTTTAATATTTTGCAAAAATGTAAAGACTGCGGGTACAACGTTGCAGCGATTGTGGGCGATCTTGGTGGCACAAACAGGTCCCTCCTTAACGAGCTCGGAATAAATAAATACAAGCCGTGGTAAGTTTAATGAAATATACACCTTGCGTAGTTTATTTCGCATTTTGTAACATATGACGCTCTTGCAGGTTGGTTTTTTATGAGCAGCAAATCTTCGTATTTGCTGACGTTCCTCATATGCTGAAACTACTCCGTAACCACTTTCTGGACCAAGGGTTCATGCTAAAAGGGAAAGCTGTGAAGAAAGAAATAATTTTTGATTTATTGTCATGCAAGGATTTGACAATAACTCATAAAATTTCAGCAGTCCACTTAAACGTATCTGGACCTCAAAGGCAAAAGGTGAAACTGGCAGCAAAATTATTTTCACATACCGTGGCAATGGCAATTACGAGAGCAGCATTTTTGGGACATTTAAGTGGCCACAATTGGAATGAGTGCTTTCAATTATTTAAATTGGTAAGCTTTACATATGTACATACATATGTCTTCATACATGTTTTTATATTTCAAATATAACATTTTACGACTAACGATTGGTTTGATGTGATGAACGTTAGGAAACCAGGTGCTGACTCAAGAACACGGTGCTACGCCTACGGTCTAGCAATTAAGGAGCAAGTCCAGACAAATGATGAAAAAATGAGGGTGATAGGAAGAGATACATTACTGCCATTTCAAAGGGGTAAACTAATATATTTATGCCAATACCTAAAATGAATAAAATTTACATAGTTACTTCAACCTAAACAAATATTGTGAAATAATAACATACGAATATTTACTTGTAGGTATCATACAGTCGAACAATGCACTGAAGTTGTTGTACGAAAGCGTTCAAAGCCAATACAATATTAAGTACGTTTTGACATACCGCTTGAACCAGGATGTGCTGGAAAATTTCTTTGGAATCATTCTACGATCACCCGGACCAACAAGAGCTCAAGTATCGACTTCGAGGATACTTGCTTGGACGAAATGAAGGTGGAAGGATGATGATACACCAGATCTGGAAATATTGCAACCATCGCTTACAGGTAATAATTGCCTTTTACACATCACATATTAATTTTTACTCCTACAGGTGTCATACTGAAAAACATAATTTCCGAGGAATGGCCGACCAATATAAAGCCAGCAGAATTCGATGATCTCGAATATGATGGTCTTGAAAACTTAGCTGGCTATATTTGCCACAGATTCCGACACGATATTCCCAGCACTTCCCTCAAAGATGCCAATGATCCCTCCTATACCTAGGTAAATCACCTAAGTGAAGGTGGTTTATCTGTTCCTAGCAGCAGCATGATGGAACTTATATACTTATACTAAAGTAGTCTCGAGTCAGTATTTAGAGCAATTAATGAAGATAGTTTGCTCATAACAAATGATTTTGTTAAAAAACATATTGAGCAAGCTTCTCATATAAATTGCGACATAAAAATTAAAAAACTATTTTTTAGGGCGAGGATGTTTTTTATGAACAGAAAGCTTAATAAAAAACTTATTGAAAACGCCCGCACAAGAAAACGAAAATATACTAAAATACTGACCTAGATGTGCTCTTCATCGAATTGACAAAACGGCAATTTTCAGGGCCACCAAGTATTAAACAAAGAGACGAAATTTCTCAATATGCATATATATTTTTGATAACAAACAATAATATCTACATATATCTTTAACCCTCCGTCGGGCGCACCCGATCTGTGAGGCACAGCTCACACATTTTTTTGTCTCACTCTATTATTTTTTACCGTTTACTACTCTTTTGCTCAGTAGCTGCTTCTTATGGTGTGCTCTTTATATCAAATCAACTCAGTTTGTGTTTTCCCTTCCCAAAGTGAAGTTATACGTAGTTTGATCGGAGAAGCTCATTGCGCCCTAACTCATCACATTTTTTAAAGTAAGTATTTTCAAAATTACTGATTTGAAATTAACTACTGCCCCATTTTAATACGAAATAATTTATTAATATTTAATAGTTAGTTGAAAATAACCTGATTTATTGATGTGGCCTGCAGGGCACATTGCGGCCAAACTCGTTACAAAGGTTTTATGTTTTAATTTGTTTTATATTCTTGATAGAAATGTCTCGTCGATACTTCAATTTAAATGAGTCCAAAGACGTGGAAGAAGTTATAAATTTGCTGGTGGCTGATGACGACGATCCCACAATAGAAGACGAATTTGGGGAGGAAAGCGATGTTGCTTCAGACGGCGAGGTAGAAGAACGGGGTGAAAATTCCAAGACAGAGCAGGATGATGAGACCGACCTAGATGATGAAAATTCTGGAGACATACATTTTTTTCTAGGAAAAGATAAGATCAGTAAGTGGAATCAAAATCCACCTCTGCGAAGTGCACGCAGAGGACCTCACAACATAATTACTCACTTACCTGGAGTAAAAGGGAATGCAAGAAATGCTAGTACTGCTGTTGATATATGGAATAATATTTTTACCGACGAAATATTAAACATAATAGTAACATACACCAACCAATACATTGAGACCATTAGAAACAATTTTTCTAGAGAAAGGGACATTAAGCCTACTGACCGTATAGAAATACGAGCTTTTATTGGGTTATTATACCTTGCAGGAGCATACAGGGGGAATCGTCAATATCTGGAAGAACTTTGGTGAATAGACGATGATGGGGTTGAAAGATTTGGCATTGTCATGAATATTAAGCGATTCAAGACACTTATGCGTTGCCTTCGTTTTGATGACCGAAGTACAAAAGAGGAAAGAAAAGAACTGGATCGGCTCGCTCCAGTTCGAGATATATTCGAGAAATTCATAAGAAGTTGCCAAGATAGTTACATTCCTGGGGAAAATATGACTATAGACGAAATGCTACCCGGTTTTCGTGGAAACTGTCCCTTTAGGCAATATATACCATCTAAGCCAAATAAATATGGCATCAAGTGTTTTGCTCTCGTCGACGCGAAAATGAATTACGTATACAACATGGAAATCTATGCTGGAAGGCAACCAGAGGGGCCCTTTTCTATTAGCAACAGGCCAAGGGACGTAGTTTTGAGAATGTCTGAGTCTCTTTTTGGCACTGGACGCAATATAACAGGCGATAACTGGTTTACTGATATGGATCTAGTTGACGAACTGAAACAAAAAAAACTATCCTATGTTGGAACCGTAAGAAAAAATAAAAGACAATTGCCACCTGACTTTGTAGCTACTAAGGGAAGACAACAATTCACAAGTTTGTTTGGGTTCAATGACGGAAAAACTTTGGTTTCATATGTTCCACGTTCTAAAAGGAATGTTATTCTCGTATCGACTCTTCATGACAACAAGAACATTGATCTCGATTCCAAGGAAAATAAAACAGAAATCATCTCGTTTTATAATTCAACGAAAGGTGGCGTTGATACTGTAGATAAAATGTGTGCAACGTACAATGTATCACGAAATATCAAACGCTGGCCAATGGTTATATTTTTTACAATGCTGAATGTCGCTGGTATTAACTCTCAAGTGATATACCTCAGTAATAACCTAGAACCACTGCGTAGAAGGCTTTTCTTGAAAAAGTTGGCTCATGAACTGACAATTGAGGAGCTACGTCGAAGAAGCTTGAAAACCCACGGAATACCGTTCAGTCTTCAAATAAGGTTAAAAAAATATCGACCTTCACTTCCAAATGAACGAAGCCCTTCTCCGCCCCCTAAACGAAGACGATGCTCAACTTGCACTAGCGAAACTGACGAATCACGAATGCAAGAAATGTAAATCACCACTTTGTTTATCCCATACGTATATGATGTGTGAACAGTGTTATACTCCAGAGGACAAAAATACTCTATCCGAAGAGACCTAAAACAAGCGCAATAAAAGGATTGTTTGAGCTTTATATTTTTATTGTACCTCTAATTAATTAGTTTTCTTGATCATTATATTTACAACAAATTGAATTTTTATTGGATTCTTTCATTTTTTGTAAACTATTTTCGGTTGACTGTTTTAACTTTTTATTTTCAACCTTAATTTATGACTATCTTTTGTAACTGATAAATTTTTGTCAAATAAATGGATTTTTATGAGAATATTTAGATTTATTTCTTATTCATATCCCTTAATGCCACTTCTGTATTTCCCATATGTATAAACTATGTAATTATACTTTTATTATGTGTTTTTAAAAGTGTGCCACTTAGGCACATTGCGCCCGAAGTTCACAGCCTGATAGTTGCGCCTGACGGAAGGTTAATCATATCAATAACTGCATAAGCCGATCACTGTTCCATAGATGGAATTTTTAAGCCTATAATCTATAACCTATAATATTTAATTAAATTAAAGTTAAATGTTATAAAATGTCTATAGGAATAGTAACTGAGCACCGAGCCACGGACTGAGTACACTGCCTCCGCCATCCATCCAGTGGCACCATCCGTTCAAGGCACTTCTCCTGGCGCAACTCCATCAGCACTATTAAAATCTACATTCACACATTGTTCAATCTTATCAGCGGCTGTGCAACAATATTAGACACTATAATATGTGTAGATCCACGACTTGGTTGAACAATTTAATATGATTTGCAAAATATTTAACATTTTTCCCACCATTTTTTTCAAAATACTAAATTTTATAAGAATCAACTAATTTTCATTATCACTAAAATCTTCTCAGAGTGGCCTTTTTTAAACTTCTTTTGTATAATAATACAGTAGCGAATTAAAAAAAAAAAAACGAAACTTCAAAATTTTCACATTTTCGGTATAAAAAAGCACTAAATTTATTGCGAAGAGCAAATGGTTGGCAATACTGCACAATTCAGCAAACGTGACGTTACGTACGCTCTGATGGGCGCAATCTTCTTTCTATCATTCTTGTAGGATATCAGAGTACAAGCTAGGAAACCGGTATGTACACTTTTGTCAACGCTGTTTTTTAGCATAACTGTGTTGTTTTATGTTAAAGAATGGATTTGTTTTAGTTAAGTCGATTAGAAAAAGATTTCAAATGAAATTGCACAAACACATTTTTAAGCAAAGTGTTTGTACTTTGTAAACAACGAAAGGGAGGGGTGTATGTAGACTTCTATCGGCCACTGTATATAATAAAATTATTACTTAAGTCACCCACCCGAATATTAAAGGTACCCAATGTAGGTATTCTTCAGCCTTCCCAAGTTAAAGGGATTTTTCAAAGGAAGCCTTCACCTCAAAGATTTCACTATTTAAATTCGAAGCGCTATCTGCCGCTTCGGGCCAACAAAATATCAGCTGAGAGTCTTCAACACCAAGTTGTATAACCAGAGAATGTTAATGCAATGAGAAGGTGCAAATGTTACTGTGAGCTTTTTTTAGTACAATTGAGATTTGAAAGGGGGAAATCCCCATTTGTTCTCCCGCCCCTTTTAAAAAAAGGGGTATAAGGGGGGGTAGAGGGGGTATTCTACTATCCAAAAGTGAAAACCTCACTGGCCGGAGGCTTATAGTTTTTAAGTTATTTGAGTTTAAAAATTGTAAAATTTACCAAGAATCCTCCTATTTTGGTTACTACAACCAGCCGAAGTGCTGCCAGACATCGTATAAATAAACAATTTTAGAAGATAATAAATGACTAGAAGTACAAAATTTTACAAATTATTTCTATATGATATACGTCTATTCATATATATATATATATATATATGATATATATATTTTTAATTCCACATTTTCACTATATTATGAATATATGATATATATATATACATATATATATTTAAAAAAAAAGAAAAAAAAAGCGCCGCAGGCGAAAATCGCGCGATTTTTAATTCCAAATTTTCACTATATTGTGAATATATGATATATATATATACATATATATATTTAAAAAAAAAGAAAAAAAAAGCGCCGCAGGCGAAAATTTGGAATAAAAAATCGCGCGATTTTTAATTCCAAATTTTCCCTATATTATGAATATATGATATATATATATACATATGTATATATATTTAAAAAAAAAGAAAAAAAAGCGCCGCAGGCGAAAATTTGGAATAAAAAATCGCGCGATTTTTAATTCCAAATTTTCACTATATTATATATTACATATATTAAAAAATTTTAAAGAGAATAAATTGATAAAAAGACAGAATGTTATGGTTTGTAGCTGTATTTGATGACATCAATTAGGTTTTCAAAGGGATCATAGCGATTTTTACTTATTGACTTGCGCCAAAGGTACTCTACGATCATGTCCGCGAAGTTGCTCGGATTGTTATAATTATCCTTTTGAAAAAACCTTTTTACCACCCTCCATTGGGATTCTATCCGCTGCGCATGGATACCATCGCTCGTCACAAACGGATTGTCCGGGTCGCTGTGGTTTACTTTTAGGTGCTCATACCCATGATCGCGAAGGCAGTCGTAGGCTTTCCAGTAATCCATGTGGATTGTTGTGCCTTCCGCCACATGCTTTTTAATCAAAGGTATGAGCACCTCCGCCGAACGCACGTTGTCCGGACATACCTCCAGCCTTAAGTCTTCGCTGCCGTTCTCTATCATCCCGAGAACCCAATGGCCTTCCACTCTTCTCCCTAAATTTACAACAGAAATATTTTAATTAATAAAATGTTTTATATTGCAGGCATACAAAATTTACCTTTATTATATTTCCTTTTGCCGAATTTGCTCTCATCTATTTGCACCATTTTGCCCGGTCCTCCTATTTTTCCTGTGGACTCCTGCTTGTCAACCTGATATGATACCACAGCCTCACGGCAATAATTGTACCAATCAGTTATTGTTTCCTTAGACAAGCAGGAGCCCTCGACGAAATTTTCCTCTCTAGTCATGGCATTCGACCAGTGATGTGCATACCCATACATTATGTGAAATATATGGGGGAGCGAAATCTTGGCGTTTTCGAACCAAGTCCCGCTCGCTCTAGACACCCCAGATTTATCTCGACATGACTCTTTTCTGCACCGGAAAATTCCTAGGCAGCCCCTCATTTGCAGTGTCATCTGTGTCCTATGCCTTGCACATAGTTTCGACCGCAGAATGAGGCCGTTATCCTCGGCAAATTGGACGCACTGCTCTGTTGTCCCCAATGTTCTTATAACTTTTGCGAAATTCCAGCGCTGCTTTATTTCAGCAGCGGTGAGAACATTGCTTGTACGAATTGCTGGTTCTTGCAGGGTCCTTCCACTGCTTGTGGACGGGATATTATCATCTAAAAAGTATATTAATATAATTCAATATATATATGTTTTATAAGAAATAAATTACCTGCTTCCATTTGACTCATTTTGTATTATTAAATTATTAAATATAGTGTAAATCACTGAATCGAAAACTTGTGAAAACTTGCAACGCGTTTAAAATGGCAACGGTAAATGGAAAACACGAAAATGCAAAACAAAATGAAAGTAAAAATTACCGTTTTTCGAAGATGCAGGGATGCATTCCCAGTAGGTACGATAGGAGAAATTCGAGTAGGATGGGAGAAATTTTAGTGTTTTTGTGTAAAACTCCTTTCTGCGTAGGCGGCCTTCGACGGCGCTTACAAAAAATAAATAAATAAAATAGGCGGATACCAGACCGTCTATGCTGTCCACAGTATTTTTGCGTAAAACTTTCTTCTTCGTAGGCGGCCTTCGGCCGCACTGCAAAAAAAATCACCCTTAATAGTCAAACACCGTCTCCGCTGCACATAGGAGTTTTACGTGAAGCGGAACTGTATTTCGAAAATCATATCGATATTGTATTTATTGTATTTATGAACTCAATATATACACTTTAGAGGTTGTAAACCCCCATTCCTTCATTATTCTAACAGAAAAGAGTGTGTGGAAATTATGTTCCTTGTTGCTTCGTTTTCAATGGCATTCTATTATTTTTTTTATTTTTTGCTTCTGGCAGCACTCATTCAGCCATGCTTTTCAGTTATTGTAAATTTAGCTGGCATATTTGGAGTTAGCAACTTAAAAATGCAATATAAATGGTTAATTTGTGGTATAAATAAATAAAAAGAGTTAAAAACGTATGTGTATGTTAATATAGTTTCAATATTTATTAAAATAAATGTGATAAATGCACTTATTCTATCAAAATTTGGTGAAGATAAAAGACAAACTTTATCAACAAATAACTTAAAAACTATTATTAACAGAATAGTGTTGGTGCTAGTTTTAGCAAAATAAGCACGAAGTGAACATCTCCTGTGAATTTCATTGAAAAATTCGTAATATTTCTCTCAAAAGAAGTGATGGGAGAACACATGGGGTCGGAGCCTTTGAAAGATTTGAAGTAAGGGAATTTAGCACACCGAGTTTATAGACACCACACTGAGTTTTGCCCATACAAAAATTGAAAACACCACACATCTTTCACCTCAACACACAACACATTTCTCACCTCGACATTAAACCAATTAAATTTTTACTATTTTCGTATTTTTGAAATAATAAGCGAATACGTAAAATTTATTATTATTGCATTAACATTCTCTGGTATAACAGACTCAGCGCTCCAATGTAAAACTTCCCTATCAAACTTCAAAACTTATTTGACAGCTTTCCAGAGTCATAAAGTTGATTTACAAAACCCAGTCTAGCACCAAATTCCAAACTAATAGAACTTCATGATATAAATTTGTTTTCGACACTTTACTTCGATTGATTTTTTTTAAATAATGACAATTTAAAATAATATATTGTATTTACTTACAATTAGTTTTAAACTTTCATTTGTGCCAAAATTTCTTAAATGCAATTTCAAAAACTGTATAAATTTGACCTTTCTCATTAAAAACAAGCATTACACGTGCCATTGGTCAGTCAATTTGAATGGAACTTTTTAATAGTTGTAATTATGAAAACCGCGCTAATGAACGAACGAAAAAAACAAAAAAAAAAAAACAATCGCGTGCAGAAAAAATTCTATTTCCGCATGCATTAAAAATATTGTATATTTTAGGGGTGTACAATTTTTTGTAAAAATATTCAAACTTTTTTTTTGCTACCCAACCACAATATAGTACATATGTACTTCGACCAAAAAACTATGAAGACCATGGGTTGACAGAGGGCAGAGGTGCCCATTTACATTGCATATGCATAGGCGCTTGTTTGTGGTGCCGCTGTTTTATTGTTTCGTTATTTTTTTTTTTTTTTTGTTATAAATCAGAATAATTAAAAAAATTTTACTTTTCTTAAACGAAACCTAAGAAGCAAGAAATATGTAAATACTGTAAAAGAATAAATGAATAAAAAGACAGAATGTTATGGTTTGTAACTGTATTTGATGACATCAATCAGCTTTTCAAAGGGATCATAGCGATTTTTAATTATTGACTTGCGCCAAAGATACTCAACAATGATATCCGCGAAGTTGCTTGGATTGTTATAACTATCCTTTTGAAGGAACCGTTTTACCACCCTCCATTGAGATTCTATCCTCTGCGTATGTATACCATCGCTCGTCACAAACGGATTGTCCGGGTCGCTGTGGTTTACTTTTAGGTGATCATACCCATGATCGCGAAGGCAGTCGTATGCTTTCCAGTAATCCATGTGGATTGTTGTGCCTTCCGCCACATGGTTTTTAATCAAAGGTATGAGCACCTCCGCCGAACGCACGTTGTTCGGACATACCTCCAGCCTTAAGTCTTCGCTGCCGTTCTCTATCATGCCGAGAACCCAATGGCCTTCCACTCTTCTCCCTAAATTAACAACAGAAATATTTTAATTAATAAAATGTTTTATATTGCAGGCATACAAAATTTACCTTTATTATATTTTCTTTTGCCGAATTTGCTCTCATCTATTTGCACCATTTTGCCCGGTCCTCCTATTTTTCCTTGGACTCCTGCTTGTCAACCTAACATGTTACAACAGCCTCACGGCAATAACTGTACCAGTCAGTTATTGTTTCGTTAGACAAGCAGGAGCCCTCGACGAAATTTTCTTCTCTCGTCATGGCATTCGACCAGTGATGTGCATACCTATACATGATGTGAAAAATATGGGGGAGCGAAATCTTGGCCTTTTCAAACCAAGTCCCCCTCGCTCTAGACACCCCAGAATTAGTTCGGCATGACGCTTTTCTGCACCGAAAAATGCCCAGTGAGCTGTTGCCCCTCATATGCAGTGACATCTGTGTCTTATGCTTTTTACATAATTTCGACCGCAGAATGAGGCCGTTATCCTCGGCAAATTGGACGCACTGCTCTGTTGTCCCCCAATCTCCTTATTACTTTAGCAAAATTCCATCGCTGCTTTATTTCAGCAACAGTAAGAATATTGCTTTTGGAAAGTGCTGCTTCTTGCAAAGTCCTTCCACTGCTTGTGGAAGGTATATTATCATCTAAAAAGTATATTAATATAATTCAATATATGTATATATGTTTTATAAGAAACAAATTACCTGCTTCCATTTGACTCATTTTGTATTATTAAATATAATCTTAATCACTTAATCGAAAACTTTCAACGCGTTTTAAATGGCAACGGTAAATGGAAAACACGAAAATGCAAAACAAAATGAAAGTAAAAATTACCGTTTTTCGAAAATGCAGGGATGCATTCCCAGTAGGTACGATAGGAGAAATTCGAGTAGGATGGGAGAAATTTTAGTGTTTTTGTGTAAAACTCCTTTCTGCGTAGGCGGCCTTCGACGGCGCTTAAAAAAATAAATAAATAAAATAGGCGGATACTAGACCGTCTATGCTGTCCACAGTATTTTTGCGTAAAACTTTCTTCTGCGTAGGCGGCCTTCGGCCGCACTTCAAAAAAATCACCCTTAATAGTGCAACACCGTCTCCGCTGCACATAGGAGTTTTACGTGAAGCGGAACTTTATTTCGAAAATCATATCGATATTGTATTTATATATATTTATGAACTCAATATATACACCTTAGAGGTTGTAAACCCCCATTCCCTCAATATTCTAACAGAAAAGAGTGTGTGGAAATTATGTTCCTTGTTGCTTCGTTTTCAATCGCATTCTATTATTTTTTTTATTTTTTGCTTCTGGCAGCACTCATTCAGCCATGCTTTTCAGTTATTGTAAATTTAGCTGGCATATTTGGAGTTAGCAACTTAAAAATGCAATATAAATGGTTAATTTGTGGTATAAATAAATAAAAAGAGTTAAAAACGTATGTGTATGTTAATATAGTTTCAATATTTATTAAAGTAAATGTGATAAGTGCACTTATTCTATCAAAATTTGGTGAAGATAAAAGACAAATTTTATCAACAAATAACTTAAAAACTATTATTAACTGAATAGTGTTGGTGCGTGTTTTAGCAACATAAGCACGAAATGAACATCTCCTGTGAATTTCATTGAAAAATTCATAATATTTCTCTCAAAACAAGTGAGGGGGTAGTGCATGGAGTCGGAGGCGTATTTTGTTGCTTATTTTTACTGTGAATACACCTTTTGATGCCCTATGTCCCACTAAGGAATGAGGACCGGACGAAACGATTACATCTCTATGGTTTTAATTTGCATTCAGTAAATTCAAACGCTTTTAAAAGGTTTTCGTGGTTAAGAAGATTTAAGAGAAGAAGATTTAATATTCTGACATAACCTCAAAAGGAAAAAAAATTAAATTTTCACTTTCAAAATACTAAATTTTATAAGAATCAACAAATTTTCATTAACACTAAAATCTTCTCAGAGTGACCTTTTTTAACCTTCCTTTGTTTAATAATAAATTTTTTTTTACTTACAGTTTCGGTGGTCTTAAATTAAAAACAAAAAGAAACAAACACCAAACTTAAAAATTGTCGAATTTTGAGTATAAAAAAACACTAAATTTATTGTGAAGAGCAAATGGTTGGCAACACTGCACTACTTGGCAAACGCGACGTCACGCACTCCCTGATGGGCGCAATCTTCTTTCTATCATTCTTGCATTAACACCTGATTTTTGCATTTGCTTGATTACATAATAAATTTGTTAATTTGATATGCTCATTGTATTTGCATGCATGATTACATATTAGATTTTTTTGTTTTGTTTTTGGTTTATATGAAAATTGCGCCAAATAGTGAAACGTTTCTATGATTACATACATATGAGCATTGAACTTTGATTTGAATTTTAATTTGAAAATAAAGACAATATCAAGTGCGAGTGTGCGGATTAAAGTTAATTTTAAAATTATAATAATTAATTAATAAAATAAAATGCCAAGAGTGTCGAAATATCGCCTTGACGAGTGCTGAAGCGATTTATATCTGCGTGGTTTCTCAGCTCCAAAAAATCGGGAATTAGTTAATTTGTGCAGAGAAAACTTAAGGATTTCACCCTCAATACACATACCAATGCATAATGCATTTGTATGCATTCACCATTTTGAGGAGGATGTTGTGGGTCCAAAATATTTGAAGAATAGAGCGGTTCCAACTCTTAACTTGGTGAATTGATTATTGTGTCTGCATACGTGTAGAGTTAAGTAAAGATAACCCGGGACACTTGATTTTTCTGATTTCAATTTTTTATAACGTGAAAACGCTTGAGTCAGCTTTCAATAATAACGAAATAAATAAACATAGTTTACTTAAAATCAACTCGAGTTGCAAGCGACTTTAAGCTTACACGCTATTGAATGGGCTATAAAACTGCATACCCCGAAGTTTTCGAAAAATTCTGTTACAAAGTTGAATATTTTTTTTGTAATTTTTATAAATTTTGTATTAAATGTGGAACTTTGACTTATACGATTTTTATTATGCAATCACTTGATCTAGGTCCTATAAAAAACTTGCGTGACGAGTTGACGTGGGGTGTGGGACAGAGGCCATTCCCATGGCAGCCGGCCCTACGTTACCGGAATGACTCGGGTTTTTCCCGACCAAGGGCTGCCGCCCCAGTAAACTATCCCTCTCTAGTGAACAGTCTATTATCCCACCCCTTACGTCACAGGAGCAACTCCTCGCAGCAATTTTGCTCCAAATACTACAGGGCTGGTATCGAATCTAACCTTGGGCCAGAAGTATTCTATTGCTGTGTATGCCATAAACGGCTCCACCCGAACTCCACCTCGGTTAGGTGCAACGAGTGGAGCCACCTTAAGACCTGTTCAGGCCTTAAGTCTCATAGGGAGTGATCCACATGGCATGTGGTCACGTGTTGCTCTTGCCCGCAGGTGTCTGTTGCCTTAACGCCTACTAAACGTAAAACCAACGTTGACAAGTGTCTACATACGGTACACAAATATCTTACTCCAGGTGACTAAATTTGTTAACTCTGCAGAAGTTATGTTATTCCAACTTTATATTAGTCGTTATCTGAGTACTGAAGCGCTTGAAATCGGATTTTTTCTAATTGTTCGATCTAAAATTTCCCAGATATGTTCAATAGTATTCAAATCTGGGCTTTGCGGTGGTGTATTTAATTGCCTTGGGGCATGGTAAAGCAGCAAATACTTCACAATGTGTGCTGTGTGCTTTGGATCGTTATTCTGTTGAAAGACCCCACCTGGACCAAGCGCCAAATCATCCACCGAATATTTCAGATTGACTTCCAATAGTGAATTGTATTTACATATAACGATCCATATTACCTTCAATAAATACTAATCTTCCAACTCCAGATGCAGCAACAGCTCCCCAAACCATTACATTGCCGCCACCATACTTCACTGTTGATACCAAATTCTTCGGACTCGGTGCAGTAGGATTTTTGTCTACTTTCAGAATCAAGCTGACGTCTTTACGAGATAGTTTGCTCGGGCAGCCACTGCGCGGCTTATTTTCTGTGGAACCACTATTTTTAAAGTTTTTTACAATGGTCTGGATTGTTGCACGACTTGCGTTTAAGATTTTTGAAATTTTTCAATATGATTTTTTTTCTTTCCTGTGCTGAATAACTAAATTTCTAACGTCAACTGATATTTCTTTTCGAGGAGCCATTGTAGATGCTTAAGTATTCAAATTGCAACTAAAATCAATATTAGTAAAGCAACAAACATAAGAATAGGATAGAAATAGACAAACGGTATTTTACCGTTATCACAACATAGGATATCAGAGTACAAGCTAGGAATCCGGTTCTGTATGTACACTTTTGTTAAAGAATGGATTTGTTTTAGTTGGGAGCGTGTCATTATTCTGGGTGACAAAATTCTGTATATTGCAAAAAAATTCTGCTTTTTAAAATTCTGCTTTTTCAAAATTCTGCATGTTTAATGCGAAAAATTCTGCTTTATTCAAGTTTTGTGATTTTCGTCATACAAGAAGTAACAAAATAAACATTTATTCCATAAATATATACACATATATACATACATACATGTCTAAGCGATAACAATATTTTAGTTTAGCCAATTACAATATTTTTTGCAATTCTTTTTAAATATGTAGTGTGACTTAATTCATTTCTTTTCTTAAAAATTCTTCTTTTTTTTTAAATATTTTCCTTTTTCTTCTAACTCTTTCTCCATTTTCTTTTCTTGATATTTGAGTTTTCGCTAAAATAAGTTCCTTTTGCAAACTTAGCACAAGATGGTAAAATTGCGAGTTTCTTCTTCCAACAATAACTTTCAGTCGGCGATGCCACGCTTCAATATTGTTTTGTGTTCTAGGAAACGTTTGCACTGATCAAGACTCGGGAGAATATTTGGAATTATTATTATTTATATCAATATAATTTCTATCAAACCAAACTAGTAAATTTTTTACACTTTTATCATCGCAGTTATTAAGTAATGTTTGAAAGTAATTCGGTATTTCGCTTGGGGGTACGAGAGTTAAGCTTTTAATCATTCGGGCTTGCAGTGCGAATTCCACCGAAGTCCCATATTTTTGAGCCAATCTATACATAAAAAGAACATATTATTACTTAGTATACATACACAACCATAAAATAGGCTTTAATTACCTCTCCTTCTGAACCTTTCGCCATATTAGTTGTCCAAAATGGAACAAACAGCCGCGTAAATCAGTATTTGGGAAACATTGCTTAATTGCCGATATGATATCCATTTCGAAATCGCAAATACTTAGTTCATGGTTACCTGCAATCGTCAGCAACTCGTTAAAAACAGCGACATATGACTTCAACGTTTTTTTGCTAATCAAGCAAAAAACGAGAGGCACGATTTCGCCATGTACTATGCCATGTATGGGAAAAAGTTGCCTCATAACGCGAGGAACAACATGGAAAGTTCCATCAATAGCCCAGTAGTCACTGCTACTCAGCATTTCCAATGAAGATTTTGTCCCCAATATTATGAAAAATTCATCATCGACCCACTTTTCTGCTAAGACAAAAAGCTCGCCTTTAAGGACATATAAATTAAGTGGCATATCAATATCGTATACAGTTTTTGGTTCTTTCATGCTCCATTTCTTTTTTCTAGTCCGCATTATTTTACTTTTTGGGCCATTTTAGAAGGTAAAGCATCACGGCTATCTCTCGTAATTAGCACAATGCTTTCTCGAATTATCTGGCTAGCCGACAAGCATGTTTTTTTAGATAACTCTTTAAGCTTATATTAGCATCGCGAACAAAACCTTCCACTGCCTCAGGGTTATGGGTATGTACACCGGACCTTTTAATCACACAATGGACACCGTCTTTTAATTCAGTCACCAATCGAGATGTACAGTGACACGCTATTCTTTTGGAACACGACCAATTATATGTCCTAATTACATTACCTCTTGTTAACATTATATTTTAATACAGAATTTTGAAAGCAGAATTTAAAAAAAAAAACAGAATTTTGTTTTTAGAATTTTGTGCATACAGAATTTCGACACCAACCCGTTGTAAATAAGTCGATTAGAAAAAAATTTCAAATGAAATTGCATAAACACATTTTTAAGCAAAGTGTTTGTACTTTGTAAACAACGAAAGGGAGGGGTGTATGTAGATTTCTATCGGCCACTGTATATAATAAAATTATTACTAAAGTCACCCACCCGAATATTAAAGGTATCCACTGTGGGTATTCTTCAGCCTTCCCAAGTTAAAGGAATTTTTCAAAGGAAGCCTTCACCTCAAAGATTTCACTATTTAAATTCGAAGCGCTATCTGCCGCTTCGGGCGAACAAAATATCAGCTGAGAGTCTTCAACACCAAGTTGTATAACCAGAGAATGTTAATGCAATGAGAAGGTGCAAATGTTACTGTGAGCTTTTTTTAGTACGATTGAGATTTGAAAGGGGGAAATCCCCATTTGTTCTCCCGCCCCTTTTAAAAAAAGGGGTATAAGGGGGGGTAGAGGGGGTATTCTACTATCCAAAAGTGAAAACCTCACTGGCCGGAGGCTTATAGTTTTTAAGTTATTTGAGTTTAAAAATTGTAAAATTTACCAAGAATCCTCCTATTTTGGTTACTACAACCAGCCGAAGTGCTGCCAGACATCGTATAAATAAACAATTTTAGAAGATAATAAATGACTAGAAATACAAAATTTTACAAATTATTTCTATATGATATACGTCTATTCATATATATATATATATATATATATGATATATATATTTTTAATTCCACATTTTCACTATATTATGAATATATGATATATATATATACATATATATATTTAAAAAAAAAGAAAAAAAAAGCGCCGCAGGCGAAAATCGCGCGATTTTTAATTCCAAATTTTCACTATATTGTGAATATATGATATATATACAGTGAGTGCCACTCAAAATGGCCCACATGTAAAAAGTTTACAAAACGTGGTATAATTCCAAAAACTTACATTTTCTTTTTCAACTTTTTTATTTTTCTTAAACTATAAATAATAGCCAACAAAAAAACGTAAACATATTTCATTAATAAAATAAAGTTTTCAAAATTTACGAGAAAGGAACAAAACACATGAAAAATGACGCGCCACTCAAAATGACCCACTCATTTAAAGCAACTCATATAACGGTATTTCACGAAACCTGTTTGTAAATTTTTGTCTGTTTAGTTGCTTTGAATACATTGTTCATGTGATCGACTTATTAGTTGCGCGTGCGAAGTTAAGAGTGTGAGATTTTGCGTATTTTCCTAAAATGGCTCCTCAAACCACAATAGAAATACGAAATATGATAATACAGCATTATAAAAGTGGTAAAAGCCAAAGAGAAGTAGCTGTTATGGTTAATAGGTCACGCATTACTATAAAAAATATAATAAAACATTATAATGACGAAAAACGAATCGCAAACAAGCCAAAACATCCTGGTAAGAAAGTGCTGACTGAACGTGAAGAGCGTTGGATTCTACAAAAAGTCAAAGTAAATCCACGATTAAGTGCTCCAATTCTTCGAGATATGTTAGCAGAAGCATTTAATATAAAATGCAGTGCAACAACCGTCAGAAGGGTTCTTCATAGAGCTGGTTTACATGGAAGAATTGCCCGGAAAAAACCATTTGTAAGTGAAAAAAATAGGAAAAATCGTTTGGAATACGCTCACACCTACTACATGAAAGATTTCGAATTCTGGAAAAACGTAATTTTTGTTGACGAATCCAAATTCAACTTATTCGGATCAGACGGGAGGGTAAACGTATGGCGAAAACCGAATGAAGAGCTGGATCCAAAACATCTTCGACCTACAGTAAAACATGGTGGTGGGAACGTGATGGTGTGGGCTGCTTGTTCGGCTTCAGGTGTTGGAAATTTGTGCTTCGTGCAGGGTAATATGGATAAATTTCAATATTTGCAAATTTTGCGAGAAAATCTAAAACAAAGTGCACAAAAGCTGCGAATAGAGAATACATTTCACTTGTATCAAGATAACGACCCAAAGCATTCCGCCCACATCGTCAAAGAATGGTTATTGTATAATTGCCCTAAAGTCTTGAAAACACCTCCACAGTCTCCAGATTTAAATATAATAGAGAATTTATGGCAAAAATTGGAAGTTGAAATTCGGAAGCGAGCAATATCAAATATAAACGACCTCAAGACTGCCCTAATGGAGGAGTGGGAGAAAATATCTCCAGACTTTACAAAAAAATTGGTGGAATCCATCCCTAATAGGTTGAAATCGGTAATAAATCAAAAAGGTTATCCGACAAAATACTAGTTTTAAGGAAATTTATGATTTTTTTTATGTATATAACTAAATTTAAATGAGTGGGTCATTTGGAGTGGCGCGTCATTGTTCATGTGTTTTGTTCCTTTCTCATAAATTTTGAAAACTTTATTTTATTAATGAAATATGTTTACGTTTTTTTGTTGGCTATTATTTATAGTTTAAGAAAAATAAAAAAGTTGAAAAAGAAAATGTAAGTTTTTGGAATTATACCACGTTTTGTAAACTTTTTACATGTGGGCCATTTTGAGTGGCACTCACTGTATATACATATATATATTTAAAAAAAAAGAAAAAAAAAGCGCCGCAGGCGAAAATTTGGAATAAAAAATCGCGCGATTTTTAATTCCAAATTTTCCCTATATTATGAATATATGATATATATATATACATATGTATATATATTTAAAAAAAAAGAAAAAAAAGCGCCGCAGGCGAAAATTTGGAATAAAAAATCGCGCGATTTTTAATTCCAAATTTTCACTATATTATACATATATTAAAAAATTTTAAAGAGAATAAATTAATAAAAAGACAGAATGTTATGGTTTGTAGCTGTATTTGATGACATCAATTAGGTTTTCAAAGGGATCATAGCGATTTTTACTTATTGACTTGCGCCAAAGATACTCTACGATCATGTCCGCGAAGTTGCTCGGATTGTTATAATTATCCTTTTGAAAAAACCTTTTTACCACCCTCCATTGGGATTCTATCCTCTGCGTATGTATACCATCGCTCGTCACAAACGGATTGTCCGGGTCGCTGTGGTTTACTTTTAGGTGCTCATACCCATGATCGCGAAGGCAGTCGTAGGCTTTCCAGTAATCCGTGTGGATTGTTGTGCCTTCCGCCACATGCTTTTTAATCAAAGGTATGAGCACCTCCGCCGAACGCACGTTGTCCGGACATACCTCCAGCCTTAAGTCTTCGCTGCCGTTCTCTATCATTTGTACGATTTTGCCCGGTCCTCCTATTTTTCCTGTGGACTCCTGCTTGTCAACCTGATATGATACCACAGCCTCACGGCAATAATTGTACCAATCAGTTATTGTTTCCGTAGACAAGCAGGAGCCCTCGACGAAATTTTCCTCTCTAGTCATGGCATTCGACCAGTGATGTGCATACCCATACATTATGTGAAATATATGGGGGAGCGAAATCTTGGCGTTTTCGAACCAAGTCCCGCTCGCTCTAGACACCCCAGATTTATCTCGGCATGACTCTTTTCTGCACCGGAAAATTCCTAGGCAGCCCCTCATTTGCAGTGTCATCTGTGTCCTATGCCTTGCACATAGTTTCGACCGCAGAATGAGGCCGTTATCCTCGGCAAATTGGACGCACTGCTCTGTTGTCCCCAATGTTCTTATAACTTTTGCGAAATTCCAGCGCTGCTTTATTTCAGCAGCAGTGAGAACATTGCTTGTACGAATTGCTGGTTCTTGCAGGGTCCTTCCACTGCTTGTGGACGGGATATTATCATCTAAAAAGTATATTAATATAATTCAATATATATATGTTTTATAAGAAATAAATTACCTGCTTCCATTTGACTCATTTTGTATTATTAAATTATTAAATATAGTGTAAATCACTGAATCGAAAACTTGTGAAAACTTGCAACGCGTTTAAAATGACAACGGTAAATGGAAAACACGAAAATGCAAAACAAAATGAAAGTAAAAATTACCGTTTTTCGAAGATGCAGGGATGCATTCCCAGTAGGTACGATAGGAGAAATTCGAGTAGGATGGGAGAAATTTTAGTGTTTTTGTGTAAAACTCCTTTCTGCGTAGGCGGCCTTCGACGGCGCTTACAAAAAATAAATAAATAAAATAGGCGGATACCAGACCGTCTATGCTGTCCACAGTATTTTTGCGTAAAACTTTCTTCTTCGTAGGCGGCCTTCGGCCGCACTGCAAAAAAAATCACCCTTAATAGTCAAACACCGTCTCCGCTGCACATCGGAGTTTTACGTGAAGCGGAACTGTATTTCGAAAATCATATCGATATTGTATTTATATATATTTATGAACTCAATATATACACTTTAGAGGTTGTAAACCCCCATTCCTTCATTATTCTAACAGAAAAGAGTGTGTGGAAATTATGTTCCTATGTTGCTTCGTTTTCAATGGCATTCTATTATTTTTTTTATTTTTTGCTTCTGGCAGCACTCATTCAGCCATGCTTTTCAGTTATTGTAAATTTAGCTGGCATATTTGGAGTTAGCAACTTAAAAATGCAATATAAATGGTTAATTTGTGGTATAAATAAATAAAAAGAGTTAAAAACGTATGTGTATGTTAATATAGTTTCAATATTTATTAAAATAAATGTGATAAATGCACTTATTCTATCAAAATTTGGTGAAGATAAAAGACAAACTTTATCAACAAATAACTTAAAAACTATTATTAACAGAATAGTGTTGGTGCTAGTTTTAGCAAAATAAGCACGAAGTGAACATCTCCTGTGAATTTCATTGAAAAATTCATAATATTTCTCTCAAAAGAAGTGATGAGAGAACACATGGGGTCGGAGCCTTTGAAAGATTTGAAGTAAGGGAATTTAGCACACCGAGTTTATAGACACCACACTGAGTTTTGCCCATACAAAAATTGAAAACACCACACATCTTTCACCTCAACACACAACACATTTCTCACCTCGACATTAAACCAATTAAATTTTTACTATTTTCGTATTTTTGAAATAATAAGCGAATACGTAAAATTTATTATTATTGCATTAACATTCTCTGGTATAACAGACTCAGCGCTCCAATGTAAAACTTCCCTATCAAACTTCAAAACTTATTTGATAGCTTTCCAGAGTCATAAAGTTGCTTTACAAAACCCAGTCTAGAGAACTAGAATTTTATGATATAAATTTGTTTTCGACCTAACATACGACACTTTACTTCGATTGATTTTTTTATATAATGACAATTTAAAATAATATATTTACTTACAATTAATTTTAAACTTTCATTTGTGCCGAAATTTCTTAAATGCAAATTGAAAAAAAATGTATCAATTTTATCTTTAAAAACAAGCATTACACGTGCCATTGGCCTGGCCAGTCAATTCGAATGGAACTTTTTAATCGTTGTAATTATGAAACCCAAAATTCTATTTCCGCATGCATCAAAAATATTGTATATTTTAGGGGTGTACAATTTTTTGTAAAAATATTCAACCTTTTTTTTTGGCTACCCAACGACAATATAGTACATAGGTATGTACATCAACCAAACAACTATTGAGACTATCGGTTGACGGAGGACAGAGGTGCCCATTTACATTGCATATGCATAGGCGCTTGTTTGTGGTGCCGCTGTTTTATTGTTTCGTTATTTTTGTTTTTTTTTTTTTGTTTGTTATAAATCAGAATAATTAAAAAATTTTAACTTTGCTTAAAGGAAACCTAAGAAGCAAGAAATATGTAAATAGCGTAAAAGAATAAATAAATAAAAAGACTGAATGTTACGGTTTGTAACTATATTTGATCACATCAATCAGCTTTACAAAAGGAGCATCATGATATAATACAACAGCCTCACGGCAATAACTGTACCAGTCAGTTATTGTTTCGGTAGACAAGCAGCAGCCCTCGACGAAATTTTCTTCCCTCGTCGTGGCATTTGACTAATGATGTGCATACCAATACATATTATGAAAAATGTGGGGGAGCGAAATCTTGGCATTCTCGAACCAAGTCCTCCTCGTTCTAGCCACCTCAGATTTATTTCGGCATGACAATTTTCTGCACCGAAAATTGCCCAGTGAGCTGTTGCCCCTCAGGTGCAGCGCCGTCTGTGTCTTATGTGTAGGACACAATTTCGACCGCAGAATGAGACCGTTATCCTCCGCAAATTGAACGCACTGCTCTGTTGTCCCCAATCTCCTTATCACCTTAGCAAAATTTCATCGCTGCTTTATTTCAGCAGCAGTGAGAGCATTGCTTGTGGAAGGTATATTATCATCTAAAAAGTATATTAATATAATACAATACATGAAAATTTATATGTTTTATAAAAAATAAATTACCTGCTTCCACTTGACTCATTTTGTATTATTAAATATAAACAGTAATCACAAACCTTGTAAATATGGAAAACTTTCAACACGTTTTAAAATGGCAATGGCAACGGTGAATGGAAAACACGAAAATGCAAAACAAAATGAAAGTAAAAACTGCCGTTTTTCGAAGATGCAGGGATGCATTTCCAGTAGGGTCGAGTAAGATGGGAGAAATTTTAGTGTTTTTGTGTAAAACTCCTTTCTGCGTAGGCGGCCTTCGACGGCGCTTCAAAAAATAAATAAATAATACTAGACCGTCTATGCTGTCCACAGTATTTTTGCGTAAAACTTTTTTCTGCGTAGGCGGCCTTCGGCCGCACTTCAAAAAAATAACCCTTAATAATCCAACACCGTCTCCGCTGCGCTGAAGTTTTACGTGAAGCTGAACTGTATTTCGAAAATCATATCGATATTGTATATGTCGTAGATTGAGCTAGTTTGACCACTGTACAGGAGCGTACGGTTTTCTGTGGCGACCTGTTGTCGCTAGTGTTTCATAATGCACTGCAGTTGAGCGAAAGAAAAGGGCTCTACTGTTGAGTAAGGTCTGGTCGTAGGACGCTAATTGAATATAAGTAACATAGATGGCAATATATTCGCCCAAATTGTAAAATTAGGTAGAACTGTTTTAGAACAGAGTCAGTTACGAAGCGTCATGCAAAGCGACCAGAACTTGCTGTGTGAAGGTATGGGGGAAGAAAGTACAGCGCCGTCATATACAGTGGTGGTCACGATTTTAGCACACTATAATGCAGTAACATGCATTTTGCATTTATTGCTTATATTCAAATAGTCTAGCGGCAATATTTATCCCTGGCGGGTCTTTGTAGAAAGGAGAAAGAGAGGCCTTATAATCAGAACCGTGTTTTTTTCTCCTTACTTATTAAAAATGGTTTAAATACAAGCACCCTATAATAATGGAGGACACGAATTTAGCACACATATGGATATTTCTCATTTATTTTCAAAGAACAACACATTAGTGAAAGAAAAACTTATTATTTAGTTGGATATCCACCACTCTTGAGAACAGCATCGCATCGGCGTGGTAGACTTTCCACTAGGGCAGCACATCTCGTCTGGGGTATTCCATACCAAGCAGTCTTAATCTCCGACCACAAATCGTTCAAATTCCTCGGTTTCTCGGCTCGAATATGCTTCCCGACATCATTCCATAAATTCTCAATCGGATTGAGATCCGGTGATTGAGCTGGCCACTTCAAAACACTAATTTAGTGATCCTCCAAGCAACTCTTCACCAATCGTGAAGTGTGCTTAGGATCATTGTCATGCATGAAACGCCATATTACGGGCATATTTTCCTCCGCATAAGGAATCATGACATCAGTTAGTATATTTTTGTAAACATATTGATCCATACGCGAATCTATTTTGTGTATGGGTCCAACACCTCGCCAGGAAAATGATGCCCAAACCATGACGCTTCCACCACCATGCTTCACCGTTTTTAATGTGTAGCGAGGATCATGTTCTTTATTTTGCGGTCTCCAAACATATTGTTTCCCGTCAGATCCGAGACGACAGAACTTCGATTCATCGCTCCATAACATATTTTTCCAGAAATTTATTGGTTTATGGATATGTTCCCTTGCAAAGTTCAGCCTGGCCTCCAAATTTTTTTTTGACACCAAAGGTTTGTGTTGAGCTATGCACCCACGCAACCCGTTTTCATTTAAACGCCTTCTAATGGTTTTGGAAGAAACATTTATTCCATATTCCGATAAAATTTGCGATTTTATGGCATTAGAACTCTTAAAAGGGTCTGTTCGCGAGGCTTTGCATATTAGTAAATCCTCCCTAGCTGTTGTCTTTCGGCGTCGTGGGCGTTGTTTTACCTTCTTAAATGTCTTATGGCGCTTAATATGAGCAAGAGCATTATAAATCATTTTGCGTGAACACTTTAGAAGTCGGGATATCTCAGACACAGAGCTCCCAGAAGAATTCATACGTTGAATTACTTCCCGCTGCGCTTCGGAGCACCAAGAACCTTTCGCCATGTCTAACATATTTTTTTCACATTAATTACAATCAACATAATAGCTAAAATATAAAAACTTACCATAAAGTTCAAATACTTAGAAAAAATTTAGTGGGAGGAATTATTTATTGATATGTGCTAACTTCGTGTCCAGCTCAAACAAGCAGCTCTTGCACTCAACTGAATTTTAAGAAAAAAATTGCAAAACAAATGTTACGGATTATAACGGTTCTTGTTATTTTAATTGTAAACAACACCCAGAGAAAAATATTCGTAGTGAATTGTCGAAAAGCAAAGAGGAAAGTGGGACAGTGTCAAGGTTGTGTATAGTGTGCTAAAATCGTGACCACCACTGTATATATGTATATGGGACGTCAACCGGTACACTAGCCGGTCCAAAATTCTATGGGACCGATTATGAAGTCCAAGGTCTCAAAATGATCGTCTGAACGTCCACTATTGAAAGCCGAGAAATTCAATATGGCGTCCAAATTATGGCGTCTTAGCTGACTAAAAATTAGAGTTTATTTAAAATCTTGTGTGCTCCTAAGAAAACCAGGAGCAATGAAAAAAAAGTAATACTGATTCTTTATGTTCTTAGGGTCGCAGATTACGATTTCGGAAGCAGATATCCAAAATTCAAAATGGCGGATCCAATATGGCGGCCGAAAATATTAATTTATTTCGATTTGTTTAAAATGTATTTCTAAGGGGTTTTTGGGGTCGCTGATTACGAATCTGAAGTCAGATTTTTTAAATTCAAAATGGCGGATCCAATATGGCGGTCAAAAGTAAAAAAAAATATTTCGATTTTTTTGAAACCTGTTTTAAAAGGGTTTTTGGGGTCGCTGATTGCGATTCTGGAGTCATATTTCAAGAATTCAAAATAGCGGATCCAATATGGCGGCCAAAAATAAATAAATTGGTGAAATTCTTTTGAAACCGTTCCTTAAAAGGGTTTTCGGTGTCGTTCATTACGAATCTGGAGTTAAAATTTAAAAATTTCATGTAATAGATTAAACATGTAGATAAGCTCTCTGCGTTTTCAGGGTTGAGACTGTCTTCAGTGTGACCAGTGAAGCCCGCATTAGTTTTTTTTTTTTAGTTATTTTAATTTTAATTTTTTTTTGTTTTTGAAATTTTTTTAATTTTTAAATATGTTGTAAATTTTCACAACCTTAAAACCTTTTCTGAGCTATCTTTTTTGTCTTTTGCATTTTAGAATGCATTGCTTTGTCGTAATAAAAGAATTTAATGTTTGGGAATTTAGTCTCCGCATATTTATATAAACCTTGCGATGTTAAAATTGCTTCTGATGGTTGAGCTTGCAGGCTAGCCCGTGTGGCTTCTCTTTTCACGATAGCGCCAACACCATCACAAGCACCTTTGCCATGGGCAGTTGCATGACAAAACCACTCAGCTTGAATTCTTTTTTTTAATTTTATTTCATTGCTTCGATAAAAACGAGCAGACTGAGCAAATCGTTCGCTACTGCTTGTGATTTCTAAGTCCTCACAGATGTTTTTGTTTTTGGGTACCTGCCTTGTTTCCTCTAGCATGGAATATTTTGCGAATTCTTCTAACGTAAGATCGTTTCCTACACGTACGTACACTTTAGTAACGGGCGGGCAAACCCAATCAGAGCCAGTACTAGGTGAGCGACTTCTAGTAACTGGCTCTAATCTTAAAGATGGAACAGCCCCATCTAAAACTTTATAACGAGTTACTTGCTCTGGACTAAAGTGGCGCTTACAAACATATAGCCTGTCAGTATCGGCTGGTTGCACGTTGCAAGCCAGGGCCCAACTATTTCGAGCCTCTCCGCGTCGAGGAAAGGCGTACAACGTATGACCCTTTTCCACCAAGTATCCTACCACGCAACAGCTTCGTTGCTTCTTCGGCATTGTACAGTTGTACGTAGGGTCATCGTCATGCCCTATTAAAAAAAAATTATTTTATAATATAATAATTTATAAACATTTAATAATTTATAAACATATAATAATTCATAAACATATAATAATTCATCAAACTACATATAACGCATCACTACGAAACGACAACACCAAATGAAGGAAAAATTTTTATGCATTTATATTTTCACCCAATGAAGGTTATAGGCTTGTTTTTATGATGGAACACCCTTCCCACAGCCCCCAGGCCGCGCCACCACTCTCATTTAATCTAAAAAATCTTAGTTTTTACTATTTCCCACTATTTATAGCGCACTCTAGACTTCATGATCCGCATACGCTGTTCAACTATGACCCAAATGCAAAGTTCAAAAACGGTTTCAGATAGAAAATTAATAAAACTAATTTTGCTTAAAATTTTCCGATTGGTTGTTTTGATTTTATTCAACGAGGCATAGCAACGGATGCCGTGTATTGTAATATTATGGTTATTAATAAAAAATTATTTTCTATGAAATTATATACATGGGTTGGGTACGTAATGCTGTATGATACAATATTCTGTTTACAAAATGCTGTATACAAAATTATGTATTTATACGAAAATTCTGTATTTCAAAATTCTGTAAAAAATATTCTGTATTGCCGAAATGCTGTATTGCCGAAATGCTGTATTGACAAAATTCTGTATTGACGAAATGCTGTAAGTAAGTGATAAGAAATTCAACAAATTTTATAAAAAAAAAGTGCGCACTTTTTTTCTTCAGTTTCGATAGAATCCACCGTATTTTTGCGTAGAATTCCTTTTCGCGAGGGCGGCCTTCGGCCGCGCTTCAAAAAAAATAACCCTCATCAGTCCGACTCTGGCTATGCAATCCACCGTATTTTTGCGTAGAACTCCTTTTTTCGTTGACTTTTGTCACCACAAAATTTTTTCAATACAGAATTTCGTCAGTACAGAATTTCGTCAATACACAATTTTGTCAAAACAGATTTTTTTTAAGACAGTACAGAATTTTGTAAATACAGAATTTTGTCACTGCAGAATTTTGTTACTTTAAGTATTTCGTACGAAAAGAATTTTGATATACAGCATTTTGTAGGGATCCCTATATACATATCCTAAATCCCTCAAAACTACTCGCTCGGTAATTTTATCACACTTGGTAATTCCCATTTATATTTATTTATACATATGCATATGTAACATAATTCACATTCAAAAATTAGTTTAAATTTCTCAACTTCCTCCACTTTCCACATTGTATGAAATGTATGCAATACATATGCAGGTATGTGTGTTTGCTATTCTTGTAGGTTCGCTTCAGCGAAATATAAAAACACACATACCTACTTATGTATTGCGCAAAAACTTACCTAAACGAAGGGTGGGGATGGCACCCTTTCTTAAACATTTCCCCCTCACAACAAATGGCTCAAAATGCTTTACGCACGCATATGAGTTGTGGGGTGGAAGATGCACCGCCGTCGGGATTTTCAAGTTATCCCTCCACTTTCCCACTTCCTCCGGATCCTTTGGGAACGAAAACAGGCGTTTCTCGTCCTGCGAGCATCCGCGTACGCGACACAACCTATCACTCATTTTTTTTTTTAATTTTAAATTTTTTGATGTCACGCACCGCGCTTTGAAAAAAACGCTAAATTCGTAACGCACTTTAAACACTCGAATACACGCACGGCGCTTTGAAAAAAACGCTAAATTTCTACCGCACTTTAAACACTCGAATACACGCACGGCGCTTTGAAAAAAACGCTAAATTTTTAACGCACTTTAAACACTTGAAAACCGATTTTAACGCCCGAATTAAAGTCCGCCCGTTGGAATTTGCAAGTCGCCTTTGCAATTTCGCAAAACTTAAATCCCGTTAACTTTTTGCGATTGACATTTATTATTCTGGCGCAATTTTCCAAATTCCAAAGGGCGAAATAAATCACAAAAAAAAAAGCACCTGTAATGTCAAATACATTACGCCCCTCACACAAACTTTTCTAATAATATCTTACATTGCTAATTGCTGTTAATAATACTCACTTGCTGTTAAATTTTCCGAATTGCCTTTTACGCTGTTAACTATTGGTGAAAAATGTGTCAGTGGTGAAATTGACTTCGCGAGACGAGTACCCCTCGAAAATGAACACTTTCCAGTCATTAAGACTTCTCTATTCATCAATGTTCTCTGGATATAGGTCTGTATCATGATGGAAAGAGTAATGAGATGGCGCCTATCGTAGTCCCGTTACTTTGCTCTCAGCGAATTTGACAACGAGTTACGTGATTTTAGATCCAGTATGGCCCGATTTCCATTTTCGTAACTTGATTTAGCATTTTTTTTTTGTAATTTAGGTTCAGAGTTTTAGTTCTTTCTTCATGATATTTTTCTAGCCTGTTCTAATTAAAATGTAACGTTTATAATTTTGTAAAATATACATTTTTTAATAATTAGTTAAATAATTCACTTAGTTTATTTAGCTTTACTTTTTTTTAACATCTGGTGGCATTGCCCGCGATTGCAGATGTTGTTGGTGTTCTTCTGCTTTCGGCAGTCAAATCTCTCTCTCGCTACTGCAGTGTTGCCCTGCTTTGGATGTAAAAACGCATTAGAATGCCCATTTGAAGAAAATAAAATACCCAATTTTTATTGAATCACTTAAAGAACTTTGTATGCGTGAGAAATTATTTTTTAAATGTGCATTTTTTTTAAATAAATGTGTTATGGTTTTGTATAATTTAATTTATTAGTTTTTTTTTTGTTAAGCGAAACTCTTTTGTTAAGGGAACGACTTATTTGCTATATTTGAGGTTATGTAACTAGATAAGGTACTATTTTTATAAAAATGTCATTATGGTTTCTTTAGTATTTTCTGGTATTTTTTTGCTTAATGCCCTAAGTCCCACTAAGAATTGATGACCGGAACAGACGATTACACCTCTATGGTTTTAATTCGCATTCAGTAAGTTCAAACGCTTTTTAAAATGTGTAAAAAGGTTTTCAATCTTAAGCAGAGTTGAAGGAAGAAGATTTAATATTCTTGCATAACCTTAAAAGGAGCAAAAAATTTAATTCACACTTTCAAAATATCAAATTTTATAAGAACCAACATATTTTCATCAGCACTAAAATCTTCTCGGAGTAGCCTTTTTTAACCTTCATTTGGATAAAAATACATTTTTTTTTAACTTAAAGTTTCGGTAGCTTTAAATTGAAAAAAACAGAAACAAACACGAAACTTCAAAATTTTCGCATTTTCGGTATGAAAAAGCACTAAATTTATTGCGAAGAGCAAATGGTTGGCAATACTGCACAACTCGGAAAAACGTGACGTCACGCACTCTTGATGTGCGCAATATTCTTTCTATCATTCTTGGGTCTGTATGACGTCCTCTAAATCTGTGAGCTCCTTTGATATAAAAAACAAATTATTATTTATGCCTATTATTCGAATTATTATTATGCATACCTTCTTATACTCGATATCTGAAACTGAGTATTCGCTTCTAGCTTCCAACAGTGCATGTGGTAAATCGGCAGCTTCAATTAAGGGATTATGTTGGACGGACAAATACAATTCGCCAACTGTTGGTATGCATGTTTTTAATAAATTACGTCAAACGTTTTTATAGCAAATTCCATACCTTGTAGTCATTATATATGTAGCTATTGAGGTATAAAAGGTTCTAACTCATAATCATGAATGAGTTTTTGTAACAGTGACCGGGCCATATTGGTTGCTTTATTGCGATGAGGCAAACCTAAATTATAGAAAAAATCATATAGCAAAGAAAATGTTTGTATAGAAACTGCTTTTTCTCACCAGCCATTTAATTTTCTTTTGACCACATTCACGCTTCATGGGCGCTTTCCTTGGTAATATGGCGTACCCATATGGAAAGAGGTGATAATCCGAAGCCAGTAAGCAGCTTCAATGCAGCAGTATATAAACCACTAACAGACAAAATTATTGCCAATTCTTGTGGACCCGCATTCATAAATCTGTATACGTCTTTTCGATAATCAGCAAATAATGCTTTGTATGATGTTTTGATTTTCAAATACTGTAGTTATTCGACGAACAGTTTTCGTGTTTTCACCTGTTAATACTTCACTGAACAGCTGCTTTATTTGAGCCTAAAACACAAATTGAATTGGATTAGAAAACATATTTAAAAACATTACTTTAATAGGGTCTGCTTACTATTCAAAGATTAATTTTAACTCTGGAGTACGAATGATCGACAATTCGACGAGCATCGTTTTTTTTTACTAAATTGCTTTTAAATGTGTGTGTCTAAAACTCTCAAATTTTGCATGGTGTTAGTAGGTCATTGACTCTTGTTGCAAGCAGTCGTGTTTTTTAAACCGCGTTGCTAGAACATTACTTATTTTTGTTTTGTGCTCGTCGAATCGTCGAAGGTTAGTACTAGCGTGACTTTTATGTCTGGATGAATGTCATTACTTATTTGTATTTTTATATTGCGGAATTATTTACTTTGCCCTTTTTTACTTTAGTTGAAAAACAAAATGGCTTATAATAAAAAAAACATTAACCGATAATGAAATTGAACAGTTTTTTGAGAGTTGTGATTATTCTGATAATGAGGATGTAATTGAAAGCGATGCAGACGAAAGCGGCGTGGTGTTAAGTGACGACAGCTTTTCAAAAACTTCTTCTGAATCAGAAGAAGGCAATGTTTCCCCGTTTGTTTCTAGAAACTCAGGCAGTGATATTGAAATATTATAACAAAAGGCGGGGGTCGATACGTTGGACCAAATGTGTCGTGTCATGGCGTGTTCACGAAAGACAAATAGATGGCCAATGTGTATATTTTATGGTATCCTAAATATAGCATTTATTAACAGCTACGTAATTTAAACACACAATATGTTTACTGCCGGAATAAAACCTCTCAACCGCAGACAATTCATGAAAGAGCTCCGCAAGAGTCTTGTTGAACCATGGCAAAAAGAAAGATTGGAAATGCCAAAGTTTCTTAGCAAGACAAGAGCAAATATTGAAAATATTGTTACTCCGAATTGCAGTAAAAACAACGGGGAGTTAACCAAAAAGGATAAAAAAGAAAATAAAAGAAGTATGTGCAGATCATGTCCGTACCAAAAACGGCGAATGACGAAGTCAAAATGTGATAAATGCGAAAAACCTATATGTGGAGAGCACAAAGTTGAACTGTGTGACTCTTGTTCAATGTGAATATTTTTTGAATTTTTCTTTAACTTTTTATCAAGCTAAGAATGTGTAATTTTTAAGTTTTTACTGCTTTAATTTTTTTATTTTTGTTGTACAATAATATTTAGTTGCTTTTTTTATGATCTCAAAATTTTGTACAACATGAAATGAGTTAGTACAAAAATTAAATAAATCCTTTTCCTATGAATAAAAATTGAATTTGTTGTTTATATAGATTAATCGGATGTCAAAATAATTAAAATCATTTATTAACGGAGTATGTTTGGTTTTAAGCTATAGCTGTAGTCGATTAAAAAATACGTCGTCGATTCGACGATCATTCGTTACAACGTACGTAAAATATGTTTCGTACTCTAGGGTTAATGAACTTTTTGTAGCCCATTATCCTCTGTTTCGCTTTTTTAATTTTCACCCGTTTGTTGAGATTGCGTATGTACGCGGAAGAAAATCTTACATTTGAAGAAAAGCCGTTTCACATATTCTGGAAGTTCAACCTCCACGCTTCTATCAACCAAATGCTGACGGATATTTTTACGGTATGTTATGTCTGGCCCGTTCACGTTGTTGAACACAGACTCGAGGCTTTTAATTCCACTTACAAAATGGGATGAGGGTTTAATTAAAAAGCCTTTCGAAACTTGATCCACCCACATAAATGAACTTTCTGAACTTTTATGATCACTTAGCTTCAGCTTTTTGATGATGTATCCAGCAACGTAATCTAGAGCGTCTTCTTGTAGTACATCAGAGCCGTCCGAATGTGATGGACTAAGTAGATCAATAATATCCGGCGCCATTTCCGCGTCAAGTTCGCAATTAGTATGACGGCCGTCAAAATTATCAAGTTGGTCGAAACTAAATGAGTTGCTTAGATGGCTTAAATTAAAATTTTGGGATTGCTGAAGTACTTGTGTTTCGTCGCAGAAAAACGAATCGTTGATAGCGCTAGATTCAAGCCGTTGTGATGTGCTTTTCGTGAAATGCAGCCATTCAGTATCATCGCCTTTCACATTTCCCCGTTCTCGCAGGCATTCGGTATTCCGTGCTAAAATTTGTTTAGAGAATATCATGTTTACAAGCAATATTAACAATTATACCTGGAATGTATTTTCGAAGCCTATATTTGAATTCCTTAGGAGAAGGATGGTCATTTAGGCCGCCTTTACTGCGAATAGCACCAAAAAAATGCTCCAATACATCCTGATTTAGCCAGTAGGTTAAAATGTATACCATTTTTGAAGTATTCTGAACATATCCATAAAGCATTAAACTTCTTCTGAAAATGTTCGAGTCCCTTCTTGTTTGGAATAATGGATTCAGACATGAACTCGTTTGTTTGATTTAAAACTTCCATTTGCTTTGCAACGGCTATTCCAAATGGTTCCTACATGCAAAAATTTAATGTAAGAAGGATTAGTTATTAAATATCTAGTTTATGTACATATGTCAAGTACCTTCCCAAGATAACCAAAGGTTTTCATGAACGAATTCAAAACATCAAAGCAATCATTAATTAGTTGAATAAAATCCGATGTATCTATTGCATTATACAAATCGAATCCTAACGCATAGCAATGCCTAATTGCACAAGCAGTGGTATTTGAAAATAACTGAGCCGCGAGCTCAACTTTTTGGCGTCCTACATTTTTTTTAAGCTTTTAAAATATAAAGTATGAGGAGAATTTTTACTTACCTATTCCTTTAACCGAAATATGTTCGTCGGTTAATTTGAATGTTATTGAAACATCCGATTTTGTAGTGTGCTTCAACAGATCACAAATGGTCCTTGAAGTTAAAATTTTTTCCTTCCACACTAACCCAGAGTCTAGGAAGTGGTTTCTTACTAACTTCAGAAGATGGGGCGCATCTGCAAACGGTAAAACTTTTGCGTTATCAATGGAAGGATGTGGGAACCATGGTTGTTCTAAAAAAGTATAAAGAGTTAATATTATTTATAATATTCTAAACCTATTTACCACACACATATATGCTGTAAAAAATAACAAAGTCCAAAATAAATGTTTAAACATAAGGGTGGTTAAGTTTCAAGGGCCGGTGTTGATTTTGAATAAAATACAATTTTTTTAAGAAATGATTGTAATTTCTCTTTATTATGATATTAGTATGGCTCAATTACGTATGGGACAAAATATCGGCCAAGTGGCCACCACGGCCTCGGCGGCACACCTCCATCCGACGGTCCAAGTTGTCGTTGACGCTAAGGCATAATTGAGGTTCTATGCCGTTAATGTGCCGAATTATCTCATCCCTTAGCTCTTGAATTGTTGCTGGCTTATCGACGTACACCTTACCTTCCAAATAACCCAAAAGAAAGAAGTCCAACGGTGTCAAATCACATGATCTTGGCGACCAATTGACATCGCCGCGACGTGAGATTATTCGGCCATCAAATTTTTCTCGCAAAAGAGCCATTGTTTCGTTAGCTGTTGACAAGTGGCACCGCGCTGTTGAAACCACATATCTTCCACATCCATAGCTTTCAATTCGGGCCATAAAAAGGTCGTTATCATCTCACGATAGCGAAGACTATCACAGTAACTGCCTGAGGGCCTCATTTTGGACAAAATACAGCCCAATGATGCCGCCGGCCCATAAACCGCATCAAACAGTCACTCTTGGATTATCATTCGCCCAAATGCGGCAATTCTGCTTATTGACGCATCCACTGAGGTGAAAATGTGCCTCATCACTGAAGATGATTTTCTTCGATATACATTTTGATTTGAACGCCCGTTTTCATAATAAGCCCCAATAACTTTAAGGCGCTGTTCGATTGTGTATCTTTTCATGGTTCAAATTGAGTTAGTCTGAAATTGAAAAGTGTCAAATGAAATGCAGAAAAAACTTGACGTTTAGGTGTGGTTCACACTCAACATCGGCCTTTGCAATTTAACCACCTTTTCTTAAGAATACCTTACCTACAGTGACATTCAAACTCTTCCAAAGCTTGCGATTAGTGGAGCTCATATCACATACTACAGCAACGACCGGATAGCCTGCATTTTGAAGTGCCAAAATTATGGAAAACAAAATGTCTTTCTTGACAATCAAAATTATAATATACGGGCTGTTTCCACGATTTTCGTAAGCCACGTGCCATAACTACTTGAACGTAGTTTGCAGGCTTTCGGACATGGTCTCCTGCCTGCTCATATTCATATGATTTGACGACTTTCATTTCATCGAAAGCGAGCACACAAATTTTGTCATCATCACTAAGCTCAGACAATTGTTTCATGGAATCAATTGAGGCAGTTAGAAGACCCTCACTTATATCAATTTTGCGATACCTGCGCTGTAGTGTAGTCTCGTGAGGAAACGGAAATCCCTTGTCATACAAATGGTTGTATGCCCGGGGTCCCGCTGCGTGCAAGCATATGGCGATTGATATGTTTTCCCATGACCACTTCACCTTTCGATCTATAATAAATAGATTAGTATAAACTGTTTTTTGGAAATTAAAAATGAGACATACCGGGGAAAACTATTCTCCGAATTTGGCCTGCGGTAAAAATTCGTTTACAATTCGTTTACTACTGCATTCGCTTCCTCCAATTGGATTCTTAAGTCTTTCGTCCCTGCTTTCAATCGCCGCATTTCCTTTTTGAGCTCGGAAATTTCTAACCTCATTGAGGAACCCACTGCAAAACTAGAAGCACATTTGAAAATTATTATGTTTGAAATTGTCAACGAATAAATGCAGCTTTTGTTCACTTACTCCGTTTGAGTTTCACTATCCTTAACCGACACTTTACTTACGAAAGAAATAGACAGCCTAATTGTACTAATTAATATATAATATTAATGAATTAAGTCATTTTTTTATATATACTTATATGGCGTATCAAAATTTTGTTCAACGTTAGGTATTTCTACTACCATCGCGAAATCGGACCTGCATTTCATTTATTTATAATTTTTTCTTTTTTCAACATCTACACTTTCTGTGTTTTCATCAAAATACCGGAATCCGGTATTTGCCACTTCAAACTAGTCCTACACAAATTATTAAAATGGACACTTCTTATAAACTAAAAGATCACCACTTACCCTAATTGTTCAAAATCTTCCACTGGAATCGGTGGCATGTCATTTGACGTACTTGCGCGAAGGCGTGCAGGTCTGGGAATGGCTTTTGGCAATAATCGTACGGTTTGGCCCGTGTGGGCAATATTCGCCTGGGCAAAATGGTCTACACATACTACGTCTTTCCATCGTATATCCATTCGACACGAATTGATCCATAGTAGCCGTTTTCCTTCCTCAGCGGGAACTGGAAAAAAAAGATCCTTTGCCCTTTTTAACTACTTTTGCATATACATACTTTACATTTTTTAATTTTGGTATATATTATTTTAATATTGATTTCAATTCAAATTTAAAAATTTCAACGTACAATCACAAATGTAAACATACCAATACAAACAAAGCATGCCATTTTGACGCGAGCCATATCTACGGCGAAAAATTCAGCTGGGTGAATGCTGTCACCTATAATAAATCCACCTTGTTGTGAACCGAATCTCTACTTTATGTACCGCACATACATACATACATAATTTTGCTCTTCTCGGAAGGCCAATTTCTTCCACGAATTTTATGCATTTGTCATGCGTTCCTAATTTGTAGATATTGTCCGTCAAATTCCACATTGATTGAAATTGACTCGCGCTTAAGGCATTGTTTTCTTCACGTCTGCACTGGTGGAAGGTTCATCGTCATCTATAAAATTATCAATTTAAATCATTTACTTCTAGCACAATCGTTAACATTTTGTTTTCTAATTACGTAAAAATCGGGAAGATTTTAACAGAATTATCGAATTCTACAATTTAATAACAATTTTTAATTTATAAGCATATGCATGTGATATAATTTGATACTTTTGATAAGCCTTTGTGTTGGCAGGTTTCATTGTGTTTTTAGCTTTTGGCTGTTTTAAACTATAATAATATCAGTGATCATTGGGCTAAATTTTAACCATTTATTTACAGAGCCCTTCAGCTTGGTTCTGGCAAGAAAACGCTCTGTCTTTGATTTTTTCATGGTCCAAGTGCAGCCACAGCTGATGCTCTTTTAATGTCTATAGAAGATTTAAATATTGGGAATGAGCCTGTACAGCCTGATTCTCCATTTTTCGACGCTTGTACTCCGACTGTGTAAAACAGCTTTTAATTAATTAATTTTGATTTGAATTGAATTGAATTGAATGAGCTCTGATTGCCGGATTGCAACTTTTGAAAAAAATTGGAAATTCCAATAAAATAATTGAGAAAAGGCATCAACGGACATGGACAATTGACAATAGACGGATAGTGCCCGACTCATCCACTTTGCCTCCTTAACGCAGCATTTATTGAGGTCCAAATATATTGCTACAATATGGAAAAATGCTCATAAGAAAATTCCATCATATTTACGACCAGAAACTTGCGGATCGATATTAGTAGAGGGAAAGTATACATTTAAATGGGTCGACGGACAACAGCTGCCTAGTACAATGCAAGATATTATTGATCCTGAAACAAACGAGGGTAATATATTTATCCACAGAACATATAACTATTCCATTCTATTAAATGTCTAAAAATAATTTTGCTTTGTGCTTTGTTACAGGCGATGAAGATAGCGAAGGAGATATCACGTCCGAATCAGATTCCGATTGCGAATGTGACTAAAAATGTTGATGTGTAGCGCACTTTTTAACGTCGTCTGCCGCGGCCTTAGCCCTCACTTTTTTGTCTGCCATTTTGTAAATGACTTTTGGAGTGTTTAAACTTTAAAATACAATAATTGGAATTCATGTACCTTATATATTTTTTTTAATTAAATTTTTGCAATCTTCAACGCAGTCTGCCGGCGAGTTAGCCCCTCGCAAAATGTTTGCCAATTTTTTTTCACTTTCTCAAATATAAAACCAAACTTTTCCCGTACATAGAATCCCTGAACCTTATGAATTTTTTCCCACCCAAAATTCACCCCTTTCACTGCGTATCCCCCCTTTGCGCCACAGTTTCGCAATGGCAGACATTCATTTTTATATTCGTCTACACTAATACTATTATTTTAAAAATAAATTAACCATGTACCTGATGCGGGCACTTTCAAGTAGCCAGCTCTTAGACTATCACGTTTGAATGAATATTTTCTTACATATGTACACCCATATAAAAGACTTCCGAAGTTCTATCTCGACCGAGCATAGATACTTCTTTCCTTTGTTTGATTATTGCTTTTAACATAACATATTTTTATTGCGCAATCGAGCGCCTGTTTATATGCAATGCCCTTTGTGCCAATTCACAGAAGCACACTCGTTGATTGACGCCTCTGTTGCCTGGGTATCAATTTGATGTTGAAATTCACTAACTTTTATGAAAAACGAAAAGTTCCCCTAAAGTATACCACATTTTTTGTATAACTGTTAAAATAATCATACGCAAATAAATTTTTCTTTGCGCAGTAACACGTGTCATGTTTGTTTTTAGTGAGAAAGATGAAATTGAAGTGCTTTACATAAGTTTTGTACACAAATCATATTTTAAAATAAAATAGCTTGCAATAATTGTGACTTTAGAATTAAATGTTTCAATAAGGTCAATATGCCAAAAGAGTGTTGCACCTCGTGTCACGAAACATGGACTCACAAAGCCACGAAGATTTTCCACGTTCCAACGAACGTATTAAAAAGAAAAATGTGGTCGAATTCGTGCGACGTCAATTTAAATCTATCTTCGAAAATTTGCTCTTTGCATTTTTCATCTATGGACTATATACATACATATGTATGTATGTACATATGTACATACATATGTGGTTCAGATACGAAAAGGGTTAGGTTATGTATGTATATCTAAATGGGATGAAACTCATTTAACTCCTTTCAAATTTGTCGATACCTCGACCCAACCGGAAAAATATTAATTCGATAATAAGAACCGCTTGTAGCTAATCTTTTGTTTCAGATCTTCAAACCAAAATTGAAAAATTACGAACACGAGTTAAAGAGCTAGAAAAACTTAAATCGAATGTATCATTAATTTTTACGAATGGAGAAATCCGAAAAATTACACTGTGGTACAAAAAAAAAAGTTGCAAAAAAAAACTTTGGATCGGACATGGTGAGGGTTGTAGCTTATGAAAAACTGAAAAGAATGGTATGTATTAAATTTTGAATACACCCTCAAAATCTCGTTTTAGAGCCAAAAAACAGTTTTTAGGTATATTCATGTACAAAATACATCGTACCTTTGTCATTTTTTGACGAAATTAAAATTTTTTTTTTTATTTTCCAGCTAAAAGTTTAACCTTTCCAACCGTGAAAGAATTTTTTTATTATCTTTTGAATTCATGGAGATAGAGACCAAAAACTTTCAGAAAATTTGATTTTTTTACTTATCTTTCAACTTTGAGACTAGTTGGGTAGCTTTAATTTTATATAAAACATCTATTTTCTCTTACTACATCAAAAGTGTATTTAATTTTGCTTTTAATGACCCCTAATTCAAAAGAATTCGTTAGAAATTATCCAAGGAATTGCGTTTATAAGATTATAGTCACTTTACTAGTTTTACAAGTAATGTGATATTTTTTCTATTCTTACTTCCTTGTATTTTTTTTTTTTTTTGCATTTTATGCACTTTTCTATACTTTTTCCACAAAATTATCAGTGTGTAGAGTTTAATAATATGTTTATCTGATATTATAGAATAATAATAAATATTTTCGTTATATAGAAACTATAAAATTTATTAATTCTATAAACCATTTTAATCTATTGAATTATCTAACAATATTCAATAACACAAAATATTTTTGACAATGATGAAATTAATACATTTTAATCTTTCAAAATTTAAAAATGCTTATTTAATGTTTTTCTCTTTAACTTTGAACCGTCTTCTTCGCGTTTGAGCGACCAACAATACTCTGAAAGCATATTAATAGTGCTTTTCCCCTGAAAACGTTTTTCAACGGCTGTCATTTCCTGATGGAATCTTTCCCCTTGCTCGTCACTCATTTGTCCAAGATTTTCAGGAAAGAAATCTAAATGTGAGTGCAAAAAATGAATTTTTATGGACATGTTGCATCCCATTGCACCATAAGCACTTAAAAATTCCTTTACGATTGCT
Source organism: Anastrepha ludens (assembly GCF_028408465.1). Taxonomy (NCBI): domain Eukaryota; kingdom Metazoa; phylum Arthropoda; class Insecta; order Diptera; family Tephritidae; genus Anastrepha; species Anastrepha ludens. Next base: position 107,720,774 of record NC_071499.1, read on the forward strand.
TTGTAATCATGACTTCTATTGTTGGCAAGAAAATTCTGACATAAGGAAACAAAACTGCTCCAAGCTCGTCTTTCTACATCATTCAATTTCGATGGAAAAATATTGTCGTTCATGATTTTTCAAATTTGTGGACCAACGAATATACCTAAATTTTTTTTTAAAATCTACAGTATTTTCAAGTTACAACATTACTACTTTAACGTATTAAGACTTGAGTTTATTGTAAAAAAGTTTATATTTCTAGAGATTACCTTCCTTCACTTTGGCGTCACTCAACCTTGGAAATAGTATTTTCAGGTATCGAAAAGCTTCGCTGTCAACTGAGAGAGCTTTAACAAATTCCTTCATATATCCAAGTTTTAAATGCAAAGGAGGTAGTATTATGTTTTCAGATCGCACTAACGAAATGTTCAATACATTTTTCTTCCCAATCTTAAAGAATGTACGAATTCGCCACTCTGATTTTTCATATTTATTCGGTGCTCGACTATCCCACTCGCAAAAATAGCATGGATTTTTGGTATATCCGCCTTGCATGCCGAATAAAATTGTTAAAACTTTTAAATCTGCCACAATTTGCCACTTATGCTCATTGTATTTTATCATTTGAAGTATTTTCTCCATTGTAGCATAGGACTCCTTCATGTTTGTTCCGTAGGCTACAGGAACTGACGGAAATGAATTTTCATTGTGTAATAACACAGCTTTCAGGCCTTAAAAAATAAATTATCATTAATTTTTAAAAAATATATTTGCCAATCTAAAGTTAAATTAGAGTGTTCTTACTTCTACACGATCCGTCAATGAACAGGCGCCATTCATGCGGTACATAGGTGTGATCCAAGGCAATAAACAATCCATTAACATCTGTACAATAAACAAGAGATTGGTTTTTATCTTCTTCAAAAAGTAGTTTGAAGAACATTCGATCTAAATCATTGCGACCGGAGGTGATCTTGAAGTCACTATCTACCACATTCCACTGCTTTAATCGTGAAGCAAGACCTTCGCTTTGTCTTCGAGAAAATTTAAAATCACGTACAATATCATTGTAATCTGCATTAGTTATTAGATGGCGTTTAGGTGAATGTGATGTAGAAGGAACACTTTCTGTATCGCTGTCTTCACAATCTAGTATATTTACAGATTGGTGATCTTCATTACAATTTAATTGATCATTTACAAGCATTGTGTGCAAATTGTCAACGGCTACTGGCACAGGTTATGTTACGGTCAGAACATCATCATATTTTATATTACAACGTGTTTTGTAATGCTGACCAGTAACATTTGTTTGGCAAAAATAGCAATCTTCTTCTTTATGATAAGTTTGATTTTTCCATATCATTGGACTCAAAAGTTGTAGATGATTGTTATTCTTTTTTGATTTTGCTAGTTTTAATTTTGAAGAACAAGCCGCACAAATATACTCTGGTTCATACCATTTACTAGTTACGTATGCGCGGTTAAAAATTTCAATATACACTAGAACCATTGCTTTATTGTTTTCAAATTTTAAATGATGCTTCTTATCTATAAACCAGCCGCAAATGTAGCAAAAGCTATTTCGATTTTCGCAAATCATTTCTGATCACACGTTTTTTGTATCTTTAGCACATAAACGACATGACAGTTCCGTTTTATTGATTCCTTATAACACTGAAGATAGCAGCAAACAATTCTTTCACGCCAAAAACGAAATGAAACTTCATAGTTTATATCGATATATGAATAGTTTTGCTATGTAATCAAATTTTTGACCGCGCATACGTAAGTATGAGGGAAAATTTATTATTATTCTATATTATAGTATCAGATAAACATATTATTAAACTCTACACACTGATAATTTTGTGGAAAAAGTATAGAAAAATGCATAAAATGCAAAAAAAAAAAAAAAATACGAGGAAGTAAGAATAGAAAAAATATCACATTACTTGTAAAACTAGTAAAGTGACTATAATCTTATAAACGCAATTCCTTGGATAATTTCTAACGAATTCTTTTGAATTAGGAGTCATTAAAAGCAAAATTAAATACACTTTTGATGTAGTGAGAGAAAATAGATCTTTTATATAAAATTAAAGCTACCAACTAGTCTCAAAGTTGAAAAATAAGTAAAAAAATCAAATTTTTTTAAAGTTTTTGGTCTCTATCTCCATGAATTCAAAAGATAATAAAAAAATTCTTTCACGGTTGGAAAGGTTAAACTTTTAGCTGGAAAATGAAAAAAAAAATTTTAATTTCGTCAAAAAATGACAAAGATACGATGTATTTTGTACATGAATATGCCTAAAAACGATTTTTTGGCTCTAAAACGAGATTTTGAGGGTGTATTCAAAATTTAATATATACCATTCTTTTCAGTTTTTCATAAGCTACAACCCTCACCATGTCCGATCCAAAGTTTTTTGCAACTTTTGTTTTTGTACCACAGTGTTATAGATCCGCAAAAGAACGTGCACTGGTCATGTCAAGACATTTCTTCCGCTATTGCTGTTCACGCATGCTGTGTGGCATGTGGCACCGTCTTGGTGAAACCACATGTCATGCGAGTCAAGCTCTTGCATTTTGGGCAAAAAAAAAGTTGGATATCATTTCACGGTAGCGTTCACCATTCACAGTTACGTTGCGAATCGCAGCATCTTTGAAGAAGTACGGTCCAATGATACCTTCAGCCCATAAACCGCACCAAACTGTGACCTTTTCTGGATACATTGACAGCTCTTGCAATTCTTCTGGCTGATCTTCACTCCAAAATCGACAATTCTGCTTATTTACATACATACGTATCCATTGATCCAAAAATGAGCTTCGTCGCTGAACACAATTTTCGACTTTAAACCTTCTTAACAGAACACGCAATTTAGTAATAAAAATCAATGATTTGCAAGCGTTGTTCGTTTGCAAGACGATTCATGGTTAAATTATAGTCCAAACTGAAGATGTTTGACAGTTAAACAAAACACGAAACGTGCGCCAGCTGTTTAAACCAACTGTTTAAAAAGATAATAACTAAAAAATCGCCCGTTATTTGTGCTTGCAGACATTCTGCATTTACTTAAATTACTTCGTAATCACTTCTTGAACACTAGATATGTATGTATGTATATGGATAAAGGCAAGCTGCTGACATCGAGAACGTTTGCTCAGTTGCTCACTTTAAGGTTGGCATCGGACGCTTCCATTACCTAGAAACTTGCGCAGAATATCTCTCGATACATCATGCCAGGCCTTGCGATTTACAATGAGTTTGTAGGAATTAATAACTACACAAAATTTTCAGCAATTCAATCAGTGCCAACGAAGAAGCCTTTTGACATGGATTCGTTGAATCAAAAAGAATTCGAAGACAAAACTGACGTGTGTTGAAAAATTCACTCAACTCCTAAATGTACTTATCAACATGTTTTAATACGGAAAGCTTCGCTGCTCGTTTAAATGTAGTGATGGATGAAACCGAGTGGCTTCGCTTCAATGACTTTTCAACGGAAAACTTGAAAAATATCCTTAGTGATGATGAGGTGGTACATATGTATGTACACGTAGTAGAAAAAGTCTGCGTTCACCTATGCAAATATTCTTTGCATTAGAAAAAGTTCAAAACAATAAATATTTCAGAAATTTTTTTTAATGAGTTTTATTAAGTTCACTTAAACTTAACTATCACACATATTTCGCTACCAATAACAAAATCAAATTTAAAATGAGATCACATAAAATTAAAAAGGCCATTCAAACTAAACGGAAAAAGTTTGCGTTCACTTCAATAATAATAAAATAAAAGGCTTAAGATCATAGAAATGTTTTAAAATTAATAGCTAGTTGGATATCCCCGGCTTTTTATGACTTCTAGGAGGCGTCTTTTGATTGATCCAACTAGGTTGGCTGTTATTTCTGGACTTATGGGTTCCCATTCCTCTTTAAGCGCGTTCTTAAGCATTTCCTTGCTAGTTATTATACGCTCTCGTTTTTTTTTTCTAGAACGTCCCATAAGTGCTCAATGGGGTTAAGGTCAGGTGATTGTGGGGGTGTGCGAAGTTGTTTTGGAACATTATACAACAACCACAAACTAACAATCTCTGATGTGTGTTTCGGGTCGTTGTCCTGTTGGAAAACAAATCTTTCACCGAGTCCCAGTTTGATTGCACTTTCTTTCAAATTCGTTTTTAAAATATCGAGATAATCATATCTGTTCATTATCGACTCAATAAACTGTATATTTCCAACGCCCGAACTAGCCATACACCCCCATATCATGGCACCTCCTCCCCCATGCTTTACCGTAGGTACCAGATTTTGCTTTCCAAGTGCCGTTCCGTTTTTCCTCCAAATAATTTTACGACCTTTTATCCCGAAAATGCAAAACTTGCTCTCATCTGAAAAAGTCACACTATTCCAACACTCTGGTGGCTTGTTTACGTATTCCTTGGCGAAAGCCATCCGCTTAAGTCGATTTACTCGCGATATGAATGGTTTTTTTCGGGCCACTCTGCCGTGAAATCCGATTCTTTTTCGAATTTTTCTTACTGTATCTGGATGTACTTTCTTTTGGTATTTTACTTCTATGTCTTTTGAAATTCGGCTTGCTGTTAGTCGTGGATTAGAATTCACAAGAATAGTTATGTTGCGTTCTTCTCTTTCCGTCAGTTTTTTTGGACGCCCAGAACGAGGCTTAGACTCCAAACAATTCGTTTGCTTGAAGTTGTTTATCACTCTTTGGGCCGAGGAGTATTGCCTCCCAACAGTTTTCGCGATTTCCCGATAGCTCTTACTATTTTGCCACAAACTTACAATGATTTTCCTTTCACCAATATCTATTTCTTTTCGCCTTTGGTCCATAGTAACAAAAAATGTATTTCTAATATCAAGAGATAACTGAGAGTTTTAAGATAAACACGTTAAATTATTTTAATACTTTATAACAGTGGGTGAACGCAGACTTTTTCTACCATGTGTATGTATCTGAGGAATTTATATTTTCCACTGAGCTGGCATTTCCAAATGAAGTAGGACAAGAAACGAAATTTAATAGCCTGCACGAAGAGGCCTTAAAGTATTTAGCAGGTTATCGAATATAAACTAGGCTTAACGGAACATGTTTCCAATGAGCCTACGTTTACATGGATCAACGAACTATCGGAGTATGTAAGTAATTTTCTTAATTTATAAAATGCATGGAAGTTGTATTTTGTAATTTCAAGGGCGACAAAATTTTGAATGTTCCAAATTATTTGGAAAAACTTGTTCAACTCTCTTTACACATACATAAGTGCTGGCATGGACATTAAACAACTTTTCTTTATAACGCGTATCTATGAATCAACGAGTGAAACAGCTTAATAAGTCATAACCAAGGTGAATAGCGAATCAATATATTGTATAACATGAAAAGGATGCTAAAAAAAGAAATAATTATTTCCAAGTCAAATTGGGTAATAAATAATAAAGAAACTCAATAGTCCGGGAGCCAGAGGTCGATTTTGGACTGCGTTTTTATTCCGTTAAATTCTTGACTAAACTTGTGATTTAGCTTTCATGAATAACGAAAGTGAACGTCAGATGGCGCCCCCGCGGTGGGTGTGATTGTGGAAGGGTACGAAACGTGTCGAAAAAAAATTTCTATCAACTCTTTTTTATACTGGCTGACATTTTTTTTGTGTATTGTTGACATTTAGTAGAATAAAAAAAATAGTCAGCTGCGCCGCAGAGGGGGAAAAATACGTCAGCTGAACGCAATGATACATTCTTGCTTCGGCTGACGGTCTTCCCACCGCTATAAACGCAGCTGACCATCATTATTATATTTTCATATGTGTCCAAAATTATGTAAACAAATTTCAATCGGCATAAAGTAGTTTTACTTTTTAATTTATTTTACAAGTTCACCTGTTCAGCTGACGTGTTTGCCCCTCTACCGCGCAGCTGACTATATTTTTTTAATTCTACTAAATGTCAACAATACACGAACAAAATTTCAGCCGGTATAAAATGAGTTGGTAGAAATTTTTTTTCGACACGTTTCGCAGCATCCCACGCACGTACCCACCGCTACTGGACCAGCTGACGGTTGGTTTCGTCATCCATTTAATGGCGTCTGCCTTCAGTATTAAAAGTCCAGTCAAAAGAAGATTTAACTTAGTAATTTTAGGAGTATGCGAGTTTATGGTTTTATTATGTAAAGCCCATCACTGTGAACTTAAGTTTGAGTTTTCGGGGTCGGGGGTTGTGTCCCGCGGCCGCCATCTTGGAAATAAGGGTGCAACTGGTTTTTGCGATTATCTCGTGAATTTCGAAAGTTACGAAAATTTTGTAAAATACTTTTTTGTAGATAATAATGTTATCTACAACTTTCATTCAACACTTTTTATTGTAAAATTAATAATAAAAAAGTTATAAACAAAATTACGCGAAAAATTAAGGGATGAATGGTTTTAAAGCGTAATAACTTTTTTTTATTGATTTTATGGAAAATATACATCAGAGCTTTTTTATAGAGCATTCTTTTGTGAACATTTTTATCTATAAGTTTTTTCCGCTATCTTTATTTAGTCGTATGATTTTGAGCTGCTAAGCGGAGCAACCAATACATTAGCGAAGCGCGTACATGATTACACAGGCCGACAAAATTTAACCAACATTCGGACCCAGAAACCAGACTATATATTTCCGAAGGTTTATGATGCGCTGAATCCAAATCTGGTCTCAGAATTGCTCTATCAGCTCTGGTTTTCGAGATATCCTAACCTAAAAGTGCAAAAAACACCATTTTTGCCCATATTTGAGGTTATGTAGCCTTGCAGATGTTTTCTTTCACCAAAATTAAAGGATGACATCTTTAAATACAAGCCTTCTTTTTTCAAATGGCGTTCCGTTTGCTCAAATATCATTTTTTTTCGCAGAGATATCGCATTTTGAAATTTTCATGTTTCGAAATTTTCCTACACCTGAAAATGGATAAAGGTAACATAGACATGATATAGTCGATTACTAATTTTCTTGGGTTTGAAGGCCTGAAATATATGGAGTTTGTGGGTAAGCCTGCTTGCGGTTAAGTGGGTTAGCCTGCTCGCGGTATGATAGGGGTGGTTTCTAGGGGTTAGGGCTGTGTGTGACTCGGTACCCAAAGGTTAGATAGTGTAGAGGTGTGGTGAGTCAGCACACTTATCGTGTGAGACAAAATTTTAAGAAAAATAAGACTCAATTCAAGAAAATTAGTAATCGACTATATCATGTCTATGTTATCTTAATCGATTTTCAGGTGTAGGAAAATTTCGAAACATGAAAATTTCAAAATGCGATATCTCTGCGAAAAAAAATGATATTTGAGCAAACAAAACGCCATTTGAAAAAAGAAGGCTTGTATTTAAAGATGTCATCCTTTAATTTTGGTGAAAGAAAACATCTGCAAGGCTACATAACCTCAAATATGGGCAAAAATGGTGTTTTTTGCACTTTTAGGTTAGGATATCTCGAAAACCAGAGCTGATAGAGCAATTCTGAGGCCAGATTTGGATTCAGCGCATCATAAACCTTCGGAAATATATAGTCTGGTTTCTGGGTCCGAATGTTGGTTAAATTTTGTCGGCCTGTGTAATCATGTACGCGCTTCGCTAATGTATTGGTTGCTCCGCTTAGCAGCTCAAAATCATACGACTAAATAAAGATAGCGGAAAAAACTTATAGATAAAAATGTTCACAAAAGAATGCTCTATAAAAAAGCTCTGATGTATATTTTCCATAAAATCAATAAAAAAAAGTTATTACGCTTTAAAACCATTCATCCCTTAATTTTTCGCGTAATTTTGTTTATAACTTTTTTATTATTAATTTTACAATAAAAAGTGTTGAATGAAAGTTGTAGATAACATTATTATCTACAAAAAAGTATTTTACAAAATTTTCGTAACTTTCGAAATTCACGAGATAATCGCAAAAACCAGTTGCACCCTTATTTCCAAGATGGCGGCCGCGGGACACAACCCCCGACCCCGAAAACTCAAATTTAAGTTCACAGTGATGGGTTTTACATAATAAAACCATAAACTCGCATACTCCTAAAATTACTTAGTTGGTTATTTTTTTTGTCTCTTTTGACTGGACTATAAAATCAGTCGACGTGAAATGATGAGGTCAAAATGACCCCTGGCTCCCGGGCTATAAACAAGTGTCGCGTTAAATTCTCCCAAATAAATTTGTGATATTATTAGTATAATTATTAACTCCTGGGATTATATTATTGGGTAGGCGTTAAATTGGATTCTCTTACTGGTCATTGATGCTTTTAAAAATTGTGAAAAAGTTGTTTTGCAATCAAAATATTTAGTAAGAACATTTTTACAAAAAGAGTCAAATAGAAGCAGATAATCTGATTCTTAAACTTATAGATACAGATTTTTACGTGTTATATTAATATTATTTTTAGATGTGATGTACTTTCAACAAGCAATTGAAGGAACGGAGGCATCAAAAGTAAGGCTTTCTCTGCCGCTGAAATTCAGCAGTGATGGAATTTTTCCAAAGTAATTAGAAGACTGGGAACAATTGAGCAATGTATGCAATTCATGTAAGAGTATGGCCGCGTTCCGCGGTCGAAATTGTGCCCAGTTCATAAAACAAATACGCCACTTCTTTTAAGAGGTAACAGCTCACTGGACACTTTTCGTTGCAAAAAATATTATTGCAGAAGTAAATCCGGGAATGGCTCGAGCAAAGGCTGTGTGGTTCGAGAATGCGAGAATTTCGCGTCCACATATCTTCCATATAATGCAGGGTTATGCTCACCACTGGACAAATGCCACTACGAGGCAAGAGAATTTCGCTCCTGCTTGTCTACCACAACGATAACTGATTGGCAATGGCAATGGCCGTTGTAATGAAGCAGTTGTCTTGCAAGTACATACATATGTATGTATGAATATGAGATTGACAAGCAGGTGGCCAAAGACAAAATAGGAGGTTCAGGAAAAATTGTGCGGATCGGCGCAAGCATGTTCCTAAAACGTAAATTTAATAAAGGTAAATTTTGTTGCTTGCAAATTAAACCCTTTTATTAATTTAGGGTATGGGCGATTGCCTTCACGGCCATGGGTATGAAGATAAATCATAGCGACCTACATATACAGGAGGATGGTATCTATACGCAACGGATCGAATCGCAGTGGAGAATAGTTAAACAATATTTTTTAAACGGCAGCTACAATAACCCACAAGTTTTGCCGATATCCCTTTTCATCAATAAAAATCATTTTCTTTAAATAAAACATTTATTATAAAAATTGTAGCATTACTAACAATCTTCGCTTTTGAAAACAAAAAAAATTGGGGTACATTCGTTACTCACTGCAGCTCACATAGTAGCTGTTCACATAATTTCATCTTGCTTAAGCTTTGAATTCGCGCTGTTCTAAAATTGTCGTGTCTTTTAAGAGAAGAAAATGAAGCAAAAACTAACTTCTAAAGATTTAAAGGATCTCATAGGGAAATACAACATTATAAGGAAAGCATTCCAATTCATAAAATCGCAGCAATGGTTGAAAAGCTTCGGTCAACAGTGTTCAATATATATCGTCCAAGAGGTAGCGGAAGGCCATCAAAAATTTCCTCTGACCAAACGAAACGGCGTAGTGAAGAACGTACCAGGAAAACTTACAGGTGTACCAGGTATATACCTATGAAGTGAGACTTTCAGCTATTAGTCCATACATGTCGCTAGGAGTATTTTTAAACATTCCCAAATATCTTGTTTTTTTTCGTCTGTCATCTGTCAACAATATTCAGTTCATTGTTTGTTACGTTTCATACAACAATGCCTTTTTGTCGCTCTTAAAAATGTCGAATTTCGTGCCTTCAAACTAATATACGATTTGCCGACATCGTAAAACCACTTGTGAAATGCTGCTCTCCCGGTTCAAAAGGAAGTCTCTTTTGCATCGAATCGTTACGGGTGATGAAAAATGGGTGTAATTCTCCAATTCCAAGCGTAAATGATCGTATGGTCCGCCCAGCCACAAGTCAAAAACAACGGCCAAACCAAATCGCTTCGGCCGCGACGAGCTATTAAAACTAGGTAAAACAGTTGACGGTGCACGCTACCAACGACAATTGGCCGATTTGAACAGCGCTATACACCGAAAACGCCCAGAATATGCCGATCGGCGTCACAAAGTAATTTTTCTTGATGACAATGCACCGCCACATCGAACAAGAGCGACCCGGGAATTGGTGGAGACGTACGATTGGGAACCGCTGGTGCGTGCGGCTTATTCCTTCGTCTACCGATTATCATTTGTTTGCATCGATGGGCCACGCACTTTCTGAGCAGCGCTTCAATTCTCACAAAGAAGCCAAAAAATGGCTTGATGATTGGTTTGCGACCATAGACGGCCAATTTTTTTGGCGCGGCATACACAAATTGTCTGAGAGTTGGGAAAAATGTGTCGCTAGCGATGGCTATTATTTTGAAGATTAAATTTGTAACCATTTTTTGTTAATAAACGTTTGAAATCGAAAAACAAATTCTCATTTCATAAGTATACACCTGGTATATTGTAGATATTGGAAAAGATTTGAAGGAAAGTGAAATTATTGATGTTCATCCGGAATCAACAAGAAATTTTTTGCATAAGAAGGACTATAAAGAGCTTTTCCTTCCCGAAAGAAGCCATTTCTGTCCAAGAAAAATATAAAAAAGCGCTTAGAATACGCAAAGTGCTTCCTAAAAAAGCCTCCAGAATTTTAGAAATCAGTTATTTTGACTGATGAGTCCAATCTTTACAGTTTTGGATCCGATGGCCGACGTTTTGTTTGGAGAAGAGAGGTGACAGCACTTGAGCCAGCCAATGTCGTCGGAATCGTCAAGCATGGTAGTGGTGGCAGCGTGATGGTTTTGGGTGCAATGACAGCAAGCGGAGTCGGTTCGTTGCAGTTCATTGAGGGAATTATGAACAAAATAGATTACCTTAACATACTAAAATAAAGTATTCCTCAAATTGAAAAACTAAATCTGCCAGCTCGCAGCATTTTTTTGCATGATAACGATCCCAAGCTCAGTGCTTCGATTGCCAAGGAATGTACGAAATCAGTGCTTCCACATCGGTCTAAGAGTGCAGCGAATAAAGATCAAGCGGCTATGTTGATTGGATCATGTCGTCCGGATGGATAGAAACGCTCCGGCTTTGAAAGTATTCGAGGTTATTCGGGTGGTGGCAGAGGAAGAGGAAGGCCTCCTCTACGTTGGAAAGATCAGTTGCAGAATTACTTGGGCGGTTAGCACGCCAAAGAAACGACTGGCGCGGTTTTTTAAACTCGGCTGGCTGAGCAGTTTGTTTTGGATATAAGGCAAAAATATTGCAAACTGGTAAACAACTTTTTAAAACACGCATAAACTTTATTGATTTTGTGAAACATCGCATCTAACACGGGCAGTAATGTACCTTTTGTACTACTTAGCAACTACTAACGAATCATTTTAAAAAACAATTTGTTTCCTCTGGACCACTGCAGTAGAAACTGAAATTGCATCCTAACCTTACATGAGTAATAAATTAATTAAGAGTTGTATAATACATAATTTAATTTTAAGAATCTTTTGAGAATTCACCCTGCACTGTTTGCTCATCCGGCAATAGGTTTGGCAGTTTAAACGCAAAAATGCAATTATGTACAGTGAGTAAGTAAAATATTCGGAGATTTTACACATAAAGGCGAGTACAGTTGGAGATATCGTAAGACGATACAAAGTTTGTCTTTGCGGGATTGCCTACATTAAATTGAAGGGCCAGCAGAAAAAATTGTCTTCTCGCGAAAAATATCATATTGTGCGTGAAATTGAGGGTTAACCGTAGTGAAGTGCGCCAAAACTTCCCGCTGATGTCTTGTCAACGTTTGGTAAGAGCGTACAACCCCAAATCATTCGTCCTGTCCTGAAATCAGAAGACTATAATGACCGAGCAGCTAGAAAGAAACCATATATTGTAAAAACGAACGCGCTAGAAAGCTGCGATTGAATTTTTCTAAAGACCCCACAAAACGTGATGAAACTTGGTGAAATGATGTCATTTTCCTAGATGAGAGCAAATTTAACTTATTCGGAACCGGCAATTTAATTTTTATGGAAACAATTTTGAATAAAGAAATATATTTGAATACGAGGTGTGTTGAAAAAAATAAGGTGAATGATCAAAATTTCAAGTGAAGAAAATTGTTTTGAAGAATCGTCGAATCACAATTAGAGAGTTACTGAGGATGTCGGCACATCGGTTGGCGCATACCATGCTATCTTTTCAGAAATTTTGGGTGTGAAGCGTATGGCAGCGAAGTTAGTTCCAAAATTTTTGAATTTTGGTTGAAAACAACATCGCATGAGCATCGCTCAGGAATTGTTGAATGACGTCAACGATGATTCAGATTTGCTTAAAAGGGTCATAGCTGGTGACGAATCATTAGTAAGTGGTTATGACATCGAAACCAAAGCCCAATCGTCCCAATAGAAGAGTCCAGGAGAACCAAGACCCAAAAAAGCACGCCAAGATCGTTCAAATGTCAAGGTTTTGCTAACTGTTTTCTTCAATTACCATGGCGTATTGCATCAGGAGTTCTTACCACACGGCCGTACGGTAAAAAAGGAGTATTAACTTGAAGTTATGCGCCGTTTGCGCGATGCAATACGAAAAAAACGCCCGGAATTGTGGAAAAAAATCCACTCACAAAACCGCTCATCTTTGCTTATGCGAGATTATTTGGCCAAAAATAAGGCCGTTATCATGTCTCAGCCACCGTATTCACCAGATTTGACCCCATGCAACTTTTTTCTGTTCCAAAGATTGAAGAGACCCATGAAAGGGTGGCGTTTTGCGACGATTGAGGAGATAAAACCGAATCGCTGAGAGGGCTCAAGAACATGCCAAAAAGTGCATATCAGAACTGCTTCGTAGAGCTGGAAAAACATCGATGTTTTGCACAATCGATGTTTCGATGTTTTGTACTAATAAACATCGATACTATAGTCTTCAAACTAATTAAATTTTTCAATCTTGGTAAATTAAAAATGAACATTCATTTTTTTAAGGCTAAGTTTATTTAAAGCAAAACTCAATTCATTTGAGCGATTGATATATTTTTATACATCTTATCATGAAGAAAACTAAAATATAAAAAATGAAACTGAGAATCATTTTATGAAATAAAAAATAACAAAAATAAATAAACTTAAAGGCACTGTTGCAATTCATTTGTATAAAAATATATACTATAGAATATATAAATTTATCATTAGGTATTAACCCATTACTGCATAAAATTTGTCGTTATACTTATAATGAATTTCTGTGAAAATTTCGGGTTATGGAGATTACATAAATCGAGTGGTGAAAGAAAAGTTACACATTTGTCTGTAGTTTGTTGTAAACAAGCCGTCCGATTTATCGAACGTTATGCATACCGGCACCTCAAGCTATCTCATGAGAAATAAAAAGAACCGAATGTTTCTAGCAAAATTTATTTAAAATATTACTGAAAATGAAGAAATACAAGTAAATTAATTATATATAAAATATATTTAGGTATTGGGCTCTACATGATACTCCATGAAACACTTAGGATGGAGGCCTACTTCACATTTTTGGCATTTGTATTTTGATTTCCCACCACACTTATTTGCACAACGGCGTTCGGAATTTATTGAAACAATCCAATGGTTGAGGCAATCAAATCGTGTAGTGGACAATGGTGTAGCTGGTTTTCGTCCTTGATGGGGGTGTTCCGTGTGTCACAAGCAGAGTTCGAGCAACATACCTCCTAAATGCAAACAAGGACCTAGTGTCCTTATTACAACCAAGTTTTTTCGCAAGTAACCATCCATGTACAATTGAAACATCAACGAAATAGGCAAAACTTGGCCACCACCATTTCCTTATCCGCATCCTTGTACGCAAATTTGCAATCGCCTGATCGCATTTATCCACTCCACCCATATACTTATTATATAATATTTAGAAACTAAAGACGGTTGGGGGAGTGCAATTTTTGCTTTATTCACGTGTGACCACCGCGTGGCAGTTGTCATTGTCATGTTTTCGAAATTGGTTGCGACCGTACATTGTTATCTGATCTTGATTAGATCCCCTATTTGTGTGAAAACGACGGAGTTCGCTTTTAGTTCGCAATAACTTACATCCTATTTGGTTCAAATTAGCATCGTGCTCCTCATCCGATTTATCACTGTCCTCATCTGTGGCTTGGTCTTCAAGTTCGATTAGTAGCTCTACGCAAATAAAATTTTCATTGTTAATATTTCCATCATCTCTCTCTCCAAAAGGCTCAAAATTTCATCTACAGTCAATCTGGAAAACGCAAAAAACCTAACCACTTAGAGCCTGCTATGCATAAGGTTCGATATATCGGACGCCACAACTAAATACTATAGTAAATGTTTGATGATGAAGCAAACTTCACAATTTTTTATGTTTTGCTTACTAACACACTTATGCACTAATAAACACTTGTCACTAAAATTGTTTGCTAAAAATATACCAGAAAAATATACAAAAATATTTTACCCTTTACGCGAAAAAGTCTGCTTGCAATCCGCCATACTGAAAAATTTAAAATAACGGGAACTCTTTGCGAGGGGTCGACAAATGAAGGGTTGCCATTGTTGAAGAAATAGTTCTCTTTCGATTACAACCTCTAAGTCACCTCCACATCACACTTGCTTCATACAAATTAAATTTAACTCATGTCCGATATATCGAACGTTATGCTGTAATGGGTTAAATCTTGGAATACAAAAGTTATATAAAAAATATTTTAAATAAAATATCACAATTCAATTGTGTTTATAACTGTTCAGAGATCAGATTCTTAATCTTCTAGTAGCCAATTGTTTCGACTCATAAAAATTATTTTATCTGCTGTGGAAGTCCTCTTGTCACTTATAACAATTCCAGCTTTGCTAAAAATGCTTTCGCTTTCCACTGAGGTTGCCGGAATGCATAAAAACTTTTTGCAGCAAGCCTTCAGAGCGTCATTTCCATTCATGTTCTACAAAAAAACATAGTTATATTATTTATCTGAAATAGTATCATAAACAAAAAATTACCTTCCAATAATCAAGAGGGTTAGAATCTTCATCCAAATTTGGACTTTCGTAAAAGTTCCGAAGGCTTAAAATGGCGTCAGCTCGTTCAGTCCTCGGCTTTTTGGCAATGTTCCCTTTCAAAAATGCAAACAGTTGCTGATTTGGCGCTGCAGTCTCAGTTGGTGTTGGTGGTTCGGATTTGTAGAGAGCAGGATTTTTGTTGTGCTGGGTTAATTCGGTTTCCAACGCTTTTACGGATTCTGAAACGTTGTGAGAAAAAGGAAGCCCTCCTTTTTGAATCGAGGCTCAAGAAACGTGGATAATCTGGTTACAGTGCGTTTTTCATATCCCAACAGTCTGCGCTTACTGCTATCAATTAAATTTAATAGCATTTCGGAACCTTCTTCCGATTGGACTTTGGCGTTTAAACTTTCTATAGTGTCAATTAAACCACACACCACCGGAATTATAAGCGAAACTGTTATATTTGTTGATGACAAACCTTTTTCAGTAGCGGTGTCGAAAGGTTCAAGCAATTCTACGATGCCCACTAAAATAGCAGCTTCTTCCGCAGTCAGAGGTGCAGGTGCTTTTGGTATGCTTAGTAAAACTTTGTTGTTGTTGTTGTTGTTGTAGCAGCATAAACATTCCCCACACTTACATACGGGGAATGCCGCTGGAGTGACAGTTCTTGGCCGGATATAAATCCGGGTCGTTTCGGTAACGTAGAACCGACTGTCGTGGAAACGAGTAAAACTTTGTCAATTGCGTCTTTGGTGAGGATTATTCGTTTAATCATAGCAAGGGCGCTGTTCCATCTAGTGCAGTGTTTCGCTTTGGGTTATTTAAATGCAATGCTAAATATCGGTGACAAATTTAACAAAAAAGGCAAATTCTTAAAAAAATGTTGTAAATAATTATCAGGTATAATTTCGTTTGACGTTACCAAAATATCAACTGGGTAATTAGAGTCGTCAAGTAAACTTCGTCGGGGATTCACCGTGGAGTGCGCCACCTGTCGCGGGGAACCCCGGACGTTTTAAAACTCGCTAAACAACGGCGTTGTTCGCACCTAATTGGCCCAACTCAACTTCTGTAGTGTTTCACATCATTCAGTTGGTATTAATTTGAAATAAGTATCCGTCAAGTAATCGTTGATTTAACAAATATATTTAGATATATTGTAGCAGTTACGCTTATGTCGTATTACTCACATGCATACATAACTCATGACTGCGCAATGCGCATCATAACACGATCAGTAATATAGTCGACATCGTTCGCTCAAGATACACAAACAGTTTTCAATATATAAAAGTATTTAAGTTGTTATATTCTAAATAAAATTATATAATTATTATTTAGTTATTGTTATTTTAACACCCACCAACAACAATATTGTATAGATATAATTGGTAAGTATTTGATTTTATTTATATTTATTTTAATTTTAGAAGCATTTAACTTTCCAGAAATTTTTGTCAAGTGAAAAAAATATCGATAATCGTATTATATACATTTAAATAAATATGTTTCTATGCGTCATACGTTTACTCTGTCATATTGAATTAATTTTAACACATATTTTATTATATTGTTTTTTAATTGATTTTTTTTAGCCCATAATAAAGTGAGTGGAACAAACAAGAAAAAAACTCGTCAATATTCGGAGGAATATTTAAAATTTGGGTTCATACCCACTGTTCACGATGAGCGGATGCCGTTTTGTCTTTTATGCCAGCAATGCTTGGCCAACGAATCAATGAAACGAGGTCGTCTTGAGGCGCATTTGAAGGCGAAACATAGTGCTCATATAAATTCAGATTTGAGTTACCTTAAAACTTTAAAAGAAAAGTTTGAAAAAAGAACAACATTACAGTCTCTATTTACTGCTCGTTCTTTAACAAATAATCGTCTTTCTGAGGCTAGATATCAAATTTCTTTATTAATCGCTAAAACTGGAAAAAATCACACTATAGGAGAGAATTTGATAAAACCGTCAATATCAGCATTTCTTAAAACGGTTCTGGGAAAAGATGACAAAGATGTAAAAGCTATGCCACTCAGTAACAATACTGTTAGCAGAAGAATAGACCAAATGAGTGAAGATATTGAAAAACAACTTATTGAAAAGCTGAAAACAAGAAATTTCTCAGTACAAATGGAGGAATCAACTTTGAGAGACAGTGAGGCAGTATTGATAACCTATGTAAGATATATTGATGAAGGGCATTTTACTGAAGAAATGTTGTTCTGTAAAATATTAGAAAGCACCACTACCTCCAAAGATATATATAATAAGTTAAAAAACTACTTAGATGTCAATGATATACCAATGAAAAATATAACATCTTGTGCTGCAGATGGCGCCCCTAATATGATGGGCAAGAAAAATGGCTGCTTAAAATTGATGAAAGATGCGAATCCAGAAATGATTATTGTACATTGTGTTATTCATAAGGAAAACTTGGTAGCTAAAAATATCTCGCCTGTTCTAAATGAAGTACTACATACAGTAATAAAGTGTGTTAATGCTATTAAAGCTAGTGCCAAATGTGAACGTCTTTTGAAGTCATTTTGTGAACAACAAAATGAAGACCATGTGAGACTTTTACTTCATACTGAAGTAAGATGGCTATCCAAAAGCAACTGCTTGAAAATATTTATGCAACTGTTTGACACTCTTAGTGATTTTTTAAGCGACAAACCTGAAATGAAGTATCTGTTAACAATCGATGGTAAAGCATTTGTAAGTTATTTAGCCGATATCTTTGAAAAACTAAGTATATTAAATAAGCAACTTCAAGGACCAAATAAAACACTTGTCGATGCAAAAACAAAGATATTTGGTTTCATTACCAATATAGAGTTATATCAGAAACACATTAACAACAAAAACTTTGAACAATTTCATTGGCTCCAAAAATGTGAAGTAACTGATACCGCTTTACTTGTTATTGTCAATCATTTGAAGCCAATATTAGTGGATTTGTCTGATATATCAAATATGCAGTATCAAGAAGAACTCGCAGAATTGCAAAATAATGAATCCGTAAAAACTTTATTTAATATAAAAGGAGCGATGGCATGGCTTTGTGAAGAAACTGAAACTAAATACCCAAATTTTCACGGTAACGGGCGCGACATTTGTACGCTTTTAAGTGCGTCCAAAACAATGAAGACAAAGTAAAAGTTTATATATATTGATATTGTTTTAAAGGGCTGACGGAGTGCTAGATTTTAATATATACGGGAAAGATCTTTTACAAATAAGTACGTAGTTATAAGCAATTATAAAGTGATACGGACGCGACAAAAAATAGAAGTTTTTTTGAGGCACATTCAGAAATATACAAAATTCAGCAAGCTACGGATTTGTATATATGTATATACAATATATATGTTATAAATGCGAACAGATGACTGTTATTCGTAGGTTTATGAAATATGATAATTTTCTCTTCGTTTTTTTTTAATTGAGTATAGAAGAAATACGGACGCGACATAGCGGACGCGACAAAATTTTCCATGAGCTAGGAAATAGAATTTTTTTCATTATAACACTTCAATTTTATTGAAAATAAAAACTCAAGTAATATTACAGTAAAAACGACTTAAAAAATTAAGAAGAAAGTTATTAGTTTTTAGGATGGTATATTTTAATTATTTTCTTTAATGAATAGGCCGTCCGAGCAACTTCAATACAATTACTGTCGAAATATGAAAACCAATGCATACTTTTAACTCCTTTGATATTTGGAACATTTTGCCATAACTCTGACAGTTGATTAGAAAAACTATCAATTTGTGTTCCAGAGATATACAAAATTTTAACTCCTTCAATGCTGTTCTTAGAACATTCATAGAAGCATAAGGCATCACCGAGAATGATATTTCTTGCTTTAACGATTTGCCAGACTTTTCGTTTAACTATGGCACCTATTCCGTCTACAGCACCTTTGCCATGTGAAGTGGCGAAAAAATTCCACTCTAAGATTCCGCAATGAAATTCAGCTGCAAGTCTTGGAATACTAGTCATTTTTTGCGATAATCTTTTTCGGTACTCTTGCTTACGTTTAGCTTCTTTCTTCTTGTCTTCCTGCCATTTCTCGACGTTTTCTCTCATTTTCTCTCTATATTTCGTTGTTAATGCTTTTCTTGTTTCTTTTGCCGTTTTTGCCATCTATAAAATTTTAATCTTGTGCAATCTCTACGACTTTACTTAAAATTTAAGGTTCGCGGTAACGGACGCGACGAATTTCAAACACCAATAAATTTTATTAATCGTTTTTGGCGAGAGTCAATGGCTACTTTTGATAAGTGAAATAAGTTATTTGCTTAAAGTCTGAAAGCATTTTATATATTTCGGCTCAAAATTAAAAGAAAAGAAAAATTCTTTTATATTTATAAAGTAAACACATTTGAGATTTATTATTCATCAACAAAAAGTTCTCAGGAACAGTTTAAGTTTTGCACTCGTGGTTGACCTTTTTATGAAAATGCCCATATGCTATGTTACTTTGTTTAAAAAATGTTACAATGAGTTTGCACTTCAACAGCAGCGAATGTATCGCATCCATCTTAAGAGCTTCTTGTACTATTAAGTTTAGTGTATGTGCGAAGCAAGACAGATTTCTTTTCTGAATATTCTCGCACATTTTAGTCATTGTTTTATCGTTGTCGGTTACAATTGCATTGACCTTGTGAGAAATTTGCCAACTATCTAAAACCAAGCGCACTGTTTCGTCAATATTTTGCGCTGAATGGTTTGTTTCGTTTAGCAAAAGGTTTGTAGAAAGCACAGCTGAACGCAAAATATATCTAGTTCTCATCGATAAAATGACATGTGACGGTGATAAATGATTTACTTGCTCGTGAAGTCCACAGATCCGTCGTAATAGCAAGATGGTCAACTTTATCCAAAGTGGTAGACAACTTAGCTTTCATTTTAATAAGCAAGTTTTCCATCTGCACATGTTTCAATGTCTTTCTAGAAGGTAATTAATAGCGGGAAGTGTTGGCACTTTCATTAATTTACGGAAACTGGTCTCTTCAACAAGGGTGAACGGTTGAATGCTACAGGCAACGAACTCGGAAATCGCATTGTCAATTACTATTTTACGATCAGAACTTTTATCGTATTTTCTTTCTATAAAAGAAAAAATACTGCCAGAAGACTTACATATGTAGATAATTTAGGTCTGATAATTGTATATCCGGATGCAATCGCCGAAGATGATCTCTGAGGTTTAACGTATTACCACAAGTTTTATAAACCACAGTTTTTAAAACCCTACCACAGGCTTTGCACTTAGCATTTGAACCATTCATTTTGATAAAAAATTTCCACACTTCCGCTTTTCCAAACGTACTTGTTTTGTTGCTGCTCTCCTCGTTAGAGCCGTTTGCACGTGCAGCGCTCGCATTGTTGTTTTCTATATGTACATATGTACATACACATACACAACAATTAATTTGCAATTTCTAATGGTAAAAATTGTAAGTTTGTTTTGTTCCCAACGGACTTTTCCATCCTTGCGATCTTCCGAGCACCAACACCAATTAAAATTCAACTAATGAACTAAAGAATATTAGTAAAATTATTTCATTGTTTCTTATTTTACTTACTTCAAATCAGTCACGCGCAAAATATATAGAGATGGAAAATTTCCTCAAAACATCGATAGTGGAAAAAAACAATCGATGGTTTAAAAAAAAAGAGGTTGTCTGTAAAGTCGGTTTACTGACGATAGTTTAACGTGACAACGTCATAAGAAAATATTGATGGAATGGTTGCAATTTTCAAAACAAAATTTTAATTTTATTTGTTTGATAGATATTTTGTATGGATATAGAGGAGGAGGTAAATGGAATCGCAATGGAATAGGTCAAGATACATTTACACAAACGTGAAAAATGACGAAACATTTATCAAATTAATGAAAGATATCTTCAATTTCGATTGTGTATCAGACGTTAATAAGTCAACAACACTAAGAGGCAACATCATCGGTTTGCCTTTTTCAAGACATTTTACACTCGAAACACCCCCTTTCATTTCCTACTTTTCCTATCATCGTCCTATTCTCAACAGAGAAATGGTTCATTACCATGCACACAGGAAGAAGGCATATGCAAATACAAGCATGTGAATTTATATACCTACATATGCGCATATAGATACATATATATGCTCACTCAAGTAGGACAGAGCCAGATGTCGAACGTTGCCGAACGCGGTGGCCGATTGTGCTCTTTGTCGTTCGTTCCGCGCTCTCGCTTGCAGTTCAAGCACATTAGCTTACATTTGCTTGCGTCCGGAATATATTCGTATATTTGATATGTCCATATGACTTGTATGCATCTTTACATATAGATTTGTTCTTTTTGAAAATTGCGTGAAATTCTATATGTATATGCATGTTTATATACATATATTAGTATACAACATATCTTATAAGGTATATGGTAAATATTACCATACATTTTTTCCTTCATATATAATAAAAAAATTAATAATAATAACATCAAAACAACAGGTATTATTTACAAACTTGGTTTTATTTTAAATTCTTCAAGTAAATCAAATTAATAATAATCAATAAGAAGGCATATGCAAATACAAATACGTGAATTTATATATGTACATATGCGCATATACATACATACATATATACTCTCACTTAAGTAGGAGAGAGCAAGATGTCGAACGTTGCCTTTCGTTTGCTTTGTCGTTCGTTCCGCGCTTTCGCTTGCAGTTTATTCAAGGTAACGACAATAAGCAAGGTAACGACAAATGAGCAAGGTAACGGCAATGAGCAAGGTAACACTAATGAGCAAGGTAACACTAATGAGCAAGGTAACGACACATTTTTTCGTGCGTGTAGCCAGCTAAATCGAATTATAAGACGTTATCACGTCAAAATGAAATTGTATTTAAGAATAATTTAAATTCAAAAAAAAAATAAATAATTGGCGCGTACACTACTGTTAGATGTTTGGCCGAGCTCCTCCTCCTATTTTTGGAAAACGTGTTTTCCTTGTTAGGCTTGGAACTTTTCAGTCCATGTGTTAAATAGGCCCTCTGAAGTTATATTAAAGCCAATAAATGAAGTTCTAATACTCCTTAAATTTTTTATGTCGACTAGCATGCTTGTCGATAGATTCTTCTGAAGAGACTGCTAATATTTTTGTTTTTGGTTCTTAGAAGATATGAAGGACTGCCATTTAATCCCTGAATCTTGTCCTGCTTTTGGGTTGCTCATTTTAACTGATGAGGATATTATGAGAGAGGCATGAAAAGTATAAAGTCCTCTCAACAAATGGGCATCCATGGCCTTGCAGCAATTATTTTAAAAAAAGGTTCGCCTTTGGTTGAGCCGTTAGCTCTAGTTTTTAATACTATTTTATATCTGGCAAGATTATTATTAATATATATATATATATAATTGGCGCGTACACCCTTTTTAGGTGTTTGGCCGAGCTCCTCCTCCTATTTGTGGTGCGCGTCTTGATGTTGTTCCACAAATGGAGGGACCTACAGTTTCAAGATGACTCCGAACGGCTGATATTTTTTTATGAGGAGCTTTTTCATGGCAGAAATACACTCGGTGGTTTGCCATTGCCTGCCGAGGGGCGACCGCTATTAGAAAAAGCTTTTTCTTCATTTAGGTGTTCACCGAGATTCGGACCTACGTTCCCTCTGAATTCCGAATGGTAGTCACGCACCAACTCACTCGGCTATGGCGACCCCCAGTTTCTCTTTGTGTTTGTGGTGTACGTCTTGATGTTTTTTTACGAACGGGTAGATGAGTTTTTATGAGGAGTTTTTAATGGCAGAAATACATTCGGGGGAAAAACTTTATTCTATCATTATTGATGATTATAAAATGCCTTATAACCTATTTACACCAATCAACATGAATTTTTTAAAGAGAGGTCGATAGTATCAAATCTTGTAGTTTTTATCGAAAACTATTTTATCGCTTTCCAAGAAGGTTATTTTATAGTTAGAATTTATACTGACCTCTCAAAAGCTTTTGACACAGTATTATAAGGTTTTAAATTCTAAATTCACTGGTTTTGGTTTTCACTCTACTTTCCTTAAGTGGATAAAGTCGTACCTATCTAACAGACTCTGTGCGGTTGCTATCGATGATGTCTCGTCGCGACCTTTCTTTGCCACATCAGGCGTTTCTCAAGGTAGTATTTTAAGGCGCGTGCTATTTATTCTACTATTTATCGGTTCCTGCTTACATAGATCTACATTTATTCTCTATGACCTCAAGATCTTTATGGTCTGCAATTGAAAATTTCAATGAGTCCATTGTTTTTCGAGCGGACTTTGGGTAAACTATTGGGTATGGGAATAAGTTTCCGGCCTTGTAAAAGAGGTGTCGCTGCTGATACTATTTTTGTGATCGCTCTAGTAATATACTGGAGATTTGAAGGTGTATATGTAATTACGGTAATCACGCTCCATCAAATACAGCTTGTAAAGAGTGGTTTCGACGCTTCCAAAATGGCAATTTCGACGTGAATGATAAAGATAGCGAAGGGGCACCGAAAAACGAAGGTACTCAACTACAACAATTATTGGATGAAGACGCATGTCGAATCCTTGATGATATGTCTAAAGAGTTGGATGTTGACAGATCAACCGTCGGTAAATATTTGCACGCGATGGGGACGGTCCAGAAAACAGATATCTGGATGCCACATCAATTGAAGGAGGGGGATATCGAGAGGCGTTTGGTGACGTGTGAGATGCTTCTTCAGCAGCAGAAACGAAAAGGTTTTCTGCATCACAACGTCACTGGCGATGAAAAATGGATCTATTGTGATAAGCGTCGAAAATGTTGGTATCTGCCAGGTGAACCAGGTCCATTGACAGCGAAAAAAAAAATTCATGCTTCAAAGGTTACGTTGTGCATTAAGCCATCTGAAACCATCAGAAACCATCACTGCAGCTAATGCGTTTGAATCGAGCTCTCAAAGAAAAACGGCCGGAGTGTGACGGTAGACAAGACAAACTGATTTTGATATTTAGAAGCACTGAATTGGGAAATCTTGTCCCACCCGCCGTATTCTCCAGACATTATACCTTCGGATTACCATCTGTTCCGATCAATGCAGTCAGCCTTTATTGAAGTGCGGCTCACTTCTTACGAGAGCACCGCAAACTGGCTCAAGGAATGGATCAAGTCAAAAGATCTCGAATTTTTCGTCAGAATAATCCGTATGCTGCCTGAAAGATGGAGCAAAGTTGTAAAGGGTTTTTCAATAAGGGCGGGTAGATGTTGAAATGGAATAAAATGGCGTTTGTTGTGTTGCACGTAGCGCCGTCCTGCTGGAACCACATATCGTCTAGGTCCATATGGTTCAATATGGGCCATAAGAAATTGGAAGGGCCACCACGTCTACCGAAAAATGGGCGCAATGAACGCAACGTTTGCGTTAATGAACACTCATTTTGATAATAAAGTTTTATCATTTGGACGTGCTGTTCAATCGTGTAACTTGCCATGATGATTTGGCATAAACAATTGAATAATAAACAAAAGATTTGACAGATGTCACCAAAACAAAATGGCTGCCACAGGGCGCCAAAATCGACCCGCGCCAATTGAAAAACCCTTTAGTTTCCAGTGGCACATACTTCACGTAATATCATGTATTATTTAATTGTTTAAGTAATTCGTAACTTTGGCTAAGAAAGGACGGAAACTTATTCCCATACCAAATACATTTTTGGTGTAGACGGAATTATCTGTTCCTAAATGTTAATAAGTGTTCTCACATACGCCCGAAAACTTAGTCTCTTCCCTATGCGTCATTACATCTTTAGGTCCGTTCTTAATTCGGTGTCTGCGCATAACCAGATATCCTGGGCAGAAGTCCGGAAGTTGTGCGACGTAATAGTATTGCTTTTTCAGATTCTTACACTCTGAAGATGTTTATCTAGAGAGATCTAGGCTTGTCTATGCCTCTTTCAACTGAATCTTGTACCATTCTTCCTATATGAACCGCATAGACCGAGTCCAGAAAATATTCGTCCAATTTGCCTAACGTTCTTTAAATTTTATTGGTCCGACACCTTCATATAAATCGCGCTGCCTGGTTCTGAATATTAACAATAACTGAAATAAATAATAAAAAATTAGTTTGTAATCAACTTTTGTGACATCCAATTCATTAAAAAAATGTTTAACTTAAATTGGTAAACCGAATGTGTTTGCACGCTTGCCTATTAAGCAGTGTTCTGTTATAACGGAAATTAGTGTGCTAATACTTTGTTTATTTTGGCTTAGCAGGGATTCTGAGCGTTTAGCATTGAGAGTAGGCCACAAGAGTCGGGCGATTCTGTAGGAGGTTTCATTACGTCACCTTTCATTCGCTACAATTTCTTCAAAAATAAGGAGCTTACGTGTCTGTGAGGGTATGCCTACATCTGTATGTCATTGGCTGTGCACTCATCAGGCAACTTGGTGCCAAGTTTCGCTTGTTCGTTGGCCCTGAAGTTAACCTCAATGCCAGAATGGCTAGGAAGGAACCCATGTTACCTTTACAGACGATTATCAAAGTATTTTTTTCG
Source organism: Anastrepha ludens (assembly GCF_028408465.1). Classification (NCBI taxonomy): domain Eukaryota; kingdom Metazoa; phylum Arthropoda; class Insecta; order Diptera; family Tephritidae; genus Anastrepha; species Anastrepha ludens. The sequence goes on from NC_071499.1 coordinate 107,746,447, forward strand.
CATTTAATGCAAATCTTTTTGGTTTTGCTCGAGAATTGAGTATGACCAAATCTGCTGCAGTTAATACTTTGCCTTCAGCTTGAATAACTCCATAAGACTCAAGGCCCGTGCGTCGAGTGAGAGCTCATAAGCTTATGGGTTTGACCTTGAGATTTAGAGTTAAATTGCGGCAGCATTTTTACAAATTATTTATTATACATACATATATACATATGTATACATATATTTAGGATATAATATTTTACCTTTTTATTACAGTTTTTTCATTTGTTTAAAAAGCATAACCTCATCGAAAATTTTTCTTATAGAGATGAATCAAAAAGTACAAAAGAGCAGTCATATACAAATCTGCAGTAATGTACTCACTGCATTCTCTACTGTACTTGCACGCTGCAAGTCGCCAGTTTTATTCTTTGCATTATACGGTTAGCTGCTGACGCGTTCACATTTTCGTTTTGCATGACTATGCTAACCGTGTCAGAAAGTTAGAAGAATTTATGTACATACATATATGTATATGTATGTCATCATCTATGGTTATATTTGGTGCTCTTAGTCTGGCTTCGATTTCTTTCTTTAATTTTTTACCCCTCGCAAGAGTAACGTTAGAGTGAACATCAAGATCCAAATATGTAAGTAAATATGTACATACATATGTATATTACATCCTGGGCCGATGTCTGTCGCACCACAACTGCTTTGAATTGTTTTTCTGTAGTTGGAGTGAAATTTTTCACTAAATAAAAACTGTAAAATACTCACTTTTACCAATTTAATCCCAAATTTGTGTATGAATTGCAAGATGGATGATTTTATAAGTACTCCAAAATTGTGGATGAGTCACCACTCTAACCAACCAAACGCAAAAATTGAAGCTAAAAAAAGCATTTGTGTAGTATCTATGATACATCTACCCATGATCCAGGTAAAATATGTACAAGCATACATACATACGTACATATGTATGTTGATTATATGTATATTATTTTATTTTATTTTATTTCAATTAAAAGTCGTTTATGCAACATTTCCTAAGCTAAAAAGAAAATAACGCTCGATTCTAGCATACGGAATAAGCTTAGAAAGATAAATGCTATCAGGTACCTGTTTGAAAATTTTGGAAAATAATAACCTTTAATTTATGAGGAGAAGACTTACAACACGTACATACATATGTATGTATGTTGTAGAGCTCTTATAATAAATATGCTTTTTTATAAAGGTTAGAGATTTAAATAAATGAATCTAAATAAATTCCAATTACAGTATTTGGAAAGATAAATATAAAACTTTTTTGGTTTCTCTGCTAAACTGGTGGTTTATTTTAAAACCCTTTTTTATAAAAACAAAAAATAGAGATATTGGAAAAGTAGATAGTGCAAAGTTGACTACCACGTCGTAAGTTAAAGGCTTAAAGATTTTAAATATCAGCAAAACCAAGCAACAAAGAGCTCTATCGGCAGAAAATATTTACTTTGTTTGCCAAAACTATACAGATGTGCTAATTCCTCGTATTTTAGGTTTTTACCTGAGTGATTCGTGGCGCATGTATATATACATATGTATGTATGTATGTACATATGTACCGAAGTTTGTAACTAAATGTGACAAAAAGAATCACTGGCCATAAGAGGAGTCCGACTAACCAGCGCAATTCTCATTAACCATCCTCGCTGTACAAATTTGTTTATTTAAGTTCCTACCAAACGCTCAAATCATATTCGTGCGTAGGTAGGCAGTCAAACATTTGTGGTCTGCCAAGTGGCTGTGACGTCGGCCACATCATTTCGTCTGCACCAACACAAGCAATAACGTCAGCAACCCCGTACCCCTCTTTATTTCATCAAATGTTTACATGACTCTCGTGTGAATGTATGTGTATGCACAATGCTTAGGATTTTGGTACCCACCGCACCTTCCTTCGAACTATAGTAAAAATAAAAAACTAACGAACGCCCGAACTAATAACCGACGAGTAAGCGAACGAACGAACGAACGAACGAACTCAACCATGAATCGACCAACTGCTTGACAAGTTTATTGTGTTGATGAAGATTTTGCGGCATAGCGAAGTGATTATCGTCCATTCCCTCATTCTACGTATATTCTATGCTTCTAGAAAATGGCAAAAGCGAAATGCATAGTGGAAACATAATACAAACGATACTGTAGCAGAGCGACACAAGCGTTGATGTACACGTTAGCGTCACTGCACGTTTCGCAGTCGCTGTTCCTAAGTCGACGGTGACGACAACGTCAACGTGACGCGTCTGAACGATGCGTAAGCACGATCGCATACATACACAATTGTACGTATGTAACTATGCACATACATACATACATATTCAGTTGCATACCAGTAAAATAATTACGATTGATTTTCTTGAAAACGGCGGTGAAAGTATTGGGACGGAGTGCGAAAATAAAGCCATGTTGGGTTGATTAATTTATTTTATATGTATTTTTTTATATTCATAAATACGTATTATATTTGCAATAGGCTATAATTCATATTGCATATGTATGCATATACATAAGTACATACATATGTATGTACATTCTTGGATGCATTAAGGCGTTTAAAAAACAAAAAGCCCACCACAAAGCGTTGCATAATGAAATTGAAAAACGTATGCATATATGTATGTACATATGTATAAAAGTTCGACGGCTGTCCCCTTAATTAGTGGAAATATTGCATACGGCTTATTTATGTATATGTACATATATACATACATACATACATATGTATGTACATTAAATAGAAAGAGGAGCTCGCCAAACGTCTAACAAAGGATGCACGCGCCAATTTTATCCATATCTATGTATGTACATATATGTATGTATATATGAATGTATCTGCATATGTTTATATGCAAATATTTCTTTTGTTTTTATCATAGCTTCTAAACATTTATCTGAATTTAGTGAGTTATTTCTGATAGTATACACTTTAAGCCTTCTTGATTGGATGCTTTAGCGACTCTCTTCAGGAGCCGTTTATGTGCTCTATAACTTCGCCACACACGTTCGGTGCGGTAACCCCTCCGGTAATTCGGATTTCGTATTTTACAGTAACCGTTTCTTGTTAAATAATATATACAACATGGTCCAATAAGTTCACAAGGTGAGGCATAGATGGCGGCGTCAATATCAAAAGCATATGGTATTTAGTGAAAACCGCCCTTTAGGAGCTACTTGTCAAATTTTCATGACATTTTGCCGATTAGTTTGTGAGTTACAGTCGTTTAAGTGAAGCTACTTTTGGTTTTGTGAAAAAAATGGATTCAAAAGAATTTCGTGTATTGATAAAACACTGTTTTTTAATAAAAAAAAAACACTGTGGAAACACACCAATGGCTACGGAAGTATTATTCGGACTCCGCTCCGTCGATCGGAACCGTTGAACGATGGTTTCGTAAATTTAGATGCGGTCGTACGGGCACTGAGGACGCAGCGCGTTCAGGACGTCCAAATGAAGCAGTTGGTCCAGAAAACATCAAAAAAATCCATCGTATCTTTCTGAATGATCGTAAAGTGAAAGTGTGCGAGTTAGCAGAGGCCGTGAGCATATCGAAAGAGTCAGTAGGAACGATTTTTCATGAACATTTGGGTGTGAAAAAGCTAGACGGAAGATGGGTGCTCCGTTTTCTCACAATCAATCAAAAACAACAACGAATAATCGATTCTGAGCATTGTTTGGAGCTGTTTCGCCGCAACCCAAGCGAGTTTTTGCGTCGATTCACAACAATGGACGAAACATGGATCCACCACTACACGCCACAGTCGAATAAACAGTCGGCGGAGTGGTTAGAAGCCGGCCAAAGCCGACCAAAACGTCCAAAGACACAACAAACGGCTGGAAAGGTCACTGCCAGCATTTTTTGGGATGCTTGCGGTGTAATCTTCATCGACTATCTTGAAAAGGGTAAAACGGTCACTGGCGAGTATTATGCCAGCTTGTTGGACCGTTTGAACGACGAAACCAAGAAAAAGTGGCCTCATTTAGCAAAGAAAAAAGTGTTGTTCCGCCAAGGCATTGCACCGGCTCACAAATTAACGATTGTCATGGCAAAATTGCACGAATTGCTTCCCCATCCACCGTATTCTCCAGATTTGGCCCCCAGCGACTATTGGCTGTTTCCAAACTTGAAGAGATGGCTCCAGGGACAGAGATTTCGATCAAATGAAGAAGTTGAATGGGAAGCAGACGCGTATTTTGAAGGACTTTCTATCGATCATTTTTCGAAAGGCATCAAAATGTTAGAATACCGTTGGGAAAAGTGTATCGCCCTAGAAGGGACCTATGAACTTATTGGACCATGTAGTACATACGAGCGTGTTTTGCCAATTTTTCCTGCAATAAAAAGCAAGGGCATCGGTATGTTGCGTACGAGTTAAGGTTTTGCCGTATTTAGCCATAAGTTATAAGAAAAGCGTACCCGTACGCAAGCCACCTGTAGTTGAGAGTGCTTCTGCAAGAGTAACTAACTAACCAAGTCAGAACTTAGAGGATTTAGTTCATCTTTTGTTCGGTTGAAGTGAAGTTTATCTTCAGTTGAGAGCACACACACGCCCTTTGCGCTACGACATACATCCGAAACCCCTAATTTTCTTAAAAAAAAACAGTCTCTGGGCTCAACAAAACTGCTCCCAACAGTTTTTGACTATATATACATACATATATATGTATAGTCCTAACAGCTTCTACAAAAATCTCCTTGTCTTTTTGAATTTCTTTTTTAAGCCACTCCATGGAGAGTTAGCGTGAGTAGTTCTTGTTATTTACTCAAGCTGTATTCTGAACATACATACGAGTATATACATAATTGGGAAATATTGAAAGATTTGCCAACAAGACAGTTTGTGGATCAATTTGTTAATCGTGTTCGTGAAAAAGGATCGTTAATGGATAAAACAACACGTGAACGTGCTCCTACAGTGCGTACACCCGAAAACATTGCTGCTGTAGCCGAAAATGGGCGTGAACATCCAACAACCTCAGCTCGTCATCGTTCTCAAGAATTGAACATTTCACGCACTTCTTTGAGGAGAATTTGCATACAGACCTCGGTATGAAGCCTTACAAAGTTCAATTGGTGCAAGAACTGAATCCTAATGACCATCTAATGCGTTTTCGGTATGCTCAATGGGCAGAAAATCGTTTGACCGAAGATGAGCATTTTTACCGAAAAATCATCTTTTCTGATGAAGCTCATTTTCACATCACAACAAGCAAAATTGTCGGATTTGGGACTCAGAAAATCCACACGTTACTGTAGAGAAGTAAATGCATCCACAACGAGTCACTGTTTGGTGCGGTTTTTGGACTGGCGGCATCATCGGGCCATTTTTTTCGAAAATGAGCGAGGAGCCGCGGTTACTGTAAATGGCGAGCGTTACCGTGACATGCTCAACGAGTTTTTGTTTCCAAAAATTGCAGAGGATGACATGGACGACATTTGCTTTCAACAGGACGGTGCAACTTGTCACACTGCCAAAGTTACACTCGAACTTTTGGCTACCATTTTTGAAAACCGAATAATCAGCCGAAATTCCGATATCAATTGGCCGCCTCGGAGCTGTGATTTAAGCCCGTTGGACTATTTTTTGTGTGGAGCCGTTAAGGACAAAGCTATGCGAAGCATCTAGAGACGATTGATGCTTTAAAACACGAAATCGAAGTTGCCATTCATGAAATTGGAGCCCAAACAAACGAAAATGTGCTTAAAAATTGGGTTGATCGAACGGCCTACTGGAAAGCCAGTCGTGGCAGTCATTTGAACGATATTATTTTTTATTCATAAATGGCAATGTTCAATCTTCAAAATAAAAAAAAGAGTTTAAAAAAATATTGATTAGTTTTTTTCTTATAGCCGATTCAAAAAGAAAATTTTACCCTATACTTACTAAAACCATTTTCATAAAACCAAAGAAACGCCAATTTATAATTTTTTTCCTTTATAAATTTTACTGCGTCGTAGTGAATTTTATTACTGTACTGTGCAATAATGCATTTTTTCGGAATTTTATAACATAAGACATTCCATATCAAAATTATTTCTTTCAGTGGACTTAAACCACTTTCAATATAATTTTGTTTGCATTTCGTTAACCAGCTAATTTTCAAGTGCCCCAAATCATAGCGATTTTAACTAGAATTTCAAAATAAACGGCTCATATATCGCTGTATCCCGTTAAACATACCAGATGAAAAGTGAATAGCTCTGCCATCACTTTAAGGGGTATGAGTCAGTGCCCTATTGTTACTACTTACTTATTTACATACTTCATGCTGCGTATTTGTAGCCCGCAAGCGGTTGAAATTTGTTTTCGCCAGACACGCTTTAAAATTTTTCATTTCAAAAGTGCAAAATGTTGAAATTGTATTATTTTATTACAAAGTCAAGACTACAATCCCGTATTTTTAATATTATAGAATAGAGAAAAATGTAGTTAATAAATGAGCCCTTGATTTTGAAAGTCGACTAAGTCATATTTTCCTTGTTTCGAGATAATTAGAGTTTTGCGTTTTAAAGGATTAAAAAATATTTTTGCACTATGGAAAATGATTTTTCGACAGTAAAGTAGTGCCAACAAACAAGAATTTATTATGGTTGTGAAATTTATAACCATTTTTAACTGGATATGTGCTTTTGAAAGGTTGCAAATGACTTAGTCGACTTTCAAAATTAACAGAATGACTTTATAAATGACTTATTCCAAGGAAACATTTTTATTAATATAGTAATTAACATTTTATTCAAACTCATTTCATTGTAACAAAGTAAATTATTTGTTAATACATATTTAGGGAAGTAAAGTGTTTGTGAAAAATTGGTGGGATATAGGGTAGTAAATCCATCATATCTTTATGTTTTTCTTTTGTTATTGGTCTAATAGTTGTGTACAATGGAGGCAAATCAATATTTCTAATATTTTGAATTCGGAATTGTCATCTAAGGAAGTTTTATAAAACATCTTATATGGAGAATTTTTTAGAAATCTGATCCATTGAATGTTTAGCCAAGACACAGCTTCTCCATTGGTGTTCTTTCTTTCTATTATTCGTTGAATCTTTTAGTTGTTTTGTCGAAATGAAATTTTTCTGAGCCATTTGTACCACCAAAAATGGGTTTGTTTTTTTACATACTTCTATTAAATTATAATAATGCTCAGGTATGTATAAATAATTCGATTTTTTAATTTTAGTTTCTATCATACCAAAATCGCGATCATTTGGCAAAAAAGAATGGCCGGATACCATAAATTTATGATCAACAGTTTCAACATTGTTATCAGATGACTGTACAATTTTTAACCAAACTAAAGCTATATTGATGTTACGATTTTGTCCTGTGCAGGCATCACTGTAAGCTATGACGTGCTTTTGAGTGGTAATGTCCTGAATGTGCTTTAAGATGCAGCACGCAACTTCCTGTGATCCTCTTGAAGCGATTGTTTCATCCCATACATACATTTTAGCATTTTCATTGTGGAAATTATGAAACCCCGAATTGTATACATTGTGTAAAATAAGTACCCGGAATTTAAAAAAAAAACACATTTTTTCATATTATTCATCATTATTTGTTGGATCGCCTTCAAAATAGGCTCCTTTTGAGCCGATACAAATATTCCAACGAACAACCCAGTCATCCATGGCCCGCTGGTAGGCCGGCGCCGGGATGGCCTTCAGCTCCTTTAGCGAATTTTTTTTAATGTCTTCAATCGACTCAAAACGCCTTCCCCGAAGTGGCAATTTTAGTTTTGGGAAGAGAAAAAAGTCACAGGGTGCGAGATCTGGCGAATACGGTGGCTGTTCGATAGTATTTATTAAGTTTTTGGTCTTGTATTCGCGTGCAATCAAGGCTCGGTGCGATGGCGCGATGTCGTCGTGCAGAATCCACGAATTGTCCTTCCACAATTCGGGCCGTTTACGGCGAATGGCTTCACGTAAACGCCTTAAAACGGATAAATAATATTCCTTATTAACCGTTTGGCCCTCTGGAAGGAACTCAGAGTGCACCACGCCTTGGTAATCAAAGAAAACCGTGAGCATAACCTTCACTTTTGACCGGCTTTGGCGTGGTTTTTTTGGATACGGCTCGTTCTCGAAGCGCCATTCAGACGATTGCTGACTGGTTTGCATATCGTACTCGTAGACCCATGTCTCATCACCAGTTATTATGCGTTTCATGAACGTAGGGTCCGTATTAGCTCGGGAAACCATGTCTTCAGAGACCTCCTTCCGATGCTCTTTTTGCAAAAATCCATAGTAAAATTCGCCAAGTAAACAAAAGATCAACTCACTTTGACTGCAGAATAAAACACACTAAGTAATAGATCCCGTTCTAATAAGGCTTGTGCATTCAAGGACATGTGTACCAACATGAAAAAACCAAATTTGAAGTGTCAGGTATTCCCGGGAGAGTTTAAATTATAAATTCCGGGTACTTATTTTACACAATGTACATACATGTTGCGCTCATAATATTGCAAGTGCTTTCTGTAGATCAAATGTGAAACCGTAATATTCACTCGGGTTATCTTTTGCTTTTTATATGTCATCTGTTAAACTTTTTCTGGCCTGTTCGGCACTGATAAGATGTGAATCACGAATTTCCATAAGATGCAACTTCTCGTCTTCGTTACTGGATGCTTCTATTTTTAGTTTTAGTGAATCACACTTTTGGCAAGTGTCTTTACGAGGAGTATGAAAATTGAAGTGGAACTCCGTATTGAAAATTTTCCTGTAAGTCCACTCCTTCACACGTGATATATTATATTCATCACATTTTTTCACATACAGCTCATACATTTTTCGGATATCTAAGTCAGCACTTAAATACTTTCGACCTGAAGTGTGATGTGATCTCGTGTAATGGCTCTCACATGCTGGAAAACTCAGAACATGTTCTCGTACCAATTTAATTTTATCTTCATCTGTTTTTCTAGATGAACCAAGCATTTTGCCACGTAAATCCATTCCAGGTGATTTGGCATTTAAGGCACCGTTTAATCTTCCGTAAGATATTTTAAAAGTATCCAAAAAAAAAGTTCTACAAATGGAAACTTCTGAATTCCGTAAATTTATATGATACTTATAACTACATTTTCTCATATATCCTTCTTCATTTCTGGGTCGTCTTTGCTTTATTGATAGTTTTCGAACCAAACCGTGCAGAAACAAATTCTGTTTTTCAAAACTTGCTAATTTCCAAAAAAAATCAAAATTTGCTTTCCTATCTTCATATCCAATTGCATTTATACATTGTTTGGAACAACGGCAATCTTTATGTTCGAAAAGTTTACCACTCACAAGCTTAGACTTTTTTGTTTCATATTCCTCTCCACTATTTCTCTTCATTTTTCTTATATTTTGTGCATAATTAAGTTGATTTCGGCTCCTCTTTCTTGATTTCATGTTGATTTCTTCCATTTTTAGGGGTTCCGAATTCACTTTCACAGTATCAGTTGATTCATCTGAAGACGATATTGCTCTTATTCGTTTCCATTTCTTGGGAGCATTACTTAAACTTCTTCGCAGTACAATGTCTACAATTAACTATAAATAGTACGTTTTTACATTTAATTGATTACTTGATCATACCTGAATCGTTATCTGAAGGCATTACAAAATTATTATTTATTTTCCAAAATTTCTCAACGAACTGACTTAGTCGACTATCAAAATGAACAGTTTCCGTATTTTGTTTAACAACCAAAAAATACACTCAATTTTACGAGTTAATTTTCATGGCATACTGCTAATCTCTTCAGATTATGCTAGTTCATTAGGATTAGATAACAAGTAGCTGATAAACTCGATTTTTAAAAATTTTGACTTAGTCGACTTTCAAAATCAAGGGCTCAAATCTTTTTTGCAAAGCGTTAAAAAATGTTGACACTACTACATTTTTTTTTATCAAAGAGGCTTTGAGCATAATGTCATAAGTTATCTTGATAAATTATACTCATAATTTTATTTTAAAATGATGGGAAGGAAGTTCGCAATAATTGAAAATGAAAAATCTGTAATTAAAACTCAGAAAAACAATGGGCTACCAAATCGGGGAATCGGCTGCCGTATCAGTCACAGTCATAAAGTTGTCGTGGTCGCGAATTTTTCTGCGAGATCCAAAAAATCTGGAGCAGAAAAGAGTTATGCCGTTCATATAGGTACATAGTTTAACGGATGCATATGAAAGGGGTATTTGTACAGCTGCTTCGAATTCGACAAAGTGTACGCGCCGTCACAGAAGAAAATTTACACCTAATGTGGCCTTTCTGGAATGCACTTAATGAGTGCAAATTACAGGTTCACAAAAAAATTGTTGCAGTTTTTGCTCTACTAGGTGTACACATTAAAAAAGAGCAGGATTTGCTGACAACTATCAGATATGGTTTAAAGGGTAGTTATATCCTTGAAAATCAACATCACAGACTTTAATTTGTGAACAATTCATTTTTAAGCTTATCTAATCAGATGAAAAAACTTAATCTTGATGGTCCTGATAGTTTTCATAACTGTTGGCATGATCAAAACCTTGGAATTTTTCTGTAAGAAATTTAAGTGGTGTATCTGTAATAGGTTAGGTTAGCCTGGTTGGCAATAGACCACTCATAGACCTTTTGGTCCCTAGTGATACCAGATGGAGATCGACCTCTATGAATACTGATGGATGTCAGCGCTTTTGGCGAATCTAAGTAGGGCTGGGAGCTCCGCTTTTGAGACGCCCTCCACACTCTCAAACAGTGGGGCCCCCAGGCAAACGCACAGAAAGTGTTTTAAAGTTTCCTCCACATCCTCTCTGCATTTTCTGCATCTGCCCGTGTTGGCAATCCCTATCTTGTTCGCATGTGCAGCCAATAGATTATGGCCTGTCAGCATACCTATGATAGTTCTGCAGTCCTTTCGCGAGAGCGAAATAATAATAATCGCATGGGTTTTTTCTGCCCATGATACTTGAATGAGCTCCAAGCGATAAAATGAGTTTCTGGAAAAAAATCTCATCCCGACTAATGAACTAATGTGGATTGCGCTTGAAATCCCAAAAATCAAAATACCAAAAATCAAAAAGGAAATCTCCATAGTTTGTTTGAAAGCCGTTTAGATTAAGTCTCAAATCGTGGCGATGTCATGTTTGAGCCTTATATATATGTATGTAAGTAATATTAATTGTATTTTTAAATAATATCAATTTTATTTTTTATCGTTTGTAGAAATTAATTTTCAATATTATACGTTAGCCGTATGGAAATTGACTGAAGGATTTTTTTATTTGAAATATAAATTTTCTTTTTTCAATTTCTAAGATTACAATTTTTTTAATACACAAAAAAAAAAAATAAACAGTAGAATTGTTGAACAGTAATAAATACCTTAATAAGGATAATAATTAGCAATTTATATAGTAATGAAGAACAAATGAGTCCATGAGTCCCTTACATATATAAGTTCATATCGTTCCGTTAAGGAGCAAAGGGCCGTAACAACTTTTTTCCAATCTGTTCTGTCACTTGCATGAGTTTTAATCTCGTTCCAACTTAGCTGGAGGCTCCTCATTTCGATTTGCAGCTGACTTCTCCATGTGTGAGCTGGTTTTCCGCTACGTATGATGGTGTGGGTAGCGTATTACCAATCCAATTCCCCGTACGTTTTGCAATTTCTGTATTGATCAGTTGCTGTTGTGTCAAGTGCCACGGGATGTCATTTGTTATTGTATTGGGTCAGATGATTTTGCTGATCCGGCGAAGACACTTATTGAAAAACTCTTGTACATTCTGTATGTCTTTTGGTGCGGCATTCCACGTTCCGTACAAAAGTCTTGATTATACATTCGATTCGCAGATACATATTTAGTTTTGTACGGCGAGAAATGACGCGTGAGTTCCATATTGGGCTTAGGGCGCCGAAAACTTGTCTAGCAAGCATGCAAATGCCGATTAACGACATCTGCCCAAGAGCCGCCACATTTGTCAAGGATGGACTAAAAAATGGTCTACATTTTCCAACGACTTATTGTAGATGAAAAAATGCTCGCTACATGCGGTATTAATTCGGAAAGCTTTAGTTTTGACAACGTTTATCCGCAGTCCTACTTTTGTTCCAAAATTACCCACCAATTCGATTTTCCTTTTCATGTCTGCAACGGTGCTGCTTAAAAGGCAGATGCCATCAGCATAGTCTAAATCCTCGAGCCTTTCACTGAAGCCACATGCAATGTATCTGTTTTCCCTAGTTACATTAACCCTAGAACCCTTCCCTTATTTTACATTGACTTTTCCTACCCAGGGTGCCTGTGCACCCATAACTTTTATAGATTATATTTTCCAAATAAGATATAAAAATGCGGTTTTTTTAATTTCAGTGTGTTTATTGATTCAATTTGTATTGAATTATAAAAAAAAAAATTCACAAAACATGCTTTAAACACATTTGCTACAAATTTTTATTTGATGCTCTCCACATATATGTAGGTATTTTGCAGTATGCCATTTATCATTTCGCGAATATTGGCAGACAAAGTGCGCCAATTTTGGCGCTCTTCCAAAAAAGGTGTTATGAGTTGGAGAGACAAAGTTTTTAAAAAAGTACGTCTATTCGGTACATTTGCTTTATTTGTTGCATTACTTAGGCTCATCGATCTTCTCTACGACGTTCAACACGAGTGTTTTTATCGTCGAACCTCAAACAGTTTGTTAGGAACTCAAATCTAGATCCAGACATCGTTGCTCTGAAATATGATACTCCTGTGTCTTTATCAAATAATTCTTTTACCGTGACAGAATTCATCTTTAAAACTCCAGACAAATAATATATAGTAAGCCTATCAAGGCTTTTATTTCAGTAATGGTAGTGTTCCGAGTGTACTCGTACGATGGCCTAACACTTGTAGTGCAGTCATCTTCGGCGTAGTTTTGGCGATCGTTTTTATATTTTTGACGTTGTAAATTGACTTCAGCATTAGTGTAACACAAAACACGTTGGAGAGATTAGTCATCAAAAAATAAAGACCAAGCTTCTAATGGTGTAGAAACTTGTTTAGCACATCCTTTATTACCAGGTGGGTGTAATATACGGTTTCGTCGTGGAGTACGTCCAGATGATTGCGGAGCTTCTCCACTCCCTTTATATCTGTTTGAGCCGTACATTCTTTTGGGCACATCCAACACTTTTAAAAAATCACTTGTTCTTTCTGGTAAGTTATCCAATATTTCGTCCTCCTCTGAAGAAGTTTCTGCGACAAGAAAATCTTCAATGATTTCATACGGCTCAGCGTCTGAGTCTACACCTCCAACAAATTCATCTTCATCAGAATCACACTCGAAAAGTCGCTCAATCATATCATCACTCCACTGTCTTCTGGAACCCGCCATTTCACTTTACTGCTTACAACACTGAATCTACAAAATAAATGTACTTAGTAACACAAAAACAATAAAATCACTTTGTTTACAACTTAGAAATTCAAAATCACTTTATTTGCAGTTTTTAAATGGAAATTCACTTTGTTCGCAGTTTAAAAGCAGCGCAAATACTAGAACAAAAATTTAACTTATTTTCCTACCCATGGGTGCTACAGCACCCAGTGCTAATTATTTAAACCACTTACCGGCAGAAAAATTATTTTAAAACTGATGAAATGTCAAGGACGGGTGATATTATGAAAATAGACAAACCAAAAAAAATGTGCACCGCCACCGTATTGAAAGGTAATGGTGATAAAATGCAGTCTTTTCTCACACCACAAAGTTTTGATAAGCGGTATCAGCTTCTTTGGTATTCACACCAACTTACTTACTTACATAGAACGAAAGTTCAAATAGAGATTTCAATGCATACACAATTTTATAAAGCAATAAAATAAGTAACAACTTTAATTAGCAAAAAGAATATCAAAACGAATGGATAGTAAATAATCAAACTCATTTAGTTTACTACGATTTTTAACAATTTTTCTTATATTACGTCGACGCTTCAAATCTACTTTCCTCGTAGGTATGGCTGTTCCCGACTGTAGTTGTTGTTGAGGTGGTTGAACATTTCCACTGAAATACTCCTAATTAGTGACCAGCACCGTTTTACTACCACTATCTCGTGTGATGATGTATTTTTTTTTTTGTTTTTGGTTTTTGCTTCCAAGTCAGATGCCTTTAGTGAGGTCCAAGTATAACAGCAAATCCTTTATCTCGATGTCTGAGATCTCTTTAATTTGCTGTAGGAAAGGCTTACCGAAGGATCGGAGTCGTGCCCTGGCTAGTCCCGGACATTCACATAAATAGTGGGAAAGTCTTTCCTTCGCCCCTCCGCTTGACAGCTTCTGCAGATAGGATTGAAGGGTAGATTGAGTCTAGCTGCATGATCCCCTACTTTCCAATGACCTGTAAGGGTTGCAGTGATGCGTGAAATCTTTGGCCGAGAACATCCTAGCAGGTCATTCGTCCTTTGGATTTTATATGACGGCTTTTTTGTTGTTGTAATATATGTAGGTATTTGCTTCCATCTTCTTTCGGCTAAAGCATGATAGTGTGAAGCAATGGATGCTTTGAATGTGTTCAGTGGGGTGGAGACTGTCACCGCTTCTGCTATGTCTAGTGTCGAACCTTTTCTTGCTAGCTCATCCGCCATCTCATTGCTCCGTATGTTCCTATGACCGGGAACTCATATCAGAGTAATTTCAAGCCAATAGCTGAGCAATTCCAGCTCCTCTCTACACTGTAAGACCAGTTTGGATGAAATGTAGTTGGAGTCTAAGGCCTTAAACTGCTTGACTGTCTGAGAAGATAGCTACTCTTGCACCAACTTCCTTGTAGAGCTCTAGGGATTTGCATGCTTCTCTGATCGCTAAAAGTTTGAATTGACTGAGATAGGTTGAGTGGATCCGAATGGAAGCCAGCTCCCACACCACAGTTCATCTTAGAATCTTCGGTATAAATTTCGATATCGTGTCTTCCAATCACCTCTGGAAAACGTACCGTAAAGCCTTTCTTGAAGTTGAGATCGGGGACTGTGTAGTCTGATCCGTTTTTGAGCAGCGAGGGTCCCTGTAGGAGGATCTTACTGTGACCGTACGACCTTGTTGTCCAGCTTCCTATGTCTCTGAGTCTCACCGCGCTACAAGTAGCTATTGTTTCAATGTGTAAATCTAATGGCGATAGATGTGTTAGTACATTGAGCGTTTCAGTAGGACTGATGCTAAGCGCTCCTGTAGTTAAGATACACGCTGTTCTTTGTATCTTGTTCAGCTTAGTTTTGTTGCATTTCCTATCTGTTGCAGGCCACCAAACTAGTGCCGCATATGTTAGTATTGGCCTTACAATGGCTGTATAGGGCCCATTGGATAGTTTTGGTTGGATACCCCATTTTTTTCCCAACATTCTCTTACACGTGTAAAGTGCTATATTCGCTTTCATTACCCTGTACTCTACGTTGGACTTCCAGCTGAGTTTGGCGTCCAGGATAACACGTAGTTATTTTGCCTGTTTGGTTAGCGTGAGGCTGACGCCGTTTAGTTTTGGGAGATTAAAGTTTGGCACCTTGGTTTTCTTGGCGAATAGCATCAGTTCAGTTTTTCTCGGGTTTACACTTAAACCACAGTCCGTGGCCCAATTGCTGAGTAATACCAGAGCTCCTTCCATAATCTCACTGATTGTGGTTGGAAACATTCCTGAAACTATAAACACTATGTCGTCCGCGTATGCCACCACTTTGATTCCCTTTCGGTTAAATTTGGTGAGAATGTTGTTGGCGACTAGTAACCCCTGAGGGGTTCCCCTGTTGACAGAGCGTTTTATCGTGCTGCTGCCTACCTCACCGATGATTATTCTAGTTTTAAGCATGTTCTCTATCCATTCGTTGAGACCTATGTATATGCCTAACATGTTAAGAGCCTCAATTACACCGCGTTACACACATTCTGTCCTATTAACCAAATATACTTTTTCGGAAAGGGGATAAAAAACAAAAATACACGTGTATCGGTGATTTTCATGTACATGTCACAATTTTTTTTTTTTTTTGTATTCTATAACTTTAAACGAGCAATTCTTGTATGCATATCTGTATAGCCACACGATCTCAGGATTAGCTTAACGGATTTGAATGAAATTGGGCACACAGATAGTGTATCACATTTCTAGACTTTTCACCTAGGTGTTGCCACTGACAATGTTTCACAGGGTTGCCACCTGTTCGAGATTAAAAAAAAAAAATGCATGAGATATGCCGATGCACAGTGGTCCGACCAGAAGGCGTTGGCGGACAAAATTCAAAAACTCATTTAATTAAGCTGAAAATATATATTTAGGGGTTTTAAGGATCAGTGATGACGAATCTGACCTTAGTTTTAGCAAATTTTAAATTCATTGAATACTATAAATACATTTTTACTTCCGTAATTAGCTGGTGAGTTCATTTTTACATTTTTCACGACCCCAGAGAGTACCACGTGGAGGTTTACGGTAAGGTTATTCTCTCCTCATTTTTTTTTTGTTTTTAGATTTTGTTTTAGTTTTTATTTTTTTTTTAATTTTTTTTTTTTTAATTTTTAAATTTTGTTTTTGTTTTAGTTTTTAAATTTTTTTTGGATATTTAGTTGTTTTTTTGTGTTTCATTTTTAATTTTTTTTTATGATTCAGAATCCTCGGTTTCTGATGAGCTGTTTTCTTAGGCTGGATCATTTTTCAAATTTAAAAGCGCAAGAACCTTTTTTGAAAATGGTTTTGGCTTGTTTTTCGGAACCTTAGTTTTTGATATTATAACTACATCTGATGAACAAAGCAAAGCATTTAATAAATCTGTCATTGTGTCAGTTCTCCACATTTTTCGTGTATTGTTTTGTCTAAAATTTTTCAAATCCTTATTGCGTGCTTCCTGAGCCTCTTCAGAGGCCAATAGGCAGCAAAGCATGTTTAATAACACTGCCCTGCAAATTTCAATTTTCTGATGCGAATAAGATGTGACCTAGTGTTCCCGAAAGGAATTTTCGCGCTAAGCACGAATCCGAGTTCAAAAATTTTCCATCACGTCAGGTTTTCTAAAAACAAGGGGTTGAAACCCCTAAAAATAGCGTATTTGGCCATTTTTCAAAAATTGTGGAGCAGAACCCTAACGTGCTACGATCTTCGTTATTGTCAGTAATTGAAGGTTGAACTTTGCTCTTTGAAATAAGCCCAAACCCAAATTGTTCGCATGCACCCTTAGAGTAAGGGGTGTACTTATGTCTACGGGGGTAGAGAAAAAAATGAACATAGGAACTTATCTACACCCAAGGTAAGATATAATGAAAAGTGCAGTGTTCCTAAGGTATTTAGTGTCGCTGATTACAAATCTGAAGTCAGATTCCCAAAATTCAAAATGGCGGATCCAATATGGCGTACGAAATTGTTAAAAATTCATTCGATTTCCTTGAAATTTGTTACTTTGAAACAATTCATCTTCGCTTTTCTAATATGGATGCAGAGTTATTAAGGTGACACCTTTATTCAAACTGAACACAAATTTTTACCTATTTTAACTTTTTAGCAGACTTATGCTCTACCTTTAAAAGAGTTAATGGAAGAAAATCGATTGTTTTTATATTAAATTTGAATATTTTCTTCAAGGTCAATTAGCTATAGAATTCATAAAACTATATTTCCCAGAGTGCACCACGTGGAGGCGATCTTAATATTACACTCCATTTTTTTGTATTTTTTAATATTTTTTGTTTATTAACAACAGGTTTTTAATTTAAAAAAATAAAGAAATGAAATGAAAGTGAGCTAAATTAGCAAATTATTGCGTTTCAAGGAAGCTGCGCTTTTTCGATTTTCGTTTGCACGTTTGTGACGGAAGGTCACGTTTTAAGCACCAACAGTAATCTGCAAGCATGTTCGTGTTCCATCTTCCCTGGTGACTTCTTTCCATTTTTTGGATGTCTTGATGGAACCTTTCTCCCTGCTCATCACTTATGCTACCAAGATTTACTTTTGGAAAAAAGTCTAAATGATTGAAGAGGAAATGGACTTTTACACTCATATTACAACCTAATTTGCGGTAAGCTTGAAGCATATTTGATACCAAAGTTTTGTAATTTGGACTCTTCGTATTCCCCAAAAAACCATCAACGACATTTTTAAACCCGATCCAAGCTTGTTTTTCTTCTGGAGTCATGGTTTTTTCAAACTCCTTATCCCTCATCAACTGTCTGATTTGTGGCCCAACAAAAATTCCTTCTTTTAGCTTTGCATCGCTTAGGTGCACGAATTTCGTGCAAAGATATTTGAAGCAGTTTCCATCTTTATTTAAAGCTTTCACGAACTATTTCATAAGGCCAAGTTTAATGTGAAGTGAAGGAAAAAATATTTTTGACTTGTCGACCAAATTTTGATGAATGATGTTTTTAGAACCTGGTTTTAAATTTTCTCTAGGTTTCCACTCCTTCTTTGTCCAATGATCACTTCTGGCCCTGCTATCCTACTCGCATAAAAAGCAAGGATACTTAGTGAAACCAGATTGCTGACCCAGAAGCAATCCTACAACTTTTAGGTCGCCACAAATCGACCATTGATGTTTATCATATTGAATGAACTGAAGCAAAATTTTTAGATTTTCATGTGTCTCTTTCAAATGCACAGAATGAGCTATAGGCACTGAAGCAACTTTATTTCCATTACTTAAGGGAACAGCTTTTAGACTACGTTTACTTGAATCAATAAATAAACGAGTCTCGAATCAATAAATAAACGAGTCTCGAACCCAACAGTTCTGCTGCTTCTTTAGGCAAATTTAAATCCCTAACAAGGTCGTTTAATTTACCCTGCGACAACGGCTTGGGGTTTACATCACCTGGCGGAAAATATTCGTCATCAGAAGTATCATTTTTATCACCTTCTTCAACAATACTTTCATTTTCAAAAGGTAAAGAATTTTCTGATTCAATTTGAATTGATGGAGAAGGAGAATCATGATCAGCTTTATGAGGAATAGGTTTTGTAACCGAGCAAACTTCTGGATACTTGATTTTATTCTTATTTTTACTATTGAACCCATCAACTTTAGTTAAGCAAAAGTAACAATCCTCATTATGTACAAAAGGTTCATGCCATATCATAGGAAAATCGAAAGGCAAATGTTTCCGATTTCCATTTTTCCAATGACTGAATACTTCGTAGCAAATACTACAAACACTATGTGGAACCCATGTTTTATCTTGATTGACAATCTCAATTGAAAAGTATTCTTTATAAACATCTTTAATGAATTTCGATATATCATGTCTTCCTTTATTTGTGGTATAAATGCCACAAATATAACAGAAGCGATTTGGATCATTAATACATACCAAAGTTCGATTCATAATTCGTAACAAGATGCCAAGAAAACTAACATTCACGCAGTAGCAAAAGCTGAAGTGAATAAATATCACAGACGAAAGAAACGACAAATACCGATTGATCTACAGAAAAGTAAATAAATGCCATCCAGCAAGCCGAAAACAAGTGAATGTTGTAAAAAAAACAAGAAACGATTGATTTGACAAAGAACAAATGAATAACGTTATCCAGTGAACTAAACTCATGTCATATTATTATTAAAGAATTAAATGTAGTTCCATTTAAAAATATGAACAACTCAAAATTAAAAAAAATGTTACTTTTAACGTTCAATAGGGCATTAAAGGGAAACATTTTTTTCTTAAACACAACTTAATATTTCTATTTTATCAATATTCCGAGCTCCAATTTCTTTTTATTAAAGTTAAAAATCTTTTTAGGGAAATTTCACCCCCTGAGTAAATGTTTCATAGTTATTTTATTAACAAAGACATAAACATTAGGGTTTTAAAATTTAATTGTCTATTTAGTAAAATACACTACGCAGAGAAAAATGAAACTCCAATTTAAAAAACTTTTATGACGTGATAAGAAAAACCGGCGATACACGAGGACTTTTTATGTCGTGTGTCAGACGATGTATTAGATTTGAAAATTTCAATTTAATTTTTTTTATTTCTTTTTAAATGGAATGTTTGACTGCAGATTTGTAATCAGCGACACTAAATACCTTAGGAACACTGCACTTTTCATTATATCTTATCTTGGGTGTCGTTGCCGACCAGTTTTCCCAATCCATTCTTCCCAAAACTTTTCCCAATGCTTACTTTTCCCAAAGGCAAATGTTCCCAAACTTTTTCATCCAAACTGTTTTTCCCAAGACTTTTTTCCCAAATACATTTTTTTCCAAAGAGCAAAAAATTATTTATTAATGATATAAAAATTATAAAATGTGTAAAAATTCTTTAGAGGCTGATATTGTGTCCAAGGAGTCGAAGATACTCAGAAATTTCGCTCCCTTTGTAATCTTCATATTGAGCCACTATACTTCTCATTCTCATCTTTGATTGTAACCATTTCTTTTTTGGAGCTGCTTTTCCTTTTTGTCCCAGGTCTAATTGTCTTAAAATTGTTTCTGTGTCACACTGCTCTTTCAGAAACTCTTGAAGAAGATAGTACAATGATGGATGGTTTTTTCCAACCATAAGTTGAAATCTGTTATGCCACCCCTCGCTTATATTGTTAGTACGGTGTTGATTGTTAAGCGTAGCTTCGTACGTGTTCCATAAAACAGGTTTGGGAAAAATAGGATTTTAATTGAATTGGGAAAATGGTTTTGGGAACAAAAGTTTTGGGAAAAATGGATTGGGAAAAGTGTACGGTAACCCTTGGGTGTAGATAAGTTCCTATGTTCATTTTTTTCTCTACCCCCGTAGACATAAGTACACCCCCTACTCTAAGGGTGCATGCGAACAATTTGGGTTTGGGCTTATTTCAAAGAGCAAAGTTCAACCTTCAATTACTGACAATAACGAAGATCGTAGCACGTCAGGGTTCTGCTCCACAATTTTTGAAAAATGGCCAAATACGCTATTTTTAGGGGTTTCAACCCCCTTTTTTTTGAAAACCTGACGTGATGGAAAATTTTTGAACTCGGATTCGTGCTTAGCGCGAAAATTCCCTTCGGGATCACTAGGTCCCATCTTATTCGCAAAACCGATGCAGGGCAGTGTAATTAAACTCCCATGAATTAATATTTTGTGCACGGAAGCCGGCATGTAATACCAATCATATAGTTGGACAAATAGTTTAGCAGAATCAAGGGCATATTTTTGAAATGCTTCAATATTAATATCAAGACCAGACGATCATGTTTGTAAAATAGTGGCAAACCGCTTGATTAAATTAATATCAATTCCAGTAATTTCTGATGATACTTCAGGATCATTAAAAAACCTGCGAGCCGTGTTCCCATCATTTGTCGTTCCACTACCACCCGTTTTAGGAATATCCACCAATAATCCCATTCGACTTTTGAATGCTGCTATTTTTTTCTTCTAGACTTCTAGCCTGCCATTTTTTGAACTCTAATCGATATGATATGTGTAGTAAACATTCGAAAAATCTTATCCATGCATTTAAAGTGGACAAGCCAAACTGAAATGTAGATGGATCGGTTTCCCTTAGACTTGATTCTTCAATTTTGTTCATCATTATTGGCGTTGGCCCACATGCATAGCATTTTTGAGATGATGATGTGTGGGTAAGAGCATTGCATACTTTGCCATCTACCATGGTGAGTAGCATTTTATGCGAAATTGATATATTTAATTCATTAAGTTTAATTTTACTTGGTGTTAAATTATCTATTTGACTTTGTACCCAATCCCTTTCTTTCAAAAAAACTATCGAACTCTCTTTTATGAACTGAAGTCTAATAGGCACGCAAGTTCGGGAAGAGGATGGGCGATCATTTTTCCAAACGATTATTTTCTCTGTTGTATTAGACATATTTGTGTACAATTCTATAGGTACTAGTGAAGTTATGAAGAGGTTTTGGTCATCAAAAATTTCAATTGATCTCTGTTTATAAGCTGAATGGCCCAAACTACCGTCAAAGCCCCACTTAACAATTAAAATCAAATTTGGGATGCATTCGGAAGGAAGGGTTATCAAAACAGACTGTGCAATTTCAACTAAAAGTTTTGATAAATGGTCGAGCAGTGATTGCAAATGATTTACGTAAATTCTCTACTTTACGTCTCTGGGAACGTTCGCAAACATCATTGAATGTTTTTACGGGGCGGCCAACATTAGTACAGCTACCAGAGCCAGATGAAGAGGATTTAAAGTTGTCGTTTAAGGGAAAATCTATTTTTTCAGCTAACCAAGATGCATTCTCATTTAATACGCGACCACAATGTCTGTTAGATCGTTCTAATTTTCTATTAATATCTTTACAAAAATTACTAACAATCTTCAAAACCTGATCTTTCAATTCTTTCACACTATCATCATGGTATTGAAGCTTCTCAAGAACGTAATCTTGTAATTCTAACTTCTTTGACTCAAAACTTTCTGAACGTTCTGAAGAACGCAAAAAAATAAATAACTCCTTTTTTTCAAAACTATACGTCATTTTGATTTTATTAATATATTACAAGCAATTCTCAGATGTTCGTTAATATTCTAATCGGCTTATGCCCGTTCCTCCAGTGACAGATAAAAATGTTATATTATTTTATATAATTTTATTGTATATAGTGTTATATATACATATATCATATTAATATTGTAATAATATTAAAAAAAAATTCTGTTTTTTTAATAAATTTTTTTTTAGTTGTCTCTTAATGCTGATGGGGTCTGTGATGTCTTTTTCTGTCTTTTACACAAAATTGCATAAGCCATATGTAACGTTTTGCCTGTAGGTAAATGCACAAAAGCTACATTATTTTTAATTTGCGCAACTTTGCGCAACAGGTTTCAGTTTAAGATCATAGCTGAAATATGTGGCTACATCACTCATGTTGACTTCAAGTGGACCGGCGTGGACCACTCGAAAAAATGATCTTTAAAAAAAAAATTTCGAAAAATTTTGAAATTTCAAAACAAAAAATTGGATTTTGTACCACAACTTAAGAGAATTATTACTGTTTCCGTTAATATATTCAATTATCTTTTTTTCAATATTTGGTTAACAATCAAATGGTAATATTTATTTGCAGACATGAAAATGAAACTCTTGTATGAAGTACGATTTGCATACAATTTCATGTTTAAAGTCAAAAAACTACAATGAATAATTTTTTAAATTAAGTAATATTTTCAGGAAATCTGCCTTGAATATTTAAGAAAACATCTGCATTATCAAATTTTTATTTCAAAAATGTTGAAAAATTGAATTTTGTCCGGCCGCCGGACCACTGTGGGATGTGGGTATCAAAAGAAAGGTATTTCACTCCTCATTACAATAGAGATATAAAACCCCGATTTTTTTTATTAATTTTATTATATTAAAATTAAAAATTGTTGTATTAATGCTTTTAAAGAATATTGGGCCTTATATTTTTGCGTTTGTAAGCATTTGTGTCAGTATCGCGACAAATAGACCAACAGTTTTCGCCAAGCATATGCGTAATGTGTTGTCCTTTAAAGCGCTTTTCAATAGCCGCTATGTCCTGATGGAACCTTTCGCCATGTTCATCGCTGCAAGCTCCTAAATCGCCAGGGAAACAATCTAAATGATTGTGAAGGAAATGGATCTTTAGCGACGTTAATATGCCTATTTCGCCATATGCCGAAATCATTTCTGCAACAATATTTTTATAAGTGTCAGCCAAGAAACTGCTCAATAACGACAACTGTGCCAATTTCGCATCGATGAAAAGTCGCCACTCCTCTGAAATATGAGGGTAACCAATTTTTTCAACCATCGAATCAATATCACAACAATAAGCTAGGTTTTTTTCCCGATCTTCGTGCAATTTAAAAAATTCGTCATATGGAATACTGCTACGTCGATCACGAGCGGCTGATATTTTAAAATCAGGCGCCACTATATTCCACTGCTTAAAGCGTGATGCAAAGAGTTCGGCTGTTCTCTTTGACAAATTTCCTTCTCGTACAAGGTCATTGAAGTCGGCTTGCGTTACTAAATGCGGCACTGCAGTCTCAAGTTCACTGGGTGTTGGTACGAATTCCGATACTTCTGGTTCCCCGCATCTCGCATTCGATGCAAGAAATGTTGATAGCATTGTTGGTGCTACTGTTGGTTCTCCATCCCTTAATTCGGGAACATCATCAAAAATCTCCATTGAAGCCGCTATACGTTCTTCTGGTGAGTACAGAACCGCTGGAATAACCGATTCTACATTAGCGTAGCGAATTTTGTTGCGCGAAAGTATTGGTACCCTTTAGTTTGAGTAAAAGTTACGCAAAAGTAGCACAGTTCCCTACAGTGCTCCGTACATGGTAGCCAAATTGTTGGTACAGAGTACTTTATTGTTGACCTTCCATCAGTAAACTTGTATAAATTTCTATAGCAATAGTCGCACACGACAAGTAAGGAAGTAAGGAACCTAAGCAGTCTTGAATATTTTCTGAAACGTTATTTCGAGTCGGGCACTGCATTTTTCGTAAGATAAAATATACAGAAAGACGTTTTCGCGCAACAGAACTTAAAACAATTGTCAAAGTGTACGTCTCCTAGTAGCGCAACTGTCAGATGATCGGAACTTCCGGAACTGGAAGAAATACACAAACGGCACAGAGTGTGTTGTATGAAACAATAAATTAAAGGTTAATAAGTTGTTTAAAAATTTGGAGTCCCTTAAAGTTATGCCGAAAATTTAGAAAAAATTTTTTTTTTAGAAAAAAAAAATTCAAGAAAATCTGAGAATTGATAAAATTGTTTTTTAATTTTATATAATAAAAACATTTCCACGAGTCTGCCTGCTGAAATTCAGCGCGATTGGATCACGGAAAAAGGGTTAAAAATTGATCCAAAGTTTTTCACACAGGCGGACTACGAGCTCTACATTTTATACATAAAAAAAAAATTCTGACGTGTACATGAAAATAGCCGATACATATGTATTTTTATTTTTTCTCCCCTTTCCGAAAAAGTATATTTGGTCCATAGGACAGAAAAAAAGTTCGTTTTTTGTAACGCAGTGTATTTTATGAAGTGAAAGAATTTAATTTGTGATTTTTGTTTATTTTTTATGAACCTAATATAGAATAATTTTTTATTTTACCTGTATGTACGAGTAATGTAGAATTTAAATGTTTTAAATGAAATAAAAAAAAAAACAAAATGAAATAAGGTAAATAATTTTGAATTTATACAACAATTCATCCAACAACAAAACATCAGCTGTTTGCCTTCTAGGGGCAGTAGAAGCATAAATCGTAATGTGCGTTCCATCAACGCAGCCAGTCACATTTGGTATTCCTGATCTAGAAAAACATTTATTCCTTGCTTATTACTTCCCTTGTTCGGTCTTTCCTATACTTGAAAATTTCACTTGCCAAAATGGGTAGTATCTTCTTTAAAATAAGCGAAATTGTGAATTGAAATTCATTCTCCACAGTTTGTTGGTAACTGCCATAAGCAAATAAGCTTAGCACACAATTCGAATTCAGCATTGGCGTTTTGGATGATGACTGGCGGCAATGAAATTTATCATTAGGATATGTATATAATAGACGGAGAGCTGGCTACATAGATAGTGCCCGCATCAGGTACATAGCTAATTTATATTGAAAATAATAGTATTAGTGTAGACGAATATAAAAATGAATGTCTGCCATTGCAAAACTGGGAAAGTGTAAAAAAATTGGCAGACATTTTGCGAGTGGCTAACTCACTAGTAGACTGCGCTGAAGATTGCAAAAATTAATTTAAAAAAAAATCATAAGGTACATGAATTCCAATTATTGTATTGTAAAGCTTAAACATTCCAAAAGTCATTTACAAAATGGCAGACAAAAAAGTGAGAGCTAAGGCCGCGGCAGACGACGTTAAAAAGTGCGCTACACATCAACATTTTTAGTCACATTCGCAATCGGAATCTGATTCGGGCGTGATATCTCCTTCGCTATCGCTATATTCATCTTCATTTTATTCGCTTTCTGCATTAACGTCTTCATCGCCTGTAACAAAGCACAAAGCAAAATGATTTTTAGACATTTAATAGAATGGAATAGTTATATGTTCTGTGGATTAATATATTACCTTCGTTTGTTCCAGGATCAATAATAACTTGTATTATTTAAATATATTACGTTCCCTCTACTAATATCCATCCGCAAGTTTCTGGTCGTAAATATGATGGAATTTTCTCATGAGCATTTTTCCATATTGTAGCAATATATTTGGTCCTCAATAAATGCTGCGTTAATTCAGCCTGGCTAGGAGGCAAAGTGGATGAGTCAAAATTCTGCAATTTTTTTTTCTGGAAAGGTTCCTCCAAATCGTTGACCTTATAGGTTTTTAAAAATAAGGCGAATCGTGCATCATTTACGGAGCTCAACAACGGAAAGTTGTACAAATTACAGATAAACTTTTCAAGAATCGGGAAAACAGCGGTTTCATCACAGTCTTCATGTCCAATTTGACCGAATGCTTTTTGTAAGTCTTCATTTTTCTTTAAAATCTGTAAAGGGCGTTGCTTTCCCTTGCGAAATAATGCGGGATTGAAGCATGAAATCCTGGCAGAGATTGACACATTAAAGAAGTTAAAAATTGTACAATATCAGTAGGAATTTTACATTCACCTTTGATCAGGTCCTTTGAAGTCAGCTGTTGAGGTAGTGGATCGTTTTTTATGGCCATAATTTTTTTCCTCAAAACATATGCAGCTCGTTGCAATGTTTCAGTATCTTCAAATTCGCTAAATGTTTCTGCCGATATAATACATTTTCCGCTCGGTGCAATAATTTTACGGTTATGCAATTCAATTATTTGTAACTGCTTGGCAAATTTTTTTTCAATCTTTTGAAGCAATTTCGTACTCGTTATTAATGGTTCGAAACTATCATATTTCTCCGAAAACAATTTATACAACGCACTTTTGGCGTACTGTACTAAAAATTTCAAAGAATAGCATTGCTTCCTTCCTATCGTATTTTCAGCGATAAAAGAATACAGTTCATTGTCAATCTGACTGTTTTGGCTCCGGAGCCGCTATGTATTTTTTAAAATACATTAATTTACATGTATTATGGTAATAAACAACACGATTATCCCCTAATCTCTCGATTTTCGATAATATTTCATAGTCATTTAAGGCAGTTGTATTTGTGACAATTTTTTCAATTAAAATTCCACTTACAGATCGTATCAAAAGAAGCGCTTTTTGCCCTTGCTTCTTCCTTGCTTGATTACAAAACAAACAGATACCTGCATTCTTTAATTTTGAATTTCCAGGTTGCCGTTCCACATCTAATTGTTCATGTGAATGTTGACTGTCACTGAATACATCAGGCGACCGAACGTTATCGTAATTTTTTTCTGAAACATTTATATACATATATTTAATTGATCAATTAATTCTTTAAAAATATTTTTAAATACCGATGCACATTTTGAAAATTATTTTCTATTAAAAGTATGTGCATACTATATACTATATAAACAAAAGAATTATTACCAGCTGAATTGTCACATTGTGAAATAATAGATGTGGAACCTTGCGGAAAATCATTCACTATGGATTGATTACTCACTGTAAAAATTAATAAATCTATAATTTCTTTCGCGTTTAAATATATACATACACAACATAATGTATGTAAAATAATAATATTATTACCTGCCGAATGTTCGGCCTGCGGAGACGCAGATGCCTCAATGGACGTGTGGCCTTGTGGTGATTTTGCTACTTCCAATTGATTGTTCTCTGTACAAATTGATAATAGTTCAATTATTTATACCGAGGCGTAATTAAATTTCTTATAATAACAACTTTCAACGAATATTGCAAACTTACCGTTATATTTATCCAAATATTTATTTTGGATGGATGTAAATGCTTTATAGCAAAGTCGATGATAACCACTGACACCGTCCACTATTTCTGGTAACACAATATCACTGTATTTCAAATCAAAAGCGATACGAACTTTAGAAATATGTTGGCACTTTTTTAATTTGTCTTCTTCGAAAATTATAATTTTTTCACTGATCATGCTACAGTTAAAAACGCACTTCTTCCCACTCGTAGCCATGATGCAAACAAAATCAAAAATATTGAAATATAACGTCTACTCTCTTCTACGTTTTGGAATATACTAAACTCTCAGTGGCCTTGTGCGGCATCACTTTGTACTGCGTCACTTGCTCTATTATACACGAAAACATCTGCTTCCCCCCATCAACATTTACATTATATTCCGCTCCCAAATATACCTATGTATATACAAATCTGGGACCTTATACCTGCGACAAGTTATTTGGCTACTTTCGCTTTCAAAATTTTGTGAGCATTTACCTTCACTTTTCACAAGTGAAGAAACCAAATACTGACTAATATTAATTATTCTTCTTCTTAATTGGTGCTATAACCGCTTACGCGATTTTGGCCGAGTTTAACAAAGCGCGCCAGTCGTTTCTTTCTCGTGCTAACCGGTGCCAATTGGACACACCAAGTGAAGCCAAGTCCTTCTCCACCTGATCTTTCCAACGCAGAGGGGGCCTTCCTCTCCGTCTGCTACCACCAGCTGGTACCGCATCGAATACTCTCAAAGCCGGAGCGTTTGTATCCATTCGGACGACATGACCCAGCCAACGAAGCCGCTGGATCTTTATTCGCTGCGCTATGTCTATGTCGTCGTAAAGCTCATACAGCTCATCGTTCCATCGTCTGCGATATTCGCCATTGCCAACGTGCAAAGGTCCAAAAATCTTACGCAGAATCTTTCTTCGAACACTCCATGCGTCGCTTCATCGGATGTTGTCATCGTCCACGCTTCTGCGCCATACGTTAGGACGGGCATGATGAGAGTCTTGTAGAGTGTTAGTTTTGTTCGTCGAGAGAAGACTTTACTGCTCAGTCGCCTACTTAGTCCAAAGTAGCACTTGTTGGCAAGAGAGATTCTACGTTGGATTTCAAGGCTGACATTGTTATCGGTGTTAATGCTGGCTCCTAAATAAACGAAGTCTTTTACAACCTCGAAATTATAACTGTCTACAGTGACGTGGGTGCCGATACGCGAGTGCGCCGACTGTTTGTTTGAAGACAGGAGGTACTTCGTTTTGTCCTCGTTCACCACCAGACTCATTATAACTATATAGAGATCGTTTAATATGAGTTGAGAGAATTTATAACTAAAGAAGAAAATATTAACATTTCAGGCAAATAAAAATATTTAGAAACTGACATTATAACTGCTGGCCATATGAAGTCCAGGCTCTTAAATCTAATTAAGTTTTGTTAAGTATATATTTGTTTTTTATTGCTAGAAAAAATTATTGAGTTATACTATTTTAAGTTTACAAAGTGTAACAAATTTTGCAATCAGCTCTATATGACAGTCTACTGTTTGTGCAAGATAATCCGATGGTTTGTTCTAATCAAATATCGATGATCTGATTGGTTGTAAATTTGGGCATTAATCGAGGAGGTGAGTCACATTGAAATCAGGAGATCCACAGTGCACGCAGTTTGGTCGGGAGATGCCATTCAATAGATGAACGTGAGCTGCGAGTGTATGACTAATCCTGAGACGCGCGAATACTGTTATCTTCCCACACTCTGAGATTGTGGGGTAAGTAGGTTTTCCACCAGTGGGATTATGGCCTTTGTAGTAATGGCTAAAACTGCGCCATTCACTTGAAAACGTTTCCCTTAGATGCTTATTTACAAGTGTGCATATATTATATATTTTTCGGTAAGGTAGTCAGACATATGCAGAGGTTCTCTATTGGCTTCTTTTGCTCTTTTATCCGCCATTTCATTACCATGTATTCCTACGTGGGCGGGCAGTAATTTGATTGGTGTACTGAAATAGAAGGTTGCGAATTTTCATGATCATTGTCGTATCATTTAATTGGTTGAAAACAGCTTCGATAGCGGATTTACTATCGGTACAAATTACAGTTTTCCTTCCATAGCGAGAGGCAAAAAGTACTGCTTCAAGTAAAGCAGCGGCTTCGGCTGTAAATACCGAGCAGTACGAGGGCAAGGAGTATACAGCAATGGTGGCACCAAACTTATTTGTCACGGCAAACGTAGTACTGGTGCCGGATTTCGATCTGTCCGTATATACTATCTCGCAATCACGTTTGAAAGGCTCAAGGGCTGAATTGTGTAACTGTTGGTATTCACTATTGCTGGTAGAGTCTTTGGTTTGTTTTTGTGATACATTAATAAGTGATGGTATAAGCGAGGAGCAAGTCGGAAATATTGTTGTTTCAACCAATGACGGAGTTGATATGAAATGGAGCCGTTTCGATAGGGTTAAGCAACGCATTATGGTGGAAGGTTTGTTCGTTGTGATTGGTTTTTCAATGACGGTCTTAACTTGTGTAAGCAATAAGTCGTTTCGGGCGTGAAACAACTTAGGAATTAGCATCATAGTATTACGTGCAATTCTGGAGGAAATATCAGGCAATCCGGCCTCAGCAAGTACTACTTTTGTTGGCGAGGTTGGGTAAGCTCGAACACTTCTTTTAGCTGCGATGTGGTACGGAGCATGGAGTAGTTTGATGTGGGTCTTGGCGCAGTGTCCATATATCGGCAGTCCATAATCGATTTTTGATAACAAAAGGGCTTTTGTAATATTTACAAGTGAATTCGTATGACACAAACCATGTTTAGAAGATAAAAATTTTATAATGTTTAATCTAGAGAATAAGCTTAATCTAACCGATTTACAGTGTTCTTTGTATGTTAGATTTTTATCAAATATTAGACCTAATATTTTTAAAGTGTTACAATGGGCAATTTGAATGTTAGAAAAGGATATGTAGGGAAAGGAGCAATTATGTTTACGACATATATGTATGGAATGTGGAGCATTTATTTGCTGAAATATTGGCACCAGAACTTTCAGACCATATGTTGATATCACTTAAAATTTTTAACGAATACATTTTTGATTTTATTCAGGTCTTTTATTTTAGTGAAAACTAAAACATCATCTGCGTATATGAAGTGGTCAACAAGTGGATTAGATTGTGGAGAGATTATGGAGCTCACTTTCTTGAAGGCTATTGTGAAGAGAGTTACAGAAAGGGGTGAGCCTTGAGGTATACCATTATGAAGGTTGTATATTTGATATAAGCGTATTTTATTCGCGTAAACAACAAACTTCCGATTTGATAAACAAGATTTAACAATGTTGTACGAGGGCGGGTCAATAAGTCCGTCACTTTTTGTATTTCTGACCTCTTTACTGAAAAAGAAATACTGCTCCTGTCACCAAGCATCTGTCAGTTGACTCCTGTCAAAATTTGAACGTGCTGCGTGTGTTTTACAGCTACCTTTATCAGACTACCCAGTAATTTGAGGAGAAAATGGAAAAAACTGAATTTCGTGTGCTTATTAATAAGCCGATTCACCCTTAGAAACCCACTGTTTCGACTGTTGTTTGGTCTCTGGTGTGTGGTGATGGATCCATGTTTCGTCCAAGGTTACAAAACGGCGCGAAAACTCCTCCATATTGCGATTAAATAACGCCAAACCTTCCTGCGAAGTTGTTACACGATTGCGTTTGTGGTCGACTGTGAATTACTGGGTAGTCTGATAAAGGTAGCTGTAAAACACAAACTAACAGACGCAGCACGTTCAAATTTTGACAGGAGTCAAGTGACAGATGCCTGTTGACAGGAGCAGTATTTCTTTTTCAGTAAAGAGGTCAGAAATACAAAAAGTCACGGACTTATTGACCCGCCCTCGTATATTTTGGTACCAATCTTCCAACATTTTAGCTCATGAAGAACTATACATATGTGCTCCTATTCTATCAAATGCTTTTTCGAAGTCCAAGCTCAATACGGATGTGTGATTTCGAGCAGCCATGGCTGAAGAGGCGAAATGTTCGAAGCCGAATTGGTGGGGGCTTATAAGTCCCTTTGCTTTGGCGTACCACGTAATTCGGGTAGAAAGTATTTTCTCTAAAGTTTTGGACATACAGGGAAGGAGGGATATTGGTCTGTAATTCTCTACATAGGAGGTGGATTTAATGGGTTTTGGGATGGGTAAAATTGTGGCAACTTTCCATTGTTGAGGGTAAGTTCCGCAGGTTAAAATTTGATTGAACAGGTTTACAAATCTACTTTTAAGGGGATAAGGGATATTTTTGAGGATAGGATAGGATATTTTGTCGGCACCAGGAGTTTTGCCCGTAGGTATGTGTCGAAATGATTGAGTCGAATTCATTAACTGTAATACAATATTCAATGATTTGGGCTTTTGGGCAGGGGAATGGGTTACGGTAGTATTCCGTCAGGACTCGATTTTTCAGGGAGTTGAAGTTGGAAGGGGAATTAGTGCTATGGGAATAAGATGACCATGTCTGCGCAAACTTTTCAGCGATGTCCTGTGGTGAGTAAATAGGTCCCTGGTCTATGTGAATGTGAGAGATATCGGAGCGTCGAGTACAACCCGTTAGGATTTTAATCTCCGACCATATTTTTTTGGGATTGGAGGATGGATTAATACTCTCCGTTTTCTTTTCCAATGAGTGTCTTTTGGCAGACTTCAATTCCTTTCTAAATGCGGCGTTGGCTTTTTTATAGTCTACTAGAATAGTTTTGGACCTGTTGTGTTTAAATTTTGTCCATAAGCGCTTTTTGTTATTTCTAAAATATAGAATAAGCAAATTTGCAATTAATTTATAAGTTTCATATTACCGAATCAGTTGTAATTCAGTGGTGAAAGAAAGTAGTGTATTGTTTTTTTTCTATCCTGCAGAAATCTAACTTTTTCGGCTAACTTTCTTCAAACAACTGCAAGCGCATACTGTCTGGCAACAAAGTCACAACTCGATCGACTGCAACAAACAGCAGAAAATAAATCAAATATACTCATATAAATTTTTTAAAACTGTTCTTACCAGTGCGCGAAATATTTACATATTCGCATATTATATCTTCCAAGTCTGGACAGAAGCTGTGTGGTATAAAACCTTGGCAAAACTTTCCTTTACTACCACGATATATTTGAATGGGGGGCGGAGGGGGAGGGGGCGCATATTAGAAATAGCAAGGTCACACCATTATAACTGTGAAAGTCCCAACCTCCTAGGGTCCCTATAGAACCCCCAGGAGAAGTTTAAAAATTAGGTTTTTTCCGACCACATTTGCAGTTTGTACTGAAATACAGTTGAAGAGAAGAGTATACAGCAGTCGTCAACCCAGCAAGCATTTAACTTAGGTTTTATAATTCATTGCACTTATAAAAATGTTGTTTTATCGTAAAAGTTATGATTGCCGATGGCGAAAATTAAGGCCAAAAATTGTCCGATTTTGCACTATTTCACTATTTATAAAAATTTTTTTTTGTAACATGTATGTATGTATATTTGAAATCAGAAAAGCGCCGCAGGCGAAAATTTGTACTAAAAATCGCGCGATTTTCAATATTTGTAAAAGTATTTTTTTTAATATTGTTTCTTGAGAAACAGTGCGTGTTCTTTACTTATACCTGAAAATATTAATTTACATAAAATAAAAACAATTTTGTAAGAATTTATTATATTTTATATAAATATTTTATTGCTTCCATTAAACTTTTGAATGGATCTAGTTTTTTCGACTTAATTTAGCGTCTCCACATGAATTCTACTATGACATCGGAGAAGTTGCTAGTGTTGTTGTAGTTATCTTTGCAAAAAAAACGTTTCACAACCCGCCACGGCGACTCGATTCGCTGGGTGTGTGTTCCATCTTCTGCTACAAATGGACTGACAGGATCGCTGTGGTTCACCTTTTGGTGAACGTACCCATACTCCGGCAGGGAGTCGTACGCTCGCCAACAATCAGTACGAATGGTGGCACCTTCAATGACATGTTTTCTTATAAGAGGTATTAGGACCTCGGTGGATCTTACATTGTCTGGGCACACCTCCAAACGAACGTCTTCTTTTCCATCCTCTATCATTCCAAGTACCCAGTGTCCTTCGACTCTCTTCCCTGGAAAATATAAGATAAGTCACAGATAATGCTGTTACAAATTTCGTCCATTATTAACCAAATTACCTTTGTTGTACTTTCTTTTCCCAAATTTGCTTTCATCAATTTGGACAATTTTTCCAACGCCGCCAATTCTCCCTTGAACTGCTTGATTATCTAACTGGTATATTACCACAGCCTCCCTGCAGTAGCTATACCAGTCAGATATCGTTCTTGATGATAGGACGGTCCCATCCTTTATGAAATCTTCGCGCTGCACCGTTTCATGAGGCGTGCGGTAGGCAAAACAAAACATTAAGTAAAATATTTGAAGAAGATCTAGTCGCGCGTTCTCAAACCAAGTGCCTGTGGCACGAGAGATGTTCTTCTTGGACCTGCACTCGCCGCGAGAGCACACAAAGAACCCAACTTTGTTGTTGCCCATTTTTAGCCGCATTTGTGTCTTATGTACTGCACACCACATTGTTTTCCTCAAGAGCCCAGCTTCTTCCGAGAATTTAATCTTGTGTTCCCAGTTCGATAACCACGTCTGTCAAATTCCACATTGATTTGATTTCACTCGTGCTTATCCTTTTTTTCACACCTGCACTGGTGGAAGGTTCATCGTCTTCTATTAAATTATCAATGTTATTAAGCTCTTTGTTTGTTAATTTATTTATATGTATTTACCAGAATAATTATTCATATTGCACAAAATTGTTTTAGTAAAAATATCAGCAGCCGTTTCACAGAATAGATAAAGGAAATTTGAATCCCGTTAGGACAGTACCGTTATCGTTAGCCCAACCAACATTTAGGCATGGTTTTAAAATTCATAAGTAAGAATAAGTATACTTTGAACATATTGAAAAAAGTGCAGAGTATCAACTCCAGATCTCTGAAAAAATTAAAAGTTGTCGTGTCTCCCTCGCGCGGGGCCGTTGACGTCCGGCGGCCTCCGGCCCAAGAACACGCTCATGATGAT
The DNA here is from genome assembly GCF_028408465.1 of Anastrepha ludens. Lineage (NCBI taxonomy): Eukaryota > Metazoa > Arthropoda > Insecta > Diptera > Tephritidae > Anastrepha > Anastrepha ludens. Next base: position 107,781,375 of record NC_071499.1, read on the forward strand.
ATAACCCTCAATCAATAGAATTCGTCTTCCTGGTACTGCAGTATAGTGGAACACAATTCTTTCTCTAACCACAGTATTATAAACTGTTGTTGTCATAATGTTTTTGTTTTTTATATTTTCTAAAATAAATAATGTAAGAATCAGTGTATTCGGGTTTATATTGTATTTATCCCCTATAAATAATAAAAATAATAATATAAGAATTATTCCCTTTAGGTTGACTGGGTTTTTCTTATTTCGCTTTGTTCTTCTCTCTCTCATCGTTCGTTTGATAGTTCGCTCCTCACATTTATTCTGCACGGTATTACATATGTACAAACGTTTAGAAGAACATTTGTAATAATAGAATTTTAATAGAATTTATAGTATTATTTAGTGAACTTGCAAGAACCGGTACAACGCTCGATCTCGAACCGGATAAGGCGCTGATACTCATGCCCATAGCCACTTGTAAATTACTTATAGACAGGGAAACCATCAAAAAGGTAAATACAATCTGGCAAAACCTCACAACGTGCGAACTAAGCAGACAGACATGGCCGAACTGGAACGGTCGATCGAAGATCTTGCTAAGATTCAACAGAGAATCTATAAGAAAAATGATAGGTGTTTTAACTGGTCATTGTTTAATAGGCAGCCACGCTAGAAGGTTAGGACTCCCTTACTTCGATTTCTGTAGAAGCTGTCTTAATACAGAAGAAGAGGAAAAAGTCAGACACCTTTTATGTGAGTGTGAAAGCCTAGCTATCAGAAGGCTGCGCACTCCAGATACAGCATTTCTAACCGATGTAGCGGACATAGCCCATCTAAAACTAACGAAGCTCTGCTCGTTTATTAAAGCAACCGGATGGTTTGAAACGGAACACGTAGAGTAAGGATAAGCTCCAGTGGTATCACAATGGACCTGCCGAAGGTCTAAGTGTGTCTTACGACAACCACCCTACCTACCTACCTACCTAGTGAAAATAGCTTTAAATCAAATCTTCAGTTAATAAAGAGTGTTTATAAGTGAATTTGTTACTTTTCTGTGTTTGTATTTAAGTGATAGTAATAGGGCATTTTTCAAGCTTATGCAAAAAAGATGAATTTTTAACGTTAAATATTGCAATTAATTCTTAATTTTAATTTATAAAAAGTAATATAAATCAAAAGGCTGATATAGTGTCTACATTTCTTCTTCTTAATTGGCGCTATAACCGCTTACGCGATTTTGGCCGAGTTTAACAAAGCGCGCCAGTCGCTTCTTTCTCGTGCTAACCGGCGCCAGTTGGACACCCCAAGTGAAGCCAAGTTCTTCTCCACCTGATCTTTCCAACGCAGAGGAGGCCGCCCTCTTCCTCTGCTACCACCAGCTGGTACCGCATCGAATACTTTCAAAGCCGGAGCGTTTGTATCCATTCGGACGCCATGACCCAGCCAACGTAGGCGCTGGATCTTTATTCGCTGCGCTATGTCTATGTCGTCGTAAAGCTCATACAGCTCATCGTTCCATCGTCTGCGATATTCGCCGTTGCCAACGTGCAAAGGTCCAAAAATCTTACGCAGAATCTTTTTCTCGAACACTCCAAGCGTCGCTTCATCGGATGTTGTCATCGTCCAAGCTTCTGCGCCATACGTTAGGACGGGCATGATGAGAGTCTTGTAGAGTGTCTACATTTGCGTGTTATAATTTTTAAATTCGGTCCGCGCACTTAGGCATTATAAGCAAATATATCGTGGTAGAAATGGAAAGCACAGCCAAAACCTTTTTTATATGCTGAAAATTCCTGCTTTAGATGTGGCGAAGTTTTACAAAACAATCGGGATGTGCGCTCCAAATTCTGTCGTTTAAAATAGCCTAGAACAGAATAAAGGGAAATAATTGTTTGTACTTGCTAAGGCGGCCGTTCGGAGTCGGCTTGAAACTGTAGGCCCCTCCATTTGTGGAACAACATCAAGACGCGCATCACAAATAGGACGAGGAGCTCGGCCAAACACCCAAAAAGGGTGTACGCGCCAATTATATATATAGAACTCAATGAAACTTACCTAGCACAAGCTGTGCAATATCCGAGTGTAAGACAACAGCCCCCATTATTGGTAGAGTTTGTTTCTCTTCTCACACGCAAAGCATTGCTACTTTTTAGCAGATAAACGCCAGTAATTTATTCTTATTCAACCGGGTTTTGACAATATGTCATCCACCTCTTCTCTTTAACGACTGACTCTGAAATTGAATTAGTCAGATTAACGCAGCGGTAATTTCAGCGAATGACTCACTGCGGTATTCATATTTGTACATACATATGTACACCAGGGAACGTTAATTTATAAAGAATTCTCAATGACAGGAACGTATGGCACTTGCTACAGCAAATATTACGGTAAAATTTCTCAAGAAATCCAGCGCGCATTCATAGGCACAGCATTGTATGTACAGACAGTTTTTATCAATTAAAGAATTTAGTTCTTACACACGTAAAGTAATATACTAATTAACTATTTACCTAGTATCAGAGAACATAAAATAATTGTTTCGAAATTTATTCCTGGTATTGAAATGTCCGGCACAGAACTTTTTTATAAGCTACTTATGTTGTTTTCTGCAACTTACTGTATGCTCATGCGCGCACTTGACGCACAGCAGCTGCGATTGTCGAGCATTTAGAAAGACATATTTACATACATATATTGATGCATACATACATACATATGTACGGAGCCGCGGGCACTCTACTTGACAAAAATTCAAGATTTACCAAATATTGTCAAATAATTCTTCGCGAAATATTCCAATATTGACTAATTTCGAATTGTCGAGAAAATTGGCATATGGGCGGCTCGTTTTATGAATGAAAGTACTTTGCTCTTAGAGCTATGAGCTCGAATTTATCAATGAATTTTTGGATGATGAGTTTTTGTTGTACAGTACAACAGTTGAAACAGTTCGGCGCCGCCGCGACTATTTCAGACTGTTCAGCGCTATGGCAACTAGAATGACGGACGCTACGGCTGCGCCTCGAAAACATCTAACATTTTGTGCACTAAGTACAGTATCTCGTCACTGTGTCTGTATTTTGTTCATAATATTATTACTGGAGTAATTGATTGTCCCTACTTGTTGGAAAGGATTCGTGCTTTACGTTAAATACTATGAATAATGATGTTCTTCTCGATTTTTCGCTTTCAAGAGTAGCTTTTCTTAATATCTTCAATTCTATGTTATAGTTCGTTTTAAATACATGTAATATATCAGTAGTTTAATCTAAGCAACTTTTGTATCATAGTCCGTGAGGATTATACTCGTAATTCATAGATTAAAAAAATAAATAAAAATCGGAAAAATTTTTGGGTTCGCTGATGCACCACGCCTGCTGAAACTGATAAAATCATTTTTTAGATACTGGTTTGTTATGGGCCAAACGACAAGGCCGATTTGCGATCTCTTAAAATTCACCTTTACTTTACACTTATTAGTTAAATACATACATACGTACATGTACATATGTAATCAAATATTCTCGTTGCTAACCATTTTCCACAACCACAATGGATTAGAAATTGGAAATTGGAATTGGGAATTGGATTAGCGATTTGGAAAGTGTAAAAAGATTATTTTTTAAATGCCGAATTTATTTGCGGGTGCGAAATCCTAATATATATACTTATATATGGTAAATAATTGGCGCGTACACCCTTTTTGGTTGTTTGGCCGAGCTCCTCCTCCTATTTGGAGGGACCTACAGTTTCAAGCAGACTCTGAACGGCAATATTTTTATGACGAGCTTTTTCGTGGCAGAAATACACTCGGAGGTTTGCCATTGCCTGCCAAGGGGCGACCGCTATTAGAAAAATCTTTTACTTAATTTTTGTGTTTCACCGAGATGCGAACCGACGTTCTCTCTGTGAATTCCGAATGGTAGTCACGCACCAACCCATTCGGCTACGCGGGCCACCGCGAAATCTTAATAGACGGAGAGCTGGCGGCCGCGGAGGTACTACGATAACACCTCCGGCTAGAATTTTGAGAAGTGGTTGGGAGAACCATGAAGCAGTGCCATTTGCAAGGATTTTGCTCAAAACCCCTGCAAAAAAGACGTCAGACAACTTAAAGTTGCAAAAAAAAGTTGCTAAAAAAATGTTCGTACCTCCGGCTGAAAATTTGTAGGCTTACTGTTTGAAGAGTCACAAATGCTGTATATAAATCGTCAGACGTCTAGATCGCTGCAAAAGTAGTGTCAGACGACCCCAAATTTTTAAATTTTTTTCGAAATTTTTTTTTTTTTTACCTCCGTCTGACGTTCTCACATATTATAGTGGGCACTATTTTAAGTGTATATTTAAATCGTCAGACGGAAATACCGCTGCTAAGTCATCCTACAATTTCCGTGAAGTTCCGGTCTGCCTGAATTTTTTTTTTTTTTCGGAATTTATTTTTGTTACCTCCGTATGACATTTTTACATACTATTGCAAAAAGCATTTCAAGTACACATTTAAATTGTCAGACGAAAATACCGTTGCAAAATATCTCTGCGATATCGCGAACTTCCAGTCCAGATTGCTGAATACAGTTTCATCATTTATTTAACTTATTGAAATACTTTGTTGAGTTACTATACGCAATAAAAGAATATCAATTGAAGGGAAAATTTTACGCATGTGTCGTACATATAAAAAGTAAAAGATTCTTCGTCTGAATAAAATAAAAATGTTGATTTCGGTGTATTGTAGAGAATTATTATTGAATAGTTTGTGCGCTTAGTAAGTTTGTTTAAGAAAAAAAAAATATTATGACTAAGTACATGACACAAAAAAAAATAATTTCATCCCAATCTTATTTGAAGAAAAGTAATTTTTTTTCTATTTTGTTTGTAAAAAAAGATAATTTCATTTCAATTTTATTTTGAAAAATGTATTTTCATTTTAATTATATTTAAAAAGAATTTTTAAATTGTAATTTTTTTTCAGTTCTCGTCATTATCACTGTGAATGTTGCTGGTATCGGAGTCGTTGCATTCATCATCGAACTCGTCGTCTTCGATGATTATATCCTGTTCTTCATCCTCATCGGATGCGTATTGTCTTTCTGCCTCTGCAACATGATCGAAAAAATTAAATAATTAGATTATCATTAGAATTCATGTGATATCGATGATAATGACTAATAATATTAACATACCTAAATTTGTTGGCTGTTGCTGTGTGTCATCGAGAATAATATCATCAATTGCTGACGGCAACTGATCACCTTTAAACCATGTAAAATCATATTTTCCATCCTCGTTAATAAACCATCCATGTTCCTCGGGATGTTTAGTTGATGGATTATTTTGGTCCGCATTTAACCATAATTGCGCAATGTAACTTGTCCGTAGCAAGTGTTGATTTAATTCATCGGCACACAGTGGAAAATTCGACGCGTCAGTGGTGCTAATTTTTTTCTTGAATAACTCGGATTGGTCATGGTGTTTGTATTTGGCTTCGAACATTACCAGACGAGCCGCATTCACTTTCTGTTATTAAATTTATTTCCTTCTGTTGCTTGAATTCGCATTGCCATCTTAGCAATCGCTAAATCATATGTAACTTCCATGTATGGCTGTTCTAATTCCTCTGCTATCTTCTGACATTGTACTAATGGCTCATGCACCACTTCCCATTTAGTTGGCGATAGATTTATTGGCGTTAAGTATGAAATTTTTTGTGTGGAGCTGTTGTCGTTGAATAATTTACTATTGTAGCCAACCCACATTGGCGTTTTTGGAATCTCGACGCAATGAAACAACATCCAAATTGTGTCAAGAGATCGTATGATGTTCAGGTTCTTTGGAATAGAGTCACGGCGCTCATCCTCAAGTGATAGTAATGTTTCGACTACTTTCGGCTTCTTATAATACGGCTCTAAATCATGAGTTACATTGTCAAACGTTCTTCTCCTTTTCCTAGCTGATTCCATTGATATAACTGCAGATTGAAGAGCAGTAACCGTTTCACTTGCTGTAGATGTACTGGGGCTGGGCTCTATATCAGGCATTTGCTGATCGGTTGTTGGAGACGGGATACTCTGATAAATTATACCGACGGTATCATGGAGGGTATCTTTTCCCGTGTGATTGTCGACAAATCTATCATAATTGTCGAATGCGATGCCTGTGGATAAGTTCCCACTTTTCACAACATCAACAGGGCACAAACTATCACGATTTGTCGACGAGTACGTCAGTTCAGTCTCCATTTCTTCTATAACGTTATAACTGCAGCAGTGACCATATTTATTTAAAATATCAACAACTTTTCTGCAACTTGTTAAACTTTTCATTGCCATGCCAAGGGCTAAATGCTTCGAAGTCTTGATTCTCCCTTTAGTGATAGCATTGATAACATCATAGCTGATAGATTGGATTTTTCGTTGACAATCTTCATTTTGTCGCCGACGTGAACGAGTTCCTCCAATCATTGTCAAAAAAAAATTATTCAAATCTGGGGGGATAGAACATTCGCCAGAGATTATATGCTTCACATTCAATTCCGTTGGTAATGTTCTTTTTTCGATGTTCAATACTTTACTTCTTAAGATAACTGCAGCTTTCTGCAAAATATCTTCCTCTCTCAAAAATTCTATATCTTCTTCTGTTAATACGAAATCGCGTACTGGTGTTATCATTTTTTTCTTAAATGCTGTTGTAATTTGTATTTCCTCGTTATATTTTTCAATTATTTTTTTTCAACAGTATATACAGTTGCTGGATTCCAGAACTCCTTCCTCTTTTCTTTACATAATCGTCCCAATGTTTCGTTGTACAATCGTATGACGAATGAGAAAAACACACATTGTTTGTTTTTGATCACGTGATCTTCAATAAAATAGTAAACTTCCTGAAAGGCTTCTCGATGACTGTCGCGTATGTCCTGCCAAGCGGAAGGTGGACGTGGATTTAATATTGATTGGACTTGTAAGTCTAATCTCGATGACAGTCTCTGTGGTACTGAAATTGATTGCTATGGTAACTTTTATCATTTAGAATTTGTAGCAGCCTTACATCGTTTAAGGTATGTGCTCTAGGTATAATAACATTTTCAATTGTCTCTCGACCATAGGTACGTAATGTTACGCAACGACCCTTGACTGTCTTCCTTATTTTTTCACAATAAATGCAGCCTGAGTGGATTTTCTCTACACTTTCGTTATTACTCTCTTCTACAGGTTGTTTTTCAACGTTATCAGTATTTTCGATATTATCATTCGTTACCTCTTGTTGCGTGGATATTGATGCATTGGCTTGTTCTTCCCCACCACTGGTTTCCACTGCAACAGAATCCGTTGAAGTTGATGTGGATGATGTGGACGGTATGTCTGTGAGTGTACGAGATCCCATCAATTCCATATATTTAGTAATATATTTTTTTGGTACAGCCGTGAAATCCTTATAGCATTGAAAGTGGCAGCCATGTGTTTCATTTATTTCCGCAGGCAAAAAAACCTCACTATACTTCAATTTTTCACGAACTTGAAGCACTTCTAGACACTTCTGCAGTTTATTCGAATTTAGTAACGGTATTGAATCACTTTCGTCACTAAGTTGACAAATCACACACTTTTTATTAGACGCCATTTTCACACAAACGTTCTCTTTTCCCGACATTTCTACACTAAGCGTGCCCAAACCTATTTTCCTGTTTTTTTCCGGCATTCTATATCAAGTATACATATACTAGCTTGAGATAAGTATTTTGCAACGGTATTTTCGTCTGACAATTTAAATGTGTACTTGAAATGCTTTTGCAATAGTATGTAAAAATGTCAGACGGAGGTAACAAAAATAAATTCCGAAAAAAAAAAAAAAATTCAGGCAGACCGGAACTTCACGGATATTGTAGAATGACTTAGCAGCGGTATTTCCGTCTGACGATTTAAATATACACTTAAAATAGTGCCCACTATAATATGTGAGAACGTCAGACGGAGGTAAAAAAAAAAAAATTTTCGAAAAAAATTTACAAATTTGGGGTCGTCTGACACTACTTTTGCAGCGATCTAGACGTCTGACGATTTATATACAGCATTTGTGACCTTCAAACAGTAAGCCTACAAATTTTCAGCCGGAGGTACGAACATTTTTTTAGCAACTGTTTTTTGCAACTTTAAGTTGTCTGACGTCTTTTTTGCAGGGGTTTTGAGCAAAATCCTTGCAAATGGCACTGCTTCATGGTTCTCCCAACCACTTCTCAAAATTCTAGCCGGAGGTGTTATCGTAGTACCTCCGCGGCCACCAGCTCTTAGTCTATAATAGGCGTTTAAAAATTAAGAAAGCAAAGCAAAATCAGAGGACAATTGGACATGGTTCAATTATTAAAGATTTGCTCACTTTAGACATTAGAATTTTGACACTCCCTTAGTTAGGTTACATTTAAGAAGGGTGAGAAAGGGGAAAAAATTAAATCCCTCTTGATGATAATGGTAGCAAAAACGTAATTTTTTATTTAAATGGAAATAAGGTATTTTAAAATTCATTGTTCATGGACAATGTAAATCTAATTTCATATACCATACATATCTATGTACATATGTATGTAAGTGTATAAGCAATTATATGATGCAAATAGAAGTTTTTAGCAGAATTTGTCTAATGAGAATTAAAAAACAAAATACAGTATGTCAATTAATTGTTTGCAAAACGAAAAAAATTCTATAAGCTCATATTTAGGCTTACGCCTTTTCATCTAAAATGTTTTTTCTTAGACAATTTTTTTACAATATTAATAAGGGCAATATTCGTTACCCGTTTTACGTACAACATATACAAAAACCAAAATATAACAGTAAAATAAACAAGCAGCATTACAATTCGGCAAATATTGCGTTGTCAATTAATTCTTTGCAAAATGCAAACACAACTTGAAATTAAACTGAAGCTAGCTAACGGTACTTTTATTTTGAACGCAAATAAATGCGTGTCGTAGTCGTTCATTGTTAGCACACATTTAGTATGACTTATGCTTTTAAAAAGTGAACATTTTAATCAGTTAAGCAATGCCGGGCAAACGAATTAATGAAAATGTTATTCAGTTAGTTTATTTTAACTATTATAAGGGGAAGTCGGCTAAAGAGTTGGCGGAAATGTTTTCAATTAAGCTCAGAACTATTTATAATATTATTGAACGCGCAGAAAAAGAAAACAGGCTTGAATTAAAGCACTCAGGAGCCAGACCACCAAAGCTTTCTAGACGAGATCACTCAAAAATTTTAAAAAAGATCAGCGAATCCCCTCAAACGAGTCTGAGGCAGTTGGCATCTGATATAAAAAATTACTGTGGAAAAACTGTAAGTCATGAGACTATCCGGAAAGATTTAAGACTGCACAAATATTCTTCGCAAATAGCCAGAAAAAAACCATTACTGTCCGCAGTTAATATAGAAAAGCGGCTTAGTTTTTCTGTTGCCCATATAGACAAGCCATTGGAATATTGGGATGACGTAATTTTTTGTGACGAGACAAAAATTATGCTGTATAGTCATGATGGACCCAGTAAAGTTTGGAGAAAGCCAAGCACAGCTCTGCAACAAAAAAATATAACACCCACAGTAAAATTTGGCAAACTTTCAGTGATGGTATGGGGTTGCATCTCGTCGAATGGTGTGGGTGAGCTGCGAATTTTTAATGATATAATGACAAAGGAGTATTACCTTGACATTCTCAAAAATGAGTTGACAAGAAGCGCGATGAAGTTTGGATTCGTTGACCCAGAAAACCCTAATAAACTAAAATACAAGTTATACCAGGATAACGACCCTAAACACAAGTCGTTGCTTTGCAGGACCTGGCTACTTTATAATAGCAGTAAAGTCATTGATACTCCACCCCAGAGTCCCGACTTGAACCCTATAGAGAATTTGTGGGCGTACTTAAAGAAGAAAGTGAGCAAAAACGGTCCATCTAATAAAACCGCTCTCATCAACGCAATTCAGGTTGAATGGCAGAAAATACCAGAGACTTACGACCTGAAGAACCTTATACATTCCATGCCCCGTCGTCTGCATTCTGTAATGGAAGCTAAAGGCCGTCACACTAAATATTAAAATCACACACCTTTATTTTCCTTACGAAAGTCACATAATATTTGAAAATGTAAACAATTAATTGACAGCACAGAATTTACTTTTTTACAGATTTTTATGTTTTTTTTTACTTATTGTCCTGAAGTTTTGAGTTTTGCTGCCATAAATATGTTAAAAATAAAAGTGACAAAAATAATGTGTATTTAAAATTTCGAAAATGTTATTTAAGTTGGTAAAATAAAGTTATTAAAACATATTTAAGAAGCTTTTATCATGTTGCAAACAATTAATTGACATACTGTAGTTAAAATTAGTCCAATAATTCAATACAATTTTGAATTGAATTTTGTTGTTGTGATTGCAAGACCATTAACATTACCCATACATGTTGGGATATAACTCTGCGTTGGCCCGGTAACAAAGTACCGATGCGGTGCGATAGGCAAATAGGGTCATAATAAATTATTTCATAGAAGAAGCAGATTCAAATTTAATTGACTAAAAACACACTTTAACATACTTACGCCATACTAGACTATGTTTTGCCGACGTAAATTTAGAGTTTTGATCCCCAAATAAACATTTTTCGTATGTTACTACCTACTTGAAAAACAAACTGTACTGCATTTAAAGGAATTTTTTACAAATGCCTTTTTTACGCAATGATTTGTTTAAATGTTTAATTAGTTGGTACATTCTAGTTTTAAAGAAAAGCTTCTTAACCCCGACCCTGACATTTACGTGCTCCGAACACGCGATCAATTTTTCCAAATGGCTGTCGCAGTGCCGAACAGTTCCCCGTTAAAATTCTGGAATACAAGCTCCAATTGCTTTGTTGTGTTTAGAAAACTGGTGCAAGGCTTGGTTAAGCCTCCTCCGGACACTTCATCAACCCTGAAGGTAGGCTCATTGGAAATGTGCTCTGTCGGTCCCAGCTTTCTTATGATGAAGCCTGCAACATATTCAATTGCGTCCTCGTGGAGACTATCCAACTTTTCTCCCTGTTGAAGTTCGTTGGGAAATGCTATGTAGCTCGCTGCAAAACGAGAATTCCTCCAATAACATCTCATCATCAGAAAGAAATCTTTTCAGACTCTCGACTGATGTAACACTCAGACGAAGCCACTCGGTTTCATCTAATTTGACGTTACCACGAGCAGCAAAACTTACAGTGTTGCGGGCTGTAGTTAATTACATAATGATAAATGTGCTTTTGTTCATAACTTATGTATTTTTAAAGCACCCTTACCTAGTAAGTGCTTCCGCAACCTACATTTGAAATGCATGGGGCTCGGATTGTCAAAAAGCCCAAAAGCACCCCACTTGACCTTCTGACGACCAGCGTGGTGCACTGTGAGATGTTCCTCCGATATTTTGTAGGCTATTGAAGCGTCTGAAGCTGATGTTAACGTGAGCAACTGTGCTATGGTTCTCGACGTCAGAAATTTATCTTTATAAATATATCCTGTGCCAAGGAATTCCGAAACAGCTTAAGCAAATGTGGCACGTCGGCAAACACAAAAATTTTACCGCCCGTTGCTATATTTGAAAACCACGTTTGCTCTGCATAAGAGATATAATTATAGAGCATTATAACAAGTATTTATGAACTTTAGCATACAACGTCACATTCAACTCTTTCAATAACGATTGGTTACTTGCACCCATATCTGACACCATTCTTACGACAGTGAAACCAGACTCGTGATTTGTTTATATTAAATTCTCCAATATGCACTTTGTAATTTAGCAGTCGTACGCACAGAAGACTGGCTGCTTTCAAGAGGACTTAAGTCCATGTGCAATCACAACTTGAACGTAGCTGCACGGGCTTCGAATGGTATCGTTCGCCGGATCGTATTCGCATATTGCTTCGATTTTAATTTCAGCGAAACAAATTATGCACAGCCTATCATCAACAGATGCTTCCTTCGCTCTTCGCATTATATTTAAGGAAAAGTTCAAGACTCCATCGTCTACCTTTACCTTCAAGAGCCATCTTCGAATGGTCGATTCTCCTGGAAATGGATATGCATTCTTGCACAAGTGCACGCATGCCCTTGGCCCAGCTGCATGTAGAGAAATAGCGGAAGAAATATCGTTCCAAGTAAAGTGAACGTTTTTGTCGCCATCTCTTAGTTTACGCATCTGCCCTTCCGTAAAAATGGACTGTACACTAGTTTCGAGCTTCTGATATTCAGCGAGTTTGTTTTTAAGGTTCTCTACTTCTGCTTCAAGAAATGATACTCGACAATCTTCATATGATCTAGAGTAAAAAATTCATATATTAAGAAAAGCATGCTGTGAAATTAAATTATATTAATATCTACTCGGTTTGGGTTGAAACATCCACGAATTTGGAAGAATTATTATTTAATTCATTCCAACTGCAAATACTTTCAACAGCAATGGGTAAAGCATCTTGAGATAATTTCAACCGTTTCCGATTCGCCCCAGATACAAAATTCTCTGCAGTAAAATGTAGCGAGCAAAGTTTTGAAGCAGACTGCAATTCGACACCGCAGGTCTCGGACCATTTTTTTCTTTTTATTGTGTCTTGCGGAACATGGAACATACTGATATTTTCTTTTGCCCATGTATTATGACACAATTTGCAACTGGCTTTTGGCATATTTGGTTTACTATATAAGTAACAAAACTTAATCAGCTTTTTTAATTTTCTAACTACCTAATCTAAGTACACATGTACAAACATTGTACTCAAATTACACAACAACCGGAGCAAAGTTGGTGTTCACCATAAAACATTGAAACTAAAATAAACTCCATACGTAAACTTAAATAATCCAGCGCAGACAAATAACACAGGCCAACAAAAAACAAGTTTGTGAAAACTTTTCAAACAATTTTACCTATGTAAATCTTATGCATTTTTGAATGCTGAAACCGTAATACATATCCGTTTTTTTATCACCTACCATTCTTCCACAATCTGATATCGATTTAATATTTTTAAAAAATAGGCAAAATTTGATCTATAAAAATTAATGAAATCATATTTTTTTAAATTGATTATATTTTCACTTACAATCATACCTAAATTATAATATTAAATGCTTATTCTTTTATATTTTCTCTCCCTTTTTTCCGTAAAATTTCTTGCGTAGCCTTTTCGCCTATGTATTGCATTTTGATGTTCTCTGTGAAGTGACCAACATTAATCACCCATCATTTTGATATTCCACCGTTCCTGGTATCGTTTCTCCATCTCTTTTATGTCCTGATGAAGCCGTTCCCCCTGCTCTTCGCTCACGTCACCTAACTTTTCAGGAGATGGTCAAGATGGTTGTGCAAAAAGTGGACCTTAAGGCTCATCAGGCAACCAAGAGTTTTAAACTTGTTTATCATGTTAGCTACGATGAGTTTATAATTCGGAGCTTTCACATTACCCAAAAACTTAATCACAACTTCTTTAAATGATATCCAAGCATCCTTCTCCTTATTCATTGTTGTTTCAAAGTTTGAATTGAACATCAATATACGGATATCAGGTCCGACGAAAATCCCTTCTTTTAATTTAGCTTCTGATATATGGGGAAATTTCCCACACAAATAGTTAAAACAATAGCCATCTTTACGCAAAGCTTTAACAAATTGTTTCATAAGGCGCAACTTTATGTGCAGTGGTGGTAGAAGAATCTTCTTGGGGTCAACTAAAGTTTCATGTATAATGTTTTTTATGCCAGGTCTCAAAGTTTCCCTTAAGGACCATTGCTTTTTAGACCAATGTTGATCCCTTGCTCTGCTGTCCCACTCACATATAAAACATGGAAATTTTATGAATCCTTTTTGTTGGCCGAGGAGCATAGAGACAACTTTTAAATCTCCACATAGCATCCAATCATGAGCTGTATAGTTAATTTTCTTTAAAATAATATTAAGATTTATGTAAGTTTCCTTCATATGAATTGAATGTGCCACAGGCACTGAAGCATAAGTATTTCCGTTATTTAATAACACACCTTTCAAGCTTGTTTTTGATGAGTCAATAAAAAATCTCCAATCTTCTTTTTTGTATTCAATGCCAAATTCATTCATTAGACCGTTAATATCATGGCAGTAAACCAGATCCTCGTCCTGCCTAAAAAATTGAGTCAATTGTTCATCTCTTCTTCTATAATGGCAAATATATGTTCCAGGTTCCAATAAATATTTTTCTTTTAGTCTAGAACCAAGCAACTCTGCCTTTTCCTTAGTCAAACCCAAATCTCTCACTAAATCCTTTAACTCTGTTTGTGCAAATAACCGTGGTTTTAAATTGTCCGGAGTACATTGGAAATTATCATCAGTGGATTGACTTTGACTAAATTCGAAACTAGACTGTAAAACATCATCAATATCCTCAGGTGACACAGGGACAGGAAAGCTCGGGCCATGTTCTACCGGCTGATCAACTGATGTAACATTAGGATAGATAATAGCTTTTTTATTTTTGGAGTTATATCCACTAACATCTATACAGCAAAAATAACCATCGTCTAAATGGTTTTTTTGCTCTCTCCATACCATGGGTACTGCAAATTGAAAAGCTTTCTTCGTTTTTTTAAGCCATTTCCTTAGATCCTCCACACAAACATAACATACTTTATGCGGAACCCAACACATGTCTTGATTACTGATTTCTAAACCAAAATATGCAAAGTAAACTTTTTTTACAAAGTCAGTAATTTCCCTTTGATGTTTTTTAATGACAAAATTACCACATATGTAGCAAAAAGCGTTAGGAGCATTTTTACAATCACGTCTAACCATTTTAATTTTGAATAAAAAACGCACAGCAATTTGAGGTTATAACTCACTGAAAGAAAGCTAGAAGCTGTTAAATTTATAAGAACTACCAACTTAAAAACATTTTCCTTCATTGCCAATCTGATTACATTTTAATAATGTTGCCAACTAAAAAGTATTTAAGAAGTTAAAAATATATCCGATACATTTTGGGACATAAACTTTATTTTTACTTAATTGTAAAATGTGAAAAATTGATGGGTGATATAACTTTTTAATAATTTTTTTCGTAAACAGGACACCAAATTACAAAGTAATTAGTTAAAATTATCGAAAAAGTTTTTTGGTTGTTGGCCTATGTAATATGCCCCGGTTGTTTTATTTGTTAACATGTACAATAAAATTTAAAAGAACATCGGTTATTGTTTTCTGTTTGCGTTATTGATTAACTTGTAATTATTTGTATTATCATCGATTTACTAAAGCTAATTTTATCATTATTTAAATATTAAATATATAAAATAAAACTACATACATATATAACTTTTAAGCTAAAGAAAACAGACAACATAATATATTCCTGCCAAAAAAAAGTAACGCAAAATTTATATACATTTGTACATACCAATTAGGATATGGGCTTTAAAACACGAGTGGCTCTGTAGATGGGCAGTTGGAAACCTGTAAACGAAAAGGTTCACTCTTTAGACAATTACACAGTCTATTGCCTATTGGTTTGAACTTACGTGTTTGTGTTTGTATGCCGCAGGAAAACGATTAAAAACAGCTTCACTTACAATCAGACACAGGAAAAGGCTCAAATCAGCACGGAAATAACCTAATGAATGTAAAATTACAATTTATTTATTAATATGAATTTACAAAAATACTTACTCAAATTCACGAATTCAGAAATTCAAATGTCAGCGAATTCGAAGAAATCAAATAGCAATGATGCCAACGGTTATGTTTGTTCTACAAATTTTACTTTTGCTCTACTTTTACTTACAATTTCTAGAGTTAGCAACACAGTTTCTTGCTAAGGGAGCAGATTCGTCAAGAGAGAACGAGAAAGCTGTTTACTGAGCAAACCTTTAATAATCGAATCATGATAATGGGGTAAAAAAAAACCTCAAAACCCACATTTAAGGAGTTGGATATGCGAGAGTGAATGAATGAGTGAGCTGCCTACAAACGAAATTTGCTAAAGAATTTTCGTTTTGCATGTAGCGTGATTAACTACGCTGTCGCCCGTTTGGAAGATTTTATCCGAGGCCATATCCTGTATATCAGTACAATAACCGATATAATAACCTACCTCCGGGAGGCAGTGGTTTTGAAAGTATCAAACATCAGCAAGTAATGCTACAAATTTATTGCCACGGTACAACTGTTGAAATTGACAAGTGCAAATACAGTAGATTCTGTTTTTATGCGGTTTTTTATATGCGGTTTTGAAATAGTGCGGTTTTAAAAAAAAATAAAAAATTCATGTCGACCTATCGGGAATTGTACATACATATACATATATAAACAAGATTCTAAACCAGCTAAGCAAAAACTCATCACACATTATATCAAAAATGCTAACCTTACAAGTGTGGAACCGCCTGCATCGCCATCCAGATCAGACGTGTACATTTCCTCAAGTGACGGAAGTGATTTTGCGCCAAATTCTAAACGAATGCGCAACATGCGAATATTGTCTGATTCTATTTCTGACGATTTAAATTTATTTTTCGATTCTGACGTTTCTTAAATAAAGATATAATTTTCAAAAATACAATGTTTTGTTTATGCGATTTTATTTAATTATTTCAGATTTATGCGGTTCTTAGCACTTTTGAAACGTATCTAAAGTTTTACTATAGAACTGGTAGCTTTTTTATGCTGTTTCTTGCGGAACGTATATACCGCATAAAAACAGAATCTACTGTACTAAAAAATAAAGTATAACAAAGATAAGTTCAAGAAACAAATGCCGGTTTAATTTTCAAGTTTTTATCTTTTGTCTTACATTAGTACCTGGTTTTTGCATATTAGATTTGTTATTTTTGGTTTATGCAAAAATTGCGCCAAATATACTCGTAGAAAAGCTTGTTTGATTGCATGTAAGCGATTGAACGGAATTTTAATACGAAAAGAAAGTCAAGTGCGTGAACAAGTGCGCGGATGAAAAATATTTAAAAAATAATAATAATTAATTCATAAAATAAAATGCCTAAAGCATCGAAATGTTGCCCTTGCCTTTGGACTGCGGAAGTGATTTAAATATACGTTGGTTCTCATTTCCAAAAAGTCGAGAATTAGTTAATTTGTTGAGAGAAAATTTAAGGATTCCACCCTCAATGCACATACCGGTGCATAATGCATTTGTATGCATTCACCATTTAGAGGAGGATTTTGTGGGTCCAAAATATTTGATGATTGGGGTAGTATGTAAATGAATTTATTATTGTGCCTGCATACATGTAGAGTGAAGTAAAAATAAACGAGTTCACTTGTTTTTTCTGATTTAAATCCTTTACAACTTCAATCCTTATATAACGGTTCATTCAATTTTCAATAATAACGAACTACACATAGTTTGCTTAAATGTGCAAAAAAATCTATGTTCTTTGATACTACCACTCTTGGTTACAAAACAAAACGAAAGGAAAGCACTGAACTCAGAGGAAAACCAATATTCCATATTTCTAGGCGAAAAAATTCCTTATAAAAACACCTACAAATTGTGGTAAATTTTCAACATTTTTACTTGACCGTAAAAATATGTGAAGCATTTTTACGACATTCTGCATAGAACCATGAGAAAGAATTCTATTGAAAGGTGCAGGCAGAAAAACCTTCACGATACAAAAAAAATTCGTACAAATGACCAAATTCGTTATAATTTTACTACAAAAACCGTTCCACATTGTGTGCAACTACTAAACTTGCGTCCGTCCGTCTGATGTTCCATACTATAACTCTCATTGTCGCATACACTTCTGTCTGGAAGATGCTAGGAAAACTAACCATCGGCACAGACCACTTTGTTTTACGGCCATATCATCCTATAACTTCAGGTTCCTCGCAGTCAAAAGCTCTCTGGACCTTCGTAGGCAACTGATACAGCGCAATGTCCGTAGACCTTCCTCCCCGGTTTGAATGTTGATTTGTATGGCGATTTTGGTCTGATTTCATTGTGATACCAAATTTTTTCAGTCAGCCTGTTCGGCACCATTTAATATTAACCTTTCGCGGTTGTATTACATTTGTAAGTGGGTGTGATACTGGTCGCAATTAATTTCCGTTGTAACAGCAGTGCTACATAAAAGGATAAGTAAGATTTATTAATTCCACAAATAAATACAGCATGAAATTGATATGGTTCCTTGTTGTCTTGGCTGAAAGCAGGTATACGACCTTCTTCTTTCTAATTGGCGCGATAACCGCTTACGTGATTTTGACCGAGTTTAACAAAGAGCGCCAGTCGATTCTTTTCGTGCTAACCGGCGCCAGTTGGACACACCAAGTGAAGCCAAGTCCTTCTCCACCTGATCTTTCCAATGAGGAGGAGGCCTTCCTCTTCCTCTGCCACCACCAGCTGGTACCGCATCGACTACTTTCGAAGCCGGAGCGTTTGTATCCATTCGGACGACATGACCCAGCCAACGTAGCCGCTGGATCTTTATTCGCTGCGCTATGTCTATGTCGTCGTAAAGCTCATACAGCTCATCGTTCCATTGTCTGCGATATTCGCTGTTGCCAACGTGCAAAGGTCTAAAAATCTTACGCAGAATTTTTCTCTCGAACACTCCATCGTCCAAGCTTCTGCGCTATACGTTAGGACGGGCATGATGAGAGTCTTGTAGAGTGTTAGTTTTGTTCGTCGAGAGAGGACTTTACTGCTCAGTTGCCTACTTAGTCCAAAGTAGCACTTGTTGGCAAGAGAGATTCGTTGTTATCGGTGTTAATACTGGTTCCTAAATAAATGAAGTATTTTACCACCTCGAAATTATAACTGTCAACAGTGACGTGGGTGCCGATACGCGAGTGCGCCGACTGCTTGTTTGAAGACAGGAGATACTTCCTTTTGTCCTCGTTTACCACCAGACTCATTCGCTTTGCCTCTTTATCCAGTTTGGAGAAGGCAGAACTAACAGCGCGATTGTTAAGGCCGATGATGTCAATATCATCGGCATACGCCAGCAATTGTACGCTCTTATAAAATATTGTGCCTGCAGGTGTACGACCGCAAAGAGTTAAAATGCTTGCCAACCCAACGCAACACGCAGCGAAAAATGGGTTTGAAATGCGTGCTGCTACTCTCGCTTACAAAACGAACCTAAAAAAATTTGCATTTTGATTATTACAAAATATTGAACAATTTAAAACTAAAATAGAAAAACTACTGAACTCAAATTGAAACTAATATTCCCTACTTTTAGGCAAAAATGTGCTGACAAAAGCTTTAAAGAAAAATACTACATTTTCCCACGCTTCTACATGCCCCTAAAAGTATGTTTTATGAATTTTGCGATGTGTCCGCATGACCGTGAACATTGAAGAGCTTCTATGATTGAAAATAAATGCAGGCAAATAACTTTCGTTTAGAATAAAAACCAACAAATACAATTTTTGCACAAGGATGTCAAATAAAAAAAATAATCGCATTTAATTCGGTGAAAATCTGCAAGCGAAAAGGTTGAACAATTTTTATTAAATTTTCCAAATATATATACATTTAAACTAATAAAATGTATTTTTATTTTCAGAAAAACGGCAGTTTTTATTATATTATATACCGGGATATTTGTTTTGAAAGACTGCATTAATGAAGATTTATATTATCATATTCTTTTACTACACGCCGGAATTCGATTTCACTCTTGTGAGAAATCTTTTAACGTAGAATCGAATGTCGCCAATGAATTGTTAAAGGAATTTGTTGATTTGTTCGGAAATATTTATGGCGATCATCTAATAAGTTATAATGTTCACGGGTTGTTACATGCATCATTTAAAAAAAATAATTAATAAACCTAATAAAGTTTTGCAGCAAATGTTTTTCAGAATATCGGAAAGATTAAAAATTTCAGATTCTAGCAAACTTTCTAAAAACGACCTTTTTATAATAGATTTTAACAAAGATAAAGATAGTTATTTTCAATGTAATAAGGGGCCCATTAAAATTGTTGGATTAGATAAGGAAACCAACAGTTTTAAAGCGCTCCTTATTTCTAATTTAGAAAATTATTTTATCGAGCCAGTAGAATCTATGTCAGGGGTATTTGTATAGGTGAAATATTAAGTAATGAAGTCCTAATTAGTCGTAGTGATATAAGTTATAAATATTTTAGTATAAATGATAGAAATAAGCTTATTCTTGTCCCCATTCTACATAATTTATTTCGTTCTTTTCAATGGAGGACATTTTTTTTCCGGAAACCGAATTGATCTCTCCACCACGCTCGGGCCCCCCTACTTTTACTGGTATAAATATACAAATATATTAACAGAATTGTAAATACTTATATTCATACTTAAAACTAATTCCATTTTAGGGTCTGCCGTGCAGTGTAAGCGGTTTGCTGTATCGCAGCCCTACGAAAGGCGTACAGCAGTCCCAGATTCCCCCCAGCGCAACGGTATCCAACCATGCTACTGCGGTTCCAAGTAATTTTTTTTTATATTTTAATAAATTTCAATTCTTACCATTATTTTTTTGCGAGGTTGTTAAAACAAACACTTATTTCAGGTGAACCAGTTTCTCTGGCTTCGTTACAAAGGAGCTGAGAGAAATGCGGAGCGATATCCGTGAATCACTGGGGGAAATAAAGACCACCTTAAGGGACCTAGAAAGTAAGGTGGAAAGAAATTTCAAGGACTTCGAAAAGCAGGTTATACAAGTATCTTATTGAAGTAATGAATTATAACTTTATAAGCTCTTTATTATTTGGATGCCAGAAAGAGCGGAATGTCAGGTCCAGGGGCAGCTGATGAGGGGGGTGAAAGTGGTGATGACAAGAGTTCACCAGAGTATTGCGCGCATCACGGGAGATGCTCTGAGTCCTGAGTATATCAAGATTCAGAGTATGCTCCCAATAACATCGCAAGATGCGATTAATACTCTGGAGGAGCTCTTGAATACCAAGCCATACTCCGAAGCAATGGTAACTATTATTTCTACTATACAATATACATACACATGTGATCATGGTGGCTTGAGTTAAATTGTAACATCTAAGAATTCTCCGTATAGCGTTTTTAAAATTTGCCGAAATAAGAGATTTCACAAATTTTGAGATACCTATTTTCACTCAAACAACTATGATTTACATAAAATTACGTACAATAGGGTGTTCAAAAGTATGGTTATTTGTAGAAATTGGAAAATTTATTTTAACTTAGAATATTTATTTCAGAAGCATATGTACATATGGATGTATACAATATCAAATAAGCTCAAACAATTTTTAATAAAATAAATAACTTAATTTTATCTTTTCTTAATTTTATATTTTGCTGAAGCTGAGGGGTGCAAAAGGATGCATCAAAGGGGTGATGAAGCGCGTTTACTCAGACGCCTTGATGTTCCATTACAATTTTGAGGGGAAAGCCAATAAATCGGCGCCTTTGGGCCTCAAAAGTCTGGAACTCATTTTCGTTATTTACATTTTTTCGTTTATACTTTTTTTTTTATATATATAACATGTTTTTTATGTATATCCAACAGATACATTTAATAGTACCCCGAAAAGCGAAGTCATCGCAGAAATTCGGAAAGCGGTAGGTACTAATGAGCCACAACAGACATAAGCAAGTCGTTAGGAAACAAAAACAAAAAATGAATAATCAAAATAACAACCAAAACTAAAATATTTCTAAAGCTAATTTTATTATGTTAAATTACTTTAATTCATGTTCATTTTCTAACACCAAAACCTAATTTTAGAATGTAAATATTAAAAAAAATAACTAAAACTTAACGTAATTTTATAATGTAAATAGTAAACTAAAATAAATAGCTGTACATAAATAGAACATACATTTCTCATTAAATTATTATATATTGTATTAATTTTCATTAGAAACTAAAAATTAACTAAATAAATAACCATTTGTATCAGTAATTTTGAAGGATTATTGTATATAGGATCCGTAAGTATTACCAGAGAATGTTAATGCAACATTCTCTGGTTTGACACCGCAAGGACAAGCTGACAACGCATTCGAACTCAGCAACCACAATAACGAGTATATTAGTTTTTCGAAATTTTTTCGTTGAATATTCTAGGTTTGGCTTTGAAACAAAAATGGCTTTTAGGTATTATAGTTGGGGGATGATTTCAATCTTAAGGGAGTTAGAAATTTGCGTACTTTCCGGGATGTATTACCGTCGATTAGAACTACAATAAACAAATGCCAAAACGCATTCCAATACGTAGAATTTTTTATTTCTCAAGCTTTTCTAAATTTGTCATAAAAATACCCCTATTCAAGGTGTGTTTTGATGCAATCAAAAAATTACAATTCGGACCTAGACAATATTTTCCTAAATAATTAACGAGCATTTAAAAAAATTATTAAAATTGGTAAAAAATTGGATACTGTAGCCATTTTTAAACAAAATGTTAAAAAAATCCTCACTGGGTAGCGCTTCGTTACTTGGCTTTTGCTGGATTTTGAAAAACAAAATGACGTAAAACTGCCAATTAACGAAGCATCGAGCTCTGTGTAAAAGCCCCTTTTTTATATAGTAGGATTGGTGTTTATTTAATTTTAATGAAAATACAATTTTATTCTGAAAAAATGGTTACAAGTGAACCATTGCAAGTATTGCCAATCGCTGGCTACTACTTTTTCCCATCTTTCTTGTAGATCTCGTATATCCACGGTTATCCACGGAACAAGCCATTTTTTGATGTCTTCATATGTATGGAATTGCTGGTAGCCCATGTGCCATCGATCGGAACAGGTGATAATCGGACGGCGCAATATCTGGAGAATATGCCGGGTGGGGTAGGATTTCCCATTTCCTTCTTTCCAGGTAGGTTTTAACGGGCTTGGCAACGTAAGGCTGAGCGTTGTCATGCTGTAGAATCACTTTTTCATGCCTCTCCAAATAATTTAGATATTTTAGCACTATGTAAACAGATAGCGGTTCAGGTAAGTTAATGACAACGTACTTATTACGTGAATATATTAATTATTATTCGGATAATATTATTATACGACCACGGAATACTTCCAAGAAATGGAAAAGACAATTATCATCTTTGGAAATAAGACAATTATCATCTTCAGATGGGTCAAACCTAGACTTCACTATGTATAAATTTAAAAACCGCAGAAATGGTGCAGATAGAAAAAGGTAAGAAAACGCACAAAATATCAGAAAACTTAAGAGAAACCATGACGAAGAATAAACGACAAACACATTAAAACTTCTGAGTGCCAAAATTTTTGAAAATAAGGATTGCTTGTGCTCAAAGAAATGTTTGAATCGCGCAGAATATAATGAAAGAAAATCTTATTGTTCAACTAAGGATTATTTTCTAAGGCAACCCAAAACTAGTGGGGGTGCACAAATGTTGACCAGAGAAAACCCAAAACCACATTCTTGCTGTAAGTAAGGAAACCAAAATCCTGTTGTTTGAGATGAAATAACGTCCAAATCCAGTAACTTGACACGATATGACGACAAAGCCGAAATTCTGATGCTTGAGATGAAACGACGACAAAAATAAAGCTTAAGGACATCAAAATCTTTCAGATTGAAATGAAACGACGACACGAAATATTTGTTGATTTTTACAGCATTTCAAATTACGTTTTACAATCTATTTTCAAAAATTTTCGCCTTTATATACAAAAACATTTCAATCAAAGCCTACTTATTTCTACAGAAAAACAAAACCTACTTATTTTCACAAATGATAAGTGATGATAAACCTTAAAGTGTATAACTCCCAAATGTCATGTATTGTTTCAGTTTACATTATAAATGAATATTTGAGTATTTTAAAATACGTTGCGAATGCCATTAGGGTGATCCAACACTAATTTTGATCATTTCTGGAAACTAAAGGATTTTGAAACCCAGAATCTATATCTGTGTAATGCAGTTCACCAACCAGTAAAAAAACAAAAACAAAGGAGGCCTAAATATTAAGTCAAGAGTAGCTTAGGTTTTTTAGAAACCTATAAAATTTTAGCAGGATGGTTAACTCGGGCTCTCAATGCTGAAACACCTGGAACTGATCGTCGTGGGAAATTGTCTGGATCTTCACGAAAAACACATGAAATTAAGATAAAGGCTATACGAGCACATATTTTAAGTTTTCCAGCATATGAGAGCCACTACACCAGCGCTTGTCACACTCCTGGTCGAAAATATTTGAGTCCTGACCTAGACATTCGTATAATTTATAGCCTATATGTAGAGAAATGTGAGGAAAAGAACCAATCATTTGTTAAGGAACGGATGTACAGGAAAATATTTAATACTGAATTTAACTTAGATTTCCATGCTCCTCTCACATGCCAAAAATGCGATTTACTAAAAGGAAAAATCCAATCCAACTGTCTTACAGAGGACCAGAAAAAAGCCAAAGAAAATTCTAGCGAATACTATGTACATTTATAACTTGGACTTCCATAATTTCCATAATGACAATGTCAAGATGTATGCATGGGATGAAACTACAGCATCAAGAGGAGCACAGGAAGTAGCATCATGCATTTTAGTGTACATGAAGGATATAACTACTAAAAAGCACATAATAGCTTACCGTCTAATGCTTGTTCAGGTAAAAATCGTAACATTAAAACAGCATTGACATGGATGAAAATTGCTGAGTCTAATAATAATAATATTGAAACAATAGACCACAAATTTTTGGTATCGGGTCAGTCCTTTCTACCAAATGACCGTGAATTCGGTTTGATAGCAATGAAAATAAAAAAGGCCCTGTGTATTATTAGGAATTGATAGAAAAGTGTAGAAGGAAAAAGTTATTTTGGGTAAAATGAATGTCGCGGCCGGATTTTATTTCGACGAAGTCACTAGAAAAATCAATCTAAATTCCACGTTTTGAATCTTTCAGCTAAAAGAGGAAGACCAAAAATATACGAAAATATTAAATTAATTCCATTATACGGGTGGACCAATAATAGAAGAAACACATAAAGATATTATGTGTTTATCATGAAGATTTTAATCTTGAAGATTTGAATCTTAAAAGCTAGAAAAAATTATAAAAAATTATTAATTTTTAAAAATTATTAATAAATGTTCATGAATTATTTCATTAAAGTTGAAAATTTGAAAATGGTCTAAGTCAATTAGGGATTTAAAAACAATATTTTAGTATAAAATTCATACAAAATTTCATATTGATAATAAATTTCCATTAATCAAGACTATGAAAATTACAAATTCAAATGTCGCGTAATATAATAACCGTCCGTGAGGTTCCTTTCGATACGTTCTTTCAAAGTGCAACTTGCTTCCTCTAACTCCGACAACCTGTTCAATGCTCGATCCAGCTGAACATCCCAATGTAACTGATGTAAGCGTGGCATGTCAGGCTCAGATCCATTCACGCTTGCAAACAGAGTCCACCCAAAGACCGTCAGTTGAGTCATAGGGGTGCCAGATGGATCCTTACGAAATTCTGTACAGATAAGTTGATCCGTAACGTCCATGCCAATCAATATATCGACACGCGGGGCTTCATAAACTGTGGATCGGCTAGAAACAAAACTCGGATATGCGGCCACGTCGAAATAGCTATAGTTTGTGTTGGTAAGTCGCTCGTAATTTTGGACAAAATTAGCGTTTTGACAGTGAAGTATTGATCTGTAGAGAAAGAAGAAGGAGAAAGTGATACTTCACCTCTAGCTCGCGTCCTTCTTGCGCTGACCCAAGTAATTTAAACTTCAGATGTTGCTCCCCGCAGGCACAAGCGGTCCACACAGCACTATGGGCTGGCATCAAGAAAGGTGGCCAAAAGTCGGTTTTGGAACTGGGACCAATGGAGTATATTTTTGATATCTATACACTTTAGAGCAGCTATGAGCAAAATTTCAGAGAATTTCGTTTAGTAGTTTTGCCATTAAAGGGCGATAACCATTCATACTTCGGCTTTTTTTGCACTTGGTCATATAGTTAAAAACAGTGCGAAATTCGAATATCGCTCAAAATATTTTTGGTAAATTTTACGTTTTTGTATTCAGTTAGAATATTCCAACACAGATTATACTGAAAAAGCTTTGAAATAAAGGAACTTGACGAAAAAAAATTAATTTTATTCTTAAAATGTTGTTTTTTACCAAAAAGTTTTAGCCGTCGAATGCTGGCAACTTTTGGCACTCCATGATATTAACAAAATTTCAATATGAAAATATTCTTTGAAGTATCTATTATTACCTATTAATGCGCAAATGTGCGCTTTTTAGTATTTTCAGAGATAACGGTAAAAACGTATGTGCGCTCTGAACAGCTTTTGTACTGTGTCTATGTTCAAATGCCCATAACGTTTTACTGAATTGACAGATTTGAGTCATTTTTGATATATTAAAAATATTTTTAAAAAATCGTTACACAGCCAATAGAAATGTTTTTTTTGTTTACATTACAAAAGTAACAAAGTAGCCATGATAAATTAAAAAAATCGTTGGGAGAACGTAATTCTGATTGGGGGAAGGTTTTTTTAAATGTCTAGAATTTTGCTTCTAACAACATAGTAGGCATTAAATCAAAAATAAATTTCAGAAAATTCGAAACTTAGTTGGTCGGCTCATTGTTAAATGCAATTTAATCAAAGCTGTTTCATTATAATGGCGACATTCACGAAGAAGGAAATTTTAGATGCCAATGATGCTGAAAAAGGAAGCGGTGTAAAATATATTTTAAATAAATTACTAATTGAAGAAAATAAGGTACATTCTGAGGATCTTAAGCGTTTAACTAAGATGGTTGCGTCTCTTATTTCTAAAAGAAAGGTTAAATACAAAAAAACCAAAAAAAATAATAAATCATTTACAGAGAAAAATGTCGAATGGATTAATTCACAGTTTCTCATTCCAGAATTAAGAATAAAGTCTAGTTCCGATTCTTCTTCCTTGAAACGTGGTCGCCCATGTGTTGAATTTGAAAAAATGTCAGATCGATCGAAGCGGCGGGCAATTGCAAAAATAAGCCAGCAATGTGAAAACGATCCTCTAAAAATATTATTGGCGGCACGACAAGCTGCAATAAAGTCTCAGGAGTGCGAATTAAGTTCGGTTTTGAAGAAAATCATAGAAAACCCAGAGTATTGCGTGAAAATAAAGCAATCCAGTAAAGCCACGCTTTCACTTATTGTGAAATCTCCTGAAGAAGCTCTGGCTTTTTTGATCGATAATGGGCTTTCAAAATCAGTTTATACAAATATAAGGTTAGCAACAAAATTAAGCGGAGCTGATGTTTGGCCTCCTTACGATCGATTAAAGGAAGCTAAAGAGCAATGTAGACCTCTAAAAGAATTCATTCAAATAAATGAGAATGAAGCTAAGTGCGATCTTCAAGCGCTTTTAAATCATACTGCCAGAAGAATTGCCGAGTTGCAGCAAGAAGTAGTACTTTTATATGCACAGAAGTCTAATTTTTGCGACATTGAAGCTGTTTTTATTTTTTCTTGGGGGTTTGATGGAACCAGTGGATTTCCATCATTCAAACAACCTTATTCTGAATCAAGTGTAGAAAAAGTTGATACAAATTTACTTGCTTGTACATGCATTCCTTTAAGATTAGTAACGTCAAATGGGACCATTTTGTGGAACAACGCTATTTCTCAATCTGAAAAATTTTGTCGCCCAATTTCACTTAAATGGATAAAAGAAACTACTGAAATTATTAAATCACAAAAGCAAATAATGGACGAACAAATTAATAAGCTCGAGTGCTTGGAAATTGAGGTACAACATTTTCGTATACGTTTACATTTTTCTTTGCATATGACTCTAATAGATGGTAAAGTTTTAAATGCACTTACTGACACAACATCATCACAGTCATGTCCAATTTGCCACGCGACACCAAAACAATTCAATGATCTTTCCAATATTGCGACAGATGTTTTCTTACCAATTACTGGCTCCCTGCAGCATGGCATAAGTCCATTGCACGCTTGGATTAAAATTTTGGAATGCTGTTTAAATATTTCATACAGGAAAAATATAAGAAAGTGGAGAGTCTCAAACGAAGTTGATAAAAAAGAATATTCGCGCAGAAAAGCAGAAATACAAGATATTTTGTGGAAGAAATTGGGATTGAAAGTGGACATGCCCAAGGATAGAGGTTGCGGAAACAGTAATGATGGCAATTCAGCTCGTCGGGCTTTTCAAAATTCAGAAGTCTTTGCAAATTGTTTAGAGTTGAATACAGAATTAGTAACCAACTTTTCAATAATATTAATGGCTTTATCCTGCCATCTGCCGATAGATCCTAATAAATTCAATATACTGTGCCATCAGACTGCAAGAATTTATGTTGCGAACTACAATTGGTATTTTATGCCTGCGACGGTTCATAAAATATTAATTCACGGCTCTGCGATTATAGAAAATAGTATTTTACCTGTAGGAATGTTTGCAGAAGAAGCTTCTGAAGCCCGCAATAAAAATTATAAGTGTTACCGTGAGCGGAACAGTCGGAAATGTAGTCGAGAAGCTACAATGCAAGATATGTTCTTGCGTTCTATGGATTCCTCAGATCCACTAATAGCGTCTCATAGCTTGAGTTCACGACTACAAAAACGAAAAAAATTGCCTCTTCCATCTGCAGTAATTGCATTACTCGCATTACCAGAGGTTCCGCAAAGTGAAGAGTAACGGCCACTCCTCAAAAGAGATAAAAAAAAAGTAAATCATAAAAAAAATATAAAAATATAAAAAAATTAAAAAAAAAAAATCTTAAAAAAGCAAAAAAAAATATTTTCAGTTGAAATCAATTTTATTTTCCTAAAATATCTTTAATTTTCAAATTAAGAAAAATATAAAATAAAAAAATCTTAAAAAAAAATCGTTTTAATAAAAAAAAACCAAAAAACCGTAAAAAAAAATTTTAAAAATAAAGAAAAAATAAAAAAAAAATTAAAAAAAATAAAAAAAAAATAAAAGTGGGGTCTTCTAAACCTGTAACCTCCTCGTGGTAGGCTCTGGAAACTGCAAATGTTCACCAAACTTTGCAGGCTAATAACAGGCTTATGAAAGTGCTGGAATTTTCAACTTAGGCGCTTGGTATAAAGATTTTTCAAATTCTGAGTCCAGATTCGAAATCAGCGACCTCGAAAACCCCTTTATGCAAATATTTGTATAAAAAATTGATTTTTTTTAATTTCGGCCGCCATATTGGATCCGCCATATTGAATTTTTAAATTCTGAGTCCAGATTCGAAATCAGCGACCTCGAAAACCCCTGTATGCAAATATTTGTATAAAAAAATTGATTTTTTAAAATTTCGGTCGCCATATTGGATCCGCCATATTGAATTTTTAAATCCTGAGTCCAGATTCGAAATCAGCGACCTCGAAAACCCATGTATGCAAATATTTGTATAAAAATATGGATTTTTTAAATTTTCGGTCGCCATATTGGATCCGCCATATTGAATTTCTAAAATCTGATTTCAGATTCGACATCAGCGACCCCAAAAACATTTATATACCAAGTTTCACGAAAAAATGTTTTGATTTCGATTTATGGCCGCTTTTCCTTGATGCCAGCCCATAGTGCACAGGCCTCGGTCACAGAGGAAGCATGCGATCCAGATTCGAAAATTAAACGTGCGGTCTGCCATTTACCGGAACACCGCACCTGCGGTGGATAACAGCACAAATCTTTCTACTGGGACGGCCGGATTAGAGCTGGAGTTCAAGCATGAAGAGCTGAGTGAAGCGTAGGCGCTTATTGAAAATTCAAACGCTTTTGCGCTTACCTTTGATGTGGCGTCAACAGTGCACAACAGACGGGACGCGTTGCTGCGGTAACGGTCCTTGAAGGCACAACACCGTGCAACAGGGTGTGATGACGTTGTTTATACATGCGGCAAGCGGAAGCACTGTTACAACGGTCTTTATAGTGAACTGAACTTAAGCAGTTGAAGCATACGCGACCCTGCTTGACGAACTGCGTTTTTGTGGGCAAATATATTTCACGAAATTTTTGACAACCATATATTTTATTAGGTTCACTACAATATGCACAACCGTTATTCTGCTCTGATACCGCGTGGAAGACATTGTCGACTTGCTTGCTGATGCAGTTTTGACCTTAATTGGTACCGATGTTGTCAACGACGAAAGCATCGATAGTGATCGATATCTTATCTCTAAAAATGTTATTAGTTGTTCAAAAGACGGAGGATCATCACTAACGAGCGATAACTCCCACTGCTTACGCGCTTCGAATACCACATAATGTAGGCTAGGTTAGGTTGAAGTGGTTGTCCATTGTGGGATACACTCAGGCTCATAGCCCAGTGTGATGCCGCATGGGGAACTTGTCCTTATATCTCATAAAACTAGTGTGTACTTTTGAAAAATTTTATAAAATCCTTAATTCCGACAGAGCTGCGATTTTCCAATTCATTTAATGATTGTCTACTCAAATTGGCGAGTCTACGTCTGCATAGAGCAGGACAGTGACACAGAAGGTGCGGGTTGGTCTCGTCCTCTTCCTCCTCTAGACAACTTCTGCAGAAGTCATACGTTTGCACCCCCATTCTCTGGGCGTGCCTACTGATTAGGCAATGCCCTGTTATAACTGAAATCAATGTGTTAAGACTGTGCTTATCTCTTCTCAGTATAAGATCCTTGGGTTTAGCATTGAGAGTCTGCCACTGCTGTCGGGCGATTTTGCAAGTGGCTTCATTCGCCATCTTTCATTCGCTGCTCTTACAATTTCTTCAAAGATAAAGTGAAAATGTAGATATCATCTCCAGGTATCGCATCACATTGTACCAGTGTCACGGCTTTCATCATGTACCAACCAATCATCCCAAAACTCAATCGGACGACCCAATGCTTTAAATTCGCGAATATCCTTTTGGAATTACGCCATTGATTGCGTCAGCATTGTCAAGCGTAGCCCTTTTAACATCGGCCAACGCACGAAGATGAGCTTCTACAATTACAGGAATAACCTTATACCGCCAAGTTAATAGACCCCAATCTTCAACGTAATTTGCGTTACATATTTTAAAACCACTGATAATTTTCAACGCGTCACCCTTCAAGCAGCTTCGGAGGTAGTGAAACTTTCACTTTTGCTCGTCCGATAAAGCAAATTTACTGTCGACTAACGAGGAAACCGCGTCGAAAAAACCGATCCATTCTGTAGAGTCACCCGAGAATGTGAGTAACTCCTGTTCACTCAATAACTGGAGGTAACTCGCCATATTTTCTGCATCCATACTTTTTGCCATATACCGTTTAATGGCATTGAGAGCGGAATCGCGCGTTTTCACGGAATTCGACATTTTTTTTAATACGAGTATTGATGTACCAGTGATGTCCTCTGCTCAAAGGCGATGTTGCGATGTCAATTGCAGAAACGGCTGCACAACGTACACACCAACGTATGCACCAATTAGACATTATATAAGTATAGAGACTTTATTTAAATTTGTGGTCGCACACTTTTAGCACAAGAATGCAATTTTCTTGAGTAATTAGAGGCGCCGATTGCTATGCGTATGTATGTACGTCCATTCTGTCAAAAAAATATCGGAAATTGTTCATTTAAAAAGCACGCGTTACACATACATATGTATAAATCTTTCTTGCTGGAATTTTGATACAACTGTCCTCTATAGTGCCGCAGAGTTTGAGCGTGATCTGTCAATTAGCTTGTTTTTGGCATTTAATTATATCAGTCAACCGCAGGTGTGCTCTGCGTTTTTCACTATGGATAAAAATATCGAACGAAGAATTTGTCTTAAACTTTGTGTTTTGAACGTGATTCCGTGTGCCGAACATTGAAAATGTTGCAGAAAGCCTATGGCGAGTGTGCTTTATCAAAAACACGTGTCTACGAGTGGTATAAGGCGTTAGCAGAGGGCTGAGAAGTCGTGGAAGATTTGCACCGATCTGGTCGCCCATCAATGTCTTCGACGGATGAAAACGTCGACAAAGTCATGGAAATGGTGCTGGAAAACCATCAAACCATTCCAAGAATTTCTTTCAAAAAATCATCGGAAGAAGGTGTCTGAAGACATGCTTGAGCAAGTGAATTCGGGCCCAACGTTTATCCAGCCCATCATAACAAGTGTTGAGACGTGGGTATATGAGTTTGACATGTAAACCAGTCAACAGGAGGCTGAATGGCGCTATCCACATGAGCCGAAACCCAAAAAACCACGTCAAAGTCGGTCAAAAGTAAAAGTCATGGTACTTGTTTTCTTTGATTATCCTGGTGTTGTGCACTCGGAATTCGTTCCAAATGGTTTTACGATAAATAAAGAATATTATTTGGAAGTTATGCGACGTTTGAGAGAGAGTGTTTCGTATTCGGAATTCGTTGAAGGAGCTGAAGAAGATCTCTTCAAACGCCTTCAAAAGGTGCTTTGATGACTGAACTAATCGTTGGCATATCTGTGTTGTTTCGAATGGAGCCTATTTTGAATGTGACAAAATAAATTGATGTTTAAACATGTCTTTTTTGATAGAATGCATGTGTGTACACAAGTGAATGCGTATATGCAATAGGCAAGCGGAGTGACATTATCCGGCTCGAAGGACCAATTATGATGTGTCAATAAATGTTGCGGAGAAAATCCAAATCCTAAACCTCTTAAAGGTTTTGTATATGTTGCGGGGTTAGGTTAGGTTTGGTTGTAGTGGTTGCCCCGAGAGTGGACCTACTTGGTGAAAAGAAGTAAGAACCAAGATGCTTAAATCTTAGTTCCACGAGAGCGGGGCAGCTAAGGAGCAGTTGCTGAGATGATTCCAGCTTATCCTTCATACAGCTGATGCAAAAAGGATTCGAAGTAATTCCGAGTCTCACGGCATGTATACCTCGGTGGATAGTGCCCCGTGAGGATGTCCACAAAATTTGAGAGCTGAGATTTTGTCATCCTCAAAATATCCCTCGAACGCCTCCGATCCAAACGTGGCCAGAAGGAATTCGCGACCTTACACGTTCGTGTACTTGCCCAGTGCTCGCTGAGTTGATGCAAAGCTCATCCTTCCATTCACACTGCAGTGATCCGGTAGCCTGAATTTGAGTTTGATGGGAGCTCTTTGTAGAATACTCCTCCCCCAACCCTACCCTCCAACTTCGAGCCATCCGTGAACAGGTAAACCAGAAAGGAATCTCGAAGAGCAAGGAATGCGGGACACGTAGGGAGCATGGCTCAAGGGACACCGTAGAGCAACTCTTTTATGGATGTCGTGCGTTATTCAAAACACGCTCAAAATATTTGGAGGAACCACAGTTTGATGGATTAGAAGACATCTCAACAATGGGTTGGAAATGCCTCATTAAATTCGCTACAGAAACAGGCTCCATGCGGGTGGACTATCTCAGAATACTTAACTAGTGAAATCCGTGGCATACTAAGAGTTTGAAAAAAGTTAAGAATCTAAAAAGCAAATACTATAAAATGCTTAAATCTACAAATGACCAGATCTTTCATGGAAAATGTCGTAATTCACGTGAAATTCACGCAGCTTAATGAAAATTCAGTACAGCTTCACTGAAGGTATCTTTCAATCCCTTCAAGAATTTGAGGTTGTAGGCGGTTATTTTTGATATTAAATTTTCATTCAACAATTATATTAATTTGGCGTTTCAAAGGCATACGCTATGCTTGGTTTTGTAATAGCACTGAATTTACCGATCCGTACGTTCATTGGGTTTCTCGGATCCTATGCCTTCGTATATTGCACGTTTAGCGCTGCTGATTTTGAAATCGCTCGACAAAAGAAGGTCAATATTATCTTTAACTTTTATTTTTTGCATTATAAAGGAGCTTATGACTGTCTGTCGCTTTTTGAAAGAATACATTTTAATGTTCGTTGCCTTTCTATGCAGATCGAATTATGCACGTAATGCCCCTATTGGAAGGGCTATTTGCGAATTTAACCAAATATCAACATCTATCGATCTTGATTTTTCTTTACATAAAACAATTTTTACTGATATTCTGAGTACGATACCCTCATTTAAGAATAATTGTTAATTAGTCTGTAAGAAATTATTGTTTCATAGACTGAATGTGCAAATAAATAAACTCCATCTGGTATCGCTATGGACCGAACTGGTCTATGCGTGACTGCAAGTCAACCAGATCAACCTAACCTAATCTTTTTGGTATATAGAATTTCCTTGTTTGCTTAAAAAATGGTAGAACAAATACTAAAATTAATTGAGGATGTTGGGCTCATGAAATACTCTGAATCCATGAAAGGGGTAGAATAGATTTCTCAAGTCGCAGTGCTAAGTCATAATAATGATAATGTTACAAATTCCATTACATTATTATTATTATTATTATTAGAAGGCCGTTACGCACTGCGACCAGAGCTGATCTATTGTGAAAGACCTATTTTTGTAACCCTAGAGTTTTAGGCTTTTTAAAAATTATAGCACAATTTTGGGCTCGTTGTTCCAAAGATTGCATGGAGATACTACGATACCACCAAGGTGGTGAAGTCTTTATCTGCCCAGCGCAGGACATTCACAAAGCACATGTTCTGAGCTTCCTATGTCCAATTCGCAAAAGCGGCAGACATTGGTCTCAGATAGACCAATATTATTTAGATGATACCTCATACTACTGTGACCTGTAAGATATCCTGTTAAAAGACGCAGATCTACTCTGCTTAGTGAGAGAAGCTTGTCAGACATTCCTTTGTTGGGACTTAGGAATAGTTTGGCTTGACGCTGACCGGCACAGTTTAGCCAGTGTGCGGCAAGTTTTCTTTCTTCTCATTTCCTAAGGAATTCATTAATATGGCCTTTTGTGAGTCCACAGAAAGGCTCAGGACCAGTAAGTTGCATATTTGCTCCTTGTTTTGCAAGGTCATCAGACATTTCATTCCCTCATGTCTTTCATGCCCCGGAATCCAGCCTAGTGTTACTATGTTGAAGTTCCCTAACGTGTTGAGAAGGTTTAGGCAATCATTTACCAATTTAGAGGTGATAGTTGTTGATAGAAGGGCTTTTAGAGCCGCTTGGCTATCTGAAAGTATGTAGATGTGAGTACCTTTCATTTTCCTGTTAAGGCATTCTCTCACACATATTTCGATGGCATGTATTTCTGCCTGGAATATTGTTGGGTAGAATCCCATCGGAATCGATTTTTTGAATTTAGGCCCATTGATTCCTATCCCTGCTCTACCATTTCCCAATTTGGACCCATCAGTAAACCATCGCTGGGAGCCAGGTTTGAAAGCGATAGAGTTAGTTCTCCAGTCTGTGCGTTCATTAATTATAACTTGGAAGTTTCTGAAGAGTATTGGTTTGGGTGATAGTATATCATCCCTAGGAAGAATGGGACTATGTAGGAAGTCTTCCAAGATCGTTAAATGTCCTTTCATATCCCCACTTTTAAGTTCAGATATACCTTTTAATCTTAAGGTACTTGACCACCTTATAAGTTTCAAAAAATTAAATTTTTTTTTTTTACATTTTTTCAATCCTTATACTTTTAAAAATCATCACCTGAAACTGTTTTTTTAAATTCGAATTCTAACAAAGTGAAATCAGTGAAAATGTGCAGGCGCATCCTGCACTCATTACTTGCTGACTCAGCGGAAAGAAAATAGCAAGTTTTAACTTTAAACGCGTTTTTCCAGAAATTACTTTTTTTCGAATGGCGGACACTTTATCTCCGAAACTGCTTAGCCGATTTTAATGATTTTGGTCTTGTTTTATTTGTTAAGATGTTTTGTATGCCAATTTACCACATTTTGCAAAAAAAAGTTAATAAAGTATTGCTTTTTAAGCATAACATTGTGAAAAACAGGGGTGTTTTCTTAACTTTTTTTCAAACATCCGCCATTTTTTTAATATATTATTTTTTTTTTTTGTCAGTTTGTGGTAAATTCTCACGCAAGGAACCTTCCTTTTGAAAATTTTGTTTCTCTCTTTTGTTTTAGAATTACCATTTCTAAGATTAACTGTCCGCCGCAAGACATGATTTTCTTCAGGCCTCGACTTTGGCGCCTCCTGGATATATGTTAAAAAAAGAAATTTTAATAAATCAATTTTTTTTTGTATTATATAAGCTCTAAATAAAAATTAAAAAAAAAATTTATTTTAATATATTATACAGAACATGAAAAAAAAATTATTGAATATGTTGTACTTTTTAGCTTTCCAAGGTGGTCAAGTACCTTAAGGGAATCGAGCGAGCTTCCCATTCAATTAAGATTGGAAGCAGTGGTATGTTCAGGAGCACACCCAATGCATCCGTGGGACATGTTTTCATAGCCCCTGTAATACCAACACATATCAGGCGATGCAGTTTGTTTAATTCGTTTACTGCTTTTCTTTGCTTGACCTTGGGCCACCATGCTAAGGATGCATAAGTGACTATGGGTTTCACAACTGTGGTGAATGCCCAGAAGGTCATTCCAGGGTTTAGTCCCCATGTCTTACCAAAAAGCCTTGTGCAGGCAAAGAATGCCCTTGTGGCTTTTGAAGTAACTCTCTAAATATGGGAATTCCACGTAAGCGTTTTGTCAAGACTGACGCCAAGATAGTTCGCTTCTGTCGAGAGTTGAAGTGTTGTTCCATTAAGGGTCGGACATTTGAGATTTATGATCCTTCTCCTAGGAAACACACAGTGTTGTTTTGGATGGGTTAATGGAGAGCCCTTTTTCCGTGCACCATTTGTTTATTATTGTAAGGGCTTGCTGCATGCGATCCGAAATGGTTTCCTCATGCCAGTCTAATACATAAACTACTAGGTCGTCAGCGTAGCCCTGAGTGTGAAATCCTAGGTTATTCAGATTGTGGAGAAGTTCATCTATGACTAGAGTCCACAAAAGAGGAGAAAGTACGGAACCTTGAGGGCAACCTCTTGTGGCTTTAATAGATTTGATTGTTCCTCCTAGTTCGGTGTTTATCGTCCTAAATTTCAGCATGAATATTATCCATCTAGTGATGGGTTCAGGTACCTCCTTTAGATATAGGGCATTATAGATTGCCTCATAGGAAGTGTCATCAAAAACCCCTGATATGTCAACAAATGCACATAGAGCTATCTGTTTGGACTCAATAGCCTTTTCAATAACTGTTACCAGGCTGTGTATTGCAGTCTCAGTGGATTTTCCCTGTTGATAGGCAAATTGAAGTCGATTGTTCTCCCTTATATACTGATCAACTATCTTTTCCATTGTTTTGAGGAAAAATGAGCTGAGACTAATTGGTCTGTATGATTTAGGCAATTGTTCGGGTTTTTTCCCTACCTTTGGAATAAATACGACCTTAACCTCAGCCCATTTTGTAGGCAAATATCCTAGCAGTAAGCTTGCTTTGTATAGTCTGGTCAAATTAGGGATAATATGGTGTGCACCCTGCTGTAAAAGACAGGGGAATATCCCATCAGGACCAGGAGATTTGTATGGGCTGAATGTTGATATCGCCCATTGTACCCGCTTTTCATGGAATAGCTTGTTTGCTAGTTTTAAGTTCTCAGCACTCGCAGATGTAGTAGTTTCTGCCGGCACGAGATCTCGTCTAGCACAAGTGATCCAGGGAAGTGAGTGTCCAGCAGAAGTTGACGGGTTTCCTCAGGATTCCTTGTGTAGCTTCCATTTGGCTTTTTCAAGGTACTAATGCCGTTTGAGTGATCTTTTAGTATTACAGTAGGTTCTGTTTTTATGCGGTAGATACGTTCCGCAAGAAACAGCATAAAAAAAGCTACTAGTTCTATAGTATAAACGATACGATAGTAAAAAGATACGTTTCAAATGCTAAAACCGCATTAATCTGAAATAATCGCATAAAAAAGGGCACTAGTCCCATATTATTACTATAGATACGTTCCATAGACCGCATGAATCTGAAATAATTAAATAAAATCGGATAAACAAAATATTGTAATATATCTTTGAAAATTATATCTTTATATATCTTCCATACTTGTAGGGTTAGCATTTCTGATGTAATCTGTGATGAGTTTTTGCTTAGCTGGTTTAGAATCTTGTTTATATGTACAATTCCCGATAGGTCGACATGCATTTTGTAATTTAAAAAAAAACCGCACTATTTCAAAACCGCATAAAAAAAAGCCGCATAAAAACAGAACCTACTGTACATTGTAATATAAGAAGCTTTTAACGAAAAATATGAATTGAAAATCGGATTTGCTGACGACTGAGCTTTAACCTTTAGGTAAACAGCTTTACTTTTTAGGTAAACAACTCACTGAGGTCAATTTCACCCCAATTCATAAACTTTTTCCACAAACAGAGTTAAAGATTATTTTTTAACTTTTTTGTACGTGTTTAGATAAAATAAGAGGAAAAGATAAAATGAATTGTTTAATTTAATAAAATGCATAACATTTTATTCACAGAAAGAAACATTTTATCAGAAATAGACGGAAATAGAAATGTATCGGAAAATTATCTTGGATTAGAGAAAACTGTATAAACTAAAAATAAAGTATGTAGTAAGAACACGCGAAAACAACAAATTCATAAAATTAGTTAGTTGCATTATATGGTTGTTGTAGTAGTATGAAAAATAAAATTAAAAAATTAATAAATATATTACATAAATAGTGAAAACTCATCAAAATGTGGTGGAGGCGAGACCGGGGATGGTTGGATATAGGGGCAGGTAGACTAAGTAACAATAACTCGTCATAATCATGTGATTTTCATCAACCAATCATGAATATCGATGCCTCCCCATGGCCCGCGAACTTGTGCGAAATGAGCCGCGGCAGTCGCAAGGCGTTCGTGAGTGAGATCACATGTTGTGTTTTTTTTCTCGGTAAGTAATTTTTTTAGCACGTACTTTTTTTGTTATTGTGCCTATGTATCTGTTAGAAACAATTTTGTTCTTATGCCAAATAAAAACATAATAGTTCTAATATATATGGCTCAAAATCACCAAGGTTGCGAATTTCAAACTCGGTTTTATGACAAAAAAAAATTGCAAGCTATAATGATGACTATTAGTTTATACTGTTGCTTAATTTGTATATTTTTAAACCTTTACAGGGCAGCGCACAGAATTCTTTATTTTTTTAGTAATATTGCTTAGTAGTAAATATCTTGCAGAAAACCACCAATTCAAGCGCATAATTTGAGCTTTGTTTAAAAACATGGGTATGTATCTATATATATAATATTGAATACCTCCATTTTTGCGTATTTTATTGAAATATTGTATGTTCCCGAAAATGATCAACCGTTCCCGGAATGACAAAAATGTTCTCGAAATGATGACATTGATATAATTAGGTAGAAATAAGGAAATCTTTAAATTATAAACAACGGTTTAAATAACTAAGTTATTTATTTATTTATTTTTTTTACAAAACTTATTATTTTTCAAAAACATCAATATCATTATCAAAATAATAATATTTTTAACTTTTTTCTTTTTTTAGCGTCGGTATTGGAACAATACTGATTATTTGCTCAAAATCAATATATGATATATCCTTAGATTCCAGCTTAAATTTTCTAATATTGTTACGCACAGACCTCAAAAAGGTTACTAAGATTTCTTCATCATCGTCATCGACACATGTCTGGCACGTAGCAACACATCTGAAGCAAATATTGGGCTTCTTTAACAAGCAAGAATGTCCCAGGGGATACGAGATTTGGATGTATATTTTCTTTGCCATAAGATGTATTTGCTTCAACATCAATCTGTTTAACTTTAATCTGCTGACGACGACATATTGTCTCTAAATCTTCATTGTCCGAGGAAGATGACCAGTATACAGATTTATAAATGCTTACTCTATTTTTAAATCTCAAATCGTTATCTGTGATCATGGGCTCTTCGTCAACAGGAGATTCAATTGCAGGCATAAAAACTTCCTCAGGTTCAATTGCACTCATACTACAAAGGCTAGAAAGCTTCGATAGTTTTGGCTCTTTATGAAAATGTTCGTATCGATATAATTGTATTAAAACGTCTAGTCCTTTTTGCCAGTACACTTTTGCTATGTCCATTATACCTGGAATAGCATCCAGAGATTTTGAAACGCGGTTTTTATTCTCTCTCCTTAGCCCGTTTAATTTCTTTCTGCTCTTCAGTTATCTTATCCAAAAACTTTCTTCTTCTAGCATTCGCCTTTTATCTTTGGCGCAAATAAGCTGCACTATCCTTTTTAAGCCTTTTTGGGATTTTTTTTTATTTTTTTCTTTATCAGGAGTTTCCATTATGCTGTTATTATAAAGAAACAAAATTTTAAAATAAATTTATTAAAAAATTGAAAATTATTCGCCCCTAGAAATAATAATCATCATTCCGAGAACGCAACAGTCATTTCGGGATCGTGTCATCATGTCCGGGAACGTTTCCGAAATGACCGTTCACGAAATGACGATTTAAAATAAGCGCGCGCTTTGATTAGACGGCGGCCATCTTAAATGCGATCTGGGTTTGCCAATAGGAAAATATGTGAGTTTACTTTGTTATTTCGTGTCTAAAAAAGAATTTCATCAATAATTAAATGTAATAATTTCGTTCACGAATTGACGGACTATCCCTTTCCGACCTATGGCAAATCTAGCCAACCAATTGGTATGCATTTTTGGTCCCTATCACTTTGGTCAGTGTAGAAAATAGCTAAAAAGTTTATTTCGCCGAATCTTCTGTGTATCCTTTATTTCCAGGATACGCACAATTGTTGCGTTTCGGCCTGAATACAAATAAAAATCTATAAATAAATATAAATGCACGTTGCTAGAAATGTTAATTAATTTTATTTTTATTAGGCACTTTTATTATTTTTCTGTATGATATTTCGCAAAACAATTTTGTCTTTTATTTAAACACAAATGAACTGTACAAAATAAACGTGTGCGGGATTTACAACCAACACGCCTGCAACATCTTGCTAATGACAAATCATGCTCCTCTGGTATATGATTGTACCTATCAAGCCTCTTATCAATGCATTACTGTTCAGATGGTCGATATTTTTTAGATACACTTGGAGTTTCTTCTTCTTCGGTATCTGAGATATACTCTTCACGTGGCCTTTTCGCAACAGCTATAAGTTGCTCAGCTAATGCTAATCTAAAACTTAGTAAGTCATGAGAATCCCATCGAGATTTCGAATTTATTTTGCAAGGTTCTCTGTACTGTAGTCAAGAGTTGCCGCATACAAGATCAATTTTATTTTATGAAAACTTTCAACGTCCACTTACGAGTTTTGAAGAACGAACGGTATGCCTACATTAATTGATCACATATATCTACCCCTCCCATAGACTTGTTGTATTCTCGCACTATCCTTGGAGCCGGTACTTCAGCATACCTCTTTTCTTTTTTTTCCCAGCGTTTTACATTGGAAACGGGCCCGCAACCATAAGCTGATGATGCCAAGATTACCGCTTTGGAATCCTTCCACTGGACCACGACAATATTATCCTCGCTATGACAAAATTCTTCCCTATCACCCCTTTTCATTTGCCTTTCGTTGGTAAGGTGGATGTTTTTTATTCTGTTCCTCATTATAGTCCCTGTGGCATAAATACCACGGTTTAGTAAAGTCTGAAGGAGTGGTATTGTCGTAAAGTATCGGTCAAAAAACACTTTTGAACCTTCTGGAAGTGTTTCAACCAAACGTAAAACGAAGGCTGGACTTACGCCTAAGTTCGTATTGGAAAGTGGTGTCGTCTTTCCTTGGTAGATTTCAAAATCGAGTACCAGCCCTTCAGATGTCGTTAATACTTCGTTCTTTAGTCCCACTCCTCTAGGTTTGTTAGGAAGGCTTTGTCTCACGGGGCAACGACCAGTAAATGGGATCATTTGCTCATCTATGGAATAATTATCTCTTGGCTTTCTAGGAATGCTCCGACATGCCGATCTTACAGCTTCAATTAATGGATTAATCCTCCAAAAAACATTTGATTGTTTCCCTGCTTCTGTCACTTCATTTTCGTCCATAACATGGAGGCACACTCGCAAAAGAAAAAAGCGATCACGGGACATTGTAAAATATTTATAAAACTAGTATTTAGGGGACTCCACATCTATGTTAACTTCCACAGAAATGGAAGCACTCTCTTCCAGATTTATTTGAAATGGTCTTTTCCTGAAAATTTCGCGGCGATTGCTGTTTTCATTTGGTGGTTCCTCAGTACCTTCGCCATTCCCTTCGTCACTGTCATCACTTTCATCATTTGCAGATTCACTGTGCGCGCCAGGTAACTCCCAAGTAGCATCTCGAAGATCATCATCGCTACTAAAGTCCTCCAAATCCGATTCTAATAGAGTACCCAATATTTCGTCTTCAGTCAATTGCTCTGATTGAAAAAAAAAAACAAATATTTCGTTAAACAAGTCCTAACACGCACAAAACACTTAATTTCACTTTTTAATTAAAACTTCTTTTGTTATTATTATGATAACACATTTTTTAAATACAAATTTCTCGGTTTACACAATTTAAATAATTTTTCTAACTTACTCTTTCGATTCATTTTTGAAATGATTGAAATGCAACGTCAAAATAGCGAAATTCGCGAAAAATAACGGACACCAATAACTGTTCGTTGTGTTTTTATTAACCCTAGAGAGATAACCTTATTGGAAGTTACGGAGAAGATAACCATACGCCTGTGGGACGTATCATAGTTTTTCTTTATGGTGACATTATTTTTGGAAAAATTTTTTACCTTTTTTTACTGTCGTTGGTTCTTTATATATTTCCTTATTTTTTAAATGCATTTTTGGAGAAACTTTTTTTTATTATGTAAGAAAAAATCACATTTTCAGTATTCTTATAAAATAAACAAAAAAAAAATAAGTATTTTGTAAAAGGAACTGCCGTTTTCTTTAAAACTAAAATGAACACATTTCTTTCGCTTTTTAAGCTTATTTAGATATAACATTTATGATAAATTAAAAAAAAATATAAAGTATGGTCAAATCAGGTACAAGTTTTGCACACTTCATTTTTATGTTCCCCGCATATTGGGTTAGTACATTTTACACACACCATTTTAGACATACGCCTTATTTTTGAGGGGCAATAGGAACAGTATCTTTTTTTCTTTGGTTCAGGTTCTTCTCTGCCTCCCTTCTTGTCTCTTTCAACCTGTTGAGGCAATGCATTTTTTATATTTCGCTTCAAAGCGTTACTCAAACTATGGGCCTCCAAGCGCCTTTCCATCCATGGCGATGTCAACGAACTGGATAAAGTTTTCATAAAATTTCTTCGACCAGACGGTTTTTGGTTTCGAGACTGCAGGTTGTGGCAATAAATAACGTATGAATTTACAAAAGCTATGTTGAGCAGTCCGTAAAATATTGCCATAGGCCAACGATTAGTTTTCCTTGAGCACGACATTATTGAACACATTTGGTCAAACGTGTCGACACCTCCTTTTGTTTGGTTATAATACAAAATCATGTCTGGCTTACCACTACTTTCATC
Source organism: Anastrepha ludens (assembly GCF_028408465.1). Taxonomy (NCBI): domain Eukaryota; kingdom Metazoa; phylum Arthropoda; class Insecta; order Diptera; family Tephritidae; genus Anastrepha; species Anastrepha ludens. Next base: position 107,824,779 of record NC_071499.1, read on the forward strand.
GATACTGCCTTTTTCGTTGCAGGATGAGAGCATGAATACCATTTTAGAAGGCTTTGGTTTATAGGACAAAAGCGTTAAAGGTCCATCATAACAAAATCTGGCACTTCCAACCTCTCGCGATCGTGAATTTTTCATTAATTCCGGAATTTCACGTTATTATTAGTTCCCACCAAAGTCGATTTGTACGGCTCTTTTAATAAGTTCTTTGCCAGTGGAACTGACGTAAACCAGTTGTCACAAGTAATATTGCGAAAAGTCCCATGTATTGGTTTGGATAATTCCTTCACGTAATATTCCCCCAAAGGGACGTTGTTAGTATTAGTCGATTTGCCTAGGTATGGAATGGCATTGAACATATATTTTGTGGCACTGTCGCAAATCATTACAATTTTGATCCCATATTTATTTGGTTTATTGGGAATGTACATCTTAAATGGACATCGGCCACGAAAACCCAGCAACTGTTCGTCAATTGTGGTATGCGACCCCGGTGTGTAACTGGTTTGGCATTGTTCAATGAACATATCCCACACTTTTCTGACAGGCAAAAACCGGTCATTAGATTGAAGAGAAGGTCGCAATGCTTTGTCATCCATTCGCAGGCATCGAATCAAAAATTTAAACCTATCGCGACTCATAGCTGAAGTATATAGCGTTCCACTGTAGGTATTATCAAATATTTCATCGGTTGTCAGATGGGTATCTTTTAACGCAGCTGTCAAAACGAGAATTCCAATCAGAGCGCGGAGTTCGTGTTCACTTGTATCCCTATAAGTTGCTGTCGTCATTCCATCTTTACGTTTCAGGGATATTTCCACATTTGTCCATTTTACAATTTCCAGAATAATATCGTCGGTAAAAAATGCATTGAAGCAGGAAAGGGGCTCAAACAATGATTTACATTGTCTAGTAGGACCTCTTGCCGTTCGAACAATGTTGGATAAAGAAACTCTGCCAACGTTTTTACCTTTCGACGTTGTCCACCAGTACTTACTTTTGCTTCTAATAGTAGGTTCAGAAAACGTAAGAATACGGCTATCTGAAGAAGAAACACAATTGGAAGATCCTGTAACTTGGTCCTCCAATAAAGCTGTGTTGATATCACGACCTTCACTGGCGATTTCCTCATCTTCGACATCGCTCTGAACATCATCTTCAAATAATTCATTTTCTGTTTCACTGTTATCAGATGATTCCGGAGCGTCCGATAAACCTTGCAAATACGTACTTATTTCAGTGTCATTTAAGCATCCATTTCGGGCCATTGTTCTTGGTTTAACTGATGAAAAAACGAAATCACAATCAAAACAAATTTATTCAAATTGAGTGTAAAAGTCACACAAAAGCTAACCATACGTCTCCGAGACGTATGCGATCGCCAAAACTCAAAAAGTATCGAACTTACCACAACAAAATAACCACCACCGGCAAGCTACTGTAAACGACTGAGAAAAATAAAAACAGCAACGTGGTACTAAAACATTCGAGAGAGGGAGAGCGAAAAATTAAAAGGGCATACGTCTCTCAGACGTAGGTTATCTTTCTAGGGTTAAGAAAATAGCTCGTACAATTGTGTACATCAGGTTAAATTGCACTAGCGCAGATATTTTCGGAAATATTAGGATTTAAACTTACACGCACAATTGTGCGTACACGGTCGGAAAGGGCTATTGATGTACGCTCCACGAATAATGAATTGAAAGGTACTTACCATTTAGATTTATTTCATTTGACGATAAATACTCTGACAGCCCGCTTTGTTATTGTTTTCTTCCTCGACTGACGTTAGACACCGAATGGCTGCATTCACTTAAAATTATTTTTGATCTATTATCGATACGTTCACTGAAATGACTTGTGCGGTATCAGACAAACTATATTGGATATTTTTATATTTAAAAATAAATAATCTTTTAGTATCCTTTCTAAAACTAAATTTTGTATAAAAAATACGATGTATTAAGTAATGAAATGGGTAACTTACCTTACATTTTTATATTAAATTTTGGACTTGTTGCTGAAGATTGCACATTAGGACGCGTTCCCGAAATGATTATTTATGCATGTATATTGATTTTATTTAAAATTTGCTTTATTAATTAGTTATATTGTTTGATGTACACACAAAACAGGTTAGTTGAAGTAATTTATTAATTTTTTTTTCTCAAATAAGTCAAGATTTAAGACATTAAATTGCTAGCAAAGCCAATTCTGGACCTTGGTGATTTTGAGCCATATAACGCAGTATTGCTCCTATGTTAGTGCGAGAGTTTGCATATTATGAGCAATTAAAATGCAGAATGGCGTCAGGGGCTGGTTGACAAATTTTGTTCGGGGCAGGTTGACTAATTAGTCAACCAACCCCAGTCGCTCCTACTTTCATGATCATCTCTCATGGAATTGCTCTATAGTCTTCTGTCACATTCTAATTTACTGTTGTATTTTTACAGACAATGAGGACTTACAAAAGAAAATCTGAAAGGGGTAATTCTCCAAAAGATATCATAGAAAGAGCTTGCCACGCGATTATGTAAGAACAGTGATTCTGATTTAGAAGACTGATATGAGGGACTGAACTTAAATAGGTTTTTACTATAAGCAGATATTATGAGACTTGTTTACTCAAAGATAAGTTTTGATTTAGAAAATACTTTTTCTGTTTTGATAAAAGATTAAAATTGTTTATGATAGTCTATATTACAAGAATGTTAATATTTTTTAAGGTTAGATTAGGTTTGTTGAATAATATTAATATAAGGGCAATGTGATTTTTGATTGGCAATTTATTACAATAATTAAAATTACAATTAAAGTTAAAAAGAAAGTACAAAGAATTAATCATACTTATGGTTATTTTAAAGTTCTTTGTTAAGATTTAAAGTGAGAGAATTAAAGATTGTTTGTTAGATTTATCAAAGTTCTTTGTGACCTGAAAAAGGATATTGAATTTAAGTTTGTTCATTTTAATTAAAAAGTTTCTATCACTTAGTAAATTTTTGTGTTTTATTTTATACCAATCCTCTTAATTTATACTAATTACTGCCTAAGTCAACCTACCCCGTGCTTATATTCAACCTGCCCCGGACATGGGATAGGTTATCCAAGCGTCAGGGGTTTATAAAATCAGCAAAATAAGTATTATAATAGTGAATATATAGGTCATATTATAGTATTATGGGTACCTGAATAGTTCTTTTATCGGTAGCAATTGTTGTTTTTGTTATATTAAATTAAACTTCAGAGATATATGAGCTCAAGTCAAAAGTTAGTCAACCATCCCCGGTCTCCCCTATACTTTCGTTTGACGCTGACTGTGTGCACGAACATATATGTACATATATGTATATTTAGCTTAATTCTGTCTAAGGTGAACTTTTATCTCTTTTAATTCTATTTATAAAAATAGTGGTTTTCTTTAATGGCAATGTGGTCCAGAAGTCGGCCTCTAAATGAAAGCGAGGTGGAAATTTGTTTATTTGATCATGATCTTTTGCCATTTTTCTTCTAGAGACATTATTCCATCAGTGTAAAACTTTTGTGGTTTCTCGGCGAAAAATTGCGATAAGTATTTTTCACAGGCTGCTCTTGAAGCCAACTTTACTCCATTAAGGGAGTTGTGCATTGACCGAAACAAATGGTAGTCCGATGGTGCAAGATCAGGGCTGTATGGTGGATGCATCAAAACTTCCCAGCCAAGCTCTCCCAGTTTTTGCCGAGTCATCAAAGATGTGAGTGGCCTAGCGTTGTCCTGATGGAAGACGACGCCCTTTCTGCTGATCAATTCTGGCCGTTTTTCTTTTCGATTGCTTGCTTCAATCTCATCAGTTGTTGACAGTAAAGTGTAGAATCAATCGTTCGAGCAGGCAGCAGCAGCTCATAGTGGATGATTCCTTTCCAATCCCACCAAACACACAGCATAACCTTTCGAGGCGTCAATCCTGGCTTTGCGATCATTTGTTGAGCTTCACCACCCTTGCACCATGATCTTTTTCGCACAGTATTGTCGTATTTGATCCACTTTTCGTCTCCTGTTACCATTCGCTTCAGAAATGATTCGATTTCATTTCGTTTCAGCAAAGAATCGCAGATGTTAATTCGGTCGATTAAATTTTTCACAGACAATTCATGTGGTACCCACACATCGAGCTTCTTTTTGTAACCAACCTTTTTTAAATGGTTCAAAACCGTTTGATGATAAATGTTTAGTGCCTTGGCGATATCATGGCAACTTATGTGACGGTCCTGGTTAATCTTTTCCATAATTTCAACGACAGGTCGACCGGAGCGAGGTGCATCTTTCACATCGAAATTTCCAGAACGGAAGCGAGCGAACCATTGTTGTGCTACACGAACTGATACAGCATCGTCTCCGTAAACTTCATACATTTCATTGGTGGCTTGCGTGGCATTCTTCCCTTTTTTATACAAAAATTTCAAAATATAGCGAATTTCTTCATTATTTTCACTCATTTTTGAACAGCTATAACTTTTTTTCAACTTCTCGGAATTTAATTTTTTTTTTGGTTAAATGAAGCTTAAAATGTCACCTTTCTAACACCATATGATATGACACAATGAGATTGGTAGCACTGGAGATAGATGACTCCAACGACATCTATTGACAAAATACGAAAAGACTTTTTCGACTACCCAATAAATCAACCACATCTGTAAATTTTTCGAACGTGATTGGTCCGGAATGATGATATAATCGTGTTAGTACTATATTTCAAAAGTTTTGTGGTCTTCCCCGTGAGGGCAATCAATTTAGTAATTTAAAATCCTCATTCTCACTAAATGAAGTTTTATAGGATTTTGTAATGTCAAAATCTTATCTTCTTGCATACTTTTTCTGTCTAATTCAGCGTTCTTTAAGTATACATCTTTGAAGAAAGTGGACTTACACCATTTTCAAGCTAATTATATTTGTAACTTCACTAACTACGAAATTTTATAATGATAAAAATAATGAACATTTTAACAGATTTTTTGCAAAAAGTTTATAAATAAAAAGTTGATTGTAAATTGTATTAATTTTTATCATTAACTAATTTTATGTCAAAATGGACTTACACCACTTTCAAAGAAAACGCCTCATATGGTGTACACTTTCTTTTGACATTGACTGTATGGGCAAAAAAGGTGCGCGAACTATACAGGGGGGTAAATTTCACCCAATAACATTTCTAGATCTGCATAAATTCGGGGCGCACCAACTACTGGGGTCTTACTGCATGAATTCGAAAAGTAAAATCGGCGTTGCTAAAATATAGCTAACGGTATGTTTTCAGACGTTAGAAATAAACAAACTACAACCTATTAAATGTTTTATGTGTTGACTCCCACCCAGTGTGTCTTCCGAAGGTTAACCCTAGAAAACTAAACCCCGCCTCTGAGGCGCAAAGATTGTCATTTTTACGTATTTCATTATGATTGAATGCAAGTGGCAGCACGAGCTTTCAAACCATTATAGTAGTCTCTTGTGTGAGTTTGTGGGCGAACGTTCATTGCGCAAAGTTTTTTTGTTACGGAGATATATTATATTTATTCTTGTTGCCTGAGAGGTGAGGTTTAGTGTTAAAGGTATTTTTCTGACTACATATTATTTGTAAATATTTCCTTTTTTTTGCGACAGTAGCTATAATGTTAATGGCTTTTTCGTTTAAAAATGTGTACTTCTGACTCCCAAATAGAAAAATGGCTGGAGGAGCTGTCGCTAAATGGAAGCGAAATAGAGGACAATTTAGAAAAGGATTTCGATTCAGGCGATAGTCTAATTGATCCCAACTTTCAAATTGAATCTGAAGATGAAGTTGAAAATATAATTGTAGGCAATCAAGAATTGACTCCTGTTGCAGTTTCACTTATAGACGTACCACAAAGTAATGACCAACCTAATGACTCTTTAATAATCAAGCCTTCCGAAGCTATTGTAAGAGGTAAGAACAATTTCATTTGGTCGACTGAACCGTCTTCTACAAAATGAAGCTCAAGTAGAACTCCAGCGAGGAATATAGTTCATATTTTACTGGGATCAAAGAGAGAATTTAGGGACGTTACAAAGCCTTTAGATTGTTTTGAAAAATTTTTCACACCAAATATAATTGAAGAAATTCTTCTTTATATCAACGAAGACATTAAAGTTAAATCCAATAATTACAAAAAACAAACCACAACCACATCATTGACTAGAACAGAAGAACTTCGCGCTCTCCTTGGAATTTTGGTTTTAAGTGGTGCGCTAAAGAACAACCATTTGTCAACTAAAGAGCTTTTTGATCCTTTGCTCTGCGGATCTAAAAATGTTGCTACAATGAGTATGGAACGTTTCATTTTGATGATCGGAACACACGAGAAAATAGAAGAAAGACCGATAAATTTGATCCCATTAGAAACATATGGGAGATTTTTATTCAGCAATGTAGAGATAACTTTAAACCGGGGTCATATGTGACAATAGACGAACGGCTACTAGCATTTAGAGGTCGATGTCCATTCTGAATGTACATACCAATCAAACCAGCTAAATACGGAATAAAAATTGTGCTAGTCTGCGATGTCAGAACTAAATATATGTTTGATGCTTCACCATATTTGGGAAAAAATTTTAATACAGGCGAACCGTTAGGTTCTTATTATTGTAAGCTTCTCACTAGAACTATACATGGAACAAATAGAAACATAACTGTAGACAATTGGTTCACTTCCATACCATTAGCAGAACAGCTATTAGCGGATCCTTATAAGTTAACTTTAATTGGAACAATCAAGACTAACAAAAAAGAAATTCCAGATGAGTTCAAGCATAATACATCCCGTCGAATTGGAACATCCATGTTCGGTTTCCATGATAAGTTAAGTCTTGTTAGCTATAAAGCAAAGCCTCATAAAACTGTTTTTTTAATATCAACTATGCACGACGAACCCACACTTAACTCACTATCAAAAAAACCTGTAATTATTGAGTCCTATAATGCAACAAAAGGTGCTGTTGACACTTTTGATCAGATGTGTTGTCATGCCAGCTGCAGCCGCAAAACCAGGCGTTGGCCATTATGTATGTTTTACGGTATGATAAATATGGCAGTATTGAATAGATATATTCTCTATGTTTCAAACTGTGACCAAAAACAAATAAAGCCAATGAGCAGAAGGGATTTAATGAAGGATCTTAGTAAGGATTTGTGCTGTGACTGGCTCTCAACGAGATTTCAAGAAAGACCATCTATGCAAAAACGAGTTCGTGAAGCAATAACCGACTCCATTCATAGCTCCGAAGAGCAGCAAGAAAACTCTCAACCACAAATAAAGAAAGGGAAAAGATCAATGTGCAATTACTGTCCATCAAGCAAGAAACGTATGAGTGTTTATTATTGTGCAAAATGCAATAGAACATACTGCCTGGAACATAAATCCCCAAATTGCTATACATGTGATATAAGAAAAATGTGATACAAAATAAAATGTTAATAATATATTTGAAATTCTTTATTTTTATGAAACTTAGTACAAATAGCTATAAGAAAAATATGAATTTTATAATTATAAAATTTTTTCTAAATGATATCCTTGCAAAAAAAAAAAATTTAAGTGTTAATTTAGTAAGTACATAATTGGCTTATAAAAACAATTTGATGAAATATTTTTTTTATATTATAGTTAAATACTCCAACTCTCAAAAAATAAAATGTTTTTCAATACAAAAACTTAACAAAAATTAGAGAAGAATTTTGTTTTTTTTTAAAAGTAGCCTGATAAGCGAGCTTTAGTTCTAAGCGTTTAAAAAAAAGGTTTATTTTTCTAGGGTTAAGGCAGCCAATGCTCTCTATCTGTTTAGTTCTAAAATTTTATATTTCATAATTAATTATAAAAAAAAAAAAAAATAGAATATAGTGCCGTTAATTCCCTAACTTTTATCAAGCAACTTACATATTTATAGGTCAAGAGGGACTACTCAGTTGGAACATGTAGATATGTATGTATACTTTTTTTAAATAAAAAAAAACTCAATTTGTTCTTGTTTTAAAAGAAATTAATTCGAATTATTATTAATAGAAATACTCATTTGTTTCGTTGAAATGAAAAACTTACATACACCTACTCTTTTTACTCAAATTTGATTTAACACGACTTAAAAAGAAAAAAAATCTTTTTTTAGATGAATTTTTTAAGAATATTTACAAATATTTTATAAATTTTTCTTGAATCTAATAGTGGGAATGTATCTATCGTGTAAAAAGAAAATTACTAAATGGTCCAATAAGTTCATAAGGTGAGTGGGTAAAAACAATTTTTTCAACCAAAATTCATTTTATTCTTCAACATAGGTCCCCTCTGGAGCGATACACTTTTCCCAACGGTCTTCTAACATTTTGATGCCTTTCGAAAAATGATCGATAGAAAGTCCTTCAAAATACGCGTCTGCTTCCCATTCAACTTCTTCATTTGATCGAAATCTCTGTCCCTGAAGCCATCTCTTCAAGTTTTTAAACAGCCAATAGTCGCTGGGGGCCAAATCCGGAGAATACGGTGGATGGGGAAGCAATTCGTGCAATTTTGCCATGGCATTCGTTGATTTGTGAGCCGGTGAAATGCCTTGGTGGAACAATACTTTTTTCTTTGCTAAAGGATGCCGCTTTTTCTTGGTTTCGTCGTTCAAACGGTCCAAAAAGCTGGCATAATACTCGCCGGTGACCGTTTTACCCTTTTCAAGATAGTCGATGAAGATTACACCGCAAGCATCCCAAAAAATGCTGGCCAAGACCTTTCCAGCCGATTGATGCGTCTTTGGACGTTTTGGTCGGCTTTGGCCGGCTTCCAACCAGTCTGCCGACTGTTTATTCGACTGTGGCGTGTAGTGGTGGATCCATGTTTCGTCCATTGTTATGAATCGACGCAAAAGGTCGCTTGGATTGCGGCGAAACAGCTCCAAACAATGCTCAGAATCCATTATTCGTTGTTGTTTTTGGTTGATTGTGAGAAAACGCGACTAGCTTTTTCACACCCAAATGTTCATGCAAAATCGTTCCTACTGACCCTTTCGATATGCTTACGGCCTCTGCTAACTCGCGCACTTTCACTTTACGATCATTCAGAATGATACGATGGATTTTTTTGATGTTTTCTGGAACAACTGCTTCATTTGGACGTCCTGAACGCGCTGCGTCCTCAGTGCCCGTACGAACGCATCTAAATTCACGAAACCATCGTTGAACGGTTCCGATCAACGGAGCGGATTCCAAATAATACTTCCGTAGCCATTGGTGTGTTTCCACAGTGTTTTTTTTTAATTAAAAAACAGTGTTTTATCAATACACGAAATTCTTTTGAATCCATTTTTTTTCACAAAACCAAAAGTGGCTTCACTTAAACAACTGTAACTCACAAACTAATCGGCAAAATGTCATGAAAATTTGACAAGTAGCTCCTAAAGGGCGGTTATCACTAAATACCATATGCTTTTGATATTGACGCCGCCATCTACGTATGCCTCATCTTATGAATATTGGACCATGTAGTAGGTGCACTCCAAAAATCTTCGCACGTTTATAAGAGATTTAAAATATTATATTCAGAAAACTCTCGAAAAACGTACACCCAACAAGCTACTAAGTTGGGTACCCACGACGTTTCAACACTTCCTTAAGCCTATTGGGTATAGAGTTTACTAATTTGGTAGTCTCTTCGACAGTCATCTTCTCCCACTCCTCCCACATTTTTCAATACCTCTTTCCTTGTACCTACTTTGGAGTTTCTTTATATTTCTTTCCAGAAGCGCCCACAAGTTTTCAATAGGGTTTAAACTTGACGATTGTAGTGGTGCTGGCAATACCTTGAGATAGTTCTTCAGCCGTATGCGTGGGCTCGTTGTCTTGTTGAAAGCAGTATTCATTTGATAACCCCAGCATTTCAGCGCCTTGCTTTAAATTTTGTTTTAAAGTATCGAAATAAGCCAACTTAACCATTTTCCCAGGCCTCCAGCTGCTATCCAGCACTACCAAGTTTCACTGTTGGTAACAATTTCGTTTTTATTCAGCGCTGTACTAGATTTCCTTCGCACATTTTCTCTTCCTTTGATACAAAATTCAAAACATTCTCATATCCGGAAAAATAATCTTTCTCCAAAATTTTGGAGGCTTGTGTATGTGCTAAGTTGCAAAACCAATGCGTTGTTGCCTATTTATTAGGCAAACAAATGGTTTCTTCCTAGCAACTCTTCCATTATAGTTGGCTTTTCTTAATACCATTTAGACAGTTGAAGCACTAATATATTTTGAAAACTTGTTCCTTATTTCTTCTTTCACTTTGAAGCAGTTATCTTTGCATCTTTCTTCATAAGCCATTTAATACTGCGCTTTTCCCATTCTGCTAATTTACAGGGACGCCCTATTTTTGGTCTTGAAGTTATAATTTCGATCATGTTTTCCCCCTACTGTTGTTCTTCCTATTTGCCGACAGTTTTGACCTTCTTTCTATAATTTTATTACGATTTTCGTCTCGCAAATGTCAATTTCTTTTCTTTTTGCTTCCACTGTAATGCTCCGCACAGTATTCTATTGAAAGCCGATAAACTAAGAGTTTCTTAAATAAAAGTAATAGTTTTGCTCATTAAAAAACCATTCTAACAACACAAAACTCGAATACGCAAACGATGAACGTACCTTTTTGACACTCGCCTTACTACATATCGGAAATAAGTACCGTTACAATTGGTGGTGACGCATACGATGATAATTTTGGTCGCCCGCATGACTACTACGATAGTACAGAACGAAAGTAATAAATTTGAATTTGTAATTTTGGCTGCGCAATCTGTAGAGAGCTGTGAGAATGCCATTACGGATTGTTTTGAGCTGCCCGAACCTGGAATTTGTCTGGCGTAGTCCAATAGTTTGGTGCCAGCTAACGTCTCGTAGTCTTAGCTCTTCGCTTCTAAGCTCCTCCTTGATAGAGTGTTGTCCCATGGCAAGGAAGGGCTCAAGTCCCATTAATAAATAGGCCTCTCTAGCCAATAAATCTGCTACTTCGTTGTCAGGTGTGCCCTACGTCCCATATGAACCGGATGCGATTATGTATTACTTACGGTACTTAGAAAAAACGAGAAGAGATCTCAGAAAGTTTACTCTTCCAAAATTTCAAAATATAGCAAAAAATATCTGAGGGAATGAGGAGGCGCCGTACAGAATATCGAAAGTGGCAAAAGGGGACAAAAAAAAAAACGCGGAAAGAGAAAAGCAGTAAAATTATATTCTAAAACAAATAGATGCGATGCAAATAATGTACTCGTATATGTACATGATAAAGTAATAAAAGATAATTCACCAAAGCATGAGAGCGGTTTTCAATATATTTTGAGTTGCTCTGCTTCCACAAGAGTTAGGCTTTAGCTATTCTTTTTTCCATAACTACACAAGTGAAATAGCTTTTGTGCGCCTTGGGTCTGATATATCTTATATCTTATTTATATAAAATTATATTAAGTCAACTTTTTGTGTGCGCTAACCGGCCGTATCTTTGCACCGAATTAAACCAAACTTACACACATTGTATAGTTTGGATACCTATTGGTGGATAGGGTCTCGAGATAGAGACCCAAACGTGGACCCGGGAACCCTAGAATATGTTTGTACAATATGGATATCAAATGAAAGCCGTTGGTGAATGCTTTAGTTTAGAGTATTTTTCATGCCACTCCGTGACTAGGGTCTCGAGATAGGGACCAAAACGTGGACCCGGGTAACCCTAGAATGTGTTTGTACAATAAGGATATCAAATGGAAGCTGTTGGTGAATGCTTTAGTACAGAGTATTTTTCATGCCGCTCCGTGACTGGGGTCTCGAGATATAGGTCAAAACGTGGACCCGGGTAACCTTTGGTTGTGTATGTACAATATGAGTATCAAATGAAAGCTTTTGATAAGTGCTTTAATACGAGGTAATTTTCATACCTATTGATGACTAGGGTCTGGAAATATATGCCAAAACGTGGACCCGCCGTGTCTTTGCACCGAATTAAACCAAACTTACACACATTGTTAAGTAGGTATTGAAGATGATTTCCGTATAGTTTGAATACCTATTGGTAGATAGGGTCTCGAGATATAGGTCAAAACGTGGCCCCGGGTAACCTTCGGACGTGTATGTACAATATGGGTATCAAATGGAAGCTGTTGGTGAATGCTTTAGTACAGAGTATTTTTCATGCCGTTCCGTGACTGGGGTCTCGAGATATAGGTCAAAACGTGGACCCGGGTAACCTTTGGTTGTGTATGTACAATATGGGTATCAAATGAAAGCTGTTGATAAGTGCTTTAATACGGGGTAATTTTCATACCTATTGATGTCTAGGGTCTCGAAATATATGCCAAAACGTGGACCCGCCGTGTCTTTGCACCGAATTAAACCAAACTTACGCACATTGTTAAGTAAGTATTGAAAATGGGTTTCGTAAAGTTTGGATGTAATTCGGAGCAGTGGCAACACGTACAGCGTTCGTTTGAGCCAGCCATAATGTCGTTTACTTTTTTAACACTTGGGGCGGAACTGAACTGTCAAATTGACAGTGTGAGTTACAATGTGTCAATATTTCTTTCTGATTTGGACGCCATAAGGAGTGAATTGTGAATTTTTCTGTGAATTTTTTTGGAGTGGATTTTTGGAACAGTGAATAATTTCTTTGGAAATTTGAGAATTTAATGTGAAATCCGAATGTTCAAATGAAATTATGTGTTCGTGGGAAAAAAATTTTTTTCGTTTTTTTTTTTCAAAAATATAAATTGAAAATAGTTGTAATATACAATAAAAGGTCCAATGTTTAATAAAACATATAAATTGAAACGAAAAATTCATGGATGATCAGGAAAAAAGACGATTGTTTCTTAGTTATTCATTTACGTTGATTTGAAATTTAAATACAATCTTCTTTTTTCCTGATCATCCATGACTTTTTCGTTTCAATTTCAATTTTTTATTAAGCATTGGAGCTTTTATAACCATTATCCATTTATATTTTTCAAAAAAAAAAGAAAAAAGAAAATTTTCCCCGAACACTTAATGAATACATGTTTGGTTATTTTTTCAATTGACAATCGCCCACGTGCCAAAAGGTTATGTTCAAGTGTTATCATTATATTTTTCTTATACATTTAGGAATTTTCACGTGGTAAATTGGAATTAATTAATGTAAGTTTTCATCAAATTTAGTGGATTTATTTTTTCGGTTCATATGCGATAAGCTACGATACACCATGAGTGAAAAAAATGGTAAAAAAAAAAATGCAAAAACAAAAGAAATTGTTAAAGGATGCAAAAGAAGAGCACGAAAAATGCGTAACTTTGATGAAAAAATGAATAGTCTTATCATGCAAATTGTCAACAATTTTCAGACGAAAAGAGATGATTTAAGAAAATCACAACAAATAAAATAATCCTGAACATGTGGACTTGGGCTTTTAAGCACATAATCCACAAAATTGAAAAAAAAAACATATTTTAAAATCTCAGAATACCATAATTACAATCATGTTTATTACAGTACAAATGCCAAGATAATCACGTAATCATATTGGTCGTTCGAAAAATAATAATAGGCGCATGAGAAATGCTCTGAATAACGCGACATCAGATTGAATGTCAAGAACAAAATGAAGCAAATCGGCAACGAATGGCACGGTCCAGATCAAATCGACGAAGAGACATCAATTTGAACAGAGCTGCTTTTGCTTACGATCACACAGTTAACTACAGTGACCATAACTTTGTTCGAATTGGCCCAATGAATCAAATGTGTCAACATTGCCATGCTAAGAAATTTAAAAACGAAACTGTTGGAATGTGTTGTTTGAGCGGCAAAGTAAAATTGCGAGCGTTAAATGTACCACCTGAGCCATTGTTTACATTATTATCCGCAAAAACAGCACAATCTCAACATATCCTGAAAAAAATTAGGAACTATAATATAATACATTTTTCCATATGACTTCAGTTGGTGCAACGAAGATTATTAGAGATAATTTTATGCCAACTTTTAAGGTAAATTCATCATTTGATATCAATGACTTTTTGAGCAATGACAATCATTTTGATGACTTTTTACCAAACAGATACAAGGCCAAGTTTACCATAAAATTGGCTCTCTAATACCATTCAATGATGATAAATGTCAATTTTTGCAAACATATTTTATGGGTGGTGATACTGCTGAGCACCGAATATCTGTAGCTGGCGAAAGAAGTTTGGATCGGAATTTGGTTTGGGAGTTAGAACTGACGTTGCACCAAAATAATGCATTAATTCAATTATTTACGACTGCAATCGAAAGTATGTCTAGCGACAATCATATAATAAAAATTCAGATTCAAACAAAACACCTACAGGTCAACATCAAAGAAGATATAATGCACCTACCATCAATGAAGTAGCTGTAATCATTGTTGGCGATCGAACTCAACTGCGTGATATCATTCTTCATCGAAGAAACAATCAATTGCAATTAGTTTCTGAAACCCATAGATCGTATGATGCTTTACAATACCCATTAATGTTCCCATATGGTGATGACGGTTATCATTTCAACTACAGAATGTTAAATCCATCAACTGGCGAGCGATTTTAATATTTTTTTTATTGACTTTAGCTAATATACATATTTCGTTCGTTTAACAGGCCAAGAAACAACTAAAAAAGTCAGCGCAATGAGTTTTTATTCGTATCGTAACTATTACATCAGTACTTGGTAGACATGTACGCCAAAATCGAAACAGAACGATTAAATTATTTGGGATTCAATCAAAGTAAATTGCGTTCTGAAGAATACATTCATCTGCGTGATGCCATTCAAAATGATGGTAGCGCTAATAACGTTGGACAAGCGGTTATATTACCTTCGTCTTATATAGGTAGCCCGAGACACATGCATGAATATGCACAAGATGGAATGACATACGTGCGCCGTTAAGGTCGTCCCGATTTCTTCATGACATTTACATGTAATCCGCAGTGGAATGATATAAAAGGCAATTTATTCTTGCATCAATCATCACACGATCGTCATGATATAACAGCACGTGTGTTTCGGCAAAAACTCAAATCATTTATGGATTTTATTGTGAAACATAAAATTTTCGGTGCAGTACGTTGTTGGATGTATTCGATTGAGTGGCAGAAGCGAGGGCTGCCACATGCGCACATATTAATATGGTTAGAAGAAAAGATAAGAACTAACCAAATCGATGATATATTTTCGGCAGAATTACCTGACCCAAGAGTTGATCCGGAATTATCACAAATTGTAATAAAGAATATGATACATGGGCCATGTGGCAATTTGAATACTGCCGCACCATGCATGATTGATGGTAAATGCTCCAAAAGTTATCCAAGGAATTTGACTGCTGAAACGATAACAGGCAATGACGGATATCCATTGTACCGACAACGTTCAAAAGATGATAACGGATTTACAACAAAGCTCAGACTTAGAGGTGAAGAAATCGAAATTGACAACCGGTAGATCGTGCCTTATTCGCCTATATTATCGAAAACTTATAAAGCCCACATAAACGTTGAATATTGTAATTCCGTTAAATCGATCAAATATATTTGCAAGAACATTCATAAAGGTAGTGATATGGCTGTTTTTGGAGCGGTAGCTGAAAACAGCAATGATGAAATTACACAATACCAAATGGGCAGGTACATATATAAGTAGCAATGAAGCAGCGTGGCGAATTTTTTCATTTCCTATTCACGACAGATACCCAACGGTTCTACATTTGTCCTTTCATCTTGAAAATGGCCAACGCGTTTATTTCACGGAAAATAATGCAGCGCAAAGAGCGACTCAGCCACCTGCAACAACGTTAACTGCTTTTTTCAATTTATGTCGGTCAGATCATTTTGCGAGAACTTTGTTATATTCTGAAGCTCCAAAATATGTACTACACTTGGAATCACGCATCGAAAAGTTTTCAAAGACGGAAGCAAGGAACACCGGTTGAAACTCATCACAATGTTTTTGCCAGCGATGCAATAGGCCGTATTTATACAATTCATCCAACTAATGCAGAATGCTTTTATTTGCGATTACTATTGATTAATGTCTGTGACCCAACATCATTTCAAAACATACGCACAGTAAATGGTCAAATCTGCACTACATTTCGCGAAGCATGTATGAAATTGCATTTGCTTGAGGATGACACACATTGGAATGATACTTTAACAGATGCAGCTACATCATCCACATCATTCCAAATTCGTACGTTATTTGCAATAATTATATCAACAGGTTTTCCAGCAAGTCCTGGTGAGTTGTGGAATAACCATAAGAACAGCATGACGGAAGGTATAGGTATTATACCGAATGCGTATTGCAACTGGAAATCATAATTTGGATTATACATCAAATATGTACAATGAAGTGCTAATCTTGGTAGAGGATCTGTGTTTGTCAATTGCTAATAAAGCGTTGACACAACTTGGTATGATTGCACCAAATCGAAATATTCACGACATATTCAACAAAGATTTGGAACGAGAACAACAATACGACAGAAATGCATTGAGCGCATACCTACAAGCAAATGAACCATTTTTAAATACTGAACAAAAACGTGTATACGATACAATCTTGCATGCCGTTAACACTGGAAGTGGTGGCTTTTATTTTCTTGATGCTCCCGGTGGAACTGGCAAGACATTTGTTATGTCATTGATTTTGGCCAATATACGAGCAAACGGATTTATTGCATTAGCCATTGCTTCATCGGGTATTGCAGCTACATTATTAGAAGGTGGACATACCGCACATTCCGCGCTCAAATTACCGTTAAACTAACAAGTTAATGAAGAACCAACGTGCAATATTTCCAAAAGAAGTGGAATGGCAAGGGTACTTCAACAATGTAAAATCATCATTTGGGATGAGTGTACAATGGCGCACGAAAAATCGTTAGAGGCACTTAATCGTACATTGAAAGACTTGCGTGAAAATCAACGTTTATTTGGAAATGCATTGATTTTATTAACTGGTGATTTTAGACAAACGCTACCCGTTATTCCGCGATCAACCCCAGCTGATGAATTGAATGCGTGCTTGAAAGCATCTAATTTGTGGCGATATGTGACGAAATTAACACTAAACACAAATGTTCGCGTTCAACTCCAAAATGATTCAAAAGCTGAAGTTTTTTCAAAGCAATTGTTACAAATTGGCAATGGACGAATTCCTATTGATAATAATGGCTTATTTAAATTTCCAGATCATTTTTGTCAAATAGCAGAATCAAAGGCCGATTTGGTGCAAAATTACAAGAATCACAATTGGCTAAGTGAACGAGCTATATTAGCTGGTACGAATAAAGATGTTAACGAGATAAATGCAGATATCTTGGATAAAATACCTGGTGATACTGTTGTATACCGGTCTGTTGACACAGTTATCGACCAAGATCAAGTAGTTAACTATCCAACCGAATTTTTGAATTCAATGGATATATCTGGATTTCCGCCACATTATTTGCAATTAAAAGTTGATGCAACCATTATTATGCTTCGGAATATTAATCATCCAAAATTATGTAACGGAACTAGACTTGTAGTCAAACGATTGATGAATAATGTTTTCGAAGCAACTATTTTAATTGGCAAATTCAAGAATGAAGACGTTCTAATACCGAGAATTCCAATGATTCCACTTGAATTGCCATTTGAATTCAAGCGTTTGCAACTGCCCCTTCGTTTAGCATTTGCAATAACTATCAATAAATCACAAGGGCAAACTTTAGAAATATGCGGGATGAATTTAGAAGAACCAGTATTCACCCATGGTCAACTATACGTTGGCTGTTCACGTGTTGGGAAGCCAACAACATTATATATTTACTCAAAAACAAATAGAAAAACAAAAAATATTGTTTATGCCAAAGCGCTTGAATTAAGAATAAAGAAATAAATAATATGAAAACCATATCTTTTCTGTTCTAAACCATATCTATTCTATTTTAGTGTGCCAAGCCAGCGAAGCGGGCCGGGTTTGCTAGTATATGTATGTATATAAATCTACTCGCTTTAAATATAAATTAATGTTTATCTTGCAATACTAATTTTCCAAATGCCTCATACTTAACCTCATACACCTAACACAATTCCTGACAGGTCATGGTTGCTACCAGAAGTACCTAAAGGTAAAGTACCTACTCAATAGGTGCGCTTCAACTTTTTTCCGATAGGGAGGGCGAACGACGCAATATTTTTTATTTTTCGCTTGTCATTTGTAAACTTCATTAGTATACATTTCATCATGGAACGCTACACACTTGAGCAACGATTGCAAATCGTGCAAATTTTTTATGAAAATAATCGTTCTGTTGCTGCTACTTTAAGAGCATTACGGCCATTTTACGGTTCATTTAACAAGCCGTCCCGTTTTGGGGTTATGTGAAGTCATTGGTCTACAGTAACAAGCCGGCGACGATTTGTGAGCTCTATTGAACGCGAAATTGCTGGAATTTCGGCCGATTTATGCAAAAGAGTGGTCGAAAATTGGTTTCAACGATTGGACTTCGTAAAACGTGCACGCGGTGGTCATGCAAAAGAAATTGAATTTCATACTTAAATGTATATGTTCAAACTCGATAATAAAAAAAAATTAGTTAAAAAAGTCAAGCCGTTTGTGTTTTATTCAAAAAAAAAATTGAAGCGCTCTTACTGAAAAACGCTTTATATCGCCTTAGGATACTTGGCTCGCTTTAAGTCCAGTATGTCATAAAAAGGCAAATATATTACAAGGCCTGTGTTTTTTGTAGATTTAGCTACACTATCAGAAGAAGTCAAGCTACGAGTTAGGAGCTGGAGATCTATTGTGGATAAACCTAAAGCTCACCCTGAGCTGTAATCGCTACACTGATGGTGATGATGATGAGAAGATGATGCCTGATGCGTGGGATAAAATTTAGTCTGGACTCAGCGATAAACAACATGCATTAAAGTACGCAGGCATATATGACGTCAGCGGCAGCTAAACAGGCGATACTTGACAAAGAAACGGACTTTTAAGTCGAAGTGTGACAAGTATTGAGGGAGAGGGTGGACAGGCCTAATGGGCAGATTTCCTTCGGAAATAAACAAAACAGGGGGACTAACTGGCGTAGAGTCTAGTGCACAACCGCCTTCCGATGATTTACTTAATGGAAGTACCAAGAGGGAATCGGTACATTGACGGTAGGAGGTTTAGTTCGGGTTAAAGGCCCACACTGACGGAGTAAAGGCTTTCGATGCTTCCTCCAGGTTAAAAAAACTCCCAGCCGAAGCAGAGTAGACGCAGAGAAAGTGCTTCAGCGTCACGCGTACCTCCAGGTAGGCAAATGAGGTTGTCGTATATGTCTACTCTCTAAAATTTTTAGTGAATGTACACACCTAGCTAAAGGGTTATTGGCTTAGTTAGCTAGGAGAAGGAGTGCAAGGAGAATAAAAGATGTGGGTCGATTAAAACTGCCACTAATTAAACAGACATCTATTATGAGGGCCTTAAGAAATCCTTTTATTTGGAGGGTATCAAAAATTGGAGAAGTGTTGGATGAAATATAATAAGTGTAAGGTGGCGACTACCGAATGGGTTGGTGCGTGACTATCTTACGGAAGAGCACGGGTTCGAAACCCCGGGCACGTAACATCAAAATGAGAGAAAAAGTGTTTTCTAATGGCGGTCGCCCTTTGGCAGGCTATGGCGAACGAGTACATTTCTGCCATGAAAAAGCTCCTCATAGAAAATATCTGCCGTTCGGAGTCGGCTTAAAATTGTAGACCCCTCCATTTGTGGAACGACGCCAACGCACACCACAAATTTCAACACAAATTAAATTTTTATGCGAAATAGAGTGCTCCTTATTAAAATTTTGACTATTTCCCTGCCTTCGAAGATAAGCATAAATACAGTGAAATTCCTTATAACCGGACACTCACCGTCGCAGTGTTTTTGTCCGGCTATGGGAGATGTCCGCTTATAAGGAATGAAGTCACAAAATATATACCACACATATAAATTGTATTGTACATAGTTTATTTAAGAAATTTTCGGAAGTAAAGAATATTTGTATATTTTAGTATTGCATATAAATACATATATGTACATATACATGTCGATTAAGTACATTGTACAAGTCTTTACATTTCAATACCAGTGTTTTAAAACTAAGCTTCTATACAAAGTTTTAAAATTTTGGATTACACCTTGATCAAGGGGTTGGCTAACTGCCGTTGTATTTGGCGGCAAGAAAATAATTTTTATGTTGGTTAAGTTTAATTCCTTTTGGTGAGAAGCCGCGTTATCTAAAAACAAGATAATTTTTCGATTCTGGGCTTTCATTCTTCGATTGAACTGCTGCAGCCATTTTCTCAATACTTCTCGAGTCATCCATGCTTTTTTATTAGACTTCCAATCCACTAGCAGTTTTGCGATTGGAACATGTTTAAAAAATCGAGGACGGGCTGCTTTACCTATAACCAAAAGCAGCTCCTTATCTCCAGCCATGTTAGCACATAACAAAATTGTGAGCCTTTCCTTTGATAGTGTACCGCCCACGCATTTTTCGGATTTAAGAGCGAGGGTTTTGTCAGATAAGGCACGAAAAAAAAGCCCACTTTCGTCTGCGTTCTAAATGTCTTGTCTAAAGGCTTGTAACCGGTCAACAGAGATGGCGGTTTTGTCCTAAACTGTTCGACACCATCCTGGTTTACATCTGCAGCTTCACCAGATACGCATTTGAAAGCAACATTATTCCTTATTCTCCATTTGTTTAACCATCCATCTGAAGCATTAAAATTAGGTACACCCAGTTAGCCTGCAATCGGAATGTTTTGACTTCTAGCTTTAGCGAACCAATTAGAACACATCTTGTCTATTTCAGAGCCGCCTTCTTTAAGAAAGCTTCGCTTTTGATGAACATTAACTCCAGACTCCCATTTAGATCGAATTTTTTCTTTATTTTTATTGATTTCAGCAGCTAGTGTTTTGTCAATTTTGAACCTTTCAAAGCAAAAGAAACGTGTACCTACCATTAAATTTTTGGGCTCACTGTACTTTACCTTTTTGCAATTCCACTTACTGATAATTTATCTTTTTCGAAAACATTAATAATTTCCATTTTTTTTTTAATAGAAAGTACCTTCTTTTTCGGCGCCATATTATTACGAACTTTGGGCGCAACCATTCGCATGCAACTGACTTAACAAACTGAATGGAACACTACTCTTAATTTAAAACACAGGACTTGAATGTGTGCATACATGTTAAAAGGGGAATCACCTATTTCATTTTTATAATGGACAACAAAGCTTGCTTGTGATACTTTTGAATTTTGTCCGTTTATGAGAAATTTTTTTATGAAAATGGTTTGAAATACTTTGTCCGCGTCCGGTTATTAGAGTGTCCGTTTATTAGGATGATATTTGTATGAAAAAATGAATGAAAAACCTGTGTACCCAAAATTTGTCCGGTTATTGGAGCTGTCCGGTTATAAGGACTGTCCGTAATGGGGAATTTCACTGTATTTGCGTTAACATGTGCATTAGGGCGGGTCGATTTAAAAATCGCTCATTGCTCTGTGAAAATCGTATTCTAGGGATCAAAATAAGAAACTTTGCCGAAGGAACCATACCTCTAAAACGAATTCTGATGTCCCCCAATTTGGGTCGAACGAAAGATCCCACTTTGACCCATTTAGGGTGCTCCAATCGAGTCCAAATGTATGACCGAACCCCACTAACTTTGAACGGCCGATCCACCCATGCCAGTGGCACATCCCCTGGAACTCCCCTGGGGGGTTCCCCATACAATCATTTCAAAATATCACCATTTTTGGTCTTTACATGAGAAAAGAAACTGAAAAGTTCGACCCAAATTGGGGGACATCAGAATTCGTTTTAGAGGTATGGTTCCTTCGGCAAAGTTTCTTATTTTGATCCCAAGAATATGATTTTCACAGAGCAATGGGCGATTTTTTTGCCTTCCCACAAATCAACTCGGCCTAATGTGCATGCATATGCAGTGTACTCTTTCCTAACGAACACCTCTCTTAAGCGGGCACCTCCCATAAACGGACAGTTTTTTCAGTACTAAAAAGTTATTAAGGGTTTTTGAGAATTTTTCCCTCTCGAGCGGACAACCCTCTCATAACAGGACGCGAACATTTGCTTTCTATCCCAAAGAGGTTTTTAATTCCCCATAACCGGACAGCCTTCAACATTTTTTTCACGGTTACTATCTATTGTAGGTATAGAGGGAATCCCGTAAATACGAAGAACTTGGTTTTAATGAGTCTGCTAAAGCAGGTCTTAATATTGATAAATTGTGCTACGAATAGTTTGTGAATGCACGAAATAAAGACATTCTTTTGTCAGGCACACTTATAAGGAGCAAAGCTAAAGAAATTTCAGTGATTTTACACTGCGAAATCTGTAAGACTTCGGGCATTTCACAACATAAATTTGAACAATTCACTCATTGCGTGGCGATCAAACAAAAAGGCTTGGATGCCGACTGATTTTATGACATATTTTCTCGTGCAGTTCGATAGAAAAATGCTACTTCAAGAGCGGAGCGCTATTCTATTTCTAGATAATGCGGGTTCTCATCCTCGCGATCAAAAATTAAAAAATGTTAAAGTTATTTTTCTCCCAGCAAACACAACAGCATTTTGTCAGCAACTTGACCAAGGCGTTACAAAAAACTTTAAGTTCATGTAAAGGGTGCTTAAGTTACAAGGGCCGGTGTTGATTTTGAATAAAATACAATTTTTTTAGGAAATTATTTTCATTTCTCTTTATTATGATAATATTGGTATGGCTCAATTACGTATGGAACAAAATATCGGCCAAATGGCCGCCGTGGCCTCGGCGGCACACCTCCATCCGATGGTCCAAATTTTCGATGACGTTGAGGTATAATTGTGGTTCTATAACGTTAATGTGTCGAATTATCTCATCCTTTAGCTCTTGAATTGTTGCCGGCTTATCGATGTACACCTTTTCTTTCAAATAACCCAAAAGAAAGAAGTCCAACGGTGTCAAATCACATGATCTTGGCGACCAATTGACATCGCCGCGATGTGAGATTATTCGGCCATCAAATTTTTTTGGGCAAAAGAGCCATTGTTTCGTTAGCTGTGTGGCAAGTGGCACCGTCTTGTTGAAACCATATATCGTCTACATCCATATCTTCCAATTCGGGCCATAGAAAGTTCGTTATCATTTCACGATAGCGAACACTATTCACAGTAACTGCCTGACTGGCCTCATTTTGGAAAAAATACGGCCCACTGATGCCGCCGGCCCATAAACCGCACCAAACAGTCACTCTTTGTGGATGCATTGGTTTTTCGGCAATCACTTTTGGATTATCATTCGCCCAAATGCGGTAATTCTGCTTATTGACTAATCCACTGAGGTGAAAATGTGCCTCATTACTGAAGCTGATTTTGTTCGATATGCATTTTGATTTGAACGCCGGTTTTCATAATAAGCCTGAATAACTTTAACGCGTTGTTCGATTGTGTATCTTCCCATGGTTCAAATTGAGTTAGTATGAAATCGAAAAGTGTCAAATGAAATGCAGAAAAAAACTTGACGTTTAGGAGTAGTTTACATACAACATCGGCCCTTGAAATTTAACCACCCTTTATAACTCGTTATTTTGAAAACACTTTTTTTTGATGGAAGAGACAAATACTGCTATGAAGTTGTCAAAATCAATTTTTTAGATGTTGTTTATTTCATGCTCAAAGCGTGGGAGAAAGTGAGTCCGCAGGCAATACAAAATTGTGTCATTGAAGCTGGGTTTGGGAAAACAGATATGCCCCATAACGATAACGGTTGGACCGCAGAAGATGAGCTTACGCTATCAGCACTTGCTCAGTGACTTGACATGGAAGACTACCTTAATTTAGATAAGGAAATATTCATAAATGATGAAGATTTTGAAAATATCAGTACTGAAGTGTTTACAGTTTCCCAAGAATCGTTGGCCATTTCGTCTGAAGATGAAATACAATAAAAAATCAGATTGACGACAAGTTAATTTCCCATAAAGAGTCCTATTTAGCTATAAAAAAACTGAAAGCTTTTTCTTTAAACCACAACGACCTTAAGGGTGTTGAACTGCTTACTGAACTTCAAATACATATGGGTATTTCCAAACTGGCGTGACGTGACATTTGTATGACTAAATGTCAAAAAACAAAAATGCTTTACTTAACATTTCGAAACATTTTATATGAATAGTTGCATTGTAATAAAGGGGACTTTATTTTAGTAAACAAGTTACCGAAATTTATTAACAACACTAAATAAAATAAGCTGGCGGCCGCCGTAGCCGAATGGGTTGGTGCGTGATTACCATTCGGAATTCACAGAGAGGTCGTTGGTTCGAATCTCGGTGAAAGCAAAATTAATAAAAACATTTTTTCTAATAGCGGTCGCCCCTCGGCAGGCAATGGCAAACCTCCGAGTGTATTTCTGCCATGAAAAAGCTCCTCATAAAAATATCTGCCGTTCGGAGTCGGCTTGAAACTGTAGGTCCCTCCATTTGTGGAAAAACATCAAGACGCACACCACACATAGGAAGGAGGAGGAGCTCGGCCAAACATCTAACAGAAGTGTACGCGCCAATTATTTATTTATTAAATAAAATAAGCTAATATATAGGCTGGCGTGACGTTACAAAAAACGGAAGTCCCCCTTATCTTGAATTTTGAAAAAACATAATTCTTCGAATTTTGTAGAACTATTCGAGTGAAACTTTTTGTCAGTATATTTAAATATTTAAGGTTCACATTCCAATTTCCTATATTAAAAAAATGGTTTCGGTTTTTTTTTTATAACACAAAGTCTCTGGCGAGACGTTACCTGGCGTTATGTTACTGAAATTTATATAAATTATTTTTTTTGTTGATATACCAATTTTTACATTTTTTGTAGAAATTTCAAATAGAAGGGGTGTATGTAGATATTCAATTCGGGTTAGCGCTGTGATTTTGATGTTTTGAGAAAATAAACCAAATAAATAGGCACATAACTTTTGACGTTTAAAAATAAAACATGAATTTTATTTCAAAAATACGATTTTGTTTATTTAAATATTCCAAGTTAATTTTATTATTATACAACACTTTTATGTGAAAACGCAGTCTCGGCTGCTTTTATTTGCCTGTCTACGCTGCTTGATAAATGATGAATCTTATGTATTCCAGAAATTTTCGGCAACTCATTCCACTTTTCTATTAGCAAAACAGAAAACTCTTCTATTTGCTGTGTGGGAATGTAAACTAGGTTAGCCCCAAATATATGATTTCGCGCACATTGGTAAAAAGAAACTGCAGTATCCAAAATTATATTTTTCGTTTTTGTTACCTGCCAAACTTTTCGTTTTATCGTTGCTCCTACGCCATCGACCGCATCTTTACCATGAGAAGTTGCAAAATAATTCCACTCTAAAACCTTGCAACCAAATTCAAAAACAAAATCTGGCATCGTGCAATATACTTATTTTTAAACTGAGAGCTACTTCCATCCGAAAAAATATAAATATTTTGAAATTGCCCATGTTCTTTTTTGATTATGTCTACAAGTTTTGTTAAAAAACAGCACACATCGAATTTATTGTGAGTGAGTTTGTCACTGATTATAGAGTACGATTTTACTTCGCCAACCAGCCAAGCAACGCAAGTGAAAATGGTAACTTGACGGTAGCTAAAATGTGCGCTTTGCACCTCATTTTGACAAGTTAACCTATAATTCTCTGCGAAGTCAATTTGAAGAATTAGATCGTCGGAGCTAATGTTATTTTTTTTGCTTTCGAAATAGTTTTGTTGGGAACGTTTAATAAAAAAGTGGCATTTAAACAAAGGTAACTGGGCATCTAGTTCGTACAAAAGATCAGACAAAGATCCTTCGGTGTATGTCAAAGCAATGCGGTCTTCAACTTTGCGCCAATGTTTCCATTTAACAGATTCATCCATCAATGGCCAATATTTTAAGGGCACTAATTCATTTCTTACATCCTGAAGACAATGTTTGCACTTGTTCATCATACACTTTTCGTTTTTAATGTTGTAACAAGCAGATTCGAGAAATTTTTCAAAGTTGGATGAAAAAAATTTTATAAAATCTGCACTGCTTTCCAAAACAAATGCAAAATTGGCGTGGTATCTTGAATGATAGTTGGACATGTTTTGGTCGCAATTCGTAAAATGCAGACTTGCTAACGAAGTTAGTAGTTTTCTCCAATTTGTAGAGTTCGTACGACTCAGCAACAGATAGCACCATAAAACGCTTGGCCACTACTTCCCCATCGACAATCAATGTGTCCTTTCTACCTGCGGCTTGGACACTAATATCATCTCTTGAGTAAAAGTCTACGACAAACTGTTTTTTTTCCTGTATTGCCGATTTAGATTCGTTCTTCAATGATAATGTACCATATTTTTTGTATAACAAATCAACAATATACCTTCTTTTCTGTGGGTCGGCCGGCAAAGCAGTTTTGGCTTTTTTTAATGCCCTTCCTATTGTTTGCCTGCATTTATAGGGCTGATTGGCTTCTGGGCTATATTCTTTGGCACATTCATTTTTCTTTCTCAGGCGAAATGCTTGTTGTCTTTTACAATTTTGTTTTCTTATTGCATCACTTTTATGCTTGCTGGATTCTAACCTTTTTCTGTACTTTGATGCCCTCTCTTTTGATTTTAAACGGCTTCTCTCCAGCCTCAGTAGGTCAGTTTTTAGTTATTCCCTATAGCACTTTGAGTATTTTTTACAGTTACTCGAAGAATCCATCTACATAAGACATGATTGAATTATAATTTATCATTTAGCGAGAAAATTACTTACAATATGGCGTGACGTTACGAAACTTTGAAGCTAAATACGACAGAAATTCCTTGCTTAAATGGCGTAATTTTTAATTTAATTTGTAAACTTTATCAACTTTTATTAAAATACCAAATTATTTGCATCTACAATCGCCAGCGCAGTTATAATAAGACTAAATAGCATCTGTATGGCGTGACGTTATTGATGAATATCTTTTAAAAGTAAATGCAAAATTTACCGTTAATTGAAGCGTCACTGCTCTTTAACATTGGTTTTACGCCTAGTTGTTGTTATTGCCAAATTGTAGCTATTAGAGTTGAATTGTAGAGTTACTCTTAGAAATTTAAACAGCAAATAGAAAACGCTCTTGTAAAGAAAAAAAACTGATCACCAAGTGAACATGAAATTTGTGTTCCGATAACTCAAGAACGCAATTAAGGAAAATTTTGAAAATATTACTTTTATGATATTTAAATAGTTTTCTTTAATAAATCAAGCAATTTTTTTTGTTTAATCATAGTCTAGGTTTTCGGTTAAGGTAGACTTTTCTGTGAAAGTTCCCATATTCAAGATATTGAAATTAAAGAAAAAACTCGCCAAGCTTAAATTTCTGTCTTTTTTAAATCAATTTGAATATCTTGTTTAATGAATTTTGGATTTTAATTCTTGAAAAAATTTTGATGAAAATCCTTTCTTTGGCCATAGGCTAGACTTAAGTTACGGACACTCTAGCATTCTTAAAAACTTTGAGTTCATCCCCATGGTGCTGGACTACTTGACCCCCACGTCCGAGCGGACCTTTTTCTACTCACATTCCCTCAAGGGATGAAGGGAAGTAGCTGGTTGCGGCTAACTACGAACGCAAATCAGCCACCATCGGCGTCATCGCAAAATGTATGGTCATCATCGTCTCTAATCCCAAGGCTCCTTCTTCCTTCCCTTCTCCTTTCTCCTCTCCCATGTATGGCACCACAACGGACGAATTTTTAATATTTGTCCAAGTGAGCCCTTAGCCAAGTGAGCCCTTAGATGCCCGCTTAGGAGAGAGTACACTGTACATACATACAGATATGAAAAATTGCCAACAAGTATATACATGGCGGCCGCCGTAGCTGACTACCATTTGGAATTCGGAGAGAACGTAGGTTCGATTCTCGGTGAAAGATCAGAATGAAGAAGAAGTTTTTTCTAATAGCGATCGCTCCTCGTCAGGCAATGGCAAAACACCGAGTGTATTTCTGCCATGAAAAAGCTCCTCATAAAAAATATCTGCCGCTCAGAGTCGGCTTCGAACTGTAGGCCCCTCTATTTGTGGAACAACATCAAGACGCACGCCACAAATAGGAGGAGGAGTTCGGCCAAACATCCAAAAAGGGTGTAAGCGCCAATTATGTACATATATACATATATGTAAATACATAAATGAAAAAAAAAAATTTAAAGGCGTTTTCATAAAATAAAACAACTTTGCATATATTTATGTATATGCAATATTCATAAATTGGCCGCTTGAAATAACGGTACAACGAAAAACTAAGAAGTTTAAATGAACCTCAGCATTATTTGTGAATGCCTAAGCGTATTCGTAATACCTACTTGTACGTAATTGGATAAACACATCGCTCTAACGTCAATAACAAACACTCCGTCAATGGAAACAAGCAAACTCAAATCGCCATATTGAAACTAGTCGAAATTGTAATAGTGAATTTATTCGTAAGCAGTAGGAACAATGAATTACCAAAGCGTATAAACATTTTCAAGGTTTCGCTTGAACTTCTCACCCTGTCTACCGCCTACCACCAATCACACAAACAGCCGCTTGCTTGGCAGCAATGCCTCATAAAATACAGCAACAGCACCAGCACCGCCACAAAGCGATTCAGCGATAATTATAAAAAAATATAATAATATAGAGTAAGAAACGAACAAACGAGCTGTACAATCGTGTCGAACCCAGTACCCGAACGTTGCGAGGCCACAAAGCCACGAAGTGTTTGCACGCCAGATATACGAAATACATATCGCGTCAATCGACTGAGAACAGAAGAGCAAGTAAACGCTGTCACACACGTCGCAATAACAACACTACAAACGAAGCACAAGTGCTCAATAATCACGCCAACAACAAACAATCCATATATTATATAGTAGCAGTAGCAAGAGTATGGAGGAAAAGACACCAAAGAAGGGAAGTGGCAACAAGTAACAAGATAACTTGCTGAACCACAAAGGATATCAGTGAAGCAGATGAAGGTGTCGGAGCTGTAGCTGTAGCTGTAGCCACAGCGATAGTCGGAGTCAGAGTCGGAACTGGAGCCTTCGCCTACATATGTAGTATTCGTATACAACAAATTAACCTTCAACCGATTGGTGTGCATGCATTTACCCACATGTGTGTATGTGCGTGTAGTTGTACAATGAAAAATTCCTAATTGTGCACAACTGCTGTATTCTAGAAGAACGCAGCTGCATTTTACGAAAGCGATAAAAGAGAGATTGTAAAGTTGAAACAGAAACAGAAACAGAGGCAAAAGCAACGAATATAACGATTGAATGCAACATGCAGGCGACGACGAGTATCTCGCAGCAACACAGGTAAGTGCATGAATACTTATATATACATACATACATATGCACACGCCATCTGTATTGTATGCAAGCGTTGCTAGTATGATGAAATGCTTTCGAGAAAATAAAATTATTGTCTATTGTACAATTTATTTTAATTCATTTAGTAAATATGTACGTATGTATGTATGTATGTATGTACGAAGCTTAGCAGTTAAGAATGACTGGCTAATACATATAAACACATTTAATAGAAATTTAGAAATTGTAGTCAACGAATTGAAAACTTTAAACAGAAAAAGTTGTTCTCTTACCTAGAGCAACTGCAGAAATTATGGTTTAAGTCTCTTATTAAGCGGAAGAAGTTAAAATATTATGTTTATGTGCAGACATATATGTACATACCTATGTACATATCCCCCACACTTAAATACAAATGTATGTACGTACATATACATACATATAGATATGTAAATAAGTATGTGGGAAGTTGGGTACAAAGATTCACACTTAACATGCTGTGTGTAAGTATGAGGGTACATATTTGCGGTTGTCATATGCAATACCATGGTTTGGTTTGTTGGCTTTGTTGGCAGCTTTGTTGCTGCTGCTCGTCTGCCACGACTGCTGATGTTGTTGACTCTGTTCACTTTAGTGATCAGATCGCCAAAAAATTGGAGAAGAAAAAATAGCATTAATAGCTGCAAAAGAAAACACGATGCTCGTAATGTCGACGAACCAGCAACGAACCAAAATGCGAACCAAGCACCACAGCGACGATGAGTTTGTTCGTTTTTCTGCTGCTTTTCTCCATTAAGTGCTGTTTTCGTTTGCTTTTTTCATTTCTGGTTTTTGCATTACTTTTACACATACAAAAAGGTACGTTCACAAACATGCACGCACATATTAACATATAAATCTATACATATGTACTTCGTACTTACTATGCATGTATGTATGTACGTTGGCTTCGTTTGACACGATTCGCAGCTGTGAATAACCCAGACGAATAGCATGCACAGCAACATCACAGCTCACTGCTTTCTGTTTTCGATGTGGTTTTTAGCTCGCTGCCCATTCTGTTGATAGACTGTACAAGTTGCGCAAATATAGACGGGGTCAAAGTGCAAGGTGAAGCAGTTATGATGCTTCACCAGTCAATAAGAACAAAAACTATTGGCTGCGAAGGACTTAAAAGGATCAACAAGTGCTTAAAACAATTGAAAATCAGTTATTTTTTAATTAATAAAGACGTTTGAGCTTCTTTCAAAGGCTTTGGCCGTGATGAAAGATCTGTCCGCAGCTTTTTACATTCAGATAACTATTTAAGTAAGTATACTTTAGATTTTGCTGCATATTTTCTGTAATAATTTATTAAATACTCTGAAATACTAATATTTGTAATAATTTACTGTAAAGAAACGTAACATTTATCCTCAATGAATAATAATTCAAGAAAGAAAATAAAATAAGAACAAATATCGTATACTAATACATACATACATATGTATGCATGTAGCTGTTTAAATATAATTAAGGATAATTTCATACCTCAAAAGTAGGTGCTATTTGTAGAAAATTGGTTTCTATTATAACGACTCCTTATGTAGTTTTTTCATTAATTTCCTGCTATTGAGTACATTCTCGGTAATAAGTAATTTTTTTTTTTGCTCCACATTGGCGACTCAACGATTAATGAGTTTGTGGCAGAATTTGCTCAGAATTCAACTTCTCGGAACTAAATTTCGTAAATAGGAAAATGACAAACCTACTGCAGCACGACATAGAGCCATTGAAATATACTTAGGATCGATACCCAATTCTCTCCTTTTGACATTTTTTCAATAAAATCACTTAGCTGTTTTGCATTTTAAGTTTTATTTTAAAAACTTAGAATGTTTTCAAGCTGTATCAGTCTTTTTAATTAAGAATTTTTTTTTACTTCATGCACAAAAGGAAAAGCATACATTAATATTTGTTGAAAATCTTGTTTTCTTTATTAAACCTCTACTCAACGTTGTAGAGGTCGGGAAATCCAACGTAGTGCTAATTGGGCTAAGGGAAAATGAGTAGTTAAGTCCTCTCTCGACGAACAAAACTAACACTCTATAAGGCTCTCATCATGCTCGTTCTAACGTATAGCGCAGAAGCGTGGACGATGACAACATCCGATGAAGCGACGCATGGAGCGTTTTAGAGAAAGATTAAGGCGCAAGAGTTTTGGACCTTTGCACGTTGGCAACGGCGAATATCGCAGGCGATGGAACGATGAGCTGTATGAGCTTTACGACGACATTGACATAGCGCAGCGAATAAAGATCCAGCGGCTACGCTGGCTGCATCATTTCGTCCGAATGGATACAAACGCTCCGGCTCTGAAAGTATTCGATGCGGTACCAGCTGGTGGTAGCAGAAGAAGAAGAAGCCTCCTCTACGTTGGAAAGATCAGGTGGAGAAGGACTTGGCTTCAATTGGTGTGTCCAATTGGCACCGGTTAGCACGAGAAAGGCGACTGGCGCACTTTGTTAAACTTGGCCAAAATCGCGTAAGCGGTTATCGCGCCAATTAAGAAGAAGAACATTGAACAGGATTTTATTTCCATGCTGCCTTGGCCTTTTTAACTAATTTACCCAA
This sequence comes from Anastrepha ludens, assembly GCF_028408465.1. Lineage (NCBI taxonomy): Eukaryota > Metazoa > Arthropoda > Insecta > Diptera > Tephritidae > Anastrepha > Anastrepha ludens. The sequence goes on from NC_071499.1 coordinate 107,856,848, forward strand.
ATTTATGATATTCTGCGTACTGAGTGCATTGTTTATGTCGTTGCAAAAATGTTCTATTGGATTTAAGTCGGCACTCCAAGATACCCAATCCAGAACAGTCATTAAATTGTATTCGGAAAACTTTTTTGCCACACGAACAGTGTGCTTCGGATTATTCTCTTGTTGAAATTTCCAAATCACCGGTAAATCCTCTTCCGCATAAGGTAGCATTGCATTATAAAGTATCTGAACGAAATGGTCCACATCCATATTACCTCCAACACGATGAATTTGCCCTACTTAGTTCGAAGAAGCAATTCCACACCATTATTGGGCCTCCCCTGTGCTTTCTGATTGGTCAGATGAACTCGGGGTCGAATGTTGGACGGTTTGGCCGACGCACGTACGTCCTGCCATTTGGACCATTCTTTTTTTCGTGTGCTCTCGAGCAAATTCAATTCGGCGATATCGTTGCGATGCTGTTGCAATGTCTTCTTCCGTATCAGTCGTCCGTGAAGCCCTGCTTCTACCAATCGATGTGTAACTGTTTTTTTCGTTATTGCCTTTCCAGGTGAACAAGAATTTCTCGAAGGATGTCAGCACCATTCTTCTTGAGATCCTGTTTTGACGATCATCCTATCAATCTAGCTAGTAGCCTTTCGCGCTTTCTTTTTCTGGAAATGTTTTCTTCTATTTTATACTTAAAAAAATATTTCAAAACATTACAAACCATTGTTTTTCAAACGGTATTTTTCAACTTTCGGATTACTTTTTGAAGAGCTGGGGTGGAATTTTTCCCTTTCGACATTATTGAATAGATTCAACTAAAGTATGTTAAAGTGTTGTAGGCATATCCCATATACTTTTCTTTTTACTTACCAGTTATAATATAAAACATAGAACAATTCAACAAATTTTGGACGAAGACCGAATCATTCTAAGTATATTTGTCACAAAAATATCAGCTCCTATTAAAACGCGAAAAATCAATGCAAATCCTTCAGAGAAATAGATAAATCAACGCATTTCAATGAATGTGATCACAGAAAATATGGTCCAGAGCAAAAAGTACCGTTACACCGTGTTACTTGATGGAAGATGTGCATATACACATAGTAGAAAAAGTCTGGGTTCACCTATGCAAATATTCTTTGCATTAGAAAAAGTTCAAAACAATAAATATTTCAGAAGTTTTTTTTTAATGAGTTTTATTAAGTTCACTTAAACGTAACTATCACACATATTTCGCTACCAATAACAAAATCAAATTTAAAATGAGATCACATAAAATTAAAAAGGCCATTCAAACTAAACGGAAAAAGTTTGCGTTCACTTCAATAATAATAAAATAAAAGGCTTAAGATCATAGAAATGTTTTAAAATTAATAGCTAGTTGGATATCCCCGGCTTTTTATGACTTCTAGGAGGCGTCTTTTCATTGATCCAACTAGGTTGGCTGTTATTTCTGGACTTATGGATTCCATTCCTCTTTAAGCGCGTTCTTAAGCATTTCCTTGCTAGTTATTGTACGCTCTCATATTTTTTTTTCTAGAACGTCCCATAAGTGCTCAATGGGGTTAAGGTCAGGTGATTGTGGGGGTGTGCGAAGTTGTTTTGGAACATTATACAACAACCACAACCCAACAATCTCTGCTGTGTGTTTCGGGTCGTTGTCCTGTTGGAAAACAAATCTTTCACCGAGTCCCAGTTTGATTGCACTTTCTCTCAAATTCGTTTTTAAAATATCGAAATAATCATGTCTGTTCATTATCGACTCAAAAAACTGCATATTTCCAACGCCCGAACTAGCCATACACCCCCATATCATGGCACCTCCTCCCCCATGCTTTACCGTAGGTACCAGATTTTGCTTTCCAAGTGCCGTTCCGTTTTTCCTCCAAATAATTTTACGACTTTTTATCCCGAAAATGCAAAACTTGCCCTCATCTGAAAAAATCACACTATTCCAAATCTCAGGTGGCTTGTTTACGTATTCCTTGGCGAAAGCCATCCGCTTAAGTCGATTTACTCGCGATATGAAGGGTTTTTTTCGGGCCACTCTGCCGTGAAATCCGATTCTTTTTCGAATTTTTCTTACTGTATCTGGATGTACTTTCTTTTGGTATTTTACTTCTATGTCTTGTCGATAGCTGTTACTATTTTGCCACAAACTTACAATGATTTTCCTTTCACCAATATCTATTTCTTTTCGCCTTTGGTCCATAGTAACAAAAAATGTATTTCTAATATCAATTTTTCCCTCTTTAGATTTGTTCTAAACCGCGTCAACTACATGAATGATTTAAAATTAAATTTAACGTAATTGCCATGCAAATAATCGTCACTATTCGAAATGAACGCACACTTTTTCTGCTCAGCCTATTTAAGTAACTGTACTACAATCCCGTTATCTGAACACGACGCAGCTCAAACTCCAAAAAATTTTGTTCATACCCTCTACGAATAATTTTCTTTGAAATAAGTGAAAAGAAATAACTGAGAGTTTTAAGATAAACACGTTAAATTATTTTAATACTTTATAACAGTGGGTGAACGCAGACTTTTTCTACCATGTGTATGGTTGCCAACGCATTGTTCTCAATTATTTTTGCAATCGCTGTATACCAAGCGACAAAATGGTAGCACATCAATATTTTAACTGACTTTGTCCATTTTTTCATTATTTTTGTATTGAAGTGTAGCCCATTGTCTCACAAAAACGTCACAAATCCAGTTTTAAAATTTTATGTAAAAATTAGAAAAATTCCGCAAACTTTTCATCTCGTTTTCATGGTTCCTAGAAAATTCCTAGAACAAATTTTGATATGCAGATAAAATTTGGTAGCCTAATAAATTTGTAAGGTGTAAATTTAAAGTTGCTAGAATTCGCGTTGATTTTTTTAAATTCTTTTCTATATAATTTCTCCATATAAAAAAATCATTCATTCGAATGACTACTTAAGACAGTGTCAAAAGTTTGGAGGAAAGAGAGCAGCTACTCGGCGCTCCAGCAATTTCCAATGTACGACCTAACGTTAATTGAAAATTATACAACAAAACTGAAGCGCGATACAACGACAATAAACACAGCTTTCAAGGAGTTAGTTTTTTGCTAGTTGCATTTATCATGTCGTCACCATTTACATATATGAAATTGTTGTTGTTGTTGTAGCTGCTTAAACTGTCCCCATGTATGTATGGGGATTTGGGGGACGATGATGAAGTGTAAGTCCTTGGTCGGATATAGTAAAGCCGAGTCCTTCTGGTAGCTTAGAAGCGACTGTTGTTTAAATTCTTAAAATTAAAAATTTTTTTTTTGAATTTAAAAATGTTAAATAAGAATTCGGGGCCTGTGCATATTTGTAGTACAAACTTATTTAGAGAATTGGATGCCGACCTCGAAGGAGCTTATTTTTGTTTTTGTTAAACAGTTAAACTGATTACATCGTCCCGACTGTAACATTCAATAGGAATTTTTCCACTCTCTTTCCATCTCAGGAGGAATGGAGTAGAGGATTCTGACTAAACAACTACAGTCTATACAGATGGCAGTAAAATGGACTGTGGTGTTGGAGCAGATATACATACATATATTCTCATAGACTTAAAATTGAGAAACCTGGGCATCTCCCTAATGCTTGCAGTGTCTTTCAGGCGGAAGTACTGGCAATTGGGGTAGCTTGTAGGCTACTAATGGCAGACTTCTCTTTTAAGGGCAATATCGCTATTCTTTCGAATAGCCAAGCTGCAATCCAGGCCCTGGGTTCGGCTACTACAACCTCTAAAGTGGTGGAACAAAGTAGCAATAGCCTTACCACCTTGAAAGTAAACCATAAAATTGCCTTAATCTGGGTCCTGGGACATCGGAACATTGAAGGTAACGAAAAAGCAGATGAACTGGTAAGATGGGGATCTGCCATGAATAACGTTCTTGCAGAATTGGTATTCACACCATTAGGCGCAGTCAAGAATGCAATTTCCCTAAAATACATCCGATTTGCAGATGAAGACACCAGACGAAATACAAAATTAGCAGAACGTTATAGCCCACCTACAACCTTAAACAAACGTCAACATTGGTAAACTTGAAAGGACAGGACGCCTGGAGACTCACGGTAGTCATAACTGGCTTCATGTCAGGAAAAATGGGCAACCCTTACACTGTTGCAGTTGCAAACAACCAGAGAAAAAGGATAGGATTTCCCATTTCCGCTGTGAATGTCCCGCCCTATGGAAGGAATTATCTCCTTATTCCTTGACATTAGTTAACCCTGGACAAACCGCTGTTCGAGAGTGTCAGCCTAATATGGTGTTTAAACCGCACAGACAGGATATAGTCATGCTGTAAAATTACCCTTTAACAAGTTGGTAGCGAGGATGTGACAGCAGAATATTGCGGAAGCGCTAGTTGGGTTCGGGATGCATCACCACATCAACCAACCACTCTATGCCAATACAAAAATTTTAACAAAGTCACAGCTGGAGCAATGTTTTCAAAAGTCAAAAATCATTTATGGTATCATGCACCCGAAACAGTTTTCTTCCTATTGGATAAAATAGTTTTAAGAAAAATGATTACTTAAAGGCAAATTATAATTTTGCGGCAGGTAGTGAAGAAAAAGCATTGGGCAATGATCTACACCTTTCCCAACAGTTCCTCAGAAAGCGGTTAATGTACTTCAGAAACCAGAAAACGTCTTTCAGAATAGTCAATTGTAAGTTGAAACGAAGAAAAGTGGTAGAATGTTGAGTGGCTCTCTCATAATTGCCGCCAAAACCGGTCGCTTTTGCTTCGACAATAAGTAGCGCCATTTAAGAGAGCATTTGTTCAACAACGCCATAACTAAATACAAGTAATATTAACACACTTATCATCCTAAACAGTTTAAAAATAAGCGGAATTAACTTCATAAACAATTTTTTAAATCTAAGAATCAATTTATATTTGTAAAATACCAGCAATGCTTGAAAAATTCAGCAGTTTAAATAATTTTTTGTACGGGACTAAATTCTTGGTACTGAAGCCTTGTGTAGACTTGTTAAATATAAAAGGTATACCGCTGGTTCGTTTTAATGAGAAATCTGCCACAACACCTGCGGATGTAGCCAATTTGTTTGTCGATTTTTTTAAATCTCCTCACTTATGACGATGACGACCCACTTTCTTCAAATAATGTCTATCAAATTTCATGACTCAATTTTGCCTATTTACATCTGTAGGCAAAAAGTAAGGTGAAGTTGGTTGTAAAATGAAAAATCTTTATTTATTCTTGTAAATCAATTTCATCCCCTTCAAAATAATCGGCTCTCGATGAAATACTTATGCCAACGATTTTTCCAATCCCTGAAACATGCCAAATAGTCCATTTCCGGTATAGCCATCAGCACCTTCTTCGAGTCAAGTTTTATCTCCTCAATTGACTCGAAACGCGTTCCCCGGAGTGGTCTCTTGAGTTTTGGGAATAGCCAGAAGTCACACGGAGCCAAATCAGGCGAATGCGGTGGTTGCGGAACGATATGCGTGGAATTTGTGGCGAAATGGTCACGAAGAACGAGTGCAGTGTGAGACGGTGCATTATCGTGATGCAAAAACCAAGAGTTGTGGGCCCATAATTCTGGTCTTTTTAGACGAATTGCTTCACGTAAACGACGCATAACGCTCAAATAATATTCCTTATTCACAGTTTGGCCAGGTGGAAGGAATTCATAGTGCACCACACCACGAAAATCGAAAAAAACTGTCACCTTTATTTTTGAACGACTTTGGCGTGCTCTTTTCGGTCTGGCCTCGCCTTTAGCACGATATTCGCTTGATTGGTCGGTTGTTTCAGGGTCGTAAGCTTAAATCCAAGTCTCATCTCCCGTAATGATGCATTTGAACTTGTCCTGATAGTCTGAAGGCATTGTTTCACACACATCAACGCGGCGACTTTTTTCCAAGAAATTGAGAGTTTTCGGTACCAAACGAGATTTGACTTTTCGTAGGCTCAAATGGTCTTTCAAAATGGTTTTCGCAGATCCTTCTGATATTCCGATCATATTAGTAAGGTCTTTAACGGTCAACCGACGGTTTTTGAGCACTAACTCCTTCGCTTTATTGACGTGTTGGTCATCTGTTGACGTCGATGGTCGTCCGGAGCGCTCCAAGTCATCAACACGTTCTCGACCCTCTTTGAAGTCTTTGTACCACTTATAAACATTTTTCTGCGACATGGTCGAATCACCAAATGCCTTTCTCTAAAAATTTCCGGCCATTGTTACTTCTAAATATTTTAATAGAAATTCAAAATTCAAAACTACAATAATTTTTATTAACCTTTATCCTCTGGAATTTTTATCGATGATTAGAAAATCGCAACTATTTATTATCCCAAATAGCAAAAGCGTCAAAAAGAATGAAGCGTGCAATTATAAGCCGATCTCTAAGCTTTCTATCCAAACTTATCAAAGGAATTATAAAAGAAAAGATGTACTTTGCGACTGAAATTTGAACTTCGCTCCATCTGCATGGATTTGCCGCGGATAAAGCCACACTGGTAAAATCCAATCAGTTGGTTGACGGTGGGCCTCAGCCTTTCACACAATACGCTCGCTAGAAGCTTATAGGCGATATTTAGAAGACTAATCCTGCGGTAATTGGCACAGATTGCAGGATCGCCACCTTCTTATGGATTGGGCAGAGCACACTTAAATTCCAATCGGCAGGCATGCTTTCATCCGACCATATTTTACATAGGAGCTGATGCATGCACCTTAGAAGCTCCTCGCCGCCATGTTTGAATAGCTCAGCCGGCAGTCCGTCCGCGCCCGCGGCTTTGTTGTTCTTTAGACGCGTTATCGCTATTCTCACCTCGTCATGGTCGGGTAGCGGAACGACAATTCCGTCGTCGACGAATGGGGTATCGGGATCTTCACATTATCTGTGACATGCACAGCTATCACTGTTTAACAGGTTCAAGAAGTGTTCCCTCCATAATTTAAGATTGCTCTAGATGTCAGTCACCAGTTCGCCGTCTTTGTTCTTACAGGAAAACGCCCCGGTCTTAAAACCTTCTGTAAGCCGCCGAACTTTCTGGTAGAATTTTCGGGCGTTGTTCCTGTTGGCCCGCATCTCAAGCTCCTCGCACTCATGTATTTTGCCCTCTCGTTTCTTCTTTCACATTATACGTATCTTTTCCTTTTCTAGCTCTCTGTAGGCCATCCCACATGGCTCGCGTTGCGCCCGATCGCAGCGTGGCTCTATAGGCGGCATCCTTTCTCTCTGCAGCAGCATGACATTCCTCGTCGGATCAACTGTTCGGGCTCGCCGGAATCCGATTTCTTCTTCGGCGGAAGAAATGTTGCTCCATTGTTCGTGTATGCCGGTTTGTTGGGCAGTACTCTCTGAGAGCAGGAGTGAGAGTCGAGTGGCGAATCTTCTGGATGTCTGTTGTGATTGCAGCTTTTCGGTGTTGAACATTCTTTGCGTAGATCGATGTACATTTTTTACTGCACAGATGCGTGTGCGCAGTTTGGCTGCAACAAGGTAGTGATCCAAGTCGATGTTGGGTCCACGGATCGTACGTACATCTAATACACTAGAAGCGTGTCTTCCATCTATCACAACATGATCGATCTGGTTTCGTGTTTTTCGATCAGGAGACAGCCGAGTGGCTTGGTGAATCTTTTTATGCTGGAATCTGGTGCTGCAGACTACCATATTTCGGGTCCCGGCGAAGTCGATCAGGCTGTATCCGTTACCCGATGTTTCGTTGTGCAGGCTGAATTTTCGAACTGTGGGACCAAAAATTCCCTCTTTGCCCACCCTGGCGTTGAAATCGTCAAGCACGATTTTTATGTCGTGGCGTCGGCAGCGCTCATAGGAACGTTCCAATCGCTCATAGAAGGAATCTTCGTATCGTCCAACTCTTCCGTCGGCGCGAGGGCGCAAATTAGCGAGATGTTAAAAAAATGGACGTTGATGCGGATTGTTGCGAGACGCTCGTCCACCGGAGTGAACGACAGTACTTGGCGACGAAGTCTCTCTCCCACAACAAATCCAACACCGAATTCGCGCTCCTTTACATGGCAGCTGTAGTAGACGTCACAAGGTCCTATTCTTTTCTTGCCTTGTCCTGTCCATCGCATCTCTTGAATGGCAGTGATGTCAGCCTTTACTCTCACGAGGACTTCAACCAACCGAGCAGAGGCACCTTCCCCATTAAGGGACCGGACATTCAAGGTGCATGCCCTCAAATCGTAGTCTTTATTTCGTTTGCAGGGGTCGTCATCAGTGTTGGAAGTTCTCATCCGAGGCTTTGTTGGTTTTTCTTTGGGGGTCGCGGTTTTTAAGTGGTGGGTCCCAAACCCAGCGCACAACCAGCTATCCTGGAATGCTTCGCCGTCTCACGTTAGCTCACTCCCGAACGGGTGTTCGGAAGCTACCCAGAGGATACGTGGGCTAATCCCGGACGTTGTGAGCTGCTTGAACCATATGCAGAAGAATCGTCCTGGCCACTCCCAAGTGAATGGCGATCAGTCACTTTCCCCACTTGCGTGGACTTCTACATATGGAACCATCCTTCATTTGTTAAAATTAATTGTAAGAAAAACAGCATATTCTCATAAAATAATCAAATAAAAAAAAACTGTAGTGAAAAGCTTAAATAGGAACAAATTAACCCAAGAAAAGTGTGCGCAATATAATTTGGAATTTTCCATTTTTTTTTAATTGCGTGACCTTACTGGTTCTGTGTTCTTATACTTTTTGTGATATTGGCCCCTCTCAGAGCGAATGTTGGTAAACTCACAGAAACTTCTTCACTGATTTTTTACAGAACAATTTTTACTAGAAACGAGTACGAGTACTAGTCTTACATCTTTCCATCCTTTATTTGTGCTATATTTGCTACAAGCAGTTTGAGCGGCATGTGGTGTTCGTCTGATTCTCCATGACTAAGACTCATTTTCAAATAGTTGATAGCCAAACAACAGAGATATGCGAACAACACAAAAATTAAGCGAAATTCAAGATAAGCGGCCTTAATGGAACACGAAACACATATTTTACAGTTTTACTTCCGTTAGAATCGTACATACTACAAAATGTTTAAAATATAATATATAAGATAATTTTTGTTCCTGTGTATTGTTGTTTTTTTATTGGAGCAACAAGGATTTATCTGGGTAAAGATATTTTACAAGATCTTAAACATATTTGGGTTGACAATGGGAGCTGTACACTTATATAGGCTGATTTTTAGCTATTATCTTTTTAAACACTTGGTTTCAACAGCTGACGCACGTTTCGTGTTTTGTTTCATTGTCAAACATATTCAGTTTGGTCTATAAATAAACCCTGAATCGTCTTACAAACGAGCAACGCTTGTAAATCATTGAATTTTATTATAATTATTATAAAAATGTTTGTTCTGTTAAGAAAGTTTAAAGTCGAAAAATTGTGTTCAGCGACGAAGCTCGTTTTTGGTCCAATGGGTACGTAAATAAGCAAAATTGTCGATTTTGGAGTGAAGATCAGCCAGAAGAATTGCAAGAGCTACCAATGTATCCAGAAAAGGTCACAGTTTGGTTCGGTGTATGGGCTGGAGGTATCATTGGACCGTACTTCTTCAAAAATGCTGCGAATCGTAACGTAACTGTGAATGGTGAGCGCTATCGTGAAATGATATCCAAATTTGTTTGCCCAAAATGCAAGAGCTTGACTTGCATGACATGTGGTTTCAGCAAGACGGTGCCACATGCCACACAGCACACGTAAAAATGGACATGTTGAGAGGCGAGTTCGGTGAACATTTTATTTCACGTTCGCGACCTGTCAATTAGCCTCCCAGATCGTGCGATATAACGCCTTCAGATTATTTTTTGTGGGGCTATGTTAAAGCTCATGTCTTTTCAGACAAGCCTGCTTCAATTAACGCATTGGAAGACAACATTAAAGTATTTATATGTGATATACCGGCCGAAACATTGGAAATAGTATGCCAAAATTGGACTAAGCGGATGGACCATTTGAAGCGCAGTCGCACAGTGCGGCCGATTCCCAAAAAACTGGCCAAAAGTCGAAAAAAAAGTTTCTAGATAGAGTTTTTTTGTCTTTGGGTTGGCTACAGTAATGTCTTGAGTAGTGAAAACCGTTCATAGCAACGTCCTGTACCCTAAGTATCCTCTGTATTTTCAGTCGCAACGTGGCCTTCGTTTGAGCATCGTATTACTGTCGATGAATAGTATGATGAGTAGATGAATAGGAGTAAATTGAACAAAACCAAATGGAATCATCTTCGGAAGGTTAGTAAAATACGAGAAATCTTTAGTACATATCAATACCTCGACGCAAAATTTTTAGCTGCAGCAATACGTAGATACATTTTTTGCAATTTTTTTTATAAAATTTGAGTTTTCAAACTGTATAGTAATACAACGCCGTCATATGCTGCTTTGAAACCTATTAAAGGTTACTCAAAAAAGTAATGGTTACTGAATAAAACAAGATTCAGCTGCTACCACTTGCTACCTTGCGACCCCGAAAACATATAAATTTACATGCATCTTGATTATGTTCTTGAATATACGCTATTTCACGTGAGGGGGTGGCCAATAGGGGTGGAAGGGGGTGGATTTTCAAAATTTTAAGATCAAATTCGTAATCAGCGACCCCGACAACCCCCGAGTAAGAAATTTTGAATCAATTACTTTAATTTTTTGAGTTTGGCCAGCTTTTCGGGAATCGGCCGCACTGTAAGTCGTGGTCAAAATTTACATGAAATAATCTTCAAACATTAAATTAAATGGACTGCGTTTTTTTGAAAAACTTTCCTATAGCTGTTAAAAAATCACCCTTTACTTGTTTGTACGTATTCACGAACAGCATAGAAAATCAAGAGCCTACTTATACGAGTATTTTTTTTTTTTCAAACTCTACTATTTAGTTTAGTAAGTGCTCACATATTTTTACGTGGAAATACATCGTTTTTTTACTAAACCGCAACTAAACAATTTGTTGCTTTGCTCGCCGAACGGAATTTCGCAACACAAAGCTGGAAAAAGAGATACACAAAAAATAAGAAATGGTGTCAGGTGGAAAAAGAGAAAGTCAAGCGAACGGTGAGTTTCGTGCGACTCAAAGAGGGAAAAGAAAAACTGATGAGCATAAGTTTGGATTTTGTTGGTAAGTTACATTAATAAGATAATTAAAAGTAAAAATTATTTCTCTATACATATTATATAAAAAATTGAAGTGCCTATCTGTGAAAAAGATAATTTTAAGCTTATGCAACCAACGTCTGAACAAGCGTTTCAAATTTGTTGGCTGTCTTCTGAGTTTTCGTCTGTTTTTTCGTACTAATCTCTGAACTGAGTTTTGATGGAACTGTCATTATCAGATAGAGGATTCCTCTAAAACTGATATATGTACGTACATACATACATCGAGATATTTCGTCCGAACTGCAATAACAGTCAAAAAAAGAAAAAAAAAAATGGTTGCATAATTTTTATGGAAATCGTTTGCAGATAAGATGCTCGGGTGACGCGCATACCAGTGATGGTAAATGATTTTTAAAAAATCCCTACACAGCCCAAAAAAATTTTCTACTTTTCCCTACGCTCACAAAAAATTTTCTCTGCAAAATTCCCTACATTTTTTTTCTCCTGTGTTTACACTATAATGAGGCACTTGCAACGTCAAAATTGAATTATTTGCTTAAGTTTTGGACTTGGTGTTGTTTTGACACTTTATAATAAAAACAAATTTTATTTCAAATATATATAAATAGACATATTTATTATATTATAAACACATATGTATATAAAGAAAAATTCAGCAAAAATACTAAATAATTAGACTTTTTCATTACATTCAGTTCTATTTAAAACAAGGCAAACTTTGACATCCACACATACTATACGAGAAGTATGTGGTGATGTAACAGCACAAGTAATGTTAAGCTCAGACTTTTTAATAAAATGTTCACCTAAGCCTAAAAATATTTTGATCGATTCTCGTTGGAATACCTGTATTAAAGGTGCTTTCGACTGAAAAAGTGCGTTTGGAGTATTGAAGTAATTGAGTACATACTTGAAGAAAAATAAATAAATCTTATTGCACTGGTTGTTGAGCTCAAATAAAATCGCCTCTGTTGATTTCAGTTTGTCCTGCGTGACAGCTTGGTTGAAAAATGCCAATAACACATCCCAGTTTTGTAATACACTTTCGACGCCTTTGTGATGAGAGAGCCACCTGGTTGCATAAGTCCGAAGGATTTTCTTTTTCTTCTCGTTATCATTTCCTGCAGAGCTTCTAATTGCGCGCATCTTTTGGAAATTCTCGAAACGTACGAACCGATTTGCCGCAAAAGATCCTCAGGTCCTCTGGGTAGCGTTAAACAAGCCTTACTTTAGCAATTGCTGCAGAAAGACATATGCATTTTACAACTATAGCATTTGGTATGCCCCTAGTTAATCTTCATGCAAAGGAACTACAGTGGCTCACAGCTTATTTCGTGTGGCTGTATGTTAAACTAAAGAATTGTAAAATTATTTTTATTTGGTTTACTTTAAAAAAAATTTAAATGCACAATCAAAGATAAATTTTTTCTAATTACAAACATGTATAAATGCATTCAAATTTTTTCTGCTTTAGTAGAATATTTACAACAAAAACAGAATACTAGGTAAATTGACGTCACAACTTATTTCGTGTGTTCACTTTTACCGTTATCGGCGCCAGTAAACCGGTTAGCAATTATAGGAAATTTGTTTTGTATAGTATATTAGATTATATCCTTATTTAGTTTACACATTGAAAGTAGTCGGTTGTCCAGCTTAATTTAAAAATACCGTGATGGATCGTCGTACGTCGATTGAAGGGCGCGAATTAGTGATTACGCATTACAAAAATGGAAAGTCGCAGAAAAAAATTGCTGAAATTGTAAATTTAAGTACTTCCACAGTACAGTACATTATTCAACGCTTTTCTCGTGAAAAAAGAGTGGTTGGCAAAGGCCGCCAAGCTCCAAACAAAATTTTTACAGAAGCTGATGGAAGGTGGATATTAAGAAAAATTAAAAAAGACCCACGAATTAGTGCGCCAGCTTTGACAAAAGAGGTTGAAAAAGTACTTGGTAAGTCATGTAATCCTGAAACAATAAGAAGAATTCTGCGCAAAGCTGATTTCCATGGTCGCACAGCTCGAAACAAACCGTTTGTTAATGAGCGTAACAGAAGATTAAGGATGGAGTTTGCCGAAAACCATGTTAATAAAGACCAAACATTTTGGAATGACGTTATTTTCGCCGACGAAAGCAAATTCAACCTCTTTGGTTCCGACGGAAAGTCTTTCGTTTGGCGTAAGCCCAACGCGGAGCTGGACCCGAAGAATCTGCGTGGTACAGTAAAACACGGTGGGGGCCATGTAATGGTTTGGGGCTGCATGTCAATAGCTGGTGTCGGAAACTTGGTTTTTATCGACGAAATTATGGATAAAACAGTTTATTTGAATTTATTAAAAAATAATTTACTACAAAGTGCTGAAAAATTAGGCATTCGGGACAGGTTCAGGTTCTATCAGAACAATGATCCGAAGCATAAATCGGAATTAGTGCAACGGTGGCTTATATGGAATTGCCCTCATGTGGTAAAAACGCCAGCACAATCACCTGATCTCAATGTAATTGAGAATTTATGGAATATTCTGGATCAAAAAATTATAAAACATAACATAAGCAACAAACAAGATCTAAAAACAGCATTGCAAGTGGAGTGGGAGAAAATATCTCCTGAATACACTGGAAAACTTGTTAGCTCCATGCAATCCCGGTTAAAAGCTGTATTAAAACAAAAAGGCTACCCTACAAAATATTAGATTAGTAAAAACATAATAAATTAAAAAAAAAAATCATGTTTCTTCTAGTTTGGTTAAGCACACGAAATAAGGTGTGACGTGGATTTACTTATAATTTTGCTTTTGCTGTAAATATATTACTTAAGAAGAAATAATTTAAGTTTATTTATGTAGGTTTGTAACAAGAAATAATTTATCTTTGAATGTACGTTTAAGTTTTTTTTCTAAATAAAGTTTATACAAAAATATAAAACTTTTTTATTTTGATAAACGGGCACACGAAATAAGCTGTGAGCCACTGTATGCTGCCCCCCGATCATTGCACTGGCACCATCGCTGCACATACCTTAAATGTTATAAAATAAATGTACTTTAATTACCAATTATGTTGTTGAATGAAATTCCAAGAGATAAAATGGATTCTTTAAAAATTCCGTACAGAGCTTCTGCAGTGCAATCCGTTCTTATTGGAATTAGATCCAGCAATTTAACCACAACCCGCTCGCTTTCCTCATCGAAAAACTCACCAGGAGACACAAATGCTTATTGAGTCCGATGTCTGTGCTTTTATAGATCATTATGGAAAATTTGTTTACTTTTAGTTTTTGTACTAACTAAATTTTCTTTTTTCTCTTTTGCCAATACATTTTTTTTTGTGCTGGTACACTTCTTTCTTCCGAGTTCAGAGTTTTTTATTATTTCAGAATCTGGCACGGTTTCTTTTAAGAGCGGGTTTAAATGGTCCACCACTTGCAGCGCCACATTATGCTCAGCGAAGAACATGCTAAGTCTTATTTCAAAATTTCTGAAACCATATGGTTTACTCAGCTTTTTCTTAAAACAAAACTGTTTATTTTAGGTGTCTTTTTTATTGCCTTCATATTTTTTGGTGCATTTTTGTTTCGGCGTGCACTTGCCGCAGTTCAAAACTTTGTCGCACACTGCGCATTTGCATTTAAATGAATCGTTAGCCACAGCTTCCAACCATCCACTAAAATTGTCGTCGTCAAGCCACTTGTTATTGAACTTTTGTTTCCGATACTTGCATTGTTTTTCCTGGTGTTCCTCCGAAGGTCAGTCGAAGAGGAGGAGCTCATCTCTGTAAAATATATGCATTTTAAATATAAAAAAACTAAAACTAAATTATTTGCAAATTTACTTCAAAAGTGAAAAGCACCAGAAAACGTGGGACAACTAACAATTTTCGCGAGAAGAAAAAGTCGCGTTAGCGTTAACGAAGAAAAAATAGCAATGTTGCAGTACTAACGCTTTTAAAAGTATGCTGTCTTAAGGAAAAAAAGTCTGACATGAAATCTTACTGTAGATTTTTATTTTAAATGAAGTTTTTTAATTTTTCCCGCTATTCTAAAATGTTTTCCGTCCTTCTTGAAAATTCCCTACATTTACAGAATTAAAAAAAAAATCTGTCCTTCTTTTCCCTACTCCCACATTTTTCGACGAAAATCCCTACATGTAGAGAATTTTCCCTACATTTACCATCACTGGCAGAATAATTGAAGCGGAACTAGGAGAATCGGTGCTCAGGAGATTGGTAAGTAGAGGTACACCGCAAGGTGGAGTCCTCTCACCGTTTTTATGGAACGCAGTTGTAAATAAACTTCTGTTAATACTGGAATCGGTGGGGTGTAAGGTGATAACTTACGCCGACGATGTTGTTATTGCTGTCTCTGGTATATTTGTATCTATATTAAGAGACCTAATACGAAATGCTCTAGATATACTTTCTAGGTGGGCAGGAAAGTGTGGTCTAGGAGTCAACCCAGACAAAACACAACTCATATTGTTCACTGGGAAACACAGAATCCCTCAGCTAAGTCCAATTATGCTCAAAGGGGAAGCTGTTGTGATTGCGGAAGAAACCAAGTACTTGGGACTAAACATAGATAGGAAACTGACTTGAAAGTCAAACACCTTAGAAAGGGTCAGGAAAGCGAACCTAGCTTTTTATGCCTGTAAGAGAGCTTTAGGTAAGACCTGAAAATTAAACCTAAGGTTGCTCATTGGCTCTACACTGCTGTCGTCAGACCCATTCTTCTATATGGAAATGTTGTCTGGTGGCGTGCTATGCAGAAAAAAACCTATTCTAATTTATTGAATAAGGTGCAGAGATCAGCGGAACTAGCAATATGTGGTGCCATGAAAACCACGCCATCCATGGCTTTGGACATCATGCCACATCTGCCACCCCTAGATCTCTTCTGCAAATACCTAGCGGCCTGCGCCGCTTTAAGGCTCAAAGCGAGCTCACAATGGAGAACTGTCACACATGGACATTCAACCATTTTAGACTTCTACACGGATATACCCAGTGACTGTGCTTATCACCCTCCCATTTTTTGCTTCGCAAGGAATTTCCTAATGAAAATCCCTTCTAGACTGGAATGGTTTGAAGAAGATCCAACACCCAACACACCCGTTAAGATCTACACGGACGGGTCTAAAATGGTGTAGGATCAGGGTTATTTTGCGAAGAGCTTTCTATTAGTGAATCCTTTAAATTACCGGATCACTGTAACGTTTTTCAAGCGGAAATAAACGCTATTCATGAAGCCTTAAAATGGTTAAAGATAAAGAGAATATCATCAACGGATATCTGCATTCTATCAGACAGCCAAGCTGCCCTACGAGCCCTGGATGCATTCCAAACAACATCAAGGAGTGTCTTACGTTGTCGCCAATCTCTAAGTGAGATGGCCAAACAATATCGTATAGTCTTACGTTGGGTCCCAGGCCACAGAGATATACCAGGGAACTGTAGGGCAGACCAACTTGCAAGAGAAGGTACCTGTATGACAGACATAAGTAATTTTATGGAGATACCTCTCGCAACTTGTAAGCTTCTCATTAAGGACGCACTACTCAAATCAGCAAATCAGAGATGGATTAGCGCTAACACCTGCAAAATTGCTAGGCAAACATGGCCAAGGCTAAATTTACGTCTGTCCAAGAATATTATAAAACTGAGTAGACTCCAAATCAGGACCTTAATAGGGGCCCTCACAGGACATTGTCTCATAGGAAATCATGCAAGGAGATTAGGCGTATACACGCATGATTTCTGTCGTAGCTGCAGAAATGAGGAGGAATTGGAAACAATTCAACACCTTTTTTGCACATGCCCGGCTCTAGCCAGAAGCAGAAACCGATTTTTAAAATTCTACTTCTTAACGAATATAGATAATCTATACACTTTAGGTATCAACAACCTTTTACACTTTGTCAAAAGCTCAGGATGGTTCAATATGGAAAGGGAAATGTAGCCCAGCCCCCGCGGCTCACAACGGACCCATTCCGTGGTCTAAGTGGCATCGTTGTCTCTATGTGCGATGCGGCTGCCAAACCAACCTACCTACCTACTACCACTGGCGCATACAGGTTTATTTGAGTGGAATTTTTGATATGCATACATACATATTTATTATATTTAAATTATGTTTAAATTTTTTCTATACACACACGTTCAAAGTAGCGGGTGAACATAAAAAGAACAACTTTTTTAAAAACATTGTACCTATAAGGGATTTATTTTACTTCTTCACAAAAAGCTTTCAATACAATTATTTGCTAGAGGTAAAACAAAAAAAAAAAAAATTAATATGTAGTTCCAAAGGGTCATGCACAGACAGATTTTTTTCTTGAGTCCTTCACAATTTTCAACTGCCTAGTTGTTTTTGTATACAATCGAGCTTAAATTTCCAAAGAAATCCTCTAATGGACACAACAAGGTTCCAGGGACCTACAGTTTCAAGCTGACCCCGAACGGCAGATATGTTTTTTGAGGAGATTTTCCATGGCAGAAATACAATCGGAGGTTTGCCATTGATCAAAAAGTTTTCGGAATACATATGTTCAGAAAATTCAAAATACATAGTTTTTATTTCACAGCGAAAACGTAATAAAATTCGTGCATATGTACATATGTATCAATATATGAAAAAAGAATAAATCTATAGAAATTGATAATGAAAAATTAATAAAAGGAAATGAAACAATTTTTTGCTTATGTTAAATCCTTTTTATTTCAGGTATAACAGTCTCAAGATTTCTCTATCGTAAAGGTAGGTTTGCAGGTCGAAGTGGCAGTCGGCTCTAAACCAATTCACTTAGACCGTTGCCAATCCGTTGTGGTACCACAGTAGAAGTGTATCTGCTACTCCTCGCTAAACCATTTTGTTTCAAGTGCAAACCCATTGATTTCGTTGACACTTATATCCTTAAGGTCATCAGTATCATTCAAGAACTATAAGCCAAGTATCGAAACTTAGTAGCATACCACGCAGGGCAGTGACAAAGCAGATGTCTGACAGACTCTTCCTCATCGTTATTATTACAGCTTCTGCAATAATAGTGGAAATGAGGTACATTCAAACTTTGAGCATGTCGACCTCTGATGCACTGGCCTTTGATCAAATCAACAAATATATAGACGTTTTTCTTTGACCTAAAGTTCGTCTTTGAGCGTAACATGTCAGACTATTAACCCATCACCTATTCGCTGAAGTGACAATGGTAATTTGCTACCACGCGTATTGTAGATTGAGAGGGGAATATCTATAAATTCCATACCAAGAGGGAGGCGAATGGTAGGGTCCTCTCTCGCTAATTTGTCACTACACCCTAGCACCCATTTCAAATGGATGCGAAAATACTCCGCCGTCTCGTTAAAAAATACCCGGCGTTTACAAGCAACGATGGAATTAGTGACAACCTCACCAGTATATTTAATTGCCAGACATCTCTTTAATACTTATTTAATGGGTACAATTTCAGCCTAAGATACGCTAACGTGATGACTTTCGGCTTCTTACAGTAGATGCAAAGCCATCAGTAAAGAGCCGTAAATAGTTTTTCCGACCAGGTATATTTTCAACTCACTCAGATCCAGCTGAAATTCTAGTACTAAGTAAATATTTTATAATGAAAAAAATAAGAAGCCGTTTTTGTCTATTGTTTATGTAAATACAATATTGTAAGTTTCCTTTATAAAGAATTCACACGAAAAATATACGTCGGGCGAAAATTTTTATAATATAAAATTAGTATAAGTTATCAAATCAATTTTTATTTTATTTCCTTCTTTATTAAGCGTACTATGTTAAGCAAAAAGCGTATATGAATTCTTCTTGTTATAAACAAAATGGCGCGATTTACTCGTAGATTTGACTTCTCTCATTAGGAGCTGGACATTAGTTTTTGTCACGGTATCTGCTGCTCTCTGCCAATTAATTTTAAAGTGCAACTCATTTTTAATTTCTTTGTTTTGTTTTTCTTTTAACAATGGCCCAATATTTTTCAAGAGGTCACAATTGCAACAATTTGGTGGTCTCTTTGAACAATTTTTACCCCGTGATTTTCATACCAGTTCATTGCAAGACGGCTAAATGACATGTTGGACAGAGCAAAGCTTAGTCTGCAAAACTCAGCTTCATATAAATTTCATACAATATTAAAATACTCAAAAACTTTCGTAATATTTTTTATAAAACATCTTCGAAGTGGTAGCGTATCAATACTTCTATAGGGTGGGCCATATAGCGTTTGCTTTTTGAACCACCTATTTCTTTGAGAATGGTAACACATATGACATGTCAAATGTGCTCATAATTTACTTAAAGGTTTGACATTTACGAAATGGGACGCTATACGCTTGAACAAAATTGGGAAATAGTGAAAACCCATTTCCGAAGTGGTGAGTGTTCTTCTTCTTTTCTGATTTTCATATCGGTGGCTACGTCAATAAGCAAAATTGTCGGATTTGGGGCTCACAAAATCCACACGTTACTGTAGAGAAGCAAATGCATCCACAACGAGTCACTGTTTGGTGCGGTTTTTGGTCTGGCGGCATCATCGGGCCATTTTTTTCGAAAATGAGCGAGAAGCCGCGGTTACAGTAAATGGCGAGCGTTACCGTGACATGCTCAACGAGTTTTTGTTTCCAAAAATTGAAGAGTATGAAATGGACGACATTTGGTTTCAACAGGATATTGCAACTTGTCACCCTGAAAAAGTTACACTCGAACTTTTGGCTACCGTTTTTGAAAACCGAATAATCAGCCGAAATTCCGATATCGATTGGCCACCTCGGAGCTGTGATTTAAGCCCGTTGAACTATTTTTTGTGGGGAGCCGTTAAGGACAAATGCTATGCGAACCATCCAGAGACGATTTATGCTTTAAAACACGAAATTGAAGTTGCCATTCATGAAATTGGAGCCCAAACAATCGAAAATGTGCTTAAAAATTCGGTTGATCGAATGACCAACTGTAAAGCCATTCGTGGCAGTCATTTGAACGATATTATTTTTTATTCATAAACTAGCTGACCCGACGAACTTTGTTCCGCCCTAGAGGCAATAAAAAAGCAGATTTTTGGTTTTATTAAGTTAATTTTTTTATTAATCAAGTATTTCAATGAAGCTTTAATAGATTGCACTCTTCAGTTAAGCACCTTGTGATACACGACATTTTTTGTTTTATTATCAGGTGCAACAACAAATAACGCAGATGGTTTTTCGACCCTTGAACATGCCACATATAATTGATCATGTGAGAAACATTGATTTTCTAGATTCAGACCACAGACTTTCAAGCATTGGCCTTGTGATTTGTTAATGGTCATGGCGAATCCAAGACAGATCGGAAATTGAAGTATTTTAAACTCAAGCGAAAGATCGGTTGTGATCATCGGGATCCTCGGAATGAGAACTTCTTCAACTTCGAATTTTCCTTTGAGTATCGTCGCGTAAATCACATTGTTCATAAATTTACAATATTTACCACCAAACGCGTTCCGTTGCAAAGTTTTGGTGGGCTTATGTTTCGAAGCATGATTACTACGGAGCCAACTTTTAGACGTAAATTGTGCGGTGAGAAGCCAGGTACGTCCAAGGAGTTTAAAAATTCAATTGGATAGTTGGTGGCTTCATCTTCATTTGTTACACAGTCAAGGGATTTGAATGAATGCATTGTTCCAATGATATCATTTTGAATTATGCAGTTTAGGTCATCTACATCTTTATTCTTAGCCGCTAAAATTGCTCGCTCACTCAACCATTCATTATTTTTGTAGTTATTAATGATGTTTAGGAATACTTTATTGATAAGTTCGTCTTTCGATGAGACAAAGTTACAGAAATTCTGAGGAAATTAAATCAATCCGCTCGATTCGTCGACAGGTACTCGACGATTACCGATAGTCAGTAATTGCTCAGAGAAATCTTCAGTAGATATATCATTAAGTAATGCAACTCTCATGTTTGTTGTCAGCTGAAGTTTCTTCACATAGCGCCATAGATTCGATGATTTGAGGCAAGCTTTTATTTCGTCAGCAGCCGTTGATCTTGGAATTACTGGCAGTGTTTGGCGGAAGTCGCCAGACAGTAAAATCATTGCGCCTCCAAAACATCTCGAAGCATTGCGTATATCTTTCAATGTTCGGTTAAGTGCTTCTAATGCACGTTTATGCGCCATTGTGCATTCGTCCCAGATGATGATTTTCGATGCTGATAAAACTTTGGCCATTGCTGAGTTTTTTGAAATATTAAATGTTTCTTCTTCAATTTTTTGAAGATTTAACGGCAATTTTAATGCTGAATGAGTCGTACGGCATCCTTCTAACAATGTGGCTGCTATTCCAGAAGAAGTAACTGCAAGCGCAATGTTGGATCTCGCACGAACAGTGGCTAAAATTACTGAGATGCGGAATGTGGTACCAATTCCACCAGGGGCATCAAGGAAATATAAACCGCCATTTCCATCAGCAATTGCCTTCATTAATGTATCATAAACTTCTTTTTGTTGGCGATTCAACAGTGGTACATTCGTTTGAACTACTAAATCTACTTGTTGATCTCTGTTATTCGCTCGACGATTTCGCATGGCCAACCGAGCCGTTTCACGGGCTGCCTCGCTGTGCTTTTGTGATTGAGAACCACGAAGCCGAGCCATACTAACGCGGCGCTCTTTACGGGCAATTCCTTGTGCTTCTTCAGTCGTTTCATTCGCAATGTTTCATATCCTTCTTGCACTACGGCTTTGTCGGGAAAGATTCGATCGTCTTGGTCGCGGCATTGATAATGATGATTCAAAGAGAATACAAATTACTGTGATTATATATTTCTGACAAAATTTATATTATCAAATTTTCTACTTAACCATATACAAAATTACGTTTAGCTGTCATTTGCGTTTTGTTATTCCATATCAGATGCATTTTTGTTATACCACATTTTGTAGTGACTTCACGGAAATGCATTCGAATGGGATAAAAAGTTTCCTATGTCCGTCTCCTGGTCCTAAGCTACCTCTCCACCAATTTTCAGCCAAAGCGGTTCAGCCGTTCCCGAGTTATAAATAGTGTAACTAACATGACTTTCTTTTCTATATATAGATGACAATGTTCAATCTTCAAAATAAAAAAAAAAGTTTGAAAAAATATTGATTAGTTTTTTTTCATAGCCGATTCAAAAATCAAATTTTACATGGCCCACCTTGTACTTGTTGTTATTTAAATTTTGTTTGTTATTCGTAACGCATTTTAGATCTAATTACAATTTTCATAAAATGTTTCTTCAATAAAAATATAAAAACTTTTTTACTTATAAGTGCACACATATTTATATGTACATATAAGCATGCGTGTTTTTAGCTGCTTTGTAAAGTTAAATTTATATACTAATTTTTGGCAGCGCCTTCCTTCGTGCTTAGAGCATTTTTAAACTCACTTTCCGTTCCTATAATAAAAAGAAATCTATATAAAAACTGATGATAAGATAAAAGCAACTGAGTTCACCTGAATAGTTGTTTTTATGTAAGCGCGTCAACTGATAAACATTGATAAGGCATAGCGCACTGAAAATAGAAGACAAGCAAAAGGCAAATGACTCGATAATCTCTGACGTAAACTTCGTTCGCTTTCTCGAATCTACATATGCATATACGTGGTGTAGGTATGCATGTAGTGCTAACTTTAAAATTTTTATCGCTTTTATTGATTTCTAATTGAGAAAATAAAATCTTGAAGTAATCAAACAATTCGTCGTAGAATCATTTCTTTTGGTTAATCAACTTTTACGCATATACATATTTGGTATTTCTAATGAATCGAATATCATTTCGCTGGTATTTCTTATGATCGTTTGCTTCCGGATTTGAAAGCGCTGTAAACGTACATTCCGTATGCTGCATACCTTTGTATCTCTCTGACTCATGCCATATTGGCAGTGGCATATTTATTAGTGTGTAGGCTTGTAATCATGAACGCTTGACTTAATGCAGCGTTTTGGCCGAATAAATGGCATATAGCTATGTGTGCGTAATATACCCGTGGGTTAAAATATGTGTATATATGCATTTAAAGTTTATTGGACATACATCTGTTATTTATTACATATGCGCATTATTACATACCCAGAGGTGAAGATGTTGCGTATACGCCCCAATATACCAATTTTGTTAAGCTCTTAAACAAACTCCATATTTACTATAGTGCATTATTTTAAATATTCACTATCTCTCTTTGTGTGATATACTGGGTTGCCCATATTCGACGGACCTATGTGTTTTTTGTTTAAAGGGTTACATGGGTTTCCTTGGTTAAAAAAATCGATTAATTTTTTTTGGCTTATTAATTTCTACAACATCTCAGGAATATTATCCTAAATTTTTAACACGATCCGAATAATATTAGTTTCGGAGATACAGCCTTTGGAAGGTGTGCGCTCCAAGCCACTTTTATTGTTACTCAAAACTTTAAACGCGTTTTTCTCGGAACTGTGTTTCCAAAGTCGGTTGTCAAATGTTCTCGAAAACTACTCAACCAATCTTGATAAAATTTTACACAGGTGTTCGAAATACAATTTACTCATGCTTGAACGAAGTACTTTTTTGTTTTTTTCAATTTGAACTATTTAACACAAACAAAATGTCAAGCAAATTTGACCGAAATTTTCATTTTTTTGCAAAAATTTCTGCCAAAATTCCAATTTTTACTTTTTTTCTTTCCTTCGTTCAAGCACGAGTTTGTGGTCTTAACTAAAGCACTTATTTTTGTTTTTTCATTTTTGATGAGCCTGTCAGGAGTTATGCTGACAACTCGGACGCACCTTGTTTTCGAGGGGTCACCGGATACGACGTCACAATGGAGGAGTTTTAATTTTTTGTTTTTTGAAAATTTCAGAAATTATTCTTTAAACATGTATCTATAAGACAGAAATAAGTTTGAATTAAATAAATTTACATAAGTTTTTTACATAGAAAAAAAAAATATTGAAAATAGGCCTTTTTTTACCCGACGAAACCCATGTAACCCCTTAAATCAAAGAAAAACACAATTTTTTGATGTTGACGATAAAAATCATTTTATTTGGTTCAAGTAGATTTGTTGACATCACTTTTTGAATATGATATCTCTCAAATGACCGCCTTGAGCCTCAACGGCGTATTGTACCCGTTTTGGAGCATTTTCCATAGTTTTAGCTAACATTTCGGCTGGAATAGGGGCTATTTCCCCACGGATGTCGTTCTTGAGCTCTTCTATGGTCTTTGGCTTATTAATTTGATTTGTAATATCCCCACAAACAGAAGTCAGGTGGCGTTAAATCGGGCGAACGCGGCCAGTCGCCATTTTTCGACATCAAACGACGAGGCAATAATTTCTTCAAAAAATCGATTGTGGTGCGAGCTGTGTGTGGTGGAGCGCCGTCTTGTTGAAACCAGAACTGTATCATACGCTTTCGACGTATAATTGGCATCACAAAAGTGGTTATCATATCGCGATAGCGCTCCTGATTGACGGTAACAGCTTGACCATCTTCATTTTCGCAGAAAAACGGCGCAATAATCGTTTTCGCACTAACGCCGCACAAACAGTGACTTTTTCGTCGTAAAGAGGTACCTCTTGAATTTCGTGAGGATTTTCAGTGGCGTAAATACGGCAATTTTGCTTGTTTAAAATCCCATTCAATTAGAAATGAGCCTCATCGGACATGGTGATTTTTTTTCAAAATTCCTCGTCATCTTCAGCCATTTCGATGACTCTTTGGGCCCATTCCAATCGACGAGGCTTGTCCGCAGGCAACAATCTTTGCGTCAATTGAATCTTATACGGGAATAAATGCAAATCAATGCTGATAATTCGTTGTAAAGTGGTCCGAGCAATGCCCAACTGCTGAGAACGGCGATTTGGGATGTCCTTGGCGACGTCTCAACACTGGCCTCTTTGGATTAGAAAGAGCATCACCAGTCGAAAACCTTTCGTACAAACGTTTAATGGTGTTCTTAGAAGGCGCACTTTTCACATTATTTAATTTTTTATACGCAGTATGAAAGTAAAAATAAAAAATCTTTCAATGTCGACTGCTTGCGTTTGAATCAATCATATAAAATTTTTACGTCACAATTTTATGCGTAATTTGTAAATATTTGTATGACTTAACGAAAATGTGTTTTTTCTTTTCTCAAAAGCAATAAAATAGCCACTTATCTTTGATGGCATATTGAAAGCAGCAGTGCTTTGCCAATAGCCCAGCATTTCATTGCAAAAACTTATTCAATCCTGTCTGTTTTTCCTGTTCCAAAGCTCGACTGAATGCAGAGTAGTCCACTCTAACACTTCTTAATTTACACTTGTGGACAAAATAATAGGTGTAACAAAGTTTTTTTTAATAACGTTCAAAAATTTGTAAAGACAAGAGTTTTTTTTATTGTTTTACGACTAGTAATGTTTTATTTCATTAAATAAAAATATGTTGAAATTCATTTTACTTTTTACACTCAAATGAAAATTTAATTATAACAAAAAAATACCATTGGTCAAAATAATAGGTGTGAAATATTATATGACAAAAAACAAAACAAAAAGACAGTTCAACTTAAATTTAACCGCTAGTATTTCAATAACCAGTATATCCTCCATGGTTCTGTATAAGTTTGCCCATTCTAATGGGCATGGATTTTATTATTTTTGGCAGGTTTCTAAAGGGGTAGCATCCCATATTTCCTTGGTTTTCTGCCACAATTGCTCCTTGTTTTGGAATGCAAAGTCTGCCAGTCTCCTCTTCAAATCACTCCACAAGTTCTCAATAGGATTGAGATCAGGGGATTGACTTGGCCATTGCATACAACTTATGTTTGCATTTCTTAGCCACTCCGACACCAACCTCGAGGTATGTTTGGGGTCAATATCTTGCTGATAACACCATCTCAAAGGAATGTTTTCTTCTGCATATGGAAGCATAACATTTTGCAAAAAATCCCTATACTGAAGCGCGGTCATTGCGTCTTTTATCCAAAATAAAGGACCAACACCCTGCCAAGAGAAACATCCCACACCATAATGTTTCCGCCTCCATGCTTAATGGTCTTTTTGGTATACTGAGACGCAAATTCTTTGCCTTTCGGGCGGCGTACACTTCTTTTGGAATCATTACCGTATAAATTCATCTTTACTTCGTCACTAAATAAAATATTTAGCCACTTTTTTTCTCCAGTAGGACCACACCAATCTCTGTGCTCATTAGCAAATGCTTTTCTTCTCTGTATGTGCACCTTTCGTAGAAGTGGAACTCTTCTAGCTTTTCGTCCTGGTAGATTAGCGTCCACTAAGCGCCGTCGTATGGTCCGCGAGCTTATATTCAATCCCATTTCTGCTGCGATTTGTCGCGAAGACACAAAAGGATCCTTTTTGGTCATAAGAACTATACGGCGATTCTCTGCCGGGCCCGTCAATCTTGGCCGTCCACGATTTTCTTTCTCACACTTCTTTTTTTAAAGAGTTCGTAACAAAGTTTTCCGACCGTCCCAATATATTGGCAATGTAGCGATACGTTTTCCCTTCCGCACGAAGTTTCTTCACCAATTGACGCTCTACTTCGGTGCAGTGGCTATTACGACCCATTCTAAATAATTATTGAACCAGTCAAAATAATACAAATTGAACAATGCAGCAAAACATACTTGATAACACTTCAAATAACAAGGTATTTTCGAAAAAATGCTGATACACTTATTTTTATGGCCAAGCGAATTCAATCAAACAATCATTACTTTCCAATAACACGCAAAATTAGCGGTATCAAAAATAAATAACAGTTATTACACTATTGGGCGTAAAATCAGTACAGATTCAGCGCACTCCTATTATTTTGTCCACAAATGTATTTATATCTTTCTGGGAAAAAATTAAAAAACCAATTCGGAATCTAACGCTTTTCAGCCAACGAGATTTTCTTAAAAATTATAAATTCAAATTGGTTTTTTGTTCTTTGGTCGACAGAACGTAACTCATAGCCGAGTTTACTAAAAGGGGACTTTGCATTGACATTATCTCAAACCTTGCGTAGCTGTACCAAATTTTTTAGCTGTTATAGATGAAATAAATAATAAAGTAGGCTCAGTTAACACTGACTAAGTAGAGAAAAAAATAGTTTTCTTCATTTAAAAAAAACGAATGTGTGATATAAAAAATATTTCAAAAAAATCTTCACAAATAGTTCATCATTTGATTTTGTAAAGATTAGGGGAGACCGGGGATGGTTGACTAACTTTTGACTTAAGCTCGTATATCTCTGATGTTTAATTTAATATAACAAAAACAACAATTGCTACCGATAAAAGAACCATTCAGGTATCTTAAATACTATAATATGACCTATATATTCACTATTATAATCCTTATTTTGCCGATTTTATAAACCCCTGACGCTTGGTCAACCTACCCCATGTCCGGGGCAGGTTGACTATATGCATGGCGTAGGTTGACTTAGGCAGTAATTAGTATAAATTAGGAGGATTGGTATAAAATAAAACACAAAAATTTACTAAATGATAGAAACTTTTTAATTAAAATGAACAAACTTAAATTCAAGAGCCTTTTTCAGGTCACAAAGAACTTTGATAAATCTAACAAACAATCTTTAATTCTCTCACTTTAAATCTTAAAAAAGAACTTAAAAATAACCATAAGTACGATTAATTCTTTGTACTTTCTTTTCAACTTTAATTGTAATTTTAATTATTGTAATAAATCGCTAATCAAAAATCACATTGCCCTTATATTAATATTATTTAACAAACCTAATCTAACCTTAAAAAAATATTAACATTCTTGTAATATAGACTATCATAAACAATTTTAATCTTTTATCAAAACAGAAAAAGTATTTTCTAAATCAAAACTTATCTTTGAGTAAACAAGTCTCATAATATCTGCTTATAGTAAAAACCTTTTTAACTTCAGTCCCTCATATCAGTCTTCTAAATCAGAATCACAGTTCTTACATTGGTAAAATAGCAAATTACCTTTTGCACATTTAGAATGAACTCATAACTTACACGTAATGCACCAGGTTCACCAGGTATACTGGCTGCATAGGATTCGGTGCATTCCAAACAAATTGCATCATAGTCGTCGCTTAAATCTGAATAATCATCGTCTTTCGTAGTTTTCTTGCTCTTCCCTTTTCCTTTACATTTGCCCTTGCCTGTTGCCTTATTTTTTCCTTTTGGTTTTAGAGTAATTTTTTCTTTTTTTTTATCTTTTGAAGTATTCTTTCGTAATTTCTTCATTTTGTTTTCTAAAAGATTTTCTTTCTCAGGACTGTCTGTGTATATAGTGCTTTTACGTTTTCGTATGTTAATTCTACTTCCTAATCGTGGTGCTGCTTTCGGAAAAGGCCTTATCTCTTTAGACGTAAGGGATGACGTTTTAAAAAATTACTAAACCAATCTTCGCCAGCCATTAATTTTGTGTTCCAAGATTCAGGCATAGTTTTATTATTCTTTTTTGCGTATTCAAATGCAAACTTGCTTGTCTCATACGGTGTCAATCCATAATAAATATCAGCAGCCGTCTTCAAATAAGCTGCCAGTTTGTTTTCTTCGTCATCGCTAAATATCTGCCTATTTCTTATGTACCCGGCCGTGTCCAGGGTCAAATCAGCTCTCGTGAGGTTAGGATTACTTTCTAACTTATTTTTTTGTAATTTGAAAATTGAAACTTTGTAATGAATTTAAGGGGGGAGCCTGGTTTATAAGGTCAAAAAAAAAAATTTTTTTTTTTTCGTTTTAAGCGATTCCTAATATATGTATTTCAGAATATTCACACAAAGTTACAAAGCCTAATTCTCAATATTTCCGTAGATACAAAGCCAAAGGTAGGCGAGCGTTAGGTAGTTACGCTGTGACCGGACAGCTATAGTACAAACTTTATATTCTTTTCTCGACTTTTCATTTTTATGATGTCTTTGAATTGGCGTACATGAATGAAAAAAAACTACTGAACCTTTTGAAATGAATCATAGCTTGTTCCCTTCAGTATTAAATGCTCTTCTATTTGAACTAACAAAATAGATTAAAAAAAAATTTCAAGATTTTTATACCAAGTTGAAGTGAATTTTTTTTTTATAGAAAGACATTTTTTTCTTTAAAACCTCCAAAAAGTTGAAATTTTGGAATTTATCTCAGTTTTTTTAGTTCATCTAGAATAAAAAATCATGATAATTAGAAATCCATTTGAATTTTTTGCTTTAGATAATAATTACGAGCTGTATCTTGTACGCCAGTTGGAAACTCCAGCGTTGCAGCGCTCTACTAATTTCTATGTTAAACATTTTGTTCAACTTATTTTAACCTGTACAAAAATTTTTTATACTTTTTAAATGTTCATTAGAAGATAGAAAAAACTTTGCAGTTCTAAATTAATTTTTTCCTAAAAAAAAAAGAGATTCAATTTTTAGACCTCATAAACCAGGCTCCCCCCTTAATATCAAAAGATTTGTTATAACTAAATAAAATAATGATATAGGGCGCAATTTGTTTTAAATAAATAAGATATTTCTTTGCTTTCTACTTGTTGGCCTAGTGCAATTTCAATAAATTCGTCTTGAAAGTGCAGAGTTTCCTAGGGAAGGGCAAAGGAAACACCCTTGAAAAGAAATATAAATTTACACTATCAAATACACAATGAAAAGATAATTCAAAAGTATGAAATGCAAAGTGTATACGAAATTAAGTGAAAAAACTAAAGCACATGACGTTCAAGAAAGAATGGAGGCACGAGTTCTTATTTTGCGAAGTTTTTAATGCTAAATAATTATTTTTATTGAAGGAATGAATTATTAACAACGACATTTAGCAATTTGCCACCCAAACTTTGTAGAAAATTTTCAAGGAGATGAAGAAAAATTGAATAAGTTAAAGTTAAAAATTAAATAAGTTTCACAAAAGTTTTTGCAGTATAGTGAAGAAAAAATAATGGATGCGATTGGAGAGACATCCCACAAATAATGTAAGAATTTTGTGTAGGGACGAAATGAAAAATACGAATACTTTAAAAGCATCGCTCAGGGCAAATTTGCAAATGGCAAAATTATTAGAACTAAAAGAAGAGTGTCAGGAGATGCTAAGCGGACTTACAGAACTTTCATTTAAATGTTTATTTAATCATTTAATATTATGTTTTTTTAATCACAGTCGAATTAGTACCTGGTTTTTAGCTCAGAACCGGTCTTAAGACGCT
Source organism: Anastrepha ludens (assembly GCF_028408465.1). NCBI lineage: Eukaryota > Metazoa > Arthropoda > Insecta > Diptera > Tephritidae > Anastrepha > Anastrepha ludens. The sequence goes on from NC_071499.1 coordinate 107,887,200, forward strand.
GGTTACTAAAGTTGGTTTTGAGCCAATTGAATCAAAAGAAATAAAAAATAATTCCATTATTTTCTCGGCAGATGTCTATAGTGATCGATATTTCGTAAAGTATTAAACAAACAATTTAACGTTGTCGTCAAGGTGGTATTCCTTACTTAAAAAATTGTGCTATTTTTTGTGTGTCCCATTCAGTTGGGAGTTACAAGGCGTTAACAATGGAAGTCAACAAAGATAAAATTCGGTACATTTTACAGTTTTTCTATGATAAACGCAAGCCAAGCTGCTAAAATCGTGAATGGTGTTTATGGGGCCGATACTGTCACAACTAATTACGTGCAATTTTGGTTACTTCGATTCCATTCGAGCATTTTTTATTTTGAAGAAAATGTTGATAATGTCGATAAAATCACAAAAATAATCGAAGTAGACCATGCCGGTTAGTAGTCGCAGCACCACCCAGGAGCTCAAGACCGACCAAAAAACCGTTTTAACCAATTTGCGCAAAAATAATGTATTTTTCCCCCCCAAACTAATATTTATTTCAGTTTAACGAAACCTGAGTTAAACGCGGAATTATGATTATGAGCCATTAAATTTATCGCTGCAAGGGAAAAATAAATCCGTATATGAATTGGTCGATGGGATAAGTGGTTTTAGACATATTATTGATATATTTTTGTTAGTTAATTCGTAATATTAAAATTAGTCCCAATATACAATATCTCTGAAGTTCATGTCTAAATGTGTTCATGCTATTTATAAAACTGTCTTTCTGATGTTAATGTTTTTAAAGTAGATGCGAGATAAATGAGCTTAAAGTTTGAGATACAGGAGCGCGAGTTACACAACCAAATATACTTGTGCATGGGAATGCTGATAATGACGATATCAGCATAATCTTGCAGAAGTATTTAAAAAGGGATCAGGTTGCAAAAGCTTGAGCAACGGAAGCGACGGCGACGATGCTTAGCTGGCAACATTAAGCGTAAACAAGAGGGCATTTGCATATGCCAAATAAAATTATACAAGTAGTCTTAAGACCGAATTCAAGCTATACTGAGTTAATAAACGTTTGAGTCGAAAACCAAAAGCTCTCAAGAATTTTTATTTTCGCCATAACATAATTCGCTCACTTACAGTTCTCTGTGGTTATTTGTCTCTCAAGAGATATAACCTTTTAATACATAATTGGCGCAGTCGGACTCGAACAAAAGCGTTCCGAATTAACCGAAGTTAATTAACATAAAAACGTTAAAATATTACTTAGTGCGAGTAAACAAAAGACAAATACAAACAATTAAAAACACAAACAACAAATCAGTGCGTTACAATCTTATCTTATGTACCCAAGAAAAAATAGTGCTCACAAATTCGACGAAAACCGTAAAATCGAAGATACAACGATGGAAGAGGAGCTTCAAAACTTGAGGGAGGTCGTACTCCAACAGGAAGCAGCCCTAAACCTACTCAGGCAACAACAACAACAACAGCAACAATCAACCCAATGGATGTCCAACAAAGACGTAATTCAGCAGTTCCGTCAACTAAGACAGTTGGACGACCAACATGACGTGTTGGCTTTCATAAAATCTGTCGAATTTCTTATGGCGCTATGCCAGGGAAACGAGCTATTGATTCAATTCGGCACAAACATTGTTGCCAATGAAAAAGTCTCAGGAGCAGCAGCGAACTTTGTCAGACAATTGGGGAGGGAGCCGAGCTGGGAACAGATGAAAGCCAAGCTGATGCAACAAATGCGGCCCAAGACGACTTACGAAGATGTGTTCGACAGATGCAGATTCATTAAAGTAAGTAATTTAAGAGAGTAATTTAATGAATTTGAAAAGGCAAAATGTGAAATAAATAAAATATATATGTTTGATGAGCTTAAACCAGCAATATACGAGAACGACAAAGTAGATCGAGATTTATTAAATATGTTAATAAATAAAATAGACACTCCATTCAGAATTCATGTCGATCAGGGTATATCTATGCATGCCTTAGAAACAAAGTATTCAAACATCAAAGCACTGGATGACCCCAGAGCTATATCACAAAGGTACAGGAAAATATCTAACAACACATTCAATAAACAAAATAACACTAACAATAACACTGTCACCACTAACAACAAGCCAAGCCAAAATAACCAGTCCCATAATAATAATAACAATAACAATGCCAGACAAAGTCTGAATGGACGGTCGAATCCCAATCATAACGCCGGCCCACCTCAGAGCGATCAGGCAATTCAACAATCGTATAACAGGCCACAACCCGGTCAAAATCAAAATTCTAAACCCAACCATAATAACAATTATAACAATAGGAACAACGGTTCAAGACAGACAAGAATGTCTCATATGAGCGTTGACACCCAAAGGAACGATTCCATGGCTATGGAGATCGGAACTTTGGAAGAAAATCGGGCAGAAGAAGAGGAAGAGATAAATTTTTTTGATACCTTGCCTAGAGCAACCTTACCCATAATAATGTGGACAATAGGAAAAGAGAAAATTAAATGCTTAGTCGACACCGGTGCAACGACAAGCATCCTAAAATCAAGAATTGTCGAGCACCAGTATCCTAAAACTGAACTCACCAAACCATGCTCTTATAAAACCCTTAACGGTGTTAACATCGTAAAATATGCCATAACCACACCATTTCCAAAAGAGATACCTTACCTAGGAACTCATAGATTTTCCAAACAAAAATTTCTCGGCAATAATAGGCCAAAATTTTTTAAAAGCTTTCAATGCTCAAGTCAATAGTACTGAGCGATACGTAAGGTTACTCGACAAGAAATTTTATTTTTTAGATTATGAATACCCAGAATCAATGCACAACGCTTGTGCTTTACAACCAGTAAATGAAGATCACATACGAGCTCGTTTCAACCTCGCACATCTGAACGACGAGGAATGTCGAGCCATCGAAACTCTACTTTCAGAGTCCGATGATTTATTTTTTCGAGAGGGAGATGTTTTGTCAACAACAAACCGGATTTCCCACGAAATCATTACTACAGTGGACAGGCCCTTATATTCTAAAATATATAGGTATCCCCAAATCCATGAAAAAGAAATAAATAGACAGATAAAAGAAATGCTTGAGCAGAATATAATAAAAGAAAGCAATTCACCCTATAACAGTCCCTTATGGATTGTCGAGAAAAAACTCGATAATTCAGGGTCAAAAAAGTTCAGAATAGTCATCGATTACCGTAAACTGAATGAATTCACGGTCGATGACAGATTCCCGATTCCCAATTTGAACTCTCTGCTAGATAAGTTAGGTAGATCCCAATATTTTACAACCCTCGATCTGGCGAAAGGCTTTCATCAAATTCTGGTTAGGGAAGAAGACAGACCAAAGACGGCATTTTCAACACCGTCAGGTCACTATGAGTTTGTCAGAATGCCGTTCGGACTCAAGAATGCCCCATCGACATTCCAGAGACTCATGAATGAAGTCTTGAAGGATTTTATCGGCAACAATTGTGTCGTCTCCATGGACGACATACTAATTTTTAGCACATCCCTTCAGGAACATATGACGACTCTCAGAAAAATATTCAAAACGCTAAAGGAAGCGAATCTGAAAATTCAAGTAGACAAGTGCGACTTTCTTAAGAAAGAAACACAATTTCTAGGTCACATCTTGACCACTCACGGTATCAAACCAAACCCAGACAAAGTAAATATCATTCAAAACTTAAAAATACCCAGAACTACAAAGCAGATCAAATCATTTTTGGGAATGACAGGGTTTTACAGAAAATTCGTTAGGGATTATGCAAAAATAGCGTTCCCTATGTCAAGATATCTCAAGAAAAACGAGACGATCAACATCAATGACCCAAGTTACATAGCAGCATTCGAGAAGTAAAGTTGAAGTGTCGAGGGGCTTTCGCGAGAAGAGAACAAGAATAGATCCTTGCGGAACTCCCCAGTGTAATGCTAAAACAGATGATGTCAGTTGCCCACTACAAATAGCTAGTAACCTATTTTTTAGAAAGGAGGCAATTGAAGTAGGGGAAAGCCCAAAAACATTGTACAGTTTTGCCAATAAGATACTGTGGTTAACTGAATCGAATGGCTTTGTGTGGTCGAGTAGGTTAAGGGAAGTGACTTTTCCTCGTCAATGGGCTCACGAATATCTTCGATAACGTCAATAAGCGCAGTTATATAATTATGTCCTTTTCGAAAGCCGGATTTCCGTTTGTGTAAAGGAGAGTTTTTAGAAGAGAAAAGCGATCAACTATCTATGCATGACTAATTCGAATACCGTTGAAAGATTGGTCTGAGTTAGATGAATGTAGTATGATATGGTTTGATATAGAATCATAAAATCCAGAGTTTCAAATCGAATTGTGCAAGACGAAAAGTATTTTTAAGAAATGAAATAGTAAATTTTCATCTATGTTCTTATATTTATGCAAATACATAGTGTATGTAATGTGTTCAGTAGCACATACATATGCATATAGAAGTAAGGGTAATTTCTAGCCTTAAGTTAATTAAAACGAACATTTAGAAGCAGTTCTACAATCGAACCCTAATTGAATTAGAGTACTCTAGTCTACTAAGAAACACATTTTTAGCAAAGTCTACCCACTTCCCTATGTTTGCTCACTTTTTATATGAAGCTGTCGCTCTTTGTGCGTCGTTTACTTTAGGTTTATACGCTGCAACGGTGTCTGCTTTGCTTTACAATTCGTCGCGATGATTCACCTTTCATCTTCTTTTCATAGTTCCCTTGTGTCATATTTCATTAAAATGATTCACACAGCATGTTTGAGTGGAAACGACTAATACGGCTGAGCAAAATGACGTTGTTCAACACCAGCAGCTCCGTCAGAATTGGGAAAGACCTCTAAGAGCCATTTGATGCCAATCGAGATTTCAGACAGGGTTACCCTTGTGAGATTGTGCGAGCCGCAGAACTTAATCGCACAGGCATCATATTTTCATATATATATATTTTTCATTTGATTATTGAACATCTGAATATCCAAAGAACTAAGGAATGGAGTCCCATCCAGCAAAATGATCTGCATGCTAATCCTACAAAGGTATTAAACCAAACTACCCAACTTGCCTTAGAAAAGATATTTCTGCTTTCATTCGCCTCCGTTTCAGGCACACAATCATAACGCAAAAGGTTTAACTAAAGCTTCTTTGACACCACTAACAGCTAAACGTCTGCATCCAATTTACCTCAACTAGGAAAGAGTTATGCGCCAACCTTCACAGGAAAACATCAGGAAAATCATAGATTACTTAATTAAAAATAACCTCAGAAAATTTATTTGAATTCTCATTTATATTTTATTTGTTTTGTTTCACATAGGAGGTACTTTTTCCAATAGGGTTTTGTTGACTGCTGACAAACTAAATTTGTTCAGTATTCAGTGACATTTCATCATGGAAAGACTGGCGCCTCAACAACGTTTTCAAATCGTGCAATTGTATTACGAAAATCGACGCTCAGACCAACTTATGCTGTTCAACGATGATGCCCGTTTTTGGCTTAATAGCTAATTCAATAAGCAAAATTGCCATTTTTTAAAACAACCATTTCGTGGGGCCTATGGGCTGGAGTATCATCAACTCATATTTTTTCAAAGACTAGACGCCAATGTAACAGTGAATGTCGTACGCTATCGCGCCATGATAAACAACTTTTTTATGCCGCAAATTGAAGGCTGTGATCTGCACAACATTTGGTTCCAACAAGACGGCGCTACTTGCCATACAGCCCGTGAAACAATGGATTTACAGGGGACCGTCTGGGACCAGTGGATTGGGCACCAAGATCGTGCGATATCACGCCTTTGGCCTTTTATTGGTGGGGGTATGTAATGTCTAATTGCTTTGTGGATAAACTAGCTTCGATTGAGATATTGAAAGCCAACATTACTGAAGTTATTGACGAGATACCGACCGAAGTCCTCCAGCGAGTCATGCAAAATTGGTGTTCATGGATGGGCGAATAACGGCGCAGATGCGCCCAACATTTGAGAGGGATTATCTTTACAAGTGGTTAATGGTTAATGGTAGTAAAGGGTTAAGGTATAGGCCTTTAGCACTGCGACCATATTGATCTATTGTGCAGCCTATGCTGTCTATTGACTGTTAAGTATGCTTATGAATTGTACCAGCTCCATCTGAGGGAGTGATTGAAGGTCTTCATCTATAAGCATGAACTTGTTTAAAAACCTTTTCCTTCTATGCGTCAACCCCGGACATTCGATGATGAGATGTTCTATAGACTCCTCATCTTCGCAGCAAAATCTGCGGGTGCTGGTGTTAGTTATGCCTAATTTATGTAAGTGTTTGTTGCAGCTGAAGTGACCCGTGAGGGCGTCTATGAGAGTGCGAATGCTCTTTTTGTTTAACGTAAGGGCCATGTTAGCTCTTTTAGCGTTGATACTTAAGAACTTTTTGGAGTGTCTAAGACTCTCTACGTTGTTCCAATGCTGATTTAATAGAGTTTTTGGCCCAGTATTTTACTTTTTGTTTTAGGCTGTTTTTGTTAAATCCAAACATGGGACTAGGTCCGATGAAATTTACATCTGCCCCTTTTTTGGCTTGAAAGTCTGCCTTTTCGTTGCCGTCATGTCCCTCATGTCCTGGTACCCAAATTAATGAGACATTGTTTTTGGATGCCAGGTTATTGAGTGTCTTGTGGCATTCTAAGAGAGTTTTTGAGTTGTAGGTATAGCTATCTAAAGCTGTCCGAGAGTATTCTAATCTTTACTCTCTTGTGGTTTCCACGTTGCATGATGTTTGCTGCTTCCATAAATGCGTATAATTCCGCTTTGAAGATGGTGGTGTCCCTGGTGAGAGTGAATGATTTGTGGATTCTGGGCCCCACTACTCCTGCCCCTACAACCTTATGGTGTGTTTTTGATCCATAAGTGTACCATTTTTGTGAATCATCATTCATCCATTTTGGGTTTGTTTTCCACTCGATCCTCTCAAGAAAGGTAACTGTGTATCCTTTTGTGAAACAGAGAGTTGGGTCAATGTGGTCTGAAACTTGAGCCATGCTTATGGTGTTTTTGACTTTATTTAGGATACTTAGGTGACGGGTGAGGTTGCTTAATTTGAAATTTTCTTTCATGTGTCGCATGAGTGCTTGGGTAGCTGCTTCCTCTTGGATTGCAATATAAAGTGGTGGGAGATTAAGGAGTGCTTCCATGCTTTATCTTGCGATTATCTTTAAGAAAACAAATGTCATAAATGGTTCTACGCAAAAATAATTAAGTTTGCCCAATCAATTTGGGTTTTCGTTGTTTTATTTCAATTTAAAATCCGATACCTCTAAACCGATCACGCTTTATATATTTTTCATATTTTCTGTATTTTAGTAATGTATTTGCTTACGTGCATTTTTTATGTGTAGTATTAATTATTGTCTTGGTATTTATTTCCTTTCGAAAAACTATATAATAATTTAAATTTTCTGGGAAAATCCATTTTATTAGGGCAGTGAGCCGTAAGCCCTGGCAGCTGGTGCTCCTCTTTTCTTAATTGCAAAATAATATTGTATTATTATTTGTCTTCTAATAAATAAATAAATAATACCACCCCAAATAAAATTCCAAACTCTTGATGGACCACCCTTTATAAAGATGTGCTATAAGCAAACAACTCACTTGAAAAAAATGCAATTTTAATGTGCAATAAAACTTATTTACCTACATATACTGCTTGAAAGTAGCCACTATTTAATTAACTATTGAAATTAGGCCAATAATTCTAATCGCCATTTGAATTTTTTTCAACCACCCAGAGCAATCGATACGGCGCAGATTCGTTGTTGCTTTGAAGGTGACTCTTGCTGCTACTTACAAATGAAAGCGTAATTTTTCAATCACTTTCAATCAAATGCATGCACAAATATGTACTTACATTTTACAACACTCCATCAATATTGAACGATTCACTCATTTTATTTTAAATCTCCGAAAAAGTATATGAAAGAAAACAAATAAACGCTTGCATGTATGTGTTTAACAATTGTTTTCGTTTTTGACATCAGCTAATTTTAGCTAAAAGAATTTTATTATCTGAAACTAGCAGCTCTCGCATTCTTGTGCTCTTTTTTTTTTTTTTTTTGCTTTTGCTCTCTTCTTTTGCTTTTTGGGTTAAGAAACGCTTTGCCAGCAAAAGCTTAGAGCATCGTTGACGAGTCTCAGTACAGAAACAAAGGTTTTGGTTAGGACTACTCCCCACCATGTGTTTCTTTAAGAGAAAATGTAATTACTGGCGAGCGCTAATGCACTTAACGTAATCCACAATGACCGCACCGTTATTTACGCTTTCTCTAAATTATAGAAAGCAACAAAAAGAATAGGTCTGGGGTGTGTGAAAACTATTATGCTGTGCAGCAGCCAAAAAAAAGGCAAGAATGCGGTAAAGCAATTATGAAGGAGGAAGTAGTGCTGGAAAGAAATGATTGGTGTACTTTTGTCCCTTACCGCGCACTGTTTTCGTCCGTGAAGAACTCTGCTGAAACTTTCCGGGATATATTTTGCAGAACAGTTTAACCCCTTATCGACGCTACTAACTTTATATTTTTCAGAGTTATTTCAAATAAAGTTGATAAAAAAATGTGAAAAAGTTAAAAAAATATTAAACAACTACTATGCATGGCTTTCTAATAGTAGCAGAGCTGATAAACCGCTGAGTTGGAAAGTCAGACACAAGAAGGTATAGGTAGGCAGGTAGGTTTGCCAGCCGCATCGCACATAGAGACAACGATTCCACTTAGACCACGGAATGGATCCGTTGTGAGCCGCGGGGGCTGGGCTACATTTCCCTCTCCATATTGAACCATCCTGAGATTTTGACAAAGCGTAAAAGGTTGTTGATGCCTAAAGTGTATAGATTATCTATATTCGTTAAGAAGTAGAATTTTAAAAATCGGTTCCTGCTTCTGGCTAGAGCTGGGCATGTGCAAAAAAGGTGTTGAATTGTTTCCAATTCCTCCTCATTTCTGCAGCTACGACAGAAATCTTGCGTGTAAACGCCTAATCTCCTTGCATAATTTCCGTAAATTTAGCCTTGGCCATGTTTGCCTAGCACTAATCCATCTCTGATTTGCAGAATTGATTAGTGCGTCCTTAATGAGAAGCTTACAAGTTGCGAGAGGTATCTCCATAAAATTACTTATGTCTGGCATACAGGTACCTTCTCTTGCAAGTTGGTCTGCCTACAGTTCCCTGATATATCTCTGTGGCCTGGGACCCAACGTAAGACTATACGATATTGCTTGGCCATCTCATTTAGAGATTGGCGTCAACGTAAAAAATGTTTGAAATGCATACAGGGCTCGTAGGGCAGCTTGGCTGTCTAATAGAATGCAGATATCCGTTGATGATATTCTGTTTATCTTTAACCATTTTAAGGCTTCATGAATAGCGTTTATTTCCGCTTGAAAAACGTTACAGTGATCCGGTAATTTAAAGGATTCACTAATAGAAAGCTCTTCGCAAAATAACCCTGATCCTGCACCGGTGTCCATTTTCGATCCGTCTGTGTAGATCTTAACGGGTGTGTTGGGTGTTGGATCTTCTTCGAGCCATTTTGGTCTAGAATGGATTTTCATTAGGAAATTCCTTTCGAAGCAAAGAATGGGAGGGTGATAATCACAGTCACTGGGTATATCCGAAGGCATACTCGCTATAAAAAACTTGAAATGTATATGCAGCAAGCAATTTTGCAAACAGGTATTTCGTGTTTCGTCATTATAAAACAGAACGGAAGACACACAATACAATCAGCTGCAAAGTGGTGACCCAATTTTCTATAGCTTCAAATAGTTTTAATCAAAAATGAACAGAACAGTCATTCAATTTATAATATGGTATTATCTGTTTTTTCATGCTAGATGATAAAATAAAAAAAAAAACTCTCAATTCAAAACTCATTTCGAAGTGCCATCGCATTCTATTTTTTCTCTGCATTTGTGATACTTAACACATGGGCTGAAAAGTTCCGGGCCTAACACATAGATGACACTACTTTTATTGCATTTACCTCTTTTTCAGTTAGTACTAACCTTAAAAAGGCAGGCGTTAAAATTTCATGATATTCTATTTATTATAACGTACGAAGTTTTTGTGCTAAGACTGACACTTCTTTTGTTATTTTCAAAACAATGGATCAAAACGAATTTCGTGTTTTAATTGATGGAAAAAGTACCGTTCAAATGAAGCAATTGCTTGGAAAGTGTTATGAAAACACCGCTCCATCAGAAACAACAATAAAGCGATGGTTTGTTGACTCCAAGCGTGCTCGTAGAGATACCGATGATGCACAACGTAGTGGACGTCCAAATTAGGTGGTAACACCAGAAAACATCAAAAAAATCAAACAACACAAAATCGTTTTGAGTGACCGAAAAGTCAAGTTGCGTGCGTTAGGTGAAATCGTAAAGATATCAAAAGAACGTCTTGGCTTTATATTGCATGAGCTCGGAGCATAGAAGCTCTGTTCGAAGTGAGTACCGCGTTTGCTCACTGTTTTGTTTCATCGAGAAAACGCACCGTATAACAAGTCAATCAAAACAATGGCAAAACTACAAGAATTTAACTTCGAATAGCTCCCACATCCACCGTATTCCCCAGATTTGGTTCCCAGCGACTACTGGCTGTGCGCAGACCTAAAAAATGCTCGCCGATAGAGATTTCGTTCGAATGAAGAGGTTATCTATGATATTTTGGTCTCTTTTGAGGCAAAAGATAAATCGTTCTACAAAAGTGGTATTGAAATGTAAGAACAGCGCTGGAAGGTTTGCATTGTTCTTGATGGAAATTACGTCGAAGATTAAAGCTACTTTTGAAGAAAAGAAACGTATTTTCTCTCGAGGAAAATCTCTCGGGGAGCTTCTATTCAGAATCAGGCTGATCAGCGATCCATGTGCCAAATTTCAGCTCACTCCATTCAACCGATCGGAGTGAAGGGAGGTCTGTTAGTGTAGGCTTGTATTCTCGTGTGTTTAACCCTCAGTGTGTTTAACCCTCATGAAAAAATAATTAAAAAAGTTTTAGTGCTCAAAATTGTCCTTTTTTCTTGAGGATAAAAGTTTGTTGCCAAATGGCTACATCATGTGTTATTAGAGCGATATAGTGAAAATTGTCAGGACTGAAACAAATCGAAAATGCAAGGATAAAAAATTATTTTATTCAATTTAAATTGTTCAAAAAACATGTAAATGATATATTAATTTATATGAAAAAGTTTAAAACAATTACTTTTGTTGTTAAAACACAGAGCAATGGAACATTTTTCACATTTAACGCGACTGAAGCCCTTACATTCAGCATATTTGCAGCGCATTTTAGTTTCCGTGTGCTCGGGCCAGTGTCCAGTTTCATCTCTGCGAATATCCTTGGGAGGAACATGTTGAGCAGGACCTCTTTTCTTCTTCATTTCAATTGCTGGTTCTATGCTACTTGGTCTGCCACGTTTTGTTCCCACTTTCACTTGGCTGAGACAACGACCTACTTCAAGACGAAAATCAGCTTGGTTTAAAAGATCAGATTCCGTTTTGTTCTTCTGCTTCAGTACGCGTTTGTAGATCAACCCTGCATTGACCATTGTCATGTCAATCAAGTGATAAAATATTCGCAAGTACCACTTTCTACTTTTAATTGCAATTTTATACCGACCCATTAAACTATCTAAGAGGTTCACGCCTCACATATGACGATATATTCCTGAATAATATTGGGGCATTTTACATCAACTACTTTGCCAGCTTTCCGATCAAATCGTTTTACTAATATTTCAGGAGATGTTACTGCAAAAGAAGATATATGGTTAACATATTTATTAGCCTTCCAAACAACTGAAGTTATATCGACTCCATCTATAGTCGTCATATATTCATGGCTTTTTCCGCGTTCTTTTTTTTCATTGCGGCTTCTGTTGGTAATTTACAATTAGGAATTCTGTTTCTACGAACAGTTCCAAGCGAGAAAATAACTTTATTGGCTAAATACACCATCAGTGGAATGGCTGTATAAAAATTATCATGATATATGCGATAATTTTGATGTCTTGGAATAATACGAGACAAACGCAAAACAATGTTTGATGTTGCCCCAAGATCTGGTTCGTCATGCGGTCTGGGCATATTGTTTTCAGCACCAGTGTATATTTCAAAATTGTAGGCAAATCCAGAAATTCCTGCCAAAACAAACAATTTGAAACCCCATTTATGGGGTACACTACACATGTACACTAGAATGGCAATGTACTTTTTTATATCGGACGGAGCATATTTGTTATGTTTCTCTGGATTCTTTTGTACACTGTACAAATTTGTCTGCTCCACAATGTTCATAATAAGTTCATCAGTAAACAAGTAACAAAAAAACTGGTATGGAGTCTCTAAACTTAATAATTCACCGTCTATTTCATCAATGCCATGAAATGGGAGTTGATCTTCATTTAATTGTAGATTTTTTTTTCCCAAATGATGTTTTTTTTTGGTGCGTTGTCCAAAATCTTCGGTTGAAGGGGCTGCAGAATCATATTCCAATGACGGACTCGGAGCTAAAGGAGGCTGCGTGATTGCATCTATTTCTGTATCATCATCAGAATGTGCCAGATCAGTCGGAGCAAAGTCTGGGTCCTCTATATCGTCGTCAAAGCCATTCTCATCTTCACTTTCGTCGCTATTATATTCCAGCAAATATTTCGTAAGCTCCTCCACTGATTTGAATGGTTTATTCATTTTGGAAACAACTGAACAAGAGAATTAATAGTGGTCACACAAGTTGAACAAACTATGATTATATGCACAATGTAGCCAAATGGCAACATGTAGCCAAATGGTAATTTGATAACAATCAAAATTATTTTTAAACTAGCAAACCCGGCCCCCTTCGCTGGGCACACTAAAATAGAATAGATATGGTTTAGAACAGAAAATGTATGATTTTCATATGTTTTATTAAGCATTGGAGCTTTTTTAACCATTATCCATTTATATTTTTCAAAAAAAAAACGGAAAAAAATTTCATTCGGATTTCACATTAAATTCTCAAATTTCGAAAGAAATTATTCACTGTTCCAAAAATCCACTCCAAAAAAATTCACAGAAAAATTCACAATTCACTCCTTATGGCGTCCAAATCAGAAAGAAATATTGACACATTGTAACTCACACTGTCAATTTGACAGTTCAGTTCCGCCCCAAGCGTTAGAAAAGTAAGCGACATTATGACTGGTTCAAAAGAACGCTGTACCCGTTGCCAGTGCTCCAAATTACAACCAAACTTTACGAAACCCATTTTCAATACTTACTTAACAATGTGCGTAAGTTTGGTTTAATTCGGTGCAAAGACACGGCGGGTCCACGTTTTGGCATATATTTCGAGACCCTATCTACCAATAGGTATTCAAACTATACGGAAATCATCTTCAATACCTACTTAACAATGTGTGTAAGTTTGGTTTAATTCGGTTCAAAGACACGGCGGGTCCATGTTTTGGCATATGTTTCGAGACCCTAGTCATCAATAGGTATGAAAATTACCCCGTATTAAAGCACTTATCAACAGCTTTCATTTGATATCCATATTGTACATATACATCCAAAGGTTACCCGGGTCCACGTTTTGACCTATATCTCGAGACCCCAGTCACGGAACGGCATGAAAAATACTCTGTACTAAAGCATTCACCAACAGCTTCAATTTGATATCCATATTGTACAAACACATTCTAGGGTCCACGTTTTGGTCTCTATCTCGAGACCCTAGTCACGGAGCGGCATGAAAAATACTCTGGACTAAAGCATTCACCAACAGCTTCCATTTGATACCCATATTGTACATACACATCCGAAGGTTACCCGGGTCCACGTTTTGACCTATATCTCGAGCCCTATTTCCAAAATAAAATATAATCCATGTTACTCGTGGATGATGTAGCTTTCGAATGGTGAAAGAATTTTTAAAATCGGTCCAGTAGTTTTTGAGCCTATTCATTACAAACAAACAAAGTTTTCCTCTTTATAATATTAGTATAGATATACAACTGCTGCAAATGCAAATACATACCTTTTTATGTATAAACAATACTTTTAAATAACAATTGATGCTTTATTTATTATTTTACAACGCTTTTCAAAGTTCACACTTTACTACTTATGGACAATGTGTATACTCATGTCAAAAAATTGCGCCAAAAAAAGCACGATCAATGAAAACACACGAGCCAAAAGTCTACATCACGAATTAAACCGTTATCTGTAGTATATGCGAAATTATAGAACTGAAATTTTAATATGTTGTTCACAACATCTGGGGCTGTCGCCCGTACTAGAATCATAATACTATTTCAATTATTTCGTTCTTTTTTTATTAAAAACTGAAGAAACCCGATTTTTAGAGTGTCAAATTTAAAACCGCGCCATTTTGTCAACTTTTTCTTTATTCTAGTACGGGACATAGCTACAGTCATACTGATTAATAATTTAATAATTTGTTTGGTTTTTGTGTTTCAGATAAATAGAAGAGCCAAAATGGCCATTTTTAAAATGATTAAAATTAAAAAAAAAATTATTTTTGTATGTAATAGAAGGTAAATAAAAGCCTAAAAATTTAAATATCTTTTTTCATTTTTTTAATGTAAAAAACAAAATTCCTGAAAATACCCTAAATTTTTCAGCTCTAGACCACCGGGACCCATTAAGTTGATCAGCATTAATCTCGAGCCCAGAGACGGAAGAAAACGCAATGCGAATTTGAGAGAAACTTGGAGGTGTTACAGCGAATAAAACCACGAACAGACTACGATTTTGAAAGAATAAAATTAATATGGCTATTGAAAGATAACTTAGTGCCAAATACGACTGCAAGATCCTCAGCTTCCGTAACTCTTTGTAGCCCACAATCAGCAATTCTGTAATGAGTTGAAATAACGTTCTAAAGTCTCGAAAATGTCAGGTGAAAAAATTTGTTTGTATTCTAAAAGGGACTACGGCAACGTTAACCACAGTACTTGCGTGCATACATAGATATTTATTTTTCTGACAAAAAAAACAAGTCACTTCAGCAAAATGTAGTAAGCAGAGTTGAGCTTGTTCCAATGGAAGTTATTTTTTCGAAATGAGTTTGCAAGCAATATGGACATATAGCATCAAATAAAAGGTAATTAAATGTACTCTTCGACGAAACTATATTTATATTGTGTTGTTAATAGGTCTAATTTCCAACGAAAAAGGGTTTAATTAAATTTTTTTATACAAATTTTATTTGCCCAAAAACTCACCTAAAACACAAAATGTATTTGCACCCAAATTAAGGTATTTTATTATTATTTTCTTCCCAATGATGTACTTGGCTTTGTTAATGGTCAAGTAGTACTGCAAGATATCATAGTTTTAAAAATGCCTAATTGGCCTTAAATATTCGAATTCCCCTCCTTTTTTAACTCCCGTAAAAAGTTTTAGTATTGTTGTAATAAACGTTAATCATTTATAATCATTTTGGTTTTTTTCTAGTGAAACGATGTGCAGTATTTATTGCGGAAAAATTATAATTTTCATAAACGCGCATAAACTGGCAATTCATTGCATTGCCACCGCCTTAAATGCGAGTCGTAAAAACATAATTAGGACGCCACGCAAATCTGAATATTTTTGTGTGCAAATCGCAAATTATAGTCGCATTGCAAACTATAAATCGCGTTATACAATGTAATAGATAGTTCGCGGTCACCAAACTGGCCATTAATTTTTCATAACAACAGGGCAATATCTTGTGTCGCTCTAATGATTTGTCCTTTTTTCGAGGAAAATGCCATCAAGCCTTTAAATGAATATTTTTAATAGGCCACACAGCTCTCTTTAGTTTGTGTGTTGTGTTCATCCTTGTGAGAATGGTATTGTAGTTATGCACGCGCTTTTTAATGCTACCTGAAAACCCATTATGTTACACCTGTATTCACACTAATAGCAGCCAAACATATTGTAACACATTGTATTTCATTTTATTTTTTATTTTTAAATATAGTTCATATTACAACATAAGCCACAGAACGCAAATCCACAAACTTTGAAAAATTCTAGAGGCTCAATATTCGCATTTTAATACTTTTGTGTTTGCCGAATTTGTTTTTATATGAAGAAAACGCACAATACCGTCAGCAAAAACAAAAAACAATGGTAAATATTAACGCAATTTGGAGTCACTTCAAACTTGTAACCAAAGTTCAAGGGGCTATAAAACTGTTTACTCGAAAATTTTCTAAAGATTCTGATAACAAATTTTGAAGTTTTAATGAAAACTTGTTGAATTTGTTTAGATTTTGTAAAAAGTTTAACGGGCGTCGTAGCTGAATGTTTGGTGCGTGACTAGCATTCGCAAGAGCGTAGGTTCGAATCTCCGTGCACGTAACAGCAAAATGATAGAAATACGGTTTTTCTAATGGCGATCGCCCCTCGGCAGCAATGCCAATTCTTCGATGGTATTTCTGCCGTTCACCGCGTTACACACATTCTGTCCTATGAACCAAATATACTTTTTCGGAAAGGGAATGAAAAATCAAAATACACGTGTATCGGCGATTTTCAAGTACACGCCACAATTTTTTTTTTGTAATATATTTTATAACTTTAAACGAGCAATTCTTGTATGCATATCTATATAGCCACACGATCTCAGGATTAGCTTAAGGGATTTGAATGAAATTGGGCACACAGATAGTGTATCACATTTCTAGACTTTTCACCTAGGTGTTGCCACTGACAATGTTTCACAGGGTTGCCACCTGTTCGAAATTAAAAAAAAAAATTCCATGAGATATGCCGATGTGGGTATCAAACGAAAGGTATTTCACTACGCATTACACTAGAGATATAAAACCCCGAATTTTTTTATTAATTTTATTATATTAAAACTAGCAAACCCCGCCCGCTTCGCTGGGCACACTAAAATAGAATAGATATGGTTTAGAACAGAAAATATATTGTTTTCATATTATTTATTTCTTTATTCTTTATTCAAGCGCTTTGGCATAAACAATATTTTTTGTTTTTCTATTTGTTTTTGAGTAAATATATAATGCTGTTGGCTTCCCAACACGTGAACAGCCAACGTATAGTTGACCATGGGTAAATACTGGTTCTTCTAAATTCATCCCGCATATTTCTAAAGTTTGCCCTTGTGATTTATTGATAGTTATTGCAAATGCTAAACGAAGGGGCAGTTGCAAACGCTTGAATTCAAATGGCAATTCAGGTGGAATCATTGGAATTCTCGGTATTAGATCGTCTTCATTCTTGAATTTGCCAATTAAAATAGTTGCTTCGATAACATTATTCATCAATCGTTTGACTACAAGTCTAGTTCCGTTACATAGCAGCTTTGTTCAAATTGATGTCTCTTGGTCGATTTAATCTGGACCGTGCCATTCGTTGCCGATTTGCTTCATTTTCTTCTTGACGTTCTTCTGATGTCGCGTTATTCCGAGCATTTCTCATGCGCCTATTATTATTTGTCGAGCGACTAATATGAATACGCGATTGTCTTGGCACTTGTACTGTAATAAACATTATTGTAATTATGGTATTCTGAAATTTTGTGGATTATATTTTTTGTTTTTTTATTTGATTCACTCATGGTGCAACGTAGTTTATCGCATATGAACCGAAAAAATAAATCCACTAAATTTGATGAAAACTTACATTAATTAATTCCAATTTACCACGTGAAAATTCCTAAATGTATAAGAAAAATATAAGCACGTGAGCGATTGTTAATTGAAAAAATAATAAATTTCTTTTTTCTTTTCGACGATTGTTTCTTAGTTATTCATTTGCGTTGATTTGAAATTTAAAAAAAATCCTCTTTTTTCATGATCATCAAGTGTTAACAATGTGTGTAAGTTTGGTTTAATTCGGCGCAAAGACACGGCGGGTCCACGTTTTAGCATATATTTCGAGACCCTAGTCATCAATAGGTATGAAAATTACCCCGTATTAAAGCACTTATCGGCAGCTTTCATTTGATGCCCATATTGTACATACACAACCAAAGGTTACCCGGGTCCACGTTTTGACCTATATCTCGAGACTCCAGTCACGGAGCGGCATGAAAAATACTCTGTACTAAAGCATTCTCCAACAGCTTCAATTTGATATCCATATTGTACAAACACATTCTAGGTTCCACGTTTTGGTCTCTATATCGAGACCCCAGTCACGGAGCAGCATGAAAAATACTCTGTACTAAAGCATTCGCCAACAGCTTCAATTTGATATCCATATTGTACAAACACATTCTAGGTTCCACGTTTTGGTCTCTATATCGAGACCCTAGTCACGGAGCGGCATGAAAAATACTCTGAACTAAAGCATTCACCAACAGCTTCCATCTGATATCCATATTGTACAAACACATTCTAGGCTCCACGTTTTGGTCTCTATCTCGAGACCCTAGTCACGGAGCGGCATGAAAAATACTCTGTACTAAAGCATTCACCAACAGCTTCCAGTTGATATCCATATTGTACAAACACATTCTAGGCTCCACGTTTTGGTCTCTATCTCGAGACCCTAGTCACGGAGCGGCATGAAAAATACTCTGAACTAAAGCATTCACCAACAGCTTCCATCTGATATCCATATTGTACAAACACATTCTAGGGTCCACGTGTTGGTCTCTATCTCGAGACCCTAGTCACGGAGCGGCATGAAAAATACTCTGAACTAAAGCATTCACCAACAGCTTCCATCTGATACCGAACATCCGAAGGTTACCCGGGTCCACGTTTAGACCTATATCTCGAACCCTATCCACCAATAGGCATCCAAACTATACGTAAACCATCTTCAATACCTACTTAACAATGTGTGTAAGTTTGGTTTAATTCGGTGCAAAGACACGGCCGGTTAGCGAACACACACAAAAAGTTGACTTTATTTTATATATAAGATTAATAATTGTTACATTAATAATTTTAATGCTTTTAAAGAAACTTAGGCCTTTTATTTTTGCGTTTGTAAGCATTTGTGTCAGTATCGCGACAAATAGACCAACAGTATTCGCCAAGCATATGCGTAATGTCTTGTCCTTTAAGCGCTTTTCAATAGCCGCAATGTCGTGATGGAACCTTTCGCCATGTTCATCGCTGCAAGCTCCTAAATCACCAATGAAACAATCTAAATATTGTGAAGGGAATGGATCTTTAGCGACATTAATATGCCCATTTCGCCATATGACGAAATCATTTCTGTAACAATATTTTTATAATTGTCAGCTCGTTTGTTGCCAAGAAACTGCTCAATAACGGCAACTGTGCCTTTCCATGCACGTTGTTCGATAGCATTCAATTTTGATGAAAATTCATAACTTGCAACTATTTTTTTATCTGCGGACCACTGAAAACACCTTAAATTATACACATCATTAAAAAAATTAAGTTACTAAAAGCCTTCGTAAAAAAAATACCTGCATGAATCTTTGCGCCGCTCCGTTTCGGAAAAATATTGCGAAAACTTGCAATCGCCTCGCCCTCACGATCCAGTTTTTTTTTTAAATTTGATACGACACCGAGCTTAATGTGTAGTGATGGCAAAATGATTTGAGATGGCTGCACTAATGGTAGATTTTCTATACTTTCTACGCCTACTTTGTAGCATGTTCGCGGCTTCCACTTAAAATCAGTGTACGAGTAATGCTGATCTCTTTTGCGACCTTTCCATGTCCACAAAAAGCACTGGTGGGTTGGAAATTAAGCGTGAAGTAATCCGACCACTTTTAGATCGCAGCATATTTTCCAATTATGCTCTTGGTAGTTTATCAGCTGTAATATTAATGCCATGCCTTCGTATGTTTCTTTGAGGTTGGTGGCATATGCGATCGGGACAGCTGGATGTTTGTTACCGATAAGAAGCAGCACTACTTTAAGGCTGTTGACCGGTGCATCGATGAAAAGTCGCCCCTCCTCTGAAATTTGAGGGTAACCAATTTTTTCAAACATCGAATCAATATCACAACAATAAGCCAGGTTTTTTCCCCGATCTTCGTGCAATTTAAAAAATTCGTCATATGGAATACTGCTACGTCGATCACGAGCGGCTGTTATTTTAAAATCAGCCGCCACTATATTCCACTGCTTAAAGCGTGATGCAAAGAGTTCGGCTGTTCTCTTTGACAAATTTCCTTCTCGTACAAGGTCATTGAAGTCGGCTTGCGTTACTGAATGCGGCACTGCAGTCCCAAGTTCCCCGCATCTCTCATTCGCTGCAAGAAATGTTGATAGCATTGTTGGTGCTACTGTTGGTTCTCCATCCCTTAATTCGGGAACATCATCCAAAATCTCCATTGAAGCCGCTATACGTTCTTTTGCTGAGTACAGAACCGCTGCACAGTGCGGCCGATTCCCGAAAAGCTGGCCAAAACTCAAAAAATTAAGTAATTGATTCAAAATTTCTTACTCGGGGGTTGTCGGGGTCGCTGATTACGAATTTGATCTTAAAATTTTGAAATTCCACCCCCTTCCACCCCTATTGGCCACCCCCTCACGTGAAATAGCGTATATTCTAGAACATAATCAAAATGCATGTAAATTTATATGTTTTCGGGGTCGCAAGGTAGCAAGTGGTAGCAGCTGAATCTTGTTTTATTCAGTAACCATTACTTTTTTGAGTAACCTTTAATAGGTTTCAAAGCAGCATATGACGGCGTTGTATTACTATACAGTTTGAAAACTCAAATTTTATAAAAAAAATTGCAAAAAATGTATCTACGTATTGCTGCAGCTAAAAATTTTGTCTCGAGGTATTGATATGTACTAAAGATTTCTCGTATTTTACTAACCTTCCGAAGATGATTCCATTTGGTTTTGTTCAATTTACTCCATTACAAAATCTTTCAAATGTGTACAACTTTCACTATTCATCGACAGTAATACGATGCTCAAACGAAGGCCACGTTGCGACTGAAAATACAGAGGATACTTAGGGTACAGGACGTTGCTATGAACGGTTTTCACTACTCAAGGCATTACTGTAGCCAACCCAAAGACAAAAAAACTCTATCTAGAAACTTTTTTTTTCGACTTTTGGCCAGCTTTTTGGGAATCGGCCGCACTGTGCGCTGGAATAACCGATTCTACATTAGCGTAGCGAATTTTGTTGCGGCGAAAGTATTGGTACCCTTTACTTTGAGTAAAAGTTACGCAAAAGTAGCATAGTTCACTGCAGTGCTCCGTACGTGGTAGCCAAATTGTTGGTACAGAGTACTTTATTGTTGACCTTCCACCAGTAAACTTGTATAAATTTCTATAGCAATAGTCGCACACGACTTCCGGAGTATACCACAAGTAAGGAACATAAGCAGTCTTGAATATTTTCTGAAACGAATTAACCACTGTTTTCGTAATATTTTTAAAATTTTTACTTGGTGCGAATAAGCCACAAACGTAACAAAAGTTATTTCGAGTCGGGCACTGCATTTTTCGTAAGATGAAATATACAGAAAGACGTTTTCGCGCAACAGAACTTAAAACAATTGTCAAAGTATACGTCTCCTACTCCTAGTAGCGCAACTGTCAGATGATCGGAACTTCCGGAACTGTAACAAACACACAAACGGCACAGAGTGTGTTGTATGAAAGAATAAATTAAAGGTTAATAAGTTGTTTAAAAATTTGGAGTCCCTTTAAGTTATGCTGAAAATTTAGAAAAAAAATTTTTTTTTTAGAAAAAAAAAATTTAAGAAAATCTGAGAATTGATAAATTTTTATTTTTTTTATTTTACATAATAAAAACATTTCCACGAGTCTGCCTGCAGAAATTCAGCGCGATTGGGTCACGGCGGACTACAAGCTCTATATTTTATACATAAAACAAAAAATTCTGACGTGTACATGAAAATTGCCGATACACGTGTATTTTTATTTTTTCTCCCCTTTTCGAAAAAGTATATTTGGTTCATAGGACAAAAAAAAAGTTCGTTTTTGTAACGCAGTGTAATCATAAACAATACTGAAGTTAAAAACGGTGACGACTTCCACGGACAAGGCAAAAAAATATCTCCCCAAAGCAAGATCAGAAGATCATTGACACGTGAATAAAGCAAAATATTGTAAGTTGCACTATAGCGAAACGGTACTTCCATATTTTGTAGACTTTTGCGACACTATGACCTGTATGAGCTTTGCACGTTGATGACGGCGAGTATCGTAGGCGATGGAACAATGAGTTGTATGAGTTTTACGACAACATAGACATAGCGCAGCGAATAAAGATCCAGCGGCTACGTTGGCTGAGTCATGTCGTTGGAATGGAAACAAACGCACCGGCTCTGAAAGTATTCGATGCGCTACCAGCTGGTGGTAGCAGAGGAAGAGTTCAGTGTTTTTCTATATTTATGTGTCCTCCTATACATCCATTTGAATATAATATACGCTATATGGTGCCAAAGTGTCATCATGCAACGATAATTTATATTAAAGAAACAAAAACATTTTTTTTTTAAATACTCGTAACAGCCTTAGGCACCCCATTAATAACTGAATTTTTCGTTTTAAAAAGTGAAGGTGCGAAGTTTTATTAATAAATCAGTACAAACAAAAGGAATTAGTGATAAAAACATTAATATTTAGTAGGTCCACCCTTTGCGTTGATAACAGTAGCAACCCTCCTGGTCATGCTGCGTAAAAGCTTTGCACCTTCAGCCGTACTTAAGGCGCTCCACTCCTGAATTAAAGCGTTTTTCAGAGTTGTTTGCGAAGTTATGCTGTGCTCCCTTATCTTTCGTTTTAAAATAGCTCACATGCGCTCTTCTATGGGGTTTACATCGGGAGACTATGCAGACTAGAGCGGGTCGATTTAAAAATCGCCCATTGCTCTGTGAAAATCGGATTCTAGGGATCAAAATAAGAAACTTTGCCGAAGGACCCATTTAGAGAGCTCCAATCGAGTCCAAATGTATGACCGACCCCCACTAATTTTGAACGGCCGATCCAACCATGCCAGTGGCAGAGTCCCTGGAACTCCCCTGGGGGTACCCCACACAATCATTTCAAAATATCACCATTTTTGGCCTTTACATTAGAAAAGAAACTAAAAAGTTCGACCCAAATTGGGGGACATCAGAACTCGTTTTAGAGGTATGGTTCCTTCGGCAAAGTTTCTTATTTTGACCCCTAGAATATGATTTTCACAGAGCAATGGGCGATTTTTTTGCTTCCCCACAAATCGACCCGGCCTAATGCAGACCAATCTAACAAAACAAGGTTATTGCCTCTAAACCAACACATCGTAGTCACTGATTTGTGACAAGGAATTGAACTCTATCTAAATTAGTGTCGCCGCAAATGCGCATTAACGAAGACAAAAGTACAGTTTCTAATACATTTATGTACTTCTGACTGTTCATGCGACCCTTGCAAATGAACATTTCACCATCAGCAACCATATAGCCCCGGATCATTATGCTGTCCAGGCTTAACAGTAGGTACCACGCCAATCCGTCGCCTCACGAACGTTATACCAGATGTTCCAAATACTTGTTGAAAAGAGAAAAAATAGTTGTATAAGATTTGTGTTATTTCCTCGAAATTGGACTAGGGTAAGAAACTATGGCTTATTTACTTATTTTTAATTTAAATTTAAATTTTATTTATTTAAAAAAAAAATGATGTAAATCAAGCATTGTAAACATTCGACCAATCTTCCTCCGTAAAATGTTGGTATCGGAGAGCCCATTCTAAACGCTTTTTCCGATTTTTTTCTGAAAGCCACGGCTTTCCATCCTTTTAAACCTGCTTCCAGAAGCCTTCTTCTAGCTGCTCGCGCACTATTGGATTTTTCAATTTCTTCCGACAGGACAGTTGCAATGTGATCCTTAAGAGACTCGCATATAAGTTTTCGCTCTTCTCCTACACTAGTGAGACGTTTTCTTCCACTTTTTGTTTTATTATAGAGATATTTTGTTTCCACCGTGAACACGCCACCATATCGGCAATCTCAACCTGACACTTCCCTTCATCACTAAAAACTTGGATTCTCGCTCTTTTGTCGTAGCAAAGTGCACTTTTGTAGGCATTTCGATAAAAAAAAAATTTTTTATGTCAGCTTGATAGTTTTGGACTAAGGATTATTCACACATTGACTACCAAATTTTTTTTTTTTTAACCCTTTATTATTGTTTCTATTTCAACTTAAAATATTTACAATTTTTATTTCTTTTTGGATTTCAACAGTATTTAGAAGCCAATACCACTACATACATTTATTTAAAAAAAAATTAGCTCGTTATTTAATTATATATTTATTCATAAAATTGTGACACTATTTACATCTGCAGGTCAGTTGGTCGTTTGCGCTTAAGCCTCCACGTCTCGGTTTCCTCTTTTAATGGAAGTTGTCGAATTTCCCTGTTAGAATGTTCTAGTAGTCGGTATGTGTGTCTTAAGCTGTTGTTGCGTATTTCTTCATGGACTGTTTTTACTTTAAGTTCTCGATGGATATTATCATTTAGTATATACCACTCTGCTTTTGATATAATACGGAGTATCTTATTTTGCGTTTGTTGTATAATTAGTATATTTGTACCGCTCGCAGTTCCCCAAAGCTCTGAGCCATATTTCCATATTGGTGTTATAATTAGTATCTTATTTTCTAGCGAGAGCGTTGAATTTTTTCCCAAAAGCGAAGGAATTTGTTTAAACCTAGTCTTGATTTCGCGTTGTTTTTGTCCAATGTGTAACTTCCAGTTAAGTTTATTGTCTATAATCATACCCAAGTATTTCGCCCTTGTGTCATGGTGGATTTGTTTATTCTTTATGAATATTTGATTGTATTGTTTTTTTTCTCTTGTTAGTGTATGTGATGTGGGCGGTTTTATCTTCGTTTATTTTGATTCCCCATTTCTCGAACCATTGAGTGGTGTTGTCAAGTAATTCCTGAAGTTTATAAGCAGCAGTTGGATCTTTGTCTGATGCTAGCAAGATAGTGTCGTCTGCAAATGTTGCTATTAGAGAATTCTTAGTTGTCGGTGTAGGGATATCAGCTGTGCAAAGAAGCGGCCCAAAGACACTACCTTGCGGTACACCTGCTTCCATTGTTAGTATATCAGAATACTTATCTTCGAGTTTAACATAAAATTGTCTTCCAGTTATATAACTTTTCATTAATTCGTAGTAGTCTGTTGGTAAATAAGTCAAGAGTTTTTGTAGATGTCCTCCGTGCCATACTGTGTCAAAAGCTTTGGCTACGTCGAGATATATGTAGGTAGTGCTTCACACGTTCGTTTTTTATCGATGTCTTCAAAAATTTTGTTTGTAACTCTGTGAACTTGTTGGATGGTGGAATGTTTTTGCCTGAATCCGAATTGGTGGCAAGGTATTATTTTGTCCTTTTGTATAATATAATGGGATCGATTCTGTCAAAAAGTAACTTTTCAAAAATTTTTGATAATACTGGTAGTAGACTTATAGGTCTGTACGAAGTTACTTGCGTAGATTCTTTGCATGGTTTTGGTATTGCGATAATTTGAGCAATTTTCCATACTTTTGGGAAATATTTCAAGTGCAAGATTTGATTGAACAAGTTGCTTATATAGATAAGCCCCATTCTCTGGGAATTCTCTTAAAATTTTTCCAGTTATTAGGTCGTATCCTGGCGACTTCTTAGGATCAGTTCTCTTACATACGCATTGTTTTATTTCTTCTAATGTAACATTTTTTGGTTTGCATGGATCTTTTTTTGCGTGGGTCGGAAAAAAGTTAACATTAGGCGTATTGTTCGTAAAAGTACTTTTGAAGTGTTTTGCGTGAATTTCAGCCATGTCAAGATATGTTCTAGTCCAGCTGCCATCAAATTTTTCTGATAGGTGGTTTGGATAAAATTTTATTTTCGATTTTGTTTGTAGCTTTCCATAGTGAATAGTTTGTCGTTATACCGGGTCTAAGTTTTTCGATGCGTCTCTTAAGTTTCATATTTTTATGGTCGAATAACATTTGCTTGATTTCCTTTGCAGCTGCGTTTAGCTTGCTTTTGTCAAGTGGCAGCCTTGTTATTTGCCAGCGTTTACGTAAGCGATTTTTGATTTTGATTTCTTCTTGGATGTGTGCAGTTATATTGTAGCTCGAGGAACAGATAGTTTCTTGTGGATTTGATTTCATAGTGGCGTTCATTATTGTGTGATTAAAATAGGCTATCGCACAGTCGATTTCGTCAAAGGTCTTTAAGCTTATTTTATTGTTAAGATTACGGATGACTATTTCTCTAAATGTATCCCAGCAGGTTTTTTTGTTATATATGTTTCTACTCGAGGACTCCTTCGTATATGTGCTCTGATATATCTTTATTATTGGGGAATGGTCAGACGACAATTCAATTAACGATTTAATGGACATATCTTCGTGGTTAACGTTTTTGGTTATAAAAAAGTCGATCAGATCTGGACTTTTTTTGGGATCAGTTGGCCAGTATGTTGGGTCGTCACTACTTATGAACTTGCTGTTGTTCCTTTTTATGGCGTCCAGTAAATTACGTCCTTTGGAGTTCGTCAATCTTGAACCCCAAATTGCATTTTTAGCATTATAATCCCCGCCAGCTGTGTATCGTTTGCCAAGTGTTTTCAAAAAGTCGTAGTATTGTGGTATGGAATTTATGTATTTTGGATCTTCAATTTGGATCGATGTCGCTTGTATGTTTTCATTTTCGTATATTCTAATTCAATGCATTTAATGTCTTGCCTAATTATTATCGCTGTCCAACCATGGGCTTTTTTGTCAGGGTGGTTTGTGACAAATATTTTATAATTAGGTATTCTTGCAAAGCTTTTGTTAGTGAAGTGTGTTTCAGAAATTAGTAATACGTCTATTGAATTATGGTTTATAAACACTATCAGCTCTTTCAAGTGTTGGCCCAAGCCGTTTGCATTCCAAGCGACTATTTTCAGTTTACTTGTGCTGTCCATCTATTTTGTTAACGAGCAATGTTATAATATTCATTATTTGTGTGCTTCATCATTTCTTTTAATTCTTTGATGTCGTGATTTGAAGTTGCTTCAGAATTTGTTTCAGAATTTGTCACACCCGATTGTGGGTTGTTAGAAATAACTTGGGCATATGACATTGTCGGTTAGACATTCCAAATTTAAAATGCCAAAATATGTATTTTAAGTACATACATCCTTAAGTACATACATCCTTAAAAATGCAACTCTTTAGACTTTAAGTACCAAGTGTGCCATAGCTTTTCCAATAATACAATGTATTGTTGTAATCAAAGGTTAAACACACTTGTGACATATTTGCAAAAAGCAGTGGTCATTTTGGCAGCCACATTTGAAGTTACGCGTAGTTTAGTGGGATGTCTGAAGGCAAGGTTAATGCTGAATGTATAACTACAATACACTCGTAAATCAGCTCAACTAAAATTATGCACTTACACATTAAAGCGTATTACGATATTCCTGAAAGAACTCGCCTAATATTACGAGTAATATGCTAATTATCTATTATTTCCAGATCTGCCTAGTCAGGTATATAAGTTTATGATGATAAAGGGCATGTTATTGAGAATGTATGTATGTAATTTAGTACTTTTCCCCACAAATGGCCTTTATTTATTTATTTATTTCAGCCAGTATGGTAAGACATGGCGGTTTTCAGTGTGCATACATATTTGACGATTGAATTATACAATTAACTTAAATTAGCACTTACAAAAGTTTAGCTTAAAATTAACAATAACAGAAAATTAATATACTAGAGAGGAGGCAAAGAGGAAGAGGAGGGGCAGAAGACGCTACTACGCGAAGAGATTTGTACCTGCTGTTTTGAAGCAACTAGTCGATTTTGTTTGGTAACGGATTCCTCCGTCTGACAGCACTGACAAAAACAAACTAGAAGCTGCCAATGTTTTGCATTGTTTAAATATTTTTGAAACAATTGAACAAAGCTCAAATTTTGAAAAAGACAGCCAGATTGACAATATCTTATTATTAGGTTAGGGAATAAGTTCGTAGCAATTTTACCGAAAACTTTCATTTAAACATGAAACAATAATTATGCCAATAAGTTAATCAATTATAAAGGGTGGTTAAATTTCAAGGGGCCGATGTTGAATGTGAACCACACCGAAACGTCAAGTTTTTTTCTGGAATTCATTTGACATTTTTCAATTTCAGACTAGCTCAATTTGAACCATGGAAAGATACACCATCGAGCAATGCGTTAAAGTTATTCAGGCTTATTATGAAAACGGGCGTTCAAATAAAAATCCATATCGCACACTTCGTGATTTTTTCGGTCAATTTAATCGTCCACATGTGCGTACAATCGGAAAAATTATACAAAAGTTTGAGCAAACCGGGTCTGTAGGAGATGTGAAAACACCAGTGCATGCTCGTACAGCTCGTACTGCAGAAAATATTGCTGCTGTTCGCGATAGTGTGGTTGAAGAGCCGTCCACCTCAACTCGTCGTCGTGCCCAACAATTGCACCTCTCACGTTCGTCGTTGATGAACATTATGCATAAACACTTGCATTTACACGCTTACAAGGTGCAATTGACTCAATAACTAAAGCCTCTTGACCATTTCAAGCGTCGTCAATGGTCAGAATGGTGGCAGAAAATGGAAACAGTGAATGACCAATTTTCGAAGAAAATCATCTTCAGTGATGAGGCACATTTTCACCTCAGTGGATTCGTCAATAAGCAGAATTGTCGCATTTGGGCGAATGATAATCCAAGAGTGATTGCCGAAAAACCAATGCACCCACAAAGAGTGACTTTTTGGTGCGGTTTATGGACCGGCGGCATCATTGG
The DNA here is from genome assembly GCF_028408465.1 of Anastrepha ludens. Taxonomy (NCBI): domain Eukaryota; kingdom Metazoa; phylum Arthropoda; class Insecta; order Diptera; family Tephritidae; genus Anastrepha; species Anastrepha ludens. Next base: position 107,916,015 of record NC_071499.1, read on the forward strand.
GCCGTTTTTTCCCAAAATGAGGTCGGTCAGGCAATTACTGTGAATAGTGTTCGCTATCATGAGATCATAACGAACTTTTTATGGCCCGAATTGGAAGATATGGATGTAGACGATATGTGGTTTCAACAGGACGATGCCACTTGTCACACAGCTAAGGAAACAATGGCTCTTTTGCGCGAAAAATTTGATGGTCGAATAAATTCACGTCGCGGCGATGTCAATTGGCCGCCAAGATCATGTGATTTGACACCGCTGGACTTCTTTCTTTGGGGTTATTTCAAAAGAAAAGGTGTACGTCAATAAGCCGGCAACAATTCAAGAGCTAAAGGATGAGATCATTCGGCACATTAACGGTATAGAACCTCAATTATACCTCAGCGTCATCGAAAATTTAGACCATCGGATGGAGGTGTGCCGCCGAGGCCGCGACGGCCATTTGGCCGATATTTTGTTCCATACGTAATTGAGCCGTACCAATATTATCATAAAGAGAAATGACAATAATTTCCTAAAAAATTGTATTTTATTTAAAATCAACACCGGCCCTTGAAACATAACCACCCTTTATATTCGTCGTTGCTGTTTACAACCTCTTGTCACCTCTCGACTACTTTGTTGTTGCCTTTCCACCAGAAATCGCGTTGTATGGCTTCTCATAAATCTTTTGCCTTGTAGAATGGAAAGGTGCGCTCACTTTAACCTTGAAACAAACAAGGCTGGGTTGTCTTGACAATGTGAATATCTTATGTCAGAACACCCAAGTACGTATCCTATGGGTTCCAGGACCCAAAGGAATTACTGGGAATAAAATGGCAGATATGTTAGTCAGCAAAGAGACGGCCGCTCAGTTATAGGCTTAGGCCCCACAAAATGGCTCTAGGAAAGGGTAACTTCTCCTCTCTCATTCAAGAAGTAGAGGAAAGGCAAAGGAAATCATACTGGGACAATCGACCATGCTTATTGTCATTAAAGTCAGTGATAGGTAGCTTTAACCGAACCTTTAAGCCGATTTAAAAATTGTATGGAGTTAAATAAGAATAATTTAAGAATCTTCTTATGAATTCTAACAGGGCATTGCCGATTGACTTGTCATTTTACTGACCTTGACATATTCAAATCTCGCGGGCTACGTACATTCGATTATTATTCTTTTTTTGTGTTGATACACTCGTCTCGAAGATATGTTCACGGTTTTAGCAATATTGCATATTTAGTTTGTTTGTGCGAGGCATAAATAAGACAAGTATTTTGCGTATTTGGCGATATCTGCTAGCGATAAAAATGGTTCAAAGAAGTTGCATCAAATTTTTGTACAATAAAAAATGGGCTTAAGTGCTCAAAAACACTTGAAATGTTGACAGTGGCGTACGGCGAGAGTACTCTGAGTCAAAAAAATTGTTTACAAGTGGTCCAAGCTTTTCTCAGGCGGTCGAGAAAATGTGAATGATGACTCGCTCTGGACGCCCCAGGACATCAACAACCGATGAAAATGTTGAGAAAGTGAAGAAAATTGTTATGGAGAATCGGCGAATCGCAATTAGAGAAGTTGCTGAGGGTATCGGCATATCGGTTGACGCATGCCATGCAATTCTTTCGGAAATTTTGGGCATGAAGCGCGTGGCAGCGAAGCTCGTGCCAAAATTGCCGACTTTTGACCAAAAACAACATCGCGTGAGCATCGCTCTGGAGTTGTCGAATGACGTCAACGATGATCCGGATTTGCTTAAAAGGTTGACGAATCATGGGTATATAGTTGTGACATCTAAATCAAATCGTCCCAACGGAAGAGTCCAGGAGCGGCAAGACCAAAAAAAAGCACACCAAGTTCAATCAAATGTCAAGCGTTTGCTCACTGTTTTCTTCAATTACCATGGCGTATTGCATCAGGAGTTCTTACCACAAGGTCGTACGGTAAATAAGGAGTATTACCTTCAAGTTATGCGCCATTTGGGCGAAGCAATACGAAAAAAACGCCCGGAATTGTGGAAAAAAAATCCACTCACAAAATCACTCATCTTTGCTTATGAGAGATTATTTGGCCAAAAATAAGACCGTTATCATGCATCATCCACCGTATTCACCAGATTTGGCACCATGCGACTTTTTTCTGTTCCAAAGATTCAAGAGGCCCATGAAAGGGTGGCGTTTTGCGACGATTAAGGAGATAAAAACCGAATCGCTGAGAGCTCAAGGGCATACCAAAAAGTGACAGAACTGCTTTAAGGATTGGAAAAAACGCTGGCACAAGTGTATTATATCTGAGGGGGACTAATTTGAATGAGATAAAATAGAAATTGATGAATAAATAAATATTTATGAAAATTCTTTTGAATACACCTTGCATACTGACATCGTGCACAGCGTAAGCGACTCAATGGCTTGGGTAAACATACCATATTTGACCAGAGGAGGAAATAAAACTCAACAAAATAGGACAAATACTAAAAGTTCTGAGAAGTTGGGCTCATAGAATAACTCTGAATGCATATAAGGGCACAATAGATCATTTAGGTCGCAGTGCCAAAACCCTCATAATAATAATAATACGCATTGAATAGTCTATAAGAAGAATTTTTTTCATAGACTAAAATACATAAATAAATGGCCCTTATTATGAGCAACATTCGATCTTCGACTGTAGTCGAAAGGGCTAATCGAACGAATTTTCATTTGGTATTACGGTGCTCATTCGCTGAAGAATAGAACTATTGTGAGTTTCGATCGCTCGACGCATTTACAATAGATAATTTTTACTCAGCTGATACAGCAAATTAAAATAAAAAAAGCGATTGTATTGAAATTCCTTGTTAACAACATTTTTAAAAGTTAAAAAAAGTATTTTTTGTGAAAATGAGTACAACGGAGTTTTGGTTCGACGATTCATCGGACGATGAAAGATTAGTGGAACTAGCTAGAAGTAGAAAACGGTTGAGGGACCCATCCAAACCCCTAGAAATGGTTTCCACTGAGTAAGTTTAGAATTTTCAAAATGTGTTGACGTACTTAGTATTACAGAAACTTCCTTATAGATTTTTAAAGAAGTTTAGAGTTGCAGTTGCAGCAGTGCACCCGAGCCAAATCCATTCCAAATATTTTAAAGCTAGCAACAGTTCTGCGATTTTGTACTATGGGATCGTACCAATTGAGCATTCGTAATGAATTCCAGGACTTTTTCAATCTACAGTGTCTGTTGTGCTATCGGAAGTAATAAATGTCCTAGAAAATTATATTTGCCAAAGATGGATACAATTTAGTTGTACAGGGGCTGATCTGCAACAAACAAAAGCTCATTTTTATAGCAAATACCGGATTCATGGAAAAATTGGCTGTGTTGATGGCACGCATATTAAAATTGTCGCTCCCAGGAAAGAAGTTCAGCATTTGCATTACAGCAGGAAGGGATTCTACAGCATTAATACTATGATTGTAAGTAGACATTTGCATATATTTAAATATGAGTCATAAATTCTAAATGCGAATAATGTAAAGTTTAGGTTTGTGATCATATAATGGAAATAACTTATATAAATGCGAAAAATCCAGGAGCTACACATGATTCTATAGCTTTTAACATGTCGCCATTGATAGCGCATTTAGAGGAGCAACATCTCAATGGCCACCGCAATACTTGGCTCCTCGTTGAGACCCTCAACGATGATGATGGAGATATTGAAGTGGAGCCAAATAACGGAGAAGCAGAAAACATAAGAAATGAAATTCTTGGAATATTATAGAAAAACTAAAAAGTATTAAATAAAGACCTTTACGTCATAGTTTCTTTTTTATTTTTGTTATAAATTTTCTTTATTCAAATATTCATCATTCGAAAATAATATATGTATGTAGATCTTTCAGTTCCGCTACGTAGTTTAATTTGCTATTTAGTTCAAAATCAATCTAATTTCTTTAATAAAAAACATTAATTCATTTGTTTAACCTACTTTAACAAAATAAGTATTGTATATGTTTATTATTTGGTTACTATAAAACAATAAATAATCGCAAACAACTTACATTTTAATAAATATTCCCACCATTCGCTACACAATCGAAAGCAAAATTGCATTCGACTCTAAATTCGGTATACAACGAAAATTTCGACAGGGTTGTACCGCTCATAATACTAAATTGATATTCGATCTTCGACAACCAGCGAATACCGAAGATCAAATCCAACTCATAATAGGGGCCAATAAGTACATGTATCGTCTGCGACTTTTATTTTGCATTCATTTGACATGCACGCTTCAATATCTGTGTATAAATACTTTTCAAAGCTTCATAGTGTAATTACTGAAGACGGAAGTTTAACAAGCTTAAGGGAAATATGTATAAATAATTAATTGGTCCTTAAGGAACTGAGAGAGCTTTTGATTTTGGATTCTTCAATTGCGTAAATTACGCAAATTGAGTAAACATATTTCAGTTCTTACGTAACTTAAGCAGTGATGGTAAATGTAGGGAAAATTCCCTATATGTAGGGATTTTTATCGCACAATGTGGGTGTAGGGAAAAGGACAGATTTTTTTAAATTCTGTAAATGTAGGGAATTTTCAAAAAGGGCAGAAAAAATTTTAAAATAGCGGAAAAAATTAAAAAAAAGTTCATTTAAAATAAAAATCCGCAGTAAGATTTCATGCCAGACTTTTTTTTTCTTATGGCAGCATACTTTTAAAAGCGTTAATACGCCAACATTGCCATTTTTTTCTTCGTTAACGCAAACGCGGCTTTTTCTTCGCGCGGAATTGTCCGCGCGTTTTCTGGTGGTTTTCACTTCTGAAGTAAATTTGCAATCATTTTAGTTTTAGTTTTTTATGTTTAAAATGCATATATTTTACAGAGATGAGCTCCTCCTCTTCGACTGACCCTTCGGAGGAACACCAGGAAAAACAATGCAAGTAACGGAAACAAAAGTCCAATAACAAGTGGCTTGACGACGACAATTTTAGTGACTGGTTGGAAGCTGTGGCTAACGATCAAATGCAAATGCGCTGCGTGCGACAAAGTTTTGAACTGCGACAAGTCTGATTTGGAAAAGCACGCCGAAACAAAAATGCACCAAAAAAATATGAACGCATTAAAAAAAAACCTAAAATAAACAGTTTTTTCAAGAAAAAGCCGATCATAATGTCGCGCTGCAAGTGGTGGACCATTAAATCCCACTCTTAAAAGAAATCGTGCCGGATTCTGAAAAAATAAAAACTCTGTCTTGTTTTAAGCAGAACTGAATCTAATGAAAAAATCTAATTTTTAGTTTTTTTGCTGAATTTTTCTTTATATAGGGTTGTTCAATAGGTGCGCTTCAACTTTTTTCTGATAGGGAGGGCGAACGACGCAATATTTTTTATTGTTCGCTTGTCATTTGTAAACTTCATTAGTATACATTTCATCATGGAACGCTACACACTTGAGCAACGATTGCAAATCGTGCAAATTTTTTATGAAAATAGTCGTTCTGTTGCTGCTACTTTAAGAGCATTACGGCCATTTTACGGTCCATTTAACAAGCCGTCCCGTTTTGGGGTTATGTGAAGTCATTGCTCTACAGTAACAAGCCGGCGACGATTTGTGAGCTCAGAGCCAATATTGAACGCGAAATTGCTGGAATTTCGGCCGATTTATGCAAAAGAGTGGTCGAAAATTGGGTTCAACGATTGGACTTCGTAAAACGTGCACGCGGTGGTCATGCAAAAGAAATCGAATTTCATACTTAAATGTATATGTTCAAACTCGATAATAAAAAAAAAATTAGTTAAAAGTCAAACCGTTTGTGTTTTATTCAAAAAAGTTCAAAAGTTGAAGCGCTCTTACTGAAAAACCCTATATATGTGTTTATAATATAATAAATAGGTGCATATTTGGGATAAAATTTGTTTTTGTTATAAAGTGCCACAACTTAAGCAAATAATTCAATTTTGACGTTGCAAGTGTCTCATTATAGTGTAAACACAGGAGAAAAAATGTAGGGAATTTTGTAGGGAAATTTTTTTGTAAGCGTAGGGTAAAGGAGGGAATTTTTTTGGGCCGTGTAGGGATTTTTCCAAAAATTATTTACCATCACTGAACTTAAGTTAAGTTTATAACTATTTGTAATTTAGTTTTCAAAAAAAAAAACCTATTTTAATTTAAAAAAATATCACTACTCAACGAATTTTCAGCTTTTGATTTTATCTGAGGTCGTACTGCGTGATTACTATTCTTTCGTATTGTTATAATAAGGATGCGTAAAGAAAAACTTTCTATTGCACCTCACTTCCAAGATAAAAAGTAAAGTTTAAAATCACGATTTTCTTACTCACTTCGGCTTTTATTGATGTTTTGATTGAAACTTCAATACACCTTTTGTGTAGCTGGCTTTCCTCTTGTACTGATATTCAAAGGTATCTCTGTCGGTCCAAAATTTATGTAATTCAGCAAATGCTACACGTGCGCTTATGTGGCGTTTCAATATTTTGGGTAGCTCTCGGGTCTCATCCGTGGACAAATTTATTTCATTTTTAAATTGAACACATTTTAATACATTGAACACTAAGATAGACATACTATAGATATATATTTACATATATAATAAGTATATATGTATTAATGAGTGAGTATTTTTGGTCTTACTCAGTTTAAGTTGCTATACTTTTTTCATTTTCATTTTCATTTCTCAAAATTAAAAAAAAATCTCAAAGTAATTAATTAAACCTTTTTCCAGATCTTCCACTAAATCTAAATTAAAAGAAAAATGTTTTTGTTTTCTTGTACGCATAGAACAGTTTCGTTACACTCGTATGTTTTAAATATTTCAAATATTCTTCAAAATTAGTTTCACTTTCTTCTGCCTGATTACCATGTATAAGTTTTTAAGTTTTAAATATTGAAGTTATTTCGCTGATGCAATTTCTTTGTTTACTTTTCCGATGTTGGCGCCGCATTTCGGCTTAGTATCGCGAGCTTCAAGATATATGTAAACATTTCGTCTTAACAAAAAATGTTGAGAACACTCATATGGCACTTTAGGTAGGTCGCTTTCCACAACTTTGGCTAGCACCCACTTCTCGCGAAATGACGGATGTACTGGCAACTGGAAGAACCTTACCTCCGTGCCCTTACAAAAGTGTTTTGCCTTTTTACACTCTGGATGTAAACAGCTCATCTTTTTTCTCAAATAAGCAAGATTTTTGTCATATTCTCTTTAATTGTCAGGTGATTATATGAAACTCCCTTCTTTATTGTAACATGGTGGCTTTGATGCAATAACTAAAGGTTTGTACGTTGTGACTCCGCCATTTGGTACGCCCTTTGCTCAATGTTGTATTTTGAAAGTATGCCGCAATCGGGGCAAAACTTCAGCCGGCTTTAAAAAATGGCGGTGAATCCTTACATTTTCGTATCGTATGAAATGTGAAATATTCTAAATAACATGAACTTTTGATGTTTAACTTACCGTAATAAACTAATGCCTTAAAAACTTATTATGCGACTTCATACGAAAATACACCCGGCTTGTGAACACCAGTTTTTTACGTCACTACGTCACAGCTAAGATTACTCATTTTGCTGATTTTTAATAAATTTGTAAGGAAGCTCAGACTTGTTTTAAGCAGCGTTCCATTAGGTTAGGCTCGATTTAGCAGTCGGTTTAGAGTAGCCAACTCACGTCGACTATGTAGGTCCGTTGTGGTACTACTGTATACCAAGGGTACCTCAGTGTTTATTCATCATAGAACGCTCTTATGAGGTGTAGAATATAGTAGGTTTTATCCCAACACCGTGATCTTGAGATTTGGTCCACCCAAGAGGCTTTGTATACTTTTACCAAGCCCAACGCTAACTTCTTGGATGTACGCACGAACATCTACGATTTTCTCTCTTACACACCCCGTTGGAACATTGTAAACAAACCACTACTTTTTTATAAAAATATAGTTCATATGCGGCCGCCGTAGCCAAATGGGTTGGTGCGTGACTACCATTCGGAATTCACAGAGAGAACGTAAGTTCGAATCCCGGTGAAACACCAAATTTAAGAAAAACAATTTTCCAATAGTGGTCGCCCCTCGGCAGGCAATGGCAAACCTCCGAGTGTTGGGTTGGTTGGTTAAAGCGGCGATTCTTCCAGAATCCTACTAGCGCTTCCGCACCATTTTGTTGCCACATCCTCGTTACCAACTTGTTTAACGGTTATTTACAGCATGACTATATCCAGTCTGTGCGGTTTAAGAACCTTATTAGGTTGTTGACATCTAAGCCAGACAGTTGTTCTAGATTCTCGAACAGCGGTCGGCCCAGGGTTAACATTCTGCCCCTCCATAGGGCAGGGGAAATGGAAGATTGTATCCTTTTTCTCCGGTTGTTTACAACTGTGACAGTATGTATTAAGAGGGATACCCATTTTGGCTGATTGTTCTCCGATAGACCAAAAGCCAGTTATGACTGTCGTTAGTCTCCAGGCGTCCCGTCGTTTCATTCTTATTAATGCCGACGATTGCTTGAGGTTTTAGGTGGGCCATAACGTTCTGCTAATTTTGCATTTCCTGTGGGCTTTCCACCTTCAATCCGCGCTTCGAAGGTATTTTAGGGAAATTGCATTCTTGACTGCACCTAATGGTGTGAATACCGATTCTGCAAGAACGTTATTCATGGCAGATCCCCCTCTTGCCAGTTCATCTGCATTTGCATTTTCGTTACCTTCAATGTTCCGATGTCCCGGGACCCAGATTAAGGTAACTTTATGGTTTTCACTCAAGGTGGTGAGGTTATTCCTACTTTGCTCCACCACTTTAGAGGTTGTTGTAACTGAGTCCAGTGCCTGGATTGCAGCTTGGCTATCCGAAAGAATAGCGATATTGCCCCTAAAAGAGAAATCTGTGATTAGTAGCCTACAGGCTTCCCCAATTGCCAGTACTTCCGCCTGGAAGACACTGCTGGTATTAGGGAGACGCACAGATTTCTCAATTTTAAGTCTGTGAAAATATATACCAGCTCCAACACCACAATCCATTTTACTGCCATCTGTATAGACTGTGGTATCGAAGTTGTTTAGAGAGAATCCCTTATTCCATTCTTTTTTAGATGGAAAGAGTGTGGCGAAATTCCTATTGAATGTTACCGTCGGGACGATGTAGTCAGTCCTCACCGAGGTTAACTGAGTTTGTCGCAATAATAGACTAGCGTGACCATAAGTTTTTTCTTTCCAGCGACCCGCTTCATTTAACCTGAATGCACTCATGGTTGCCGTCTTCTTAATATGTAGGTCAATTGGAATAACGTGTGTCAGTGCATTGAGAGCCTCTCTAGGACATGATCTGATTGCACAGGCTGATCTTTGTATTCTGCCGAGTAATTTGGTATTGTACTCTCTCCCTAGAGCTTTCCACCAAACTACCGAACCATACGAGTTGCTGAAATAAGTGCATCTACTGTGGTAAAGATGCTTAAAAGTCCACAAGATTACTTAAAACAAGAAAAGCGTGCCGTCCTTCTATTGTTGATGAGCGCACAAAGCATCGTGCTCAGCATTCATCAGTTGATAAGTCATTAAGTCCCAGTTATAATTACAGGTCTCTTATCGTCGAAGTCAGCATATTTTGAGCACTAGCGATAACATCAAATACAGAAAAATCTGGTGTTCCTCAAATGCGAGGGGTGCCTTTTATATGTCGGGATTAGAGAACAAAAACAAATTTTAATCATCGAAAATCACCTAATTGTTTTTCAAAATATTCTCCATGAAGATCTATACACTTTTGCATGCGTTTGAACCAATTGTCGAAGCACTTTTGCCACTCTGAATGAGGTACCTCCAAAACATGCATTCTGAATGCCGCAACCGCTTCTTCAGGTGTCGAAAAACGTTGACCTCTCAGATTGTTTTTTACGTACGGGAATAAAAAGAAGTCATTCGGTGCCAAGTCAGGACTATACGGCGGATGACCCATTAATTCGATGTTTTGGGTGCTCAAAATTGCAGTTGTTTGAGCCGATGTGTGAGAGCTCGCATTGTCCTGGTGAAGAGTGATCCGTCTTTGACGATTGGTTTTCCTAATTTCTTGAAAGACAACTGGCAAACAAATGGTTGTGTACCACTCAGAATTTACTTTTCTGCGTTGTTCTAGTGGTACGGTTGCGACATGCCCAGTTTTTCCGAAAAAACAGACGACCATTTGCTTGGAAGTGCTTCGTACGCGAACAACTTTTGTTGGATTTGGCTTATCTTGAAACACCCATACAGTCGACTGCTGTTTACTTTCGGGCTCATACGCGTAAATCCATGATTCATCACCTGTCACGATGTCATAGACGTGTTTCGAAGCCTCGCGATCGTATTTTTTGAGCATTTCCTCCGACCAATCGACACGAGCCTATTTTTGAGCGATTGACAAATTGTGTGGGATCCAACGCGAACAAATTTTTTTGACAGTCAAATGTTTGTGCAATATTGAATGTATGCTGGTCCCACTAATGCCTAAGATTGTCTCAATCTCCCGATAGGTCACATGACGATCTTGCAATATCAGTTCGCGCACAGCATCAATGGTTTTTGGAACAACAACTGATTTTGGTCGACCTTCACGAAATTCGTCTTGGAGTGAACTACGACCACGATTGAATTCACCATACCATTGATAAACACTGGTCCTTGATGGAGCTTCATCGCCAAAAAATGAATTAAGTTCATCCATGCAATGTTGCTGAGTTAATACACGTCGAAAGTTGTAAAAAATAATCGCACGAAAATGTTCACGATTTAATTCCATTTTTGGACCGAGATGAATCTTTTAAGTTACTATAAACAACACAAATTGCGCTGGTATTTCAAAACGTTCTGAGTACGTAAAAGCCAAAAAATGTCAAACTTTGCGATACAGCTCTCAGTTGCCAGAGTGCAACACCAGGGTTGCCAAATACCGACATATAAAAGGCACCCCTCGTATTTTTTATGAGAAGCTTTTTCATGGCAGAAATACACTCGAAAGTTTGCCACTGTCTCCCGAGGGCGACCGCTCTTAGAAAACGCTTTTTCTTCATTTTGGTGTTTCACGGGGATTCGAACCTACGTCTTCCGAATGGTAGCCATACACCAACTGCGGCGGCCGCCATTTTTTGCATACTCATCTAAAAACAAATATTTTTGGAGATACACATGTATATTCATGCATATAATTTTAATAAACGCATATAACAGAAATTTTGAAATATGGAATTCAGTAATTTGCCAACTTATTTTTAAAGTGAAGAACGAAAGTTCCACACGCCATTTATCCAAGTAAAACTGATTAATCGCAGAATTTAAAACAATAAATTTGAACTCACTTATTTAATATAAGATCAGAATTTTACGAATTTATATCCTCCTATAATGCTATGATTAGGACCAAAGCTCTATCCTATTGGCTTATCTGAAATAAATATTTTTTTATTATTGTAAGGCAATTATTATTCTGAAGGATTTTCAAAGCGTAAATCCAGTTATATCGCGAGAAATCCGTAGGCAGGATTTGCTTAAGTTTTGCAAAGGAATTTTTTTTAAATAATTCAATTAGCAATTTCAATGTTAAGCAAATACCGAAAATTATTGGCAGGCATGAGTTGTAATCCTTAGAATTGAAGTAGAAAATTGACTTAAACATGCGACACGAAGAAGACAACAAAAATGGGCAACTACGAGTATGACTCAGCAGAAAAATTTCAATACTAAATGTGTGTATGTATGTATGTACGAACGTGTGCACGTATTAAGTAAAACAAGTTTCCAACGATCGTTGTTCTAAATTTTAGTACCTTTCTACACGTTTACCTCACTTGTGTAAGTGCGTATGTATATCGATATGTGCATAATTATGTATATATGTATGTATGTATGAATGCGAATGTTCGCATACCTGCACAATATGCATAAGTATTCGTATTTGTACCCCCAAGATGCTTTCCAAAATTGTTTGCTTCATTAGTACCTGAAACACGCGAAGGAATGGCATCACACGAAAGTACTCGTCCATCTTCGCCTCAACGAGTTTGTAGTAATTTTGAAGGCGTCAGGGTGACCGCATGCCTACTGTTGTTGGTTTGTATGAATTAGCAGTAAATATGCTTGTAAAAGCCCTAAAAGTGCAATTACAACGATCAAATGGAAATCAATTCCCGTTCGCCATATTGCTTTACAAAAACTTAATCTCCATGTCAACCCCCTGTTCATCTTGCTCAACTAAATAGCCATGCCTATATACATATGTACATATGGATGAATAGATTCATATATCTGTAAAATCAAGTGTACATCCATACGCACTTAGTATACATACGTATGTATGTATATGCACTTAACACGGGTGCGCCACTCAATTTCAAAATGTCGTCGTTCGCTACAAGTAATAGCTCATGGCAACAAGCACGTCACTACGAACATGAGTCTAAAAGGAAGGAAAAGTGCTCACAAAGCGGAAGAGGAGAAATGGGCACAACGATATAAAGAAACAAAAACAGAACAAAAAATTAAAATGAAAATTTCATAAATTGCTTACGTATTTATCTGTGGACATGTGGATGGGTGTGTATATGGCCGTGTATAAGTACATACATTTATACAAATAGATGAATATTAATTAAACACGGTGCAGTCAATTAGCTCTAGACAGCTTTTCACATAAGCTATCTATTTTCTCTTTCCACATTCGCCCCAGTCATGTACTTACGTATGTACCTGGTTTCTAGAGATTTTCCAAGCTTTTCTATTTTAATTGTTTAATTGTTTTCCATTAAATTAATAAAGAAATGCTGATATCAAGGTGCATCTGTGTACATACATACATATGTATGTATAATATTCACGACGTGGCTTATCTTCGTCATCGCCGAGTCGGCATTTCACTGCTTAACAGTGATTAACACACAGACGAGGTCAACGTCAACGCCAACGACGACGCCAACACAATCGACAACACGAACCCAAATCAATTACACGAGCAGTTTGAGGAAAATAACAACGACTGTGGGAGCAAACGCCAGCAAGCACAATAAAAATAAAGCATCAAAAATCGAAAAACGGCAGCAGCAGCAGTCAGAATAACAACCCACAGTGGTACCGCGTCGACGAAAAACAAAACCCATAACAAAGCGAATGCCAGAAACACGTTTCCCACTTACATACTACATACCTACATACAGAGGTATACACTGGCTTACATAGGCTCTACACTCCACGTACACACATCCATATATAATTCGCCACATTCATATCTATGGTATTGTTGTTGCCAAAATTGTCATACATACATACATATGTAAGTAGCACAAATGCAAAGAATCTAAAAAAAAATTTGCAAAAATTTCATTCATCAAAGTATTCCTAATTCTTACTCCCACGAATAACCAAATTAGCATTGAATTTTCTTAACCAAAAGATAGTTTAGACAGTCTCCTACATATTTCTGATTGTAATTCGTAGAAAACAAGGACGAAAAAGCATGTAAAAACTATTTGAAAACGAAGATGAAAAATTCAATATACGAAAATCCAATATGGCCTCGAAGTAGGCAGCTAGCAATAACAACGAGCAAATGCATAAGCAAACGAGTAGACGAACGAAAGAAGCAAAAGAGCGCGACGTTTTACTACAGTCGCTGCTACAGAAAACTAACGCAGTGGCAGCGTCCAAAGTCTTCATAGCTTTTTAGTTTTAACTATTTCTCCTCGAGTCTAGTGTAAATTTCAAGCAATGTTTATGGTAGTGTTGTTGCTCGTTCTGTGTTGAGTCAGTTCTACATCGTTTTGAGCCAACGTTACGATGTCTACGTCTGAATTTTTGTTGACTTCAGCGGCACATTACTGCTTCCGTTGCTGCCTGCGCTGGCGTTACTCTCGATGTTTAGCACCGGCTTCAAAAGAAGCAGCTGTTTTGTTTGTGGCATTCTGTATGTATGTGCCTTACGTTAGGCCCTCTTGTAATACATATACGCTACGCTATAAATGACACAATAACTCTTGTAGCGTTTTCTCTCCCTCTCTCTATATTTTTCTGTTGGCATTTTAACGCAAATAAAGTGCGTATGTGTGCATTTTGGTTGGTCAGTATAAATTGCAAATTACTACGATTGAATATTACATATTTTATTTTTATATTTTTTGAGCTCTAGACATCCGTATGTATGTACATATGCCAATATGTTTTTGCATGAATGTGTGAATATTATACATACATACGTGCATATGCATATTTATGATTTAGTTTCGCTCACGCCGGAAGTTGTTTTCCGCCACACATTCGAATAGACAACGAGGTTGTTGACAATTTGTAATCTTTTTTTCGCGATCCTACTCGTTGAGGCACAACACCACGGCTGCTGTTGCTCTCAGTTCATGTCTATTGATTTTTGTATGTATACATGCATATGTATGTATGTTGTTGGTTTGCTTTTTGGCGTGGATATTCTCATGCAGATGTGGACAACTATATAAAGCCAAGGCTTTGCCAGGTGGGTTTCCAGCATGTGCTGATATTTGTTGTTTAATTAAAATTCTTGTCTTCTGTTTTTGAAAGTAAACAGTTACTTAACAAAATATAAAACTTTGTTAAATACACATACATATATATGATTTACGATAATAAATATACATATGTACATACGTACATACGCATGCATCTAACCAAACAAGTGAAGAAGTGCTCAATTTAGACGAAAGCAAGTGCATATTTTAAGTGAAGTGTCAGTCGTATAGTTTTATGAAGAATTTTCCGTATACGTATAATTCCGTTAATTTGTATGTTAAACTATGACAAAACTAAATCTAATGAGCGTATTAAGTTTGAGTCAGTAGTTTTTGGATGGGATGCGATATATCGAGAAGGCAAAAATAAAAATTTTGCACAGTTACTACGTAAATACATACATACATATATAATAAAAAAAAATACAATTTGACCCAAACCGCCCCCTCCTATATAAATGCACATATATTACCAATACGCATAACTACAGTTCCATCGTCAACGATTGGGGTATCGGGATCTTCATATTCTCTGTGACATGCACAATGCCACTATTTAAGAAGTTTGAGAAGTGGCCTCTCCGTAATTTAAGTACGCTCTGGATGTCAGCCACCAGATCGCCGTCTTTGTTCACACAGGAACACGCCCTGGTCTTGACACCCGCCGAACTTTCTGGTACAATTTTGGGGCGATGTTCCTATTGGTCAGCATCTCAGGCTTCGCACTCATGTATTTTGGTCTGCAGTTTACCTACAATAAATTTAGTTTTCAGGGGCCATCGCGAGGAGATTGCCGTGTTGTTTTTGTACCTCTTTCTTATTATTTTTTAAATTTTTGAAAATTCTTCGTAATTCCTTTATATTTTTTGTTCATATTTCTTTAAATTTTTATAAATTTTTGCAAATTTGTTTAACTTAAGTTTTTTTATTATTTTTGTAAGGATTTTAAATTTCGTTCTCTATAGCAGTCTGCTCAAAATAACTTAAACCGTTTTTGATTGTTCTGCAGAATCGGAAGAACAATTGCAAACAGTTTTCTCGCATGGATATTTTTCTTATACTATTTGAGTAAATAGTCGAATCCAATATCAACTCGGTAGAATGAAGTTAGCACATCACACTTACATCCGATTTAGTATAAATATGTATACATATTTCATTAAACAAAATAATTAGTTTCTTAGCTCTAGTAGGGAAACATAATACTCTAGCACATAAGATTTGGAAACTTATTGTTAGTTTATCATACAAGAGAGATTAAATAAATAAAGGAAATGAGAAAAAAATATCTTATTTTTTTTTTATTTATACAAGCTTATACAATGTAAATTTACATATGTACAACCTAAAAAACATGCAGCGCTAGCATCAGAGGCTATCAGCTGACCGTTGAATGAATGATTTGTGTTAAATTCTTCTTAATAGGTCGCAATCTTTTAGAAAGTGATATATGGTTTTTATGTTTTCCTCAGTTGGGATGGAAAGGAGGGAAATAGGATCCGTATTAGAGTAACATTCTCTTTTATCTCGAAGCATTGGGCAAAATTCTAATAGGTGGAGGGCAGTTGCTGTGTCATTGCAAAATGGACAGTTATTGGTTCTTATGCTACCAAGGAGGTGAGCATGCGTAGCTATTGTGTGTCCTATCCGGAGACGTATGTATGGAGTGAGAAAGTTAGCTGGAATTGTTGAAGGATATACTGGTTTCATCCTTGCTGAGTTGACTATTGTGTAATGATGATTATAAGAAATCCAATCAATGAAGAGTTTCGAGTGCCTCTTTTCATTGATGAGACGATATACAGTGGTGGTCACGATTTTAGCACACTATACACAACCTTGACACTGTCCCACTTTCCTCTTTGCTTTTCGACAATTCACTACGAATATTTTTCTCTGGGTGTTGTTTACAATTAAAATAACAAGAACTGTTATAATCCGTAGCATTTGTTTTGCAATTTTTTTCTTAAAATTCAGTTGAGTGCAAGAGCTGCTTGTTTGAGCTGGACACGAAGTTAGCACATATCAATAAATAATTCCTCCCACTAAATTTTTTCTAAGTATTTGAACTTTAGGGTAAGTTTTTATATTTTAGTTATTATGTTGATTGTAATTAATGTGAAAAAAATATGTTAGACATGGCGAAAGGTTCTTGGTGCTCCGAAGCGCAGCGGGAAGTAATTCAACGTATGAATTTTTCTGGGAGCTCTGTGTCTGAGATATCCCGACTTCTAAGGTGTTCACGCAAAATGATTTATAATGCTCTTGCTCATATTAAGCGTCATAAGACATTTAAGAAGGTAAAACAACGCCCACGACGCCGAAAGACAACAGCTAGGGAGGATTTACTAATATGCAAAGCCTCGCGAACAGACCCTTTTAAGAGTTCTAATGCCATAAAATCGCAAGTTTTATCGGAATATGGAATAAATGTTTCTTCCAAAACCATTAGAAGGCGTTTAAATGAAAACGGGTTGCGTGGGTGCATAGCTCAACACAAACCTTTGGTGTCAAAAACAAATTTGGAGGCCAGGCTGAACTTTGCAAGGGAACATATCCATAAACCAATAAATTTCTGGAAAAATATTTTATGGAGCGATGAATCGAAGTTCTGTCGTCTCGGATCTGACGGGAAACAATATGTTTGGAGACCGCAAAATAAGGAGCATGATCCTCACTACACATTAAAAACGGTGAAGCATGGTGGTGGAAGCGTCATGGTTTGAGCATCATTTTCCTGGCGAGGTATTGGACCCATACACAAAATAGATTCGCGTATGGATCAATATGTTTACAAAAACATACTAACTGATGTCATGATTCCTTATGCGAAGGAAAATATGCCCTTAATATGGCGTTTCATGCATGACAATAATCCGAAGCACACTTCACGATTGGTGAAGAGTTGCTTGGAGGATCACAAAATTAGTGTTTTGAAGTGACCAGCTCAATCACCGGATCTAAATCCGATTCAGAATTTATGGAATGATGTCGAGAAGCATATTCGAGCCGTGAAACCGAGGAATTTGAACGATTTGTGGTTGTAGATTAAGACTGCTTGGTATGGAATACCCCAGACGAGATATGCTGCCCTAGTGGAAAGTCTACCACGCCGATGCGATACTGTTCTCAAGAGTGGAGGATATCCAACTAAATATTAAGTTTTTCTTTCACTAATGTGTTGTTCTTTGAAAATAATTGAGAAATATCCATATGTGTGCTAAATTCGTGTCCTCCATTATTATAGGGTGCTTGTATTTAAACCAGTTTTAATAAGTAAGGAGAAAAAACAAGGTTCTGATTAAAAGGCCTCTCTTTCTCCTTTCTACAAAGACAGGGATAAATATTGCCGCTAGATTATTTGAATATAAGCAATAAACGCAAAATGAATGTTACTGCATTATAGTGTGCTAAAATCGTGACCACCACTGTATATCAGATTTTGTAAAGAAGTTGAGTGTTAATGTGGGCGCGTTAGATGCATCTAATTCATCTGCGTAAAAATTTCCTGTTATACCAGTATGGCTAGGAACCCACATTAGCTTAATTTTCTTTTGATATAAAATAAGATATTCTCTAATTGAATTAATGACAGTAGTTTGTTTATAGCAATTTTTTATAGCTTGAAAACATGATAAGCTGTCGGTACATATTACATACTTTCCAGAGTTTTTAGAAGCATGTAGAACAGCGTGGAAAATTGCGGTGGCCTCAGCAATAAATATAGAACAGAAAGGGAAAAGCAGCCCATAGTATATCGGCTTACCTTTCTCGCTAACGACAGCAAAAGACGTACTTGAGTTTTTAGAGCCGTCCGTGTAAAGAAATCTCCAACTATTATGTTTTAATTCGCTCGCGACTACTCGAAATTCAGCGATATAAATCGCATTAGGAGTGATGTTCTTAGGTAGGCGGATTAGAATGTCTATAAAAGATTCTTTAGGAATCAACCATGGTGGATGACAAAGTTTACGTAATTTAGGTGGTTTTAATGGCAAGTTATTTGTTTTAGCGAAAATCGCGCAAATGTATATAGCTGATTCAATTTTTGGCAATCGGATCCGTGATGATGATGAAAACAAAACTTTTCGTAGCATGTTGTTGGAACCGAGAATAATCCCAGGGTAGAGTTTCATATTACTGTCTTCCATGTTATCCCTTAGTGAGGGAAGACCAGATTCAGCTAATAATCTTTTTAAAGGCGATGTTGGAAATGCACGAAGCGATCTTCTTATAGCTGAATGATATGGTGCAGCAAGCATTTTGAGATGGTTATTTGAGTGATGTCCATAAATTTCAATAGCGTAGTTTATTACGGAGAGTATTAAAGCGTTGACGACTTGAATTAATAGAGCTGGGCCAATGAGCGAGCGCTTACATGATAGGTACTTAACAATATTTGAGTTTTTAATAATTCTATTTCTTATATACTGACAATGATCTTTAAATACATACTTACTATCTAGAACTAATCCAAGAAACTTAAGTGTAGGAGAACATGTAATATTAACATTATTAAATGAAATGGTTGGAAAATTACAATTTTGTTTTCTACAAATGTGGAATGATTTAGATTTAGAGTACGATATTGAAGCGCCTGACGAAAGGGACCAAGATGATAGCTGGGATAGGGAGTCTACAAAGGAAGATGATATGGAATTCATGTCGGAAGGTTTGGAAAATAGGAGAAGGTCATCAGCATATAGCTGGTGACATATATTAGGAAAATTTGATAGAATAGAACTAATTTCGTCGAATGCTATGGTGAACAAAATAACTGATAACGAGTATTTGGTTTGAATAAGAATGTGAGTTGATAAGTTATTTATTTATTCTCCCAATCAAACACGTCTCGCCAAATTTGTGTACCACCGCAAGGCAGCTATAGAAGGAGTCGCATGCTATGAACCTATTTCGTACAACCATTTCCGGCGAGATTCCCCACTTCTAGTCAATGCAAGTTTTAATGAATTTGAATAACATTTCAAACTTCACAACAATTCAGCTTTTAATTTTGTTGCCACAAGGGATCAACAAATTACCGCATTTCCATACGCCTGGGCGTACATGAAGAAAATGAAAAACTTGTTATTTACTTCTTTCTTTCTTATTTACACAACAATAGAAGTCTCATTGACCAGAGCCACTGAAATATAAGTAAATATTTGCTTAGTAAATTCTGTCAGGTAATGCACATACTCGTACATATGTACATACTTGAATTTTGGTAATTCGTAATCGCAAAGGACCAGTAATATTTCAAGAATTAATGAGCGAGGTTTGAATTAGCGAAAGTTACATTTCATAGGCCTTTTTTCAATTGTTTACTACTCGAAGGTGCTTACACTTCAAACTCTCCTTTCCTGGAATTGAAGTGAGTGTTGATGAAGCAATATAAAATTCTGCAGCCACTTCAGGTTTTTGCAGAAATGATGCATTGTTTTTGAAAACACGATGAAGTTTACATATGTCTACGCTTCTTTGCCTTTTCACTACGGACCTAACTAGTGCTATGTCTATTATGATTTATTTTTCCGAAATACAAAGGGATAGAGTTTTTCTTTGTTAACGAATTATCGCAAGTCGGTATTTTTTTGTTGGCGGTACCAGACTTTTTTTCAGTGACACTTCAGCGAAAAAAAATTGCTAAAAATCAACATTATTTTGTTGTTGTTGAAATGGTTGAGTATTTCCATTGAAATATTCCTAATTAGCAACTAACGCCGTTTTACTAAAACTTTTATCCTCCTGCGCTTGTCCTGTCGTTTTTTTTGTATTAGGATATCATGTCTACCTTTCAGTGACCTCTAAATATTTCAGTGATATTTGGGATGCTTGGGCAAGCGCTTCCTAACAGGTAATTCGTCCTCTGGATGTTGTACGATGGCCTTGTTTTTCTTTTTGTAGTGCATGTAGTTAATTGCTTCCATCTTCTTTCGGCTAAAGTATGGTAGTGAGAAGCAATGGATGTTTTTGTTGTGTTGAATGGGGTAGCAACTGCCACCCTCTGTTGTGTCTAATGCCGATCTTTTTCTTGGTAGCTCACCTGCTATCTCATTACCCTCTATATTCAAATGACTGGAAACTGATGTTAGAATAATTTAAAGCCAATAACCAAACAATTCTAGTTCCTCTTTGCACTGTAAACTAGTTTAGATGAAATGGAATTCGAATCTAAGTCCTTGATAGCTGCTTAACGGTCTGAGAAGATAGCTACTCTTGCCAGCCACCTCCCACACCACAGCTCATCTTCGAACCGCCAGTGTGCATTTATTATTTTGTAGTCACTTGAAATTTGCCAATTATGTATATATTATATACTTATATATGTATGTACATCTATAAAACTGCATATCCAGAGTAAATTCGAAGAACTCTGGTTAAGAAGTTTAAAGTTTTGATGAAATTTTAAAAATTTGTTTATAAACTTTGAAATTTTGCGTTATATAGTGTTTCTTTGTAGTTTGAACTATATTTTTACAAAAAAATACTGGTGTGCTTACGATTTTCCTACGGGACGTATATGAGAAGAAATCGTAAGCGTGCGAAATAAGGGTACCCGGTGGTCTAGAACACGAAAATTTCACCTATTTTCACGATTTATTTTTGTTATTAAAAATTTAAAAAAAGATGTTTCAACTTTTCGGGCTTATTAGCACGTTTATTGAGCATACAAAAAATTTTTTTTTACTTTTGAAACAATATTTATTACTATAACAATGCCGCTGAAGATGACCCTCTCGAAAAATCGAACCCGGATGGCGTAGATGATTTCGAGGCTTCTACTCATCTGAAACACAAAATTCAAGAAGATTTTCAATCAGAAAGAGTGCAGTTATGGTCGGAACTAGAACTAATCGAAAAAATGAAAAATTGACAAAATGGCGCACTTTTGAAAAAAAAGTTCGTAAAATCGGGTTTTTTCATTCGTTTTTTAGTTTAAAAAATAGGAAATTATTTAAATAAAATTATGATTCTAGTTCCGACGATAACGATGCATGTTGTGAACAACATATCCAAATTTCAAGTGATTCGGTTGAATAGTTTTTTTGTTTTCAGCCCCGCCGGGCCGAAAAAAGTCGTTTCAAGATAAATAAGTTTAAAGTTTGAGGGACAGCAGCGCGCGGACCGCTCTCTACCTACTTAATGGGTTGTAGAAGCTATAATATTGGGAATTTCCGCATAAAAATTTCACAGTATATTCTTAAAAGCCTATACTTTCAAAATATCGAAAAAACAAAAAATCGATTTTTTGACATTTCTAGACCACGGGGTCCCCCTTAATAGTGGTTAGGGCAACTATATATTTTGTAAATGTAAAATTTTAGACAAAAACCCAAAGCACAGCGCACATATTGCGAAAACTGAATAAAAAAGCAAAAAATTTTGTTAACACTAAGCTTAAAAAGACAGCCGTTAAAATTTCATGAGTTATTGCGCGAAGAGTGACGCTACTTTTGTTATTCTCAAATAATGGATCAAAAAGAATTTCGTGTTCGAATGGACTTCGCTCTATCAGAAACAACAATAAAACGATGTTTTACTGACTTTAAACGTGGTCGTAGTGATATCGATGATGCACAACCCAACAACGCAGTAGGCGTCCAAATGAGGCGGTAACACCAGAAAACATAATAAAAATCCAAAAAATTGCTTTGAATAGTCGAAAAGAGAATTTGCGTTAGTTAACTGGCATCAAAAGAACTTGTTGGCTTTATATTGCATGAGCATTTGACTGTGAGAAAGATCTGTTCAAAGTGGATGCCGCGTTTGCTCATCATTTCGTTTCATCAAGACAACGCACTGTGTCTCAAGTCAATCAAAGCAATGGCAAAACTACATGAATTGAACTTCGAATCGCTCCCAGAGGCATACGGTGGCCCCAAATTTGGCTCCCAGCGACTACTGGCTGTGCGCAGACCTAAAAAAAATGTTCGCCGGTAAGTAAATTACAACAGTAAAATACGGTTTTGATGGTAAAAGTAAAGTGAAAAAAAAAAGTATTTATTAGAGAGAATGAAGAGAAAAATGTACTATAATGTCCTAATTTTATGCAATCAAACACTCATAGTAATTACATATACGGCTTTTGCCTTGTAGTTAAATATATTAAGTGCAGTCCTCAGTAATTTGGGTAATGAATTCTACACTAAGGGGGCGTCCTTAAATTACGTGAGGTGTTTTTTTCAATTTTCTGAGCCTCCCTCCCCCCCCTGGTGAGATGTCGTGAGATTTTATTCAACCCCCTCCCCCATCCCCCAATCTCACGTCAGATTTTTCAGAATGTGGGTTTCTTATGTAAACGCGTTGGATTGTTATTGTAAAAGATGCTTTCCATTTCAATTCAACCGGGCTATTCGGGTCATGTTCTTCGATTTCGATGTAACTTAAATATGTTGCTCTCTGGTCAAAATAATGAGACACGTATTTTTTTGTTCGCCCGAAAAAAATTTTTTTCAAGAGTTATCGGCAATTTTGTTTTTCGTCTCAAACTCGATTTTTTTTAATTATATAAGAAACAATTTTTTTTAAATGCCCATAACTTAGTCAAAAATGAACCGATTTTAATAATTCTGGGTTCAAAATGATCGTAATTACTTACACAAGCGACTTCATGTAGAAACAATTGCAAAAAAGTAGTTGAAAATTTTTTATTTAGCAAAAAAGAAAAAAAATTTAAATTTTTTCAAAATTCAATATTTCAAAAAGAGTATTTTTTTTTTTTTTATAACTTTTTCCAAATCAAAAAAACATCTCAAACTTTAATTGAGCTGCATACCTAGTAGCTAAAATGAGTTGTTTTTGAGTAATGAATTTTTGAGTAAACACCCTGTTTCGCACTTTTTGTTTTTTGCAAAATAAAAAATTTTCGACTACTTTTTTGCAACTATTTCTACATGAAATCACTCGTGTAAGTAATGACGATCATTTTGAACCCAAAATTATTAAAATCGGTTCATTTTTGACTAAGTTATGGGCATTTAAAAAAAATTGTTTCTTATATAATTAAAAAAAATCGAGTTTGAGGCGAAAAACAAAATTGCCGATAACTCTTGAAAAAAATTTTTTTCGGGCGAACAAAAAAATACGTGTCTCATTATTTTGACCAGAGAGCAACATATTTGAGCTACATCGAAATCGAAGAACATGTCCCGAATAGCCCGGTTGAATTGAAATGGAAAGAATCTATATAAGAAAATTTTTTTTAATTGCTCATAACTTAGTCAAAAATAAGCCGATTTGAATGATTCTGGGTTCAAAATAATCGTAATTACTTACACGAGCGACTTCATTTAGAAATAGTTGCAAAAAAGTAGTTGAAAATTTTTTATTTTGCAAAAAACAAAAAGTGCGAAACAGGGTGTTTACTCAAAAATTCATTACTCAAAAACAACTCATTTTAGCTACTAGGCATGCAGCTCAATTAAAGTTTGAGATGTTTTTTTGATTTGGAAAAAGTTATAAAAAAAAAAAAAATACTCTTTTTGAAATATTGAATTTTGAAAAAATTTAAATTTTTTTTCTTTTTTGCTAAATATGGCATATTTCTCTAAATCATCACGTATACTTGGGCAATAGAGATCATAAGGCGTGCTGATAAAGGCATTCAGCGGTTGAATCGGTAGGTGTTTTAGAAATGGAGCAAATGATTTTCCGTCATGCTCTTTAAAGTCCGGAATTGTCAAACGTCAACCTGAGTGATAGGGCGTTCGGCTCATAGTGGCGCGAAAACAACCGACGGGCTACACTGTACCGCAAATTCAGATTAAATTGAGCTATTTGGTATAAAACAAATATGGTGGTTTGACAGTAGTAATGTATAACGTCGAAGTATGAATGAAATTATTTTCTTTCGAACGAATTAGTGAATGATCTTAATCATACTACGATTACGCTTGAGATTAAATCTTAAGCATGTACAATTTTTTTGTTTCAATCAGAAAAAAAATTGCGTGATATTTGCCGAGACCCCCCCTCTCTCCAACGTAAGATTAGATGAGATTTGACTTTTAATCTTCGTTTTCCCGCTTCCTCCGATTGTGGTAGTTTGCGCATTTGTTCATTTTGATGATTTGTTAGTCGTTCTATATGCTTGATGCTGTATTTTCTAATTGTGTCATCTATTGTGTCGATGTTGAGGTCGTTGTGGATCACGTCGTTTGGTATATACCAGCCTGCTTTTGTTATTGTTCGAAGTATTTTAGATTGCGTCCTTTGACTTATTTTGATATTGGTTTTTTTTGCTGTGCCCCAGATTTCAATGCCATATTTCCAAATGGGTGAGATTATAGATTTATTTATCATTACTTTGTTGTTAAGGCTTAGTTTTGAATTTTTAGCCACCAGCCAGTATAGTTGTCTGAACTTGTTTTTGATTTCATTTCGTTTGTTTTGTATGTGTCGTTTCCAATTTAGTTTTTCATCTATAGTTATGCCAAGGTACTTAGCACTAGGGTGGATTTTTATTTCATTGCTTTTTATTGTTAGTTTGTGTTTCTGAGGCTTTCTATTTGTATAAATTACTTGTATCGTTTTATCTTTGTTGACCTCTATTCCCCATTTATTGAGCCATGATACAGTGTCATTTATTGTTTGTTGAAGAATCTCAGTACCTTTTTTTCTATTTTGTCTGATGCCATTAAAACCGTGTCATCCGCGAATGTGGCTATCATGCAATTTTTTGTTGTTGGGATCGGTATATCTGCTGTAAATATCAGGTACAATAGAGGGCCTAGGACACTACCTTGGGGCACACCTGCTGTCATTTGCATCAAGCTTGAGCATTCGTCTTCAAACTTTATAAAAAAATGTCGGTTTTCCAGATAACTTTTCAGAATGGTGAAGTGATTCCGTGGCAATATTTCGCTTAGCTTATGCAGTAGTCCTTTATGCCACACCCTGTCAAAAGGTTTTGCAATATCCAGGTAGACAGCTATGCAGAACCTTTTATTTTCCATATTATTTAATATTTTGTTTATAACTCTGTGGACTTGTTGCACAGTTGAATGCTGTCGTCTAAATCCAAATTGATGGCTTGTTATTATACTTTTTTCTATCAGAATTTCGTCTAATCTGGCAAAGAATATTTTTTCAAATACTTTTGAAAGAATGGGCAAGAGACTGATGGGGCGATATGATGTCGTTTCTGATGCATTTTTACCTGGTTTGGGGATTGCCGTTATTTGTGCAACTTTCCAGAGGCGTGGCAAGCATTGCGTCACTACATAAGGTAGTTCTTTTATATTTTACCATTTATTAGATCGTAGCCCGGTGCTTTTTTACTGTTCAGATTTTTCAAATGATATTTGATTTCTGCTGAGGTTGTCATTTTCATTTTCTTTTCAGGGTTACTCGTATTTACATTTTGTTCAATGTGCTGATTGTCTTTTTCGTTTGAGAATATTGTTTTAAAGTGTTCATCTAAATGGTTCCATAATGAATAAACACTGAGGTTCCCGTGCTACCACAACGGACCTACATAGTCTACCTGAGTTGGCTACTCTAAGCCGACTGCCACAAACCAAACTAATGATATCACAAAAATCGATTCTTTTTTGGCCACTTGTTAAATTTTACCTAAGTATAGCTAATGCTAAAATTCGTATATTTATTCTATTCTTTAATCAAATATCTATTTGTTTTCATATATATCTTACATTTTTTTTAGACATATTCGATTTACAATAAAAAAAGGGGGTAATATATTATTTTTTCGAAAATCATTTTCTTATATATTTTTTAGAATATACCATTAATCGAAAATTTGTATACTTTTGTGAAAAAAAAAATTTTAAACTTTGCAAATACAGTGAAAACGTTTGATTTTAATGAAAAGGGAATCAGTAAATGAAACATAACCAATTTAATTGCTTTGATTAATTTTATTAATAATTGTTTTGATTAATTTTTCGAAATTGTCGCCGTTTATAAATACTTTATAAAACCATTATTTGGCGTTAACTCGAATTCCAAATGACAAAAAAAAATAACCTAGGAATTAGATTGCCCAATTCTTGGGTAAAAAATTGACAATTTCTAACCAATGCAATCGGCTAGGAACAAGTGTGTTTTGTCCAACGAACCATTTTACTGGCTTAGTGTTTCATGTTCACAATTTATATTAGTTTTTCAACATCATAAATGTTGACTCATTTTCCTACGTTCCCAAGATATTAAGATATGGTAGCCTTTCAAACAGCCTGTGGCAACACTGTTGTAAGCATTGCTTTTTATAGTTCAAATTAAAAACTCGCACTGACATTAAAAATTCGCAAAATAAATCATTTATTTCGTTATTCACAAATAATATTATATAATATAATACTTTCTAAGCTTATTATTCCGTACAAAAATGATAAGGAAATACTTAGAAATCAAGTTCTCTTAATTCGAATGGTATTGCGCATTAAACTTTCAACGCATAATAACAAACATATTCCAAGATTTTTTGGAGGTTTAAAAACTTTTATTTAACATGACTAAATAAAATACACGCGAGCTCAAAATATTATTAGAAAGTAGTTTTAATTTTAATAACTTTAACTCATCGGTCAATAAGTCCCGAGCCTGACCTGAAATGGCGCTACTTATAGCATAACGATTTTGTTATTTAATAGTGTTAACCTCTAAAGGTATACTGTCAAAATTTCAAGGCATTCGGTTTTGTTATTTACCAAGTTACAGTGCTCTCAGTGACGCTACTTTTGCTATTTTTAAAAACAATGAATTCAAAGCAATTTTGTGTGTTAAGATATAATTTTTTTTTTTTTTCTTTTCTTTGGCGGTGAGGTTGGGTTAAAAATGCCTTCGCACCATATAGTAACCGTCGCTACTACATGTGTGGTGATTCCACTAAAAATATCCCTCCTCTTCTCTTGGAGTTTTCCCTCCACCCCGGGACTGCTTCCGCATTGCTTCGAGGTAGAGGACCAGGACGGCGTCTTAAGAAGTGCACTTACTTACTCACCCTGCGTCCAGAGTCGCCTGTTTTGAGAAACCTATGCTCAATGCTCTTCAGCATAACTTTCCATTTCGCGCTTCTTTTTTCGGATAATATCCTCCACAAAATTTGTGACGGCATTCCATTTTTCTTCGTCTATCACCATTTTCTCGATCATTTTTTCAGGTGTAAATACACCAATAGCTCGTAGCAGACCTTTTCTCTCTACGTTCCACCTCTCGCATTTAAAGAAGGTGTGCTCCGCATCATCATACTCAGTATCTCCATATATGTAGTTTGGTTGGCTCACTTTTCCCATTCGCCACAAATACTTGCGAAAGGACCCATGTCCGGACAAAAACTGTGTTATTACCTCACATTAACCTCACCGTGCTTTCTTTCTACCCCGTTCAGAGTTCCATCTTGCCTGCCAAAGTGTGAGCGTATGAACTCTAATATCGGAGAAACGTGTTACTGGGATTCCTGTGTTTTTACCTCCCATCTACGTTTGCGCTCTTGTGCTAAAAAATCTATAGGGATGGTTCCGCTGATAACTAACACCGCTACTTCAGATACTGTTCTGTATGGCGAAGCCACTCTGAGAGCACAGGTGCGTTGCACAGATTGCAGAATTTTCCGCCGGCATTGCACCCTTAGCTAGCTATACACGAGCAGACGGGCTGTAGTACCTGTCAAAGTTGCACAGACCATCGTACCGTGGATAGGCGAGTGTGCAGACCAAAATGTTGGTAATAATATGGGAAATAAAAAACGAGAATTACAAAAACAAAGTGAAGCGTGATTAAAGTTGGCAGAAGCTGTTGGAAAAGTATAAGGAAATTGATTCGCAAGCCACAGTTGACATCGTCAAAAAACGAATTAATGGCATGCGGAATTGCTACAGGAGAGAGCTTGGGGAATTTGTAGTTCACTGTCATCATATTTTTGCTGGTAATCGTAATCGCAGGTGTAATCGTTTACACGCATTAAGGAGCTCTGAGTGAACTCAAGTTTAACTTTTTGAATTAATTTTTTCTTTTTTTTATGAATTATAATATTGAACTTTTTTTAATAATTATAGCTTCACAAGTTTCACTTACAATCCGACTTAGGCTATGTGGGGATATTGCTGTCAAAAATGTTAAGTCCTCGAAGCTTTCACCTGATGACACAAATCTTAGAGTAGCTGAAAGCCGTTCATGGGGCGTAATCGCGTCTCTCATGAAGGTGTCCTTCTTTTTTATTAAAGGCTCTACCATTTTTAGAAGTTCTTGATAATTTTCATTATTCATCCGTACAAAATTTTTAAATTTTTTTTCAGATTTTGTTTCAAGTGCTTTAAGGAGTGGGACGTGCTCGCTCCGTATAAAAATGTTCACTCCAAATGTGTTGTTTACGTTTTTTCGCTCTTATTGTATTTTCATTTTCAACGCAAACAGAAATTGCCATTAGCGCGATTATTTTTTCGTTTTCCGATGACATGATGTTCACTCGGTCAGCGATCACTGCAACTGATGTCTGGCCAAGTGTGCTCGGGTATAGCTAGCTTTAGCGAATCTGCCCATATTTCGCATCCGTATAAGAGAATCGAGTTCGTCGTGTCCATTAAAAGTTTTCGCTTGTTCTGCGTTGGACCTCCAAGGTTTGCCATGAGCTTACTTAACATGCCGCTTACTTTGGCAGCTCTTGTGGCAGCATGGTTTATATGCGCCCAGTAGGTTAGCCTTGTGTCTAATTGCACTCCTAGGTACTTGACCACTCTTTTTGTCGATAAAGTGGCATCGAGTACTTGTAAGCCTACTTCTAATGGGATACGTCTGTTCATTAGAAGGATTAGCTCTGTTTTCTCTGTGGCCAGCTTTAATCCATGGTCATCACCTGGTTTAACTTCCTATGAGATATCATTGGAAGTAGCACAAAGGTTTTAATTTTAAGAGCTTTATATTTATTTCATATTAAATTCAAATAATTACAACTATAATATACTCGTAAGTTGTCAGTTGGGGGTATAAGAAATAAAAAGATTATTTTGGCACATAGTTATTATTTTTTTTTGTTCTTCAGCATTACTTATTCAAAAGCTAAGCCCAAAATGAAAATATAAATTAGTCATTACACAACAAATAACAAGCAGATTATGAGAATTCATTAAGAGTAAGCTCCCTGTATTTGAGGCAGCTAGATAAGAATTTGTACAGAGCTTTATAATCACTACCGTTTAAAATCATGTTTATATTTGAGAGATCCAATGTCTTTTCACCAAAATGTTCTCAACGTAAATTTGTATAGAGAGGACAGGTACCAATGAGGGGCTGAATAGTTTCTGGGTCATCCACGTTACAAGCTGGTTAAGCGGTAGAAGTTACTTTTTTACAAGATTAAGATGAATTTAGATTAAGAAGTCCTCCCCTTACACGAAAGATTGAACTTTGTGACAGACCAGGATGCAAATCGTGAGAGGTAGATTAAAGATACCGAGAATTCTTTGACATTTAGTTTTTCTCTAAACTGCGGAAAATATGCCCTCTAGGAAGCAGAAAAAAGACATTTAGAGGCTCCATATTCAAAGTTTGCGATAAATGTTTCCATTTTTTAACCCAGTGTACACCAAGGTGCACTGTCTATTTAGCAAGGATATGCGAAAGTCTGTTATTTGGCAGAGAAACATAATACAATTTATATGAGCTCTGAGAGTATGAAAATATTGCGGAGGCAGATTGGTTTCAATGTGGATCATGCAGTTCGCCATGTTTGCCGGCAAAAATATCAGTTTTTTAATAAAGAAACGCAAAAGTCTCTCGACTGGCTCATATTTTTCTACACCCCAAACCTGTGCACCATATATATTAATATAACATAATCGATCTTGAGCACTCATCAAAGATTTTTAAATTTTTAGAAATGGAAATTTGAGGATTATTTATATATTTTAGCCATACGGAATTTATTGCTGCTTTAGAGTTGGCAAGCTTTATAGGTTTGAAATGAAGAAGAAGAAGTATTCATATTTACAAGCAAAATGTAGTTCATGGAAATTTTAAGAGAATTACAGAAATACCTTCTGCTCAAATATGAACGAGACGTTATCAATAAAACGGTCCGCGGATGACATATGGCAAAAATAATTGCTACTCTAAACAAGTCAAGCTCGAGTGTGTTCTTCGAATTCTCTTTTATGACTTCAATTGCCTCAAAACGTTTTCCACGGAGCGGCAACTTGAGCTTGGGAAACAGGAAAAAGTCACATGGAGCCATATCAGGCGAATACGGTGCTTGCGGAACGATATTAACATTATTTTTGTTCAAATAATCGCGAACAAGACGTGATGTGTGAGCTGGTGCATTATCGTGATGCAAAAACTATGACTTGTTGTCCCACAATTCCTTCCTTTTAAGACGAATGTTCTCGCGCAAACACTTTAAAACGTCTAAATAATATTCAGCGTTAAAAAAATTTTACAACTCATTTTGTTTATAAAATAAATATATAGAATGTATTGTACATAAGACATGACAATTTGTCGTCTGTCGTTTTCCTTACATAAATATAAATAAAATAATCAATGATTTCAACTCCGCTAGCGCATAGTTTCTGTAGCATAAAGTGGAATACAAAAAACATAACATTTTTCCCCAATTCTCGTCGTTCCCTCCATTTAATGCGCCTATAATTTCTTTTTCTGTTAATTCTGTTTTTTTTAAATAACTATTTTTAAAGTCAGCGTGTACAGCATGATTCAATAATAAAAGGTTTGCTCAGTAAGCAGCTTTCTCATTCCCTCTTGACAAATCGACTCCCTTAGAAAGACAGACTCCCTTAGCTCTAGAAATTTTGACTAAAAGTGGAGGAAAAGCAAAATTTGTATTGTAGAAAAAACATTTCATTTTCAAAATGGACTGCTTACGAGCAACAACTCGCTCAAGAGTTTTCATCGGTATATTCAGGACTATGGTAGTATGACATGGAATACATCCCGCTTAAGTCAGGACATGATAGAATATTTGACGCAATCCGAGATCGAGATGGAGAATTTACCATACAAAGCTTTATTTCTTATGAAGTAGTGATTTAAACGGAACTCATGTTTTGCAAAGAGCTGGCGTTTGCTAAAGAGTTACAGCAGGGAGAATTATTGAATAGTCCCGACGCAATCGATTACATTGCAGACCTCATTATAAAACATTTGGCAGAACTTGTTTCCAATGAGCCCACCTTCCTATGGATGGATGAAGTGTCCAGAGGAGGCTTAGAAAAGCACAGTACCAGTATGAAAAAGCTTCTCATAAAAAGCCATCTACCGGAATCGGCTTAAAACCAATTGTGGAACGCGCGCTGCAAATAGGAGGAGGATCTCGGCGAAACACCTAACAGAATTGTACGTGCCAATTATTTTTTTATTTTTTCAAAATAGTTTCATATTGGCGAAACTTTGCGATTGGTTTTAAATTTAAAAATTAATTCACAAAATAAAATCTTGGATTATGTGAAATAATTTCTTGTTTTAATATTAAACTTGGCGATTTCCGCTAATCACTTCTATCTATACCATTATTTACATTCAAATATTAATTAAAATTTACAATATTTTTTAAGCCGTTCGCAGTTTGTTTCCATTTAAGTAACAAAATACTATTTTGCTACCATTTTTACCAAAAAGGATTAAATTTTTTCCTTTTTATGCACCTTCTTAAATACCTTTTGGAAGAGAGTGTCAAAATTCGAATGTCACTAGTGCGCAAACCTTTAATAATTGAATCATGCGAGTACAGGACATTTTCCGATAAAACTCTTCACATTTTCTTCTTCATTCAGATTGCAATGGCTGCACATTTTTAACACTTTACCGAATGCATTGGCATTTAACATAAATTCATAGAGATATCTTCACTTCTCATTCCTTCTTTTATGTAGGTTGAACCCTTTGTGTGGTCAAGTATTTGTATATGCGTAATGCACTTGCGAGTACCTTTTCGCTATGTTCTCTGATGTGTTCAGCCTTTAATTCTGTCAGCAACTGCATGCAAAAGCTGTGCTACTGCGTACTACTGATTCGTCGAAAGTTAATCCGAATTCTGTGCCCATTTCGTATAGATGTTTATACCAGAAAATGTTTTTTTCGTATCACTTACTGCGACAATTCATGCGGAAGTCTGCTATTATATAAAGTTTTAAAAATATTATATTATATATTTCCTGTGAAGTCCCAATGTAAGAAATTGGATTTCTTCAGCTGCTGTTTCCAGCAAAATTGCATAGTTTGGCGTGAAGTCTGGTATCCTTAGGATCACTATTATGAAGTATCTTTACAGTTTGTCGACCTCATCCGATAATGTATAACCGCACACTTTGGCAGCATAAGATTGTATGGATCTACAGACAGCTTAGAAACAATTCCATTTATTTTTTAACGATACTGATCATTTAGCAGGAAAGTCCTTCCAGGTGCAATTAATGCTTGCCTTGCCTGCGTTGTTTCTGGCTTCCAAATGTTTTCCGTATGTCTTTTTTGCCGTAAGTATGACACCCAAAAAGTGAAATTCCGCCACAACCCTTACATTTTCGCCATTGTACCACCACTTTTCTAACTGCGATATCCGGCCGGCTTTTCTAAAAATCATAATTTCCAATTTCATTTCCATTCGGTGCAATATTTTTGCAGTCTATGCATAATAGCTTGCATGATCTTTGGATTATCTCCACATGGATTCAGACAACAATGGACTTTAGGACTTAATCATTTTATTCTACTGTTTTATTTAAAGATGCGCACGATGTTGCAATGGTAGTAAGAGGGAAATTTCCCAATACACTTAGAGAAGTCATGCAAGATTTACCAAACATGGTTGAAAACTGGTCAAAAGCAAATGGGCTAAGCGTCAACCCCAATAAAACTGAACTCATCCTATTTACCAGGAAACACCAAATTCCAAATATAGCTCCCCCGACTCTAGGTGGAACGGCATTGTCATTTAATGATGAGGCCCGCCACTTAGGTCTAATACTAGACCGAAAACTAACTTGGAAGGCAAATGTCGAAGATAGAGTAAAAAAGGCGACAATAGCACTATACTCTTGTAAACAGCTGGTAGGACTAAGTTGGGGTCTCTCCCCATCTATCGTATATTGGCTTTACACAGCAATTTTCAGACCAATCCTAACATACGGCATATTATTATGGTGGCCGGCTTTAGATAAATTGTACATTAAAAGAACCATGGTACACGTACAAAGAATGACCACTCTTTGCATCTGCACGGCCCTCAGAACCACATCCACAGATGCACTAAATATTATGCTTAATATTTTACCAATAGAGCAATTCGGTAAGCTAACAGCTGCCAAAGCAACTCTCAGACTAAGAGAAATCGGCCTACTCAGAACGAACCAAAGAGGACACTCTTCAATTTTAGAACAATTCCCCTGCATTCCCGGCACAACGGATTTCTGAGCCAAGGACATCAATTCAAATAAATCCTTTGTCACAGTATTTTCTTCCAGGAATGGGATAACGGGCTTATTGTTAAGAAAAATGATTTAAACATCTACACAGATGGCTCAAAACTGGACAACAAAGTAGGTGGAGGGGTCTACTCCGATAAACTCGGAGTATGCCAATAATTTCGCCTACCTGACCATTGCAGTGTATTTCAGGCGGAAGTCACTGCCATAAAAGAGGGACTTAAAGAAATAAAAACGAGAGTATTATCCACTAATGAAGTCTTCATTTACTCGGACAGTCAAGCAGCAATAAAAGCGCTGGAATCAAAAACGCACTCGTCAAAAACAGTTCTAGAATGTTTTAAACTACTAAATGACGTATCTAAGTGCTACAAGGTGCACCTTATCTGGGTGCTAGGTCACAGGAATATTGCAGGAAACTGCAAGGCGGATGAACTTGCACGAACCGGTACAACGCTCGATCTTGAATCGGATAAGGCGCTGATACCCATGCGCATAGCCACTTGTAAATTACTTATAGACAGGGAAACCATCAAAAAGGTAAATACAAGCTGGCAAAACCTCACAACATGCGAACTAAGCAGACAGACATGGCCGAACTGGAACAGCGCTCGATCGAAGATCTTGCTAAGATTCAACAGAGAATCTATAAGAAAAATGATAGGAGTATTAACTGGTCATTGTTTAATAGGCAGCCACGCTAGAAGGTTAGGACTCCCGTACTTCGATTTCTGTAGAAGCTGTCTTAATACAGAATTAGAGGAAATAGTCAGACACCTTTTATGTGAGTGTGAAAGCCTAGCTATCAGAAGGCTGCGCACTCTCGATACAGCATTTCTAATCGATGTAGCGGACATAACCCATCTAAAACTAACGAAGCTCTGCTCGTTTATTAAAGCAACCAGTTGGTTTGAAAAGGCACACGTAGAGTAAGGATAAGCTCCAGTGGTATCACAATGGGCCTGCGAAAGGTCTAAGTGTGTATTTATTACAACCACCCCACCTACCTACTTTTATTTAAAGGGTCATAAATGCAGTGCGTTTTTCTTTTAAGTATGCAATAGAAACTTTCTCTCTTCAAGTATTTTACTTAGCATTTTTATAACGTGTTGTTTGATTGTTTTTGTTATTGTTAAAATCCGCATAACTGCTAATTAATAAACGTATGTGCATATGAAATGTGCGTATAGCGAAATATTTCTGTTAGTTATCCTTACATTGGTGAAGTTTGTGTCTTCGGTAACCCTCATTGAAATTAGTTGACAAATATTTTATTCCTTAAATATTCACATATAGTCTAAAACCGAAGTACGCATACCTGTACATTACTAAAACCCGGTAAACGACTGGTAAAACGACCGTTAGTTGATTCTTATAAAACATAATGCAGTTTACTATTTATATTTCTGGCCTTGGGAACTTCAATAATCAAACTAATATGGATATACGGAGAATAGCTGGGTGATAACGACAGTTTGCAGCCAAAAATATCCCAAGAACCATCCAAAACAATGTAAAAACTAGTATATGCTATATAAAAATGAGAGAAGTCCTAATTAATTATTTTAATTTAATTAATTAAAAACAGTTTTTTTATTAAATTCATTAACACTAAGAAACGCAGTCAAAATTAATATTATTAAGAAATAATATAGAAATGTTCACACTTAAACACAAAACTGCCCAGCCCCATTTTTGCAGTACTAATACAGTTCTGGTCACAGTACTAAATCTTCTCATTATAGTAGGGGTATTCACTGTTTCTAGCACGCGTTGCTAGATTAGCCAATATTCGCAACAAAGAGTGCGTTGCTCAGCGTAATACTTAGCAAATGGTTCTAGACGGAGGCCGTGAAAATAAACCGTGTTTTTAAAGCCGTGGTAAAAAATAAAAAATAAATTTTTTGAATGGCCAGGTAAAGCTTTTTTTCGGTCAAAGCGCAGATTGTATACGACAGTAGATTACGAATCCGTAACGCTGTAGTAGCGCACCCGAATTTTTCGAAGCTGTGCTCTGCAGAGGGAAAGAAAAATATTTCGCTGGCGGCAGACCTATCCATTAAGTCAACGAGGTATCACTCCATTTAAAAACAACTCACAGCAGATGAACAATTCAAGATGAAAAAACAAATTTAATTGCGGCTCAGTAGTTATAGAGTGAGAGTTGAGCACTGTTTCGGCAGCTTAAAAGACAAGTTTGGTAGCCTAAAGGATCTTAGAGTGCGCTTTAAAAGCAAAAAAATCGAGCATTCGCTTGTAGATAGTTCCTGTTTTGTTGCCTACTTCACAACACCTTGACATATTTCAGAGGAAAACTAAAAGTTTTCGTCAATTGCCCAAGACAGCAATGGGTAAGGTAAAATAAAGCGACAAGCAATATTTCCTTGATGTTTTCTAGAAACTAAATTTTTTTTTTTATTTCCATTTCTGGAAAGGGGAAAAACACTGAAAGCCGCTTAAAGAGAACTCGACCAAGCGACTTAATGAATGCTAGAAAATAATAAATGTGCAAAGGGGTTAAATTGCTGTTAAATTGTTGTACAATTGTAATTATGTAGAGTAAAACTTGTATTGAATATTATTTAATTGTATATAGTATTATTTCGTTTATTTTAATTTTTATCGCTTTGGCACTGGTCATTAAGCGATGTATGTAAATCCTGGCCAAATTGTTAAACAACGTACTTAATGTCAATGGACAGATGTATAAAATAAAGGGGGAAAAAAAAATGTCCATTATAAATTACGATCTGTTAATATTAACAATAAGTAATTGGGGTTAGGGATTGGAATTAAAATGTCCCTTCCCTTTGAAAGAGAACATTATTGTCTTTGGTGGTATTTAGTTACAATTTTACTAATACTTAGTTTTCTATATTATAATTTTATATTGTTATATTTTATTTTATATTACAGTACGAACAAGATCTGTGGGTGTTTTGCGCTTTAGTCTTCTTGGTTTAAGTTCCATTTCCGGTTCAGTCTCATCTCATGGTTCTTGTGCTCTAATAGTCGCAAGATGTGCTTACTGCTGCTTCCTTTTACTGCTTCAGTGACAGTGTCTATGCCGAGGTCGCGGTGAATATCGTCATTTTTTATGTACCAATTTGCGTTTGTGATTGTCCTTAGCATCTTAGATTGACTTCTCTGAATGATTTGTAGGTTTGATTTACTGGCAGTCCCCCAAATTTCCAGTCCGTAGGTCCATGTCGGTCTGATTATTGATTTGTATATCATTTGTTTATTAAATAAGCTTAGGATTGATTGTTTTCCTAGTAGCCAGTAGAGTTGTCGGAATTTGTTTTTCATCTCGTTTCTCTTGTTCAGTATATGTTTTTTCCATGTGAGTTTTGAGTCAATCATTATGCCTAAGTATTTTGCACTTGAGAGTATTTTTATGTCTTCTCCGTTAATTTGGATTGGATATCTTGCAGATTTTCTCTTCGCGTATATTACATGCAGTCTTTATTGTCTTTATTGACCTCAATGCCCCTTTTTTCAAACCATTTTGTTGTAGCTGATAGCGTATCTTGCAGTGTTTTTGTTGCTGCTTCTTCATTGTGGTTAGCTGACATTAAAACTGTGTCGTCTGCAAATGTAGCTATCATTGAACCTCGAGTAGTTGGCATTGGTATATCTGCTGTGTATACTAAGTATAGTATGGGGCCCAGTACGCTTCCTTGAGGTACTCCAGCAGACGCCGTCAAGATAACAGAGCACTCATCGTCATATTTTATGAAGAAGTGTCTATCAGTCATGTAGCTTTTAAGGATGTTAAATATGTTAAGTGGTAAAATGGTTTTTAGCTTATATAGAAGTCCTTTGTGCCATACTCTGTCAAAAGCTTTCGCGATGTCCAAATACACGGCAATGCAATATTTCTCCTTATCGAAGTCGTCTGTAATTTTGTTTACTACTCTGTGAATCTGTTGCACAGTTGAATGTTGTTTCCGGAAACCGAACTGGTGTGAGGGGATAGCGTCTTTTTGTTTTAGAATCGGGTCAATTCTGTCAACAGAAACTAAATAAAGATACAAATATAAGTATGTGTGTATGTGTATGTATGTATATGCATACTTATGTACAATACAATTTTTGGATTTGTATTTCATTTCAATTTTAAACTGCATCCA
The DNA here is from genome assembly GCF_028408465.1 of Anastrepha ludens. Taxonomy (NCBI): domain Eukaryota; kingdom Metazoa; phylum Arthropoda; class Insecta; order Diptera; family Tephritidae; genus Anastrepha; species Anastrepha ludens. Next base: position 107,954,020 of record NC_071499.1, read on the forward strand.
TTTTTTGTCCTATCTAATCGTTTTGGCTCGAATTCCTGTTTTCGCCATTCTTGCTCTGTTTTTTTTTCCTGAAGCTTTAGTTGTATTTCTTTGAATCCCTTTCGGCTCCAAATTTTTTCTTTTCGAAGTCGTACTGTAATTTATGCATTGTAAAGCGCTCTAGCTAAATTTTAGTTCATTCAGAGATTGATGTTATAGCATTTCGTAATTTAGTAATTTCATTTGCCGGTTATAAGGAGCTATCGAAAAATAAAGAAACATCTTCGTCTGTCTTCTCTTATTTCTAGAAGCTTTCTTCCAAGGTGTCCACAACGTTTGCAGCATTTTCTTTCTTTTTATCGACGTCGCTTCCCGTCCACTTTTTATTCCGGTTTTCTCGTTTAAGCTTTTTTTTGTCAGTTTTTCAGATTCTATGGCAATAATTTGTTTTTAGCGCCAAATCAAATGACAATTCGATTTGACATTTGGTTTTTTACACCATCACTGAGCATGATTCAATTACATAATTCATCATGATCACTAAGAATATTTACAATATGGTTTCAGTGTAGCAAATTTTGTCAAGATTTTAAAATATCTAACAGGCATTTTGTTGTTGGAAACACAATTAAATGCTACGTAGCGGCTTTACACGTAAAAATCTACAAAGATTGAGTACCCCTAGTATATTATCCAATCTCCTTTAGCTTTTTTTAGCGGCTTTATGCGATTAAACATTGAATAGCACAATTCAGATATGTACGGCGATGATTTGCCATTCATCTTGCGCTTCCTATAAAAGTTGATTTTTTTCCTTGAGGAAGTCGGGCATAGTTAGCAGCTCAACAATTTTCAATTGAATTTAAATCCGGACTCTCTGCTGGCCACTTCATAGCCTCAAATTCTTGATAGTGAATATATTTCTCTACAATTTTCGCCATTTGCTCGTTATGTTGTAATATGACCCCGGGGTGATACTAACCCATTTTTTCCAAATTTTCAACAAGAATATGCTAATAATTGTTTTACGCATCAATCTCCGTTTGACGTAATACACCCAAAAACTATAAAAGAACCGTCAACATGCTGTACGTGCGCTAGGTTTGAACGATCCTGTTCCTTTACTCAATACCATGATGGCCCAACGGATTGAATTACCTAAAAACCAGCAAATAGACCCCGATCTGTGTAAAAATAATTCAAGAAAAGTTTCAACTCGCCGAATTCTAATCGAAAGTAGTTGAAAATTCAATCTTTTTTATAATTCCCGCCGTTCTTTCAATTGGGTGAAATAAATTATTATTTTTTTATTGCGAAGCTAAAAGCCTTTATTGTAACTAAATAATGTTGTAGAGCCTAACACATTTTCAAGCAATGGCTAAAATAGTTTATTCGCCATTACAGCAGAGACAGAAAAATAAAATACTGTTATAAGAACTGTTTTGGTATTGGTGCAAAATTGAGTAAATTCAGTACAGGTGTTCTCTTTATAAAATAAGGTAATATAGAAGAAAGAAAGACCTAGGCTAGGTTGGCTTGGATTTGCTAGATCGCCAGAAACTGTATAGTAATACCTAGTGTTTGTATGGAAAGTTTAAGAACTTTATATTTTGTCTTTAATACACAGTTTAGAAATTTAAATAGGCTGGTAATTTTTGATCTGCCACACTTTCTATGGTTGAAAATTATGCAGAACCTAAGCAGTTTATTCGTGTTTGGTAAGTGCGGGCCAGTGGCAGAATAGGTGTTCCAGAGTTTCTCTCGCGTTGACTTCATTACATATTGTGAATGTATCGTTCCGCACTAGCTGCAGTTGGCCGCGTACTATGGAGTGAGACAGTGTCCCATCAGCATCCCCACTCAAGTTTGTTGTGCTAGTATATCCACTTTCTCGTTTAATTCAATTCCTAAAATGTAGGTGACAAAATTGTCTTTCACAAAACCTATCTTATGTCGATATAAAAAATGTTTTTGTTCCAGAAAAAACTTAATAAACTTTGATAATTTAGTAAAAAACGTCAGAAATGCTTTTTTTTAACTTTCAAGAGCTGTTTTGCGAAAACTACGACTTCCATTGACTCGTACTATATATTGCCACGTAGGTTATATGTGTGCCTTTCGAAATTTATGCACTTCAAAGAAATGGCGCGCACTGCTTTCGAGATTGCAGGTAATAACTGCACTATTGCCAACCTGTTTTTTGGGAATATCTCGGAAACCGTTCTTTGAAAAAAAAAAAATTAAATTCATTTTTGGTTTCAGCGACATCAAATTTGTCTAAAAAACTCTTTTTGGTCGAGGACCATTTTTGAAAGTGAAAATTCGTAAACTAGTGTAATTTCTTTGGCTAACTTTATGCTACTCGTTTTTGTACCATACTAAATAAGATGTGAGTATGGTTTCTCATCACTTTCCCCCATTTAAAATGACAAAATATTTCATATTAAGGATAATGTACCAATTGTTCAATTATTAATTTTATTGATTCAACGGGTAAACTGATGGAAATTAATTAAAATTGTTGCACGATTGCGTTTCAAAAGGTGTTAATATTCAATATCAAATCATTGTGTGTCTGTACCAAGCTGGCGAAAGGGAGCTACACCCACTTTCAATTTAAGTTGTTTTAAATTGCTTAAGTTTTACAGTTTTTGGTAGTATTTAGTTATATGTTTTGAACAAATTACACAGGCCTACATGGTTTTCTTTTTACATGAGAATAGTGCCCGTTGTGCATTTGTGTGCTGGGCACGATCCTGGGACTCGAGTGTCAATCACTTCAGCGTTTTAAGAAAGTCAGAGGTAAAAATCCATAAAAACATGTTTTGGGCGTTTTTTTTCTCACAACCTCACTTGCTAGAGACTTCAACCTGTACGCAAACTATATATTCTCCTTAAAATGTGTTTAATTTTAACTAAACGAAAAAACTCGGACTTGAAAGGCCCTGTATGCTTACACATATATCTATATATAGATATATTTTGTTACAGATTTCAAAATAGCTAACATTTATGATATATATATATATATATAATCCGCGTATACCCTTTTTGGGTGTTTGGCCGAGCTCCTCCTCCTATTTGTGGCATGCGTCTTAACATTCTGGAAATATCACAGAAAAGGTTTTTACTGGTATCGCTAAAAACATATCGCCGAAATTAACCAAGTAAACATACCGAATGGCCCAAAGTGCCACCTCCTCCTTCTTATTGTATTGCCAAGGCTTCCTTCTACTCCCTTTGCCTACACTCGTGTATTCAAATGACATTCCAACATACCACAGATTAAGTGTGTGAAATTTCTTTAAAATACACGTAGTACTCGTAACTAAGTTCTTGTAAATCTCAGGGTTCGCTTTTTACTATAATGAAGCTCAAAAGTATACACATGATACAATAAAACGAATGCTCCTTCGTACGAATGTCCAACAAAACTATTGCAGTATTTTATTCCACATAGTGACGAAATCCGCGAACCGCTATTTCGCTCTGAGTGAACTTCACAGAATCAGTTATTGAGCTGACGTACTCGTTGTACATTTATTTTTAGAAGCATTGATAAAATTCACACAGAGATTGTTTAAGCCAGATATTAACGAATGAATACGCTCTCTATCTGTTATTTGTCCAATTGTTGTCTCAGCCAAAAATAGTTTTTTCATTTCCATCTTTTACTTGACTTATTTTGTTTAAATTGTAAATCATATTTCTGGTGCTAGCATCAGAGGAACGTCTTGAGGCATGCCCAAAGCAGGATATTTCATTGAGAAGTTTTAATTCGTCGAAGAGGACAGTTGGTTGTACGTTACTCCGGCCAAGGACTGTCACGTCGAAAGTATTTCACACAATTTTATAAGGAAAGTTTTATTTTGTTGCAACAACAAGGAGGAGGAGGATATTATTCTTAATATGATTCAGCAGAATGAGGAACTGATCATACCCTGAAACACTATATCATTTCCAAATGCAGAAATGTTGCGATTGTGATGATTCCACCCGAATTCTCCCCAAAGATAAACCGTGTAGAGCCAATAAACTTTTATCGCAAAAGTTGTGGTGGACTTTGATACTTCCGAAACGTTTTTGACAGAAGTCTATGCCAATGAGCTTTTCATCACAATACATCAGAGCTAATTGAAGGAGTATCTCAGAAACTTGCACCAAACTTGTTCCAAACGGTATACATTTACATAAACAGGGTGCGTACGGTGTTTGAGGACAACTCGAGAGTAAAACTAATTAGCTTCTATTTTGAACAAAATTTAATAGAACTTCTCACATTTTTTTCACAACATTAACTTATTGCATATCTATACAATATCCATATGGTATATCCATTAGCTACAATAACTTCCTCGATCTGGTTGCTGAAAAGATTGCATGCCCTTATTGATTTTGAAGAGTCCTCGTCAATGATCGCTGGCACTTGTTAAAAAAATTCTGCAGTTCCTCAGAAAGTTCGTCGTGATTTTTGCGTTTTGCAACAGATTCTTTCAATTCATGGCGAACCTTGTTAACGAATGAGCGGACGCATTTAAGAAAAATAGAGATTTCTAATTTTAGTGAGATTTGTATATTTAGCGACAATAACTGCATATCCCTTCATTTCTGAGGTTAAGTTGTGGTTCTCCATGTCTTATCTGAAGAGCAAAACGAAAAATAATGCTTTCAGTTGTAGGCATCGTACGCACCCTGCACTTCGCTTTATGACCTAATTCATATAAAGACATAAATTGAAAAGTGTTGTGGCGCAAAGGTGGTTTTTTAATACAATCTTTTATTTCTACAATTTCTATTTTTTTAATCTCCCAAATCTGTTACGGTCTCTTCAAAGTAATCCCACAAAAACCACTTATACCAAACTTTCTTTAAGTTTTTGAAACTCTTGCGCAGCTCGAATCGGCTCTCAGTTCCATTAGCAATTTATGTTGAATCTCTATTATGGCAACGGAGAGACATTCCCAAAATGGTATTTTCAAACGACGCATAACAAACAGATTATATAAAGGCGGTAACACCAACCTAAACATATTAAATTAGAAAATCATCTTTCACGGTAAAGCGAGCAAAAACTTTAGTTACAGGTTTCGTGCTTATTCAGGGTGATTCATAAGGTGGTGTTTTTCAAAAACTAAAGAAAATCAACTTTTCATTGGAAAGAGCAAAAACCAATCGCCTTAATTAAGCGAAGACGATTTCATTCATATGACTGCCTTGGCTAGTTTCGCAGTAGCTCGTTCTGTTAACCAAATTTTCCAAGACCTTGGTGACGACTACTGGCTCTATCTCCCCAATGGCTTGTTCGATATTCGCCTTAAGGACCTACCTAAATCATTAATGGATTGTTCGCATAATATCGTTCCCTTACGGCACCCCACAAAAAAGTCTAACGGTGTCTAATCGCTCCTCCTATTTTATTGACATCACCGAGACGGCAGTGTGGCATAGCGCGCCATCCTGCAGAGACCAAAGATCGTTCAGGTCCACGTCTACAATTTTGACCCACAATAAACTGTTTATCATTCCTTTGAAGCGCCGTTGATCGAAATGGTGTAGCCAGCAGCATTTTGAAAGAAAAATCAGCCAATAATGTCGGCTCAAAAATCTGCACCAAACAATACCTCTCTCAGGTTGAATTGACTTCTCACTGATCACAAACGATTTTTCCGATCCCCTGATGTCGCAGTTTTGCTTGTTAACATAGCCGCCGAGATGAAATTGTGATTTGGACTTCATTTCAATAAACCCTGTGGGCTACACCACATTGACTTTCGAAATAAGTTTGCAATATTTGGCGACTGACTTTCTGTCAAGAGCTGTCAGTATCAAAATATCATATGATTAGAAAAATCTCACTGTATGGACTACGCGTTGAAACTGCGCAACTAACTCTAAATTTCCAACTTTGGTATGTGCTACGCAAAATTAATCACGCTATTGTAAGATTTATACTTTTTGTAAATGACGTCGTACGTCAATAATACACTTGTGAACAAGTCAGTTAGGTTAGGTAAGGTTATGGTGGTAGTCAGTCCGCACGAATAATTCACTTAAACCTTACAGGTCCATTTTGATACCACTGTGCGACGCGGGAACCTCATTTATTTATCTTAATGAAACCATTTTATGGTTCTTATGAAGTGCAGGTTTGGTCCAATCTCCACGCCAGACAGTTCTGTAAGAGAACTAAAAAAGTGTTTACTTAGACAACCTCTTCTGATTTTAGCTAAGGCTGAACAATTCCAAAGCAAATTCTCAACTGTTCCTTCCTCTTCCTCATCTCTAAAACTTCTGCAATATTCAAGAATTGCTAGAAAACTCCTAGTCTCAAGGAATGCCTTCCAAATATCCCATGACCGGTTATACAAGCCACGACCTTCGAGATATCCTCTCTTGAGAGACTAAGCAGTTCCTTTGTCTTTTTCTTGTTTATTTGCGGCCATCCATCCATGCCCTATTTGCCACTTGGGTAATGTTATTCTTAATTATTAATTTGCTCGTGCCCATAGGTAACTCAATGGTACTTCTACTACTGAGCAATTGAAGAGTAGTTCCATTCCTGGCTAACTCATCGGCCTTACAATATCCTTCAATATCTCTGACCTCTCTGACCTTGAATATGACTCTAATAGTCTGGCATTCCTGTGCAACCTGTGATCTTGGTATAGCCTGCGTATTTAGATATGTAACCCCTTCGTTTATAGCTATGTAGAACTTCTGCCTAATAGACGTTGCGAATACAGGGTTTGATTGAAAAGTAATGAGCCTTCCGGCGCGTCTGCCAAGCGATCAACCGAATCGGCTGGTGGGGTAAAATGATCGTAGGATCTTCCTCTTCCACTAGAAACCGGTCCCAGTTCGCTGGCAACAGTCAACATTGCTCCGCGCGTGAAAGCTGTTTTAAAAGTGTGTTAGGATTTTGCAGTGGCGAAAATGCAGCGATCGTTGGAGCAACGTTACTCGATCAAATTTTGCGTAAAGCTAAACAAAACGAGTACCGAAACCATTGGGCTACTCAAAGAGGCTAACGGGGACCAATCTCTGTCCAGAGCCAGGTAAAACGGTGGCACAAGTCGTTCAAGAGAGGCTTGGACTCTTCATCACGACAATGCGCCAGCGGACACCGCCTTCCTCTACACCTCTGCATTAGCCAAGATGGGGGTTCCGGTGCTTCCCCACCCTCCCTACAGCCCAGACCTGTCCCCTCCGGACTTCTTCTTGTTCCCGCGAATGAAAAGAAAGCTGAAGAGGAGGCGTTTCAACTCCATCGAGGCGGTCTAAAAAACTGTGATAGCCAAATTGAACGCGATTCCGGCAGATGAGTTTAAAAAATGTTTCCTGCAGTGGAAGGACCGCTATTTTGGAAGGAACCTATTTTGAAGAATATTAGTTGTAGAAGCCAAAAGTTTTAATAAAACTGCTTAAAAAAATAAGGCTCATTACTTTTCAATCAAACCCTGTAGTTCCAGTCCTAGTTCCTTCGAAAACACTCCATAGACAACCTTATCGTCTAGCTTGGAACCATCTGTATAAACATTTAGTTCACCTCTCCTCCATGGCCTTGGTGTCTGCCACTCCCTTCTTGACGGTATGCTCGTCTTGAAGAGTTTGGTGAAGGTGAGTCTAGGAATAGAGTAGTCTATTTCTTATTTGTAACTATTCAAAGTGTGCAAAATAGAAGCGTGGACAAACCAACGGACCTTTTATAGCGTCATACTTTTGAGTCTAAGCGCCGAGGCGGCCACCATGTGTTTCCGTACGAGATTTAATGCAGGCGAATTGATTAGCACTTCCAGCGTTTGGCGTAGTCCTTAGTGCACCAAAAAGTTGTGCTTTCGATCTTACTCATGATTTTAGCGTAACTCGCCTTTTGAGCAGATGGCCATCATACAAGTATTCCATATATTAAGACTATACAGTTGCAAATCAAACAAATTGGATGATTAATTTTGCGCCACCAGTATATACATTAGACCGACTCTCTTCAACACATTAGATTTTAATGGTGATCTACAATAATTCATCAACAATAACCCGACCCGCAAATAAGCAAAAGTGTTAATAATAGCAAACGCGATGCGCGTCACGCTTTTTTTGATCAGCCACCTAGCGTAGTGTAGCTGTGCGGGCCAGCGTGAACTTTATATTGTACACCTATTTAGAATAGATAGGCCGATAAAGAAAGCTGAAAGTATTGTTATTCCAGATAAGAGAATAGAATTGAGTATTTAATAATACGACTGCCACTAGAACACACTTTTCATTACATGAATGCATTCACGGCGATGTACATATGCACATACATACTTATATTCATACTATATGTAAATATTTTCAATAGAAAACGACTAAAATTAGCGACGAAATCGCAGTAGAAAGTCAATTTAAACACAAATGTTATGGCTTGAAATACACTTTATTAATCAGTATAGTCTCCCAACGCGATTCCAATTTATGAACTCCATCCCTGCAGTGATGAGAATCTGGATGGGCTACAAAATGCGCTCCCACTGCTGTTATTACCTCAACACGCTTGACCGCTTTCCACGAATGCATTTCTTTAGGTCTGGAAAGAGATGGAAGTCGCTAGGGGCTAAATCTGGTAAAAGCGGTGGATGTTCCAACAGTTCGAACTTTAATTCATGGATTTTAGCCATTGTTAAAATGTTCTTGTGACAAGATGCATTGCCCTGATGAAAAAGCATTTTTTCTTTTGCAAACTGGGTCTTTTTCACGAATTTTTTCCTACAGCTGATCTGAAAGATTACCAGTTTGCACGTAACCCACTAGCAAAATTTCTTTCGCTTCCCAAAAAAATTATGTTAACACTTTCCTTGCCGATTTCCGAACACGAACTCGTTTCGAAGCCGAAGAACCACACTGAAGCCATGCTTATTAAAAACTTTTTCATTCTTTTTCTCATCTGCGAAAACAATATTCCATGGCCGTTAACCACGTGCCACCGAAGAAGTTGCTTGCATCTGCTAAGTCTATTTTTTTTCAAGCGCGTTGTAAAAAGATGACCAATTGAACGACGGAAAGCTTTCATGGGGAGATCATCTCTAATTAGTTTTGACATGAATCTGGTCGATACATTCATTTCCCTGGGCATGATTTTCTGCTTTTTAAGTGCTCTGGTGCGAACCACGCGAGGACGACCACTTCATTTTCTGTCTGGTACTTCAGACTTTTGAGAAAAACGAGTGATTGTGCGGTAAATAAACATTCTCGAAATATTAAGACTTTTCAGCAATTCCTAAATCTCACTTGCACTTTTGCCCCACTTATGTAATGCAATCCGTGCAATGCTTAGATCCCCACTCCATTTTTAGCAAGCGAAATTTGTAGACAATGTATATGAACAAAAGCAAAAATAATGGCAATTTTTTCTGCGAATTTGTTCTCCCCGTATGCATTGTACAATTTGTCACAGTATTTATTGCAGGACTAAGTACGTTCATGAAGTTCACGAGCACTTCGTCCATTTTATGTACGGTTCACACGCAGGCCGCATCATCGGTCCTTATTTTCTTCGAAATGAGGTGAATGGCGGACGCTCTCGAGCCATAAATTAATCAACTCAACATTGACAATATTTAATTCCAACAAGACGGCGCGCCTTTCAGGTTGCTTAACAATCGATTGATTGCATTATTGCAAAGGTGCTCCCATACCAGATTTATTGGAAAACGTAGTCTAAAATTGGATTAATCAAATGGACCATGTAACTCATGGCCGCGGCGGACGTATGCTATCATCATATTAAAAAAAAAAAAAAAAAAAAAAAAAAACATTTTCTTTTTATTATTATTTACATTGTAACAAGTTAATAAATTATAAACTAACGAACAATTTGGATTTAATTTTGTGCAATACAACTAAATTTAAAAATACTCTGCACTAGACTTGCAGGAAAATGGGCTACTGTGTGAGTTGGTGCGGTTTTTTTTTCGTTTCAGCCTTTCTTTCCATTTACCGGGGTCAATTAGGGCTGAGGCTTCGCTATTTACACGGTGGCGTAGTCTTTCCATATGAGACTTAGTGTTTATGTTGATGGAAGTGGCAACTGATTCGATGCCAAGGTCTCGTTCGGACTACCAAGGTATAGGGTTGTTCAATAGGTGCGCTTCAACTTTTTTCCGATAGGGAGGGCAAACGACGCAATATTTTTTATTTTTCGCTTGTCATTTGTAAACTTCATTAGTATACATTTCATCATGGAACGCTACACACTTGAGCAACGATTGCAAATCGTGCAAATTTTTTATGAAAATAATCGTTCTGTTGCTGCTACTTTAAGAGCATTACGGCCATTTTACGGTCCATTTAACAAGCCGTCCCGTTTTGGGGTTATGTGAAATCATTGGTCTACAGTAACAAGCCGGCGACGATTTGTGAGCTCAGAGCCAATATTGAACGCGAAATTGCTGGAATTTCGGCCGATTTATGCAAAAGAGTGGTCGAAAATTGGGTTCAACGATTGGACTTCGTAAAACGTGCACGCGGTGGTCATGCAAAAGAAATCGAATTTCATACTTAAATGTATATGTTCAAACTCGATAATAAAAAAAAAATTACTTAAAAAAGTCAAACCGTTTGTGTTTTATTCAAAAAAGTTCAAAAGTTGAAGCGCTCTTACTGAAAACCCCATATATTAACAGCGCATCGTAGTACCTTATTTTGGAATCTTTGTATGGATTTTATATTAGTTGAGTTTTGATCAGCCCCATAGCTGGATCCCATAGGTCCAAATTGGTTTAAGCACCTGCTTATATATGTTATAAAAGAATTTTATTGTATCGCCAGTAGCCAGTACACATTTCTAAATCTGATATCTAACTCTTCTTTTTTTCTTTTTAACGTGAGCATTCCATTTAAACTTGGTATCTAGTGTCATACCTAAGTATTTGGCGGTGTTGTGATACGGGACTTGCACGCCGTTTATATGTATGTAGTGACAGATACGAGTACATATTTGATTTTCTTCTATCCGATTTGGTTTCGTTTAGTTTTAGTTGCCATTGAATGGTCCACTCGGAGATTTTATTTAAATAAATTTCAAGGTGTTGGATTGAATCAATCTGAGTTTCTCCTACTGACGAGATGTCTGTGTCGTCAGCAAAAGTTGCTGTGGAATAATTTGTGTCATTAGGTAAATCACATGTAAAAATAATATAGAGAATGGGCCCCAGCAAGCTGCCTGTGGGACACCAGCTTTAATTTCCTTAAGTTCGGAATATGTGTTTTCGTATTTTATTCAGAAAAAACGATCAGATAAATACGATTTTATTATTTTATCTTATTATATTAAATTATGTTTTGGTAGAAGCGCATTTATTTTGTTGAGTAGCCCAACGTGGCAAACTTTGTCAAAGGCTTTAGACACGTCCAGAAAGGCAGCAGAGCACACCTTTTTTTCCTCAAAGGCGTTTTCAATAATGCGAGTAATTCTGTGCTCTTGATCAATGGTGGAGCGTTTTGTGCGAAAACCAAATTGATGTACTGGTATTATATTTCTTTGCTTAATAATTATGTTGAGACGTTTGGCTAAAAGCTTTTCCATCAGTTTTGATATGATTGGTAGGAGCGAGATAGGCCGATAAGATGTGACATCATGCTTTGGCTTCCCTAGTTTATTAAACATAATTATTTCAGCAGTTTTCCAATATATAGAGATGTGGTGCAGTTTGAATGTGGCGTTCATTATTTCAGTAATCTTGGATATTGTGCATTGAAGAAGTTGTTTTAGAATTTCAGCAGTAATAAGGTCGTCTGGGTATGACCTTTTTTGATTTTAGCTTATTTATTTCACCAAGCAATTCGGAATCCGTAACAAGGGGAATTTCGGCATCAGTTTCATAGTTAAGTGGCTGCATTCCGGCTGCCCTCGATGTGTCATATGGCTTAAAGATGCCTTCATGGTACTCAGCAAAAACATTCGCTTTTTCTTTCTTGCTTTTGGCCCAAGAACTGTCTTCTTTTTTAATTGGTGGGTACTGTGTTACTGGCTGTGAAAAGTTTTTTGTACATTTCCAGAGTGAGTAATCATTGCTGCGTTTGATTAGCCCTTTAAATAAGTACTCAGAGATCTATTTTTAAAATCTTTTATCTTCTTGAAAATTCCTTTCGTAATTTTATTTAGTAGTTTTTTGTCGGATGAGGATCTTGTTTGCTGCCATCGTCTACGTACCTTGCGTTTTTCTGCGACCATATCTTTAATATTTTTGGTATATTTATGACCTGATGTAACAAACTTTTTTTCCGAAGTGCTACTCCAGGCTGCCTGTTGTATGAGTTTAGATAATTTTAATATTTCATTGTCTAAATCGGGATTGTTGGTAATTTCCGCATTATGATTATCCACGGTTAAGACATTCCTAAAATATTCCCAATCGGTATATTTATTCGTTAGCGTGAATGGCAATTTCTTGATAAGGGCAGTTTCGTATAATGTTAAAAAAATTGAAGAATGATACGAGTTCATGTCCAACCCGCTTTCTATGCTGATATATTTAGCTGATATTTTTTTGGCAATGAAAAAATCTATTAGGTCGTGTATTTTTTGTGGATCCGTTGGCCAGTATGTTGGAGTTCCCGTAGAAAATGTGATACATTCAATCTATTGAAGAGCTTTGCACAATTTTCTACCTTTTGTAGTGATTAATCGCGAGCCCCAGTGTGTGTGTTTCGCATTGAAGTCACCGCCCATTAAGAATCGGTTGTCGTGACTATTAATTAGCTCTATGTATTGGTCGCATTTGATCTGATGTTTTGGGGGACTATAGACTGCAGTGACTGACAAATTCTTATCACCCTCCACTGTTATGGTTATTGCTTGAAATTCAGGTATAGAAATGCTGTATTCTTCGTAAACTTGTATATTGCTTCTTATAATAATAGCACCGCCTCCTCGTGCAATTTTATGTATGACTGCTTGGTAAAGTGCGTCTCAGATATTAGACAGATGCCAATTTTTTCGGTTTCTAAAGTCATTTCCAGCTCGCTTTGATGTTTAAACAAGCCGTTTTCATTCCATGGCATTATTTTTTAAAATTTAGTCATTTCTATTCAGCTAAAGCATTTGGTGAGTTTCCCCTCTATATATTTTTTGTTTTTTTTTTTGCATTCTACTGCATCTTGCTGTTTCAAACCTTCTACGGTTTCATCTTCGCTTAAATCTTTTAATACTCCGGAGTATATTACACCTTTTGAGATATTGAGCGTTGGGTGAAGGGAGACAGATATATTGCAAATATTAGATAATTGTGTTGCTTTAAGGAATTTATTCGCCTGTTGTTGAGTTTTAACCAGAATAAGTAAGTCTCCTTCTTTAGTGAATGATATTTCTAAAGGTTTTTCAGTTGTTATCGATTCTAGTGCTTTGCTGACTGCGCAAATATTGTAGGCTTTAATTGATTTCTCTGTTTTGCTTTTTATTAATACAAATTTTGGGCATGATAAGTTTTGTTGGGTACTTGCGGGTTTGGTAGATTTTAACGCTGGAAAGTCATAGTCGTTGCTTACATTGTAGGCTTTTAGTTTAGTTTTTGGTTCTTCGCCTAAGATGGCGAAGTAGTTACTTCTGCCCCTTTCGGTGTCTTCTTCCATAGTGGTTTGTCACAAATAAGCAAATTAGTTTTTAACCGGTGTTATAAAGAGAGTTGGAATTAATAATTAGTGGCACCTTGGCACGTAAAATTACACTTGATCGAGTGTTATTTCAGATTGACACAAAATACTACACAAGCGACTGTTCTAACGTGACCGCACTGTTTTTTTTTTTTTTTTTAATTTTATTCAATTTCCAATATTTGAAAAAGCAAATTAGATTAATAAATCGAGAATGCTCTCTCTACGCCTACTACGAATCGAATGAAATTATTTATTATAATAAGATCAATTATCAGATTATATTAGGAAACAATTCATTCCAACAATATTTCTGTTTGGTATTATCATTTTCAATTTTCAAGATCTTAAAATAACACCCGATATAAAAAATATGTTCAAAGTATACCATTAATATTGCAAATAGAAGTTGCTTAAAGTTATATTTATTTATTTATTTAATTATTACAGCTAAGAGTCCAGTGCAAATGCAACATACAACATTTTTAAACTTAACTTTACTGCAAATTAAAAACACACAAAATGTTAAGTAACGAAAATTAAAGGTTCAGAATAAGTAAATGAATATAGGAAAAGAAATAGAAGGGATATGGATAAAAGATATTTGCAACAGTGCTTTGAAAGCATCTCGTAGATGGTACACTTTTAATTGAAGCCGGAAACGGGTCACACATTCAGACAGCACCAACAACCAAAAATCTAGGGGCCGTTAAACTTTTATATTATACTAGCAAACCCGCGAACTCCGTTTCGCCACCAGATGGCTTCTTTTTTTGTAACATTTCGTTTAAGGATTAAAAGATGAAAAAAAAATATTTTTTTTGTTTTATATTTGAAAAGGAAAAATTATATTTCATTTATCCGTTTCATTGAAGTGCTTTTGGTAAACCACATTTTTTGTTCTTTGGTATGACGTTAACACAAACAAAGTGGATGGGTTCCCAACTCGTGAACACGCAACGTATAGCTGCCCATGTGAAAAGACTGATTTTCTAATATCATAATAACTGAACCAACTTTGAGTTGCAAATCCTGGTAATTCCAGAGAGTTCAAAAACCCCGTTGGATAATTCACTACATCATGGGGACTTGTTATGGAATCACCGAATTTGTATGTCACAAAATCGTCATCGAATGGTGAATGGTGAAATTCAGTGCGTATACATACATCATTATTCTTTGCGGCGAGAATCGCTCGTTGACTTAACCAAGCATAATTCTGATAATTTTCACTAATGTTTGGAAAAACATTTTCAATAAGAGCTAATTGAGAGTCTACAAATCGGCAAAAGTCGTTGGTAAGAGTAATTAATCCAGCTGTCGCATCATCTGGGACTTTTCCATTTCCAACAGCTAACAATTGTTTGAAAAATTGTGGAGCCTTTGTTCATTTTAAAACTGAACTCTCTATTAATGGTTAGCGATAATGTTTTTACGTTATTTCGCAAAGTTGATGCCTTCAGGCAAGCATTCAATTCATCTGCAGGCCTTCCACGGGGAATTACTGGCAACGTCTGCCTGAAATCGTATGCCAACAATATGATCAAGCGGCCAAAGGAGTTGTTATTTCGCCGTAGATCCTTCAGTATGAAGTTAGGTGCTTCAAGTGATTTCTGCAATGCAAACGCTAGGATGCAAGCAGTAATCGGTGTTGCAATCATATCGAAATGCTGGTCGATTCAAATCAGCACTTGATAATTCTCTTCTTGTGCGTCGAAAATAATCTACTTATTGATCTCTGTTATTTGCTCGACGATTTCGCATTGCCAACCGAACCGTTTCACGGGCTGCCTCGCTTTGCTCTTGTGATTGAGAAGCACGAAGTCGACCCATACTAACGCGGCGCACTTCACGGGCAATTCCTTGTGCTTCTTCAGTCCTTTCATTCGCAATATTTCGTATCCTTCTTGCATTACGGCTTTGCCGTGAAAGATTCGATCGTCTTGGTCGCGGCATTGATAATGATGATTCAAAGAGAATACAAATTATTGTGATAATATATTTCTGAAAAAATTTATATTATCAAAGTTTCTACTTAACCATAGACAAAATTACGTTAAGCTGTCATTTGAGTTTTGTTATTCCATATCAGATCTGTTTTTGTTATATCACATTTTATAGTGGCTTCACGGAAACGCATTCGAATGAGATAAAAAGTATCCTATGTCCGTCTCCTGGTTCTAAGCTACCTCTTCACCAATTTTCAGCCAAATCGGTTCAGCCGTTCTCGAGTTATAAATAGTGTAACTAACATGACTTTCTTTTATATATATAGATTTAGGGACAACAATGTCACGAGAACGAGATGATTGCACAAAAATTAATTTCCGAATAAGAGACGCAGATTGACGAGTTCTAATTATCTTTAATAATAACAGCAGACTACAAACCTTGAGATTGTTTTTTAGTTTATAATGAAACTTCAGTTCAAGCTACATAGGTTCAGTTTATCGCTATATTCACAGCTTTGACTACCACAAACCACTTCAAAATAAGAAATTTGTGGAACGATAAGTGATTTGATTACTCTTAGTTTTGTAATTGGCAATATCCAGACACAGGTATGCCGTAAATTTCTTAAGGCAAGGTAAATTTTTTACATGATGTAACTAATGTAATCCATGCAAGTTAAACGATTGTTGATTTTCAAGCAAATATTAGTCACAACTGTTTTTAATTCAACTTCAGTATCGGCCAAGATTATTTGTGGTAAACTTTTCAAATGAAAAGAACCATGCGACATAGAGAACACCTGGCAGCTTGGTTATATTCAAGCAAACACTGCTGTCTTGTTGTCTTTGGTCCAGTGGGCGGGAAAAAATTTGCTTGTCGCCAGCATGCAAATGAATGGAGGCATATTGATAACAATGAGCAATGTCATTAACAAAGACGCTGAAAATAATATGACGGCATTCAAGAAGTGATTTTATTGTCAAGTAATTTCTTTATTCTCACAAAATCAATGTCTGCAAGTTCGTAGGTTTCATTTTTATTTTTTGTTTTTTCATAACCCTCTTCACTTAGATTTTTTTAGATATTAAAGTTTAAGTAACTTTTACGGAAGGAAGGCCCCATTGATTAGAGGTTTATTTAAATTTAGTCAACAATTAATTAATATTTGCATAAAATTTATCGACTTCATATGTAGTCCCGCAACACAAGTCAGTAAGATTAGAGGAAGGTATTTATATTATTGTTATAGAATAGAGTAATAGAACAGAATAGTTCTTTATTTATATTTACAACAATATTTGCTCGCGTCTAAAAAATAGAATTTTTCAACAAATTGATAAATAAATGAAGAAAAAGGTTGCCAGCAGAAATATGCGGTATAGTTTTAGGGTATCACGTTAATTCATTTACAATCTTATTATTTTTATCTGTACTTTAAAGCACCAGTTATGTAAGAAACTATTATTTCGGCATTGAACTCGAACATCTCAATCGGAAGATGATTCTTGTAAAAAAACATTCTTTATTTTTATAATTTTTGAACCCCCCTCCGCCGCCAAATCTTCCGGCAAACAATTCAGTGTTTGAGCTTTTGGTTGTAGTCTCTGGAATGAACCAGATGCATCTCGATGTCGCTTAACAGCAACAGTTGGCTTGTAAAACGGGCTGGGGCTGATTTAAATTAATATTAAGGTTTTGTTGGAAACCAGTATTTAGAAAAGAATTCCGATTCCGATAGAATGATGGACTCGACTTCCGATTGAATTGGTTTACTGCACGCATTAAAATTTCCCAATTGATTATGTTGAGTGTATCTCGTTATTTCCTCTGTAAGTCATTATTTGCCTATAAATTATGCACAGAGCCAAAATCACCTAATAAAATAGAACACAAATGATATGACATCTCTATGGTATTTCTTCAAGAAGAAGCTCTTCATATATTTGTAGAGAAAAACTTCTTAAATTCTTCAAAAAGATATCTTCGAAAAATTATCAGAGATTCTGTTTGATATATCTATAAAGGTATCATATACAATATTACCAACAAGATGTTCTTATTTAATATTAAATATATTTCCGCACAAGATACAGCTCGTAATTATTATGCAAAGCAAAAAATTCAAATGGATTTCTAATTATCATGATTTTTTATTCTAGATGAACTAAGAAAACTGAGAGAAATTCCAAAATTTCAACTTTTTGGAGGTTTTAACGAAAAAAATGCCTTTCTATAAAAAAAAACAAAATCTTGAAAAACATTTTTTTATCTATTTTGTTAGTTCAAATAGAAGAGAATTTAATACTGAAGGGAACAAGCTATGATTCATTTCAAAAGGTTCATTAATTTTTTTCATTCATGTACGCCAATTCAAAGAAATCATAAAAATGAAAAGTCGAGAAAAGAAGATAAAGTTTGTACTATAGCTGTCCGGTCACAGCGGAACTACCTAACGCTCGCCTACCTTTGGCTTTGTATATACGGAAATATTGAGAATTAGGCTCTGTAACTTTGTGTGAATATTCTGAAATATATTAGGAATCGCTTAAAACGAAAAAAAAAAATTTATTTTTTTGTTCTTATAAACCAGGCTCCCCCCTTAAAAGCATCAATCGTCTCTGGATGGTTCGCATAGCATTTGTCCTTAACGGCTCCTCACAAAAAATAGTCCAACGGGCTTAAATCACAGCTCCGAGGCGGCCAATTGATATCGGAATTCAAAAACGGTAGCCAAAAGTTCGAGTGTAACTGCAGTGTGACAAGTTGCACCGTCCTGTTGAAACCAAATGTCGTCCATGTCATCCTCTTCAATTTTTGGAAACAAAAACTCGTTGAGCATGTCACGGTAACGCTCGCCATTTACTGTAACCGCGGAAAAAGAAGAAGACTCACCACTTTGGAAATAGTTTTTCAATATTTCCCAATTTTGTTCAAGCGTATAGCGTCCCATTTCGTAAATGTCAAACCTTTAAGTAAATTATGAACACATTTGACATGTCATTTGTGTTACCATTCTCAAAAAAATAGGTAGTTCAAAAAGCAAACGCTATATAGCGCACACTGTACATAGTATCTATACAAATAATAATTAAAATAAATTGGAGGATTTAAGATGAAACCAAATACTAACCATTTGAAATATCCTTGTTGTACAGGTGTTTTAAATATATCTATCTGGAAGGGCGATCCTTTATTTCCTTTTCAAAAATGTCCAACATGCCCTTATAAAAAAATTCCAATTTTAGAAACAATAAGTTTCCCTTGCCTGGGTAAAGGCTTTCAAAGTCTATTTCGGTCTAGTAAAGAAATGAATAAAATTTTATAAATATAAAAAACATACTTAGTAGCAGATACTTACAAGATCATAACCACTATAGTCACTATACCGTGACCAATCCTTAAAGATGGCATCTAAGGAAACGCTTTTTCTAATTTCTGCAACTTTAGTCTCCGATGTGTCTTTCCAGTAAGTTATCACCTGTTCCCACGGACTGCAATTGTGATGTAGCCAACACTTTCGTTCATAATATTTTTCTTAATATTTTAAGTTAGTAAATTTTATGGTCTTAAAACTTGTTACACATACCGGACGAAACTGAAGCAATTAGCTTAGAGTCCTCTGGAAGAGTTTTTGGTAGCAAGTTTTGGTCCATTTTTTCTAAAATAAGGAAAGTGGTAATCCCACGTATTTTTAAAAGTGAACACAAATCATCACTTAGGCCCCACATTTTAAATAATGAAAACGTTTCACCAAATGGCTCTATGCCAGGAACCGTTATGTTGTGCTTCATAAGTAAGCATTTCTCTGACATGAATATATTTACATACGCACATACAGTCAGTCACATTTAAAGTCGGGCAGATGCATACGAAAACTTCTAGTCATAATATCTATGTTTTGATGAAAGCAAACACGTTCTACATTTTTCCGTTTTTTCACAAAAATTGTTTTATTTAAAAACAACAAAAAAATGTATTCCAAGTTGCTTTATAAAATGATAATGTATAAAAAACTGAAAAAGGCCACTTCTCTGTCTCACATTTAAAGTCGGGCAAACCATGTTTTGCAAATATGCATACCGTTATTTCTAAGTTTTCTATATTTGTATTAAAAGTGATTGTTCATTGTTGCCTTGTCAATCATTGGGTGAGTTTATAAAAGTATTTTGCAGAATGCCGCGTAATGTCAAAGAATGCCGCGTAATGTCTACATTGGAGAAACGCAAAATAGCAATTCAACTGCACTTAGACGGAAAATCTGAGCGAGAAATATCGAAATTGATGAAAAAAGCAAGTCAACAGTGCACGATATTATTGCTAGATACAATGAAAATGGTTTAATTGCAAATACGCATCGTGGAACCCATTCAAATAAGCTTTCCTCCAAAGATGAGAGCATGGTGCTAAGGGAAGTGAAGAAAAATCCCTTCATTTCTGCTCCAAAATTAACTACGTTGGTTAAAGAAGCTTCTGGGGTGGAGGTAAGTCCCGAAACAATAAGAAGACTTCTTCGAAAAAATGATTTTCACGGCCGAGTTGCGCGGAAGAAGCCCCTAATAAGCAAGAAAAAACAGAATGACCGGCTTGTTTTTGCTCGCCAATATATGGCTAAGGATTTCGATTTTTGGAG
This sequence comes from Anastrepha ludens, assembly GCF_028408465.1. NCBI lineage: Eukaryota > Metazoa > Arthropoda > Insecta > Diptera > Tephritidae > Anastrepha > Anastrepha ludens. The sequence continues at coordinate 107,974,211 of NC_071499.1, forward strand.
CACTGTAAATGCGGGGAAAAAATAAAAAAAAACAACGAAAAGAACCGTTATAATTTACTTCCCAAATACTTCACGCAGATACATACAAACGTATGTATGTATGTAAGCATGTATTCCATTAATGAGTGAAAAAGAAACAAAACTTTTTTGATTTTCTGAATTGACAGTTTCGTTGTAAAATTCAAATTTTCTTTATAAAAATATTCACAAAGATACCTTCAAAAATTAAGAAGTTTTCTCTCTCTTCATTTTTTCACATTTTTTCTAAGAAATGTTGAAAGGAAATGAGAAGATTTTCATATAAATAACACGTTCAAAAAGAATTGCTACAAAATTAAGAAGAAATTGCACTTAATAATATCAATAAGAATTTCTTAATCAAAGCAAAGAGAATTTCACATACATACAATGCTCTCGCGATAATATGAACTAATTAAAACCAGGCCTGTTCAGTTTTGCGAGATTGTTCATATTTACGAAAGGCAACTAAATTAAAAAATATTCTATTTGATTAGTTTTGGGAGGCGTTTGTTTTATATAAAACCGCAAAAGAAACGTTGTTTATTCATTTTTTACATTTAAAAAAGAAAAAAATTAGTTATAGTCAAAAAGTTTTTCATATTTAAATTCATTCTTTGTTTAATTTAAAAAAAAATGAGTTCATGACGAAAAAAAATCATCTGCTTTTGTTGTTTCTTTTTTCAAGCATCTTAAAAACTGTCTTTTCCCTTAGCTTCTTCAACACATTTAAATACCATTTATCAACCATTTCAATTCATTGTCATTGCATTCAATAGCATCATCCTTCCATTCTCTAACGTTGAAAGCAGTGAATTCAACCTAAAGTGAAACTTAAGAAAATAAAAAACAAACTTCTTTGACTAACGGTTCTATAGGGAGGGCCATGTAAAATTTGCTTTTGGAATCGGCTATAAAAAAAAAAAATTAATCAATATTTTTTCAAACTTGTTTTCTATTTTGAAGTTTGAACATTGCCATTTATGAATGAAAAATAGTATCGTTCAAATGACTGCCACGACTGGCTTTACAGTAGGCCATTCGATCAACCCAATTTTTAAGCACATTTTCGATTGTTTGGGCTCCAATTTCATGTATGGCAACTTCGATTTCGTGTTTTAAAGCATAAATCGTCTCTGGATGGTTCGCATAGCATTTGTCCTTAACGGCTCCCCACAAAAAATAGTCCAACGGGCTTAAATCACAGCTCCGAGGAGGCCAATTGATATCGGAATTTCGGCTGATTATTCGGTTTTTAAAAACGGTAGCCAAAAGTTCGAGTGTAACTTTGGCAGTGTGACAAGTTGCACCGTCCAGTTGAAACCAAATGTCGTCCATGTCATCCACTTCAATTTTTGGAAACAAAAACTCGTTGAGCATATCACGGTAACGCTCGCCATTTACTGTAATCGCGGCTCCTCGCTCATTTTCGAAAAAAATGGCCCGATGATGCCGCCAGACCAAAAACCGTACCAAACAGTTATTCCTTGTGGATGCATTTGCTTCTTTACAGTAACGTGTGGATTTTCTGAGCCCCAAATCGGACAATTTCGCTTATTGACGTAGCCACCGATGTGAAAATGAGCTTCATCAGAAAAGAAGAAGAAGACTCACCACTTTGGAAATAGGTTTTCAATATTTCCCAATTTTGTTCAAGCGTATAGCGTCCCATTTCGTAAATGTCAAACCTTTAAGTAAATTATGAACACATTTGACATGTCATTTGTGTTACCATTTTCAAAAAATAGGTGGTTCAAAAAGCAAACGCTATATGGTCCACCCTATAAAACACAAACCTCAGGTCTCAAGTGTGACAAAAGATTGGCTGCACCTTCCTCCAAATCCCTTACATTCATAATTAAGTTGCTTTGAAGTACACTCAAAGGAACGTCATCTTCGGGATCCTTTTGATTTCCTACCACAGTTAAGATATTGCTCCAGCATTTGGGTAGCACAACAGCATATACGTTACTCCATGCAGATTATAAGGTAACAAACGCTTCTTTAAGCGTAATTTGCTCTAGAGCCTCAAGCAAATCAAACCCCTGTGCAGCAACAGAAGTCAAAAGACTGTTGACCCATTTTGTATAAGAGGGGTGGCATTTGGTGGCATAAACATTGTCAATATGCAGTTATTAGTTCATCCTCGGGTGGATGCGATGGAGCGTTATCAATTAAAAGGAGAGCTTTTATTGGTAATCCCTTTTCCATCAAAAACTTTGTAACCCAAACAAGTTTTATGAGTTTTAAGCTACTGAGATAAAAATACGAAAGCTTACCTCAGGTATGAATGAACGGAGGAATCAATCTTTAAAAATAGCTGCAGTCATCCATGCGGATTTCAAATGTCGATAATACACTGAGCAGTCCGACTAAAAGAAGCTTGAGTTGATGAGATTCTTACGCCTTTGAACAACACAAGAAAGTTACTCTTTGCCTTTCCATCTTTGCACCTGGGGAAGTTTTTTCTAATGATGACACATATGTACATCTTTTGTGGCAAAAGTTTCCAGTATAAACCGGATTCATCGGCGTTGTATAGTTGCTCACGACTTAATCATGTATATGTAAGCATGTGCATGTGTATGCGAGTGAACGTAAGTATTTCTCAGCGACGGTTTTGTTCATTTTAAATTTTATTAACTAGGCGATTCCCCGATTTATTAGGCTCATGAAATTCGATAGAAATTTTAAAATCAATAATGTTCATTAGGCCGGGTCGATTTGTGGGGAGGCAAAAAAATCGCCCATTGCTCTGTGAAAATCATATTCTAGGGATCAAAATAAGAAACTTTGCCGAAGGAACCATACCACTAAAACGAATTCTGATTTCCCCAACTTGGGTCGAACTTTTAGTGTCTTTTGTGGGGAGGCAAAAAAATCGCCCATTGCTCTGTGAAAATCATATTCTAGGGATCAAAATAAGAAACTTTGCCGAAGGAACCATACCTCTAAAACGAATTCTTATACCTCCCAATTTGGGTCGAACTTTTTAGTTTCTTTTCTCATGTAAAGGCCAAAAATGGTAATATTTTGAAATGATTGTATGGGGAACCCCCCAGAGGAGTTCCAGGGGGTATGCCACTGGCATGGGTGGATCGGCCGTCTAAAGTAAGTGGGGGTCGGTCATACATTTGGACGCGATTGGAGCACTCTAAATGGGTCAAAATGGGATTTTTCGTTCGACCCAAATTGGGGGACATCAGAATTCATTTTAGAGGTATGGTTCCTTCGGCAAAGTTTCTTATTTTGATCCCTAGAATACGATTTACACTGAGCAATGAGCGATTTTTAAATCGACGCACCCTAATGTTCATATTTTAGCCCTTTTTCCAAAAGTTCATTTTTTAGAGTACTCAATGGAAGCGAAAAAGTGTTCATATTTTCGGGTGTTCATTAATTAGGGTGTTAATATTATCGCGAGTGCACTGTAATTTTTTTTTCGTTTTTTTTTTAATGTTTGGTTTTCCAACAAATACATGAAAGAAATCAATTTTGGATATACATAACTCACACGAATCCTAATATTGTAGTTTTACCACCAGGAATTCTTAATGCGTTTTTTGAAAGATGATCGCGGTCCTTATATGACGCTAATTATAAAGGGTGGTTAAGTTTCAAGGGCCGATGTTGAATGTGAACCACACCTAAACGTCAAGTTTTTTTCTGCATTTCATTTAATATTTTTCAATTTCAGACTAACTCAATTCGAACCATGGAAAGATACACAATCGAACAACGCGTTAAAGTTATTCAGTCTTATTATGAAAACGAGCGTTCAAATCAAAATGCATATCGCGCACTTCATCTTCAGTGATGAGGCACATTTTCACCTCAGTGCATTCGTCAATAAGCAGAATTACCGCATTTGGGCGAATGATAATCCAAGAGTAATTACCGAAAAACCAATGCACCCACAAAGAGTTACTGTTGGATGCGGTTTATGGGCCGGCGCCATCATTGGGCCGTATTTTTTCCAAAATGAGGCCGGTCAGGCAGTTACTGTGAATAGTGTTCGCTATCTTGAGATGATAACGAACTTTGTATGGCCCGAATTGGAAGATATGGATGTGGACGATATGTGGTTTCAACCATCCTGGCGCCACTTGTCACACAGCTAATGAAACAATGGCTCTTTTGCGCGAAAAATTTGATGGCCGAATAATCTCACGTCGTGGCGATGTTAATTGGCCGCCAAGATCATGTGATTTGACACCGTTGGACTTCTTTCTTTGAGGTTATTTCATTTATTCAGCAACAATTAAAGAGCTAAATAATGAGATAATTCGGCACATTAACGGCATAGAACCTCAAGTATGCCTCAGCGTAATTGAGCTACACCAGTATATATAATAATAAAGAGAAATGACAATAGTTTCCTAAAAAATTGTATTTTATTCAAAATCAACACCGGCCCTTGAAACTTAATCACCCTTTATAAATTGGCTCAAGAATTCCAGTTGATTGCAGAAAAATTCTTGTTATTGCAAAATTTTTATTGATTTCAAGTCATTGTAGAAAAACTGTTTTATTGTAAAATTTTTGAGGATTTTCATTAATAATGAAACAGTTTTTTTAACAGTGAAAGAACAAAAAGGAATTAATTTGATTTTAAAATAATTCTTTTTTTGTTACTCGTCTTTCAGAGATCAGAAAAATTGCTCTGCTTCAGATAGCTGCGATACGACTTCAGTTGTATGAATTACACCTAAAATCTAGGTTAGTTTTCTAGACTTGACGTACATGTTAACCGACTTGCCTTAAGGTCTCAATTGTGATTTACAACTCGGTTGTTAGTTGAGTTGTAGTTGTCAAATCCGTGTAAAGGTTCATAACTCGCCTCAACCTTTCATTACGATCCACAACTTAGTTCAGTTTAGTTATGTCACGTGAACCAAGTAGCCAAAACAAAACATATAAACATGCCTATTTCACTACATATTCGTTTGAATGTATAGGTTGAAAATTTTCATTAAGTATCTTTAGTTTTAATCCGAACGAAATTAAATGGAAAAAATATATTTTGTGCAATATAAAGCAATAAAATAAAAAAAAATTGTAATTTCGTGAGCTGGCACTGATTGCATTAAGTGAGGTGATGACTAGATTTTTTTATTATGATTATTAGTGTTGAAAACTTAGTATTGGCCGATCTCACATTTCGGACGAGATTGGATGGACAAAAAGAGGACAATTTTTAGAAATTAACGGAAATACCATTACCAGTAAAACTATGTGCTAGTGTGGCAAAAAGTAAGGTGAATTTGGTTGTAAAATGAAAAATCTTTATTCTTGTAAATCAATTTCATCCCCTTCATTCACTTATGCCAACGATTTTTCCAATCCCCGAAACATGCCAAATAGTCCATTTCCGGTATAGCCATCAGCGCCTTCTTCGATTCAGCTTTTACCTCCTCAATACAGCAATATCGCAATTGTCATAGGTTGTTTTTCAAAAGCAGGATTCATTTCAAACATTTGAATAAAGTTTTTGCGTGCGTCTTGATGTTATTCCACAAATGGAGGAACCTACAGTTTTTAGCCGCCTCCGAACGGCGGATATTTGATTTTTGTTTATGAGAAGCCTTTTCATGGCAGAAATACACTGGGAGGTTTGCCATTGCCTGGGGTTTCACGGAGATTCGAACCTACGTCCTCCGAATGGTAGTCACGCAGAAACGCCTTCGTCTACGGCGGCCGGGAAAAAAAAGAAACTACCAAATACAATATCTTACCACGGCGATATCCCCCACAGAAAAACTGCTTTTCGAGATATTTTTATAATTCGTGCTTTCACAATTTAACTCGGGGCACTTCGTTTTCGTTAGTTTGTTTAGTTTAAATATCAAACATTAGAATATTACCAAGTCATTCATTGAATTTTCACAAACATGTAATTTCTCCTCTGTTTGTTTGTTTCGTTGGTTTGTTTTGTATAATTTTGTAACCTTTATAATGGTTTACAACTCGGCTCAACCCGTCACTCATAGGCCCGTCCGTTGCGGCAAAAAATTTGACTGACAGTAAACTAGGTTACAAGCATTTGAGTCGAAGGCACCATCTACGTGCCGTACGCCATGCCAGAAATCACAAAAACTGGCAACTTTCTAATTTTGCCGTACGGCGAGTGTGCCGAAATTGACAACTGAGACAGCAAAGAAGAACAATTTTGTATCGCACAAATTTTTATCGATGGTGTTTTTTATTATATCAAATTAAATGCAGAAAATAAATGGAGTTTAAATGAATTGAGTCAATTCAAATATACCCTTATCTTTTCGATAAAATCTTGAAGATAGAGGAAAGGCTAGGCTTAACCAAGCTGTCCTGCAAAATGAATGTGTGTCCCGATCACGAGGTTATGATCGCACGTCCCGCCTACGACTACCATAAATTCTATTAAAACATTATTTTGCTTCAATAAGCATTAATTTTATAATATAATTCACAACTCACAACAATTTCCACGGAAAGAGCATATGTTGCTTTTTTGTTTATGTGCGGCAACACTTTCATTGTGGCACCACTGTATGTTTTACGCGTCACGTCAGTCAAAAGCGTTGCCGCAACGGACAAAAGGGCCCATTGTGGCAGCCCACAGTGGTCCGACCAGAAGGCGTTGGCGGACAAAATTCAAAAACTCATTTAATTAAGCTGAAAATATAATTTAGGGGTTTTAAGGATCAGTGATGACGAATCTGACCTTAGTTTTAGCAAATTTTGAATTCATTGAATACTATAAATAATTACTTCCGTAATTAGCTGGTGAGTTCATTTTAACATTTTTCACGACCCCAGAGAGTACCACGTGGAGGTTTACGGTAAGGTTATTCTCTCCTCATTTTTTTTTTTGTTTTTAGATTTTTTTTATTTTTTTTTTAATTTTTTTTCTTAATTTTTAAATTTTTTTTATTTTTAATTTTAAAATTTTTTTTTGTTTTAGTTTTTACATTTTTTTTGGATATTTAATTGTTTTTTTTTGTTTTCCATTTCTAATTTTTTTTTATGGTTCAGAATTATCGGTTTCTGATGAGCTGTTCTCTGAGGCTGGATCATTTTTCAAATTTAAAAGCGCAAGAACTTTTTTTGAAAATGGTTTTAGTTTGTTTTTTCGAAACCTTAGTCTTTGATATTATAACTACATCTGATGAACAAAGCAAAGCATTTAATAAATCTGTCATTGTGTCAGTTCTCGACATTTTTTGTGTATTGTTTTGTCTAAAATTTTTCAAATCCTTATTGCGTGCTTCCTGAGCCTCTTCGGAGAGTTGGCCAATAGGCAGCAAAGCATGTTTAAAAATTAAACTCCCATGAATTAATATTTTGTGCACGGAAGCCGGCATGTAATACCAATCATATAGTTGGACAAATAGTTTAGCTGAATCAAGAGCATATTTTTGAAATAAATACTTCAATATTAATATCAAGACCAGACGATAATGTTTGTAAAATAGTGGCAAACCGCTTGATTAAATGAATATCAATTCCAGTAATTTCTGATGATACTTTAGGATCGTTAAAAAACCCGCAAGCCGTGTTCCCGTCACTTGTCGTTCCACTACCACCCGTTTTAGGAATATACACCAATAATCCCATTCTCATTTAATACGCGACCCCAATGTCTATTAGATCGTTCTAATTTTCTATTAATATCTTTACAAAAATTACTAACAATCTTCAAAACCTAATCTTTCAATTCTTTCACACTATCATCATGGTATTGAAGCTTCTCAAGAACGTAATCTTGTAATTCTAACTTCTTTGACTCAAAACTTTCTGAACGTTCTGAAGAACGCAAAAAAATAAATAACTCCTTTTTTCAAAACTATACGTCATTTTGATTTTATTATTACAAGCAATTCTCAGATGTTCGTTAATATTCTAATCGGCTTATGCCCGTTCCTCCAGTGACAAATAGAAATGTTATATTATTATATATAATTTTATTGTATATAGTGTTATATATACATATATCATATTAATATTGTAATAATATTAAAAAAAAATTTGTTTTTTTAATAAAATTGTGTGTTTTTTTAGTTGTCTCTTAATGCTGATGTCGTTTTCTGTGATGTCTTTTTCTGTCTTTTACACAAAATAGCATAAGCCATATGTAACGTTTTGCCTGTGGGTAAATGCACAAAAGCTACATTATTTTTAATTTGCGCAACTTTGCGCAATAGGTTTCAGTTTGAGATCATAGCTGAAATATGTGGCTACATCACTCATGTTGATTTCAAGTGGACCGGTGTGGACCACTCGAAAAAATGATCTTTAAAAAAAAAAATTTCGAAAAATTTTGAAATTTCAAAACAAAAAATTGGATTTTGTACCACAACTTAAGAGAATTATTACTGTTTCCGTTAATATATTCAATTATCTTTTTTTTCAATATTTGGTTAACAATCAAATGGTAATATTTATTTGCAGACATGAAAATGAAACTCTTGTATGAAGTACGATTTGCATATAATTTCATGTTTAAAGTCAAAAAACTACAATGAAAAATTTTTTTAATTAAGTAATATTTTCAGGAAATCTGCCTTGAATATTTAAGAAAACATCTGCATTATCAAATTTTTATTTCAAAAATGTTGAAAAATTGAATTTTGTCCGGCCGCCGGACCACTGTGCAGCCCTATGAAATGCATTGTGCTTCATAACGCTAAAAATACAATAAGTTGAGTTGAGGTGTCACAATTACGACTCAACTTAGTCCGGCCTTAGTCTGGTTTTGAATCATAATAGGGACATAAATAATGATGTGTAGTTCGAATGCTAATTAGCTTCAATAATAAAATAATTCATTCTAATATAACCGAACAATGAATTCGTCTCTCTTCGAGGCTCTGCAGACTATAAATAGCCCAGCGCAACTTATACAAAGCATACTTGTTAAAGACTTTTTGGACTTATCAAAGGTGGTACACTTTTTTTGGGTATAATTCATTCAAAAAACAACCGAATTTAGTGCAATATCTTTAGTTGCAATGTTAAGATTCTAAGGGTATCGACGGAATGTTGTTGCTGTTATGAAAAAGCACGGCTTTAAGACTTGTTTTTGATGAGCCCATAACCCGGTCCGTTTCGCTCAAAACAAAACTCAGCTAAGAAATTCACCATTCACCGAATGTATTTCTGCCATGTAAAAGCTTCTCATAAAAAATATTTGCCTTTCGGAGTCGGCTTAAAACTGTAGGTTCCGCCATTTGTGGAACAACATAAAGACGTTCGCCACAAATAGGAGCGCCAATTATATATATATGTATATATATATATATACTATACGAGTATAGTATCTTAATAATGTACTGTAAAATTCTCATGCGCAAATTCCCAATATTATAGCTTCTACAGTCCATTAACTAGGTAGAGATCGGTTAGGTAGTTTTTCTGTTTATGCATAAGATCCTATTTTTCTTTTTGCATTCATCATCTGTACCAACTTTAACTAGTTTTGCAATATTTATAACAGAGGTATATATATCTTTGACATTACCGTTAATGGAAATATCAGTTTTCAGTACGAAATTACCTTGGAAATTGTGATCAATTTAGAGGTATCGAATTTTAAATTGAAATAAAGAAATTCAAATTGGATGGGTAATCTTAATTATTTTTGCGTAGAACCGTTCATGACATTTGTTTTTTAAAGGTAATACCTTTCAAACGTTGGGCGCAACTGCACCGTAATTCGACCATCCGTAAACACTAATTTTGAATGACTCGCTGGACGACTTCGGTCGGTATCTCGTGAATAACTTTAGTAATGTTGGCTTTCACTGCCTCAATCGAAGCTGGTTAATCCACAAACCATTTAGACTTCACATAACCCCACAAATAAAAGTCCAAAAGGGTGATATCACACGATCTTGGTGTCCAATCCACTCGTCCGAAACGAGATATAAATTGCTTACCGTAACGACGATGCAGTAAATCCATTGTTTCACGGGCTGTATGGCAAATAGCGTCGTCTTGTTGGAACCAAATGTTGTGGAGATCATGGGCTTCAATTTGCGGCATCAAAAAGCCGTTTATCATAGCGCGATAGCGTTTGCCATTAACTGTGACGTTGCCGCCATACTCGTATTTGATTGATTCCTCCAACCTATAAGCTGCACCAAAGGGTTGTTTTTAAAAGATGTAATGGCTTCGGGTTGCTCTTCAGCCCAAATACGGCAATTATGCTTACTGGCATAGCCATTAAGTCAAAAATGGGCCTATCGCTGAACACCATAAGCAAATATTGAAAAAGTAGCTATAAAGTACGGTTATTCGAAAATTTCAGTTGATAAATCGTCGTTCTTATTACATACAAATATACTCGTACATGTGATAATTCGTAAGAATCTGTATGAAAATAAAAAGCGAACCGGTCGCCAAAGAAACTGTCCAGAAGAGATGTAAGCTCCATTTTAAGGGAAATCGACCACAATTAGTGCTCCGAAATTGGTCCAACATATCGTCGAGACATCCGAAAAAAGTGTTCATTTTAGAACTATTAAGATATATCTTAATAACAGCGGGTATTCAGGAAGACACCACGTAAAAAGCCTCTGATTTCGCCTTCGGCTTCGGTTAGCGCGAGCACATGTTCGCAAGGGAATGGATTTCTGATCTAAAGGTGTATTTACGGACGAATCGCAGTTCAATATACAGTATGTCAATTAATTATTTGCAACATAATGAAAACTTCTTAAATACGTTTTCGAATGAATAAGGTTTTTCAAGTCGTAAGTCTCTGGTATTTTCTGCCATTCTTTCCAATTTCATTCTGCCATTTCTTCATTTCTTCTTTAAAAAAGCCCACAAATTGGGTTTAATTCAGCACTCTGGGCAGGCGTATAAATGATTTTACTGCAATTATAAAGTAGCCAGATCTTGCAAAGCAACGACTTGTGTTTGGGGTCGTTATCCTGATATAAATATAATGCCAACAAAAAATTAGAAACAATTTATAATGTATCTTCTAAGCTTTAACTAAAGATATCGGGAGAGATTTTTTCAAATGTTTTTTTTTATTTTAGTAATATTTTATCATAAACAAATGGTATGAAACAAGCACCGAGCCGTAGTTTCATAAGATATAGTCATACCCAAGCCTGGAAAATATCCTAACGATGTCTTCTCATATAGGCCAATGTCGTTGCTTCCAGTAATGCGAAAATTATTTGAAAAAAATGCTATTGGCGCGGCTACCGCCACTTATCGAATCACTTGATTCCACCACTCAACAATCGACCAAATTCACTGCGTTGTAAGCACCTTCAATCACGCTATGGAAGAAGGTATGCTCCGCCGTTTTTCTTGAGTTTCTAGGGCTTCTCCGAAAGTTTAATTCTATGCTACCAGCCCATTTCCGCGAGGTGCTTTCGTCACAGGTACTTTTGCGTTAAGTACAAAAATGCCTATTGTGCTTAAAAAACAAAAACGCTGGAATACCGGCGGTCATCTTGGGGCCTATGCTGTATCTCCTCTACACACAAGGCATACCAATTGCAGGTGCTGCTACTAAGCTTCAAGATTTTGGGCTGGGCCAAAAATTGGAGGGTTAAACTAAACAAGAGCAAATCAACCTACATAGTTCTTTCTCTGAAAAATACAGAACCCAAACCAATCTGCGGATGAATCGACAATCCCATACGTCATTGTCGCCAAATACTAAAATATAATATTACACTCGATGCAAAGCTACGCTGGAAAGCGCACGTAAAAAAGAAATGTGACGAACCCGATTTGATATCAAAAAACCACATTATCTAATTGTACATCGCTCTAAATTATCAACATATCAACAAATTACTTATTTACGAACAAATTTTAAAGCCTGTCTGGACCTCTGAAATCTAATTTTAGGGATGTTCAAGCAAAAAGTACTTATAGATAAATTCCAGATTTTGTGAATTATTTTGATGTTTTCTGGTGTTACTGCCCCATTTGGACGTCCACTACGTTGTGCATCATCGGTGTCTCTACGCCCACGTTTGAAGTCAGCAAACCATCGTTTTATTCATGTTTTTGATGGAGCAGAGTCTCCATAGCACTTCGCTTTAACGCTATTTTTCCCCATCAAGAAGCAGTGCAACATTAAAACACGAAAGTCTTGTTGATCCTTTGTTTTTAAAATAACAAAAGTAGTGCCACTCTTAGCCGTATGCGGTCTCACGATCAACACGTACTGCTGAGAAAAAGATTCAATTAGCCCGTGCGAATTTCTAAGCATAAGATTAATTAGATTAATTTGTTTTCGGGGGTGCTAGATGTGGACTAAAACCATTCGTCAGTGGTTTCATAAATGATATGTGAGCGCAATGCGCTTGAATTTGCATTTAAAAATGCTAAAAACTCTGCAAGCAGTGACTTAAATAGAAAAAGAAAAAATGACAACGTGATAGAGGACACAATGTCAAAATATAGCAAAAACAATTACTATGCTATTCTAGACAATGAACTAGAAGAGTGTAATGAAGTGATAGAAAAATTTGAGCAGTACTTGCATACCAACAATCTAAGCAACGAAAGAAGTGAACAAATAAAAACTGGTGATACAATAAATAGTACCACCGTTACACCAACAAGTGCAAAGTCAATTACAAATCCAGTTGCCTCTACTAATGTAAACAATGACAGTGAAACAAAAGCAAACAAAAATGTCAAACACAAAAACAATAGTAAAAATATTCCCCCTATAAATACATTTGATATAGAATCGAACAAATTATAGAACTAATAAAAGATGGTTTAAGGATAACACAATTCACAATTAAAGAATATAAACAAAACAAATTAGCAATATACCTAAAAAACATCGCCGACTATAAAAGAGTTCGAGGATACTTAGAAAAATCTAAAGTGAAATTCTACTCATATGCGCCTAAATGTTTGAAAACAAAAACTATATTAATGAAAGGGATAAACAGTAACACCGACACCAAAGACATTTTGAGTGAACTTTGCAAATATCAAAACGATAACCTTGAAATCCTCAAAGTAACACCATTCACTACTAAAAACTCAACACAACAAAAAATAAAACTACCAATTTTTATGGTTCAAATAAGTGCGGAAAGCAATGTTAACGAATTGAAAAAAATTAAAACCATTTTATACCACTGCATTAAATGGGAACACTTACGTAGGCCTGAGATAACTCAATGCAGGAATTGCCAAAGCTTCTTCCATAGAGCAGCCAATTGTAACCTACCACCAAGATGTGTCAAATGTAGCGGAACACATAAAACCGAAGACTGTTCTTCCTCAAGCGGAACCTTAACGGAGAGGGAAAATGTGTACTGTGTCTTATGCAAGAAGTTTGCACACCCAGCATCTTACAAAGGCTGCCACTGATACAAAGAACTGCAGCAGAAAATTAGATTAAGAAAACAAATCCTCATTTTAGCTATGCCGACGCAATTAAAGAAAATATTGGGGCAAATAGTCCTACTAACAATCAAAGTTTAATACCTCTAGAATTAAAAAATACAATGTTATCTCTAAGTAAGCAAATTATGGCTCTTCAGAAACAGCTCGAAATACAAACTGCACGAATCGATGCAATATGTAGTCTAGTAGACTCAGTATGAATTCGCAATCGCATTTAAAAATTATTTCCATTAATGTTAACTCAATCATTAACATAAATAGAAGAATAGAATTAAGTAAGTTCTTAACAGATAACAATCCAGACATAGTTTTGCTGAACAAAACCAAACTAAACGCGAAGCACAAGCTAAAATTTAATGGATATAATTTAATAAGGAGAGATAGATCTAGTAGAACGACAGGTGGAGGAACTGCGATTTTAATTAAAGAAAATATGAAATTTGCCAAAGTTTTTAATTATAGAGTAGACTCCCTTTCTTATTTAGAAGCTTGTATAATTAAAATGCATATGCCCCCAAATAATATATTGTATCTAATTGCAGCTTATTATCCATCAGAAAACAACAACGATGCATTCAAATCAGAACTTAATGTAATATTTGAAGCTCTTGACCTTCAAAACCCAGATCATTACTATATATTAGCAGGCGACCTTAATAGTAAGCACTCGGACTGGGGAAACACGCAAAACAATACTAAAGGCAACGCTTTAAAAGATTGGCTTACTTCAAATGCAATAGAATTTAGATGTAATATGTATGCCTCCGTAACCCCGTCTTATGAAAGGACCCACTCCTTCCTAGATATTTGTATTGCTGATCATAGAATAGATATTCAAAAGGTCAATGATACAATTAACTGTTTAAAATGCATCGACTATGATAGCGACCATTGCGCTATCGAAATCAACGCTACTCGTAGGGATGGCACATTCTATCTTAACTTGGCAGGCAATCCAATCCAAAGAACATTGGACTATAAAAAAACCAATTGGAAAAATTTTCGAAATACACACAGCTTCAGAAAGAGATTTTGGCACCAAACAATAGAAACATAAGTAATTCCAAAATTGATCTTCACTTGCTTAAGCTAAATAAAATTATTTTAGCAACTGTAGAAAAAAGTGTACCAAAAGTTAAGACTAAAAATCCAATCAATACTCTTGTAAACTTACCTATCATAAAAACACTACTGAAAGAAAAAAGTAGAATTCTTACTAACATCAAAAAACACAACCGTCTACAAATATACCTCCCTCCTAACATTCTCCAATAAGAAAAAACAAAACTAAAGCTTATCAAAAAATTAATTAATGACAATATAAAGATTCAATTTAATAATCAACTCGAACACACACTTATTTCCCTTAAGAATATCGACCCCTCAAAATTTTCAGTAATTCAACGAACTTTTCTAAAAAACCACATCTCAATTAGTCACATAAACGTTCCTTCTAACTCATCAGATATACTTCAAAAAGCTGGCCTCGATTGCAATCTGCTAGAAAAAAATTTTACAACAGGCAACTACTGCATCAAAAACAGTGAAGATATACCCGATATAGTAGGGTTTCATTTTGAAGCAATTCATTCTTCAAATCAGTGCAAACCTGACAATCTCGTTCACTTACAGGTGCAAGAATGCTTCAATAAGTTTTTAGAAACAAAGACTTTATTCGACAGCTTTCGAGCAACCAAAACAAGATTTGATGCCATCAAACAAGCCAATAATTTAACTGAAGAACAAACAGGCAACTTCTTTATTCGTTTCGATGATCTCTCAGATATATTTTCCAATCTTAAAAGTAAACTGTCCTCAGGCTTAGACCAAATACCTAACATCATTCTGAAAAACTTATCCCAAGAACTAATTTCAGAATATTGCACACTATTCAACAACATGTTGAATAATGCCTATTTTCGTCCTATTTGGAAAACAGCTAAACTGATCGTGATACCAAAAAAAGAGAAAGACAAAAACTGTTTGAAAAATCTCCGACCAATTAGCTTGTTACCAAACATTAGTAAAGTTTTTGAGGTCGTAATCAACATAAATATAAATAGGGTCACTAAAACCAACAACTTAGTGAGTTCTAAGCAATTTGGGTTTAAATATAGACATTCAACTATACATGCAATTAACCTTTTGACTTCCGAAATTAACTGGAGCTGGAATAAAAAACATGTCACAGGAGCTTGCTTCTTAGACATTGAAAAAGCTTTCGACAAAGTGTGGATCGAAGGCCTGATGTCTAAACTCATAGGCTATAAATTCCCGGTTCACCTCGCCATTCTCATTTATAACATACTGTCAAAACAAAATGTTTCAGTACATATAAATAATATGAAAAGTAAGCGCGAATTTAATATAGCAAATGAATACAAAGAAATGCGAAAGCATTTTGTTTCGTCCACCCATAAAAAGATGCAACTCAAATATCAGAAAAAAATGGAAAAATCTAAATATAATATCTAACGAAACCAGAACCCCTATTCAAACCACTGAGAGAGTCAAATATGTCGGTATTCACCTTAATCAATTTTTATACTATAACGATCACATTAACCTCCAAGTCGAGAAGACCGCAAGAGCTTTCCATATCTATAAAAAAATGTTTTCATCGAAACTACTACACAAGAAAGTCAAAATATTAATGTATCAAACCCTGGTATGACCGATACTCACATATGGTTGCTCAATTTGGTACAACATTCCACCCTCATATATGGAACGACTAAGGAAGCTTGAGAGACTTGTGAACTTGAGTACTACGATCATGTACTTCCTTATACAGATCACAAAATAGTAACTATACCAAATACATTTCGAACTCAAAGCTTTATAACATAGCGAAAGTGCCCAGAATTGATTGTCATATTATAAATTTAATAAGAAAACATCAGGCGTTGCCTATACAATACCAATGACATATGTATTAATAAGAGCGTTTTACTACTAAAGCGACGATTATTTCTCACTAGCTATTTCTAATGGATTTCCACCTCCCGAATCCTTCTTATACCTCGACAAAAAATGCTTTATACAAAACGAAAACCACACGCCAATAATATATCACATATTCAGAAGACCGAACAATAAAATAATCACATCAAAAACACTTAATGCAAATAATAAACGTTTTGATACATATATTTCAAGCTGCGACAAAATCGAATCCACCCTTACCATTAAAAACTGCTGGTGGTTAACAAGTGACACGCAACACTAACTCATACCACCTTTCTAGTCTGACTACCTTCTTTTACTACTTTTAAGCCTTTTATTATAAACAATAATCTATGCATCGTTTTTGTTCCCTTTTTCCCTGCATCAAAGATATAAAATATTTTAATAACTTCTAAGTTAAAACAAAATTAATTTCAATACTAAGGAAAAGTTACTCGACATCAGATAATATACGCACTTGAGAGCTCGTCTAGAGACATTGTACGACACATCATTACTATACTAATACTATTGTTTATTGTATTACTTAATATTTTTAGTTGAAAATAAAAAATAAAAAAAATTGAGCCATGCTTATGGCGTTTTTGACTTCATTTAGGATACTTAGGTGACCGGTGAGTTTGCCTAATTTGAAATTTCCTTTCTTGTGTAGCATGAGGGCTTGCGTAGCTGCTTCCTCTTGGATTGCTATATGAAGTGGTGGGAGATTAAGGAGTGCTTCCATGCCAGCTGTTGGGGTAGTTCTCATAGCCCCTGTGATGCAAAGGCAAGCAAGCCTTTGTAATTTTCCCAGTTTGGTTATCGCTGTTTTTTGAATAGATTTGCTTCACCATACTAGTACCTCATACAGTATGATTGGTCTAACTATTTGGGTGTATGTCCAGAGGGCCATACTAGGGCTGAGGCCCCAGAATCTCCCTAGTAATTGTTTGGTTGTCCACAAAGATTTCGTGGCTTTTTTTGTTATATTATTTATATGCGACTCCCAAGTCAGTTTTTTATCTAAGGTTAAACCTAAATACTTGATTTCTTCCTTTAGTTCTACCACGGTTTCATTTATTTTCAATATAGGAAACTCCAACTTTCTTTTTTGTGATTTTGTTAGGGTTGATCGACAGCCCCTCCTTTTTACACCATTCCCATGGTGCGTTCAAGGCATTTTGCATTAAGTCTGTTAGTGTCCTTTCATGATTGCCTTTTATTATAACAGATCTGTCATCTGCATAACCAATGGTTATAAATCCCTTATTGTTTAGGTGCTGCACCAAGTCATCAACTAGTAAGGACCATAGCAGTGGAGAAAGAACTCCTCCTTGCGGGCATCCCTTTACTGTTGTTACATTAAGTTCAGCTTGGCCTAACGAGGCTTTAATAATCCTCTGATTAAGCATTTGGCTTATCCAATGTGTAGGGTTTGCACCTCTTTTCTCGAATGCTGTTTCCATGGATTTGTAATTTGCGTTGTCGAAGGCTCCGTCTATATGTGAAAGCGGAGAAATATATATTACTAACAGATCAAGAGATTTTAGAAAGATGTTGTAAGCATTTTAACGACCTTTTAAATAAGAAACACCCGGACGTGAATTCATCTTGGGAACATAGAGCTACGGCTGAAAACAGTATTCTGTGGCTCTTAAGAAACTCCAAAACGGTAAATCAAGCGGTGAAGACTCTATAGCGGCTGAGCTCTTAAAAGAAGGAGGTAAACAACTGCATAAATATTTGTACCACTTAGTGATAGACGCATGGGAAAGAGAATCTGTACCCTCTGATTGGCTGGGAGGCATATTCTTCCCAGTGTACAAAAAAGGAGACAAGAGAGTATGTGAAAATTATCGTGGTATTTCACTGCTTAACTCTGCTTATAAGGTTTTTACTAATGTCCTCTATCATCGTATCAATGAATATGCAGAGACCATTATTGCAGACTATCAGTGTGGACTCCGCAAGGTAAAATCCACAATCGACCAGTGCTTTGTCCTCAGTCAAATCTTTGAAAAACACCACGAATATGAAAAGGATATTCACTGCATTTTGTTATAAAAGAAGTCAACAAAGGTGGTACATTACTAATTAAAACAACGCAAATATGTGCCTATGCAGACGATATCGCCATTCTTTCGAGGAACACGAACGACTTAAATGAAACCTTTTTAAAAATTGACAAAATTGCCAACGATATTGGCCTCTTCGTTAAGGAGTGTAAAACGAAATACATGCTGAAATCAAGACGGCACGCAAATGCACAGAATCTTCATGTAGGTGCATATACTTTTGAAGCGGTGCAACAATTTAAAAATCTAGGTGTTATGTTCACTTGTAGCGGTAACTCAACACCCGCAATCAAAGATCGCGTCAACGCCGCCAATAGAGCGTACTATTCACACCTTAGTTTGTTCAGGTCTCGTCTTTTATCTAGATCTACGAAGCTGACCATGTATAAAACTCTTATACGACCAATTTTGACATATGGTTGCGAGGTGTGGACTATGAAAATCAATGGCAGTGCGCTTATTGCTAACTTCGAAAGGAAAATTTTAAGGAAAGTGTTCGGACCCATTAAAAATGAAGATGGCAGCTACAGAATTAGGTACAACTCGGAATTGAATGAACTTATCCAAGACGAGACAGCTGTGCGTTTTGTAAAGGCGCAGCGTATGCGGTGGCTAGGTCACGTGCTCCGTATGCCTGCTGAATCCGCTGTAAGGAAAGCCATGACTGGAAAGATAATTGCTGCGAAGACGAAGGGAAGACCGAGAAACCGATGGATAGACGCAGTAGGAAGCGATCTCACAGCATTGGGAATTCGCAACTACGAAGGAAAAGCAAGCGATAGAACACTTTGGAGGAGTTTTGTGAAGGAAGCTTTGACGCACCCCGCGTTGTAATGCTGTGAATGATGATGACTGTTGATGAAACATGATGTTTCCAACGCGAATCTGAAACTAAGCGTTAAAGAGCCGAATGGAAGGCCTCAGATGAGCCACGACCCACAAATTCGTGTTTGGAGAAGTCAAAAATCAAGTCAATACTCATTTGCTTTTACGATTCCAGGGGAATTGTCCACAAGGAGTTTGTGCCAATGGGTCAAACCGTCAATGCAATTTTCTATCTTGGACTCCCAGAATAGATTTTAATATATGCAGTCAGAGGCAACAATTTTGAAAAAAAAAGTATAGCAAAATGCATTTGATACAAACTCTTTTTTCAGTTAATTTTTTATTTTAACTTTTTAGATAAGTAACAACCTATTCAAAAATGTCTGATATCTGAATACCTTTCATCTGATGCTCATATTGTAACACCTCTTTTATCGATTTATTCGAAAAATCTACCTTTTATTTCTTCCGGGACCATATTTAATTTAATATAAAAAATCATTTGTGACAAGTTGCCATTATTTGTACCTACATATGTATGTGTGAATGTCTAGCTGATCCTTAAGTCCTTGGGAACACAACCTGCAAGGAAAGTAAAATTGGAAATTCAAATTGGCATTCCAATTCAAAAGTGACACTGTTAAATTTTTAATTGCAACGATTTGCCAGTAAGCCGTTTACAAGCTTACAAGCTATACTTTATTTGATACGGCGATTTAATATACTATAATATTTCCCAAACTTCTTGGGTTTACTGCCCCATAAAAGTGTGTTTTTGTGCTTATAAAATACAAAGCATATTTGCAAGTTGCCGGAGTAAGGTTCTGGCTATGCAGGGTTATGCTTAGTATAGAAGTAGCTGATAGACTACAATATTATGAATAATAGCTTACCCAAATTGTAAGGAACGGCGACCGCCGTAGCCGAATGGATTGGTGCGTGATTACCATTCGGAATTCACAGAGAGATCGTTGGTTCGAATCTCGGTGAAAGCAAAATTAATAAAAACATTTTTCTAATAGCGGTCGCCCCTCGGCAGGCAATGGCAAACCTCCAAGTGTATTTCTGCCATGGAAAAGTCCCTCATAAAAACCCATCTACAGTATATTCTATTTGTATATTCAATCGCAATAGCCGAAAAGGATTTACAATATTCGGTCGACTTTAGTCTCCTAACTAACGGAATAAATAGTGACAACTTGTGAGTGAATTTTCTTTTATTGCTGTAAGAACGATTGGAAATGTTTTCTCAATTCCTACCAGGGATTCCTAAGGAAATACCACTTCCTCAAACAAAATGGAAATTTAAGGTGGGACACAGAAAATATGTTTGTTTCTGCAAAATTTTTGGATTAGAAATCGACTAAAATCAATTTACCGAGGTGGTACTTCTAATACTATTTCAAAGCTAGGTAGAAGTGGCAGTCGGTCCTTAAACCATCTCACTTAGACCATTGCCGATACCAACTACTAATTTCATTGAGAAATGAGCTTCCGGTAAGCAAATCTAATTTTTGCGCTTTACACAACAATATGTATTTGTTGGTTTCTATTCCTTCCGAATTGTCACCAAGAACGGAAAAAGTTTGCATCAAAATTGAGTATTTAGGGGCATGGTTTGAATACTTGAATGCGTCTAACAAGGCAGACAGTGCCAGTAGAGCAAAATGAATAAGAGCAGTGAATTTGTTTTTGCTTTTGGTCCCTAGAACGTCCAAATCTATGAGCAAATATTGACCGTTTTGAGTAACTTAAACAAAATTTTACCAATAGAAAAAGTCAAATAAATAGAAAAAGTCAAATCAGCTGTAATAATTAAATTATTGTTAATTGAAAGCACTAATAATTGAAAAATAATTATATTAAATTCGATATTTCCATTCCTGTATCTTAAAGTTTGTTTAGCAATTCAAAATCATGGGCCGTTTCAATATGCTACGAAAATGTGTCAGTGATCTGCATCTCTACTGACTGCATCAGCTTGCATTGTAAGCACTCGTATTTTGTATGCTCAGCATTTTATTATTATTCGTACATATGTATGTATGTATGTAAATACTTACTATCATGTACTATATGTATATCTATATGTAAAGATGTATGTATGTATGTATATGCATGTACTTTTATGTACATTGGGTCGTTGATTTTCACGCGAGTGCTTAATTTCCAAAAAAACTTAAAATCTTGCTAAATTTCAAGGATACAAGCTGCATAAGCTAAGTAAGGAGGAACTTGCTTGCATATACATACAAGCGTGCATATGTATACATACATGTTACATACATACACGTTAGTGTGAATTGATACTTAAAAAGATACATAAAATATTTATACAAATATTTCTATTTAGTATTTCTCAAAGACAATAGGTACATTTTAACAAAATAGGCTTACATATACCTACTATGTACATACACATACATATGTATGCATACTACATGCTCATCACCCCAACTATTTATAAAATATACACACCCGTAGCAGCACTAAAAGGAGTTAAATTTGGTAAGTATTCGCACATGTACAAGTACACCCAAAATTCAGCTGCATTCATACCGGCCATTTTCCTGTGATGCAGTGCTGCTTGTTGCTGCATTACGTGCGTATGTATGTACATACATATGTAGATATCTTCCATTCGAAGCCAACGACTACCAACAACGGCAGCGACGTCGACAGCACACGCTAACGTTAGTTTCGTCGTCGATGGTAGGTAGCGAACAGCTGGCTGTGTTTTTCAATGAATAGAAAGAGCAAAGAGCGGAATGCTTCCCGAAGCAACAACAAATATATGCTTAGAGAGCGCCTGGCGAGTGACGTGGAGAGCAGACACACCAGTATGGCGGCAGCACATTGCTGGTGCTGGTTCACTAATCGTTCGCTTCATAGCGAATGAGCAGCGTAGCAAGCGTTTAGTTTTATTTTCTACCCCCAACGAGTCAGTTCATATGATCAATATAGTCAATACAATCCTTTGGACTATGTCGCGCAAAGTAGTAAAAGCGTTATACTTAGTAAATAAATAAATCGAAATGAACCACTACATTGACATTGGCAGAGCTTAGAAGAACAGATTAAAGAAGAAACAGAACTGCCAGTGAACGAGAAAAATTGGGAGAAAAACGTAAGGAAACAATCATACTTCAACAAACATAGGCGAATGCAGGAAAACTCAAATCAGACGAATACGAACGAACACGATGTTATGGTAAAGCGAAGTTAACTTGACTAAAGGCGGTATTGGAAGCGTAAGCAGCGACGTTGTTGTGTTGTATTCGGCAGGAAAATTTATGCTGTCTACTGTGGCAGAGGTGCTGCTTCTAGTTACGTTTGACTTTTATGGGAAATAGTGAGTGTAGTTGATTGGTTTGCGCTTGCTTTGACGCCGCGATCTCACGTGCGCTTTGGACCTCACGCTCTTTATACGTTTGTCATTTATTTAATTCCGTTTTTGCCGTGCTCTTCGTTTGATGGTTCCATTTTATTTTCTTTCGTATTCTTGCTCAGTTTTCATGTCATGTCCGCTGTTCGCTCATAATATTCAAGTTTATCAATTTATCTGTATTTGCGGCAATACGTCGTGTGTGCATTTTGTGTTATGTGCGTGTGTAGAAAGAGGTAGAGAAGAAAAATAAACGGCAGGCGAGGAAAAGTTTAACAAATACTACATCATTTGTATTGCATGTGCGAATAAATGCAATGCAATAAGTTGAAAAAGTGGAAAATTGAAGTGAAAATCGGTAGTTAAATTTGCATTGCATTTTGCGAAAGGGCAAAGAAGAAATTTGCACATTAAGTTCGTACGTTCCATAGAGTGTTGTTCGGCTCGGATGGCCTCGGCTCACTCGTCGCGAGTTAGCGTTGCAAGAAAAAGCAAAAGCATTGGTGTGTACGCGTGTGAATAATGTGCTGAGCGTTGTTATTCAGTGAGTTTTGGAACGGTAGGTCATTAATTTTAAATGCAGTTATGGTTGCATGAAGTGTTATTCGAGAGAAATTTAAATTAAATTGTTGAAAATTAAGTAAAAAAAAAAAGTTAAATGTCAAAAAAGAACATATTTCGGCAGAAATATTAAATGGGTACGACATCAATGCGTTATTGTGTGTGTAATGCAAAATTTTACTAGGACAAACGGTGAAGAAAATCGTCAAATGCAATTTATTTGTAAGAAGAGAAGAGAGCAGAGGTTGGAAGAGAAGATTGAAAGTGGTACGAGAAAAATGGCGAACACAAAGTCGCAGCTGCCATCGAAAGACTTGGACTGCGGAGAAGAATATTTGACGTTCGGCAATTTCCGCTTTTAGATTTTGCTATGTTTCCTCTTCTCCGCTTTTTAACTTTGTTTGTTCTCTTTTATTGTTTTATCGTGCGTGGTTTTACGTATCATTTGGTGTACGTTTAGCCCGAATGTGATAATGGCGGACGTTAAAACAAAATCGGCGATTGAAAAGTCGTATATCAGCAAACAGCAATTGCTGGGTTATTGTGGCGAAGTACGATGACGGTGACAACACCGGCGAACATAGGAAGAAAATGGCGTTCTCTGCTATTGCGCTAGCCTTTTTTTTATCGCGCTCCTTTTCGCTACTGTTTATTTCTTTCTATTTTTTTTTCCTTCTTGTTTATAGATACTTATATACAGGAGTATGGTCAACAATACTAATCTACTAATGGACTAATGACTTCTGAATCCTTATATTGAAATTATTATTCATTTGCACGGAAAGGTGCAGTGTTAATGTTGCGTATTTTATACTATTGGCGATGAGCACTTGCTCGTATCTGAATATACAAACACAGCTAACAATTTGGCAGTTATGTTCTGTAAGCTGATATGAATCGGAGCTGTGCCAATAGTTTAAAGCTTGTTTTTTTACTACTAATAATGAAGTGTGCTGGTGGGAAAATGTTTTTGCAAAATGATTTCCCGTTCATACGGGTTCACCGAAGACACTTTGTCGTAATGCCAAGGAACTTTGACAAATTCATGCTGGCGGGCTTTGATAAGTTTGGCTGTCAGTTTTAAATTGATTAAAGTTGTTCCAGCGTAAAGAGTTTTTTAAGGATAGAGTTTTAATAATTTAGGAAAGAAAGCTTAATATCTTACTACGCAATTTCTTTGTAGTGGGAGCAGAAGGTAAGGGCGGAATGGTAAGATGACTTCAGAATGAGAACCTCCGATTTTGGTAGGAACTTATACCACTCGCTTCTCAACTATATTGTTTTATAATAGGGGCGGGTCCGATGTTGACAGGCTATCACTTTGTTTATTACTCAAGTGTTCTATTGTTGTTTTTTTTTTTTTTTTTTTTTTTTTTTTTTTTTTTTTTTTTTTTTTTTTTTTTTTTTTTTTTATTTATTTATTTATGTCAAACGTACGTCCAAATAGGTTATTTTTACAATGATTAACATTAAGAATAGATTAAATATTTAAATCCTAGATTACAAACAATAAAATCACAGTAGTAATAAAAAAGCAGTAATAGTAAAAAAGTTGAAGTTGTAGAAAGTATTGAAAAAAGAAGTAGTAGTAGAGGTAAGCATTGATTGGACTTAAAGAATGAATTATTGTAAATCTATTATTTGAGGTTAGGGTTATCTCTTGTGGCGATAAAGTTAAGTGCCTACCCAGATAGTTGAATTAGACATTGCTGTACATTTTATTGTTCAGTGGTCTCAGTTATATCCTGAGCAGCCATAATCGTAAGCATAGCGCACAGACCATTGGTCGAATTTAACCGGATATATTCAGTTGAGTAATTGAAAGTTGCAACAGGATAAAACATTTGCTATGAGTTTTTGACCAATACTGCTATGTGGATGTCATTGAACATATAAGCATACGTACCTATATAAATATCTGACTTATACATGACTGACTTGGAAATATACTGCGGATGAGAAACTACATATAATTGTAAATATATTTTGTTTGATTTAATAATTACTAGAATAAAAATTTCATGAAAAATCAAACAAATCCTAATTTACTCCCTTAAGTAACATTCTGTGGTAATTTCAATCCCACGCCCATAAAAAAAAAATAAGTATATTTAAATTTTTTTTTTTAAATGAGATATATAAAAAGCTTTTACCTAATACAACATTTTTTTAATCAAAATGTAAATTAGTAATTTCCCTAACACAGAAATTCTTTAAATTTATTTTCGCTTGCTTTTGGTTGACCATCCTTTTTTTCGTTTGTTTTCGGCACCCTTTATTCAAAAATTAATGGGACAGTTAAAGATAATAATTATTATGTTATGTTATAACACACAATTCTACAAATACGAAAAACAAGTAATATAAATGAGTGGAAAGTAAGAAACACAACGCAGGATTTATTATCACGCAAAGCAATTCATTTTATTCATTTGTTTAATTTAGAAACCAAAATATTCACTGATTGATTCACTAAGCAAGTAACTTTGCACACAATCGTTTGTTTATTTTCTGTGCTGGCGTTTCTCAAAACAGCCGATTCGGTAAATTTCACCAAAAATAAAATAGGATAGGGGTACTAAAATGACACCACCTTTGTATCCTTTAAGTCGTGTTTGTGGCCCATCTTTACTTTGTAGTGATGGCAAACACAATGTGGAAAATACAAAAGGTGGCGCCATCTCGCTACCGCTTCTTCGTTCTCAATTTGAGAAACATCAACACTGAAAATAAACAAACCTTTAAAGGCAAATGTATTGACGTGCAGGGGGATGTGTGTGTGATTAATTCTACATTATTAGGTTCATTTTGTTTGTTTATTGTCTGAACTCACGCCACGATTCATCAGGAGGAGCAATTTTGTATTTTAGCATTCTTGGCTAGTAAGCCACATGTGATAAATAAAAGTAAAGTTGCTAAAAACTGTCGAATTGTATATTTCGTTACGTAGGCTAAAGCGTTCTCTCGATGAAAAGCATTCTCCCGCCCGGCATACATATTTAGGTAGATACTTACCTACAGGGACATTAGCAACATGTACCCAAAAATACGGGTGCACTCTGCCGGAAGGTAAGGAATTTGTATCCGGTCAAGGGATGTCCCTACAATACCATTCACCAATAATTTATGTGGAATGTTTTGTGCTGTGAATCAACAACAGCAAGGAAATATTTACGTGGTAAATTACCGCACAACTGAGCGGCGTATACGCAACATTATGTTTCCTCTCCTAATTGTAAGAAGAAAAATTAACAGACGCGGTTGCAAGCACGCGAATATGTCTGCAATACATGCACATTAGAGCCTTGCACGAGCAATTAAAACAGTAACCTGCTAGTTAGCAACCACGCCGATGCGCCGAGTACGCGCTACATAGAGATACATTCGGCAACGTGACATCGCCGATTACTAACAAGCAATGATAAATCCGAGGCCTGTTATTTTCATCGTTGTTTTTATTTAATTTTTTTTGTAGCCGCGTGCACTTGCGCACAAGGGTAATATAATTTTGTTCACATAATGGATATATACCAAAATGCTTAGAATGATGAGAGGAGCCTTGCTAGTCATACCTATCAACAACCACGCCCACCTCCCTTATAATAGTAGTGATGTTTGTGTTATAATTGAAGCAAAATTACTCAAGTTTTGAGGTAATGAGTATATCGTTTCACAATATTATTGATCGATTATTATTACTGAGATCGGGTTGATGCCAAAAATTACCTGAATTACAAAATTAAATTTTAGAAAAATTTCCAAACAAAATTTTATTCAGTTGAAACTAATTGTAACCACGCCAATGCACAAAAATAGTAATAAAAACAGTGTTAGAAATTATAGGCCCATATGAAAGCTATTTACTGGTCCTAAGTTGCTAGAATGCATCTTCAAAAATAAACCGTTTTTTAAACTTAAGCAATTAATTTGTATTAATCAGCATTGTTTAGTAACTCGTAACTCATCTCGCGATTTTTCCTGATAATTGATTTCCTGATACAGAATATCTTATAAAATTCTCTTAATTAAACTTTTCCACGTAGGATTTCTTTTTTGTTTTTTTTTTTTTTGTTAGTGGATCAGATCGCGTATCTTTCAATCTCATCCAATGCACTTGTCCTCTGGTGTCCCGGTTGCCATTTTTACACCGTTATTTTTATTTTATTTGTTAATACAGTCGAACTTCCATATAGTGAATTCGCACGGGACCTGAAAATCACTTCACTATATAGAAACTTCATTATAAAGAAACATTGATTTTTTATGTAATTTTATTTAAAATAATCAGTGAGTTTGGTTTGAATTACAGCCTTCCATTTTTCATTTTCAATAAAAGCTTCCAATTCATGTAGAGAGTTGAAAACATTAATCGGCACGTCACTCCTCATTTCCACAAAGGTTCTAATTACGCTAATGGATGAAGCAGCTTGTATCAACGTAGGTAATGCCTCCTCAGTTTCTGCAAATTTTTCAACGGTCAAATCGTGTTCATCGTTATCTGAAATAATATTTACATATTAAATTTTTGTTTGACTATAAAAAGATAAATGCTTACCAGGTTCAGCTGGAACTCCGCGACTTTCAAAAATGCTGTTGAGAATATCTTCTTCGGATGGGTTGTCCGAAGTCTGCACACCATTATCAACATTTACGTAGTCATCAAACGATGCTTCGATATTTGCTACTTTTTTAAATGAAGACTGTAAAGCAGCCAAATCTGATATTGAAAGAAGGTCCTCTTCAGCCCAATGCTCAAATGGAATCTGCATAGCATCTTTTGAAAGTCCAGCCTTTTTAAAACAGTTGGCAATTGTTTCTGGTTTAACATAGACATTCCATACATTGCTAAGATTTCGAACTGCTTGCAGCAAGTCTATGGCCATAACAGAATTTCCCTCATCCACTTGAGTCAATATATTCGTTAAAATTCGTTTTCTGTAATGTTGTTTCATATTGTAGAGAATGCCTTGGTCCATTGGTTGCAGTAACGAAGTCATGTTGGGAGGAAAATAAGCGAGATGAATGTTTCTCAACTTGTCTCTTACACCTTTAGGGTGGGAAGTGCAGTTATCAACAAAAAACAACACCTTTCTGTTTTGATCACAAAATTTTTTGTCGAGTTTTACAATCCATTTCGTAAAAATCTCACTGGTCATCCATGCTTTTTTGTTAAACTCATAATCGACACCTAAAGATTTTATTCCCTTGAAGCACCTCGGATTTTTGGCCTTTCCGATTACCAGTAATTTTAGCTTTTCTGATCCAGTCATATTGCTTCCCACCAGGACAGTTATTCTCTCCTTGCTTTGCTTCCCACCAAAGCATTTTTCATTTTTGAATGCCAGTGTTTTAGTTGGCAAGCATTTGAAAAACAAAGCAGTCTCGTCGGCATTAAAAATGTCGTTAATGTTGTAATTTTCAATTAATTTCGGTAAGACGTTCGTTACCCATTCATCACGGTTTTCAATGTTGGCGTCAGCACTTTCCCCACATAATGTCTTTTGAATAACGCCATGCCGACTTTTGAACTTGTCTGACCAACCTGTACTTGCCTCAAATTCGTGGTGTCCTAGTGCTTCCGCAAAATCTTTGGCCTTTTGCTTCAATAATGGTCCACATAAAGGGAGATTCTTACCACGTGCAACGAGTAACCATTTCAGCATTGCTTCGTCAATATCCTCAAAATGACAAGGTCGAAGTCTTTTGCGTTTGGTATTTACTGCCAAATCCTCCGCATTTTTTAAAATCACTTCCTTATTTTTTTAAATATTTGATAAAGTGCTGGGAAGAGCTCCGAATTCATTGGCAATATCTTTGTTTTTTTCTTTCCTTCATTAACTTTGTTAATCATTAATAACTTTTTTTCAAGCGAAATGCTGCTTCGATGCGTCATTTTAACTTCAATCACTGAATAAAACTGTAATAGCTCAGCTTTTTCTGTTTTAATTTTGGGATTCCCCTCATTACAGTTTGTCCACATCTAACTGTAATTTTTTGCAACAGAAAACTTTTGAAAAAATTCACTATATGGAGACAAAAACTTAGGACGCTTGAATTTCCAGCTGTAAAATTTGTTCATTGTATAGAAAACTTCACTATATAGAAATTCATTATAAGGAGACAAAAATACACCGAAAGTAGAACGAAAAAGCAGTGTCTTCGAAACCAGTTCATTATAAGGAGAGCTTCATTATATGGAAGTTCACTGTAGAGAAGTTCGACTGTATAAGCTCTCTAATGTTTGCTGATGATTTAGAAATTTACTCGTTGATTACAAATGTAAGTGACGCGAGCATAATTAAAATTGAACTTGAAAGTTGTAGCTATAGACCATAAAAACCGACTGCCTCTTAACATTAAGAAATGTCAGCCAATAACTTTTTCAAGCTTGATAAACCAAACCAGGCCTCATTTCGCATTTAGTCTACCCGTTCTTTAAATGTAATAAATGAGATTAAAGACATTGTTGCATATTTAGTTTCAAAATCTAGGAATAGCATTTTCTAAGCCTTTTTGCATTACTTGCTTTTGTACGACGCTATAATTCTGCTTTCTCAGACCCATGTATAGTAATCTAGGGTAATTGTATGATACTACATAGAATCATATTCCTTCGATATTGACATGCCAATTTTTTTTTTTTTTTTATTTAAAAATTGGAAAAGTAATGAATTACAATCACAATGAATTAAAAAGCATTAGCGGCAAGGCCATCAGCTTAAAAGATTTCTTTGTCAGCTTCTTTCCTACTTGGCAGAGGCTCGGGCTCCATTGATCGTCGATTTCCGTCAAGTGAACAGAGAAGTTGCGAATCGAAGAGGGCTAATATCTACGTACAAGCTGTAGTAAATATTTCCGGAATTGCAAAATATATGCATATTTCGTGGCGGCCCTGGTAGCTACCCTCGGGAGTACGTAGGTTCGAAGGCAATTGCAAACCTCCGAGTGTATTTCTGCCATGAAAAAGATCCAAACTTAAAACCACAAATGGCAGGAGGAGTTCGGCCAAACACCTAATAGGAGTGTACACGCCAATTATTTATTCTTTTTCTTTCTCATAAAAGTAATCAAGTGGTTAGCCAATTAGCCGACAAAACCAAAAGTAAATGCATGCCAGTTTTGTTTTTGTACCTTCGCTACCACTTTATATGAATTCGATTTGCAAGTTATTCTGCCGAACGATGTACATATATTATTCTTCTGTAGTTCCAATTTCTTGTTTGGCTCAGTTAAACTGTCATGACAAAAGTTTGATTGAACGTGAAAATACAATTTAATAAAAAAAGTATCTTTTTGGGCTAAAATTTTGAATTATGTACATATTTCACCCAAGCTGTTAACAATAACCATTTCCGCTTTAGAAAATTCACTAAAAAATAACAATGTAACAAAATAAGTTTTTTGCGTTTTCCTCAAATAATTTTAATTTTTCTCTACAAGTCTGTAATACGAGTAGTACATAGTTCTATTAAATTTTTCGGTATTTGATCATTTTGTATTTAATTAAATCGAAGTTTCCTAATTAAATTATGAATAAAATACTCAAATGTATTCTACCATATGCCCATGTTCAATTTATCAAATTGTAATTAACTCGGCTTAACTGGTGGTAGGTCCGCTAGTCCTGTCGTAACGTCAAGTGTGTTTGCCATGTGGCAAGAAGATGCAAATATGTACAAACCTGAAGCTACTTAACAAGTATGAGTATGTTTAAACGCATGTTTGCATGTATGTTTGTATGTAGTGTAAAAGTGTTAACAATGAGTGCTCGCCCCCACATTTCGATTCATATTAATCATACGCTTGTATGGCAATATTTGTCTCCCTTAACATTTTCGGTGGTTGATTTTTTCGTCTTCTGTGCAAACTCACTGTAAGTTCAAGAGAGTTATGTTAAGATTCTTGACCCAGCTAACTAAAATCTCATTCGTTGCTTACTTGCTTGTTATAAACGTTTAAGTAGTAAAAAAGGGTAATATACCGCTTTATACGACTATCAACTTACGCGCCTACTGCGTATACATACATATATTTATGTGTGGTATGTATAATTGTATTTCCATTGCATCTCTGCATGTACGCGTCTATTATGTTGGTGTACATGCCTACGAGCATTCTGCTTAGCTTTTGCCAACAGATACAGAATTTGATCTTACACCTCTGATTTTGTTGCTACAACCAATTAAATGGACCTTCAAGCACATTAATTTCGTTGCAGCTTCGTAACCGGTTTTCAGGAGCAAATATGCGTGAACAAGTGTTTAACGAGTTCCTTTTACTCGTTATTATTTTTAACTTTCGCAATGTCTTTTCTTTCTTCGTTCTGCAGGATTAACATTAACAAACTTGTTGCTTGCTGTTATTTATGCAGTGAGTAAGCCGAACCTAACCAGCATCCGATGGTAATCGTCAAGTGAACGAAACAACAGTCGTAAAATTTGCGTCTGTTAAGTTTTATTATCTTGTTTGCTGATGTTTCGTTTCGTGCGGATGTATGAATGTGCATGAACGTATGACTGAACTTATCAACTTTTATTTGCGTGTGCGTGTATTGTTGCAAACCGAATTCTCTGTCATCTCCTGCAAACCCTTTATTTATTTATTTGTATTCTTATAAGGTCTATAATTTAGTAAGGAAATTACAATTTTCGTACCTTTGGCATATGCAGTTTTGGTATAAAAAATAAAAATAAATAATTGGCGCGTACACTTCTGTTAGGTGTTTGGCCGAGCTCCTCCTCCTATTTGTGGTGTGCGTCTTGATGTTGTTCCACAAATGGAGGGACCTACAGTTTCAAGCCGACTCCGAACGGCAGATATTTTTATGAGGAGCTTTTTCATGGCAGAAATACACTCGGAGGTTTGCCATTGCCTGCCGAGGGGCGACCGCTATTAGAAAAATGTTTTTATTAATTTTGCTTTCACCGAGATTCGAACCAACGACCTCTCGGTGAATTCCGAATGGTAATCACGCACCAACCCATTCGGCTACGGCGGCCGATATATTTTTACAACCTTAATATACAATATATAAACTGTAGATGGACCGCTTTTCCTTGATTTTAATAAAATTGATACCTCAAACATGAAAATTGATAGAGTATCAAATAAGCATAATGGGGCGGGTGTAATAAACGCTGATAGTGTTATAAAGAGAAACTAAAATCAGCTTTAGCAAACAATCTCAATATGCATTTTTATTACTATCACAGAAGCGAAAATGAATAATCTCAAAATGTTGGCAAGTCTTATAAACGCTGAATTAATAAATAAAATTCAAAATCAAAATAGCTTCCTAAATGCTGCCAACTTAAGATGCATTAAAATACTTAGACCGAAAAGCAATAAGGAGGCATTCAATACGACAATTGAAATCAGACACATTTTTCCGGCAGGTCGTAGATTAAAAATATGCTACAAGTGTTTGGGTTTCAACCATGGCCTTAGCAAAAGTTAAGGTGTGGCAAATGTAATCCAAAACAAAGGCTGAATCGAGACACTAAATACAACTCATTTAAGCATGGAAAGCAAAGCTTAGGATGTTAGCAACTAAAATCAAAAAGAGGGCAACGCTTAATTTTATGATTTACACCTAATTACACAATAGATACGTTCCCAAAAAAATTTTGTAAAAAGAGAATTAGGTGAAAACAATATTAAAAAACTCTTTTTAGAGTTCACTTAATGGGTTACATGGGTTTCGTCGGGTAAAACAAGGCCTATTTTCAATATTATAATAATTTCTATGTAAAAAATTATTTATTTAATTTAAACTTTTCTCTGTCTTATAGATACATATTTAAAGAATAATTTCTGAAATTGACAAAAAAAAAAATGAAAACTCCTCCATTGTGACGTCATTTCCGGTGACCCCTCGAAAAAAGGTGCGTCCGCGTTGTCAGCATAACTCCTGACAGGCTCATCAAAAATGCAAAAAAACAAAAATTAATGCTTTAGTTAAGACCATAAACTCGTGCTTGAACGAAAGACAGAAAAAAAAAGTAAAAATTGGAATTTTGGCAGACATTTTTGCAAAAAAATGAAAATTTCGGTCAAATTTGCTTGACATTTTGTTTTTTTTAAATAGTTGCAATTGAAAAAAAAACATAATCCTTCGTTCAAGCACGAGCAAATTGTATTTCGAACACCTGTGTAAAATTTTATCAAGATCGGTTGAGTAGTTTTCGAGAACATTTGACAACCGAATTTGAAAACACGGTTCCTAGAAAAGCGCGTTTAAAGTTTTGAGTAACAATAAGAGTGGCTTGGAGCGCACACATTCCAAAGGCTGTATCTCCGAATTTATTATTCGGATCGACTTGAAAATTTAGGATAATATTCCTGAGATGTTGTAGAAATTAATAAGCCAAAAAAAACCCACGTAACCCATTAAGAATTGCCTTCATGCTTACACATTTTAATTTATTAAATATATTATAAAAAAAAAATTATGAGTCTCAGAGACTTTTCACGAGTCTAATTTAAACGCTTCGTACATGCACCAAAATTTCTCACTCAAAAAATTCATAAATATTGAAAATTGTGTTAAAACAAAACAATTCGTGTAAAAAAAGTTTTTTTTGCTTTTTAACTCGTGTAAAAAGAGCATTAGGTGTATATGTATTTTGTGGTGGTAAAGTTTACTTTTAAATTTTTGTTAACTGTAAGAAGCTCCATTCTTATATCTGCTGACAGTTCGTTGTACTTTTTTTATTGATAGCATTGAACACATCTTTTTATTAATAATGTTATAGAGTTAATTTGCAAATAAAATGAATGTAGAGTTGTGATTAAATATTATATAGCCGAGTGGGTTTAGGTGTCATTACCACTTTGATTATGAATCACCAACTGATAGAAAAAATTTGTTTTGTAGCGGTCGACCCTCGAACGAAAATTTTAAATCTCTCCATTTGTATATTAACATTAGCTGGCAAAACTTTTGATTGAATAAATCGCTGAATGCCGTGTTCAAAATTGGCTTTATTCATCAACGTAATTTCCATCAAGAACAACGAAATCCTTCCATCGCCGCTCTAACATTACAATACCACTTTTGTAAAAGGATTTATTTTTTTCCTCAAAATAGGCTTCAGTTTCAGCGATAACCTCTTCATTCGAGCTTAATTTCTTATCGGCGAGCCTTTTCTTCAGGTCTGCGAACAGCCACTAGTCGCTAGAAGCCAAATCTGATGAATACGGTGGATGTGGTAGCTATTCGAAGTCCAATTTATGCAGTTTTGTCAATGTTTTGAGTGATTTGTGACACGGTGCGTTGCCTTGAAAGTGAGCAAACGCGGCATCTTCTTTGAACAGGCCTTTCTCATAGTCAAATTCTCATGCAATATAAAGCCAACGCGTTCTTTTGATATCTTTACGACGTCAACTTACTCCTGCAAATTCACTTCAAAACGATTTTGTGTTTGATTTTTTTTTTATGTTTTCTGGTGTTACTGACCCATTTGGACCGTCACTACGTTGTGCATCATCGGTGTCTCTACGATCATGTTTAAAGTCAGCAAAGCATCGTTTTATTGTTGTTTCTGATGGAGCGGATTCTCCATAGCACTTCGCTTGAACGGTATTTTTCTCCATCAAGGAGCAGTGCAAAATTAAAACATGAAAGTCTTTTTGATCCTTTGTTTTTAAAATAACAAAAGTAGTGTCGCTCTTTGCACAATAAGTCACGAACTAATGAATAGAATATCATGAAATTTTAACAGCTGTCCTTTTAAGGTTAGTACTAACTGAAAAAGAGATGAATGCAATAAATAAAACTAATGCCATCTATGTGTTAAGCTCGAGACCTATCAGCCCATGTGTTATTATATAATATATTGTTCCCTCTACTCCTCACAATACCGTATTCATATCCATATTTATTTTATCCATTATTATTAACCTGATATGATAGCGGGCAGGTCTGAAGTATGCATGCGCGCCTTATCCGACCGTACTTACTAGAGACAAATCCAGAAAACGTGGTGGCACATCATTTCTTTCTTTATAAAACGACATTTAATGGAATAAAACTATCAAGTTTATTGTAAAGTAAGTCCAAGTCTGTATACCAATCATTATTATGTTTGTAGGAAACAAATAGTGAGGGGTTTCTTAATAAGGGCGGGTCCCTGTTGATAAGCCACGGCAACGTCTGTCAAATCGGTTGTTTATTAATCGGTCACTGAGACCAAATCAACGGCATGCTGTTCCAGGTGATAATACTTCTTATGAACAATTGAATTGTACGGTTATCTCCAAGATCGTGTTCTGTGGTTATGAAAGATATTAATTTATATTTTCAACACCGTACCATATGAAAGGTATACAACTGCTGTGTTGGCCTTCCATTAAACCCAGGGAAATGGTGAATAGTTGAATTTACTTGGGTATAATAGAAGTAATTACAAACAAAACTTAACTGGTTACCAAAGCCATAACGTGTTCGTTTCGAATTAGCCACACTTTTCCAAAGCTTTTGTTTCTGTCATAGGAAAACAGAATACAAGTAAAAACATTTCTGGATATCTTTTGCATGAATTCACAAACTAACAAATTGTTTATTCTTTTTATTTACAGCGGTTAAACTAAATGCTGGAGGTGAGTTCCAAAAGCAAAGCAGAAAACGCAGCATTGGTTGTGTTCAGGCACAAACGCTTTGAGCGGGAGCCTTTTCGCCGCTCAATATAATCGCATATCCACGTATGTGCGTAAAGTGAGGAATCACTCAGAAAGGATTAAAGAACACAAACAGTTTGCTAATATTGCCAGCAGTCTTTAGAGCTCTGAAAAAATTGAAGCTTTAGCTGCGAGTAGCAAAAATATAATGTCGACACGTAAAACGTCGGCAGCAGCAACAACAGCGGCTGCAACAACGCCACAAGCTGCAACATCAAGTGCAAAGTCGGAAAATGCGACAGCAAAAGGAGCGTCGGCAACATCTACAACAGCAAAGACAATAGCAGTGGCATCCACAAAGACTACTTCATCCACAACAAACACAAGTGCTGAGGAGAAAGCCGAAATGGGGTCGAATGCATCCACTGTCACTTGTGTTGATGTTGAAATGAGTGAAGTGACAGAATCAGTTAATACAAACAAAGAAACAACAAAGACAGACATTAAACGCGCCAGTAGCGAGCCAAAGCGTATAACGAGAAATTCTCCGTTACTACTTGCATCTCCAACACCTTCTAGTGGCGCCAGAAAGGAGTCGCGTAGTAACGAAACTTGTGATTCGGAATTGACAAATAGTGAGAGCGAAGACGGCGGTGGTGCTCCGCGACGATCATTGCCTATAAAAGGGCGCAAATCACTAAAAGAATGTAGAGAGACCAAAATATCTGCCGAAAAGGATAAAACGGAGACTGATAATGCGGCAGAAGTCAATGAATCTCATAAGGCGGCAAAGGATGTCAAAGAGAAAGAAGTTAAGGTATCTAAAGAAATTAAAGAGTGTAAAAAGAAAGAAGATGGTGAAACAGATGAAAGCACGAAAGACAATAGCCTGGCAAATACACATGTTAATGATAGCACTCATACTCAAGCATCAGCAACAAACAGGCTAACTAGAAAGTCTGTGGCACAGGAACTGGCGGCTAATACCCGAGTAACTCGTAACCGCCAATCGAACACATATCGTCCTGAAACTCCTCCAAACGCCACAACTTCTACATCGACACGTCCTCGTCGTTCCACAGCCGGGAAGAAAAATTCATTTTCATCAGGTGAGCCAGCTTCAAAACGTAAACGTGCCGATGACGAAGGTCCTACAAGTGGAACTACAGAATCCCATGTTATGAAATCTATCAAAATTGAACCGAAAGATGACTTCGAGGTTGCAGAGGATGAGTTGCCTCCACCAAACCATGCGACCGCCAGCAGTAGTAATGAAACTGAGGTTTTGAAAATAAAATCAGAGCCTGTTGAAAGTGACGAATCTGCAACAGATGTGTGCATAACAAACTCCAGTGTGACGCGAAGTCGTAGCCGTTGGAGTGCACGCAAACCACATCAAACAAGCCTGCAAAATTCCCCAAGCACGCGTGCAACGCGGCACTCGAAGACCGCCTCGCCATCGCCAACTCCTCTAAGCGGTAATACAGTAACGGAAGGGAAGCGTAAACGTATCAACGCTCAATCGAATGCACTAACGCGTAGCTCATCACTGACGCTTCTAAAGACTGCAGCAGTAACAGGCGTCACCAATCCTGCCGCCACACCACTTCATGTACCTGACGACGACTCTAAAGACAGCATGGCATCTTCATCCATAGATGACTTGTTACCGGATATAAAGATGGAAAAGTTGACACCCGATTTGGCTGATGAAATAAATTTGGACAATGAGGTGGATGAAAAACATGTCGGCGCTAGCAGTGCCGTTGCTGTGCCACTCACAGTTGAAACGGAAATGAACATAGAATCAAAGGATATGAATGTACCCAATGCAATTGATGGAATAAAGGATGTTTTGCCAAAAGCACAGCCAAGCACGTCATTGGCCACTACCAGTAATTCCTCAGCAGCCAATGAAGAAGCTGTTAAGGCAGCCTCACTTAGTCCAGAAATGGTGAGTGAAGGGGTGAGTGAAATCAGTGTCAAACAATTCTACAAAAAACCGAAATTCTTGGAAAATAATTTGGGAATTGAAGAAGATCCAAAATTAGGAGAGATTGTCCAAAAAGTGTCTACAGAGAAGGAAAAAGATCAAACAAGCACATATGAAAAAGATATAATTAATGCAGTGGATAGTGATGGTACTTCAATACCACCTAAGCACAAGGCAGCGAATGATGAGAGTGATGCAATATCGATTGAGAGCGATGAAATAAAAGAAGGTGATTTACGAGTAGATGAAACTCTTGAAGATAAGAAAAATTCATTCACTGAAGATGCCAATAGCTTAAGCACAGAAATTTTGTCACCACTAGTAATCGAGGAAGATGATGAAGTGGATGCTATTGCCGAGGATGTTATAGAAATAACGGAATGTGCGGAAAGTGAAGCATCCAAAGGCGACAAAGAAGGCACGAAACAAGATCTTGAAGACCTGAAAAACGTGGAGGAAATAGAGGGCGAGGATGATGTCACAATGGAGGAATGCGAGACAATTTCAATAGATAATCCCCCAGTGCATGAAAATATAGTGGACGAGACACCCGTTGACGGAGATTTAGAAAATGACTCTAAGCATTTGGAGAATGCAATTGATTTCGGGGTATCAAATGGAAAAGATAAAAAAATCAAAGAAAAGACTAAAACTGAATGTGATAGTATAGAAGCCAAGCTTACAGTTGAAAATGAAAATAATATTGATACGAAAGATGAACTCACTGAGGGTGAAATGGATGCAAAGGTAAAATGTCTAGTTGAGGAGGAGAAAGTGATAACAAAATACTCAGAAGACAAGCCTCTCCAAATGGACGTTGATGGGGATGAATGCATAGACCTAGCGGAGGCCATGGATACTGTTCATTCAGATGAGGAGGATGAAACCAAATTATGTATTGATATGCAGGAAGAAGACAGCTCAGCTGCTAATATGGAGATTATAGAAAACATTGAAGACGATGAGGTTGTTGCTAAAATTGATGCCGAGTTAAAAAAATATGACGATTTAGAGAAGAGCAAGGTCCGAGAAAAAGTAGTTATTGCTAATTCGGCTAACTCCGAAAATAATTTCGAACATAAAGAAATTAAGTTGCCCCTTCTTGGTGATTTAATTAAATCAAATTGTATTCTGAAAGACGAAAAAGAATCTATTAGCACCACTGATAGGCTGGAACAAAATGAGAGTAACCCTGTTGAGATAGCATTGCTTGAATCTGCAGAGGGTGTTGAAATAAAGGTTGGTATATTCGTTGAGTATAGATGAGTTTTTGTTATGTTCATTCATTCTAATTTAAATTTGCACATTTTAGGAATCAAACGATACAGATAATACAGAAAAGGAGACACCATTTTCTTCTACAGCAAATTCGCCAGCTAAACCCTTAGTTGGTCAAAAGGAGGACGATTCAACATCCATGAAGTCCGGCCAATCGACCGACAGTAGCTCCTGGGTGACGCTTGATTTGGAGCACGATGAGGAGGCATTACGTCAAAAGGAACAGCACTTGCAAAATCTCGGACTTTTAACACATAAGGCTGCCGAAAAGCAACGTCAAGAATACATAAAAAGTTCCGCAGCTGCAGAAGCTTCACGTGCCCAGCACCAAAACAGCAGCAGCACTGGAAGTAAACGCAATGGCAAATCGTCGAGTACTGCTGTAGCGCAGGAGTACACCGGTACGTTAAAAACAGTCATTAAAATAAATCGCAATACAAGCGGGGGAAGCCATGCTTCGACCTCGGGGGCTAGTAATGGCCGCAAAAGCAACGGTAATGGCAGTCAACATTCAACGGCTTGCGCTGGTACCTCAAAAGACGCGACAAATGGCGGCACGGTTCGTAGACAATCACTAAAAATGACATTCCAAAAGGGCCGGGCACGCGGTCAGGGACATGCAGACCGCGCTGCTGATCAGCACAGTAATGTGGAGGATGCCTATTACACTATTCAGAACGAGGTATTAATTTTAACAATATTCAATTACGTTAAACCGTTTTTAACAAATGTTTTTTTTTTTTGCAGAACGAAGGTGGGCTAAAAGCAGGCAATGCCGGTTCTACGGCGGAGCATTCAAATGTTCAAACGCATGGTAGAAAATCATACAATCGATCTAACACTACTAGCCATTCTACAAATACCGCTACCATTGGTGTGTGTTTTGGATTTAACCATTTACAAAACGCTTTTGCAGTAGTTCAATTTAGTTTGAATTGCTGCAGTCAGTTAGTTATAAATGTATAACCGTTATTAACCGCTCCTTAAGTGGGCAAAATAGGGCTTGCTTTTCGCTTCCAGAAATAGGAAAGTGCACTTGCGCTCACATAATTAAGTCTTTATCTTTTCACAATTTTTTTCATGTTTTGGTTATGAAATTTAACAAATACCAAAAAAAGATATGCGACATATAAAAATAGTTATAAAATCCAAAGCAGATCGTGGATCGCACAGAAATCAATATATTTCACTTTCAACCCGCTTTCTAATAAAGTATTTCTTAGTCTGCGGTGGAGATTTTCGTCAAATTCGCTTGGCTCTCAATGGCTTAATTATGGGAGCACAAGTGCATATGCACGGGATTTTATTATTTTCATTTATTATATTGGCTTTATTTTTTCTATTGTTGGTATAGTCACAACCTTAAGAGCCTTTGTCAAAAGTCAGTATGAGACAAGAATATTTCGGCGACTTTTTAAGCCAAGTTCAATTCTGTAGTACTGGGCATTTAAACTTAGTTGAGCAGAAGGTTTGTAGAAATAAAAATGGACTGAAAAGCACACACGCTAACAACCGCTATTGCTGGCTTTGCTTTTCTAATAGCATCCACCATAATTTTTTTTTTAATTCGAAATCTTGCTAAAACACCAGTTCTTGGTTGGTTATAAAACTGGATCTTTCCTGTCGGGTAGACCCAACTGTTGAGGAAAAGTTGCCGTTCTTGTTGAAACAGCATAAAACATCCCCAATAAACTTAAAAAAATGTTGCCAAAGTGATACCACTTAGTCGATAGCATAAACCGGACTCTCGTGGCAAGGTCGTGCTGCTTCACAGCTGTCTAAAGAACGTGTACACTAGGACGGGTCGATTTAAAAATCGCTCATTGCTCTGTGAAAATCGTATTCTAGGGATCAAAATAAAAAACTTTGCCGAACGACCCATACCTCTAAAACGAATTCTGATGTCCCCCAATTTGGGTCGAATGAAAAATCCCACTTTGACCCATTTAGAGTGCTCTAATCGAGTCGAAATGTATGACCGACCCCCACTAACTTTGGACGGCCGATCCACCCATGTCAGTGGCACACCCCCTGCAACTCCCCTGTGGGGTTCCCCATACAATCATTTCAAAATATCACCATTTTTGGCCTTTACATGAGAAAAGAAACTAAAAAGTTCGACCCAAATTGGGGGGCATCAGAATTCGTTTTAGAGGTATGGTTCCTTCGGCAAAGTTTCTTATTTTGATCCCTAGAATATGATTTTCACAGAGCAATGGGCGATTTTTTTGCCTCCCCACAAATCGGCCCGCCCTAGTGTATACGTATGTGTAAATAAAACAATCGTATTGCGGACAATTTCTAATAGTGTTCAAAGCACGAAAAAAAGTGTGGGCACGAATGTATTCATGATAAAAACAGCAGCGGCTTTGGTTCTTAATTTGAAGAAAAAATATTTCCCATTAGGCGTTTTAACGATAAACAGCTCTGACGTCGTCCAGGACTAGGATTCAGCATTTTTTAATTGATAAAATCCCAAATATATGCACTTTTACGTATTGCTTTGATGTATTATAGTTGAATATCGCCGACTGTCTCGCACAAATGTCAAACTACTGTGCTTTATAAATATTTCAACTGTTGTTTCACATTTTTGCATGCACCATAAACAACTCTAAAGTTATTTGCATTTTTAAGTATTGCATAAAATATTACTTTAAACACTTGCATTGGCCTTGGACAACCCATATTATCGCATCTTATTACTCTTTAGTTGCACACACCGAAAATTTTAAGTTGAGCCTATTTGCTATTTTGGTGCTATTTTTGTTAATCTGACCTAAAAAGTGCATAAATACCTAAAATTAAATTTAATGTTTTAAACCTTTTACTATTTTTACAGACTCCTCACATTCGGAGAGTTACGACGCAATACGTCACCACCCCATGGCAAGTACTTCACACAAAAAGGACGAAAAAGAGGAAATACTCATACCTGAAAAGGCGTCGTCATTCAAATTTCACCCTGAACGCATATGCGATGATCAGTGTTTTTACTGTAGCGGCAAATTTGGGATTTATGATACTCCTTGCCATGTAGGCCAATTAAAATCAGCAGAACGACAGCAAAAGATACTTGCAAGTAAGTAATAGTTTACAATTAAATAGTTTATTTATTTATTTCTTAATTAATTGACATTTTTCACACAGACGAAGAGAAAATAACAGTCGATAGCTGCTTGTGTGATGCTTGTTTCCGACATGTTGATAGGCGTGCGAATGTTCCATCCTACAAAAAACGTGTGTCTGTAACAGGCGGTCTCGTTAATCGCGCTGGTCCATCATCTTCATTAGGTGTTAGGGAGATTGGCGATGCCCCATTGGAAGTCGATGATGCTCCACAGTTTCACAAGTGCTTAGTGCCAAACTGTGCCAATCCAGCTGCACGTTCGCTGCGCCGCAAATGCATACGGAAAAGTGTGAAAAAATTTCTGTTAAAATTCGACATGCCAACCGGTTCAACTTGCGTATGGCTATGTCAAAACCACTATGGCACCGTTATGCAGTGCACAGGATGTGTGCTCTGCAAACGACGGCTAGGCAAAAACCACATGTACCATATAACATCGGTAAGTCTACAATTCATTTTATAAAACGAAAAATCTATGTTAAACTAATACAAAAGCAAAGATCTTTAACTCTCCGTTGGACACGTTTTTTAATATTTTCGACTGGCCGCCCGGTTCTGGCCTTTTTTCATCCTGTCCGAAGATCTTTTTTAAAAGGTTATATCCATAAATCGATAGAAAATTAATTTTAGGAAGTCACCTGGAAGCTCACGTCGTTAGCCATAAAGAAATGTGTTAAATTCATATCCAAAATCGAAAAGTGTGGTCAGACCCGGGGTGACCAACGGAGGGTTAATGGTTGTTCAGCTAAAAGAGTTTGAATTGAATTGACCCTTAAGTATAAAGTTTCTTTGATTAGCTGGTTAGCATTTTGATGTAAGATCTAAACTGTTGCTTTAGATGATGAAAACTTATCAAAGAATATTAAAAACTTGTTGGAATAATCATAATATTTGAAGTATAGAAATATGTCTTAAAAATTACAATGCCCTGTTTTTAGAGTTGTGACTTTAGGTTAGGTTAGGTTGTAGCGGTTGTCCACTATGCGACATCCTCACCCTCATTTGATTCCGCATTGGGAACTTGTCCTGTGACTTAAACGATATAAAACATTTGCCATAAAGTAGTAGATGCCGAAATATATTGTATAAAAATTAAAATTATGCACTATGGCCTATAGACGACGTTATGAGCCAATTGACCCTGCACAAAAGAGGCATCGTTTGGAATTTCACCAAAAATCTCGAGGACCTGGACTTCATCGATGGCACGCACTGTCGAATTGGAGGTCAACATCGCCAAGACGAATGTTCTGAGAGTCAACCACAATAAAGCAAGACATATAAAGGTTGACGGGTGCCCGGTCTGATTTGTTGTTGTTATTTTAGCAGTATCTTCGCCCTGTCAGTGTAGTGTAATCACCGGTCGTCTTCGTCTAGCTCATCTTACTTTAGGCCCAGGAAACTAGCTGTTTCGACGGGTTGGGTCCAGAGGGAGAGAGGTGTTAGATGAGTGGGTTTGATGGGGCATGTGAAAAGGTGGTTAAAGTCGTGCTGGGTGCCTTCACATGCCGGACATATGTTTAGTATGTAGTATGTAGTATTTGTATTTGTCGAAAGCATCGGCTGCATTCACAACAGACGGCGGAGCAAACGAAGATGTCAACTCCAGGCTAAACAAAGCAAGGTGGTCGTTCGGGCGAATGCATACAGTAGGGGCAAGCTCGCAAATCTCCAGGCGCACTAAACTGCGAATATTCAGCTCATGTGTGAAGTCAGTATTGTTATACGTAGTGAAACATGGTTGGTATCCAACACCATCACAGAGACTACAATCTTTCGTCAGCAAATACCTCCGCATCATCTGTAGAATTTTCTGGTCGAACACCGTCAGCAACAACGCGCTGTGGAGATCAACGAATGAGCAACTCATCCTATGGCAAATCGAATGCAGAAAATGGCGACGAATAGGTCACATGCTTAGATAGCATCACGAGCATAGCACTGGACTGGAAGCCGCAAGGGAAAATGTCAAATGAGCACTTCTTTGGTGTTATATGAGTCCACTATAAAGATAAGTTCAAGTCAATGTGTTTGTTCCATTTCCCTGCCTCTGGATTAGAATGGTATGCAGATATGCAGCAAAGGTATTGAGTATATCTATCAACTCTTTAGGGCCAATGAGAATTTTATTTCAT
This sequence comes from Anastrepha ludens, assembly GCF_028408465.1. Taxonomy (NCBI): domain Eukaryota; kingdom Metazoa; phylum Arthropoda; class Insecta; order Diptera; family Tephritidae; genus Anastrepha; species Anastrepha ludens. Next base: position 108,018,558 of record NC_071499.1, read on the forward strand.
TTAAAGACTGACCGTAATTTCTGAAACTACTGAGATGGTTAAAGTTTTTGATGTTTTTCATCTTTTCAAAAGAAAATCTTGTTTATCATAATTTAATAGACTTAGATTTATTGGAGGTTTGCACTTTGACCTCATGGTCTTTTGTGCTCTCTACTCATCACAGTACCTCATCCAGACCCAGTTCTCTTAATAAACTTAAGATAACGCTGGGTTGAACTGAGCGTATGTGCCTTTCTTCTGGCTGCAAATGGCTAAGAGGTCTCAACCTTCTCTATCAGCGCTATATCGCTACATTCAAAGGGAAGGTGCATTGGAGCCTCCTATTTTAATAACATCACATAGAAACAATAGCAAACAAATTAATTTTCAAATAAAATTTTAATAATAATGGGTTCTTGGATGAGTAAAAATTGAGGAAAGGATTTATACTTGTAGATGATATAGAAAAAAACAGAAGTGTTCTGGAAAACAATTTTCTGGCAAGGGTGTTAAGGGGTTACATGGGTTTCGTTGGTTCAAAAAATCGATTTATTTTTTTTTGCTTATTAATTTCTACAACATCTCAGGAATATTTTCCTAAATTTTCAAGTTGATCCAAACAACATATTCGGAGTTACAGCCTTTGGAAGGTGTGGACTCGAAGCCATTTTAATTGTTACTCAAAACTTTAAACGCGTTTTTCTCGGGACCGTGTTTTCAAAGTCGGTTGTCAAATGTTCTCGAAAACTACTCAACCGATCTTGATGAAATTTTACACAGGTGTTCGAAATACAATTTACTCGTGCTTAAACGAAGGATTTTGTTTTTTTTTTTCAATTACAACTATTTAAAAAAAAAAACAAAATGTCAAGCAAATTTGACCGAAATTTTCATTTTTTTTTTTTGAAAAATGTCTGCCAAAATTCCAATTTTTTTCTTTCCTTCGCTCAAGCACGAGTTTATGGTCTTAACTAAAGCACTTATTTTTGTTTTTTCATTTTTGATGAGTCTGCCAGGAGTTATGCTGACAACGCGGACGCACCTTTTTTTCGAGGGGTCACCGGAAGTGACGTCACAAGGGAGGAGTTAAATTTTTTTCTTTTTTGAAAATTTCAGAAATTATTCTTTAAATATGTATCTATAAGACAGAAAAAAGTTTGAATTAAATAAATAATTTTTTACATAGAAAAAAAAATATTGAAAATATTGAAAATATTTTTTTTTTTTACCGAAACCCATGTAACCTCTTAAGGGGGTAGTATGGTTAATTCGGTGTAAAACAAGCATATTTTTCGAAATTTTTTTTGTCGACACAGTTGATTTATTCAAAATTTTAAAATTACTTCATTATAAAGTCATATTTAAAGAATATTGTGTGAAATTTTCATTGATTTTTATGAAGAAATGAGTTGGTGGCAGCGAATCTTCGCGGACGTCTCATAAAAAAGTTTTATTGCGGTGTCCCTCAGAACTCATTACTGGATCAACTAAAATCAAAAAACCAAATTGATTTCATCAGCTAATAAAGTTTCGCAGGTAACAACGTCGAATTTTTTTTTTTTTTTTTTTTTTTTTTTAATTTTTTAAAGCTCTTTGAAGTCAAAACACCGATTTTTCATAAAAAAAAACTTGAAAACTTTGTTGTTTTAAAATATGACAAAATTTAAAAAAAAAAAAAACTCGACGTCATTACCTCGTGAATAAAGTAAAGAAACAAAAAAACCAAATTTGAAAAGAATCGGTGCAGTAGATATGAATCTACAGTGGACACCGACCGTAAAAAAGGCAAGTGTGAGAAAAACGCGTTTAAAGATTTTCGGCAGCGTGAAATCCGGTTGGAGAGGTAGATACTTAATCCTTTGTGTCTTTGTCAATTTTACTCTAATGCACTTCAAACTTTCACACAATAATCTTAAGATGTTATAGAATAATTAAAAAAAAAAAAAATAATAAATGAAAAAAAAAAAAAATACCATACTACCCCCTTAAGTTGACAATTCATTTCTAGACATAATTTTATCACAGAACACAAATGTCACCTGTTTCAAAGGCCATGTGACTATCGGCAGACCGTATTAAAATTCTGTGCAGAACAATAAATCGTTGAATATGAATATAAATCGTCCAATCTGTTCGTGTATGAAAAATAATGCCTCGAATTTTAAATGCATTTTCCATATTCACGCAGTTTAAAATACAGTAATTGAAAAAACTACATTGTTTTTAGTATTTTCTTACCTTTTCATTGCAGTTTCATTGTTTATTTCTAAGCGTTTTAAAAGTTTATTGTAAATATCTTTTATATTTTTAGGACACTGATCGCCTCGAAAAAGCATTGACGAAGATGGGCATCCCGGTGAAGTTGGGCATAGGCACCGCTGTCTGCAAATTATGCCGTTATTTTGCAAATTTACTAATGAAGCCGCCAGAGACCAACAAAGAACAGAAGGATGAATTCGTAAGAAACTATCGCAAACGGTGAGCTTCTTAATATAGCACGAGAATTTTAAAGATGGTGGTATCGATCGTAAATCGTCCCCAACGAAGATTGCTGGAAATGTAAAAGATATTAATGCTATTCGCAATCGCCAGTTAAATCATTAAATGAAAAAAAAACTTAACAAATATGCAAATTGTTAAAAGGGATATTCAAAAATAGCTGTAGTAGGGAGGGTATTCGAATAGCCGCTAGAAATCCCTATGCCGTTGGAGGAAAATGTATATTAATTGGAACGAATTTTCTCTTCAACCTTTCGACTTTTTTTTTTTGTAAAGTCAACTTAACTTCCGGCTTTCACTAAATTAAATTCGAATATTATAACCTCCAAAAAAATTCTATTTTACTTTTGGTATTAAGCGTTGCTTGCATATTACCGATAAAATATTGAAAAATTTTTCTTATTTCAGCCTACTACAATTCCACAATATTCACGATGGAAGTAACGACGCTTCCGAAGCAGATGATGAAGGTCGCAATTGCAACAACTTTATTGATGACGCAGAAAAGCCACACTGTTCTAAGAGCAAAACGCAAAAAAAATTGAACCAAACCGATAGTAGCATAGTACTTGAAGTGACGCCCGTAAAGAATTTACCTTCACCAGCAGACTCCAACGGATCTTCGATTGAATGTTTGGGCGAGACAACACCAATGGAAGTCAGTGCTAGCGAGAATAATGATTCTGAAAAACAGTCCCAATCAAAACCTCACCTAATGATTGCAAGCGATGTTTTGGTGGACTATGATCCACCTACAACACTGTCCACCGATTCAAATTCGTCTAGTGCTCCGATGTCTCCAACAAATAGTGGAGCTCCTGAGAAACAACAAATGTCTAAACTTAAGGCGATCTTGCAAAGTAGCAGTGGCAGTTCCAGTGCCAGTGCGTCGGCCGTGAAATCTTCATCATCCTCAACGGCTGGCACTGCTGCCAATGATATATCGAATGTTCTGCGTGCCAATCCCAACATTTCTATGCGTGAACTCTTTCCAGGCGAGGAGGATCTCGGTTTGAATTTCAAGGTGCCTTTTGGTAGCAGCACCAGCCAGCGTACACCTGAAGGTTGGACCAGAGTACAAACATTTTTACAATACGATGAGGCAACACGTCGCTTATGGGAGGAGTTACAAAAGCCTTATGGCAATCAAAGTTCTTTCTTGCGTCATCTAATACTATTAGAAAAATACTATCGCAATGGTGATTTGGTGCTTTCACCCAACGCCTCATCAAATGCTAATGTTTATACACAAACGGTGCGACAACGTCTCACCTCATATGATCAGGGTCACTGCGGTGGATTAGTCAGTGCCAAACCCAGTCCGCCAACTAGCAAGCGAAGCAGTACCGACATTCCGACAGTAGAAATCAATGAAGATGACGATGAGCCAAAGCGCACTGGTTCGGCCCAAAATAACGTCCAACAAATGGAAGTAGAGGGTGTGGCACGAGAGTCTCCCAATTCAATTCGTGCAAAGCGCTCTCGCAGTGATTCTGTGGACAAGCTCACCAAACAGTTGAGCTCTAATGCTGTAACCATAATAGCGCGTCCAAAACCACACACTCAACCAGCGGGAGATCCTTCTCCCCAGAAGTCACTATTGAAGGAAAAATCTATAGATAACAGTGTAATAGCTTCAACTACGCTCACTGTTTTGAGCGGTAACAACGCTAGCGGAGGCGGCAATAATACTAATAACAGCAATACATCAAGCAATAGCCGCAGCATTTTGAAAACGAATCTGCTCGGTATGAATAAGGCTGTTGAAATCGTACCAATATCAGCTGCCAGTAGCTCTGGTGCTGGTGGCTCCAATGCAGCGAATACTTCCGGTAAAACACAAAGTGAGAGTAAACATCAAAAAATACTGGATCTTGCAAATAAGCTCTTGGACAATCGAATCGAAGCAGCGGCTGCTGCAGCAGCAGAGCAAACGAAAACTGGCACTGGCTCATCATTACTAACATCTCCACCGGAACTAGTAAGCTTACAGCGTCGTTCAGTTAGCGTTGCGAGTGGGAACTCCACTAATACTGTTAGCGCCAATGCAGCGCCCTCAGCTAGCATTGCAACTGTATCATCTCTCACAGCCAGTCTCATAAACAACAAGCGTCCGCAGGGCCCTGCCAAGGGAGTAGGTGGCACCGGCGAAAATAATACAGCACCGCATCGCGTGCCTCCACCAAATGTGGTCATATTACCGGACACCCTCACAGTGCGAGAGCGACAGCAACGCAGTTGGCGTCCAACTTTGATGCCTGTTGAGGAGAATTTGCATTTAATTGACAAGGGAGGACCGCTTTATCAAACTGCAGACGGGCGCCGGTTGCCAGCGCTGGTGCAAGTGCTGTCGGGTGGTAAGCCATTCCTCATCTCTATTTTCGATTACAATCGGATGTGTATCTTGAGACGTGAAAAGTTGTTGCGCGATCAGATGTTAAAGACTGGCAAGAATCCACACGACCCCAAGCAGCAGCACGCGCAGCAGCAACAACAACAACAACATCAGCAGCAGAATGCAGGGAAAGTAGTGTCAGCGCCAAACCCGCAAGTGGCGAACTTCAACAAGCACGTCGGCAAACAACAGCATCAACATCAGCAGCAGCAGCAACAACAACAACAACAACAGCATCAAGCAGCTCAACAACAACTGATGCATTTGCAAATGTTGCAAATGCAAAAACAAGCTGCCTTAAAACCACCCGGTCGCTATCCATCCATCGCACCTAAAACCACAGCAACCATTAGCCACAATGGCGGTGGGGGTGGAGGCGTTAACGGACCTGCCACTTCTCATGCGCCAGCTACGAACGTTAATGTGCCAATTTCGAGCAGTAGCGTTTTTTCCTCACCGATGATGCCATTGCTCACCAATGCATTCTCAAATCCGAATTCAAACCCTCTTGCCGCCGCGGCTGCAGCAGCAGCGGCTACAGCCAAACTTAATACCAATGCTTGGATCTGGAATTTCCCTGAACCGAATCATATGATTAACGGCAACATGGTAGCTGGCCAGGGTGCACCCAAACTGCCACAGCTGCTGCACAAAGGTCCGCCAGTCGGCATCGGTGGTAATATTTCTGCAACGATCACATCGAAGCAACAACAACAACAGCAGCAACACCAGCAAATGCTTATCGATAACACGTTGATGTCGAAAATTCCAAAGACTCTAACTGTCATACCGCAACACAAGCTAATGGGCACCAGCGGCAACACGGCGTCTAATATAAGCCACAAGGAGTGATGACGACTTAATTGTTACGCGAGTGTGAAGGGTAGAAGAGAACGCAGACAGAGTAGACTGTACGGAGCATGGCTGAGTAGTTGAGCAGTTAGTGATTAGATGAGGACGACGAGGAGATAAACATGTAAGATTGCCTTTCGCCAAGAGCTTACACATACATAAATACAGGTAAACTTCCAGCTTTCGCTTCAGTGCAGATCACATAGCGATCGTATGGACTTAAGCGAAAGCATAAGTATGTAAAGAAACCTTTTTAGATAGTTAAGTTGTTGCCAGTACCCTAAGCATTCAACAGAGTAAATAAGTGGACTAAAAACTAAGTATTGTTATTTGGCTGGTGCTTTTACAAACCTAAACCGAGTTCAGCATTTAACGCCATATCAGTTAAAAGGAAATGAGGTTAGTGTATGCCAGGCAGATGATTTAATTATTTGCTGATGGAAAGATTTAAAGAAAAACAAAATTTCGACGGAATGATTTAAAGAAGAACAAGATTTCGACGGAATGATTTAAAGAAAAACAAAATTTCGACGGAAGGATTTAAAGAAAAACAAAATTTCGACATTTTTGCACGACAGTCTCAAATAAAATGTAATCTTGGCCTAAGCGACAGTTGATGATTTTTTTGCTATAACACCATTTACACTGTTATTTGCGATGATTGTAGCATTTCACAAAACTTGCTTCACAGTTCCATACTATTTTTGTGTCTTTGACTTTTATAACAATTAACAGTTCCATTTAAAGTAGATTTAAATATATGCTGCTATGTGAGTGCAATTGCATATTTTTCATGCATAAAAACACACAAACACAAAATAGATTAAATGGTTTCAAGAAACACACTATGCAACATACACATGCAACTCCTTTGGATGATATGAAATTAAACATTGCAGACAATCATAGAATTCAAGCGGTTATGTGCTGAATTGCAAAATTTTGAAAAAAATGCTGCCAAAAAACGGTCAATTGATTTTCAGTTTCAGAACACAGAACGACGTGAAAAATCAGTTCATCATGAGAAACAAAATTAGATTAGGAAGGAAACAGCAAATTATTATAAAACATATAAATGAATGCTAGCTGGTATGGCTTGCTGTTGTGTGGTTGAGCTCGGCGAAAGTGATGTGATTGCACAGAATGTAAATAAATATGTTAAAGCGTTTGTTAAAACTACTACAACAAATTATATATAGATCTGATAAACAATTGTTAAATATGTAGAGCTCAAACAACTGCACATTTTTACGTAAAGGCGGTAACAGACCCGACTCTGTGCTTAGTCAATGTGTAAACGGGCATATTATCACACTTTATCACTATGTGAATTATTCTTTCATATTAACAGATATTTTGCCGCAATGTTTTAAAAAGTATGCTGGCGGTTATTTATCAGGGAGAATTTTATGCATAATAATTATTACATGTTTCACCATCCCAACTCTGCAATCTCAGCGCAGAAAATGTAAAGTAAGTAAAAAACAAAAATGATTTACTTGCATACAAACGCCCACACATTACATTGCAAAACGTATATAAAACAAGAAAACACATCTACATAAAAAATATCAAAAAAAAAAAATTGTAGTTATAGATCTATATTTATTAATAAATAAACTAAAAATGAAAAATAGGATTAAAACGTATTTTAGTATAGCAGCGGATGAAAAAATACCGCATCCTTTTTAGGCAATAATAACAATAACAAAGTAATATAGCAGTATGTAAAAGCAAAGCGTACAGCGCATGAAATGAAATCTAACCTCAAAATTGCCCTTACAAAATTAAAACCTTAGATTAGTAAATAAAAAACATCAAAACAAATCAACAAAACTTTTATGAAAATTTAAGGAAAACAGTGCCTAAAATAAAATACAGACAAAATGAAACCGAAACAACAAGCGAAATTCTGCAGGAATTAAAGTTTAAATTTATTGTATGATACAATATATGTATTTATATTTATGTTCATAAACATTTAAAATGGTTTAAAGCAAGACTCTTCTAAGCACAACAAAAACGTTGGCTGGAGTGTTACTCGTACCAATGTGAAACTGAACTTCACGTTGAATTAATATTTTCATTTATTCAAATTGATTATATAAAAAAAAAACATACATTGTTGTTAATTATATACACATATACATATACATATATATATTCATAATCATTCAGACAAAAACACTCATAAATATATTTACATAAAAAATCGGGCATTTACTATTGTACAATGCGAGCAAATGTATAGAAAGTGAGTAAAATGAATGGAGAATTGCATTAATCATTACTTATATGCTTATACTTTAATTATACGACTGGATTACTTGTTAATTTAGCTTAAGCTAAACTACCACATAATTAGGTATGTATATCTTAGCGATAAGTTCCATACTAAATTATTTAATTTGACTTTGTTTAGTTTAATCATGCATTAATCAAATGATTACTTACATTTCAAATATTATAAAATATAGCACTAGCTGAAAAGTCTTTAGTTTACTTCAAGCATTAAAATGTCAAAAAGAACTTAGTATTGGAATAAATACAAAGTTTAAGATTCCTATTGCATTGATTTTCTGCTGCATACAATTACTCTATGTAATTACGGACATAAATATGGTATATACTATACACGCATACAAACATATATGAATGCTTAAGCTGCGTAATGTAATCACTTACAAATATCGCGCACTCTATTATCAAATTTGTTTATGCCTGTAGTATAATTATAATTTTAAAGAAATATCATTTCCATGCTTTTACTTAAGTTTCAAAGGCAATTACATAATCTGGAAATGTAATAAAAAGATACATATATAAAATACATGAACTCTTATTTCTCCCATATACATATTGTGTTTTATTATTTTTAGCGACAAGTAGTTTTTAGTGAACTTAAAACCTGTTTGGAAGCAGGTTTTTGAAGAAGGAAACTTTTATCGGGTCATCTGGGATTTTGCGGCTTCCTAACAGGGCGGCCGCCGTAGCCGAATGTTTTGGTGCGTGGCCACCATTCGGGAGTGCGTACGTTCGATTCTTCATGCATGAACATCAAATAATAGAAAAAGTTTTTTCTAAGAGCGGTCGGCCCTCGGCAGGCAATGGCAAACCTCCGAGTGTATTTCTGCCATGAAAAAGCGCCTCATAAAAACCAGGTCTGTCCATTTGTGGAACAACATAAAGACGCACACCACAAATGCTGTGGTATATTTTAATTGGTTGCGATCGGCAGAGTGAAAAGTTTTTGTCTACAGTAAATTAGATTCTATTATTTATTTTTTTTTTAATAATGGGTAAACAAACTTCGACTGATATTAGAGAACTGGTACTAAAGCTTCGCAATGAAGGTAAAACCTTTCGTGAAATTGGCTCTATTATCAACAGAAGCCATAATACTGTGAAAAAAATAGTTGACAAATACAAAAAGTTCGGCAAAGTAGAAAATCGCCCAGGTGCAGGCCGTCCAAAAATTTTAAATGAGACTATAGTGCGTGATGTGAAGAAAAATCTCTTTAAAAGTGCGGTCAAAATATATTATCACAAGAAGTTTCAACTGCATCAGATACTAGCGTAAGTGTCAGTACAATACGTCGAGCGTTGCACGCATATGGGTTACATGGTCGTCTCCCACGAAAAAAGCCGCTAATATCGACAGTTATTAAAAAAAAACGTCTTGATTATGCAAAAAATACGAAAATCGGGATGTTTCTTGTCCTGATTAGCGATGAAAGTAAGTTCGAGGTATTTGGGCAGAAAAAACCGGTTAAAGTCTGGAGAACCAAAAATAAAGAGTATGCCGACCAAAATTTGATAACCACAGTTAAGCACGGTGGGGGTTCGGTGATGGTGTGGGGATGTATGGCGGCAAGCGGAGTTGGCAATTTGGTTTTTATTGAAAGTACCATGAATAAAACAGATTATCTGAATATTTTACAAAATAATTTACTAACCAGTGTGGAGAAATTAGACTCGCAAGGATCTTGGATCTTTCAACAAGATAATGATCCCAAGCACACAGCAAAAATAGTAAAAGGATGGCTGCTTTATTGTACTCCTAAGACATTGGGTCATCCTCCACAGTAACCGGACATAAACCCTATTGAACATCTGTGGGAGCATTTAGACCACCAAATCCGGAAAAGGACAATCACCAATATGAATATGCTGAAACTCGCTATAAAGGAAGAGTGGGATAAAATTTCATTTGACGTGACAAAAAAACTAGTTGAGTCGATGCCCCGAAGACTGTCTTCCGCTATCAAAGCAAAAGGGAAATCAACAAAATACTAAATCGATATCATTTTTGTAAAATATATCACTGTACACTTTATTTTGACGCGTAAAATATGCCCTAAATTTTGTTTTTGTCTTACAACTTTTGTTGTTGTAATTTATTTTTTGTTGTTTTTTAGTAATTAGTAGAGAATCAAATACTAATTCAAAAAACATGAAATTAAAATATATTGTTTTGTTATAAAAGACTGAAATAAAATCCACCTTGTAACAAAATGCTTTGTACGCTTTATTTTGACGCTCACAATAGATGGAAGAGCTCGGCCAAACACCTAACAGAATTGTACGCGCCAATTATTATTATTATTTGTTTAACAGTACACAGCAGCCACAGCACTTAGGGCCAGTTTTTTGCGAATTTAACTCGGCTTTCCAGCTAAACTAAATGTAATCGCTCAGTGTTGCAGGGTTAAGTTTAAGACCTCTTTTCGCCAAGCGTTAGCAAGTGGCGAATAGATGAAGCAACTGGTATAAATGAACATAGGGTATGTTCAACAATGCATTATAATGAGCAACATACCATTTCAGAGTGAGCAGTGCGTTCAAAAATGCAAATATGGCAGTACTGCAAATGCAACGCGTTCTTAAACGTCATTTTTGTATCAAAAGTCGTGCATTATTTGCAGCAAAAATTTTCACACTGCCAATAAATACGCTAGTACAATGTCTGATGAAAAGTGGGTATTTAATTATTTATTTTAGCTTTTAATACAAAAATTGATGAAAAATACGATATTTAAACTTTATTTTATTATACTTTTCTTGGTTTTAGTGATTACTTTAGTACATCGGAGATAAAATTACTGTTCAGAGTCCGACTGAGCATGGAGAACGAGTTCACGTCGGGAAGGAGGAAAAAGAGCGTGCTCTGGGCAAAGGTCGTAGATGAAGTAAAAAAAGTTAATAAAGATTAAAAAATAGATAGAAACATCGCCCAGCGAAAATTTTCTAATTTACTCATCACATCGAAAATGAGAATAAAAGATATCCTCGGGAAACGATTTTATTGTTAAAAAAAAAGACTTATTTTTGGGTATTTTCCGTTTTGATATTAAACTTTTGACAACATATGTCCTGCTTTTAAGCTTTACACGGTTTTTTTTTTCTTAAATTTAATAAAAGACTATGGGTTTTTTCCTCACATACATCGTCCATGACCAAACTTAGTAACAATTCCATTTTACTGCACAGCGCGTTCATAATGCAACAAATCTATTTCCAATTTTTCAACAAATCTATCAGTTGCATGAATTGTCACATTGACAAGGCTGCCAGCGCTGCAAGTACAGCGCATTATAATGCGTTTCTGAACATAGCCATATCTTGGCAGCGCTGGAATAGAGCTCTGCCTAAAATTACATTTGTTTGTAAGGCAGCGAGTACTTATGTATATGGGTTCCGGGACACTCCGGTGTTCAAGGAAACGGAATTGCCGACGAATTGGCCAACCGTGGATCAGCGGTGCCCCCACAGGGGCCAGAGCCAATAATCGGAATCAGTTCCGCAGGAATCAAGAATTGGATCAGCGATTATGTAAGCAATCTACATAAAGAGCGATGGTCTGGTCTGGAAGGCTGCAGAACTGCAAAGTGTTTTGTGACAAGTCCGAACAGAAAACTGTCAAACTTTCTACTACTCGTAAAACTTAGAAGGAAAGATATTCGGTTGATGGTCGGCATCATTACAGGACACAACCCATGGGATCAGCATATGGCCACCATTGGAATCATCGAAAACCCGGTATGCCTGTCATGCTTGGAGGAAGCGGATAGCACCGAGCACTTTCTCTGTGAGTGTCCTGCCTTTGCTAGAGCGCGACTACGAGTACTCATGAGAATGAGTAATATTCGTTCTCTAAAACTGGAGGATATTTACAGATTTGCCAAAGAATCTGGAAAATTCTCACAGGACTAACCATCTCTATCTCTGTCTCTATTCTTTCCTATCTCTTTCTCTTATGCTTTTCTCCTTCCCTCCCTAGTAACTCACAAAAGGTTCAAATATTAAAAATTAGTGGCGTGAATAGATCGAAAATTAAATGTTGTGTATTTTATAAGGAAACAGCAAAACCACAAATTTACATCCATACATATGGATGTGTGCGTGTGTGTTGAGTATTTTAAATGTTACTCATACGCTCCGTTTAACTGCAATGGTGTAATTACATACATATGTATGAATGTATGTGTGTAGGTACGCATTTAAGTAAGCACTTGTAAATTTGCAAATTGAGTTTTCTTATTATTATGTTAATAAATTTAATTGGGGTTTTAATTGTATGAATTAACGCTAGAAAAACGTGCAAGTAAACAGTTTTAATAGCAATGAATTAGAGACTAATCATTTTTTAGCCCTACGACTAGCGTTGTGGTCTGGCAAAGCATTTTGAGAAATTTCATAAAAAATGTGTGTATTCCTGTACATTTTCGCCAAACTGTTTCTTGACTTACAAGTTCCACGAGGGGTTGTCGTTAGAGTAAAATATGAGAGAGTTAACTTCGTCTTAAGATTAAAAAAAGCATATTCCAGCTTGTGATTCCCTTATATGTACACATATGGTCATTAAAATAGATACGCTGCCTTTATCTATCGATTTCCTTGTGCCGCTCGGAAAAATTTAAGCTACAGCGCACGCTCGATAACGTGAACTAATTCAAACCAAGGCAGTTCACGTTAAGAAAAGTGTTCACGTTTTGGAATGCGCCAAAAGACTAAGGCCCTTATTATGAGCAACATTCGATCTTCGACTGTAGTCGAAAGTGCTGATCGAACGAATTTTCATTTGGTATTATGGTGCTCATTCGCTGAAGAATACGACTATTGTGAATTTCGATCGCTCAACGCATTTACAATAGATAATTTTTTCTCAGCTGATACAGCAAGTCAAAATAAAAGAAAAAGCGGTTGTATTAAAAGTCTTTGTGAACAACATTTTTAAAAGTTAAAAAAAGTATTTTTTGTGAAAATGAGTACAAGGGAGTTGTGGTTCGAGGATTCATCTCAATGCGAATATTGTAAATTTTAGGTTTGTGATCATACAATGAAAATAACTTATATAAATGCGAAAAATCCAGGAGCTACTCATGATTCTATGGCTTTCAACATGTCGCCATTGAAAGCGCCTTTAGAGGAGCAACATCTCAATGACCATCGCAATACTTGGCTCCTCGGTATGTAATAAACACCTATTGAAATTCCGTTTTTAATAATTTTTGTCTGTCTCAGGTGATGCTCGATACGCTCTAAAACCATATTTAATGACAGCATTCAGAAACTCTGAGGGAGGGTATTGAAAACCCGATTTAGATGTTTGTTGCAGGCAAAAGCTCTCCACTATTCTCCAAAAAAAGGAACACAAATTATTAATGTGTGTGCAGCTTTGTACAACAGTTGTCTGCTGTACAATGTTCAACTTCCGGATGAAGAGTTATCCGATGAAACCCTCAAAGATGATGCTGGAGATATTGAAGTGGAGTCAAATAACGGAGAAGCAGAAAACATAAAAAGAGAATTTCTTAGAATATTATGGAAAAAACTAAAAAGTCTTAAATAAAAACCTTTACGCCATAGTTTCCTTTTTATAAATTGTTTGTTATAAATTTTCTTTATTCAAATATTCGTCAATCGTCAGCCCATACCTGCTAAGGGAAAATAAAAATGTATTTCTACAAACATCACAAAAAAATCCATTATTAACCTTAATCCATTTTGCTGCCGTTCTAACTATTGGTCCCAATCAATTCAGCTCCATTGTAAACTCCTCTCATTTTTTTGCTGCTGAACTTTTGTGCAAATCCCTTTTGCGAATTGTGGATTCTTTTCCATTGATGCAACCAGCCTTTTTAATTGCTATTTGGCACTCACGACTTTCGACCTGCATAAAATTAACAAAATTAGTATATGTTTATTATTTGGTTACTATAAAACAATAAATAATCGCAAACGACTTTACTTTACTTACATATTAACAAATTTTCCGACAATACGCTACACAATCGAAAGCAAAATTGCATTCGACTCTAAACTCGGTATACAACGAAAATTTCGACAGGCATGCACCGCTCATAGAACTAAATTCACATTCGATTTTCGATCTTCGACAACCATCGAATATCGAAGATCGAATCCAACTCATAATAGGGGCCTAAGTAAATATATTTTTTCACATTTAAATTCACATTCTATTCTTTTTTTTTCGTTACATATTAATTGAAAATTAAGTCATACGATGTATCTTCTGTTTTTCAAAAAATTGAATCACAGCTTTCGCCCTTAACCGTCTTAGCACACTCATATCATTTTGATCGACGTCTTCATGACGCGTCTCATTAACGCCTTGTTGAAAATTTCAACTGCTTCAGTCGGCTTAATTTTCTCCAGTTACTCTGATACGCTGTCATTATCGGATTCGTCCTCTTGTTGATGATCGTCATCTGCATTGCCCTGCTCGATATCTTCTTTCCATTCATGAATGGCTGGTAACGTGAATGCAATCTGAAATTTTTAATAAAAAAAAAGTGTTTTCAATAACCCACATACATATCTTTGAGCATACCTGCGAACACGAACGAACCTCAGGATTTAAACTACTAAGGAGATCGACGGTGTTGCTCATCAAGGTGGGAAGTTCAGCTTTCCATTTTTCTTTTAAAACCGCCAACGGAACATTATCATCGGGATCATCATTGTTTACCGCAAAATTTAAAATACTGTTCCAGCACTAAGCTAATGTTGCTTCACCAACACAAAACCAAGCCGCGTCCAAAAGATTTATAGTTGTTTTTAAGTTCATTTTTTTCAACGACTCGATCAAATTAGACTTTTTCGCTGCTATTGAAGCTAGAAGGCTGTTTCTGTAATGCAACTTAGAGATTTTTATTTCATTCTGATCCATCGGTTGAATGGAGGGAGTAAAGTTTGGTGGCATAAACATTGCCGAAATTTGCCCATTCTCCGTTGTCAGTTCAGCTTCATTTGGGTGAGAAGGAGCGTTGTCGATTAGGAGGAGAGCTTTAATTGGTAAGGCTTTCTCCTTTGAAAACGATGTAACCTTAACAAACAACCAGTTAACCTTAAAAATCGGACAAAACTTAAAAGGAATATTCATCTGTGGAACAAATGATCGCCGTAGCCGAATGGGTTGGTGCGTGATTACCATTCGGAATTCACAGAGAGGTCGTTGGTTCAAATCTCGGTGAAAGCAAAATAATTAAAAACATTTTTCTAATAGCGGTCGCCCCTCGGCAGACAATGGCAAACCTCCGAGTGTATTTCTGCCACGAAAAAGCTCCTCATAAAAATATCTGTCGTTCGGAGTCGGCTTGAAACTGTAGGTCCATCCATTTGTGGAACAACATCAAGACGCACACCACAAATAGGAGGAGGAGCTCGGCCAAACACCTAACAGAAGTGTACGCGTCAATTATTTTTTTTTTTTTTAACAAATGACTCACGAAACCATTGCTTGAAAATAGCCGACGTCATCCAATCGAATTTCGAGCTCTTATAATTAGTTGGTGGGACACTGAAAGTTTTTAAAGCAACGTGGATTCTTCGCCTTTCCAATTACCAAAAGCTTAAGCTTGTGGGATCTAATGGCGTTTGAACAGCATAAAAACGTGATTCGCTGCTTCTCGGACTTTACCCCTGTGGCTCTTGCCGCGTACGTTTTCTCTGACAAAAGCCTCCACAATAACCCCGACTCATCAGCATTATATAACTGATCGTTGCACAACTCCAATTCGGCCATTTTAGCTTTAAGTTTTGCCAAACACACGGGTTTTTTGAAACTCATTTTCCCCAGAAAATATAAGATGAGACACTCTTTGCAAAACCAAAACCGCGACTGAAATATTTTACTCCTTACACGCAATTACGAATAAAATGCCTATTTTATACTTAGGGGATTCCCCAATTTCAGAATTATTTGAGATCAATGTAAACTACATTCAAATAATTGTAACGTTTATTGTTCATGTTATAGAGCTTTTCGGGTTTGTTCACGTTTTAGAGAAGTCAATGCACAAAAATGTCTGTTCACGTTTTGGGGTGTTCACGCTTTAGAGCGTTCACGTTATCGAGCGTGCGCTGTATTTCGCTTTTTTTACAAATGGCATCACTGCTACGTTGTGAATTCCAAACACGCGTTATATTAAAATGCGTTATTATTTGCACAGATTCGGTTATTTTCAAAAAGTATAATTTTGTGTGGCCACTCAAATAAGTACTTTGCGGATAACTCTTGCATTTTAACGAATTAAGTGAAAAATATATATTAGAATGCAATGAAAGTAGCGAATTAAATAATTCCTTTCATAAATAATAATTAATAAGAATTTCTTTCAAAGATGGATCGTGTGCAGCATTGTACAGTTGAGCAGCGGAGACTTGTTGTCAACTTCGGAAACCCTCTTTCCTTCAGCACAAAAAATCCACAGAACAAGTTGTTTTCCCCGATGTCAAGGCTATTGATTACCATGGAATAAGGCCAGATGGATATAGAGGGATAAACCTCAGAAGGACAAACAGAACGAATTCGGCCTCAGCAATCCCAAAGACGTACATTTTTTTCAGATGAATTTTCTGTATTTACAATCGCAAAAACATTTGTAAATTTTTCCGTTGAATATTCTGTGTTTTTCCCCTTGAACTGGCCTTCAATTTGGTCTCGCAAGGAGAAACTGACAACGAATTCGGACTCAGCAACCCAAAAACATTTTTAAATTTTTGTTTTTTAATTTTTCCGATGAATATTCTGTGATTTTTACCTTGAAATGGCCTTAAATTTGACCCCGCAAGGGCAAATGGATAATAAATTCGGAATTTCAGTAGCCCCAAAAACGTATACAGTAGGTTCTGTTTTTATGCGGTAGATACGTTCCGCAAGAAACAGCATAAAAAAAGCTACTAGTTCTATAGTAAAACTATAGATACGTTTCAAATGCTAAAACCGCATAAATCTGTAATAATGTAATAAAATCGCATAAAAAAGGGTACTAGTCCCATATTATAACTATAGATACGTTCCATAGACCGCATGAATCTGAAATACAGTGCACTCGTGATAACTCGAACTAATTAAAACAGGCGCTGTTCGATTTATCGAATTTGTTCGACTTATCAATTGAGTGTGCTATGTTAAAAAAACAGTCATCGATAACGATTTTTTTCAATTAAATTTATTTATTTATTTACATATGGATATGAACATGAATATGTTTAAAATAATTAATTCGTTTCAATATTTTTCATCAAATATTTGGCAGTCTTTGTGTCAGTTACACAAAAAAGTCAGCTTTAACAGAAAAGTTAGGCCGAAAAGAAAGTTGTAATGTGTGTTTGTCTTTTCTTGCCTGCAGCAATGTTGAATATGGCTTTTTCACGCAGCAATTGAAGAGGGTTAACCTTTGCGGGGCTTACTTGTTCAGTTGTGGCTCACTGAATTACCTTATTGATAGAGCTAACTGCCTCCTCAGATGATATCCGCTCACATGTCTCAGTTGTAACAACACAACTCAGACTCAGAACCACTAGTTTCAATTATTACTTCTGTGTCGGTAAATTCGGCACCATCATTCCATTTGTTAACATCATGAAGCGTAAATTCGACCTGTAAATTATGTTTTTCATAAAGAAGTCAAAGTTTTAAAACATATATTCCAGTCAGAATACCTGTGGGGCTGAATTGTTAAGCTTATTAAGAAGAGAGTCTGTTACTATCTGGTTTTCTTCCAACAATTTTTTTTTTAAAATGCTCAATGGAATATTATCTTCATCAGAGTCGCCTAAGTTGGCAAAACTCAAAATGTTTTTCCAACATTTGGATACAGTTTCCTTTTCTAACCGACTCCAAGCTGCATCTAAGAAAGTTACTGAGTCTCTTAAATTAATTTTTTTCATAGATTCGGTTATATCGCAATTATTGTTGAAAATGGAAGCCAGTAGAAAATTTCTGTAGTATAGTTTCGTTATACGAATTACTTTTTGGTCCATTGGCTGGATCAATGGTGTCACATTCGGCGGCATAAACATAGTTAACATTAAACCATCCTCGGACTTTAATTCGATTTCCTTGGGATGTGATGGGGCAATATCAATTAGAAGAAGAGCCTTCTCAGGTAGTCCCCCATCTTTCAAATATTTTCTTACCTAAATATTAAAGTCATTTAACTTGGTTAAAAAAATTGTTTTAATGAATCTGGATTTTACCTGCGGCACGAACGAATTATGAAACCAGTCTTTGAAAATCGCCGAAGTCATCCAGGCTGATTTGGAATTTTTGTACTCCACCGGGCAGTTAAAATTTTTGAAAACACGAGGATTTCTTGCTTTGCCAATAACGAGAAGTTTAGGCTTATGATTGCCGGTAGCGTTAGTGCATGCCATAAATGTAAAACGCTGCTTTTCAGACTTTCTTCTCGGTGCTTGTTTTTCCGACAACGAAACATAAGTTTTCTCAGGAAGAAGTTTCCAGTACAATCCGGACTCGTCGGCGTTATATATTTGGTCGGCACATATCTCCATTTCCTTTATTTTTCCTTGTAAAGCCATTTTGAAAGGGTCTACCAGCTCTGGCTATGATGACAGTTTTTCTCCAGAAGTTTTTAACAAACGTACTCAATAACGTTTCTTAAAGTTTTGAAGCCACCCGTCGTCACTGGCAAAAAATGTAGAATTTTCCCCATTTCCCTTTCGCTTTTTCTTTCAAGATGAGTCCACTTATTTGGTAATTCTTTTTTCTTTGGGACAGAAACCATTTGTATAAAGCGGCTTCCATTTTAGGAAACTCAGAAGCTTTTAAAGTTCTCCTCTTCCCAGGACCCAAAAACGTGTTGTTTACTGCTTTTAAAATTGCCTTATCTTTCTTTTTTATAAGGCTTATGGTGGACTTGGCTACCCCATATTCCTTCGCTAGAGAAGTAACACTACGTCCACGTTTAATTTTGTTAAGGGCTTCAGCCCTCTCTTTTAATGTTAAACACTTCAACCTTTTACGATCCATTACTCACGTGCACTGATACACTACAAATGACAAATTTAAAGCAATTTGGTCAATGCAAGATGTTGTTCCCAGAAAACTAACGGGATATTAACGCCGAAATATTCATATGGACAATACACTAGTATACATATAATTTATATACATATACTAATATATATTACATATGTATGTACATATGTACAAAATGTACATGTTTGAAAAGAATGTGTGTACAAATAAATTTGTTTTTTTGTTCGAGTTATAGCGCTTTTTAATATTGTTCGAGTTACAAAGTAGTCAATAGGGAAAAAAATGTGTTCGAGTTAGCACGTCGTTCGACTTAGCGGCTATTCGAGTTACCGCGAGTGCACTGTAATTAAATAAAATCGCATAAACAAAACATTGTATTTTTGAAAATTATATCTTTATTTAAGAAACGTCAGAATCGAAAAATAAATTTAAGTCAGAAATAGAATCAGACAATACCCACATGTTGCGCGTTCGTTTAGGATTTGGTGTAAAATCACTTTCGTCACTTGAGGAAATGTACACGTCTGATCTAGATGGTTATGCAGGCGGTTCCATACTTGTAGGGTTAGCATTTCTGATGTAATCTGTGATGAGTTTTTGCTTAGCTGGCTTAGAATCTTGTTTATATGTACAATTCCCGATAAGTCGACATGCATTTTTTAATTTAAAAAAAAACCGCACTATTTCAAAACCGCATAAAAACAGAACCTACTGTATATCAATTTTTTTTTTTAATTTTCCACTGAATATTCTCGGTTTGTCCTTGAAAAAAATTAGTTTCTAAGTTTTTAGGTAATTAGGGGCTGATTTCACCTCTTAAGAGGAGTTAAAAATTTTCGTACTTGCTGGGATGTATTAGCACTGACTACAATTTGAATACACACAATTTTTTATTTTTAAAGTTTCGCGGAATTCTCCATACAAATACTCCTATTCAAGAGTGTGTGTTTGATATAATAAGAAAAAATTGAAATTCGTTCCCAGACAATCTCTTCCAAAATCATTACGAACGTTTTAAGAAAAAAATTATTAAAATCGGTCAAAATTGCCTTCGTTATGATTTATGAACAAAATATGTCGAAAAATCGGCATTGTGCGACGGTGGCAAAAAGAAAACGACTTGCATTACAGATAATTTAGTTATTATTCTTACCAGGTGGAATTTCTTTAAGTCATCAGAGGCCACTGCAGCTGAAATCCACAACGTGTTATCAGCGAGAACTCTACGGCGTCGATTGTACAACATGAACCTACCAGCCAGAATTGATCGTAAAATTCCTCTGTCGAAACAAGCAAATTTATGGAAGAGGAAAATTGTTGCTCAAAGCGCAAGTCTTAGTGTGGGCTAGAGGATATGGAAAAATGGTATAAGATACTTTGGAGCGATGAAACAAAAATAAATTTATTTGGAAATGATGCTGGGAGAAATATGAGGACAAGAGTGCTCACCGCGGCTCAAGAAAAAACAGTCAAGCACAACATAATGATTTGGTGATGTTTCTCTTGGTATGGATCAGGAGCTGTTCACCTCATAACCAATAAAATATTCAAACAAATGTCGAGAAAGAGCAGACTGATTTTATTACGGATGAAAACGAACATGAAAAAGAAACTGGTTGTGTACTCAACAGAACCAAAAAACTAATAGGAAAAGAATCTTCTCAGAATTTAATACCACTGATCCAAAAGAGCAGAACAAAAAAACATAATTAAAACCTCCCATAATAATACTCTTTGGCGCGGAGCTACTTCAAGAAGTATTGCAACCAGTTGCTGAAGAAAATATGCCACTTCGGTTGCTTTTTGTATCCAAGATAATGACCCAAAACACTCTTCGATGCTAAAACTTGAATGTTTTTTTTACAAAATAATGTTAAAGCAATCCATAGCCACGCGATCAAACCCCCATTGAAAAAGTTTGGAGAGATTTAACCTGTTAAGCGATTCGTTTTTCTTAGACAGCTCGATTTACTGTGCTGAATTAATTTCAAGCGAAGACTGTGGATGCAAAACCGATTTTCAGCCAAATATTGGATTCACCGTACGCGTAGGCTGAACGATTATGACAACGATTATCAGGAAATTCAGTGTTCATGCTTACTTTATAATGTCAAAATAACAGGGAAGTTTTAGTTTCTTGCTTAACTTTAAATTTCATAGCAAATGCAATTTCCTTTTTCGGCATGACACACATATACGACATTAACTAAAAAATTAACTTTTGAAATTGACGCATATATACGACATAATCACTTAACAGGTTAAAGAAGCGAATTGGGAAGGAAACACTAAAAAATAAGAAGGATTTATGGATTCCACTCCCGCAGAAACCTGCCGTAGGAGTATCAAATATATGCCAAAGCGAATACAAAAAGTCATTAGCAACCAATAACCACAATCAACACTGATTAAACTTCGCTAATAAGTAAACTGCAGTTTTAATAAAACCACTAAGTTCTTTTTGTACGGTATCTACAGAGTGGGCCATATAGCGTTTGCTTTTTGAACCACCTATTTTTTTGAGAATGGTAACACAAATGGCACGTCAAATGTGTTCATAATTTACTTAAAGGTTTGACATTTACGAAATGGGACGCTATACGCTTGAACAAAATTGGGAAATATTGAAAACCTATTTCCAAAGTGGTGAGTCTTCTTCTTCTGATTTTCATATCGGTAGCTACGTCAATAAGCAAAATTGTCGGATTTAGGGCTCAGAAAATCCACACGTTACTGTAGAGAAGCAAATGCATCCACAACGAGTCACTGTTTGGTGCGGTTTTTGGTCTGGCGGCATCATCGGACCATTTTTTTTCGAAAATGAGCGAGGAGCCGCGGTTACAGTAAATGGCGAGCGTTACCGTGACATGCTCAACGAGTTTTTGTTTCCAAAAATTGAAGAGGATGACATGACCGACATTTGGTTTCAACAGGACGGTGCAACTTGTCACACTGCCAAAGTTACTCTCGAACTTTTGGCTACCGTTTTTGAAAACCGAATAATCAGCCGAAGTTCCGATATCAATTGGCCGCCTCGGAGCTGTAACTTAAGCCCGTTGGACTATTTTTTGTGGAGAGCCGTTAAGGACAAATGCTATGTGAACCATCCAGAGACGATTGATGCTTTAAAACACGAAATCGAAGTTGCCATTCATGAAATTGGAGCCCAAACAATCGAAAATGTGCTTAAAAATTGGGTTGATCGAATGGCCTACTGTAAAGCCAGTCGTGGCAATCATTTTAACGATATTATTTTTCATTCATAAGGGCAATGTTCAATCTTCAAAATAAAAAAAAAAGTTGTACATGGCCCACCCTATATTTCTATTTCGTACCTATTTTATTGACCATTTGAATATTTTTGTTTTGCTCCTATTGGCACTAGTTTAATTTTTAAAAGATCCTTGAATTATTGTTTATATTTGTTATATTAGTCTATGAAATAAAACCACTCTATCTGCTTAGCGGTCGAATGGACTGGTGCGTGACTACCATTCGGAATTCAAAGAGGGACCGAAGGTTCGAATCTCGGCGAAAGATCAAAATTAAGAAAATGTTTTTTTATTTGCCTCGGCTGGCAATGGAAAAGCTCCTCATAAAGAATATTTGCCGTTCGGAGTCGGCTTGAAACTGTAGGTCCCTCCATTTGCGGAACAACATCAAGACGCACACCACAAATTAGGAGGAGGAGCTCGGCCAAACACCCAAAGAGGGTGTACGCGCCAATTATATACATATATATATCTGCTTCAATATCATTCCAAAAAAATTTGCCTATATATGCTCCGTCTGGCTAGAATCGGCCGGTTTGTCGTATTTGCTAAAAAGAGAATAAAAAGAACAGAAAAACTCGTGTCCATTGCATAAAAGGCATATTTCCGGTTTGTGACTCACATTCAAGCAGATGTGTTACATATATTTTGCTGAGGGAATGCCAAGAGGCTGCGCGATCCAATGATATATATATTGTATGGCAAAGGGTGATCAAATTAGAGGTATCAGTTTTCAAATTGAAATAAAACAACGAAAATTCAAATTCATTGGGCAATCTGTATTATTTTTGTGTAGAACCGTTCATGACATTTATTTTTTAAAGATAATCCCTTTCAAATGATGGCCGCAACTGTACCGTAATTCGGCCATCCGTAAACACCAATTTAAAATGACCCGCTGGAGTACTTCGGTCGGTATCTCGTGAATAACTTTAGTAATGTTGGTTTCCAATAACTCAATAGAAGCTGGTTTATCCACAAATTTAGACAATCAAAAGTCTAAATGTGTGATAACACACGATTTTGGTAGCCAATCCACTGGTCCGAGACGAGAGATAAATTACTGACCTAATGGATTTACTCATTGTTTCAAAATATGATTACAAAACTAGCAAACATAATGAGCGCTTGCTTTAAGCTGCAATACTTTCCAATTTATTGGAAAATAGATAATGTTATCATGATTCTAAAACCATGAAAGTCTCCAAACGTGTAGCATCATATCGACCAATATCACTGTTGCCCATTTTCTCCCTACTACTGGAAACATTTTTGATAAAGCGCCCGAACAATATCATAGAAAATAAACAAATAACACCAACACACCGATTTGGATTCCGCTCACACCACTCAACAATTGACCGAATTCACGAATTACTCGTATCAAAGAGAATACATTTGAAGGAAAAAAGTCTGTTCTGCCGTACTTCTCGAAGCCTCTAAAGCTTTCGATAAAGTATGTTATGCTGGCCTGCTGTGGAAAATAAAAATGCGCTGCCAAAATAATTGTTTGCTATGAGTATCTTGAAAGCCTACCTGTCCGAGCGCTATTTTCGCGTCAGATACGTAGGTGAGTTCTCTGAACTGAAAGAGATAAAAGCTGTTGGGCTTGGCCCGCTTCCTTATCAACTTTTTACTTACGACCTGCCGAACAGCAACAACAAAGTCTACCAACTACCTGCCACATACCAAGTACCATACTCTAATACAGCAAAGTATTTACCTATGTATGACGCTCGACACGAAGCTTAGGTGGAGTGCGCACGTGAAAAAGGAAAGAGAAGAACTGGACCTAAAATTCCAAAATATGCGTTGGCTAACGGGTGAACAATCAGCTTTATCCACACACAATAAGATACGACTTTACAAACAAGTTCTCAAACCTATCTGGGGACCTATGGGATTCAGCAATGGGGATGCACCAGCTATAGCAAATACAAAGATTTCAGTCTAATGCGCTCAAGCATGCTGTTCATGCTCCATGGTATATTACGGACGATCTAGAACGTGAGCTCAATATTCATTCAGTTACTAAACAAGCATGTGCTATCTTCTCAGTCAAGCAGCTATTAAGGCCTTAGACTCCAACTACATTTCATCCAAACTGTTCTTACCGTGTAGAGAGGAGCTGGAACTGCTCAGCCATTGGCTTAAAATTACTCTGATATGGGTTCCCGGTCATAGGAACATACGGGGCAATGAAATAGCGGATGAGCTAGCAAGAAAAGGTTCGACACTAGACATAGCAGAGGTGGTGGCAGTCTCCACCCCACTGGACACATTAAAAGCATTCATTGCTTCACACTATCATGCTTTAGCCGAAAGAAGATGGAATCAAATACCTACATGTATTACAACAAAAAACACATGGTCGTCATATAAAATCCAAAGGACGAATGACCTGCTAGGATGTTCTCGGCCAAACATTTCACGAATCACTGCAACCCTTACAGGTCATTGGAAAGTAGGGGATCATGCAGCTAGACTCAATCTACCCTTCAATCCTATCTGCAGAAACTGTCAAGAGGAAGGGGCGAAGGAAAGTCTTTTCCACTATTTATGTGAATTTCCGGGACTAGCCAGGGCACGACTCCGATCCTTCGGTAAGCCTTTCCTACAGCAAATTAAAGAGATCTCAGACATCGAGATAAAGGATTTGCAATTATACTTGGACCTCACTAAATGGATCTGACTTGGAAACAAAAAAAATACATCATCACACGAGATAGTGGTAGTAAAACGGTGCTGGTCACTAAATAGGAGTATTTCAGTGAAAATGTTCAACCACCTCAACAACAACAACAACAACAACAACAAACAAGCATGTGAACAATGAAGCTTTGATTCTTAACGATAATACAAAATGGAAACGAAAAAAACCTCTAGATTTAAAGTAATAAATAAACAGAAATCAGTTAAAAATATGAATTGTATTTTGCTGAGGATTAACATAAATTATTTGTTGTAACAAAACTCGACAAAAATTGCTCTTTAGTATACGTATGTTGCAATGAAAGCACTAATAAATAAAAAACACAAAAAAAAAACAAAAAAAAAAAGTATAGCAGTAGCGCCGTCCTGTTGGAACCAAATGTTAACGATATCGTTCACCATTCACTGTTACATTAGCGCCTGCCTCGTCTTTAAACAAATACGGGCCGATGATTCCTAAAACCCATAGGCCGCACCAAACGGTTATTCTTAACGGATGTAATGGCTGTACTTGAAAGTTGGCCTGAGCGCGAGATGAACACTTTTCATAGAGCGTCGATTTTTGTAATGCATTTGTACGAGTTGTAAAGGTTGTTGAGAAATTGAATTGTCAATGAATACTGAAAAAGTTATGTATTTAATTAACGCAGACAGGCGTGATCTGTCAAAAAAACCCTATTGGAAAAAGTACCTCCAATCTGATAACCCTTTATATATATACTAGGCCGGGTCGATTTGTGGGGAGGCAAAAAAATCGCCCATTGCTCTGTGAAAATCATATTCTTGGGATCAAAATAAGAAACTTTGCCGAAGGAACCATACCTCTAAAACGAATTCTGATGTCCCCCAATTTGGGTCGAACTTTTTAGTTTCTTTTCTATAACTCATTTAAATTAATTTTTTCATTTACATATGTTCTGACTACATAAATTTCTTAAGAGAAAAAATAGATATTATTATAAATAAATAATAAATATTATTTTAAATAAATAAAAATAAAGAAAAAACATAGCCATTTAGCTGATTTTTTCATGTAAAGGCCAAAAATGGTGATATTTTGAAATTGGAGGACATCAGAATTCATTTAGAGGTATGGTTCCTTCGGCTTTAGTTTCTTATTTTGATGTAAACATACCCCCACAGGTATGGTTTTTTAAGAGTTTGAGAACTTAAAATGAGATTGCAAAACGGAAATATTGTTGGAATGCATTTTTTTAATTTAAATCTGATAGATGATTTCATGGCATTTATTTTTTTAATATATCCGGTTATGATGTCCGCCGTGGCTACGAGTTACATCAGTCCAATTTCCATCCAGTTCGATCAGTCCAATTTTTGACAACTTTTTTCAATACATCTGGTCGTATGGCATCAATGATGGCTTGAAAAGCGCAATAAATCGATTGTTATGCTATCTGAAAGTCACACCGTCTTGCTGGAATCAAATGTATTTGGAAACAGAAATGCAGTCAGCATGGTTCACATTAGTAAAATTTTTATAGTTAAAGATGTTGGAACTACATGGTCATCATGGTAAGAATTCCACCGGTACTTAACTCAGCATAACCACAACAAAAAAATGTGACCCGCTACCAAACAAACTAAAACTCATATCCAAGCGCAGAAAATACTTGTCTTGCCTCCCCAAAGTCCAAAAAGGAGAACCAGGTCATCGGGCAACACAATGCGTCGCATCCACTCGATTTAAGCTAGTAATAACTAGGTAAGTATTATGAATTGAAAACAAGAAGATACGTGTTAAAAGTACTTTTTTTTATTTTAATTTTTTGTTTTGATTATTTTTATTCTTTGCTTTTTAATTTTTTTTATTATTTTATGTAATTTTAGTAAGTATGAGTAATTGATGCTTTTAAGGTATTCACAATACCTGAGTGCGTACCACCGTTTCAAATGGCTCTGAACTTTGGTACTTGCAAAGACGTCAAGCGGAAAATTATTAGTTTCAATATTAAATTGAATAATTAGTAACTTGAGTGTCATTTTTGCTATTGACTCATAATAAGGTGAAACGATACTACAGGGTGGGCCATGTAAAATTTGCTTTTTGAATCGGCTATAAAAAAAAAAAACTAATCAATATTTTTTCAAAATTGAGTTTTAATTTTGAAGATTGAACATTGCCCTTATGAATGAAAAATAATATCGTTCAAATGATTGCCACGACTGGCTTTACAGTAGGCCATTCGATCAACCCAAATTTTAAGCACATTTTCGATTGTTTGGGCTCCAATTTCATGAATGGCAACTTCGATTTCGTGTTTTAAAGCATCAATCGTCTCTGGATGGTTCACATAGCATTTGTCCTTAACGGCTCTCCACAAAAAATAGTCCAACGGGCTTAAATCACAGCTCCGAGGCGGCCAATTGATATCGGAACTTCGGCTGATTATTCGGTGTTCAAAAACGGTAGCCAAAAGTTCGAGTGTAACTTTGGCAGTGTGACAAGTTGCACCGTCCTGTTGAAACCAAATGTCGGTCATGTCATCCTCTTCAATTTTTGGAAACAAAAACTCGTTGAGCATGTCACGGTAACGCTCGCCATTTACTGTAACCGCGGCTCCTCGCTCATTTTCGAAAAAAAATGGTCCGATGATGCCGCCAGACCAAAAACCGCACCAAACAGTGACTCGTTGTGGATGCATTTGCTTCTCTACAGTAACGTGTGGATTTTCTGAGCCCTAAATCCGACAATTTTGCTTATTGACGTAGCCACCGATGTGAAAATCAGAAGAAGAAGACTCACCACTTTGGAAATAGGTTTTCAATATTTCCCAATTTTGTTCAAGTGTATAGCGTCCCATTTCGTAAATGTCAAACCTTTAAGTAAATTATGAACACATTTGACGTGCCATTTGTGTTACCATTCTCAAAAAAATAGGTGGTTCAAAAAGCAAACGCTATATGGCCCACCCTGTATATGGAACTTTTTTTTAATATTTTTTTAATAGCATAGCAATGCAATGCTGTCTTTACGAATATAAGAATTAATAAAAATCACAAAATGTTAGCTTCCTAGGATAACGTTTTGAGGTGCCCCCAGCCTAATGAAACTTGGAAAAATAAAAAAAAAATTGCATACAGCTATTAATTATCTTTATACAAGGTGGCGCAAAATTAATCCTCATAATTTTTTCAATAAATTTTATACATTTAAACATAATTGGCGCTTAGACCCTTTATTTAATGTTGGCCAAATCTCCTCCTCCAATTTATGCTGTGCAGCTTGATGTTTTCTACAAATAGAGGGCCCTACGTCGCTTACGAACGGCAGATGGTGTTTTTATTAAGAGCTTTTTCAGGCAAAAATGCACTCGGAGATTTGTCATTGATCTTAATTTGGTGTTTCATGCCCAGAGATTTGAACTCAGGCACTTCCGAATGATAATCTCGCACCAACCGGCGGCCGACTTTACTAACTTGTTTGCCAAATACAATAAAAACTATTTTGAGTGATGGAAATCTTTATTTTGACCTTAATGCGTTGGCGTACGACGCATTTTCAAAAATGATAAATCTTATGAGGTAATTAATTTTGCGCCACCTTGTATATGTTTGTAACTTGTTGTCAACTGCTGTACTAAAGTAAAATAGTAATAATAATTTCAATAATAATTAATAAAAACCGACACAGCTTATCACTCACAAAGCAAGCACGCCACTGAAGCCTTTTGATGTCACTAAATTCATCAATAACATTAAATGGCATCATAAGTTACCCTAAAAGGTTATAAAATCAATCTAAAGTTAACAGCAAGTGCAAGATGCAAATGTATGTATAAATGTATGCACGCATTACGTAAATAATTTTGGGAAGTGAAAATGAAAATGTTGAACTTAACACTAGATTTACCAGCTGTTTGAATATACCTATTTCTACCAAAACCGGTCAAAATGACTGATCTTTATAACAAGTGCTCAGCGAGGTTTAAAGCCTTTACGAGTATTTACCTGTAAAAGTAACAAAATAAGTTGATAATATTCTTTGGAACACATAAATAGATTTATGAACTTTATCAATTAATAATAACAATAATAATAATACATTCCAGAGGTTTACAAATTCGGTTTTCCAAATACGCTGAAGGTTTCATTCGTTTCATTCATTTTGCCATTTTCATAGCCTGGTGATAACTAAAGGGTTTTTCAATTGGCGCGGGTCGATTTTGGCGCCCTGAGGCAGCCATTTTGTTTTGGTGAGATCTGTCAAATCTTTTGTTTATTATTCAGTTGTTTATGCCAAATCACCATGGCAAGTTACACGATTGAACAGCACGTTCAAATGATAAAACTTAATTATCAAAATGAGTGTTCATTAACGCAAACGTTGCGCGCATTGCGCCCATTTTTCGGTAGACGTGGTGGCCCTTCCAATTTCTTATGGCCCATATTGAACCATATGGACCTAGACGACATTTGGTTCCAGCAGGACGGCGCTACGTGCCACTCAGCAAACGCCATTTTATTCCATTTCAACATCTACCCGCCCTTATTGAAAAACCCTTTATACATATATATATATATATATATATTAGAGTCACCAAATACAATTTAAGTAACAAATTTATTTGATCCTTCATTTTTATCTTTATGAATTTTCATTATTTTTGACATTTTAACCAACATTTTTGTAATATTCAACATTAATTCGCAAACAATATTAAAGCTCAATGCCAATAAACGGCGTGACAGCAATTTCCAAAAAAAGAAAAACTTATTAGAACAACGCAAATTTTCTTTTCGAAATATTTTGTTGTAAAATTCAAAAGGAACTTTCTCAAACAAAAAAAATCTTTACTATTCATCTCTAATCATACCCTTAGGTTGCTGAAAATCAATAGAAAAGAAAAAACCATATCAGTGCACTATTAAAATATGTTATCTTTTTCTGAATTTAAGTAGTCTGAAATGGACGTTATCTATTTATTATAGAGAAGGAGAAGAAATGACTTGGAAAGTAAATTTTGTTTTGTTTTAGTACACTTAATTCCGAAAAAGATTGCTTTTAAAAACAATGCATATTTCCTTTCGTTTCATCTCGCAACGCTGTGGTGAATTTCATAAGCAGTAATCTGAAGTTTATGGCTGGAAAAATCAGTAACCATTCTCATTCCGCAGGGATGATACATGGTGAAAGATTTAATTGTGTGGCCGATATCATACCGTTATTCGTGCCGAATTTGGCTTGCGAATAACTCCCGTGGCGTGTCAGCCGAAGTCCCCAAGATTTTATTTTTCATCATAGCTAAATAGGAAACCTGGTAATCTATCATCCTTGAGGAAGAAAAAAAATTGCGGGGAACTTTGGCTGGCGCGCCACTTAGGAATTCGGCAGCTGAATTCCGCACGATCATTTCACATTTATTCACACACTCGCCCAAGCAGTCGTTGCTCATATAGCAACGAAGCAACATGAGTGAAGGTTGTGTTCATTTGTTTTCTTACATCACTAAGGCAGTCTTATTGCGTAGTAGCCCAATCAGTCGTTGTTCAGACGGCAACGAAGTTTTATTGGTTGATTTTCGACGTATATCACCAACCAGTCTCAGTTTTTATGTAGACCCTCCTCAAGTGACGTCAGCCCATCAAATTCGCTCAGACCCATATAACGGTCTGTTAAAGAGCTCACCTTTGAAATATTTTACCAATGCACATAACGAATGTTGCTATATAATTTGTATTGCAACATCAATAAAATAATCGTGTCCTCAATGTAGACAAATTACACAAATTCAACAAATTCCTAGGTGCTCACCACGATTTAATGTTTTGTGTTTCATTGCCCAATTCCCAGTACTTTTTTCAAAGAAAATTATCTGTAGAATATACGGGATTCCAGCTAAGATTCAAAGTTTTTTTAGCCATAGCTGGTCAAGACAAAAACGAATGCTTGGGGTCCCGGTGGTGGAGAATTTTCAAAACATCGATTTTTTTTTTTGATATTTCGAAGGTATAGGCTTTTAACCCTAGATCCCTACCCATATTTTACATTGACGTATCCAGGGTGCCTGAGCACCCATAATTTTTATAGATTATATTTTCCAAATAAGACATAAAAGTTCGGTTTTTTTAACTTCAGTGTGTTTATTGATTAAATTTGTATTGAATTGTAAAAAAAAATCACAAAACATGCTTTAGAACATTTGCTACAAATTTTTATTTGATGCTCTCCACATATACATAGGTATTTTGCACTTGCTGCAAAAAGTCTTGCTTTTTCTGTCTTTCTTATGAGGACCGAATCTACATCGCCCTTGATTTATGGTGCCATCAGATGGTGCATCAGGTTCACTGGACGTTTTCAGTATGCCATTTATCATTTCGCGAATATTAGTAGACAAAGTGCGCCAATTTTGGCGCTCTTCCAAAAAAGGTGTTATGAGTTGGAGAGACAAAGTTTTTAAAAAAATACGTGTATTCGGTACATTTTCTTTATTTGTTGCGTTACTTAGGCTCACTAGTATAATCGAGTTTATATATACCAACGCTGTTTAGTAATCCAAAGAAAACGCACAATGGCCATCGAAGGGTTTTACGTGACACTGAATAAGTGTGACTTAGTTGATCAAAAGTATCAACTGCTCCTTTTGTCTTGTTGTAAAAGTCAACCATTTCAGGCAAAACAACAGATTTATCTTTATCAGGTTTAATGTGCATCGTTGATAACAAGGTGAGTATCCTTTTTTGGCTGCCTTTAGGTGGACAGTAAGCTAATAAAGTTAGAGGTCCGCTATATGCAAATTTAGCAGAATTTCTTTGAAAAGATGGTGTATCTTTCATTTGTGAAGGAATTTCTCTCTTTATTTGTTACAAAGTACCAATTAATGTTATGTTCTTTTCCAGTAAAGTAGTAGCGGAAGGTATTGACGTGAACCAATTATCACATGTCAGGTTCCAGTTAGATCCGTGTATGGGAGATGTCAGAGACTGAAGATAATAATCAGCAACTGGTTGTGTTTTCGGTGTACTTTCTTTACCCAAATACGCCTCTGCGTTTATCACATAAAATGATTTTGAGTCACACATCAATATTATTTTTATACCATATTTGTCAGGTTTATTAGGTATATACATTCGAAATTGGCATCGGCCTCTGAACGCAAGCAATTGCTTATCTATTGTACAACAACTTGTTGGAGTGTAAGAACTGGTGCTTTTCTTCACAATCTCATCAAGTAATTCTCTTATTGGAGCTAATCGATCTTCTCTACGACGTTCCTCACGAGTATTTTTATCGTCGAATCTCAAACAGTTTGTTAGGAACTCAAATCTGGATCCAGACATTGTTGCTCTAAAATATGATACTCCTGTGTCTTCATCAAATAATTCTTTTACCGTGACAGAATTCATCTCTAAAACTCCAGACAAATAATATAAACCCATCAAGACTTTTATTTCAGTAGTGGTAGTGTTCCGAGTGTACGATGGCCTAATACTTGTAGAGCTATCATCTTCGGCGTAGTTTTGGCGATCGTTTTTATATTTTTGACGTTGTAAATTGACTTCAGCATTAGTGTAACACAAAATACGTTGGAGAGATTCGTCATCAAAAAATAAAGACCAAGCTTCTAATGGTGCAGAAATTTGTTTGGTACGTCCTTTATTACCAGGTGGGTGTAATATAATCAGCCCTATCATAGAATCCGTCCTAGACTGTTTTTCGTAGAAACTAAGAAATTCGAATAGCTCCGAACGCACATTCGAAATTCGTAGAGTAGCATTCACTGAATACACTCGTAACGTCAAATCTTACCGTTTCGTACAATTTTTCTACGACAACGTTAGACTAACGGACAAAAATTAGAAGTAGTAATAAAAAGAAAATTTAAAAGGAGAAAAATAAGAAAGCTGTAAAATGTAAGTCCTATATTAACTAAACTATAAATAAAAAGGAATTTTTTAAGTATATGAACTTTTATTTGATTTTTACAGGTACAAAGTTGTAACAACACGTCAGCAGTATGCCAGTTTGTTGGAGCTAATAAAAGAGAAGCCAGAAATTGCTCAGGGGTTCTCCAAATGCTCGAAGGAAGAGGTAGCCGAGTTTTGGCAAAATGTTGCGAAGCAGCTTAACAGTATAGGCCCACCAACCAAAGATGTATCAACCGGGAAAATGTAATAAAGGGCTGTATATAAGTACATTAACCGTTTGCACAACATATTTTTATTTCAGGTGTGGTTAGATTGGAAGGCTTATATAAAGCGAAAATTGTCCGAAAACAAGAGGGAGCAAACAACAACTGGCGGTGGTCGATATAAGCAGCACCACTTTAATGAGATGGAAGAAGAAGTCATCAGACTGACCGCTTTAGAGACCAGCACACACGGTATCCCAGGCGCAGTAAGTGTGGGACTACCTGCTACTGTCGAGGCAGAGAATAGTGGACCCGATCCGGACGTATCCATGCTGTCGGATAACTGCAGTCCTTCTTTCACGAGACGTGCACCAACTGTCCAAAAGCGAGTCGGTACAAGTACTGCAGATCTTATAAAAGAGCAGATAGCGCTTCAAAAGGACTTCCAAGCAAAGAGTCTGCAGCATTTTGGCACCATAGAAACATGGAGTGCTTGAATGAAAATGAAATAAAACAACAAATGTTAGAAGTAGAGAATAAGAGCCTCGAAGCGTTGTCAAAAAAAAAAATTAATACACATTTTTTATTGAAAACTACAAATGTTTACTGTGCCTTACTTGTATGTATATATGTATTGTATATATATCGTATTTACTAGGTATGGCTAGACTGGAAGGCTTATATTAAAAGGAAGCTAGCGGAAAACAAAAAAGAACAGTCATACATATAATACATAATACATATAATTCTTGCTATTTTTTAATTGAATACTATAGTCGTGTTAATGTTGAAGATATAGATTCCCTAATCCGAATAGCTGCATCAGTATATGTTGAAGGAGAAGGTTCATACGTTTGATTAAAATGGTTTTCTTCAACATTTTCTGAAAAATCATCAACCACGCGATAATGGATACAAATATTGTGCAATGCTGCGGCAACGTTCACTATTTGGCAAACCTTCATAGGTTCATAATAAAGCTCACGAGCACCCAGAAGGCATCTGATTCGGTCCTTAAATACACCTATGGTCCTTTCTATAATATTTCTGGCTTTTGCATGTATTTTATTGTAGTTTCCTTCGGCGCTTCCTGTTGTAGGTGAACGAAAAGGTGTCATTAACCATGGCTCTAAAGCATATCCAGCGTCTTCTGTGGAATAAATAAAATCATTTTAGCAAAAAATTATTCAAACGGCCTATATGTGTATGCACATACCCAAAAGCCAAGTGTTTCGTTCGCCGTTTAGGTATTTATTTTCAATTTCGCGCGCTGCTTACGTTCCAAATATGAGCATCGTGGTTGCTGCCAGGATACTGCGCATTCACGTAGCGAATTCTCATTTTATTATCGCATATCTGCAATAAAAAAAAAATTAGAAAGATATTTGAAATATCAGTTTTTTCAAGACTTACAATCATAGCATTGATGCTATAGTACCCTTTACGATTAAAATACAGGAATTTGTCCTTAGCTGGCGCAACAATTTTAATGTGTGTTCCGTCTAAACATAAAATCGCACCAGGAAATCCATATTTTTGATAAAAGTCCATCTTTGCTCTCCGCAAAAAAACGTAATACGGAAGACAAATGCTGGAGCGAAGAGATGGAGCACGACCTCATTGAGCGTGCATTTCCATCTAGGACACTTAAGACGTACAAAAACGCCGCCTTATTCAAGCGGTAATTTTTAGTTTCATGAAGTTATGAAGTTATTCCTATACTTACATTGTGTCCTCGACATCGAGCGGATTGCTTGCGTCCCTTAATATTTTTCGTTGAATTTTCATATTCGATCTACTTCTTTCACCTTCCGCCTCCACCAACATTATAGAAAATATCAACGAAGAATCCATAACACTTAAAAGCTTTGTTTTTCCAATATATATTGCAGTCTAATTAAATTTATTTACGCTTGTCTTTATTGAAATTTTAA
Source organism: Anastrepha ludens (assembly GCF_028408465.1). NCBI lineage: Eukaryota > Metazoa > Arthropoda > Insecta > Diptera > Tephritidae > Anastrepha > Anastrepha ludens. The sequence goes on from NC_071499.1 coordinate 108,053,603, forward strand.
TTTATTGCAAAACATTTGATTTCGAAACGTCAAAATTTAAAATATGCGTATGGCAACATCTTTTTCGAATTCACATGGGTTGCATGATAAAAAATTGCTCCGATTCGGAGCGGACATTTACATTCGGAGATTTGCTACGATGGATTGTGTGATAGGGCAGAATGTTTCGTCGAGGAGTTCGCCCAGATGATTGCGGAGCTTCTCCACTCCATATATATCTGTTTGAGCCGTACATTCTTTTGGGCACATCGAACACTTTTAGAAAATCACTTGTTCTTTCTGGTAAGTTATCCAATATTTTGTCCTCCTCTGAAGAAGTTTCTTCGTCAAGAAAATCTTGAATGATTTCATCCGGCTCAGCGTCTGAGTCTACACCTCCAACAAATTCATCTTCATCAGAATCACACTCGAGAAGTCGCTCAATGATATCACCACTCCACTGTCTTCTGGAACCCGCCATTTCACTTTACTGCTTACAACACTAAATCCACAAAATAAATGTACTTTGTAACACAAAAACAATAAAATCACTTTGTTTACAGCTTAGAAATTCAAAATCACTTTATTTGCAGTTTTTAAATGGAAATTCATTTTGTGCGCAGTTTAAAAGCAGCACAAATACTAGAACAAAAATTTAACTTATTTTCCTACCCATTGGTGTTACAGCACACAATGCTAATTGTTTAAACCACTTACCGGCGGAAAAATTATTTTAAAACTGATGAAATGTCAAGGACGGGTGATATTATGAAAATAGGCAAAACAAAAAAATGTGCACCGCCAAATAAAAATATGACACCACTTTGATTAAACAGCAGGGTGCCTGGGCACCCTGGGTAGGGCTCTAGGGTTAAGAATATGCTGTCAAATTTTTGGAAGGATATTTCCAGTATTTTCGATTTTACAGCCGTTTTAGCAGGTAGAGTCAGATTCATCACGCGGCGGCATCAATGGTCGCAAATATCCCCCCTCAAAGCATTAAACTCAATTATCTCGAAACTATATTTTTCGGCCTAGTGTTGTCAAAAAAAATAAAAACTATTCAACCGAAATTTGAAATTTGAAATTTAAAATTTTAATATGGTGTTCACAACATCAATGGCTCTTGTCCGTACTAGAATCATATTTCATCATTTTTTTCTAGTACGGAACATAGGTACAGTCATACTTATTAATAATTTCATAATTCAAATTATTAAAATTAAAAAAAATTAAAATTTTTAAAATTAAAAAAAGTTACTTACTTACTTACTTAGGTGGCCATAACAACCCGTTACCGAGTTACGGCCGACCTCACTAGCTCTCTCCAGGCGCCTCTGCTCCGCGCGCGCCTTCTCCAATTCTGTACACCAAGCGACCATAGGGTTTCCTCCACCTGGTCTTTCCACCGGAGCAATGGTCTTCCTCTGCGTCGGCTCCCCTGGACTTCGCCCTCGAACACCTTTTTTGCTGGAGCTTCTTCATCCATACGCACGACATGCCCTAGCCAACGCAGGCGTTGGACGGCGATGCGTTGAACTACGTCAATGTCGGCGTAGAGCTCATACAGCTCGTCATTCATTCTTGAACGGTAGACTTCGCCAACGCGCACAGAACCGAAGATCTTCCGAAGAACTTTTCTCTCGAACACCCCAAGAGCGGCTGCATTGCTTTGTGACACTACCGATGCCTCTGCGCCATAAGGCAACACGGGTATGATGAGCGTCTTGTAAAGTGTCAGTTTGGTCATGCGAGAGAGGGCTCGACTACTCAATTGCTTACTTAGCCCATAGTAACAAATATTAGCAAGAGTGATTCTCCGTTTGATCTCCAGGCTGATATCGTTGTTGCTGTTAACGGCGGTGCCAAGATAAATAAATTCCGGCACAACTTCGAAAGTATAGTTGTCCGCAATGACGTGCGTTCCTACACGCCGTGTGTTCCGCGTTGTAGACAGCATATACTTTGTTTTACCCTCGTTCACCGCCAGACCCACTCGTGATGATTCCTTCTCGATAGCAGAAAACGCAGCCGTGACATCTCGCTTACAGCGGCCGATAATGTCAATGTCATCGGCGTACGCAAGGAGCTGGACACATTTGTAGAAAATAGTGCCATTACGATGAACACCTGCTTTTCGGAGCACCCCTTCCATCACGAAGTTGAAGAGGTTGCATGACAGTGGATCGCCTTGTCTGAAACCTCGAATGGTACTGAATGGCTCGGAGAGGTTATTTCCTACCTTGACGGAGCTGGTTGTGTTGCTCAACGTCATTCTGCAAAGCCGTATGAGCTTTGCTGGTATACCGAACTCAGACATGGTGGCGTACAGGCAATCCCTTATCGGGCTATCGAACGCAGCTTTATAGTCGACAAAAAGATGATGGGTGTCGACTTGCTTTTCATGGGTCTTTTCCAGGATTTGGCGTAATGTGAAAATCTGGTCGATGGTGGACTTACCACTTCTGAAGCCGCACTGATAAGGCCCGATCAGTGTGTTGGCAAACGGCTTAAGTCTTCCACATAGGACGCTAGACAGGACCTTGTACGCGATGGTTAGAAGACTGATGCCCCGGTAGTTGGTGCAGATCGTCGGGTCACCCTTCTTCAGTACAGGACAAAGGACACTGAGATTCCAATCGTCGGGCATGCTTTCTGCTAGCCATATTTTGCAAATGAGCTGATGCATGCTCCCTATCAGCACATCGCCGCCAGTCTTGAACAATTCAGCGGGCAAGCCGTCAGCGCCAGCCGCTTTGTTATCCTTGAGCCGCTGAATGGCAACTCTGACTTTTAAAAAAAGTTATTTTTTTCATATTTGTATGTAAAAGAAGTTAAATAAAAAGCCTAAAAAATTCAAATAACGTTTTTCATTTTTTTATTGTATAAAAATATCTGAAAATACCCTACATTTTCGAGCTCTAGACCACCGGGACCCCTTTAGGACGTGTTTAATTTCAGCACGGCTATTTGATTTATTAATAGCGCTTAACTTTTGATTTCCCAAACATCTCTAGCGTTAAGTTTTGGTTTTCTACCACTTCTCTTGGAGCATCCGTACTTCTCTTTCAAATTGATAAGTTCATAGATTAAAAATCGTTTGAAAAAATTTTTAATTTTCTTAGTACTGTTACTGTGTTCGTGTTCGCAACTGTGTATCACCAAAACAAAATTTAAAAACATGTGTTCGATATGTACAATTGGCGCTTACACCCATTTTAGGAGTTTGGCCGAGCTCCTGCTCCTATTTGTGGCGTGTGTCTTGTTATTGTTCCACAAATGGAAAGACCAACAGTTTTGAGCCGACTCCGAACGGCAGATAGTTTTTATGAGGAGCTTTTTAATGGCAGAAATACACTCGGAGGTTTCCCATTGTCTGCCGAGGGGCGAGCGCTATTAGAAAAAACTTTTTCTAAATTTTTATGTTTCACAGAGATTCGAACCTACGTTCTCTCTGAACTCCGAATGGTAGTCACGCACCAACCCATTCGGCTACGGCAACCGCTTATTTGGCACTTATACCTTAATATTCAAATAAAGCTTTGATAAGTTGATACTTTTCAATAAGGTTGTAAAAACATTGTTTTGGTATAGTTTTCAGTCAAAACGTTTGCCTAGATACTCACGCTTTAATACTGATGCATATCTTTTAATGAATTACTTTTTCAATACAAACATGTATACAGCAACACCCTGCTAATGGGGCAAACCATTTATGATCCACAGATTTTTTAACGGTAAAAAAATGTTGACATCGGGGCAATAGTTTTTGAGTGATGCTATTTCGAAGAAATTTTCTACGATTTTATACATATGTACGTATGTAGAGATGTAGAGGTTTGACTGAATATTAATTACTTATATATACGTATGTATGTATGTATGTGTGCACATCTACTGTAAATATTTAAGTACAAAAGCGTGAGTACTTTATTTTCTAATCAAGCCTTTAATGTTTTGTTTGCGATTTTTCAAAAACGCGGGTGCAAAAATGTATGTACGGCTGCGCCCACATGTGTGTGTGTATGTGTATCGCGTCAACCCTCTACCCAATGACCAAGCGTAAAACAATTGGACGGCAACGGATACGGTACTTTGTATGTATAGACGCCAAGGTATCTGATGCAGAGGTAACTTATAATTTCACAGCTGAGAGATTTAATTTCAGCAACGAATAACAATGATAGTAAATAATAATTCAATTATAAACAATTTGAAAGCCCAAAAACAGTAAACACACATATTCTTACACATATTGCAACAATAGATTTGCACCTTTGTAGTATGTGCATGCTAATGTAAGTATGCTAAATATATCGGAAGTGGAGATGCTCGCATATAAATAGCCCAGCCAACTTGAAGAGAGCAGCAATAAAACTTTTGAAGTCGGCTAGCTCAAATCAAATCAAAGTTTAGTTTTTACAATTTATTGTATTTACACATTTACAATGGCCAAACTCATCCTGATAGCTATATTTTGCATCTTGAGCGGAACACTCTCCAAAGCCTTCAACAAAGAGGAGGCAATTAAGCAGTTCGTGACCAGAATGGAGGAATGCCGCGAAGAAGTTGGTGCTGCTTCCTGTAAGTATGGAGTTTTATTATAAAAACAAATGTATTGCTTAGTTTCTGCAATACCTAACGGTTAATATTCCACAGCCGATATTGAGGAATTGGTCAAAAAACTTCCTGCCGCTGGCAAAGAAGGCAAATGCTTACGCGCTTGCTTGATGAAGAAATACGGGGTGGTAAGTGTTTCTCAGCAAATATTAGGTTTTCTTCAAGAGTTTGGCATTTTATCTAAATAACATTTAATTTTACTATATTAAAATTTAGATGAACGATGGTGGCAAATTCATTACGGCGGTTGCCTTAGAACATGCCGCGACATACGCAGACGGCGATGAGACAAAAATGAAGACGGCCACTGAAATCATAGACGCTTGTGCGGGTACCGCAGTACCGGATGATCCTTGTGAGGCAGCAGAAGTCTACGGTCATTGTTTCATGGAGCAAGCAAAAGCTCACGGCATAGAAAAATTTGAGTTTTAAAAAATCGAATCCCACAGTTAGAACCAAGTTCTAAGCAAATTTATCTTCTTTTACCGACCTGTACTGTTCTAAATATTTATTGTAATTTAATTTTTTGTGCGTTAAAGCAATTGAATATACATATACATATATATGAACATGAACCAAATGTGTTAAATTTTAATCATTCTTGAAATTGACCATGGCCTTGTGATGAATTTAATAATAAATGAACAGAGGCAGTAAGATATTATTGAATAACATAAGAGCAGAACGACACTCACAGAACAACTTATGGGTGTCGAAAAGAACTTCATATCAAAGAAACTTGCGGACTTCCTAATGAGGACAAACATTTAGCCACATTCCTAACAATTAAGGGCTCTACTATACATACCACTAAACGTTGCGTTTAAAGTCTCAAAATTTTTTAAAGTAAAAATAAATAACGCTACTGACATTGAACCAAAAACGGCCGTAATGGGCGTCCAGAAACGACTCATTGATCTTCCACAGGTTGCGCCATCCGTTAAAACATATTTGGGAACTAGCGGACGGAAATCTTACCACACTCGCCGTATAGCCTAGATATTGCCCTTCCCGACTACCACTTGATTCAATCAATACAGCATGCCTTGTCGGGAATACGTTTCACTGGTGTTAAAGGTATCAAAAATTGGGTCGATACGTTTTTGGCCTCAAGAGGTGAGCGGTACTATTGGAACGGAATTTATGCGCTACCTCAAATATGTGAAAGAGTTGTAGCTGCTGAAGGAAATTTCTTTGAATAAATTATGTTGTAGCAGTTCCTCAAAGTCAAGAAGAAATTCTTCAAAATATACTTGCGCTGCCAAAAATATATTCGCAATAGAAAATAACGCATTTAAAAATTTTCAAATTAAAAAAAACAAAGAATGCATTCTAAAAATATTGAAATGATGTAATATATCGAAAAGTTCCATCAGTATTTCCATGATGTATGATGATGTACTTCAGTATTTCCATAGTGTAATTGCGAATACAAAGTTAAAGTTTAATCAATTTGTTCAAATTATGAGTCAGCCCAACTTGGAATATTTAACTTCTAAAAAATGCGTTTAAAATTTTTTTACGATACACGAAATTCTTAGCCAATTAAGCAAAATCTTCAGCACATTAAATGGTTTGGATAATTTTTTTCGTGAAAAAGATTTTGGCCCGCATCCCACTGAAAATGGCTTTTGGAAATAATGTGTTTGGCACTTCAAGAAACTAGTATAACTCTGTCATAGTCCTGATCAGCCAATATAACAATCAATTTATTCCAAACGAAGTTCCGGGAAAAATAGTTTCACGATATTCTGCAGCAATTTGGTCGCCAAGTTAGCCCGATTGAACCCAATTTATTATTTTATTGAATAGCCCCCTAGACTTTTTTATGCTGTGATCTTTACCCTCATTCATGGTGATTTCCTGTGAACGCATTATTGAAGATCTTTGCGACCGCCATTTGTAAACAAAAACCGCTGAAGATGTGTCGTCATCCATAGTTTATGTTTTTACTTTTGTTGGTGTTCTGTTTAAGGTTGAACAAAAATTTAAAAAATGCTCGAATAAGTGCTTTAAATTAATAGAATATATACTGGAAAACTTTTTAGATTTAAAAATGGAGTGAAAATTGTCATGCGAACAAGGCATTTGCGCGTTTCACCCAAATTAAAACTTGTTAATTAAATGTTCTTCAGTGTTTTTTCACAAAAAAATTAAGAAGTTTCTACATCAAAGGAATGTATTTTAATTACCTTTCCAATCTTGTGCTTTGGTTTTACAAACTGTTGACTATTTTGACAGTTCACTTTCAAGAATGATAGAGAAACAAATGCGACTTTCGAATTCGCCGTGTCGTAAGAGAAAATGGATAAATAAGCAAAAGGAAGGGGAATTACTTGTTTGTGAAGACGGAGAGTAGGCAAAAGCAATGGAAGCAACCAAACACAAGGAATTATACGCACACACACATACTTTCTAACCACGGCGTCTTCCGCATAAAACGCAAAAACTAGTTTAACTTAGTTTAAATCTTTTTTTTTATTTTTTTATTTATTTTTTTTTTTTTTTTATTTTAAAACTTTATTTTGTATTCTGTCTATACTTACAATTCTTAGAAGACATTTTACAAATATTTGGTTACATTTAAGAGTGGCTTTGATTTTAGTATTAAAGGAATATTTCCAGTGAAATATCCTTTCTATTAAATAAATTCAATATTTTATAGATGGCTCTTGGACGAGCTGAATTGGTGTTTTTCTTTTCAACCTTAAAAAAGACATGATGGTGACATCAGGGTAGAGGCCAGTTCATTTGGGTGCGATTGAAGTCGATTTCGGTATTTACTGGTTACATTTTGTATTTCCTCTTTTATTGAAGGGATGTCTAGGTCCCGATGAATTTGGGCATTTGTCACGTACCACGGAGCGTTGACTAGGGTGCGTAGAGTCTTGGACTGGAAACGCTGCAGGATTTCCAAGTTTGAATTTGACGCAGTACCCCACAGTTGGATTCCGTAAGTCCAGACTGGTTTTATCACAGATTTGTAGAGGATAAGTTTGTTGTCCATTGATAGGGTGGATTTGCGGTTTAGCAGCCAGTACATATTACGAAATATTAAACCTAGAGCTTTCCTTTTTGTAAAGATATGCGTTTTCCACGTAAGCCGTTTATCCAAATGAATGCCGAGATATTGCGGAATTGGAATACGGTTTAAGTTGATTTGAGGGCAGGTGGTTCTTTTTGTGGTAAAGGTTACGTGTTGGGATTTATGTTCGTTTACTTTCAACCGCCAGCTCCGGAGCCATTTGGAGATTTTATTTATGCTTATTTGGAGCATATAAGAGGCTTCTACGGGATCCACTGCTGTCGCCATAATAGCGGTGTCATCGGCAAAAGTGCCAGTTAGTACACCTTTTGTGGTTGGCAGATCGCGAGTAAAAATTAAGTAGAGGATTGGACCTAATATACTGCCTTGTGGGACCCCAGCTTTAATTTGTTGGAAATTGGAAATTTCATTTTCGTAATTTACGTAGAACATTCGTTGGTTTAGATATGATTTAAGGAGCAAATAGGCATTTAGTGGTAATTTCTTTTTTATTTTAAAGAGTAGGCCTTGATGCCACACTCGGTCGAAGGCTTGTGATATGTCCAGGAAAACTGCTGAACAGATTTGTTTTCGATCGAGCGCTGTTTGTATTTTTTCGACAAGTCTATGGACTTGCTCAATTGTCGAATGCTCATTCCTGAAACCAAACTGATGTTTCGGAATTATTTGTTTGCGTTCGATAAAAACCATTAAACGTTTAAGGAAGATCTTTTCAAAAACTTTTGACAGTATTGGTAGAAGACTGATAGGGCGATAGGATTTCACTTCATCGCCTGGTTTTCCTGTTTTGAGCACCATTTTAATTTCTGCTACTTTCCATTGAGCTGGGAAAATGTTTCTGGTTAAGCACGCATTAAACAAATAGGTAATGAAATTATAGGGTTCAGGAGGTAGTTTTTTGAGAATTTCGGCCGTGATGCGATCATATCCTGGGGCCTTGTGATCTTTTAGCTTTTTAATAGTGCTAACTATTTCACTTTTGGTGAACTTTTTCATTGGTAGCTCCATTTGGTAGGGTTCGTTTAAAAAGGCAGCAACAGTGCTGTCAAAACAAAGATCAGCTTCAGTATCGTTTGGTGTAAAAATATCTTTTAGATATTTAGAAAAAAGCTCAGATTTCTCGATTGCGGTTTTCGCCCATGAACCATCTTTTTTACGAAGTGGAGGACGGTGCTCTTTTGTGGTACTTACTTTTTTGCTGACTTTCCACAGGGAATAATTGGTGAGGTGTGTTGGTTCCAAACCCCATAGAAACTGCCTCATTTCTTTATCGTGTTGCTCTTTCAATAATAATTTTATTTCTTTTGATAATTTGTTAAAACGGCTTTTATATTCAGGAAATCTTGTTTGTTGCCATATTTTTCTTGCCTGGCGTTTCTCTTTCAGTTTGTTTCTTAGGAAGATACCGATGTTTGAATTTCTTTGAGTACGAGTATGAGGACTCACATAAGTGGTGGATGACCACGCTGCATCCTGGATGCATTTTGTTAGATATTCAGTAGCCTCGAATATATCTTCCTCGTTTTTTAGAGCAACTTTTATGCCAAGTGTCGACGTCAAAATGGTTTTAAATTGAGTCCAATTTGTACGGCTGTTGGTAAGTTGGCAGTTTTGGGGCCTATTTTCGAGTTTACCATTTATTGTGATTATCACTGGCGAATGGTCAGAAGAAAGATCCAGGCAGGATTTACAGGTTATCTGCAGGTACGATAGACCTTTGATGACACAAAAATCAACAAGGTCAGGAATCTTTTTTAAATCTCACCAATAACAATATGGCTTGGTAATATTCACTGTATTTCCACAAACTTGTAATTTTTTCAACTTTTGTTTGTTTTGTTCGTTTATTTTGTATTACGAAATGAGCTGACGTCAGGCTTGTCAAAATCGCCAAAAATAAAGTAACTGTTTCTTAATGGCGCATCCGTATATACTCAATTTGCATTGGTTAATTAGTAATTATGAAATAATCTCCGACTGTTTCGAACCTACTTTTATCGAAAATTTAAAGATATTGTAACGAATCATGAGCATTCGCGAAACAACTGATATTCTTGTGCATACGTGCTTCTGCTTATATATGTACGTATGCTTAACAGCCACTGTAATTTCTAGATGTGGCAACTTGTATTTTCTGTCAACTTCCCAGGCTCTCTTATGTAATTAGAAGGAGGAAAGACATGCTGTGCCTTTGCGGAGCCTCCGCTTTGATGATCGACCAATCGGTCATCGGCACCGAGCGATTATGCGCCTGAAGGTAGGGAATTAATTGATTGGCTTCAAACTCCATGTTTGGTACCCAGATGCGAGCCCTCGGCCTTCGTGGAATCTCGCTATCCGGAATTAGCTTGAGTTTCAATCCATCCCAGCTGTTCTCGATTTTACCAATCACGTTTGTCAGAAAATGCAGTGAGAATTGGTCATCGCATTTAATGACACGGTAACCATGGACTACCTCCACCGAGTCGAAACCTAGGGTTTGGCCATCTGGGTTCACCATGACATGGTCAACGACTATGCGAGACAACCGTACCCCAATCTCTGACCACTTGTCCAGCATTGGTTTTCCGCAGTTAGAAGTTTCATCTACCAATGCCACCTCACTAAATCGCTTGGTAGATTTGGAGGCAACTGCACCCTGATCCGAGATCTTGTGCTTCTTTGTTGCCTTCCCAGTTTCGTCATGCGAGCGGTTTCGTTTTTCGCCATCTGTCTTATTGGCGGCTTGGAATGCCAAGTATTCGTCAACCAACATTTGACACCTTGCCTTGTCGGTCTCATCTTTGGGATGAAGTTTACCTTCGGTCTCGTTTTTTCGAATCCTGCCAAGGATAGCGCGAGACCTCTGGTAGAGTTTATGTCTCGAGGGACCTTTGTTACCACGCTTTTGCTCCATGGCTTTATTGGATGTTGTTGGTTGATTTATAGTTGTTGGCGTACTGTAGCCCACAGCTTTGCCCTCAACTGTTTCTTGGCTGGAGGCCAAGAGCTCATCCTCTGAGGGTACCTCAGTCATCCTCAGTTCATCCTTGCTCGTACGACTTGTCCATTTGTTCAACTGTTTTTTAAGTGCGTCCATCCCTTTCTCCTGTCTATCTGTTTGCTTGTCCTGTGGTTTTGTCCGCGTGTTCGTTTTTTTATCAGTCCGTGCTGTCGATGCGTCCTTATGTTTTCCAGTCATTTTGTCCGTTTGTTTCTTGTTTGTTTTCCCGTCATCTGATATCGGGAGGGTTCCGTTCGAAGGCAGTCTTATTTAGTCCCCCGGCTGCCAAACTCAGCCAATAGGCACGTTTACGTCTTCGACCTGTGTGGTTCGCGGGAGATATTCGCTCTCGTTTGAAAAAATGCCCTATTAAAGACGCTTATTTCACTTAAATACAAACACAGAAAAGTCACAATATTCACTTATAAACATAAACATTTATATTTTTAATAAATAATGCTCCAAACTATATTAAAATTCTATTATTACCGTGCAGAATAAATGTGAGGAGCGAACTGCCAAACGAACGATGAGAGAGAGAAGAACAAAGCGAAATAAGAAAAACACAGTCAACCAAAAGGGAACAATCCTTTATTATTATTCTTATTATTTAGAGGGGCGCTTTTTTGATTTCGAATATACTACATATGTACATATTACAAAAAAAAAATATTTTTACAAATACTGAAAATTTGGAATAAAAATCGCGCAATTTCTGGTCGCAGTGCATAAAGGCCTTAGCCTAACCCGTACAACCATTACCATTATCATGGTAATGGACCATAAATCATGATAAGAAATATTGCAAACCTCATCGTGACTCATACATATATATTAGGCCGGGTCGATTTGTGGGGACCCAAATTGGGGGACATCAGAATTCGTTTTAGAGGTATGGTTCCTTCGGCAAAGTTTTTTATTTTGATCCCTAGAATACGATTTTCAAAGAGCAATGAGCGTTTTTGAAATCGACCCGCCCTAATGTATATAAATATATAATATATATATATATTATTTGAAATATATTTTATATATAAAAATGAACTCAAAAACCACTGGACCGATTATTATAAAAATTGGTATATATAGGGTTTTTCAGTAAGAACGCTTCAACTTTTGAACTTTTTTGAATAAAACACAAACGGTTTGACTTTTTTAACAAATTTTTTTTTTATTATCGAGTTTCAACATATACATTTAAGTATGAAATTCGATTTCTTTTGCATGACCACCGCGTGCACGTTTTACGAAGTCCAATCGTTGAACCCAATTTTCGACCACTCTTTTGCATAAATCGGCCGAAATTCCAGCAATTTCGCGTTCAATATTGGCTCTGAGCTCACAAATCGTCGCCGGCTTGTTACTGTAGACCAATGACTTCACATAACCCCAAAACGGGACGGCTTGTTAAATGGACCGTAAAATGACCGTAATGCTCTTAAAGTAGCAGCAATAGAACGATTATTTTCATAAAAAATTTGCACGATTTGCAATCGTTGCTCAAGTGTGTAGAGTTCCATGATAAAATGTATGCTAATGAAGTTTACAAATGACAAGCGAAAAATAAAAAATATTGCGTCGTTCGCCCTCCCTATCAAAAAAAAGTTGAAGCGCACCTATTGAACAACCCATATGTATGTTTCCACGGAGAAGGTTTGTAGAATATGCTCATTGATGCCACTCGCCACCAGGTGGCGCTGCAGAATAAAAACTTGTGCCCCGTTCATGAAAATTGTCATGAAAATCAGTATGACCATCTATTTTTACACAGAGGAATCGAATATGATATGTTCATAGATAGGCCATTCGAATTCAAACGCTTACAGTCAAGGCCGTAGAGAGCATATCGGGCCCCGGGGGAGAATTGCAAATGCGGGCCCTTTCCAATTATGTCTAATTCATATAATTCGAATTGCTCTCGAGTCCGGGCCCCTCTGAGATCTCCGGGCCCGGCGTAAAAAGTCCCCGATCCTCCCCCCTCTCGTCGGGCCTGCTTACAGTTCCCGGTGCGACTCGCTTTCGCAATGACTATCAACAAAGCACAAGGACAATCGTTACAAGTGTGTGGATTAAATTTGGAGAATCCATGCTTCTTACATGGACAGCTCTATGTGGCTTGCTCACGTGTCGGAAAACCTTCTGATTTATTCGTCTACGAACCATATGGAAAAACAAGTGCTGTATTCCACAGCACTTCTATAAACATCGAATTGATACTAAACTCTGTAATGTCACAATTTTTTCGAAATAAACAAAGTCAATAAAATGGTTTAGAATGAATTGAATATTTATGTACTGATTTTTCTTTAGGGTTATTTTTCTTATATCTATAATATATATATATATATATTAGAGTCACCAAATACAATTTAAGTAACAAATTTATTTGTTCCTTCATTTTTATCTTTATGAATTTTCATTATTTTTGACGTTTCAACCAACATTTTTGTAATATTCAACATTAATTCGCAAACAATATTAAAGCTCAATGCCAATAAACGGCGTGACAGCAATTTCCAAAAAAAGAAAAACTTATTAGAACAACGCAAATTTTCTTTTCGAAATATTTTCAAAATTCGAATTCAAAAGGAACTTTCTCAAACAAAAAAATGTTTTACTACTCGTATTCATCTCTAATCATACCCTTAGGTTGCTGAAAATCAATTGAAAAGAAAAAACCATATCAGTGCACTATTAAAATATGTTATCTTTTTCTGAATTTAAGTAGTCTGAAATGGACGTTATCTATTTATTATAGAGAAGGAGAAGAAATGACTTGGAAAGTAAATTTTGTTTTGTTTTAGTACACTTAATTCCGAAAAAGATTGCTTTTAAAAACAATGCATATTTCCTTTCGTTTCATCTCGCAACGCTGTGGTGAATTTCATAAGCAGTAATCTGAAGTTTATGGCTGGAAAAATCAGTAACCATTCCCATTACGCAGGGATGATACATGGTGAAAGATTTAATTGTGTGGCCGATATCATACCGTTATTCGTGCCGACTTTGGCTTGCGAATAACTCCCGTGGCGGGCCAGCCGAAGTACTCAAGATTTTATTTTTCATCATAGCTAAATAGGAAACCTGGTAATCTATCATCCTTGAGGAAGAAAAAAAATTGTGGGGGAACTTTGGCTGGCGCGTCACTTAGGAATTCCGCACGATCATTTCACATTTATTCACACACTCGCCCAAGCAGTCGTTGCTCAGATAGCAACGAAGCAACATGAGTGAAGGTTGTGTTCATTTGTTTTCTTACATCACTAAGGCAGTCTTATTGCGTAGTAGCCCAATCAGTCGTTGTTCAGACGGCAACGAAGTTTCATTGGTTTTTTTTCGACGTAAATCACCAACCAGTCTCAGTTTTTATGTAAACACTCCTCAAGTGACGTCAGCCCATCAAATTCGCTCAGACCACAATAACGGTGTGTTAAAGAGCTCACCTTTGAAATATTTTACCAATGCACATAACGAATGTTGCTGTATAATTTGTATTGCAACTTCAATAAAATAATCGTGTCCTCAATGTAGACAAATTACACAAATTCAACAAATTCCTAGGTGCTCACCACGATTTAATGTTTTGTGTTTCATTGCCCAATTCCCAGTACTTTTTTCAAAGAAAATTATCTGTAGAATATACGGGATTCCAGCTAAGATTCAAAGTTTTTTTAGCCATAGCTGGTCAAGACAAAAACGAATGCTTGGGGTCCCGGTGGTGGAGAATTTTCAAAACATCGATTTTTTTTTTTTGATATTTCGAAGGTATAGGCTTTTAAGAATATATTGTCAAATTTTTTGAAGGATATTCCCAGTATTTTCGATTTTACAGCCGTTTTAGCAGGTAGAGTCAGATTCGTCACGTGGCGGCGTCAATGGTCGCAAATATCCCCTCTCAAAGCATTAAACTTAATTATCTCGAAATAATATATTTTTCGGCCTAGTGTTGTCAAAAAAAAATAAAAACTATTCAATCGAATCGTCTGAAATGTTAATATGTTGTTCACAACATCAATGGCTATCGTCCGTACTAGAATCATATTATTATTTCAACTTTTTCGTATTTTTTTATGAAAAACTGAAAAACCCCGATTTTTAGAGTGTCAAATTCAAAACTGCGAAATTTTGTCAATACTGATTAATAATTTCATAATTCAAATTATTAAAATTAAAAAAAAATTTAAAGCTGATGGCCTAGCCACTAATGCTTTTTAATTCATTGGGATTGTAATTCATTACGTTTCCAATTAAAAAAAAATAATAATAATAATAAAAATTCAAATTATTAAAAGTAAAAAAAGTTATTTTTTTCATATTTGTATGTAAAAGAAGTTATATAAAAAGCCTAAAAAATTCAAATAACGTTTTTCATTTTTTTATTATATAAAAATTTCTGAAAATACCCTACATTTTCGAGCTCTAGACCACCGGGACCCCTTTAGGACGTGTTTAATTTCAGCAGGGCTATTTGATTTATTAATAGCGCTTAACTTTTGATTTCCCGAACATCTTTAGAGTTAAGTTTTGGTTTTCTACCTCTTCTCTTGGAGCATCCGTTCTTCTCTTTCAAATTGATAAGTTCATAGATTAAAAATCGTTTGAAAAAATTTTTAATTTTCTTAGTACTGTTACTGTGTTCGTGTTCGCAACTGTGTATCACCAAAACAAAATTTAAAAACATGTGTTCGATATGTACAATTGGCGCTTACACCCATTTTAGAAGTTTGGCGAGCTCCTGCTCCTATTTGTGGCGTGCGTCTTGTTATTGTTCCACAAATGGAGAGACCAACAGTTTTGAGCCGACTCCGAACGGCAGATAGTTTTTATGAGGAGCTTTTTAATGGCAGAAATACACTCGGAGGTTTGCCATTGTCTGCCGAGGAAAGAGCGTTATTAGAAAAAACTTTTTCTAAATTTTTGTGTTTCACCGAGATTCGAACCTACGTTCTCTCTGAACTCCGAATGGTAGTCACGCACCAATCCATTCGGCTACGGCAACCGCTTATTTGGCACTTATGCCTTAATATTCAAATAAAGCTTAATAAGTTGATATTTTTCAATAAGGCTGTAAAAACATTGTTTTGGTATAGTTTTCAGTCAAAACGTTTGCCTAGATACCCACGCTTTAATACTGATGCATATCTTTTAATGAATTACTTTTTTAATACAAACATACATATATACAGCAACACCCTGCTATTGGGGCAAACCATTTATGATCCATAGATTTTTTAACGGTAAAAAAATGTTGACATCGGGGCAATAGTTTTTGAGTGATGCTATTTCGAAGAAATTTTCTACGATTTTATACATATGTACGTATGTAGAGATGTAGAGGTTTGACTGAATATTAATTACTTATATATACGTATGTATGTATGTATGTGTGCACATCTACTGTAAATATTTAAGTACAAAAGCGTGAGTACTTTATTTTCTAATCGAGCCTTTAATGTTTTGTTTGCGATTTTTCAAAAACGCGGGTGCAAAAATGTATGTACGGCTGCGCCCACATGTGTGTGTAAATGTGTATTGCGTCAACCCTCTATCCAATGACCAAGCGTAAAACCATTGGACGGCAACGGATACGGTACTTTGTATGTATAGACGCCAAGGTATCTGATGCAGAGGTAACTTATAATTTCACAGCTGAGAGATTTAATTTCAGCAACGAATAACAATGATAGTAAATAATAATTCAATTATAAACAATTTGAAAGCCCAAAAACAGTAAACACACATATTCTTACACATATTGCAACAATAGATTTGCACCTTTGTAGTATGTGCATGCTAATGTAAGTATGCTAAATATATCGGAAGTGGAGATGCTCGCATATAAATAGCCCAGCCAACTTGAAGAGAGCAGCAATAAAACTTTTGAAGTCGGCTAGCTCAAATCAAATCAAAGTTTAGTTTTTACAATTTATTGTATTTACACATTTACAATGGCCAAACTCATCCTGATAGCTATATTTTGCATCTTGAGCGGAACACTCTCCAAAGCCTTCAACAAAGAGGAGGCAATTAAGCAGTTCGTGACCAGAATGGAGGAATGCCGCGAAGAAGTTGGTGCTGCTTCCTGTAAGTATGGAGTTTTATTATAAAAACAAATGTATTGCTTAGTTTCTGCAATACCTAACGGTTAATATTCCACAGCCGATATTGAGGAATTGGTCAAAAAACTTCCTGCCGCTGGCAAAGAAGGCAAATGCTTACGCGCTTGCTTGATGAAGAAATACGGGGTGGTAAGTGTTTCTCAGCAAATATTAGGTTTTCTTCAAGAATTTGCAATTTTATCTATGGTAAATAACATTTTATTTTACTATATTAAAATTTAGATGAACGATAGTGGCAAATACATTAAGGCGGTTGCCTTAGAACATGCCGCGACATACGCAGACGGCGATGAGACAAAAATGAAGACGGCCACTGAAATCATAGACGCTTGTGCGGGTACCGCAGTACCGGATGATCCTTGTGAGGCAGCAGAAGTCTACGGCCATTGTTTCATGGAGCAAGCAAAAGCTCACGGCATAGAAAAATTTGAGTTTTAAAAAATCGAATCCCACAGTTAGAACCAAGTTCTAAGCAAATTTATCTTCTTTAACCGACCTGTACTGTTTATAAATATTTGATTTAATTTTTTGTGCGTTAAAGCAATTGAATATACATATACATATATTATATATGAACCAAATGTGTTAAATTTTAATCATTCTTGAAATTGACTATGGCCTTGTGATGAATTTGATAATAAATGAACAGAGGCAGTAAGATATTATTGAATAACATAAGAGCAGAACGACACTCACAGAACAACTTATGGGTGTTGAAAAGAACTTCATATCAAAGAAACTTGCGGACTTTCTAATGAGGACAAAAATTTAGCCACATTCCTAACAATTAAGGGCTCTACTCTATATACAACTAAACGTTGCGTTTAAAGTCTCAAAATTTTTTAAAGTAAAAATAAATAACGCTACTGACATTGAACCAAAAACGGCCGTAATGGGCGTCCAGAAACGACTCATTGATCTTCCACAGGTTGCGCCATCCGTTAAAACATATTTGGGAACTAGCGGACGGAAATCTTACCACACTCGCCGTATAGCCCAGACTTTGCCCTGCCTGACTACCACTTGATTCAATCAATACAGCATACCTTGTCCGAAATACGTTTCACTGGTGTTAAAGGTATCAAAAATTGGGTCGATACGTTTTTGGCCTCAAGAGGTGAGCGGTTCTATTGGAACGGAATTTATGCGCTACCTCAAATATGTGAAAGTGTTGTAGCTGCTGAAGGAAATTTCTTTGAATATATTATGTTGTAGCAGTTCCTCAAAGTCAAGAAGAAATTCTTCAAAATATACTTGCGCTGCCAAAAATATACTCGCAATAGAAAATAACGCATTTAAAAATTTTCAAATTAAAAAAAAACAAAGAATGCATTCTAAAAATATTGAAATGATGTAATATATCGAAAAGTTCCATCAGTATTTCCATGATGTATGATGATGTACTTCAGTATTTCCATAGTGTAATTGCGAATACAAAGTTAAAGTTTAGTCAATTTGTTCAAATTATGAGTCAGCCCAACTTGGAATATTTAACTTCTAAAAAATGCGTTTAAAATTTTTTTACGATACACGAAATTCTTAGCCAATTAAGCAAAATCTTCAGCACATTAAATGGTTTGGATAATTTTTTTCGTGAAAAAGATTTTGGCCCGCATCCCACTGAAAATGGCTTTTGGAAATAATGTGTTTGGCACTTCAAGAAACTAGTATAACTCTGTCATAGTCCTGAAGTTCCGGGAAAAATAGTTTCACGATATTCTGCAGCAATTTGGTCGCCAAGTTAGCCCGATTGAACCCAATTTATTATTTTATTGAATAGCCCCCTAGACTTTTTTATGCTGTGATCTTTACCCTCATTCATGGTGATTTCCTGTGAACGCATTATTGAAGATCTTTGCGACCGCCATTTGTAAACAAAAAACCGCTGAAGATGTGACGTCATCCATGGTATGGATTTTACTTTTGTTTGTGTTCTGTTTAAGGTTGAACAAAAATTGAAAAAAATGCTCGAATAAGTGCTTAAAACTAATAGAATATATATTGCAAAACTTTTTCGATTTAAAAATGTTCTTCAGTGTTTTTTATTCCACTTAATATTAAAAATATCCAATGTTTTCAAAAACTCACAAAAAAATTAAGAAGTTTCTACATCAAAGGAATGTATTTGAATTACCTTTCCAATCTTGTGCTTGGTTTTACAAACTGTTGACTGTTTTGACAGTTCAGTTTGATAGAGAAACAAATGCGCCTTTCGAATTCGCCGTGTCGCCAAGAGAAAATGGATAAACAAGCAAAAGGAAGGAGTAGGGACCTGGGACCCCTTGGAGTAGGATTCCTCACAATTTCAATTTGTCCCTGGCCACTCTCATCATCCCTGACAAGTGGAAAGCAGGGAGAGTGGTCCCACTACTGAAACCTGGGAAACCCGCCAACCAAGGGGAGTCTTATCGGCCGATAACTCTCCTTTCCCCAATAGTGAAGACACTTGAAGCCCTCCTACTCCCACTCTACACGACACACCTGGCCCCAGCCCCGCATCAGCACGGATTCCGACGAGTGCACAGCACCACCACTGCACTCACCGCCATAAACGCCCAGATAAATCGCGGGCTTAACCAAAACCGCCCCTGCGAGAGGACTGTCCTAGTAGCGTTGGGCCTAAAGAAGGCTTTCGATACAGTCAGCCATTCCACGCTACTAGATGATATTTATCAGTCGACACTCCCGCCAGGGCTGAAGAGGTGGTCCGCGAACTACCTGAGCGGTCGGCACTCGTCAGTGATTTTTCGAGATCAAATATCAAAGCAGAGGAAGATTAAGCAAGGTGTACCGCAGGGTGGTGTCCTTTCTCCTTTGCTTTTTAACTTCTACATCTCGAAGCTCCCCCAACCACCAGCGGGAGTTTCCCTGATCTCAGTCGCTGACAACTGCACGATAATGGCGTCGGGCAATGACATCGATGGCCAGTGTTCCAAAGTGAACAACTACCTCACCGACCTTTCTCGCTTTTTCACTGCGAGAAATCTCCAACTTTCCCCCACCAAGTCCACGGCGACCCTTTTCACCACCTGGACAAAGGAGGTCAAGCTGTCCCTTAAGGTAAAAGTCGACGACACTCCAATACCGACTGTAAATAACCCCAAAATTTTGGGTGTAACCTTTGCCAGCTCCTGATGTCACCCATCCAACATCTACACAACGAGAGAGTTCCTGAGTTCCGAGTTCCTGCTGGGAAACCTGCGGTAACACCCCTGCAGACACCTGCTTGAGCCTGAGCCGCCTACGCTGACGAAATCCAGGACATAACTGACCGAAACCTACTGGACCGGACAGTATTTAGACAGTCAATAAACGACATTCACCGGGAGACCGTTACCACCTTCATGAACTCCCGTCCTGTGAATGCCGTAATCGGAGTCCAACCACCACCTATCGCAGATGATGAGCTCCACCTTCCCCGTGAGACTCGTGTAACATTGGCACAATTACGTTCTGGATACTGTAGCAGGTTAAACTCCTACATATCCAGAATCGACCCCGACATACCAAACACATGTCCGGCATGTGAAGGTACCCCGCACGACACTAACCACCTCTTCACATGCCCCCTCAAACCGACTCATCTAACACCCCTCTCCCTCTGGACCCAACCTGTCGAAACAGCATGTTTCCTGGGCCTACCCTTAGATGAGCTAGACGAAGACGACCGATGATATACTTGCACAGACACGGCTACCTATGCTGTTAAAACAACAACAACAAGGAGAATTACTTGTTTGTGAAGAAGAAGAGTAGGCAAAAGCAATGAAATCAACCAAACACAAGGAATTATACGCACACACACATACTTTCTAACCACGGCGTCTTTCGCATAAAAACGCAAAAACTACATTTGGAGGCTTTATATTAATTCGTTTGATTAGTTTAAATCTCACAAATCACAATATGGCTTGGTAATATTCACTGAATTTCCACAAACATGTAATTTTTTGAACTTTTGTTTGTTTTGTTCGTTTATTTGGTATTACGAAATGAGCTGACGTCAGGCTTGTCAAAATCGCCAAAAATAAAGTAACTGTTTCTTAATGGCGCAACCGGATATACTCAATTCGCATTGGTTAATTAGTAATTATGAAATAATCTCCGACTGTTTCGAACCTACTGGAATTTCGCTATCCGGAATTAGCTTGAGTTTCAATCCATCCCAGCTGTTCTGGATTTTACCAATCACGTTTGTCAGAAAATGCAGTGAGAATTGGTCATCGCATTTAATGACACGGTAACCATGGACTACCTCCACCGAGTCGAAACCTAGGGTTTGGCCCTCCGTGTTCGCCATGACATGGTCAACGACTATGCGAGACAACCGTGCCTCAATCTTCTATATTACATTTTATAATAAGTAATCAGAGGACAAAACGTTTATGGACACACGCTTTTTTCTGTAAAATGAATAAATAATTAATAGTATTTAACAAAAATTTTATTAGGATTATGTTTATAGACCTGTTTTCTTTGCCGGCTTCCATTTCATTTAGTTTTTATTTGGAAAACACAGGGTTATATGTCAAAAAGTATCGTTATTATCTAGGATTATTTTATAATCTGGGATTTGGGAGAGAAATTTTGTATGGGAAATCGCGCTTTTTAATTACGGATTTTGAGTTAAGCACGAAAAAGCAGATCATCTACTTATGTATATGAGAACGTATGATATTATAAGAAAATTCGTAACAATACGTCCACTTATAACTAAATTATCTACTTTTTCGAGCTTAACCCCCAATCCGTAATTAAAAAGAGAGGTTACCGATACAAAATTTTTCTCCCAAATCCCAGATTATAAAATAATCTTAGATTATAAAGATTTATTTTCAAATACAACGCAGAATTTGCATTACCTATAAGTATTGCTACGAATGTCAGGAGAAACGTCAAAGTAAGAAATAAATGGCATGGTCGCCGGAAAGGAAAAGAGAATAATTGTCATAATTCTAATACAATTTTTGTTAGACATTATTAATTATACTTTCATATTATAGAAAAAGGCGTCCGTCCATAGTCGCTTTAGCTTGTTATTGCTTATTATAAAATATAATTTCGCCTGCGCATGGCTGCCGTAATTTTTTGCAACTTCAGTAGACGTCGTTTACGGATTTCATCCAACTATCTATTACCAGCCGCAAATTGCCCAATTAAATTAATTATTGCTTCTCCTTGCCTTTTCTTCATACCGCCAATAATAATTAAACAAACCAAAAATATTTAAATATTAAAAAAAAAAAATAATTGGCACGTACACTTCTGTTAGGTGTTTGGCCGAGCTCCTCCTCCTATTCGTGGTGTGCGTCTTGATGTTGTTCCACAAATGGAGGGACCTCCGAATGGCAGATATTTTTATGAGGAGCTTTTTCGTGGCAGAAATACACTCGGAGGTTTGCCATTGTCTGCCGAGGGGCGACCGCTATTAGAAAAATGTTTTTATTAATTTTGCTTTCACCGAAATTCGAACGAACGACTTCTCTGTGAATTCCGAATGGTAATCACGCACCAACCCATTCGGCAACGGCGGCCCCCTATTTAAATATTGCACTAAATTAATATCTAAGAAAAAAAATTTTAGTCCAAATTTTCGCCTGCGGCGCTTTTTCACTTTGAAATATACATATAATATACCTATGTTACAAAACCAAATATTTTTAGAAATACTGAAAATTTGGAATAAAAATCGCGTGATTTTTAATCAAAATTTTCGCCTGCGGCGATTTTTTGTTTTCAACTATACATACATACATCTTACGAAACCAAACCAAATATTTTTACAAATACTGAAAATTTGGAATAAAAATCGCACGTTTATTAATACAAATTTTCGCCTGCCGCGTTTGTTTTTTTGTTTTCATATATACATACAAACATCTTACAAAAAAATTTTTATAAATAGTGAAATAGCGGCACTTATACATAAATTTTACGATAAAACAACATTTTCATAAATAGTATGAAATATAAAACCTAAATTAAATGCTTGCTGGGTTGACGATTGCTGTATACACTTCTCTTCAACTGTATTTCAGTACAAAATACAAATGCGGACGTAAAAAAGCTAATTTTTAAACTTCTCCTGGGGCTTCTATAGGGACCCTAGAAGATTGTGACTTTCACAGTTATAATGGTGTGACCTTACTCTTTCTAATGGGCGTGGTGGGTGGTGCCTCGCTCCTTCCCCCTCCGCGCCCCCTCCAAATATATCGTGGTAGTAATGGAAAGTTTTGCCCTAATTTTTTACGTCGATATCAAGTTCCGTCGATTTATCGACATTCGGCAAAGTCGATGATTCTCTTACATTCTTATATCAATACCAAAAAGTCTTTGGCAATTCGTCGAACATATCTGTCAAAGTGAAAAGCAGCTCAGTATTCTCAAGTCACATTGTGCTTGCAGCATTTAATTCTAATATTCTTAATTTTTTCTCCGATAAAAGTTTGTGTATTTAATTGCAATGGATGATGAAGCGGAAACTTACAAGCTATGGCGCATCCGAAAAACAATTATGCAGCTAAGCCACGACCGTGGTTATCTTGTAACACAGGATGAATTGGATCAAACGTTGGAGCAGTTTAAAGAAATGTTTGGTGACAAACCAAGCGAGAAGCGGCCAGCACGTTCAGATCTCATTGTTTTGGTCGCACATAATGATGATCCAACTGATCAGATGTTTGTTTTCTTTCCGGACGAACCAAAAATCGGTATAAAAACCATCAAAACTTATTGCACAAGAATGCAAGAGGAGAACATACATCGTGCGATTGTAGTAGTACAGGCAGGCATGACACCATCAGCCAAACAATCTCTAGTTGACATGGCGCCTAAGTATATTCTAGAACAATTCCTTGAGTCTGAATTACTGATCAATATAACCGAACATGAATTAGTGCCTGAACATGTGGTGATGACACCGGAAGAGAAACAAGAATTGTTAGCACGTTATAAACTAAAAGAGAATATGTTAATGCGAATACAAGCGGGTGATCCTGTGGCGCGTTATTTCGGTCTGAAACGCGGTCAAGTGGTTAAAATTATACGTTCATCCGAAACGGCTGGGCGATACATATCTTACCGACTTGTTTGCTAAAGGCAATTATAATTTAAGTTGTAGAATTAATCAAATAAATTTAAAATAAAAAGTATGCCTAAATTGCATTGTATAATTTTCGCACTTTGCAAATATTAGCATGATCTTTTCTTTATTGAGAAGAGGAATTGTTATTGTAACTGCATTGAGCACATGGTTAGTTAACTATGATTTAATTATCTCCTACAGGATATAGTATTAAGGTTAATGTAGCATCATTAACACTCCGCATACTTGTACGGGGAATACTGCTGGAGTGACAGTCCTTGGGCGGATATAAATCCGCTTCGCTCCGGTAACATAGAACCGACTGTCGTGGGACCGACATAGTATCGAATTGATCTTCTTTGATAGTATTTACCCATTGTGAATTTTATTAAATGAAGGGTGAGGTTCAACGTACTAGACAAGAATAGATTACTGGGGCGCCAACACTTGTTCGAGAAAAATTCGAGTTATGCCGATATGTAGCACCGGCTGCCGTGCGAACGATTCATTTTATTTTTAATTAAGCGTTAGAATTAGAATGTTTTCGATGCAACAAAAATATGAATTACCTTTTATTGAGATGGGCTTTCAATTACAAAAAAATTAAATGGACTTAAATTATTTTAATAGTAAATTTAGTATAAATAAATATATTAATAAAGAAGGTCTTTAGTTGTGCTGTTGGTTAACGTTGTCCCATGCGATTTCATATGTACACTAAGACCTGCATATTGTGCGAAGCGTTTACCACAAATTTTACATAAATATTTCTTTTCTGCTGCATGGATCTGTTTATGTTGGTTTAGGTGTTTAGTACTTGTGAATCCTTTGTTGCAAACATTACAAATTTTGTCTCGAATTTTTGTGTGTACATTCATGTGCTCCCTTATTAATTTTCTTGTATAGAAAGTTTTTGAGCATACTTCACACTTGTGGAGTGGTCGATTCTCATGCCGTCGCATATGCGTACTGAATAGTGATCCGGTTTGAAGTTTTTTACCGCAAATATCACAAAAGTATGGTTTTTCACCAGTGTGGGAACGTATATGAATTTTTAAATCTGTAGATGTAGCAAAGGCTTTGGAGCATATCTCACATATATACGTGTAGTCTTGGACATGTCTTCGTAAATGGACGGTTAAATTAGCGGCCACTTTAAAACCATGTCCGCAGAGATGGCATTTAAATGGCAGCGAACCATCGTGAGATGCTAAGTGAACTTTGTACTGTCCCAATCCCGCCAATAATTTTTCACATATGGAGCATTCATATGGGCCAACATCGACTTCGAGGAATGAAATGTGATCATAATACGGGCAAGTTGGAATATACATAGATTGAGTTTTTTTGTACTTTATTTTTTGTCTCTTTTCTTTTGTACAAATTTTCCGCAGCCTTGCAATTTCT
Source organism: Anastrepha ludens (assembly GCF_028408465.1). NCBI lineage: Eukaryota > Metazoa > Arthropoda > Insecta > Diptera > Tephritidae > Anastrepha > Anastrepha ludens. The sequence continues at coordinate 108,078,841 of NC_071499.1, forward strand.
CTTTCCAAATCTTGTTCGGTTATATTTAGTCCAGATTTCATGTTAAATTCTGTATGTATAAGTGTCAATGCTTCCCGGCGTCGGTTACTAAATCTATAGGTAATATCTTTTTCATCCCACAGGCAGGGTAAATCTTTGTAAAGTGCAGCTAAAAGCACACATTGCGCATCGGTAATAGATGTGGAAGGAAGATCGTAACTTTTTGTTGCTTCCACTTTGGCCTGAAAAGAATTTATTGTTTTTAAAATGACAATAATTACAAAATGTATTTCGTTTAAAATTTTGAAAGTTATTAATGACTCACCTCTTTTGGTGGACCAGGCCTTTGTTTCAAAAAAGAGTTTGGATCTGTATACCAAGTAGGTGTATACAATCGGCCTTTTGATTCATAAATCCTTTTGCGTATAATCTCTGTTTGAATTTTAAAGCTTAGTTTCTTAATTAGCTTCCGAATGTTTTCCCATTCATCTGGCATGCCTACTTCTGCAGCTATAAGCTTGAACAATTCGGTTTTCTCTTTATAACTTATTGAAGTTCTAATTTCTTTATCCCATAGCGCAGGGTGAGCTACGTAACTTGAAAAAATTAACTGCATCTTCGCGATAGGGAACATTTTCTTCAGATCGATCGACTGTAGAGGAATATTAATTAATAATTAATATTAATAAAAATGTGCATTTTTACGAACCTCTCGATCAGCAATCGCTTCTACGTCATCATTATTCTCACAAACTTTATATGACCCTTCAGTATCATTGGATTCATCATAGCTATTCATATCCTGGCAAGTGGAATTAATATTTATTTGGGTATGAATAGTAAACACGATTTAAACTATTTCAATCTTACATAACTGCATTCGTCCATTGCGTTTTCTGATATCTCGTCTTCACTGTTATCTAGTGTCTCCCTTGTATCGACTGAATCCAGTTCTATTTCAACTCTTTCAAAATCTCTTGAACAACTATCATAATCCTCGACGACCTGTAAAACATTTTTTAGATAGAAATTCTTAATAAACCTTTTGAATTCCTCCAAACTTACCTCTATCCTTTCTAGCTTCACCAAAGATTTCACATTTTCTTTATCCTCATATATTTGCACATCTTCTTCATCAGATTTTAGCTCTGGAAATTCGGACGGATGGTCTTCGTACATATGACACACGAAGTTTTCCAACTGTTGGAAAGAACATTCGCAAAAATCGCAATTCAGTAAAAAATCTTTCTTTCCTATAGAGAACAATGCCGTTATTTCCCCACATTTTTTCGTATTTGACAATTTAATTTCTTCCTTAATATCGAGTGCCATTATTATGTATAGTTGCAAAGTAGTTTATAGTTATTTTGAGCTTGAAGTGCCTTTAAAAATCACTGTTTGTGAACTTCCAAATCTTTAAAGTTGTTTTGCTGCCTTTGTTTGGAGATTTATCAATTATCAGTTGAGACAAAACTATAAAGTTGCCTGTTTATGTTAGATTTCAAACTTTTCGGTTTATTTCGTTGATATCAGTATATAAATTGGGTTTAATACTTTTGGGCAAATACAGACGATTGAACTACAGTGTACATATACAGTGAGCCATAGATATAAAGCTAAATACACACCAGGCAACCGTTGCAGCAACTCAGCCATGTTGAAGCAACCGTTGCCTCGTGTGTAGCTGTGTTGCCAAATGATTTTCGTGTTGCTGCAACCGTTGCCTGAAATATCAAATAAATTTGATTTTTGGGATAGGTTGCTGCAACCGTTGCTTCGTGTGTATCATTGTTTACTGCTTTTACTCGTTCAGTTCGTTGAACACAAGCAAAGAAGAAGGTTCGTGCGGAGTAAAATAAAGTGAAAAAGGAAAAAATGGCAATTGAAAATAATGAAAATTATGTTAATTTTATTAACGAATATAAAAATTTGAGAGAGCTGTGGGATATAAGTAGTGAAAAATATAAAAATAAAAATTTTAGAAAAAAAGCATACGAACAATTAAAAAATGAATACAATGAAATTGATAAAAATTTCAAGTCCGCAAAAGCGTTTCCTGTTGCAAGATACCGCAAAGTTATTGCCAGTCTAATTTCTGCTGATATTGCCTCTCTCATTATGGTATCTTGTTTCGTTATTTTGGCCTTTACGAAGTCCAACAATTTTCTAAACAGGGCTTCGTCCATCCTCATGTAATTTTTATAGTCCGCTGGCTCATTTTCCTTCATTTTTTTAAAAGCCAATTTTTGGACCAGATTTTTTTTCTCTTCTTTTGTTGCATCTCTTCTTCCTCATTTTCGTACAAAAGTTCGTCAATTATAATAAGAGAAGTAATTTTACGCATTTCGTCGATCATTTAAAAAATTTAATTTTACGTATCTTCCGCTTGTACCTTTTCTGCACCACAGTTATACACAATACTGAGATTGAAGCAACGGTCGCAACGTGTTTCTTAAACAAAGGCAACACGTTGCTGCAACCGTTGCCCCAACGGTTGCCTGGTGTGTATTTAGCTTAAGATGTGAAACTTCTTCATTTTGAGAGAGAGCGCGCCCATGAGGACGTTTAAAAACTTGGCAGCACTCACACATTATGGGATTTTGCGATAGGCGAAATGGCTGGCTGCCAGAAGAAACGCGCCAAAAATAATTGACGAAAACAGTTCCTTTTTGCTTAATGGAGAAATGACGCGTTGAAATGTTTATAATTATTTGTCTTAAAATTAATTCAATTGAAATGTAATAATTGAAGTGAGTTTGTAGAGTCCAAAGCTCGTTATGTCCCTTTCGACTTCTACTTTTAATTAGTCTCATGTGCATAATGCAATTTTATTGAAAACTGTGTGTTGGTATACGTACATATTCTATGGTTGAAAAGAGTAGGTAAGGGAATTGAATTTTAGTTTGAGATATTTTACAAAAATTAAAGGTAATCTGCTTTAACTTATTCTGTTCGTTGTTTGAGATTTTTTTTTTTTTTTGTTACTCACTTTCTGTGTTATATTAAAAAATCGCAATATGTCATGTTTTTAATTATAACTTATGGTTTTCGCGTTCATTACTTAATTATTATTAAATTACTTTTGTATTTCAATTTTAAATAATTTCATTTACATATAAATTTTTAAATTTTTTGCTTATTTATGTACATATTTCATACGGATTTTGCTTATTTTTAGTATATGTACATAGGTGTTTACGAGTAATATATAATACTATTGGGCAACCGCACACTATTTTCATTGCTTTCGCCTACTCTTGCTCTTCAAAAACAAGTAATTCCCCTTCCTTTTGCTTGTTAATTCATCCACTCTAACGACACGCCGAATTCTAATAGCGCAATTTCTTCTCTAACATTCTTGGATTGGTTAAAAAATCCATTATATTTAACACGGCGAATTAAGTACTTCCCAAAACAGTTACTTTATTCTTCGCGATTTTGATAAGTCTGACGTCCCTTGCCAACACAAAACAAACAAAAGCAGGAGAACATACAGGTTTGTGAAAATTTAGTAAATGGCTTGGTAATATTATGGTTTGTGAGATGTAGGGACTCCGCACACGGGTCGTATCCTCATCGAAGCGTGAGGTCGCACACTTGTGTTCAAATGGCGAACCGCGCACGGGTTGTCAGCTGCTCGTACTCGTCACAGCAAGCATGCAGCATGACGCCTATCGTACAGCAGAGCCGTCAAATATCCTGTGCACTAGTAAATTGTTTTATTTTGTTTCTGAATAGCCAGGTTCGAAATTTTCATAAGCTTTCTAAAAGTATTTTTAGTCATTCTGTAAAATGTCTGAAATTGATAATCATTGTAATCATACGTGTAAGCAAAAGTCTGAAATTTGTAATTATCCTCTTGTACCTAACTCCATTGTGGCAATGAATAATCTGCTGTTTGAATTATTCCTAATGTACGGATGAACCCAGTACCTCCATTTTCTTTTATTTCTCCTCCGATGGAGAAGATAATACAGTGAAATGAATTCTTCTTCATCGCTCGACATATTGACAACTAGTACTTGTACGATAGCTAGCTATTTTGTGTGTGGACAAGCAGGCGTATCGTCATTGTCGCTACATTAAAAAATAATGGAGTTCTGCTGACAATACGACCCGTGTACGGAGGCCCTTAACTTACACAAACTAATGAAAACGAAGTATCTTGAGGTGAATTGTGAAGGCACAAATTAATATAATGCCTCGAAATGCAGTTCGTTTGCGTTTTTATGTGACAAGAAAGTGTGTGTGTGCGCATTGCTCTCATACTCTTCCTCATCACAATTCCCCTCCCTTTTATTTGTTTATGCATGGGCTCTTACGACACAGCGAATTCGGAAAGCGCAACCATGTACTAAAAAACCAAGGCGAATCTATTCAAGGTGGTGGCATTCGAGCAATAACAACATTTTTTAAACCAGAACTGTCAACGTAAAGAGATCAACGAATGGAATGAATGAACTACAAATAGATAACATTAGTTTTGCATTTCTAAATTTAAGGCAAGTTGAAGAAGAATAAATTATCCAATCTAATCCCACCACCTTCTATAGATAGACCTTGTAGAACCATTTCTTTAATGGTGGCACACTACTAATGCATATAACCCTTTGAACAGAATTGCAGCGGCCATTGGGTAACGGGTTGATTACCCACTGTCAAAATTAGAACATATTAAGTAGCACGAAGTTGCACAGAATTGCGGCTTGGACGGATTTGTTGCCGTCGGTTAGTTTTACGGTGACAAAATAATAAGATTTATTTTTATTTTCTCCACACTTTAAGTGTGCATATGGGCGGAAAAATAAGCTTGAGTCAAAAATGAATACCGCATTTAATTAAATGCCTGAGAAACGAGCTAGCATTATGGCCATTTGCAAATGAGAAATATAAACAAATCGATTTTAAGGGAATCAGCTGATTTGCTGACGCAACCGGGAACATGAAAATGGATCTTTTCCCAAAAAAAATGAAATTGTGTTAATGATATGCGTAAAAATCAACGCAGCCTGCGTGCATGTTAACATAGCCACAAATTTTCGCCCGAACATAGCCAAAAATCTTCAAATACCCATGGTCGATGAGGAAATGAAAAATAGTAGAGAAACACATCCTAAGAAATAGCAGACCCACGTGAACGGTCTTGCAACTACTCTCGACCATGCAATGGGCATCCCGTGTTCGTATCCACAAAAATTATATCAATGATGTCCATTGCTTTAAATGCCTGTTATGAATTCGAACTTCGTATTTTTCGAATATTAAGTTGTATCCTATTTGGACGCATTCAAAACGTAGTTGACAACTATTTGGAAGCGCTTAAAAAGAAGAAATAAATGTAAAAACATAAATCCAAATTAAAAACGAACGTTCACATGCTCGTGAATACTATATGTCTCACTTGCAGATATGACTTGCTATATTATAAACCTGATATTTAACACTTTGATTAATTGAATTCATCGAAAAATTTGGTTCTGTTTTATAATATTTTCACATATTAACCGGATATATACTTTTTCGTGCTTAATTCCCAATCCGAAAATAAAAAGCGAGATTATTCATACACAATTCTCTGCCCAAATTAGAGATTACAAAAAATCTTTGATTATAGCCATACTTTTCCCTATACAACTATGTATTTTCTGTGTTATGGATAACTTTTATTACTAATGTAAGGGGAAACGTCAAAGTAAAAACTAAATACAGTGGACGCCGGCAAAGAAAAGAGGTTTGTGGAAATAGTTCTAAAAAATGTTTGTTAGATTCTATTAATTATGTGTTCATATTACAAGGAAAGAATGTTTACATTTCATCCAGCTGCCTATTACTAGCAGCCAATAGCGCAATTAAGTTAACTATTCCGTCACCTTGTATTTTCTTTATATCGTTAATAATAATTACACTAAAATATTCGACCAAACCAATTTCTATGAAGAAAAACCTTTCAAAACAGTCTTGGCCGCTGATTGTCAATTTTGCAGCTAAACTGCCATATGTGAACGGGTAGATTAATTTTTTCGGTTGTATTGCTAATTACTGCATATGTGAACGTATCTTTACTGGGCGAAATTCGGCGACTGCTACATGAATTCGTGAATACCACGAGTTTGTTATCGAATATTTTTTACAGCTACCATTTCTTGATTTATTGGAGAATAGTTATAAATGCTTCATTAAGCGATTTGTTTATAAATTGTTTGCCTTTTTACTATTCTTAAATTCAAGATTTGTGTTTGCTAAAGTGTATGGTACAGGACGGTATAATGGAGCTGCATATTAAAAACGTTAAAATTGAGTCTAGTGATTTAAAAACATGCGGGGAAATTGCTATATTGTTGTCACCGGAGAAATCAGAATTTTTCCTAAACTGCGGTTTTTGCGAATATACATTTCTTCAAATGGAAAACTTCATCCAACATATGTACGAGGACCACATTTGTGAGTTTTCTCCACCTGAACTAAAGCAGGAACCATGCGAAGTGAAAGACTATGTGGACGAAGAGGATGCTGCTCAGGTTAGTCGAACCGTGCCTCAAATTGTTCCTTTATAAAAAATCTATATTTACAGGAAAATTACGAAGATGAATTCGTGTTAAAAGACTTTGAAAGAGTTGAAATCGAATTAGATACAGCCGAAATAGACACTTCGCTAGATATTAAAGAAGATATATCAGAGGAGTTTTTCGACCAAGAAAACCAAGTAAGTGGGGTAATATTATTTTCTGATATGGGAAATGTTTGATACAATGCCGCAGTGTTTGAAAACGGGGTAGACGAGTAAGGATAGGGCGCTAGCTTCTCCAAACACTCAATACTCTCTAATGTTCGTATAGGTAATAAATGTCACACTGTTTCTGGGTACTTCTAGGATCTTTCTTTCAAGTTCGTAACATAGAATGGGAAATATTTAGTATAATGCAATACGCTTTGAAAAAAGGATGTAAGGTGGTATAGATGGTGCATACCCATCATAAAAAGGAAAACGGCACCCTCCAGAGGCATATAATTTTCAGTAATTTATTGCTAAAGTTTTGTAATTTAGCGAAAAGTTGGTATTGCCAGATACATCAAATAAAAACGAAGTTCGTATTCAGAGACGTTCACTGGAAGGATGTTTATAAATCCGCAGTGTTTTTTGCTTTAGTTTAAAATTGAGAAACATTTTTAAAAATATGAATATTGACTTTTATCGAAAAATCGTCGCAGGAGGAAAGTTGGAATAAAAACCGCGCATTGTCTGGATTATGTTATACACCTATAGAAATCTTCGAAATTTGAAAAAATGATATATAGGGAATCATAGAAAGCACTTTTATAAGTGTATTGTATTGCTTCAATAAGTTTTGCAAAGGAGTCCTCGTGTTCGTTTTTTTTTTTTGTGTAGAACTCTTTTCCGCGTGTGCGTCGTTCGGCCGCGCTTCAAAAAAAGGGCTCTCATCAGTCCATCTCCGGCTATGCCATCCACAGCATTTTTGTGTAGAACTCCTTTCCGCGTTAAAACCATGACACCAAAAATTGTCAGACGTTATATGCGTGTGTGTAGACACAATAACCCCCATCCCCATCATCAACACTGCACTGAAATACTTCATTTACTGTTAACAAGCAAACTTCATTTTTGTTCATATTGTTCAACACAATACTCTTGTTAATTCCAATAGATTGTTATTTGATGTATTGTTCATATTGATAAATGCATTTCCATTTAATTTTCATTTAAATATTTCGAATACAAGTATAATAACAAGTAAAATCACGCTTGTGACTGTATATTTTATGAATTGAAGTGAAATTTAGAAAAAAATATATTATAATGTGCCAAAATATAGTGAAGCTCCCGAAGGCACTTTGAAGGCAAATAATTGTAAAATTATTATTTCTGGAATATTGGGGTTATAAATGTTGTTCCTCAACCACTCCGTAACAGCTACACCAAGTTTCATGAAATAAATCATACTTTGCCTAAAATTGCCCATGCCGCATTATACTTAACCTGGCCTGATAGAAAGCTTTGGAAACCTTTAACACGTTCACGCCGGCGCTGTTATTCATGGTCTTCGCCCACAGACGGCAATGTTTACATATTTTCGCTCTATCGGACGGGAGCGATTGCAGGTCATAAAATGAAATTTGTTCATAAGGGTAGTCGTTTATGGCATCTCATCTCATAGGTACCGTCTAATAAAGTACCATTGGTGGTACACGTCGCCCCATGAAGCAGACTTGTGCGGGCCATCGATGGTACACGTCGCCCCATGAAGCAGACTTGTGCGGGCCACCGGTGGAACGCGCCGGCGTGAACGTGTTAATGGACATTTTCTTTAAATATTATAGTTCCTGTGGGGGAAAACTACTGATTGTACTTCGCCTTTTAAGTATAATTGATAATTTCTGCTACAAATTGATTAGTTAACATATTGCAATTAAATTTTTGTGTATAACTATTTTAAAGTACATCTGAGGCATCCAAAGAATCTTTGTTTGCTATTTTCAGCAATCCGATAAAGTAGATGCTTCGAAAAAAGTGAGTGAAACGAATTTGCGACATAGAAAGAAATGTGAAATAAAAGAGGAAAAGGTAAGTTAATTTAGTTAATGAAAATAACAATAAATGTTTTAATAAATATTTCATACTGTGCTCATCCGTATTTTTAGTTTTATCAGTTTTAAAATTTATTATCTTAACTTTGCTTTCGATATTATTTTGTGTACTAACAGAAATTCGACAATAGAGATGGTCCCGGTGACTCTGATCTTCTTATTGAAATTGGAGAGACAAAAAGGATTTCAGAAACTGTTTACGATAGACAGCGCGCACACCGAAGCAGTTATAATCTAGATGAGACTCAGGTAACTTTTTTATAATATTAATAACGCAATACCACGCTTGGTTTGTTTTTTTTTTTTGCCAAGAAAGTTTGATATATTTATTGAATCAACATCCAGGGCTATGAAATAAAAAGTTAAGTATTCTGGTTCGTTTACAAGGACAACTGCTTTTGACATTTTTACTTAAGTGTGGCCACCGCCGTAGCCGAATGGGATGTTGCTTGATTACCTTTCAGCAGTGCATGGGATTAAAACCCATTTGCCCTCCTTCTCAGCGCACACAACCGCAATTGCCACTAAAGTCCAAAACCGCAACAAGGTCCTCAAATCGCTTGCCGGCAGCACTTGGGGCAAAGACAAAGAACTGTTGCTATCGACATTTAAGGCAATTGGTCGGTCGGTTCTAAACTATGCAGCGCCTGTCTGGTCGCCTGGAACTAGTGACACGCAGTGGACAAAGCTTCAGACATGCCAAAGTACTGTCATTCGGACAGCGACCGGTTGCCCCCTGATGCCCCCGGTTCAACACCTACACAACAAGGCACAAATGCTCCCAGTAGCGGAGCACAACAAACTGCTCAGTAAGCAGTTCCTGCTGGGATGTTACCGCAGGTTTCACTCCTGCAGACACCTGCTTGAGCCTGAGCCGCCTCCCAGGCACGTCAGGAGACACCTCTTAGACTGCGCTGACAAAATCCAGGACAAAACTGACCGCAACCTACTGGACCGGACAGTATTTAGACAGTCAATAAACGACATTCACTGGGAGACCGTTACCACCTTCATGAACTCCCCTCCTGTGAATGCCGTAATCGGAGTCCAACCACCACCTATTGCAGATGAAGAGCTCCAGCTTCCCCGTGAGACTCGTGTAACACTGGCACAATTACGTTCTGGATACTGTAGCAGGTTAAACTCCTACATATCCAGAATCGACCCCGACATACCAAACACATGTCCGGCATGTGAAGGTACCCCGCACGACACTAACCACCTCTTCATATGCCCCCTCAACCGACTCATCTAACCCCCCTCTCCCTCTGGACCCAACCTGTCGAAACAGCATGTTTCCTGGGCTTACCCCTAGATGAGCTTGACGAAGACGACCGATGATATGCCTTCACAGACAGGGCTACCTATGCTGTTAAAACAACAACAACAACAATGGGATGCTGCTTGATTACCTTTCAGCAGTGCATGGGATTAAAACCCACTGTTGGCACGATACACACAGTGAAAGAAAAGGGGTTTTGTTTTTCTAATAGCTCCTTGGCAAACAATGGCGAACTTCTGAGCGTATATACATTCTGTCAAAAAAGTACCGAAAATGGTTCAATAAAACGCGAAATAATTGTTTAATCATCAAAATTTATTTTGGCGCCTTCAAAATAAGCTCCATTCGAAACAATACAAATATGCCAACAATTACTCTAGTCATCAAAGCGCCTTTTAAACGCGTTTGAGGAGATCTTCTTCAGCTCCTTCAGCGAATTATCCTTAATGGTCTCTATCGAATTAAAGCTGCGTCCGCGGAGTGGCAATTTAAGTTTTGGTGCAAGAACCATGAGTTTACTATTATGATGCGCTGGATAAATGTTGGGTCCGAATTCACTTCCTCAACCATGTCTTCTGATGAATTTTTTGAAAGAAATCCAACTCTCTTGGAACTAGTCGAGCAGCCACGCGTCTCATGCCCAATTGATGGTGGAAAATGTTGCAAATTGATTCGTGAGACACGCAAAGGTCACGAAACTTAAATGATGGGTTTCTAGCACCATTTCCTTGGCTTTGTCGACGTTTTGATCCGTCGAAGACGTTGATGGGCGACCAGATTGGGGCAAATCTTCCCCGACTTCTCGGGCCTCTGCAAAAGTCTTATACCACTCGTAGACCCGTGTTTTTGATAAAGCACACTCGCCATAGGCTTTATGCAACATTTTCAACGATTTGGCACACGAAATCACGTTCAAAACACAAAATGTGAGACAAATTATTTGTTCGTTTCCACGACAGTCGGTTCTACGTTACCGAAATGAACCGGATTTATATCCGGCAAAGCACTGTCACTCCAGCAGCATTCCCCGTATGTAAGTATGGGGAATGTTTATGCTGCTACAACAACAACAACAAATTCTTTGTTTGATATTTTATCCATAGTGAAAATCGCAGAGCACACCTGCGGTTGACTGATATAATTAAATGTCAAAAACAAGCTAATTAACGGATCGCGCTCAAACGCGACTATAGAGGACCAACATTCCAACAAAAAAAAAAAAAAAAAAAAAAAAAATTCAGGCATATGTGTAACGCGCGCTTTTTAAATGAACAATTATCCCGATATTTTTCTGACAGAATGCATGCCATGAAAAAGCTCCTCATACAAAATTCTATCGCCGTCGGGGGCAGCAGAAAATGTTTGTCTCCATTTGTGCAACAAAATCGAATCATACTACGAATAGGAAGAGCTTGGCCAAAAACCTAGCAAAGAATGCACCCACCAAATACAGTGGGTCACAACTTATTTCGTGTGATCCATTATTGGAAGGGAAATGTTTTATTTTTTAATTAAGGAACATTTTCAAAATAAAAAAAAACTTCATGTACGATCAAAGATACATATACATAGTTGAATATAAACACCAACATATAAATTCAAAGAAGGATATTTACAAAAATACAGCGCAAAACGACTTCATAGCTTGTTTCGTGTGAGAGCTTCTAACGCTATTCGCGCCAATATTGCGACTTGTTGAAATATTGCTGAAAATATGAATTTCAGCACCTGCACTGTTCAGTACGTATATATTATTAAGGAAAATCAAAAAAGACTCAACCATAAGTGCACCAGCGTTGACAAAAGTAGTTCACCTGATACTCGGAAAGTCTTGTAATCGGGAAACTATTAGAATAGTTCTTCGTAATGCCGATTTTCATGGAAGGACAGCTCGAAACAAATGATTTGCTAGAGTGCGATATATAAAGTCCAAAGCACAGTTTCTAAAAGTCGTGGTAATATGAAACATTTTGGAACATTATTTTTGCTGAGCAAGGCAAATTTAATCGTTTCCGGCTCCGATGGAAAAACGTTTATCTGACGCCAACTTAGTTAAGACCCTGTGAGTCACTGTAAAGCGCGGTGGAGATCACATTATGGATTGTGGTTGGATGTCATCAGCAGGAGTGGTTTGTTTGTTTGTTAACAGTAATATAGGGTGGGCCATGTAAAATTTGCTTTTTGAATCGGCTATAAAAAAAATAATCAATATCTTTTCAAACTTTTTTTTTTATTTTGAAGATTGAACATTGTCATTTATGAATAAAAAATAGTATCGTTCAAATGACTGCCACGACTGGCTTTACAGTAGGCCATTCGATCAACCCAATTTTTAAGCACATTTTCGATTGTTTGGGCTCCAATTTCATGACTGGCAACTTCTATTTCGTGTTTTAAAGCATCAATCGTCTCTGGATGGTTCGCATAGCATTTGTCCTTAACGGCTCTTCACAAAAAATAGTCCAACGGGCTTTAATCACAGTTCCGAGGCGGTCAATTGATATCGGAATTTCGGCTGATTATTCGGTTTTCAAAAACGGTAGCCAAAAGTTCGAGTGTAACTTTGGCAGTGTGACAAGTTGCACCGTCCTGTTGAAACCAAATGTCGTCCATGTCATCCTCTTCAATTTTTGGAAACAAAAACTCGTTGAGCATGTCACGGGAACGCTCGCCATTTACTGTAACCGCGGAAGAAGAAGAAGACTCACCACTTTGGAAATAGGTTTTCAGTATTTCCCAATTTTGTTCAAGCGTATAGCGTCCCATTTCGTAAATGTTAAACCTTTAAGTAAATTATGAACACATTTGACATGTCATTTGAGTTACCATTCTCAAAAAAATAGGTGGTTCAAAAAGAAAACGCTATATGGCCCACCCTGTATAACAAAACAGTAATGATATTCCTGATACTATTTTTTTTTTAAATTTATTTTTATTATATTTAGTACTACGCAATACTTTATTCATACTACATATTTTTGTTAAGTTTGTTGTTTGCTAATAAGTATGTGAAAATAAATATAGTGTATATTCCTGTTGATTCAAATACGTTTCTACTAAGCATATAATTAAAAGAAGCAACAGAAACAACATGAATATCAAGATGGAAAAAATACCACGTGTGACAGTGATTAAAACTTGATTAAAAAACGAGCATAAATAATTTTTGGGTATAATCATCACATCAATGCATAAGAATAGTCCAGAATAGTCACATTGAAATATTGCCTCAGGTTCGCTGATATTGCTCCGAAGACCACTTCTGGTTTGTCCCGTGCGAATGCCTTGGTGTTTTGCAATTATCTCGAAAACGAAAAATTGTCTAAAATGAACTTTAGCACCAATTGCAGAGCTATAAATTAAGCCTATGGTGAAAATAAAAAAAACGTTTTTGTTGACGGTTTTTTTGGGTTAGAATGTGTACCTTATATTGAACCTGGTATTTTAATTCATTTGGCATGAAAAACCTTCAAGAATTACACACAATTTTATTTTAAGCAACTTAAATTCAGTTGCGATTTTATAATTTAGCCATGAATATTATTTAGGAAATTATATTACGTATTCTACGAAATTCGCGAAGGGAACGGGAGTTGCACTCATAACACTGCGTTACAAAAACGAACTTTTTTTCTGTCCTATGAACCAAATATACTTTTTCGGAAAGGGGAGAAAAAATATAAATACACATGTATCGGCGATTTTCATGTACATGTCAGAATTTTTTTTTTTATGTATAAAATATAGAGCTCATAGTCCGCCTGCGTGAAAAATTTGAATAAATTTTTAACCCTTTTTCCGTGAAATCGCGCTGAATTTCTGCAGGCAGACTCGTGGAAATGTTTTTATTATGTAAAATAAAAAAAAAAAAATTTTATCAATTCTCAGATTTTCTTGAATTTTTCTTTTCTAAAAAAAAATTTTATCAATTCTCAGATTTTCTTAAATTTTTTTTTTTTCTGAAAAAAAAAATTGTTTTTTAAATTTTCGGCATAACTTGAAGGGACTCCAAATTTTTAAACAACTTATTAACCTTTAATTTATTGTTTCATACCACACACTCTGTGCCGTTTGTGTGTTTGTTACAGTTCCGGAAGTTCCGATCATCTGACAGTTGCGCTACTAGGAGACGTATACTTTGACAATTGTTTTAAGTTCTGTTGCGCGAAAACGTCTTTCTGTAGATTTCATCTTACGAAAAATGCAGTGCCCGACTCGAAATAACTTTTGTTACGTTTGTGGCTTATTCGCACCAAGTAAAAATTTTAAAAATATTACGAAAACAGTGGTTAATTCGTTTCAGAAAATATTCGAGACTGCTTATGCTCCTTACTTGTGGTATACTTCGGAAGTCGTGTGCGACTATTGCTATAGAAATTTATGCAAGTTTACTGATGGAAGGTCAACAATAAAGTACTCTGTACCAACAATTTGGCTACCACGTATGGAGCACTGCAGTGAACTGTGCTACTTTTGCATAACTTTTACTCAAACTAAAGGGTTTTATCGCAAAAAAGTTGCTCCACGTTTTATGCCACCTCCGATCGTCAGATGGTTTTTTATGACAGAAATACACTCGAAGGTTCGCCATTGCCTGCCGAGGTGCCAGTTTTCCATCATGCCCGTGGTTTCGAACCTGGGCACTACCGAATAGTAGCCACGCTCCAACCCATTCGGCTACGTAAATAGTAAATGTTCGAAAATAGCTTATCGACGAAGAAAAAAATATATGGGTAAGACTCCGTCAGAAAATATGAGATTTGCAAGTGGTCTTTCGATTTCTTTGAAACTTTGGGAAATATTAGTTCTAGGTAAGATACATTCGAGCCTAAAAGGATTTTGAAAAATTTTCAAAATTGAGTCATCTACGCCATGTTGAAAATTGGGACCGTGTTTTTTTCAAAAATCAATATTTCTTGAACCGTTGGATGGATTTCAATGCAATTTACAGACAATATAGAAACAAATAAGTAGTTTAAATTAGTATTATGTTAAAAAAAATTTTTCGAAATTTTGACCAAAAAAAAGTCAAAAAAATTGTTTGAATCAATTTTTAGTTGATTTGGCCAGTTTTTAGATTTTCTGTTATACACGTAACGATTCCTTATGATTTAACCTTTATTTTGAAAAAAAAAATTTTATGGTGTCTATAATAGTTCTCGAGATATTGCGATTTTAGTGGAAGCGCGCACCGTGAAGTTCGCGGTTACGCAGCGCGCATTGCACACCTGTTACCTAAACCGTGCGTTTATGGCCCACCTACAACCTCAAGCAGTCGTCGACATTGATAAACATGAAATGACGGGACGCCTGTAGACTAACGGCAGTCATAACTGGCTTTTGGTTTATCGGAGAACAAGCAGGCAAAATGGGCATCCCTCACAAAACGCAATGTTACAGTTGTAAACAACCAGAGAAGGAAAAGATTTTCCATTTTCTCTATGAATGCCCTACCTTATGAAGGAAGGCATGCCAACACCTGATAAACCACTATTCGAGTCTCGAACAACTGTCTGGCTTAGACGTAAACAACCGAATGCTGTAAATAGCCATTAACAAGTTGGTGGGATGTGACTAGAAAATGGTGCCAAAGCGCTAGTTGGATTCTGGATGAATCACCGCTTTAACCAACCAACCAACCAGCCATTAGTAATTTGGCAGACTGAGTGCTGAGAAGTTTTGAATAGTCACAAAAGCTCTGTTTTGCTTTTATCGACAGTCGCGCGAGGTGAGTGGCGAGTTTTTTTTTTTTTTGCCGAAACACATTGGCCAATACAAAAATTAATGATTTGAAACAATTTTTGTGGAGAAGGTACGATATTACAACATCTGTTAGCATATTTAATGGTTGTGAATAAATCCACTTTATAGTGCTATGAATGAGAAAGTGAAGGATGCCTTAGGGCTCAGTTATGGATATTTGCTCCCATTTTCTCTATTTTCTCAAAGTCTTCGAAATATATGGCAAACACTGCTTATAAACGATATTTTCTTTTACGAATTGAGTAAAGATCGCGGCAAAAAAAAAAATACAAATTATGTAAGACTTCTCAAACAGATTGTATTCGACAAAAGTGTGATATTCACTTTTCACCTTGTTAAAAAAAATTTATTTACTATTCATTTCTCGATCCTAAAGATTTACACGTTTGAGGGATTTATTAATACTACATACATATGTTAATTAATAAAAATAAAACACTTTCAGCTCATACATGTATGCTTACGTATATTTACAGGACACCAATAATTATGAGGATTCTGATGAGGCTTATATGCAAAAAGATGATGAGATTGATGGTGTCTCAAAAATAGATTCACAGGTGAGTTTACGAATATGTGTTATATAATAAATTGGTCATATTTCTAACCGCTTTTACGATAAACTCCAAGGCCATTAAAGGGCTTAAAAAAGTATTATTTTAAAAGTAGTCGGCTGTCCCGAGTAATTTCATGTTTCAAAATCAGAAGTTCAACCCACACACGAGAATGCATGGCTACGACAACTGTACACGATTATAAAGCCCAACTTAACACGATCAATGATTGGAGAGATATATTGTAAAATATTAAGGGGTTAGGTTTAGTCAGAAGCGCGAAAAAGTAATGATTTTCAATATTTTTTTTTGCTAGTCAATTGCTTTATTTTACAAAAATGAAAACATTGCATTAAGGCAGAAGTCTGCTTTAGAAGCCGAAAAAAAGCGTTTTTTTTAGCAATTTTTTTTGAAAGGGAAGGAAATGATTGCGGTAAACGGAATTTTAAGACGATAGTGTACTATATTTAAGGTTTAAAAAACAATATTTATTTTTAAAAAATATTGAAATTTTTTAAAGTTGTAAGTATTTTTCTGGAGCGCCTGGAGTCTGCACTTGTAAATCGGTGCCGGTGATGGAGGTCGTGCGATGCATCTGAAACAGTCGAACCAAATTTTTTTTTAATTTTTATAAGTTTCTTTTCTTTATGAACTAAAAAAATACCGAAGAAGTTATAAAATTCCAAATTTTTTCGAAGTTTGAAAAAAAAATTCACTTTTTTAAGAAAAAAAATTGACTTTAAGTTGCAAAACAAGTAGTTTAAATAATACTTTTGTCCAACTTTTTTAGTTCAAATAGAAGATAATTTAATACTGAAGCTAGATCACTTTGGTTTTTTTCGATCGGACATATATTCTTTTTGCTATCGCCGGCACCGTTTTCTAACACTTGTGAAAATGAAAACTCGAGAAAACGCGCTTTAAAGTCTGCCTGAGCATTCGCACCTGCTCGACGCTCGGCCACCAAAACTGCTCTAGCTTCGAAAATATGTCGAATTGGCCTCTGGAATTTTAAAGACATATTCTTGGATAGTTTTGGAAGAGATTTAAAACAAAACAAAAAAATCGATTTTTTGAAGCCTGTAAAGCAGACTACTGCCTTAATACATCATGTTTCGCCTTGACTTTAGCAAAATTTCAAAAAAAAAAAAAATTAATAATTGTAAAAGTTATCGCTATTTGCGTGGATCCCGATTCTCCAGAAGTCCCGTGCGGTGATCATCACAAGTCCTTGGAGATTCATCTAAAACAATCGGTCGAGAGAAATTAGTTTTATCAACACACTTTTATATATTATATTAGCTCGGGTTGTATGTATGTATGTAACGGAATCTTTGAGCTTAATTTTCATTGGCTTCTAAAAATCTGATCGACTTGGAATTTTGCACACCTATCAAGGACCGATGACAATGCAATAATTTGATAAAAGTTTTCCATTATCCTTATTAGTATTGCCAGGATTAATTATTTTCTTTTTTTTTACTGTGGGCAAAAAGGAAGGTGAATTTGGTTGTAAAATGAAAAATCTTTATTTATTCTTGTAAATCAATTTCATCCCCTTCAAAATAATCCCCTTTCGATGAAATACCCTTATGCCAAGGATTTTTCCAATCCCCGAAACATGCCAAATAGTCCATTTCCGGTATAGCCATCAGCACCTTCTTCGATTCAGCTTTTATCTCCGCAATCGACTCGAAGCGCGTTCCCCGGAGTGGTCTCTTGAGTTTTGGGAATAGCCAGAAGTCACACGGAGCCAAATCAGGCGAATACGTTGGTTGCGGAACGATATGCGTGGAATTTTTGGCGAAATGGTCACGAAGAACGAGTGCAGTGTGAGACGGTGTATTATTGTGATGCAAAAACCAAGAGTTGTTGGCCCATAATTCTGGTCTTTTTAGACGAATTGCTTCACGTAAACGACGCATAACGCTCAAATAATATTCCTGGCCAGGTGGAAGGAGTTCACAGTGCACCACACCACGAAAATCGAAAAAAAACTGTCATCATGACCTTTATTTTTGAACGACTTTGACGTGCTCTTTTCGGTCTGGCCTCGCCTTTAGCACGATATTCGCTTTATTGGTCGTTTTTTTCCGGGGCGTAAGCATATATCCAAGTCTCATCTCCCGTAATGATGCATTTGAGCTTGTCCTGATAGTCTGAAAGCATTGTTTCACACACATCAACGCGACGACTTTTTTCCAAGAAATTGAGAGTTTTCAGTACCAAACGAGATTTGACTTTTCGTAGGCCCAAATGGTCTTTCAAAATGGTTTTCACAGATCCTTCTGATATTCCGATCATATCAGTAAGGTCTTTAACAGCCAACCGACGATTTTTGAGCACTAACTCCTTCACTTTATTGACGTGTTGGTCATCTGTTGACGTCGACGGTCGTCCGGAGTCATCATCACGTTCTCGACCCTCTTTGAAGTCTTTGTACCACTTATAAACATTTTTCTGCGACATGGTCGAATCACCAAATGCCTTCTGCAACATGCTAAACGTTTCCGCAGCCGAAATTTCATTCCGCAAACAAAATTTGATGGCACTTCTCTGCTCAATCAAATCAGACATTGTCAAAATCGAAAAATGCACTCTTGGTCGTTTGGTAAACACAAGCGTAAATATATTACTGATAATAACATTCACATGAAAGTTGGCCCAGATGTTATTAACAGTGCTGCCAACTCATGAAAAAAATAACTAGAGCGAAATTTTAATCCCGCGAACTTTGACAAATAAATTCACCTTACTTTTTGCCCACAGTAGTAGATCTTCTGTAGAAGAGTAAGAAAGACAGAGCTAACGCGCGGTCTGCGCATGCCTGCACTCTTCGAGTTACTCTTACTGATTTCGGGAGTCTACGACTTACTCTTTCGTATTCGAACTTGCTCGGGCACGCGGCTCTGCAGTACGAATAGAAGGCTAAAACGTTTTCAGGGTAGTTGCATTCTCACTTTGTATAGTCTTTACACATGCGTAGATACTACAAGTCTCATACACGCAAATTTACTCTATTCAATGTTCCTATAAGATGAAATAATTTTCATATAAGATGTAATTTTGTTAATTACAGTAAAATAATCAAAACATAAATTTTGAAATTATTTTGCGGAACAAAATTTTGGCAAATAAAGAAGGAATTTATCATTACCATAATTTCATTTATAAAATTTTATCGATTAAAGTACAATATCGAAGCATTCCTATGCTCGATTACAGAAAAGTCAAGTATTCTTCGAATAATTTCAAACGCACGAACAACAAGCCTATGTCCGTAATTGCCACTTGGTTGTCGGAGTAAATATTTACCTACTTTACAGTAGTTACAGAAGTAAGCAACCAATCCATTGCTTCTTTGATTGTAGCTACCTCCACTTGGAAAACATTGTGGTAGCTTGATGGAAAGCTCCTCTCGCATTACTACTCCACCAACTCTTCCGTTCAAATTCGAGCCATTCGTAAACATGTTTGCTATGCCCTGTCTCCAAATACTGCTCCCCGCTGACTCTTCCATTGAGGGTATATGAATGGAAAAAGTATCGCTCGGACCCAGTTAGGATGTGCATTGATCAAGCACCGTACATTGGTAAATCAAAAATTCGAACTGCATTTAGAAATTATGGACCTAAGTTGCATACATTTAGCGCCTTGCATTTATTATTGTTGGTTGGTTAGAGTGGTGATTCATCCAGAATCCAACTAGCGCTTCTGCACCATTTTGTTGCCACATCCTCGTTACCAACTTGTTGTAACAGTTATTTAAGCAAGACTATATCCAGTCTGTGCGGTTTAGGAACCTTCGTAGGTTGTTGACATCTATGCCAGACAGTTTTTCGAGGCACTTGGACAGCGGTTTGCCCAGGGTTAACATTCTGTCCTTCCATAGGGCAGGGCATTCACAGAGGAATTTGAAGATTGTTTCCTTTTTCTCCGGTTGTTCACAACTATGACAGTATGTCGTTTCATGTTTATCAATGCCTTCGTTTGCTTGAGGTTGTAGGTGGGCCATAACGTCCTGCTGATTTTCCATTTCGTCTGGTCTCTTCATCTACAATCTGCGATTCGGAGGTATTTTATGGAAATTGCATTCTTGACCGCACCTAAGGTGCGAATACCGGTACTGCAAGAACGCTATTCATGGCAGATCTCCCTCTTGCCAGTTCATCGGCTTTTTCGTTACCTTCTATGTACCAGTGTCCGGGGCCCAAATTAAGATTACTTTATGGTTTTCACTGAAGGTGGTCGAGGATTTATTATTGTACTTCAGAGAAAAATATTTATTGTGAACACTCTTTCATTGCCGGTTAAGTGAACCTGACTTCTACATCCGTTAATATAAAACTGCAAACTATCGAAAGACTTAAGACAGCCACACACAACTGCCTATTCAACAAATTTTCAAACTCTTCAAACGTCTGTTCTTGTGGTTTATTTATTTACAATTTGATAATTTGCTCTTATTTGGTAGTTTAAGTTTTCAATTCTGCCAGTGGTTTTCAGATATAAACCAATTGAATAAGATCACGTATTCAGATTAGAAAGAAAACAGTCGCGCTTTTGACACCAAGTTTGTTGTTGTGAAATGTTACAAAGAATGAAAACAAGAAAAGTGCTGTTATTGAGTGCGATTAATAATCGGAAAATATGTAAAAGAAATTCATTGAAAATTGACAAAAAGTGTTTATAAAATATGATTTTCATATATAAATTGGTTTACGATCGCGGAGGAAGATAACGGCTTAGATTTTTTATTTTTTACTGCCTTCTTTTTTAATTAATTTAATTTAATTTAAAGTAATATATTACTATTTCGATCACCCTATACATAGTCTAAGTCTGCAGAATGAAATTCGGCCTAAGCCGATGATTTTTGGAGAAGTCTGTGTAAATTCAGAGATACAGTGTACGACAAAACTAAAGCGCAAAGTCCCTCTTAAACTCGTTAAGTTAAAAAAGACAACAAATGGTTATATCCTTCAATTGTTATTTCTTAATCTGATAATAACAAATATATATGATAAAAAAATACAATCTTGCAGTTTCTTATCGGAAAAATAGTACTATTATGTGCAAAAACTTGCTGCGACAAAACTAAAGCACAACTCCCTCTTTCTATCCATAGGTGGCAGTGAGTTATTAATCAGAACCGTTAGGATATAAAATATTATACGTCAAGCATCAACAAAGCATTATCAGTGTTATAGCGTGGTTTTACCGGCATTTACTACATTTTCGAGCTAAAGAAATAAAAAAAACGTTAAAAATGGCCCGAAACAAGTATAATACGGTATTACGTGAAAAAATTATAGAAGAATTTAATGGCGGTGAATCGGTTATCAATATTTCTCGAAAATTCAAGATTCATCACAGCGTAATTTCCCGCACAATAAGTCGTTTTCGGTCATCCGGCTCCTTTGAAACCAAACATTCAGGTGGGAGGCTCCGAAAAACAACTACTCGTGAGAATAAACTAATTATCCGAAAGGTCCAGAAAGACCCCTTTATATCGGCGAGATCCCTGAGAAGTGAATTATCATTGCCCGTTAGCCTTAGAACCATTCAGCGAAGAACTGTCGAAGGCGGCTTCCCAACGCTAAGTTGGATATGCCAGCAGGACAATGATCCGAAGCATACTGCTTAATGTGCGAAAGAATGGTTTGTTGCCAATAAAATTGAGTATTGCAGTGGCCTGCACAATCACCCGCTCTCAACCCCATAGAGAATCTATGAGAGATTGTAGATCGGAAAATAGAACGCGAAAACTGCAAACACAAGGACTCCCTGTTTGTTCAGGTAGAACGAGCTTGGGAAAGCATTTCCATAGATGTTTTAAATAATTTGATTGAGTCTATGCCACGAAAATGAGCAGCGGTATTGAAAAGCAAGGGCTTCGCTACGAAACATTAGAAGAACCAACTTTTCTTTACAAGTATAGCGTTTTTCAATAGGTGCGCTTCAACTTTTTTTCGATAGGGAGGGCGAACGACGCAATATTTTTTATTTTTCGCTTGTCATTTGTAAACTTCATTAGTATACATTTCATCATGGAACGCTACACACTTGAGCAATGATTGCAAATCGTGCAAATTTTTTATGAAAATAATCGTTCTGTTGCTGCTACTTTAAGAGAATTACGGCCATTTTACGGTCCATTTAAGGGGGGATTCTACTGTAAAAATCAAATTTTCATGGATTTTGTTTTCATACTTGTATTAATTTAATTAGTAAAAAAAAGTTTAGGGTTACATAAACACAGGTCTTGAGTGTACAAAAAAATTTTTTAAATTTATTTTCATTTCAAAATGGCAGCTGTACAGCCGCTCCCCCGAAACACCTTTTGAAATCTGCCCACACTGTCGCGCATTTAAAAAAAATCTGAAATGAAAAAAACCAAATTTTTTTTATTATATATCATTATTTTTAGTTGTTAAGCCTATTACTTGCAAAAAAAAATTTTTTTGTAAAATTTTTGAAGTTTTTTAAAAAATCGACATTTTTTTGTTGTCATTTTGTTATTAAAAAAGGGGTTATAAATAATAAATTTTTTCCCACCATAGCTTTAAAAACTAGTAAATATTGTTAAAAATATACTATCAAAGTTTGAGCTTGATATGTTAATTTTTCACGGAGCTGTGATGTGGGCAATTTTGAAAACGTGGTTTCGAGAAAAACACGCTTAAACAATTTTTCATACTTACAGCATATGACCGTAAACCGCTCGAGCGCTCAGTTTATACCTGCTTTGCTAAAACTTTTATAACTTCAAAACTATTCAAGATTTCTTTTTAAGATTTTCATGGAACATTCTGGAGTTGTTTCTGAGTATGTTTCAACAAAAAGTAAAAAATCGATTTTTTTTAAGTTTTACAGTAGATGCCCCCCTTAACAAGCCGTCCCGTTTTGGGGTTATGTGAAGTCATTGGTCTACAGTAACAAGCCGGCGACGATTTGTGAGCTCAGAGCCAATATTGAACGCGAAATTGCTGGAATTTCGGCCGATTTATGCAAAAGAGTGGTCGAAAATTGGGTTCAACGATTGGACTTCGTAAAACGTGCACGCGGTGGTCATGCAAAAGTATCGAATTTCATACTTAAATGTATATGTTCAAACTCGATAATAAAAAAAAAATTAGTTAAAAAAGTCAAACCGTTTGTGTTTTATTCAAAAAAAAAAGTTTAAGCGCTCTTACTGAAAAACGCTTTATATACCAATGTGCTTTAGTTTTGTCGCGGAATATTTAATACTACTTTTATGTTTGAATTAATATTTAAGTTTAGAATGAACTTTATTGTATAATTTTTTTTTTACACAACAACCAATGTGCCCTCTTCTAAATCCAATAAAAAGATTTGCCATTATTATTTGTTGGAAGGTTTATTTTCTGGTTGTGGTGGTATGGGAGGTTTTGTGCTTTAGTTTTGTCGTACACTGTATGCGACTATTGGCGACTATTGGCGCATACAGTGTTGTTTAGTTAGTAGCATTTCTTGGAGGAACACACATCAAGTTTCAGCTACAGGGTGGACCATATAGCGTTTGCTTTTTGAACCACCTATTTTTTTGAGAATGGTAACACAAATGTCATGTCAAATGTGTTAATAATTTTCTTAAAGGTTTGAGATTTACGAAATGGGACGCTATACGCTTAAACAAAATTGGGAAATATTGAAAACCTATTTCCAAAGTGGTGAGTCTTCTTCTTCTTTTCTGATGAAGCTCATTTTCACATCGGTGGCTACGTCTGGGGCTCAGAAAATCCACACGTTACTGCAGAGAAGCAAATGCATCCACAACGAGTCACTGTTTGGTGCGGTTTTTTGGTCTGGCGGCATCATTTGGAATTCAATTCAAGAATAAAATTTGCATACCAAAAATAGCAATTTTATGAGATCAGTAAACAAGTTTTAAATTTTTTCATATGGGCTTAGAAGAACCTTCGAAACCAGTTTGAAGGCGAATTAATCCTCTTAAAAATAAAAAAATATATAATTGGCGTGTGCACTTCTTTCAGATGTTTGGCCGGCATCCTCCTCCTCTTTTGTGGCGTGCGACTTCTTGTTGTGCCACAAATGGAGGAACCTACCGCTTTAAGCCGACTCCGAACGGCAGAAATACACTCGGAGGTTTGCTATTCCTGCCGAAGGGCGAGCACTTTTAGAAAAAACTGTTTCTATTTTGGTGTTTTATGCACGGAGATTCGAACATACGCTTTCCTGAACAGTAGTCACGCACAACCATTCGTCTAACAGTTCGAACAGATCGGGGAAAATCGTCCACAACTTTTCGAACCTCTGCAAAAGTCTTATACCACCCGTAGACCCGTGTTTTTGATAAAGCACACTCGCCATAGGCTTTATGCAACATTTTCAATGATTCGGCACACTAAATCACGTTCAAAACACAAAATTTAAGACGACAAATTCTTTGTTCGATATTTTTATCCATAGCGAAAATCGCAGAGCACACCT
Organism: Anastrepha ludens; assembly: GCF_028408465.1. NCBI lineage: Eukaryota > Metazoa > Arthropoda > Insecta > Diptera > Tephritidae > Anastrepha > Anastrepha ludens. Next base: position 108,103,498 of record NC_071499.1, read on the forward strand.
GCGTTTGCCTGATATGATTAAATGCCAAAAACAAGCTAACAGATCACGCTCAAACTCTGCGACACTACAGAGGACAGTTGTACCAACATTCCATAAAAAAATTTAAACATATGTGTAATGCGCGCTTTTTAAATGAACAATTCCCGATATTTTTTTCACAGAATTTTTATATGTTTTTTTATAACGAAAAATTATCAAAATGTTCTGTTTAAATTTTTTGGGCGGTTTTTTGCTTTCTTCGAACAGTAGATGGTTTTTATGAGAAGCTTTTCCATAGCAGAAATATGCATTCGGCGGTTTGCTATTGCCTGCCAAGCGGGCCCGATATTACAAATAAACCATTTATATAATTTGAGGTTTCAAGTAAGCGGCGAAACGAGATCCACCGAATGGTAATTACGCTCAAAACCGTTCGACTGTAGCGGCCGCCATTTCAAAAAATGATCATCTAACCCAAGAAGTGTTCGTTTTTTTAACGGCCGATATTAGGCGTACATTTGAAATCGAAGCTGTATTAAATTATACGAAGTATTCCAATCTAAACTTCATGACTGATGAATGATGGGTAAAATTTACTCCAGTCACGTTCACAATTGAAAACTATTTTTTTATTATATTATTCATTCGCGGGCGGCGTGCAAATTTTAGTAACAATTGAAATGGTTTTTTTCAGGCAAAATCAAATTTGAAGACTAAAGAAGTGACAACAACACCAGATATCATTTTAGATGATGCACAATGTAAAATGTTGGCTAAAATATACAAGACGTACCCTTGCCTTTGGAATGAAGAGGATATTGCGTATAGGTTCAAGAATAGGCGTGAAGAAGCGCTAAAATCCATGCTGGAGGAATTTAATGCCAAATCTGGATGCAGCTTGACACAACTGGATTTGGAAAGTGAAATCATACGACTTCGAAAAATTTGTTCATTCGCAAAGAAACAAAAAATAACATGTAAACGAAACAATTTGCCATATCAACCAACCTGCTCATATTACCCGTACATTGCATACCTCGAGATCGACGTTCCTCCTTTTGAATGCTCCGTATGCCAAAAATTACTAAACCAGATAGGTCAGTACAAAGTGCATTTAGCATCTCATGATGGTTCGTTGCCATTTAAGTGTCACGTCTGCGGTCATGGCTTTCAAGTGGCGGCTAATTTAACCGTCCATTTACGAAGACATGTTCAAGACTACACCTATAATTGCGAAGTGTGTAATAAGCCATGCGCTACGACAACTGAAAGGAAAGTCCATATGCGTTCACACACAGGCGAAAAACCGTTTGTTTGTTATATTTGTGGTAAGAAGACACGAACGTCATCGTCACTTTTAGTGCACACTATGCGCCACGACAATCAACGTCGTTACAAGTGTAAAATTTGTTCGAAAAGCTTCTTTGAAAGGGGAACATTGAACGTACACATGAAAGTTCACTCAAAGGTGCGAGACAAAATTTGTAATGTATGCGGCAAAGGATTTAAGAGTACAAAACATCTACACCAGCATAAACTTATTCATAACGCAGAAAAGAAATATTCGTGTAAAATTTGTGGAAAACGTTTCGCCCAAGCTGCAGGCCTTAGTGGGCATATGAAGACGCACGGTACAAAGTTATCCGCGAATATCTCCAAAATAGTTAATTCAGAATAAAAATCACTATATTTAAAATTAATTTAAGATTGACTCTAATTAAAATAAGTTTTATAATGTATGTACCTACGTAAGTTTTTTTTTTTTTGTAAATCGTTACTTAAAATATTAAAAAAGCGGTAATATTAACAAAAAATTGACGACTTTAAAATGCACGATAGTGTTTTTTCCCCCCTCCGAACGGCAGATATTTCATATTTCATTCAATACTCTCGGAGGTTTGCCATTGCCTGCCGAGGGGCGGCCACTATTTTTTTCATTTTGGTGTTTCACAGAGATTCGAACCTACATATTCCGAATTTCGAATGGTAGTCGTGCACCAATCCACTCGGCTGGGGCGGTCGCCTTCTTCCTATACCCTCGATTAATTTTCGTTTCCTTTTAAAAAATTACCGTTATATGGAAAATGGCGCACTTTTTGTCCCATTTGGAGCTTTATAATAACAACTACTTTGTAATTATCGTTTGAATGTGCAGATGAATGGAAAAGCCAAGCGGACTTCTTTATTAGATATGTTTCATTAAAACAAACTTTTTATTTATTTTTTTATTTTATGTGAAATAAGTTGACGACCGAATTGTTTGTGCGAGACTACCATTCAGATGGTACCGCATTAATGGATATCGAACAGGAAACATCAGAAGGGCAAATGAGATGAAAGCGCATCATTCTAAATGGATCAGTGTCCTCCACCGTTAATCAAAAATTGCGTATTCAGCTACATTTTCTCAACAATCACGTGCCAGTTTTTTAAAATTCACACTGAGGAGCGTTAACAAAGGGGTTAGGTTAGGTTTTATGATTGCCCTTGATAAAACCCATTTGGACGAGAAATTAAATTATTCCACCATTGCAATAGCAAACGATCGATTGTCTTTAATTACTGCGTCTATAATGGCTTCTAAACGTGTTTGATGTATTAAATCTTGATTTGTTGCGTAGGCTAGCGAGTTTATATTCCTTGACTCAGTTGTACACTTGGACGCAGTAGCCACATTGTTGTTGTCGCGAGTTATTCACTATTAGGCCAATCTCACGAACTTTTTGCTCAAAGTTAGGTACAGTAGATAGGTCTGCGCTTCTTTTTAATAAACGCACAATTTGCACAACGCAGCATTCGCGTTGCCAACTTTGCTCAAGGATACAGATATTAACTTTTTTAGCACAAAAAATTGAGATATCGAGATTAGCTTGTGACTCAACCATAATTTTAATACCCATGTTTACCAGACTCAGCCCGGGTGGTATTACAGTTACTCCGCCGTATTAAATACTGGAGTGAAGTATTCTCTTTAAGAGGTCACAAGATCCAAAGCTTTTGTTTCTTTAGAGATTGCAACTACATGCGTTTTTTTATTTCATTTTTGATAACATTCTCGATACTGAATGAAATATAGTACATATTGTGTTTTTATATTTTTTCAGACTAAATTAAAGTCAACAATTCAGAAAGAGACAACCACACCAAATATATTTTTAACTGACTCGGAATGCATAGTTTTGGCTGAACTTTATAAGACGTACACTTGTCTTTGGGATGAAAAGGACATCGCGTATAGGTTTAGGAATAGACGTGAAGAAGCTTTAAAATCTTTACAGGAGGAATTTAATAACAAATCTGCATTACACTTGTCACGACTTGAATTGGAAAGTGTAATTTTACGACTGCGAAAATCGTGTTCTATCGAAAAGAAAGAAAAAATAACATGCAAAAGAAACAAAATACGACATCGGCCAAACTGTTCATATTACGATTACATTGCATTTCTCGAGGTAGATGTTCCCCCCTTTGAGTGTTCAGTATGTGAAAAATTGTTACCTGGTTTAGGTCAGTACAAAGTGCATTTAGCATCTCATGATGGTTCGCTGCCATTTAAATGTCATGTTTGCGGCCATGGCTTTCAGTTGGCATCCAATTTAACAGTACATTTGCGAAGGCACGTACATGACTACACCTACAGATGTGAGGTGTGCAATAAGCCCTGCGCAACAACTACAGAAATAAAAATCCATATGCGTTCGCACACAGGCGAAAAGCCATTTGTTTGTTCCATTTGTGGCCAGAAATCTCGAACATCATCTCACCTTTTGGTACACACATTGCGTCACCAGAAAAGACCTCGACACAAGTGTAAGCTTTGTTCGAAAATGTTCTATGAAACAGGAACGTTGAACGAACACATGAGCGTTCACAGGAATGTGCGAGACAAAATATGCGATGTATGCAACAAAGGTTTTACAAGTAATAAGCAATTGCGCCAACATCAACTTATCCATAGCGCCGAAAAGAAATATGTATGCAAACTTTGCGGAAAGCGGTTTGCGCAATTCGCCGGCCTTAGTGGGCACATGAAGTCGCACGGTACAAAGTTGTCTGCGAACGCCTCCGCAAATACGAATTCAGAATAAAGAGCACTACTTCGTTTCCAATAAAAATAAGTATTACTTTATTTTTATATCCTTGTAAGTAAAAATGAATTGTCTTGATAATTATCATTTTAATGAATTTGAAAATAAAAGAAAGAACATTGAAAAAATCAGTTTCGTTATTTTTGTTTTGTCGTAGAATTTTTGTGCTTATGTTTGTTTGAGTTTGACAGAAGCCTTTTGGTTTTACTGCCCTGCACAGGAATTTTAAGCCTCCGAGTACACCGAAATCATCTCATAAAAACCATATTTTCCCCGGGAGTCGAAATAAAACTGTAAAAACATTCAGTTTCAGAACTACACAAAAACATAAGCATAAGAACTAGGGATGTAATTTTTTTGGATCTTTGTTTATAAGGTCAAAAAAATCAATTTTTTTTTTCGTTTTAAGTGATTCCTAATTTATTTCAGAATATTCACACAAAGTTACAGAACCTAATTCTCAATATTTCCGTAGATACAAAGCCAAAGGAAGGCGAGCGTTAGGTAGTTACGCTGTGACCGGACAGCTATAGTACAAACTTTATCTTCTTTTCTCGACTTTTCATTTTTATGATTTCTTTGAATTGGCGTACATGAATAAAAAGAAACTAATGAACCTTTTGAAATCATAGTTTGTACCCTTCAGTATTAAATTCTCTTCTATTTGAACTAACAAAATAGATAAAAAAAAATTTTTCAAGATTTTTATACCAAGTTGAAGTGAATTTTTTTTTATAGAAAGGCATTTTTTTCTTTCAAACCTCCAAAAAGTTGAAATTTTGGAATTTCTCTCAGTTTTCTTAGTTCATCTAGAATAAAAAATCATGATAATTAGAAATCCATTTGAATTTTTTGCTTTAGATAATAATTACGAGCTGTATCTTGTACGCCAGTTGGGAACTCCAGCGTTGCAGCGCTCTACTAATTTCTATGTTAAACATTTTTTTTCAACTTATTTTAACCAGTTCAAAAATTTTTTATACTTTTTAAATGTTCATTAAAAGATAGAAAAAACTTCGCAGTGCTAAATTAATTTTTTCCTTAAAAAAAAAATCGCAAAGAGATGCCATTTTTAGACCTCATAAACCAGGCTTCCCCCTTAATAGATTCCTGGTTTTCGGGATCTTATGTTGGCCAAGTCCCCAGATCCCGGGCATGTCCTGAAATTAATAGGTTTTTGAGCAACTCTCTGTATAAAATTATTTCAAATCGGTGTTTTTGGTTGATATTAATAAATTTTAATAAAAGGAAGTGAACGCGTGGATGGAAAATCAGAGGTTTCAACCGAATGATTTAAATATTGTTATCATATATCACAGTTTATCAAAAGTATGACTCATTTATGTTCCCGGCCGAAATTAAACCAAGTGTGGAGTTTATAATATAGGGTGGGCCATGTAAAATTTGTCTTCTGAATCGGCTATAAAAAAAAAAAACTAATGAATATTTTTTCAAACTTTTCTTTTTATTTTGAAGATTGAACATTGTCACTTCGTCCCCTTAGTATTAAAATAGACTATAAATTTTTTGATGTTTTGAGAAAATGAATTTCAAACTTTTTGTCGAAAGTAGCTCTCAAATCTCGTTATGTCTGTAAATATTTATTATTTTTTGACTGACGTTTTGACCCACTTTGTGGAACTAGAATTTGACAAAATTTTGACCACATATAAAATCGACGATGGAGAATCCAAAAATTCAATAAAAAATAATAGCCTATGAGCACATATATTATATTATTATACTAAGGGGACGATTTATGAATGAAAAATAATATCGTTCAAATAACTGCCACGACTGGCTTTATAGTAGGCCATTCGATCAACCCCATTTTTAAGCACATTTTCGATTTTTTGGGCTCCAATTTCATGAATGGCAACTTCGATTTCGTGTTTTAAGGCATCAATCGTCTCTGGATGGTTCGCATAGCATTTGTCCTTAACGGCTCTTCACAAAAAATAGTCCAACGGGCTTTAATCACAGCTCCGAGGCGGTCAATTGATATCGGAATTTCGGCTGATTATTCGGTTTTCAAAAACGGTAGCCAAAAGTTCGAGTGTAACTTTGGCAGTGTGACAAGTTGCCCCGTCCTGTTGAAACCAAATGTCGTCCATGTCATCCTCTTCAATTTTTGGAAACAAAAACTCGTTGAGCATGTCACGGTAACGCTCGCCATTTACTGTAACCGCGGAAGAAGAAGAAGACTCACCACTTTGGAAATAGGTTTTCAATATTACCCAATTTTGTTCAAGCGTATAGCGTCCCATTTCGTAAATGTCAAACCTTTAAGTAAATTATGAACACATTTGCCATGTCATTTGTGTTACTATTCTCAAAAAAAAAAAAGGTGGTTCAAAAAGCAAACGCTATATGGTCCACCCGTTATATAAAATATGTAGATCAGCGAATTACTTTTTGAGATTCAATTTTATCTGTTTTGATTAAAATGTGATCATAAATGAAATAAAGCATTGACCTAAACGTGAACCAAATTGATTGCACCAAAGCTAGCAGAATTACCGTTCTACTTTAACACTTTGTGGCTGGATAGTTGATAGAAATTGAGATTTTTTTCGACCGCCTTTTATCACCACCATTGAAAAAATATCAATTTCAAAATTAAAACCACTGACAGATACGCATTTCTATTCAATGAAGTTTTCGAGCTGCTATTTAAGGCCCTATGCAATTTGTACTTGGCTTGAAGGGCTGCTGTGAGTGACTGAATTACTGAATTTTTAGCTGTTATTCTTCGCATCCGAAAAACAAAATTTTCCGCCAAACTCATCTGTTTTATAAAAGAAAGACGTTGCAAACGCTTAAAAATATTCCCAGCAATCCTATGATTAAGATCTGTTGTTTTCGAGGTTTTTGGAACTTTAAATGACTGAGATTCCGGGATTGAAATCCCTAACAAGCTACTAAAAATAAAAATAAGCCCCACACGATGATTTTATAGGGCTATCTAGCGTTTATTTATTAGAAACTTTTTTTTATATTACATAACTAGGAAATTTGCGCATATGTTATTAAAGTACATGTTTTAATATTTTTTAAGAGTAGGGTAAGCTGTGGAGCAAGCATCTGGGTTGAGGGGAACGTGGCACTGATTTCACTGCTTAATCCTTTCGAGCAGCAAAGCTTGCGCCTCATTTAGGCTCTTTTTTGCTCCTTTCGCAATTATTTTCTCCAGGTTATGTTCACTTATTTTACTGCTTAGTCGGCAACGAAGATTATGCTGAGAGGCTAGCAGAAGAAGATGAATCAGTTAAGTGACTACATTCAGCAGAATAGTCTTTTAGTCATTCTCTAGCAACTCCTAACAAACATTTTTCATATCTTTTTTTATTCTGTGGATTGAAGGTACAATTTTAAACACATTTCTAATCGGCAGTTAATCAGGTAGAAACCCACTTCTTATACCATTTTCGGGTTTTATATTGAATCGCAATATATCGAGTTAGTGCAAATATTGATCTGAGAGGTCAACTCCTTTCATATATTTGTTATACACTAATACACAAGTTGGCTTAATTATATCATGACTAGTCTTCCTGTTTTTTCCCCCTTATTTTTGCCATGGAGGCGTCTTTAATAGTTGACACCATTCAGACAAGCCAGCCCTTCCAAATAAGAGGATTGACCTCTTCCTTCCGTAACCCCAATTGTTCCCTTTTTGTTCCACAGATTCTTATTTTATTTTTCAACAATATTTCAGCCGTAGACACTATTGTAGTAATTATCTTCATAAATGTGGTACCACGAACCAAAGTATGTACACAAGGCTGCAAAATTGACAGGATTGTTACGTGTAATTTTTTCTCCTCACCGGAATAAATTTTAAGGTAGCATATAAAGTCAGTTTCACTTTAGCTAACCATTCTGACTGAAATTCCATACTTTGTAAGTCTTTGAGAATTATACGTTCTGAATTTTAGACATCTTCTCCAAGGAATCATTGCCTGATCACGGGACAACTGCTGTCTGGGTGTATAAATCGATTGAAATTTTGGTAAAAAATAATCCAAAAGGGGTTTCAGTTTTGAAATTCTGTTGCTAGAAACTGGATTTTGCAAATTGTCTTTAAAATGGAGAAACGTAAATATTTCTTCGAAGTACTTTCTTGACATAATCTTTGAAAATATAGGGGCTTCTAGTAACGGATCGGTTGACCTACATTCCCTCCAGTGTGACTTTCGTGTTTGTCCCATTATAATTATTAATTCCAGCAACGGTTTCATGTCAGTCCATTTTAAACATTTACCACAACTTTCAGATAATATTTCCGCAAGCAAATCGAAAAAGTCCTTACCGAAGTTTAACTTTGTCACTTCACTAATGCTTTGTGGGTTACTACATTCAGCAGTTACACCAGGCACATTCTTCTGAAGAAATAGAGGAATTCTCTCCAACATCATAACCGTTATCTTAATTTTCAGAGTGACTCTCAATAATTACGGTTTTCCGTCCTTTTGTTGGTCTGATATTTCTATCATCTGAATCAGAACTATGTTCTGAAAAACTAGCATTTTATGAATCACTAGCATAGACGTCGACAGTCCGACAAATTATCTTCACAAAATTTTTCTTCAAAAAGTTCGCAATGAACCATTTCTAAAAATTTAAGAATAACGATTTATACATCGCCTCCTAACTGCAAAAATGTAAAACAACTTGATCTTACCACGTTCGCTTATAATCTGAGACTTTTTCAATAATATATTTACAGTTTGATTGTAAATGTAACGAAGACAAATCGTCAACATTAACCTCAACGATCCCGGTCAACAAGTTAAAATATATCTTTCGTATTGTCATTTCGTAGTTTAACATATCAATTTTATGCTCCTGATTCATATTGACCATCTTGGTATTAATTGCAGCCTTCAGAGAATGAGAATGGAGATATTCATTAGTTTCGCGCTGCACTATACCCCAAAAATTTTCAGCCATCCAAACTTGTGTCGCCATAAGTTTATGTGAAGGAGCAGAGTCTTGCTGAAAGATGCATGGGCTGTCACCGCGTACACTATTAACACAGGCTTTTACTACTGTCTCTAGAAACTCGCGATGTGTATATAGCAGAATTCACTCGAAATCCTCGCGTGAAGCAGGTGTGGTGTGGCATGTCCTTTGTTGCTCACTGCACCTAAAACCATAACAGTGGGTGAAAACTTAGCATGTAAAAACTTAACATAGCCATCTAACATTTCTGTGCTCGGCTTTTAGGTTAGGTTAGCCTGGTTGGCAATAAGCCAAGCATAGACCTTTTGGTCCCTAGCGATACCAGATGGAGAATACCTAAAGTAGACATCATGTAGGATGTCAGCGCTTTTGGCGAATCTAAGTAGGGCTGGGAGTTCCGCTTTTGAGACGTCTTCCAGACCCTCAAACAGTGTGGCTCCCAGGCATCTTAGTCGCGTTTTTGATAATGCCGGACAAACGCACAGAAGGGGTTCTAAAGTTTCCTCAACATCCTCTCTGCATTGTCCGTGTTAGCAATCCCTATCTTGTACGCATATGCAGCCAATAGATTATGACCTGTTAGCATGCCTATAATAGTTCTGCATTCCTTTCGCGAGAGCGTAAGTACGAATTGAGTCAGTTTTTTGTCGTTAGTTCTACACATGACTTTTGCTGTTTTGCATGTGGTCAGGCCAGTCCACCTAGCTTCCACTTGCCTTTTCATGTGGTCGTCCATTTCGTTGTATATTGTGTTTAGCGGTTTTGGTATGTCATTCTCTTGCTCAAAAGGTAGTCTAACAGCACTTTTGCTATCTCATCTACTATTTCGTTCCCCATAATGCCTTTGTGACCAGGTACCCAGAAAATATGCAGCCAACTGTTTCCGGCTAGCCTTTCTATGGCCTCCCTGCTCCGTCGAACATTTTTGGGCTTAATACAATATGAGCTTATTGCTCTTATTGCTGCTTGACTATCCACGTACATATGTATATATTAATTGTTGAGTTCTTTCTTGTTCTAGTGTAGGCTAGCTCCGCGGCTTTCCCCACGGCAAAAACTTCCGCTTGGAAAATTCTGCTGTGGTCTGGCAGCTTGATAGGCTGCCTTATTCCTAATTTTGAGCAGTAAATACCCGCTCTCACTAGAGTTTTAGAGCCATCTGTATAGATGTGAAAAGTTCTATGGTCAGGCTTCATGCCTTTGTGCCATCCCTCCTCTTCAATTGTAGTGCAAAACCTTCTCTCCCAATTAAAGTACGGAGTCAAGTAGTCCGTGCCACCTGAGCTCCACTTTCTCATTGAGCTGTGACCGAAGGGTCTGCAGGTGAATACCCCCGCAGCCATTAGCCTCCTCGCGGATTTCGCTGCCAGGTTTTCCGCCATGAGGTCAATAGGTGGCATGCTGAGTATCATTTCCAGCGCCGCCGTTGGAGTGGTTTTCATCGCTCCTGTTATGCACAGAGCAGCGAGTCGTTGAATACTTTCCAGTGGCATTGAGTATGTCTGTTTTGTCGGCTTTTGGTTTTGGTCAAAATTTTTTTTGTCAGAGCATCTCAGGCGCTTCAGGGTTTTTAATTTTGCTTAGAAGCTGTTTTGATCGGGTAGCAAGTTGTTCTCGTGTTTGCTCCGCCATAAACTGTCTTCTACGCATATCGTAGAATTTATACCGGAAATCTTCATGGACAATTCGACGGCTAAGACTCTCAGAAACATAAAGCTCCCTCACAAGAGCCTTTATTTATTTTGCAGGATCCTCGTCAATGATCGGTTGCACTTGTTGAATACATTCCGCGAATCGGACAGTGTTAGAACGCTCCCGATGATTTCAATTCACGGCGAACCTTATGAACGAGTGAAAGGGCGCACTTAAGAAAATTAGAGATTTCTAATTCGGTTTGATTTGTACATATAGCGACGATAACTGCATGTCTCTTCATTTCGGGAATTAAATTGTGGTCCTCCATGTTTTATTTCAAAAATAATGGATTCTGAAAGTTATTGCCACATACATATATGCATGTGCTCAAATAGCGTATGCATCCTGTAGATTTGTAAATATTTACAGGACGTCGAAGTCTATGGTGATTTAAAAGAGTTTACGAGCGAAAAGGATAGTTCCCTACGTACTATTGTATATATCTTTCGAGAGACTTAATGAACGAAGACATTTTCTCAGTTGTTATTTTGGAGGCATTTCTGAACTCTGTATAGATTACCACTGCTGTAGTTGTGAGCGGATAAAACATTTGACTACAATTTTTGCATAATACTGCGAAAGTGAAAATAGCAGTACATTAAATACTTGACCGACTAATATCGGAACGAACGCTATGTAGGACTGTGATATCATCCGCAAGGGGACACTCATGAAATAACAGTACATTAGAAAGTTTTTGACACTCACAGAGCTCTAAGGAGAACCCTTAAGGCGTGGTCAACACACCAAGTCACTTTTCGTTTCATAAGCACAACGAAATTTTTAAATAAAGGATAGTCATGCAAAAATCATACTATAAAAATCAGGTCTTTAGAGGGAAAACGTTATGCTGTGCAATTCAATATATGTACGTTAAGCTGCGCCGACATGTGATAATCGTCAAGAGACTGAGACTTGTATGCTTGCAGCTATAGGAAATAATAAGCACAATTCGCTAAAGCTGAAATGATTGTACCTAACCGCTGGGCAATTCGAATGATGCAATAGCATTCTTGTCACTTATTGAACTTGATGCATTCCCCGATCAGCAGAATATGCACCAATCTTGCTTCAAGGTAGTAATCCAATCATGTGTGCCAATCTTCATAATCAGATGACATTACATTGTTCAATTTAATCCATAATTTTATTATTATTATTTATTTATTATTTATTATGTATTGTTCGACTTTCTTAAAATAAACATTACATTTCATTTTTAATCATTAACATTAGAACGTACGACAGTGACACTAGGTCGTTTGTCGGAAGAAAAAAGAAACAAAAAAAAAAAAATCTTACATTTTACATATGTTACTATGGTACTATGTATTGAATTCGTTTAAAATTAATTTTCTATATTCTATAGCACCAGTGATGAACTTAAATAAGTTATTATATCCAGAAGGGCCAATACCATTTAAAATTTCTATGATTTCATCTCGGTTTAAACTATATTTTCCAAAAAAAATTTGACGAATTCTTTGAAGTATCGGGCATTTTCCTAAGAAATGTGTGATGTCTTTTAATTCATTTAAGTTACATAAAGTGCCATTTAAATCCCTTTGACTTCCCAAGTATATTAAATCACATCTGGCTTTCATAATACACATAATTTTATAGTTTCCAGTATTATCGTTTAAATAGCTTCTGGCGTTGTTATGGTCTAATTCCTTATATAATCGGGTGCTTTGGTGTGCCCTTTCCCATAAAGTTCGAATATTCGAATCATGAAGATTTTCTGGTATTGAAATTATATTTCTATCCCACTCTCTTTTATTTGTGCCAGATTACTAATTTCTTCAACCCAAAATATCTATTTTTCTAAAATCTTTTTTGATAGTACATGAGGCAATCTATTATCATCATATTTAAATAACGTTTTGAATATATATTTTAAATGAAGCTACAGTGTATACAAATGAAAACTTGGAACATTTGTCTCCAAGAGAATGCAATAAGATGGCGTATTACTCGGGAGATGAAGTACCCTTTTTAAAAAATAAAGTTGAATTTTGTCTACTTCTTCAAACAATGAGTTTCCCCATACCTGTGCAGCATAACTCTGGATTGCTCTAATCACCGCTAAAAACAGTTTCCATTTTGCCGACAACTTAATTTTATTTTTACTAAGAAATGTGCGCCAAGTTGCATTTATGCTATTTTTTGCTAGAACATTTCTATTTTCTATATGTTGCTTGAAACTGAGTTTTGATGTTAGCTTTACACCCAAGTAAGTATATTCTTTCGTTATTGGTATTACTTCGCCGTGAAAAAACCACTTTTCTTTTTCTACTATTCTACCGCCTCTCCGAAAAATCATTATAGCTGACTTAGATAAGTTTACTTGCATATTCCACTTATCGCAGTATTTTTCTAAGTTGCTTATCATTTTTTGAAGAGCACTAACCTCATCTGCCAATATGACGATATCGTCAGCATATAATAGCAAACGGATATTTAACTCATCTACAAAGAGTCCTCCCTCCAAGCAGTCGTGCAGGTCATTCAAGTAAAGAGCAAAGAGCAAAGGTGAACTATCGAACATGTATTTCTGTAATAACTTACAATAAAGTTTGCCATTTTGGTGGAGATTCCTATTTCATGAAGCTTGTATAGCAATAGTTGTCTAGGGACAGTATCAAAAGCGGCTTTAAAGTCCACAAAAAACGCGTACACTTTTTTCTTCTCCCTAAACTTAATATGGACTATTGCTGCTAGGTTATATATGTTATCTACGGTTGAATGTCGCTTTCTGAAACCTGCTTGAAATTCTGTTATAATATTTGTATTTTCTACCCAGCTTGTGAGTCGCTCATTTAAAATGCCCATCATTATCTTTGCAACACAATTCATGAATGAGATACCTCTATAATTGGAGGGAGATTTCCTATCGCCTTTTTTAAAGAGCGGATATATCAGACTTGTTTCGAAACATTCAGATACTTGGCCCATATTATATAGCTTATTAAAAACGTTAATCCATAATTGTAGAGTTTAGTAGAATTTATGAACGTGCCACAGTTTTTTTTACAAGCGTTACATCATACAAAATGGCTTAAGTTCTATAGTATTATCTTTTTATTGACAGCGCACTAACAGTAATCGTAAGGGTCTAAAAGAAGCTGGTGAGACAGAAATGATCTCAGGAATCGGTCGCATTGTGCCACATCCACCTCATAGGAATTCAAATGAGTTCAATGAGAAGCAAGTAAGTTTGGATATAATAACAATTTAATGTATGCTTAGTACTCATTTTATTAGTTTCATAGTCTTAATTTCAAATAAATTGTTGTATTTTTGTGTTGACAGCAGACCAACAATTTTGAGGGACCTAATGCCGATGATGTGAGAAAAGAAGTTCTTGAAACCGAAAGTGCCCCCGAATTTGCTGCTCGTAATAAGACTCAAGTAAGCTTTTTTTTTGTATCAATATAATGCTAAAAAATCATTAAAAATTCAGTAAAGGCTAACATTGAAAAGTAGTTAGTAACAATTGTTACAAATTATCACATTTTGATGTTTATGTACCCAAAAAACTTGCCAAGTAGGAGAAAGGGAGAGAGCAAAATGAAATTTCATTTTGAGGGAAATTTGCCAGTTTTTACTGTATAAACTTTTACTTGCAAGAATTCGCAAGTGGGAAAAACTGCTGTTCGCAAAGTAAAAACCAACACGAATTAAAATTCGCGAATTGCAATTCCTAATGGAATGTTCTTCATCTGACAGCTATGATGATGAAATCATATGATACCGAAGCTCGTTATTTTGCTTTTATTGGCTTAATTTTTGTTTTCAATTTAATACGATTTAATAATTTTAATACAAGTGAATAAATTTTAATTTTTGTGATTTTTCGTGCCAACAATTTAATAAGCTGTTCGCAAGTTGTTACTGATTTTGAGTTCATGTACTTTTTTTTTGATATTTTCCTTTTTGAGAGAGAATTCGCAGAAATTAAGGGGTTACATGGGTTTCGTTGGTTCAAAACATCGATTTTTTTTTTTTTTTTTGCTTATTAATTTCTACATCTCAGGAATATTATCCTAAATTTTCAAGTTGATCCGCACAATAAATTCGGAGTTACAGCCTTTGGAATGTGTGCGCTCCAAGCCACTTTTATTGTTACTCAAAACTTTAAACGCGTTTTTCTCGGAACTGTGTTTTCAAAGTCGGTTGTCAAATGTTCTCGGAAACTACTCAACCGATCTTGATGAAATTTTACACAGGTGTTCGAAATACAATTTACTCGGGCTTGAACGAAGGATTTTTTTTCAATTACAACTATTTAAAAAAAACAAAATGTCAAGCAAATTTGACCGCAATTTTCTGTTTTTTGGAAAAATGTCTGCCAAAATTCCAATTTTTGTCTTTTTTCTTTCCTTCGCTCAAGCACGAGTTTATGGTCTTAACTAAAACACTTATTTTTGTTTTTCCATTTTTGATGAGCCTGTCAGGAGTTATGCTGACAACGCGGACGCACCTTTTTTTCGAGGGGTCACCGGAAATGACGTCACAATGGAGGAGTTTTAATTTTTTTTTTTTTTGAAAATTTCAGAAAGTATTCTTTCAATATGTACATATCTATAAGACAGAAAAAAGTTTGAATTAAATAAATAATTTTTTACATAGAAAAAAAAATATTGAAAAAAGGCCTTTTTTTACCCGACGAAACCCTTGTAACCCCTTAAGTTAACGGACCTAATCTAAGATAGGCAATTGAATAACAAATTATTATTTTTTTCTCGCAGGGCAAATCCAAACCGGAAAACAAGAAAGTCACAACAACGGACAGTCTGTTGGATGATAGGCAATGCATAATTTTGGCTGAAATTTATAAGTCGCATCCTTGCCTTTGGAATGAAAATGACATCGCTTATAGGTTCGGAAATAGACGCAACGAAGCATTAGAAGCTGTTTACACGGAATTCAATGCCAAAACTGGATTAAACCTGGCACATCTTGATTTGGAGAAGGAAGTTTTTCGTTTGCGAAAAATCTGTTCAAATGAGAAGAAAATGAAAATCGCGTGCAAACTGAATAAATTAGTTTATAATACAGCTTGTACTTATTACGATGACATTGCATTCCTCGAGGTCGACGTTCCGCCTTTTGAGTGCTCAATATGTGAAAAATTGTTACCTGGTTTAGGTCAACTTAAAGTGCATTTAGCTTCTCACGATGGTTCGCTACCATTTAAGTGCCCTATCTGTGGACATGGATTCCAGATAGGGTCCAATTTAACAGTTCATCTACGAAGGCACGCTCAAGACTACATGTATAATTGCGAAGTGTGTAATAAACCTTGCGCTACATCAACTGAGAGAAAAATCCATATGCGTTCACACACAGGCGAAAAACCTTTTGTTTGTTATATGTGTGGTAAAAAGCTTTTGACATCATCTCATTTGTTATTACACACAATGCGACATGAAAAACGAACCCGTCATAAGTGTAAATTTTGTTCGAAAACGTTCTATGAAACAGGCACATTAAAAGAACACCTTTTGGTACACAACAAATTGCGAGACAATATCTGCAATGTTTGCGGCAAAGGATTTAAAAGTAAAAAGCAACTGGGACAACACAAACTTATCCATGATGCAGACAAAAAATATGTATGCAAAATATGTGGAAAACGTTTTGCGCAATCCGCCGGCCTTTGCGGACACATGAGATCACACGGTCCCAAGTAGTCTACGTAAAGCACCTAAAGCACAAGTAAAAGTAAAATTCCTACTGAAGATAAGGGTTGCATACACTCTGAAGTATTTTTGAATGCTCAACTCAATTTATGTGTACAATAAATAAATTTAATAAGTTTATCATAGCTTATTCATATTAGGCAAAGTGTCGATAAGGCACTTTTCTTATTAAGTCGTAAGAAATAAATTGCTTATAAACGTACTACATAAAACCTTGACTTTCTCCGATCATAGCTAGTTGTTTTTGTTGTTGTAGCAGCTTGCAAAATCCTGCAAGAGCAATGTAGTTTCCGGTCGTCTTCGTCTAGTTGATCTAACGGCAGGCCCAGGAAACTGGAGAGGGATGTTAGGTGAACAGGTGAAAATGTAGTTAGTGCGGGGTGCTTCACATACTGGACAAATGTTTTTTTGGTATGAACGTAATTGTGCCAAAGTTACGCGGGTATCCCGTGGTGGCTGGTGCTCTTCAGCTGCTGTGAATGGTAATTGGAAGAGGAAGATGATGAGTGTCTCTCGATGAATGCCATTGAGCGTATGTCTAAGCCCTGATTGGTCCAGTAGTTGTCAGTTCGTTTTATCCTGGATGTCTCCCCAGTAAACTAGCCCTGTCTAGAGCATAGATAGCACTTGTTTATGGACGAATTTCGTGATTTGACAAATGAATGCAAATTTATTGCGTTGAAAAATAAGTTTAATAGTTGTTTTGATTTTGTACATATACAGGCAAGAACAATTTTTGCGACTAAATCAAAATACAAAATTTAATGAATTTAAAATGTATTGATTAATAATAAAATAATTTTGATTTCAAAACTAAACTAAACCCTTTTTAATTAAAAAACAAACAAAAAAAACAAAAACGATAACTTTTCGGCTGAAGCAGCGAAAAATATATTTCTTTCATATATTTAAAAAAAAATTGGAAAAGTAATGAATTACAATCACAATGAATTAAAAAGCATTAGCGGTTAGGCCATCAGCTTTACCTAACATAAGTATTTATATAATAACATTCGTGTATAATTTAGATTTCAAAATACAAATTAATTTTGTAAATAAAGTGTATAAAACTTTTAATGTTTTCTGCGTTTACTTCGGACAGAAGTTCTTCTATTGTGTGGCTTGATATTGATTGTCTTATTGAATGTAATGCTTCACAATTTGTAACGATGTGTTGGACAGAAAGTGTCTCTTCGGTGCAGAATTGACAAACGTGGTTTTGTGGGTTGTTGTTTTGAAAGAGGTTGCTGTGGGACAGGCGTGTATGTCCAAGCTGAAAACGGGTATAAATAATCGTGTTTCGCCTTGTGGTTGTTGCTGGGAAGATTGGAGGATTGAAGCTTGGATTAACGCATTTATAATAATGGTTTATGTTTTGCCATCGTTGTAACATTTGTTATCGATTTGCTTTGTTAGTTGCGTTTTTTAGGTAGACCTTGTTTACCCGCCGTAGCCGAATGGGTTGGTGCGTGATTACCATTCGGAATTCACAGAGAGGTCGTTGGTTCGAATCTCGGTGAAAGCAAAATTAATGAAAAACATTTTTCTAATAGCGGTCGCCCCTCGGCAGGCAAAGGCAAACCTCCGAGTGTATTTCTGCCATGAAAAAGCTCCTCATAAAAATATCTGCCGTTCGGAGTCGGCTTGAAACTGTAGGTCCCTCCATTTGTGGAACAACATCAAGACGCACACCACAAATAGGAGGAGGAGCTCGGCCAAACACCTAACAGAAGTGTACGCGCCAATTATTTATTTATTTTTTGTTAAAACTTTATATTGTGTGTAACGGCGACTTAATGGCAAGTTTTGCTGCTGCGTCTGCTAAGGTGTTTTCACGTATTTCAACATGGCTAGGGATCCAAAACAACTTTATTTTTTCAGGGTTTGATATTAGCGTATCTCTGATTTGAGATATCAATATATCGTTGATATATCATATAATCAAACATTTTATTTCTATTGCACAATCAAGGTGTAGTCCATATGTAGAAGTCCATGCGAGTGTGGAAAGTTACTGATCGCCATTCACTTGGGAGTGGCCAGGACGATTCTTCTGCATATGGTTCAAGCAGCCCACACCTCCCGGGATTAGTCCAAGTATCCTCTGGGTAGCTTCCGAACACCCGTTCGGGAGTGAGCTAACGTGAGAAGGCGAAACATTCCAGGATAGCTGGTTGTGCGCTGGGTTTGGGACCCGCCACTGAGAAGGTCTCCACTGCGTTGAAAAGATCAGGTGGAGAAGGACTTGGGCTCACTTGGTGTGTCCAATTGGCGCCGGTTAGCACGAGAAAGAAACGACTGAAGAAATAGCGTAACCGGTTATCGCGCCAATTAAGAAGTAGAAGTCTTTCCAACAAATAAATGAACCAATAAATTAAAAAAATGTTCCTCTTATTTTTAAATATATTTGTACTTACCCGAAGTTGTAAAAATAATTTATTAATTTTTAAACTTATTCAAAATATAGGTTTATTTTTGTAGCAGAAGCTTTCCAAATTTTGAAAATAGTTACATAATTTACATAATGCACGCATGTTGTAGTCAACTTTTGCTGAAAATAGTCGAAAAGAAGTTAACATATCCAAAACAATTTACTAGTTTAGTGAGAATTTTGTAAATAAATGTAAAAAGCCTTTTTTTATTTGAACTTGTAATATTATTATATTAATATAAAGCTTTCGAATGCAGAACTTAAGATCAGATTTGAGTTTCGATTGTAGTTACTCAGTTAACAGACCTTCTAAGAACTGAAAGCTTCTGATTTTGTACAATAAATACTGCATCATAGTTTTTTTCGCCCTTTATCAATCGCTGAGTTATCGCTTAAGAAAATTTCAGCCAAGCTGTCCGCCTCAGAGGAAGTTTTCTTTGCAGTTAATTTTGTGCCATGTGACTTCATATGTCCGCTAAGACCCGCATATTGTGCAAAGCGTTTCCCACAAATCTTACACAAGTATTTTTTTTCTACGTCATGGATACGTTTGTGCTGCCTTAATTGCATTGGACTTTTGAATCCTTTATTGCATATTTCGCATATCTGGTCTCTGATAATTCGGTGAACACTCATGTGTTCTCTATATAATCCTTTAGTATAGAAACCTTTAGCGCACACTTCGCATTTATGTCGCGGCCGATTTTCATGACGTCGCATATGGGTATTGAATTTAGACGCAGTTTGAAATTTGTTACCACATATATCACAAACGTATGGTCTTTCTCCTGTATGATAACGCATATGGACTTTTAATTCGGTTGTCGTTGCGCAGGGCTTATTACACACCTTACAACTGTACGTATAATCATGTACATGTCTTCGTAAATGCACTGTTAAATTAGTCGCTAACTTAAAGCCATGCCCACATATATGACATTTAAATGGCAGCGAACCATCATGAGATGCTAAATGAATTTTGTAGAGTCCTGAACCAGTTATTACTTTTCTACATACCGTACATTCAAACGGGTTAACATCGACTTCGAGGAATGTTATGTGTTTGTAATAAGGGCAAGTTGGCTTATACGCGATTTTTTTTTGCTTACACATAATTTTTTCTTTCTTTTCAATAGAGCACGATTTTCGCAACCGTAAAATTTCTCTTTCCAAATCCTGTTGCTCTAAATTTAATCCAGATTCGTTGTTAAATTCTTCACATACAGATTTTAATGCCTCCCGACGCCTATTACTGAACCGATAGGCAATATCTGTTTCATCCCAAAGGCTGGGATATCTCTGGTATATATTGGCAAGAATGATAAACTGCTCATCATTTAAAAGGGCTTCGGGCGGTGGCGTCTTCTTATAAATAAATCTGGAATCTTCCTGTAGAAAAAGAGAAAACACCCCAACTATTACTTTCCTTTCCGAATGGTCTAAATAAAATATAAATATATAGTATTGATCAATCAATGTGCACAATGCTTTGAACACAAATGTTTGTCATAATGAACAAGATAATTCTATTAAGAGATAACAAGAACTATATCTGAAATTGCGACAGATTTATGAAAACATTAATCCACAATTATGATTTAGAGTCCCAAAATTGCCTTGAGCAATAGTCCAAGAGCTGGCCACATGAAAGTGCCCGCATCAGGTACATGGCTAATTTATTTTTAAAATAATAGTATTAGTGTAGACGAATATAAAAATGAATGTCTGCCATTGCGAATGTGACTAAAAATGTTGATGTGTAGCGCACTTTTTAACGTCGTCTGCCGCGGCCTTAGCCCTCACTTTTTTGTCTGTCATTTTGTAAATGGCTTTTGGAATGTTTAACTTTAAAGTACAATAATTGGAATTCATGTACCTTATGATTTTTTTAAATTCATTTTTGCAATCTTCAGCGCAGTCTGTCGGCGAGTTAGCCCCTCGCAAAATGTCTGCCAATTTTTTTATACTTTCTCAAATATATAACCAAACTTTTCCCGTACATAGAATCCCTGTACCTTATACATTTTTTCCCACCCAAAATTCACGCCTTTCACTGCGTATCCCCCCTTTGTGCCCCAGTTTTGCAATGGCAGACATTCATTTTTATATTCACCTACACTAATACTATTATTTTCAATATAAATTAGCCATGTACCTGATGCGGGCACTATCTATGTAGCCAGCTCTCCGTCTACAATTGATCGGAACGTCTTTTTTTAAACATATCGGAAATAGAAATACAGAAAATGTTTATGAAATTTTTTCAAGGGCTTGTGTGAGCTCATGAATACATTTTTTAACATCCACAACTAAATTTTGATAACCAGGAAATATATAATTTCAACTAGCTTACCGGTATTTGCTTTAAGTGTCGCTTTGCGCTACGTATTTCCTTTCGCTTTTCATTATCCAATAAGAAACTCATTGCATCAAAATAGTACAGAGTCGATTTTTCAAATGCCGATATTCGTTTTGATTCTCTTCGAAAAGTAGTTCGTAGTCTATATATTTTTTGCCTCACGTCATCTTTTGTGGCACTTGGATACTTTTCTCTATACTTGGCAAGTAAAGTTTCATACTGTTGGTCTCTTGTCAACCTATCAGTATAATCGGGACATTTTGGGTCCCACAGTGCCGTTAATGAACCATAGGTTTCGATAAGTTCGATGACAAATTTCCGTTTGGCACTATTTTTTCTAATCTCTTTTTTATTTTCTGTTTCATCTTCCACGTCTAGTGCGTCCTCTTCCAAGTCCGATTCGCTATCGCTTATAAAAACTTCTTCTGTTACCTGGGGCTCTTCTGGGGGTGCTAAAGTTTCCTACATATAAAAACTATTAAGTCTGACAGACAAATAAAAATTTAATTAAAATTTACACTTGCATCGCTGTCTTCACTCATATATTCTTTTTTATTTGGGGAGCTATCCATTTCGTTTGCATCCAATTCAATTTCAACTCTTTCAAAGCCTCTTAAAACATATTCGGAGCCATCGATTCCCTGTAAAGGTTTTTTTTATCGCAATCTCCAAACAATTTTCATCTTACCTCCACTGCTCTTTCTGAATGCAGGTTAGACTCCCGGTCTTCTATTTCATTGTTGACTAAATCTCGAAGACCTTCCTTTGTGTCTTCTTCCTCCAAATTAGGCTCACTTATTTCGGAAAAATGGTCCGTGTACATGTGTTGCATAAAATTATCTAAATCTAAAAATGAATAGTCGCAAAATTCGCAGTTCAGGTAAAATTCTTTCTTTCCCACTGACAAAATTGTGGTAATTTCGCCACATTTTTTTAAAGAACTGCATTCCAAAACTTGCTTATCGAATCCTAAAGCCATTTTAAGCTTAGAATAGTGAAATATGAAATTGAATTTCTTTTTAAGCCGCTTAATTACTACTTAGTGATTCCTCAATACTTGTACTTGAAAATAAATACTCGATACTTTTTTCCTGAAGCATGTTTGCTTTTACTCGAGCCATTTCGAGTGTGGTACTTAGTGTCGATACTTTTTTGCAATATTTGCATATGGCAACGCTGTAACTATCAGTCATAATGCATTCATTCATCACAAGGTGGATTTAATAAGGTGACAGCATTCACCCAGCTGAATTTTTCGCCGTAGGTATGGCTTACGTCAAAATGATATGCTTTGTTTGTATGTATTGGTATGTTTACATTCGTATGTTTACATTTGCTTGCTGATTTTGACATGATGCTTGCACCAAACGCAACAACAAATACATGTAGGGTTTTACTTATATGTGTTTGCTGTCACCTGTAATAAATTCGCCTTGATTCATCATCAGTTTTTCGTTTATTTTGCTTGTAGCTATTGCGTGTAATTGATTTTCAAAAGTTAAGATTTTGCAATAGAAAATTATGACTTTTGGGGAAACCAAGAGAAACTTGTGCTATACAAAGTTAATCCATTAACCTCATAATATTGAAGAAAGGAGTTGCGAACAATTATGTGAAACACCTAATTTGAAGAAATCCATTGGAGAAGTTGGAAAAATTCAACTTTCTTTTCCGACACTATACAATTTCACGTGCGTATTTAGTTTGTGGTGGCTGCTCTTGCGATATATAATAAAACAGAAAATGAGCTTCTTATTGTTATAAATATACTCACTTATTGTTATAAATATGCCACATAAATACATCGACGTATTTTGTCACTGAATTTACAAATTTGTTTTTCAAAGTCAAGTTGATTGTAAGCTCCAGGCGCATTCAATAAAGGTGGTGGCAATAGACCAACAACAATGCTTTGTACGTTTGATTGTCAAAATAAAGTATTGGCAAAGTAAAAAACAAAGTATGAATTTGCCTTGTTTCGTTCTAGGCTGACAGCCACATGGACACGGCGAAAGAAAAAAATAAATCAGCTGATTTACAGATACCACATTTAATAGATTCGCCTTGCTCCAACCGGAGCTAAACGAAATTACATAATATGTATATGCAATATCTCATTATAGCACTGAATATATACATCTGTAACGCGCCGCTTGCATACGCCAATGGTGTTGAAACTGCAAAATGTTCAATTTTTATTTACAGAAATACCCAGTTAATATTTCTTCTGGTGTGGCATAATCCAGGCGCGTTCAGTAAATGTGGTGGTATTAAACCAAAAACAATGTTTTGCACGTTTGATTGTCACAGCAAAATAGAAAATAATGTGAAGGAATCTGTGCTGACAGTCGCATGGGCAGGGGAAAGAAAAAAAAAACAACTGATTTAACGATACACCCAAGAATGATAGAGAAAGAAATTGCACCTTCTGAATTCGCCGCACACATACATTCTAGCCACGTTGGCTTCCGTATAAAAACGCAAAAAAAGTGCATTTGCATATATTCATTTGTGCTTTAACAATTTAACACACGGCATTTCGTTTGCATTAGCGTATTTAGTTTTAATCTCACAAAACCCAATATCACCAAGCCATTCACTGAATTTACACAAACATGTAATTTCTTCTACTTTTGTTTGTTTTGTATTTCTAAGGGAGCTGATGTTTAATGGCGTCACCTAAGATAATCAATTCGCCTTGTTGGTAATCCAAATTTAATCTGAAATCAATTGCTAATAAACTGTCTTATAGTTTGGCTTTAATCGGCCGGCTTCTTATTGGCCCGTCTCAATGGGTCGGTTTCCTCCATTGCTGTAACGAATTTGACTGGCAGTAAAACAGGTTATTTAATTGGAGTTCAATGCGAATTGAGTATCTAAGGTGACGCCATTGAAGAGCAGCTACCTTATTTTTCACGACTTTGACAAGTCTGACGTCAGTTCCCTTCGCAATACAAAACAAACAAAAGTAGGAGAATTCAGATGTTTGTGAAAATTCCGTGATTGGCTTGGTAGTATTGTGCTTTGTGAAATTAAAACTATACAAAGTAATGCAAACAAATTGCCGCGTGTTTAATTGTTAAAGCACAAATGAATATAAGGCCTTCAAATGCATTTTTTGCCTTTTTAGGCGGAAGACACTGCGAAAAGAAAGTATATGTGTGTGCGTATAATTTCTAGGGTTTGTTTTTTCCATTGCTTTCGCCTACTCTTATTCTTCTCAAACAAGTAATTCCCCTTCCTTTTGCTTGATTATTGATGGGGTCTTACGACACGGCGAATTCGGCAGGCGTAATTTGTTTCTATTCTTCTCATTCACAAACAAGTAATTCCCTTTCCTTTTGCTTGTTTATTCATGGGGTCTTACGACACGGCGAATTCGAAAGGCGTAATCTGTATTCTATCATTCTTGATTGGAGACGAAGGCGCCAAATACTTGCCGGAACGTACAAAAACTTGCAACTTTCTACTTTTCCAGTACGGGAAGTGCGGCGAAAATGAAAACTGTTTAAAGAAGAACAATTTTGTATCGCTCAAATTGGGATCTATGTTTTTTATTATATCAAATTAAATGCAGTAAATACATGGAATTTAAATTAATTGAGTCATTGGAACTGACCCTTCTAAAAGAAAGAAAAAATAGAGAGGGGCTAAGCTTAACTAAGTTGTCCCCAAAAATTAATGTACATTGTGGTCGAAGCTATGGTCGCACCCACCGTCTATAACAAGCATAAATTCTATTAAAACCCTCTTTTGCTTCAATAAATATTAATTTTATGATATATTTCACAACCAACTACAACCTCTTTATACACAACCTTTTTTTTCTGTGTATATATGCGGCAATACTTTCATGTGGCAGTTAGTTAGTTGTTGTTGTTATTGTAGCAGCGTAAACATTCCCCATACTTATCTACGGTGAATGCTGCTGGAGTGACAGTCCTTGGCCGGATATAAATCCGGGTCGTTTCGGTAACGTAGAATTGACTGTCGTGGAAACGACGTCACGTTAGTCAAATGCGTTGCCGCATCGGACGGAACGATCCCATTGTGACAGGTCTGTTATTCAGGCGGGTATTTCATTTAAACTAGCCGAATGGGTTGTTGCATGACTACCATTCGGAATCTAGAGAGAGCGTAGGTTCGAATCTCGGTGAAATGAAGAAAAAGTCTTTTCTAATAGCGGTTGCCCCTTGGCAGGCAATAATAAACCTCTCCTCATAAAAAATGTCTGATGGTCGGAGTCGGCTTAAAACTGTAGGCCACTCTATTTATGGACCAACATCAAGACGCACGCCACAATTAGGAGGAGGAGATCGGCCAAACACCCAAAAAGGGTGTGCGCGCCAATTAAAAAAAATATATGTATACATATATATATATATTATATATTTCTTATATATATATATTTTTCTTTTTATATATACACATATATTTATGTACATATATACATATACTTTTCCGTTTTGAAGAGGCCGACAGGAAATCCTTTTTTTTTTACAATATCCAAAGTTTTTTTTTTCAGGAGTTAAAATTACTAGTATATTTTCGGGAGCTATGCCTTTGTTCTTGCTTTGACTTTGGTACGAAAGTAGTACGGCCCAAGCACTACTTTGGAACTTTACTGTTGCTTGGACTGAAAAAAAAAAAGAATAGAAGAAGTGATGCACACTTTG
This sequence comes from Anastrepha ludens, assembly GCF_028408465.1. Classification (NCBI taxonomy): domain Eukaryota; kingdom Metazoa; phylum Arthropoda; class Insecta; order Diptera; family Tephritidae; genus Anastrepha; species Anastrepha ludens. The sequence goes on from NC_071499.1 coordinate 108,129,396, forward strand.
GTTGCTGCAGCTAGCATTTTGAAAGGAAAAATTCCTTTTCTGGGTAAATAAACATCATACCTTATGTCTCCTACAGTCTTACCGGTCTTATTGAAGGGCGACCACCATTTAATAAAGCAACCCTTAAAGAAATCGGGAGAGTTTCTAAGGAGTGTTTATGGAATTTTGCATGCCGAATTTCACAGACGACGAACGATATAGACATAGTACAGCGAATAAAGATCCGATGGAGCAAACCCCTCAGCCTTGAAAGTTTTTGATGCGGTACCTTATGGAGAAAGAAATAACTGGTACACAAGAAGAAGATTATTTTGCCGAATTCGGCCAGCACTTTATTTCATTCAAACGTATTGAATTGCTTATGTAACTTACATTTGTATATTTATACAATTATTCTTGCTCTAAATTAAAGTTTCTCAATGGCACCGCAGATAACTTTGTACCATGAGATTTCATATGTGAATTAAGACCCGCACATTGCGCGAATCGTTTTCCACAAAGCTTACATAAAAATTTTTTTTCTATGTCATGAATTAGTTTATGCTGTCGTAAGAGTTTAGTACTTGTAAATCCTTTGTTACACACATCACATATATCGTTCCGGACTTTTAAGTGAACATTCATGTGTTCCTTTAATTTTCGTTTTTCATAGAATGACTTGGAGCAAATTTCACACTTATGTCGCGGTAGTTTTGCGTGACGTTCCATATGCCTACTGAATTCAGCCCATGATCGCATTGATTTGCCACAAATATCGCAAACATACGGTCTCTCACCGGTATGCAAACGTAAATGCGTTTTTAATTCTGTGGTCGTTGCACAAGGCTTGTTGCATACCTCACAATTATACATGTAGTCATGTACATGTCTCCGTAAATGAACTGTTAAATTTGTGACCAACCTAAAGCCATGCCCACAAACATGACATTTGAATGGAAGTGAACCATCGTGAGTCGATAAATGGATTTTGAACTGACATGGACCAGAAACTACTAGACCACATATTAAACACTCATAAGGGGTTACATCGACTTCAAGGAATGAAATGTGGTCATAATAAGGGCATCTTGGTTTAAACATTAAGTTATTACGTTTACATGCTATTTTTTGTTTCTTCTCGTTCGAACATATTTTCCGTAGTCGCGCAGTTTCTTTTTCCAAATCATTTTTCATTAGGTTCAGCTTACATTTTTCATTCAACTCTTTAAGTACGTTATTCAACGCTTCACGACGCCTATTAGCGAATCTATACGCAATGTCCTTTTCATCCCAGAGGCAAGGATACTTCTTGTATATTTTAGCTAATTGAATGAATTGTGCATCGTCTAAAAGGCTCTCCGATACAGTAAATTTTTTGAGAATTGGTTCCAAAGCATCCTGTAAAATACATAAGATTTTTTTAAATAAGCATCACGTATCATCTATATTCTTAAAGTGGAAGTAAATAAGAAAAAAAATATGTATTACGGTGGAATTAATTAATTAATATTATGTTTTGTTACGAAAAACGACTGTCACGATTTTCCGCAGTCGTTTGCAGTCTATCTCGGAATTTTCGGATTTACCACAAGCATATATATACAATATATAATTGCCGCTTACAACCTTTTTGGGTGTTTAGCCGAGCTCTTCCTTCTATTTGTAGCTTGCGCCTTGATGATGTTCCATAAATGGAGAGACCTACAGTCTTAAGCAGACTCCGAACGGCAGATATTTTTTATGAGGAGCTTTTCATGACAAAAATACACTCGGAGGTTTGCAATCGCTATTAGAAAAGAAAAATTTCCTTTATTTTGGTGCTTCACGGAGATATGAACCTACGTACTCCGAATTCCAAATGGTAGTCACGCACCAACCTATTCGGCTACGGCGGCCACCGTGTACATATCTGTTTGTTTGTTAACAGTAATAGTATCTAGCTCATCTAGAGCTAGGCCTAGGAAACGTGCTGTTTCGACGGGATGGGTTCAGAGGGAAAGGGGAGTTAGGTGAGTAGGTTTGTTGGGGCATGTGAAAAGGAGGTTAGCAGCGTGCGGGGTGCCTTCACATGCAGGACATATGTTTGGTATGTCGGGGTCGATTCTGGATAAGTAGGAGCTTAACCTGGAGCTCTTCATCTGCTATAGGTGGTGGTTGGACTCCGATTACGGCATTCACAGGACGGGAGCTTAAGAAGGTGGTGACGGTCTCCCGGTGAATGTCGTTTATTGACTGTCTAAACACTGCCAGGTCCAGTAGATTTCGGTCAGTTTTATCCTGGATTTCGTCAGCGTAGTTTGAGAGGTGTCTCCTGACGTGCCTGGGAGGCAGCAGGAACTGCTTGCTGGAACATTCCCATGGCAGCCGGTTCTACGTTACCGGAATGACTCGGGTTTTTCCCGACCAAGGGCTGCCGCCCCAGTAAACTAGCCCTGTCTAGTGTACATATTTTTACATGACTTTGCTTTAAATTCCGAATTAGAGCGATTAGCTAATGACGTGTAAAACAATTTCGACCTTACGACTATACAAATTGTGAAAAATTTTAAAAGATGTGCAGATATCAGCAGAAGTTTCTATACCTTTTCTGCATAAATAACATATAACAACAGCTCACAGACCAATACGACAGCTGTTGTAGCTGCATTGAAGGAAGCGAAATTTCAGAAACACATCATTTCTAAAATGCAACTGTACAAATAATTACGCCACCAAAACGTCCAGTCCAGACGAATAAAATTAAAAAAAATATGACATTTTTTTTACAAAATACGCTTGCCATTGCCGTGCTGGTTAAAAAAAATTCCAAATTTTTTGCATCTTTTTTGTTATGATTTCATTGGTATTGGAAAATGTGTAAATATGCCGCATTTTTGCCTATATTTTACTCATTTAGTCAAATATCGTTTACTACCAAAGCTCCTTACACGAGACTTGGTATTGGCCACATCATCGTTATAGATGCACATCTATTAGATGGTGGTTATCTTATTCAGTCAACCCTTTTCAGAGTCAACTGTCAATGCGACACACCTACTATTTTTTTTTATTCTGTACTGTAAAACCGTAGACTTTTGAAAATTATATTTGTTGCATTTTTGGGACATGCTGTCGAAGTGACAGCCCTTGGTCGAATATAAGTCAGGGTCATTCCAGTAACTTATAACCGACTGTGAGATTAACGGCCACTTTATAATAATTTATTTTGAAGCAAAATATTTAGTGTGTGTGTCCAAATGAGAAGGGTGTCCAATGTAACACATTTTGCTTTGCCTACAAAAACTTTTACAAACATTTTTTCAATTTATCGCCATATCAAACTTACGCTTTCTGATAAAACGTATGGAATGTACTAGACAGGTCTGCCCAAGACACCTCATTACGCTTTAGAATAAGTTTCATTGTTGCTAATTGCATTAAGGAATAATTTGCATACTTTGGAATACAAGCCCACGATTCCTTAATATGCGAATTTTCAAAACAAAATGAGTTTACCTGAATTTACCTGTGACTCATCATATCCATGAATATTTTTACGTGATTCAGAAAGTGGTATAATGTTTCGTAGAAAATTCATTGCGTCGAAATAGTAGAGAGTGGTTATACCAGATGGGGCGATTCGTCTCAATTCCCGCCTAAAATTTGAGCGAAGGCGCTGTATTTTTTGCTTAACGTCCTCCATCGTAGCTTCTGGATATTCCTCTTTATATTTTTTAAGCAAAATTTCATACTGTTCATTTTTTAGTACTCGGTTTTGATAGGCCTTTAAATTTGTGTTCCATAATGATTGCAACGAGCGGTATACCTCAATGAATTCGATGATGAATTTTTTTTTATCGTCCTTTTCATCTTTATTTTTGCAATGTTCCGTCAAATCAAGTTGTGCGACACAGAGATCATAAGGGATCAAATCTGCATTACCATGAGTTTCATTTATTTCTTCTGAGAACTCACCTAAGTCGTTTGCTACTAAGGATTGCTGTAAAAAATTAATTGATTAAAAAATGTATTGGGTAATTCAAATTAAAAAAGTTCATTCTTACTAGGCTTTCTGTATCCGTTATCTCTTCTAAAGCTGCACTTTCGGAATCTAATGAATTATTAATTCCATTTGAGTCTAATTCGATTTCAATTTTTTCAAAAGCTCTCAAATCATATTGTGTGTCATCATTTTCCTGTAAGGTTTAAATTGAAAATCGGTTGTTTTCAACAAATTTCAATTTACCTCAGAAAAGCTTTCTGATTGCATGCATATTTCCACGTCTCCTATTTCTTCTTCAGATTGAAGTGAGCACGATGTTAAATTCTGCTTCAAATTTAGTCCCATAAATTTGCTCAAATGCTCTTCGGAAATGTGTTGTATGAAGTCGTACAATTTTAAAAATGAGGAGTCGCAAAACTCGCAGTTCAAGAAAAACTCTTTCTTTCCAATCGACATCAGTGTGGTAATTTCGCCACATCTTTTCAAATCCTCATATGCAACTCTTTCATGTTCAATTCCAAGTGCCATTGTATTGCATTTCATTGAAAATTTGGAATAAATAATGGTTCCTTAAGGCAAACTACCTTGTTTTGACAGCAGAAAATAAACAAACACAATTGTAAACAAATCGTCGATAAAAATGTTAAGCTGGGATACACTACTCAAGCGCGTTTCCACAACAGACAAATACAGAATTGCTCAAAATTGGAGTAGTACATGGGGGTATTTTCGTGTTTGACTAATCGAGTGACGCTCGTTTGAAGTAAAATTAAAATTTTTGGATTTTCTGACAGCTAGTTGAAATTTGATCAATCCGCTTGTGCAGTAAGAATGATAGTATAAGAGATTGCGCCTTCTGAATTCGTTGTGGCGTCAGGCTCCGAAAATATAGGTACAAACAAAAAAGGGTAATTACGAAAAAAACGATCTAGAATTGTGGAGAATACAAAATGAAAAGTATAAAGAAAAAGTTGAACAAAAAAAAAACAAGAATGGGATAGGTTTAAATGGCTTTAGTGCATAAATAATTCCTGAACATGTTCCTACTACTATTAAGCTAGGGTGAAATATTTGTCAAGAATTTGAAGTCTTCGTAGCTTTGTCCTGAGACAAGGAATCTTGACGTTGCGGATAACCTCTAGCAATAATTGTCTCGCATTAACAATTGCAGGCGTTACCAATTTAAGAATGTAGTGAAAAGTGTGGTATATATAGGTACATATTTTTTCGCCATTAGCCATCATCCGCGTCTTTGCTATTTATCTTAACGCTATCAGTACAAAATCACATATAAAGTCACAAATTTTCAAATCACAATATAATCACTGAATATGCAAGTTCGAACATGCAAGTTCTCTTATTTTTGTTTGTTTTGTAATGTTAAACAGCCTGACATCACAAAATATATTTAATTCGCCTTGCTTGTGTAGCTTGTTTGTAAACAAATGTGGTAGCACCAGACCACGACATTGCAGAGAACGTTAATGTATGTGAATGGTCAAAAATCAAGGTGTATTTAATAAGGTGACAGCATTCACCCAGCTGAATTTTTCGCCGTAGGTATGGCTTGCGTCAAAATGATATGATTTGTTTGTATGTATTGGTATGTTTACATTCGTATGTTTACATTTGCTTGCTGATTTTGACACGATGCTTGCACCAAACGCAACAACAAATACATGTAGGGTTTTACTTATATGTGTTTGCTGTCACCTGTAATAAATTCGCCTTGTCAAAAATGAAGTCTAACCGCCGCCTGGTGTGGTGAAACTTTTAACAGATCTAAGTGAATTCTCTCTTTAGTATATTGGCTCTGGGCAGTTTTTGGCTTCTATAGGAAATCAAATTGACGAATGGCCGACGACATTTGAATGAGATTATTTCTATCTTTCCTTGATAAACGAAATTTTATTCATTTTATATTTTCAGAAAACTTAAATGTAATATACATTCAAAGATACATATATTTGAATTATAAGCACCAAAATTTAAAATCAAAGTAACTTTAATATTCTCTGATTTTATTTAAAAGGAAGTTTCCAAGATAAACAAAATACATTGTAAAACGACCCACATTTTGGTGCATGCGTTTTAGTAAAATTAAAACTTCATACAAATTACTTTACTGATTTACTGATTACTTTACTAATTTTAGACAAGAATGTTTATACGCTCTACGAACTCCCAGTAAAACAATGCTTATTAATATACACAATGCATGTACATACAACCGCACACACATACCAATCACTTTATTCCTCTAAATGCTAAAATTCTCCTTTACTCCTCTCAGAGAACGTTAATGTATAGAGAAGTCTCACGAACTACGAATAGTGTGAATTGTCAAAAATGAAGTGAAACTGCGAAGACTTTTTCACCTCGCTCAACTCTACAGCGGGAGACTTCTTAACAGAGCTAATTACAGTGAATTATGTAGTTTTTGGTTTCTGTATGAAATCAAATTGACGAATGCCGACGGCATTTTATGTTCCCTTAGGTTAGGTTAGGTTAGGTTTGGCAGCCGCATCGCACATAGAGACACCGCTGCCACTTAGACCACGAAATGGGTCCGTTGTGAGCCGTGGGGGCTGGGCTTCGTGCCCCTCTTCATATTGAACCAACATGAGCTTTTGACAAAGCGTAAAAGGTTGTAGATACCTAAAGTGTATAGATTATCTATATTCGTTAAGAAGTAGGTTTTTAAAAATCGGTTCCTGCTTCTGGCTAGAGCTGGGCATGTGCAAAAAAGGTGTTGAATTGTTTCCAACTCCTCCTCATTACTGCAGCTACGACAGAAATCATGCATGTAAACGCCTCATCTCCTTGCATGATTTCCTATGAGAGAATGTCCTGTGAGGGCCCCTACTAAGGTCCTGATTTGACTCAGTTGTCTACTCAGTTTTATAACACTCTTGGACAGACGTAAGTTTAGCCTTGGCCATGTTTGCCTAGCAATTTAACAGGGGTTAGCGCCAATCCATCTTTGATTTGCAGAACTGATTAGTGCGTCCTTAATGAGAAGCTTACAAGTTGAGAGAGGTATCTCCATAAAATTACTTATGTCTGGCTTACAGGTACCTTCTCTTGCAAGTTGGTCTGCCCTACAGTTCCCTGGTATATCTCTGTGGCCTGGAACCCAGCATAAGATTATACGATATTGTTTGGCCATCTCATTTAGAGATTGGCGACAACGTAAGCCACTCCATGATGTTGTTTGGAATGCATCCAGGGCTCGTAGGGCAGCTTGGCTGTCCAATAGAATGCAGATATGCGTTGATGATATTCTGAGTTTATTTCCGCTTGAAAAATACTACAATGATCCGGTAGTTTAAAGGATTCACTAATAGAAAGCTCTTCGCAAAATAACCCTGATCCTACACCCGTGTCCATTTTAGATCCGCCCGTGTAGATCTTAACGGGTGTGTTGGGTGTTGGATCTTCTTCAAGCCATTCCAGTTCCATCCTTTCTAAGCAAAGAATGGGAGAGTGATAATCACAGTCACTGGGTATATCGGTGTAGGAGTCTAAGATGGTTGAATGCCCATGTGTGACGGTCCTCCATTGTGAACTCGCTTTGAGCCTTAAAGCGGAGCAGGCCGCTGAGTATTTACAGAAGAGATCTTGGGGTGGCAGATGTAGCATGATGTCCAATGCACCTAATTCAATAAATTAGAATAGGTTTTTTTCTGCATAGCACACCACCAGACAATATTTCCATGTAGAAGAATGGGTCTGACGACAGCAATGTAAAGCCAATTAGCAACGTTAGGTTTGATTCGCCAGGTCTTAACTAAAGCTCTCTTACAGGCATAAAAAGCTAGGTTCGCTTTCCTAACTCTTTCTAAGATGTTTCACTTCCAAGTCAGTTTCCTATCTATGCTTAGTCCCAAGTACTTGTGTTCTTCCGAAATCACAAGAGCTTCCCCCTTGAGCGTAATTGGACTTAGCTGAGGGATTCTGTGCTTCCTCGTGCACAATATTAGTTGTGTTTTGTCTGGGTTGTCTCCTAGACCACACTTTTCTGCCCACCTAGAAAGTATATCTAGAGCATTTTGTATTAGGTCTCTTAATGTAGATACAAATTTACCAGAGACAGCAATAACAACATCATCGGCGTAAGCTATTACCTTACAGCCCACCGATTCCAGTATTAACAGAAGTTTATTTATAACTGCGTTCCATAAAAAAGGTGAGAGGACTCCGCCTTGCGGTGTACCTCTACTTACCAATCTCTTGAGCACCGATTCTCCTAGTTGCGCTTCAATGATTCTGCTTTTTAGCATTTTGCCAATGAAGCCTACCAAGCCCGGTAAAGTAAATTTCTGTTTGTGCAGTGAGCTCTCTGCCGTGTAAATAAGGTTATTTAGAGCTGTCTCTACCGATTTCCCTTTCGTGTAGGCATGTTGTGACGTAGAGATAAGATTTCTATCTATAGTTAGGCTTAAGTGAAATTCTATCAACCTCTCTAAAGTTTTCAATAGGAAAGAAGAGAGAGATATCGGTCTTAAGTCTTTCGGATGGGTATGTGAGTTTCTACCAGCTTTTGGAATGAAAACAATTTTGACTTGTCTCCACTTAAGAGGTATATGACCGTAAAGAAAGCAACCTTTGAAGATTGCTAGTAGCCAGAGTGCTAGATATCCGGCGGCCTTTTGCAGTTCCACCGGGTAAATGCCATCTGGACCCGGTGATTTAAAAGGTTTACAACTTTCAATCGCCCATAAGAGCCGATCTTCAGATATAGCGTCTATTCTGACTTCACGACATTGTACTGTATCTTCCATGTCATACCCAGTAAGGTCCGAGCAGCCTGGAAAATGAGTGTCGAGTAAAAGTTCTAAAGACTCTTTACAGGTTGTAGTGAAAGTACCATCACTTTTCTGTAGCAGTTCCCAATTTTGAGGACTTCCCGCTAAAATCTTACGAAGTCTGGAGGTCTCAGTTGCCCCCTCAGTGAGTGCAGCAGTAATTGCCCCCCCTTCGGCATTGTTAAAGGCTCCTTCAATATCATGACTATATCGAAAAATAATATACAACTAAGTAGTTTTTATTTTTGCGCGGACTTCTCAAACGATCTTAGTATTAATCAAAATTTCTCAGGATTCATTAATGTACCCCATGATCAGAAAGTACCGGGAATGTTTAAATAAAACAAAACAGAGTTAAATTTCAGGCAAATTTATTTTATCTCCTTCAAAATATGAGTCGTCTGAAGCAACATACATGTGCCAACGTTTAACCCAATCCTCCATGCATCACTGGTAGGCCGACGAAGGGATGGTCTTTGATGACCTCTATCGATTGAAATCTTCTTCCACGAAGTGGTATCTTCAACTTGGGAAACAAAAAGAAGTCGCACGGGTCCATATCAGGTGAATACGGTGCTTGCAGGATGGTATTTATTTGGTGTTTAGTCAAAGAATCCAGCACAATATGGGCTCGGTGCGATGGCGCGTTATCATCGTGCAAAATCCAAGAATTGTTTGTCCACATTTCCGGCCGTTTGCGACGTAAAGCATCTCTCAAACGCTTCAAACGGACAAATAATATAATATTCTTTATTGACTGTTTGGCTCGATGGAAGGTACACATGGTGCTTACGCCTTGGCAATCGAAGAAAACAGTCAACATCACCTTCCCGGTACTTTTTGTTCATAGGGTATATCGCCACAGACGCGTGTTTTGAGATCGTCATGTCATCATCCTCATTACCAGTACAATTAGCCTTATGCAGACCATTGCTTCTGCAACTACAGCTCTCCACTTCGATCGATCCTCTACTACGACTTTCCAGTCTGTGATTCGCAATTTCCGCAGGTGAGCTTTAACCTCATCAGTCCAGCGATTAATTTGTCTCCCTCATCCTCTCCTACCAACCGATAGTCTATGGAACGCTACACTAGCAGCTCTTGAGCGTTCTATAGAAATGTCCTAACCATCTTATTCTTTGACTTATAAGGCAACCTATAGAATTTTCATGTTGTATCAATGCATCGAGCTCGTATTTATATCTAATTTGATTGATTCCGACATTCAGTCGCAGGAAACCATATATCTTTCGTAGGGCCTCTCTTTCAAATCCCAGTATTTGGGCGGTGTTTACTGCCTTAAGTACGAAACAGTCATCCAGCACATCCTCCAAAAATTTAAACCTGGCATGGACGCCTTCTGAAAATCGTCCGGTATTTGATATTAAAGTTAATGATCTTCAAATTTATGATCATCAGAGTTCTTGAAGACGTATCTTTCAAATATCATTTAAAACCCTCAGTAATAGTTCAATGCCCCATTATTCTTCTTTTTCTTGATTGGCGCGATAACCGCTTACGCGATTTTAGCCGAGTTTAACAAAGCGCATCGGTCGATGTTTTCTCATGCTAACCAGCGCCAAATGGACACAGCAAGTGAATCTAAGACCTTCTCCACCTCATCTTTCTACAGGAGACCAGCAGCACCAGCTGAAACCGCATCGAATACTTTCAGAGCCGGAACTTTTGAATCCATTCGGACGGCATGACCTAGCCAAAGAATCCGCTGGATCTTTATTCGTGCACTCTGCCTATGTCATCATAAAGCTGGTCAGCTAATTGTTTCATCGCCTGCGGTATTCGCCGTCGCCAACGTGCAAGAATCCAAAAATCTTCCACAGAATCTTTCTCAGAATACTTCAAGTGATACCTCATCGGATATTGTCATCGTCCAAGCTTCTGCGCACCATACGTTAAGACGGGCATAATGGTAAGATAGGTTCTACGTTGGATTTCAAGGCTGGCATTGTTATCGGTGCTGCTTCCTAGATAAACAAAGTCTCTTACAGCCTCGAAATCATAACAGTCCACAGTGAGGTTAACAACATTTAATTGAGCAAAAGTTTTTAATAGGTACTTGGTCAAGCTCCTCCTCTTATTTGTGGTGAGCGTCTTGATGTTTTTCGACAAATGTAGGCACAGTTTTATAGCGATTTGCCACATATGCGATTTGACGTCGCTAGATTTTTTTTTTTTGAAGGACCTAAGGTGTGCGAACAATTCATTAACGATTCGGGCTCGTAATACGAAAAACAAGCAAGCTATTCGTGAGATAGAGCCAGAAACCGTCGCCAAGTTCTTGCAAACTGGGTTAATAGAATGCATTACTCTGAAGCCAGCCAAGGCAGTCACATCAAGGGTGAAATCAATACAATCGAGTACTGAAACAAATATGATACATTTTTCGTAATTTTTTTTTTTTTTTAATAAACCACTATATGGACTACCCTGTATACATATGTGAATAACAGTTTGACGGTAGTCATGCACAAGTCACTTCAGCAGCGAAAGCTCACGATGCGGGCGTTTGCACAAGTTGGTTTCTTGTTGGCCGTGAAAATGCTAAAGCTTCAAAGCAATACACACACACATACAGATTCTAGCGCTTACATGTGTATGAGTGTGATAAGTGCACACACAAGAATGGCGAGAGCAAAACAAAACGCATTAAACGAAAGTGAAACCAAAAGTGGAAGTGGAAAAGCTCTGTGAAGCGCTGCGTACAGCTGTTTACTGTGATTAGTTACATGGCTGAGAAAACTTGGTAAAAAGTATTTATGATGGGATGCCTTAAAGACAACTCAAGCGGCTTTAGCCATTCGCCCGCAATCAAGCACCATAAACATCGACAACAGCTGCTGGTAAAAGCGCAACTTTTTGCATACTTTTGATTGTTTGAATGTGTGAGTGTGTCCCTATGCCCTTGTGTGTACGATTAGCGGCAGCTATCAGCCATCGTGAGACCTACGTGCCTACATACATCTGTGGGAATTGTTTGCTGATATCCGCGGCGGAGTACACAGTTGCGTGCAGACGCACCACGGAAATGGACGTAAATTTAAATGGTGACGTTTAAAAGTCGCAACGACGGCGATTCTTACTTTTGCTCTTACTCTTGTCTTGCGTATGTGTTTGTTGTGCATATTCTTTGAAAAGTGAAATTGAAGGATGTTTTTATGGGATGAAAAAATTATTTTCGCTGAAAATAAAAGTGAGCGTGTTGGTGGATTGGTGCAGCTCAAGTGTGTGGAGTGAATTAAAAAAACAAAAAGATGTGCAATAAAAATAAAGTGAATGAAAAAGATAAATGGCACCAATAAAATAAAATTTATAAAAAAATAAAAATTTTGTTTTAAATTTTTACCAAAATATTGTATATTTTGGTTTTAAATTGTCAATTACTTTATATGTTTTAGATCAAAGCAATACGAAATTCTAGAAATATTTAATTGGCTGTAAAGAACAAAGTAGCAAATATCCTCAGTTCCTAACTCACACATCCCACCTCCAAAGCTGCTTGTAAAGCTACCAAATACCTACCGATAACTACAACTAAAACTTATCAAAAGGCGTCATCACAATCGCGTCAGCAGGTGAGTGAGTGTCCTTGAAGCATCGCTTATTTATTACATACATTCATACATACATACAAGTGCCTCCACCCGGCTATACGGGAAACCACTTACTGCGAGCAGATTTTTGCAAACGATTTGCCTGATTCAGTTCGGACCAAAACATATTTTTAAAGTTAAATGTGAAGGTCATCTGCTCATATAATAGGTCTATTTATAAGTTCGTGCGGTTTTACAACAGATGGCGTAACTTGATTATTATTCCATCGATCCACATTTCCAAACATTCATTGGAGAGCTACTGTCGTAAGGCACAAACGTCAGTATAAGTTTTTTATTTGAAGCGTAAACAACAATATTTTTACCACACTTGAAAATGTCGAATTTCGTGCCAAATAATGTGTTTTTGCGGGGAATTCTTCTTCATTATTTTAATATGAAGAAAAAAGCAGCCGAAAGTCATCGTATCTTGGTGGAAGTTTATGGTGAGCATGCTCTATCTGAGCGAACGTGCCAGAAGTGGTTTGCACGCTTTAAAAGTGGTGATTTTGGCTTGGAAGACGAAGAACGCGAGGGTGCGCCGCCAAAGTTCATGGATACCGAATTGGAGGAATTGCTCGATCAAGATCCGGCTCAAACGCAAGAAGAGGTTGCAAAAACTTTGGGAGTTGATCAATCAACCATTTCCAAACGTTTAAAAGCCATGGGAATGATCCGAAAGGTAGGCCATTGGGTGCCGTATGAATTGAAGCCAAGAGACGTTGAACGCCGTTTTATGGCATGCGAACAACTGCTTCAACGGCACAAAAGAAAGGGTTTTTTGCATCGAATTGTGACTGGCGATGAAAAGTGGGTCCATTACGACAATCCAAAACGTCGGGCAACGTATGGATACCCTGGCCATGCTTCAACATCGACGTCGGCGCAGAATATTCATGGCCTGAAGGTTATGCTGTGTATCTGGTGGGACCAGCTGGGTGTTGTGTATTATGAGCTACTGAAACCGAATGAAACGATTACGGGGGATGTCTACCGACGACAATTGATGCGTTTGAGCCGAGCACTGCGAGAAAAACGGCCGCAATACGCCGATAGACACGACAAAGTTATTTTGCAACATGACAATGCTCGGCCACATGTTGCACAAGTGGTCAAAACATACTTAGAAACGCTCAAATGGGATGTCCTACCCCACCCGCCGTATAGTCCAGACCTTGCGCCATCCGATTACTATCTCTTCCGATCGATGCAACATGGCCTGGCTGACCAGCACTTCCGTAATTACGATGAAGTCAAAAAATGGATCGATTCGTGGATTGCGGCAAAACCGACCGAATTTTTCACAAAGGGAATCCGTGAATTGCCAGAAAGATGGGAAAAAGTAGTAGTAAGCGATGGACAATATTTTGAATATTAAATTTGTAACCATTTTACGTCAATAAAGTTTCAAATTTCGAAAAAAACGCACGAACTTATTCATAGTCCTATTATGTTACATATGTTCATGTACAGCCGATATGTATTTGTGCATATATAAGTATACACAAACAATTTTTTTACCAAATAAAAGTAATGAAAATCTTTGTTTTGACCTTTACGTGCTCCACTGCTTGTCTGTTTGTTCTTGTTGGTGGTGGTTTTTGTTTTTTCTTTGTTTTTATCGAAGGGGGTATAATGCGGTAAGCCCTGGACAGTAGAAAATGGCATGTTCCGCGTCTTTTTCAATGTTGGTGCTCACAGGGCAGTAAGGGCTATCGTCGTGCCCAATCCTATATAGGTATTTTCTAAAGCTTCCGTGTCCAGAGAGGAACTGTGTCACGTGATAGGTTGCATCAACAAAACTCCGATTAAGCCATGGTTGTAAATCAGGAACCAGTTTATAAGTCCATCGCCCTTTACTGGAGGTTTTCCATCGGTCTTGCCACCTTGCAAGTGAGACAAGTCCTTCCTTTTCTCTCACCGATTTTGTATGTATTTTGGCATCAGCTTCACATCAGTCGTAGACTCGTTTCATCTTACTCGCGAGTATATTCGCTGGCGTCATGCCAGCTATGACAAACGCCGATATGGTTCTGTAGTCGCAACGTGCCCTTAGGAAGCTTAGCCTATATATAATACAGACAGTAACTTTCTTTTGTTTCTTTTCAGTTTCGTCGCATTTGTCCAGACAGGGCTGTATACAGAAGGACTGAAATAGTTTTCGCTTAGTTGACTTTAGGCCACATATGCTAGGTAAGATCCTCGTGAGTGCCGCTTGAATGGCCGCCATTTTCTCTATCGCGTAGTCAATATGAACCCTAAAATTTAGTCTGCAGTTGATCATGACGCTTAGGTGTTTCAGTGCGGATTGAGAATGTATAGTTTGCTCTCCCACTCTGATTCTCATATCCTCAACTTTTTTGCGGCTTGTTATCAGATTCGCCTCCGCATGTGTTTAGCCACCGTCACTATTGCTATGCCATCCTATTATTTTTACTTCACTGGGTACTGGTAAGTGAAGAAACTTGTCGTACATGGTGTTCCATAAAATAGGACACAGGGCCGATCCCTATGGCACGCCAGCTTTGTAAACTTTTGTTGCAGCACTGATTTCATGCCTAAGTTCTCTATCAGAGAAATAATTTCTGAGTTTCCTGAAAAGCTATGACGGGATGCCAGCATGACGGAAAGGCTATCCAAGATCAACTGACCGAATTATTGCGGGTGTCTATTCAAATCATACGTCAATCATATATCCCATTTGCAACAATTATACATCTTCCGATAGGGTGTTTCATATTGCATCACCTTGAACATACATGGAGATATGTATTGGCATAATATTTTTCTTCCAAACGAATACAGACTATAAATCTCCCTCAAATCAACTCTTCTTACATTCTTCTCCTCTCCCTTTGTTGGGCCTACCGGTAGATGTTCTCGATGACAAGACCATAAACCATATTAAATAGCATTTTAGTCTGTAATTTCCCCAACAACCTGAGTTGCAGCTCATTAAATGCGGAATTGACGCGCTACATGATCTCCTGCTGTAATCAAAAGTTTTATTCTAAAATGTTATAGAACCTGAACGATATGATATTTTTAAGTAATAGTTCTTCATGCCACACAATCATCATAATTTGTAACACTAAAGATTAGTGATTCTCTCAACAATTTTTTATACAGAATACTGCTTTAGAAAAATACTGAATTCGGTTATTTGTTGAACAGCCTACTAACGTGAAATGGTATATCTAACAAAACGAATTCATTTCGAGTTTTAGATATTGAGTGCTATGGTTCTGAATCGGGTGACAAATGAGCTTCTGGCTGCATCAATGTGCGCCTACGGAATATTTTCCGATTTTCAAAGACGAACTTTATAGAGTCTAACAACACTATTGTTTTTTTAGTGCTGACCTTCTTTCTGCCCTAAGATTCCAGCCGAGTTGTGTGGAGTTACATCTGATGTTAATCTACTCTGCTGTTGAAATAAAATGTGGCACATTGACTCAGCAATTTTTGGATGGCACGCCGCGGCCATTGTAGCTGAATGGCTTGGTGAGTGACTACCATTCGGAAGTGTTGGAAGGTTCGAATCTAGAAATATCAAAATAAAGAAAAAGTTTTTTCTAATAGCGGTCGCCTTTCTGCAGGTAATGGCAAACTTCTAAGCGTATTTCTACTATGAAAAAGGTCATCTTAAAAAATAATCTTTTTTTTACGAATTTTCCACTTGTGGACTCCTTCTCGCTAGAGAAGATAGTAAGGCAATTGCCTGCTTTCGCCTAAACGCAAGACTTCTTTCTCTCTGCAATATCAAGTACGATATTAAGGAACTAGTAGGTGGGTAGGTAGGTAGTATTCAAGAGTTGTCATTGCAAGATTATTTTCCACACAAGTTTGTTCAGCCAAACAGCTTTTTTGGGTTATATTTAAGAGTGTACATTTGGAGGTATCTGATAAGGCTATAGCGGAGATGCTCTTATTGTTTTGCTTCTTTTTCGCCGCAAAGAAGGTTTTGGTCAACTTCCAATTTGGTTCCGATTAGTCTAGATACGTCTTTCCATTATTCATTTTCAAAACAGCCGCTGGACATTTCCCAAGCTATTTTAAATTTTTTAAAAATATTTTAATCCTACTTTGCCGAACGTTATATTAAACATTTCCTTAATTCTAATATTTTCCGTATTTCGAAATACACTTAAAAAAAGCAGGGTAGATCCGATCATAACTTATTTTTATGTAACTTTTTTGAAGCCAAGGACTCCTAAGGCTCCCAGGCTAATGACAAGAGCATCAGACTGAAAAACAGGCGCCGACAATAGCAGTCGGGTAGACTTCCCAATATGTGGACTCACATCCAATCCTTAGTGCAAACTGATATGGAGACATTGAATATATTGTTTGAGAAATTTTTAAGAAAAGCGAATGAAAAATGGCGTAACGAACCCACCAACAGAATTGCCTGACAATTGAGCCTACTCTCAATGCTAAATGTACAACATTCCTGCTGAGCCAAAATAAGTATAGCCTTATCACACCTATATCTGTTATAACGAGACACTGTCTTATAGGCAGGCACGCTCAGAGGCTAGGCGTGCTGACACATGACTTCTGAAGAAGTCCTCTGAACGAAGAAGAGGAAGATACGATCACGCATCTATCTAGACGAAGATTAATCACTTTAGGTAGACATTTTTTTAATGAGTTGGAAGATCTCACATTGGTTTTAAGAAGAATAGGACAAGTTTCCCATGCGGTTATGAGCCTGAAGGTGTCTCATACTGGGCAACTACTACACCTAGCCTAGCCTAATGCATTTTTAAATTTAATTATATGTACGAGGATTGTTTGAAAAGTGCCTGCAAAACTACTTAAATGTTTGGGGTAAATCCTTTTTTATTTTTCGACATAGTCTTTTTTTACACTTATACAATTCGTCCAACGCTGTTCTAGTTTGTTGACCCCTTCCGAATAATAGAATTTGTCCAAGTCTGAAAAATAATAGCCATTCGTTTGAGCAATCACCTCCTCATTTGAATAAAACCTATTTGCCATCAGCCGTTTCTTCAAACCAAAATAGAGGGATCAAATAGTAGTCCGTGGGAGTCAACTCTGGAGAAGAGGAGGAAAGTGAAACGAGGTGGAACCCTATATCCATTTCTTTTGCAGCCACAATT
This sequence comes from Anastrepha ludens, assembly GCF_028408465.1. NCBI lineage: Eukaryota > Metazoa > Arthropoda > Insecta > Diptera > Tephritidae > Anastrepha > Anastrepha ludens. Next base: position 108,146,902 of record NC_071499.1, read on the forward strand.
GCTGCAGCGTGAGCTGGTGCGTTGTCGTGATGGAAAAGAAAATGACCCGATTACCTCGATTCAAACGGATGCCAAACACAAAAAAATAGATGGATTTAGATGAAACTTGGTGTGTGTTCTTTCAAGAGATGCTACTAACTAAACATAACCTCGATTTATGCAAGAAGGGCCATTTCTCTGACTTTGCATGGGCCTTTCAAACGATCCTCGTATCTCTCCACTTCATAAAAAATCTTGAAGAAGGCTTTGGGGGAAATAAAATACACATACTTTGCTTTGCACATTTGTTAAGGAAATCTAAAATAGAGGCACATCCCTACATTTGTTCATTTCATCATTTCATAGTTTCCTTAGCCTCAGAGTATTTTGAAGCGGAGTCAATTGCCTTGCGTTAGCTTGTGACAGCGCGCTTTCTGTTTGCCCTAGCAATCGCTGCAAAGTAATACGAGGGGTGCCTTTTATATTTCGGGATTAGAGAACAAAAACAAATTTTAATCATCGAAAATCACTTTATTGTTTTTCAAAATATTCTCCATGAAGATCTATACACTTTTGCATGCGTTTGAACCAATTGTCGAAGCAGTTTTGCCACTCTGAATGAGGTACCTCCAAAACATGCATTCTGAATGCCGCAACCGCTTCTTCAGGTGTCGAAAAACGTTGACCTCTCAGTTTGTTTTTTACGTGCGGGAATAAAAAGAAGTCATTCGGTGCCAAGTCAGGACTATACGGCGGATGACCCATTAATTCGATGTTTTGAGTGCTCAAAAATGCAGTTGTTTGAGCCGATGTGTGAGAGCTCGCATTGTCCAGGCGAAGAGTGATCCGTCTTTGGCGATTGGTTTTCCTAATTTCTTGGAAGACAACTGGCAAACAAATAGTTGTGTACCACTCAGAATTTACTGTTCTGCGTTGTTCTAGTGTTACGGTTGCGACATGTCCAGTTTTTTCGAAAAAACAGGCGACCATTTGCTTGGAAGTGCTTCGTGCGCGAACAACTTTTGTTGGATTTGGCTCATCTTGAAACACCCATACAGTCGACTGCTGTTTACTTTCGGGCTCATACGCTTAAATCCATGATTCATCACCTGTCACGATGTCATAGACGTGTTTCGAAGCCCCGCGATCGTATTTTTTGAGCATTTCCTTCGACCAATCGACACGAGCCTTTTTTTGAGCGATTGACAAATTGTGTGGGATCCAACGCGAACAAATTTTTTTGACAGTCAAATGTTTATGCAATATTAAATGTATGCTGGTCCCACTAATGCCTAAGATTGTCTCAATCTCACGATAGGTCACATGACGATCTTGCAATATCAGTTCGCGCACAGCATCAATGGTTTTTGGAACAACAACTGATTTTGGACGACCTTCACGAAATTCGTCTTGGAGTGAACTACGACCACGATTGAATTCACCATACCATCGATAAACACTGGTCCTTGATGGAGCTTCATCGCCAAAAAATGAATTAAGTTCATCCATGCAATGTTGCTGAGTTAATCCGCGTCGAAAGTTGTAAAAAATAATCGCACGAAAATGTTCACGATTTAATTCCATTTTTGGACCGAGATGAATCTTTTAAGTTACTGTAAACAACACAAATAGCGCTGGTATTTCAAAACGTTCTGAGTACGTAAAAACCAAAAACTGTCAAACTTTGCGATATAGCTGTCAGTTGCCAGTTTGCAACACCAGGGTTGCCAAATCCTGCCAAATAAAAGACACCCCTCGTAACCATGAACGATCTTCCACCATACCAACGAATCGAATGAAGAAATAAGAGGTCGGTGTACAGTCTGGTACAACCCTGTCCACTGTCTGTTGTTTTCCCTGCAGGGTATCTGTCATTTGTAAGTGCGCGAAACCAAGCGAGGTCGTCGCTGTTATTAGCGTACGAATTATAATCGGCACCTCTAATCGATCAAATTCCGCTATCATTATAACTGTAGCAGTCATTATAACAGTAATATTCAAGTCCAACACTGGCAGTTACAGACATTTTTAATCCGTGTTAAACAAATATTGCGATTATTTACGCATATTGGCAAAATGCCAAAATTGAGCGGATTATTTTTTGACGTGCATTTATTTCTTTATTTATTTTTACAATAACAGTGTGTTGGCGTTGTTATTGGAATAAAAAATAGTTTACTTTTGAACTGGCATATATGGCTATTTATACATACATACATATAAATCTACATAAATAACAGCAAATTTCAAGTTCAAGTTTAATTGGTGATTCGTAGTTTTCTTCCCTTCCGATATTAATTTTCGAAATTATTTTAGATTGTACTGCTGATTATATTATAGACCTTTTAATGCAATTATTTGTTTGTACATTTTATTTTATTAAATATTACTCATCAAAAATATTGGCCGGCTTGCTTAATAACCATTAAGCGCCGTAAGCTAAAGCTGTTTAAAAAGTTACTCAAGTGCAAGCGGCGAAGAACAGCAAAACAAAACTGAACCTTATTACTCTTTATTGGCTACCTCTCTTGTGCGCTTGCGCGCCCTTTCTTGAGTTGCAGTGAACTACCTGCCTCTGTGTAGATGGCCCGATGGACTATGGTGAAAGATTACATGGGCAGGGTGGTCGTCAATCTGGAGCAGTATGAAACTCAATTCATCGACTTCATCGATCGTTCCGGGTGGCTATTGTTGTTAACTCCTGTAATGGCTTGGCACGGTGGTAACGAAATTCTTCCTCAGACAGAGAAGGTGTGAGCTGCGAGCTCTAATAGCACTAATAACGGAGCACAATCCATGTCAACGAAATATGATAACCATGGATATCATCGACTGATTACAATCACACACTGGATCTAAAGAGCGGCGGCACTTATTAAAGTGATGTGTTGAATGGTGGTGGTCGTGGTGGTGAGGGTGTTGTCTGAGTGACCAAGCCCAGACCCAATCAGCACGAAAACGCCATTTTCATACCTCACTTGTAGAACCATCTTGATTTTACTATGAATCAGCCTATGCCGCCTTTTTTCTTTTCTGCAATTTATTTTAAGTTAACTCCTGAGAATTGGCCCAGCATTCTATGTCGTAGAGCACCTAGACTTGGGCACTCGTACAGGTAGTGAAATACTGTTTCTTTATATTCTTCTTGATTACAGTTTCTGCATATAAATGTTGCACGGCCACCCCATCTTCCTGGCATAACCCCCCAAGGGCCCGTGGCCGGTTATTGTAGGCGTATTGTCTGCTAGTGGCTTTCTTAACAACTCGTAAGTTTTGGATTTATTGAAATTGGGTCATGTTTGTTTAGTTATGTTGCAGGTATTCGTGTTAGTCCATCTGTCGACGCCCTGCTTCTGGAATAGCAAAAAAATCTGCCTTTTGCGTTAAATGCTACAGAAAAAGTTACTGTTTTCAGCTTCTTTAGTTTCCTTAATTTTCGTATTCCAAAGTCCTGTGAAACTGTGAAACAAAGAAATAAAACTGTCGATGCTTGTGTGAAGTCAGCGCTAAGGTTTCGTAGATAATTCACTTAAAAGGGAGAACTTTGTGTAAATAATAATACAGCGGATATTTCCCCCTCGAAATGAGCTGCTTTTTAGCCTGATTTAATCCTCTTGTGGTTATTGAATGCTTATATTTATTGCTTTATATCCTTTCTTTATAAATAAATAAAATATATCTTCTCAGGCTTATTTTTTGGGCACTCAGTTTGAAAGACTGAAGGTAAACGTAACATCCTCTTCATTATCGCTTCCAAGATCTTTTTGTATCGAACGTCGTATTTGGGTGAACAAACATCATACAAAATACCCATTTTCATCTTGGCTGCTATATTACAAAAAAAAAATTGCTGCATCTGGGAATCGCGAATTTATTCGACAATTTGATCCGAGTTTAGGGTGACCTAGTTGCTAAGGATTACGAACTTTTATCCACTGAAATCCAAGACGGGCCTGATCAAAATAATAATTTGATTCGCTAAGCTTTCGAGCGCTATGCGATCAGACCATCGTCACCTGGTAACCATGTAAAATACACTGAATGCTGTCTGCGTGGACTGTTAGCGATACGTAGCTCTTTTTGTTGTTGTAGTAGCTTACAAAACTCAGGCTCAGTGCAGTGAAGTCATCAGTCTACATCTATCTCATTTAACAATAGGCTGCTTCAACAGGGTGGCACCCCATTAAGGGGTTGTCAGATGAGTGAGATTGAGTGGACGAGTGAAAAGGTGGTTAGTGTCGTGCGAGGTACCTTGACATGCTGGACATATGTTAAGTAAGTCTGTGTCAATTCTGGATAAGTAGAAGTTTAACCTGAGGTTTAACCATATCCAGAACGTAATTATGCAGAATAATGCGTGTCTCATGAGGCAGTTGCAGCTCTTCATCTGCGATAACGACATTCGAGTGAGAATTCGTAAATATAGTTAGGAACTCTAAGCGAATGTTATTGATAGCTCGTCTGTATACTGTGAGGAGCGATATGCAATGAAGTGATCTCTAAGAATGCAAAAAAACCGCTTTAGAACCGCCTATTTTTGCCTATTCGGTGGGACGGAAATGTGACGGAAAAAGGTGAACTTCTTCCCAACGAAAAATACCGCTGCATCTTTTTTAAACATACTTACAAAATATATTTTTACTCGAATGGTGAGGTGACATTCATTCATTACCCCACTCCTTTTCTCATCTCTAATAAATAACTGACACTGCCCATGAGTTTGTATATATTTTCCGGCAGAAGTGCAAAAAAAACTATAGTCGATATTTGACAAAAAATTACGAACAGTCATTCGACGCTTTTTATTTTGAACAGTTGTAGGCAAGTATTTATGTAAAAATGTATAGCCAGTTGAGCACTCAAACCCAAGTACAACAATCTATAATCGTTTTATTGGCCACTCGAGTGCACAAAGCATCTAAATATGTGGGTCAAGTTCTGTCTTTTCGGTGGCAATAACTTGTTTCTTAAACGAAAATATATTTTTGTAAATATATGAGTGCATACAAACATACTTTTATTACATTTAAATCGGTGTAGTTAGCACACGTTTGTATGTAGGTACGCTTTTATGATTGTGACTTGCAAAAAGAATTGAAGCGATGGAGTGACATTCATAAATTGCATCTGTAAAACTTACCTATATGTATGTGTGTACTCGTATGTGCATTTGCTTGACCTTAGATTATTTGTGGATAGCCACTTCTGCCAAAAATCCTGTTTTTCAACGTGTAAAAGTATTGTATCATACTTACATATATATAAATGTATTCAGTGACAGTAATCGTGTGACTGTGTGCGAGCATCCATCATCGACTATCTACATCTACAGCTAAATATTTTGCTTGTTCGCTTGATTTCATTGAAAAACTTGGGTACTTACAATACCTACTTACTTACTTATAACGCTTTGCGTGCATACCCACATACATACGTACATCTTCCATTACATCTGCGGTCGGTCATACAGAAGAGTAGTGTAAGTCGATATAAGAAAGAAATGGAACCATTCTAGGCCGCAAGACGCTCATGGGTATTTACACGGAATAAAAATTAAATTTTCAACCATTCAATTTACAAATTTCGAACGCTGCAGTTTTAGCGAGAAATATCTGAGTATGCAAAGCTATTGTCCACTATGAGACACAATCATGCCTATAACCAACTGTCATACCGCAGGAGGAACTTGTCTTGATTTTAATAAAACCAAAGTGAACTTTTCAAAAATTTTAGAAGATCCACGATTCCACAATGCTGAAATCTTCTAACTCATTACAAAATTCTGATATGCTTGCACTGTCTCGCTCGGTTTTCTTTTTTTTGCTTAGCTTATATATGTATAATTGGCGCGTACACCCTTTTTGGGTGTTTGGCCGAGCTCCTCCTCGTATTTGTGGTGTGCGTCTTGATGTTGTTCCACAAATGGAAGGACCTACAGTTTCAAGCCGACTCCGAACGGCAGATTTTTTTATGAGGAGCTTTTTCATGGCAGAAATACACTCGGAGGGTTGCCATTGCCGAGGGGCGACCGCTATTAGAAAAATGTTTTTCTTAATTTGGTGTTTTCACCGAGATTCGAACCGACGTTCTCTCTGTGAATTCAGAATGATAGTCGCGCACCAACTCATTCGGCTACGGCGGCCGCCTCAGCTCAGCTTAGTCTTGAATAATATTCTTGCAGAATCGGCATTCACTTCACTGGGTGCAATCTGCTCAAAATATCATATATACTAATTGCGAATTGTAGATGAACATACCAGACAATATGTGACGCTAGTAGAACGTTATGGCTCACCTACAACCACAAACAAACGTCAAAATTGATAAATATGAAAAGTTAGGAATGCCTGGGTGGTCTGATCCTGGAAAGATGGGCCCCGCGTCAACTCAGCGAGCGCTGGGCTAGTGTGCAAACGCGCAAAGACGCGAAATCCTTCTGGCCACCAGTAGACCGGGAACGCTCGAGGGAACTCCTAAGGCTAACAAAGCCGCGTCTCTCGAATTTGGTGGGTATTCTTAGTGTCCGTTAGGTGTCCATGCGGTGAAACTTGGGATTGCCTCAAGTCCGTTCTGCAGAAGCTGTCTTGAGGACGAGGTAGAATCATATCAACACCTTCTTTTCAGCTGCTCTACTCTCATCTGGCAAAGATTTAGACATCTGGGCTCTCTCTTTTTCGCTACACCTGTGGATATAGCGGGCTTAAATATCATACGTCTGGTGAAGTTCATCAGTAGCTTGAAGTTCATAACCGTCGACGTCGTCGTAAGTGCATAGTCATCAAGCCCTAATCCCAAAGCCCCTTCTTTCATCCCTTTTCCTATTTCCTTTCCCCTGTATAGTATCACAACGGTCGAATTTTTAATATTTGCCCAAACGGGCCCCAAGCAAGGGCAGCCAATTAACCTAAACCTAGGGATGCCTGGAGACTCACGGCAGTGATAACTGGTTTCTGGTCTATAGAAGAGCAGGCAGCCAAAATGGGTATCCGGAGAAAAAGTACACTATAATATCTTCCACTTCGTCTATGAATGCCCAACATTCTGGAAGGCGACGATGTTAACCCTTGGCAAACCGCTTTTTGAAAACCTCGAAGAGCTGACTGATATAGACGTAAACAACCTTATGAAGTTTCTTAATCGCACCGACTAGGTCGTGAAGGAATAACTTGTTGGTAGCGAGGATGGGGCAACAAAATGGTGCGGAAACACTAATTGGATTCCTGGTGAATCACCACTTAAACGAACCAACCAATCAGTCTTCAAACGTTTGTCTAAACTGTACATCGATATCGACATGTGCCCATCGTATTGAAATCTCTGGGTTTAGTTCAGCAAGAATATCTAACTTCCTGCGATTTTGATGAATGTCTGAACCAATGTTAGCTTTGGTTGTTCTTAGGATAGTCCTTCTCGCTTGGGATTGGATATGAATGTGAAGCGGTGTGAGTTCTAGAAGAACCTTCATGCAAGTCTTTGTAGTCTTGTTAGTGTGTTTGTGCAATTCCTGTGCAATTCCCACAGACTACTGCCCCGTAGGAGATCGTAGGTCTGACTATAGCCTTGTATATCCATCTAAGGATGATGGATTATTAGGTTTGGCCAACTGGGGACTCTGTTCGCTCATTTCACAAGCATTCACACACTCATCAAATCCGTCGTTGCTCAGATGACAACGAAGTAACATGAGTAACATGAGGCTGTGGTGATTCTTTTCGTATATCGCCAACATGAGCTCAGTTTTTTCGTAAAAGCACCGCTGTCATGATCCCCGTCTGATGTTGGTCTCACCTTTGGCATACATCCCCAACTTTTTCCTGCAATCGATTTACACGGCATGAATACTCTAATCGCATTTCTTCTTTCTTCTACGTGTGCCTTCAGTAGTAATTTTGGGTCAAATGTTATATGCAAACATTTTACTTCCCTTTGCATTTTTCCCTCAATTTAGTCTAAAAAAATTGGTTTCAGATGCTTTAGTTCGTACTTCATTGTGAAAATTACTATAGTCGCTGTAGCAAGTTTTAATCTGAATACTGAATTATATTACATAAAGTCTCTCCGAGTATACATACACATTTTTTTAAAGATATACTCAAAAGTGTTTTATTCAAATAAAGAAGTAGTAAATATTAAATCCATCGAAAAATTCCAAATTTATGAAATAAATTATCTTCCCTTAAGCGGACACTCCTTTGGCGCTGAATGAGTAGATGCCCGCCCAAAGAAGGTTTCACAGTAGTGAAATGAGTGATGCTGCACCGCTCGTCAGTAGTCATGCACATAACACTTCAACAGCGAAAGCTCACGATGCGGGCGTTTGCACAGGTTGCTTTCTTGTTGGCCGTGAAAATGTTAAAGCTTCAAAGCAATGCACACACACATACAGATTCTAGTGCTTACATGTGTATGAGTGTGATAAGTGCACAGAGTGCACACACAAGAATGGCGAGAGCAAAACAAAACGCATTAAACGAAAGTGAAACCAAAAGTGGAAGTGTAAAAGCTCTGTGTAGCGCTGCGTACAGCTGTTTACTGTGATTAGTTACATGGCTGAGAAAACTTGGTAAAAAGTATTTATGATGGGATGCCTTCAAGACAACTCAAGCGGCTTTAGCCATTCGCCCGCAACCAAACAGCATAAATATCGACAACAGCTGCTGGTAAAAGCGCAACTTTTTGCATACTTTTGAATGTTTGAATGTATGAGTGTGTCCCTGTGCCCTTGTGTGTACGATTAGCGGCAGCTATCAGCCATCGTGAGACCTACATGCCTACATCTGTGGGAATTGTTTGCTGATACCCGCGGCGGAGTGCTCAGTTGCGTGCAGAAGCACCACGAAAATGGACGTAAATTTAAACGGTGACGTTTAAAAGTCGCAACGACGGCGATTCTTACTTTTGCTCTTGCTCTTGTCTTGCGTATGTGTTTGTTGTGCATATTCTTTGAAAAGTGAAATTGAAGGATGTTTTTATGGGATGAAAAAATTATTTTCGCTGAAAATAAAAGTGAGCGTGTTGGTGGATTGGTGCAGCTCAAGTGTGTGGAGTGAATTAAAAAAACAAAAAGATGTGCAATAAAAATAAAGTGAATGAAAAAGATAAATGGCACCAATAAAATAAAATTTATAAAAAATAAAAATTTTGTTTTAAATATTTACCAAAATATATTTTGGTTTTAAATTGTCAATTACTTTATATGTTTTAGATCAAAGCAATACGAAATTCTATAAATACTTAATTGGCTGTAAAGAACAAAGTAGCAAATACCCTCAGTTCCTAACTCACACATCCCACCTCCAAAGCTGCTTGTAAAGCTACCAAATACCTACCGATAACTACAACTAAAACTTATCAAAAGGCGTCATCACAATCGCGTCAGCAGGTGAGTGTCCTTGAAGCTTCGCTATTTATTACATACATACATACATACATACAAGTGCCTCCACCCGGCTATACGGGAAACCACTTACTACGAGCAGAGTTTTGCAAACGATTTGCCTGATTCAGTTCGGACCAAAACATACAAGTTAAGTATGAAGGTCACTTCTGATATATGTATATGATCGTGTATATACTAGTAGGCTGATTAATTTTGCGCCACTTTGTATCATATATGAACATATTTTTATGTTTTTTTTTCATGTTTAAATATTTATTTTCATTTTGAAGAAATACGTTTGTGTGTGCGTGTATCTACTGAAGCTTACATTTGTTAATCAACTCACATTCTATCAAACAAGTACGGGGAACTAAAACACTGACCAACAGTTTTTACTGAACACAAACAAACGCTAATAATTATTGAAGAGAATGTCTCTCAGGTATGTAGGGCCGGACTTTTTTTCATGACGGGTTAAGGAGTTAGGGGGCGTCCATAAATTACATGAGATGTTTCAGGGGGGAGGGGGTCGAGTCAAATCTCATCTAATCTTACGGAGGAGAGAGGGGGGGTCTCGGCAAATATCATGCAATTTTATTTTCTGATTAAAAGGAAAAAAAATTATACTATTTTGGTCCATTATCCAGATTGTACATGCTTAAAATTTAATCTTAAGCGTATTCGTAGTATGATTAAGATCATTCACTAATTCGTTCGAAAGAAAATAATTTCATTCATACTTCGACGTTATACTTTACTACTGTCAAACCACCATATTTGTTTTATACCAAACTAGCGAAAACCCGCCCGTTCCGCTGGTCGTCTTTAAAAAAATCTAGATTAATTAATTAAATTAAGCCGAAAAATACTGTGTGTTTTTTATAAAAATTCTCGCGCATGAATAGGAATGAAAGAAGTTTTGAATAGTAGTAGCAATTAAAAAACGTTGAATAAATGAACAATACCGCTGGCTTACCAACTCTTGAGCATGAAACATAAAGTTGGCCATGAGAAAAACATGGGTATTCTAAATCAATACCACAAATTGATACAGTTTGGCCTTTTCTGCCACCTCTATACCCTATCACTCAGGTTGATGGACGTTTGATAATTCCGGACTTTAAAGAACATGACGTAAAGTCATTTGCTCCATTTCTAATACGCATACAGATTCAACCGCTGAATGCCTTCATCAGCACGCCTTATGATCTCTATTGCCCAAGTATACGTGATGATTTAGAGAAAAGATGCTCTAGTACATGCGGTATTTACTTCGCATCTATCACAAGAGCTGCAGAGCACAGACGAGCAGCTCACATTGCACCAGCTAAGCAAGCCCGTATGTTCCGCAAAGTGCGACCCTCACGGATTGTCACAAGACGAGCTAATGAGTTACTGTGCACAAGCGTCAACGGCTTAGAATGGCTAGATCAGAACGAAGTTGAAGGAGCACATGATTTTACTGAAAATCATATGGACATGTTGGTCCCAATAGTCTCTCTGGAAACCGCGCATGATTCTCCATGGACTGAAGTAGAGTAGATATTCTTTTTTTAATCGCAGTAGTTACGATTTAAGTCTTCTATTGTTAACTTTTTATTACACTTATAACTCTCAGCAATATTGATTACTAGTCGGAACTAGTCGTAAATAAAAGCACGAAGCAATTTTTTTTTTCTTTTTACAATAACAATCCAACGCGTTTACATAAGAAACCCACACTTTGAAAAATCTCACGTGAGATTGGGGGATGGGGGAGGGGGTTGAATAAAATCTCACGACATCTCACCAGGGGGGAGGGAGGTACAGAAAATTAAAAAAAACACCTCACGTAATTTATGGACGCCCCCTTACATGGGTTTCGTCGCGTATAAAATGGCCTATTTTCAATATATATTTTTTTTCTATGTAAAATGTTTTTTATTTAATTCAAACTTTTTCTGTCGTATAGATACATATTTAAGGAATAATTTCTGAAATTTAAAAAAAAAAAATAATAATTAAAACTCCTTCATTGTGACGTCATTTCCGGTGACCCCTCGAAAAAAAGGTGCGACCGCGTTGTCAGCATAACTCCTGACAGGATCATCAAAAATGGAAAAACAAAAATAAGTGTTTTAGTTAAGACCATAAACTCGTGCTTGAGCGAAGGAAAGAAAAAAAAGAAAAAAATTGGAATTTTGGCAGAGGCCCGAAAAAATTATGATTTTCAATAATTTTTTTTTTGTTAGTCAATTGCTTTATTTTACAAAAATAAAAACATAGCATTAATACATCATGTTTTGTCTTGACTTAAGCAAAATTAAAAAAAAAATTATAATTAACGTTGTTTATGTGGAGCCCGTTTCTCCAGAAGTCCCTTGCAGTGATCATCATAAGTCCTTGGAGATTCATCTCAAATCAATCGGACAAAGGTAATTAGTTTTATTAATAGATAATCTTGTGCCTCAGGAAATATTTTTCGGATTTTCAAGAAAAAAACCGACAATTAATTAATTGTTTAAAAAAAAATCGAATTTTTGAAAAAAAAAAAATCCTTCGATCAGGTACGATTTTTTTATGTTTTTCAAAAGCAGTAAAAATTTTATTGACATCTACCAAGCGGGTTTTAAGTTCAAAAAACATAGTTTTGAAAAAAAACACATTTACAATTTTGCTATCGATTTATGTTCGAGTTATACGAATTATTTAATTACTTACTCTGTGCCATCTATTTCTGGGCCACAAATAGTTCTTCAGCCGTCACAGCAGCTTCCAAAATATCGATTTGCTGTTGCCTACGTAGCATTCTACCTTCTCGAGTATTATGGTTTGCGCACTTATCTGCCACTTTCATACGTGCAGCATCCATTTTTCTGTTTAGCTACTTGCTCTCGAACGCTCCGGAGCGCCCGCGCGCCCTTTGTTGAATAACTCGAAAAGTACGAGTATTTGTCGGATTCATTTATTTATATAATATTTTTGAGATATTATACTCTAGGAAAACTAAATAAAAATTAAATTTTTTGAAAATTCTGTCTATCTCTAATCCCTTATGACAAAGGCACTTTGCGTAAATTTACGCTTATGAGGATTAGGGCGGCTCGTTTTGTATGGAAAGCATATGGCGCTATATCGCGCGAATTAAGCTCAAAATAGAGGTGGCATACCATAATGTAATAAGCTTAATCGTAGTATTAACCACAACGATAAATATGTCAATTATGAGTGCTATAGCCATAAGGAACTACTATTTACATATATTATCATTTCGAAGTGCAGAAACAAAAGAAAACATAACAATATGAGCAGAGAAAGCAGGATATTAATAATTTATTCATTAATATAGTGGCATTATATACCACAATGCAGCATGTTTGTTGATTATGGCTACAGCGAAAAACCAAACTTCAATTGCTCTGCACGGTTATGGTTATGACGATGACATTATGGTATGTCACCCCTAATCGATTACTGTGTTGCTCATCGGTTGGTTCGATCTGCAGATTTATATGACTATGGTTATGGCACCTCTACTTTGAGTTTTAAAAATGAATTCGAAGTAATTTTACTAAATAAATAAAACGAAAATTTAAAAATGGCTCTAGTTTGGAAAATTACTTTTATTCATTTCAAAGTAAAAATGTGCGGAAATAATAAAAAATTAGGAATCAATTTACTCGATATGACCACCTTTTGCCTTGACTATGGCCTTGAGTCGGTCCAGAAACGAATCGAATGTGACTTGCAGGTATTTGGTCCACTCGCGTACAATGGCTTTTTTCGATGCCTCGAGACTGAGACTGGTGAATCTTTTAGTTCAGTCTTTACTCTCTAAAATGGCCCAAACAGAATAATCCATCGGATTCGCATCTGGTGAATTTGAGAGCCATTGTATGGACCTTATGAAGTTCACAACAGTTTTTTAGCCATTCTTGTTTCACTTGAGCTTTGTGAGACGGTGCCGAGTCGTGTTGAAACGTCCATGGTCTGCCACCGAAATGTTTGTCTGCCCACGGCTTCAAAGCCACCTCCAGAATACTCTTCCAATAATATTTCGGTTTTATCTTAACGCCAGGCTCGATGAAAACGAGTGGAGAGCGCCCATCTGCGGTTACAGGGGCCCAAACCATTACCAGTGGCGGATGCTGCCTCCTGGTGGCCAACCGATGACTCAAATTCTCGTGTGAACGGTCGGTACAATAAACCCTATCATTTTGGGAGTTTACGAGTTGCTCAATTTGAGAAATTTTCTCGTCAGAAAATACAATGTTCGGAAACTAAACGCTTTCGGTCAAGCGGAGCAACTCCTCCGTTCGCTCAAGTCCGACTTGTTGCTGCTGCGGGGTGAGATCATGCGCCTTGTAAGGCTTGACTTTGAGATCATTTTTCAGTATGCGGCGGATGCTATGGTCAGATATTTTCAGTTCTTTCGCCATTTGATTGGCACCTCGTCGGGGATGTCGCTCAAGTCGCTTCTTCACCTTTTAAACCCTTTCACGTGACGTTGCAGTCCTTTGATGACCACCTTCATGACGTTTCGCGATGCTACCAGTATTATTGTAATGAGTAATGGGGCGTTAAACAAAAACTTTATTTACTTTAAGGTGCTCGAGCTCACGAACAATCGCTGGTTGTGATTTTCCCGCCAAATATAATGCAATCACACTATTACGTTTGAAATCCATTACTGATTTTCTTTTTTCGCGTTATCGGTTTGTTAAACTCGGCGAAAATCGCGTAAGCGGTTATCGCACCAATTAAGAAGAAGAGAAGACGGCGATTTTGTTTACGATAAAACTTAGATTGCATTGTTGATATTCGAAAAAAATAGCGCCTCCACTGTTCATGTTACTGATTTGCCGTTTGAACAACGATTTATTGGACGAGCGCAAGAACACATTTGAAATTAGTGGGCAGGATTCTACTTCCGGCCTGCTTGCGCCCGTCGTAGCCGAATGGATTGGTGCGTGACTACCATTCGGAATTCAGAGAGAACGTAGGTTCGAATCTCGGTGAAACACCAAAATGAAGAAAAAGTTTTTTTTCTAATAGCGGTCGCCCCACGGCAGAGAATGGCAAACCTCCGAATGTATTTCTGCCATGAAAAAGCTAATCATAAAAAATATCAGCCGTTCGGAGTCGGCTTGAAACTGTAGGTCCCTCCATTTGTGGAACAACATCGGCCCAACACCCAAAAACGGTGTACGCACCGTTATATATATATATATTCTACTTCCGAATCTCCTAAGACGTAGCACCCGAAATTACTTTCACATTTTTGCTTCGGATGTCCAAATCTTGTAATCTATTGTCCTTTATTTCTCCCACTGTTCCGCATTTTGTCGCTTAATGCTTACAGAAATACTTTTTGTCGGCCAATCGAGCAATTTGGATCGAATCGATGTGACGCCATTGTAATCGAAAATTTTGTGCATTTCTTACAGAAACGGGCTACAGGTCTCATATGGCTCAACTGAAGCCGGTTATATCAACTGAAGTAGGATATTGTACGCGTAATTCACTAAATTAACTAATGTTCTTTTAGAGGTCGAATGCAAAAAGAATTTAGCTATTCTTCGTATTCCCTCCTGAGATGAGTCTTGCGCCAAATGCACAGTTATTATTATTATTACTAAAAGTTTTTTACTGACACTTTTGGATAACAGATAAATGTAATGCATATTTTAGTCTTTCTCTACATATTTCGCATCCAAAATTAACACTAACAGAAATGAGGTCCAATACAAACATAACAAAAAGTCTCAAATGTTTGTAGATTCAATAGTTAAAAGTTGTTACAAAAAGTTGTTAGCGCTTCTAGAAAATTCATTAGAATTAATTTGGTTACGTACAAATAAATTACCAGATTGTGCTAATCTTTCAGGTAAACGACCAAGGCATAAACTCAATACCAGCATTATTTAGAAAATCATTGCTTTGTGTGTAATTTATTTATTCTTAAGTTTATATTGTTGGGCTTAGATTAAAATGTAAATATTGTGGCGCAGACAACCTTGGTGGCTTTAGTTGGCGTTTTCGTACAAGTTGAGGTGTGTGTGTCTACAGGGTTTGATTGAAAAGTAATGAGCCTTCCCGCGCCTTCCCGGGCCCAGTTCGCTGGCAACAGCGATGCAGTCAACATCGCTCCGCGCGTGAAAGCTGTTTTAAAAGTGTGTAGGATTTTGCAGTGCCGAAAATGCAGCGACCGTTGGAGCAACGCTACTCGATCAAATTTTGCTAAACAAAACGAGTATTGAAACCATTGGGCTAATTAAGGAGGCTTGCGGGGACCAATCTCTGTCCAGTGCCCAGGTAAAACGGTGGCACAAGTCGTTCAAGGAAGGCCGGGAGGACGTCGAAGACGAACAGCGATCTGGAAGGCCTTCGACGACGCAAACAGACGAAGATGTGAACCGGGGCGGAAGATGGGGGTTCCGGTGCTTCCCCACCCTCGCTATAGCCCAGACCTGTCCCCTCCGGACTTATTCTTGTTCCCGCGCCTGAAAAGAAAGCTGGAGGGGAGGCGTTTCGACTCCATCGAGGCGATCCAAAAAACTGTGACAGCCGAATTGAACGCGATTCCGGCGGATGAGTTTAAAAAATGTTTCCTGCAGTGGAAGGAGCGCTACCAGCGGTGTATTGACGTTCAAGGGTCCTATTTTGAAGAATATTAGTTGTATAAGCCAAAAGGTTTAATAAAACTGCTTAAAAAAATAAGGCTCATTACTTTTCAATCAAACCCTGTATGCTGTCGTATGGAATGTCTCACATTGTTATGTCTCTATCGATTAGCAAATACTCTGTATTAGATACTTTTCATGATTGAATATACGCTCGGATAAAGCCTGTATCATCAAAATTCCATACACCAGCAATCTTTTGCGGGCTTACCAAAGCCGACGTAGAGAAAGTTAGCAACAATTGAAATTGCACTGGATAGAAAGTTCAGGACTGAGCCAGACAAAACTGTTTATTCCATCATTCTAACTAGAGTAGATCCTTTGCGAATGTCTTGCAAAACAAAAACTCACACACATCCTGTGTGGTGGGACTCTAAATCCATTGGTAATATGGAACAAAACACAAAAAGAAGTGCTCAAACTCATTATAAACCTCTAATTGTAGGCTAGTGGTCAAGCGCACCATGGCCCACTACATATGAAGTGTTACCAACTTCACACTGCTCGTATCTGTAAAACAGCTCATGACATCAACGTCAAAATTGTTCTAATGGCAGTTCAATATATTGTTCATAAGCCATCAAAAGCATTTGCGTCTCAGTTTTGTTGAATTTTTTTTTCTGTGATTGCAATTCAAACGTAATAGTGTGATTGCTTTATATTTGGCTGGAAAATCGCAACCAGCCATTGCCAAGCCTCAAGTGAATAAAATGTTTGTGTATCGCACTATAAAACGTTACCATGATACTGGAAGCATTGCAAACCGCTATGAAGGTGGACCAAAAAAACCGCAACAACGCCAGAAATGGTTCGGAAAGTGAAGGTTCGACTTGAACGAAATCCACGTCGAAGTGGAAGAAAAATGGCCAAAGAAGTGAAAATATCGCAAGACAGCATTCGACGCATATGTGACGCAAAAATGAGCTCAAGGTCAAGGCTTACAAGTTCCAAAAAGCACACGATCTTTCAGCCCAGCAAAAAAAAGTTCGGTGCGAAAGAGCAAAGAAGTTGTTGCGCTTGCACGAAAGTGGCGAATTTTCTAACATTGCGTTTTCTGATGAAAACAATTTTCCCAATTGAGCAGTTAATAAACACACAAAACGATCGTGTTTACTTGACCGAACGCTCATACGAGAATTTGAGCCTACGTATGGCCACTCGAAGCAAGTTCCCATCGTTTTTATCGAGCCTGGTGTCAAAGTGAATGCGACTTATTATCGAAAAAATATTTTAGAAGCTGCTTTAGAGCCGTGGACACGTAAACATTTCGGTCGTAGACTATGGACGTTCCAACAGGACTCGGCACCGTTTCATAAAGCTCGTGTGAACTAAGAATGGTTAAAAAATCATGTTCCACACTTTATTTCGTCCACACAATGGCCTTCGAATTCACCAGACGCAAATCCGATGGACTATTCCATCTGGTCCATTTTGGAGAGCAAGGTGAAGACTAAAAAATATGCTAGTATGGATGCGCTAAAAAAAGCGATTATACGAGAATGGGCCAAAATACCTCAAGATCACATTCGTGCAGCATGCAATTCATTTTTTGACCGTTTGAAGGCTATAGTCATATCGTTCACCATGTAGCTACCGCTAGAAACCCTCAGCTACCGCTAGAAAAACGATCGATGCCTGAAAAATTGGTATTGACCTCACAAGCCCAGGATTACACCATCGATATGTTACACACAAGTACATGGATATCATTATTTGCTCGACAAGCCTGATTAAGAGTGTTTTCTGTAGAGGAGGAAGAATCGAAGTATGGAACTTTAATTGCACTACGTCACAGCTGTGGAACAACATCAAGACGCACACCACAAATAGGAGGAAGAGCTCGGCCAAACACCCAAAAAGGGGGTACGCGCCAATTATATATATATATAGTATACATCACAGGTGTTCCGAGGTAAGCATCGTTTTGACGCGATTTCGTGACCATAGCACTGCTCTAGTTAGCTGCGTTGACTCCAGAAATCGGGATAGTAAAATGTGGTGACATAAAAATAGCATAATGGGCAACTTTCGGGATGTTGTCAATAGGGCTAAACGGTGATTAGTTGTGCACCGGGGGCGGTATAGGTAGCTTTTATAAACACCATGACCTTTCAGGAACCCCTTCAGCTGAAAGTTAGCATTGATATGTTAGCGGTTCAACATGTTTCAATATCAGAGTTTAGAATGTGAGTCCGTCTACCGTTCACCACTTTATTTCATATTGTTTCTCACTTTCGGAATGATGCAACTTTTTGATCCCTACTAATGGTACCGTTCACCACTAGGCAGTATTTCTTTCTTTGCATAATTCACGAATATAGGCATAATACAAGCGACCAACATTGTAGCATCCTTCTCTTCTGAAGTGGTCTTGTACGCACTGGCAATTCTATGCGCACAATACTTCTGAAGGTTGTAGGAAAGCTTTCGGTGCGCTTTAATCAGTAATTCAAAGATTTGACCACTTTTAGCATTTGTGATTACTCCGCAGAGTTAAGAGCGATTCTATCAGCCAGTGAAATTTTAGCGCAATACTTTTTTCTTTCGCCTTTGCCCTGCAATTGCCTCCTTTGCTTTTGAAAGATTTTTTCTTTACAACCAAACTGCATTTACGATAACCAGGCGCCTTTCTCGGTGAACTGAATAAGTTGATTATGGACCCCTTTGGTGGTGTTGAAAAGACAAGTAGGACGGATGGATCCTGGTAGCCTAAGAGGCTTGCCTAGTTTAGGTAGCAGCACTTGCCTTTGAATATTCCAATGCGAGCCTCTCTATTACACTCATTTAACTGCAAAATAAATAAATAAGTAAATAATTTATTCATGAAAAGATTCGCGCCCTTCAAAATTGTTTCTTATTTATTTATTTATTAACTAGCGTAAATTAATATTGGCCTAGCCCTAGATTGTTCTAAATACCTTGTTCACTCCTTTAAACACCACTCTACCTTCCTTACAGCTACCCTAGAAGTGTTTCTCATACGGAGGTAACTATAAACCCCGACATATCCCTGAACTAGACTATTGAAATTTCACAATGGACTAAGATTTAAGAGCATTTTTTTAAGCGTTAATAGTATAGAGTGACCAGATGGCAATAAACAAGTAGCCGTAAAATTTATATCCAAGCGTCAATATATTAAGTAAGGTTTGCTTGCCGAATGTGTAGAAATTATTAAAAAAATATTATTGGAATTTCGGCTCAGTCGTAAATACGCAAAGTAGATTTCGTCGTGAGGTCAGTCGTCATCGGACGAGACACTTTTTTAGCTCAGAGGTTATGTCAACAAGCAAAATTACCATTATTAGACCAAACACAGTTTACAAGTATGGACGTAAGCATCAATGCACACACTAAGATCAGCTATTTGGTGCGGTTTATAGCATGGTGACATCAGCGGATCTTATTTCTTTCGAAAAGAGGTAGAATACACCTTTACCGTCAATGGTTCTCGGCATAAAACGATGCTAATTGACTTTCTGTGGCCAGAGCACAACAACATCGATACATTCGAGTTTTGTTTTCAACAAAACGACGCTACAGGCTATAGAAACGACGCGACGCTCAAAGTTGTGAGGAAGAAATCTGTCAACTGGGCCATCTCACGGCGAGCGTTTATCATCAGCTGTGGCTACGTCAGATTCTCAGTCTGCGCTAAAAAGGCAAAACGACTTTGGACGAGCGCTAAACACTCGGGGCGCTTATTCCGGAATACTCTGCACATATTGGATCGAGTTATCAAAAATTGTACCGACCACCTGAAGCACTGCTAGTGAAGCCGAGGCATCCATTTGAATGAAGTCTCATTCTAAACATAAGCGTATGAATGTAGTTTCAAAACATGGGCAGATATATTCCAAAGTTGTTGTCTCATTTAAAATTATGTTCCTATTGTTCTTGTCTGGTCATCCTATACATGGGAAAGAGACCTTTCATATGACAAGGTATTGTGTGCTGCCTCTAGTATTTTACTAAAACCGCTGCTTGCATTTCGTTCACTGTACGAGGGGTGCCTTTTATACGTCGGGATTTGGCAACCCTGGTGTTGCAATCTGGCAACTGACAGCTGTATCGCAAAGTTTGACATTTTTTGGCTTTTACGTACTCAGAACGTTTTGAAATACCAGCGCTATTTGTGTTGTTTACAGTAACTTAAAAGATTCATCTCGGTCCAAAAATGGAATTAAATCGTGACCATTTTCGTGCGATTATTTTTCACAACTTTCGACGTGGATTAACTCAGCAACATTGCATGAATGAACTTAATTCATTTTTTGGCGATGAAGCTCCAACAAGGACCAGTGTTTATCGATGGTATGGTGAATTCAATCGTGGTCGTAGTTCACTCCAAGACGAATTTCGTGAAGGTCGTCCAAAATCAGTTGTTGTTCCGAAAATCATTGATGCTGTGCGCGAACTGATATTGCAAGATCGTCATGTGACCTATCGTGAGATTGAGACAATCTTAGGCATTAGTGGGACCAGCATACATTCAATATTGCATAAACACCATAAACATTTGACTGTCAAAAAAATTAGTTCGCGTTGGATCCCACACAATTTGTCAATCGCTCAAAAAAAGGCTTGTGTCGATTGGTCGAAGGAAATGCTCAAAAAATACGATCGCGGGGCTTCGAAACACGTCTATGACATCGTGACAGGTGATGAATCATGGATTTACGCGTATGAGCCCGAAAGTAAACAGCAGTCGACTGTATGGGTGTTTCAAGATGAGCCAAATCCAACAAAAGTTGTTCGCGCACGAAGCGCTTCCAAGCGAATGGTCGCCTGTTTTTTTGGGAAAACTGGACATGTCGCAACCGTACCACTAGAAAAACGCAGAACAGTAAATTCTGAGCGGTACACAACCATTTGTTTGCCAGTTGTCTTCCAAGAAATTAGGAAAACCAATCGCCAAAGACGGATCACTCTTCACCAGGACAATGCGAGCTCTCATACATCGGCTCAAACAACTGCATTTTTGAGCACCCAAAACATCGAATTAATGGGTCATCCGCCGTATAGTCCTAACTTGGCACCGAATGACTTCTTTTTATTCCCGTACGTAAAAAACAAACTGAGAGATCAACGTTTTTCGACACCTGAAGAAGCGGTTGCGGTGTTTGCATGTTTTGGAGGTACCTCATTCAGAGTGGCAAAAGTGCTTCGACAATTGGTTCAAACGCATGCAAAAGTGTATAGATCTTCATGGAGAATATTTTGAAAAACAATAAAGTGATTTTCGATGATTAAAATTTGTTTTTGTTCTCTAATCCCGAAATATAAAAGGCACCCCTCGTATAGCAGCTTGAAGGAATAGGAAAGGAATATTGATCCAACACTTTTCTAATCAAGCTCAATTTTTTCTTGATTTTTCAACAAAGGATGCTCGTAGGACCCTGACAAGGTATATACACCTACACCATACTTTCCTCGCTTCTTTCCAGTTTTTTTTTTGTTTTGTTTAGATAATTGTGAGTCGAGTATGCCATCGGTTAGGCCTTTGAGTGGTGACAACAAATGCTTCGCATCCAATTTTCGCCCAAATGGTGAACGAATATTTTTAACTGATTATCTAAACCTATTGACTGAACCCGCCAAAGTGATAAATCGTAAAAATCATATTTTGACATTTTAACAAAAAAATGTGAAACGTAAATATGTATTTACACACATTCACATGTATTTATTTACTCCCACAGTCTGAATAAAAAAACTTGCAAACAATGAACTTTTGTTTTGTTTTATTCTTCACAACGCAGGGGCGTAGTAGGTGTCAATCAAGGTGTCGAAGTAATTACATACTTTGAAGGCAAGTTCGGTTCGCGCTTACCTTTGTATGTAAAAAAGTACAGAAGTAAGTAGGTATTGCATATATGAACGTGCACTTGAACACAAATTTGGTAACATTTAAATGACAGCTTTGGTACCAACAAACGATCGCCGACGTTTAACTGGCGGCCAATTACAACGGATTAACAGCGAAGTTTGCGATTTGTGGTATCAGAGAATAGCGATGGCTAATGGCTGGGAAGAAAAAAAACTACACAAAAACTTATTGACTTAAGATGGCACGTAAATATCTACATATGGATATTTTTTTCACATAGTGCGATGACATGAAATGAGGAGTGCCCATCGAAATGTCTTTGAGTATTGCTTTGGTTTCTCTCTTTTGAAATCGTTTTCAGTTACTCAAGCAATAGAAAATATATTTATGCAAGTACATATTTATGAGAATTGTGAATTTTTTTAACTTTAATGTAAATTAGACTTAAAAAATTATTTTCAAATGCAAAATAATGCAAGTCTCGACCTGATATTTTAATTTCTTGTCACCGAGAATGTACTAAAGTAAGCGGAAAGAATACGAGCATACACCGTTTAGAAGAGAGTGGCAAACACCAAGGTCATGGAGAAGAGGGAATTAAGTCTCTATACAGATGGTTTCAAGCTGGACGATAGGGTTGGCTGTGGAGTTGTTCGAAGGAATTAGGACTTGAATTATCCATTCGAAAGGTTGCCCAGGAATGCCCCAAATGATATTAGTGTCGCATTCAAGGTTTGCCTTATTTGGGTTCCGGGGCACAAAGATATTGAGAGAAATTGTAAAGTTGAAGAGCTAGCCAGGAAAGGTACGAGGGCGGTTCAATAAGTACCCGTGTTTGATGACAGAGGGCGTTCCTGAGGCAAATTGGTGTTAGCATCCAGAGTAATTGATAGGTTAGTTTGGACTTGGCTGCTATTCGAGTAGGACGTGTTTCGTGATTTTCACTAAGATGAAAAAAGAGAAGTATCGTTCGGTAATTCGTTTTTTGTTTTTGGATGGGAAAAAATGCGAGTAGATAAACACAAAGTTGGGTTTTGCCTATGGGGACGCTTCGCTATATATGACCACAGTTAGATATTGGTTCAACGAATTTAAACGTGGGCGGACATTCGTTTTTGATGAGGAGCGACCAGAACGTCCGGCAGACGTGGTTTCTGAGGAAATCATGCAAAAAGTCCACGACATGATTCTCGCTGATCGACGAACGAAAGTCGCAGTGGGAGTGGGAGCAATTTAAGCGAGATTCGATGGAATTTTTTCGTCGAGTTGTCACCTTTGATGAAACCTGGATTGATCATTATACACTAGAAACTAGGCAACAATGAAAACAGTGGATTTCTCCCGGTGAATCTGCTCCAAAAGAAGGCGAAGACTGGAAGACAGTCCCATCGGCCGGAAAGGTCATGGCGACGATTTCTTGGGATGCGTACGGTGTCATCCTCATGGATTTTAAAAAAAAAGAAGAACGATCACTAGACAATACTACAATGAGTTATTGGACCGCTTTCACACAAAAATGAAGGAGACACGACCGCATTTGGCGAAAAAGAAGGTGCTGTTTCCCCACAATGACGCACCAAAGTATTCATCCTTAGTTGTCGCCGCCAAACTGCATGAATTGCGTTATAAATTGCTGCCGCACCACCCGTATTCACCCGATCTGGCTCCCTGTGACTTTTTTATTCTCTAACATGACGAAATGGCTCGCGGGGAAAAAAATTTAGTTCAAACGAGGAAGTAATCGCTGAGAGAGAGGCGTATTTTGCAGAGTTCTTGTCCAATTTTTTTGAGGGGTTAAAAAATGGCCGGAGCGTTGGGAGAAGTGTATCTACCTAAAAGGGGAATATGTTGAAAATTAAGAAAAAATTTTGAAAGAATGGCGCCCTCATTTCTAACACGGGTACTTATTGAACCCCCCTTGTACTACTTTTCAACTGCTTAATAATAGAATTACCATTGGGATACCTATGGCCATGAGCAAACTCGTAATTAAAAACAACATTATCCAGGAGGTCAATAGGTCATGGAGAGATGAAGATACATGTGTAACAGCTAGGCTACTATGGCCGCAAATAAACAGGAAAAGGACAAAGGAGTTACTTAATCTCTCAAGAGACTAGTTGGAAGTCGTGGCTTGTATAGCCGGTCACTGGCTATTTGGCAGGCATTCCCCGAGACTAGGAGTTTTCTGCCATGAATATTGCAAAAGTTGTAGAGGTGAGGAAGAGGAAGAAACAGTTGAGCACCTCCTTTGCAATTGTCCAGCCCTAGCTAAAATTAGAGCAGGTCGTCTAGGTAAATACTTTTTCAATTCTTTTACAGAGCCACGTTTCATAAGAGCTAAGAAGGAAAGTAAATGGGGTTCTCGCGCAGCACAGTGGTATCGCAACGGACCTGTAAGGTCTAAGTAAGTCGTGCAGACCGACTACCACCATAACCTAACCTAACCTAGAATGTGGACGTAACGACTGGTGCGCTTTATTGAACTCGTCCAAAATCGATATAGCAAAAATAGAAACAGTTTTTTCTAATAGCGGTCGCCCAGGCAGTTCGGCAATCAAAATATATGCCGTACGGAGTCGGCTTGACACTGTAGAACCTCCATTTATGGAACAACATAGAGACACACACCACAAATAAGAGGAGCTCGTCCAAGCAGCTAACATTATTTATTTAATTTCAATTGCCAATCAAGAAGAAGAATGCTGACCGATAGTAAAATTGACGCGAACAGAAGCTTCACGGTCCGAAATCGTCTTTTTATGAATATTAAAAAAAAAAAAATTATAAATTATTTATTATTTACTTAGTTATTACAACGATTCAGAACCTTTTATTTGAAACAAGCCATATCAGAACTCTCCGTATCAGAACTCTCCACTTTGTGTTTGATAAATGAAGCTGAAAATCTGTAAATTAGCATTTAAAAAATTATTGTTTTAATAAATACCTGTAGCACAACTAATTGCCAACTTGCGAACATGACAGACAACAACTGGAAAAATCATGAAAAAATAGCCGCATGCCAAAGGCCTCTCGATCTGAAGGTATGTGTGCAGATGTGTTTCACCAACACACACCTCCAGTTCCACCCAGCAATTATTTTTTCGATTTTTGTTTTGCTCACTAAATTTATTACACGTTTCAATACCAAATACAAAAACACAAATTTAACTCAATCAAGCGAAATGAAGTTCACTGCTGCGCATAAAATTGGCTACAAAAAAAAAAAAAAAATAAGAGGAACGGCTTCGGTCAAATTTAAATTATGCAAATATTCACTAAAAAAAAGAGTCAAAAAATTTCCATAGTAAAGGACAAATAATAAATTCTTCATCTTTTTTGTTGGTTGTACGACAGACTGAAAAATTCAATATACTCTTAATTAGGCGAAAATTTGCCTAACTCGCAGTGCGTTTTCGGAAACCTTGGCAACAGCATTCGATAGAGTTTATTTTCCTGTCTAACTACATTTTGGTTTACAGTAAAAAAGCGCAAACAACTTGGGTAGTGGGTGCAGCACTTCAATCTCAAGTTATGTACAGATGTATTGTACATGAAGTTTATAGCACTGAGCTGAAAAAGTAGGAAAATAAGAGAGGTATTTAAGGAGAGAGCATAGCCGGTTGCATGGAGTAGATGTGAAATGGAAATGTTTTTGTGTTGGTGCAAGTTATACAGAATGCAGAAGTGTGGCCAACATCTCTCAGCGGATTTGAAGGAATTAACAGATTTGCTGACATAATCGGGGCTATGACAGCGATTTGTTTACTAAAAAACTAAGATTGGGTCGGTGATATAATATACGAAAAAAATCTACGCAGCTTTCACTTCTTTCCGTCTGAACAACGACTGAAATAAAGTCAATTACTGTAAAAAAATTCAAAAATATTATTTTTCGTATATGTGGCTACCCTAAGGTAGAAGTAAGAGATATCACTTCTCATGAACCCTCCTAGTGACACTGGGAATGCTTACAGGCATCTTCACTGGTCACTGCAGACTACGTAGCCATTTGTTCAGACTCGAAATGTGGTCCACTGGCGGTTTTTGCTATATATTACCAGAAACATCACTACATTTGCTTCTCGAATGCAAAGCCTGGAGTGTACATTTTAGCTCGAAATGGCCAGTAGAAACATGTTACAAAGATTTCAGAGGTCTGGCCGAGATCAGGTCGTTAATCGGCTCCCCGCGTATTTGAAAGAATCAACTGATGGCCTACATAATTGGGACCATTACAATGGTTTGTCTACTAAAAAACTCAACACAGCCTCCGCTCATGCTGCTTTTTTGCCGGTTGAACAACCACTGATTGGATGAGTGTGTGAATACTTGTGAAATGAGCGTGAAGGACTCTGCTGTCGAATCCTCGTTGATGTGGTAGCCGAAGTTACATTCACAATTTTGTTTCGGATGACTAAGCCTAGTAATCTATGATCCTAGAAGCTGGTGCTAGAAATTGCGATCTCCTCTCTGATAGAACGGATCCGTCTGCATCTCCGTAATTTCAAGGACGGATCAAGTAAGGCACAACATGTGTAACTAAGGTCCAGTAAGTTGTTTAAAAGGTTATCAGAGCAATACCTTCTGCTTTCAAATCCGGTATGAATCAATGAAGGCGGCGTAGAGACTCACGTCAAACGGAGTATGGGGAAACGAAGAAAACACTGACCACTGTCAGATTTGCCACCAGTTGTCGAAGCGTTGCACACTGTTCTCTATGCCAGCGGAAAATCGGGTGCCTTACGTTAGCTTCGTTAGGAAGTGTGACGTTTTGCTCCCAGATGGAGATCAGTGGATAAGTCCAGAGAACCTACAAATCAACGACGGTAGTGGATCTCCTAAAATTTAGTAGAAAGGATCTGAGAGTACTGGCAGGTGTAATCACAGGACACAACGCCTGTGGCCAGCATATGTCTACCGTGGAAATCATAGACAATCCAACATGCCTGTCTTTTCGTGAAAATGAGGACACTGCAGAGCATTTTCTCTGTAGCTGTCCGACGTTCTCCAGAATCAGACTTAGGCTATTGGGGTGCGATGTTCTGAGCATGCATAAAGTTCATAATCTTCCTCTGCCGGATCTCTTAAGATTTATCAATGAATACAAAAGATTCGAGGAAGAGTGATCTCCAACCAGTTTCTTCGGCTTATCACCCATACTGTATCTATCCTGTCTTTCTATTCCTTCCACTATAACCTACCCATGTGTAGTACTACGGTCTTCCTGACAGACTACTTGGACGTGTCCCACACCGCACAAATCTAATCTAATCTAACCTTCTGTTTTTGACGCTTAAACTGATACCTGGAGTCTATTTCGTAAGAAAATACTTCGTTAGCTTTCGCACAAACTGAAAATGGTACTAGAGCTGGGTGGTATTTGGTTAATAACTGCAGATGCTTTACTGCTTCAAGCATAACGACAAGAGCCTTTTCACTCGAAACTACAATAAATTAGATGCTGGAGAGATTGATGAGACTAAGGGGCATCAATTCTCTAATACTATCTCTCTTTTTATACACACCAGATTGTCCGGAGGTTATCGGGACTGGAATTATTTGTAAAAGGTGATCAGATTGGAGGTACTTTTTCCAAAAGAGTTTTTTTGACAGATCACGCATGCCTACTGTCAAACTAAATACATAATTTCTTTCAGTATTCATTGACATTTCATCTTGGAAAGACTTACGCCTCAACTCGAATATCGACGCTCTGTGAAAAATGTTCATCGCGCGTTCAGGCCGTGCGTGCGTGACTAATATTCGGGATTCGGAGTGCATTGGTTCGAATCTCCATGATTAGTATATGCTTGTACATTGATATATTTAGATACCTTATGGATTGCTAGCCCTTAGGTTAGTGTCTCTATTGAATTGTTACTAGTAATGCGCGGGATATAAATATGACAAATTGAAGAAACAGAAGCGAATGTCAATACATTAATTTATTTAAAACACACAACTGGTACGACTACCGCATCATTAAAAAAATAAAAAGGAAATAAATTGAATGGCGTTGTTGTCGTCATGAAAACCGATTATTCGCGCCTTCTGTTTTGATCGCATTTTTCATGTAGAGCAATGTTATCTAGTGGAAGCCGCTTAACATGCATGCACACTTACGCATACACACACATACTCGTATGAAGATATGCGATCGAAGTAACCGGCAGAAGAGAAATAATATACACATTTGCACGCATTGAAATTTCAAATTGGATGTTGTTGTAAAGCGCAATTTCATGGTTCTACTTGCTACACACATACATATGCATATTGTAAAGCGCTCTACTTCATTGCAAATACTAAGGAGTCTCTAAGTTTGGTATTTGAATGCGCTTAAAACAATTATAACGTATTTCTTACATATACAAGCGTAAAGATTTTAATGATAGTGCGCATACACGCACGAACATATGGTGTGTGTACGAGCTATACATTTAGCTGTGAGCTGTGCCTAGCAAAATATCTTCTTGTTAGACCAACCCCAAGCACATTAAAATCAGTGTAGCTTTTCAGTTATCTGCTAAGGCTGAACGGAAACGGACGTGGGTTGTTATTTCAGTAGAATTCAACGAACATAAGACTCCGTTAGGCGAAAAGAAATATTGTTCAAGAAAGAAGTGATGTTATTTAAATTGGAGTAGATTTGAAAGTGAGTGTTTCAATATCAGGTATTGGAAAATATAGTGAATGATTAATTAAAATAACATAAATTGATGAACAATAAAATTAGATGGAATAATAATAAATAAATTTAAATAAAATAAAAATGAAATGAAATAAAATTAAATTCAATAAAATGTGAAAGAAAAAGAATAAATAAATTTAAATAAAATTAAATAAAATTAAATAAAATAAAATAAAAATAAAAAGAAATAAAATACAAATAAATAAAATTCGAAAAAAAGGAATAAATAAATTTAAATAAAATAAAAGTAAAATTAAATAAAATAAGATGGGAAAGAAAAGAAATAAATAAGCTTAAATAAAATTAAATAGAATAAAATAAAAATTAAATAAAACTAAATAGAAAAGGAATAAATAAATTTAAATAAAATAAAAGTAAAATGAAATAAAATAAAATGGGAAAGAAAAGAAATAAATAAGCTTAAATAAAATTAAATAGAATAAAATAAAAATTAAATAAAACTAAATAGAAAAGGAATAAATAAATTTAAATAAAATAAAAGTAAAATGAAATAAAATAAAATGGGAAAGAAAAGAAATAAATAAGCTTAAATAAAATTAAATGGAATAAAAAAAAATTAAATAAAACTAAATAGAAAAGGAATAAATAAATTTAATTAAATGAAAATGTACTGAATGAAATTAAATTAAAAAATTAAAATAAAATAAAATAGTTATATCTTCCACTTGATTAGCGCCTAAGCATCTAATCAAAAATTTGAAGAAGTGTTGGCAGTCACACTTCTTCAAATTTTACCTTTTAGAAAACATGCACAAGTCGACCATACTGGACACATGTGCAATAGTTCGTAGATTTTTAAATATTTAAGCAATAGCAATCGCATGGGCGTAGAACTTGGACTGCGCTCCACCAGAGCACAATCCCTTGAAAATTTTATCCGGATGTGTAAACTCCGGCAGTAGCCGAGATGAATTAAGCTCAAGTACAAAAAAAAAATAAAATAAAATGAGATTAACTGAAATAAAACACAGTGAAATAATTTACTACCATTCGCAATTCACAGAGAGAACGTCTGTTCGAATCTCGGTGAAACACCAAAATTAAGAAAAACATTTTTCTAATAGGGATCGCGCCTCGGCAGGCAATGGCAAACCTCCGAGTGTATTTCTGCCATGAAAAAGCTCCTTATAAAAATATCTGCCGTTCGGAGTCGGCTTAAAACTGTAAATCCCTCCATTTTGTGGAACAACATCAAGACGCACACCACAAATAGAAGGAGGAGCTCGGCCAAACACCCAAAAAGGGTGTACGCGCCAATTATATATATATATAAAATAATTTATATGAAGAAAACTAAAAAATAAAAAGGAAATGAAATAGAATAAAATTAAATTAAATTAGTTCGGTAATATAAAATGAAAACAAATATACTACAATACAATATAAAATAGAATAAAAATAATTTTATTAAAAAATTAAATGAAGTAAACAAAAAATTAAATGAGATGAGTAATAAAATGTGGAATAATATTAAGTCAATTGAATTTAGATACAATCGTATGAAAATAAGCATAAAATAAGATAAAAAAATTAAAGAAAATGAAATGGAATTTCCTCCTTTTGTACTACCGTCCTGATCTTCTCGTGGAGCCTAGGGACTGTGAAGATGAAATAATGATAAATAAATAAGTAAATAATAAAAAAAAATAATTACATATAATTTAAAAAATTAAAACAAAATAAAATTAATTGAATTAAAATAAACGAAATGAAAACAAACGTCATGTATGACAATAACTGGAACAAAAAAAAATATTAAACAAAGTAAATAAGACAAATAACAAGAAGAAAAAATTAAATAAAGTGAGATGGAATAATGATTAACAAATAAATAAATACATAATAAATTAAAATAAAATAATTTAAAATTATAAATATTAAACATTAAATAAAACGAATAAAATAAATTTAAATTCAATCAAATTAAATTAAACAAAAAAATTAAATAAAAAAATTTAATAAAATAAAAAAATAAATAACATAAACAAATAAATAAATAAAATAAACAAATAAAATAAAA
Source organism: Anastrepha ludens (assembly GCF_028408465.1). Classification (NCBI taxonomy): domain Eukaryota; kingdom Metazoa; phylum Arthropoda; class Insecta; order Diptera; family Tephritidae; genus Anastrepha; species Anastrepha ludens. The sequence goes on from NC_071499.1 coordinate 108,177,490, forward strand.
TTAAATTAGATCAAATTAAATTAAACAAAAAAAAATTTAATAAAATAAAGTAAAATGGAATTGAGTAAAATTAAATTAAACTTAATAAAATAAATATAAAATCAAATGCAATACAATAAATTAAAATTAAACTAATTCCAATCAAAATAAATCTAATTGAATTGCAACGAATTACTAAAATATGGTGGAATACATAAAAGGCGGTACATAAAAAAGGCGGTAAAGCAAACTGTCAAAATTACAGAGGCATATAGCTACTAAACTCAGGGTACAATGTCTTCACAAGTATATTATATTTAAGGCTATATATGCTAAAGTAATACTAGATGTAGGTAATCATCAGCAGGATTTAAAGGCAACTGGTCGACGATCGATCAGTGCTTCATAGTCATACAAACCTTTGAAAAACTATATGAATACGACATTGATATTCACTGTCTATTAATCAATTAGCAGCAGGCATTTGATAGCATAAACCGAAGTAAAATAAAATACTTGTTGCAGTCTACAAATACGACAGCAAAAGTTATAGTGCAAGGAGAATGTACGCAACCGTTCTCTATTGCCTCAGGAGTTTAACAAGGAGATGCCCTCTCAACGCTGATATTTAGCCTAGTGTTACATGCAATACTAAACGAAATAAACCCAAATAAAAGCATCTACAACAAGCCATTCCAAATGTGTGCCTATGCAGATGATATACTCGTATTAATAATGGCTTGAAATAACTTTAAATGAACTGCAGGCTGCGTTCAAAAAGCTGGAGGAAATAATATATCTAGCTGGACTGATAATCAATGCAGAAAAAACTAAATATATGGTCCGATCAAGATCAAACAGTGTATCCAATGATCTGGAGTGTGGGGCATACACATTCCAATGTGTAAATGAGAGTTCACCTACTTGGGCATTCCATTATCAGCCACCCAAGACATGTCGGTAGTAATCAATGACAGAATACGGGCAGCCAACAAAGCGAATAATGCTAATCTAAAATTGGTCAGATCTAAAACATTAAGAATGTATAAAGCACGGACACGACCTGTGCTGACATATGGCTGTCAACTATGGGCGCTGAAAGCTAACGAGACAAAGCAGCTTATGTGCTTTGAACGAAGAGTGCCCCGAAAGATCTGTGGGCCGCTTAGACTGGCAGATAGCACTTATCGCATTAGGCACAATGGCGAACTGGAATACATAGTTAAGAAAGAAACTATAATAAGATTTATTAAGTCTCAACGAGTTAGATGGCTGGGACATGTGGCTAGAATGCCAAGGGAGCGATCAACGAGAAAGGCGCTAGATCTTCCCCCAACTGGAGAAAGAAAAAGGGAACGCCCGAGGAAAAGGTGACTAGAAGATGTGGAAGCTGATCTTAGAAAAATGCGTGTGCAATGTTGGAGGGAAGTGGCTGTAAATCGAGAACGATGGCAAGAAGATGTGAAGGAAGCAATGGTAAACCAAGGAATGTGACGCTAAGAAAAAGAAGAAGAATTGCAACAAATAAAATAAAATTAATTAAATAAAACCGAATAATAGTATCAAATAAAAATTAATTGTGATTAATTGATTTAAATAAGTCAATTTAAATACGGTGAAATATAAAAAAATATTAAATTAACTAATGTAAAATGACTCTTTCTCATTTTACATTAATTAATTTAATTTTAATTTAAAAGTAAACTAAATTTAAAAAAATTGTGTTCTAATTACGGTTGCCCCTCGGCAAGCAATGGCTAACTCCCGAATGTATTTCTGCTATGAAAACGCTCCTCATAAAAATATCTGCCGTTCGGAGTCAGCTTACAACTGTAGGACCGCCATTTGTGGAACGACATCAAGACGCATGCCGAAGAGGAGGAGCTCGGCTAAGCACCTAACAGAAATGTACGCGCCAACTGTTTATTTATTTTTAAATAAAAAAATACACTAAGTATAAAATAAAATTAGATAAAATAAAATAAAGTATATTACAATTAAATTATATTAATTGGAATTAAAATAAACATCATTAAGTTAAAATAAAAAAATAAAATAAAGTAAAATAAAATAAAATAAAAAAACGTAATAAATAGAAATAAAATTTAATTATAATTAATTAATTTAATTTAGTTAAATTAAATCATGTGAAAATAAAGTAAAGCAAAATAAAATAAAATTTAAGTAAAATAAAATAACTAAGTTCAATTCATATCAATTAAATTAAGTGAAATAAAAATAAATTAAATAGAATGAAATGACTGTACATGCTGATTTTGTTGTGATTTTCGTTTTATATGTTTTTTATCTTTTGGAGACCATATCACAGTAATTCTATTAAGGGGTTATATACAGTCAGAATTTTCAAAAAATCGTTTTCTTTTTCTTAATGTACATACATATATTTAAGAATACACACAGAAAATCTAATATCGTTCCGGTGAATATTTTCGAAGTTACACGCAAATTTGAGAAGGCGTTTCAGAGTGCTTTTATCCTAAAGTGCTTTTCAAACTTTAATCGTATCGAACGTGTTCAGAAAATCTCTCTTTAATTTGTTTTGCGATCATTGAATTTTTCTGAGCCTACGCTTACGCTTACTCATGACTCTCGCTTGCTTCTCTTAAGACCTTAGAAGCTATTTAGAAAAACTGTACTCTCACTGCCCTTTTTGATTAATGTTTTTAATGGCTCATTAGATTGTACTTCTTTATTGGATCGTATCAATTTTTATATTCTGCAAAAAACCTACGTGTATTACTCCCTTTTTATGTTGCTAGTTGGAAGGCTGAGTACGAAATATGAGTTTGTTAAAATTTTGAACTCTTACTTTCATAAGTTTTTGGAATTAATATTTAGTGCTTTTAGTTATAAACTTTTTATTTGCTTATAGTTTGTAAGAAACCCGAACTTTCATACACTAAATTTATATGAATAAAAAAGTAAGCTCTATTGATGAATAACTTAAAGACAAACACACGCAGAATTTCATACCCTGTTTATTTTCTGCGTTTTTCTTTTCTAGCAATCGTAGGTCAGCGTGTCACAGCGCGTGTATTTGCAGTAGTTCCTCAGATCAATATCCGCTGCGAAAATAATGAAAAAAAAAAGAAATGCAAAGGAAGACCAAAATACACATAGACTGAGCTAAAATAGAAACGACAGGAGCTTTTTGTGCTGATAACTTCTAGTTTATTTATTCATAATAGTCCCCTCTGGCCTCGATACACTGTTTTGCGTGATTTGAAAGCTTTTCGAAAGAGTGTTTCAAGTCATTGGCTGGAATGTCCTTCAGGTTGTCGGTACAAGTCTTTTGGATGTCCTCTAGGGACTCGTTTTCCTTTTATAGCCAAATGCAATTTTTCGAATAGGTAGAAGTCACAGGAAGCCATATCAGGTGAATACGGTGAGTGATTGATGGTCAAAATGCGATTTCTTGTCAAAAAATCAGTCTCAACAGTGGATCGATGAGACGGTGCACCTTAGCACGAACTCCTTGTGGACAATTCCCATGGAATCGTAAAAACAAATGAGCATCGACTTGATTTTTGACTTCTCTAAACGCAATTTTTTGGATGGTGGCTCGTCTGGGGCCTTCCATTCGGCACTTTGACGCTTAGTTTCAGGTTCATGTTGGAAACACCACTTTTCATAATCAATTACAAAGTTGTAAAGGGAGCTCTCGTCTTTTCTCGCCTCTATAATGAGGTCTTTCGAATGTTGAATTCTGAGCAATTTTTGGTCCTCAGTTAACTTGTGGAGAATGAAATGTGTACAGACCTGAATGAACGATGTTTTCGTTTAATTTTTGATAGATTCACGAGCAATTTCGATGAAGTTTTCGGTTATTACTGATTTTAAACGACGTGTTCATCGTCATTTATATCCTCACAACCATCTCTGAAACGTGTAAACCACTCATGAATTCTGGCACGAGATAGACAAATCGCCATAAACTTTTTTCATCAATTTGAATGTTTCGGTAAACATTTTACCGATTTTAAAACAAAATTTGATATTAGCTCTTCGTTCGAAGCTCATTTTTGTACCGATGACACAAACATACTGACACTTTAAATGCAATAACTTCGCTTCCACTGAACCGAATGTCACCATGCTTTCACTGGAAGTCACTTAGGGATATAACTTCCAACGCACTAACTCATTAAAAAGATGGCGCCATCAAAAACATTTTTATGATGCCAGTCTTGTTTATTTTGGGCTTCACCTTGTATAGCAAACTTTTTTCTAATAGATACTAGTCTCCAGTTATATTTTCGTCATAATCATAAAAACCTAATTTTCCATTTGAGGATGAGGTTATGAGATTTCCCAGTTACGAAAATGAGTGATTTGTGAATACAGTTCTTAATCATGGTGAAATAAATTAAAAAAATTGTTTTTTTTAAGAAAAAGACTATAAACTACTCGAATTCCTAATAGAGTATTTTAATATAAAAAAATCGTATTTTATAAATTTCAATTAAAAGTTTTAAATTTATTAATTAAAAATTTTTAGTTTTTTTTATTTAAAATTACTAAAACTAAAATTCGATATGATTTTTATTATATGTTTGCATGTATTTAACACATTACATTACTCACAAATATTTGCAGAGAAATCTTCGTAATTACTACGCATAATTTAAATTTAGTTGCCTGCAGCTGAAGAAGCTTTAAAGGCAAAATAATGACCAATTAAAAAACCAGTTATCATTTAAGTTGGTTTTAGCGAATTTCAATGCCACTGCCGGCAACGTGGTGCGGTTACTCTTAGTGTTCTTTTATTGCTTCAAATACTTCGAGTACCACTAAAAATGTGAAAGGTGTTGAAGGCAAGAAGCGATTGAGGTTATTATGCTGAGAAAGATAAATTAATTAAATTTAATAAGCTGTAGAAGTACGAAAGTGTGTGCAAAAAGATATACAATACATTTTTGTATATTCTTCTAATTTATTTATTTATACACATTTTTTTCTTCAGATTACTTTTTAGAGCTTTACAACATTTTTTAGTCACTCTTTGCTTAATTTATACGCAGTATTCTTTAAAACTTGTTAAAAATCTTTAAACATACTCTTGAATACATATAAAAGAGTACGAAATGAATTTGAATTTCCAGTGCCTCTGTGTAATTGTAGCGCATAACTTTTGGCTGAGAGTGAAATTGAAAAATAGTTAAAAAAAGAATTACATCAAGCGAAGAAACAAAGACAACAAGCGAAGACAAAAATTTGGCAAAATATGCCATATAAATCAGAGTAAAATTTCAATAGCTTGAAGTGATTTAGCTTGTTGTGTTCCTCTTTCATCCATACAAACCTATGGTTGCACATTTTCTAAAGTGACTACTCACTCCTCCGTAGTCAGTGTAATCCTTTTTGGACTTTATTTGATTCGATCACTTGCTGCCACATTGGGCATTCCTTCGAATGAGGACGAGGAGGAGGAGGAGACTATACAACACCTGCCCTGCCACTGTCTGGTACTATTTGGGTGAAGAGCTCAAATGTTCGTAGGAACCTGAAGATCTCAGTTGCATTATAACCTATCAGGAATCTGACAGATTGTTTTTTTTGGTACAAAAATGGTTTTAGAAATCTCTCTGCGGCCTTCAGAGAAAGCTTGGAGCCTCAGAACGTTTCCTTAGTGACGACCCTAGTCTATCACAGAATAAGTCATCGGTGCTTTTGTGCTTAATATAAAAACAACTTACATTATTTTTTAATTACTTTTGCTTTGTTAGAAGAAGTAAATTTAATTTCAATTCTTCTGTCAAGTATTTGGCCGAGATTCCCTCCAAAAAATAGTATACGCCTTGACATAACTCCACCTGATTCATTTTTATTTTCATTTTTGTTTTTTTTGTTGTTTAAACCGCTGACCGGCAGGTAGTTTTTATGAGAAGTTTTTCGATGACAGAAATATACAGGATGGATTAGCTTTGCCTGCCTAGGCGTGACCACTATAAGAAATTACTTTTTCTATCATTTAAGTTGTACGTTCTCAGTCGGTTTCGTCCGCGCAGCATGCTGAATGGAAATCTTATACAAAACCTCCAGGATTCGTTGTGAAGTGCAGCTGCAGTCAAATGACTTAGGTTTCTGATCGTGGTCTTTTCCTGAATGCCAAGCTTAAACGGAAGAGGCATGCTGACGCAACTTTGTCCAAAGCAAGAAAGGCTCTTATGATCTCCAAACGTCTTGCAGGAAAATCCTAGGGCTGCAGCTCCAGAATCCTGAGATAGATGTACATCACGATAATAAGACCAATAATAGTATATGAAGCGGGTGCTAGGGTATCGAGAGCCGATCTCTCGACAGTACGGACAGCACTAACTAAGCTTCAGTACTTACCACGCGTGTACATCTCGGGGGCGATGCGAACCTGCCCTATAGCTGCGATGGGGTGCTGCTCGAGTTGACACCGCTTCATATAGTTATTCAGTAATCAGCTAAGCGTACCCAGTTGAATATTAGTAGGGCAGGTTTCGGCAAAGGAAAAGTGATGCCATCTGAAAACACGGAATTGCTGACTCTGCAGCCCCCATTTACCAAGCTACTCTAGAGATGATATCACCAAAGTCATCAGATTCAAAAAAAAAGTTCAGCATTGAACTGAATTGAACGACAAGGTAAATTGGAGTACACCTGCATCTGAAAGGAAACTCCAGAAGTGTAGCCTGCACTGGTGCACAGATGGCTTGAAAACACCAGAAGGCATAGGCGCTAGAATATATAGCTACGCAACCAAGCGTTTTATGCCGATGAGTAATTTTCCAAGTACCTTCAATGCGGAGGTATATGTCGTCTATCTGTGTGTAGAGATAAACTTAGGCAGGAATTTCCGGAATGAGCGAATTGCCATTCTGAGCGACAGTCAGACGGCACTCAAGGCACTGCCATCCTGGTAAATTAAGTCCTCGCTGGTCTTTGAGAGTATTGAGAAACTGAATCCGTTAGGAACGCACTATCACATTTGGCTAATTTAGATCCCAGGACATAAGGGTATAACTGGGGGGTACGCCCAAAAGAGGTTTAGAAAAGAATAAACTGACAAGGCTCACAGCCATTCTCACAGCCTACTGCACACTGCGCAGTCATCTGCACATGATATGGTCCACAGATTCTTGGCGTTTCTGCAACCAATTTCAGAAGACTCCAATGTCCTTCTCCTTGAATGCAGAGCTATAGCGCGGAGAAGCTTGAGACATCTCGGGTAATTGCAGCCAATAAAAAGGCACATACGCTCAATCCAACCCAGCTTTATCATGAATTTAATAAAGGGTGATTTTTTAGGAGTTATAGGAAAGTTTTTCAAAAAAACACACGTAAAACTCAGAAAAAGGCATGCAATTTTTATTTAAATCGATAGTACAGTCCATATAATTTAATGTTTCAAGATTATTTCATGCAAATGTTGACCGCGACTGCGCTTCAAATAGTCCATCCGCTTAGTCCAATTTTGGCATACTCTTTCCAATGTTTCGGCCGGTATCTCACATATAAATGCTTTAATGTTGTCTTCCAATACGTTAATTGAAGCAGGCTTGTCTGAATAGACATGAGCTTTAACATAGCCCCACAAAAAATAATCTAAAGGCGTTATATCGCACGATCTGGGTGGCCAATTGACAGGTCCCAAACGTGAAATAAAACGTTCACCGAACTCGCCTCTCAACAAGTCCATTGTTACGAGTGCTGTGTGGCATGTGGCACCGTCTTGCTGAAACCACATGTCATGCAAGTCGAGCTCTTGCGGTGGATATCATTTCACGGTAGCGCTCACCATTCACAGTTACGTTACGATTCGCAGCATCTTTGAAGAAGTACGGTCCAATGATACCTCCAGCCCATAAAGCGCACCAAACTGTGACCTTTTCTCTATACATTGGTAGCTCTTGCAATTCTTCTGGCTGATCTTCACTCCAAAATCGACAATTCTGCTTATTTACGTACCCAGCTTTGTCGCTGAACACAATTTTTCGATAAAAAAGTGGATCTTCGGCCAACTTTCCAAGAGCCCATTCACCAAAAATTCTGCGTTGCGGTAGGTCGTTCGGTTTCAATTCTTGCACCAGCTGTATTTTGAAAGGCTTCACACCTAAATCCGTTCGCTAAATTTCCAACGTTGTTGAGTAACAGAGGCCCAATTGCTGCGAACGGCGACGAATCGATAATTGATGGTCATCATTAACATTGGCCGAAACAGCTCCGATATTTTCTTCAGTTCGCACTCTACGTAGGCGTGTTGGTGGTTTGATGTTATAATGAAAATTTGGTTCTAAATTTAGTCACAATAGCTCGAATAGCCGCTTCAGTGGGTCGATTAAACTGACCATAAAATGGAAGAAGTGCGCGAAAAACTTTCTTAACAGAACACGCATTTTTATAATAAAATTCAATGATTTGCAAGCGTTGTTCGTTTGTAAGACGATTCATGGTTAAAGTGTAGACCAAACTGAAGATGTTTGACAGTGTAACAAAACACGAAACGTGCGTCAGCTGTTTAAACCAACTGTTTAAAAAGATAATAGCTAAAAAATCACCTGTTATGAGAACTGGGTCTGGATGAGGTACTGTGACGAGCAGAGTGCACAAAAGGCCATGACGTCGAAGTGCAAACATCAAGTCAATACATATATGTCTCTACTTCTCTGGTTCTGGTGTAACGCATCCCATCTAAAAAACGAGCGCATTGCCGATATTTGGGCCCCTACAGCTGTTAAACGAATTGTAACTTTCTCGCAAAAGAAACAAAGAGATTTCTAAAATGAAAATTTTTAGATTTTAGGATTCGCTGATCACGAGATTCAGGTCAAATTTAAATTTTTATTCCTAACAGCTGTCAAATGAACTCTTTCTCTAAAAGAAAAAAAATAAATTTCCCAAAAGTGGCAATTATTAGGTTTTAGAATTTCAGGTCAAATTTAAATTTTTATTGTTGTTAGCTGTCAAATAAACTGCAACGTTCTGTAAAAGCAAAAAAAGAGATTCCCAAAAGTGACAAAACTTGATTTTAGGATTCGCTGACGAATTTCAGTGCAAATGCATGCTTTATTTTTTTGGTATTATTGTATCATCTAATGTAGGGCAAAATAACTTAGATTCCTTATGTGCGGGTATTCTTAAAGTTGTCTATGAAAAAAAGTATGTTTTAAATTTTGAATTTACCCTCCACTGTGCGCCGTTTCATCCTAAGAGAAGGTTAAGTTTTACTCTCTAAAACACTTCCATGTAAACTAAATACATCTAAAAAATGTAGTGCAGATATTATGAACCCTTTACAACGTTTCGTTGGTGGAATTTTGTTATTTTCAAAAAACAATAAATAAATAGAAAAACAGTAAAATGAAAATACAAAAATATTTGGATTTAATGAGCTTGAAATTAAATATGTGGTAGCCATAAATATTTAATTTTTTTTAGTTTTTCAAACACAAATCTTCTTAAGTAAGCCGCTTAATCTGTTAACACCCGCTTAGCAGCTTCAAGATTTGTGTAAGCATGGAAATTGTTGAGCAGCAGTAAATAGATCACGTACGTAAGTGAACTTGACTCAATTGCTATTGTAAATCGATTCAAATTTTGCTTTTCGTAATAAAAAGTGTCATAAGGAAGTAATTCACTTGTCTACATACTTTGGGCATGGCATTCCCTCATAAACCGACTTGTACACGTTCGTACTGCATTGTAAAAATGTCATTAAAAGCCGAATAAAGTAAAGCAGGCAATTACATATGTACAATAAACGACCTACAGACAAAACAATAAACCTAAAACTTTTACCGCCTTCGTCGTCAAAAAACAAACAAATTTTAAGACCGATGCAAAATCATATGAAAGAGCAATCAAAAATAAAATAACTGTGACGTCCAACGTATAGACCAATAAATTAATTAGTAAGTGCAAATAAATATGTATTTAAAACAAAGCCACAAATTCACAAATGCGGTCAATAGTCGACGCCACAACAAACGAACCAAAACCGAACGGTCAATGGACTTGAAAAAGAGCTATTGACCCTGAACTGGAACAGTGCAAAACAGCTAGCCTAAATATTGACCTTTTTTCTGAAAAAAGAAAAAGATAAAGGTAAAACAACACACACGCACACATGATCAAATGATCGAATGGTCAACCCACACTCTGAAAGCAATTTCGCTGCGCCTTGGTGTGGATGATGATGTGAACGAATAAACAACCAGCGTAGTTTGTTGGAGTTTGTTGTTGTAACTTTATTTCAAGTTTAGCTGTGGCCAGGCATGCGATAATAGTTAAAAAGCGGGCGTATCAATAAGTCTCTAAAGTGCGAAATGCGGTAAACTAAAAAAACGTTTTCTCTACCAACATACAGTCCACGACAAATGATAAGTTAAATTAGTTTAAGTTAAATGATTAAGTTATTTAGCTTATTGAGTTAAGTTAAGCTAAATTATTAAGTTAAGTTAAATTAAATTATTAAGTTACGTTAAGTTAATTTAGCTTATTGAGTTAAGTTAAGTTAAATTATTAAGTTACGTAAAGTTAATTTAGCTTATGGAGTTAAGTTAATTATTAAGTTACGTTATTGAGTTAAGTTAAGTTAAATTATTAAGTTAAGTTATTGAGTTAAGTTAAGTTAAATTATTAAGTTACGTAAAGTTAATTTAGCTTATGGAGTTAAGTTCAATTATTAGATTCAGTTATTGAGTTAAGTTAAGTTAAATTATTAAGTTACGTTAAGTTATTTAGCTTATTGAGTTAAGTTAAGCTAAATTATTAAGTTAAGTTAAATTAAATTATTAAGTTACGTTAAGTTAATTTAGCTTATTGAGTTAAGTTAAGTTAAATTATTAAGTTACGTAAAGTTAATTTAGCTTATGGAGTTAAGTTAATTATTAAGCTAAGTTATTGAGTTAAGTTAAGTTAAATTATTAAGTTACGTAAAGTTAATTTAGCTTATGGAGTTAAGTTCAATTATTAGGTTCAGTTATTGAGTTAAGTTAAGTTAAATTATTAAGTTAGGTTAAGTTATTTAGCTTATTGAGTTAAGTTAAGCTAAATTATTAAGTTACGTCAAGTTATTTAGCTTATTGAGTTACGTTAAGTTAATTTAGCTTATTGAGTTAAGTTAAGTTAAATTATCAAGCTACATTGAGTTAATTTAGCTCATTGAGTTAAGTTAATTTAGCTTATTAAGTTAAGTGAAAACAAATTATTAAGTTATGTTAAGTTAATTTAGCTTATTGAGTTAAGTTAAGTTAAATTATTAAGTTAAGTTAGGTTAAATTATAAAGTTACGTTAAGTTAATTTAGCTTATTGAGTTAATTTAAGTTATTAACTTAAGTTAGTTTAACTTATTTAACTTAAGTCAAATCTTTTGTTATAATTAAGTTATGTTTAGTTAAATTAGCTTAAATTTGTTTAATTATTACTTATTATGTTAATATTAACTTATTAAGTTAAGTTAAATTATTTAGATAAGTTAAGATAAATTATTAAGTTAAGTTAAGTTAGATTAACTTATTAAGTTAAGCTAAATTCAATTATTAATTTAAGTTAAGTTAAGTCAAATTATCAAGGTAAGTTAAGTTAAATTATTAAGTTAAGTTAAGTGAAATTGTCAAGGTAAGTTAAGTTAAATTATTAAGTTAAGTTAAGTAAAATTTTTAAGTTACGTTAAGTTATATAACTCATTAAGTTTAGTTAAGCCAAGTTAATTTATTAAGTTAAGTTAAGTTAAATTAAGTTAGTTTAACTTTTAAGTTAAGCTAAGTTGAATTATTAAGTTAAGTTAGTTTAACTTAGTAAGTTAAGTTAAGTTAAACTATTAAGCTAAGCTAAGTTTCTACGGTTGAGAGCATATTGAAGAAATTCAATTTTTATGTACGAGCACTCGTTCCCCCGAGAGTCGGTTGCGCATTACTCGAACAAAATGGATTTAAGTCCGACCAAGGGCTGTCACTTCAACAGCTATCTCCTAAAATGTATGGGAATGTTTTATGATTTAAACTGTTTTAGTGGTATTCAACTGCATAGTATTCATATTTTTATTTTGTGAGCTCAAGACCTTTTTCTTTTTGATTGTCGTCTAAGGGATTTTGGCTGGGTTTAACAAAGTGGCACAGTACTATCTTTCTCTCGCGACATCAAGTGAATCTAAGTCCTTTCCCATCAGATATTTTCAATCCAAAGGAGGCATTCTTCTTTCTCTGTTACCACCGCGGCTGCTACCGCATCAATGCTTTCTCCATAGTTCTCTCACACAGCTCATCCTGCATTCACATCACAGCGAAGTTAAGTCCTTTTTCACTTCAATCTACGCAATTATATATTACTCGTATTCTTCAGTCATTTCTTAAAATTTGAATACAAAAAATAGTAGCAGCGTGCTTAATCTGTAGAATATGCTACCATAGCGACTGCGAACCTGTCTACCGATGCGTGAGTCTGGTGGATGAGAATATTTTACCTCGCAATACGCAATAATTTTTGCCTCAAATTGGCCTCTTATACAATCAAACAGCACTACTTAGTATGCACCACTGATCATCGTGTTACGCTTCTCAAGGGAGACCGCACCCACCCAAAAATAAATAGTATTCGATGTTCTTGCTGGCCAACAGACTCAACATTTCCAGCACCGATGAGAAGCACCGATTTACCACGAGAAGCCCACTGTGTCGAGTGTTGCTTGGCTTTTGATGTGTTGTGCTAAAGCCACGTCTCGTTCACGGCTGGAATTCAAAATTGTTAAACGCTCCTTTGAAGTTGTCAAACGATGGCGTTTATTGTCAATTGTGCAAAAATGCGAGGTCCTTCTTCCGAATAGATTTTTCATATCCAAATACTTTTGCCAAACTGAGATGACTAACATATTGAAGTTCGTGCATCTTTACTCGCCGCTCATCCCGTAGTACATCGCGGATATTTTGGACCTTTTCTGTCACTTGTTTGAGTAAACGAAAAGTTTGTGACCAATGAAAATTCTATAATTTTCCATGATAATTTGTTCAGTTTGCGTGAAGATGTTTTCGCTTAAAAACAATTCACAATTAAATGAAAACAGCCTGGTATTTTGGCATTTGTAAATTATGTTGGCGAATATGTAATTTTTTTGCTGTGTTGGGATCTTAATTTGGAAATGCCATGATGCCAGGCTATTTGCACTTAATTCGCGAACTGGCCTAATGGTTAATGAGCAAATGAGTTCACTTTTTTTCATTTTAACGAAAATGCTGATGGTTCGCCGAGAAATTTAGGATGTGTTCTTTTGAAAGCTGCTTCTTAATGTGTGGGATTTTAAATGGCAATACCATCAATTCTAATTTCCAGGTACTTATTGATCCGCCCTAGTAATAAGAAAATATCACTTGCAATGGCTTAAGGACTCGCTTTATTGTAGTAAACAGTTAGCAGTACGTGATTTTCAGCTTCTGTTTGCACTTGTGTAACTCACTTGACGTGGAGTAGCACTCATACATATGCATTTTTGGCTTAAGTTCATTTGTTTGGTTTATTAAATACTGTTTGATCTTCTGTTAGTTTCAGTAGCTTTTTAGCGCAATAGACGCTTATTGAATATGTAAATATTTGTAGGGCACTCGAATGTTTGGTTCGTTATTGAATTAACCTGTCGATTGCGTTAAAGAATGTGAATTGTGCAAATTGAAGAGACCACTGGCAAGCTGCTTTAACTATGCGACAAGTGCTTTAAACCAGCCCTGCATGGCAATGTATTCTAGTAGTGTCGAACTGGTGCGTTTCTAATTACTTTAGAACCATTACTAATTAGCATTCTTTTCATATTTCATATATATTTATATATAAATAACTATATAATTAGCGCTTACACGCGCGTGTTTGGCCGAGCTCCTCCTCCTATTTGTGGTGTGCGTCTTGATGTTGTTCCACAAATGGAGGAACCTACAGTTTCAAGCCGACCCCTAACGGCAGATATTTTTTATGAGGAGCTTTTTCATGGCAGAAATACCCTCGCCGGTTTGCCATTGCCTGCCGAGGGGCGACCGCTGTTAGAAAAAATTTTTTATTCATTTTGATCATTCACAGAGACTCGAACCTACCTTCTCTCTAAACTCCGAATCGTGGTCACGCACCAACCCATTCGGCTACGACGACCTCATATACCCCTGTAAAAAATTGAGCGACTGCTGTCTAAAAAGAACTAGTCTCCGTAATGTACAATTGGGTATTAATTCGATAATTTCGATCACTTCTTCGAAATTCGAAAGCAAAGAGGCTGTGAAGAAAACATAAATAACCGCTGCACTCCTACTTGACGGCAACGGCAATATGTAAAGACAACAGCTGCAGATTCTGAAGGCCCTGGTTCAAACCAACTCTCGGGCATAAGAATGATAAATAGTCAAACTGTTTATAAAGCTTACATGTAATATTTGAATTGAAAAGAAAAACTTAAATATTAAAATTTACAAAGCATTTGGAATATGTAATATGGTTCGATAGTCTGGCTTCTGCATAGTTTTTACTTCTTGCCTTAAGAGATTTTCCAAGATGCTCGCTACATCCTCTATCATTCACCCCCGCTAGTTGTCAAAAATGCTGAGAATAATAAGTATAGACAAACCATTTCTTCGGGTGGGAGTTAACCTGAATATTTCCTCTGAAGTATCAAGGCACTTTGTCCTTTTTTTTAACTATTAAAACAAATTACGAGCTTCATGAACAATTTCCATCCTTACGCCAAGATTTTAACTCTCATTCTAAAAGTTTTAACATATCGGACCCACTTTCTATAGTTAAAAAAACGATACAATCTTCTCTCAATAAAAGATAGGAAATGATCAACAATTTCCCGGAGCAACCGCCAGGTGACGCTCTAAGTCAACAGATTTGAGTTCTTTTTTTTTCTGTGATTAACATTCTACCACTGTACGGGTCTTCGATTTTCACAGTTTTAAAAATGGATTTGAATTTAAAACAACAAGTTTGTATTAAATTTTGGTTAAACATTTATTCAGTGGTCCGAAAACGTTAGGCATGTTGGGACACTTCGGTAATGATATTTTAAAGAAAGCAGGCGTTTACGAGTGACGCGAACGCTTCAGAAGAGATCGTGAGTCCATCGAGAATAACGAACGTAATGGCAGACCGACGACATCGAAAAGTGATGAAAACATCAATAAATTGGAAGAAAAGTTGATCAAAAACCGCAAATTAACAATTAGAGAGCTGGCAGAGGACTCAAACATTGCTTATGGATCCGTTCAAAACATTGTAGTGGGATTGCGCCGTGTTGTTACAAAGTTTATCCCAAAGGACAGACTTGAATTGCATGCAAAAAAGAACCAAGTTGATATCGAATATTGCTAAAGATATTATTTCGAAGTCTGAATCCGACCCAATATTCATCAAGTGCATAATTACTGGCGACGAGACAGGAATTTATGAGTACGACATTGGTCTATTATCTAGACATCAGATCAAGCGAGTGAGTTGAGAACTCCGAATGGACCAAGACTAAAAAACCACGTCGTTTTCAGTCAAAAAAGAAAGCGATGCTCACGGTTTTTATGGATGGCAACCGTATTGCGTTGGCAAGAATTTTTGGCAAAATGTCAGTCAGTTTATATCGACTTTATTTCTGCGTTTTGCGACGTTTATGGTTTATATTAAGCAAACATTTGTGGAAGTTTGGATTTTGCATCATGACAACGCGCCGTAGCATAGTTCCCTTACTATCCGTGAATTTTTGACCAAGAACGAAGACAAGAAACGACCAAGAAATACCTTTCAAAAGCCATCGAATTCACCTGGCTCCCTGCGAGTTCATTCTGTTCGATCGAGTCAAGAAACCATCACGAGGAACGCGTTCTAACAGCCGGAAGGAAGTAATGGAAACATCAAAGTTGGCTCTGATGTCAATACCAAAAATAGAGTAATGTTTGGAAACTGGAACAAACGCTAGCATATGTACGTTGCAGTTTATATGAAGTACTTTGAAGGCGGTAATATCACTTTTGTAGAATAAATTTGTGTTGTGCATATTCTGAGTATATTCCGGGAACTTTTTGTGCAACGTATTATTTCCAAAGTTTCATTCAGCTGACGAATTCTTTCTTTAGCTGAACCAATCCCTCGTGTCGGTTCAACGGGACGATGACAATCGTTGGGATTATTATTAATTTATTGCGCCTTGCAGTGGACTCTTATAATAAAATTACGTTTTATTTGAGAAGAAATTGGAGTGCATGGCTTCAGTACGCCCCCGTATGCGCTTTAAATTTTTCATTTCGTAAGCCATCTGAGACAGGCAGCTATTTGCTTAACAAGTAATATGATAAATGAAAGGCGCAAAATGGCGAGGAGGAAGTTTTGCGCAAGTCATTTGATCGTTGGATAATTAAATGGACATGGGAACAACCAAAACACAAACATCACAAAATCAACAGTAATACCACGTATAAGTTATGCTGATGCAATAGCCTCATCAAATCCACAGGTAATAGAACCAGAACTAACTATCAAATGACTAATATGACGAACATAATTACAATGTTAATAAATAACTCGAATGGACGAAAGTAATAACACAAAAACTCTTATCTGGAATGCAAATGGACTAACTCGGCAATATTTAGAGCTGAAGCGGTTTTTAATTTACAGAAAAATTTATATTGCGTTAATTGCAGAAACACATTTTACAGACAAAAGTTATTTAACATTTCCCGGATATAAATTATATGCAAATAATCATCCCGACGGAAAAGCTCATGGAGGAACAGCCATTATCATCAATACAAACATAAAGCATACTGAACGACTGCCCTATGTGTCATCTCACATCCAAGCAACGTCTATACAAATTGTTGACAACAATGAACCCATATCCATATCTTCTATCTACTGTCCACCACGCCACTTGATAAAGACGGATCAATATGATGATTACTTTAAGACATTAGACAGAAACAGATTCATTGCTGGAGGAGACTTAAACGCAAAGCATACTGACTGGGGTTCAAGATTGACTAATAAAAAATATATATTTAATTAACGCAATCCATAAAAAAAATTGCAGGTTTATAAGTACGGGTGAACCAACTTACTGGCCTACGTATATTAAAAAAATTGCAGATTTAATCGACTTCTGTATAACAAAAAATATTAACCATAACCAACTGAAGCTTAAACCAAGTTATGAACTATATTCTGACCACTCGCCGATAATACTTAACTACACATCAAAAATTTACCCTATAGAGATAACACCCCAAATATTTACAAAGAGGACTGACTGGGATGAGTATCGAAAACACATCTCCCAACAACTCATTCTAAGTACACCTTTGAGAACACAACTTGACATTGAGCATAGCATCATACATTTTAATGACATAGTTATTGACGCAGGATTCAGATTCACACCGCAGCAAAAATATAGCGCACAAAACACTTCAAATGACATTTCTATTAAGAAGCAAATCAAGGAAAAAAGAAAATTGAGAAAAAGATGGCAAACAACCAGATCTCCTGCAGACAAACAGAGGCTTGTTTATGTGACATAAAAAATAAGGAAATTGAAAAATATCTAAAAAATTTAACTCCTACACATGAAACAAATTATTCCTTGTGGAAATGTACAAGAAAACTTAAAAACCAGATAAAGCATTAACCCCCACTAAGAAAAGATGACAACACATGGGCTTTTACAAATGATGAAAAAGCAGCGACATTGGGAAATTATTTTGAAAATGTCCTACCGAACGATTAACATAAACAAATTGACACGATTAGTAATGTTAATACTGATACCATCACAAAAATAAGAAAAACAAGCACACAAGAAGTGATATTATGCATCAAAACTCGCATTAAACATAAAAAAGCACCCGGATATGATATGCTGACAGGCAAAGCACTTACGGAGTTACCAATTGAGGCTTACCTACTTCCCAAAAGTATGGAAAGTCGCAGAAATCATTGCGCTACCAAAACCGGGTAAAAACCCAACAGCTTTAATTTCAGAAAAACTTTTACATGACAGAATTACCCCAATACTTGACACGAAAAACATCATTCCAGATCATCAATTCGGTTTTCGAAAAAAACACTCAACTATCGAACAAATACATCGAGTTACACAAAAAATATGTTCAGACATGGAAAATAAACGATACTGCATAACTGTATTTTTGGACGTCGCAAAAGCTTTTGACAAAGTTTGGCACAAAGGCCTCTTGCATAAAATTAGGACAATATTACCACTGGACCATTATTTAATTATCAAGAGCTACCTTGCTGATCGATGCTTCTACATTAAATACAATGACAAATACTCGCATATACATCCAATAACAGCAGGAGTTCCTCCCTGGCAGCGTTCTAGGACCACTGCTATATGTCTTATTTACCTCTGACATACCACTCTCAGACGACACTAATTCTACTATAGCAACATTCGCAGATGACACAATTTTATTGTCATCTGACAAAAACCTCTCAACCGCAACAACAAAATTACAGATGTACACCAACAATGTAAAGAAGTGGTTTGACAAATGGAGTTTAAAAGTAAATGAGGACAAATCTGTACAAGTAATACAAGATTGCTGCTATGCCGATTAAGCTCAACAATAAAAATATACAAATTGAAACATCTGCAATATCTTGGAATCCACCTGGACTCAAAATTAACTTGGAAAGATCATATCAAAAAGAAACTAAAACAAATAAAGGAAAGATTTCGACAATTGCATTGGCTAATAGGTAGAAATTCTAAGCTCAATATTTCCAAGAAACTTTTAGTATACAAGGCGGTCATTAAACCAATCTGGACGTACGGACTTCAAGTGTGGGGAACTGCAAAAAGAACTCACATAAACAAAGTACAGCGACAACAATCAAAAATCTTACGGACTCGTATAATAAGAATGTCCGACAGGTACACAAAAAATGATGGCATCCATACTACGTTCAATATACCATTAATCGACGAAGAAATAAAAGCGATATCAACAAGGTATTTTAACGAAATAAACCAGCACAAAAATAGAGAAGTCAATACACTCTCACAACTTGAAAGAAGAACTTTACGACCGACCAATTGACCTACTAAATTAAATATTAATTCTCGTATGCTAAAATAACTGTTCTATATAAAACGTAATTGTCTTCCTAAAATTTAATCGCTGTATTGGTCTTGGCACTGGCCATGATGAAATATATTTAATAATTTTCCTAACTAATTGTTAAAAAATGTACTAGATGTCAGTATGACAGATGTATGATTAATGTAGGAAATAAAAACAAACAAAAAAATTAGGTTGGGTTCTTGGCCATGAGGGATATGAGGGAAATGAAATGGCAGATAATCTAGCCAAAAAAACGCCAAGCATGTCTCTAATTTGTTTTGAGCCTTTCTTTGTAC
This sequence comes from Anastrepha ludens, assembly GCF_028408465.1. Lineage (NCBI taxonomy): Eukaryota > Metazoa > Arthropoda > Insecta > Diptera > Tephritidae > Anastrepha > Anastrepha ludens. The sequence continues at coordinate 108,196,863 of NC_071499.1, forward strand.
TTGCAAAAGACTCTATTAACGAATTTCTCAGAAAGTGGGAGAAGAAGAAATTCGTTGAACACTGGTAAAATTCTATCGGTCAGCGACAAGCCACCCTCCTTCAGCAGAGTAGGCTTTAGACTTTTAACTGGTTACTTTATAGGCCACTGTAGCCTTTATAGGCCAATTTCTCTTAAACGAAATTGGTCTCTTTGATACCATCATCTGTCGATTCTGTGAAATGGACGCTGAAAATTCAGAACACATTCTTTGTAAATGTCCTGCACTAGGCAGAAAAAAGCTATACCACCTCAGTGGTATTGACGTGCATTCATTATAAATTATGGAATAATAAACCACAAATGTGTTAAAATTCTTAAAAAGCCTCTACTTATACCTTCTGCTCAAATATGAATGAGACGGTATCAATAAAACGGTCCGCGTATGACTTATGTCAAAAAAAAAATTTTTTGTTGGTCCCCATAGGTGGTCTGCAACATTTTTAAGGCGTCTGAAGCCGAAATTTGGAATAACGAAAATGGAATAACAAAATTTCAAACAAATTCTTTGAATTTCCATCGTTAAATTCGAAGAACACACTCGAGCTTGACTTGTTTACAGTAGCACAGAAAACAAACTATGTGACATATCACGCTGAAATTTGCCATGTAAGCTTATAACAGTCCTACCAAAAAACAAAAAATTTATTTTTGCCATATGTCATCCGCGGACCGTTTTATTGATACCGTCTCGTTCATATTTGAGCAGAAGGTATGGCACCTCAGTAAACAATAGATCTCTTTTGCTCGCAGTGCGCAGTAGCCTAATAATAATACTAATGTTATCTTCAAGGTTCAATTAACCAAGCTTTACTGTATACACTTGTACTCGTTTTGAGGTGTGAATTTTCTGCGCTGCTTGCTTTTGGTTTATAATTTTTTTTTTATGTAAGATTTTCTGTGGCGACTATTGACCTTCACCCTTCTAAAGCGTACATGCCTTTGTATATTTAATTTATAAATGGATATACACTTAGATAGATTAGTTGGATCCGCTTCTCGTATGCCCTTAAATAATAATAATTAATTGGATTGTGCAACAAGTTAAGTAGCAAAGTAACTACTCAGATATGTTTGTACACATTTATTTGGATATTAGCTTTGAGATGGATTAACTTAGAAGCTAAACTGCTCTACAAAATTTATAATATATTAACTGCGTGTAATAAGTACCAACACACAAGTAAATCTGTTGCTCATAAAAAAAAGAAATAAAACTACACAAAAATAACGGTAATGGCCTCTAACAAAATTGGATAGAAACTTAATGCTCTATAAACAAACCGATAGGTAAAGCACCAACACACATAATTACATGCATACCAATGTTTATTTACATACATACCGAGTAGGGAAGTCTACTCGTTCGGAACTGGTGCCCTATTGAATGAAAAATTGTAATGTTGTAATCTGCCTGCTTTCAAACTGGAAGATAACTCCGCATTTGCCTAGACGCCTGGTGTTAGAAATTCTGAATTTTGCAATACCTCACTGATAGTTTCTGGCACTAGCTCGAGTCATCCATAAGATACTGAACCATATCCAATAGGCCGGGTCGATTTGTGGGGAGGCAAAAAAATCGCCCATTGCTCTATGAAAATCATATTCTCGGGATCAAAATAAGAAACTTTGCCGAAGGAACCATACCTCTAAAACGAATTCTTATGTCCCCCAATTTGGGTCGAACTTTTTAGTTTCTTTTCTCATGTAAAGGCCAAAAATGGTGATATTTTGAAATGATTGTATGGGGGGTGTGCCACTGGCATGAGTGGATCGGCCGTCCAAAGTTAGTGGGGGTCGGTCATACATTTGGACTCGATTGGAGCTCTCTAAATGGGTCAAAGTGGGATTTTTCGTTCGACTCAAATTGGGGGACATCAGAATTCGTTTTAGAGGTATGGTTCCTTCGGCAAAGTTTCTTATTTTGATCCCTAGAATACGATTTTCACAGAGCAATGAGCGATTTTTAAATCGACCCGCCCTAATATACAAGGTTTTCGCATTACATCCAACTACGTTTAACGGTCTCAAATCGCAATCCAATGTGGCCAAGACAATAGATATAATTGAACTTACAGCTATTCTGATCTGATAGTGGAGTATAGGGTTTGAGTGAACTCATTGTTTGATGGGGCTAGATGATAAGGTGCGCCATCCTGCTGGAATCAGTCATCGTCGACGTTCGTGTCTTCAATTATCCCATATGTTTATGTAATTGGCGCGTACACCTTTTCCTGAGTGTTTGGTCGACCTCCTCCTCCGATTTCTGCTGTGTGAATTCATGCTGTTCTGCAAGAGGAGACCGCGGCTATAACAGGTCTTCAATTGCACTGCTTAAAAAGATGGTCACCGTATCTCTCTAGCGCTCACCATTGGCTGAAATGGTCTTTCGAGCTGACCTGCTGGTTTTTCGATCTGCAGATGCGTTAATTTGGTGTATTTATGTACATACATTTTTAATAAATATTATAAAGGGTGGTTAAGTTTCAAGGGCCGGTGTTGATTTTGAATAAAATACAATTCTTTTAAGAAATTATTATCATTTCTCTTTATTATGATAATATTGGTATGGCTCAATTACGTATGGAACAAAATATAGGCCAAATGGCCACCGCGGCCTCGGCGCCACACCTCCAAAGACCATCAAATGCAAATAGTTCCTTATCTAAAGGGTGGTTAAGTTTTAAAGGCCGGTGACCACCAAGGCCTCGGTGGCACACCTCCGTACACCTTTTCTTTTAAATAACCCCAAAGAAAGAAGTCGAACGGTGTCGTTGACGTTTAGGTGTGGTTCACATTCAACATCGGCCCTTGAAATTTAACCACCCTTTATTACCATCCTCAGGATATGCGACACTTCGGCAGGATATGGCGTTCAATTTGAGCTGTTTTAAAGCCCAAGCCCTGAAAAGATAACGAAGCGGATGGTCGATTGCTGCACAATTTAGACGTAATAAGCGAATAAACTGCAATGGAAAATTCTCTTTCACCTGCTGCGTGAACCTTTGGTTGTTGAAGTCCACAGCGGTTCGTTGCTGATAGAATCCGTAGGTCACTTCTTCATCGATATGCCTCTTATTATTAGTAATCTTTGCTAAAAAATTCGCTTCCAGAGCACCTACAGCACCGTCCATAGAACGATCTGTAATATCACAGTTTATTTAATTTAAAATGCATCGACAATTAATATAAATCCTGTCGCATAGCTATCGGAATAAGTTTGAGCCTTCTTAAAGGATGTCCCAGGAAATGAGCGGCTTCCCCAACCCATTTTGTGGCCTAAGAAAGGGCAACTTATCCTCTTCTAATCGGAAAGTAGAGGAATGGTAAAGAAGATCATACTAGGACCACCTACCGCGTCTATTGCAAATAAAATCAATGATAGGTAGCTTTAACCTAAACCGATTTAATAATTGTATGGAATTAAATAGGAATAATTTAAGAATTATTGCAGAAATGCAGGGTACGCATACATTTTTCATCTTTGTTTTGTCTGCTTCTTCCCGAAGTATATAAACCTAGTGACATGACACGCAGGACAGAGATGGACAGTGACAGAGATGATGTCTGACAGACTCTTTCTCCTTCTAATTCTAGCCGCTTCTGCGCATGTCGACCTAGGAGAGATGTTTTCCCTTGACCGATTAAGTTGCACCTTTGAGTGCCTGACCTCCCTTTCTGGCCATAGGTAACAAACTTTTTGTAGCGTTACCAGTCAGACTATCTACCCATCTCGTTTTGACTGAAGTGACAATGCTACTTCTACCACGCAGTTTGTGGGTTGAGAGGGGTATACCTACAATCTCCATACCACGAGGGAGGCGAGTGGTAGTGCTCTCTCTCTCGCTAATTTGTCAGCCTTACAATCGCGTGTGTCTCACCATGCTCTAGCACCCTTATCAAGTGGATTCGGAAATATTCCGACAGAGATGCCCGGCAGTTGTGAGCAATGATGGAATTAGTGACAACCCCATCAAGAGATTTAATGGCCGCTTGGCTGACCGACAGATACCTCATGAATGGCTATAATTTCTGCCTAAAATACACTACAGTGTTTAGGAAGACGATCCGAAACGTTTACATTTGGCTTCTTACAGTAGACGCCATAGCCAACTTTATCGTCAAGCTTGGAGCCATCAGTCAAGTCACTCCAAAAGGAAAGAGAAAAAAAAACCAATCAGCTGTTACCGGAAATAAGGTGACATCGCCAGATTTGGCTAATGAAATCTTTTCCACTAGATAGTCACAAATCGTGTAGTAAAGACCTGGTAGGAGCTTGCGATGTTTTGGTCCTGTTGTAAAATCAGACCCCATTTGTGGCAGTAGCTTCTCTTTCATTAGGCTCGAAGGATTTTTAGAGAGTTGCAAGTCAAAGCACAAGCATTGGCACGGACAGTCCGTAGCTGTGTAGCTGAAATACTATTCAAAACAATGCATTTCTCACGAACTGCCTATTTTGGACAAGATCGAACTTCTTCAAAGTAAAAATTCCTAAATAACATCGAGTATCTATATTTACTATTCTTTGCAGCATGTCAAGCCGGCTCTTCATACTCGTACTTACAGTGGCACTGATTGTGGCAGTATTTATAAACGGTGGCAATGGTTCGGCGGTATTGATCTCGGACAATACCATGTCAGTGATGGTGGAACTTTCATCGCGTCATCCATTCTGCAAAATGCACACGGATCGGTAAATTGATACTATAAAAGTTCTAATACTTAAAAGCTCACTCCCATCCCATTATCTAGCGGTGATATTCAACGCATGCTGCTGCAATCGGATCCCAGACGCATCCGACAGGTGCCACGTGAATCGGTTATGGAGCTGAAGGAAGTATGCTTGAAGTCCGGTTCGTATGGACGAGAGTTTAGAGGTGGCTTGGGTTTCATCTATCCTGGCACGAAATGGTGTGGACCAGGTAGTAAGCAGCTTTGAGACTTACATGAACACAAACTTTTGTTTTAACTTTTCCACTTTGATAAATTTTTAAGGTACCGCCGCCGTCGACTACAATGACTTAGGGCCACATGTAGCCGAGGATCGGTGCTGTCGCGAACACGATCACTGTCCAAATGTGTTGAATGTGGGCGAGTGTCGTCGTGGTCTCTGCAATACGGGCACTTTTACGCGTTCGCATTGTGATTGTGATGCGCGGCTACGCAAGTGCTTGCAGTCACTTAATACAGGTAAGCGTCGTTATCAAGTCTTTGGCTAACGGTTAACTTATTGAATTCCTATTCACTTTTTACTCTTCCACAGAAACCGCCAACACACTGGGCGCCATCTTTTACAACGTCGTGCAAGTGACTTGCTTTCAAGAGCGCAGCCCCTGCTCGGCGCACCAAAGGTTCGAAGATTTCTATTATCGTACAAATCGTTGTGATATTAAGTTTCGTCAAGCGGATCTTTATGTGCCGCCCAATGCGGGCAATGTCATTGAGAAAATTTTGTCACACCCCTATGGTTTGGCACAGAATTTTCCCTACTACCCTGAAGCACCTCAAGATAATGGATACTACGGTCGTTCGTTACGCTCAGACCCAAGCCCGAGCCTAAAAGACAACTTCAATACGTTCACGCGCCGTTTGGGCGTAAAAGTGGCGTCAGTGGGTCTGGCAGCGGTGAATATTTTTCGTGAAATCGTGCAGAGTCCGCGTGGTGTTTGGAACACTTTGAATTCACGCGTGAGTGCTGATTTGCCAAATGGCAATGGAGGTGGTTCAGGAAGAGAGGGTTACTACTATGGCAGACCGAATAGAGGACCGCCACAGGGACCCGGGTATTACTATAATCAAAGGAACGAGGTGTCGAGAAATAATTTTTGGGATTATTGAATGAGCGCTAAAGACTGACTAAAGTTGAGGGAATTAGTTTATGATGACTTTAAGATAGACTTTTTGGTTAATTTATTTTTTTTTTTTCGCTTTCGCTTGCTTAAATTCTTAAGTTGTTCTGTTTTTAAGTTAGTTTAAGTGTTTAATTGTGCCAATTAGATTGCAATTTTTTGTAGTTAGTAATGGCATTACTTTGATTTATCATATAAATTTTTAAGTTAAAACAACGTCAGTATTAATAAATTTTATTTTTTGTCTTGATTTTATTATTTAATAAATTTTTAATTTAAAAAATCAATTTTATTTATTTCTTTCTCCTCTACTTACTCTCTTTCTTCTTCTTCCTCTGGATTGTCGCGATAACCGCTTAAGCGATTCTGGCAGTTTTTTCCTCGTATCAACCGACGCGAGTTGGACACACCAGGTGAAACCAAGTCCTTCTCCACCTGATCTTTCCAACGCACAGGAGGACTTCCTCTTTCTCTGCTACTACCAACGGGGACCGCATCGAATACTTTCAGAGCCGGAGCGTTTGTATTCATTCGGACGACATGCCCCAGCCAGCGTGGCCGCTGGATCTTTATTCGCTGCGCTATGTCAATGTCGTCGTAAAGCTCATACAGCTCATCGTTCCATTGCCTGCGATATTCGCCGTTGACAACGTGCAAAAGTCCAAAAATCTTGCGCAGAATTTGTCTCTCGAATACTTCAAGCGACGCTTCATCGGATGTTGTCAACGCTTCTGCGCTATACGTTAGGACGGGCAGAATGAGAGCCTTGTGGAGTGTTAGTTTTGTTCGTCGAGAGAGCACTTTAGAACTCATTTGCCTACTTAGTCCAAAGTAGCACTTATTAGGAAGAGAGATTCTACGTTGGATTTCAAGATGTTATCGGTGTTAAAGCTGGTTCCTAGATAAACGAAGTCTCTAACAACCTCGAAATCAAAACTGTCAACAGTGACGAGGGTGCCGATACGTGAGTTTGTTCGATGACAGGAGGTACTCCGTTTTGTTATCGATCACCGTTAGACCTATTCGACCATATTTTTTATAGGAGCTGATGCATGCAGCCGGCATTCAGTCGGTTCCCGTAGTTTTATTGCTATCGCTATTCGCTATTCTCCCCTCATTGTGGTTGGGCAGCGGAACGACAGTCCCGTCATCATCGATTGGGGGATCGGAATCTGTGACATGCACAGTTGTCGCTATTTAGCAAGTTCGAGAAGTGCTCTCTCCATAATTTAAGTATTCTCTGAATATCGTCACGAGATCGCCGTCTTTTTCTTACAGGAAAAACCAACTATTTACTAAAGAAATTAAATACGCAATTTTATTTAGTGCGAGAAATCGATATTTGATTTCAAGTTAATTCGTAGACGAATGTCGAGAAGAGAGCGGTGCCAGTCTTCTTAACCTCCTACACCTGCAAGAGTGACATATGGAAAAACTAGGGATGACAATTCTCATCAGATCGAAGAAAATCTATGGGCGTTGGTCTAACAGGAAGCGCTTGACCAAAAACAGAAACGATTAATCCTCCTGCAGGTATCAATTCGAACTTTTTGATTTTTGGTTAGATTGGTGATAAACTACCGGGTTCATATCATCATCAAAAAAGTAAATTTTTTACTACAAATCTGGAATCCTGCAGAACATTTTTGTACCGCTTAGTTGAACTACCTAGGGTTTGGCCAGACCGTGGCATGTTTTCGTATAAATTTAACGATTCATTTGATTTGTGTTTTTGAAATATTTGTCAAATTATTTTTGAATCAAGAAATTTAAAATATATTATTTACTTTCATTTAATTTAATTACGTTGTATGACAAAATCAAACTTTTTCACCACACTAACCATATCCCAGCAATGGATTCTGGTAGAGAGGACAAGAAAAAAAAAATTGTGAAAAAAACTTTCCGAAATATTTTGGCGTAAGTTTTAAAATATCAGAAATTTTATAATTCCAATGGAAATACAAACATTTTTTGGTGAGGCTCCCTTTCAATAATTGGAATGTCTCTGTGCCAGTGAACCAATGCACGGTTCGCGATCTACCTAAACTATTGCAGCCTCAAGCGCTTCAAATAGGAAGAAAATAAGAACTCAGGAAGGGAATCTTATTAATCATTTGAAACGCCGAAACGAATCCAATTTGACAACCAAGCTACTGCTTCCTTAATCCCGGCTACATACGCTTCGAAGAACTACAGTGATCCGGAAGCCTAAATTTGAGCTTGATACTCCCCCACTCGTCCAACCTCGAACCATCCGTAATCAAGTTTGCCATGTTCCGCTAGAACCCTGCGAGAGTGTACATTGATCGAACACCATGGAGATGACCTCAAAGTTTTTAAGAATACTGGAGTGTCCGTAGCTTAAGTCTAGCTTATGGCCCGAACACCAATTTAATTAATAAGATAGTGCGCAAAGCTTCCACTTTTAAAGAGAATTACGAATGTGTAATTATTTTTCCAATGAAGTACGCTTTTTTCGAATAGAAGCTAAGAGATAAAATATTATATGCAAACAAATTTGAAATTTTACTTTATATTGGCTATGTAGATTTGCGGGATATTCATTTAATTTTATTGCTAAAAATTCCTATTGCTGTTATTTGCCGTGCAGCACTTTTTACTGCTGGGTAAGTGCTAGTGCTTTTTCTTTTCAAATCTAGCTGCAGAAATCGAGGTGCGCTGCTGCCTTGTCACGCGCAGTCGCTTCTGCTATTCGATTTGTTTAAAGTCAAAGTGGTGGTGCTGTCGCTATTTTCTTTTTAAAGTCAAGCAAAGACAAAAGCAAAAGATTAGAATCTTGGACTTCAAGTCCTGGAAAGTGATGTTAGAGCAAACAAATCGCGTGCAATCCTTTATGTACATAATTCATATGTTTATGGTAAATGGTTTTCTTCTCGCACTGAGAGAGATAAGAAGGATAAAAGCATGACGTAAACATGAAATAGACAACCAAGGCATCTCAATAACCGATTTTAGAATGCGATTAGAGATTTAGATGCCTGACCGCCTCAATTTATGTGCCTAATAAAAATTCTACCTGCACAGCTACGTGCATAGGTTCATTATCCTGTTGGAATGTTCCTGCGTCACCGAAGAAATCCACTCCAAATCAATTATAAGAAATTAAGAAAATATAACAGTCTGCATACCTTTCCCAGAGGAGTATATCGTGACAGCAGGGGTTCCTCAAGGATCCTCTCTGATCACTGCTATGGAGCTTAATGTTTGACGGGTTTCTAAGACTGGATACGCTCCCTAGAACTAAAGTCATTGGATTCGCGGATGACATCGCGGTGGTAATGGTGGCAAAACAAATCCACGAAATTGAGAGGATCGCCAGTAAATCAGTTAGCAGGATCAAGGCTTGGCTAAGCTCTATGAAGTTGGAATTAGCTGAGCATAAGGCCGATGTAGTCCTAATAAGCAGCAGAAAGATAGTAGAAACTATAAATGTAAATGTTGAGACTTTCACTATTAGTTCAAAACCCGCTATTAAATACCTAGGAGTGATGATTGACAGTCGTTTAAACTACAAAACTAACTTGGAATATGCTGTGAAGAAGGCATGGAGGGTGCAGTCCTGTCTGTCACGAATAATGCCAAACAACGGTGGACTTAGCCACAGCAAAAGAATATTATATAGCAGGGTAGGTAGGTAGGTAAGATGGCAAGAGTACCCCAGGTACACTGCAAGTAGCATTTACGTGCAGTTTTGATACCATAATGTGGACCACTACCTGTGAAAGGATTTAGGGAGGAGAGAAAACCGTCTACAGCCATCCAGTGCTGTTGATGTAGCGGAGGAGAGAAAAGGGATCTAGGCTGGAGAGTTTCATCAAGTCATCCCCAAAGGGGACACTAAGGAATCTCAAGCGCCTAGCCGCCAGAGCCGGACATTTGCAGAGAAAGTGCTCCACAGTCTCTTTCTCTGCAGGATCCCCACAGCTTCTGCAATGGGGGTTGTACGGAATTCCAAGCTTCTCCGCATGAGTGCCGATCACCCAGTGACCAGTGATCACGCAATGAGTTTGGAAATTGAATGGCGGGGGATTCCCATCACCTTAGGCGTTCTATTTATATCGTATTGAGGTCATAGTGCTTTTGAAATGGCACACGATGAGACAGACCTCCATCTGTCTTGCGCTTTTCTTAGAAAGAAGTTGTGTAGTTTCCCTTTAACGACGGCCAAGGGGATACCGATGTCTGAGAAGAGGGCAGCTGGATCCGGTTCTGCCGCCCACTTCCTGGCAAGCTCATCGGCAATTTCATTTCCCTCTATGTTCCTGTGCCCAGGAACCCAGATGAGGGAAATGTTTCCTGCACGTTCGAGACGTTTGAGTTGCTCCTTAAAGGAGTTCACGAGAAGCGAGCTGCAATACGGCGACGACAGTGCCTTGATTGCAGCTTGGCTATCGGAAAAAATATTAATGTCTCCCTCCCAACAGCGATTTCGAAGCATTTTGCATGCCTGCATGGATCGCGAAGACCTCTGCTTGAAAGACGCTACTTGTCACCGGCAGTTTAAAGGAGACCGAAATGCTGGCTGATTTAGAGTAGACCCCCGCTCCCAATCCAGACTTCATTTCGGATCCGTCAGTGAAAACAGAGGCATCTATATCCGCACCAACTCTCCCCTCTTTCCAATATTGCCTGCTCGGAAAAATAGCCCTAGCACAACCCTCAAAGCACAGTTTGTGGATGGAGAGGTCGGTGAGAATATCAGAGAAGGAAGGGGAGATCTGCTTCAAGATGCTACTAGGTCCTACAGGAAGTTGTCTCCAAAGGCCAATCTCCTTCAGCCTAATAGCACTCTGAGCAGCAATGGATTTAGCCTGCAGATCCACAGGAATTAAGTGGAGAATAACGTTGAGCGCAGCGGTGGGACATATTCTACAGGCACTCTAATTTAGTGGTGTTGTAGCCCTTCTGAAGAGCTACCCACCAAACTAGGCAACCGTATGTCAAAATTGGCAGAGCCACTAAGTTGTACATCCAAAGTACGACATGTGGCTTGAGACCCCATTTTTTGCCGAACATAGATTTACAGGCGTAGAAGGCTATATTGGCCTTCTTAACTCGATTTTCTATGTGCAGCTTCCAGTGAAGCTTGGGGTTAAGTATTACACCAAGATACTTGACTTCCGATGAAAGTGTAAGACACTGGTTGTTAAGGGTATTAAGCTTAAAAGGTGGAGGCTTGTATTTTCTGGTGAATAGCATCAACTCCGCTTTGTCAGAGTTGGCTCTGAGACCGCTACTGGCGGGGTAGTCAGCTCGGTTCTTTTATATGCCGCACCGATCTGGGCTGACGCACTGAACATACATACATTCTTACGACATATTTAGAAAGGAACCTTGGGGAAACAAACTTCCATCTAACCCAACTCCTTTCAGGCCATAGGGTATTTCGAAAATACCTCGATAGATTCGGCCGTGATAGTTCACCAAACTGCTCAATCTGCACGGAGTGGGAAGAAGACGCCGATCACGTCTTGTTTCAATGCCCAAGCTATGCTAACGAAACCTGTAGAGAATATTATAGATTTTATGTTCAAATCGGGTGATAACTGGAAGCGAATCTGCGCGTATGTGCGGAGGTTCGTAGACGAAATATTTAGCAGCCTATGAGCTAACCAGCCCCCTTTTTTGGACAGTTCCGCGGGGAGAGTGGTAGATAGTCGAGAGGTGCTTAGTACGCAGGTGTAGCTGTGAGGATACAAGCCGTGCATATTGCTATGCCGGTATACCAGTACTCATGAGAGTTTCCTCTTCACGGTCGTCATCTAGGAAAAAAACAAAACATACCTTTCGGAGTTCATTTTGCAGCCTAAATTTAAATCTTTGAAGTCGTTTTTCTTTCATTCTTTGAGTTATGTCATTCTTCTAAACGAGTAGTTTGTTGTGTAAATTCCCACTTTACATGCAATTTGCAGCTGATTTGTTTTGCTGTGAAATTTCTTTGATTTGTATGCTAATCTCGTTTCTCTCTAATATCTGTCTCTCATTCTCTCTCTCTCTCTCTCGCTCTTAGGGCTGGTTATAACAAAACGGAACAGGATACCATCTGCGCTCAATGGCAATATCAACCATCTGAAAAATATGTACCCAGTGCACCCGGCCGAACTTAAAGCTGCATAAGAGTGTGTATGTGTATACGCACATATACAAATCCATACATATGCAGGGGAACAGAGGCGATAGACAAATAAGAAGCAACTGAACAACGAAAACTTGAACAATTACCCACACACGCATACACGCGCACGCCATTACCTGCATGCATTTAAATATAAATTTATGCTAGCCACTACTTTATGTCTACAATTGAGCTAAATACCAAACGTCACACACACACACACATATGAATGTATATACAACTAAACGCAAGCACTTGCTATAATTACATATCATAATTTGATAATTGAGTAGTGAAGATCAAATAGCCGAAATACTTGGCTTATAAAGTAGAAATTTGCACAAATCAAAAAAACAAAAAAAAACAAATACACATACATATACAATCGTAGAGTTGTATGTGCGCATATTGAAATGTATGGTGGAAATAGTAGTACAAAGCAATGGAATGTGAAAATCGTACAAATGAAAATGAAAATGGTGAAAATGTGCAGGACCTAATAGCAAATATTGATATTTTTAGATGCGTATACAAGAATTTGTATTCTGGTTTGCTGAGGATTTATGGACAGCCTTGTAATGTGAATTAATTGGGTAGGAATTTCGATGTGATAATCTAAGCGCAGAAGCGAACAAATTATTTCCCACTTTTGAGCTACAGAATAAGGTGTAGCAAAAGTTGGTTCAAGTCATTAGAACAATATTTATTCATAAGCAAAACAAAAAATAAATAAAAAGCAAAAATAAAATATGAAGCAAATGGAAAGTCGTGGTTTCACTTGTTGTTTAAAGTAGTGTGTCTACTAATTTTATTTTAATTTACTCTATTTTTATATATTTTAGTACAATTTATAATAATTTATCTTTTGTTGGCTGTTTGGCCGAGCTCCTTCTCCAATTTGTGGTGTGCGTCTTGACGTTCTTCCACATATTGAAGAACCTACAGTTTTATGCCGGCTCCGAACGTCTGATGGATTTTTATGAGCAACATTTTCATCATTTGCATGGCAGATCTGCCATGACTCGGAGGTCTGGCATTGTCTGTCGAGGAGCGTCCACTATTAGACAAAACTTTTTCCATTTATTTATTTATTACGAATATAGTGAAACTCACAGTCAGTCAGCTTTTGTTCGTTATTTTATTTTTTTATTTTATTTCATTGTACTTTACTTTGCTTTACTTTACTTTATTTAATTTTCTTTTCCTCGTTTTCATTTTATTTTATTTTTTTATTAATTTTGATCTTTTCTTATTTTCATTTTACTTTTTCAAAGTCGTTTATTCTTTTTTTGTTGTTGCCACTTTATTTTTTTCAATTTCGTATTTCTATTTTATTGTTTTTATTAATTTTTCCTTCTTTATTTTCTTTTTACACATACTTTAGTTACTTCATTAATTTTCTTCTCTTATTTTACTTAGTTTAATTTTATTTGTATTTTTTGTTTTCCTTTAATTTTTTATTTTAGATTTAATTTTCCTATTTTTATTAAATTTTTTATTTTTATTTAATTTTTTGATTTTAATTAAATTTTTTATTTATTATTTAATTTAGTTTATTTTTTATTTAATTTTTTATTAAGTTTTTTTTTTTATATTTATAAAAATTGCATTTCTTTTTTATTTTGCCTTTAATTTTTTATTTTTGTTTAATTTTTTTATTTTGGTTGGTTGGTTGGTTTAAGGGTGACCCCGCATCGGAGTGCCACATAGACCGCAAGTTGAGTCCGAGTCGGTTTTGGAGGAAGTAGAAGCCACAAGGTATTGCGGTGATGTCTTTTTGACGGTTTTGCTCTTAGTGAGCACTTTCGCCACCGAAGACGTGGTTTTTGACCCCGCCATGAGTTTGGTGGAGCCAAGAGGTCTTCCGCGTCGGGGAGGAATTTGTTGTTTTTGTTGTGTTGTTTGTTTTGTGTTTGTTGTTTTATACATTTTTGCGGGGCGGTCACTCAGCTGACGTGTCAGCAGTCGTAACCTGGGATTTAAGTAGGGAAATAGTGGGCTTCGCCACGCCAGAGCCCTATACCGTGGTAAGTCGAATTGAAACAGGGGTGCGACAGGTGTCCCAGAGTCCGCATACTAGCGACTTAGCTCAACCTAAGCCATGCATCCCTCGGCGTGTGCTGTTCCACCTTGGATTGGTAGCCTTTGATATAAGGAAGTGACCTTCTCCCCGTGGGTCCATGTTTATTCCATTCGTATTAGCAGAGGCATGACCTACTTAACCACAGAAGATAACGGTGGCGTACCCTATCCACCACCTGGGACGCGCCGCAATAGATGCCCAACCAAAGGGTATTTTTACTTAATTTTTTATTTTTATTTAATTTTTTAATTTTTATTAAATTTTTTATTTATTACTTAATTTATTTAACTTGTTAATTAATTTTTTATTCAGTTTTTTTATTTTATATTTATTTTTTTTTTTATTTAATTTTTTATTTTTGTTTAATTTTTTTATTTTGGATTGAATTTATTTATTTCATCTTTAATTTTTTTACGTTTTCTTTAATTCTTTTTTTTATTTTGGATTTAATTTATTTATTTTGCCTTTAATTTTTTTATTTTTAAATATTTTTTTAGGTTGTATTGATTTATTTATTAAAAAAAAAATTATTTGTATTTAATTTTATTTTAATTTAATTTATGTTTTTTACTTCTTTTAATTAATTTTTTTCAGTTTTCATTATATTTAAGATTTTTATTTTTATTTTGCTATATTAATTTTTTGTTTCTCATTTTTATCTTATTTTATTTTTTTAATTTAATTTAATTCTAATTACATAATTTTATTTAATTCCATTTTGCATCGGTTTTTTTACTTTTTTGTTTTCATTTTTTACTTACAATTATTTTGAATTATTTGTTTTTACTTGATTTTAACTATTTTAATAGTTTATATATTTTGTTATTTATTTAATTTAATTACATATTCTTTACTTTAATTAAATTTAATATAATTTTTTTCGTTTTCGTTTTAATTTATTTTTATTTTCCCTGTTATTTTATTTAAGAAATTTTTTTTAAGTTTTATGTTTAATTTTTTTACATATTTTTCTTTCCCTTTTAACAATTAATTACTTAGTTATCCTTTTTTATTTAATTATTTATGTTTTTTAAAGGCTCAAGTAAAAATAAAATTGTTAAATAAACAAAAAGAAACGCAGCGCTAGCAAAGGAGGCCTTTTGCTAACTGGTTTATAAACGTCGTAGAAAATACTTCAGAAATGTATTTTATTTTCATGTATTTTAGTTTACTTCACTTTATTAAATTTTAATCTTATTTTATTACATTTTACTTAGTTTCATGTATATTTTTAACGTTTTCTTCTTCTTCTTAATTGGCGCTATAACCGCTTACGCGATTTTGGCCGAGTTTAACAAAGCGCGCCAGTCGTTTCTTTCTCGTGCTAACCGGCGCCAGTTGGACACACCAAGTGAAGCCAAGTCCTTCTCCACCTGATCTTTCCAACGCAGAGGAGGCCGCCCTCTTCCTCTGCTACCACCAGCTGGTACCGCATCGAATACTTTCAAAGCCGGAGCGTTTGTATCCATTCGGACGACATGACCCAGCCAACGTAGCCGCTGGATCTTTATTCGCTGCGCTATGTCTATGTCGTCGTAAAGCTCATACAGCTCATCGTTCCATCGTCTTCGATATTCGCTGTTGCCAACGTGCAAAGGTCCAAAAGTCTTACGCAGAATCTTTCTCTCGAACACTCCAAGCGTCGCTTCATCGGATGTTGTCATCGTCCAAGCTTCTGCGCCATACGTTAGGACGGGCATGATGAGAGTCTTGTAGAGTGTTAGTTTTGTTCGTCGAGAGAGGACTTTACTACTCAATTGCCTACTTAGTCCAAAGTAGCACTTGTTGGCAAGAGAGATTCTACGTTGGATTTCAAGGCTGACATTGTTATAGGTGTTAATGCTGGTTCCTAAATACACGAAGTCTTTTACAACCTCAAAATTATAACTGTCAACAGTGACGTGGGTGCCGATACGCGAGTGCGCCGACTGTTTGTTTGAAGACAGGAGGTACTTCGTTTTGTCCTCGTTCACCACCAGACCCATTCGCTTTGCCTCTTTATCCAGTTTGGAGAAGGCAGAACTAACAGCGCGGTTGTTAAGGCCGATGATGTCAATATCATCGGCATACGCCAGCAATTGTACGCTCTTATAAAAAATTGTGCCTGAGCGATTAAGTTCTGCGGCTCGCACGATGCTCTCCAACATCAGGTTAAAGAAGTCACACGACAGGGAGTCACCCTGTCTGAAACCTCGTTTGGTATCAAACGGCTCGGAGAGGTCCTTTCCAATTCTGACGGCGCTGTTGGTGTTGAGCAACGTCATCTTACATAGCCGTATTAGTTTTGCGGGGATACCAAATTCAGACATCGCGGCATACAGGTAACTCCTTTCCGTACTGTCGAATGCAGCTTTGAAGTCGACGAAAAGATGGTGTGTGTCGATTCTCCTTTCATGGGTATTTTCCAAGATTTGGCGTATTGAGAATATTTGGTCGATGGTAGACTTTCCAGGTCTGAAGCCACACTGATAAGGTCCAATCAGTTGGTTGACGGTGGGCTTCAGCCTTTCACACAATACGCTCGCTAGAACCTTATAGGCGATATTTAGAAGACTAATCCCGCGGTAATTGGCACAAATTGCAGGATCGCCCTTCTTATGGATTGGGCAGAGCACACTTAAATTCCAATCGGCAGGCATGCTTTCATCCGACCATATTTTGCATAGGAGCTGATGCATGCACCTTACCAGCTCCTCGCCGCCATGTTTGAATAGCTCAGCCGGCAGTCCGTCGGCGCCCGCGGCTTTGTTGTTCTTTAGCCGCGTTATCGCTATTCTCACCTCGTCATGATCGGGTAGCGGAACGACAATTCCGTCGTCAACGATTGGGGTATCGGGATCTTCACTTTCTCGGTGACATGCGCAGCTGTCACTGTTTAATAGGTTCGAGAAGTGTTCCCTCCATAATTTAAGATTGCAATCAATCTTTTAACGTTTTCACTTTTTTATTTTAGTTTTTTTATTTTATTTTTCCTCATTTTTTTCTTTTATTTTACTTTAAACATATTTTATTTGTATTTTTTGTTTACACTTTAGTTTTATTTTTATTTTTATTTAATATTATTAATTTTTTCCTTTTTCTACAATATTTTATTTTGTTTTTGTGTATTTTATCTCTTTTAATTTCTTTTATTTGACTTTTTTATTTTTCCTCTTTTTTAGTTTTTCATTTCATTTTACTACCCTCCATTAAATTTTTTTTAGTGCTCATTTTATTTATTTGACTTTTTACTCTTTTAACTTAATTTTTTATTTATGATATTATTATTTTGAAATATTTTTTTTGGGCATTTGTTACCTTTTTTATTTGTTTATTACTATTTTTTATTTCACTTACTTTTATTCTTTATGATATTAATTTAATTCAATTAAATTTCACTTTCTTAATTTAATTTAATATAATTTTTCTCGTTTTGATTTTATTTTAATTTTTTTTACTCTTAATTGATTTTAGATTTTTTTTAATATATAAAAATAATAATAATTAATTAATAATAATTAATTTTTTACTTTGCTTTTTTATTTTATTTTCTTTCAACTCATTTTACTTCATTCGATTTTATTTATTGCAAAAATCTTTCGGAATGAAGCCATGGCTCAAAACAAGGTATCCGTTTTGGCTCTGAACAAAGCGCCCTCTGCTGTCGACTAGCTCCCATCTGAAATTCGTGGAAAGACGTGTGTCCAACATAATTGAAGTGAATGAAGTATACGTTTAGGCTGTCACGGCCGTCAGTGGCATTTACTAGTGCCGTGTTTGGCACCACCGGAAGTAAGGGGCGGAATGCGGATGTATTTTTATATTTAAAAACTTCGCTTATCAAAACCTTAAGGCAACGCTCGGCAAACACGCGGCAACAAAACTTTGTAAGGAAATGTTTTTTCAACACAATAAATACATCAGTAATTTAATTCTGAACTTTGTGACACTCACAATGGGTAAACTCGTGTAAAATTGTCTTTCCCCTAACGCTTGCAAACCAACAATAAAGAATAAATTTGGGGCAGTGACATTAAAACTTAACAAAAAAATAAATTTAAATGAATAGTTTGTTTCATTTTTAATCTAAGCGAAGCAAGACATTGGCTAGGGGACAAAGCTTAACAAGTTTACTTAGTTACTCAATTTGATATTAGAAAATCAAGCAGCAAAAGTTAGTAGATTAAATGCGAACAATGGAGTCCCTCAAAAAATCACCTTTTTATTTGTTTTACCACAGCCAACTTTTCATATGTTTTTTTAAATATCTCAACTAAGGCAACTTACTTTTACTTGTAGCGTTACCTCGAAAAATGCCTGAAAATTTGGAAATACATATTACTGTTGCCACTAATTGTAGTAGTGTCACAGACAACGGAGTTGAAAAGCCGTGCCGAGAGACAACAATTTTAGAACACTCACTGGAAATTCAAGCAGGAAAGAGGACAAATCGCAATTATAGAGAAGGTGAAAGAGATTGGGAAGGGTAGGGGCAAACATTGCCATGCATCAAACGAAAGGAGTTTTACAAAGCTTTAATACAAGAATACTTTTGAACAGCGTTGCCACCTTATTTTCAACGGGAAACTATAAATTATTTACACAGTTCAATTAAATATTAAGATATATGCAATTTTTAAACGAAAGCAAAAAAATTTTAAATGAAAGTATAAATTTGTATTGGTGTTGCCACCTAATTTTTAGTGGAAATGCGAAAATTTATTACAAAACTGAATAAATATTTTGGTGTGGGTATTAAACGAAAGCTTTTTAAAATACTTGAGTAAAATTTGTTCAGTGGTGCTGCCACCTGGTTTTTAATGAAAAAGGAGGAAATTTATTACAAGACTTTGTTGAAAATTAAGATATTGACATCAAATAAAAGTTGTTCAAAACACCTGAATAAAAATATTTCTGAGTGGTGTTTCCACCTAGTTTTTAGTGAAAAAGCGTAAGTTTACTACAAACCTAAATAACTAATTTAATGTGGGTATTAGGCGAAAGCTGTTTAAAATACTTGAGTAAAATTTTTGTTTGTGGTGCTGCCACCGGGTTCTAATGGAAAGAAATGTAAATTTATTTGAAAACAGTGTTGAAAATTAAGATATTGCCATGAGACCAAACGTATTTAGAATACTTGAATACTAGAATATTTCCGAGTGGTGCTCACACCTAATTTTTAGAGGAAAAGTGTAAATTTATTACAAAACTGAATAAATATTTTAACATGGTGTTTAAAA
This sequence comes from Anastrepha ludens, assembly GCF_028408465.1. Taxonomy (NCBI): domain Eukaryota; kingdom Metazoa; phylum Arthropoda; class Insecta; order Diptera; family Tephritidae; genus Anastrepha; species Anastrepha ludens. The sequence goes on from NC_071499.1 coordinate 108,216,191, forward strand.
TACTCCATATCCATTTTTTGTTTTTTTTTACATCTAAATAAGACAGTTATTCGAGATTCTCGAACAACTGTTTGCCCAGGGTTGGCATTCTCTCCTTCCATAGGACAGGGCATTCACAAAGGAAATGGAAAATCGTTTCCTTTTTCTCCGGTTGTTTACAACTGTAACAGTGTGTGTTGTGAGGGATGGCCACATCTTGGGTTGCTTGTTCTTCGACAGACCAAAAGCCAGTTATGACTGCCATGAGCCTGCAGGAATTCCTTATTTCTTGTTTATCACTGTTGACGTTTGTTTAAGATTGTAGGTGGGCCATAACGTTCTGCTAACGACTGATTCCTCCATCTACAATCCGTAATTCGTAAGTACTTTGCAAAAATTGCATTCTTGACTGCATTCAGTGGTGAGAATACCTATTATGCCAAATCGTTATTCATGGCAGATCCCCCTATTGCCAGTTCATCTACTTTTTCATTAGCTTCAACGTTCCGATGCCCCGGGACCCAGATTAAGTTAACGTTATAGTTTTCTCGTAAGGTGGTAAGGCTATTCCTCTTTTGTTCGACCCGTTTAGAGCTTCTCTATTCATTTTTGCTGGCGATAGCCTTCGCAAAATTCAAATATCTTCACGAAATTTATATAATGTTTAGTTTTCTTTTTCCAAAAAAATCATTAAATCATTAAAAAATATTTATAATGAACCACTAAATATTTGTTTACTTTCATGCACATTTTTAAGTATTCCTTTAAAATTTGTATGCAATTTTGACTCTTCTCCATTTGTTTTTTTTTTTCGTTGTCGCTCGCGTGTGATGTTGAATTGCGCAATCTTTACTTTTAATTCTCCCGTATAACAATTGGAATAAATTTCAGCCTAAAATCTCTGTTTTTTTTTTTGTTTTAGTGTAATGAAAATTTTGATGCCCTTATAAAAACCCTGTTTTACGCAAATATCAAAGAATTTGAATTTGAATCAAAAAAGTATTATTGGCCGCTACCTTTTTTCTCGTATCACGTACGCTAAACTTACCCACAATTTCCTACTAGTACTTTTCACTACACACGGCAACATCACACACAACTTGTTCGCATGGAATTCTCCAGTGAACACAACTTGTTCGTTCCAGTCGTGGAACGTGTGCTGCCACATGTTACTTCATGAGTTTGACTGTGAAATGTAAATGAAACTGGTAAACCACAAAATATTATAAATACTAATAGAAAATACACAATTTCTTTAAATTTCTTTTCCAACTCTAACTGGCCACATATCACCTATATTTTCGTTTATTGTTTTTTTTTTTCAATATCTCCAAACGCAAACACAAAGCCAGCGTTTGGCTACAAATAACAACTGTCTGTTATCTGGCAACTTCTTTCCAACCTATTTAATTTTGCCGGCTTGCAACCACAACGCACTTTTGTACTTCTATACGCTTTTGTATTCAATTCGAATAGAGAGCTTGAAGTAAACGAATCAAATTTTCGCGTACGGTTGGGCGCGAATTACCGAAATATAAACATAAACGGTGTGCGTGAGTGAGTGTTTGTATACGTGTGTAGCCCAGCAATTGAGCGGTCGCAAATGCAACAATAAAATACAAAATACAAAATATAGCAAAAAAATAATGTAAGAAAAATGCAGTCAAGTTGAATTTCTTATTGTTTATCGAATTGCTTTTGAAATATTTGCCGCATTTTAATTTTTGGTGTGATTGTGTTTTCGAAACGCTTTTGAGAAACAACAGCGCATTTGCTATATTCAATCGGAATGGCAAGGGAAGTGTAAATCGGTACGCTGTAAAGGTACACACCAGGTTCGAATACAAAAAGTGCAAGTGTGCGGTGTGGGGCAAAGTGAAACGCTAGAAAGAAAGAATTTGAATTGAAAAAGCAGCGGAAAGTGCAAAGGAAGCGTCGAAAAACTGATTGCTGTGCGTGTGCGTGTGTGAGCTCAGTAGCAACAGGAGGAGCCCTACAGTGCATAAACAAAATATCAAACGTTAAGTGTTGAAGTTGTACCATTGGAAAGGCGAAAAGCAAACAGTAAAGCAGTTGCTGCTGGTGACAAACATCAAGTTCAATGTAATTACGATACGAAGAGTTTGTTTTTTTATTTTTCTACACATTTTTACGTGCACTTTATATGAAATTCAAATATGCCGTAAACGCAAAGCAATAGATCAAGAAAGAAAGAAATTGTGCAGTGTGCAACAATATATTTCCTATGTGCATATCTACAATTAACAGCAAAATAACTTCGTTTGTTTTTATTTTATTGCACTGCATTCCTTGACTCCACAGCAACGATATTCCACCGCAATCCTTTATAATTCTCCTTTCAACCGCACAACACACGATTATGTACAACAATTTTTTGCATTTCCTACCAATTCGCGTTTTCCTTATGCAGTTTTATGTTAAAAAATCCAGTTTCATTTATTGTGTTTTTTGTGCGTTTATTTTTGCTATTAATGTATGTACATATGTGGCTATGAGTTAGTGCCTTTTTTTATCGCCGAATGTCATGGAATTGCGCTCAGTGCACAACATTCCGCCACACTTCCTCCATCCTTATCGCACGCGCAATTTAAGAATTCATGCACGATCATCTATGCTACTGTCGTACTTTTCGCGCTGGTGTTCGGTTTGAGAGCGGTTTTTGATTGCATACATACATATATAAAGAGAGCACGGGGGAAATGGCATAGGAATATCGTGAGTTGGAATTTTTTCGCCTTCTAACTGCTGATCATCAAGTTATTTGTTGTATGCTCGTCTATCGTTTGCTAGGTTGGTTGGTTGGTTGTTTGGACGGTCGATTGGAAGTTAAAAGATCGGTTCGAAAGCGATTGTTTGCATTTACTGTCAGATATATTGTTATTGTTATTATTGAGTTGAGTCTTGAACTACACCGGTTTGTGTTGGCTCAATCCAATTTACGGTCTTTGCTATTCTGTTTTAACAGTGGGCTTAACATTTAGGGCTTGTGATCTGCATGGCCTGACGGCACATGCGATTGTGCAAATCGATTTCTAACTCGCCGTTTATGCCCAATTAACATTTGAGTTTGCGTTTACAGCGAAGTTAATTTGAGAATTAATTGCGTTTCGCAACTCGAATCTTGATTCTTGGTAGCAACTACAAAAAACACTAAAATTAATTTTTTTATTTTATTTTGGAAACCAACCAAATTTAAGAAAATGTAGTTCTCAACTTGAACTCAAATTTTATTCCGGTTATTTAGAATGTTCGGTAACAAATTGCCCGCAGTTTTCTTTAAATCCGCATTACAGTTAAAAAATTCCAGATTGAAGTTAAAAATGGAGCAAAATTTTATTATTTTGTGAAGGCGTGTAGCGTTTGAATATGAGTTAAAGTTATGGTATTTTTGTCGGCCTTTTTTTTAATGTACAAAGTGTGAAGGCTGATAATTTCTTTTTTGTTTTTGCAAAAAAGTCTTTTGAATACGTAGGTTATCAAATGTAAAATACCTTAAAAAAATATATAATTGGCGCGTACAATATTGTTAGGTGTTTGGCCGAGCTGCTCCTTCTAATTTGCTGCTCGGGTGCCAAAATTGTTAAAATATAGGCAGAACCAAGGCGCATTCATTAAAGGTGGTCACACTAGACCAACAACAATGTTTCGTACGTTTGATGGTCAGAGCAGAGCATTGATAAAGTAGAAAACAAAGAATGAATTCGCCTTGTTTCATTCTGGGCTGTCAGCCACATGGACACGGCAAAAGAAAAAAAAAACAATCAGCTGATTTAACGATACCCATGTTAATAGATTCGCCTTGGCCAGTATGGTATGCGGACGGTATCGCAGTAGTGGCAAGGAACTAAAGGTATCCCTTTGAAACCTTTGCAACATTGAAAGTCGGTCAAAAGGAGTAGGCCTTAGAATAAATGAAAGCAAAACTCAATAAGTGAAGATCTCGTGCAGCGAAGAGACAAAATCTGAATACCTTTTGAGGTAGTTCAACACATCAAATATTTGGGAGTGTTAATAAAAAATACCAACAGTAGTCACAATGCAATAGAAGACAGAATATTGGTAGCAAACAAAGCATATTACGCCCACACAAAATTACTGAAGTCTTAACTACTGACACGTGAAAGTAAACTCCGCCTCCACCTGTTAATAATAATATTTCCGGTGCTGTCGTACGGCTACGAGTGTTGGACAATGACAAGCAAAGACGAAAGAAGCTCAAGAGTGTTCGAGCAAAAAGTGCTCCGAGGGAGTTTGGTCACATACGTTGCAACGATGGCACGTATCGAATATGCTACAACGATGAGTTGTTGAACTTATGCCGGAGAGAAGATGCCGTGAAACACATTAAATACCAAACACTTCGATGGTTAGGACACACTGTGCGCATGGGAGACAGCCGCCCTCAAAAATCATTTTTAACAATAAATTCCCTAACAACCCGTGCCCGATGACGTCGAATGTTAACCACCTGGCTTGAACAAGTCATAGTCGACCTGAAAGAGCTACGAGTTAGGAGCTGAAAGTCTATTGTGCTATGAACCGTGTAGATTGGAAGAGGAATGTGAGCTGTAATCGTGATGATGATAGTCAGAATAGTTACCCATCGACACCTCTGGAATATTCATATATTGCGACCAAAATGCATCGACTGGAACCCATACTGACCAGTTTTAAATAATTTTGGCACCCTTGTCGTGAACTATATCATAAAATTATTTAAAAAAAAAAGTGCCGATGGGTTGTTTTGTTGTAATTAGCATTTAAGAACAAACTCATGTTAAATGAAATAATGAATTCCTTATGGTTTTTTGTTTTTTTTAATTAAGGGTTTGCTCTTTATATACCATATTTTTATATAAAAAATATTGTGCGATTTCATTTTCTAATATTTAATATAAAATATGCACGTATCAGTGGCCCATAGCAATTACTAAGTAGAAAATAATCCTCATGAGCCCAACGTAAGCTACGCCAACCACAGAATTTCTGTCCAAAACTTTGTGTCACTTAAATTTTTTAGTGTTATTTTATTTATTTTAACCCTAATCCGATGTCGTTCCACTTGGCACCTTAGTCCCATGTCGATGGGTCCGCGCTTATATCTACTAAAAACGCCAACAGAAAACTAGAACAAATTCATAAGGGATCTTCTAAGCTTTAACTAAACATATCCGAAGAGATTTTTTCCAAATTTTTTATTTTAATAGTATTTTGTCATTTGTATGAAACATGCACCGTACAGTGGTTTCATAAAAAAAGGGTTGGGCACGAACGACCATCGACATGGGCTTAGGTCATTTATATATTATCAAAAAATAAATTAACACCTGTGGGTGTAAATACCATTTTGCTTCACTGCACAGAACCTACCTTATCTGCCATTTCGCTGAGCCAGTCGCCTACAATTTTTCGAGTCACTTTTTTGCGAGTTCGGTGGATGTGAAAATTTGTATTTAAGCCAAAAGATATTCCACAGAAGGCTCAAAGCTAACTGAACTAGAGTTGAAAGAATCTAAAAAGTATTCTTACATTTCGCGTTGCGTAATTTACGCTTTTTGGATCCTACCCTACATATGAAGCCCGATGCTTATTGACCAACTTAAAATCATTGCAAAGCAGGAGAATAATCCTATCTTTATCTTTAATTTTTTACTTAATCCGTGGAGCTGTTGACTGTCCGGTGCTTTTTGAGAGGATTTTCTTTAATAATCAAAACTCTGCGTAGATCGGAGTTCTTCTATGTTGGTCTGTCAAAATCCCTTTATGCTCAGAATGCTGCTTTTACTAGAACTTTAATTGAGTTCAATAAAATCTCTAAATTTGTTGAGACAGATTTTTCATTTTCAAAAGATCACCTATTAAAATCTTTGAATATTTATTCTAAATAGTTTAATTCTACTTTTTTTATTATTGCTTACTAGCAAACCCTGCCCCCTTCGCTGGGCACACTAAAATAGAATAGATATGGTTTAGAACAGAAAATATATGATTTTCATATTATTTATTTCTTTATTCTTTATTCAAGCGCTTTGGCATAAACAATATTTTTTGTTTTTCTATTTGTTTTTGAGTAAATATAAAATATAAATTGAAAATCAGGAAAAAAGAAGATTGTTTTTAAATTTCAAATCAACGCATATGAATAAACAATCGTCTTTTTTCCTGATCATCCATGAATTTTTCGTTTCAATTTATATGTTTTATTAAGCATTGGAGCTTTTTTAACCATTATCCATTTATATTTTCAAAAAAAAAAACGAAAAAAATTTACACATAATTTCATTCGGATTTCACATTAAATTCTCAAATTTCGTAAGAAATTTTTCACTGTTCCAAAATCCACTCCAAAAAAATTCACAAACAATTTTACATGTTGCACAAACGCTCCGGCTTTGAAAGTATTCGATGCGGTACCAGCTGGTGGTAGCAGAGGAAGAGGAAGGCCTCCTCTGCGTTGGAAAGATCAGGTGGAGAAGGACTTGGCTTCACTTGGTGTGTCCAACTGGCGCCGGTTAGCACGAGAAAGAAACGACTGGCGCGCTTTGTTAAACTCGGCCAAAATCGCGTAAGCGGTTATCGCGCCAATTAAGAAGAAGACTTACGTTTTTTCCTTATGGCATCCAAATCAGAAAGAAATATTGACACATTGTAACTCACACTGTCAATTTGACAGTTCAGTTCCGCCCCAAGCGTTAAAAAAGTAAGCGACATTATGGCTGGTTCAAAAGAACGCTGTACCCCATTTTCAATACTTACTTAACAATGTGCGTAAGTTTGGTTTAATTCGGGTCAAAGGCACGGCGGGTCCACGTTCATTTGATACCCATATTGTACATACACGTCCGAAGGTTACCCGGGTCCACGTTTTGACCTATATCTCGAGACCCTATCTACTAATAGGTATTCAAACTATACGGAAATCATCTTCAATACCTACTTAACAACGTGTGTAAGTTTGGTTTAATTCGGTTCAAAGACACGGCGGGTCCACGTTTTGGCATATATTTCGAGACCCTAGTCATCAATAGGTATGAAAATTACCCCGTATTAAAGCACTTATCAACAGCTTTCATTTGATATCCATATTGTACAAACACATTCTAGGGTCCACGTTTTGGTCTCTATCTCGAGACCCTAGTCACGGAGCGGATGGAAATACTCTGAACTAAAGCATTCACCAACAGCTTGCATTTGATACCCATATTGTACATACACATCCGAAGGTTACCCGGGTCCACGTTTTGACTTATATCTTGAGACCCTATCTACCAATAGGTATCCAAACTATACGGAAGCCATCTTCAATACCTCCTTAACAATGTGTGTAAGTTTGGTTTAATTCGGTGCAAAGACACGGCGGGTCCACGTTTTGGCATATATTTCCAGACCCTAGTCATAAATAGGTATGAAAATTACCCCGTATTAAAGCACTTATCAACAGCTTTCATTTGATACCCATATTGTACATACACAACCAAAGGTTACCCGGGTCCAGGTTTTGACCTATATCTCGAGACCCCAGTCACGGAGCGGCATGAAAAATACTCTGGACTAAAGCATTCACCAACAGCTTCCATTTGATACCCATATTGTACATACACATCCGAAGGTTACCCGGGTCCACGTTTTGACCTATATCTCGAGCCCTATTTCCAAAATAAAATATAATCCATGTTACTCGTGGATGATGTAGCTTTCGAATGGTGAAAGAATTTTTAAAATCGGTCCAGGAGTTTTTGAGCCTATTCATTACAAACAAACAAAGTTTTCCTCTTTATAATATTAGTATAGATTAACCTTAAAATATGTCCACTTAGCCTATAAGAATCTATTACATTCATTGGCTTAATACATAAATAAATAAATTTTCTCTTAAGCCGCATCAGGCATATTCATCGTTTAACATCACTTCTGGATGACTTGGGTAATTTTACAAAGTTAATCTCAGAAATGTTTACTCGTACTTTACAGAAATATTGTAGTCTGGAGCTCACATTTGCGCCTTTATATATTCTTGTATTCACAACAATGCTGCCAGGATGAAAAATATTATTAATCTCAGTCGCATGTTTGATAACATTTCAAAAATAAAATTCAAATAAAATACTACATACCAAGTAGAGAACCATACCTACATATTTATCAGCCATCTGAGACTAATTGAATTTTGGTTTTTTGCTTTGTGATGTTAACTTAAGAATTGTAAATTTCCCAAAGGTTTCAGATCTTATCGAAGATTATCATCATCATCATAGCGTCACAGTTCTGGGTGAATAATTGCTTCCGTTACAATTCGCCTCCGCGTCACTCGGTGATCAACGTTTCGTTTGATACCAGATATGCCCATAGCTCCAATGTCGCCTTCAAAGTCATCTCTCCCTCGTTTTTTCGACTCTTCTGTCGCCTTGTACATTTGTTTTGAAGATTTGCGATGTTTATGTTTGATGTCAAATTGAGATCTATAAATTTCGCCAAGGAACTTTGTCCAAAGCATTGTTGAGCAACATTAACACGGTTTTTCTGCTGTGTGCTCCACTGTTGCTTATTTGGCATCTTTCTCGGAATCCTGTATATCTGATTTTAAATTTGGTAATCTTATAGTTACCATACAAATAAAAAGGGTCTTTCAAAAGTTATGCCTAGATGTGAGTAGTGAATAATATCTAGACGGACGGTACCTGTTTTTTATGACATCTTTGACATTTCTCAAGTAGAGATATGCACAGTTTTATACGATAGAACAAGGGCTTGAAATTATTGAAACTTTTTATGAAGATAGCCGATCTTTAAGCTCAAAATATCGTCCCCATGAGTCGACAATTCAAAGGTTGATGAAAATGCTAAGAAACTTGTTGTGCCGAGTATAGAAAAAGGACTGCCTGACCTGACCAGTCTGTTGAGAATATTGCAGCTGTAGCGCAAAGTGCTGCTAAACAACCTGCAATATCGATATCTCGACGTTCTCAACAATCAGACACTCCTTGACGTTTTGGTGGATTTTAACTTTAGACGTCATGGTGGACATTTAAATGCTGTCTGTTTTCACATTTAATTAACTGTTACGAGTCTAAGAACACTAAGAGCCTACTCAAATTAAGTGGGAAGGATCTAAAAATCGTAGTGGGTGTCCTATCTGGGCATTGTCTAATAGGAAAACATGGCAGCAGATTAGTTGCACTATCAAATGATTATTGGAGAAGCTGTCAGGATATTGAAGAGGAAGAGACAGTCGAACACCTTCTATGCAGGTGCATGGCACTGTGTTGAAGACGGTTTAGATTGCTCGCTTTTCTGGACAATATTGCACATGTTGCGGACCTCAAACTAGCTAATATAGCCAGCTTACTAACGGCCACTCAATGGTTTAGAGAGGGCCAAGTAGAGTAAGGACAGGAAGATAGTTCCGCAGGTATCTCAAGAAGTCTCTAACTGGCTTAGGTGTGTCGAGGGACAGCCACTTCTCCTAATCTAAACTAACTGTTCAGATCCGAATTTTGAATAAAAATAGTTGAACCTGAAAGAATCATAATATTTATTTGTCTTATTTTAAAGCAACATATAGGCTCATCTTTTACAAAAAACCCTTTATATACCGATATCTGAAAGGCATTTGACAAGATCTCTCTTTTAATCTTATTAAATAAATTTGAGTAATTGAGCTCGCATTCGGCTTTTTAGTCTGGCCAAACACATTTCATTCTAATAGAACTTTGCTTATTTAAATAGAAAATTGTAAATCCTGCGCCTTCATGGCAACGCCAGATGTACCACCTCGAGGTTGCATCCTTAGCCCACTTTTGTTTGCTCCTCTTTTTATGACGCTTGACATCTGTTAACAAATTTGTTGATTTAGGTGTTGTTTTTGGGTTGAATTTTTCACTGGTTGATTACATCTGTTATGTGCTTCCAAAATCCTCCTACACCATTAATCCATTATATATCGCTTTGAGTTGCTCACAACTTGAGTATACTTCTTTCACATGGAACCCCATTTACAGCTATCGTAAAACTGCAAAAAAAAAATTCATTCGTTTTGGTTTAAGTTTCCTTAATTTAGCTCATCCTTGCCATCTTACTATCTTTTCTCTCCCATGCCACCTTACTAAGCTTATCAACTCACGAACTCTTGAAACCAGAGAAGTCTATAGAAGACCTCTTCGGTTGTTTACGTTTGCCGTTGATCTCATAGTTGGTTTTTGGATAATTCGGATCTTTTTGAATTTTTAAGAACTTGAGAACTTAAAATGACAATACAAAACAGAAATATTCTTGGAATAATTTTTTTATTATGGTCTTGTAGATAATTTCATGGCATTTCGATTTTCAATATGATAGCCGGCATATGTCCATCGCGGCTACGAGTTACATGGTCCATTCGAGCAGTCCAATTTTTTACCACTTTTTCCAATAAATATGAGTAATATCTGAATAATAAATCTAAATGAGCCGAATAAGCAGAAATGCGACGCAAACGATGGTCATTTGGCTTGAATTCTTGCATGAGCTGTATATTTTAGGCAAGTAAGCAAAGATCCTGACGTAAAATGTTCTACGTAGTAGAAGAACAAAGGCCAACAAGTTGAGAACGCCGAAGAATCAATATTCCGCCATCTTCTTCAACTCCTACTCTATGAACTGCGCGAACAGATTTGTTTTTTTTTTTTTGTCAAAGTAAATTTCCACAATTTGGACGCGTTGTTATTGCGTTAAACGATTAATGATGACTTGCTAAACCTTCCTGAACAGAGATGTTAGCACAGTTTGCCATTCTCAGCTGTTAAATAATAGTTTTCATGCAGCTAAGAAAACACTCGAGATAACCATTGTGCTCACAAAACCCTTATAGTTACACCGATTAGATCAATACTCGTATGAAGGAAATAAAATCGAAATCGAATATGTGTTTGCTTCTTCTTCAGCCCGCCTTAGATCTTGCCGAATCACTCCAGCTATTTTAAAACCTCATAAATTTTGTGTACCTGTGCAGTATAATTTATTTGTTGACAGTGCCGTTTCTCTATGAGGTTTCGTTAAGAGCTAACATCATCGTCTGACGAGTTCGGCGCCTGAGAATAGGGCGGCATATAATAACAAATTTTAAATAAGGACTCTTTCACTGCTCATTTAAAATTATACCTCGCTAATACCTCGCTCAAAATTCCACTGCAATTTGCATAAATTTGTCTTATTTATCATATTTGGCTTTTTTTTCTGAATTTAGTAATCTTCACTCACCTGGAGCCTTCTTAGCTTTTTGCCCATTGTAGAGGCTCGAACAAATCAAACAGCTTTTGTTGCAGTTCTGCGCTAACGTGCAATCATACAGGTCTATCTGTTAACAGCGCGCTGTTAATGGCTGCAGCTGCTACTGCTACTGTTGGCAACAGCAGGAATGTCTGATTTATATTATCGTTGATCGAGGACTTGAACATTTTTTCACAGAGAAGGTTAATGCAACAGCATCGCCAAAGCCGTGCGAATCCAGTTCGAAGGTTAGCAGTGAAATATGTATGTGTGTGCATACATATTTCTGTCTGCAAGGATTGTGTAGCAGTAAAAATTAATCGCGAAAAGTTGGGACGGGGAAGCTAAGTGCCAGGAAGTGTGAAAAATTTACAAAATCAATAATCAAATGAACAGGTTTTAAATGGAATAGAAGTAAATAAATATAATTGGTGCGAAAAAGTATTGAAAATTTTTCAGCAAATTGCTGACAGTGAAAATGAAAACAAGTTTCGGTCGTTTCTTTCCTTCTTGCCACGCTGCTATTGTATTACTGCATCCTTGCAAGTACTTTGTGTTAATTTTTCGTTTATTTTTTTATTTTATTTGCAGCTCAAATTGGAAAACTTGCATTCTTTGTTCAATTGGCGCATACCTTTATGTTTTTAAGGGAAAAAGTCAAAACGATTTGCCAAAAAAAGATAAAAATTTACGCAAGCAGAGTGTAAGTGATGACGGAAAAATTTTTTTAAAATAAAACGAGTGATGAAACGAAATGCCAAAACAAGTTGAGAAAATTGAAGAATTTCAGTGCGGCTGCGCGACGACGAAAACGAAGCGTGCGCGTAACAGAGACGAAACGAGTATGAAGGCGAAGTGAACGGCGCGAGAGTACGAGTGATCGAGCGCGAACGAGCAACAGCGAGATTGAAGAAGAAGCATAATTGCACTTGGTTCAGCAGCGAGAGCAGCAACGCGGCAAAGTTTTGTCTGCGTATGTGTTTGCGTGTGTATGTGTGTGTATGTTGAGAAGAAGGTGCAGCGACAGTTGCCCCAACAGCAGCAATAGCGCCAACAACAAATGCACAATAAGTAAGCAGAGCAAACAATAACAATTGGCGAGTTCGATGCAAAGGAATTTAAACGAAAAGCAAAAACCAAAAAAAAAAAATAAGAAAATACAAAATTCAAATAAAAAAGTGAGAGGTAACGAAGAAACACTAATAAAGACAGGAATTTTTGTGCGTGAAAAGCGAAAAAGTGTACGAAAGCAGGCGTATAATGTAGCGAAAAAGTGCGTTTGTGATTTTATGGAACAACGATAAGTTTCGTCACTCAAGTGTCAAAAGCAGAAAAGTAAGCGAAAATATACATAAATGTTTGCGGAGAAAATAAATTTCTCATTAATTTGTTGTATTGTTTTTTTTTTTGAAAATTATTTTTAATTGCTTATGTGCGCTAACTTTTTTTAATTTTCGCATTATTATTATAATTTTTGTTGCTCAATGAATTTTCGCTACACAAAGTGTAATTAAGCTACATTTTTTTTTGATTTGTTGCCAAACAAGCAGAGAAAAAAATGAAATAATTAACAGTTTTTGTTTTTATTTACAAATTAAATCACATCAATTTCAATCAAATAAATCACATTCTTTCAATTTCAATCCCTTTTGGAAATTATGAAGAATAATCAAACGAAAACCTCAAACAACAATAACACCAATAACACTAATAACAACAACAACAACAGCAACAGTAAAAATTTAAATTACCTAAATAACATCAATAAAAAATTCAATAACACCAACAAAGTGAACAAAGCCACTCAATCGACCACAAGCAACAATACTAACAACAATAAGAACACTTATCATATAAATAATAAGAACAAAAAAAATAACAATAAGCGCACACTACGATTGGGTCGCAATAAAATGGGCGGCCGCAAGGATGTGCGTCGCGGCCTCGAGCCACTGGAATTCGAGGAATGCATTGTCGATAGTCCAGAATTTCGTGATAATTTGAATCGGCACGAAAAGGAACTGGATCACACTAGTCATCAAATCAAGCGTATCATCAAGGAGGTGAAAGATTTGATGAGCGCCGCTAAAGGTGAGTCGAGAAAGAAAGAAAAATAAAAAAGAAAAAAAGAATGCAAATGCACTTAGACAGTTGAAAATATAAACTGTACATTATGGTAATGAATATTAATTGTATGTTTGTTTAAAGAGCTCAAGATAGCAAAGGAGGAAAAGTTTGGGACAAAGTGATCGCTGTGTAGTGGGGGAAAAATTACGCAGCAAATTTCAAAAATTACACTCAAACCTTAGAACTCCTCATTTTTCATAAAAAGTAAGAGACAAAATGCGTAAATTTCAGCCTCGCGAAAAGAATTTTTGCCTCAGCTTAAATGAATTGGGTTACTTGTAGTTGAAATCAAACTTTTAGGTTGCAGCTCTTAAACTAAATTTACAAATTTTAAAATATATACATATGTATATATAATAAATATAATATTATATGAATCAAGAAATGCATAATTTTTAGTGTTAGGGTTAAAGTAACATATATAGCTAGTGCATTAAACTGGATCTAGAAATTCATAATTAAAAAAATATATATACATATACATATATGTGTATGATATATAAAAATTTCCAAATTATTTTGAGGCTTTGAGTTGGTAGCCTCAGGGTTAAAGTATCAAAATAACTGGTATGCTACTTAATTTGGAAATGCATGGTTTAAAAAAAATTACATGGATCTATGAGCTCGTAGTTTTAAAGTTAAATTGAAAAAAAGCTTGTTTACTAGACTAAAACTGGAAATTCATAATTTTAGAAAAAAAATTTTTAAATTATGTTAAAGCTATCCGTTAGTAGTCTTATGGTTGCAATAAAAAAATTAACTAGTTTACTAAACTGATTCTGGCAATTCATAATTTTGGAAAAAAATTTTTTTTTAAATTATGTTAAAGCCATCCGTTAGTAGTCCAATGGTTGAAATAAAAAAATTAACTAGTTTACTAAACTAATTCTGGCAATGCATAATTTTGAATGGAAAATATTAATAAAGAATTTTAAAATTTATCTTGAGCTCATAGTTAATATAGTAATGCCAGGGTTAAAGTATACAAACTAGCTAGGTTACTAACCGTAATTTGGCAGTTCATAAATATAATTTTTTTTTAATTTCCAAAATTAAAATATAAAAATTAGCTAGTTTACTAAACTAAATTTGGCAATGCAAAATTTTTAAAACAAAATATTAAAAAAAATTTCCAAAACTACTTTGAGGCTAGGGATAGCAGTCTTAGGGTCAAAGCATAAAAATTAGCTAGTTTACTAAACTAAATCTGGGAAGGCATAATTTAAAATACAATTTTTTTTTAAATTTCCAAAACTACTTTTGGGATATGAGTTAATAGCCTTTGGGTTAAAATATAAAAATTAGCTATATTAGTTTACTTAACTAAATCTGGAAAATATTAATAAACAATTTCCAAAATTAAATAGTTTGAGGCTAGTTGAGTTAGTTGACCAAAATTAATTTGGAAATGCGTAATTAAAAAAAAAAATTAAATTAAATAAAAAATACATTGTTAAGAATTTTCTGCAAAAATCTTGTCCTACACACTAAGATAATCAAACTAACTCAAGAAGGAAAGCCTCCTGATGATTTAAAGAGCCTATAGTTTCTCTCATTTCGTTCTATAAAAAAACTATGTTTGTCCGCATTGAAAAGCCCTTTATGTCAGTATATGAGATAAAGTGATTTGTGTAAATGTGGAATAGTACAGTGGCAGAATTCCTTATGAAGCTGCGAACATATGAGCTATTCATATACATAAGATGTGGGCATGGTTGTTGTCTGAATTCATCATTATAATTGGATATGGAATGTCAGTCTAAATGGGAGTGTGACCGCCATAACTTGCAAACTATTTGACGAATCGATTCTAACAAACTGCATTGTATGGGCCTCTAATATTCATAATACGCAATGTATGCAATAAAATGTATAGTCACCACTATTAGCTATAATGGTTGCAATCTTTGAACCATACTTTATGTTCATTTCTGCACGCGTGTGGAAGTATCGGCCCTAAATTCGCACAATTTGCATTGATAACTGTTTGAGCGTCCATATTTGTTTTCCTTTGAGTTTTTGCCCAACTATTGCCCAAACATTTTCACTCGAGTTGGCTTTAGGCGACTGTGAAGTCTAATCCAACATATCAATACCATTTTGGTGCTTGCACTCTATACACCTGCGGCTTCGATACTGGGTAGTTCTTCCAAATATCTTCAAAGCTAATGGCAATGAGACTTTTTGGTACATTTTATTTATCAAAACTGCATTCGAATTTGCTGCAAACGCAAATAAACGGTCAAATCATTTTTCGCAGAAGCAGCCTAAAGCGAAAAGATCCTAGCAATCCAAAATAAGCAGAACACCAATATGGTTACAATGGATGGGTCCAGATAAAACGACCATTTTTGGGTAATACAATTTTTTTTTCAGAAAGAAAAAATAAAAATCGATCGATCAAAGCCTGGGCTTTTATGTATTGAAACAGGAACCAAAATTTTCAAGAATATTCCTTTACTATTATAGTTATTCAGCAATCTTGGTTACGTATTCAAAAAGTGTCTTTTTTAGAAATATACAAATATTTACGTTCTTGTTCCCTGTTATATCGTTATGCTCCTTTCTTTGAGGGTGTATTTCTCAATTCATTTTGAGCGGAAGAACTTAACGACAGATTGGATGTACGTTCAGAAGTTTATACGAGGGGTGCGTTTTATATGTCGGGATTAGAAAACAAAAACAAATTTTAATCCTCGAAAATCACTTTATTGTTTTTTTACTTTTGCATGCGTTTGAACCAATTGTCGAAGCATTTTTGCCACTCTGAATGAGGTACCTCCAAAACATGCATTCTGAATGCCGCAACCGCTTCTTCAGGTGTCGAAAAACGTTGACCTCTCAGTTTGTTTTTTACGTACGGGAATAAAAAGAAGTCATTCGGTGCCAAGTCAGGACTATACGGCGGATGACCAATTCGATGTTTTGGGTGCTCAAAAATGCAGTTGTTTGAGCCGATGTGTGAGAGCTCGCACACAACAACAACAACAGCTCGCATTGTCCTGGTGAAGAGTGATCCGTCTTTGGCGATTGGTTTTCCTAATTTCTTGGAAGACAACTGGCAAACAAATGGTTGTGTACCACTCAGAATTTACTGTTCTGCGTTGTTCTAGTGGTACGGTTGCGTTCCAGTTTTTCCGAAAAAACAGGCGACCATTTGCTTGGAAGTGCTGCGTGCGCGAACAACTTTTGTTGGATTTGGCTCATCTTGAAACACCCATACAGTCGACTGCTGTTTACTTTCGGGCTCATACGCGTAAATCCATGATTCATCACCTGTCACGATGTCATAGACGTGTTTCGAAGCCCCGCGATCGTATTTTTTGAGCATTTCCTTCGACCAATCGACACGAGCCTTTTTTTGAGCTATTGACAAATTGTGTGGGATCCAACGCGAACAAATTTTTTTGACAGTCAAATGTTTATGCAATATTGAATGTATGCTGGTCCCACTAATGCCTAAGATTGTCTCAATCTCACGATAGGTCACATGACGATCTTGCAATATCAGTTCGCGCACAGCATCAATGGTTTTCGGAACAACAACAGATTTTGGACGACCTTCGCGAAATTCGCCTTGGAGTGAACTACGACCACGATTGAATTCACCATACCATCGATAAATACTGGTCCTTGATGGAGCTTCATCGCCAAAAAATGAATTAAGTTCATCCATGCAATGTTGCTGAGTTAATCCACGTCGAAAGTTGTAAAAAATAATCGCACAAAAATGTTCAGGATTTAATTACATTTTTGGACCGAAATGAATCTTTTAAGTTACTGTAAACAACACAAATTGCGCTGGTATTTCAAAACGTTCTGAGTACGTAAAAGCCAAAAAATGTCAAACTTTGCGATACAGCTGTCAGTTACCAGATTGCAACACCAGGGTTGTCAAATCGCGACATATAAAAGGCACCCCTCGTACTTTAAGAAAATGTAAAAAAGTAAATATTGTGCCAGTTACAACTAGACATAACCTCTTAAGATGTTGTTGTAACAGCACACATATTCTCCATAATTGTTTTGGGGAATACAGCTGGAGTGACAGTCTATGGCCAGACCGGATATAAATTCGGGTCGTTTCTGTCACGTGAAATCGATTGTCGCGGAAAACACTTTTTAAGATCGTATCTTACGAGGGGTTCAGTAGATTTTCTCTTTTAGTTATTGAATTAAAATTTTTTGTAGGTTTCTGAAAATTACCGTTAGTTTATTGCCGATTTTGTGCCTTTTAAATTACCTTTACTATAGAGCACGAGTGTGATGAGCAACAACTTTTATTTAAGAAACTTCGCAGCAATTGAACCTTATTAAAATAAGATGCTGGGTCAGCTGCACGGACGGACATAAACACCACGATTCGTCTCACTATTTTCAATTCATTCTGATGATGTAAACAAAACATAATGTAGCGCGTGTCAAAAGAGATGCACATGAAAATTAAAAATTTCCCACATGTTATAAAGAAAACAGAATTACTTGAAGATCGTGCAATTCTGGAAAATCATTAAGTTCAATTTAATCACTACCCTACGTAGTTTCAAAGCTATTGCGCTTTCGCCTTAAGTTATTGTATATTAAAATACCTCACACTTTGGTTGGCTGCAATTTGAATTGTATGGCAATTTTTTTTTCAATTTTTCCTCCTTTAATTTTCTCTTTTATGCGCCTTAATGAAATGTAAAATAACTTTATTTGCCTTAACCACAAAAACTATAGTAACAACAACAGTAAGAAAATAAATAAATAATAATAAAAGGCGAGTAGAAAAATAGCACTTTTGCTTTAGTCACAAGCCGACAAATATGCATCTAAAGAAATTTGCGAAATATTGAATTACAAAATCTTGCATAGCAATGCAATTGCAACAACAATACCAGCAGCAGCAGTAGCACAGCATACATGCATAACAATAATTATCATAACAGCAACTGCAACATGCAAGCGGAGAGTGAAAAATAGTAGCAGGAGCAGCAGTACTACGAGTATCACAGCAACAAATAGCAGTCGACGTCATTCAAATGCCACGCTGTTTTTGCAGTGTACAGTGCAGTGGCGGCAAATTATGAATAGTAAGAAAAATATTGTATGTTCTTGAAAACAAAGTTTACAAAAAAAAAAAATAATGAAGCAATAAAAATATTATCCGCACTTTTTGGACAGTGAATGTCACAAAAAATCGTACAGAATTTTTTTTTTTAATTTCAAAAAGTTGAAAAATTTAATTTAAAAAACAGTTGAAAAGAATAATATGCAACAAATTTACTCAAATAATTAAATGAAATAATTTTTTCACAGTGACTGTAATTATAAATCATACAAAGGATTTTGCAAAATTTGCTATGTCTACTTTTTTTTGTTAATTTACTATTAAAATGCAATAAATTATGAGTAGTGAGAAAAAATATAAATATTTAAAAAAACAAAATTACAAAAAATATTTATTATAATAATTTTTTCACGGTGCCTGTCATTAAAAATCGTACGTTTTTTGAAAAATTTGCTATGCCTACTTTTTTTGTTAATTTACTCTTAAAATGCAATGAATTATGAACAATGAGAAAAAATACAATATTTAAAAAAGGTAAAAATATCAATGGGTAAAAAATTTAATAATAATAATAAATTAAATATATTAATAATTTTTTCACAGCGACTGTCATTAACACGTTGGCTGCCAAACATCATTTAACAATTTTGGTCACCTGAGGCCAACAACTTATTTATGTTCTTTTTTGTTTCTTAGTGCCTAAAAATAAGTTTTGACTACTCGCGACTTTATTTTGGTCGCTAATTTTGCAGTTATAATGGTTTTTTTGTGTCGCACATTTTCGTGCAACATGGCCTGGGAGATCATAAAACATGTTGTGGGGCCACGTCGCACGAAAATGTGCGACAGTAATTTTTTGTAGTTTTTGAGTTGTATTTGATATTTTTGGTTTGTTTTACTTACTTTTCCACCAGGAAGCGAAAGCAACGAGCTTTTGAAAAACCTCTTGCTGTTATTGATTACAACAAAGCCAAATTAGGTGTTGATATATCCGATCAAATGACCGCCTACGCCACCACTCTCAGAAGAGGCGTTAAGTGGTACCGCAAAGTGGCTTTTGAACTGTTACTAGGAATGTCTGTCATAAATGCCTTTATAATATATAAAAAGACTACAAACAAACAAAATTCAATAACCAAGTTCCGGCAGGAGACTTCAAATGCTTTGTTGGATTTCATGTCTCCAGAACCCATAACAAAAGGAAAACATTTTATAGAAAAAAGAAAGGACGACAACGGAAAAACAATGTGCGTGCTTGTGTATTGTGTAATGCCATGTCAAAAAAATCTGCTTGTAGAGTAACAGCCAGAAAGAGCTTGAAAAGGACCACCACCTACTGCCCAATAAACCGCAACTATGTGTAGAATGTTTTCCTAAATATTGTTTTTCCTAATTATTGTTTTTCCTAATTATTGTTTTTCTACTGATTTCCATTTGAATTTACATACATATATATTTTTATATTTGTTTTGTTCATAAATGAATTCATTTTTAAAAGAATTTATAAAAAACACATTTTAATTTACAACTTTTTTATTATCCAAAAAAATACCATTCAAAATACACAACGGCCATGGGAAATACACCAAAATGTTCACCACAGGCCAGAGAATCCAAATTCTATGTAAAATTCCATATTAAAATGTACAAAAATGTGCGACGTGGCGTCAGGGTAACATTTAGGTGTCGCATGAAAACGTGCGACGTGGCAGCCAATGTGTTAAAAATCGTACAACGATTTTTGCAAAATTTGCTATGTTTACGTGTTTTTTTTTATTTGTTTTTAAAATGCAGCTTTGTTTTTACAATGTACAGTGTAGTTTCGTTGAATTATGAACACCAACTGAGTTGAAACAAAAAACAAATGGACAAAAATTTATTATAATATTTTTTTTACAGTGAGTGTCATTAAAAATCACACAACAATGATTGCAACATTTGCCTGTTTTTGTTAATTTGCTATTCAAATGCAACTCTGTTTTTAGAATATACAGTGCAGTTGCATTTAAATATGAATGCTATGGAAAATAAAATGTGTCATTAAAAACTAAGTCAAAAACATATAATGCACTAAAAATGTATTAATTTTTTTACAGTGAGTGTCATTAAATATCGTACAATGAATTTTGCAAAATTGGCTGTGGTTACTTTTTTTGTTAATTTGTTATTAAAATGCAACCCTGTTTTTACAATTACACTTCAGTGTCATTAAATTATAAACACTAAGAAAAATATTGAATGTTCTTAAAAACAAAGTTTTAAGAAAGATAATGAACAAAAAATGTATATTGAAACTGTGTTTTTGTTGTTGTAATATAGAGCCCGCACTTTTGTTCTCCTGATTTTTTTTTGCAGTGAGTGTCATTAAAAATCGCACTATACGTTTTTGTAAACTTTTCCTCTTTTCTTTGTTAATATTACTCAAATAAAATGCGTTTTTCCAATGTACAGTGTATTCTCGTGAGGTCATGAACAAGAAAAATATTATATGCACTTAAAAAAAATTTAAAAAATTAATGGGCAAAAACTGTATTATAAACATTTTTTTCACAGTGGGTGCCAAAAAATTGTGTTGCACTTTTTTGTGCGAAATTTTTTGTGATCATTAAAATAGGTACGAAAAGGAAATAGATACGATACAAAAAGAAATTAGTGATTTTAAACAACATTTTTTAAAAATGCTGTTAAAATTATCAAAGTTTAATCAGTAACCACTGTGTCCACCATTACGGTCAATGACTTTTTGTATTCGACTTGGTCTAGAATTGATAATTCTACGGCAGGTTTCTGTGGGAGTGGAATACCATAGTTCTTTGATTTATTGCCATAAATCCTTCTTATATTTGAATGGTGCCTTCCCGTTTCGCTTTAAATCACCCGAAAGGTTTTCAAAGTCACTTAGGGCGGATGACTGGCTTGAACTATCCATCACTTTAATGTTATTTTGCAAAAAACATTCAGGTACTAATATTGATATGTATTCTGTGTCATTATCTTGCATAGAAAGCCACCGAAGTGACATATTCTAGCTTCACTTCTTGAAGTATGTCCTTGTAAATGAATTAGTCCATTTTATTGGTTATGAGGCGATTAAGTGCTACTCCATACAAAGAGAAGCATCCCCAAGTCATTATATTGCCAACACTGTGCTTTAGCTTTTTTATTTTTTTGGATTTTTTTGTAAACCGTGGTGAGAACTCTGGTCCTTTAGGACGTTTGAATGAATGACAAATGAATTTTTATTCCATCGCTCCAAAGTATGTTACATAATTTTTTCATACTTGTGCTCTTGAGGAAAATTTTCCCCTTCCTTCCTTAAATTTGCTTGTTTCAACAGAGGAATTTTTCGTGCTATTCTGCCTGGTAGTTCCATGTTGTACAATCGACAGCATACATTTCACGCTGGTACTACGTTCTTGATTTCAGCTGCAACAACTGAATTATGTATCAGCAGAGCAACTCATTTTCTTTTTGCCATCTCATCGTTCTGTGGATTTTTTGGGCTTAAGGGCATTTAAACCAGATTTTTCAACCGTGCAAGTAACACAGCGGTCAATTTATACCACTCTTTTTGTTTTCGAAGATTGACAACAAGCCTCCGCTCCTCAACTGTGCAATCCTGGTCACGACCCAATGATAATTAAAGACAGCGTACCTATTTTATTGACAATATGTGTTTATGGCTTTTCCGTATAAAAAATAGGCAAATTTGTTATGAGTGGAAATTGCTCAAGATAAGCAGAGAAAAGCCATCTAAACTGTTAACGGCAGCTGCTGCAAAACTTGTACTCTGCATGCTCTAGTCCAAAAAACAACAAACTTTTTACAACCACTGTATATTTGAACTCAAAAATATCCATCAATATTTGTGGAGGATTTTAAAATGACAAAAATTCTTAGAAAAGTATTCAAACGTTCACTGAAAAACAAAAACTTAAAATTGACCTGAGAAAATCCTTTGCTGTTTCGTTTTCGTTGTATTACTTCAAAAGTTCAAAGAAAGTTTTCTCAGACACCTTTTTTTAAATTGTTCAATAGATGCAATTTATGTTGAAGAATAAAATTTTATATAAAGAAAAAAATGATGTTGTTGTAGCAGCATTAACACTCCCCATTCATGAACAGGGAATGCTGCTGAAGTGCCAGTCCTTGGGCGGATATAAATCGGGGTCGTTTCGGCAACGTAGAGATGACTGTCGTGGAAACGAAAAAAAAATTGTTATTGTTGTTGTTGTAGCAGCGTAAACATTCCCCATATTTACATATGGGGAATGCTGCTGGAGTGCCAGTCCTTGGCCGGTTATATAAATCCGGGTCGTTTCGGTAACGTAGAACCGACTGTCGTGGAAACGAAAAAAAAAATTTGTTCGAAGAGTTTGGTTCAGACAATTATTTTTATTCGATTTTTTTATCTAATTCTGTGAAAAACCGGATTATATTATTGATTGACAACTACAGTAGAGCGTCGATTATCCGAAAGCCGGTCATCCGAAACGTCGGTTAACCGAAAGGAAACATAACGCTTTTTTCGGATATAAAGAATAAAAAAAGTATGAAAAAATGAAATAGAAACGTTTAATAGAAATTACTCAGAGAGCGACGCAGGGGAACGTCATGATTTTGGCATTTTCCGTGTCTTCATCGATATCATGTTATATTTAGAAGATGATTCATAGGTATTGACTTGTACATAGGTATTGACGTGCATATGTACATACTTGCTTTCTGTCACGCGCTTTATGAATTTAAGTTAGTATCGCAGTTCCTAAATATTACAGCGTCGGTGGTGTTATCGTGCCGCGAAACGAACGCGCATTCGACGCCGACAGTTTTGTTTGGGCAATCTCTCATTAATTTCAGGATGGACACTCAAGTATTTATCGAGTGGTATGACGCTGTATTCATTCCAGAGGTTAAAAAACATCGGATAGAAACTGGAGACACTGGAAATGTTTTATTAGTGATTGATAATTTTCCAAGTCATCCCTCAAACCTTTCACTTGAGAGAAAAGATGGAAAATTTAAGGTGATTTTTTTGCCACCCAATGTTACCTCAGTCGTTCAACCTATGGACCAGGGGGTGATCGAAGCCTTCCAACGTTACAACAGAAAAGCGTTGCTTGGTAGTGTACTAATCGGCCAAGAGGAAGATAAAACAATTCTTGAAATCTACAAAGGTATTAACTTGAAGGATGCTGTTAACATGGCAGCAGAAGCGTGGGCTTATGTCAAAGCTTTTACTCTAAAGAAATCCTGGAATAAGCTTTGCCCAGCAGTTGAATCCGGAGCTAGTCTTACATCTGAAGAACCAACAAATGAAAACTTTGTTTCAGAAATGGTTGAGTTGATGAGAGAGGTTTCATGATTTGAAGAATGTGACCAAGAAAAGTGCATGAATGCCTAGAATTTGACGAGGATGATCCTGGCTACAAGTTGTTGATAGAGGACGATGTAATAGCGATGATATAACGGCGATGAAGACGAAACTAGTGATGACATCGTCTCAGCTGAAAAATGTCCGTCCAATGAAGAAGGCTTTAAATGATTTGAGACTGCTATTAAATGGTTGGGACACCAAGGCGAATGCGATTCTGTGCAGTCTTTAAAACGCCTAAGAGATTTGGCGGCAAAAAAACGAGTCTAAAAACTTAAGCAAACAAATATGTTCGACTTTTTTTTAGATTAGTTTTGTACTGTTAAAAAATGTTTGGACATGTATTTATGTACCGTGTGTGCAATTCCTACTTAAATGTGACTATTCATGATATGTACTGTACTCTAGTGTATCATTAAAAAGCATCACAAACATAATATGTATTCCTAATCCAATGACATGTTTTATTACCCTACCCTCAACAAAGAACTGGAATTTCGCAAATGTTCGTTTATCCGAAAAATCGATTATCCGAACACCCTCTGCACCAAATGTTTCGGATAATCGGCGCTCTACTGTATTTTGAATCTTTGGTGTATCAAATATTTTGGTTTAAATTCTGTTCCGATCTACAAAAATCGTAAACTTTTTCTGTTTTTATTGTAAAAAAAAAACAGTGTTCATAATTCAATGGCACTCTACTGTAGCAGCTGTTGCTGCCACTCTTGTTGTTGCTCTTATTCCATATTTACCATTGTAGTTGCAATGGCCAGCGATTTTTCTTTTTCCTTCGCTTTGCTGATTTTCTTTTAATTTCCTATTTTTTAAACAAAATTGTGCTTGTCTTGTCGCTAGCGAAGCTCAGACTGTTTGAATTTGCGTGTCAAGCGCTTGCAGAAACAGCAGTAGCTACAACAACAACAAAAACTGCATCAGCTCCAACAGCGCTGTTTGCACCAGGTAGGCAAAGAGGGCCTGTGGCAAAGCATACGAATTGCAAGCAACAACATTGCCGCACAATGGAAAACAACAACTATAATTACACAGAACACCAGCAACACATGGCGTTTGTATGTCATTGTATTCATAGTTGTATGCTTTTCTGTGTTTGTTTGTTTGCCTTACAAAGGTAACAACGCGCTGCCCGTACCGGCCTGTCTCTGTGTGTCTGTCTGCCTGACTGCAACAAGTGGTTGGCATTGACGGTACATCGTCATCGCTGCTGCTGCAGTTTTTTTATCAAGTAAAGTAATAAGCAGCAGTGACAACAAGAACAACAAGCACAGCTGCAGCAGTATTTCCTCACACGAGCGCCGTGTGTCGCCTTGGTGTTGTGACTCTGCGCGCGACTAGTGCAAATCAGCGTGGCACTGTCGTTGGTCACACCCGTGCCAAACTACTCGAGTCCGCGGACTCCGCACAGCCTCCTATCCTTAGTGCTATTTTATACAGACCGCGCATGCGTGCCAGCCTAGTAGGGGGTTTTCTTTGAACTTACAGAATTTGTTG
This sequence comes from Anastrepha ludens, assembly GCF_028408465.1. Lineage (NCBI taxonomy): Eukaryota > Metazoa > Arthropoda > Insecta > Diptera > Tephritidae > Anastrepha > Anastrepha ludens. The sequence goes on from NC_071499.1 coordinate 108,241,498, forward strand.
GCTGAATATGGTCATCATCAATAAAGAGCTCGCCTCGAGTATCTGTATTTATAGTATTCTGATCTCTCAGTGCTGTCGGAGCGCATTATTTGGTGAAAAAATAAAAGCGGGCTGTTGTTGTAGCAGCTCATCCGCCCCAGCCGATACGGTGTAATCACCGTTCGTCATTGTTTAACTCATCCGATGTCAGACCCAGGCAACATGCAGTTTCGACGAGTTGAGTCCAGAGGATGACGGGTGTTAGGTGAGTGGGTTCAAGAGGGCATAGGAATAGGTGGTTAGTGTCATGCGAGGTACCTTCACATGCCGGACATTATGGAGTATGTCGGGGTCGATTTTGGATAAGTAGATACCCAATATCCAGCTCGTAATTCAGCCAATATTACGCGGGTCTTACGAGACAGCTAAAGCTGTTCTTCTGCAATGGATGATGGTTGGACTGCGAAGACGGCATTCGGGGGTCGGGAGCTTAGGAAGGTGGTAAGAGACTCGCGAAGAACGTCGCTTAATGTCTGTGCACTGAATCTCTATAGACGAAGAGATGTATAGGGGACTCGTCTGGGAGGTGGTTCTAGCTGGTTCCTGCAGGGGAGAATCCTGCGGTAATAACCCAACAGGGTTAAGGGGGTTCAGGGTGAATCAGCACTTTTTCAGTTTGAGCATGTCTCTACCGAGTGTAATGGACCGCTGCAATCGAATGCTCATCTTCGGCAAGAGGTATTCCCAGTAAAAATAGTTCCGGGGTTCGACGACTCAATTCGATTCTGCAGTGATAGATCTGTACTAGAGACCTGAGTTGGTGTGAAGCATAATGAGCGTATTTTAGGGCGAACTAGCAATACAAGAAGCTGTTCACAGTTTCAGCATATGACTAATTTTTGTCAAAACAACTAAGATTTACTTTAAGACTTTAACAACCAAGCTGCCCTTGAATCCGCGATAAAGTCGACAACAGTAGTGAATTAACGCTGATCCGAATATCCGAACACTTATGGGGAATGTTTATTCTATTACAGCAACAATAGCACAGCATTTTTCTTCAAACACATTCTCCTTCCCACAAGAATGATAAATTACCAGGTTTGGTCAATCTCTTGTGGTGAAAAACAAAATTGAGCAAGCAATTTCGGCTTCCACGTCACCGGATACTGGGGTATAGTAGAATTACGCCCGTTCATTTCACACGTTTTCCTCCGCTCGTCCAATCAGACGTTGTTCAGACGGTAACGAAGTAACATTAACTGGGATTGTGTTAATTTTTTTCGTGTATTACCAACACAATCTTGTTTTTTCGTAAACAAACCGCTGTTATGACCTCGGTGACGTCAGCACATCAGTTGATTCTTTCAAACTTGCTAAGAGCCTTTTAACGGTCTGATCTTGGCTTCACCTTCTGAATTATTTTCACCAAGGTTTTGCAAGAAAAATATATTCTCTTTACTACCTATTTTAAGTAGAGACCAAAATAGAAGTGGGACTAAATTTCGGTTGCCAAAATTATAGAAAATATACTAAACCGCTGACCGAAGTCCAGAAGTCCTTAAAAAAAAACAGGATATACTAATAAATATAGCATAAATTAGGCAGAAGAAGAGAGTGAGCTATCTTTCTTATTAGGAGTAATTTTCTTTGAGTCTTTTCTATTCTATATTAAGAAAATTCAACTCTTCAAAATAAATTTATGTTTCTTTCCTTTACCCTCACCACTTCATCACCCACTATTTGCACTAAAGTCAAAATGTTAAATTTTAGAGATATTTTAGAGGTGGCTGAGATTCCCAACTTTCCCAAAGGGAACATATTTCCTTGTACAATTTTGTTTTTAAAAAATTCAACACTCTAAAATAAAATTATGTTTCTTCCCGCCCACACCCACCATTGCACCACCACCGTCATCTTCAGTGAAGTCGAAATGTTTTCACACTACCGCTTTCAAGCGCCCTGATTCATTGCCGATTGTTTTGTGTTTCGTTTACCATTCGCGCAAGTTGTTACCCATAGCAATGTTATTATACCGGCTGTGGTTGCCGATAGTTCTCGTCGTTGTTACGCAGAGCCCATTTGTTGAATACCTACTTTTTTGTGTGCCTGTGTATGCACGTGTTGCGTTGGAGTTGGTGGTTGTGGATTTTTCATGTTCTCCACAGCTGTTTTTCAAACACCGCAAAACAATCAGCGGACAACGCATTGTTTACAGACGTTGACTTTGATGGTGACGTTGACGCTGCTGCAGTCAAACCTGCCACACAACGGTGCAAACAAAACTACAACAATTACAAAAAAAAGCGCTAGCTACAATGTAATGACACTACCAGTATTGTTGCCATGGCAGCAGTCACAGGTGCAGTTATGGGCAGAGAAAAAGCACACTTTGCAAATATAAGCCCAACTTAAGGGGTTGGGCTACTGCTGCGACGGAGAAAATGTTTGGGGACTTTGTTATGGGGACAAATCGCGGGAAAATTAAAAAAGAATTAAAATTATTATAGAATACATTGAAAAAAATATAGAATATGTTACAAAAAATTATAGAATATATTAAAAAAATATAGAATATATAAAAAATATGTATAATATATATATATTTTTTTTTTTTTATAACTTACTTTATTTGCAATCTATCTACTATAAGACATTCAGCAAATTAGATCTTATAAGATAATGGCAGCGGTAGTTTTGCTTTTGTGCAAATCTACATAGAAATTACAACAGCTTATTAACTTGTAAAGTTCGTTCTTAAATTATTAAAATTCATTAGTACTTCAAGATTGCTTAAATTCATTGTTTGTTAATATTATCACTTAAGATTAACTTACTTAATTTTACCTTAAAGTTTATAGGTTGAGTAGATTCATACTAGAGGAATGGCAAGTCTAAGATATGCTTGCGTTTTAACCGTATAGTTTCATTGGTTGTGTCTAATAAACAAATAGCAGCTGGATTTATGTGATTAGATAATCGTTTCAGATATCTAGTACTATATTTTCGAATTTCATTCTTTACAAAAGGAATACCTAAGTCGTTATGGATAGATTCATTGGTAATAAACCAAGGGGCGTTAACAAGGCTTCGTAATGTTTTCGATTGGTAACGTTGCAAGATCTCCACATTGGAGTTGCTAGCAGTTCCCCATAGCTGTATTCCGTAGGTCCAAATGGGCTTCAGAATAGCTTTGTAGATCCGTATTTTGTTTTCTAGGCTAAGTTGAGAGTTACGGCCAAGCAGCCAGTGCATACGTGTTGTTTTAATTTTTAGTTGTTGTTGCTTAGCCTGAATGTGACTTTTCCACGTGAGGCGTCGATCAAGATGCATCCCTAAATATTTGACTCTGTCACTAGTGGGAATTTGTTTATTATTTAAAAATACAGCAGGGCATTGCTCTCTTCTTGATGTAAAAGTGACATGTGTAGATTTTTCCGAATTAACTTTTATTTTCCATTTGATAAGCCAAGACTCCAAAATTTGGAGTTGATTTTGCAAAAGATATGAAGCTTCTACAGGGGACTCGTTATAAGCGATAAATGCTGTATCATCAGCAAAAGTTGCTACTTCTACTTTTTCTGAATTGGGCATATCAGCTGTAAATATAGTATAAAGGACAGGACCTAAGACACTACCTTGGGGTACACCGGCATTAATGTTATAAATTTCAGATGAGGCATTACATAGAAGTGTCTGTCACTTAAATAAGATTTAAGTACCAGATAGAAATGTGCTGGTAATATCTTTTTTACTTTGAACAGAAGTCCCTGGTGCCATACCCTGTCAAATGCTTGTTTAACATCTAAAAAGGCTGCAGAACAGTATTTTTTCTCTTCCAGTGCAGCTTTAATTACATTTGCGACCCTGTGGCACTGCTCTGGTGTAACATGTCTTACTCTAAACCCAAACTGATGTTCAGGTATGATGTTATGATCCTCAATTACAGGCAACATTCTTTGCAAAAATATTCTTTCGAATATTTTCGAAAATGTTACCAGCAGACTAATAGGACGGTAAGACTTGACACTATTCTCGGGTTTATTGGGTTTTGGTACCATGACCACAATGGCACATTTCCACTGGGTGGGATAATGGTATAAATTAAGGATATATATATAAAAATAAAATATAGAATATATAAAAAAAAATATAGAATATATTTAAAAATCCATGCAATATGTAATTGAGGTTATGTACAATCCGGGACTCATATTTTGAGAATTTTTTGTGGGGACAAATCGTGCGAAAATTAAAAAAAAAAAATTGTAGAATATATAAAAAAAAATTATAGAATATATTAAAAAAAACATAAAATATGTATATTAAACAAAACAAAAATTATATAATGTTTTTAAGAATCCATGCAAAATATATTTTTTTTTAATTAATTGAGGTTATGCTCTTAAAATTTCAAGTCAATCCGATAAGTTTGAGTTATTCGTATATATAAATAAAATATAGAATATATAAAAAAATATAGAATATATAAAAAAAATATAGAATATACCGATGTTTTCTTCATCTCCACAGCTGCTGCAGAAGTCATTGTAAGGTTCTAGGGTGCTAAGGTGCCATTCTACAGGCTAGGGGGTCTGTAATGCACAGGGGTTGAATAAGTTTCGAGTGAGTTTCTGCTAATATCGCACTAAAACGAAGGTCGATTGAGACTTTCATGGGTTAGATTAAAGTGAAGGTCTGTAGTAACGGATATCTGAGGAAAGAACTAAAGTGCTTAAATAAAATAGTTTAAAAATATCGACACAAACTGCTCTCAGCAGTCAATGAAGGAAGGGAAGGGCCTTAAAATGTACGAGAAAATGGCAAAAGGATTGAAACTTTTTGTTGTAAATTGTAAGTAAATATGAGTGTTCTAAAAAAAAGTGTAATAATACTCTCAACTCTTCATAAAATTTTTGTTAGTTTTGTAATATTTGAGCTCTTCGGATTTCAATGCCAATACCATAGTTTAAGAAACACGCACTGTGCTATTTCTTTGTTCGAATTTATTAGGGTATTGCAACAACGTGTAGTAAATTGTGATAACGGCATTATGTTATAAGTTATGGAAGTCAAAGTTTATATAGAGTGGCCCATCTAGCGTTTGAAATTTAATCTACTTCGGCTTTAAATAAATGCGCATGAATATTTTTCAATTATTGGTTTTATTTTAAAGAGTAATCCAATTGCCATAACAACCCAATTTCACAAGAATATTTTTCCGGATTCCACCACTTATTTCACCAGTTCTCAAAGCCAAATCCCATTTATTGGACCAACCCCAGTTTTCGACTTTAACAAAAACAACTTAAAATAGCAAACTAAAAAATGGGTTCAAATAAAAACCAGAGAATACTGGAACGGTTCAAACGGCCTTAATGACTCCAAAAAGTGCATACTAGCGGATGATGATTTATAAACGATTTCTCCTAAGGAGCTGCTTCGATTTCTCGCAATACTAAATAATAAAAATTAAGCACTTAGGGGCGCACAATAGATCAATATGGACGCTGTGCATAAAGGTCTTAGCCGACAATCGCGGCATTGATTTAATATTTCAATACTCGCGGCTTGACTCTGTATGATTGGCATACGATTTATTTTTAGCAGTGTAGCATATATCCTGATTGGCGCCCCGAACAAAAATAGTCCAATGAAGTCAAATTGCCCATTGACATCACCGCTTCGGCTGATTATTCGATTTTCGAAGGCGAAGAGCCTAACCACATACTAAATTTCTAATACATCACGGATGTTACTATATATTAGACGTCAAAGCACAACATCTTTAGTTCCAAACTCTAACCTGCACTACAGTAAAAAATAATAAATATAATTTAATTAAATAAATAAAGAAGTAAATAACTAAAAAATAGTTGGGTTTAATTTTTTTTTTTTTTTTTTGTTTTAAAGTTTGCCATTTTTCTCTCCCTGACTGTATCTGCTATGCCTACATTACTTTGGTTTACCAGCCACGCTGTCAGCCTTCAACGGGCGCTTCCGTCTACTTTGACTGCTGCCTGCTGCCGTTTGCCTTTGCTGTTGATGGATGCTGCCTGGCGCTGGCGGCAATCAGTTGTTCAACAGTTGCATGCAACGCGGTGTCAATGGTGGTTGCTTGCTGGCTTGTAGCAGTTGTTGTTATTGCAATAGTGGTGACTATGTTAATGATTAAAGTGCTCGATAGGCTGTTGGTGTGTGTGCAGTAAGTCAATTGCCTGCAGGTGGATATATGTACTTAAACTACACACACACACACACACACACGAATATACAAATTTGCTTTTACATTCCCAAACATGGCAAATAGCTGTAGTTCTCGCTACAGGCGACTTGTTTTTCTTGTTATTGCTATCGAGCCGCAGTTGTTGCCTGCCGCCTGCCGCCTGCATCACCATTGCCTCGCCAACGCCTGCAGTTTTATTCAGTCACTTGTTTTGAATGTGCGGTGGGAAAATCTTAAATGATCGACTGCGCAGATAAATTAAATAATAATAGTGGAATAATGGCAAAAAATTAACAATAATATACAAAGGTACTTATGGCTAAAGTGCCACAAGTGTTTGTTGCGAAACCTATTGGCAAAAGCCGTGCGCACTGCAAGCGTGAGAGAGAGCGCGTACAATGAAGGGGAGAGAGAGCGAAACAGAAGTGGCGTGGATAGAGGGGTTGTGGGACTAAGTTTCCTACGGGATTTAAAACAATGAATTTTTCCCAAAGCTATAAAAGTTAATTGTTACACTGATGTATGTACATTGATTTTGTACAGGGTTGCCGTATAATTTGATTTGGGAATTTATCTCATAAGAAAATGAAAATTTTCCATTAAAAGCATAGGCTTCCTTCCCAAAAAAAAAAGTAATTTTCTTCAAAAGTTGAAATATAATTTATTGACTTTTCACAGGTAGAGTCTTCCGTAAAAGCTTACAACTATTAAAGTTGAATTCTTAAACATTAAATCTTATATACCAACTTTTGTATGCTCTTTCAGTTTTAATAAATAAAGTAAATCCATCCTCAATGAAATGAAATTGCCGATGAATTGGCCAATTGGGGATCAGCGGTTACCAAACAAGGACCAGAGTCAATAATCGGAATCAGTTCTGCAGGAATTATGAATGAGATCAGCGCTTGTGTATGCAATTTACATAAAGATCCATGGTCGGGTCTAGAACGCCGCAGAACTGCAAGGTGTTTTGTGACAAGCACGAACAGAAAACAGCGAACTTTCTTCTAAAACTTAGTAGAAAAGACGTTTGGTTGATGGTCGTTATTTGTTACAGGACACAATCTATGTATGGCTTTAGCATATGACCACCATTGGATTCGTTGAAGACCCGATTTGCCTGTGCTGCTTAGAGGAGTCGGATAGCACTGAGTGTTTCCTCTGTAAGAGCCCTGCACTTGCTAGAGCAACGCTACGAATTCTGGGTGCCGATGTCATTAGAACGAGTAATATTCGTTGTCTGAAACTGGAGGATATATTCAGATTTGCCAAATAATCTGGAAAATTCTCACATGACAAGCTATCTCTGTTTCTGTCTCTGCCTCTACGCTATTCTATCTTTCTCTCTCTCTCACTTCTCTCTTCCCTTCTTGACTCGCGATCCTTTTACTTTCCAGAGCTTTGAATACAATGGCTTTTTGTCTGTGTTAGGAGTCAGTGCTTCTTGGCTCACCTTTTTCAAATTTCAATTTCAAACCCGGCAACGCTCCGCTATGGGTTCGATAAATTTTTGTATAAAATATTACTATTTGTGTAGCTAATAAAATCATTGAAGTTGAGCCATAAGGGACGATAAATACGATTTTTAGAGATATCTCGACCTCAGCGTCACCTATCGCATTGTTGGGATCAAAAGCGAGGCGATGTTCCTAAATTGAGGCCATCGCTTTCGGAATGAATGAATAAAATTTCGAGGTTCGCACTGCGACTTCATCGTCTTTTGTGCCCTCTACTCTTCACAGTACCTCATCCACACCCAGTTGCCTTTTTAAACTTAAGATCGGGCTGGATTGGGCTCAGCGTATAAGTAGGCCTTTCTTCTGGTTGCATCTGGCCGAGATGTCTCAGCCTTTTCCGCGCTATAGCGTGAAATTCGAAAAGAAGGTGTTTTGAGGTCTACGAATATTAATCGCAGAAACGACAGGAGTCAGTGAACCATATATCCCAATCCTGTGCTGATAACTGCGCAATCTGCAATGACCTGTGAGCTTTCACAGTTTATGCTTCGGGAGGGTTATTAGTTGTCTAAACCTCTTTTGAGTATGCCCCTCCTTTGGCAACCCTATGTTCATCATACTGTCCCCTAGCAGAAGTCAATCTAATGAAATTTTTTCGACTGACCAAAAATTTCAAACTTACATTTGAACCACTCTGTACCTGTACCTATGTTTTTATTGTATTTTCATGCATTCCATATACTTATTTCCGCTAATGAATTGGGTACACTTTAATTTGTAAAGCCTCTCAGTAATTTTCCACATTCAATAGCCACCATCGAAACACAAACACACACTCACTCATGTATGAATAAAAATCACAATCGATCGTGAAAAATTGCAAATTTTTCGCAAACTTTCAACTGACAATGAAAATTTATAATTCCAGAGGTAAAAACAAACTGCAAAAACAAAGTAAAAGTATACACCTGTGTATATAAATGCATATCGTATTTGTGCAAATACATACAAATTTATATAAGTACATATATTTTTTGTGCTGAGTGAGTCACTGTAGTGCGGAGAAATCGGTTATCAGCAGCAACAGTAACTGCGAAACAAAACAACAACATCATATCTTTGTACGCCCTTTATATTAACGTGTTTAAAGGATTTTTTTTTTTAGCTAACTTTTGTCACACTGATTTCAAGTTGCGCTGACACACGCATACACACAAATGCAATTTCTGCACTTGGCTGTTTCTAAGTGGAAAACCAGCCATGCCAGTTGCATGCATGAAAGGTAAAATCAGCGATGACTACCCGTTGACTCTTTCAAAGGTATATCGATAGTCGGTTCTATGTTACCGGAACAACCCGGATTTGTATCCGGTATTCCTCCAAAAAGGTATTGAAAATGTAAAAAAATGGTGGTGCGTATATAATTTTGCAATGGGGTGTTATGAGAAGAAATCATAGGGACACGAATTAATAGTGTCAGTATAATTTTATTTTATTATGTATGAAATATTACAAATGCGACGTAGAATTTTTTCAAAATTAGCTCCGTTAAAATAATACAATAAATAAAGTTCACAAAATTAAACATTTCAAATCTTCAGATTACGAAATTTTCATGCGGAAATTTGTACAAAATTGAGGTAATTTTTAACTGTAATATTTCAAGGCCTACTAGAACTATTTGAAGACGAGCTGCTGCATGGAATTTCAGCGAAAAGCACAGTTATTCATGCGCTCTTTTTGCAACTTTTTAGCTGTTACGCGAGCGGTGTTTATTGCTTGTTAAGGGGTAACACCACTGTAGAAATTTCAAAAAAATGAGTTTTTTTTTTGGTTTAAACAATTCTTTGAACCTTTTAAAATATAGAACAAAAAGTGGTATACGTTACCGAAGTTTATTTCATAAATATTTTAAGCTTTTAACCAAGCGTTAGTGACTGCTACCTAACGACTTCTCCAAATTTCCAAACTTTAAACGCGTTTTTCTCAAAACACGTTTTCTGAAATTGGCACGCAGCATAACTCAAACAATTTTAAATATTTTTAATCAGGTTTTTCACTACGTCTGTATAATAACCTTCTTAAGAGAAGAGCGTAGGGGATTTTCGATAGATTAATTTAAACGATTGTTATAATTATTTAAGTGCCGTTTTTTTAGTCCAAACTAGAGTTTTTTTCCTTCAAATGCTTGCTTATTTCACAAAAATAAATATTTTTTAAATCTCCTACGTGTTTCTCTAGCTATTCTTATCTAGATTAAGAAAAATGCCGCCATTTTGTAAAATTTTTCGATCAAACTTTGTAGTTTTGTATTTTAGTATATAAGTAATAACTTCCCAAATCAGAGTGATTGTTTTCCCTTTCCTTCTATACAAACAAATTCTTTAAAAATCGTGTTTATTTTACGCGTGTACAGTGGTGTTACCCCTTAATGACTTGGTGCTTGTCACGCGATTCAAAATCAGTCTAAAATTGTTCTCAACTCAGTCCTCCAATTTTATTTTTGAGTAACTTTTGCTAGAAAACAAAAATTATTTTCGGGGGATGGAAATCTTTATGTGGACCTTTACGTGCTCCATTGTTTGTCTGTTTGTATACAGCAGCTGTCTAGTTCACCAGTGTCAAATGTGGTTGACGTACGGCACCATTTGTAAAAATTATGAATGTTTCTCGACAGGGTGATTAATTTTGCGCCACCTTGTATTACATATAGGAACCCTGTTCTCAACTATCCACTTTTGTCAATATTTCTGATTTAATGTCCACAATTTTATTCAGTCTCTTATTTAATTTTAATTTTTATTGCTTTAATTGACGGCAACCCTTAACATACCATCTGAAAAGTCTTCATTTATTAAAGGCAAGCAAAGCGATGGCTTAAAATTAAACAACAAAAAAATATATTATATTTTTGAAAAATCTCTTCAATTTCCTTAAATGCTGAATTATGTTAAAATTAGCTCTCTTGCGCACTTATCCTAACTTCTACGAGTTTTTTGTATGCGGTGGCCCCGAGTAAAATTGTCTGCTTAAAATTTGAGTATAGCAAATTAAACCCTCTAACTGTCTTTTTAATGAACTTTTATTGTATCTATTTTGAAAAAGGGTCAAATATGCCTGTGAAGGTGAAAGTAGAGGGTTAAAATGTACTGCAAAAACATTCCTCGTCAAATTCTACTCCAGAAGACCGTGAACAGAAATTTTATTTGAAATCGTCTTATACATAATAAAGCGTGCTTCAGTAAGAGCGCTTCAACTTTTTTTTTTTTGAATAAAACACAAACGGTTTGACTTTTTTAACTAATTTTTTTTTTTATTATCGAGTTTGAACATATACATTAAAGTATGAAATTCGATTTCTTTTGCATGACCACCGCGTGCACGTTTTACGACGTCCAATCGTTGAACCCAATTTTCGACCACTCTTTTGCATAAATCGGCCGAAATTCCAGCAATTTCGCGTTCAATATTGGCTCTGAGCTCACAAATCGTCGCCGGCTTGTTACTGTAGACCAATGACTTCACATAACCCCAAAGAAAATAGTCTAGAGGCGTCAAATCACACGAGCGCGGCGGCCATTCGACCGGTCCATTTCTGGAAATAATGCGCTCATCGAACTTTCTCTTCAACAAATCAATTGTAGCGTGTGCTGTGTGGCTTGTGGCCCCGTCCTGTTGAAACCACATGTCGTCTAAGTCCATACCATTCAATTGCGGCCAAAAATAATCGTTTATCATTATCATGTCGTGGTATCGATTTCCATTCACAGTAACGTGGCGATCGTTCTCGTCAACGAAAAAATATGGGCCAATTACGCCGCCGGCATGTAAACCGCACCAAACAGTCATATTTCGGGATGCAACGGTGCCTTATGAATCACGTGTGGATTGCTTTCTGCCCAGTAACGCATATTTTGCTTGTTGACAAAGCCATTGAGCCAAAAGTGAGCTTCATCACTGAAGATGATTTTTGGAAAAAATCTGGATCATTTTCGAGTTTATCTTCAGCCGAATTTACGAATCGACGTCGCTTCAAATGGTCAAACGGCTTCAGTTTTTGTGTCAGCTTGATCTTGTACGGATGTAGGCCAAGATCTTTTCGCAAAATTCGCCACAATGACGACACAGAAAGGCCCAATTGTTGAGAACGTCGTGTGAGCGACACATTTGCGTCTTCTTGAACTGAAGCCCTGGCGGCAGCAATATTTTCAACACTTCGTGCACTTCTTGCTCTCACTGGCACCGGAACATTATGTAGCGAAAACGTAGATACAAATTTTTTCACTAGACGGTCGATTGTCGAACGGGATGGCTTGTTAAATGGACCGTAAAATGGCCGTAATGCTCTTAAAGTAGCAGCAACAGAACGATTATTTTCATAAAAAATTTGCACGATTTGCAATCGTTGCTCAAGTGTGTAGCGTTCCATGATGAAATGTATACTAATGAAGTTTACAAATGACAAGCGAAAAATAAAAAATATTGCGTCGTTCGCCTCCCTATCGGAAAAAAGTTGAAGCGCACCTATTGAAAAACGCCTTATTTACGATGAACTATTCACACTTGTGCCTACAATTTCAAAAACTTGAACCCTTCGTAAAACAGAACTCAGACCCTCTGGAATCGTGGTGTTTTCATCGAAGTTGGTAGCCGAAAGGCATTCGAAGCTGTAGATAATTACTTTTAGAATTAGTATTAGTGTTTGTGCGTGTTTGAGTAAATTTTTTTTTTAATTGTTGGACAGTGTAATTAACGGAAAATTGTGATTGACATACGACACCAGTTGCAAAAATTATAAATCTTCCGATGTGGTTATTAATTTTGTGCCACCTTGTAATTTTTCTCTTACTCTTTTTTTGTAGCTTTTTATCTGAGTGAGATAATACAGTTAAAGCCAATCATTTATAGTATTATGTCTCTCTCTCTCTCATATAACATCAATGACTTCATTAATGAAATTGCCACCGGCGTTCTATTGCCCAACTGGGTTGCTATTTACTTACAGTACTTGCCTCTGTTAGCTGCTTCTAAAAAGTCCAACGAAAAACTTAGTAAAATTTAATACGCCTAATGCAGTCAAATCTGCTTCATTTGTTCGAAAATTTCACACTTGTTGCTGAGACTATAATTCCCTCTTAATTTTTAAATTTTTCATTGTGCCGTTTTTTTTTTTACTTTCCACTTGGTTTTCGTTTGTTTTTGTACTTCAACCTTTTTTATTCGCTTTTATTTTTTATCATTTGTGTGTTTTTGTTGGTATTTTGCTGCATTTCATATACAATGAGTAACGCCTATGTATGGGTATTTATTTAATCGGCGACTCATAGAGAAATATTTTTAAAAGGCAAAGTACAGCGGGTAAATGTGATAAAAATGTGAAGTCTTATTTGCAATTATTTTTTCAAGCCATTTGCACCAGTCATATTGGAGGTTTTACTGCAAATGCCAGCACTTGTGCACATACATACATATATAGATGCATACGTATATGTACATATATATGTACCTATGTGTGCGTAAGTAAGTATTCTCACATTTGTATGCTTGTGTTTACGTACAGGTGTGCGGAGTTGAGTAAATTTATTTATTTATTTTTAATGTTAATCTTATGACCTTAAACCTGTTTGGCTGTTTGCGGTAAATGAAAATGAAAACGATTAGAGACTGAGTATTAATTTGTGGCTGTAGGTATGTGGCGTTTAAAATGAATGAAAATGAATAAACAGGTTTTATTTATTTAATTTGTGTTTTATTTACAATATTTATTTATTATAAAACTAAAAACAAAGAAAAAAGATTTTTGATACAAATGAAAAAAAAAAAATAATTTTCATAATTTAATTAATTATTTAACAGCGTTGTCTGTAATAAATTTAAAATATTTAAAATATGATTAATATATTCATGATGTCTAAGATAGATTGACCCAGTTAAGATGCGTTGTTCCGAAAACCTTTTATCAATGTATGACAAGGTTGCCACTTATTAAAAAATGTTAAAGGCGATGCTAAGATCTCGAATTGAAAATACATTTTACAAAATAGTTCAAAACAAAAATTAAAAATATTTTATAATAGGGTTGCCTAATTGCCTTTTTTTCCGTTCAGTGTATCAACAATTTTACAAAAAAAAAAAAATTTTTTATATTACATAAATTTTACGCAGCAAGTGCTGATACTGATGATAAACCTGAATGTCTACAGCAACAACTAAAAACAGTAGAAACCAAAGTGTCTGAGTTTTTTTGAAATTATAGGCAAAAGTGTGAATAGTTTATCGAAAATATTATGCATAAAACGTCTTCAAATATAATTTATCTTCTTAGACTTCTAGAGTAGAATGAGTAGAGCAATGAGGATTGTTTTTGCAGTACATTCTAACCCTCTACCGCCTACCTAAATGGACACTGTTGACCCTTTCTCAAAATAGCTATAATGAAAGTTCATTAAAAAGCAGTTAGAGCAAATATTAACCAGACAATTCGATATCTTCAGAACGGATTGGATGAACAAAGTTTTTTACAGATTATTAAAGGTGAGCATTGTGCGCTTAATCTGACTGTAATATTGTCCATTTAGAGCGTGAAGAACGCAAAAATAATTGCGATTTTTCATCAAAATTATTGTTAAAAATTATTGTTTCAACAAATACACAGTCTTTGAACGTTAAATCGGTAGAGTGAACATTTTTCGGTAACTGAAAAAAATTTCATCAAATTATGAATTGTAGTTTCTGGGATATTGATTTTACAAGAATATCATGCAAAAAAAGTCAATTGTTAATAACATAAACAAAAAGCGAAATAAAAAAAAAAACTATTCACAGCAATTATTATGTGACAAATTCTCTATCCAAAAATGCATTTGATTTTAAAATCGGGAATTTGATGGAAAATACGGGGCCCACTTGACGTGGTTTGACTCTATTATTAATATTGATTTCAAAAGTCACATTTCATATCTCCCATTAGGCAACGCATAACTTATGTAAATATGTGGACGTAAAGTTAAAAATATCACAAAAAATTAAAAATATCACAAAAAATAACAACATATAATATTATATAGCGGCAGCAAAGTATGGGAAGATGTGCTAAACTGCAAAAACAAGCGCAAAGCACTAGAGACTGTGCAACGAACAGTGGCACTCAGAGTTGCCTCAGCCTACTGCCTCTGGTGTTTCAGTCTTTGTGATCAACCGGAAGATACCTGTCAACCTCATGGACAGGGAATGATTGGAAGCGTGAAATTCCAAGAAGAAACACATCAAAGCCGATGGGAGACTGAACCGAGGGGCAGATGGACGACGAAACTCATTCCATCAAGAGGCAAATGGGTCCAAAGGAACTTCGGGGTAGTGAACTAGTTACTAACTCAGTTCTACTCGGGCTACGGATACTTCCGCAGATACCTATACCGAATGGGCAAGGGAAGCGATCCCTAGTGCATATTTGATTGGCGATATCGCGCCGAGCAACATAATCAGTAAAATGCTCGACTGCGAGGACAGCTGGAACACGGTAAACAGATCGATGTATCTTCGGAAAAAAAAGATGGGCCTCGACACAGTGCAATAAAATGAAGCCGCACAGATAGGGACACAATAAGACGAGCATAGAGCATGAAAATGGGCTACAAATACGTGGACCCAGAGGTGGATGAATAGAATTGGTCATTTATAAATAGATACCGTTCTGCGCCCTCCCGAAGTAATGTATCTCCTCAGAAGGAGAGGAGGCATTGTTTTAATGGCCGTCGTAGCCGATCGGTTGGTGAGTGATTACCATTCGGAACATTGGTTCGAATCTTGGTGAAACACCAAAATGAAGAACAAGTTTTTTCTAATGTCCCCCAATTTGGTTCGAACGAAAAATCCCACTTTGACCCATTTAGAGTCCAAATGTATGACCGACCCCCACTAACTTTGGACGGCCGATCCACCCATGCCAGTGGCACACCCCCTGGAACTCCCCTGGGGGGTTCCCCATACAATCATTTCAAAATATCACCATTTTTGGCCTTTACATGAGAAAAGAAACTAAAAAGTTCGACCCAAATGGGGGACATCAGAATTCGTTTTAGAGGTATGGTTCCTTTGGCAAAGTTTCTTATTTTGATCCCTAGAATACGATTTTCACAGAGCAATGAGCGATTTTTAAATCGACTCGACCTAGTATATACATTAGACTGGCCGCAGCTTGTATGGAGAAAAATAAAAATTGAAAATCCAAAAGTTTTCGGGTCGTAAAACATGAGGTTAGGTGCAATAAGGAACGGTATATTTTTTCAGCCCGATCCGATGATGCCTAACCGTGCCCATTTGATCCCAAAGTATGGAAAATTTGAAAAAATCACAATTTTTACTAATTTTTTTTTAGCAGCAGAGTTTAGAATAAAATTGAAAACTTCATATTTGACATTGCAGCCATAGATGCCCTAGGTATAATGAAAATTCAGGAAGATAAAGACTTTCTTTTGCTCCAAAGAAATGGAGGACGTCCAGGTAGTATGTATGGTGCCGATACTGTACTCACAAGAAAAGAAAAACGCAAAGAGCAACGAATGGAAGAAGAAAGAAAGCGCCTTGAAAAGCATTTAGTTCATAGTAAGTTTATTAAAGTTAAGCTTTACTGGTTCTTCTTTTTAATATTTGATCCCATTTGAAGCTAATTATGCTCTTGAAGTCTCTGATACCGAGGATGCTGAAAAGGAAGAAAAAAATGCAGCAAAATGCAGCTGGCGAAGAAAATGCAGTAAAAGATATGAATGAAGGCGAAGATACAGACGGAAGTAACATTAATTTACTACCGAAAAAGGCAAATTGAGGAAAAATTAATTTTATTGATGATAGAATGCTTGCATGCATGGACAAATGTAACCTCTCAACAAGACCTGCCCCCACCTTTGGTGAGTGCAACGGTTGCTGCCTTCGTAAATACCATGCAAAATGTTAATGGAACGCCGTCAATAAAAATGGAAGATTTAATTCTTAATCGAACAACATTACATTCGATGAGGAGAGATTATCGTCACAGACAAGCTCAAGAGATTATTAATGGATTCAATGTAATGGTTTTACTGAATATGTTTATAAGATTTTGGATTCTTGACCTTTCTTTTTACTTGTTTGTAGACTCCCGACGTTTTTGTCCTTCACTGGGATGGCAAGCTGCTTGCAGAAATCCGAGGCACAGAAAAGAAAGATAGATTGTCTCTCGTTGACACAGGAGAAAATATGGAAAAACTGCTGGGGATACCAAAAATTGAAAGTTCGACGAGAAATGCAATAGCTGCAGAAATACATAATGTTTTGTGCAAGTAGAAGCTCGATGATTTAGTGGAAATTGTATCATTTGATACAACAGCTGCTAATACGGGAGTTAATAATGGAGCAGCGTTCTTGCTTGAAAAAAGGTTGGGCCGAAATCTACTTTTCTTTCCCTGTCGTCACCATGTTAGTGAGTTGCTAGTCAAAGCACTGTTCGAACTAAATTTTGGCAAATCATCAGCACCGGAAGTTCCCTTATTCAATCGTTTCTCTAACAGCTGGAAAAACATTAATTCTAAGTCATTCAAAAGTGGAATATCGGAAAATGAAGTTCGGAAAGTCTTTACAATAGCTGAAGTTGAAATATTTAAGAATTTTTGTCTAACTGCATTAAATAGTCACCACACTCGTGCCGATTATAAAGAATTACTACAACTATCGTTGCTCTTTGTTGGGGAAGACACAAGTACGGTCACCTGGTGCAACATTACACGCAAGGTTTATGTCGAAGTGCCTATATTGCTACAAAATGTTTCTGTTTCGCGAGCAATTCGTGTTAACGATTTCAGAGATAAAGAGTCTAAGAAGCGTTTGTATTTTTTAACCTGCATCTACGTTCCATATTGCTTTCGTTGTGTGGATCCAATAGCTGCTCTACAAAATGACCTTAAGCTCATTCAAGATGTGATTGTATGTTTCGATAAGAATGTATCCAATGCGTTGTTACATAAAATTAAAAATCATTTATGGTATTTGTCGGAAGAGGCGGTTGGCCTTTCATTTTTTGATGATCAAATTCCTTCACATATTAAGCGAAAAATGGTGGAAGCAATTACTAACGATAACCAGAAGGAAGATGCTGTTCCAAAGAGAGTTGTTGCAACAATGTCAGAAATAACGCTTTACGGCAGAAAGAATATAAATGATTTTATTTCATCAAGAACTAAAACATTCTTTACCCGCTTAGGAATTGAAACAAGTTTTTTGGAATCAGATCCTTCAACATGGCAAGAAAGCGGAAAACGAATTTGTCTGTAGTTAATGACGCTGCAGCGAGAGCATTGAAATTGATCACAGACTACAACAGATCGCTTACTTATAATGAAGAAGATAAACAGTACTTACTGCAAGTTGTTGAGCACTACAGGCAATTGTATCCGTCTTACACCAAAACATCTCTCATTAAATAGACACTCTAATTCTTTAATTAAAATGTTATTAAATTAAAATAAATTATATAAATAAAGTTAAATTATATACACAATAATATATATTAAGTATATACATATTAAATTAAATTAAATTATATAAATTGGAAACAAAAAAAATTTTGTAAAAATTGTGATTTTTTGAAATTGTCCATACTTTGGGATCAAATGGGCACGGTTAGGCATCATCGGATCGGGTTAAAAAATTACACCGTTTTTCATTACTCCTAACCTCATGTTTTAAGACCCGAAAATTTATGGATTTCCACAAAAAAAAAGTTACGGCCAGTCTAATATACATATATATATACCTATATATATATAATTGGCGCGTACACCCGTGTTGGGTGTTTGGCCGAGCTCCTCCTCCTATTTGTGGCGTGCGTCTTGATTTTATTCCACAAATGGGGGGACCTACAGTTTCAAGCCGACGGCAGATATTTATGAGGAGCTTTTTCAAGGCAGAAATACACTCGGAGGTTTGCCATTGCCTGCCGAGGGGTGTTTCACCGAGATTCGAATCTACGTTCTCTCTGTGAATTCCGAATAGTAGTCACGCACCAACCCATTCGGCTACGGCGGCCGGGCGCTCAAATGCTACTTTTCCCGAAATTTGCTTGTGAAAACTACAAATTTTGGATTTTCAAAAAATGGATTATCTAAAATTTGTTATTTTAACGAGTAAATTATATTTCGGGACCGATCCGGAAATTTCGGGATTGTACTAAAAATAACTTAAAAGCACGAAATCAGCAGCGAAATTTGATTTTCTTTTAAATCTATATATAAAATCGGTACTAATAAATATTTTAATACTCCCAATTCTATTGTATTACAATTGTGTATGTGTGCATACATACATACATGTGTGTGTACACCAATGCATTGAATTTACGAATATTAATGTAAAAAAATAACAAGCTTCATTCGTGTATTTAGCTGTTCCAAATACTTTCTCTCCCCCATTTACTGCAGCGACAGCCAACGCTCCCTCGTCCATTTACCTACCTAAGTACATATCTAAGTCAAACACTTGTCAAACGCGACAAATTACTATTCTTATAGGCTTATTTACGTACATTTTTCCGTACGATCGATTGATTTTTTATTGAGAAATGGTAAGAGGCTGGGGAAAATTAGCTTAGACATTGTCTATTTTATATTAAAAGACCTTTTATTAAGTAAATATACACATACATATGTGCATATATATGGATGTGTGTGTACTTAACCACACAATTATTCTTGATATGTATAAATATATTACTATGGCTGTGCTAATAAGAAATTAGTTGCACCAACACAAATGTACATAAATATGATATTTATCCATATGTATGTATGTGCGCAGAGCACCAAATTTCTCTTTTAAATGATTGTGTTACACATATGTATGTATGTATGTACCCGTACATATTTACCTAAATGTCTATGTTTACAATTGGCTGATAATTTTCATTAATTTTTGACTTTTGTTGCATTAAATTTCGTCGCTCCATTTTGATGTTTACTAAGTCGTCGTAATACTCCAGTGAGCCATTTTTTTTACTAATGTGCATTAACTACCGTTAGATAATTAGGAAAAATTGGAAAGTACATTTTTTTTATTTCAGTTGGCATTGCTTCTCAATTGAAGTTTTTTAACAGAAAGTGAAATCATGAAATAAAATAAAATAAAAGAATATAATGAAATAAAATTAAATAGAATTAAACAATAAAAATAAATTGAACAAAGTATGTAAAATAAAATTAAAGGAAATAATGTAGGATGAAAGTAAACACAAAAATTAGTAAAAAGTACAACAAATTCAACTTCAATCAGCTAATGGGCTGACTCACTTGAGATGTTTTTACAAGAGATTGTGCTGGTGAGATTTTGTTGGTGAAATACGAAAAAAATTAGCACAATGTCACTTCGTTGCCATCTGAACCATAGATAATAAGATGTGAAACTCTTTCATTTTGAGAGAGCGCGCGCCCATGAGGACGTTTAAAAACTTGGCAGCACTCACACATTATGGGATTTTGAACAGCTGATAGGCGAAATGGCAGGCTGCCAGAAGAAACGCGCCAAAAATAACTGACGAAAACAGTTCGTTTTTGCTTAATGGAGAAATAAGGTGTTGAAATGTTTATAACTATTTGTCTTAAAATTAATTCAATTGAAATGTAATAATTTGAATTGAAGTAAGTTTGTAGAATCCAAAGCTCGTTATATACTTTTCGACTTCTACTTTTAATTAGTCTTATGTACATAATGTAATTTTATTGAAAACTGTGTATTGGTTTATGTAAATTTGTATATACGTAAATATTCTATGGTTGAAAAGCGTAGAAAAGGGAACTGAATTTGTGTTTGAGATATTTTACAAAAATTAAAGTTAATCTGCTTTAACTTATTCTGTTCGTTGTTTGAGAATTTGTTTTTTGTTACCCACTTTCTGTGTTATATTAAAAAATCGTAATAAGTCATGTTTTTAATTATAACTTATGTTTTTCGGGTTCATAACTTTATTATTATTAAATTAGTTAAGTATATCAGTTTCAAATAATTTCATTTACATATACATTTTTAAATTTTTTGCTTATTTATGTACATATTTCATACGGATTGTGCTTATTTTTAGTATATGTAGGTGTTTACGAGTATTATATTATTCGGCAACCGCACACTAAATACTAACCTCAATGGTGGTGTGGAAACTAAAAATTCCCAATTTTGGTTTAAAAAAAATATCCAATTAATGTTTCTACCGGTGTGGCAATATTGGCAAATGTTATAAAAAATGCACATTTTCAGCGCTCTCACGAGAAAAAGAGTTTCCCATCTAGTCATCTATGATCTGAAGAACGACTGTTGTGCAAAATTCGGCTGCCGAATGCTCTGTGACGTGGCAGTCGAAATTCCCCTCACAATTTTCTTTTTCACCCTAGTTAAAGAACAAACTCGTAAATCCATCATATTTGTGAGAGAGTCACGGGTTACATCAGACATCAGTTGATTTATCATTTTCATCATTTTCATCATACCAAATATTAAGCCACTTGTTGAACGACATCTTCGCGAGGAATCGAATAAATGACTGCTCTAAAAGCTGCAGGAATAAAGTATTCTGCTCTTCTGAAACGAAATTCCTTGGTTTCGAAATTTTTAAGTTATCTGAGTGAAATAGCAATATTAAAGAGACGGCAACTGTTCGGCTTCCTCTACGATATCATAAATTGATTTAAATAGGAATGAGAGACTATTCCTATTTTTCATCACAAATGGTCTAATTACTCAACTAATACCTCGAGAGGACTCAAACTACCTCTTCACGTGCCCAGTTAAACCCACTCATTTAACACCCCTTTCCTTCGGGTCGAATTGAAAGAGCCTGTTTTACTGGGCGACGACCGATGGCTTCGCTGCACACTAGGGAAGGTTTTGGGAACTGATACAACAACAACATCAACTATTTGCGTTGGTAGGAATAACGGCAGCCATCTCAACCCCATCTCATATTTCCGTTCATTTACCTTGGAACAGGTGAGCGCTTACTCAAGTTACTCAAATACGTAAACGTGTTGTAAAAAATATTTACAAAAATAATTAAACTAACTAACTTGAGAATAGATGCGTATCTGGAAGATAATTTTAAACGCAACTCAGTTCGTAAGTGCCTTGAGTTGTTGAGATTAGTTTTAACAACTGGCATACAGGTGTAAAAAAAGTCTAACTATGCAGACACGCACACCTAGAGAATACACAATTTTGCGGTTGATAAGGCCACAACACTTCGACATGATGACGTGCTGGCATGCAAGCGGACAGACGTACAGAATGACGAACGGATGGAGCGTGCAAGTGAACAAACAAACGTACTTTAAATGAACAGGAGGCAGCAGTGGTAAGAATTTTTAAACGAAAACTCACGTAAAATGTATATAAAGGGTGCTCCAAATGCAATTACTTTTAAACAAAATGAATGATTTTGAGACGGTTTGTTCCTTACCGCTCACAAGCGATGTCTACCGATGAGAATATCGCTTAGACAAGAGTGTGAAACTACATAGAGTAACGTTGGCTCACCATCGATCTTAAAATCCCAAAATTTAACGCATCAGTCTCATGAAAATTTAGAATTACACTCTTGGATCCCGTTTTAGATAAGGTAGAATTGGACGACGAATTCGGCAGAAATGTTAACTTTTCCGACGAAGCGCATTTTTATATAAACTGCAAGGACTGGAAGGGCAGCAAGGTTGATAAATCATCAGTTTGGTCAATTTGCTTTGGTGAAAACCGAAATTGAGCGAGTAACTTCTACTGCCACATCACCGGGTACTCGGGTATGGCAGCATTCTGCCTGCTCACTTCACACACTTGTCTAATCAGTGTATCACCAACATAATCTCAGCTTTTTCCTAAACAAACCGCTGTCATGGCCCGGGTTACGTCAGCAATCAGCTGATTCCTTCAAACTCACTGGGAGCCGGTGAATGGTCCGAACTCGGCCACACTTCGTAAATTTTTTAATCATTTGTGGACTGGCTAACCCGTATATGGAAGAGAAAACTTCTGCCTATTGGCCAAAATGGCGCTGGAAACAATATTAAGGTCAAAATATTTAACTTTCTTTGGGTTTTGTGGGTTTGAATGGCCGATATTTCGTTATCTTGTTATCAGTTGTGTTGGCAATGTCACTCGGTCAACTTGGAGTTGTGATTTGACTTCGTTAGACTTGGAAGGTGCTTGGGACACGTATTGTCTGAATCCATCGACATTTATAAAACAAATAACCGACGATGTGTTATGTGTCTCTATAACGACAATCAACGAGAGTTCTTCATCGCCTTTATGATTTCCTGCTTTCCGAATGTCGTCATCGGAGTCCAACCACCATCCATTGCAGACGAAGAGTTTCGACTGCCTCCTTAAACCTACACATCTAACATCACTTTCACCAGGACCTACATTGATGGGAGGTCGTAAACTTAGAAGAGCTTGTTAAACTACTACAACAACAACAAAAACTCCTTTTTCTATCTCTACTACGCTCCATGCGAATCTTCCATTGCTCTAAGCAGTGCCGAAAGTCGTGTCCAGTCCGCACCTTCATAACTGGTACCAATTTTTTTCACAGCCTGAAGCTGACTATAGTCTCATTCCTTTTAATGAGGTTCGATCTTAGGAAACAGATTGAAGTCGCAAGGCATAGGATCTGGCGAAGAAAGTGGATGGTCTATGAGTCTATGGTCCTGTATGGGCCAGTTGTTGTAACAGCATGAACATTTCGCATAAATGTTTTGTGCGTGCTGGCCTAAGCTGGCTATTATAAATCCGGATCGTTCCGATAAAGTACAACAATTGGCTGAAAGGAAGTGAATCTTAAATTTGTGCCTTGAGGTAGTGATGAAGGGAGGAAGAATATTTGAAGCCAAAGGTGATACCCGAACGATGACTAGTAATGGCTGTGGTCACCGTTTCGTGTTGATGGTGAAACTCGGCAGGCGTCTAATATTCAAACCTGTTATCTTCGTCGGCCTAGTTGAGCAGAGAAATCCAAGACACCTGAAGCTAAGTTTCGCGAACGTTGTACAGCTAAAGAGTTTGCGCTGAGATATTTTCACTTCATCCTCCAGACAACTGCTGCGTGAACTCGAAATAATATTAAATGTCTTCGCATGATTGCCTAACGCACACTGGCTGGTTAGAGCGCCCACAACAATTGAGAGGCTTTGTTAGCCGTGTGCTGTATTGTCCTCCTGATTTTTTCCCAGCAAAGAAAGACGAAATATTTTCCACATTTTCTTCATAATTTTAATTATTTCTAAATATTCGAAATTTTTTCATATTTTCTACACTTTCTCGCATATCCCATATACATCTTCATATATCTCATATTTGCTATATGAAGAATGTGGCCATATCGATTTGTTTTAAAGAACGAAGAACTTCTCGTTTCCTGCACCACATTAAAAAAGGAAGGCTTCAAGCTAAGAAAGTGACGATCGCTGGCATTTGGCGAGTGCGTACTTCTTGCATGGCAACCTCAAGTCTCGTTATTTAATAGCCACCATACCTGTGCACGGAAAATATTCGCTTTTTATTTTTTAGCTTTATATTTAAAAAAAATATTTTTGGGTCACCCTTTATTTTCACTAATTTTATTTATTACCTACTGCTAAATGAGCGTTAATAAACACTTGCGCATACTCACACACACACACACCCCCACTCATACATGTATTTATATATAAATGCATAAAGTCATTTAGTGCCCGTTAGAATTTATCTATTGACGTCTTTGCCTTCGTTTTCGCCTTCAAAGCGCAGCACATCGCTTCGTATCGAATCTTTCAAACGACCGCATCGATGATAACCGCCGAAATGCTATGTGAAGCGCAGTACTGCTTGTTGTTGTTTGCACTCCAACAGCAAAGTTTCACATTTCACTCTAATAAATTTTTATTCTATTAATTCTATTTAATACAGACATGCATGCATAAGTATTTTCTCTGATAAAGAGAATTAGTTTCAAATACTCGAACTCAACAAGTATTTACGGACGCGATAAGATATTCGATGCGTTTCTAATTTGTTCATTCGCCTTTGGCAAACGGCTCATATTCCCTACGGCTATGTATGTATGTGTGTATGCATTTTCCTTTGTGCGCTATTCGCTGGTTTTCTTCATTACTTTTGGGTCGCTAACACTTGTTGCTTGTCGTTCACACCCTCGTATTGAATGGTTGTGCCACCGCCGCCACCGACTTGGGATGGGCTGTGCTGTCAGGAATTCTACAGTGCTTGGCTTGGCTGTTTGCGCGGATTCCTTTTAAAGAATGTTAAAAATGTTTGGAAAATGGCAGGAATTTTATTTTTTACACTATTATTTGTGCAAATAAACAAGCGGGAATAATAAATTTGCATTTGCTTATTTGAATGAAATAAATCATTGGAAAACTCAGGGATTAATTAGCTTTCGGATTTGGCAAGAAATTGAGGATGGATAAAACAAAAATGTATTTGGTAATAGAATTAATATACAGTGGCTGAACTGAAAGTTTAAAATGAAAGGTATTTTTAACCGCTTTTATTGAGAAATATTATTGATTGATTGGGTTGCCAACTATTTTTAAATATGAAATGCTTATTTGATCACTTAAGGTAGTAGTCTGGTAACTTACACGTTTTTTGAGGCCATGTTTGGGACATTTTTTGACAGGGAAAATAAAATTTAATCGGTTTGATTTTCTGATATGTTATTAAAGGTATCAGAAGGTGTACAAAAAAATTTGTTTTTTTGTTTTTATGTTTTGATACTATTTTTGTACACTGCAGCAAGAGGCAAAAAAAGAGGTACAGTGGCTGGCCGGCGTGATTTCGTCACTTGAGGTCATCTGAAACAGAAAAAACAAATTGCTTATTAATCAGTGTACTTGTCGTTCTGGCGGGTAGTAAAATCAAATGATTTTGACAAAAAATAACAAATGGCGGACTTCGTAAGAAAATTGCCTTTTTTTTAAGTGGAAATAGGACTAAAAAATGGGAAGTTAGGGACGAAATAAATTAAATCTACTACCCGCCAGAACTATTGATGTGTAGAAAAACATATCTAAATTTCAGCTCAATCCGTTAGATAGAAAATTTGTTTTCACGACGGCCATCCGGAAAAACGTTGTTTTGAGAAAAACGCGTTTAAAGTTTTAGCAATTGATTATTTATAGAAAAACAATACTTACACTAAACATCTATCCCTGCTGCATACAATAAACCTTCTGTTTCTTCATAGGCCTCATTCTCAGCTAGTTTCTCTGACCTGCGACTCATCCGGGCAGTTTTAGAGGCATGAGCTGCATCTTTGTTCGCCTTCGAGACTCGATGTCTATTGTACAGTTCAGCGTAAGGGCCGATTGTGACACCCATAGTCTCCATAGTTTGCAACACAGGTAAAATTCCTTCATTAAAGGTACATGCAGCTGTCCAATTTCGAGTGTCCTTGGGCCTACAAAAATGTGTTTGGGAGCTGAATTCCACACACAATGATTGAAAGCCTCGTTATTGTTCTGCGTGTTTCTGCCCAAGCATCTTTTCAATAGATCATCTGATGTCAGTTCTTCGTAAATAGGCTTCAAAATATGCGTAGTATTTTCATCGAAAGCAGGCGGATGTACAAAAGTATTTTCTTTTAATTTTTTATGACGTAATTAAGTAAATTACGTCAAAAACTTTAAGTTACGTGTAACTTCACATCCCTGGTTACAAAGGTAACGCGCAAACAATAGAGACGCAGCTGCGGTGCGGCTTAGCTCTAGAAGTACGAGCCGCTCTCATGTATGTGCTATAATTTCGTCAATATTTCGAATTTCGGTCTAAAATTTGTACAGTATATTACCAATATATCGCACTTTCAAAATGTGTAAAAAACCGAAATTCGAAATTTTCAAAATAATACCAGACTACTACCTTAAAAAGTTGAAATTTAATATAACAATATACGGCGTATATGTCGGTGAAAAACTAAGTAACCCAAAAAGGCTTTATCCGGATAGGTGTTTCACTTAAAAATATTCATATAGGGTTACCACTTAAAGCGTTACATGGGTTTCGTCGGGTAAAAAAAGGCCTATTGTCAATTTTTTTTTTTCTATGTAAAAAATTATTTATTTAATTCAAATTTTTTTCTGTCTTATAGATACATACTCGTATTTAAAGAATAATTTCTGAAATTAAAAAAAAAAAGAATTAAAACTCCTCCATTGTGACGTCATTTCCGGTGACCCCTCGAAAAAAAGGTGCGTCCGCGTTGTCAGATTAACTCCTGACAGGCTCATCAAAACAATGGAAAAACAAAAATAAGTACTTTAGTTAAGACCATAAACTCGAGCTTGAGCGAAGGAAGGAATTTTGACAACCGACTTTGATTAATTAATATAGTGGGCTGCTAAATGCACAACCTTCTGTATTCACTCATTTATGACATCGCTCGCTCTTTTTGAAGTCTCATTTCTCCTACTAAGAAATTCGATTACTTTTTGGTCGCATTTTGTGTGGTTGCTATACCTTCTCTCATCTAAACTAGATTGGCTCAGCTATAATTGCCGCATTGTCTAACACTTCCAGCTCCAATTTTACTACCAACGGTAGTTGTATTTTTTCATACGATTCAATGATTCGCACCTTTACCAATTTTTCGTTTTGCTTTGTGCTGCAGGTAAAACATTGGTGGCATATTTTCATTTCCGAAAAACTAAATGAACAACCGAAACAAATTGACCGACTAATTCAAGGTTTCTAAAATTGAAATTAAAAAAAAAACTCAAATAATAGTAAAAATTATTTGAAATGAACATTGGAATAGGCAGGCAGGCAGGCGCAAGCAAAAAAGGTAATGAATCATACTTCATTAATGACTCGTCAACAGCGCACAGATTGGGCAGTGAAGTGGCTGGACACGACGACGACGACTTAAACCAGTTTCGCTGAGAGTAGGTGACTATGATCAGCAGCAGCAGCACCAGCAACAGAATTTTGTTTTTGTTTGTGGTAATAAACCAAATTTCAGTTCAAAGCTCGAATTACTCAACTTGGGTACCTGCTCATCGTAGCTGACAATGCGCTGCAAGCCAGCTAGTAAGATCGATTACAAAAATAAACATGCTGACAAAGACACCAAACCAAAAGCAAAAAACTACATACAAATCTGTACAAGCAAAAAATAGAAAAAGGGAAGAAGAAAGAATTTTTAGAAAATGCAAGCAAGCGACTTAGCGACTTAAAAAAAATATTTTTTTAAATAAATAAATAGCCACAAAAAATATGCGCAAACATTAGCATTTGGGAACCGGATTTTCGATACTCGCGCTAATGCTAGCAGCAAATGCTGCTCGCACTCGAGCATCGATCGAGCGGTGATGGATCGCTGGCGAACGAGATCGATGTGTGGATTAGCGTTGATGATTTGTTGTTGTTTGTGTTGTTATTGTTGCTGCTACTCTAGCATAGCTGCTAAGAGTTCAGTAATGCTGTTTATTGACTTGCTGTTTAGCTTTATACACACAAATACATACATACACCGGTGCGCAAGATAATAGAAGTGTGTTATATTGGGAAGTTTTCACAAATATTTTTTTTAAATTCAATTTTAAGTAATTTTCATTCTGGAAAAAAAAATCCATATAAGGAAATGTGGCAAATTATGTGCAAAATTCAATGAATTTTTATCAAAATTTCAAATTTTTTATTGGTATTTTTTTACCACAATTTTGAGTATGCCCTTTTATTGCTCCTTATGTTCTAGGAAAATAAAGTGCAAGTTTTAAGTGCCCAAATATTTTCATTGTTTTAAAAAATTTTTTTTTTAGATAGAGTTGGGAATTTTCGTGCTTTATAAACAAGTAAAAAGAATATTTCGCGCATTCGAATCGCACTCCCATTATTTTGAACACAGGTGTACATGCATACATGCATAAATACACACTTATGTAGGTTAGCCGCTTATTTCAACTTTTCTTTATTTACTTGTTTCTTTGCCTGTCTTAGCTATTTATTTCCATATTTATGTAAATTTGTCTCTGTGTATAGGCATGTACGCTTGTTTGTTTGTTTATTTGTTTGTTTAAGCGAGCTCACTAAGATCATCCGTTGCCGCTAATCAGCTTCATTACCGCACGAAAGCACAATGGGCAATACATAAGTGATTAGCCGGCTGGCAGACGGCCAGTGCGATCTCGGTTGTAAGTCAGTAAAACGCGCCATAAACTCGTACACGCATGTACGCATCCAAGTATGTAAGTATGTATGTGTGTAGATTACAGAATTAATGGCGAAATGCTTAAGGCCATCTCTACTAAATGAGGCTCATTGATGAGCAACGTCGTATAGCAGTAAATATATATTACTATGAAGCTTCTTATCAGTGGGAACAAAAAATCGGTAGAATGCTGTGGTAATTTTTTTTAAATATGCCCGTAAATGACAACAATGACTCTGTCAAATGAGGCTAAATACTTGGGGCACCGTTGGCCCATACCCTTGCAACTCGGCTACTGGAACCCTCAAGTCTAGTACAGGTCACTTTGTGTATACGTCACTGAGTAATGCGCCGTAACCGGTTCTATGGTGTCACAGTTTGGTGTATTCCTTTAGAGATTTCTTCTACCTATAAAGCGCAAGTTTATCAAACCGCATTAAAAGGGTTCACCCTTTCAATTGACAAAAGCACTCGACGCCTTTTTTTAACTTATTCTCCCTGTGGAACTTTATGGCAAACTCGCTTTATAAAACATTTTGTAGTGATTTGACATGCTTCAATTTGAAAAGCCTCAATGGCATTTGAAACTAAAATTGAAAGCATTATTTCAAACGAAAGTTTCCATTTGCTTATGTATAGTCGTTTTTTCTTTTATCTAGTTGAAAATAATTTTAGAAAAAATCTTCAAAGGAAAATCTTCATTTTTGTATACCTCAACGTGCAATTATCTATTTTTAAGGCCCATTTTCGCGGCAGCTCACTCCAGAGTTGTTTTATTTAAAGCGAAATTAAAAATAGTGAAAACCTAACAGAAACTTCGTGCACATTTTGGACATGTGCCAAATTTTCCATGGAAACAGAATAGTGAAACAAAAGAAATAAAACACAAAAAAGGAATTCGCGCTAAAATTATGTCTTTGATGTAATTCTCGTTTTTCATTAAAAGCAAGTGGCCGTGAGATCTGGAAGCTACATATTTAGATATATCCCGAACACTGGGGTGGTCGAATGATTATTCTTTACATTCGTCGACGGTAATTTGAAGTATGAAGATGACATGATTATCAATGAAATAACTATAGAGAAGCTTTCTCCTCAGATAAATTACTTGTAGTGGGGTGGGATATTTGGTAATTTGCTAAATGTTCAGTGATTCTTGCATTCTATATTTCAGGCATATCGAAGATTAATAAAATAGTTCACTTTCGAACCATTCGTTAGAAAAACAAAAAATTCTAAATCGAAATTAAAAACAAAAATCTTTCAATAAAATAAATTCTAAATAAAAATTAAAAATAAAATCAAATATTAGCTGCATTCGACAGTACGGAAAGGAGTTACCTGTATGACGCGAGGTCTGAATTTGGTATCCCGCAAAACTAATACGGCTATGTAAGATGACGTTGCTCAACACCAGCAGCGCCGTCAGAATTGGGAAGGACCTCTCCGAGCCGTTTGATACCAAACGAGGTTTCAGACAGGGTGACTCGCTGTCGTGTGGCTTCTTCAACGTGATGTTGGAGAGCATCGTACGAACCGCAGAACTTAATGGCTCAGGCGCAATTTTTTATAAGAGCGTATAATTGTTGGCGTATGCCGATGATATTGACATCATCGGCCTTAACAACCGCGCTGTTAGTTCTGCCTTCTCCAAATTGGATAAAGAGGCACAGCGAATGGGTCTGGTGGTGAACGAGGACAAAACGAAGTACCTCCTGTCTTCAAACAAACAGTCGGCGCACTCGCGTATCGCCACCCACCGTAGTAAAGTCCTCTTTCGACGAAGTAAACTAACACTCTACAAGGCTCTCATCACGCCCGTTCTAACGTATAGCGCAGAAGCGTGGACGATGACAACATCGGATGAAACGACGCTTGGAGTGTTCGAGAGAAAGATTCTGCGCAGGATTTTTGGACCTTTGCACGTTGGCAACGGAGAATATCGCAGTCGATGGAACGATGAGCTGTATGAGCTTTACGGCGACATAAACATAGCGCAGCGAATAAAGATCCAGCGGCTACGTTGGCTGGGTCATGTCGTCCGAAAAAATACAAACGCTCCGGCTTTGAAAGTATTCGATGCGGTATCAGCTGGTGGTAGTAGATGAAGAGGAAGGCCTCCTTTGCATTGGGAAGATCAGGTGGAGAAGGGCTTGGCTTCACTTGGTGTGTGCAACTGACGTCGGTTAGCATGAGAAAGAAACGAATGGTGCGCTTTGTTAAACTCGGCGAAAATCGCGTAAGATATTAAAGATATTTGGATAGACAAGAGATTTTGTAAGGCTATTGTTCTTCAGGATCATTTAGGAATATGTAATTCATTTGTAAAATATTTACTATGATAATTTAGATAAGTACATAAATATAATTCTTATTATTATATTACAAAAGACCAGTTGGTGCTTTTCGTTTAAGTCTTTTCTTATTGAATTTTTTCTTCAGCTGGAAGCTTCCTCATCGTCGGATTTGTGTGCGTCAGAAGACTGCTTACACAGTATGTTCATTAAATAACATGACTTTTCAGATGTAGTCTCCATTTAACTCGATACAACGTTCAGAACCATCAACCAGTTTCTGCATGGACTTTTTTATGTCATCTAAGGGAATGTTCTGTAACACCTGTGTCACGGCTGCTTGAATGGTTGAAATATCATCATAAAACGCACCTTCCATGGCAGTTTTCAATTTAGGGAACAGAAAATAGTCGCATGGTGATAGATCAGGAGAATACGGAAGGTGGTCGATGACACAAATATGCTTTTGCATCAAAAATTCACAAACATTTTTGGTTTTGTGAGGTGGTGCATTATCATGCAATAAAAACAGCTGTTTCCCCTCTAGATATTCAGGTCTAACACGAACAATTCTTGACCACAAACGATGTAAAACTTGTAAATAGTATTCTCCATTAATAGTTTGACCTTCTGCAACAAATTCCATGTGTACAATACCCTTGGAATCGTAGAACGTGATCAACATTGTTTTGATTCTTGACTTCTGAAAACGCAATTTCTTTGCTTTTGGCTCCCCTTTCGTCTTCCATTCTGCAGATTGACGCTTAGTTTCAGGGTCATATTTGAAGCACCATCTTTCGTCACCAGTTATGATCGAATCAAGAAAATCTGGATCGTTTTCAGCTGTTGAAATGATGTCTTTACAATGCTCTACACGAGCGATTTTTTTATATTCATTTCATTGGTGTGGAACAAAGCGTGCACAAACCTTTCTTTTACCCAAATCGTCAGTTAAAATTTTCCAAATAGTACCAGTAGATGAACTTAATTCTTCAGCCAACATTCTTACAGTGAAATTTCCGTCAACAGCAATGATTTCGCGGATTTTTTCCACCAATTCAGCACGCTTACTTGCTTATGGACGACCAGGTCTTTCATCATCTTTCAAATCTTCACGACCATTTGTAAATCGTTTAAACCAATTATATACATTTGAACGAGCTAAACAATCATCACCATAAACTTTTTGCATCAATTTGTACGTCTCACTAAATGTTTTTCCAAGTTTAACACAGAATTTAATATTTGCTCTTTGCTCCATTGTATTTTTACGACACAAGCACGAAACATACTGCCAATAAAAGGCGCGTAACTTTTTAACCTGTCAAACTATTTACATGAAGTTGACTGCGGTTGAAAGCTGACGCCTGTACCTTTTCAATACGATCAAAGTTTAATAGATAGAACGTGTTCCATGATTTAAATAAAAAGTTCTGTTATTTATTGAACATTCTTCCAGTTCCAGGTTCTTCCAGTTTAGTTTAGAGTCATTCGTAATGCCTAAGCTTCCGTATCAGTTTTGTAAATTTTTGTGTGCTATTTTCGAGTCTCTATGCGATGCCATTAGTCCAGTATCATCTGCAAACGTTGCAATCATGCTATTTCCTGAAGACGGTTCCGGTAAATCTGCGGTGTAGATAAGATGCAGAGTAGGCCCTAATACACTGCCTTGTGGAATTCCTGCGTTCATAGGTTCAATGTAAGAACATGCGTCGATATTTTTAATATAAAATTTTCTATCTTGGATGTAACTTTTTAGCATTAGAAAGTAGTCATTTGGCAACCAAGATTGGAGTTTGTGCAGTAATGCAGGGTGCCATACTTTGTCAAAGGCTTTAGCTGCGTCAAGATATACAACCAGGCATACGTGTTTATTGTGAAAGTCTTTATTAATTCCGTGAGTGACTCTGTGCACTTGTTGGATTGTCGAATGTTTTCGCCCAAAACCCGAACTGATGTTGGGGAATTAAATTTATTTTTGTTATAATGGGCTTTATGCGATCAAAAAGTAGCTTCTCAAATATTTTTGATATTGTCGGCAGCAGACTTATTGATTGGTACGAAGATGCAAACGTGGCGCCTTCATTGGGCTTTGGGATCGCAATGATTTCGGCAAGTATTTGAGTTTTATAGCAGCGTTGAATACGTTCCTAAAATAAATGATTGCTCTATCGGGCATATGCTTTACAATTTTCCCGAAATAAGGTCATATCCAGGTTGTTTTTTTAATGTCGAATTTAATTGTTTTATCTCTTTTAGTCAGGTTTTTTTGATGATTTGCTCGTCTTTATTGCTCGTTGTATGAGTGAAATCGAAGTCGGTATTATTTTCATTTTTAAATATATTTTTAAAATATTGAGCTAAAATAGTCGCTTTTTCTCATGATGTTCGGACCCATTGTCCATTTGTGGTTCTTTTTGGTGGGAGGCGTATTGTAGCTCCGACCATCTTTTTTGTCGCCTGTAGATTTTGTTGCGTTAATATTTTTAAGGTGATTGTTTAGTTTTTTGTCTATTTCATGTTTCAGTAGTTCTTTAATTTCTTTAGTTAATTTATTAAGTTGTTTTTCGCTTTTTTTGTTTTCCTTTTAAAGCTGTGAGCCTTTTGCTCCATGTATGTTGGGATGCCACTTATTGTTGTTGTAATAGCATGAAAATTCCTCTTAAGTATTTGAGAATTGACAGGAGTAATAATCCTTAGACGGATTAATCAAACTCCGAGTCATTCTTTTAGTGACCAACTTGAAACCTTCTCACAAATTTCATATTTTAGTTTGTCGGTTCGATGGTTGAACCGCGGACACTGGAAAATTTAGCCGTATGCAGGTTCTTCCATGTCACCTCCGCAATGGTCACAGCAGGGATCGCCCGCGGTGCAGTATACATTTACCGCGTCTCGAACATCTCCTGCGAACCGTTGGTTTCTACTTTTCTGAACTACGGTCTCGATTTTTTATCAGCTGCATTGTCTTCAACTTTCTTGATAAAACTCTCATATTTAGTTCTAAAAAATTTTAATCCATTTATGACATCGCTAATAAACTTAACTCCTTTTCGTGCCATTTCAATCAGACAACATAATTTGTAACCCGGTGAAAGTTACTATGCAAATCACCAATCCACAGCTCATTCGCATTCATTAGCCGTATCTGTCGATTGGCAACACACAATGACAATGCCAACTAAAAATTCAAAAGCGTTGCTAATAATCGCAGACTTCTTTGCTAAAACAGATATTGTGTAGCTTAAAAAATGAAACAAACGCAAATCCCATATTCTCCAAATGAGTGAAAGTTGCCAATTGGGAAAGATAAATTCTTGGTTGAAAAAGAAAAACAAAAAGTCGTCGCCTAAGTAAAATAGAAATACTTAACAAAGCTAAAGTGTAGAGAGGCGGCTATTAAAGCCACTCTGCAGACAACGCCAACACAATATGTGTCGAATCAGTAAAAGGAAATGAAATTTTATGACAATTTCGTGTGGCTAATTTTAGTGGACGCTTTGTTTGAGTGGCGAAAAAATTATTACGAAGATAAGAAAAGCACAAATGAAAAATTAACAAAAAGCGTTCAAAACGATGCTTAATGTTTAGGAGTAAAAATTCTGAAAAAAATGATTTTTAGTTACAATAAAAACCAGAAAAAAAAAACAAAAACAATTAGTAGGTCATAGTTTTATAGGAAATAGGGGAAAAAAAGAAAACAATAATTCGGTCACACTTTTATAGGAAAACAACGAGAGTATGTGCAAACCTATGATCAGATAGTAGATGTTTGAAAAACTGATATGCTCAATGTCACTACTGTGACTTTAGATTAGGGTTGTTCTCCTTTTTTTCTTCTTGATTGACATGATAACCGCTTACGCGGTTTTGGCCGAGTTTAACAAAGCGCGCCAATCGTTTCATTTTCGGGCTAACCGGTGTCAATTGGACACACCAAGTGAAGCCAAGTCCTTCTGCACCTGATCTTTCAAACGCACAGGAGGACTTCCTCTTCCTCTGCTACTACCAACGGATACCGCATCAAATTCTCTCACAACCAGAGCGTTTGTATCCATTCGGACGACATGACCCAGTCAACGAAGCCGCTGGATCTTTATTCGCTGCGCTATGTCTATGTCGCCGTAAAGCTCATACAGCTCATTGCTGCATCGCCTACGATACTCGTCGACACCAACGCAGAATCTTTCTCTCAAATACTCCAAGTGACGCTTCATCGGATATTGTCATCGTCCAAGTTACTGCCCATTAGGACGGGCATGGTGAGAGCAGCATTGGCTTATCGGCATGAAGTAGCGACTTTGCATCTTCAGACAGATAATAACTAACTTTGAGATGAAACGGCCCTTGACCCGTCTATTTCGTACAATTATGCAGTCGTGGATTATTAATGGATTTTCTCGCGCGCTGTGTGGCGTGTTCCGTCGTATAGTGGGAAAGGAAGTGTTTGCGTATTAAAGACATTCAACTGCGGAATACAAAAGTCAACAATCATTAATCTATACCCAAAGAAATGAGTTATTCCACCAAATAATGAGTTTTCCTGGATCTAGTGGCATCTGAATAATGACTTCTTACAAACCCGAGCTTATGACTCGAATTATTCTATCGCTAAAGGCAGATGTCCGAAACTACCTATTTCGATGATAAAAGTGGCATCCAATATATGTGCATAGCTTGTAAAAACTTTCTTTTATCAGGCATCATCCTGTGGGCGAGCCATCCTATAATGGATCAGTCATGTTTAC
Organism: Anastrepha ludens; assembly: GCF_028408465.1. Taxonomy (NCBI): domain Eukaryota; kingdom Metazoa; phylum Arthropoda; class Insecta; order Diptera; family Tephritidae; genus Anastrepha; species Anastrepha ludens. The sequence goes on from NC_071499.1 coordinate 108,277,416, forward strand.
TAGTGTTAGCTGTTCAAAAAAGTGGAAAGACCATTGGGTTCCAATCAACAACAAACTTTCAGCCTTTCACTCGAGCGGATTTCCTATTTATTTGGCGGTTGGTGAAGGTGCTTTAAGCGAGTCGCGTTACGTGCATACTACTTCAATGCCCTAACATATGCGCCTACAATTCTTAACCAACTTGTGATATAATTCTTTAAAAGTCAGCCACACCATCGGAAGCATAATATCCCACACTAAACTTCCATTCTACAGCCTTGCGGATAATTACGGGAGCTCCATGGTGTATAAAGAACGCAACATTCGGATAGGCATTTGCATACCTCGTGTGAAATAGTAAGGCTGAGCAAAAAATACCTACAAAAGCTAGAAGACTAGCCCGAAATCTATTTCTAAGTGAAGGTCATACACGGTTGAGAAAAAACACATCTTCAAGTCTGCACTGATTCTAAAATTTTTGGTTTTAGAAGGAATACTGACAGCTCCCCACGCGGCATCACAATGAGCTATGAGCCTGAGTGTGCCCCACAGGACAACCGCTTCAAAATAACCTAAGTCTGCTCTATCTTAATTATCTAATCTCGCACGAGAGTCCGTCCACGAAGGCAACAGAATCTCGAACATTCCGGCTTTCAGCACGTCCTCATCGTCATCACAGATAAATGAAGTTTCAAGGGGGACTGGAAGCTAGGCCTTTCCGGCTCCCTCCATCCAATTCCATCACATCTAAAAAAAGAAAAATTCGCGCACAATCGTCGTTAGTAGCAATGGAAGCTTAAGGCAGACTGGAAAAGAGGCCTTTCCGGCTCCCAGCTATGAAAAATCGGATACTGAAAACTCGCCATTTTCGGATCCCTTCATCCGCATCTATCACACCTGAAAAAAATCTCCCTTCCTATCCTCACGAGAAGAGTGGGAACGGGACGATGTAAGACAGGCCGATTTCATCCATGTGTATCCAGATGGCTCAAAGCTCGAGGGATCTGGGAATCTGGTTTAGTTTTCGGCTTGCTGACTACTGCAGTATCTTTCAGGCTGAATTGATGGCAATAATAAAACCCGTAATACTGGTACTGGGTGTTGCGGTACCTGGAGACGATATCGCATTTTCACTAATAGCCAGATGGCGATAAAATCCCTCACAAAGCGGTAGACAACCTCTAAGGTTGCAATGAAATGCCGCATTTTGCCTAAAGATAACATGGGCTCCTAGCCATTGTGACATTAAGGGCGACTGCAGGGCCGACTAACTAGCGACACTTGGCCTTTACAGATCCGTAAGCTACTTATTTTTGACGAAATTGTAGGAGCAGCGAATGAAAGATGACGAAATGAACCCCCGTCTAAGTCAGGTGTAAATACTTATGCGGCAAATTTCAAGCAGAGAGGCCGATCAAGTTATCACTGCGAGGAATCTCCAACTTTCCCCCCGCAAAGTCCACGGCGACCCTCTTTACCACCTGGACAAAGGAAGTTAGGGGTTATATACCTTGTGTTGGACTAAAAAATCGATAATTTTTTATGGCATATCCTAAAAGTACATCATCTTAAAAATATAAATTCAAAAAATCATAAAGATCGGATCAGTAGAACGAAAGTTAAAGACCGTGGAAGCGCGCAAATTATCCATAAATGAAGTGGACGCAAAACTTTAGACGCAAGGTGTGTTTTTTGAAAATTACCGTCGCGGTGATCATTATTTATCAAAAACTATTTGACCGATTTGCATAAACTTTTTTTTTAATTATTCGAAGTTACAACCTCGTGAATCTGAACGATTCACTTTTTATAAATATTTGCATAGTTCGCTGGAATTAAATTTTTTAAATTTTTCAACCCCTCAAAAATCGTTTTTTTGGTGGTAAGCGGTTTTCATATCGAGAAAAAATTTTTTTGGGTAAACAAACCGTTCAGATTCACTAAAAAACATTTTTCTACAATAATCATTTCATTTTTTTTGATTTCAGTTGAGCTGCTCACGCGCTACCGGCGTTTCGGGGGAGGGGCGATATCAAGAATAAATAATAACATTTTTGAAAATAAAAACACCAAAATGTATTCTTCGAGAGCTACCCTTCAGTATGATATATGCCCCATTTGAATAAAAGTTCTAAAACATATTTTAAAAAAATTATGACAATCGTCCATTTTCTCGGGCTTACAAGGTATATAACCCCTTAAACTGCAGCTCAAGGTCAAAGTCGATGACACACCAATTCCCATTGTAAACAACTCCAAAATTTTGGGAGTAAGAGTTTGCTAGCCTTCTCTGCCCACACAACCGCAATTGCCACTAAAGTCCAAAATCGCAAAAAGGTCCTTGTTGTTGTTGTAGCAGCATAAACATTCCCCATACTTAAATACGAGGAATGCTGCTGGAGTGACAGTCCTTGGCCGAATATAAATCCGGGTCGTTTCGGTAACGTAGTCGTGGAAATGGCAAAAAAGGTCCTGAAATCGCTTGCCGGCAGCCCTTGGGGAAAATTCAAAGAATTGTTGCTATCGACATTTAAAGCAATGGGCCGGCGGTTCTAAACTATGCTGCGCCTGTCTGGTCACCTGGCACTAGTGACAGACTTGCCAAAACACTGCTATTCTGACAGCGACGGGTTGCCTCCTGATGCCTCTCAGCCTCTTCAACACCTTCACAACGAGGCACAGGTGCTCCCCGTAAAGGAGCACAATGAACTATTCAGCAAATAGTTTCTGCTGGGTGCTACCGCAGATTTTACCCTTGTAGACACCTGTTTGAGCCAGAGCCGTCTCCCGATGCCGACGAGATCCAGGACAATGGGAAAAGACATCTACTGAACCAGACAGTGTTTAGACATACAATAAACGACATTTATCGGGAGACTATCACTACCTTCTTAAGCTCCCGACCACCGAATGCCGTAATCGGAGTCCAACCACCACCTACAGCAGATGAAGAGCTCCAGTTTCCCAGTGAGACCCGCGTAGCACAGGCACAATTACGTTCTGGATATTGTAGCAGGTTAAACTTCTTCTTATCCAGAATTTATCCTTACATTAAAAAATTGAATACGGCAGTTTTGTAGCTTAGTAAATTTTAGTATAATAAAGTGCCAGTTTGAAGTGTCTCAAAATTCTCGTTGGTATTTCCTATTTCCGCATTTTCTCCTTGTAATAAAAGAAATGTGGTGCATTCGTTTTATTTCTTTTGGCGAAACCAATTTTGGCTTAAATGCTAAATTCCAGTCTATTTATATTTTTAAAACAAATCTGCTGAAAAGTTTACTTTTTGTCGCTCACGCCATTTTGTCGCCTAATGCTCGACATGCAGTTTCAATATGCATCTTGAAAGTATGCACAATAGGCCGAGTAGATTTGTGGGGAGGCAAAAAAATCGCCCATTGCTCTGTGAAAATCATATTCTAGGGATCAAAATAAAAAACTTTGCCGAAGGAACCATACCTCTAAAACGAATTCTGATGCCCCCCAATTTGGGTCGAACTTTTAGTGTCTTTTGTGGGGAGGCGAGGCAAAAAAATTGTCCATTGCTCTGTGAAAATCATATTCTAGGGATCAAAATAAGAAGCTTTGCCAAAGGAACTATACCTCTACAACGAATTCTGATATCCCCCAATTTGGGTCGAACTTTTTAGTTTCTTTTCTCATGTAAAGGCCAAAAATGGTGATATTTTGAAATGATTGTATGGGGAACCGCCCAGGGGAGTTCCAGGGGGTGTGCCACTGGCATGGGTGGATCGGCCGTCCAAAGTTAGTGGGGGTCGGTCATACATTTGGACTCGATTGGAGCACTCTAAATGGGTCAAAGTGGGATTTTTCGTTCGACCCAAATTGGGGGACATCAGAATTCGTTTTAGAGGTATGGTTCCTTCGGCAAAGTTTATTATTTTGATCCCTAGAATACGATTTTCACAGAGCAATGAGCGATTTTTAAATCGACCCGCCCTAATGCACAACAAATCCATATAATGAACTGGCTACTTATCACATATAGAGAAAATTGCCCCATGTAAAGGGGAAATGAAAATTATGAAATATAATTAAATTATTTATTTAAAATGTTTAATTATAATAATTTGTTAAACTTTTGCTATCAATTAATTACTAAAATAAAAATATTGTAAAATAAACCAAAACAACCCTGAGTTGAGTGTATTACTAAAAGCGGCTAATACGCCGAAAACGTTTTGAGGCAAAGGTTAAGAAGCTAATTGAGCTAACGAAATTAAGCCGTAATGAAAACGAAAGCGCCAAATAAGCAACTCCGTTCCAAAAAGGGGAAGGAGGAAGAGGAGGAAATACGCGCCGCACATAGGCATTTGAATACATTTAATTACAATATAAGCAAAAACAACAAAAAAAAAGCGAACATTTGAATGGGGGGCAGTACGGCGTTACGGCTCACCACGTCGGCAGCCACTATTTTTGGCCAAATTAACTTTCGATTGTCGTGTGCGCGTGCGCAACACCTCAAATCCAATAGATATTTATCGATATGCATGCGTTAATGGTTGGCATGCACATATCTACATATGGATGTATGTATGTAAAATTGTTTTGCTCGCACCAAATACGTACCTAAGTGTGTATGTGCGTATTAAAAATGCGAGTCAAGTGCATATGCGCATGCGCAACTTAGTTTATTTGCTTGCTGCTGCTGCTGCTCGAAATTTAGGTCAATGTGCAAAGGTTGATGATTGGCTGGCGCTGCACAATTCAACCGCCACAGACCGTTGGGAGGCTGGGCTGGATGGCTGGCGCAGTGCGTTTGTGCAGCAGCTGTCCGTTTTGCATATCAGCTCTTTCTAATTTTTATTTCTTCTATTGTGTTGTGTTGTTTCTTGAGTGTCTTTGATACCGCTTTGTAATCGCATTCGCTTTAACTTTTGATTTACTCCATCATATGTCCTACACGCGGCACAAATTTCTCTAGTTGCTGGTTAATACGAGTGGCGCTTGACTTTTGCCGGTTGCGCACAGTGGGTGAGGATGAGAGAATGTGGGGAGAAGATTTACTAGTTCTCACTTGTATTTTAAAAGTTGCTTAATTTTTTTATGTAGTTTAAACAATTTTAAGCCTCTGTCGCATCTAATCTTTTGTTTTATTTTAAATTAGTTTGAGGTTATTTTACTATTTTTCATTTAGTTGATTTATATAAATTCAATTAAATATAATATCAAAAAATTCTATTATTTTTCACTCTATTTGTATTTTTTTTTCATATTTTTATTTTATATTTTAATTTGTTTCCTGTCATTTAATTTCATTTTTAATTTGCATAACTTAATTTAAAATTTCTTATTTCATATTACACAATATTATTCCATTTCCTTGATCTATTTTATTTTGTTTACATAAATATTTTTTGTATGTAATCTAACTTTTTTTAGTTAGTTGTATTTTATTCTAATTTTACTTAATTTTTATTTTGTTTTTTATTTAATTTTAAAAGTTAAATTATTTCCCTTTAGTTAAGTATATTTTTTCTTTTATTTTAGTTAATTTTTTATTTTATTTTTCTACTTTTTATTTTATTTTTTATACTTTTTCTTTAATTTTTTTATTTTTAATATTTGTATTTGATTTATTTTATATACATATTTATTTATTTTTTTAATATTTTTTGTATTTGATTTATTTTATTTATTTGAGTAAAAAAATATTAATAATAAAATGTAACTAATGAAAATGTATACCTATATTTTTTTTTATTTATTTATTTTTATTATTATTAATTTTTTTATTTATTTGTATATTTTTATTCAGTATTTTAACTTTATTTAAGTATATTTTTTATTTTATTTCACTTTTAATACTTCTTATTTTATTTTTTATGCTTTTTATTTATTTCTTATTATTGTTTTTTCCTTAATATTATTTTTTGCTTTTTGTTTGTAATTCCATTACTTTTAACTTTGATTTCTCAGTTGTGTGAGAAAAAAAGAATTAATAAAAAAATAAATTTAACTGTTGAAATGATTGTAAGAATTTTTTATTTTTATTTATTTTATTTATTTATTTTTTTAATAATTTTTGTATTTGATGTATTTAATTTTTTTGAGTAACAAATTATTTATAATAAAATAAATTTAACTAATGAAAAGTATCCTAAGAAATTCACTTGAGTATTTTTTTAAATTTTTGTTTATATTTAATAGGTCTATTTATAAGTTCGTGCGGTTTTACAACAGATGGCGTAACTTGATTATTATTCCATCGATCCACATTTCCAAACATTCATTGGAGAGCTACTGTCGTAAGGCACAAACGTCAGTATAAGTTTTTTATTTGAAGCGTAAACAACAATATTTTTACCACACTTGAAAATGTCGAATTTCGTGCCAAATAATGTGTTTTTGCGGGGAATTCTTCTTCATTATTTTAATATGAAGAAAAAAGCAGCCGAAAGTCATCGTATCTTGGTGGAAGTTTATGGTGAGCATGCTCTATCTGAGCGAACGTGCCAGAAGTGGTTTGCACGCTTTAAAAGTGGTGATTTTGGCTTGGAAGACGAAGAACGCGAGGGTGCGCCGCCAAAGTTCATGGATACCGAATTGGAGGAATTGCTCGATCAAGATCCGGCTCAAACGCAAGAAGAGGTTGCAAAAACTTTGGGAGTTGATCAATCAACCATTTCCAAACGTTTAAAAGCCATGGGAATGATCCGAAAGGTAGGCCATTGGGTGCCGTATGAATTGAAGCCAAGAGACGTTGAACGCCGTTTTATGGCATGCGAACAACTGCTTCAACGGCACAAAAGAAAGGGTTTTTTGCATCGAATTGTGACTGGCGATGAAAAGTGGGTCCATTACGACAATCCAAAACGTCGGGCAACGTATGGATACCCTGGCCATGCTTCAACATCGACGTCGGCGCAGAATATTCATGGCCTGAAGGTTATGCTGTGTATCTGGTGGGACCAGCTGGGTGTTGTGTATTATGAGCTACTGAAACCGAATGAAACGATTACGGGGGATGTCTACCGACGACAATTGATGCGTTTGAGCCGAGCACTGCGAGAAAAACGGCCGCAATACGCCGATAGACACGACAAAGTTATTTTGCAACATGACAATGCTCGGCCACATGTTGCACAAGTGGTCAAAACATACTTAGAAACGCTCAAATGGGATGTCCTACCCCACCCGCCGTATAGTCCAGACCTTGCGCCATCCGATTACTATCTCTTCCGATCGATGCAACATGGCCTGGCTGACCAGCACTTCCGTAATTACGATGAAGTCAAAAAATGGATCGATTCGTGGATTGCGGCAAAACCGACCGAATTTTTCACAAAGGGAATCCGTGAATTGCCAGAAAGATGGGAAAAAGTAGTAGTAAGCGATGGGCAATATTTTGAATATTAAATTTGTAACCATTTTACGTCAATAAAGTTTCAAATTTCGAAAAAAAACCGCACGAACTTATTCATAGTCCTATTAAATAAAAAAAAAAATGTTTTTCTTAGTTTTTTTTGTTTTTATTAATTTTTAAACTTTTTTTAAATTTTTTTATTTTTATGTCATTTCATTTCTGTGTATATTTTATTTTATTTGAGTTAATTTTTTATGGTTCTTTGGTTAGTTTAAGGGTGACCCCGCATCGGAGTGCCACATAGACCGCAAGATGGGTCCATTGTGTTGCCCTAAAGCGCATTATATTATATGACTTCCCCACCAAACCGATATTTTTACTATAGATTTTGGTCCAATATATTAATTCGTTTAGAGAATTTAATGAGAGATTCGATTTTCAGGTCCGAGAGTACTGAAAGATTGTCAATTGTTGGAGAGCCTAGAAGAGCGAGTCGACTTCTGGCTAGACCGGGACATCTGCACAGCAAATGCCTGCTCGATACTTCCTCATCTTCGTCCTCGCAGTATCTGCACAGGTCGTTTTGAGGAACCCCGAGCCGACGTGCGTGAGTGCCCAAAAGGCAGTGGCCGGTGGCCGGTGATAAGAGATATTATATGCCTTAGTTCGTGTTTCCAAAGACTTATAAGGGGTTTTGTCTGTTTTAGATTGTAGGATGGCCAGATTTGTCTGGTCGTAACGCAAGTAGTTTCCACTCGCCACCTCCGCACCACCGCATCAGCAATGCTGTGAAATTCTTGATCAATGAGCATTTTACATGTTGAGAGCGGAATGTGGATTGTGGGTAAGTTACTAAGATTTGATTGCGCAGCGCCAGCTTTTGCGAGCTCATCAGCTTTGCAGTTACCTTCGAATCCACTGTGACCCGGTATCCAGATAACTTGGACAGAATTCTGAACACTTATCTCGTTAAGAGATAATAGACAGGATCGAACCACATCTGAGTGGGTATAAGAGGAGCTGAGTGCTCGAACGGCCGCTTGACTGTCAGTGAAAAAGCGGATATCTTCAAGTGATATTCTATTTTCTAAAATAGTTTTCGCAGCATACCAGATAGCGCATACTTCCGCTTGGAATACACTACAGTAGTCGGGTAATCTAAATGATAGATTGATGTAAGGGGAATTGGAAAAGATTCCAAATCCCACTTTACCGTCTTGTTTTGAACCACGTGTATATATAATCAGAGGGCCATCGATTTCGGTAAGATTTGTCTTCCACTCTTCCCTGGTTGGGAAGACTTACATGATAGTCGATGTCGGAAGAGATAATAGTGTTCCTGTTCAGTATGGCCGAATGGCCATGATACTTTTTCCATTTCGATATGGCATTCATGAAAATGATAGTAAACAATTTTTTTGAGTATATTTAAAATTTTATCTATATATACCTTTTTATTTTATTTTAATTTTTTGGATTTCTATATTTTTTATAATTATTCTATTCTTTTTGTAATTTTTTTTAATTTTATTTAAGTTTTTTGATTTTTATAAATTTTTATAATTGTGTTTTTTTATTTTTATTTATTTTTTATATTTATTCTTTTTTCATTTTGATTTATTTTATTTTTATGAATTTTTTATTTGTATTTATATTTAAATTTTTGTACACTTTTTTATTAATTTTTACATTTTATTGTAATATTTTATATTATTATTTTAATTTATTTATTTGGTTTAGATAATTTATATTTTTATATTTTATTTTTTTAAGTTTTTTGTTCTCTTTATCAAAAAAAGTTTTTTCTGTTATATTTTATTGCAGGAAAATTAAATTTAAAATTGTGAATGGAAATTATTATTTAATTGAATGAATAATATTATGAATGATTTTTTGTTAATATCTGTTGAATTATTTGATAGAAAAAAATATTTCCAAATTAAACACGGGTTACGGTCACGGTAAGATCTTAACTGGTACATTGGTGCTTCCCCGATCTGTGGACTATGCACTCCCACTTACAGCTGCCATCGCAACGTTCCCGTTCGCTTACCCTCAAGCAAAGAGAGGGAACATTACGATGTAAGACAGAGCGAATCCATCCGAATATATACGCAGATGTTTCAAAGCCCCAGATTATGATGGGTGAAAGTTTATATTCCGAACATCTGCGGATCTCCTCAGCTTCCGGCTCCCCACTATTGCAGTCTTTTTCAGACTGAACTGATGGCAGTAATAAAAGCCTTGATACTGGGTACAGTGTGATGAGATACCAGATATAAATTAAAAAAAGGTGCATTGATATTTTCATATAGCCAATGAACTGTGCATTGTTGTCCTGCAGAAGCACAGATAAATATCTTTAAAAAAATATGAATTTTAAATAATTCACTAGTCTGAAGGAGGGAAAGTAAAGTGAAACTTTTTTATTTTTAGTTAAAGGTTATACATTCTCTATATAACAAATTTATCTGCAAATGGTACATTTTTAATCAATCAATTATTTTTTTATTAACAACCAATAGAAATTATATTTAACAAATTTTAGTGTTTTCATCGTTCGAAAAAACCTTGAAACCTGGAATGGTGCCAGTGAATCATATTCGCATAGAAAAATTATTAATTTTATACTATTCTTTTCATTAATTTTCAAAAAAAAGTTGTTTCTGATAATGTAATATAATGTTTGTTTTTTTTATAACTTATAACTTTTACATATTGTTTAAGACACAAATAAAAATTGTGTTTTGTTTTGAAAAATTAGTAAAAAAAAAATTTAAAAAAAAAAAGTTTTATCAAAAAAAAAAAAACAAATTGTATCAAAAACCAAACAAAAAAGTATTTTGGTAAATTAAAAAAAAAAATAGAACAAAAATGTTTTTTTTTAATTAAAAAAATTATTAAAAAAACTGTTTTTTTATTTAAAAAAGTTATTAAAAAAATGTTTTGTTTTTTTATTTAAAAAAATTATAAAAAAAATGTTTTTTTTTTATTTAAAAAAATTATTAAAAAAAATTTAACTTTGTTAAAAATTATTTGTGTCTTAAAAAATATGTTTATGCACAAAAGTCTTGATTGTGAAAATATACAATACTTTTTTTTGCATTAATTTCCTCGAATTCATTTTTTTCTTTCATTGTCAATCTCTCCAAGTTCCAATTGCCAAATGCAAAGCAAGAAAAAAAAATCACAAACAAACAAAAACAAATAAGTTTAAAAAAAAAAGACAGCGAAAAGTGTGAAAAGAAGCACACACACACACATACTTGTGCACTCCGGCAAAAGTGCCAGTGAAAATCATCAAGCTGTAAGAAATTAAATGGAATGATTTGTCGGTGATTTACATGCTCAGCATTCCCTCATTTCATCGCTGGTGAAAATGGCACAAAGTGTCAGTGTCTTTTGTTGCTGTTTTTGCCTTTGCCAACGTTGCGCATGCGCATGCGCATTTTACCTTTTTTTCGTCTGAAGTTCGTGATGGAAATGCTGAAATACAAATGACGGTCGCTACGTTCACGCCGCGCCACAAAGAAGGTGAAATTATATGTTTTTCATATTTCAACGAATTTTTTTCTTCAGCAATTTTTTCAATTGAGTTTTTTGCTCCCGGCCCCCCCTGATGAAGGTGCTAATGTCGGCACTGTGTTTGCCAATGACTGACAATGAGTCGTGGCTCGGGCTGGTGTGCTGATCGGCGCTGCTGTTGATGACTGACTGTGTCTGCAGTTAGAATTCGAATTCATTCGCCTACATTTGTTGTAAATTACCTGCTGTTCGCCTTTCGCTTTCAACGTTTCTTTTTTGCGCCTTACTTTTTATTTCTTTTACGCTCATTCTATTCGTATAGTTAATTTGCAAGTTTCAACACGTATATGAAAATTTTAACATTTCAGCCGTCGATTGATTGGTCATAAATTTGCATTGTGATTTGTTTTTTTTTTTAGTTTTTTTCGAGTTTTTGTTTGGGCTCCATTTGCTTTCTTTATTATCACTTTTTGCTTTCTATTTGCACTTGTCTGAAATGGGTTTGCCTTTTTTGTTGCTTCTTCCTTCACTCTATATTTATGTATGTATGTGTGTGTGTGTGTGTCGCGAGACTTTCTTAAAAGAATAAATTGTCACTTCAGCAACGCGTTCATTTTCGTGTTTAATAACGTCACTATATATTTTTTTGTTTGTTAATATTTTCCAAAAATATATTTCATATATTTATTTGTTGTTTTGGAAAGTAATGTTCCACTTTATTGTGCTATTTTTCGAAGAGTATCAATTGATACTTTTTTATGCCCACAATAAATTCCACTGAAGCGCCACTAAACATAAGCCTGATAAGATAAGAACAATTCAAACACATACATACATATATACATTTGTACCTACATACATATATTTGAGTAAATTGATGCCTTCAAGGTCGTCGTGACACTTTACTAATCTCTTGACATTGTCGCACAGCCAAGGCAGGTTCTGATGCAAATCTAATCGCATGAATTATGAGCTGATTGAAAGGAAATTTCTGTATGTTGGTGGTGTGGAATTAACGAAGAAAGGTTAATGCAGTAGTTTGACAAACAAAAAAATACAAAAAATAAAAATATCATATGCTGATATGAACTTGCAGTAGGTGTCTCACAGATCCTATTGTTTGATTGCCGGTCTAAGACAGTGGGCGGAGACAAGGCTGCCTACCAATAAATCAAGATTCAGTTTGGGCTTTCTTGCCTCAACGACACGACTCGTACCGATGCCAAAAACTTGAACTTCATATCCGACAAAAAAAAGCTGAACTGAAAAGTAAATGTCAAAAGACGTGCTGAGGGAGCGACATGGCCGAAGAAAAATTTAGAAAATTTCACCCCAGAATATTCCTGCATGATCCAGACGGAACCCCTACTCAGTTTTACTAAGAGATACAGGGTTATCTTCCCGTCTACGGAAGAGCGGAACACTAGCCCAACATAGCTGCATGATGACTTCCAAAAAAGGGTATGGATTCAAAATGCTCCAGAGGATAGGAGTAGGAATAGTGGGTCCTAGAGCACACAAATATTTAGCACTGAGAAAACAGTGGAAATCGTACCCAAAAGAGGGTTCGAAAACGTAAAAATTAAAATACTTTCGGACGGTAAATCAGTTCTTAGAGCCTTAAATACAGGGTCTGGCACTCGAAATGTAAACATACCCTAAATTGAGTTTGGAAAATTACTTTTATTCAATTTAAAGTGGAAAATGTGTGAAAATAATAGAAAATTAAGAATCAATTTACTTTTGCTCGATATGACCACCTTTTGCCTTGTCTATGGCCTTGAGTCGGTCCGGAAGCGAATCGATTGTGACTTGCAGGTATTTTGGCTCACTCGCGCACAATTGCTTTTTTCAGCGCCTCAAGACTGGTGAATCTTTTAGTTCGAACCCTGCTTTCCTACATGCTCCAAAGAGAATAATCCATCGGATTCGCGTCTGGTGAATTTGAGAGCCATTGTGTGGACGTTATGAAGTTCGGAACGTTAGTTTTTAGCCCTTCTTGGTTCACTCGAGCTTTGTGAGACGGTGCCAAGCCCTGTTGAAACGTCCATGGTCTTCCACCGAAATGTTCGTCTGCCACCACGGCTTCAAAGCAACCTTCAGAATACTTCCCCGATAATATTTCGCATTTACCTTGACGCCAGGCTCGATGAAAACGATTGAAGAGCGTCCATCTACGGTTACAGCGGCCCAAACCATTACTTGTCTCCTGGTGGCCTATCGATGACTCAAATTCTCGAATGAACGGTCGGTCAAATAAACCCTATCGTTTTGGGAGTTCACGAATTGCTCAATTTGAAAAATTTTCTCGTCAGAAAACAATGTACGAAAATTGACTGCTTTCGGCCAAGCGAAGCAACTCTTTCGCTCTCTCAAGACTGACTTGTTACTGCTTTGGTGTGAGACCATTCACCGTTTGGATCTTGTATGACTTGACTTTGAGATCATTTTTCAGTATGCGGCGGATGCTACGGTCAAATATTTTCAGTTCTTTCGCCATTTGATTGACACTTCGTCGGGGACTTCACTCAAGTCACTTTTTAACCATTTCACGTTGCAGTCCTTTAATGACCTCCTTCATGACGTTTCGCGATGCTACCAGTATTATTGTAATGAGTAATGGGGCGATAAACAAAAACTTTATTTACTTTAAGGTGCTCGAGCTCACGAACAATCGCTGGTTGTGATTTTCCCGCCAAATATAATGGAATCCCACTATTACGCTTGAAATCCATTTACAGATTTTTTTTTTCGCGTTTCTTTTCGGCAAAATGCTTCCGCGCGCTTGTAAACAATACACTGGACTGTCATTTAGCCAACTAGCAGACAGTTGATGCCCGTGTATAATTGAAGACGAGGTTTTCACTTCGACCTCACGGTATTTTGTATTTAAAGCTTATGTTGAGAGGATTTTGGGTGCATAAACAATTTTATTTTTTGCCCTAAAAACCGCCGAAATGAGTTTGTTTTATATAACCTGGTTGTTCGTTATCCGATTTTCAATAATAATAACCAATTATTCTAGTCTTGAGGAGTTCTTGATTTCGTTCTTCTTTTTTTGGAATGGTAGCCGCCCCGATCTACCGCACATGCAAGGAAATTTTCTGCAAAAACTGGCGGCTAAGCAAAACTAAAGCTTGGGCAGTGGCTGTAGGAGATTTGAGAATTCAGCTTAGCTCGGGAAATTTGTCAATAAAACAAAGCTACGCTTAGTTCTTAACGATCTTCTCAACTAACTCTTCTAACGTAACTCATACGATTGGAAGCTCTTTTTACCAGTTCAGCGCACCGGTTATAGTTTCCTTAACCGGCTGCATGCCGTCACAGTCGCAACCAGCATTGGCGGCTGAGCGAAGGTCTTCGTCACATTCAATACGAAATGGAACAGTTTGTCGCAAATTCATCCCAATACTACTAAGTTGGCAGACGAAAACAAATTTCTGAGTAATGTTCAATTTTCAAAAAAAGAAAAAGAAAAAAAAAAGAAAATTTGTTGTCTTAAACGAAGACCCTCTTCTTCTTGATTGACACGATAACCGCTTACGCAATTTTGGCCGAGTTTAACGAAGCACGCTAATCGTTTATTTCTATTTTCTAACCGGCGCCAGTTGGAAACGCCAAGTGAAGCCAAGTCCTTCTCCACTTGATCTTTCAGAGGCTTTTCTCTTCCTCTGCTACCTCTCGAATGTTTTCAGGGCCGGAGCGTTTGTATCCATTCGGACGACATGACCCAGTCCACGAAGCCGCTGGATCTTTATTCGCTGAGCTATGTCTATGTCGTCGTAAAGCTTATACAGCTCATCGTTCCATCGTCTGCGATATTCGCCGCTGCCAACGTGCAAAGGTCCAATAATCTTTCTCTCAAATACTCCAAGCATCGTTTCATCGGTCATATTTGGTAAGAATGTTTAGTGGAACAGATTGATCCCCTTCTGGTCGACAGTCAACGTGATACAAATATATTTTTCTGACGGCAGTCCATCCCAAATCTCCCATACAATTCGGCCATTCGAAGGTGTCATACAACTTTGTGCTCTTTCTTTTAGCGGAAGAATTCAAGACATTCCAATTATCAGAGGAGAATCTTGTCTCAAATTTCTCTAGCTTGTGTGCGCGATAAACTGATTCTTTGTATTAGGAGTAGTTATGCTTTTACCTTCGGCCTCGCTTTTTGAGTCTTCTAAGCACACTCAGACTAGGTCTATGTGAAGTTTGTTGTAGGACTTAGAAGTCTCAGCATGTATGATTATGAGGAAGAGCATCCCACACCGTGGCCATTATGTTCAAACATTTTTATTTAAAAATGAAATATGTCACCGCCGAAAAGTTGAATAAATCGTGACAAGCTCCAAAATAGCCATTTGTGACCTTTGCGAACATTGAACTTATTACTTACGAAAGGTATGAAATCTTCCTCACATAGCATCGTGCGGCATATTTTTTATATTGACACTTTGTTGTAAGAGTCATAAGAAATATTACATGACAATCAGCTGCCTGGTTCGAAATTTCCCGCAATACTTCATGGCGGGCAAAGAAACTCCGAATGATAAAAACCAATTAAAAGATGTCGAAGAAAATGGAAAACTACAATCAAATGCATGGTTGGCTGAATGTTGTCGCCGATAAGGAAACGAATGATTTGAAGAAATTGTGCAGAGGCTGATGACAGCGAGCGGCAAGCAAGTTTGTGATGGTAAGATGTTGGCGATGCTGATGATGAGCAGTTAATAACCACCGTAAATGATGACGAAGACGAGCACAGCATGAAGCCGCGTTATGAGGTATTAAATATAGCAGGTCGACTAAAACACGAGCTTGACAGCGGTTCAGCCAGTAGTGGAGGCATAAAATGATTAACGTGAAAGTGACAAACGCCAATAGACTACTAGAAAAAAAAGAAAGAAAAAAAAACGAACAAAAAAGCCACGAGAGGCAATGGCGTTTAAAGCTAGAGCTCCAGCAAAGCTGTTTTAGCAACAGTATGACTCGCGGGAAGCTATGCACAAAGTAAAATGTAATAAAAAGAAGAAAAAAGACACCAGTACAATAACATTACAGCCGCCACAAAATAACTGTCAGACAGGCAATTTTTGAAAAAATTACGACTGAACTTAACCCCCGTGCGCATCACCAGCATCAGCATCAACGTAGAGAAGCACCGCTAAAGCGCGAAATGACAGCGAGACAGACGAGTGAAATTACTAATCGTAGCTTCTGCGAAAACTATGTGTAACCGACAATCGCGCAGTCAGAGTCACACACAGCTTCCCGCTTTTCACAAACCAAATACCATAAACCGTTGCGCGTAGTTTAAGCTTGGCAGATTTGCTGCGCTCGAACGGTGAGCTCTCATTGACAACTTTTGCGACTTGGCACAGTGTGACAATTTCAGGGAGACTTTGAATAAAATTTGTAGACTAAAAGGGGGCTTATGAGCTTAAGCTCCGTCTCGCAAGTCTTACAGCTTCGAATCGGGTATGAGATCTAATTTCAATATTTTTTGCGCTGCTTTTGTGAATCTTAAGGAAATCCGTGGAAACTGGAAAAATCATAACAGTTCTGATGAAAATGACTCGCGTAAGAGTACTCACCTTGAAGAAATCCGTGGGAACTTAAAAAATCACCAAAGTTCTGATAAAAAAAGAGGTTGTCTGTAAAGTCGGTTTACTGACGATAGTTTAACGTGACAACGTCATAAGAAAATATTGATGGAATGGTTGCAATTTTCAAAACAAAATTTTAATTTTATTTGTTTGATAGATATTTTGTATGGATATAGAGGAGGAGGTAAATGGAATTGCAATGGAATAGGTCAAGTTACATTTACACAAACGTGAAAAATTACGAAACATTCATCAAATTCATGAAAGATATCTTCAATTTCGATTGTACATCAGACGTTAATAAGTCAACAACACTAAGAGGCACCATCATCGATTTGCCTTTTTCAAGACACTTTACACTCGAAACACTCCCTTTCATTTCCTACTTTTTCTATCATCGTCCTATTCTCAACAGAGAAATGGTTCATTACCATAAGTATGTGAATTTATATACCCACATATGCGCATATACATACATATATATGCTCACTCAAGTAGGACAGAGCCAGATGTCGAACGTTGCCGAACGCGGGGGCCGATTGTGCTCTTTGTCGTTCGTTCCGCGCTCTCGCTTGCAGTTCAAGCACATTAGCTTACATTTCATGTCCATATGACTTGTATGCATCTTTACATGTAGATTTGTTCTTTTTGAAAATTGCGCGAAATTGTATATGTATATGCATGTTTATATATATATATTAGTATACAACATATCTTATAAGGTATGTGGTAAATATTACCATACATTTTTTCCTTCATATATAATAAAAAAATTATTAATAATAACATTAAGACAACAGGTATTATTAACAAACTTGGTTTTATTTTAAATTCTTCAAGTAAATCAAATTAATAGTAATCAATAAGAAGGCATATGCAAATACAAATACGTGAATTTATATATGTACATATGCGCATATACATACATATATATGCTCACTTAAGTAGGAGAGAGCAAGATGTCGAACGTTGCCGTTCGTTTGCTTTGTTCGTTCCGCGCTTGCCCTTGCAGTTCATTCAAGGTAACGGCAATGAGCAAGGTAACGACAAATGAGCAAGGTAACGACACATTTTTTCGTGCGTGCAGCCGGTTAAATCGAATTATACGACGTTATCACGTCAAAACGACTCGCGTAAGAGTACTCAACTTTGCTCACAACCTTTTGAATTATCTCTTTCTCCTTGGTTGGTGCTACTTTCGTCTTAGCGATTTCGATTGATTCAACAAAGACACTTAGTCACTCTATCGTTTTTGTGCTAACCGGTTTTTATATAAACAAACATATATAAACACTTCAACGACTCATCGGATATTGGGGTTTTGCGTGCTTCTGCGCTATACACCAGGTCGGACGTTTTGAAGAACTTCTAAAATGGGGCTTTTGGTCCTTGAGAACGGACTTTACTTTAAAAAGTGACATTTGTTGGCAATAGAGATTCTTTGTAGGATTTCAAGGTAGCCATACAATACTGGGTTCCATTACTGATCCTTTACTACCTCAAATTTTAGATGTCACACCACTTGCCTTATGAAGGGATCTACTTTTTCCGGAGATACCTGATTTTAGATAACTTTACTAGAAGTCTGGCATCTTAAATTACATATGGTCAACGGACCTTAAATCCTCCTTTCAAGTTCTTAAATTCTTTTCCAACGCATAGGAGGCTTTCCTCTTCCTCCGTAAGGTCCGTGGACTGTTTTTTGAAAGTACTTTTGGAAGCATGAATGCAGATGCCAGTGCAACATCACCGCTCAGAATCCGAGTCAAGTAAGGAAGTAGTTGGGGTGAACCAGCCTCGATAGTGAGATGGATGACGTGAGGGTAGCAGGATAGCTCAGTTTCCCAGACGAGCACAGAAGTAGCAAAAGAGGATTACTCTTGAAAGCAAGAAAGTTGGTGTGAGTGAGAGGCAGCTCAGCTCGAATCAGAACCTGAAGTCGCCTAAGAGAAGTAACTTTGATGTCATGCAGGGATATGGGCGGTTATGCGAAAGCTCATTACGAATTAAGAATGAAATCGCCTATGAGAGTAGCTGAAGTGTGAACCACGCTTGAAAGTACCAACGGTTATGGGAGGTTCGAGGTACAGCTCAGCTCGAGTTATGGAAGTAGCAGAATTAAACTACCAAGAAATCCACGAGGACAGTTGACGGTCAAATCAGGCATGGAATAAAATCATTGAGGAAGGGATGAACATGTTTTGATACGTTTCTCTACGATAGTAAAGTTTATAAGCCATCAGAATGACCTGGATATATAAGCGGACAGTGAATGTCATTTTAGATGCGTTTCCTTAAGTTTTTGTGCAGTGTGTTTTATGTTTATAAAGTAACAATAACAACAAAACAATAAGTTTATGTTTTGTCATTTTTTTCGCTACTATAATTGGCTGGAATTCGACCTCGGCTGTTCGTTTCCAATTTCTATAATTTTTCAAAATTTCATAAGAACTTACTTGACCGTCCCACTGTGCTTCCACATATATTACTCGGATATAGCTTCAGTGGCATCATTGGCGTCTACCGCGTACCATCAACCACTTGCGCATCGAGTACCGCTTATTGAAACTGTGGCCTCGCCGTAGTTATTACGCTGCTTTTTGGTCATAAATAAAAACAGCAGCGGTGATGGCATAAAATTGTACAACAACAAAGCAATGATGGAAAGAAATTTGATGTGATTTCGGTTGAGCTGAATCGGTAGATGGTGGCGGTATAGTTTTTGTTGTGCTTTTATTTTGTTTTATTTAATTTTTTTCCGCTGAGGCGCTATGTGCAAGAAGAAATTACAACCGCACAGCCACAACAACCGTAATGACAATAAAAAGCACAACGTCAATGGCCGATTGGCGTAATCACATGACAAGCAAAACAACAACAATAACACTAATGATAATCACAAAAAAGAGTCGACTAACCAGCTGGTATTGGTGTAAGCGGGGCTGTCTTGAGTGGTTTTCTGTGCCTGTCTGGCTGTCTGACCGACAAAGCGAATAAATTAATAAGCAAGTGAAAGATATGACTTTGAAATGTTGATTTAAAAAAAAAAAAAAACACAAGAAGAAAATAATAGTTAAATGAAAAAAGTACGCTCGAAGCAACAAAAGTTCACACACACCAAAACCAAAAAAAGAAAAGAAGTAGATGCGCATGCGCAAATGCGAGACACTGCCTAGAAGGCGGGCCGCAGTTGCCTTGCGGCGCCACACATTCATTTTGGTGTTAGGCTGTGATAGCGCGTTGGCGCTTTTGAAGGTCTCTTCTCAAACTCACAAGCCGCACACTATTATGCTTATTGCCCGCGGTGGCATTGCACGCACCCGCAGCATTGCTATGCACACGCACTCACATACATACACTCGGGTATGGCGTGGAAAAAAATGAATCGAATAAATTGAAATGTGAAAATACACTAAAGATAAAAGCTCAATTTAGAGCTTTGCTGTCCACAATAGCACCTGACGAATGGACTGCGTGTGCGCACTCTCCAACACACACACACACACACACGCGCGCAATATCGAAGATCGATGGGTGCATTTGTTTTGAGGAAGCGTCAATTGATAACCACTCTGAGTGGGTATTTGATTAGGCTTTGAGATTTATACTGAAAAAAATGTAATTGATTGTGGCTTTTAAATTTCAAACGCATGGGTGTGGTTTTGTTTGCTTATTAGCTTTTAAACTGCTAGAATTCAAGGGCTCCTAGTTGGCAGTCGACTGGTGTGTGGCAAAAAATTCTTCTCATACTGGCTTATTTAACAAATAATGGCCGATAAGGGCGCTAAGCTTAATGAATGAGCCTAAAGATACCGCCGCGGTATGTGAAGACTACTTAGATGGCTTAGGGTGTGTAAAATAGCAGTTACCTCTTACATAACATAAAATTGTGGCTGACTGCCTTTATGGCTGAATTATGCTGGGTATGGTAGCGCACGCAATCTCATTGGATCGAAGACCCTATTCAAATTTGGGCTTAAGTCTTCATCAATTCGTCTCTGAAAGAATGCTTCATTTCACTTATTTGAAATCTATAGCACACTTCCAGAAACTTTAAGATAAATATGATCTCCAGGTGGTGTGCAACAGTAGTCGAAAAGTGCGCCGCGCAACGAGCACTCAATGGCACCAATAGGAATATCGTTGATCCTTTCTTTCCATAAAGAAATATTCCATCTACCTCAGATTGAAGAGTTGGTTCATATGAAGATCTTGGAAAATTCGTACCCGTTCGGATGCTTACGAAGAGGAGAGTAGCTCAGTAGATAGGTATGTAAGTAGGTAGAAGTAGCGGTCGATCTCTTAACCCACCAACTTAGATTTTTGCCGATCCCTTGTGATACCAAAATAGCAGTTCACCTGCTACTCCTTGTTAAACTACTTTGTTTTAAGTGCAAATCCATGATCTGGCTGACAGTTATGTATATCTCACAGATCATCAGTATCATTCAAGAACAACGAGCCAAAGTATCTAAACCTAGTGGCATGCCACGCGGGATAGTGACAAAGAAGATGCCTGACAAACTCATCCTCTTCGCCATTGTTGCAGCTTTTGCAGTACTAGAAATGAGGTACATTCAATCTTTGAGCGTGTCGGCCTAGGAGATAACTCAGTAACTCACATAACTTCCAAGCAAGGGAATATTTCAAATCGTGCCCTTTGGGAAATAGTGAAACTTCATATCACATCAGGCTTCGAGGTTTGATATACTTAGCTGTTTAATATGGTGAGTAATTGCAACTCCTACTAGAGCGCAAAATGCGCCGTTTCAACACCACAATTCACAATGTAACCTGAAGCCAAAAACAGTAAAAGAGTTGTATGGAAACGACCCGAGTGAAGAACCGCGCTATTAAATGGAGTATACAAAACTGAACCAATTCAGCGCTTTAGCATTGCTCGGCTGTGTTAAGCTATCTACACAATATTGAGCAGCTGCAGATGAGATAATCCACAATCTCCTCCACTCTAAGCCAGTGTTAAGAGATCCGATATCGGCAAATCAGAGGCATAATAATCGCCTCCGCCTCTGAGATATTTGGAGTCAAGCGCTTCCGATGATCTCACCAGCCAATTCATTATCAGAGGTATATAAACGAAGAGCATAATTAGAGGTTTGCACTTCGACATAACGATCTGTTGTATCCTCTACTTATCACAATACCTTACCCGAACACAGTTCCCTCGGTAGGGGAACAGAGTTGGGTAGGGTTGAGTGTATGTGCCAAACCCTAGGTGTCTAAGCCATCTTCTCGCACTCGAGATGACTATACCGGAGGACGGAAGAAAGCTTAAAGATGAATGAGGTGAGAATTTATATCGAATTTTAAAAAGCAGTGAGAAGTTATTTCTTTTCTAAGTGGAATTATAGACCATTCCATCTGCAATTACTCAAGCCTAGCTAGTGTTAAGAGAACTGATCTCTGATGCAAAGCAGAGGCCCAACGACCTGTTTCAGATATTTGGACAGTACTTTTGGTCATCTCGCCAGCCATTTCCTTTTTTTTAATGTCAGAAACATTTCAATTGTGGTACCGTTGCACCAGTGATATGTGCGGCATGCTCACACTAAACCAAACCACGTCTCTTCGGCTGACTTCCACCCGGGACGGCATATTTGCATTACATCGAAGTGGATCCATGATTGTGTCTATTGACCATGATAAGAACCCTCGTCCAGATCCTTTGCCTGGAACGTTTGAAGGTAATACGACGAATATAGCCTCCAATTGCCTTCACTAGGAGTGAAATCAAAAGAAACATCGGAAATACGCTAATGTCATGACCAATACCGTATTGCCACTGTATGATTTAGTCGTGAGTGATAGACTCAGGCATCTGTAATTGTCGTCAATTCGTTTCTAGTCGAGCTTCACTGGAACTCTGCTTCGAAATTAATACAGGCTCAGGCGTCATAGCTATTGGCCTCTAGCTGCTGCTGTTGAAAAAGGTCGCCTTTCTTTAACGAGCTCACTCAGCGATCGCATCACCAGTTTAGCAAACTTGTTTATCAAATCAGACACACTCGGCTGTATGCCATTCGCCAGGGTTAACTCCTTGAGCCTTCTTGCGAGCTGAGGACAGTGGAATAGAAACACTCGCGTCTTTGAGCTCTTCAGGGCGGATGAGGCAATATGGTGAAACAGCTGGATCAAATCTGTGCAGATAATGTTGATAGCATCAATGTTCAGTCAGCAAGTGTGTTAGGTAAACTGTAAACTGTAAAGCAATGTCCCGACGTTCGGGATGACCTCGTGTGTCTCGCTAGCCATTTCCTTACCTGCGTATATACATACATATAACGCAGAAGGATGGAAGCTTGAGGGTGAGTAAAGACTAGGGTACCTGCGTCGATTTTCAGTAACATTTCGATGTATAAGTTGAGTAATACGTTTTTACCTTCGAAGGAGGAGAGCTCACTTGGACGGCAGCTTTCATCGGTTTATAATAAAAAGTGAAAGCTTAAATGTCGAAATGTTAGTCTCGCAAAAACGATACAGTTAAGGAAAAGATGTTGAGTAATCTGGACCTCATCATCTACCAGAGAGGCGAGAAGGCGAAAGGGACTCCAAGTTATGTAGAGGCTCCCGCTAATACTCATAGCACTAATGAGAATTATAGCTTTGCTAGTCTTAGAAGGTACCAGCTGGTGGTAGCAGAGGAAGAGGAAGGCCTCCTCTGCGTTGGAAAGATCAGGTGGAGAGGACTTGACTTGGTGTGTCCAATTGGCGCCGGTTAGCACGAGAAAGAAACGACTGGCGCGCTTTGTTAAACTCGGCCAAAATTGCGTAAGCGGTTACAGCGCCAATTAAGAAGAAGAAGAAGTCTTAGAAGCTCCCTCTAATGTACCTGATAAAGACGTGGGCAGAAGCAGCTCCGGCTCTGACATGTCTGTGTTTTTGTCCATCGCTCTCTGAGGTGCATTGAAGCCCAGCAACGCAAGAGTAGTGAGCCATAGGTAGCAAAGAGAACGTTGTGTGACTCTTACTTCATTCAAAATGTGTGACAAAAATGTCCTTAAATGTATTCAAAGCTTCTTCAATAAAGGCGTTTCGGCACTTATAATAAGCCACATCAGAGACCATTAAGTTTTTAGAATGGCACGTTTTAATTGCACGATATTTGAGCGGTTTTGAACTGCTATTTGGATGATTGTTTTTTTGAAAATCTGAGCTGTTTGCTAAGGACAACTGGATTAATATCGTCCTCAGCATACAAAAAACTTCTTATTTGAAAAAGATTTTGTTCCAATGCGTCAATTTAGTTTAATAAAAATATATTTTACGCGTCCTATGCCTGATTTATTTGCTATATAATACTAATATCAATTTTCTTGTTTCTTTGCAGGTGAGTTATGCGGCTGAGGCTGCTAAACTACTTATTTTCTATTCGAAATTGGGGTAAGTCTGCAAAGCGTAACAAATAGCAGAGTAACTTCTTGCAGTTTGGTGATAAAAGGAAACAAAAACCGGCGTCCGAATTAAGTACCGAGAATCTTGAGATTAGTTGATATGTATTGCGAAAAATTTTAAATTTTGTTTCAGGCAAAAGTTTATAAAGCAATTTGGTATAAAATCTTAATGAAAGAAATTTTACATCTACCCAGGTTAGAAGATTTTTCGCGAAAAAAAAACAGTTAGAGAGTGCGACTTTGCCTACTTAAGAAAATAAGCAACACTTGCTTGAAGGGACTTTTTACGTCAGCGAGTTTTATATGCAATAAGTTAAGATTTGGGTTACAATACTCCACTTTAAGGCGGTATTCGCAAGTAACCGTAAAAGTCGATGCAGGATGTCATTAAGAAGAAAGGTAGTATTTCCGGGATCAGTAGAATTGAGATCAGTAATTTTAAATTAAAAAAAAATTGAAACAAAAAATTGAAATATCGTTTTTTTTATATTTTTAATGGCGAAAAGAAAATCGTGAAAATATGTGAAATTTTCTTGTCTACACCAATGGGTCCTCTTAAATCACTAAGGAAATAAATAACTCCAAAAAGCCAAGTTTGATACAACTATTTAGCTGGTACCACTGTTGCCAACGCCAATAAATCTGAGTCGCTAGGGCCAATATCAAAAGTCGCTAGAAAGTCGCTAACTCCATCAGGGGCGGATCCTAAATTTCATTCTGAGAGGTGCACAAGAGGCCAGCTGCGGACTTAAAATTTTTAGATGAATAATAATTAAATCAGTAATACTAACTCTACTGAAATTTGAGATCAACGGAAGTTAGTTTCAATCTCCTGAAATACTGGTTTTTTTATTATGATTCGATAAATCTACTAAATTTTCTAACGCTTTGTTAATTTGTGTCTGAAAAACATTTGTGTCTTTAAAATTTTATTGGAAAGCATAAGTGATTCAAGAAATGTTGAAAAAGTTATTTACGAAGTTGATCCAGCACTGGATTCAAATGGAAATTTGAAAATTTATAAAATTAATAATATAATATTACCTATTACGCTTTTATAGTAAAACCAGGCAAATCATACAATAATTTACTATATTTTTATTAATTAAAGTCTTGAAATGGATTTATAAAATATATTTAAGCATAGTAAAGAAAAAGTGGCATATAAAAGCTACGCTGTCACCACTGTGACAGCCAAAGAAATAAGTGATTTTTTTAGGGGGAAAATGAAGAAATTTGTGGATCGGATTTTTTTTATTTTATTAAGTGTCCATTAAAGACTCTCATTCTAAATTTTTATGGAAAAATATTAATTAAAAAAAAGTTATAAACACTCTCGTGGAGCATTTCCTCCTCCATGGTCGCTCCGATTATTCAAAAACGGATCATCTGGAATTAAAAATTGAAATTGCTTGTTAATTTGTATAAATGTAGTTATCGTTGTACGTACGGAATTTCGAAAATTGTAATTTGGAAAAAATGGCGACGGATTGAAAATCAAAATTCTCAACCAATAGGTGCGTTATTTTATCTATAGTCAGTAAATTGTTACGCTAGAGTATGGAAGGTAAAGGGCATTCACGGGTAATCAAGTTGACAGAAAAGTATCTATTGCCTAAAACGGTTTTGATTTGCTCTTCAAAAGTCGCCAGATAAGTCGCTAAATCATTTTTGTCGTGAAAACTTTTTTTTTGTCGCCAAGACTCAAGCAAAAGTCGCCAATTCTAGCGACAAAGTCGCTAAATTGGCAACACTGGCTGGTACTCCCATCAGAGAAATTTGGGTTAAATACTTTGCTGTTCTTACATTCACATTTTAAATATCATAAATTAAAGTTATTCAGCAGTTAGTCATTGTATGCTAAGTTGCTTCTAGTTTCTATAAAAAAAAATTTGGTTTACTAAATTCGGGACTTGTCCCGAAATGTCGGGACTACATTAAAAATATTCCGAAGTGCTGAGTTCAACAATTAACAATACTATTGGTACCTATTATGCGTACCACTTGACCAAGCATTTGACAGTACCAATGCAGGTATCCTAAGATTTCGTTTGTTCGTTGGCTTTTTTTTTATCCCCGGTTTAAAAACATTTCTTTCCGCAACTGCATCAGCAACAATTTTTATATTAGCTGCCCAGTCAATATTTTTTTATTTTTCATCTCGTGTTATTACATTGCAACGAGATGGACAACTGTTTACTAATTTCCACGCAATTTCCTCGTGACAAGTCAGCAGTCATTAATGCACGCATGTCTTTCGAGTTTAACCACATTTTGCTGGCGCTGCACTTGTTTCACATATTTTATAAATTTGTTTGCCACTTTTTTCTTGTTATTGTTTGTTTTTTATTTTTAAAATAAATTTTTAATGCGTTTTAAGTTCAACGGCCTCCCTTTATGCGTGCATGCGTGCGTATTGTATGGTTGGTGGCCCCTCACTTGCAGAGATTCCACTTTTTCTCTGTCGAGACATTTAGCGCAAAAGTGAATTTAATGTTCAAACTGCTGATGGTTTTCGGAAATTTTTGCAACGATTTCATTACCAGTTTACAATGTGAATTTTGTCTCTACATTTCCTATACAGTGGGTTTTTTGTAATATAAATTTACCAACTATTCTTTGATATTTGCAGGCAAATAAATTAGTGCTGTGGCGAGTTAGTTTTGGTTGGGCGGACTGTACTTAAATAGATTTTATGGGCGTGCTGAAATTTATTTTGGGATGCCCAGATTTTCTTCCAAAGAAGTCATATGCTTACTTGTTCCAAAACTGTGCCGTTATTTTCATGAATTCAATCACCTCTTCCAGCGTAAGTGCACATTAACAGTTCAAGTCGCCGAATAAGTCACCCTCCAGTAATCTGAAACGCATTCTTTGAAGTGCAGGGGTTTCTTACAGGCAGTGCTGAAAGAACTATACATCATACCTAAAGCTCTTACTGAAAGCTCTTACTGAACCTAAATGGCCATTATGGATTTCGTAAATTGATCTTGGGAGCCTCACTAAGTTGCCTGTTCTTCATTAATCGAGTGTTACGAGGGGTGCCTTTTATATGTCGGGATTAGAGAACAAAAACAAATTTTAATCATCGAAAATCACTTTATTGTTTTTCAAAATATTCTCCATGAAGATCTATACACTTTTGCATGCGTTTGAACAAATTGTCGAAGCACTTTTGACACTCTGAATGAGGTACCTCCAAAACATGCATTCTGAATGCCGCAACCGCTTCTTCAGGTGTCGAAAAACGTTGACCTCTCAGTTTGTTTTTTACGTACGGGAATAAAAAGAAGTCATTCGGTGCCAAGTCAGGACTATACGGCGGATGACCCATTAATTCGATGTTTTGGGTGCTCAAAAATGCAGTTGCTTGAGCCGATGCGTGAGAGTTCGCATTGTCCTGGTGAAGAGTGATCCGTCTTTGGCGATTGGTTTTCCTAATTTCTTGGAAGACAACTGGCAAACAAATAGTTGTGTACCACTCAGAATTTACTGTTCTGCGTTGTTCTAGTGGTACGGTTGCGACATGTCCAGTTTTTCAGAAAAAACAGGCGACCATTTGCTTGGAAGTGCTTCGTGCGCGAACAACTTTTGTTGGATTTGGCTCATCTTGAAACACCCATACAGTCGACTGCTGTTTACTTTCGGGCTCATACGCGTAAATCCATGATTCATCACCTGTCACGATGTCATAGACGTGCTTCGAAGCTTCGAAGTTCATCCATGCAATGTTGCTGAGTTAATCCACGGCGAAAGTTGTAAAAAATAATCGCACAAAAATGTTCACGATTTAATTCCATTTTTGGACCGAGATGAATCTTTTAAGTTACTGTAAACAACACAAATAGCGCTGGTATTTCAAAACGTTCTGAGTACGTAAAAACCACAAAATGTCAAACTTTGCGATACAGCTGTCAGTTGCCAGATTGCAACACCAGGGTTGCCAAATCCCGAAATATAAAAGGCATCCCTGGTAATTGCTATATCCTTTTCCTTGTAAAAAGAGGAAAGCCAGAAGGTAATATATGCTTGGACGCCATTCCCCAGAACTTGTCTCAGCTTTCCACGCTCAATCGTCTGCTTCTTCAGTTTTTAGAACACTTCCCTCTCGATATGGAAATTGTAGGTAAACCCCTTTCAACCTACAAACTCCGTGGTGCAAGTAGCATTGTCACTTCAGCCAACACAAGATGGGTTGATAGTCTGACATGTGATGCTATAAAAAGAATTTGGTCAGAATGGGACGTCAGGCGCGCAAAGGCGTTACTTAATCGGTCAAGGAAAAACGTCCCTATGTTAGTTGCAGGACGTCTTCTCTGTCTCCCGCGTGGCATGCCATTAGCTCGCTGACTCATCGTTCTTGAATGATACTGACGACTTTAGGGATATAAGTGTCAGCCAGATCAATGGGTTTGCACTTGAAACAAAATGGTTTAACGAGGATTAGCACGTAATTTGCTGCTGTGGTATCACAATGGCCCGACAACGGTCTAAGTTTTGGTTTAAATTCCACCTACCTACCAGGATGACGAGGTGATTCGTAGATTGCAGTGATATTTGAAATTTTCGAGGAAGGAAGACAAGTTTTTCTAGGAATGAGGTCCAACATGCTTACCAGTATTGTTACATAGATCCCAGATTAATGAGAGAGAAGTTAAGAAGACAGACAGAAGTTAGATTTGCAATCCAGGAACGGTTCTGTGAAAATGAAATGAGCTGTATTCTTAATTGGGAAGAAGTTCTAATAAGAAGTTGATGATTTTCATGTCCACATAAGTACATGCTAGAAACACAGCTGTATTTAGTACCTACAACACTGAAGACTGGTTGCGCTTGTCAAGCAACCTATTTTCCTTTATTAGAAACATTATCTTCTGGAAGATCTCCGTATATCATAAGACTTCAATAGTGGAAATTACACGATATTATAGACGTAGTTTGAATTAACTAGACTAAATTTTGTTTAGCGTAATCGACTCGTTTAGCCGTTCATCTTTTTGAACTTTTGCTAAATCATTTGGCATTTAACGCGAATAAATCTTGGTGACAGATGGAGCTAATGCCCAAGATTGTCCCAATTCTACAGATACAGGCTTTCTTGGTCTTGGTTCATTCACTCGCTTGGTGTCTGGACTGTGTATTGTACTCATAAGCCCACATCTCGTCTCCAGTAATGGAGGAAATCATATATTTGCCGATATCAACGCGGTCCCTTTTTTGCATGAAATTCAGGCCCTTTGGCACCAACTTTGCGGCAACACGGTGAAGACCCAAATTATTAACTGCCATGTCCTGAACGGATCCCTAAGCCCTCTGTCAGCTCACTGATGATTTATTTGCTGTTATTGAAAAACTTTATTGCTTTATTGAAAAATGATAGAAAGAAGTTTTTCTTAATAGCGGTCGCGCCTCGGCAGGCTATGGCATATTTGTATTTCAGCCATGAAAAAACTCCTAAAAAAACTTAACTTAAAAACTGGCTTAAAACTTTAGGTCCCTTCCGATGCAAAGATTATACCATCTTTGTTCGCACAACTATGAAAATTTGAAAAAAAAAGAATTTTCTCCACCTCAGTTGCTCTACACGAAACACAGTGCGTTGGCTGGCTATAAATTTTTGTAATAAACTTGTAATGTTGAGGAAGTTACACCCGAGTTTTCCACGCATTACGTGTCTGCATTTTTTCTGTAATAGTTGTTGCATTTGACGTTGATTTGTTGTTATATTGCGATTATTATTATTCCGTATTACTTAGTTTTACTGCAACACTTTTATCACTTTCCACTCATGTGGATGCGTGAGAGTACACAGTGGTGGCCGGCAATAAAGCGTATAGTTTTCCTTTTTTGGTTTTCAACTCGATAAATTTTCTAAAGAAACCGCTAACTAACTTAAATTCTATTTCTTGTTAATTGGCCGATAACCGGAACTAACTTAACTAGTTTTCTTTTAAAAATGATTTAACAACAAAGAAGTAACCAAAAACTTGTCAGTGAATTTGTTAAAGGTTACCAAACAAAAAACAATTGTCGGCTTAAGGCAATTGCGTATGAAAAGTAATATTACTTAATTATCAGATTATGGCTGCGGGCTTTGACTTAGTAAAATTACCTGAAATTCGACTGGTTTTCTAGGCTCCATTTATTTATGCGTTGGCAGGAACATATTTGATCTCATTTTGAATTTCGCGATCTATATTTGCTTAGAAACTTTCAAAAGGCTGTGGACTGATCTTCGGACAATCTAAAATTATTTTTTTTTACCGAAAAACCAGTCTTTTACACACACTGCAATGAGTTTTGTTCCCTTACCCATGTCTACAACTTTCATCATTCGCGTCTTAACATTTGTAATTTTCGTATCTTAATTTTGTTCTGCTTGCCGTCTTAGAATTGCATTTTCAAAATGCAAACCATTCGTTGAGCTCTTGAATTGCCAAACTACAAAACGATAGTTCGGTTTAGACGGCTATGTTAAGATGTTCGGCAAAACAGAGAAGTCTTTATAGTGGAAATTCGCGGTCTCCATGTGACATTTTTGTTTTAACAAAGTTTTTTATCATATCTATTGAAGGTGTAAAAGTGTGGATTTATCGCCTGGGTTGAATTTATAGCCTCGCTAGAATGCGTTCGCTTTGTCCGTTGCGGCGAGTTCGACTGACTTGCGACATGAAACGGAGAGGAATACCACAATGAACATATTGAAATAAATCAGCTTATTGGGAGCTTATAAAATTATTTTATTTTTGAAAACTTATAAATTTATTTTTAGAAACTTCGAGTTTTTGAACAATAAATTATGTTTTTTTTTACTTGAAAGTGCGGGTATAAGCTTTTAGAAACCACCACGTTTTTAAATGAAAGAAAAACCCCTTGCTTTAGACATTTCATTTTTGATGGATTTTGAGTGAACCGGTACAAAGTTATGATGGTTACCGCAAAGCACTACTTGCGGGGGGAGTTCCAATATAGGTGGCTATAACTTATTGTTCTTATTGTTTTTTATTTTTAATTTTTTGAAAGCTTTCTGATCAAGACAAAAGATCATCTAATAATTTCTTGTTAAAATTGCTTAAGTTAGATCCAATATGTTCGATAAGTTTTGTCCACTTTGGAACGACCCGGACTTATATCCGGTTAAGGACTGTCACTTCAGCAACATTCCCCGTGTATGTATGGGGAAAATGCTACAACAGCAACATTGACAACACTGTCCTGGATAGAGCTTGATAAACTGCTGCAACAACAACAACACCAACTATTTTTTTTTACTAATTACAAGTTTTCCAAATGCTTGAACTTGTAATCCTGGAAATGCAATAGAACATCCCAGCCTTGTGCAAGTAAGCAAGTGTGCGTCTTGATGGAACACATGCATCCCCCTACTCCGCTTCTGGTCGATCGAAGTTTCTGTTTTTACTTCCATTTGGGGACGTAAGTTCACAAAACATCAAATTGTCAAAGACATTTTATATATAAACTAGCGAAAACCCGCCCGTTCCGCTGGTCGTCTTTAAAAAAATCTAGATTAATTAATTAAATTAAGCCGAAAAATACTGTGTGTATTTTATAAAAATTCTCGCGCATGAATAGTAATGAAAGAAGTTTTAAATAGTAGTAGCAATCAAAAAACGTTTGATATGATTTACTTTATTACTTTTTTTATTGTAATGCTCTTTGGTATACAATAGGTATTCTTCGTTTTTCCATGCGTTGTTGAATAAATAAACAATACCGATGGCTTACCAACTCTTGAGCATGAAACATAAAGTTGGCCATGAGAAAAACATGGGTATTCTAAATCAATACCACAAATTGATAAAATTTTGGCTTGTGACTTATTAATAGTAATCGCGAATGCAAGACGAACAGCAAATTGAAGACGTTTGAATTCAAACGGCATATCCGATGGTATCATTGGTATTCGCGGTATTAAAACGTCTTCACCAGAGTATTTTCCATTCAAAATTGTTGTTTCAATGACGTTATGCATCAATCTCTTAACTGTTAATCGAGTGCCATTACATAGTCGTGGTTGATTTATGTTTCTCAACATAATAATCGGTGCTCCTATTTTCAAGTTTAGCATGTGTGGCGGTAATCCAGGTAAATCAAGGGAATTCAAAAATTCAGTGGGATAATTTACAATATCATCTTGATTTGTAACAGTGCCAACGGATCGATATGTTTGTTGTGGACTTGGTATGTTAGCCAAAATAGCCGCATTCATTTCATTCACATCTTTATTTTTGCCAGCCATGATGGCTCGTTCACTAAGCCAATCATAATTTTTGTAATTTTGAGGCAAATTTGGGAAAATACTTTGAATTAACTGTTCTTTCGTTTGACTTATTTGACAAAAGTTTGGTTGTAAAATTATTAAGCCAGTTAAATTATCGACAGGAACTTTGCCATTTCCAATATCAAATAATTGCTGTGAAAATTCAGCAGCTGATGGATCATTTTGCATAAGAACACGTACATTTGTAGTTAGTTTGAGTGTTTGAACATGTCTCCACAAATATGATGATTTCAAACATGCAGCCAATTCATCTGCTACAGTTGCTCGAGGAATAACAGGCAGTGTTGTCTAAAATCACCTGCCAGCAGCACTAAGGCACGACCAAACATTTCATTTTTACTAGGTAAATCTCGTAATGTCCTATCAATCGCTTCCAGTGACTTTTTATGTGCCATCGTGCACTCATCCCTATGCTATGTGTACAGGTGCAAATGACTTTTTTGCGTGAAGTCTGATATAAAATAAGTTCTATTTACTCTTCTTAAATTTATATAAACTTTTCCAGGCGAAGTAAAAAAACTGACATGTATTTGCATCAACCGTATATTTGTGAGTACACAGGTAATAAGTAAATATATGAATGATATAGGTAATATCTCATATTAGCATAAGCTTTCTGCAAAAAATTAAGGAAACGATCACCAATCACGCCGGCAATGATGCAATGAATTTTTCACTATAACTGACTTCAGATTAACGTTTATAAAATAAGCGTATATGTAACATTTTAAATTTTTTTTTAGAATTTTTTTTTTATTTTTAATAATAAGTGGTCTTCCTCTTCCATCTCCAGCTCCATCTCCTTTCTTTATCCCGGAAACGGGCAGTAAAAATTACTTCACTTAAAAGCTTTCATCAACAGCTTCCATCTGATACCCATATTGTACAAACGCATCCAAGGGTACCTTGGTCCACCTTTTCGGCTATATCTCAAACCCTGGTCACTCAGAGATCTAAAAAATACTCTGTATTAAAGCACTCAGCAGCAAAAACACACTCACTTAACCGACGCACCGCACACACACTCGTTATCGGATTCCAACCAAACTTCACAGAAACCTTTGCCAAAGCAACACCAACAATGTGTGAAACTTTCATTGTTTTCGTTACACGCATTGCTGAGATTACCCCGCACAAATGCACACTTTTTTTCGGCTTAATTTATATATATATAGATAATTTGCCCTTACATCCTTAATTGGCTGAGCTCATCCTCCAATTTGTGGTATGCATCTTGATGTTGTTCCGCAAATTGAGAAACTTACCGGTTTATGCCGTCTCCGATTGGCAGATGGTTTTTTATAGGAAGCCTTTTCGCGACAGAAATGTTTTCGGCGGTTTGTCAGTGCTTGCTGAGGAGAGAGCGCTATTAGAAAAAGTTGTTCAATCATTTGATAGTTCGTGCCCGAGGTTTCGAACCGCGTGCACTTCCAAATAATAGTCACGCACCTTCGTTTAGTACCCAAGACCCCTGAATAGCTCAGTTTAGAAGAGAGAAGACGTACCTAGCAAAAACCTCAACATCGACAAGGTTGCTTCTAATGGTGAATAATAATAAAAGTCACGCTTGAAAGAATAGCGAAGATGGACAGTCTTTTTTGTTTATATAAACCTAACCTAACTTTTCATTGTAAAGCTGACTATTCCATCACTCTTTTTAGCACTCTCACTCACCGCATCTACCACCACTGTAATTTACACTAATTTTTCCATTTCCAGCTACTCAATCTCGCATTAATTCTTTCTTAAGTAAAAATAGCTTAATACTCCTTACGATGCGTATTTTAGTGTTAACCGGCACTCTATATGTATGTGTGCGTGTATTAATAACTTCTCTTTGAGCAGTGGGTTTTACTTATTTTTATCAACTGCCTGTTTTGCTGGTTTAATTCCAACTTTTTTTTTCGTTCATTATTTATTGTTATTGTTTGTTTTCAGCGTATTTTTGTCTCGCCAGCCTGTTTTGTACGCACCAACATTTAGCAAACATTTTTGTATGTATGTCGTAAATAACTGTAATATATTTATTTATTTTTATAATTTTATTTTTATTTTTTTATTTTATATATTTTTATTTCTATTCACTTTTATCTCATTCGGTTTTCCTCATTTCTCGCAGACTTTGCATGATTCATAATTTTTCTGTGAGTCGTTGTTTTCTTCTTGTTGTAATTTTAGTCAGTAATTCTGTGATTTTGTTATTCTCGTAGTTTAATATATTGCATTATATTTTTCATCTCCTACTCATACTCTGAGTAACATTAACGTCTTTCAATCACTTTTCAATTAGCTGCATGGCCATTAAATTTATATGTCTTGCCTCACCTTTCTCGTCCATTTCTTGCCAAATTAGTAGGAAGTTTTGTTTTTGATGTGACTTCACTCGTTTCCTCTATTTGTTACCCAAACCAAAGCTGTCTTGATTGGTGGCATGACTCACACCAACCAGTACTCTTTGTTTCTTACCATTTTTACGCTTTTTTGTTCCACTCCGCGTGCCTTGAGCGCCACCATATGTGGTGGTCTGCATCTCCTACACTTCACTGAAAAATATTTATATTTTATTAACTGTTTATCACAAACCTGTTTTTTAACCATAATTTTGACTTTTCTTGCTAATAACACTGAGTTTTATTCTTCTTTCACGAGTTTGTATATAAATTTACGAGGTCCATTCAATAAGTACCTGAAGTAGGAGTAATGAGCCTGTTTGCTCTCATGTCGTTCATAATGCCAAATTGTGGAATTCTCAAGGAGCTGACCGAGAGATGATGAATCCGAGACAGAGGCACTGTACTGTCAACTTAGAGTAATCAAGAAAGAAGTACGCTTGCATTTAAAATGAAGCAGAAATCAAATGGGTCAAAACAGATTTGGTCCAACTACATCTAAATGGCTAATCAAAAAAAGGTAACTTTCTAAGAGGGCCCAGAAGGGATTTTAATACTGAGACTAATAGCCACTACTTATTACTGGCGACTTTAGTAGCCGAGTGGGTTTGCGCCAAAGACAATAAATTACGTTGTTACCTATGGTGAAAAACAAAATTGAGCGAGTAACTTCGGCTGATACATCAGCAGGTATTTGGCAGCAGAGTTCTGCCCTCCTACGTCGACCAACTTTCAAATTCGCTGACAGCCGGTTAATGGTCTGAAATTAGCCACATCTTCTGAATTATTTTCAGCATGGGCTTGCGCGCGGCTGCCAATCTGTAGGGCCTTTCTGCGAAACATTCTGTGGAATAGTTTTTCGAATATCGGTCGCTCCTCAGCGGACAAAGCCAAACCTTCGAGTGTATTTCTGGCATGAAAGCTCCACAGAACTGATATCTGCCGGTCGAAGGCGACATAAAAGTGTGGGTTTCTTAATTTCTATGACCTAACCAGATTCAGCGACAAGCCTAGGAGAGCTTCCTTTATCTAAACAGTGTTATATCGAGGAATACGTAGACTGATTTGGTAAAGCACCAGTGCATAACACTAACCGAACTACATTCTGAATATTGCAACAAGCTAAAAACGACCTTTTCACATGCCGACTCAAAACGACTCGTCTAACGCCGCTTTCCCTATGGTTCGACTCTTGACTAAATACTGCACATTCCTTGAGTCTACCATTAGATGATCTTGATGGTAATATTTAGGGAGGAAGTCTTCCTAGGAAAGACAAAGTAAAGCAACCACAACAAGAACGAACCGAAACACGTCTTCGGCCCGTCAATGACTCTCATTTCAATTGAGATTTTCCTCATAATCATATTTTCATATTAGGAAGCCACTCTGTGTGAGCAATGTGACTGAGGTCTTCTGTCGGAAAGCCATTTTAAATTTTTGATTTGATTGAAGAGCTTATCTATCTTCTAAGCAGCTCTGATCTCAGTTCCAGACACACGAATTCTAAGTATGGGGCATTGGACTCACGGTTGCTTTATTCCATCTGGTACAGTACAGACATTTACAAAGCTTGATGGGAAAATAGGAAAGCATGTCTCCTCGCGGAACTCATTTCTGACCACCTCGTTTCAACACTTTTAGGTTACCCAATTTGTCTTATTTCAATTTCAATTTAAGTAGCCGTGAAGTAGTAGTAGGAGCAGTTGCTGATCGCATCTTTAGTCGTAGTCAAACTGAAATTAGAGTTCTCAGCTCTTAAGTCTTAAATTTCATATACATAATCTGAGCCGCCATCTGTCTATACTGGAACTGGCAACAGAATGAACTCTACCTCACTGGGGTTCCGGGGCAAACACAGAGCATTACTTCATAGCAGTGGGAGACTTCCAGTTAAACTGAGCAGATTTCATTCGTTCTAGATTGCATAGGTGCACGAATGTCATAATTAAAAAAAGCAAAATGTTGAGGAAAACGGCTTCACAGTTTCCAGTTTACTATGCCTCCCTAAGTGAAAGTGAATATAACAATGTGGGGGAAATCGAAAAAGATCGTGGTGGAATCGAGGTGTTCCAAAAGGTGCCAAACCCGGAGTAACGGCCTGGGAGATTTTGTTGTTGACTTGGGACCTGGTCATCTAATGACGCAATTCGGACCTCTACTGTCATTAACTACCCAAATTGAAGTAGGCGATCAACCAGAACGGCCAAATTGGTGAATAGGAAGGGAGTGACGTTGTGTTCCACCAAGGCAACACCAGACCGTACACATCTTTAACGACGCGAAAGTAGCTCTGAAAGCTAGGTTTCAAGATTATGCGGCATTACACATTTGCAAACACCATGATGGTATACATCTGGCCTCAGGTGTGGCTCATGAAAATGAACTGGCCAAGATTCTTACTAATTGGGTTCAGTTCTTCGTTTTACTTGACCTAATCTAAGACTTTTGAAGAAGATGGGTTTAGAGGCGAACCTATGGACTTTGAAGTACCTAGTAAGATAGCTCCACAGAGAGAGTTGTATAGTTTGCATGTCTTTTTTTTAGTCAAAGTTAGGGTTAATCATTTCGCACAGCTTTGCTTCGGGCAAGAATCCATTTTTTCACAGTTTAGAGTTGGATGCACTTTATTTGTTATTTAAAAAAAAAAACGGAATATTTGTAACTTATTTCATTTATTTTAATCAATTTATTTAAGTACAAATATATCGACATTCGCATTTGCATATAACAACTCTGCGCATAATCTCACGTATCGACCATTCGGCATTCACACTCATGCAAAACAAAGACGCCACTATGTACTCATCCCATCCAGCTGAGCAACAAGCTGCGTTCCGGTCCATTTTGTCAACAGCGCTACGATATTTACGTTAATGGAAAAACGTGATTAAAATTTATTAAGAAATTTATTTTATTAGAAATCGAAGCTCATGCGAGCTCACAAGGATGTTGGCTTACCGGCGCATATCTATGTATTTACTATACATATGTAGCTTGTAAAGCCAACAATAACAACCACCACCGCAACGGTGCCATGAATTTGCATGAAAATATGAAGCGCGATAGGGTTAATGACATAATTAAGTGAAGCTAAA
Organism: Anastrepha ludens; assembly: GCF_028408465.1. Taxonomy (NCBI): domain Eukaryota; kingdom Metazoa; phylum Arthropoda; class Insecta; order Diptera; family Tephritidae; genus Anastrepha; species Anastrepha ludens. Next base: position 108,315,055 of record NC_071499.1, read on the forward strand.
GTAATTAAATGTCAACGTCATCGCGGTTATAGCGTTCAATGACAGTTTGCCAGATATGTACATACATACATACTCGTACCTAGTTGACATTTGAGGCGCCACTTCATGATACTTGCATTTAAGTTTGCCGATATATGCCGGTTGGTTGATCGTTTGGCTAAAAGTGAAAATTGCGGTTAAGTGAAGTGAAGTGTTTCCAAACAATTGACTATGGAAAGGTAGTAATAAAATATGAAATATTTGCGGTAAAAGAGTTAAAAAGTGAAGAAGAAGCACTACTTTGTATTATTTGATGGAAACTCTGGAGTGTTTTGCTACACATAATCAAGCTTTAAAAGATATTATTCGAGGCGATGACGAGACTCGGCCTAAGAATACTGCATTTTTCGACTAAAGATCACTTATTTAAGGCGATACGACTAAAATCTTCCGCAGAGGCACAGGTAATGCTAGGCAAAAACTCGTCTCAGACGATGTATAAGTATACTACACTTTTCCAATAAAAGGTGTTATTCCCGTAAAAGATCAATGGTTTCGTTGCTTGTGTGCCACGTAGCGCCGTCTTGTTGAAAATAAACGTTGTCCAAATCAATACATGTTATTGTAAGCTTACACCAACAAGGTGGCGCAAAATTTATCAAAAAATGATTTTGAGTGATGGATGATATATACAAAGTGGTGCAAAATTAATCATCCAAAAAAATTTTTTATTTTTTATTTTTTTACTTATTAAAAAAAATGATTATGAGTGATGGATGATATGCGCAAAGGGGTGCAAAATTAATCATCCAAAAAAAATTTTATTCTTTTTTAATTGATAAAAAAAATGATTATGAGTGATGGATGATATGCGCAAAGGGGGGCAAAATTAATCATCTGATTTGTTTTTTTTTAATTTCTTTACTTAATGAAAAAATGATTTTGAGTAATGGATGATCCATACAAACTGCCGCAAAATTAATCATCCAATTTTGTTTTTGGAAAACTTTTTTACTTAATAGAAAAAATGATTTTGAGTGATGGATGATATACACAAAGCGGCGTGAAATTATAGATGATCCATATAAAGTGGCGCAAAATTAATCATCCAATTTTGTTTTTGAAAAAAATTGTACTCAATAAAAAAATATTTTGAGTGATGGATGATTTTGTACACATATAATAATCACCCAATATTGGGTTTGAAAAACTTTTTTACTAAATAAAGAATGATTTTGAATGATGTATGATGTTTGCAAACATGTACAAAGTGGCGCAAAATTAATCATCTATTTTTTTTTAACTTCTTTTACTAAATTAAAAAAAAAATTATTTTGAGTGCGCTCCATTGCTTGTCTGTTTGTGTACTGGTGCTGTCCAGTTGACAAATGTCAAATATGGATGACGTATAATAACAATTCCGCAATCCATTCACCGTAACTGTTGCTCTAGCTTCATTTTCGAAAAAGTAAGGTCCAATCACTCTGCCGGACCATAAACCGCACCAAACAGTCACACGTTGAGGATAGAGAGGCTTTTCAACAATAACTCTTGTGTTTTCTGAGCCCCAGATCCGAGAAGTTTGCTTGTTGACGAAGGTGCCACCGAGGTGGCAATGGGCCTCATCACTCAAGATGATTTTTCGATGGAGTTCCGGATCATTTTCATGCATTTCAACGACCCAATGAAGAAAGACACGACGTTGTTCATGTGTTAACTGGACTTTATAAGCATTAAGACCCAAATCTTTTTCAAAATTCGGTGTAATGACTTTTGTGGAATGCCTAATTCCAAAGACCGACGAGGAATGGACAAACCTGGGTTGTCTTCAACCCTTTCGGCTACAACAGCAATATTTTCGGCTGTTCTTGAGCGACGTGCACGGTTTTTATTCTTCACATCACTAACTTGTCCCAACAGCTCGAATTGTGTCACCAATTTCTGTATTGCGGTCCGACAAGGTGCTTCACGATGATCCAAAAATGTTCGAGTTTTACGAACAGTCTCTGCCAAATTTTCACCATTTTTATAGTAAATTTTAATAATTTCAATGTATTGTCTTAGCGGGTATCGTTCCATTTTTATTAATGGCGTAGTTTCTACTTGTCAAATATCAAAAAATGACAGCTTCAAAAGTGACATCTACCGAAATAGTGGGCTATTCAAAGTAGCACCTGTTATTGGGAAAATCCTTTATTATTCTCACCTTGCTATACGCTAGTGAAACCTGGTCACTCAGAGAATGCGCATAAGCAGAAGCTGCTGATCTTTGAACGGAGAGTTCTGCGAAAATTCTTAGGCGCGATATGAGATAAAGACGAATGGCGTAAGGGCTACAATCATGAACTCGAAAAACTGTACCTGTACCCGTCTGTATTAACCACAATAATAAGATGAGCAGGTCACATATTAGGATCTAATACTGTTTTACCATGCCAACAAATACTCTTTGGAAAGAGCCACAGACATAGAACAAGGGGCCGCTCGCCGTCCAGATCAATTGACGGTGTAGATAAAGGCGTAGTTTTTATGGGATTTTGGGGGACGCAGGCACGAAACCAAGACAATTGGAGACATATCCTGCAGCAGGCGAAGACCCAGCTCACAGTTTGCGAGCTTCATTAAACGTAGTCATCTGACACTTCTATCGCTATAGTCAAATCTTATCGCCATAGCACGCGCTCTGGTATTGCTAGAACTGTTTTAACGAAGCTTAAAGAAAAATCCTGACGTGATAATGAAAAACTAAAAATGCAGATGTACTACCGTTGAGTTACATATATTAACTCGCATCTCGATTTTTTCTTTCTGTTGTTATACATTGGAATCCCATATTTGTGACTTGGGTAACCATCTCCCTCGTAGTTGCAGCAATAGTGAAAATGGTGAAATTATCCAAACCATCCTTTGTCGGGTGTTTGGCGGAGCTCCTCTTCTAATTTGTGGGGTGCGTCTTAATGTTGTTCCATAAATGGTGGGACCTGCAGTTTTTACTCCGAACGGCAAATAGTTGTTTTATGAAAACCTTTTTCATGGTTTCGCTTGCCGAGGGACGACTTTTATTAAAAAAAATCTTTTCTTAAATACTCCCCATGCATGTCGTATCGGCAACATAGAACGGACTGCCGTGGGAACGAGCACACAATGGCTCTTGAGCCCGGGTCTATTCGACTATGCCAGCCGCAGACCCGCAAAGTTAGATGCCGATAGTTAGTTAAAAAAAATGTATGTGGATAACTGCGATTGGATGTAAGTAATTTGGTAACTTTTAGAAAAAGCAGCAGGGTCTTCCCCTGACAACCAGATAAAACAGATGAACATAGTGAACTTTTCATTTGTTCCGTACCGTAGGCTGTCACTTTCTCCACTGATTTTACAAAAGGAAGCTGAAATCATATACATTTCAATATTAAATAGGACGCACGTGCGGTGGTAACGTACAGTTTTCGTTTTAGAAGAGAGTAGAGGAAAAAAAGCTGTCTGTGACCTCCCTGGCGCTTTCACGAAATCCGGTAAAAAATAGATTTTTTAAAAAGTGTATTGCGAAAGTGTGATCTTTCGGTATTTAAGGAGTGTTTCTCAGCTTTTGTTCGATTAAATTATTTTTACTATAGGGGAATGTAGAAATCCATCCATTGTCGTGTGAAAGTTTGAAACTTTGTACTACAAAATTTATAAAAATTCGGCAAATCTTAATCAAAATTTAAGATTTTTTTAGTGAGAATTACAAAAAACAAACAAAAACAGTCCTGGTATACAGTGGCATTTCAAGTGGCTCAAAACTCGCGTTGATTTTTGAAATTTTTTTTTTCGCTGTTGTGCCTTTTCTTCCATATACCAAAAAAAGAAGAAAAGATCGAGCATTCGTTTGATTAAAACTTGAAGGAAGTGCATTTACAGGCTTAAAATTTATATAAAAATTAGCGGCAGTTATAGTATATGAGTGCAAACAGATTTCAAGTCCATGAATATGTCAGTTATTTATAGACAACTTTGTTAGTATCTTTGTATACGTGGAATTCAACTTGGCAAATTAAAACTGAAACATTTAGTGAGGAGGAATACAGCCTGGTGATCGGGTGGTCTTTTCCACTCGCAAACTAACTTTAAAATCCTGTTGAACTAAATAAGATCGCAATGAGATCAGACAGTGGTGAGTCTGCCGAGTAGGTCTGGGGACGAAAAGATTAATAATTTTATTTTTAAGTAGTTTATACAGTTTATATTGGGAAATAATAGATTTGAATGCAAATGCTTTAAAAAAGTGCTGTTGCAATCTCCCACATAGTGCCTTGGGAAAAGTTTGGTCTATGTTTGCTTGGCTCTCAATAATCATAACCTTTCCCGAGTGCATGGTAGGGTATTGTGAAATTACTTGCTCTCAGAACATTAGTTTAGCAATTTTTTTTTGGTGTTAAGTTTTTTCGTTATTTTCTCGACGATTTCCTCAGATCAAACCGACTTTCATTGATTTTTTCCCTTGTTGTTGTTGTAGTATCGTCTGTTGTTATAGTAATGTGTATTGTTGTTGTTGTTGTGCCAATAGCTACATTCGTTATTGTTTTTGTTGTAGTTTGTTGCTGTTGTTTTGGTTGTTGTTGTGACAATAGATACTGGTGTTTCGTTGCAGTTGTTATTATTGTTGTTGTTTTGATAATAGATACTGGTCTTTCGTTGCAGTTGTTATTATTGTTACAGTTGTTATTTTGTTGTTGTTGTAGCTGCTTTTGTGGTAATAGTTACTGTTGTTGTTATAGCCGTTGTTCTGTTAATAGTTACACTTGTTGTTGCTGTATTGTTTTTTGTTGTTGATATTGTTACAGTTCTACTTGTTATGGTTGCTGTTGTTTTAGCAGCATACAAATTTCCCAAACATGTACGGGGAATGCTGTTTAAATTACAGTCCTGAGCCGGATATAAATCCGGGTTGTACCGTTAACGTAGAACCTAATGACGTTTTTCGTTTAAAACTCTGTATAATATCAAGCACATACATTATGACATCAAATCTCGTTCTCAGAAAAATTAAAAATCTTAAAATTTTTATCCTTTATAGCAACAAAATGTATTTATATGCTGAATTTCGTGTTTTAATCAACACAAAAAAGAAAAATAAAAAATATCCAATTTGAAATGCTTAACCCGAATACTTTTTGCCATTTGTATATTTTATTATTGTTAATTTTCATAACAAATCGCATATAGAGTAATATTAGTATCGCACCAATCCGCCAATTACTCTGAAGTTACGCTATTATTCCATGAATATTTTATATTATAAATTTCCGGCTTGCTCTTAGATTGTCGTAAAATTTTTAGTACCAATTACACTCCTATTATGTAAAAAGTTATTAATAAAGGCACTAGAATTTTTATACGCATACATACATAGGTACATACACATCTAGAAATTTAATAACTCTTTTAATTTGAAAATTTTCTAATTTTTTATAGTCCAAGCAAAAAGACTGCTTTGTGGATGGATAAATGAAGCGTAGCAGTAAAATTTGGTGTTAAAGGCGTTTAACCTTAAAATCATTTTCCGCAAAATTTGTTGGTTAATGGGGAAGTATGTTAGCAAGCAAATTTCGTTAAAGATTTAGAATATGAAAGTCGTACAAAAGTGAGAGAATGAAAGAAACTGTCATATTCGGTTTGATTTTTTCGATATGGCAATGTGAGAATTTTGCAATAGCCGTTCATCGTAAGCTGGACCTCAGGGCATTGGGACAAAGAAGCGATAGCACAGCGCATGAATTTGCGAGGCAAGGTATGACCAAACAGATTTTTTGTTCGGGTATTAGTATGCCGTATGCAAAGTGCTACTTTGCTAGGTGATTTTCTCTTTAAGCTGATGAGAAATAGGAGGATGGTACGACTTATTGGATACCCAGGAATATGTCGTGGGGATATATCTGTAAAAGAAGGGTGTTTAGAAAGGCTTGTGTGCCTTCTCAATACGAGCATTCTTCATCATCTATGTAAACGTCCTGTACTCTGAGAGAGTAGGCGGCGTTTATTGTTGATGATGCCTGATGATTTTCATGAGGCTCCTCACGATGGTTCAGCAAATGGCAAATAAATCTAAATTGTGGAGTGACACTAGGACTGTGCCGTTATTCTCAACTACTTCAAGCTACTTACCTCATGAACAATTTTCTATTTCGATGAAACTGATTCCAATGAAGTTATGAATGAGATTCATGCCCAGGATCAGCAAGTTATTGGGTATCAGTGTGTGTGTTGATATGGATATCGAGCTGTTCTCATTGATTACTATATAAATTTGGGCAAACCGAATCTGTCAATTAGCTAAAGTACCGGGTTATGAGTATTGATCCTTTAAAATCCTGAATATTGAAAATGGCATAGATCACTTCTAGATTCAACAGGGCGGTGCTCCCCTGCTCACAAATCTTCAATTATATTCAATTTTTCGGAATTATCCTTCTTATTCATTTGGTATCAGAAAAGTGTGACTTTTATTGCCTTATTATCCATTTGCTTTAGCTCCGCATTTTTTTCCTATATCTATGGTGCTGCTTATAGTCAAAGGCTCATGTAAACATAATAAGAATCTTAGTTAAGCTTTTAAAGCTGACATCTACAGCAAATAGTCGGCTATAGGCTTTTATGCGTTTTTTGTTTATAGGCTCATTATGAAAATAGTGGCCCTCGTACCAGGTACGTAAATACACCTTTATTTAAAGGAAAATTCTTATTGTAGTTTTACTCTGCCATCTGTTAGTTCGTGGTGATTAATATTTTTATTTCTTAAAAATTATACTAATAAAAATAATTAGCACTAAAAATGATGATAACAAATAATAACAATACGAATAAAAATAATTGATACAAAATTGATAAACTTACAATAATATATTGTAATTATAGTACTAATTCAAATAAAAGCAAAAATAGTAAAATAACAAATATACCTATATAAAAGCTATAAAAATTATTTAAAATTTAGTAAAAAATAGCAAACGATAAAAAATATAAATAAAAAATAAAAACAAAATAAAAATTTTAAATATAAAAAAATCTAAAATACAGAAAAGTTAAAAAAAATATTAAATATAAAAAAATGTAAAATAAAAAAAAAATAATAAAAATTTTAAATATAAAAAACGTGTAATTAAAAAAAAAAAAATTTATTAAAGAAAAGTAAAAATAAAAATGAAATCAAAAATAAAAATAGCGATAACTCATAATTGTAAAAAATAATAACAAAAATAAAAATAATAATATAAAAAAAAAACATTTAACAAATTATAAACAAAATAAGAATAATGATAAAAAATGACAAAAATAAAATTAATAATAACAATTTAAAAAATATTGACAAAAAACATTATAATGATAATTAAAAAAAAAAAATTAAATAGTAAAAATAATTAAAATTAAAATAACAAAAAAATAATAATCATGAAAATAGAAAAAACAGTAATATAAAAAATAATTATAAAAATAAACGTAAAAAATTATAACAAAATGAATGATACTAGTTAATACGAGAGCGGGTCAATAAGTCCGTGACTTTTTGTATTTCTGACCTCTTTACAGGCATCTGTCAGTTGACTCCTGCCAAAATTTGAACGTGCTGCGTCAGTTAGTTTGTGTTTTACAGCTACCTTTATCAGACTACCCAGTAATAATAATAAAAAATAAAAAAAATATTACAAAATATAATACAAAAAAAAAAAAAACAAAATAAGAATACAGATAGAAAATGAGAAAAATTATACGAATTTCAAAATTATTGACAAAAACCCATTATAATAAAAAATAAAAAAATTAAATTAATAAAATTAATTATAAACACAATAACAATAAACATAAAAATAGTAAAAACAATAAAATGAAAAATAATTATAAAAATATTGGTAACAAAATAATAATAAAAATAATGATAATTAGAACAAATAAATAAATAAAAAATAAAACAGTTTGTCTACCAGAGTTCTCCTAGCCTCTAATCCAATCTTGTAGGATTCAATCAATGAAATCGCATCTGAAGCCGTAAACCATTATCAGTTTTTCGCCTTCTTTAAGATTCTCTCATGTGGGGCAAACAGTCTTATCCACTCCCGTTATTTCCTGTGAATAGTTGTTTTTGTTTTTCTGATCCCAAGCAGCTTACAAGTCATTCCTTTTGTGCCTATGCGCACTGAGCAATAAACTTTCGTACTAAATGACTGATTTTTATGTATTTTTGTTTTTCCAAAGAAATAAATTCGCATTCTTTCAGAGAATCTCACGCAACCGCAAGAAAACGAAATACAAAGCGCAAAAATCCAAAGTTGAATTGGGTTAAATGCGCGACTAACCTAGTAGCAAATGTACTTTGGCTTTGGTTTTGCCTGCGACTTACTTACCTTTGCTGCTTGACTTTGTTTTTGTGCGCAAAGTACATATTTTTTCTTTGTATTTTTACTTAATTTTATTTTTTCATTTTTATTTCTTTATTTTTGTTTTTCTTTTTATTTCGTTTTTTGCTTACGTCCATCCATTTGCCAGCCTGTTGACTTGTGAACTACTTCAGTTTAATTAATTTCAATCGTTACTCTATACATTAGTGGCCTGCATTTGTAACGCAGAATAGTCTGTACTTTGTCTTTCGACTTTGCCGGCATTAGCCACTGCACGCTGCATAATTACTTACCAACAGGTTCGCGGCGGTGAAACTATTAGCTAGCAGCCGCAAATTTAATTGAAAAGTAAGCCACCACAACCACCGGCAGCAGTAGCAGCACCGCCTGCAGCACCGCCTGACAAGTCATTCATTACTGAACCGCCAGCCAACCGTCGCTAAATCGGTCGACAAAGTCAGTTAAGTCACTTAGACATAGCGACATTTGGCAGACAGCGTCTTTTCACGGCATTCTTATCGCCTCTTGGCTGCGGCTGCCATTCTACACCGCAACTTGACAAAGTAACGCTTTGTATATTGTAGAACTAAACGTCCTTGGTACTAATTTTAAGCTCGATCTAAGTGCCAACCACCGCACCGCGTCAACGATTACCTTCTACTCAACTGGTGTGTGCGCGCACGCTACTAGTCAGCCGTCTAACCAACGACTAGTCAGCAGTCAGCTGCTCAGTCGAGCAATCAGTTAGCCACTGTTAGCTGGCGAGCCATGCAATGCTATGCTATGCCATGCAATAAGCCATGTTTATTACGTTAAGCTACTTTTGGTTAAATTAATGATAAAAAATGTGTTAACTATGCGGTGACACTCTGCCAAAGTCAACGCGTTCTCGGCGTGGTTTTTCCCAGCCATCGGCTTAGTGTGACTTACGACCCTGTTTGGGGCTGGCAATGCATATAAAGTGCACTAAATATTTTAATTTATAAAATGCATACTTGATGGCATCAGGTATCCACATGTGGCTGGTGTGATTATTAGAAATCTTTGTAAACTTAAAGCACTCATACGGGACTTGATAGTCGAGGCTAAGCAGCAAAATTATGGTTCGAAGATGAATGCGGAAATTTACTGCTGGCATTCTAGAGGAATTAGGACTAAATTATGCTTGGATGGGGGCGACAAGTTTTCGTGGCTTTAAAGCTAAATTAGGCGTACTATTCTATTTTGGCTAAATGCAGTGATGGACGTTGGCCTGCCTCCCACGAGGCAAATTATTCCTACTGAAGTCAGATATCTGTAAACCCAATGGTAGTTTAAGTTTAAGTTTGATATAAACTTTCTGCTGCATTTTTAAAGCAAATATATTAAAGAAATTTTCATTTGAGCCCGTGCGCAGTAATCCGTTTCTTGATGAAAAATGGAAATACTATTTCAAATTTTGCATTTTTGTGTGTGTTTGAAGTCGCTAATTACAGCAGTCGTAGCCGAATGGGTTGTTGCGTGCCCGCCATGAGTACCGTGAAATTCCGGACATGAATGATAGAAAAAGTTTTCTTATAGCGGTCGCCTCTCGGCAGGCAATGGCAAACCTCCGAAAAATTTCCTTATAAAACCCATCTGCTATTCGGAGGCGGCATAAAACTGTAGGTCCCTCCATAAAGACTCCAACCCATATGAACTATACCGGAAATCTTAAAAGAACACAGAACTTTATGAAACGTACAATCGATTGCACAAAGAGTTTGATGTTCTGAAACAATTTCTATATCAGAACTATTAGGTTGGAGAATAAGTTCGTAGCGTTTTTACCGAATACTGTTACTTAAACTAAAAACAATAATTATATCAAAAAGTTAATCAATTATATATTCGCCGTTGCTGTTTACAACCTCTTCCCGCCTCACCACCAATTGATGCTGCCGTTCTGCCAAAAATCACCTGGTCTGGTGTCAAGGAAGTGGTTGAGCCAGTTTTTAAGGACCTCTTTGTTATCGAAGGTAACGCTTTTCATATGGTTTGACAGGGAGCGGAAAAGATGGTAAACGGTTTGTGCAAAGTCGGGAGAATTCGGCGGAAGCTGAAGGACCTCCCATTCGAGCTTTTGGAGTGCGGCTTTCACGACTTCTGCAACATGGGGCTTGCCGCTGTCGTGAAGGAGAATGGTTTGACCTGGTCTATTAGGTCTCTTCGGTCGAATACCCTCATTCATGCGGCGTAGCTGAGCAATGTATAGCTCCGGGTTGACTGTGGCGGTATTTTCGAGCTTTCCCAGTGCACCATGCCCTCCCAGTCCCACCAATCTTTGGTTGAATATCCGACTTGACTCTCGGCTTTGGCGTATCTCCTGGAGCCAGGCATTCCTTTCTGTGCTTCATATTGTTGTGCAGGCATCATTTCCCATCTCCCGTGACGATTCGGTTCAAAAAGCGCTGCTTATGACTCGATGGCGGGCGAGATGCTGAGAAGCAATTTGAAGGCGACTTTTTTTTGTTATTTTCGTTGAGCTCAGGGTCCGGCACTTGAAGTGTAGCCAATTAAAAAGGCCATAAAGTTAGTCTGGAAAATTACTTTTATTCAAATGTGCTAAAATAATGGAAAATTAAGAATCAATTTACTTTTGTTCGATGTGACCACCTTTTGCCTTGACTACGGTTCAGAAACGAATCGCAAGTGACTTACAGGTATTTTGGCCCACTCGCGGGGAGAGACTGGTGAATCTTAGAGTTCGAATTTTGCTCTCCAAAATGGCCCAAAAAGAATAATCCATCGGATTCTCTCTCGTCTGGTGAATTTGAGAGCCATTGTGTGGATATTATGAAGCTCGGTACGTTGTTTTTAGCCCTTCTTGGTTCACTCGAGCTTTGTGAGACGGTGCCGAGTTCTGTTGAAAAGTCCATGGTCTGAAATGTTTGTCTGTCCACGGCTTCAAAGCAACCTCCAAAATACTTTTCCGATAATATTTCTCATTTAACTTGACGCCGGGCTCGATGAAAACCATTGGAGAGTGTCCATCTGCGGATACAGCGGTCCAAACCATTAACTATTGCGGATGCTGCCTCCTGGTGGCTAATCGATGACTCAAATTCTCTCTCAAATTGACTTACAAATTGTTCAATTTGAGAAAATTTCTCATCAGAAAACACAATGTTCGAAAATTTACCGCTTTCGGCCAAGCGAAGCAACTCCTTCGTTCTCTCAAGTCTGACTTGTTGCTGTTTTGGTGTGAGATCATGCGCCTTTTAGATCTTGTAAGACTTGACTTTGAGATAATTTTTCAGAATGCGGCGGATGCTACGGTCAGATATTTTCAGTACTTTCGCCATTTGATTGGCAATTCGTCGGGGATTTCGCTCAAGTCGCTTCTTCATTTTGTGAACCACTTCACGTGACGTTGCAGTCTTTTGATGACGAGTAATGGTGCGAAAAAAAAAAATTATTTACTTTAAGGTGCTCGATCTCACGAACAATCGCTGATTGTGATTTTCCAGCCAAATATAATGCAATCGCACTATTACATTTGAAATCCATTACTGATTTTATTTTTTCGGGTTAAGTCTCGGCAAAATACTACTGATGCAGGGGCATCAGCTGCGCGAGCGGTCTGAGGTTGGTTACACTTCGAGGGACGGACCCTGTACATCGAATACGGTTGCTTTAATAATCAGTTTCTTCCATAAAAATTATTGTCCCTAATCAAGTGATACGAACTGGACTGTGCCTCTGCAATCGAACTTTATCAAAATAGACTTCTTATTATCCCAAAGGTGCCGTGATTCCTGATGTCTCTGCAATATTCTTCGTATCTGCACTTGGAATTGAAAAGGACCTTCCGCAGTTCTACACACGTAACTAGAAGTGGACCTCCAGATACAAGCTCGTGGTTATGAGGCAATCAATTTTAGCAAAAAAGCCATGAACTAAATTTGAATGTATTGAAAAAAAAAAAGCAAAACTATCAAAGGCGTAATTCGTGCATGACTTCGTAGGCCAGCTATACGAGAACTCGTATATGTTTTAGTATATATCAGATTCTAGATTTAAATCAAATACAATTAAACTTTTAATTAAAATTTGTTCATTGCAGTAAATTCTATTATTGTTATCGTAAAAACGGTAATAATAGTAACAGCAATAACAATTGAAATAACGCGCATTTTGATAGTGGCAGCAATGAACGGACAACTCGAACGCCGGATGTCATAAATGTGTTGTGCGATATAATAAAAATCACCCAAAGAAAGCAAAGGCAATAATGATACACATAAAGTTTATATAGATACGAAAAAATAGTACCCAACAAAAATGTGTACTACTCGTATTCAAGTAAATAAAGTAAGTCGAAATAAAATTCTACATTAGAGTCCATTGACTTGAAAATAAATGAAATGAAAAGAAAAAATGCCGCCATCAATTGAGAAAACCATTGCTCGTGTATGTAAGGTAAATAAAGTAAATACCAAATGAAAACACTTAACTAAATTTTATGTCAATGCTACTTTTCTTCTTTATCAGCGAAATTACGGAAGATACAGGTATACTCGTCGTAATGCTCAGTAGCGTTCAAGTGGATAAGGTAACTTTACTTTGACTACTTGTAACCGCTATACTTTTGCCACTTGAAGTTATTGCGATCACATTTCACTTCCCTTAAAAAAAAAAATTAAAAAAAAGATAGAAACGAAAAACAAACTGTTTTATTACTTGAAATGATTGAAATTAAAAAAAAAAAAAAAAAGCATAAAGCAGATAAAGGCTTTGCACACGAAAAGGGCATAGGTGGGTGCTCAAAGGCGAGATTTATGATGTAGCGGCTCTAGCAATTCCGCTCTTCTGTGCCACCCCTGCAATTAAAATATTTAGACACACACACCATCTGGGTAGTTTTCCAGTTGAACAAAATATTGCACCGTGTTACAGGGTGCTACCGTCTAGCGTTTGGTGATCCAATGCTAGGTTTGCAATTCGATAAGAAAACCACAATTTTATGGTTTGAAATACACTTCATCATTAAGTATAGCCTCCTTGAAGATCAATATAGTTGTTCCAAAGAGATTTGAATTTATGAATGTATTTCCTGGAGTGGGAATCTGAAGGGCTGTAAAATTCGGGTCCACAGCTGTTATGACCTCATCATTTGACGAAAAAAGGTTTCCACGCATGCATTAGCTTTAGGTCTGGAGAGATAGAAGTCACTGGGGTAAAATCTGGTGAATTCGGTGGTTGCTCCAACAATTCGAACTCTAATTCGTGGATTTTAGCCTTTGTAAAAATGCTCTTGTCACACGGTGCATTGTCTTGAGGAAAAATAATATTTTTCTTTTGCGAACTGAGCATTTTTTCACGAAGCTTTTCCTTCAGTTGGTCTAGAAGGTTACAAAACTATTCGGAATTTATTGTGTTACCACTTTGCAAGTAATCCATAAACAAAATTTCTTTCGGATCTCAAAAAACTGTTGCTAACTAACTGATTCTTGGCCGATTTCTGGACACGAACTCGTTTCGGAGCCAAATAAACAGTTTCACACCACTCTTTAGCCTCTTGTTTTTATTTAGGATCATGGTGATAGACGCAAGTCTTATCCGTAGTGATGAATCGATTCACAAATCCACTTTATCCTTACTGAAATGGTCTGAATTTCGCAGAAAAAATCGCATTCGAATGTTTTTTTGGTTCCATTGTTAGCGAATGCGGCCCACAGCTTTCTAAAACCCAATATATCAGTCCAAATATTGCTTACACTGCCCAATGAGTTGCCTAGTGCTTCTACTTACATCTTTTAGTCACTCGACGATTTTCCAATACGATATCCTTTTTTTGTCTAAGATTTCTGGTGTTCTTGTGTTTTGACGTCCTTGACATGAGTCGTCTTCAACGCTTGTTCGACCGCTTTTAAATTCAGCGAAAAGTCCTTATACACTTTCAACATCCGTTCATGAATTTTCTTTGCTTTTAAACCTTCCAAAAATAAAAAATTCAATGACTGCAGGATGTTTGATTTTTTCCATTATAGAAAATACTGTGACACGACGATACTAAATGGCTTATAAACAAAAAATGAATTTACAGATTGTACCAATATAACCAAAAAAAACAAAAAAAAAACCCAAATTAGACACTTAAAAACCGCAAAACTTATTGAACAATCTAGTATTTGTCATTGTTTTCTGTTATTTTCAATAGCTCACAACTCAATTTGACAGTTTTCGCAAACTCGCCAGTTTTTGTTTTCCTGGATGACATCAGGCTAGTGAGAAACACACACGACTCTCCCTTAGTGGCTCTCAACAGCCCTGAAAACGAGAAAATAAATACAAAATGAGCAGTTTTGATTAAGCACCCACGTGGGACTTAGGGCGAGCAAAGCCATGCAAATAGAAGCTATGCATGGGCTTACAGTAACCCAAGCCAGAAACACTCAAATCAATTCTTCAATACATTTTCGCTAGTTTCGGCACTGTTTTTACTTAGATTTCATGTTTCATTTCTTGAGTCATCTCTGTGGGTTTGGCGTACGATTTCTTCTTATCAGCTCCACATAAAAATGGTACAACAGCGCAGCTTATAGATAACCAACTGTAGTGGCAGTTTCAGCTGATGTTTCGGTTTTTGAAATAAAATTTAAATGAAGGTTTTCAATGTGAGAGAGGATTGCGTTCCCTTGAGAATTTGTGGTCTGCTACTGGAAATCTTTCCTCTCGTCAACTCAGTGAGTGCTGGGCTAGTGCGCGAACGTGCAAAGTCGCGAGATTCTAGTGGTAACGTATAGATAGGGGAGAGAAGAGGATTTCTAAGGCTAACAAAGCCGCTTCGTCCGTTAGGTGTCCATGCGGTGAGGTTTGGGATTGCCTCAAGTCCTTTCTGCAGAAGCTGTCTGGAGGATGAGGTGGAATTATCTCAACACCTTCTCAGCTACCCTGCTCTCGTCGGGCAAAGGTTTTAGACATCTGGGCTCTCACTTTTTCGCTACACCTACGGATATTGCGGGTTTAATCATCACACACGTGTGGAAATTCATCAGTAGCTTGAAGCGGTTAATACGAACGTAAATCGCCACTGTCATCCTTGTCATCCTCTAATCAAAAGCCTCTTGTTCCTCTTCTTTCACCTGTCTGATTCCTTCCCTTCTCCAACGGAAAAATGTAGAATTTTTATCCAAGTGGTACCTTCGCTTGGGCAGCCATTTAACCTAACCTGACCTTGGCAATGTGGATTGTTATGTCCTTTAGAGGACGGCATAGGTCATCCTCTGCAACTTGGGCAAACTAAAAATTGATTAACCTGGTAATTTATTGTAAGAACTGTGCTTCTTACCCAGTTCCTAAATCCAAAAGAAGTCGAACTCTTCCCGTTTGGTTAAAATTTGCACCAAACAGCCACTTGTACGTCGGCTTCTCCATAACGACTTGTGTTTTTTTCCGATCGCCAAATGCGACAATTCAGTTTTTTCTCAGAGCTTCATCTGATAGTATGAGTTTTTTACTTTTTTCCCTTCCTCCTTGACTATCTACCCCCTTTCCAGAGCTTTAAATACAATGGACTCTTTAGCCTGAGTGTTTTAGGAGCCACCAAATCTCCTGGTGCTCCTTGGCTCGACCTTTTCAAATTCATGAGTTTTTTAAAATGCTCATCATGAACCAAGCGTTCTTCTCCAGTCCATTAGTGTTAATATTTCCCCATCTTCTTTCAAGCAAACACCGATTTCCAAAAACCAATTTCTCACACGTCACGGTTAAATTTTAGCTTTTAAATTACTACTGTTGCCGAATCGGTAGTGGCCAAGTTCGAAACCCCGCACATGAAAAGCCAAAGGATAGGAAAAGTTTTTTCTAATAGCAGTCGCTCCTCGGTGGACAATGGCAAGCCTTGGAGTGTATTTCTGCCATGAAAAAGCTCCTCATGAAAAGGTATGGCGTCATAAAACTGTAGGCCGATTCGTATCATCAAAACGCATACGACAAATCTTCTACATTAGTAGCCCGGCCAAAGAACCTATAAAGAATGCAATATTAAAGTAAAAAAAAAAATCTCGTTAGTACAAATTCCAACCCCTTATTGTATCACCCTGTATAGCAAACCTGCGCATTGCCGAAATAAGACACTCCCCCGCTCAACACTAATCGCTTTATGAACGCCTTAATGCTCTGCTAACACTTTGGCTGCGTGTCATCTTGCAACTCTGGGGACTTAAACGCCAACAACGTCACAACACAATAAATTCAGTCTCATTCTCATCTGTGACGAGTCGAACCGGTAGCACAAAGGTCGCAATGGCTTTCAACTGTTGTGGTTATTCGCTATTTTTGCTGACTGTAGTAGTTGGCGCATCGCATTCGGCCGTCGTCTGAAGCGTGCTGTTGCACATTAATCACAGATGTGCTTGTTGCTTCCTCATCGCACTCTTCACCGTCGCACACCAGCGTTGCATGCGATGTGCTGATTATTCGCATGAGTCGCTTTTAGTTGTGCATTTATTACACAAGAATGTATGTTTTTTTTTTATTTTTTAATATTTCAACTTTTTTTCTTTCTTTTTTTCTTTTTATTTGTACTTTTTTGTACCGCACAAATGTTGAATGCAAATCAATTAGTTGCCATTCATGAAACACCAATGAGTGTGAAGTTTTGATAGAAATAATTGTACACCTCTGTAATGGTTGATTACCTTACTTTATGGATGTTTCGTCTAATGGAAATGAGATTTTTTTTTTTATTTCGGTCGTAGTAATAGAATACTCCAATTCCAGAGTGGCGGAATTGTTTTCCAGAACCATAAAATCAGCTGTCATTCAACGATGTATGAGCTCCGCTTTGCCAGCGGTTCGAAAGTTATGCCGATTCTAAGTTAGTAGCAGTTAAATTAGGCCACCTTGTCATCGTATTTTAGAAGAGCATTAATGGCGCTGCTTTCATACTTTGCAGTTCGGTTAGCTTTTAAAAGCAATATCTAACGATCGGTATTACTAGTGAGATTTAATTTTTTTTATTTTTTATGGGACTGAAAGGTGAGCGGCTAAAGCAGATATTAGGTCAAGTATAAAGTTCTGACTGGTTTTTCGCTCTAAACGTATTCGATAATGAAAAGAGTAGGTGCGAAAATTTTCACTTTTTCTCAAGAATATTTTTTAATTTTTTTTCACATTAAATTTTTTTTTGTTGATTTAAACTTTCTATACATAAATATTGACATCAAATACGAGTATTACTGAAAATATATATATTTTTTATTTAAATTTTTTATGATTATTTTTTATTATGTTTTTTAATTGTTTTTATATATATTTTTATATATTTTTTAAATTTATTTGTTTTACTTAGCTTTTTTAAAATACATTTTTTATTTATTTCTGGTACGACTGCTTTAAAGTTACTCCGTTTAAAACGACTGAATTATTATTTTTTGTTTTGATATTAAATCCGACTGGACGGCTGCTTGAAGTTACCGCTAGACAAGTTTAGAGTGTCTGAAAAACAGAAAACAAAGAATTTAGTAAAGAGTAGACTTGTCGCTTTCACATGAATTACGATTGTTTAAATCTGAAAAAAATTTTAATTCTAAGTGGCGGACTAGAAAATTTTGAAAATTTTTATAACGGTAAATTTTTAAAAAGAAGTTGTATATCAATTAATAATTGTAATCTCAGTATGTGTTATAAATCTATACACATAAAAGTATTGTACTACCTAACACATTGGCACCGATCTGCTAGTAGGCACGGCGTAGACCGGGTGCTTGACGCCAGGTCGAACCTATAAAGCTTCCTTATGTGACAAAGCCTTCCTTCAAAGCTCTCGGTACTTCTAGCGCCATATTTCCATTCTGCTATTCTCATGATGGAATGCAAAACCCATTTTATTCGCCAATTCCGATCGATTCTGATCTATAGCCTACTTCAGTGTGGTAAGTTTTGCTTGCATTTAGGGTTTGTGTCGATGGGATCTGCTGATAGTGAATGCATCTCAATCGCAGATCTTACTTCGGTCCAAAATGTGATTTTGTGTCAATTAATGCGGCGCCCACACATCGAGCATCTTCTTTTCGGCTTAATTATTTTCATCTTTCATAATCCTCTTTAATTTCACGTGAAATTTTAATCCACCCTTACTCGTGCGGGTTGTTTTAATCCCTTGTTTTTAGTAATAAGAAAAAACCTCTACAAAAGGAAAAACCTCTAAAGAAAAAATATCACTTATAGATTTGTTCCAAATATCGATTTCTTTGTTTGTTTGTTCGAAAGTTAAAAGCACTATTGGTTGCATTGGTCACATTACCAACCAACGTATTTCAAATATCTCTGCAGTAACGACGCACAAAACTAATTGCCTGAATAATGCCGAGTCCCTTCTAAAAGCTGATTTATATAGTGACGCCATCGTCATACCAATTTTAGTTTCTAAACCTGCCAAATTTGGTGCCTCATTACAAAGCTTTACACTCGGTCGATTTCGCTTTCGTATGGTAAACATACATACATACATACACGAGCCCATATGTTCATACAGCAATTGGCCGAATTATTGTACTCATTTGAGATAAAAGGTATGTCGGATTACCAAAAAGGTTCTTGTTCAGTGTGAATGCCGTTATCGTGTGAACTACGACCTAAAACAAAAAAAAAATATTGACAGAATGGCGGACGTTCAAAGATGAAAAATCGTGTTTTGATCCTTTGGTTTTTACTATAAACGTCCGAAATAAATACTAAAAAAATTGTTTTCCCGAATCATAGTAGTTGGCATAACGACATCCATTCTACGTCGTTTAAATTTTATTTCATACAAATCGGTTTTGTAGAACCGGCAATATCTGTGTCCATTGCCCATGTGAAGGCCATGTTTTGAAGGCAGAACGAACCTCGTATGGCCAAAAATATTTTTTTTGTTTTTAATTTTTCATAATGGATCAAAAAATAAAATACTCAAAACAAAAATAAAAAATCTTATTTCGTTTCCGTTTTACACGATTTTAAAGTAACACCCAAAAAAACACCATTTCAAATGAGGGTCTTAACGTAGGATGAAAAGAAATAAAACAATTTTGTTTAAAAATAATGCTCCATTTATGGAAAACATTGGTAATTCAGTTTCAGTAACAATCAATCGGTTTCAGATGCGATGGGTTGTTAGCCCCGGGTTCCAATCCACTCAATGGAGCTGTTATCTTTGATTCAGCTGGAGGGAGCAGCATTTAGAAAGTAGCCACGTCCTACAAAGCAGACGCTGTTTGCAGCCGCCCACTATGGAACAGCCACTTAAGAAGGTTTTTGGGTTTGCTGCATATCATTTTGAAGCCGGTATTTTCTCGTCTTGTCGTTGCTGTTTACGACCTTTCAGTGCAGAGCGGAGTGTAGAGCTCACCTCACACCTCCACTACAGTGTGATAAGGCAGCCGCTGCTTGTCTGGGACTGCTTATTTGTTATTACTAACTTAGTCGCAGCGCACCGCTAAATCTAGAGTTCCTTCACCATCCGCAATCTGTAACCCCTCCGGTAGCCTGCAGCTATTTCCGTGATGCCTGACCACAGAAAATATTTCAGTGATGTCGGAACTCTGCGCCCTCTGCTGACGCTCTAGTAAATAATAAAATTGACTTAAAAAATATATTTTTTTTATGATTCAAATAATTGTTCCGCCTACTGTATATTCCAAAGCAAATAATTATACTTCTGATCTGCCCCGTTTTAGGAAATTTTAATAAGTTTTTCTTACACAAAAAAATTGTCTCAATACAGCCAAGTAAATACAGCCCACAACGCAAGCGCTGTGACATCACTATTTGGATTTGAAATGGAGACGTCAACCGTCAAGCGCCAAATAATTACTTGTTTTGCGCCCACTGGCTGACAAGCGAAACGAGAGATGTTTTTTGCCTTCAAACAGCTTCGTTTTTCTACTTTTTTGTGGGGAAAAAACTTAGAGAAGCCGGTAAATTGTAGACTAACTTAAAATTTGGCTGGCGCTTTTTTCATCAACTTCATAACTTGGTTTTTGTTGTCATTATTTTGACGGTTAACGCGCGCACATCGCGTAAAAAGTTCTTTCTAAAGTATGGTATTTTGTAGTTTATTTTATTTTTTCTGCTTCAAAAAAATATTTTAGTTTAGCTGTTGCCTTTTCTAAGTTAGCTGCTTAAATAAACATTGGAGATTTGTGCTGAGTGCGAGTACAACGATCCCAAATGGTTTACGCTAAGAAGCAGGCAAGTGGCAGACGCGCCTCAAAGTTTGCCGACGTATATTAGTGTGTGTGTGTGGGGGGGATAACTGTTGATGTTGCTTGTGAGCACTGCGGCAAGCGTTCTGCGTTTTTTGACGTTGGTTGTGGAAAGGTGGGTTTGACTGGCGAAACGCGGGGAGTATCTGCGTGCTGAGGTGTGTACAGGGTGGTACATCTATAGCGGTGGGAATTTAATTAACAGCTCGTGACGAAATGTAGCACGTCAACATTTGAACAGTTTTGACAATTATTTTATTTGTTTTACTGAATTTTCATTAATGTTTTTTTTACAAAAGTATAGCTCATTGGAGGACATAAAAGATCATTAAGGCCATTTGGCCTTTGCGCACACTACAGAAACTAAATTATAGCCTAATCATATGAGTCCAATTTTTAAACTTTATAGAAAAACTAGCGAAATTCCACATTATTTTCGTCGTAATTGGGAGTTTCTAGAACAAGTTTTGGTATGCAGTTTTATTGTTTATTAAATTTTAGTATAACAAATTGCAGGTTTAAAGTTGCTAAAAACTTCCGTTGATTTTTAATAATTTTCTTCCTTGAACGTGTTGCTGATTTTCTCAATATAAAAAATAATGAATTTAAAAAATAAAAATAAAGCAAACTAGTCAAAACACAACATTTTTTTCTTGCTCATTTTCGACATAAAGGGTCCACACAAGACACTCGACGAAAATTTTGGCATTTTTACGCATATTTGTTTAAGCGAAAAGGGACCTGTTTTATAAATGTTTAACAATACAAAAAATTTCTGACACATAACAAATAATCTTTTTAGATGTCAACATACAAAAAAGAAATACGTAAATAGATACAAAAATTAAAAAAAAAAAAAAATAATAATAATAATAATAATAATAACACTGCGTTACAAAAACGAACTTTTTTCTGTCCTATGAACCAAATATACTTTTTCGGAAAGGGGAGAAAAAATAAAATACACGTGTATCGGCGATTTTCATGTACACGTCAGAATTTTTGTTTTTTATGTATAAAATATAGAGCTCGTAGTCCGCTTGTGTGAAAAACTTTGGATCAATTTTAACCCCTTTTCCGTGATCCAATCGCGCTGAATTTCTGCAGGCAGACTCGTGGAAATGTTTTTATTATGTAAAATTAAAAAAAAAAAAAATTTTATCAATTCTCAGATTTTCTTGAATTTTTTTTTTCTAAACATGCGAACATGCTACAGGCGTAGAAAGTATAGAAAATCTACCATTAGTGCAGCCATCACAAATCATTTTGCCATCACTACACATTTAGCTCGGTGTCGTATCAAATTTTGTTAAAAAACTGGATCGTGAGGGCGAGGCGATTGCAAGTTTGCGCAATATTTTTCCGAAACTGAGCGGCGCAAAGATTCATGCGGGTATTTTTTTTACGAAGGCTTTTAGTAACTTTATTGTTTTAATGATGTGTATAACTTAAGGTGTTTTCAGTGGTCCGCAGATAAAAAAAATAGTTGCAAGTTATGAATTTTCATCAAAATTGAATGCTATGGAACAACGTGCATGGAAAGGCACAGTTGCCGTTATTGAGCAGTTTCTTGGCAACAAACGAGCTGACAATTATAAAGATATTGTTGCAGAAATGATTTCGGCATATGGCGAAATGGGCATATTAATGTCGCTAAAGATCCATTTCCTTCACAATCATTTAGATTGTTTCCCTGGTGATTTAGGAGCTTGCAGCGATGAACATGGCGAAAGGTTCCATCACGACATTGCGGCTATTGAAAAGCGCTTAAAGGACAAGACATTACGCATATACTTGGCGAATACTGTTGGTCTATTTGTCGCGATACTGACACAAATGCTTACAAACACAAAAATAAAAGGCCTAAGTTTCTTTAAAAGCATCAAAATTTTTAATGTAACAATTTTTAATTTCAATATAATAAAATTAATAAAAAAATTTGGGGTTTTATATCTCTAGTGTAATGCGGAGTGAAATACCTTTCTTTTGATGCCCACATCGGCATATCTCACGGAATATTTTTTTTTTAATTTCGAACAGGTGGCAACCCTGTGAAACATTGTCAGTGGCAACACCTAGGTGAAAAGTCTAGAAATGTGATACACTATCTGTGTGCCCAATTTCATTAAAATCCGTTAAGCTAATCCTGAGATCGTGTGGCTGTACAGATATGCATACAAGAATTCGTTTAAAGTTATAAAATAGAAAAAAAAAAATTGTGACGCGTACATGAAAATCGCCGATACACGTGTATTTTTATTTTTTATCCCCTTTCCGAAAAAGTATATTTGGTTCATAGGACAGAATGTGTGTAACGCGGTGTAATTGAAAAAAAAAAAAAAATACAAAAGTAATAAAATAAAGGAACAAAAAAAAATATTAAAAACATGAGAGGATAATGAAACTAAAGAAAAAAATAACAAAAACAAACAATAATTGCCAAATACTATATAAACCACCCTGTATAAGCGCTATGTGGCGCTGAAGATTTGTTTAACATTTGCTTTTAATGGAAAGGTGAAGGGTTTTGAGAGGCGCATTATCAAATTCAACATAAATTGTAAACACAACTAAAATCGTGTTGGTTTTTTTTTTTGTTTCTTTTTCTTTTGTTTTTTACTCTTAGGGCTTTTTGCTGGCTACTGGTGTGCACTATTTAGTAAATTAGGTGCTAATGTTTGGCACTTAGGAAAAGTATTACATTTCCGTAGCTAAAATCCTCTTCGTTTGTTTTTGTTAGGTGCTAAAATTACAGTTCTTTCATTTTCCCGGAAATCTTGGACATTCGTTTTTGAACGCACATTTGTTGTTCCTCTTTCTTTGAGTAATGTCTTATTTTTACTGGCACCGCACAGTTGAGTGTATTTGTTCATTAAATATGGGCTGGAACCCTGAAGATCGTAGATTCGATACCTAATTTGGGCAGGAAACATCAAAATGGTAAATGGAATGCAAGTTGTCTTAATAGCAACCGCTGCTCAACTGCTTACGATTTGTTTTCGAGTGCATTTCTATTGCCAATTGAGAAGCAAACAGTGCTAGGGATAGTTTTTCTTAGTTGAAACTAAGTGAAAAATGTTGTTGTTGTTCCGCATACATTTATAGGGAATGCTGATGCCATGTAAGTAAAAAAAAATTTGAAGTATTCGCCACTCCTGGGTTTTACACAATTGCCGAATCCTTCAATTATAGGCGAAATCAAAACGTACACTTTCAAATTAAGAAAAACTGCGAAAAACTACCAAAATTTGGTTTTATTAATATATATTATTCTGCACTTCATGTGGCTTCACAACTGTTGAGGTAAGTAACCAAGCCGAGATCATCGATGTGGGCTAAATTAAAGAGTATTTTCACGGGGTCATCGTTCGCACAAGGGAGCACGACCTGAACAAGCCAAATCATCAAAGTCATTGTACTACGTTTTCCATGCTCTTTATAAGACCCTTTTCGTTAAAGAGTTCTTTGTTGTTGTTGTTGTAGATACCTACTACCTTGCAACCTTGCCAGTGCAATAGTCTAGCTCATTTAACGGTAGGCCGGGATGCTGTTCCGAATGGTTTGGTGCAGAGGGAGAGGGGTGTTAGATGTGTGGGTTTGATGGGGCATGTGAAAAGGTGGTTAGTATCGCCTTCACATGTTGAATATATGTTTGGTATGTCGAGATCAATTCCGGATTGGTAGGAGTTTAACCTGCTACAACATAACGTAATTATGCCGAGGTTAGGCGGGTACCTCGGGGTAGCTGGAGCTCTTCATCTGCTGTGGGTGGTGGTTGGACTC
Source organism: Anastrepha ludens (assembly GCF_028408465.1). Taxonomy (NCBI): domain Eukaryota; kingdom Metazoa; phylum Arthropoda; class Insecta; order Diptera; family Tephritidae; genus Anastrepha; species Anastrepha ludens. The sequence continues at coordinate 108,339,401 of NC_071499.1, forward strand.
CGATTACGGTATTCGGGAGTCAGGAGCTAAGAAGGCGATAAGGGTCTCCCGATAAATATCGCTTATTGTCTATTTAAACACTGTCCGGTCCAGTAGTTGTCGATTCGTTTTGTCCTGGATCTCGTCGGCGTAGTTGAAGAGGTGCCTCCTGACGTGTCTGGGAGGCGTCTTAAGCTCAAGCAGGTGTTTGCTGAGTAATTTGTTGTGCTCCTTTACAGGAAGCATCTATGCCTCATTATGTAGGTGCTGTAGAGCGGACATCAGGAAGCATCCCGGCGTTGTCCGAATAGCAGTGTTTCGGCATGTCTAAAGCTTTGTCCACGGGGTGTCACTTGTTCCAGGCGTCCAGACAGGCATAGCGTAGTTCAGAACCGGCGGCGAATTGCCTTGAATGTCGACAGCAACATTTATTTGTTTTTGTCCCAAGTACTGCCGGCTAGCGATTTGAGGACTTTGTACTTTGGATTTGGACTTTAGTGGCAATTGCGGTTGTATGCGCAGGGAAGGAGAGCAAACTGTCGAAGGCTACTCCCAATAATCGGAATTGGTGTGTCATCGACTTTGACCTTGAGCTGCAGTTTGATCTCCATTGTCCAGGTGGTAAAGAGGGTCGCCGTGGACTTTGTTCGGGAAAGTTGTAGATTTCTCGCAGTGAAAAAGCAAGAAAAATTGGTGGGGTAATCGTTCACTTTGGCGCACAGCTCATCAATGCCATTGCCCGACGACATTATCGTGCAATCGTCAGCTACCTCTGGTGGATAGGGGAGCTTCGATATATAGAAGTTGAAAAGCAAGGGTGTAAGGACACCACCCTGCGGAACACCCTGCTTTATCTACCTCTGTTTAGAGATTTGGACAGTCCTCTAGCAGGGGCGGTTTTAGTTAAGCCCACGATTTATTTATAGCACTAAGTGCTGTGGTGGTACTGCGCACTCTACGGAAGCCATGCTGATGTGAGGCTGGTGCCAGATGTTCCGTTTAGAATGGGAGTAGGAGGGCTTCAAGAGTCTGTCTAGTACACTGTACCTTACCACTTGTAGAGTTCGTCGTTCCACCTGCTTCGAACCTTCTACCTACCACCTAGCGAACACAACTGTGATTCTTTGACTGGAAATGTGTCAAAATATATGGAAACTGTCAAAATAACTTATTATTTAGAAACTCGTATTCGTTCTGCCCCTTATACGAGTACCTTAGGTATTCAGGTTTAATTAAATTAATTAAAGTCGCTAACCACTCCATTCTGGTTGAGTAGCTACGGTTTGTGGCTATAGCCATATTTCTCTCGTCTGCTCCTATTCAATGTCTTCTGATTATGGCTAGAGACTTGTAGAGTTTGTGTTTTTTCGGTACTTGCCACCTTTGCAGAGAAGGCCATTGATCTTCCTGGGAATATTCCTCGCGATTGCCCCTAATGCTTCCATGGAGATATCTTACTGAAACTTAAATGTTCTATTAGCAAAGAGCTCGCGGCGGCTGTAACCGAGTAAGTTGGTGCACGACTACCAATCGGAAAAGTACAGGTTCAAATCTTCTTGCGTGAAATACCAAATGATAGAAAAATTGTTTTCGAATAAATGTCGCTCCTCTGCAGGCAATGGCAAACCTTCGAGTAAACATTTGCCGTTCGGAGTCAGCTTAAAACTTTAGGTCCCTCCATTTGTTTAACAGCACCTAGACGCACACCACAAATAGGGGGAGGAGCTCGGCCAAACACCTAACTAAAGTTTATGCGCCAAGTATTTTTTTTTATGGACTTAAAAATAGATTGTATAGAAAAAAAATCTCTTACACAATTTATTGTGTGTGTTTTTTTCTTAGACTTATGTATGTAACGACGAGAAGAGGATGAGACGACGGGCCACTTTCTGTACGTCTGCCCGGTCTTTGCGCGAATCAGGCTTGTGGTCTTTGGCCTTTGACACTGATGTGTTAAGAAGCGACCACCTTGGCTCCTTTGCACCACAAGGCCTAGTCAGATTTGTTCGGAGGTCGGGTAGATTTAAAGAAAATTAAAAAGGGAACCCGAATGCAGTACGATGGATTTAATTGTGTCTGGGCGTTGTATTTGCTAGTCTGTCCCGACAAAAAAATATATATTTAACGACCCTCGTATTACCTATGGGAAAAGTTCATTCATTCGCTCCTTGAAATCCTTACTGGCATTGGTTTCTTATGTGGTTTCTGCTGGTTCCTCAGTAGCCTGAAGTGTCTTGCGTACAAATAACGAGAATTAAAAAAAATTAAAAAAAAAAATAAAATAAAAAAACAAGATAAAAGCATTTATTATTGTTGCCATGGCCATAATTACCCACTCTCTTTCAACTTTTAAAAACTTAAACACTCTGATTAAATTATCTCTCAATTTTTCTCTACGCACTGATTTTAAATAGCTTCATTTATTCCTTAGCTACTTTACAGTGCCGTATAAAATATATGTGTGTGTATGCGTTCCGTCTGTAAAAACAACTCTTTAACTTTTGTTGTCTCCGACTAACACTCAATTTAAGGCCATCTGCCGTTTGATTCGCTGTAGGTATTTAATTTTTTTAATTGCCAAATTTTCCGCTTTTCTTTCCACACTTTTGATACCGTTGAAACGCTTTTCTTCCGGTTTTCTTTTTGTGCCTTTGACACTTTTACTTTCAACTTTGTTTACTATTTTCTGTATAATTTTTCATCGTACAATTTTCACCTCTACTGCCTACGTAGGGCGTGAATTACTGCTGCTAAAGCTTATATTGTCTAAAAATATACAAATGCCAGCAAGTTGCCCATAAAACCTTTCAACCTCTTTTGTCATTTTGTTCATGTCTGTGGCGTTTTTGGGTTTTCTTCAAATTGCTTGGGTGGTTTTTGTACTTTCTCTTCAACGCCAGTAATGTTTAAAATTATACTGGTTGATACGAGTGTAATTTGTTGCCAACGGCGCTGGACTGTGACAAACTAAACCAATGTCAATTGTTGTAGGCACTCATTGACATAATTTTTTATTCTCACCATAAATGAAAGTTGCATGAAATAATTGATATAATGAAACAATATAATTTTTATTTAAATATGTTGTACAAAGAGTTTGTGGAGTAACTTAGGCTAATAGACAAGAATCGTAATCCTCTTTGACGATCTCAACAACTCAATACTTGAACTTTACTGCTGCTTATGCGCTTTTAAGGTCGGAGCCACACGCTTCCGTATTATTTGCATCTACAACAGCTCGGTTAGTGCCAGCTGATCGGTAGTTTGCACAAAGAATTCAGCCTATTCGCCTGCGTGGTCCACTTCCTCACTGAGTTGCCATCCTCGTTGCTGACACTTTTGGCTTAAAGCAGTTCGGAAAATAATTTTTCCGAAAAGGCACAATATTAACAAAAAAATGCTCGCTTCTGAGAATCGAAAACTCCACACGAGCTTGTCGAGTGCCATAAATGTGTTGCAGCTTTTGTGGCGACGACTTATTGTCTCATTTGAAAATGCTGTTCCCAAGACTTTCGCTCGACATTTCCTGAACAATTCTGATTTATATCCGACCAATGATTGTCACTTCTACGGCCTCTCACAAATATCCCACAGCATTTCTAGTAATCGATCTTTTGTGATCTAAGTTTGTAAATCGTGTTATTGTTGCTGTAGAAGTAGACTGATCGTCATCTCAAGCTCGGGTCCAGAAGGAGAGGAATGCTAGGTAAGTGTGTTAGAGACGTACCTTCATGTGTCGCACATATATTGAGTATATCGTGGTCGATTCTGGATATGTAGGAGTTTAAACTGGTATATATCCACAACGTACATCATTTCCTCGGTTCAACGTACCGGTAAGACACGTGTTGTTCCCGATCAAAGGCTGCAGCTCCAGTAAACTTGTGAAAGTCATCAGCCCACAAGTGATGCAAAGGCTGGCACCGAGTTGCCTTAAAAAACGCGAGTTCCAGTAGCATTAGAACTTTCTACATATTGTAAAAGGTTAACATCTTACTTATCCGGAATACATAGCGACACATTCGTCATTAAGTTCCACTGGATTAACTTCGTGCAAATAGTGCTCTAAATCAGCTCTAGCAATAGGCAAATAGTCATGGAACCAAAGTGCGGAGTGGACAGATATATTTGGCAGAAGATCTTCATGTTGTCTTCTATCACCTCCATAACCTCGTTTCGTTGCATTCCAAAAGGCCGAATTAACTGTGCGGTTCTCGAATCCGATGATAACAAAATGGATGCTACCAGCAATTTATTTCTAAAGCCCAAACAATCTATGCCTGTTTGATATAAAATAAGTTACCACAGCAGGGTGTCGCCTTATGTGAGACCTTGTTGGCTGTAAAGTAATTCTGAGTGGTTATTTTTAAATTCTGATGGAACTTGTGTACTGCTGAATGGTAATTTTTCAGAGGCGGAAATATCAAATTTATAGATCGTGGTTTCTGGCCACTGTGATGAAATGGGAAAACAGATATGAGATGTATATTTTATGTTCTCGAAACTTCTCCATGATTTAGTGTATTTGTGAATACTTGACTTATTGTGAATTTGTCACCTCTGATGCCTCATTGATAAGGTCAGATCAGTTGATTGACAGTGAGTTTTAGTATTTCACCCAAAACGCCTGATGGAATCTTATATGCTCCAAGAATACTTGAATAGGTCAGCCGGCAGTACTTGGGATTTCACAGCTTTGATGTTCTTTAGAAAGTTCTTGGTAGAACCTTGTACGCAGTAAAAATACTGATGACCTGCTATTTGATGCAGATTGGATGTGCTAGTAAGTATCAAAATTGGCCTCCAGGCATAAGTGGGCCCCTCTACAGCCTAATGGAGAGTAGCAACCACCATAACATTGTTGCTGAAGTGACAGTCTTGATCGGATACAAATTCGGATTGTTCCGGTAATGTAAAACGGACTGCCGCGTGATGGGCTCACTCTGCTGTGGTTTGGCTAGAGCACACTTAAATTTAACTCGACAGGTATGCGTTTGTCCCACTAAATTCTGCACACACCTCAGCAGCTCATCGCCGTCATAAGCTAAACTTTTTTCATCCTAGACGTTAATGCCACTGTCGACGATTTTACGATCGTAGTTTTCATCTGCGCTATTATTCCTGCCGATCTCACCATTCAGCAAATTCTAAAAGTATTCTATTCATAATTTATGCATGGGCTGGGCTTAGGTCGAGAGGTCGTTGTCCTTATTTTTACAATCATTCTTCTGTTTGCCGCTGAATCTCCTGGTAGAACTTTCCGACATTTTTCCTCTAGAGCAGTGTCCCAAGTACTTTGAACGCACGCTCTAAAGCTCTTAATGTATGTAAAATCGTCTTCTTCTTGATTGGTGTAATAACTGTTTAAGCGATTATGGCTGAGTTTAACGAAGCACGCCGGTCGTTTCTTCGTCATTCTAAGCGGCGCTAGTTTCATAAAGCCAATTCCTCCACCAAATCTTTCCACCGGTCTTTCTTCAACTCTGCTACCACCCGCTGGTACCACATCGAATACTTTCAGAGCCGGGGGCGTTTGTTTGTTTCCATTCGGATGGCATGACCCAAAACATGTCGTCGTAAAGCTCGTACAGCCCATCTTTCCATCGCCTGCAAAACTCGCATCCGCGAACGTGTAAAGTTTCGGACGGCTTCCGCAGAATCTTTTTCTCAAAACACTCCAACGAACGCCTCATCGAATGTTGTCTCGTCCAAGCTTGTGCCCAATACGATAGGATGGGCATGGTCAGAGCCTTGTTGAGTGTTAGTTTTTTTTCGTCGAGAGAGGTCTTTAGAACTCAATTGTCTACTTAGTTCAAAGTAGCACTTGTGGGCAAGAGAGATTCTCGATTGGAGTTCAAGGCTGACATTATTATTAGTGTTAATGCTGGTTCCTAGGTAAATGAAACAACCTCGTAATCATAATTGCCAACAGTGACGTGGGTGCCGACTGTTTGTTTGAAGTACCTCCAGACCCATTTGCACCTCTTTATCAACTTCGGAAAAGGCAGAAAAGGCTCCAAAAGCGGTTGTTAAGGTCGATAATGTCAATATCATCGGTGTTCGCCATACGCCAGCTGAGTGAATAAAGTTGAGGGAAGAAAAAAAAAAAAAATAATTTAAAATAAATTCAAACTTATTAAACCCCAAAAGTAGTCGAGAAAAGTGAAACAGTGTGCAAAAACATTTCATGGAAGACTGCACCGGTTTGTCAAAGCACTCGTCACACATTGCCGCACACACCTCAAATGAACACATTTCTACAAACACCCACACACACACACATAGAGAGGTGCCATACAGGCACGAAGCGAAATTTTTTTTTTGGTCTAGCAACTTTTATAATTCATAAATTTTAAAGCTATTTTATATGTTTTTAATTTTTTATGTACTTCTCTTCCTTCTATTCAATTTTCGTGTGCGTTTTTTATTGTTTATATTTTGCTCTTTAATTTCCCATTAATACACTCGGTAATAAAACTGTGCGTCCCACGTTGACCTCTGACTTTGAAATTAGTCGCTTGAGCCACTTGCGCGCCATATTCATATTTATAATCATAAAATAACATAGGTACAAGGTATTTCAAGCTAGAGTATATTTTCTTAGCATTGTTTCTGTTTGACAGTTGTTGCAATTGCACGACTTCTCTTTTGTAAGATATTAAGTAGAAAAGCAGGTAGGTAGGTAGGTTAGATTGCAAGTATACCACGGGCACACTACAAGTAGCACTCTAGAGCGCTGTGTTGATCCCATAATGTAGACCACTACCTGCGAAAATTACAAAACTTATAGGAAGAAAAAACATCTACAACCATTTAGTGCTGCTGATGTAGTGGAGGAGAGAAAAGGGATCTAAGCAGAAAAAACGGCCTCAGACTATACCCAAAGGGCACAATAAGGAACCTCAAATGCCTAGCCGCCAAATCCGGAAATTTGCAAAGAAAGTGTTTAATGATCTCTTTCTGTGCCGGATCCCCACAGCCCCTGCAATGGGGATTATGCGAAAGTCCAAGCTTCTCCGCATGAGTTTCGATCACCCAGTGAACGTGGAACACCGCTATGAGCTGGGAAACCGAGTGACGCGGGATCCCGAGTACTTTAAATGTCTTACTCTGTCGTACTGAGACCAAAGTGTTTTTGAGATAGCGCCTAATAAGAGAGTATTCCATCTGCCTGCGCTTTTTTAAGAAAGAAATTGTGCAATTTCCCTTTAACAACGGTCATGGGGACACCCACCGATGTCAGATGCGTAGAGGTGAAACCGGTTCTGTCGACCCTTTCCTGGCTAGCTCATCGGAAATTTGATTTCCCTCTATCCAGGAACAGAGATAAGAGAAATGTTTCTTGCATATTCGAGACGTTTGATTTCTTCTACTTGCAGGAGTTGACTAAAGAGAGCTCCAACATGGAGACGACAGGGCCTTGATTGCAGCTTGACTAACGTAAAAAATAGTTCCTTCTTCTTTCCTTTTTTGTTTATTATTTTTGTATGAAAGTAAAGTTATTGTCTAACAAAAACCATAGAAATTTGTTTAGAAAATTAAAAGTTTACTGTACACAAAGTTCTGCAAACTTTTCGTCACAATTTCACGATTTTTAATTAGAATTTCTGGAAAATTTTGGTATTTAGTTTTATAGCTTATTACAGGAACTGCGACTCGGATGAGCTGGCTAAACAGAGGACCTGTAAAGTAGTTTCTCCGCGAAATGACAGGATTGCGATCCCTTTGACTACCTGTAGTCTGCTCCTGGAAACATGAACTTCATGTCATCTCAGCGAGCGCCAAATTACAATTTGCAACTTTCTTCTGGCCACAAGTGGTTCGGGCGAGCTTGTAAGGTTAACAAAGCTTTCGCTCTTTGGGTGGGTCAGTGCTCTTAAAGGATAATGTTCGCGAAATATGCATGATGCAACATTCGGGATTACTTTGAGTCCTTTTTGCGCCAGCTGTTTGGAGGATGAGGTGGAATCATCTTAGCAGCTTCTTCTTGGCTGTCCTTTCCTGCACTACGGGTCTAAAATTTAGGGCACTGCTCTTTCACTGCTTCGCTACGCCTGCTTATATAGTGGGCCTTGGTATAAGCTATCAGTTGTTGTTGTAGCATATGTGTAAGTATTCCTTACACATGCACGTAGTGAAAGTCCTCGATCGGGTACTAATCCGGATCGTTATGGTAACGTTGAACCGACGGTCGTGGGAATGCATTAGCCATAGATAGCATGAAGCGGCCGACACAACTGGAATTCAGTTGTCGTTCCATAGCTGCCATCTTCGTAAAGCTACAGCTGCCCAATTTTGAGGGAACACCTATCTAAACTTGATATCTAACAATGGAACTCTACAAGAGTCAACAAAGCCTGGAAACTTAAAATTTATTGTCAATATCGGTGGTGTGTTCGCTAAATACTTTAGCAAATCATCTTTAGTGATGAGTTTCATTTCTGGTTAAGTCGCTTGGTAAACAAACCAAATGTCGGATTTTGCGCCATGAAAACTAAAAGAAGATTCTACTGGTGGCTCTCTATACTTAGAAAAAGTCATTGTTTTGAGTAGATTTTGGTACAGTGAAACTATTGGCTCTTATTTCTTCGTAGAGGCTCAGAAGCTGCGGACGGCGTAGATGATTTCGAGACTTTTACTCATCTGAAACACAAAATTCAAGAAGATTCTTAATCAGAAAGAGTGCTGTTATAGTCGGAACCAGAACAAATCGAAAAAATTAAAAATTGAAAAAAAAGTTTATAAAATCGGGTATTCTTTCATTCGTTTTTTTAGTGTAAAAAATAGGAAATAATTAAAATAAATTATAATTCTAGTTCCAACGATAGCTATACATGTTGTGAACAACATATTCAAATTTCAAGTGATTCGGTTGAATTTTTGTTTCGTCCCCGCCGTGCCGAAAAAAGTCGTTTCGTGATGAATGAGTTTAAAATTTGAGGTACAGGAGCGCGCAGACCGTTCTCTACCTAGCTAATGGGCTGTAGAAGCTATAATATTGGAAATTTCCGCATGAAAATTTCACAGTATATTCTTAAGATACTTTCGAAATATCGAAACAAAATCGATTTTTTGAAATTTCTAAACCACCGGGTCCCCTTAATAATAAAGAATAAAACCAGCCGCTTAAAGATTTAAAGCTCGTGCGTTCTTAATAAGAACCCACCTATATGTACCTACTTGTTTCAATAAACAGATAATGAACTCCCACCCAAAATATTTCTTCAAATTGAATTAAAAAAATTAAAATAAACGCGAACTTCACAGACCCTGTACTTATGTACCGTATCATGTTCCCCATCCTCTGTTCCCACAGTGCTCGCTACCTGTATACAGCATTTCACCTTGCTTTGAGGCCCATGGTTTACACATTTTAGAGTATTACACAAACAATAATAAAACCATCGATGACGCCGCTTAATGTTTGGTTTTGCGGATTTATTGCCGTTTTTTGGTTATTTTTATTTATTTAATTTTTTCTTTGTTGTTTTTTTGGATATACAATTTAACTTACCACGTGTGTGTGTGTGTGTGGGTATTTTTTCGTGTTTGTTTATCTTGTTCGCTGATTTGGTTTTTTTGCAATTTTTCGTTTTTGTTTTTTATCTAAAAGTCTGTTTTATGTTTAAATATTTTTTTTTGGAAATTGCTGAAGTTTTTTTTGCTTTTGTTCCCAGCGTAATAATTTCTGGGAATTGTTTATTACTTTGACTTGGCACTCCGAACCGGCCGATTATATAACCACATTATTGCCTAAATGCAAATAAACAAACGTACATATACTCATGCACAGGGTGGCCCATCTTGCATTTGGAAATTGATTTAATGATTTTATTATTTTTTACTTTTAATGGTAAAAGTAAACCTGGCTGTTAACGGTCGAATACAATTTTATTGAAATGACTTCCACGATTGGTGTTACAGTAGCCAATTTTCATCAGAGTCGACCAAAATTTGTATTACATTTTCCCGAATTTCTGCATTTATCTCACCAATAGCAACTTAGGTTTCATGTTTCAGCTCTAGAACCGTCTCATTGCGGCTGATTATTCGTTTTTAAATTTTCGATATTCGGTTTCAATATTTCTCAACTTTATTTCTATTTCAAGCGAGAAGCGATCCACTTTGCGATTATCTATTCGTAAAATAAATTTTTTACCCACCGTGAATGTTATTTTGGCTTTTAAACTTCAAGAAAAAGATAGTTCAAGTTCCAAATGCAGGATACATCACCCTGTACTTTGAATTGAAGTCAAAATTTGGACGAGATCTAATCAAAAACTCAATTTCTGAGACATCACAAATATTATTTTAGCTTTCAGAGACCAAAATATCGATAGCTCAAATTCCAAATGCTGAAAATGCCACCCTTTAGTTTGAATTTTACACAAAATTGGAAAAACGTCTAATCATAAACTAAATTTCTAACATATCATAAATGATATTTTAGCTCCCAAAGTCCAAAAAATCTAAAGTTCAAATTCTAAAAGTTAGATGTACCACCCTGTATTTTGAACTTAAGTCAAAATTTGGAATAGGTCTAATTAAAAACTAAATTTCTGACACCTGAAATGTTACTTTAGCTCCCAAAGTCCACAAAATCAGTATTTCAAATTTCAAATTTAAATGGGCCACCCTATATTTTGAATTTAAGTCAAAATTGGGGGACATGCCTAATCATAAACTAAGTTTCTGACACATAACATTTTATTATATATTAGCTTTCAAAGTCCAAAAAATCAATAGTTCAAGTACCAAATGAACCACCCTGTATATATTATATGACAAAATAAATACAAATATTAGTTTCTAATCTCATATTTATTTTCTTTATCTTTGCAGGTGAGTAGTCGTTTATTGCGAAGAACTGTGAATACACATCGGGGGCAAGCAAAAGAAGTGGTCCGTGGGGCTCAATGTATGGCTTCCCACATGTTTTAAAGCTCTTCTATGTATATATTGAGAAATTATCGCTTTGAACTGATGATAGCAATGTAGTGGGAAATTAGAAGATAATAGCTTCGAGTAAAAGTAACTTTGACGTGGATTTTACTTTAGTCCTGTTTGATCAAATCTTTGCTGATCAAGTTGAATGAATCAGCTTGCATTAATATAAAAACCAAACATACTTTCTTTTAGCGTTAAGATTTATTGACGTAGTCAAACATGTTACATAATGTAACCTATCAGATATAGAAAAAACGTCGTCTACTGATTATTTATAACAATTTGACATATGTATAAAAAAAATTTAGTGAAATTGTTAATAGCAGACGAGCCTTCGTTTCGACAGGACAACGTTTGCCGGATCTATACTCTGCAACATTTTTCATCTTTGTTTTACCTACTATTTCCACTGATGTTTGACATACAACAAACATTCAAGTTTTTTGAAAAAAAATTCTTTTTTAATAGCAACAAAAGTATACTACATAAACTTTATTAATGCAAAGCGATAGTAAACAGTTCGAATATTTATAGCAAACCAAAAGTACTGCAATCGATTGAGTAATTTTAGATTTGCTGCAGTTGGAAAACCAATTTTATAATTTTTTAACACATTTTGCCTCATATACAAGCCTGTTTTGTAAGTTTATGGAATTTATAACGGAAAAAACCTTCCAGGAAAGATAAGCTTCAAAATAATAAAAAAAAAAATGTGCAAATCGAAGCATTTTGTGAAAAGTTATTACAGCACAAACGTAGTTTGAGACTTTATGTTATTAGTTGCAGAGAAATTACCACTTACTTCGCTGGTCTCTCAGATTATTACGATGCTCTATGGCTCAATACACGAACAAATTCACATTCTTAAATTCCAATTAATTTCCCGTACCCCTTTCAACAAACGGCCCTTACCGACCGGTATGCAATTTTCATGCCTTACGGAACTAACCAGATTTTAAATAGAAAAAATCTTAGCAAAAATAAACAACTACAATTGAACACAAATTACCAGCAACAAGTCAATTAAACTGTTACTCTACTCCACCGGCGCTCTCTCACTCTCGGCTTGCATTGCTGTTGTTGCTAAAACTACAAAAAACAGCTTTGCCTCGAAAATATAGCACAAAAGTCGTAATTTGCACATTTCTCAAGCTGAGTGGTTGTAAGTTTTTGTTTTTCACGCAAGGGGAAAAAAGCGAAGTGCTGTAATATGTATGTGTGTGTGCGCATCTATGTACTCGTATGTATGTATCTATGCATGTAAAGCAACAGCGCCACAGATGCTGTCGCTTGCTCCACTCTTTTTCAGTTGTTGTTTTTGTTAAATTATATTCATTGCACACATTTGTCACTTTTTGCCGTGTCAAATGGAGGAAGCGAAATGTCACAGGCAATAAAATTAACTAAAGAAATACACAACACAACAAAAATACGAATAGTGGGCCAAAATAAAACTAAAAAACAAAAAAAAATAAATAAATCATTAAAAGGGACCAACTTTGTTAAAAAAAAGATTAAGAAGAAAAATTAACAGTAAATGCAAATGTGAAAAGCGAAAAACAGATTCAAAGCAGAAAAATGCATGTGCAGGTATTGCCCAAGCTCCGAGAAAAAAAGCAAGTAAAAACATCAAATGTGGCACAAAAACAAAGCAAATCAGTTTGGCGCACAAAACAAAAAAAAAAAAACAACGCGGCAACACGTCTCCGTGAAATAATGCCAAATTAACTGCTTTGGTAATTTCGTAATGAGCCTTAAAATCTGTTTTTCTGCCATGACGCGTTGCTCGCTTGCTTGCCTCGTCGCCGTCTCAGTACGAGCGTATCTCACCGTTTACGTGTTTCTTCTTCTTATTTTCTACTATTAACTTTTTCATTTGCTTCTTTCTTCGCAATTGGCTTTGCTCTCCACTTTATTGCCTATTTGCTATTGCACTCCCTCTTGACTCATTTGTTTTTTTGTTTACTTTGTGTGCCGATCATACTTCACTTCAATTTATTGTCTCATTTTTTCATTCTCCAACTTTTATTTGCATGTATTGTACTTGTTGTTGCTAATAAATTCGCTAATATTATGCGCCAATTTGATTGAATAGCTGAACTGCTTGATGGACGGAATGAGTAATTTTGCGCATCGTCGATTATTGCATTTGAAGTGGAAAATTTGCCGATAACATCAGCAATCAGTCGATACGAAAGCTGCGAAAGAGTTGTCATAATGAAAAGCGCTTTGCTGGAAGGTTCTAGTGCCGGTGTTTCGGAAGTTCTGAATTATATTTGTGTCATAAAAATATAGCTTGTAATTTCTTTACGTTCTTCGTTTCCTGGTGCAAATATGGGGTTTTATTTTATATTACCGGTACCCCGTAATTTTTCGGGTCTTAATAAATTTTTAATTGTTTCTTTTTTTGGTTTTGAGAAATTTTGGATGCAATAAAATTTTAGTGGCTTTTTTGATGTTTTAAGAAAAAATTACATACATTTTTCTAATTTCTTATTTGAAGATATTTTCGGGATTTAATAAATTTTTAGTTGTGCTTTTTGTTTATTTCTTTATTATTGTTTATTTTTTATTTTATGTCTATTTTCGGGATCACATAGTTCTTCGGGATTCAGTAAATCTTTATTTGCTTTTTTTTTGCTCCAGAAAAATTGCATGAGTTTTCTTAATTTCTTAATTTTAGATATATTTTTTTTTGTTTTAAGGAAGTATTGCATAAATTTTCCTAATTATTTTAGATGATTTATTAATTTTAGATGTTTTCGTTATCACGATTTTTTAATTTTTAATTGGTTTTTTTTTGGTTTTGAGAAAATATTGCATAAATCTTCCTAATTTCTTAATTTCAGTTATTTCGTGACCCTGTAAATTTTCGGTATTTCATAAATTTCTAGTTGGGTTTTTTGTTTTGAGAAAGAAAATTACATACATTTTCCTAATCTCTAAATTGTAGATATTTTCGGGACTCTATTAATTTTCGGCATTTCATAAATGTTTAATTGTTTTTGTTTTTGGGTTTAAGAAAAAAATTGCAAAATTTTTCCTAGTTTCTTAATTTTGGTTATTTGGTTATCGAGACCACGTAAATTTTCGGTATTGCATAAATTTTTCATTGTTTTATTTTTGATTCTAGGGAGAAAGCTTTCCACTATTTGTGTGAGTGCCCCACTCTGCGTGGGAATCGGGGTGCATTACTTCCAAATTTAATCTTAAAGTTTTCCCCATGAAAAGGGTAAACATTTCGAAGACTTCTTTGGGGAACATTAAAGTTACCCGCTCAAGTAGATCTGGACAGTATACGATGCCATTAACAACACTGAAAATAAACGATAGTGAAAGGACAGTCCTTTTCTTTTCAAGAGATTCTAGATTAATTATATTAGCTTTAGTCGAGAATTATAGGATGGAACAGGTGACTCAAATCGGAGGGAACGTAATGCTTGCTTAAGGGGTTATATACCTTGTGGTCCGGTGAAATTAGCGAAAGTTGGGTTTTTTTTAAAGATATGTAGCAATAATTTTATTGTATAAAAGTTTTTATTATTGGATATTACAATGTTTAAAGAAAAAAAAAGGCTTTGTTTGTGTAAAAATATTTAAAAATGGCGGAGTTATGGCGTTTTCCCCCAAGACCCTTTTTTTGGAAGAGGCTTGCGGTGGACGCGATTCAAGTCCACCAAGTCAACTGAAATCAAAAAATCGAAAAGATTTCATTAGTATAGGGTTATATCTTCTTAGTGAACGATCAATATATTAAATATTTTGATTTTTGTGAAAATAGGAACATGTTTTTAAAAAACTCCACTTCTCTTCTTCTTCTTCTTCTTAATTGGCGCTATAACCGCTTACGCGATTTTGGCCGAGTTTAACAAAGCGCGCCAGTCGTTTCTTTCTCGTGCTAACCGGCGCCAGTTGGACACACCAAGTGAAGCCAAGTCCTTCTCCACCTGATCTTTCCAACGCAGAGGAGGCCGCCCTCTTCCTCTGCTACCACCAGCTGGTACCGCATCGAATACTTTCAAAGCCGGAGCGTTTGTATCCATTCGGACGACATGACCCAGCCAACGTAGCCGCTGGATCTTTATTCGCTGCGCTATGTCTATGTCGTCGTAAAGCTCATACAGCTCATCGTTCCATCGTCTGCGATATTCGCTGTTGCCAACGTGCAAAGGTCCAAAAATCTTACGCAGAATCTTTCTCTCGAACACTCCAAGCGTCGCTTCATCGGATGTTGTCATCGTCCAAGCTTCTGCGCCATACGTTAGGACGGGCATGATGAGAGTCTTGTAGAGTGTTAGTTTTGTTCGTCGAGAGAGGACTTTACTGCTCAGTTGCCTACTTAGTCCAAAGTAGCACTTGTTGGCAAGAGAGATTCTACGTTGGATTTCAAGGCTGACATTGTTATCGGTGTTAATGCTGGTTCCTAAATAGACGAAGTCTTTTACAACCTCAAAATTATAACTGTCAACAGTGACGTGGGTGCCGATACGCGAGTGCGCCGACTGTTTGTTTGAAGACAGGAGGTACTTCGTTTTGTCCTCGTTCACCACCAGACCCATTCGCTGTGCCTCTTTATCCAATTTGGAGAAGGCAGAACTAACAGCGCGGTTGTTAAGGCCGATGATGTCAATATCATCGGCATACGCCAACAATTATACGCTCTTATAAAAAATTGTGCCTGAGCGATTAAGTTCTGCGGCTCGCACGATGCTCTCCAACATCAGGTTAAAGAAGTCAAACTCCACTTCTACAGTCCTAAAATTGGCATTAAAAAATTCATATCTGCAAAATAAAAATTTATACATAAAAAGTTGATCGTTCACTAAGAGGCGACATCAATTACGAACAATTTAAAAAAAAAAATTATAAAAATCGGTTGAATACTTTTTTTGCAATCGCGTCCATCGCAAAAGCATTTTTGGAAAAACACGTTTTTGAGATAATCGCGTTTAAAGTTTCAAGCGCCGCATGAGGCCGTACGCTCAGGACGTGACGACGCACAATTTAAAACGCTGTAACTTTCGATCTATTGCTCAGATCTCTATGAAATTTTTGGAAAATGTTCTCAAGGGATTGTACTTTACGATAAAGAAATAAAATTTATTTTGATTTTTTTGAAAAACACAAGGTATATAACCCCTTAAGAAAAATTTTTTGAACGCGTTCTATTCTATTAATCGAGAGTTGGTCGTAAGGTCTCCAAATGATGACAGCGTACTCTAGGTGAGAACGAACAAGAGACGTGAACAGGAGTTTATAGGCATACGGATCGGGAAATTCAGTTGTATTGCGACGGATGAAGCCTAGAACCGAATACGATATTGAAAGAATAAAATAAATATGGCCTCTGAAGGAAAATTTTGTATCGAATAATACTCCAAGATCCTAAAACTCTGTCACACTTGGTAGTACATCATTTGAAATGGTGGAGGATGTGCTAAAAATGCACTGACGCCTCGGAAATGTTTTTTTAATATTTAAGCACAGACGCGATCTTTTGCACCAACGATGAAGATTGTTCAAATCGAGTTGAAGCTTCTGAACATCCACTGAGCCCTTAACAGATGATAAGACATTTAAATCATACGCGAAGAGAAAGAAATTATATTAGAAAAAGAAAAAAATTTGCTTATGTCATTCATAAAAATGACAAAAAAAAGTGGCCCTAAGCTGCTCCCTTGGGAGGCGCCTGATGTAGCAACAAAGTGGTTCGAGAAAGCTCCATCAATTTTTACCACATACCGTCTGACCGTCAAATATGACTTAGGCCATTGGAGAAGGGTGGAGTGAAAGCCCAGCTTGTTTACTAAAATCTTATGCGACACTTTGTCAAATGCCTTAGAGAAGTCAGTGCAGACGGAATCATATTGGAGCCCTTTAGAAAACGATGAAATACAAAATTCGCTAAAAACAGCAAGCGTAGTAGCTGTAGAACGGCCAGTTACACAACTATGTTGACTTAACCGTAAAATAAATTGTGCCCTTTACAATGCATTCAAACAGCTTAGAGATGATTAATAACTTAAAAATATCGGCCTATAAATACGAACATAATTTTTTCTTCCACTTATAAAAGAAAGTGCAATGATCGCAAACTTCCAATCATTTAAAAAAGTGCCCGTAGATAAAAATTTATTAAAAATGAGCTCTAGAGGAATTGCTACCGCATTCGCTACAACAATGAAATCGAAGAAATCGTTCAAAGACAAAATGTAATACGTTTTATCAAAGCCCAACGAATTAAATGGATTGGGCACGTACTGCGCATGCCGAAAGAGCGAAATGCTAGGAAAGCTTTTATTTTAACACCCATTGGAGGAAGAGAAAGAGGACGCCCACGAAAGCGATGGTTAGATGACGTCGAATCAGATCTTAAGCAAATGAACGTACACAACTGGAGAAATGTAGCCATGGATAGAATAAAGTGGAGAAAAATTGTTGATGAAGCTATGGTTCACCACGGATTGTGAAGCTATTATTATTATTATTATTAGAAGGCCATTACGCACTGCGACCAGAGTTGATCTATTGTGCAAGACCTATTTTTGTAACCCTAGAGTTTAAGGCTTTTTATAAATTTTAGCACTATTGTGGGTTTGTTGTTCCAAAGATTACATGGAGATACTACGATACCACCAAGGTGGTGAAGTCTTTGTCTGCCCAGCGCAGGACATTCACAAAGCACATGTTCTGAGCTTTCTATATCCATTTCGCAAAAGCGGCAGACATTGGTCTCTGATAGACCAATGTTATTTAAATGATACCTCAGGCTGCAGTGACCTGTGAGGTATCCTGTTAAAAGACGCAGATCTACTCTGTTTAGTGAGAGTAGCTTGTCTGATATTCCTTTGTTGGGACTAAGAAATTGTTTGGCTTGACGCTGACCGGCACAATTTAGCCAGTGTGCAGCAAATTTCCTTTCTTCCCATTTCCTGAGGAATTCATTAATGTGGCTTTTCGTGAGTCCACAGAAAGGCTCAGGACCAGTAAGTTGCATATTTGCTCCTTGTTTTGCGAGGTCATCAGCCATTTCATTCCCCTCATGCCCTTCATGTCCCGGAATCCAGACTAGAGTTACTGTGTTGAGGTTTCCTAACATGTTGAGAAGGTTTAGGCAATCATTTACCAATTTAGAGGTGATAGTTGTTGATAGAAGGGCTTTTAGAGCCGCTTGACTATCTGAGAGTATGTAGATGTGAGTACCTCTCATTTTCCTGCGAAGGCATTCTCTCACACATATTTCAATGGCATGTATTTCTGCCTGGAATATTGTTGGGTAGAGTCCCATCGGAATCGATTTTTTAAATTTAGGCCCATTGATTCCTGCCCCTGCTCTACCATCTTCCAGCTTGGACCCATCAGTGAACCATAATTGAGATCCAGGCTTGAAATTGATAGAATTAGTTCTCCAAGTTGTTCGTTCATTAATAATAATTCGGAAGTTTCTGTAGAGAATGGGTTTGGGAGATATTGTATCCACCCTGTGTAGTATAGGAGTGTGTCGAAAGTCTTCTAAGATCTTTAGATGTCCTCTCATATCTCCACTTTTAAGATCGGCGTTGCCTTTTAGTCTTAAGGCACTCAATCTTGCTTCTTTTTCAATTAAGATGGGAAGCGGTGGTATACCTAGGAGCACGCCCAAAGCGTCAGTTGGGCATGTTTTCATTGCTCCTGTTATACCGATGCAGATGAGGCGGTACAATTTGTTGAGATCGCTTGCCGCCTTTCGTTGCTTAACTTTGGGCCACCATGCTATGGAAGCATAAGTGACTATAGGCTTAACAACTGTAGTGAATGTCCAGTAGGTCATTCTGGGGCTGAGCCCCCATGTTTTACCAAAAAGCCTTGTGCAGGCATAGAATGCCCTTGTGGCTTTTACAGTAACTTTCTCAAGATGCGAGTTCCAGGTAAGCGCTTTTTCAAGGTTGATACCAAGGTAGTTCGCCTCTGTGGAGAGTTGTAGAGTCGATTCATTCAGGACAGGACATTTGATGTTGATATTCCTTTTCCTGGTGAACGGCACTAGCGCAGTTTTAGATGGGTTGATAGAGAGCCCTTTGTCAGTGCACCATTTGTTTATTATGTTGAGGGCTTGTTGCATGCGGTTAGAGATGGTCTCTTCATGCCAGCCCACTATATATACTACCAGGTCATCAGCATAGCCCTGGGTGTGGAATCCTAGGTTGTTCAGTTTGTGGAGAAGTTCATCTATTACTAGTGTCCACAGAAGAGGAGAGAGTACTCCCCCTTGCGGGCAACCTCTTGTGGCCTTGATAGACTTTATTCTTCCTCCTACTTCTGTACTGATCGTTCTGGATTTCAGCATCGATATAGTCCATCGTCTGATGGGTTTAGGTACGTCCTTTTGAGATAGGGCATTGTTGATTGCCTCATAGGACGTATTATCGAAAGCTCCTGTTATGTCAATAAAAGCGCAAAGTGCGATTTGTTTTGACTCAATAGCTTTTTCAATAATGGTTACCAGACTGTGTATTGCAGTCTCAGTAGATTTACCTTGTTGGTAGGCAAATTGAAGTTGGTGCAGTGGGAAATTAACCAAGTTATTCTCCCGTATGTGCTGATCCAATATTTTTTCCATTGTTTTTAGGAAAAATGAGCTAAGGCTAATCGGTCTGTATGACTTAGGCAATTGTTCGGGTTTTTTCCCTACCTTTGGAATGAATACGACCTTTACCTCAGCCCATTTCGTAGGAATATAACCTAGCAATAGGCTTGCTTTATATAGTCTGGACAAAGTAGGGACAATGTATTGGCTTCCCTTTTGCAGAAGGCAAGGGAATATCCCATCAGGTCCAGGAGATTTGTATGGGCTAAATGTAGATATAGCCCATTGTACCCGATTTTCATGGAATAGCTTATTTGCCAGCTTTAGGTCCTCCCTGTCAGCATAAGTGGTAGGTTCTACCAACATTGTGGACTCATGTAAAGCATGGCATCCCGGGAAATGGGTGTCCAGTAGAAGTTGGCTAGTTTCTTCTGGGTTTTTAGTGTAGCTACCATCTGGCTTTTTCAGGGTACATATGCCGTTTGAGTGATCCTTTGATAAGGCTTTCTGGAGGCGGATAGCATTAGGAAGATTTGAAATCTTATCACAGTGATCCCTCCAGGAAGCTCTCTTAGATTTCCTCAATTCTTTGTTGAAGTTGGTTAGAGTTCTTGAGTAGGAGACCCAGTCCCCTGTTTGTTTAGCTCTATTCCATAATACTCTGGTTTCATGGCGTAGTCTTGAAAGCGTACTATTCCACCAGGGGACATCCCTTCGTGGTTTTTTCACTTTTTCCTGACAGCTCTCATGAAATGCAGACGTAATGTTTGAGTGGAGTTCATTTGCCTCCATCTCAAGCTCAGATTTAAGCACCAGGTGATGCTTAGAGTAGTTAGCACTTTGTTCTAAGTTAAAGTGAAAGACATTCCAATTTATATTCCTTGGATTTCTGTAAATTGTTATGTGCGGTAAGGTAGCACCTAAGTCAAACCTGATAAGACTGTGGTCCGACATTGATGCTTCCCCGGACACATGCCAATTTGAGACTTCTGATAGTACATTTGGACTGCATAGGGTAAGATCAAGTACTTCCTCCCTTATTGCATTCCTAAATGTTGGTTCATTGCCTCGGTTTACTATTGATACATTATATCTAAGTAAGAATTCAAGAAGGCACTCACCTCTCGCATTGATGTTTGTGCTGCCCCATATCGTATGATGGGCATTCGCATCGCATCCTATTATCCAGCGTAGGTGGTTCTCCTTGCAGTAGTTGACTAGGGCTACAAGTTCCCTTGTTGGAGCAGTTTCCTCATCTCCTGGAAGGTAGGCAGAGGCAATGATTACCTCGTGCTCGCCTTTGTCTGTTGGCACCTTGGTCCAGATCGCAACGAGATCGGTGGTAGTGAACTGCGAAATGGGAATGAAAGTTAAATTATTGCTAATTAAGATTGCCGCTCTAGGGCGATCATTGTTGGCATAGATTAACTTACCATTAACATCTTGGAGTCCCTCAATGACTCTGTCACGTACCCACGGTTCTTGGATTAGAGCTATATCCAAGTTTTGTTTGTTAAACCTCCTTGCTAGTTCAGCCGAGGCAGCCTTTGCATGGTGGAGGTTTAATTGAAGGCATCCGAGTTGCCTTCTATTGTTGCTTAGGATAGCGTGTGGCATTATCGCCTCTGTTTTTTGGCACTGGCTGCCTTTTTCTTGCCTCTGTTGCTACCCAGCAAGGCCGCTTCCTCAGCAGAGTGACGCTCGCCTTTTTTGGTCCTCTTTGGACCATTATTTTTCTTGTCGGCACGAAGCGGGGGTCGCATTCTTATGCCTTCCTCTACCCTTTGAGCACTTGACATTGGTGCAGGCTTGGTGGCGTGTGGCGCATCTTTAGAGCAACATGGCTGCTCATCAGTTTGCGTTACGCTCACTGCGGTTGCTGCGATCGCCGATGCCGAAGTGCAGGGTTGTTCCTCGGTCCGCTGCAATGCGGGAGGCTTGGGCGCTTCTGGTTCAGCATCCTTCTCCGGGGTTTTGGCCTTAGTTCTAAGTTGAACTGTGCTAAACCCATAGTTCAACCAGTAGTGATGTTTTTTGATCACAATGGCGGAGATGGGGTCGATTGCGATGGTTAGCTCCGTCACCTTACCCTTTTGTACTCTACGTAGTACCCGCCATGCCTGAACGTTCAGGCCAGAGTTTTGCCCATCCAGGAGGTTGAGGATGTCCTCTGTGGATGTGCTGTTCAGTTCTGGAAAGTGGCATGTGAAGATCAAAGGCCTTGGTATGTCCTCTTCTAAAACGATCTTAATTTGCGCATCTTTCCATGGTTCAAGTTTAGGCATTGCTGCCTTTAACCAGTCGGTTGTTTCATCGTTGCCACATGAGACAACTATGTATCCTGCGCGGAAGGTGCAGCTGTTAAAGATTGGCTTGGCACCACCAGTCTGCTTTTTCCTTATGCTGTCCAGGATAGCGTGTTGAATGGCCTTTAGTTTATCTGTAGGCCATATCGTTGCCGGATAATCAGGTGGTATGATACCCAGCTTGGTGCTACATGCAGCATCTTTGTAGGACATTTTAGCCGTCCCTTCTTTCACCTCCAGGTTAGGCACTGCTGCCTTTGCCCTTCGGCTTCTGATGGGTCAGTTGTCCTTTCCACTAAGTTAGCTCTTTTGGGAGATCTTTGCTTAGGGGTGGTGCTGCTGGAGCGCTGACGCTTTAAGTTCATTGGCTGCTGTGCTAGTTGTCGCGCTTCTTCAATGGAGTGACCTTTACCCAGGTGGTACCTGAGTCGCTTTCTGGCGGCACCGCTGAGCCGCAGCTTCACTTCCATTTCAGCTCCATTCTTAGCCGAACTTGTGTTTTTTGAGGGAGAAGTTAAGAGTTTCTCCTCTTCCTCTGGTGATAAAGCGGAAGTTTTCCCGATGGGCCCTAGGTCCATTTCGTCTACTTCCATCTCTAATTGCGCTATGGCAGAGGTCGGGCATTCGCTGCCTTTTGTTGCCTGCGGCAGTTGTTGTTGTTCGACAGTAGCTGCCGAAAGGTCACTGCTGACCTGGTTTGTAGAAGGCATTGTTGCCTTTTCTTTGTTTTCGTTTTTATCGTTAGTTTCAGACATAAGTGAATCCCACGAGTAAAGGGGAATGGAGGTCGAGCCGCAACAGTGCCCCGGTGTTGCGGTAAGGCTAATTACAACCAGAGGGCGCCCGGTATCTGGAGGTCACCGTTGAAAGACACATTGACGTAGTGTCATTCATCACTTAGGCACGGTACGAATAACACCTGTGATTACGGGTTTTTTCGAGTTTGCCTCTCTAGATCCGCCATTTTCGGTCGAAAGCAGGGGCACCTCGTGCAGGAGTGGAATATTACCACAATGGTCGGTCTTTAGGCTTTAGGCAGCTCCTGCCAGTCGCCTCTGTGTGCCCTACCTCTATAATAGAACCAAAACACACTTAACCCCTAACACTTGTGAAGCTAAGAAGAAGAGGAATTGCTAACGCTGGACAATTCTTAAGCGAAATAGCTGAAAGACCATCAGCAGCTGTATGTGACGAAGGTTTGAGAGAAAGCCTCCCCTTGTAAATGTCAGCAGGAAAGAAAATAGATGACATAGGTAGATTTACAGGTATAGTCAAATCAAGATGGTTTGACTAAATAACTGCAGTGGCATATTTTCTACTAGTGGTGTACCTAAATGACACCTTTTGGACTAATTGAGTCTAGGATGTATCACTCAGACAGTACCTCTACTAACCAATCAATCAACTTTTCGCGAGTTAAGTTTAGTCAAAAGAGGCGCAACACAACAAATTACGGCTGACGAAACCAAACATTGCTAAAAAATAAAATCGCGCTCGAAAGACACTGTACCATGTATACTTCAGCAAGAAAGAAAATAAAAACTTTGCGAATTTTATTTATAACTTCTTATCAATAACGAGTATAAGTCACAAACAATACGCTCGTTGTTGCTGCGCCACGCACGATTTCAATAATTGCGCTGGAATTTCACAGCTCAGCAACGCTACAGTGTTTGCTTGCAGTGGGCCAGCAGTGAAAAAAATATAAAAACTATTTGAAAAAAAATGCTACTGAATTATTGCATAAAAGAATCATTTGCACAGAAATAAGTGAGTGAGCTGTGCGCTAGGTATGTATGTGTGTGCATTAAGTTGGGGTTTTGCATGCATGTCTACATAAATATGTTTTTATGTAAGCATGTGTGTACTTTTCTGCGGTATTTGAGGCGTTGCCCGAATTCCAGCGCGCACTGGCATAGTGTTTATGGCATCGTCGCTGACCGACCGTCGACCGCTGACCGGTCTGTACGACGCATCTCAACAATACGGGCACTAAATACTGCCAGACTCGTCAGCGCGTACACGGGCGGCCTATGGGATATCCATACACAGATATGAATGTAAGTAATTGTGGACTGTCGGCTACACACAATGGACACGCACAATCAGCGCGACTTCTGCTCCAGATATAACTACAAACATATATTTTAAGATATGACTTGGCTTCTTTGCAGACGCGCATCCAGAATACGCGATGCGAATGCGCTGACAAATCTGTCGCTTTTCTTCGCTCCACTCCACTCCACTTCACTTTCTTTATTATTTCTTCGCTGGCTGCGTTGTGATAGTCGCATAAGTGCGAGCGTACATCTCATAGCTTACAAATGCCCAAGGCTCTGTCGCGTTTAACAACAGAAATTCCATTGCTTTGTTTGTGATGGACATCTGAATGCCCGGCGCATGTGCTTTTTTTTGTTTTGTTTGTGTATTTGAATTTGCCTGTTGTCAGGCGTAAATTAGCCGAAAAGAATTTGAATGGTCTGTGGCGCGGTGTGGTGCGCTGCGCGGCATCAAACAAAGAATTTTTAGTAGTAAAACTTTCTATGAAATACGTCCGATTTGTTGGCGCACCGAAATAATCAACAGGAAATCCATCCGGTGGTTTATTTGTGGACAATTCAATGGAGTTATTCAAGTCACCAAACAAATAAAATGGAATGGCTTTTGAAAATATGCCAAAAATGCAGCGAAAAAGGTTTTTTCTTTTTGTTTTCCCGCTGGTTTTGTTAGATGTTCATGAAGAGGAATGACACTTGCAATGATGCAATGGAGCGGTTGTGAGGAGCATCTTTCATACACTTGGAAATTCACACTTTCCATTGTTGTTGAGCATATTCGCAAACAGTACAAACTAAAATTCTCATTCCGCCGTAAAAAATACACCGATAGCCCGAAGAAAGGAGCTGCGTTGAAGATCTGATGCATCCTGAAGAAGGATGGCTGACCGCAAAGCATTTCAATTTCTATGAGGAATCAACTGTCTTAGAGTGTTAATCAGATTGGATGCGTAGGGCTCTTGCAACAAATTAGCGAAGTTGTGAGCCCTGAGCCAGCAAAATATCGACGTACTTGATATGATCCATGACGACTTCGGTAGTCAAGGTTGAAGAACCTGAAGATACCTGGAGTAGTGGGCTCAAGTACTTTTTAAAGCCGCTACAACATCTCAAACAACGCAGAATGGTGCTCGTTCGAGATTTTTGATCGAGCTCTGATATATTAACGTCGAAGCAAGATCTGAGTAGTGAGACAAGTGATGAGAATTAGGTGAGTATCGTGGAAATATTGTTATAACGTTACATCACTGTGATCTTCGGAGAGCTCAAGCATCTTTGGATGACACTTTTATGGTCTCTGAGGCCATTTCTCGCATAGAGAGTTGGTAGTGTGTTACCAACCTGTCATCTACCATAAAACAGTGATCTTTCTCGGGTGGAGAGTTGGTCGTTAAATACCAGCAAAGTATCTTAAGTAAGGAAGTTTCTCTCGAAAGCATATCAAAATGCTAACTCACAGTCAGTTTATTTGTTTCATTACCATCTTAGATGCTCCGAGCATCCCAATATGTCACCAAATCGTAGGTCGTTCACTGGTAAGCGTTCATTTTTCTACCTTTCTGCGGAAGCTTGATCCTGAGTATTCTCGTAAGGGGTGGCGACGTTTAGGGACAAAGTGGTAGGTGGTCTAATACTCTGCAGCTCTTCCTTTTCATAGTTGCTATATCGCATTCTCAAGGGTTCATTTACCACTGTTTAATAGAGTTATGCAATTCTTTCAGTTTTTAGTTGAAATAAGATGCCTTTGTAGCTGTTATTAATTTAGTGAGGAAAAATAAGTCCTTTGACTTCGAGTTCAGTGTAACGCTAGAGGTCACTTAGCAGCACTCAGACCGCCTGCAATAGGTGGTTTTTTTTAAAGAGGAAGCATCGAAAGCCTAACCCCGCCAGTGTGGGCATTTAACCGGAACTAAACCATCTACCGTCAAAGTACCGATCCCCTACCTTTAAGTATTTCGTCGGGAAACGGTTTGAGCACTGACTCGACGTTCGTTACTATCCTGATGCAATATGTCAAAAGTAGCATTTGCTTGTTGCCATCCACTGTTTAGGTCAATTGTTGAGAGTTGGTAAATGGTGCTTATGGTTGTTGATACTGTGAATAGATGGTTAGTATCGTGGGGAGTACCTTCACATGCCGGATCTATCGAGTATCGAGGTCGAGTTTAACGTGAACGTAATTGAGTCAAAGTTGCGCGGGTCTCACGAGGCAGCTGCAGTTCTTCGTCTGCGTTGGGTGGTGGTTGCTCTCCTATGACTGCACTCGGAGAGGTCGGTAGCTTTGGCAGGTCGTAAGAGACTCCCAATGAATGTCGTTTAATGCTTGTGTGGTCCAGAGGTTGTAGTTGTGTTTGATCCTGGATCTCGTCAGTGTAGTTAAAGCGATGTTTCCAGAGTCGCCTAGGAGGTAGCTCGCCCTCCAGCATGTGCCTGCAGCGTGGCTGTCCTGATAGCCTGCCTTGTTCTGA
Organism: Anastrepha ludens; assembly: GCF_028408465.1. Classification (NCBI taxonomy): domain Eukaryota; kingdom Metazoa; phylum Arthropoda; class Insecta; order Diptera; family Tephritidae; genus Anastrepha; species Anastrepha ludens. The sequence goes on from NC_071499.1 coordinate 108,365,724, forward strand.
CAGCTGACAAATGGGCGCAGCTTAATTCAGAACCGACCGGCCGTAGTGCTGCCGGCTAGCGGTTTGAGGACCTTGTTGCGATTTTGGATCTTAGTACTAATTGCGGTTGTGGGCGCCGAGAAGGATAGCAAACTATCAAAGGTGGTCTCCGATGTTGGCTTTCGCGCAGTTGTTCATGACTTGTCGATACACCGCCATGTGTTTCAACGCGAAATGAGAGGATTTTGATTCCCTTCAGAATACTTGGTCTACTTCCGAAAGGATGAGCCGTGAGATCCTGGTGGGCACGGGTAGATCGGGTGCGCTCGAGGGAGTTTCTAAAGCTAACAAAGCCGAAGCTTTCAAATTTGGTGGGTGTTCTTACTGGGCATTGTCCGTTAGGTATCCATGCGGTGAGATTTGGGATTGCTTCAATCGCGCTTCTGCAGAAGCTGTTTGGAAGATGAGTAGAAAGATCCCAGCACGTTCTTCTCAGCTGCACTGGTCATGTCGGGCTAAGATTCAGACTTCTGGACTTAAACTTTTTTGTTTCAGCTGCTGATATAACAGGTTTAACCCTCCGGTGCGCACCCGGGTCAGGTCAGACTGGCTTTTCGTCTTTGGACGTGAATTTAACTTATTTCTATTAAAGCTAACGACTTGAGCTTCAAGGTAGCTTCCTGGAGTTAAATTTTCCATCGATTTATGGATATATCCTTTTAAAAAGCATCCTCGAAGCGGACGAAACAAGGCCAGACCCACGTGCCCAAACGAAGGGGCAAGAAAGAAGCTGTCCACCGGAGGGTTAAATATCATACAGCTGGTGAATTCCGTCAGCAGCCTGAAGGGGTTAATGCAAATGTAGTTAGCCACCGTTTGTCTTTAACCTTCAGTCCAAAGCCACTTCTTTTTTCCTCCTGTTTGGTTATTTTTCCTCTGCATGACATCAAAATGGACGAATTTTGATTCTTTGTCCACGTGGCCTCTCGCGTGAGCAGCCATTTAACCTAACCGTCATGTCCTGTGACTCTTCTATGTCTAGAACACTTGAGTTTGGTGGCTGATATACGGGTTGTTCCATTTGTGGAGAAATTCCTAGGTTGGCTTGTGACACTTTCCTACCGAAAAGGAAGTTCTGTCGTTGATAAAAGTTATGGTATTCGAACTTTTGAGAACAAAAAATTGCCGAGCATTGGTCCAACAGTCACGGCTGATGGTAAAAGCTCGATTTTCTTCATCTATTAAATAAATCGTCGATGTTGCCAGGTGTTCTCTATATTGCGAAACAGGGGCCTTCAATAGTTTCACACGAAAAATATTTTATATTCGAACTGAGCAAGCAGCTGCACATTGCAATGGCGATAAGGTGTTATCGGCGTCAATTGGCATTCATGTGGCTGAATTTTTACATATAAACATACTTAGGCTTCTACATAACTTTATTTGCGCATTCCCACTAAAACATAAAAATATTTTATATGCACATTTTTTATTTTGGAATTTTTATTACATACTTATATACATACCATTGTGCATATGCTTACAAATGCATACCGCATGCCGCATGCCATATGCGCATGCGCACGGCATGTCGAACCGATTAGTGACAACATGTCAACGCGCCACGCTGCTGCCACCGGATTAAGTGCCATTGTAACAAGGTAATAAAGTAATTTTTTGCTTTGTTTGATTTTGTTTTTGTTTTTGCTTGGCTGCATTTGCATAAACGAGCAAGCAAGATGGCAGAGCACGTTCCTTGGGAGGCGATTAAAGGCTGTGCTGGTAATTAAAAAAGGGTGAAAATCACAAAAAATACAACACAAATTGAATCACTCATACGCCCAAGTGTGCGCTCAAGTTTACGTACACGTACACGCACACATACACATACTCATATCTGTCTTATAAAACTAAAGTCGCTTCACCACTGCCAGCGTGCGACAAAGTCACTTCAGTCCATTTACGTTTGTAATGTGAGCCATCAAAACATACAAAAACAAAAAAAACGCAACAAATAGCCTTAAGTGGGCAGCGCCCATTACTTGGCGCATTTCAAATTGCCTCAAATTACTTCAGTTTTCTTTACCTCTTGGTTGTTGTGCTATATGCTGCGAACATTGTGCAATTGCGCATGCGCGTCGTATTTTCCAGTATTTACTTGATCCCTGGGATTATGTGTGCTCGAAAATGACGTATTTAGTTGCTTAATTATGTCGCATTTCGTAATTGGCGTTGATAAAATTTAAATTATTTATTCGTAAATGACTGCCTTTTTCTTCGTTGCCCGTTGTTGCTGCGGAAGCACTCAGTTCTACACTGAGAAGAAAGAACTGCAGTCGAGATGGTTAGTGTTTTTGTATTTTTTTTATACTAATCTAGCAAATTGTAACTACAATGTGATTTGACCAAATTCTGAATGAATTTACCTTAGTGTGATGTGGTTAAAACTGCGTTAGCGAACACTTTTTAACCCTTTAACGGCTCCACAAACTCTAAACAAACAGATTAGAAAAAATTGTAAATATTTATTATGGTTTGTTGGTGATGTGCTAAATGAAAATCTGTGGCCAGAGTTGACAAATTCGAAATAATTTCGAACTCGAAATTTTTTCAAGTTCGAAATTTTTTCACATTTAAAATTGTTTCTTTAATTGTTTGGGAATTTTAAAAGCAGAATTTTAACATATGCGAAATCAAATTTAAATTATGTATATTACTATAAAAACTATTTTGTTTTACTCACGACCATTTTTACTTTATCTTATTTTATTTAATTATTATTATTTTTTCTCTGAGCAAAATAATTTTTGTCAGTTTTTGTATTTTTAGTTTTTACTTATTTTTCTCTTCTTTTTTAAGCTTATTTTATTTTTATACCAAAAAGGCTTGCGGTATTTTTATTGAATTTTCAATTGTTCAGAAAATTGGTTATAATAATGCGATTTAAGTCAAATATGCGCCGTTTTGTTCGATGACGAGTTCGCAACGAGATGCCAACTTCATAATGCCCCTCTTATAGAAGCTCGCTTCCCTATTGTCAAAAAACTCGGAGTGCCAATTTTCACAGGACTCTCTTGTGGACAACTTCGGACTACCAAGCTCGTTCGCCATAGACAGAAATAAGTGGTAATCACTTGGTGCGAGATCCGGACTATACGGTGGATGCAAAAGCTCCCGGAGCTTTTGGCGCGTCACCAAAGATGTGTGTGGCCTGGCGTTGTCCTGATGGAAGACAATTCGGCCTCTGTTGATCAAAGATGGCCTCTTCTGCATGAGTGCTGCATTCAAGCGGTCCAGTTGTTGGCAGTACAGGTCCGAATTGAGCGTTTGGCCATAGGGGAGCGGCTCATAGTGGATGATTCCCTGCCAATCCCACCAAACACACAGAAGAACCTTCCTGGCCGTCAATCCAGGCTTGGCCACCATCTGGGCAGCTTCACCGCTTTTCGACCACGACCGTTTGCGCTTCACGTTGTCGTAAGTGACCCACTTTTCATCGCCAGTCACCATCCGCTTCAAAAACGGATCGATTTTGTTGCGATTCAGAAGCGATTCGCATGCATCCATACGGGCAAAAATGTTTTTTTGCGTCAAGTTGTGTGGCACCCATACTTCGAGCTTCCTTTTGAATCCAAGCTTCTTCAAATGGTTTATAACGGTTTGATGATTTTATGGCAATTCTCGACGACAGCAAACAACAATTAATCAAACACGTGTTAGCACATGAAAAGAGCTTTCCAAAAAGCTCTAGCGTGAACCGATGCGAAATACCGGAAGACTTTTTTGACAACCTTATATATAGAAGATTTTATTTTACTTTATATTTTCTGTTTTTAATTTTGTTTATTTCTAGCTTATTTTACTTTATACAATACTAGCAAACCCGGCCCCCTTCGCTGGGCACACTAAAATAGAATAGATATGGTTTAGAACAGAAAATATATGATTTTCGTATTATTTATTTCTTTATTCTTTATTCAAGCGCTTTGGCATAAACAATATTTTTTGTTTTTCTATTTGTTTTTGAGTAAATATAAAATATAAATTGAAAATCAGGAAAAAAGAAGATTGTTTTTAAATTTCAAATCAACGCATATGAATAAACAATCGTCTTTTTTCCTGATCATCCATGAATTTTTCGTTTCAATTTATATGTTTTATTAAGCATTGGAGCTTTTTTAACCATTATCCATTTATATTTTTCAAAAAAAAAAAACGAAAAAAATTTTTTTTTCACGAACACATAATTTCATTCGGATTTCACATTAAATTCTCAAATTTCGTAAGAAATTATTCACTGTTCCAAAATCCACTCCAAAAAAATTCACAAACAATTTTTACATGTTGCACTTACGTTTTTTCCTTATGGCATCCAAATCAGAAAGAAATATTGACCCATTGTAACTCACACTGTCAATTTGACAGTTCAGTTCCGCCCCAAGCGTTAAAAAAGTAAGCGACATTATGGCTGGTTCAAAAGAACGCTGTACCCGTTGCCAGTGCTCCAATCAAACTTTACGAAACCCATTTTCAATACTTACTTAACAATGTGTGTAAGTTTGGTTTAATTCGGTGCAAAGACACGGCGGGTCCACGTTTTGGCATATATTTCCAGACCCTAGTCATCAATAGGTGTGAAAATTACGCCGTATTAAAGAACTTATCAACAGCTTTCATTTGATACCCATATTGTACATACACAACCAAAGGTTACCCGGGTCCACGTTTTGACCTATATCTCGAGACCCCAGTCACGGACCGGTATGAAAAATACTCTGTACTAAAGCATTCGCCAACAGCTTCAATTTGATATCCATATTGTACAAAAACATTCTAGGGTCCACGTTTTGGTCTCTATCTCGAGACCCTAGTCACGGAGCGGCATGAAAAATACTCTGTACTAAAGCATTCACCAACAGCTTCCATTTGATACCCATATTGTACATACACATCCGAAGGTTACCCGGGTCCACGTTTTGACCTATATCTCGAGACCCTATCTACCAATAGGTATTCAAACTATACGGAAATCATCTTCATTACCTACTTAACAATGTGTGTAAGTTTGGTTTAATTCGGTTCAAAGACACGGCGGGTCCACGTTTTGGCATATATTTTGAGACCCTAGTCATCAATAGGTATGGAAATTACCCCGTATTAAAGAACTTATCAACAGCTTTCATTTGATACCCATATTGTACATACACAACCAAAGGTTACCCGGGTCCACGTTTTGACCTATACCTCGAGACCCCAGTCACGGACCGGTATGAAAAATACTCCGTACTAAAGCATTCGCCAACAGCTTCAATTTGATATCCATATTGTACAAACATATTCTAGGGTCCACGTTTTGGTCTCTATCTCGAGACCCTAGTCACGGAGCGGCATGAAAAATACTCTGTACTAAAGCATTCACCAACAGCTTCCATTTGATACCCATATTGTACATACCCGTCCGAAGGTTACCCGGGCCCACGTTTTGACCTATATCTCGATACCCTATCTACCAATAGGTATTCAAACTATACGGAAATCATCTTCATTACCTACTTAACAATGTGTGTAAGTTTGGTTTAATTCGGTTCAAAGACACGGCGGGTCCACGTTTTGGCATATATTTTGAGACCCTAGTCATCAATAGGTATGAAAATTACCCCGTATTAAAGAACTTATCAACAGCTTTCATTTGATACCCATATTGTACATACACAACCAAAGGTTACCCGGGTCCATGTTTTGACCTATATCTCGAGACCCCAGTCACGGACCGGTATGAAAAATACTCTGTACTAAAGCATTCGCCAACAGCTTCAATTTGATATCCATATTGTACAAACACATTCTAGGGTCCACGTTTTGGTCTCTATCTCGAGACCCTAGTCACGGAGCGGCATGAAAAATACTCTGTACTAAAGCATTCACCAACAGATTCAATTTGATACCCATATTGTACATACACATCCGAAGGTTACCCGGGTCCACGTTTTGACCTATATCTCGAGCCCTATCCACCAATAGGTATCCAAACTATACGGAAACCATCTTCAATACCTTCTTAACAATGTGGGTAAGTTTGGTTTAATTCGGTGCAGACGCGGCCGGTTAGCGAACACACACAAAAAGTTGACTTTATTTTATATATAAGATTTTTTTCAGTTTGTGTCCGAAAAATCCAAATATCTTACGGAACCCTATTTTTTCCAAAATAAAATGTAATCCGTGTTACTCGAGGATGATGTAGCTTTCGAATGGTGAAAGAATTTTTAAAATCGGTCCAGTAGTTTTTGAGCCTATTCGTTACAAACAAACAAGCAAACAAACAAACAAACAAACAAAGTTTTCCTCTTTATAATATTAGTATAGATGTATATTTTAAATTAAATTTATTTTATAAAATTTTTTTAATTTTTAAATTTTTACATTTTAATTTTGTTTATTTTGTTTATTTTCATTTCCATATTATTTATTTATATTTTATTTAATTTTTTTTGTTTTAAATTTGTATGATATTTTATTTGGTTATTATTATTTTTTTATTTATTGTTTTTTTCTTTCATAGCAGCGTGTTTATTTGGTTTTTATTAAATTATTTTATTTTAGTTTATTTTTGGTTTGATTTATTTTAAGTTTATGTCATTTTATATATTTTAAATTTAATTTATTTAATTTTTTTTTTTTGCTTTATTTCTATGTTTATAAATCCTATTTTTATTTCATTATTTGTTTTTTTTTTCAATTTTACTCATTTTAAGTTTAATTTTAATTTAATTTTATTAATCTTTTTTAGTTTAATTTGTTTTAGTTTTATTTATTTTCGTTTCTATATTTGTTTATTTATATTTTAATATAATTTTTTTTGTTTCTAATTTTTTGCTTATTTATATTTTAGTTTTTTTATATTCATTTTTTGAGGCTTTTATTTAGAGTTAATGTTTTAAATTTTGTGTTTTTTTTCTCTTTTTTTATTTATTTAGTTATGTTTTTTTCGTACCAGCTTGTTTATTTGGTTTTTATTAAATTAATCTATTTTAGTTTATTTTTGTTTTATTTATTTTTAGCTTATTTCATTTTATATATTTTAACTTTGCTTTATTTAATAACATTTCTTTTTTTACTTCACTGCGGTTATATGTTATATTTTTTATTTCCTTGAATTTTCAGCTTTTTTGTAATTTCTGCTTAATATTTTATTTTTCTTTTTTTTTCATTTAAACTATTTGCAATTATTTCTTTCATCTTCTTTCTATCTGCATTGAAGTCGAGTAAGGAAATTGCATGCTCATAAGTAACATAAATCTTTTAAAATTGCAACAGTAATAAAAGTCCCAACAATTTGGCTGCATGACTTTCCACGAATTAAACTTTTAAGTGTTGAAAAATTTAAAGCGAACAGCAAAATTTCCGCATTCGCATACAACATAAATTTGTACCTGAACTATAAAAAAAAGAAATTTGTGTTTTTGAACTTGATCAAATTGATAACCAGTTGATTATTAAGTCCCTTGCAAATAAAAGAAGTCGAATGAGGAAGTTTAAAAACAGACGCACGTACGTGACGCAACGACATTTACGTGAGAAATGGGCAAATACAATAGCAAAAAAGTGGAAAATAAGAAAATAAAAAAGATAAAATTATAGCATTACAAATAAGGAGAAGAACAGCGACAAAATAGATGGTAACAGCAAAATCAAAGCTAAGACAGGAGCCGAATACTCAAAGCAGCTGTTTATGTTAGATGCGGACGCGCTCAACTTCATACGACCGACTATAACACAGATGCAGATGTAGTTTAATTTACAGCTTAAAAGTTGCATCAAATTAAATTTTCAATTATCCCCTTCAAAGCTTTGTTTTTTTTTACAGAAATATTCCCCACATTTTGCTTAGTTGTATCTCCAGTTTAGTAAAAAAATGTACACTGCTTTCGCAAAACAAATCGCTGAGATAAGCCTGCCTTATTTTGCATTTTCCTTAATAACTCACAATGCTTTTTCATTCGGCGCTCTCTCTCTGTCTATCTTGTTTTGTACCGCCTTAAGACCTAACTCTTTTGTCATTACTTTTGTCTAAGAAGAACTACTTCAGTTGCTACGATTACTACGATTGCCTTTGCTTTTACTTGGAAGGGTTTTAGCCTTCCATACAGAAATAAATAGAAACAATTGCGACTCCTTACAATACTGAGAAATTCCGCAACTCTCCCAGGTTATGTAAATGTTTGTGATGGTGTTTTTTTTTTGTTGCCCTCTCCCCTACTATTCACCACATGATAAATTGTTGTGCAGCGTTCACTTGTCAACGTGACGATATCAAAATGTTCCGGCTGTCATTGCAGCAAGTGGTGGCGGTATACTCGTATGAGTATTGCTACAACTGGTACTTTTCATTTGTTTTTGTTTGTATGAATGCATATCTATATACATAAAACCATATCTACATATGCTAACTTATACAATACAATCAGCGAACCCTTTAAAAAAATTCCTTAATTGTCAGTGCATGCATTTTAATTAAGAGTCACGTGCTCGGATTGCACACATTTGATTGGTTTGCGTGATATAGGGTGTTAAAATAGATGCATGCAATTAGTTTAAGCTTTAAACTTAAAGTTACTTTAGAGTAAAATTTAACGCATAGCTGGCGAAAACGAGTGGGACGAAAATTATGCGCAATCACAGAAAGTCGCTCGAAGTGGAAAATAGATAAAAGATCCCGTCAGATGTAGGCAAATATAAAAAAGTTGCACTGCGAATTGGAACAAGTCTAATGGCTTCGCTGGACTAAAAACATTACGTGGGGACTTGAGTAGGCATTCCTTGTTTTTCTAAAATAAAAAATGAAGTAAAAATCATTTAATTTATTTAAGTTTGAATTAGAGTCAGGGTACACTATATTTGGCTTTATTGATATTAAGTCAATTAAAAAATTTTGTGCGTTTATTCGCTTTATTTGGGCGATGGAATTGGAATTGACATGGCGGATGCCATAAAACCTTACAACCAAGATCTCGAAGTTTCTGGCGCGTAGCATTATTATTATTATTATTGTTGTTGTAAATGATGCTATTGTAAATGCTCTTGTTGTTGTAACATAAACATTCCCCATGAATGTGTGGTGAGTGCTTATGGAGCGACAGTCCTTAGCCAGATATAAATCCGGCTCGTTCCGATAGCTCGTAATCGATTTAATTGGTCTTACTATTATCTATTTGCAACCACATCCGAATCTGATGATTTGTCGACAGCAGTAGTCCGAATTGAGTGATTGACTCAATTAAATAGAACAGCTTACAAATGATAATTCGCTTTCAATCTCATCAAAAACACAACAAAACCTCCGTGACTATTAATCTGGGCTTGATGATCGTTTTGGCCGACTGACCGCGATTTGACCACGATCTTTTTCGGATGTTGCTCTAGTATGTGGCTTATTTTTCGCCGTCAGTATCATTCGCTTTAAAAACTGGTCAACTTAGTTAGATTTCAGCAAAGAATCGCAGACCTTTTTTCGCTTCAAAAGGTTATTTTGCATCAATTTCTGTGGGGCCCTGAAGCAAGTCCTCGTCTTCCAATGTCCATATTTCTAGAACGGAATTATTGGAATCAACGCTATGCTGTCGCACTCGATACTTTGTTGGGTCCATAAAGTGCACAGATTTGTTTGGCTGCCTGCTCCGCCTTTTAATATTGGCAATAGTGGCTCTGAAAATGTAGGGAATTTGTTCTTTTTTATTTTAGGGCGAGTCTATCGCGTTCGTTTTTTAGAATTTTTTTTGCTCACGGTATTGGGCCCATATAAAAACATTTTGAGTTTCCGGTATAGGGGAAAAATGGATACGGCGATTGTTTAATTCGTTAAATTTTCTAGAATTTTTTTTGAAAGTTTTAAACTATGATCTATGTGGGTTATGTTATGGAATGAACTATATGGGGGAAACACCAAACGTTCGGTAAATTGCATTGAAAAAGGATACATTTTTGTTTCTAATCTTCATAATTTTTTATCTTCTTCACATAATCATCACTAATTTCAATACATTTTTTAGATCCACTGTTAAAAAAATCTTCAAAATGGCTTCTTAAGAGTAGGGGTCCCGGTGGTCTAGAGCTCGAAAAGTTAGGGTATTTTCAGAAGTTTTTTTTACAATAAAAAAATGAAAACCGATATTTAAATTTTTTAGGCTTTACTGGGAATATCCTTCCGATTCAACGGTATATTCTTAAAAGCTTATACTTTCGAAATATAAAAAAAATCGATTTTTTCAAAATTCTAGACCACCAGGACCCTTAAAGTTCTGCATTAACCGCATTTATTATCTCTTCATTGCTACCGAAGACTTTTCCCGTCAATTTTTTTTTTTTTAATTTTTGGAAATAACCAGTAATTACACGGCGATACATCCGGAGAATGGGCGAATTTCTTGAATGCCAGAAAGTTACTTGCCATTTCAGCAGTGTGAGCTGGCGCATTGTTGTGGTGTAAAAAGTAGCGGTGTAGTTCCTCGTTTTTCGTATTTTCAAATAAATTTTGCAAACTCTTTTTGTAAGCAGTTTTCAGTCGTTTTCAGTATACCATTTGGCAGTTACTGTATGATGAGAATCTAACAGAATAGCAGCAACAAGATTTGCTCTGTTGAAGTAAACTCAAATCATCGCTTTTGTTGCTCACTTTTGCTGCCTGATTTTCACAGGTGGATTCGCTCCTTTCGAGCTCCATATCATGGGCTGCTGTTAGGTTTCCAAATAATACTAAAAACACCAAGCTTCGTCACTTGTTACGATCATATGAAAGTTGCTAGACTCTGCATTTTCGAATTTGCCTAAAAAATATTGAGACAATTTACTCTAGCTTGTTTTTGACTCTCATTCAAAATTCGTGAAACCCATTGAGCAGATATATTTTGTGTATTCGCGCTACGGCCATAGCATTCAATCCCAATTCACTACATATCATTTCCTGTGTCACTCGTAGTTCCCCATCAATTTTTCGCTTTACCAGGGCCACATTTACATATCGCGTCGGTCGACTATTTTGGCCGAACCTCGCGAGGCTCGTAATCCACAGAAAAATGTTCAGTTTGGAATCTTTGATTCCACTTACAAATAGTCTGAAGAGATCGAGCGCCCGTTTTTTATGCAGTTTGGAACTCATTGAAAATTTTCACATGCTTGAGTTGACGTCGAAAGCCGTAAAGTAGGGAGTAACGAATTTTTTGCGGCGTCGCTGACGGAATTTCTACAGACAACGCATCAAGTATTAGTTGTTTTTGCGTCTCCATTCCAACCGATTTTTCTGAAATTTTAAATGAAACATCGTGAGACTATAACAAAACGAATGATATTTTAAAATTAAAATACCCAAAATATTGTTAAAAATACCAGAAAAATGTTAGTCGCCCTGTATTTGTATAAAAAAAATAACCGAAAAATATTTAACATAAAAACTATTGTGAATATTGCAAAAGTAATGGTTGTACGCAGACTTCTACTGCTGGGTGTATACTAGGGCGGGTCGATTTAAAAATCGCTCATTGTTCTGAGAAAATCGTATTCTAGGGATCAAAATAAGAAACTTTGCCGAAGGAACCATACCTCTAAAACGAATTCTGATGTCCCCCAATTTGAGTCGAACGAAAAATCACACTTTGACCCATTTAGAGTGCTCCAATCGAGTCCAAATGTATGACCGACCCCCACTAACTTTGGACGGCCGACCCACCCATGCCAGTGGCACACCCCCTGGAACTCCCCTGGGGGGTTCCCCACACAATAATTTCAAAATATCACCATTTTTGGCCTTTACATGAGAAAAGAAACTAAAAAGTTCGACCCAAATTGGGGGACATCAGAATTCGTTTTAGAGGTATGGTTCCTTCGGCAAAGTTTCTTATTTTGATCCCTAGAATACGATTTTCACAGAGCAATGAGCGATTTTGAAATCGACCTGCCCTAATACATACATATGCACATACATACTTTTAGTGCACACTGCATTTATTAGCCGGATAATTTGTCACCACTTATATATTGTTGTTGCTACCTTTCCAACCTTTCTGTGACAGATTTTGCTGCCAATCGTCTGATAGTCAGGCAGTCACTATCGAAGTGTTACTTATGCATGTAAAACCAACACACACTCACACACAAAACCATGTAAGGTTAACTTAATTTTAGCGAAACACCTGACGTAGGTAGCCAGCTTGGCTGATAAACAACTGGTATAAGTGGCGACAAATCAGCGAGCAAATGAGTAAATTTGTTGGAGCTCGTATATTACATGTGTGTGTGTGTGTGTGTGTATTGTACATTGCAAGTATTTATATACTTTATAAAAACAAAAAAGTTTACATATTTATAAATACTTACATATTTCTTTTTTTTTGTTTTTATTTCTTTTTGACAGCACGTAGTTGCCCTTTTTGCGTTTTGCCGTGCGTCATATCGAGATAATTACGCCAATTATAATTACAAGCAAGCGTAATAATAAAAGTAATTTTCATTATTTTTCTATTTTTGTGTTTGCTGCTCCTCGAAATGATGAGTGAAGCGCTGAATGAGGGCAAAAAGCGCAAAATTATTTACTTTTATATAAAAGACGCATGAGTATGCATGTATGTATGTACGTACGTGTTGTAAAGTACACAGTACAACAAATCAGTTCCAACAACAGCCGGCAGATTGTAATCACAGCGCACATTCTTTAAAATTTCATTCATTTGCTGAGACGCTGGGTGTTGCTCAGCGCCACATCTGTTGAGAATCTACTCGAAACGAAGAGAAAAAAAGTTAAGTCCAATAATTTCTTCCTTCCTATTTGCTTTTGCAGTTGAAAATCTTGGTATGCCTGTTTGTAGGATCCGTTGAGCAGACAACCAGCAGGCGAGTCAATCGACTTTGAGCACCCCTGCGATGTACACTGAGGCAAGATTGAGTAATATTTGAGGATGATTGAATTTTTTTTTATTAAATTTTTTTTTTTTTTATATACACATGCCCCACAAAGTCTGCGTTCACCCTACAATAACTTTTTAGTAAATGAAACACACAACCTGATTTTACAATTTTTATAAATTTGCATATATTTATATGTTTATTATATGTTCAAGTTTCAAAAACAAAAATAAATTTCAAGATTCCTCACATATGTTTTTAGATAACGGTGAATAATGGCTGTAACAAGTAAATAAAGCGACCATAAAGTCTGCGTTCAGTCTTAAAGTCTAATACAAAAACATGATATGCTTTATGCAAAATTTAAATCTAATATTTAGTTGGATATCCACGTTGCTTCAGGACTTCACTCAGCCTATTTGGCATTGAACTTACTACTTTCTCTGTTTCTTCTGCTGTTATCTTCCTCCATTCTGCCTGCATGACACTCCGCAAAACCTCTTTACTAGTAATCACTTGCTGACGAATTCTTTTTTCCAATAGATTCCACAGATGCTCGATGCAGTTAAGATCTGGGGACTGTGGCGGTGTTTTAAGCTATTTTGGGGCGTTGTACAAGAGCCAAAGCTTAACCATCTCAGCTGTGTGCTTCGGGTCGTTATCTTGTTGAAACCAAAATGTTCTTGATACGCCGAGATTTTCTGCACTTTGCGTTAAATTCCGTTTTAGTATGTTCAAGTATCCCCAGTTATCCATCGTCGAATCAATAAATTCTAACTGACCCACCCCATTTGCCGCCATGCAGCCCCAAACCATAACCCCGCCACCTCCGTGCTTAACCGTGCCAACCAGGTTTTGTTTTTCAAAAGCAGTTCCAGGTTTTCGCCAAACAATTTGACGGCCTCTTATTCCGAATATACAAAATTTACTTTCGTCTGAAAATATTACTTTTTTCCAGAACTCGGGAGGCTTATTTATGTACTCATTAGTAAACTGAATGCGTTTACGTCTGTTCACAAGGGAAATTAAAGGCTTTCTTCGGGCGCCTCTACCATGGTATCCAGCTTGACGTAGAACTTTTCTGGCAGTTTCAGTGCAAATACTTTTTTAAATGTTTGATTTATGTTTTCAACTAATTTTGAGGATGTAATCGGGGGGCTAACCTTTGCCAAGTTGATTATAGAACGCTCTTCCCGGGTCGATCATTTTTTCGGACGGTCTGACCTGGGCTTAGATGTAAAAATTCCAGTTTGCCGAAAATTTGTTACAACTCGCTGAATAGAGGAATACGTTCTCCCAATAGATTTTCCAATATTTCGGAAACTTTTTCCGTCTTTCCACATTTTTATAATTATTTTCCTCTCAGAAACCCTTATTTCTTTTCCTTTTCCTGCCATGTTCTTTAATTATCTCCAGTTATAAATAAAATGTTCAACTAAGCTTTGTTAACATTCAGTCGAAGTAGTGCGCAATCAAAAAATAATATAAACAAGGAAAAATATCTTAAAATTAAAGGTATCATTAAAATAAACAGGCTGAACGCAGACTTTTTGGTGCCACATTTACATGCTGCAGAAATTATTTTCCCGTTATCTAAAAAGTGAAGTGGGGAATCTTGAGTTTTTTTTTTGCCCTTAAAAGCTGGGAATGTAATGAATAAACAAATTGTAAAGATTTCAATTTAATCATAATATTCTATTTTGCTTTTAATAAATTTAAGAAGGCTATTCGGGTGAACGCAGACTTTGTAGAGCATGTGCACTTATAATTTGTTTTATTTCTATTTTTATATCAAGAATCATTATCATCATCATCTTGCATAGCACCACAGCTCGGTGTGAACCTTAGCTTCCTCCACAATTTTTCTCCAAGCATCTCAGTCCATAGTCAGACAACGAGAGTTGGTCGCTCCAATGCTTCCTAGTTCAGTCCTTAACGTCATCTAATCATCTTTTCCGCGGTCGTCCGCTTCGCTTTTCACCAATACATGCGTACATCCAAAACTTTGCGAGGTATTCTCTCATCTGTCTTTCTGCAAACGTGTCCTAGCCATCCATCGAATGCCTGCGATTTAACAAACCTCACGAAGTTTGCACTTTGTAGCAATTCCTTTAGCTCGTTATTATATCTGATGTGAGACCATTTTCTCTCGTAGTTGACCCAGTAGTTTTATTAGTATATTCTGCCAACATTTCTCATCGGTGCGAGTAAAATTGTCGGAATTATGAATCGTTTAGCTTTTAATGCTCCAGCCCGAGTTTCAAGACTAGACTTTAAGCCTTTTTTTCTCATATAACTTATTATCTCCAAGTAAGAAAAAAATCGGCAAAGTGTCGCAGATTTTGGAAAGTCTGTTGGAAATATTGGGTAGTCGAAAAAGTCTTTTCGTATTTTGTCAATAGATGTCGTTGGAGTCATCTATCTCCAGTGCTACCAATCACATTGTGTCATATCATATGGTGTTAGAAAGGTGACATTTTAAGCTTGATTTAACTAAAAAAAATTAAATTCGGAGAAGTTGAAAAAAAGTTATAGCTGTTCAAAAATGAGTGAAAATAATGAAGAAATTCGCTATATTTTGAAATTTTTGTATAAAAAAGGGAAGAATGCCACGCAAGCCACCAATGAAATTTGTGAAGTTTACGGAGACGATGCTGTATCAGTTCGTGTAGCACAACAATGGTTCGCTCGCTTCCGTTCTGGAAATTTCGATGAAAAGATGCACCTAGCACCGGTCGACCTATCGTTGAAAAAGTCGATGAAATTATGGAAAAGATTGACCAGGACCGTCACATAAGCTGCCATGACATCGCCAAGGCACTAAACATCCATCATCAAATGGTTTTGAACCATTTAAAAAAGGCTGGTTACAAAAAGAAGGTCGATGTTTGGATACCACATGAATTGTCTGTGAAAAATTTAATGGACCGAATTAACATCTGCGATTCTTTGCTGAAACGAAATGAAATCGAACGATTTCTGAAGCGAATAGTAACAGGAGACGAAAAGTGGATCAAATACGACAATAATGTGCGAAAAAGATGATGGTGTAAGGGTGGTGAAGCTCAACAAATGGTCGCAAATCCAGGATTGACGCCTCGAAAGGTTATGCTGTGTGTTTGGTGGGATTGGAAAGGAATCATCCACTATGAGCTGCTCCAACCTGCTCGAACGATTGATTCTACACTTTACTGTCAACAACTGATGAGATTGAAGCAAGCATTCGAAAAAAAACGGCCAGAACTGATCAGCATAAAGGGCGTCGTCTTCCATCAGGACAACGCTAGGCCACACACATCTTTGATGACTCGGCAGAGCTCGGGAGAGCTTGGCTGGGAAGTTTTGATGCATCCACCATATAGCCCTGACCTTGCACCATCGGACTACCATTTGTTTCGGTCAATGCAGAACTCACTTAATGGAGTAAAGTTGGCTTCAAGAGAAGCCTGTGAAAATTACTTGTCGCAGTTTTTCGCCGAGAAACCACAAAAGTTTTACACTGATGGAATAATGTCTCTAGAAGAAAAATGGCAAAAGGTGGTCGACCAAAATGGTACATATTTGGTTTAATAAAGATCATTATAAAAAAAAAAAATAAATAAAAAAAAAAAAAACTGAGCTTTGGTCTTCCGGACTATTAGGTACTCCTATCTCTGTAGATCTCTCGACTTCAGCTAATCCTCGTGGGTCCAAACAAGCTCGAATGAATGTTTTCGACCACATTCCTTGTTAGTAATTAACATTTTTGCGAGTATGAAACAAATCGACCCAGAGCTCCTATTTGTGGTGTGCGCCTTGATGTTGTTTCACAAATGGACGGACATACAGTTTTATGCCCTCTCCGAACGGCGGATGGTTTTTTATGAGGAACTTCTTTTCACAGCGGAAATACACTCGGAGGTTTGGGGCGACTGTTATTAGAACAACGTATATATCGAACCCAATAATAGCCACGCACCTACTCATTCGGCATGTTCATTAGGCTAAATAAATAAAAGATAATAATTTCATGCCATGTACTTATTGGTACCACTTTTGAGCTTTACTGTCCCACTGTGCATAACGTCGTACACTCTTTCAAGTTCACTGTCAAATACTTCCGCTGCTGTAAACAAAGTAACCATCAAACCACAGTCACTTGAAAAATGAAATATGCCACAAATGATTTATTTTACACACACACACACACTCGCATAACGGGTGTCTCCACTAGGAGTTTGATTTTTCTAACCTATGAGGTATGAAAACTCTGCTGGAACGCTTAGCGAATCGGAATTGTAGAAGCTCGTGAATAGCTTTCAGAGAGTTTAGCCTTGGCAGAGAGGGTAGGGAAGAGAGTCAGCTCAGAAATGAGTGCATCTGATTTGTAGGCAAACGTGGAATCAGGCACGAGTGACAATAGGTAGGTAGGTGAAATTGTTGAACTACCACTTAGGCACTTCCTAAGTAGCATTAAAGTGCGGTTTTGATACCTTTATGAGACCTCCAATTGGCAGATATCTACAGCCCGGATGCAATGGAGAAGATTGATGGGATTTCGGTTGGCGCACTACCCCAGGCTCTCGAAGACAGAGCGCCCGGTTTACTTAAGCGTCTAGCTGCCAAACTCGAACATTTACAGAGAAAGTGCTAAACAGTTTCCTTCTCCGAAACGTCCTACAGTTTCTGCAATGGGGGCTACATGGTAAATCTAGCTTTTCCGTATGTGTGTCGAACGACCAATGGCTGGTAAATACAGCTACGAGTTTGGAAATTGAATGGAGTGAAGCTTCCAGCATTTTCTGGTCCTCCGTCTACTCTCCTGGGGCCAAAGGGTTTTTCGAAGTAGCACATGAAGAAATGGAGATCCATCTCATCTGCGCTTTCCTGAGCAATAAGTTGTACAATTCCCCTTTAACAAGAGTCTGGGGGACGCCGATGATTGGGTGCGGGACCTCTGAAACCAATTCAGTAAACTTCCAGCCAAGTTCATCAGCTATTTGATTCCCTCCAGTTCCTATGTCCTGGAATCCAAATCAGAGAAATGCTACCAGCATTCTCAAGATATTTGATCTCCTCCTTACAGGTGTTGACTAGTTTGTATCGGCAACACGGCGTCGTCGGAGTCTTGATCGCAACTTGACTATGGGAAAAAATGTTGATATCTCCCTCGCTCGCACGTTCCCGAAGCATTTTGCATGCCTGCAGTGTCACGAAGACTTCTGCCTGAAAAACATTAGCAGTATTCGGCAATTTTAAGGAATAGCTAAATTGACTAATTAAAAGATAACCCCTGCTCCGACTCCCGATTCCATCTCGGAGCTGCATGATGATATGTAAGTGTCAGTGAAAGCAGAAGTACCAGGTTCGGTGTAGCTCGGAGTTTTATAAGACTGATATAGGAAGTGGAGAGATGAGAGTCGACTAGCCTCTATACAGATTATAAATTGGGTTTCGGAACATCATGCGAAGTTTCTTAACTCTTACTGGGAAAAGGCTCGTAATTTCATTTCATAAGCCGGTTAAGAGGATCAGGTAGAGTTATTTACAGTTAGTGTTCGGGAAAAACTTACTGACGCAGAGCCTCGTATCTTCGTTATTTAAAAATATGTCTTTTAATTACTTAAGGATCTGTCAGAAGTGGCATCTAGATGCCAGTAATGAATAATTCCTAGACGGGTCATTTTTTTTATGTTGTCTTTGACATTTGTCAAGTAGAACGATGCAGAATTTTGCACAATTCATGGAAAATATTGATATTATTATGAAAATGATCGATCTTTAAAAACAACGTTTCGCAAAATTCGTAATTTTTTTGGTCGAACTAAAGGTCCGAATGAGTGGACAATTTAAAGCTTGGTGAAAAATGTCAAGAAACTTGTTGTGTCGAGTATTGAGAAATGACTGTCAGACCAATAACTGTATGTTCAGAGTTGAAAATATTGCTGCTGTAGCACAAAGTGTAGCTGAACGACCTGTAGCATCGATATCTCGACGTTCTCAACGATCAGACATTCAGAAATTGACTTTTTGGCGGATTTTAACTTTAGACGTCCTCAAGATGGACATTTAAATTATGTTTTTTTTCACATAATAAACTGTTAAGAGCCTAAGAGCATTAAGAGTCTACTCAAATTAAGTAGAAAGGATCTAAGAATCGTAGTAGGTGTGCTGCCCAGATAGCAGGAAGGATAATGGGAAGACATGCTAGTAGATTAGGAGCACCATCCAATGACTATCGCAGAAGCTGTCAGGATATAGAAGAGGAAGAGACAGTCGAACACCTTCTATGCGGGTACATGTCTCTGTGTAGAAAACGGTTGAGATGCTCGGTATCGCTTTTTTGGTCAACATTGCTTATGTTGCGAACCTCAAACTAGTTAGTGCAGCCAACTTTGGAAGGCTAGAAGGTCACACAATGGTTTAGAAAGGACCCAGTAGAGTAAGGATAGAATGGTTCGGGTGGTATCACAAGGAGGCTCTAACTGGCATAGGTGCTTCGAAGAACAGCCACTTCACCTAACCTAACGTAACTGTTAAGAGTCGCATTTTGAGACCTGAAAGAATCTAAGATTTTACATGTTTTATCTTAAAACAACACCTAGACGCGTCTTTTGAAAGACCCTCTAAATGGGTTTTGAAGTTCATGCCATGTAAGAAATGTAAATAAACGTTCTACGTCTAATAGGTTAGTAAAAAAAAAAGAAAAATTTAAATTATTGGGTAGTCGAAAAAGTCTTTTCATATTTCTAATCAAACTTCAACTCATTTTTTTTATATTTATAATGAACTTTGTTAAACCAAATATGTACCATTTTGGTCTACCACCTTTTGCCATTTTTCTTCTAGAGACATTATTCCATCACTGTAAAACTTTTGTGGTTTCTCGGCGAAAAACTGCGACAAGTAATTTTCACAGGCTTCTCTTGAAGCCAACTTTACTCCATTAAGGGGTAACACCACTGTACACGCGTAAAATAAACAGGATTTTTAAAGAATTTTTTTGTATAGAAGGAAAGGGAAAACAATCACTCTGATTTGGGAAGTTATTACTTATACACTAAAATACAAAACTAAAAAGTTTGATCGAAAAATTTTACAAAATGGCGGCATTGGAGACATTTTTGTAATGTGGTTTCTCTTGAAGGAGCTCCGCGGCACGCAGCGCAGAGGGGCCAAATTTTAATCTCGAACAAAGAAACATTTTTATTCTTAATCTAGATAAGAATAGCTAGAGAAACACGTAGGGGATTTAAAAAATATTTATTTTTGTGGAATTAGCAAGCATTTGAAGGAAAAAACTCTATTTTGGACCAAAAAAACGGCACTTAAATAATTATAACAATCGTTTAAATTAATCTATCGAAAATCCCCTACGCTCTTCTCTTAAGAAGGTTATTATACAGACGTAGTGAAAAACCTGATTAAAAATATTTAAAATTGTTTGAGTTATGCTGCGTGCCAATTTCAGAAAACGTGTTTTGAGAAAAACGCGTTTAAAGTTTGGAAATTTGGAGAAGTCGTTAGGTAGCAGTCACTAACGCTTGGTTAAAAGCTTAAAATGAAATAAACTTCGGTAACGTATAAAACTTTTTGTTCTGTATTTTAAAAGGTTCAAAAAATTTTTTAAGCTTATAAAAAAAAAAAATTTTTTTTGAAATTTCTACAGTGGTGTTACCCCTTAAGTGAGTTCTGCATTGACCGAAACAAATGGTAGTCCGATGGTCCAAGGTCAGGGCTATATGGTGGATGCATCAAAACTTCCCAGCCAAGCTCTCCCAGTTTTTGCCGAGTCATCAAAGATGTGGGTGGCCTAGCGTTGTCCTGATGGAAGACGACGCCCTTTCTGCTGATCAGTTCTGGCCGTTTTTTTTCGAATGCTTGCTTCAATTTCATCAGTTGTTGACAGTAAAGTGTAGAATCAATCGTTCGAGCAGGCTGGAGCAGCTCATAGTGGATGTTTCCTTTCCAATCCCACCAAATACACAGCATAACCTTTCGAGGCGTCAATCCTGGCTTTGCGACCATTTGTTGAGCTTCACCACCCTTGCACCATGTTTTTTTTCGCACATTATTGTCGTATTTGATCCACTTTTCGTCTCCTGTTACCATTCGTTTCAGAAATGGTTCGATTTCATTTCGTTTCAGCAAAGAATCGCAGATGTTAATTCGGTCCACTAAATTTTTCACGGGAAATTCATGTGGTACCCAAACATCGAGCTTCTGTTTGTAACCAGCCTTTTTTAAATGGTTCAAAACCGTTTGATGATGAATGTTTAGTGCCTTGGCGATGTCATGGCAGCTTATGTGGCGGTCCTGGTCAATCTTTTCCATAATTTCATCGATTTTTTCAACGATAGATCGACCGGAGCGATGTGCATCTTTCACATCGAAATTTCCAGAACGGAAGCGAGCGAACTATTGTTGTGCTACACGAACTGATACAGCATCGTCTCCGTAAACTTCACAAATTTCATTGGTGGCTTGCGTGGCATTCTTCCCTTTTTTATACAAAAATTTCAAAATATAGCGAATTTCTTCATTATTTTCACTCATTTTTGAACAGCTATAGCTTTTTTTCAACTTCTCCGAATTTAATTTTTTTTTTTGGTTAAATGAAGCTTAAAATGTCACCTTTCTAACACCATATGATATGACACAATGTGATTGGTAGCACTAGAGATAGATGACTCCAACAACATCTATTGACAAAATACGAAAAGACTTTTTCGACTACCCAATATTTGTAAACGTATAATTTTCATGCTGTCCAGGGTCTTACCATTTAGAGAATTTGAAAGGCTAAACAAATTTGCTTTTCGCAGTTTCTTGGGCTCAGAGCCTTTGTCTTAATTAAAATAATAAACAAATGCTATTGAAAAAATTCAGAAATTCAAAATAGAATCACTCGTTGAAACACCCTTTGCTTATTACTTACTTATATTGCAATACAAATGGGGATGTCCTTCTGTTTGAAGTGGTTGTGCCTCTTGAAGAGGATAATAATATGGTTGATTTCAGAGCACTAACGACTAAAGAAAAGCCAAGCATTGAATGAATTATGTAAATATATATTTTTGAGTATGAAATTATGTATGTATGCATGTCGCCATAAGATTGTGTATGCTTGGAAAACACTTCTGCTTTTACTTCCTTCCCTTAGCATCCATAAGTATTGTGTGTTATGCATGAAAATATGTATATCAATTTCCTTTTCCCTTTTTCTTGCCATCTACTTGGCGTACTTCCTAACATTCGCTGCCATATGGCGTCCATGACCACAGACACTAAAGTATCCCAAAAAACAAAGTGGCAGACAAAAACAAAATAGAGGAAAATCCCATTCACTTAAGTAGTTGTTTTTCTTTCATCTCGCTGTCGTCGGGTTGTTTACCCAAGAAAGAGGCGGACGCAGAATAAATAGCATGGCAAGGTGCTGATTATTACTTTCTTTTCGGTCATTTCGCTTCTTTTCATTTTTGCTTTTGTTGGTTGACATTCGAAATTTTTGTATTGCACTCTTCTGAAATTACTTTTGATTTCAAGCTGTCGCGTCGTCGCTTGCCAAATTACTGTTCACTTTGATTAGAGAATGGTTTCAATTATTATTTTTGGCACTCGACATATGCACTTGTACATGGACTTGAGAGAACTTGATACGAAATTTGCTTCTCAGTAAATTAGTTAAGGCAACTCAAATTGCGGAAACTTCGTTATTATTATTCTTCGACGCAGACAAAGGCACAGACATTCTGTGTAGATTTGCGTACAGGATAAATAGGGAACTGAAAATTCCATTTGATTGTTGTATGCGTGATATAGATGCTCAATAGCCAAACAACGTTCCCACGGCAGTCGGTTCTACGTTACCGGAACGACCCGGATGTATTTAGTCCTGCCATAACTTCTGTTACAAGTTGAGGCCGTTATATCAGGTATTTTACCCATAATTTCACTTTTGTACGATTTTTGCATACAAAAACTTATTCGCGTAATATAACGGAACTATTGGGTTGGGGAAAAAGTAATGCCGTATTTTGTCAATTGAGCGCGACATTTAAACATATCTTGCGTTGTAGTTATTGCATCGGGTCACACTAAACGGCGATTTGAAGACGACAATCTGTACTACAAGTGTCTCTTTGACAGTGTTGTGATCGTACGTTTCAGTCTTAAGTTATAGCGCGTCAAAGATGAAGTTCACCAAGCAAGAAATTCGTCATATTTTACGTTTTTACTACCTTAGAGGTAAAAATGCAACGAAGGTGGCGGCAAAAATGTGTGCAGTTTATGGGCCTAATACTGTAACGATTCGCACAGCACAGCGTTGGTTCGATCGATTTCGTTCTGGTGTAGTAAATGTGGAAGATATACCCCGTACTGATAGGCCAATCGTGGTAGAGACTGATAAAATCGTTGAAATTATCCAAATAGACCGGCATGTGAGCATTCGCTCGATTAGTCAGGAACTAGGTGTAGACCACAAAACCGTTTAGAACCATTTGCAGAAGAGTGGATTCCAAAAAAAGCTGGATGTTTGGGGGCCACACGTGTTGACGCAAAAAAATCTCTTGGACCGAATCAAAGCTTGCGATTCTCTGCTAAAACGGAACGAACTTCACCCATTTTTGAAGCGGAAGGTGACTGGCGATAAAAAATGGATCACGTACGACAACGCCAAAAAGCATCCGTGGTCGAGAAGCGGCGAGCTGGCCCAAACCATCGCCAAGCCCGGATTGACCCCCAGGAAGGTTTTGCTGTGTGTTTGGTGGGATTGGAAGGGAATTATCCACTATGAGCTGCTCAACTATGGCCAGACCCTTAATTCGGTCCTCTACTGTGAGCAACTTGACCGTTTGAAGCAGGCGATTGACCAGAAGCGGCCAGAATTGGTCAATAGGAATGGTCTTGTGTTCCACCAGGACAACGCGCGTCTTCACACATCTTTGATGACCCGCCAGAAGCTACGGGATCTCGGATGGGATGTCCTATCGCACCCACCATATAGTCCGGACCTGGCACCAAGTGACTATCATCTCTTCCGGTCCATGCAAAACGCCCATGGTGATACCAAGTTGGCCTCGAAAGAGGCTTGCGAAAATTGGTTGTCTGAGTTTTTTGCAAATAAGGAGGGGGGTTTTATTAAGGGGGTATAATAAAGTTGCCTTCTAAATGGCAACAAGTTTGCGAACAAAACAGGGTATACTTGACTTGAATCGGATAATTCTAAGTACGTTAAATAAAGCGTCAAATTTCGATCACATATACAACATTTCTTTTTCCCCACCCCAATATTTATATTTCCTTTGATATATTGTGCATTCAACAATTGACTTTCATCGCGAAAAGAAGCACGTGTGGTTAAAAAATAAAACGGAATCTTCGAACGCGTTTAAGAGGCATATTTTGTATTTTTTTTATAAAAGTGTTAAAAATGCGACAACTGCTGCTGCAGAAATAAACACTGTTCACGGAGAGGATACCGCGAGTGTAAGGACTGCGCAAAAGTGGTTTTCAAAATTCCGAAGTGGTAACTGCGACGTGGAGGATGCCCCGCGCGCTGGTCGTCCTGAAGTCTTCAACTCCGACGCCTTGCTCGAACTCGTGGAAGCTGAGCCAAATTTGACAGTCGGTATGATAGCTCAGAGGTTAAATTCATCGCATGGAGCAGTTCACAGGCACCTGGTTCAGTTGAGAAAGATTTCAAAGCTGGGAAAATGGGTTCCGCACAGACTTTCCGTCGCCAACCTTCAGCAGAGAGTGAATGCATGTTCTCAGCTGCTGCAACGGTTTGAAAATGAAAGGTTTTCGGTTAGATAAAGATGAAACACCCGAACCGAACCCTAGAGATGGCCTTCAAGCCAAGAAGATTCTCCTGTCTATTTCGTCTTTAGTGAATAGACGCAAAGTTTTGTTTCACCACGACAACGCAAGACCTCATACCGCAAGTCAAACATTAGGCAAGCTGAACAAGCTCGGATGGGAGCTAATGCCGCATCCCCCATACTCTCCGGATATTGCACCTTGTGATTATCACCTTTTCCGTGGACTTCAATCCCATATGAGTAACAAGAACTACTCCCCAAAAGAAGCTATAAAAAGGGATATCGAAGCGTATTTTGGCTCCAAGGGCAAAACATTTTTTGAGCAGGGAATTAAAAATTTACCTAAACGTTGGGACGATATTGTAAATAATGAAGGAAAATATATTATTGATTAATAAATACTTTAAACATATTTTTCATTTATTTTAAAACCACCTTTAAAAACGCTCGAAATTATGGACTGACCTGATAGATATGAAATTGTAATACTGTTTTGCATGAAGTTAGTTTTATTTAATTATGTAAACATTAGAGAAACACATTTTCAATTTTCATTCGAGACGGTAACCAATTGCTTTTACACGAGCCTTCAAACGATTAGGCCATTCAGCTATTGCAGCACGCACGGTTTCCATGGATACTGACGCCGGTGCTTGAAGCAAGAAGTGTTTCAGACTCTCCAAATTTCTGTGAGGTCTTCAACAGGCTATGTTTTCCCATTCTGACCACAAATTCTAATCCAATGGATGCAGATTTGGGCTTCCAGAGGGCAATCTTCTACTGCTATGATCCCAGGAATATAATTTTTTAGCCACTGCTGGTTGGTTTTTGCCCTGCGGGCAGGAACGGAATCTTCCTGGAAGGTCCAACGCTCTCCATGGAAGAAGTAGGGCTCAACTGCTTCACCACGCCTTCTAAGACATTCTCCTGGTCTGATATTTTCATAAGGCTGCAGAAAGCAAGAAACGCATTTGCTAATCTTCGATCAGTGTCGAATATCTAATTTTCAATCTTTCATTCAAAGGTTAAGTATGTCCTTCCCTATGCTTATAAAACATGGTGTCGTGTCAGCACAAACCGCTCAAAAGCTGCAAGTGTTTGTAAACCACAGCCTGAGGTACATCCTGCGCCATTGGTGGCCTTACACCGATGAAGATAACAAAAACCAGTCGCGCAAGAAATCAGAGATCGCAAGTGGAGGTGGCTCGGCGGTACATTACGCAAGGGAGTTACGGAGACCAGCAGGCAAGCACTAGACTGGAATGTCCGTCCAGGGTTAGCGGAACTGAGACAGACCTAGCGGCCCATGGCGCCGTTGCATCGAAAGTGAAATAAAAGCTGTGAACAAAAGCCTGACTAAGGAGCAACAAGTAAAAGCAAAAGCAGGGAACAGGACGGAGTGGAAAAATTCTGCTTTGGCCCTATGCTCCGCAACGGAGTTTAAGGAGCTGTGATGACCATGATATACCTATATGCCAGATTGGTTTTTTAATTTCAAATTTCTCAAAAATATTTTAAGTAGTAAGTCACTTTGGAGACGTTAAAGAGTCCGAAAGTCCAAAAAAGCAATTCATTCAATTTGTTTTTAATTCTTAAATTTTTGAGCCCGTCTTATTTACGGGGAGATATAAGATAACCAGTGCTCAAGGCACGTCAATAGGTAGTGCTCCGTTGGTGCCGAGCGGAATGCAGCATTTGCAGACAGAGTCTGGTTAAAGTGCTTATGGATTGCTTGAAGTTGGATGAAAATATTGGTGAAGGAGTATTGCGCAAAGAGCTCTCCATGTCAAAGCAGCAATTGATTGACTCTCATTTGTCTAACAACTGTTAAGGAATAACATTTTTATTCGGACAAGTAGGGCGCTGAGCTCGCTGATGCTACTGAAGTGACAGTCCTTGGCCGGATATGAATCAGGGTTGTTCCGGTAATGTAGAAACGATTGTCGTAGGAACGTGCTACGAGCTTTGCGCTTGAAACCAGTCGGCGAGAATGACTTGACTTCGCTTTCTATTGCACGAGTACTTTGAAATTGAGCTCATATGGGTACTTAGTCATAAGAAACTTCTGGATGAAAGAATCAGCTAAAAAAAAAATTACACTTGAGGTGGTTTCCTCGCGAAATGGGAGAATTGGTCCTCACTTAACTACCTGCTATCTAAATGCTCCTGAAAAAGGTGGGTTTCGTGTCAACTCAGCGTACGCTGGGTGAGTTCACCAGCATGCATCGTGAGATCCGTTAAAGGGTGGATCGGAGGCGCTTAAATCATCTTCGAAGATTAGAAAAGCTGCAACCCTCGAATATTGAGGGTGTGTTAACCGTCCTAGCGCCCATTAAGCATCCATGCGTTGGCACTTGGCATTATTTCGAGTTCTTTTTTGCCGCAGTTTTCTGGAGAATTTGGTGAAATCATCTATGCGCCTTCTTTTAAGCTGTTCTGATGTCGGAGAGCTCAGAGCTAGGCTTCTTGGCTCCCACTTGCTTGATATGTTTACGGATATATGCAGCTTAGATATCATCCGATCTCGCGGAGTCTTTGCTGCCGTTTAAGCTGTTCTATTTTAATTTCATCCAAGTTCGCCTCAAGGCGCCCGCTATTCCTAGAGGGTGCATTCCCAGGTGACGGATAGGGAAATGCCTCCCAGATATGGGTGATAGGAAAGAACCACATAGGTCGGAGATATAAACTAACTCTCCGCGACGTTTAATTCATCATGCGTTCGAAAACGTGTATCTGCAGTTGGAGCAAGCGGTTCGAAATAAAAAAGTGTGATACTAGTTGCTTTAAAATGTATGCACGAGTGCGTTCCCCACCAATCTATGTGGGTTGCGCAGGGTTAGTAGTCCAGCCCTAAAACTAAAATACCCAAGAAACGGAGACTCCGCCCTCTGTTCCGGTTAGGAACGTCACATAATTTTGTTTTGTGTGTTTACTCACTAAAACTATAGGCTCATTTCGTGGCTGCATCAGTAATGAAGTTCCAAAATATCTTGACAATTTGTTTTAGATCATTAAATATGATTCATATAAAGCGAACGCTTGAAGGGCGTAAAAATTCAGTAAATTATTCGTGTGAACATAAGTGACCCTAATGCACTTAAAAAACAAAACGTACACACAGAAATAGCCACATTATGGAAAACTGATATCTCGAGCTTACGGGCGTACAACGCGCCGCTCATGGTCACGTTGTGCACTAACTAAATGTGTGTTTATTATTTGTAGTCTGTTTAATCGGCTTTGAGCTGGAACATATTGTGGTTTTCATCAAGTGCAATGCAACAAGAGAGATAAATGGCAAAACAAACAAACAAATAAATAAAATGAAAAATACAGAATCAGAAATATCACAAAAAACAAGCTGTCGTGGCAAAATTGCAAACAAATCTCATCAGTGCTAATAATAATTATCCATTATATTTCAAGCCGAGTATTATTTTGTATTATTTTTATTTTGTTTCACTTTCATTACTTTTTATCGTATTTTCGCATATCAGAAGCCACCAACAGCTCGGCTCTACTCGCATTTGGTACAATTTAAGTTCACATTTTCTATTTTAGTAGCATAGATTTCCGCACTTTTTTCCGCTTGCACTTTATCGCTACTTTTGCAATGCTTTGCTGCGGACTGCGCTTTTTATCTGCACAAGTGCACAGTCATATGAATTTTTTCTCGGTTGCTCGCTTTATTGGAAATCGCTTTCATTGCATTTATTTGTATTTATTTACAAAGTATGGCAATACTTTAGATACGACACAAACGCAACAGAATTTCAGTCGTATTTGCTTTCGTCGATTGTGTATTTTTGTGCAATAAAAACAGGGTGTCGCTCAAAGAAGTACTGAAATGACATGGAAAGGGTATAATAGGCTTCTCGCTTCAAGTGTGTTTTGTGCTGAATACTGTGAATGCAGTAAGCCTGCAAGCGAATCCACTGGTACCGAATTGGTTCACTTCTAGTGAATTAAGTACTATGACTAGTTAAATTTACATATTCTTTCCATATAAGCGAGTGCTGAATTTGTCAGTTGTCCCTCGCTGTATCCGTAATTCAATGGCTCGAAACCAGTACTAAATTTGAGACACAGAGTCTCTCGGCAACCTTTTTCATTAGTTCGCAAGTCGTAGTTCGGAGCTAGTACTAAATTCGACAGATGAGATTTAGTGTATCCTACATCGGTTTTAGATAGTTCGAGGTTAGTACTAAATTCGACAGTTGATATGTATCTAGTCGATTTGCGTTCCTATTTTGTTAGTCCAGCATTAGTACTAAATTGGCCATTTATGATATAGAACGGAACTAGATTAATACCCCATTTTCGTTAGTTTGTAGTTGATACTATATTCCCTTTTCCAGTAGTTCAGAGCTAGTACTAAATAGGGCGGATGAGATGTGCAGTTGTTCTTAACCCTTTTTAGATAGTTCGCGATTAGTACTAAATTCTATGTATTAGATCTACTTGCAAATTGATTCATTTTTTGATAATGCAGTATTAGTACTAAATTAGACATTTACGATTTAATACGGAACTAGTACTTAGTATTGCATTTTCGTTAGTTTGGAACTAGTACTAAATCCAATATAAGATATATAGCATGCTCTGCATCCCTTTTCTAGGAGTTCGCAGCTAGTACTAAATATGACAAATGAAATTTAGTGTATTCTTCATCCCTTTTAGATAGTTCGGGATTAGTACTAAATTCGACTAATGAGATCTAGTAGAAATTGGCATTCTTTTTTTTATAGTTTGGAACTAGTACTAAACTGGACATTTACGATGCAGCACGGAACTGATACTAAGTGTCACATTTTCGTTTGTTTGGAGTTAGTACTAAATCCGTCAGAAGAGATAAAGAATGCTTTGCATCCCTTTTCCAGTAATTCGGAGCTAGTACTAAATACGACAAATGAAATTTAGAGTATTCTGCATCCTTTTTAGATAGTGATTCGCGATTAGTACTAAAAAACGCAAATGAAATCTACCTGTAGTATCTTCTTTATCTTTTCTAGTTTGTCTGAGATTAGTACAGATGTGATCTAATATGCTTTGCAACCTATTTCGAGTATTCGGCACTTGTACTAAATTCAACAGATGAGATCTAGTCCCTTTGTTTTCTTTTTCCCTTCTTTTTGACAATTCAGGACTAGTTTTAAATTGTACATTTACTGGTACTAAGTGCCACATTTTCGTTAGTTTGGAGTGAGTACTAAATCCGTCTTAAGTATAAGAAATGCTTTGCATCCCTTTTCCAGCAATCCGGAGCTCATACTAAATACGACATATGAAATTTAGAGTATTCTGCATTCTTTTTAGATAGTTCGCGATTAGTACTAGAAAACGCAAATGAGATCTAGTATCCTCTTTATCTTTCCTAGATTGTTTGAGACTAGTACTAAATTTGACAGAAGTGATCTAATATGCTTCGCAACCTATTTCGAGTATTCGGCACTTGTACTTAATTCAATGGATGGGATCTTGCACACTCTCAACCTTTATTTCTTATAATTTGTCATTAGTACTAAAATTTTATCTAGTCACCCCATCGCAACAGGGGTATTGTCATTAGTACTTGATCTAGTCGCCCCATCGAAATAGGGGTTTTGTCATTAGGACTAAAATTTGATCTACTCGCCCTATCGAAATATGGGGTTTGTCCTTAGTACTAAAATTTGATCTAGTCGCCCTGCATTCTATTTTCAATAGTATGCAACTGGTACTAAATTCGACACTTGACATATGAGGTATTATTTGGTTTTTTGCCTTTTTAGCATGAAATATCTCCGTGGTCAAATTCGGAATTAGCTCGTCACAAACCTTTCAAAAATTTTAGTTTAGTTCTCGTTCCAGAAAGTGGTATCACATTTTGTCGGCCCGTGCAATTTTACAATTTCCACTTGGCAGTTCCGTGTTTTTAATTACTTCTAAAATTTTATTGATATTTTCCATTTTCTTCTACAAAACCCCCTCCAGTGTCAACTCCCTACCAAAAATGAATTTCCTTTCATACTTACTTACTTCTATCTTTCCAAACCTCAACTTTTTTGCTCTCTATTTCACCCTGTAAACTAACAATCGCATCTGAGGTATGTGCAGCGTTTCGTTTTTATTTTCTATCCAGAATACTCTCTGTATATATAGTGTACACATATGTACATAGTCTATGAGTTTGTGGTTTTTTGCCGGGTAACCATATACATTTCTAGACTCTATTTGCTAGAGCTGCGCCGTTGTGCTGCCATGATCCCCACTTGCCTTGCCTCTCGCCATTTGCCACTTTCCAAGTGTAATGCCACTCGATGTGACAATCGATGTTGGAATTGACATGTTCGCGTACAAATATTGAAACTGAAATTCAATTGAGATGCAGCGAAGTTTGAATGCCACTTCAATTGTATTAGAGTGAAGGCGATTTTTTATTATTCATTTACAAACAAATAAAATAATTCGCAGTAAAAGTTTTTTTATAATTTTTTTATAATTTTATTTGGAGTTTGTTTTTCATTTAAATGCTAACAAGTGGAATGAGTTCAGTTTGGCGATTGATCTGATTCGGGTTAAGGTATTTACAGTGTGGTGTTAAAACCAGTCAATGTCATACTGAGGGAAAGAAAATTTCTAATTGAAAGGTGAATTTTATTAAAAAAAAAGTTTAAAATGTTTGTATGGGTTATAGTATTGCGTTGCTTGTAGAGATGATTTATGAATTAAGCTCAAACAGTTTTAATCGAATTTAAATCTACAGTTGCACTGGGCATTTCATGAGCTACAACTCCTGATTGCTCATCTATTCCTTTACGACAGGCAGGTAGGTTAGATGACAAGAGTACTAGAGGTATAAGACAATAAGGATCTAAGCTGGAGAACTGCCACAGGTTCCCCCGAAAGGCACACTAAGGAACCTCAAGCGCCTAGCTGCGAGGCACGGGCAACTGCAAAGAAAATGTTCAACAGTCTCTTTCCCTGCCGGATCCCCACAGCTTCTGTAATGGAATTTGAGTGACGTGGGATCCCCAGCAGTTGAAACGTCCTACTTCCGTCGTACTGAGTCCAAAGTGATTTTAAGTTAGCACACAATAAGATAGAACTCCATCGGTCGTGCGTTTCTTTAAGCGGACGCCGATGTCTGAGATGGGCACAACTGAAACCGGTTTTGTCAACCCTTTCCTGACAAGTTCTTCGGCAATTCATTTCCCCCTTAGTTCCTTTCCAGGTGAAAGAAATATTTCCTTCACTCTCTTGCGATATTGTTGTTGTTGTTGCTGCAGTACATCAAACCCTGCCAGTACGGTGTAGTCACTGATCGTCATCACCTATCTCATATGACGGTAGGCCCAGGAAACATGCCGTTTCGTTGGGTTGGATGCAAAGGAGTAGGTTAAAGAGGGCATGTGGATAGGTGGTTAGTATCGTCCGGGGTACCTTCACATGTTGGATATATGTACATATATTGAGTATGTCGTGGTCGATTCTGGATAAGTGGGAATTTAAGCTGCTACGATATCCAGAACGCTTATCCTTTACGATGCTCTTCCATTCTACTTGGAATAGTTATTACGGAGGAATAATTTTTCCTAACAATTCTTTCATTTTTTCAAAAGCAATACAGAAACAACATCTAAATTTCAGCTCTTTTCCATATTTTTGCTTTTAAGTGAGGAAATGATTAAAGAATATGAGGTTTGGTCGTAGCGAATTTCTTACAATTTTGAAAAAGAAAAACTCTGATAAATGAGATCGATTGTGTTGAAAAGTCATCTTTTCTAATATAATTTTTGTATTTGGAAATAAATTCCTTAATAAATACTTTGCTTCTGCTCAAAGTATATTTTCTAATTCAGATATCTTTCCCAATAGTTTATTCAGCATGGGCGTGGTATCATTCCCCTTTGACTGTGGGCATAACATTTAATGATTATTGAACCTTAGTTTTTAGTTTCTTCGAAGCAGTTCTACTCTGATAGGCGTACAATTTCGCCAACAAACATAGTTCTGAGTTCATCCCTTTGTAATACCACACGGATCTAAACTCCTACTCTTCTCTGAGTCTGGTTAGGTATCCTTTGTAACTCTGCTTTTGTGTCTATTTCTACTCAGATAGGCTGAGTTGTCTGCTTACATAGCAAACATAGGTTTGAGTTCAGCCCTCTGTGATACTATATGAATATAAATTCCTACTCTTCTTTGAGCCTAAGCGCCCGCTTCATTTTCAACTCTGCACAACAACTAGGGCTAATAGATATACAATGTGGCTTATAGGTATACATATAACATATATATATATATGTATATAATTGGCGCGTACACCCTTTTTGGGTGTTTGGCCGAGCTCCTCCTCCTATTTGTGGTGTGCGTCTTGATGTTGTTCCATAAATATAGGGACCTACAGTTTAAAGCCGACTCCGAACGGCAGATATTTTTATGAGGAGCTTTTTCATGGCAGAAATAGACTAGGAGGTTTGCCATTGCCTGCCAATATACAAATATACTGTGACCTAAATGGCGCTTCGGTCTCTCTTCCTTAAAATATTTCATCTGAGCGAACTATTCTGCGCTCAATTAGTGGAGGTTAGCACGAGAAAGAAACGACTGTGCGCTTTGTTAAACTCGGCCAAAATCGCGTAAGCGGTTATCGCGCCAATTAAGAAGAAGAAGAGAATTGTTTGGAGTAAACTTTATTTTATTTTTCGATATAGTCTTCTTTCAGGCTTCTACACTTCGTCCAACACTGCTCTAGTTTGTTGACCCCTTCAGGATAATAAGATTTGCCCAAGTCTTAAAAATAGTCAATCGTTTCTGCAATCACCTCCTCGTTTCAATAAAATCCTTTTTTCCGCCAGCCATTTCTTCAAATTAGAGAACAAATAGTAGTCCGAGGGAGCCAAGTCTGGAAAATAGCTAAGTTGGAACCTATTCCCATTAGTTTTGTGATCACAATAGCTGAGCCGCGAGCTGGCGCGTTGTCGTGATGAAAAATGAGAATCACTCGACATTTGCGATTCAACTGAATGCCAACCACAAAGAAATAGACCGGTCAGAGATGCTACTAACTAAACATAACCTCGATAAGTGCCAGTAGTGCCATTCCTCTGACTTTGCTCAAACTTTTCAAACGCCCCTCGTATATGCTTTTTTTTAACCCTTTGGTTTCTAATGGTCCTTGACAACAACAAACGATTTCGTATGACCAAAGTGCATTTCTCCAAATCATTACTTTCTCTATTCTCGCACACACACACTTTCGAGATATTTTCTCAAAGCAAATTACAACCAGTACTTCACTCCTCGTAGCAATCGGCATTCACTCGAAAAAAGTAGCGTAATTGAATACAATATTTATGGTTTTCAACGGCAGCACTTCCATTGCAATTTTTATTGGCTATAGTTTTTTGTTTCGTTAGTGTAATTGAGCAAAGGCAAAGCGGACAGTTGTTGCCAAGAGATAGAGAGAGAGAGCGAGAGGCATGTGGTGAGACGTGTTGCTCAACTACTTTACTGACTTTTAAGAGCGTAATTAATAAATAGCGAATTGGGAATTTATGGTGGGGCGCTGTGCGGCAGCGAGTTCTGTTTGTTACCTGCAGCGGAGCGTGCCATGCGATGGACTTGGATTTCATAAAACTACCAATTGATTTCATAAACTGACCAATATGACAGAGTGGATTCCGCTAAAGTTGTTGGTATATCTTGTGGGCTAAGTAGAATGGATGGCACGAGTAGTGGGTGCAGAGAAGTGGCGGTAGAGGTAAGTTGGTTAAAAAAAAAAAATTATCCACAACCAGAATTTTGCGTATTCATATAACCATCCCTGACCTTTGCTGAGAAAGCGAAATGCCGCCGCGCCTGGCAAAGCGTTCATACATGCAAACATATTTCAATAAAAATATCGCGGCAATAAAATTATGTAAATTATGTCAAACAGCTAGCAAGACAATGAGGATGGCGACGAGAAAAAAGTGAAATTACAAACAGTGAACAATGAACACACTAAAATGCAAATAAAAGAAATAAAAAGAAAAAAAATTAAAAAACAAAAAACTGAGAAAAAACGACTTTGGAAAAAATGAAATGAATAACAGAAAATAAACAACAATAGCCTGACAAAGGGAAGGGCGTGAAAAAAAGAAAATATAACCGATAGCCGCATTACCGTCACATTGTTATTAAAAGCAACAACAAAAACAGTAACAACCCACGTTTGTCGCTTTTATGCTGGTAATAACAATGTGGAAAAAGTGAAAAATTTTGTCAACAATGGTGCATGCCGCTACTGCGTGCCGGCGCACAGATTGCCAGGCCTTGATGTTTGGCGCTACAAAGGCGCTGGCAGCGGCCACAGTGGCCCAAATTGGCGAAGTACGCAAAAAATGCAATGTCTCGGAGACGGTTACCCCAAGCAAACTGGTGCAATGAAAATTGAAGTAGGCTTTATGGCGATTTAAAATGAATATTAGAAAAATATTTAAAGTTTCAAAATACATATATATTATATTAATAGGACTATGAATAAGTTCGTGCGGTTTTACAACAGATGGCGTAACTTGATTATTATTCCATCGATCCACATTTCCAAACATTCATTGGAGAGCTACTGTCGTAAGGCACAAACGTCAGTATAAGTTTTTTATTTGAAGCGTAAACAACAATATTTTTACCACACTTGAAAATGTCGAATTTCGTGCCAAATAATGTGTTTTTGCGGGGAATTCTTCTTCATTATTTTAATATGAAGAAAAAAGCAGCCGAAAGTCATCGTATCTTGGTGGAAGTTTATGGTGAGCATGCTCTATCTGAGCGAACGTGCCAGAAGTGGTTTGCACGCTTTAAAAGTGGTGATTTTGGCTTGGAAGACGAAGAACGCGAGGGTGCGCCGCCAAAGTTCATGGATACCGAATTGGAGGAATTGCTCGATCAAGATCCGGCTCAAACGCAAGAAGAGGTTGCAAAAACTTTGGGAGTTGATCAATCAACCATTTCCAAACGTTTAAAAGCCATGGGAATGATCCGAAAGGTAGGCCATTGGGTGCCGTATGAATTGAAGCCAAGAGACGTTGAACGCCGTTTTATGGCATGCGAACAACTGCTTCAACGGCACAAAAGAAAGGGTTTTTTGCATCGAATTGTGACTGGCGATGAAAAGTGGGTCCATTACGACAATCCAAAACGTCGGGCAACGTATGGATACCCTGGCCATGCTTCAACATCGACGTTGGCGCAGAATATTCATGGCCTAAAGGTTATGCTGTGTATCTGGTGGGACCAGCTGGGTGTTGTGTATTATGAGCTACTGAAACCGAATGAAACGATTACGGGGGATGTCTACCGACGACAATTGATGCGTTTGAGCCGAGCACTGCGAGAAAAACGGCCGCAATACGCCGATAGACACGACAAAGTTATTTTGCAACATGACAATGCTCGGCCACATGTTGCACAAGTGGTCAAAACATACTTAGAAACGCTCAAATGGGATGTCCTACCCCTCCCGCCGTATAGTCCAGACCTTGCGCCATCCGATTACTATCTCTTCCGATCGATGCAACATGGCCTGGCTGACCAGCACTTCCGTAATTACGATGAAGTCAAAAAATGGATCGATTCGTGGATTGCGGCAAAACCGACCGAATTTTTCACAAAGGGAATCCGTGAATTGCCAGAAAGATGGGAAAAAGTAGTAGTAAGCGATGGACAATATTTTGAATATTAAATTTGTAACCATTTTACGTCAATAAAGTTTCAAATTTCGAAACCGCACGAACTTATTCATAGTCCGATTACTATTTAAATAAATTTAAAATATATTTTAGAAAAAAATTTAAAAATTTAGAAAAACATTTAAATCTTCTATACTATAAAGGTGAATGTCTGTACGTTGTCCGCGCATCACTACGAAACAACAACACCAAATGACGTAAAAAATTTTATACATTCATATTTTCCCCCAATGATGGTTATAGGCTTGTTTTTATGATGGAACTCCCTTTCCACAGCCCCCAGGCCGCGCCACCACTCTGATTCGTCACTAATAATCAAATATTTGCTTAAATTAAATTTAAAAAATCTTAGTTTTTCCTATTTCCCACTATTTATAGCACACTCTTGACTTCATAATCCGCATAAGCTGTTCAACTATGACCCAAATGCAAAGTTCAAAAATGGTTTGAGATAGAAAATTAATAAATAATTTTGCTTGATATTTTTCTGATTGGTTGTTTTGATTTTATTCAACGAGGCATAGCAACGGATGCCGGGTATTGTAATATTATGTAATAAAAAATTATTTTCTATGAAATTATTGTTTGTAATTCTTTTATATACATATCCTAAATCCCTCAAAACTACTGCTACGCGAGCGGGGCCGCGGGTTAAAGCTAGTAATAAATATTTCTAAAATTTAAATAGTTTTCTAAATTTTTAAATATTTTTGTAAAATTGATTTTAAAGCACCATGAAGCGTAGAAAAATATTTATTTACAAAAAAATATATTTACCGAAATGTTTAATGTGTCAAAAAAACAATAAAAAGATAAAAAAATAAAAAAAAACAGAAATGCTTAAAGAAATATAATAATTTGATCGAATTACTTACATTTTATTTCTTTTTTTTTCAATCGTTTCATACCAGCTTTAATAATTTTGGCTGAGTCTAACAAAGCGCGCCAAGGCAAAGAAGGCTTTACTCTTCCTTTGCTACGATCAGCATCAAATCCGTCCAGAGTTTCAGCTAGCCAGATTAGCCGTATTTCAAATCAATTTTTGAATCAGAAATTGAGCTTTTAACCTATTATCTTCAACGGATGCAGTCACTGATAATAGTTAATAAAATTTATATTTTCTTAATTTCTTCCCACTCGGTGGTTGGAAGACCAATTTTTGCGCGAAAAAAAAACAAGTTCAAAGTTATCAAGATTGCATATTCCTCCTCAGAGAACTTCGGAGAATATATTTATTATTTTGAGGCCATTTGAATAAAAAACAATATTACCATAAAGAAGTCAGTACTAAAAATTAGGTTTTTATTTATTTTGTACAGTTTATTTCACACCTGTCAGCAGCCAAATTTTAAATTTGTGCTGAAACTCCTCCTAATCAGCTAGTCCTAAAACTTATTTTGGAGCCTATTTGTTTATTTTTAGACAAATGGCAATTGAATTGATAGCTGCCAACTGTCAAAATTTAAATTTGACTTACCATTCGTGATCATCGATGTCTTAAACTTAAGAAGTGTCACTTTAGCGGAGTTTCTTTTCATTTTTGGAGAAAGTGACTGTAGATTTGACAACTGTCTATACATTTTATGGCATATTTAGAAAATATCAAAATCCTAAAATTTCATTTACATTGGACCAACCTTTCTGATTTTTAACCAAAAAATGGCACTTCCGCTCACTATGTGGCTTAAAAAACACGCCTTCAACTAGTAGAAAATATCATAGCTTCTTAATCCTATGATTCTTGTGTGAGAAAAATTCGTTTATTTTTTAAACTACCAAAAAAGGAAAAAATGTTGCAGTAAATAAAGATCTACGTGCAGCAAGTAGATTTAACTTTATTAAAAGCTGCTCGGCGAAATTTAATTTATTTGTCAATGTTTTGAATACTAAACTATACTTTTATGAAAATCATACAGAAATATCTACTCTCAGCAAAAAAACCAAAAATTCTCGGATTTTTCCTGAACAATATACGAGGGCGGATCAATAAGTCCGTGACTTTTTGTATTTCTGACCTCTTTACTGAAAAAGAAATACTGCTCCTGCCAACAGGCATCTGTCAGTTGACTCCTGTCAAAATTTGAACATGCTGCGTCAGTTAGTTTGTGTTTTACAGCTACTTTTATCAGACTACCCAGTAATTCACAGTCGACCACAAACGCAGTCGTGTAACAACTTCACAGGAAGGTTTGGCGTTGTTTAATCGCAATATGGAGGAGTTTTTGCGCCGTTTTGTAACCGTGGACGAAACATGGATCCATCACCACACACCAGAGACCAAACAACAGTCGAAGCAGTGGGTTTCTAAGGGTGAATCGGCTTAATAAGCACACGAAATTCAGTTTTTTCCATTTTCTCCTCAAATTACTGGGTAGTCTGATAAAGGTAGCTGTAAAGCACAAACTAACTGACGCAGCACGTTCAAATTTTGACAGGAGTCAACTGACAGATGCCGATTGACAGGAGCAGTATTTCTTTTTCAGTAAATAGGTCAGAAATACAAAAAGTCACGGACTTATTGACCCGCCCTCGTATTTCACATAAAGAAGTTGGATTTATTTTTTCAGAACCTCCATAAATTTTAGATTATCTTTATTTTTGATTTTTTTCTGAATTTTAGCTGATCAGGACAATTATATTAAAAAATTTCAGATATTCTCTATTTTTAAATTTTTTACGTTCAAAAACCACTGTGCGACGACGGCTCTGGAAGCACAGGATTTATGATGTTTTTTTTGTTCTGCGTCAAAATGTTGCCCTTTCACTATGAACAAATGATTTAATGCTGCACACAATCTTGTGAAAAAAGGAGTATTTTTTGTCTGCCTAAAAAAAGAACAGAAAATACTTGCGAATATGTATCTATTTTTGTCTGGCACTCACATTTCCTAATACCATAGTTTTAAGTAGTCAGCTGATTTTCAGGGCAACCAACTCACTGAACACATTCTCATGTGAGAAAATTTGCTCCCTTTGCCTTCGTTGAGTGTGCCATTTTTAGAATAGAACACAAAATTTTCTCGCCGGCTTATGCCTATTTTAGAATCGAACACGAAAAAAGTAGAGGGCAATGAGAAGGCGACATTTTTTGGGAGAAACGAAGTAGTTGCCATTAGTAAAAATATTTTTTTTTATATTTTCTCTATAATCGAATTTTTTCTGCACTTTTGCCGCTCACGCACCACTGTGCAGCTAACTTTGGGCCAGATTTGAGATGAGCGCGCGGCATGACCGGCTGGCCTGTCCCATGCACGAGATGTTGGTGCCACTACTTGTGGCAGGCTTGAATAGCGCACTGAGTTGAAGAAAAGTGAAAACGCGCGCGCTGCACTGACTTTTGACTGAATGTCATGATTTGAATACCCAAAACAAAACAAATAAAAAATTGAAGAAAAAAACTAAAATAAATTTAAAGTGCAAAATAAAGACAAAGCCACAGCCACATAAAAAAATGCAAGGCAAGTGGCTGTAATTACACTGAGCTGTTGGCGCACCTAAATGATCTTTATGTATGTATGTGTGTGTTTGTATGTATGTCTGTGCATACCTACTTATGCATGTGAACCTATGAGGCACCTCTATTGCATTGCACACATGCGCCGCTTGACTTTAAAAGGCGCCACGCCACACTTGCCTTGTAGGATGCAGAGACACATTCGCTATGGCTTGACTATCTGCAAGACCTTGAAGCAGTCGCTGACTGGCCTCACCTGGTCGCGCAGCACCCAAGCAATGCTGCCTCAAGACGCCATTGTTAATGTGAATTTTTCCTCTTGATTGGCTTGGATATCCACCACCCCTCCCACCAGCAAGGTTTTTGAATTTCTGTTTTTTTTTTGTGTTTTTTTTTTGTGTGTGTTTTTTATTGCTAGCCAACTAAAACTAATTCTTTGCCGCATCTTCGCTCTCGCCAATTAGCCGGCCTTTGGTAATTGGCCCAAAGCACGACATCTCTGCACACTATTCCATTGCCACTTTTATCATTGTCTTGCCACCGACTGCTTCCCAAGCAATTATTATTCTTGTTATTACTCTTTTTTGTTGTTCCTCTTACCTTGCGCTCCTTGTTTTAGCGCGTGCTTAATTGCAAATGGAAACTTATTACAATTATACAAGTTTTTGCAATTACAATTGTTCATCCAGCCAGCCTTCCGCACCCCGCTTCGGTTTTTATTTGTTTGTCATTCGCGTTGGCAATGATAATGGCTTGATCCAATCATAACTAATCGACTGATAAACAATAGCAAATAGTCTGTCTGTCCCATGCAATTATAGTCCTCCAGATAATTCGCCAATAAAGGAAGTGGTGTTGCTGGTGGTGGTGCAGATGCCGCTGTTCTTACCAGCCGTGGGTTGGGCCGCCGGTAGTGAGTTACTGTTTATCAAAGGGAGTGGCGTGTATGTAGGTTGCTGATACGATACTGGAGACTACCATTTGTATTCTGCTGGTATTACAGAGGTTTAATCCTTCTAACATTTAGAATTTAATTAAATTCGTTTATAAAGAAAAGTTGCATGAATATTACTTATTAAATTTTTTTTTTATTAGAAAGAGTAAATCTTGCAATTTTTCATTACAGTTTCGGCACTTACATATCTCACAAATGACAACTTCGATTTCGTGTTTCAACTCTTGAATAATTTCTTTTGAATGGTTGGCATGGCGTACACCTGGCTTAAAAATAACAAAAGCCGTACAATTTACCAAGTTTTGAAGAATAATAATAATTAATTGATGAGGCGCCATTTGGTGG
This sequence comes from Anastrepha ludens, assembly GCF_028408465.1. NCBI lineage: Eukaryota > Metazoa > Arthropoda > Insecta > Diptera > Tephritidae > Anastrepha > Anastrepha ludens. The sequence continues at coordinate 108,406,869 of NC_071499.1, forward strand.
GCGAATAGTGCCTGCACAAATGTCTTGGCTTGACTTCAGACCACATCGTATTAAGACCGGTAGCGCTGCCCTCTCCATGAGTCTCGGGATTGTCACTTCTGCGCCATCCGCTTGATTTCGGAAGCAGGTTTCCGTAGTGTAGTTACTCGTAACTAGCTTTTTGTATTTGTTAAGTTTTTAAAAACATTTTACAACAAAAACCAAGTTTTGTTCAAAATTCATAAGAATTAAAAAAAATTAAAACAATTGCCATACAAAATTGTCTACTTTTTAACCAGAATCTTTAGAAAACTTTAAGGTGTGTATGCAGTTTTATAGACCATTCGATTCTATTATAATAAAGTGCAAGCTTGAATTCGCTGAAGATTCGCGCTGATTTTTGACAATTTTTTTGTATGCGACGTTGACAATTTTCTTCCACACTAATTACACCTTCAGAGGTATTTTATCAGGTCAGTCCATGAGCTCGTGCTTTTTTGAAAGTTAGTTTTAAAATAAATGAAAAAGATGTTTAAAGTATTTATTAATCAATAATATATTTTCCTTCATTATTTACAATGTCTTCCCAACGTTAAGGCAAATTTTTAATTCCCTGCTCAAAAAATTGTTTGCCCTTGGAGCCAAAATACGCTTCGATATCCCTTTTTAAAGATTCTTTTGAGGAGTAGTTCTTGTTACTTATAAGGGATTGAAGTCCACGCAAAAGGCGATAATCACAAAGTGCAATATCCGGAGAGTATGGTGGATGCAGCATTAGCCCCCATCCGAGCTCGTTCAGCTTGCCTAATGTTTGCCTTGGTGCGGTATGAGGTCTTGCGTTGTCGTGGTGAAACAAAACTTTGCGACTATTCACTAAAGATGGTCGATTTTTGTTAAGTGCCTCATTCAGGTTAGATAGCTGATGGGAATAATAATCAGCAGTTATTGTCTTGTTGGGTTCCAGAAGTTCATAATAAACAATACCGGTCATATCCCACCAAATAGACTGGAGAATCTTCTTGGGGTGAAGCCCATCTCTAGGGGTCGGTTCGGGTGTTTCATCTTTATCTAACCATTGGCGTTTGCGAACAGGATTATTGTAAAGGACCCATTTTTCGTCACCAGTAACGGAACGGTTCAAAAAACTTTAATTTTGAAGCCGTTGCAGCAGCTGAGAACACACATCCACTCTCTGCTGAAGGTTGGCGACGGAAAGTCTATGCGGAACCCACTTTCCCAGCTTTGAAACCTTTCCCAACTGAACCAGGTGCCTGTGAACTGTTCCATGCGCTGAATTTAACCTCTGAGCTATCATATCGACTGTCAAATGTGGCTCAGCTTCCACGAGTGCGAGCAAGGCGTAGGCGTTAAAGACTTCAGGACGACCAGCGCGCGGGGCATCCTTCACGTCGCAGCTACCACTTCTGAATTTTGAAAACCACTTTTGCGCAGTCCTTACACTCACGGTATCCTCTGCGTGAACAGTGTTTATTGCTGCAGCAGCAGTTGCTGCATTTTTACCACTTTTATAAAAAAAATACAAAATATGCCTCTTAAACGCGTTCGAAGATTCCATTTTATTTTTTAACAACACGTGCCTCTTTCCGCGATTAAAATCACTTGTTGAATGCTCAATATATCAAAGGAAATATAAATAGTTCCGTTATATTCCGCGAATAATTTTTTGTATGCAAAAATCGTACAAAAGTGAAATTATGACTGACCTGCTATATGGAAGAAAATGCTTACATCTCAGCGGAAAAAAAGTGCCGGAAGTCAACGAGAATTTAGAGCCATTTGAAACTATTACTAATATTGAATGGCCTATATAGAAGTACATCCCCAGAATTTTTTTAAAGATTATTTTTTTTGGATGAAATTTGTTAAAGTTTTGTGAATTTTGTACAAGGGATGGTGCTTTGAGGTGTGTAGTTTTTGCTGTAGAATGCGCTTTAGTTTGATAAAAACATACCACTTCTATTATTTCGAATAGAGGTATTATGTACCTATATGCGTAAAATCGGACCATAAAAAATTTTCTAATCAAAATCCCCAAAGGGCTCGATCCATGGTTGTTTGGAGGCCAACACTTCTTTTGATTTGATTTATCTCGTTTTCCAAATAAACGTGACATTACTTGAAGCTCTTTGGCGCATCCAATTTATATATACCGAGCCACAGTATAAATAGGACTTTTAAAAATATTTTTACGCTAGCGCCAGTTCAGGAAATTCCTCTATTTATCAGTGAGAATTATATCAAATTTGGCTCATCCGTCTCGGAGATTAGCGATTACAAACAGACAAACAATGTTTTTTTTAAATTGGTGTTTTTATTATATTCTTTTGCGTCTATAGCTCAAAGCACCGATCTCTTAACCTAATTAAGCTAAAGGTTCGAGCTTCTGTCATAGGATACAAAATAGAATATGCAGCAACAGGGAAGAGCAGCTCATAAGGGGTTAGTAAACTGCTACAACAATAGCAACAGCAGCAATCAGCTCAAAAGCACATCATAGAAAGAATGGGTTAAAATATAAGCAGAAGTCTGCGACATTTATTGCGCGACCTTTCAAAAAGTCTAGGAAAAAATATGTGTATGTACATTTTAAAAAATTGTGGCGCAGCCTCTGGTTTTTTTATATCTTTTTTAGTGCCATTATTTCTTGATTTACATTCGTTTTTTATTCATTCCCAAGACATTTTTCAGTTGATAACGCAAACATTAATAAATTGCTCTCCATAAATCGATTAGCATTAATTGTTTGTCTTTCATAAAGGCTGTAATGGAATTTTCTGCTTATACAGGTTGGTGGAAAAGTATTCAAAGTAAAAATTAGATGAATTAGTGAATTTTTAAATTAATTTATTTTTTTCCAATACAATCTCCCTCCACTTCAATACACTTATTTCAAGGATCTGCCACTAATTTTGTACCAATTCTGTAATGAACAACACAAATTTTTCTAAAAATTAGTTAATTTGTAAGCACGAGCAACGAACTGTAGAAATAAACTGAAAAAATTTTTCTATTTTTTTAATATTTTTATAACTTTTTAGGTAAAAAATTTTTTTTTTGGGAAAAACTATTTGAAATTTGTTTAAATACATTGGATTTTGAATATATTGAAAAAAATTTGAAAATGTTTTTATAATTTTGAAAGTTTTTTATAATTTTGGAAAAAATTTCATAATTTTGAATTTTTTTTTTATAATTTGAATAAAAAATGTAGATATATGTAGAAATATTAAAAAAATTTTGTTTGGAAAAAACTTATTTGTTTTTAATAATTTGAATTTTGAATATATTGAAAACATTTTCAAAATATTTCTATATCGAAAATTTTTTTTTATAATAAATAAAAATTTTTCTATTTCTTTTGTAATTTTGAATTTAATAAAGAATTTAGATATAGGTAGCTTTTAAAGTGAAAAAAAGTTATAGTCTAAAAATGTTAAAAAAAAAAAAATATTGTTGGGCAAAAATTATTTGTCAAAAACGTCATTTTTGGTTTCCAGTATTGATTTGAATATGAGTGTGTGTTTTTATTTGAATGTTTTGTTTTATGAATATATTTAAAAAATTGTTAAAATGTTTTTGTAATTACAAATTTTTTTTTATAATTTTGAAAAAATTTTCATAATATTGAATTTTTTTATAATTTTCACTTGAATAAAAAATTTAGGTATTCCGGTATTTACGTAGTTTTTAGAGTGAAATATATTCTATTATTTTTAATGTATACATATATAATTTTTTAGGCTAAAAATATTAAAAAAAATGTTTTTTGGGATAAACCAAATTGAAATTTTGAGTAAATTGGATTTTGAATATATTGAAAACATTTTTATATAATTTTTCTCATAATTTTGAAAAAACTACCACTTCTATTATTTTGAATAAAGGTATATGTAGTATATCAGAATATATTTAAAAATATTGAATTTATTTTTAAATTTATAATTTTTTTTATAGTTTATTCAATTCAAAATTATAAAAAAATTATGTTTTCGGGTATCTAGTTAGTTTTTAGAGTGAGATATTTTGTTTTCTTTATAATATATTTATAATTTTTTTGTTAAAAATATGTAAACCATTTTTGTTGGGGAAAGAACTATATGAAAAAATTTTGAATATGTTGAATTATGAATATTATGAATTTTGAATATTTTTGTACAATAATTTGTTTGGTTAAAACTATTAAAAAAATATTGTTGGGAAAAAACTATTTGAAATTTTTTGTAATCTATTGAATTTGAAATTTTTATAATTGCCAATTTTTTTTATTGTTTTTATAATTTTGAAATATTTTTTTATAGATCGAATAGATTAGAAAACTTTGAAAACATTAAAATTTGTATTTAGTTTTTTGCGAAAAAACTATTTTTCAAAATTTTATTTCGTCATATTGGGTTTCCAGTATTCATTTGAATTAAAAAAAAATTAAATTAAATAAAAAAATTGTCCCAAACACAAAAAACAGTATTTTTCAATATATTTTATCACAAAAGAAAGCAACACAAATGTATAAGAATTTAGAAAAGTACCGATACTTTTTCGCTTTAAAAAACTCTATACCCAAATTTTCAACACTGAAAAAATTTCAAAATTACTGAATTTTTATAAGTTTCTTTTATAGTGAGGTTTGAAAAAACTATTATATTTTAAACATTTTTTACGGGGGAAAAACAATTTTTAAAATTATTTTGGGAAACGTTTTTTGTTTTTGTAATTTTGGTTTGTTTGTTTAAATTTTAATTTTTTAAGTAATTTTATTAAAAAAAGAAAATTTTATATAATTTAAAAAAAAAATTATAAGAATGTACAACAGTGCCGAAGATATTTCACTCTCAGAAACTGTATATTTTTTAAATTATTTGCACAATTTTTTCAGTTTACTTCTTTTTATACTCAAACCTATAAATAAGCCAATTTTCAGAAAACTCGACTACAATGTCTAAAATACTTGAATCACTTGAAATCAAATCGTTCCGTTGATGTTCTGGATGCACAATTTTTTGCTGTTGAATCTTTCTTAATCGCTTTTCCATATATAATTCTTCAGGTGGATGCCCGTGGTATTAATAATTAGTTAAACTTAGGTCTTCATAAAAAATATCATATACCTTCTCCAATTGATAGATTACAAGTTTTGACAATCCGAAGCAAAATTGTGAAAGTAATTTCGCTCATTTCACACGTTTTCTTGCACTTTTCCAAGTAGTCGTTGTTCAAACGGCAACGAAGTGACATGAGTTGATTTTTTCTTATGTCGCCAACACAATCTCAGCTTTGCCGTAAACAAACCGCTGTCACATTCCCTGCAACGTCAGCTGATCAGCTGTTTCTTTCGAAATCAATTCGAAAATCTATATGTGGACATTTCTAATTGAAGTAGCAAATAGCTTCAACGTTTTCCTCAATTCTTTATAAGTTTCATGTGTAGCTGATAAACTTTACAGAATAAAGAATTATGACACGGCACAATATCCGATGCTTTTCATTGTGAAAAAATGCACTTACACTTACACTTAGAATTGCTTGTATGCAAAGTATAAATTGTGACAGGTCAAAATAATTTTTTTGGGTGCTCAAATGAAAGAAACTGGCGTGTAAATTTGCGCTCTAGTCAGGTCTAATATAGTGACGCGGCAGCCTTTGATTGGGAAAAATCCGATTCACTCCAGTACGTAGAATCGGCTACCATGGGAATGGGTTATGAGGTGTAGCTTGCAAAACTGTTCAACCAACCTGTAAATACAGCATGTTTTTACTATATATTTTCTTAAACGGTTGCAAAAATACCACGCAAACGAATTGCAAGAAATCTAAGTTGGCTGAGGAAAGTGAATTTGTTGCTATTTTATTCTTTTCTATGGCGCCCAAGTCTTGGCTATTTTGCTTGTTAAGTCATTTTTACAATTATACAATAAACTACAGAATAAAGTAGAGGGCACAAAGTGCAGACGTTTTTCTTGAATAACTAATGGTTACTCATTTATTCATCTACAAGCGTACATAAGTATATCTTTTCTCGTATCTATTTATTTATCTTTATTTCGAATCTTTAGAAGGCATTAAAGAACCACTTGTTGTGCATTTCGCTTTTCCGCGTCTGGCAGCGGCGCACTGTTAATGCGATAAAAGGCGTTTAATTGCAGTAAATATATATCACCATCCACAGATACATACAGTCATGTGAAAAATAATAGAGACACACAGAAATATTTCATGCGAATACAAATAAAACCATTATTTTCAGTTATTTCAGGTTAGTGTTTTATTTTTAAATAGGCCAATAATAAAGCCTAAAAATAATAAAATAAAATACTCAAATTCTTTGCAAACAATAAAAATAAACAAAATTTTAAAATCTGAAGTTATTTTACGCTGTGAAAAAAATAGGGACAGCTATAAAAGTTCAACATTTATAAATTGTTTATAAACTAAATTATTTTCGCTTTTTAATATTTTGTTGCACAGCCTTTGCTTTGTATAACAGCCATGCACCGTCGAGGCATGGAGTGAACCAACTTCTGGCATGTGGCTTGAGGAATACTTTCCCAAGCTTCCTTTATTATTGACCAGAGTTGGCCTTTGTTGGTCGCTTTTTTCCCTCTCAAAGCTACCTTTACATGTTGCCACAAGTTCTCAATGGGATTTAGACCCGGTGATTGCGAAGGCCAATCCAGTATGTTTTTTTGTTGTTGGTGAACCAATTCTTGGCCAGCTTGGATGTGTGCTTCGGATCGTTGTCTTGCTGAAACACCCATTGAAGTGGCCTATTATCAGTATAAGGCAGCATTAACTCAGTATAAGGCAGCATTACCTCATTTAAAATAGTACAATAAGTCGCAGCTGTCATTTTCTCCTCGATTCGGTATACCGGACCAACACCTTGGTAAGAGAAACATCCCCATACCATAATTGAGCCTCCACCATGTTTAATGGTTTTAATTGTATATTGCGGTTTGAAAGCGGTGTTCACTGGCCTGCGAACGTGTTGGGAACCACAGTCAGGATAAAACATATTAAATTTAGACTCATCCGACCACAGGATATTCCGCCATTTCTGCACTGACCAGTTGATATGCTTGTTCGCAAAAAATAACCTTTTAGTAATATTGTTTGCCGACAGAAGAGGTACTTTACGTGGTCTTTTTGACTCTAGATTTTTTTTAGTTAGTCTTTTGCGAATAGTAGATGTGTCGACATTTAAGGAAAATTCACTTTTACTATTAGTTGAAGTTGCAAAGGGGTTCTTTTTAACAAATCTCATTATATTGTTTTCAAGACTTGGAGATATTTTTATTTTTCGCCCACGTGTTTCCTTTTGTGGCGTGTATTTTACGGCATTTTCTACCATTCTCTTAGAACAGTTCAATATTTCGGCTATCGGTCTATATGAAAATTCCTTTTTTCACAATGCTTTTATCTGCTCTCGAAGCTGGACGCTGCAATGTTTTCCTCTGCCCATTATGGTGGAATAAATTGTATTATTTGCTTATATTATCTCTTTAATTTATGCACACACTATCTTTTATATAATACTTTTATTCTTTGTAGTTCTTTAAAATCCTCAGTATTTTTGAATAAATATTAATTTCATTTTCGTGGCCCTATTATTTCGCATACACTCACTTCACAAAATGATCAAAAATTATGAAACGACGCAAAAAGTTTTTGCTTTGATAACGGTATTTTACTTCAAAGGCATCCCAGCAAGCAATCTAACAAATAACCTCGTACAATTTAGTAAAGCTGAAGCAGAGTTATGTTTTGAAATTTTTCAAAGGTCGTGTCCCTATTATTTTTCACATGCCTGTACATACATTTGTACATATATATAAGTAAATAATAATGCAGCTAATGTTTGCATTTTATGATGCAATAAAAGCTTTGACTAGGGAAGAATTGCATTGTGCGCGCAAGAAACGGATAGGAGTTTTAATGGAGTCAGAATTCTTTATATTGTTGTTTAAATAGGAAAACAGTAGATATATTTCTTCTAAAGAAATAGTAAATTATTTTATAGTTTTCTAAGTACTTTATCAGTCGTTGTCTGTTGCGAAAACAAGTGGTCTTGTGCATGGTAAATCGTAAATTGATCATGTGGGTACGCAGGTCAAGGCATCGATTTTATGTTTTCAAAGTAATTTTTTATATCTAAATTTCAGACGCCGCAAATGACATAAGCTAAAATACTTTTTTTCATGTCAAATGATTACAGCGTGCGACAAAAATCAATTTGTTTTTGTTATTTATGAAAAATTTCATATGCATGTAAAACTATAGATTTAAGTTTTTCATTTTCTCATCAATTAACATTTTTTCAAAACTTAAGAATGTCAAAGAACTAAATTTTGTAAGAATTGCATGAAATATTTATACCCACTCTGTGATATTTATGTGGATTTCAAGCGAAGGAGTATTTAATTGGTCAGTTATTAAAAAAAAGTTTTTATTTACTCTTCGCTAGGACTAGCATCAATTTTTTAGAACATCCATTGTGTATACTTCATTTCCATTTTTGCTGTGGCTGTTGCACGTTAATACCAGTTGCGCCTGGGATATGTCAGTTTGTAGCAAATAAATTAACACAATACAACTTAGTTCACTAGTCCTTCATGAATCTCGATTTTCTATGTAATATGAAGCGACATCTAAGTAGTGTGGAGAACTTGGAGCATATTACTTCTAGGTTCGTGTTCTTTCCCCACTTGGCAGTTGACAGCATTAGCAGTTCCTTGTGTCATACGGTTGTTGTTGTTGTAAGAACAGCAGTTCCTAGAGTGTCATATGGTTATGTAGTGTAGTAGTAGTATATTGCTTTTGTTGTAGCAATATGTTTTTTTTTGTTTTTTTTGTAGGACCCCGGGACTGCTTCCGCATTGCGTCGAGGTAGAGGGCCAAGACGGCGTCCTAAGAAGGACACTTACTTACTCACCCTGCGTCCAGGGTGCCCTGTTTTGAGAAACCTGTGCTCAATGCTCTTCAGCATAACTTTCCATTTCGCGCTTCTTTTTTCGGATAATATCCTCCACAAAATTTGCGACGGCATTCCATTTTTCTTCGTCTATCATCATTTTCTCGATAATTTCTTCAGGTGTAAATACACCAATAGCTCGTTGCAGACCTGTTCTCTCTACGTTCCACCTCTCGCATTTGAAGAAGGTGTGCTCGGCATCATCATACTCAGTATCTCCATATATGCAGTTTGGTTGGCTCACTTATCCTATTCGCCACAAATACTTGCGAAAGAACTCATGCCCGGGCAAAAACTGTGTGAGGTAATAGCTAACCTCACCGTGCTTTCTTTCTACCCACTTTTTTAGATCGGGTATTAGTCTCGCTGTCCATCTACCATACCGTTCAGAATTCCATCTTGCCTGCCAAAGTGTGAGCGTTTGAACTCTAATATCGGAGAAACGTAGTACTGGGATTCCTGTGTTTTTTGCCTCCCATCTCCGTTTGCGCTCTTGTGCTAGAATATCTATAGGGATGGTTCCGCTGATAACTGTGTTGTAGCAATATGTTGTTGTTGTTGTTGTTGTTGTTGTTGCAGCAATATGCACTTGTTGTTTTTGTAGCAATAAGTTGTTGTTGTTATTGTTATTGCTGTTGTTGTCGCTGCCGCTGTCGTTTCTCTTCTTCTTGTTGTTGTTCTTGCTGTTGTAAGAATATGTTGTTGTTGTAAGAATGTGTTGTTGTTGTTATTGTTGTTGTTGATTTGGACAGCATTAGTAGTTCCTAGAGTGTCGTATGGTTCTTGTATCTGTCGTCGTTATTGTTGTTCTTTTTTGTTGTAGAAATAGAAATATCCTTTTGTTGTTGTTTATGTACCAGTATAAAACATTTCCCATACATTTTGGGCAACGCTGCTGAAGTGGCAGTCTTTGATCGGATGTAAATCGTTAACGTAGGACTGACTGCCGAGGAAGTCCCAGAGGATATTTAAAGTTGGGCGACATTTCAATGATTGCTGCGATTTATTTCTGCTTCTGTGCATCTTCCAAACAAAATGTTTCGACTTTTTCAACAATTCCTGAGAATGTCGTTTTAGACAAAACAAATGTTTAAATTTAAAATGGTGTACGCGCCAATTATATATATACCTATATATAAATAGTCCCTCCAGTGAGACTTTTTGCAAATTTCCCTGGCCTTTAAAGAAATAATCGATAAAATATTTGGCACAGCTTCTTTGAATTGCAGGCCATTCAAGAGGGGGTGTTGTACCTACTCAATTTCTGCTTTATCTCCACAGCTACTGCAGAAGTCATTGTGAAATGCACCCATTCTACTGGCTAGGGTGCCAATAGCGCAAGGACCCTGCATAACTCCTGTGAGGACGCTGGTAGTTGATCTGTTGAATCCAAGCAATCCAAGTTTGTCCTTTTAAGACTCAATTTTTGGCCAGAGCGCTTTAGAGACCCTGCAAGTAGTCAGAGACGATCTTCTATTGGTTTCTGCTATTACGCTCAGGTCAATCGCAGTGTACGAGTACTTTATAACTTATTTAGAGGAATGCTTATGCCCTCTAGCACTCGCTCAAGGTCAAGCTCAGAGTTTTTCCTTGCACGCTCATCCGCTCTTTCATTTCCCTCGACTCCACAGTGGCCGGGAACCCAACAAAGTGTGGTCTTTTGTTGTTGGATGTGCGAGAGCGAACTTCTGCATTATTTAACACATCTTGAATTCAGGCCTTGATCGCTGCTCGACTATGAACAAAAATGGTAAGATTTGCTGTAGGTGAGCCCATCAGTCTTATGGTTCTTGCTGCTTTGGCTATGGCATAGATCGCAGCTTGGAAGACGCTGCTTCAGTCTGGTAATCTAACGAAGCAATTTAAAGATAATTGATCCGACTACACTCCCGATCCAGTACCATTGCCCATCTTTGAGCTGCCAGTATAAATGTGGTGACCATTATCATCTCATATGACTCTAGTCAGCCAAGCCTTCCGTTCAGATATTCGTATTTTATATTCTCTGCTCAGATCTATCTTGGGAACCAGATAGTCTAAAACACATATTTCAGATTCGACTAAAGTACCCACAAAAGACAGGTGGCTTGAATTAAAATTTTGGAGAGAAAAAGTAAAAAAGTAGTCCTAGGCCATATGAGGCAACCGGTGATCATTCAATGATATTTACTGTGTTTTTGCCCGAAAATTATTTACAGTGGTAGCCTTGGGAGATGGTTCCCTTTCTTGGCGCAAAATCCATATGTTTTTCCACAAACCTGGTCTATCTCTACGGAGTTTCGTTTTACATGCCACATAATATTTTTCATTTGCCGTTTTTGTTGTTATAACAGCATAAAAGTTCCTCGTAAATACTAAGAAAATTGGAATTTTTTATTTTTTTGTTTTTGTTTTTTTTAAGAAAGTACGCAAACAATTAAAAAAAAAATTGATGGTGTTTTCTTTTATACCGAGTAATAATGGGTTGACCTGCAACTCAAACGAAACCTACTTACACAAAAAAAAAATTTGATGGGCCCCTCTCCATTAAAAATAAGATTTCTTTCTAAAGCAAAAAATCCAATTTTTCTCGTGACCATCATAATTAGTAATAAAACACATTTTTATATATAAAAATAAAAAAAAATTTTTAAGCATTTTTTTTATTGTAAAGTAACCAAAAATCCTAAAGGAAACATTTATTTCGTTTTTCTTTGGACCGAAAATTATTTGCATTAGAAGTAGGAACGGAAAGAAAAACCTTCACAAAAAAAAAAAAAAATTAGAACAGCTATATCTCGGCAACCAATCAATATTTCCTCTCCACGATGTTATTGTGTAGTAGCGCATCTTCACCAAATTTCATCAAAATCGAAGCCACGAAGTTTTTAAGCGGATACACTTGACATGTTTTGCCCCACAAATGTCCATATGCAGGTATAGAACCTCTCTTGACCTCGTGCAAACCTCGCTCCAACATTCTTTTCTATTTTCCTGCCACTCAATGCTGATCCACTTCATATAATTTTTTCTTTCAATTTCCTTTAATTTGACATTTTTTCATTTCATTTACTGCTCACTCACTGCCATCTAATTTGTTCCTAACGCTCTCCCCATCAATTCATTACATTTGGCATTTGAGTAACAACATTAATTTCCGCCATTTATTGCAAATTACAAATGATGTGTCGTTTGTCATTTCGATTCTATTGGCATTTCTATGTGTGTTGTATGCCGCGTGTCATGCAACACAGCTGTAGCGTAGCGTAGGTGATGGACTGCGGTGCGCCGTATTCCAGAGGAATCCAGAGACTTCTATCGCTCGGTGGCGCGATTAAATGCATTGTCAGTGCCAATGCCACACCTTTTCTTTGTAGCGCTCAAATGCATTTGCACAATGAAATATGTGGCATAATTGCGGTCGGCGGCTGGTAGTCGGTGGTTGAGGATGCCACTGCCAGTAACACTGTCGTCGATCAGTAGGGAATTTTAATTTTACATTTTAATTGATTGAACGACTGCTGCGCCGCCTTTCTTGTTTGGTCGTTTGGTTGTTCGGGACACAAATGAAGGATGGCTGTTTGCTCAGCTGTGAAGATAAAGTTACTTGCTTACTGTCTACCTTTTTAAAATTAGTACTTATTGTAACGAATGAAAATTCTTACTTAGCTCATTGCGAATATGCAAATTAACACTTTCTTTTTCTTTTCTTTTCTTCTCTTTTTATTTACAGGTAATAATACCCGTACATGACGTTAATTTTTATGTGAGAGGTGTGACATGGCGTAAAGGTTGGAAATTCCACACTGGTTGTTTTTTAGACGAACTGACGCTTGAATGCATCATGCATTTATGCAGCTACAAAATGCACTCAGCCATTTGTTGGTGCGTTGGAGAAATGGCAGGCGTGAAAAGTCGCCAGACGCTCGGTCGGTCGGTCGGTTGGTCTATGGCGTTTGTGTGCTGCACTCACCCCATCGTCGTCGTATGGAATAGTGCATTGAATGATGACATGACGCGCCGCTTGGAATGTTTACGAAGGCGAAAGTGTTAATGGATTTCTTTGCTTTGTGTAAACATTTAATTAAGTTTTATTTATTTGTTGTTAGTTGTGTCGTGCGATGCGCTTCCGCAGCATTTCAAATGATTATATTGACGGCTGGTCAATACATACAATTAAGGTTAAATGGATATAGCGAAATATTTTCCTATACCGGCATGAAGAGTATGCGAAATAAGCTCATTTGCGTGCTGGTAATGGGTTACACAAAAAAGTGCTATTTCTATACTGGAACATTGAAACAAATACCTTGACTGGAAAAGAGATGGAGAAAATATTATCTATAGCTGAAAGTTGGAACACAATCTGCTTAAAATCTTACTGACTTTCTAATCCAAAAACCATTCTGATGAAGATTCTTGTCGCGTTGAATCCGAATCTGACCTCAGATAAGCCTCAGTATTCCGGTTTAATAAAATGTAAAAACACAATTTCTGGCTATGTTTGATTTTATGAAATACAGGGTTTGATTGAAAAGTAATGAGCCTTATTTTTTTAAGCAGTTTTATTAAACCTTTTGGCTTACGAGGGGTGCCTTTTATATGTCCGGATTAGAGAACAAAAACAAATTTTAATCATCGAAAATCAGTTTATCGTTTTTCAAAATATTCTCCATGAAGATCTATACACTTTTGCATGCGTTTGAACCAATTGTCGAAGCACTTTTGCCACTCTGAATGAGGTACCTCCAAAACATGCAAACACCGCAACCGCTTCTTCAGGTGTCGAAAAACGTTGACCTCTCAGTTTGTTTTTTACGTACGGGAATAAAAAGATGTCATTCGGTGCCAAGTCAGGACTATACGGCGGATGACCCATTAATTCGATGTTTTGGGTGCTCAAAAATGCAGTTGTTTGAGCCGATGTGTGAGAGCTCGCACTGTCCTGGTGAAGAGTGATCCGTTTTGCCGATTGGTTTTCCTAATTTTTTGGAAGACAACTGGCAAACAAATGGTTGTGTACCACTCATAATTTACTGTTCTGCGTTGTTCTAGTGGTACGGTTGCGACATGTCCAGTTTTTCCGAAAAAACAGGCGACCATTTGCTTGGAAGTGCTTCGTGCGCGAACAACTTTTTTTGGATTTGGCTCATCTTGAAACACCCATACAGTCGACTGCTGTTTACTTTTGGGCTCATACGAGTAAATCCCTGATTCATCACCTGTTTTTGAGCATTTTCTTCGACCAATCGACACGAGCCTTTTTTTGAACGATTGACAAATTGTGTGGGATCCAACGCGAACAAATTTTTTTGACAGTCAAATGTTTATGCAATATTGAATGTATGCTGGTCCCACTAATGCCTAAGATTGTCTCAATCTCACGATAGGTCACATGACGATCTTGCAATATCAGTTCGCACACAGCATCAATGGTTTTCGGAACAGCAACTGATTTTGGACGACCTTCACGAAATTCGTCTTGGAGTGAACTACGACCACGATTGAATTCACCATACCATCGATAAACACTGGTCCTTGATGGAGCTTCATCGCCAAAAAATTAATGAAGTTCATCCATGCAATGTTGCTGAGTTAATCCACGTCGAAAGTTGTAAAAAATAATCGCACGAAAATGTTCACGATTTAATTCCATTTTTGGACCGAGATGAATCTTTAAGTTACTGTAAACAACACAAATAGCGCTGGTATTTCAACTAATATACAACTCGTATACAACTAATATTCTTCAAAATAGGACCCTTGAGCGTCAATACACCGCTGGTAGCGGCCTTCCACTGCAGGAAACATTTTTTAAACTCATCCGCCGGAATCGCGTTTAATTTGGATCGCCTCGATGGAGTCGAAACACCTCCCCTTCAACTTTCTTTTCAGGCGCGGGAACAAGAAGAAGTAATAAGTTAAATTTAACTCTTCGTTGATCTCACGTAGACTAGCAGACGGTCAATGTTCAAAAATTCGTGAACCCGGTTCACATCTTCGTCTGTTTGCGTCGTCGAAGGCCTTCCAGATCGCTGTTCGTCTTCGACGTTCTCCTGGCCTTCCTTGAACGACTTGTGCCACCGTTTTACCTGGGCACTGGACAAAGATTGGTCCCCGTAAGCCTCCTTGAGTAGCCCAATGGTTTCGGTACACGTTTTGTTGAGCTTTACGCAAAATTTGATCGAGTAACGTTGCTCCAACGATCGCTGCATTTTCGCCACTGCAAAATCCTAACACACTTTTAAAACAGGTTTCACGTGCGGAGCGATGTTGACTGCACCGCTGTTGCCAGCGAACTGGGACCGGTTTCTAGTGGAAGGTGAAGGTCCAACGATCATTTTCCACCACCAGCCGATGCGGTTGATCGCTAGACAGACGCTCCGCGCGAGGAGTCAAAAGGACTTTCTGAGTCCTTCGTATATCATATTGGGGCCAAAGGGTTTTCGAAATAGCACATGAAGAAATGGCGCTCTATATTTTCTGCGCTTTCCTGAGAAATAATTTGTGCAGTTCCCCTTTAAAAACTGTCAGGAGGATAGGAGGTCTCTGAGGCCAATTCAGTCCCCTTCCTGGCAAGCTCATCAGCAATTTCATTTCCCCCTATGTTTCTGTATCATGGAATCCAAATCAGAGAAATGTTACGTGCACACCCAAGAGATTTGATCTCCTCATTCCAGGAGTTTACTAATTTCGTTCTTCACCATGGCGTCGTCAGAGCCTTGACTATCGACTTGACTATCGGAGAAAATGTTAATATCTTCCTCGCTCCCGCGTTCCCTAAGCAGTTTGCATGCCTGCAGGATCTCAAAGACTTCTGCTTGAAAAACACTAGCAATATTCGGCAGTTTAAAGGAGATAGATTGGCTGATTTAGAGAAAATCCCTGCTCTGACTCCCGATTCTATCTTGGAACCATCAATGAAGATAGAGGTGCAAACTTCGGTGCAGATTTTCCCCTCGATCCATACTTGTCTATTTGGAAAGATTGCCCCAGGCCGACCCTCAAACTCTTGTTTGCGGATAGAGAGATCTGTTCGAAATTCGGAGAAATACGGTGTTAACTGCCCGAAAATGCTACCATGCAAGTAAGTGCAAAAGGACATTTAGGGCAGAACTGGGGCAAGTTTTACATGCTTCGGTGATGCCAATGCATGCAGTCCTTTGCACCCTCCTCAGTTTAGTGATACTATAGCTCTTCCGAATAGCTTTCCACCAAACTAGGCATCTATACGTTAAAATTAGCAGAACCACTACGTTGTACATCCAAAGAGCGACCTGTGGCTTGAGTTCGCATTTATTGTCGAACATAGATTTGCAGGCCTTCTTTACCCGATTTTCAATGTGTAGCTTCCAATGGAGTTTGGAGTCAAGTATCACTCTAAGATATCTAACTTCCGATGAGAGCGGGAGAACGTGGTTGTTTAATTTGGGAAGTCGAAAGAGTGGAGGTTTATATTTTCTGGTAAATAGCACCAGCTCCGTTTTGTCAGAGTTGACTCGGAGGCCGCAATTGGCAGCCTAGACGTTAATTAGACTCCGTTAGAATTTTTCTGGTTGAATTTATTGAAGTCGCACGTCTAAGCCAATAAATTGTAACGAACCGATGCTTTAAGATCCACCATAAGATGTAGTTGTTGTCATGAGGTGTAAGGAGGTCCACTTTACACTTTATCACTTCTTTGCAATATTATACTGATTTCCAATGTAGTGAAACTATTTCGTTGCTCTAATAAGGCACTTGTGGATGGCTATGGATTCTTGGTCCTCAAGGGAACGCAAAAAGTAAGAGTTTCTATAGCGTGGTCGTGTTCTGACAGGAATGCAACTTTGGCAGAGAAAGTGTTCAACACTCTCCACATCCTCCTCGTTCTTCAGTCATTAGAGGGAAAAAGCAAACGCTTGTCATGTGTTCCCATTCAGCAATTCTGGTTGATGGTACCAACTACCAATCTCGGCCGCGATGAGGGACCTAGTCATGTTTTCCAAGCCAACATCATCCGGCCTTATGTTTTTTTTTTGTGGGCACGGGGGTGAGAACGTCTAATCCACAATCAATGCAATGGTATGTTCGGAGATTAAAAAATTCTCCCTCGCCAAAAACTCCATCCAGGCGATTCCTCCAATTCACTCTAGCCTATGCAAGAGATTCACCGAAAATCGGACCTCTCCGATCTGTGCCTTGTGCACATTTGAACGGTGTCATTCTAAATATAATGACGTACTTTGGCCTTTCAATTAAAAACTAATTGAATTAATATCAGCTTTTAAAATTAATAAAAAAGATGTTTAAAGTATTTATTAATCAATAATATATTTTCCTTCATTATTTACAATGTCTTCCCAACGTTAAGGCAAATTTTTAATTCCCTGCTCAAAAAACTGTTTGTCCTTGGTGCCAAAATACGCTTCGATATCCCTTTTTATAGCTTCTTTTGAGGAGTAGTTCTTGTTACTCATATGGGATTGAAGTCCACGGAAAAGGTGATAATCACAAGGTGCAATATCCGCAGAGTATGGTGTATGCGGCATTAGCTCCCATCCGAGCTTGTTCAGCTTGCCTTGCGGTATGAGTCTTGCGTCTATTCACTAAAGACGGCCGATTTGTTTTAAGTGGCTCATTCAGGTTGGATAGCTGATGGGAGTAATAATCAGCAGTTATTGTCTGGTTTGGTTCCAGAAGTTCATAATAAACAATACCGGTCATACCCCACCAAATAGGCAGGAGAATCTTCTTGTGGCGAAGGCCATCTCTATGTGTCGGTTCGGGCGTTTCACCTTTAATTAACCATTGGCGTTTACGAACAGGATAATTGTAAAGGGCCCATTTTTCATCACCAGTAACGGTACGATTCAAAAAACTTTCATTTTCAAGCCGTTGCAGCAGCTGAGAACACACATCCACTCTCTGCTGAAGATTGGTGACGGAAAATCTATGCGGAACCCATTTTCCCAGCTTTGAAACCTTTCCCAACTGAACCAGGTGCCTGTGAACTGTTCCATGTGATGAATTTAACCTCTGAGCTATCATATCGACTGTCAAATTTGGCTCAGCTTCCACGAGTTCGAGCAAGGCGTCGGAATTAAAGACTCCAGGACGACCAGCGCGCGGGGCATCCTCCACGTCGCAGTTACCACTTCGGAATTTTGAAAACCACTTTTGCGCAGTCCTTACACTCACGGTATCCTCTGCGTGAACAGTGTTTATTGCTGCAGCAGCAGTTGCTGCATTTTTACCACTTTTATAAAAAAAAAATACAAAATATGCCTCTTATACGCGTTCGAAGATTCCATTTCATTTTTTAACAACACGTGCTTCTATCCGCAATTAAAATCACTTGTTGAACGCACAATATATCAAAGAAAATATAAATAGTTCCGTTATATTCCGCGAATAATTTTTTGTATGCAAAAATCGTACAAAAGTTCGTGGGTAAAATACGCACGAACTTATGGACTGACCTGATATCTCACACACACCGGTTGGAAGGTTGGTCAATACCTTAAATTCACCTCGAAGTTTCTTCAGTGTCATAAACTCCTTCCTTGTTATTTATGTTTCACATTCGCCAAATTGAGACTCTCTCTCTTTAAGTATGAGAGGTCGTCCCATATTATTCCACAACCACCAAATTTGCCTGATGATATTTGATTACTGAATAAAACTAAAAACAGAGTCCGAGAGCATTAAACAAGCATTTAGAAGAGAATCGATGTGAGTCGCAGTGTGAACTGAAGGCATTTTAGTAAATATAATTTAATAAATGTTTCGAAAATTGGAAAACACTTTGGTATAAGGGTATTTTGTCAGAGCGGGCCAATTTTCAAAGGAACGAAATAAATTTATATTAAATAATAACAGAAACTATTAAATAATTAAAATCAACATACTAAATAATTGAAAAAATATTAAATATTGTAATAAAATAAAAAAAATTAAATAATAAAAAAAATGAAATAATAGAGAAAATTTTAAATAAAAAACTGTTGCATAATAAAAGCAAAAAATTAAATAATAAAAAAAGAAATTATAGAGAAGAAGAACAGAGAAAATATTAAATAATAAAAAAAATATCATAAATTTCTTAAATAAATACTATTATTATAATTGATGAAAAATATTCAATAAAAAAGATTTATAATAAAAAAAATTATTAATAGCAAAAGATATTAAATAATAGAAAAAAAGACAGTCGTAAAAAAATTTAACAATAAAAAAAAATTAGGTAATAAAAAAAATTAAACAATAAAAAACATATTAAATAATATAAAATGAAATTGAATAAGAAAACAAAAGTATTAAATAATGTTAATATATATACCTATATATAAATGTAAAAAAATAGCAAAGAATTAAATAATAACGAAGAAAAAAAGTAAATAATAAACAATGAAAAAATATTAAATAGAAAAAATAGTAAAAAAATATTAAATATATTTACAAACATTAAATAATGAAATAAAAGAAAACTAAATAATAAAACAACCTAAATAGTAAAAAAATTAATAATAGAAAAAAAATTAAATAATAAAAAAAATAATAAACAAAATATTAAATAACAATGAAAATCAATACTAAATAAAAACTAATAATAAAACAATAAGTAGTATATACATTTTTTTGTGGGTGAGGTAGGTTTCAAAGTGTCTCCGTACTTGCAGCGACCGTCGTCTACTGCGCTGAGTGGTGTGACCACTAAAACAATCCCTCCCTCTCCTTCTGGGGAGACACCCAAAATATTAAAAAAAAAAAAAATTAATAACTCAAAAAAAAAATTAATAGTAAATAAAAATTAAATATTAAAAGGAAATTATATAGTGCCAAAAAAATTAAATAATAACAAAAGTTTAATAAAAAAAATTAAATATATTAATAAAAAAAGTTTAATAAAAAAAATTAAATAATAAAAAAACATGAAATAATAGAAACAAGAAATGTTAAACAATAAAAAATTAAACAATTAAATAATAAAGAAAACAATATAACAAAAATATTAAATAAGAGAAAAAAATATTTAATGACGGAAAAAACTAAATAATCAAAACAAAAAACCTGAAATAATAAAAAGTATTAAATAATCAAAAAAATACTAAATAATAAGACAAAAAATTAAATAATAGAAATATATTAAATAATGTAAGAAACTTAAATAATAAAAAAAAGTTAAATAGCAAAAAAAAAAAATTATAATAAATAATAATATTATATTATATAGTAAAAAACTAAAAAAATAAATATTACATAGTAAAAATTAAATAAAGATGTGGAATTTACTTATTAATGTGATCACTTTAGTTCCTCTGCAAAAACTAATAATAAAAACATGAATAGTAAATAAAAATATTAAATAGTAAAGAAATAAAACATAAATAAAAATATTAAATAGTAAAAAAAAAATAAATAAATAAAAATTTGGAGTTCACTTATCAATTTGCTGACTTGAGTACCTCCGATTGAGGTAGCGCGCTCACAGAAATGTCTCTTCGAAATGGACAGATCTGAGTATGTTGCACAAGTGGATTATATGTATATTTATTTAAATTTCTTAGTTTAGATAGAAAAAAATTTCTTTAAGGAATCGTAACTTATTGCAATCAACTTAAATAGGATTTTCAAATACAAAAACAAAAAACTTTTTGATATATGTATATATATTTTTTAATTTTTTAATTGCTAAAATTGCTTAGATACATATTTTCTTTATCTACTGTATGTATTCACTCAGGTACAAACATCAGCAAGCTACCAGCTACTTCGCATTTACGCCAAAGTGAATGTCAAAGCCATGGATGAAATGAAATGGCAGTCAATTGCACAAAAGTGTTTCGCGTTAAAGCGGAAAAAATCTTAAAAACCAACAACAAGAACTACCACAAAAGGCCATATTAGTGTAACAGAAATAAATGTTACTGAAATAAAACTTTAAAGCGGAAGAAAACAAAATAACAAAAGCAGGTTTTCGCTCGCCCCAACTTGGCTTTGTCGCAAAGAGGCAACAACAATCAAATAAAAATATAAAAAAAACTTAAATATATTTAAACGACTCACATTCAACACCAGCAATCGCCGGCGCTGACACGGGCAGGCAGTCGCATTTGTTGCGCCCACGCCACAGTGGAAACTGCAGTGCTGTGACTACAGCCGGTGTCGCTGTTGTTGTTCTGCTGGTGGTCGCCTCTGCTGCACCAGTTTGACCATTTCCCGCCATTCAACGTCAGCAGTCAGTAGCCAGCAATGGAGATCAGCTGGTGTGGGTTGTGCTAGTCGGCTCTGACGCTCTAGTGCAAGTTGTGTTTCTGGCCGGATCAACTAATACAGCAAGGCACAACAGCAACAACCACCAGTTATGTGAACAGTTAGTTATTTTTAAAAGTTGTATGCACTTTAATGGCAACAACACGATTTGTTATGCGCATGAAAAATATGGAAGGCGCAAGTGTAGTTGTTGTTGTTGTTTTTGTTGTTGATATTGTTGTTAGTTTCAGCTCAAAGCTGACGGACGTCAATATGCCGTGATTTCATTCATGAAAATGCTCAATGGTCGCATCCTAAAGCAGATTTTCACTGACGTTTGCGCTTCAGATAGAATTGTTGTTGTTGTATGTTAACAACATAGCTGACTTTGGCTTGTAATGGTTCGTAGAAGAGTGCAGCAGTCAACTATTCATCGAAATGAACCATTCAGACTTACACAAGATGAGCTCCATTCACACCTTCACTGGTCACTGGTATGGGGAATTGTTTTGTAAGGCTTGCTTACTGTCCAGATAACGGATGCCGAATTATTATATTACAAGGAAGCAGAATTGTCGAGGGTATCTGCACTTTTAATAACTTTCGACTTAACTTACGAGAGCGCATCAATAAGTCGCAGACAGTTGAAGTAAGGTTCACTCCATTCGTTAAAAAAACGTTTTATTTTCCAACATATACTCCTTTTAGTTCGAGGCACTTCATCCCTCGTTTCTCAAATTTTTCGATGTTCTTCAAGAAAATTAATTTGTTAAGATCCTCGAAGTAGATGCCTCATCGATGAACTTGTCATATGCTCAAATATCGTATAGGGTAGTTGGGACATTTTGCCGCATTTGGAATTGGGTTAAACGTGAGTCAGGGTATCCGACAAGCAAGCGGCGCGTTGTTTTAATTTATAAGTCTGTAGCTAAGATTAGATAAAACTTTGGAAGCAGTGAAACTGAGTTGGAATGAAATGGTATAGAATTTTAAATTTACGGAGAATTTCGAAGCGAAAATATTTAAAGCATAGGCAGACACATGTGTAGTGGGGACTCATTACTCCTCTGAACGCTTGTCAGATTTTTTAAGGGGGTCCTCTAGTTTCTTGGGTCGAAAATATCGAATCGCCAAAAGGGAAGAAGGAGCAGCTCTGCGTGACTTCCAAGAAGAAGAGGAAGGCCTATTGTATGGTTCAGGCATAGCAGATTGACGGTAAGATGAAATTTTTACTATAAATCACATGCGCGAACTTTGAAACGCGTTTTTCTCGAAACACTATTTTTCAAAATAGTGACCACGATATTTCAAAAACTACTGAACCGATCTTGTTCAAATATATACCTCATCTTTAATATATTATAAGCCAGCGATTGAACTAGGATTATCATGATTGCTTCGATAGTTTTTTTTCTATGAGCGAAAAAATTAAGAAAAAATAAGTAAAAAATAGAATTTAATTTTCAAAAGTGTATACAAAAATTAATTTTTGTAATTAAGAATTCATTCTAGTTCAATCGCTAGTCTTAAATATGAAGATTAAAATGTCGTTTGGTTTTTCGATTTCAGATAAGCCAAACAGCCGCAATCTTGGTCACCGTCAAGCACCTCTTTTACTTTATGTCTTCTTGTCGGCCACTATAACTTTTATTCTATTATATATTTTGTCTTCAAAAAATTTGTAAAGCTCATTTAAATGTTACTAAAGATTATGTGAACACAATGAGATTTATTATTTTGATCGTTTGCCCGTTAAAAATTATTGAAAAACCCGAATAAAACAGACGAGAAACTAGAGGACCCCTTAAGAATCTTAGCAATTTGTCGAGGGAAAATGAACGTAAGATCGTCCGTTCTCAATATATCCGACCCAAAAATGTACATGCAATCTAAATCTGGCGAAAGCCAGAGAGCGGTATAGAAAATGCTCTGTAATATACTCATCATTCTCAAAGGTTGTACACAGTGGATCGTCCATCATCGACCATAACTATATGGCATCTTCATGGATTGTGTTCCTTAACTGGTCTATCAGGCTTATAGCTCACCCCTCCTCTATCTGCGCAAGGAAAAGGAAGAACTTTGTACCAACCGAGAACCTCTGAAAGAACACGCTCTACGTTCCATTTCAACTGTATGGCCTTCTTCTTAATTAATGCTGACCGACGCCAGTTGGACACACCAAGTGAGGCCAAGCCCTTCTCGACCTGATCTTTCCAACGCAGAGGAGGCCTTCCTCTTTCTCTGCTGCCACCAGCTGGTAGCGTATCGAATACTTTCAGAGCCGGAGCGTTTGTATCCATTCGCACGACATGACTCAGTCAACGAAGCCGTTGGATCTGTACTCGCTGCGCTATGTATATTTTGTCGCCTATTTTGCTCATATAGTTCATTGTTCCATTGCCTATGATACTCGTCATGGCTAACGTGCAATGGTCCAAAAATCTTCCGCAGAATCTTTCTCTCAAACACTCCAAGTGACGCTTCATCGGATATTGTTATCGTCCACACTTGTGCGCCATATGTTAAGATGGTCATGATGAGAATTTTATAAAGTGTTAGTTTCGTTCGTCGATTAATTTCCTACTCAATTGCCTACATAGGCCAAAGTAGCACTTGTTGTCAAGAGATATTTTACGTTGGATTATCGGTATTTATGCTGGTTCCTAGATAAATAAATTCTTTTACAACCTCGAAATCATAATTGTCAACAGTGACGTGGGTGTCGTTACGCGAGTGCGCCGACTGTTTGTTTGATGGCAGGAGGTACTCCCTTGTGTCCTCGTTCCCCACTAGACCCACTCTCTTTGCTTCTTTATCCAGTATAGAAAAGGCAGAACTAACAGCGCCATTGTTAAGGCCGAGGATGTGCAAGCAGCTCACAACTTCCGCAACTCCCTTAAGCATTCTCTGGGTAGCTTCCAAGCATCCGTTTGAGAGCGAGCTCATGCGAAAAGGCGAAACAACCCGAGAAATCTAGTTGTGCGATCTCTTCGTTAGTATGGTACTTCAAAGATTTCTAGAAGTAGTCTTCCCTCATCAGATGATGGCAAAGTTCTGGGGACAACTCAACTAAAAAGAAATTGTTTTTAAAAATTAATTTTAAGATGTGGAATACTATAAAAATGGAAATTCTACGGGAAAATCATACAAATACAGAGTTTAACTTGGAAGACGAGCTCACAATAAAGCCATCTCTTTGGAGCCTTTAGCATCTCTGCCTACTTTGGATTTAGAAATTATTTCCTTCTTAAATACAAAAGCATCTTCTTTGTTCAAACCTGAGTCCTCGTTTCAATCATGTTTCAATGATGTTTCAACCTTTCAACTACAAATTTTAAGTGATCGCGTAGGCTCTGTGAACTGGATTTGGTAAACCAATCTATATAACCTGCAACCCAGGTTTTAAGGGTGAAACCGTTGACAACCCTGCAATCGCTTTCGCATTTCTTCAAAGTGGCGTTTCATCTTCCTCAACCCATAGAGAGATTGAGGTGCACTACAATTCGGTTATTATTGCAAAAGAAGTGAGTGCGAAACCTAGTCCCTACCTCCTAAGATTAAAGAAATTAATTTATAAAATAAAGTAAAAAGAAATCCATAATTTTTTGTTGAGATGGAAGGATACATTCAGCATAGTTAATTCGATAACTTGTTGCCTTTTTGAAAGTACTTCCGTTATGGCTCTATCAGAGACACACTCGTTTCTATTCGTAAAAAACTAGGGCCGTCGATTTCCGTAAGTTTCCTTTGGATCGAATTTTTTAGCAGCATATTATTCGCAATAGACAGGAACAGTTAGTAATCAATTGGTATCAACTCCGGACTATAAGGTGAATGAATAAGAACCTACCAATCAAGCTTCCGGATCATCTCGTATGTCACTATCGATCTGTGTGACCAGGCGATGTCCTGATGGAACACAATTTTTGTCGTATTGGCTAAAGCTGGCAGCTTCTGAGCAATCGCTGTCTTCAGATGGTCTGATTGTTGCCAGTAGTGGTCCCAATTAAAAGTTTGGGGAACAATTATTGGTACATCATTTCCTCTGGAGTCCTTCAAATAGCTTTAGCAATAACTTCCTTACTGTCAATTCTCCCTTGGCAATCGTTTGCGACGGCTCACTGCCATTCGATCTTTCACTTGGCATTATTGTAGTAGACCTATTTGTGATCAGCAATCTCCATTTGCTTGAGAAACAGTTCAATTTTGTTAGACACAATTACTGAGGATTTCTTGCGTTAATTTGAGCTTATTTTTATCCAGCCTTATTCAAGTTGTATTAAATGGCTTTTATGATAATCTTTAGCTCATAGGCAATCGGAAAAGTACTTATGTATATAACGACCGGACTCGACGATTTCCCTGGTTTTATCAACATTTTCGACGATTCCGAAGTGTGGTGCATTTTTGACAAAACGGTTAGAGGAATGGAATCGATGAAACAAAAATTTCACAAGATTTTTCCTGATTAAGGTCATGGTGCCACGAATTCTTTCAGTTCTAACAGCTCGGCTTGTTTTTTTGCCTTCATCGAAAGCAAATTATACAATTTTCCCGTGCCCATCTTTGATGCGCGCTCAAACAATACCGAGTCACGAAATCACCGAATTGCCTCAAAGGTTTTTTTTGGTGCGAAGTCTTAATTTTCTAACGCCATCTGTCATAACCCAATCGCACTGATACAAGACGAATACAGATTACTAACGCCATCTATTGGAAAAACTTTTGGCTTATGAGTACTCAACTTTATATTATTTGTTATTGTAAGTTCTTTCCGCAAAACTATCCACGCCCTAACCAAAACCTTCGCTGATATTGAAATTGCTGCTAGTAAAATTGGTCTTAAAATCAACGAAGATAAGACGAAATATTTTGTTGCATAATTTACGAATCGAATGAATGTACCAACAAAACATCTGTGCCCACAGCTCCTACTGTTGATCTAAGCAGCTGCAAGACATCTAATCGGAAAATCGCTTATTGCGCTATGCTAAGCAAATCGCCAAAAGCACAAGCGGTGACAGGCAAACAGTTGAAATGGCAACTGGATGACAGAGGAAGCGCGGAAAATCAAGAATAGTAAAGGGAGAGGAAAGGGTTCTGCAGAAGATAGCAGACTGACTGAGAATTGGAGCTATAGTCAAATGGGCTGATGCAGTGACGCAGTTGACAGACTGACAATCCAGGAGGAACTGTAAACCATTCCCGCAACTTTGTCAGTGTGTTGTTGTTGTTGTTGCAACACAACAGCAACAAACCATTTTTGAACATTTTTCACTCGTATCTCTAAATAACTTATGAGCTTACGAGAGTTTGCGCTGTATTTGGGTGTGAATGACACATTGTTTGTTGTTATTGTTGTTGTTAGATTTGTTGTTGGCTTTGTCGGATGATGGTGCGCTGGTGGAACACGTTCTGGTGGAAGCACCATAGTGAGTGGCTGCCTGACTGAATGAACGGTTGGGACGCGCATGATTTTTTGTTGGATGGCTGGTTGGTTGCTTAACCGACTGAATGAATGAATGAATATCGGTCGTGTACGTTAGTAGGCTGGTGGAATATATCTGGAAGTTTATATGAATGACGTATTCAGCTCGAAGCTGAGTTGGGTCACTGATGGTGCGGTTCGTTGGTTGTTGGTTGGCTAGCTCAAAGAGTTTACTGACTGCCGGAGCGACAGCTGAAGTAACTGGCTGTCTGCCCGAGTGCTTTGCTGAGTACGCTGATTTGCCGTTGAAATGAAAGCAACTGTGACGGCAATGACAGCACAAATGATGAACATACTGCGGTCGCATGCGGCAACGGCAACGGCTCTTCTCCCTACTGCTCTTCTTCATTGCCATCGAGTGGGAGCTGTATTTGAAGCCAAGAGACCGAACTGTCGTACGGTAAATGGCGTGACGACATGGTAATTGGTTATTAGGTCATTCCGGAGGTAGTCCGACGAATAAATATATGTATGCATGTGCAGATACGGGTTTGGAGCAGAAGCTCAGTGGGCGTATGAATGTGCAATTTATTTAGTTGTTGTTTTTGCAGTTTTTTTTTGCTCATTACATTTATAGCACTTTGTAAATATAGAATGCGAAAAGTGTCACATGACAATTTGAAATTAATTACGTTTATGCTTACATAAATGGGAATTTATAGAGCGTGTGGGAATACACATTGATGGGATGGGAGATATTTAACTAGAATTTAAAGTAGAGTGAATTAAGTTGCATAAAATTCATATTAAAAATATCAATTCGCGAAGCAAACTGGGTTCGAAATTTTTGTTTTTTTGGTTAAGTTCCTTTGATGACGAAAAATAATAAATAAAAAATTTTACAAATTAAAAAAAAAATTTGTTTGCAAGATTAATAAACTTGGTTTAAAGAAAATTACAAAGATTTAAAGTGATTCGAAGAAAAGAAAACATTTTTTTTGCAAGATTAATAATTGTTTGGCTAAATTGTTAAACAACGTACTTAATGTCAATGGACAGATGTATAAAATAAAGGAGGAAAAAAAAAATGTTTTTTTAAGAAAATTAGAAATATTGGAAATGAGTTGAAAAAAAGGAATTATTTAGCTAAGTTCCTTTGATGGCAAAAAATAATTAAATAAGACATTTTAAAAACTGACAAAATTTCTTTTTGCAAGATTAATAATTTTTTTTGAAGAAAATTACAAATTTTTAAAATGAGTCGAAAAAAAAGGAAATTTTTTAGCTAAGTTCCTTTGATGATACAAAACCAAATGTTCATTTAATCCTTTAAGAAAAAAAAAATTCAAAAAAATTTTAGAACGTAAATATAAATATTTCTTACAGTTACAATATATCGTCAACCGTGACGACTCTATTCTTTGCGCTCGAGCGCTGGGAGAGGTATAGCTACGTTGTATTCAAACTTTAGACGCGTTTTTCTCAAAACTATATTTTTCGAATTGGCGTACACAATAACTCGAAAAGTTATTGACCGATCTCCCTGAAATTTTGCACACATCTTTTTTTGATATTACTTTCTATGTGAATTTACAATTTATCGAAAAATTTTCGAAGAAATAATTTTTTCGAAACAAAAATAGTAGGAAAACTCGCCCCAAAATTCATTTTTTTTAAGAATTTTATTCCGCGATTTTTTTTTTTCATTTATTGTTAATTCATATAGAAATTATGACATTATATATATATATATATTACTGGCGCGTACACACTTTTTAGGTGTTTAACCGAGCTCCTCCTCCTATTTGTGGTGTGTGTCTTGATGTTATTCCACATATGGAGCAATCTACAGTTTCAAGCCAACTCCGAACGGCAGATATTTTTATGAGAAGCTTTCTCATGGCAGAAATATACTCGGAGGTTTGCCATTGCCTGCCGAGGGGCGACCGCTATTAGAAAAATGTTTTTATTAATTTTGGTGTTTCTCTTATGACTTTAATAAACAACAAAACTTTTTTTTTGTATTCAGATCACTGATGCCGATCCTACAATACCCTCCGATTGAGAAGCCCCGATTTTAAGGGGTTACATGGGTTTGGTGGGTTAAAAATCGTCTTTTGGCTTATTAATTTCTACAACATCTCAAGAATATTGTCCTAAATTTTGAAGTCGATCCGAAAAATAGTTTCGGGATACAGCCTTCGGAATGTGTGCGCTGCAAGCCACTTTTATTGTTACTCAAAACTTTAAACGCGTTTTTCTCGGAACTGTGTTTTCAAAGTCGGTTGTCAAATGTTCTCAAAAACTACTCAACCGATCCTGATGAAATTTTACACAGGTGTTCGAGATACCACTTACTCGAAGGATTTTGTTTTTTTTTTCAATTACAACTATTTAAAAAAACCAAAATGTCAAGCAAATTTGACCGAAATTTTAATTTTTTCGGACAAATGTCTGCCAAAATTCCAATTTTTACTTTTTTTTCTTTCCTTCGTTCAAGCACGAGTTTATGGTCTTAACTAAAACACATTTTTTTTGTTTTTTCATTTTTAATGATCCCGTCAGGAGTTATGCTGACAACGCGGACGCACCTTTTTTTCGAGGGGTCACCGGAAATGACGTCACAATGGAGGAGTTTTAAGTTTTTTTTTTTTTGAAAATTTCAGAAATTATTCTTTAAATATGTATCTATAAGACAGAGGAAAGTTTGAATTAAATAAATAATTTTTTACATATTAAAATAAATATTGAGAATAGGCGTTTTTTTACCCGACGAAACCCATGTAACCCCTTAATGTATAAATAAACTGTATGCCAATTAAAAAAAAATATATATTGACTTCTACATTTTTAATAATTTTAATGAAAACCAGGGAAAATATGGCCGTTTACAGGTATCTGCCCCCTTAAAACGAGACCGGTTTGGAGTACGACGCCCAGGTATAAGCGCGCTGACCGCGTTTTTCCCGAAATTATTTTTTCCCAGTTGACGTTGGTAATTTCTCAAAAAGTACTGAACCGATTGATTTGAAATTTTTATGTTATTGAGTAGACTTGTGGCTCTCGTGTAGCAGAATTATAATTTTAAAAATTTAAATTTAAAAATTCCTTTTTTTTTTGTTTTTCCAATAAACAGATAAAATATCTAGAAAAAAAATTTTTTTTTTTGAAAATCAGCTACCCACCATTGAGACATATCTCCTGATGAATAAGCGGCCTTTTTTTGTTTTTTCAGACGTACCTGAGTAGCCCAATCAGTTACGCCAGTGGCATGTGTTACGTCAGGGAAAGCAATTTTTTTATTATTGTTATTGAAAAGAAATTTTTTTTTTTGTAAATAAAGAGTTGATCTCATGAATGAAAACGATTTTGAATTGATGCCGATTGTTTTTCTTGAATTTTCAACGCCTTCAATTTTCACGTCTCTATAGCAAAAAGGTGCCTTAACGTTTGCAAAATACAATTCAGACGAAAATGGACGGAAAGTTCAGGATAGAGGGGGCAAAATAGTTCATCCGTTTAAAAGAGGCGTATACTTGACTCTAGCAGGATGGAGAGGATTGTTTCCACAAAAGGAGCTACTACTATTACATTTACAGGCTCAAACTACGCAATTCTAATGAGCAGGTTGAGGAAATTCATCAAAAAAATGGAGAAAGCTAAAGTTGCGATCGCTGCTACCATACAAGAACTGGGCTTCGAACTGTTGTTGTTGTAGCAGCATAAATATTTCCCACGTGTGCAGAGGGAATGCTAATGCAGCGACAGTCCTTGGTTGGAATTAAATCCGGCTCATTCCGGTAACGTAGAATCGACTGTTGTAGAAAGATTCGAATTGCTCGAATGTGCGCCTTATTCTCCAGATCTAACTCCCTGCGACTTTTATGTCTTTTTCTCGCTTTAAGGAACAGCTCAGAGTCAAGAAACCCGTAGAAGCGCTTTTTGAGGCCCAATCATCGAATTTTTTTTTTAAGTTTAAGAACTTTAGAGAAAATAATATAATATCGATATGTTTCAGGAGATCATATAGAAAAATAATTTTAATTGAAGAAATAAATATCCCATAATATATCGTTTATTCGTACTTTTTTAATGTCCCTCGTAGGTATAACTATGGCAAGTCAACCAAAGGAAAGTGAAGGGTGATCGCCAAAAACGGAGCTGGCACCAACTAGTAATAATCCATAGATTTCGTAAGCTTATTTTTATTTTCAGTTTTATTTGAAATTTCATTTAAAACGCCCCTCTTAAATAATGATTAGCCTTCCCGAAACTGTGTCGCCTTGTTTCAATTCCAGCTGACAGCAGATAAATTGGTGAATTTCCAAAATAAGAAAGGGCAAAATAAAATCTCCGCCTAAATATCAATTTAAATATAAAAATAAAAATTAATAAGAGAACGCCCACTTGATTAGATTTATGTAGTGAGTGAGCGAGAATCAAAACAACTACGAAGAAATATAATTAAAAAAAAAACATCTATTTATTAAAACGCCATTTCAGCGTTTTCCAATAACCTAATTTTCAAGCAATTTTTAACTGTCAACATTAAGCGAAAAAGGGGCAGCAGCGGGTGAAGTGCGCGGGCGAATGTGTGTAAGAGCAACGGCAACTACTTACTTATCATTTATTTATGCTGTTTTTGTCAATGCGTGTGTTTCTTATTTGCAAATGGTTGTGGGCAGAAGAAGCAGGCGAGACATGCAACAATAATGTTGCTGATCATATTCTCGTGGCATCATCATTTTCGGCGCTATTTTAAAGCAGTAGTTTCTTCTTTTTTCACTCAGCCGATTCGCATCGAGGTAGCTTTACATTACCATTAGCATGTTTTTGCTTTTTGTTTACTCACCGTCATGTAAAATCAATTTGTTGTTGCATCAGTTTCATTGAACTCTTCCGATTATCAGCAGATGAGCCCAGTTTATTCCGCTACAGTAAACACGAAAAGTCAATAAAACAGTTTGCTTTATTTGCGTACCCCAAATTGAATTTGGTGGCTCTGCACGAAATACTCGGGGAAACTTGCTTGCAGATATATTTTGGTACAGGTGTATTCTACATAGAAGGAATATTTTAAAATTAAAACCTTCAGAAAAGAAATGGTGTTATGAGAATGCTTTTTGCTTTCCCACTCAACTATGCCCCAAACGGAGTAATGCAGGGGATTAAGGTGTGTGGTTTTAGGCGGCCATTATTTCGGTGTTATGTGGACATGAACATTTTGAGCTATCCAATCTTGTGTCGCCTTCGATTTGTGATTTGATAACATAATATAGACCACGAGCTGCGAAAAGTTACAAAACTTATAGGAAGAAAACCCATCTACAGCCATCCAGTGCTGTTGATGTAGTGAAGGAGAGAAACCGGATCTAGACTGGAGAACTACTTCAGGCTATATTCAAAAGGCGCATCTCCAAGAGGCTCCTTACTTAAGCGCCTAGCCGCCATAACCGGTAATCCGCAAATAAAGTTTTCAACAATCTCTTTCTCTGCTGGATCCCTACAGTATCTCCAATGGGAGTTATACGGAGCTTCCAGGTTGTCCAAGCTTCTCGAGATGAGTTCCGATCACCCGAGTGATTTCGAGTGGCGTGGGATCCCCAGTACTTTAAGCGTTCTACTTTTGGCGTACTGAGGCCAAAGTGTTTTTGAGATATTAGACGATGAGATGAAGCTCCATCTGGCTTGCATTTTTTAAGAAAGAAATTGTGGTCGGTCAAGGGGACAGCACTGCCTGAAAGGGGATAACTAAAACCAGTTCTGTCGACCTCTTCCTGGCAAGCTCATTGGAAATTTCTTTTCCCTCTAACCGGGAACCCAGATAAGAGATATGTTCGAGACGTTTGATTTCCCAGAAGAAATTTACCAGAGGAGAGCAGTTTTCAGCAGTTTAAACGAGACTGAAATATTGGTTGATTTAGAGAAAACCCCCGCTCCAATCCAGATTTCGTCTTGGATCTCTCGGTGTAAACGTACTCTCCTTGCAGACTGTCTTCCAATCCAGCCTGCTCGGAAAGATAGCCTTAGCATAACCCTCAAAGCTTACTTTGCGAATGGATTGCTAGGTACGAAGTATAGAGTAGGAAGGAGAAATCTGCAAAATGCTACCATGTCCTACAGGATATTGCCTCCAGAGGTCAACCTTCTTCAACCTAATAGCGCTCGGAGCGACAATGTATTCAACTTGAAGGTCAACGGAAAGTAAGTGCAGAATGACGGGTAGAATATGCCCGACTGCCGTCCTCTGCATTCTCTCTAGTAGTGCTATAGCCTTTCCGAAGAGCTACCCACCAAACTAGGCACCCAAATGTTAAAATTGGCAGAACCACTAAGTTGTATATCCAGAGTGCGACACGTGGCTTGATACTCGATTTTTTGACGAACATCGGTTTACAGGAGTAGAAAGCTATACGGGCCTACTTTCCTCGAATTTTGATGTGCAACTTCTAATAGAGCTTGGGGTCAAGTATTACACCAAGCGTGAGGAACTGGTTGTTTAATCTAGGAAGTTTAAAAGGTGGAGGTTTGTATTTTCTGGTGAATAGCGTCAAATCCGCTGTATCAGAGTTGACTCTAAGACCGAAACTGGCAGCACATAGACATAGTCTTGCTGAAAGATGTATGGGCTGTCACCGCGTACACTATCAATCCAGTGTTTCTTTACTGTCTCAAGAACCTCGATATATGCAGCAGAATTCACTCGAAATCCATGAGTAAAGAAGTGTGGTGGCATGACATGTCCTTTGTTGCTCACAACACCTAAAACCATAACAGTGACGGGCGCTTCAGGGTGTTTACTTTTCTTTAGAAGGTGTTTCGATCGGATAACTCGCTGTTCTCAAACATAAAATGCCTTCTGCGCACAGCATTCTTACTGGAGATCTTCATGGACAACACGACGGATAAGATCCACAAAAACGTTAAGCTCATTCGCATGGGTCCTCATTGATTTTGAAGGATTTGAATTCTGCAGACCGAACAGTTTTCGTGGTTTTTGTGTTTTGCAACAAAGTTTGAATCGTTGCCTGGTGCTTCCAATTCTCGGCGAATCCCATAGAAGAATGAACGGGAACTCTTAAGAAAATTAGTTTTCTAAATCGGTTTGATTTGCCCATATACCGACGATAACTGTATGTCTCTTCATTTCTTGAGTTAAGTTGTAGTCCTCCCCAAACATATTGGTTTTGCCGCAAAGAACTCTAGGTAAAATAGAACCTGATGTAATGCATTGAAGATAGTAGCGCCAGTCAATACAATTAGTGTTAACTACTTCAAAAACATTCATGAGCTTTATGGCTACATAGAGATAACGCAGCGAATAAATATCCAACGGCTTCGTTGGCTGGGTCATGTGGTCCCACTGGAACAAACACTGCGGTTCTGAAAGTATTCGATGGCGTACCAGCAGGTGGTATCAGAGCAAGAAGAAGACCTCCTTTACGCTGGAAATATCAGGTAGAGAAGGGCTTGGCTTCGTCCACAGTTCTTAATATCGCGGTAGCTCAACCTGGCAACCCAGTTTTCTACACTTTTTAGAGTTAAAACCTTGTGAATGGCCGTATACTCGTATACGGTTACTTAATGCTGTCCAGCTCACAGAGTCGATTTAGAGTTCATTTCTGCATTGGAAATTAATTAGTATTGGGCCCACGACTAAAACTCATTGCGGGCATGAAACGTCAAATGATAGAAAAGGTTTTATCTAATAGCGGTCGCACCTCGGTGGTCAATGGCAAACTTCCGAGTGTGTTTGTGCCATGAAAATCTCATCATGAGAAACTATCCGCCGTTTGGAGTCTGCTTGAAACTGTAGGTCCCTCTATATTTTTAGAACAACATTAAGATGCACACCACAATTTGTAGGAGGAGCTCGGCCAAACATCTAAAAAAAGGATGTAAGTGCCAAGTATACCATATGATCAGAAAGTACCGGGAATGTTTAAATAAAACAGAACAGAGTTAAATTTCAGGCGAATTTATTTTATCTCCTTCAAAATATGCCCCGTCTGAAGCAACATTTGCACAACGTTTAACCCAGTCGACCATGCACCCCTGTAGGCCGACAAAAGGATGGTCTTCAGCTCCTTCGTCGCATTCTCTTTGATCTTATCTATCGACTGAATTCTCCTTCCCCGAAGTGCTAACTTCAACTTGGAAAACAAAAGAAAGTCGCACGGGGCCATATCAGATGAATACGTTGCTTGCAGGATGGTATTTACTTGGGCTCAGTGCGATGGCGCGTTATCATCATGCAAAATCCAAGAATTGTTTGCCCACATTTCCGGCCGCTTGCGACGTACAGCATCTCTCAAACGCTTCAAAACGGATAAATAATATTCTTTATTGACTGTCTGGCCCGATGGACAGTATTCATGGTGCACTACGCCTTGGCAATCGAAGAAAACAATCAACATCACTTTCCCGGTACTTTTTGAGCAGAGGCTATATATTATAATTAAGTACGCACTAAAGGAATAATTTTCTTTTCTTGTGCTAAGTATTTATATTTAATACTCATTACAGCACTTTTGATGTATCGGACTCACTCTTTACTAAGAAAGCGATACTATGTATTCTTTCTTAAGAAGGGATTGGCAGTGATGTACGAGCACCTCTATATTTTTATTAAGCTATTCGATTTTTCTTTAGTTGAGTCGTTTAGATCCCGAATCTTAACAAAGGCAGACCATTCTTGAACCGGCGCCAATACAATAATAACTCCGCTGGGGATATATCTCAATTGGGCGTGGAAAGGGCTTCATTATTAAAAAAAAAATCCCGAAATGAACAGGCTATTTTTGCCACACTTTAATTGCGATATTATAGGTAAAAAAATCATTTGGTTAATGAAATTTTGTATTTATTTTTTTATTTATTTCACATGTTATAATGTTTTTTATATCGAGCGACCGCTGTACGTGTAATAAATCATTAATTTCTTAACAAAGGACGTCGTAAAAAATGTTTCTTTTTTATTTTTTGCTTTGTATTTAAAAAAATTTCTATGTGTGTAATTATCTCCATCTGATACAGCGCCTTCAGTTTGGCGGCTTTCATCAATTTTGACAAGCGTTTTTGTCGGCTCAATATTCCTTAAAATATTCTTTACTGCCTGTAGTTGTGCCACAGAATGCAGCTTCTTTATATTTTCATAAATGCTTAACTCAAAATACAAAAAGTCAATAAACACTTTTGGGATATTTGATTCTTTCTTTCCTTTCTTTCTCTCTGTACTTCTATACACTTTTTTCTTATCTTCGATCGAAAAAATCAACTACTGAGTCCATTTATTACGCGTGCGTTAATTGACTGACACCAATTCAAGCTGATGTAAGCCCAAATCAAGCGCTCTGTACTCGCTGGTAAAATTTCCAAAACTCTGATAGTTGGTTTTTTCAGCTACTTGTTTTACGCCTTAAACACTTTTATATTGCTGCGTTTTTCGATTAAGAAAAAAATTTAGATTTTTTTTTATACTTTTTTTTCCAGCTCGTAATGGCTTAATTGCTCCGATTTTTAATCTGCTTACTGTAGCGGTGCTTTGTTTTAGCGCTGAAAATTCTATGTTTTCTCGCATGTGTATTAATTTTGTAGTTGTAATTGTTGTTCGTGCTTTTTTCCCTTTGTCTTTGTTGCTGCTCATGTGCCAAATTTTGGTGCAGCCCAAACATGCGAGCACCACTCGATGACTTACTTGAGCCAGCCACACACCATTGCTCGCATTTTGTTTTAATTGGCTTTGAGCTGTCGAATCGGGTGCCATGCCGTTTTTGTTTTTTTTTGTTTTTGTTGTGAGCTAATTGAACGCGCACTTGGGGCTGATTAAATCAAATTAAAGCTCGGATTCAGCCGATTTATTGTGGCTTACATTATTTTTTTTTACTTTTTTTGTTCTTTCTTTTTTGTTGCTTGGTTGCCGGTAATTACTCGTGTTAATTGCTTTAAATGACAATTTTGAAGGGCGAAAATGCATTTAACGTTGATGGCTTTGAAAGGGACACATTTTTTATGAATGCTTTTAGGTTTTGTGTTTTTTCGATGACATTCAAAGCTCAGTCAGATTCTTGAACAGTATCTCAATTCGAACTGCGCTGGCGAGATCTTACTGAAAAACTTAGCTGTTGCTGTTTATATTTCTTCTCTATTACTTTTTTCTCTATTATTCACTTTTCTATTGAAATGAAAAGAACAAAATGTTAAGGTAGGTTCGGTTAGGTTAAATGGCTGCCCTTGCCTTAGACAAAAATGTAAAGGTAAAGATTTTGATTTTGCGTCGTAGTAGTTGTTGTTGTTGTTTACAAAAATCCTGCCCAGCGCAGTGAAGTTCTTGGTTCTCATCGTCAATCTCATCTAGCGGAAAGCCCAGTAAACAGGTTGTTTCGATATGGTTGGTCCAACGGGAAACGGCTGCTAGATGAGTGGGTTTAATAGGCTATATGTGGAGATGGTTAGTGTCCTGCGATGTACCTTCACATGCCGGCCATACGTTGAGTATGTCTGGGCCAATTTTGGCTTAGTAGGAGTTTAATCTGCGACAATATATCCAGACCGTAATTATGGCAGTTTTTATTTCGTTCCAATGCCTGGGTGTACAACATTTTCGGTGATGTACAGAATACAAAGGTAAATCGGCTCTCAGCAAATTTGAAGGAATCAACTAATTTGCTGGCGTACGAAGGTTGTTTGAAAAATCCGTGCAAAAATACAAACTACTTAATTTTTTGGGGTAAACCATTTTTCTGCTTTAATTCTTATACGCTTCGTCCAACGCTGTTCTAGTTCGTTCATTCCTTCGGAATAATAGGCTTAGTACAAGTCTGAAAAACAGTCTGCAATAACTGCCTCGTTTGAATAAAATCTTTTTCCGAACAAATAGTAGCCCTCGGGATGTGAAACGACTTGGAACCGGATTTCCATGAGTTTTGCGACCATAACTGATGTGGCGTGAACTGGTGCGCTGTCTTGATGGAAGAGAAAAATCACTTGGCTCTCTCGATTGGAACGAATACCAAACAATAAGAAATAGTGCGAATAAATTTCTATAACCCCAATTGTTTTTTTCTTTTTTGCTTAAAATATGCTCTAATATAAGGATGATGGATTAAATGGTATGACCTTCAGCTATGGTGAGCGAGTAACTTCGGCTGCCACGGCTGCTTTATGTTATTGTACAGGGTGGCTGATGAATTTTGCTACATTAAGAAACTCAAATAACTTTTTTTTCAGTGTATGGAATTCATTTATTTTTGTTTCAAGTTGAAGGTCATTAAATTTTATTAAATGTAGCTTAACTAGTTTTAAAAATAATTGAATTTAAATGCCCCCCATGCTCGTTGACACAAGTGCGGCATCTTAGTAAAAAGTTGTTCATTGCTGCTTTGAGAGTTGCGACAGGAATAGCCGCAATTGTTGCCCGAATGGATTGGTTTAGTTCATCCAAATTTGTTGGCTTTGTTTTATAAACTTCTTGTTTACATAAACCCCACAAGAAAAAGTCAGGTGCAGTAAGGTCAGGCGACCTGGGGGGCCAACGAAATTCGGAGTTTCTTGAAATCAGTTTATTGGGAAATTTTCGTCGCAACTCTGTCATAACAGTCTGGGCTATGTGAGACGTTGCCCCATCTTGTTGAAACCACACAGAGTTGAAAGGAATTCTCTTTCGGCGTAGTTCTGGATAGAAAAATTCTTTCAGCATTTTCAAATAACGGTCTCCAGTAACCGTAACGGTGTGACCATTTTCTTCAAAAAAATAAGGCCCGATAATACAGCGTGAAGAAACCGCACACCACACTGTCACGCGAAGAGGATGCAATTCCGTCTCGTGGAGTATCTGTGGGTTAGAAGTACTCCATATTCGACAATTTTGTTTGTTCACATTGCCGTTTAAATCGAAATGGGCCTCATCAGACATGAAAAGGCAGTTTAACATGTTTTGGTCTTCTTCCACCATTTGCAGGATCTTCTGGCGAAATTCCAAGCGAATCGGCAAGTCTGCTGCATTCAGTTTGTTAACCATTTGAATTTTGTAGAGAAATAAGTCTAAATCTTTGTGCATTATTGTTTGCAAAGACTGTCGGCTGACACCAAGTTGAGCAGATAAGCTTCTTGTTGAAACCCTTGGATTGCTTTGTATAGCTGCAGCTACAGCAGCGATCGTTTCCTCCGTCCGAACTGGTGGGTTTCGATGATAAGGTCTTCTTGCGACTGTTCCTTGCTCAGCAAAATTATTCACCAGTCTCATTATGGTCCATCTGCTCGGGGGATCGCCGCCAAACATCCGCCTGTACTCTCTCTGTACCAAAACTACGGACTCCAGTGCGTGATAGCGGCGGACTATCCAAATTCTTGTTTGCGTGTCCCAGTTATCCATTTTAATAAATTTTAAAGATCAATCTGCAAATTAAAACAAAAATGGAACAGATAACTTAAAAAGAAAAAAAGTTATTCAATTTTTTTTTGGTAGCGGCTTTCATTAGCCACCCTGTATTTCAATTTATTCAACTTTACTTATTTTGCTTTATTGTTTGTTAGTTTTTTTTTTTTTTTTGTTTTGTTAATTTCATTCCATTTATTTTATTCTCTTTCATTTTTTTTCTTTGATTTTTATATTATCCAATGTAATTTTATTTACTTTCATTTCATTATATTTATGCTTTTATTTTTCGTTGTTTTTTTTATTAGACTTTATTTTTGTAAATTTAATTTGTTTTCCGTTTTATTTCAATTCTTTTATTATATTTTAATTTAATTTAATTTATATTTTATTTAGTTTTTGTCTGAGTTTTTATATATTTAGTTGTGCTTTTATTTATTTAATTAAATTTTTTTATTTTGTTTTAGGTTTTAATTTTAATTTCTCATTTCACTCTATTTTATTCCATTTTTGTGTTAATTAGACTAAAACTTGTTTTATTTCATTTTTTTTAATATGTTTGTTTTTCATTGTATTTTATTTTGTTTTACTTTATTTTATTGGATTTTGTATTTTTTATTCCATTTTCATTCATTTATTCAACTTTATTCTTTTCTCTTTATCGTGTGTTTTTTGAATTTTTTTACTTCGTTTCATTATAAATCTTTAAATATATTTCATTTTATTTATATAATATTTTATTTTATTTATATAATTTTATTTTATTTTGTTTCAATTCAAATAGTTTATTTTGTTCCCATTTGATCTATTTTACATTATTAAATTAAATTAAATTTAATTTTGTTTTATTTTATTTTATTCAATTTTATTTTATTTTATTCAATTTTATTTTATTTTATTCAATTTTATTTTATTTTTTTTTCATTTTACTCTATTTTATTTACTTTACATAAACTTTATATCATTCCAATTATTTCATTACAATTCAATTCTATTTTATTTATATTTTTGTGTTATTTTTTCTACATTTTAAATAAAATATTTATTATACTTCCTTCTATTTAATTATTTTTTCGTTTTATTCTATTTTATTTTATTTTATTTAAAGGGTTTAAGAATTAATAAAGTTAAATTTCATTTTATTCCGATTCTTTTATTTTATTTTTATTTTTATTCTATTTTATTTATATTTTTGTCTTATTTTTTATATATTTTAAAAAAGATATTTATTGACGTGATAACGTCTTAAAATTCAATGTAGCCGGCTGCACGCACCCAAAAATGCGGCCTTACCTTGCTCATGCGGCGTTATTTTGCTTATGCGGCGTTATCTTGCTCATGCGGATTGACCTTGCTTGAACTGCAAGCGAGAGCGCGCAAAATATCATGAAAAATATGACCAAACGTTTTGGAACCAAGTCATATTTTCTGATGAGTGTAAGTTCAGTATCTGTGGATCTGATGGCCGTGAAAAAGTTTGGCGAAAAGTTAACGCGGAATTGGATCCAAACAATATGACCGGCACTGTGAAGCATGGAGGGGGCTCTGTGATGGTTTGGGGATGTATGGCTGCGAACGGGGTTGGAAACTTGGTATTTATCGAAAATATTATGGACCGATATGGTTACTTAAATAGTTTGAAAAATATTTAAAAAAAAAGCGTTACGAAATTGGGCCTTGGAGCAACGTTTATCTTACAGCAGGATAATGACCCCAAGCACACATCCAACATTGTACGAGAATAGCTGTTATACAATGTGCGAAAACAGCTGAAAACACCCCCACAGTCCCCGGATACCAACCCAATCGAACATTTATAGGAACATTTAATGCGGGAAATACGTTAACATCCCATTAGAAATAAGGAACAACTGAAAAACGTCCTTCAAGAGGAATGGAATAAACTACCACCAGCTGTAACTGAAAACTTGGTGAAATCAATGCCATCACGACTTAAAGCGATTGTAAAGTCTAATGATTATCCTACCAAATACTAGGATTTGATTTTAATTATGTTTTTGATTTCACAAATTAATAATATGATGAACTGTATACTTAGGTACTTTTGAGACATGCATTTTTATACAGTTTAATATAGAAGTCCATAATTTTGTTTCTTTTTTAAATTTTGTCCCTATTTGGATTAAATATGATTTTTGTATTTCATTCATGTAAATAAAACATAATTTTGTTATAACTTACAATAAGTTGTTTGAAAGAAACGATTGGGGGAAAATTGAGAACGTATCCGGTGTATACTTACTTCTGTTACTAACTGTATTTTATTTTATTATATTCTCATTTCTTTTATTTTATTTCGTATTTCCTTTTTCTATTTTATGTTTTTTTTGTATTTATTTAACATTTTACTTAAACTTTTTATTTATTCTGCTTTTATTTCCTTGTCTTTTAATTTCGTTTTATTTTAAGTATTATTATTATAAAAACAATAATTTTATTTTACTTTGATTGATTTTATTGATATTTTATTTTAGTTTATTTTGTTTCATTCCTGGCTTATTTCTTATTTCTTTTACATTATTTTATTTGACTTTATTTAGTTTTACTTCATTTAATTTAT
Source organism: Anastrepha ludens (assembly GCF_028408465.1). Lineage (NCBI taxonomy): Eukaryota > Metazoa > Arthropoda > Insecta > Diptera > Tephritidae > Anastrepha > Anastrepha ludens. Next base: position 108,448,435 of record NC_071499.1, read on the forward strand.
TATATTCCATATAATTTATTTTATATTATTTTTTGGTTCGTTTATTTTATTTTAATAGTTAAAATTTTGTTTCGGTTTTTTTAATCCTTTTTTTATTCAATTCCACATTATTTAATTTTTTAAATTTATTTTAATTTTTCCTGCATATTTCATTCCATTTTACTTGACATTAATTCGCATTATTTAATTGTTGATTTTTATTTATTACGTTTCTCTTTTCGTTCTTCGCTTTACGCAATACTTTTACCCAATTATGGTTTTTCTTCGCCGTCTAAATGAATGTTCAACCTAATTGCCAGGCGTAATCGTGCAGTTGCTGTGTGTTTTTACGGGCTTTATTTTTTTTATTATTGCCGTTTCGCCGTAAATTTCACCATGAATACCACGAATGTGTGCTTTCCGCATCTTCTCGCTCGACAACTGACAAATGATCGTACCGCCGCCATATATAATCAAACGGTTTATCATTTCGTGTCAATGATGGCGTCATGCAGCATAACGCGAAGAGAAGAAAAAGACACAAATACAACAACGAGCCAAACAAAACAAACGGAAAGTCATAATAAACAAATAAACTGTTCCGCAAAAAATGTTACAGTAAAATTGCATTAAGCAACAACAAAGACAACAAAATTGACTACGCTCACGGCTGGCGTACCTTCAGCTTGCGCCCATATGGAATGTCAAAGCCAAAATAAAACAATCCAAAAATACATAAAATGCTTAATGTTCGTAGACTTACCCGCCCGAGTGCCTGTTCGGCTGTTCTTCCGTCCGTCCATTTGATGCTGCAAGCAACGGCTTCGCGGATGCATGTCGCGCATTTTCGGGACGCCCTCAATTACTTTTCGACAAATGTTTGCTGCAGCTATTGTTGTGTTGTTGTTGCAGCTGCTGTTGCATTACGCTGCTTGTGCACATATTTGTTTATTTTCATTTTGCTTACAACATGATAAATGCCGCTCAATTATATTCCCAACGTTGGAAAAAGAAAAACGAAATATGGCAACATCAGCGCGGTAGTTACAGCGGTTGTCTGTCCATTTGCGTACAAATAAATTTCGTTTGCTCGTTGAAGGAAACAAATTTGCCAAATTAATTTCACCGTAAATGGAGTTTCGCGAACGGACACCAATGCGGTAGCCATTGACAGGCGAACAAACAGATGATTCCGACGTGGATAGTGGAAGAGGATGAGCTCGCACGCATGCCAAATTGTTTTTTAATAAACACGTACATATGCAGTTAGGAAGGCACGTGGCGTGAGTGGCAAATGTGGGGGTAGATGGAAGGAAAATACCTTCAAATATACCATCCAAAGAAATCCACTAGTAACTGGTTCGGTACTAGTTAATTTAAAATCACATAATAGGAAATTTAACCAAAACTCTACAAACTATGAAGTGTGACAGTTTAAAATCATTTGGTTAAACTTGAAAATTGGCGGCATTGCATCATTCAGGGAATGAACAGAGAGGTCCTTCCTTTAGTTTCTGTCGAACTATGAAGTCGATTGGGGGTAGTCAAAGGAGATGAAACCTGGATATTTGAATGTGAACAAAGGATACTTGAGACCGGTGAGAAAAGTCAACAGTGGCTGTTTTCTCTTATTTTTTAAGGAGTTCGACAAGAACTACAATGTCGTAATTATGTCTAATAATTTGATATTCAGGCACCCAGTGAAGTTGTGCAATCCTATGAATATTGCAAGAAACCAGTCATTCTTCAGAATAATTCCAGCTTCCAAGATATCCAATAATTAGTTAGGAGCACTCGAACCCGCAATGGACAAACCAAAACACAGAAAAATTTAAAAGCGTTTTTCTCAGAACCACAAAATTTTTTTTTAAAGTTGGTGGCTGCTGTAAATTCAAAGCCAATCAATTGATTTGAATGAAGTGCGGAGATTTTATTGAAAACCTAAAAAAACCGGTACTTGATGGTAGAACTGTTTTTTTTTTTGTTTGTTGTTGTTGAGGTGGTTGAACATTTCTGAACTGAAATGCTCCTAATTAGACCAGCACCGTTTTACTACCACTGTCTCGTGTGATGATGATGTTTTTTGTTTTTTTTTTTTGTTTTTTTTTTTTTGTTTTTTGTTTCTAAGTCAGATCCATTTAGTGAGGTCCAAGTATAGCAGCAAATCCTTTATCTTGATGTCTGAGATCTCCTTAATTTGCTGTAGGAAAGGCTTACCGAAGGATCGGAGTCGTGCCCTGGCTAGTCCCAGACAATCACATAAATAGTGGAAAAGACTTTCCTTCGCCCCTTCCGCTTGACAGCTTCTACAGATAGGATTGAAGGGATAGTCTAGATAGATTGAGTCTAGCTGCATGATCCCCTACTTTCCATTGTCCTGTAAGGGTTGCAGTGATACGTGAAATGTTTGGCCGAGAACATCTTAGCAGATCATTCGTCCTTTGGATTTTGTATGACGGCCATGTGTTTTTTGTTGTAATACATGTAGGTATTTGCTTCCAGCTTCTTTCGGCTAAAGCATGATAGTGTGAAGCAATGGATGCTTTTAGTGTGTTCAGTGGGGTGGAGACTGCCACCGCCTCTGCTATGTCTAGTGTCGAGCCCTTTCTTGCTAGCTCATCCGCTATCTCATTGCCCCGTATGTTCCTATGACCGGGAACCCATATAAGAGTAATTTCAAGCCAATGGCTGAGCAGTTTCAGCTCCTTTCTACACTGTAGGACCAGTTTGGATGAAATGTAGTTGGAGTCTAAGGCCTTAATAGCTGCTTGACTATCTGAGAAGATAGCTACTCTTGCACCAACTTCCTTGTTTTGTTTCGTCTGTTTTTTCTGGAATTTATATTTTTTTGTATAGGGTTTTTCAGTAAGAGCGCTTCAACTTTTGAATTTTTTTGAATAAAACTCAAACGGTTTGACTTTTTTAACTAATTTTTTTTTTATTATCGAGTTTGAACATATACATTTAAGTATGAAATTTGATTTCTTTTGCATGACCACCGCGTGCACGTTTTACGAAGTCCAATCGTTGAACCCAATTTTCGACCACTCTTTTGCATAAATCGGCCGAAATTCCAGCAATTTCGCGTTCAATATTGGCTCTGAGCTCACAAATCGTCGCCGGCTTGTTACTGTAGACCAATGACTTCACATAACCCCAAAACGGGACGGCTTGTTAAATGGACCGTAAAATGGCCGTAATGCTCTTAAAGTAGCAGCAACAGAACGATTATTTTCATAAAAAATTTGCACGATTTGCAATCATTGCTCAAGTGTGTAGCGTTCCATGATGAAATGTATACTAATGAAGTTTACAAATGACAAGTGAAAAATAAAAAATATTGCGTCGTTCGCCCTCCCTATCGGAAAAAAGTTGAAGCGCACCTATTAAACAACCCTATACAATAAATAATTCCTTGAAAATTTGAGTGCAAGCCGTAGAATTTTTTGAAGTAAGTGGCCTTGTTAAATTCGAGGATTGTCTTTGTTTGATGGATTTTATATGAAGCAGAAAAAAACTACGATGGTCTCCTCAAAGTATTATTTGTGAGAGAGGCTCGAACAGATATGGGCTATACCTTCCAACAAAAGATTTTTTTTTTTAACATTTTTTGAAGGCGGACATTTGAACATTTTGTAATGAGTAAATGTATCATTAAATTTTTGAAATGAAGTCAATTAAAAAAATTCAAAAATATTATTTTTCGTCTATGTGTCTACCCCAAGGTAGGAGTAAGTGATATTGCTTCTCATAAACCCTCCTAATGACACTGGGAATGCTTACAGGCATCTGCACCCGTCACTGCAGACTGCGTAGCGACTTTTTTTCCAGAAACATCACTATATTTGATTTTCGAATGCAATGCCAGAAGGGAACATCTCGGCCTGATATGACCTGTAGAATCATGGTGCAAAGATTTCAGAGGTTGGGTCAAGATCAGATCGTTGATCGGCTCTACGCGGATTTGAAAGAACGAAAAAACTCAACATAGCCTCCGCTTAAGCTGTTTCTTTGTCGTCTGAACAACAACAGATTGGACGATTGTGAATTCTGCTGCGGGTATTCCCGTTAGCGTGGCAGCCGAAATTACTCACTCAATTGCATGTTTCACCATAGCTGATGGCCAAACCTGGTGATCTATCACACTTGAGTAGAAAGGCACATACGAATCACCCAACCTAGCTCCATTCTAGGTTTATTGAGGGAGCTGAGGCACAAAAGTTATTGTCATAAGTAGAGAGCACAAATATTTCAAATATCTCTTTTTTGACCCATTTTATTCTGGGCGTTATCACATTTCTCTGGCGATATAAAATAGCCACTCCTATACCGAATTGTTTGCATTATAAAGAAGGCATTTGGCACATGTGCACTTCAATAGCCACATGTCGTATATAATTTCTGTAAATCTTCTTCTGGAACTTCTAAGATCTACAGGGTTGGCCATATTAAACTGACCCATTGAGTAACCCTATAACTTTTTACTGTAATTTCAGATCAGCTAATGACATACCGCGTTGGAAGCGTCAGTCGAAGGAGATTTATACCATGAAACAGTACACCCCAATAGAACGCGCTGAAATTGTTCAGCTGTACATTCAAAATTCCTTCTCGATTGTAAAAACGCAACGTGCGTGGAGAAAAAAAAATAAAGTGAAAAGTGCGCCGTCAAAGAACGCAATCAAGCAAATGCACAAAAGATTTTTGTCTTCCGGCACTGTGGCTAATACCCGACGTCCAAATAAAAAGCGGCCAAGACGATCTAACGAAAATATCGCGGCCGTACGAGCCAGTATCGAGTCATCGCCGCGAACGTCAGGTAATCGTCGTTCTGCTCAGTTGGACATCCCTCGGACCACTCTACGACGTATCATTCGTTTGGATTTGGGGATATTCCCGTACAAAATACAACTAAATCAACAACTGTTGCCGGCCGATAAGCCTCGTCGCTTGGAATATGCCAATTTTGTCGTCCGAATGGCCCAAACTGATGAGGATTTTTGGCATCAAATCATTATGAGTGATGAGGCCCATTTCTCCTTGAACGGAACCGTAAATAAGCAAAATTGCCGTTTCTACGCCACTGAAAACCCTCAAATTATTGAAGAGGTACCTCTCCACGACCAAAAAGTTACAGTCTGGTGTGGCATTTGCGCTGATATGGTCATTGGGCCGTTCTTCTTTGAAAATGGTCAACACCAACCATTGACCGTCAATCAAGAGCGTTATCGGGCCATGATAACCGATTTTGTGATGCCGATTGTTCGTGAAAATGGTATGGAGCACTTCTGGTTTCAGCAAGATGGCGCACCACCATACACAGCACGAGCCACCGTCAACTTATTGAAGACTTTGTTCCCTGGCCGTTTGATATCAAAAAGCGGCGATTTTGACTGGCCGCCACGATCACCGGATTTGACGCCACCGGACATTTTTCTTTGGGGCTATTTGAAATCTAAGGTTTACGTCAACAAGCCAAAGACACTAGGCGCACTTAAGGCCAATATCCGACGGGAAATAGCCGCCATATCGGCCGAGACGCTGGCCAAAACTATGGAAAACGCCGAAAAACGGGCACATTACGCTATACGAGCTAAGTGCGACCACTTGCGCGATATCATATTCAAAAAGTGATGTAAACGAATCTCCTTGAACTAAATTAAATGTTTTTCACAATGAAACACAAAAAAATTTTTCTTTTTCCATATTTTTTTAATAATCACATGGGTCAGTTTAATATGGCCAACCCTGTATATTATTTTGTTACACCATTCAGTTCAACAGTTCTTTTTTGCAAAGCTTTCATGCAACAAATTATATAGTCATAAAATTGGTTACCAGGTTTTAGGTTTAAAGTCGTTTGGAATTAACGGGGTTTTAGTTGATTTTGGAGTGGTTTTGAGGTTATGATCAAACCGTGAAGTTCTGGAAGTAAACCGACCTCGAATTCGGAATCAGCAGCCCTAAAAACATGCGGTAACCATAGTCAGACCACCAAGCCGATTTTGTGTTTTTTTTTTTTTTTGGGAAGCTGCGTTATTCATTTTCATAAACGATTTCTCACAACTAATACGATTTTTTTATGGTTTACTCTGAGCTAAAATGCCCGCCAATTGTTAAAAGTCTGGTTTCGCATTTAATAAGTACAGTAAAACCTGGGTACAACGTAGTTGAAGAGGTTGGACAAATGCTCGTTATATTTATAAAATATCAAATATCAAAAAAGATTCGTTACAAGTATAGTTTTTTTGGAGTTTTTATTTCCAGATCAAACAATAAAAATATTAAACATACACGAGTTTGATTTTTTTCATTAACGAACATTTCATTACAAGTTTTCAATTGCGATATTTAGAGCGTTTTTGAAAAAATAAAGTGGATATTATGCATCAATTGATCACTATGGATAAGACTTGGATTTATCACCAGGATCCTAAATCTAAAAAAGCGGCTAAAGAGTGGTTAACCCCGCTCTTCGGTAAGTTTGTAAGAGAAAAAACATTCTTTTTCATCAGAACAATGCACTGTGGCGGATTTTGTTAATGGCTAAAATCCATGAATGAAAGTTCGAATTGTTATAGCATCCATTGAATTCACCAGATTTCACCGCTAGCGGCTTCCATCTGTTCCATTTCATCAAAGGATTCGGTCAATGATGATACCAGCTGTGGAAGTGTATTTTGCTGCCCTTCCAGATTACCAATCCAGGGATGGAGTTCATAAATGAGAATCTCGTTGGCACAAGTGTATTGTTCAGCGAGACTATATATTGAATAATAAAGTGTATTTCAAACCATAAAATTGTGTTTTCCTTATCGAATCGCAAATCCTATTGAACGACCTAGTATATGATGCAGTGTAGAATGCTTCGCCTCGAAAAATCTTTGAAGCGGTTTGATTGCAGTTTTGTCGCATAGACAAAATGGCTTGTACCTCACTGTGTTACTCAGTTAGCGAGACTGACAATGTGCAATCGACATACTACACTTCGTAGTGTAGAGCCTTTTGCTAATGCGACTCTAACTATCACATTTTTCGGAGGTTTTCATGTAGGATTTTTCCCAACAACGAGACTTTTTCAGGGGCTTAGCAAAAATTTTGTTATGCTAAGTTTTTTATTTGATCAAAGTTCGTTATTCCGAGGCTTTACTGTATTTTTACAATGATACACTAAAATCCGGAAGAAGAATTTAGAAGTTTTTGTTTAAACAAAATTAACTGTATGTGAATTATTGTATGTACTTCAACGGTACTTCGTGAAAGATGCAACAGATAAAATTTTTTTAAAAAGCACGAACTGCCAACTCATTACGAATGAATCAAAATGCACGTGCAAATTATTTAATATTTACGTTATGAACAACGCCAATCCATGCAGGGGGAAATACATATATAAGAGTATCTGTATGTGTTTATTTTTTTTTCACTCATCTCAAAATAAACTCCACAGTTGATTTGTAATTAAACAGCTTGAACGACTAACTCATAGACAGCTCAGTAAATCTAACAGTCAGTTGCCGTTGAGCTATCAGGTAAAGCCAGCTGTGGCTGGTGCTTGTTTGTATGATCGCGCGTGTATGCAAATACTCTTTGTTTTCTCATTAAGACATTGACGTCGAGATACTAAACCCACCGCTTGCCCTTTTAGTTGATCCCTGGAAACGATGCTTCTATGTTCTAGTACGGAGCAATCGTTTTCTGTGCTGTCAGTCGGCCGGCCACACTTTGTATTTCATTTCATTTCATTCAACGCAAATGAATGCTTCAGTGATGAGAGATGAATAAACATGAAAACTAATAGTGAAAATATCATCAGCAGCTACCCTTTCTATGTTTTACACAAAATCGTGGATTGGCGAAGGTGCCAACTGGCGAGAGTAAGGGAGAGTGTATCCGTGTTGCTGGGGTAGACCGATGAGTTTGTGATATTTGCATAAGAAATTATTATTTGTTTTTTTTCCGAATAGAGTTCTGGTTCCTTGAAAGTGGTCTAGAGGGCCTATATGTACTATTTCAATAGCTCTCGAAAATTGTGTCCCGTGATATAGTCCCCCGTTTTTGGTGCGAAGCTTTCAATGTAAAAAATTCATCTCCTGTCGCCCAACCAATTCGGGGTTTGAAGAAGGAAGAAATATATGAGACCATTGGGACAAGGACATCATGAAGGTCCTTTAAGCAATGAAGGAAGGTGCTTAAGGCTCCGCGATCTTCTGCAGAAGCTCACTTATTGAGCGCTTGTCGATAAAGTAGGAGCTTGGCGCTTGGTCTTACCTCTGAAATCTGTAAGTTGTGTGATAATCCACCATATGACCAGCTTGTGGAGCCTCAGTGCGGTTTAAGTACTGCCTCTGTAAAGTCTGTGAATTGTGGAATAGCACCAAATATTTGAAGTCATAAACACCTGGCACATTTAGCTTGTGAGAGATCGTCTCTAAAAGGTTGAAACTCAGCTTGCATACCAAAACTAGTTGTTGTCCTTGAAAAGAATAGAAGTTTACTGTTCAGCAGTACAGTACACCTTGTTGTATATATATTAGGGCGGGTCGATTTAAAAATCGCTCATTGCTCTGTGAAAATCGTATTCTAGGGATCAAAATAAGAAACTTTTTCGAAGGAACCATACCTCTAAAACGAATTCTGATGTCCCCCAATTTGGGTCGTACCAAACTAGTTGTTGTCCTTGAAAAGAATAGAAGTTTATTGTTCAGCATTACAGTACACCTTGTTGTATATATATTAGGGCGGGTCGATTTAAAAATCGCTCATTACTCTGTGAAAATCGTATTCTAGTGATCAAAATAAGAAACTTTTCCGAAGGAACCATACCTCTAAAACGAATTCTGATGTCCCCCAATATGGGTCGAACGAAAAATCCCACTTTGACCCATTTAGAGTGCTCCAATCGAGTCCAAATGTATGACCGACCCCCACTAACTTTGGACGGCCGATCCACCCATGCCAGTGGCACACCCCTGGACCTCCCCTGGGGGGTTCCCCATACAATCATTTCAAAATATCACCATTTTTGGCTTTTACATGAGAAAATACACTAAAAGTTCGACCCAAATTGGGGGACATCAGAATTCGTTTTAGAGGTATGGTTCCTTCGCCAAAATTTCTATATATATGTATATTTAATCTTATAGCCTACGATCCTGCGAGGGTTTACTCACTCAACCCCAAAAACATGCAGCCCGTTTCCTCGTCAAATTCCAACTTATGAAGATGTCATTTTAATCTTCAGTCCCATGTCAGGTAACCAGTAAAAGGGGAATAGATTCTCCAGATTAACTTCAGAAGTCGCTCAGAGATCATCCGATTAGGAACCTGAACCTTTCTGATTGTTTTTTGAGATTTCTGCCATCTTTTAAACAGCTTTGCAGTATAACTTTGGGATGTTCTGCAAAAAGCTCTGTAGCTACCTTTCGTTGCCTTGAAGGCCTTCAGAAGAGTTGGGTAGTCGTTCGCAAGCTTTGATATCCTTTTAAGGGAAACCAATGCCTTCAGCGTGTTTGACATCTGACAAAATAAAAATATGCATTCTGGCCCAATTTGCGCTTCTACGCAGATATATGGGGACACAGAGTTCGTTTGTAAAACCGTCTGCTGAAATATGTTGTGTAAAAGCTTTGGTTTTACTGGAATGCTGATTCATATATTCTAGTTTTGGACTCGTTAGCAAAGCAAAATTTGAATCTTTCATCAAGAATTTATATAAAAGTTCCAAAGCTGAAAGTGACTTTCAATAATTATGAGTTTTAGTTTAGGGGTAATTAAAGTATAATTTTGGTGGCAAGAAATCCCAGTACTCGACTACGGAATCGCTGAAGAAGGGTTAGAGGATCCCAATTCGACCGTAAAACCCACCACTCTCCATGCTGCTTATACTCGTATTAAGCAAAGGGTCAAAGTTTTCAGCCTTTGCTCAGTCGTTTGGTAAACCGGCATAAGGAACCAAGTGATCCTTATAGTCATAATCATAAACACCTGGCACTCCTTTTAGAGACATGACGTGCTCAGCAATTCTCTGTATGAAGTATTAACCCTTTAGCTCCTCAATTGATGGGTCTTTTTGTCTCTTTTGTGGGAAAAGAGGAAAAATACTCACTACAGAGGGCTTTACGCTTTAAAATGTACCTCACAAATATCATATTTGCCATTAGATTCTACTACAAGCCTCTTAATACACAAAAACCCAACATTTAACCGGAGTTTTTTTATTTTTATTTTATTTCTATTTGATTTTTTATTTTATTATTATTATTTATTATAATAATATAAAATATTACACTAACTTAAAACCAAAAAAAAAGGACCACACTAGCTGCTTTTTTTAATTTTATTTTTACTTTTCTGATTTTTTCATTCCTTTTTTTAATTTTTTTTGTTTATTTTTTGTTTATTTTTTTTATTGTTTTATTTTTTTTTTTTTTTTGTTTTATGTATTTTTTATATATATATGTATTTTTTTCATTTTTATTTTTAATTTTTTAGTGGGTGAGGTAGGGTTCAAATGCTTTCGCACCTACAGCGATCGTCATGGACTGCGTTGAGTGGTGTGGCCACTGAAACAAACCCTCCTCTCCTTCTGGGAGGACTCGCTTCCCGCGACTATTTACTGCATTACTTCAAGAGGTCCCAGAACGACATCCATAAAAGACCAATACTATTCAATCACGTCTGGGTCCACTGTATTTGTAGCCAGTTTTTATGCTCTAGCCTCATCTTCTTGTATCTCTGTTTGTGAAGTTTCGCTTTGTTGCACTGTGTCGAGGTCTATCATTTTTTTCGTAGCGCGTCCTCTATGTATCTCTTTACCGCGTTCCAGCTGTCCTCGCGTTCGAGAATTTTGCTGCTTATATTGCTCGGCGTGATGTCATCAATCTGCTTCCTTAGAACATCTTTTTCCGAGAGCCATCTGTCACAAATAAAAAAAAGATTTATGTAAATTGCATAAATTCAAATTTTACAAAAACATTTTTTTCACTCACATTAACGAAATGAACCCTTCCAACACTTATTTTTGTTTCAAAGTCTTATTGGAGCAATGAGTTTTTTAAAAAAAGTTGATCTCATAAACTTGGCGCGCTTTGCTAAAGTTGGCCTAAATCGCGTAAGCGGTTGTCGCGTCGAAGAAGAAGAAGGTATAGCTGTTTGGAATACAGAAAAATACTATGCCTTGAGCTCGCCTACTTAGCATACCACCCTCGTATAGATAGACGTCAATGAAAGCGAGGGTGAGGTACATTAGCTGGGCACGACGCCATCTGACTTGAGGAAGTAATTTATTTGTTTGTATTGTTCGCGTTGATATTGTGGCTTTTTGTCTATTTAATTGCTGTAGTGGTTGTAAAAAGTGACCTTGAATACATTTACGGCGGAGAATTGTAAGTGAGAAGCTGGTATGCATAGATTGAAGAAAAAACACGTACAAATTTCCAACAAAGCAAATCAAATTAAGAGATCGAACAGTCAGATATATGGCCACAACTGTGCGGAACGACACGCACACCTACATAGTAACTACTTACATAACTGCTCAAATACGTATCTACACATTTTACTATAAATACTTTGTATGTTCACATTGATTTGCATTTGAATTCTTAAAGAATTTTATTGACACTCGTCGATTTTCGCATATGCGTTGGACGGACTGTGGACGCTTATCTTTCCATTAGCGGGGCGGAACAAAGCTTTTATGGCTGCTATTACGAGTAGAAATATAAGACTTTCATTGTGATAAATTCGATACTGCCAAATGAAGTGAAACTTTCACTTAAAAGCTTATTATTCTGCGCGGACATAATCGCTTTAGAAGTGTCAGACGTAATTGCGTGGACGCAGAAAACGAAGCAAAAAAAAAACAATCAAAAGAAAGTTTCATGCATGTGCGTGTGTGTGTGGCGATTAAGAAGAAGTCTTTTGGGCAAATTGAAATGCGCAGAAGCAGCAGCTGCCAGCAAAGTGAGTCAAGAGTGAGCACCGTTCATTTAATTAGCTACAATTTTACCCAGGGGTCAAAGCAATGGCGTGACTCTGAGCTTTGTTTTTTTTTTCTTTCTTCAATTTCATTCGTTTTTTTTTGTTTACAAATGTATACTTTTAGATGTTTCTTGCGCATTTTACTCACCAGCAGCTGCTCTCTACTATTTCCGAAGTAGGCTTCTGTGGACACATACGCGATACGAGATCAGCAGAAAAGATCAGCGCCTACCAACAACACTCGGCGTAACACAGCATCTAGAAATCAAGAAAGGTTTTTGTTTAAGCGTTTTATTGGAGATTTCACAAGAACAGAATCACGGCATAAAGCAGAGGAAAGATAAAACTAATAAAAAGAAAAAAAGGTTATGAAAAAAAAAACGAAAAGAAAAGCAAAACACAATCAAGAGCAGCTTCAACCAGCAACGTTCCTAATTAGGTCAACATCACAATCTCGCCGCCACTAAGCCGTTCATGACACGGCGGATTGTGTGATACGTGGCTTGGTACATACATATGTACATATATGTATATGTATGGTTGTGTGTATGTGCCTATGTTTGTAAGAAGAAGTTTGTGTTTACATTCATATATATCTTCGTAAGTAAAGGGTGATTTTTTAAGAGCTATAGGAAAGTTTTTCCAATAAAACACACTTAAAATTTAGAAAAACGTTTTATTTAAATCGATAGTACAGTCCATTTTTATTTAAATCGATAGTACAGTCCATATAATTTAATGTTTGAAGATTATTTCATGCAAATGTTGACCGCGACTGCGCGTCAAATGGCCCATCAGCTTAGTCCAATTTTGGCATACTCTCTCCAATGTTTCGGCCGGTATCTCACATATAAATGCTTTAATGTTGTCTTCCAATGCGTTAATTGAAGCAGGCTTGTCTGAATAGACATGAGCTTTAACATAGCCCCACAAAAAATAATCTAAAGGCGTTATATTGCACGATCTGGGTGGCCAATTGACTGGTCCCGAACGTGAAATAAAATGTTCACCAAACTCGCCTCTCAACAAGTCCATTGTTACGCGTGCTGTGTGTCATGTGGCACAATCTTGCTGAAACCACATGTCATGCATTTTGGGCAAAAAAACAAGTTGGATATCATTTCACGATAGCGCTCACCATTCACAGTTACGTTACGATTCGCAGCATCTTTGAAGAAGTACGGTCCAATGATGCCTCCAGCCCATAAACCGCACCAAACTGTGACCTTTTCTGGATACATTGGTAGCTCTTGCAATTCTTCTGGCTGATCTTCACTCCAAAATCGACAATTCTGCTTATTTACGTACCCAGCTTCGTCGCTGAACACAATTTTTCGATAAAAAAGTGGATCTTCGGCCAACTTTCCAAGAGCCCAATCACCAAAAATTCTGCATTGTGGTGGGTCGTTCAGCTTCAATTCTTGCACCAGCTGTAAGGCTTCACAGCTAAATTCTTTCGCTAAATTTTCCACGTTGTTAAGTAACAGAGACCCAATTGCTGCGAACGGCGACGAATCGATAATTGATGGTCATCATTAACACTGGCCGATACAGCTGCGATATTTTCTTCAGTTCGCGCTCTACGTAAGCGGGTTGGTGGTTTAATGTCCAATAATGTAAATTTGGTTCTAAATTTAGTCACAATAGCTCGAATAGCCGCTTCAGTGGGTCGATTAAACTGACCATAAAATGGAAGAAGCGCGCGATAAACTTTCTTAACAGAACACTCATTTTTATAATAAAATGCAATGATTTGCAAGCGTTGTTCGCTTGTAAGTCAAATAATGGTTAAATTATAGACCAAACTGAAGATGTTTGACAGTGAAGCAAAACTCGAAACGTGCGTCAGCTGTTTAAACCAACAGTTTAAAAAGATAATAGCTAAAAAATCACCCTTTAGATTCTACTGTGCATGTCTCTCCGCTGACGCTTTTCATTACTGGCAGTTAGAGTCGAAAAGCTTTCTTCGCATATTCTTCGCATGTGGTTGCTATGGGGTGGCCAGATAAGAACGACGCTAGATTCATTCCACGATAGTCTGAGCTATAGCTTCACATTTAATTCATGGATGATAACGCACCGTCTCACAAGGCTCATACTGTGAACAGTTTTTTGACCAAAAACTCGACAAATATCATCGAACAACCACCATATTCTCCGGATTTAGCCCCTGTGACTTTTTCCTTTTCGCAAAACTGATATTGCCACTCCGCGGACGTCGCTTTGAATCGATAGAGGCCATTCAGGAGAACTCGCTGAAGGAGCTGAAGAAGATCTCTTCATAGGCGTTTGATGATTGGACTAATCGTTGGCATATGTGTATTGCTTCGATTGGGCTTATTTTGAAGGCGACAAAATAAATTTTGATGATTAAACAATTATTTTGCCTTTTATTGAAGAATTCCCGGTACTTTTTTGACAGAATATAACTCGTTATTTTCAATGATGCCAACACTATTTCTGATATTAGCAAGCATCATTAGACTGTGTTCTGATGTGTTAACTTTTGTTGTGGCAGCTCGTAACTTTTGGTAGAGAAGTCGACGGGGAAAAGAGAGGGGACACAGTGTTGTTCCTGCTCGGACAGTACGCTTTGGGTACTCGTTCTTCCCAATGTGGGGACTAAACACAAACAAAAAAATGCAATCAAATCGCTTGAATGCTTCCAAATAAATGCATTTTTGGCAAGTCTTGTCTAAGGCTGCCATTGGATTCATCTATTTGCCTCTCGCTAATGCATGGCGAACTGAAGACGGCTTGTATTCAATATTGCCAATTGTCTTTTTTGATATAAGGCAAGTTTCATAACTAATACTAATTAATGGCTTCCAAACAAATGTCATTTCACAGGTCTTTTGCAAGTGCTGCCAACGTATGTTGATTTATACCAGTTGCTTCATCTACTCGCCATTCTTTAACGCGTGACAAATCGAAGACGGCTAATATAGTATTTATCGTTCAGGATAGTCAGTAACTTTTTTTTAATTTTCCGCATTATACAGGGTGGTCCATCAAACATTTCGTATTTGAGATATCGATTTTTTAACTCTGGTACCTAAAATTCACTTAAACATTTACAAATTGATTCACTTTTCGCTGGTGGAAAATTAAGAAATATGATAAGAGTTATATTAATGTAAAGAAATTTTCTAATGGAGCCCCTTTCCACCTCGGCGGTTATGCTAAAAAACAGAATTGTGGCCTTCGATGACCACGCAATCCACTCGCCGTCTTGACGAAACCGTTGGGTGCACATTTGAATCGGGCGATATCATTGGACCATTAGTTTTTTGTTTTTTTGTTTTGCGAAAATGAACGAGAAGCAGCTTTTACATTCAATGGCGATTTCTAGCACGCCATGCTAACCGACTTGTTGTCTTCCAAATGGAAAGGCACGACATAGACGACCGCACAACCAACTTTAAATTTATAAAAACACTATATTTTAATATCTATAACTTAAATTCTAAGTCTTCTATTATTCCCTCTCTCTCTCTCTTTCCCTTTATTTACAGTGTTGTCAACCCGCATGAAACAATTGGCCCACTTGCTGGACGATTTCAATTTCGAATGCATTGGCACAGCGCAAACAGATGACGAGAATGTCATTTGCGAAAGTCTGAAACATTTCGCCGCCATAATTGGAACTATTGAAGATGAGCGAGAAAAAATGGTGAGTCAACGCCAACAAAACATTTATGTTTATGGAATAGTTTCGTAAGCCTGTATTTGTATTTATTGGCGCAGCCAAAGGCGTGTGATTAAATCTAATCTAATGTACTTATTGAAACTTTTAACCAAACTATGCTTGCAAAAATATGTGCGCATGTTTGCATTTACCAAATGTCTCTAACTAATGGCATTTCTGCACAATTTCACAGCTGACGCTGGCGGATCAACACATCATCATGCCGCTGGAGGAGTTTCGAAAGAAACATATTGGCGGCGTTAAAGAGAATAAGAAAAAGTTCGACAAAAAAACGGAAAAATTTTGCCAGACACAAGAACGTTTCCTGAATATGTCGACGAAAAAGCCAGAGAACACGATACAGGAGGTGAGTGTAAATGCGGAAATATGTTTAAGGCGTTTAAGGTTAGCCGGAAAGTTAGTGCAGAGTTGGGTGGGGCGTGTGAAAGCGAGTGACGGAGTATAATAAAAATTGCAGTTTTAGATAAATTTGTGAAATTGTGCAAACTTTTGTTGTATGCAGACCGGATATGCTGTGAAAGCTTTTCCCATTTTTGAAATTAAATAGTTTTGTAGGTGTACTGCGAGAAAATATGAGTGAACCGAGAAAACTTTGGGGATTTTAAGGGCTACTAAAGTCATTTTACACTTAATTACATAATAAATGCAATTTAGACTTGCGCGATAAACTGCAAAGTTGTGACTATTTATTTAATTTCATTTAATTTTTTTATTTTGTATTTAATTTTTTTTTTTTTAATTTTCAAATTAAAATTGGGAATCGGAAGCTCTGCTTGAAAAAAAGATCAAATGAGTTTTTATATTATCCGGGCATAGCAATGCTGGGACATCAGCTTTCATGTTGCATTTGACATCCATTCTCAGGCAGCCTCCTCATCCGCATAAAAAAATCTAATTCACATTTTTTTTACTTCTTATTTTATAATATTAACCTAAAATTTATTTTCCTTACCAACCTCATTTTTATTGTTTTATTTTATTTTCTTTTGTAAATTTTTTTTTATTTTATTTTATATTTTTTAATTTTATTTTATATTTTTATTTTATATATTTTTAGTTTTTTATATATTAATTTTTTTCCCATAATTTTTGTGCTTTTTATTTTAACTAAATTAATTAATTTAATTTCAACTAAATTTTATTTCCTTAGTTTTTATTTCTTAGCTGGGTTGGTTGGTTGGTTTAAGGGTGACCCCGCATCGGAGTGCCACAGAGACCGCAAGTTGGGCCCGTTGTGTTGCCCTAGAGCTCATTATGTTATATGATTTCCCCACCTAACCGAGATTTTTATTGTAGATTTTGGTCAAAGATATTTATTCGTTTCGAGAATTTAATGAGAGATTCGATTTTCAGGTCCGAGAGTGCTGAAAGATTGTCAATTGTTGGAGAGCCTAGAAGAGCGAGTCGACTTCTGGCTAGACCGGGACAACTGCACAGCAAATGTCTGCTCGATACTTCCTCATCTTCGTCCTCGCAGTATCTGCACAGGTCGTTTTGAGGAACCCCGAGCCGACGTGCGTGAGTGCCCAAAAGGCAGTGGCCGGTGGCCGGTGATAAGAGATATTATATGCCTTAGTTCATGTTTCGATAGACTTATAAGGGTTTTTGTCTGTTTCAGATTGTAGGATGGCCAGATTTGTCTGGTCGTAACGCAAGTAGTTTCCACTCGCCACCTCCGATCAGCAATGCTGTGAAATTCTCGATCACTTCCTTAGTTGATTCTTAGTTTTTATTTTAATTTTTTACTTTATTTTATCTGAATAAATTTACTCCATTTTTACTATTTTTTCGTTAAGTTTTTATTTTTTTATTTTAAGTTGTCTTCCTGTTTTGCTTCTCATTGTATTTTATTTATGCTAACTTCTTTATTTTGATTTACTTAAATTTTGTTATACTTTATTTTATTTTTATTTTATTATATTTTTATGTTTTCATATTTTTTTTGTGATTAAATGGTTATTTTGTGTTTTAGGTTTTCATTGTAAATGCCTTATTTATTTTATCTAAATTAATTCATTTTATCTATATCTTTATTTTATTATAGTTTTTGTTTTAGGTTTTCATTGTAAATGCCTTATTTTATTTTATCTAAATTAATTCATTTTTTTAACTTAATTTTTTTATGTTGTATTTTAATTACTTTTCTTTACTTTTTATTTTATTTTGTTATTTTATCTAAGTTAATTTACTTTATTATTTTGAGTTGTCATCTTTTATTTTTATGTAGTATTTGAAGTTATTTTTCTTTATTTTTTATTTTATTTTATTTTTTTATTTTATCTAAGTTAATTTACTTTATTTGAACTTAATTTTTTCTTCTATTTTGTATTTGAGTTATCTGCCTTTATTTTACTTAATTTTTTTTATGTTTATTAATATTTAATTTTATTAATTAATTTTTTATTATTAAATTTTTTGTTTTAAATTATTTTCCTCTCTTTTTTATTATTAATTTTTTTTTTAATTATTTCCTTGTTTTGTTTTTTGTATTCTTTGCTTCTTAATTTTATTATTTTTTTATAATTTTTTTTAATTTTTTTCTTATTTCAACTTAATTTTGTTCTTTATTTTCTAATTTAAGCTATCTTGCTCTATTTAAATTTTTGTTTAGTGTTTTATTTTATATAAATTGATTAACTGTTTTTTGTTAATTTTTGTTTATTTTTTTTTTTCTTCAAATATATATATTCTTTTAGTTTGTATGTGTTTATTTATTTATTATTATTATTTTTATATTTTTTAATTCTTTTAATTTGTTTTAATAATTTTTTTTTATTATTATATTTTTTTAATTCTCTATTAGTATTACATTTTTCCTGTATTTTTTATTTTTAATTTTTTTATTTGCAGTTTAATGTTTTACTTTAAAATATTTTTTTTTTATTTTTTACTAACATTTTTCTATTTATTTGAAATTATTTTCAAATATTTTTATTGTTTTTTTTAATAGGACTATGAATAAGTTCGTGCGGGTTTTTTTCGAAATTTGAAACTTTATTGACGTAAAATGGTTACAAATTTAATATTCAAAATATTGTCCATCGCTTACTACTACTTTTTCCCATCTTTCTGGCAATTCACGGATTCCCTTTGTGAAAAATTCGGTCGATTTTGCCGCAATCCACGAATCGATCCATTTTTTGACTTCATCGTAATTACGGAAGTGCTGGTCAGCCAGGCCATGTTGCATCGATCGGAAGAGATAGTAATCGGATGGCGCAAGGTCTGGACTATACGGCGGGTGGGGTAGGACATCCCATTTGAGCGTTTCTAAGTATGTTTTGACCATTTGTGCAACATGTGGCCGAGCATTGTCATGTTGCAAAATAACTTTGTCGTGTCTATCGGCGTATTGCGGCCGTTTTTCTCGCAGTGCTCGGCTCAAACGCATCAATTGTCGTCGGTAGACATCCCCCGTAATCGTTTCATTCGGTTTCAGTAGCTCATAATACACAACACCCAGCTGGTCCCACCAGATACACAGCATAACCTTCAGGCCATGAATATTCTGCGCCGACGTCGATGTTGAAGCATGGCCAGGGTATCCATACGTTGCCCGACGTTTTGGATTGTCGTAATGGACCCACTTTTCATCGCCAGTCACAATTCGATGCAAAAAACCCTTTCTTTTGTGCCGTTGAAGCAGTTGTTCGCATGCCATAAAACGGCGTTCAACGTCTCTTGGCTTCAATTCATACGGCACCCAATGGCCTACCTTTCGGATCATTCCCATGGCTTTTAAACGTTTGGAAATGGTTGATTGATCAACTCCCAAAGTTTTTGCAACCTCTTCTTGCGTTTGAGCCGGATCTTGATCGAGCAATTCCTCCAATTCGGTATCCATGAACTTTGGCGGCGCACCCTCGCGTTCTTCGTCTTCCAAGCCAAAATCACCACTTTTAAAGCGTGCAAACCACTTCTGGCACGTTCGCTCAGATAGAGCATGCTCACCATAAACTTCCACCAAGATACGATGACTTTCGGCTGCTTTTTTCTTCATATTAAAATAATGAAGAAGAATTCCCCGCAAAAACACATTATTTGGCACGAAATTCGACATTTTCAAGTGTGGTAAAAATATTGTTGTTTACGCTTCAAATAAAAAACTTATACTGACGTTTGTGCCTTACGACAGTAGCTCTCCAATGAATGTTTGGAAATGTGGATCGATGGAATAATAATCAAGTTACGCCATCTGTTGTAAAACCGCACGAACTTATTCATAGTCCTATTATCTTAAATTGGGGTTTTTTAGTTTTTATTATAATTTTTTATTTTATTTTTATTTTATTTGTCACTTTAATTTATTTTAATTTTATCCTATTTTATATTATTTTATTTTACTTTTTGCACTACCTTTGATTTATTTCGTAGTTTTACTTAAATATTCTTCCTTCTGTTCGATTCCATTTATTCTTACCTGTTTAGTTCTATCCTTTTTTCATAATTTCAATTTAATAATTATAGTTTCTGACTCCCCACAAAAGTTGTTTTCAGTGCCAAAAATTTTCGGAAAAGCAATTTCTATGAAAGAGTTGAAACGGAAAATGCAATAAATAGAAAATTCATTCGGCATGCTAGCCGCCGGCTGCTTCCATCAAATCACCCGCGACCGTATCCTCGCAGTAGATTTCCGATTTTCCGCCGCACGGACTTTCCATTGCTACTCACTTGAACTTTTTCCATTTTTCAATTTCAACAAATATGGATGTATGTACAATATTTGCTATACATGCATAAAAACGCATACAAGCACACAAATACTCGTATATTCGTGGCAGACAGAAAATAGTAAATAGTTTTTGCTACTGCCAGAGTTCCATGACCTGCGCCAACAAAGAATTGCATTACTGCCCTGCTGCTGAAACTATTGTCTGTATGTACATATGTGACGCATAGTAAGCACTGCACAACCTACTCAACCCACTACTGGAAAGCGCACACAGTCAAAAGCACATACACCGTGTCAGTGTACACATTGCAACGTCATCGACTACCCTATGGGCGAGCCGACCGAATGTGTATACCAAAATAAATACACTCTGCACATATTTGCTGTAAATGCCACACGAAGGCAAATATATGCAAATGTGTGTGTAACTACCCGGTGAATTTTACACTATTATCCACTCAGCATACCGACTAACAACTATTCTGCCAGCCTCAAACACCCACAAATGCCCCCCATTGGGTGTTGCAACACAAAATCGCTTTGCTGCAGCCACTCACCAGCTTCGTTTATATGAGATTGTATTCTAATTTGTATGTACGTGTAGTTGTATATGTGAAGTGACTAAGTAGGAAAATCCATTGGTTACATATTATGCCTTTTTGGTCTGATATTTTTCGGGAATGCTGCTGAAGTCGGATCGGTTTTGTAATGAAGAAACGACTTTCGTGGGAGAAACAGTGGGAACGGAGAACCCCCGTTTTGATGCCATGGGCTGGTAAATTATCAAATCCTCGATTTTTCTGATCTACATAGTGTTGGTTTAGACAATTTAGATATAATTCCCGGTTTCTCCGACTTAGTGAAAAAAGAAAAAAAGACCGGAGGTAAGGACAACCTTGAATGGTTCTTTGATAAAACGATGATGATAAACGGTTCACTAGACAGGGCTAGCTTACTGGGCGGCGAGTTATTCCCGTAACGTGGAACGGGCTGCCCTCTTTCTTCTTTCCCTCTTCCTACCGTTGCTGCTGAAGTTAAATCAGTGTCTTTCGATTGGCTCGTGGACGCCTTTCGTTCATTGTGCGCCTACGGAAAATCATAATCAGAGACTTGTAAAATGATGTCAATATCGTGCTAGGGCTTGTTGTTGTTGTGCAGCATAAACATTCCCCATACTTACATACGGTGATTGCTGCTGGAGTGACAGTCCTTGGCCGGATATAAATCCGGGTCGTTTCGGTAACGTAGAACCGACTGTCGTGGAAACGCGCTGGGGCTAACTGTAGATGGATCACTGAGTCCAGCTGTGAGGTAACTAGACAGATTTGACTTAAAACTGATGAAAACAGAACTAGGTCTCTAATCAACGGAGGGGAGCCAATAGTACGGTAGTTGGGAATCATCAGAGCGGAATCATGAACGCTCACCGCCTAATAATGACAGCATCCGGGGAGGGCATGGGGTTTACTTTAATGACTTAAGTAACTACTGCAAGAGCGAGCAAGAAGCAGAGAGTGGATCGCTGTCTAAACTTTTATTTCCTTTTGTCGCCTTAGAATCCGTGGCTTCTCACAACATTTCATCGTTCGTGAGACGATGTAGTTTCACTATATTCGTAAGAGAGATGATGTGGTTTCACTACATTGGAAATTACAAGAGATGACTTGAGTCCAATCAAGTTGTGTCACAATGGTCCTTCAGGACTAAGTGACCCCTCTACAGCCTCTTGGATAGGGGTAACCATCATCACATGACCGTACGTGTTCTCACGATGGTCGGTTCTACGTTGCCAGAGTGAGCCGGTCTTATATCCGGCCAAGAATTTTAACTCCAGCAGTATTCCTCGCACATGTATGAGAAATATTCATGTTTGCAACAACAACAAGAACCTAACCTTAAGTGAGCGCCTTGTTCGTCGTGCCCTCTGATTTTTCTTTGCTTGTGGAGTCCGAAATATCACTTGGCTCCGGGATGGATAGGATTCTTCCTATTTTTGTTATAAGTAAATGTCAGCTGTGGCCGGTTTTCCAGTACACTGTGACTATTTGTATACTACCAAGAGGTACTTATTTATCTTCGTTCTTCACTAATTCAAGATACCAAGTCTTACAAGTCAGTTTTTCCACTGACTTATTGACCCACGCTCTTACCGCACTGCAATGATGGCAGGCTTATAGGTCTCGAAGAAATTCAAAATATGGATAGAGAGCTTTCATTAATGAGGGTTAGGGTAATCCGGATTCAAATCAGTTAACACAAGCTTGAAAGATGTATAGTGGTGACCGCATGCCAAAAACTTGCACTCGTTCCATAAACTTTTACATAAGGATTTTTTTGCGGGTGCACTGGCCTACATTTACTTAAGTAAATAGTACGATTAGTTCTAGCTGTGTTTTAGAAAATGTTACCTCATTAGTCCAAGTTTTTCTTGCAGGGTATTTTTGATTTTGCAATTGTCTTTGTGTATCTGTTGCCGGCAACAGCTATTACATTTTACGTTGCGTAAATGTGTAGCAACACTGTCTAAAACCGTTAAATTGCAAATATTAGACTGGTCTTCTGTCGTTAGAACCTCTCACCCATTCTAACACCGTCCACACGACCAACTTAGAGCTTTATTCGGCTATTCGCCTAGCAACAGCTGCAAAAAACTACAGGTAGTTGCATAATTTTAGGGGTCGCATACGTCCCACCGACTGGCTCACTGGCTGGCTGCATAGTTGCCTGATAGTTACAATGTTTCTGCAACAGAAAGGTGGCCTGCTGTTAATACTTTTATTGCGGACTTGACACTGAGCAACAGTGGGACAATTTTGGTATAATGAAAGGCATAAAGCTTTTACGCAGAAACTGGTTTCACTTGAAATAAGAGGTCTAAAAAGGTACCATCTGGAGACCTAAAAAACAAAAAAAAGAAATCAAATAAAGCGGAATTCCAAATTATCGACCGAAAATGCTTCTGATATGACTTCATAATTTCCCACTTGGATCCAGCTTGAAGCTTTCCGTCTCACATTGAATTTCATGACATTGTCTGGCTCTTAAATATCATCAAATAATTGTATATAAGCCACAATACAGATGCATCCTATTGTATTGCCCGATTAGTCGCGTATTTTTTACACCAGTAAGCTCTTCAGTATTTTACGCCCTATGGATGCTGAATAGTTTTTTTGATCTTACTCAACGACAGCTGCGTTAGGTTCTATTGTGGATAACTCGAATTGTTGTATTTTGCTATTCCTCGGTGCTTTTGTCGACATTTATGCAGACAATCTGCTGCCCTCGTTTTACAAAAATTAAGACAAAAATCATTTTTGCTCGCCCAGTCAAGTTCTTAGTCCCCACAAAGCAGTGCTGCCGTATTGTCTCAATTATCGTGTTCGCTCTTATAATTGTTAGATCCTCTTAAGAGGTGATCATAGATTGAGACACTGAGCAGAATCCCATTTTGCATCGATCGCGCATCTAAATCTTTTATTACGCTAGAGTTATATCCCAAAGAGCGGCGCCTAGATATAGAAAGAGAAGGAAAAGATATCGGGCTCAGAATAGATTTAGTGTACTGGATGGGTAGAGAGTGCAATGGTTTTATCTGAACGTCCTGCTCTTCGCATACTACAAATTTTCTTAACATTGTACTTTTTACCTAAGCCAGACCTCGATACCACATAGACTAAATTTACTGTGGTGGCAAGCTTCCGTATGCCTAAGTTTCCTTGAAACTTAATCACTTCCTCCCAGAGCTTTGACGAGAATTACACTGATTGTAGAGAACAACGATTCGAAGAATTACCCTTGGATACAGCTCCATTCATATGTAGTAAATTCTAATGTGAGTAGAGTATGTTCGTCCCATCCGTAGCTCAGCTATCCCTGCCATTTCGACTCAAAAGCCGAATGATAATTTTTTCATATTCATTTTTGAAAAAGTTTTAGTTGGATAACCTTAACGACAGAAAAATGGGACTTCTTTATACCGCACACGAATAGTTCAAAATTATAAAGTAGCGCTTTTTCTCTAACGGTTTCTTGCAATCGACTCCAGAATATACGAACCACACTAGCGACCTTGGATGCGATTGAAGTTACTTGAGGCATAAGATAAGGAAATGGTAAAAAACTCAGACCTTCCGACCATTACATTGCACTTTTCCTCTCAGAACAGAGAAAATCGCCAAAGCTTTCACCATTCTCTGTTCTTCTATAACTTCTACAAATTTAACGGGAGAGTCCCATGCTTTACATCTGTACCAACTTCTTTCAAAATAGTTTTGGTTTTTACCTGGATTCTTTGATTATTCTAGTTAGATTAGATTTTTCTACGAGATTCGCACTTCGACCTCATGCCGTGCCGTCTACTCATCACAGTACCTCATCCAAACCCACTTCCCTTATTAAACTCATGACGTAGCTGGATTGAGCGTATGTGCCTTTCTACTGGCTGCAATTAGCCGAGATGTCTGAAGCTCTTTGTGCTATAGCGGTACATTCATGGAAAAGATGGATTGGAGTCTCCTGGTGTTGGTCGCAGTAACGACAAGAATCAGTGAACCATATCCTGATCACGTGCAGATGACGACGCAGTCTGTAGTGGTCTGTGAGATTACATTCTAAATTTATGCTTGGGGAGGGTTATAAGACTTTTAAACCTCTTTCTGTTGTACCCTCCCAATAAGGATTTCACCTAGCGTATCCCCATAGTTTCGTGCCAGCAAACTTCCCAGTTACACGGGTACTTCATTTTGTTATCTCTAAAGGGTTAGACGAAGAAAGCGGCTTCCTAACCGTTTAAACATTTCCTTTACATACATTCCTAAGTTGTATATTGATACGGGAGGAGACCATCGGGAGGAATTTTTGATCTTATGGCAGGAGCGTTCATTAAGAGACTTCCATATTCTTCAGCTAAGGGCTTCTAAAATAAGCACATTTAATGCATACAAATATACCTTCAATGACTTTCTAGTCGTACAAGCTCGTATGTAGAGGTCCTAGGTCATTAGCAAGACCTTAGCCACTAAATAGGTAATTGAGTAGTAAGATCCCTTTTGGAGTGAACTTTGCAGTGACATAAACATCAGTTCCGCTTTCTAGTTCAAGTCGTACGAAACGAAGTTGCCCAGCCCAGCTTGATTAGTATTCAATGCAGTGCCTGCTGGTCGTGATAGATGAAAAGAAAAGTCCTTCTTATTGGAAAGGCCAATTGGTGGAGGGTTTTGGCTTCAATTATTGTATGTAATTGATGTCGATTAGCACAAAGAGCAAAAAATATCTCGTCTAACTAAAAATGTATTGAATTCAGCGAAAATGGGCTATAGGGAAGACGAAAACGCTCTCGCACGGGAAACTGTATGATCCAGTCACTGTTCTTTGAGTGCGTCAATCTTTCAAGAATATATCCGTATATTTATTACAAAGGACTTTAATTTGGCTTAACATGGTGTGACCTGTCGTGCTGTAATCTAAAGTTAAATACAGGTTAAACTATGTAATTTCGAAATTTGGAGATGTTTCAACAAAAGCTTTTGGATATATTTTGTAAAATAAAGTTGAGTCATTTGCGAACATATGTGAGCCTATTCAAGATGAAGTACTAAGCCAA
The DNA here is from genome assembly GCF_028408465.1 of Anastrepha ludens. Lineage (NCBI taxonomy): Eukaryota > Metazoa > Arthropoda > Insecta > Diptera > Tephritidae > Anastrepha > Anastrepha ludens. Next base: position 108,474,385 of record NC_071499.1, read on the forward strand.
AGTAATCTCAAAACTACCGAGGACTGCTAAATTAGCTGTCACGCAGAACAATGTGACCAATTTAGGGTTCTTCGCAAGGCGAAACTATGCAAGACAAAGTTTCATCAAAAATAAGAGGGAAAGAAAATACAAATATTTCTACTTGGACAATCAGGCATTAATCACCTGATGAAACAACTTCACCTTGTATAGAATCGCCTTGGTTCTTCGTCTTTGAAAAATATCCTAATTAAGCATTTAAAAGATTCCATGCGTAAAAGATTCCTCATTAGGCATAAGTTAGGAGCTGAGCCGTCTCCTAGACAGGTCAGAAGGCATCTCCATCAACTTACTGAAGAGATCTGGACGCACACACCGCAACCACTGGACTTTACTGCTTAACGTCCGGTCGTTCAAGTATAGTAGTTGGAGTATTCCTACAGCACTTAACTTTAGTTGAAACGATTCAATAATGTCGAAAGGAGAAAATTACATCGCAGCTCTGCGAAAAGCAATCATAGCATTGCAAAAGATCGGATTATCCTACAGTGCCATTTCAACACAATTAAACGTTTCAAAAACTTTGGTTTTTAAAGCTTTGAAATAGCAGAAAACGCTCACGCGAAGACGAAAAAAGATCGCGCGAATGGCTTAGCCACATAGATTAATGGGATGATCGTTATATGGACAAGCCAATAACGAAAATAGTAGTTACACTTTGATTGGCAGAAGCAGGGCTTCACGGTTGACTGACACTGCTATTGCTTCGAATTGAAGATTGAGGAATTGAGTTTGCTCGAGAGGACATATCCTGGATTCAGAATTTTATACAGCGATGAAACGAAAATAAATAGATTTGGCATTTGCTCCAGCACGGGGGAGGCCCAATAATGATTAGGGACTGCTTTTCGTCGAACGGTGTCAGGTCAATTCATCGTCTTGAAAGTAATATGGATGCAGTCAAGTATGTTCACATACTTCAAAACATAATGCTACCTTATGCGGAAGAAAATTTGTCGGTGCTTTGGAAATTTCAACAAGACAATGATCCGACAACACTTCTCGTGTTGCACAATAGTTTTTCAAAAACAATTCGATCACTGTTCTTGGTTGCGGATCTTTTAGAGCGGGGGCTGTATGGAGTTGAGTGTGCAAGATGTGAGGACCGCATTCTATAAATAGTTTTGAACTCAGAAAAGCTTGCAGATTATGATTCTGGATGTTGCCGGGAGATCTGATGGTCCATTTTTTTCCCCCCCACCCCCTTAGTATTCAAGTAAATGGACTGAACAAGTGCTTTGAAACCATTTCAATTATTGTTTTAGTGATAAAATTCAATTATTTCTTATGATTAAAGATAATTTTAGTTAGTCAATAAAAAAAAGTATAAAAAAACACATATTTTTGATAAAAATGAGAATAGTTAATCATACAAAAAAATACAAATAGTTAATCTTTTTTATTTTGGCAGTTATTATTAATACATTTGCACAACGAAATACAATTTAGTTGTAACTTTTTGCAAGAACAAGCCTTTGTTTGACAATTAGATGTACATTTGCAGGGTTGAATTAACAATTCCGGTAATGGTTGCTACGTCAATTGTCGTGGATACAATTTACCATCTTTTTTTCATAGCCTAATAAGGTGTAATCAATAGGCTGTAGTATTGTTTGGTCAGAATTTATCCATATACATGTTTGTGCTGAAGCTCTTAAAAATGTAAATGTAGAGCACCTGGTGTGCAAATTACTTTTAATAAATTTAAGCCAAAGCCGATATTTTGACAAATTAATTTATAGCGAAGTTCATCAGCAGTTAATGTTTTTTTTTTAGAAAAGATAGGTGCAAATGGTTTCTAATTCCGTTAACTCTTCGACTGTTAGGTATGGATTTCCTAAATGCCTTAGACCATTTTGCACAAAATCCAACGATGCAGCTTTTAAACTGTTTGTTTTTTAGCCCAATCTGCTAGTCGAATCGCAACCTTTTAGAGAGTCGGTTTCTCAGTAATCGTGAAGTATATATCATGAAACACTGATAACGCTCGTCGATTGTAATTTTCACTTAATTTTTTATTTTTAGCACTGAACAAAGCTTGCATAAAAATTTGCCAATTATTCGGTAAATGATTTTTCTTTAAAAATTGTTCAATTAAAATTTCATCACATAAAAACCCATTTGGCATTACTTCAGTACTTAATGTTTCTTTACGAAGTTGTTTTGCCACTTGAACAATGGAGTTCGTTGAAGTTATGGTACGAATATGTTCAATGACTTCATCCAGTGGTATGTTGCCCATAAACACTAATGATGATTTCGATCGATCATTTGAAAATGAAAATAAAACGTTTTCACCATACTTATCTATTAGTAGTGATTTAATATCACGATTTTCTACAACTGCATCTTCTATGTCAGTGAGTTCAGCTAGTCGCTTAGCTAATATTGCAAATAAATCGGCTGGATGTTCACAAGTGTCAATTTGTGTAAAAACATCATCTTGTCTTTTTCGGGTAGTATTTAAGATTTGTTCCGCTGCTGAAATTTCGGAGCACAAATAAAGTGTTTTGTTTTTATTTCTTGTTTGTTTACCACAGATTAAACATTTTAGATCTTTATTAAATTTTAAATTTGTTCTCGATGACCTTCGAGTGCCTTGAGTACCTGACACATTAGCTTCTGCAGAGCAGGTAGAAATATAAACATTCTCCTGCTTTTGTAGTGCCAATTCTCGACGTCTTATCTTCTCTTCGCTAATGTAACTTGCTATACAAGTTCGATGCCAAGCAGATTTGTATTCAGTAAAGTCTGCATTATTTTTAATTTTCTCACTAATGTCATCTTTTCTCCGATTTGCTGCTCTCTGAATATTTATAAATGATTGTGGTTTTGGATTCATCACTAAATTACCCGTTTCATCACAAAACAAACACGAAATTTCGTATAGTTTTCGTTTCTTTATATTTATCACTTCTAAAGACATTGTCCAAAACACTAATAAAACACTGAATTGTAAGAAAACTTAACTAAAATAATTATGTGATTACGAAAAAATAAACCGTCATGCGCCACGAAATATTTTCTACTGACTAATACGAGTGCTTTGACGAAATAACGCTTGGACAAGGTGAAGGGCGGGGGGAAGGGAAGGGACCATCACAGCTGACGGCATCATGTTTTTTTTTGTGTAGGGTCTCAGGTAAAAGAATTTCAGCATTGTTGCCGGCCCTCACATTTATCATACTCGATGTCCCTTAGCGCCTACACTATTTGAGTTAAATGCAATGGAACGTATTTGGAACGACGTAAAGAATGCGCTCAGTAAAAAGGCAAAGGCGCTGTGCAACAGCACTAGAGCAAACAGGATTTTTGACAAAATATTTTTGTATACTTTTCCCTTTCGCCTGCATATTTTATGATTTGACTATTATTTTGGTTCGTTCTTAAGTATTTTTATCAAAGGAGTTTCGCATTGTATTAACTTTCGTACATGAAGTAAAAACAAATATGCTTTTCCTAGACAAAAATATTGATTGATTGATTGATTGAAAACATTTTAAATATATAAAATAAAATCGTATATACAAAACATTTAAGTGATTTTATTTAAAGAAGTCTCAAATAGAGAGTACTGGGTATCGCTCTAAGTATTTTTCAACGACTCTGTATTGACTAAGGTTTTTTGCTTGGTTCTGACGAAATATTTTAATTTTATGAATAATTTCTGTTAAAGATATTTTTACTTTCAGTTTACATATCACCCATCCACTGTCCTTCATCGCTACTTGTCGTTTTAAATATTTATATTATTTCTTTTTTTTTTTTTTTTTTTTGCTTCTCACCTGTAAAAGTTTACAGTCTATTACTTCCTTTATACCAAAACTTTGCTGTCTAAAGTTTACTTTGCCTTCTCCTTCGGTTTAATCCTGTTGATTTTGCATGCAAAGCAGACATGTGGCTGGACTTTGCAGCGAAAGCCTTTGGAAAAATGAATGGAATAAAAAAGAGGAAATAGTATGTTTACGTGGTTTCAGCTGAGTGCAGCCACTCACCCATTACATTCATTTTGAATAGAGCTTCGAGAAGCCTACCTGCGCCAATATTAAAATCTCAGTTTGAATGCAAATTTACTGAGGCTGAAAATTGTTTGTGAAAATTTTGTTAAGAATGAATGTTTGCATGGATAATTGAATTGCATTTGTCGGTTGTTGCAATATGAAAATTGCATGAAAATATAATATCAATATGTGTTTGCAACAAAGGCTAAGTCAGCTCGAAATTGCCAGACTAAAATATGTTTTTACTACAAAATTCCTTAACATTTTCAGAGTTTTCCACAGCACGTGCGCCTTCACTCTTCATCTTGAACTACATAAGTGCCCTGCTGCGTTTATTTTTACATACAAATTGTTGTTACATACATACGTACACAAATGCATTGCTGCAACTCCCTTCTTCGGCTGTTGGCCGACTTTATTGCATCGATTTGTTAACTTCCACTTGAATTATGCTTTAGGCCGTAACTCTCTTCCGTACCATACCGCCTTTAGCTTTAATCTACAACACTTGTACACTTGAGATTTTTCATCATTGCTCGCTTGCTTGCCCCCACGTATATATACAGTTGTGGGCATTGAAATTGGGACCCTTTAAAAATTACGGTTTTTACTCATTTTGAGCGGAAAGTTTGGGAAGCATTTTAACAATAGGTTTTCAATAATTTGATTTAAAACAAGACATTCCAAAAATTTTCATTAATATTTTCTGTATGACTGCCCCTTGGTTGGTCCGAGTTCGAGACCTGCTTTGGGCATGAAATATCAAAGACCGTTGCAATGGAGTGCCCACTTTTCTTTTAAATATTTTTTAGTTATGTAACCTTATGGAGCCAATATATGTTTCAAATATTAGCTAAAACAAAAACAGTCAAACAAAAAACAAAATCATAAAAATCGGCCTTGGCATTTAGAAGAAGTGGGGTTACAAACACTTACTCACCGGAATTTTATGCCTAAACATATTTTGTTATGTCTAAGCTAAGCTATTGCGTTGAATTTATTTAATAAAGTTTGAAAAGTTTGAGTGTCTGATCGAATTCAGCTCAAGTTTTGGGTCTCTTCTTCAAAACTTAGGTCTTCATGAAATGTCGAAGTCTTTCAGTAAGAAGTTGGAAATATCCTTAATTAGGGATAAGAATAGAATAGGGATAGAATAGATAGCAGCAGAATCGTAATTAATGATCCCAAAGGACTCGTTCTCTAGGCAGTCGGTACTACGTTACCGGAATTTATTATCCCGGGATTTATTATTCGGATTTATATCCCGCAAAAGACTGTCACTCCAGCAGCATTCCTGTTACATATATGGGAATATTGCTGCTACAACAACAATAACAACAAAGAGTATTATATAAAATTTTATTAACATAGAACTATTTGATTCTTATTAAATAAGTTTTTAGTACTTTTTAGTAATTTGAATCTGATTATTTTCCAAAAAACTTATTAACTTAAGTTTTTATTGGCGCTTTAGTGCATTTTCTGTTCTATCTGGAGTCAGACTTCCTAGATTATGGTATGAAAAGCACCCTTAGATACGAGAGTCGTTTGAAAATACGTGCACAGAAACAAAAAATACGTAATTTTTGGGGGTAGATCTTTTTTATATTTCGACATAGCCTCCTTTCAGACTTATACTTCATCCAACGCTAATCTAGTTTTTTGATCCTTTCCGAATAATAGCATTTGTCCAAGTCTGAAAAATTTCCATTCGTTTTTGCAATCAACTCCTCGTTTGAATCAAATCTTTTTCCGCTAGCCATTTCTTCAAATTGGTGAACAAATAGTAGTACAGGAGATCCGAAGGAACCAAGTCTCGATAATAGGTGGGATGTGAAACGAGTTGGAACCCTATTCCCAGTTGTTTTACGATGTGAACTTTTGCGTTGTCGCGTTGCAAAATGACTTGTTTCAAAATCATTTGACTTCCTCGTTTCAAAGGAACACCAAGCCAAAAAAATAGACAGATATGGCTGAAACTTGGTGTGTGTTCTTCCATGAGACTTTGCTAATTAATCATAAATTGGATGCTTGTCAAAAGCGCCATCTCTCTGACTTTGCATGGACTTTTCAAACGACCCTATTAATTCTGATATAACCTTCTTCGAACAGGTTTCTCCTGGATGCACTCACGGACTCTTCTTCTTATGTACGATATCACATCGCTACAAAAAGTCTTCAAAATATCAAATTTTGTCTCTTCCGAGCAACTGACTTCTTGAAAAACAAAATTTGGTCCAGTTTTGAGTTTCTTTTGCAAAATCCATAAGATTTTTGGGCATTTTTGTACTCCGAAGTGAAGTTTTTGCGTTTAATCGCGCTTTCGAACCAGCGTACGGAATGAAGTATTCGACCTATGAGACTCATGGTAATTTCAGTATTAGTTATATTCTGAACTGATTCTCTCAGAGTAAGTAGTTCTCAGCTGAGGTTTTGGTTGTCGCAGAAAAAGAACTGATTCTCTCTTGAAGAACCAATCTAATTTCACGGCTCTTGAGTCCAAGTTTCTTTTAAAGTCTCCGGGCTTCAGATGATTTTTATAAAAATCTTCGCGGACAAACTTGTAGAGTAACTTTTGTACTAGTCTCAATATATTCTATTATTGGCTTTGGAAATTTGGAATGCTGTTTTTTCCATTTCGTTATTTTTTTTGTTAAAAATCGCCATATTTTAGCTTTTGTTACACTTTTGAAGCTACTGGTCACGAAAATAAGGCAAAAATGTTAATAAAAGAAGTATTCCATGTATTTTTGAAATAAGTTTGGTTTTGCTGTTTGTAGTATATTAACTTTGTTCGGCATCATTTTTGTAACACAAATTCGATCTTATCTTCCTGAAAATGCATCATGTGCCAACCATTTTTGTAGAACAAGGTTATAGCCCAGCACTTCTCAGTTTTTATTTTACAAAGAAACAATGTTTCCTACTCTGTTGTAGAACTCTTTGCATTTTGGATAAAAATTGCTTTCTGATAGAACTATTATTGTTAATATTCTGCAGTAGAATTTGACGGTGCACAATTTTGTGGAATACTTTAACCCTCTAATTACCATTATTACGTGCCATTTGGACCACTTTTTTGAGAAAAGCCCAAAAAGTCCTTTTAAATAGCATATTTCAGTATTTAAATGTTCAACGAAAATATTGGTTAGAAAATTTCAGTAGGTGTTACTGAAAACACAAAAGCTGTCAAAATAAGCGTTTTTACTCAACTGACGCAAATGGGCGCCTGCTATTATGATGCTAATTGCTGAACACAGCTGTTGTGCGAGAAATGCATCCCGACTATCTGTCCGCATTTTAGTGACCACGGCTGTACAATCGTATTCGTTTGCTATGTTGTTGCCCGCATTTGTTTCGTTAATGTCCGAAACCAATCGCCGTGGCAAGTGCAATACTACCACCTGGAGTTCCCAACGTTGTCCATTTCGATATATGCAGCTTTTTTACTCCTCAGCGAACTGCTTTCAACAGCTTAAATTTTATTGCTATTAGCTGCTGGAATGTGTTTTTATGTATGTTTTTTTTTTTTGTTATTTGTTATGCTGCAACACGCCCCAAAATAAATCGATTGCACTACTCTTTGGCGTACTTGGCTGGCATTTGATTGATTGGAAAATTTGTTTCACTAAAATACTTGTGTTTTGTTTTGTCTTTTTTAATGGTTGTTGCTATTGGAGTTGCATAGTAGTAAGTTACTAGTAACAGTAGTAAATGCCAGCAGTGTGGATTGTTGTTGCTTACATTAAGCAACAAGCTGCAAACATTATTCGGTGCTTTTAAGAAAATCCACGCACTGGAAAAAATTCTCGTAAGTGTTGGAATGCTAAAATTTCCATTTTCTGAAGATAGCTAAATAAAGGTCTTAAAATGTTTTGCGAAAATAGCAAAATAAAGCTCTTAAATTTTTTAGGAATTGTATCAGAGTTCCAGTAGATTTGGTTAAACTTTGCAAAACAGGCATAACCTTTTTATCAAATTCTACTTTCGGTTGCCTACAGCGCGTTCCAGACAAAAGATTCGTCTTATATGGAGCCTTCGAAATCAAGCAAATCCACTCTAATTCTCAAAAGTGTTTTGTTTAGAGTGCTGTTTGCCTTTAATGGGCAATGCTATTTTTGATACGGCTTTTTAGGCTGACTTGACAATTCGTTATTAATAGTCTCACGGCGGGAGCCCGTCAGCTCTTTTGTTGCCTTCAAACCATCACACAGTTGGCTTATTTTGAGCCCCTAATCCTTTTAGTAGAATTTTTGTAGCTATTCGCAAGCCTCGGTTCTCAAGCCATTAAATCAGGCTGATTGTTCGTAAATAAAGGTAATTTTTTATTGCTTTCATCTTTAGTATGAAAAATTTGAAAGTTGTCACAGAAAATAATTTATTTTTTATTTTTATGTTATGCAACGCTTTCGATTATTTTAAAAATTTTGTATTTTTTGATTTACATATTTGTCATATAACTCCTTCGTATTTTGGTTTGAATTTTCATTTTATTTGTATTTAATTTTTTTATTTATTAATTTTTTTTTTGTTATATGCTTTAATTTTTTTATTTCATCTTATTTTATATTTTTAATTTTATTATGCAAGTTTTGTGTTTTTTCAGGTCTTTAATGTAATTTTTTTGTTATGCAACTCTTTCGATTTGTTTAATACATTTGCTTGTATTTAATACTTTTTTATTTTATGTTTCTAATTCTTTTTTTATTTGATCTTTTAATTTTTTTTAATTTACTATGCAACTTCTATTTTTTTTATGTGTAGATGTACATTTTTTAATTTTGTTTTTGTTATGCAGCTCTTTCGGGTTTTTTATATTTAAATGTTCATTTTTTTCAAATATTACGAGAGGTGCCTTTTATATTTCGGGATTTGGCAACCCTGGTGCTGCAATCTGGCAACTGACAACTGTATCGCAAAGTTTGACATTTTTTGGCTTTTACGTACTCAGAACGTTTTGAAATACCAGCGCTGTTTTTTGTTGTTTACAGTAACTTAAAAGATTCATCTCGGTTCAAAAATGGAATTAACTTTCCACTTCCAAACAAATGGTCGCCTGTTTTTTCGGAAAAACTGGAAATGTCGCAACCGTACCACTAGAACAACGCAGAACAGTAAATTCTGAGTGGTACACAACCATTTGTTTGCCAGTTGTCTTCCAAGAAATTAGGAAAACCAATCGCCAAAGACGGATCACTCTTCACCAGGACAATGCGAGCTCTCACACATCGGCTCAAACAACTGCATTTTTGAGCACCCAAAACATCGAATTAATGGGTCATCCACCGTATAGTCTTGACTTGGCACCGAATGACTTCTTTTTATTCCCGTACGTAAAAAACAAACTGAGAGGTCAACGTTTTTCGACACCTGAAGAAGCGGTTGCGGCATTCAGAATGCATGTTTTGGAGGTACCTCACTCAGAGTGGCAAAAGTGCTTCGACAATTGGTTCAAACGCATGCAAAAGTGTATAGATCTTCATGGAGAATATTTTGAAAAATAATAAAGTGATTTTCGATGATTAAAATTTGTTTTTGTTCTCTAATCCCGAAATGTAAAAGGCGGCCCTCGTATATAAAGAGTGCAAAAAGGTCCATTTAATAATTTTGTAATTTTATAAAATAGTTTTTTTCTCCTAATTTTGCTACGCGGAATACTGTTCATCATGTAATTGTGGGACACCTCTAAAGTAAGAATGGCAGATGGAAGAGATTTCCTTTGCTTTATAGCTTTAATTGTTTTATTTTTGTTATAATATTTTTTTAATACATGCATTTTTAATGAAAGTAAATAACTAAAGAGATTTTTTTGCTTGCAATTCGTTAATTTTTTTAAATAAAAAAAAAAACAAAATTGTTGATTTTTTTTTGCTGTACAGAAACAAAACAAATTCTTCAAGTAATATAGTTTTTTGGTTGTGTTTTTGATATAAATCTGTTGTTTTTTATTTGTAGGTATTTCATCTTTCTATTCCCTTTATTTTTTTAATAAATAAATTTTTAATGAAAATAAATATAATGAAATTCCTTTATTTTAAAAAAAAAAAAAATCCTCAATTATTTTTGGCTTTGTTCTCGCTGTTTTTTATGAAAATACAACTTTGTTCTGAAGAAATGGTTACAGGTAAATCATTGAAAGTATTGCCCATCGCTGGCAACTACCTTTTCCCATCTTTCTGGTAGATCTCGTATACCCTCGCGGTAAAGCTGTGCATCTTTTGAGGCTATCCACGGATCAAGCCATTTTTGATGTCTTCATATGAATGGAACTGCTGGTCAGCAAGACTATGTGCCATCGATCGTAACAGGTGATAATCGGACGGCGCAATATCTGGATAATATGGCGGGTGGGGTAGGATTTCCCATTTCAGTGTTTCCGGATAGGTTTTAACGGGTTTGGCAACGTGAGGCCGAGCGTTGTCATGCTGTAGAATCACTTTTTCATGCCTGTCCGCGTATTGCGGCCGCTTCTAGTGCAGTGCTCGGCTCAATCGCATCAGTTGAAGTCGATACCGATCCCCAGTGATGGTTTCGCTTGGTTTTAACCGTTCATAATAAATAACACCAACTTGTTCCCGCCCGAGGGGACGACGTAGAAGCATGACTAGGCAGTCCCCATGACTTGCTTTTCTTTGGATTGCTGTAATGAATCCATTTTTCATCACCCGTCACGATACGATGAAGAAAACCCTTCCTTTTTGCCGCTGGAGCAGTTGTTCGCAGGCGAAAAAACGACGCTCGACATCCCTTGGTTTTAACTCATGAGGAACCCAAGTCCCCTGTTTCTGAATCATTTCCATACATGCAATCGCTTGGAAATGGATTGGCGAGTAGCTCCTAATGCTGAAGCAAGCTCTTCTTGCATTTGACATGGATCCTCATTGAGCAATGCCTCCAATTCAGCGTCTTCGAAGGTTTTTGGCCTTCTTTCATGCGGACGGTCGTCAACATTAAAATCACCGTCTTTGAAGAGACGAAACCAATCTCGGCACGTTGTTTCACTTAAAGCAGCATCTCTATAAACTTTTTTTAGCTCACGATGCGCTTGAGCCGCCGTTGTTTTTCGAATGAAAGAGGAAAATCAACAGTTCCCGCAAATGGCGATTATTTGGCACAAAATCAGACATTTTCACAAAACCAAAAGTATATGACACCAAAAAAAAAATCACTAATGTGTCGAAGCAGTTTGTTTACCATATGTCTAAGCTTGGTTTATGACGTTTAGGGTATGTTAGAATCGACTAGCACACACTGCTGGCGGCATCTGTTGACAAATAGCGGGCACTTAGTTGCGCACCTAATATTTTTAAGTATTTGATTTTCCATGCCCCTGTTTGTGTTGTTATGCAACGCTTTAGAGTTTTTAAACACAATGGTTTTTAATATTTAAATAATTAGTATTTTGTTTTTTGATCCATTATTATATGAAGAATGCAAAAAGTGTTCATTGAATAATTTTTTGAGATAACTTTTCCACGCGGAACCCTTTAATTTTTGTTTTTTAAAGATAAAAACACCCCTTAAATTTGTTAAAAAAAATTTTTTTTTGCATTACTTCTGACTCCTTTGTCTTTTTTCTTAATTTTAATAATTTTTTTTTTGCTGTGCAATTCTCTTTGTTTTAATAGAACAATTTTTATTTTCTTTTTTTGCGTTTTTTGTTTTTAAATTGTTAAATATTTTTTTTTTTTTGTTTTATAAAAATATTTATACTATTTTTATTTAGTTTTATAAAAATATTTTTATTTTTATTTAATTATATTATTTTAATCATTTATTTAAGACAATCCTTTCGATTTATTACACAACTCATAAAATGTTTTTTTTTTGCTTGTATTGTGTTTTTATTTGTTCGTTATGACACCCTTTCAACTATTTTAATTAAAAAAAATTATAAAAATAAAGAAAAAACACTTCATCTTTTTAATAAAAAAAATATTTTTATAATTTTTAGAGTTTTAAATTTGTGTGTGTGTGTTGTTGTTTATTTATTGTGTGCTTTTTATTAAGTTCTAGCTTAGATTGTTTTTTAAAAGGTGTAAATGAAAACAGTCCATTAAAAAAATGTACATCAAATTTTGTCCCCACTGCGCATCGACAATTCGGAGACACCCCTAATGTGGAAATGGAAGTTGCTATTGATTTTCAAGTTGCTGGGATTCTTCTTCTTCTTCTGCCTGTGTGTGTTTCTCAGCAACTGTATCAGCAACATTAATTTCTCACAGTGCAGCTATGAAGCCACTAACTACCCATTGGATATGTATAACAACCTGAACAAAAAAAATACAAATACAAAATACAAAAAAACGAAATCACTTGATTCGCTGCATCCACCGCCTATCAGTTGTGGGCCGTGGCTGCTGTTGTTAATGTCATAAGTTGTTGCTATGTTAACAAATAAAGCAGTTCTGTTCTATTCTGGTTATTGTTGTTGTATTTGCGTTAGTTCAATTGATTTCTGATTACATTTAAATTACAATGAACTGTTGTTTGGCGTAATGTGGCATGCAGCATGCGGCTTACCGCCCCAAATGTACGATGAGCGGGCCTATGCGCGCCTCAAATGTGGCCCACACTCCAGTGCATGCATGCACACATACATACATATATACATATACATATAGATGTACGCATGTATGCACATTTCACCGTTTGTTCTTTTGCCCGCTTGCTTAGTTGCTGGTCATTCAGTCAGTCTGTCTGTGTGTCTGTCCAACGAAATTAGTTTTTTACTGCTCTTGGTTCTGGCATTCCTGGCATGGCGTTGATATGGCAGAACAAGCATGGAGCACTTGTAAATATTATATGTGCACACTAGCTTGTAGTTATACATTTTTCGTCATATTCGTGGAATTCGTAACATTCACAATTATCTATTGTACACATATTTTTCGCTCATACTGTATGTTATTTTGCATTGCAATATTTTCCGTTTCAATTTTGTTTTTTTTTTTGTGTAGTTTCGTAGTTTCTTCACTGCTAACTATTTATTTGTTTACAAGTGGCGCTGGTGCAACAACAACAACAACAACAACCACAACGACATTCAGTAGCAACATTTGTTGTGCTGTTGTTGTACTCTGCTCTACTTGCTGCCTATTGTTTTGACGCTAAAGAGGTTAATACTCCTCGCAAACGCTACAGCCGCCCAATATTGCTCGCATCGCCACATAAGCAGAGAGCAACACTTGAGCTTACAAGAAACAGTTGCTGAAATTGGGCGTTGGTTTCGCTGCCTTTATTCGCCACTTGGCAGCTACTTGCCATTTTGCTTATTTTGTTCAAAATTGGAATGAGAAAAATACGCTGTGGTAGTAGCGGAAGCGTGGCTGTGTAAGAAATGGGTAAGTGCCAGTAGCTCAGTAAAAATGGCCCGCCAGCAGCAGTGTCAGTCACAGCGGAAACACAAATGGGGAGGTCCATGTCGAAATGGTTGAGTTCGAATATTCCCTTAGTTTCATTAAAATTTAAATACGCAAACTTTTTTAATTTAGAATTCATTAAGTTCAATGCAGTAGATGCTTTTCGAAAACAATTTTTAGTTTTTAATGAGTTATGAGTGATTTAAAGGGTGGGCCATGGGTTGCGCATCTTTTAAAATGCTATAAAAAGTACCTCTTGGTATTTTAAAGTACATTGATTTTTACCCTTTTAGGAAAAGTAAGGATAGGTTGGGACGGAATGGAATTATGGATGGTCCAAACTTTTTTCCAAGTACTCTAGCAATGTTGCCCATTGTACTTAAGACCAAGAGCTGGGATTTAACGAATAGAGAGAGAGACAGGTAGGATGGGAATTCGTTACTCCTCTTAGCAGTTTGAATGGGAATGTATTTTGTGCATTCAAAATACAAGAATCGTCTGAAAAGTGCGCGCAAAGTCAGAGAGATGGAACTAATGGTGCATATCAAGGCTATCTTTAGTTAGCAGCATCTCTTGGAAGAACACACACCAAGTTTTAGCCAGATCGGCCCATTTCTTTGTGTTTAGCATCCATTTCAATCGAGGCAGTCCATAATCAATTCAATCGAGGCCTCTTCTGCATTGGAAATATCAGGTCGAGAAAGACTTGGCTTCACTTGGTGTGTCCAAGTTTCGCCAGTTATCATATGAATGAAATGACTGACGCGCTTTGTTAAACTCGCTCAAAATCTCGTAAACGGTTATCGCGCCAATCAAGAAGAAGATGACCTGCGTATATGTCTCTCTATCATCTTAAGCTGAAACGATGAGTGGCTAAACAGTCAAAAATCTATCGCAGTGTAGTGGCTCGTCTTACCTGCTTTTAGTATGAAGACCACTCTTGCTGCGCTTCATAGTTTTGGTATGGGGTAAGAGGGAGAGAAGGATTTTGTGTGTGATTTTGAAGCATAGCTAATATATAAAGGCTCCAGATCAGAAATTTATGGGATTGTAAGGATACAGTAGCCCAAATAGAAGGAATTCTCCTTTCGATTATTTGTGAATTTTACTTCATTGCTCTTAGCTGCCATGGTTGGCTATACGGTAGTTTAACCTCTCGGCCTAAGTTTTTAGCACTTTTTCGATGGTTTGGGTACCTGTTTAACCTTTTGAGTTCTTTCGGGATTGCCGTTGTAACATCGATCTTTAATAGGACATCATACAAAGCTTCTAATGGTGTCAAATGAAATTAACAAAAAAAAAAAAAAAATGTTTTCCATTAGATCATACCGATTCATGAACTTCTCGTAAATTGAATGGACATGGAATGCCCCTGAAATGCAGTGGCAACTTTGTTAGCCTACTTGCCACATTTCACGCTTATCTATTTCTTGTTGTTTGTTAAGGAAATTCCTGCTATTAGCCGACATTGTTTTGTTAGTTTTCTTACACACAAATTTGCGAAGAAATGAGTTTCACATGAAAATGCATAAATGCTGTTGCAGTGGCAGTTGCTCCCATTGCACCCAGTTCCCAGTAAGTGAATCCCAATAGCACCCGAACACTTGCCGCAAGCAATGATGATGTTGCAGGTTGTTAAAAACAACGAAAACGAAATAAAAAAAGTTAAAAAAAAATATAAAAATAAAGATAAGAATTCAAAATAAAATAAAAATAAAAACAGCAAAAGATGCTTAGCGACCAAAGTTATTTGCGCTTGCAACACACAAATAGTTAAGTGGAATTGCTGTGACGCTTGTTTGGAGCGAATGCACATTGCACATGCAGATAAGTAGACATGTGTGCGTGTGTATGCACATGTGCATATCCGCAGTTATGTATTTGTGTATCTTTTACATTTTAACATTCTTCACGCCCGCTTGTTGTTGTTATTGTTGCGTGATTAGTGGCTATTGCTGTTTGATAGCTCCGCTGCGCTGTCCGCTGTCTCCTCTAATGACTTCTCGCATCTCCTTCTACGTCACCTGAAGCCCGCATTTCCCAGTTGTCTGTGTGTGCGATGATATCATATGTGTTGTTTTTACGGGGAAACGCGGTTATTAGGCCACAAATCGTTGAATTGTGGTTGGGGAAAATTTTCAAAATATCAACTCATTCATGTAATTATAAAAGTTAATCAGTCAAGTGATGGAGTCAAAAAGTGGAAGATGTGGAAGATGTAATAAAAAAGCATTAAATTTCACTGAAACCACTTGTAATGCGCTCAAAGTGCGAAAAGATAAAAACACTCAGGTCCCACGCCGCCAGTTCCGCACCCACACCATAAGTCACTTGCGGCACTTTAATTTTAGTTTTTCCCACTTCCTGTACTGTACTCTTTATCCTCTTCAGTTGCACTTTTCTTGCTCTTTTTGCCCCTTCTTTGCTGCCCTTATACATCCCATTTGCTGCACTGTCAGCGAAAATTGAGCTCAGTAGATAAATTGCATCTTTACGCGCACTTGAGACTTGCAGCTTACGACTTAAGGCTTTCGTCTGCCAACGCTGCAAAGAAAATAGAAAATGATGCCTAAAGGATGTTCAAAGATTTATAACGGCATATGTTTGTACTTACAAAAAATCAAAGAGATTCCAAAGCGCTCTCTTTGCTGGCAGCGGTACACGAAATAATTCATTTGCTTCTTCAAACGAAAATATATCAAGTGCTAAGTTAAGAGCTCAATAAACACTTTTAAAACTGCATAAAAATGTTTATTATTTTTGTTAGAATCGTCCACCCCCAATATCTTCATCTTTGACCGAGAGTACTGCGCTGTACTAATTTTCAATTACTCATTTACAAAACCAAAGTTATTAGGATAAGATGACCAAAAGATCTTCCACAAGTCGACAGAAGAAGAGGTCGGCCGAGGAAAAGATGGAGAGGTGGCATAGAAGACGATGTCAAAAGAAAAGTTGAAGACCGAGTGGCGGCGTGGCGGCCTTCCAACAGAAGAAGAGTTCGGCTGAGGAAGAGATGGACAGATGACAAAGAAGAGGACATAAGAACTGTGATGCCTATAGAAAAACTGCCAAAAGAAAAGCTGAAGAACGTGTGACGTTCTCCGAACTGTGATACTGTGATGATGATGATGTGAATTATGGGCATGACCGTAAATAAAATTAGGCAAACTCATCCTTCCAAGTAGTGCCAGCTTGAAATGGTACCCCAGGTACACTACAAGTAGCACTTACGTGCCGTTTTGATACCATAAAGTGGACCACTACCTGTGAAAGGATTAAGGGAGGAGATAAAACCGTCTACCGCCATCCAGTGCTGTTGATGTAGCGGAGGAGAGAAAAGGGATCTAGGCTGGAGAATTTCATCAAGTCATCCCCAAAGGGGACGCTGAGGAATCTCAAGCGCCTAGCCGCCAGAGCCCGACATTTGCAGAGAAAGTGTTCCACAGTCTTTTTCTCTGCAGGATCCCCACAGCTTCTGCAATGGGGGTTGTACGGAATTCAAAGCTTCTCCGCATGAGTGCCGATCACCCAGTGGCCAGTGATCACCGCAATGAGTTTGGAAATTGAATGGCGGGGGGTTCCCATCACCTTAAGCGTGAAATATACAAATTTTTGGCTTAAGATGAGCTGTATATTCGCTTATAAAGTTCGACTTATATAGAACCCTACTTGTATGTCGTGCCCACAAAGATTTTTCCGTTTCTAAAGTAGGTTTTATGAGGTTCCAAATTTTCTTCTCTAGTCGTCATGAAGAATGTCTCATGGCAGAACAGCAGTTTTTTTCTCAAGAGCAGTTTGCTCTTTGAAGAGTTTTTGTCGTTAGAGTTATTTTGTAGCAGTCATTTTTCAGACCAGTTTCTGTGATCCACTTCTTCATCTTCCTTGTTTTTGTCCAGTTGTACTTGGGGTCAGCGCTCCTAATTCGTAATCTCCTAATTTTGGATCTTGGCTCGTTTTGACGTTTGAATTTGCATGTTTAATGTCGCTTTCGATCTGCTTCGTCCATGTATGTTGCCTTAGCCCTGGCTTCCCCGGCGTCGTAACGATGTTTAGCACTTCCTTTATCTACTGATTCTCGTCTGCTGATATCGATGTGCACCTAAAACATACCAGAATTATTTGACTAATATTGAAGACAGAACTAGACCACGAACTAGCTTTCGAAGCACAGTCTATATGGGAAGTCTGAACCGCCCACAGGATTGCCAAAATAATGCTGCGAACTTGCAATATGAAATCAACCAACTTTATTTTATCACTCCTAAGGAAGGAATGTAGAATATTGGTTGGAGTACTGACGGAACATTGCCTCACTCCATATCACACAGTTAAAATTGGATTGGTCTAGACCGACGCATGTAACTTATGCAGACAGACGCATGTAACTATGACAGAAAGGTGTACGTTGGAACACCACTTCCTTTGCCACTGCGCTGCACTAAGCAGAACTCGTTACAACTGCCTGGTATCGGTATACTTGTCATATCTGAAGTATATTGCTGATAAAAGTTTGAACTGCTTATTAAAACTAAAACCCGCCTAAATAAGTATCACCAACTATGTTTAACACGATTCCAACAACAATGGTAACCCTACGGACCCTTGTGGTCTATGTGAGATCTATTCGGATGGGCCAGTTATACCTAATCTAATCTATACTAATAGCTAGACAAGTACCAACGGAAGTACGATCCGCTATTTATACTACGAACTCTGCATGGGATGATTTTTACTCAGTAGAATGGCACAAGCCTCAAGTCTATCAGCTAATTTATATTTTCTCGTTATATTATAAGAATTATTTCCGTGAAGGATGAAAAAGTGCAACATTATTCTGGGCACTTTGTGAGTGATATTTCATCATGAAAAGACTTACGCCTCAACAAGGTTTACAAATCGTGCGCTCTGTGAAAAGTGTTCATCACGCGCTCAGGTCAACTTATAGTGCAATTAAAGTCCATAACCGTCCTACCGAACGCACTATTCGGCAAATCATCGGCAAAATTGAGATTAATTCTACATTATTGAATGATACTGGACCGATTAGACCATAGAAGAGAATATTGCGGCTGTAAATGAGAGTTTTGCCGAAGACTCGGAACGAATGATTCGGCGCCCATCTCAATAACTGGGGCTATCTAATGGCACTACTTGGGCGATTTTGCGCAACAATCTTGGTTTAAAAACATATAAAATAACGCTACTCCAAGATTTTAAGCCGGCTGATCTGCCAAAGTGTCAGATTTTCAATCGTTGGGCTATTGAAAAAACTCGCCGAATATCCGCATTTCAGGACTTTAATTTTGTTCAGCGATGATACCCATTTTTTGCTTAATGGCTATGACAATAAGCAAAATTGTCGTATTTGGGCTGAAGAGCAATCCAAAGCTTTTCAAGAAAAGCCATTGCATCCATTGAAAACAACCGTTTTGTGCGGCCTATGGGCTGGAGGAATCATCGGTCCATTTTTCTTCAAAAACAAGGCTGGTGCCAATGTAACAGTGAATAGCGAACGCTATCGCGCCATAATAAAGGACTTTTTGATGCCAAAAATTAAAGTTCGTGATCTCCACAACTTTTGGTTCCAACAAGACGGCACTACTTGCTATACAGCCCGTGAAACAATGGATTTACTAGGTCGGCGTTTCGGTGAGCAATTGATCTCTCGTCTCGGTTGATCGGATTGGCCACCAAGCTCGTGTGATATAACACCGTTGGACTTTTATTTGTGAGGGTTTGTAAAGTCTAAATGCTTTGTGGATAAACCGGATTTGACTCAGGCTAAGGAAGCCTACATTACTAAAGTTATTCACGAGATGCCGACCGAAGTCTTCCAACGATTCATTCAAAATTGGTGTTTACGGAGCGCCGAATTACGACGCAGTTGCGGCCAACATTTGAAAGGGATTATCTTTAAAACATAAATGTCATGAATGGTTCACATAAAAATAGTAAAGATTGCTCAGTCAATTTGAATTTTCGTTGTTCTATTTTAATTCAAAATTCGTTACCTCTAAATTGATTATCCTTTATATATATATATATATATATATAAATCGCTCATTGCTCTGTGAAAATCGTATTCTAGGGATCAAAATAAGAAACTTTGCCGAAGGAACCATACCTCTAAAACGAATTCTGATGTCCCCCAATTTGGGTCGAACGAAAAATCCCACTTTGACCCATTTAGAGTGCTCCAATCGAGTTCAAATGTATGACCGACCCCCACTTACTTTGGACGGCCGATCCTCCCATGCCAGTGGCACACCCCCTGGAACTCCCCTGGGGAGTTCCCATACAATCATTTCAAAATATCATAATTTTTGGCCTTTACATGAGAAAAGAAACTAAAAAGTTCAACCCAAATTGGGGGACATCAGAATTCGTTTTAGAAATATGGTTCTTATTTTGATCCCTGGAATATGGTTTTCACAGAGCAATAGGCGATTTTTTTGCCTCCCCACAAATCGACCCGGCCTAATATATAGGTATATATATATATATATATATATATAATTAGCGCGTACACCCTTTTTGGGTGTTTGGTCGAGCTCCTCCTCCTATTTGTGGTGTGCGTCTTGATGTTGTTCCACAAATGGAAGGACCTACACTTTCAAGCCGACTCCGAACGGCAGATATTTTTATGAGGAGCTTTTTCATGGCAGAAATTCACTCGGAGGTTTGCCATTGTCTGCCGAGGGCCGATCACTATTAGAAAAACTTTTTGTTGATTTTGGTGTTTTACCGAGATTCGAACCTACGTTCTTTCTGAATTCCGAATGAAGGTCACGCACCAACCTATTCGCCTGATACGAGTATTTAACTCTTCAAAAATTTTATTGGTTAATTTAAAGTTGCGCTCTCTCGACTTCTTCAGTCACGTAACAAAACGAAACCCATTCATTTTCTAATTTGCAGACTGCACTTTGTTATATTAATTTTTAATTGTCGTGTTTTTTTTGCTGTAATTTTTCAATTTTATTTTTATAGTCCTCAATTGTTTTGACATACATCGTCTAACATTTCAAATAACAATCAATTCGAAGCGGTTGTATGTATGTTTTATGTGCATATGTATGTGTGTGTGTAAAAAGAAATCAACAACCTGTCAGCATAAATTAAAATACGAACGCAATATGCCACAATATACCAAAAGTGCATTCTAAAACATTCAAAACAAATGGAAAAAAGTGCATACGAAATTAAATACAAAAACATTGAACTGGCAATTAAAATCGAATGACTGTTTGGCGTCATTTGCCGCAAAAATGCTGACGTTCTTCAACTCGAATGTCTACACGAACACGGCACATTGAACTCGATCGGCGAAATTATTAACTCTTTTAGACACTGAAGAGGCACTAATGGTCGAACATAAGTTTTAAGTATTACTCTAAGTTGATAGCTTTTTTTTACTATAAATTGCAAGATGGTCAGTCTAATTACCTTTTCACAGAGCACAACATTCACGTTAATTGGTATTTAATGTTTTTATTAACCATTCAAGTAATACGATGCTCTTAATCTTCCAACCCTTAGGTTAAGCGATTTACAATCACACTTCGCGCCACTTCGTTATTCCAAGGCCTATTCTAGCTTCTGATTTCTGCGACGCTATGCGCGAGACTTTAAGAATCTTTAAATGTACTAGGAAAGCGTTTATAGTTATATTTTGAGTTCAAAATTGTAGTACGCTTCGATAATCTGGAATTCCATTTGTTACCAAAAGGCGCAAAAGGGCTCAAAGCAGTTTTGCCCGTTTCGGTTAGGCTTGGTTGAAGCGGTTGTCCACTGTGGGACACACCTAGGCTCATAGCTCACTGTGATGCCGCGTGGAGAACTTTTCCTTGTCTCTCCTCTCACCAGTGTACATTTCAAAAATTTTAGAAGATCCCTGATTTCCACAGATCTAAGATCTTTCTATTTATTAAAGAATTTTTTACCTAAAATGGTAAACCTATGTATGTGTGGATAGAACAGGACAATGGCACATAAGGTGCGGGATCGTCTCTTACTCTTCCTCATCTAGACAACATCTGCAGAAGTTATGTATTTACATGCCTATCCTCTGAACATGTCTGCCTGTTATACTAAGATTAGATTAGTTTAGATTTGTGGGGGGTTCGAAAAGCCCAAACACTCAGTCAGGAAGACTACTGCACTACACTCGAATAGACTACAGTGGAAGAAATAGAGAGACAGGATAGATAGGATAGATTGACAGGATAGACAGGATATGGATTGTATGAGAACAATTGGTTTCATTGATGAATCTTAAGAGGTCCCGTAGAGCAGGAGTATGAACTTTATCCATACTCAGTACATCGCACCCCAATAGCTGAAGTCTGATTTTAGAAAACGCCGCACAGCTGCAGTTGCCTCATTCTCAAGACAGAATAGTCGTATTGAATCGTCAATGATTCTCATGGTAGCCATAAGCTGACTACTGGCGTTGTGCGCTGTAATTACACCCACCAGTACTTTCTTCCTACTAAGTTTTGGGAGAAAGATCGCTAATTTTCTGCTTGGTTCTTTCACAAAGCACTTAACTATTTTGAAGAAGACCAACTCAGAGTTTTCTTGTAATACCACAATGTTCTGCTACCGGAATAAGGCAAACTTTGTTTTCTATTGCAACACTATCCCGGTTTGTCTTACAGTCACCGATTAATTTCGAAGAGCAACATGGGTTAGTTAGGGCTCTTAGTGCAGCTTAACTGAGATTAGTGTGCAGAGACTTTCCTTATATGGGCTTAGCAGAGATTTTGTGAGTTTAGCATTGAGAGCCGGTCACAATTGTCTGGCGATTCTGCATGTAGCTTCATTATGCCATCTTTTATTTGTTGCTCTTACCATTTTCCTTAAAAATAAGTAGCTGTCTGTAAGGATATGGCCATGACATTCCTGTGTATTTATCGGTAAATTTTGTGCCGAGTTTCGCTAGTTCATCGTCTCTACAGTTACCCTCAATGTCTCAATCGCCAGGAACCCATGTTACCTTTCGGTGAAACGACTTAGGCACCTCATTAAGAGATGTGCGGCATCTCATGGCTACTTTGAAGATTGTCACCGTTTTGTGAGGGATTTTATCGCCGCCTGGCTATCAGTGAAATTGTAAATATCTTCTCTAGTGTACCAGTGTCACTGCTTTTATTATTGCCATCAGTTCAGCCTAAAAAAGACTGCAAAAGTCGTTGAGTCGAAAGCTGAATGACGTCCTCAGATATTCGGAATATACACCTCCGCCCACCCTAACCTCGAGCTTTGAACCATGTGTGTATACATGAAAGGACTCTCCTGTCCTGTCTTATGTACTCGCTCTGTCTTATAATGTCCCGTTCCCACTCTTTTCTCGAGGGTAGGAGGGTCGTGAACGTGGTTATGGCAAGTGTAGGTGCGAGTGCATAGTCCACGTATCCGGATGCTCCGGTTTGCTCTGTAATCTCTTCATGTTAACGAGTTCTAAAAGGTGACAAAAAATTAATCATCCTATTTTGCTTTTGAATAACTTTTTTACTAAAAAAAAAAAGGGTTTTTAGTGATGAAAATCTTTATTTCGACCTTTAAGCGTTCATTTGCAGAAATATTATAAATCTTCCCATGATAGGGTTATTAATTTTGCGTCAACATTTATAAAAAATATAAAATCACATTCCTGAAGACGTATAAAACACTCAGTGATGATTATCTCCGATGAGGCGTCCCTTTGAATATTTGAGAGAAAGATTCTGCGATAGCTTTTTGGAACTTTTCACGTTGGCTAGGGTGAGTATCGCAGGCGATGGCACAATGAGCTGTATGAGCATAGACATAGCGCAGCAAATAAAGATCCAGCGGCTTTGTTTGCTGGGTCATGTCGCCGAATGGATACTAACGCTCCGGCTCTGAAAGTATTCGATGCGGTATCAGCTGGTGGTAGTAGAGGAAGAGGAAGGTCTCTTCTCTTAGCTTCACTTAGTGTGTCGAACTGACGCCGGCTAGCTCGAAAAAGAAACGACGGCCAAAAACGCGTAATCGGTTATCGCACCAATTAAGAAGAAAAAGATGATTATCTCCAAGATAAGCTTCAATATTCCCCAAAGGGTGTGACGTTTGCACTTTCCACTGCATTGTAAAGGTCTCTTAATGTAAAGTAATATAATTTTTAATAGTCGCGAATTTGGTGTCGTCTTTCCTAGATCTCTACTTTTATCTAAGCTGTCCTTAAGTATTATCATTAAGACATTTTCCACATCTAATCTGTAAGGTTTTCTAACCGTAGATTTTTTAAAAGAAATGTAATGAAAATCATTTGACACAAAATAGACCCATTAAATTCCGGTGGGTTTGAATTTTTCACGTGCGACCCAGCTTTCAATCTAACTAGTTCCTAGTATATGAGGCGCTGTATAGTCTCTTCCTTCATATTCTTGCCGCTTTTGCGGAAATGTTCGACCGTCCCGATTCAAAAGCCTACGTCGATCTATGTCGAAGTCAAACCACTTGTGGCAAGGTCGTTGTGAATGGCTGTTCGGAACTGGTATGAGCGTTTGAGTGACCGTAAGAATACATTAATTTTCACGGCACCTGGAAAGATGGTCAAGTGGCACGGCAGACTTGGATATACATATATTCTAAGGAAGGTCTTTAAGTAAAAGAGCCTCGCAAGATTCGTCTGCCTATCCTAAACCGTTGACACATACCCGACTAGAAATTTTGGTAAGGCGGTGATTAGGCGCAAATAAGGCAGACCGCATTCCAAATTTGCGCCTCATAAGGCAGCCAAACTAGGCCCAAGTCCCGAAAGGTATCGCCACACATCTCCCTCATTAGGCGCATGTTCGAAAAACCGAATTTCGGTAATACTCTGGATGCCCTTCTACAAATCAATTAGGGATTCCAATTTATGCCTAAGTGAGACACTGCCACAGATTTTCGTGACCACAACCAAATTTGTTATTGTTCTGGCATGCCAATCTTTGCCTTGCCTAACGTGGACCTGGTAAGGTAATAGTGGGGCGTGCCTCAGTAAGGCCTGCCTAATTGGGGCCTAACTGATTCATCGGCATGCCTCACTGTAATTCTAGTCGGGTAACTTTTTGAACTAATTCCATTATCTGCTGGATCATCCGTTCATGGATTTCTCAACATTGAACTATTTATATTTCTGAACCATTCATTGCCTACTGATTACCGCATTATTCGCTCTTTATTTGTTTAATAACAAAATTGGCTTGCAACGCACGCACCAATCACTTGCCCGTACCCGCAGAAAAAAATACCCTCTGACTTTCTGACGATGACACCCCTCTGACGGCACGACGTGTAGCATACGCCTTCTACATTTCCAGTTATTTTCCCATTTCTTAACCTCTACCTTCTTATCATTTAATATGCGCGAGTGCAACACTTGCCGGCAGCTGCTGCTTCTTCCACTCTGAGTATTTTCCTCATTTGGCATATCGATTTTATTCTGCACTGTGTTTATATACTCTATGTCCATATATTTGTGGATATGGTGATTTGCTTTTGCACTTCCAACTCCATTTTGCTACATCCATTTTGCTTACATCCATTTTGCTTACATCTTAAGCTAACCCCCTTCCATCCTTGGCTCTTAGTCAGTTTTCTTGTTTGTCTTTGAGTCTCGGTTATCCTTGCATATTTGTCATTCATGTGTATGTGGTTTGGTTTGTCCATTTTTGTTAAACTATTTTGTATTGCAGTTCCTTTTTTTGTTGTTTGTCTATCCACCGTAGCACGTGAGCCTTTTTCGTGAGCTCGGTAAAGTTTTTGCCTTGCATTTTTATTTTGTTTTACTTTGCTTGTTTGCTTCTACGTTATTTTTATTTTTTTTTTTTTTTATTTTTTTTTATATTTATTATGTTTTTTGTGTACTTTGTTGCTTCTTGCCTTGATTTTCGCGCTGGCTTCCTTATCGGTCACGAACGCCCGCTGTTGCTTCAAGGTTTTGTTTACCCGGCATTTTCATTTTCATTGTTGTTGTGCATTTGCTTCATACATGCCGAGTTTTTGTTATTGCTTTTACTTTTTGTTTTTCGTTTCATTGTTGTGGGCCCCATTTTACCGGTGCCAACTGCTTTAATGTTCAATGTATCCTCTGGCTTATCCTGCTTGCCGTGCTGCCGTCCACCCCTGTTCTTACTTGTATCTCTTTATTTGCATGCATATTTTTGTATTTGTTGTTGGTTTTTGTATTCAGTCTTCTACTTTCGTCGAATTGGAGTTCCAACCTAGAAACTTGGTTTGAGTATTGCATCACTTTTGCCTCCAAGGCACTGTCATTTCTATTCCTAATTCGAAAAAAGGGTGGTGGGGCTCACCCATTACCCCCTTTTTGCCGCAACCAGAGGTGTGAATGTTGCAAATGAAAAAGGAAAACAGAAAAGTGTAAGAAGAATGTTAAAAAATTTACACAGCAGCAATTGAAAAATGCAAAAATGTACTTCAATATTCAACTTCCCGTTCTTCGTTCTCCTTCTCTTTGGCGCTGCCATCAAAAACTCGCTTTTCAGTGGAGCTTCAGTCACACACCCCTTAAAGTATGCTATCCTTGTTTTCTTATTTATTAGTGAATGAAAATCATGCTTGTAAATAACAGCATCCAATCGAAAGGGTGGTTCAAACAAAAGTCTATTTCAAAAAACAAACCCAAAAAAAAATTTAAATTAAATTTTCCGGCCTATAAAGATTTTACACGAAGGAGTAAACTTTTGTCGCCGGTTCACTAATGGCTTGTAGAATATTAATCTTGTGGGTCGACCACCTACTGTATTGTCCGCATAAAATCGGTCTTTCAGGGTATAACACCAAACAAAAGCGGTCAAGCGAGTTAAATCACTGCTCTGAGGGAACAGACGTCATCGCCCAGACGGCTGTTTGCATTTTTTTTCTAAAAGATTCTTCACAGATGTTATAACGGGTTTCTGCGCTATTGCTCCTAGCCAGTAGAATGGGTGTGCCTCATAATGACGTCTGCAGGCCGTCAGCTGTGGAGATGAAGAAGAAATTGAGTCGGTATAGCACCTCCTGTGTGAATGTGTTGCACTTCAAAGAAGCAATGCCAAATATCTTGGCGACTATTCCTTAGAAGACGTGAGAAATTTGCAAAATGTCTCACTGGAGGAACTAGTTACGTTATTAAAAAGATCTAACTGGTTTAAGTAGCTTGGTTGACTAACGTAAGGGGGCATCCATAAATTACGTGAGGTGTTTTTTCCAATTTTCTGACCCTCCCTCCCCCCCTGGTGAGATGTCGTGAGATTTTATTCAACCCCCATCCCCCAATCTCACGTGAGATTTTTCAAAATGTGGGTTTCTTATGTAAACGCGTTGGATATTTATTGTAAAAAGAAAAAAAAGTTGCTTCGTGCTTTTATTTACTAGTTAAGACTAGTAATCAATATTGCTGAGAGTTATAAGTGTAATAAAAATTTAACAATAGAAGACTTAAATCGTAACTACTGCGATTAAAAAAGAATATCTACTCCAATTCAGTCCATGGAGAATCATGCGCGGTTTCAAGAGAGACTATTGGGACCAACATGTCCATATGATTTTTAGTAAAATCATGTGCTCCTTCAACTTCGTTCTAATCTAGACACTCTAAGCCGTTGACGCTTGCGCACAGTAACTCATTAGCTCGTCTTGTGACAATCCGTGAGGGTCGCACTTTGCGGAACATACGCGCTTGCTTAGCTGGTGCAATGTGAGCTGCTCGGCTGTGCTCTGCAGCTCTTGTGATAGATGCGAAGTAAATACCGCATGTACTAGAGCATCTTTTCTCTAAATCATCACGTATACTTGGGCAATAGAGATCAATAGGCGTGCTGATGAAGGCATTCAGCGGTTCAATCGGTACGCGTATTAGAAATGGAGCAAATGATTTTCCGTCATGTTCTTTAAAGTCCGGAATTGTCAAACGTCAACCTGAGTGATAGGGCGTTCGGCTCAAAGTGGCGCGAAAACAACCGACGGGCTACACTGTACCGCAAATTCAGATTAAATTGAGCTATTTGGTATAAAACAAATATGGTGGTTTGACAGTAGTAATGTATAACGTCGAAGTATGAATGAAATTATTTTCTTTTGAACGAATTAGTGAATGATCTTAATCATACTACGATTACGCTTGAGATTAAATCTTAAGCATGTACAATTTTTTTGTTTCAATCAGAAAAAAATTGCGTGATATTTGCCGAGACCCCCCCTCTCCCCAACGTAAGATTAGATGAGATTTGACTCGAACCCCTCCCCCCCTTAAACATCTCACGTAATTTATGGACGCCCCCTAAGCTATCGAAAATATTGGCAGTCTAATGGTCACTGTTGTATGGCTCATCTTGGCCCTGAAAGCAAGGTTCTCTCAGTCATGTTTAAATTTCAGCCCACAGTGGGTATTCAGGTCTCACCTTTGACTGAATTGACGATTTTAGCTGTATCAAGTATAAAAATAAGCACAAGTCACAAAAAGTTGTTAATCATGAATGAAGCAGAAGGAAAAGAACCAGGTCGAGAAGGTGGAAAAAGGAAGAGAGGGGCGTTGGATTAGAGGATGACGACCAACAGTGGCTAATTACGTTCGTATGAACCGCTGCAAGCTGCTGATGAATTTCACCAGGTGTGTGATATTTAAACCCGCAAGATTCGCAGCTGTAGCGAAAAAGTTAGAGTACAGATGTCTAAATCTTTGCCCGATGAGAGTAGGGCAGCTGAGAAGAAGATGCAGAGATGATTCTACCTAATCCTCCGGACAGCTTCTGCAGAAAAGACTTGAAGCAATCCCAAGTCTCACCGCATGGACACCTAACAGACAATGATCGGTAAAGATACCAACGAAATTCGAGAGCTGCGACTTTGTTAGTCTTAGCAGTTGCGTCGAGCGCCCCGATCTATCCGTGGCCAGAAGGATTTTGCGACATTACACGTTTGCGCTCTATCTTTCCAGTGGTTTTTTGTTTTGTGGGTGAAGTAGGGTTCGAAATGCTTTCGCACTTATAGTGATCGTCGTCTACTGTGTCGTATGGTGTGGCACTAAAACAATCCTTCCTCCTCTTCTGGGGAGGTTCCCGTCCCGTAACTACTACTTTCTGCATTACTTCGGGAGGGCCCAGAACGAGGTCCATAAAATGGACCAGTTCTATTCACCCACATCTGGATTCATCATGCTTGTAACCAGCTTCATTTTTCCAGTAGTAGACCACAGGCTTTTAAGCCCAATATTTTCATTTCGCAATGAAATCGCAGATGAGCCTAATATCGAAATATTTGGATGCAGTCGAGAGAGAAGTGAGGCATTTCCCGACCAATTTCGAACATACAAACAACGAGCCCAAAACCGTAATTGCCGCTTGGCTGACGGAATAGATATTTACGTCCTTTACGGTAATGAAGTAAGCAACCAATCCACTGCTTCCTTAATTGCGGCTACCTCCGCTTGGAAAACACTGCAGTGGTACGGAAGCCTAAATTTGAACTTGATGGGGGAGCTCCTCGCAGAATACACCCCCACCAGTTCTTCCGTTCAACTTCAACATCATTACTAGAAATGCCATATATATTAAAATTGTTCAAACGATGACATGATACTCACTGCTGGTGAGGACTTCGAGGGCAAGAAAGCAGTCGGTGTCACACAACAAAAATCTTCGATGTATGAGGAAACTTGTATGTATTTGAATACTTGTGTTTGTTTCCTCCGGTAGTAAAGATATCTAGTGAGAGAAATCATTCAGTATCAAACAGATGTATGATAAATAAAGAAGCTTGCATTTGCACCACCCTATACACACTCATATATGCACTTGTGTGTGTTTGCCCCGCGGCTATGGCGTTGATGACTCAGGTACTCCCATTAATGGGGGTTGATTCGCTTACAGCACCACCATCTCCAACTCCACTCGTTTCTCCCCGTGCCAGTACACCTTGCAATTCATTTCTGATTTTCACTCTCAGCTTTTTTCTATATTCATTCCTTCAGTCCTTCGTTCGACATGCGCTGCCGTTGGATTTTCTGCTTTTTCACTGCAATCATTCGCTTAAAATCCTGCGACAAACTTTCAACTACCCATTTCCAGTTTGTGCTGGCGTCCTTTGTCAAGGGCTTAAAACGCAAATCACTTTGGCTTTAATTGTATTCACCGACGATGTCTATCATTGTCTTGCAGGCTGTCAGCTCGGCTGTCGACTGCATTGGCAGTGCAACTGTATATGTATTGTATGTACCTATGTATGTATGTGAGGTAAGGTATACATAAGAAATCTAAGTTGAGCAGATTTGCTAGCGTTTTGTGAGTGTGTTGGTGCATATGCTGTAGTGTTCATTTTTGGGCGGAATTGGTTTCATTGCCAATCGCGCCTTCGGTGTTTTTGCTAAATTATCCGTATAGCTTTTATTGATGCTGTAGATTAATGGCCCGAACTATGAAGTAGATTTTGCCCACAGGTCTATGTAAGTGACATTCGATGCTGATTGACATGAAAATTATTCAATTTTTTTTTTGAAATTTGCATCGAAATAAGATTTTCTGAAAAAATGCAAAAGTCTTGGCCCTTGTGGGAATTCCTTGTGGAAAATTGTCACTTGGTAATTTGCCCGGCTGGAAATGACATTAGAGTCGCATCAGACGTGCAAACTTGCGAACTTAAAAAATAAAAAATAAATGATTTTTCGCTACTGCTTTGCCCGTCTCTTAGTACTAATCGCAGAGCAGCTCTTTCTACTCTCGGCAGGCAGGGTAGTAATAATTTAGCCTTTGAAGTTTCAAACAAAATAAGAAGAATATCAGCAAATTTATTCAAAATTAAAAGAAATCAACTAATTCTCATCAAAATTTTAAGCCTTTTAATCAGAATTGTAGAAAATTTTCGAATTCGTTTTTTTTTATAAATTAAATTTTAATTAGAGTTTTAGAAAATTTTGGAACAATTTTGTTTTTTTTTGGAAAATAAAATTTGGTTTAATAAAGTGTGGAAGTAGAAAAGAATCAACAAATTTGTACAAAATTAAAAAACGAAATCAGCAAATTTGTACAAGATTAAAAAAAATCAACTAATTCTGATCAGAATTTTTAACATTTTAATCAAAATTTCGAAAATTTTCGAAATTTTTTTTGTAAAATTTAGTTTTAATCAGAATTTTTTTTTTAGAAAATTAAATTTTAATTAGAATTTTAGAAAATTTTGGAACAGTTTTTGTTTTTTGGAAAACAAAATTTGGTTTAATAAAGTGTGGAAGTAGAAAAGAATCAACAAATTTGTACAAAATTAAAAAACAAAATCAGCAAATTTGTACAAAAGTAATAAAAAATCAACTAATTCTCATCAGAATTTCAAACATTTTAATCATAATTTTGGAAAATTTTCGAAATTTTTTTTTGTAAAATTAAGTTTTAATCAGAATTTTAGAAAATTTTCGAATTTTTTTTTTAGAAAATTAAATTTGGTTTAATAAAATGTGGAAGTAGAAAAAAATGTAGAAAATTAAAAAAAATCAACTAATTCTCATCAGAATTTCAAACATTTTAATCAGAATTTTAAAATTTTTTTTGAAAATTAAATTTGTTTTAAAAATTTGTGGGTTTGAAGATGCTCAAAAATCGCGTTAATTTTTGGTTTTTTTTTTCTGCTGCCGCCCTCCATATAAAAAATGTCGAGCATTCGATAGATGGAAGAAAATGCATAACACCGCTAACAAAAAAAAAATCTCACAAATCAACGCAAATTTTAAGCTACTTTAAATAGCCATGGTTAGGTTAGTTGTAATTAAGTGGCTAATCTGCAAAAATATCTCACTTAGACCTCTAGGGTCCATTGTGTTGTAACAAGCCGTTCAGCCTTCCTCTTCAAGGATGAAAAATATGTTAATCCTAGGCACTTTTATCGGGTTCTACAAAGAGCAGACGATATTATTTTATGTAAATTTTAATGCACGTCTTCCCGAGCTTTAACAAGCCTTTCAGCCTTTGGTCAGCAATATTCTTCAAGGATGAAAAATATGTTAGCCGAGGCACATTTGTCGAGCAGAACTGTGGCAAAGTAGGTATTCCACTCGTGTCGCACGCATCGCTCTGGACTAATTCCATTTTTGACTGCCGTGATGTGCGTTGGGGATACAGTACTCCAATCAATATTTTACAGTCTTTCCTAGACAGTGATAAAATAAAGTTTGCAGTTTTCGTATTCCAAGGCCTTAGCATAATTTTAGCAGTTTTGCACGAGGTTGAGTATTCCCACATATACTCCGTTTCCAGAGCTGGTCTCCTCATTTAGTTCCGTTTTCAGGAAGGAAAGTGAGTAAGAGAATACCTGCCTTAGCAAGCTCATTGGCTCTCTCATTTGCTCCTATTCTGGTGTCCAGTAAATACTGACCTGCCCATTCCGCAATTATTTTGGGTCTGCCTTGTTGAACACATTCCGAGTTAGCGCAAGGAGCCATAATTGCTGTAATATCCACTTGACTATCAATGAAAATGTTTCAGGGGGAGTTAATTTCAGAGTCAATTCAGCTGCTTTTGTGGCGGTATAGATTTCAGCTTGAAATATACTACAGTAATTGGTCAGTCTGAAAGCCTTTTGGAGATCAAATTGCAAACAAAAGGCAGCCGCTCCTACCCCTCCCGCCTTTTTAACCCATCTGTAAAGAAATTGTAGGATGAATGCTATATGGATTCTAGACCTTTCTGCCATCCATTTTGCTCTATAATGAGGCCAGGCTTTTTGCCAAATTTAACTTGAGGAATTACGTAGTCTGACCTTTCATTTGAATCCAAAATTATGCTGCGACTAGAAACCGTCTGTGAGAATTCTCTTGAGATCTTGAGTCTTAGAGCAGATCTTTTGGCTGATTTTTATCAGAAGTTTGATTGGATGCCACTTTAGAATACTTTCTATTGCCGCTGTTGGAGTTGTACATATGAATTTAATTCGATGGCTGTTGGATGGTATTCGTTTCGTTCTTGATCAAAATCTCACGGTTAATGAAGACACTCAAGGGCGGGCTTTAGGCTCGACCTCACTTACGGACCTCAAGTATCCTTAGAAACTTTGGGTTCATCCTCCTGACAACGGATCAGTGTGTACCCTCACTTAGTCCAAGCGGAACTGTCGGCAAGTCAGATGGCTCGAAGTCGGACGGAAGAATTGAAGGAGAAGTATTCTGCAAAGAGCTTCCCGTCAGACTCAAATTCAAGTTACCGGAAGCAGTTCATTGGCTACTCACTTGCATAATAACTGTTAAGAGGGCTATTGGCTCAATTACGGTGCATTCGAAACTGGTCAGGGAATGTCTGGTTTCACTTTCGATTGCATCTGAATTCTTTGACGGCATTGCGTGAAATTGCGAAGCAGACGAGCTGGCCAGGCAAGGGACCTGTGAGATAGTTTCTCAACGAAAGGAGAGGATCAGGATCCCCTTGACAACCTGCGATCTACTCCTCGAAGGGCAAGTACAAAAACTTGTAAGGTCGCGAAATCCTTCTGGACACGTGTTGATCGAAGGCTTTTGAGGTATAATCTGAGGATGGCAAAACCTCAGCTCTCAAACTTCGTCGGTGTCCTCACAGAGATGTCCTCACGGGGGTATTCGCGAGGTATACACGGCGTGAAGCTTGGAATTACTTCGAGTCCTTTTGACGTCAGCTGTATAGAGGATGAGCTTAGCTGCCCCGCTCTCACAGGATAAGATTTAAGCATCGAAATTCTTAAGCAACAAACTTGGTTGCGCAATCTCAGAAATGCTTATATAAAGATGTCAAAAGGCCGCCCATACTAATTTCTGTCAGACAAAATTACAGCGAGGCTGTGTGATAATGGTACAAAATTCCTGAGATACTTTCGCACAAATCATTTTGTTTTTCAGCGAACTACTTCACGTAAACGTCTCAAAAAGCACAAGTGATAATCCAAATTAACTGTCTGACCTTCTGGAAAAAATTCTTGGTGTACAATTCCATTGTAATCCATAAAAATCGAGAGCAACACTTTGTTTTTTTGACTGAAAACGACGTGGTCTTTTCTTGGCTCATTCGGAGCTCTCCATTCACTCGCCTGATGTCTGAAATTCGTATCGTACTTATAAACCCACGTTTAATCTCGTCTCCAGTAATGATGCGTTTGATGAATATTGGGTCGAATTTAGCCTTGGAAATCAGGTAAGTGGCGATATAAGCGCGGTTTATTTCTTGTATGAAATTTAGGTTCAACCAACTGCTGGGGCCAATTTTGCAGTAACGCAGCGCAAACCCAAATCATTAACCCCCACGTTCTGAACGAATCCATAAGCAATGTTCAAGTCCAGCTCTCTGATGGTTAATTTGCGGTTATCGATCAACTTTTCTTGCACTTCTTTCATGTTTTCATCAGTTTTCGATGTCGATGGTCTGCCACTAGGTTCGTCATCCTCGATGGACTCACGATCTCTTCGGAAGTGTTTTTGCCACTCGTAAATGGCTGTTTTCTTTACGTTATCATTACCGAAACAGTTGCCGAATATTTCTAAAGTTTTCATACCATTGAATTCAAATTCAAATCCATTTTTTAAACTGTTAAAATCGAAAACACGCGCAGAGGTGTCAAGATGGTATGTCGAGCTCCTGTTATTATGAACTGAATTCATTATTTTTTTGTTTTTCGCAGAATAGCTCGTAATCATCTCTTGTTTGTAAATATTTTTTTTTTTTACTAGATGAAACACCCGTTTTGGGTGTTTGGCGAGCTCCTCCTCCTATTTGTGGTGTGCGTCTTGATGTTGTTCCACAAATGGAGGGACCTACAGTTTCAAGCCGATTCCAAACGGCAGAATATTTTTTTATGAGCAGCTTTTTCATGGCAGAAATGCACTCGGAGGTTTGCCATTGCCTGCCAAGGGGCGACCGCTATTAGAAACAACTTTTTCTTTATTTTGGTCTTTCGCCGAGAATCGAACCTACGTTCTCTCCGATTTCCGATAGAGTGATTGATTTTGGACCACATTGTATGAATGCAAATACAGTGGACGCTCATCAAGGCAAACTAATTCAAACAAGTTTTGAAACGCGATGTGAAGTTGGAACCCTATTTTTATTAATCTTGCGACCACTTCTGCTTCAGTGTGAGCTGGTGAGTTGTCGTGATGGAAAAGGATAATCGCTCGACTTCCTCTATTCAAAGAAATGCCAAACA
This sequence comes from Anastrepha ludens, assembly GCF_028408465.1. Lineage (NCBI taxonomy): Eukaryota > Metazoa > Arthropoda > Insecta > Diptera > Tephritidae > Anastrepha > Anastrepha ludens. The sequence continues at coordinate 108,508,949 of NC_071499.1, forward strand.
CAGAGAAATATACCGATCTGGCTGAAGCTTGGTGTGTGTTCTTTCAAAAGATGCTATAAACGAATCATAACCGCGAAACGCGCCAGTAGTGTCATCTCTCTGACTGTGCACGGACTTTTCAAACGAGCCTCGTATGTATCCAACTGATAGATGATTTATTCATATAATATTTGTTGTTAGTAATAATGCCTACAAAGCTTTTGTGGAAATTACTTATTGGTTTGTTGCCCAGAACTGTCAATAACCGCCAATCGTGCGACCTCATAGCGCCAGTCAGTCTAAAAATATAGCTGGCTGCCGTTTCCTGCCATTACCTCCACTTATGCATCTACATATTGCACATATCCTTTATCGATTCTATGCTATTACCGGTATCTGCTGTCTGCCACTCAATTCAGTTCCAATTTCTATTTTTGTTCATTCACTATTCACAATTACATTTATTAACCCGAAATGGATTTGTAGTTCATGGCATTCAGTATCGGCAGGGGATAATGGGAATTGTATAGGGCAGCGGCCATGCAGTCAGTAGTGGTAGGGAGTAGATTTTAAAGAGGTCATAAATAGGTTGATTGCTATCGTAAATGCAATAGTCGGAGTCACATATGTATGTAGGTATATATGTATAGGTGGTTGGGAGGTGGCGTTTCGTGGGCAAAATATAGACTAGACCGACACAAAATTGCACACGTGCGCCCTGCAACTGCAATAATACCTCAAGAATACTTTTCTATACTATATGTATATGTATATATATATATGTGTGTGTGTGTGCTTGCAAGCAAATGTATTTAAATATAAAACATACAAACCAATGCTCTACGCTGGTACAAGGATCTTTGTTATCCGTACAAACCGCAAATAAAATTATCCTTTCGTTTTGTTTGCATTGTCTGTGTTGGCCTCCATCCGGTGTTTCTAACCACAGCAACAATCAAACAACACAGCCCGGACGGCCACTCGTGTGGGTGTCTGTTACAAGTGGGCGTAGAAAGCACTCAGGCTGTCAATTAGTTGACAAATGCAGTGCTTGACTTCTGAGCGCAAATCTAGCAACACACAAACATAGGTAAAAAATATGCATTAGTGTTGGTGTGTGTACTCGTGCACTAGTGGAAAATCATTTATTACAGCACAACTGCTGATGCTGTTGTTTATGGTTATGTGAAAAAGTTCAAGTGTCATCAAGTTATGGACTGAAGTGGCCTCAAGTATTTAATTAATTTTGCGAAAGCTTTTTTCATTCCAGTTACTGAAACATTTAAAATTGAATGGCTATAAAACCAGATCTAGTGGCATTATTTCTAAAATGCAATGACTAACATTTTTATAGCAAGTTAATGTCAAGCTTGCATTCACTTGAGAATCAAATCACAAATGAAGAGCTTTGTAAGCTTAATGTCTCATCTCTTGCATTTACTTGAGAATCAAATCACAAATGAAGAGCTTTGTAAGCTTAATGTCTCACTCACTCGTGCACTTACTGGAAAAGCAACTTTTTGAAATGCTTCCAATGAAGCTTTAACTTCAAACGTCCGTTATACTTTAGAACGGCTTTCTGTGCTTGGGAGCTTTAAAAAAATATGTTGCAAGGTGTAACCAGGTGTAACTTTAGATATGAAATTATTATTAAAGAGACTTTTAAGCTTAATGTCTAAGCTCTTCCACTTAATAGACTTTGTTTTTTATTGCAATGGATTTTGTTTTTACAATTTTTGCTAATTAGCTTTAATCCGAAACTTCCCTTGTTTTTTAGAACTTGAGTGACTTTCTGCACTTGAGAGCTTCTGCATTGGAAGATGGTGTGGCTTTATTTTCTTATTTTTTCAAGAAGTTAAGAAAACGTAATTACAGACTGACTACTAAAACTAAAGAATAATGAAAATATTAGCTTGGGGAAAAATAAATCCATTATTTTCTGGGTAGATGGCTGTAGTGATCGATATCTCGTAAAGTATCAAACAAACAATTTAAGGTTTATGCTCGTTGTCAAGGTGACATTTCTCACTACAAAAATTCTTTGCTGTTTTCTGCTTGTTCCATTTAGTTACAGGGTGTTAACAATGTAAGTCTAAAAGAGAAAATTCGGTACATTTTACAATTTGTTTTTTATTTTTAAAAAGGCGAAAATGCAAGCCAGGCCGCTGAAAATGTGAATGGTGCCGATACTTTAACAGCTCAATTTAATTACATTTTATTTGATTTTTCTTCAGTTTCTTTCTTTTTATGTACATCTTTGTTGAATCACATCCTTTTTGTAAATTTCTGTTTTATTTCAGTTTGTTTTGCTTAGATTATTTTGTTTCCCCCCCTTGCTTAAGGGGGGAGCCTGGTTTATAAGGTCAAAAAAATCAATTTTTTTTTCGTTTTAAGCGATTCCTAATATATTTCAGAATATTCACACAAAGTTACAAAGCCTGATTCTCAATATTTCCGTAGATACAAAGCCAAAGGTAGGCGAGCGTTGGGTTGTTACGCTCTGACCGGACAGCTATAGTACAAACTTTATCTTCTTTTCTCGACTTTTCATTTTTATGATTTCTTTGAATTAGCGTACATGAATGAAAAAAAACTAATGGACCTTTTGAAATGAATCATAGCTTGTTCCCTTCAGTATTAAATTCTCTTCTATTTGAACTAACAAAATAGATAAAAAAAAAATTTTCAAGACTTTTATACTAAGTTGAAGTGAATTTTTTTTTATAGAAAGGCATTTTTTTTTAACCTCCAAAAAGTTGAAATTTTGGAATTTCTCTCAGTTTTCTTAGTTCATCTAGAATAAAAAATCATGATAACTAGAAATCCATTTGAATTTTTTGCTTTAGATAATAATTACGAGCTGTATCTTGTACGCCAGTTGGAAACTCCAGCGTTGCAGCGCTCTACTAATTTCTATGTTAAACATTTTTTTCAACTTATTTTAACCAGTACCTAAATTTTTTATACTTTTTAAATGTTCATTAAAAGATAGAAAAAACTTTGCAGTGCTAAATTAATTGTTTCCTTAAAAAAAAAATCGCAAAGAGATGCAATTTTTAGGCCTCATAAACCAGGTTGCCCCCTTAATGTAGTTTTATTTGGAATACTTTATAGCATCTTCTCATTTATTTAATTTTTGGTTTTTTTAATTCAATTTAAGTTTTTTGTTTCATTTTATTTCATTTTATATTTGTATAATTTAGTTTTATTTGGAATATTTTATAACATCTTCGTTTATTTTACTTTCTCTTATTTACTGTTTTTCATAATACTTTATTTTAATTTTTTAAATTTATTTTTATTTTTTTCTTAATTTGTTTATTTTATATTTTATTTAATTTTTGGGTCATATTTTATCTTATTTAATTTTATTATGATTTAAACTGATATAGTGGTCTCTAATAATTTAGTTAGGCTTCAAAAAAAGGGAGGAAAAACCATAAAAAACAGCAACGTAAATTATTGCTTTTACTTACTTGTTTTATTTATTTGTCGATTTATTTATTATTATTTTTAAATTTATTTATTTTCAAATTTACTAATTTTTAAAATTCACTTATTTTTAGATTTACTTTTTTTAAATTTACTTATTTTTAGATTTACTTATTTTTAAATTTTTTCATTTTTAAATTTATTTATTTTAAAATTTACTTATTTTTAATTTTATTTATTTTTAGATTTACTCATTTTTAAATTTTTTCATTTTCAAATTTTTTTATTTTTAAATTTATTTATTTTTAAATTTACTTATTTTTAGATTTACTTATTTTAAAATTTTTTTATTTTTAAATTTATTTATTTTTAAATTTATTTATTTTTAAATTTACTTATTTTTAATTTTATTTATTATTAAATTTACTTATTTTTAAATTTACTTATTTTAAAAATTTACTTATTATTAAAATTCACTTATTTTTAATTTTATTTATTTTTAGATTTACTCATTTTTAAATTTTTTCATTTTTAAATTTTTTTATTTTTAAATTTATTTATTTTTAAATTTACTTATTTTTAATTTTATTTATTATTAAATTTACTTATTTTTAAATTTACTTATTTTTAGATTTACTTATTTTTAATTTTTTTCATTTTTAAATTTGTTTATTTTTAAATTTGTTTATTTTTAAATTTATTTATTTTTAAATTTATTTATTTTTAATTTTATTTATTTTTAGATTTACTTATTTTTAAATTTTTTCATTTTTAATTTTATTTATTTTTAAATTCACTTATTTTTAAATTGACTCAATTTTAAAATTCACTTATTTTTAGATTTACTTATTTTTAAATATATTTTATTTAAATTTTTTAATTTATTACTTTACTACTTACCACAAGGTTTTTTTTATTTTTATTTATTTTTGTATTTTGTATTTTATTTGATCTTTATTTAATTTTATTTTATTTTGTTTTGTTTTTTTTTTTCTCATTTTAATTTTTCATTTCATTTTCGTATTCCTTACATCTCCAACTTTTTGCAAACTTCACATTAATTAGCTTTTTCAAGACTTTGCTGATTTTTCGCTTAAACTACTCGCTAAGCTTTAATGCCAGTGCTTCACGCCGAAAAGTATGCTTCCGAGCGACACGCTCGCAACGTTGCTCTCCCTTTACTACTAAAGTCTTTGCACACTCTCAAAAAGCACATCAGATTTTTGTCTTCATTGGAGCTTCCTAATTTTGTCGCTTGCCGCCTTGCATTTATTCTCCGTTCATCCCTTTATTCTTATCCTTATTATATTTACTATTGTTACTATTGTTTCTATTGTTGTTGTTATGTTCACATACGAATGCTTTGTTTCTATTGTTTATATTAATGTTGTTGCTATTTGCGTGCGGATATTACTGTTTCGGACTTTGCGCCATCCGCCACCAGCGAATGAGTTGTGCTGGTCGGTGGTTGTTTGGTTGCTGTTGTTATTGCTATTGTATGCAAAATGGTAGTGTATGGAAATACTTTTACAAAGTGGTGACATTTGTAAAACAAATATAAAATTTTCCACTTTCGGCGCGATTGTTATTCCTGTTTTTGCGCACTTCTCGTCATACGCTTTGAGCTTTTCATATATGTATGTATTAGCGTTGATGTCTCTCCACGTCATACTCTCTCCGGCCTCTCCGGCGGTTGGTGTAAGTGTCTGTACTGTACTGTATCATATACATATATTGTATGTATGTATGTGTGTATTTTGTATATTTATTTTTGCTACATATGCGTATGTATTCATTCATTGTGTAACGCTTTGCTGTATTTACACACGCTTGCACACACATACACACTATAAATTCATACATATGGATACGCTCGTATTTTCGCGATACTTGAGCAGATACGAGCACCTTCTCTCGTTCGTATCCATCCATGCGCTACGGGATGAAAAATCAGTGTGTACGCGAAGCAGCGTGACGTGTTGACGACGAAAATTAGTTAGCTTTTCAATTTATTAGATATTTAGTAAAATAATATGATACAAATTCCAAAATATTCTAATTTAAATCTTTAGATTTTGGAAAATATACAAAATCTAACAGATTGCACAAAGTGTAGTGCGCTTTTAGGCGTTGAAAAGTGTATGCGTATGTTCTCGCTGTGGAAACCATCTGCAACGCAAGCAAAAAACACTTATCAAACCAACGTAATAAGCGAAGTGTAGTGAAGTGAGTGTGAAAAGTGCGTATACGATATTGTGACGAAGAAGAAAAAAATGAGGAAGAAGCGATTTGAATGAAATAAAATGCAACTTAAATTTTATTTTAACGGGAAAACCGCCAAGATTTCTATCTATTTACCCAATATGCACAACAGAGTTGCTTCCCTATAAGCCTCCTACTTCACTTGACATGCCCCCTCAGATATTCGCTTCCTTTGTAGTTCCTTGCACCCAGCTGCCTCAATTTTTTCAAGGACCTTTTACACAAACCAAGCACATCTACGCATTTCCTGCATATCCCGCTGCCCTGCTGGTGTCTAGTTAATTGCCTGCCTATTTCTTTAAAAAAATGTATTTTAATTTTCTACACAACCCAACTCCTATAAAGCAGCAGTTTCCTTTATCCAAAGAATCTCATCACGCGCCCTTAACTCTTTCGCATGCCAATAAGTATAAACAACTTCTACTATAATAAGTACTTTTTTTAAAGAAAAAAGAGGAAAATAAGGAAAAAAGAAAAAGTGCCACAATTTTTCCGCCAGTTCAGTTGTCCCGTCGTGTGTTCGGCGTGTGTGTTTGTTGGCCCTTAGTGCTCGCCTTTCACTTTGCCATTTTGCTGTTGTTGCTGCTTCCGCCGCTGCTGCTTATCTACGATATCTGTTGTAGCTGATTTTCTGCTGCGGTTAAATACACACACACTTCCATGCATACGTGTGTAAACATGTGTGCATTTTGTGGTCGCCACTTGCAATTGCCACTTGGTAAGTCATTGTTGGCAGACGTTTTGTTTTCTTTTTTCCCCATTGAATGGATGTTTAAAGGATTCTCAGCGCATTTGTTTATATGCAGTTTAAGCCTTGTTTATTTGTTCAATGGACTGTGCAAGTGTAGGTGTGTTTTATAGTATTACGGAATGTGTGGCATAGGAATTGAACTTTTTGGCACCCATTCATTGAATAAAACGTCTAATGCCAAGCAAATATTTTCATTTGCATAAGACATGCAAGGAATATTGTGCATAAAATCCTTATAAATAATTGAATGAAAAAATATCTAGTATTTTGCTGAATAAGCATAATAGACTTCTAGTCCACAACTGGTGCAAATGCGAACTAGTTTCAAAGTGTCAAGATTTTCATGCATCGAAAAGTGGCCAAATGTTATTAATCATTTTATGCCATAATAATTTGTTATTGTTTTTATAGCTGCATAAACATTCCCCTTACATGCACGGATAATGCTGCTTGAGTGACAGTCCTTGGACGGATCAGCGTTCCACTGGAGCCGATATACCTTTATGCGTCATGTGCTGTGACATACCGTATTTCAGCGTCTTGCAAAAAATTTCATAAAATTTCTATCCATTAGGTTTGCGAATAAGTTCGTAGCGTCAATAAATTAATCAATTATATATTCGCCGTTGCTGTTTATAGCCTCTTCCCACCTCCAATTTGTTGATGCCGTTCCACTAAAAATCGTCTGGTCTGGTGACAAAGAAGTTGTTGAGCCAGTTTTTAAGGACCTCTTTGTTATCGAAGGTAACGCCCTTCATATGGTTTGACAGGGAGCAGAAAAGATGGTAATCGGTCGGTGCAAAGTCCGGAGAATACAGCGGATGCCAAAGGACCGCCCATTCGAGCTCTTGGAGTGCGGCTTTGAGGACTTGTATAACATGAGGCCTGACATTGTCGTGAAGGAGTATGGTTTGACCAAGTCGATCAGGTCTTTTCAGTCGAATAACCTCATTCACACGGTGTAGCTGGGCGATGTAGTGCTCCTTGTTACCGTGCCATTCTTTTCGAGCATTTCCCAGCCCCACCAGACACATATCATGATCTTCTTTGAATGAATATCCGGCTTGACTCCGGCTTGACTTTTTGCTTAATATTGATGTATACGCACCATTTCTCATCTCCCATGACGATTCGGTACAAAAAGCGCTGTTTATGACTGCGTTTTGCTCGATGGCGGGCGAGATGCTGAGAAGCAACCTGAATGTGATTTTGTTAGATTATTTCGATGAGCTCGTGACAGGGTTCTCTCTTAGAAGGTGTTTTTTGACATAAATTGCATAAAATTAAAAAAGAGGTGTGTCCTTAAAACAAAATGCGTTAAGAAATCATAAAATTGATTTTCAAACTACATGAAATTAAAAGAGACTCAACCGAGTTTAGTCCTTTTTTTTGCTATGAAACTCTGAAATGTTTATGACCACTTCGCATTAATAATAGGACTATGAATAAGTTCGTGCGGTTTTACAACAGATGGCGTAACTTGATTATTATTCCATCGATCCACATTTCCAAACATTCATTGGAGAGCTACTGTCGTAAGGCACAAACGTCAGTATAAGTTTTTTATTTGAAGCGTAAACAACAATATTTTTACCACACTTGAAAATGTCGAATTTCGTGCCAAATAATGTGTTTTTGCGGGGAATTCTTCTTCATTATTTTAATATGAAGAAAAAAGCAGCCGAAAGTCGTCAACGAGTTCCAAGATGATGGAGTTAGCATGTTTACCAATTTTTATAAGCGATTTCGGCATCCCATGATCTTTGGAGCCTCTACATTCAGACGCTTCTCCTTACTGAAAGCTTTAAATCCTTTGCGCGGAATGTTGTTTAGTCACGATTGCATTCCTCAGTGCCGTTTAGGGCCCCTCTGGGCCATTCGATCCCATCTAAGATTGATTTTCAGATGCCTGATGAGCTTTCTGGGCACCTTCGCACTAATATACATAATCTTGATGGCCAAATGATTATTCGAAAGAGCTTTTGTGTATCCCGAGTAATATATCGTTTTAGCGCAACTGAGCGCTCTGGGTCAACTCCTTCCAAGGTTCTGGAATGCAAGGTATAAATTCTTAGAAGGTGTTAGCTACTCCTCTAACCTTTTAAAAAAATAAAGGGCTTGGCAGACTCCCAAGCTATGCTAATGTTTTTACTTGGCTTCTCTTTTCCATGATCTATAAAAGAGACTGTTTCGGAAATCCGTTTTTACTTCACCGCTTGAAACGACGTTATTATTTGTCTTTCCATGTGTGCAGCCAACTGGTACTCGGAGCATTCACCAAGATGGACCAAGCCATGTGAGTCAGTTTGGTCTCTTCTGTGCTTGTTAATACTATTTTTCAGCAGGAAACGATAATTACAGGTACTTTAGGTATACATCCGTTTCGTGGTGTGTTTTTGATTTTCGCTCGGTCGGAGTCACAACCATATTGGGTCTATGTCACCAACGCGACGAGTTTGGCACGTACATTCAGGGCTGCTCGCTTTTAGATGGCATGACAGCAATCGCGACATGCCAGAAACTTCTGTTGAATTTTGCTTCCGCGTTCTTAAGTTCTAGAATACCGCAGCCAACGAAGCTTAGGTCCGTGGTTTTTAGTTTTACAAATGTTAGTAAAATGAGTGATCCAAGGAAGGAACCTGCGATTGTTATCGTTAAGCTCTGACTCTTCGGAAAAGGAGCTGGTCATTTCACATTACCTGTAATGCACTATACTGAAGCAACTTGCATTATATTCCAAGAAGGAAACGATAGCGTGCATGGAAGATGGAAGTTAAACTGAACTGGTGCGTCTACTCATTAGAAGTTCATCAGCTCAAAAGAAGATGTTCTTGCATGGCAGTATTTCACATTCAATGTCAAAAGTGGCTAATTGAAGTACAGCTGTTGCAATGAAAAGCTCACTGAGGTCCAAAAGTCAGCAGACAGTGGTCAGTGTTGCCATCAACTACATACGTTAACGCACCAGAGCAGCAGCAGCAGTGGCAGCAACAGTTGTTGTTGTGTGTCCACTTCACTCCTGTGTAATAACCACTGCTGTCCCGGCAACAACAACAGCAGCGCGTAATAACGATAACAATTATCCCTACGGCAACACGCGCCATTGTCTCATATGTTGCACTGCAATTAACGTGATTTTGTGTCGTCATAGTTTCCACTTCACCCCACACTGCCTGCGGTACTTTCGGCAATTTCGTCCTCAGCAACTCAACAAGGAAAATGAAATTAATTACCGACTTGTGTGTGTATGTATGTATGTCCAGCTATAAAGTTAGAATGGGGGTGCGGTTGCTCGTATAGTGGCGACGGCAACAGTGTTGGCGCCGCCGTCAATGCCAATGCCAAAGGTCAAAAGATCAATTTTTATGCGCGCTGGATAAGTGCTGCGCCTTTTTGAGTGCTTTCTTCCGGCGCTTTGACTTGCTTACGCGCTTCCTATTTGGCATTTGCAGCGTTTATTGATACCTCTGTGTGGGAGAAGAATAAAGGCGAGGCATGGCGGATTCATATCTAAAAAATTTAGCCAACTTTTATGATCCTATGCAACTGCGAATTTCACACTCATCTGATTGGCTGTTGTTAGTTGCCACGTGGCAACCAGCGCCAACAAGCGCCGTTCAATGCATTAAAGTGTTAATCAATAAAAAAATTTATTTCATAATTAAAAACATAACATGTTCATTAGAGCGGATCAATTTTTCTAGGCATTTTCGGATTCTACATGAAATTCTGAGAACAAAAGTCCAAGGATCATAACTCTAAAGTCAAATTCGTTCCCCACAAGCTTTAAAAGAGACTATCGTTAATTATAATAAAGTTAATATGAAGATTTATATTTCCTTAAGTATTATGAATGTTAATTTTTTTAATACAAATTTGTACTTATACATATTTTGGTATGAAGAATTTATTTTTGATATCTACCTTTTATTTAAAGCGCCGCTAAATGGCAAACAAAGAGATGATTGATGGCTACAAAGCGACAACGATTAAATTTTACAAAATTTCAAAAATTTATTTTCAACATTTTTTCTAATCACACCTTTTTTTGCAATTAACAAATTTACAATTATATTGGTTTTACATTCTTTTTACTCAACACGGAAGTCTGTTTTTCTACTTTCTATCTGCAAAGCCATAACTCCCTCCCTATTTTCGAATTGATTAAAAATAGCTTCTTTTAAAATTTCTTACACTCAAAACTGATTTTAAAGCTATGATCTCCTTTTTTTTGGAACTTCAAGTAGCATCCAAAAATGCGTCGTTCCTATGGTGGAACAACAATTGGCCCGCCCTAATGTACATACACTATATTTTTAATGATGAAATAAAATTTTTTCTTAGAACTGTGTGAGGAAGCCGAATATACTAGGAACTTCAACGTCCACCCGTACAAATTGACCCGCCCAATTGCACCTAATGTGAATATGTATATCTGGTATTAAGTGAGAAATTCCGAAGTTTTTTTTGTATCTATTAATAAGTGAGAAATTTCAAATTTTTTTGCATATAATTCTTTTTTATTATTACAAAAAGTTTTTTTAATTGTTTTTCTTGATAAGAAAAAAAATTTATTTGGTTTTATGTACCTTAAATTTAAATTAAAAAAATTTTTGTTTGTAAAACCCAAATATGCTAGGAACGATGTTGAAGAAAGTCGTTGCATACAAATTTACCCGCCCTAATGTACATGTATATCTGCTATTAAGTGGGACACTTTAAATTGTTTTTTTTTTCATATTTTTATTATTTATTTGAAATTTTTTTACTAATTTAAAATTTTTAGTTTTTTAATTTTTTTAATTTAATTTTTTTCAAAATCATCTCATACAAATTAACTAGCTCTAATGTACATATACAGTGCCGCTCAACTGAATAGATTTGATTTCTTTTTTAGACTTAGAACATAATATTATATCTTCATAACGAGCAGTCGGATTTAAACGAACTAAATTTTGTTAAGTAAAACGATCAATTATTTATAAAATACAAAAGTTTTTTTTTTTTGGTTTGGTTTTTATATTTTTTTTTATTATATTTTCAAGAACATAGCTGAAAATCTACATTATTTTTGGCTCAAGGGAATAGGTTTGACCAACAAAATAATTAAAAAAAACCTATTCACAGCAATATTTCATGGCACTTGGTAACTTAAATAATAAAAGACACTATTTCAGCATTATTTAATATTTGGTATGACCACCCTTATTCTTAATTATTTCAAACATTCGAGTTGATAAGGAATCGTAATATTTTTGAATTTCACTCAGTGAAATAGTTGACCAGGCTTTTTTAATCGCTTCAACCAGGGTCGCCGAGTCTTGAAATTGTCTTCCCCCTTGTCTTCCCACTCTCCTGGATAAAAGTCCCCAAATGTTCTCGATAATATTTATGTCTGGGGAGTATGACAGCCACTCGAGCAAGTTGACATTCTGGTCCTTAATCCACTGTTTTGTAACCTGGGCTGTATGGATGGGGGCGTTGGCTTGTTGGTACGTCCATTGAATAGGTCCAACAACTTCGGAAAACTGGGGAAAAGCTTTTTTGGGCACAGTCTTGCAGACATTTGCATTCATCTTTGATGAAACTAACTGAAGCTCGCAAGTTCCATAAAACGATATGGCTCCCCAAACCATTACGCCTCCTGTACAGGAGTGATGACGACTCAAAAAGCATTCCTCTTTTCGAATATCGTGAAAATAATAGTTGTAGCCATCCTGTCTGTCGAGATTGAACTTTTTTTCGTCGGAGAAGACCACAGCCTTCCACTCCTTGTTCCATGTTATGTGATCCCGCACAAATCGAAGTCGCGCTTCCTTCCGAGCATCATTAAGAGGAGGTTTTTTTTATTTTTAACTCTTTAACTCCGAATAACTCGTTTTACCGTTGCCAAACTAGCATTTACACCGCATTCATCCCTGATTTTACTGGCAGAGAGGTGGGAATTCGAAGATTAGTCGCCTCTCTCATGCCGTTGTAGCATATTTTTTTCTCCTTTCATTTTTTTCTCGTAATCGGCTTCATTACGAAGAAAATTGCTTACCACGTTTTGGCTTCGACCAATCTTCTTTGCTATTTAATTATGTTTTAGGCCAGATTCAATATAGCCTTTAATTTGACCTTTTTCAAAATCGGTTAAAGATTTTCCTCGACCCATATTAAAAAAATGGTAGCAATTACTTTAAATTTAAGTATACCAAATAAATTAAATGTTTTCAATCACGCAGTCAATCAAAAAGTGAAGTCAAAGTTGTCAAACCTAATCAGATGAGCCAAAAATAGACCACACATTTAGCGAATTTCACGATGAAAGCAAAATTCTGATTTACCGTTGCATAGAACCCGTTACATTTTTTTGTTATATTATGAGTAAACAAATGAGTGAATCAAAATAAAAAGGAAAGAAGGAAAACATGCCATAGGAACAAAGAGAGAAGAAAAATAGAAGAAATAATTTTCAAACCTATTCAGTTGAGCGGCACTGTATGTCTGATATTAAGTGAGAAATTTCGAAGCTTTTTTTCTTACAATTCGTGTTATTAATTTTTTTATTTTATTATTTATATATTTTCTTTGAAATTTTTTTATTTTTTTAAAATGTATTTTTTTTTAATTTTTGTATTTGTTTAAAATTTTTATTTCTATTTTCATTTTTATTTTTAAATTTTGTTTATTACTTTTTTTAATTTTTATTTTTAAAGTTGTTTTTAGTTCGTTTTTCATTTTTAAATTTTTTTTTCCGTATTTTTATTTATTTGTTTTTTTAATCAGACACTACTAATTCAGTTATACTTTTACACACTAGTGTGTATTTGTGTATTCTTGAGTATGTGCGTCGTCTATTCTTGTCTTTTGTTTAATTTATTTTTATTTTTAAAATTTTTTTTAATTTTTATTTTTAAAGTTCCGTACAAACTGATCCGCCCTAATGCACGTATATTCCTGCTATCACAAAAAACTTCGGAATTTCTCACTTAACTCTTTATTAATTTTTTTATTTATTAAATTTTTTTTAATTTCAATTAAATTATTTTTATTAATTTTTGTGTTAAATTTTTTTATATTTTTACATTTAATATTTCTTTGTTATTAATATTTTCATATATATTTTTTTATTTACATTCAATTTTTTTTTTATTTTTGTAATTTTTTTTATTTCTTTATTTTGCTTTGCATAATTGAAATGATTTTTTTGTTTTTAATTTGCGCTTTTAATGTTTGTTTTAATTTTAAAGTTTTTGTTTTTTATATTTTAAATTTTTTTTTTAATTTTTTAGTTTTTTGTATTATAATTTTTGTTTTGTATTCCTTTATATGTATAATTGTTTTTTTTTGTAATTTTTTTTTTATTTTTGTAGTTATCAGTTTTTTATTTATCTGGTTTTAATCATTCACTACTGGCTCACTTATACTGTTACACGGTAGTGTGTAGTTGTGTGCGTTCTATGCCTCCTCAAATGTAATCTTGAATATGCGCGTCGTCAGTTTCGGTTTAAGGAAAGTGTGGTAGGACCAGCTTTTTAGTTGTTGTTCGTATCCAATATTTAATGTACGTACTAGCAGGCATGTCAAATTATCTTTAAAGGAAGTAAATGCGCGATTTCCAAATGCTCTCGTTTGTACCGAGGAATAGGCGCGAAATTTTTGTTTATTTATTTCTAAAGGGTGCTTTTAATAGATTTGAGATTATAAATTGAAGTAAAGGGTGATCTATTTAGAGTTTCGAAGTGAATTCGACTATAAATAACAAATGAATGAATATTTTAGGTTAGATTTATTGGAGGTATGAACTTTGATCGAATTTAAATATTTTTTAATGTTTTTTTTTTTATTTTTATTGGAAAGCATATTGATGTTTTTGATTTATGATTTCAGTTTGATTGCAAAATTATTCAAAGTAAAAATAAAAGTATGCGCATATTTAAATGAAATTACAATAGTTTTTTATGCAACTTCAATACCTCGCGTTTGGTGTCAAAAATCGATTAGTTCTTCGCCAATGCGTTTGTACAGCTCTCTAAAAAAATTGATACAGGGTCTTCCAATTGCAAGATTTTGAAGGCCAATGTGCATACAATTTTCTATAGAGTGATTCGTTGTCAAGTGATCCACGTACTCGTATTTTTAGGCCTTGTCGGCATTTCTTCTCAATATTGGTACAATAAGAAGTCGACTGAAAAAATTTTGAAATTTTTTTTTAATAATTTTGATATTTATTAATGTTACAAATTTTCGTATAGAGTTTTTAAATTGAAGTATGGTATCTTCAATTCTTTTAATATTTTTAATGTTTCAGCTAAATTATGATTTAATTTTTGGGGAAAATTTTTAATTATTTTCTTTACTGTTTTTGGAAACAGTTTTTTGGTACATATTTGAATATTTGAAAAGCAGTAAAAAATTGCTTCCGTAAGACGAAAACATCGATCCAGTGTAACTTCTTCTAACGGCAACCTCTATTAGCCGTCACCTTCTTTGAGCTAACATTCTTCTCTATATCAAATCTTGTGTATCGGAAGAAGTTACTCTCTTTTGAGTGGAGACCTCGCTTCAACGAACCAAAGGTAGACTGACGGTGACTTCCCGTCCAAGAGAGGTTTCACTGTGCATTGTACTTTAAGATCCGATTGGAAGATATGCAAAAAAGCGACTCCGACGTCCGGTAAAAACCAATTTTTTTTTTGATTTTCCCTTACAAAAATACTTTAAGTTGATGGGTGTACGGCTACCATTTTTTTCGGTGCGGTCTAATATTCAAGTGTGCTACACATTTTCTCCTCTAGACCTACATTAAAAACAGAAGCTTTTGGTATGAATGCTGAGAATTTTCAATTTACTATATTTTGGGTGAGAAAAATCATATTAGATTTCTAAAAAAGGTGAATACTAGGGCGGGTCGATTTAAAAATCGCTCATTGCTCTGTGAAAATCGTATTCTAGGGATCAAAATAAGAAACTTTGCCGAAGGAACCACACCTCTGAAACGAATTCTGATGTCCCCCAATTTGGGTCGAACGAAAAATCCCGCTTTGACCCATTTAGAGTGTTCCAATCGAGTCCAAATGTATGACCGACCCCCACTAACTTTGGACGGCCGATCCACCCATGCCAGTGGCCCACCCCTTGGAACTCCCCTGGGGGGTTCCCCATACAATCATTTCCAAATATCACCATTTTTGGCCTTTACATGAGAAAAGAAACTAAAAAGTTCGACCCAAATTGGTGGACATCAGAATTCGTTTTAGAGGTATGGTTCCTTCGGCAAAGTTTCTTATTTTGATCCCTGGAATATGATTTTCACAGAGCAATGGGCGATTTTTTTGCCTCCCCACAAATCGACCCGGCCTAGTGAATACCCTATAACAAAAAAATATACAGAGTCGAGACGCCTCAATAGAGAAAAAGTTTAAGTATAATGGTAGAGATAATGCGTGGACTCAATCCGCATTGTCTGCCTATCTACCGAGCCGTTTTCAACCAAGTGCAACATCCCAGTGTTAAATCGCATCATCTGCTTTACTCGGCGGATCTTGCGCCGTGCGACTTTTATCTGTTTCCAAAGGTGAAATCTGTATTTATTACAGCAAGATCATCTGATGATTACATCCACAGCTCGGGGGAATCAATGCTACCTTTACTATTGCGCTCCATACGTCTCGGTTCAATGCATGGCTTCTTCGTGGCTTGCAGGTGTATTAGAGTTCATTAAAACTGCAGAAGCGAAAGCGACTCGAAGGAATTGACAGCAGAATCTTTCCAGATCCATGTAAGATTCATGCATGGTATTAGGTGTGAAATCAAGCTAAGCTATTATTTATCGTCAGTTTCGTTATTTAGCAGCCACATTTTAGTACCCTCGGTGAGTTCTAATAATACATTGCTTGGATCTCGTCCAACTAAATCGATGGATTTATCTGCTAATTTATTTTATATTTTAATTTCTAGGCAACTTTTTAATATTTTCACACATTTGGCAAAATTTTCCAATTAAAATTTGCGCAGATAATATCTTTGCTAGGCTGTCAAGGATCATTTCAATTCTATCTCTCTCTTACATCAAAAATTTAATTGAAGAAGAAAGTAATATTTCCTTTCTTGTTATGGCGGTAGTTGCTGGGGGCGGGAGGTAAGTCCACGCTGGCGATATCCTTTCATGCAAAATCCAAAATTTTGATAAAAGTGCACACAGAAAATATAAAAGTTAATTAACTGCATTGGCGAGGAGGCGATTCCGCGAATAATGCATTTCTTTTGTTTTGGCCTTTATAATTATTTTCTTTGCATTCTTGCAAAGTTCAACCAAACTTACGCGAAACTTACGCTATAATTATACAATTTTAGCACCTGCAGAATTGAAGAAAACATATTCAACAATTAATTGCATTTCTTCTTCGAAAAATTGTCACAATTTCATTGGAATTCGCATTCATTGTTTACATTTTGTTTTTCTTGTTTTTGTTTTTACAGGCGGATGCCAGTCTGGGTATGCACGAACGTGAATATGTACAGGAGTCCTTGAGTTACGTGCTACGCATACAGGAAGTGCAGGAGCGCATCAAATTTGAATTTGTGGAAATCCTGCTTGGCTTCATCTCCGGCTGGTTGGTGTTCTATCATACGGCGCACGAACAGGCCGAGGATAATCGTGATTATCTGCAAGATTTACGGCACAAGGTGCAAAAGGTGAGAGAAAATCTTCAAATAATTCAAATCGCTTCTTATTTGAAAAAAGAAAAATATATACAAATATTTAATCAATTTTCCTTTCACAGACACGCGAGAATTTTGAAGGCACTCGAGAAAAAGTCACCGAATTGAAGACAAAATATATGGAAAAGAGAACGGTGAGGACTGATATGCTAATTATTGTTATTATAAAAGTTAAATCCATGACGGAGAAAATTATAAGCTTTTTATTCAAGCTCAGTCCACTAATTGCTAGAAATCGCACAAAAAAACCTGCCACTACTTCGTAGCTTCCAACGTTTCTTGTCTAAATAAGGGATCATGCATTTATTCCTTATCAAATCAGAGTTTCTTTATTGACTAGTTTAATTAACTTTAACCCTTTCAATACGGATTTTTTTAAGGGGGAAAAATATTTAACCATGAAAAGTTATTACTAGTGATATAAATAGTATATCCTCTTGTATAAATAAAGAAATTATTCCTAGGAATTGAGAAAATGTCCTGGGAAAACATTGTCCCGCCCGTAATGAACACTCAGTTGATCTATAATTGTCGTTTTTGCACTTACTGACCTAGCACGTGCTACGATTTAACTACGACTGCAAAACATGTGTAGAGAAAAATACAAAGTATAACGGGTCATACGGAGCATAATTGCTGGTATATCTCGTAAAAAACTGATGGGAAGAAAATACACAGCGATGCAAAGAAATATTTGGCATTTAGTAAAACGAAAACACTCATTGGGACATATGTGTCCCGTCAGTATTGAAAGGGTTAAAAGAAAAAAGGTTGCAGAAAAAAAGTTTGTTTTTGAGTCCTTGTTTGTGAGCTTTCTTAAGAAAATTTAACACAAGAAATTTTCTTGAGCGTTTCTAGGCTTAATGGCTTAATGGCATGGAGAAAATGCACAACACTTCTGCGCAAAAAAAAAAATTGTCAAAATTCAAAGCGAAATTAAACCCACTTTAAACTTGCACTTTGTTATACTAAAATTGTTTGGACTATAAAACTGCATACCCATAATTTTTCTGACTAAGTTAGGTTAGGTTAAATGGTTGTCTGAAGAGAGTGCTCACTTGGGCGAAAAAAATTAATTTTGTCCTTGCAGAGGAAAAAAGAATGGATGAAGGACAAAAGAGTGAGGAAATTCTGTTTATGAAATCTGAAATATTTATGAAAATTTCTAAGCTAAAAAAAAAAATTGTCAAAACTTCTCTATGTATTTGTGGAAATTTTTTTCTAAACTGATACATAGGTACACACTTGGAAACAGGTTTCAGAGAGTTCAAAGTATGGGGCTTATACGTATCAGTGGCTCTCTAAGAACCACACCCCCTGATGCTCTGAATACTCATTTCTTCTTATCTCCCCTAAACATGGTTGATAAACAGAATGCAGGTAACACTGCTGCTCGGTTTGCCGTAACGAATCAATGGAAGTACCTGTCTGGTTAGGCAACAATGTGACTACCTTCAGAGAAATCTATATTTACTCCGATAACCAAGCGGCGATTAAATCTCTTGGAGGCGTTGTCACTAATTCCGTCATTGCTCGAAAATGCCGGGCGCCTCTTAACGAGATGGCGGAATATTTTTGCATTCATTTCAATGGGGTATAGTGATATACCAGAAAATTGTAAGACAGACACATTAGCGAGAAAGGACATTACCAGTCGGGGCGTCAGGCGCTCAAAGGGCCTACTTAATCCGTCAAGGAAAAACGTTTCTATGTTAGTTGCTTAGATCACAGGCCACTGTCTCCTAGGTCGACATGCATTCGACTATTGCAGAAGCTGCAAGAATGACGAGTAGGAAGACATCTTCTTTATCACTGTTCTGCGTGGCATGCCACTAGATTTAGATACTTTAGCTCATCGTGAAATAAACTTTAGTTCATACCTACCCCAAAGGGCAGCTGTTTTCTTTTAACAAGCATTGCCATGGCAGAAATGCATTATAGGAGGTTTGCTTTTGTCTGTACGAGCATTACCACCCTTTTGAGGCGACCACTACTAGAAACAACTGTTTTTTTATAATTTAATGTTACACGGGTTTCGACACCGGATCGTGGGAATAGTCACAAGAAATTAGGTAGTTATAATTGTTGTTGCAATAGCTTAAAATATATCCCATATATTTTTAATGAAGGCTGCTGAAATTCCGGGTCGTGTCAAAAACACAGACCTAAATGTCTTGGAAATGATAGTATGGCGGGTTAAAATAGCCTTTAGTTACGTTTCCTCCTTTAGCCTGAGTACCAATAATTGGTTTCGTTCAGAATGCTTTTGGTGTCAGCTAAATTGGATACCTGCTGCAGTTGACTTGCTGAATGTGATTACCTGGCTTTTTCCAAAATTCCTAGCAAAATTTTTGTTTTCAGTTGCTAGTCTGGTAGTTTCCCGTGCCAACTTTAGTTCTTTCGCGACTCTTGGTTGCTGAACAGTCTAAGAGAACGCCATTAGCATTTTTGAGTGTTGAGAGAGCTCGTGAAAATCGCGCATCAGAAACTTCCTACCGTGCAGTTGTTATAAAACCACTAAGAGCCTTGCCCATGCAGAGCTTCATAAAGTGTTGTCAGAGATGTAACCGAAGGGTGGGATCAGAAAATGGACTCCTTCGTCGCGGTCGGGTGGTATTACTTCACGCAACCGGCGTATAACTTCGAAATTATATTATTGCTAGCATGGCCTTCGGGCATAAACTACGTTATTGCAATCGAAGAAAACAGTGCGGAAGACCTTCTCATTTTGGATGAATTCATCTTGCCGTTTTCGGTCTTGGCTCTTCTAGCTACTTTCTTCGAAATGTTTGAGCTGTGGGTTCGACTTGATACTCCTTTTTGAGCAAATCTGAATTGTAATTGATGCCAGTCTGCCAAATTTGTAGTCAGTTGCTTATGGTCGAACATTGTATACAGTGCGGTCGAGTGGTGGTGACTGAACTAAAGTTATGACATTTATGGGGGGCGCGACTTTCTAAATGTATTGAATTTGCTCGTTTTGTCCAGCGGCCCGCATTCCTCGTCTTACGCATCTCAAACAGGTGCATTTCGGTGCTGAACCATCTCCAAGGAGATGTTCGTTAAAGTGAGCCATGCGGTAGCAAACGAACAAAAACTGTTGAGAAGATGGGGTTCGGGTTACATTAGAAGACTTCTCGTTCTTATAGCAGGTGCAGTGATATTAGTGCAGCATCGTAGCATCATCAACTTGTTGGTACTGAAAACTGCACGAAAGCATCATATTGCCCTTCTAACTCACCATAGAAATGCTGTTCTGAGGGCACTAATGGAGCTCGATACAAGTATATTCTTATATCTTTACCCAAGAGACAGTTCGGATATACCTGCAAGAAGATGATTAGCTGGGTTAGGAGTTATCTTGCTAGAATAACAATAAAGTTTAAATTTTGAGTTCTTTTCTACTGGAATCCTGCAGAGAATATTTTTAATACTTAGCTCTTGTTTTTCATAAATGTAGATAAAAATCCAAAATGTTTCGAACCGGGAGAATATCTTAAATCTTATTTAGTTAAATTTTAGTTGAAATTATTTCATCGCTTCTCCTTTGTTTTGCACAAAAATTATTATTATACAACAACTAGAATTTACATATACTAATTTTCCATTTTTTTATTACAGAAACCAGAGGAGAAATTCACAAAGCGTGGCTATTTGTTTTTGATGGAAAAAAGTGAGTTTCAATGTTCGATGTTCAATATGCAATGTTCACCTTTCCCTCACCCATCCTACTTACTCCATTACATATTTATTTCTTGTAGGTCGGTGTTGCATGAATAATCTTATTTTTAGCAATACTATACTAGATTAGTTTTATCGAATCAAGCATAAAAAGAGTTCAGGAATTAAAGAGGTTGTAATTGTAGAGTTCAGGAATTCTTTAATTTTTTCCAATTTAAACTTAAAAGAAACGTATTGTCGAAACAGTAAGAGAGCCCTCGCTCGTTTTGGTGAATAATTTTACCAGCTCATTTGCAGAAGCTAATCGCTTGTTGCCAGGTCTAGACACAGTCTAGATACATCAGATGTGATAAACTGCATCGCTAAAGATGTATGCCTGAGCACACCTTGTTTTTCGCTAATCCTGATCATTTCTGATCGATCGTCCATTTCAATCTGTTGTTGACAGTAGAGGTCCAATTTGAATGCTTAGCTCAACGTGTGCAGCACTTTGTGGATGAGCCCACACACAGCAAACACCTTCTTGGCCAAAAATAAGGCTTGGCGACCGTTTGATCCCCTTCAGTGCGATTTGATTACGATTCTTTTCGGCTGTTGCTCTCGTATGGGACCCTTTTTCATGCCCAGTTACTAACCGTCTCGCTTTAGTAAGGAATCGCAAACTTCAATTCGTTTCAAATGGTTATTTCACGTCAAATCGGGTGCTACCCATATTAGCTTTTCATTGAGGCCAATCTTATGTAATTGATTCTAAATGGTATTCTGACTAAACTTCCGTTAATCTTGCGTATCTTCTTCTTCTTCTTAATTGACGCGATAACTGCTTACGCGATTTTGGCCGAGTTTAACAAAGCGCACCAGTCGTTTATTTCTTGTGATAACCGCCGTCAGTTGAACAGACCAAGTGAAGCCAAGTCCTTCTCCATCTGATCTTCCCAATACAGAGGAGACCTTCCTCTTCCTCTGCTGCCACCAGTGGGTACCGCATCGAGTACTTTCAGAGCCGTAACGTTTATTTCCATTCAGACGACATGAATCAACCAACGAAGCCGCTAGATCTTTTTTCGTTGCGCTATATTTATGTCGCCGCAAAGCTGTTACAGCTCATTGTTCCATCGCCAGCGATATTCCCCGTTGCCAACGTGCAAAGGTCTAAAAATCTTACGCAGAATCTTTCTCTCGAACACTTCAAGTGACGCCTCAACGAATGTTGTCATCGTCTAAGCTTATGCACCATACGTTAGGACGGGCATGATGAGATCCTTGTAGAGTGTTAGTTAATCTTGAGTCTGTACCCGCTAATTCACTTCTTTCAAGTGTCTATACTGTATCCGTTTTTATATTAAAATTATTTCTCTCACATTTATTTCACATTTATACAAATTTATTTTCACTTTCATATTTTATATATTTTATTATACTATATTTTCTTCGTTTTTGTCGATGTGTGTGACCCCCCTGATTAATACTTAAAATAGGCTCCCTTTTGAAAATATCTCTTCTAGAGCCATTCAAGGCAACATGGACAAAATACTATTGCACTTACAAGAAGCAAAAGAAGGAGTTCACTATGTTGCAATTCAATCAGATGAATCACAGCTCAACGCGTCCTGAGGGGCGTGAAGAGGAGAAACTGACGCTATACTCTTGTCATCCACGCAATTCCGAATTCGAGAAACGTTTCTGCTTCGATTTGACATTCAAAGAGAAACCAGGCATTGTGTATACATTTCAAGCGCTCAGCGAGGACGATCGGCAGACGTGGGTAAAAGCAATGGATGGCACCGAATCGGTGAGTGCTCGAAATATTATTTAATAGTTTTATGAAAAATTCTTATCTAATTGAACTTCTCTTTCGCATACTTGCAGACCTACTTTGCTCCCGGCAAAGTGAAGGCTGGCGAGGAATATCAGTTGGATGACATGGGCTTCGCTTTCGTGCGCAGATGCATCGATGTCCTGGAGAAGCGCGGTCTTGAGGATGAGGGTATCTACCGTAAGAGCGGTGTTGGCACGAAAATTTCCAAACTCCTGTCACTGGGTATGGATCACAAGAAGGCAGAGAGTGTTTTTAACGATGAACAATATCGGGATCTCATGGAGAGCAATACCATAGCGAGCGCATTGAAAACGTATTTGCGCAATCTAAATGAACCCCTGATGACATATCGCTATCACAGCGGCTTCATCGAGGCGGCAAGTAAGTGCAGTCTGGTTTTTTTAATAGTTTGGGAGTCTGGTTTTTTATAAGTAAATTTTATTGCCACTCTCTCTATTTTCATGCAGAACAAGAAAGTTTGAATCAGCGTGTACACGAGGTGCATAAATTGGTACACAAGCTGCCACAGTCGAACTTCGAGATGCTCGATCTTGTCATTCGACATTTGACAGAGTAAGTCAGCCGTGCCTTCGTGTAGTCTTATTTTTTATGTGTACTCTAATGCCCCTTTTCTTTGCAGAGTGTCACGCAAATTTGAAAAGAATAAAATGTCGGTCTTCAATTTGGGCGTGGTGTTCGGCCCGACACTGTTGCGCCCCCAGGAGGAGACGGTAGCTGCCATATTGGACATCAAGTTCAACAACATTGTTATAAATATTTTAATTGAAAACTACGATCGCATCTTCAAGAGCGACCCGAGCGCGCCAATGTTAAGCGCACCCAATCCCACTAGTCCGCCGACGCGCGTGCCACGTGCTAGTCAAGCTGGTAAATCACCATCAGCGGGCGGTGGTGTGGGCAACGGCGGACGCACGTCAATGTATTCACCCCAACAGCAAGTCTATCGACTTGTGACTAAGTCCAACTTCACAGATCCACCGATGTCGTCGAGCTTGCAAAACATTCCAAATGGTCTAATCTATTCGCATGGCAGTGGTGTCGGCGGCGGCGGTGGTGGTGGTGTTGGTGGCGGCGGGGGTGGTGGCAATCCAGCAAACCGCACAAACGGCGGCCTTGTAAGCGGCCACACCACCAATGGCGGTGGCGGCAGCGGCTCCAAAAGTCTTGGCATGAGCGTCAATATGGGCAGCGTAAAAAATTTACATTCCATGTCACAGAGTGACATCAGCGTGCGTAGTCTACGTGGTGGTAGTGGCGGCGGTGGTAGTGGTGGTGGCACTGGCGCCGTAAACAGCAGCGCTGCTGATGCCGTATATGGCATACTTGGTGGCGGCACAAACGGCTCCGGTCTAACAGCACATCATGCCACGCCCGCGAATGCAACACAACTGCGTCAAGATTACCTAATGGCCACAGCCACACCAGCGTCTACGGGTATTGGCGGAAGCGGTGGTATTTATTCCACCGCCTCAGCGGGCAGCACTACCCGACTGAATATGAACAATGTCTCCCCACCAACGATATCAATGCGCACCGAAGCGTTGTATGGCTCGACGGCACTGGCGGGAGGCGGCAGTGGTGGCGGTGGCGGTCAATCGCAGCTTACCCGCAGTCACTTGTACGCGCAGGCGAAACACTATTCACCTGTGGCAGCAGCGGCATCCACCTCTAGTTCCAATGAGAGTGTCTGTGATTCTTTATCGTCGGCGAATGGCATCGGCTGTGGAGGCGGTGGTGGTGGTGTCAGCAATAGTGGTAACCGTTTGTTAGGCGGTGGTAATTCACTGGACTATGTGCCACATTCCTCGCAAGCCTCTTCACTGTCGACGCTATTGGGCTCCACCTGCGACGATGTGGTGACGGCAACTGCAGCACCCTCTATGATTGGCGGTGGCGGCAGTTCGCCGAAGGATGGCGAGTATGTGCCGGCTAAGGTGCATCGCAACAAGGAGATACAACGCGAACTAAATGCGGGCACAGCGTAAGTGAATTGAAACTTTTTGTGTTAAAAAAAAAAAATTATTATTGAGCGGACTGCATTCCGCCTTTGAAACTACTTTCTTCGGATTACTTAGTGATCTTTTTTTAATTACTGAACCAATTATTTAATTTTTTTTAACTTGACTTGTTATCTACCGTCGTCTGAATTGATTTGAATAGATACTGATTGGGTTACTGGAGTTGTGTAAGTCACCGTCATGCAATCAATTAAATATTTTAAAGTTTAAGAAATTTGCAGCGAAAAGGCAACATTACTAAGGCATCTATTTGTCATTTAAAGCTCTCCGGCTCACTTGAGAGACTGCCTATGATTTTTAGTGTCCTTTTTGGATAGAGGTGGCTAATGCTACTTAGAACTATCGATTATTTAAAGTATTTTATTTTTGGTTTTAACTAAGGAATGCATTTTTCTCCATTATTTGCCACAATCTTAACCTGCCTTCAGGTGTGTTGAACCAAGCCTCTAAACCTCAGAAGAGGGCTTGCAGAACAAGTTAGATTGAAATACTTTAAAATCTCGTTTGAAGCGGTAGAAACCTAAACTGGTAAGGAATTTAAGAAATTATTTTGCCCGACCGAAATTGAGCCATAGTAATCTTGGTTCAAACAATTCCATATTGATCGGCTTTGTGCATCATTTTTGTTCCGAAAGCAACATCAAATTGACAATACGCACCGGCAGGATTGCTCAGCAGACTCTTTGATCGTTGCCGCATTCAAACAAAATCCCATTCCAAAGACTATCAAATGTGACCACTGAGGAAACCGCGAGCAGACAATGTAAATGCGGTAAATGAAGTCGACATGGATTTAAGGGGGGAAAGGTGATAGATTTCTTTGATCCCTTGTCAACATTTTTTGGAATGCTTCTGGGGTCAATTGTTGTTAGGGTTAAACTTTCAAATCCCCACTTAGATTTGTAAGTGGTTCGCTGTTGTTGTTGTAGCAGCATAAACATTCCCCATACAAATACGGGGAATGCTGCTGAAGTGACAGTCCTTGGCCGAATATAAATCCGTGTTGTTCCGGTTACGTTCTACGACGCGTGTTTTTTTATTTTTTTATTATTATTACTTTTTTTATTATTTGTTTTTTATTTATTTATTCTTTCTTATTATTTTTTTTATTATTTACTAGCTGACCCAGCGAACTTTGTTCCGCCCTAGAGGCAATAAAAAAGCAGATTTTTGATTTTATTAAGTTAATTCTTTTATTAATCAAGTATTTCAATGTAGCTTTAATAGATTGTATTCTTCAGTTAAGCACGTGCAAGAACAAACCACTCAGATGGTTTTCCGACCCGTGAACATGCTACATATAATTGACCCTGTGAGAAACATTGATTTTCTAGATTCAGACCACAAACTTTCAAGGATTGGCCTTGTGATTTGTTAATGGTCATGGCGATTGCAAGACGGATCGGTAATTGAAGTCTTTTAAACTCTAACGGAAGATCGGTTGGGATCATCGGGATCCTCAGAATGAGAACTTCTTCACCTTCGAATTTTCCTTTGATTATCGTCGCGTAAATCACACTGTTCATCAATTTATTTACCACCAAACGCGTACCGTTGCAAAGTTTTGGTGGGTTTATGCTTCAAAGCATGATTACTACGGAGCCAACATTTAGGCATAAATTGTGCGGTGGCAAGCCAGGCACATACAAGGAATAAAAATTCAATTGGATAGTTGGTGGCTTCATCTTCATTTGTTACACAGTCAATGGATTTGAATGAATGCATTGTTCCAATGATATCATTTTGAATTATGTAGTCATCTACATCTGTATTCTGAGCCGCTAAAATTGCTCGCTCACTCAACCATTCATTATTTTTGTAGTTATTAATGATGTTTGGGAATACTTTATTGATAAGTTCGTCTTTCGATGAGACAAAGTTACAGAAATTCTGAGGAAAAGAAATCAATCCGCTCGATTCGTCGACAGGTACTCGACCATTATCAATAGTCAGTAAATGCTCAGAGAAATCTTCAGTAGATGTATCATTAAGTAATGCAACTCTCATGTTTGTTGTCAGCTGAAGTTTCTTCACATAGCGCCATCGATTCGATGATTTGAGGCAAGCGTTTATTTCGTCAGCAGCCGTTGATCTTGGAATTACTGGCAGTGTTTGACGGAAGTCGCCCGACAGTAAAATCATTGCGCCTCCAAAAAATATCGAGTCATTGCGTATATCTTTCAATGTTCGGTTAAGTGCATCTAATGCACGTTTATGCGCCATTGTGCATTCGTCCCAGATGATGATTTTCGATGCTGATAAAACTTTGGCTATTGCTAAGTTTTTTGAAATATTACATGTTTGTTCTTCAATTTTTTGAAGATTTAATGGCAATTTTAATGCTGAATGAGCCGTACGGCATCCGTCGAACAATGTGGCTGCTATTCCAGAAGAAACAACTGCAATCGCAATGTTGGATTTCGCACGAACAGTGGCTAAAATTACTGGCATGCGGAATGTCTTACCACTTCCACCAGGGGCATCAAGGAAATATAAACCATCGTTTCCATCATCAATTGCCTGCATTAATGTATCATAAACTTCTTTTTGTTGGCGATTCAACAGTTGTGCATTCGTTTGAACTACTAAATCTACTTGTTGATCTCTGTTATTCGCTCGACGTTTTCGCATTGCCAACCGAGCCGTTTCACGGGCTGCCACGCTTTGCTCTTGTGATTGAGAAGTACGAAGTCGAGCCATACTAACGCGGCACTCTTCACGGGCAATTCTTTGTGCTTCTTCAGTCGTTTCATTCGCAATGTTTCGTATCCTTCTTGCATTACGGCTTTGTCGGGAAAGATTCGATCGTCTTGATCGCGGCATTGATAATGATGATTCAAAGAGAATACAAATTACTGTGATTATAGGTATAGTTCTGACAAAATTTATATTATCAAATTTTCTACTTAACCATAGACAAAATTACGTTTAGCTGTCATTTGCGTTTTGTTATTCCATATCAGATGCGCTTTTGTTTATAGTGACTTCACGGAAACGCGTTCGAGTGGGATAAAAAGTATCCTATGTCCGTCTCCTGGTTCTAAGCTACCTCTCCACCAATTTTCAGCCAAATCGGTTCAGCCGTTTTCGAGTTTTTTATTATTAATAATATTTTTTTTTTGATTATTTTTATGTATTGTTTTTCTTTATTTATTTATTGTTTTTTTTTTATTGTTTATTCTTTTTTATAATTATTTTTTTTAGTATTTATTTTTTTTATTGTTTATTTTAGTTTTTGTTTTTATTATTATTCCTTTTTTTATTTTTTTTTTTTTTATTATTTTTTTATTATTGTTTATTATTTTTTATTATGTATATTTTTATTATTTTTTTTTATTATTATTTTTTTTTTTATTATATTACATTTATTTTTTATTTTTTAATCTTTTTTATTATTATTAAAATTTGTTTGGATTATTTTTATGTATTATTTGGTTTTCTTTATTTTTTTTTTTTTTTATTATTATTCACTATTATTTTTATGTATATTTTTATTATTTGTTTTTTATTATTTTTTTTATTATATATTTTTTTTATTATTTAATCTTTTTTATTATTTTTTTTTCTGTCATATGCTCATATTTATGCCCGACAGTTTGGCATCCGTTTTTACATGGCTTAAGAGTATCTTTGTCTAGCCGCGGTTCAAATACACGACCTCCGGTACCTGCTTTAGTTGCTCAACCTAACCTGACTTAAATTTGTTTTCTTGAATTGACTCTCAAAAACGTCATCTTACGAAATACATATTTTTAATATGCTTTTTTCTTATTTCTTACAGCCGTGTGCGCACACTGTACGCTTGTATGGGCGAAAGCGAGGGTGAGCTGTCGTTTGAGCCAAACCAGATCATCACCAATGGTAAATATAGCATGAAAATATCTTCTTCAATCAAAATGAGTAACGAATATCCTTCTCTCTCTCGCTCTCTCTCTCTCTCTCTCTCTCACTAACTTGCAGTACGCTATTCGCATGAGCCAGGCTGGCTGCAGGGCACGCTTAACGGTAAAACCGGACTTATACCACAGAACTATGTTGAACACTTGAAACCATACCACTAGAAGTAGCAACTAGATATGGAAGTCGTTAGATACGTATATGTATATGAATGTTCAATAATAATTATATATATGTGTAGACCTTTAAAGATTTGTATGTGTATGTGAACCAATGGAAAGTGTCGAGAAGATTGCATGCAAATGCAACTGAAAGCGGCAAGCATTTGAAAATTGGTGTGATGTTAGCAAAAGTGCATAAAGTACTTTTAGTTAATTAGTTAAGTAGTAGCATTTACGAAGAGCGAAGAAGAGAAATGGGGAGTGAAAATCGGTAAAAACAGAAAACAGAGACATTAGCAAGAAATAGAAATCAGAAACAATTAAAATTTACTAAATGCAAATACCGAAATAAAAGCATCTGTAGCCACTGATAAAAGTTATAAATATTTCAGATTATAAATATTTGAACTGTGCAAAGGTCCATAGCGCTCGAACTATATGTAACTTCGTATAAAATTAGAAACAAAACAAAAAAAAAAAATCGAAAGTAGCGCGAATTCAAAAGTAGCGAACATTTTCAAGCGCACACACCCAAACAATACCTAAAACCAGCCCATATTAACAGATTTACAACAACAAAAACCACACCCATTCACAGATAAACACACGCATATGCACGCATACATGTTATGTGCGTACATATGTATATGTATGTGTATATATACATACAACCACATTTAGCCAGCATATAATACATACATACACACATATTTAACATATGTTATACATATATACGATATACAATATATAGTACATATAAATGAATATTTTTTTCTATTTTTTAATACATGAACATGCTTAAAAACAATAAGAACAACAACAACTACATTTGTATGCAAATATGTAACTCTTAAAATGAAAATGAAAATTAATAAGCGTTTTAAGCGTAAATTTAAAAAAATCGCATACAAAATAAAAACAAAAACAAAAGTAAATGATAACATGATAACAAAAAATGTGCATAAGAAAAGTATGTAAAATAAAGTAGTAGTAATATTTACTCACCTGTGAGTATGTTTGTATGTATAAAAAGCTATTGAAACGAAATGAGAACTTAAAACCAACTTCACCTAAGCTAATTTATTATTTGTATTTGCTTTAATTTGTTGCGTTATTGAAAAGAAAGAAAAATAAAAACAAAAACAAAAACTACGTTGAAAGTGAAAAATTGTACGAAAAAGTGAAGAAAAACTATTAGTTTACCTTGTAAATATATATAAAAGGATTAACATTTTTAAGTGAATAATAAAAAGTAAAACTTATGCGAAAATTAAATGAAAAATATTATTGTTTTTGTTTTGTTATGGGGCTGAAAAGTCTTGGACCTAACAAAAGGAACATATGGAATAGACTCGATATAGTCGATTATACTGGCTTGAGGATACGAAACAGAAATATTGTTGGAATGAATCTTTTTTCTTATACAGGGTCCGGCACTCGAAGTGTAACCAATTAAAAAGGCCATAAAATTAGTTTAGAAACAATTCTCAGGACTAAACCACCTGAACCCACTGATGGGTCAACCAAAGTCTCATTTAAATCTGATCTCACTCCGGCCCAGCTGACACATCTTAAGAATCTTCGTGATCAGTTAGACACATTGGTAAATAATGGTGACTCTTCAAAAACAATAAAATATGTCAATGGTGCTTCTAAGATAGTTGGAACAAACTTTCGCTCGCTCAGCAAAAAGGGGAACCCAGTCGATTCTACAAATTCACTACCAGAACGTGAGAGGCCTGCGTACAAAGCTCGGAAGCTTTCTCACAGCGGAATCGATCAGTGGCATTGATGCTTTCTGCATCACTGAATCAAAAGTATTCCCATTCGACAGCATCGAACACATCTACGTAAAATTGAAGTGCAATAGTTCTGATATCGTTGTCGGGTGCGTCTACTTTTCCCCGAGAGCTTCACTCGCAGCTCTCCAGACATTCATTGATACTTCACTATCTGAAGGAACAACATAGTGCCGCAAATATCCTTATTACTGGCGACTTCAACCTTCCTAGCAGCTCACCCCGTACTGATTGTGAAAATCTTATATACGAAGGTTTCTCTTCGCTGGAATGCCAACAATTTAACAATGTCCATATCGATGATAATAACTTGCTTGATCTCTGCTTTAGTAACATTTCTATTCAGGTAGAATATACTCAGGCAATCACCACGATGGATCTGTATCACCCTGCCCTTGATATCACTATCGAGCTCCAGCCCAGTCTAAAGCCTGCAACACCGACTTACTATGATTTCAAGAACGGTGACTATGATAATCTCAATAACTTCTTCGTAAACGCTGATTGGTCTAACTTATATTCATCAAGCACTGTAGATTGCAAAATAAAAGTACTCTATGACATAATCCAGGAAGGCATCTCATCTTATGTTTCAGTGCGTGTCCAAAAAACAAGTCACTTCCCTTACTGGTTCTCAAGTGAATTAAAAGTCAAAACACTACTCAAGAAAGAAGCTCATTCCAACTACAAGAAATACAAGAACAACGATACTAATATGTATGTACTACAGAAAATTTAGTGAACTTAGACGGGAGTGCAAGGAGCTCAACACATTATGCTACAAAAATTATATAGATAAGATTGAGCAGCAGGTTCGGACTGATACAAATGCATTTTGGAAATTCATGAAACATAAAAGAAGGAGTAACAGCGATATTCCGTTTACCATCACTTGGAATAATCTGTCGGTTGACTCCGGCATTGAGATTAGTAATATGTTCGCATCCTTTTTCAAGAGTGTTATAATCAGGATCCGCATCGAGGCTTAACGTTAGCTGACCTAGGACACAGGCCGACTAATACTATCACCGAGTTCGAGGTTAATATAAATGACTGGATGGATGGACTACCAAACACCTTCCTCAAAAACTGTGCTACCAGCCTCAGCGGACATCTCACACATATATTTGATTTCTCTCTACAAACCGGTACCTTCCCAACAGTTTGGAAATCCTCCTACGTCTGTCCCATTTACAAGGACGGTCCTAGGTCTGAGGTTTCCAACTATAGACCAATCTGAATACAATCCTCTCTCGCTAAACTCTTTGAAAAAATAGTTCTCCCCCAACTCACAGCATTTTTCTCGAACGTTATCACCAACAAGCAGCACGGTTTTGTTGGCGGGAGGTCTACTACTTCGAATTTGTTTACCTATGACAACTACCTCCAAGAAACGCTAAACGAAAGACACGAAGTGCACACCGTCTACACGGGCTTCAGCAAAGCATTCGATAGGGTTGATCATTGTATCCTGATAAATAAACTCAACAGATACGGTATTCAAGGCAATGCTCTGGGCTGGATCCACTCATATCTATCTGAAAGGCAAGTGAGGGTGGATGGTCATCTATCCACCAAGCATGATGTAACGTCGGGTGTGCCCCAAGGATCACACCTGGGTCCAACTCTGTTGAGCATATTCGTTAACGACATTGGCGATCATTTACTGTCTGAGCACCTGCTATATGCGGACGAATTAAAAATCTTCAGATCGATTACTAGTGTACAAGACATCAAAATTCTCCAGAGTGATATTGACTTATTGTCGGCCTGGTGCAGCAGTCTGTACCCCAACCAACTACAATACAATTTAAATAATGAGACAATAAGTGAAATCGACAGCATAAAGGATCTAGGTAGACAACAGATTGACATTTCACAAACACATTATATTAACAAGGTTACTCTCCAAGTGTTTAAAACTCTTGGTTTTATCACAAGAACCAGCAAGGACTTCACAAATCCCAACACCTTACTGAGCCTTTTCCCCTCCTTAGTCCTTCCAATTCTGGAATATGACATAGTAATCAGGTCTCCTTTTACTGACTCTGCAATCAAACGCGTTGAACGAGTACAAGTAAAACTTTGCAGAAGCCTGGATTACCGATACAGTCGCCAAGGAGGATACAGATCAACACTTGAGATCTATGACCAGTTCCACATCAATAATTTGCAAGCACGTCGGCAGGTAGCGGACCTAATATTCTTTTTCAAAGTTGTGACTGGCCTGATCGATGCCCCAGATATCAATAGTTGCTTTGAATTCGCACCTGTTGGACTTCCACTGAGACGCAATCGCCTGCTAAAAACCACAAGGACAACTAAAAACTATGTTTTTAACGGTCCACATAACCGAATAGCTAGGTTCGTCAACTCTCTGCACACCGAGGTGGACTTTTACAGCGGATCACTCAATACCTTCGTACCAGATATTAAATCACGTCTATTACCATACCCCTAGGTCAAACAACATCTCGATTTTTTTTTTTTTTTTTTGAATCAATTAATTGTTACAAATACCCAATTAATTTGCTTAAACCTTTCCCCTCAAAATTCATTTTTTCTCTTTTCATTAATTGTTACCAAGTTGTTTACTTTTGCTCGATATGACCACCTTTTGGCTTGACTATGGTTCAGAAACGAATCACAAGCTGCCCGAATGTGACTTGCCCAATATTTTGGCCCACTCGCGGTCAAGGATTTTTTCAGCGGCTCGAGACTGGTGAATCTTTTAGTTCGGACCTTGCTCTTCAAACTGGTCCCAAGAGAATAGTCCATCGGATTCGCGTCTGGTGAATTTGAGAGCCATTGTGGGGACGTTATGAAGTTCGGAACGTTGTTTTTAGCCATTCGGTTCGAGGTTCACTCGAGCTTTGTAAGACGGTGCCGAGTACTGTTGAAATGTTCATGGTCTGCCACCGAAATGTTTGTCTGCCCACGGCATCAAAGTAACCACCAGAATACTTTCCCGATAATATTTCGCATTTAACTTCACGCCAGGCTCGATGAAAACGATTGAGGAGCACCCACCTGCAGTTACGGCGGCCCAAACCATTAACTATTGCGGATGCTGCCTCCTGGTGGTCAATCTATAACTCAGATTTTCGTATGAGCGGTCAAATAAACCCTATCGTTTTGGAAGTTTACGAATTGCTCAATTTGAAAAATTTTCTCGTCAGAAAACACAATGTTCGAAAATTGACCGCTTTCGGCCAAGCGAAGCAACTCCTTCGCTTTCTCAAGTCTGACTTGTTCCTGCCTTGGTGTGGGATCATGCGCCTTTTGGATCTTGTAAGGCTTGAGTTTGAGATCATTTTTCAGTATGCGGCGGATGTTACGGTCAGATATTTTCAGTTCTTTCGTTCCATTTCATTCGCCCGTCGTCGGGCATTTCGCTTAAATCGCTTCTTCACTTTTTGAACCATTTCTCGTGACTCTTCTCTTTTGATGTCCACCTCCATAACATTTCGCGATGCTACCAGTATCACGAGTAATGGTACAATAAACACAAAGTTTATTTGCCTTAAGATGCTCGAGCTCACGAACAATCGCTGGTTGTGATTTTCCAGCTAAATATAATGCAATCACAAATCACTACGTTTGAAATCCATTACTGATTTTTTTTTTCGGGTTTACTCGCGGCAAAATGCCGACGCGCGCTTGTAAACAATACTCTGGACTGTCATTTAGCCAACTAACAGACAGCTGATGCTCGTGCATCAGCTGCGCGAGCGGTTTGAAGTTGGTTACACTTCGAATGCCGGCCCCTGTAATCTGGTGGATAATTTCATTGCATTAAGTTTTTGCTTATGATACCCGGCACATGTCCGCCGTAGCTTCAAGTTCTATGGACCATTTCACCAGTCCAATATTTGATTACTTTTTCCAATAAATCTGGCCGTATGCCGTCAATGGTGGTGAGGACATCGCAGTTAATGATTTGAGTTTTCACCATGTTGCTGTAAAGTTGGTTTCAAAGTACCTCAATTTCTGGCAAAAAAGGGACCGCTTTGAAATCGCTAAAGATATGATTTCCAAGGCTAAATCTGACTCAACATTCATCAGACGCGTCATTGGAGACGAGACGTGGGTTTATGAGTGCAACACGAAATCCGAACATCAGATCTCTTGAGTGAGTGGAGAGCTTCGAATGAACCAAGAAAAAAACCGCACCGTATTCAGTCAAAAAAGACAGTTCTGCTAGTTTTAATGGATTACAACGTTATTGTACACCACCAATTTTTTTTTTTTTTGCCAGAAGGTCACACAGTCAATTTGGACTATTATTTGGGCGCTATAAAACGTTTACGTGAAAAAATTCACCAAAAAAGAAGAGATTTATGGAAAAACAACTCATAGATTACAACGCACCGTCGCACAGTGTCATCATAAACCGTGAATTTTTGACCAAGAACAAAACGAATACCATCCAACGGCCATTGAATTCACTTAATATGGCTCTCTGCGATTTTTTTCTGTGTGATCGTGTCGGAAAACTTCGACGAGGAACGCGTTTTAACAGTCGAGAGGAAGTAATGGAAATATCGAAGACGGCTCTGATGTTTATACTGAGAATAGAGTTCCAGAAATGTTCCGAGAGCTGAAGCAAACCCTGCCAAAAGTGCATTACAGTTTAGTACTAGTACTTTAAGGTGATAATAGAACTTTTGTTGATATTTCGAATTTTTTTAATATATTCCGGGAGCTTTTTGATGAAGACGTGTCATAATTCTTCATAATTCAATTTCATCATCTTCGCTGTTTACCATCGTAGTGGCCATGCTGGCGATGAAAAAGTATTACCGCAATGCGTTCTCACCGACGGTACTTATTTTCGGTAATAAGCGGGCCGAGTGTGAAAAGTGTACGCTCATCATTAGCGGACTCGCTTTTTGCGTTGTGTGGACGAATTTTTGGTTTAGTTCAATAGAATTGAAAGCAATAGAATGTGGAAGCACGAAGAAATGAAATTGAAATTGGCGAGAGGAAAAGCATCATAAAATTTTAGAAAGGAGACTGAAACTAGCGACAAATAGGAAAAGCAACAGACAAGACATGGTCGTCAGTTCGTACAGTAATTCAAAACTACGAAAATACCAGCATTATATTATAACTTCAAGCCCAAGAGCAGGGAGGGCATCGTTGTAGGTTAACAGAAAGGGAAAAGTGCAGTATTATGGGGCTGGTAAAGAAAGATATAAAGTAAATAAAGGGTGGTTGAATTTTAATGGCCGATGTTGAATACAAACCTAACCTAAACGTCAAGCTTTTTCTGCATTTCGTTTGACATTTTTTAATTTCAGACTAATTCAATTTGAACCATGGAAAGATGCACAATCAAGCAACGCATTAAAGTTATTCAGGCTTATTGTGAAAACGGGCGTTCAAATCAAAATGCACATCGCGCACTTCGTGATTTTTTCGATCAATTTAATCGTCCAAATGTGCGTACAATCGGAAAAATTGTGCAAAAGTTTGAGAAAACCGGGTCTGTAGGAGATGTGAAAATACCAGTGCATGCTCGTACAGCTCGTACTGCAAAAAATATTGCTGCGGTTTGCGATAGTGTGGTTGAAGAGCCGGCCACCTCAACTCGTCGTCGTGCCCAACAATTGCACCTCTCACGCTAGTCCTTGATGAACTTTATGCATTACACGCTTACAAGGTGCAATTGACTCACGAACTAAAGCCTCTTGACCATTTCAAGCGTCGTCAATGGTCAGAATGGTGGCAGGAAATGGCAACAGTGAATGACCAATTTTCGAAGAAAATCATCTTCAGTGTTGAGGCACATTTTCACCTCAGTGGATTCGTCAATAAGCAGAATTGCCCCATTTGGGCTAATGATAATCCAAGAGTGATTGCCGAAAAACCAGTGCACCCACAAAGAGTGACTGTTTGGTGCGGTTTATGGGCCGGCGGCATCATTGGGCCGTATTTTTTCCAAAATGAGGCCGGTCAGGCAGTTACTGTGAATAGTGTTCGCTATCGTGAGATGATAACGAACATTTTATGGCCCGAATTGGATGTGGACGATATGTGGTTTCAACAGGACGGTGCCACTTGTCACACAGCTAACGAAACAATTGCGCGAAAAATTTGATGGCCGAATAATCTCACGTCGCGGCGGTGTCATTAGCCGCCAAGATCATGTGATTTGACACCGTTGGACTTCTTTCTTTGGGGTTATTTGAAAGAAAAGGTGTGCGTCGATAAGCCAGCAACAATTCAAGAGCTAAAGGATGAGATAATTCGGCACATTAACGGCATCGAACCTCAATTATGCCTCAGCGTCATCGAATATTTGGATCATCGAATGGAGGTGTGCCGCCGAGGCCGCGGCGGCCATTTGGCCGATATTTTATTCCATACGTAATTGAGCTATACCAATATTATCATAATAAAGAGAAATGATAATAATTTTCTAAAGAAATTGTATTTTATTCAAAATCAACACCGGCCCTTGAAACTTAACCACCCTTTATAACTGCTTGAAAAGTGAAAGATAAGGTAAGGAATGGTGATGATGAATTCTTTGAGCAACGATCACTGGGCGCATAGTGCCCGAACAAATGATTTCCATTGATTTCGGTTTACAGCTTTTGCCATAACCAGAGTCCATGTCAGGCATACGTCTCTGCTCCATGTGAATATTCCAGTCTAGAGCAGCTCGGCTAACTTCGTGCGCTGGTTTGCGGTGAGAATGCTGTATCTAGTGCCATTTTCTTTCCCGAATATCAATATTTAATGGCCTTAGGTTCATCTATTGGCCACAAGATACGTAGAATTCGGCGATAACAGCAGTTCACAAAAGTGTTGAATTTTGTTTGCTACTTCATCGGATACTTTTTCGGATGAAAGCACGCTTTATATTTTTGGTATCAAAAGAAGAAAAATTGTGTGGCGGAAACCTGGTACAGCGCTGCATAGAGAAAATTGATTATCCACAGTTGAATATGGTGGTGGTGTGCGGTGTATGACAGCTGGTTTATTGATTCAACAATGGATGAGTTTGCTTATTTGGATATTTTGAAAAAAAGTTTAAAACAAGGCGCTGAGATGCTGAGGTTATTAAAGGAATACTGCTTTCAATGGCTCAGTAAAATAAGGTTTCTCTATAATGCCCCCAAGCTGTTGCCAACACCTCCAGAGTGATACTCTATTGAACACTTATGGGAAAGAAATTTAAGGAAACGCTAAATTACAAGCAAAACGGTCTTGAATGATTTTATGTGGGAGGAGGAGCGGGAGAAGATTATTGTCGAAGAGAATTTCAAATAGATAAACTCTATGCCCAATGGACTTAGGCAGGTGTTGAAATATCAACCCACGAAATGTCGTGTGTGCTCAACAAGCCACTAAAAACGTGCATATTTTAGAGAATTTTTTGAATACTTCAAATTTTGTATATGTAAATGCGCGTAAGCTTTTAGAGTTTGTCATTTTTGCATTGCGACTGAAATCTATTATTTATTTGTTAAATGGTTTTATCTAAAATTATTTATGCCTCTTATTTAATTAATTTAATGTCGTTATATAGTTAAAAAAAATAATAGTAATTTCAAAAACTGAAAAACTTTTTTTCGTGCTATTTTTCAAACTACCCACAAAGGAGCAGACTTATCAAACTAAGTGTATGTCCATTATAAACTCGTGGCTTGTTTAGAAAGGTCTAATAGCGTAGGTTCTTGGCAAACAAGGAACCAAAACACGTACGGCGCGCACCAACACAGTAAGTTCAATCAAATTTCTCTTATCAACTGGCTCCAAGTCAGACCTAGTAGGAGATGCAAAATACTTGGATGCACCGGATACCAAACAAGCTGTGAGAAGTGTGGAGTCTCACTTTGCTTTAAGGGGTCCTGGTGATCTAGATTTTTCAAAAAATCGATGTTTGTTTTTGATATTTCGAAAGTAAAGGCTTTTGAGAATATATTGAAAAATTTTTCGAAGGATATTCCTAGTATTTTCGGTTCTATAGCCGTTTTAGCAGGTAGTCAGATTCGTCACGAGGCGGCATCAGTGGTCGCATTTAAATGATGGTCAAAACTGTAAACTCAACTGTCTCAAAACTACTTTTTTCGGTCTGACAAAACAAAAACACCGTCCAGGTTCAATTTTCCAGGAGGGTCAACTTCAGCGCCATTTTTAAAATTGTTTAAATTAAAAAAAAAAAAATTATTATTATTATTATTAAATTTGTATAATAACAAGTTATACAAATATAAGGAGGCAGCAGCACCAGCAGCATGGGCCATAGGGAGTCTGATAACAAAAAATTTAAATGTACTTTAAATAAGGTCTAACGTTAAGTAATTATCATATTTAAATGCTTATAACTAAATAAAATAAACAAAGGTAAATATTAGATCCGTCTTAACAAGTCGTTGGCTTTTAGAAATTTGTAGACAGTCAGTATATTACTTGCAGATGGTTCTTTAAGAAAATCCAGTGCGGGAGAGGATCCAAAGAATTGTTGTCTGGAGGTGTGTAGATTTCGACAAGATTGTAGAATGTGATCTAAGGTTGCGGTTTCGTCACAAAAGGGGCAATCGGCTGGCAGCGTACATTGGAGGAGGTGTGCATGTGTGAGAATAGTGTGGCACCGGCGTGGGCGCGAGTACGGTTTGAGAACTTTTAATGGAAGGTCGGAAGGAAGTGATATCTTTAATCTAGATGGATTTAAGAAAGCGTAGTGGAGTTGGTAGTTTTTCCAGTTATCTAACAGATAAATGCGGCGTTGTTTTGTAATCTCTAGGAGGATGTCACTTTTAGAGTAGCATTTATGAAGTATTGACGGTAGATTAGAAACGCTTCTAGCTGCGGCATCAGCATTTTCATTACCGGTAATCCCCGAATGTCCTGGAACCCACATTAGCTTAATTTTGTTTGGACAGCTTATGAGAATATTTCTAATTGTATTTATATATGTATATGAGTTTGATCGTGTGTTGAACAACCGATGGCATTGATGCAATATTGACTGTCTGTGCATATAATTATTTTGCCTTTAATTTGTTTGGCATAAATGGAGGCTTCCAACAATACCACTGTTTCTGCTGTAAAAGCAGAGCATATTGGGTGCAAAAAACCATGTTTGATCGTGGCCCCGTTTTCCTTTGTGACGGCAAAAGATGTTGAGGCTTGGGTTTTTGATCCATCTGTAAATATAAAATTCCATCCCTGTTTGGAGTACTTTTCTTTTTCGGATGTAAACAGTGCTTTGTAAATCTCCTTATTTTTCATTTTTGTATGTAAAAGAAGTTTTTCATGTTCTTATTGTAAAAAAAAAATTCCTGAAAATATCCTAAATTTTTGAGATCTAGACCACCGGGACACTTAATAAGACAAACAACTGCTTGAATCATTTTTATGCATAAATTCATAAAATTTTTTTGTTTTAGTTTTTTGATTTTCTGGAATTGTGCGGGTACAAAAATTTGCAAATCGCAAATATTGCATTGAAGTATTAAATTCACCTATCCCCTGATTTGCACGGTACTTGTTTTACACGTTTTCGCTTTTACACGGTTTTCCAAATAAGGTTTTTTTTTCTCTTACGCTTTGATAAAGGTTTATTCAGAATATAATAAAGAAATAAATATTTAATAAAAAATGAAAGTTTTAATTTTCCGTCAAAAATTTCCCGCATTTCTTCCCTCTGAATTTTAAAAAAAATTATAGGCTTATGATGAGGAAAGAAGTTGAAAGAAAAGCTATTTCTTTACAAACTAAAATCGAAATTTTGGATCGCTTACGAAAGGGAGATAGAGTAGTAGATGTTGCAAAATCATAAAGCATGAACGAAGCTAAAATAACAACTATTAGAACAAATGAAAACACAATTAGAAAGAGTGTTGCAACTGGCAATACCATGAGTATGGGCACAACATCATACACCAGAAATATCGCAATGGAAAAAATGGAGAAAGCGTTAATGCTTTGGATAGAAGATCAAACACAAACAAAAGTACCCTTTGGACGCACAGTGCGGCCGATTCCCGAAAAGCTGGCCAAAACTCAAAAAAGTAACCTTTAATAGGGTTCAAAGCAGCATATGACGGCGTTGTATTACTATACAGTTTGAAAACTCAAATTTTATAAAAAAAATTGCAAAAAATGTATTTACGTATTGCTGCAGCTAAAAATTTTGTATCGAGGTATTGACATGTACTAAAGATTTCTCGTATTTTACTAACCTTCCGAAGATGATTCCATTTGGTTTTGTTCAATTTACTCCATTACAAAATCTTTCAAATGTGTACAACTTTCACTATTCATCGACAGTAATACGATGCTCAAACGAAGGCCACGTTGCGACTGAAAATACAGAGGATACTTAGGGTACAGGAAGTTGCTATGAACGGTTTTCGCTACTCAAGGCATTACTGTAGCCAACCCAAAGACAAAAAAACTCTATCTAGAAACTTTTTTTTTCGACTTTTGGCCAGCTTTTTGGGAATCGGCCGCACTGTGGGACGCTATAACTAATAAAGCATTACGAATTTACGAAAAAATTGTAGAGCAATTACCATCTTCTTCTTCAACTGAAAAGAAGCCAAATTTTTTGGCAAGTCATGGCTGGTTTGGAAGATTTAAAATAAGACATTCTTTACACAGCTTAAAATTAAAAGGTGAACTGGCTTCTGGCAACGTAGATGCAGCCCAAGAATATCCGGCAAATTTTGCAGAAATTATTAACGACAATTCATACACCCCTGACCAGGTTTTCAATGCTGATGAGTCAGGGTGTTCTGGAAAAAATTATCTGAAAGGACTTATGCCTCAAAACTTTATAAATCGGCTAGTGGTCATAAAGCAGCAAAAGATCGTATAACAATTCTTTTCTGTAGCAGTGCTTTAGGAGATTATATTATGAAACCATTAGTGATTAACATATCAAAAATGCCCCGTGCCTTTAGAGGAGTAAACATCAATAATCTTACCGTTTTTTCTAAGGCTAATAAGAAAGCGTGGGTTACTGCTGCAATGTTTACTGAATGGTTTCATGAATGTTTTATTCCAGATGCCAAAAGATATAGGGTGGGCCA
The DNA here is from genome assembly GCF_028408465.1 of Anastrepha ludens. NCBI lineage: Eukaryota > Metazoa > Arthropoda > Insecta > Diptera > Tephritidae > Anastrepha > Anastrepha ludens. The sequence goes on from NC_071499.1 coordinate 108,550,530, forward strand.
TGTAAAATTTGCTTTTTGAATCGGCTATAAAAAAAAAACTAATTAATATTTTTTCAAACGTTTTTTTTTATTTTGAAGATTGAACATTGTCATTTATGAATGAAAAATAATATCGTTCAAATGACTGCCACGACTGGCTTTACAGTAGGCCATTCGATCAACCCAATTTTTAAGCACATTTTCGATTGTTTGGGCTCCAATTTCATGAATGGCAACTTCGATTTCGTGTTTTAAAGCATCAATCGTCTCTGGATGGTTCGCATAGCATTTGTCCTTAACGGCTCTCCACAAAAAATTGTCCAACGGGCTTAAATCACAGCTCCGAGGCGGCCAATTGATATCGGAATTTCGGCTGATTATCCGGTTTTCAAAAACGGTAGCCAAAATTTCGAGTGTAACTTTGGCAGTGTGACAAGTTGCACCATCCTGTTGAAACCAAATGTCGTCCATGTCATCCTCTTCAATTTTTGGAAGCAACTCGTTGAGCATGTTACGGTAATGCTCGCCATTTACTGTAACCGCGGCTCCTCGCTCATTTTCGAAAAAAAATGGCCCGATGATGCCGCCAGACCAAAAACCGCGCCAAACAGTGACTCGTTGTGGATGCATTTGCTTCTCTACAGTAACGTGTCCCATTTCGTAAATGTCAAACCTTTAAGTAAATTATGATTACAACCATTGGACCAAGTTGTAATTTCTACTTTTAAAGCTTTGTACATAAAACGTGCCTTTACATATATTTTGGAACAAATGTAGAATAATGAATCTTTAACAGTTATTAGTGCTTGGAAAATTTTTACAATATTAGACTGTGTGAAGCATGTCGCCTTATCATGCACTGCGATTAAGAAAACAACGCTCAATAGCTGTTGGAAAAAATTGTGGCCAAATGTAGTCAAAAATGAACATTCCATTTCAACGTTAAATGATGACTATTTGCAGATAGTACAGATGGTACAGATTAGACAGAGGTTTTGATGATATTACTGATGACGATATCGCAGAGTTAATGGCTGATAAAAAACTAAGTGAGGATGATTTAGTTAACTTAGTTTGCGAAAGTGAGTCTGACAAATCTGATGAAGAGGAATTAATACCAGTAACATTCACTACTAAAGTCATCCGCGAAGGACTCGCATTGGGAAGAAAGCTGGGTAATCATTTTATACATGTGGCAACCAGACTGAACGGACGACCCGATGGCAACCCTGACAATAACAGGACAATATAAAAACGCAATTGAACACGAAGAGTTTGATCGAATCGCCTTCGAGTACAGACGCGTTGTACTAAATTGGCACCACATACATTTTTCCTTAAATCTAATTTAATCCTAATTTTAACCTAAATATTATTGTAATTAAAAAACTAAAATAAAAATACGTTTTACTGAACCGAAAACAATTAATTGCCACTATACCCACAATACAAAATGACACAAACGTTGAAATGGCTTTACGATTTCAACGTGACATAAATCGCTGCTTGGCTCAATATGAAGAAGTTTACAAAGATCTTACAAAAAATTCGAAGCAATTGTTATAACCGATGATGAAAGTGAATTCGAACCTTCGATTCCGAAAAAAAGAATGAGTGTAATTTCTGACAGTACACAATGGTCTGAAATTCAAATATTTTGGCATAAATCCAAAATTTTTTTTTATTATTTCCAAAAACTAGGTACGCAGTATTAATATAATTGAGACATTTCAGTGGTCTAAAATATACAAAAAATTATTTGGATATGTCAACTCAGTTCTAAATATGAGCTGTGAAACATGATGCTTCTGAAGCAACAACAAACTTGTAAAAAGTTCAGTAAAATATTGTAAGAAAACAGCTGTTCGATAATAGTTAAAAAGGAAAAAAAAGAAATAAATTTATAATGGGAGAATATAAGAAACGTATCTATTTTTTAACTTAATGAAAAAAAAATGCGGTTTATTGTGTCATATCTGTATAGTGTGGAGTTTTGTTTAATAGCCTTTTTAACCGAAAATTTCGTATTAACCTGTGTTCTGTGGAGTGAAAGTTGTGTGTATTGTTCCAGATTTTTATGTTCGGTGGAAGTTTGGGGTATGTTCTTTAAAATCATGTATGTAACATTTGCCCCATTTAAGTATGATATATTTGTAATTTTCAGCAACCTTTAAATTCCAACACGAAGAAATGCTTGGATTTTGGATAGAGGGCGATCGCAAAACTAATATTGTTTTGGATTGGGTTTTTAAAAAAAATTAATACTAATGAGTTAAGTTTAAAGAGAAAAGATGAAATAAGAAAAAAAAATACAAAATTTATTAGCATATTTAGCGAAGTATTATCAAAATGTAATCGTATGGTTAATAGATTTAAAACGAAATACCCCCAGTGGGTTTCCGCAACAACTATTATTGAAATTTCTGAGAATGATTTTGAAAAACCCTGTTCAAGTAAAGAAGGACGACCAAAGGTTAGCTACACAGATGAAAAAGATCGGCTTAAGAGGAAGCTGGCAAGAGATCTTTCTTGTGAAAACAATGACGATGTTGATTTTTTGATTCATGCAGCTGCTGTTGCGGCAAAAAAAATCAAAACAAAGTGATTTAGCATTTATTTTAAAGAAGCAGAACAAAGCGAAATAAGAAAAGCTGTTACCACTAAAAAACCCGAAGCAGTTCCACTAACTCCGGAAGAAGCTCTCGCATTTTTACTTGAAAATGATTTAAGCAAAAGACAATATATCAACATGAGGTTGTTAAATAAAGAAAGGAATTGCAATATATGTATATCCAAGCTATGAGGAAGTAATTAAATGGCAGCATTAAATGCACTTTACCGGCCTAAGGAGATATCTGTGTCGGAGTCTTTAGCAGAAGTATCACTGCAAAATCTCTTAGATTCGGATAATTCTGATTCCGATATATCGGAAGCAGACATTGTGGAGAACGCTTTAGTTTTAGATACGGAAGACTGTGATTTCGAATGATTTGCTTGGTACATATAACTTTTTATATTATATTCAAGTGAATTTAATAATTCTGTAACTTCTCTCTCATTTCAGATGTACAGTTAATGTTATTATAAAAATAGTTGTTTCAGTAAAAACATATCGTCCCCTTAGTATTAAAATAGCCTATAAATTTTTTGATGTTTTGGGAAAATGAATTTCAAACTTTTTGTCGAAAGTAGCTCTCACTCAAATCTCGTTATGTCTGTAAATATTTATTATTTTTGACTGACGTTTTGACGCACTTTGTGGAACTAGAATTTGACCAAATTTTGACCACTTATAAAATTGACGATGGAGAATCCAAAAATTCAATAAAAAAATAATAGCCTATGAGCACATAGGCTATTGTTATACTAAGGGGACGATATGTATAAATATTTGGATAATAAAATTATTTGACCACTTTTGCCTATCATATGTAAATTTTTCATTTTATGAAACCAAATTTTTACTATAGGTCCAAGGGACGAGAATAACATATTTACCAATTTTCGTTAAGATATCGCAATTTTTGGAGCTGAAATTCAAAAATTTGTACTATAGGTCCAAGGGAGGTACCCCTGGGGAATGACCGATTTCATCCATTCTTGGAAGTTTTCTTAACTAAGTCATATATAACCTGTATGGGAAATTTCAATGGCCCCTTACCACTCCTTCTAATTTATGCCAAAAAATTTTAATTTCAGACCATAGTGCAGTGATGAATGATAATAAAACACCTTTGGTTTTATTTTTTGTTCTTCTGTTTAATGTATTGTAATTAAATAAAAGAACAGTGTTTCCGTAATATGTATATTACATATTTTAACCTGTCAATGCATTTTATTTTTATTTCTGTGTACACTTAAAAATACTGAAAAAAATCACAACTGTTAAATAGGAAAATTATGCATTTTCTGCATGCAATTTTTAATTTTCGATTTACACGTTTTTCTCAGGAACGTATTTACCGTGTAAATCGGGGGATAGGTGTACTTTAATTTTTTTCCAATCCAAATTTTTGTATTTGCAGGCGACATCTGGCGGTAAAGTTAAGCTAAGTTTTCCGCCTCTCCACAGCGACATCTGTAAGGCAGATATACTAGCTGCACTTCCGTACTGAAAAAACAGATGACACTATTCCTTGATGGTAAGGGAATTTGCTTGTTCTAAAATTATATGAAATTTACAAATTTTGCTCATATTTATGTACCTAGAAATCAATTTTAAAAAATATTAGCAGTCTAATTTGCGAAGAGAGTAGGAAAGTTATGGAACTGTCACACCTACTAATATAGAATTGGCATATTAACAAATAAACTTTTTTCTTAAGTTTATGCGGACTTGTGGTCGAGCTTCGACCGAAAAAATCTGACTTCAAATTTGGGAGACTGAATGAAAAAAACTCAATGACGTCAATGGCGAGTCAGATTTGCCCAAACAGTGTTTCAAGTCGAACCAATAACCCAAAAACTCCTATAGAGGCAGTCAGAAGAGAGAACGGCGAGATGAATTCAGTCCAATGGGAAGTTCTTCCTCACTGGTCCCTTGCACTGCATCGAATTGCATCGGCATTGGTGCATTGAGTGTTTATGCCGGAAGGTTGTGCGATCAATAAGGAATATTGCCTTGAAGTTGTGCGTCATTTGCGTGAAGTAATACAAAAAAGCCGCACGGATTTGTGGAATAACCACTCATTCCAACACGAAAATGATCCATCAACTTCCCTTATAAGCCAAGAATAGAGGTGGGTTAGGTGTACTTTCTTAGGTAGAGATGCACCTTTTCGATACCTGATTTCAACATTTCCTTCAAGGAAAATATTTTGGAAACCCATAAAGAGTTTTTTTTCTATGCTTTTCGGGAAACTTTTGAGGGCTGCTCACGTATCTCTGACAATAAAAATGCCAATAACGACCGCTGTAGCCGAATTGATTGGTGCGTAAGAACCATTCGTCGAGTAAGAACCATTCGAGGAGTAATCTTGGACGCAAAACTGACTTGAAGGAAACATGTTTCGCTGAAGGTGGATAGCGCATTCAAGATTTTTCCGCAACGCCGAAGAGCCTTCGCTAAAACTCGGAGTCTGAAACCTGCTGTGGTCCTGTGGATATACACAGCACTTATCAGACCAATCATCACTTGTGACTCTATTGTTTGGTGGCGACGGACCATGGTTAAGTCCACACGCCAGGAACTATACAGACTAGAAATCTCCGGTGATGCCGTAAATTCTATGCTTGATTTGCTCCCCTTGGATCTTAAGATACAAGAGGAAGCAATACGAGCAATGTGTAGACTCCATAAATATGGTTTCTTGTACGTTGACGGGACACAGAAATATTTTTAAGATGCTATCTGAGCAGTATCTACTGTTTTGAGGACCTAAGGACGATCTTAGGCCCATAGTTTCATACAAAGAAATTTTACGGATTTTAAGTCCAAGAATTAAACAGTTTCTGAAGCCAGCTGGAGGAGTGCCAACTGTTTTCCAAACGGGAATTTTTGCCATCTGAAAGTAGCTGCATGAATAATTGAGATGAGATGGAGCGGCAAATAGATTGGAGTGTTTAGTGGCAGTCAGGCTACACTGAATGCCCTGGAGAAGGCGAAACAAACCTCAAAGATTTTTCAAGAGTGTGTTTTTGTTCTTATATGGGTTCCAGTACACCGCAGTATTCAAGAAAATGGAATTGCCGATGAATTGACCAACTACGGATCAGCGGTTACCCCATAGGGACCAGGAGCAATAAACGGAATCAATTCTACGGGAATCATGAGTTGGATCAGCGATTATGTATGCAATTTACATAAAAGGTCGATGGTCCAGTCTAGAATGCTCAGAAGTGCAAAGTGTTTTGTGACAAGCCCGAACAGAAAACTGTCGCACTTTCTTCTAAAAATTGGCAGAAAAATCGTTTGGTTGATGATCGATATTATTATGGGACACAATCCATTGAGTTGGAATCATTGAGGACCCGATTTGCCTGTATTGCTTAGAGGAGGTGGATAGCACTGAGTGTTTTCTCTGTAAGTGTCCTGCATTTGCTAAGTAAGGCTACGAATTTTGGGTGTCGATGTCATGAGAATGAGTAATATTCGTTCTCTCAAACAGGACGATATTTTCAGGTTTGACAAAGAAACTGGGAAACTCTCACAGTACTAGTTATCTCTGTATCTATTCTATTCTGTCTCTTTGTCTCTGACACTTCTCTCCTTTCCCTCTTGACTTTCAACCCTTTTACTTTCCATAGTTACGAAAACAACGAGTTTTTTAGCCTGAGTGTTTTAGGAGTTACCAAATCTCTCGGTGCTCTTGGCTCCCTTTTTTTAAATTTCAATTTTCATTTCAAGAACGATTCGGTAGTGCACGGGCTCGAAACCCACTGCGGCATGAACGACCAAATTACAGCAAATTTTTGTTTTAACAGCAGGCAGTGGCAAACTTCCAAGGGTATTTCTACTATGAGAAAGCTCCTCATTAAAACATACTGTTTATGTATGTAACATCATCATCATCATCGGTTCCTGTTTCTTCCACTACGGCATAGAGCCTCAGTAAAACACCTCCATCTGATTCTATTTTTTGCAAGAAGCTTGATTTCGTTCCAAGTTTTTCCTGACGTTTCAGCTTCCTTGTGGACAGTTTTCCTCCAAGACGACCTTGCGAGCACCTTGTGGATACTGATCCAGTGTTTGACGACAGATTTCATTTGCGTCCTTGCGAACCCAGTCCACCTCCATTTTCGCAGTTTTACCATGTGAGCTACCGGCTGGATTTTGCACCTCTCGTATAGATCGTCATTACTTATGGTGTTGGGCCACCAGATCTTCAATATCTTGCGTAAACATCTGTCTGGCGATAACGTCTAGTTTTGCACTGTCTTCAGCGGCAATGATACTACCCAAGTAGGTAAAGGTGTCAACGTTCTCAATTTGATCACCATTTAAGAGGAACGGGCGGCTGCTAGTGGATCGAATTTTCATGGCATTCGTTTTCTCGTGATTTATTTTTAGCCCTGCATTCAATGAGGTTGAGGACAGATCGTCAATTTTGTTCTGCATCTCGGTGTGTTTGACGGAGAGAAGGCATATATCATCAATATCTTTGGCAAGGTCTTCGAGATGTTCATAGAAGTTCTAATACATACCTCTTCTTTTCCCCTCAAAACAGCTTATTAGTATATCATCAATATCAATTAAAAATAATAAGGGAGACAGCAGGCAGCCTTGTCGTACGCCAGCACTGGTGGGAATGCTTTCCGACAGATTACCATTGTGCAAAATCCTATTTTTAAAGTAACAATGATGTTTTTTCGAAAGCTTTAATATGGCAGGCTCTCATTTAATAGGACAACCATTGCAGTGTAACTATGGGAGTCTTTAAATTCCTGCTTCATTTCTCTTCTGCGTGCTCTTTTGTATCATAAAGGCTGGCACAAATTGTGGATCAATAACCAGGCGAGCACTTTTCTGAAGGCTTGTGATGTACTGAATCCGAATCCAAATCAAAATTTTTTATACTGACACCAGATTTTCAAGATATTCTTGCTATATTTGAGATCATGTAACATTAGGCGAAAATTTTTATGTCGTTACAGTATTTCAAAGCCCAACGCTTTACCTTCTAAGCCGATTTCCATATGAAAAAAATATCTTTATTTGTCTCTAAGTGCCGTCTGCTGAATTTACAGTGTTAGTTTATTTAGGAAGCTCTAGATGTATCTGAGAAATACTTCTTATAAGAGATTTTTAATTTCAAATTCTAAAACACTTACACATATAGGGTGACCAAATAAGAATAATAGATGTGAGATATCAATTTGATTTTGGCTACATTCATGTCATTTTCTGTGAGATCGCACTTCATTCAAATGATCGACTCGACTTCATTGGCAGTGCATAAAGCGTGCCTCAAACTCATCCAAAGTTGTTGGCTTGGGACTTCATATAACCAGAGAAAAAATAATCGAATGATATTAAGTCGTCAATTGAAGAATATTCGCCGTAAGACACCCTTTACTATTTTGAACGTCACGTCGCTTATTTGACCTGCCGTCTTGTTAAACCACAGGTCAGATATATCGATGTTGTCGAGCTTTGGTCATGGGAGAAACAATTAGCTTCACTCTAGACTTCTTCCATTCGCCACTTCTCCGCTCGACTAACTTAACGAAAAATTTATTTACTTATGAACCACTTGCTAACGTTTCTCGAAAAGGAGAGGCTTCTATGATATATTGATAACCATTGACGGTAACGCATTCAACATCCTCACTTCGAAAGAAATAAAGTCCGATGATGTCGTCTTACGATAAATCGTATTAAACAGTACATTTTGTGGATGATTTGGTGCTTGATCGTACATTTGTAGATTGTGTCCGCTCCCATACTTTCAATTTTGCTTGTTGTTGACCTAGCCGTTGAGCCAAAAATGGCCTTTCTCTGAGGCGTTGAATTTTGGCCGAAATCCGGATTCATGTATTTACAACCGAGCCGGAATTTCGTTTATATGTTCCAATAATTTTCACACTCTTAACTAGCATAAAACGATGCATGATGAAATAAAATCCGGTTTTTAATTTGATAAAGTATCACTGGTTGCCCACTCATCGTGGTTTGGGAACCCCTGTCTTTAAATTTTTCATTATTGCGACAACGCGGTAAATGGAGTAGCAGCAGTGATCAACTAATTAAGCTATGCCAGCTCGAGAATGAGAACAACTTCAATACGAAAGCGAATAGTAGTGAGACAGTGACTGCCTTAATGGGCGAGCCACCATCGACTTGAAACGCATATATGAATATGTATGTGTGTTTATGTGTAGATGAATATTTGTGCACTGCACTGAGTGCGCTAGTGCGTGTGCGAGAGTTGTTTTGAGGCGAATTCTGTAATGAAGCACAATTGTTGGCAATGTTGGTGTTGGTGGTGGTGGTGGTTCGGTTGGGCGTGAGTGTGAAGAAAATGCGAATAGCGCAACGCAAGTCCAGAACACAACAAAACAGATCGGCCGTTGTGGCTAAACAAATGCCGGAAAGTTGAGCGTTGAGAATTGCATTTGGGCAGAACGTCATGCCGGGGAGGACATTGCCTCTGCTGCTAATGGCTGCGGAATATTGAGCGAGACCGGCAGACGAAGAAGTGGAAATGCGAAGAAAATTTCAGTTGTTGGGCAGTGTTTGTGGCGATTGGAATGATCGAGTGATCGGAGCGCGACGCGTTTGTGAAGGTACGCCGTTGAAGATTTGCAGAAAATGGCAAAAATAGTGAGGCAGGTGAAATAAAGTGCACGAATTCATAAAATGCAGTAAAACAAAAAAAAAAAAAATGGTTGTTTCGCGGACTGAAGCTTGAAAGTGAGCAACGCTGTGATGGAGATGTGCGAAATTTTGTGTTAATGTAAACAAGCAAGCAATTTTAGGAATTAATACGTACATATGTATGTATGTAGCTACAATACATACGCATAATTACGAAAACTGTGTGACGTAGTGAAATCGAAAGAAGTGAAATAGAATAAAAAATTGAAGTAAAATAAAGTAAAATTGCATAAAATATTTATAATAATAAATGAGAAAGAAATAAATTTATGAATGAAAAGACATATTGGAAAATGAACAAAACATGGCATAGCATAACAACAGCACTTAGCAAGACATAATATAACATAACAACTAAATATCATATAAAATTAAGTAAAAACATAAATAATAACATAACAAATACATATTGTAAAATAGCATAACATAACATAACATAGCATATCATTACAAAATACAATGCTGCACAAAAATTTCATATGAAACCACAAAATACAACATGGCATGCTAAAACATAGCAACCTAGCATAATACCACATAACATAGCACTACATAACATGGCATGATAATATATATGATTATAGACTATATATAACAAAGCATAACTTAAATAACATAACTAATAATAACTTTACCATATCCAAACACATGGATGAGCAGAACAAAAATAACAAAACACAACGTAGCATAAGCATAAACATAAACATAACAGATAACATAGACCACAAATAACATAACATAATCTGCATAACATAATAAAAATACCAAAACACAACATAGCATAAGCATTAACATAAACATAGCAGATAACATAAGCCTCAAATGACATAACATAATCTACATAACATAATAAACATACTAAAACACAACATAGCATAAACATTAACATAAACATAGCAAATAACATAAGCCTCAAATGACATAACATAATAAACATACCAAAACACAACATAGCATAAGCATTAACATAAACATAACAGATGGCATACACCACAAATAACATAACATAATCTGCATAACATAATAAACATACCAAAACATACCTAGCATAAACATTAACATAAACATAGCATAAGCCTCAAATAACTTAACATAATCTTCATAACATAATAAACATACCAAAACACAACATAGCATACGCATAAACATGACAGATAACATAAACCACAAATAACATAACATAATCTGCATATCATAATAAACATACCAAAACACAACATAGCATAGCTTTAACCACAAATATCATAACATAATAAACATACCAAAACATACCTAGCATAAACATTAACATAAATATAGCAGATAACATAAGCATCTAATGACATAACATAATCTGCATAACATAATAAACATACCAAAACACAACATCGCATAAGTATTATATTAACATAAACATAAAAGATGGCATACACCACAAATAACTTAACATAGCATAACAAACTTAACACAACTTAACATAACTTAATCGTAGCATAAACATTAACATAAACATAGCAGATAACATAAGCCTCAAATAACATAACATAATCTGCATAACATAATAAACATACCAAAACACAACATAGCATAAGCATTAACATAAACATAACAGATGGCATACACCACAAATAACTTAACATAACTTACAAATAACAGAGCATAATAATATATAATGTAGCACAAAATAGGAACATAACATAATAAAATAAAACGCAGCATAAGAAAGCAAAATTTAACATAACATAACATAACAAATTTAACACAACTTAACATAACATAATCTAACCAGTACCATACCATAACAAAACATAAACCAAAATTTATATAAATATCTATAAGCAATGCATGTAACAACATAACATAGCATACCTAAACAATGGTAACAGAACAGCAGCGCTTAACAATATATAATGCAGCATAACATAAAATAATAAAAAATAGCGACAGATAACATAAATAAGCATAACCGAACGTAACATAGCACAACATAGCATAAAATAACAGCAAATAAAACATGCAATACTCTAAACTTTAGAGTCTAATCAGAAATGCGGTGCATTAACAAAAAAAATGTTAATCTCAATTTCAGCTAACCACTTCTATGCGTTAGTATCTCGCATTACAAAGCAATGGCTCAGGTAACCCGATGTGTGTATTCATTGCCAAAGAGTGAACTTGTGCTTTGTTTCTGGATTACATATTTGGCGAGCAGTGATTTGTGACCGTGACGTCGTGTTCGTGTTGTTTTTCCTTCCGCCTCCGGTACAGCTTGACCCTACCACTGGCAGGGTAAACGAAAAAAAAGAGAGCTTATTTGTGGCTTCTTGTGATATTCTGTAGTGAAATTGAAATTGAAGTATGTGAAATGTATGCCACAATGGAATTAAGATGTTTTCACACATTCAAATGTATGATATATCTATGTATGTATGTATGCGCATACTTACATGTGCATAAATGTGTAGCCAGTAACTATTAAAAGTAAAAGCGGGCAAGAAAGCGAGTGAGTGTTATTTAATATGTGTCCAAATGGAAAGAAAGACTCTGCTTGTCGGATATCTGCAGCTTTGAAAAAAACAAGAAAACAAAGAAGAATGTGTTATACATATGTATGTGGCATATACATTCTCTACATATGTATGTACATACATAAATGTGCATTCTATTGAGGAATAATTGTATAAGTGTCGTCCAGTTGCATTAATTGAAATACAAAACAAACAAAAGTCACAAAACAGAGATCGCACAAACCATACACATAATTACAAACACACATGCATCCATACATGCATACTAAATGGAGCACATACTTTCATACGTACATAAATTTGTATTATTCGTGCTATTCAGTTGACGCGCCAACACCCGCAAACACACAGCTGGAAATTCAATGACAGTGGGCAGTAATGGAGAGAAGACCTCAAAGAACTGTGTTTATGGGGTGAGTAAGCGTTGCCTTCCTCTTTTGTTGCTTATTTAGTTGTTTGTTTACTTAAATGCATACATTTATGTGCATATGTATGTATGTGTGTGCATGTATGTATGCACTATAGACCGCTGGCTGGTGGTTAGGCAAACATGATCGCCACAATTTTCTTCATTCTGATTAAGTAAATAATGCGCGCTTGACACTTACACACACGTACACGTTCTAAAGCTGGCGATAACAATGATTTTTCCAAATGGATAGCTTGGATTTTGAAAGAACAAAGTTGTGGGTTGCATGGGTGGGCGGTTGATATTAAATATAATTTGTGCTTAATATATTTTATTATAATACAAAAAGTTAACAAAGAGAGAGAGAGGGAGATATGACATATGAAGATATTGGCTTGGGGGAAAAAGAAATGTCGTATTAGTGATCGAAATTTGACGCTTTATTTAACGTACTTAGAATCATCCGATTCAAGTCAAATATGCCCCGTTTTGTTCGCAAACTTGTTGTTGTTTGCAAAAAACTTAGACAACCAGTTTTCGCAAGCTTCTTTTGAGGCCAACTTGGTATCACCAAGGGCGTTTTGAATGGACCGGTGGGTGCAATAGGACATCCCATCCGAGCTCCCGTAGCTTCTGGCGGGTCATCAAAGATGTGTGAGGACGAGCGTTGTCCTGGTGGAACAACGCCATTCCTATTGACCAATTCTGGCCGCTTCTGGTCAATCGGTTTCGCTTCAAACGGTCAAGTTGCTCACAGTAGAGGTCCGAATTAAGAATCTGGCCATAGTTGAGCAGCTCATAGTGGATAATTGCCTTTCAATCCCACCAAACACACAGCAAAGCCTTCCTGGCGGTCCATCCGGGCTTGGCGATGGTTTCGGCCGGCTCGCCGCTTCTCGACCACGATCTTTTTCGCTTGGCGTTGTCGTACGTGATCCACTTTTCATTCCCAGTCACCATCCGCTTCAAAAATGGGTAAAATTCGTTCCGTTTTAGCAGAGACGCAAACGTTGATTCGGTCCTAGAGAATTTTTTGCGTCAACACGTGTGGCACCCAAACATCCAGCTTTTTTGTGGAATCCAATCTTCTGCAAATGGTTCCAAACGGTTTTGTGGCCTACACCTAGTTTCTAACTAATCAAGCGAATGCTCACATGCCGGTCTTTTTGGATAATTTCAACGATTTTATCAGTCTCTACGACAATTGGCCTACCAGTATGGGGTGCATCTTCGACATCTACTACACCAGAACGAAATCGATCGAACCAACGCTGTGCTGTGCGAATCGTTACAGTATCAGGCCCATAAACTGTACAAATTTTTGCCGCCGCCTTCGTTGCATTTTTACCTCTAAAGTAGTAAAAACGTAAAATATGACGAATTTCTTGCTTGGTGAACTTCATCTTAGACGCGCTATAACTTAAGACTGAAACGTACGATCACAACACTGTCAAAGAGACACTTGTAGTACAAATTGTCGTCTTCAAATCGCCGTTTAGTGTGACCCGATACAATAAGTACAACGCAAGATATGTTTAAATGTCGCGCTCAATTGACAAAATACGACATTACTTTTTCCCCAACCCAATATAAAAGAGAGGTATACAGTTATATTGTGCAAGAGGAATCACATAACTGCTTAAATAAGACATTAACTACCAAATACTAAACGAATCGACTGACTGTGGGTCAAAAACTCATCTGTTGCAGCACAACCGATCACTATCTGCTCTGACGTTCACACGGTAGGTTACAGAACTTATATCCGGCCAAGGACTGCCACGCCAGCAGCTTCTAGAGTAATGTTGGATAGCAAACTAACGTCAATGGACTACGCTCAATGTGGAAGTACGAACGAAGAAAGCACATAATGCCTTATACGCCTACAGAAAAATGGTCGGTAAGACATGGGGCTTATCTCCACCACTTTCACATTGGCATTCTAGTATGGTGGACAAGTTTGGATAAGAAAACGTATGCTAACAAATTGGAGAAAGTACAAAGAGTAGCAGAGCTCTGCATAGCAGGTGTAATACCCATCGTTACTACGGCGGCACTGGACACGATACTTAAACTTCCCCAATAGATTTAGTAGCAAAAAGTTCTGGAAATAAGTCTGCACTTTGGCTATTGACAACAGTACGACTAATTCAAAGGTCATATCACCACAGCCGAATACGCAGAGGTGTAAACGCTAACTGGGACTACGTTATTCTTCAAGCTAATTTCAACAGTAAACCAAAGGTAGTATGAGTAAGGGACGACTGGAGAAAGGTACAACTTTTAACGCACTACACCTTTAACATATACACTGACTGTTTCAAAATGGAGTGTGGGAACCACAATATTCTGCTCGAAATTAGGCTACGAACAGTCATACAAATTACCGGACTACTGCAGTGTGTTCCAAGCTAAGATCTACGCAGCAGACTTAGCTAGAGAGAACACTCCTCCGAATTCTCAAATAAACTTTTACATTTACAGTCAAGCAGCCATCAAAACAATAGCAGCTGTAATGACAGATTTACACTGCGTTCGGCAATGTCGGAATAGGATGAATGTGCTGGGAACTGAGAAACAATCCACCATCTACTGGGTTCCAGGACACAAGTGATTTGAAGGGTATGAGAAAGGGGATATACTAGCCAAACTAGGCGCAAACCTTCCTGCACCTAGCACGCCCGGTATAGAACCATCTCTCTACACACAACGATGGATATATCATATATGATACATAGATGCAGCAATGCTTCAAGAAGCGAACTCAAGATGGGAAAGAACCTGCTCATGCTGGATCGCGAAAATCATGTTACTCAGGCCAATGTCAGGTGTACAAACTATTTTTTATATTTTCCCAGGAAAGTGTGTAAAGTTGTTGTGGGTATACTGAGGGGACACTGTCTCACTCCTCCACATCCAAACTAGAGCAGAGTCAACGTGAAAGGAACTCTGGAACAGCCCTGCGCTTAGCAAAATAAAAATAACCTGCTTAGGAGCTGCATCATTTCGATATCGCTCAAGCAAGCCCTAGATCACGTCGGTCTCCATCATGCAAGTGTAGATGAAATAGCAGATGAATCACGAAGCCCACTTGTGAGATAACTGAATAGGTTTGGCCTAGAATTAATCAGTATAGGACTAAGTTAGGTTATGTTAGGACAAATGGCTGCCCAAGCGAGTGCCAACTTGGACAAAGAATTGAATTCGTCTGTGTTTGCCATACAGAGGAAAAATAGATGGGGAAAAATAAAAAACCGAGGGAAGAAGGAAGTATAGGCTTTGGATTGGAGGATGATGACCACACGGTTACTAATTACGTTGCGTCAATCGCTTCAAGCTGCTGATAAAATTCACCAGGCGTGTAATGCTTAAACTTGCTATATCCGCAAGTGTAGAAAAAGAGCAGTCTTCCATTAGTACGACGGTTAGTAGCGTTACCGGGCACTGCCTACCAGGAACACGGGAACTGCCATGGGAAAGGTATAGGGTTTCCCCCGAATGCCTTTTGTCGCAGCTGCAGAAACGAGGAGGAGGTGGAAAACGTTGAACATTTCCATAGCCACTCTTCTACTTTTGCCAGAATGTGATATCGATGTCTAAACTTTTACTCCTTTGGATGTCTAGCAGACTTGGCATGGGCCACCATCCATAGAATTTTACTGTTTGTCCGATAGATGAAGGAATTTCACTACATTTGGAATTTAAGGGTGAGCTTGAGTCCAAAGTAGTTTCATCACAATGGGTATCCAGGCCTAAGTGAGTCCCTTCCTACCCCTTATCGAGTGTGGCACGCACCGTAACCTAACCTAACATTAAGGGTCCACACTGTACACAAACAAAAATGAACAAAATCCAATTTTTCCGGTACATTCATCGTTTATTCGAAAGAGCCAATACTCCCTTTAATTATGGCAGACAATTCCATTTATGTTGCCACATCGACTGGCTTCGCAGTAGCGCATCTTGTTAACTCAGTTTTCTTAGACCTTGGCGAAGGTTTTCAGCACTATTTCACGTTGGTTGACGAATGGCTTGTTTGAACTTCACCTTAAGGGTTTGAATCGTTAATTAATTTTTTGCATAACACCGTTCCTTCACGACACCCCACAAAAAAGTCTAACGGCGTCAAATCGCGGATCCGAGGTGGCCATTTGAGACCGCCGAGACAGCTGGTAACACGAATATCGAAGAAAGATCGCCCAAGTCCATTTCTGCAATTTCCGGCCACGAAAAATGGCTTGTCTTGTCTCTATAGCGCTCAGCGTTGATCGAAATGGCGTTTTCAGCAGCATTTTCAAAGAGAAATCGGGCGCTGATGCCAAACCCCAAAACCACCACCAAACTGTCGCTTTCTGAGGATGTATTGGCTTTTTGATGATGACACGCGACTGGTCCAATCCCAATACGACAGTTTTGATGGTTAACTTAGTCGCCGAGATGAAAATACCCTTCGTCAGAAAATCATTTTTTTTAATAAGCCCACTATTTGGACTACACAACATTGACTGTGGATATAACTTTGCAATATTCTCCTAACGAGCTCGAGCGCATGGGGACTTATTTCGTTCCTCAGGGATATGAGACTGACTTGCTGTCAAAGTTTCTAGCGGCGAAGAGCTGTCGCTTTAAAATTACAAATAATTAAGAAAAAAAACACAGTATGGACCATTTGCCGACCAACATCAAGGCACCCACCAAAAATAGGAGGAGGATCTCGGCCAAACACGTAACAGAAGTGTGTGCTACAATTATTTTCCTATAATTTTTTAGCGGTTTGTAATTTTCGGTTAAAAAACGAGTTGAAATGAAAACAACTGTTGGAAACCCCCTTCGGGAAATATGGGATTCATCTATTAATCACTGTCAGAAACCCCGTACGAAATGAGGTGCCTGCTATTTAAATACTCGGAATGTGAGTTTGCGGCTGGCATCTTTCGGATTAACTCATTCAGAAAAGGGCAAAGTTCAATGAGACTTTATGCTTTTACTTAAGTACTTCTTTAATTACGAAAGAAAGGATGACCATTAAAACTACGAGTATTTAAGAATAGAGTCTTAAATACTGAATGACTCACAATTAGTTGCCTTCTGGCTCTGCGTATAATCTCACTTGCATACGCACTTACTTGTGCGTATGTAAATGGGTATGTAAATAAGTACGTGAGTAGGTCAGAAACGGTCAGTAATGACGAACGGATCATTGAACTTTTTTTCGCCTCTACGTCTGTATGTATTTGAAATAATAGAATAATGAAATTTCACAACAAATAGGACAAAAATGATTCCAAAGCGACTGCTACCTATTTTACGCACGAAAAAGATAAAGTTATTCGTAATTTTGTGGCTTTATACTCTTGGGAAGAAAACAATTATATTCAAAAATCATACACATTCATTCATATTTTATATTTCAACTCTTTTCCACCTGTGGCGGCAATGAATTCGTTGGATCGCAAGAAAGTTTTCCAACTCGCTGGCCGATTGAATCAGCGGAAAAACGCGGTTGGTGAGAAAAGAATTTCCACGTCGTCGATTCGCTTTTTAATGAGTTCGCACAAGCTTGCGAGTAGTTGTTAGACAGGAACCAGCTCCGCTTGCGGGTACAAGTCAACAAGTGAAGTGGAATTAAGTAAATACTTCGGTGAACCCATTTAATTGTAGAGTAATTATGCTGTGGCAAATGTGGGACAGACAGTCGTATTTACATGCAGTAAATGCACATAAATATGTGTACACAGATGCATACAAAAATGTTTCTATACAGGGTTATCCAAATACAAGTTTCGTTTCTGGGTTGTATGCAGGTAGTATGAACAGAGGGGCCGAATTGTTTCGTTTATCGAAATCTACGCAAGTAGGAAAAGTCTCTGATCGCCCTCCACTTGGGAGTGGTCAAAGTGACGATTGTTCTGCATACTGCTCAAACGGCTCACAATATCCGGGCTTCACCCAAGTATCTTCTGGGTAGCTTTCGAACATCCGTTCGTGAGCGAGCTAATGTGAAAAGACGAAATAGCCCAGTATATCTGGTTGTGCGCTGGGTTTGGAACCCGCCACGTAAAAGCCTTTTCCCAATGAAAATGAAAGCTAAGTCGCGGATCGGCCAAACTCGTGTGAACGGTACGAAGAAGTATATTACAGAGTTCTTACCCTCAAAATATTAAGTGTAGATCAGTGTGTCTTTGACGTGGACCAATATAAACCACTTTACGTTGAGTATTCAATCATTCCGAGATAAGAGGCGAGTTGCCTAATGAATTGTAGTAGCAGCATAAACATTTCCATATATGTACGTGGAATGCTGCTGGAGCGACAGTCCTTGGCGCGATATAAATCCGGGTTGGCCTAGTAACTAGAACCCACTGTCGTGGGAGCGCCTAACGAGTTTGTTTCAGTTTGCTTATCGAAAAGACAGCGGTGACCGAAATTAAGCACACACCGTATCTGCTGGGTGAAAAATGGCAAACGAAATTCGTTAGATGAGTTTGTTCTTGTATCAGCTGTCAAAACTCTTCGGTTATCAGTTAGAGCTTTAGAGAAGTTGGAATATTATTTCGAATTTAGCGAAAAAAGTACTTGCGCCGTTTCTTAGCTGGGATTTGTTTTGCCACCACTTACCCCAGTTCGCTCAATAATGATTGCTAATTAGCCGTTTATTTGCGAGCTGAATTTAAAGAGTTGGCCTTGGACGCATATTGGCTTCTGCACAATTTGCTTTATGAGACTTTAATGAACTGCCACACCAAAAACATCAACAATAACATGAGCCCGAGTGGATCCAACAATCGATCTTGAGAGAGGTGAGTTCGTTAATAATGTTCCTAACCATTTTGGTGATGCCCCCAAAACCTGTTGCGTTTAGAGTTCGTTGATGTTTTCGGGGTGTCCTGGTGGTTCAATGTTATGAAGATGATTTAGAAACAATTACGATCGGTCACTTAGGCGATTATTGTCATTCGCGAGTTAGAGCCAAAAATCACCAATATGGTTTGGGAAAATGTGGTTTTCGGTATAGATGCATATTTTTTTTCCTTTAACTTCTTTCGGCAGTTTTTAGTCTCAGTTACTCATCTTCTCCTAGACTGCTAACTGCCTGCCAGCTATAGAGAACGAATATTTACTAACACAAATCGAATTGAGGGAAATTGTAAAGCCGATAAGCTAGCCAGGAAAGGCATTGCTGAGGTACTGAGCTCTTCAACTGCTCAGTGATAAAAGTACCATTGGGACACCTTTGGCCACGAGTAAACTAATAATCAAAAACAACATCATTCAAGAGGTCAATAGAGCATGGAGAAAATAATTTGAAACACCTAGGCTACTATGGCCGCAAATAAACAGGAAAAAACAAAGAAATTGCTTCGTGTCTCAAGAGATGAAATCTCGAAGGTCGTGGCTTGTGTAACCGGTCATTGGCTATTTGGCAGGCATTCCTTCAGACTAGGAGTTTTCTCTCATGGATATTGTAGAAATTGTAGAGATGAGGAAGAGGAAGAAACAGTTGAGTAGTTTCTTTGCAATTGTTCAGCCCTATCTAAAATCCGAGCAGGTTGTCTAGGAAAATACTTTTTCAATTCTCTTGCAGAGCTGTGTGGCGCGGGATGGGCTACAAAATGGTTGCACGAAGGGAATTAAATGTGGTTTTCGTGTAGCACAGTGGTATTATAACAGACCTGTAAGGCCCAAGTGAGTTGGTCGTACAGATCTACTATCAGTATAACCTAACCTAACCATGAAACTATCGAGCTTAAGGCCTCGCTGCTATAGCTCCTAGCACAAATAGCTTATAAGATTTATGTTATAAGCTAATTTTATATATAATAAATAAAAATAAATATTCGGCAGCGGAATTTTGCTCGCTCATTTCAAGGACGATAGATTGTTTATAGGGTTTGGCCGTCTGAAGCAAAATTGTGAGAGTAACTTCGGCGCCTATGTCTCCGGGCATTCGGTACCAGAACTCTGCCCACTGATTACACATTGTCCAAGCAGTCATTGTTCAAACGGCAAAGAAGCTGTTTAAGCAGAGGCTGCGGTGATTGTTATCGTATCTCACCAACACAATCTCAGTGTTTTCGTAAACAAACCGTTGTCATGACTAATGTGACGTCACCAAATCAGCTGAATCTTTAAAATTCGCTGAGAGCCTGCTTACGGTCTGATATTTTACACACATCTGAAATTTTTTTCCATAAATACAGTATTAGGTGATTCACAAAGTATGCCACATTCTCTTAATGGTTAAATAAATGTTTAGAGGCCTTGAAACCATAACCAACTATTTCTTAACGTTTAAGAATCTTTTTGGTTACCTAGCGGAGCCCCTAAATATATTTCTAGCCGCTGAAAGTTTATGACATACGAGGTGTGTTCAAAAAGTATCGCAAATTTGGTGGTTTTTCAAAAACTATTTATTTATTTATTTTGTCCCCTTCAAAGTAATCCCCACGGGATATTATGCACTTGTGCTAACGTTTTCTCCAATCTTCGAAGCACTTCAAAAAATCATTTGTTTTTATCTTGTTCAGCTCCTTCTTCGTCAATCGTAGCGTAGCGTCGTCCTTTCATGGGCCTCTTCAGTTTCGGGAACAAGAAACAGTCACAGGTGGCCAGATCTGGGGAATACGGTGGCTGTGGCATCATTAGTGTGTTGTTCTTGGCCAAAAAGTCGCGCAGAAGGAACGATGTGTGAGCAGGTGCGATATCGTGATTTGTTCTTCCACAAATCCGGACGTTTCTGGCGGATTGCTTTACGCAAATGCGCATAACTTGCTGGTAATATTCCTTATTGACCGCTTTACTCTGTGGCAAGAACTCATGATGCTCAAGGCCCCTGCAATCGAAGAAAACGGTAAGCAAACCATTTTACATTCAACCGAACTTGGCGCGCTTTTTCCGGTCTCGGTTCGTGCGGCAGCTTCCATTGAGATGATAGAGCTTTGGTTTCCACGTCATAACCATAAACCCACGATGCGTCACCAGTTATGACCCTCTGGAGCAAATTTGGGTAGTCGCAAACAGAGCCCAACATCTCATTAGCAATGTTCATGCGATGTTGCTTTTGGTCGAAATTGAGCAGTTTTGGTGTGAATTTTGCCGAGACCCGTCTCATGCCCAAATCATTGAAAAAAATCGAATGACATGAGCCAATCGATACGTCTAGGTCCTCAGGAACTTTTCTAACGGTGATTCGACGATTGACCAATACCATTTTCTTCACTTCCATCAATTTTTTCGTCTGTTGTTGAAGTGCTCGGACGTCCGGCACGCTTTTCGTCGTTCTCATCTTCTCGGCCTTCTGAGAACATTTTGTACCACCGATCAACGTTGCTTTGCATTCACGCACTTAATTTCGTTTTCCACACAAAATTTGATACAGGTTCTTTGATCCATCCTTTTGAATAGGTGAAAATCGAAGACGAGCCGAAACACGTACAAGCAAAGCAGCTGTCAACAATTAACTGAACATTCAAAATGGCCGAACTCGTCGGCATGAGTGGGAGACATGAGTACCAACATATCGCCACAAAAAAATCGAAATTCGAATATACGTAACCTGTAACACACTACGTTACTTACGACACCTTGCGAATACCGAAATGAAAAAACATATTTTTTTATAAATTTACTTTTAAAAACGCGCTACACCGTGTCAAAAAACAACTTTCTTTGATCACTTTTCGCCAGGACAAATCAAAAAAATGCATCAGAAAAGTATAAAATTCATATGCACCACCCTTTATGTGCCTCTTATGCTTTTGAATGTTGGGGATTGCTGTCGATTGTAATGCTGACTGACAAGATCGTGAATGCGACTATAAACCGGATAACAAATCACACCAGTGCACGATCACAAGACTCAAGTGCGCACTCATATTTACGTGTGTGTGTATATTCGTGTATGAGAAAATCTAGTTTTCTTTAATGGCAAATTCACCTGACCCAACTATGCCGATGGTGATGAGATGGCGATGACTAGACAAGAGTTTCGGTAAAAGTTTATTGGTCTGCGGAAAAACGTGCTGCTAGAACGACAGCGCAGACATTGGAAGAAAAGCTGTCAAAGCATTGAAGAAGCTGAAAAAAGCAATGAACAAGCAATACATTCAAACATACATACAAACACACCTGTAAGAATATTGGGCGCCACCAAAGCCAGACAGCCAAGAATGTCAAAAATCAAGTGCGGCCACATAAACGAATGAGTTTGGCCTTGAAAGAATGGATCGTGTTGTTAGGCGCCCCTAATTTTCTTCGATATTACCGTAAATTGACTGAAAATGCTTTTCGGCTTTTCTCTTTTGTCTTATTTTTGTTTTTGGGCGAAAAATACTGCATTTTTCCATGTATTCACATGAATTGCCTATCAGACGAATTCGGTTGGTTATGTGGCGCCCACACACAAGCGCAAGCACACACACACTCAGACGCACACGCGACCACTTTAAGTAAGTCGACACGCTTAATGAAGCGATTTATTTGTTTATTTATTTATTGACTTTAAATGATTTTCTCCATAATTTTTTCACACCTTACATTTTGTTCGGTGTTCGTTATTTGGACTCAACGTTTTTATTTACACTGTAGTTTTTATTGTAAAGGTGTACAATGTTTTCTTGTGCTCATATTTGATTTTTTTTCACACATTCTTTTACTCTTCTTCTCTTGCTTATCCCTTCATTTACATTTTAATTGCAATGCACTCCATTTCGAATACTAATGAAAATTGATTTCATTCCAGTCACATATGATTTTCTGAAATTAAATAAGCGCCTGGGAATGACCTGTAGGATAGTATAGAAAAAAACTTAATCAAACAAAACAACAACAACAGTGTTGCTATTCAAGTAGCGTCTACTTGACATGTAAAGTTATAAGTGTTCAGATGTAATAACATTAAGTGTTAGCAAATATAATTAAAGCACCTTCGTTGTCTTCAGCGGCGCTGGCATACATGCATATACAGGGTCTTCTGGTTGGTTGGTTAGAGTGGTGATTCATCCAGAATCCAACTAGCGCTTCCGCACCATTTTGTTGCCACATCCTCGTTACCAAATTGTTTAACAGTTACTTACAGCAAGACTATATCCAATCTGTGCGGTTCGGGAACCTTATCAGGTTGTTGACGTCTAAACCAGACAGTTGCTCGAGACTCTCGAATAGCGGTTTGCCCAGGGTTAGCATTCTGTCCTTTCATAGGGCAGGGCATTCACAGAGGAAATGGAAGATGGTTTTCCTTTTCTGCGGTTGTTTACAACTATGACAGTATGTGTTGTGAGGGATGCCCATTTTGGCGGCTTGTTCTTCGATAGACCAGAAGCCAGTTATGACTGCCGTTAGTCTACAGGCGCCCCGTCGTTTCAGGTTGTAGGTGGGCCATAAAGTCCTGCTGATTTTGCATTTCGTCTGGTCTCTCCATCTACAATCTGCGATTCGAAGGTATTTTAGGGAAATTGCATTCTTGACTGGACCTAATGGTTTGAGTACCGATTCTGCAAGAACGTTATTCATGGCAGATCTCCCTCTTTCCAGTTCATCGGCTTTTTCGTTACCTTCTATGTTCCGGTGTCCTGGGACCCAAATTAAGGTTACTTTATGGTTTTCACTCAAGTTGGTGAGGCTATTCTACTTTGCTCCACCACTTTAGAGGTTGTTATAGTCGCGTCCAGCGCCTGGATTGCAGCTTGGCTATCCGAAAGAATAGCGATATTGCCCCTAAAAGAGAAATCTGCGATTAGTAGCCTACAGGCTTCCCCAATTGCCAGTACTTCCGCCTGGAAGACACTGCTGGTATTAGGGAGACGCACAGAATTTTCAATTGCAAGTCTGTGAGAATATATACCAGCTCCAACACCACAATCCATTTTACTGCCATTTGTATGACTGTAGTGTCGAAGTTGTTTAGAGAGAGTCCCTTATTCCATTCTTCCATAGATGGAAAGAGAGTGGCAAAATTCCTATTGAAAGTTACCGTCGGGACGATGTAGTCAGTCCTCACTGTGATTAACTGAGCTTGTCGCAACAATAGACTAGCGTGACCATACGTTTTTTCTTTTCAAAGGTCTTCTAAGTTCGAGTTTCTTTTTTGTAACTTTTTTTACATGCCATCCTTTTGGAAAACGTCTCTTTTCACACATGTTTATATATAATAGAACTCTGAAAAGAATTTCTCCGAACTAAAGGAGAGCCTCATCACCCTTTTACCGAAAAAGGGGAAACTAGCAAAGCTGGAAAGGCATCACACTGCTCAGCATGGTTGACAAGATCATAGTCCACATAATCAATGAAAGATTATCTGATGCACTAATGGGCGGTGTTGCTCATATAAACTCGCTTAGAGTCATCGTGGAAAAATCGGTCGAATGGTATACGCCGCTTTACCTCTTCTTCATCGACTTCCAAAAAGCGTTTAATACTGTTAACCACGAAGCTATTTTGAGATCATTCGTTTGTAAAGGTGTACCTGATAAAATTATCGATTTGGTAAAGGAACTGTACACAGACGCCAGCTGTCCAGTTAGGCGTGAAAACCTCTTGAGCGGCGGTATCCAGATTCACACATATAAGGCATTGATCTTCAAATCCGAAAGGAAGCGATGAAGGCGGTATAGAGGCTCAAGTTAAACGGAGTCTGGGGAAACGAAGAAAACACTGGTGATTGTCAGTGTGTACCGCTCCATCTGAGAAACGAAGAAAGCACTGTTCACTGTCCGAAGGACACCCAGACACCGGATATCGAAGAAGGCTCTACAAGCATATCACTAAAACTTGAACCTGTCCTAGGAATCAATTCTGCATCGGTTCAACTATGGATTGACGACTTCATGAGGTTTAGAAGACGTTGGTCTGAGTTGGGATCTTGCAGAATAGCTAAGTGCTTTGTGAACGAATTAAACAGGAAATTAGCGATCTTTCTCCTAAAACTTACTAGGAAGAGAGTACTGGTAGGTGTAATCACAGTACACAACGCCTGTGGTCAACATATGGCTACCATGGAAATCACTGGCGACCCAATATGTCTATCCTGTCTAGAAAAAAAAGAGGACACTGGAAGGCATTTTCTCTGCAACTCTCCGGCGTTTTCTAGAATGAGACGTAGGCTGTTGGGTTGCGATGCACGAAGTACGGATAAAGTTCATACTCTTCCGGATCTTTTAAGATTTATCAATGAATCCAAAAGATTCGCGGAATAGTGGTGTCAAATCAATTTTTCTGCCTCTCTGTTCTTTCCACTAAATCTATCCGAGTGTAGTACAACGGTCTTCCTGACTGTGTGCTTTGATTTGTCCCACCCCCACAAATCTAATCTAATTTAATCTAATCTATGGTAAGGCGAGGATGTGTGCTGCCTCCGCTCTTGTTTAACCTAATCTAAAACATCTGCTGAGAGAAGAGTTTCCTGGAGTTTGGTTGGCAGTCTTGAAGATCTCGACTATGCAAACGATATTTTTCTGTTCGCGCACAAACACACTCATATGTAAAGTTGGAGACGGTAAGCGCATTTGCAGCTCAGGCAGCTCTAAAAATTAACATCGCTATAAACGAAGATGATGTGCATTAATACCAAAGGAGCCCAACCTTTGCAAATACACGGTAAGAATATCGAAGAAGTAGAAGAATATTATTAGCTAGGGAGTGTCATCAATAAAGACGGTTGCTCGGCAGCTGATATATAGTACGTATCCGAATATGTTGCTGTGCAGTGTTTGGTAGTTTTGGCATATTAGACAAAGTATGGGGGTCATCACTAAGAATATGCGAGTCCAATGTCAAGTAATGGTCTGCTTTCTTATTATATTGAAGATAACTGTGTACCAGGATTCTGTAGAAATTGACGATGTGCAGTTGAAGAGATTGTAGGCATCTTCAATATTCTTGAACGCGCATTGAAATGTTCAGTGCCAATCTAATAGAATTGGTCTACAAAAAACTTGAGTTTAAAAGTAACGAGACCGATTATGCTTACCAACATTGATGTTGCGTGAATTGCAGTCAATCTCAGTCTGAAAAGTGCTATAGTAGTGTGGAAGTTTGGAATCCTCTCAGTGAGTTTTCAGTGGAAGTTGAGGAGACGTTAGATGCTGTTTCTATGCTCCAGTTGCTCTATTAACCAGGAGGTTAACACAGCTAATAGTAATCTCCTTTACTATGACCTTTTCGTTATGAAAGTTCAACATGGCCATGGAAAGTCAAGAAGGCCTCCAATGCAGAAAGAAGTTAGACGCAGAGAGTAGTTCTATGGATGATGTAACAAGAGTTGGACCGATTAGGGTTAATTTTTGAAGCATAGATGAGCTCAGAAGTGCATACGTATTATAATTGCAGGCATTGCTTTGGTGGGAGTATAGTTAATTCTAATAAATTTCGCTCATAAAAAGAGTATAAGCCTCATAGGGGATCTTGGGCAGTTTTAGTTTTCTTAACTCAAAGTTTTCTGTGGTAGGAGGTGAGGAGTTTTTAAAGTACCTGGCATTATAATTCTGAATACATTTTAATTTCTTTACACTGCATGATTATCCATCTTTTTGTATTAATAGGAAGTGGTCTCGATTTTACCCTTTGCTTGCTTACTTTGTCATCTGCTTTATCCAGTACTACATATAGATTGATCTTTTTAGTTAGTTACTCTTCCTTTCGAATCACTTACTTATCTCTTAAAAGCATTCACCCCACTTCCTAGGTCGTGGTGCTGGCACTAGTTAAGGGTCGTAGTCTTTGTTAACTCTGTAGGTCTCAGTGCAATTTTGAGGTCTTCCAAGTCTTACTTTTGTATAGGATAGTTGCAAAAAACATCAAAATTTGACTTCATTTTAGAAAATATTTGTTTGTAAATATTTTTACTAAAATACATACATATATATACCACACTGTAGTTCCGCATTTCTGATGGCAATTCAAAGACTGCAAACTTGTTGCTACTCTTACTTTCGCTTCGGCTGTGTCTCCTCCATTCTGCTGTGTCTGTGGTGCTCCTACAACAAATTTACTTCATTCGGTGGCGAATAATTTGCTTTTGGTTGTTGCTGTTGTTGCAGTTATTACTATTGCCTTTATAAGCAATTTACAACTTAAGGTGCAATGACTTTGTGCCATCACCGTCTCCCGGCCAACCTCTTTCCGCATAGTTCGCTTGTAATAAATTTATAGCACTTAATTAGATATGTAGACTGGCGTTGTCGCTGTGTGTTTGTTGTAGGCGAATTGAATTTGTATGCAAACGCATAACTGCTAAATAATTTCAATTTACATGCACAATAATATTGGAAAAGTATATGAAAAAATGTTGCAAATGTGC
This sequence comes from Anastrepha ludens, assembly GCF_028408465.1. Lineage (NCBI taxonomy): Eukaryota > Metazoa > Arthropoda > Insecta > Diptera > Tephritidae > Anastrepha > Anastrepha ludens. The sequence continues at coordinate 108,578,036 of NC_071499.1, forward strand.
ATATTAGGGGGGTCTAATAAAATAAAAAAAAATATTTAATGTTATTCTCTATATTTATTCTATTGCGAAAAAAGGTCCATCTGAGCAATTTCATGCCAAGTGACCCAAGTATTTTGGACATTGTCGTTCATTCTTCTGAAAATTGCTTTATTTGTAGGCCTGAATATAAATTGAGAAAAGTTAATAATTATGATTCGAAAATTTTGGTTCTTTTTAATATTTTGATAATTATTTTTATTTGTAGTTGTTTTAATAAAAAATACTGTAAAAAATTCTTCTTTTGAAAATATTAATCGTATAGAGTTTATTATTTGTAATGTAATTCTTTGAATAAAATATCTTTATAAACAATTTTTCTTGGAAAAACATTTTTTTCAATTTTTTTGAATATATAATATTTATAATTTTTTTTTTGTTTTTAGGGTTCTTAATAAAAAATACTTATTTTTGAGAATAAAAATTCAGTTCCGTTTCGTATTTTTATAAACTTTTTTTTATTTGTAGGCTTTTTAATAAAAAATACTTTTATAAATTCTTGCTATTTATAGTTTTTTTTAATAAAATATACCAAAAAAAAAGTTGGTTTTCAGAAATAAAATATCGGTTCTTTTTAATGTTTTTATAAATATTAAAGTTGTTTTTAATTCAAATATATTTAAATGAAATTATTTTTTGGAAATATAAAATATTTCGATCCTTTTCAATATTTTTATAAATTTTTAATTTCAGTCTATTTAATAAAATACAATATAATTATGAAAAATTCGTTTTTGAGAAAGAAAATATTTTGGTTCTTCTTAATATTTTTATACAGTTTTTTATTTGTAGTTTTTAATAAAATATACTTAAAAAATTATTTTACGGAAAGAAATATTTCGTTTTTTTTTGATATTTTTATAATTTTTTTATATGTAGTTTTTTAATAAAATATACTCATAAAATATTTTTTTTTAATATTTCAGTTCTTTTAAATAGTTTTATATTATTTTTTTATTTGTGTTTCTTAATAAAATATACTTATGAAAAATTTTTTCCTACAAAAAAACTTTTTCGGTGCAAAAGAACCGAAATTTTTAATTTATTTTCTTTGTATATTTTTTATTGAATAAAATATACAATACTTAAAAAAATTATTTTATGGAAAGAAATATTTCGTTTTTGTTTCTGTAATTTTTTCAAGAAAATATATTTATAAAAAATTTTATTTTGGGAAAAAAATATTTTGATTCTTTTTAATATTTTTTTAAATTGTTTTATTTGCGGTTTTTTAATAAAATATACTTTTTAAAAATTATTTTTGAAAAAAAAACTCGTTTTTTTATATATTTTTATATTTTTTAGCAGTGTTTTTTAAAAAAGTTTTTCTAGAAAAATAATATTGAGATTCCTTTTAATATTTTTATAAATGTTTTTATTTGTAGTTTTTAATAAAGTTTACTTCAAAAATCCTTTTTTGAAAAAATAATGTATTTCCTTGTTAAACATTTTTGGGCAAAAATTATATTGTGTCACTAGTGCAAAAGATCCTTCTAAAATCATTTTCTTATTTTTTTATCAGTATCAGACTCTATGAGCGTATCTCAGTAATCCCTTAAATTTCATATTTCCAATAACTTTTCGAGTTTTATTAAATTAACTTTTAGAATAATTTTGTTTTATTCCTTGATTTTAGATGACATTTTCAAGAAGAACTAAAGAATTCCTATGAAAAAACATATATCTGCGCATATTATCGCTCCTAGTCGGAGCATAGAGCGAAACTAAAGGTCCTCAACTATTTCTGCCCGCCGCTAAATGTATAATTTCATTTCAGCTGGTGGTGGTAGAGCTCTTATTTAGGATTGTGCGCAGCCAAGTTTGTCGTGGGCGTCTACTGCGTCGGCTTACTTGTGGCTTCCATTGAAAAGCCATTTAGAAACATTGTTGTATTCTCTAGTTATATTCAAATACGTGCCATAAATTTGGTATGAAATATTTATTTATATATTATTTAATTTCCTCTTCTTATTTCTTTTCACAAATGCTTCAAAAATTATACCTTTCGCTTTATTAAGACAAAAAAAAAACATAACAATTTTTTTGGACCACCCTAGTGTACATATATTCTTGTATACAAGTAGATATGCCCGTTGCTAAGTACTGAATGCTTGTAAATGGAATAATAAAAGCAATCTGTGACGGTATACACTTCAGTTGTTATCATTCTTTTGATCAATAACTTCGATGGATGAATTAAGTTGCTTGTAACAAAAGATTTCATGAACGCTAAGTTTGCAAAATATAAATTTATTGTAGGATGCCTCAGAAGTTCGGAATTTTATATGCATTCCAAAGTGCTAATATGTGTTTTGTGCAAAAGTTCCTTAAAATATTCGAAAACTTCACTGAGGTGAGAAATGCTAAAAAATGTTAAACTTGCTAAACTTTGGTGTTATTATATTTATGGGCGGGAAAGGGACATAACAATTTTGTATATATTTATTCCTCTAATCAGTAAGATCATCTACAAACTGTCTTAGCGTATTGCGCTCCAATTCTATATTAGAATTTTTTCCTTTAAAACACTACTTTCCTTGACAGGAACGAAGTACGATCTTGCCGGTTTACATTAAAAAAATATTGTGTTGATTCAATAATTTTTACAGGGTAACTTGTTAGAGGGTTAAAGAAGTCCATCATTTTTTTCGCGAATTGGTAATATCAAAACGTTATCCACGGTTTATACTTTTATCATCAAGAAGTTCACGAGCAAACACTTTAATGAAGCCTTACTGCCGACACTTTGGCCAAATTTAAGCCGACCCCTCAGGCTGCTTTTATGTGCTTATTAAGTAAATTCAAGTCAACATTCCACCTTGATCAAAAAGTTCCCAGAACAACCACCAGGTGACACCCTAGGGCAACTGATTTTAGTGTTTTTTTTTTTTGTTAGGTTGACACATCTCTGATTAACATTTAGATTTTTTACAATTTTAAAAATGGATTTGAATTTGAAACGACGATTTTTGTATTAAATTTTGCATTAACGTTTACGAGTGGCATGAACGCTTCAGAAGAGATCGTGAGTCCATCGAGTTGCGAGTCCGTCCACATCGAAAACTGATGAAAACATCACTAAAGTGAAAGAAAAGTTAAGTTAATTAACCATCAGAGAGTTGGCAGAGGACTTGAATATATGGATCTCTGCAAGGCATTGCACTTAATGATTTGGGCTTTAGCCGTGTTGCTGAAAATGGACCTGAATTTCTTGCGAAAAAGGGACCGCGTGGATATCGCCAAAGACATGATTTCCAAGGCTGAATCCAACCCAACATTCATCAAACGAGTCATTACTGGAGACCAGACGTGTGCTTATGAGTATGACGCGTAATCCAGACATCAGGTGAGAAAATAGTGTGCTCCGAATGAACCAAAACCAAAGAGACCATGTTCACACTTCTTATGGCTTATAAAAAGAAATGATTTGTGGGAAAAAAACTCGCGGATTTCGCACCATAATAATGATCGAGTCAAAAAAACCACTACGGGGAATGCGTTTTAACAGCCAAAAGGAGGTAATGAAAAAGCGAGCGTTGGATCAAACGCTGCCATAAGTTCGTTGTAATTGATTGGCAGTACTGAGGAGGCGATAATATCTCTTTTGAGGAATAAGCTAGTATTTTGAGTTTTTTGACTATATTCTATAACTTTTTGCTCAATGTGATATTCACCATTGAATTTTCCTATGCTGTGCTAGAATTCCTCGCTTGAAGCACCAAAAAGTACTAAAAGTTCAAAATGAGCGAAATCGGTCGATTCCACACCGTTTACCCGAATTTTGTTTAATGGGTTAGCCCACTGTAGTGGCAAAATAAGAAGCATAATTTGAATAGTTTTTAAGTCGGACAATGAAACAATTAAAATTTCCAAAAAGGTTCTTAATGGTTCCTGACATAAGCCGTATGCATAGTTTTTTTTTCAAGTTACGGTCTGTGTCAGAAAAAAGATATATATTTCAAATTTTTTTACATGAAAGTATGTACAAAACTACGAGTCGCAATTACTCAATAGCTGTGTAGTCTCCATCGTTGTCGAGTATAGCCTGGCATCTTCTTCATGCTTTGAACCAGCTTTTCTGCGTAACTCGTCGACAAACAAGACTAAATTTAACGAACTTGACGCACGAGTTGCTTTAAATCATGGACTGGCCTTCCGGCAAGATGCGTTTTCATAATTCCCCATACGTTTTCAATGGGGTTGGTGTCTAGGGACTGGGAAGGCCAGTTCAATACTGTCACGCCATTTTCATGTTTTCTTGTTTCTCTGAGAGCAGTGGTCTTGACGATATGGGACGGTGGGATAAGTTCGCCTCCTTCAGTCGTCGTTCGAAGGAGTTGATACTCACATCTATTCCCTTTCTAGCAGGAATTTTGCGTGCTTCGTGTATTCGCAAAGAAGAGTCCCGCTTAAAAAGTTGGACGATCACTTTATTCTGATTTTTTGTCGTCACTCGCTTCAAGCCGCGCTCGGAAAAGTCATTAACATTTTTGGACACCTTATACCAATGATTCCACATCACAACAAACTTTTTTGATTTTTTGATCACTTTTGCAGCCGCGGCGTAAGATAATTTCGGCCTTTCGAATGTGTGCATAAAAATACCGCCTCAAAACACTTCGCGTACTTAACCTGAGTTAGCGCTGACGTCGTAGCCCTTGAATGGGACTATTATGCAGCAAAAAGCAGAACGAAATATATCTTCAAGTTAAAAGAAAAAAACCGGTTCTTTTCTTCTGATACAGACTGTAATACAAAAGTAAGCAGGAGGGTGGGCATGGAAGTCGTAACCCGCTAAGGAGTGTGTAACAACTCAACTGCCGAAGCAGCTAACCCTTAAAATTGATGGGGCCTAAGTTGTATATCTATACATTACTGCTAAAGTAGATGATATATAATAAAATTTCGGTTGATTTACAAATTTTGAAACTTTAGCAAGAAGGAGGGTACAATAGTGAGCTTAGAAGTGTTTGGCGTAAGCCTGCATGGAACCGCTATTGGTACAGATCTTGGTGGTGGTAGCAAATAATCGAATGAGACCTTGGAGGATTGGAATGGAGAAAGGCTTCGTGTGAACAGAGGTTGATCGCGAGTTAGTTGGACCAAAGTTCAAGGCGAAAGCTGAAAATTTTGCTACTAAGATTCCCAAAAGACGCAGGCTTATTACAAGAAGCCTACTACAATTATGGGTCAAACTCCATCTGGTAACACTAAGGTCCAACAGGTCCTGGGCTTTCAGTCAGCCAGGTCAACCTAACCTAACCTAATACAAAAGTAAAAGTAGAGGCGGCCGGACAGATTTTTTTCGACGAAGTTTGTATTGAAAGGACGGATCATCACCTCGCTATATAACCATAAGACTGGAATATATTTCGTGATGCCATAAAAGAAAACATGGAAACTCGAGTCTCTTTGAAATCCTCCTCCGAACTGGACAATGCAATCGTATACTTAAACGATAACATAGTAAAAGCAGCAACACAATCGACACCAATATTAGACACCTTAATAACAAAGAAAATCCCTGCTTTTAATTTAGATAAAATCAAACTAAAACGCAAGCTCAGGAAAGACTGGCAACGCTCCAAACATCCACCCGATAAAACTTCACTAAACAAATCATCAAATGAACTCAAAAAAATTCTCCAAGAACATAATGACAATCAACTGAAGAAATACCTTAGCAGCCTCGAAACAACTACAGCTACGAACTATTCCTTATGGAAAGGAACTAAAAAACTCACTAAAACAACCATACACAAGCCTCCAATAAAAGCAAATTCCAACACATGGGCTAGAACAAGCAAAGAAAAGGCTGAAACATTAGCATATTTACAAATAGCATGGAGAATAAAGGCATTGAGCTGCCAAACACAATTGAGAATGCAGACCACACACTACAAAACACGACAAAAGAAGAAATCAAATATTATATAAAGAAACTTAAAGACAAAAAGACACCGGGATATGACCAAATAAATGGAAAAATACTAAAGGAACTACGCGACACTGTAATAAAATACATACGAGACCTCTTCAACGGAATAATTAGGTTACAATACTTCCCAAAAGCATGGAAGGTTGCACAAGTTTAGTGATCCCCAAACAAAAACGCCACTGTTGCTAGCTCGTACAGACCAATTAGCTTGCTGCCCATCCTCTCTAAATTGTTTGAGAAAATACTGCTTGACAGAATTGACCCGATTCTAAAACAAAAAGACGCTATCCCCTCACACCAGTTCGGTTTCCGAAAACAACATTCAACTGTGCAACAGATTCACAAAGTAGTAAACAAAATTACAGACGACTTCGATAAGAAGAAATATTGCATTGCCGTGTATTTGGACATCGCGAAAGCTTTTGACAGAGTATGGCACAAAGGACTTCTATATACCAACGCCAACTACTCGAGGATCTATGATAGGTACATTTGCAGACGACACAGTTTTAATATCAGCTAACCACAATGAAGAAGCAGCAACAAAAACACTGCAAGATACGCTATCAGCTACAACACAATGGTTTGAAAAATGGGGCATTGAGGCCAATAAAGACAAAACACAACATGTAATATACGCGAAGAGAAAATATGCAAGATATCCAATTCAAATTAACGGGGAAGACATAAAAATACACTCAAGTGCAAAATACTTAGGCGTAAAGATTGACTCAAAACTCACATGGAAAAAACACATACTGAACAAGAGAAACGAGATGAAAAGCAAATTCCGACAACTCTACTGGCTACTAGGAAAACAATCAACCCTAAGCTTATTTAATAAACAAATGATATACAAATCTGTAATCAGACCGACATGGACCTACGGACACTGTCACTGAAGCAGTAAAAAGAAGCAGCAGTAAGCACATCTTGCGACTATTAGCGCACAAAAATCATGAGATGAGACTGATACCGGAAATGGAACTTAAACCAAGAAGACTAAAGCGCAAAACACCCACAGATCTTCAGATAAAATATAATAATATAAAATTATAGAAAACTATCTATTAGTAAAATTGTAACTAAATACCTCCAAAGACAATAATGTTCTCTTTCAAAGGGAAGTTACATTTTAATTCCAAAACCTAACACCAATTACTTATTGTTAATATTAACAGATCGTAATTTATAATGGAAATAAAAAAAAAAAAAAAACACGGACGGACCAACTGCAGAAACATTTTTATTTTTCAGTACACCGACAAAGGCAAGAATTATATAATACAAGATTTGGCCATCCGAAGTAAAGTTGTGATAGTAGTTTTGGCTGTTATGTCAGCAGTTGTGATAGCACAATTCTGCCCACTTCTTTCACATGTTTTCTCACGCTGTTCCAAAGAGTCGTTGATTTTTCGTGTACGAGGGGTGCCTTTTATATTTCGGGATTTGGCAACCCTGGTGTTGCAATCTGGCAACGGTCAGCTGTATCGCAAAGTTTGACATTTTTTGGCGTACTCAGAACGTTTTGAAATACTAGCGCTATTTGTGTTGCTTACAGTAACTTAAAAGATTCATCTCGGTCCAAAAATGGAATTAAATCGTGAACATTTTCGTGCGATTATTTTTTACAACTTTCGACGAGGATTAACTCAGCAACATTGCATGGATGAACTTAATTCATTTTTTGGCGATGAAGCTCCATCAAGGACCAGTGTTTATCGATGGTATGGTGAATTCAATCGTGGTCGTGGTTCACTCCAAGACGAATTTCGTGAAGGTCGTCCAAAATCAGTTGTTGTTCCAAAAACCATTGATGCTGTGCGCGAACTGATATTGCAAGATCGTCATGTGACCTATCGTGAGATTGAGACCATCTTAGGCATTAGTGCGACCAGCATACATTCAATATTGCATAAACATTTCACTGTCAAAAAAATTTGTTCGCGTTGGACCCCACACAATTTGTCAATCGCTCAAAAAAAGGCTTGGTCGAAGGAAATGCTCAAAAAATACGATCGCGGGGCTTCGAAACACGTCTATGACATCGTGATAGGTGATGAATCATGGATTTATGCGTATGAGCCCGAAAGTAAACAGCAGTCGACTGTATGGGTGTTTCAAGATGAGCCAAATCCAACAAAAGTTGTTCGCACACGAAGTACTTCCAAGCAAATGGTCGCCTGTTTTTTCGGAAAAACTGAACATGTCACAACCGTACCACTAGAACAACGCAGAACAGTAAATTCTGAGTGGTACACAACCATTCGTTTGCCAGTTGTCTTCCAAGAAATTAGGAAAACCAATCGCCAAAGACGGATCACTCTTCACCAGGACAATGCGAGCTCTCACACATCGGCTCAAACAACTGCATTTTTGAGCACCCAAAACATCGAATTAATGGGTCATCCGCCGTATAGTCCTGACTTGGCACCGAATGACTTCTTTTTATTCCCGTACGTAAAAAACAAACTGAGAGGTCAACGTTTTTCGACACCTGAAGAAGCGGTTGCGGCATTCAGAATGCATGTTTTGGAGGTACCTCATTCAGAGTGGCAAAAGTGCTTCGACAATTGGTTCAAACGCATGCGAAAGTGTATAGATCTTCATGGAGAATCCCGACATATAAAAGGCACCCCCCGTACAAGTAATAAAAAATTAACATGGTAAAAGTCTGCCGCGAGCAATTCTGAATGGTGTTTCTAAATGTAAGGAATTTAGACCGTCTCCCGATCACGCAGCCATTTCGAGCTCATCAATCGGCGGCATGTAAAAACTCATAAGCCAACAATAATGTCATTAATCAAAATTCCACAGGAAATATAGTTTCATTGAAACACCCTTTACATATTAAAATTATTGCCATACTCAATTACAGAATACTAAAAATATTCAGCAAATAAAAAAGGGGTTTTTAATATCTATAAAAACCGTAAATAACAATCAGAAAATTACGATGTATGTACATACATATGTGTATGTACTTATATATACCAATGAATGTGGCAATAATATTTCCGCTATAAAAATATATTTCAATTGCAATCAGTGGATGTCGCGTGCCATTCATTGGTGGTATCGCCATGGTGCTTCAACTGCATACTGCTTTTTTTCATAAAAAATACAGCGGCAAGCAGTGGCATATGTATGTATACTATATGCATATCTACATACATATATGCACATCTACATATATATATGTATGTATAAGTACATGCACATAGCTGTAGTTGCTCAAATAGAAAGCAACTGAAATCAACTCTTGATCGCAACTCAATCCTCTGTATTATTTCTTTTAATTAAGAGTTGGTGATCTCTTGCATTATTGGCATTCCGTTGGGCCGGCGAGGATTGACTCAGCAAATTAGCAACTATTTATGGACGCTCTTGTGATTAAGGAGCTCTACACTGGCACTATATTTTTTGACAAAATTGTTGTTGCAACTAATTATTGCGCTCTTTATTTGTACCTCAATTTCAACTTGTACAACTAATAAATTAAGGCGTTGAACTTCAATTTTTGTTACATATTAATAGTAATCAGTAAAATGGATCTACTATAATTAACGTAGCTCTGTCAAAAACTTTTATATCGTTGACCTTTGCCTTTCAGCCACGATCAGTGGTATCCTCCAATGATGAGCCATAAGTAGAAAAAAAAGAAATATATTACCATTCTCACGTACTTTAAAGTTGAGCCTCTCCAGATAGATTATGGTTGGAGAAAGATAGAAATATTAGAAAAGTAAGTTAAAGCGATCTTAAGTATAGAAGCTCCAATATTTCTTTTAAAGTAGTTAGCGGCCTTTGCCGCATTGGTAATCCCTAATATGACTGCTCTGAAGCTTCAAACCTTTTCAGCCGATGAAATACTGAAGAATGATTAAAGACTTTTGAAATCGAACAAATAATAATTATTAAGTCCATATTAATAGGTCCATTTCTGTCCTGATCGTTCTAGTACATTTTATGTCTGCTCCTGATTTGTACACACACACACACACACCTACTCATGCACTCATACGAGTATACTTAGGAAAGCTAAAACTAAAATAAGCAATAGCTTCTGCCCAGCTGCAGTTAGTAGGCCCCCAGCCACGAATTACTATTTGTCTTCGCTTCTGAATTTTTGTATTCGCGGCGGGGTTTGCTTGTATGTATTTTTTATGGCAAAGCAAGTGCAAAGTATTTACATGTACAGTAAGGTGCAGAAATTTATAAATTTAGAAAATTAAAATTAAAAAATTTACAAAATTTTACTGCCGAGCCATAGACGTCAGCTTTCTCTAAAATATGTAAAATATCTGCATAGAATATTTGTGGTTATTTCGGGTTTCAAGTGTACGTATCATAGTCCATGCAAGCAATATTAAACTAGTTATATTAAACGAAGCAGTAATAAATTGAAGCATCTAAGAGCCATTTTCACATTGGCGCGTTAACTTAAGGCTTACTGCTCCAAATGCGGGAGTTAAATTAAAATACAAATTAAACAGAATACAAATTTAACAGTTTCAGCCTTGAATGAGAATTTCGCTCTAATATCTATTTTGAAGTAATACAATACAAAAGCATGGTACGAAGAAGATTTGTAGTACAGAAACGAATTAAAGGAGCAGGAACGATGAAGGTTAAATCATTACTGAAAAATCAAGATTTATTAAACCGTAGGTTAACTCGTACATCGGATTTAAAGTCAACTTCAGATTAACTCGGCAGCTTGAAAATGGTCCTAAGACACCAATTCAAGCAAACGTAGATTCAAAAGGTACTAGAGTTTTTAATTCTGAATAATGTGCCCACGTAGTAATACTCTGTCAACTCCCTTTAACCCAAATTTTTTAACCGTATAGCAAGACAGGAATTTCAAGACGATTAGTTAAATGGTTTTATACAGTAATAATCAGCTGAAAATAGAGAACTTCATTTCTGAGGATTAGTCTTATACAAGTCAATTGAGAAATCTCGTTTTCTCAACGACATGGATATACATTTTTTCAGAGATCTATACATAGACAAAGGCGACTTAGGTGATAATCTCTTATTAGCCAACGCATGAGTGAAGGCGGAATCTCAATACCAATCCAATTTTTTTCATTTTACTTAGAGTTATATTTACAATTTTACAGTTAGCTATAAAATATAATAAGCTTATAGCAATGACTTGAAAACAGTTTAATAAAAGAATTGTAAGTGAAGAAGTCGCGGAAATATGCCCTATCATCAAAAAAATATAATAGTTAGCGCACTCGCGTCTTGATATCTACACCACTGTTCGCTATTCAATAAGTGGTACTTTGGACTAAGTCTAAATTGAAATGTAAAGTGCCGAACAAAAATCACATCTGACGAGTTCCTCATTATGCCTATCTTGTAAGGCGCTGAAGGATGAGGAGGTCCATAAAGTGTTCAAGAGAACGATTCCGCGGAGTATTTAGAGATGTATATATAATATAAGTGGCGCGTAAGCCCTTAGTGGATATTTAGACAAGCTCCAAATGCGGCTTGGTGTCGTTCCACAAATGGAGGGACATACAGTTTTATGCCGCCTCAGAGCGCCAGTTTTTTTTTATTAGGAATCGAGGCAGAAATATGCTCGGAGGTTTGTTATTGTCTATCAAGGGGCGACCGCTATTAAAAAAAAACTTTTTATCATTTGGTGTGTATTGACTACAATGCTTATTGAATGCAGACTCTACCTAATGCTAGTCAAATCCATACCCATTCTCCCACGAAGGCCGTCTCATTAGCGAGCGCAACATCGGGGCAGCTTCACTAGCTAGTACATGTCTGACGAGTGGACATATATACTCGAGCCCGTTTTTGGGTAAACTAAAAAAATTTAGAAAATGAAATATTTTAGCTTTTTTGAAGAAAAAGTGACTTTTAGGAAAAATAATTATATTATATATGTATGTCTAAATGTCGACTTGACATAACAAAACTTTCAACACATTTTTCAATTCAAAAATATATAAAAGAAGATTTAGTAGTGAAGATAATAAGCTTTGATTCATAACAAATATTCCATTAGTTTTGGTTTTTCAATTACGCTGGCTAATCAGGGAAATCATAAAAATTAAAAGCCGATAAAATGGGAAATAACCATTTGCATGACTAACCTATAAATGCAGTATTTCTTACAGACTATGAAAAACAGATTAATGCTAAATAATTCAATCAAAAATAAATTAAACTTATATAATTTATTTATCAATGAAGGAAAATGTAACACTTCTTATAATTTACAGAGAAAGAATATTAGAGAATTCAGTTAGAGAATTATTTTTATTCTGGTACTTTGTGATAGAAAAATCTAGGCTAATATAATGTGAAAGCGAATTAAATTCTCTCAGAGTTCTAGAAATCGGAGCATTGGAAGATGCATGCAAAGTACCTATAACGGACAAAGACTTTCTGGCCACGTTCAATCCTACTAATATGACAAACATAGTATGGCCTGCACAAATAAAGACGGCTTATTCCCGCTTCGAACGCACCAGAGAAGTATACCAGATACCTATGAAATGAGAATTTCAGCTATTAACCCATAGATGTCGCTAGGAGTATTTTTAAACCTTCCCAAATGTCTTGTTTTTTTCGTCAGTCATCTGTCAACAATATTCAGTTCATTGTTTGTTACATTTCATACAACAATGCATTTTTGTCGCTCTTAAAAATGTCGAATTTCGTGCCTTCAAACCACGATTTGCGGACATCGTGAAACCAATTGTGAAATGCTGCTCTCCCGGTTCAAAAGAAAGTTTTTTTGCATCGAATCGTTACGGGTGATGAAAAATGGGTGTATTTCTCCAATCGCAAGCGTAAACGATCGTATGGTCCGCCCGGCCACAAGCCAAAAACAACGGCCAAACCAAATCGCTTCGGCCGCAAGGCAATGCTGTATGTTTTCTGGGACCAGCGGGGTATGATTTGGTACTAGCTATTAAAACCAGGTGAAACAGTTGATGGTGCACGCTACCAACGACAATTGGCCGATTTGAACAGCGCTATACGAAAACGCCCAGAATATGCCGTTCGGGGTCACAAAGTAATTTTTCTTGATGACAATGCACCGCCGCATCGGGCAAGAGCGACCCGGGAATTAGTGGAGAAGTACGATTGGGAACCGCTGGTTCATGCTGCTTACTTACCAGACTTGGCGCCTTCCGATTATCATTTCTTTGCATCGATGGGCTACGCACTTTCCGAGCAGCGATTCAATTCTCACGAAGGAGCCAAAAAATGGCTCGATGATTGGTTTGCGGCCAAAGACGGCCAATTTTTTTGGCGCGGCATCCACAAATTGCCTGAGAGATGGGAAAAATGTGTCGCTACCGATGACTATTATTTTGAAGATTAAATTTGTAACCATGTTTTGTTCATAAACGTTTGAAATTGAAAAAAAGCCTCATTACATAGGTATCTACCTGGTTAACAGCTTTAGGTCCTCATTTGATCTGTATAAAACGAAATGTATTGAATAAAACACTTAACAACTTTCAATTTTTAAAAGGGAGAGGCAAAATTTCTGTTTTTAGGGAAAAACAGTCACTACACAAATATTTTTTTCAATATAAATACATATTCATTTTTAGTTTTTCTCTCCGCAATCTACCAATCTCCCAGCGGAACTGCGAAAAAGATTTCATCTCACGGGGCTGGTTTGCTCAAAGGCTTCTAGTTACTGTTGACGCCTACGAAACTCAGCGCGTCTTAGATCATTATGAATAAGTGTTACATCTTTTCCAGTTATCAGCTGATTTCAGCATAAAATCTACACTATTTTCTCCGTTTAAGATTGTAAAGGTTTCGGGAGCATAACTCCGTGCAGACTGTGCAGTTTGATGAACTGTTATAACCAAATCTATGGAGATATTTTCAAAATACACCGTACCTTGAAAGAAATTGTTAAGGTGATAGTTTGTTCCTCTGTAGTTCCTTTCTAACCACGCTGTAAGAATGGGACGTCCATGATGCGTCCATCTTCCATTAGGTTATTTGTTCCACCGATCTTGCCAGTGGGCAATCGCACGATGCCTTTCATCTACTGCAATTTCTTTACGCCCTGCTCTACCGTCGTGTTCGGGTAGTCTTTCGAGGGCGGTTCAATAAGTATCCGTGTTTGATGAAAGAGTTCGTTCCTGAGGGAAGTTGGTGTTAGCATCGTGTGCTGCCTTCTCTCAAACCACGGCGAAATAAATTTCAGACTGATTGATAGGTTAGTTTGGATTTGGCACCTATTCGAGTAAGACAGACGTGTTTTGTGATTTTTTCTAAGATGGAAAAAGAGCAGTATCGTTCGGTAATATGATTTTTGTTTTTGGATGGGGAAAAATGCGAGGAAATAAAAGCACAGATGGATGCTGTCTATGGGGACACTTCGCCATCTATGGTTAGATATTGGTTCAACAAATTTAAACGTGGGCGAACATGCGTTTTTGACGAGGAGCGACCAGGACGCCCGGCAGATGTGGTTGTCGAGTTAATCATTCAAAAAGTCCACGACAGGATTTACGGTAATCGACGTACGAAAGTGCGTGAGGTAACAAAAGTCAGAGGTGTGTCAACCGGAATGGCAATTAATATTTCAATTGATAAGTTGGCGATGAAAAAATTGTCGGCCCGATGGGGGCCGCGATTGCTCACAAGCAACAACAAGCGGATGCGATTGTTAACTTCGAAGGAGTGTTTGGAGCAATTTAAGCGAGATCCGAAGGAATTTTTGCGTCGAGTATACATCGTTGATGAAACGTGGATTCAATGTTACACATCAGAAACTAAGTGAAAATCAAAACAATGTATTTCTCTCGGTGAATCTGCTCCAATGAAGGAGAAGACAGTGCCATCTTCCGGAAAGGTCATGGCGACGATTTTTTGGGATGCGAACGGCTTCATCCTCATGGAGTTTTTAGAAAAAGAAAGAGCGACTGGACGATACTACAGTGAGTTATTGGACCGCTTTCGCAAAAATTGAAGGAGACACATATGTACATACATACGTATGTAGTGATTACGAGAGCAACAATAGTGGAATTGGTTAATGTAGTTTCAAGAAGCAGATGTGTGTAGTTTATATAATTATAATTAACATATAATTGTGTTATAATTATATAACACATTCCTATACTTTGTGAATTAAAATATATGCGGCAGCACCATTCAATGATAGTTTTTAATTGAAACATTATAAATCGAAATTTGTGTGATACCCACATCCAAATACTTAAATCAGCTGTTCTATTTCGTACCATTTCAGACTTCTCAGTAAGGTGGCAACGCCGTAGGCAACTAATTTCAATTAAAGCTTTGGTTATTCGTTTGAATACGAATACACTTATTTTTGACCCGTTCTTAATATTTAATTAAATTTTATTATTATTTGAAATTTTTTCTTTCAAATTAGATGGCAGCTCCATTTAAAAATATTATTGGTTTCATATAAATATGTATATGTAAATTTCAATTAACCAATTTTTGTAATGGATTATTTAATTTTTCAAAAAAAAAAAAAAACAGGTGGCAACACCAGCTAAAACATTATTTTTTATAAAAGCTTATGATTAACTATCATCTAATATCCATATTTAAGTATTCAAACTAATGATAATGATGAGACGTTTCTGTTCTTGAATTAAATTTCATGTGGTAACACCTAGTTTTCATATCCGATTTGCCTACCAATCAGAACTGCGTCATAGCAACGTTTGCAGACGACACCGCTATCTTGTCAGTTGGAAATACACAAATTGAGTCAACTGCAAATCTTCAAAAACTTTTATACAGAATATATGAGTGGACAGTTACTTGGCGTATAAAATAAATGAAACCAAATCCGTTTATATTGATTTTACGTACAATAAAATAAGATATCTTCCACTATATATAAATGGAGTGCAAGTCCCGTATCATAACACGGCTAAATACCTGGGTATGACTCTTGACACTAAACTGAGATGGAGTTCTCACGTAAAGAAGAAAAGAGAAGAACTCAATATTAAATTCAGAAACATGTATTGGCTTATGGGTAAAAGATCTGCTTTATCCATGTACAATAAAGTACTTCTCTACAAGCAAATACTAAAACCAATTTGGACGTATGGGATACAACTATGGGGTTGCTCAAGCTCCAGCAACATACTTCAAATCCAACTAACGCGCCCTGGTATGTACGCATCAGCGATCTGAGCGCGATCTCGGCATAGAACCAGTTTCCGTTGTAATTAAAAAAATGCCCTATCTCATATAAATAGGCTATCTCATCATGTCAACAGCGAGGCCTCAGCCCTCATTGACCAACATAAATGGTTTGTAAGGCTGAATCGCAAAAATCCGCAAGTTTTGTGCAAAGCACCATCACATTAGTTGTATTATACAAAAACCGAAGAAAATTGTTCGTTAGTTTATTTTTGTTAACTAGTTACAATAAATGGTAATTGATGAAATTAATGAAATTTGTGGTAAGTAGCTATTTTTGCAAACAAAATTAAGTGGCAGCGCTATTAAAAATTGCTTTCGGAATAGATTTTTCTTACAAACTTTTGCCTTTACACCATTGTTGTAATATTTACGTCCATTTTTTAAATTAATTTTTTTTAATACAAACAGGTGGCATAACTCAGCTGAAAGGGATGTTACACAGAAGCCATTTACAACCCATAGGTCTCCTAACTGTCTAGTTGCTTTTGAGTGCTGTTCTTTTGAAGAAATTTTCTACGTTTTTGTATACTTATATATGTACATATATATATATATGTCACTGTAAATAAAACAGAATATTCATAAATATTTGGCCCCTTTTTGCTGTTAACTGGCTACGTCCTTTGGATTAAAGCATAAACGAAATTCCGTTGGAAAAAAAGTTGCTTAAATTATGCACAATACTGTATATGCACAAGCATATAAGTATAGATTGGACTTACATTGCAACAAATTGTTGCATGTTTGCAGATTGTAAATTTGCTTATTGGCAAATGCCACAATCGATTTATCTGCGCGCAGGTCTAAGCAGACTTCGAAATTCCACTGTCTGGCCAACACAAAGGCATGCATTATATTCACATGCACATTCACTTACATATATCGTAGGTATGCATAGATTTATTCATGTGTATGTGTATTAAAATCGAAATTACAATGGCGCGTGCCTGTATTTGTTCTAATGGTTTATGTGCAACACACAGGCGACGCATTTGTTCGATTCTCGGTACTTCCGTTGACGCTGCAAAAATGCTTGTCTCGTACAAAAGGTGAAAAGTTGTTGGCATTTTCACTTAAGTATCTACAACCTGAAATAAATCCTTGGAAAAAAAGAGCCATTGAAGAGAAATGAAAGAGCAGCAACTTCTACTTTGCTGCTGCTGTTATTAAGCTACTTGGGGATGTCTATGTGTTTGTGTGGGTACGCTGGTGCGATTGCATGCAAATAAGCATTGCTGTGTGGGTATGATACGAGTAACTAATTTATTGTCACTCATTCTTGCCACATGTGCAATGCGGCAAACGCCCTCGCTTGCGTAAGCTACGGACGATGCTTGCTGCAATTGTTGATTGTTTTCAATTTCATTTTCATTTTCATTGGGCTGTACGCACACCCATGCACACACACACATACTTACGGGATGCATAAGCACACATACACGAGCGCAAATTTATGGGTATGCAACACAATCTGTTGCATGATTCATCGCAATTGTACGACCATGAAATGTTGCATATAAATAAGTACGTGCATATGTAAATATGTATGTGTGTGCGTACCAAAATGTATTTATACCCACATAAGCTTGGTATGCTTGTTGCATGCACTTATTTGCTACAGATGTTTGCGATATTCGATTGCGCATATTTACATACATAAATACATGCCGATGCTTGTGCTTTATGAAATGCTTAATATGCTTATGTATGTACGAGCTTGCATGCGATCGTGCGCTCCCCCAACGCGCCTCCCGTGTGCGATTTATGGGGCTATGCTGAGCAGTTGGAAATGCTGATGTTGATCTGTGATGCAGATATTTACGTTCACGTTCATGGGTGGGTGAACTCTACAAATCGCCAACGCAACAGTGGGTTGGGAGTTCAATTTTTATTTTACAAAAACAAAAAAAAACAACAACAGAGAGGTATACATTTTGAAATTATTTCAATTTAATCCGGATGCATATGAATGCTGGATTTTATTTTTTATAAGAGCATCAACTTCTAGTTTGCTTTTCTGTCCAGTTCTAAGCATTTGTATAAATAAATGTAAAATAAAATTGATCCCCTATGCCAAATAACGTACCTATTTTCAGCAGAGTTTTAGCTCTACTAACTGACATCACTTTTAGCCAAAAAGCATACGAACTGCAACTAGAAGACCAGCTGTATGGACAAAGTTGGTTATTCAGTCTAAGCTTTAATTTTTCTGTAAAAATTTTCCACCAATATCTTGTTTAAAAGCTGCTGTCAGGAAATTTCTTTTCTTTTAAAATAAAAACGACATGATTTTTTTGCAAAAAAAAAAAAATTTAACAGTATATTTTATACTTAAGAATAAAAAAAGTTTCAAATATTCGAAAACACCGAAAATATTTCACTTTAAAAATTCAGTACTAAAATTTTGAACATTAAATAAATGTGAAAATTTCTAATTTTTTGCAAAACTTTTTCAGTTTACTTCTTGCCAATTCTGCAAAGAAATCATATTTTCTGAAAAGTTGTAAAAACAAAGTTTTTCCCAAAAATTTTTAACAAAAAAATAATATAAAAAACCAATTTCTAAAAGTTTTCTTTAATCCTAAAAAAAGTATAAATGTTAAAAAGAGGCGCAAATATTTCACTTGAAAAGCAAACATTTTCAACATCTAATAAAGTTCAAAAAAATACAAATTGTTGTTCCAAATTTTCTGATTCTACTCAATCCTATAAATAAATCAAGTAAAAAAAAAATACAAAAAAATGTTTCCCAAAAATTTTGAACAAAAAATTAAGATTAAAAAAAATTCAAAAAGTATAAATTTTTTTTCGAAAGTTTTTCAGATAAAAAAAATAAATAAATAAATAATTGGCGCGTACACTTCTGTTAGGTGTTTGGCCGAGCTCTCCTCCTATTTGTGGTGTGCGTCTTGATGTTGTTCCACAAATGGAGAGACCTACAGTTTTAAGCCGACTCCGAACGGCAGATATTTTTATGAGGGACTTTTTTATGGCAGAAATACACTCGGAGGTTTGCCATTGCCTGCCGAGGGGCGACCGCTATTAGAAAAATGTTTTTATTAATTTTACTTTCACCGAGATTCGAACCAACGACCTCTCTGTGAATTCCGAATGGTAATCACGCACCAACCAATTCGGCTACTGCGGCCGTTTTTCAGATTGCTTCTGATTATACTCAATCCTACAAGTAAATAAATTTAAAAAAAGAATTTAAAAAAAATTTTTACCGAAAATTTTTATTAAAAAGTCTTTTTTTTAATGCAAGAAGTAAAAAAATAAGAACACAAGAGATTGAAATGTACGAAAATACCGAAGATCTTACCTTTAAAAATCAACATATACAACATTAAAAAAATCTGAAAAATATGCATTTTTTTTTTCAAAAATGTTTCAGCTTATTTCACATTATACACAATTCTACAAATAAATCAGTCTTTAAAAATATTACAAAAGAAATGTTTACAAAAGTTATGACAAAAAAAAAATTATTTAATATAATTAAAAACCAAAATGTCGAAAAATATATAATACTTTAAACAAATATTAAATGTTAAAAAAATCGCAGATATTTCACTTAAAAATTGTCGACTTAAATAAATCTCAAAAAATAAACATTTTTATTTAATTTTTTTCAGTTTACTTCTGATTATACTCAATCCTACAAATAAATAAACCTTCAGAAAAATTACAAAAAAGCTTTACCCAAAAATTTTGAACAAAATATATAAAATAAAAAAAATAAAAAAATTTCAACAAGCATATTTTATACTAAAAAATAAGAAAAACAAAGTTCCGAATTTAGAATACCAAAATTTTCAACATTGAATAAAACTAAAAATTATAAATTTTTTTTTAATTTTTCCAGTCTATTCTGAACAGTTTAATCATGATTAATTTTCAAAAAATTCTAAAAAAATTTGTTCCCCAAAGTTTTGAACAAAAAAAAATCAAAAATTAAATTTCAGAAAATTATGTTTTTTAAGGTTTAAATATTAAAAAGAAACGCAGATATTTCAAAAAACAAAGTTTGAAATATTGGAAAGCAGATATTTCAATTTAAAAATTCAATTCCAAAATTTTCAGCGTTGAGTAAATCTCAAAAAAATTTAATTTTTGTTAATATTTTTCCAGTTTACTTCTGATTATACTCACACTTACAAATGAATCAATTTGCAAAAAAGTTCCAAAAAAAAAGATTTTCCAAATTTTTGAAAAAAAAGTGTATTTTATGATAAGAAAACAAAGTTTCAAATGTCTGAAAACATCACAGATATGGGTGGGCCATGTAAAATTTGCTTTTTGAATCGGCTATAAAAAAAACAACTAATCGATATTTTTTTAAACTTTTGTTTTTATTTTGAGGACTGCACATTGTCATTTATGAGTGAAAAATAATATCGTTCAAATGACTGCCACGACTGGCTTTACAGTAGGCCATTCGATCAACCCAATTTTCAAGCACATTTTCGATTGTTTGGGCTCCAATTTCATGAATGGCAACTTCGATTTCGTGTTTTAAAGCATCAATCGTCACCAAATGTCGTCCATGTCATCCTCTTCAACTTTTGGAAACAAAGACTCTTTGAGCATGTCACGGTAACGTTCGCCATTTACTGTAACCGCAGAAGACTCACCACTTTGGAAATAGGTTTTCAATATTTCCCAATTTTGTTCAAGCGTATAGCGTCCCATTTCGTAAATGTCAAACCTTTAAGTGAATTATGAACACATTTGACATGTCATTTGTGTTACCATTCTCAAAAAAATAGGTGGTTCAAAAAGCAAACGCTATATGACCCACCCGTTATTTCACCTTAAGAATTCAATACCAAAATCTTCAACATTGGTCTCTCATTCAACATCCGACAGTAATAGATTTTAGTCGAATATGAGGTTCATCGATAAAACAAAGGCCCGTTTATCGAGGCTGTTTAAGCGGCTGCCGAACTTTCTCTAATATATACATTTAAAAACACTTTCGATGTTGTGCTTCAACCTAAAAGAACGTTCAGAAAATATTTATTTTTTATTTTAAGGAAGCATGGCTGACTGTTAGGGCTTTCAGCTCACTTTGAAAAATAAAATTATTACTTTTTTTGCCGAATGCAGTGTTCCGTAATTCAAATTTCAGTAATTTATTGACCCAGCTTCACACTGACTACTCAGCTTAAAAATTTCCAAATATGCAAAGATGTCCAGCCGAGATTGTTTGTCTTGTTTCCTTGATTTATTTGAGATTCTAGATATTAAAAAAAAAATTAATTACACAATTTCGCATTTATTAAAAAATAAATAAATAATTTGCGCTTATACTTCTGTTAGGGGGTTGGTGTTGTTACCTAAATGAAGGGACCTGCAGTTTTAAGCCCTCTCCGAACGGCAAATGATTTTTTTTAAGGAGCAGGAGTTCGGCCAAACACCCAAAAAGGGTGTAAGCGTCAATTATTTATTTTTATTTTCAAAACTTCGTACGGCATATCTGAAAGCCTGATTGGCTAAGTTAAAATAATACCTGGATTAGATTTTGTTGAAATTTAATAAAATTTTTTACTTTTTAATATTTAAAAAAATATTTTTTATAATCTTTTTCAGTTTTGATGCATTCCAATACTGTGGCCTTCACTGTGCATTGATGCAGATTTCAGCTACCGTTGCTTGCATAGCAATACACTCAGCCTGAAAGCACGCTACGATAATTGTCGGCATGACAACCGACGAAGTGATTTTGCGGTAAGTTTATATTCCTTCGAGTGGAGCTACAATAAATCCAACTCTTGACTAAAATCCAACCTGCTTAAGCTTACAAGTAATTTTTAAGTTAAGGTAAATGCCTGGAGCGATGTGAACATTGAAGAGCTGCACTGTAATGCTTTGATAATATTAGTAAGCAAATCAAGATAAAGGATAAGTGTGGCTAGCAGCAGAAGTTTTGCTCAATGCGCTTACCGCTTGGAAAATCAAATAAATCCAATCTGATTTAGATTGTGTGTGTATGTGTGTATTGTCTCTATTTTATTTCTCATATTTTTTATTTATTTCTATTTTCATTTTCTCTTAGTTATACTCGTATTCATTTGTTCTGTCTTTATTTAAGCACTTTTCCTATCTACAGCCGAAATCTGTTCGTTCCTACATTACAATCCAATTCAATTCAATCACATTGATGCGCTTAACTGTTGCTGCCGCCAGCCGGTCAAGAGGTGGAAAATTAAATTAAGCGCAGCATATTGACCGGCATCTTTGCTTACACGCGCGCCATGCGGCGGTGACGACGATGTGCACGATAAGCCATGAGTGCGCCACCAGCATCTTTGTCTGCATTCTCCGCCTGGTCACTTGCCACTAATCCAGCTTTCATTGCATTCAAAGATGCCAAATCCCGTCGCCGACGTCGTTTACCCGCTATTGTGCCTCCCACAGGCACCGCTGATACGGTGCCCAATTGCAGCAGTAGTGGATTACTGACCAAGGCTGCGGCAATGCCCAAGACTGCAGCGCTGGCCAGCGGTATGAGGAAACTCTTCGCTAGCAAAGCCTTTTGCGACAGCTCGTGATGTCCTTTGTGTGCTGCCGATTCATGTGACGCTTCTGGATACGTGTATGAGTATTCACCACCCGCGCCAGCATAGTGACCACTGCCCTTACCGCCGTACACATCGAAAGGTATGCCGCCGACTTCAACACTGTTGGCTCCACCATAGTAACCGCCATGTCCGCTGGCTCCATAGTGACCAGCCGCATGTGTCGGACCATAGTCGATGTAGTGTCCACTCGAGTATGGGCGCGTTTCTGGGTAGCTGACGTGTGCGCCGCCGCCAGGTGCGTAAGCTGTTGTTAATCCATGTGACTCGCTGCTGCCGTACGGTTCTGCGAATATCGGGTAGAGGCAATGAAACACAGAGATTTTTTTAGTGGCATACAATTAGTTTGAAAACGTGTTCTTATAGTTCCGGGCACTTACTCACACTAATCCTATCTTGCGCACCCTGTCCTCGCAGTAGCTGCCAGCTGTTTATGGAATTCGCCAGCTGTTGGCTGGGATTATTAGTGTTGTATTTTTTATGTCCAGCGAGGTCTGGGAAGGTTATAGGCTTGGAGATGAAGCTGGCTGTAGCGCTGTCGCGAATATGATAAGGTGCGCCGTTTGTGGCGGCAGAGGAACTTGAAGATGAAGATGTTTCGCTTGTTGAACCTGGGCCTCTGAAAGGTGAAAAAATAGATATCCAAATTAAAGACTTCAGATGATTTGTTTTAGCTAAAAATATTTCGTTTCACATATTTTCAAATATTTATGACCAGCCGTCTGGCAGGTGTGAAAGGATTGTATATCGCAAGACTCCTTACTCGAACTCAAAAGGGATCAATTGAACTCTCATGTCTTACGAGTTCTTCTAAATCTAACTTCTAGCTAAGTTGTTCTCTTTTGGGAATTTTTTGAGGTTGGTAAGGGATAATTTTGTACCAACTAGTCATCAATATCAAAATCTATTATCCCTAGATGGTTGAACTCATATTTTATTTCGTTTTGGAAGTAGGCGGTGAATGGTGAAATTTTCACTAAAATCAAATTCAATGGTTTTAATAACGAACCTGCTGAAGATCTCCATGTGCGTCGAATATTTCTGATCTATCGAGTCCAGAAAAATATGTAATAATAGTGTTCGAAATGATCTAAGTCGATGAAGTACTTTTTGTTTGTGGTATCAAGAAGCCAAGGTGGTTGCTTCTTAACACACGGTGCCAAAGACTTCAAGCCAGATTTCAGCGAAGGCCGAGCAGACGCACAGAAAGCGGTTTGCTCTCTCATCCTCCTTTCCACTTTCTGGACAGAGTGCACTGTTTGAGATGCCTGCCCTTTCCATGTACTTCGCCCATAGAAAGTGGTTCGTCATCATTCCAACCAGCTGCTACCGTCTTTTCTGTCTAAAAACAGGAGGATCTGCGACAGTCGGTTGGACATGACAGGTAACTTCTGTTTTGTTCATCTGTAGCCTCTCTCAGCCTGCCAAGCTTGCTTGTGGATTGAAGTCACCTGTTTGCTAACTGTGGGTTTGATGACTGCAGAAGGGAGGGGCAGAACGGGCTCCGGGCCCATGCAAGTTAAAAAGTCAGAGGCCTCACGTTACTAACGTGCCCTCGGACCCATGTTAGCATCCATCGAGTGCTTAAGTTGTTTTTAAAGGAAGTTTTGTGCGATCAACTCTGGGCAAACTTTCCTAGAGAAGTTTGTTTGCCGAAATTTGTCGACATTCTGAGAAAATGTTACCTTTGTCCGCTATTTTAATTCATATAAACTAAATTCGGACAGTCAAGTGTGGTACCATTAAAGTACAATCAAACAAACCGAAAAGGGATGGAAAGAAAGATTGAGACATTCGGACAGTGTTTATATGCATTATGGGTGGTGTGTGTTGAAAAATGTTCAATATCCTTACATCCAACACACATCGTCAATCTATACTGTGTCTCGGGCCGCAATGGTGCCACTTAGTGCGAGAAAGCAGTTGAGTGGTAAAAGAAGGCACGGTAACCAAGCCCAAGCATACATAATATCACTGCTCTCATATGTTGAGGAGATGGATAGATCAGCGACTAGAAACAAATTGATTAATCTGTACACTTTTTGCTGATGCTCTATAAGCCGAACAAACGGTTTCTCACGTTTGCAATAATGGGACATAGGGTCAACGCCCATAACACCGACAACATCGGAGCTGCACAAACCGATTTCTGTAGAAGCTTCGGACATGAGGAGGACATAGAACCTATACAGAACTTCTTGTGGACTTCTTGAACTTCTTGTGAACTTAAGACACGATTTTTTAGAGAAGCTCATTAGATTCTCCAAAAAAACGGTATTTCTTAAGGGTACGTAGTGTCCAGGCTGGGAAAATCTTCCCGAGGGTTTCTGTCGCCACCGAGTGAGCTCTTGATAAAAACAGCAGTGCGTCTAATTCAGACTAACTTAATGGATGGCAAACTGCTCACAGCAATATTGAATTCCGATAGCTCCTTAGGTGTTGGTGGAAGAAGAGGGGTAAGATTCTGCCAATATTAGCCGAGTGATGTTGAGTGCCACCTCATGGATTCCCAATCACAACCAACTCTATACTAACGATGGAGGCTTTGTTATTCACAGAAACGCACTCAAACTCCCCCGATCCGCACGTGATCAGAACCATTTCCAATGTTCCAAAATACATAGCGTTCAAAGAGCTAACTCAGTTAGCTAATCTAAGAGAAGGCCATCACAGCTTACTACTCTTGCAAATCTACGTTCGGCAAATAAATGGGAACTCAAGTCACAGGTCGTTCTCTGGATGTACAAAGTAGTGATTCTGCCAATTTCAACATACGGTTTGGTGAGAAGTTCTTCGGAAGAACTATAATATCACTAACCTGGGGAGGGTGCAAAGGTCCGCTTGTATTGGCAATATAAGAGCATCTACAACTTGTCTCAGGGCTACCCTTAATATAGTTTTGCACTTACTTCTCATCGACTTTCACATTATTTCCATCGCTGCTCAAAGTGCAAACAGGCTAAAAGAGGTTGGTCTCTGGAGGCCATCCTTCAAGGCACATGGTAGGATTTATGGGCAGTTAACACTGTATTTCTCTTAACTTCTCTCTATCCGCAAACTGGAGTTTGAGAATCGTGCCAGAACAATCTTTTCAAGCTGACGGGATGGGAACGAGGGAAAAATCTGTACTGAGGTAACTTTGCCTTCAAGAGGAGTCTGGAATCGGGAGTCGGAGCAGGAGTTTTCTCTAAATCAGTCAATTTATCTATATCCATTAAACTGCCGAATACTGCTAATGTTTTTCAGACAGAAGTCGTTGCGATTCTGTAGGCATGCAGAATGCTTAGGGATCGGGGGAGCGAGATAGATATTAACATTTTTTCGATAGTCAAGTCGCGATCTAGGATCTGATGATGCAAAGGTATAGATCCAAATTAGTCAATTCCTGTAAAGAGGAGATCAAATCCTTGGGTGTACAGGCAACATTTCTCTGATCTGGTTTTCAGGACATAAGAACATAGAGAGAATTGAAATTGCTGATGAGCTTGCGGCACCACCCGGTCATCGCCATCCGCCAGAGTTTTGTTAAAGGGGAATTGCACTACTTCTTTCTCAGGAAAGCAAAGATCTGATGGAGCTCCATTTTTTAGTGTGGTATTTCGATAATTTTATGGGCCCATACAATAGATGCAGGACGCAGATAGTCCTGGGGGCTCCACGCCATTCGATTTTCAAACTTGTAGTTAGACTTGCCGGTCATTGGACGATCGGCACTTACGCAGAAAAGAGGGGTTTTACTATTTAATCCCCAATGCAGAAGCTGTGGGGACTTTTCAGGAAGGAGACTATTGACGACTTTCTCCATAAATGTCTGGGTTTAGCAGCCAGACGATTAAGGTCATTCCATGCTCCTTTCTTCGACAGCCTGGGTCAGTTCTCCAACCAAAACCCCATCAGCCTTCTCCGTTACATCAAACGCTCTTGTTGGCTGTAGATATCTGCCCGTTGGAGGTCTCATGATGTATCAAAACGACGCTTTAGTGTTACTTTCGAGTGCCAGTCTGGTACTTGGCCCATTTGACCTACCAATATATCTAGCCAATGTAAATATATCTGTAAATGTATCTGTTCAATTTCCTTTAGTAAATTTTTCTGTTCATTTAGAGACATATTGAACTCATCCTACCAAAAAACTCCACTTCATGTCCTTGTGGCCCAATGAGATAATGGCAAAGCGGAGATATAAATAAATTGATTAAAAGAATTTACGAATGAGCATATTTTTTATATTTTATTGCGTTATCATTGTATTTACTCCTACAAAGACACAATTGAAAGCCCATTGAAAGAACGTGCGGAAATGTGCGACATGTGTGTGGGTAGAACTAAAAGAAACTCACAGAAAAAGAAGAAAAGCTATTTTGGGCTGTCGTATTACAGTGAAATTGCCAAGTAAAGGGCGCCAAGCCCCCATGCCGTCTGTCTCTTGTGTGCCATACATTATCGCTGGCGCTGAGCAGGACATGACTTTGCTTTGCTGAGAGTACTCGGTACTCGTATGTGACTCGCAGTTTTAAAATGTTGCTCCCCTCACATCACACATACATATACACATACATGCATGAGTATCGTACGTGTTAGAATATATTTGGTGACACCGGTCAACCAGAATCTGACCACAAATGCTGCTTGCCAAGTTCACGGTGATTTCGTTTTTTCGTCGTGGGACTCGTGCATGTGGGTGATGAAGTGTGTGTCTGCTTGTATGCTTTGTCACGTGTGCTCATAATTTGTCGCATTGTTGCTTTAGCCTTTGGCTTTTTTGTTAAGCATAGGAGATTATAAATAGTAACAACAATGGGCAGGATGAAAAATAAAAGTGAAAACGACAAATTGTAGGATTTCAACTCCTTCCGGGAAATGACAGAACGTTCAACATATGGTTGGCTAAAGGAGCTTATCTAGCGCGTATGTTCTTGTATTTGTGAATGTATGCACTAGGGATGTCAAGCCCGGGAGTCAATAGTTTCGGTATTCCGAAAATCCTGAAAGTTTCCGTATGAAATCTTATATAATAAATAAATAAAAATATAAATGAATTAATAAATTCCACAATAGTTTCGGCATCCTGAAAATACCGAGGTGTTAAGCATAAAGTTATTACATAATAAATAAATAGTTAAACTTGTACATTTTATTTTTTTTGAAAAAATAATGTCAATCCGACAACATGCATGCGTGCATAGTGGCATTTTCACCTTTAACTTTATGTAGATTAAGGTAGATTAAGAAACCATTGGCTTGAATACCACTGCCTGGAGATCGCCCAACATAAAACCGAACTAATCCTGATGAGACGATGCCACATGCCACTCGAGGTCAGCTTGTATCTAGGCGGCACATCCCTAGTAACTTAAAAAGCGGGGAAATACCTGGGCATTCAACTCGATTGTAGGCTTACAATATTATAAACTATTAAAAAGATATAAAAATAGATTCATTATGGGAGGAGACTTTAACGCTAAAAACATATACTGGGGTTCAAGACTAACTACAACGAAAGGAAGAGAATTACATAAGGCAATGCAACTTGCTGCCAACGTACTGACCAACTGATTCCAAAAAAATGTCCGACCTAATCGATTTCTTCATAGTTAACAAAATATCTCGAACCTTTCTAGAAATTGAAGATAGTGATTATCTAAGCTCGGATCACTCACCAATATTTTTGTCTCTCAGCGAGCATATCATTTTTAAAGAATCTATGGACAAATTGAGTAACCGATTCACAGATTGGATTACCTCAAGAAAATTCTACAAAATTTCAAAAATAATGCAGCACAAATAGTTAATAAGGAACAATTAGATAGTGAAGTTCAAAATTTTACGTCCAACGTGCAACTTGCCGCATGGAAAAGTACTCCAACTATTAAAAAGACCGCAGTCATTGCTCAATACCCAAAGGACATCAGAGATCTTATTTCACTAAAGAGAAAACTTCGCAGTAAGTGGCATCAAACACGAGCACCAAGTCGGAAAATAAAGAAATTTAAAAATGATGGGTTTTCTCGTTACTTGCATTCATTGTTCAACGATCGTCGTGTGGATTGCTCTTTATGGAAATGCACAAAGTACTTGAAAAGGCCACAAATGCATTGTCCTCCTCTCAAAATAAAAGAAGGAAAATGGGCTAATAACAATTCCCAGAAAGCAGAACTATATGCAGATTATCTAGCTGATATTTTTACACCTCATGAGGCAACATCCGAAAGCCTGTTTACATCCGTGCTCCAAGAGTTTGAAGAAATTCCACGAGTCACGAGGGCCGAACTAAGAAGAGACTAAAGAGAAATTAAAATGCTAAAAAATAAAAAATCCCCTGGTTTCGATATAATCACTGCAGAAATACTCAAGCAGCTTCCACCTAAAAGCATCCAAATTCTCACTAGCATAATGAATGCATCACGAAGTTTCATCGTATTGACCTATATCACTCCTCCACGAAAAAAAATAATTCCAACACATCAGTTTGGCTTTCGAAGTAAACATTCTACAATCGACCAGGTACACAGGATCACGCACGAAATAGAAAAAAGCACTCGAAAATAAAAAAGTATGTTCTGGCGTATTTCTTGATGTGGCAAAGGCATTCGATAAAGTTTGTCACACAGGTTTGCTTTTTAAACTAAAATTAATACTTCCTAAGCAATACTACGAAATCTTGGAGTCGTACTTATCAGAGCGCTATTTTCGAGTCAAGCAAGATGATGCTTATTCAAGTCTTCGACAAATAAATGCAGGAGTACCTCAAGGCAGCGTTCTTGGGCCTCTGCTGTACCTTATCTTTACACGTGACCTACCATCTGACCCTAATTACGTCACACCAACGTTTGCAGATGACACCGCCTTGATTGCAGTTGGTGAAACTGAAAACGAATCGACAGCCACATTACAAACCGCGTTAAATAAGATCTGCCAGTGGACTAATACATGGAAAATTAAACTTAACCAAACAAAATCTGTACACGTAGTTTTCACAAACACGAAGTACCTAGGTATGACACTTGACTGCAAACTTAGATGGAAAGAGCATGTCAAGAAAAAGAGGCAAGAATTGCACATTAAACTCAAAAACATGCAATAGCTCATGGGTAGCAGATCAGCTCTCACGATAGAAAACAAGCTGTTGATTTACAAGCAGATACTAAGGCCAGTATGGAGTTATGGTGCGCAGCTATGGGGGTGCGCCAGTCAAAGAACGAAAAACCAAATCCAGCACTTCCCAAATAGGGTCCTTAGGTACATTGTCAACGCACCATGGTACTGCAGAAGTTCCGACATTGAGCGCGACCTTAAAATAAACTCCGTCAACACTGAAATCGCAAAGATTGCAGTTGCCCATAAAGAAAGACTAATAAACCACATCAATGAAGAAGCACTTAATTTAATTGAAACCAACGGATTAATACGAAGGCTCAGACGCACTAAATCTCGCGATCTCATACCTCCATAGAAATGCTTTATATCATGTAGAGTGAAAATTGTGTAATGTTATCATAATTAAGTTGCTTGTTAGTCATTTGTAAATATTTATGAACTAGTTGCAATAAAAAATAAAAAAAAAAACAAAAAAAAAAAGGCTTACGTTCTGAGCTCAGATATGACATGGCTACTAAAGCAGCGAAGATCAGGGGAATGCTGAGCAGACTAACCTAGATTAAAAGTACGTTGATCATGGTTACCAAAAACGCAATACTCCTGTATGGAAGCGAAACATGAGAAGATTCGCAAAAGTATAAAATTAAACGCAAAGCACTGGAGGCTGTACGACGAACAGCGGCAATCAGTGTAGCTACAGCCTACCGCATTGTCTCAGGCGCAGCAGCTTTTATGATCAGCGACGAGACACCTATCGACCTCATGGCCTGGGAAGGAGTATGGTAAGTGACCCCAGGTGCATATATTGCGAAGCATCGGGATTAGTTTCGGGATCGAAAATCATCATCCCTCGTCGGTACGTGTGCTCCCCACACTATACCTCTTGATGCTGTCTCTAATGGGCATTAAGGTGTTAGCTTTCACTGCAGCACATATTTTTTATATTGTTATTGCCATTTCGTTTGTTTGTTGTGTTAAAAGTTGTTTCGCAAAAAATTGTTTTGCGGCATTTTCCGTTGATTGTAAATGTTTTTATGCCCTATTTCGTGAAACATTCGTAAACATTTTCTCATACTTTGGGCTGTGCGCGATCGACTTTAAAATTTCAAATCCACATAATTTGAATACCCTTTTGAAATATTTGTATGCAATAGTGGATTTGAAATCTGCCGTGCTTTGAGTGTAAAACGTAGTATAGTAGTTCTGCTACTTTTAAGGTATGGATGCTTGGTTTGGTGGGAAGCTTTTCGGAAGGGCTATTATGCCATTAAACTGGGGAGGGGAACATGCAGAACTTGCCCCAGTGCTGCCCTGAATGTCTGTTTTGCACTTACTTTCCATCGACTTTTACGTTAATTCCATCGCTGCTAAAAGTGCAATCAGGTTAAAGGAGGTTGGCCTTTGGAGGTAGTCTCGCAAGTGACACGGTATCATTTTTGGGCAGTTAACACTATATTTCTCTGAACATCGAGCAGATCTCTCTATCCGCAAACAGCAGTTTGAGAGTCGTACCAGGGCAATCTTTCCAAGTAGGCAGGATGGAAACGAGTGGAAAATCTGCATCGAAGATGGAATCGGAGTCAGAGCAAAGGTTTTTATGGTGCTGATCCGAACTAGTCAACTCCTGTAAGGAGGATATCTAATGAGGGAAATGAAACTGCAGATGAGCTTTGAAGGAAGGGGATCTAATTGGTCTCAGAGACCTCCTACCCGGTTATCGGCATCCCATTGACTGTTGTGAAAGGGGAATTGCACAACTTGTTTATCAGGAGAGCACAGATGATATGGAACCCCATTTCTTGGTGTATGGTATTTCGAAAACCCTTTGGCCACAGTAACTCCTAAAAACTCCATGCCATTCGATCTCCAAACTCGCAGCTATGTTTACCGGTGATTGGATCCATTACCATTTAACTCCCATTACAGAAGCTGTGACAACTTTCAGAGAAGGGTTTTTTCGCGTTTTCTCTGTAAATGTATGGGTTTGGCAGTCAGATAATTAAGGCCCTTTATTCGATAGCCTGGGGCAGGCCTCCAACCAAAACCCCATCAACTTTCTCCGTTACATCAACAGCTCTTGTTGGCTATAGATATCTGACCGTTGGAGGGCTCAAAAACCTGCTTTAGATTTTACTTTGAGAAGCAGCCTAGCGGCTGGAGTCCACTGTGCGCTACGGCCGAATACTCGTCAAGAATCGTTTTCTTTCTGTCCACGAGTTTATAATCATCGAGTGCCACGCGGGTTACCCATTTTAGATGCATATTTATCGAGGATCCTATACTCCGTAAACATGGCATCCCTTTCTTGACATGCTTAGAATGTTTTATGTCTTTGACGTGCCGTAGTTTTATATACTTGGTAGTATTAAAATGAATCGAAATTATGCCCCTCTACAGAATTTGCAAAAATATTTGATCAAGCTTTAACTCAATTTTAGCTAAAAATAAGCAGAACTACCAAATACATTTTTTTCCTATATTAAAATCATAAAACTTGTATTACACTTGTAGAGGGTATATTCTTTGGCTTAAATATGCATTGGTAGCTGTAAAAAGACGTCCTTACTCTGCAAGTATTTGCATTTTTGAATGTCTGCCAACTTTCACTTTTATCTGAATTGCATAGGATTGTGGCGAAAAATCGTAAATTTTCATGGCTTTTGCGCTTTCCCACCACTATTTTAGGTTTCACTAATCATTGCTGCCTTTGGATTAAAGAGGTGAAACTTTTAAAGTTTACCTTTAAAGCTAAGGTGAATTTAAAAAAAAATCTTCGTTTTAAATGTAAACTTTTTATTACAAGAAGTTATCCTATTTATGCGTTTTAAGAAAGTTGTACTTTTGCCATTAAAAGTTGGGGTGCATAAATTTTTCTGAAAAAAATCCTAATTAAGAAACCGTCAATAGCAGAAGCACAAAAATTATTAAAGGTAAACATTTTCCGTTGAACAGTCAGTTGAGCGGAGGGCCCCGCTCTGTCTCGTCTTTATATATGCACTTTCAAAAAGCGTTCGATACTTTACCATACATCCCGGCGCTATTTGTAACGTCCTCGAGTGCAAAGCGGTCTCATCGAAATTGATTCAGCTCATTGAGGCAGTTTACACGGGCGCAAGCTGTCGGATAATGCATGAGAAACTTCTGGGAGACAAAATCAAAATATTAGCAGGTGTACAACAGGGATGTGCTCTCTCTCCACTTCTCTTTAACATCGTTTTGTACGATGTCATGAAAACCGCCCCGTCATCTGGCGCCGGTATTACTTGGGGACTGCAAGGGCGCCAGCGGATCTTGATTGTGCAGATGACATCTGTCTTCTGTCCCATAACTATCTTGACATGGCAGCGAAGAAAGCCGGCCTGAAGATCAATATCCAGAAAACCAAAGTTATACGCATGGCAGAACACAGAACGCAACACAGAAAATACGTTACATTTCTTAATTGACGGTATCGATCTCGAAGATGTACAATCTTTATGCTATTTAGGCAACGGTCTCGTTTATATCGGTCTCTGGAGGTTCGAGCGATGCTATCAAAAGCCGAATAAAGAAACCTGTGAAACAAGCAATGTGGAACGCATTACACATTTCACGGCGCACAAAACTGCGAGTTTTCAACCCAAAATTAAAGTCGACTTCACTTTATGGTTGTGAAACGTGGAATGCGACGACAGCTGACTCAAGCTCATTATAAGTTTTTGTAAACAGATGCCTTCGAAAAATTTTCCAAATATTCTGGCCAAATATTGTCTCGATTGCTGACTTATGGACCAGAACCCAGCAGAAGCCAATATTATTATAAATCCGAAAGAAAAAGTGAGACTGGATTGGCCATGTTCTACGCAAAGGAAATGAAGACTTAACAAAGGCCGCCATTGACTGGAACCTCATGGAAGCCGCAGACGTAGAAGTTCAGCGAATATCTGAAGACGACTGCTGGAGTAAGAAAGGCGCGCCATGCAGCTTAGCTGGAATGAATTTAATGGATTGGATGAATTTCGTTCGAAAAACTTGTGACGAGATTGCCGCGTCTCTATCAAAATGAATACTCACACCTATTTTCATACTTCTTCTTTAATAGCGGCAGTTCGCTTGGAAAACAGTGCTGAGATTCAGAATCCTAATGCTGGTATGTGCACGATTGAGGATACAAATTGCCACATAATCGACAGACCGATAGTGAGCGATTTCGTTGTCACTTATACAGGATCCTTCAAAAGACGCACCCAGATGTTGTTTTAAAATAAAACAAGTAAAAATTTAGATACTTTCGGGTTTCACTATTTCTATGCAAAATACGACTCTTCAAAATTATATTTGAAAAATGACATCATTTAAATGTTCACATGCTCGACATTCAGATGTAAGTTCCTTAGAAAACTTAGTATGTAGTCTTTTACTAAGTCCTTGTCTGTGCATCGTAACGAAGTCGTATTAGCCTTCAGATCACTGCTGTGTACCCCAGGCTGAGATTTTCGAAGTTCAAAGGGCAGCAAACCTAGCTTGTGATACTACTGAGACCATCTCCAAAGTTAACTTTTAGCAGCCATTGAAGCAATTACCTCGTTTAGTATAACGCACAAGATCGTTCTTCAGAGCAGGGAGGCAATGAAGAGGTTGGCACCGAACTGTAAGCCCATTTCTATTGACGTAAAAAATAAACTGCGATCATAACGCGATTCGCAATCATCTTCATTCAATAGGGTTCACGGCAAAATTCAAATAGCTTCTCAGCATCTCGTCTGTCATGAACAACATGCGGTCACAAACAGCGCCTTTTGTACCGAATCGTCACGAGAGATGAGAAATGGTGCGTATACATCAATAAGAAGGAAAAAAGAAGCAGGTGGCTCCAGGAGATACGCCAAAGGTGAGAGTCAAGCCAGATCTTCTTCCAAAGCAGATCATAATGGTGGGATTGGTGGGGCTGGGAGGGCATTGTGCACTGGAAAATGCTCGAAAAGAATACCACGGTCAACAAGGAGCTCTACATTGCCCAGCTACACTGCGTGAATGAGGCTAATCGACTGAAAAGACCTGATCGACTTGGTCAAACCATACTCCTTCACGGCAATGCCAGGCCTCATGTTATACAAGTCGTCAAAGCCGCACTCCAAGAGCTCGAATGGGCGGTCCTTCAGCATCCGCCGTATTCCACAGACTTTGCACCGACCGATAACCATCTTTGCCGCTCTCTGCCAAACCATATAAAGGGCGTTACCTTCGATAACACAGAGGCTTTTTAGAAACTGGTTCAACAACTTTTTTGACACCAGGCCAGGCGATTCTTAGCGGAACGGCATCAACAAATTGGTCAAGAATTGGAAAGAGGTTGTAAACAGCAACGGTGAATATATAATTGATTAACGTATTGATATAATTATTGTTTTGTGTTTAAATAAAAGTTTTCGATAAAAACGCCACGAACTTATTCCCCAACCCAATATGATTGGTGCGCTGACGGGACATAACCCAGTATCAGCGTATGCTTATGCGATAGGAATCTCGGACAGCGAGGAATGTAGAAAATGTAAGCAGCATGGCTTAAGGAAAATTTTAGAGCATTGGAAAAGCATAGAGCAAAATATCTAGGGGCACCACAGTTTGATGGATAGGAGGATATATCAGTAGGAGGTTGAAAACGTCTCCTTAAATTCGCAATAGAAACAGGTACCATGCGTCTGAACTATTTCAAAACACATAACTAATGAGCTCTATCTGGTATCGCTATGAACCGAAAAGGTCTATCCGTGACTGCAAGTCCAGCTTAACCTTACCTAACTTTTGTAAAAAAAATTACATCTGAAAATTATTTTGAGATTTTGAAATTTGTGTTCAATAAGAAAACGTAAACCATGTGTCGGATTATATTATATGTTTTTGATCACAAATAAAATATATTTTCCGCACGTTACTTCTTCGCTCCGAAATAATGCTCAATTGTTCCTTTTTTTAATGATTAACGATTTTTTTCTTTCATATAACGAATGCTCGACACATTTTATACGAACACCCCACACCATCAGCAAGTGTATATCCTATATATATAGTTCAAAAACTACTCCCCAGTTCTTCAACCCACCTATAAAATTCAGGTGGAGGATCGTAACTTTTTGCTGCCGCTGAATTGGAAGCCGTTAAGTCTGACACTTTTATATTCCTTTTCACATATCCCTCGGCCTGGGTGGAAGTGCTGGAGCCAAAATTCGTTGCTTGGCTTGAGGTAGTTGTTGTAGCATCCTTGGGAGTAAACGATGTGATGCTAGCCCGATCTTCAGCACGAACCGAAGACACGACAAAGAGCACGAAAACGATTACTAAGGATTTAGAAGCCGTTCTAAAATTTAGATGACGAAACATTTCTCGCACAAAAAAACAACGCACGCGGTGTCACATGTGATAATAAATATTAATAATATTTTATGCTTCGCTCTATTTTAAGTTATGAGGTAACTATTTTATTGTATTTGTACAACTTCCACTGATGCGCACTTCAATATATAACTAAAGGCTTCACTGTTGCGTGCTTCGACTTTTATAAGAAAGTCAATGACTTCGTACTAACTTTGGTTTGTTTTGTTCGTGTTGTTGGTGGTTTTTTCAGTGTATTTAATTTTAATGGTTTTATTATTTTTGTAGTTATCGTGGCTGTGTTTGTAGAAGTTGACAGCGTTGTTGTTTAGGACATAGACAATTTAAGCCTCAAATTGTTGTG
This sequence comes from Anastrepha ludens, assembly GCF_028408465.1. Classification (NCBI taxonomy): domain Eukaryota; kingdom Metazoa; phylum Arthropoda; class Insecta; order Diptera; family Tephritidae; genus Anastrepha; species Anastrepha ludens. Next base: position 108,614,604 of record NC_071499.1, read on the forward strand.
TGGTAAAGGCAAAGAGGCAGCAGAAGATGGCTCAAATGCGCGCAGTGCAGCACGCACAGTGGCTTGGTGTCACAAGAAGTGATCATCAAATTGAATTTATGCTAGTCGAAAAAAATATTTGCGCTCTCATAAAACCGAATGGGAGTTTTGTACAGAAAGAAACGTCCGTCTTTGTCCGGAAGACGCATGCAAGCTTTTGCTTGAGACATATTTCCTGACCTGCTCAGCGGGCTACACCAGACGCTCTTTTGCGCACACGAGTTTCGGGCAGTGAATAATGTCTCGCAACTAAGCTTACCACGGCAGAGCGAATGAGAAGAGCTAAAAGACGTCTCCAACCGATATACTGGAAAACAAGTTTAAAGCATCTGAAAATAGAAGGAAAACTTACACCTCAATTGGGGATTATCGCTTCATTAAGTTACCATCCTGTCGACTGGATTTTGCAGCATATTTTCTATCGTTTCGATCACTATTTCAACAAATTCGCTATGTTTAAGGGGATTACACATTGGCCAACACAAATTTGGAACCCAAAACCAGGTTACAATTTGGCGAAGGCTCTTGACGTACTCGTATTACGTCGGGATTTCTGGGAAACGTGGCGTATTGAGATTATTGTGAGGTCAGATTGAATTTCAGTTTATCAAGAACCTTCAGAAAATTGTAGTCTAATTGTAGTCAATCAAATTTTGCAGGCCTGTGTTATCGGCATGACAACGATCTTTAACGGCCGCTACACAAAAAAGTTGAAACGGTGTTAAACTGCTGTTTCGAGGAGGGCGCATGGATATAGATAGATATATTCTTTATGAGGATTGAATTTCAACCTTTTGTGCCCTCTACCTATCACAGTACTTCATCTAGACCCAATTCCCTTATTAAGCTCTGGATAGGTCAGCTTTAGCGTATGAGCTTATCCTCTGTATCAGCCTTTATCGAGCTATAGCGCTGCATTTCAGGGGAAGGTGCATTGAGTCTCCTGGTATTGGTCGCAGAAATGGCAAGAGTCAGTAGACCAAATACCGATCATGTGCAGATGACTACGCATTCTGCAGAAGCCTGTGAGAATGTCCGTGAGCATTCTCAGTTTATCCTTGGAGAAGATGTGTTTTAAAACTCTTTTGGTTGTACCCTCCCTTTCCCTAAGGAAATCCCTGGGGTAGCCAAATAGTTCGGTACCAGTTTACGTCGCGTAGTCATTAGCTTTTTTGATGGTGTGTTGTCTCATAGCAAGTACGGGCTCGGCTCCTATTAAAGGCGAGGTCGCAGCCTATCTCGCCAATGCGCCCACTATTTCGTTTCCAGTTATACCCCTGTGTCCTGTGACCCAAATTAGCCGGATGTGATTGTACGTTTCCAGTAGATTGAGTTTCTCGATACACTCAAGGATCAGTGAGGACTTGATCTCGCAAGACGATAGAACCTTGAGTGCTGCCTGATGGTCGCTTAGAATATCTGATTACAAGCGATATCATCACTATCTTAACTAATATTTCGTTGCATACCCAGCGGACTTCAACTCATCGGATATGCAGAATTTTGAATGTTTCATTTAGAATCTGCCTTTTGCACTTCTCCACTGGGAGTATTAAAAAGCTGACAAGTTCGTTCATATGGCATCATAATGGCATGAACAACCTAAGTGCGGTTTTGTACTCTGAGGCAGAGTTCGGTAGCCAGCGAAACCTAATCTATCCCATGGAACTTCAAAATGTGAGACGTTCCTTTTACATGGATTTCGAGTGCTGTTAGAGAAATGGCAGGAAGTTTCAGAATTGGTCGCTTGAGAACAAGTTAGCTGGTAACTACTGACACTGGCACTGATGAATGTAAAAGCTGTCCTTTCGATTGTATCTCGTCTGCTCTTGGTAAAATGCAATGCGAGAGAGGTCGCAAAGTAGCTTCTAGAATGGAGTTTGGCTCATATTGAGCCAGAGTGTTGCTAATTTTAAACAAAAATAATTGTAAGTTCTTAACTTCATAGATTATGAACCAAAATCAATAGCGCGATGTAGATTGATGATATCTTATTTCAGCACCTCAGGAGCTTCTTGAACGAGGTGGTGGTGAAGTATGTTACGATTGTTGTATGGGCGTCCGAACACAGGAACATCGAAGTCTTTGCCGTTTGATATAAGTGCCGAGACTGACGGGAATGGACATAGAAGCATACTGTCAAGAAAAGAATCAGACTACACTCTCCAAACTCGGTTGCTTTATCTTCGTGTAGACTCCGGCTTGAACTTGTTTTCAAGTCAGATCTCGCCTAGATTCGGTGAAAGAATATCTAAATCACTAAACTCTCTAGGCCGTTCCTCCATTCGCGCATGATGAGTATCACCACTGGAGATTGTGTTTTTGGAGACGTACGGCAATGGAATTTGCATTTCACAAATGACTTTAGTTATAGCTGCAGAGTTCAGAAAGCGGTCGAGAGCGGCGAAAAAAGGCTATTCTACGATTAGCTGCGGCAAAAACTCGATATCGTTATCTTAGTACAAGAAAATATCTTTGAATGCCTTGTGAAATTGGAGTCAATAGACACTTGAAATCCCCAGCGTCTCTTGAAATAACCTCCTTCTCTCATGAATTATCTTACGTTGGGAGCTAAAGGGACATCACTGAAATGACCCGCTTACGTGGTGTCACAATAAACCTCTCTCCGCTGTCAACAATTTGCACCCAAACAATTTAAGACCATCATTTTGAAGTAACTTATAATCTTTAAAATTCTTATTTTAAAAAAAACTTTTCATTATGATTAAAACACTGTGCAACAAGACTGCCGGATTTTCTGTATTTTCCTTCTTTTATTTGCCATAGTTTGATTACATAGTAAGTTTTATTTTAGTACGAGCACCTACGCATTCATTGTCGTCACCAGCAATTAGTGACGCTAACGCAATTGACTAACCACTAACATTAGCAACAGCAACAACAAAAATGGTTCCAACTGTAATTCAAATATGTAGGCACACTTTTATAATTCAATCAGTTCACTTTCGTTTAAAGTCTATGAATGCAAGCTGGAGTCAATTCAGGTTGGGAAAATCTCAGAGGCGCTTAACAAATATTTCCATGTTGTAGTAAATAAAATTAGATACTTGAAACGTACAGGTTTGCAATAGTATTTGGGTACATATGCTTGTATTTGCGAATTATTTCCCTGCAGTCAAACACACTAGTTCTAAACGACTAACATTTCCACCAGTTCACTTTCCAGCTGAAGTAGTGCGTCTTCTATCTATTTTCTATGTTAGCAAATGAAATTTTTAACGTGAAGATATACCATGAATTTTCAATTGCCAAAAATCACCCGTTTTGAACTAGTTGAAAAAGTAAATAAAAATTGATAAAAAACTTTTAAGAAAAATTTTATCAGAAATCAAAATTAAAAAATAAATGTTTTTCTTAAAAAATGTCTAATCCAATTTGTGACCCAAATTATTTGTCTTCGACTAGTTGAAAAAGTAAGTAAATGAACATTTGAAAACTGGTTTATTATGAATTAAAATATTGTGGAACATTTTTTTTAATGTTTGTTCTAATTTGGATTAGTTGAAAAAATAAATAAAAACGGATAAATAAATTTGAAAGAAAAATGTTATATAAATAAAAATTATAAGCAAAATATTTTCTTATAAAATGTCTAGTCCAATTTGTGGTCAAACCTACTACTTTTGGACCAGTAGAAAAAGTAAATAAAATGGATAAAACAAACAAAACAAAATGGACAAACTTAAAAAAATAATATATTATTATAAATCTAATTAAAAAAAAAATATTTTCCTAAAGAAGGTCTAATCCAAATTATGGCTTAAATCCCCTATTGTGGGCTATTTGGAAAAGCAATTAAATATTGACAAATTAATTTATGAAATAAAATATAACGGAAACTCTTTTTTTTAAAAAGTTTAGTCCAATCAGTGCTGAAAATCGCCAATCATGGACTAGTTGAAAAAGTAAATAAAAATAGACGGATAAACTTGAAACAGATTTTTTTTATAAATAAAAATTGTAAGCAAGATATTTTCTTGAAAAATGTGTAGACCAATTCATGGCCAAAATCAGTAGTTTTGGACTAGTTGGAAAAGTAAATAAAAATAGGTAAATAATATCGAATGGAAAATAAAATTGAAACATTTTTTTTTAAATAAAACATAAATTTTAAATAAAATATTTTTTTAGAAAATGTCTAGTATCAGTCAGCGTTAAACCCACTAGTTGCGCACTTTGAAGTAAATAGACTTCAAAGAAATTTGTTATATACATTAAACTAAAAACAAAACAAAAAAATATTTATAAATTAAACTTAAACAAATTTTTTTTTAAATACCAAATGCAATTTGTGGCCAAAATCACCAGTTTTGAGTTAGTTAAGAAAGTAAATAAAATTGGCAAATAATCGTTTCATAACTATTTTATTATGAATTAAAATAATATATTACGAACTTTTTTCTCAAGAAATGTCTAGTCCAATTAGTGTCGAAAAGCACTACTTTTGGCCTAGTTGAAAAAATAAAAATAGATAAATAAAAAGAAAAGAAAAAAAAAATTTATTTTAAACAAAAATTATAAACAAAATATTTTCTTAAAAAATATCTAGTCCAATTTTCGCCTAAAATATGGGAGGTTGAATTAGTTTTAAAGGTGACACACAGATGGCGCTATTTATCACTTTATCGCGTTGGCAATACTGAATATATATTCATGACAAAGCCTCATCCCTAGGCTTTGTTTATCAGTATCTGTCATTTCGCTGAAGTATAAACAACGCAGTGTTTTCGTGCTCCGAGTATGTCAACTTTCGTGCCGTCGAAACGCAATTTGCGGGAAGCTTTGCTTTTCTGCTTCAATTTGAATAAAAATACAGCCCAAGCCCGTGAATTGCTGCAGGAGGCCTACCCAGACCATACTCCGTCGATTTCAACATGTGAGTACTGGTTTCGACGATTCAAAAGTGGTGATTTTCACACCGAAGACAAGGAGCGTCTTGGCCAGCCCAAAAAGTTCGAGGACGCGGAATTTGGGGAATTGGTAAACGAGGACTCGTGCCAAACCCAAGAAGAGCTTGCTGAATAATTGGGCGTTGATAAATCAACCGTTTGCAAGCATCTAAAAGCGATGGGAATGATCCAAAAGCAAGAACATTGGGTCCCGTACGAGTTGAAGCTGCGCGACGTCGAACGGCGATTTTTTACGTGCGAATTGCTGATCGAGCGACAAAATCGGAAGGGTTTTTTGCATCGGGTGGTGACTGGCGACGAAAAATGGATCCACTACGATAACCCAAAACGCAAAAAATCATGGGGTTTGCCCGGCCACGCATCAACGTCGACGGCCAAGCAGAATATTCACGGCAAGAAAATCATGCTCTGCTTTTGGTGGGATCAGGTCGGCGTCGTATATTTTGAGCTGCTCCAACCGGGCGAAACAATCACGGGGGATCGTTACCGACTGCAATTGATGCGTTTAAGCCGGGCATTGAAAGAAAAACGGCCGGAAACGGTAAAAAGGCACGACAAGGTTATTTTGCAACATGACAACGCTCGGCCGCATGTTGCTCAACCTGTCAAAAAATACCTTGGAACGCTTGGCTGGGAAGTGTTACCCCACCCGCCGTATAGTCCAGACATAGCTCCCTCCGATTATCATTTGTTCCGGCATATGAGTCTCGATTTGGCGGACCAGCGGTTCTCCTCGTACGAGGCTACCAAAATATGGGTTGAGTCATGGATAGCCAAGCAGCGGCCAGAATTTTGGAGAAACGACATCCGGAAATTGCCCGAAAGATGGGCGAAAGTTGTAGCTAGCGATGGCCAATACTTCGAATAAAATATTTTGTACCGTTTTTTCACAATAAAGCCCCAAATCTTCGAAAAAAACCTTTAAAACTAATTCAACCTCCTAAAAATTTATAATACTGATTAAAACTTATTACAAACTAAAATATTAAACACTTTTTGTTGTTTTACTTAATATAATTTAATTTTTAAAATTTTTTTATTTGTACTAAAACTAAATGAAAGCAATGTCAGCGAAAAATGATTAACTATTGCTATTTAAAAACAGAACAACAATAAAAACAACAAGTAATAAAATTATATCATACAACTCCAATTAACCATTCTGTAACTGGTACAATTGTAGTCAATCTCGAACTAGTTTGACTGCGCCCATCAGAAGCCAGTTAATGAACTGGAAAGCCTACAGAGTAGCTTGTTTTTCGCTGAATGTTTGCGGTGCGTGAAATATTTATTTGCAACAGTGTGTCGGTATTGCCACCAAGCGATTCAACGAAGCATAAAATGTCACTTAATTCACAATGCGAGCAAAATTTTATTTCAGTTATCATTTTTTGAATGATGTTGCCATTTTAATACTTAATTGAAGTTAGGATGCAATCTCCCAGTAAACAAAGCTAGTTATTGTAAATCTCCAGCATTTCGTCACCTTCTACATATATTAATACCATGGAGTAAGTACAAGTATTTAAAACCATTTTGTTTTAATTCAGTTCTTTGAAACTTTATGTGAGTGAAAAATCTATACGAGTTTTCCTGGACAACTTTTACTGTCGCACGTTAGGAAAAATTTGGTAACAAAACTGAGCAAAATGAAAATATGTCTTACCACTTTGTTCAATGGTGTTTTGTAATTTTTTGAGGGGAGCCTTTCTTCTGGCAGTATCGAACTTTTCAGATTTGTACGCGAAAACGCCGAGCTCCTCCTCCTATTTGTGGTGTGCGTGTTGCTGTTGTTCCACAAATGGAGGGAACCTACAGTTTCAAGCCGACTCGGCAGATATTTTTTTTATAAGGAACTTTTTCATGGCAGAAATACACTCGGAGAGGCGAGCGCTATTAGAAAAAACTTTTTCTTCATTTTGATGTTTCGCCGGGATTTTAACCTCGAATGGTAGTCACGCACCAATCTATGCGGCTACGGCGGCCACCGTCTGATTAAATACTCGTACATACGCCATCGTTGACATTTGTTAAGTAGATAGATGCACAATTTTACATGAGAGAACAACGCGTTAAGATTATTAAAATTATTAGAGGAAATAATCGTCCGAATGAGTCTACAATTCAAAGGCCGAGGAACAAATTTCAAGAAACTGGTTCTTTCTAGGAGGGGTTTTTTTGAAAAATAAACTCTATGTGAATAATGATACAAGGATTCCAGAGCTGAAACACCAAATTCGGATAGATTGAGCTCAATGCGATAAGGTATGAGCGAGTCCTTGAATATTTTAATTCTCGCAAGACTGCATACATACGTACATATGATGGACAAACGATGCCGCTTTTCACATATAATTGTTAAAAGCCGCATTTTGAGTAAAATATTGAAAACTGAAAGATGTTCAGTTTTTGCATTTTTCATTTTAAAACAACATCTAGACGCGTCATTTTATAACAACATCTAGCGGTCGCCCCTCGACAGGCAATGGCAAATCTCCGAATGTATTTCTGCCATGAAAAAGCTCCTCATAAAAATATCTGCCGTTCGGAATGGGCTTGAAACTGTAGGTCCCTCCATTTGTGAAACAACATCAAGACGCACACCACAAATAGGAGGAGGAGCTTCGGCCAAACACGCAAAAAGGGTGCAGCGTCAATTATATATATATATAAAGAGCATTGGAAGGTATTTTCATTGAAATTTAAAAGAAATTGGGTTCAGAATGAATAGAAGCCAGTTAGTTGAGCTAGCCATTCGAATGAGCTAGCCAAGCACCACTATTGGGGCTCTAGACTGGTCACACCTAGAGGGAGACAACTTTTTAGTTGTATACTAAGATCAAAACTTGATGTTGTATCTACAGGACAGCCAACATATTGGCCATCTGACCGCCAGAAGATGCCTGACCTGATTGACTTTGGTATTATAAAGGGTATTGATCGCAAGATTGTAACAGCGTCCTCATCCCTGGAATTGTCCTCCGACCATTCTCCGTCCATTATAACCATGGAAAGTAGTCCTTGCACCAGAACAGCGGGTAATCAGCTCCCCCATCCCAATCTCATAAACTGGCTTAAATATAAGAAATACATTAGCACTCATATAAAAACCAATGTTTCTTTAAAGAATGATATGGATATCGATAGGCAGATATATACATTGACTGAACTAATGCATGGAGCCACTAGGGCAGCAGTGGCCACAAATAATAAAAGTCGTGTTAACTCTCAGCGAAACATTGATGAGACTATAGAAGATTTAGTTAAAAAGAAACGAGAGCTGAGAAGGTCTTGGCAACAATATTGTTCTCCAAAATACAAGAAACTGTTGTATGAATACACAGTTAAGTTGCGTTGCGCCCTTAAAAAAGAAAAGGAGAGGCATCTTCATGATTTCCTTTCTAATCTTACTCCGGCGGACCAAACAGATTACGCATTGTGGAAGGCCACAAAAAATATAAATCGGCCCATACAGTACGAATCACCAATTCGGCTAGAAATGGTAATTGGGCACGTACGGATTCTGAAAAAGGGTGTGTATTTGCTAAACATCTGCAATCTGTCTTCACTCCCAATCAGTCTTCTGCAACTACTTGTTTACCACTAGACATATTGCAACCACCAAAAAAGCCAATAAAGTTAAAACAAATAACATACTCTCAGTTATTAATCAACTTAAACCTAAAAAAGCACCAGGTTACGACAAAATCACCCCAAAAATGCTAAAAGAGCTTCCCAATATTGCCGTTCTTCATATCAGGCACATATTTAACGCCATCTCTCGTACTGCCTACTACCCAAAAGCTTGGAAATTATCTCAAATCATTATGATTGGTAAACCTGGGAAAGACTTAAGCCAAGCATCCTCATATCGGCCAATTAGTCTATTGTCCATACTTTCAAAGCTATTTGAAAAATTGCTCTTGCAGAAAATAATGCCCTTTATTCAAGATAACAATATTATTCCTCAACACCAATTTGGATTCAGAGCAAAACATAGTACAACTGAGCAAGTTCATCGCATTGTGTCATTTATACGAAAGTCTTTTGAGAATAAACAGTACTGCACTGCACTGTTCTTAGACGTAGCGCAAGCATTCGATAAGGTATGGCACCGCGGCCTAATTCACAAAATTACTAGTTTACTGCCTACGAATGTACACCTCTTGCTGCAAAACTATATCACCAATAGAGAATTTGTTGTAAAGCAAAAAGATTTTTTCTCTCGGCATTGTAGAATAGACGCTGGAGTTCCACAAGGCAGCGTTCTAGGTCCTATTTTATATGTATTATATACATCTGATATGCCAACGACGAGCCAAACAATGACATCCCAAAAGTAGCAACGTCTATATTACAAAGGCATATACTTGAAACAGAAGTATGGCTTAAAAACTGGAGAATAAAGGTCAATGAAACCAAATGCGTGCATATTACTTTTACTCTAAGAAAAGAAACTTGCCCTGCAGTTACAATAAATGGTCAGAATATACCACAGCAAAACGAAATAAAATATCTCGGAATTCACTTAGATAGAAGACTCACATGGCGGAATCATATTGAAAAGAAAGTGTCGAATATCAAGCTTAAAATGAAAAGCCTATATTGGATGCTTAATTCGAAATCAGCATTACCTCTAGAATACAAAGTGCTACTATATAAAGCCATGCTAAAACCAATATGGGCATATGGTATAGAAATGTGGGGAACGGCTACGCCCTCAAATATCGAAAAACTTCAGAGAGTGCAATCTGAAGCCTTGCGGATAATCACGGGAGCTCCATAGTATATAAAGAACGCTAACATTCACAGAGATATTTGCATACCTCGTGTAGCCGATGAAATAGTAGGGTTGAGCAAAAAATACCTACAAAAGCTAGAAGACCATCCCAATAAACTAGCGCGAAATCTACTTTTAGATGAAGGTCACACACGATTGAAAAAAAGAGAAATCTTCAAGTCTGCACTATCTTAATGATCTCATCTCACACGAGAGTCCGTCCACAACTTCCTCCAACTACATCTATCACATTCGAAAAAAAAAACAAAAAACAACATCATTTTCACAATCGACATGAGGGACAACGGAAGCTCTAAGGGAGACTGGAAACTAGGCCTTTCCGGCTCCCAGCTACGAAGAATCGGAGACTGGAAACCCGTCCTTTCCAGCTCCCAACTATGAAGAATTGGAGATTCACAACCGATTTAATCATATACGTAAATATATGTTCATTTGAGCAAATAATTCGTTTCTTAGCACTGGCAAGGAAACATATTACTCTAGTATATAAGATTTGTAAACTTATTGTTAGTTTCTTATACAAGAAAGATTCTATAAATAAAGAAAAATGAAAAAAAAAAAAAAAATCGAATGGCAATCGAATTACATACTTACATAAATTAAATGAAAAAAAACAGAGGTACATTGCTGTTTCATAGCTCTAGTTGCTGTGCTGCTCTGGCTTGCCGTAAGTTGACAGACCTAAGCGCTTTGACTGCCAAGTATGAGAACCTGATTATAATTTCCCAGCTCGCACTTCTTCACATAAATTCAACCACTTTGGTTTAGTGGGTTGTGGCTGCCCTACAACCATTTGCACTAACAAAGTGTTTATGTATGTATTTATTTATGTTTGTGTGTATTTATTTATGCTTGTGTGTATTTATTATTGTTTGCATGAAAAGTCACCTCGTCCCGTCAAATTATGTGTTGCAATAATTTTACTTTGCTGCTAATTAAATAGTTACACAGAAATAATACCAACATAAAAAAATTTGTTGCAACATTGAATTATTATGGAAATTCAGAAGATTAGTTGGATGCTTGTAAAAAATGACAATTAAATACAACCTCTGCCATTTTCAATAAACCTTTTTCAAATATTTACAATTTGTAAATTCGCGGTGGGACTATAATTTTTTTAAGTGACGGAAGGTGATTATAAAGTGGCACTGACACAACGGAGTGTGGGAGTTTTAGGATAGAAATATATATACAAAAATTTTAATTTCAGTAAGGGGGATACAAACATAATCGTATAAAAGTAGTATTTACTAAAAATTTCTATCAACGGAAGCATAGGAAATTTCTTAACAAGCAAGCAATAATGAGAAATCGCAATTAACTCACAGCCAGACATGAATGTGTATGTGTATGTGCAATAACATATACCTATAAATGTATATGTAAACATATTTTTATATATCTATATTTATGTTTTATATTAGGGTGGGTCAACTTTTTTGCGTGAAATCAAAGTGTTGAAGAAATCATAAGTCCCGAATATGTTTGGAGCCCAAACATTTTTATCTGAAAAATATAGACGAAATGATTGAAGTACTAGGCTGGCTCTCCCAAGTAGCACTAAAACGCCGTTTTGGTACCTTTTTTAGACCTCCAACGGGCAAATATCTATAGCCAACCAGAGTTGTTAATGTAACGGAGAAGGTTAATGGGACTCAGGTTGGATCACTGCGCCAGGCTCAAAAAAAGAAGAGCCAGTGACCTTAATCATCTGGCTGCCAATCCGGTAATTTACAGAGAAAGCACTCAAGGGTCTCCATATCAGAAAGCTCCCCATAGCTGCTGCAAAAGGTATTAAATGGTAAACCCAGCTTTTCTGTGTGGGTGCCTATCATGCAATAAGCAGTAAACACAGCTACAAGTTTGGAAATTTAATGGCATGGAGTCCCTAGGACTATCTACGTCCTGCGCCTATTGCACTGGGGCTAAAGAGATTTCGAAATAGCACATGAAGAAATAGAGCTCCATCTGATCTGTGCTTTCCTGAGAAATAAGTTGTGCAATTCCACTTTGACAACAGCCAGAGGGATGTCGATGACTGGATGGGAGACCACTGATGCCAATTCAGTCGACCCCAGGCAATCTCAGTGACAATTGCTATGTCCTGAAACCCAGATCAGAGATATGTTAGTTGTTACTAAATTCTATTTTTGTATAAGGTGGTTTTATAAGGTCGCTTTTGCTTTAGTCGCTTCAGTGGGAGTTTTCTATGCGGTTGTAAATTAACTTACCGACAAGCTACTTCCCTGATACTTTCAGAATACATTATATAAGATTAGTGCGCTAGGTGGCGTGCGGCCGAGGTATAGGAGAAAAAATTCAATTATAGCCCGATTTCGTGCATACTCTGAACACACAATGTAAAATTTTACAGACTTTTTTAATGCGGCCTTGTGCATTTGCTTCATTTAACATTTCTTCGACATTTTATTTGCTTGACATTGCGTTATATGGAAGTAATCATCCAATACCGTCAGCAAAAAAAAAAAAAAGGCAAAAATCCTTGTTATTTTAAACTACTTCGAATTTTGACCTTATCGTTCCAAAATTTTTTGGGCTATTAAAGACAGTGCACCGTAAATTTTTCTACAAATTCTGAGTTCTGAAATTTTGGGCGAATTTGGACTATGAATAAGTTCGTGCGGTTTTACAACAGATGGCGTAACTTGATTATTATTCCATCGATCCACATTTCCAAACATTCATTGGAGAGCTACTGTCGTAAGGCACAAACGTCAGTATAAGTTTTTTATTTGAAGCGTAAACAACAATATTTTTACCACACTTGAAAATGTCGAATTTCGTGCCAAATAATGTGTTTTTGCGGGGAATTCTTCTTCATTATTTTAATATGAAGAAAAAAGCAGCCGAAAGTCATCGTATCTTGGTGGAAGTTTATGGTGAGCATGCTCTATCTGAGCGAACGTGCCAGAAGTGGTTTGCACGCTTTAAAAGTGGTGATTTTGGCTTGGAAGACGAAGAACGCGAGGGTGCGCCGCCAAAGTTCATGGATACCGAATTGGAGGAATTGCTCGATCAAGATCCGGCTCAAACGCAAGAAGAGGTTGCAAAAACTTTGGGAGTTGATCAATCAACCATTTCCAAACGTTTAAAAGCCATGGGAATGATCCGAAAGGTAGGCCATTGGGTGCCGTATGAATTGAAGCCAAGAGACGTTGAACGCCGTTTTATGGCATGCGAACAACTGCTTCAACGGCACAAAAGAAAGGGTTTTTTGCATCGAATTGTGACTGGCGATGAAAAGTGGGTCCATTACGACAATCCAAAACGTCGGGCAACGTATGGATACCCTGGCCATGCTTCAACATCGACGTCGGCGCAGAATATTCATGGCCTGAAGGTTATGCTGTGTATCTGGTGGGACCAGCTGGGTGTTGTGTATTATGAGCTACTGAAACCGAATGAAACGATTACGGGGGATGTCTACCGACGACAATTGATGCGTTTGAGCCGAGCACTGCGAGAAAAACGGCCGCAATACGCCGATAGACACGACAAAGTTATTTTGCAACATGACAATGCTCGGCCACATGTTGCACAAGTGGTCAAAACATACTTAGAAACGCTCAAATGGGATGTCCTACCCCACCCGCCGTATAGTCCAGACCTTGCGCCATCCGATTACTATCTCTTCCGATCGATGCAACATGGCCTGGCTGACCAGCACTTCCGTAATTACGATGAAGTCAAAAAATGGATCGATTCGTGGATTGCGGCAAAACCGACCGAATTTTTCACAAAGGGAATCCGTGAATTGCCAGAAAGATGGGAAAAAGTAGTAGTAAGCGATGGACAATATTTTGAATATTAAATTTGTAACCATTTTACGTCAATAAAGTTTCAAATTTCGAAAAAAAAACCGCACGAACTTATTCATAGTCCTTTTTTTGATCTATTTTTTTCACACATAATTCACCTTTCTCACAACTATTGCATACAAAATGTCTCATCTTAACTTTTGAGCGGTAGTTTGTGGTGAGCAAAAATGTTACCTCGTTTCTAATCATCGAAAAAAGAAATTATCTGGCATCCAATAACTCTACCCAAATAACTGAGATCACTAAGTATATCTACATTTCGTTACTAACAATTTTGATTAGACACAAATACATACGTAATATGATTTATTCAGTCAGCTTGTCGGCAACCTTTTGAATTGGAAGAGTTGAAACAAATTTGTTTGTTGTCTACAATAAATAGTACTTGCATATGTCGTCAGTTGCTATTGAAATGATTTTATTTAAATCGATCTTATTGTCCTCCCCTCTGCTGTGTCCCGAGAGCGGTAGTAATCCTTGAGGTTCTATTTTGGGCCTTGGGAAGACATATACCTGACAAAAGAGGCAACTTCCACCGTGTCTTTTATGTGGCACTCATCTATAACAAGTTTCTGTTTTGACAATTTTTATTGACTTCAAAAAAGTACTATAGTTAGGTATCTTACTTAAAAAAAGAACTGGTGAAGACAGCAAATTGTCTTGCGTCGAAAGCGTATTAAAACCTAAATAGAAACACCCGGCCACGGTGTCATACGACAGCTTCCGAATGAACAATTTTTAAATGTTTTTTTTTTTAAATAAAATAAATAATATTTGCAAATGGAACTAAAGAATAGCACCTTAATCAAGTCCTTGGTTTGTAAAATCCCTGCAAGTTCCTTTGCTTTATTTTTGTGTTTGAAGGATTATTTATGGAAAATATGTATTCAACACATGCCGATGAATGAGGCCTATTCGAAATCTGTTGGAAAATGTGGACTATGCCAAATAGTCCATTTCCGGTATAGCCATCAGCACCTTCTTCGATTCAGCTTTTATCTCCTCAATCGACTCGAAACGCATTCCCCGGAGTGGTCTCTTGAGTTTCGGGAATAGCCAGAAGTCCCACGGAGCAAAATCAGCGTGGAATTCAATACGGGTGGAATTTTTGGCGAAATGGTCACGAAGAACGAGTGCAGTGTGAGACGGTGCATTATCGTGATGCAAAAACCAAGAGTTGTTGCCCATAATTCTGGTCTTTTTAGACGAACTGCTTCACGTAAACAACTCATAACGCTCAAATAATATTCCTTATTAACAGTTTGGCCAGGTGGAAGGAATTCATATTGCATCACACTACGAAAATCGAAAAAAACTGTCATCATGACCTTTATTTTTGAACGACTTTGACGTGCTCTTTTCGATCTGGCCTCGCCTTTAGCACGATATTCGCTTGATTGGTCAGTTGTTTCAGGGTCGCAAGCATAAATCCAAGTCTCATCTCCCGTAATGATGCATTAGAGCTTGTCCTGATAGTCTGAAAGCATTGTTTCACACACATCAACGCGACGACTTTTTTTCCAAGAAATTGAGAGTTTTCGTACCAAACGAGATTTGACTTTTCGTAGGCCCAAATGGTCTTTCAAAATGGTTTTCACAGATCCTTCTGATATTCCGATCATATTGGTAAGGTCTTTAACAGTGAGCGACGATTTTTGAGCACTAACTCCTTCACTTTATTGACGTGTTGGTCGTTGACGCCGACGACGTCGATGGTCGTCCGGAGCGCTCCAAGTCATCAACACGTTCTCGATCCTCTTTGAATTCTTTGTACCACTTATAAACACTTTTCTGCGACATGGTCGAATCACCAAACGCCTTCTGCAGCATGCTAAACGTTTCCGCAGCCGAAATTTCATTCCGCAAACAAAATTTGATGGCACTTCTCTGCTCAATCAAATCAGTCATTGTAAAAATCGAAAAATCCACTCTTGGTCGTTCGGTAAACACAAGCGTAAATATATTACTGATAATGGCATTCACATGAAAGTTGGCCCAGATGTTATTAACAGCCAACTCATGAAAAAAATAACTAGAGCGAAATTTTAATCCCGCGAAGTTTGACAAATACACCTTACTTTTTGCCCACAGTAGTGTTTTTTGAATATGATATCCGGCATACGTCTGTCCGCCGCGACTACGAGTTACATGGTCCATTCGATCAGTCCAATTTTTGACTACTTTTACAATAAATCCAAAGAATAAATCAAATTGATCAGCAAAAATGCGACGCAAACGAAGGTCATTCGACTTCAATTCTTGCACGAGTTGTATGTTATAGCACCTAAGCCAAGACCCTTAAGTAAAACTTTTCACGTTGTCGAAGCGCAAAGGCCAACATTTCTGACAACTGAACAGATTTCTATTATTTTTCAAAGAAAATTTCCACAATGTGGAAGCCTTATTCTAGCGTGAAACGATTCATGATGACTTGCTAAATCTTACTGAACAGAAATGTCAACACAGTTCGCAATTCTCAGCTGTCAAACCATAGTTATCGATCTCGCCCACACAACTTTTTTAATCCAGATAAGTAGGAATTACGAATATGAACCAAATCAGAACATAAATGCAGTTCATAACATATCTCCTCCTCAGCGTTAGCGTGCACATTTTTTACCGAGTAATTTTTGTTTGTAAGTAATGAAAGCTTCAAAAGAAATTATTTTTTTATTAAAAAATAGTTAATACTACAACAAAAGCCAAATAATGCAAAGTTTCAAACTTTGTGCAAAAGCTAATAGGACTATGAATAAGTTCGTGCGGTTTTTTTTCGAAATTTGAAACTTTATTGACGTAAAATGGTTACAAATTTAATATTCAAAATATTGTCCATCGCTTACTACTACTTTTTCCCATCTTTCTGGCAATTCACGGATTCCCTTTGTGAAAAATTCGGTCGGTTTTGCCGCAATCCACGAATCGATCCATTTTTTGACTTCATCGTAATTACGGAAGTGCTGGTCAGCCAGGCCATGTTGCATCGATCGGAAGAGATAGTAATCGGATGGCGCAAGGTCTGGACTATACGGCGGGTGGGGTAGGACATCCCATTTGAGCGTTTCTAAGTATGTTTTGACCACTTGTGCAACATGTGGCCGAGCATTGTCATGTTGCAAAATAACTTTGTCGTGTCTATCGGCGTATTGCGGCCGTTTTTCTCGCAGTGCTCGGCTCAAACGCATCAATTGTCGTCGGTAGACATCCCCCGTAATCGTTTCATTCGGTTTCAGTAGCTCATAATACACAACACCCAGCTGGTCCCACCAGATACACAGCATAACCTTCAGGCCATGAATATTCTGCGCCGACGTCGATGTTGAAGCATGGCCAGGGTATCCATACGTTGCCCGACGTTTTGGATTGTCGTAATGGACCCACTTTTCATCGCCAGTCACAATTCGATGCAAAAAACCCTTTCTTTTGTGCCGTTGAAGCAGTTGTTCGCATGCCATAAAACGGCGTTCAACGTCTCTTGGCTTCAATTCATACGGCACCCAATGGCCTACCTTTCGGATCATTCCCATGGCTTTTAAACGTTTGGAAATGGTTGATTGATCAACTCCCAAAGTTTTTGCAACCTCTTCTTGCGTTTGAGCCGGATCTTGATCGAGCAATTCCTCCAATTCGGTATCCATGAACTTTGGCGGCGCACCCTCGCGTTCTTCGTCTTCCAAGCCAAAATCACCACTTTTAAAGCGTGCAAACCACTTCTGGCACGTTCGCTCAGATAGAGCATGCTCACCATAAACTTCCACCAAGATACGATGACTTTCGGCTGCTTTTTTCTTCATATTAAAATAATGAAGAAGAATTCCCCGCAAAAACACATTATTTGGCACGAAATTCGACATTTTCAAGTGTGGTAAAAATATTGTTGTTTACGCTTCAAATAAAAAACTTATACTGACGTTTGTGCCTTACGACAGTAGCTCTCCAATGAATGTTTGGAAATGTGGATCGATGGAATAATAATCAAGTTACGCCATCTGTTGTAAAACCGCACGAACTTATTCATAGTCCTATTATTTCAGAAAAATATTGGGTAGTCGAAAAAGTCTTTTCGTATTTTGTCAATAGATGTCGTTGGAGTCATCTATCTCCAGTGCTACCAATCACATTGTGTCATATCATATGGTGTTAGAAAGGTGACATTTTAAGCTCCATTTAACAAAAAAAAATTAAATTCGGAGAAGTTGAAAAAAAGTTATAGCTGTTCAAAAATGAGTGAAAATAATGAAGAAATTCGCTATATTTTGAAATTTTTGTATAAAAAAGGGAAGAATGCCACGCAAGCCAACAATGAAATTTGTGAAGTTTACGGAGACGATGCTGTATTAGTTCGTGTAGGACAACAATGGTTCGCTCGCTTCCGTTCTGGAAATTTCGATGAAAAGATGCACCTAGCTCCGGTCGACCTATTGTTGAAAAAGTCGATGAAATTATGGAAAAGATTGACCAGGACCGTCACATAAGCTGCCATGACATCGTCAAGGCACTAAACATTCATCATCAAACGGCTTTGAACCATTTAAAAAAGGCTGGTTACATAAAGAAGCTCGATGTTTGGGTACCACGTGAATTGACTGTGAAAAATTTAATGGACCGAATTAACATCTGCGATTCTTTGCTGAAACGAAATGAAATCGAACCATTTCTGAAGCGAATGGCAACAGGAGACGAAAAGTGGATCAAATACGACAATAATGTGCGAAAAAGATCATGGTGCAAGGGTGGTGAAGCTCAACAAATGGTCGCAAAGCCAGGATTGACGCCTCGAAAGGTTATGCTGTGTGTTTGGTGGGATTGGAAAGGAATCATCCACTATGAGCTGCTCCAGCCTGCTCGAACGACTGATGAGATTGAAGCAAGCAATCGAACAAAAACGGCCAGAACTGATCAGCACAAAGGGCGTCGTCTTCCATCAGGACAACGCTAGGCCACATACATCTTTAATATCTCGGCAAAAACTGAGACAGCTTGGCTGGGAAGTTTTGATGCATCCACCATATAGCCCTGACCTTGCACCATCGGACTACCATTTGTTTCGGTCAATGCAGAACTCCCTTAATGGAGTAAAGTTGGGTTCAAGAGAAGCCTGTAAAAATTACTTGCCCCAGTTTTTCGCCGAGAAACCACAAAAGTTTTACACTGATGGAATAATGTCTCTAGAAGAAAAATGGCAAAAGGTGGTCGACCAAAATGGTACATATTTGGTTTAATAAAGTTCATTATAAATATAAAAAAAAAGAGTTGAAGTTCGATTAGAAATACGAAAAGACTTTTTCGACTACCCAATATTAAGTTTTCGCTTAAAAATGCGCTTTCTTGAAATAATTTTCCAACATATAATATAATTTCCTCCTTACACTTACATATGTATATATGTATGTATATATATACTACATTCTTTTTGGGTGTTTGGCCGAGCTCCTACTCCTTTTTTTTTTTTTTGTGTTTTGTTTTTTGTTTTTTTTTTTTTGGAGGTGGCAAAAAGCATTGAAAGCCGAAAAGTGTGAGACTTGTCTTTCGACTCACCCACTAAAAACCCCACCCCAGCTCCGTTTCCCTCCCGCGGGGCGACCGTTGGGTAATACTTCACGGGAGGGGGAGCGGCCTATTGCCTCTTCGTGAAAATGCGCTGATGTTCAGCACGTCGCAGTTTGGTATTTACTTATCGTTGAGTATTAATTCTGGGAGGGGGGCGGCCTATTGCCTCTACTTGAAAATCTGCCCTGCTGTTCAGCGTGACGCAATTTGGTGATTCCTAATACCGTTAAGAATACTAGGTACTACTTCACGGGAGGGGGTGTGGCCTATTGCCTCTACGTAACAATCTGCGCTGTTGTTCATTGCGACGCAGCTGGGTAATTACTATCCTTGCCATGTTACTGACAGCGGACCAATGTTCTTCTGAGTCAAGCATGATATCTACTAGGTTGCTAACCATTATTGGCTTCCCCACCCTATCACTCAATTCTACTCTTTCCAGCTCGAAACGAGGGCAGACAAAGAAAACATGTTCTGCATCTTCAACTAGACTGTCGCAAAAGGTGCAGTACGGGTCATCTTCGTGCTTAAATCTATGCAGATAAGCCTTAAAGCATCCATGCCCACTAAGTACTTGGGTCAGGTAGAAGTCTATCTGACCATGCTTTCGATTTATCCATCTTGTGATATTCGGGATCAATCGATATGTCCATACTCCTACTCCTGTTTGTGGGTGTGCGTCTTGATGTTGTTGCACAAATGGAGGGATCTACAGTTTAAAGCCGAATCCGAACGGCAGATATTTTTATGAGGATCTTTTACATGGCAGAAATACATTCGTAGGTTTGCCGATGCCTGCCGAGGGGCGACCGTCAGAAAACACTTTTTTCTTTTATTTGATGTTCATGCATGGAGATTCGAACCTACACGCTCCCGAATGGTAGTCGCGCACCAACCCATTCGGCTACGGCGGCCGCACACACTTCCACACTTACTCTTAGTATTATCAGTATTCTTCCAAACTATTTCGCCCACCTTAATGTATATGTATACTTTTGTTTGTAATTCATAAACACAGCAGTCTCAAATATCATTTGCTTGAAAAAATTATGATTTGCCTAAATTTAAAAGGTCGAAATTAAGCGCTTCAAGCAGCGAGAAATTGCACATAGGATTGCATAATTTTAATAGAATCCACTCTAGCGCAGGAGAATAAAAGGCCCTCTAACTAAAATTGCTCAAACTTTACGGCACACTCGTAAATTAGACAAAGGCAGTTTGATTAACTAATTTTTGTCGTAAGAAGAAACATCAAAATAGTAACAAAGCGTAGCTAATGTGTTGAAATAGAAAAAAGTGAAAAAATAACTCAAATATTCACATGCTTCGAACCAGGAACTTATCCGAGTTTTGTTAGCGGAACAGGTTAGTGATGTATTGCCAAACTTTGCTGAACAGAAATGTCACCACAATTTACCATTCTCAGCTCATTAATTTTTTTTCTACATTTTCTCCCGTCATTGCCTTATAAGTTTCATCTGATTTCTTCAAACGTCTCCCTTTCCTTGTTTTTGTGAAGGTGAAGCGGCTTCTTCGCGGTTACTATGGCCTCACTTCCACTTTCATTTTCTACACTTGAATCTTCAATTGATGATTCCATTGACAAGTCAAAGCGGCATTCCTTCACTAATACTTATACCGGAGCTGCAGTCATATGGTACACATAGGCGAAGCCGTGTAAAAATATTGCCATGACGTAGCTGCTTCACTCGTAGCTGCTAAGGTAAAGCGAAAGCTAAGAATGTTGGTTTTAATTTTTCGAAAACTCTTTCTCAGCTTCGCCCGGAGATTTTGCTCTATTGCATCTAGCATTCCACTTCCATTACTCAGCAAATCTTTAATTTTTGCCACCCAATTCATACTCATCCAACAAATCTTTGCAACAACACACTCCCTGTGTTCTAAATCGCACCTTTGGTAGAGATATGTGATTGGAGTACACTAAGAATGTTCGGAGTACTGCCATAATTAATCAAACCGAAAGTGGTCGATTGGAGAGAGTTCGTATCGTTGGTATCTCTTAAAATTATATTTCATATTTGGCCAAGAGATTACGGGCCCGAGAGATTTGTAAGCACAAAAAGGTGTTTGTGGACATTCTAAAGGAAGCCAGGAGTTAGTTGAGAAAATGGCTCAGAGATCTTGAAACGTATTGCTAAACTATGTATATAAGTAAATATTTCGTAAGCGCTTCGATATATAAATGTTAAATAAGTATGCATGTGCAGCTGGCATGTTTCGGATCGCTGCCTTGACAATTTTTACTGGCATGCGATGTTGACAATTTTCTCCCATATACATAAATTATATGTTTAAAAGTGTTTTATATGGAAGAAAATGCTCAAAAAATTCAGCGAAAAAAAATTGCCAAAATCAACACGATTTTCGAGCGACTTAAAACTTACTGTTTAGTATACTAAAATCTAAACTATATATATAAAAATTAAGCCGAAAAAAAGTGTGCATTTGTCTCCGGTAATCTCAGCAACGCGTGTAAGGAAAACAATGAAAGTTTCACATATTGTTGGTGTTGCTTTGGCAAAGGTTTCTGTGAAGTTTGGTTGAAATCCGATAACGCGTGTGTGTGCGGTGCGTCGGTTAAGTGAGTGTGTTTTTGCTATTTGCCGCACGTATTTTTTGTACCGCACATATCATTCATTAGAATTGAATACATTTTGGTCGTGTGTGTCTGGGCCGATTATTATGAAATTTGGTATATATATATATTTTTCCACGGTGAAGGTTAGTATAATATGCTTATTGATTCCACTCGCCACCAGGTGGCGCTGCCGAAGGCCAAAACGAGGACCCGGGTAACCCTAGGATGTGTTTTTACATTGAGGGTATCAAATCAAAGCTACTGATGAGTGCTTTAATACAGAGTATTTTTTAGATCTCTGAGTGACCAGGGTAACTAGATATAGCCGAAAAGGTGGACCAAGGTACCCTTGCATGTGTTTGTACAATATGGGTATCAGATGGAAGCTGTTGATGAAAGCTTTTAAGTGAAGTAATGCTTACTGCCCGTTTCCGGGATGAAGAAAGGAGATGGAGCTGGAGATGGAAGAGGAAAAGGAATAGCTACAGGAAGAGGAAGAGGAAGACCACTTATTATTAAAAATTAAAAAAAAAAATTCTAAAAAAATTTTAAAATGTTACATATACGCTTATTATATAAACGTTAATCTGAAGTCAGTTATAGTGAAAAATTCATTGCATCATTGCCGGCGTGATTGGTGATCGTTTCCTTAATTTTTTGCAGAAAGGTTATGCTAATATGAGATATTACCTATATCATTCATATATTTACGTATTACCTGTGTACTCAGAAATATACGGTTGAAGCAAATATATGTCAGTTTTTTTACTTCGCCTGGAAAAGTTTATATAAATTTAAGAAGAGTAAATAGAACTTATTTTATATCAGACTTCACGCAAAAAAGTCATTTGCACCTGAACACATAGCTGGGTTAAAGTGGAGGGGAGTAGAACAGTTCTCTTCTTCTTCTCCGCTTTTTCGTACACGACGAATGTATGTATCATACGATTGATGTTGTTGTTTATGTGTAAAGGGGAGCGCATCTATGTAAATGCAGAACGGAACGACGACGCGCTCAAACTTTCTTTCTGATCTGATTTTCAAGCAAACAACAAGTGAGTATTTTTTCTCCAGAGAAAACCACGTTTTTTAAATTGTTTTCTGATAAAAACAACCATTTGCATGGAAAAACGAAGAATAAAAAAAGTAATAAAGTAAATCACATCAAACGTTTTTTAATTGCTACTACTATTCAAAACTTCTTTCATTACTATTCATGCGCGAGAATTTTTATAAAAACACACAGTATTTTTCGGCTTAATTTAATTAATTAATCTAGATTTTTTTAAAGACGACCAGCGGAACGGGCGGGTTTTCGCTAGTAGACTATAAAACTGTACACCCAGATTTTTCTGAAAATTCTGAATTAAAATTTGGAAGTTTTGATGTATTCCTTTTTTAGAAATTTCGCCAGAGTTTTGTGAATTGAATCGAAGTTCGAAGGTATTGTAAAACATAAAAAATAAATAAAATACAAAATAAGAAAAAGTAAAGCTTATTAACTCGTTGCGCAGCTATTATTTTGAACCTACTATAGGTGTATGTATATCTATGCTGTATATTCATCTACTTTCCGCCGGTTGGCACTCAATGTGTTAAATTGAAAAAAGGCATAAATTGTTCAGAAATTGGTAGCGACTACTCTCGGGATTTTCATTACTTAAAAAGTTGGGATTGCGGGATCCGGAGATTAGGGGACTGCCATCCCCAGAAGTCACATATAAATTCAGTCAGTGACAGCGGTCGAAATTGAAAAGTATAAAATATGGAAGCCATACCTTTCCTCTGCAAGGCATTGGGTTAAGTGGATTCAGCGGCTTGTTTCTGCTTCTGGCATTAAGAACGATAAGGTTTTTAAGCTTTCTTTATTTTTCAATTTTATTAAAGGAATGCATAACAACACAAGAATATAGTGCCAAATTTCAGGTTGAATGGAGTAAAATTGTATAAATTATGAGTATTTGAGCATATGTTGCTTCAGGCCTAGCTTCTATATCCAGCATCTTCAGCTACCCCAGGGATATCCCTTGAAACATTTCTTTAAGCAAAAATATTTCAATTTTTTTGTTTCAGCTATTGATTCTATTGCGATTTAAGATGTATGCCGCAAAACAATTTTTTTTTCGAGATGCTTCCGGAGCTTCACTGTCATTCGTCAATTTTCAATATTTTGCAATGAAAATTTACTGAAGAAACTAACACTATCTGTACCTCCAAAGACATCTTTTATAATATATCTCTTTTTGACAGAATTAAATTTAAAAAAAATAATAATAATTGACGCTTACACTTTTTTAGGCTGTTTGGCCGAGTTCCTCGTCCTATTTGTGGCGTCCGTCTCGATGTTGTTGCACAAAAGAAGGGACCTACAGTTTTAAGCCGACTTCGAATGGCAGATATTTTTTATGAAGAGCTTTTTTCATGCCAGAAATACACACGGAGGTTTACCATTGCCTGCCGAGGGGCCACCGCTATTATGTAGAAGAAAAACTTGTTCTATCATTTTGTTGCTTCATGGAGATTCAAACCTACGTTCTCTCTGAATTCCGAATGATAGTCACGTACCAACCCATTCGGCTACTGTGGACGCTTAAATTTACCTCCCTTAACCTTCTTTCTTTCCATGACTTTAAAATTTAATTTTCAGAGTTTTCACTTTAAGACTTCACATAATTTGAACCGCACCGTTCTTTGCATTCAGGGAAAAAATGTATCAGCAACTTTAAAAAAATCATTAGTATTCAAGGCATAAATTCTTCGTTGTGTGTCTACAATTAATTTCCACTGCCAACACTGGTTGATGCGATTTCTTTGCAGTTAAACGAAGCAAGAAAATGAAAGGGGTGTGCGAGGTATGAGTACCGCAACTAAGCCACTGGTTTTTTTCTTCAACAGTTAGCTCGTTTCTTCTGCAACAATCAAAGTGTCTGTGTGGCTTTTTTGTTGCAAGACTACAAGAATAATGCAACAGTACTGCGTCTACCTTGCCTATTCACTCGCCAATTTAACAATCTCAGCGCGCCTGCCGCTATTGTCTGCCTGCAACTTAAATAAGCATAGTTGCTGTGCGCGGCTGATTATATTCCGCAAAGTTTACTACTGCCCCCCGCGCCTTACTCTCCACCAGTAGTCAGCTCGTGCGCTGGCTACCCTTTTGCATACCGCAAACAATTGTGGCTTGCAAATCCTTTCTTCCCATGGTGTACATGCTTGCATACAGGATGCTCCTGAGCGCCTGAAATGCTGCTAAACATTCTAGCTTCCCATGCAGCTTCACATAATTCCCGTAGCTAAGCGAGCAGGAGCAGGAGCGTGCATTGTACTTTTTTGGCGCAATCATTATTTTTTTTTTTCTTCTCAGCTTTAGCTTTCATTGCCTGTCTTTTGTTGAAGGTTTTTTTGGTAAATTGCAGCGATTTGTTAACCTGACATTGGCATTGAATACTGCGACTGGCTGCTAGCTTCCTCCAACACTTTTACTTCAACTTCGAAATTGGCGTTCAGGTTTTGGCAGTGGCTGGTTTTTGATTTTTGTTGTTGCTTCGCTCACTCACTTCGGTTGCAACGTGCTCATACTCCCGTTAGCTTTTACTTTTCTAATGCGGCATTCTCATCATTGCTGCACTGTTGGCTTTTGTGGTGGATTTTTCCGCCGACTCTTATGTGCCTTCGCACCAAGTGGGGCGGAATGCATATAAATGCGTTTAATTTGCTGACATTAAACTGACAGCAGTGAAAGGATGAAATATTTAAGGATTTCATTTAGGTATGCTTGTGGAAATAATCAATGCATTTAAGGAACTTTGATAAGATGGCAGTGCAGAAAATTTGCAAAAGAGACAAAGTGCGAGTAGTAAAACAAATTATTAAAATTCAGCTAGTGAACGGCTTCATTGTAAAGGGTTGAGATACAAAAATTCAAATTTCCACTCGATTTCACAAGATTTTTTTGTTTAATTTTTTCAAAAATTAATTTCACTAAATTTTTGTACTCCTTTTTAATTAAATTTTTTCAAATTTTAATTTTTACAAATCCCTCTACTCTTTTTTAGTTACATGTATTTTCAAACTTTAATTTTATCACATCCTTCTATTCTTTTTAACTTAATTTTTTTCAATATTTAATTTTATCAAACCCTTTTACGCTTTTTTAATTAACTTCTTTCAAAATTTAATTTTATCAAAATCTAATTTCATCAAATTCTGCTTCTACTCTTATAGCGTTTTTTTTTTTGGTTAAAAAATTGTAATGTTTTGTTTCTCTAAAATAATATTTTTTTGCACATCAATATTTATTACAACCCTTTTAAAGTAATTCTCCACCCAGTTAAAACCCACTTGTGCCAGTACCTTTTCCAATTCTTGTAACTCTTCTGTTGTGTGCTTTTGGCTATGACCTTGACCTCTTCCAGTTACATCCAATATTTGAACTATGTATCAAAAGTAGAGAAGCATTAATTTGTGGTTAACTGCAATATTGGAACGGAGTGCTTCTTATACGACTCTAATTCATAGCTTGGGCTCCATGGCATATAAATTTTACTTTTCCGCAGTTTGCGTAGTCTTCCTTTCAAGGTATCTTCACATCGAGTTAGGTCGTACATATAGTAGAGATACGAAAAGCATAACCGAAATCCGAGTTAATTATTAATAACATTATGCTACACTACACTGTAATAAAGACTGTGATGAACCCAAATGATTTTCATGAATTTATGAATTCCGTACTATAGTGCTCGCATCACCCAAGTGGACATATCGATGTTCCTATATCGACAGTCGATTCTACATTACCGGAACGACCTTATTACAGAAACTGCGATCTATAATAAAAACACTAGGCCTTGCACTATGTTCTTCATGCTAGTTGCCGAAGAAACTTTCGCCTAAATGAATGCTAGGACTCCTAGGGTTCGACTACATGGCAATTAATGTAATTTAAGCTGGGTTGGGTATTTATATATAGTAAAATATTTTATACTCGAATGTCTCTTATGCGGCTTGTAAAGTGTGATTTGGGTCAACCATTTCGCTGCTCGAGTATCGCTTTTGAAATGAAAATTAGCCAAAAGAAGCCTAGAATATTAAAACTATAACTTAAAAGAGAAAATGATGACCCAATTTCCTACTTCTAAGCATCATGAACTTTAGGCTTAAAAATGTCTAAAGGAGTGTCTAAAATGTAGTATACCTACTAGTCGGCTGAGATTTTTGGGAAAAGTATGGAAATTGTGACCTCTTCCTCATCTAGACAACTTCTGCAGAACTCATGTGTTATCACACACATTCTCTGGGCGTGCCTACCGATTAGGCAGTGCCGCGTAATAAATAAAATCAGTGTGTTAAAATTGTGCTATCTCTTCTTAGTAGAAGTTCCGTGCCTTTAGCATTGAGAGTCGGCCACAGCTGTCGGGCGATTTTGCCTTCATTACGCCATCTTTCATTCGCTACTCTTACAATTTCCTCGCGGATACGTAGTTTACATGTTTGCAAGGGTATACCTCTATCATTGTCTATGTACTCATCAGTCAATTTGGTACCGATATTCGCTAGTTCATCGGCTCTGCAGTTTCCCTCGATGTCACAATGGCCAGGAACCCCTGTTATCATTAGGTGAAATGACTCAGCCATCTCTTTAAGAGATCCGCGGCATTTCATGGCTATATTTCAGGTTGTTGACTGTTTTGTGAGGGATTTTATCACCGCCTGGCTATCAATGAAAATGTAGATATCATCTCCAGGTATTGCATCATACTGCACCAGTGTCACGACTTTTATTATTGGCATCAGTCCAACCTGAAAGACATTACAGTAGTCAGGAAGGCGAAAACTGAAGGAGATCCTCAGATGCTTGGAATATACACCTCCCCCCACCCTGCTATTGAGCTTTGATCCATCTGTATATACATGGATGGACTCGCCCTGTCTTACCACGTCCAGTTGTAGTGGCAAGTATAGGCGGGACTGTCCGGGAAGGCCCAACGTGCAATCCAGAATTTTACCGCGGCAATAGTCTGTGTTTGACAACTTACTTGTCTGCAGGTCTACCGGAACGAAGTTTAATATCACATATAGTGCTTTCGATGGTGTGGTCGACATTGCAGCGCTTATAAAAACAGATGCAAGTCCTTGGACCCTGTCAAGTCTTTTAATGTTCACGACCTTCTCCAGGGCATTCCAACATATTGCAATACCGTAGTAGAGAATTGGACTTATTACGGCTGTGTACAGCCAGTGTATCATTCTGGGTTTCAAACCCCATTTTTTTCCAATGAGCCTTCCGCAGGAGTATAGCGCCGTCATAGCTTTGCGTACTCTATCTGCGATTGTGAGCCCCCAATTTAGCTTCCTATCCAGTACAAGTCCTAGATATTTCGCGTTTTCTGTTAACTTAAGCGGGTTTCCCCCTAAAAGCATCTGTTGAAGAGCAGGTGTTTTATGTTTTCTGGTGAACAGTATCAGTTCCGTATTTTCTGGATTTACTTCTAGTCCCCAACTTTTGCACCATAGTGATAGTCTGTTGAGAGCTCTTTGTTGGTGATCACACAGTGTTGGAAGGTGTTTGCCAGAGATTGCAATAACAATATCATCGGCATATGAAATAATCCGCCCTCCCAGAGACACTTCTAAAAATATAACCATTTTAATTATTTAGTACTACAACCTGAAAAATTCATAGTGCCCCTTCAAGGATTAAGAGTATTCCTCTGAGTCCAACATTCTCAATGGCATTTAGTACAATGATGGAAGTGTTCTCATCGTCGCCAAACGGCTTGACCTGTACCTATTTTGCTAAACCTATTAGCGCTGCTTTAAGTCTCTTAAGGGGTTACATGGGTTTCGTCGGGTAAAAAATGCCTATTTTCAATATTTTTTTTTCTATGTAAAAAATTATTTATTTAGTTTAAACTTGTTTCTGTCTTATAGATACATATTTAAAGAATAATTTCTGAAATTTTCAAAAAAAAAATTAAAACTCCTCCATTGTGACGTCATTTCCGGTGACCCCTCGAAACGAGGTGCGTCCGCGTTGTCAGCATAACTCCTGACAGGCTCATCAAAAATGAAAAAAACAAAAATAAGTGTCTTAGTTAAGGCCATAAACTCGTACTTGAACGAAGGAAAGAAAAAAAGTAAAAATTGAAATTTTGGCTGACATTTTTCCAAAAAAATGAAAATTTCGGTCAAATTTGCTTGACATTTTGTTTTTTTTTAAATAGTTGTAATTGAAAAAAGAAACAAAATCCTTCGTTCATCAAGATCGGTTGAGTAGTTTTCGAGAACATTTGACAACCGACTTTGAAAACGCGGTTCCGAGAAAAACGCGTTTAAAGTTTTGAGTAACAATAAAAGTGGCTTGGAGCGCACACATTCCGAAGGCTGTATCTCCGAATTTACTATTCGGATCGACTTGAAAATTTAGGATAATATTCCTGAGATGTTGTAGAAATTAATAAGCAAAAAAAAAATAAATCGATTTTTTGAACCAACGAAGCAAATGTAACCCCTTAACTTAAAGGCTGAGGTGTATATTTTAGTCGTCTCTTACGACAGGTATTCGTTTGCCGCGAGCAAATTCTAACCTCCTAGCCCGCTGGATGATTAACTATTTAATTACCACTAGGAAATACTCTGCATGCACTGCGCTGTTGTTAAGTCAAAGTATAAACCAAAGAGTAGTGCGCAACACAACCACAAATTCGTGGATATTGAAATCAGACAGCTAATTTTTTCCATCTTTACTTTACCTGCTTTTGCCCTCTTAATAGAGTTTATCACGCAGCGAACATACGCACAAGCATAAGTTTTATGGAAAAGTGTTTGCTAAATTTTAATAGTAATAGGAAATAATTGATAAATTTGATTAATGCAAAGAGATAGTGAACGTTTCAAGGACTTGTAACAAATAAACAGTACTCCAATCAGCTGTGTCATATTTGATTTGTTTCCGTTTGAAAATTTATTTTATGATTTTGTCGTATAGACACGTCTTTTTGGAAAATTTCAGCCATTTATGTGAAGGGGAGATTAGCTTCAGAATACAAAGAATCCAATGCAAATCGAAGCGTTCTATGCATAGTTATTAACTTACATGTTTAAATATTTTAGGACCTTTACTTAATAAAATGTGAAGATAACTATCACATAGAAAAATAACATTGCTGGGAGAGCTCAGTATTTGCAAATGGTTCATCTGAAACAGAAAGACCCAGCCATTGCCCATTTCATTCCATATGCAATATTTGGTAGCCAGAACAATTTTACACTTAGAAGTTGATCCAAATAACTGACGTTATCAGAGAGTGTAAGTTGAGCGCCACACAGTATCCATAAATTATGGTCCTTTAAGTGATTTAAACAAAAATGTAGTCGACGAAGTAATGTATCTGACGCACTTGCGAGCATTAAAATTAAATATCCAAATGATTTATAATATACGAATATGTGTGAGTATATGTGTGTATATGCATAAGTATTTAGGTACGTACTCGCCCGCAAATAGCGGATATTTCATTAAAAGATTTCCCAGACCACTCAGAGGCAGAACGTCGAGGAGTAGAATAAACTTTGCTTAATATTTATTGGGCAAAATCTTTGCTCATGCGGAGTTTAACCTACATGCGGCTCCTCCTCCTGAACGCCACCGCCAGTGCGTTGCACAGCAGTTTGTTTAATTAACTTTTGTTTGAACTTGTCGCATAAATCTCTTTCCAAAGCGATTTGACCTACGATGAAAGCCATGTTGAAGACAATAAACAGCGGGGGCGAAAATCGACAACATTTGCCATTTGAAGTCGAAACATGACAGCAGCAAACCAAACAAATATAACAACTTATAGTGACAACAACAGTTGTAGCAAATATATACGGAGTAGTTGGTGGCAGTGGGAATAGGGAGGGGAAGGAAAAAAAGTTCCAAATAACTAAGAACGTAAAGAATTTTAACGAGTCCTGCGGTCAAACACAAACATACGCGCCATGCACATATGAAGTGATGGAGCTGTAGCTGTGGCGAGTCGGCGGCAGCCCTGGTGGCAGTCAAAACATGAGTCCTGTTATGTAGACATTTGGTCAGCAGGAATCTGAGTTGGTTGTGCAAATGTTTAGGCATTTTCTATCTGTGTCCTCCACTATCCACCACCACCCACTGCAGTTGCTACCTCCATTCAGCCATTCTGCCTGGGTAATCGCAAAACCGCAAAAACTCATTATGTTCACATTTTTCCAGCATCCAGCGCATTCACACACAGCAAAGTAACGAAAAGGTCCTGTGGCGGTAAATATTTACAGGACATGACATAAGGTTGTCGTACAGCGGGCGGACAGCAAATGACGGAGTTATAGAAGCGGAGTGAGGGCGGGAAGAGAGCACAAAACAAACTCGCCGTATTGCGATTCATTGCTCGGTGGTTGAATAGTGGCGGGTAGGTCGTCGTATTTCGGTGATGAGTGGCGTTGACAACAGGAAACCGGAAATAATGTACGAATTGTGCTAAACTATATTTTTATGTGCTCCATTGGTGCTCCACCAATTGCGGTAATATGGGCAGTAATGTGGGGCGCGTGTGTGATAATGCACATAAAATTAGTGAAGATTTGCAATCAAAGAGCCAGTAATGGGGCATCAATGCCACATCACAGAGCAGGATTTGAAATGAAAATTACTTATACTGCTTGTGATGAAACAACTAGGGTATTAATTTTAATGCAAAAAAGGAAATAATGACTCAGTCACTTATTTCTAAATGCCGAGAACCATAGGCTTTAAAATCATCTAAGAAAAAATTGTAGTGCAAACACAAGAGTGTCGTAAATGTACAATAATAAAAGTACAATAATAAAAGTAGGTCTTTCTTTTTTGGTAAAGCTAATATATGTTATATATACGACCGACGTAGCCGAATAAGTTGGTGCGTGACTACCATTCGGAATTCAGAGAGAACGTAGGCTCGAATCTCGGCGAAAGACCAAAATGAAGAAAACAGATTTTTCTAATAGCGGTCGTCCCTCGGCAGGCAATGGCAAACCTCCGAATGTATTTCTGCCAAGAAAAAGTTCGTCATAAAACACCATTTGCTGTTCGAAATCGGCTTTAAACCATTTGTGGAACAACATCAAGACACAGGCCACAAATAGGAGAAGGAGCTTGGGCAAACACCTAACAGAAGTGATATTTATTTATTTTTGTACAATGAATTTTTTTAGGTCTCGAAACAGTTGGAAGTCGCTTGTAAAGCCAAATCTGATGGATGCTCCAATAAGTCAAACTTTAATACATGGTGCATTGTCCTGATTAAGCACAATTTTTTTCTTTTGCAAACTGCGTCTTCTTGCACGAATTTTTTCCTTTAGCTGGTCTAAAGGGTCAATAATATTCAGAATGTATTGTTTTACCAGTTTGCAAGTGATCCACGAACAAAATTCCTTTCGCATTCCAAAACAACATGTTGCTAACTAACTGATTCTTGGCCGATTGCTGGACACGAACTCGTTTCGGAGTCAAAGAACCTGGTTCACACCACTCTTTAGCCACTTGTTGATATTTAGAATCACGGTGATAGACCCAAGTCTCATCCCTAGTGATGAATCGATGCACAAAATCGAATTTATTCTTTCGAAAACGCTCTAAACGTTGCTGGGAAAGTGGCATTCGAATGAGTTTTTGCTCCATTGTTAGCAAATGCGGTATTCAGTGTGGACACAGCTTTCTGAAACCCAATACTTCAGTCAAAATATTGCTTGCACTACTCAATGAGATGCCGAGAGCTTCTACTAAATCTCCATCAGTCACTTGGCGTCTTCCAATAAGATATCCTACATTTTTTCTCCGATTTCTTGTTGTGTTTGGACGTCCGTGAAGTGGATTATCTTCAAGGCTTTGACGACCCCGTTTAAATTCAGCAACGCAGCTTTCTACTGTACTAATTGATAGCGAAAAGTCCTTATACACTTTTAAAATTCGTTCAAAAATTTCCTTTGCATTTAAACCTTCCAAAAAGAAAAATTCAGTCACTGCACGCTGCTTGATTGTTTCCATTATAGAAAATACTGTGACACTTCGATACTAAATGGCTTGTTAACAAAGAATAAATTGACAAATTGAAATGTCAATTCATAGGTTCATACTCGTATGAGGAGGGTACCAAGATAACAAAAAAGTAGACTAGTACCCTGCCCTCCCTTATCGAAAAAAAACATATTGAGCAACCTAGTCAAATTTAAAAAAAATTTGTCCGTGCTTTATAATTAAAATTTTTTCCTCGACACTTGAATACACGCAATTTTTTCTGCTATCGATACCAAGGTGGTATCGAATGATTAATAATCCTGACACATTCGTAACTATGATTAAGTAAACAAGGCCTCACTCACTTGATTTCTTGATGACGTGGATTGTTATGAGATACTTTCCATTTTCATTTTCACTTTTCCGCTTTCTATGGAAGTATTTTTATTTTTCTTGTATTTTTTCACATATTTTATGACGCTGCTTGTTTGTTATTGTTGTATTTTTTTGGTCGCCTTTGGAAATGTGTATAAATTCAAGGCTTTGCCTAAATGCTTTCTTGACATTTTCCATCAGTGAAAGTTTTGCAGATTGAAGTGTTATCATCGCAAATCATGAGTTGCCAACTCTAAACAAATTTTTATGGTTAATTTTATTTTAAGTTTGATAGTTCTTTACGTGCGTGCTTAGAAAAAAGTGCTAGAGGTGCGTAAGTTCGAACCCCCATGCGGTGGCCTCCCGGCAGGTACTGACAAATCTCCGAGTGTATTTTTGTAATGAAAACACTCCTCATAAAAAATATCTGCCGTTCGGAGACGACTTAAAACTGTAGGTTCTTCCATTTGTGGAACAACATCAAGATACACGTGCACGAAACAAGCCGGCGAATTTGACTTCCCTTTAAGTCGCATTCGAATACTTTGATATGGGTATTAAGCTCATATTCAGGAAGCCACTCGATTAATGAATTATGCAGATAGAGGCGTTGAGCAGTGGTTTTCCCGCGCAAGTGCAAAGAGAGGATTTAGGTTCCATTGGCTACCTGTGGTTAACTTCTGAAAACGTGGTCTAAGTGTCAGCTCGGCGAGTGCAGGGCGAAAACACAGATTTTAAAGGCCGCGTGGATCGGAGGCACTCGAGTGAGCTCCAAAAGGGTTGGGTTAGGTTAGTTTGGGGTACGGTGCTTGCCACTCTCTATAAGTGTGTACAGAGCGCTCTCTCATGCCTGGAGACGCCTTGTTATGCCGCTAGTTCAGCCCCAAGCTCCCTCTCATATTCCCAGGTTTGTGAAACCATTTCGTTTCTCTAATGAATGATGAAGTATTGTGGATGGCTTCAGATTCTAAGTGTGTTGACACAAAACATCCAAAAAAGTAAGATTTTAGACAGCGACATCGCGTTCTAATGAGAGCGAGACAGTGGCATAGAAAGTTGTCAATGCACTCCAATCCTCCTCGTCCCTACAGCAGCGACAGATACGTTTGCTCCCATGTGTTCCCTTTAGGCATTGGTGATGATATCAACCATTGCACTACTGGAATGCCAGTCTAGATTGATGAGATACCTAAATCTGTGCTCATTCCTTCTAGGCCAGACCTCTTCTTAAGATAACAAAGACTCAAATCTCAACTGTGATGGGTGTCCTAACCGGTCTTTGTTCGTTAGGGACATTTGTACAGGATGAATCAATATTATTTCGAGTCCCTTCCGCGGCAGCTATTTAGAGGATGAGATTGAAACATACATGCCTGTATATAAAAAATTAATCATCCAATTTGGTTTTTTAATACATGTAGAGTAGGTCGGGAATAAAATACCACTCGTGGACCAAACCAGACAAACACCTACGTGGAGGTGCGGATAGATGAACTATCACCGAGATAGGGTAGGAAGGCTAGCAACCTACTTACTTAAAACACAATACGCTAACGAATCCTCAAATAATCAGTCTCGGATAACAAAACAAATGCGATCGGAGATAGGATTTGGATACCGTACAAGGACTAAAATCGGACTATGGAATGTTAAGACACTAAGAGAATAGACGCCCCTTGCTCCAACTTGGAGTTAGAGGATCTGATATACATATTGTATTGGTCAGTTGCCTTTCGCCATATGCTGAAATTTATGATTAGCATGAAGCTGTGGTAAGCAGCTAACTTCTAGCTGGTGCTCGTTTTATGATTCGGTTTTGGATATGCATTTTTTCTATTTTTCCGTTCTTCCTACCCTTTCAGTGGTACTCCAGTGGATGAATCTAGAATTCACGTCTCAGTGAGTCCTTTTATTTCTTGGTGGGAACCATAAAACTTGCGGACGCCGTAGCCGATTGGGTTGATATGTGATTACTCTTCAGTATTGCATGGGTTCGAAGCTCCGTGCAAGAAACACCAAATGATAGAACAATTTTTTTCTATCAGCGGTTGGTAGGCAAAGGCAAACTCCCGAGTGTTTTTCTGCCATAAAAAAGCTACTCATAAGAAACCATCTGCCGTTCGGAGGCATTTGTGGAAAACATAAAGACGCACACAAGAAATTGGTGGAGAAGCTCGGCCAAACTTCTTATAAAGGGTGCAAGTGCAAATTATATGCATACATATTTATGTATTTATAGAGCCCAAGTTACGCTAGCTAAAACACAAGAATTGGAGTTAGATATGCCACGCTCCTAGAAAACCGCCCTCTAGCATCACAAGAATGACCCTAGATTGGATCCTCCGGGAAGCAGAAGCCGCGGCTGGCCAAAAATACCTCAAAAAGATCCATCCTGCATGTGGTATCACACGATCTTGATGGCCAATCCACTGGTCCACGAGAGATAAATTACTCACCGAAAGGACGACGCAGAAAATCCATTGTTTCCCAGGCTGTATGGCAAGTAGCGTCGTCTTGTTGAGACCAAATGTTGTGGAAATCACGGGCTTCACTTTCCGGCATCAAAAAGTTGTTTATCATAGCGCGATAGTGTTCGCCATTCATTGATGCATTGACGCCAGCCTGGTCTTTGAAGAAATATGTGCCGATGATTCCTGCAGCCCATAGGCCGCATCAAACGGTTGTTTTCAATGGGTGTAAGGATGTAATGGCTATTCTTGAATGGTTTCGGGTTGCTCTTCAGCCCAAATAGGGCAATTTTGCTCATTGACGAAGTCATAGTCATTGATGTATGTACACCATCAGTTGGTCTGAGCGCGCGTTGAACACTTTTCACAGCGCGTCGATTTTCGTAAAACAATTGCACGATTTGTAAACGTTGTTGAGGCGTAAGTCTTTTCATGGTGAAATGTTAATGAATACTACAAAAAATTATGTATTTCGTTTCGTAGTAGCCTTGTGTGATCTGTCGAAAAAGTATCTCCAATCTGATTACTCTTTATAACCATGTAACTTAATCGAACTCTTTTTGCTTAAAATTTGGTTAAACTTTTTGTATTTCATATCAATTCTTGGCAACTCTGGCGGCTACTAAACTTCTATGTGTGATTTTGATTATGGTTATTATTCTCTTTTCTTGTTATGACTATTGTTTTCATTTCATTTAACATATAATTTGATGGCGATTGCTAGGCGGAGGGTAGGTTATTCGCATTACCGTTGCATGAGTATTCACATCGAGGAATGGTCAGCAGGAACAGTAAGGCGGGTAGTGGGAAACAATGGACTGCGTCAAAAGAGAAAACACTAAAATCAGCGTACGCTTACATGTTTTCATACATTCAGAGCAAAATATATGTACGAGTTTGTCTGTTGCAAAAATTACCAACAAAGCTTTTGCGTTCAATAAATTTTTCGTATTTTCTTTAAAAATGTTGCAATTTTGTCTTTTTATTTGCCTTACTTTTTTCTCATTGTTATTTTAATTTTCTTCCTTTGTATATTTTTTAATTGCGTTTATGTAGTAATTTTCCTTTTCCTTTCTCTTTTCTTGCAGGCGCGACAAGGCTGCGGCGAATGGCGAACCATTCACCGAGCCGCCACCGCGTCTACGCGGTCAAAGCGCTTACTTGGCGGTAAGTATGAGAATTTTTTTTGCTCAAATTTGCTTCAATTTCCTTCCTTGTATTTTCTCGTCGGCCGCCGTAGCCGAATGGGTTGGTGTGTGACTGCCATTGGGAATTCACAGAGAGAACGTCGGTTCGAATCTCGGTGAAACACCAAAATAAAGAAAAAGATTTTTCTAATAGCGGTCGCCCCTTGGCAGGCAATGGCAAACCTCCGAGTGTATTTCTGCCATGAAAAAACTCCTCATAAAAATATCTGCCGTTCGGAGTCGGCTTAAAACTGTAGGTCCGTCCATTTGTGGAACAACATCAAGACGCACACCACAAATAGGAGGAGGAGCTCGGCCAAACACCCAAAAAGGGTGTACGCGCCAATTATGTATACATATATACATATTTTCTCGAGACTTGTACTGGCAAGCAGTGGGTTTACCGTTGCACGCTTGTTAGAATTTTAATTTTGATTTTAGCTCGCGCTATTGTTTGTTGTTGCATTTGTAGTGTCACGGCCACATGTCGGTAAATGCTTTTAAGCTTTTAAAATACGTTATGTCCATTTGGCACATTTGCCCTGCAACACGGCTCATTCAATCTTACACTTTCGGTGGCTTTGTCACTTTGCCACTTTGCCATCTTGCCACCTTGCCATCCTGCACATTGGCAGTTGTGCTCCTTTCTACTCATTTCTACATTTCTGCTCATTTCAAGTACTTTCTTTAAATTTCTACTTTCATTGTCATTTTCACTGCTGCCATCTTCCATTTATGCATTTATGTTCGGTCCTTGGCAGGCTGTTGTTCCTACAATTTCCACTTAACTGTGCAGCCGCGTCGCATAAATGCTGTTGCTTGCCACTTCATAGCACTGAAGTAATTTCCTGGCAGCCATTTTTCTTACTCCATTATTTTCTTGTTACTTATTTAAAGTTTGTAGCTGATGTCCTGGTCACCAGCTGCCTGCCAAGTAGTGGCACGTGACGGCGTTGGTGGTGGCGCATTCGTGTTGAAAGCATCCTTTTGTGGCCTCATTGCGCTTTATTGTTGTCGTTCATAATAACATTCGCAACTTTTGAGTATCTGCCAATTGTGAGATGAGTAAAGTTTATCATTCTGGGAGCTGGTCTCACTTTAAGGAATTTAATTTACTATTTATGGTAATAGACATAAATTATTTTATTATGTTAATATTTGCATATCTAAACACCTCGACAAAACTTTTCTATCGTATACGGTCCTTGTTGCTGTTTTTGCGCCGTCCCATGTGATGTCAGCATCTGCTAGCTTACGCCGACCACGACCTCTGCTCCTTTGCGAGTTCCAGTCCAGTGCTATTCACGTAAAAAAAGATTATAGCCTCGATGAGATGGTATTAGAGACCAGCCATGTTTCACTTATGTACGACAATACAGACTTCACACATGAGCTGAATA
This sequence comes from Anastrepha ludens, assembly GCF_028408465.1. Taxonomy (NCBI): domain Eukaryota; kingdom Metazoa; phylum Arthropoda; class Insecta; order Diptera; family Tephritidae; genus Anastrepha; species Anastrepha ludens. Next base: position 108,652,804 of record NC_071499.1, read on the forward strand.
TTCGCAGTATTTATACGCCCAAATGCCGCCTTTGCTTTGCTTAGTCTGTATTTGACATCTTCATCTGTGCCGCCGTCTACCGTGATAGTGCAGCCGAGGTAGCAGAAGCTTTCGACAAATTCCATCGGGCACCCGTCAACCTTTATATGCCTTGCTTTATTGTGGTTTACTTTCATAGCCTTTGTCTTGACGAAGCCAGTCCGGCAGTGCATGCAAGTTCGCCTTCGCTTGCATGTCAGTGAGTTTGTGAGAGAACAGGCAGATGTCATCGGCGAAGTCCAGGTCCTCAATATGTCTGGTGAAACTCCATACGATGCCTTTTTTGAGCGGGGTGAGTTGGCTTATGACGTCATCTAGAACGATAGCGCAGAGAAGGGTCAACAGAGGACAATCTTGCCTTACGTGCCTGCGTTGATGGTGGATGGGTCGCTGATATTGCCATTGTGAATCACTGCCAAATTGGAGTTCACATAAAAGTCTTTGATGAGGCGGATTACCTTAGTGAGAACTCCCTTTCTACTTCGTCCAGCCATTTTGCGTCTCGTTTGATTATGCCGAATGTCTTCTTAAAGCCAACGAAAGGCCTTTAAAGCGCAGAGCGCCACACCACTGATTGTTCTACTATGATGCGAAGAAACCAATCCAACAGGTCACAGCTTCGGTGAGGGCGAAATCCTATTTGCTCGTCTCTTAAGGAGTGTTCGATACATTGGAACTTGCTTTGCATGATCATTGCTACAATTTTGTAGATGGCGTTAAGTAGGGTTATTCCTCGCCAGTTGCCGCAGCCATTCAAATCTTCTTTCTTGCACAGCTTCATGATGATGTTTTTTGTTCAGGACAGAGACAGCTCTTCATTGAAGACGGCCAACTCGAAAAAGTTCATTAGGAAACGGGCGTAATGGTGTACCTAATTTAATATCGTTGACGAGGCAAAAAAAAAAAATTAGATCAGACGATCATTGACTTGTTTGTGACAAAAATCGAGTTTGTTGTGGTGTTAAAATATCGAAAGACTCGATTCGAGAATATTTGTGTATGTGCCGAAGACTGTTGTTCCCATTATCGCCATTGAAAAAATACTTGCATGAGTTAAGGTAAACTCAAAACGGCATGGGGAAACGTAATATTCACAGATGAATCTTTTTTTTTGGGTTAGTTTCATGTGTCGATTCTGGTGTTCTAATGATTTTGGGTTGCTAGTGTCCTACTGTTTGGAGCTGCTTCTCTGAAAAAGCATTTTTTCGATAGAGAATTTTGGTATTTTTTAACATAAACAAACATGTAACGTTTTAACTTACGAACTTTTTTTGTTATTTTTTGTAAGAGTTGAAAAATTACACTAGTCTACAAGGAAAAGTATCCGAAATAATTTAAACTAATATCTGCTTCTCTGTCCATGCAAAATTCGGATTGATAACTAAAATTAATTTATTAGTTTGAGTTTTCGAGATATCCTAACCTAAAAGTGCAAAAAACCCCATTTTTGCCCATATTTGAGGTTATGTAGCCTTGCAGATGTTTTCGTTCACCAAAATTAAAGGATGACATCTTTAAATACAAGCCTTCTTTTTTCAAATGGTGTTGAGTTTGCTCAAATATCATTTTTTTTCGCAGAGATATCGCATTTTGAAATTTTCATGTTTCTAAATTTTCCTACACCTGAAAATCGATTGAGATAACAAAGACATGATATAGTCGATTACTAATTTTCTTCAATTGAGTCTTATTTTTCTTAAAATTTTGTCTCACACCATAAGTGTGCTGACTCACCACATCCCTACACTATCTAACCTTTGGGTACCGAGTCACACACAGCCCTAACCCCTAGAAACCACCCCTATCATACCGCGAGCAGGCTAACCCACATAACCGCAAGCAGGCTTTCCCACAAACTCCAAATTTACATACTATTAATCCATATATTTCAGGCCCTCAAACCCAAGAAAATTAGTAAGCGACTATATCATGTCTTTGTTATCTCAATCGATTTTCAGGTGTAGGAAAATTTAGAAACATGAAAATTTCAAAATGCGATATCTCTGCGAAAAAAAATGATATTTGAGCAAACAAAACGCCATTTGAAAAAAGAAGGATTGTATTTAAAGATGTCATCCTTTAATTTTGGTGAAAGAAAACATCTGCAAGGCTACATAACCTCAAATATGGGCAAAAATGGGGTTTTTTGCACTTTAGGTTAGGATATCTCGAAAACTCAAACTAATAGAGCAATTCTGAGGCCAGATTTGGATTCAGCGCATCATAAACCTTCGGAAATATATAGTCTGGTTTCTGGGTATGAATGTTGGTTAAATTTTGTCGGCCTGTGTTATCTCGACCGAAGCATATAATTTACTCGTGAAAATTTCGTGCTATGATTTATTACTTTTTTTTGTATTAACGAGACATTAGTGCATTGATTAACTTACTTCGACTTTTGGCGTTGAAACATCACACTTAGTTACTGTGAAACCCTAGTACAACAGGTCCCAACGTGACCGAAAATGGTTACTGTGCCAGAAGCAATCGATGCTGTACGTGAATTGATAACGGAAGATTGTTATGTGACATATCGGGATTTAGACGCATCTGTGGGCATAAGAGGGAACACATTCAATACCGCAGGAACATACGGCATAATTTGACAAATTCCCAAAAAAGGCCTCATGTCGATTGGTGTGAAGAAATGTTGAAGAAATTTAGCAACGGTGGTTCAAGGTACGTCTATGACATCGTGGTAAGTGACGAATCTTGCATCTATTCATATGAGCCGGAAACAAAACTACAGTCTACAGTCTACAGTGAGTGTACCAAGGCGAGCTTAATCCAACAAAAGTTGTTTACGGAAAACCCACTTCAAAGCAACGCCTGACGCACCGAAAAGAGTGCCTGTTTTTTCAAAAACTCTGCTCATGTTGTAACTGTTTTACTATAGAAACGTAAAGCAGTCAATTCTGAGTAGTACAGAACCATTTTTTTGCCAGAAATTTACGGAGAACTAAGAAAATTTAACCACCGAAGTCGACCCATTCTTCACCAAGGCAATGCGAGCTTTCACCAATTTTTTCATACAAGAGAGTTTTTGCGTACTCAAACCCGCCTCACAACCCTGATTTGGCACCTAATGATTTCTTTTTGTTACCCAACATCAAAAACAGAATGCGAGGTCAACGCTTTTCAGCGTCTGAAGAAGCTGTTGAAGTTTTTGAACAACTTGTTTTGGAGGTATGCACTTCTGAGTGGCAAAAAAGCTTTGAAAATTGGTTTAAGCGAATGCAGAAGTGTATTGACTTCCAAAGAGCATATTTTGAAAAATAATAAAGCCATTTTCGTTATTATTTTACTATAATATGTCTTCAGAAGAGAGGCTAAGTTCTATCTCAGTTATACATTGCTGGGTCTCTGCTCTGATCGAACTAATGGGTTTTCAGACAACTTGAATACGATAGGTTTATACGCACTTAATTTTCCTATTTCTTGAGAAGCATGAGACGACAAAAAACTTTCTGTGCCTTTTCTGGTATTGCGATAAAACTTTTTGATGGCAAAAGTATTCAAGGAGAATTCCTGTAGAAACAGAAGCACAACAATCCATGCCTAGGGCTATGCTGGAATTGTGCTCAACGCAAGCCATTAAGAGTTATATCCAAAGAATATAAAGTCAAAAGAAGTCAAGAAAATGCGAGCCCGATCTGTTTCCTTAACGAAATTCCGATATGAAATCTTAACATACAAAAAACAAGTAGAACCAATTAGAATCAATTTAGGCAACAACGAATCGACAGCAGATTTCTGAGCTCTGTTTAACCATCGGAACGGAAAAACGGAAATCTGGTTATGGATACACAGTCCACACTGGGCATATGGAGGGAACACTTCTGCAATTTACTTGCTGGCGATGACGCACACAATTCCGACCCAGTAGAAGATGACCCGATACCGCCAATCGACGATAATTTGGACGTTCCACCACCTAGTCATGAGTTGCCATTCAGCGGCTCAAGAATAACAAAGCGGCTGGTACTGACGGCTTGCCCGCTAAATTGTTCAAGACTGGCGGCGATGTGCTGATAGGGAGCATGCATCAGCTCATCTGCACCAACTACCGGGGCATCAGTCTTCTAACCATCGCTTACAATGTCTTGTCTAGCGTCCTATGTGGAAGACTTAAGCCGTTTGCCAACACACTGATCGGGCCTTATCAGTGCCGCGTCAGAAGTGGTAAGTCCACCATCGACCAGATTTTCACATCACGCCAAATCCTGGAAAAGGCCTATGAAAAGCAAGTCGACACCCATCATCTCTTTGTCGACTATAAAGCTGCGTTCGATAGCCCGATAAGGGATTGCCACCATGCCTGAGTTCGGTATACTAGCGAAGCTCATACGGCTTTGCAGAATGACATTGAGCAACACAACCAGCTCCGTCAAGGTAGGAAATAACCTCTCCGAGCCATTCAGTACCGTTCGAGGTTTCAGACAAGGCGATCCACTGTCATGCAACCTCTTCAACTTTGTGATGGAAAGGGGTGCTCCGAAAAGCAGGTGTGCATCGTAATGGCACTATTTTCTACAAATGTATCCAGCTCCTTGCGTACGACGATGACATTGATATTATCGGCCGCTGTAAGCGAGATGTCACGGCTGCGTTTTCTGCTATCGAGGAGGAATCATCACGAGTGGGTATGGCGGTGAACGAGGGTAAAACGAAGTATATGCTGTCTACAACGCGGAACACACGGCGTGTAGGAACACACGTCATTGCAGGCAACTATACTTTCGAAGTTGTGCCAGAATTTATTTATCTTGGCACCGCCGTTAACAGCAACAACGATATCAGCCTGGAGATCAAACGGGGAATCACTCTTTCTAATAGGTGTCACTATGGGCTAAGTAAGCAATTGAGTAGTCGAACCCTCTCTCGCATGACCAAACTGACACTTAACAAGACACTCATCATACCCGTGTTGCTTATGGCGCAGAGGCATGGGTAGTGTCACAAAGCGATGCAGCCGCTCTTGGGGTGTTCGAGAGAAAAGTTCTTCGTAAGATCTTCGTTCCTGTGCGCGTTGGCGAAGACTACCGTTCAAGAATGAGCTGTATGAGCTCTACGCCGACATTGACGTAGTTCAACGCATCGCAACCCAACGCTTGCGTTGGCTAGGGCATGTCGTGCTTATGGATGAAGAAGCTCCAGCAAAGAAGGTGTTCGAGGGCGAAGCCCAAGGGAGCCGGCGCAGAGGAAGACCATTGCACCGGTGGAAAGACCAGGTGGAGGAAACCCTTTGCTCGCTTGGTGTACAGAATTGGAGAAGGCACGCGCGGAGCAGAGGTGCCTGGAGAGAGCTAGTGAGGTCGGCCGTAACTCGGTAACGGGTTGTTATGGCCACCTACGAAAGTAAGTAAGTTTTGGCCATCGAAGCTTGGCGTGTGTATAATCAGCTTCCATAGACTTCCTACAGGTCTAATCTTCACATACTCAGAATACATACATTTAATATTTTATTTTCGCTATGATTTAAGCCATGCGGAGACGGTTCCCTCCATTTGTGGAACAACATCAAGACGCACGCCTCAAATAGGAAGAGAAGCTCGACCAAACACCTAACAGAAGTGTACGCGCCAATTATTTTTTTTTATAATTATATATATTTGTATTTATGGCATACTTTCCCCTTCCTAGTTGTAGTCTTGCCACAAAAAGAAATTCAAATAAATGGCGGTCATTGTATTCATCACAACATCACTTAAGAAGATACTCGGCAGAGCACCGAAAGTTCTTATATATGGAAGTGTAAAAAAAAACTACAAACCTTGTGCTAAAAACGTAATTACTACTTTAGCTACAGCTGTGAAAAATATGTAAGTTCCAAAATGAGCTGCCATTAGTGGCAACGAAAAAAGGATATTCATCCTAATGCGCAAAGATATTCAAACGAATGCCGTATAGAAAAAATGTAGGCAAGCGCTAAGTACCGTTAATTGTGTTCCTTGGAACAAATAGATACATTTTCCGTTCAAAGGGATGCGTGCGAAGAATGCCAATAAGGATTTGCCGCGATCTGAGATAGAAGAACGGAAGCAGAATAAATGAACAATGCGAGTAGTTTAAAGAAATTATGATTGGCTTCTAAGCAGAACTAGCGCACAACCATGTACTCGCAGCGGCAGATTAAAGCGCAAATAATCAAATCCACTTACTGCACGCTCCCTTCTCTCCAGCAGTTTGGTGTTCATTCACGCTGTCACTAATGGGATTTCACATTGCAAACCATTCTTTGACTCGCGCCATCTCATGATGTCTTGTTTGATGCGCGAGTGTTGATGGGAAGCAAAATGTTGATAGAAGGGTGTAAAGGCTGCGGAAGGCACGCGTTGATGGTAATGTTGAAATGGGTATTATTTTTGGTATTAGCAGCGCATAATGGGGCAAACTCGATGTATAACTGTGCGGTGTTTAGAGTGAAACTCTGTTCATATACCTGTAATAGATTATAGCAACCAGCTTACGTTAATATGGACTGGCAAAAATTTCGAAGCTATAAGCGACTAAGCTTTTCCGAAGGTTTTTGAAGTATTAGACTTGATTTTGAACTGGTGATAGCACCAGGTATTTGAAGTGTTACGGCTTGAAAGTATAAAAATTACTATTTTTAACTCTCTCTGCGGTTACGTAACATCAGAAAAAATTTTTATTGAGCTATAGCGGCTCCTCGGTACCATTTCTAAAAACATTTTGATATGCAAAAAAACCTTACTTTTTTCTCAGATATCCATTATGAAAAAAATTCAAAAGGGGTGCCCAATATCAGCCCGTTAACAGGCTCTCAGCGAGGTTGAAAGAATCAGCTGATTGACGGATATAACCGGGTTTATGAAGCGGTTTGATTACAAAAAAACTGAGACTGTGATATACGAAAGAAATCCATACAGCCTATGCTCATGCAGCGTCGTTGCCTTCTGAACAATGACTGATTGGAAGAGTTTGTGAATACGTGTGAAATGCGCGGGCAGAATTCGGCTGCTGAATCCCCTGTGACATGACAGATGAAGTTACTCGCTCAATTTCGTTTTCCCCCATAGCTGAAGGCCAAACCTGCTGATATGATATCCTTATCAGGTATCCTCTGTTGAATTCGCATCGTTAGATTTATGCCGCAATCAAGTCACTAAAATTGAGATTATAAATTAGTGACTCTTTTTGTGACTTGAGATGATTTTGCTATTCAGTAACGGAAAGTCACAAGAATTTCACCAAATATCATGGTGAAAATAAATAGAGACAGTCAGCTGATGGCACGTATCGGCTAGAGATAGTCAAAAAGTTAAGCAAAAATTCACTTATCGATTCCATATGTAATGGAATTTTTTAAACTCATTTATTAAGCGAAATTCTTCATCAAAAACATAAAAAATATGAATATTACTAAGCTCATACAAAATAACGTTTTTAATATCTGTTTTATAAACCTTTTACCTGAATCGGCTTATCAACAATTCAATTGAGGCAAACAAAATTAATAATCGATAAATGTTGAGATCTTGAATAAGTTTCCAGCAGAAGGATTTCGGGAATCTAAAACAACTCCTGAAAACGTCTTCTTCCAGAAGGAATGGGTCTTCCGTGCTGCGTAAACTTGTAGAAATCCGTCTACACATATTTCTAAAACGTCAATAAATACACAATTATTCGTATTCCTAAGAAATGCTTACCCAAAACATATTACTTCGCTTCATTTTCGCGCTCTAAATCATCACGTATACTTGGGCAATAGAGATCAATAGGCGTGCTGATGTAGGCATTCAGCGGTTCAATCGGTACGCGTATTAGAAATGGAGCAAATGATTTTCCGTCATGTTCTTTAAAGTCCGGAATTGTCAAACATCAACCTGAGTGATAGGGCGTTTGGCTCATAGTGGCGCGAAAACAACCGACGGGCTACACTGTACCGCAAATTCAGATTAAATTGAGCTATTTGGTATAAAACAAATATGGTGGTTTGACAGTAGTAATGTATAACGTCGAAGTATGAATGAAATTATTTTCTTTTGAACGAATTAGTGAATGATCTTAATAATACTACGATTACGCTTGAGATTAAATCTTAAGCATGTACAATTTTTTTGTTTCAATCAGAAAAAAATTGCGTGATATTTACCGAGACCCCCCCTCTCTCAAACGTAAGATTAGATGAGATTTGAAAAGGTGTTTTAATGTTCATGAGTTCATAAGCCAGCAAAATTGGCCAAAAGATCTCAGGAGCCTGGTTTATGAAGTCTAAAAATTGCAACTCTTTGCGAGTTTTGTTTTTAAGGAAAAAATTAATTTAGCACTGCAAAGTTTTTTCTATCTTTTATGAACATTTAAAAAGTATAAAATATTTTTGTACTGGTTAAAATAAGTTGAAAAAAATGTTTAACATAGAAATTAGTAGAGCGCTGCCACGCTGGAGTTTCCAACTGTCGTACAAGATACAGCTCGTAATTATTATCTAAAGCAAAAAATTCAAATGGATTTCTAATTATCATGATTTTTTATTCTAGATGAACTAAGAAAACTGAGAGAAATTCCAAAATTTCAACTTTTTGGAGGTTTTAAAGAAAAAAATGCCTTTCTATAAAAAAAATTCACTTCAACTTGGTATAAAAATCTTGAAAATTTTTTTTTTTATCTATTTTGTTAGTTCAAATAGAAGAGAATTTAATACTGAAGGGTACAAACTATGATTCATTTCAAAAGGTTCATTAGTTTTTTTTCATTCATGTACGCGAATTCAAAGAAATCATAAAAATGAAAAGTCGAGAAAAGAAGATAAAGTTTGTACTATAGCTGTCCGGTCACTGCGTAACTACCTAACGCCCGCTTCCTTTGGCTTTGAATCTACGGAAATATTAAGAATTAGGCTCTGTAACTTTGTGTGAATATTATGAAATATATTAGGAATCGCTTAAAACGAAAAAAAAAAATTGATTTTTTTGACCTTACAAACCAGGATCCCCCCTTAAGCAAAAGACAACCATTTTCTTATATAAACAGGAGGTACAACAGACGAACTTCTTACAATTTTTTTTTCAATTATTCTGTATTTGGGCCCTCTAAAATATTTTATAATATTTTTTTTTTTTATTTTATAAAAAATTATTAAAATATTAATTTTTTATTTTATAGAAAGTTATTAAATTATTAATTTATAAAATAAAAAACGTTTTTTAATTTATGTTACTGTAAAAGTACATCTTTTAATACTCTGATCACCAACTAAATGGAACTCCGTTTTATCTTCTAAAATATATAAATTACTTAACCTTGCTTCTAAGGCCAGGCAAGAAAATTAAATCAATAATACTTATCATTTCCGAGATATTCCATTGCCATCAAACAGTTATAGGTTTAGTTATAAAATTTAACCATTGAATCTCACATATCACATTTCCCCCACAGATGAGCGCAGAGTTAAATCTCTTTACAAAGCTAGAATATGTCTAGACTATGTCGAAAAATTAAAAAGGTAGGGTAAACAATTAAGTTGCTTTTATTATTGCACGAGCTTTTCAAGCGACCCTCGAATGTTCCTCTAACATCTTTTGGTTGAATGCTCGCTCTTCAATTGCGGTCTGGTAACGGCAGAACATGGTTAAGTCCCCACTCCGGGAGCAATATAGGCTGCAAAGAAGTGTATGCTTATGCATTGAGTACAATCTCCGACGATGCTCTAAATGCTATGCTTGATTTGCTTCTCTTGATTCTTAAGACACAACAGGAAGCAATAAAAAGCAATTTGAAGACTCCATAAATATGGTTTCTGGCACGAAGGGACGCAGCGAACTTCGGGACACAGAGAAATCTTTAAGATGCCATCTGAGCAGTATCCACTGTTTTGGGCATCTAAGTACGATCTTAAGCTTATGGCTTCATTTGGAAGGAAATTTGATGTCAGATGTCAGCAATCCAGAATGCATTCAGGTAGGTTTGACGGATATTTTCTTTGCCGATGGGTCCAAGAATGAAATGGGGTATTCAGCCGGATGGTGCTTAAACAATAGTAATAAATATCACTATACTATAGATGGCAACTGTTTTTCAAAAGGAAATTTTTGCCACCCTGAAAGTAGCGGAATGGATAATCGAGAGGAGATGGAGCGGGAAACAGATTGGAATTTTCAGTAACAGCCAGACTGCACTAAAGGCCCAGAAGAACGCGAAGCAAACTTCGAAGATTGTTCAAGAATGTAAGAAGAAGCTTAATTCTGTCGCAAGACAGAACAGACTTGTATTTATATGGGTTCGTGGGCACTCCGGTGTTCAAGGGAACGAAATTGCTGATGAAATGGCCAACCGTGGATCAGCAGTTCCCCCACAGGAACCAGAGCCAATAATTGGAATCAGTTCCGAAGGAATCATGAATTGGATCAGCGATTATATATGCAATTTACATAGAGCGATGGTTCGGTCTAGAACGCTGCAGAGCTGCAGAGTGTTTCGTGACAAGTCCGAACAGGAAACTGTTAAACTTTCTACCTAAACTTGGTGGACGGTACTATTACATGACACACACAGCATATGACCACCATTGGAATTATTGAGGACCCGATGTGCCTGTCTTGCTTGGAGGAGGCGGATACAACTGAGCATTTTCTCTGTGAGTGTCCTGCTTTTGTTAGAGCAAGGCTACGAATTTCGGGTCCCGAAGTCATGAGAATGAGTAATATTCGTTTTCTAATACTGGAGGATATTTACAGATTTGCCAAAGATTCTGGAAAATTCTCACAGAACTAACTATCTTGGTCCCTGTCCCTATTTTTTCCTATCGCTTTCTCTGATACTTTTCTCCTTTCCTCATTGTCTATCTACCGAGAGGGTAAATACAATGGGCTTTTTAGCCTGAGCTCTAAATACAATGGGCTTTTTCGCCTGAGTATTTTAGGAGCCACCAAATTTCTTGGTGTTCCTTGTACCGACCTATTCAAATTTCGCTGATCAATCAATAAATTCAATTTCGCTCTTCAATATGTCAATCGACTTTTTCTAAGCTTCACTTTTTCTTCTAAACTGAATACCTTCACCTTTTGACCCACTGTACTTCGCCAATTAATGCCAGCAACACATCTTACAGACTAGCAATCATTAAAGGCGCTCAGATGAAGTTGGTTGTGGGTGAGATTATCAGCGACAAGCAACTTCCGTTGCCCCGCTCCGCCTAATGTACACGCGTTAAATTGCGTGTTTAATCCAGTGGAAACATCATTACGAGCACCTGTCTAATTGCGCTAATCACCTGGGTTGCATACAACATACCAGGCCTAGGAATGGGAGTTTGTGAATGCGCCACACAGAAGCAAACGGAAGTAAAATACTTACAGCAACACTCTACACTCATACATACATACATACGTACTAGTATATTTTATTATGGCTTTTTATTATTAATGTTCTTAGTGTCTTGTTAAATTATTTTATGGAAGCTAATGCCGCTTCACTCTTCATGAGAATCTTTATGCCAAAAAGCATATCCTCTTTGCAATGCCGCTTCCTGTGCATTGTTCTCTCCCACGTTTTCAGCGCAATTATGTTAATGTTAATGTTTAACCTTAAAACGTTTTTAGCGTCATTGTTTTATAGTCTGTTCGTGGACTCATTCGCTGGCGCTGCTCGTTATAAATTTCAACGCATTAAAATGCTAATTTTTATTTCAGCAAAGTCACTGTAGTTCACTTGTCCATCTGTAGCTCACTGCGCTCAGCGCCGGCACACAAACACAACGACATAATTGAATACCTAAATATGCATCATAAGCGCTTTTATATTAGCCTGCCTAAAAGTATGCTGTGTTTATTTCTTTCACAAATTTTAAATATCGTTGTGTGCCTTACGGGGTCCGTTTTCATTTCACATGCACTTAATAACTGCGTACCATTCACTTATTGCTGGAGTAGCTAATGCCCGAGTTGCTTCACGGCGCCTCATAAGTAAAGATTGCCAACTCAAATTGATTATTTAACCTATGTTGGCGGTGACGTGTGAAAAATTGCATCAAGGTTAGACGAGAAATTTAAATTTCGGCTCCGTTATCCACGTTAACTTATTTTATTTATTTATTTACAATATTTGTTGCAGTCTTTAACTTTCTTTCACCAAACAAATTCTCATCGAATAAGCAATGTTTTACAACGCTGAGGTAAAAAGATGTATATAGAGGCGCGTTGTGCACAAAGGTATTACGAGTTTGGTCAAACAAGAGAGCTGGATCAAACATTGGAAAAAGTGCGTTGCAGTTGATAGGGAGTACTTTGAAGGCAATCATTTCAAGGTGATAAGTTTGAGAAAAAAAATTGTATTTTGAATTTTCTGAATATATTAATATATATTCCGGGAACTCGTTGATCAAGGAGGTACATCTAATTTTTTCTTCAGCTAAAGAATATTTCTATAGCTGAGCAGTAGTTATCGACACTTAACACACTTCCGGTTTTTTTGAACCACCAGCAAAACAGAAACGATCCGCATCTTACCGCTTGGGCGGGAAAAAGGCAATCGTTCGGCTTATTATTATTAAAAAGAGTTTAATACAAATTTTACTGGCGCCAAATTTTACTTGCAATCATTGCAATAAAGACCATTTTGAGTACTTGCAAGTTCAGTGGGTCACTTACTATATTTATGAAGATCAATATTTGAAAGTTAATTTTATAAAATAGTTGGCTGTACCATTACAAAATTTCCCCGTCCTCCGTGGCCCATCGTATGAAAGAAGATTATGATATTTAATAAGCAGAAGTCTCTTCTAGTGCTTTTAAGGAAGTGTAAGCATATTTCTTTATAAGTTAATAGTTCAAATTCAAAAATAAAAACCAAACCCGCTTAGGCAGTTGCTGCACCAATAAAGCATAAAAAGTTTCATGGTACAAACCTCATACGAAATGAAGCTTTGGAAGACTGGAGCCCCAAGTATGCATGTCATTGAAAGTTTTACCAGAAAGGCTTGTAATTTAACAAGCAAATGAGTAGTAAAATTCTCACAGAACGAATTTTATATAAGGCCTTGGAGTACTCCGGAGAAAGATTCTGCGGAACATTTATGAAATTTTGCGCGTAGGTGACTAAAGACGACAGAGCTGTACACGCTTTCAAAGATATTAAACATGGCGGCTCTGCTGGTTAGGTGTTGTAGCCCGAATGAAAACAAGTTATACAGCTCTCAGAGAATATGATGCGACACCTGCTCGTGGTAGCAGAGGATGAGGAAGTCGTCATTTGCGTTGGAGAGATCAGTTAGGCAAGGACTTGCTTTTAGCTGAAATTTCTCACTAGAAATATTTTCGGTAGTAACTACACCAGTCAAGAAGAGGAAGATAACCTTATTTTTCTTTGACGTCGGCTGCGGTACTCGAGTGAGTTGGAGTTTGACTATCATTTGTTAGTATCCCGGTTCGAAGCCCGCTGAGGGAGCAATACACCAACTTGAAAGAAAATGTTTTTTATGAAAGTGGCCGCCTCTCGGAAAGTGATGGCAAGCCATCGAAGGTATTTCTGAAATAAAAAAGCTCCTCATAAAAAATTAACTGCCGTTCGGCGATAAAACTGTAACTCCATTTGTGAAGCAACTTCCAGACGCACACCACAAATTGAAGGAGAGATCGGAAGTATAGAATAGACTAGGCTGAATAATTTGAGCTTCGAAATCGAGCAGGCAAAGTTGGTGATTTCTCTTTGGTTTTGAGTGATTCTCAGAATGTCCATTAAAGCTCTGAAACGGAAACAAAAGCATATATTGAAGTGCCACTTTGGTGCTAAGGGGGCTAGTTGGCTGGGGGCTAAAAACTAATATTGCCTACTATTCTAAGTTAAGTTAAAAGTGATCACGTCATTGAACGAGATTTACAATTTCCTAATCGATGCAAAACAAATACACCCTCCCGGGCAGACAATATAAAGGAAGCTGTTTTGCCTCCGAACATAAATCTGCGACTGCTTGTAAATATTCATCTATGAAGAATACTAAAATGTTGTTATGAGAAAGACTAATAATATAAGCCAATAACCTGCTGGCATTTTGCAAAGTCGCGCCCAAAATTTACCTTTACCAGCAAAAAAAAAAAAAAACAAAAACAAACCTGCGACACAACGAAGTGAGTAGAGCGCATAAAATCTAAGTGACACTGGGTGCAGATGCTACATACAGACATACATAGTCGTAAATCCATATTTTGTACTCACATATGTGTGTATGTATGTATGTATGCATGCATGCGAATCCACATAAATGCAACTAGTGACACTGCCTGCCTAGCGAGCAGCCTAAAGCAAAGTGTGGCAAGTTGCGTGGTTAGTAGCATTGAGCTTTCAAAACAGCTGGGGGTTATTCTAAAAAGAATCGCACTCAAAAGCGCTGCAGTGGCAAATACTACATAAATACAACAACAAGTAGCAACACTGTCTGCCACAAATTGCATTCGATTAGCTGGAGAAAAATGCATTGCCGTCTCGAATGTTGTTGCGTTGCTGTTGCATGCAGTTATTGGCCTTTATTGCTTTTGCTATTGTTTTTCCTATGCATATTTGAAGTTTAGACAATTGCTGTGTGCAGTCATAAATTTATTAGCATGTTCGCAATGTGTGCAAAAACAATAGCAACAATTGCAAATGCGAAAATCAACAACCGCTGGCAAGCATTCGTTTTTTTGTTGTTTTATTTTGTGATTCGTCGCTGACAGCCGTTACAACTGTGGACTGTGGAAAGCAGCGGGCGCGCTGACATGGCGTCGTTGTTCACATGCGCACATGTTGCATGCAACCGAACAGGCAATGCGGCAGCCATCAAGCAACAGCCACTGCAGCCGGCAGCAACAAGCGGTAGTTAGTCAACAGTAGGCGATTGTCGGCAAACTACAGCAGCATGTGGCAAGCAAAACAAAATTAATTGAAGGAGGTCCCAATGTGGTCTGCAGTCAAGTGGCAGTCGGAGTACGTAAGCTAGACTTAAGTGGCAAGTACTGGTGTTGGAGTTAGATTTGGTGTTGGTATTGGTGCTGGTATTTGTACTGGTATTTATATTTGTGTTGGTATTGGTATTGGTATTTATGGTGGCAAGTGACACCCTATTATCAAAACCATGCGTTGGTTTGGTTGGTAATGCTCTAGGTCCCCAAAAATATATATACATTGTGTCAAAGGAAAGGGTTCCATCTTTGAACACTGGGCTGCTTTATCATAGAGAACTTGGCAGCAAAATTGACGCCTATTTTTACGCTCATCCAATCAGTCGTTGTTCAGCAGCTCATAATTAATAGGCGATTCTCTGTCAATTCCACTAAACAATATTGAACGTCAATCCTGGCTTCGACACCGTTTCCACTGACTCACCACTATTGGAACACAATTCTTTTCATTTGACGTTGTCGTAAGTGACCCACTTTTCATCATCAGTTCGCAGCCGTTTCATCAAAAATGCTTAGATTTTTTGTGTCTGGTCGATTTTGTTGCGATTTAGCAATGATTCACAAATGAAGATCCCGTCATGAAGTTTGCTTGCTGTAATTTGTGGGAATCGATGTAATCTTTTTCTTGAGACCAGCTTTGTGAAAATATTATAAATTCTAAGTGCTTATAAGCGGATATCTGGCAAATTTTTGAACTCAGCGATTTTCATTATTTACTGGCATTTCAGACAACTGGTCCACCAGATTATGCCGTGTCTTTGACAGCAAAATTACCGGAGCGGGATCGATAAGATGAAAATTACGAATAGTCGTTGTCCCAGTATTGGTTTCACCCACTCTTTCAGCTGCCTGGTTGACTTTTTCACCTTAACGAAGACGACCTTTAAAATACGACACATTTTCTCTTTCCTCGTATTCATCTTTGATGCAGCTCAAACAATACTGTATTAATACTGTAAAATTAGAAAACTATTTCAGAAGTTCCTTTTTGGTATCGAACCTTACATTTCTTATGTTATTTGGCATGACGCGCCATGGGTTTCTTCTTACTTGCCCCTTATTTAGGACTATTCAATAGGACCGCAGAATTTCTTTTATAAATAAAACACAACAAAAATTGTCGATTTTTTTGTTTTTTATATCACCACGTTTTTTAGTGTATGGCATTCATGTGCAAACCACGACTCTTCTGACAACGCAGGATGGGCATAACTTTTTGGCATATTTCAAACTGTAGGTAGGTGAAATGGTTGAAGTACTACACTGGCACTCCCCAAGTAACGCTAAAGCGCTGTTTTGATATCATTATGAGACCTCCAATTGGCAGATAATTACAGCCAGCCAGAGCTGTTGAAGTAACGGAGAAGGTTGATGAGATTTAGGTTGGCGCACTGCCCCAGGCTGTCGAAGAAAGGAGCACCCAGTGATCTTAATCGTCTAGCTGTCAAACCCGGACATTTACGAAAAAAGTGCTCAACA
The DNA here is from genome assembly GCF_028408465.1 of Anastrepha ludens. Classification (NCBI taxonomy): domain Eukaryota; kingdom Metazoa; phylum Arthropoda; class Insecta; order Diptera; family Tephritidae; genus Anastrepha; species Anastrepha ludens. Next base: position 108,669,219 of record NC_071499.1, read on the forward strand.
GTCTGTTTCTTTGAAAGGTCCCCACAGCTTCTGCAATGGGGGTTCAATGGTAAACCTAGCTTTTTTGCGTGAGTGTCGATCGTCCAATGACCGATAAACACATCTACGAGCTAAGAAATTTAATGGCGTGGCCTCCCTAGGACTTTCTGAGTTCTCAGTCTATTTGACTGGGGCCAAAGGGTTTTTGAAATAGCACAGTAAGAAATGGAACTCTATCTTTTCTGCGCATTCTTGCGAAATAAGTTATGCAACTCCCTTTTAACAACAGTAAAGCGATCCTGATCATCGGGTAGGAGGTCTCTGAGACCAATTCAGTCGCCTTCCTGGCAAGCTCATCAGCAATTTATTTTCCCTCTATGCTCCTATGTTCTGGAACCCAGATCAGATAAATATTACCTACCAAGAGTTTTGATCTCCTCCTTACAGGAGTTGACTAGTAAGGATTTGCATCATGGTTTCGTCAGAGCCTTGATCGCGGTTTAACGTTCCCTCGCTCCCACGTTCCCTAAGCATTTTGCATGCCTGCAGGGTCACAAAAACTTCTACCGGGAAAACACTACCAGTATTCGGCCATTTTAAGAAAATGGATAAATCTGCTCATTTAGAAGAAAACTCCTGCTCCCACTCCCGGTTCCATATTGAAGACAGAGGTACCACCATCGGTACAGATTTTCCCCTCATTTCAATCCTGCCTACTTGGAAAGATTGCCCTTGCACGACCTTCAAACTCCAGTTTGCGGATAAAGAGATCTGCCCGAAGTTAACTGCCCAAAAATGCTACCATGGGAGATTGCCTCCAGAGACCAACTTCCCAACGTAAAAGTTGATGGGAAGTAAGTGCAAAACGAGCTCTGCATCAAACGGGTAGCACTGAGACTTGCTCCAATGATGCCAATACAAGCAGTCTTTCCCAGTTTAGTGTTATTAAAGCCCTTCTGAAGAGCTTCCCATCAAAACGCAAATTCGTACTTTAAAATTGGCAGATTTCGGACTGTAGGTATATCGTTTATTTCTCTCTATCATAGACCACATCATTTACGAAAAAGAAGTCCAATGATCGCAAGATCTCGTTTACCATTTGACCCCGCTGTTTCGTGAGATAATGCATTCTGGGAACTTCGTTCACAATAGGGGATTTGTTTGGTGCATTCTGTGGCAAGTGGCACCGTCCAGTTGTAGCCCAAGTCCATGCCATCTAATTTAGGTCATACAAAGTTTTCGATAACGTTTCCCGCAACGGCGCTACCGGCATCAATTTGTACATATCACAATCTGATGACTCCACTAGCTCAAACACCACACCAAACACTGATTCGTTGTGGGTACATAGTTTTTTCTAGAAAGACATGCGGATTTTTAGAACTCCAAATGCAACAGTTTTGTTTTCTCACGCTTCCGTTTAGGTGAAAATGTGGTTCATTGCTCATCACGAAAAGCGTTGAACTACAGTTTTCATGAAACGTTTGGATGACTTTTGCTGTGGGTTGTTCAACTGAGTCTCGTGCCATGACAAGCCTTGTCAATGGCTGTAAATCCTTTCTGGGTGCTTGACCGAGCTCCTTCTCTTATTTGTGGTGTGCGTCTTGATGTTGTTCCACAAATGGAGGGACCTATCGTTTCAAGCCGACTCCAAACGGCAGATGTTTTTTTATGAGGAGCTTTTTCATGGCAGAAATACACTAGGAGGTTTGCCATTGCCTGTCGAGGGGCGACCGCTATTGGAAAAAACTTTTTCTTCATTTTGGTGTTTCACCGAGATTCGAACCTACGTTCTCTCTGAGTTCCGAATGGTAGTCGTGCACCATCCCATTCGGCTACGGCCGCCGCCAATTGCCTAAAAAAATCACATTTGAAATTGCTGTCAAAGATCTGCATCAGCCCTGAATCGCCTTGTATAATGTTTTTACATAATTATAATTTTTTTGGCATTTTTTAGGCTTAAGGGCATCCAGGGGGGGTCAGGACTCCTAGCTGCTAAATCCTTTATCAATATTTTTGTATAGACCCTTCGTTTAGTGTCAAAAATCCTAAAATCACTGCTTATCATCTTTATCATTAGCAACATTAGCATCACTCAAAGCGGCAGCATTTCTGTTTTTGCTATTGCAGCTTGGTCGTTTAGCAAGCGACAGGTTCATATTCACACTTATCCGCCGCGAGCATCTTCTTTTACAAGCTACCATATGCGTGTATGCCTGTGTTTGAATGTTAGCGATTTATTTTTATAAACTTTACTCAGATCTGGCGCTCAACAGCGCCACATTATTTGCAATGATGCGTTAGTGGGATTGCATGTGTAGCTAATATTCAGCACAAACACACACACACACACACACATACAACCTTTTGTAGTCATTTGCCTGTATATTTGTGCGTGCTGCGAATTTGTGGCCCATCAACTACATTAACCGTTGGCGGCATCATAAAACACTTTACCAAACGCTCAAATGCAAATCTCAAGACAGCATTAAATTTTCGCTCATAAATCAGTAAAGTACCTGCTTAGCGCTCGACTTGGGGACGGCTGCCATGAGTTCCAAGACTCTGCTGGCCGTGGTGTGCAAATCACTTTCTTCAATGGCTGGTGGTGGATTGTATGCAGTTATGTATGAGGGTATTTTGATGTGGTTTTTTTGGTATTGGTGTTATATTGCTTCTTCAGGGACACTCTGGAGGGTGTCCATACGATGAGCTAGTTACTTAGCGTACGCCACTGAAATTAAATACATCATAATTATGGCATATTTTTTTACGTGCCAGAATGTATTTCAGTGCATTGAAAGGGGGCATACTTGAATTGATATATAATGAAGCCACTTTTTGGCGAACACTTACTGTTATTCAACTTTTTTCTGCCCAAGAGAGGTGCTCGCTCGCTTATGGGAGGGCAATTGGTTCCGATACCTAAGACTTGTTATAGGAAACAATGTTCATCTAAGGGAGTGTCCGTTAGGAGAGCCTATACTGAAAATATATTTGTGTATGTGCAAGTGGAATTCAGCACATTAAGATTCAAGCGGGGAGAACCTTAAATAGCGTAATAGATTTCTGGGTAAGACAAATAAGACTTTGCGTATAGCTAACCCCTTCTTTGCTCAAATCGCAAATAGCGATATTTGTTTTCAGTATTTGTCAGTACTAAAGGGCCATTTATCTTGCCAAAAAACTATCTCTTCTTCTTAATTGGCGCGATAACCGCTTACGCGATTTTGGCCGAGTTTCACAAAGCGCACTAGTCATTTCTTTCTCGTGCTAACCGGCGCCAATTGGATCCACCAAGTGAAGCCAAGTCTTCTCCGCCTGATCTTTCCAACGCAGAGGAGACCTTCCTCTTCCTCTGCTACCACCAGCTGGTATCACTTTCAAAGCTAGAGCGTTTGTATCCATTCAGACGACATGACCCAGCCAACGTAGCCGCTGGATCTTTATTCGCTGCGCTATGTCTATGTCGTCGTAAAGCTCATACAGCTCATCGTTCCATCGCCTGCGATATTCGCCGTTGCCAACGTGCAAAGGTCCAAAAATCTTCCGCAGAATCTTTCTCTCAAACACTCCAAGCTTCGCTTCATCGGATGTTGTCATCGTCCAAGCTTCTGCGCCATACGTTAGGACGGGCTTGATGAGAGTCTTGCAGAGTTTTAGTTTTGTTCGTCGAGAGAGGACTTTACTGCTCAGTTGCCTACTTAGTCCAAGGTACCACTTGTTGCCAAGAGAGATTCTACGTTGGATTTCAAGGCTGACATTGTTATCGGTGTTAATGCTGGTTCCTAAATAAACGAAGTTTTTTACAACCTCGAAATTAAAACTGTCAACAGTGACGTGGGTGCCGATACGCGAAAGCGCCGACTGTTTGTTGGAAGACAGGAGGTACTTCCTTTTGTCCTCGTTCACCACCAGACCCACTAGTTTTGCCTCCTTATCCAGTTTGCAGAAGGCAGAACTAACAGCGCGGTTGTTAAGGCCGATGATATCGATATCATCGGCATACGCCAACAATTGTACGCTCTTATAAAATATTGTGACTGAGCGATTAAGTTCTGCGGCTCGTACGATGCTCCCCAACATGAGGTTAAAGAAGTCACACGACAGCGAGTCACCCTGTCTGAAACCTCGTTTTTTATCAAACGGCTCGGAGAGGTCCTTCCCAATTCTGACGGCGCTGTTGGTGTTGATCAACGTCATCTTGCAAAGCCGTATTAGTTTTGTGGGGATACCAAATTCAGACATCGCGGCATACAGATAACTCCTCTTCGTACTGTCGAACGCAGCTTTGAAATCGACGAAAAGATGGTGTGTGTCGATTCTCCTTTCGTGGGTCTTTTCTAAGATTTGGCGTATTGTGAATATTTGGTCGATGGTAGACTTTCTAGGTCTAAAGCCACACTGATAAGGTCCAATCAGTTGGTTGACGGTGGGCTTCAGCCTTTCACACAATACGCTCGCTAGAACCTTATAGGCGATATTTAGAAGACTAATCCCGCGGTAATTGGCACAGATTGCAGGATCGCCCTTCTTATGGATTGGGCAGAGCACACTTAAATTCCAATCGGCAGGCATGCTTTCATCCGACTATATTTTGCATAGGAGCTGATGCATGCACCTTACCAACTCCTCGCCGCCATGTTTGAATAGCTCAGCCGGCAGTCCGTCGACGCCCGCGGCTCTGTTGTTCTTTAGCCGCGTTATCGCTATTCTCAACTCGTCATGGTGGGGTAGCGGAACGTCAATTCCGTCGTCGTCGATTGGGCAGCTACCACTGTTTAAAAGGTTCGAGAAGTGTTCCCTCGATAATTTAAGATTGCTCTGGATGTAAGTCACCAGTTCGCCGTCTGTGTTCTTACAGGAAAACGCCCCGGTCTTAAAACCTTCTGTAAGCCGCCGAACTTTCTTGTAGAATTTTCGGGCGTCGTTCCTGAATCGATTTAGTTGCAATAACTCGTTTCTGGGCCGTTGGATGACATTGACAATAAAGCAATCCAATTCAAATAGTAAACTAATCTAAGCAGGATTTAGTGAGTTGCTAGAACAACAACAATTTCACCAGCTTTAGCGAAATGGAGCCAGTATAACTTTTGTATTCCAATTTATCTCCAGTTTCTTATGAGAAAAGTAAATTTCAGCGCAAAATTAAAATTTATTTAATTTAAATTTTATTTTGGAATATAATTTTAAATTTTTTAGTAAATAAAAAAAATGATTTTGAATAATGGAACAACTTTATTCTTGGTAACCCAAAACTTCAAGAAGTTCGCCCTGGTTGGTACGGTCATATTATGAGAATACCAGAGGCAAGTGTTACAGGTGGAGAAGATAAAAAAAGCGCCATGCAGACCAACATATTCATAGAAAAATACTATAAAAAACGGGATGCGATGTAGAAATGTGAAGTGAGGAGATGACTTAGGACCCTGTGATCGGGATATATCACTAAAAAACAGAACCGTCCCGAAATAGGATAAGGCACAAGAAGAAGTAGACGAATGATGGAAATCTTTATTTTGATCTTTACTTGTTGTCTGTGACGCCATTTGCAAAATTACAAATCTTCCAAAAAGGTGATTGATTTTGCGCCACCTTCTGTAACAAAGAAGAAAATGTAAGCAAGATTGGATAAGTATTGGTTAACAATACCACGAGTCGTTAACGTTCGATCGCTTCGTGGCATTATCGCATACCTTTATATGAGATGAAAGAAACTTTCGGCAGTAGTGGAGAAAATTCTATGCGTAGAGTAAGCAATAGTCTAAAGAAAATATTACTCTATGTTTTATCTTTTATAAATACTTGTGATTGCGGATTTGGAACTCAAATTGAAATAGGTGGTTACGAGTATATCTTTTTCTCCTCGATTGGCGCGGTAGATGCTTCCGCGATTTTGGCCGAGTTTAACAAAGCGCGCCACTCGTTTCATTTTCGTGCTTTCCAAGTGAAGCCAAGCCTTTCTCCACCTGATCTTTTCAAAGTAGACGAGCCTTCCTCTTCCTTTGCTACCACCAGCTGGTACCGCAACGAGGCTTCTGCGAGTAAATACACTTCGTTAAAGGAATATATTATATCACTAGGACACACGGACAATTTATTTGTTTCTTAGTATTTTAAAAATTTTTTTATGGAAGTATAGTTCATTTACCTACAAAAACAATATTTGTATAAATTCAAACTTTGTGCAAATTAAAAAAAAAAATCAACAAAATTCCACAGTTTCTAATCAGAACTTTTAGATGAGTTTCAGCTATGCAGTCTTATAGCCCATTGAATTTGAGTGTATGTAATAAAAAAACCAATTCGAAGTGACTCAAAAATTGTGCCGATTTCTGGAATTTCTTGTTCGGCGCTCTTGTGAATTTTTTTCTTATAGCGGTGCTCGAAATTTTTTTAAATAGAAAAATCAGAAAAATTGTCAAAAATCAATCACATATTTGCTCGTAGATTTAAAAATGGCTGTTCAAGTTGAGTTAACAATCATAAATTGGAAGTTTTTGGCGTCGATGCTTAGGAATCTGATGTCAGAAGAAAATGATCGAATTCGCGAGAAAGCATAGTGTTCTTGTGGGCACTGATTTTGAATCCGATACCAATTGATTTAAATAGTTTTTTTTATTAAGTAGGTTTCCTTTTTTGGGATTCTGTAAAAGTTTTGTCAAAACCAGTATACTTTAATGTAAATGTAAAAACACTTATTAAGCTAGCAATTTCTTTAATTTCTGCATCATTTTTCATTTTTCATTTTTTTTTTTTTTTTTTTTGTTCCCCTTTATTTTATACATCTGTCCATTGACATTAAGTACGTTGTTTAACAATTTGGCCAGGTTTTCAAGATGAAATAAAACGTATATAATTTAATGTTATGGCCAAGAATTTAGCTTTATTATAAAGATAAGGGTTTGCCATTATGTTTTAAAAATGATTTCGGGCAAGTGGCCGCCGCGGCTGGCTCGAATAAATTCCTGCCGAGAGGCCCAATTTTCGACCACTTTTTGCAGCAATTGGGGCCGTATGTCAGCAATAACGCGCCGAATATTCTCTTCCAAGACGTCAATCGTCTCGGGCTTATCTGCGTAGACAAGCGACTTCACATAGCCCCACAAGAAATAGTCCAGCGGGGTTATATCGCACGATCTTGGAGGCCACGCCACAGGTCCACGGCGCGAGATAATGCGCTCACCAAAAGTTTCCTTCAATAAATCGATTGTTGCGTTGGTTGTATGGCATATAGCGCCGTCTTGTTGGAACCAAAGGTCGTCCACATCAACATCGTCCAATTCAGGTACGAAAAAGTCATTAATCATGGCTCTATAGTGCTCTCCATTGACTGTAACATTATGGCCGGCTTCATTTTTAAAGAAATATGGACCAATGATTCCCACTGCCCATAGAGCACACCAAACAGTGACTTTTTGAGGATGTAACGGCGTCTCAGCAATGGCTTGTGGATTATGTTCACTCCAAATGCGACAATTTTGCTTATTGACATACCCATTCAACCAAAAGTGAGCTTCATTGCTGAACAAAATTTTCTTGTGAAAATCGGGATCGGTGGCCATCTCGTTTTGGGCCCATTCACCGAACGTGCGACGCGCTTGATGGTCGTTCGGCTTCAATTCTTGCACGAGTTGGATTTTGTAAGCCCGCAAACCAAGATGGGCACATCTCCAATTGCTGCGCGCGATGGCGGATGGACTCATTCGGGTCTTCTTCGATACTCTGCTCCACAGCAGCAATAGCGTCTTCGGTGCGCACTGTACGACGTCTCTGAGGATGCGTATTATCCACTAGAGCAAACGTGGTGCGAAACCGATCCATGGTTAATCGAATTAGTGACTCTGATGGACGATTATGTCGACCGAATATTGGACGCAGCGCGCGATGCGTCGCGCGAACCGAACCATTATTTTCGTAATAAATTTGCACGATTTGCAAACGTTGTTCAGGTGTAAGTCTATTCATTATGAAATGACAAACCAAACTGAGCATAAATCAAGTGACAGCTGTCAAAAAGACCATCTACGAAAAAAGTAGTGCCAACTTAAAAACCTAACCTCTAAAAAAAACACACTTTAATACTAATAATCTACTGTCTTTGGAGCTCTGACAAAGCTTTTTCCTGGCAGAAAAGCATGCGGAAAAGCTAATCGCACATTTTCAGAAATATTTCTAGATGAGCCCTCTTGAACCACTCCAACTTACTTGATGATAACTATGTATGTATGTAACGATTTTTAGTTGATTAACCCTAGAAGGGTACGGTTAAATTGTAGGCGCTTATAGGTACCGATGAGTAAATTTTACTCACTTCAGAATTTTTACGTTATTATCTGATTTATTTTGTAAAATAGTAGTTTTAAATGAATAAAAATTAAAGCCAGCATATAATATAAGCGTAATTTTTTATTATAATATGTAAAATAAGCAAAAATAATACTTTATTATTGATTTTTGACGATTATGAATACATAAAAATTGTTTTTCAAGCACATTCAGGGCACTTTTTTTGAGCATGTTCACCGCAAATAGCTAATCCACAATTGCAATAAGTGGTGGTGTATCTACGTTTGGTATAACTACAAAAATTACAGTACTTTCTTGGCCCCTTTTGGTCTTCTCCGGCACTAAGGGCCTCTTGGCTTGCGCCTACAATATTCTGAATGGATTTTTTCAACGCCAGGCTCATGTTTGTATTAGTTGCTAATCTTTTACTTTGAAATCCTTCCGTTAACTCCTTGTGTAGAGATAACATAAAATTAAGTCGGGATTCTGGCTTTTGCCCACGGCTACACATGTTGTGCGCGTAAATGATGTATGCGTTTATTGCAGCTACGTTCATCATATTTTGGAAAAATGCTAGAGGCCACCTTCTGGTTTTCTTGCCATGGTTAATGCTTTGGCACATCTTGCCAAAACTGTCAACTCCTCCTTTTGTTGAGTTGTACACATGCACTATTTCTGGTTTTCCAGTGGTCTCATGAATACTACCCGTACTGTGCATACTAGCCGCCAATAGTACAACTTTATTATTATTGGACTTGTATGATACAACTGTCAAATCCTCATGAAATATAAACAATGAAGTGGATGCGGCTCATTTTTGAAACTTTATATCTGTAGCTTCAATAGGCAATTGAGGCTTATTTTTTTTATTGTGCCAACAGTTGTTATTTTGTATTCATGACGGAGACGTTGAATGAGTGGTACACTCGTAAACCAATTGTCTATCGTGACATTTCGATTGGTGCCCTTTACATTTTTCAGCAGTTCAAGAACATAATATTCACCAGCAGCCATTGCAGGAGGAACACTTCCTTTTCCAAGGTAAACAATGGCATCCAACATATACTTTGTTCCGCTATCACAAGAAATGACAATTTTGATGCCATACTTGTCGGGTTTAGAGGGAATATCCATCCTAAATGGACATTTGCCTCTAAATCCAACTAGTTGCTCATCAATGGTTATATAGCTTCCAGCCTTATAGTTCACTCTGCAATTGTTTAGAAGTTTGTCCCAGATAGACGAAACTGGAGCTAGTCTAGTCATTTCTCTTTTAGCAGTTCTTGTTTCTTTGTCATCGAACCTTAGACAATTTATGATAAATTTGAATCTTCTCTCAGGCATGGTTGCCTTGCACCTCAGTCAAACATCATATGTGTTGCCAAGTGATTATCTTTGAGAGCAGCGGACAAGACCAACAAACCAAGATATGCTTCAAGTTCGTCCATTTCCAAATTTGACAAAACCGCGTGGGATTTATCGTTATTGAATGTTTATTTCTTTATTTGTTTAAACCAAAATCTCTTCCAATATGTCTGCGGTAAAAAACAGTTTGAAGCAGCTGGCAGGACACAACGAATTTTTTGCATTTGCATGTGAACAATATTTTTTGAGGGAGTTTTTTGACCTAGCGCAGCAACAGGTTCCTTACTCCAAATAAAATTTCCATCTTTTCCGATCAGATTGTTGGTACTATGAAGGTGTAATAATTGTAATTACCTCTTCTGTTTCACGAATTTCTTGGGCAGCTGATCTTTTATTTCTTCTCCCCTCAATAAGTTTCTGTTTTTTACATTTGCTGCTTCCAGGTGTTTCCTCCCTTTCTTCCTTTTAAGCTTCTTCTGCATTTATGATTCCGTGTCGATTTTCTTCGACATCATTTAATTCTTCCGGTTCTGGTTGATATTCCGGATCTGCAACACTGTCCCAAGAATCCTCATCAAAGTTACAAAGCTCCAACTCCAAATTGTCTTCTTCCTCAGATTCTAGTTCAAGTATTGCATCCAAAATATTTTGTTCTGATAGCCCACGACCTGCCATTTGTATGCTCTGTAGTTTTCTTTACGGGAACATAATACAAAACATAAACATAATTGTCATAATTCAGCACAAAATATATTTTTTAGACACGTAGTAAGTTACTGATAAATAAATTTGACTCACAATTTAGTACGTAAAGGGTACCGATGAGTAAATTTTACTCACTAACTTTTTTAAATTGTCCACAAGCGCTATAAATCAAACAACACCATTTAATGCTTGCGGCAGCCGACTAATGACAGAGGGGGCCAAGCACTGCTAGTGGCTTGACTTTCAGTGTGGCCAGCCTGCAGATTTACGAACAAATCTATTCCTTATGTGAGTAAATTTTACTCAGAGTACCCTTCTAGGGTTAACAAACATCTGGTCTATTCATCCCACTTTGTAAAGTTCAGATATATTTAAAGCATAATCTAGGAGTGGTCAGCCACAAATGGAATACTTTTATTCTTATATTCTCAATTTTATTCAATAACATAGAAAAATTGTATTATCCATTGCGAAAAAAGAGAATGCAAGTACGTACGAGCATATGCATGAATGTACACATATACATACACACATACATACATGTATGCAAAGTGACGTTATTTACCAATTTTTCCTCAATCAACAGAAATTCCATTGAGAAAGATCGTCACGTTCTGGTGCATAGTCATTGCGAAATGTCAGCAACCTTCCATGTGCAACATATGAACTCATAGATTGGCTTTGTGCACCTGCCAGCAACAATTGCACGAACTGCGTGATTACAACTAATACAAATTTGAATTTCGATACTAAAATTCAAATGCAAGATAGTGATTTTCTTTTGTGCTCATACCAATGCATTCATTTAAAAGGAGTACCATGTAGATATGTATGTTCGCATGTGCTTAAGAGCGCTCACGCCTTTGAAAACATGATATTTCGCAATCCGCGAATATTTGCATAAAACATAATTTTCAAATTAACATTCAAATCGATGTGATGGAGTTCGCAGATACAAATGTTGATAATGTTATGCCACCACTAACAGTGGTGTTGGAGTTTTAAACGAAAAAATTTAAATTTCATATTGTGCATTAGGGAGGGTCAGTCCAGATGCAACAATTAAAAAAAAAAAAAACAGCCTCAATGTGAAAGGTTCATTGGAAAGTATCTAAAAAGAAAACAAAAAAAGTTATTTTATTTAAAAAATTTATTTCATTTTATTTTTTTTGTATTACCCTAAAACAGTCTAAATCATATTTTTTTTGAGTTTTTGTAATGCTAATGGTGACAGGAGTGGTGCTGGAGTTAAAAATGTTTAATTTAAAAGGACTTTTATAGTGTGCATTACGGCACGTAGGTTCCCATAGAAAAACAAAAACAAAATTATTATAAAATCACCCTCTGCGTGAAAGATTCATTTGAGAGTATCTATATATATAAAAGAAAGTCATGTTAGTTACACTATTTATAACTCGGGAACGGCTGAACCGATTTGGCTGAAAATCGGTGGAGAGGTAGTTTAGGACCAGCAGACGGACATAGCATACTTTTTATCCCATTCGAACTCGTTTCCGTGAAGTCACTATAAAATGTGGTATAACAAAACGCAAATGACAGCTAAACGTAATTTTGTCTATGGTTAAGTAGAAAATTTGATAATATAAATTTTGTCAGAACTATACCTATAATCACAGTAATTTGTATTCTCTTTGAATCATCATTATCAATGCCGCAACCAAGACGATCGAATCTTTCACGACAAAGCCGTAATGCAAGAAGGATACGAAACATTGCAAATGAAACGACTGAAGAAGCACAAGGAATTGCCGTGAAGAGCACCGTTAGTATGGTTCGACTTCGTGCTTCTCAATCACTAGAGCACAGCGAGGCAGCCCGTGAAACGGCTCGGTTGGCAATGCGAAATCGTCGAGCGAATAACAGAGATCAACAAATAGATTTAGTAATATAGTTCAAACGAATGTACCACTGTTGAATCGCCAAAAAGCAGTTTATGATACATTAATGCAGGCAATTGATGATGGAAATGGTGGTTTATATTTCCTTGATGCCCCTGGTGGAACTGATAAGACATTCCTCATGTCAGTAATTTTAGCCACTGTTCGTGCGAAATCCAACATTGCGCTTGTAGTTGCTTCTTCTGGAATAGCAGCCACATTGTTCGAAGGATGCCGTACGGCTCATTCAGCATTAAAATTGCCGGTAAATCTTTAAAAAATTGAAGAACAAACACGTAATATTTCAAAAAACTTAGCAATGGCCAAAGTTTTATCAGCATCGAAAATCATCATCTGGGACGAATGCACAATGGGGCATAAACGTGCATTAGATGCACTTAACCGAACATTGAAAGATATACGCAATGACTCGAGATGTTTTGGAGGCGCAATGATTTTACTGTCTGGCGACTTCCGCCAAACACTGCCAGTAATTCCAATATCAACGGCTGCTGACGAAATAAACGCTTGCCTCAAATCATGGAATATATAGCACTATGTGAAGAAACTTCAGCTGACAACAAACATGAGAGTTGCATTACTTAATGATACATCTACTGAAGATTTCTCTGAGCATTTACTGACTATTGATAATGGTCGAGTACCTGTCGACGAATCGAGCGGATTGATTTCTTTTCCTCAGAATTTCTGTAACTTTGTCTCATCGAAAGACGAACTTATCAATAAAGTATTCCCAAACATCGTTGATAACTACAAAAATAATGAATGGTTAAGTGAGCGAGCAATTTTAGCGGCTCAGAATACAGATGTAGATGACTACATAATTCAAAATGATATCATTGGAACAATGCATTCATTCAAATCCATTGACTGTGTAACAAATGAAGATGAATCCAACAACGATCCAATTGAATGTTTAAACTCCTTGGATGTGCCTGGCTTACCACCGCACAATTTCCGCCCAAAAGTTGGCTCCGTAGTAATCAAGCTTCGAAACATAAGCCCATCAAAACTTTGCAACGGTACGCGTTTGGTGGTAAATAAATTGATGAGCAATGTGATTTACGCGACGATACTCAAAGAAAATTCGAAGGTGAAGAAGTTCTCATTCTGAAGATCCCGATGATCCCAACCGATCTTCCGTTTGAGTTTAAAATACTTCAATTTCCGATTCGTCTTGCATTCGCCATGCCCATTAACATATCACAAAGCCAATCCTTGAAAGTTTGTGGTCTGAATCTAGAAAATCAATGTTTCTCACATGGTCAATTATATGTGGCATGTTCGCGGGTCGGAAAACCATCTGCGTTGTTTGTTCTTGCACCTGATAATAAAACAAAAAAATGTCGTGTATCACAAGGTGCTTAACTGAAAAGTGCAATCTATTAAAGCTTCATTGAAATACTTGATTAATAAAAAAATTAACTTAATAAAACCAAACATCTGCTTTTTTATTGCCTCTAGGGCGGAACAAAGTTCCTCGGGTCAGCTAGTTTCAAATAAAAAATAAAAAAAATATTTTTTCGGACTACTCTAAAACAGTGTAAATCCAATTTTTTGAATTTTTAATCATGCTAATGATGATAGGAGTGGTGTTGGGGCTTAAAAAAAGGTTTAAAAGCTACTTTCTTTAGGACAGGTCAGTTCTTTTTAAAACAATTCTCTTTTAAACCACCCCCTATTTTTTGAAGGAATATGAGAACAGTATCATGGGAAACATGTTTTCCGGACCACCCTAAAAAAGGTCGAAATTAAGTTTTTATGATAACTTTTGTATTTGACACCCTTTTTTTATTGTTATAAAGATCTCGGCTATTATGGATCTCCGTAGTCACATTTCACTAGGGAATCCTTGCACTCGGAGTTGTTTGTAGTTAAGGGGAAATGAATAACATTTTTGAGTTAAAAGCAACAACCGTCGAGCCCTTCAGAAAAGTATATATATTATATATACCGAACTCCTTCTCCAATTTGTGGCGTGCGTCTTAATGGTGTTCCACAAATGGAGGGGCCCTTTCAAGCCGATTCCGAACGGCAAATATTTTATGAGGGCTTTTTCATGGCAGAAATACACTCGCTATTAGAAAAAACTTTTTTTTAATTTAGTTGTTTCACAGAGATTCGAACCTACGTTCTCTCTCGATTTCGAATGATAGGCACACATCAACCCATTCAGCTACGGCGGCCGCCAAGAAGAGTATATCGCTTATAAAATTTCGGCGTCAAATGCTAAGATTACGATACAAAACTCATTTTGAAGAGTTTTGGAGTGGTTAAAAAAGTTTTATTTTTAATTTGTGATGCTTCTCATAATAAATCATTTATAAAACTCGATAATCAAATGAAAATTTTATAACGAAAATTTCTTTTTAATAGTTCTTAGGGTGGTTCCTAACAATTTTTTTAATTCCAGATACTTTTAAAAATATGTCATTTATAAACTTTTTTTATCAAATACCAAAGTAATTTCGCCAAATTCGTTTCGACGGATTTTAAGATATTCCACTCCTTTTTTTTTTGAGTTATTCTTCACATAAATCGTTTGTAAAAATTGAGCATCAAATGCCAAAGGCATTTAAAAACATTCATTTCAATAGTTTTAGGGTTGGTTCCATTAAGTACCAAAGTAATGACACCAAATTTTTTTGACGGATTTTGGGGTGGTAAAATACATGTTTTTTCATTTTTGGTTAAGCTTTAAAAGAAAGAGATGAATTTTTCGAACTTCTGTTTTCGACTCGCACAAGTATGTGCATACTGCATATGAAGAGAGCCGGCGAGAAAACGTAATAAAATTTTGCAAAATTTGTTTTTCTATGCACTTTATCTGCATTAAAATTGGACTTTCAAAAATTGCCTTGAAATAAAGTGGATGGACATACATACATCCTTTCATTCAGCCTCTTGGACGAGCATCACAGAACAATCGCATCCAAGTGAGATTTTTATAATAATGAGCCCAACGTTGATCTCCTTTACTCCTTACCAAAATGAGAAATACAGTCCGCATAACTTACTGGTTATTCCTATTTTAGCGCTAGGTCAAGAAAGGCAGAAGTTTTTTGGGCGATCGAAAACTGTTAGCAGATCGAAAACTGTTCGGCTGTAGGGAAAAATCATCAGCTGTAGGAAAAAATACGGAAACTCTTAAATCATTGTTAGACATTTATTCGGAGAGTACAGAATCGTTTCCATTAAAAGCCCTGGAGTGAGTGATAAAATCAAGGCTAGGAGTCGAAGTGGTGCATTAAGGTCGTAATTTATTTTAAGTGTACATGACTTCAAAAAAAGATTTAAAAAAATTGGCCAAAATGGGACGTCAGGTGCTCAAATCGGTGAAGGAAAACGTTCCTATGTGAGTTGCTTTGATCACAGGCCTCTATCTCCTAGATCGGCGTGAAATGATAGATCGGATTGAATGTACCTCAAAATGGTTGTCGTAGGTAAACTGCTACTGTGCTATCACAATGGAGCAGCCACCGTTTGAGTGAGTTGATTTAAAGACCGACTGCCACTTTTACCCACTCAGCTACCTACTATTGTTTTCAGAAAAAAGGAGCCTAAAATGCTTTGATGCTATATTTTCAACATCGCGCATCCCATGAAAGAAGAGAAGTACGATTCGCTGAAAAAAGATCTTTTTATGAGCGCTGTTTGTGCCACGAAATAAAATTGTATATTAATGCCTGGTTGTGTAATGAAGAGTGCTGTGTTTTTTATTACTATTTTGTTCGAAAACTAAACCTCAATTAGCAACTCGACTGAAACTACTCGATTCCGTGGCAATTTCGGGGTCGGAAAACTTGCGAGCAAATCGATAACTTTGTGATAGATGTAAGGCTTTCTTCCATCGTCTTGAATGTGCACAGGCCCCGTAGTGTATGTAGATATTAACCGCAAGTTTCAAAAACGTACCTAAATCCCATAAAATATTCAAACCTGATTTGCAAAATAAGTAATTTCTCTCTATTATTATAATACTGGTATGGCCCCATTACGTATAGAACAAAATATTGACCAAATGGCCGCCGCGGCTTCGGCGGCACACCTCCATCCGATGGTCCAAATTTTCGATGACGCTGAGGCATAATTGAGGTTCTATGTCGTTAATGTGCCGAATTATCTCATCCTTTAGCTCTTGAATTGTTGCTGGCTTATCGACGTACACTTTTCTTTTGAAATAACCCCAAAGAAAGAAGTCCAACGGTGTCAAACCACATGATCTTGGCGGCCATCAAATTTTTCGCGCAAAAGGGCCATTGCTTCGTTAGCTGTGTAACAAGTGGTACCGTCCTTTTGAAACCACATATCGTCCACATCCATACCTTCCAATTAGGGCCATAAAAAGTTCGTTATCATCTCACGATAGCGAACACTATTCAAAGTAACTGCCTGACCGGACTCATTTTGGAAAAAATACGGCCCAATGATGCCGCCGGCCCATAAACCGCACCAAACAGTCACTCTCTGTGGGCGCATTGGTTTTTCGGCAATCACTCTTGGATTATTATTCGCCCAAATGCCGCAATTCTGCTTATTGACGAATCCACTGAGGTGAAAATGTGCCTCATCACTGAAGATGAAGTGCGCGATATGCATTTTGATTTGAACGCTCGTTTTCATAATAAGCCTGAATAACTTTAACGCGTTGCTCGATTGTGTATCTTTCCTTTGTTCAAATTGAATTAGTCTGGGATTGAAAAATGTCAAATAAAATGCAGAGAAAACTTGGCGTTTAGGTGTGGTTCACATTCAACATCGGCCCTTCAAATTTAACCACCCTTTATATATCTAAAAAATCATACACCCACCCATAAAATCTGGCTTTAGCATCTTGAAATTTTGATTGAAGCAAATAAAATAATTCATATTTTCCTATTGCCGCTCCTCTGGAAATGCAACACTGTAATGACAGCATAAATAATTGCCAGTGGTTGCCAACTGTATTTGTGGTAGATTGCCATGACAGCGCATCTAATTGCGATTGTGGTTTTATGCAGATCGAGTCTAATTACCAACTTATTAACTTTTGAATATATTAATGAAGCATAAACAAATATTAGCAATTTTATACATATATATATACATATGTGAATCAGCATATCACTGTATATTACATCTATGCGAGCACCTGCATAATTGCATATTTATGTATGCCACTGAGCTGCAGCAACAATAAATTCACGTTTGTTGCATTCGAAGTGCTGTATATTTTCCAAAGGCGCGTACGAGTGGGCCAAAGAACTGAAGCTTAATGATTTAGCATTTGGTAGTTGAATTTTTTTTTTAAATTTTAACATTTTGTCCCATGGAGCCTACTTAGAAAAAAAATCTATTATCACCCAAACAAATGTACAATGGAGTGATTCAGAAACTCTTTAGGAGGCTTGGTCGAAAATTGATTTGCTAACGACTCCGAGGCAATGAATGGAACTACTATTGGCTGGTATCTGGAGAAAAAAACATCAGGTGCTCTTCTCGAAAAGTTTTGCCGTATTCCAAGAGTTCAGACCTTTTTATTCATTCGTCAATTAAAAATCGAAATCCCCGACGAAGGGTCAATCAAATGTCGAAAGAACTGAAAATATCTGACCGTAGCATCCGCCGCATACTGAAAAATGATCTCAAAGTTAAGCCTTACAAGATCCAAAGGGCGCATGATCTCACACCAAAGCAGCAACAAGTCAGACTTGAGAGAGCGAAGGAGTTGCTTCGCTTGACCGAAAGAGCTCAATTTCCGAAAATTGTGTTTTCTGACGAGAAAAGTTTTCAAATTGAGCAATTGGTAAACTCCCAAGACGATAGGGATTATTTGACCGACCGTTCATTCGAGAATTTGAGTCAAGGCAGCACCCGCCACAGCGCAGATGGGCGCACTCTAATCGTTTTCATCGAGCCTGGCGTCAAAGTAAATGCGAAATATTGTCGGGAAAGTATTCTGGAGGTTGGTTTAAAGCTGTGAGCAGACAAACATTTTGGTGGCAGACCATGGACGTTTCAACAGGAATCGACACCGTCCCACAAAGCTCGAGTGAACCTCGAACCGAATGGCTAAAAAACAACGTTCCGAACTTCATAACGATCAATTTTAATAAGGTAAATGAAACATACTGCTGAATTTAAGGTTACGAGTAGAACAATTGAAATGCGAATACATCAGTAAGGTGGTGTTCCCAATGTTTCTATTTTAGTAATATGGACGTCGAAGAAGAGGCATGCTTGAGTAGGCTAATCATCGAAAGCGTCGACAAAATCATGAACATCGTCGTTTTTAACCGGCATGTGAGCGTTTATTCCGTGGCCCAGGCAGTAAAAATTAGTTAGAAAACCGTTTGGAAGCATAGTCTCAAGAATAAGCTCGATGTACGGGTGCCGCAGGAATTAATGCCAAATAACCTTTCGGACCGAATTTATGCCTACCATAATTTGCTCAAACGTAACGAATTCGGGCCATTTTTGAAGTGGCTAGTAACTGGACATGAAAAACGCGTCACATACGAGAACAACAGTCAGAAAAAGTCGTGATAAAATGTGTGTTTGATGGCTGAGTCGACCTTAACGATCGCTAAACACAAATTAACAGACAAGAAGGTTTCGTTGTGTGTTTATTGTAATTTTTAGGGAGCTGCTTCCATGGGTCCTCATCTCCTTAATTCAGACACTTACTATCAACAACTTCAGCCATGTTGCAGTAGGTGATCGACCACAAGCGGTCGAGTGTTGTGAACGGAACGCGGCTCACATTCTAAAAGATGCGCCAGAAGCTTGGAGTGGAAGGTTTTATGGCATACACCGTATAATTTAGAATGGGAAAAGAACTTTCAGGCATTCGATGGTAAAAAAGTGGCTTCAGAGGGGGTTGTGTAAATGAGCTGTTTAAGTATTGCACCCTTACGGAGAAAACATCTTCAATCGTGATAATAAGACAAACCTTCAAAATGAACGGAAGTTATCGATCAAAACGACACGTATTAGATCTAACTGGGATGATCTTAACTATGCTAATTTCTTGGTTAAAATAAAAAAAAGTTCTTAGGGCCTTCTACTTGACCGAATATATCGTCGTCTACCAAATATGTGTTAAAGAGTAGCTATAAAATTACGAGGGCGGTTCAATAAATACCGTGTTTGCTGTCAGAGTGCGTTCCTGAGGGAATTTGGTATTAAAATCGTGGGCTGCCATCTATTAAACGACGGCAAAACAAATTTCAAACTAATTTTCACTAAGATGGAAAAGGAGTAGTACCTGTGGGCAAAAAGTAAGGTGAATTTATTTGTCAAACTTCGCGGGATTAAAATTTCGCTCTAGTTATTTTTTCATGAGTTGGCAGCACTGTTAATAACATCTGGGTCAACTTTCATGTGAATGTCATTATTAGTAATATATTTACGCTTGTGTTTACCAAACGACCAAGAGTGCATTTTTCGATTTTTACAATGTCTGATTTGAGTGAGCAGGGAAGTGCCATCAAATTTTGTTTGCGGAATGAAATTTCGGCTGCGGAAACGCAGAAGGCATTTGGTGATTCGACCATGTCGCAGAAAAATGTTTATAAGTGGTACAAAAACTTCAAAGAGGGCCGGAACGTGTTGATGACTTGGAGCGCTCCGGATGACCATCGACGTCAACAGATGACCAACACGTCAATAAAGCGAAGGAGTTAGTGCTCAAAAATCGTCGGTTGACTGTTAAAGACCTTACTGATATGATCGGAATATCAGAAGGATCTGTGAAAACCATTTTGAAAGACCATTTGGGCCTACGAAAAGTCAGACACGAAAATCCTGGAATATCCCATTGCCTTAAGTGCACACAATAAAGCCTTTCTTGTGAAAATGCATGTCTTACGGGAATTCCTCACCTGTACATCAACCTAAGCCACTATGTAAGTACAGCGCGAAGTTTGGACAACATGGAAGCTGTTGCGAAGATCTACGTGAAAACCACGCAACTATCAATGTTGACCGATAGCGGTTCATGATCGTCAAATTTTTTTATTCACTTACCGAGAAAATCCATTGAAAGATTATTATAACCGCAATATGCCATACGGCTTAACAGATAATTTATTTACTCAAGACAGATCGAGTGAAAAACAAACCCAAAATGGAGGAATGATGACTCACAAAAACGGTACACTGATGGATCAAAAACACCTTATGGTGTAGGAGCAGGAGTAGTGGGGCCCAGAATCCACAAATCATTCACTCTCACCAGGGACGCCACCATCTTCCAAGCGGAATTATACGCAATAATAGAAGCAGCAAACATCATGCAATGTGGAAACCACAAGAGAGTAAAGATCAAAATACTCTCGGACAGCCAATCAGTTCTAAAAGCTTTAGATAGCTATACCTACAACTCAAAAACTCTCTTAGAATGCCACAAGACACTCAATAACCTGGCATCCAAAAACAATGTCTCATTAATTTGGGTACCGGGACATGAGGGATATGACGGCAACGAAAAGGCAGACTTTCAAGCCAAAAAAGGGGCAGATGTAAACTTCATCGGACCTAGTCCCATGTTTGGATTTAACAAAAACAGCCTAAAGCAAAAAGTAAAATACTGGGCAAAAACTCTAATAAATCAGCATTGGACCAACGTAGAGGGTCTTAGACACTCCAAAAAGTTCCTAAGTTTCAACGCTAAAAGAGCTAACATAGCCCTCACATTAAACAAAAAGAGCATTCGCACTCTCACAGGCGCCCTCACGGGTCATTTCACCTGCAACAAACACCTACATAAATTAGGCATAACTAACACCAGCATCTGCAGATTTTGCTGCGAAGATGAGGAGTCTATAGAACATCTCATAATCGAATGTCAAGGGTTGACGCATAGAAGGAAAAGGTTTTTAAACAAGTTCATGCTTACAGATGAAGACCTTCAATCACTCCCTCAGAAGGAGCTGGTACAATTCATAGGCATACTTAACAGTCAATAGACAGCATAGGGTGCACAATAGATCAATATGGTCGCAGTGCTAAAGGCCCATACCTTAACCCTTTACTACCATTAACCATTACTCAAGACAACTTGCCCTCGGGAGCTCATCTCTGAAATTTTAGTGATTTGAACTGGCCTCCTCCCTCGCTCGTTTTGAAAGCGCCGGACCCTTTTTCTGTAGCGGCACTTAAGAAAAAGGTATTCTCTAATAAACCTCAAAGATTCGACTCTTTAAAAGTTCTGGGAAGATCCTGGGAATAACCCCAGAAATGCTTTAAATATGCATCACTGCATCACTGGAAATGGTGAGCATCTTCTTGTTATTGTTTACGTTGTATAAATTATGAGTAAAATTTTAACCCGAGCAAATGGAAATGAATGCATTTTTTACCAAACTATTTATAGCTCTCAAGTGTCAAGCTTTGATGGATCACCCTGTACATTAAGCCAACAAGTACTCCAATTATCAAAAAAATTTCCAAAGATCCTAGAAGCGACTTCTGTCCTCGTCGCGAATCGCCATTTATGCCTTCTGCCGACGGAAAGTGAGCTGTGTAAAGTGGTGATTTGAGTTTTGGAAAAAGAAAAAATTCAAACGGAGGTGACTTTAAGATGAACATTACTTGAGTTATTGCCCGGAAATTCGTGCATAATTATAGCCTTGTGAGGAGTTCTGAGTTTATGAGTTCATGAGCCCACATATCTGGACTTTTTCGTAAAAATGCGTTGGTTCCTTTAAATACTTATATATACCTGTTTTTTGTTTTTGTTTTTCTTTGTCGACAGTCGGCAGACCGTGCAACACTTGGATTGTTTGGATTGCGTGCAACGGCTCAGAATTGCATATCTTAAACTCGTCTGATTGACGTTCAGGTTCACTGGCTCAGATAAAGTGCAGGTCAAACCCGTCCATAAGAACAAATACGCATGTCACACACACTTGCACTATGCATTTCGCATGTAAATATGCGTTTGCACTTCTCAGACAAGACAGTTTTTGATGATGCATGCAACAAATGTAGACGCTTGCCTGCCTGCCACTCAGCCAATTCGCCTGTCATTGCTGCCAAGCAGCGGCTGCCACTGCTGCAAGCAAGCAGTGTTTCTTCCGCCTGAAGATCATTCCAACAGCTGGTTTTGTTGTTGCAACCCATTCGCAACCGGCAATTTTCTCACATTGCGCAAAAGGGAGTTTGCTGTTCTTGACACTTTCTATTTCTGTCGCCGTAAGTCTTCATATGTATGCATGTATGTATGCGTGTAATATCTCTTCTCGCTTAATTTGCTCGCTCCTACATTGTTTATGTAACTCGCTTTAGTGGTTCTTGCTTTTGTTTCCTTTGTTTATTGCCTTTTTGCTGCTTTTGGCGACATCTTAAAGATCTTCCATCATGTTGCCACCAGCAACTGTCTGCCTATTTTACTTGGCATTTGGTTGTTGTTCACTTGTTCGTCTTTTGACATTTCTTACTTGACAACTCGGAAACGATTTACGCTCATCATTTTCAATGTTTTACTGTCGGTTGATGGCAAAGCACTTTGCCGGACATTTTCGGTGGATAAAAATTAGTTAAGCGTTAAATGGAAATTGGCGGATATAAGTATGAATTTTTGACAGGGAAGACGAGTTTGAAATTTATTCTAAGGGTATCTAATTATGGTATTTCGTCCATAGCGCTAAGGAAGCTTAGAAATCACAGTACGCGGGTTGGGTGAGGTGGTAGGTATTTATCACTCTGAGTGCTCTCGTAGATCTGTTTTTCTTACCTCAAACAGAATCTCTCCTGCTTATCTAGTTAAACAAGAGAACTGCCTGAACAAAGGCAGTGAAGTTGTTTCCCGCAGTTTCTTCCCCAATTGTGTCGTAAAAATACAGCGACGTGCACTTCCATGCTAACTTCGAATGGCAGGTAACATTTTGAGAAGCTTTATTGTGGCAAATATACACTCTAAGGTACCCTAGGAAAAAAAATCGTATTACATACATGATGTCCACACTGGCCTTCGAGCGGCCGCTGTAGCCGAGTGGTTTGGTGCGTAACTACCGTTCGGGAGTCCATAGGTTCCAATCTCCGGGCATAAAAGAGCAAAATGATAAAATACGTTTTTTCTAAAACTTATTCTGGCATTAGGTTAGTAGAAATCCAGTTCATTACTCATTGGAAGGGGAAAAGGAAGAAAAACAGGAAAGAGACTACTCTACTGATTACTACTTGCGATAGGAAGTATGTAGGGAATCATGCACGCAGACTTAACCTTCCTTTCAATCGCATCTGGATAAGCTCTCAGTTGGACGGGGTGAAAGAAAGTCTTTTCCACTATTTATGCGAATGTCCAGGTTTAGCCAGAACACGACTTCGTTATTTCGGTAAGACTTTTCTACAGCAAAATATGATAAAAAATTGACGTTATACTTGGATCTTATGAAAGGGATTTGGCTTAAGACAAAAAACAAACAAAAAAAGAAATACATCACACGATAAGCAACTGAGCAAAATGTGCTCAGAGGATTCCACCTCTTCCTCCAGACGGCTGTCGCTAAAATGGCTCAATCGAGCCTAACTCCGTGGATACCTAACGTACAATATCCAGAAAGAACACCAATACAATTTGAGAGCTACGGCTTTGTTAACATCAGCATCTCACATTCTCGAGTGGCCAGAAGAATCTTACTACCTTGCCCAGCGCTGGCTGAATTGACGCGTACCCCACCTTTGCAGGAGCAGACCACAGATAGTGAAGGGGAACCCAATCGACCCATTTTGCGGAAAACTCATCTCACGAGTCTCTTGTCTAGCCAGCAATGTGACAAATGGACACATCGTATCGATAATGCTTGTATTTCACATTGGTTTGATCCTCAGAGTTTTTGGGCATCGTGAGTTGAGGTCCGCATTGGCTGATCTCTCACTATGCGTTTTTTGAGTGGAATAGCGAACTTTGAGAACATTTATATAGATTGAATTGTAATGATTCGCCTATTTGAGTTAGCCAATTGACTGCTCATCAGACTGTGACCCTTCAAGCACAAGGGTTCACTTCAGGTACAATTGCCACGGTCATGTTTCTTGAATTTATATAGGAGTCATAGCTTTAAGTGCATATTCAGTTCCGCAAGTACTCGTAGGTATGTCATTGGCCTGTCGAGAGGCGTCTGCTATCAACAGAAATAATTTTCGCTATTTTATTTTATTTCATGCTTGGACTCCATTCCCATGTTTTATCTCTCACCCTTTCTTCGAACACATCACAGAATCTTCACTTTCTATTCCATATTTCGAGATAATAGATTTTCAGATTTCGGGACGATAAATGTACATGGAACGGTGATTAGTTCGAGTAACTTACGATAGTCCTAAACACATTTCTGGTTAGTCGTTACCAGCATAAGGGCTTTGATCGGAGCTTGCCTACCTATTAAATAGGCTAGTTTTTAAGGACCTAACTCTATCCTGTCTATCGCCTTCTGAGAGTGTTTACCTTCCGATAACCTCTTATGCCCTGAAAATCCATTCATGCCTATAGAGTGGAATACATTTAGATTCTAGAGCGAATATCGAGTCGCATCAGACTTCGAGCTGCTCGTCGCCAGCATAGAACTGCTCAACCGTTGCATTCAGGTGAGTGTTAAGTGACTCCTTTCGAACTTCTTTGAGCTTCAATTACCTGTACTGTGGTGGTGTTGATGAAGGTGGTGCTGTCTGAGTGACAAAGCGCAGACCCAATTAGCACAAAAAATGTCATTTTGATACAACACTTGTAGAACCACTTCTTTTTATTAGTCGATTAGACCATCTTGATTTGACTATGAATCTGCCTATGTTGTATATTTTCTTTGTTGCAATTTCTTTCAAGTTAACCGTCGAGAATTCTCTAAGCATTCTATGTCGTAGATCACCCAGATTTGGGCACGCACACAAATAGTGAAGGACTGTTTCCTTAGATTCTTCTTGATTGCAGCTGCTAAATCTGTCGTTGTACGGCCACTCCGTCATCGCGGCATGGTCTCTCAAAGGCCAGTGGCCGGTTATTGTTGACGTAATTCTCAATATGTCTACTCGTGGTTTTCTTAACAATTCTTCAGTTCCGGATTTGTTGAATTTAGGCCACGTTTGCTTAGTTATTTGTCAGGTATCCGTGTTGGTCTATCTATCAACGACCTGTTTCTGGAATAGCAAGAGGAGACATCCTATTTCTAGCACTTCGGATGCGTTATACGCTGCCCCCTGTCTTGCCATTTCATCAGCTTTCTCATTACCTTCTATGCTCCTATGGACTGCACTGTAAACGCGGCTATTTTATTTCTAGTTTCTTTTTATTCACGAGTTTTCACACTGCACACCAGGAAGTTAGCTAAGCCATATAGTAAGCCTCAAGTGGAGCCACTGCTCAGGTGCACTATGGGAGCTGTGCGTGCTTGCAGCAAGCCTCACTTAAGGCAATTACTTAATTAAAATATTTCTGTTGAATATATAATGTATGTATGTGTACGTATATACGCATGAGTATACATACGGCCGTAAGCTGGCCTGCCAAAATAATAAATTTCAGCAACGTAACAACTTAATCGAGGATTAAAATATGACCGGCAGCCAAATGAAAATCCACTTCATCAGCAACTGGAAGAAAGAAAAGAGAAAGAAGGCGGCTTAAAGATAGCCTGTCCGCCTGCTTGTTCAGCTGACTGTTTCGCTTACGACAGCTCTTGCTGTTTGCATGACTTACTGGCCGGCAAGCGAATTGGCTGACAAACTAACTGACTCCTGACCACTGACAGACTGGCTACACAGTTGTCATGTGATTAACGCTTCAGTAGCCACTTAAAGACTAGCTAAAAATACATTTAGACTAGAGTGGAAACGGTGACTTAACGGAATAGATTTAAACTACAAAGAAGTTTAGTTCTGCGCCTTGTGACTTGTTTGGTTATAAGCCAGGAAGCTCGGATTCTCGTCATGACGCATGGATTTTTATTAAAAATACACAATTGCCAGCTTAAATGTCAAAAATATATAAAAGCATACATAATATTAAATTTATATTTACTTGCTAACTGTTGTTTATTACTTGCCTGCCTTGACGCTATGGCTATTTCTCTTTTTTCTATCTTACTTTTGCCACATTCTGTTTAGCTTGTTTCGTCTTTATAAGCTGAATTAAATGCCTTGTTAATTAAGCATTACATATGCACGCACTTACGCACTTAAGTAATGCTACGCTTTGTTGCAAAAATGTAAATGAGTAGATGTAATTAATTACATTCACGCTTCTCAGTTATAAATAACGCCATTCCACACACATAAATGCCCACTTATTGTACAGTTGTGGATATAACACTTCGGACGACTCGCAAGTTTGCAGTTAAAAAATTATCAGGTATGAGTTTCCTAAGGTAGACTCATATAATTACAAGCAATTTTCATCGCCCGATGCAAAAGTTCTCGGACTGGTACTGACGGCCGCCGTAGTCGAATGGTTCGCAATCCACTGAGGGCATGAGACATCAAGCAAGAGAAAAGCTCTTTTTAGTAGCGGTCACCCTCGGCGGACAATGGCAAGCCTCCGAGAGTATTTCAGCCATAAAAAAGCTCCTTGTAAGAAAATTATCTGCCGCTCGTAGGTGGATTGAAACTGTAGGTCCCTCCATTTGAGGATTAGCATCAACATGGCAAAGTTTGTTTTGAAGATGGCAGAACAGGGCCGGAAATCAATGGGCCAAAAATTGATTCCAATGGGTTTTTACCCAATCATGTTCTCGGCAGAAATACATGCCATTGAGATATGCGTGGGAATGCCTCTGTAGGAAAATTTGAGCAACCCGCATCTACATACTTTCAGGTAGTCAAGCGTATTTGAAAGCCTTTCTATCAACTGTAATCACCTCAAAAATGGTGAATGATTGCCTTAAGCTTCTTAACAGATTAGGGAACTTCAACTCAGTATTATTAGGTTGGGTTCTTGGACATGAGGGATATGAGAGACATGAAAAAGCTGATTACCTTACCAAAAAAAGGGGTGAATAAGCCTCTAGTGGCTCCTGAACCTTTTTGTAGGTTTAGAAAAGTCCGGAAACTGGGTGATTGGAACTCATGCAGGAAGCGTGGACTCCCGTAAACCCCCACTGCAGAAGCTGTAGGGACCGAGCAGAGAAAGAGACTGGGAATCTTTCTTTGCAAATGTCCGGATCTAACGGTTAGGCACTTAGGGTTCTTTGGTGTGGGTTTTGAGAATATCCTAAGGCAGTTATCCAGCCTAGATCCCTTTTATCTCCTAAAATTCAGCAAACATTTAAATTTGTTTGATGTTCGCATATTTATCTCCGCCACTGTACATGCACACTTAATTGCAAACCAAACATGATTTCATTCTCTTACACGAAAGATCATCTATTTCTAATTTTATTAAGTCTTCTGATCATTTTGATGTCTACATTTAAAAATAAACTAAAAAAATTCTTCAACTCAACTTCTTGTCATGTGCGCCTACTCTACACGTACGATGTTTGTATGTAAGTGTGTGTGCCATGGTATGCATGCAAATACGTATCTGTGCAATGTGTGAATGCGATGTTGCTGTAAAGTGACAACGTCAGGTGTTGCCTGGATCTAAACGCCTATTGAATTAGATGTAATAATTAGAAATATAAGAGGCGACCACCAAGTTTGCAAAATTTTAAAGCGGAATATTTTGTTGCAACGGAGAAAACCTAGAAGATGCCTGAGTTCAACGGTACGGAATTCTTATGATGGGAAAAGGTAAACAAAAAGTTCCGAAAGAAGATTTGAAGATGAAGATTTTTGCCAAATTGAATTATTTTATGTGCTGCATGGCGATAAAATTCTAAAAAGTGTAACGCATTGCTTGATCCGAAAAACTGAGTATCATCTGACTGTCACAATGCAGCCGAACCCGATGCAGAAAAGATAAAAATATCTCATTAATAAATGTTTCTTAATAACAATAATAATAAATATAAAACACATAATAGTATATTTTATGTTATTTATTACCTTTCCCTCAATAAAATAAGAAAAAATATATGTGAAAATCAATATATTCTAATATTTTAGACTCTTTTCGCCGAATCGGTATTTAAATATTTAAATAGTCCAACTAGAACATTAACCTAAAATTCCCAATTCATTAGCATGATCGGATTTTCGGTCCCTGTTTTGTTTAGAGAATACCAAAGGCGAACTGAATCCAAAATTCTAACTTTTTTCTTTTTTGTTTTGTTGTCGGGACAGACTAGTAAGCACAGTACTCCGACAAGTAAGTACATTTTACTGCACTCGGGTTCCCTTTTTAGTTTTCTTTAAATCTACCCGAACTCCGAAGAAATCTGAGTAGACCTTGTGGTACCAAGGAGACAAGGTGGTCGGCTCTTAAGGGGGGCTAGGGTTAATTCCACTAAAAATATGCACTTATTTATGAATTTTTTTTGGAAAGATGATTCATGTAAATTTATTTATCCAATTAGTATACTGTAAACTCATATTTCAAAAATATTTTCAAAAATTTTCACAAGAAAATATACAAAATTGAGCCGTTGACAGCAGATCTACGCAGACGTCTCGAAAAGAAGGCAATTTGCCGTGTTTTTTCTCAGCATTGGATCATCTGAAATCAAAAAATCAAAGAGCTTTCATTAGGTAATCAATTGTCCGAGGTAACCCTGTCGAGTTTTTATTAAAAACAATTTTTTTTTTCAATTTTTTTTAACATTTGAAGTAGAAGTGCGATTTTTAGACGATAAATCGCATAATATTGTTTATTGTAAAATAAATAAAAATTGAAAAAAAAACCTCCCAGGGTTACCTCGGTAATTATGTAGAGAAAGTGTGTACAAAATTTCAGGAAGATCGGTGGAGTAGATTCAGAGAAAAAGTGTCCACCGACTTGAAAAACGTCGTTTTCCAGAAAATCGATTTAAAGTTTTCTTAGGAAAAAATTATGAATTAAATTAAATTTGGGATATACTCACAAACTGAACTGTAAAATATTATTTAGAAGGTCAGAATGTACGTTAGAAACATCTACGTACCTGTGAAGGTCTTTTCATGACGAAAATAATGCAAAGGGACCGAGACAGCTGCGTAGATGGGTGTGTATGTGTGCCGCGCGTCGATACACGTGGTGTTCGACCATAGCAGGTAGCCGAGTCGGAGCGGCCAACGGTTATAATGCTCTAACTTTGTGAGTTTTGCACCGATTGAATTTGGACACAACATTCTTGAGATTATGTACATTCATTTTCTCAAATAAACCAAAATCGATTTTTTTGACCCTAAAACCCCTAGCCTTCCCTTAACATATCAGTGCCAAAGACCTCAAGCCTGATTCGAGCGAAGGCTAGGCAGACGCACAGAAAATGGTCCGCCGTGCCATTTTCCTCTCCACATGCTGGGCAGAGTGCACTGTCTGAGATGCCCACCTTTTCCATGTGATTTGCCCATAGAAAGTGGCCCGTAATCAGTCCAACCAGCTGCCTACAGTCGCTTCCGATTAATTATGGGAGGATTTGCGACAGTCGATCGGACATGACAGGTCACATAGGTTTTGCCCATCTATAGCCTCTCTCAGCCTGTCAAGCTCACTTGTGGGCTAACCGTGGGTTTGATGGCTGCAGAAGGGAGTGGTAGAACGTGCACCGGGCCAAGGTAGTTGGTCTCAAAGCCCATTCTGGCTAAAGGGCCAGAGATTTCGTTACCCACGATACCAACATGTCCCGGGACCCATGTTAACATCAGGATATAATGTGTGCCGACATAGTTTAACCTGGACTTACAGCACCCAACTATCCTTGAAGTGGTTGGAGGGCTGTCTGAGGCCATAAGCGCAGCTTAGCTGTCGCTGCAGACACATATTGATCTGCCTCTCCATCGCTTTTCCACAACAATGTTCATCGCTTCTTGAACTGCATACACCTTCGCTTGAAACACAGATGCATGCATTCCAAGAGCAAAGTGCAGTTTTGTCTCGCTTGATTCCACGTAGACATGTAGACACCAGAGCCGGAACCTCGGCTCGGTCCTGGAGCAATCCGAAAATGCGGATCAGTGTTTGCCGGGCTCATTTTTTGAGTTTGACCACAGTTGCGCCTGTGGCAGTACCACACTGTATCTCTTGTCAAGCAGGACTCTGGATGGCATGGAGTCAAGGGTTAATAAGAAATTTACACCACCACAGAAGATGGATTTTATTCCCGAAGTTGGTGCACGAAATGCTTAGGGAGCAGAGCACTGATTTAAGAAATAAAAAATAAATAAAATTAAAATATATTTTAATAGGTTTAGCGCGTTTTTGAATCGTTAGATAGTTAAATTTTAAGAAAAAAAAGTATTCTCACCAAATTTGACTGCTGTGGCTTCACCCAGACGGCCACTTTATACGCTGCCAGAGCTCGAACGCACCTATTGAGCGATTCTTTACAATGAATTTTTTGTATTTGTAGAGCAAAAATCATAGTTAAATTCAATGCTGCATTGTCAAAGATTATTAGTGATTTATGTACACAATCGCACATGCATACAAACATATATTTATAATATTTTCAAAATTTGGCTACGAAGGCCAAAACAATGAATTAATTTTTAGTAGCCGAAAAGAGATATTTCCACCAAGGTAGACACATCTGCAGCGGTTGTGAATATAATACCAAAAACTGTACACACACACCAGCAAATATTAGAATATGCATATATGTATACGGCCAAATATGAGCACTATATATGTATTCACACACACACATACATACGTACATATATGACAGCTTAGTCGACAGACTGGGCCACATAATTCCCGCTAGTTGGTGCAATGAAAAATGATTAAAGAAAAGCTTAACGCAGTTGTAAACGCTAAAAGCGAGAAAAATCGTTACTTAACATTTCGAATTTATGCAAATCAATAGGATCAGAGGTGATAATTTATAGCCGATGGCTGATGACTTTTGCTGCCGTATTGAGTACGCCTTGGCTTAGCGTTTTGTGATCTATGCGGGCCATAATGGTAATTTATTTTGAGCTATAACTTTGTTAATCCATAGGTAGGGTAATATTGCGATAGGTAGATAGAGCTGTAGGGAGCCGACATACGTAAATATGTACGTATACGCAGCTGCAGCCTCGCTCTTAACTTTAATTGACTTGCGCGATTTTATTGTTATTGAAACTGCCTTTTAATTAATTCCATTCTTTTTATTTAAACTGGGCTCCCTTATGTTCTATAAGTTTAGAATAAAATGATAAACAAATTATTCTGCAGTTAAAATAAGTAGAGTTATCTAAACTATAACAAAGGGGATCTTAAGGCCGGCGAGCCAATTAGATGTCCTAAATTCAGTAGTTTTCGCGAAGCGTGAGAAAAAAAAACAAAACAAGAAAACAAAAAACAAGTTTTGGGGATAGTTTAATATATATTTGAACTAAAAAAAAAAATTTCTACAATCTCCAACAATATATTGTAAGCCGAGTTATCAATAGATTCCCAGATGGCCTTGCCACTGAAGTATCCAACTTCTGTACAAGATACAACTTGCAATTTTCATCTGAAAACAAAAAAAAAAGATTATTAATTTTGATGTAATTATCTTCGATGTGAACTAAGAAAATTGGGAGAAACACGTAAAATTCGAATTTTTGGGGAAGGTAGAAAAAAAAGTGGTTTTTCAAGGAAAAAAAAAAACTCTTCAACTGGGTAAAAAAGTCGCTTAAAAAAAGTTTTTGGATGTTTTTTTTAGTTCACATAGAAGAGAAAACAATACTGAAGATAACGCATTTTGAATAAAATGGATAGCTCGTTTAGTTTTTTTGCAATCGTGTACATAAATTAGGTAAAATCGTGAAAATGAAAGGCCGAGAAAACGCGCTTCAAAGTCAACAATAAGCGCACGGTTGCTCGACGCCGCGCTACGCTCGGCTCTGTAGCTCTGCAAATACTTGGAATTTAACTCTGAAAATTTGTGTCTCATGTTCTTGAATATCTAAGCTATTGATTTCAGGAAAAAAATCGATTTTTTTGACCTTTTAATTGGCCCGCCGGCCTTAACCCTAGAAGATCATCGTTATTTTTATAACGTAGAGGTCATCCCTCGCCGATTCGACGACGGCATTACTCAAAGTCATTAATATATTATCCTACCTATCAAAACGTACGAAAATCAATATATTCACATTGCCTTGTTTATATATCTTCTAAATAAAACAATATAAAATAGTTTTTCTTAAATTTTTTTAATATAAATAAAATTTTCACAGCTCTGATTCATTTGGCTTTCGTACAAAATACAAACTAAGAAAAAAAAATTAACAATTTAAGAACATATTATTCACTGAACGGTATTTTTTCATAAAGATAATACTTTAACTAAAAAAATAAAATACTTTAAGGAAGGAAAGTTCTCATTTTGTACAAGAGGCACAAAGCTCTATTTTATGCTCCCCACAAAGACTTTTCATACATTTTGCACAAAATGATCCGTCGCTTAGCAGGGACACAAGTTGCACAAACCTTTCTCTTTTTTGTTAAATTTTTCTGGCGATTAGTATCTGTGGTATTTTCATCGTAAGAAATAACATTTTCAATATTTGATGGTAACGACGTAGACAATGTTGGTACTTCAAGTCTGTGTGTCAAGCGACTTTGAATAAGGGCAGAATGCAATTTTTTCATAAAAGCTGGACGACAAAGAGGTGTTTTATTTGTTTGAAAAACGTTGTGTGAATAAATAATGTGGCTGTTTATAAAAGCCATGTTCAATATGCCAAAAAATTGACACATTGGCCATCGATTTGTTTCGCATGAACAGCTCATGACACTAGACATTTGGTCAAAAGTATCAACGCCTGCTTTCGTTTTGTTGTTGTAAAATTCGATCATGTAAGGTTTGTTGAATTTGGGGTTTACTGCTCCTTCCTCATTACAGGATGATAATAAATATATTACTTTACTCGGCTTCGGCTTATATGATAGAAGCGTCAGCTCATTATCACAGCAAAACATTGACGTATGACACTTACGACCTTTTATATTTTTCATTTCACGCGGAATCTCTCGCTTATTAGAACATAGAGTTCCAACCATTGTCAACTTATATGGTCCATATAACAGCTAAACAGCTAGTTTTAGTCAACTCTTTTACGTAGTACTCACCAAGTGGAAAGGTGGTTTTGTTTGATCCTTTTCCCAAATACGGCATAGCATCAACCATGAAGTTTGTAACGCTATCACATATCATTACCATTTTGAGTCCATATTTTGCTGCCTTGTTTGGAACGTACATCCGGAAGCTACATTTTCCCCTGAACGACAGTAGTTGCTCGGCAATCGTAAGGTTTTCTCCAGGCGTATAGTTTTCACGGCACTTTTGAATGAACATCTCCCAAATTTTTCTAATGGGGGCAAATTTATTTATTTAAGTCTATGAATTACAATCCTTACAGACTATGATACAGAAGTTGCTTAGATTAAACTACAAATATATTACATGTATTTAAAAACTATACTAGCTACTAACTAACTATAATATAGAATTCAAAAGATTTAAAAATGCTGTTCTTGAAAGCGAGAAATCAAGAAGAACATCATTATGAACGGGTAAGGAACGTAAATCACGAGTAATGGGAGCATTACTGGCAGACGTAGTTTTAAAGTTTCCCCCATAATAATTGAATCCTTTCCAACAAGTAGGGACAATCAATTACTCCAGTAATAATATTATATTATGAGTAAAAGACAGACACAGTATAGACCTATGAATCTCTAAGGACTTGAGACTTATAAGCATGAGACGAGCAGAATATGATGGCATGGCATCAATAAAATTCAGGGACCGAAGGACATATTTGGGAAATATTTTTTGCACACGTTCCATTCTATTGATAGCTTGCTGACTACAAGGTCTCCAAATAAAAGCAGCATATTCTAAATGAGATCTAACAAAAGATGTATAGAGTAACTTAATGGTATAGGGATCAGAGAACTTAGTGGCATTCCGTCTGACGAAGCCCAACATCGAAAAAGATTTAGAAGTAATTAATATAATTTATATGGCTATTAAAAGAGAATTTGTTATCGAAGATGACGCCAAGGTCCTTAAACTCGCTAACACACTGCAGGACACATGCCGAGATCCTGTACTTAGTGCACAAAATGTTAGGTGTTTTCGAGTAAGATATTTGGAAACACTTAGATAAGTTCAACGAAAGTCGTAAATTCTGGCACCACAAGTAAAGCCTATTCATATCGGCTTGAAGTTTAATGGTATCCTCTTGCATCTTGATCGCTGGGAAGATCTTAAGGTCATCAGCATAAAGCAAAAATTTAGCAAATGTGAAACAACTTTTGATGTCATTAATAAATAACACAAATAAAAGCGGTCCCACGATACTTCCTTGCGGAACACCTGAGGTGGCAGCAAAGGAGGTAGATGAAATACCATCAATTGTTACAACACAGCGTCTATTGCTCAAATAAGAGTTTATCCATTGCAGAAATGTAGAATGAAAGCCAAGACTAGCTAATTTTTCAACTAAAATTCTATGAGAAACTTTGTCGAACGCTTTCGAAAAGTCGGTGTAAATATAGTCGACCTGGAAGCCAGCGGAGAAAGAATCAATGCAGTATTCACTAAAAACAGCCAGATTAGATACTGTAGATCTGTTAGCAATAAACCAATGCTGATTAGGGCAAATTAAAGATTTAACGGCAAAACTGAGCTTTGCATAGACCGCGTGCTCAAAAATTTTGGAAATAGTTGACAGCTTAGAGATAGGCATAGAATTCCTAACGTCATTTTTATTGTCACTTTTAAAGAAGGACGTAATGAAAGAGAGTTTCCATGCGTCAATGAAACACCCCGACGATAAAGATTTGTTGAAAATAATTTTCAGGGGATAAACGAAGGCCGGACAATTTTTTATCAAAACTGCTGAAAGTCCATCAGCATAAGTTTGAGATAATGATTTCAATTTAATTAAAGCGTTACTAATATCCTCAGAAGAGAGGCAAAGACCTCCAAAGTTCAAGGCATAATCTAAGTCAGAAGAAAAGTTGGATGGGCGATCAAGTTCGTCGTCAACAATTAGATTTAAAAAATTCAGCAAACAAGTTTGCCGTTTCAGTTGGGCTTCGCGCTTGGCTATTATCGAAAAACATACCAGTGGGAACACTGGCACTACTCCTTCTACATTTTATGTATTTCCAGATTTTTATTAGATTTTAGATTTTTTACT
Source organism: Anastrepha ludens (assembly GCF_028408465.1). Taxonomy (NCBI): domain Eukaryota; kingdom Metazoa; phylum Arthropoda; class Insecta; order Diptera; family Tephritidae; genus Anastrepha; species Anastrepha ludens. The sequence goes on from NC_071499.1 coordinate 108,704,657, forward strand.
CGATAGATAATATTTATAACTTTTCGTCAAATTTAAATTCGACGTTAAATTTTCAGAAAAAAAATAAAAGTTTGTGCATTTTTTGTTGACTTTAAAGCTGTTTTTGACACATTTCGTAGGAACCTCCAAAATAACATAAAAAGTACAAATTCAGTTGTATGTCCAATGGATTAACAATCTCAACCGGAGTGAAACAAGGAAATTTATTATCACCTTGCTTTTTTCTATTTATTTAAATGACTCATATATCATCTCAGGAGGGCAAATGCTTTTGTATGCGTATGGCATAGTTTTATTGTCTGATAACGTAAAAAAATCACAAAAAAAAGATCAATAGTTTAGAAACTTATTGGAATTTCTGGAACTATCAAGTTAGCCTCGCTAAGTCAGTTATAATGATTTTCGACAAGATGGTAGGTTGGTGCAAAGTGAAAAATTGGTATTTAGAGGGGAGAACTTTCCAATAACGACGAAATACATATGTAAAATCGACCCGAAAACTTACTTTTAAAAACACTTTGAGAACAGGAATTGTGTAGCAAATAACAGTAGAAATGCAATATGAAGAATTTTTTTATCTAAAAGTAAAATAAGAAATGAAAATTGTTATGCGACGCAAGATTGGGATTTGAGATGTTCGAAGAAAAATTCAATTAGATGTTTTAAGGAGAATTTTTCGTCAGCCCACAATTTTTTTCGAGTTGATTTCAATTCTTTATATGGGTTTATATACACTGTTACCACACAGCACATGCCACAGTCGATATTTTCGGCATCAAATTCGGTAAACGTCTTCTGTTGGCCACCTCAGAGCAACAATTTGACGCAGTTAGACTCTTTTGTGGGGTGCAGTCAAGAACCCTACTGGGAAGCAGCATCATGAAGGAAATCATAATCCGTTAATGAAGAGGATTTTTGCGCTTTCGATTAAACCAATAATATCTTACCAATTAGTCTTGCCATAAATTCTGTGACAAATTTTAGAATGGCGCGGCGAGAAGAAATTCGCCGAAAAAAGTTCCATTATTTTTGATTTTGTTCGTATGAATTGTCTACTCATCAATAATACTCAGTTTGGTGGCAAATTGCACTTGTTAACAATGGAGTGGGGAGTAAAATCGCATTGCGGTGATTGCATAACAAAAGTGATATTTGCAGCCACTGCACAAATCGTTTTCCAGTTTCTTCGTTTTCACACAAACTTGGGATAAGATTTGACTAGGTAAGAGGGTAACTTATCTTAAATCAGTCAACTCTGCTCAGTATATGAGCATTTCTTAATTCTCAATCAGGATCTGAATTACGCTGGCCTATATTAATGCGGACAACAATAAAATGTGAGGTAGCCAGACAGGTCTGATTAATAATTAATGAAAACAGAACTAATATAGGTTCCTCACCAATCTACATCGGCTTTCCGTTAGTACAGTGGCTGGTATCATAACCGAGCACTGCCTAAAGGTGACATACAGGGGGCGTGTAATTTTGATTGACGTCTTTCGCAGCTGCAGGATCGAGAAGGAAGTGGGAAGTGTTGAACACCTTCTCTGCCACTGTCCCACTCTGGGACAGCGATATTGCTGGTATCGATACTTACCTCTTTAGAAGTCTGACATACTTGGAATCTGGGACACTCACAATATTTCTTAGTTTATTAGAGAGAGGAGTGCTGGGCAAATACCCAAACTTGTAAGGTCGCAAAATCCTTCTCGCCACGTATGGTCGGAGGTTTTCGAGGGATTTTCTGTGGATGACAAAATTTCAGCTCTCAAATTTCGTGGCTGTCCTTTTAGGTCACTATCCGCGAGGTATGAATGCTGTGAGACTTGGGATTACTTCGAGTCCTTTTTGCATGAGCTGTAGGCTGGAATCAGTGGATCACCTTTTCCTTAGTGCTCCTGCTCTCGCGATACTAAGATTTAGGCAACCCAGTTCTCATTTCTTTCCTACTCCGTTTGATATAGCAGGTCTTGATATCAAAAATTCTATGAACTTCATCAGCAGTAATCGCTTGTAATCCACAAATACTCAACCGTCCCCCTCCTTCTCCCCACCCTCTCCTCTCTCTACCTTCGTCCTATCGGCTTCCTTCACCTTATTTTGCTTGCACTGGATTCACAACGGATGAATTTGATTTTTTCGTCCACGTGGGCCCACTCTCTAGGCAACCATTCTAACCTTATTAAACCTAGAGAGGCGAATTAGTTTCCCCTCATTACGTATTGGAAGGGGAAACTTGAGTCCAAACAAGTGGCAGCGCAATAAGTCTGCATGCGCATTTGGGAAACTGCACACCTAAAAGAAGAGTGACAGCCATCGTAGCTTAACCTAATCTAAAAAACCTAAGTACTGGCTTATTCGAAACAAAATGACTTATCTGACTTAAAGAAAAAAGGCTTCACAAAAAGGCAGTTTTTTATGTAATTTATATGCATTTCTAAAGCTACAGTGAGTGATTAATAGTTTAAGCATCGACTTAGAACGGGTCAACTAAGTGCTTGATAGGTAGAATCTGGAAGAACTTTTAAAATGGTATTGGCAAAAGGCCTCAGCAATGCCCATTATTTATATGCACACAAACATACAAACATACATGTGCACGTGCATACTCACATACACAAAATTATCATTGCTTTCATTTTATACCAAGCCCTACTGTCCCTAAGATTTAACTATCAGTTATCAGTCAAAAAAAAAATAATAAATTGTCAAACGCTCACTAAAATAAATAAATACCGACTTTTTATATTTTTTCAATTTGTTTTCTATTCCTGCTACCCTCAGCAAGAAAGCGGCATATCTCTCGACTCATTCTGCATACATCTGCATGTATGTATGGCTGTATATATTTACATATCGCGCGCATAAAACGAGGTGATACGATCAATTGCGAGAGTGCGATCATTTGGGTGTGCTTGAGTTCTCTCCACATACATACATACATACGTAGCTCGCTAGCATAGTAACTCACCAAATGGTTTTTAGGTTTTACTTACTGTTTTACTTATCACTTGTTTGTTTTGTTGTCGGCAAACAATTGTGGCATGCAACATGTGCAAATAAAAGTATAGCATGCGGGCTGTGTCTACCTCAATGTAAATGTGGTTCTGCAGTCAATATTTTCTACCAACAAATTCATTACTCAGTAAATGCATGCAATTCACCACAAGTCAAATGAAGTGGTTGAGAGGAATTGAGTGAGAAATAGTGGCTTAAAATAATTTTATTGCATTTGAATATGGAATTCGTGTGCTTACTTGCGATGAGTAGAATTACTATATGTATTGAGTTAAGACTTTTTATTCAATATTTTGTTTTTGTTTATCTACAGATGCCTATAATAAAGAATTTTGTTAAATTAAATTACAAATTTAAAAAATAAAATTAGGGGAAAACAAGTAAAAGAGAACCTGGGTAAGGGAGCCAACCCATATTAATGACTCTAAGGACTACCGATTAATTCTTGTTAACCCTTTAGTTGCGAGTGCCACCCTCAAATGAAAGATGTTTGTAAAAATTAATTGGTTTTTAATCCAAAGTGATTTTAGTGTAATAAAGATATTGGCTTTACCTTCTATGTCCCTTCCTTCTAGACACTAATTTTTTTTCGTTCCAAACTTTTCAAAAAATTCAGCATGTTTTTTTTAGACACTAATTTTCATTTCAAATTAAAAAAAATTCAATAGATTCCGTTTTTCTTGATACTACTCCTTTTTTTGTTTCAAGCCTTAAAAAATGCAATATGTGATACTAAAATTTTTATTTTCATTTCAAACCTTAAATAATTCAATATGTTCCTTTTCTTAGATACTAATATTTTTTTCGTTGCAAACCTTCAAAAAATTCAATTTGTTCCTTTTTTAAATACTTTTTTTTCGTTTCAAACCTTAAGCAATTACTCCTTTTTTCTAGGTACTATTTTTTTTTTCGCTTCAAACCTTAACAAAATTCAATAGATTCCTTTCTTAAAATACTATTTTTTTTTCAAACTTTAAAAAAAAATTTAATTTTAATTTAATTTTTTTAATACTTTTTTTTCGTTTCGAAATTTAAAAAATCAATAGATTCCTTTTTTCTAGATTAAATTGTTTTCGTTTCAACCTTAAAAATTCAATATACTCCAATTTTTTAGATACTAAATTTATTTTTTTTTTTTTCATTTCAAGCCTTAAAAAAATTCAATATGTTTTTTTTTTAGATACTAATATTTTTTTTTTCGTCTCAAACCTTCAAAAAATTCAATATTTTCCTTTTCCTTTCAAATTTTTCCAATTTCTTCCTTTTCTTAGATACTTTAATACCTTTTTTTAGATTCTTAAATACAATTTTGTTTTCAGATCTTCAAAAAAATGTAATATGTTCATTTTTAAAAAACTTTTTTTGCTTCAAAACTTAAAAAATTCAATAGATTCTTTTTTTCTATATACTATTTTTTTTGTTTCAAACCCTAAAAAATTCAATATACTAAATTTTTTTTTTCATTTCAAACCTTTAAAAATTTCGATATGTTTTTTTCTTAGATACAAATTTTTCAAACCTTAAAAAATTCAATGGATTTAATTTTTAAATACAATTTTTTTTTTCAGATCTTCAAAAAAATTTAATATGTTGATTTTTAAAATACTTTTTTCGTTTCAAAACTTAAAAAAATTCAATAGATTCTTTTTTTCTAATATATATACTAATTTTTATGGGTTTCAAACCTTAAACAATTCAACATACTAATGTTTTTTTTTAATTTCAAACCTTAAAAAATTTCAATATGTTCATTTTCTTAGATACAAATTTTTCTGTTTTTTTGTTTTAAACCTTAAAAAATTCAATACATTTCATTTTTAAATACTAGTTTTTTTTTAAATCTTAAAAAAAATGAAACATGTTCATTTTGTAAAATACTTTTTTTCGTTTAAAAAATTTAAAAAAATTTAATAGATTCTTTTTTTCTAGATACTAATTTTTTTTTGTTTCAAACTTTAAAAAATTCAATATACTAACTTTTTTTTTCATTTCAAACCTTTCAATTTTTTCTGTTTTCTTGTTTCAAACCTTAAAAAATTCAATAGATTTCATTTATAATACCATTCTTTTTAAATCTGCAAAAAAATTAAACATGTTCATTTTTAAAATACTTTTTTTCGTTTCAAAACTTAAAAAAAATTCAATAGATTCTCTTTTTCTATATACTAATTTTTTTAATTAATTAAACATTCAATATGTTCCTATTTTCTAGATACTAAATTTTTGTGTCCTTTCAAAGCTTAGCAAAAAATCAATATTACTTCTTTTATATTAGATAATATTTTTTTGTTGGTTTAAAACCTTTAATAAAATTCAATAGATTCTTTTTTTCTAGATATAGATAAAAATTCAATATGTTGCTTTTTTAAAGTACTCTTTTTTTATTAGAAACCTTACAAAAAATTACAACTATTTCGCCTGGTACAGTTCTCGCTGATACTGCGTTGTTGATTCCTGCTGCAATGGCCTTTGATGACTTAAAAGGGATCTTGTCAAGTGTCACACTTAAATTATCAGTGGTGCAAGTCGTTTGCCATCACGTCGTTGTGTTAATTTTTTGGGCTTAAGGGCAATTAAACCAGATTTTTGAACCGCCCAAGTGATGTCTCTTGTAAAAAAACGAAATTTCAATAGCTTTAAATTTTTCCGAGAGACACCAGGAAATCGATAGATAAAGACAGCGTATCTATTTTAATGACCGTATGTGTACCATATATATGAAGAATATAATTATTTTAGACAACGAAAGTCGTTCATGTTTAAAATTGGTTGATGCTATTGGCACACCTTGAAATTTGAGGTTTGATTGAATGTTCCACGTGGCTCAAGTTTGATTTGCTCTAACTTTGAAATAAAAATTGCAGTCAAATTGTGCAGGTTAAAATGTTTTTATTTCTAAATTGGTGTAATTTATCCAACAGAGCGCACATTAGGCTGACTTTTATAGGGTGGCCCATATAGCGTTTGCTTTTTGAACCACCTACAACTCACACTCTCACACTGCCAAAGTTACACTCGCGCTTTTGGCTACCGTTTTTGAATTCCGATATCAATTCGCCGCCTCGGAGCTGTCATTTAAGCTATTTTTTGTGGGGAGCCGTTAAGGACAAATGCTAAGCGAACCATCCAGAGACGATTGATACTTTAAAACACGAAATCGAAGTTGCCATTCATGAAATTGGAGCCCAAACAATCGAAAATGTGCTTAAAAATTTGGGTTGATCGAATGGCCTACTGTAAAGCCAATCGTGGCAGCCATTTGAACGATATTAATTTTTATTCATAAATGACAATGTTAAATCCTCAAAATAAAAAAAAAAGTTTGAAAAAATATTGATTCGTTTTTTTTTTGTATAGCCGATTCAAAAAGCAAATTTTACATGTCCCACCCTATATATGCATATAACCCATTCCAAACAAATTTTACAAGTGAAATTTATACCAGTGTACGTACAACAACAGTTTACCTATACTGACTTGCATATCAGTGAGGAGTCCGAGTGAATCATTTCTTATGTTTTGCCCTCATACGAGTACCTGATGCACTCATTGCCGGCACATTTTTCAATTTCCCTTTCGTTGCCGATAAGCCGCAAACAATCGGTACTTATTCGGAGAGTGTAGAGATAACAAGCGAGTGTGAGTGAGCGAATGAGTGGAGACGAAATGAAGTTGTTCTACAACTGTTTGCACTACTTGAGTGGGCCATATTCAACACGACCGATCGGGCTCTCTGGCGGCGGTGGTGGCGGTGAGTCGCTTGCTTGGCGCTAGCCGGCCGGAGTTGCTTGAGTTAACGTTGGCGCTGGCGTTGGTGCCAGTACTGTTGGCAACTTTGCGAAATCGTTGAATTCAGTCGATCGCGACTTTAGCTTTAATCCATACATAAGTGTCGATTGTTGATTGTCGTCGGTTAGCGGTCTGAAGTTCGGTTGATTGAATTCGAAGCGTCTGTGTGTTATACTCTCGTAGTACGAAGCAGGCGCGTTTTTCTTTTGTTTGTTGAATGCAAAGTGGCGTAGTGCTGCCGAAGCGGTTTTTTTATGTGAGATTTTTATTTGATTGTTTTCTATAATAAAATATTTATAATACGAAAAGTGTTTTTGTTTTATACAAATGCAAATTGCTGGTATTCAAAGTAAAGGCGTGTGAACTTTTTTGTGCATTGTGAAGTTTCTGAATGAATTAGAAAACGTAAAACACGAATTGTGAAGAAGTGGAGAAGAAGAAATATTAATGCAAATTGAATCAGAAATTAAATGGTGAATTTTTTGTATTAAGAAAAAAATTAAAATAATAATAATAAATAAAAAAATTATAGAATTCCATCCAAGTGATCGCAAACATATTTGCAAAATTGTCGGCGTATGCCTTTTCTGCATAAAACGGACATCGCTCCTAGTCTTCTTGCTGCGCTGCCTATTTTATTTATTGTTTTTATTGCCCCTCTTCGATTGCTTATTAGGTATGCTGCGCGTATAGCAGCCGCCGCCATCCAACGTTCCAAGTTCAAGTTCAACGCATGTGGCAGCCACAAATAGTTAAAGCGCGCAACATCAATAGTTTTTTTTCTCTCAACTTTTTTGCCGCATGAAAGCATATATGCACACATGCAGATACAAAAATATCTATGTATATTTGCAAATTTGCATATGTGGTGTTGGTGTAGTTTTACTTGGTAGTGCTGTGCAGTGGCGAACCACTCCGGATGCATCCCTTTCGGCTTCCCTCCTCAGACGTAGTACTCATCTCTCATCTGCCATAAACACCGACTGTATCTGATGGTTATAACGCGTTTCTTCTATATGCATACATACATACATACACACATCCGTATGTGCATCAAAGTGCTATTCCCTGCTGTTTATTTGTGTTAATGCGATGGAATGTAATTATGCAAAAAGTGCTTCGAGTGCAAGTATCTGCAAGATATGAAATTGTAAAAGAAGTAGGAGTAAGTGAGTTGCACATACAAACATACATACACATATGTACAAGTGAAGAGTAGTCATACAGTGCGCCTAATGAATTTGTAAGTGCTAAACAGTGTCGAAAGTGCTAAATGAGCCAACAAACTACGACAAATTTTTAAAAGCAATTTGAAAAAGTTCACCGAAAGCCAATTCGGCAAAATTAATAATTTAAATACATACATATATATGTAGGTACGAGCACCCATATTCGTATAATTGTTTATAAATAAAAAAAAGCATAATTATTTTTGATGAGCCTTAGCCTACTTGCAGAAACAGTGAATAAAGCTTGTCGAATTCGTTCAGAAAAAAAAAAAAACAATTTGGTATACTCAACGTCGAAATTTCACGTCTATTCCTATGTTCATATTAGGTTGAGGGAAAAAGAAATCCATTATTTTTGTGTAAAATTTGTGTCCAAATGGTCGCTCTTTAGCTCCTGGACGATGCTATAACTACTAACATGCCGGTCAACTTTGATTATTTCTGTGATTTTAGTCGACTATTCTGAGGCCGCCGTTGCCGAATGGGTTGGTGCGTGATTACCCTTCGGAATTCACAGAGAGAACGTTGGTTCGAATCTCGGTGAAACACTAAAAATTAAGAAAAACATTTTTCTAATAGCAGTCGCCAGTCGGCAAGCAATGGCAAACCTCCTAAGGTAAAGCTCTTCATAAAAATATCTGCCGTTCGGAGTCGGTTTGAAACTGAAGGTCCCTCCATTTGTGGAACAACATCAAGACGCACACCACAAATAGAAGGAGGAGCTCGGCCAAATACCCAAAAAGGGTGTACGCGCCAATTATATATATATATATATATATATTCTGTGATTTTGTAGACATTTTCGACGTTATAGCACAATTAGCTATTACAGTATCGGCACGATAAACACTATTCACAATTTCAGCGGTCTGACTTGCATTTTCGCCTTTATCAAAGAAAAGCTGTAAAATGTACCGTATTTTCTCCTTCTTGACTTTCGCTGTTAACACCCTTTTAACTCACAACTGAATGGAAAAAATAAAAAAACAGTAAATGAATTTTTTAGTGAGTATAAAATGTCACCTTGTCAACGAGCATAAATTTTAAAGGTACCCGGAGGTCTAGAAATTTCAGAAAATCGATTGGTTGTTTTGCCGATATTTCGAAATTGTACAATCTTAAGACCATACTGTGAAAATTTTATGCTGAAATTCCCAATATTATAGCTTCTACATCCCATTAATTAGGTAGAGAGCGGTCCGCGCCCCCCCTTTACCTCAAACTTTATACTCATTTATCTCGAAACGACTTTTTTTGGCCTGGTGTTGTCAAAAAAAAAAATCAAATCAAAATCGATTTGGTCTGAAATTGTTTTATGTTTTTCACAACATCAATGGCTAACCCCCGTACTAAATCATTTTATTATTTCAATTAGATATTTCGTATTTTTTTTATTAAAAAACTTAAAAAACCCCGATTTTTTGAGTGCCAAATTCAAAACCGTACCATTTTGTCAATTTTTTTTATTCTAGTACGGGACATAGCTACAGTCAAACTGATTAATAATTTTTTTGGTTTTTGTGGTTCAGATAAATAGAAGAGCAAACATGGACAACACCGTCCAGCTCTAATTTTTCGGGAGGGTCAAGTTCAGCGCCACTTTTAAAATTATTAAAATAAAAAAAAATCATTTTTGTATGTAAAAAAAAAAATTAAATAAAAACCCTAAAAAATATGAATATTGTTTTTCATGTTTTTATTCTAAAAATAAAATGCATGCAAAACTTAGGTTTTTCGAGCTTTACACCACAGGGACCCCTTTAATTGTTTGATCGATACTTTACTAGATTTCGATTATAATGGATTTCTTTTTCACCAAACTAACTCTTCATTTATACTTAGTTATACAGGGTGATTCATCTAGCGCATGAAGCTTAATTTAATTCGGCTATAAATAAATAAAAACACATGACTATTTATGAAAGAGTATTTTTTTATTAAAAAAAGAAAAAATTTCCGTTAATTTTTGTCTTTTGTTCATTTACTGATATAGCTGGCTTTAAAGTATACCAATCGGTGAACCCAACGTTTTATAAACGTCGTATAATCACCAAACTTAATTTTTCGTAATTTATGGATTTTTTTTTTTATCAATATTGGCTTAGTAGCAAAACAAAAAACACTTTGCTTTATTTTATTCTCTTTTATCAATTTACAATCTTGGCACAATTACAAAAGAAAATGAAAAAAATTTGTTTTTGTTTATTTCTTACTTTTTTATCAACTTGTAATCATGATGCAATCGACAAAAAATTAAAACAAAAGAAATTTGTTTTATTTTATAATTTGTTATTTTCTTTTTTATTTTATACATTTTTTAGTCAACTTGTAACTTCACAGCCAAAAGAAAAATTACAAGAAATTAAGATTGGTTTATGGTTTTTTGTTTATAGCGATTTTTTATAAGCTAATTTAATTTTGCTACAATCGACAACCTAAAAAATAATTTTATTTTATTTTAAAATTGTTTTGTTTTGCATATTATACATTTTTTCATCCACTGGTCAACTTGGTGTCATTACGAGAAAAAACTTCAAAAAATATTTTCTATATTAAAAGTTTTGTTTCAACCTTAGGCTAATCATAATAAATACTTTCAAGAAAATATTGTTTTTGTACTTTACAAAGTTTTTTATTAACAATATTGGCATGGCAATTGAAAAAATTAAAAAAAAAGATTTTTGTTTTATTAATGATATTAAACGCCAAAAAAATGAAAAAAATATATAATTTTTTTGTATCACTTTGCAATATTGGCGTAATCACCAAAAGAAGAACTTAAAAAAAATTTATTTTATATTTTTTTACAACTTAAAACTTGGTACAATCGACAAAAATTGTGAAAAAAATCCTTTTATTTTAAGTCACTATTTTTTTTTTAATTTTGAAAAAAAAAGTTTTTTATTTATAAATTTTTTTATTATTATAACTATCCATCTTTGTGCAATTTCTAAAAAACTTTAACATTTTTTTTTTAATTTTAGGGATTTTTTATTATTTTATATTCTAAATTTTTTTTATTTATGGTATTTCAAGTTACAATTTTTTTTTAATTTTGAAAAAAAAAATGCATTTATAAATTTCTTTTATTCACCATCCATCTTTGTGCAATTACTATAAAACTTCAAATAAAAATCTTTAATTTTATTAATTTTTGTATTACTTTATGTTCTAAATTTTCTTAAATTTTATGATGTTTATTAGTAAATTTACAATTTTGGTACAATCACGAAAAAACCTAACAGTTTTTTTCTAAAAAAATGAAAAAAATATATAATTTTTTTGTATCACTTTGCAATATTGGTGTAATCACCAAAACAAGAACTAAAAAAAATTATTTTTTATTTTTTTTACCAACTTAAAACTTGGTACAGTCGAAAAAAGTCCTAAAAATATCATGTAATAATCAAGAAAACTTCAAGAAATAAGTTTTTTTGTAATTTTTTATCAACTTGTAATATTGGTAACAAAAACTAGTTTCAAAAAAATTAAATGTTGTTATTATACATTTTTTCATCATCTTAAAACTTAGTACAATCGACAAAAGACCTTAAAACATGCGTTTTATTTTACTTTACTTATTTGTTTTATTTAAAAATTTCTTTTTTTTAGTTTATTAATTTTTTTATTCCAAATTTTTTTTATTTAGTGATGTGTTTTAGTTAATTTACAATTTTTGTACAATACCGAAAAAAAACTAAACAAATTTTTTTCTAGATAATATTATTAATTTTTTAATACAAAAGACCGTAAAAGTAATATTTATTTTATTATGTATAATATTTTTTATAATTTTTTTTTTTTTTTTGTAATTTTATTAATTTACAATTTTAATAATAATAAAGAAAACTTCAAGAAATAACTTTTTTTATAATTTATTTTATCAACTAGTAATATTGGTAACAAAAACAAATTTCGAAAAAATAAAATATTTTAGTATTAATTTTTTTATCAACTTAAAACTTAGTTAAATCTACAAAAGACCTTTAAACATTCGTTTTATTTTACTTTATTTATTTGTTTTATTTATAAGTTTCTTATTTTTTATTTTATCAATTTTTTTTTTTCTTAAAAATTAAATTAAAATTAAAAATTAAATTAAATTAAAACCTTTATTTTTAATATAATAAGCAAGTAAACTTCAGGAATTTCTTTTTTATTTTATAATTTTTTTTAGCAATTTACAATCTTTTTACAGTCGAAAAAAGAATTACAAATATTTCTTGTATTTTATTTTACATTTTTTTATTGAAATTAGTATAACTATTGAACATATTTTTTCCTTTTCATTGATATATTCATTATACAATTGGGAGTGCGTTTTTAATTGAACTTTTTTAAGTCACATACATATCTGCTAACTTCACTGCACTTGGCTAGAAACCTCTGGACAGTAAATGCGATATAAGCCGGACCATTGTCTTGATGGTGAAGTCATGTCTTGGCCTTCCACAATTCGGATCTTTTTGTCCACCAGTTCCTTACTTTGAACTTGAAACATCAAATGATGGAAAAAGATTCGCCTTAGTCAATGGCCAACTGCATTTTTTCTTTCCAAAAGTTTCTCAAAAAACCATTTGCGCAGGTGCATCTGAGCAACTAGTGAATGCAAACAAATGTATTTCTTTAATTTTAAACAAGCATACAAACCATGCAGGTGTTAATTGATTAAATATGCATGTGAACGTCTGAGTAATAATTATGACATTTAACTGCTAAAATTAATTGAAATCTATAAAAATTTTATTTTTCTATTTAACACGCTTTCAGTAATTGCATACTTTCTGCAAGATTTTACACTTGTCATTACTTCAATAGCTATGCATGTACGCTTTAGAGATTCGTATCAAAAAACCATCTGCAGCAAAATTCACTAAAGTGCGCAACCTGTTGAAATACCGTTGTCTAATAGTACTGTTTTTGATAAAATCTCGGAAATATGAAAATATTGCCTTCTTAAGTGCTCTCGCTAAGATACTTAACTCAACTCGCTTAATTTAAAACTTTTTTTTTTTTTGTGCTCATTTCACAAAAACAAAAATTTGGACGAAAAATTTCAAATATATGTAGGTTTGCATCCCCATTAATTATTCTGTATAGTCCAAAAAATTATAATTTTCGGATGACGGCACCGACAAACACCGTTTTCAAAACTTATTTCTAAATTTTTTTAGGGCCTTAAAACTCGCTACTAATATAGATATGTACGCATAGGGGTGGTCTATCTAACGCTTGAACTATCAATTTTTTGGATTTTTCTTCTTTATGAGCGCAGTAAAAATGCCAAATAAAGCCAAGTTCTTCTCCACTGGTTCCTTCCAAAGCCGTGGAGCCCTTCCTCCAACTCTGCTACCACCCCATCCTATTCATGTTTTGCGATTGCTGCTCGTCGTTTGTCGGATATCAATACGGGCTGTTGCGGTAACGTAGAACCGATTGCCGTGGGAACGACCTTCGGGTGTCGTATCGAATACTTTCAGAGGTGGTGCGTTTGTGTCTATTCGGAGCCAGCAGAGCCGCTGAATCCTAATTCCCTACAGTACCTATACCTACGTTTTCATCTCATATAGCTCATCCCAAGAGTACATCTTATAAAGCTTATCGATTCACGGCCTTCCATATAAATACTCGTAGTTAAAATAACCTCCATGTTGTGCCAGAAACATTATTTATGATATATGTATAAAATATGTACAAAAAGGATCGCTTTTCAGTTGAACAAATATGCTGAAAAATTGGGCTGACTGAATGTGCTGCTGGTTGAAGTTAGTTGTGGAAGTAATTTGAATAAAATTGTGTTCATGTTTAATGGCAAAATTTACTCTTTCCCTTAAGAAAGAATCATTGCAAAATGGTCATGCGTCCTTTAGCCGAAATAAATTAAATTCCAAAGGCTAGACGGCCGAAATCAGATACCGATATTTGACAAAATTTTATAGTATAGCAAACTTTTTCTTACTACATTTTAAGTTATAGTTTTCGTTTGACTGTGTTTTTCATAAAATATTCCATATAGTGCCATTTGCACGAAATTGGCTAAATATGTGGAATCTGACTCAGTACCTACTGAGCTGTTGGAAAAGGTTATATAGGAGTGCTTAGTATTGAAAGAGAACTAAAGGCCAGTGACACTCAAGCTTCAATGAATATTTCGCACTGTGTGCAGCTCTAGTAGATATAATTACATCAGTACGACTAGGTATCTTGGTATGTATATATGTACATGTATAGGTGTGAAAATTATTGAGTGAATCAATCTGATAAGATTTTACGAAGCAGTTCAGTGATAAGTGATTAGATAGAGATTCCTGGTAGGAGGTTATTCATTACCAAAATAATACGAACGCATGAATGCATATATGAAAGAAAAGAAAAGCTTTGCAAAAAATAAATGTATGTACTTAAATTGGAAAACAGTAAAATGCAAGAAACTGCAAAAAATTGAAGCTAATATTAATTGAATCTAAAATGAATTGAGTCTTGATTTTTTTACAAGTTTTATATCACCTAAAACTGCTTTGTAGCCAGTGCTGCGACTTTGTATGCTGGTACTTTATAGTAAATTGTTATATATATATAAAGTTGCAAATAAATAAATAAAGCAAAAATAGATTTCATTCCCAAAAAGTATTTAAATGATAGCCACATCATTCTTTCATAAACCGGTTGAATTGTTCTGAAAAAGACCAACACTCAACAACAGGTGGCGCAAAATTAATCATCTATAAACATTTTTTTTAAATTTTTTTACTGAATAAAAAAAATTATATATACAAAGTGGTTCAAAATTAATCATCCAAAAAATTTTTATTTTTTATTTTTTTTTATTAAATAAAAAAAAATGATTTTGAGTGATGGATGATATGCGCAAAGGGGTGCAAAACTAATCATCCAAAAAAAATTGTATTTTTTTACTAAACAAAAAAAAATTATTTTGAGTGATGGATGATATACACAAAGAGGGGTAAAATAAATCATCTAATTTGTTTTTTTTTAATTTCTTTACTTAATATAAAAATGATTTTGAGTAATGGATGATCTATACAAACTGGCGCAAAATTAATCATCCAATTTTGTTTTTGAAAAACTTTTTTACTTAATAGAAAAAATGATTTTAAGTGATGAATGATATATACAAAGTGGTGCAAAATTAATCACCCAAAAAAATGTTTATATATATTATTATTTTTTTACTAAATAAAAAAAATAATTTTGAGTGATGGATGATATGCGCAAAGGGGCGCAAAATTAATCATCCAAAAATGTTTTTATTTTTTTCTAATATAAATAAAAAAAAAATGATTTTGAGTAATGTATGATATACACAAAGGGGGACAAAATTAATCATCCAATTTGTTTTTTTTTTTAATATCTTTACTTAATGAAAAAATGATTTTGAGTAATGGATGATCTATACAAACTGGCGCAAAATTAATCATCCAATTTGGTTTTTGAAAAACTTTTTTACTTAATCGAAAAAATGATTTTGAGTGATGGATGATATACACAAAGGGGCGCGAAATTATAGATGATCTATATAAATGGCGGCCGCCGTAGTCGAATGGGTTAGTGCGTGATTACCATTCGGAATTCACAGAGAGATCGTTGGTTCGAATCTCGGTGAAAGCAAAATTAATAAAAAACATTTTTCTATATTAATAGCGGTCGCCCCTCGGCAGGCAATGGCATACCTCCGAGTGTATTTCTGCCATGAAAAAGCTCCTCATAAAAATATCAGCCGTTCGGAGTCGGCTTGAAACTGTAGGTCTCTCCATTTGTGGAACAACACAAACACGCACACCACAAATAGGAGGAGGAGCTCGCCCAAGCACCTAACAGAAGTGTGCGCGCCAATTATTTATTTTTTGGTTTTTTATATAAAGTGGCACAAAATTAATCATCCAATTTTTTTTTTTTTTTTTTAAATTTTACTCAATAAAAAAATATTTTGAGTGATGGATGATTTTGTACACATATACAAAGTGGTGCAAAACTATTTTTTTTGTTAACTTTTTTTACTTAATAAAAGAAAAATTATTTTGAGTTCGCTCCTTTGCTTGTCTGTTTGTATACTGGTGCTGTCCAGTTGACAAATGTCAAATATGGATGATGTATAACGACAATTCCGATAAGGTGACGAATTTTGCGCCACCTTCCTGTAAGCAAACTCAATTTAAAGAATTTAATTAGAGGATGAGTAACTGATTAAAAAAAAAAATTAAATATGGGTTGAATGCTTATGAAATCTCTATATAAAATCTCTTTTTGATATCGGCAATTGCAGGAATTCCCAACACACAATTGTGAGCTTCCTAAGAAACAGTGGATTTGTTGCATGAAGTTTCATACTTAATTCCAATTGAGATATTGATGCAGGAAGGTCGGAAGCTTTTAGAAGAAACGTGCCAGTTTTCAAGCAATCATTTTTTGGGTTAATGACAAACTCTTTTCCTTTTGAAAAATCCAAGGAAGAACAAAATCGCCGGCGTCGCATTGTATGATCTTATTGGCCAACTACCACCGCCTCGGCGCGGATTAAGAACATTTTCGCTTTGTCTCCTCCAAAAAACAAATTAAATCTGGGACTCAATTATATTCGGGATAGACACAGTTGGTTTAGCAACCAGTTTTTCAGGCACCGCACACCCGGTTATAGCGACAGCGATTTCAAAAATGGATACTTTAAAATCCGCCTAAAAAAACCTAAAAACTAGAACGACTCTAACCTAGGCCCATAACAGTACCGAAAAGAAGTTTGCCGTATATCTTTGAATTTCAAATCTTTTTGTAAGCTGATTTGGAAACAAAAATTTTATTTTTTATTTTTTTCATCATATCTTCGGTACTTATAGTCGGACATTGGACTATGATATATCGATAATTTTGTCGTAAGAAACCAACTTTCAAAGCTCATTGACCTCAAGGTTTTTATTTTATTACTCACCCTTCATAACTAAGTTCTTATCACCCTAACGTGCCACCTTAATGTCAGTAAATTAGAGGTAGTCAAAAGTTATTAAATTTTTGCTGGAGAAGCGTTTCTATTAAACCAGTAGAAGTGTTAACAAAAAAACAGAAACAAATTTGTATTATATAATTAAAAAAATGCCTACGTTCGGTTAAGAAATGTTTTTTTCGAAATTATCTCTTCAAAAATATTTTACACTTAGGGTTAAATTATTCAAAAACAAATTTGGTTGCTTAATTTTGCGCCACCTTGCACAACATAATTCAACATATTTAGTTATTAAAAAAACCAA
Organism: Anastrepha ludens; assembly: GCF_028408465.1. NCBI lineage: Eukaryota > Metazoa > Arthropoda > Insecta > Diptera > Tephritidae > Anastrepha > Anastrepha ludens. The sequence goes on from NC_071499.1 coordinate 108,721,953, forward strand.
GTGGCTAACTAAATTTGCATCTGCCATAAATATCAATTTTTAGTGCAATATTTTTTTAATAAAATTTTTTTTAATTGTTTACTTACTTACTCATAACTTCTTCATTTCATTAATGTGCCAAGATGATTGCGATGATTGACATTAATGTAAATATTGATCGCTTTCAGTGGCATTGAAACACTTTATTATCGCTTAAAGCATAATTTATGATCCATACTTTTTTCTCTGACTTTGAAGTGATTGTAATTGCGCTGATAATGATTTTTGAACACCCAGGGGATGGTTCAGAGGAATTAATGGTGCCTCTAAGATTAGGCATGATTAAGTATTAAAAAAGGCCGTGGAAAACCAAGCTTTGGTAATTTATGTACTTATATAATGAATGTATGAGCATTAGGTGGGGTCAATTTTTTTCGACATCGTGACTGGCATATTCGAAGTCAACATAAAATTAGAAGAAAAAAAAACCACTAGGCTAATTTTCGTTTATCAGACCTGTCATTTTCGAGTTCCCCGAATTTTAAAAGCAGCTATCTTAAATTAATACGAACTTTATATGAAGATTTATATTTACTTAAGTATTATGAATGATATTTTTTTTAAAGCAAACACCTTTTTCTATCATTTTATTGTTTCACGCACGATAAATAAGAAATACATATCAAAAATATCCACATTTTCTTCTATATGCATAAAATACTCCTGAACATTTGCTTTATACGAAAGAAAATAGTCAACATCGCTCGCAAAAAAAAAATCTGAAAAATCAACGCAATGCGACTTTAAATATTCACTTTATTTTTATTTTTATTAAATTGAATGGGCTATAAAGTATGGGTATGCCAATTTTGATAAAAAATCTTCTCCGAATGGTAGATTTTTATCAAAATCCTGATTAGAAAAATTTAAATTTGTTAATAATATTTTGAAATTTGTTTATTTTGTGAATTCTGTACAAGGTTTGTAACTTTGACTTACAAGCTCTTTGTTATACAATAAACTATATTTATATAAAAAAAATTACGAAAAAATTTAGCATGAAAAATATAGCGAATATGTTGTGAAAAATATTAAGTGACTTAATTATATGAGCAAAAAGTAGTTTCTCTTAAAATTCGGAGGCTCGAAATTCACTTTAGAACTATGCTCTAATAACACTGTGCAACAAATTCAGGTTAGCAAAAATTAGGTCCATTCTCAGAGTGGCGGGTGAAAATAGAGGCGAAATTAGAAGACACGTATCGCGCGGTTTTTTTATGTTAGTTCGGATTTTTTTTTTAATCGGCCTTCGAAATTCGAAATCGGAGTAAAATTGTTTATATGGTTTTTTGGCTATAACTCGTCGACTAATTGATATTTTTTCAATCTGTAAAAGCCAAATTATTGCTAGAGACCTGTGCAACAATTACAATTTTTGAAAAAATTGATTTCGAAAGTTTTTGTGGTACTTATGAAACAATATACTGAAAATCGGAATTTGACTGCAAACTTCGAAGGCCGATTAAAAAAAAATTCGAAATAACATAAAAAAACCGCGCGATACGTGTCTTCTAATTTCGCCTCTATTTTCACCCGCCACTCTCAGAATGGACCTAATTTTTGCTAACCTGAATTTGTTCCACAGTGTAATCTGTTTCCTTGTAGTTTTACTTAGAATCGGAATCTACTAGGAACGATGTCGAAAAAAATAGTTCAATAAAAATTGACCCACCCTAATATGCATCGGTAAACAGTGGCTTTGTTGCATGAAGTTTCATACTTAATTTGAAAGAAGATATTGAATTATGAAGAGCAGAAACTTTTACAAGAAATGTACCAGTTTTGAAACAAAATTTATTCGGTTATGGGCGAAAAATCCCAAGGAATAACTAAATCACCGGCGTCACATTGTATGGTCTCTACATTTTCGCTTAGTCTCCTCAAAAATCTCACCATTTATGTAACGCATTCTAAAAATGTGTGTGAATTGTGCGTCTTTGAAATTTTCCATAACTAAACATCCATATTTATACATTAAGTGTTAAACCCTTTAGTAATAAAAGGATTACAAGCGACTGCTAAACCAAGGTTTACACAAAATCTTTCACAGCGAGCCGCATAGACACGTATTCGGTAAGCCCAAATACAAACACAAGTAGAAGGTGCTACTGGTTTGCTCTTTTATTTGGTATTTCGCACCTTCCGGGCAGCCGCCGAAAAACAAAGGGATTTCAGCACACACGAAAAAATTAATGAAATTATCAGAAATATTACGCTACCGTAGGCAGAAAAGATTCACCGTCAGGCAAGACCGCTCTACGACAGAACACAAGTGGAATATTTTGGATGGGCTGCGGAAGTTGAGAAAGGAAGAAAGAGGTTTTATTCGCAGAAGGAAACCGAAATTTTCGAAGTGCTGCGGAAGCTGAGAAGGAAAGAGAGAGGTATTATTTGCGAGAAGAGCGCGAAATCCTTCCATATACATACATTAGTATGTGGGTTTTAAATAGCTTAAGATACTGAGAAACTGAAAAATCGCTCGAAAATTCTACAAGAAATGAAAGTATTAGAGAAATTTTCACGCCTCATAATAAAGAAAGCTGCGAAAAACATGGAGAAGGTTCACCAATTGTTGTTGATGGAACTGACGGTCTCACGAAAGTCGGTTCTACTATATCTGATCGTCACGGATTTACTTATATTTATATCCAGCCAAGGACTGAGACTTTAGCAGTATTAACGAAAAATTTATAGATAAAGTTTTAGGCTGATAAAATTAAAACAACACCAACAAGATATGTAACCCATAACTTAGAATGGCTCGCAGATTGAGGCATTATCTAAAACTACTTATCTGAGATATCGTATCGTAGAGATATTAAAAAGTGAAATGCAACGCATTACAGAAAGTCCTAGATTATGTCCGGCCGAATGCTTGACTGCTCGTTGAAATCTAAGTGTACTCTGCTTAAGTGTACTCTGTTGTTTCACTAATGGCTGGTTCCACAGTTTCATGCCATCTCCGGAAGGTAGATGGTTTTTCGGGAGAAGCCGAAAGCAGAAATATAGTCGTAGGTTAGCCACTGACTGCTGAGCGAAGAAGGCCTTCCTCTTCTTCTGCTAACACCAGGTGGTATCGCATCAAATACTTCCAGAGCCGAAGCAAATGTAGTCGGAGGACGAAGTCGCTGAATCTTTATTCGCTGCATTATGTCTACGTCGTCGTAAAGTTTACACAACCCATCGCGAACGTGAAAAGGATCTAAAATCGTTCGCAGAGTCTTTCTCTCAAACACTTCAGAGGACGCCACATCGGATGTTGTCATCGTCCAAACTTCTGCGCCATATGTTAGGACGGGCATGGTGAAAGCCTTGTAGATTGTTAGTTTTGTTCGTCCAGAGAGGTCTTCACTACTCAATTGCCTACTTAGTCCAAGGGAACACTTGTTGGCAAGAGAGATTCTACGTTGGATTTAAAGGTGGTTAACTGGTGGTCTTAATATTGCGTGTAAAGTTGGAACGAGTGCTTATGTGTGAAAGACCAAAGTTTGCGTTTAAAGCACTGATTTGGTTTTAAGAGCGGGGCTTTGCCGTAAATCCTGGTAAACACTGGAGAAAGAATACTCAAAGCTTGGTTGATTTTCAAGCCGCATTAGTAAGAAGAAATAGAAATTGCCTTCTAAACTAATCAGGATTTATAAGTTTATATTAGTTTACTCTTCTTCGCCAGTACTAGGCCCACCAAACATGGTTTCGAACAGTGTGACTATCTACCGCGTGATTTCTTTAATCTGTTGTTGAAAAAAATGTTCGACCTGCACAACCGATTTTTCCAGAGAGTTTACGATTCACTGGAACATATCGACGATAATGATATTGGGTTGCGAATGTGTATGCGAATGCCAATAACATTCCTTTTCAGTTTTTTAATTCAATCGTTTTTCTCAGAACTTGCGGAATAAAGTTGCAATATCTAATTTAAACACCAAACTGCTTTCTTATCTGCAAAATCATTTAAGGGCTAGGGAAAAATGTTCTAAAATATTATCAGATTGAAAAACCGAACCGAGGCAAAAGGATTCCTTTTGTATTGGAACAACCAAGCGTAGAAAGACCTGGCGTCATTTGGTGTTCTTAATTGCCCCCAAATAGCATCACAGAGAAAACAATGTTTGGTAGAACTCGGCGTAAAACGCTTAGGCGTTTACTGCGCTAATCTGAAAGCAGAAGAATTTGTAATTTATCGCACACTCGCTCATTGTTCAACTGTTTAATTGATAACCCAATGTAATTGACCGATTGAACGGCTGTTAATTGCTCATTGCAAAATTACTATTATAATTCATTCAGCTGAATAAGTTGATGTTTTTACTGAATTACTGAAGTGTTTTCTTTGAAGAAGAAAAAACATAACAAGCAGAAGTATACCAAGCACGGTTCACTACGTATATTTCTTATCTAAAAATATATACTTTTTTGTAAATGTACTCATGTCGATATGTATGTGTATGGATGTACGTGTATTTGCATTAGCTTCGCTTGGTCGCACATTTTGTGAATAATCGCTAGTAACCTGATAGATTGCTCGAACGGATAGCGCATAGCCGCATTTTTGCAAACAACAAAACATTGTTTTTTTCTAACAACAATACCTCAAATTACAAATTGTTTAGAGGTTTTGCACTATCGTGTTTGTACATACATACATGCAAACATATAATATGTAGATAATAACTTCGAAAGGCTGAGACCAATGCAAACAATTGTTGCGTACTGTGAATTTGTTTGTGTGTGTGTGTGTGTACTCATATATAAGGCATTTTTAGTATGTAAGAGTTGACCACATTGCGAAAATGACGTTCTGATATGAATTCGTTTTGGAAACTCATATTTGCTTATGCATACACACATACGCACTTATACAGACATATTTATGTGGACGTACTCCATATGGACGTTTTTCGGGGTTACGCGCGATTGAAGGTTTAGTCAACTATTTGTTTTCCTTGCTGATCGGAAAAAAAACTAATAGTTTTCAAATTGAAAGTTCTCCAGACTTTTGAAGTTGAAGTGACGTGTCTGATGAGGCTCTATTACCGTTTACATACAAGCGCTTGATATGTTAGCGTTTGGATTACACTATACATAGAGCGGGGGCTGTATGGAGCTGAGTGTGCAAAATGTGAGGCCCGCATTCTATAAATAGTTTTGAACTCAGAAAAGCTTGCAGATTATGATTCTGGATGTTTCCGGGAGATTTGATGGTCCATTTTTTTACCCCACCCCCTTAGTATTCAAGTAAATGGACTGAAAAAGTGCTTTGAAACCATTTCAATGATTGTTTTAGTGATAAAATTCAATTATTTCTTATGATTAAAGAAAAAAAAGTAAAAAATAAAACACATATTTTTGAAAAAAATGATTTAATAAGAAAAAGAACATTTTAACATAAGTCATACAAAAAATACAAATAATTAATCTTTTTTATTTTGGCAGTTATTATTAATATATTTGCATAACGAAATCCAATTTAGTTGTAACTTTTTGCAAGAACAAACCTTTGTTTGACAATTAGATGTACATTTGCAGGGTTGAATTGACAATTCCGGTAATGGTCGCTTCGTCAATTGTCGTGGATACAATTTACCATCTTTTTTTCATAGCCTAATAAGGTGTAATCAATAGGCTGTAGTACTGTTTGGTCAGAATTTATCCATATATAATATATGTTTGTGCTGAAGCTCTTAACAAATGAAAATGTAGAGCATCTGGTGTGCAAATTACTTTTAATAAATTTAAGCCGAAGCCGATATTTTCACAAATTAATTTATAGCGAAGTTCATCAGCATTTAATGTTTTCGACTGTTAGGTATGGATTTCCTAAATGCCTTAGACCATTTTGCACAAAATCCAACGATGCAGCTTTTAAACTATTTTTTTTTTTAACCCAATCTTTCGAGAGTGTAATGCTGGCAAAATACGAGAAATGTTTTCGCCAAGGGATTGAGCAGCTAAATGATACCCTGAAATTTATTTCTTCTTATAAGAACCTTCAAACCATAGACCTAAACAACCTAGACGTGCTAGATTATTGCAAAAGCAAATTCCAAGAATAAAAACATCTGTATCAGCCCTAAGAATTGTGATATGAGCACAATGTTTTTTTACTGCGTGAAATATGTGACAAAAAATCCTTGAATCTGCTTCTAAATGATTCGAATTCAAATCAGGTACTTCAAAAAATAAAGAGTTTTGTAATATAAAACATTTTGTTGGCTCGTCAAATCCTCCGCAAACATATATGTAATTCGTAATCTTCTATTATCGGGCATATTTAGGAGCAACATTACAGAAAAATCGAACGAGCTGTAACTTATTTTCAGTGTTTGAAAAGAAATCATTACAATTAGTTGGAATTTTAGTGTGATCGTTTGAAATTATAAAATTTTTAATATTCTGACCATCTTGTCTCTTTCGGGCAGTATTTAAGATTTGTTCCGCTGCGGAGCACAAATAAAGTGTTTTGTTTTTATTTCTTGTTTGTTTACCACAGATTAACCATTTTAGATCTTTATTAAATTTTAAATTTGCTCTTGATGACCTTCGAGTGCCTTGATTACCTGACACACTAGCTTCTGCAGACCAGGTAGAAATAGAAACATTTTCCTGCTTTTGTAGTGCCAATTCTCGACGTCTTTCTTTTCTTCGCTAATGTAACTTGCCATACAAGTTCGATGCCAAGTACATTTGTATTCAGTAAAGTCTGCATTATATTTAATTTTCTCCCTAATGTCATCTTTTCTCCGATCTGCTGCTCTCTGAATATTTATAAATGTGATTGTGGTTTTGGATTCATCTCTAAATTACCCGTTTCATCACAAAACAAACACGAAATTTCGTATAGTTTTCGTTTCTTTATATTTATCACTTCTAAAGACATTGTCCATGTGTTTATTTAATCAAAACTCTACTAAAACACTGAATTGTAAGAAAACTTAACTGTAAAAATTATGTGATTACGAAAAAATAAACCGTCATGCGCCACGAAATATTTTCTATTGACTAATACGAGTGCTATGACGCAATAACGCTTGGACAAGGTGGAGGGCGGGGGGAAGGGAAGGGACCATCACAACTGCCGGCATCATGTTTTTTTTTTGTGTAGGGTCTCAGGTAAAAGAATTTCAGCATTGTTGCCGGTCCTCACATTTATCATACTCAATGTCCTTTAGCGCCTGCACTAACAGTGATTCCATGTGAAGACATCCAATTGTTTTGCATATTTTTATACACGTTTATTTATTTGTAGAAATAAGTTGAATCAGAAGTAAACTTAAAAAATTTTGAAAAAAAAAATTTAATTTTGAAATTTGTTCAATGTTGAAAACTTTCTTATTAAAGTGAGATATTTCCGTTCTTTTTAACATTTTAGTTCTTTTAGGTTAAAATCAATTTTTTGAAACTTTATTTTAAGTCAAATATCTTCGGTTCTTTTTAACATTTAATTTGTTTTGTTGTGGTTTTTTTAATTGTTTACGATAAATATACTTTAAAAATGTTTGCTTTTTGTTAACATTTTTTTTTGTTAAAAATTTTGTAAATTTTTTTTACGATAAATATGCTTTAAAATTTTTTGCTTTTTTGTTAACATTTGTTTTTTATTAAAAATTTTGTAAAATTTTTTTTTGTTAAGAGTTTTTTTAGAAAAACTTATTATTTTAATGGAAAAAATGTATAGTTTGAGATTTATGCAAGGTTGTAAATTTCGGCTTATTAAGTGAAATTAAAAATTTTGTTGTTAATTTTTTTTTTAATTTAATTTTATTTTAAACTTTAATTTCAAAATTTCATTCAATGCTGAAAATTTTCTTTTTAAAGTTAAATATTTTGGATCTTTTTAACATGTACTTTTTGTATGTTAAAATAAATTTTTTGAAATATTGTTTCAAACTTGTTTTTTTAATTGTTTATGATAAATATACTTTAAACATTTTTTTGTTTTGTCATTTACCATTTTTTTTATTATTAAAATTTTTTTTTGGAAAAACTTTTAGCGGAAAAACATTAATAATTTGAGATTTATGTAAGGTTGAAAATTTTGGTTTTTTAAGAGAAATTAAAAATTTGTATTGTTGAATTTTTTTTGGAAATACTTATTATTTTATTAAAAAAAATTAATAGTTTTAGTTTTATGCTATGCTGAAAATTTTCGTTGTTTAAGTGAAATGTTTGCGGTTCTTTTAAACATTAGAAACATGACAAAATATACTTTTTGAAATTGTTGTTTTTTTTTTAATTTTTGGAAAACATTTTTTATTTATACTTTTTCTGAAAACAGGTTTATTTGTAGGCTTAAGTTTCATAAGAAGTAAACTTAAAAAACTTGATATATTCGAGACTTTTTCAGTGTTGAAAGTTTTTGTATAGATTTTTTTAAAGTCTCTAAAGGCTCTTTTAACATTTAGCAATTTTTGTTTTTTTTAATTTTTTAGGTTAAATAATTAAAAATTTAACTTTAAAAAAGTTTGGTTTTTTCATAATTTTTTGGAAAAATTTGTTTTTTTGCAATTTTGCTAAAAAAGTGGTTTATTTGTGGGCTTGAGTATAATAAAAAGTAAATTGGAAAATTTTGAAAAACAAAAAACTATTTTCAGATATATTCAATGTATAAAATTTGGGGTTTTTAGTGAAATAGCTGCAGAAGTTTTTAACATTTAACGTTTTTTTATTGTTTAGGTTAAACTATATTTTTATAAGTTATTGTTTTTCTTGTAATAAAAAATAAACTGAACAATTAAAATAATAAGAAGCAAACAAAAAAATTAATAATTTTCAAATTTATTCAATGTTGAAAGTTTTCGTGTTCTAAGTGAAATAGCTGCAGAAGTTTTTAACATTTAACATTTTTTTCTAAATTTTTAGGTAGAAACATACTTTTTTTATTATTATTTTAAATTTTTTTTTTTTATTTTTAATTTTTTGTTAAAAACTATTTAAAAAATCTGCTTTTTTTCAATTTTTCTTAAACTAAAAAAATTGCAAAAAAGTTAATATATTTGAGACTGAACATTTAAGTATAGAATTTTCCCGCGACAAATATTTTTTTCATTTTTAACATTTAAAAATTTTTCTAATTTTTAAATTTTACGATAAATATACTTTTTTGTTCAAAATTGAGCTTTCGTTCAACATTTTTGGAAAAAAAATTCATTCTTTGCAATTTTGCAAAACTGGTTGCATATTGGTTGGATGCTATAATAAAACGAGAAGCAACCAAAAAAAATTTTTTTTTTTTTGAATGGAAATACTTTATTTGCAATCTATCTTAGAATACAGATATTTAGCAAAAGAGATCTTATTACCTAATGACAGCATAGTATTTACACTGGTACAAAACTACATAGAAAACTATAGAATTTTTTCGTTTTACAACTCTTATGCATATTTTATGTTATTAGATTTAATTTTTACTCGAAAATTGTGTAACTTACTTCATGTATAACTTATATTAGAATTTTAAAATTTTTTGGAGCATTTTAACAATTTCATATTTAGCTCTTTTTTTGTTTTTTTATTATTATTATTAAAGTGACAAATTTAAAGGAATGGCAAGTCTAAGACATGATTGCGCTTTAATCGTCTAATTTCATGGGTGGTGTCCAACAAGCAAATAGCATTTGTGTTTACATGATTTGACAATCGTTCAATGTATATCTTAGAATATACTGAGATTTCTCTCTTAACAAATGGAATACCACTTCTACCTTTTCTGTTGTCGGCATGTCGTAAGTAAAAATGTGCTGGTAAAAGTTTTTTAATTTTAAAGAGTAGTCCCATATGCCAAACTCTGTTTAATGCTTGTTGTACGTCAAGAAAGGTTGCAGAACAGTATTCTTTTCTTTCAATCGCATCTGTAATAACATTCACACTTCTGTGGCATTGTTCTGGTGTGCCATGCCCAACTCTAAACCCAAACTGATGTTCGGGAATGATATTTTTATCCTCAATTACAGGTAACATTCTTTTCAAAAATATTCTTTCGAATATCTTCGAGAATGTTACGAGCAAACTAATAAATGTTACGAGCAACAAAAATAAATTTAAAAAAGTAATGATTTGAGATTTATTTAATGCTGAAAATTTTCTTTTCTAAGTGAAATGTTTGCGGTTAACATTTATTTTCTTTTTAGTTTTAAGTTTAAAAAACAGTTTTTTTGTATACTTTTTCTGAAAACTGGTTCATTTCACAGAAATCGCTCTCAATCCCATCCCCTTTAACAGACTCAACTCAAGAAAATCAACAATGGATTTATTATATTATGTCTGTAAGCAAATATTCTAGAAATGGTTACCCCACTGGGTGCTTTCCATACATGCTTAATAATTTGTTTTGGTCTTACGTACAAATATTGCTGAATGTTAGAAAACGGATTGCAATAAATAAACGGATTAAAAAAAAAATTGTTGCTTGCCTATAATAAGAAGCGAATTGAAAAAATTTGAAAAAAAATTATAACGTTTGAGACTAATTCAATGTTAAACATTTTGGTAAAGAATTTTTGAAGTCAAATATTTTCGGTTCTTTTTAATATTTCACATTTTTTTAGTTTTTTAGGTTAACTTTAAAATAAGTTTTTTTTTTTGTTTTTTAAGTTCACTTTTTAAAATTTTTGTTTAGTTTTTTAAGTTCACTTTTTAAATTTTTTTTTTAGTTTTTTAGGTTGAAACAAACTTTTTGAAAATTTTTTTTTGGAATAAGTGCTTTCGTTTCTGTTAAAAATTTTTTAGAATTTTTTTTTACAATTGTGCTGAAAAAACTACGTTATTTGTAGGTTGGAGTATAAAAGAAAGTAAACATCAAATCTTGAAAGAAAAGAAAAAAAAATGGAATTTATTCACTGTTGAAAATTTTAATTTTTTAGGTGAAATATCTGATGTCCTTTTTAACTTTAAAGTTTCTAACTTTTAAAAAATGTTTTTTATTTAATTTTTCGTTACAAAATTTTGAAAAAAATTTCTTTTTTCCAATTTTTGAAAAACACACCTTGAAATATTTTTCTTACTTTTTCCAGTAATAGCGGAGACTACGATCAGTAATCTCTGAAAGTTTCATAATGGAATTTCCATGACTTTTCAAATTTTACTCAAAAGAATTACTGCTTCTCCAGTGAACTCATTAAGGCAGCGTAAAGATGCCATCTGCCCAGGCAGAGATTCCTGTCATTTCTCTGGGCAATCCCCAGGAACTCCAACACACCTTCTTCTCGAATGTGATACTAATGAATGAATTAGAAATCTCGGCCAAATGCGGTCGAATGAAGGCACATATGTACACTCAGCCCAACCCAGCTCCATCTTAGGTTTATTGGGGAGGCTACTGTTATGAGTAGAGGGCTCGAAAGGGGTCAAAAGACCGTGTCCGGGTCGAAGTGCTTAACTCCTTTTCATTCATTCATGTATGTATGTTTATACACATATACATACTAGTATATAAACTTGCATACATTGTGTAAAATAAGTACCCGGAATTTATAATTTAAACTCTCCCGGGAATACCTGACACTTCAAATTTGGTTTTTTCATGTTGGTACACATGTCCTTGAATGCACAAGCCTTATTAGAACGGGATCTATTACTTAGTGTGTTTTATTCTGCAGTCAAAGTGAGTTGATCTTTTGTTTACTTGGCGAATTTTACTATGGATTTTTGCAAAAAGAGCATCGGAAGGAGGTCTCTGAAGACATGGTTTCCCGAGCTAATACGGACCCTACGTTCATGAAACGCATAATAACTGGTGATGAGACATGGGTCTACGAGTACGATATGCAAACCAGTCAGCAATCGTCTGAATGGCGCTTCGAGAACGAGCCGTATCCAAAAAAACCACGCCAAAGCCGGTCAAAAGTGAAGGTTATGCTCACGGTTTTCTTTGATTACCAAGGCGTGGTGCACTCTGAGTTCCTTCCAGAGGGCCAAACGGTTAATAAGGAATATTATATATCCGTTTTAAGGCGTTTACGTGAAGCCATTCGCCGTAAACGGCCCGAATTGTGGAAGGACAATTCGTGGATTCTGCACGACGACAACGCGCCATCGCACCGAGCCTTGATTGTACGCGAATACAAGACCAAAAACTTAATAAATACTATCGAACAGCCACCGTATTCGCCAGATCTCGCACCCTGTGACTTTTTTCTCTTCCCAAAACTAAAATTGCCACTTCGGGGAAGGCGTTTTGAGTCGATTGAAGACATTAAAAAAAATTCGCTAAAGGAGCTGAAGGCCATCCCGGCGCCGGCCTACCAGCGGGCCATGGATGACTGGGTTGTTCGTTGGAATATTTGTATCGGCTCAAAAGGAGCCTATTTTGAAGGCGATCCAACAAATAATGATGAATAATATGAAAAAATGTGTTTTTTTTTTAAATTCCGGGTACTTATATTATTTTACACAATGTATGTACGCTTGAAAATGCTAAAATCAGTTGATGCCTACAAATATCCAGTGTATTTACTTTTTTTATACGCGACTTTACTAATTCGCTTTACTATACTTAATTTATGTTAATTTTTTCTCACGACTCTCACTCCTACACCTTTTTCATAATTACTGGCGTAATTCCTTTAAGTTTTGTGAACTCAAGCATTGTATGTAAGTACGACTATGTATGCATGTAGGTATGCACTTATTGACTCCATTGTTTACTTTCAATTACTCCATGAGACGAATAAATAAATAATTAAATTCATTCTCAGTATTCGTTTACAATTTTGTGCGGCATTAATGTTGACAGTACAAGTAGGTACCCCGCAAAAAATGCGATTTGTCCCGGATGTATCCGCGTTCGGTTGCAAATGAATATGCGACTACTGTCACTTTTTATATTTTTATGTGGAATGAACTGTTGGCTTTTGTTTGGGTATGTCCTATGAAGAGACTAACTGTACCTTTTTGTAAACGAGATGGAATGAAGTGAGACTAGTCGTTCTTGAAATTCGAGATTTATACTTGTACCTATGGCTCAGTTATCTGTAGGCAAAGCAATAGGCGGTTCTAGCAATGATATGCAGAAGCAGAGCTGAAGCTAACATCAGACCGTTAATGGATTCTTAGCGATTATGAAGGAATCAGCTGATTTGCAAACGTAAGCGGGGCTTATGACAGCGGTTCGTTTACGAAAAAAACGACTGATTGCACGAGTCAGAGTTCCGGTGCCGAGTCCCTAATGACGTGGCAGCCGAAGTTACTCTCACAATTTTGCCTCGGATGGCCACGTCTTGTAATCTATCATACTTGCTCTTTAAGTGTGGAGTTTACATTTTTTTTATTATGTTTTCCTCTCTAAATTCTTTGTAAATTTCAATATTTGAATTTCCAAATATTACAAAACTTAATATTTGATTTAACAAATTCACATGCCCGAGTGCAGACTCAAATCAAAGCCTTCTGAGTTTCAAGCTACAGCCCTCAGATTATACCATTGTGGTCATGTGTGAGTGCAGTGAATAATTACATTTGTTTTTTTGGGTCCCCGTCCACTCTAGAGTGGAGGGAAATGAAAGAGCGGTTGAGTGTGCAAGGAGAGGCTTTGAGCTTGACCTTCAACGAGTGGTAGAGGACATACGCTTTCCTCTAAGCGAACTGTACACTGCGACTGACTTGAGCGTAATCGCGGAAACCAATAAAATCTGCTAACTGCAGCGTCTTCAAGACGCTCTGGCCAAAAATGATTCTTAAAAGTACTAAATGTCTGCTTGGACTTAGCAACAGATTAATCACCAGCCTCCTCACAGGTGTTATAACGGGTCATTGCGCTTTGGGCACCCTAATCAGTAGAATGGGAGTACCTCACAATGACTTCTGCAAATTGAGCCGATACAATCCGTCCTCTGTGAATGTCACTTCAAAGAAGCCACACCAAATATAAAATAACATTGGCGATTATTTCTTTGAAGTCGTGTGAAATTTGCAAATAGTCTTACTGGAGGGTCTGAAATTGAAATGAAATTTGGAAAAGTCGAGCCAAAAAGCACCGAGAAATTTGGTTACTCCTAAAACTCTCAGGCTAAAAACCCCATTGTAATTAAAACTCTGGAAAGTGACAGGGTAGATAGTCAGGAAGGAAAGGAGAGGAGTATTAGAAAGAAAGAAATAGTTTGGAATAGAGGCATAGAGGTAGTTAAACCTGTGAGAATTTTCCAGATTCTTTGGCAAATCTGAAAATATCCTCCAGTTTGAGAGAACGAATATTTCTTATTCTCATGACTTCGGAACCCGAAATTCGTAGCCTTACTCTAGCAATGGCAGGACATTCACCGAGGAAATGCTCAGTGCTATCCCCATGAGTTGTGTCCTGGTATAATACCAACTATCAACCGAACGTCTTTTCTTCCATGTGTTAGAAGAAAATTCAACAGTTTCTTTGGGCTTGTTACAAAACAGTTTACGGTTCTGCAACGTTCTAGACGGGACCATCGCACTGGAGGTTCTGTTTCCCTTCTTAAAAAGATCTGGGTGGTTTGAGCAACTTAGTTAGGGGATGAAAATCAAATGCAGATATCACAATAAGCTTTGGGGCCACCGAGTGTCTTGTCTTAGATAAGCAACCTGGCTAACCTAACTTAGCATACGTTTTCTTTTTGCTGTTCTTGCAGACTTCGGAGACTTTTGGAGACTTCGAAAATTCGAAATTGTCGAATTAATACCCAATTTCACCACAAGGAGACTAGTTCCGGAATACTCCTTTTAGATATCAGTCGCACAATGTTTTGCAGGGTAGATATGTAGTTACGTCTGCATACTTATACATATATACACACATACGAGTACATACGCGAAAAGTTTGTATGCACAGCTTTTCTGAATTTCAGCGCTGCGTAGACGCTGCATAGTTGCCAACAAACTGTAATTATGCCGGCTGATGATCACATTGGCAAATGTGCTACTTCATATACATACATACGTACATACATACATGCATACATACATACATACACATATGCACATGCAGCCATTCATATATTTAAGAGTTTGCGTGCAGGCCTTTCGTTTGCATTGCTCATTATGATTTTGTTTTAATTTAAAAAATTAAAAACAAAAATTAAAAAAAAAAATTAATATTTTTTAATATTTCTTTTTTTTTGTTTTTTTCCTCATTTCATCGGCATTTATTTTGTTTGCATTTTAATTTTTGCTCCAAAGACAATAAAGGTGGATGAGGTATGCGAACTACTCGTATTTTTTCACAAGTTCAAGGCGATTTAAGCGCATTTGCTTGGGCGTCTGTCGTGTCGATTCGTCTCCTCTCGAATCGCTGCATTGTCGTGACGTCTTTATATGACATGCGTGGCGCTGTAAAGCGACATACATAAGTATATTCATATGTATATTATATGTGTGTATGGAAGAACGTAAATACTTACATTGGCCATAAAAGTTGTGTATCAGCACATATACGCACACAGGCATGCACACATTTGGCTTCCATCTGATCCTCCTGCTGATTACTGCTGATATGTGGGCTTTCATGGCTTGTCAGCTTATATGTTGCATATGTATGTATGTATGTATGCATGTATGCATGTAATTTTTTTCTACATTCTTCAAAGAAGTCATGTATTCATGCACTCATACAAACATATGCCAGTATCCATCCACTTTTCTGCCTTTTTACGATATCTTTCCTTGCCCACTCTTTTTGTTCTATTTTAAGCAAACTAGTTTCGTTTTTATTTGCTGTGCCTTTGAATCATCGGATCAGCAGCTCATCACCACTTTATCGCTTTGAAGATCGTCGATCAGTGATTTTCATTGCAAATAGTCGCCAACGTAAACAAATCAATTCCGGAAATCGATAAAACGTTATTGTTGGAAACTTTTATTTGAATGGAAAAATTACATTTGCGGTGTTGTAAATTAAATAAATATTGTATTTTTTTTTATATTTTTATCGAGGCATTACTATTAAATTTATAAGTAAATAAACATATTTTTTATGTACTAATTTCAGTATTTACACACTGCGTGGCATTAAAGAAGTGAACGCATCGATAAGTATTGGTACCCTTTAGTTTGAGTAAAAGTTACGCAAAAGTAGCACAGTTCACTGCAGTGCTCCGTACGTGGTAGCCAAATTGTTGGTACAGTGTACTTTATTGTTGACCTCCCATCAGTAAACTTGCATAAATTTTTATAGCAATAATCGCACACGACTTCCGGAGTATGCCACAAGTAAGGAACATAAGCATAATATTTTAAAAATTTTTACTTGGTGCGAATAAGTCTAAGAATAAGAATAAGAATAAAACGTAACAAAAGTTATTTCGAGTCGGGCCTTGCATTTTTCGTAAGATGAAATATACAGAAAGAAGTTTTCGCGCAACATAACTTAAAACAATTGTCAAAGTATACGTCTCCTAGTAGCGCAACTGTCAGATGATCGGAACTTCCGGAACTGTAACAAACACACAAACGGCACAGAGTGTGTTGTATGAAACAATAAATTAAAGGTTAATAAGTTGTTTAAAAATTTGGAGTCCCTTCAAGTTATGCCGAAAATTTAGAAAAAAATTTTTTTTTTAGAAAAAAAAATTCAAGTAAATCTGAGAATTAATAAAATTTTTTTTTTAATTTTACATAATAAAAATATTTCCACGAGTCTGCCTGCAGAAATTCCGCGCAATTGGATCATGGAAAAAGGGTTAATAATTTATCCAAAGTTTTTCACACAGGCGGACTACGAGCTCTATATTTTATATATAAAAAAAAAATTCTGACGTGTACATGAAAATCGCCGATACACGTGTATTTTTATTTTTTCTCCCTTTTCCGAAAAAGTATATTTGGTTCATAGGACAGAAAAAAAGTTCGTTTTTGTAACGCAGTGTAATATGAGAATATCCCTTACATAGTTAAAGTCGCATTGATTGCTGTGGTTTGGATCTGTTTTCTGATCCAGAGGCTTTAGTGTCTTGTCATAGGCCTTTTGAAGTTTTTTGAATGTCACTAATTTCGGTATTATAATAATATAATATAATAAAGTAATTTAGAGCTCGTTTACTATTTATTTCCTAACTATGGTAAACCATTTCGAATATTATTTCAAAAATTTGTGTTAATAGCGCTCGCCTCTCGACAGGCATCGATAATTCGCCGAGCGTATTTCTAGCATGAACAACTGCACATAAAAACTATCTGCTCTAAGCAGACGTTACAAATTTAGGTCCCTTCGCCTTTAAGACAATAACAACAACCCCTTTCTGAAAAGGTAGTACCCAGAATGATAGAGCATAATGGTGTTCACACTCACCAACGTAAATGTACGCCCGTATCAGTTGACATGATAAAACTAATGAGAGCCCCATGTAAATCAATTCTCAACACGGTTACGTTCCGTAGTATCGTAGATCGTTGTTTCATCGTATCAGCTGATACGGGCGTACGGGCGTACGGGCGTACGTTTACGTTGGGGAGTGTGAGCACTATAAGATTGTGCAGATTGAGCTATCAAAGTCAATGAAAGCCGAGTAGCGGTGCACGAAATGCGCAAAAATAGCCATAAGTTTCTGCCATTACTTCCTCATTTGAATAAAATCTTTTCGCGCCAGCCATTTATTTAAATTGGCGAGCAAATAGTAGTCCCAGGGATCCGTGGGAGCCAAGTCTAGAGTTGAAACCCTATTTCCATTATATTTGCGACCACAATTTCTGAGGCGTGAGCTGGTGCATGATCTGGTGCGTTGTCGAAATGGAGAAAGAAAATCACTTGACTTCCTCAATTCAAACGAATACCAAGCACAAAGAAATAGACCGATCTGGTTAAAACTTGGTGTGTGTTCTTTCAAGAGATGCTATTGTACAAAGTAAACATAACTCAGATAAGTGCCAGTAGTGCCGTCTCTCTGACTGTGCGCGAACAACTTTTTAAACGATCCTCGTACATTCTCTGAAACATTCGACAACATTACACCACAAATCTGTGAAGAAGTGCGGCCAATTTGTAAGCACACATTATCACAATAATACAAGTGAAGTCCAAAATAAACAAGACTGAGCTAAAATAGAAACAACAGGAGCTGTGTTCTGATAACCTCGAGTTTATTTATTCAAACTAGTCTCCTCTAAAAGCTTTTCGAAAGAGTGTTTCAGGTCAATGACCGGAATGCCCTTCTGGATGACGGTACAAGCCTTTTGATGGCCTCTACGGACACAAAACGTTTCCCTTTCATAGCCAAATGCAATTTTCAGAATAGGTAGAAGTCACTGAGAGTCATATGAGGCGAATACGGTGAGTGGTTGATGGTTAAAATGCGATTTCTTTTCAAAAAATTAGAGTGGTTCGATGAGATGGTGCATTATCATATGCACTAAGCGCTAGCTTCCTGCTTCGCGGTATTCAGGGCGAATTCGACGGATGCGATGCAACAAACACTTCACAACGCTAAGATAGAAAATTGCATTGGCAGTTTGGAACGTTGGCACGAACTTCTTCTGAACAATTCTCTTGGAATCGTAAAAACAAATGAGCATCTACTTGATTTTTGACTTCTCCAAACGCGATTTTTTTTGGTGATGGCTTGTCTGGGCCTTCCATTCGGCACTTTGACGCTTAGTTTCAGCTTCATGTTGGAAACACTATGTTTCATCCCCAGTTACAATGTTGTAAAGGAAGTTCTCGACTTTTCTCGCCTCTTTAAAAAGGTCATTCGGATGTTGAATTACGAGCAATTTTGGGTACTTAGTTAATTCGTGCGGAATGAAACGTGCATAGACCTTTCGTAAGCCCAAATTATAAGTTAAAATGCGATAAATCGATGTTTTGAAGATATTTAACTCCGATTCTATGAATTTGAACAACGATTTCGGTTCATTTTTGAAAAATGTGCGAACAATTTCGATGGAGCTTTCGGTGATTACTAATTTTGGACGGTCCGAACCTTCATTGTCATTTGTGTCCTCACAACCACCTCTGAAACGTGTAAAACACTCATGAACTCTAGCACGAGATAGGAAATCATCGCTATAAACTTTTTTCATCAATTCAAATGTTTAAGTAAACATTTTAACGACTTTAAAACCAAATTTGATATTAGCTCTTTGTTCAAAACTCATTTTTGTACCAATTACAGAAACATACTGACACTTTAGACGCAATAACTTCCCTTTCCCTGAACCGAATGCCACCTATGTAGCTTTCATTAGAAACCGAGTCTGCAAGAAACGAAGTCGAAGAAAATCATTTATACAAATTGACCCACCCTAATGTAAGAATATATATAAAATATATGCAGACAAATACATATACGAGTATATTTTAGGTGATGATATGTAAAATATTGGCGGCCGCTGTGGCCGAATGGGTTGGTGCGTGACTACCATTCGGAATTCAGAGAGAGAACGTCGGTTCGAATCTCGGTGAAAGATCAAAAATTAAGAAAAAGTTTTTTCTAATAGCGGTCGCCCCTCGGCAGGCAATGGCAAACCTCCGAGTGTATTTCTGCTATGAAAAAGCTCCTCATAAAAATATCTGCCGTTCGTAGTCGGTCTGAAACTGTCGGTCCCTCCATTTGTGGAACAACATCAAGACGCACACCACAAATAGGAGGAGGAGCTCGGCCAAATACCCAAAAGGGTGTACGAGCCAATTATATATATGTATTAGGTCGGGTCGATTTGTGGGGAGGCAAAAAAATCGCCCATTGCTCTGTGAAAATCATATTCTAGGGATCAAAATAAGAAAATTTGCCGCAGGAACCATACCTCTAAAACGAATTCTGATGTCCCCCAATTTGGGTCGAACTTTTTAGTTTCTTTTCTCATGTAAAGACCAAAAATGGTGATATTTTGAAATGATTGTATGGGGAACCCCCCAGGGGAGTTCCAGGGGGTGTGCCACTGGCATGGGTGGATCGGCCGTCCAAAGTTAGTGGGGGTCGGTCATACATTTGGACTCGATTGGAGCACTCTAATGATCAAAGTGGGATTTTACAAAATTTGCCCCTACCCAAAAGTTAGAGGTATGGTTCCTTCGGCAAAGTTTCTTATTTTGATCACTAGAATACAATTTATTTTTCGACCCGCCCTAATATGTATATATATATATATATATTCGAAATTAATGTAACTTTTTACAGCCACGCTTCGTACCTGTAACCAACTTTTTAGAAACAACAGTGGAAAATAGGATTTAAAGAGTAGACTTCTGCTCTCGGCAGAAGGGCACTTGCTAATAAGACCTTTCTCCATTTTTTTTCATAAAAAATAAAGCCGATTCATTTTATGTTCCCAAATACAAATAAGATATTTTTTTAAATAAAACTGAAAGGTTAAGTTGCATTCGTACGGACTTAGCTTTCGATGGGAAAATTTAAATGCATTCAGCAATTCCCGGGGCAATCTTTTGTGCTCATTTTGTTTTAGCAAATGCTGCTTACTCAGCTGAAAATTAAAAGTTAATGCGCATAGTCTTCAGTGCAATAAAGAAACGTTGTGAAATGTTCAAGGTATCAACAGCTGATCAGTTGGCAAATATCATTTGCACACGAAAAGTGATTGCAAAAGCGCCATAACATAAAATTTATTATGCATACAAACATACATACACACATACATACATATGACTGCATGAATGCATATATTTGTAACTTTCAAGACAGTAAACCAACCGCTAATGCACCTTAAAATTAAGGAATACCCACGAAACGAAGTCTAAACCGACACCGACATCGACACCGAAAAGACAATAAAGCATTAAGCAATAGAATTGAACAGAAAGCAAAGCCACGAAGAATCAGAAGGTTCATTGAACCAGTGCAGATTATACATACAAACATGACGGCACATATGCAACGCAACAAAAACAGCAGCTTGTACTCGCAAGCGCAGCTGGCTTATATTGGGGGCAAGAACCCTAAAAGCAACACTTGCATAATATTAAGTGTTTCTTCTGGACGCTACTCCACACAAACATACGTACACACACTGCCCTCTTATAAGCTTTTCTCCAAAAAAGCCATTGTACAAAAATTGCGCCACATTAAAGCAAAGTGAAGTTTAAAAGAATCACCGGAGCTGTATGAAGAGGTACAAACAAATTTAATGGAATAAAAGGCTAGATGGCAGTAGGTTTGGGGGAGAGCGGGTGAGAAGCAGTGTTGGGGGAATAGGCAGTTCGTTATGGGGTGTTGGTGTTGTGGCAAGTATGCAAGCGAAGTTGTAGCAAAAGGCTGCGGAGGTTGCATGTATTTGTCATGGCCTGCGAAAGGTCCCGCTTTGGAGCATTGACCGGCAGCGTCCAACAGCGATCACAAAAAACAAGCGAAAATTGAATTGCTGCTGACAGTTTTGCATTACATATTTTATTTATTTTTGGAATAAAAATTCTTTAAATAATTCACCATTTCGGCATTTCGGGCAGATGAATGCATTCTCTGATGAATAGGGCTTTAACAAGCAGGCACAAAAGAAAGAGAGAAGTAAATCATGGAAAAGGGAATAAATTACAATATTTGCATTCATGCGAGTGTTTACAAGGTTTTTATACCCTCTGAGAATGACAAAGAGTTGAATGAAAATGATGAAAAGAGAAGCATTGAAATTAGCTTTGTAATGAGTTTTTCCGTGAAGAATCTCATGGGTAAATATACCGGAACAATCTATCAGGTTTGAAACAGTACATAGCAGTTTTTGTGTCTTACAAACACTTCAAAGATTACATGAACTTAACGAAGAACAACCTAAGAATTATCTAAGAATTCTGACAGGAACAATCACCCGACTAAGCCTCGTTAGGCCAAGCTGAACTTAATGTCATAACATTAAAGGGATGTCCGCAAGGAGGAGTTCTTTCTCCACTGCTATGGTCCCTACTAGTTGATGACTTGGTGCAACACCTAAACAATAAGGGATTTATAACCATTGGTTATGCAGATGACATATCTGTTATAAGAAAAGACAACCATGAAAGGACACTAACAGACTTAATGCAAAATGCCTTGAACGCAACATGGGAATGGTGTAAAAAGGAGGGGCTGTCGATCAACCCTAACAAAACCACAATAATCCCCTTCACAAGAAAAAGAAAGTTGGAGTTTCCTAGATTGAAAATAAATGAAACAGTGATAGAACTAAAGGAAGAGGTCAAGTATCTAGGTTTAAACTTAGATAAAAAACTTGGGAATCACATATAAATAATATAACAAAAACAGCCACGAAATCCTTGTGGATAACCAAAAAATTACTAGGGAGATCCTGGGGCCTCAGCCCTAGTATGGCCCTCTGGATATACACCCAAATGGTTAGACCAATCATACTGTATGGGGCACTAGTATGGTGGAGCAAATCTATCCAACAAACAGCGATAACCAAACTGGGAAAAGTACAAAGGCTTGCTTGTCTATGCATCACAGGGGCTATGAGAACTACCCCAACAGCTGGCATGGAAGCACTCCTTAATCTCCCACCACTTCATATAGCAATCCAAGAGGAAGCAGCTACGCAAGCACTCATGCTACACATGAAAGAAAATTTCAAATTAAGCAACCTCACCGGTCACCTAAGTATCCTAAATAAAATCAAAAATACCATAAGCATGGCTCAAGTCTCAGACCACACCCAACCCTCTGTTTCACAAAAGGATACACAGTTACCTTTCCTGAGAGGATCGAGTGGAAAACAAACCCAAAATGGATGAATGATGATTCACAAAAATGGTACACTGATGGATCAAAAACACCTTATGGTGTAGGAGCAGGAGTAGTGGGGCCCAGAATCCACAAACCAATCACTCTCACCAGGGACACCACCAGTTTCCAAGCGGAACTATACGCCATAATGGAAGCAGCAAACATCATGCAACGTAGAAACCACAAGAGAGTAAATGTCAAAATACTCTCGGACAGCCAATCAGTTCTAAAAACTTCAGATAGCTATACCTACAACTCAAAAACTCTCTTAGAATGCCACAAGGCACTCAATAACCTGGCATCCAAAATCAATGTCTCATTAATTTGGGTACCGGGACATGAGGGATATGACGGCAACGAAAAGGCAGACTTCAAGCCAAAAAAGGGGCAGATGTAAACTTCATCGGACCTAGTCCTATGTTCGGATTCAACAAAAACAGCCTGAAACAAAAAGTAAAACACTGGGCTAAAACTCTATTAAATCAGCATTGGAACAACGTAGAGGGTCTTAGACACTCCAAAAAGTTCCTAAGTTTCAACGCTAAAAGAGCTAACATGACCCTCACGTTAAACAAAAAGAGCATTCACACTCTCACAGGCGCCCTCACAGGTCACTTCACCTGCAACAAACACTTACATAAATTAGGCATAATTAACACCAGCACCTGCAGATTTTGCTGCGAAGATGAGGAGTCTATAGAACATCTCATTATCGAATGTCCGGGGTTGACGCATAGAAGGAAAAGGTTTTTAAACAAGTTCATGCTTACAGATGAAGACCTTCAATCACTCCCTCAGAAGGAGCTGGTACAATTCATAAGCATACTTAACAGTCAATAGACAGCACAGGGTGCACAATAGATCAATATGGTCGCAGTGCTAAAGGGCCATACCTTAACCCTTTACAACCATTAACCATAACCATTAAACTCGGAATTAATTAATGTGGAAATGAAAGATTCCGGTGAGTAGAAAACGAGATTGGCATTTACGTGGAAAATCACCTGAGCAAACGCAAAATAATTCTGGATAATCACCTCGCGCTGAATTCCGGCGACTTTAAGTCTATACCATAGTTCCATTCGATAGCAGAACTAAAGGCTGTTCTCTAAATCCTTGAAGGAGTATCCGTCGATTTTAAGATTGCAATGGTATTTCTAAGACGGCAGGTTTTTGAGACATGAAAAAGCTTTACTTTCTGAGATAGAGCTCGACTCATTTGAAGATATGTTGTAACTTCTATCATAGTTATCACCGAGTAAAGTGGAGGGGAGTTTATTAAATAAAAAACCAACATTAAACAAAAAAATTGTTTTCGATATCATTATTATTATTAGCTGCTATCGCGTCGGCTTTGGGCCCATAGTGCCGAAGTTGCCAAGCTGCAGGCTATCGGACCGGTCTCTGGATGCGTATAGTGAATTGCCTTTAGATATGAAAGTTAGCTGCGAATAAGTTTTTCCTAACAAATAAGCAGTCTCATACAAGTTGCGGGTAGTGGATACGGATGTGGCAGATTGGAGCATTGGAAAGGCGAGGAAGTATCATCTTTCAACAAGCCCAAAATGCCATCTGTGTGGAAAATTTGTTACTCCAACCGAAACAGGAAAAGAAAATGTTTTCGATATATAATATTAAGGCTTTGTTGGAGAGAAAGCAAACTTTTCTACTAAAACCAATTTTACAAAACTTTGTCGACTGTTTATTGCCGTGTTAAATGCTGTTCAAAATATACGCATTCCACTATCTTTTTATATCGATTTTGCCTGGAGAGCCAAATAACCGATGAGACTCTTAAATAATAAAGCGAATATGACCCGAAACTTATGAAAAGGCTGTTTCTCCATCTAGAAGTTGGCTTAATAAAAGGGTAGTGTCTAAGAGAGAGGATCTCCTAAGTAAGAGAGAGGATCTCTTAAGTATTTAATGATTTTTGTCACCGCCGCAGAGACTAGAAGGACGTAGAGAGAGTTGTAAACTACCTCTGCTACTACCATCTCCCCTATTGGAGTTGGTCTAATAGCACGATAAAATCTGATAAGTATGCACTTTACAAGGATGAGTTGTACCGCAAGAGATTCCGAGTCGCAGTTGCAGATACGAATAAGAGGTACAAATTGTTCTACAATAGCTCCGCCGCAGCCAAGTTCTCACTAATGCATCGATATCTCCCTAATTGCGTTCTCGGCTGTTTAGACGATCTCGCCTAGTGGCATTCATAATTTTTGCGCTTTGATAGGAATAGAGAAAGAAATAAGCGTTCTGCATTTAGTCATAATAATATAAGCAGGTTAACATCTGAAGATTTCTTTATAAGGTTTCTTCGATTCTT
Source organism: Anastrepha ludens (assembly GCF_028408465.1). Taxonomy (NCBI): domain Eukaryota; kingdom Metazoa; phylum Arthropoda; class Insecta; order Diptera; family Tephritidae; genus Anastrepha; species Anastrepha ludens. The sequence continues at coordinate 108,746,946 of NC_071499.1, forward strand.
TGTGAGGTTTGCACTTCGACCGCATGGTCTTTTGTGCCTTAAGATCTGAAGATAGCCTGCATACACTCTGCGTGCATTGTCAGCCACTCCAAGCTAACGTTATCTAATTCTATTGCCTGGCTCTATCTCCTCACTGACATGTAGATCATTTGAATTAAGATTATGCATCGCATAAGATGGAGCTTTCAGCTCACTCCCCACAAAATGTTGAAAGTACTCAAATAGCAGCTCTGCGTTGGGTAGTTGGCTTTAACAAATTGACTGATGATAAGACATAAGACATCAAATCGGTCCTACTTTTGGTCTACTCTCTCCAGATACTTCAGTCTAACTTGACGTTAGAGAGAAGTGGATTTCTCGGCCTGGTGCAAAGCTTAGGTGGAGCTGTTCTGAAGAACAAATAAGAAATATTACGAGGTATTTAGCTTCAATTGTAAATTAAAAATGATGAAACTAAGGCCGTTTGCGTAAAAAGCTCGTCTGAATAGTTGTTGAGATCGATCGCGAGTCGGTATTATTGGGCTGATTTGCACAATTTTGGTTGCAGTAGTTGTTTCGGTCTTAGGTTTTATTTGTTTCCTTTTTCTTGTAAATGTGAAATACTGGCTTACAATATCGGCCGTTTGACTCATTAACAGCGATCCCCCCAAGAAAGGAAAAAGGAAAGGTGAGCGGTCACCGAAACGTAACTCATACTTTTTTACTCTATTTTTATTTTTTCCATAATAGACATCGAGCTGACGTACCACAGCACATCCCTCTACTGTCTAATCGCACACGAACTAGCGCAAAAATGCCTTAGCAACCTTAAACAACTTAGTGCAAAAAATAAAACTGTACTTTTCTGGGTTTCAGGCCACTCTGTAAAAAAAGGTAGTAAAATGGCAGATGAACTCATTAGGGTGAGGACTTTCCCATTGACTTCCTCATTGACAAGTCTGACAAGAACTCCGTCAAGCCAAAAGGCTTAAATTAGCTTTTATCTGCAATAAAGAATTGCAGAGATAAGGAAAATATTAAGCTTTCTGATAGGTCACTATTACATAAATTACCATCTCTTAAAAATTCACAATGGGAATGAAATAGAGTGAGGATGATAAAAGCACAGCACATATCTTGTGCAGCTACATTGCCTTGGCAAAGAGATTGGGATCAAATGGGTCCGAAAGAAGTCAATATTCAGTCAGATATTCTGAAATTTGTTCACAAGGCGGAGAGTTTACTGAGAGCATTTTCTGAAAAACTGCCTACGGTCCTTTACTGATGGCTCAAAGCTTGACGATAACGTGGGCTTTGGTGGCTACTGTAAGAAGCCAAAAGTAAGCGTTTCTGTTCGTCTACTGAATCACTGTAGTGTATTTCAGGCTGAAATTCTAGCCATTAATGAGGTAGCCTAACCAGACAGACAAGAATATGAGTACATTCAGAGAAATCTTTATATGTACTCCTATAGCCAAGCGGCTATTAAATCTCTTGGTGGCGTTGTCACTAATTCCATCATTCTACGCAAATTCCGGACGTCTCTTAACGAAGAGGCGGAATATTTCCGCATCTATTTAAAATGGCTGCCAGGGCATAGTGACATATGTACCAGGGAACTGTTAGGCAGACAAATTAGCGAGAGAGGGCACCACCATTCGGCTCCCTCTCGATATGAATAATATATGTAAGTATACCCCTCTCAACCTGCAAGCTGCATGGTGTAAGTAGCATTGTCACTTTAGCCAACACGAGATGCGTTGGTAGTCTGACATGTAACGCTACAACAAGAATTTGGCCGCAATGGGGCATCAGGCGCTCTAAGGCGCTACTTAGTCAGTCAAGGAAAAACATTTCTATGTTAATCACACACCACTGTCTCATAGGTCGCATAGGCTCAAATATTGAATGTACCTCATTTCAACTATTGCAGAAGTTGCAAGAATGAGGCGGAGGAAGAGTCCGTTAGACATCCTGGTATCTCTATGGATTGGGAGAGAGTTGGACCGATTGCGACTTCTATCTACTTATTTCCAGCCTGTGGCAGGGAACATCTACCATATCTAGGTAAAAGAAGCTGATGTCGTCCATTTAATGGTAGTGATGCCAGTCAATAAGAACTAATAACTACTTCTAAAATATATAGGAGGATACAAAAGGTTATACAATAAGTCGAAGTGTCGCCCATTGGGCACACTACAGATATCTACTAAATTATTATAAAGCTCTCTGTTCACATTGTTGTTGTTGTTGAGGTGGTTGAATATTTCCACTGAAATGCTCCTAATTAGTGACCAGCACCGTTTTACTACTACTATCTCGTGTGATGATGTATTTTTTGTATTGTGTATTTTTTTTTCCAAGTCAGATCCAATTAGTGAGGTCCAAGTATAGCAGCAAATCCTTTCTCTCGATGCCTGAGATCTCCTTAATTTGCTGTAGGAAAGGCTTACCGAAGGATCGGAGTCGTGCCCTGGCTAGTCCCGGACATTCACATAAATAGTGGAAAAGACTTTCCTTCGCCTCTTCCGCTTGACAGCTTCTACAGATAGGATTGAAGGCTAGATTGAGTCTAGCTGCATGATCCCCTACTTTCCAATGACCTGTAAGGGTTGCAGTGATGCGTAAATGTTTGGCCGAGAACATCCTAGCAAGTCATGCATGCTTCTCTGATCGCTAAAAGTTCTGCCTGGAACACGGTGGCATAATCAGGAAGACGAATTGACTGAGATAGGTTGAGTGGCTCCGAATGGAAGCCAGCTCCCACACCACAGTTCATCTTAGAACCATCTTCCAATCACCTCTCCTTTGATCCAATCGGTTCTCGGTGGAAAACGTACCGTAAAGCCTTTCTTGAAGTTGAGGTCGGGGACTGTGTAGTCTGATCCGTTTTTGAGCAGCGAGGGTCCCTGTAGGAGGATCTTACTGTGATCGTACGACCTTGTTGACCAGCTTCCTATGTCTCTGAGTCTCACCGCGCTACAAGTAGCAATTGTTTTAATGTGTAAATCTAATGGCAATAGATGTGTTAGTACATTGAGCGCTTCAGTAGGACTGGTGCTAAGCGCTCCTGTAGTTAAGATACACGCTGTTCTTTGTATCTTGTTCAGCTTAGTTTTGTTGTATTTCCTATCTGTTGCAGGCCACCAAACTAGTGCCGCATATGTTCGTATTGGCATTACAATGGCTGTATAGGACCAATTGGATAGTTTTGGTTGGTGACCCCATTTTTTTCCCAACATTCTCTTACACGTGTAAAGTGCTATATTTGCTTTCTTTACCCTGTACTCTACGTTGGACTTCCAGCTGAGGCTTCCACACTGATTGTGGTTGGAAACATTCCTGAAACCATAAGCACTATGTCGTCCGCGTACGCCACTACTTTAATTCCCTTTCGGTTGAATTTGGTAAGGATGTTGTTGGCGACTAGTAACCACAGCAGAGGGGATAAGACTCCTCCCTGAGGGGTTCCCCTGTTGACAGAGCGTTTTATCGTGCTGCTGCCTACCTTACCGATGATTATTCTAATTTTAAGCATGTTCTCTATCCATTCGTTGAGACCTATGACTGTGCCTAACATGTTAAGAGCCTCAATTATGGATCTTGTGGTAACATTGTTGAAGGCCCCCTCTATGTCGAGAAAAGCAACTAGTGAGTATTGCTTGTATTCTATGCTCCTCTCAATCGCACTTACAACCTCATGAAGAGCTGTCTCTGTGGATTTTCCTTTGAGATAGGCATGTTGAGATGGTGAAATCGTTGTGTCTGTAATCTTTTCACTGAGATATACATCCAACAATCGCTCGAGAGTTGTGAGGATGAAGGAGGATAGGCTGATGGGTCTGAAATCTTTCGCTGTATCATGACCGCGTCTACCAGCTTTGGGGATAAAGATCACCTTAACCCTCCTCCAGTTTTTTGGTATATGCCCTAGCATAAGGCTTTTTCTGAAAAAAACCTCCAGCCAAGGAATCGTCGTTTCTCGAGTGTTCTACAGCATGGCCGGCTCTGTTCACATAGTATTTTATTTTTTATTTTTATTAACAATCCCCAGCGCATTTATTTCATAGCCAGTAGGTAAGCAATAAAATTCGCTTCCTTCGTTAAGTAAATGGAATGTATTTTAGATAACGCACAGAGAGTCAGATCTCAGTCTAGAGCTTATCAATAGCGCCGCTGTGAACCTACCTCAACTGACTGATGGACGGCTTAGCGGCAAACCCAGGCTACCGCATAAATCCGATTCGTAGCCAAACGCTTATCGCGCCACGGAACCACGCACATGCATGCACACATACAGGCTTGCGTTTACAAATGAGCCGTTTGCCGCTTTTTTTCTTTTTGTTTTGTTTACATACTCGTATTTATTTCCTCGATCGCCGAGCACTTACCCATACAATGCATCATCAGAATAAAATTTACTTTGAATTTGCAGAGCGTGCGTATTTATGCTTATCTGCTAGTCGAGTTGTACCTACAGACAAAAAAAAAAAGAGATAAACGAACAAGTAAAAATGAGTAAATCCCTGTCAATTTATCTGCTTCCTTCCTTACCCAATTCAATTTGTTTTACTTACCTCGCTGTTGTTGAATCGCCTACTAAGGAATTCCTTTTTTTGCCTGTTAGTTTGCTTGGCTACTCAACAGTAGTTGGCGAAGCAGTGCAGCTCGCTGCATGACAATTAAATTACCAAAACTGAAGTGGTGCTTGAGTAGTAACTCTGCTAGAGGAATTGTTGAATCTGTATACTTTTGTATTTGAAGTTCCAATACCCCAGTCCACACTCGCTACCACGGCAAGTGATAAGAATTTCTTGTGCGTACCGTGCCAAATTCGCTGAGAATGTCCATTTGTGTGCGCGCACTTAGGAGCTGATAAAATCGTCACTGTGCTGCAAGGCGTCTAGCACGCAATCGTTCAGGGCAGAGTTGCCAAGAGAAGCGACGAAGGTGTTTTATTTTATTTCATCATATTTTTCTGAAAACACTTTCAATGCAGTATTTTCTATGCTGATTTACCATAAGTAAGTGCTAGAAATGGGAACTTTGGTTCACCAAAAAAAAAAATTCAGATGTAAACTTTCAAACTTTTAGGGACATACCCCTATTTTTGTTTGTCCTCTTTACTGCAATCTATTACCGGAGCTTTGATAATTTAGAGCTACAAAAAGCTTTATTACTAACTAAAACTTAATTTAGTTGTTGTTGTTATTGTAGTACAGAGTGGGCCATAAAGCGTTTGCTTTTTGAACCACCTATTTTTTTGAGAATGGTAACACAAATGACATGTCAAATGTGTTCATAATTTACTTAAAGGTTTGACATTTACGAAATGGGACGCTATACGCTTGAACAAAATTGGGAAATATTGAAAACCTATTTCCAAGGTGGTGAGTCTTCTTCTTCTTTTCTGATTTTCACATCGGTGGCTACGTCAATAAGCAAAATTGTCGGATTTGGGGCACGGAAAATCCACACGTTACTGTAGAGGAGCAAATGCATCCACACAGACTCACTGTTTGGTGCGGTTTTTGGTCTGGCGGCATCATCGGGCCATTTTTTTTCGAAAATGAGCGAGGAGCCGCGGTTACAGTAAATGGCGAGCGTTACCGTGACATGCTCAACGAGTTGTTTCCAAAAATTGAAGAGGATGACATGGACGACATTTGGTTTCAACAGGACGGTGCAACTTGTCACACTGCCAAAGTTACACTCGAACTTTTGGCTACCGTTTTTGAAAACCGAATAATCAGCCGAAATTCCGATATCAATTGGCCGCCTCGGAGCTGTGATTTAAGCCCGTTGGACTATTTTTTGTGGGAAGCCGTTAAGGACAAATGCTATGCGAACCATCCAGAGACGATGGATGCTTTAAAACACGAAATCGAAGTTGCCATTCATGGAATTGGAGCCCAAACAATCGAAAGTGTGCTTAAAAATTAGGTTGATCGAATGGCCTACTGTAAAGCCAGCCATGGCAATCATTTCAACGATATTATTTTTCATTCATAAATGACAATGTTCAATCTTCAAAATAAAAAAAAAAGTTTGAAAAAATATTAATTATTTTTTTTTTTTATATCCGATTCAAAAAGTAAATTTTACATGGCCCACCCTGTAGTTTAATTTTGTCATATTGTGTCATGGAGCTCTGCGGCTGATGATCTTTAGCGCATTAATTTCAGTTCGATGACTCGTTTCTGAAGAGTTTCTTATTGCTGGGGAGAAGCTTTGTACTGCTTATTTGTTACCGCACCGTAGAGATCCTTAAGGCAGAGCTATTTAGATTTATTCCATTTACTCATCTTCCTTCTTTGGCGTCTTAATATCACTAATTTTCGTGCATAAACTTTGTGCCATTTTGTGAGTGAGTAGCATTCGGAAATCCGTAGGTTTGAATTTTCGTGCATGAAACAGCAGATTGATATAAAAAGTTTTTTCTAATAGCAGTCGCCCCTCGCCATCAAGACGTACGTCCAAAATAGGAGGAGGAGCCCGATTAATCACCTAACACCTGGTGACGAAATGGCAAGACAAGAATGTATTAATAGTCCACTATCTCCCGGTTGTTGGAATCTCCCGGTTCTATCCACCAGAGCGAATAAACTACAAACATAATATTTCATAATGTTGGGGAGAGGAGTGTGACTACTATTCGCTTGTGCCAAATTTCGAAATTCTCTATGGGTATGAAAGACCAAATGATAAGTCAAATTTTTTCTATTAGCGGTCGCCCCTCGGTAGACATTGGTAAACCTCCGAGTGCATTTCTTTCTGTCATGCAAAAGCTCCTCATGAAGAACCATTCACCTCTCTGAGGCGTCATGGTAGGTCACCACAAGAAAAAAAACCTAAATAATATCGGATAAACATAAATACATATAGGGCGTCCCAAGTAACTGCATGGCTGAAGACTTTTTTTTTTTTCTTTTAAATGGAAATACTTTATTTGCAATCTATCTTAGAATACAGATATTCTGCAAAAGAGGTGCAAAACTACATAGAAAACTATAGAATTTTTTCTTTTTACAATTCTTGTGCATATTTTTGTTTTTCTTTATTATTATTATTAAATTGACAAATTTAAAGGAATTGCAAGTCTAAGACATGATTGCGCTTTAATCGTCTAATTTCATTGGTTGTGTCCAAGAAGCAAATATCATTTGTGTTTACATGATTTGACAATCTTTCAATGTATCTCTTAGAATATACTGAGATTTCTCTCTTAACAAATGGAATACCTAGATCCATGTGTATGGCTTCGTTTGTGATAAACCAAGGTGCATAAACAAGTGTTCGCAAGGTCTTTGACTGGTAGCGTTGCAAAATCTCCACATTGGACTTACTAGAAGTTCCCCAAAGCTGTATTCCGTAGGTCCATATAGGCTTCAATATAGCTTTATACAGCTGAAGAGTTAAATAGAAAAAGGACATTGTTTTCTGGCACCAATACATATCTTAATGGGGGCCAGCTTATTGAAAAGTCTGGCCTAAAACAAGCTATCTCGAACAGCCAAGTGAAAGATATTAGGAAGAAGACTTGCGCTGCGAAACTGGATTACTCAGGAACTGAGGATCTTGGACTATTAGCACACTGCCCACATTTCATTAAAATGCAAAAAAATAAATAAAAAGGCGTCAAATCACACGTTCTTGCTCAATTGCGTGTTGTGGCAACTTACAATTGTGCGTAATTTTCTATACGCCCTCTATTTCGGGAGTGGTTTTTCACAATATCTGTGCATCTTTAAGACCTTTCAAGTTCAATTCGTATATGACAGCTGTCAAAAAAAACTAGCTGTACGATATTCGGATAAACGCTTCATTAATGAGCCGGATATTTGTTTCTATACCAAGTCTTAATTATTTAAACAAATTACCATCTCTTAAGCGAACACCTTTCCCGGGCGGTTAGAAGTAAACTGACGGTGAGTGCCCTCCAAATGGAGGTTTCATTGTATCCAATCCATGATTGTCACTCCAATATCATTTGCCGAACTTTATGAAACTAGATGGTAAAGTCTTAAGACGCTAGCATTGATCTAGTTTTTTTGAAAAATGAGTTTTGTTTTTAAGTCGAGCCAGGAGTAAAATTTTCTGTGTTACCATATTTCGACTACAGCACAACCTAGCGTTAAGTAAGACATACTCTGAGTATAAATTTAATATGTGCATAACTACTATTATTCGGGTCTATTTTTAGATCAGATCGGATTATTAATCAAATCGAGTCATTAACAAGATTTCTGTAAATATCTGCAGCCCAGCGCCCCTAGAGGGTCCAAACAAACTCCTAAACTTTCATAGGCACGCTAACAACAACTCACCCGAAATAATCCAATCACATCCAATATTACGCTCTTGTAGGCACTGCGGAAGAATCGTTTATCAGCCATACGGCAACCTTGTTGCATGCAACTAGCAGACTCCTAGTCGCTTGATCGCAACTTGCTTCGAATGTTCATTTGTTTCCGCTGTACATACGTAGTTACAAATACAAACATATGTAAAAACTTAGATATGTATGCTCCTTACTCTATGCAGCGCCTCTCCTGTCGCCATACGCTGAACGCTTTATTGGACACTGCCTCTGAGCGCAGTTCAATAAATCAATTAAAATTTATGATTGCGATAACACGCAAATGACTTGAATGCGATTTTAGTGGTTTCAATTGCTGTGACAACAACAGCAAAGACTAACAGCAAAAGCAGCAGCAGCAGCAATAACAATAACAACAACAATTACCGCATAGTTAAGTGACAGTAAATAAATACTTGCAAGTGAATTGAGTGCAAACTGCATTGAAAGTGTGTAAATGTGTGCAGTATGCAGTTGGTTGCTGTGACGATGTAGCCAGAAGTACTAGTTCTGAACTAGTTGGCTACCTATTCATTTGTTTTTACAGCAGAAGTAATTAGACTTCTATCCATTTTTTCGAGCTAAACAATGACATTTTTTACGTGGTAATACCCTACGAAAGCATTTAAAAACCTATGCGCCAGCATTATTTAAAGAACTATTTATGCTCTACATCAGTCTTGAAGATAAAGAACAAATTCATAGAAGGCTCCAAATTTGCGCTGAAAATCACCACTTTTGGACTAGTTGTAAATGTAAAAAAAAAAATGTATTAATGTACTTCGAAAAATATTTTATTATGAACTCAAATATTAAACAACATTTTTGCTTAAAAGAATCTAATTAGTCCAATTTGGGCCGAAAATTACCAGTTTTGGCCTAGTTGAAAAGTAAATAAAAATTTAAAAAAGAACTTAAAAAAATATGGTCTTATGAATAAGAATATTACTCAAAATTGTTTCTTAAAAAAAGAGAGTAGTTCAGTTTGTACCTCAAATCACAAGTTTTGGACTAGTTGAAAATGGAAATGAAAATTGACATACGAAAAAAACATTTTATTATGAACTAAAATATTACACAAATTTTTTTTTTTTAAAACGTCTAGACCTATTTGGGCCGAAAATCACCAATTTTGGGCGAATTTAAATGTAAAGTTCACCAATTTTATTTTTTTTTATTTTTTATTATTTTAATTTTTTATTGCAACTAGTTCATAAATATTTACAAATGACAAACAAGCAACTTAATTATGATAACATTACACAACTTTCACTCTACATGACATAAAGCATTTCTATGGAGGTATGAGATCGCTAGGTTTAGTGCGTCTGAGCCGTCGCACAGTGCAGCCGATTCCCGAAAAGCTGGCCAAAACTCAAAAAAGTAAGTAATTGATTCAAAATTTCTTACTCGGGGGTTGTCGGGGTCGCTGATTACGAATTTGATCTTAAAATTTGAAAATCCACCCCCTTCCACCCCTATTGGCCACCCCCTCACGTGAAATAGCGTACATATATTCAAGAACATAATCAAGATGCATGTAAATTTATATGTTTTCGGGGTCGCAAGGTAGCAAGTGGTAGCAGCTGAATCTTGTTTTATTCAGTAACCATTACTTTTTTGAGTAACCTTTAATAGGTTTCAAAGCAGCATATGACGGCGTTGTATTACTATATAGTTTGAAAACTCAAATTTTATAAAAAAAATTGCAAAAAATGTATCTACTTATTGCTGCGTTTTGTTCAATTTACTCCATTACAAAATCTTTCAAATGTGTACAACTTTCACTATTCATCGACAGTAATACGATGCTCAAACGAAGGCCACGTTGCGACTGAAAATACAGAGGATACTTAGGGTACAGGACGTTGCTATGAACGGTTTTCACTACTCAAGGCATTACTGTAGCCAACCCAAAGGCAAAAAAACTCTATCTAGAAACTTTTTTTTTCGACTTTTGGCCAGTTTTTTGGGAATCGGCCGCACTGTGCGTCGTATTAATCCGTTGGTTTCAATTAAATTAAGTGCTTCTTCATTGATGTGGTTTATTAGTCTTTCTTTATGGGCAACTGCAATCTTTGCGATTTCAGTGTTGACGTAGTTTATTTTAAGGTCGCGCTCAATGTCGGAACCTCTGCAGTAACATGGTGCTTTGACAATGCACCTAAGGACCTTATTTTGGAAGTGTTGGATTTGGTTTTTCGTACTTTGACTGGCGCACCCCCATAGCTGCGCACCATAACTCCATACTGGCCTTAGTATCTGCTTGTAAATTAACAGCTTGTTTTCTATCGTGAGAGCTGATCTGCTACCCATGAGCCATTGCATGTTTTTGAGTTTGATGTCCAATTCTTGCCTCTTTTTCTTGACATGCTCTTTCCATCGAAGTTTGCAGTCAAGTGTCATACCCAGATACTTCGCATAGTTTGAGTATGGGACCTGTTGATAATCTATGTATACTGGTATATGTTGTATTTTAGTGTTTGTGAAAACTACGTGTACAGATTTTATTTGGTTAAGTTTAATTTTCCATGTATTAGTCCACTGACAGATCTTATTTAACGCGGTTTGTAATGTGGCTGTCGCGTCGTTTTCAGTTTCACCAACTGCAATCAAGGCGATGCCATCTGCAAACGTTGCTGTGACTTAATTAGGATCAGACGGTAGTTCATGTGTAAAGATAAGGTACAACAGATGCCCAAGAACGCTGCCTTGAGGTACTCCTGCATTTATTTGTCGAAGACTTGAATAAGCATCATCTTGCTTGACTCGAAAATAGCGATCTGATAAGTACGACTCCAAGATTTCGTAGTATTGCTTAGGAAGTATTAATTTTAGTTTAAAAAGCAAACCTGTGTGACAAACTTTATCGAATGCCTTTGCCACATCGAGGAATACGCCAGAACATACTTTTTTATTTTCGAGTGATTTTTCTATTTCGTGCGTGATCCTGTGTACCTGGTCGATTGTAGAATGTTTACTTCGAAAACCAAACTGATGTGTTGGAATTATTTTTTTTCGTTCTATTATTTTATTGAGTCTTTTAATCAACAGCTTTTCAAACAACTTTGAGATCACTGGTAGGAGTGATATAGGTCTATACGATGACCAGGTTTGCCTGGTTTTTGGAGCATAATAACCTTCCGCAGTTTTCCAGAGAATAGGAACGTAATGAAACTTAAAAGATGCATTCATTATGCTAGTGAGAATTTGGATGCTTTTAGGTGGAAGCTGCTTGAGTATTTCTGCAGTGATTATAGCGAAACCAGGGGATTTTTTATTTTTTAGCATTTTAATTTCTCTTTTTAGTTCGGCCCTCGTGACTCGTGGAATTTCTTCAAACTCTTGGAGCGCGGATGTAGACAGGCTTTCTAATGTTGCCTCATGAGGTGTAAAAATATCAGCTAGATAATCTGCATATAGCTCTGCTTTCTGGGAATTGTTATTAGCCCATTTTCCTTCTTTTATCTTGAGAGGAAGGCAGTGCGTTTCTGGCCTTATTCACCAATGAAAAAAAATCTTTTATTACGAACTAGTCCAGTTTTGGCTTAGGTGAAAATGTTAATCAAATTGGTAAATGAAATCATAAAAATGTATTATTATTAATTTAAATGTTACTTAATTTCTTTTGTTAAGAAAAAAAAACATAGCCAAATTTATGTCAAAAATCACCAGTTTTGGACGATTTGAAAAGTAAATACAAATTTGTAAGTTAACTATAAACAAAATTTTTATTATAAATTAAAATCTTACAGAAATTTTTTCTTAAAAAAAGGACTAAGTGAATATGTGCCCAAAACCACTAGTTTTGGCCTAGTTCAAACTGTAAATAAAAATTAATAAATTAATAAAAAAAATGAATTCAAATGTTACATAAATTCTATTGCTAAAAAAAGTCTACTCCAATTCATGTCAAAATTCACCAGTTTTGGACTAGTTCAAACTGTAAATAAAAATTGATAAATGAACTTCAAGAACATTTTTTTATTATGTATTCAAATGTTACATACATAAATTCTTTTGTTAAAAAAGTCTAGGCCAATTTATGACGAAAATCACCAGTCTTGGACAAGTTGAAAATGTACAATAAATATAAATTGAAAAATGACTTAAAAAATATGTGCTTATGAATTAAAGTTTTGCACAAACTTTCTTGTTAAAAAAAAGAGACTAATTCAAAATGTACCTAAAATCACTAGTTTTAGACTAGTTAAACATGTAAATAAACGTTTATAAATGCATACTGCGAAACTATTTTAATATTTAATTTTAAATATAATATATAAAAAAACTATTACTTTTCTTTAAATTTGTGGTTCCTCTCAGGTTAGGTTAGATTATACTGGCCGGCCGAAGCCACGCAGATACTATTTTGGCTTAGGCATAGCGATACCAGATCAGAGCACTTTGTTTTTTGTTTTAACGAAAATATGCATCAGTCAAGGTGCGCGTTCTGTTCGTGAATTTTTGGAGTCGCTCAAGCTTCAGTTCAGGGATAGATTCTAGTCTTTCAAAACTGAGAGCATCCAGATAGCATAGTCTAATTTTCGAGAGCCGGATAGTGCCATAGAAGATGCTCCTGGGTTTCTCTTATACCCGGCTCATTACATTTAGTGCAGGCATTTGTTTTTGTGTCCCCTAATATTTTTTATTTTTAAAAATTAGTTAGTCATTTCTTTTCAGTTATTTTGAACCAAATTGACATCGAAATAAAATGAAAATTCTGAAATTATGTTATATTGTTATATAACATCAATAAAAACAAGAAGCAGAAATAATAAATTTTTTTTGCAAGCACCACTAATTGAGGCACTCTCGAACTAGTCTCATTTCTTCTCTGCACTGTCAATTCATGAACTAAATTCTTTGCGGAGTAATTTGGCTTTTCATTGCAGGTTAGTGCTCGCATGACTCTCGAGGCTTTAGCACGCACACATACATATATATACACATAAATATATATGACTGTGTGCGTGTGCCATGCTACTGTGCTCTATGCATCACTGCCTTGTGCTGGCTTGCGTGTACAAATGACTTCATTAATTAATCTGAATTGTTAACGCGAAAATGCACTAAAAATGATGTATGCAATGTAGTTAAGGAAAAATTGTTGGTAAAAGCTTTACGATTTACTTTGATAAACTTCAATTATGTAAGTAATTGGAATTTTTGTAATTACCTAAATAAATGGTAGAGGCTAACCAAATATCTTTTCAGTTATTTCTGTCGTACATTTATCAGTATGTAATTATTTTCATATTTAGTTGCTGTGGGCAGAGATTTACGCTGTGTGTTATTTGTCCACCTCTAACTCCGTAGCGTGCAGCCTTTATCTGATCGACACTTCGAGGAATTGTACTCCTTGCTGATATTTTATATTTGTGCTAAAATACTGGTATGCCTGCATATATGTGCTTCTATGTATGTGTGTATGCATTTATGTGAGAGAGTGTGCATGCATGTGAGAATGTGTGTATTTATGCGAGAATGTGTGTATGCATACATGCCATATGTGGTTTTTATTTATAAGCATTTTCGCTTATCAGATTTTACAATTAAAATTAAGGCTCGCAGAGGCTTTAATTAATGGTCCTCCTCGCTACTGAAGTGAATCTAATAAATGCAGCGAGACCTCAATGTAAGGAAGTCGAAATGGATGAAAAAATACTTGGGTATTTCGATAGCTGTATTAAAACTTTAGTATCATTAGAATCTCCAATAAAGCAAACTGAAGAAATTCGAAAAAATGTGATAATCATATTTTTTTAATCTTAAATTTGTACTGTATATTTAATAGCAATTGTAAATCAAAAACTTGTAAATTCGTTCATTATTGATATATAAAGGCTATTGACTGAATATTTTATTGTTTAGAGACTTTGGATAATGGTACTTAGTGCTTGCGAATTCGTTAGCAAAAGGTTTCAGAATAAAAATTTCGCTCTGAGGGGCTTAAATTACTTTATTTACTTTTTTACTATTTACTAAGGAGTTATTAGCATTAAAAATTTCCCGAAGATGAATTATGTAGTTTTTTTGTAATATTGAAGTTCGTTATATCGACGTTTCACTGTATTTAGCAACTCTGCACAGTGGTGATATAATTGTGAATAAGGTGGATATTAGAGCAGCATCAACATTAAAAATTACGTCAGCCTGGCGATCAAGCGGAGAATAACTTTTGCCAACACGTGTTACTTTGGGCTCAGTGGGCAATTGAGAAGTAGATCTCTCTCTCTCAAAAGAAAAAACTAACATACTACAAACCACTCATCATTGAGATGAGCAAGTTTTGGGAACTTTCGAGAGAAAATCTTTACCCCATCGTGCCCCTAGTGCCATATGATGACAATTTTTATACTACGAGTAACAGACACAAACCGAGTGCAGCAGCAACCAATGTTCCTACAACAGTGAAATCTTCATTACCGGAACCACCGTGCGTTATCTCCGGGCCTTTTATATTTTTTTATAATAATAATTAATAATTTAATAATGTTTCATGTATATAAACAATAGTTACGCGGGCCTCACGAAGAGTTTCGTCGGCATTAGCTGATGATTGTCCTCCGATAACGGCATTTGGGGGTCGAGAGTGAGGATATCCCGATGGATGTCGTTGTTTAGTGGGTGTCTATATACTGCACGGTCCAGTAGTTGCAGTTGTGTTTTGTTCTGTATCTCGTTGGTGTAGTTGAAGAGATATCTTTTGACTCATCCGGGAGGTGGTTCAGGCTCTAATCTAGACTCCTGCGGTAACACCCAAGCAGAAATTGCATGCTGAGCATCTTACTGTGCTCCGAGAGCATTGAAGCACCGTTGTGAAGATGTTGCAGGGGGAACATCAGGAGGTATTCCGTGGCTGTCTTGATAACAGTATTTTAACAGGTCTGGACTACGAGTTATTAATGTCGGCCGGCCAATTGCTTCACACCAATCGTCACGTGCCCTTTTTTGGGCGCTTGCCAAATTATGCGGTATCCAACCAGAACCAATCTTCTTGACGACTAAATATTCATGTGATATTGAATGTACGCAGGGCCCATTAATGCCAAAGGATGCCTCTATCTCACGATATGTCAATTGACGATCTTGCATTATCAGTTGAAGCACAACATTGATTGTTTCGCTTTTGGACGGCCTTCATTAAGTTCATACTTGAAGGATCGACGGCCACTATAGAACTCGTTATACCTCGTTGTATCAGCTTTTCATAGTAGCGAAGTGTAGTGATTCTACACCAAAAGTCGAAGTAAGCTGGTCAATGCACTCCTGTCTCAATAATTTGAGTCGAACATCGTACGAAAATTTAACATTTTTCCTTATGATTTTATATCACGGGACTTTTGGATATAAAGTTTGATTGCTATAGGTAGGTAGGTAGGTATAGTGGTTGTCGGTTGACACACCTAGGCCTGCTGTAGGCCCATTGTGATACCACCAGGGCTGTCCCCTCTCCTCACTCTACATTGTCCTCATTGAACCAACCTGTGGCTTTAATATATTTAACAAGACTTGTTATTTTTACATTGGCTACTTCTGCCAAGTTATTCAGGGAACTTTTTCCTAAAATATTGAACCTTCTTCCATCCAGAGCCATGCACCCGCATAGAAAGTGTTCTATAGTCTCTTCTTCTTCAATATCGTTACAGCTTCTACAATAGTCGTTATAGGGCGCTCCCAGCCTACTGGCATGTCTGCCAATCAGACAATGCCCTGTTAGGACCCCGAGTAGATTTCTCATATTTTTCCTGTTTAGTTTTAACAGTCGGTTTGTGCGGCCCATGTTCCATTCCGGCCACGTCATTTTACTAGTTCTACAGGTCAAGGTCTGAGACCACAGCCTGTTGGCAGCACTGATAGTGTGTTTATCTATAAGCATCTTACAAGTTGCTAAGGGTATAGGAATGTCCGCTTTGTCTGGTTGGATCGGTAACGTGGTCCCCAATCTCGCTAATTCATCTGCTTTGCAGTTGCCTTCTATGTCTCTATGACCCGGCACCCAGAGCAGGTTTATTGCAAAGTACTGTGATAGTTCTGTCAAAACGTCGATACATTCTTTTACTGTCTTCGAGTTAATATTGGGCGATTTTAAAGCTTTCAGGGCCGATTGGCTATCTGAAAATATGTTTATATCCCTTGTGGTGAGGACACTTTTATTTAGGGCTAGCAGGCCCTCCCTGATAGCCAAAATTTCAGCTTGAAATACACTGCAGTGATCCGGTAACCGGAATGAGGTGTTGGCATACATTCCTTCAGAATAAATGCCTCCGCCTACTTGATCATTTAGCTTGGAACCGTCTGTATAGATGCTGATTCCGCTTTTATTGTCCATTACCCCATTGTCCCAATCTTCCCTCGTTGGGAAAGTTATGGTAAAGGATGTGTTTAAGTGCAACTCCACTGAGCTACAAAAGTCTGTCGCTTGATGTAGGAAGGGATATTCGTCTAGTATTCTAGCGTGACCCCTTCTGTTAGTGGCTAAGTTAGAAGATTCTCTTTGCCTAAGTGCCGATTTCGCCGCCAGCTGCTTGCTGTAGGCCTCAATCGGTAATAAATGCAGCATGACATTCATCGCTGCCGTGGGTGTAGTCTTTAGTTTTTAGTGATTGCTATAAGTAATTTACTTATTTTATTAGTTATTTTATTATTATTAATAGTTAATTATCATCGCTCAACTGTGCATCGAATGATAATTTTTTTCACATAACTTTTCATCGCATAATTAAAGTGAACAATTTTTCCCCAGTAAATCTAACCTTTTATATTCCGTCCAAATTTACATTACATCATTTTTCATCACGTGACTTTTCATCACGTGATTTATACGAACAACTTTTCACAAAAAATCTAATATTCTTATATTCCGTCCCATTTTGCTTCACATCAGTTTTTATCACGTAATGAAATTAATAAAAATTTTTAACAAAAAAATCGAATTATACTCGTAATATTCCTTCCAAATTCGTATCACATGGTTTTTTATCATGATACTTTTCTTCACGTGATTTATATGAGTTTTCGTCACGTGATTAATATGAGCAATTTTTCGCAAAAAAATTTAATACATTCAGTGAAATTAGCGTCACATAGTTTTTTATCACGTGACCTTTCATCACACGATTTATATGAACAATTTTTTACAAACAATTTAATGTTTTATAATCCGTCCAAATTTGTTTCACATGACTTTTCATCACGTGATTTATATGAAAAAACATTTAATATTCTTCTAATATCATTATTAAAAAATTTAAGGCTTTATAATCCGTCGCATTTTGCATCACATGATTTTTCATCACGTGACTTTTCATCACGCGATTTATATGAACAATTTTGTGTAAAAGAATTTAATATTCTTCTAATATTATTATTAAACAATTTAATGTTTTATAATCCGTCCCATTTTGCATCACATGATTTTTCATCACGTGACTTTTCATCACGTGATTTATATGAGTTTTCGTCACGTGATTAATATGAGCAATTTTTCGCAAAAAAATCTAATATATCTATATTCAGTGAAATTACGTCACATAATTTTTTATCACGTGACCTTTCATCACACGATTTATATGAACAATTTTTTACAAACAAATTTAATGTTTTATAATCCGTCCAAATTTGCATCACATGACTTTTCATCACGTGATTTATATGAAAAAATTTTTACAAAAAAATTTAATATTCTTCTAATATTACACTCCGTCCAATTTTACATCATATGATTTTTCATCACGTGACTTTTCATCACGTAATTAATATGAACAATATTTTTGTTCAAATCTCTAATTACTACTACTATTGCATTATTTGAGAATTAGGGAAACCATTTTTACCAATATCGCATCATTTCAATTTTCCTCTCCTACAAAATTTGATGCGCGCTCTTGACTTTCTAAGGGATTAAACATCTCTCTACTAAAATAATTCAGGAGGAAGTCAACTTTCAATTGACTTTCAGACTTCAAAGTGACTTTGATTTTAAACTCTTACTCTTATTCACCCATTATACCAGGATTGTTTTAAGGGAAAATACATACTTTTTCATAAATTCCTCACAAATTCATTTTCTAAAATTCGTAACATATTATACCACCATCAACGATCATGCCTAAATTTGTCGCCGCTGTAATCGCCCTCATTGCCCATAAAATGAACCACGCACGAGAGGAGTCGCGCTCGCCAAGGCAGTTTGTCTTCACCACAGAATACAAATATCGATATGTAGACAAGTATGGCGGAAAGACTATTGACCGGCTGAGCTACTGGTCCCATTGCGCCCACTGGCCAGCCATTTCTCGCCTCACACACCAGGCAGTCGGCAAAAGCGGCGACAATAGTAACAAAAATACGACAACAATGACGACAACATCGCATCTATTTCTGGTATTGACTCAACTGAGCACAACTTAACTTGGCATTGGCAACGAAACTGTGTTTTGCACGAGGTGCGGACGCGCGGGCGGGATCGTTTCCCATTGCTCTACCCGTCTAAGCCATATATGGCAGATGTTAGCGACAACATTGTTTTATTGTTCATGCTGCTGCTGCTGTTGCTGTTGCTGTTGTTGCGATTGCTGTCTTG
Organism: Anastrepha ludens; assembly: GCF_028408465.1. Taxonomy (NCBI): domain Eukaryota; kingdom Metazoa; phylum Arthropoda; class Insecta; order Diptera; family Tephritidae; genus Anastrepha; species Anastrepha ludens. The sequence goes on from NC_071499.1 coordinate 108,765,872, forward strand.
GCTGCTGTGTGGCTGTATTGCCATTTTGCTGCTGGTTATCGGCGTTTAGTGCGAGCGAGTTAAAATGTGTGATTTGTTGCGGCCAATTCGTGGAATTTCTGTACGCCTTGCCATATCCGCGGCAGCGTTTTAGCCATTTCTGTGTTTGGTTTCGCTTTTTAGGCGGTGACTGTAGTGATGTGTTTGCCTTGTTGCCGCTGTTCTTGTTGTGCGATTTTTAACATTTTCAAGTTCATTGCTTTTGCTTTTATTTGACTATTTTATTTGTTATTTTTGTAGACAATAAATATGCACATACATACATACATACATGCGAGTATATGGGACTTGGCTATTTCTACTTGCTACGCTTCGTTTGATTTGTTTAGTAGCGAATACTGTGGTGGATCTGGTTTGCCAGACATTGATGACCACATAAATGCCTGTTTTACGCTTCACTTTGTAGAAGATAAACAAACACTTTGACTAGTAAATATGTATGTGCGTATATTAAATATGAAAAGCGATTGACTGTCGTATGCGAGATTTCTAGTGGCTTAAGGTTTTGCGTCAACATCTGGAAAGGTTTATTTCATGGAATGAACTCTTCGTTGATATCAAAGTGGGGTAGATCCCAGAGGTTAAGTTAGGTTGGGTTGAAATGGCTGCTGGTAAGTTACACCTGCTCACCAACGCACATCATTTAGGCCGATTTGTACACGGACCAAGTCTAAGTTCTTATTCTAGACATTCGCATATAGGCGAGGAATCAGAGCGAGGATCAATCCTCAACCCAGCTGCTTGATTGTGATTTCATAGATTTCCGTCCGCTGCGGCTGTGGAGTACTTGCACCGCTGGTATCGTTAGAATAACTCAGTCCTATCTTCTTCTTCTTGATTGGTGTGATATCCGCCTACGTAATTTTAGGCGACTTTAACAAATCGCGCCAGTCATTTCTTTCTCATGCTAACCGGTGCCAGTTGGACACACCACGTGAAGCGAAGTCCTTCTCCGTCTGATCTGTCCAACACAGAGGGTCCTTCCTCTTTCTCAGCTACCATCAGCTGGTACCGCATCAAGTACTTTCAGAGCTGGAGCGTTTGTATCCATTCGGACGACATGACAATGAAGCCGCTGGATCTTTATTCGCTGCGCTATGTCTATGTACAAAAATCTTTCGCAGAAACTTTTGCAGAGAGAGTGGAAGGACAGGCATCCTTTATCGCGGCAGGCATCCTTTCTAACCCCTTAACCTGAACGGGGTTGATTATAGAATAATATTTAAAGAATTATAAGATAGAAAAAATAATTGAATATCTCTCGGGTGACATCATTAATTTCGGCATCCACAGTTTTTAGCTCCGCCAAGGTTTTTAATGGAAAAAAGCTGCCAGATTTGAGAATGCCTTTCTGTGCTTGGATATTTTTCAAAAATGCGGTTTGTTCTGCAAATACTTCTAAGATTGAATTGCAAAACGGGGGACAAAAGAAAAAAATGTGGCTATAATTTCCCGAAAACATTTTTCTTTTTGCTCTTTTTCTGATGAGACATGGAGGTCTACAACTTAACTCAAGAAATGAAGGGACCTGCAACTATCGTCGCTATATATGCAAATCACTCTTATTTTCTTTAGTGTGTCCGTTCATCTTTTCGTAAGGTTCGCCATGAATCGGAAGCATCAGGCAGAAACGGCAAAAACCACGAGGAACGTTCTGACTCTGCCCAATCTGCAGAATTTATTCAACAACTGCAAGCGATCATTGAAGAAGGCCCTTGAAAATCAATCAGGACTTCAAAATCAATGAGTTGTCCATGAAAATTTTCGGTATACATCCTACGTTAAATAGCATCCTACAGTTTATGTCGGGACAAACACGAGAGGAGCGAGTTATCCTATCAAATCGCCTTCTAAACAAAATTCAACGCCCTGATGCGCCTGAGATGGAATGGCTTTTTTCTGACGAAAAAAATGTTGATCAAGACCGAAAGTCCAACTGCAAAAATTACTAAAAGACAGATTGTTATGTTTCAATCTTACAGACGTTGACGGTACATCTTTCAGCAAGACTGTGTTAGTGCACGCAAAGCTTGTATGGTTTAAATTTTCCATGCCCACATAACACCGAACTTATGACTGCCTACTTCCCCAGACCTTAATTTTCTACATATGGGGCGTAGTTGAATGTGAAATCCATAAGCATCCTCATAACCCGATTTCTTCTCTGGAGGCCGCAATTAATACCATTGTGGTCAATAGGAATAAGAAGTATTTAATTCGGGCACTCAATAGTTTCCGAACCAAGATCAAGGAGGTTTTGCAGCTAATGGACATTTTTGTAAAAAACTCGTGAAATTTCATTAAATTTTGCTCCAAATGGAAGCTAATTAGTTCCACTCTCAGAGACCTCCTACGCGGTCATCGGCATCCCCCTGACTGTTGTTAAACGGGAATTGCACAACTTATTTCTTAGGAAAGCGCAAATAAGATGGAGCTCCATTCCTTCATGTGGTATTTCGAAATCTCTTTGGTCCTAGTACAAGAGATTGAGGGCTGAGAGAGTCCTGGGGACTTCACGCCATTCAATTTTCAAGCGCGTAGCTGTGTTTAGCGGTCATTGGAGGATCGGTACACACGCAGAAAAGCTAGGTTTATCACCAGCCTACTTGCAGAAGCTGTGGGGACTTTCAGAGAAGGAGACTATTGAGTACTTTTGCTATAAACATTCGGGTTGGACAGCTAGACGATTAAGGTCACTGGATGCCACGTTCGACAGCTTGGGGTAGTGCGCCAACCGGAATCCCATCAATCTTCCCCCCACATGTTTTGTTTCTTTGTCATGCTTGCTAGCAACTCAATTTTATACCTATTTTGCTCTGCTGGTGGCATGTTTTATGTTCCATTTTTGAGACGAAATAAATAAAGAGCGTCCTGCTCTCATTTATATCTAAATATTTTACTAACCCTTATTCGCCAACCCCTTCCGCATTCGCTTACCATTCGTGTCTGAATTCATGAGTTGATAGTTCACAACTGATTTCAGCCATGGAAATACAATGACGTACTGCAGGAAATGTATAATATAATACAAAAAAAAAAAAGAAAAGTATTTAAAAAGACTCAAAAAATAAGAAAAATAAAAATATAATAATAATAATATAACTATGTATGGCTGAAAATCTAGAAAAAAAATCCATGTTTAAATTCATAACATAAAATTTTCATGTACACATTTTTTTCCAGTGAATTTCATTACTATCATTAGTTGATTTATATCCAAAAAAAATTGTACTGCCAACCGTTTGTAAACACAAAATACAATAAATTTTGAAAACCTCATAATTTGAAAAGAGAGGCGCGTTCGAATAAAGTTTAAATTTAAAATTAAATTCCGTGTCCCTGACATATTGTCTATTATTACATTTTTTTTGCGTTACTGCGTCTGCGCGCGCCTCACAACCTGTTCGCGCTGTACTCGCTGAATGCGTACCAATAAAAGCAATAACAAACTAATTTGGCATTCAGTGTTGTATGAATTTTGAACGCTTTTTATATTTTGATCGTAAACGATCGTAATTAGATACGTTGATTTCGTTGTTGGGCATTTTAATTTTGTTTTTCTTTACTTTTTTGTTTTTGTTTTCTTTTTTATTTTATTTTATTTTATTTTATTTCTTTGTGTTTTGTTTGGTTTGATATTTGTCTTGTTTTGCGGTCGGTTGAGTTGTTGCTCAGTGGAGCGCATTAATTTTCTTTGATCGTCTGAGTTGATCAACATTTTAAAATTAGCGAAATTATTCGTACTGAATATTTAGTGGCTTCAAAAAAAAAAAAATTAATTTTTGTTTTTGCGTTTCGCTCATTTTCGCGTTCTTTGTGCTAACATAAAAACAAGCTTAGTGCCACTTTTTACGTTGCGCTCTTTTTAAAGGCTGAATCAGTCAATGAAATCTGCAATCGTAGGCGTTAGAATTCAAAATATTTACAATTAGAGTGGCAATTATCGATTTTTTATTTACATTTTTTTTTTGTAGCCCCGTTTTACTAGGTACATTATTTGCGTGATAATTTTGACTTGACTGCGCTTCACTCTAATTCATGCGAACAAAACGAAGTGGGAATCAAGGTTATACCTTCTGCTCAAATATGAACGAGACGTTATCAATAAAACGGTCCGCGGATGACATATGGCAAAAATACAATAAATTTTTTGTTTTTTGGTAGGACTGTTATAAGCTTACATGGCTAATTTCAGCGTGATATGTCACATAGCTTGTTTTCTGTGCTACTGTAAACAAGTCAGGCTCGAGTGTGTTCTTCGAATTTAACGATGGAAATTCAAGTTGAACAAAGAATTTGTTTGAAATTTTGTTATTCCAACAAAATTTCGGCTTCAGACGCCTTAAAAATGTTGCAGACAACCTATGGGGACTCTGCTCTATCGCGTGCACGTGTTTTCCAGTGGTACAAATCGTTCAAAGAGGGCCGTACATCGGTTGAAAACTTGCCTCATGAACGTCGTCCAGCAACATCAGTAAACATCGGAAAAGTAAAGGAAATTGTGCTTGAAAATCGCCGTGTGACCGAAAGAGAAATAGCTGAATATTATTTAGACGTTTTAAAGCGTTTGCGCGAGAACATTCGTCTTAAAAGGAAGGAATTGTGGGACAACAAGTCATGGTTCTTGCATCACGATAATGCATCAGCTCACACATCACGTCTTGTTCGCGAATATTTGAACAAAAATAATGTTAATATCGTTCCGCAAGTACCGTATTCGCCTGATATGGCTCCATGTGACTTTTTCCTGTTTCTCAAGCTCAAGTTGCCGCTCCGTGGAAAACATTTTGAGAGAATTGAAGTCATAAAAGAGAATTCGAAGAACACACTCGAGCTTGACTTGTTTACAGTAGCACAGAAAACAAACTATGTGACATATCACGCTGAAATTTGCCATGTAAGCTTATAACAGTCCTACCAAAAAACAAACAATTTATTTTTGCCATATGTCATCCGCGGACCATTTTATTGATAACGTCTCGTTCATATTTGAGCAGAAGGTATTACATAAAAAATAAAAAACATAATAAAAAAGTAAAATTTTTTAGTGAATATTTAGTTTAACGTTTGCTGCAAACTATTTCCATTGCATATTTATTAGTTTTCCAATAATTAATTAAAAAGAAATATTAAAAAGAATTTGTTGAGTTCTGAAAAAAATTTGTTTCGCACTGCTGCAGCTTTATTTAAAAAAATATATTTAAACTATTTGAAAACCTCAGGATTTTTTCAAATTTTAAAATTGTTAAAAATTAAAAATATTTTTCTAATTTTTTTTCTATTTTTGTGTATTATTTTTTGGACATTTGAGAGAAATTAAAAGAGGATATTCAATAATATCGATCTATCATACAAACATTTTTTACTAAGTTCCGTCCACTAAATTCGGGACCTCTGGTCGCATACTCAACATGCTTACTGTAAACGAAGATCTGTATAATCTGTCCTGTAAACAATTCTTAAAGATATATAGGAGTCCTTCAAACTACTTCTTCTCTAGCGCTTAATGCAATGTTGAATATTGTGCCAGTAGGCATTGCAGGAAAACCTGCTGCTATACGTGCCGCAATGAGACTGAGAGGCTCAGGTTACAGGTTTGACCTCACTTACGGATACTCAACTAACCTTAGAAGAACCTGGTGAACCTGTTCATGCATGGCTCGTAGTTAGATGGAAGGGTTGGCGGAGGGGTATTCTGCGAGGAGCTCTCCATCAGACTCAAAACCCGGCAGTGTATTCCAAGCAGAGGTAGCGGCACTTAAAGAAGCAGCAGGTTGTGGAGTAACTGTCACGGAGGCTACTTCGATTGCCAAACGGCAATTAGAGCTCTTGATGATGGGGAACTTGAAACTGATTGGGGAATACCTAACTTCCCTTTCGATCGCATCCGAATTCTTCGATATAAGGCTCATCTGGTAACCTGATCATAGTGATATTGCAGGAAACTGCAAGGCGGATGAGCTGGGAAGACAGGGGACCTCTGAGGTAGTTTTTTATAGAAATGAGAGGATTGGGATCTCGTTGAATACCTACGATCTGCTCCTTAAGAGGTAAGCTACGCGTTGACTAAGAAAGTGCTGGATAAGTACACAAACTTTTAAGATCGCAAAATCTTTCTGCTCACAGGTGGATCGGAGGCATTCGAGGGATCTTCTGAGTATAACAAAATCTCAGCTCTGAAATTTCGTATCTGTCTTATGGCCGCACTGCATACATACTGTGAGGCTCGGCTCAGTTGTATGGGGGATGCTTAGCTGCCCTGCTTTCGCGTACGTAAAATAGAAGTATCTTGACTCTCATATCTTTCCTACGCCTGCTGATATAACAAGCCTGGATGCTAAAAACCTAATGAATGTCATCAGCCGTACGAGAAGCGGCTAACACCTCCTCAACTCGGTCATCGTTCAGTCGTCATCAATAAGTATTCACCCCTCCCCCATTCTTCCTAATATTTGTATCTCCTTTACAATGGCATGACAAAGGACGAGTTTTTGATTTTCGTCCAAGTGTGGCTTGTCTATGGGCAACCTTTTCCGTTTAACGAATCATACGAATACTACCAAGCGAAAACTCCCATCAACAGAGAGCGCAAACTCTAGGCGGCTCAAATGACCAACACCAACTCAGCCGATAACAGAAAAATTTAAAGTTATGTACAAATATTTGCAAACACACACAAATACGATGATGATTCATAAAATAGGCAAACAAAAAATAATTAAAAATTGTGTTGAGATGAAGCAAAATCCTTTTTGGAGCTTCAACTTCACGCTTGGAATATTTAGAATTGGTTGGGTATTATGAAAAATAATAATGAGAAAAATAAAAAATAGTTTAAAAAAACTAAAAAACACGCTTTTATTGCCAATCGAACTAAAAAGTATAAAATAAATTTTAATGACAAAGAGACCTATAATGAAGTAATAACACTTGAACTATCAGTCATAGTCAACTACCTCAGAACAGAATTATAACAAAAATTAAGATACAAATAGAATAATTCAAATTAGAGTTAAAAGCGTGAGATGCTTGATATAGTAAATATGACAATCATTCTATTGGCAACTACCTATGTACAGAAGGTTATGAAAGTGAAGCAAAATGCATCCCACGCTTTTAACTCTAATTTGAATTATTCTATTTGTATCTTAATTTTTGTTATAATTCTGTTCTGAGGTAGTTGACTATGACTGATCGTTCGATTTGATATTACTTTATTATAGGTCTCTTTGTCATTAAAGTTTATTTTCTACTTTTTAGTTCGATTAGCAAAAAAGCGTGATTTTTAGTTTTTTTTTAACTATTTTTTATTATGAATGAAAATTATTGTTATCATTACAGTCAGTGAATTAATGATTCGATATATTCGTGTTATATTTAATTCCTTTCTTATCGACTGTGAGTCTAAAGCTATGCAGTTATCGGCCGTGATAAAGAAGTAATCGGGATGAAGAACTTATTTCGTGGAGGGAGCCTGAGAAACGACTACCCCACTCCATTGGCCAGTTTTTTTTCGATTTTCGTGGTGTGGTGCACTATGAATTCCTTCCACCTGGCCAAACTGTTAATAAGGAGTATTATTTGAGCGTTATACGTCGTTTACGTGAAGCAATTCATCTAAAAAGACCAGAATAATGGGCCAACAACTCTTGGTTTTTGCATCACGATAATGCACCGTCTCACACTGCACTCGTTCTTCGTGACCATTTCGCCAAAAATTCCACGCATATCGTTCCGCAACCACCATATTCGCCTGATTTGGCTCCGTGTGACTTCTGGCTATTCCCAAAACTCAAGAGACCACTCCGGGGAACGCGTTTCGAGTCGATTGAGGAGATAAAAGCTGAATCGAAGCTGGCTATACCGGAAATGGACTATTTGGCATGTTTCGGCGATTGGAAAAATCGTTGGCATAAGTGTATTTCATTGACAGGGGATTATTTTGAAGGGAATGAAATTGATTTACAAGAATAAATAAAGATTTTTCATTTTACAACCAAATTCACCTTACTTTTTGCCCACAGGTAAAAAAAGAAAATATTAATCCTGGCAATCCTAATAAGGATAATGGAAAACTTTTATCAAATTATTGCATTGTCATCGGTCCTTGCTAGGTGTGCAAAATTTCTAGTCGATCAGATTTTTAGAAGCCAGTGAAAATTAAGCTCAAAGATTCCGTTACATACATACATACATACATACATACATACATACATACATACAACCCGACCTAATAAAAGTGTGTTAATAATACTCGCTTAGGTGGATTTTTTATGCATTTTTTATACATATTTGAAAATATATTTTTTACATACATATTTTTACCTGAAGACCAAATCAACTCAAAAAAGTGTGCCCACACTGCAATTCACATGTTGAAATCTCACAAAAATGCTAAATCTGCATTAACAATTTTTCTCAATTAATATTTATTTAAACAAATCAGCAATTTAATTATTTCTATTTCGATAAATTTTCATTAGCGATCAATTCAAGCGATAATCAAAGAGATTCGTGAAGCTTTTGAGTTTTAGCAGAGCTTTGTTGTTGTTGCAAACAGTAAAAAATGTTGCAATCACGCAGAGTAGAGTGGCTTGCATATGTAAGTATGTGAATGCAGATATACATACATCCCCACACACATACATATACATGTATGAGCATCTACATACATATACCTGTGATATTCAATATTTCGTCAGCCATGGCGTGGGTAGATTTATTGGATAAATTTGAAGTTTTTATGTGAAACAAATAGCCGTTGATTGAGTGAAGACGAGAAACGGGGGAATTAATATATTTTAATAAAACTGTGCGTAAAATATTCAAAAAAAGCTAAAAAGATATTGAAAATGGTCAATAGTTGTAGCAATATTTTTCTAGCTGCAATAAATTGGAGATTTTATGTTTACTTTTACTTTTTATTTATTTCATTTTTTTTCATCAATGGCTAAGTCGCAATAGAAGCGTTGAATACCAAGTAGTTTGCTAAGCGATGAATGAAATACATTACGTAACTAATCGTGGGAAATTTATTTTTCACCAAAGTTTATTTTATTATAAGCCAACATTGCGCGTAAAATTATTTAAATGAAGTAACCAAAGTGCTACTAAAAACTGTTTTGCATCGAAATATTCCTAACAACAAATCATTGGCTAATAATACAGGCATATAGAGGTATACGAGCTTGTGTTTGTAAATCAGGGTGCCTCACCCAAAAGTAGTTGCAGTTCACCAGCATCGCCCATTTGTTCAATATAACTTGGCCCCACCTAGATTGAGCCGAATCAATTATAAGGCATTCATCTACATTCCTACGTACAGTCTGTCTAATAGAACCGTGACCGACTTAATTCAAATTCAGAGTTCCGTTACTGTTTTTCGATCAGATTTATACAATTTATTTTAGGTTAAGACTTCCGTCAAAAAATATTTGAGAAAAATATTTAGATTTACGTGAGCTGGAGTGATTTCAAAATACCAAACACTTCCAGAAACAAATAAAATATATTTGCTTTTATATTTGTTCCACAAAATCATCTCAGATGATAGCATAATATATGTTTCAAAGGTTCATATAGGTTAGGTTAGCCAGGTTGCTTGTCTAAGACCATACCCTCGTTGGCCCTAAGACTCATTGTGAAAGGATTGCATGAAAATGTTTGAATGAAATTTGCCAGCGAAAATAAAACAATGAAGTTTTTGAAATAAAAGGGTATTTTTTTAGGGGGTTTGAGAACCTAAAATGATAACACAAAAAAGAGGTCTATGAACTTCGCGAACAGATTTTTTTTTTTTTTCAAAGTAAATTTCCACAATTCTGGCGTTAAACGATTCATGACGACTTGCCAAACTTTACTGAACAAAAATGTTAACACAGTTGGGATATTTTTTTTTTCTTTTAATATGGTAGATAATTTCATGACATTTATTTTTTAAAATGATACCCGGTATATGTCACCCGCCGCTACGAACTAAATGGCCCATTCGATTAGTGCAGTTTTCGACTGCTTCTTCAATAAATCTGAATAACAAATCTAACGCAAACGTGGTCATTTGGCTCAATTCTTGCGCGAGCTGCATTTTATGGGCGCGCAAGCCAAGCTCCTTACGTAAAATTTTCCACGCAGTCGAAGCGCAAATGCCAACAAGTTTTGACAAATCGACATTTTGACGACTTCTTCAACACATCGTAACATCAGCTCCTACCTCTTTTCGGGAGAAATAAAGGCCGATGATGCCGCCAGAGGTCTATGAACTTCGCGAACTGATTTGTTTTTTTTTTTTTTTCAAAGTAAATTTCCACGATTTGGCATTGCTGTTCTGGCGTTAAACGATTCATGACGACTTGCCAAACTTTACTGAACAGAAATGTTAACACAGTTTGACATTCTCAGTAGTCAACGAAGGTTATCTATATCGACATAGTTCTCATGCAGCTAAAAAACACCCGATACTTTTATTGATATTTATTATCGATTTACAATTGATACCTAGTATTCACCTATTCTAAATATGTTAAGCTTCATGCTACAACATGATTCATTAATCGATATTTTTTAACGATAAATTTTAATAGATAAATTTTCAACGATAACTTTTATTACTAAGTTCTCATCGATATTTTTAGCGATAAACTTTAATCCATAATTCTTTACCGATTTAGTAATTCTTGCTATCTAGTTATTGCTTTTTTGATGAATTTTCTTATTACCAGTTTATTATTGGTGTTTGCTATATAGTAGATTGTTCAAATATATATTCCAAAATTTACCAAATAGCCTGATTTTGCAGTAGCGTTTATGGCTGGTTTATATTCTTAATATCAATTTGTTGCAGCGAGCGAACAATAGCTCTTAATAAAATCCTTTTATCGGTATACAGCATAAAAGCATCCCAATCATATTAAACTGTGCAAGGCAGTTGATGTTTTGATTGATTCACCGTTTTTAATGGTTTCGTATTTTTAGGGTCTATGTACTAGCTTTTTTATTATTTATTCGATTTCATTATTTTTTCGATTCGATTATTTGTTCAATTTATCAATTATTCACTTTTATTATCGATTATTAGTATTTATGATCGATTATTCGTTTTTATTGTCGATTACTAGTCTTTTTTATAATCCATTATTCGTTTTAATTATCGATTATTCGTCTGTTTTTATTATCGAGCATTCAATATATGAGAACACACACGTAAAATAATTTTTAATCGACTATCTATTTTTAATGACATAATATTTTTATCAACGAGTTTCTTTTTATGCATCTACTATCTATTCCTATTATCGCTTTATTAATATATGATTATCCAGCATAAATGTATTCCATACACCTTGTTCGGTGATATCTATTTTTAAGTGTGATTTATATAATTCGATTATCTATTTGATCCTTCTAATGGTCTTATTATCGATTTATTATTGGTGCCAAGTATAAAAGTATTTCAAATACGTGTGGAATTGACGGAAAGACCATGAAAAAACGAACTAACACAACTAAACGAAGCCGATCGTTAGTACAAAAAAGTGGCACTGATTGCAGAGAAGAGGGGACGGACTGGGCGATCGGCATGATAAACAGAACGAGACGCAACGAACATGCAAGCAATAAAATATTCTTTGAAGTACCGACGATGTGAGCCGATGTGAGTTGAAGGAAGCGCTTATTAATTTAAAGCGCAAAATCATCCTATATAGATTAAATTTAATTTATCCTTTTCATATTTTAATTTTCTATATATTTCTTTTGTTATCGATTTTTATTACCGACTTATTTTCACTATCCGGTACAAGAATATTTCAAACACAATGATCTTAACCACACACCAGCCATTTCCATCGATATATTAGCCCTTTTATCGATTTTTAATCGGGTTATGTTCGCTATCCAGTATAAAAGTACTCAACGCATATTAAGGGGTTAGAGGTAGTCAGAGGTCCTAAAAAAATGATGATTTTCAATCATTTTGTTTGCTAGTCAATTGCGTTATTTTACAAAAATAAACACATCATGCCCCGACTTAGCTTTAGCAAAATTAAAAAAAAAAAAAAATTAATGTTTGTGTGGAGGCCGTTTTTCAAGAAGTCTCTTGCGGTGATCAATACAAATCCTTGGAGATTCATCTAAAATCAATCGGACAAGAGAAATTGGTTTTATGAATATTAATTTTAACAATTTATTTTTCAAAATTACAATATGGCGGCTTCACGAAATATTTTTCAGATTTTCGAGAAAAAACCGAAAATTAATTGTTAAAAAAAATTGAAATTTAAAACAAAAAATCCTTCAATCTGGCACGAGTTTTTCATGTTTTTCAAAAGCAGTATAAATTTTATTGAAATCTACCAAGCGGTTTTAAGTTACAGTGATCACCAGTTCAAAAAACATAGTTTTGAGAAACACGCATTTAAAGTTTTGCTATCGAGCTCCGGAGCGCCCGAGCGGCCTTTGTTAATTGTTGAATAACTGGAAAAGTATTAGTCGGATTCACTTCAAATTTTCACACAATATTTTTAAGATATTATATATATATATATATAATTGGCGCGTACACCCTTTTTGGATGTTTCGCCGAGCTCCTCCTTCTATTTATGGTGTGCGTCTTGATTTTATTCCACAAATGGAGGGACCTACAGTTTCAAGCCGACGGCAGATATTTTTATGAGGAGCTTTTTCATGGCAGAAATACACTCGGAGGTTTGCCATTGCCTGCTAGGGGCGACCGCTATTAGAAAAAATTTTAGTGTTTCAGCGAGATTCGAATCTACGTTCTCTCTGTGAATTCCGAATGGTAGTCACGCACCAACCCATTCAGCTACGGCGGCCGAGATATAATATTAGATATTAAGATATTATACTTTAAGAAAATGTAAAAAGCAAATCCAAATTTTTGAAAATTCAGACTATCCCTAACCCCTTAAACTTTACCAAACAACAAGATTTTTGAACCGATGATCAATTTTTTCGATCTAATAATCGTCATATCCATTTTTACATCTATTTTCGCTTTTTGTTATTGATTTCTTTTGGCGCGTTGTATAAAAGTTTTTCATTTATATGAAAATTTACAATAAAACTGATTTTTTGATCAATGTAATATTTTTGCTATCGATTTATCATATAATATAAGTCGTCGATTGCTATTATCGATTAATTAGCCGTTTGTTATATAAACCATTTTAAAATATCTGAAATTTTACCACAAAACATGATTTTTTTATCTATTAATCATTTTCATCGATTTAATATTCTCATTTTCAATTTATTTTTTTTTATCGATTTTTATTATCGATTTTTTATCGTATAAACCTTTACCGAATATGTGATATTTTACCTCACAACATTATTTCTTAATCGATTATTGCTCAGTGTTTTTATTTTCGATTTATTTATTCTGTCAGCGATTTTCGTTACCGATTTATTTGCAGTATTCACTATAAGAGTATTTAAAATATCTTAAAGTTAAGCTCCCAATATTATTTTTTATCCATTTTCAACGATCTATTGCTTCTATTAACGATTATTATCAAATTGTATGATTTTATTTTATCCAGTAACTAGCTGACCCGGCGAACTTTGTTCCGCCCTAGAGGCAATAAAAAAGCAAATTTTTGATTTTATTAAGTTAATTTTTTTATTAATCAAGTATTTCAATAAAGCTTTAATAGATTGAACTCTTCAGTTAAACTCAAACGGAAGATCGGTTGGGATCATCGGGATTTTCGGAATAAAAACTTCTTCACCTTCGAATTTTCCTTTGAGTATCGTCGCGTAAATCACATAGTTCATCAATTTATTTACCACCAAACGCGTACCAAAGTTTTGTTGCAAAGTTTTGGTGGGCTTATGTTTCACTCTTCCACTAAGGCAGCACAATCCGGGCGTTTTTCCGGAAAACTTCAATGCGCCACAATACTCGCAAACAACGTTCATTGGCCCAATGCAAACGCTAGGATGCAAGCAGTAATCAGTGTTGCAATCATATCGAAACGCTTCTCGATTCAAATCAGCACTTGATAATTCTCTTCTTGTGCGTCGAAAATGATCAACTTGTTGATCTCTATTATTCGCTCGACGATTTCACATTGCCAACCGAGCCGTTTCACGGGATGCCTCACTTTGCTCTTGTGATTGAGAAGAACGAAGTCGAGCCATACTATGCAATGTTTCGTATCTTTCTTGCATTACGGCTTTGTCGGGAAAGGTTCGATCGTCTTGGTAGTGGCATTGATAATGATGATTCAAATAGAATATAAATTACTCTGATTATATATTTCTGACAAAATTGATATTATCAAATTTTCTACTTAACCATAGACGAAACTACGTTTAGCTGTCATTTGCGTTTTGTTATTCCATATCAGATGCGTTTTTGTTATACCACATTTTATAGTGACTTCACGAAAACGCGTTCGAATGGGATAAAAAGTATCCTATGTCCGTCTCCTGGTTCTAAGCTACCTCTCCACCAATTTTCAGCCAAAACGGTTCAGCCGTTCTCGAGTTATAAAAAGTGTAACTAACATGACTTTCTTTTATATATATAGATTAATGGTATACTGTTAAACTTAGTCCTAATTTAGTAGTTAGTTTTGCTCCGAATTTTAAGGATTTGGTTGATTATCCAATTTCATCGATTTCCATTTTTTATTATCAATTGTCGATTGCTATTATGGATATGAAGTACAAACGCCCTCCATACATGTATATGTATGTGTAACAGATATATATTCCCTGACTTTTTTACATTTTGAACAGCCGCGACTCCATGCAAAACAAAGAAAATTATTAAATATATATATATATTATTAAATATATATATTAATAAATATATATTATTTATTCTCTTGAATTTAAACGAAATTTTTTAAGAGTGAAAAAATTGAAGTTCCTTTATGATTATCGAATTATTCAAACGAAATTTGTGATATCATCAGTGGGAGAGCAAAAGAATGCAAACAATCTAAAACATAATCGAAATTGTGTAATTTGTATGTATGTATGTATGTGTGTATGTGTATGAAAAAGCAAATAACACAAATTTTCATATTAGCAAAACAAACACAAAACTCAATTAGTTGTGCGCGCAAAAAAGTAGAAATAATAAAAAAATATATAAAACAAAATTCGTCGATTGAAGTGATAATCCATAGAAATAAAACGACAAGCAAATAAAACCAATCAGAAATTACCAAGTTATGTGCATGCAAGGAAATTTCAATTTTAATCATAACTCGAAAAAACACAAAAAAATTTAATTGAAAAAAAGAATAAAAAAATATCAAATCATCAACAGCGCACACATGTGCGTCTGTGTGTGTGCGTTCATATGCAAACGTGGCATCATCACCTTTCACCAACATCAAACATTTTTTTGGTTTGTTCACAACGAAATCAATTTGCGGCAACAACCGAACCAACAACTGACCAATGTTCGCTTGTTTCCAACTACCAGCCAACCAACCAAAATATGTTTGTATGTATGTACGTATGTATGGAGCTAACGATTCAGCTATGCCGGCCAAGCTGCTCACTTATCAACTAACCGCAGTGAGCAACCCACCAATTCACCAACTCACCTACATATTTACATACAAGCACACCGATCAAGTCACACAACTGGTCAGGCGTTAATCACTTGATGCTTTGAATAACAGAATCTGCTTGGCGTATTTGCACGGATTAATTTGGCTAACACGACCCACAACGTTTGCAATGGGGTCTTAATAAACACACAGACCCACTTCGCTGATACATTACATATCTATGCATGTATGTGTGTACATACAAGTGCAGTTTAAATGAGTATAAAAAATAAAATAGTTGAGAAAAAGTGTATGCGTATGTGCGTATTTGTTATATTCGCCTCACTGTTGGTGCCTTAGATGGCCAAGGGGCCAAAGTGTCGAGTGCTTGTGGCGCGTTTGGTGGATAAAGTTTTATGTTGGTGTTTCTGGTAGTTGGTCCAATGCAGCTAGCAGAGTGCCAACGCGTGTGTTGTCTACAAATTAAATGTCAAAATTAAGAAAGATTGAGAAATATAATAAGTGAACAGAGCAAACAACAACAACAACAACTACCAAAATGGTGAACGCTGTAATGGATGCAATTGCGGTAGGTTTATTTAATATTTCTAATGAACATAAAATCTATAAAAATATATTTGTTGGCTTACACAATTCTTAAAAAAAAAGGTGAAAATTATGTTGCTTGAAATAAGCAGGAAAAAAGTAGAACTTTGCATTCAATAGCCAATAAATTGGCAAAAAAAGCGGATTCATTATTTATAGCCAAAAAATTTTGATATAAAATATTCAAGGGTAGACCAAACAATTTTTTTCCTGGAGCGCAATAGAGTAGCGGTTGTTTATAAAAGTCTAACGAAATTTTTTTTCCCCCACTTTATTTTATACATCTGACCATTGCATGACATTAAGTACGTTGTTTAACAATTTGCCCAGGACTTACATACATCGCTTAATGACCAGTGCCAAAGCGATAAATATTAAAATAAACGAAATAATATACAATTGAATAATATTCAATACGAAATTGAGATATACATATGTTCAAGGTGGCGCAAAATTAATCATCCAACTTTGTTCTTCGATAACTTTTTTACTAAAGCAAAAAAAAGCTATTTAGATTGGTATTACCAACATTGAAACCCGTTTCCCTAACATTTAACTTCACATATCTATCAGGTTACATTGAAAGAGCTTTCATGGAAAATTTCATAACTTCACTTAGAAGCAATAATAGCCATTATGAATGATCTATAACTGAAGGTCGCCCAAAATTAATCACCCGGTCGGGAAACTGATAATTCTTGAAAATCGCATCACATCTGATATTTATGGACCATCTCCCAAAGCCAACGTTTGTTATTTAATGAAAAACAGAACGGGATGATTAATTTTACGCCATAAGGCTATGACTACTTAGTCATCCAATTTCACATTTTCTTCTTTTCGGTTTTCACTTTTTGTCGACTTCTCTGAATTTGTCTTAAATTACGAACGTATCCTGTTGTGTGGTGATTTTACTGTTAACATTTTAAAAAATGAGCCTAGTAGTAGTAAACTATTCGACCAGTTGGCAACAGCAGGACTTTGTGTTGTTAACGGAACTACACCAACGAGATATTAAAATAACTCCCAATCTAGTCTTCTTGATTATTTTATAACATGTGACTTGTCTGACCACGACTTAATATTTTGTACCTTAGATGTTGTGATGAATCGTCCAAATTTAGGTGCCACCTATGAGTATCGTGATTTTAAAACTTGGAATGTTAATTCTTTGTATTCAGACATGGGTTCTATAACCTATCCTCGTTATTTAACATGCATGTTCTGCTTCGTTCTGTAAGTGTTTTAAATAGTTCATGTCGTTGGTACAACTCGAAAGTTCGAGCTGCCATTAGAAAGCGCAACAAGTATTATGCTAAGTGGAGAAAAAACTTGACGGATACTTCTTGGCGCTGGTACAAGGAAATCCGAAATGAAACCACTGCAATAATACGACAAGCGAAACGTTGGTACAGTTACTCAAAACTTGATCCGTCACTTCCAACAAGAGAACTGTGGCGCAACCTATAAAAATTTAAAATTCATGACAAGGAAAGTCCCGAATGTGAGATTGAACTTGATGAACTTAATGACTACTTCATTAGTGTTGGTAAGAAAACAAATTGTGCTCCTACTTTAAAAGAGTCCTCCTGACCTTGTGCTACTCTAAAGGAACAATTTCAATGTATGACAGTTTGTGAGGTAGATGTCCTGAAAGCTTTATCCAAAATAAAGTGTAATGCAATAGGCGACGATGGTATCTCGCTAAAATTCATCCGTATAGTCATCCAATATATAATAGGACCCCTTCCCATATAATAAACCATTGCTTGACTACTTCATGTTTTCCAGCAGTATGGAAAAAGGCTATAGTGTTCCCAGTCGCAAAAAAGGCAAATGCTGTTTATGCTGGTGACTATAGACCTATCAGCATACTGCCCACATTTTCCAAAGATTGCGAAAACTTGATGGCCACGCAAATTTCATCATTTGTACAGAACAATCGTCTACTCTCTCCACTACAATCTGGCTTCAAACAAAGTCACAGTTGGTCGACTGCAATGGTTAAAATACTGGACGATATTAGAATTAGTTTTGACAACGGAGACTTGACTCTACTTTGCTTGCTTGACTTTTCTAAAGCATTTGACTCAGTGAATCACAAATTTTTATGTTTGAAGCTTAAACACTATTTCGGCTTCAGAGACAGTGCGGTGAAACTCATGGCCAGCTACCTTGGAGACAGAACGCAGAAGGTCAAGACCAGTAAATCAACATCCCAGTCTAGATACGTACACACTGGTGTTCCGCAAGGGTCTTTCCTTGGTCCGCTTTTATTCAGTATTTTTGTCAATGATGTTTTTAACGTTTGTCAGTATGTGAATGTCCATGCGTATGCTGATGATATACAATTGTACTTGACCAGTCGTATTGGTCTCGTTGAAGATTTATGTTTCAAAATAAACAGTGATTTGTCTGCTACTTCTGTATGGGCTAATGAAAACTCATTATGTCTGCACGCGTCAAAGTCATATGTCTCACCTATATGTAATAGTGTTGTGCATGTGGACAATATCCCTAAATTGTGGATAGGTACAAGATCCCTTACCCTTGGATAAGGTAAACAATTTGGGGTTTATTCTCAACACAAAACTTACCTGTGCTGACCATATAAATAGGGTTGTGGGGAACATTTATGCTACATTGCGTAAGCTGAGCGTGTCTTCAACATTCACGCCAGAGAAAACGAGGCGCAAATTAGTTCTCCAGCTAATTATGCCTCTTATTACGTACTCTGAGGTGGTATACAGCAAACTCGACTCCACATCTTGCCATAAACTTAATGTGGCATTTAATAACGCCACGCGGTGTGTATATGGGATTGGCAGATATGACCATATCTCTGCCTTCAGATCAAGGCTACTAGGCTGTTGCCTTAGAAGCTATTTATCTGCTAGGAATTGCATATTTTTGTGCAAACTTATATTATTCAGGTCTCCTTCCTATCTGACAGAGAAGTTGATACCAGTAAGGTCTCGCAGACACAACAAATTCATCGTTTCAAAATTTAATTACCTACCATCATCTAGATTATTTTTCATTAACGCTATTAAAGTGTGGAACTCATTACCCGACACTGTGAAGGCTGGACTTAACAGATTTAACTTCATTGCACAAGTCTTTACTACTACTTTAAAGTGTTTGATTGTATTAAATTAGGGCATTAAATTTCTCTCTACATTCTCTAATTACTACTTTTGTTCTTTCTTCTCTAAATCCTTCTTTTCTTTTCCTATTGCTTCTTTTCTTCTTATTATTATAGTTAAGTTAAATATATTGGATTGATTCGTAAATGAACTGGTGTAAAATTTAGATTAAGAAACTTTTATGTTAAAAATATTTCAGTTGCTTATAATATTGTTGAAGTACTATTAAAAGACCTTAGTCTTACTATGCACTATTTATATAAACAAATAAACTGAAACTGAAACATAGATCGTGAGTAAAATCGATAACTTATTTCTCGATTTCCCGAAGTAGAACCTAAAGAAGCATTATTTAGGAGCATCTATTTAGGGCCCACATTTCCTAGCTTTACCTTGATTATCACTGGCAGGCAGTAACTTTTTTTCAATAACTCCTTAAAATTGAAATGCTTTCTAAAAATACATACAGTTCTGGACCAATTACTAGGTTCAGTAATACATTTTTTTAAATGGCACTGAACAAAATACAGGCAGCTTCTCTTCATGGTGTGGGAAGGGGCTCTAAAACCTGTTATTTTGCACTTTTTTTATTTATAAAAGCAAACTGTTTTATAAAAATTAAATTTTTTTATTTTATCGTAAAAAAGGCGGGGGTTGCACTGGATTTTTTTAAATGGCACTGAACAAAATACAGGCAGCTTCTCTTCATGGTGTGGGAAGGGGCTCTAAAACCTGTTATTTTGCACTTTTTTTATTTATAAAAGCAAACTGTTTTATAAAAATTAAATTTTTTTATTTTATCGTAAAAAAGGCGGGGGTTGCACTGGATTAAACAGTTTAAATAAATTTTTTTTTGCATTTCTCTCTAAAAAAAGGTGGTGCT
Source organism: Anastrepha ludens (assembly GCF_028408465.1). Taxonomy (NCBI): domain Eukaryota; kingdom Metazoa; phylum Arthropoda; class Insecta; order Diptera; family Tephritidae; genus Anastrepha; species Anastrepha ludens. The sequence continues at coordinate 108,786,076 of NC_071499.1, forward strand.
TGTTGACATTATGTTACAGTATTGAAGTAAAATATTTTTATTAATAGTTTGAGGTTATTCTAAAATTGAAGTTTCTGGTGTCGTCATTGTTTTGCATTGAAGTAAAAAGTTTTCACACATAGAGACAGCGATGCCTCTTAAACCACGAAATGGGTCCGTTGTGAGTCGAAGAGGCTGGACTACATTCCCTTTCCACATTGAACCATCCTGAGCTTTTGACAAAGCTTTAAAGTTTGTTGATACCTAAAGTCTATAGATTATCTATATTTATTAAGAAGTAGGATCTTAAATATCGGTTCCTGCTGCTGCCTAGAGCCGGGCATGTGCAAAAAAGGTGTTGAATTGTTTCCAACTCCTCCTCACTCCTGCAGCTACGACAGAAATCATGACTTATGCCTAAACGTCTTATCTCCTTGCATGATTTCCTATGAGACAATGTCCTGTGAAGGCCACTTCTAAGGTTCTAATTTGAAGTCTACTCAATTTTATAATGTTCCTGGACAGACGTAGATTTAGCCTTGGCCATGTTTGCCCACCAATTTCACATGTATGCATTTACACTAATCCATCTTTGATTTACAGAACTGATTAATGATTAATGCGCCCTTAATGAGAAGCTTACAAATTGCGAGAGGTACCCCCTTAGAATCACTTATGTTTGGCATACAGGTACCTTCTCTTGCAAGTTGGTCAGCTCTACAGTTCCCTGGTATATCTTTGTGGCCTGGAATCCAGCATAAGATGATACGATATTGTTTGGACATCTCATTAAGATATTGGCGACAATGTAAGACACTCCATCATGTTATTTGGAATGCATCCAAGGCTCGTAGGGCAGCTTGGCTGTCTGAAAGAATGCAGTGATGACATTCTGTTTATCTCTAACCATTTTAAGGTTTCATGAATAGCGTTTATTTCCGCTTGAAAAACACTACAGTGATCCGGTAGGTTAAAGGATTCACTGATGGAAAGCTCTTCGCAATATAACCTTGATCCTACAACGGTTTCCATTTTAGATCCGTCCGTGGAGATCTTAACGGGTGTGTTGGGTGCGAGATTTTCTTCAAGTCATTCCAATCTAGAGAGATTTTCATTAAGAAATTCCTTTCGAAGCAGAGAATGGGTGGGTGGTAATCACAATCACTGGTTATATCCATATAGGAGTCTAAGATGGTTGAATGCCCATGTGGGACAGAACAAGGCGCTGAGTATTTGCAGAAGAGATCTAAGGGTGGCAGATGTAATATGATATCCGAAGCCATGGATGGCGTGGTTTCCATGACGCCACATATTGCTAATTCCGCTGATCTCTGCATCTTATTTAATAAATTAGAATAGGTATTTTTCTGCATATCACACCAACAGACAAAATTTCCATATAGAAGGATGGGTCTGACGACAGCAGTATAAAGCCAATGAGCAACCTTAGGTTTAATTCCCCAGGTCTTACCTAAAGCTCTCTTACAGGCATGCAAAGCTAGGTTCGCTTTCCTAACTCTTTCTAAGATGTTTGACGGAAAAGGCAAAAATTGTTCGTACAAATTTGTTGTTACAAAAAAAAATTGGTTTAAGCTTTTATCTTTATGTTTTTTTAATTTTGCTTTCTGGAAGTAGGAATAAGCTCCTAGTATTTTTTTATTATTATTTTTAATGTTTCTTTTTTAAGAATTTAGAATTGTTAGTTTTCCTTAAAAAACTGTGTACGAGGCCGAAGAAGCTCCTAGTAATTTTTTATTTCTATTTTTATAATTTTTTTTTTTTGAGAATTTAGAATTGTAATTTTTTCCTTGAGAAACCATACACGAGACCGTATCTTAAAAAAGTCAATATATTTCGATCACTAAAAATTATTATATTTTGTTTATTTACTAAAAAAAGTTATTGAAAAACAAATTAGGATGATTAATTTTGCGCCACCTTGTTGTAAGTATCGTAAATGATTTCGCCAGTATGATCGCCTTATATAAAATAAAAACTAATTTAGCTATTTTTGCCGGTTGCCCATTTTTTTTATTCCTGTAAAGGGCAAACAGTAAGGTGAATTTATTTGTCAAACTTCGCGGGATTAAAATTTCGCTCTAGTTATTTTTTTCATGAGTTGGCAGCACTGTTAATAACATCTGGGCCAACTTTCATGTGAATGTCACTATCAGTAATATATTTACGCTTGTGTTCACCAAACGACCAAGAGTGCATTTTTCGATTTTTACAATGTCTGATTTGATTGAGCAGAGAAGTGCCATCAAATTTTGTTTGCGGAATGAAATTTCGGCTGCGGGAACGTTTAGCATGTTGCAGAAGGCATTTGGTGATTCGACCATGTCGCAGAAAAATTACAAACATTTTTACAATTGGTACAAAAGCGGAGCGCTCCGGACGACAATCGACGTCAACAGATGACCAAAACGTCAATAAAGTGAAGGAGTTAGTGCTCAAAAAGCGTCGGTTGACTGTTAAAGACCTTTCTGATATGATCGGAATATCAGAAGGATCTTTGAAAACCATTTTGAAAGACCTTTCGGGCCTACGAAAAGTCAAATCTCGTTTGGTACCGAAAACTCTCAATTTCTTGAAAAAAAGTCGTCGCGTTGATGTCTGTGAAACAATGCTTTCAGACTATCAGGACAAGCTCAAATGCATCATTACGGGAGATGAGACTTGGATTTATGCTTACGACCCTGAAACAACCGACCAATCAAGCGAATATCGTGCTAAAGGCGACGCCAGACCGAAAAGAGCACGTCAAAGTCGTTCAAAAATAAAGGTCATGATGACAGTTTTTTCGATTTTCGTGGTGTGGTGCACTATTAATTCCTTCCACCTGGCCAAACTGTTAATAAGGAATATTATTTGAGCGTTATGAGTCGTTTACGTGAAGCAATTCGTTTAAAAAGACCAGAATTATGGGCCAACAACTCTTGGTTTTTGCATCACGATAATGCACCGTCTCACAGTGCACTCGTTCTTGGTGACCATTTCGCCAAAAATTCCACGCATATCGTTCCGCAACCATCGTATTCGCCTGATTTGGCTCCGTGTGACTTCTGGCTATTCCCAAAACTCAAGCGACCACTCCGGGGAACGCGTTTCGAGTCGATTGAGGAGATAACAGCTGAATCGAAGAAGGTGCTGATGGCTATACCGGAAATGGACTATTTGGCATGTTTCTGGGATTGGAAAAATCGTTGGCATAAGTGTATTTCATCGAGAGGGGATTATTTTGAAGGGGATGAAATAGATTTACAAGAATAAATAAAGATTTTTCATTTCATTTTACAACCAAATTCACCTTACTTTTTGCCCGCAGTAGTACTCTCCCAGTACGTTTTCAAAATCGATTAGAACATTTTGCATTTATCATCTCTTGCTTCATATATAGGGTTACGGTCTACTGTGCACTAATTTTTTTCTTAAACTTTAATTTTGTGTGACACACATATATGAACACCCATTTCATGCCACACATTTTGGTGTGAAATTCTTTACATTTACATGTATTCATAACTAAACTCATAATTGAGCTCGAGTTGGTGATAAAAGCACATTTTCACGCTGCCACAATCGCAAATTGAAACAAAGAAAATTAATGTTGTACAACCAAGCAACAACACTTATTGCGTAAATTACGATGAATTTCTGTGCTCCACTTGATTACTTGATTGCCAAGTCAATGAATTCATCCTCCATGCGTTCACTCATTCGCTCATTCATTCATTCATGAGCCACACCACTTGCGATCATTATTTAATGCGGCCAATTGACATGTCCGGCCTAAGGCTCAACAGTCAGCCGGTCTTCCCGAGTCTTTAATATGCAGTGTAGTGCTCGTATTTTCCACTGCTTCAGCTCAGAAATTATGTCAGCATCTAATTTCACTTTGACAGTTTCACTATTAACGGGTGCATACATTTCACGCTTCTCAATTAACGAATGAAAGATAAGCCGTAGAAAAGTAAGCGATTTGTTTAGCGATACTTTTTGAATCGATTTGGCAGCCGTATAAATATTTTTATTGTCTGTTTTTATGCCACATGACTCTACCTCGCACCTGCCTCATTTTGACTTATGCAACGCAAACTTTACATTTTTTACGCTATGACTACCAGGCGATATGAATGGCCCATAAAATTGTTTTCCAAAGCTTATTGCATTTGCATTTTATCGACATGATTTTAGTTTTGGTTTTCGCTGTGAAAGCATTAATTATAAGATATACATAAATATGCACTCGTATTCACATACTTATATATATGAGTCAAAAGCGAGTTTGCTTTTTTGATTAAAACTTTTTCGCTTTTGATTTTCCATGCTGCTTTCTTTTTTTTCTTTTCTTTGGTATCTTATAAAGTTGTAAACTGTTTTGGCAGCTCAGTACCGAGAATTGTGGGAAAAAGCTATCTTGCTTTTGTTTGAGATCAGCGTGGATTGGATTACGGTCAGATTAAGGCCAGATATGACAGCAGGCATCCAATGTTGGGCTTTGTACCTAATTAAGGCATGACAAATGAAACCAGTGTGCAAACCAGACAAGCAATGAATTCATGTTCCATTCGTTCACTCATTCAATCATGAAGCCACACCACCTGCGATCTTTATTTAATGTATCCAATTAACATTCCCGCATTAGATAGGGCTTGAGCTGATTTCTCCGTCAAACTTAACAGACCGCTCTTCAGATTTGGGAAAACTATTGAATTTATCATAATAGAGAATACATTAAAGCTGCTTTGAGGATATCTAACTCAAAACACGTCACTTGGAACTAGCGAAAGCTGGAAGGGTACGAAAAAAATATGCTACATTAGACTCCACCTTCAGACAAGTGAAGGTCTTAGTAGCGAGTGGCTTAGTTTATAAGAGGAATAATTATTTATAATTTCTTATTACTCCTCTCAATAAATAAATAAAAAATTAAGTGTTTTCGATATTTTTTCACTCTCATTCATTAGACAAATAAATATCGCTACTTTTTAGTCCGTTTCTTCTAGGAAGCACGCTCGGGTTGCTCAAATGATCCTTGCGAATTTTGCTCACTAAAATTTGCTTTTCTTTTCCGATGTGTTACGTCGCTAAGGCAAATTAAGACTATGCGATTGGTACTGTAATAAAATAAATAAATAAATAATTGGAGCGCACACTTCTGTTAGGTGTTTGGCCGATCTCCTCAAACCCATTCGACTAAGGCGGCCACCTATCCAGCTATACTGAAAGATATTTTCCGATCAAAATAAGTTCATAGTTATATGTAGACATCTTTGGACTCCACATCTTAAAAGAAAACCCCAAATAACATTCCAAAAATAATCAGACACCGCAGTTGTCGCCGCACGAGCTCGTGTTTTCGAGATGGTTTTAAGTAAATTTTAGCTTACCAGGTAAATTTCATGCTTGTTTTCTAAATGAAACCCTAAAACGCTACACTTACAAATATCTAGCATCTGAGAAACCAAAACTCATACTTGTTCTGATCTTGGTTCAATGGAGAGGCCCGGATTATACTTTTTAGGTCAAAAATTCCTGTTCGTTTTTATTCCATTTTCGAAAAAAAAAAAAATGTAATCGCAATGCTCCAGAAAAATTAAAGATTTTAATCTCCTCGACATAGGAAAGAGAAGCTTCTGACAATTGTACTCTTTTCTTCTCCTTGCAATTCACTTGAGTTCTAGAAATATTAGAAAAGTTAGGCGGACGTGAAGAGTATCACTCTTAGCGAGAGTTGCGGGTTTGACCTCAGCCGCTTCCGATCGACCCGTAGCCACCTTTCATATAGTAGTATTCATATACGACCCAGGAAAAAGTCGAGCCTTTGCCGACTGATATCGAAAACGCCTTTATTAAGCGTAATACTTGTATCTTCACTGCCGCTTGTCTATTAGAATGAATGTTAATCTTTTTAATACTAATCTACGGCTTTTCCCGCTTGAAGAACACTGCAGTAGTCCGGGAGCTTAAATTTAAGTTTAGTGGGGAGTTCCGCGCAAATGATTTCCCCACCAAGCCTTCAACCCATTTTCGAACTATGCATGACCTATTCGTGTATCAGATCCTTCCAAGTGCTACACCACGCCCAATTCTCACTTGAGAGATTGAGGATGGTGTCCTAAAAGTGGAGGAACTTACCATTGCATGCCAACTCGGAACGTGCGGCGGATTAAAAAAGATTTTTCTGCCAGAATTTATCATTGCTTCGTCGTGTCAAGCGAGTACCAGTTCGAATAAGGTGGTCGTCAACAAGTTATAAAATAAACTTTAAAAAAACGTTCGGTTTCGGCCTTGGGTTCCCAAAATAAATATACGAAAACTAAATAATTAGAGGTCATCCAAACAGTTTGAATAGAACAAAATTTTGTTGAATTTCAATAATGACTTAGAACCTGAGAAACCGTATATATAAATACATAGATATAACCCAAATCAAACACCTGCAAGGATATCTGCGTAAACTTCTGTCAATTTAACTACTACGCATTCCACTATTTGAATGCCAAATCTGCTCAAGCACATTTCGCCCCTATCAATAATATTCCACAGCTCGCAAAAACTCATCACTTTCGGCCCCACATCTCATTACCAAAAACCACAAAAATTCCAAAACATTTAAACCTAACCAGATCTAATTGCCAACGAAATTTTGTCTCCACGGCAAACAAGCAACTAAGCTTATTAAATTCAGGACACAAAGGAATTTCACTCCGTTCTTGCCACCGCAAAGCCGGAAGGCTGTTAAAACAACATGAAGTTTTTGCAGGCAATCCAACGACATGCGCCCGAAAATATTGCAAAGACAAAATCCCAGCAAGAAAACATGAAGACGTTCATATTTGCACGAATATTAGAGGGATGAGAGAGAGAGAGCAAATAAAAGACGAGTGTGTGTTTCTAAGACGCCAGACACACGCAAGGATTTTCAAAAACACTTCAACGGGATTAATTTGAAAGTTTGTTGAAAATGTTGCCTGACTTGCTACGCTGACAATCACCCACCCGCTCGATTGGAGACTTCCGAACACTGCACTGTGGTGCGTCCTTAGGTGAGGTGGCGCGCCATAGAAACCGCTATGAATTGTGTTGCACGGCGACAATACCGTTATGAGCGTGAGTCTAGGGAGCGCAACTCTCGTGCTTAGCACCGGCCAATACAGCAGCTTACGCTTCGCTTTACGCATTTTGATATATGGTTTGACGGTGGTTGGCACTCGTTGGTGGGCTCTTGTTGCAGGCGGTGTGGGCATGCTTTTTGTTTTTAGAAAATAGAAATAAATTCCATTGAGATTATATTTATGAATTATGAGCGGAGTTATTGAAAAACGCGAGCACACGCAATGCTTTTTTGGTGAACAATAAATAAGTTTTTGGAGAGATAGGTATATTTGTATGTGTGCGCATACATATCTACTTACATTGCAATGATTTGCTTGACGGGAATGTGGGGAGACGTCTTAAATTTCTGAGTTTCTGTGGTTAAGTGTCTGAGCATTAATGATGGAGTGATAAAATTAGGAAAGGCACATTTTTTGGTAATAAATTCTTAAAGATATTTTCCCTGGAATGCGTCATGGATTTTTCTGAAAATAAGTTTTTATAATACACTCCGTTGCAAAATTCTAGCAAAACTAATGTTTTAATAAAATTTCAAAATTTTTAACAAGAATTTTAAACGACATTTTTTATATGAAAGAAAAACCCCAAAACCGTTAGCAAAAATATATTACAAAGATGAACGAAAATTTTAAGTTATCTTACACTAATATGGATTGCGCACCAAAGCTTTATAGCCAAATTTATGTGAAACAATCTCATAAAAAATAATTAAGTACTCCTTATACAAATAATAATGTCAGCCTTGATAACAAGCTCTTCCCAACCAGTGCTACTTCGGACTAGGTAGGCAACTGAGTAGTGAAGTCCTCCCTCAACGAGCAAAACTAACACTCTATAAGACTCTTATCATGCCCGTCTTAACGTATGGCGCAGAAGCGTAAACGATAACAACATTCGATGAAGCGACGCTTGGAGCGTTTGAGAGAAAGATTATGCTGAAGATTTGTGGACCTTTGCACGTTGACAACGGCGAATATCGCAGGCGATGGGGCGATGAGCTGTATGAGCTTTACGACGACATAGACATAGCGCAGCGAATAAAGATCCAGCGGCTACGTCGTCCGAATGGATACAAACGCTCCGGCTCTGAAAGCATCCGATGCGGTACCATCTGGTAGAGGAAGAGGAAGGCCTCCTCTGCGTTGGAAAGATCAGATGGAGAAGGACTTGGCTTCACTTGGCGTGCCCAACTGGCGCCGGTTAGCACGAGAAAGAAACGATTGAGGCGCTTTGTTATCTCGGCCAAAATCGCGTAAGCGGTTATCCCGCCAATCAAGAAAAACAAGAAGAAGAAATAGTTCTTATGTCCTTTAAATCTGAAAATAATGCATATCAATACACCCAGCTCTGTCAGAATTGAGCAAACCTTCTCCAAAATCTTTGACAGCAAACGAGGTTTAAGAAACGGTGACTCCCTAACGCTTTTAACTTCTGCTATCCGATGCTTGGAATATTGTTTGACCAACAGAAATAAATGGCTGAGACAACATGCTTTAAAAAATCTTACAATTTGTTTCAAAAATAAAATAGCTCTATTCATCATACAAATAGTCAGCCCACTTACGTCTCGGCAGTCACATTGCTATGAAAAGACAAATTTCAATAGAGTGGAGACCTTCTTTTCTATCGAGAATCACATTAAGACAGACACTGGCGCCTTACTTTAAATTCAAAGGTAACATCTCTGGCAGCTATGCTGTTTTAGTCAAATTAGGCAATTGAATCGAAGAACTAAAGTCTTCACTATGGAAGATGTTAAAAAAAATATTTAAAATATCATCATCACGGGCATTGTTAGCTCAACAACCCGGTCCGGGTTTGTAGCTCAGCATCCCGATCTACGCCCTCCAACCATCGAAGTTTCGGTCTTCATTGCCTCTATATCTTCTGCACGTTCCCAGGAGGATTTTCTTCCGTGAGTATTCCCCGCCTACCCTTAGTATATAACCATCCCATCCGGGTAGTTATATGTAGTTATTATTCTCCAAATGCCATTTTAACAAAAAACACCAAATAAGTTTTGTAAAATGTAAAATATCTAAGGAGGAATACCTATAGTACGGACCAACGATGGGTCGCAAACTAATGGTTTTGGAGCTATTGCACATTCTTGTGGTCCATACTGTTTGCGCCTTAAACATCTGCTAACGCGACCCTTTGAATATTTGAGAAAAACAGACTACTTAAGATGTATGTGCCTGTGTTTATTGACGGTACTGAATAAAACAGACGATGGAATGAGCTATGCCTATGAGTTTTACAGTGGCATGGAATAGAACAGCAAATAAAGATCCCGCGATTCCGATAGATAACAATGGTCCAGCTCCGATGTGGAAACTGTGGGTGATGCAATGGTAAAGCAAGGGCCCTCTATATTGGAAAGATAAAATGGAGCAGAATTGGACTTTACTAGGTGTTTCTAATTGGAGTCAGAACATATAAGAGAGAGAGAAGCGTAGCGAGGGTCTTTCTTTGTTGAACTCAGTGCATAAGCTTTATTTTCTGTTTTCTTGTACTGGCAAATATTTATGTATCAATAGACAGTTTTTTCTTTATATCCAACTTAGCTTATAATAATTTTAGAAAAGTTGTCTGCCATTCCAAAATTGTGATATAAAAGGTGATCAGATTGGAGGTAATTTTCCCAATAGGGTTACTTTTTTTGACAGAGCACGCGTGACTTTTTTGTAGGGATATGTAAAGTCTAAATGCTTTATGGATGAACCACCTTCGATTGAGGCATTGGAAGTCAACATTACTAAAGTTATTCCCGAGATACCGACCGAAGTCCTCCAGAGAGTCATTCAAAATTGGTGTTTTCGGATGGCCGCATTTCGGCGCTGTTGCGACCAACATTTCAAACGGATTGTCCTTAAAAAATAAATGTCATGAATGGTTTTACACAAAAATAATAAAGAGTGCCCCATCTAATTGAATTTTCGTTGTTTTTCTGCGCAAGCCATTCCATGGCTTCAAAAATCTCAGATTCGATTTCATTTCAACATCAGTTTTGAGGTAAGTTTTCGATAATTGTCCTGTTGAAAAACGATCCGACGAATTATACGTATCCATGGCAATTGGCAAATTTATCGATAAAATGTGGCAGCAATACTTCTTGTTATAAACCTTTCCATCGATTTCTATGATTAATTCAATCTATATTTAATCCTAAATCGTCAATCCACCACTTTAACCCTAGCTGCCCACTCCTAACCATTTATAACGTTTGACTAGCGTATACAAAATTTCGTTATAAAGGCTAAAATTGAATAGTTTATTTTACTTGTTGGGAATGAAGTCACGTTCTTTTTTTGACCAATATCAGATTCGCTTATTCGATCGAAGATTGTTCGTTTGAACAATAATCCACAAACAATTTCCGCCTAGAGTAGGAAATACATAATTGGCCCATACAATACACCCTTTCTAGGCGTTTGGCCGAGCTCCTCCTCCTATTTGCGGCGTGCGTCTTGATGTTGTTCCACAATTGGAGGGACCTACAGTTTCGGAGTCCTGAACGGCAGATATTTTTTATTCATGGCAGAAATACACTTGGAGGTTTGCCATTGCCTGCCGAGGGGCGACCGCTATTAGGAAAGACTTTTTTTCGTTTTAGTGTTTCACCAAGATTCTAACTTTCGTTCTCTCTGAGTTCCGAATGGTAGTCACGCACCAACCAATTCGGCTACTGGCCCAATATACATACCAGGGTAAAAAAACTTTACTTGCAAAGGTATTTTTGATTGCCAAGGTACGCTTGCTTTTCCATCGCTTCCTATGCCACTTGTTTGAATGCACACGTACTTTCTGACTTTTGGTCTTTCTATATTATTTTTCTTTGCAAGACAGTAAATATTTTTAAATATATTTAATGTAAATAATACTTAAGGCCCATAATCGCTCTTAATATCATAAGATAAAGTTAAAAAATTTATCAAAACACCGCACTTAGTGAGTGTATCTCCATATCTTTGAAAATGAAGTTGAACAAAATATGCATTTGTATTAACTATGCAGTGAATGCTCCGATTTGCACAGAGTTTTTTGTAGTGTTGAAGTTAATCTCCACTGTAAGGTTCTTTTCGACATAAAATTCATAAAATTACAAAAAGCCAAAATGTGTTGAATAATTATAAAATTTATTTTCAAACTGCAAGAAATCAAGAGAAGCGATTGGAGTACTGTTTTCTTGCTATACAACTCCGCAATGTTTACTATTACCCTACATTAATTAAACGCTTCAATTATTTTAAATTACTGATACAATTTTGAATTTAAAAGGAATAGTTTTCCAAAAAATACTGTTTATGTATGTTCGTAGTGTGCCAAAGACCACTAAGCGCGAATAAGTAGGCAAATCAAAGATGAAAACTGTATGCTCTCTGATTTCGAATTAGTTATTGTGCTCCTCACCACCTTTGGTATTTATAGTATTTTGACGGTAGAGCAGAGCATGTCGGGTTTATTTAAACCATCTGTAAATACTATCTATCATCAATTGCCGATGAATTGACCATCAGCGGCTCCCCCACAGGGGCCAGAGCCAAAAATCGGAATCAATTCTGCAGCAAACGTGAATTGGATCAGCGATTATGTATGCAATTTTCATGAAGAGCGATGGACCGGTCTAGAGCACTGCAGAACTGAAAAGTGTTTTGTGACAAGCCCGAACAGATAACTATTGAACTTTCTTCTAGAACTTTGAAGAAAATACGTCCAGTTGATTACAGGACATTATTACAGGACCCAACCCATGAGGTTGGAAACATTGAGAACCCGATATGCTTGTCTTGCTTAGTGGAGGCGGATGGGACTGAGCATTTTCTCTGTGAGTGTCCCGCATTTGCTAGAGCAAGGCTACAAATTTTAGGTGCCGATATCATGAATACAAGTAAAATTCGTTCTTTCAAACTGGAGGATATTTTCGGATTTGGATCTGGCAAATTCTCAGAAGTCTAACTGCCTCTATGCCTCTAATCGGTCCTATTTTTATCGTTCTGTTACTTCTCTCCTTTCCTCGTTAAATACTTGCTTTGCTATGCTTTTTAGTCTGAGTGTTTTAGGACTTACCAAATCTCTGGGTAGTTCTTGGCTCGCCCTTTCAAATTTCAAAAAAAAAAAAAAAATTCAATTATTATCATAGAATTTTTTTTTCGAATTTTGGCTATTTTTTGAGGAATGCTGTTTAAGTGCCAGTCGTTGCCAAGGTTTGAGTCCGGGTTCGTCTGGTAACGCAGCATCGACTACTATTGGCCTGGCGAGATGTCGAGTAAAATTTTATATATTTTGATACAATTTCAACTCTTTCCCAACTGAGATGCTAATATTTTCCCCATACTTATTAGAAATCTACACCTATTTGTAAATTCGAATATTTCATCCCTAAGACCCATATTCGTAAAGCGCGAAATGTATTTTTGATCACCACTTTGGCTGCCGAAATAAATCGAAACTAAAAAAACCGAAACTGCGAATCAGTGTGGCAAGTAAGTGCACACATACATATGGATGTACATACATATATCGCTGGGAAATATAGCACTAAACGTGACTTTAATAGCACTAAAATAAAATCACGCCTGCAACATTAGTTACAACAAATAGACTTGGCCAACCATAAAAGTGGCAACGACCGCAAAGCGCAACCTCTCACCAATTGGCAATAAAAATGTAGTACTCTTTATTGTTTGTTACCAGCCATAAAATTCGTACTATTATTATTATTGCAAAAGCCCATTTCAGCCATTTGAGTCAAATGCATTTCGATGTAAATTTGTGCGGCGAGTGAGTGAGCATTTTGCTAGGTTGCGCGAAGCCAAGTTGGCCAAGCCGCAAAATTTTGGTGCTCATAAAATAAAAATCAATGCTTGAAATAAACGTCTGTAGAATAAATAACAATACAATTTGTGTCATTGTAGACTTTAATTTAAGTACTAAAATCACTTAAGGAGTAAATTTGAATTTATTATTTAAACTTAGCCTATCGCAAAAATTGTTTTTTTTTTTTTATTTTGTATTAGAATTTTGTTCACAAAAATGATAGAAATGAAAATAAGTAAGGAACGAGGTTGACCAGACTTAGTACTAGGTGGTAGAACCCGTCCGCTGCTTTTAAAAGATATGTAAGTAAAGTCTGACCAAACTTTGCGCTTGATCATACTGATCAGCTAGAATCATTCTAATTTCTTTATTAATCCCTTAACAGCTCTGGGACTTTTGTGTTGCACCTACAATAGAAGGTTGCAGAAACTTCTGGTAAAATTATATGAATGAACACAATTTATTTGTAAGATTTTTCAATAGCTATTAACATGAAAAAGTTATCACTATTTAAAATCTCAAGGGAAGGAAGAAGTTTTAAATATAAACTTAATTTGACGTATAACCGGTTGTACAATAAGTTTTCTGGTTCGATAAGAAAAACACAAGTTTATGGTTTGGAATACACTTTATGATTCAGTATAGTCTCTCCGCGCATCAATACATTTGTTCGAACAAGATTCCAATTTATGAATTCCCCCTTTAAAGTGAGAATCAGTAAGAGCTGTAAAATACGCTAATATGCCACAGCTGTTATGACCTGATCATTTGATGAAAAGCGCTCTCCGCGCATGAATATTTTTAGTTATGGAAACAGATGGGAGTCGCTAGTAGCCAAATCTTCTGAATACGGTGGGTGCCCTAACATTTCGAAATTTAATTCATGGTTTTTTATCATTATCAAAATGCATTTGTGACCCAGTATGTTGTCCTGCTGAAAAATAATTTTTTCTTTTGCAAACTGGGACTTTTTTCATGAATTTTTCCCTTCAGCTGGTCTAAAAGGATACAATAATACTCCAAATTTTTATTATTGACGTTTATTGTCTTCAAGACTTATACGACCACGTTTAAATTCAACAACCCATCTTTCTCCTGTACTTATTGAAGGCAAAAAGTCCTTATACACTTTCAACGTTCGTTCAAAAATTTCCTTTGCTTTTAAACCTTCCGAAAATAAAAATAAAAACCTAATCACTGCACGATACTTGATTTTTTCCATTGTAGAAAATTCTGTGACACGTCGATACTAAATGGCTTGCAAACAAGGAATTCTCAGATTGAAATGAAACTTCACATACGTTAGAACAAGTTAGAAGTGGTTCAAAATTCTCATTGATTTTTGAAAAGTTTTGTCCCTGGGGGTGTTGCGCATTTTCTCTACATAAATAATGCGTAACATTTTCGTATTCAGAAACATATATCTCATGATTGAAGGAGCGTCTTTTTTTACTTTGGTGAAGAATAATTGCGAAATTTCATACGTGAGTACTTCAAAAAAAAAAAAGAAAAACAATAAAGAAATAAAAAGAAATGCCGGGCCTTATGTAGCGAGCTTTCCGCACTTCAGCTGTGGCGAATGCATCCATAAACATCGTTTTTAAGGAACCAATATACCAATTCGCAATACTCAAGTGGTGGATAATGATTTCAAATCATTAAAATTCATTAGAGTCACTAGAAGAGTAGCAAAGTGGGCTATTGAGTCAAACTGAAATCACTACTTCATACCGAATCGGTAGGATCTATCAAAAACTGTCACTGCAACAGCATTCTCATCACCGTTATGGGAATTGCCTAATAATGCCACACACCAATATCAAACAAAGGCGTAAAAATATTTCAAAATATACTGCTAAAGACCTTTTACTTCAAAAACTGTTGAAATCATTTTGTCATCACTTTTTTTCGGTGCAACTGATACTCCAACGATATGGATTCTGTAGCAACCGAAAAAAACTCAGACATACCAACAAGTAAAGGTTGATTTTATTTTTTTGCTGTTATTTTGCCAAAATTGTGATTGCAGGCGTGTAGTACAACAAAAAAATAAATAAACAAAAACTCGCTTGTATTTGTGTAGCAACACGAGCTCAAATTAGTGCAAAGCGTAGGCGATGACTTCACACAGCTGGTTGCAGCTTGATTTTTTTTTTTTTTACCATTTTTTTGTTAGTTTTGGATTTTGCTTGTTTACATTTCGTATGGGCATACTTGCTTATTTGAGTTGTTATTTAATTTTGCGACATTAAAATAATGTCGAAAGAAAATAAAAAATCGATAATCGTAAAGAAGGAAAAATTATCGCTAAATAAATAAAATAACGATAAAGGGGAGAATTAGAATCATAAAAATAAATATCACCAGCAAAAGGCAAAGGCAATCAATGGCAAAAGGATAAGTTTGTACCAAATTAATTTTGGGTAGCCAGAGAATGTTGACAGGGGCAGGAATTTGCTCTATGTTTAGGCAATTTATCCAATAATGATAGAAAGAAGATTGCGCCCATCAGAGAGTGCGTGACGTCACGTTTGCCAAGTAGTGCAGTGATGCCAACCATTTGTTCTTCACAATAAATTTAGTGCTTTTTTATATTCAAAATGCGACAATTTTTAAGTTTGGTGTTAGTTTCTTTTTGTTTTTAATTTAAGGCTACCGAAACTGTAAGTTAAAAAAATTTATTATTAAACAAAGGAAGGTTAAAAAAGGTCACTCTGAGAAGATTTTAGTGCTAATAAAAATTTGTTGATTCATATAAAATTTAGTATTTTTAAAGTGAAAATTTAATTTTTTTTCCTTTTGAGGTTATGTCAGAATATTAAATCTTCTTCTCTTAACTCTTCTTAACCTTGATAACCTTTTTAAAAGTGTTTGAATTTACTGAATGCGAATTAAAACCATAGAGATGTTATCGTTTCGTCCGATCCTCATTCCTTAGTGGGACATAGGGCATCAAGAGGTGTATTCACAGTAAAAATAAGCAACAAAATACCGGAAAATACTGAAAAACCCATAACGACATTTTTGCAAAAAGAATACTTTATTTTGTTACATAACCTGAAATACAGCAAATAAGTCATTCCCTTTTACCAAAGAAACTCATAAATTAAATTGTACATTTCGATAACACATTTATTTAAAACAGAACGCACATTTTAAAGACAATTTGTCACGCATACAAAGTTTTTCAAGTAATTCAATAAAAATTTGGTATTTTATTTTCTTTAAATGCGTTTTTATATCCAAAGCTAGGCAACACTGCAATAGCGGGACATAGATTTGACTGCTGAAAGGAGAAGAAGAAGAAAAGTTGGAAATTAAAAATGTAAATAAAGCGAGAAATGCCAATTGCCTGATACGAAATAAAAAAAAGCTTATATCACACGCTTTATTGAGGTGCTTACTATCACAATTTTTCACTGCACATTTCATTTTTCCTTATTTTTCACTTATACACTTTCACGAATTATCTTATTTTTGCGTAAATATTCACTAAAACGTTTGGTTAATTAACGCACATTTCAAAAAAGAAACGAATAGTCATAAACATCAGGAATAACCGCAATCATGGACGATGTGACCAGATCTTAAAAAAAAGTAAAGTAAAAAAAAATTAGTGAATTATTGAACTAATTTTTAAAAAATGTATATTTTACAAAATTATAAACATTATATTTTAATTAGAACATATTACAAAAATTTCATGAAGAAACAACTGAAACTCGGAGACTAAATAACAAAAAAATCTAAATCAAGTTACGAAAATATTAATCTGGCCATATTGGTGCTAAAATCACGTCACTCATTGTCAAATTCGCAGAGAGCAAGGTAACGGAGCCACGATAGGCGCCATCTCATTATTCTCTCCATCGTGCAATTTATCCATGAGATATGAGACATTTTTTCCATTTTTTTTATTTTAAATTTTCCATTTTTATATTAAGTATAGTACTAAGTTCGCGTTTCAATGGATGTCGAAATCCCTACAAATCGCATTGCCGTGAAATTTCATATGTATCTCACGGCAAAGTAGTAGTTAGTTAACGCCGTAAAGAAGAGATGAAAGATGCCGGCAACATGATGCTAGCAACATTAAAATTGAGCGAAAACTGGCAGTTTGTTTGCGAGTGAAGTGTCTGAGTTAGAATATTCCGAAGATGTGACATTTTTAAGCGAAATGTCTGGGCAAAGAGTGTAAGTAAATCTTCTTGATATTTTTTTGTGTTACTATACATTTTGTTCGATTATTTTGAAAACCTGCGGCGCGAATTCTGTGTATGTTTTTTGTTTTTTTTTTGCAGTACAATAATGAGTGGACACTTTTTTGTATTTTATGTTGAGAAATGAAATAAAAGAAAATAAATAAAATATTTGCATACACTATTTTTTTTTTATTTTCGCAAAATATTATGAAATATAGAACACTTTACAAAAACGCATCTGTATCAAATAAGGGGTGAGTGACTGTATATTATTAATTCTTTCAAAAACACTTTGCTTAGCAAAATTTGTTAATTGCTTCTGGTGCGTTGGTCATAAATGTGACGTTTCTTCTCCTTTGGCAATCAATGTTGCTAGCAACATTTCACGTCAAGCCTAATGCATCTTGCTAACAAAATTTCACGGCTGTGAAATTAGTATTAGCATTTAATGTTGAACAAATAAGAAAGGCGGAAAGTGTATTTTTTCCTGTTTTTCCCCTCTGTTTTTTTAAGATCAATATCCCCCTAAATGGAGAAGCATGAGAATAAAGCAAATGCCACTAATCAGTAAATAACATAAAATAAAGCAGCAACAAGAAAAAATAACAAAATTATGACACTTGTTTTCATACACGAGTCTGCATACCGTTGGAAAGCTGAGACTTTAGTGGTATATAAAAAATATGAACACAATGTAGCAAATAAATAATAAATACAGTAATTATTACTAAAAATCGTATAGCATTTTTAATGCTTTCAAATTTAAGCTTTCTTATTCGGTTATTATAAAAATTGATAAAAATTTGTATGAAAGAATCTCGCAAAAAATATACATGAGACGAAATGCAGACAAAATTCATTAAACTCTGGGATTCTAGCAGGTTTGTGTTCAAATATCATTTATAAGATTCAGCTTTATAAAGGGTCTTTCAAAAGTGACACCTACATAGCAGTCATCTTTGACATTTGTCAAGTAGACAGGTGGAAAATTTTACACAATAGAAAAACGGGTTAAAATTGTTTAAAAAGTTATAATGATCCTTTAGAGCTCGAAAATATAGGGTATTTTCAGGAATTTTTTTTTTTGCATTAAAAAAAATTAAATCGAAAGACTGAGGCTTTTTATTTAACGTTTTTTATATACAAAAATGAAAAAAAAAATTTTAAATTTTTTTTTTAATTTTAATAATTTTAATAATGACGCTGAAGGTGACCCTCCCGGAAAATTGAAGCTGGACGGTGTTGTCCATTTTGGCTCTTCTATTTGTCTGAAGCACAAAAACCAAACAAATTATTAATCAGTTTGACTGTAGTTATGTCCCGTACTAGCATAAAAAATCAAATTGACAAAATGGCGCGGTTTTGAATTTAACACTCTAAAAATCGGAGTTTTTCAGTGTTTTAACCAAAAAAATACGAAATAATCAAAGTAATAATATAATTTTAGTACGGGCGATAGTCATTGATGTTGTGAACAACATATTAAGATTTCAGACGATTCGGTTTAATAGTTTTTGTTTTACAACACCAGGCCGAAAACAATCGTTTCGAGATAAATGAGTTCAAAGTGTGAGTACAGGAGCCCGCGGACCATTCTCTACCTAGTTAATGCGCTGTAGAAGCTATAATATTGAGAATTTACGCATGAAAATTTCACAGTAAATTCTTAAGATACTATACTTTCAAAATGTCGAAAAAACAAAAAATCGATTTTTTGAAAATTCTCGACCACCGGGTCCCTTTGTTCCGACCTGGAACGGTAAGAAATAATAATAATTATGAAAATGGTCGATCTTTAAGAACAACATATCGCAAAATCCGTGATTTTTGTTTTGTGGAAGTAATCGTCCGAATGAGTGGGCAATTCTAAAGTTGGTGAAAAATTTTTAAAAGAAACTGGCTCTGTAGAGTGTAGAGAAAGGACTGACAGACCAAGAACTGGACGCTCTGTTGAAAATATTACCGCAAGCGCAGTATGTTGCTGAACAACCTTTAACATCTATGTATCGACGTTCTCAAAAATTAGGCATGTTTGGCGATTTTTACCTTTGGACGTGCTCCTGGTGGACATTTAAATGATGTGATTCTTCACATATAATTTTTAGGAGCCGTAGTTTGAATAAACGGGTTGGTGCGTGATTACCATTCGGAATTCAGAGAGAGATCGTTGGTTCGAATCTCGGTGAAAGCAAAATTAATAAAAACATTTTTCTAATAGCGGTCGCCCCTCGGCAGGCAAAGGCAAACCTCCGAGTGTATTTCTGCCATGAAAAAGCTCCTCATAAAAATATCTGCCGTTCGGAGTCGGCTTGAAACTGTAGGTCCCTCCATTTGTGGAACAACATCCAAGACGCACACCACAAATAGGAGGAGGAGCTCGGCCAAACACCTAACAGAAGTGTACGCGCCAATTATTTTTTTTTGTTTGTTTTTTTTTTAGTTTGAATAAACATAGAATAAATATAGTGAAACCTGAAAGAGTATATATTTTTACATGTTTTATTTTACAACAACACCTAGGCGCATCTTTCATTGTTTTTTAATAAACAATTGCTATATTTAATTTAATTTTTAACTACAGTCGATATTTTTTTATAGTGGATATTAATTATCAGTTGAAAATTTCGGTCTTTTGTAGATCTTTTACTGGCTTCACTGGTATTGAACAATGAGCTTTGACACATTTAACTTTTAGTTATTAGTGAGCCTTCAAATTTAAATTAGCACGTTTTTTTTGCGATATATCCTTTGTGAAGATCACTGTTAAGGTTTCCAAATTACATTTTTTTTTATCACTAGATATTTTTTTACAGTATAAATATTTTCATGATAGATGAGAAAAAATGAGAGAAACTGGCAGTCCCGTAAGTTTTTGATGGTATCTTTTAAACAGGACTGTCATACTTAACTTTTAATTATTAGTGAAAGTTTACTTACCATGGATATTATTTGAGAATATAATATTGTTGTACTCTATAGATCATACCTGTATACCTCATTAATCTGTACTGAACAGGGTTGCCATATTTCATTTTGAATTGTCAGCAAAGTTTCAAATATAAATTAGTGATATTTTTTGCGACATATTGCAAAGTGCATTACAGTTTTTATAGGGTTATTTTTTTAGCAGGGTTGCCATATTTATTATTGCATTTTTAGCATTATTCCTTAGCACAGTTTCAAATGCAAATAAGTAATATTTATTGCGTCACAATCACCTACTAAGAACGTTGTCATGGTTTATAGATATTTAATTGATAGGGTTGCCAGATTTCTTTTATATTTAATTACCGTTCAGCTTCAAGTATATTTAAATAAAAAAAATCTTGTTTCGCATTCACGTGCAAATAACGTTGCTGTTTTTGAGATATTTAGTTCATAGGGTTGCCATCTTTTATTTTATATATTATTAAAGCTGCGAATTTGTAATGGAAATATAACCTCGTTTTATAAATCATTTGCAAGACCTATTGTCGCAATGCATTTTAGCAATATTTTAATAATATCGAAGTATTTTTATTTGCAGCTGAAGCTTAACTTTAAAAAAATGTTAATAAAAAAATTTAAGAAGAAATTGTTAAAAAAAATTTAAGAAGAAATTGTTAAAAAAAATAAAGCGGGGTTGCCTTAAAAATTATTAAAAAACAGGGTTCCGTTAATACGTTACAATTTTAATAATTTTTGTAATTTTTTTTTTAGAATTTTTTAATTTTTTTGTTTTAAATCTATTAGACCTGCAGCATTGGAACGAAAATACTTTGATATTTTTTATAAGTTATTCGCAAGAATTATTGTTGTAGTATATAGTACAAGAACACTTAATTAACAGTGTTGTCATATAAACTTTTGAAAACTGTTATGAAAAAATACGGTTTTGTGTGAAAATTTTTCTTGATCTCAAAATCTAACAATAAAATTTCCGGTAACATTTGGAAGATTTGCATAAGATAGCTCTAAGTAAACAAATATCTGTTATAATATCTATGTACTTATATTCATATATGAAATTATGAAATTTGGCACCATAATAAACAGATATTCTTATATTATATTTACTGAAGTTGTTCACAAAAAGTCATTCAAATATGTAATTTGGCAAGGTCGTGAACAGATATTCCTTTATTGTGCTTACGAGAGGGTCAACAAAAGTGCATGCAAATATAAAATTTGGCAACATCGTGAAAGGATATTCTTATAAAGTCCTTCATATGAGAAATTTGGTAACATCGTAAATAGATATTCTTATATTGTTTTTCGTGGAGTGACCCACAAAAAGTCATTCATATATGAAATTTGACAACTTCGCAAATAGATATTTTTATACTGTATTTTCTAGAATGGTCCACAAAAAATCATTAGTAAATGAAATTTGGCAACATCTTAAAAAGATGTTTTTATATTATGTATTATGTTTACTAGAAGGACTCACAAAAATTCATGCATATGTGAAATTTTACAACGTCGTCAAAGATTATTCTTATACTGAGCGGCTCGAAAAAAGCATGCTCATATAAAATTTGGCAACATTGTAAATAAATATTCTTATATTGTGCTTAATAGAGTAGTACACAAAAAGTCCTTAATATGAGAAATTTGGCAACATCGTATGTATATATATATTCCAGTATTCTGTTTACTACTCGTATAGTGGTCCACAAAAATTTGTTCATATATAAAATTTGGTAACATCGTAAATAGATATTCTTATATTGAGTTTGCATACGAATATGAAATTTGACAACATCGCAAATAGATATTATTGTATTGTGGTTACTAGAGTGGTCCACAAAAATTCGAAGTACTGAAATTTTATTATGGCTCACTCACATTTTTGTCACACATTCTTAATATTTTATAAACCACTTTTAGTTAAAAGTTGCCGCAAAGCTTATAAAGTTTTCCATGTGTTTTAGATGTGCACTAAAAAGGCTTATGTTTGCAAATTTTATATTAATCTTGGTTTAAATTTCGAAAATTATAAAGCTTTAAATTATAAGCATTAAAAGTAAAAAAAAAGTTTTTAAATAATTTACACACATAAAACACATTGGCCTTGCAGCTCCAATTGTTGTTTTTTGTTTTTTTTAAGAACACTTTTATTGCAAGCTGTATATGTCCATACATTAAGCAATATTTGTAGAATAACTTAAGCTAGCAGCCAGTGAATTTCAGTCGTTTATAGGATGCACCCAGTGGTACAAACCATTTCATTTTTTCCCACTAAAAGAGGAGATCTGTGATGGATTTTCTTTTGAGTCGGGTGAAAGCGATGGGATTTGCTATCATTTCCGTTATTAAGTAGTTAGAGTGAGCTAAGATCCTTAAATTGTGGGATCTTGCATATTTCTCTATTTCTTGCATAACAGTGGATATTTGGAGGTCACGGTGTATTTACGAGTTTGTAAAATAGTAGGGAGAGTTGGTGCTCATTCTTAATGTTTTTGACTGAAATCGTTGTAAAATTTAGATATTGGAGTTTGCCGCAGTGCCCCAAAGTTGAATACCATATGTCCACACGGGTTTTAGAACTGCTGAGTATAAGAGCAATTTGCTTTCGACAGAAATTTGGGAATGACGATTTGAAAGCCAGTGAAGGTCTCTGATTTTAATACCAAGCTCCAATAAAAATCAATTGATTCGAAAATAAATGCGCGTCGTGTTCTTTCAGCATAGTTTGAACTAGTTCTGGGAGTTTTGTAATAAATATTCAGTACTTCGACTTTTAGGGGCTCACCCTAGTGTGCACACGTATACACAAAAATCTTGCTCACAAAGTTCCGCCAGAGTTCGCAGTTGCATATTCTACATATTTTTATTTGCCACTGAAAATATAGTTACATATGTCTGTAACCAGTTTGTTTTGTTGTTGTTCCTTGAAATGAGTTTCTTTATTTGCGGCAACCTTAACATCAAATTCTGCTGGTCTAAAAATGCATTTAACAGTCTACAAATATTCTCGACTGTAAAATTATATTTACACGCAAACTTCAGCGGTGCGTAAGTTTTACTGTCTTTACAGTGTTTTGTTTTTGTTTTACAATAATTTGTAAAATTGTTGTCGTTGTTACTCAGCTGCACTGTCGTCGATTGTTGATTCACAGTCTGTGCTGTGAGTGCCACTTGCCTCCGGTGTTCTCGTTGTCATTGCTGTCGTTGTTAATGTGGGTGTTGTTGTTTTTGTTTTTTCTTGCTTCCATGTCAACTTACTCGAATAATGTTTGCTTGGCTTATTTGCACAAGTGTTGCCATAATGTAATGTTTTCTTTGATATTTGGTTTTTTCTTGTGATTTTATTTTCCTCCTCTACCCAACAATTTTCGTTTCGCTTCTGTTTTGCTGCTTCGCATTAGAAAAACAAAACACACAATTTACAAGTAAAAACGGAAAAACAAAAACTTATGGGTTGGCCGCTTGTTCTGAAAATATCATTGCCACTGTTGTCATTGTGACCAATTTTTGTGCGTGTCTTGTTGTTGTCGTTGTTATGCTTTGCATGCAATATGCCACAGCATTGGCAACTGTTGCTGCAACTGGCATTTTACTTGAAAAAGGTATGTCAAACACACGCCCACACGCGCAACATAGCTGCACTGAGTTCTGTCACCACTCCCCACCGCCATTCTCCTCTCTCTCGCACGCCTGCTTCCTCAGCTTGTACAGCATTGCTGCTTGACCCATAACCATAACCCCGTGTAACAGTTTTTGCCTATTTGGTTATTGTAGTTGTTGCCACAATTGTTATTGCGGCTGCTTATGTTTTTGACTTCTCTTTGCTTGTCGTTTTTTTTCAATTTCCAATTTTTTTTATTTTCGGGTGTCTCCAAGCACGAAAAGACCTTGTGGCAAATATTGTTATTAGTTTTGGCTAGTAGCAGGCGACTTGCTCCTCGC
Organism: Anastrepha ludens; assembly: GCF_028408465.1. Lineage (NCBI taxonomy): Eukaryota > Metazoa > Arthropoda > Insecta > Diptera > Tephritidae > Anastrepha > Anastrepha ludens. The sequence goes on from NC_071499.1 coordinate 108,810,090, forward strand.
TTCACTGCAGCCAACTAACAGCTTCTCATATACTTTGTACAACCACCTCCTACCATCATCGCCTGCAAACAAATTTGAGTTCAACCAAAACCATAAATCACTGTCGCCTCTATTATTTAATCGTTTTCGTTGCTGAAGCAATATTTTCATTATTGTTACCGTTGTTATTGTTTGAAGATCACGCCCTCAAATAACTGCCGTTTGAGATAGCGCACAATTACCGTTACTTCAATTGGAAGTGGCTTTCAAAGGGTCAACTAATTGGGGCGTTTACATAACTGCACTTGGAGCAGATATTTATTTAAAAATTGGCGTGAGTCTGGAATACAGCCGCTACTCGTAATGTCCTACTTATTGAAAATCAATTAAAAGCTCAAGCAGCCATATCCCACGGAAGCCAAGTCTGCCATATTCTGTTACCTAAGGCTAAAGGTCAGTGCCATTGAAGGGTTCATTTATAGCCTAATTAGGCTCATTGTGATACCAAATGCTCTCAGCCACTTTTGTTTATCTTTTTTGTTTCGAAACTCCTCCAACATCCAATGAAGGTTTGCCTTTCGTACACTGCTTGTTGCTTTGCGAAGGCGTCGCATTCGATCCTGACAAGTTGTGTTCAGAAGTGGACGACCATTTCTCCTTAGTGTCTACTTTCGTCACTGTAAGCAGCCTTAGGTGTTACTTTGGGCTCAGCAGGCAATTGAGAAGTGGAACTCTCTTTTCAAGACCAAACTGACACTCTATAAAACGCGCATCATTCCCGTCCTGCTATATGTCCCAGAAGCCTAGACGATATCGACAGCAGATGAGAAAGTTTTGGGAACCTTCTGGAGAAACATTATACATAAGATTTTTGGCTCTTTCTGTGTTAGGGAGGAGTAACGCGTACGGTGGAAGAGCGCGAGCTGTATGAGCTATATAAGGACATGGACATAGTTAAGCGCGTAAAACTACAGCAGCTACGCTAACTTGGCCATATGTGCGTCTTGATACCGTTCCACCAATGGGACCTACAGTTTTAAGTCGACTTCGAACGGCAGACGGTTTTTATGAGGAGCTTTTTTATGGCAGAAATACACTCCGAGACTTGCCATTGTCTGCGGAAGGGCGACCACCAAAACAAAAACACTTTTTCTATTATTTAATGTTCGTGCACGTTAGCTTCGAAATTGGACACTACACGCATCAACCCACTCAGCTGCGGCGGGTCATCCAATAATAAATTATTATTGTAATTATTATTATTATGAGGGATCTAGCATTGCGACCTGAAAGTGGTCTTGTGCCCACTTTATGGTTTCAGAGCATTTCTCTGATCCAAGATTCCTCAATAAATTTTAGTGTTTGGCCTATTTTATTGACTCATATTTCCTCCTCTAGTAAAATATGTTTATCCAGGTATTTGCCCCACTTATGCATCAGTGGTGGACATGATGTGGACACATGTTTGGCAGTTTCATCTTCCGAGCTGCCTCGAACGCGCTGTCAAGGCCACTGTTTCCCTAATATTCGTGAACTAGCCGCGTATCTTTGCCGCTCTCGAAGTAGTCTGCTATTTTGAATTGAGTGTCTGCAAGATTGCTGCTGCCTGCTTTTTTAGCCAAGCCTTCCGCTACTTCTGCGGATGCTTTTACGCTCGATGTCACTTCAACTATAGCTTCTCTATTACCGCATCCTTTATATAAGTGAACGGGGATCGCGCCGAATATATAGGATATTCTACGGTTGTTCTTCTTGATTGACTTTATTGGCTTGTCGTCGTTGAGTATTGTTAATAATTTTCCAACTTTCAGCTTCTTGCTGCTGAGTACTATCCACAGGTACCTGGTACAGAGACAACTAGTTTTGAGTGATGCAGCTTCTTTGTTTCAAAGTCATCTGCTCGTGGTAGGTGCACACTCGGTCTCCGTCACATGTACTGAACTCTGGACCTTCCCAGCATGGCGTTTTGGCTATTAATATACTTGTTTAAATCTCTTTTGTATAGTATAAATTCCTGATTGAAATGATAGGTCTCATGGTTTGGCTAAATGTTTTCCACAACTTAAGTTCAAATATTTAATCGCAATTGAAAGTCTGTTTTCGAGGTGTTATCTCTTGACCAGCGCCAGCATAAGCCTCGTTGAGACCCATAGTATAAAATTAAATCGGCAATACAAATACTGAAATCGTACTTGGCCATATACTTGTTTTTATATGAGAGAAATTTTTAGTGGATGCCATTAAAGATAAATTTTACGCGAACCATCCAGTCTGGCGGCCGCCGTGGCCGAATGGGTTGGTGCGTGACTACCATTCGGAATTCAGAGAGAGAACGTCGGTTCGAATCTCGGTGTAAGATCAAAAATTAAGAAAAAGTTTTTTCTAATAGCGGTCGCCCCTCGGCAGGCAATGGCAAAACCTCCGAGTGTATTTCTGCCATGAAAAAGCTCCTCATAAAAAACTCTGCCGATCGGAGTCGGCTTGAAACTGTAGGTCTCTCCATTTGTGAAACAACATCAAGACGCACATCACAAATAGGAGGAGGAACTCGGCCAAATACCCAAAAAGAGTGTACGCGCGAATTACATATATATATATCCAGTCTCTAGATTAGAGAATTGAGACATGAATTCGAAGTTGCATAAATTCGAAATATATATAAATCGAAAGTTGTATTAAAATTATGGTGGTGGCATTATGTTGCTCACTGGTTACTTAACTGGGGATGCCGACGACTAGGTAGGAGGTCAATTCAGTCGGGCCTTCTTTGCAAGCTCGTCAGCAATTTTATTTCCCCTTATGTTTCTATGTCCTGAAACTCAGAGCAGAGAGATATTACCTGTACACCAAAGAGATTTGAACTCTTCCCTATAGGAGTTGACTAATTTGGATCTGCACCATGGCGTTGTCAAAGCCTTAACCGCGGCTTGACTATCGGGGAAAATGTTAATATCTCCTTCGCTCCGCGTTCTCTAAGCATTTTGCATGCCTGCAGGCTCGGAAAGACTCCTGCCCGAAAAACATTAGCAGTAGTCGGCAGTTTAAAGGAAATAGATAAATTGGATAATTTAGAGAAAACGCTTGCTCCGACTCTCGATTCCATCTTGCAGCTGTCAATGAAGACAAAGGTACCACCCTCGGCACAGATTTTCCCCTCGTTCAACTCATGCCTACTTGGAAAGATTGCTTTTATACGATTTTTAAACTCCAGATTGCGGATAGAGATATTTTTACGAGTTGAGAGAAATTCTGGGTTAACTGCCCATAAATCCTAGCATGTCCATTGAGGGTGGCCTCCAGAGACCAACCTCATTAAGCCTGATCGCACTTTGAGCAGCGTTGGGAAAAATGCAATGAAAAGTAACATTCAGGGCAGCACTGGCACAAGTTCCAGATGGTCTGTTGATGCCAATACAAGCAGTCCTTTGCACTCTCTCCAGTTTAGTGATATTATTGCCCTTCCGAAGAGCTTTCCACCAAACTAGGCATCCATACGTTAAAATTGGCAGAACCACTACGTTGTACATCCAAAGAACAACCTGTGGCTTGAGTTCGCATTTTTTGTCGAACATAGATTTGCAGGCGTTCTGTACCCTATTTGCAATGGGTAGCTTCCAATGGAGTTTGGAGTTAAGTTTCAAGTAAGGTATCCTTGCGATGAAAGCGGGAGTACTTGGTTATTTAATTTATGGAGTCTAAAGTGTGAGGGTTTATATTTTCTGGGAGGTTTATCTTTTCCAGCTCTGTTTTGCCAGAGTGTACTCTGACGCCGCAACTGGCAGCACAGCGATTGAGTAGAGCCTGAGTGACCTTTCTAATATCTCAACCATGACTTAGGGAAACGGTCCCGACACCTTTACCGGCCATAAGATCGATCTACTGATGTATACTACTTTGCCGACCTTCTATTGAGAGGTCCGAATATATTATATTTTGTATAAAGGTAGGGGCTCAGTCAAGCAGTGTCTGAAGCACTTAAACTCTTGTGGTTCGACTACCTCTACGCTTAAGAATTTATGTACAATACTTACCATGGACATTTCAGCATTCATTGTGGAAATTGAAAGTATGTTGTGCTATCAGGGTTGGGTATGTATTACCTGTATACTAAGCCGGGTCGATTTGTGGGGAGGCAAAAAAATCGCCCATTGCTCTGTGAAAATCATATTCATATTCATCAGAATTCGTTTTAGAGGTATGGTTCCTTCGGCAAAGTTTCTTATTTTGATCCCTAGAATACGATTTTCACAGAGCAATGAGCGATTTTTAAATCGACCCGCCCTACTGTATACCAAATTATATAACCAATTTTTTATTAATAATGAACCAAAAATGAATATGAAAGCAACTGCGTACAATTTAGTTTCAAAAGTATCGACCTTGATATCTTTTTATAAATCCAAAACAGTTCGTCTTAAGTAACGCCCTTCACAATCCTGCTGCTATTTATTATTTGAAAATCACTTCGATGATGTTTTCAACCTGTCGATCAAAACTAATGTCTACTTAAGAATAATAATCACCAATTATAAGTTAGTTTTTTCCTTTGAAATTGCGCAATGTGGCGGATGATGCAAAATGAATTGATGGATTCGAACAGAAGGTGTCAAAATATGAAGCACTCAAAAAGCTAGTTATGCGCCGCAAGAAGCTTTAATTATAAATATTTTTTCTTGCGCAAAAGTGTGTTATTTAATATTCTTTAACGTCTTGAAGGGAGTCAAGCGATGACTCGGCATTTCTGTTGGTTGTTTTCATGCTTTGTTTTTTTTATTATTTATTTGTTCTTACCAATTTTGCTTTAGGCCAGAAGCGTTGGGGGCTAAGCAGCGCATTGAGATTTCACGATGCACGATGGACAGATAAAAATGAGGGAATCAAAGAAATTAAAGTTGTGCGCATGTATGTATGTACACTATGTAACATAATCATATAAACATCATGAAACAGCCAGATACTGACTCTTATGACTTCGTGGGGAATTAGCTTCATTTCGAATTCAATATTTTCCAATTTTCATTTTGACGTAATGCAGTGTTGTCTATTTTCAATTTGGTTTGAGTTCATGCGTGGTAGTTTAAATAGCTGGATTAGACTGGATTTTTTTATACAAAACTATGTGCTTCTATTTAGAGAAAATATTGCACGTTAATGGGAGAAAGCCTGAAGGTGAGCCTTGAGATGAAATAATTTGTTTCTTCAGCTTATTCAGTCTACAAATAATTCTTACATACTATATTGGACAATTTTTAATTATCAGTTAAAGATTATCAACAATCATCATCATCATTAGCATTACAGTCTTGTGCAGACCATTGCATCAACAATTGTTGCCTAAAATTATATAAACTTAGTCTAAAGTCGAGGCTAGGATAATTGTTGCAGAATCGAATGTATCTCACCATTGGTTCATTGAGGGCATAGTTAGTTCTATACCGTTGATCTACAAATAAACGAACCTGCCTTACATCATGGTGCTTTGTTTGATATGTAATTAAACTCTGTAACTCACAGCAATTTTTATTGAAATTTAAAAGATTATACACGAAGAGAATCGAAAAGTAGACTCGTCTGTCCTCAAGGCTTTGCAGTCCAACCAATTTGCGTCTGCCTATATAACTAGGGAGCCCTTTAGGCCAGCGCAGCTTACACAACGCATATTTGGTAAAGACTTTTTGGACTCTTTCAATCTTATTTATATGACAATGGTAGAATGGGTTCCATATTAGAGAACAATAATCTAGTCGGCTTCGAATTAAGGAGACGTAGAGTGCTTTCAAAGTCAAGGGATCTGAAAAGTCTTCCGTATTACGCCGTAAAAATCCAATCATAGAAAAAGCTTCAGAGATAATATAATCAATATGTTTCGAGAATGTAAGTCCTGAATCGAAGATTATGCCCAAGTTTTTGATTTCTTCTTTCCTACTAAGTATAATATTGTTCAAAAAGTAATTATAGGTGAATGGATTAGGTTTCTTCCTGTATGAAACCACGCAGCATTTGTCGGTATTCAAGTGTAGGTGGTTCATGGTACACTAATCTTGAAAATGTTTGAGATGCTTTTGAAGATTGGAACAATTTTCAATACAGCTGATTTGCAAAAATAACTTAACATCATCTGCAAACATTAAGCATTTTACATATTGGAATATTTTAGGTAAGTCGTTTATGAATATTAAGGAAAGAATTTGCCCACAGTGAGTCCCTTGGAATTTCAATGGCACTGTGCAATAAAATTCAGCTTTTCTTTCTAAATAACAGCGTTCTGGTAATAGGAGATGGCGTAATATCCATCTTATATTTTTGGGAGTCGCGCGAAACGGACAAAGTCGTGAGAACTTTCTGGAGGCGAGTAGATCGGAGGCGCTCGGGGGAGAATTTAAGGCTAACAAAGCCGCAACTTTTTAATTTGGTGGAAATTTTTAACGGGTATTGTCCGTTAGGTATCCATGCGGTGGAACTTGGAATTGCTTAAAGTCCTTTCTCCAGAACTGTCTAGAGGACGTGATGGAATCATCTCAGCAGCGCCTTCTCCGCTGCCCTGCTCTCATAGAGCTAACCTGCTACTCCTGCGGGTGTTGCGGGGTTAAGTATCACACACCTGGTGAATATTTCATCGGTACAAATGTAATTAGTCACTGTTGGTCGTCATCTTCCAATCCAAAGCCCCTTCATTCTTTTTTCTGTTTGTTTCTTTTTCGTCTGTCTGGCATTACAATGAACGAATTTCGATTATGTCCCAGTTGAGCCCTCGCGTGGGTAGCCATTTATCTTATCTTATCCCGTCCTTTGGAGAGAAAGGTGGTGCAGAAGTGGACCTCTTCTTAGGTTTAAATGACCTATGGAATATTTTTGCTTGGATTCTGTTATTTCTTTTATTCGTGTCACTAAAAACGGAGTATACCGGATATTAATACACTATTTTGCCTCCTTTAACACAGGCTGTTTTGGAAACTGCGGTAGCTTTGCAGTTCGTGTTAAATAATATTTTATTGAGCATAAGCGACACAGGACATCTTCTGGCAGAGACATCTTCAGTGCTTATAAAATGAACAAAATTGAACTTTAATATTTCGATATAACAGTATCATCAAAATATCCAAAACCTTGCTTGATTAAAATTTGTATGTGGACACAATTCTGTTGCATAGTGCTCTGTTGCATGTATGTGTGTGTGTATGTGCTAGGAGAATCCGCACTTGTGCGTACTTCGTATTTCATTAAACAAAAGCAATTTATCAAACAAATACGTGGTTACTTCAAAGATAAAAATCGCATACAGGTATATTTTTGTTTGTTTTTTCTTTTTGTTTGGTCACGGATTTTACAAACGTCGCAAGCGCGATACGAATCGATCAGGCGACCTAGTGCGCCAAACAGTGTGAAGTGAGTAGCACTTTAAAATGGCGTATCGACAATCCAAATAGGCAACTAAGTGCACAAACTTCAATGTCCAAAGGGACAGAGCAAAAAACAAATAACAGAAGAAGAATTATGTACAATACAAAAATCAACAATACCCGCAGGCTAACTTGAATTGTGGCCCCATAGCCATCATGACGACAAGGCCCGATAGAAGCTATGTGGAATTAGCAACGAATTCGCGCGACTCACGTTCGAGCAGATAACGCATCGAACACGCTGATTTATGGCTAGAAAATGCCGCATCGCCACGAAATAATAGCACAGCGCACTAGCAGCGAGATGCCACATTTGGGGGAACCCATAGCCCCTTCAATCATAGTCAGCACGAGTATGAAATGGTGTATGGGCGGCGGCCAGAATATGGTGCCATGCAATTGATTTATATTTACCTTTGCGACGCTGCATCATCGAACTACGCACGTCGGTGCAGTGAACAGCCAAACTACTCAGCAAACAAATTAGTTCATGAACTGGTATTTGATGGCAGAAGTCATACTCGTACTAGTTCGAGAGTGACTAGAATTGTCCCAGTTACAAAATTACGAGTTGGAGCTGTATACAAAAAAGAAAATATTTTTTTATGTGGTTTTTATTGTTGCTGTGCAATGTTCAATGATTTTTAGTAAATTATGACATTTTTTTTTTTATGAAATCATGTTAAGTCAAACAATCCATTTATAGATACGATGTATAGTATGATATTTAAATTTATTGTAAATTATTTTTAAAACCTTCATTTATCAATTTTTATTTACTTTTTCAACTGGTTCAAAGTTGGTGATTTTCTGCCGTAATTGGACTAGACTTGATTTAGCAAAAAATTTAGTGTATTACTTCTACACTTATTTCTTAATGACAGTTTCATGTACAATATTATTTTAATAATATACAATTTGTATGAAGTTTAGTTATCAGTCATTATTTCATTTTTCAACTAGTCCAAAACTAATGATTTTCGGCACTAATTGGACTAAACTTGTTCCTGCGGAAAATTTTTGTGTTATATTTTAATTTATAACAAAACAGTTCTTCAAAGTTTATTTATCACTTACTTTTCAACTGGTCCAAAAGTAGTGATTTTCGCCACATATTGGACTAGACATTTTTTAAGAAAAAAGTCCGCTTAATATTGGGTTGGGAAAAAAAGGAATGTCGTATTTGTGATCGAAATTTGACGCTTTATTTAACGTACTTAGAATTATCCGATTCAAGTCAAATATGTACCGTTTTGTTCGCAAACTTCTTGCCATTTAGAAGGCAACTTCATTATCCCCCCTTTATAAAACCCGCCCCCCTCCTTATTTGCAAAAAACTCAGACAACCAGTTTTCGCATGGCTCTTTTGAGGCCAACTTGGTATCACCAAGGGCGTTTTGCATGGACCGGAAGAGATGATAGTCACTTGGTGTCAGGTCCGGACTATATGGTGGGTGCGATAGGACATCTCATCCGAGCTCCCGTAGCTTTTGGCGGGTTGTCCTGGTGGAACAACACCATTCCTATTGAGCAATTCTGGCCGCTTCTGGTCAATCGCCTGCTTCAAACGGTCAAGTTGCTCACAGTAGAGGACCGAATTAAGAGTCTGGCCATAGTTGAGCAGCTCATAGTGGATAATTCACTTCCAATCCCACCAAACACGGCAAAACCTTCCTGGCGGTCAATCCGGGCTTGGCGATGGTTTGAGCCGGCTCACCGCTTCTCGACCATGATCTTTTTCGCTTGGCGTTGTCGTACGTGATCCACTTTTCATCACCAGTCACTATCCGCTTCAAAAATGGATCAAGTTCGTTCCGTTTGGGCAGATAATCGCAAGCGTTGATTCGGTCCAAGAGATTTTTTTGTGTTAACACGTGTGGCACCCAAACATCCAGCTTTTTTTGGAATCAAATCTTCTGCAAATGGTTCCAAACGGTTTTGTGGTCTACACCTAGTGCCTGACTAATCGAGCGAATGCTCACATGCCGGTCTCTTTGGATAATTTCAACGATTTTAGCAGTCTCTACGACGATTGGCCTACCAGTATGGGGTGCATCTTAGACATCTACTACACCAGAACGAAATCGATCGAACCAACGCTGTGCTGTGCGAATCGTTACAGTATCAGGCCCATAAACTGTACACATTTTTGCCGCCGCCTTCGTTGCATTTTTACCTCTAAGGTAGTAAAAACGTAAAATATGACGAATTTCTTGCTTGATGGAACCCCATCTTTGACGCGCTATAACTTAAGACTGAAACGTACGATCACAACACTGTCAAAGAGACACTTGTAGTACAGATTGTTGTCTTCAAATCGCCGTTTAGTCTGACCCGATGCCATAAGTACAACGCATGATATGTTTAAATGTAGCGCTCAATTGACAAAATAAAACATTACTTTTTCCCCAACCGAATATTTTAATTCGTGATCAAATGTGTGTTTTTTTAGTTTATTTATCAATCATTCACTTTTGCAAATAGACCCGAATTTGTGATTATCGGCACGAGTTGAGCTACACAATTCTGTTTTTCAACAAAATTTTGTGTAGTATTTAAACTCGTAATAAAATATTTTTAAATTTTTTTATAAATTTTTATTTATTTTACAACTACATTTTATTTATTTTACATTATTTACTGTTTCAACTACTCCAATGTTATTCATTTTCGGAATAGTTCCTCATATGCCTATTAAGGACTAGTTCATTACCTATTATAAGACTGATGCAGAGTCTGCCTAGTTCGTTAAATGTTACTAAGTTGATGCATAGGCTGGCAATTGGCTTTTCGTAGCTCATCACCTCATAAAAAAATACCAGTCGCTAGTTGCGGGAAAAAGACAGAATGAAAATGTTCAGCTGCAAAGCAAACTGTTGGGGACTAAAGTAGATAATTCAGAACTAAAAGATTGAACTGCACAACTACTTATATAGTTGATATGTGGCATATATTCATGCAGGTAAATTTATGCACTTCTGCCTTTCGTCCATTTCTTTAAGTGCTCTTGACGATTGTCAGTTTTTTTTTCTTTCCTATTTTTTAATTTTATTTCACCTTGTTTACCTGCGATCTCTAGCTGTCAATCGCGTTATTGACATTTTGCAGCGCTTACAAGCGATTGCATTACATTTGACATTATACTCAGTTTACCGGCACAGAAATCACAAATCCCTGATAAATCGCTTACAATTCCCTGAAATATTTACTTAACACTGCTTAAACACAGGCTGCGAAGAAAGAAGACGAAGCATAGTCAGCAAATCAATAAAAAAACAATCGCGCACTTCAAATCTATTAGAGCGCATAAGTGATTCATAGTTACATATTTATAAAGGGTGGTCCCAAAACGAGTTTATTTTATAGAAAGGTAATAAAAAGCGCTAAAAATCAAAAACTGTTCGATTAAATTATTGGTTAGTTAGAAAGTGTGGACAGACACTCCCATCATTTTTGAAATGCACCATCTATTCTAAAAAAAGGACCAATTTACAAATAGAACAACCCGGCGTATGTTTAACATATTTTGTGAATGAACATTGATATTGGCCCACCCTTTACATATAGAAATTCACCCGAAATACCTTCTCCTGTACACCATTCCTTCTGCTGATATTTATTTGTTCATCATGCGGCTGATTCACTTGCATTGGTCGGCTCTTCACACATTTTCCGCCCATTGCGTCCGGTGCTTTAGAGTTAACATAAACAAATATCTCTTGCTTGGTAATATTGATCTATGCCATTTTTTTCTTACCATAATTGCTTCATATTTTGTGCCTTTAATTTATTTAATAGGACTATGAATAAGTTCGTGCGGTTTTTTTTCGAAATTTGAAACTTTATTGACGTAAAATGGTTACAAATTTAATATTCAAAATATTGTCCATCGCTTACTACTACTTTTTCCCATCTTTCTGGCAATTCACGGATTCCCTTTGTGAAAAATTCGGTCGGTTTTGCCGCAATCCACGAATCGATCCATTTTTTGACTTCATCGTAATTACGGAAGTGCTGGTCAGCCAGGCCATGTTGCATCGATCGGAAGAGATAGTAATCGGATGGCGCAAGGTCTGGACTATACGGCGGGTGGGGTAGGACATCCCATTTGAGCGTTTCTAAGTATGTTTTGACCACTTGTGCAACATGTGGCCGAGCATTGTCATGTTGCAAAATAACTTTGTCGTGTCTATCGGCGTATTGCGGCCGTTTTTCTCGCAGTGCTCGGCTCAAACGCATCAATTGTCGTCGGTAGACATCCCCCGTAATCGTTTCATTCGGTTTCAGTAGCTCATAATACACAACACCCAGCTGGTCCCACCAGATACACAGCATAACCTTCAGGCCATGAATATTCTGCGCCGACGTCGATGTTGAAGCATGGCCAGGGTATCCATACGTTGCCCGACGTTTTGGATTGTCGTAATGGACCCACTTTTCATCGCCAGTCACAATTCGATGCAAAAAACCCTTTCTTTTGTGCCGTTGAAGCAGTTGTTCGCATGCCATAAAACGGCGTTCAACGTCTCTTGGCTTCAATTCATACGGCACCCAATGGCCTACCTGTCGGATCATTCCCATGACTTTTAAACGTTTGGAAATGGTTGATTGATCAACTCCCAAAGTTTTTGCAACCTCTTCTTGCGTTTGAGCCGGATCTTGATCGAGCAATTCCTCCAATTCGGTATCCATGAACTTTGGCGGCGCACCCTCGCGTTCTTCGTCTTCCAAGCCAAAATCACCACTTTTAAAGCGTGCAAACCACTTCTGGCACGTTCGCTCAGATAGAGCATGCTCACCATAAACTTCCACCAAGATACGATGACTTTCGGCTGCTTTTTTCTTCATATTAAAATAATGAAGAAGAATTCCCCGCAAAAACACATTATTTGGCACGAAATTCGACATTTTCAAGTGTGGTAAAAATATTGTTGTTTACGCTTCAAATAAAAAACTTATACTGACGTTTGTGCCTTACGACAGTAGCTCTCCAATGAATGTTTGGAAATGTGGATCGATGGAATAATAATCAAGTTACGCCATCTGTTGTAAAACCGCACGAACTTATAAATAGACCTATTAACTTATTTTTGAAGAGATCTTAATTTTTAATCCACTTGAGGCTGGTGTGCTCTTGCTTTGTCGTTGCCGCGCCGCCGTCGACTTCGATTGTGTGCAAGTTGTTTGAGTTGTTGAACTTCTGTTTCGGTAGTTGAAAGCATTAGTTTTTTGCCCGCTGGCACGTCACGGCTTCATGTTGTTGATGTAACTCAGTTCTAGCCCGCAGAGCATCGCTTCAAGTGGTTTACTTAGATAATATTGTGTTAATGAGTGTTCAGATTAAAGTATTGATGACTTGCGCGAGATAACCAAGTAATGTTTTGGAATATGAAATTCGGCTTATCCTCTTAGCATAATTTCACACGTCTTTTGAAAAATTTAACTAGTTACCATATTTGTATAACCCCAATCAGATATTTCCGTTGTTGGTTTAGGTTTCACTAATAATTGGGCCAAATCGAGTCGATCGAATACGACTTAAAACTTTTTTTTGAGGTTATGGCACTCGATATTAAAGGGATGCAGACAATTCATAAGTGCCGTGAAATAACTCCAAATAAAATCGAAACTTTTAGAAATGCCTTAAGAAATAAAAAGTGTACTCACGGATAGTAAGGATACAGGCACGCTTGAGAGATTTCAGAAAGTTGCACTTATCGCGGTACCCTTACTTGGTGTGCGAAGTTAAGTACCTTGGCCTTGTCCTGGATGCCAAGCTTAACTGGAAGAGGCATGCTAACATTACCTTGTCTAAAGAAACAAAGGCTCTTATGATCTGCAAAGGATCTAGCAGAAAAATCCGTTCTCTCGACATTGCGGACCGCACTAACTGAGCTTCAGCGTTTTGCATGTGTGTGTATCACGGAGGGGATGCGGACCTGCCCTACAGCTGCGGTGGAGGTCATGCTCGAGCTAATTATTCAGCAATAAGCCAAGCCTGTCCTATTGAATATTACTAGAGAATGATTTGGTAGAGGAAAAGTCATGTCATCTAAGAACATGGAATTGAGTCTCCACTCCCATTCACCCAGCTATCCAGAGGTGACATTAGCAAAGTCATCAAATTCGAAAAGAGGTTTAAAATTGAACTGGACGACAAGGTCAGCTGGAGTACAGCTGCGTTTCAGAAGAAACTCCAGGAGTGTCGCCTGCGCTGGTACGCAGATGGCTTCAAGACACCAGAAGGCATAGACACAGGAATATATGACCCCAGTACCAAGCATTCTGTGCCGATGGGTAGTTTTTCAAGCATCTTCTAAACGGAGGTGTATGCCATCTGTATATGTGCAGAGATCAACTTATCTTAGAATTACTATTGAGAGCGACAGTAAGATGGGTATTAAGGCTCTGTCGCGCTGTGAGACTAAGTACACATTGGTCTTTGTGTCCCAAGACACAGACGTATAACTGGGAAAGAAGTAGCGGACGCATTGGCAGGAAATATGCCGGCTTCGTTAATAATAGGATCCGAGGTCTTCCTTGCTATGGGACAACACACCCGCAAGAAGAAGCTTAGAAGTGAAAAGCTAAGGCTAGGTCTACGTCTGGAGAAACCCTAACTGGGCGGTGCAACCAAAAGAGGTTTAGAAAATTTATAATCCTCCCTCAAGGCTAAACTGAGAATATTCAAGGGCTTTCTCACAGGCCATTACAGACTGCGTAGTCATATGAACATGATCAGAATATTGTCCTCGGATTCTTGTCGTTTCCACGACCAATGCTAGGATACTCCAACGTGCCTTTGATACATCTCGGCCAATTGCAGCCAGAAGAGAGGCACACACGCTCAATCCAACTAAGTTTAATAAGGAAACGGGGGCTGGAAGAGGTACTGGGTTTCATTGTTTTTAGATGAACCAGTACAGAGATAGAAGAGTCAATGCAAAACACTAATGGTGTTGGTGCGTTCAACAATTTTGGTTTTGTAATTTGCTGAAGTTGAGGGGCTAACCACCACGGGAAGAGAGAGAGGGTCCACAAAGATACCCACTAATTTTTTAATCAGTTTTTTTTTTTTGTTTATTTTGGAAATGTAGTGAAATTAAGTTAAAAAAGAATTATATTTAGGAAAAAAGTTTCGTACACATTTTTTTTCATTTTCCGAAAAAAAAATATTATTTTCTATTTTTTAGAAGGAAGTGGTAGGCAAAAAGAAACCCATAATCTTTTCTTTTCTCTTGTTTTTTGTGTTTTTGGTTTAGAAATGTGGTGATGTTAAGGGATTCAGCACCCGTTGAAAAAAAAAAAATTGAAACAAAAATTTCGTAAACATTTTTTTATTTTCCGAATTTTTTTTATTTTTTATTTTTGTTTCTTACTTAAACGTTGTAAAAACATGCAGTAGGAATTTTCGATGGGAAAAATATTTAAAAAATATTCTGGACTAAATTTGCGACGGTCAACGCAAAGCTCTAACTGCGAGGGAAAGTCCCAGTAATTTATTTTTATTATTTTTTGTTTTTTTGTTTGTTTTTTTTCCAAAGGTGGTGAAGTTGAATTAAAAAACGATTTTAATTTAAAAAAAAAAATCCTACACTTTTTTCATTTCCCGAATGTTTTATTTTTTATAAAGAATTTTCGGAGGGAAAAATTTTAAAACCCATTTTTGATTAATTCGGATGGTCAACTTATTCTGCGGTAGGGCGTAAGGAATGGCCAATAAATTGTTGCGATATTTTTTTGCATTTTTTGGTTAGAAATGTGGTGAAGTTAAGTTAAGATATTAAATATCCGTCAAAAAAATTTTAAATATTTTCTTTTTATTTTTTATTTGAACGTTGTAAAAACAGGCAAGAAGGAGTTTTTGATGAGAAAAATGTGTTAAAATTATTTGCAAGTACTTTGTGATGCCTAACGCAGAGCATTAGTTCTGAGTGAGAGTCCAAAAGGATACCCAATAAATTTTTTTATTTGCGTTTTGTTTTTTTTTTTAAATGCGAGGTTAAGTTGCATTAAGCACCCGTAAACAAAAACAAAAAAAAAGTTATTTGGAATACAAATTTGGTAAACATTGTTCTTTATTTTCCGAAATATTTTTTTATTTTTATTTTTTATTTAAAGGTTGTAAAAACATGCAGCAGGAATTTTTGATGGGAAAAAATTGAAAAATTATTTTACTTAATATGTAAGAAGCTGTATCACTGTGGGAAATACATATATTTTGAAGCGTTAAGTACGCTCATTCGAAATCTTATTTTTCGGACTGGTGTGCTGCATAATTTGTGCATTAATTAAATAAAAATATATTTTAAAAAATTTACTCTCAAAAATTCAATCTGGATGTTTTAAAAACGTTTTCGTAAAAAATAAAATGAACAAAGTTTTTTTCGGAAAAAAAAATTTTGGAAAAAAATTTGTGTAATATTTCAAAATTTTTTTTAACTTTAAATATTTTTAATTTCCTTAATTATAGTTACAAATTTTTTTAAATTTTTTTCCCGGTTTTTTTTTTCAAGGGGTAACATTTAAACTTAACTCTACCGAATTTCCATAAAATTTTTTTTTTTTTTTTTATTTTTCAATTTTTTTCGAATTTTTTTATTTATGTTTTTGATGTTTGTTAATTTTTTTTATATATTTTTTTCTCGAATTTTTTCTAACAAGGGGTTAACACTTCAAATAACTCCATCAAATTTCTAAAAAAGAGGGAAAATTTGATTTGAACGAAGTTATACCACATATTTGGATCAGGAGGAACACATCGATTGAAAATCGAGAATCACAATTACACTGGTGGATTAGTTTTTCGATAAGTGCTAACCAAAAATGCAAAGATGCGATTTTAGTCTTAATTTGATGTTAGTTGGTGTCACAATTTTTTTATATATGTAAAAAGGGGTATAGGTATAACATCTTAAAGCGGAAGTATTTTCTTTCGACTGGCGTTTAGTTTGCTTCAAAATTTGTTTTTTGCGCCGAGAGCATTAAAAAATTTATAAATTTCTCAAAGGCAATTTTAAGCCACTTCAAATTTGGCCGCCGTAGCCAAATGGGTTGGTGCGTGATTACCGGTGAAAGCAAAATTAATAAAAACATTTTTCTAATAGCGGTCGCCCCTCGGCAGGCAATGGCAAACCTCCGAATGTATTTCTTCCATGAAAAAGCTCCTCATAAAAATATCTGCCGTTCGGAGTCGGCTTGAAACTTTAGGTCCCTTCATTTGTGGAACAACATCAAGACGCACACCACAAATAGGAGGAGGAGCTCGGCCAAGCACCTAACAGAAGTGTACGCGCCAATTATTTTTTTTTTATAAAATCGCGTACGCAATGTTTTTGTTTAAGTTCGGATTAAAAAGTTGGAAATCTTGATGTAAGTATTGCGCAAAGTTTGATGCTTTGATTAATATTTTATTTGAAAATTACAAAAAGTAGTCAAAACTATTAAAAAATCGCCTTTCTAATGAACTGTCAACGTGTGTATATATGGGGATGCGTACATAGTCATGGTCAGTAAGCAGCGAGTAAACTAACTGAAGTGCACCATGCAAACGCCTCAACTTCCTCTCACAATTATTTACAATTTTTCGTTCTACTAATCAAAAATATTCCATACGATTTCTCAACCTTGAATGGCGTATGATAAAATGCATGCTTCAGTAGAAGTGAACCCCGCTTGGCTGAGGTAACACTAATATGATTTCGAGTATAACGCAAGCCTAATACAATTTCACGCAACATTCATAACCTGCAACCTGCTGCAACAACTTCTTCATCCACATACCTACCGACCTGCCTACCATCCGGCGCTCATTGCGCCGCAGTTTTATATTCAAACATTCTTGCGCAACATGGCCGCAGCGCGGCCTAATCAACACTCAATTCAACCCATACGAATACCATCCATCCATCGACATTGCTGCCAACAACTCCAACAGCAATGCCGGTGGCAGTGCACACAGTCGCACAGCGCGCCGCCTTTGCCGCCTTGCGCGCTGTCCTATGAGTAAACAATTTTTCATGCGCTGCTTTTGACCTTCTTTTAATCAATCAAGCTTGAAGTAACTGTAAATTTCAGCTGCAAACAAAACAAAAATAAAAATAAAAAATGTGAGATCTACGAAAAACGAGCAGAAAACCACTGGCAGACCGCAAGGCGACTCAGCGCAGTTTTGTATGGATGTAAAAGAGCATGTGAGCCAATCCGTAGCACAATTAGGCGTGAAGCGACGTAAAGTGACGTGAAAGCCGTTGCCCGCCGAATTATACTGATTTGTTGCAGCAGCGGAGATAGCGGCGGCAAGATCGAATGGTTAGCGTGAGTTCGACCAACGGACGTCCGAGCTGCATGGTGAGTATGCAGAATGGCACTTTGCAAAAAACAAAAAAAAAGAACAAAATCTGGCTATGCTGATAGCACTTGGAACACAAGACTTCACACTTATTGGCTGGATTGTAGGAGCCGCGTTTATAGAGTTGTTGCACAAAGTGGCCGCGCCAGTTGACGAGAGTAGAAAGATTAATTTTCGCTGTTAAATGGTGCAATTAATTACTTACAAGTCATCGTTTGGACGGCGATTAGTGCGCGGCCGAAGCGCGTCTAGCTGACAAGTTGGCCTGTCGGCGGTACACAGTTTAGCTGTGAAGAGTTAAGGCGAGCCGACAAGCATTTATTTATTTACATAAAACCATCGGCAAAATGACTTTATTTCGAGCATAGCAGACCTGATAAAGGCGTTCACGGAACAGAATAATATTAAACACTTACTAACGTACAAGAAACTGACTGAGAAATATAGTGCGCAACCTGAAGGCTCTCTAGCTGTTGCAGCCTTAGCTAATGTCTTTGCTGAGTAGCGAACTCTTAAATGCAGCTAAATATTTGTAATTTCACTCCTCGGGCAGTCCCTCATAGAAGGCATCCAAAGCGGTGTCATTGACCATGCCAAAGCTCCATCTCATGCGCGAATTGGAGTTGTCGCATACGTTGGCATAGACCGCATGCAAATCGCCATCAATGATGGCTTCCAGACAGACGTGGCCACCGCGTCCGTGTACCAACCACTGATGTTCACGATCATAATACCAGAACTGGTTGCCACCCTGTTGGTGGCATGTCCACATCCACACGGTGGCATTCTCTTGAATCGATTGTACATCCAAACAAATATCGCCGTGACTGTGGCGCAGTTCGCGCGCATAACTTAATTTCCAGTGTTGATTGTCATGCGGATGTGTTTTATTCTCAGCGCAATAGAAGAGACCCACAGCATTATTGCTACCTTTGCCCATAGTGTCTAAACAAAAATGTGGATAGGCGCGACTTTGAAGCGCACCAGCAGCATAAGAGGGCGGTTCAACGGGCGGGTAAGTCTCTAGCAAATCGGGGGCCACATCCTCCAGGAACCACTTGAAGGACTTGCAGTTCAAACGCTCGCGTACCGCACGTTGCGCTGTCAAATCGCCAGCATCGACTTCAGCATATTCCTGTGGACTGCGGTCGTATACGTACTGCTTATACTCATCCATCCACACCTCGGCCACGCGCTTGCAATTCTGTAAAGGCCATGACTTCTTAGGAGCACGAAAACAAAAGTAAAATCAAACTGTAACCCACCTTCGCATAGAAGTTGTGCTCGCGTGGCTTCGGTCGCTCGCCCATTGGGCCTCGAAAGATGTGCGCAACGCGCGAACATGGCACATCAAACAGCATACCGCCACACATCCAAATTTTGAAACTCAGCTCATATTGTTCCGCACCCCAAATCTCCAGTCCCTCATCGTAACCGCCTAACTCCCAAAAAAATTGTCTACTAATTGCAAAGAGGCCGCCCATCATTATCGGACTGGAAGCTGGCTCCGTTTTATTAGCGGTTTGTCCTGGCAGCAAACTTAATTGTTTGTAACTCAGTTTCCAATCAAAAGCGCCACGCGAACCCTCTTGGTGTATACCAGAATACCCGAAATTCGCATGATCAATCACATCTACAATCGGACAAGTCGATATTTTGTAATTCACGGCTATCGGTTCGAGTAGTGGCGGCAGCCAATTATAATTGCATTCGATGTGCGAGTCAAAAAATACCAAAGCATCACCGGTAGCAGCACGCGCACCCGCCAAGCGTGCTGTTATCAAGCCAGAACGTTCGGGCAAACGAACAATGGTAACGAGTTCGCCAAATTGCTCCGCTACGTACTGCTCAAGTTGAGCTTTTAGGTACTCGCGATCGCTGCCATCGTCGACGATCACAATTTGATGCAGTAATTCGCGTGGCGTGCGGTTCACAATGCTGTGCAGAGTGCGCTGAAGAACGGTGATGTGTTCGTTGTAGAAGGGAATAACAACGCTTGTCGAGGGCAGTTTTGCGAGGTAGTGTATGTGTCGGCAACTGTTTGGAAGACAAATTTATGCAATGTGAGAAAAATAAAATGAAATACTAGATTTGAAGTTAAGTGTAAGGTTTGAAGATTTCAGCTAAAGATGGCCCTCCATTATAATACGAAGAAACCAACACTGTTAGCTTAAAAGTAAACATTCCGAAAATTGATTTAAGCCAAGTAAGTCAGTGCACACCCATGATGAGCACATTTCATGAAGTCAGGTTACGAACGGCCATTTTTGGCTCTGAGATCATCTATTCATTTAAAGCTTCTTCTTTAAAGATTCTGCTCGCCCACTTACTCTGGATTCCTGGCATCAGGCAAAGATCGATTTACTGATATCAAATCCGATAGCAAAGCATTGAAGCCATTCTCCAGCGACATACTCTTTTCCAATTCCTTTTGATGTTCCTCCGTTATGTAAGCAGGTACGCCTTGTTCGCCCAGGCCCACACGCTTCGCATCACTTTCCATCAATTCGTAGTCCTCCCAATCTTTTTTCTCACCAACAGCAAAAGGTATCTTAAATATGCCTTTCACAACTTTTCGCTTCCTTTCGGCATTTCTTATCGCCTCTTTGCGTGCAGCACCCGCCGATTGGGGCGGTATGACTATACGTTCTTGCATGGGTGGTTTCGGCGGACGGTGAGTCTTGATGCGCGCGCGTGGGACAACTTCCGGCGTAACTGGATCACCATTAAAATCCGTCGCTTGCATGGTATTCTCTGCAGCACGTAGTCGTCGCTCCACCAGTATCGAGGTGAAAAACGATAGTATTAGAATGGAACCAATGAAAAGGATGAATTTACGCACTAAACGTTTCACTTGACGTCTTCTCATTTTAACCATCGTTGAGGCCCGTTTATTGTTGCCGCAAAAGAAAAATGGAAATTAAAGTCAGGAACTATTTGTTAGAGTGTTTCCGTATTGGTCCACGCGGCGTACGCTTTGCAACTGGTAAATTTTTCTTTGAATAGCCCAGCCGCCTAGTTGGAACATTCAACAGATTTTTGGTGATAAGGAAAAATTACAAGCGGGCGTTACTATTTTGGTACTTTCCAATTAAATGGAGTGCATCTGACACGGCGACACATATGTTTCGACAAGTAACTGATAAGACAAGGTACTTACATACATACATATGTTATATTATAATATATGTTTGTATGTATGTAAGTGTAAGGTTTGTCTACATGTACTGACTCAGCTTAAAAGCTTCTTCGGATATAATACTCGTAGTTAGACTGTGTCTAGAATTGAGTTTCTAGTAAAAATGAGTAAAAAGTGTGCCGGTAATGTCAGGTAGAGATGTCGTATGAATTTTCCACTTATTTTGTTAACTTGTCCTACACAGTATAACAGTTAAAGTTAGTTAATTTTTTTATAAATAAAATATTTGTGTATCTGCACAGGTATTTTACACATCTGTAGAGGTACGGCAAGCATTGAAGTTCAAGAGTTGAGAACCTCCCCAATTTCCTCACTTACAATTTCATTCATTTATGGTACATATGTATGTGCCTATTTACCGTCGAGATGTATTTGATAAAGTGGAGATTTTGTTACAAGTAGAGATTTTGTTTGTTCTATAAACCCAGTCTAGATTTTTTTGCTAATTTATAGAGAGCCAACGTCTAATACTGAGAAAACTCGATTCGCATGCTGTATAAATAAATTGAGGATTGGAAATTCTGAAACACAAAATTCCAAAAAATATCTTAAAGTGGAAGATTTCTCATGTATGAACTTCATTAAGTATAAAACTCAATAAAAAATTAGCAAATTTTGAATAGAGAAAAAATATCTTTTTACAGCTGCATTTTCTTGCAAATTTTTTTAGCGAAATTGTGCTGAATTTCCATTGAGACCATGTTAATGTAAATCCAACGAGATTAAAAGAGAAGAGAGATCAAGGTTTATTAGAATCGATGCATCAAGTACGATAATAAGTTGCCGGACATTTGCAAAAATTACAGTTTTAATAAATAAATAAAATGGAGATTATAGCTTACGTTTTATTTTTGGAAAAAAAATGTTTGCTTTCGAAATCCTTCAAGATATGTTGAGATATTTTTTATGTATCCAAAAAGAATCCTACTGCGGATTTGCAAAAAATTATGCACACAAATATGTCATGACCTAGATTGCAAAATTAGCTACTTTTTTATGAGAGTTGCCACCTGTAAAACAATTCAAATTAAATTTATTTACAAAGTTTAATAAAATGCTTAAGTACTGGTGTCGAATTAATGAGGTGTTATGAGAGTTTAATTTCGAAAATACTTTTGAAGAAGGTTGCCACCTGTTTAGAAAATTAAGTTGAAGTAAAAATAATGAAATAACCGAAATATAACAATATGGTTATCAATGAAAAGAGGCTTGAAAAATCTTGATTTCAAATATATTTTTGAATAGGGTTGCCCCCTGCTTAAAAATTTCATTAATTTTAATCATTATTGGTGTCAAATGAAAGAAATTTAAGAATATTTCAGAAAATATTTTTACAGATGGTTGTCCCTTGCTTGAGCAGCTTTTTAATTAATTTTAATAAAAAAGTTAATTGAAATATAACTTTATGACTGCCTAATTAAAGAGGTATGAAAAAGGCAAAGTCTACTATTTTATGGGAGTTGCCACCTATTAAAGAATAATTAAATTAATATGTTCAATAAAATATTACAATAAATGTGTCGAATGAAAAAAGATTTAAGACAGCTTAATTTCGATAATATTCGTGAAGGGAGTTGCCGCATGTTTGGAAATTAAGTTCAAGTAATAATAATAAAAAAATGAAATATAACAATATGAGTGTCAAAGGAAGAGGCTTGAAACATTTTTATTTAAAAGATATTTTTGAATAGGGTTGCCACCTGCTTAAAAATTCCATTCAAGAAAATAAATAATTGAAATAATTCAGTATTGGTGTTAAATGAAAGGAAATTAGGAACATTTAACTTTTTGCCAAAATACTTGGATGCCACCTGTTTGAAAATGGTGTCAATTAATTTTAGGGCTTTTAATAAATAATTTAACAGAAATGCTACTTTATGGTTGCTAAACGAAAGAGGTATGAAAAAGGCGAATACTATAATACTTTTTTATCAGAGTTGCCACCTCTTAAAAAAGTTAAATCGAATTTAGTTAATAACTCCAATAAAATATTACAATACAGGAGCCGAATAAAAAACGGCTTAAGAGAGCTTTTTTTGGAGAATATTTGTGAAAGAGGTTGCCACCTATTTGGAAAATTTAGTTCAAGTAAAAACTAGTAAAATATATTAATATGGGTGCCAAAACAAAGATGATCGAAAAATTTTGATTTCGAATACATTTTTGAATAGGGTTGCCCTCTGTTTAAAAACTCCATTCAATAAAATAAATTGAAGTAATTCATTATTGGCATCAAATGAAAGAAATTTCAGAATATATTTTTAGGGAATAATAATAAGAAAGTTAACTGAAATGCTACTGTATGGCTGCTAAAAGAAAGAGATTTGAAACAAATTTATGTTGTGAATATTTCCGAAAAGCGTTGCCACCTGTTAGAAAACTAAATTCAGTAGTATGCGTATAATATTGAATACTATTTGTAGGTCCTATCTGCCATTAGGAGTCAGCTTGAAACTGTAGATCCCTCCACTTGTGGAACAACATCAAGACGCACACCACAAGTAGGAGGAACAGCTCGGCCAAACAGCCAAAAAAGGGTGTACGCGCCAACTATATACATACATATATATATGTATATATATATATTTGTAGGTGCCCAAAATTATTCAAAGCTGTTTATGTATTATCATATAAGTCTTGATTACTAGATGACACTGTGCAACAATTTATGACGAAAAGATTGTATTCGGGGGAAAAACTACGAAAATTTAAGCTATGCTGATTTTACGCTTGGTTAGTTGGTTTGGGGATCGCATAGATTTGATTTTTGCAGCTTTTACCACTGGTATTTTTTTTTTATGCAAAGTGTCGTTTGTTGGCTGAAAAGTTTTATTTCGAAAGGAATCTACTTTGAAGGCGATATAGAAAATTTGAATGAATAATAATTTATTTTCTTTACCAGCTCACGGTGCTTTTTTTAACGAAATTAAAAAAAAAAAAAAAAAAAGAAGAGAACAGCTGATTTCTGCTTTTCCGCGACCTACGCCCTTTGTTAAATGCCTACAGCGACGAGTCCGTTATGAGCAATTGAAGTATTAATTAACACTACTTAGCTTACCTTGCACGCAGTTTACTCCCGTAATGAGTTTCCGAAACTTTAGAGATGACTAGACAAGTTTTATTGTCTAATAATTCGAATTTATGGTTCACTTATTTAATACAGCTATTATAACATAACTACTTCAGTTTGCAATTTTAATAATTTTTGCACTCTTCCATTCCTCTCTCCTTCTTGCAGCTTCTCAGTTCGCTGGCTACGGACTTGGATATTATGCTGAATGACCTGAGATCATCGCCTGGGTCAAGACTATTACCGCCCACACACCATTTGCATCAGCGCAGTGCTTCCAACTCCTCAACTGCCTCATCGCCATTGACTATTGGTGGAGTCGGAAATGGTGGTGGTGGTGGCGGGCAAATAACAACCGGTTATCTGCACAGCGCTTTGCGCAACAATCACAATAATCAATTTGGACAACAGCAATCGAGCGCACAACAACAGCAACGACCAACGCCACAGTTGCAACAAGAGAAGCGACAACAGCAGCAGCCGTCAAGGCAAACAGCTAAAGCGCAAATAATACCAGCCCACACGTTAACGGCAACGTCAGCAACAACTACCATAACAACCACAACGGCGTCCATAACGTCAATACCCCAACGTTATAATCGCTATCAATACCAACAACAAAAGCAAACACAATCGCATCGTTGCTGTGCCTCAGCCGCCAATGCATGCAATCAAACGAAAAATCGCAATGCCACAGCCACAAAAACAACAGCGGGCACGGTAAAATCTACAACGCCAACCACAAAGACAACAACAACAACTACAACAACAACCAATAGTTCAACACGCAATCAGCAACGTCTCAATCAGCATGCAGCGCACAGGTTGCACGCGAACCCAACCACATCCACCAACATTCACTCCACCACTGCCTCCACCACTTCAACAATCGCTAGCCGCCAAACGACCACCGGCGGCGGTTGTAGCGGATGTGAATTGGTGGCAACAGCCGGAAATGTTGTGCCAGTTGCTGGTGATTGCGTTGTTGGTGCGACGCATTGCAATGGACTCTCAGCCGATGTGCGACGCATAGAGAAATTGCCATTGTGGTCGTATCAGCACAAACAGTTGCAGCAACCGCAAAAGCTGCACGTTAAATTGCTGCAACAACAGCAACGTGCCACAAAAGCGATTGCCGTTATGCATGCGGCAACAACAACAAAATCAAATGCTACATCTACAACGGTGGTATCGGGCCACAAAGAAGACGCGGTCAGTAGGACGCACCATTTGGGTGGCTGCAATGCGTCAGCAGGAAATGCTATTAGTGGTGGCCTGTATGGTGGCTCAAGTGGTCGCGTTGAAAGTGCAGTTACAACTAGCAGCGTAACAACCCTCACAACAGCGCATGTGGTTGACTATACGCGTGGCGAAGGAAATGGAGCAAGTGCTAGTGGAGCCGAAGCATCATTCCGGATGAACTGGTTGCAACCGTCTACGATATTTTATGGGTGAGTAAATGGGACTCATACATTTAGTCGTTATATATGAATATTTATGTGCGTATGCAAACAGATAAACCTGTAAAATAGTTTCTAACTAAGTCCATGTATACAATAACTGAATTGCTAGAAATGCATATAAACTCACAGCAAGTAAAGAGGCATCCTGGGTAGGATGAAGCCGAAGTTTCATGTGTCCAACACATGTGAAAAGTGAAATTTCGCGGTACACTGCACGGTCGCTAGAGAGTTCGTAATTTTTGTGGAAATGTTCGGCGGCAGCGATAATCCCACTTCTAAGGCGCCCGGAGATGGGGTTGACTCAATCGGCTGGTGGTGCCCATTTGCCTCCTGTTGCTGATCCTTTCATTGTTACTACTGTTATTGCAGTTGCTTTTTATTTGTTTGCCGTATCCAAATGTTTGGTACGTGTCTACCATTCGGAAGTGCGTAGGTTCAAATCTCCGAGGACGAAATACTAAAATTATAGCTGTCCTTCGGCAGACAAATGCAAATCTCCGACAGTATTTCCGCTATGAAAAAGCCCCTAATAAAAAACGATTGCCATTCGACTTAAGACTTTAGGTTTCTCCAGAAATAGGAGAAGGACCTCGGCCAAACACCCAAAAAGGATGTAAGCCTGAATTGTATTTATATGTCTATCGAAAAAGTGCGTCAATTCCGTCTCGTGTCAACTTATGAACGCCGGTCGAGCACAGCGGATTGCTCTCCTGACTCCAAACCTTTCAATGGATATGGGGGCGCATAACCCTCCTGGATTGGGTGCTTGCAGTTTTTAGCCGTCATTTTAAAACGGTACCATTCCTCAGGATGAAGCAAAGTGAAACTTCCACTCAGTAACTAGATCCGATTTGGGATTCGACTAAATCTCTGTATCACATTTAGGTGTCTGCGCCAGCAGAGCGAATTTTGGTGAATTTTAACTACTACAGACTACCTCATACTGTGACAAAATATTTACCAAGATTTCTTATCAACGTACCAAAATCGTACATCTCTTGAGTCTTCGGGATTGCGTAGAAAATAGATGCTGGAGAGAGGAGGCTGATTTTTCTTAATTTTGACTTACTTAGCGACTTTTTCGTACAGAAAGTCGTAAATTTTCATTCATTCAAATCTGTTTAGCCTTTGAAATACCGCTGGATGAACAAGTCATTCGGGAAGAGATCTACTGAGTAGCAAGTTTCCTGCAAAACAGTTATACCACTTATATAGGGTCCGCCATATAACTTTACGGAATTAAAAATGCTATAAAAAAGAAACTACTCAATATTTTTCCAAACTGTTTTTTTTATTTTGAAGTACAATCCTTCCAGTTAATGATGGAACACAACTTCATTCATATGGCTGCCTCGGCTAGCCATGCACCATCCTATACGATCTGTCCAATTTTTCAACACATTTTCGATTGTATGCGGCTGTATTTCAGCTATGACATCGCGTATGTTGGTCTTCAGTGCATCAATTGTTGCTGGTTTGTTGGCATAACACTGGTCTTTGACGGCACCCCAAAGATAATAATCCAACGGCGTCAAATCGCAGCTCCGAGGCAGCCAAACGATATCAGAATTTCGGCTGATAATGCGATCTTCGAAGACAGTGCGCAAAAGATTGATCGTAGCATTCGCTTTGTGGCAAGTAGCGCCATCTTTTCAAAGTAATGTCGCAATATTTCCCAGCGTTCTTTGAGCGTATACACAGCCATTTTCGTTCAGCGGAAGAATAAAACTAATTTTCTGTCAAATCAGATGACAGCTAAGTGTTACCATTCTTCAAAT
Source organism: Anastrepha ludens (assembly GCF_028408465.1). Classification (NCBI taxonomy): domain Eukaryota; kingdom Metazoa; phylum Arthropoda; class Insecta; order Diptera; family Tephritidae; genus Anastrepha; species Anastrepha ludens. The sequence continues at coordinate 108,837,330 of NC_071499.1, forward strand.
AACACCTAGTTCAAATCCGTAACGATAGATGGCGGGCCCTGTATATTTCCATGACCATTAGCGACCGTATTGCAGTCGTTATTTAAAATTTTGTCGTTTGAGTTTCAGGTACGAAGGTCGTTTGAAAAGTCCGCGCAAAGTCCGAAAGAAGACACTACTGGCTCATATCGAGGATAGATTTGGTTAGTGGCATCTCACGGAAGAACCCACGCCAAGCTTCACCCAGAACGGTATATTTCTTTGTGTTTCGGTCTATTTCTTCTTTATTTTGAATTGAGTAAGTCAAGTGATTTATTGTGATAAATTAGGGTTCAAACTCATTTCACATATCCCTTATGCTCCAGACTTGGGTCCCTCGCATCCCTCGTTCTACTATTTGTTCCCCAATTTGAAGAAATGGTTGGCGGGAAGAAATTTTTTGTTCAAACGAGGAGGTGATGGCAGAAATTAATGGCTATTTTTCAGGCTATTATTCGGAAGACATCAACAAACTAGAGCAGCGTTCGACGAAGTGTATAAGCTTGAAAGGAGACTATGGCAGCAAATAAAAAATGTTTACCCCAAATAATTAAGCAAATTTTATTTTTGCACGGACCTTTCGAATCACCCTCGTACATGATCAGCGATACTTGAAACTGCTATGTGTCAGTATCAGTTTTTTCATTTTTTATTAATTTTCTTAAAAATGGCTCCATTTAGATGATTTACGTCTATTATTTCGATTTTTTTAAAGTTACCTATGGATTTTAGTGGTAGCTGAAACTAGTTTTTGTTGAGATGGACTTCATTTCAGTGTTTCCCAATAGCGAAATACGCAGATGAAGTTTGCAGTTCCAATCTCAGATTTTAGTTCCCGATTCCGTAAACTTAGATTTCTTCAGGTATACCGAAGAAACCTGCCTATCAGCGCTAAATAATTGCTACTTAAAGGGGTTAGTCGCTCACTAAGCAAGTGAAAACACCATCAGTCATAAAGGGAGACATAAAATGCCCATTTATTTATGCCTATAGATGATCAACGCTGAAGTCTTATTGAGGTAACGTCCTTAGATATTGTCCAAAAATCGCAAAACTTAAAGCGAAAGAAGCACGTTTTAAAAGGAAATGAATCGCAGAGGTGTTTTAAGAATCATCTACGATTATTTTGACCATCGTCCATGACCATCTTTTTATGTTTCGCGCCGGCGGAAAATTACTGCCGGGAGTGCTTAGGCCATCTCAGAAGCAACAGTACGCTTAGTGCTCACGAGAGTTTTGGTTTCTGTTTAGTGAGAATAGGATTGAATTTATGAGCCGAATTAACCGAAATCAATTCCATCTAAAAATTCAACTTTCTTACGTTTGACTGTTTTGTGGCACTCCATGTCTTTGGTATTACTATTCCCGGGGTGGTAGCATAAAATAATAGGTATATTTTTAAAAATTCAGAAAATGAGTTCTAGTAATCTTTTCTTACACTTAGATGCCCTTAAAAAAGTACTTGGTATTTACTTATATGTATGTACTAAAAATATCTCAGCCACAAACCTCGCTCATGTTTGTTTAATTCTCGTAAAGCAAATAAAATAAATTTCGTATATCTATCCAACCTTCTTATTATAACTTTATATTCGAGTTCAAATAAACTAAAAGTTCTCCATAACAAAATGAGCAAATCTTCCAATTAAACTGTTGAATCCTGTCAACATGTCCAACAGCTTGAAGGCTCTTCCCCTTATTCATACGTGCCACACGAACTATTTCACAAATGATTATTGTTCACCTATGCTGCTGCACGTTTATATCTGCTGCTGTTTCTGCCCTATCTTCCAACTCCAAGGCAAACTGGAAATTGAGTGCGTATAGCCGGCAATAAATCGAACTAGTTTCGAAGTAGCACAGAGTTGGATAGGAATGGTTCACGACGTATTCCCTTGTAACTGTTTAACTATGTTTATAAGGACATGCCCAACGAAGTGGGTATTGTTACCCTCTGTGAAAACTTTGAACGAACTGGTTTCACAGTTTTTTGCATTAATTTCTAAAGGAAAACAAGGCAAGAGTGCAAATCTTAAAATTATTGAAAATAAATAATTCTAATTATTGCTATACTAGTTAAAAATAAATAAATAAGGTATCATATTCCCTTCAAGAGGTTCTCTCAAGAAGTAATTTTAACAAATTTTCTTCATTATTTTATGGATTGGAAATGTATAATCATTTGAGAGTTTTTAAAACTTCTAGAAATTATATCGTAGAGCTTTCGAGAAAGGCTGTTTTGTGCTATTACTTTTAGGCTTTGACTGTCGCTGTCACCGTGAGAGTGCACAGCCTACGAGTGCAAGACCGACCACCAACTATTCAACTTTGCACCGTTTTACACCAGTTCGGACACGTATAGTAGCGGACCAAACCTTTAGGATACTACTCAAAGTTTCACAGCAGGGTACACAGAAATACACATAGTTTTTATGCATATGTGCATACCCTGTAGGTAAAACCTAAACTAGGAAATAAAATTTCTGGTTCACCACTAATACTAATATAGTCTAAAAATTTTAGTACCAGTTTTCGAACTATTAAAAAGGAGTACATAGCTGGTTTTCGTCTGTTTTTTAATTAATTTTAACTCCGAACTGTCGAACGAGATTCAAAGTGTGCTAAAATCTGTAAATTTTACTACTATTTACGCGTGCAGTGTGTGGTAGATCTAATCTGAAAAATTTCGTACTAATACTGAACAATCATAAGAGATCCGAAGTAAACTAAATAAATGCCGTCTGCCGATTAGTACTACTTGCGAATCATTGGAAAATCATTGGATCCTTCTGTGGAATTTAGTGAAAAAAAGAGTTGCATCGAGCACTAAATCCTAAATGTTAGATTTAGTACTAATACCAAATAATTGAACGGAGAGTGGCAGATCCCATATTCGAAATTTAGTATTTATTTTGAACTATTAAAAACGCGGCACCGATATTACTAGACCGATCCTGTCGAATATAGTAGGTACTGACACTGACCTTTTGGAAAAAGTATTCCGAATATACCAAACTTTATTCGTCGAATTTAGTAATATTTCCGAACTATTGTAGAGGAATGTACAGCGTACTTGGTCACAGCAACGGTTTCAGATTCTAAAAAAAGATGTACAACATTTAAATCCCATTCGCTGAATTTAGTACTAATTAAGGGCCTGCAGAGCGTACAAGATCGCATCTATCGAACTTCAGACTATCGCAAAAAAGATCTAGAACATATTAGATCTAATCTGTAGAATTTAGTACTATTTTAGAACTATTGAAAAGATATGCACAGCGACTAGACCTATTAGAAAAGGTATCCAGAATGTACTACTCCACATTCTTGGAATTTAATACAAAGTTTTAACTACCCGAAAACCGATGTAGAGTTTACGAGACCAGATCTTTCGAGTTTAGTACTAGTATCGAGATATTAAAACAAGAATACGAAGTGTACTAAGTCTCAAAACCTTAGTACAAAAACACTTTAGAACTTCAAAATATATTTTTCAGAGTATTCAGAATATACTCCGCCACATTCGTGGAATTTGGTAGTATTTATAGTTTTGGACCACCGAAAAACAGATGTGGAGCATACGAGACCAAATCTTTCGGGCTTAGTACTAGCATCGAGCTATTAAAAGAATAATACGAAGTGTACTAAATCTCGAAACCTTAGTACTAACAACTTTAGTACTCCAGAATATCTTCTTCAGAGTACGCCGAATATACTACTCCACATTCTTGGAATTTAGTACTAAGTTTTAACTACCGGAAAACCGATGTAGAGTATACGATACCAGATCTTTCGGGCTTAGTACTAGTATTGAGCTATTTAAAAAATAATACAAAGTGTACTAAATCTCGAAACCTTAGTACTAACAACTTTAGTACTCCAGAATATCTTCTTCAGAGTACGCCGAATATACTACTCCACATTCTTGGAATTTAGTACTAAGTTTTGACTACCGGAAAACCGATGTAGAGTATACGATACCAGATCTTTCGGGCTTAGTACTAGTATTGAGCTATTTAAAAAATAATACAAAGTGTACTAAATCTCGAAACCTTAGTACTAACAACTTTAGTACTCCAGAATATCTTCTTCAGAGTACGCCGAATATACTAATCCACATTCTTGGAATTTAGTACTAGTTTTGGACTACCGGAAAACAGATGTGGATCATAGGAGACCAGATCTTACGGGCTTAGTACTAGCATCGAGTCATTAAAAAAATAATAGGAAAGGTACTAAATCTCAAAACCTTAGTACAAACAACAGTAGTACTCCAGAATATCTTAGCTATTAAAAAAATAATACAAAGTGTACTAAATCTCAAATCCCGAATTTAGTACTTGTTCCGAGCTATGGAAGATTTCAAAATACACCAGCCGCTCATATGCGAAAAAGAAGAAAGAAATCAATCGCAGTTCTAAATTAACTATATAGATGTGAATGACCGGATTATCCTGCAGGGTACGCTTTTGGGCAGGCAAATCCTTCAAGATCATTTATTTTTTATTGCTCGTAAAGCAACATTTTCTAGTACATCTTTTCTGGTAGCCTCATCGAATAACCATAAATGCTTGCTTGCAAGTTTGTAGATAATTTTTGACCGCGTGCATGTGTGTGTGTTCCCACATGTACTGCACAGATACTTACAAATGCTTGTTCGAATAAGTACGTATGTATTTAGCTGCGTTGTCTATGTCTGCATGCCATTGATATTATGCGGGTGGATTTCTTAATTTTACAGTTGCGTGTTGCAGGACGGACGATGGTCTCTTTCTCACTCGCCCTCTGCTTTATGTTTTTGTCTTTCGTACCTTCGAGCCTCTTCACGTCCTTTGAAGTTCTTCGCCGCTTTGGTGTGTTTTATTGCTTTTTGGCTCTTGCATTTTTTATGAATTATATTTACACTTATTCCCTTCATGTGCAATGGTTTTCAAACTAAATGGTAGACAAAGCAATTGTTGCTATTGTTGGTTTACCGTATGTAATTGCACTAAAGTTCCCTACGCTACAGCGATTTTTATGTTGGCAGATATTCCTTTATTTTCTTGCACTCGTCCAGCTATGTACCACTAGCCTTGCTTGTTAGTTTTACTATTGTTATTATTAACCTGTTTGTTGTTGCAGCTTTTATTGTTTTCGCATTTGTTGCTGGGCATCCGCAATTACGTTGCCGTAATGTAACCCACATAGTTCAACTATTTCATGGTATTCGTAGTTGGAACATTTCGAAGAAGCTTCGGTTTGCTCTCAAGTTTTGCAGCGTTTGGTTCGCTGTTGCAGAGAGTCGTTGAGGCAATTGTGGCGCGCGTCCAGCAGCGTTTTGGCGCTTGAAGTCCTTGTATGCACGCTTCCTCTGCTGAGATGTGCACGTTATTGATTGAATTTTTAGTCATTCATTTAACGTTTGGGATCTTTGCTCACCTCCGATGGACAATGAAGACGACAACAAGTCGTGAGTTGCTCATCGATGGTGTCACACTCACAAACATAATAAATACCTGGTGTTTTTGCGCTTCCCTGTGGCGAATATATGATTGAGCGAAAGCAGTTTTAGTACGAAATTGACTCGATTTTGACTAGTTGTAAATGGATCACAGTTGTATACTTTCAACCAATATGTTCGTTGTTGCTGAAGACCTAGCTTGTTTTGTCCTGAACGTGCCAGTTTTTATTTTTTCTAAATAAAGTATTGGTGAGGCTTTATTTTTGAGTGCTTTTATTTTGACCAAAAAAGCTAAGAGAATCTCTTGTTTTGTAACATGAAGCATCAACCCGTCAGACTTTGTCGGAGGTGACAGAAAAGGATATGAGGAGATGATCAATAGGAGACTGTTTTGGTCCTAGGTCCCCTTAGGCAGTGATCACGACCACCACGAAAAAGGGAGCTTTTGCAAGCATTCAACAATGGATGTATGTATCAACTTCGTTTTCTCTATCGAGTCCTGTGCTCGAGTCCTGAACTCTTTCGAACCAAACTGTGCGGATTTTTATAACAATTCATTTATCTAACCATTGCCATCTGCAATGCTAATATTTCGTTCAAGTTCTCTCTACAGTTAAGCTTCTTCATTAGCCTTGCAGATGTAGATAATAAAAGTTATTTCAAAAAACGCGGCTATATGTTGTTCTAAATTAACACAGGTTTCACAATTTTTATTCAAAATACGTCTTTAAAGAATTATATATGAAATTTAAATGTCCACCATCAGTACGAGGTGTGTTCAACAAGTATCGCGAAATTGGTGTTTTTTCAAAAACTATTTATTTATTCATTAAAATCTATTTTGCCCTTTTCAAAGTAATCCCCATGAGATATTATGCACTTGTGCCAACGTTTTCTCCAACCTTCGAAGCACTTCAAAAAATCATTTTTTTTATCTTGTTCAGCTCCTCCTTCGATGCGTCTTTATCTCGTCAATCGTAGCGTAGCGTCGTCCTTTCATGCGCCTCTTCAGTTTCGGGAACAAGAAAAAGTCGCAGGGGGGCCAGATCTAGGGAATACGGTGGCTGTGGCATCATTAGTGTGTTGTTCTTGGACAAAAAGTCGCGCAAAAGCAACGATGTGTGAGCTGGTGCGTTATCGTGATTTGTTCTTCCACAAATCTGGACGTTTCTAGCGGATTGCTTAGCACAAATTGCGCATAACTTGCAGGTAATATTCCTTATTGACCGTTTTAATTTGTGGCAAGAACTCATGATGCTCAACGCCCCTGCAATCGAAGAAAACGGTAAGCAAAACTTTTACATTCGACCGAACTTGGCGCGCTTTTTCGGTCTTGGTTCGTGCGGCAGCCTCCATTGAAATGATTGAGCCTTGATTTCCTCGTCATAGCCACAAACCCACGATTCGTCACCAGTTATGCCCCTCTGGAGCAAATTTGGGTCGTCGCGGACAGAGCCCAACATTTAATTAAAAATGTTCATGCGCTGCTGATTTTTGTCGAAATTGAGCAGTTTTGGTACGAATTTTGCGGAGACCCGTCTTCATGCCCAAATCATTGAAAAAATCGAATGGCACTAGCCAATCGATATGTCTAGGTCTTCAGCAACTTCTCTAGCGGTGATTCGACGATTGGCCAATACCATTTTTTTTCACTTCATCAGTTTTTTCGTCTGTTGTTGAAGTGCTCGGACGTCCGCCACGCTTTGGTTGTTCACATCTTCTCGTCCTTCTGAGAACATTTTGTGCCACCGATATACGTTGCTTTGGTCCAAAGTAGCTTCTCCGTATGACACAGTCAACATTCGGAATGCATCCGAGTACTTAATTTCGTTTTTCACACAAAATTTGATACAGGTTCTTTGATCCATCTTTTTGAATAGGTAAAAGTCGAAGACGAGCCGAAACACGTCCAAGCAAAGCAGCTGTCCACAATTAACTGAACATTCAAAATAGCCGAGCTCGTCGGCATGAGTGAGAGACATGAGTACCAACATATCGCCACAAAAAAATCGAAATTCGAATATACGTAACCTGCGAAAATTCAAAATTCGCGATACCTTGTAAACACACCTCGTATGTCTGCAGGTAAAATCGGATAAAACGGTCGAATCACAAATGCCTAATTGTCGTGAACGTCGATATATCGATGTTGAAGGTTGTTCAGTAACACTTTGCGCTACAGCAGCAATATCTCAACAGAACGTCCATTTTTTGGTCTACACTTAAAAAGAAATGAAGAGATGTAAAGCCTTTACACGACACTCCCCACCAAACCTTTACGGAGGTTGGACTGTGGCCACGCTGAACTCTTTGAACAACATTTTTTGCGTCGTGTTTAGAAGTTTTAGCATAGATTTTGTCGTTTTGCTTATTAAGAACTTCTTAAAAAGTGAAAGTTTTCTCATCTGTACAAATAATATTTTTATGGTCGTTGACTGCGTGTCACTGAAGAAGCTGGTTGCTTCTGTCAAGTCTAATTTTCTTCAATCGCATTGTCTAAAGATGACCAGTTGAGCGACGGAAGGCTTTCATGTGGAGATCATCTCTAATTAGTCTTGACATGCATCTGGTCGATATACTAATTATCCTGGACATGATTTTCTGCTTTCTAAGGGGATTTCTGCGAACTCTTTCTAGAACGGCTTTTATGGGTGCATTGGTTCAAACCACGCAAGGATGACCACTTCTTTTTCTGTCTGTCACTTCAGACGTATGGGGAAAACAATTGATCGTGCGGTAAACAAACATTCTCGAAATATTAAGTTTTTTCAGCACTTTTATCACACTTTTGTAATACAATCCCTGCAATGCGATTTTCCATAGCTCTCCAGTCTATTGTTAACCAGCGAAATTTGCCCCGAAACTGAGTATAATTTATGAGTAGACAATTCATACGAACAAAAGCAAAAATAACTGAACTGTTTTCTGCGAATTTGTTCTCGTTTAGCCGTTTTGGTATTTTCTCGATGGCTGACTTCAACATCGTAACTGCCCTTCAGCATAATAGCCTGAGTAAGAGCCCTCCGTTTATTGGGCATACCCATTTTACGGGGTCTCCTATCGTTTTCTAAAGCTCGCATTACCTGCATTCGTTCCTCTTTGTGAGGTTCAGTTTGAATGCGCGAACTCCCAAGTGCTACTTCCGCTAGCAGCTTTGAGGCCACTCTGTTAAGAGAAGGGAACTTTCATATTATTTGCATATGGTCTTTGCAACTCTAAAGCCGCTCGCATCGCGTGCAAATCATCACCGTGTGATCTCTCATACCACGGGTCATCCCTGCAGATTTACTAGACATTCTGCACCAGTTTCATTGCCTGCAGGGTATTTTCTCAAATCTGCACAAATCATTCCTCTTACTTTCACGTCTACCTCAGCCAGTTACTTTTTTCCATCTGTATCCAACGGTTAGTTACAAACCACACATTTGCTTTTTTACTTTTTTGTTGCAATAAAATTTATCGCATCGGAAGTGCTTGGAGGTTGCCTTGTTATCGCATCACGTCGCTTTGTTTTTGCTTTAACATTCGAAACTTCTGGTCACTGGCGCATCGTTAACGTGTGCCAAAAAGTTGTGCTTCCAATCATCTATTTACCCAACGGTTGTCCGTCTGTACACTTTCCTCTGTATTCACCTAACTGTCCACTGTCCGTTACGTGCACATAAATTTCAAATACCAAAATTGCGAATAAAAAGGGAACATTATTTTCGAACAAATATTACTTTTTATGCGCACTCATGTAATTTAATCTAAGCTACGTATGAGAGCTCTTTCCCCCATTTTCCGGTCCCACCATAAAAGCGCAAATATTTATTCTTTCATACTAGATTTTCTATTTGATGACATTTTGGCAAACCCTCAACGAATCGCCCAAATGTTGTTGATTTTAATTAGTACTCTGTTTTGATGAACTAATTTTGGAACGAATCGATTGAGGATTTTTGGCGTCATTTCGGTGTTGGGAGCAAAGTGTTGGTGCCAAAGTTGTTGGTGTCGGTGTTGGCTGTGACGATTTATTGCTTTTTTGTAGAAATGTCTAATATTTGTTCAACGAAGTGGTCAGTTTTTGGGTACTCAGGACTCCTTTAATATTGGGTTTGGGTAAAAGTTATTGGAATCGGAAATTATTGCCAATCTTTGCTGTTGGTGGCTGAAAGTAGAAATGTTGGTGGCTCAAGTAGTTGGGTGCTCGAAGTAAAAATGCTGCCAGTGCTAAATATTGCTTGCACTGGAAAGAGATGTTGCTGATTGCAGTGAAAGCAGATTGAAGAAGGGAGAAAGGGAGGTGGGCTTCAGACTAGCAACCTCATCTCAGCATAAAACTATTGCTACGAATCCACGGAATCAATGGTTCATACTGAACTGTGAAGGTGATGAAAAAGGATGTGGCTACCTTTTTAATCATCCAAACCTCTGTTAGAGCAATAACAAAACGAATACGCGTTTGAGACGTACAATCTTGGAAGTTTTGGCATGAAATTCATTACTCTGTGGATTTGCAGTGCGGGACTAGATTTTTTTAACATGGTGGCATAAAAACCTTTCCATATTTTTCCATATAATTTCGACGAAAATACTAACACATTTATAGTTTTTCATATGCGAATGATTACAATAGTTTTCCAACTAACATTCACTTTCTGGACAATGAAATATGCGCTCACAGGCCGGCACAACACGACGACTTTCATGATTTATCGAAATTTTCGCCGAGTAGCCTACTCAAACATGCCTTATCTTTGACGTCGATAATACCAAAACAGAATTGTTGGAATCGCGATCTTGTTGCTGCATTCAATCCAGTATTGGGACCATTATCAGCAGCAATTTCCTCGGCCGCCTTCTCCGACTTTTCACCTGGATCGTAGTCGTACCGAAGAATGTAGCGATTTGTTTTCTCTTTGATCTTCATTTTGTATCGCTTATCACAGACAACTGGCTTCACCACATTTAAGGCAGTCAAAAAAACCTTTTTTGAAGAAAATCACATGGTGGTATAGTATGATCAGATCTCTTACACGCATCGTAAGATATGTCTTACTGAGCACATCCAACAGAAAACATTTAGAACTTTTTACTCCACTCCGAAGTGTTGTTTAGAAAAATTAATTTTGATGTTTTTTTCTGCACTCCAATATATTTTGTCTGACCCACAAAAAAGATGATTATGCAATAGGTGAGTCTATCAGCACTTGACTTCCAATGCTGCTTAAAAAATCAGCTTCGTGCTACTCAGATTCACACAATCAGTGATATGAGTACTGTATCTTGTATTCCTTTCATGTCTTCGCGGAGGAGGTGCTTGCTCTTTAGACGTAATTGGTATGACGAAGGGTATTAAGCCGTTACGGCAGAGGAGTTCTCAGATTACTTTATAAAAATCAGAATGATTTCGACTTGTATTCAAACAATCTCGGAAGAGAGGAGCTCAGATAGTTTAACTTTAGAAAAAGCAAGAGAGAGTTAGTAAAGCTTTGTAATGCACAGCTAGTGATGCTCACAAATAGAAATGTAGTGCTGGAATTCTGTTAGAATAAAGTCGCAAGCGTCGATTCTGAGTGTTGGAAGACAGGTTATATATTGGATTGGATATATTGGATTCTTCAAAGAACAAGTTATAAGGTATATGAGGCACATGAGCGCTGGCAATAATACGTTAGAGTGAAGAGATGGCCATGATGGCCGACAAGATCTCCTCTCAAAACACTATCAGCTGATTTTTCAAATCATCATCATCATCTTTCCATTACAGTCTGGGCTGGACTATTGCCTCCTCTATAATACGCCTCCATTCTTCTCGATAGTCCGCTTTCGCTCTATGTTGTGAAATTTTCATCTTTCGTATATCGTCTTCTGTGATTTTATAAACCGACTTGCATTTCGTCCCGCGATTAAAACAATGAGTTTGTGGTTATGCCGTTTACGGTATGTACCGTCATCTAATCGTATAGGGCCGAATATTCTTCTAAGAATTTTTCTTTCAAATCGCATCAGTAAATTCACGTCATTAACTTTAAGGACTCATGTTTCACAGCGATAGATAAGAACTGGGTGTTTGGCCAAGCTCCGAAGTCGAGCTATTCGTGGTGTGAATTTTGATGTGTTCCAAAAAATAGAGGAACTTACTACAGTCTTGGTTGTTTGTTAGGTACTTTTTCGCGGTTATTAGAAAAACCTTTTTCCATCAATTGGTGTTGCATGCCCGAGATTTCGAACCTGGCCACTGCCGTATGATAGCCACGCACCAATCCGTTCGGTTACGCAATTGATGCCTATGCTTAGCAAAATAGAGTTTTTAGTAAAGCATTTTGGATAATTCTCTCTAAATCATCATCATCTTTTGGCACTAAAGCTCTGTGTGAGCTTTGTCCTACTGCACGAGGGACCTCCATACATCTCGATCACTTGCAACTTTTTTCCAATTCCTTATCCCAAGTTTGTTGATATACTCTTCTAATTCGTCGGCCCATATTATTCTCGATCTTCCCCTTGATCTTTGATTGCTTCAAAACATTTTCTGAGTATTTTGGAAGTTGGAAGGATTTGCTTTATCTGCGTTAATTAGCGTCCATGATTCAGCTCTATAGCATAAAACTGGTCTAATGATGGTTTTGTACAGAATCAATTTGCATTGTCTATTTAGTAGTCCCGATTTGAAGAGTTTCGTTTGTGACGCTTACGATCTGTTAGCTGCTTGAATTCTCCCATCGCTGATGAAGCTTGTTGAATTGCTTCTGCTCCGTTTGAGGCCTAAGTAGGTAAAGCCCTCCACGATTTCGAATGAAAAATCGCCAATTTTCCGCTTATCTGATGTTGGCTTATTTTGTCTGGACATCAACATATATTTCGTCGTATCATCGTTGATTTTAAAGCCAATTCTACTAGCTGCACTATCAATCTTCTCGAAGGTTTTAGATAGAGCATGGATCCATTTGCTGACAATTGCTATATCCCCCACGTATGCGAATAATTGGGTAGCACTGTTTAATGTATGTCGAGGCCTTTTTGCGACACTTATTTCATCGATGGCACATCATAGCATAAGGTTGAGGATTGTTGATGAGAGCGTATCCCTTTGTCTTGCTACAGTTTTCATTCTCATAGATTCAGATTTATTGTCTTATCTATAAAACCAATAAGCAGCATATGCAGCCCAAAGTACTCAAAACATTTCTCCATGGACTGTTTCAGAGAAAAAATTAGGATATTCTTGACCTTACAGCTCGATATTCGCAGTAACATTCCGGAAGAACTCTTTCTGCGGGGCTTATAAGTATTTTTTTACAATCCTTGTAATGATTTTATTTGTTGTGCGAAGAAGGGAAATCCCGCAATAGGTTTCGCAGTTTATTTTAACGCCCTTCTTGTAAATGGGGAGTATTATTGCTATGTTCCAGTCGCCAGGCATGACATCGCCTATGTTTCACAACTTATTATACCCTAGAAAGATCATGGAAAACAAATAGAATGCCATCTCTGTTTAAAAAATGCGCTAAAAGAAATCAGATACCTCTTCAAAACTTGTACAAAAATACATTCAGCTCGACCATCAGTTACGTCGAAGTTTGGAAGGAAAGCGCCCGCCTGGGGATTAAACAAATAATAGGTATCTCGTCTTTCGCTGCACTCTTACATGGGCAGATACGTAAACGACTCCCAATAAAGTTGAGAAGTCATTAAGAGATTTCAGGAGAAAAATTTACGAAGGACTGTATATGTATAAGTTTATTATTTAAGGACTCCTACAAATCTGCTCCACAAGCGATTTTAAGCTTGGTGACTAATTTTACGATAAAATTTCCTTTGTGACCTAATTGCGATTGAGGCTATAGTTCGCTGCCGCAAAGTTAATAGCATAACGGTAGAAAAAAACTGATACGCCAAAAAGTGTTTGCACGTATGTAAGATTGTATGTATGCATATATGTATGCGTGTTTATATAATATGTTTACGCAGCAGAAGAATGGGATCATTTGTATACGCATATTTGTAGGTAAATATAATATTTGTAAGCCACAGTAATTTATGTCAAACTTACACCTTCACTCATTACATTCACATACATATGTACATACATACTTACTTACTTACATATGTAGTTATTTAAATATCGGTTATTACTAGTGTAAGTAAGTATGCGCTCATGCTGCATACTTGGGCACTCATTATCTTTCATATTCAGCAGTTATTGGTAAGGTAGTGTCAGCCAAGTCAAAAGCAATCAGGCAGCAGCCATGCAACCGACCCAGTTGCACATTACTCATATTATTATTATTACTCTTATTGATATTATTATTGTTGTTATTATTTGTTATTATCTAATGGTGTCACTTGTCACACCACTGAATAAGTAAGTAAATGTGTAAGCGCGACCAAGTATTGCATTGCATGTGAGTATAACATTTCAATTAAGCAAAGTGACAGGAAATCCTTTCCAATGCAAAACAAAAGCAAACAAGAAAAAAAAGCAAAAAATGAGAAAAAGTCGTAGATATAATTGAATAGTAGTGAAGTGTAAAAACGCAAAAATGTAAATACATACTTTGTGTATACCCTGTAGTGGAAAACTGACTAATAGACAGATATTCTAGTTCAAGAACTGGCATTTGTTGAATGAATTGAGACTAGTTCGAGAGTGATTGGAATTGTGTCGGCTGCAAACTGACCAGTTGCAAATATATGCAAAAGAAAAAAACTGCTATTATGATTGTTGTTGTTAATGTTTTTATGTTTTTAAAATAATAATTAATTAAAAATTATTAGTTATTATTTATTGCTTTAAATTTTGTAAATAAATTAAAATAATATTAATTCGAACAGCAAATGTAAAGATAAGAAACAAATTCTATATACTCGTATTATATTCATAATATTTTTTTCTCTTAATTCATTAATCTTTCTTTTACTTACCTTCGCATTTAGTCCAAAGCTAGTGATTTTGGCCACAAATTGGACTAGAACTTGTTTGGCTTATTATGAATTATATTAGCTCATTATTAGGAACTATACTTTTGTCAAGTTCATTCATCAAGTTTTGGTTACTTTTGTAACTAGTCCAAAACTAGTGATTCTCGAGGCAAATTGGATTAGAATTTGCTTGGTCTATTATGAACTTGCTCATTATTACAAATTATATTTCGTACAGCCTCATTCATTAGTTTTTACTTACTTTTGTAACTAGTCCGAAAGTAGTTGTTTTGGTAATAAATTGGCTAGATATTTTTAGTCTGCTATGAATTATTTCATTAATTGGTGTAATGATGATGCTGTGGCTAATGACTTACACTTCGTAGTGGTAGCAGTTATTAATTCATAATAAAATATTTTTCAAATTTTAATGAATTTTCAATTACTTTTGCAACTAGTCCTAAACTAGTGATTTAAGCAACATATTGGATTCGAATTTTTTCGGGCTGTAACGAACTAGGTCATTATTATAAGTTATATTTTTCACAAGTCCATTCATGAATTTTTACTTCCTTTCGCAACTAGTCCAAAAGTAGTGACTTTCGGCAACAATTAGATTGGATTTTTTAGGTCTATTACGAACTGGCTTATTATTACCAGTTATACTTTTTGCAAGTTCATTCCTGAATTTTTACTTCCTTTTGCAACTAGTCTAAAATTAGTTAATTTCGGCAATGATTAGATTCGAGTTTTTTAGGTCCATTATGGACTAGTTTATTAACCAGTTGCCTTTTGCGAGTTCATTCCTGAATTATTACTTCCTTTTGCAACTAGTCCTTAACTAGTGATTTAGGCTACAAATTGGACTACAAATGTTGTGCTATATTACGAACTTGTTCATTAACTGGTATAATGCTGATGCAGCGACTTACAAGATATTTCAATAAAGATAGAAGACGAACTACTTCACCTGCAAAGTTAACTGGTAGATAATAAACTAGTTCAAAACTAGTACGCTCAACTGCAGGACTGTATTTATTTACTTATTTATTTGTGTACGTATGTGTGTATGTGTTTGTTTGTAAAAGAAACTGTCACTTAATTAGACACACTACTCACATGTCAAGCGTTAAAAATATGCAGCCGGCTTTGGGTTGTGGTTGTAGCTCCGCTTATTTTGAGTTGAGAGTATCGATGTTTGAACGGTGGGTTGATTGGTGTGGATGAATGACTGCTTGATCGGCTGATTGCGTTGTTCAAGGCACTTCGCACTGTAAATTTAGCTGTTGTTGTCATTAGATTTGTATTCTTTTTTGCGCGCGAAAATTACAATAAACCGGTTTTGGGCATAATTGACGCCTATAAATGACAATTTGACACGAGATGGCAAAAAATAGAAGTCGGTCACATAAATACCACTAAATGAGTATACTCGTATCTAAGAATGTAGGAAACATTAAATGGGAAGACATTTAAATAGTTACTTAATTAATATGAAATGTAGTCACTTGTTGTCAGACAGCAACTAGAGTTGCGCGAAAAGTATTTGTAGTGCAAATATTTTTTAAACTCTTTTCGAAATTTTCGTTCGCAATGTTTGTGACATTGCCGTAAAATCTTCAAAAAAAGATCAGCTGCTGCTTTTTGAACGGTATGACTTTTCCCACGTTCCAAATCTGCTTGTGTGCAGGAAGAAAACGGAGAAAGCTATTCATGAAACTATAGAGTCGTTCTCGTTCGATCCTTATTTCTAGTTCGGTTTCTTATTTCTAGCACTGTTTCTTTTTGAAAGCTGTCTTTGATGGGTTCTTTTTTAACTAGAATTCGGTTAAACTTCGGCCACAAAAGTTCAACTCCGCTTTGGCCGATAATTTTTTTCCTTTTTTTGGTTCAAAACTGGTTTAAGCTTTTAGATCTTCTAAAGTTTTTGGATCTAGCAACGAAGCCAATAGTAAAATTTTTATTAAAAAGTAGATTTGAAATAATACCTGCCTCGCCATCGAGTGTGGCTGGTGGAGAATTGGGCCACAGGTCAGCTCTGGGGACAAACAGTTTTTTTTGCTGCTAAATTTCTTCAATGGTAAAAAATTTAAGCACTTAGTATTTTATTTAATAATTGCCAGTGCTACCAACGCTTCGAAAACGACTTTCAAATTTCCATGAGAAAATTCTACTTCTCTATCAATTTGGAATAAAATGTTTATGGATGGATATTAATTTCCCTTCGGAAGCGCCGAAAGAAGGATACGCTATGCTTTGTTTAAGCAAAGAAAAAATACTATTTTTATAGAGCCCCTGAAAATCTTCCAAAACTTAAAAAAAATTTCTAAAAATTATAAAAAATATGTATCGCAGTAAAAATGCCTAAATAAAGGGGGTTTCAATTGGCGCGGGTCGATTTTGGCGCCCTGTGGCAGCCATTTTGTTTTGGTGACATCTGTCAAATCTTTTGTTTATTATTTAGTTGTTTATGCCAAATCATCATGGCAAGTTACACGATTGAACAGCAGGTTCAAATGATAAACTTTATTATCAAAATGAGTGTTCATTAACGCAAACGTTGCGCGCATTGTGCCTATTTTTCGGTAGACGTGGTGGCCCTTCCAATTTCTTATGGCCCATATTGAACCATATGGATCTAGACAAAATGTGGTTCCAGCAAGACGGCGCTACGTGCCACACAGCAAACACCATTTTATTCCATTTCAACATTTACCCGCCCTTATTGAAAAACCCTTTATATAATAAAATAAAATTTTTTCCAATTCTGAGTATTAAAAAACTACACTATGTAAGTTCGATTTCAAGTAATTTTTTTCCGAATTTTAGAGAAAAACAAATGTTTAAATCGCAATTTTCCCCAAATGATGATGAAAATAAGAAATTTGGGAGTTGTTGACAATTTAAGCTAATATTTTGCATAGTTGATTTCATTTAGTAAAAATTGGTTTTCAAGCGTTGCCATATAAGCCTTGGTCAAAAGTAGCAAACTTGCTCAAATTTAAAACTCAAACTCATGAAAGTTTATGTTTGGCTTTCATTTTGGCTCATCTTCCAAACAAACTTTTCTGTGCAAATGTGTGCATTATTTATTCTCTCAAGCTTGGCTTTCCACTGATTTCCACTTGGACTTCCTCTTATTTTGAGTTGTTTATTTTCTGTACTAATTCGCAGCCCTTGGCATGGCGAAATCTTTTATTCTATCATTCTTGGGTTTTACCGAAAAACATATAAAAGATGCCACTACAGAAATGATCATAAAAAGAAAAGAGGCAATTAGTGTGAAAAAATCGTTTTATTTTGCAATCCAAATACTGTTTCTTATTAAACTGTAAACAAAATTTTGCAAACAAATTTGCATTCTCCACTGAGACGTAACAGTTGGTGTGTTTTTTTTATAATTTGGTATACTTTGCTTTTAAGTAATGATACTTTCGAATTGTCAAATATAGGCGAAAAAAAGGATCCATTACCTTTAAAAAATACTTTTTTTTCAATTTCAAATTACTACGACAGACAAGAAAACAAAAAAAACAAAATTATTGCTGCTTGAAATTTATTAATATAAAAAACTTAAATATTTTTCAGAAGGTATGGCTGATTTGGAATCCTTCACTATGAAGTCTCTAAAATGTTAGAAATTATTACACAATCGCAAAAATTTTTTTGCAAATTAGTAACTTGAGGGATTTAGCGGAAATCTATATAATTTTTTTTTTAAATTCAATCATTAGCTTTTTCTCAATACTGTAAGTGTTAACATACGCCTGTAAACTTATTTGTATTATGAAACAACTTTAGTGTTAACGTTACTATTATCTACTATATAAATTTGCAAGCATAAAGAACTTCACTTCGTATTTTTTATGTATTGAGTATTATGTTTTTCACACAACTGTATTTCTAACTTAAAAATTATTCCGTTGACGCAATGAAACTCTTTAGCAGACCTGACGTGATTTAGCCAACAAGGGCGAGCGGAAACTAATCGTACAATTTTTCTCTATTGCTTTCCAGAAGTCGTAAATCTACGCCAATAAGTCGAAATCGTTAAAATCGCCAATGCCTCCAAAGTCAACATAAAGGCGCCCCTTGTTAAAATTCATATAGAACCTTGCTGCATAAGCCTATGAAAATTTGAACTTCTTTCTCTTTCTATGAAAATCAAATGTAAGATTAGATGTTACTGGTTGTAGGAAATTTATTCCGGTACACCCAGGCCTACAGCGTGATTTCATGCGAACCAAGTCTACATTATTCTCGAACGGAAATGTATAGTCGACGAATCTAAGCAATCACAAAGCAGGTGGCTTAAGTTATCTGGCTCATATTTGTTACTGCAGTTTCTACAGAAGTTTTTGTTATAACTCGCAGCTTTTCTGCATTTCTTGATAGCTGTAGTACTTCTTGGATAATTCTTTTCTGCCTAGCATGAAAAGCTACTCGAGTGTCTCAACTGCAATTTTGGTTGCATAAGTTTAGTTAATTTGTACCCTTAGCACGTACATTTTCATTTTATAAACGCTTCTTTGAGTGAAAAATTCCTTAATAATGAGTTTGTAATTGGCCAGCTGGCGAAAGTGGAACGAACATATTTTTTGAGTATTTCATTAAAATTAAAAAAAAAAAAAAAATACAAATTACATTTGATCCATCTTTAAGTTAGCTCGGTCATATTACTTGGACTATATTATATAATATAATCTAAGATATTGCCTTTAGTAAAGGGTTTAAATATTTCACATTTGATACCCCTTTTGTAACTTCAATTTCAATTTATTTGCAACTTCAATATTGAAAGAGTGCTAAGCGACCCAGCTCACAAGCATATTTGCGTACGCGCCTAAGCCATATTTTTTTAAATATTTTTATATATTGTGAGACCACGGCTTGCCAACGTAATTAGCACAACACATGCAAATATATAAGTAATATACATATGTGGCAAAAATAAGCAAAGATATTCGATAGCCATCAAAATACCTTACAAAATGTAATGCTGACTTTTGAAATTTGAACAACAGAAAAGCGCCTAAAAGCGTAAATATTTGCATTCGTAGCAAACCACGTACATACCTACGCACATACATAGATACACACACATATATATATACATACATACCCATAAAAGTGCCGAAAACTTTAAACGCAAATCCAGATCAATCAGCAAATTTAATAAAAAGTGACAACAAACTAATAAAAAAAAATTAATAACATTTTTAAAATTTATTTATTTCCTATAAATACCACAGCGAAAAATGGAGCACACGATGACGTCTGCCGTAAATAACTACGACTGGTGAAGTTTGAATTGTCAGCGGAGTACATAAAATTATTTATTGTGTAATTACCATGCAGAATTTGAGTTACATAACTGAGCGCTTCCATGTCAAGTGATCCAATTACTTTGGAAACTGTCGTGAATTCTTGTAAAAATTTAGTTTATTATTGGGTTTGATTATAATAAGAAGTATTATTATTATTTATTAAAATATAATTAAAATTATAATATAGATTAATCTAAGATAAAAGCTCTAGCTACCAGGGCTATCGGCTTAAGAAGTAAACTGTAAACAATATTGAGAAAACGTTTAATAATGTTAAGATTTATTCAATGCTGAAATTTGTGGTATAATACATATATGGATATAAATATCTTCGGTTAGTTTTATCAATTTTAGATTTCTAGGATAAATTCAATATTTAAAAAACAATCTGTTTTTTGTTAATTCTTTTTACATTTTTCGAATTTCTTTTTTATTAATTTTGTTAAACGTAACCCCTGAACGTATTTGAATATAACACGAAGAGTTGAAAAAAATAAAACTTTTATGCCAAACAGTTTTCGAAATCCTTATTTTGTTAATTTGTGAAAGACACAACCGCTTTGCGTATTTGGATATAACCCGGAAAGTAAGAACACAAAAAAAAAATATTATTTTGTTAAAAATTATTCGACATTTGGTTGTTTGTTATAATTTTGCAAAACACAATCCCTGCACACATTTCAATATAACTCGAAAAGTACAAAAACAAAAAGATTTTTTGTCAAAATTTTTTCGAAAATTGTTTTTTTTTCTAATTTCGGAAAACACAACCCCTGCACGTATTTCAATACAACCCGGATTTTTGTTCTTGAACATTGTTCGAAAATTTGTTGTTTATTAATACAAAAAAAACAAAAAAAACACAATATCTTCTCGTATTTGAATATAACTCGAAAAGTTAAATAATTTTTTTTTTTATTACGCATTTTTCGAAAATTTGGTGCTTACTAATTTTAGAAAACACGTATTTGAATATAACTTGAAAGTAAAAAAAAAACTTTTTTCTTAAATATTTTAAAAAAATTTGTTTTTTTATAGTTTTCGTAAACACAACCTCTGCACGTATTTGAATATAACTTGAAGTTAAAAAAAAACATTTTGTTAAATATTTTTCGAAACCCACGTATTTGAATATTACTATAAATAATAAAAAATCTCAAAAGAGATGCTTCTCAAAAATTATGAAAAAAAAATCCAGATTTTGTTTTTTTTTATTGTATTTTTCGGAAATAATCTTTTTTTTTAATTCCTAAAAAATTAAACAATTTTTTACGAAACATGTTTATAAGAAACTAACATATTTCACTTCATAATGCTCTATGACATAATTTTCATCACCGAATAAATCTCAAAATTATTAACTTTTTACATATACATATACTCCAGCTTACAATAAAGCAATTTTTGGGGGAGTTGATGACAATTCCCAAAATATTTGGATCACTTGACATGGAAACGCCACCTCAATTCGAATTGCAGAAATAGCAATTTGTCACAAAATTCATTGAATATTAGGCACAGGTCTCAAACGAATAGATTTAAAGAAGCTTTAATGAAGCTGGTGTTGCCACACTCTTTGCTAATTAATTTATAATAAATATTACAAATTACTCCTTCAAATTTTCTGATTTCTGCAATTTTCGATTAATTTGTATTTTACAATGAAGAGTCTTTTAAAAAGCAGGTGTTGATCTGTGTACTGACTGTTTCTTTCGCAGTTAATTTTAAGTTTGTTGTACCCAAATAAGTAGCTCAGACGAATTATGCATTATTTTATTTGATACGTAAAAGAAACCGCGCAACCAGCGAAACCAAAAGTTCACAGAAAAAAATCAAAAAAGATCAAAAACGATCGTAAACGATCCGTTGGTTTTGTTAATTTTTTCAAATATTCCTGAAGGCTCTACACGCTCAACGAGGTTCAGTAACGAAACTTGCGTTCTTGCACGAATCTTAACACAAAAAAAAAATTTTTTTTATAAAAAACATAGTTCTTAAGAGGATGTTTTCTTTAGTAAACGTTTTTCGTGTACAAGCAATAAGTATGTTTGAGAACTAACCAAGTCCAACTATGCACTAAAATTTCAACGTAATATTTAGGTCGCGTCTAACTGGATAATAAGTATTGTTAAAGGTGGCCTAAAATCTATCATTCAACTTTGTTTTCGATCATTTTTTACTGAATAAAAAAGTATTTGTTTTATACTGCAGTTGTCCAGTTCACAATTATCAAAAGTGACTGACGTACGATGTTATTTGCGCAAATTATACATTTTATGATGGGGTGATTAATTTTGCGCCACCTTGTATAAACAACTCGAGAAAGCAAAAAATAGTGGCCAATAACAAACTTTGTTACAACGAAAAAACCAACAGAAGTTATTAATAATTTAAATAAAATCCGACAGATGGCTGAATATATCTGACATATCTACTGATAGCATTTTTGGTCCAGTCTATACCTGTCGACAAGTAACGATGAAGAGTTGCGAAATTGATTGCTATTCCTTGTTTGAATTTGAATTTTTCTATTTTGTACTTATGAATTGAATTTTCACTCTACACTAATTTTAATTTTTTTGCACTCATTATAAAAACGAATTGTTTTGGTTTTCTAAATATGTTACTTGTGCAATATGGATTTCATTATTACTTCTTCTGTACGGTTTTTCGGGAAAATATTTACAGTTTTTTCATCCCATATTCCCAAATTTACCATATTGCATGCATTTTTTTACACGATTTTTTGTTTTGCACACATTTACCTGTGGCCAAAAAGTAAGGTGAATTTATTTGTCCTTCTTCGCGGAATTAAAATTTCGCTCTAGTTATTTTTTTCATAAATTGGCAGCACTGTTAATAACATCTGGGCCAACTTTCATGCCAATGTCGTTATCAGTAATATATTTACGCTTGGGTTTACCAAACGACCAAGAGTGCATTTTTCGATTTTTACAATGTCTGATTTTATTGAGCAGAGAAGTGCCATCAAATTTTGTTTGCGGAATGAAATTTCGGCTGTGGAAACGTTTAGCATGTTGCAGAAGGGATTTGGTGAGTCGACCATGTCGCAGAAAAATGTTTATAAGTGGTACAAAGACTTCAAAGAGGGTCGAGAACGTGTTGATGACTTGGAGCGCTCCGAACGACCATCGACGTCAACAGATGACCAACACGTCAATAAAGTGAAGGAGTTAGTGCTCAAAAATCGTCGGTTGACTGTTAAAGACCTCACTGATATGATCGGAATATCAGAAGGATCTGTGAAAACCATTTTGAAAGACCATTTGGGCCTACGAAAAGTCAAATCTCGTTTGGTACCGAAAACTCTCAATTTCTTGGAAAAAAGTCGTCGCGTTGATGTGTGTGAAACAATGCTTTCAGACTATCAGGACAATCTCAAATGCATCATTACGGGAGATGAGACTTGGATTTATGCTTACAACCCTGAAACAACCGACCAATCAAGCGAATATCGTGCTAAAGGCGAGGACAGACCGAAAAGAGCACGTCAAAGTCGTTCAAAAATAAAGGTCATAATGACAGTTTTTTTCGATTTTCGTGGTGGGTGCCCTATGAATTCCTTCCACCTGGCCAAACTGTTAATAAGGAATATTATTTGAGCGTTATGCGACGTTTACGTGAAGCAATTCGTCTAAAAAGACCAGAATTATGGGCCAACAACTCTTGGTTTTTTGCGTCACGATAATGCACCGTCTCACACTGCACTCGTTCTTCGTGACCATTTCGCCAAAAATTCCACGCATATCGTTCCGCAATCACCGTATTCGCCTGATTTGGCTCTGTGTGACTTCTGGATATTCCCAAAACTCAAGAGAACACTCCGGGGAACGCATTTCGCGTCGATTGAGGAGATAACAGCTGAATCGAAGAAGGTGCTGATGGCTATACCGGAAATGGACTATTTGGCATGTTTCGGGGATTGGAAAAATCGTTGGCATAAGTGTATTTCATCGAGAGGGGATTATTTTGAAGGGGATGAAATTGATTTACAAGAATAAATAAAGATTTTTCATTTTACAACCAAATTCGTCTTACTTTTTGCCCACAGGTATAGGTTCACATAACTGAACAAACATTTCCATTTATACCTGCCTTTAGTGTATGTTTTTTAGCTCTAGTCACACATTCCAAATATAAATTATGTACATATTTACATGAATACCTAATTTCGCAATTAATTTCATACTCCATACATTTTTTAATATTTATCACCATTCCAATTCGCGTCATTTTTGTTGCTGCTTAGAAATGTGCTATCGCTTGCCCGCAAACGGCCAACAGCTGGTTTTTAATTGCCGTTCGATTAAACCGGATAATTTGTTCTACAATTCAAGATTAATTACTCGGTGAGGGTGTCGTAAATTAGTTTATCTGTGGCATGTTTTAATTATTTCTTTATTAATTATTTATTTATTTGCATATTTTATCTGTAAGTGTCATGTAAGCTGTGTTATTAAATGTAAAGTAGATTATTTTATTTTCGAGCAACATAACTACAATCATAAGTGGAATAAATCATTCGACAAGAGTGACACTGGTGGCCTCGATTGTTATTGTTGAAAGGCTGACAAGCGCTTGCGTTTGCCTTTGCGGTTGATGCGGTACTCATTTGTCAGAGAATGGCTTTTGGGTAAATTGTGTGTTATGAGTGCCCGTTGACCAGAAACCACATGTGGTTCTGAACAGGTTAAGGAATTATATTCAATTAGAAGGCCAAGCGACATGAAAAAGATTTTTCCTAGAAATGTGGCGTTGGGGTCGATATATTGCAGAAATTCATATGTACCAAGCGGTTTGGTTCACACCTGGAATATATTCTATATTCTATTCTATATTCTGGGAAAAAAATGAGGGCATACTCGTATACCCTTCAGCTTTGCTGGAATATTCAATTTGTGCATCTTATAAAATAAAGTCCTGAAATATGTAGATATGTAAGCTAATAATTATGCACAGAATGTTCCGTTTTGAAAATGATTTTATGTATTTAGAAGGTAATATCTTTTGTAAGCAGATGCCGACATCTCATGGGACGGTGCAAAGACAACCGATGAAAAAGTCTTGTCGAAGCGCTATGCTTCCGAGAGCAGTGAACAAGCAAAAAATATAAAAATCTTCTGTAAGGTTCTTTTTTATATAAATGACTTAAAATTACGAAAGGGGCGTGTCTGTGAGCCAAAATGTCAATCATAACAATCATAAAACTAATTTTCAAACAGCAGCCAATAAAAATAAATCAAATTTATTAATTATTTTCTGTTAATACTAAAATTTCCAAATCAAAAGTAAATTTTTTTTCGAGCATATCCTTACGATCTATAGGGTGGGACATGTAAAATTTGCTTTTTGAATCGGCTATAAAAAAACTCATCAATTTTTTTTAAACTTTTTTTTATTTTGAAGATTGAACATTATGAGTGAAAAATAATATCGTTCAAATGACCTCCACAACTGGCTTTACAGCAGGCCATTCGATCAACCCAATTTTTAAGCACATTTTCGATTGTTTGGGCTCCAATTTCATGAATGGCAACTTCGATTTCGTGTTTTAAAGCATCAATCGTCTCTGGATGGTTTGCATAGCATTTGTCCTTAACGGCTCCCAACGGACTTAAATCACAGCTCCGAGGCGGCCAATTGATATCGGAATTTCGGCTGATTATTCGGTTTTCAAAAACGGTAGCCAAAAGTTCGAGTGTAACTTTGGCAGTGTGACAAGTTGCACCGTCCTGTTGAAACCAAATGTCGTCCATGTTATCCTCTTCAATTTTTGGAAACAACTCGTTGAGCATGTCACGGTAACGCTCGCCATTTACTGTAACCGCGGCTCCTCGCTCATTTTCGAAAAAATGGCCCGATGATGCCGGCAGACCAAAACCCGCACCAAACAGTGACTCTTTGTGGATGCATTTGCTTCTCCACAGTAACGTGTGGATTTTCTGATCCCCAAATCCGAAAATTTTGCTTATTGACGTAGCCACCGATGTGAAAATCAGAAAATAAGAAGAAAACTCACCACTTTGGAAATAGGTTTTCCATATTTCCCAATTTTGTTCAAGCGTATAGCGTCCCATTTCGTAAATGTCAAACCTTTAAGTAAATTATGAACACATTTGACATGTCATTTGTGTTACCATTCTCAAAAAAATAGGTGGTTCAAAGAGCAAACGCTATATGGACCACCCTGTACAAATTATTTTTTTTTGTATTTTGAATTTGAATTGCACGGAAGTCTGGCACTGGCGTCGATATATACCAAGGTTAGGTTAGGTTAGGTATATCTGGCTGATCTGAATTGATTTCACATAGACGACAAGGGTAGTATTACCAATGTTGTTGGAGTCGTGTTAAATATAGTTCGTGATACATGGATTGGCGAGGTCTGATAAATAGTTTTAACTTTTGTTAGCAATATCCTTCAGAGATGAAAAGTATACCGATCCCAGGCAGTTGTAACGAGTTTTGCTTAGAGCATGACGGTGGCAAAGGAGGTGTTCTAACGCACGCCTTTCTTTTTCGCATAAGTTGCACGCGTCTTTCTGGACCAATCCCATTTTAGCTGTGTGATATGGAGTGAACCAATGCCCCGTCAGTACTCCAACCAATATTTTACATTCCTTTCTTGGGAGCGATAAAACAAAGTTGGTTGCCTTCGTTTTGCAAGTTTGTAGCATTATTTTTTGGCAATCCTGTGGGTGGTCGGGACTTCCCATATAGACTGTGCTTCCAGAGTTTCTCGTCTAGTTCCATCTTCAAAACTGAGAGTGAAGGATGTATGTTCGACGTACTCATTCTAGACAAGCGGGTGCCTGCCTTAGCAAGCTCGTCAACTCTCTCATTTCTCTATTTTCCCTTCTGTCCTGGTTCCCAGTAAATTGTGATCTGTCTATTTTCGTAGAGCTCGTCCATTTTGGATCTACTGTGTTGCAGGCATTACGAGCTAGTCGTTACAACCATTACTCATTTAGTAGCAGCTTGACTATCGATGAAAATGTTCGTGCGGCGGTCGAGGGGTATTTTGCTTCCACGTCCCGTGCCATGTAGGTATGCTTCAACTCAAAGAGGTTATCTGCCTTGCCTGCATAGATGCGCACACTGAGCTCCGCTCCTCCAATCGCGCTGACCTCACGTCAGGTAGTGCCAGCTTCTTCATTTTTGGTTTCGGTTCTAATTAATCGTGATGAAGAATTTAGGGGAAATTGATTGCTACAAAATATTTTCATTAAAAATTTACATCTACTCATCGCCTATTTTAAGCCCAATTGAGGACTTAGTTGTTTAAGTTTTTTAATTGCGCAATGAAAATTAAATAATGATGAGTTTGGGATGAAATATCCACACGCCGCTCACGTCGAGATATTGCGAAAAGTTTTATATGTAAATGATTCGACTTTGTGTGTATCTCTAATCTTGGATAAGTGACCCTTGGTTTCTACACAGGACGAATCTCTAAATATTTGAAGGTTTTCGAAGTATTTTTGGTGGAAAGTTGAGCAGATATGAACGAAGCTGCTAAGATAAATCAGTTGTAGCTTTCATCATTATTGGAAATCTTAAGATATAATTTCATAAAATAATACTTTCACTGCCTACTTGCCGACTAAATCCGGATAGATAGTTTTCGAGTTAGTTCAGCAAATATCATACCATATGGGTACTAGAAAATCCTTTTGTCACGCAATTTTGTTCAAAAGCTGCTTATAGGTGATTGGTGCACTTTCAAGAGAAACTGAGCCGCGGCTTTCAATCAAATTGGGAATCTGCATGGATACGACTACCGGATAAGCTTCTTTATAGTCGTACTTACATACACTGCCAATTTTCCGGTTATATGTATTTAGGTAAGATTCAGGTGCTGCTGGTGATAGCAGAGGAAGATACCTTCTTGCTTTGGAAAGATCAGCTAGAGGAGAATCTGGCTTCACTTTTTGTGTCCAATTGGTGCTGATTAGCATGAGAAGGAAACCCCGTTGTTTCTTTGCTGCTTTGTTAAGCTCGGTAAGCGGTTAACAAGTCAATCAAGAAGACGAACAAGCTGACTCAGCGAAGACCGTTTTTTTTATTTTGTTGTAGAGGTGGCACAAAGCATTAAAATCAGAAGTGTGCGACTTGCCTTTCGGCTCACCGCACTAAAAACCCATCCCTGATCCGCTTCCCTTTGTCCCTGGAACTACCGTTACATATCACTTCACGAAGATGGAGCGGCCTATTGCTTTTCTATCAAAATTTGCGGGGACGCTCTGCGTAACGCAACTTTGTGATGATTTTATTTGCTACATTTGCAAACAGCGAACCACTTTTACAGGGTTGCCCATATTCGACGGACCCATCTGGCAACCCTGTATCTTTTGACAGAGATGTCAGATCGCTTAATGACATACCGCGTTGGAAGCGTCAGTCCAAGCAAATTTTTACCATGGAACAGTACACGCCCCGCGAGCGCTCCCAAATTGTTGAAATTTACATTCAACAAAAGAAGTCACTTAAGAAACCTCAACGTGCGTATAAAAAATTAAGTACTGTGAAAAGTGTGCCTTCTATAAATACTATTAAACGTTTGTACGAAAGGTTTTCGACTGGTGATGCTCTTTCTAATCCAAAGAGGCCAAATTGCTTTTGCACGGGCCCGTGTTGAGACGTCGCCAAGGACATCCCAAAATCACCGTTCTCAACAGTTGGCCATTGCTCGGACCACTTTACAACGCATTATTCGCATTGATTTGCATTTATTCCCGTATAAGATTCAATTGACGCAAAGATTGTTGCCTGCGGACAAGCCTCGTCGATTGGAATGGGCCCAAAGAGTCATCGAAATCCGTCGGGTCCGTCGAATATGGGCCACCCAGTATTTTGACTCAAGCATAATATCAAACAGGTTGTTAACCTTAATTGGTTTTCCTACCTTATTTCTCAAGTCAAGCCTTTTTCAAATTGCGGACAAATAAAACAGATAAACGTCATTTGCCATAGGTGCAGTATGGCTCATCTTCATGTACGAATTTTTTGTAAATAAAATTTGAAGCAATCGTGTCTTGTCAATATTTGGATAACATGGAAATCCACATCCCCATGTCGCCTGCCTATCCCGCTTCGTACAGAAGGAATCAAGCGATAGGTCCAACGTCCGTTTGGTGAATTGCTCCACCGACTCTGTCTTTCGGCCAACAACTCTCCTTCATTGCTTGATGACTCACCTTACTTCTGGAGGATTCAGCCATTTCTCTCGCCAAAATGTCTTCTCATCCAGGCAAAGCCTAGATATTACAATCGCTGCTTCTTCTGATGTAGGTCGAAACGCGCTACGTACTCTTATACCGCATAGCGGGTACAAGGATCTCATTTCACGTTCCTACCTACGTTGTTATCTGGGCCCTGCCGAATTCCCCATGAGCTGAGATAGTGCAGCTGCTACTTTTTCGGCTTTCTCTACTGCGTACTCAATATGTGGCTTCAACTTTATCTTACTGGTGTTGCAATCTGGCAACTGACAGCTGTATCGCAAAGTTTGACATTTTTTGCCTTTTACGTACTCAGAACGTCTTGAAATACCAGCGCTATTTGTGTTGTTTACAGTAACTTAAAAGATTCATCTCGGTCCAAAAATGGAATTAAAACGTGAACATTTTCGTGCGATTATTTGTTACAACTTTCGACGTGGATTAACTCAGCAACATTGCATGGATGAACTTAATTCATTTTTTGGCGATGAAGCTCCATCAAGGACCAGTGTTTATCGATGGTATGATGAATTCAATCGTGGTCGTAGTTCACTCCAAGACGAATTTCGTGAAGGTTGTTGTTCCGAAAACCATTGATGCTGTGCGCGAACTGATATTGCAAGATCGTCATGTGACCTATCGTGAGATTGAGACAATCTTAGGCATTAGTGGGACCAGCATACATTCAATATTGCATAAACATTTGACTGTCAAAAAAATTTGTTCGCGTTGGATCCCACACAATTTGTCAATCGCTCAAAAAAAGGCTCGTGCCGATTGGTCGAAGGAAATGCTCAAAAAATACGATCGCGGGGCTTCGAAACACATCTATGACATCGTGACAGGTGATGAATCATGGATTTACGCGTATGAGAACGAAAGTAAACAGCAGTCGACTGTATGGGTGTTTCAAGATGAGCCAAATCCATCAAAAGTTGTTCGCGCACGAAGCACTTCGCCTGTTTTTTCGGAAAAACTGGACATGTCGCAACCGTACCACTAGAACAACGCAGAACAGTAAATTCTGAGTGGTACACAACCATTTGTTTGCCAGTTGTCTTCCAAGAAATTAGGAAAACCAATCGCCAAAGACGGATCACTCTTCACCAGGACAATGCGAGCTCTCACACATCGGCTCAAACAACTGCATTTTTGAGCACCCAAAACATCGAATTAATGGGTCATCCGCCGTATAGTCCTGACTTGGCACCGAATGACTTCTTTTTATTCCCGTACGTAAAAAACAAACTGAGAGGTCAACGTTTTTTGACACCTGAAGAAGCGGTTGCGGCATTCAGAATGCATGTTTTGGAGGTACCTCATTCAGAGTGGTAAAAGTGCTTCGACAATTGGTTCAAACGCATGCAAAAGTGTATAGATCTTCATGGAGAATATTTTGAAAAACAATAAAGTGATTTTCGATAATTAAAATTTGTTTTTGTTCTCTAATCCCGTCATATAAAAGGCACCCTTCGTATTATCAAACATAATGCCCAGCTATTTGAGGGTAGCTTTTGAGACAATTTCATGTCGCCTATTATGATTGAGGGCAGGCACCGGTAAATGTAAAATTGCTAACTTTCTTTGACCAAAAATTATAGGGCTGTGGTTGTTAGAGTTCTCAGGCATACCAAGTTGCAGCTTTCAACTATATTGGAAATCTCTTAAGGGCACTGAAGGATGCTAATCTCATTATTGGACACGGCCTCTTCCTTTGTCTTCGAATGTTGGTTGCAAATTTCGACTTCAAACCATCTGCTGCATTTCTCTTAAGTCATAATTAGGGGACCCTCGACTACATTTTACAATAAAGAGAAAACATGAAAACAGAAAATTCGTGTTTAATTTGAATTTTGAAAAAATAAACCCGAACTTGAAATACCATTAATCCCCTCGCTTTTGATAAACTTCTGTGGTTATTAAAACCCAATTAACTACCGTAATTGATACACTCTTCCACCACAAAGCAATTAGTGGTTAATAAAATTCGATGTAAATTTGAAAGTACCTCTCGAAAATGTGTGCCACTACAACTTTATGTGCTTTTTTTTAACAACTTTGTATGGGCAGTCCATCCCATATACATGCACGCACTACATAACGGTGTTATCGCATAGAGTCGTTTGCATTCAAATGCCGCAGATCAGCATTAAATCGTTCGTTTTGCCAGTGGGCCAATGACCAATTGTCCAAAGCTTCAACTGGCAATTAACCGCTGGCAATTGCAATAAAAATTCAGAGATTCATAAATATCAAATGTAACAGAGTTTTCCGTCGATTTGATGATGGCAGCATGACATACAGTGTTTTGAAAAAGTATAATAATAGCTTACACATTCAGGATATGGTATTTGAAATATTTTCTAAAATGGTATGAGCGAAAGGCATTCTTCTTTTGATCAGGCTCTACAACCATTTTGTGTGTTTGGGCTGAGTTCAAGATGCTAAGAAGCTTTAAAAAATCGCGTCTTTGCCAATTATTATAAATTAAACAGTTGTAGGTTTAAAGATATTTTACGTTTCAAAACGAGTCTACATAATTGAAGAAGAGATGTAATTACGATATTGTTACGACCTTTACAAAAGACAAAAAAAATTATAACTTTACTTAACCTCCTACATAGCGAACAATTTTATTTTCTGTATTTTCAAAGAGAAATATTGCAAAACAACTGATGTGGTGGTGTAGATACGGATTCAGCACATTAAAAACCTACGGAAGAGTGCAATCTGGTCTTGCATCAAGACTTGTGGCGAAGTTATTCACATATTTCCTTAATTAAGGCGGATATAGCCCAAGATCTTGCGTAGAGTACCATTCTCAAATGCTTCTAGAAGCTTTTTATATTTGTCCAACACCGTACACGTTCTTATGATACAGTATATAAAAAACTAACTGAATAAACTTTTCCGCGTGTGAGCCGTTCGTCCAATGTCAGGTAAACACAGCTACGAGTTTGCA
Source organism: Anastrepha ludens (assembly GCF_028408465.1). Taxonomy (NCBI): domain Eukaryota; kingdom Metazoa; phylum Arthropoda; class Insecta; order Diptera; family Tephritidae; genus Anastrepha; species Anastrepha ludens. Next base: position 108,869,229 of record NC_071499.1, read on the forward strand.
AATTGAATGGCGTAGAGACTTTATAAGTCCTCTGTTAATTGTACTGGGGCCACAGAGTTTTCGAAATTGCACATGAAATGCAGCTTCATTTTTTCTGCACTTTCCCGAAAAATAAGTTGTGCAATTCCCCTTTAACAACATTGAGGGGATGACGATAGCCGGTTAGGAGACCTCTGTGACCAACTCAGTACCCTTCCTGGCAAGCTTATTCTAGCAACTTAATTTCCCTCTATGTTCCTATGTCCAGGAACCCAGATCAGAGAAATGTTACCTGCACACCCAAGAGATTTGATCTCCTCCTTACAGGAGTTGACTAATTTGAATCTTCACCATCGCGTCGTCAGATCCTTGATCGCCTCATCCTTGCTCCCACGTTCCCTAAGCATTTTGCATGCCTGCACTATCGCAAAGACTTCTGTCTGAAAAACACTAGCAGAATTCCACAATTTTCAAGAAATAGATAAGAAAACCCCTCCTCGGACGAGGTGCAATAAGAACTTCTGGCCAATAAGAACTCGCAGGCAGTAGAGGAAGCTTCTCAGACTAACTAAGTCGCTCGTTGGGGATATTTTGAATGAGCCTTGTCAAATAAGAAACCGGAAATATTTAACGGTAGTCTAAGTCATAGTGTTTTGAGTGTTTGGAGGTAGAACTGTTTTCTCCTCAGTTACGTGGTTCCACAAGGTTAGCTTTAGAAAGTATAAATTGGTTCTCGCTTTAGCACTTCTAAAGAGGTTTACTGATCGGCTCATGGCAATTCTCTTATTAAGCTTAAATTATTACCACTCACGTATATCTGAGGTTTTCCTTCTTCTGGTTTTCTTTTTTTCTATCACCTATTGACAAGTTTAGGAAGAACAGGAAGAAAAAATCATAGAGAGGTGTATGTGAGTCACTCTCTCTTTATTGTGGGGTCATGCATGTGAATTTCGACGACTCGAATAGGTTAATTGCGCAGATCAAAAAGGTGCAATAAAAGTTCCAGTTCGGGGCATATATGGATGGTGCCTTATTCCTAAAGCGAAGAGCGTAATTGTAACAGACAATCAGCAGCCGCTTTAAAAATAACCTTTCATGAACCGTTTGAGAGGTGCAGACAAATGCTTCACGATTGAAACAATGAGCCCCTAGCGCAACTTGCAACAAAAAGCTGTGTATTTGTAGGTGAGAAAAATAAAAAGCTCAAGTCGCTTATGTAATCACCTTTGGAACAACCGAGAAGCTAACCTCATCTGCCGACCTAAAAATTGATAGTATGGAAATTTTGCGTTTCCAAACGGGTTGCCAATTTCTGAGATCGCTCCACAATGCGATGCAATTGATACTTATGACACATGACACACTGCCGCCAGTTGGTGCAGAGACGCGTATTTTCATCCGAATGTGGCAACAACATGCAATTTTTGACTTCTGGCAGCTTGCAGTAAACAAATATTTGCAACAAATAGCTACCCAAGTACCCAAATACGTGTCTATAATTCACTTATGTATGTATGTGTCCAGGGGTGCAACAGATAAGCAACAGGCAGACGGATAGACGAGACAAGCACTTTGCCACACATGCGGCTAAATAAATGTAAGCAAATATACAAAAGTATATCCACCTGAGGTGTATACAGACTTATTTACCCACATACAAATAAATGTATGCCACCGGGAGTCGCTAATGCACACACATACATACATATGTAAAATACTAATAAAAATCGCTCCTACAAAGTTGTCAATGCAAATGAGGCTCGTTGCTGCAACACATCATCGCGCTGCATGTTTATTGTTGCTGAGTGCGCGTGTAGCAGAGCTGCGCAGAGGGTGTTTCATTCGGAAGTTTCTGGGTTCAATGTCGACTGTACGGCATGGGATATCAAAGATAGAAACAAATTTGCTCTAACAACTTTCGCCCCTTGGCAGGCAATGGCAAGCCGCTGAGTAAATCGCCTTCCATGAAAAATCATCTACCATCTGAAGGAGAAGCTTGACCAAAAACCTAACAAAGGATGAATGTATCAGCAATATAAAAATATAGTCTTTATGGCTACGGTACTTGAAGAATATTTGAGGGACAGAATATTCAATGAATGCTCTTCTCATCGGCGTTCGGGAGAATTAACTTTTTCGATTAAATTTTTAAATATAATTTTGCCCCAAATGTAGCCAAATTCAATAAATATTGCCGAACTCGAACTTTGTAATAGGCTATAGAGCGCGACATATGTTCTACGCTTCAGAAAATCTCAATGAAAGAAATGTAATGAAGTTAAAACACATGCTTCTACTAGCCATTTTGCTGTCATTTCCAGAATTCTGCATCAGTTTTTTGTTTTACTTCTGAGGACAATTTTATGTCAGGACTCTACCGGTGGTGACCACATTAAACATTTTGAAGGCTAGAGGGTTTGAGGGCAAGTAGCTGAATTAGAGTTGGAACTTACTCCCCTCGACACTCGCAGAAACATCTGCCTCGAGTTGATACTAAAACTCGGAATGTGTGCAGCACGATAGATCCAAAATGGACGATCTCTGCGGAAACAGAGAGACCACAATTTACTGGGTACCAGGTCACAAGAGAATAGAGGGAAATGAGGGAGTTGACGAGCTTGCTCAGGCAGGCACCCGCTTGTCTAGAATGAGTACGTCGCACATAGGTATATCCCTCACTCGCATTTTTTAAGGAGGAACTAACACTGTAAGCACAGTCTAAATGTGAAGCCTCGACAACACACAGGATTGCCAAAATAATGCAATAAACTTGAAAGGCGAAAATAACTTACTTTATTTTATCACTCCTAAGGAAGGAATATTAAATATTTATTGGTGTACTGGCGGGACAGTGTCTCACTCCATATCACGCAGCTAAAAACTAAAGGCGCGCGTTAGAATACCTCCTTTGCCACTGTCCGGCTCTAAGCAGAACTCGTTACCACCGCTTGAGATCGGTATACTTTTCCTCTCTGAAAAATATTGCTGACAAAAGTTTGAATTATTTATTATAACTCGCCAATAATTGTATCATGAACTATGTTTAACACGACTCCAATAACACTCCAATTTAGATCAGCCAGATGTACCTCACCTAACCTAGGGCGTTTCAGTCCATTCGCATGATAAACATTTCCCCATAAATGTGTGGTGAATGCTACTGTACTGACAGTCCTTGCTAGGATGTAAACGCGGTAAAAAGCGCCTATTTCCGTGAGAATGAGACGTGATTTAGACAGCGAAGTAGATATCGCTTTAAAGCGAACTCTACCTTTTCCAATCAGTAAAGGTCTTAAATGTTCTGTAAAGTACTTCTATACGAGTAGGGCAGTTCAAGTAAGGCCACTACAAATCCTCTCTATTTGGTAGATAGTTTTATGAAGAATTACTTCAAATATATGGGAATATGTTAGCTTATGAGGCATGTTATAGGTAGGTAGGTAGGATGGCAAGAGTACCCCAGGAACACTACAAGTAGCACTTACGTGCCGTTTTGATACCATAATGTGGACCACTACCTGTGAAAGGATTTGGGGAGGAGAGAAAACCGTCTACAGCCATCCAGTGCTGTTGATGTAGCGGAGGAGAGAAAAGGGATCTAGGCTGGAGAATTTCATCAAGTCATCCCCAAAGGGCACGCTAAGGAATCTCAAGCGCCTAGCCGCCAGAGCCGGACATTTGCAGAGGCATGTTACCTTCGAGAATAAATTGTCAACCCTTTTTCTGAACATTAACGATATGCTTTCCAATGCTGTTATATGTAGTTGTTAGCTTGCTCACGTATACCAATGATTTCCATGAATAAGTTCATTTGTGGAGATAATTTTCTGAGAGTAATTACTCGGGAGTTGTGCATGTCGATCTTCTCGCAGTTGAAATGGATCGGTTATATAACACCTCTGTGCAAAGACCGTGGATCGCAGCTTGGAAAGAAGAAACGCTGCGAACAATTGCAGAATGGTAAATGCGGTGGGATCAATCCAAGAAAGGTCTGTGTACTTTCGAACTGATTAAAAACGATTGAGCGAAATCACGGATAATTCAATTTTTGTCACGCAGTTACTTGCTGTAAGAGACTTTGATTACCTAGGAACCAGAATTAATACAGACATTAGTTTCAGGTGCGAAATTCGACTGAGAATCTGTCTTGCCAACAAGTGCTACTTTGGACTAAGCAGACAATTAAGTAGTAAAGTCCTCTCTGGACGAACAAAACTAACTTTTACGAGGCTCTCATCATGCCCGTTCTAACTCATGGCGCACAAGCTTAAACGATGGCGACATCCGATGATGCGGCGTTTGGAGTGTTTGAGAGAAATATTCTGTGGAAGATTTTCGGTCTTTTGCACATTAGTGATGGCGAGTATCGTAAGCGATGGCACGATAAACAGTATATAGTAAGTTTTACGACGAGATAGACATAGCGCAGCGAATAAAGATCCAGCCAAGGTCGCAGCCAGGATTTTATTTTGGGTCGATCAGGGGTGGGCAAACTCATTTTAGATGAGAAATATGGAAATGTCACATTTTACTCAAAAAACATACGCATAAGTAACACACACACTAGGTAAATCTATACAAATGCTAAACGGCGTGGATCTTCAGCAAACCTGCCTAGAACTCTTTTCACTATATCTTTCTCGTGGTCCATGACCATTTGTCTGTGTACACTCAAAACGCTTAATCCTGTTAAAAATGAGTTATCAATACGGTACATTGTGGATTTTATGAATTTATCATTCTTTCCTTACCATTCAAACGATTATCGACCAAAGTTGATCGGAAACAAGTCTTCACTCGTCTCAATGTGCTACATGACCTTTCAATCGAACTTGTTGTACATGGTAATGCAATAGCGATGTGTAAAGCCAACCGCGTTGTTGGAAAAAATACTGTTGCTTCTTGAACAACATCACATAAGTCTAACCTGTGAAGATCTTCAGTTTTTAAATTTTTATCCTTCCAATGATGATACCACAATTCAGCCTCTGCTGTAAAGCTTTGAAGAGCGTAAAACTTCATAAAATTCTCCGAAACCTCTAAGAACTCATTGATCTTCTATTTTAACATGTTAGCTGGGTGCAAGTGAAATAGAGAATACGCTGGCAAATTCTCATCGGGAAACCTTCTTTGAAGTGAAGCAATGAATGAAGCTAAATATGGGATAAGAAGTGATATCTTCCAATATTGAGTGTCATCAGATGCAGAATGATTTGAGCGATGTTTTTCCATCCATCATAACCTTGGCCCTTGAATTTAAGAGGATCTAGTCCTGTCTCTACAATGAAACTATCAATCGCAAAGGCAAATCTTTGTTTTTCCCCCCCGTAATGGCAAATCATGGATACCACAAAATATCACAGTTTCTATAACAGATGACATGAATATTCGATTTTCTTCAACTATCTTTTCGTATCCACTCTGTAAAGACAGATTAATGGGTGTCTTTTCCATACAACTTTTCGCCTATTTTTTTGCTGATTGATTGGTTTCATGACTTCGGCAATATTCAGTGCTGGATAAGTGCTGTGGCAATGGAAGCAAACGCTCCGGCTCTGAAAGTATTCAATGGATACCAGCTGGTGGTAGCAGAAGAAGAGGAAGGCCTTCTCTCTTTGCGTTAGAAGGATCAAGTGGGGAAGGACTTGGCTTCATTAGGCGTGTCCAATTGGTAGCAGGAGAAAGGAACGACTGGCGTGCTTTAAACTTGGAAAAAATCACTTAAGCGGTTATCGCGCCAATAAAAGAAGAAGAATAAGTTACTTACAGGGCACGGTTGCTTTAAAGCATGCCTACACAAGTTTCGTCTAGGGAGCGAGCTTTACTGCCCGCACAGCCCCGAAAAACACAAAACGACGAAGCATATCCGTTTACAATACCTGCGGTTCATTGATGAGTGATACATATGTTGGGTGAAAGCATCAAATCGTCAAATCTTATCCCGCATATGCCCGAAAATGAAGAAAGCTAGCTATCCTTCACTGTAAGCGCTGCGTCGACGAGCCCACCTAAGACCTTTCTTCTAGCTATGCACATACGACCTATGTGAATTTCAATCAAAATGGGATGATTATTAATTGAAAAAGCGTCCGCCTTATTAGATCCGCCATTTCGAATTTAGAAAAACTAGCTTCAGATTTGTACACATTAAAATCGACCAATGGCTTCATATTTTCGACACTTCTTAGTGGTTTCTGGGCCTCGAATATATGTGCGCTCGACTATATGTAAATAAGAGTTTTGCTGTAAGTTTTTTTTAATAAATGCGATTGGTGGTAACTACTCAAGTCTAAAACCAATTACGTCAGGTGTGCCGCAGGGCTCTATTTCAGGTCCAATTTTATTTTGCATTTTCATTAATGATATTGTTGAGTGTTGCCAAAATTCGTCGACTCATCTCTATGCTGATGACACCCAGATCTACCTGTCAAGGCCAATAGGTCTTATTGAAGATTTGATAGCAAGGTTTAATGAAGACCTCACTCGTATTTCTAACTGGTCCAAATCTAACAACTTGAAATTAAATGAGTCAAAGACGAAGGCGATTGCTATTTCTCATTCAAAGTATGACCTTAACTCTTTGCCGCCAATATTACTTAATGAAGTAAATATTAACTTTGATGACATAGTAACTAACCTGGGTTTCAGAATAAATTCAAGATTATGTGTTGACCATGTAAACTTAGTTGTAAAAAAGGTATATAATATTCTTAGAAAGCTATATTGTACTGCCTACTTACTGCCACGGCAAACTAAATTAAAACTTGTTAGATCACTCATTGTTCCTCATGTATCATACGCTGAATTAGTATATTGCAGGCTTGATAATAATTCGAAACAAAAATTGCAAATCGCTTTAAATAATGCAGCGCGTTTCGTGTTTGAAAAACGGAAATATGACCATATATCTATCTACTCAAAACAGATTCTCGATCATAACCTCGACTCGTATCTCAAAATACGCTCTGTTTTCTTCCTGCATAAACTAATATACACACAAAAACCATTGTACCTGTATAAAAACATTAAACAATGCCAGTGCACCCGAACATTGAATCTAATTGTTCCGACTTACACTTACTTGGAATCAGAACGCATGTTCTTTGTCAGTGCCATTAAACTATGGAATTCTATACCAACTACAATAAAGCTTATAAAACAAGCAAGGTGTTTTAAAACTGCAGTTTCTAACTACTTCTAACCTTTAATACCCCTTTCCTTCTCCCATTCCCACCATCTTTCTCTTCTTCTTACTTACTACTCCAAGTTTTAGTCTATAAGTTTAATAGTTAAAATAGTTTTAAATCTAATATAAGTAGCATTTCTATGTATACCATCCTCGTATTCTAGAATTATAAGAAGATGTACTACCACAAGACTCTGTCTTACTATGTACAAAATAACTCAAATAAATTGAAATTGAAAATTAAATGCAACTAAAAATTTTCGAAACACAGTGCGTTATGAGCCCCCCTTTACCTGGATAAATGCGCAGTTGAAAGGCGATGCAAGTAACCATCGGCTCATTGTTGCTTTCAACTAGCGTTCTTTATTTGCATTAATGCGCGTTTACTCGCTTTCGATATGCGATATGACAAATGCGTCTTTGACTATTGGACTCGACATTGCCAATTGGTTTATTCCGGCACAACATGCAACAACGGTTCGCTGATTTACTTGCTTTTCGCCACATTTGGCTTACGTTCGGTATGTGCGATACTCGTACGTGCAACTTTGTTGTTGTTTTTGTATATTAGTTGCTGTCATTTTTTGTAGTTGCTGTTGTAGCTTTATTTATTATTGTTGTTTTATTGATGTTAAATTTATTGTTGTTGTTATTTGCTAGTATACTTACTAGCGCAACATAGTTAACTGTCGCCATTGTTGTTCTGTAGTTTCAAATCGTTGTTTACCTGCTTATTTGTGTCACTTGCAACTGTCAATTAGTGTCAAACTTTAATTTTTATTGTCATCGCATTGACAAGTCAACCGCCAAGTCAGTGAATACAAAAGCTGCTTTTTGAAAAAAAAAATTAACAAATATATCTATTTTGTATGTTCGCCGGTGCCAAAACATTTGTACGTAGTGATTGCATGTTGCAACAAATGCCAGTGCAACCTGTTGCTTTAGTGCAGCACCTCAACAATGCAGCTCATTTGTATGTGTGCTGCAACACTTTCGATTTGTCATACTCTGCCAGCAGCTGATTTACCATTCACCATTGTGAGGCACAACAAAAAAGGGGAAACGGCTTTTAGCCGTTTTCGTGGAAAATGGCGCAATTTTGCTGGAAAATAAAGTGTTGCAGCTGCAAATATATGCAGCAACAATCTTTAGAATAAAGTGAGAAATTACTTTTTGGGGTCTAAATACCTTGTGGTCAAAAACTTTTAGTTTTATAAAGATTAGTGAAAGAGTGTATTTGCGATTGACGGCAATACATTTTCGCTGTTTAGAGAATTTTTTTACTAGCGTCACTGGATTGACGGCAGTACACTTTTCACATTCTGAATATAAAGTCTTTATGCCCCTGAGAACACATTCTTAAAATTTTTCTTCTCCACGGCCATCTTCATCTCACTGTGATTCGAAAATCTTCGTCCAGGTAACTCTTTCTCAAATTTGAAAAGAGCCACTCAGGTTTCAACTGCAACAAGAGTAGTAAATTTCCTCTGATACTGTAGCATTTAAGACACCCCTCGCAATCCGAGCTGTTTGAATAGGCGCATTGTCTTGCAGAAACAGTGCTCCGCGTCACTTCAGCACGACTGCCTCACCTGTCGGAACCAGGAAATTAGAATAGTACTGACTGTTCAATAGTCCCTTTAGGCAAATAATCAATTAATAAAGCTATATTTTCTTCTTCTTGATTAACATTATTGCCACTTAAACGATCTTGTCCCAGTTAAACAAAGCTCAATCCGGGGAGTTAGGCACACCAAGTGAAACCAAGTACATTTCCACCTTCTCTTTTCCACACAGGGAAGACCCTTTTCCTCCTGAATTCGTTGCACTCTGTCAAGGGCCCAAAAATCTTCCGCTCCAACCTTCCTCGGGCAACTTCATTGGATGTTCTCATCGTCTAAGCTTCTGCGCCGGATGTGAGGAGAGTCTTATAAAGAGTTAGTTCTTTAGTATATTAGGTCTTTAGTACTAACTTGTCTGCTTAGTCCAAAGTAGCATTTGTTGGCAAGAGAGATCCTCCGTCCAATATCACGACTGAAATTATCGGCGTTAATGCTGGTACCCGAATAAACGAAGTCTCTTATATATATGATTGGCATTTACACCCATTTATGGGAGTTTGGCCGAGCTCCTCTTTTTATTTATGGTGTGCGCCTTGATGTTGTTTCACAAGTGACGGTCGCCATTGCCAAATAGGTTGGTGTACGACTACAATTCGGAGGCACCAAATGATAGGAAAAGTTTTTTTAAAAGTGGCGCCCCTCGGCATGCCAGGAAAAAACTCCTCATAAAAAACCATCTGCTGTTCGGAGTCGGCTTAAAATTGTAGATGCCTCCACTTGTGGAACAACATCAAATGAAGTCTCTTACGACTTCGAAATTAGAATTGCCAACAGTGGCGTAGGTGTCATTAGGCGAATGCTACTTTGATGATAAGAGGTGCTTGGCTTAGGGGGAAGATACTCGTTTATCTCCAGACCGATACGCTTCTTTATCCAGCTTAGAAAAGGCAGAACTAACGTAGAAGAATATTATCGGCATACACCAGCTTTTATAGAAAATCGTGCCATAGCGATTTAGTTCTGCGGTTCGAGCAACCTTTTACAGCATAATTTATTTCCTTATCTCAAGGATCGTAGCTGCAATCTCCGACACCGGCTTACCCACCTTGGATTTTTTTCATAGCTTCTCCTTCTCTTTATCCATCGCAAAAAATTTTGGCTTGAACTTCGGCTGAGACAGAGGAGTTCAGGTGTCATCAACATATAAAGTGCGATGGCAAATTTCGTTCCCATTACTCAAACAAGTTTTCACAGCTCAAGCGGTTTGGACATTTGAGTTTTTCCCTTGCCTAGCAAACAAAGAGTTAATAGTCATTTGGAATTTCTAGAATTTCTTAAAATCAACTTCATAGCCATTGACTCATTCGTTGTATCATTGACAAATAGGGAATTTAAAAGGGCGTAAGAGAGCCTGTTTAGTTGAAATCATAATGAGCCGTTTAGCTTAAGCTTAGCTTCACTCCAAGAAAAGCGGTCGCCACCGAAGCTTCAACTAATCTAGTACTCGGACTGTTAGGAAGCCAACGTACATATTCATATTTCGTAGTACCGTCCGTCGCTTGCCACCCCTTATACCATATTTTCGGGTAAATCAAGAAGTCCTTTTTAGAATAGCTCCTCGCCTTTTGAGGCGATTTATCAAACGATCCACTTCTTGACTCATTCATAAGAGTTAATGTTCCGATCAGCCAGACGTAATACCTCCCATTTTACTGCTTCTAAATACGTATTCTCCCCTTTTGCGATATCTGAGTGTTATCATAAACATATACAGGTACCATCTATAAATTGGCGCTTACACCCTTTATTGCCTGTTTGGTCGAGCTCATCCAATTTATGACGTACGTCTTGATGTTATGGCATAAATGGAGAGGCCAGGGTCCAGGTTGTTTACCTTCCTTTCTTTTTGTGGTAATTCGGTCTCCGAAATCAAAATCATGGCTTTTCGTAGCGTTCGTACCAATCACGATATTACTGCCTTAGTGTAAGTAAATATTTAAAAGTGTTCGATGAACCTCAGCCACAGTTTTACTTAAATGGAAGCAGAAAATATGAGCTTCCGCAAATGACTAAAAAATCTGGCATTATTGAAGTAATAAATTAATAAAGAAACACAAATTCACTAATGCGGTGTTGTGGTTATGTTCGCAGCTGTCCAAGTTAACTGTATGTTAAGATACTTCAGCTCGAAAATGTAATGAAAGTAAACCTAATAAGTAAGTAAATATCTGCATGCCGACTGATTTATTGAAAGTGAAAAAAATAAAATTTTCCTTCCACCTCCTCCGTTTTTAGCTTAAGGAAGTACTACTGCCATAGCTGCATTCCGCAGCCAACACTTTTAGTTTGTCACACCCACATATCACATTTAAAAAAATTTACTTCATTATTTGTCTCTCAACTCAGAAAATTTACAAATTTAATCTTCAAGAACTGTTTTGCGCCACAACTCAGTAGCTGTCACTTCAACAAAGCCGCACCCGAATCAACTCTGCTGTACAAACACTGTCAACTGATTCAACTTTTTGTCAGCCCATTAACTGTGCCACAACAATGCGAAATGGGATTTTTACTGTGGCAACAGCATTAACTATTTGAGCGAAATTCACGAGTGTGTTTAAACTTTTGCACTTCAGCCAACTGAGGTTGGATACTCGAGGCTATTAAACGGCACACTTAAGAAAGGGTTATCCCTTTAAATTTTGTTCATGTTGACCAAATGCATTGTGGTGGTTAATGGCTCGTTTAAAAGATTTTATGAGAAAATTGGGACGAGAGCATAAAATAATGGTGCTAATGGTGGGAAAATAGCTTCACGCATTGAGATAAGTGGCAGCCGCCGCATTTTAATAATGCGCCATAAAAGAAGCTTCATGTTAACTAGCGAATATTGTTGGATAATATATTTAGATTCTAAAGTTTAGAATGAAGAATGAGTAGGACATAGGACTGAAAAAGCTGAATTTTATAGCCAAGTTCAGCTGCTAACTGAATGACCATTGGCGGTTTATTAAAGGAAACTTACCAGGCTATAACTGGTTTCGGAGCTTCATTTTAGTACCTTTCAGACAAATGTGTTACGTATGTACTGGATCCGGCACTCGAAGTGTAACCAACTGCAGACCGCTCGCTCTGTTAGTTGGCTAAATTACAGTCCAGAGTATTGTTTACAAGCGCACCGAAGCATTTTGTCTAGAGTAAACGCGAAAAAAGAAAATCAGTAATGGATTTCAAACGTAATAGTGTGATTGCATTATATTGGAATGGAAAATCATGCCCAGCGATTGTTCGTGAGCTCGAACACCTTACAGTAAATATGGCTTTTGTTTATCGCTCCATTACTCGTTACAATGATACTGGTAGCATAGCGAAACGTAATGGAGGTGGCCATCAAAAGACTGTAACGTGAATTGTATTGAATTAAAAAGTGAAGAAGCGACTTGAGTGAAGTTCCCGACGAAGTGGCAATCAAATGGCGAAAGAACTGAAAATATTTGACCGTAGCATCCGCCGCATACTGAAAAATGATCTCAAAGTCAAGTCTTACATGATCCAAACGGTGAATGGTCTCACACCAAAGCAGTAACAATTTAGTCCTGAGAGAGCGAAGGAGTTGCTTCGCTTGCCAGAAAGCGGTCAATTTCCGAACATTTGAACATCCGTAAACTTCTAAAACGATAGGGTTTATTCGACCGACCGGTCATACGAAAATTTGAGTCATCGATTCACCACTAGGAGGCAGCACCCGCCACTCGTAATTGTTTGGGCCGCTGTAACCGCAGTTGGGCGCTCTCCAGTCGTTTTGATAGAGCCTTTGGTCAAGGTAAACGCGAAATATTATCGGGAAAGTATTCTGGAGGTTACTTTGATGCCGTGGGCAGACAAACATTTCGGTGGCAGACCATGAACATTTCAACAGTACTCGGCACCGTCTTACAAAGCTCGAGTGTACCTCGAACCGAATGGCTAAAACCAACGTTCAGAACTTCATGACGTCCCCACAATGGCTCTCAAATTCACCAGACGCGAAACCGATGGGCTATTCCCTTTGGACCAGTTTCAAGAGGAAGGTCCGAACTAAAAGATTCACCAGTCTCGAGGAGCTGAACAAATCCTTGACCGCGAGTGGGCCAAAATTTTGGGCTAGTCACATTGGCAATAGTTAATGGTTTGGGCCGCTGTAACTGCAGATGGGTGCTCCTCAATCGTTTTCATCGAGCCTGGCGTCAAGGTAAATACGAAATATTATCAAAAAATTATTCTGGCGGTTGTATTGAAGCCGTGGGCAGACAAACATTTTAGTTACATGCAATGGACGTTTCAACAGAACTTGGCACCATCTCACAAAGCTTGAGTGAACCTCGAACCGAATGGCTAAAAACAACGTTCCGAACTTCATAACGTCCCTACAATGGCTCTCAAATTCACCAAACGCGAATCCGATGGACTATTCTCTTTGGACCAGTTTGAAGAGCAAGGTCCGAACTAAAAGATTAACCAGTCTCAAGGCGCTAAAAAAAGCCATTGCCCGCGAGTGGGCCAAATCACAATCGGACAGCTTGTGATTCATTTCTGAACCATCTCAAGGCCATAGTCAAATCAAAAGGTGGTCATATCGAGCAAAAGTAAATTGATTCTTATTTTTGTATTATTTTCACACATTTTTTACTTTGAATTGAATAAAAGTAATTTTCCAAACTAAATTTTTGGCATTTTTAATGGTTACACTTTGAGTGCGGGACCCTGTAAATATACCAGGTGTTCGATAAGGTCAACAAGGGTGTATTCCCTCGCCACTGTTGTTTAACATCGTATTAGGGACGCCGTCATGAGGAACGTCACGTTATTTGGAGGCAGCATTACCTGTTGACTGGCGGATCCCGACTATGCAGACAACATCTGTGTATTGCTCCACATCTATCTTGACATGGCAACGAAGATCCAAGCAGTGCAAGAAGCAGCTGAGAAAGCCGGTCTGACGTTCAATATAAAAAAAAACTAAAGTCATGCGGCTGAACACAGAAAATACGAAGAAATTCTTAATTGATGCTATTGATCTGGAAGAAGTGCAATATTTTTGCTACTTGGGCAGCGTTGTATCAGGGACTGGTAGCTCGACCGATGATATCCAAAACCGCATAAAGAAATAAGCTGCAGCAACATTTGACTCTCTGCAAGCAATTTAGGACGCCTCATACATATCGATCAATCGTCTTATCGAATGCTGACTTATGGGCTAGAACACAGCAGAGACCAATACTATAAGGGAACCGAAAGAGAGAATGGGTCTGGATCAGCCGTGTTCAGCGCAGTGAAAATGGCGGCAATACAAGCCCCGCGATTGATTGGAACCCCAAGGAATGAAGCTAAGAGATTGGCGCAAAATAGACGGAAGAAATAAAAGACATTCGTTGTGGATTTGTGTTCTACACTGAAACTCTAGGAATTTATGATAATTCTAAAATTATGTATCTACATATTTACTTATTGCTGCTTTTTTTAATTTGGTACGAATCTACTGCTTTTTTTGTTTTGGTTTATTCCTTTTTGTCTTGGTTCGATATCACATTGTGATAAATTTCTGAAAAAATTTGGAATGACAGAAATTTTTACTTAATTTGCGGGATAATTCAATCTACAGTTCGTCCTATAATGGCAGAAACTCACTATAAAAACTGCGTATTGAAATTTTTACTAAAGGGTTTTTCAATAAGGGCGGGTAGATGTTGAAATGGTAATTTTTTTATTTGAAAGGCGCATATATGCCATTAAGTGTGGAATATGACATCATTCAAATGCCCGCCTCGGCTTCTTACGGTGGAACGGATCCGAGTGGTCCAATTTTCAATGACTCTTCCGCATAGATCCGGCTGAATTTGAGCGATGGCCTGTGTTATGTTCACCTTTAGAGCATCGGTCGATTGTGGTTTATTTGTATAGACGTGAGACTTTAAGAAACCCCACAGGAAAAAGTCTAGCGGGGTCAAACCGCATGACCTTGGTGGCCAATTCACATCACCCCTGCGAGAGATAACCTTACCCTCAAATCGTTAATGCAGAATGTCAATCGTGGCGTTTGCTGTGTGACACGTAGCGCCGTCCTGCTGGAACCACATGTCGTCTAGGTCCATATGGTTCAATATGGGCCATAAGAAATTGGTTATCATCGTTGTGTAGCGCTCGCTGTTGACGGTGACCGCCTCATCAACGTCGTTTTGAAAAAAGTACGGACCAATGACGCCGCCGGCCCAAAATCCACAACAAACGGTAATCCACCAAAACTGGGGCTCACTTCCAAACGATTCGAAGCCCAGTCAGCGAACAAACGGCGTTGTCTATGGTCATCAACTTTAAGCTGCTGGGTCAGTGGGATCTTCTACGGGTGTACGCCCAAGTCCCGACGCAAAATTCGCCGAGTTGAAGTCTGCGAAAGGCCAAGTTCTTGTACACGGCGTGGAATAGACTGTCTCGGGTTCTGCTGTACACTTTCACGGACCGCGACAATGTTCTCGGCTGATCTTGCGTTCCCTGAACGTAGGGGTGTTGGCTGATTGTTTACTGACCCGGTCGTCTCAAATTTGGCCACCAAACGTTGAAGAGTCGACTTTGAAGGGCCACCTCGTCTACCAAAAAATGGGCGCAATGCGCGCAACGTTCGCGTTAATGAACACTCATTTCGATAATAAAGTTTTATCATTTGAGCGCGCTGTTCAATCGTGTAACTTGCCATGATGATTTGGCATAAACAACTGAATAATAAACAAAAGATTTGACAGATGTCACAAAAACGAAATGGCTGCCACAGGGCGCCAAAAAAAAACCCTTTATTTTTCTTTCTCTTGTTGAGTGTTCATTATGTTTTTATAAATGTCTAATGAAACAAAAAAAGACATAAATGCAAGTTTCAAACTTTATCCAAAAAATTCCACATACTCTACTGAATTAAGTGTGGGTTGAAGTTGCGGAAAAATTTCTTTAATTATTTGTTTTTCACCTTTTATTAATATAATATATTATTATAATTTTTTAGTCGTTATTAGAAAATTCGTGTATTTATTGCAGGAAGAGAAATAGCAGCACCTGCGAGAAAAAAAATTAAAAAAAAAAAATTTGCTCAACTTTAAACTTGCATTTTTGTAATAAAGTTTAAGGGGTTAGGGGTAGTCAGAGGCCCGAAAAAACGATGAATTTCAAATTTTTTTTTGCTGGTCAATTATTTAATAATACTTAAAAAATTGCAAAAAAATCCAGTTTTTTGAAAATTCTGACTACCCCTAACCCCTTAATGGAGCATAAAATTGCGTGCCAAAAATATTTCTAGAAATTGTAATTAACCCTCCGTTGGACACCTGAGTAGATATTTTTCGACTTTGTGCGTGAATTTAACATATTTCTGTTGTATCTTACGACTTGAGCTTCCAGGTTGTTTCCTAAAGTGTAACTTTCTATTAATTTATGGATATAACCTTTTAAAAAGGGCTCTCTAACAGGACGAAAAAAGGACAGACCCGGGTGTTCAAACCAACGTTTTAAAAAAGGTTTTCAACGAAGGGTTAAAAATTAATTATAAATGTCGCGCATATTCTCATATAAATGCATGTAAACACCTAAAGGTCTGGTTAGATCCGGGTGTTCAACGGGGGTTAAAAAAGGTGTCCAACGGAGGGCTAAAAACCGTGGAATTGGATAAAAAATTTCTAGAATGGTGCTAATTTTTTTTTATAAAGATTTACAATTGGATTTATTATTTACATTTTTAGACAATGAGTCAGACTTTTCTACAAAAATAATACGCATTAAAATTAGGAGCAAGAGTAGTCAATAGTGATCGAAATGTTTAACAGCTATCATTTTGCTGCGGGGTGTATATCACTAATAGCAATAAGTGCATAGGTGTTGGTACATATCTCCATTTATTTGCATATTTCCCTTCCCCTCAACAATCGATATGCGCAAGAATTGATCTGCCCATTCTTTTTTTCAAATCAGCTCAGATTTACGCGAGCGATAAGACATCTTAGACAAGTTTTCTTAATTTACTCACACTCATTTGACAGCAGACAACAACAAATGACACGCCGCTCCAAAGTAAGCGAATTGTTGCAAGAGCAATCATCAATTACAAAACCATGTAGTTAGGCGCTGGAAATGTCCGATTCGAATGCCGACCGAGCGACCGACCGACTGATCAGTGCGAAACAAATGCAAATGGATTCGAAGTTAGGTAACCAAATAAATATTTCACACATGCGGTCGCTAGGCCTGTAAGCGACGTAACGCCAATGCCACATTAGCCCTGTAACATTTCTAATCTAAAAATCGATATGTGTATATGTGCGTATGTGAGCGCGTGTGTATTTTCAAGCGTTCACCCGCTGTGGTGCCACCAAAAATATGGGCAATTACTTGAGTAATTACACTCCCTGGCGTACAATTACGATAAGTGAAAAATTATACGATTGCAACGGCGGAAGGCACTCAGTGGTGTTCGATTGTGTATGGGTACGAGTATGTACATCAAATGCTGCTGCACAGTAGTTATTGTAGGCTGATGCGAATGCGCATAACTGCCTGGCGACCGCTGGTATGCTGCTTGTTGATCTACACCTATTGATCGGCTCATGCGCTTTGCGGTTTGTGGTCGCTGCTTGGTCGTTGGTAGTCGGCGGCTTGCTTGCGTTCATGTGGTTACTACCACCGATTCTTTTATCAATCAATTAAAAGCGATTTATGAACACTGCTCGCATGCGGCACACCGTCTTGCGCGCTAACTGTAATAAAATACGCAAAGTGCGCATGCGCCACCGCAAGCACCCAGCGCATGTCAGTGATACGCGTCCATTTGCCAGCTGCTGCCAAATAAAAACATTGTTTTTTTCTTTTTTCTGTTTGTATGTGCTTGTGTGTGGCAACATGGTTTTACCATTTTGTTACTTTTGTGCATTGTGCCACAGCTGTGTGGCATGTTTACTTTGTTGTTTTACTATTATTTTCGTTTTTTGCTGGTAACCCAACACCACTTGATGTCCAACACTCAGCGTTGCAGGTTTGTGGGTTACTGGATTACCGATTCAGCTAAAAGGCTGAATCACTAAGGTACTGTTATGTGGCAAATACTTGTCCTGCTTAAGCTACTGCTGGTGTAAGTTCAATAATTCTTATAGCATATTGATTTGCGGCGCATAAAATGAAATGGGTTCACTGGAGTAAGTGTGGGTCATAAAGGAAGTTGCGTGGTAGTTTTTGCAACCACTTCGAAAAGTGAGTCAATTACACTTTTGTTTTTCATATGTGGCATGATTAATAGTGAAATGTGTCATGAGTTAATGGTGATTTGATATGGCTTGAAGTGGCACGAGTAGCGTGGATTTTATTGTCTTAAATATTTCCCATAGGGAAATGCGAATAATTTATACTTTTTGGTCGTCATATTCCCAAAATCGGAAACAATTTTTAGTTAAGAACTAATTGATATTTCGTATAAGTGCAAGCCTCAAATGTGCTACAACTAAAATACAGTGGCTTCCAGCAAGTGCGCTCTCACTTTGACAGTGCATAGTGGATGCCTAAGCAAACATCTTTTACCTATTTAAAATATTATTTTTATTTTTTTTGGGGAAAAAGAAATGTCGTATTTGTGATCAAAATTTGACGCTTTATTTAAAGTACTTAAAGTTATCCGATTCAAGTCAAATATGCCCCGTTTTGTTCGCAAACTTGTTGCCATTTAGAAGGCAACTTCATTATCCCCCCTTTATAAAACCCCCCCTACCTATTTGCAAAAAACTCAGGCAACCAGTTTTCGCAAGCCTCTTTTGAGGCCAACTTGGTATCACCAAGGGCGCTTTGCATGGACCGGAAGAAATGATAGTCACTTGGTGTCAGGTCCGGACTATATGGTGGGTGCAATAGGACATCCCATCCAAGCTTCCGTAGCTTCTGGCGGGTCATCAAAGATGTGTGAGGACAAGCGTTGTCCTGGTGGAACAACACCATTCCTATTGACCAAATCTGGCCGCTTCTGGTCAATCGCCTGCTTCAAACGGTCAAGTTGCTCACAGTAGAGGACCGAATTAAGGGTCTGGCCATAGTTGAGCTGCTTATAATGGATAATTCTCTTCCAATCCAACCAAACACACAGCAAAACCTTCCTGGCCATCAATCCGGGTTTGGCGATGGCTTTGACCGGCTCGCCGCTTCTCGACCACGATCTTTTTCCCTTGGCGTTGTCGTACGTGATCCACTTTTCATCGCCAGTCACCATCCGCTTCAAAAATGGGTCAAATTCGTTCCGTTTTAGCAGAGAATCGCAAACGTTGATTCGGTCCAAGAGACTTTTTTGCGTCAACACGTGTGGCACCTAAACATCCAGCTTTTTTTGGAATCAAATCTTCTGCAAATGGTTCCAAACGGTTTTGTGACCTACCCCTAGTTCCTGACTAATCAAGCGAATGCTCACATGCCGGTCTCTTTGGATAATTTCAACGATTTTATCAGTCTCTACGACGATTGGCCTACCAGTACGGGGTGCATGTTCGACATCTACTACACCTGAACGAAATCGATCGAACCAACGCTGTGCTGTGCGAATCGTTACAGTATCAGGCCCATAAACTTCACACATTTTTGCCGCTGCCTTCGTTACAGTTTTACCTCTAAGGTAGTAAAAAGGTAAAATATGACGAATTTCTTGCTTGGTCGACTCCATCTTTGACGCGGTATAACTTAAGACTGAAACGTACGATCACAACACTGTCAAACAGACACTTGTAGTACAGATTGTCGTCATCAAATTGCTGTTTAGGGCGACCCGATGCAATAAGTACAACGCAAGATATCTTTAAATTTCGCGCTCAATTGACAAAATACGACATTACTTTAACCCCAACCCAATATTTACAAAAATTTAATTAAAAATTATAATTGAATTCCTATGAAAAAAATGCACTTTTCCATAAATTTGTCATAAAATGTTTACAAATGCAAATTATTTAAAATCCTCTTTTGATTTCCCTTCACAAATATCCAAAAATTCATACTCTGCTAGGGAAATGGAAAAGAAAATCTACAATTTTTTTAGGGACTCTGAAAACGATAAAAGCGGATAAAATTAAAACCAACAATTTAAAAAAATATATATTTACTTTGATGCATAAAATGAGCATCTACTCATTGAAGAGTTTGAGGGTTAAAATATTTCACATTAATATTCGCCGTTGGTTTCATACTCTGTGGGCAAAAAGTAAGGTGAATTTGGTTGCCAAATAGTCCATTTCCCGGTATAGCCATCAGCACCTTCTTCGATTCAGCTTTTATCTCCTCAATCAACTCGAAACGCGTTCCCCGGAGTGGTCTCTTGAGTTTTGGGAATAGCCAGAAGTCACACGGAGCCAAATCAGGTGAATACGGTGGTTGCGGAACGATATGCGTGGAATTTTTGGCGAAATGGTCACGAAGAACGAGTGCAGTGTGAGACGGTGCAACATCGTGATGCATAAACCAAGAGTTGTTGGCCCATAATTCTGGTCTTTTTAAACGAATTGCTTCACGTAAACGAAACATAACGCTCAAATAATATTCCTTATTAACAGTTTGGTCAGGTGGAAGGAATTTATAGTGCACCACACCACGAAAATCGAAAAAAAACTGTTATCATGACCTTTATTTTTGAACGACTTTGACGTGCTCTTTTCGGTCTGGCCTCGCCTTTAGCACGATATTCGATTGATTGGTCGGTTGTTTCAGGGTCGTAAGCATAAATCCAAGTCTCATCTCCCGTAATGATGCATTTGAGCTTGTCCTGATAGTCTGAAAGCATTGTTTCACACACATCAACGCGACGACTTTTTTCCAAGAAATTGAGAGTTTTCGGTTCCAAACCGACGATTCAACCAACGATTTTTGAGCACTAACTCATTCACTTTATTGACGTGTTGGTCATCTGTTGACGTCGATGGTCGCCCGGAGCGCTCCAAGTCATCAACACGTTCTCGACCCTCTTTGAAGTCTTTGTACCACTTATGAACATTTTTCTGCGACATGGTCGAATCACCAAATGCCTTCTGCAACATGCTAAACGTTTCCGCAGCCGAAATGTCATTCCGCAAACAAAATTTGATGGCACTTCTCTGTTCAATCAAATCAGACATTGTAAAAATCGAAAAATGCACTCTTGGTCGTTTGGTTAACCCAAGCGTAAATATATTACTGATAATGACATTCACATGAAAGTTGGTCCAGATGTTATTAACAGTGCTGCCAACTCATGAAAAAATTAACTAGAGCGAAATTTTAATCCCGCGAAGTTTGACAAATAAATTCACCTTGCTTTTTGCCCACAGTTGTATGTCTAAAACGCAAGGTTCAAATAGTTTCCTATATCGGTTTGCCATAGGTAAGGTTAGGCAATAAGCTACGCATAGACCTTTTGGTCCCAAGCGATACCAGAGGGGGGCCGACCTCTATGAATACTGAAAGTAGACATCATGTAGGATGTCAGCGCTTTTGGCGAATCTAAGCAGAGCTGGGAGATCCGCTTTTGAGAAGTCCTAAAGACCCTCAAACAATGGGGTCCTTGGCATTTTAAACGCGTTTTTAGTAATGCCGGACAGACGCACAGAAGGTGTTCTAAAGTTTCCTCAACATACTCTCTGCATTTCCTGCATTTGTCACTATCTTTTACGCATATGCAGCCAATACTCGTACGAGTAGATTATGACCTGTTAGCATACCTCTGATAGTTCTGCAGTCCTTTCGCGAGAGCGTAAGTGCGAATTGAGTCAGTTTTTTGTCGTTAGTTCTACACATAACTTTTGCTGTTTTACATGTGGTCAGATTAGTTCACTATCTTCCACTAGATTTTTCATGTAGTCGTCCATTTCATTGTATGTATATAGTATTTAACGGTTTTGGTACGTCATTCTCTTGTTCAAATGGTAGTCTAACAGCACTTTTTGTTATCTCATCTACTATTTTGTTCCCCATAATACCTTTGTGACCAGGTACCCAATAGATATGCGGCCTACTGTTTGGGGCTAGCCTTTCTACGGCCTCCCTGCTCCGTTGAATATTTTTGGACTTAATACAATACGAGCTTATTGCTTTTATTGCTGCTTGACTGGCCACGTATATATTATATTAATTGTTAAGTTCTTTCTTGTTCTTGTGTAGGCTAAATCCGCGGCTTTTCCAACAGCAAAAACTCCCGCTTGGAAAATACTGCTGTGATCTGGCAACTTGATAGGCTGCCTTATCTCTAGTTTTGAGCAGTAAATGCCCGACGCTCCTCCGTCTAAAGTTTTAGAGCGGTCTGTATAGGTTTGAAAAGTCTTGTGGCCAGGATTCATGCCTTTGTGTCATCCTTCCTTTTCAATTGTAGTACGAAACCTTTTCTCCCAATTAAAGTTGGAGTCATGTATTCTGTGCAACCTGAACTCTACTTTCCTATTGAGCTTTCTCCTAAGGTTCTACAGGTGAATACTCCAGCAGCCACTAATCGTGGCCACTAGTCGTCGCGGATTTCGCTGCCAGCCATCAGGTCAATAGGTGGCATGCTGAGTATCATTTACAGCGCCGCCGTTGGAGTGGTTTTCATCGCTCCTGTTATGCACAAAGCAGCGAGTCGCTGAATCCCTTCCAGTGGCATAGGTTTGCCATAAGAAGGTGCACAAATTAATCCTGATTTACAGGTGACATAGGTATTGGAAAAAAGCCGTAACATCTCCCATACGAACCAAAACTTAATTATCATTTATCCCTGAAACAGATTACTGGAATTCATCAAATTTTTTCAATACGATTCTAATGACGAAAATCGGAGAACAAAACTTAAATCTTTAAGATAAAGATGAAGATGAACTTAAAGATAGAGACAAAGATAAAGAAAAAGAGATGTATGAAATAAACATAAAGCTAAAAACAAAGCAAGCAATATAAAGTTGAAGAACAGGATAGATATCGGAGAAAAGATAAAGAAGGAGAAGTATAGAGACAAAGATAGTGATAGATAATAATATACATTCCGCCAAACAAATATTGGGAATTGTTCATTTAAAAAGCGCGCGTTTCACATAAATAAATTTTTTTTCCGGAATGTTGGTCCAACTGTCCTCTATAGGGTTGCAGAGTTTGAGAGCGATCTGTCAATTAGCTTGTTTTTGGCATTTGACTGATAAGTCAACCGCAGGTGAGCTCTGCGACTTTCACTATGGATAAAAATATCGAACAAAAAATTTGTCTTCACTTTTGTGTTTTGAACGGGATTTCGTGTGCCAAATCATTGAAAATGTTGCAGAAAGTCTATGGCGAGTGTGCTTAATCAAAAACGCGGGTCTACAAGTGGGATAAGGCTTTTGCAGAAGACCGAGAAGTCGTGGAAGATTTGCCTTGATCTGGTCGCTCATCAACGACTTCAAGGGATGAAAACGTCGACAAAGTCAGGGAAATGGTGATGGAAAACCATCATTTAAGTTTGAGGGACCTTTGCGTGGCGATTTGCTATATTTTACACCATCAATTGGGTATGAGACGCGTGGCTGCTCGATTCGTTCCAAGAGTGTTGAATTTCTTTCAAAAATTCATCGCAAGAAGGTGCCTGAAGACATGTTTGAGCACGTGAGCTCGGACCCAACGTTTATCCAGCGCATCGTAATAGCTGATGAGACATGGGTATATAAGTTTCACATGCAAACCAGTCAACCAGTCGACAGGCGGCTGAATGGTGCTATCCGAAATCCAAAAAACCACGTCAAAGTCGGTCAAAAGTGAAAGTCATGCGGAAATTCTCTGAAGGAGCTGAAGAAGATCTCTTCAATCGCGTCTAAAAGGTACTTTGATGACTGGACTAATCGTTGGCATTTGTGTGTTGCTTCGCATGGAGTCTATTTTGAAGGAGTCAAAATAAATTTCGATAATTTTTGTTGTTAAATGTTCTATTTAAAGTGAATTTATGAATTCATGAAAATCTGAATTTTATTTAAAAGCTTCAGAGTCATCTTACAGCAATAAATAAAAAATCTAAGTAAAAAAATTAAATTTTGTTTTGTTTTACTTTTTAAGCTACCCATACAGGAGCGTTTCGCGGCCGCCGTAGCTGATTGGGTTGGTTCGCCACTATCATTGGGAATTCACAGAGAACGTAGCTTCGAATTTCGGTGAAACACTAAAATTAAGAAAAAGGATATGGCAAACCTCCGAGTTTATTTCTGCTATGAAAAAGCTTCTCAAAAATAATATTTGCCGTTCGGAGTCGGCTTGAAAGTGTTGGTTCCTCCATTTGTGGAACAACATCAAGGCGCACGCCACAAATAAGAGGGTGCACGCGCCAATTATATATATTATATATATATATATATACAGGGTGAACGATATGAACAACTTCTCACTGCTTGTATCTGTAAAACAGGTCATGACATCAACGTCAAAATTGTTCTAATGACAGTTCAATATATTGTTTATAAGCCATCAAAAGCATTTGCGTCTCAGTTTTGTTGATTTTTTTTCTCTGTGATGAAATTCAAACGCAATAGTGTGATTGCGTTATATTTGGCTGGAAAATAACGACCAGTAATTGTTCGTGAGGTCAGTCACCTCAAAGTGAATAATATGTTTGTGTATCGCACTATAAAACGTTACAATGATACTGGTAGCATTGCAAAACGCTATGGAGGTGGACCTAAAAAAACCGCAACAATGCCAGAAACGGTTCGGAAAGTAAAGGCTCGACTTGAACGAAATCCACGTTGAAGTGGAAGAAAAATGGCCAAAGAACTGAAACTATCGCAAGACAGCATTCGACGCATATTGAAAAATGAGCTCAAGGTCAAGGCTTACAAGTTCCAAAAAGCACACGATCTTTCACCCCAGCAAAAAAAAGTTCGGTGCGAAAGAGCAAAGGAGTTGTTGCGCTTGCACGAACGTGGCGAATTTCCAAATATTGTGTTTTCTTTATGAACAAAATTCCCCAATTGAGCAGTTCATAAACACTCAAAACGATCGTGTTTACGTGACCGAACGCTCATACGAGAATTTGAGCCTACATATGGCCACTCGAAACAATTTTCCATCGCAAGCCATGGTTTGTGCCGCAGTGACCGCTGATGGACGCTCTCCAATCGTTTTTATCGAGCCTGGTGTCAAAGTGAATGCGACTTATTATCAGGAAAATATTTTAGAAGCTGCTTTAGAGCCGTGGACACGCAAACATTTCGGTCGTAGACCATGGACGTTCCAACAGGACTCGGCACCGTCTCATAAAGCTCGTGTGAACCAAGAATGGTTAAAAAATCATGTTCCACACTTCATTTCGCCCACACAATGGCTTTCGAGTTCGCCAGTCGCAAGTCCGATGGACTATTTCATCTGGAGCAAGGTGAGGACTAAAAAATATGCCAGTATGGATGCGCTGAAAATCGCTTTTTAGATACGAGAATGGGCCAAAATACCGCAAGATCTCATTCGTGCAGCATGCAACTCATTTTTTTAACGTTTGAAGGCTATAGTCAAGAAAAAATGTGGTCATGAGTTAAAGTGAATATACATATGTTAAAATTGCAATCATTTTTGAATAATTTTGTCTCCAAAATCAATAAAAACTAATTTCACACAAAAAAGTTATGGTGTTTTGAGTAGGTAACACTTCATATCGTTCACCCTATATATACAGGAGCATCTAATACCGACTAACTTCGAAAAAGTTATTGCACCTTTAAAAGTATATTTTTTATATGCAAAAAATGGAAAACATTAGAAAAATTTCGTGGAAATGATGCCCACATTTATTTTTACTTCCTATTGTATGTACATAAGTAAGTATATGTCTAATATGTTGTATTGTATGCCCACTCACAGGCTTAAGTTAAACTGACTCTGGAAGAAAACACTCGCCACTGTCAGATATTCCACGAGGTGCCAGATCGGTGTACACTGCTCTCGATATCAGTGGACAATCGGGTGCCTTATGTTAGCTTCGATAGAGATCAATCTTTAAGTTCAAATGACCTGCTAATGAGATTTCAGCACACTATCTACACAGACGGATCCAAGACCAGTGGGGGTAACGGATCTGAATGGTACTAGACACTAAGTACTCCTACACTACAGAACAGATGGCTACGGTATTTTTAACGAAAGTCTATGCCATCTGGAATGTTGCACACTGGCTTGAGAAAAAGTGGCTGGGTAGTATTGGAATTTGTACTGGAAAAACTGCACTAAGAACCCTTGCTAACCCAAGCTGCTCTTCGAAGTTATTCGGTGAATGTAAGACAAAACTGAACAGTGTTGCAAAACACAACAAAGCTAGTCTCTTTTGAATCCTTTCCAGGTGTCAATTCTGCATCGATTCAACTATGGATTGACAACTTCATGTGGTCTACCCATAGAAAACGTTGGACTGAGTTGGGCTCCTGCAGAGCAGCGAAGTGCTTTGGGAAGGAACTAAGAGTGCTGGTGGGTGTAATCACAATAACAGGGCACAACGTCTGTGGTCAGCATGCGGCCACCATCGGAATCAGGACATTTTATCTGTAGCTGTCCGGAGTTTTGTACAATCAGGCTTAGCCTGTTGCATTGCGTTGTACTGGGTATGGATATAGTTCATCAATGAATTCTAAAGATTCGCGGAAGAGTGACCTCAAACCAAATGTTTCAGTCTTACCATCCTAACTGTATATATCCTGTCTCTCCATTCCTGTCACTGTAATCTATCCGGTTTTAGTACTATGATCTTCCTAGCTTGGTGCTGATGTTTCAGTCTTACCATCCTAACTGTATATATCCTGTCTCTCCATTCCTGTCACTGTAATCTATCCATTTTTAGTACAATGGTCTTCCTAGCTTGGTGCTTGGGCTTGTGCAAAATCTCACATATCTGCAATCTAAGCCCATTCATTCTGAACCCTTCTGCCAATTCGCTGTAAAATACTCTTATGGAATATATAAATTTTCATATAACCTAATGACTTCGAGCATATTGGACATTTGGCAAATTTTCATTTTCATAAACACATTAGAAGACTAATAAGAGCACGCATACACACAAATAGGACGCAAATAAAGATAGTCATAATAAAATGTTGAAAGAATTGTATGGTGTGAGGATATTAAAAGCAAAATGTTAGTAAGCTATGAGGGGCTTTCTTTGGCATAGCCTCCAATAGAGTAAGAGAAGGGAAGTGAGAGGGTGTTGATACATTTGAGACAATGACGATTATGATGATGAACATAACAGTGTAACGACGTCTTGGCGAGCGCAAATGCAAAAACATCAACTTGAGGCAAGAGCAGGCACTTTCGTGAAAGAGAAAAAAAATAGCAAGATAACGAGAAGATAAAGTAGGGTTAAAGGGTATTAGTTGCGAAGAATTCCACCCTTCGACCAATAACAATAACAGCAGCATTTGTACTACTTTAGTGCTAAGTGGAAGGAAGCGCTGCTAAAACTTTCGACTTTTCCGCTTTTCGTCAACATTTCAGAAGGACGCGATACTTTTAAACTCGTATGTATGTGTGTATGTTGAATAAAAATATATGCATGTAGTTATATTATTGTCACTCAAGCTAGACAAACTGTCGCCCAACGAGGCGTTGATGATGCGAACTATGAACTGCGTGCTTGCTAAATCGCTGCCAGTGCCACAAAGTTGACAGCAACTTTGTATGAAAAGACATGCTGAGGATTTTGTCATTTCATAATTTTGTCTTCATGCAACTTGTGCGGCCGAGCGAGCGCGCATTTGAAGGGTTGCAAATATTAAGATGTCACTGCAAAAGTGAAATGAAACTTGAGTGTTGCCAAAAGCCGTTCAATCTTCTTTGTTTACTTCAGTTAGAAGTGCGGGAGGGGTTGTTGAACTGTTGAAATGTAACTTCGTGTAACTTTTGAAGCCTGAGTAAAAGTCGCCAGTTATACGCTGCGTATACGTAATTAATAATTTGTCGTGTGTATGTAAATGTTAGTGGCTATTATTGTTGCTATACACGCTTGTCGACGCAGCTATTAATACACTTAATTGTTGACAGTTTCTGTTGTTGTTGTTGTTGCAAATGTGCGTTTCTTATTGCTGGAAGTTGTGCCGCTTCAAGTTGCCTTGTAAGGGATTAATTGGCATTTTCGCAGGTGCTTCAAATTTATTTACACACACAAGCAAACACTTGCACACACTAAAGGCCGAGGAGTGCTTTTGTGGTTGTATGCCTGTCTACTGTTGACGCTGGGCTTGCGCTAAAGCCAAGTAAACAAATTAACATAATTAATTTATTTGCCACTTTCGGTGAGGAGAGATAAATACAGGCGTACATACACACGCACAAATCCATCTAAAGATACATACACACACACACCTAAAAATTTTAGCACTTGCTTGGCTTGCTTACGCGGCGACAACGGCAGCGTTTGCATTTCCGTTATTTGCGTTTTGTGCGCTGGATTATTATTTTAGTTAGTGTAAATGTTGGTGTAAATGTTATTGTTGTGCATATTTCGCTAAGTGTCACTGTAATTTCATTCGAGCTTATTGTTTTGGTTAATTAATGTAAACACAAGTCACTAACGCAATTAATTTTAACTGTTAAATTGTGTTGTTGCTAATTTGAGAAAATTTCTGAATTGAAATGTTGGAAAATAAACACTTAAGTGGGAATTAAAATTTAGCAGTTACAATTATTTAGTGACTCGTTGCAGGCGTTTTGGTTTGCGCGCGACTGTCATTCGAGTGGTCTCGTGTGTGAATGCCTACAGTGGACGTGAAATACCTTGTGATAAAAAGGGTTTCGTTTTTGTTTAAGGTAGTGGTCACAGCTGGGCACAGGCAATGGCAAGCCTCTGAATATATTTTTGCCATGGAGCAGTTTCTCACTATAGGCCTCTCCGCTGGAGGAAGAACATCAAGTAACAAACTACAAATTGTCGGCGTAGCTCGTTAAAATACTTAAAAACGGTTGAATGTGCCAGTACATGGGTGGGATCATTGGACGGTTTCTTTTTGAGAGAGAATGTCGGTTCGAATCTCGGTGAAAGATCAGAAATTAAGAAAAAGTTTTTTCTAATAGCGGTCGCCCCTTGGCAGGCAATGGCAAACCTCCTAAGGTATTTCTGCCATGAAAATGCTCCTCATAAAAATATCTGCCGTTCTGAGCCGGCTTGAAACTGTAGGTCCCTCCATTTGTGGAACAACATCAAGACGCACACCACAAATAGGAGGAGGAGCTCGGCAAAATGCCCAAAAAGGGTGTACGCGCCAATTATGTATTGGGTAGTCCAAAAAGTCTTTTCGTATTTTGTCAATAGATGTCGTTGGAGTCATCTATCTCCAGTGCTACCAATCACATTGTGTCATATCATATGGTGTTAGAAGAGTGACATTTTAAGCTTCATTTAACCAAAAAAAAAAAAAAAAATTTAATTCGGAGAAGTTGAAAAAAAGTTATAGCTGTTCAAAAATGAGTGAAAATAATGAAGAAATTCGCTATATTTTGAAATTTTTGAATAAAAAAGTTAAGAATTCTACGCAAGCCACCAATGAAATTTGTGAAGTTTACGGAGACGATGCTGTATTAGTTCGTGTAGCACAACAATGGTTCGCTCGCTTCCGTTCTGGAAATTTCGATGTGAAAGATGCACCTCGCTCCGGTCGACCTATCGTTGAAAAAGTCGATGAAATTATGGAAAAGATTGGCCAGGACTGTCACATAAGCTGCCATGACATCGTCAAGGCACTAAACATTCATCATCAAACGGTTTTGAACCATTTAAAAAAGGCTGGTTACAAAAAGAAGCTCAATGTTTGGGTACCACATGAATTGACTGTGAAAAATTTAATGGACCGAATTAACATCTGCGATTCTTTGCTGAAACGAAATGAAATCGAACCATTTCTGAAGCGAATGGTAACAGGAGACGAAAAGTGAATCAAATACGACAATAATGTGCGAAAGAGATCATGGTGCAAGGGTGGTGAAGATCAACAAATGGTCGCAAAGCCAGGATTGACGCCTCGATGGATTGTTTTGGTGGGATTGGAAAGAAATCATCCACTATGAGCTGCTCCAGCCTGCTCGAACGATTGATTCTACACTTTACTGTCAACAACTGATGAGATTGAAGCAAGCAATCGAAAAAAAAAACGGCCAGAACTGATCAGAAGAAAGGGCGTCGTCTTCCATCAGGACAACGCTAGGCCACACACATCTTTGATGACATCCACCATATAGACCTGACCTTGCACCATCGGACTACCATTTGTTTCGGCCAATGCAGAACTCCCTTAATGGAGTAAAGTTGGCTTCAAGAGAAGCCTGTGAAAATTACTTGTCAAAGTTTTTCGCCGAGAAACCACAAAAGTTTTACACTGATGGAATAATGTCTCTAGAAGAAAAATGGCAAAAGGTGGTCGACCAAAATGGTACAAATTTGGTTTGATAAAGTTCATCACTACATATTATAAAACAAAGTCGCTTGTCCCTATGTCCCCGTATACGCTTAAATCTTTAAAACTACGCAACGGATTTTGGTGCGGTTTTTTTTTAAAGATAGATTGATTGAAGAGGAAGGTTTATATCTATATAATGTGAAGAAATATATAAAGGGGGCGTGGCAATCGGTCAAAATGTGGCAAAAACACATAATTTTTTTGTTTTCACGGCCATAAATCATAAACGAATCAACCAATTAAAATGAAACTTTCTTGAAGTTTAACTTTGAAATAATATATTTACTTTCGTTCTGCATCAAAAAAAAAAATTGATATATTTGTTAATATATATTATTATTATTTAACCAAAATTGTTTAAACAAAAGCAGCTCTTTTTCCAAAAAAAGCTGTTTGTGTGTTTGTCAACCGAATGAAGCAACAGGCGTTAAGCGATAATCTCACCACACCTCATTAATGTTGAATTACATCGTATGGTGACGTATGTATGTATGTATTTACGAATCGCTCGCATTATTTCATTTCGGACGTATGTACATATGTATCTATGTATGTACTGAATTCCATGTAATTATATGCACATACAATTTTACAGCGAAATAAAACGCTAGTTTCACGTTCTATATTAGTAATTCCCACATAATTAACACGTTCCCTGTCTGCTGAGCCACATATGGTTCAGGAAACGTGCGCCTGATAAGCACTGATACGTTCCTGAGCCATATGTGCGTCAGGGGGTATATAAACCACATGTGTTTCATGAACGTGAAGAAGCAAAAATGTCCCTCTACGCTCATGGACCATATGTGTTTCAGGTAGAAATACCCTACATCCGTTTTTTTTAATTATTATCTATACTAATATTATAAAGAGGAAAACTTTGTTTTATTGTTTGTTTGTAATGAATAGGCTCAAAAACTACTGGACCGATTTTAAAAATTCTTTCACCATTCGAAAGCTACATCATCCACGAGTAACATGGATTATATTTTATTTTGGAAATAGGGCTCGAGATATAGGTCAAAACGTGGACCCGGGTAACCTTCGGATGTGTATGTACAATATGGGTATCAAATGGAAGCTGTTGGTGAATGCTTTAGTCCAGAGTATTTTTCAAGCCGCTCCGTGACTAGGGTCTCGAGATAGAGACCAAAACGTGGACCCTAGAATGTGTTTGTACAATATGGATATCAAATTGAAGCTGTTGGTGAATGCTTTAGTACAGAGTATTTTTCATGCCGCTCCGTGACTGGGGTCTCGAGATATAGGTCAAAACGTGGACCCGGGTAACCTTTGGTTGTGTATGTACAATATGGGTATCAAATGGAAGCTGTTGGTGAATGCTTTAGTTCAGAGTATTTCCATCCGCTCCGTGACTAGGGTCTCGAGATAGAAACCAAAACGTGGACCCTAGAATGTGTTTGTACAATATGGATATCAAATGAAAGCTGTTGATAAGTGCTTTAATACGGGGTAATTTACATACCTATTGATGACTAGGGTCTGGAAATATATGCCAAAACGTGGACCCGCCGTGTCTTTGCACCGAATTAAACCAAACTTACACACATTGTTAAGTAGGTATTGAAGATGGTTTCCGTATAGTTTGGATACCTATTGGTAGATAGGGTCTCGAGATATAGGTCAAAACGTGGACAAATGGAAGCTGTTGGTGAATGCTTTAGTTCAGAATATTTCCATCCGCTCTCGAGATAGAGACCAAAACGTGGACCCTAGAATGTGTTTGTACAATATGGATATCAAATGAAAGCTGTTGATAAGTGCTTTAATACGGGGTAATTTTCATACCTATTGATGACTAGGGTCTCGAAATATATGCCAAAACGTGGACCCGCCGTGTCTTTGAACCGAATTAAACCAAACTTATGCACATTGTTAAGTAAGTATTGAAAATGGGTTTCGTAAAGTTTGTTTGTAATTCGGAGCAGTGGCAACGGGTACAGCGTTCTTTTGAACCAGCCATAATGTCGCTTACTTTTTTAACGCTTGGGGCGGAACTGAACTGTCAAATTGACAGTGTGAGTTACAAGGTGTCAATATTTCTTTCTGATTTGGATGCCATAAGGAAAAAACGTAAGTGCAACATGTAAAAATTGTTTGTGAATATTTTTGGAGTAGATTTTGGAACAGTGAATAATTTCTTACGAAATTTGAGAATTTAATGTGAAATCCGAATGAAATTATGTGTTCGTGGAAAAAAGACGATTGTTTATTCATATGCGATGATTTGAAATTTAAAAACAATCTTCTTTTTTCCTGATTTTCAATTTATATTTTATATTTACTCAAAAACAAATAGAAAAACAAAAAATATTGTTTATGCCAAAGCGCTTGAATAAAGAATAAAGAAATAAATAATATGAAAATCATATATTTTCTGTTCTAAACCATATCTATTCTATTTTAGTGTGCCCAGCGAAGGGGGCCGGGTTTGCTAGTTATAAATAAATAAATAAATAAATATAAAAAAAAATTAGTTGAAATTTGACTAGAAATACGAAAAGACTTTCTCGACTACCCAATATATATATTATATATAAAGCTTTTTTGACTAGCAATTGTTGCGGATGATGAAACTGATTTTTTAGTAACTGTATATTCAACTAGTGTAGGAATTTCTAATCGATTTTTGGCATATGTGGATAAATCGACTGTTAAGGTCGCTGTAATGACAAGTTGCGCCGTTTTGTTGGAGTTGAATGTCGTCGGTGTTTAGCTGATTAATTTGTACAAACAAAAATTCAGTCAGAAAGGCTCGATAGCGCTCGCCATTTAGCGTAACCGCAGCTCTTTCGTTATTTCGAAAAAATGAGGATCGATGATGCCGCGAACAGATTTTTTTTTTTTTTCAAACTAATTTTCCACAATTTGGAGGCGTTGTTCTGCCGTTAAATGATTCATGATGACTTGCCCAACCCTTCCTGAGTAGGAATTGCAACACAATTTGCCTTTCTCAGCTGTCAAACCATAGTTATTGATATCAAAAGTTCTCATACAGCTAAACAAGCACCCAATACTAAACTAATCGCATTCAATCAATCTCACAATAAGATTTGAGTTGTAGCCGTGAGTTTCAAAATATCTAAAACAAAAATATTTGGTTTCTATTGGAAATCCAAGTGCTATATATTTTAGAACTTAAATAGTGCATTTTCTTTTAAGCACCTTAGTAAGTCGTGTGGTAGTCTATAGCAATTTTTTGAACTATTTGCAAACCAATAAAAGGTATAGAGTTGTAACTAAAATTGCACAAATTCCACAGCAACTAAAGCAAAAACAAATATTGGTGCATGTACGTGTATACATATATGTAATACACTGTATATATATTGTATATATAGGTATATACATATTAGGCCGGGTCGATTTGTGGGGAGGCAAAAAAATCGCCCATTGCTCTGTGAAATCATATTCCAGGGATCAAAATAAGAAACTTTGCCGAAGGAACCATACCTCTAAAACGAATACTGATGTCCCCCAATTTGGGTCGAACTTTTAGTGTCTTTTGTGGGGAGGCAAAAAAATAGCACATTGCTCTGTGAAAATCATATTCTAGGGATCAAAATAAGAAACTTTGCCGAAGGAACCATACCTCTAAAACGAATACTGATGTCCCCCAATTTGGGTCGAACTTTTAGTGTCTTTTGTGGGGAGGCAAAAAAATAGCCCATTGCTCTGTGAAAATCATATTCTAGGGATCAAAATAAGAAACTTTGCCGAAGGAACCATACCTCTAAAACGAATTCTGATGTCCCCCAATTTGGGTCGAACTTTTTAGTTTCTTTTCTCATGTAAAGGCCAAAACTGGTGATATTTTGAAATGATTGTAAGGGGAACCCCCCATGGGAGTTCCAAGGTGTGTGCCACTGGCATGGGTGGATCGGCCGTCCAAAGTTAGTGGGGGTCGGTCATACATTTGGACTCGATTGGAGCACTCTAAATGGGTCAAAGTGGGATTTTTCGTTCGACCCAAATTGGGGGCATCAGAATTCGTTTTAGAGGTATGGATCCTTACATAAAGTTTCTTATTTTGATACATATACAATACATATAGACATAATGTTGGCTGGTCAATTTTGCAGGGAACTATTGTATTTTTTTTTTTTTGACATGGTTCCTCGCAGACTCGGATTCTATATAGAATTAAGAGAAGAAAAAATGTATATTAATCTTTCAAATATGGTTGTATAAAGTCATACTCGAGTAATCTCCAAAGTTTAAGAGAAGCTACACTTGTGCTCACTTAATTAAGTCACTTGAATTTCTAACAATATTCGCTAGATTTTTCAAAAATTTTTTTTTTGTTTTTTAATTAATTGCACAACAAAAGCTTTATGAAAAAAAAAGAGAATTTAACAAATTTCAAAAAGTTTTCATCAAACTTTAAAATTTTTTAATCTCAATTTTTAGATAACTTTTGCTAAAGCTGTTGGGAATCTTCCATATCGTCATATGAATTCAAAAAAGCCCTAAGTTACAAAAAATTCAAAATCGACTTTTTAGTTGATTATTATGCACCGTATCATTATACATGTTCCTTTAAAATTTTATAATCCAACAACCAATAATGACGTTGGTATAAACAAAATTCGAAAAGCCGGTGACGGTGAATAAAACATTTTCATTTTAAAAGGTTTTTTGCTTCCCCTGTAAAATTTTTAAAATGTAACTTAGGGCTTTTTTGATTTCATGTGACGATATTCTCCTTTCTTCGAAATTTTTCAAAAACTTCGTACAATTGCAAATAGTATATGTATCTATATGAAAGGATACTAATAAACAATTTTCTTATTTTAAGAAGCATTTTACAATATAATCGCTCCTCGCTCTCCATAAGGTCTGATATCGTTATGCGTTTTAATAGTCGCTGCTTGTCAGATATGGCAAAACGCTTCGATGCTTCAGCAACAGTTGGAGGTCGCTATTTATTCGGTAGTTTGACGCGTGTATTATGCTCTGCAGGACTTTGTTTTTCAGACGTTGGATCCTTTAGAAGCTTCATATGTTGAAGAAAATGCTCAACATGTATGCAACAAAAATAATTTTGATATCTGTTTTTATTTAAGGAGTCGCAAAATGATGGTTCAAAGTATAGTATATGCCACTATTGTTTTTTCTCTATTTATATTTTAAAAGAAATAGTGATTGCATAAAACTTTCTTCATATGTAAATCGTACTAAAACTTGCAAAAAATAAATAAGTAGAAACAAAAATTATTTTTAACATTTCTTTTTAACGCTATATGAATATTTTTAAATAAGAAATGGATATAAAAAATAAATTCTTCGTAGCGAAAAATCCCCAAGTACAAGTTTGCATTAAAAAAATACTTGAATGTTATTACTTAAGTAAATACAAATCTCTATGGCCCTTTTTATGAGCAACATTCGATCTTCGACTGTAGTCGAAAGTGCTGATCGAACGAATTTTCATTTGGTATTATGGTGCTTATTCGTTGAAGAATAGGACTATTGTGAATTTCGATCGCTCGACGCATTTACAATAGATAATTTTTCTCAGCTGATACAGCAAATCAAAATAAAAGAAAAAGCGGTTGTATTAAAATTCTTTGTTAACAACATTTTTAAAAGTTAAAAAAAATATTTTTTGTAAAAATGAGTACAACGGAGTTGTGGTTCGACAATTCATCGGACGATGAATAATTAGTGGAACTAGCTAGAAGTAGAAAATGGTTGAGGGACGCATCCAACCCCCTAGAAATGGCTTCCACTGAGTAAATTTAGAATTTTCAAAATGTGTTTACGTACTTAATATTACACAAATTTCCTTACAGATTTTTAAAGAACTTTAGATTATCTAAAGAGGCGTTTATGAACCTACGGTCCAGTACAGGAAACCACTTGCAGCAGTGCACCCGAGCCAAATCCATTCGAAATATTTTAAAGCTTGAGTACGTTGTATGCAGGCCAAATTCCACCCCAGGCGGATTTATGCAGACATCAAATTGCAGTAAACCGATTATACTTTCTTCGGTATTTGAAAGTCCCTGAAGTTTGTTAGGGCCCTCACCTGTTGCTCGGAGTTCAGCTTTGTTTTGCGTCATTTTTTTTTCGCTTTTGATTTCATGTCAGCCCATACCTGCCAAGGGAAAATAAAAATGTATTTCTATAAACATCACATAAAAAAAACCATTATTAACCTTAATCCATTTTGCTGCCGTTCTAACTGGTGGTCCCAAGCAATTCAGCTCCGTTGTAAATCCCTCCCATTTTTTTGCTGCTTGAACTTTGGTGCAAATCCCTTTTGCGAATTGTGGATTCTCTTCCATTGATGCAACTAGCCTTTCTAATTGCTGTTTGGTACTCACGACTTTCGACCTGCATAAAATTAACAAAATCAGTATATATTTATTATTTGGTTACTATACAACAATAAATAATCGCAAACAACTTACGTTTTAACAAGTTTTCCCACAATACGCTACACAATCGAAAGCAAAATTGCATTCGACTCTAAATTCGGTATACAACGAAAATTTCGACAGGGTTGCACCGCTCATAATACCAAATTGACATTCGATTTTCGATCTTCGACAACCCACGAATATCGAAGATCGAATCCAACTCATAATAGGGGCCTATATTTGCTCCGTACTAATTAAAGATAGCTTCTTTTAAAATTTGGGGAGCTTGAAAATTACTTAAGAGTTATGCTCTACTGGAATGTCTAGTAACAATGTCGAAGAAAATTGTTCCATGCAAACTCATCCGCCCTAATATGCATACAAACATAAGTGTAAACATATTTGTGTGTGTAATATGCAGTTTATTTGAGGTTAGAAAGAGGGAAACCCTAAAATGATTTAAGGCAATAAAAGCAGAGTATAGCAATGTAAGAATGCTATGTGGCGGGAGGGGAGCGAGCAAAATCTGTGGCAGCAGTTAGGAAAATATGTAGAGGCAGACAGCCAAAGCTAGTAGAAAAAATGCTTTTGATTTATGTTGGACAATTAATTTTTTGTGCCGCGCGTGAGGTTGAGTTCTAGCAACATATACAAGTGCAAGTAGATAAGCCTAAGCATTACTACAACAAAACATTGCTACAAAAAAAGCATTACAAAAACAAACAAATAAACAAACAAATGCCATGCAGCTGGACAGCTCGAAAATGGACTTTTAAGCGCAATTTCGCTGACCGGTGTTTACCGGCGCTGACAATGAAATCGAAACAGGAGCGAGTGCACAGACACTACCGTCAAATTGCAGTTGGGGCGAATAGGAAGGAAATGTATGTAGTAAAATGTGGTAAAGTGGAGTCGCTTCAGTGCAATGTTTGCACACTACTATACATCCGTAGGTATGTTTGTGTTAGTGAATGAGTACCAGCTTACTTGTATGTTTGTTTTCTATTTATTACAGGTGTGCGCAACTGTAACGCCAGTCTTGCTTCGTTTCTAATCCAAACATCCACTCGTATGCCTCTAACGAAACTTCCACTGCTGGCATGGCAAAAAGCATTGCGTGTGCCAACAGTTTGTTGTTATTTTTATTCTGGACACAATGCGCTTTGAAGTGAACGCATGTAAGGGGATGAAGCGTTGATTTTCACATTTTTTGTTGTTGAGCTGAATAGAATGGCATTTTGTACGCACTTTCACTGACGGCTTTGAGGCAAATGAATGAAATGCTCTCAATGTGGGGACCACCAAAATGCCTATGGTTGAAAATACGTAGATACATATACTCAATACTACTGAGAGATTCCGAATGGTTGCTCGCAGATTTGGTGCAAACGTTATTGTTAACTATTTAATTAATAGTTATTGTTGTTAATTATACGATGATTACTGAAGTCAGATTTCAAAACTAAAAAGTACACTCCTGCTTCTGAAGAAACCAATACATTTTTGAACAGCCCGCGACAAAACCATATCAAAACTTTTGCCAGCTTTGACCATTTTTTTTTTTTTTAATTTGGAATTTTTATTGTTTACAAAAAGAAACAAAAAAGTATATCTAATTGTCTGACAAAATGTATATAAATCCAAATTCAGTAATTAAAAAAAAAGGAAAATCTTCATTAAAATTCGTCACAATTCTATAGTTTTTAATTATAATTTCAAAAGGAAATTTTCATATGCAGTTTTTATTAAATTTTAATATAGTAAAGTACAAATTTAATGAAGCAAAAAAATTTCATTGATATTTGATAATTATTCCTCATCAAGCAATTTTCATTCAAAATTTCGAAAGATTTTTTTTTTATTTTTGTATACAGTTCCATTTGTGGAGCAACATAAAGACGAACACCACAAATGGGGGGTAGGCCCCAATTCTATATATATTTTATATAAACATATATATACAGTGAAAAATTGTATTTGCATGGCTTTTGTTAAATAAGGAGCTATATTTTTATAAAATAATAATGAGCTTTCATAAAGAACGACCCGAGGTATCAAACTGTGAACTTTTCATGTTTTTGAGAGAACTCAAGTTTTACAAGTTCTTTGATACTTTCACTTTAAAATAATAATTTTGTTAACCGAAGGCTTTAGGTACTATTACAGGTAGTATTTTGTTTTTTGTTTTTTTTTTTTTGTTTGGTGGGTGAAGTAGGGCTCAAAATG
Source organism: Anastrepha ludens (assembly GCF_028408465.1). NCBI lineage: Eukaryota > Metazoa > Arthropoda > Insecta > Diptera > Tephritidae > Anastrepha > Anastrepha ludens. The sequence goes on from NC_071499.1 coordinate 108,907,996, forward strand.
CCTTCGCGCTTGCAGCGACCGTCGTCTACTGCATTGAAAGGTGTGACCCCTAAAACAATCCCTTCACTCCTTCTGGGAATACACTCTTCCCGGAACTATATTACTTTCTGCATTACTTCGGGAGACCCAGAAGGGCATCCATAAGGGACCAATTCTATTCACCCCCGTCCGGGTGCATCGTATTTGTAGCCAGCTTTCATGCTATAGGCTTATGTCCTTGTATATCGTTTTTACCGTAGTACGTCCCTGATGTATCTCTTTACCGCGTTCCAGCTGTCCTCGCGTCCAAGCATTTTTCTGATTATGTTGCTCGGCGCGATATCGCCAATCTGCTTTCTGAGAGCATCTCTTTCCACTAGCCATCTGTCACAACTAAAAAACGTGTGTTCAGCGTTATTACTCAGCGCTTCGCAGTATATGCACTTCAGGTCGCTTATCTTACCCATGCGATATAGGTATCTCCGGAAGTATCCGTGGCCCGAAAGGAACTCAGTTGGGAAGTAATTAACTTCCCCAAACTTCCTTTGGACTCATTTGCCTATTGATGGAATGAGTTTCACCATCCGTCTGGCACTCAGTTCAGTGTCTCAACGGCCATCGCAGCATTGTTTGTCATTACCGTTCCGCGACGCTAGTGAACACATGTTTCTTCTTGAGCGGTACACAGTGCGGTAGGCTGATGTGTGCATGTGGTGTTCTTGTGAGTGGATTACTCAATAGGTATTAGGGTGAAATTCGCAGTTTTCGAAAAAACGCATTTCAAGTTTGTGTTTATAGGCGACGCACTACGGGGCGGCTCAGTTCACTTGCTTTAACTCTCATAGGATTTTGAATTTCGGTTTAAAACTTAAATTCCATTTAAGGTTTAAACTACATAGTTTTTATAGAAAAAAAAGTACGAGAATAAGAAGAAAGTTGCAATCGACGGCTTCTCCCATAAGTAAAAAAAGTTTCACCTATTTTTTATTACACTAGGCAAATGACGCATCCAAAACTGTAATAACTTTTATATTTTATTGAAAAAAAGCTAATCATTGAAAGCAACACAAACATGCTGTTCTTTTTTTTGTTGTACGAATACTTTTCTTTGACAGTGTGTAGAAAACTGGTTTATGCGGTTTACGCGAAAAATAAACTTTTAATTATTATTAGTTTTTTCAATGGATCCTTTTAAATTTTTTCCACACTTACTGCCTTTTTCCTTCAAAGGTATTGATTTCCGTCTTTCAAGCCAAAATTTTGAAACAATTGGGATACCTGCTTATAAAAAATATCTGTATGGTATGAACTCCACCTTAGTTTGCTGATTAGTTGGTTGGTTGGTGGGTTGCTGGTTGGTGTTTGCCGTTAATGCTGCCCCTTGCTTAAACGTGCGGCTACTTCCTCTCTAGTGGTCATTGTTGTTGTTAGCAGCACACTTGTTATGATTTATATTGGTTTTATTAAATGCTTTCACAGCAAACTGGAGGTTATTCGTTCTGCTACACCATCGTGTCCATCCCCAATTCTCATACCCACATGTGGGCCAACTTACCTACAATTAAATGCTTGTAGTTTACCTACGTACCTTAGGGTGGCTCTCCATAAACAGTACTGTTTTCCAATTATTCAACTTTTTCAATTATTTTCTCGGTAGATGGCTATAGTGATCGGTATCTCGTAAATAGTCGATCAAACAATATAAAGTTTTTACTCATTGTCAAGGTGACATTCCACTCTAAAAAAATTCTTTTGCTATCATATTTTTTGTTTATTCCATTCAGTTGTGTGATACAGAGTCTTAACAATGGGAATCAACAAAAAGAAAATCCGGTACATTTTACTGTTTTTATGTGATAAAGGCGATAATACAGCGACTAAAAATACAGTTTCGAACCATTTACGCAAAAAAAAATATTTTTAATTTTAATATATTTGAATTTAGGTCGAAATATTTCGGTAAAATTTTAATATTTACGTGAGCTGGACCGATTTGAAAATTCTCCCAAAATTAATTTTTTCATTTTTTCATAAAAAAACTAATTTTTAAAAATCTCTTTTCCGAAAAAATCAATTTCAGATGAAGTGAATAATAAAATTTTTGGAAGTGCTGTCAAATCGATCTCACTCACGTAGATGTTTATTTTTTTTTGGAAATATTTTAGTGATTTAATGAATTTCATAATTGCGATGAAAACACAGCATCGATTTTTTTTTCTAAGACGAGTGTGCACCCTAATGTACATACCTAGAAACATTCTTCGTAGGGCACAACATCCAGTGAAGTTGCATGCTTTCAACATTAATTCCAGTGGAGCCTTCTTGTATGCCCTCAACGGCGCTTTAATAAGTACTTGTACATACAAACATTACAAATAATTGAGATGCCAGAGGTGCCTGCCTTTGTCTGTCTATCGACAACAAATGGTTTGATTGTGGCGTACATTTTTTTTTGAATTTCTCCCATTTTAAAATGTGATGCCAAAAGGACTTTCAATAGGATAGTACCCACGACATTTTTAATTAAATTTAATATCCGATATCGTTCCGGAACATTAATTACATAATTTCAAGTTACGCATACGACATGGTGTACCATCTTTCAGTGCGGGGGAAAAAGATTGAGGGTATATGAGAAAATACATAAATCGCCAAAAAGAAAATACTACCAAAAAGCAACTGAAATTAATGTGACGATTATAAAAAAATTCTTTCGAAACTCATATAAGCATATACTATGTATTAAAATATTGGAAAAAGGAGATATATTTATCAAATGTGCCGCAGCGTTTTCCTCCACCTGTTGGTGCTTTTCTGCATTATAAATACTTCAGTGGCACCCCTACAACACACAAAACAAAAAAAATTGCTACCGTTATTTGCATATTTGTCTGTCTAGCCAAGTGTGACCCGAACTCGGCTGAGCTCATTCTGACACTCCGTGCGAGTGAGTAATTTCCGGCGACATTGAGGCAAACAAAACAGCCAGCCAACCTTTTCGCCACTTACTCCCGATCCACTTAAAAAACACTTTTGATTTAAGCTGCCCTTTTGTGCTTGGCTCATAAGTACACAAGTACGGCAAATGACCAGCATAATGAAAATTTGTACAATGACCGGCATTTAGTGCTGAATTTTCGGACAATTTGCAATGCCGCTTGAATGAGGGTAATATTTAATCGCACGAAGAAAGTGAGAGTGTTTAAAGGAAATGCAAAAAAAAAAAAAAACAAAGTGCATATGTTTGTACATACAAATATGCACCTAAAATTTATAGGGTATATAATTACAGCGCATGCATTTGCGGGGTCTGCTTTGCATTTTTGCATACATAAATTTCTTATAATATTAATATTTGCTATTATTTTAATGCAAACATATGCGACTCTCCACCTTTTGTTGCCCGGCGCGCAAATTGCAATAAAGCCAACTGCATTCATTAAAATTATTTCCTTCTATTGCCATTTGACTCATAATTATTCATATACTCACATATGTGAATGTGTGGATCTCGTGCTTAATAAACTAAATTGAATGCAACACAAGTTCATTAATTATGTAAATTAGTTTTGTTTTGCAACAGTTGTACCATTAATTTCTATATATTTTTTAAGCAATCCCGATGTATGCAGTTCAAGAAGCGATGAACTTTGTTGTGGAAAAACGATGGAGAGGCAGATCTGTATGTGTCTGCAGCGAAAGCCAAGCTGCGCTTATGGCCTTAGACAGCCCTCCAACCGCGTCAGGAGTAGTGAAGTCCTGTAAATCCAGGCTGAACTATGTCGGCAGACATAATAGCCTGATGCTAACATGGGTCTCGGGACACGTGGGTATCGCGGGTAACGAGACCTCTGACTCCTTAGCTAAGATGGGCTCTGAGGCCAACTTCTTTGGCCCGGAGCCCGTTTTGCCACTCACTTCTGCGGTCATCACAGCCACGGTTAGCAAATGGGTAACTACCACCCACAAGCGAGCTTAGCAGGCTGAGAGAGGCTGCAGATGGACTAAACTGATGTTACCTGTCATGTCCGATCGACTGTCGCAAACCCTTCTGTCATTTAAAAGAGGGGAGTTCAGACGGCTGGTTGGACTGATGACGGGCCACTTTCTGTGGGCAAAGCACATGGAAAGGTTGGGCATCTCAGACAGTGTACTCTGCCCAGCTTGTGAAGAGGAGGATGAGACCACTTCCTGTGTGTCTGCCCCGCCTTCGCTCGAATCAGGTTTGAGGTCCTTGGCACTGATATGTTAAGAAGCGGCCATCTAGGCTCCTTGGCACCACAAGATCTACTCAGATTTCTTCGGAGATCGGGTAGATTTAAAGAAAATTAAAAGGGAATCCAAGTGTAGTACAATGGACTTAATTAATGTCTGAGTGCTGCACTTGTTAGTTGTCCCGACAAAAAAAAAAAAAAGTAATCCCGAAATTTCGGGACTCGTCCCGAGGCAAAACTTTTTCAAATTCTGTAAACGTTTGAAAGTTTTAATGTTTTTTTATAAAACAAGCATCATTTTCATATGCCGTGTTATGCTCTTAACCCGTTCAGACCCATGGCCAAATATTAAATTAGTTTATTATATACTATTTTTTAATTTGGTTTTTATTAATAAACGGCCAATTGTTGCTAAAACAGAGAAGTGATCACTAATTACCTTTTATTTAATTTCCCTAAGTTTACAAAGTGTTCCGCAGTAGTCGCGCCTAGGCGAAGCTCATCATCAACCGGCAGCACAAAAAAATAACCCAAAAATTTCACGGTTTGTAAACTGAAAATTCCAAGCGGTGAGTCTTAAGAATTTATTCGCGGCTTTTTATACGCCTACCAATAAAAATCTTTTTTACCCAATCAGAAAAAGCTTTCCATTATCTATTGTTTAGCGCTCTCCAGATAACGTGTTTAGCCGTGACACCCAACCCCAATTGAAGTAGATCTTATAAAAGAATAATTGTTTAGCCTGCCATCAATCTCACTTTCAACAATTTCCCTGCAAATGGGAATTAAAAGAAATCCTCCACCACTCGAAGGCGGTCAAAGTACCACAAATTCACCAATGGTACAAACAAATTAATTTTTTCAATCCGTTAACTCAAACACGAATTCCAAAGACATAGATCTCAGTCAGTAGCTGAAGCATACCTTAGAGAAATAAATGATATTAGTGATGGGATCCAAGTGCAATCAAGTACACCGGCCGTGAGAGTGGGAAAAAAACAAAAAAGACCTAAAAGCAAGCCAAAATTGATAACTATTGGCTAATCAACCCGAGTTGGAAAACGAGGAGCCGGATACTATTGTCGAATAAGTACCAAAACCCCCAACTATCTTTGTATATAATGTTAATAATTTATCCCCCTAATAATGTTTCTTTCTGAGCACGTGAAAGCTCAATTCGAAATTAAATCATTTGCAGTGAAAACATAAAAATCCAATCAGAGACAATATCGGAGTAGCAATAGCAATATTCGGCCGCCGTAGCCGAAGGAATTGGTGCGTGACTACTATTCGGAACTCAGAGAGAACGTTGGTTCGAATCTGGGTGAAACACCAAAATGAAGAAAAACATTTTTCTAATAACGGTCGCCCCTCGGCAGGCAATGGCAAACCTCCCAGTGTATTTCTGTCATGAAAACGCTCCTCATAAAAATATCTGACGTTCGGAGTCGGTTTGAAGCTGTAGGTCCCTCCATTTGTGGAACAACATCAAGACGCACGCTACAAATAAGTGGAGAAGAACGGCCAAATACCCAGAAAGGGTGTACGTGTCAATTTTATTATATATACATATATATTCGGATATTTTGGATGCAATCCCGATATTTCGGAACTTACCCCAAGACATGTCTCTTAAAATTACTAAAATTTCAAATATCTGAGTGCTTTTTTATAAGAAGACGCTCTTCATAAAAAAACCGTCTGCCAGTTGGAGGCTCCGTAAAACTTCGAGAAACATCAAGACGCATGTCAAAATTGGAGAAATTTATCGCAACGGTGCCCACTTCATGGAACCCAAATTCTGATCTCTTATCGGCGAGTCATTTATTCATATTTGGAAATAGAAAATAGGTCCGGCGGATTATTCTATTGAATAAGCCGGATGAGAAGGCAATTTCTGCCCTAATTTATGAATATTCCTGGTGGAAGAGGACATTTTCTATTTCTCTGTTTTTTTACTAAATGCGGCCATTTTTGCGCGAGTTGACGTTCAATCGACCAAAAGGCTCAGTAAAATAATGTGCACTGCAGTCCGTTTTTCGGTAATTGATTTGAAGGACACCAAATGCATCGCAAAAAACTATAGTCGACCTCTGGATACCTAGCTTCGTCTACTTCAACTTCACTAGAAAGCTAGTGTCTCAACTGTTTTTTAGTCTCAGGCGAATTTACATGAATCTGTTCTTCGTCCATGGTTACAAAACTGTGACATATTGAACAGCCTCATTATTGTATCCGATTTAGAGCTGTCCTGTATCTCTTTTTTATGGAGACCTCATCCGGTATTTAATGGGGCCTGTAATTATGCATTAGGGAAACTTATTCAGAAATATTTCTTAAGTTCTACCCCTTCTGCCTCAAAATTTCCAGAATCAGTTATAAGCTAGAGTGTGATTGTTTGCTCTTAGATTTCAAATTCCACTTTTCCTATGAGGCAATCTATAATGCCCTATATTTAAAGGAGGTACCTGAACCCTCACTAGATGAATAATATTCATGCTGAAATCTAGGACGATCAGCACCGAACTAGGAGGAACAATCAAATCTATTAAAGCCACAAGAGGTTACCCTCAAGGAGGCGTACTCTCTCCTCTTTTGTGGACTCTAGTCATAGATGAATTTCTCCACAAACTGAACAACCTAGGTTTTCACACTCAGGGCTACGCTGACGACCTACTAGTTTATGTATTAGGCTGGCATGAGGAAACCATTTCGGATCGCATGCAGCAAGCCCCTACAATAATAAACAAATGGTGCACGGAAAAAGGGCTCTCCATTAACCCATCCAAAACAGCACTTGTACCGTTTACTAGGAGAAGGAACATAAATCTCAAATGTCCGACCCTTAATGGAACAACGCTTACGTGGAATTCCCATATTGAGAGAGTTACTTCAAAAGCCACAAGGGCATTCTTTGCCTGCACAAGACTTTTTGGTAAGACATGTGGACTAAACCCTAGAATGACCTTCTGGACATTCACCACAGTTGTGAAACCCATAGTCACTTATGCATCCTTAGCATGGTGGCCCAAGGTCAAGCAAAGAAAAGCAGTAAACGAATTAAACAAACTACATCGCCTGATATGTATTGGTATTACAGGGGCTATGAAAACATTTCCCACGGATGCATTGGGTGTGCTCCTGAACATACCACCGCTTCCAATCTTGATTGAAAGGGAAGCTCGGTCGAGTACCTTAAGAATAAAAAGTATATCTGAACTTAAAAATGGGGATATGAAAGGACATTTAAAGATCTTAGAAGACTTCCTATATAGTCCCATTCTTCATACGGATGATACACTATCACCCAAACCAATACTCTTCAGGAATTTCCAAGTTATAATTAATGAACGCACAGACTGGAGAACTAATTCTATCACTTTCCAACCTGGCTCTAAGCTATGGACCGTACTTCTTCAAAGATGCTGCGAATCATAACGTAACAGTGAATGGTGAGCGCTGCCGTGAAATTATTTTTGCCCAAAATGCAAGAGCTTGACTTGCATGACATGTGGTTTCAGCAAGACGGTGCCACATGTCACACAGCACGCGTAACAATGGGCTTGTTGAGAGGCGAGTTCGTTGAACATTTTATTTCACGTTCGGGATCTGTCAATTGGCCACTCAGATCGTGCGATATAACGCCTTTAGATTATTTTTTGTGGGACTATGTTAAAGCTCATGTCTATTCAGACAAGCCTGCTTCAATTAACGCATTGGAAGACAACATTAAAGCATTGCAATGTGAGATACCGGCCGAAACATTGAAAAGAGTATGCCAAAATTGGACTAAGCGGATGGACCATTTGAAGCGCAGTCGCGGTCAACATTTGCATGAAATAATCTTCAAACATTAAATTGGCTGTACTATCGATTTAAATAAAAGTGTCAAGCATTTTTTTGAATTTTACATGTGTTCTTTTTGAAAAACTTTCCTCTAACTCTTAAAAAATGACCCCTTACTTATATTATAACTGGGTAGCAGACATTCGGACTTTCTGGAAAAATTACTTTCAAAGCTGCGTTGCACGCAGATACCTTCTTCCTAGCTCATGCAAAATCTCACTATGCCATAAGCTCTACGTTATTAAAAACATAATCTGAACTAAACCATTCCAAAAGTATTGATAATTCTGTTTGAGAAAGTGGCGTATTTCATTAGTATAATCAAGAAGTTCAGTGATATACATATATTATTTCCAGTAGATCCTAAGGGAAAACCGTTTACACACTTATCAGTTATATGAAACGGATGATTAAAAATACAATAGAACATTAAAAAGGCCACCAAAATGATAGGTGAAATTGAAATCAATTCATACATACATATATTATTTAATTATTCAATAGTTCACAAGGATAATTATTCCCTTTCACTTAATACATAAGCAAATATAATTTTAAAGCGGCAATCGAGGTGTAGTGGGCCCCTTATACATATTACAATTTGAGAAAATTTTGAGTGTCTATCAAATATATACAAGATACGGCTATTACATTAATGAAATAACGTTGCTATAGAAGAAATACTTATGCCCCAAATGTCAACCACCGACTGCCAGATATTAGGGGTCAAGCCTTTTCTTTCGAATGCAACAAATCTTGCTTCTCTAAACAAATCAGGATAGCCATAGCCTTTATTCACACTAGGGCTGATGTTCTGGTGCTATCTTAAGCATAAAATTTGCCGTTTTTCGTGTATGTTTCTGACATGCAAACTAAAAGAGTAGCCAACCGATTGAGTGTCCTTGATATGTAAAACGAAACGTCAGTTGAGAAAACAGTCCTTAAAGGATGAACTAAACACCACTATATGGGAATTCAAAGAATGATGTACCAATGAAAAAAATAATATAAAAATATCGTACACTCGTTATATGGAGAAAATGCACAACGGCTCAGCGAAAAAAATGTCAAAAATCAAAGTGAAACTTGTATTTTTTTATACTAAAATTTAATAGGCTATACATTTCTATAAATCTTTCAAAGATTTTCAAAAAACTATATAAATTTCTAGAAATTTTCTAAAAATATATTATTATTTATTAAAATATTCTTCCTCAATTTCTAGAAATTTTCGGAATATACTGAATTTCTAGATATTTTCTAAAAATTTATACATACATTTCTAGAAATTTTGTAAAAATTTATGTAAAAATATTTGATGAGATTTTGTCGAATATTTACAAATTCTATACAAAGTTTGAAACTTTGCATTATAAGGGTTTTGTAATATAGTAGTTTAAACTATATTTTTATAATATAGTTAAAAGAAAAGCTAAATAAATAAATAGTCAAAATTTACCAAAACGCGGTGCACACCTTCTTTGGACGCTGACCGTATATTGTCACATGCTGGCTTTGCTATTATTAGAAGAGTGAGGAAAATAAACTTTCAGCATATCTGTAAAACGATTTGACATTATACTATTTCTGTGTTTGACCGTAGACTAAATTATCCTTAAGCACTTCCATTTAGCCTCGCAAAGTATCCATAAAAATACTTTGGCATTTGAGTTCGATATAAGGCAAACGTAACTTCCTTATTCCAGTTGCGTAACAAGAGCTCACTTTTCTTGGCCTGAATAGAAAGGAATTAAGTGCATCCAACCATTCATAATAACTTTATGGATTTTTCGATTTAACGGAGTATACCGATTTTCAAATCAAACTAAAAAATACAAGGCAATCACACAAAAGACCCACACAGCGAATGCATAAATTAAAAAGTCATAAACTTTGAGTCGATAAAAAGATAAAAAGATGAATAGAGGTGAATATGTGATTTCGCAGCCAACAACAATATTGGAAATTATTAGTGTAGCAACAATAGTGGGATTTGCAACAGACAAGCATTCATACGTAATGCATGCAAGTAACCAGGCTGAGTAGACACAGTGGCAGGCCAAAGAGACGAGCGACGTGTAAAGTGTACACACACACACACACACACACACACACACACACACAGCAAACAGACAGTCTGAGTGGCTCATACAGCGCGTCAAAGATCAACGACCAACTGAACTGTGCGAAAAAATCCGCATAGAACATTTTTTACGAGTATCAGCTTTGCCAATTGCCAAATGCTTACCAGACAGAGAGACAAGCAGAGAGGAAAGGACAGACATGGCAGATCGGTGCGGAACGGATGCACAGAACGGCTGGGGCGTGAAGTAGTCGCATGCATTATAGATTACGATCGGATGAGACGGATCGACGTGAAGTGGAGCGCCTGGTGCTGGCAACGTGTTTAACGACCTCACCTCAGCGACGACCGGCGACCGGCAGCCGGCTGCCAACGGTGCATGCGTTGGCATGTTACGTCGACCGGCTTACTAACTGACTTTTTGCGCATACTGCTAGAGCAAGCGAGTAAGGCAGTCCCCGTGCTTCGATACAACAGAATGACGTCGCACTCAACGCTGGGCAGGTGTGGAGGGCAGCCGGCGTTAGAGCTGTGCAAATAGGTAGGTAGGCGCGTACGAGTACGAACGTTGAACTTTGCGGTAAAGTGCAAATGCAAATGCGAATACAAATGGGAATGCGAATGAGCCCATGCGAGAGTGAATGAGTTGGTGCAGGCGCGCGCGAAGGCAAATGCGATCGTTTGTGCGATTATATGCGCATGCGCCTATGCGGAGGCGTGCGCGCAATGAAGGCGGTCGAGCAGCCAAAGTGCTGGCAAACGAAAAGGTGCACAAAATCGCACAAAAGTGTTTGGAATCGCACATTTTTATTGCAAATTGCGAATTGTTAAAAACAAATTAGCGTGCATGAATATGTTCGGGTCCAGCAGCAGCAGCTGCCACATTGAACGACACAGGAAGTTGTAAATAATTCAATTGTCATAATGAATATTTTTTGAGTGTGTAGTTGGTGAACAATCACAAAAAAAACACATGAAACAATGCGAGAATTTGCATTGAAATGGGAAAATTTGAAGTATCCAAATAAAGCTTTAAATCAAAATAATTGCAAAATGGTGCGGCGAGTAGTTGATTGGTTGACTGGGCGATTGCGGATCAAGTGCCGATCGTGCTGATCGGTTGTCGTGCTACTAATTGGTTGATGAGTCCATTTACACGTCACTCAAATGACATTTAGTGTTGAGTGACGTTTCAATCTGTCAATTTACACTTCAGCACCAGCAATGCTGTTGCACAGCTTCCACTTGGCTTGTAAGACATCGATTAGACGGGTTTACAGAAATAAAAACCCCCAAGAATCAGGCTAATCAATTCCTTTGTAAGCTCGCTTGCTGTGCAGGATGTCATGTAGTTTGCGAGATATCGCCAAAAAAAATGGTTTTGGAGTAAAGAAAAAAGTAGATAATCGAAAAATTTGTTTACTCATTTTTTAAATTAAAGTAACTAAACGGGATTTCTCTCATTCTTTTTTCCGTTTTTCATCAGAATTAAATGTTTTCCAGATATTAACGAAGTTTAACAAAACAATTTTTTACTAATTTTGTAAATTAAAATAATAATTATATTTGCTTTTTATAGTTCTAGCTTCTTTTTTCATCAAAATTTACAAGTTTGGAGATGCTTACGAAGTTTAAAAACATTTTTTTTACTCATATTTCAAATTAAAATAATTAAATTTGGTTTTTTGTCGTTCTTGATTCGTTTTCTCGTCGAAATTTCACGTTTTCAAAATATTTACGAAGTTCAAAAAAAATTGTTTATTAATTTTTTAAATTAAAGTAATAAAATGGGCTTTCTCTCGTTTTTGCTCTTTTTTCTATACATTTTAAAAATTTCCAAGATATTAATTTCATGTTTAAAAATGAATTTTTTTATGACACTCCTTAAAAGTAATATATCTAGAAGAAATTTAGTAAGATATAGATTCTCTCATAGATAAAGCAGGTTATTCCCATGACTCTAAAAATACATATAAAACATCCCCCACAAATAAAATCCTTACATTGACCATACTTGAATAAAGTTTAACACAGATTTTATGTCGATTTTCGGACTCGCTGACCTGTTTCACATGGCCATTGAATCGTTCGATTATTGGGTTAAAAAACTGAGTTATTTGTAAACCAGTGTTATCGATTTCCACTGGCGATCACGCGGCGCTGGCTGTCTACCGCTGCGGTTGCACACTTTTTCCATTTGTTATTGTAATTTGCTCGTTTCGATACAATTAATCGGTATTAAATGCTGAGTTCATTATACGACTGGCTTTGATTGCTATGTATTCGATTTTCTTCCATTGCAGTTTTTCAACCCACTTTTGTTACTTTTGTTTTCCATTCATGCTCCACATTCTTTTCATTCAACCAATCATACTGATTAACAATTGACAATTTTAATCGAAATGTACTCAATTCGCACAATTTTCAATTCACTATGGATCGGGCAGAGTCAGAAGAAAAAAGTACAGAGTGCTAATTGAGACAATTTAGTTCAATTTGTGTGAAAACATTAGCTGGTTTACTATTATTGTTGTATTGGTCTAGGTCCAGTGATTGCGTTAATTATTTTGCATAGTATTTGAATATGAAACTTTTTTGGTAAAAACTCCATTTGGAGACCGGAAGATGCAAATCATATTTGGGTTTCTTTTTCAGTAGAAAAGAACTTTGGTTCTGGTTGTTGACTAGTATGATGATCTGTATTTGCAATGGGTGGCTAAATTATTATATTACTCATTTGAAAGAAATAATAAAAATGTATTCCACATCTTCTTAAACGTTTGGTTTTCTATTAGCTACTTAGTACCGTTTTAGCTTTGTCTCAACCCACTAGGTGGCGCTGGAGTCAAGGTATTCATTATATTCGTATTTCTAGTCTGATTTGGCACATATTCAAAATTCTTAACCCTTATAAGTATAATAAATGAAAGTTGGCCGCCGTAGCCCAATGGGTTGGTGCGTGCCGACCATTCAGAATGTAGAGCGAACGTAGGCTCGAGTCTCGTTGAAACACCAAAATGAAGAAAAAGTTTTTTCTTATAGCGGTCGCCCCTCGACAGACAATGGCAAACCTCCGAGTGTATTTCTGCCACGAAAAATCTCCTCATAAAAAATATCTGCCGTTCGGAGTCGGCTTGAAAATGTAGGTTCCTCCAGTTGTGGAACAACATCAAGACGCACACCACAAATAGGAAGTGGACCTCGGCCAAATTAACATAAGGAACAAAAACGCCAATTACATATGATTCTGTAATTTCTATTATCCTAACGAATATGTAATTTAAATTCAAGCGCTTGCAGTTTCCCGACCGTCATGCGTTTTCTGTGGCAATCACTAAAAAGTATAGACTCATATGGACTAAATCTCAAAAGTTCATATTGTTCGCATGGTTAAGTTCGCATGTCGTCGGCTTCCGAGTGGAAGACGGAAAAACAAAAAAACATATTGTATCCGATAGCGTCAGAATAAAATACTTTGCCTTAGTGGCGGAGCAGCGCACAGTGGGTGTTTGTTGATAATGTTATATTTAGAAAAATATTAGTAATTTAATTTTTAGTGAATCTCCACTTTTAAGTAATCACATTATAAAACTTCTGCGACATATTAGCAATAAACAGCTTACGACAAAGTAATGTTAACAATAAATTGAGTAGAAAGAAAAACAGAATTATTTTGTATGCCCATCAAATCGGCTCTGTTTAATAGATAATTTTGGGGCATTGCATTTGATCTCAGGCATATAACTACTATTTCTACTTCTTCTTTATTTGCTATTTGTAATCAAATGTGAGCGATTATACTATTTAAAAGTAATACAATTTAAAAAAAATTTTTTTGTTTGATTTTTTGAAATACAAGTTTTGAACTATATTTGAAAATAATTCGTGGTCTCCAGCTGCTTTCAAGAGGTGACCCATACATTGTATACCGGTCCACTTTCGATACGACATCTCATCTATTTCTACTGATTATAAAATTTTTGCATTTGGCGCTGATATGAGTAGAGGGCAGAGTGGAACATGGAGAAAAGTCTAGAACAATTTATGCTTAATAGATGAGAATTATCAGTAGCCATGAGGCTGCTTACAGACTAAATGCTCTTATCCGAATATATTATATATATACATATATATATTTATAATTGGCGCGTACACCCTTTGTGTGTGTTTGGCCGTGCTCCTCCTCTTATAGGATTACAGGTAGGAATAATAGCGGTCACAGAGAGCTTACTGAGCAGAGTATACCATCAAAAAACTTTGATTTGGCACTACTTATTTCCGGTCGAAGTTGTTGTGTTATCGCCTTCTAGTCGTAACATGAGTTCATAAAAGTTAAAAGGGTGGCAAATAACGGAGAAGAGCTTAAGGAGAGGAAGAAAACTCGGAATATTATTGTTAAGGCGATATAATTCTGTGTAGATGGTTGGTTCCTTAATCTTGCCATTTCTAGTCATAAACTTATAACTGCCTTGGAGGAAAAGTTTATTATATTTCTTTTCTTTTAAGCAACGCGCAATTCCTCTAATTTTTTTATTTTTTATTTATTTTGTTATTCCTACATTAATCATACATCTGTCATACTGACATCTAGTACATTTTTTAACAATTAGTTAGGAAAATTATTAAATATATTTCATCATGGCCAGTGCCAGGACGAATACAGCGATTACATTTTAGGAAAACATTAACATTTTATATAGAGCAGTTATTTTAGCATACAAGAATTAATATTTAATTTAATAGTTCAATTGGTCGGTTTCTCCTCAGACGTCGTAAAGTTCTTCTTTCAAGTTGTGAGAGTGTATTGACTTCTCTATTTTTGTGCTGGTTTATTTCGTTAAAATACCTTGATGATATCGCTTTTATTTCTTCGTCGATTAATGGTATATTGAACATAGTATGGATGTCATCATTTTTTGTGTACCTGTCGGACATTGTTATTATACGTAAGATTTTTGATTGTTGTCGCTGTACTTTGTTTACGTGAGTTCTTTTTGCAGCTCCCCACACTTGAAGGCCGTAGGTCTAGATTGGCTTAATGACCGCCTTGTATATTAAAAGTTTGTTGGAAATATTGAGCTTAGAATTTCTGACTATTAGCCAATGCAATTGTCGAAATTTTTCCTTTATTTGTTTTATTTTCTTTTTGATATGATCTTTCCAAGTTAATTTTGAGTCCAGATGGATTCCAAGATATTTTGCAGATGTTTCAATTTGTATATTTTTATTGTTGAGCTTAATCGGCATAGCAGCAATCTCTGTTCTTGTCGTAAATATTACTTGTACAGATTTTTCCTCGTTTACTTTTAATCTCCATTTGTCAAACCACTTCTTTACATTGTTGGTGTACATTTGTAATAATGTTGTTGCGGTTGAGAGGTTTTTGTCAGATGACAATAAAATTGTGTCGTCTGCAAATGTTGCTATAGTAGAATTAGTTTCGTCTGGGAGTGGTATGTCAGAGGTAAATAAGACATATAGCAGTGGTCCTAGAACGCTGCCTTGAGGAACTCCTGCTGTTATTGGATGTATATGTGAGTATTTGTTATTGTATTTAATGTAGAAGCATCGGTCAGTGAGGTAGCTCTTGATAATTAAATAATAGTCCAGTGGTGATATTGTCCTAATTTTATACAAGAGGCCTTTGTGCCAAACTTTGTTAAAAGCTTTTGCGACGTCCAAAAATACAGCAACGCAGTATCGTTTATTTTCCATGTCCGAAATTATTTTTTGTGTAACTCAATGTATTTGTTGGATAGTTGAATGTTTTTTTCGAAAACCGATTTGATGATTTCGTCGCTGCTTTTTCATCATTTGTAAAAGCCCATGTGTTGTCTGCTCCTCTAATGAAGTCCATTTTTTCCCTAGTCCTTTTTAATTTACACATAGTAACACAAAATTTTTCCAATTTTCTTCAATGTCCATTGACTGATATCCTACCAAGATCTGCTCACTTTCATCGTATCGCCGCTTAAATGTACATAAGTAAACCACTTTCGAAATAGAAATTATAATTGAATTAAAAATTATTTAAATATCAAAGAAAATGAGCAAATAGCGAACATTAACAGACACATAATGAACATTTGTAGTAGCGAAACTAAAAATGCGACGATGACAGTCTTAGAGTGTGACAACTGTCAGCTTATCTCCGCGATCCTCCAGGCAGATAATGAAATATTATAAAGCAAAAGCTGTGCCAAGTGGTGAAGTGGTATCTAAATAAAGACTTTTGAGCCGCGTTTGTCTGTTGTCTGGCTGAAATGAATACAAGTGGCTTAATTGAAAACGAGCATTGACCGGTGCGAGTTGGGTGACCAGATGAATATAAAATAGATGAACTTTCAAGAGTCATTGACGAAGTTGGATGTGAAACTATTCAGTGGTATACTCAGTTGAACTCTGAGTGAGTTTGGTGAGTTTATTATCAGCGTATTTTTATTGGAGCGAAAACATTTTGTTTTAAGAAATTTGGGATTTTTTTTATTATAATATCTTTAAAACTCGGGCTATGCATCTTAAAGTAAAATAATTTACGAAAGTGTTCAATTCCTGTCAATAGAGGTCCAGCAGAGATTTAATGTTGAACATTTGAAGAAAGTGCGTTCCCCGCCATCTTCAGCTGCATCTTCATACATAAATGGAGGATGTTCGCTTGTCCCCATTTTGGAAAGGTATTTCTGGAAATATCTATGCTCAGAAAGCAATTGGGTTGTGCTAAAACTTACTTCGCCGAAGTTTCTGCGAACTTCATTTATAAGCCTCGCGGTGCATCTGCCGCGTGTTTCATTTCTACAACGGCCCTTCCATAGTCTTCTTTCTTTCCTAGTTTATTTTTGCGTTTCTTCCTTTATTTTCCGCTCTGCAGTTTTACTGCCTCGTACCGAAATTTAATAGCAACTAAACTGATATAAAATAAAATTAAGCTCAACACCAAATGACTCCAATTAAAAATAAAACTTTCAATATAAAATTAATTAAATTTTAATGATTAATAAAAATTAAATCAGAGCACTACCTAAAATAAGCACTAACAAATAAAACCAAACCAAAAAATATCATCAATCAGAGTTAGTGTACAAATTAAGACAAAAACTAAGATAAAAACTAAAATAAAACTGCAAAAATGGATTTAAAATTCAAACTAAAATTAAAGTAAATGGCATAATCAAAATTAAAATTAAAATTAGAAATTTGAATAAAGAATTAAACTAAGAATAAAGTTTGGATTAAAATTAATCATTAAATTTAAATCAAAAATAAAAAAATAAAAAATTAAATATTAAAATTTTAAATTCAAAATTAAAACAAAAATTAGAAATAAGGAATTAAAATTAAAGCAGAAATTAAAGTTAAAATTAAAATAAAAATAAACATTAAATTAAAACTAAAAATCCCAAATTGAGAACTAAAATAAAAATAAAAATTAAATAAAAAAAAGTAAATAGAAATGCAATCAATATCAAAATCAAAACTAAAAATTATAAATTAAAACTAAAACTAAAGATTAAAATTAAAAACAAAAATTAAGTAAAAATAAAAGTTAAAAACTAAGAATTAGGGATTAAAATTAAAGGTAAAGCAAAAATTGAGACTAAAATTGTAATCAAAACTTAAAAGCCAAAACTTAGGGAGTTAAAATAAAATTTAAAATAAACTAAAAATGAGAGACTAAAATTGAAATTACAATTAAAATAAAATTAAGAATTAGGAATTCAAATTAAAGTAAAAATTACAATTAAAATTTAAATTGAAATTAATTAATAAAAATTAGGATTTAGAATTTAAACAAAAATTATAGTAGAAATTAAGGACTAAAATTAAATAAAAAGTAATAATAAAAATTAGGAACTAAAGTCAAAGCTAAAATTAAAATAAAAATAAAAATTTAAATTATAAAAAATAAAATAAAATTATACAATAATTTTAATTTTAATCTAAATAAAAACCAAAGTTTTAAAATTTTTCTGCCATAATTAGAATCAAAATTTTAAAAACGAAAATAAAAACTAAAAATAAGCAATTAAAACTGGAACTAAAGTTATAGCAGAAATTTAAATTATAGTATAAATTAAAATTGTAGTTTTAATTTTAATTTTAATTTTAATTAAAATCAAAATTTTAAAATTAACATCAAAAGTCTAATTTACATTTGAATTAGAGATAAATTAAAACTTAAATTAAAATCTGAAGTAAAATTTAAATTGAAATTAAAATTAAAATTTAAAGTTATAATTAAAATTGATAAAACTAATTTAGGGGGGAGCCTGGTTTATAAGGTCAAAAAAATCAATTTTTTTTTTCGTTTTAAGCGATTCCGAATATATTTCAGAATATTCACACAAAGTTAGAGAGCCTAATTCTCAATATTTCCGTAGATACAAAGCCAGAGGTAGGCGAGCGTTAGGTAGTTACGCTGTGACCGGACAGCTATAGTACAAACTTTATCTTCTTTTCTCGACTTTTCATTTTTATGATTTCTTTGATTACATTTCTTTTGATTACATGAATGAAAAAAAACTAATGAACCTTTTGAAATGAATCATAGCTTGTTCCATTCAGTATTAAATTCTCTTCTATTTGAACTAACAAAATAGGTAAAAACATTTTTTTTTAAGATTTTTATACCAAGTTGAAGTGAATTTTTTTTTTATAGAAAGGCATTTTTTTTTTCTTGAAATTTCTCTCAGTTTTCTTAGTTCATCTAGAATAAAAAATCATGATAATTAGACATCCATTTGAATTTTTTGCTTAAGATAATAATTACGAGCTGTATCTTGTACGCCAGTTGGAAACTCCAGCGTTGCAGCGCTCTACTAATTTCTATGTTCAACATTTTTTTCAACTTATTCTAACCAGTGCAAACATTTTTTATACTTTTTAAATGTTCACTAAAAGATAGAAACAACTTTGCAGTGCTAAATTAATTTTTTCCTTAAAAAAAATCGCAAAGAGATGCAATTTTTAGACCTCATAAACCAAGCTCCCCCCTTTATTAAATTAAAATTTATAATAAAATTAGAATTAAAAAAAAGCTAAAAGTAAAAGATAAAACTAAATTTAAAATGAAATTGAAACTAAAATTAGAATTAATATTAAAAAGTAAAAGTAAAAATGAAGGTAAAAGTTAAACTAAAACTAAAGTTTAAATTTTAAGTAAATAAATATAAAAATTAAAACATAAAAATTTAATACTTGAAATTTAAAACTAAGAGTTAAACTTAAACTGGAGCTCAAATCAAAATTAATGGGAAGTAGGTTTTCATAATATAAAGATATTCTAGATACCATTAAAAAGCAAAGACTGAATTCAATTTAAAGCTGACCAAAACTAATTTAATTAAGATTGAATATAAAAGCGATATTAAAATCAAAATTAAAGTCACTTAAAATGCGTTCAAACTTCTCGTCGTCACGCACTCCAAGTCGGGGGTTTCTAACTAAATAGATCGTCACACCCACTACTTAAGGGATTGCAGTCAATTGTGCTTTCAGTAAGTATACGTTCACGCAGACCATTTTTTAACTTTAATTTAATTAAAACATTAATTTGTTTTTAATTAAGTCTTAATTGAATTTTTGTATTTTTTAATTGCTGAAAGTTTCTTAATTGCCAATTATGTTGAGCATAGTCTTAGGCAACTGTAAGAGACCTAAATCTTCGAAACTGGTTCATCAGTGCTTCCAAACTGGCTTAAATGACTTATGTTGAAGTGGCATCCAAAGGGCTGAACCTTTTTGAGTTCTCCGGTCATACCACCGCGCTTACTCTGCTTTAAGTTTGACCTCTCCTTAATTAGCTGCCTAAATTTATAGCAAAACCACAGAACAGATCAGTTTTCGTCTCAGGAGAATAATGATAGGGTCACTGTCTTCTATCTATAGTACCCCGCTGGTTACCAAAAAAACCTCTGAGCATATTTTTTTCATGGAAAAACTTCAAATAACGCACATCTGCCGTTCAAAATAAATAAAAAATAGAAAAGTTAAAGCTAAAAACTCAAATAAAGACTGTAAAATCTAAAAATTTCTTCGCTATAATAAAATTGTATACATAAATCTCATAAATCTGGCAGCACTTTCGCCGCCTCATGCAATCGCTGATACTTGTGAGTAGGCAGTAGCTGCAGCAGCTGTCACTTCGGTGTGCATGTAGGCTGCCAGTGTGCGAATTTATGCGATTTTGATAAAATTTAACAAATATAGATTTAGGCCAAGTTAGTTAGTGGCACAGTGCAGGCACCATAGACACTTAAGTGCGTAAATATGTATGCATATACACCTGTGTTCACAATAATAGCAGCATGGCATATTTCTTTTTTTTTATTACAAACAAAAAACCAAAGAAAGGAATAGTTCATACTGGAACTTAAACCTCCTTCTTTGTTTGCTATTCGTATTCGAATGCGGCCGCCGTAGCCGAATGGGTTGGTTCGTGACTACCATTCAGAATTCAGAGAGAACGTGGGTTCGAATTTCGGTGAAACACCAAAATTAAGAAAAAGTTAGTTTTAGTAGCGATCGCCCCTCGAAAGGCAATGGCAAACCTTTGAGTGTATTTCTGTCATGAAAAAGCTCCTCTTAAAAAAGACTGCCGTTCAGAGTCGGCTTGAAAATGTAGGTCTCTCCAGTAGTGAAACAACATCAAGACGCACACCACAAATAGGAAGAGGAACTCGGTCAAACACTTAAAAAGGGTGTACGCGCCAATTATATTTATATTGTTTTTTTAATTACACTATTTAAATATAATTATGTATTATTAATTTCTTTTTTTTTTTAATATAAATTTTGAACTATATTTGAAAATAATTTACGGTCTCGAACTACTTCAAGGAGGTGACCCATACGTTGTACACCGATACACTGCCTTATGTTTCTCAACCAAAAAAACTGCTTCCGCTCGATACCTCTTCTTCCTTCGTTCTTGCCATGGAATAAGAGTGGTAGCTCTTCATATTTCGGATTTCGCAGAATATGACCCAAATACGATGGTTTTCTATGTCTAATACACCTGAGTGGTATTCTATTACCTTGAACTCTTCACAGCACTTCTTCATTTGAAACGGGTTTGATCCAGGGTAATTTTAAATAATCTGCGTTTGCGTTGCGTTTCAAATGCTTCCAGTCTATTCATGCCTGCCCGATCCAAATTTTCATGCCACATAGCAGAACTGACCATACATAGCATTTTATGAAGCATATTTTTAGTTGCAGATTCAAGTCGCGACATTTTAGGACTTTGCCATATTTAAGAAATGCAGAACTTGCCATTTCGATGCGACATCTTATTTGTATTGAGGCAAATTAGCTTTCGTTGATCAGCCAATCAAGATATTTAAATTCGTTTACTCTTTCAACAGGAGCATTGCTGATTATTAAATAAGTATTGTGGCATGTATTTATTCTGCTAATAACCATTTCATTATGCTGACGTTGATTTTGAGGTCGTATAGTTTACTAAGCATTGCCACATTGCCGACCAGTTTTTGAAAGCCAGCCATGCTGCCACATAATAGCGTTGTATCGCTGACGTACCTGATGTTGAATATAGTTCACTCATAGTTCATCATTTGACACCACCCTCCATATTTTATACCGCTTCCTCGCGTATTCCTTAGGAGTATATTTTAAGAGAGTAGAGAGTATGCAGACTTGTCGGACATCTTCCGATATTAGTATATATTCAGTGCTGTCCCTATCTACCACAATATGCGCTGTTTTTGGTAACATAAATAATTTCTGAATTGCATGGATTTCTTTTTCGTCGACATTCAAAGTTGATCCATTCCTTGAGTCAGTTTGTGATGCTCCGGCCGCTCTTCTTTGAGAGCTCGATTCAAACGCATTAGTTGCAGTCGGTAATGATTATTAGTGATGGTTTCAGCTGGTTTAAGGAGTTCATAGATGACACCCTTCTGTTCGCACCATATGCACAAAATAACATTTGAAGCATGAATATTGTTTTTCGCTGTCGATAGACCTGGTTCACCTGGCAGGCTCCAACATTTTCGACGCTTAGGATTCTCATAATAGATCCATTTTTATCGCCAGTGGCGATGCGATACAGAAAACCTTTTCTTTTCTGCCGTTCAAGAAACATCTCACACATTACCAAATGACTTTCGATAT
The DNA here is from genome assembly GCF_028408465.1 of Anastrepha ludens. Taxonomy (NCBI): domain Eukaryota; kingdom Metazoa; phylum Arthropoda; class Insecta; order Diptera; family Tephritidae; genus Anastrepha; species Anastrepha ludens. The sequence continues at coordinate 108,930,250 of NC_071499.1, forward strand.
CGCTCTCCTTCAATTGATGTGGCTCCCAGTTACCTGCTTTCTGGATCATTCTCATCACGTGCAAACGTTTACCAACATCCAACTCTTTAGACATATCATCAAGGGTTCGTCATGCGGAATCATCTAATGATTGTTGTAGTTGAGTATCTTCGAATTTTTTCGGTGTCGTTTCGAGATCACAGTCATTTTACCCCTTACGTCAAAATTGCCGCTTTGGAAGCGTCGAAACCACTCTTTACAAGCTGTATTTGTTGGAGCGTGACTATCGTAAATATGGATCAACATACGACACTTTTCAGCTGCACTTTTCTTTAAAAGATAATAATGAAGCATCACTTCCAGCAAATGCTGTTTTTTCGGGACGAACGTAGACATTTTTGACGTCAGAAAGAAAAGAATATTTACGCTTCAAACGAATGTCAACTACTGCGATCGAGACCTCACATATACCCCTTCAAATCACCAGTATATTACTAGAGCGAACACAAAAATAGAATCAGCAGTGACACCTCTTTTACGAGAGCGGAAACTTATTTCCATACTCAATACATTCACTGCTGTGTTTAGCATTAGGCCTATAACTAAAGGGTTTTTCAATAAGGGCGGGTAGATGTGCAGAATGTCAATCGTGGCGTTTGCTGTGTGGCACGTAGCGCCGTCCTGCTGGAACCACATGTCGTCTAGGTCCATATGGTTCAATATTGGCCATAAGAAATTGGAAGGGCCACCACGTCTACCGAAAAATGGGCGCAATGCGCGCAACGTTTGCGTTAATGAGCACTCATTTTGATAATAAAGTTTTATCATTTGAACGTGCTGTTCAATCGTGTAACTTGCCATGATGATTTGGCATAAACAACTGAATAATAAACAAAAGATTTGACAGATGTCACCAAAAAAAACCGGCTGCCACAGGGCGCCAAAATCTACCCGCGCCAATTGAAAAACCCTTTAAAACTATTTAACTTAGTGTCCCTTGTACAAAATTAAAACAAAAATCAAAACCTTTTTTAACAAATTTTAAAAATTTCAGTCAAAGTTTGTATAAAAATCCTAATGTTGTGCCGATGCAAACCAAATTCAATTAAAGATTCAAACTTTTTAATAGCAATTTTTAGAAAATTCTGGGTATGTAATTGTATAGCCCATTAACCTTTAGGCCAAAGTGTAACTTTGAAGTGACTCAGAATTCGCGTTGATTTTTGATAATATTTGTTGTTGGCAATGCTATAAATTCTATGCACCGATAGCTCGGAATTTGCTCGAAAAATCCACAAAAAACCACAATGAAAATTCCCAAAAAACAACGCGAATTTTGATCCTCCTCATATTTGTAGTATTTTATGTCAAAATTTACTGGACTATCAGAATTTTCCAAAAATATTCGTAGAAATTAAAAGGTTTGAAATTATTAAACTTTATTGAATTTTTTTTTGTAATTTACATACAGTCTGAAATATGGATTTATATCGCTTTTATTGCAGTATGGAATATACTCTTATAAAAATAAATTAGTTAAAAAAAATTTAAAAAGCATTTTTTTGTTGAGGAGTTTAAAACATGCATCTCAAAGGTGTTGCATGTGGGAGTCGCACCTACTATTATTCGGAACACAGGTGCATGCATATTTTTTTAAACCAAATAAACAGAAATACAAATGCAATTAAAAATTAATAATTTACGCTTTCACACCTCATGTGACAGTATAAAGTGCGTATGTATGTGTGCGAGCCGCCATAAATAATATTTAAAAAAAAGTATGCGTACGGGTACTTATTACACCTGCCAACAATTGCGGCCGCTTATAAATGAGTCGACCAGCGATATAGAAAAGTGTCAAAAAGTTTGCGCCACCACTGCAAACACACACATACACATACATGTGCATGAATTTAGTTAGTCTCAAGTAAATGCGACGCATAAATAATGGTGTGAAAGTTAAAACAAAAGCAACACCAACAAAAACAACAACAGTCATAGTGCAACCTCCACTTGTGCTCCTGTGTGCGTGCATAAAACAACAAGTTGCCAACAAGAATCACTTAGCCTTTTCACTGTTGCAAAGTGCTTTGTTAAGCGGACTTTGGCAAAGTTTTTATGCAGCAGCAAAAGTTTTGTGTATGTTGCCTGCCTCTGACGAAATGCCATCACCTCTCTGTGCCCCCTCTCTCTCTCAAGTGTCTTGTAGTTAAATGCGTCTCAAGCGGCTGCCAAAGTAATGAATGCCTTTTGAAATTGAAATTTTCATCGAGTTTTAGCGTTTCCGCTTCCACTCGCTCCCTTTCGTATGCAGACTCTGCGCTGGCACTGTATAAATATGAAAATTGTCACATTTAATATGCATTCCTTGGTAAAATGCGTTCACCAGAATTTCATTACCTTTGGTGTTGCTTTCTGTTTTTGGCTTTTAGTTGATACTTTTATGGCAATGAGTGTGTCCTTTTCTCGGTCATTTGCATACTTCACTCGTCCTGTGTGCGTTGCTGAGTTTTTTTATTTTCATTTATTTTTGTTTCCTTTTACTCGCCCGCTTTATTTTGCACCAGGGAAATTTCGTTGCGTTGCGTCGCTTAGAACTGACCAGCAGCGGGTAAATGAGTTTCTTGGGTTATTTTCTAGTTTTTGTTCTTTTTTTGGTTTGACTATTTCAACCATTGGGCTCGGTTATGCTGAATGTTCTAAGTGAATATTCAAGAAATTTAATCAAGTTACGAAATTTATAGTGTCGAGAAAGCGTTCCAAAATAGTGGCCCTAAAATTGTTTGGCTTTAAAACTGTATTCTACCCTTGCATTCATTCGGCGTTTTGCTTTTGATTATGGTTCCATACACTAGTCATACAAAGTCGCATTCACCTTGCTTGTACGGTCTAAGCTGGGATATGTTTGGATTGTTTGGAGTAGACATCAACATCAAAAGAAATTGTTTGGCTTTTTCGATCGAAAGAGTTTTTTTTTTTTAATTCCGAATATCGAGCCAAGGTTTAGTGGCAACTGGCATAAGAATTTGATCAAAGGCATTTTTATTATTTCTGGTGGTGAAAAGTCATCATTGAATAGGAATCGCATCCTTAAATTTTTCTAAAAGAAACGAAAATGCATCTTATATTGATCCTGAATTTACAAAACCAATTAGACGGCCGCCGTAGGCGAATGGGTAGGTGAGTGGCTACCATTCGGAAGTGCTTAGGCTCGAATCTCTGTACATGAAAGAGCAAAATGATAGAAATATTTTGTTTTTACCAACGGTCGCCTCTTGGCAGGAAATGGCAAAACTTCGATTGTATTTCTGTCATGAAAAAGCTTCTCATGAAGTCCATTAGCCATTAGGAGTCGGCTTGAAACTGTTGGGCATTCCATTTGTGGAACAACTATAAGACGCACGCCACAAATAGGAGGAGGAGCTCGGTCAAACACCAAACAAAAGTGTACGCGCCAATTATTTATTTACTTATTTCAATTGGACAAACCGTAAACGAAAAATTTTTATCCACGACAACTGATATTTTGACCAGCTTTGGCAATCTTATTATTTTTCTACACAATTTTCATCACCTAACAACGTATGGGGCAGAATATCGCAGGCGATGGAACGATGAGCTGTATGAGCTTTACGACGATATAGACATAGCGCAGCGAATAAAGATGCAGCGGCTACGCTGGTTGGGTCATGTCGTCGGAGAAAGAAACGACTAGGGCACTTTGTTAAACTCAGTCAAAATCGCGAAAGCGGTTATCGCGGCAAATTAAGAAAAAAAAGAAGAACAAAATCCATATAAATCCAATTTTCAAATTTCATACCAAAATTAGAATTATTCCCCACACTTTTCATCCTAATTTATCGGTATGTAATTTGATTTTTTAGAAAGATTTTTGCCATGATGCCAATTTTTTGCATATAAAAACCAATGTCGTGCATTTGTTCGTGCCCTTTGAAGTATTATTTTAAATCGGAAACGACGAGTTTGATTTTGTCTGAGATACCAATTTAGTGGGCACATCTGTCTACAAACTGAGGTTCTTTGATTAAGCGCAACACCTCGTACACAGAGCGGCCCACTCGCAAGTCATTTATTAAGAATTGACCCACAATGATCCCTTTGGATGGACAATGATGGTGCCACACAGAGAAATTCCTTCATTCTCAGGCTGTATGTTGTTAGAAATTTTCTCTGTTAAATCGGAGAGTAGTGAATAATTGCGACTTCCAAGGCCGCTGTCTTGGGTCAAATTAAATGACCGAAACACTACCCACTTCAGGGTTGAATTATTCACTGTGTGCACTAAATGCAATGATATCTGTTGGATAGATGAAAGTAAAATCCAATAGATAAAAGAATAAAACATTAAATGTTTCCTCTGGAGTTGGTAATTTTTAAGTCTTGAGAGCCATTGCCCACATTAACCACTCATTTAAAGCCCCACATAGCTCTTGAAGGCTAACAATGGTGTGGTTTAATGACTCGCTTGCAAATTGCGGAACATTTCAACTCCCTGACTACAATTTTTAAATTCTGGTTTGACCACTTTTAAAAGAAATGTCAAAAAAATCAACTGAAATAGGGCATTTGAGGACTGAGAAAATGTTCTGTGGTAATATTTCTCAGAATCAAAGTCTTCAGTAATTTTGAGGAACTTTCGGTATTCTTGCATGTCTCACGATAACGACGTGACCAATTGGCAGACCAGTTGCTGATGAAAATTTTATTTCATTTGTCTTGTAGTATTTGACCTCAATAATCTTACAGAAGGCATTATATGCAAAATAGTAAAAGTTATATAAATTAATCCAATAGAACAATGATTCAAGATTCAATTATTCTTTACTCTAAATGAGAAGTTCCTGCGAGTGCCTCATATTTCTTTCCCTTTTGGCGAGCTTGTGTGTTCTACAGGTGCCGAAGTTTTGTAGTTTGAGAATCCACTTTTAATGTGGTTTCTTAAAATTAGCTACGTGAATGGCTTATATAATCCCTTCCAGATCGGTTAAAGTGCAAAGGAAGTTCCTTCAAATGTTGTTGTGGTGTATTATCCATGCCAGGAAAAAGCGAACTGTTCGCTCACCCGCTAGAAGCGTACTGGTAGCGCTGGTCTTGAAAGATATTTCCTATAACTCGCATAGGCAAGCGGCGTTACACTTTCACTTTATATTTCTCGTAAAAGCGCCTGCAAGTATGTTTCGCTTAAATACGAGCTCCTGAACTTTACTTTGCAATGGATGCCTCGTGCAGAGTTCTTGGCTGACAGGGCTTGCGCATTTTTAAAATATATGCAAAGTATGCCAAACACACCAAAATATTGATTTCAAATAGAGCAGCCTGTGAAGTTCCCCTGAGTACTACACTAAATATCAGTTATATTTCTTTTCGGCGAATTGATAGGATGGAGGAGGTTTTAGAGGAACCAATCGTACGCGTTCGATGCAAGGATTCACTTAAGTTTGTGACTTCTGTCCACTTGAAGGAAAGGCTGCCATCTGACGCCCTGCTTTCTAGTGTCAACTTTTTAAGGTATATCTTTTAATATTCTAAATTTATTGAGCAAGGGAATAAGAGGATGAAGCATTCTAAAGGATTTAAATAAAATTGCTCATAAAAAATGTATGCGGCCACTAGTTGGAAAACGCGAAAAATTTAAAAGATGTTTTTTTTGTTTCAATTGTAAAGTATCTAAGGAAACTGTACTATGTCCAAAGTACTTCATTTTTCCTATGTTAAGTGTCATTTAGATTGCCTCTTAAATCTCCGTTTGCGCTTTTTCCAAAAAATGAAAAACATAAAAAAAAAATATTTTTAAATTTCCAGTCGCCACTTTTCCTAATTTACACTCAAAAATGGTGTAAACACCAATTATATGTATATAGGTATAACTATTTTTCATACTCTCAAATAAATAATTTTTAATTGCATTTTTGTGCATTTTTGAACTTCATTAAATCAGAGAGGTGGCCCTATTCTAAATTTTCCCTAGCGTGTAGACATCTAATTCATGCACAAATGCATAATAATTTGCACTCACTGGAATGCGGACGAACAAAATGATTTGTGATTGTTCAGGTATGACCAAATGACTGACAGAGTGACACTTTTGCTTACTTTATTGACAATGCCTGCGTGCGCGATATGTGGAGTTCTATAGATTTATGGGGAGTATGAGTGCTATGCCAAAGCTTTGGCTATGTATGCGATGGTACATACATGTATGCACGTATGTATGCACTGGCATATGTATATAGCCCTCACCAACGGTGGACAAAATAAATGCAAGAATGAAACTATTAAACGGGCAGTGAACCCGGGAAGTCGGCATATGAAAAGCGATTGAGTAGATAGATATCGCGTGAGCCTATGCAGTTCGTGAGCGAATATACCTACGTACAATACAATACATACATACAATGCAATATATACATACTTGCGTGACGTATGTTTCTACAACTGTGTGAATGTCAAAATGGAACAATGACAACTTCGCTTTTAGGGTACTCGTATGTTGCAATAGTGGGTTCATTTTATACATAAATTTTCAGCACTCAGAGAATGAGTCAAACTGCACAGCTTTGCTCTTTAAGCGCATTTGAATTTGTGATATTCTTATCATTCATAGCAGAGGGGTGGCCATAGCAAATCTAAACGTAATAGTTTCCGCTGGCAAGCACCAGCATCACCAATTCGCCTCACTTGGATTAAAATAATAAATTAATATATTAGCATTAGCTATCAGGGCTATCGGTTTAGAAATTAATAAACACCATAAATTGAAATATGTGCGAGTGTTAGTAACTCCTCTGACTTTCTGGCCTATAGAAATTGAAATGTTTATAATTAGACAAATTGTCACTACTCATTGCATATAATCTTGTTCTAGGAAATTCTCAGCAATGGGCGGTGATGAACTTGATATGGTAGAGGATGGATTATCTAATTTGCAAATATAACTAAAATATCTAAAAATTCAACACAAAATTTGTTTTCTTACGTCATTCCATCTAGCAAAGCTAGCCACAGAAGTAGAAGTGCTTAGCTGACATTAAGTGCAACATGCGGTTTATTAACCACTGAAGTTTCTATCTGATAACCACTTGCATTCAGCGCAATTCGTTTCTTATGAAAATGTATGCAATAATGCATCTATCACTGATTTGGATCAAAAGACAAGAAATTATTTTATTTTTATTTTTCGGCAAGTCATTCACAAATTGTCTGACAGATGTGTAAAAATGCGGAAATAAAAATTATCAAAATCATCATCACCATCATGGCAATTACAACTCGGAATGAGCCAGTGGTTTCTTTACAATATCTCTCCTTACGTCTCGGCTTATTGCATCCGGACTTCTAGCATTTATGCATCATAGATCTTCTTGGATATCATCAATCCATCTTCATGGAGGTATTCTACGTTGTCTACTGCGCATCATATAAGAGTTGAAGGTCTTTTTCGTTTTCCTGTGCTCGTCCGTGCAGAGTAGCTGCCCAAACATTCGAAACCTCTGCGCCTTAGCAAAGCCCACAATGCTTGTGACCGTTATCAGTTGTTCGATATCGTTGTTATTATATCTTATTATACAAGGTGAAGTCCAAAATAAGCAAGACTGAGGTAAAATAGAAGCGACAGGAACTTCCTGTTCTGCTAACTTCGAGTTTATTTATTCAAAACAATCTCCTCTGGCCTCGAAACACAGTTTTTCGCGATATAGCTTTTGAGCTTTTCAAAAGAGTCTTTCAGGTCATTGACAAGAATGCCCTTCAGGATGTCGGTACAAGCCTTTTGGATGGCCTCTACGCACGCAAAACGTTTTCCTTTCCTTTGGCCAAATGCAATTTTCAGAATAGGTAGAAATCACCGGGAGCCATATGAGGCGAATACGGTGCGTGATTGATGGTTAAAATGCGATTTATAGTCAAAAAATCAGTCATAAGAGTAGATAGCTGAGAAGGTGCATTATAATGCAGCTTCCTCCTTCTCGATATTCAGGGCGAATTCGACGAATGCGATGCAACGCTTCAAAATGCCAAGACAGAAAATTGCATTGACGGTTTGGTCCGTTGGCATGAGCTCTCTGTGGATAATTCACTTGGAATCGTGTGGTGTCTCGTCTGGGGCCTTCCATGCGGTTCTTTGAGGCTTACTTTCAGGTTCATGTTGGAAACACCACGTAAAGAAAGTTCTCGTCTTTTCTCGCCTCTTTAAAGAGGTCTTTGGAATGTTGAATTCCGGCCAATTTTTGGTCCTCATTTAACTTGTGCGGAATGAAACGTGCACAGACCTTTTGTAAGCCCAAATGATCAGTTAAAATGCGATAAATCGATGTTTTGCAGATGTTTAACTCCGATTTCATGAATTTCAACAATGGTTTCGGTTCATTTTTGATAAATTTACGAATAACATCGAAGGTTTTTTCGGTGATTACTGATTTTGTTCATTGACATGTGTGTCCTCACAACCATCTCCGAAACGTGTAAACCACTCATGAACTCTGGCACGAGATAGACAATCATCGAATTAAACTTTTTTCATCAATTCAAATATTTCGGCAAACATTTTACCGATTTTAAAATAAAATTTGATATTAGCTCTTTGTTCGAAACTCCTTTTTGTATCGATGACACAAACATCCTGACAATTTAGACGCAAAAACTTCGCTTCCACTGAACCGAACGTCCCCAAGCTTTCACTGGAAGTCAGCTAGAGATGTAATTTCCAACGCATAAACTCAATAAAAAGATGGCATCAGCAAAAAAATTTGTATGACGGCAGTCTTCTTTATTTTGGACTTCACCTTGTATAAGTCCCATCAACTTCCTTTATTGGACCAAATATTCTCCTCAGTATCTTTCGCTCAAAGCGTAGGAGATGTTTCTTAATGTTGGTGATCATAACCCATCATAATAAGTTATTAGTGGTCTTATTAGAGTGTTATAGATTTGCAGCTTACACGAGCATTGGAGCAATTTGTTTCTGAGTTTAAGATGTGAGAAGTTACTTCTATTGCAAGTATTTGAAGGTTTCCACTTTTTTGAAAAGTATGTGACCCAACTTCGAGGTTGCTGTACCAAGTGGTATTGCCTGACCTTATGATCTATTTTACATTATCGACGGTTTTGCTTTTTAATGAGCTTTAACGCGCAGTCGGCAAGTGCGCTTGGATGAAATAGCAAGTTTGTCAGCATACCCTCAGATCTGAATGCTCTTCGTGAAGATAGTTGCTCAGGGTCGATTTCTCAGATGACAACGTTTAACACCAAGTTGCAAATTATAGTAGATAGCGTATCTCCTTGCTTCACATCAGTGTTAACATTGAAAGAATCCCTTGTTTTTCCTTGTATCATTACTTTAAATACCGTTCCTGTCAAGGTCATAGATACTTTTACAAATACCTTAACAACATAGGCAAGTCAGAAACCACCAAATGCATCTACGGAGATGCACTTATTGACGACGCAGATCACACTTTCTTCAAATGTGAGAGATGGAAACAAGATCGCAAAGCTGTCGAAGGCAGACTAGGCCCCTTAAGAGCTGACAACATCACTGATAAAATGATAGAAAGCGCAGAAAATTGGCAAATTATTCGCACGTATATAGAGCGAGTCCTACGTGCCAAAAAACTTGACATGGACAGAGATGCTAATATACTTGACTAGAAGACAAGCCGACAACATGAAGCCCCGCAGATAGAGACAAAAGAAGACGAGCCTATAGCATGAATGCTGGCTACAAATATGGTGGACTCAGACGTGGGTGAATTAGAATTTGGTCCTTTTCATGGACGCCGTTCTGGGCCCTCCCGAAGTAATGTACAAAGCAGTTCCGGGAGGGGAGTCTCCCCAGGAGAGGAGGCTGTCTACCTCACCCACCAAAAAAAAAACAAAAAAAAAAAAGGTCATAGATACCAGCGCCGCGAGGTTCATTGGCAATCTTGCCGACGCAGAACAAACGAAATTTTATTTCTGTATTGTCGAAATCAAAATATCAAAAAACCTGAATCAAATATCTGTCTAAATTTGGAATATAGAATGGCATTTTTTTGATAAATCCGCTTTCATAGGTATGCTTCCTACTCTGTTGGGTATGTTGGGGGAATAGATACTTACTAAGTGCAAATTGAGACTCTGACTTAAATTGTTTTTTGTCAGAATATAAACTATATTTTTAAAATAAATTAAGATTTTTTATTGTGATTACAATATTCAGTGGCATAAGTGTGGTCCGTTTTTTTTTTTCTATTGAAAATTTTGCTACCCAGCCTTGCGACAGCTAAATATCCAATTCAATGGAACATAAAGACTATTTAAAAAAAATCATTAATTATTTTCTTAATTTTTTTGTACGGATTTGAAAAAGCTTTTACTTTGATTTATACTTTATTTGTTAGAATATGAAAAAGCCTTGATTTATAATTTATTTGTTAGCATACGTAAATTAAGAGACAATTCAAAAATATTGCCACCTTTGTAAAAAAAACCGTGCTGTACGTTTTTCGGTCACACTCACTGTTAGGGGATATTTATTTGCAAGTTGGTCCGTTGTTTTTTTTTCTGCTGCAAGTTTTGCTTTCCAGACTTCTCTTAGTAAAATTTTATTAGTATCTATTTTAATGGGTTAAAAAAGAGCAAACTCAAAATAAAAATTAACAAAAAAAAAAAATCGATTAAAATTAAAAAACACAATTATAAAATTTTTTTTACCAATTTTTTTAGTTTCTATTTTGATTTCTATTTCTCTTATTAAAATACTTTTGAAAAATATTTTTATAATATAAAAAAACTAAATACTGCTAACAATGCTGGACGACATTCTGTTACACTTACTGTAAGTCGAAATATCCAACTACAGGGTGATTCGTTATTTTTATTATTTTGTAATAACTACATTAAAATTTATTGATCGTAAAGTAAAAGTTTATGCTCGTTTTCAAGGTGACATTTCATACTAAAAAAAATCGTTTGCTATTTATTGTTTGTTTCATTCAGTTGTGAGTTCAGGGTGCTAACAATGGAAATGGAAAGGAGAAAATTCGGTACATTTTACAGTTTTTCTTCGATAAAATCACAGAAATAAACTAAGTTGACTGGCATATAATTAGATGTAACATGGCCCAGGAGCTAAAGATCGACCATAAAACAGTTTAAATCATTTGCGAAAAAATTTTTATTAAAATTTACAGGGTGGTCCATTGCTTTTTATTGAAGTTTTTGCACTTAAAACATTTAATTATTTTTATAATTATTTAATAATACATTACACTTAAATTCAAAATAGCTTAAAAAGAAAAACTATAAAAAATCGTTGGTTTTTTTTTTAATTCATGAAATTTCGTCCAGGATCTAAGTTTTTTAAAAATTTGGTACTTTGATTTATACTTTTTGAGTTAAAATAAAAATAAAAATTTTATAATTTAAAAAGAAAAAAACGAAACATTGCCAGTATTGTAAAAAACGTGTGATTGATATTCCGTAATACCTGCCCACCCCACTGCAAGTGGAGGTATTTATTTACAAGGTGAACCATTTTTTTCTGTCATTTTTATTTTTTTTGTTTGTTGCAATTTTTGCACTTCAAATTTACACGAAGTATAATAAAATTGTATTGTATTTAGGAACCAGCATTAACACCGATAACAATGTCAGCCTTGAAATCCAACGTAGAATCTCTCTTGCCAACAAGTGCTACTTTGGACTAAGTAGGCAATTGAGCAGTAAAGTCCTCTCTCGACGAACAAAACTAACACTCTACAAGACTCTCATCATGCCCGTCCTAACGTATGGCGCAGAAGCTTGGACGATGACAACATCCGATGAAGCGACGCTTGGAGTGTTCGAGAGAAAGATTCTGCGTAAGATTTTTGGACCTTTGCATGTTGGCAACGGCGAATATCGCAGGCGATGGAATGATGAGCTGTATGAGCTTTACGGCGACATAGACATAGCGCATCGAGTAAAGATCCAGCGGCTTCGTTGGCTGGGTCATGTTGTCCGAATAGATACAAACGCTCCGGCTTTGAAAGTATTCGATGCGGTACCAGCTGGTGGTAGCAGAAGAAGAGGGCGGCCTCCTCTGCGTTGGAAAGATCAGGTGGAGAAGGACTTGGCTTCACTTGGTGTGTCCAATTGGCGCCGGTTAGCACGAGAAAGAAACGACTGGCGCGCTTTGTTAATCTCGGCCAAAATCGCGTAAGCGGTTATCGCGCCAATTAAGAAGAAGAAGAAGATAATAAAATTGAATAGGCTACGTGATTTTGTATTGTATGTATATTTTTGGTGTATAATCAAAAAATTAAAAAAAGGAGTTTTCATATACAATATATTTTTTTATTTTTTTAATATTTTTTTAATTTAATTTTTTTTGTGTTTTTTATTTAAATATTTTTTTAATTTTATTTATTTAATACTTTTTTAAATTTATTTTAATTTTTTAATACATGAAAAGAATTTTAATTTTTTAGAAATTTTTTAAAAGTTTCATACTTTTATTTACATTGCAATATCAACTATATTTTTATGAAATACTAGGAAAACTATGAATGCATTAATGTTAGCAACGCACATGTACGATATTCAGTGGTACGCACTGTAAGTGAAAATTTTGGTTTGTACTTACAACTTCATGGTAAGGATTAATGTCATATAACCCCTTACCAAATTTCAGTAGTCTAACGTAAATACTTCCAGAAATACGGACTGTTAAAAATTCCATTTGTATGGGAGGTGCCACGCCCCCTATATATATCAAAGTATTTTTTAGCCCTTGACCACCCGGTAAGGTATCCAGTTCGTGTTTCAAATTTGGTTATGATCGGTTTATGCGTTTAGGACGCAAGTCGATCTATAGATAAAGCGTTTTTCAGTAAGAGCGCTTCAACTTTTTTTTTGAATAAAACTCAAACGGTTTGACTTTTTTAACTAATTTTTTTTATTATCGAGTTTGAACATATACATTTAAGTATGAAATTCGATTTCTTTTGCATGACCACCGCCTGCACGTTTTACGAAGTCCAATCGTTGAACCCAATTTTCGACCACTCTTTTGCTAAATCGGCCGAAATTCCAGCAAATTCGCGTTCAATATTGGCTCTGAGCTCACAAATCGTCGCCGGCTTGTTACTTACAACTTCATTGACTTGCTTTACAAATATTTATATAAATTAAAATTGAAGCGCATTAAATCTATAATTTATATGTCTTCTTTTCTTTCCAGCTACACAAAGGACATCGACACGCCAAGGTGAGTCGATTTATTTGTCTATTATTTACCGAATTTCCAATTTTCTGCAGAAGGTAGCCATTTTAGCTGCAACGCAAATCAAATTCGGTCGAACTTATTCTCTTACCACTACATTAACCCTCAGCAACCCTTTTTGACACATTTTGTTGTTGGGCTTTCACTATCACGCGCTGAAGTTTACTCGCAATTCTTTTGTATTTTTTGCGAAATAAAATGAAAAATGAATTTGGGTCAAATGTCATGCGAAATTGCCAACTAGTGGTTGACCGAAAATAAGCCATGGGTCGACAGTCTCCCACACGCTTACATATGCACAAGCATAACTTACTCTACTAAGCCGCTTCAGCAATCGGCAGACCAGCAACAAATTGCATATCATCCTCTCTGTGAGGGTATTAGCCATCGATCCCTTCGTTATTTAGGGGCTTGAAATGTTGGTATTGATGTCTAAAGTAGGCCAAAAATAGTCTGAATGGCATGACCTTTTGCGAATCGCTGCATTACTTTGCCTACTTTCATTTATTTTTATCACTGATTGCTTAGTCTTTTAAAGCCTTTTTATTTAATTTTTTTTTTCTACTCTTTCCTTTAGTCCTAAAAAGTTCATCGCCTTCAGTTTGTATTCAAAAGCTTAGCGGATGTTTTTTCTTTTCTCTTTGTAAATGTTTTTATTTTTCTAGCTCCTTTCAGTCGCTCACCAACCGGCAACAGTAATTTGTTTTGCTTTCCGCTCTGAATTTCACCTTTATGCCGCTGGTTTCCGTTTACATTTTTTATCATTCTCCCCACAATGTACAAGTACATCCAACAGCAACAAGAATAAAAAGCGAAAAATCTGTAAAACCAAAAAAAACTATAAAAAAATTCGAAAAATGTGCAAGATTTACTACTTACGTACCTCTCCTCCTTATGTGTCCTCCTTCCTATGGTCACTGTGCTTCATGCCAGCGCGCGCCATTTGGGGTTGAGTAATGGATTAGATTTTTGGTTTTCGATAGTGCCACGCGTTGCTTCACTTGCCCTTTTCACGCAAACCCTTCTCTCCTTTCGTCCTATGCAGTATTTTGGCTGTCACGCTTACAATTTGTGCCCCGTTCCGCTCTGTTTGCCACCAGTTCGTACCACACAAGCTCCGTCCGAGCACAGCTTTCCATGTTGAGTCCATTAGTTTGGCAAGTGTGCGGCAAGTTGTTGCTGTTGTTTGGATGCTGCGTCAGCTTACCTGCCATTTGGCAGCCGTTCTCGCCACTGTGCCCATTAGCGCCAGCATCAGCTTCTTTCTTTCGCTACCTTGTCATGTTCTACGAATGTACTTGTTGTACTTCTCTCGTAGATTTTTTTTCTTTTTGGGGGTAACATTTTGTTTGTTGTTGTCAGTTTGGTGTTTAAACATTGTTTAACATGGATTTTAATGTGACCCTTGTGGGCTCATAATATCGGTGAGAGTTCCCTTTTGTTGACTTTTCACATACTAAGGCTGGGTGGGTCGGAGCGATGGACTTGGGAGGGGATAAGAAGGTCAATTGATTTTTACCTTTTCCTATCGTTTCGATTTTATCATTCAATGACATTGGCGAATGTTGTTGAAATAATAGAGTTCATTGTGGTTTGGGATTACTCGTGCTTTGACAGGCGTTACAGGCGGAAAGCAGAGCAAGGGCACGTGGTACATTAAGCGCGGGTAGGCCAGGGTTGGAGTAATGCAATGCTGAAATTCAATAAAATTCAATAAGTAAATTTCTATGCGCGGTCTCTATGGAATAATTTTAAGGCATATTAAAGTTATATATCAGGAATCTAAACATAAAAAATATCTCTCTAATGAAGAATACTGGAAATACCGGAGTTTTGCGGAGTATTCATTAACAGCTTTTGTTCAGTCCGTTCCATGCCAAGCAACTCTTCTTCCTGTGAATATTTGCCTCTCTATTCCATAGTCCTGTAAGCCAAATTGCCTTAATTGACCTTTTTGAGCGTTCCTGTGGTTTTAAGTGAGCTTTTAGGTCTCCCGAGCCATAAACCTCACGATAGGTTGATTGCGTGATTGCAATTATTGCGTGAAAAACAACTTCGATAATTTTTCTTCTGGAATCTATGTCACTAGTGTCTATTGTCATGATTCACCTGTCCACACGGACTTGTCCATGAATCCAGGTATGTTCATCGAGCTGTACTTGGGGACCTTCCTTTCATTACGCTTTAATAAGCAGCTTAATGATTGCAATCTATTGTGTGCTAAGGCTGAAAACTCGCATAGATAATCGAGAACCGCTTCCTTATAGTCGCCCTTTTTTTTTGGGAAGGGTAGGATTAAAATTTATAAACATTTCGATAGATGCCGTCGCACTAATGATACGTGACCCGGGATCGCATTTTCACTTCATCGTGGGTGGAGCCGTGATTGTGGCTAACAACCTCAAACGAAACCTGCGCCCAAGCTCTCTACCTAGGCCGCATGGAGGTTATACGTCGCTGATAGTCTCCAATACTTTCATTGTGAAGTAAATGGAACTTCGAAAGGATTCAGTAACGTCATGTTAATTACCGTCTTGTCTGCGTATGATATGGTCCTGAGTCCTTAACTCAAGCGCCTGTAATTGTCGTCGGCACGTCTGAGTCGCCCTCCTCTGAAATACTACATATTTCATGTTCAATTTAACACTTCGGTGGAACTTAAGCCGTGAGACCAGACGCTGGCCTGGTGCGTTGATATTATTTAGCTCTAATTACCGCTGTTGAAACAGCTCTATTGTTCGCCTTTTTTCGTCCTGCTTGCGTAGCATACGCAACACTTGCTTGGAAAACTTGCATTTAGCATCCCAGCAATACTTTGAATTGCACATAAAAAAATAAATGATTGGCGCGTACACTTCTGTTAGGTGTTTGGCCGAGCTCCTCCTCCTATTTGTGGTGTGCGTCTTGATGTTGTTCCACAAATGGAGGGGCCTACAGTTTTAAGCCGACTCCGAACGGCTGATATTTTTTTATGAGGAGCTTTTTCATGGCAGAAATACACTCAGAGGCTTGCCATTGCCTGCCGAGGGGTGACCGCTATTAGAAAAATGTTTTTTATTAATTTTGCTTTCGCCGAGATTCGAACCAACGACCTCTCTGTGAATTCCGAATGGTAATCACGCACCAACCCATTCGGCTACGGCGGTCGGCCGTACATACATCCCAGTTAAATTTGTATGTCTTCCAAAGATCGTGGCTAACTCCTCATGTTCTCTTAGGAACCTTGGACAGTAGAAGAGGACGTGTCGCGCTTTTTCAAACTTCTCGGGGCAGGTAGAATAGTGTGGTCAAGCAGATATACCAAATCTATGTAGATAATACTGGAATTAGCCGTGTCCGCTTAGCATCTGAGAGAAGAAGTAATCGATTTCATTGTGTCTTCGTCGGAACCACGTAGCAAGGTTAGGGTTGAGTTCGTGTGACCAGCAGCCATTAATAAGTGGCGCAATTCGCTGACCCAACTTTGGTCACTTGATTCCTTTCCAGGCTTATAGTTACGACGAGGAATGTTGTACAATGGCTTACTTTAGTGGTATTTTCTTCTTCATTCCTCCTTGTAGGGTTTCTACAAGGGTTGTCCATCTAACCCGGTTCCCGACAGTTATATTGCAGTGTCTCACTTTATTTGGGTTGGTACAAGTTCGCGGAGTGTTGATCTTCCCCAAGGGTTTTTTGGACGACCGCGACTTCTGCTCCCTTCCGTGCTCCATTCTAGCGTCACTCTTTTTATGCTGTCAGTGGACTTTCTTAGTGTGTGCTATGCTTTGACTTTTTACTTTTTATGCGTAGCTTAGTTTTTCTGAAGACAAATGCTTCGTAATCGTGGCTACTGCTCTGAATATATTCCATCCTTCATTTTCTCAGAAGATCTTCTGGCCTTTGCTTGTCGTAATTGAAGTAAATCTATCCTTTCTTCATTTTCTCAGAAGGCCTTCGGCTATCAAAAATTTGTAAATTACACCAAATGAACAGCGCAACATTCCTGCCTAGAACTCATTAAAAAAACTACAGCTCTGTGGCAATTTGCAGCTCTGTTGCATCGAATTGACGCTTTTGATTATTTGGTGAAACGGAATGAAGTCGGTCCATTGTTAAAGAAAATGATAACTGGTGATGAAAAAGAGCCACGGATTAACGTCCATAAGGCGAAGCCATGTCTTTGTAGGTGGGATTGACAGGGGGCCAACCACTATGAGGTGCATCTATCGAGCCTCTCTCCTCAGTTTGGAACTATTGCTACTTACAAGTGACTACATTGGAGGAGCTAACTGACTATAAGCCTCCAGAATTGTCGAATGTGAAGAATCCATCAAGAAAACGCCAAGTCAAACACATCCTTATTGAAGTACCAGATGCTTTGAGAGCTTGGGTAAGAAGTTCTACCGCAAACCGCCATATAGTCAAGACTAGGCTCCAAGGGATGATCAGTTTTTCAAATTTTTGCGAATTTTTCTTAATGATACAAAAGTCCTCATCAACATAGGTGGCAAGACTGCTGGTGTAAAACTCTGGCGTCCGTCAATAACTTCAACCAAGAATCTCGATCCTTTGCAGACATCCTTCAGTTTTTCAGTGCAAAGATTTTGACATCGTCATTAATTGTGTCTATCTAGGTTTTCATACAGCAACTATCGTTGATCTTCTTTGCAATTTCTTTTGAGTCCATCCTCGGGATATGTCCAACCCACTTAAGGCGCTGAAGCTTGTTGTAGTCGACGATTTGGAAGTCGTTTAGCTCAGCTAGGTATTCATCTTTGTAACGTCGACGATAATTAATGATACAAAGTTTGCCTAAAAAAAAGCATGTGGAAATAAGTTGTTCACGTCTTTTATCAAAAGGAACGAGCACTTCCTCAGCGGAGACACGAAATTACGCTCAAAATGGGCAAAAGTTATTTAACAAATGGACGCATATTTTATCTAAATCCTGACTAGGTTATTTTCTTTCAGGAATTGAAGTGAAAAAATGCGCAAAGTTGTTTATTTATCTTATCATAATACGCCTCGAAGAAGTTGCTAAGGTGTTCTCAGTGATCAGCTAACTATGATTAGGTTAAAAAATGATATGAAATCTATTCAAGGGTTCTTAGGCTGACCAGTTAATGAGCATTTAACATTTAACATTAGAGAGCAAGTAACTTCCTAGAATCTGAAAGTGAGTTAGTTCAAAGATTTGGTGAAGAGAAATTTCAAATTTGGTGTTTCCAGCTTTGAGCATGCGGATTTGGTTCGAATGGGACTGATAACTGCTTGCCTCTCTTATTAGCTGCTCGTCTGTCTATACGAGGTGTGACAATTACATATGTTCTAGGACTTTAGTGATGACTCGGAAACTGGTAGGACCGAATATTGGATGAGTCGTGTAGTTACTGGGTATGAGACGTGAATATTTGAATATGATACCAAGAGACGTAAATAAAGTCCGCGGTAGATGGAAAAAAGTAAACCGCGGTCAACGAAATTGAGGCTGTCCCAATCGCAACTGAAGGCGATTTAGAGCGTAAATTTGTTTTCGATACCCCTTTCATCAATCAACGTAAATATATTATTGTCAGACAGACAGTGATTTAAAAGTTTTACTTTTTTTTTGTATCGCTGAGTAGCTATGAGTACGCATTTTCTGTGTGCACTACAAACTAGCTGAGAGTGATTGAATTTTGCACCACCAAAGCAAGGCTCCCTATTCCACATGCATTCTTAGTAAAAAAGTTGAAAAAAGCCAAGTGGTGCATGAATACATAACAATATTGTCCCATCGATCCCACCTGCGGCTTTTTCTGATACCAAGGAATGAAGTTCCATCTCAAAGGAACTCATCATGGGTACTTTCAATCATTTGAATAAAACTGGAATCATTCTAAAGAGTGGAATCTAAAGGGTTTTCCAATAACAGGTGTTATTGGTGAATGGATTGGTGTTTAACGATTTTTTATGATCGGAATTGGATGGTATTAATCTGGACAACGTTTATATTCAACAAGAGGCGCTACGTGCTACACAAGCAACGAAACTATTGATCTTTTACGGGAAAGTTTCCGGACTGTGTTATCTCTCGAAGAGGTGATCACAATTGGCCACCAAGATCAAGATCTTGTGATTTAACACCTTGAGACTTTTTTCTTTGGGGCCACGTGAAAGAGAAGGTCTACGCCAATAGCCCAGGACCGATTCAATACCTCAAAGACAGAATTCGTGAGGCTACCGAGGACATAGGGCAGCCACTTTGCAATTCGGTCATGGAAAATTTCATGAAAAGAATATTGGCCTGTAAGCGTGGTCGTGTTATTCATTTGCCTGATGTTATTTTCCACTATTAACGGCATACCTTCCTCTTTATAATGAAATAAAGATCCCATCATTTTTATTAAAAAAAGCATTTTTCTTTGAATATCAAAATAACACCTCTGTATGGAAAGCCCTATATTATAAAAACGGAGTGTATTGTGAAGTTCGATGATAAAATTGTGCTCGTAACTTTCTTTGCTTGTCTTTTACTGGAGAATTGTCGGAGCCCAATTGTCACACTTCCTGCGTTTCATACAGATACGCAGAACCAAGCGCTTGTCTTTATAAAAATAACAGTTTCATTGTGAGAAATACACTTAAAATTACTTCAAGTGGCTACACAAAACTCTTGCAAGAACACCCCGACTCCAAATTGTCATCTCATCCCGAAACAGCAGGGTTTGGGGTCGTTCCAACACTTATTTTCGAGTCTTCGGTTGGTGTCACTGCTTACCATGAAAAGTAATTAAACAAAAACATGATTGTGCATAAAAAATTATCTCAACTTTTTCAAGCGACTTGAGTTAGAAATGAAGACATCTAAACGTGAGATGTAAAAAAGGTAGGAGGAGGAGGAGGAGCTTGAAAAACAAATCGTAAGACGTTCACGAAATGACACAACAAGGCTTTGTAAGTAAATAAAGTTTATAATGAAGAGGATGGATTGAACATATCAGACAAGTGATTACATACAAACAAATGCCCACACATTCAACCCCAAGTATCGCTTTTCGCCAACTCCAACTCCTAATCCAACCAAACGAACAATACTCGAAGAACTAGTGAACCAGTGCCACTTGTACAGCATACCCTAAGGCGTTCGAGCGGCATTTTACCACTCCCCAGGCGGAAACGCATTTTAAACTTTTTACATGTACAGGTGTTTTCACGCGCATTTACGAGCTTAAGTGTTTTAGACGACTACTTTTGAAGTGAACTCGCACGATTTCAAAAAAGAAGGGAAGGGATTGCAAAGTAAAAAACTGTAGCAAGAAGAAAACCGAAGCATTGTAAGACAGAAAAAACTGTGTGAACTCGAAACTGTCTGAGTTGAAAGTGCTAACGATTGTTGTTGGTGGTGCGCTTACTCGTAACATACTTTAGGGCGCATATAAAGTTTTTCATATTTCACGGCAGCACGAATGTTGCTGGCAATAAGTAAATATGAACAGCCGAGTAACGCTAAAGGTGTCAGGCTGAGCAAAGCAATGGAGTCTGGTTGAGTTGATTTGGGTGTGTGCTCGGTAAAGGGTGCGCGCGAAAAAGTTTGCGGCTTTCCTTCACAGCTGCCATTTCTGTGTGGTTCGCCTACAACTGCGAGATTTATAGACTTTATTCATATTTGTATTCGTTTTCTTGCTACGATTGCTTTTTTTTTTATTTTCTATTTTTATTTTTGTACAAAGCACCACTTTGCTGCTTAGCATATTTTTAGGCTTTTATGCATAGCTGGCAAATGTATGCTGCTCATTTGTTGTATGTTTTTTATGTGTCTGTGCTCTGCATATTTTTATCCCAGTTTACGCCTCTCAGTCCAAAATGTTTACTCTTCAAAGTCGTTTTTTACTTGGCGCCACTGCTGCCCACAAGCGTAAGTGTTTTTAATGGAAGTTATGTGTTGCTGTTGGATATTTGCTGCAACATTTGTCACATTTATATTTTTGTGGGTAAATCATAAATGGCAAAAATCATACCGGAAGGAGGTAAATAGAAAGAAGTGATCTGATGTTGACAATGTGCCGTGTAATACTTCTGCTTTGTATTCCCCTGTACCCCGTGTCTGGCTACATCACCTGTGCGATTATATACATATATTTTGTGGCAAACCTAAATGGTCTGAAACTTCGCTACGGAACATAAGGGGTTACATGGGTTTCGTTGGGTAAAAAAGGCCTATTTTCAATATTTTTTTTTTCTATGCAAAAAATTATTTATTTAATTCAAACTTTTTTCTCTCTTATAGATACATATTTAAAGAATAATTTCTGAAATTTAAAAAAAAAAATTAAAACTCCTCCATTGTGACGTCATTTTCGGTGACCCCTCGAAAAAAAGGTGCGTCCGCGTTGTCAGCATAACTCCTGACAGGCTCATCAAAAATGAAAAAACAAAAATTAGTGCTTTAGTTAAGACCTAAACTCGTGCTTGAACGAAGGAAAGAAAAAAAAAGTAAAAATTGGAATTTTGGCAGACATTTTTGCAAAAAAATGAAAATTTCGGTCAAATTTGCTTGACATTTTGTTTTTTTTAAATAGTTGTAATTGAAAAAAACCAAAATCCTTCGTTCAAGCATGAGTAAATTTTATTTCGAACACCTGTGTAAAATTTCATCAATATCGGTTGAGTAGTTTTCGAGAACATTTGACAACCGACTTTGAAAACACGGTTCCGAGAAAAACTCGTTTAAACTTTTGAGTAACAATAAAAGTGGCTTGGAGGGCACACATCCCAAAGGCTGTATCTCCAAATTTATTACTTGGATCGACTTGAAAATTTAGGATAATATTCCTGAGAAGTTGTAGAAATTAATAAGCAAAAAAAAAATAAATCGATTTTTTGAACCAACGAAACCCATGTAACCCCATAAGTCAGTGCTTGGAAATAAAAATATTGTCGAAATAAAAAACGTTTATGCTTTTTTAAAAATTTCGCTTCTAGATCAACTAAAAATATCAAAAAAATTATAGTTATTATTGTATTTAGGTGTTTTTAATTTTTTGTTTATTTTAATTTTTAAAAGAACTTTCTCCCACTTTATCAAGGCTTTTTTTAGAGAGGATTAATGTAGCGAGCAATTTTTTTGTATAAAACATTTTAAAACTCAAATTTTTGCTTCAGTTGGTCTTTTTGACCCTTTTATTTTTATTAATTAATAAGAAAAACAAAAACATTAACAGAAAATTTATATATCGTTCAGCGAAGAAATGTTATCAAAGTTCTCAGAAAATTCAATTAAAATGTTCAAATGGTAAATACAAATTTTTACTATTGATTACCAAACATTTTTTTACGAATAGAAATTTATATAAAAGAAGAAGTTTTTAGAAATTTTTTAAGAAAGGCAGTTAAGGAGCTTAAATGTTCTAAAAATATGTTAAGCAAACAATTTTACTGAATTTTTTCTGAAGAAGCTTTATGAAAGGTCTTAAAAAGAGCAGATGAGGAGCTAAGATTGGCGGCCTTCGAAATCGGATGGGTTCATACGTGACTACCATTTGGAAACCTGGGTACTTTGAATCTCCGGGTATGAAACACCAAATGATAGAAAAGTTTTTCTTAAAAAAAAAAAATTTACAAAATGGCGGACGTTCAAAGACGAAAACCCGGTTTTGATCCTTTTTTTTGACTTTAAAGGTCTGAAGAAAATACTACAATTTTCTTTCCAAATGATCGTAGTTCACATGATAGCGACATTAATTCCACGTCATTTAAATTTTATTTCATCAAAATCGGTTCAGTAGAACCGGCTATAGCTGTGTCGCCAGCTCGAAAAACGTGGTTTCGAGAAAAACACTAACAAACTAAATTGCGCACTCCTTCTTCCATTCAAACAACTGGTTTCGTACCCCTAAATTTGAGCACATGTATGTACGTGGCTTATGCTTATAGTTATGTTTTTTTATGGACCTGGAAACTAATAGTTTTGCAGTTTTGCTTCCACAAAAAAAGTAGGGGAAAATGGGGAGTTGTGAGACACAGGGAGTTGTGAGACATTGTTACCTTTCGGCATTATTCATTTGTTTACATTCGATTTTAAGTGTCAACAAGTGTTCTCGATGCGATCTCCCTTTTCAGCTAGCATTGGTCATATTTACACGCATTCGACGCGTCTCTCCAGTTACTGTGTTTTGGAACTTCTCGGTAAGTTTTTTTCATCATTTGTTTTGCGATACATTCGATCAGTTGTTGAAGCGAATTGCAAATGTTAATATATACAAATTATTAATTGTCCTATTAGCTTTGAATTTACACATTCACTTCGGCATGAACGTTCGATGTGTTTATGACTACGCGGCCATTTATAAAAAAACGATTTGGGGAGTTGTAAGACAACAAATGTGGGGAGTTGTGAGACACCATTTTTTTCGACGTTTTAACGCATATTTCATAAGTACCTCGCAATATTCATGCATTGTTTGTATATATATCATGAAATTTTTGGTTAAATTTGAGTTTTTATTGTTTTAAGTTAAGCAGAAACAATTCCATTCATTGCAATGTACGCGATCGAGCTGTGCACCTAAAGTGTGCCAATGTACGAACTGGTTATTATACATGTTCTCACTGCGAATCATCAGATTGATGGTATTGCATTTTTTATACACTTTTTTATAACAATTGTCTTTTCTTTTTTATTTTTCATCTTAATAAAGAACTAAGAAATAAGTCATTTTTATTAACTTAAACCATGGTGTCTCACAACTCCCCACATTTTTGTATTTTGTATTATATTTTATATGATTATATACAATTTTAATTTTAAGGAAAATTGTAGTTTTGTTAAATAGGCCATACCAATAGCTTCCAGTATTCATTGACTAAAGATACCATCGTTGACATATGCAGAATATTAAGATTTTGAGTAATACGGGTCCAAAAATAAAACCCGTCTCAAAACTCCCCATTCTCCCTTAATATTTTTGTACATAAATATCAATTCGTGCTTTGTTTTGGACTTTATTTTTAAATAATTTGTCTACTTAAATAAGCAAAACATATCGAAAATCGATTTGTTTTTTGAAATGAGCTGGGGCCTTAATACAAATTCATTTATGTGAAAATAAAAAAGTAAGTAAGTTAATGTAACTTCTTAAACAGGGGTTTGTATGTATTGCTTTCTATATTAAAAGAAAAACTAAAGCAAAAACCTTCAAACATAACCATAAAAGTTTAAGTCAATATTGCTTTTTTTGCTATAAAAGGGAATTTTTCTGTCTCCATTTCTTGCGAGTCTTTTCGACTCGTATAAGCACCATCCGTGTCAATACCTATATACTGTGGGCAAAAAGTAAGATGAATTTGGTTGTAAAATGAAAAATCTTTATTTATTCTTGTAAATCAATTTCATCCCCTTCAAAACAATCCCCTCTCGATGAAATACACTTATGCTAACGATTTTTCCAATCCCCGAAACATTCCAAATAATCCATTTCCGGTATAGCCATTAGCACCTTTTTCGATTCAGCTTTTATCTCCTCAATCGACTCGAAACGCGTTCCCCGGAGTGATCTCTTGAGTTTTGGGAATAGCCAGAAGTCACACGGAGCCAAATCAGGCGAATACGGTGGTTGCGGAACGATATGCGTGGAATTTTTGGCGAAATGGTCACGAAGAACGAGTGCAGTGAGAGACGGTGCATTATCGTGATGCAAAAACCAAGAGTTGTTGACCCATAATTCTAGTCTTTTTAGACGAATTGCTTCACGTAAACGACGCATAACGCTCAAATAATATTCTTTATTAACAGTTTGGCCAGGTGGAAGGAATTCATAGTGCATCACACCACGAAAATCGAAAAAAACTGTCATCATGACCTTTATTTTTGAACGACTTTGACGTGCTCTTTTCGGTCTGGCCTCGCCTTTAGCACGATATTCACTTAATTGGTCGGTTGTTTCAGGGTCGTAAACATAAATCCAAGTGTCATCTCCCGTAATCATGCATTTGAGCTTGCCCTGATAGTCTGAAAGCATTGTTTCATACACATCAACGCGACGACTTTTTTCCAAGGAATTGAGAGTTTTCGGTACCAAACGAGATTTGACTTTTCGTAGGTCCAAATGGTCTTTCAAAATAGTTTTCACAGATCCTTCTGATACTCCGATCATATCAGTAAGGTCTTTAAGAGTCAATCGACGATTTTTGAGCATAGGTTAAATTATATAAAATAGACATCATTATTAATGTTTTAATTATTTATTATCAAATGCCCAGTTTCACAGAAGGTGTCAAATAAAATACATTATTTGAACCAAAAATTAATAATCTTACGTCAATAAGAACTAAAGCAAAATGAAACAAATTAAAGGAAAAAATTACAAATTTTCATCATCAGATTCATTAGATTGGGCCGGAATGAGTAAACTTAACGTTTCCGGTAAATATGATTTTAATTTTCCTCTTTTCACATTTCTAGTGCTGCTAAATAAAGGGTCTGAACTTAAAAAAAAGTCGATTAAAAATGTCTCTATTGCAGTTTTCTCGGGAAAATTTTCTTGCGAAGTCTTGGCGGTAAGTTCTAAAATGTTTATTCCTTGCTTCTGCAGCTTCCTCCGAAAGTTTCCCAATAGGCACTAATGCATTTTTTATGATTAATACACCATATTTATTTGTATTTTGTGCATTTTCGGTGTCATCGGGTGCCATGGATATAATTCAACGTACAACTGAGCTGTGTCAAATGCATATTTATCATACTTCTCCGAGTCCACTTTATGTCCGCATTAAATTGTCTCCAATATGACTTTTAACCGATAAATGAGATTATACTTGATTCCGGTTATTTCAGCAGCTAACTTTGGATCTTCGAAAAATCTCCTGCTTGTGTTACCATTATTCGTGTTTCCAAAGTTTTGGTATTGCTGCAACAGTTAATTCAAAACCTCCTTCCAACCAAGACTTGTACTTTGATAGGAAAACATCTTCCTTTTTATGTACTTGTAGCCACTTTTTCTTGATTTGTGATTTAAAATGTGAAAAATTGTGCTTAAGAGCTGATATCTGTTCGTCAGAGTATAATTCACTTGACAAAAGCTCCTGTTGTGAAGACTTTAATTTTTCGTCCAAATTTGGTAAATTCTGAGCTTGCATGCGGTCGAATAGGTATTTTCGAGTCACAATTCGAACCCCTGAAGTGCCTTGAGAACCTTAAACAAACCAAAAAATAACAAGTATAGAAAACGCTTTTAAAAAAAACTGTTCCATGAAACTTTTGAAATTCCACAATTAATTAATCTGCGGCTAATTCTACTTTATTCTACATCTCAAAGCATATGTACAGAATCTGAAAAAAAAATTCAAGCTTGGACGGACTTGGAAGTATAACTTTCAGCTTAACAAATAAAAAAAATATGTGTAAAAAATGCACTATTTCTCCTTGTACGGAATTCAATAAATTACGTTATTAATGAACAAAATCTATAAAATATTTATTAAATTTGGAAAAAACATAACTGAAGCTCCAATTTCCATCATTAAAACGAGACATATAACTTTAAATAAGTTAACTTTACTTTTTTGAAGATTTGTTGCTTGCCGAACGCCGAGCGAGATATGTGTAGTGTCATAAGCAATGAACTTTTGACTGCCAATACGGCGGTAGCGCACGCGACGAAAAAGCGCGAGAGGGGGTGGAGATAATACTCTATTGTGTTATCTTTCTATTTTATTCATTATTAAAATCAATTAATGCATTTTATAAAATTGACTTTTGGCCGCCTAGATTATCAAAATACCGGTATGTGCGACGGTCGTCCGGAACGCTCCAAGTCATCAACACGTTCTCGACCCTCTTTGAAGTCTTTGTACCACTTATAAACATTTTTCTGCGACTTGGTCGAATCACCAAATGCCTCCTGCAACATGCTAAACGTTTCCGCAGCCGAAATTTCATGCCGCAAACAAAATTTGATGGCACTTCTCTGCTCAATCAAATCAAACATTGTAAAAATCGAAAAATGCACTCTTGGTCGTTTGGTAAACACAAGCGTAAATATATTACTGATAATGACATTCATATGAAAGTTGGTCCAGATGTTATTAACAGTGCTGCCAACTCATGAAAAAAATAACTAGAACGAAATTTTAATCCCGCGAAGTTTGACAAATAAATTCACCTTACTTTTTGCCCACAGTAATTGTCGCGTACACAATTTTTGGGTATTTGGCCGAGCTCCTTCTTCCATTTCTGGTGTGCGTCTTGATGTTGTTCCACAAATGGAAGAACCTACAGATCTAAGCAGACTCCGAACGGCAGATATTTTTATGAGGACCTTTTTCATCGGTGTTAATGCTCATTCCTAAATAAACGAAGTCTTTTACAACCTCGAAATCATAACTATCAACAGTGACGTGGGTGCCGAGACGCGCGTGCGCCGACTTTTTGTTTGATGACATGGGGTGTTTCGTGTTGTCGTCGTTCATCACCAGACCCATTCGCTTTGCCTGTCTCCAGTTCAGAAAGGGCAGAATTCTGTTAATTTTGCGTTTGTAAGGCGGATCAGGTCTATATCGTCGCGGCTTGGTGTAATAAAAAACGTCTTCACCTAAATTTTTGCGGATATTTTCAGATATTGCTTTCTAAGTTTAGACTGTTATTTGTTACCTCATATTTAATTTGACAATCGTGTCTCACTGTTATAATTCAGACACGTTAAACTCCTACTTTCTCAGTCGTATTCTACGCTTGCCTTTATTCGATGCTTCGGTTTAGACTTTACTGATCCTTATACGCTAAAGTTACCATTTACCGCACTTGTACGATCTAAGTTGGAGTATCACGTCTTTATTTGGAGGCCGCGTCACCTTTGCCAATATTAATAGACTTGAACGAAGTCAGTAATCACCAAAAACACCATCGATGTAGTTCGTAAATATAACAAAAATAAACTAAAATCATATTTGAAATTCATGAAATCGGAGTTGAACATCCCCAAGACATCGATTTATCGCATTTTCACTGATCATTTGGGCTTGCGATCTTACTGATCATTTGAAGCGTCGTGTTTCCAACATGAACCTCAAACTAAGCGTCAAGGTGCCGCATGGAAGGCCCCAGACGAGCCAACACCCAAAAAATTGCGTTTAGGGAAGTCAAAAATCAAGACGCTTCTCATTCGTTTTTACGATTTTAAGGCAATTGTCGTGCCAACGGGCCAAACCGTCATTGCAATTTTGTATCGTTACGCTTTGAAACGTTTGTTGCATCGCATTCGTCGAATTCACCCTGAATACCGCGAAGGAGGAAGCTGGCGCTTATTGCATGATCCTCATCGATCCACACTTGTGACTGATTTTTTGACTATAAATCGCATTTTAACCATCAATCACTCACCGTATTCGCCTGATATGGCTCCCTGTGACTTCTACCTACTCGGGAAATTGGATTTCGCCTTGAAAGGAAAACGTTTTGCGCCCGTAGAGGCCATCCAAAAGGCTTTTATCGACATCCTGAGGGACTTTACGGTCAATGACGTGAAACACTCTTTCGAAAAACTTTTAGATCGCGTAAAATAGTGCATGGAGGCCAGAGAGGACTATTTTAAATAAATAAACGCGAAGTTATCAGAACAAAGCTCCTGTCGTTCCTATTTTAGCTCAGTCTGGTTTATTTTGGACTTCATCTTGTACATATAAAGTGATCCTTTGGTGTTGCTATCACAGTGCCAGTATTTGCGGCAAAGTCATATCATTATTTTCCTTTGGGAAAAGCTCATCACTTTACTCAAGTTTTGCTGCGAGTTTTATTGCTCTTGTCAAAGTAGTTCACGCTTTTGCTTCTTTTATTTCCGTATATATTTATTTATTTATTGTTGTCTTTCTTTGCTGTTCGCTAAGTTTTAGAGTGAAATGTTGTTGCTGTGAAAGTTTTCAAGTCAGTGTTGTTGCTAACCATTACATTTCAATTTGCCAGCACTCTTCGTACCTCACTGAAATAGCCTAAGCGCGAAGAGTTTCCACAGCACTTGAAGCATTCGATGTCCAACTAAATGCGAGTATATACAGAGTTCCGTTCTCACACTTTGCCTGCCACTAAGAATACCGCTGCTACTTCTCATCATCATCAGCAACATCTTCGTCAACATATTTTCTTTTATACTGCCACTTTTTCTCTAACTCTTCAAGTCATTTGTATTTTTTTTTTAAGATAAAACGCAACACTTTACTTCCGTTTCCGTTGGAACACTTACAGGTGTGCCTACATCTTTCTATGCACATGTGTATGTATGTATGCATGAATGTATGTAAGTATGTATGCAGTACTTGCTTGATTGTATTGTTGATGCTGTCTGCGAAACTGGAACGTGCTGAGCACTTTCGAAGGGAAACTGCGTAATATCCTGCAACTGTTGTTATATTCCTCCAGCTTCCAGTATTTTATTGTACCTCCCCCTTTTCCCCCTTTCCCACTATTTTTGCAATCGAATTTCTTTCGCTGCGCTTCAAAGCTGCTTTGAGTGATTGAGTTTGAAATGAAAAATTGCTGATAAACTGCATACCTGTGTTGGGTAAAATATTTATGAATGTTCGGTATTTTGAGGTTGTGGGAATTGTCGCTTTTTGGCTTCTGAATTGACATTGACTTTAAATCAATTGGAGGTTTGTGAATTTTACAAATGCCTGTACATATAAAAATAACAGATTTTTGTAAATGGATTGAAATAAAATTTGAGTCCGTTAAAACTGTGAAAGCGAAAGCGAAGTGTGCGAGAGAAAGCGTCAAGCGTTTTGAAGGCGCATACAGAGGAAGACTGTGAGCTCTGCTTCGAACAATGGGAAGAGCGTTGGGGAGATAGAGCTGCGGTGTATAGTGAAAGTGATAATAAATAAATATCTCGACGTGAAAGTTAAGTGAAATATTCTACACCGTCAGACGATACTTAACCCATCAATTCTCAGTATCGCCCACAGACGATGCGAGTTGAAAAAAAAAATTATTTTTAATCGATTCTAGGGTAACAAAGGCGTATACATACCTTATATGTTCCTTTGCCTAATAATTATTTTTTAGTAGAAAAATATCCATTAATCTTACCTGTTAAATTTCAATCCAAAAACAAGTGATACCCAAATTTTTTTGACAAACTATTTCAGTGTAATTATTAAGTAAAAAGTTATGATTCATTGTTAAAATAATTGTTTTTTTTCATTCCTTACAAGCAAGTGACATTTTTACTCAAGTAAGTAAGCAATGTTGAATTTTCTTACAAAAATTTAATTAAGAACTTAAGAAAAAAACATGCTTTTTTATAAATAATTACTCGGTAATTTTTTTTTTTTTTTGATTTATTTAAAAATTGTTGCATTTTTTCACTGTCTTCTATTGTGGAATTTATGGAGTCATTGGTGTGATTGTTAAGTTATTGGATTGACTAATAAATTTGTATTGTTCATAAAGTTGTAAGGGATTTGGATCTAAGTGTAATTGGGTTGATGTTAGTGCAGAGTTGGTTGATAATTGATCTGTGCTTTCTTTGTTATTTGATTCGCAGCTTACGCTCTGGGAACGAATTGTAGCTGTTGAGTTGAGTTTTACATAGTTGTAGTTTTCCTTTTTTGTTGTTTGAGGTTCCTTAATTCTTTTTTGAATTGCTTCTTCAACGCTCTCTTCAGGTACTCAATAGCTTCCTTAAAAGAGCATTCATTTAAAATTTTATGTTTTATTATATCTTGCCTTTTTCTATACGTGGGACATTGTTTGTTGTTTGAACGATGGTTATGCTTGCAGTTTATGCACAATACTCTGAACAAGGCGTGGAGTAGTGAATGCTAGATGAGCATACATTGCATTTTGCTTCAGAGGTACAATGTTTAGCTGTTTGACCGATCATGAAGCAGTTTTTACATTGCATAGGAGATGGGATATATGTTTCAACTTTTATTTTAAGCCATCCTACGTTCACTTCTTTTGGTGGGGTATAGGTGCTGAAGGAAACGATGTGCAGAGGGGTATTGGTGAGTTTTCCCTCTATGTATTTTTTGATTTTTTTGCATTCTACTGCACCTTGCTGTTTCAAACCTTCTATGATTTCATCTTCGCTTAAATCTTTTAATCCGGAGTATATTACACCTTTTAAGATATTGAGCGTTGAGTGAAAAGAGCCAGATATATTGCAAATATTTGATAATTGTGTTGCTTTAAGGAATTTATTCGCCTGTTGTTGAGTTTTAACTAGAATAAGTAAGTCTCCTTCTTTAGGGAATGATATTTCTAAAGGTTTTTCATTTGTTATCGATTCTAGTGCTTTGCTGACTGCGAAAATATTGTAGGCTTTAATTGATTTCTCTGTTTTGCTTTTTATTAATAAAAATTTTTGGCATGATAAGTTTTGTTGGGTACTTGCGGGTTTGATAGATTTTAACGCTGGAAAGTATAGTGGTTGCTTACATTGTAGGCTTTTCGTTTAGTTTTTGGTTCTTCGCCTAAGATGGCGAAGTAATTACTTCTGCCCCTTTCGGGGTCTTCTTCCATAGTGGTTTGTCACAAATAAGCAAATTAGTTTTTAACCGGTGTTATAAAGAGAGTTTGAATTAATAACTGGTGACACCTTGGCACGTAAAAATTACACTTGATCGAGTGTTATTTCTGATTGACACAAAATACTACACAAGCGACTGTTGTAACGTGACCGCACTGTTTTTTTTTTTTTTATTTATTTGATTTTATTAAATTTTCAATATTTGGAAAAACAAATTAGATTAATAAATCGAGATTGCTCTCTCTACGCCTACTATGAATCGAATGAGTTTATTTTTTTTTTTGTTTTTTTTTTAGTTTTCTATTTTTTTTTCTTTCTTTCTTATACAATAAATTTCACTGGCTCTAGCGCTTCGCTGGAGTTGTATGTTGCGGTATTGTTGGATATAACCGAAAAATTAATGGCGACAACACTAAGAAACTTGTAGTGCCTAGTGTCAGCTATTAATAATGTGTAAAATAATAAGTAAAAATATGAGCCACCTCTCATGGTGTGTTTGTCAAAAATTATTAAAAAAAGTTCTCCAAAATTTTCCCAAAAACAATATATTTTCCCATATATTTTTTTTAAATAAATATTTAATATTTATAATTTCATCCTGGAAAATTTAAAAAAATTTTGAAATTTTGAAAGAAATTATAAGAAATTTTAGGTAAAAGCGAAGATATTTCAATTAAAAAAATGATACCCAATGAATATACAAATTTCAAAATTATAAAAAAATGTTCAAAGCTAGAAAATGGTTTTCAAAATTTTTTCGGTCCACTTTTTTTACACTCAAGCCAAAAAATAAACCAATTTTCAGTGATGACAGTGAATAAAATACTCGGATCAAATAAAAGGGAATCGCTCGTATGGGACCTCATCTGGGAAAAGCTGGCTAATGACCAAGAAACCGATTTTGGGTTTTCTGGCAGTTTCTTGTAGTTTAAGAGGTTACATACCTACGTCTAAAACTTTCAAAAAAAAAGTTTTTTTTACAAATTATATTCTTTATAGTTTAAGGCATATTTCTGTGGAAGTCGATTGTAAAAATTCCTCATAGTTACAAAGTTATGGCAGAAAATGTATCTGCCCGACGAGAGTTTGATGCGCACAGGTAGCACAGGTCCTTCGTTTGCACTTGAAAGTTTAAGGCGCTACATTAAACATTTTTTATTTTGTTTTTGACCATAAATTTTTTCTCAGTAGACGGCTGTAGTCATCGATATCTCCTAAAGTATCAAACAAATAATTTAAAATTTATGCTCTATGGTTAGGTGACATTTCACACTAAAAAAATTCGTTTGCTTTGTTTTTTTTTTTTGTTTCATTCAGTTGTGAGTTACAGGGTGTTAACAATGGGAATCAACAAAGAGAAAATTCGGTACATTTTACAATTTTTCTTTGATGAAGGCGGAAATGCAAGTCAGGCCGCTGAAATTGTGAATGGTTTTTGTGGTGCCGATACTGTAACAGCTAATTACGTGCTGGTTTCGTCGATCCCGTCAGGTATTTTTCATGTTAAATAAGATATCGATAATATCGGAAATGTCGTTAAAATTACTGAAATAATCGAAGCTGACCGACATGTTAGTAGTCGCAGCATCGCCCTGGAGCTAAGGATTGACTATATAACATTTGCTTAAACATTTTTCGTAAAAATAGTGAATTTTTTTCCCCCAAAACTAATATTTTGATAAATTTTTGAGAGTTTGACATTAATCGTAATTCTAAGGATTTTAGCGCTATCAAACTGTCGAATATTTTGGAAAACTAAAAAATTATTGCCCATATAATGAATATATAAAACTAGCAAACCCGCGAACTCCGTTTCGCCACCAGATGGCTTCGTTTTTTGTAACATTTCGTTTAGGGATTAAAAGATGAAAAAAAATTATTTTTTTTGTTTTATATTTGAAAAGGAAAAATTATATTTCATTTATCCGTTTCATTGAAGTGCTTTTGGTAAACCACATTTTTTGTTCTTTGGTATGACCTTATCACAAACAAAGCGGATGGTTTCCCAACTGGTGAACACGCAACGTATAGCTGCCCATGTGAAAAGACTGATTTTCTAATAACATAATAATAATTGAGAGTCTACAAATCGGCAAAAGTCGTTGGTAAGAGTAATTAATCCAGCTGTCGCATCATCTGGGACTTTTCCATTTTCAACAGCTAACAATTGTTTGGAAAATTGTGGAGCACTTTGTTCATTTTGAATTTGAACTCTCATATTAGTGGTTAGCGATAATGTTTTCACGTTATTTCACAAAGTTGATGCCTTCAGGCAAGCATTCAATTCATCTGCATTCCACGGGGAATTACTGGCAACGTCTGCTGGAAATCGTATGCTAACAATATGATCAAGCCGCCAAAGGTGTTGTTATTTCGCCGAAGATCCTTCAGTATGAAGTTAAGTGCTTCAAGTGATTTCTGCAATGCAAACGCTAGGATGCAAGCAGTAATCAGTGTTGCAATCATATGGAAACGCTGCTCGATTCAAACCAGCACTTGATAATTCACTTCTTGTGCTTCGAAAATAATCTACTTGTTGATCTCTGTTATTCGCTCGACGATTTCGCATTGCCAATCGAGCCGTTCCACGGGTTTCACGGGCTGCCTCGCTTTGCTCTTGTGATTGAGAAGCACGAAGTCGACCCATACTAACGCGGCGCTCTTCACGGGCAATTCCTTGTGCTTCTTCAGTCATTTCATTCGCGGTGTTTCGTATCCTTCTTGCATTACGGCTTTGTCGGGAAAGATTTAATCGTCTTGGCATCGCGGCATTGATAATAATGATTCAAAGAGAATACAAATTACTGTGATTATATATTTCTGACAAAATTTATATTATCTAATTTCCTACTCAACCTTAGACAAAATTACGTTTAGCTGTCATTTGCGTTTTGTTATTCCATATCAGATGCGCTTTTGTTTACAGTGACTTCACGGAAACGCGTTCGAATGGGATAAAAAGTATCCTATGTCCGTCTTCTGATTCTAAGCTACCTCTCCACCAATTTTCAGCCAAATCGTTTCAGCCGTTCTCGAGTTATAAATAGTGTATCTAACATGACTTTCTTTTATATACAATATATAGAGAAATAAAATAATTAGTGCAATAAGCGTATTTAGTGATTTGAAGATTTAGTGATAATAAAACCTTTATTTTAACTACAACCAAAAAAATGAGTGACAGTGCTATTCAGTGTTAGTGCAAAATGACCAACCCTGGCTTGGGGTTCGTTGTCCTGCTGGAAATAAAATCCACCAGACAATCCCATTTTTTCAGGGCTTTGTAGCAAGGATTTTTAAATATGCTTCTTTTGTCATTATTTCATCAATAAAAACAAGATTGCCAACACCCGATGCAGACATGAAGCCCCAAACCATGACGCTTCCACCTCCATGCTTGACCATTTTAATTATATTTTTTGGACTTAATCCTTCATTTCGCTTCCCTTACACTTTAAGTCGCCCATCATATCCGGAAATATTACATTTCGACTCGTCGGAGAAAATTGCTTTGTCCCAGAAAACAAAGTCTTTGATTTGATAAGTTCTGGCACATTTGAGCCTTTTATTTCTAACAGTATTACTGACAAAGGGCTTTATTCTAGCAATACATGCCTTGTACCCATTTCTCTTGATTGACTTTCACCTATTTGTGATGAAACAATGGTGTTTAGAGCTGTTTGCAATGCAGTAGCTATATTCGGAGCATTTTCGAGAGTACTTTTTTTCTATTGTTTTCTTGATAAAGCGTTCCTCTCAGTTAAATTCCTAGGGCGGCCTCATCTCTGCTTATTTTCGATCCTTTTCTCCTTTTTGAATCTGTGCGTTACTTTTTGCAATGTTGCTTTACTCCCGCTGATGCATGCGTATGAAGATTTATGATGTGCACTGTATAGCGTTTTGTCTTTGACACTGGTTGCCCATACCATGACGGAACTCTCTCCACAATTACGAGCCAGGAGAGCCCCCCTTTTCCTTCGATTCATCATACCAATATATTTGGGACCCATCTGATCCGATTGTAGTGTAATCCATTTTTTTTCATTCATCTGCCCAAAATTGGTGTTTTTCTGCAAATGCCAATCTGGAACAGTTATTGAAAAGACTATTGAGTCCAAAAAGATAGCTCTATGTGCATTTATTGACATATCAGGGGCTTTTGACAACACTTCCTATGAGGCAATCTATAATGCCCTATATCTAAAGGAGGTACCTGAACCCATCACTAGATGGATAATATTCATGCTGAAATCTAGGACGATCCGCACCGAACTAGAGGGAACAATCAAATCTATTAAAGCCACAAGAGGTTGCCCTCAAGGAGGCGAACTCACTCCTCTTTTGTGGACTCTAGTCATAGATGAACTTCCCCACAAACTGAACAACCTAGGTTTTCACACTCAGGGCTACGCTGATGACCTAGCAGTTTATGTATTAGGCTGGCATGAGGAAACCATTTCGGATCGCATGCAGCAAGCCCTTACAATAATAAACAAATGGTGCACGGAAAGAGGGCTCTCCATTAACCCATCCAAAACAACACTTGTACCGTTTACTAGGAGAAGGAACATAAATCTCAAATGGCCGACCCTTAATGGAACAACACTTCAACTCTCGACAGAAGCGAACTATCTTGGCGTCAGTCTTGACAAAACGCTTACGTGGAATTCCCATATTGAGAGAGAGTTACTTCAAAAGCCACAAGGGCATTCTTTGCCTGCACAAGGCTTTTTGGTAAGACATGTGGACTAAACCCTAGAATGACCTTCTGGAGATTCACCACAGTTGTGAAACCCATAGTCACTTATGCATCCTTAGCATGGTGACCCAAGGTCAAGCAAAGAAAAGCAGTAAACGAATTAAACAAACTACATCGCCTTATATGTATTGGTATTACAGGGGCTATGAAAACATTTCCCACGGATGCATTGGGTGTGCTCCTGAACGTACCACCGCTTCCAATTCTATTTAATTGAAAGGGAAGCTCGCTCGAGTGCACTAAGACTAAAAGGTATATCTGAACTTAAAAGTGGGGATATGAAAGGACATTTAAAGATCTTAGAAGACTTCCTACATAGTCCCATTTTTCATAGGGATGATATGCTATCATCCAAACCAATACTCTTCAGGAACTTCCAAGTTATAATTAATGAACGAACAGACTGGAGAACTAACTCTATCACTTTCAAACCTGGCTCTCAGCTATGGTTTATTGATGGGTCCAAATTGGAAAATGGTAGAACAGGGGCAGGAATCAATGGGCCTAAATTCAAAAAATCGATTCCGATGGGATCCTACCCAACAATATTCCAAGCAGAAATACATTTGAAATATGTGTGAGAGAATGCCTTAGCAGGAAAATGAGAGGTACTCACATCTACATACTTTCAGATAGCCAAGCGGCTCTAAAAGCCCTTCTTTCAACAACTATCACCTCTAAATTGGTAAACGATTGCCTAAACCTCCTAAACACGTTAGGAAACCTCAACACAGTAACACTATGTAGGATTCCGGGACATGAAAGACATGAGGGAAATGAAATGGCTTACGACCTTGCAAAACAAGGAGCAAATATGCAACTTACTGGTTCTGAGCCTTTCTGTGGACTCACAAAAGGCCATTTTAATGAATTCCTTAGGAAATGGAAATTCAGTCAAGCAAAAACCATGGCACATAAAAAAAGTATGGCAATATCACTTAGACTATTTGTTTTCATTAATAGAAAAAAAACCTATACTTGCGAGAAATTGCTATCAACCATACGATTTGAACTGTGTACGTAAGTATAAGCATTTCTATGTCTGTAAAAACCCAACTCAATTTTTGGAATCTTTATACATCTATACATGTATATATATATATTTTTTAACACTTCAATATAACAATTGAAAAAAAGTCACCATCCTTTAACATCAATAACTTGATTGCCTGCTCGCTTAAAAGCCTCCGCACCCGGAAAGAAATAAAATAAATCAGCGCCCATTTACTTAATGAAATGGAAACCTCAAAAAGCAGTTGCCAAGTGAATAGAAAACCACAGAAATTGTAGAAAAGGGTTGCTGATTTCCATTGATTTGCATAAAAAACGCGTGAAATGTAAATGATGATAGAATTTTTAATCCATAAAAATTGTCTATGCCATTAGATTGTGTAAATGTGTGCCACGAATAAATAATTCACAGCCGCATTTATTCAAGCGCATAAAACTATGCAACATTTTTTAGCATTTGTAAATTGCTGCAAATGCCAATCATAAAATAAACAGCTCATACATACACGTACGCTTTAAATGGTGGTGGTGGTGATGATGGGCCAACATTACCATCCACAATCCAAATTCATTGCTGGTAAACGTGTCAGCCTAAGTGTATGCAAAGAAAAATATTGCAATCTGTGGAAACGCATTGCCTGGCGAGGGCAAAAGCAAAGCAGCAAAGGTTGAGCTGGGGTGAGAGCGAAAGCGATATGGCTGTGTGAGCGGAGTCAGGCGTCGTCGTCTGTATTGGCATTTTGCGGTGATTTTTCACTGTTGGCATTTGCGTTTGTCACACTCCCCCTGCTATGGCGCAACTTTGTTTTATGACTTTTTTTCATTTTGTTTTATATTTTTCCAGCTTTTGTTTTCCGATTTTCCACTTTCTGCATTTATTTGCTTTATGAATTTCACACTTTGTTTGCTGTGTATCAACGAAATGGTTGCCAAAGAAAAAAAAGTGAGAAGGAAAAATTAAATATGAGGCGAAAAATATGTAAAGCAGCTGTTTAAATTGTTTGAATGCTGCCCACCAACTGGTTTTTATGACTCGTCTGGTTTTACTTTTTTCTGCTATTTTTTTAGGAGCAATAATAGGATTTTGAATGCCTTATCCTTTCTTTTTGGTGCAGCGCTACTCCTTATGGAATCATCTCAATTGTGACATTTTTAGCTTCATTTACGCAAATTTTCATTCAAATTGTGACTTTCATTTTGATTTCGTTTGTTTGATTGTTTGACACCCAACTCGTCTCAGGGTATAACTGTAAGTGCATAGACGTCTATAAGAAAAATACTTGGTTATAAAATGCAAAGTGCACAAGCATTGATGATATTCTATAATGTCCTGTGAATGCATCGTTTAGTACTGCGGCACGTGCCGCCTTCATTTTAATGCCACTTAATAGTCTTCAATTTCGTTGACAATTCCAAAGGGGCAGTAAGGAAGGAAATTGTGTCAATTATGCCAAGGAAGTGTAAAATTGTTAGCTTCGAAGATATAAGGAAATTTTTTTTTTGCTTACTTTTCTATATTTTTATGGATATTTTCATAGGGGCTAATAAAAAATATTAAAACGATTATAAAAAAAGTTCAGCAAGAAATTCGAGGAAATTTGATATTTATATCCTTCAATTGGTTCTGCTCTACCAAATTTGGGGACATCAGAATTCGTTTTAGAGGTATGGTTCCTTCGGCAAAGTTTCTTATTTTGATCCCTAGAATACGATTTTCACAGAGCAATGAGCGATTTTTAAATCGACCCGCCCTAATATTTATACAACGTGGCTATAGTTTCCCAATGACGCAAAAGATACACCTCGAAATTCTAGTCTGAAAAAATAAAATCGGACAGAGTAATTTTACTAAAAGTAACTTTCGCTTGCGAGTATCTGGTTTTGAAATCCTAAATATAATTAAGTCTTTAAAGAATTCAACTTTACTGGCGGAGACGGTACATCGAATATCATTCTTAAAAATATTGGAATTAATTAAGTAGATAATTTGAGTTTTTTCTTAACATTAGCATTACAGCAGATAGTTCGCCGTTCGATTTAAAATGTGCTGTAGATATTTCACTATTTGAAAAAGGAGATAAAAGAAAATAAAGTTAATTATGGACCTGTAATTTCCATTCATCTCCAAAATTAAATAAAAAAAGCAATGAAAGCAGAATTTTAATATATCATACCAGGAGAAATTAAATTTCTTTATCCCATTTCCGTTTGGATTTCAATGGAGCCTCTGAACTGGGGACGCTCCTTTAAACTTTAGTTCCTTTCTTTGTAATGGAATGGATAGAGGGAAGGCCCGTGGTGCCTTATTAAGTAATATCACAAAGGGATTTGATGAGATCGATAGACAAATTCTTGCAGATAAGCTAAGGAAGTTCAAATCCCATTTATCGAATAGAATTCAAAGTCAAAATCTCTTGTAGGGTAGTTCCTTGCGAATCTGTCAGCGATCGTGCTGGGTTTATTATTGGCCACTGGCTTAAAGTACGTTCACAAAATTAATCCACCCGTTCAAATACGGCAGATTTGCATCCAAATTTTTTTTAACATTATTTCGAATAGAAAAAACTAAGTAAACCAAACTTAGGCCCTCGTTACAATTTTATTGATGATAATTATTAATTTAGAAACCCTTTAACTAAAAATAAAACCAAGCAATTGGGCTCTTGAACGGCGTAAAAAAAGAGCGCTATCAAGATCAAAATTCTATCACCAAATTTCAAGAAAGTCTAATATCATTTCAAATAATTATGTACATACTTTTATTTCAGCATGATTCGAACAAAATCACAAATGTCGAAACTCGAAAACATTGAGTTTATTTTTTTTTTTAATTTTTACAAAAAACAATTTTGTTTTATATTGTACCAAAAAACTGTCTTATCAAAACATGTTTTTTTTAAATTTTTTACTAAAAAATTCGTTCAAAAAATTTTTTGGTTGGTTGGTTGGTTGGTTTAAGGGTAACCCCGCATCGGAGTGCCACATAGACCACATAGAAGTTGGGTCCGTTGTGTTACCCTAGAGCTCATTATTTTATATGAATTCCCCACCTAACCGAGATTTTTATTATAGATTTTGGTCCAAAATATTAATTCGTTTCGAGAATTTAATGAGAGATTCGGTTTTCAGGTCCGTGGTATTGAAAAGTCAATTGTTGGAGAGCCTAGAAGAGCGAGTCGACTTCTGGCTAGGCCGGGACAACTGCACAGCAAATGCCTGCTCGATACTTCCTCATCTTCGTCCTCGCAGTATCTGCACAGGTCGTTTTGAGGAACTCCGAGCCGACGTGCGTGAGTGCCCAAAAGGCAGTGGCCGGGGATAAGAGATATTATATGCCTTAGTTCGTGTTTCGAAAGACTTATAAGGGTTTTTGTCTGTTTCAGATTGTAGGATGGCCAGATTTGTCTGGTCGTAACGCAAGTAGTTTCCACTCGCTACCTCCGATCAGCAATGCTGTGAAATTCTTGATCAATGATCATTTTACATGTTGAGAGCGGAATATGGATTGTGGGTAAGTTACTAATATTTGATTGCGCAGCTCCAGCTCTCGCGAGCTCATCAGCTTTGCAGTTACCTTCGAATTCACTGTGGCCCGGTATCCAGATAACTTGGACAGAATTCTGAACACTTTTCTCGTTAAGAGATAAGACACAGGATCGAATCACATCTGAGTGAGTATAAGAGGAGCTGAGTGCTCGAACGGCCGCTTGACTGTCAGTGAAAAAGCGGATATCCTCAAGTGATATTCTCTTTTCTAAGATAGTTTTCGCAGCATACCAGATAGCGCATACTTCCGCTTGGAATACACTACAGTAGTCGGGTAATCTAAATGATAGATTGATGTGAGGGGAATTGGAAAAGATTCCAAATCCCACTTTACCGTCTTGTTTTGAACCATCTGTATATAGTATACAGTCAGAGGGCCATCGATTTCGGTAAGATTTGTCTTCCATTCTTCCCTAATTGGGAGTGAACAGGAGAATAGGAAGGGTGGTGATGGAAGACTTACATGATAGTCTATGTCGGAAGAGATAACAATGTTCCTGTTCAGTATGGCCGAATGGCCAAGATCTTTTTTCCATTTCGATATGGCATTCATGCGTGTCGCTGCTTTCGCTGCAATCGCTTTGCCAGCCAGATCGATAGGGAACAAGTGAAGCAACGTGTTTAGAGCCTTAGTAGGTGTTGTACTTAAGCATCCTGTTATCAGGAGGCAGGCTGTTCTTTGGACTCGATCAATTGTGGCTAATTTTTTACAAAAAAAAAAAAACCCCAAATAAATTTTTTATGACACTGTTTTTTTAATTCTTACTAAATTTTTTTTTAATTTTTGCTAAAAAATTATATTTTTTTTCGATTTTTATTACAAATTGTTCTTAGTTAAACTGTTTTTTTTTTAATTTTTTACCAAAAACAAAATTTTATTTTGCAATTTTT
The DNA here is from genome assembly GCF_028408465.1 of Anastrepha ludens. Lineage (NCBI taxonomy): Eukaryota > Metazoa > Arthropoda > Insecta > Diptera > Tephritidae > Anastrepha > Anastrepha ludens. Next base: position 108,972,179 of record NC_071499.1, read on the forward strand.
TTAACAAAGCTCTTTTTTAATAATTTTTTGGAAAAATAATTTTGTTTTCATTTTTTGCCATTTAACGATTTTTATCTAAAACCAAAATATTTCATTATTTAAATCATTTCTTTACCAAACAAAAATTTATTTTTACTATTTTTTAATTTTTACCACACAAAAACGAACTGTTTAATTTTTTATGAAATTTTGTTTTTTCATTTTTACCAAAAAATAATTTTTTTTTGTTTTTTTTATCAAAATGTTTTTTTTTTTTGTTTTTACCAAAAAAGGTTTTTTTTAATATTTTAGCATTTTTTTAACAATTTGTTTTTTTTTTACGAAAAAATGGTGTTTCGTTTCATTTTTTACAATTTTGTCATTTTAACAAGAAAATATTTGATTGTTTTCATTTCGTTACTAAAAAAATTTCCACTTTCTACCAAACAAAAAGTTTCTCTTAGGAATTTTTTTTAATAATTGTTTATAAAAAAATTTTTCTTTTAATTTAGAACTAAAATAAATATGGAAAGTCCATAAATTTCAACTTTTTGCAGTTTCGAGAAAAATTTACGTTTTTCAGAAGAGAACGTATGACTATTAAAAAATATAAAAAAAAAGTTCAAGAACTGTTCTAGTTGAAATAGCCCGCCAAAGTTTCCGCAAAGTAACACAACAAACGGACGCTCGTGTGCTTTTGCTTTTGCATCAACGCATTGAGATTTAGAAAATGCTACTTTGTGTGTATATTCGCAAATATATTAGAAATCGATTTCATCGAAAAAAGATTCGAATATTTTGACCTTTTAAAGCAGGCTCCCCTCAAGTCAGTTTTGTCCTACCCACTCAAGCTAAGTACCTACTTTATATTTAACTAAAAACTTATGAGTTGAAAAGTTCGCCTCCAATCCATACCCTTACACACTTTTACCCACAGCAGTGAATCATCTTTTAATCTCAAACAGCCCAAAAATACAAAAAAGTAGTAATCAACAAAACTCGACTACTTGCAATGCCAACAACCAGTGAAAGGGCAATAAAACTAGGTTACAACAGCCGTAAACATTTTGAATTTATTGTTGTTTGCACTCGAAGGCGGTAGCAGTTTTTCGCTTTTCCAATCATCAATATTTAAGTATCAATTTAACTTTTGCTCTTCGGCGTCAAAGACATTTCCTAGTGAAGACGAGGGCAAATGAGAAAAGTTGCCAAAGAGCGTGCAAAGGACGCATAGAGCGAAACTGCCACGGCTAAGAAGATGAACACAAAGTAAAGATAAAAATATGAAGAGGATGCAGGGAGCTCTTACACAGACATATGTAAGTAAGTGGAGAATGGTGTGAGTGGGACGATTTAGGAATGGTGTTGCCTACTTAGCGCTTTCCAAATCGATTAGCGCCAAATGAACGGACAGCTTGTCTAGGAAGATGGTAGAAGTAGTTGGCGAGCGGGGAGTAGAGATAAATTTTTCTAAGGCATTGTGACTTGATTGGGGCAAGACGATAAAGATTCAAAGTCAATGTGCTGCCAGCAGCAACTGTAAGCACATACAAACATATATGTGTGTGTGTATGTGTATTGTGCAAAAAGCAATTACTTAATTAGCGCAAAACTTTTATATGAACTTCAATTGTAGCATAGTGCTGCTGTTGTTTCTGTTGTTTCTTTTGTTGCTATTACTGGCGGCGGTAGCGTTAGTTTCATTGCAGAAACTTTCTACTAAGTATGCAGAGGAAATGTCGAAACAAATTAAGTTTAATCTGTTTGGATATCAGGCCACGGCTAGTACACTAGGCGACATTACCAGGGTCACAGGGTGCTATTAAATTTTTGTTTTGTTGCTGAGCGGTCATATTTAATTTTTCTACAGGGTGGCACATCAAACTTTTGGTAGTTAATTTAATTTGAGAAGTAAAAATTACCAATAAACATGGAACAGAATTTCATTTGCATAACTTCCACGGCTGGCTTCACAATATCCAATTCTATGAACCTAGTTTTTGATTGCATTTTCGCCGGTCTTGCCCCTCATTTCACCAATGGAAATTTCTGTTTTATGTTTCAACTCTTGTATTGTAACATTTAGCCTTAAAGGCAGTGAGCAGTGAACCTTTAAAGGAGGGTTGCTCAATTTTTTTCGAGTCTGTCAACGATCTTAATCCCGGTTCCCAAAGAATCCAAACTTGATCGAGCATGCCAGAATTTTTAGAAAATTTTCTAGTGCATAGCTTTATAGTCCATTGAATTTTGATATTAGCAAATGCAAGTTTGAAGTAGTTTGAAAATCTCACTGAATTTTAACAATTTTTTTCGCTGGTGGTATTGGCATTTTCTCCATGCTCACTGTACGACATTTTTTTTTAGTCAGCAAAGAGACAAAAATTTTGAGCCACATTAAATTTGCATTTTAATGGGATTACTTAACTTACATGAAATTTTTCTTAATATTCTCATTGAAAAAGTTAAAATTTTGATGAAAATTAGTTTAACTGTTTTTTAATTTGCAAAGGACAAATTTTTGTTGTTGTTTTTAGCAAAATTATAATTTTTTTATTATTATTCTTTACAACATTTTTTTTATTTTTAACGCAACAAATTATTTTTTAATTTTCTACCGAAAAAATGTTTTGTAATTTTGGGAATAAATCTAAAAAATCTTTTTTTGGTAGAAATTAAAAAAAGAAAAAAATTGTTGCTAGAATTTAAAAAAAATGTTTTTTGGTAAAATTAAAAAAAATTATTTTTTGGTTGAAATAAAAAAAAAAATTTAGTTCAAAAATAAAAAGACTTAAAAAATGTTTTTCTTTTACAAAAGCATTTTCTTTATTTTTTTAGCGAAACAAAAAAACTTTTTTTTTGGTAGAAATTTAAAAGAATAAACAGTTTTCGGTAAAAAAAAATGTCGTTAAAGAAAATTAAAAAAAAAAAATGTTTTTATAGTTTTTTGATAAAAAAACTTTTAAACGTGTTCTTGTAAACAAAAACTAAAAACAAAACATTGGTTGTTGTTGTTTCTCACAAAAAACTTCTTCTGTGGTTTTTGGTGAAATAAAAAGTTTTAAAATTTTTACAAATACATTTTTTGTTTAAATATTTCATGGAAATTTTTTTTTTTACAAAAATCAAAATAACAAAAACGTACCAAAAGTATTTTAGGTAACAAATTAAAAAAAAAATTTTACTTTTTAAATTTTTACAAAAACACTTTTTATTTAAGTCTTTCACCGAAAATTTTTTTACAAAAACAAAAATAATAATAAAAAATTTCTAAAAATATTTTATGTCACAAATAAATTTTTTTTTCTAACTTTTAGAATTAAAAATAAAAAACACATTTTGTTTAAATCTTTCACCGAAATTTTGTTTTTACAAGAAACAAAAAACTACCAAGAATATTTTAAGTAGCACACTTTTTGTTTAAATCTTTCCCCGAAAATTTTTTTTTTCAAAAAAAAAAAAATAACAGAAACCTACCAAAAATATTTTACGTAACACACTTTTTGTTTAAATCTTTCGCCGAAATTTTTTTTTTACAAAATCAAAAATAACAAAAAATAACCATAAATACTTTAATTAACAAACTAAAAAAAAAAATTTTCGTTTAAAATAAAAATGAAATGTTTTTGTAAAAAATAGAAATAAAATCTAATATCTTTAAAAAATTCGTTTTAGTCAACTAATGCGCCCATGAAGATTTGTTGCATTAGAAAAAATCGAGGTGCGACATTACCTATATGTCGCCGAGTGTATGTCTACATAAGCACATAAGCACTAATATAAATATGTATTTACAATAAGTAGTAACATATGCGTAGAGACAGCGCGAATAGAGTTAAGCACAGCAGCAGTGGTTAAAGTGCCCTCGAGCCGCTTGCTAAATTGTGACTTTAATGATTAGCTTCTGAAACGGACATTAGTTCGGCCAGCAATTTTCCAGCAAAAGTTTATTATTTATGACTAGCAAAATATGTAGGTATGTAGATAACAATTCAGCCGAAACGCAGCACTTTTCTAGAGTAGGAAAAGCAGCACTTTTCATGTGTAAAAGGCGTAAAATTGCCGCATTAGTGCGAAAGTGAGAGAAAAAACTTTCACGAAAATCGAATGCCAAAAAGGTATTAAAATTTTACTTTCATTCTCTGCTATATATTTTATACGCCTAATTCGCCTGAAGAAAATTGCCTACTCAACTACCTAATCAGCTGCCATTTCACTTCACGTCCTATTTTCACTTGGGCACTTTTGCCATTATGTGAACAAAACAGCTGTCACACCTTTTCGATCGCACACACACGCACACAAATATTTGCGTAGTCAAAAGTTTGGCTAGTTTAACAACTGATTTTTATTGAGTTTAAATTTCAATTTTATTTGGTTCAATGGGCAGCCACGCCAGCAACAACCAGCAGCAATTTAAGTTAGAGTGTAGTTTTTTCTTGTTCGCCTGAAAATGTGTACTCCCACAACTAACTTATTACCCACCTTTTATGACCTTTCATACCTTTCTACGCAGGTCTAGCCAATGCTGCTGAGGCATTGTAATATTTGCGTTGGAGTTTCCGGATTTTCCTCAACCAGTTATTTGATTGTAGAAGAAAATATATAATAATAAAATGTTTAAATTTGGTTATGGCCAATTTAACATTCAATTGGGCACACAATTGGCATTGTAGTGTTGTGAGTGGTGAACAAGATTTTTTTGGGAAAATGATTTTGTTTTCATCAGGCTTTTGTGGAGCCGTGCGCCCAACCGATTTTTTGAGCAATTTGCGTGCTCACTTGTTTGGTTAAACAGTTATTATATTTAATATACCAAGAATGGGATTACTCTAATTTATTATTTTTTGAGTAATTTCATGAATCAATCGTTAAGTTAAAGAATTAATTATATTTGAAAATACGCCCAAAAACCTAAGGGTTTTCAAAAACATTTCTTTTTTTTTACTTTCGATTAAAAAATGCCCAAATTCATTAGAAATTTCAAACAAAAAACTATTATTATTTCCGCAAAAGATGCTCAAATCCAAGATGGCCATAGGATATTTTTTATCCCATTCGAACGCGTTTCCGTGAAGTCACTATAAAATGATGCGTACCACATTTGATATGGAATAGCAAAACGAAAATGACAGCTAAACGTAATTTTGTCTATGGTTAAGTAGAAAATTTGATAATATAAATTTTGTCAGAATTTGTATTCTCTTTGAATCATCATTATCAATGCCGCGACCAAGACGATCGAATCTTTCCCGACAAAGCCGTAATGCAAGAAGGATACGAAACATTGCGAATGAAACGATTGAAGAAGCACAAGGAATTGTCCGTGAAGAGCGCCGCGTTAGTATGGCTCGACCTCGTGCTTCTCAATGACTCGAAATGTTTTGGAGGCGCAATGATTTTACTGTCTGGCGACTTCCGCCAAACACTGCCAGTAATTCCAAGATCAACGACTGCTGCCGAAATAATTGCTTGCCTCAAATCATCGAATCTATGGCGCTATGTGAAGAAACTTCAGCTGACAACAAAGATGAGAGTTGCATTACTTAATGATACATCTACTGAAGATTTCTCTGAGCAATCGGTATGGTCGAGTACCTGTCGACGAATCGAGCGGATTGATTTCTTTTCCTCAGAATTTCTGTAACTTTGTCTCATCAAAAGACGAACTTATCAAGAAAGTATTCCCAAACATCATTAATGGTAAATAAATTGATGAAAAATGTGATTTACGCGACGATACTCAAAGGAAAATTCGAAGGGAAGAAGTTTTCATTCCGACGATCACGATGATCCCAACCGATCTTCCGTTTGAGTTTAAAAGACTTCAATTTTCGATCCGTCTTGCATTCGCCATGACCATTAACAAATCACAAGGCCAATCCTTGAAAGTTTGTGGTCTGAATCTAGAAAATCAATGTTTCTCACATGGTCAATTATCTGCGTTGTTTGTTCTTGCACCTGATAATAAAACAAAAAATGTCGTGTATCACAAGGTGCTTAACTGAAGAGTGCAATCTATTAAAGCTTCATTGAAATACTTGATTAATAAAAAAATTGACTTAATAAAATCAAAAATCTGCTTTTTTATTGCCTCTAGGGCGGAACAAAGTTCGCCGGGTCAGCTAGTAATAGATAAATATATGTCTTAGAAATTCGAAAAACTAAATTCTACTTTATTTTTGCTGAAATTAAATTTTAAAATTTTTGTTGAAAAATATTTTTTTTTTATTTTTCATCAAAAGATGCCCCACTACCTAAGGAATATTTAAAAATATAGTATTTTCTTTCTAAAAATTGTAAAAATTTACATTTTCTAATTTTGCTTATAAAATGCTTTAAGGGATTAGGGGTAGTCAGAATATTCAAAAAACTGGATTTCTGTTTACATTTTCTTAAAGTATAATATCTTGAAAAGATTGTATGAAAATTTGAAGTGAATCCGACAAATACTTTTCGGGTTATTCAACAATTAACAAAGGGCGCTCGGGATCTACATAAATCGATAGCAAAACTTTAAATACGTTTTTCTCAAAACTATGTTTTTAAAACTGGTGATCACTGTAACTTAAAAACCGCTTGGTATATTTCAATAAAATTTACACTGCTTTTGAAAAACATAGAAAACTCATGCCTGATCGAAGGATTTTTTTTTTCAGAATTTCGATTTTTTTTGAACAATTAAGTCGAGTTTTTTTGAACAATTTCTCGAGAATCAGAAACATATTTCTTGAGGCCGCTATATTGTTAATTTTGAAAAAAGCTTCGATCAGGCACAAGATTATCAAGTAATAAAAATCATTTCTCTTGTCCGATTGGTTTTAGATGAATCGCCAAGGACTTGTGATGAACTCCGCAAGGGACTTCTGGAGAGATGGGCTCCACACAAAGAGCGATAGCTTTTACAATTAATATATTATTTTTTTTTTGTTTTTTAATTTTGCTAAAGTCAAGTCGAAACATGATGTATTAATGCTATGTTTTTAGTTTTGTAAAATAAAGCAATAGACTAGCAAAAAAAAAAATTATTCAAAATCATCTTTTTTTTCGGGCCTCTGACTACCCCTAACCCTTAATACCCTAAAATAAAATAAAAGTTTTTTTTTTATTTTTGGCTAAGGATTCCCTATACGTAAAAATTCTTCAAAGCATTTTGTTTATTTTTGCTTAAAAAATGTCCCAAGACTTTAGAAATTCCAGAAATAGTTTTCGTTTTATTTGTCCTTAAGTGTTAATGCCTTAAAATATATAGAAATAAATATAAAATGACATAAATAAATATCTTGGAAATTCCAAAACAAAAAAATGTTTATTTGGGCTCAGAATTTCCAAAAATTTAATTTTTCTTTTGTCTTGCTGAAAAAATGCCCAAATACCTTAGAAATTTCAAAGAATTTATATTTTTCTTATTTTTGCTTAAAAAATGGCCTTATACCATAAAATAAGAAGAAAAATTAAAAAAAAAACAAATTCGAAATTTTTTCTATTTTTGTTTAAAGGATGCCCTAATACTTCATAATTTCCCAAATTTAGTTTTTTGCCGCTTTTTCTTAAAAGATAATACCTTACGGCGGCCGCCGTAGCCGAATGGGTTGGTGCGTGATTACTATTCGGAATTCACCGAGAGGTCGTTGGTTCGAATTTCGGTGAAAGCAAAATTAATAAAAACATTTTTCTAATAGCGGTCGCCCCTCGGCAGGCAATGGCAAACCTCCGAGTGTATTTCTGCCATGAAAAAGCTCCTCATAAAAATATCTGCCGTTCGGAATCGGCTTGAAACTGTAGGTCCCTCCATTTGTGGAATAAAATCAAGACGCACACCACATATAGGAGGAGGAGCTCGGCCAAACACCTAACAGAAGTGTACGCGCCAATTATTTATTTATTTTTTTATATGGACATAAATAGCGAATTAAATGAATAAATATCTTAGAGGTTTTTTTTTTTTTATGTTTCGACTCAAACATGCGCTCAGAAACTCCGTTGCCTACCGTACCCAAAATTGAAAACGTAACTAATTTTTCAGCCACAAGCAAAATTCGAAAATTCTTCAGTGGTTGGTCCGAAATTTTAGCAATATAAGTATAAGTTCTGTACAAGGCAAGGCTTAGGAAGCTATTGACAAAACATCCTTCTGTACCTAACCTTGTCAGGAAGGAAGATGGGACAGTGTAAAATATCTAGAAGATCGTATTAGCACCCACTTTCCAGGCTGCGCTGACGTAAGTAATACAGATCTAGCCAGGGTGACAGTAGGACTCACTAAAACAGACGTAATTACCCACGAAAGGCTGGATTGGGCAATCAATTCCTTTGAACCTTTCAAATCGCCTGGAGATGGTATCATTCCGGCCATTATACAAAAAGTACAAGCCTTAAGTGAGCCGAAGAATATTTACTAGGCATGTTTGAAGTTAAATTATGTACCGGCAAATTGGCGACGGTTGTCTTTATACCCAAAGCAGGTTCATTCTCAAAATCTTTGAAACACATTTGGCAAACCATATAAGAGACAAGTTAGGTCCTGAAGGGCTGTCAAAACCATAAGATGTGTACATTAAGGGCAGATCCACGGAGACTGAGCTAAATACTCTGGTCTTTAATGTTGAAAAAGCTTTGGAATGCTTGTAAAGTGTGGTTAACTTTTAAGAGCCGATGTTGAATGTAAACCACACCTAAACGTCAAGCTTTTTTCTGCATTTCATTTGACATTTTTCAATTTCAGATTAACTCATTTTGAACCATGGAAAGATACACAATCGAGCAACGCGTTAAAGTTATTCAGGCTTTTCATTAAAACGGGCGTTCAAATGAAAATGCATATCGCGCACTTCGTGATTTTTTCGGTCAATCTAATCGTCCAAATGTGCATACAATCAGAAAAATTGTGCAAAAGTTTGAGCAAACTGGGTCTGTACGAGATGTGAAAACACCAGTGCATGCTCGTACAGCTCGTACTGCAGAAAATATTGCTGCTGTTCGCGACAGTGTGGTTGAAGAGCCGTTCACCTCAACTCAACGTCGTCAATGGTCAGAATGATGGCAGGAAATGGCAACAGTGAATGACCAATTTTCGAAGAAAATCCTCTTCAGTGATAAGGCACATTTTCACCTCAGTGGATTCGTCAATCAACAGAATGCCGCATTCGGGCGAATGATAATCCAAGCGTGACTGCCGAAAAACCAGTGCACCCACAAAGAGTGACTGTTTGGTGCGGTTTATGGGCCGGCGGCATCATTGGGCCGTATTTTTCCAAAATGAGGCCGGTCAGGAAGTTACTGTGAATAGTGTTCGCTATCGTGAGATCATAACGAACTTTTTATGGCCCGAATTGGAAGGTATGAATGTGGACGATATGTGGTTTCAACAGGACGGTACCACTTGCCACACAGCTAAAGAAACAATGGCTCTTTTGCGCAAAAAATTTGATGGCCGAATAATCTCACGTCGCGGCGATGTCAATTGGCCGCCAAGAGCATGTGATTTGACACCGTTGGACTTCTTTCTTTGGGGTTATTTCAAAAGAAAAGTGTACGTCGATAAGCCAGCAACAATTCAAGAGCTAAAGGACGAGATAATTCGGCACATTCACGGCATAGAACCTCAATTATGCCTCAGTGTCATCGAAAATTTGGACCATCGGATGGAGGTGTGCCGCCGTTTTGTTCCATACGTAATTGAGCCATACCAATATTATCATAATAAAGAGAAATGACAATAAGTTCCTAAAAAAATTGTATTTTATTTAAAATCAACACTGGCCCTTGAAACTTAACCACCCTTTATATTCCTTATGCTTGAGGAGTATTTCTGGACATTGCTGGGGCATTCAACAATGCATCAACTAACGATAGCCTTAACGTTGTAGAAATGGATCCTGCCATGTATCACTGGTCTGCAGGTCTCCTAAACTTCAGAAGGATTGTGGCAGAATGGAATGATATTATTTTAACGAGGGAAGCACTTAGAGGAACTCCTCCTTGTCTTATCGCCACTTCCCTCCCCCTTGTCTTATCGCCACTTCTCTGGGTGCTAGTCGTAAACCAAATACTCACTCGACTTGAAGGTAGAGCTCCAAGACGGACTGCATATTTATTTCAGGAAAGTGCCTATTTACGCAAAGCGCTCTAATGAGAAACGCTCTTACAACAACACACAATACACCATCAATGCTGATCTGAGTGTCAATGCCGGAAAAAAGTACTTACTACTCTTAACGCAGAAGTACAAAGTTCCAGGATGGACATTACCCTCACTTTACGGGGTCTCTCTATCGCTGAAATCATGCACCAAATACCTAGGAGTAATAGTGGACAGTAAATTGACGTGCAAATCCAATGTCGAGGTGAGGAGGAAGAAGGCCACGAATGCTTTATACGCCTGTAAAAGGATGCTTGGAAGTACATGGGAAATATCACCCGCTCTTATGCACTGGTGCTACACTGCAATTGTTTTACTTCTCTGACACTGTATGGCATATTGGTGTGCTGTAAGGCAGTTAGGAAGAGAACATATCTCAAGCCATTGGTAAAAGTTCAACGACTCTCCGCGCTTTGCATTACGGGAGCTATGAAATCAACTTCAACTGCAGGTCTCGAGGCTGTTCTTAACTTAACAGCGATTGATCTCTATGCAGAAAATCGGGCTGCAAACTAAGCTGTAAGGCAACAATCAGCTGATCAGCTTACCTCTACATACTGGTTGCAGGCAGTTGCGAACTGAGAAGTTTGACTGCAGAGTCACTTTTGTGCCTGTGCTTGCCATTTGCGGGAGACACCTCACACATATTTTACAAACACCATTAAATGCCATTAGCGCGTAAAAAATATTTTCTATACAGTTTTAAGCGGATTAAATTTTGAGTATTTAAAACCATTGCATACTTTGGGGGTGCATAATCGAGTGAGCAACTTACAACTGCGCAAAACTTCGCAAATCCTTACTCGACTAATGGCAAGTGCAAAAATTTATGCTTATTCGGCTTACATTGATGGCAGCTACAGAGTAGAATAAACATAATTCACTTGCAAAAGCGCCTAAAAGCAGACAAGCAATAATGATTGCTTACAGAATGCTGTATAAGCGAGGTAACTAAATGGAAAAGTGCGATGGTGAATTAAAATGCTTCAGAGATAAAAAAGCAAATAAAAGCGGAAAGAATTAAGAAATGTGATGTGAAAAGGCAAAGCGAATGGAAAAGTGGTGCTAAAACGAAAAAATAACTTCAGCTAGAGTTCGGCTATGTTCAGTTTTTTGGGTGAAATTTAGGCTGCTGAAAAAGGCTTTCTGGCAATAGGTCGTTAACTGAATTATTCATAAACTCGAAAAAAGATGTGCAACAGAGCCTTTTTAAGTGGTGCATGTCTGTTTATACATATAAATATTTGTTGTTTCTTTTTGAGCGGCGTATCTTTGAAATTTCAGCACACGCCTTAAGTGCGCAAGCAAATGCAAAAGAGGTAAATGAATGCTAGCCTCCTCTGCTTGCTGCAAGAGATTACGAGGATGTAGATGCCATGTAGCTGTTGGCTGTCAAAATTTATTACGGATGCCAAGCCGTACGAGTGGGTAATATTTAAATATGTCTGCGGGCATTTTTTCTCTCCTCGCTTCAATTTTCTTCCGTTTGGTAAATTGTGAAATTTTGAGTCGGTGTATATGACTCGCTCACCTGTAACTGATATCTGCTACATGTCCTGTCAAGGATACACTTATAAAGGCGATACATGCTCCTACTTCTTTTTATTGGCTTTTTTCTGACGAAAACCGTAGATTTTCCCGCATTTTGCTGCTGTTGTTTATTTATTGTTGTTACTCGTACTTGTAAGAATTGCCGTAAAAGTTTTTGCCACGCGCGCACGTGATTGGAAATGCAAATTTCCTATTTTTCAACACGGTTGTGCCATTCAAGCAGACTTCTATTGCTGTGTAAAGTTTGTTAAAACAGAGCGTGAGTTCGAAAAAGAAAAATTTGCCTGTAAATGTGATAAGTTTGTGCTAAATTGAAAATGCTACTGTAACTGATGGCGTGCAGACAACACAAATCTGCACGAGTTTAAAATATTTATTAGAGGCGGTACCCAAAAAAGGGGGTACAACAATTTTTATGCGATCTCAATATTTTGTATGGAATCCATATTTTATTTTCGATATTTTTGCGAATATTTTTAATATATTTTGCAAATATGACATTATATGCAAATTTTCTTTTCTAAAATGCGAGTACAACGAAATTTATTGCTTTCTACTGCTCTTCAAAATACAACAGAGAAAAGAGAGTTAGTAGCCAAGGCATGGAATGAGTTACAGATGAAGGATGTGATTAAAGGTTGTTAATGACAGGTTACTATTGACATCTGGCTGATGACATATGACTGACAACGCATGATTGATGGCATGTGACTAATGACTGATGACACATGACTGATGACACGTGACTATTGACATATTACTAATGACACCAATACTCTTCAGGAACTTCCAAGTTATAATCACTTTCAAACCTGGCTCTCAGCTATGGTTTACTGATGGGTCCAAATTGGAAAATGGTAGAACACGGGCAGGAATCAATGGGCCCAAATTCGAAAAATCGATTCCAAGGGGATTCTACCCAACAATATTCCAGGCAGAAATACATGCCATTGAAATATGTGTGAGAGAATGCCTTAGAAGGAAAATGAGAGGTACTCACATCTACATACTTTCAGATAGCCAAGCGGCTCTAAAAGCCCTTCTATCAACAACTATCACCTCTAAATTAGTAAATGATTGCCTAAACCTCCTAAACACGTTAGGAAACCTCAACATAGTAACACTAGGCTGGATTCCGGGACATAAAGGACATGAGGGAAATGAAATGGCTGATGACCTTGCAAAACAAGGAGCAAATATGCAACTTACTGGTCCTGAGCCTTTCTGTGGACTCACAAAAGGCCACATTAATGAATTCCTTAGGAAATGGGAAGAAAGAAAACTTGCTGTACACTGGCTAAACTGTGTCGGTCAGCGTCAAGTCAAACTATTCCTAAGTCCCAACAAAGAAATATCTGACAAGCTTCTCTCACTAAACAGAGTAGATCTGCGTCTTTTAACAAGATATCTTACAGGTCACTGCAGCCTGAGGTATCATCTAAATAATATTGGTCTATCCGAGACCAATGTCTGCCGCTTTTGCGAAATGGACATGGAAAGCTCAGAACATGTGCTTTGTGAATGTCCTGCGTTGGGCAGACAAAGACTTCACCACATTGGTGGTATCGTAGTATCTCCATGCAATCTTTGGAACAACAAACCCAAAACTGTGCTAAAATTTCTAAAACGCCTAAAACTCTAGGGTTACAAAATAGGCCTTTCACAATAGATCAGCTCTGGTCGCAGTGCGTAATGGCCTTCTAATAATAATATTAATAATGACACGTAACTAATGTCTCATGACTAATAACACATTCGTTTTTTCGTAACTTTTAGTGTTTGCTCACCCCTTTTAAACTTAACTAAAATAAAATAACACACAAATGTTGCGTTCATTCCGTTGAAAACTAAATGTAAGCAAAATTTGGCGTTTAATTTCATATACATGTGTCTTAGAAGAGAATATGAAGATGTAATATGATGTGATAAAGCTTTAAAAGTTGTATATTTAAAACAACAATATTTTTATGTCTTTGTTCTCATAAAAAAACATTTGCCGTACAGAGTCGGCTTAAGACTGTATGTCCCTCCATTTGTGAAATAACGTGAAGACGCACACCCCGAATATGATAGGAGGAGGAGCTCGGCCAAACACCTAACAGTGTGTATGCGCCAATTATTTATTTTATTTATTTTTAAATAAATCAGGTAATAGAAATTTCTCATTAATATCCTGCCTACAGGATATATCAAGAGCTCTGGCTGGCTAATGATATATGTCTGTTGGAGGTCTCAGACAGTGCTGCTTGAGGAGTACCAGATCGGCACTTCAACCATTTCACCTATCTATCTGCCTGCCTACTTGTGGGTTCAAAATGGACGACCGTCCCTCGATCGAGATAGGTAAAAATCTAATCTTTGGGGTGGCACTTCCCTATAGAGGCTTGCATGCCTTTAGTATTAGAAATTTGAGGTTCTGAGAGGGTATGAATCAAAGATGATGGATTACAAGGTGTGGCCATTCGTAGAAAAATTGTGCGAGTAACTTCGGCAGCAGAATTGTGCTCGCTTATTTCACATGAATTTTTACGCTCTTCCAATCTGTCATTCCTCAGATAGCAGCGAAGTAACACGACGATTGGCTGCGTTGATATTTTCTCATACGATCAATACAACTTTAACAGTTTTTACCGAGCTCTTGAAAATTATGGATAAGAATAATATCCTCTAGGAGGTCATGAAAAAAAGAAAATACTTGTGTTACAACTAGGCTAGTTTGGCCGTAAATATGTAAGAAAAAATTTCGAAGGTCGTGGCTCTTCTCACCGGTCATTGGGGGTTAGGTAGGCACTCTTCTGGGCTAGGAGTATTTTGCTGATTTGATTTTTTTGTATTTGGAAATTACTTCCCTTAATAGTTTGCTTATGTTCAAAGTATAACTATTCTGCCACAATTGAGGGATGTGACCAACCTTTTCAACTGAGAGGTGTCAAATCGCCAGCTGAATGAATACTGTAGAAGTTGAAGAGACGAAGAAGAGGAAGTGGAAGTGGAAGACGCGGAAGAACACTTTTTCGGTAATTGCCCAGATTTGTTTAGCTAGGAGTAGAGCAAAGTTCTTAGCAAAATACTGTTACGAAACTACCAGGTGTTGGAATAAAACCCCTATCCTCCGCTTCATAAGAGCGTCGAAATGATTCCATGATGAAATAACTTGAGGTTGCGGGGTTACACGGCGGCACCACAACGGACCCTCGTGGTCTAAAGGAGTGGACTATTCTAAACCGACTGCAACAAAACCTAACCTAACATAAATAAATACACCCTATCACATCCCCTATTACGTCAGCAAATCAGCTGATTCCTTCAAAATCACTGAGAGCCGCCTAATGAGCTGATATTGGCCCCACCGTCCAAATTTTCTCCACCGTAGTTTGCATTCAAGTCGAAATGCTAAAGAGAGCAGCTCTCTCTCGAGTTACGCATAACCCTGATTTGCTCGGAGCAGAGGCTGGAAACTCGCTTGGTCTGTGTCGGTAGTTATTTATAGCTAAATTTTTTAGAAGAGAATTGGTGTGAGTGAGGATCTATGAATAATGCTGAGAAATGTCAAAATGATTGAGTGAAAACTTGGATATAAATCATTTTTCCCCATCGCCGATTTTGTAACATTTTTTATTGCTTATCCAAGCACCAAGTCCGTTGCGTTTAAGTAGCTGAAAGTATATTGGAATACGCAAAATAAAATAAAAAAAAAAACAGAAATAGAGCCGACACAACTTCACAGATTACTCCCACCCTTTCTCAATACATTTCACTGAAAAAGCGATTAAAAGCATTAAAATCTTGTAAGCCTACGGCAAGAAAGTAAAGAAACATTATTCCAGTTTTCAGGGGGAATACGAACGAAACTGGGGTGAAGCGCAGTGGAAGCGCGCAGACAAACTGCAGCTGTTGTCATGACTCAGACTCCACCGAAAAGGTACTTGAGTGTGGTGGAATTACAAGGGGCTGGGTACAAGTGGACGAAGGATGTTGGAAAAAATTGCATGCAATAAAATTTGTATTGCCAATACATAGGGAAAGGGAACTACTGTTTGGTCGTAAACGGATGACAGTCAAAACGATTGGCAGGGCATACTCGGTATACTCGGTAAGGTCAAATGCAGCGGCATGAGTGCATTAAATCTTATATTTTCAATTAAAAATGGGAAATTGAACATGCCACAATGGCAACCCCAGCAGCCTAGACCAATCGAGGCATAAGTGGCATGAAAGGATAGTATGCGTATATGTAATTGTGTATGTGTAAGAGTGCTTCGTCAGCTTTTCTTTTTTTTTTTCATACCGAATTGCATTTTTCGATTTTTGTGCAAAAATATTTAATTTAATTTTTTTGCAGTTTTTATCGTTTTCAATGGCAAATCAAGCAGTCTGCATTACTGGCTGTCAAGTGCGCTTTTTTACCAAAATATTTTAGTGACCCTTGGGCAGCATGAAAATTTTTGTATATTTTTTGTTTGCTTGTTCTTTTTTGTTATTCCTCCACTTTCACTGCCAAATTGCATGTAAATAAAAATGCCATTGCATTGTGCCGCCGGGCTTTGTATGCAGGAATTTTGAAATTCTCCTCTCGTAGAGAGCTTTACTTTGCTGTTGTGTCTGCAGAGCACGCACACATGCTCACGCATAGATAGAGCGGAAATTTAATATCGTTAGCCATAAATATCAGGCGCGCGACAATAATGTCAAAGCGCTGCAGTAAAACTATACGGAGTTGGCAGTGAGCTGGAGTGTGGGAAAGCGAAAGAGGGAAATTGCGGCAGCGAAGGTGCGGAAGAGCAATGAAGCGAACGCTTTAGGCATTTTTGCGTTGATTTGGTGCCAGCCATTGTGAAAGCATGTGGGGAATGTGGAAAACCTGACGCATTGTTTCGAAAGACAGGTAAATCGATGCGTGTAGTAAAAGGTCAGCCTAGATGTATGCTACACCGGAAACGTTCAGAAACGCATAAAAATGCCTTTAGTGTCATTGCTCCTAAGGGGTGCTTTGCAAAGCTTACGACACTTTTTAGAGTGATAACGAAGTGTTTCGCCGTATTATGAAATATAAAAAAAATACGTTTAGAAATGATTTGAAACCCTTCAAAAGGTTTTGTAAGTCGCATGTGCTTTAAGTTTTTAAATTACCTGACATAAAAGCAAGTTTACTTTTCCTAAAAGAAGTAGAATATTTCATGATAATCACTTCGTGACACACATTTTATATAACGATTTAGAGCCGTCAGTGACAAATTGATTAGGAATTTTGAAGGATAATTGCACAAGTTCGTCAGCCTTGGGAATCTTTTCTATTCGTAAGGACCTGAGCGCTATATTGCATTTTAGGCGAGACTAGTTTATAGGGTGGGGACTGGTTCTGAGCAAAATCACAAATAGCAGAATATCTTCATTAGAGGTTTGCAAGAAAGTCTTTTCCACTATTTATACGAATGTCCAGGTTTTTCTTGAGCAAGGCTTCGCTCTAACAGTAGGCGTTTCTTACATCAAATTAGTGAAATCTTAGATATAGAGATAAAAGGTTTGCTGTGTTACTTGGATCTCGCGAAATGGATCTGACCCTGAACAAAAAAACAAAAAGCAACAACAAAACATCACACAGATCAGTGGTTATAGATAGATAGGTAGGTATATGCGGTTTGCACTTCGACCTCATTGCCTTTTATGCCCTCTACTCATCACAGTACCTCATCCAGATCCAATTCCCTTATTAAACTCAGGATAGCGTGTGGTGAGATTGAGCGTACGAGCGGTGCCTTTTATATGTCGGGATTTGGCAACCCTGGTGTTGCAATCTGGCAACTGACAGCTGTATCGCAAAGTTTGACATTTTTGGCTTTTACGTACTCAGAACGTTTTGAAATACCAGCGCTATTTGTGTTGTTTACAGTAACTTAAACGATTCATCTCGGTCCAAAAACGGAATTAAATCGTGAACATTTTCCTGCGATTATTTTTTACAACTTTCGACGTAGATTAACTCAGCAACATTGCATGGATGAACTTAATTCATTTTTTGGCGATGAAGCTCCATCAAGGACCAGTGTTTATCGATGGTATGGGCAATTCAATCGTGGTCGTAGTTCACTCCAAGACGAATTTCGTGAAGGTCGTCCAAAATCAGTTGTTGTTCCGAAAACCATTGATGCTGTGCGCGAACTGATATTGCAAGATCGTCATGTGACCTATCGCGAGATTGAGACAATCTTAGGCATTAGTGGGACCAGCATACATTCAATATTGCATAAACATTTGACTGTCAAAAAAATTTGTTCGCGTTGGATCCCACACAATTTGTCAATCGCTCAAAAAAAGGCTCATGTCGATTGGTCGAAGGAAATGCTCAAAAAATACGATCGCGGGGCTTCGAAACACGTCTATGACATCGTGACAGGTGATGAATCATGGATTTACGCGTATGAGCCCGAAAGTAAATAGCAGTCGACTGTCTGGGTGTTTCAAGATGAGCCAAATCCAACAAAAGTTGTTCGCGCACGAAGCACTTCCAAGCAAATGGTCGCCTGTTTTTCGGAAAAACTGGACTCCTCGCAACCATACCACTAGAACAACGCAGAACAGTAAATTCTGCCAGTTGTCTTCCAAGAAATTAGGAAAACCAATCGCCAAAGACGGATCACTCTTCACCAAGACAATGCGAGCTCTTACACATCGGCTCAAACAACTGCATTTTTGAACACCCAAAACATCGAATTAATGGGTCATCCGCCGTATAGTCCTGACTTGGCACCGAATGACTTCTTTTTATTCCCGTACGTAAAAAACAAACTGAGAGGTCAACGTTTTTCGATACCTGAAGAAGCGGTTGCGGCATTCAGAATGCATGTTTTGGAGGTACCTCATTCAGAGTGGCAAAAGTGCTTCGACAATTGGTTCAAACGCATGCAAAAGTGTATAGATCTTCATGGAGAATATTTTGAAAAACAATAAAGTGATTTTCGATGATTAAAATTTGTTTTTGTTCTCTAATCCCGACATATAAAAGGCACCCCTCGTATGTGCCTTTCCTCTGGCTGCAATTCGCCAAGATGTCTCAACCTTCTCAGTGCTGTAGCGCTGCACAGGAGAAGGAGAAGGTGCATTGGAGTCTCGTGAGAGTGGTCGCAGAAACGGCAAGGGTCCGTAGCCCAAATCCCGATTATATGCAGATGAGTTAGCAGTCTGCAGTGGCTATGAGTTTTTAAAAAATTGTTTTTTTGGTTGTACCCTCCCATTAAGGATTTCGCCTGACGTAGCCCCATAGTTCGGTGCCAGCAAGCTTCCTTAGCCCTAACTCTTCACTCCTGAGCTTCTCCTTGATGCTGCGTGGTAATAATACGGCGTTAGTGGCAAATTAGGATTATTTGAATAGAAATATCCAACTACTTGTGCAACAACAAGCACGACTTTTATTTACAAAAATAATGCACTGATGTTGTGATTTCAATATTATTCGCTTTTCTGCTACAAAAAATGCTGTTAGACCGGGCTATAGAAATAAGAAAAGTCAGAAGGCAGTTCAATGCTCACAAACCATCCATTCTGCAGGAAGCATGGAATAGAAAATCTTGCAAATTCATTTTGAGTTTATTCCAGAAAACACTTTAAAGCCTCCTGCCATACTTTCGCTGTCAACTCTTCCCCTCTCTCTCGCCCCCCTCTGTTTCTCTCTTTGAAAAGCACTATTCTGCACTTAAGTATTGCAATCGAGATGAAAATATTTGCACGTCTCCTTGCTGCAAATTCAAGTGCTGCCTGCCCCATTATTTATACTACTCCACAATTAGATGAGCCAAAGCTCGATATGTCAGATCAAATATGTATTCTGTGGGCATATCAGCCTGGCAGAGGCACAGTGACAACCAGTGTAAGTGAGATGGTGTGAGTAGGCAATGGAGAGCGATGTAATACGGGGCATTTGATGCGACCAACATCATTAATAACGTAACCAATAAATATTCGTGAGAGCTTCTGCCTGATGTTGCACGTAATTACAACTAAGCGATTGCGAAATGTGAAGGAACGGAGAGCAACAGAAATTAATGAGAAAGAAGCGAAGGGAAAGCGAAGTGGGAGTGAATATTGTGGGCAATGGCACAATGTAATATAGAAATGTGCATACATACATACATACATACATACATACATACACACACATATATTACGCATATATTATCACAGAAATGCAATAAATACTTAAATCCACCTACAACATTGATATGTGTAATCGGCTTGTCGATTTGTAAATACTCCACTTATTGGCATGAGATGTGAGTTGGACGCGTGCGTGAGGGTGTGTGTGCAAATGTATAGTCCCCCGTTTAGGTGACTGTCAGTCTTGAGTGCGCGGATGCTAGTATTAGTGGGTTGCCTGCGAACGTGTCTCTATTACAATATTAACGGTTTTATGCTCTGCAATAACATCAATATTTGTTTGTATGTAGATTTGATTACGCTGATACTCATCATTATGATTCTCCACATGGCATAAGTCAAAATGCTTATGATGAGCGCCCCATTAACGAAGTGCCGATGTATGGTTGAACATTTTAGTGCTTAATTGCGGCATACACCATCATTAGTGCGGCCGGATATTGTTGCAGGGTGAAGAGGTGCATTATTTGCAAATTGCGCCAAGGCGATTGGAGAAGGGAGTTTAAATTAAAAGGAGGGAAATTAAAGATGTAGGTTTAAGTTGCGGATTATTTAGTTTCACTCATCTTCTTCTTCTTTCATAGCATTACAACGCGTGGTGCGTAAAAGCTTCCTTCAAAATGCTCCTCCAAAGCGGTCTATCTTGAGCAATTGATTGGTAGTTATGTACGTATTCCTAACTTCTTAAGATCGTGTGCCACTGCGTCTATCCAACGGTTCCTCGGTCTGCCTTTGGCTTTCACGCACATAAGCTTTCCAAAGATTTCTTCACGGTACAGTCAACAGGCATACGGATCACATGACCTAGCCATCTTATGCGACGCGTTTTAATAAAGCGTACAGCTGTCTCGTGCTGAGTTAGATCGTTCAGTTCAATAGAATTCTGTAGGTACCATCATCCATTCTTATTGGGCCAAAGATCTTCCATAAAATTTTTCTTTCTATGCTGGCAATCTGCGCGCAGTCATCAACCTCAAGAGTCCATACCTCACAACCATACGTTAGGATTGGTCGAATAAGGGTCTTGTACGAGGGGTGCCTTTTATATGTCGGGATTAGAGAACAAAAACAAATTTTAATCATCGAAAATCACTTTATTGTTTTTCAAAATATTCTCCATGAAGATCTATACACTTTTGCATGCGTTTGAACCAATTGTCGAAGCACTTTTGCCACTCTGAATGAGGTACCTCCAAAACATGCATTCTGAATGCCGCAACCGCTTCTTCAGGTATCGAAAAACGTTGACCTCTCAGTTTGTTTTTTACGTACGGGAATAAAAAGAAGTCATTCGGTGCCAAGTCAGGACTATACGGCGGATGACCCATTAATTCGATGTTTTGGGTGTTCAAAAATGCAGTTGTTTGAGCCGATGTGTAAGAGCTCGCATTGTCTTGGTGAAGAGTGATCCGTCTTTGGCGATTGGTTTTCCTAATTTCTTGGAAGACAACTGGCAGAATTTACTGTTCTGCGTTGTTCTAGTGGTATGGTTGCGAGGAGTCCAGTTTTTCCGAAAAACAGGCGACCATTTGCTTGGAAGTGCTTCGTGCGCGAACAACTTTTGTTGGATTTGGCTCATCTTGAAACACCCAGACAGTCGACTGCTATTTACTTTCGGGCTCATACGCGTAAATCCATGATTCATCACCTGTCACGATGTCATAGACGTGTTTCGAAGCCCCGCGATCGTATTTTTTGAGCATTTCCTTCGACCAATCGACATGAGCCTTTTTTTGAGCGATTGACAAATTGTGTGGGATCCAACGCGAACAAATTTTTTTGACAGTCAAATGTTTATGCAATATTGAATGTATGCTGGTCCCACTAATGCCTAAGATTGTCTCAATCTCGCGATAGGTCACATGACGATCTTGCAATATCAGTTCGCGCCCAGCATCAATGGTTTTCGTAACAACAACTGATTTTGGACGACCTTCACGAAATTCGTCTTGGAGTGAACTACGACCACGATTGAATTCACCATACCATCGATAAACACTGGTCTTTGATGGAGCTTCGTCACCAAAAAATGAATTAAGTTCATCCATGCAATGTTGCTGAGTTAATCCACGTCGAAAGTAGTAAAAAATAATCGCAGGAAAATGTTCACGATTTAATTCCATTTTTGGACCGAGATGAATCTTTTAAGTTACTGTAAACAACACAAATAGCGCTGGTATTTCAAAACGTTCTGAGTACGTACGCTTTGTACGTAGGCTTTGTTGGCGGCATTGATGCGATCTCTGACTGTGGAAGCTGAATCACCGCTACATGCGAATATAACTCCTAGGTATTTAAAATGCTGCGCTGTTTCAAAAGTACAGGCTCCCACATGGGAATTTTGCATCTGTGCTGGCCGTCTCGATTTCAACAGATATTTGGTTTTGCCCTCGTTTACAAAAAGGCCAATACCGTTCGCAATTTTGTTAATTTTTAAGAAAATTTCTTCTAAATCATTTCTATTTCTTGAGAGAATAGCAATGTCAACTGCGTAAGCACATATTTGGGTTGTTTTAGTTATCAAGGTACCACCTTTGTTGACTTCCCTTACGACAAAGTGCAGCATTAGATTGAATATGGCTGTTGATAAGGCATCACCTTGTTTTACACCTGATTCAATAGAGAACGAGTCTGTGAGCTTCCCTTGAATGATCACTTTTGCTTGTGAATTTGAAAGCGTTGCGCTAACAAGCCTTATTAGTTTGGCAGATATTCTAAGAATATGCAGTGTGGGCTGGATCTTATCTCTTAAGCTTGTTTGAAATCAACGAACAGGCAGTGAATATCTAGCCCGTATTCATAGTGTTTTTCAAATATGTGGGTAAAAACAAAACATTGGTCGATTGTAGACTTGCCTATACGGAATCCGCATTGGTAGTATTCAATTATTTTTTCGGCATATTCGTGGATTCGTTCATAGAGAACATTTGTGAAGAGCTTTTAGGCCATGTTAAGCAGTGAGATACCACGATAGTTAACGCATGCTCTCTTATCACCTTTCCAGTGTACTGGAAAAATTATGCTGCCTAGCCATTCGGATAGGTTAGGTTAAATGGCTGCCCTAGCTAAGGGCTCACTTGGAAAAATATGTATTAAAAAATTCGTCCGTTGTGTTGCCATACATGGGAGAGGGGAAAGGACGCCGACGGTGGCTGATTTACGTTCGTAGTTAGCCGCAACAAGCTACTGATGAACTTCACCAAAATGGTATTTACACCGGCTATATACGCGGGCGCAGCGAAAAAGTGAGAGCCCAGATGTCTAAGTCTTTGCCAGACGAGAGCAGGGCAGCTGAGAAGAAGGTGTTGAGATGATTCCACCTCGTCCTCCAGACAGTTTCTGCAGAACGGACTTGAGGCAATACCAAGTCTCACGGCATGAACACCTAACGGACAATGTCCGGTAAGGATGCCCCCCAAATTCGAGAGCTGGGGCTTTGTTAGCCTTAGGAGTTCCCTTGAGCGTCCCCGATCTACCCGTGGCCAGAAGGATCTCACGACCTTGCACGTTTCCGCACTAGCCCAGCGCTCGCTGAGTTGACTCGAGGCCCATCTTTCCAGGAGCAGACCACAGGTTCTCAGGCGAACCCCAATTCTCTCATTTCGTGACGAAACCGTCTCCAAAGTTCCCTGTCTAGCCAGCTCATCAGCCCAGCAGTTTCCCTCTATGCCGCTGTGACAGGGGAAATAAATGAGCCTGATGACGAGGTATTCGGGTGCAAGGCCCTAATTGCCGGGTGGCTATCGGAGTAAATATTTACTGCCTTAACGGTTATTACCGAAGTAAGCAATCAGTCCACTGATTCCTTAATTGCGGATACCTCCGCTTGGAAAACACTACAGTGCTCCGGGAGTCTAAATTTAAGTTTGATGAGAGGCTCCTTACAGAATACTCCCCCACCAACCCTTCCGTTCAATTTCGAGCCATCCGTGAACATGTTTGCCATGCATTGCCGCCAAATGTTGCACCCCGCCAACTCATCCCTTGAGGGAATGTGAGTAGAGAAAGGTCCGCTCGGACCTAGCGTGAGTGTACAGTGATCCAGCACCATGGAGATGAACTCATAGTTTTTAAGAATGCTAGAGTGTCCGTAACTTAAGTCTAGCCTATGGCCCGAACACCTTAGTCTGATTGCGGCGCGTGCAGCGGTAGTTTTTTCTACAAGTCCACGGGTGCCACATATAGCATAGCGTTAAGCGCTAGAGTAGGAGTGGTACGGAGCGCGACCACAATTGTCAGTAGCGTGGGTGTCGACACGTGAGTAGCCGACTATGATATTTGTTTGATGACAGAAGGTGTTTCGTTTTGTCCTCGTTCACCACCAGATCCATTAGCTTTGCCTCTTTATCCAGTTTGGAAAAGGCAGAAATAACAGCGCGGTTGTTAAATCCGATGATGTCAATATCATCGGCATACGCCAACAATTATACTCTCTTATAAAAAATTGTGCCTAAGCGTTTAAGTTCTGCGGCTGATACGACCCTCTCCAACGTCAGGTTAAAAAAGTCACACGACAATGAGTCACCCAGTTTGAAACCTCGTTTGGTATCAAACCGCTCGGAGAGGTCTTTTCCCAATTCTGACGGTGCTGCTCGTATTGAGCAACGTCATCTTGCATAGCCGTATTAGTTTTGCGAGGATACCAAATTCAGACATAGCGACATACAGGAAACTCCTTTTCTTACTGTCGAATGCAGCTTTGAAGTCGTCGAAGAGATGTTTTGTGTTGATTCTCCTTTCATGGGTATTTTCCAAGACTTGACGTATTGTGAATATTTGGTCGATAGTGGACTTTCCAGGTCCACAAGCCACACTGATAAGATCCAATCATTGGTGGGCTTCAACCGACCAAATTTTGCACAGAAGCTGATGTGTGCACCTTACCAGTTCCTGGCCGCCATGTTTGAATAGCTCAACCGCCATTCCGTCGGCTTCCACGGCTTTGTTGTTCTTTAGTTGCGTTATCGCTATTCTCACCTCACCTCACCTCTCGTCATGATCGGGTAGCGGAACGACAGTTCCGTCGTCAATGAATGTAGTATCGGGATCTTAACATTTCCTGTGACATGCGCAGCTGTCACTATGTAACAAGTTCGAGCAGTCTTCCCTGCAGAATTTAAGGACGCTCTGGATGTCAGCCACCAGATCGCCGTCTCTGTTCTTACAGGAAAACGCTCCGATCTTGAAACCTTCTGTAAGCCACCGAATTTTCGGGCGTTGCTCCTATATGCCAGCATTTCAAGCTCCTCGCACTCATGTATTCCGGCCTCTCGTTTTTTCTTTTTGATAATACGTCTTTCTTCTTTTCTTGGCTCCCGGTAGCGATCCCACATGGCTCGCGTAGCGCGTGATCACAGCGTGGTTCTATAGGCAGCACTTTTTCTTTCTGCGGCAGCATGACATTCCTCGCGTACCAACTGTTTTTTCGGGCTCGCCGAGATCCCATTTCTTTTCCGGCGGCGAGACGTAGAGAGCTCTATTGCTCGTGCATGCCGGATTGTTGGGCAGTACTCTCTTAGAGCAGGAATGAGAGCCGAGTGGTAAATCTTCTGGCGGTCTGTTGTAATTGCAGCTTTCCATTCTTTGCGTAGTTAGATGTACGTTTTTTGCTGCACAGAAGCGTATGCGTAGTTTGGCTGCAACAAGATAATGATCCGAGTCGATGTTGGGGCCTCGGATCTTCCGTACATCTAAGCATGTGATGTATAGTAAATCCGGGTCTCCGGTAACGTCGAACCGATTGTCGGGGGAACGTCGAATAATGTGTCTCCCTTGCCTCCTGCACTCCCTTTGGGGCTCTCTTCACATCATCGTTGAGTTTCAATTGAGTTGCGACTCTCTAGGCAGCGTTTTTTTCATTCTGGGGCTGCATCAGCGTACCTCAATTTTTTTTCAGTTTTATTTCTTTTTTTGTTTTTGAGTTTTATTTATTTCTTTGTTTTCTTGCCACTTGCAACAAATTTTTCCACCACATTAGCCCAGTCACCTTTCAATTAATTGCTTCGCGCTACAACTACAAAGCTTTCACCACTTTCAAAAAAAGAAAATTTATTAATTATAGTTGATTGTATTTTCATTATATTCTGAAAAAAAAAACACAAAAACCATGAGGAAGTTGCATGCTCCCATACACATGTTGGTCACTCTCGCACTTGGGCGATTTCGAACGTTGATCGGCTCCAATATACGCCAGCGGCGTTAGTGGGTAATGGCGCGTGCATCGGCGTAGTGAACGTTGAAAAGTATCTGGTAGATTCATTAATGCATTTTCATGATTTTCCGCAATGGACCAATGCAAACAGCAATAATAACAACAAAGTCAGCTGCTGCTGTTTGCTACCGATTTCACAGCGATTTTTTATGAATGCTTCGTTTTGCGAAAACAAAAATGTTCATTTGTCGGCCTAAATTAAACTTCTTTAATGAACAACGCCGTTTGGCAAAGGCATTTGAGCAAATTTGTATTGTCCGACAAACTGAACCGGCACACCCGGAAATTCGCTATGGTCAAGTTGCATGCAACAAATGTGCAAACAAATGAAGATGCACAAATGCCGATGCGTTGAGCTGCAGAGGCAGTAATTTTCAAAGCATTTGCTTTTTCTTTTTGCAGTGGAATTCAAAGTGTGCTTAGTTTGCTTAGCGTGGGGCTCGTTTGTTGTTTGCACCGAAGGAAGCCTTTCGAATAAAACAAATTACTGAAATACTTACTAAAATAGCTTTTTTTCGTTACGCTACGTTATTTACTTCATTTTCCGTTGCCTTCGTTGTTTTAAGTATTTTTTGCTATTTTTATTTTTTAATTCCGTTTTGGACTCTACTACCGATATTTGTAGAATTGTGGGTTAATGTGTCTGTTAGCCAAATCGTTGCCGCTGCCACGGCTTTGAGGGAACATGGAAGCGCACAACTAATCGCTTCACCACACAATACTTTTTCTATTCTTCTATTGTTTTTATTGTTTTTGTAGCTTTTTGCTCATTTGCTATTAAGCATATTTTTACCTTTCGCAGACACTGACAGTTTAGTTTGCTTTTGGAGTATCACTGCAAATTAATGACCTCCATACGTGACTGCTTCATTTGTTTGCTAAATTTTTTTTTCTGATCTGCTTATACAATATACCGTTATTTCGATTATACAATATCAACAAATTAAGTGCTTCTTGACAAAAGTTATTAATTAGTTAGGTAATCTTTTATAATAACCACAAATTGGAATGTCAAAATTAGTCAACTCACTATTAAATTGGCGGAAAAGAAATCCATTATTTTTGCATATAATTTTTGCGCAAATGGTTTGAAACTGTTTTATGGTCGATCTTTAGCTTCTGGGCGATGCTATGACTACTAATATGCTGATCAACTTTGATTTTGAGGAATGACTCCACACATGCATTTCATAGATTCGGCACAAACTTTAGATAAAACCAGCTGACAATGCTATAGCGACGTTGACGATTGTTCTTAGAGAAGTTAATTTCACAAAAAAGCTGTACTGAACGGCTCCCTCTGAGACTTGCTTTAATTCTACCAGACTTTACTGGTTATTCGAACTGATACTAATTTCAGCCTTGATATCACTGGTTTACAGCCAAAATGCACCAGAGACGCCGTTATGAAATTCCTATGTAAAATCACCGTCTGATTCAGAAAATCAAGGTTTTTTTTTATTCTATGGTAACGTTTTTGAGATATTTACGAATTACCGGTATTTCAAAAAAACAAAAAATTCGGCCCACTTAATCATATATATCTCGAAAACCAATTGAGCGATTCCAAAACCGTTTAAAGCTTTTAAAAGGTAATAAAATTTCCCATAAACTGTGTGTAAAACACTTTTTGCTAGGTCCTACAGATTCAAAGATAACGAACTATCATAACGGATTTTTTAAATTTTTTTTGTAAAAATATAAAAAAATTTGTACTTTGAGAGAAAGGATCTCGAAAACTTTTTACTTTTTCGTGTATTTTTTGTTTTCACTCTAAGCTCTGTTTTATTATAAAAAAAATAAACTTTGACTAAATAAAATCGATGAACTAATACAAAAATTACAAGCATTCAAGTAAATATATCCATATATATTAGTAAAACTTAAGTACCCTACAAATAATAGCATATGTACATATGATTCTTAAACTATCTATTTAGGCGACATATGAAATTTATTACACCAATGAAGTGGAGGGAACCAACTTGCCATTCAACGGACTGCTACATTTGTACTACAAAAGTATTTGGGGTTGGAAAGTCTAGAAAAGTAACCTATGCGAGCATATCTGCAGTGTCATTACCAGAACTAAATTCAACGGAAGCTACATTGCCAGAATCAAATTTAACTTTAGTTTCGGCTCCAGTTTCATTGTCAACAGCAGTATCTGATTACGCGGCACCATGTACTGAATTGCAAACGGAAAACGAAAGAAACCCTTTGTCACAAGCACAACTCACTGATTGGATAAGGGATTTGGAATTGTCAAAAGAAAAGGCCGAACTACACGCCCCTCGTATGCAACAATTTAAATTTGTTTCATCCGATGTTAAGGTAACATATTATAGGACTCGTCTCGAACAATTCTCCCAGCACTATACGAAGAAGGACAGTGTTTGTTATTGCAAAAACATTGCTGGTCTATTTAAACAGTTTGGTGAACCATATGATTCAAAAGAGTGGCGATTGTTCATAGACGGCAATTAATTAAGTTTAAAGGCCGTATTATTGCATATTGGCAACCAAAAGCCATCTATCCCGATCGCTCATGCAGTAAATACGAAGGAAACATATGAGACAATGCAAAAATTGCTTAAATTAATTAAATACGAAGAACATGATTGGAAAATATGTGCCGATCTAAAAGTCGTTGGAAAGCTATGTGGTCTACAATCTAGACACACAAAATACTGTTGCTTTCTATTGCTTTCTATCATAAAGGATTGGCCAGAACGAATCGAGTTTCAAGTTGGGGTGGATAACATAAAATACTCACCACTTATAAAGAAGGAAAAAATAATTCTACCTCCGCTCCACATCAAGCTCGGCCTTATCAAAAACTTTGTCAAGGCTTTGGACTAAGAAGGCGAAGCTTTTCATTATTTGAAAACAATCTTTCCACAGATTTCAGAAGCAAAAATAAAGGAAGGGATTTTTGTGGGGCCGCAAATAAGGAAAATAATGGCCAATACCCATTTCAAAGAACTATTGTCACCAGTGGAAGCAGCGACGTGGGACTCTTTTGAAAAGGTCGTTACTTCTTTTTTAGGCAAACACAAAAGTCCTAACTTCGAGCTGATAGTGAACGATTTACTCAAAACCTATGCGGAAATGGGTAAATAAAAAACACATATAAGACCGTTTTATATATATATATATATATGACCGTTTTCTCAGTTAACTTTAAAACTAAACAAAAAATTTGAAAGCAAACTTTTAAATTTACATGGGAATATATAGCCCTGCTCCGAACAAACAAGAACGACCAAAATTTGTTCTGAATTGGAAGATTAACCCAGCCTAAGAAAATTATATGCTAATGTGTCACTTATGTATTTATCTAATTCTTTTTTTAATTTTCTTTCAGGAGTAAATATGTCTTTAAAAATTCATTTTCTGCACTCCCATTTAAATTTTTTCCCGCAAAATCTTAGCGACGAAAGTGACGAGCATGGCGAAAGGTTTCACCAGCAAATGAAAATGATTGAAAGTCGGTATTGATTTCTCATAAGAGAAACCGATCCTTATATAAATAAGCGTCAAAACAAGACACATAACTTTTTCAATTATAAAATAAGATCATAGAGTTTAGACAGAGTCATATGTACATATGCTATTATTTGTAGGGTACTTAAGTTTTACTATATGGATATATTTACTTGAATGCTTGTAACTTTTGTATTAGTTCATCGATTTTGTTTAGTCAAAGTTTATTTTTTTTATAATAAAACAGAGCTTAGAGTGAAAACAAAAAATACACGAAAAAGTAAAAAGTTTTCGAGATCCTTTCTCTCAAAGTACAAATTTTTTTATATTTTTACAAAAAAAATTTTAAAAATGCGTTATGATAGTTCGTTATCTTTGAATCTGTAGGACCTAGCAAAAAGTGTTTTACACACAGTTTATGGGAAATTTTATTACCTTTTAAAAGCTTTAAACGGTTTTGGAATCGCTCAATTCGTTTTCGAGATCTATATGATTAAGTGGGCCGAATTTTTTGTTTTTTTGAAATAACGGTAATTCGTAAATATCTCAAAAACGTTACCATAGAATAAAAAATAACCTTGATTTTCGGAATCAGACGGTGATTTTACATAGGAATTTCATAACGGCGTCTCTGGTGCAGAAAAAAAGTTGAAATTTGTGATCCAGTGTATTCAATGATATATGGCTCTCATCATACATCCGTTCAATTGCATGGCGCAGAAGCTTGGTCGATGACAACATCCCATGAAGCGTCGCTTTGAATGTTTCAGAGAAAGATTATTTCCAGGAAGATTTATGTACCCTTGCACCTTGGCGGCGGTGACTATCGTATTCGAAGGGCCAATGAGCTGTATGAGCTTTACGACGTCATAATTCATAGTGCAGTGAATGAAGATCCAGCGACTCTGCTGGCTTGGTCATGACGTCCGAATGGTTACTGTTTAATAAAAATCAGGAGCTCAGCTTATTTGCACATCCACTTTATTCAAAGTCCAAATTAAAAAGAGAACGACAAATGGGCGAACAGTAAACAGCAAAATAAAGAAGAATAGATAATAGCAAAGGAAATAAAACTACAGGGTAATTCAAATGACATAGTTTAAAATAATTTCATAATCTTAGACAGTTACAAAGGTTCCAATTCGAAAAGAATTCGTTGCGGTACCAGCTGTTGGTAGGAGAAGAATAGGAAGGCCTGCTCTGCGTTAGAAAAATAAGGTGGAGAATTACTTGGCTTCACTTGGTGTGTCTAATTGGCGCCGGTTAGCACACTTGGTTAACGGGTATATCACGCCAATCAAAACTAAGAAAATACTTTACTTGGAAAGTAGTATTCAGGGTTATATCGATGAAGGACTGCATAACTACAGAGTTTTTCAATTCGGCATTTTGGCATTTGAGTTTAGGGATTAGCTGTTGTGTCTTTAGTTTACTTTGTTGGCCGAACACCATTTTTGTGCCACTAATCACCTTTTGGTAAAGGGGGGCCCATGTAATAAGTCGCTCTTGCTAGGAATAGCTTTTTGATGCGATGTGGTTCTGCAATAAGTAGACGCAAACTAAAATTCTAGAAAATCATGGAAATCGTGGAGTGCAACATTATTTGATCATTTATTCCACGGTACATGATCTGTGAGGGAGCTTTTATGGAGTTTAATGTCAACCTTAAGGCAACGTATATTAAAAGATTCCATGTTAAAGGACATTGCCGTAAATTTTTCAGAAAATTGGTATTCTTGTATTCCTTAATATAATAATAATAAGAAGAAGAAGTTTTGACAGCTCATTAATGCTTTTGAGACTCTTTCAATGCCGAAATTTTTGGTATAGAGTCTTTTGGTATCAAAAATTTTTCATTTCCTCTTAACATTAAGATTTTTTTTTATTGTTTTAGATAAAATAGATTAAAAAAAAAATTTAACAAAATTTTCTCTTTTTATTAAAAAGTTTTGGTAGAAACATTTCTTCAAACGCTTTCATCTTCACTCTTGTGTGCTAACCAAACACCAAAAATATCACTTTTGAAGAGCATTCTCCTGAAAAAATTTAATAACTAATGGGCATGATTAAATTTACTTATACTACAAATGCATATAAAGAGCGAGGTGGAGAAGCACGGGGAAAGAAAATTACGCCGTTTGAAAAAAGGTTGTATAATAATTCAAAGCATAACTTGTCATCAATCCACCGCGTAATGCAACAGTTTTCAGATTTTTTAAGCAACTAAATAAAAGGAGGCACAAAATTAATCACCAAACCAAGTAATCTGTCATCTTTGCTTAAAGTGCAGATTTCGATCACTCAAAATCATTGTTTTATTTATTAAAAAAGCTGTTCAAAAACGAAATTGGATGATTAATTTTGCGCACCTTGTATACTGCAGTTACATCTACCAAGTATACTCAGAAGAAAACAATTGAAGGCCGCTACTTTACAAGCCGGCAGAATAATAGGCTACGTGGCACGGTGGAGACAATACGGAAGGTGTGGCAAACAGCAGCGATTAAGTGGAAGGAATCAAACAGAAAAGAAAATAGCTAATAAAGGAATCAGCTGATTTGCTGACGTAAAAGGGGATGTGAGAGCGGTTTGTTTACAACAGAAGTCGGCAAAAACTGAGATTGTGTTGGTGAAATAAGAAAAAACCAAAAATTATAAAAACAAAGTGCGATCAGAGTGCTTCACGTTACATTGGAGTAATTGCGCAGTGTAGCCAACTCTTTACTCTTCGTAATAAATTTAGTCTTTTTTCTGAGAAACTTTCAATGCTATTGAAAATTTGTCGATTTGTATATACCTTGATATTTTGAAAGCGCTCCTTTTGAGGTTATGTAAGAATATTGAATCATCTTCTCTCGACATTTCTTAATATTTAAAACCTTTTTATACATTTTAAAAAGCCTTTGCACTTACTGAATGCGAATTAAAACCATAGAGGTGTATTTGCAGCAAGCGAAAATACCACTTAAGACTAAAGAAACCGCAGCGACCTTTTTGAAAAAGTAGTATCTTATTTTGCTACTTAACCTCAAACATAGTATCCAAAATGTGTTTTTCGGCACTTTTTTAAAGAAATTCTCAAAACATAAGTTTTAATTACAGGGATGGATTTAAAACTCTTTTTTTTTTTAATATAGTCTATTGTGCATAAGCCTAACTCGTTTTTTTAGTGTTTTTTTAAATCAAAAACTAGGCAAAACTTCAGTTACGAGAGAGATACTTGACTGCTCGAAGGAGAAGAAGAAGATGGTTGGTTAGTTGGTTGGTTAAAGTGGTGATTCTTCCAGAATCCAACTAGCGCTTCCGCGCCATTTTGTTGCCACATGCTCGCTACCAACTTGTTTAACGGTTATTTACAGCATAACTATGAAATTTGTGATCCAGTGTATTCAATGATATATGGCTCTCATCATACATCCGTTCAATTGCATGGCGCAGAAGCTTGGTCGATGACAACATCCCATGAAGCGTCGCTTTGAATGTTTCAGAGAAAGATTATTTCCAGGAAGATTTGTGTACCCTTGCACCTTGGCGGCGGTGACTATCGTATTCGAAGGGCCAATGAGCTGTATGAGC
The DNA here is from genome assembly GCF_028408465.1 of Anastrepha ludens. Taxonomy (NCBI): domain Eukaryota; kingdom Metazoa; phylum Arthropoda; class Insecta; order Diptera; family Tephritidae; genus Anastrepha; species Anastrepha ludens. Next base: position 109,005,271 of record NC_071499.1, read on the forward strand.
TTTACGACGTCATGTGCGGTTATCCAGTCTGTGCGGTTAAGGAACCTTACTAGATTGTTAACGTCTAAGCCAGATAGTTGTTCGAGATTCTCGAACAGCGGTTGGCCCAGGGTTAACATTCTGTCCTTCCATAGGGCAGGGCATTCACAGAGGTAATGGAAGATTGTTTCCTTTTTCTCCCGTTGTTTGCAACTGTGACAGTATGTATTGTGAAGGATACCCATTTTGCTCCGATACCCATGCTGCTTGTTCTCCGATAGACCAAAAGCCAGTTATGACTGCCGTTAGTCTCCAGGCGTCCCGTCGTTTCATTCTTATTAATGCCGACGATTGCTTGAGGTTGTAGGTGGTACTTAACGTTCTGCTAATTTTGCATTTCGTCTGGACTTTCCACCTACAGTCCGCGATTCGGAGGTATTATTGGGAAATTGTACTCTTGACTGCACCTAATGGTGTGAATACCGATTCTGCAAGAGCGTTATTCATAGCAGATCGTCCTCTTGCCAGTTCACCTGCTTTTTCGTTACCTTCAATGTTCTGATGTCCCGGGACCCAGATTAAGGTAACTTTATGGTTTTCACTCAAGATGGTGAGGCTATTCCTACTTTGTTCCACCACTTTAGAGGTTGTTGTAGCCGAACCCAGTGCCTGGATTGCAGCGTGGCTATCCGAGAGAATAGCGATATTACCCTTAAAAGACAAATCTGCGATTAGTAGCCTACAGGCTTCCCCAATTGCCAGTACTTCCGCCTGGAAGACACTGCTGGTATTAGGGAGACGCACAGATTTCTCAATTTTAAGTCTGTGAGAATATGGTATACCAGCTCCAACCCTGCAGCCCATTTCACTTCCATCCGTATAGACTGTAGTGTCGAAGTTGTTTAGAGAGAATCCCTTATTCCATTCTTCCTTAGATGGAAAGAAAGTGGCAAAATTCCTATTGAATGTTACCGTCGGGACGATGTAGTCAGTTTTCACCGAGATTAACTGAGTTTGTCGCAATAATAGACTAGCATGACCATACGTTTTTTCTCTCCAGCGACCCGCTTCATTTATCCTAAATGCACTCATGGTTGCCGTCTTCTTAATATGTAGGTCAATTGGAATAACGTGTGTCAGTGCATTGAGAGCCTCTCTAGGACATGATCTGATTGCAGAAGAAGAACAAACATGGAAAAAAATGAGTAAATGAGTAAATTGTTGAACTAATTAAACGAAAATTATATTTTATCTGATTATAGACGATAAACTTTAAATGTGAGGAAGAAATAACTAAAACTCCGGGGCTAAAGAACAAAAAAAATGCTAAATCAAGTTAGGAAAATGGTAATCTGGTCACACATATCACAAATTGCACTAGGGTAACGTACCAAAAATAATCTGATATTGTCAAATTCACTGAGATCAAAGTAACGGTATAACGATAGGTACCACCTTATTATTCTCTCCATCGTGCGAAAAAACCATTACAGCTAGAACTTAAATTATTTCGTTAAGTGGAAGACTGACATTAAATCAACTAAAACAAAAATCAAAAAAATGAGGTTAACTTTAAACATTTTGTTTGCACTTCTTTCACCACTCTCTTTGTCAACGTACAGCGTAACAGCCTAAGTTACTCTGATAAATTTGCTTCGGTTGGCCAAACCTTGTAATCTACCATCTTTGCCTCATTGACTGAACATTTTACAGAACTAGGAACCACTTTTTGCGTGGGAAAGAGTGACATGTGTACAAGTTTTGAAAAAAAATAAAATCTAAGTTTTTATGTAGTTTATATTTCGTCAACTATTTTTCAGAAGAGCGCAAGGTCCATCAGTCGATCTGTTGGCATGCGTTTTTCTTCGAATGCCCACCTAACCCGGCCACTTTTACCACTGTGCGTCGTTACGTAAATTAGTAAGGGGATACACGGTATTTCTCACTGGTATGCCAGTCTTTTATTACTTTCAATCAGCTTTTCCGATTTCTTGTCCACACTTTGCTACCAGTTTGCTGTTGAATCACTTTTGCATTTTCATGGCGCGTTGATAAAAAAAATATGACCGTTAAGCAATAATTCCTCTCTTTTATAACAACTTAAACGAAGTAAGTACAAAAGTAATTGCCTTAACTCCAAAAACAAACACAAAAACACCGTTTTCATAATTTTATTTTGTGAGGTTTATTTCATGATTAATTACCAATTTTTGCGCCTCGCGCAGTTAACACTTGATCATATTCGTTAAATCATTGACCAACTGACAGGCAATATCCGCCACAAGTGTTTGCTGTAAAAAGCAAATAACCAACAACAACAACAGCCACAAACATTGGTAAGCAGCAGCCAGTCATTGCACTTTTAATCGAAGGTGTTTTTGTTTGGTATTTTGTACTTGTTGGAGTAGCGATTTTCCGCGGCCACTTGGATCAGGCGATTTTTGCGATTTCGATTAATTTTTTTACAATGCACACCTATACGAGTATTTACTTACATACACATAAAAATATATTTATGCGCATTTTCCTTATACGAATGCAATGAAGAGTGTCAGCGGCGGCACTTTCTCCTCATTTTGATGCACTGTGCCGCTGCTGTCACCCGCCCGCACTTCTCCTGCACTTAATATGTGTATATGTAGTGGTTTCCTTTTTGTTGTTGTTGCATATTTTATATTTCTCTTGTTGACATTATTTTTATTTAAAACTTTTTTTATCGCTTTTTTATGCATTTTAGTTGCCGGGTTATTGCATTTAATGAAGTGGCCGCAAGTGGCAGCAATGGCCAAATACAGACAAATGGACAGACAGACAGGTTGACAAGTCATGTTGTTGCAGACAAAGCAATTGTATATATGTAAGTGTTGTTAGTGTTGTTGCTCGCAGTGCAGCGGTGCGTACAATTTTTCATTCGGCTTTTATATTTCCAGTTGTCAGTGTAGTAGTTGTTGCTGCTGTCACTTCATGTGCCTCTAGTTGACTTTGTGCGAATCTCTTTTCTTCGCCACGGCTTTTCTTTGCCTTTTGCTGCTTTCAACCTCTGCTGTTGCCATCATTTGATGCCACAAGTAACATTCATGTCGCCTCGTTGCCTCTTCGGCATTGCGTATTTAGCTGATTTCCACTGTGATGTTATTATTGTTGGTGCTGTTGTTTGTGTTACCCGCAGCGATTTTTATGAATGCTGGTTTTTGTGTCGGCTGTTACCTCAAGCTTTGTTCAGGTTTTTATTCGATAATAACATTATGGTTGTTGCCCCGAGCTGTTGTTTTCTAGGCTGCTGCTGCGCTGCTGTTGTTGTTACTCCTGTAGCTTTTGTTGCGCTAATGCTGCTGTTGTCATTGCCAGGAAATTACACTCGATTATTACGGAATGCGGCGACTGCTCAGTGGGTTGAAACATTTTCGCAATTTAATTTTTTCATCTTCATAAGAATTGCAAATTATTGCAAAACTTGCCGCAAAACAAAAAGTAAAGCGGAGGTGATGGTGCATTTTCATGCCAAGCAGGAAGTGAAGTGAGAGCGAAATTTAGTGGTAATAATAAAATCGTTTATTGAAAGCTGAGTTGTTATAGAAACATTCAATTTCTAAAATTTTCATTTTTTCACTGCGCTAAAAGTAGTTTTGGAGCGTGAACAAAATTTTATTAAAATAAACTTTCTCATAAGGTTTTTGAATTTGTAACCCTAAGTGATAAAAGTTAATTGAGAAAACTGGTTTAAATCTTTTTTTTTTTGTGCACTTTTTGAAAATTTTGATTTTTTTACCACAATTTTATTAAAATTACTCTTTTCATGTTGAAATATGAAAAATTCGGAATTATAATTTTTATATAAGTTTTTTTTATTTAATAATAAAATTTTTGTTTTCTCATGAAGCCTTAAAGCGATAAAAATTTATTAGAGGAATTTGTTTAAAACTTTTCTAGAAGTAATATAATATAATTTTTTGATTTACTTTTGGGCATACAAATATGTTGGAGGAATTTCAGAAGAATTTTATAAAAATATTTTTCTTTTTTTTTAATTTTATTTTCTCAAATTTAAGAATTAGTATTTAAGGAGAATTTTTGATTTTTTAAGTGATAAAAATTAGCTGTATAAATTTGTTTGAAATTTTGCTTAAATAAATTTTTTTAGACATTTTGTGAAATTTTTGATTTTTGTACTATTAGGCTTAAAAGTTATTTGGAGGAATTTCAGTAGAATTTTATGAAAATAATTTTATTTCAGAGTTTATGTTTATTTTTTGAAATTTTACTTTTCGAAATTTCAAAATTTATAATTATGATTTTTATGGGAGTTTTCAATTTATTTACTGAGATAAAAGTTATCTTTTTACTTTCAATATAACTTTCTTAAAATTATCTTTTTCACACAATTTTTGAATTTAACCTTAAAGTGATACAAATTTATTTGCCAAATTTAATTTGGTTTAGAAATTTTACGGAATTTTAGAATTTTTAGTATTAACAAAAAATTAATAAACAATTGGCACGTGCACTTCAATTAGGGGTTTGGCCGAGGCCCTCTTCCTATTTTATGGTGTGCTTTTTGATGTTGTTTCACAAATAGAATACGAGTATAAGAATAATTTGGCGAATTTCAGTAGAATTTTATGAAAATAATTTTTTCAGATTTTTTGGTTTTTTTTTTTTTGAAATTTCAAATACTATTTGAAGATTTCTTTATATTTTTAATTGTGAGGATAGAAATAATTTGGAGAAGTTTAAATACAATTTTTTGAAAATTAATTTGTTATACAAAAATTTTATTTTCCGAATTTTCAAAATGTTTAATTACAATTTTTATGGGAACTTTCGTTTAAGTTTCTGTGAAAAAAGTATTTTCAAAAAAGCTGAATGCAATTCTTGAATTTTATTTAGTGACAAAAATAATAAACTTTATTAGTTTATATTTTTTTTAAATTTTAGTTTCGAAAATTCCAAAATATGGAATTATTATAGTTTTAATGGAAAATTTATTTTATGCTTAAAAAGTATAAATATCGGTTTCAGGAAATGTGAACACAAAATTTAGAATATTAAAGCCTTTTCGAAAAGTGTTTTTTTTTTTTTTTCAAAAGTATATTTATATTTTCAAAGATTTCTTAGTGACATTTCAAAACTGTCAATTTTATGCAATTTTTAATTTTGTATTATTATTATTATTTTAATTTTATTTATTATATTACTATAATTTTTTTTATAATTTAGAGATATTTCAATAAAATGTTGTGGAAGTAATTGTTTTTTTTTTTGAAATTTAAAATTACTCAATTTGAAAAAAAAATATTTGAAATTTCAGATTTTTTAGGCATAGATCCTAAAAACGTTTAATATTATGTCATTCTTTCTTTCTCTAATCCAAAGCCCCTTCTTTCTTTTTCCACCTGCTTGGTTAATTTCCTTCTGTTCAGCCGCTTCTGTTGCATTTTCAAGAAATTTTTATTTAAATCTTTACAATTTATCTAAATTCTTACTTTTTTATTCCTTTTCAAATTATAAAATAAGTTTCATTGCAACTTTAACTAACAGTTCATTCATAACTTTTATCTCTTTTATTATAACGCGCCATTTCACTACTTCTCACAATGTAACCCAATCTGTGCTGACTCATTTTCATATGCGAATACATCTGCCGTTACATTCATTACATTTCACAAACTTATGTTCTAAAATTAAGTAAATAACGCCAATCCCCTCACAGCATGTTTATGTATGCATGCAAGTATGTGTATATGTGTGGATGGATTTGCATACATATGTCATATGCGAAATGGGCCATCCCGACTATTCAGAGACACAAATTCCGCATTGCATTGCTCCTCCACAAGTGATAAAAATATCTGCAAAAAAAAAACCACACACACTCACACACAAGCATGCGCTAACGCAGTAGTAGTCATGCAAGTAAAACGAGGAACTGACAGGCGGAAAAAAGGGTGAAAAAGAGTTAAAAGAAGAGGTGAGTGAAGAAAATGTACATAGAACGCCACCATTAAAGTTGAAGAGGGCCGAATGGCTGTCCAACAAGTTGCATGTAAATAAATGCGAGCACTTACGTACAGCTATAAAATGTGTCCACTGGACGTTGGGAAGTACGAAGACAGTGGGTATGAGTAAAGGTGAAACAAAAATAGCAAATATGTGTATGTGTGAGGCTGAAGCTAAGAATTTTCTTTCGTTGCCCACCTAAAGCAAGTTGAATGAATAAGAATGGACAAAAAAGGGTACTTAGATGAAGAAATCTTCATTCAAATGCATCTCAGAAATTATTTTGTGCTGGTTAAGTGTGGAAGGGAATGCCTCCCTAAAGAGCATTCCAAACTAATTAACATCCTTTGGAAATGCCACGATCATTACAGAAAAAAATTAATCACAAGTGAAATAAGAATCGAATCGCTCATATCTTAAAAGTAATCAAATCACCTTTCAACTTAATCCGAGCTAAATTTGATTAGTCAGATTGACCATAATGCTTCTTTAGTGATTGCTGATACGTGAAGACTCAATTTTGTTAGACCTTTCGTGAATAATTTCCCAATCCTACCGTAGTCTAATACGTCAACTCTTTTTGACTCTATAAAAATATCACCTTGTTCAAAGAGTTCTCGGAACAATCTCCAAGTGACGCTCTAAGACAACTAATTTGAGTTCTGTTTTTCATTGTTCGGTTGCCACATCTGTGATTAACGTTTCCTATCAAAATTTTTTCGCCATTGCTTGACATTTGCAAAAGTCTTGGATAAATCTACCTCTGTACGTGCTTTCGATTTTTTATAGTTTAAAAATAGATTTGAATTTGCAATAACGAGTTTATATTAAATTTTGCTTTAAAAATGGATTCAAGAAATGTTGGAAAACTGTTTTGGTAAAGATATTCTAAAGAAACAGGTGTTTACGAGTGGCATGAGCGCTTCAGAAGATATCGTCAGCCCATCGAAAATGACGAAGGCCGTCGACATCCAAAGTCGAAAACTGATTAAAACACCAATAAGGTGAAAGAAAAGTTGATAAATAACCGCAAATTAACCATCAGAGAGCTGGTGGAAGACTCGAACGTTACTTATGGGTCGGTGTAGGTCATTGTAGTTAATGATTTGGACTTGCGCCGTGTCGTAGCAAATTGGTTCCTGGAAGTTAAGACCTGAGTTTCACGCAAAAAAGGCACCGCGCTGATATTCAAGTCATGATTTCCAAGGCTGAATCCGACGCAACATCCATCAAACGCATGATTTCTGGAGACGAGACAAGACGTGGGTTTATGAGTACGACACGCAATCCAGACATCAGGCGAGTGAGAGGAAGGCTTCGAAAAGAAAGCGATGCTCACAATTTTTATGACACACCACTCAATTTTGCCAGAAGGCTAGACATTTAATAAGGATTATTATTTGGGGGTAAAGTAATTCGCCAAAAATGAAAGAATTTGTTGGAAAACCACTCGTGGATTTTTCACTATGACAACGCTCCGTCGCACAGTGCCATCCTTATTTGTGAATTTTTGACCAAGAACTATATACAGTCTGTGTCAGAAAAAAAGAACCGGTATTTTCATTTCGCAAAGAAAATTCGCCATCAGTTTACCGGTTTTTTAAGGTGCTAAAAGATGGGGCTTCCAGCGGTTCTGGTAAGGTCATGTCGTCCGAAAGGATACAAACGCTCCGGCTCTGAAAGTTTTAGATGCGGTACCAGTTGGTGGTAGTAGAAGAAGAGGAGGCCTTCCTCTGCTTTGGAAATATCATTTTGAGAATGAGTTGGCTTCACTTAGTGTGTCCAACTGGCGCCCGTTAGCACGAAAAAGAAACGACTGACTCTCAGCACATAAACAGACGCCTTCAAACGTTTATCAACAAATGCCTTAGAATTATATATATGTCGCATTTTTTGGCTAAGAATAGTGCGGAATGCTGAACTGCTTTCGGTCACTAATAGATGCCCAATCAATCTTGAAATTAAAAGACGAAATTGGAACGGGATCGGATTTCGGCCGAAATCGCATAAGCGGTTATTGTTGCGCCAATTAAGAAGAAGAATGGAATCCACAAAGAAGTCGGCCTAGAGGACGCTCACGTTAAACTTGGATGCGCACAATCCAAAATGAGAGCTCTTCCACCGCCATCTCGAACTAAATTAGACATATAGCGACTGACAGAAATCGCTAAAGTCTTTTTTCCGGTCTATGCCCCGACTAGGAGCAATAATACGTGCCGATTTTTTCGTGATAGATTTTGAGGTCTTCTTAAAAATTTCATCTAAAAGAATATATTATCAAAGAATACACCAAAAAAGCGCCAACTGCCAATGGCGCACACATCAAAACCATCAATGGAAACGTCAGGTGGCGTCTGTCATTATTGGAAGTGCCGAAGGCCAGCATAATAAATAGCAACCCTCGGAGATATTGATCAAAAAATAAATGTTTTTTAAGTAAAAGAAGAACTCACTTTACTTTTGTACACACCTCGTATGCAGAACCATTATGGGAGCAAATTAAATGAAAGTCTCAAAAACTGCTCCAATTTGCATACGGAAGACTCCACATATAATTCGCTCCGGTTAGTATGCCTCTGCATGGTAATTTCGTATGCTCATAATTAGCACGGCAGTACCAACAACAACAGCAACAACAACAATAACAAACTTGAGTCATGCTACTAACAACAAAAAATAGCAAAAACAAACACACATGTCGTACGTACTATGAGAAGCAGAAGAAATACATGCACCATACATACACATAGCGAAAGAAGACTGCCGCAAATGCGACGACGCAATCCAGAAGACGACTTTGTTTTGGCGCTGGCGCTGGTGATGCCGATACTGCTAGCGATCTCTTGGGGTTGGAGACGATGGCAGCGCCACCAGTGAACGCTACTATCGCCGCCGTCACCGCGCCAAACTTAAGGCGAGCGCAGCCAAGCGATGCACGAAAATTCACTCACTGGATCGCACCATCGTCTGGCGCCCAGCTAGCCAAGCAGCCGCGCAGCCAGTCAGCCAGTCAACAAGCGAGCGAACGAGTGCTCAGTTAGTTGCCGAGATACTTTCAAACCGAACGAATGCGCAGTAGCAAAGAACGCGTGGCCACCGCGCGATCCAAAACAAACCTGAGCAAGAAATATAATAATAATAAGTTAAACAACAACAATAAAAATAAAAATATAGAAAAAAGTAAGGCGCAAACGACCTGCGGAAAGAATAAGTGAACGACAACAAAGCGACAGAAAATTCTTTAATGTGAAAATTGTTGTACGTGCACACATACATGCGTACACACATAGATAAATACAAAAAAGTTGAAGTGCAAGAAGTTGGAGTTGGAGTTGTTGATCTGCTGGCAGTGTAAGCAGGGGGTGTTTGCTGGGTAGGTGAAAGAAGTTGCAAATGCCGACCGAGTTGTGTCAGCGTGAACTTGGTGAATGTCGTTGCTGTTGTTGTCGCACTATCGCAATTCACGCTTCAGTTGTTTTAGCTGCGGACTTTCGCATTGTTTTTGAGTTTTTCGTTTGTTTGTTGCTTTCCACTGTTTTAATCGACGGTCAGTAAGGCAAGGGTTTACAATCCAATTCCGGCTTTTAAGTGAATCATAGCGAATTTAAGCGGAATTCGGTGATGTGTGCTTAAATTATAAGCAACAACAAAGATAACAACAAGAAAAAGCGAGTGCTTACAACACAAGCGAATGTGGCACAGCAAGTTAAAAAAAATTCTACTAAAAAAGAAACAAAAAAGAAATTAGTAGTGGCATGAATTTAGAAAGGTGTAAGCAGCATTCTTGTAGCGCGCAAATTTTTTGTAATTTTTGTTGCTTCTCTTCTCGGAAAAGTCATTAACTTTCGTAGTCACTTGCTGCTCTTGCAACGCAGAAACAGCAACACCAAAAATGTTTAGTAATAAAATTCATTACCAAAGCAATCCAAGCGAGAGAAAGCTTAATTCAAACATACAAACATACATATATAGTATACATATATATGTATATGCATACAAACATATGTAGCCATACATAAATCTGAAAAGAAGAATATAATTTGCGTATTAGTTGAGCGTCGATAGGCTGCTCGACCGCCCCTTTGCTGTTGGAACGTTCCTTATTATTTGTTTATTTATAGTTCGCTCACAGTTAATTGTGAATATCACAAATGTATGTACGTATGTGCATTTATATGTGCCCATGTATATGTAAATCTAAAACAAAAGTTTTCATACTGCCCATGTATATGTAAATCTAAAACAAACGTTTTTATACGCATTTGGCCAAATTGCCGCAGCAAAGTGTGTGTTTTGTTATTGTATCGCAATATTTAATCTGAAGTGCCTTTGGCAGCGAAAAAAATTGTGAAAAGCGTATTGAAATCTCGCCAAAAGCCAAAAATCGTTGACAAGTCCGATTGCTAAGCAAATACATATGCCCGACATGTGACAAAGTGCGCTGGAAAATTAAAGCGTGGAAGATTCGCGTGGATGTGTGAAAAGAACGCAAAAAACGGGAGTGTTTTAATAGGGGTGAAAAGTTTTAATTTGCGGCGATAAATATTACAAGCAAAATTGCAAAGTGGAATAAAGACAATATGAAACAAAAGATGCATACAGGGCAAAAACTGTACACTAAAAAATATACAAAATTTAATAAAATTAAAAAGTAATAATTTATATACCAAACATACAAGTTAAATAAAAAAAGCGGTCTAAGAAAAAGTTTAAAATTTAACTAAATTGAAAAAAAATTTTATAAAACAAGAGAAAATTATAGATGTGAAAAATTAAATTTATAATAATATTGAAAATTTAATATAACTGAAAATAATTTATATAAAATAAAATTATTAAAAAAAAATACTAAAATTGGAAGAAAAATTTTATATGAAATAAAAGTTATGAAAATCCGAAAAACTTAATGCAATTGGGGCGCAAAATGTATATAAAAAAAATTTTTAGAGGTGAAAAAAATTTAGCTAAGATATTTCTCAAAATTTAATACCCTATGATCAGAAAGTACCGGGAATGTTTAAATAAAATAAAACAGAGTTAAATTTCTGGCAAATTTATATAAGTATGGCCCACCTTGTTTGCTTTTTGAACTACCTATTTTTTTGAGAATGGTAACACAAATGACATGTCAAATGTGCTCATAATTTACTTAAAAGTTTGACATTTACGAAATGGGACGCTATACGCTTGAACAATATTGGGAAATATTGAAAACCTATTTCCAAAGTGGTGAGTCTTCTTCCTCTTCCGCGGTTACAGTAAATGGCGAGCGTTACCGTGACAAAAATTGAAGAGGATGACATGGACGACATTTGGTTTCAACGGACAACTTGTCACACTGCCAAAGTTACACTCGAACTTTTGGCTACCGTTTTTGAAAACCGAATAATCAGCCGAAATTCCGATATAAATTGGCCGCCTCGGAGCTGTGATTTAAGCCCGTTGGACTATTTTTTGTAGGGAGCCGTTAAGGACAAATGCTATGGGAACCATTAAGAGACAAATGATGCTTTAAAACACGAAATCGAAGTTGCCATTCATGAAATTGGAGCCCAAACAATCGAAAATGTGCTTAAAAATTGGGTTGATCGAATGGCCTACTGTAAAGCCAGTCGTGGCAGTCATTTGAACGATATTATTTTTCATTCATAAATGACAATGTTCAGTCTTCGAATTAAAAAAAAAGTTTGAAAAAATATTGATTAGTTTTTTTTTTATAGCCGATTCAAAACGCAAATTTTACATGGCTCACCCTATATTATCTCCTTCAAAATATGACCTGAATCTGAAGCAACACACATGTGCCAACGTTTAACCCAGTCCTCCATGCACCTCATGTAGGCCGACGAAGGGATGGCCTTCAGCTCCTTCGTCGCATTCTCTTTGATCTCATCTATCGACTGAAGTGGTAACTTCAACTTGGGAAACAAAAGAAAGTCGCACGGGGTCATATAAGATGAATACGGTGCTTGCACGATGGTATTTACTAGGTGTTTGGTGCGATGGCGCGTTATCATCATGCAAAATCCAAGAATTGTTTACCCACATTTCCGGCCGTTTGCGACGTACAGCATCTCGCAAACGCTTCACAACGGATAAATAATATTCTTTATTGACTGTCTGGCTCGCTGGAAGGTACTCATGGTGCACTACGTCTTGGCAATCGAAGAAAATAGTCGACATCACCTTCCCGGTACTTTTTGATCATAGTTTTGATCAAAATTTTAAAATTGATATAAAACAACATTATCAAAATAAAATCGAATACAATTGTTAAATAAAATCAAAATTATGAGAGATTTGAAAATTTTGAGAAAAAAATCTGGAAAAAAATTTAAAAAGATATTAAAACTTAATATAATTGGAAAGAGAAATGTTTACATAAAGAATAAAACTAAAAAAAACCGATATTAAATTCAAATTTTAAAATTGAAATTAAAACGCCTTAAATTAAATAGATATTCAAATTTAATACAACTGCAAAAAGAAATTCACAAATTTCAAATTGAAAAAAAATAATATTCTAGAACAAAAAATGTATAGAGGTAAAGTTTTAATCTAAAAAGATATTAAAATGTATTATATAAAATTGCAAAAAAGAAATGTTTATATAAAAACTAAAACTAAAGAGAATTTTCAAATATGGAATTATAAAAATTCAAATTAAAAAAAAAATATTCTAGAACAAAGAGTTTATAGAAGAAAACAACTTTAACTAGAAAGATATTAAAATTTCATACAGCTTTAAAAAGAAATAGTAAAATTAAACGATAAAAAATGTATAGAGGGGACTAAATTTTAACCAATATATGTATGTATAGAAAAACCAAAATATAGAAAACTTGATAAATTTGAAAAAAAAATCATGTACCAAAAGAAGTCATACAGGAGTAAAGTTAAACAAAAAATATGAAAAATTTAATGGAACCGGAAAACCAAAAAAAAAAAAAATATATCAAAATGAGAAAAAAATTAAATAAGAAAATATTGAAAATTTAACAAAATCAAATAAAAAAAATCCCATAAACCGAAAAAAGTCGTTCAGCGAAAAAAAACACAAAAAAGATTAGAAATTCAATCAACTTGAAAAAAACTTGTGTTCAAAAAATAAAGGGAAAAAACTTTAACTAAAAAGAAAATTAAAAGAAGTGTTTATATGAAAAAATAAAATTGTATCGAGAAAGAAACACTTAAGCTAAGACAATATAAAAAAATTAAAAATTAATTAAAATTGGAGAGCCACAAACTTATAATTACTTCTTATGATTCCAGAGACTATAAACGCGAACCAAGTTATAGATATTCGCGCAAACATTCGCTTTCTTACTCATAGAAGATGTCGCTCAACGAGCTAAATTATTTAAAATTAATCATTAAATTAAGACTGAAATGAGCTAAATTATTTAAAATAAATCATTAAATTAAGACTGAAATGAGCTAAGTTATTTAAAATTAAGTAATAAATTAAGGCCGAAAAATTTTCCTGGCATATGGTTACAGCATTTTCTTAAAATTTATTTGTAATACAGGAAGCTCAAAAAATGTCTGACTTAAAAAAAATGTTTACAAAACAACAAGCAAAACAATTTATTTATTCCCAACTGCTCTGCTTTTAAAGCAAAGTATTTTATGTTATTTAAATTCCAAAGTTTGCCTTTTGGTTTTCCCCCTCTTGAAAACATAAAACTTTTGGATTGCCTGCTCGAGATCAGGCGACAAATATCTGACAATGAAAGTAAATTTTTCTCTTTTGCAGAGTTTTCATAGAAATCTATTCAAGAGTAGATTTATCTAAAGAAAATAACAAAGAATGAATTGATGAATTGATTTTAACAGCTGTTTTGAAATATTTGGATTCCAGCGCCATCAAAAGAGTACGAAAGAAGAATGAACATATTTTTTCTTACGCAATACACAGTTCGAAGTACACAGATCCCAGAAACACCTGGGAGTTCTATCCGTGAAAAAGACTATATCTCTTTTCATTGATGTATTTAATATATATATATAGGTATTTCTAATATGAACCAAATGGAACCGATAAAGCGGTTTTTTAAAGATTTTGGCTCCAGAGCCATCTGGCGGGTCCAAATGAAGTAATAAATTTTTCCGAGAGCACGCGCAACAGTGATTTGCTTACATACCTACTTATAAAATGTACTCAAAACTTAAAATATTAATATTAACAGTGACGGTTACAGCAGTGCGACAAATTGCAAATTGTTGACTATTTTTTTTTCTTTATTTTCTTTTTTCATTAAAATATTACTTCATACCACAAAAAAAAATATTTAATTGGCAAATTCAAACCTTGCACACAATTTTAAAGAATTCCCAATTTTTTTATAAAATTTAAAACGTTTTTAGAGAGTAGTTATGCAATTTTGTCTCAAACTCTGTTTAAAAAATTTTATGAAACTTTGTTAAAAAAACTTCTAGAAATAAACTAAAAAGTTTAAAGCTTTTGTAAAATTGTATACTAGGCCGGGTCGAATTGTGGGGAGGCAAAAAAATCGCCCATTTCTCTGTGAAAATCATATTCCAGGGATCAAAATAAGAAACTTTGCCGAAGGAACCATACCTCTAAAACGAATTCTTATGCCCCCCAATTTGGGTCGAACTTTTTAGTTTCTTTTCTCATGTAAAGGGCAAAAATGGTGATATTTTGAAATGATTGTATGGGGAACTCCACCAGGGGAGTTCCAGGGAGTGTGCCACTGGCATGGGTGGATCAGCCGTCCAAAGTTAGTGGGGGTCGGTCATACATTTGGACTCGATTGGAGCACTCTAAATGGGTCAAAGTGGGATTTTTCGTTCGACCCAAATTGGGGGACATAAGAATTCGTTTTAGAGGTATGGTTCCTTCGGCAAAGTTTCTTATTTTGATCCCTAGAATACGATTTTCACAGAGCAATGAGCGATTTTTTAATCGACCCGCCCTATTGTATACCCATTTGAAAATTGTAAAATATCGATGAAAATTTTTATGAATTTTCTAAAATGTTTGAAACTTTTGTAAAACTGCCTACGCAGAATTTTATTTAATTCTATCTTAAAAATTTTGAAATTTCGATGAAAATTTGTTAAATTTTCTAAAATTTTGTACAAAGTTTAAAACTTTTGTAAAACTGCCTACCCAGAATTTTTTTAATTTTATTTAAAAATTTGTTAAACTTTCTAAAATTTTGTTAAATTTTCTAAAATTTTGCACAAAATTTGAAATTTTTGTAAAACAGTATAATCCTATTTTTTCCAACTCTGTCTAAAAATTTTGTTATTATGATGATTTTTTTTTTAATTTTGTGCAAAGTATGAAACTTTTGTAAAATTTTATACCTAGTATTTTTTAACTCTGTAAAACGCATACTCAGAATTTTTTTAACTCTCCCTAAAAATATGAAATGAAAATTTGATAAAAATTTGTCAAATTTTCTAAAATTTTGTACAAAGTTTGAAAAGTTTGTAAAATTGTATACCCATTTCACAATTTTGAAATTTCGAAGAAAATTTTATGAATTTTCTAAAATGTTTGAAACTTTTGTTAAACTGCTTACTCAAAAGTTTTTTAATTCTATTTAAAATCTTGGTAAATTTTCTAAAATTTTGTACAAAGTTTGAAAAGTTTTTTAAAACTGCATACTCACTATTCTTTTCTAATTCTGTTCAAAAATTTCAAAATTGGTTGTATTTTTTTAAATTTTGTACAAAATTTTAAACTTTTGTAAAACTGTATACCCTACATTTTTTTCAACTCTATCTAAAAATTTATAATTTTTGATCAAAATTTGTTGAATTCTCTAAAATGTTGCACAAAGTTTGAAACTTTTGTAAAATTGAGTACCTAGAATTTTTTAACTTTGTAAAACTGCATACTCGGAACTTTTATTTAAATCTCCCTAAAAATTTGGTAATTTTTATGAAAATTTATTACATTTTTTTTTTAATTTTGTGCAAAGCTTAAAACTTTGAGCTATATGGGCTTTGTTAAATTTCTATACAAAAATAAAGAAAAATTAAACACGAAGTAAAAAAAAAACTAAAAAAAAAAACACAAATAGTCAAAACCACGCAATATGTCGCAGTACCATTATTATGACCGCCGCTGTATAATTTATGTGACCATGAAATTAAAAACATAGCCGAATCAAAAAATATCACCCCCAACACGGGCAGTGCTCGCATTTAATGCTGAAAATAATATTTCTTTTGAAGTTTTCTTCCCATTCATATTGCAATCAAAATACTGCAATAAAACAGAATGAAGATTCCAGTCTTCCAACAAGACGAAATATACGATGAAGCTCCACAGCTGAAATGGAAATTAGTTTTAATTAAATTGAAATTGAAATAAATTTGTCAAGCTCACGCTCCAATTGCAGTTTTTGAGTTGCTGCCACATTTCTTTGTCATGCCTGTGATTTAACGAGTTTAAGTGCCTTAATACAGTTAAATGCAATACATGCACAGAGCATTTTGTATGTATGTGTAGCCAAGTGCAGTCTTATTTCTCACCATAATGCAATTGTGCATGTGTATGTGAATGCCTGTGTAACTGCGCGCTGATTTATTAATACAGCAGGTCATTCTGCGGATATGTGGCTTTTCGTGATATTTTACTGGTGTTAAAAAAATCGTGCAAATTAGCAGTAAAAAAATGTTAATCTTGTTCGCCGAAAAGTATAAAAAAAATAAATAAGTACAACAAAAAAAAAAAAAACAATTCAAAAAAAATCGCCCGCAATACTCGCGTTCGCGCGGTTCACCCTTTCAGGTTTTCTAATCGCGTGTGGTTCCCTTGAAACGAAAAAAAATGAAAAAAAGGAATGTCGCCCGCGTGCTCAGTGATATGCATACAACCGACAAACTCACGATCTGCATATTATTCCAATTTAATCATGTTTTTGTTTTTTAATATTTTTTTCTCCATCTCAGTCAGCCGGCAAAATTTGGTGTTTACTCAACCACATTTTTTTATTCAGCAAAAATTACTGTTTGTGTTAGCTTAGTGTGCATATGTTTTTGAATTGTGTTTCCTTTGCGGTATTCCTCTTTGTTTATGGAAGTTTATAAAATGATGATGTCGACCACAAGCCTTGGAAGGAATTTCTTTGAAAAAATCTTCAGTTTCCGGTAGGTGTTTGCTTTTTATTTTGATTTTACAATAAGTTTTTTTTTTTTATTTTTAATGATGATCTTACACTTAAATATGTGCATAAAACTTGCAATATCCAAATATATATACATACATACATGTGTATAACTGTATAATGCGTTGGAGGAAAACACAAACATTCATATGCCTTTGCAATTCATTTGTATATATCTGTTCAAAAACCAAAACTCAGTATGTAATAAAAAAATTGGATAAATCTAATACCACATACATGAAAACTTACATTTATTTGAGTGAACAAATTATTTAAAAATTTAGTGATAAGAAATGTTTCGCAAGATAACAAATTTACCGGCAGCTCTTTGACTTCATCGGGAGCACCGCAATCAAAGCTGTAAATTAATCGCAGTTTTACATTATAATTTTAATTTTACATAAATATTTCTGCGCATATTGCGCAATAGACCGCAATTAAAAACCAAACTAAAGGGTGATTTTTTAGCTATTATCTTCGTGCTTTTGTTTCGCGTTTTGCTTCACTGTCAAACATCTTCAGTTTGGTCTAAAATTTAACCATGAATCGTCTTACAAACGAACAACGCTTGCAAATCGATGAATTTTATTATAAAAATGCGTGTTCTGTTAAGAAAGTTCATCGCGCGCTTCTTCCATTTTATGGACAGTTTAATCGACCCACTGAAGCGGCTATTCGAGCTATTGTGACTGAATTTAGAACCAAATTTACATTATTGGACATCAAATCACCAACACGTTTACGTAGAGTGCGAACTGAAGAAAATATCGCAGCTGTATCGGCCAGTGTTAATGATGACCATCAATTATCGATTCGTCGCCGTTCGCAGCAATTGGGCCTCTGTTACTCAACAACGTGGAAAATTTTGTGAAAGGATTTAGGTGTGAAGCCTTTCAAAATACAGCTGGTGCAAGAATTGAAGCCGAACGACCTACCGCAATGCAGAATTTTTGGTGAATGGGCTCTTGGAAAGTTGGCCGAAGATCCACTTTTTTATCGAAAAATTGTGTTCAGCGACGAAGCTCATTTTTGGATCAATGGGTACGTAAATAAGCAGAATAGTCGATTTTGGAGTGAAGATCAGCCAGAAGAATTGCAACAGCTACCAATGTATCTAGAAAAGGTCACATGCCACACAGCACGCGTAACAATGGACTTGTTGAGAGGCGAGTTCGGTGAACATTTTATTTCACGTTCGGGACCTGTCAATTGGACGCCCAGTTCGTGCGATATAACGCCTTTAGATTACTTTTTGGGGGGCTATATTAAAGCTCATGTCTATTCAGACAAGCCTGCTTCAATTAACGCATTGGAAGACAACATTAAAGCATTTATATGTCAGATGCCGGCCGAAACATTAGAAAGAGTATGCCAAAATTGGACTAAGCGGATGGACCATTTGAAGCGCAGTCGCGGTCAACATTTGCATGAAATAATCTTCAAACATTAAATTATATGGACTGTACTATCGATTTAAATAAATTATATGGACTGTACTATCGATTTAAATAAAATTTCATGAATTTTTTTTTAATTTTACGTGTATTTTTTTGAAAACTTTCCTCTAGCTCTTAAAAAATCACCCTTTTCTTAGGTTAGAGTGTCTGCTAAGTAGTTTGAGTAAGACCAGAATTTCACTAGTTGTAGAATTACCTATTGGAGGTGTATGCAAAAGAATTTATACTGCTTTGATGTTTGCTTTTATTATTTTTGTTATAGCTCCAAATAGAAATATTAAAAAGAAGTTAGTTAGGTTAGGTAAAGTGGCTGTCCCTCAACGCGCCTAGACCAGTTAGAGGCCACTTGTAATACCACCGGAACTATCCTATCCTTTCTCTACTTGGTCCTGTCTAAATCATTGTGTGACCTTTAAAAAGCTAGCTGTCTAGTTTAAGATTCGCAACATTCACAATGTTGTCCAGAAAAGCGAGGCCGAGCAATCTCAGTCGTCTTCTACACAGAGCCATGCACTCGCATAGAAGGTGTTCGACTGTCTCTTTCTCTTTTATATCCTGACAGTTTCTACAGTAGTAATTGAGTGGTGCCCCTAATCTGCTGGCATTGCTTCCTATTAGACAGGGTGCAGATAGGATATCGACTACGATTCTTAAATCCTTCCTACTTAATTTAGATAGACTGTTATTTGCTGATAGCGCAGGTTATTTCAAGTTACTTACATTGGTTTTGGAATAATTTAAAATTTGCATAATTTAACTTATAAAAATAAAATATTATTAAGTAGCAAATTTTGGCAAGAGAAGATATGTATATGAAAAAGTTCTAATTTTTCAGTTATTAAAATTTTGTCATCAATACAGAATTGTGAAGATAAAAAAATGTTGTGCAACATTTCGATTCATAAGAAACTATTTTTAAACGTTCATTTATCAATTCTGACTTAATTTACCAACTCATCCAAAAGTGGTGATTTTCGACCTGAATCCGACTAGTGCTATTTGTGTCTGCCTTGAACTAATTTATTAACTGATAAGTTGTTAACGCGTAAGTTTAAACGTTTATTTATCAATTTTTATTTACTTTTTCAACATATTCAAAACTGGTGATTTTCGACCTAAATTGGACTAGTACTATTTGAGACTGTCATGAACTAGCTCCTGAACTGATTTAATGCTGATGTATAGGTTTAAATGTTCATTTATAAATTATCATTTACTTTTCAACTAAGCCAAAAGTGGTGATTTTCGACCTAAAATGGACTAGTACTATTTGAGACTGTCATGAACTAGCTCCTGAACTGATTTAATGCTGATGTATAGGTTTAAATGTTCATTTATAAATTATCATTTACTTTTCAACTAAGCCAAAAGTGGTGATTTTCGACCTAAAATGGACTAGTACTATTTGAGACTGTCATAAACTAGCTCGTGAATTGATTTAATGCTGATGTATAGGTTTAAATGTTCATTTATAAATTTTCATTTACTTTTCAACTAATACAAAAGTGGTAATTTTCGACCTAAATTGGACTAGTACTATTTGAGACAGTCATAAACTAGCTCGTGATTCGATTTAATGCTGATGCATAGGTTTTAATGTTCATTTATGAATTTGTATTTACTTTTTCAATTATGCTGAAACTGGTTATTTTCGCCATAAATTGGACTAGTAAATAGTAATGAGCTAGTTCATTAACGAACAGATGAATAATCCGTTGATGATGCTGATGCAGCGGCTAAATAGTTCGTTGCCTGGAATTTGTTGGAGAAGTCACACCATTGCGGGAGTGAGTATAATTTTACCAGTAGCAACAGGCCTGATAGGTGCATGAGAAATGCATTAGAGCAAATATTCTTCTATTACTATTGATAAAAATGGTTGAAATGTTAAGGGAACTTGAAGTGAGAAATAGATAAATACAAGTATCGATGGAGCCAATTATCCATTTCTTTTGCTCATTATCAACTATCTGCTATCAACTGGTGCAATACCAGTCCATTAAATGGTGCAATGCTGATGCAGAGACTGAGTAGTTGGTTAAATTATATGAGGCTGATGCATAGGCTGACAATTTACACTTCATAGGAAAGGGTCATGCTAAAAATGTCAGTATCTCGAACATTGAAAACACACGAACAACTTCAGCTGCAAAGCAAAGTGGTGGTAAAGAGTGTAGTTCAAAACTAGTAAGCTAGTAGGCTATAGCGGAAAAATAATACAAATTTACAGCTGTTATAGCTGCAGAGTAAACTTTTATGTAGTAAAGCAGTTCAGAACTACTAAGTTTGATTGCTGCGTAGATTCGGATTCTTATTTATATATGTATATGGAAATGAATGTGTAATGTGAGTAATTTATTCGCCAGCTGTTTGATACTGAAACAAGGAAATCAAAGCAATGCATGATTGAGATAAAATTTGCATATACATACATACATACATACATATGTATGTAAGCCTTACAAAAAAATTACGCATACATTCATACATATATACGAAGTCTGACCAATGCTGATAATAAAGAAAAAGGCCGACAAAGATACATATATTTGAAGCTTAGAAAGGAGAAGAGATTTTTTTTTAATTTTTGCCTTCATTTTTTATATCATTTGGTATGGCACCCGCACTCCCGATTTAATGACCCAGTACAGATACAAACGCCACATAAGAAACAGGAGAAGTAGATTGCTTTTAATATTGGCCTCTTTGATGACTTTATGGATTTTTAGGATGTCCGTAACTGGCTTCGCTTTTGCCAAATTTTTCGTGATAGAGACCATCTACGCTGGTGAGCATAACTGGATAAATGGTGATATTTTTTAAAGGGGAACGCCACTGTGAAAATTAAAAAAATCGATTTTTTTTTTTCATAAATTGTTAGTATAACTACTCAAGAAAATGTGGTAAAAATTTTAAAGCAAAATTCGCTTTATTCTGGATTCTATGTGCACTTAAGTGAGCGCCCGTCGGTTCGGCTTCGAAGCGCTTACGATACGATGCTTTATTTCAAACGCGTTTTTCTCGAAACGACTTATTTTGATACGGTGGCAACGATTTCTCGAGGACTAATAAACCGATTTAAATTTTCTTATTTTCAAAATTTTTGTTTTCGCATTGGCTATCGTTGTACGTAGCCGATTCTCAAAATTTTGAAAATAACTATTTTTTGGGCCTGTTGAAAATAAAAAAAAAATGGTGAAAAACACACATCGAAATTCAAATCACCAGCATTTCGTCAAAAAAAAAAAAATAATAAACACAAAATGGCTACGTACAACGATAGCTACTATTGTGGAGATTAATAAAATTTTTGGTTTTTTGATTTCAGATTATTATTCATTGCTGTATCGCTGCCACCAGATGACGTCATTTTTTTTAACTCGTTGCGTTTATTTACATCAATTTGTCAATTTTCAATATTTTTTATAAAAATTTGCATCAAAATAGTTTAATAAATATAAAATAAATTGCCTTTTGTCCGATCCTCGAATAATCATTCCTACTTGCAAAAAAAAATTCCCAAAAATCGACTATTTTTTTACCCCCCACAGTGTCGTTCCCCTTAAATATTCACAATATGCTTTCTTTTTGTTACTGTGAAATTATTTGTTCCTTTTTCTAACCAGTCCGTCATCAGTAAAATCATTGTTATCCGAGGTTAATATTGTTTGACTTTGAGCATTTCTCTCTACCCACCTAGCTAGGCTAGAGGGAGATCCCCTACCGGCCACCTGGGAACGCACTCTGTAGGGATTGAAAGCTCCCCCGAAGGTCAAGCGAACGCGTAGCAAGTATGGCGATAAACGGCAGAATAATCCACACTAGACCACCCGGGCGGCCACCGAAGAGATGGGCATCCGAATACACTGAACCACAGTAAAAATTAGCCAAATATATTGTTGTAAATCTGAATTTTCCTAAATAAACCGAGAAGAAGAAAAAAAAGACAATTTTTTTCCAGTCAAAATTAAAAAAGGGTATTATTCATGTTTTGACTAAAACTATATATGTATGTAAAATCAACTTTCAAATTTTATATAAAAGTTAGAAAAATTCAATATACTTTCATCTAAATTTTAAATTTTTGAATCCGAACTTTTTGAAAATTTTTGGGTGCCCGAGGAAATTTAGGTAAAATAAATGTGCGCTTGAAGCGGCTAAAGAATCGCGTTGATTTTTAATATTGAGTGTTTGGTTTTGGTGTGTTTTTTACTTTTGTTTAAACTTTATTTCCTATAAAAATTAATTTCTTGTGGAGGCCGGTTTGCATAAAAATTTAAATTAATCAACACCAAAATTGCAGCTGTTAATGAAAAATGAAAAAGTCCAATATCACAAAAACAAAATAATAAAAATCAAAGTGATTTTTCAGCTACTTAAGACTTGCACGAGGTACCTCATTCAGAGTGGCAAAACTGCTTCGACAATTGGTTCAAACGCATGCAAAAGTGTATAGATCTTCATGGAGAATATTTTGAAAAACAATAAAGTGATTTTCGATGATTAAAATTTGTTTTTGTTCTCTAATCCCGACACATAAAAGGCACCCCTCGTAGCATACAAGGTATGTACACTTTTTCCACTTTTACGAGTGCGGAATATTCCGGATGTCCTAATTACATTACCGGGATTTCGGGATTTATTTCGAAACAATTTACCCAGAAGAAAATATATATCAATGCTGTTCGAGGAGCTCTCCAAATAATTAATAATTAATTATATAATTGATGTTGCGGTTCCCCTTAACAAAAACATGCAAAAAACATATGCAGAGAACATATCTGTTGCTGCAAGATCTACGTTATCTAACTTATCCGTTTTTACTGATGATTGCCACACAGGCTTCCAGAATGGTTTCCAAACTAACGCGATTTGCAGGTATTTCTCTAAGGCCTTTGATAAAATCTCCCATAC
The DNA here is from genome assembly GCF_028408465.1 of Anastrepha ludens. Classification (NCBI taxonomy): domain Eukaryota; kingdom Metazoa; phylum Arthropoda; class Insecta; order Diptera; family Tephritidae; genus Anastrepha; species Anastrepha ludens. The sequence goes on from NC_071499.1 coordinate 109,028,765, forward strand.
GATTTTAGTAACTAAATTGGCTTGTCTCGGTTTTCATTCTTCGTTCCTTGATTGGATTCGATCCTATTTAATAAAGAGATGCTGTACTGTAGTTATCGATGATGTTTCTTCGAAACAGTACACTGCCACCTCAAGTGTACCTCAGGGTAGTATTTTAGGACCTTTGTTATTTGTTTTGTTTATTAATGATATTTGTTCGTGCTTTTCCTTCGCTAAATTTCTTCTCTATGCTGATGACCTAAAAGTGTACGCTGAAATAAGAAATTCTAGTGATTCAGTCGCCCTACAGTCCGAGTTGAATAATTTATTTTCCTGGTGACTTATGAATCGTCTATTTCTTAATATTGAAAAATGTCATAAAATATCATTTTCTAAGCTTCAAAACCCCCTCTATACCTCTTATCATATCAATTATACATATCTTGCTTCGTCGGATGTGATAAAAGATTTAGAGGTCTTCTTTGATTCTAAACTTAATTTTATCGCGCACCTAAATTATGCCATTTCCACTTCATTTGCTACGCTCGCTTTTGTTAGACGTCACTTATCGCACTTCACTGATCCACATACTCTTAAGATTTTACACTCTGGCGTTTGTGCGGTCCAAATTAGATTATGCCTCTTTTATTTGGAGACCTTATCATGCAGTCCATATAAATCGAGTGGAGAGGGTTCAAAAAATTTTTGTGCGTTTCGCGCTACATTCACTCAATTTCTCAGACCCCAAACCATCATACGACTCACGCTGTCGTTTGATTAGTCTTTGTCCATTAAGTGACAGAGGTACGTTTCAGGCAGCTTCTTTTATCTTCGATCTCGTTAATGGACTAATTGACTGCCTGTTTCTTCTAGAAAGAATACATTTTAATGTTCCTGGCAGGAATTTTCGCCGTTGCAAAATGTTTCATGTTGGATTTAGGAGGACATTATATAGTTCCGATGCGCCTCTTGTTAGAACGCTGTCTGACATTAACTATATCGCCTCATTTTGGATTTAGACTTTTCCAGGGCGAAACATGTATTTAATACCCAATTAAAAAATTTCTTCCTTTGTAAGAAATCTAAATAATTACCTAGTATATATTTGTTAATTTAGTTTCCTAAGCTTTAATTTTGTTAAATACATCTATATAAATACTCTTAGTGCTATGTAGTCTGTAAGAAACTTTGTATTTCTTGACTTACGAAAATTAATAAAAAATAAATAAAAAACGCCAGTGAACTTTAAAGAAGGTGTACATACCACCAATTGTCATTTCAGACCACGGACTCGTGCATAAAAATTTACCAGACATCGTTAAAACTGTTCAACTCCCAGAATATCTATTTTTCGACATGCAAAGCAGCTTTACTCAATTCCTGTCATATAGTCCGAAACTTTTACAGTAATCGTTTTTATTCTTTGTAAAACTGTTACCTATTTTATATAATATTTATATATATATATTTAATTGTAATATTTTATACCTGTTATAAATTATTGGCACGCAGCTAAGCTGTTGCTAATTAATGCAAATTACTCCCTTGATTTGGGATGCAATACAAAAAAAAATATATATTATATATATAAATAATGAAAAACAGGTTTCTCAAAATACTTTTTTATTTCAAGTGTAAAATTTTTTATTATTAACAAAAATATAGACAATAGTTAATTTTATAAGCAAATAAATAGTAATACTTCCGCGTGGCATGTCTGGCAAACAAATGCATTTTGTGGATCAAAGAATATTCTTGAATAATCCCAGGATTTGCTGGATTTGTATAATTTCTTCCATATAAAAAAATTTCAAAATGCAGACTAAAATTTTTTCTACAACTTCTAATTAAAAAGCGTGAACTTTTGATGAAACTTTGCTCATTGAATTATTTATGTATTTATATAATTTTTTTGTATGTACATAGTTTAAAATTAGGATCTATATGGTGTTTTTTAGAAAAAGCTATGTGTATAAAAAAAAAAATAAATAATTGGCGCGTACACTTCTGTTAGGTGCTTGGCCGAGCTCCTCCTCCTATTTGTGGTGTGTGTGTTGATGTTGTTTCACAAATGGAGGGACCTACAGTTTCAAGCCGACTCCGAACGGCAGATATTTTTATGAGGAGCTTTTTCATGGCAGAAATACACTCGGAGGTTTGCCATTGCCTGCCGAGGGCTATGTATATGCTTATTTGAAAAATTGCCCTGCATTTTCGATTGATATTTATGGTCATCGCAGATACGCCATTGAGCAAAGTATGATTTTTCAATGCTGTACATTTTCAATGCATTGAAAAAGTCATTAGCTCTAAGATAAATGAGAGCAACGTAAATTTAGGTCTCGTTGTTTGGTTTACAAAGTATTGGCTCTTATTCATTTGATTAAATAATCGATTCAAGCTTACTCTAAATTTAAAAAAATAACCCCTCAAGCAACGTTTTGCTTTTCAAACCGAATCCGAAGGGGAAAAAGCATAATTGGCTTTGAATTGTCCGTTTTTTTTTTTTCAATTAACTAATTACTTCTCAACAGGTAATTGAACACTTCGGACTTGGTTTGTACGGCTTTTTAAATCATTCACTTGGGAAGCTGCAAAAATGCCATATGCTGCCAAAATCACTAAACTGAGACCATAACCTTACTCTGGTGCAGATCTGCTTTTGAAGACCTTCGAGAGCAACACCATTGATGTTGAGCATTGAACAATATACTTCTCAACGCCAGTTATTTTTCCAAGGATTTTTTATCACGCTTGAAAAACGTTAAATGCACTTCTTTCAGTCTCCAATCGGGGATATTTCCAAGCTTCTTTATTTAGTGAAACTTTTTTTAGCTTTTCTTCAGTGTTTCTGCAAATTCTCAAGTCGTGTAACGTGGTTGGACTTGTTCGATGCCTTTACTTTGTTCTCGTCAACCTCAGTCGGCCCTTCTGACGTAGGAGCCAAAAAAATTAGATTTCTGGGAAATCAAATTCGTTGCTACAATTGCTGCATTTTTCTTAAGAAACAATTTTGGGCTAAATAATAAATCTTTCTAGTTTATTGTAATCGATGTCTCTTTTGGTTGTACGGCGGCCGCCGTAGCCGAATGGGTTGGTGCGTGATTACCATTCGGAATTCACAGAGAAAACGTCGGTTCGAATCTCAGTGAAACACCGAAATTAAGAAAAACATTTTTCTAATAGCGGTCGCCCCTCGGCAGGCAATGTCAAACCTCCGAGTGTATTTATGCCATGAAAAAGCTCCTCATAAAACCTATCTGCCTTTCGGAGTCGGCTTAAAACTGTAGGTCCTCCATTTGTGGAACAACATCAAGACGCACACCACAAATACGAGGAGGAGCTCGGCCAAACACCCAATTATATATACATTAGGCCGGGTCGATTTGAGGCAAAAAAATCGTCCATTACTCTGTGAAAATCATATTCTAGGGATCAAAATAAGAAACTTTGCCGAAGGAACCATACCTCTAAAACGAATTCTGATGTCCCCCAATTTGGGTCGAACTTCTTAGTTTCTTTTCTCATGTAAAGGCCAAAAATGGTGATATTTTGAAATGATTGTATAGGGAACCCCCCAGGGGAGTTCCAGGGGGTGTGCCACTGGCATGGGTGGATCGGCCGTCCAAAGTTAGTGGGGGTCGCTCATACATTTGGACTCGATTGGAGTAGAGTGGGTCAAAGTGGGATTTTTCGTTCGAATGAGCAAAATATTTAAGGAGAATTATTTGTGTGCAGATAAAGGTATTAAACACCATTTACATTTTTAAAAACCTTCTTATTGCTGCTATGGTGTCCGACTTCGGCTGGCATGAATTGCATGTTTGATATCCCTATACAAATAATTACGGCGCCTTTTGAAAGTTTTAGCGAGGCCCACTATTGACTTTATAAGCATGTATGTAGTTATATGTGCAGATGTTCAAAAAAACTATGAGAATACTGCATACATATTGATGTTTCTCTGCTCACATATCACTTAACGCTGCGTTCTTTCGAACGTTTTCAAAATTTTTTTTTGTTTTTTGCATTAAAAAATTTAAAATTGTTTATTTTGATGGTTCGGTTCTTATTAAAAGCGGCTGTTAGTTCTGTTGTATTTATGACATGTTTACATAAGCAAAAATATACATCAGCTGTTGACGTAAACACAGAAGCCACCACTGACTTTACTGCTTGCTTTCAAATTTATCAGGTCAGTCCATAAGTTAAGGCGTTTTTTAAAGGTGGTTTTAAAATTAATAAAAAAAATGCTTAAAGTATTTATTAATCAATAATATATTTTCCTTCATTATTTACAATGTCTTCCCAACGTTTAGGTAAATTTTTAATTCCTTGTTCAAAAAATTGTTTGTCCTTGGAGCCAAAATACGCTTCGATATCCCTTTTTATAGCTTCATTTGAGGAGTAGTTCTAGTTACTCATATGGGATTGAAGTCCACGGAAAAGGTGATAGTCACAAGGTGCAATATCCGGAGAGTATGGTGAATGCGGCATTAGCTCCCATCCGATCTCTTTTGCGCAGTCCTTACACTCACGGTATCCTCTCCGTGAACAATGTTTATTTCTGCAGTAGCAGTTGTTGCATTTTTACCACTTTTATAAAAAAATACAAAATATGCCTCTTATACGCGTTCGAAGATTCCATTTTATTTTTTAACAACACGTGCTTCTACAATATATCAAACAAAATATAAATAGTTCCTTTATATTCCGCGAATAATTTGTTGTATACAAAAATCGTACAAAAGTGAAATTATGGGTAAAATACGCACGAACTTATGGACTGGCCTGATATCAGTAAGATTTTGAAAGAAGTTTATTGAACGCTGAAAAAAGTTGAGGCGGATTTCACTTTTGAAAAAATCAACAGAAAAGGTTTTTATTTCTTAATATTGTACAAAAAAGTAATATAGTTTACGCGTGTTGCCAAAGTTAAAAAAATTTAATAAAATAGAAATGATAGAGAAGTCCCGGAGAAAAATAAAAAAGCATACTCAAAGGCGCACGGCAGTTTTTCCTAAATAATTGCGATATTTTTCGAATTGCTTAATTTAATAAATTTTAATCTAAATTCAAATTTTTAAATCTAAATGTTTAGAAAATTTTGTATTATGCAATATTGAAGTCAACCTAGAAATTCCGGAATCCCGATATTTTTAAACTGCCAAAATTTCGGGATTTGTAATTTCTTACAAAGCCCGTGTATGGGCTCAAGAAAACCTCCAAGTTAAGGTGTTGAGATGACGTCATTGTAAAACTACAAGGTGTGTTCAAAAAGTATCGCGAATTTGGTGTGTTTTGTCAAAAACTATTTATTTATTCGTTAATATCTATTTTGTTCCCTTCAAAGTAATCCCCATGAGAAATTATGCACTTGTGCCAACGTTTTTTCCAATTTTCGAAGCACTTCAAAAAATCACTTTTTTTATCTTGTTCAGCTCCTCTTTCGATGCCGTCTTTATCTCGTCAAACGCAGCGTAGCGTCATCCTTTCATGGGCCTCTTCAGTTTCGGCAACAAGAAAAAGTCACAGGGGGCCAGATCTGGGGAATACGGTGGCTGTGGCTTGTAGTTTGTTGTTTTTGGTCGAAAAGTCGCACAAGCAACGATGTGTGAGCAAGTCGAAATTGATTTTGGTCGAAATTGAGCAGTTTTGGTACGAATTTTGCGGAGACCCAAGGTAGCTTCTCCGTATGACACATTCAACATTCGGAATGCATCCGCGCACTTAATTTCGTTTTACACACAAAATTTGATACAGGTTCTTTGATCCATCTTTTTGAATAGGTGAAAATCGAAGACGAGCCGAAATACGTGCAAGCAAAGCAGCTGTCAACAATTAACCATAGATAATAAGATGGGAAACTCTTTTATTTTGAGAGAGAGCGCGCCCATGAGGACGTTTCAAAACTTGGCAGCACTCACACATTATGGGATTTTGAACAGCTGATAGACGAAATGGCAGGCTGCCAGAAGAAACGCGCCAAAAATAAGAGACGAAAACAGTTCGTTTTTGCTTAGTGGAGCAATGACGTGTTGAAATGTTTATAATTATTTGTCTTAAAATTACTTCAATTGAAATGTAATAATTTGAATTGAAGTGAGTTTGTAGAATCCAAAGCTCGTTACATCCTTTTCGACTTCTACTTTTAATTAGTCTTATGTTGATAATGTAATTTTATTGAAAACTCTGTGTTGGTCTATGTAAATTTGTATTGTATATTCGCAAATATTCTAGGATTGAAAAATGTAGGTAAGGGAATTGAATTTGAGTTTGAGATATTTTACAAAAATTAAAGGTAATCTGCTTTAACGTATTCTGTTCGTTGTTTGAAAATTTTTTTTTGTTACCCAATTTCTGTGTTATATTAAAAAATCGCAATATGTCATGTTTTTATATTTTATACTTATGTTTTTTCATTTTTATATATTATATTATAACTTATGTTTTTCGTGTTCATTACTTTATTATTATTAAATTACTTTCGTATTTCAGGTTTAAATAATTTCATTTACATACAAATTTTTAAATTTTTTGGTTATTTATGTAAATATTTCATACGGATTGTGCTTATTTTCAGTATATGTAGGCGTTTACGAGTGATATACGGCTATTGGGCAACCGCGCACTAAATACTAACCTCAATGGTGGTGTGGAAACTAAAAATTCCCAATTTTTGTTTAAAAAATACCCAATTCATGTTTCTACCGGTGTGGCAATATTGGCAATTGTTATAAAAAATGCACATTTTTCAGCGCTCTCACGAGGAAAAGAGTTTCCCATCTAATCATCTATGCAATTAACTGAACATTCCAAATGACCGAACTCGTCGGCATGAGTGAGAGACATGAGTACCAACATATCGCCACAAAAAAATGGAAATTCGAATATACGTAATCTGCGAAAATTCAAAATTCGCGATACTTTTTGAACACACCTCGCATTATCCTCCTTGTTCGAATTAATTTATTCAAATTTTTAATTTTCCTTTGAAAATTCTAATTATTTGGACACTCTCTTCTTAGTTCTCTCACATACCTCATCTACAAGGACGTCGTGCGACTAAGTGACTTTATTTGTTCCATTGTGATTTGTTTTCATTCAAAAATATATCTTTCGCTTCGTTCTTCATTTTTTATAGAGGATTTTAACACAATTTTTTGGAGTAATATAATCATAACCCAGCGGCTTCTTTGGATGTAGTTGTTGCTCTATAATCTTAATTTCCCAGATAGATTTCCTCACAAGCCTGTGCGATTCGGTAGCAGTGATTAGTATTGGTGATTGGCAGTGTAAATCTATTTGATTGGCATACATTTTTTAAATGTTTTGCAAAACAAATAGCCTTTTCCTCATCGCTGCGAGCCCAGTCGACATTTGTGTCTCGAAATTTCCTATTTGTTTCAACAGGTGGATTATAATGATTCTCTGCTTTCCAAAGAGAGTATCTATTTGTCGAATTTCGGAAGAGCTTTAACACATGGTTTTATATAATACTATAATTAGGCCCTCCGTCTCAAAGTTATACTCGCTAGAAACCTTTATATCACCCACCCTTTAATCTACTCTATGAATATATAGTTGAGTTAATTTTTCTCTATACCCTTATAAAATCTTACAATGTATGAAAAAATCACGTTTGAAATTAAAAATGTTAACTCGAATGTGAAAAATGGGTTATAAAAATCATGTGAGCTTATTTGTGTATGTAAGAATGTTCACAAGCATATGTATGCACTCGTACATAAACAACAATAATAAACAATTGTCAATTGCGTGTCGGCGGCAACAAGTAAACCATCGGTCGTACGAAGCGAAGTATGCGTGTGGTACATTTAAATTGGAGGGAAAATGCACACACGGGCGCATATGTATGGGGCTATTGGATAAAAACAAACAATTGTGAAAAAACTCGCATGCAATTAAAGTGGTGAGTCGCCAGCCAGTGTAGTTGTTATTATTCAATTGCAGTTGGAGTTGCATGAGTTGAGAGATATTACAGAGGCCCTGCCCGTCAGCAGTCGAAGGCAGCCAGGCAAGCGGTGGTGTAGTGGTGTATGGATGAGACTTGACGGTGGGTGCTGCAGTGGCCATTGAAACTGTGTCATGCACATTAATGCATGCTGATATACATACATACAAACATTCAAGTATATGCATAGATGAAATATGCAATTACGTGCATATATGTAAATAAATTAAGCTGTACATATGCATGTAGTGGTATATGTACAGCTGTGGTCAAACTAAAAGTAGTGCCCAAATTAAATGTAGAAGAAGTAGATAAATAGATACATTTTACAAAAGATTTGCACTTCGACCTCATGGCCTTTTGTGCCCTGTACTCATCACAACAACTCATCCAGACCCAGTTCCCTTATTAAACTCAGGATAGAGCTGTGTTGGATTGAGCATATGTGCCCTTCCTCTGCTTGCAATTGGTCAAGATGTCCCAACCTTCTCCGCGCTAGAGCACTGCATTTCAGGAGAAGGTGCATTGAAGCCTCCTGAGATTGGTCGCAGAAACGACAAGAGTCCGTAGAGTAAATCCCGGTCATGTGCAGATGCCTTTGCTGACTGAAGTGGCCTGTGAGAATACCCATTAGCATTCTCAATTTATCCTTGGGGAGGGTTGTACGTTTTTTAAACCCCTTTCGGTTGTACCCGCCCAGACGTAGCCCCATAGTTTGGTGCCAGCAACCTCCCTTAGCCCTAACTCTTCACTCCTGAGTTTCTCCTTGATGGTATGCTGTCCCATAGCAAGTAAGGGATGGGGTTCTATTGAAGGCGACCCAAATAGCTGGCTACCATTGCGCGTTCCTAGTAGATTAAGCTTCTCGATACACTCAAGAACAAGTGAGGATTTGATCTCTTAGGACGAAAGGGCCATGAGTGCCGCCTGACTGTCACTCAGAATGGCAATTCTTGACATTCTAAGTTTATCTCTGCACATAGACAAATGGCACAGATCTCCGTTTGGAAGATGCTTGGAAAACTGCCCTTTGGCACAGAGGGCTTGGTTCTGGGGCCGTAAATTGCAACGCCTATGCCTTCTGCTCGAAACCTCAGAAGGTCTACTAATGTAGGAGTTTCTTTTCAATTGCAAGGCTACTCCAGGTTAGCTTATTATTCAGTTCAAATCTGAACTTCTTTTCAAATTTGATCACCTTAGTGATATCATCTCTGGTTAGCTGGGTAAGTGGAAATGGCAGCCTTAGTATCATACTTCCATGTTTTTAGATGATATCACTTTCCCTCTCCCGAGCCTTCCGCGGATTCAGCAGGGTACGCTTCGCTCATTATTGAACAACTATATGGAGCGCCGTCAGCTCAAGCATCACCTCCATCGCTCCCGTGATGCACACACATGCTAAGCGCTGAATCTTAGTTAGCGCTGCCCGCACCGTCGAAGGGGTGACTCTCGACACCCAAGCGACCGCTCCATATGACACCATTGGTCTTACTATCATAATATACATCCATCTCAGGATTCTTGGGCTACAGCCCCAAAATTTACCTGCTAGACGTTTGCAGATCATGGGAGCTTTTGTTGCTTTAGACGGGGTTACGTCAGCATGCCTCTTCCAGTTAAGCTTGCCATCCAGGACAAGGCCTTAACTTCACTGGCCAAAACAATAGCAACCACGTCTATGCTGATCTCTTTCATTCTTACTAAGGCTCTTTACCTGGATGATGGCTGTTTTGGACGGGACAGAAGAAGTAAGATTTTTTATATATTAAATATCTTTTGTTTGTTTTTATTTTAAGGAACTATGGCTATAACACTAAAATCATGCAAGTAAACTTAGAAAAATTGAATTAAATTGCATGTGAACTTTTGCATATGGGCTGTCAAAAAATAGTTGTATGATTTTCTTGAATAAAAAACACTTAAAATTAATCTTTATTTTTATCAGGTTTAGGGGATATAATTGATATTTAAATAATCATAATAATAATTTGTATTTAGTAGCGTTTCCTTTGTTCGATATTACCACAACACATCGTCGGTGCATCGAACTAACGAGATTTTCACATCGTTCCTTAGGTATCGATTTCCATGCGCGCGCTATTGTTTCCCAAAGCTAATTATTATTTGTTGGATGAGCATCAGCAACGGCCTTCTTCACATTGCCCCACAAATTCCTATTGGCTTGTGGTCTGGAGACTGCGCAGGCCATTTCATTAGCCTCAACCCCATTTCTCTGAAATCTCTGCTGTGCCAACTTGCTTGTACTCGTATGCTTTGGGCCTTTGTCCTGTTGGAAGGCCCAAAGCAGTAACATTTTTTCGCCCGCATATGTTAGCATGATTTCTCCCATAATTGGAACAAAGCTTCTTTATGAGGTTTGCACTTCGGTCTCATGGTCTTTTGTGTCCCGAATTCGAACAAATACAGGACGATCCATGGTTTTCTTTATCCAAAGTTTCGGTTCTACACCATCAAATAAGAAAATGCCCAAATCATAATACTTTACCCTCCATGTTTAATAGTTTTGGTTGGGTATTTCGGGTTATACTCGGAATTAGCAAGTCGTCTAACGTATTGGCGAGATCTTCTTGTATCATACAGCACAACTTTGGATTCAACAGCAGCAACATGTTTCTCCATTTCTCGGTTGGCCAATCGAAGTGCTACATAATTTGCAAACTTTAGCCTTCAGCAGTATCCACTGTTTTTGGCACCTAAAGACGATCTGATACTCACAGTTTCATTTGGAAGAAAATTTGACGTCAGATTGTCGTGAGCAATGGAGCAATCCAGAATGCATGCAGGGAGGTTTGACGGATATTTTCTTTACCGATGGGTCCAAGAATGAAATAGGGTCTGTAGCCGGATGGTACTTAAACGATAGTAATAAGTATCACTATGCTATGGGGGAAATGGCAACTGTTTTCCAAACAGATATTTTTGCCATCCTGAAAGTAGCCGAATGGATAATCGAGAGGAGATGGAGCGGGAAACAGATTGGAGTTTTCAGTGACAGTCAGGCTGCACTGAAAGCCCTGGAGAACACGAAGCAAACCTCAAAGATTGTTCAAGAATGTAAGAAGAAGCTTAATTCTGTCGCAAGACAAAACAGGCTTGTACTTATATGGGTTCCGTTACACTCCGGTGTTCAAGGAAATGAAATTGCCGACGAATTGGCCAGCCGTGGATCACCGGTGCCCCTACAGGGGCCAGAGCCAATAATCGGAATCAGTTCGGCAGGAATCATGAATTGGAGCAGAGATTATGTAGGCAATCTACATAAAGAGCGATGGTCCGGTCAAGAACGCTGCAGAACTGCAAAGTGTTTTGTGACAAGTCCGAACAGAAAACTGTCAATCTTTCTACTAAAACTTAGAAGGAAAGACATTCGGTTGATGGTCGGCATCATTACAGGACACAACCCATGGGGTCAGCATATGATCACCATTGGAATCATTGAGGACCCAATGTGCCTCTCATGCTTGGAGGAGGCGGATAGCACTGAGCACTTTCTCTGTGAGTGTCCTGCCTTTGCTAGAGCACGGCTACGAGTATTGGGTTCCGATGTCATGAGAATGAGTAATATTCGTTCTCTAAAACTGGAGGATATTTACAGATTTGCCAAAGAGTCTGGAAAATTCTCACAGGACTAACTATCTCTATATCTGTCTCTATTCTTTCATATATCTCTCTCTCTCTCTCTCTGATACTTTTCTCCTTCCTTCCTTGACTATCCACCCCCTTTCCAGAGCTTTAAATACAATGGGCTTTTTAGCCTGAGTGTTTTAGGAGCCACCAAATCTCCAGGTGCTCCTTGGCTCGACCTTTTCAAATTTCAATTTAATTTAAATTGATATAGCAGTATGTGCGGGACGTCGTCCACGTATTTCAGGTTGGAATTTATATACAATATATAAATATTTTATTTATATTATTATATTATTTAAATATTTTAATGCGTTACAAATCATTGAAAATGGCTGTAGAAACTGAAGAGCCCACAAATCTTCAACTTCTTTGTAAGTTTTCTCTTACGAAATTAGTTGTTTGATAAGATTGCGCTGTTCAGCGGTGCAGCGCTTGTCTCGTCTCGTAGCTTAATAAGATTTTCAGACTTTCACAAAATTATGTGGAAATACATTAAAAAATGCAGTACTTACCTTTCTATAAATTTTTACACAATTAACATTTTATATGAATTTTTTTGCGCTCATTCCTTGCACTACTATTATTTTGAAAGCTGACAACTTCTTGAACGGGCCTCATATGGGCAAAACTAAATTTTTATTTTTTAACAAAAAAACAGAAAATGAAATAATCAAAACTTTTTTCGTTTCCGTTTTACACGCTTTTAAAGAAAAGTTCAAAAAAAACTATTTCAAATGAAGCGAGGGCCTTAAGTCTAAGTTAAATTGTCTACTATTATTTTCACCGCAACTGTATATAGCTTCACATACGTACGCTTGCACATCTATCTCTAAACAAAAAAAAGAACAAAATATATATCTCTAATAAGCCATTGTTTATTTATTTTCCACCGTTGCTGATGTATGAATTAGTCACTGCATTTTTTATTATTTTGTAATTGCATACCTTTATTGTTTATCAATTTGTTCACAGCATACAGCATACACTCACATATGCATACATGCATACATACATGCACACATCCATACATATTTAACTGCAGCCAATAACTAATTGGCTTGTGACATTTTGACGCATTGCAGCGAGTTGTCTGCCTAGGTGTTTATAATTGGGCACATGTTACGAAATACATGTCATACATGACTTCACACACACATACGTACACTCACACTTATGTATTCCAGTTTGCATTAACATGCATACATTTGTAAATAATTGGTAATTTGAGTGGAAACTAGGCCTCGCAGCAAACAATCTCAGCCAATCTTGGCAACTTTACTGCTGTTGACTGATTGTAGCTTGGGAAATGGGGACATTTTTGTAGTGAAAATTATAATGTTGGCTACTGAAATGCTGGTGTTTGCCAGCTGCTTGGACAGTGATAAAGATTTACCGCTTTTAAAAAGTTTGTATGCAGTTCGCCTGATAAAGAGTAGCGGGTTTGTGGGGGAGCTGGTCTTTGCACGTTGGTTACTCAAAGTATACGCCTAGAGTGGGCCATGCATTTTCGCTATAATTTTATAAATCCCTTGGTGCTTTGATACTCAAATTAGTTTCATATGAAAGTATGTATTCAACAGCAATCGAGAACTTATTCAGTCATTCATCAAGTAAATTTTCCTATTGGATTCAACGAAGCGCTCATATATTTGTCTGCCATTATTTTGGCTGTAGAAACAGGAAATATGTATAAATTCACCAGACTGTGGTTGCCATAGAATCGACAGAGAAAATATTAATTTTATTCAAGGCTCATAAGTCGTCTTCTTCTTAGTTGGCGCGATAGGCGCTTACGCGATTTTTACCGAATTTAAAAAAGCGTCGCCAGTCGTTTCTTTCTCGTGCTAACCGGCGTCAGTTGGACACACCAAGTAAAGCCAAGTTCTTCTCCACCTCATCTTTCCAACTTCCTCTGCTACCACCAATTGATACCGCAACGAAATATTTCAGAATTGGAGCCTTTGTAACCATTCGGACGGCATGACCTAGCCTGCAGAGTCGCTGGATCTTTATTTGCTACCCTAGGATTTGCCATGAATAGCGCTCTTGCAGTACCAGTATTCACTCCACTAGGTGCGGTCAAGAATGCAATTTCCCTAAAATACAGGGTGGCTGATGAAAGCCGCTACCAAAAAAAAATTGAATAACTTTTTTTATTTTTAAGTTATCTGTTCCATTTTTGTTTTAATTTGCAGATTGATCTTTAAAATTTATTAAAATGTATAACTGGGACACGAAAACAAGAATTTGGATAGTCCGCCGCTATCACGCACTGGAGTCCGTAGTTTTGGTACAGAGAGAGTACAGGCGGATGTTTGGCGGCGATCCCCCGAGCAGATGGACCATAATGAGACTGGTGAATAATTTTGCTGAGCAAGGAACAGTCGCAAGAAGGCCTTACCATCGAAACCCACCAGTTCGGACGGAGGAAACGATCGCTGCTGTAGCTACAGCTATACAAAGCAATCCAAGGGTTTCAACAAGAAGCTTATCTGCTCAACTTGGTGTCAGCCGACAGTCTTTGCAAACAATAATGCACAAAGATTTAGACTTATTTCCCTACAAAATTCAAATGGTTAACAAACTGAATGCAGCAGACTTGCCGATTCGCTTGGAATTTTGCCAGAAGATCCTGCAAATGGTGGAAGAAGACCAAAACATGTTAAACTGCCTTTTCATGTCTGATGAGGCCCATTTCGATTTAAACGGCAATGTGAACATACAAAATTGTCGAATATGGAGTACTTCTAACCCACAGATACTTCACGAGACGGAATTGCATCCTCTTCGCGTGACAGTGTGGTGTGCGGTTTCTTCACGCTGTATTGTCGGGCCTTATTTTTTTGAAGAAAATGGTCACACCGTTACGGTTACTGGAGACCGTTATTTGAAAATGCTGAAAGAATTGTTCTATCCAGAACTACGCCGGAAGAGAATTCCTTTCAACTCTGTGTGGTTTCAACAAGATGGGGCAACGTCTCACATAGCCCAGACTGTTATGACAGAGTTGCGACGAAAATTTCCCAATAAACTGATTTCAAGAAACTCCGAATTTCGTTGGCCCCCCAGGTCGCCTGACCTTACTGCACCTGACTTTTTCTTGTGGGGTTTATGTAAACAAGAAGTTTATAAAACAAAGCCAACAAATTTGGATGAACTAAAACAATCCATTCGGGCAACAATTCCGGCTATTCCTGTCGCAACTCTTAAAGCAGCAATGAACAACTTTTTACACTTGTGTCAACGAGCATGGGGGGCATTTAAATTCAATTATTTTTAAAACTAGTTAAGCTACATTTAATAAAATTTAATGACCTTCAACTTGAAAAAAAAATAAATGAATTCCATACACTAAAAAAAAAGTTATTTGAGTTTCTTAATGTAGCAAAATTCATCAGCCACCCTGTACCTTCGAATTGCAGATTGTAGATGGAGAAACCAGACGAAATGCAAAATCAGCAGAACGTTATGGCCCACATACAACCTCAAGCAATCGTCGACATTAATAAACATGAAACGACGGGACACCTGTAGACTTACGGCAGTCATAACTTTCTTCTGGTCTATCGGAGAACAAGCCGCCAAAATGGGCATCCCTCACAACACCTAATGTCATAGTTGTAAACAGCCGGAGAAAAAAGAAACAATCTTCCATTTCCTCTGTGAATACCCTGCCCTATGGCAGGACAGAATGTTAACCCTGGGCAAACCGCTGCTCGAGAGTCTCGAACAACTGTCTGGCTTAGACGTCAACAACCTAATAAGGTTCCTAAACCGCACAGACTGGATATAGTCCTGCTGCAAATAACTGTTAAACAATTTAATAACGAGGACAAACGTTATCGTTAACGAGGCAACAAAATGGTGCGGAAGCGCTAGTTGGATTCTGGATGAATCACCACTCTAACCAACCAACCAACCATAGGTCTATGTCGTCGTAAAGCTCATACAGCTCATTGTTTCATCTACTACGATACTCGCCATCGCTAACGTTCAAAGTTCCAAAATACTTCCGTAGAATCTTTCTCTCAAAAGCTCTAAGGGCACTTCATCGAATTTTGTCATCATCCAAGATTCTGTGCCATGCGCTAAGATGGGCATGATGAGAGCCTTGCGGAGTTTTAGTTTTGTTCGTCGAGAGAGGACTTTACTACTCATTTACCTACTTAGTCCGCAGTAGCACTTGTTGACAAGAGAGATTCTACGTTGGTTCTCAAGGCTGACATTGTTATCGGTGTAAATGCTGGTTCCTAAATAAACGAAGTCTTTACAACCTCGAAATCATAACTGTCGCGACGTGGATGTCGAATCGCGAGTGCACCGACTGTATATTTCGTTTTGCCCTCGTTCATCACCAGACCCATTCGCGTTGCTTCTTTATCCAGAAAGAGAAAGGATGACTACATCCTATACTAAATCTGAGTGAATTTCAAAAGGGTTATGATTTTTTGGGTATCATATTTTCGATGTTTGATTGATTGTAATCAATAGATATGTAATCAATAGATACTTCGTTGATGCCGAATATCTTGCCCTGAAATTAATTGATCAGGAAGCCAGACCTTTCTGGTTGTTAGCAATTTCATTGAAGCGGACATTACTTGCAATCCATCCTTCAATTGTGAATCTACTTCGAATTCATATTTGTACAACTCTGAATGCGATAAGTCCAGCTCATCATTCCTTGAAGGTTTAACAGTCATGCGAGATCTATTCGCGGGCTGGACAGCTTTTCCGCGAAAACTCGAAGGTTCGTAGAGTTTGAGTATTACCAATAACTGCTTACACGAGGGTCGTTTGAAGACTCCGTGCACAAATAAAAACTACTTAATTGTTTGGGGAAATCTTTTTCTTATTTTCGACATAGTCTCCTCTTTGGTTTATACACTTCATCCAAAGCTGTTCCGAATAATACGAGTTGAGTCTCAACCACCTCCTCGTTTGAATAAAATCTTTTTCCCGCTAACCATTTCTTCAAACTAGGGAACCAATAGTAGCCTAAGGGATCTGTGGGAGCCTCGTCTGGAGAATAGGTGAAATAAGCTAGAACCATAGTTTCATTAGTTCCGCGACCACAACTGCTGAGACGTGAGCTGGTGCGTTGGAAAAAGAAAATCACTTGACTTCCTCGATTCAAAATAATGAAGAAATATACCGAAATACAAAGAAAGAGACTGATTTGGCTGAAGCTTGGTGTGTGTTCTTCCAAGCGATGCGACTAACTAAACATAGCCGCGATATGTGCCATTATGTCCTCTTTCTCACTTTGCAAGGACTTTTTAAACGCCACTTGTGTATTTGCATTGGACGGTTCCTCAGAGCGAAAAAAAAATCCGGCATATTCTCTTGAGAGCAAAATATTTTTGCAAGGCACTTTCAATTTTTTAGTAGAGGTATTAGCCTATGCTCAATGCCTGTTGCTTTAACATCCGACTGTAAATGGCGCACATAGAACGAAAAATGTAATTTTTAAACCTCCAAATTTATCCTTAGAAAAGTTTTAAGTATAGTAAATAAATAAAGCACAGACTTGAACTTTTTTTAGCGTTTCTGTAGACAAATTAAAGGAGGAGATTTACTAATATCGATCTGTAAACACCTTACACCAAATTGACGAAAAAGTGAATTTTTTTCAATGAATTTTTTCAATTCAATGATAAATTTTAAATTGGTGGCATGAGTGAATTGAAAAAATTATAAAATTTAAAAAACTTCATCAAAAATTGGTTTGGTCAGAGAAAAAACTTAACATAAAAAAAGTTCAAAGTACGTGTAGCGTAGTACACATAACAGAAGTGAAACTTTCAAGGCAGACAAAGAAAGAGAGAGAGACCCGAGAGTGAATGAGAGAGAGAGAGAGAGAAAGAATATATATCTAAATAAATTCACAACATTTGCAACGAATACAAATAGACAAAATTTACAGAAAAAGGGAAGAGTCGACCGGTGTAGGTAAACGCCGGACACAAACCGTGGCAACAACGCGCACTACTCCGAGCTTTTATCACCCGCACAAACGCAGCGATTCCAGGACCGCAGCAAAGGCACAAATTACCGCAAGGCAATACCAGTAAATCCGACGCCGGAATGGATAGCACTTTATAGTACGCACAAGCACTAGCCAGGAAACGGACATAAACGCCAAAAAGTAAGCACCAAAAAAAAGACGCCAAAAAAATTGGGACCAAATAAACGCCCCAAGCAGTAGGCACCAAGGAAATATAACGGCAAAAAGTAGGCACCAAAAATATATTTCCTACAAGTTTGCACCATCAAACAATCGGCAAAAAGTAGGCAGTGTTATTCCTCACTAGAATTTAGCAACCACAAGGAAAAACTCAGAAAAATAGCCTAAAGTGTATCTAAGATATATATAAGGTATAGCTCTCTCTCTCTCCTTTTCCTCTACGTTATATCTTTTTTCTCTCTCGCGGAATGAAAATGCCCAACACGTTGCAAGGCCTTGAAATTTTACTCTCCATTCTCGCTCGTCCATCAAAGCCTAAGAAGTTTCACTTGAAAAATCCATCAGAGCATAGCTCTAAAGTCAATTTCGAGGCCCCAAAATTCAAATCAAGTTATCTTATCGCTCACATAATTAAGTCGCTTCATTTTTGCATCATTAGAGAACTTTTTTCTTAGAATTTTATGTCGAATCTAGGTCTGCTAAGAACGATGTTGAAAAAAATAGTTCCATACCAACTGACCTGCCCTAATCCTCTTAACTTGACATACAGCGCGCAGCAAATGATGTCACATCACCATTTTACCAGGTTTTACTATTTTTATTTTTATTCTGTTTGAATATTTATTAGTTTTTATAAAAATATAGTGCATTGCATATCCTTCAATATCAAAATGAGAACAATTCGACAACTTTTCAATGAGATATAAAACTTCATATAAAATCAAATTTAAAATTTTATACAAAAATTTCCCAAATCTTTCATCCTAATTCGACAGTTTTTGTGTAGAGTTTTCAACAAAAATTTGTTATGCAGATTCATTAAATTTTTGTAGGATTAAGTACTAATTTTAAATTAAAAATCTCATTGAGTTTTTATAATTTTTCCCCTAACGGTATTGCGTATGTCCCACTTATAAAATAAAACATAGTGCGTTGGTTGAATTTTGAGGAAAATTTTGTGAACTTTTTTATTTTTGTTAGACAAAGAAAAATAATCAAAATGTTGAGGTGTTATAGTTTTTTTCGCAGGCTCTATCTCAATAAAACCTGTCACTTTCATATGTCATACATTTGCCAAAACACAGTATTGCCTTCATTTATTTTTAAATTTTTAATTTCCTTCAGAAATTTCGGATAGATCGGATTTTGCCAGATTTACATGCATGCACAAGTATTTATAGTAATATAAGTCAACACAAAATACAAAAACAAACTCGGTTGGAAAATTTCCGCATTCTGCCTCGATTCCATGGCGTCATTAAGTGGCTAATTTACATGACTGCAAATTCGCTACTAAAGAAAAACTTGCCACACACTTGCCTGCTTTCCTGTTTCATACTTTTTTGCAGGTTTCTAAATTTGCGCTCGCATTTATGTAAATACATTTTGGTGCAGCGCGCAAACAAGTTGAAAATCTTTTGCGAATATTGCACGAAACTCCTTCATCATTTACTGCAAAGTTTATTAAAAGAAATTCTACGGCATTGTTGTTGGTTGCCATTAATGAGATAAATATGTCGTCAGGCAGTTAGCAAAGCCAAAGGCAGCACATATGTGCAAAATTCAATGCATACCCTGCAGGGACAACCTGAACTAGTGAAATACCATTCTGGTTCTGAACTAGTAGGATTTGGCCAATTCGGGATTACTTTGGTGCTTGTGTCACTACTATCGATAAACGCCTTTCTCTTGCATTATACAAACCGGACAATAGTTCGGTGAGTGGCGTGGAAAAAAATTTAAAAATTTTTTTAAATTTTTATGTGTAATCGACTTTATTTTTTATCTCTTCGCTGACAATTTCAACACACTCATTTCATTTGTAAAAAGTCCTCAAAGTTGATTTTTTGTAAGTTCTTAAGTTCTACATTAAGACATGTATCCGCATGTATCCGTACATTTACTGCCTAAAAAGTATCTGAGGTAAACAACAGCTACAAATTTTGCTCGCTAGAAGTAAAGCAAGATTGGTTAATGGTTAATGGTAGTAAAGGGTTAAGGTATGGCCCTTTAGCACTGCGACCATATTGATCTATTGTGCACCCTATGCTGTCTATTGACTGTTAAGTATGCTTATGAATTGTACCAGCTCCTTCTGAGGGAGTGATTGAAGGTCTTCATCTGTAAGCATGAACTTGTTTAAAAACCTTTTCCTTCTATGCGTCAACCCCGGACATTCGATAATGAGATGTTCTATAGACTCCTCATCTTCGCAGCAAAATCTGCAGGTGCTGGTGTTAGTTATGCCTAATTTATGTAAGTGTTTGTTGCAGACTTTTCGTTTTCGAACTTTCTTAAGAAATATTATTCAAAACACACTCGATCTTTATCAAAACACCCTTTCTGATCTTTATGGAATTGTTTTTTAGTTCAATTGGGACTCTTCGAGCAGATTTCTTCACGATACCGTAGATCATTCTGCCACCTTCACAGTACTGCGATCACATTCAGACTCAATTAACTTGCTACCATGTTTTGTACCATTCGTGCAGGTGTGTCAAGTTTTGCCTTCACGAAAGACGCATTTTTCTCATCGGCCGAATATTTTCGCCATCCTTCTCCGAATATTTTGACCATTCTATCCAGTCTGGAATATTTGATACCAGATTTGAATATTAAATTTGTTGAAAATTTCGACAGACTTAAGTTGACATGGAAGGTCCTGCGGTGTAGTTTGACGAATTTCATGTTGTATTGGCGAAATTTCTTCCGATCTCAATTATGTTACGTTTTCTCGTCTCCACTCTTACCGAATTGTCTTAAATTTAAAGTGAAACGTCGTAAAATCATTGCAAAACGTACGACTGTACCATTTTTTCGAATTTTTCAAAACAAAAATATCAAAATACTTTCATAAATTTCCCGAGCTTTTGTTAGTCCCCTCAAGTCACAGTATTGATTCAGTATTGATTCAGCATTGTTGACATTTTTGGCTTGGAGTCTATTAAACTCTTATGGTAGGTGGCGCTGAAGTCGAGATATTTATAAAGTTTTAATTTACAGTCAGTTTCAATACATATTCACAATATATTTTAGTTGCCCGAAAATAAATTTGTTGGCTTAAAGATGAATCGATCAGTTCGAATATTTCAGTGTCACTTGAATTATCCCAGCGTGTCGGAGAATGGAATATATCCGCGGTAAGAAAAGCCTATCGTAAGAGGCGACTAAAATCCGACAGAGAGGAAGGGGAGCGGCTCGAAAAGCCTCTATACCCCGAGAGCCCCCAGGGTCAGTACTGTAAAGCTCAAAAGTATCGAGACCTGAAAAATACTGACTAGACTATACTGGTCTCAGGTTTCAAATCAGATAGTCTATGGCCTGGTAAAAGTAGTATCCTATTAGCTCAGTACAGAAGGGTGGCACCTCACCGAAATGGCTGATAGGCTAATGTTACAATCCTCTGTATCCCGTTGATACTCTGGCAAGCCTTCGGATATGTTCTTAACACTTCACCATTAAGTTGGTGGGCAGGCTCAGTTGAGAAATCCTAACAAGCTCCTGTCCTGGCTCTGAGCTCTATTGCCCATGAAGCGTAGATCCAATCCTCGCATGACCTCCCTATTTGCATAGATAACCATGGGGATACTGAGGATAGTGGCCTGAAATCGGGACTCCAAGTAACTGAAAACGAACAAGCAAAATTAACAAATCAAATCAACAAACAACCACTAGCAAAAAATCAAACTGAAGCTCCATAATTACTGTAGAGGATAGTAAGCTCTAACCCTGTTCGAATTCAATTGATACGCTTGTCTTGGGGTCTACTGTGCATTCCCAATAGGTAGCGCCGGAGTCGTGGTTTTTATACATATTGTATTTTCGGTCCATTTCGATATATATTCAGAGATTTTATGAACTGCCTGATGATAAATATTTCAGGAAAAAGTTGACTGGGTAGATAATTCTAGAGTTGAGGGATTTCTAAAAATATTTTACTTCACAAAATTGAGGTACTCTTGCTTTGTAATGGCACTTGACATATAGAAATTTTTTTTTTTTTTTTACTCGAAGATATGAAGAAGAAATTATAATCCTGCCGCGAACTCCAGTTTTTCATCCTAAAAATTAAATTAAAATTTTAGTTTTCGAAAATACGATTTTGGGTATTCATAGAGCGTTCCATTCAGCCCAAGCTCTACTCCCTCGAATTTTGTGACAGCGATAGCTGCATGAGCTAGGTTACAGTTGTGGGTCCCATACGCACGGCACACTGGAAAAGAAGTAACGAAAAACGCATGCAGAGTGCCCTAGTTATCATGTGACTTATTTTGTACTAGTTCTGAGCTATTGAAAAAGGGATAATTGACATTTTTGTTAACGCAACTAAAGAAAGTTTACCAAATACTTCTATGAGAAAGAGAAGAAATGCGATTCATGATTCTAAATTAATAAGAAGCGTTCGAGTTCAGCACCAGTGGGTTTTCCTACAGGGTTTGTACAGCACATTTATGTATCCGTCGCCAAATAAGTTGCATTTCAACACAAAAATTAATGTAAATACTGCAAAAGAGACAGTAATCAAAACTCGAAAAAGGCAAAAATGAAATCAAAAAATGTTTGTGCAGACAAGGCTGCAAATGCGCGTTGGATGAGCAACTACAAGTGCACACACACATACATACCCTCTATACTCATGCACTGGCATATTTGTACAAATATGCACAATCAGTTTCTCCAATATCACTTCCTGCTGCCATGTGGCAAGCAACTAAATGTTGTTGACTGTCACCTGCCTGCCAGACTGCCAGCCTGTTGCATGCAACTCGTGCTACTCGCGTATACTCGTACATACATATGTACGTACGCAGAGCTCATGCGCGCGAAGTGGCAAGTGAGTTTCTGTGGAAAAAAATCTTGTGGCACGGCGCGTCTGGAATGGCAACAAGCCGACAAATACGCGCAGCAGTAGAAATGGTATGCAACAACATTAACGCAGCGCAAAGTGTGGCAGCAACACGATTTGGCACTTTACTATTTTGTCACAACTTACATTGCCCACTACTTACGAATATATTCGATGAATGTGCTGATGTATGTTGTTTTTGCTGCCGCCATCATATCTGACATTACTTGGCAAGCGCCGCGTCTCGATGCAGCAAGTGGCACGATAGCGATGCCAAATAAACCAGAAAAAAAACAGCAATCAGCCACGAATCCGGCAGTGGCAGTGCAACTTGCGCACTAGGAGACATTTTGCTTGCAACAACACTTGGCAGTACCGTTAGTTGTGGCATGTTTAAGAATTTCGAAAATGCGAAAAGTGCTAAAAAGAGGCCGAAAGTGGAAAATATGAAATGAAGAGGAAAAGGTGCTAACAAGAAATAACCTTTTATAGATTATAGCAATAAAAAAATTAGATAAATTTT
The DNA here is from genome assembly GCF_028408465.1 of Anastrepha ludens. NCBI lineage: Eukaryota > Metazoa > Arthropoda > Insecta > Diptera > Tephritidae > Anastrepha > Anastrepha ludens. The sequence goes on from NC_071499.1 coordinate 109,051,923, forward strand.
AGGAGGAGCGGGCGTTTTCCGCTAGATAACTTTACTGAGCGATGTCTCACAATGTGCGAGCACTCAAAATAAAGATAAACTAATAAAGGGTACCACTACAACCAAGCTGAGAAGGCAAAGCAGGTGGTCAAAAAATATGTGATGCTTTTAGACCCCATAAACCGTTGAATGAAACAGTAAATTGGTGGTTCCAACTATTTTGTTCTGGTAATATGGATGTCGAAGTTGAGGCACTTCATTCTCGCAGTTATGAAGTTTTGAATGGTATCATAGAAACAGCGAACCCGAAGTGGCAGGTGTGCACTTATACCAATGTGCAGAAATGGAAGATTAGTGAAAAACCCGTCTCGAGTAGAAGCAGCTCAATACGTGGGTGCCACACGAATCAACGCCAAATTGCCTTTTAGACCGAACTTTCAAGCAGATGGCGATGTTAGTGGTTCACATACATCAGCTGAACAAGATTGTGGCCAATTCACGGTGCCCAGGCTTAAATGATCGCCAATTGACGGCACTGATTTGAAGTTCGTAGCTGAGTTAACTAGAATGTCAATAATTAGCACAAAAATGCTATGTGTTTCTTAAAGGAAGCTACATAAAGAGAAGAGAAGTAAAAAAAACTATATTCAAACCCTACAGGGATTTACAGTTTTATGCCTGCTCGGGATGGCAGACGGTTTTTTATGGCAGAAATGCGCTTGGAAGTTTGCTATTGTCTACCGAGGACCGACTGCTATTAGAAAGTAATTTTTTCCATCAATAGGTGTTTCGTGCGATTCAGATCAAATGATTTATAAATCTTCCAATGCGGTGATTATTTTTGCGCCACCCTGTATAATGGTTTAATGGTTAATGGTTGTAAAGGGTTAAGGAGTAGCCCTTTAGCACTGCGACCATATTGATCTATTGTGCACCCTATGCTGTCTATTGACTGTTAAGTATGCTTATGAATTGTACCAGCTCCTTCTGAGGGAGTGATTGAAGGTCTTCATCTGTAAGCATGAACTTGTTTAAAAACCTTTTCCTTCTATGCGTCAACCCCGGACATTCGATAATGAGATGTTCTATAGACTCCTCATCTTCGCAGCAAAATCAGCAGGTCCTGGTGTTAATTATGCCTAATTTATGTAAGTGTTTGTTGCAGGTGAAGTGACCTGTGAGGGTGCCTGTGAGAGTGCGAATGCTCTTTTTGTTTAACGTGAGGGCCATGTTAGCTCTTTTAGCGCTGAAACTTAGGAACTTTTTGGAGTGTCTAAGACCCTCTACATTGTTCCAATGCTGATTTAATAGAGTTTTGGCCCTGTATAAGTGTAGTAATTATTATTTATCTGTTACTCTTATATACAATATATAATTGGCGCGTACACCTATTTGTGGTATGCGTCTTGATGTTGTTCCACAAATGGAGGGACCAACAGTTTTAAGCCGACTCCGAACGGCAGATATTTTTTATGAGGAGCTTTTCCATGGCAGAAATACACTCAGAGGTTCACCATTGCCTGCCGAGGGGCGACCGCTATTAGAAAAATGTTTTTCTTAATTTTGGTGTTTCACCGAGACTCCAACCTACGTTCTCACTGTGAGTTTCGAATGGAAGTCACGCACCAACCCATTCGGCTACGGCGGCCCTTACTCTTGCAAAGAAGAAAAATAAACAGCTATTCACACTTTCGCTCAAAATTGTAAAACTCAGTAAAAAAATCAGATCCTTTGGACTAGTACTGTCTACGGCAAAGTTAATCCTAGAGATATCATCTTTCGTAACTATTAGCGGTTCTCATGTTGTATAACATTCTGGTAAAATTTTTGGACTGTGTCAATATTATTGTTAGGGATGGAATACTACTATCTTAAGACCTAATATGCATCCTTTGATTCTACTTCCGAGAGGAACTACTTCTACTTCTACTTCCGAGGAGAGTATGGACCCTAAATTGCGTGAATTCATCGTGACATCCATTATTAGATGGTCAGCCAGGACCCTTTTGCATTTGTGCATCAATGCAGGGCATTTCCCAAGTACGTGACTGCCAGTTTCGTTCTCCACTCACTTAATTTTTAGATAATCTCTAGCACGCCTTAAAACGCTTGCTGTTGTAAGGTCTGTTTCAAACCTAGTAGATGATTTCAGTTTCGTTCTCCTTAAGGTTCTTCCTTCTTGTTTTTTGGTGGGGTGGACAATGTCTTAATTACGTCGCATAAGCATTCTGAGCTCTAAAAAGGGATTTGATGCTTCGCTTCTATGTGAGTTTGACTATTTCTCTTTGTTTTTTTTTTTTTAATTATCATTAATTTTTGGTTCGTTTTATTTAAACGTTTTAATTTATCGTTCTGGAAGAAATATCGTATAAATCTAAGTTTTCAACTTTGTAAAATATTTATACAAATTTGACAAATTTTTAGTAATTTTTTTTTAACTTTTTCCACAAAATTTTTAAAAGAAATTGGCTTCTCAGTCTTATATCCCCAAATTTGCCTAAAAATGTATGAAATTTTTTAATCAGAATTAAGAGAAAAAATCGGTACGGTATTAAATTTTTAGTGGCTCAAAATTCTCGCTGATTTTTGGCAACTTTTTCCCCAGACAGTATTGCGCAGTTTCTGCATAATCTCGATATAAGAAATTCTCAACAATTTTTTTTAGATGAAGAAAATGGGCAACACCGACAGGGAAAAAAATTATCAAAAATCAGCGATAGGTTTTAACTACTTCAACTTTGCCCCACTTATATTAGTTACATTAAAATTTAATTTTTTCTTGATTTCTGGTAGGAAATTTTCACACTTTTTTTTGACAAATCTTTAAAAATGTCGTACATAGTTCGAAGCTTGAAAATATGTGGTTTTTGTAGGGGAATTAACTATATTTTTTTTTTTATATTATTTATGAAAAATAGATAAGGGACACATCATCAGCAGAATTATCAGCCAGCGTTACAGCTCCAGGTGAGCTTTGGATTCATTCACAATTTTCTTGCAGGTGTCATGATTTTTGGCGGTTTCCCTCCAGTTGCTTACGTGCATCTTACATAAATTGTCGTAACTGGTCAACAAGCCGCTCTGTTATAGCTATTAAAAAAGTACCATATGCATATTAATATGTTAAGCAGAGAACTAAGTTCGCGTTTCACGTGAAATGGCTGTCAGAACCCATATAAAGCGCCTTGCTGTGAAATATGCGTGAAATTTCATATGTACCTCATGGTAACATAGTACTCAGTTCGCGCCGTGAAATAACCTCGCAACATGCCAGGAACACGAAGCCACCAACATTTTTTTACGCCTATTTTTAATGGGAGCGAAAGCCGGCAGTTCATTTGCGAGTAAAGTGCCCGCGTTTGAATGCTCCGAAGATATGGCACTTCTAAGCGAAATGTTTTCGCAAAGAGTGTAAGTAAAACTTCTTTATATTTTTTGTGTCAATGTACATGTAAATGTGCCAATTTATTTAAAAACACTATTCTTAGCAAAATATTCCAATTTCTGCTGGGGCAATGCTTTTAAATTTTAAGTTCCTTCTCATTTGACAATCAGTGTTGCCAGCAACATTTCTTGGCGTTCCAAATGCATTTTGCTGGCGAATTTTTCACGACTGTGAAGTTAGCACTAGCTTTAATGTTAATAAGCAAAGTAAATAGAAACCGAATTCCAACCATTCACCTTTTAATTCATGGCTATTAAAAGTGGAATGAACGCATTCATGGTTCGAAGTTGGATATGAAACTTTGTTAAAACTTTTGGCAATTCATTAATCCTTGCCGCACTAAATGCAAAACACTCTCAATCGAAACGGATATACTCCTACTCACTTATAACTACTTGCAGAAGTCAGTCAGGAATGCTTACACACATACATACATGCATATATCTACGCACATTTAACCCTAGGGCACACAGATAGAAAGTCTGCTACGGCCCCGCAACTCATTATTGCGAGTGGAGTTTGCTCATAAATAAATATACGCTCAAGTTTAAAATGTGTTTGAGAATAAACGCCATAAACTTGAGCTCTGCAATTTTAATTTCAATAATGAATTTCACTAGAATTCTACTAGTACTCATTGCTGCGAAGGCAAACCGCAGCAACAAATGAAAAGTATTTCAAAAATTGTGCAAACTTTTCTCGCTTTTTTGTTTGCTGTTTGTATGGGCGTTGAATGAGTAGTGTTGTTGGGAGCAAAAAAACATATAGCGAAGAAATGGAGCAGCAATTGAAAAATAAAATGGAAAAACAACAATAACAAGCAGTAACACACAAAAATTGCAAATGGTATTCAACTTTATTTTATTTTAATTTATTTTTTCTTTTTCCATTTAATACTTTTGGTTTATTTTGCGCTCATTCTCATTCATGTTTTTCATTATTTTACTTTGCATTCGGGTTTTGTTGTCTTGAAGCTGCCCCGTTTTTTATTGCTTTTTGTATTTGTTGTTTTTGCTTTTGAGACTATTAGGAACGCACAAAAGTTCATGTACATTACAATTTAGTAATTATGAAAATGTTGATGGCTTTGCTGGTGTTGCTCTACGCTGTTCTTCTTGCGGATGTTGCTGCTGCTGGGAGTTGATGAGGGCGTTGCATTACGTTGTTCGGCAAATGAGGTCGAGATTATGCGAAATGATGGTTTCAAATTGTGGCAACTCTTCGAAGAGTAGTAGTGCCATTGTAAAAGAGGATAATGTTGGTGCTTCCAACTGTAACAACTTCCGTTGTTGGCTGTGTTGAAGGGCTAAAGCGCATTATAAGCGCGAGTTTGAGGTTAGCAACAGTAGCGCTAAATGTTAATGCCTTTGCTCTTAATGTGATGCTGCAAAGAACGAAGAAGAAATAAATGAAAAAATCAAGCAAAAAATTAAAGAAGAAGTGTAGGAAAAGGAATTAGCAAGAAAAGTTGTAGCAACAGCAAATAAAGTAAATTCAAGTAAAAAGTTAATGAAAAAAAAATAATGAGAAGTGGGGACATAGAAACTATTCTAATAACCTATTCTATTTATGAAACGAAACGAAGTGGAATTTGTTTTGCTTGTTATGCAAAAAACATAAAACTTATGAAAACGCGGCTACAAAATTTCAGCAGCTATCAACTAATGTCTGTAAGAGATGCATAAATCTGCAGGGCTCTCAATATGAGGAATATCAGTAGACAATTTGACATTATATGCGCTACTCTGCTGCTCTACCCAGACAAGTATTTGCCATTCTAGGTAGACAATTTTTCAATGCACTGAAAGACCACTGCGCACTGTGGCAATCAGGGGTCTTCTAAAGCTGTTGATCAAAGATGATAGATTACCAAGGATGGCCGTCCGAAGCCAAATTGTATGAGTAACTTGGTCTGCGACGCTATCGGGGAGTCGACAACAGAATTTTGCCCGCTCATATCACACGAATTCACGTCCAATTAGTCGTTGTTCAGACGGCAATGAAGTAACGATTGCTTTATGCGTATATCGCCAGCACATCCTCAGTTTTTTCGTAATAAGTCCCGGTTAGGTCGGCAAATCAGTTTATTCCTTTAAAATAGCTGAAAGCCAATTAACAGTCTGTTGTTAGCCATACTTCTGCATTCTGTACATCGAGGTTTTTGATCACTTCATATTGATTTTAGAAGGTATAGGGACAAATTCTCAATGCCGCCTATGAGGGTATGAGCCTCAGTATGTCCCCGCTACAACCTAATCTAACGTATTAAAACGTATTAATCAAACTTTTATCTAATTATTTTCAATCGATTTTTATGTCGAGAAATTTCTCACCAAAACTTGGTTACAAATATGGGATGGGACGAACGTTTCTTGTTTTTATACATTCCTTGATCAAATCTGTCTGCAAAATTTGGAAATTAGGCTTAAAAAAATGTGCTTAACGTTTTACGAGCAGTTAAAAGCAACTCAGAGACGTGGTACAAAAATCGGAAATTCTTCTTTAAAAAATGCTATCATAAGTCCAACTAATTTTCAGTTTTTCCAATACCCCAAATTAAATTTTGAGCTAATTAAAAAAGTCGATTTTTCCAAAATTATACAGTAGCATTACGCCGTAAGAGCCGATCCTGTTTTAGAAGAACAAAAAATTTCGATTGCTTTAATTTTTTTATGGAAGAAAAGGAAACTTCAGGTTTGGATAATTTGCAGCAAAACTATTGGAGACTTCAGATATTTAAAAGCAAATTTGAAAATTTTGGGATAATAATACTGGTCGAAACATGGTTGGCCTGCACAAACAGTGACTAAGCCAAGATTCAGGACCAGCCAGGTTTTGTTGTGTGTTTGGTGGGATTAGCAGGGAAGACGACTACTTTGAGCTGCTCCTCTGCGGACAAATTCTAAACTCATCTTTGTATTGTCAGCAGTTCAAGCAACTGAAAGAAGCAGTTGCTCAAAAGCGATCAGCTTTGGTCAAGAGGAAATGAATTGTGTTTTATCAGGACACTGCCAGGCCACATAAACTGATAGAAATTCGCGAGAATCTGCCGGAGTTTGGTTGGAAGTTTCTTATACATCAACCTTATAGTACAGATCTGGTGCCTAGTGACTACCACCAATTCCGATCAATGACAACTTATTTTAATGTTCAAAAATTCGCCTGAAGAGTAGCTCATAAAAGCCAAGTACCCCAGTTCTTTGCCAATAGTGATGAGTGTTTCGTTGAAGGTAAAGGAATTAGCTTAAAAATAGTCGCAAAAAATTGTGCATATTCGAGATTTTAAAAACGTCATTTTAATTTTGCTAAAAAAAGCATTCAATCTCATGCAAAAATATTGCATTTCTTTTTATTATTTCCTTAATATTGAGCCTTCTAAAGCAACGGGCGCCGAATGACTGTTACGAGGGTCGTTTCAAAAGTGTGTGGAAAAATAAAAACTACTTAACTGTATGGGGTAAACATTTTTTGAAGTGAAAACTTCTTTAGAATCGTTGGGAGTGATTTGAGACTCGATGAAACGAAAAAGCGACACTAAAAAGAGACATACATGTAGATCTTATAGTATATAGCCTGCGAGAGAATGAGATAGAACACAGTTATACAGCGTTCCCTATTCTCCATCTCCTCTTTGTGCGGTGCTTCGTAGCCTCCCCACTCTTGGCTACGAAGCGTTATATGTTGGTATACGTATATGAGTGTGGCTGCGTACTGCTGAGCCACGCTAGTATAGTGAGTATTGTAGTATGTATACCACACTGCCTATTACTTGCTTTGGTGTTTAGTTCGAGCGTAATACGTATGTATGTTTGTATGTATACTAGTACGTATGTGTGCACGCCTGCGTATTACGGAGCCACGGTGAGCGAGAAGGCATTATGTATACCTATACTACACTACCTAATACTTGCTTAGACCAAGCGTCCTACGAATCTTTGTGTGTATGTTAGTACGTCTGTGTAATATACGCGTTACGACGCTCATAATAGCAACCGCGTGTGCTGTATTGCGTCCGTATTTTTGTATTCGTGAATATTTTAATTTTTAAATATTTACCGCAATTATGCCGAAAAATAATGCAGAAAAGTGTCGTGAATATCGACAGAAAAAACAACAATTTACGCACTATTTCAAAGATATGTTGACAACATCGAAACCAAAGCATTTGTATCATATTTTAGCTATCATAAGCCACTCGTATCATTTGTGAAATTGAAATCATTGAGGATGAAGAATAATAAAATGAAGAAAATAAAATATGAACTTTATAGCGATATTATAATGAACCTATAATTATCCCCCTCCTAATGCTGCTTTCGTCTCATTCTCTCTCAGTTTGTTTTACGGAAGGTTTCATTTCTATCGCGTCTAACCGTTAGGCTGGTATTTTTTTATTTTTCGACACACGCACGTAGGCTTTTAAGCTTCCTCCAATGCTGCTCTGTTTGTTGATCCCTTCCGAATAATTTTTTTTTTTTTTGAACTGAAAAATAGGCACTCGTTTCTCCAATCACCTCATTTAGTTTGAATAAAATCTTTTTCCCGCTAGCCATTTCTTCAACCTGGGGAGCAAATAGTAGTCCGGAGGATCCGTGTTAGCCTAGTATGGAGAATAGGGCGATGTGAAACGAGTTGGAAGCCCATTTCCACTAATTTTGGGGCCACAACTGCTGAAGCGTGAGTTGGTGCATTGTCGTGATGGAAAAGGAAAAACACTCGACTTCCTCGATTCAAACACAAAGAAAAAGACCGATCTTGCTGAAATTAGGTGTGTGCTCTTTCAAGAGATGCTACTCACTAAACATAACCTCGATATGCGCCAGTAGTGCCCGCTCTCTGACTTTGCACGGACTTTTCAAATGATCCTCGTAATTTTGATTTGTCATTTAGGTGAACTTTATTTGACGTAACCTGCCTATGAGTCTGAGTATTCGAAAATTTAGCACTTGACAATAATTGGATGGGTAAATAAACGAACGCTCAAATTTATCTATTTTAGGAAAGTTTGTTACACTAGTACATGGGCCATTATTGCTGCATGGATGCTAAATTTACAACTAGTGTTTGAAATTCAATTTAATTGGCTATAAATAAAATACGCAAAAACATTTTTGCCTAATTTTTTTACGGGAAAGCGTAAATCTCACCATTAAAATGGAACACAATCATATTTAAATTACTACCAGAGATAGCTTTAAAGTAGCCCATTCTGTCAACCCAATTTTTTAGTAAATTTTTGCAAGTTTGCACTTACTAGGTTGTTCAATAAGTTTTGCGGTTAGATAAGAAACCCACAAATTTATGGTTTCAAATGCACTTTATTATTCAGTATAGTCTCTCTACACATCAATACATTTGTTCCAATGAGATTCCAATTTATGAATTCCATCCCTGAAATGAGAATCTGAAAGGGCTCCAAAATACATTTCCACAGTGGTTGCCACATCATCATTTGATGAAGAACGCTTTCCGTGCATGAATTTTTTTAGGTATGGAAACAGATAGAAGTTGCTAAGGACCGAATCGGCTGGATACGGTGGATGCTCCGATAACTCGAATTTTAATTCATGGATTTATGGGATCCCGGTGGTCTGGTGTTTTCAAAAAATCGATTTTTGTTTTTGATATTTCGAAAGTTATACTTTTAAGAATATACTGTCAAATTTTTAGGAGAATACTCCCAATGTTTTCGATTCTACCCACGTTTTAGCAGGTAGAGTCAGATTCGTCACGCGGCGGTATCAATGGAAAATCTCAAAACTACATTTTTCGGCCTGGTGTTGTAAAAAAAAACTATTCAACCGAATTGTCTAAAATTTGTATATGTTGTTCGCAACATCAATGGCTATCGCCCGTACTAGAATCATATTATTGTTTCAGTTAGTAAATAGAAGAGCCAAAATGGAAAACACCGTCCACAGCCCCATTTTTTAAATAAAAAAAAAAAAATTTTTTTTGTATGTAAAAGAAGTTTAATAAAAGCCTAAAAAATTTAAATATCGTTTTTCAGAACGCCTTAAGCCATTGTAAAAATGAATGCATTGTCCTAATGAAAATATTCTTTTTTCATTAGCACACTAGGTCTTTTTCACGAATTTTTTCCCTCAGCTCGTCTAAAAAGTTTATATATTATTTACAATTTATAGTTTTACCAGTTTGCAAGTAATCCACAAATAAAATTCCTTTCGCATCCCAATAAACTAATGCTACCTAATACCTCCTTGGCCGACTTCTGCACACGAACTCGTTTCGGAGCCGAAGAACCCGGTTCACACCACTTCTTAGCCTCTTATCTTGGTTTAGGATCATGTTGATAGACCCATATCTCATTAATAGTGATGAATCGATACACAAAACCCACTTTATCTTTTCGAAAACATTCTAAATGTTGCTGAGAAAGTTGCACTCGAATGTGTTTTGCTTCCATTGTTAGCGAATGTGGCACCCATTGTGCACACAGCTTTCTGTAACCCAATACTTCAGTCAAAATATACTTACTATCATACTAACTTCTACTAAATCTCTTTCAGTCACTCGACGGCTTCCGAGATGCTGTATTTTCTGGTATTGTTGCTGTGTTTGGACGTCCTTAACGTCCTTTTAATTTTATATTTCAACTCCAAAACCGTGAATAGAACCGTCCAATAGAATCAAATTGCAACTTCTCAGCATCTCATTCAAGCATTTATTACGGCAGATTTGCGATTTTTAACCTCCGATATTCGATTTTAATATTTCTTAAATTTGTTCAAACAAATCAAACGATCTATTTTTGACGTGATCACGTCTTATAATTCGATTTAGCCGGCTGCGCGCACGAAAAAATGTGTCGTTATCTTGCTCATTCGTCGTTATCTTGATCAATGGCCGTTACCTTGCTGGAACTGCAAACGAAAGGGCGGAATGAACGACAAAGAGCACAATCGGCCCCCGCGTTCGGCAACGTTCGACATCTGGCTCTCTCCTACTTGAGTGAGCATATATATGTGTGTATATGTATTTGCGCATTTGTAATAGGACTATGAATAAGTTCGTGCGGTTTTTTTTTTCGAAATTTGAAACTTTATTGACGTAAAATGGTTACAAATTTAATATTCAAAATATTGCCCATCGCTTACTACTACTTTTTCCCATCTTTCTGGCAATTCACGGATTCCCTTTGTGAAAAATTCGGTCGGTTTTGCCGCAATCCACGAATCGATCCATTTTTTGACTTCATCGTAATTACGGAAGTGCTGGTCAGCCAGGCCATGTTGCATCGATCGGAAGAGATAGTAATCGGATGGCGCAAGGTCTGGACTATACGGCGGGTGGGGTAGGACATCCCATTTGAGCGTTTCTAAGTATGTTTTGACCACTTGTGCAACATGTGGCCGAGCATTGTCATGTTGCAAAATAACTTTGTCGTGTCTATCGGCGTATTGCGGCCGTTTTTCTCGCAGTGCTCGGCTCAAACGCATCAATTGTCGTCGGTAGACATCCCCCGTAATCGTTTCATTCGGTTTCAGTAGCTCATAATACACAACACCCAGCTGGTCCCACCAGATACACAGCATAACCTTCAGGCCATGAATATTCTGCGCCGACGTCGATGTTGAAGCATGGCCAGGGTATCCATACGTTGCCCGACGTTTTGGATTGTCGTAATGGACCCACTTTTCATCGCCAGTCACAATTCGATGCAAAAAACCCTTTCTTTTGTGCCGTTGAAGCAGTTGTTCGCATGCCATAAAACGGCGTTCAACGTCTCTTGGCTTCAATTCATACGGCACCCAATGGCCTACCTTTCGGATCATTCCCATGGCTTTTAAACGTTTGGAAATGGTTGATTGATCAACTCCCAAAGTTTTTGCAACCTCTTCTTGCGTTTGAGCCGGATCTTGATCGAGCAATTCCTCCAATTCGGTATCCATGAACTTTGGCGGCGCACCCTCGCGTTCTTCGTCTTCCAAGCCAAAATCACCACTTTTAAAGCGTGCAAACCACTTCTGGCACGTTCGCTCAGATAGAGCATGCTCACCATAAACTTCCACCAAGATACGATGACTTTCGGCTGCTTTTTTCTTCATATTAAAATAATGAAGAAGAATTCCCCGCAAAAACACATTATTTGGCACGAAATTCGACATTTTCAAGTGTGGTAAAAATATTGTTGTTTACGCTTCAAATAAAAAACTTATACTGACGTTTGTGCCTTACGACAGTAGCTCTCCAATGAATGTTTGGAAATGTGGATCGATGGAATAATAATCAAGTTACGCCATCTGTTGTAAAACCGCACGAACTTATAAATAGACCTATTATATAAATTCACATGTTTGTATTTGCATATGCCTTCTTCCTGTGTGCATGGTAATGAACCATTTCTCTGTTGAGAATAGGACGATGATAGGAAAAGTAGGAAATGAAAGGAGGTGTTTCGAGTGTAATGTGTCTTGAAATAGTCAAATCGATAATGTTGCCTCTTAGTGTTCTTGACTTATTAACGTCTTATGCACACTCGAAATTGAACATATCTTTCATGAACATGAATGTTTCGTAATTTTTCACGTTTGTGTAAATGTAACTTGATCAATTCCATTCTATATCCATACAAAATATCTATCAAACAAATAAAATTAAAATTTTCTTTTGAAAGTTGCAACCATTACATTAGTATTTTCTTATGACGTTGTCACGTTAAACTATCGTCAGTAAACCGACTTTACAGACAACCTCTTTTTTTAAATAAACTAAATCGCGAAAGCTATTTTAGCTGTGAGATTCCAAAAAAGTGATAATTCAAAATCCAAATGCCATAAAAACCACCCAGTATTTTGTTATTTTATTTGTCCAAGTCAAAAAAGCGATATTTCAAATTTCACATCACGTACTAGTAGTAACCAAAAAATATCTCTGATATACAAACTTTGAATTCCTTTTTCTTTATAAATTATTTGCGTATCGATTGTATCAATTATAGTGCAATAGAACAAAATGTTTGTGTTGAAAATTCTCTAATAATTTCTCTAAAAAGTAATAAATTACTATTGCAATTAAAAGTATTACTTTTAAGGGCTTTAAAAAATGCTTAAGATTTACTTCACACTTTGTTATTTAAAAAATTCTCAGAAGAGCAGAATAAATACATATATTTCTTTATAAGAGGCTACTTTAGTCTTTTAACAATTCATCACCTAGAAAAAACCCCTAAAATCGAATTGTAATTTATGATTAGCCACATAGAGCACACACTGATCTTTTTCCTGGCCTTTGCCTGCATTTCTATTGAAATTCAATATTGACATTGGCTACACAGCAGCACAATGTGCCTGCAATCACACATTCATACGCAAAATGTTCTCATTTGAAAGAAACATAAACAATTTTTAATACGCCACCGCAATCATTGTTGCTGTTGTTATAATTTTAATGGGCTGCAGACGCAGAAAAAATATGAAATCAAGCGTTTTTGTTGTATGCAAAGCATTGCCTTGGCACCACATTGCGTATGAGCAATCTGTAAATATTATACTCTTGTATGTATGTATGTATATATGTATGCATACATATAAACAAAACAATTTACGCGCAACTCAATTGCGTCGTCGAGCCAATGATTCAGCTGTAGCGCTGAGATGCTGAGAATATCGTACTTTGCACTCTGAGTGAGTGAGTTGTTTAATTGTTGTGAATAATTAGTAGGAATGCGCTATTGCATGTCTCGTCTTGATGATGACAACTGGCGTTCGTGTTATTGTGTTGTGACGACGACTAATGACGGCAAGCATTGCATAGCCGACTTGCTGAGCCGAGGGGCCTGAAACTGCCGTTCATTTTTAGTGCATATTTGAGAATTTATGAATTTATCCTTTGGGAGCAATAAAGTAATAGAATTTATAATAAAACAAACGAGCTGGCAAAAAGTTCGTTGAAAATTGCAATAAATGCGTGTGGTTGAAAGTAAAAAAATGAATGAAAATTAATGCCACTACCAGCAAAGCATTTGAATTGGCGGAAGTAGTCAAAATTCCAACATTCAAATTGCTTTTTTAATTTTCTTCTGCTTTGTTAACAAAATTATTTAATTACCGCGCAAGTTGCTTTGGCTTTTTAACACGACCTCATTTTTGTAATTTTTTTTCCTTATTGCTTGTTTTTTTTATTAAAACTATGTATATATGCAACAATTTCAACTACAAGAACCTGTCTCTCCTCCCCAGCGATTCTGCGCTTCACAGAAAGTTTTTACGAAATCAAAATTGCTCGCCTGCGGCTGATGTTGTTTCACGATCCATCCATTCACTCTCCACTACCTTTCCTGACTTTTTCTTTCTTACCATCGATATTCGAGCATTTTGTTGTTGTTGTTTACTGCTTTTGCAAACTTTTACATTACGAGTATTGCATGCAAATAGCCTCCGGCAAGGCGCACAGTAAACAGAAGTAGCCGCTTTGGAGATGCGCAAAAAAGTAGGCAGCGTTGGAAGCGGCTCAATTGGGCAGTTGCTGGGCTATGATTAAACCTGAAATTAAAACAGTGTGTAAAGAAAACAAAGTATATTCGCACGTATATACGAGAGTTGAACTTTTCGTCAAAGTATCAGGATATCTGTATCTATATTTAGAAGAATTTTTTGGCGTATTTGAACCTTAAAAATATTTAGCCTTTATTGACAAAAGAAAACTTCTTTAGAAAATTTTAAAACTTGGTACAGAAATCAGCTAAACTCTTCTTAACTATACTAGAATGGATCGAATTTTAGTAGTCTAGGGAAAAAAGGCTTTCCATGTGTCTTATCATAGGTATATACATACATATGTAGAATATAATAATAGGACACATTAGGTCGCATAAGCCCAAACTGGTGTCAGGAATTGAAAATATTTTGCCTTAAAGCGTACAGAGTTGAGCAGCTGGCTTGAAAATATTTCTAGAAATCCTCATTAATATCAAAATCTGTTCATATTGAAAATATAGGCTGACATCATAAATAAATTGAAGTAGTTAAGCACCACATTGGCGGAGTTTAAGCGTAGCAAAAGTAAGAGTTTAGAATACAGCCCTGACACTGTGTCAGCACTATTTCGCTTTATTGCTTCAGAGAAATTAGTGATGGTCGATTTTTGCTAGGGATCATGTCGTAAAAGCAACAGTAATGTCAATGCTTTAGAGATTACAATACTTTAGAAAGTTTCCGTTAGAGTGTCAGCCATGCATATAGTGGGCTGATGAAAGCAAATATTATTCAAGCAAATTTACCTGCTAGGTGGCGAGATATTTCGAAAAATCTTATTTATGGTTCCTTTTGGTTTAAAGTTGCAGTGTTGTTGTTGTTGTTACTTGTTCTTTATTTCATATTCAATTCAAATAATGACAATGGCATAATAGTAACTAACAGAATGTACGGCTATAAAACAAGTTGTCAATCGGCGGAATAATAAATAAAAAAATTATTTGGTCCATAGTTATTTTTTTTTATTTACTCCTCAACATTACTTATTCAAAAGTTCATACTAAAATGAAGATATAAAGCAGATTACCAGAAATCACTAAGAAAAAGGTCTCTGTATTTAAGGCAGCTAGATAAGAATTTGTACAGAGCTTTATAATCACTACCGTTCAAAACCAGGTTTATGTTTAAGAGATGCAATGTCGTTTCACCAAAATGTTCACAATACAAATTTGTATAGACAGGACAGGTACCAATGGCGTATATTTTCTGTGACATCGAAGTTACAAACTGAACAAGCGGTAGAAGTTACTTTTTTAAAAGGCCTTGTACTTAGATTTAGCCCTCCCCTTGTCTGAAAGATCAAACTTATAGCATAAGCAGGCAAGCCGTCACTTAAATAGTTGATGCTTGTCAGTGATAGACTAGGATGCAAATCGTCAGATGTAGATTTTTTGGCTGGGTTAATGATAATTTTTGATATTTAGTTTTTCTATAAACTGGGGAATATATATGAGGGTATAGCCCTCAAGGAAGCAGGAGAAAAGACATTTAGAGGCTCCGTATTCAAAGTTTCCATTTTTTAACCCAGTGTGTACCAAGGCGAACAGTCTCTTTAGCAAGGATATGCATCTCATTTAGTAGAGCAAACTAGTGCAAAATATAATGCATATGAGCGCTAAGAGTATGAAAATATTGCAGAAGCAGACTGGTTTCAATATGGATCATGTAATTTGGCGAGTTTGCAGGCAAAAAAATCAGTTTTTAATAAAGAAACGCAAACATTTCTCTACTCTCCAAGCCTGTGCACTATGAAGCATTATCGATTCTGATCACACAAGAAAGATTTTTAGTTTTTTAGAAATAGAAATCTGAGAGTTATTTATATATTTTAGCAATGTAGCATTTATTTAGTTTGTAGTTAAACAATAGGCCAAGACATTTATATTCATTGGCAGTTTCTATATTTTCATCGCCGAACTCCCAACTGTAGCAGAAAATCTTGTGCACTCCCTAAATACCTTACAATTAGACTTAGGCAAAGTAACTTAAAGGCTCCAATGAAAGCTATAATCACGTATTGCATCGGTCATATCCAGTAGATCGGTCAGAGACTCGGCAAGGAGCACTAAGTCGTCAGCTTACATTGGAAGCTTAATGCAACGGTTAGTCACATTTATTTCATCCGGTAGAGCTTCGTTTAAGTCATTTAAGTATAAGGAAAACAAGAGCGAACTTAACAGACAACCTTGTCTAACTACTTAATTTACAAAAATTTTAAAAATTTGCAATATGTGTTAGTGAAAGAACAAAAAACTTTTTAAGAAATTTTTCACTTGATATCCAAGCTAAGCCGTGGACACCAGCTAGAAAATAAATGAAATACTTTCCGATTAGAAATTACGAAAAATCCCTCACAAAGCAGTCTATAACCTCCAAAGTAGCGATAAAATGTGTGCACTTTTCATTCCGCACAAGTGAACTGAGGACCAAAAATTGATCAGAATTCAACATTCAAAAGACCTCATTAAAGAGGCGAGAAAAGGCGAGAATTTCTTTACAACATTTATAACTGATGATGAAACGTGGTGTTTCCAACATGAATCTGAAACTAAGAGTCAAAGTGCCGTATGGAAGGTCCCAGACGAGCCATCACCCAAAAAATCGCGTTTAGAGAAGTCAAAAATCAAGTCGATGCTCATTTGTTTTTACGATTCCAAGGAAATTGTCCACAAGGAGTTCGTGCGAATGGGCCAAGCCGTCATTGCAATTTTCTATCTTGGCGTTTTGAAGCGTTTATTGCATCGCAATCGTCAAATTCGGCCTGAATACCGCGAAGCAGGAAGCTGGCGCTTATTGCATGATAATGCCCCATCTCATCGATCCACTCTTGAACAGATTTTTGACTATAAATCGCATTTTAACCATCAATCGCTTACTGTGTTCGCCTGATATGGCTCCCTGTGACTTCTACCTATTCCGAAAATCGCATTTGGCCATAAAAGGAAAACGTTTTGTGTCCGTAGAGGCCATCCAACCGACATCCTGACGGACGTTCCGGCCAATGACCTGAAACACCCTTTTGAAACGCCAGAGGGAACTATTTTGAATAAGTAAACTCGAAGTTATCAGAACAAATTTTCTGTCGTTTCTATTTTAACTCAGTCTTGTTTCTTTTGGACTTCACCTTGTATATTACTTAAATTTTTTATTTCTAATATTTTAATTTTGGCATAACCTTTCACCATACAGACATATTTTATGTACATTCTCATATGTATACTTGCACATTGCATCCAAAAATATGCCAAAAATGTCCATAAAAATTTTGACTTACCATAAATAACAGAAGCGGATGCACAAATGCCATATCTGCTTATACCAAAAAGTAATTAAGAATTTATATTTATCGCACTCAAACTGCAATTTTGCACAGTTGCCTGTGTGTGTGTGTGTGTGCAGGGAGTATATTGTCATGTTTATATAATGAACTCAAAACCAAATATTAAATTGCTTCCGCTGCAGCACAAAAGCAAAAAGATGCCTGCCATCTGATTTTAGGAGTGGCAGCAGTGGAGATTAAGGACTGCAACAGCCATTGCCCACCGTAGCCAGCCTGGGAGTACTCGTATGGACTGCACTAGAATTACAGTTCGTAGTTCTACTTTGTGTAAAGGGGCATTCAATAAGGCAAAGCCATAGTTTGTGGTAAATTTAGGTAAATGCAAATCATTATGAGGCGGCAGGCTGTTGCAATTACAATGCGAACTGTGGCTACTAGTGGTTTGGCCATTGGTACTGCATTTATCGCATTTTTGTATGCCCCTTCCGCAAAGTTGCAACATGCCAACAATAAACTCTACTTATAGCACATGGGACGTAGGTAGGGTGACTGGTTGCATGTGGCAAGCGATTATTTATTGGAATTTTAAGTGCAAGTCATATATTTGGCATGTGGTGCAGCTGACTAGTGGCGTAAAAAAAATTTCAAAGGCAATAAATACAAAGTTAGTGGAATTTGCAATGCATTGCAATTGATGTTGTTGCATGCCACAAATGCGCACAAATGATGCACGTACATGCATTTATAAGCCACTGTTGCATTCGGCATGCTGCCATTGTGACTGTCTATTTTTCGCTTAACTGAAGTGCCAAGTGGCAAGTATAAAGTGTCTATGGCATGACAACAACAAAAACAGGGACGTACACTTCAGCACAATTACAGACATCAGCAATCAATTGTGAATGATTTAGATGGCTTTGACTTGTACGCTCAACGCCCGCCACACACCTCCGCTGCCGCCTGCCCCCGATGTGCATACATAATTACAACAAAAAGCGCTAACAAGTTACTGCACAAATTATTTGTTATTTACCCACATTGCCACGCTCGGGAGTACAATAGCAATGCACGCCCACATAAGTACATTCCAATCGGCTGCTGCGAAATGCCAAGTTAAAATAAAAACTCTACACTGCGCACATACATATGTATGTACACACATGCATACGCATACTCTCACTTACCGTAAAAGCGGGGGTGAGTGCGACGCAAGCAGTCGAAGTACTTAACAGCTACAATTTAACCCTTAATTGCAATCCATTGAACTTGAATTGATGTGGCAACAACGCGCATGAATTTGTAGTTGCATTTAGTGTTGTAGTTGTTCGTCGTTGTTGCTGTTGTAATCGTTATCTGCGCTGTGGCAATCGAAATGTGAGGTAACCGCAACAAAAAGTAAATAAAACATGCATGACGCTAGGAAAAAATTGAACCGTTACAAATGCTATTTGCTGCTAATTGGCGGTTTGCGAGCGAATGTAAGCGATAAGCAACACACAACACACATACATACCTATAAGTACATGCGGGTAAACGTAAAAACCAATAACGTTTACAATAAAAATGTGCTTGCATGGCAAATTATCAGTTGCAATGCAACAGTTGTTATTAAAACCGCAATAACAACAATAATCAAATAGTAACATGACAGTTCATTGAGAGAATCCAAGAATGCCATTAAGTTATAAAAATATATATAAAAACACAGGTTGATGAGTACAAACACACCTGCATGTATGGATTACGAATGCCAATACTAACAGCAATTATTGGTATGGGGATTTCGGGATATTTTGTATGCTATAATATTTTTTATAGAAAAGATTGAAACTCGTTTGGAATTTAAGAAAATTATACACCGATAAAAATCCCGAAAATTCGGGATATATTTTATGCTGTAATATTTTTGATAGAAAAACAAGAACTTGTGGAATTTTGTTTGGAATTTAAAAAAATTATCGTAATAATATTTTTCATAGAAAAACACGAACCAAATTGAATTTCGAATTTAACACTTTATCGACCGGTAGCCTATTTATCGGCTTTTCGATTGCCAGCGCTTATTGACCGGTAACCTATTAATCGGCTTTTCGATTGCCAGCGCTTATTGACCGGTAACCTATTAATCGGCTTTGGGTTATCGACGGTTTTTGTCAGTAGGTTGCTCTTTTTATAACTTCGCAGCGCCACATCGTTAATTATTTGCAGCTTTGTACTGACCTGACAATTAGAATAGTTTTTTACCGTTTCTAATGGATAAAGAAAGTGCAGATGAAGAGTTTTGCTTAGATGCTTTGTCAGACTACAGCAGTTATTCAGAAAGCGACAGTGATGGTGATAGCAGTGATGATGATGATGTTGATAGCAGTGATTCTTCTATCAACACTCGGAAGCCGCGAAAATTATTGCCACTGCAATATAGCGATTCAGAAGATAATGATGACACTGATGACGTAAACATAGATACATGGTCAACAAATGACAAATCAATTATTTTGGAACCTTTCGAAGGCAACCCAGGCATAAAAATTCTACCAAAATCTGAAGCAAGTGTAAGGGACATTGTCAATTTATTTATTAGAGATGACCTTTTGGAATATTTGGTTACAGAATCGAATAGATATCACTATCAAGTAATCAATAAATATAAAAATATCTCAAAGACGAAAAAATGGGTGGATATTATGAAATGAAACGATTTTTATGTCTAATTGTTCTAATGGGCCAAGTAAAAAAAGATAGACTTCATGATTACTGGTCGACTGATCAAAGCATCGAAACTACATTTTTAGCAAAAGTAATGAGCAGAAATAGATTTATGCAGATATGGCAGAGCTGGCACTTTTGTAATAAGGAAGATGTATCCACAAATTCAAACTGACTTGTAAAATTTCAGCCAATTATAAATTATTTAAAGAAAAGGTTTGTTGATGTATATAAAACTTTGTCAACAATTGCAATATCATTAGATGAATTTATTACTCCGTGGCGAGGAAGACTATCATTCCGAACCTACAATCCAGCGAAAATTGTAAAGTACGGCATACTTGTGAGAGCAGTCTGTGAAGCACACACAGGATACATTTGTAATTTTCAAGTGTATGCTGGCCAAGGAATGAAACTGGAAAACACTATTCTAGAAGTTATTGATCCGTATAAAAATCTTTGGCGTACTCCTGCAAAACAAAGTACGGGTATGTGGGACCATTCGGAAAAATAGAGGTCTTCCACAATGTCTTCAAAACATAACCCTTTCAAATGGTCAAGCTACATTTCGTAGAAAAAACGATATTGTATTACAAATATGGAATAAGGGTAAACGAAATGTAAACATGATATCGGCGATACATTCGGCGCGAATAATGGAACCTGGAAGTGTAAATAGAAAATCACATATATCAATTCAAAAGCCTAAGTCGATAATTAGTTACAACAAGTATAATATCTGTCGTATTACTCCATTTTTAGAAAAACTTAGGACCAAACGAGTTGTAATGTTTTTAATAAATTGTGCGCTTTTTAATTCATTTAAAACGTACACAACATTGAACGGAAAGAAAATGACATACAAGAAATTCTTACACCAAGTGGCACTTTCGTGGATATCTGATGTATCATCAACTGATTCTCAGAGTGACGAAACAGACTCACATAACCACCATAATACTTCAGAGCCTACAAAAACAATGTAGAGTATGTGCATCGAAGTCGAACATGTTTCGTATGTAAATTTTGTAATATTCTCTTACATAAGGGAGACTGTTACGAGAGACACCACACTCTAAATAGATATTAAAAAATTTAATTACTGTTACCTTGAATTTATTTCATGAATGTAAGTTAAACAGGCAATAAATTGTATAAAACAAATAAAAAATAAAGTATAAATATCAATAAATTTCCATTACTTTAAAACAAAAGGAATAAGCACAACAAAACGCATAGTGAAAATTTAGCCGGTACTGGGAGTAAATTCGGGCGCGACTTAGCCGGTACTTACTGAGTGGCAGCCTCAACCACAACCGGCCGAAACTTCGGTATTTTTTAATTGTAATAATATTTTTTATAAAGAAACCTTAAACATATTGAATTTCATTCGAATTTTAGGAAAGTTATATCGCGGGACTAATCCGGAAATACGGGATATTTTTATTGTAATAAAACTATTGATAGAAAAACATGAAAAATTTAAAAAAGTTTTGTCTCGGGCTGAATCCCAGAAATTCGAGATAGTTTTTTTTTGTTTTTGTACTAAAATTTTTGATAGCAAACGATGAAACATTGGATTTTCGAAATGGAACGGAACACGGAATTTCGTTTGGAATTTCAGAAAATTTTGTCTGAGGATTAATCCCGAAAATTCGGGATATTTTTATTGTTATATTACTTTTGAAAGAAACACATGAAACATAATGAATTTCTTTTAGAATTTGAGAAAACTACGTACCGGGATGAATCCTGAAACCTGGGGATATTTTTATTGTAGTAATATTTTTTAAAGAAAAACATGAACCTGACTGAATTTCTTTTGGAATTTAAGAAAATTACGTTCCGGAATGAGTCCCGAAAATTCGGCATATTTTTAATGTAATAATAAATTTTGATAGAAAAAAATGGAACATATGGAATTTCTTTTGGAATTTAAGAAAA
Source organism: Anastrepha ludens (assembly GCF_028408465.1). Taxonomy (NCBI): domain Eukaryota; kingdom Metazoa; phylum Arthropoda; class Insecta; order Diptera; family Tephritidae; genus Anastrepha; species Anastrepha ludens. Next base: position 109,073,773 of record NC_071499.1, read on the forward strand.
TAATGTTTCGGGATGAGTCCCGAAAATTCGGGATATTTTTACTGAAATATTTTTGATAGAAAAACATGAAACATATGGAATTTCTTTTGGAATTTAAGAAAATTAGGTTTCGAAACAAATCCCGAAAATTCGGGATATTTTTATTGTAATAATATTTGTGTTAAAGAAAGAAATCTTTTTGAATTTCATGTAGATTTAAGAAAATTATGTTCCGGACGAGTCCCGAAATTTCAGGATATTTTAATTGCTATACTTAACATATTTTTAATGCCATCACGGTACAACAGGAATCGTCCGAAATTCCAAACTTCTTAAATTCGGCTGTTAAAACGCGTCTCCGTAGTGTTTTTTTGACTCGATCAAATAGAGGAAACTCGCAGAGAGCCATATTAGGTGAATTCGATGGCTATTGGATGGTATATGTTTCGTTCTTGGTGAAAAATACGCGGACAATGATGACAAATAGTACAAAATCCACGAGTGGTTTTCCCAAAAATCCTTTCTCTAATGCCTCATAACGCCCTAATAATAGTCCTTGTTAACTGCCTGAGAAAACCTTCTACCAAAAATTCATGGCGAATTCATAATGTAATCCATAAAAATCGTCAGCAACGCTTTCTCTTTTGACTGAAATTGATGTGGGATTTTTGGTCTTGGCTAATTCGGAGCTCTCCACTCACCCGCCTGATGTCTGGATTGCGTGTTGTACTCATAAACCCACGTCTTGTCTGGTCTCCAGTAATGATACGTTTCGTGAATTTTGGGTCGGTCTTGGAAATCACTTCTTAATGTTAATCACAGTTGTTGCAAAGTAAATACAAAACAAAAACTCAAATCAGTTGACTTAGAGCATTGCCTGACGGTTGTTCCGGGAATATGTGAGTACGTACAAAGAATTTAGAGGTTAATTTTGTACCCATTTGAAGTTTGTGCCAAAATGTCCGACATTTTAGAATTTTTAATTAAAAAAATGCAAGATTATTCGCTTTATTATAATTGAATTATGCTGGACATTTTTTTGAAATGGTAAAAAAGCGGGGATCACCTATCAGTATCAGTATATTAGTTGTTGCTTTCGCTGGCCAGGAGGGCAACATTTTCTAAATTTGTTCACTTAGTATGCGACAAAATTTGTTGCCGCGGCGCATAAAATATGGAACAGCTGTCTTAGCTAAATAAGGCAACAATTTTGCTTCTACATTTGTAAACAAAACCTATATAATCTGAAGACTAACGAAAAATGAAAATACCAATCGATCTTCTTGAGAGCAAAAAAGAAGGAAAAGTCATGGAATGAAGTAAGCTTTATATTAAAAGCTGAAAAATCCACAGTTAACACGTAAACGATAAATAACAAGGTCTATACTCCATATCGTCAAAGAATCCTTTGGTCCTTTTGAAATACTTTATCATCATCAATGCCAAATTTGATAAAAGATTATTTTATGTATAGAAGAAAAATCGTAAGCAAATGATAAAATGGTCGAGATTTTTTTCTAGTGCATAATAATTTTTTAACAATTCAATGCATAATAATTTTTTAACAATTCCAATTAACACCTGCTGTCATAATTTCTTTACCACGCATAATCTGTGTACTTTTTCGGTTAGCAGGCAGTCTTGAAACAAATAAGTGTTGGATGACTTAAAACTTATGCAAATTGCACACGGTAGCATTTATAGAAATCACGTACACGTCATGGCAGGTGTTACCCATTCAATCATTGTAGGTAAATAACAATTGGTTTCAATTTGCACAAGGCACTCTTATTAGTTTAAAAATGAATTCGCAGAATTAATAATGAGCCATTAGAGAAAGAAAATTATGAAATGATAGCCATTTTTTGGCAATTTCGCTAAAACATTGAAAAATTACGCAAAAAATATGTATCATCCATTTTTTTTTTTTTTGCAGTCAAACATAACTAAAGCTGTGAAGAAATGAATTTAATTTTTTCACTTTTCATAAATAATATTACAGTGCTCTAATTGGAGCATTCTTTTCCTCAAAGGGGATCCAGCTGTAAAATTTAATTCAGGTAGACTCAATTCAATAGTTAAACAGTTTTCTAGGTTGGCTCTCCTTTTCGGAAATAATTTTGATTGAAATTTATAGTTTTAAAAACGCGAAGAAGGTACTATTTACCATATCTTTAAATTTGATTCGATGTAGACTAGGAGCTAATCAAGAAAAAGCGGTCAGAAGCAGTAGATTCAGCGTATTCTGATGCTGGGTACTCAGCTTGATAGATTTTGAGACAGCACAGTGTGTCCTTTAGGTTGCTGCCACCAGAGTTGATGCAACGTTTTTTTTTCTTTAATATTCATTTGAAGTGTTTATTTGGAAACTTACTTCAACTTTTTCAACGACATATCATCGGTATTTACTAAGACTCAGGATTGGAAAAAGAGAAAACAGACGAATGCAAGGGTAGTAAGATTGAGACAAGTTTGAGTACGAATATGCAAATACGCCATTCTCGTTTGCTTTATTCACTGGCTTAGCTGAACCTGTCGCGAGCTTTGTTAAGAGAAATTAACCCGAATCTTCCCACGATTACCATATGGTAATGCAAACATGCCGTTACAATTGTACGTATTATGTCTGAACTAAATAACAAAAACAAAAAAGAATAACTGTATTTCACGCAGAATAAATGCAGCTCACGGAAAAACATAAGTTTTTTTGTTACTTTTAATGCAGCTAGCAAAGCTATAAGACGTCAAACTCAGGTGAAAAAAAAAAAAAATGAATTATTGTGGTTTTTTAACATGGCACGTCGGTAAGTATATGAATAACTTTTTGTTTTTTTGATATATTTCCAAAAAAATTGCATCAGTTGGTAGCTAATGAAATAAACTAGTAAATGCAAGTTTAGTTTTGTTTGAAATTTGATTTTTTGTGTAACTTTTTTGTAATTTACTCAAGGCGTTACCATATGGTAACCGTGGGACGTCTAGGGTACAGGGTTTTAGTTACGTTTGGTGTAGTTTTTTTTGAGATTTTTGATCATATTTATTAATATTTTGTGAATTACAGCGGTTTATCGTTGGAAGAAATGCTTGATTTCATTAAAGAACTCGATGAAGCATCATTTCAGTCTTATAAACTCTAAATTTTTCAGCACCAAATACAGGAGATTTGCCTGTTATTGAGGTTGAAGACACTTATAATGAGATGGAGGATGAAGAAACAATGGCTAATCGTTCAGAATCTCCAATGAGGAAACGCTTACGTACAATACCGAAACCTTCAAACGTTGCATTGCCATCAGGAAACAAGGAAACTGTATTTGAATGGGTCAAGAAGAAATCGTCATCTCTAATTCCAATTTTACCAAGCGCAAATTACGAAGATTGTCGCCATTCACTGCCACACGAACAGTTTGAAAAATTTGTTGATGGCACATTATTGGAACATATTTGCGAACAAAGTGCGTAATATTCGGTGGAACAGAATAGACCGAACCCAAATATAACAGTCAGCGAACTTAGAGCATTCATAGGCATATTGATCGTCACTGGCTACAATTATCACTCCAATTACAAACATTTGTGGAGTCAGGATGAAGACATTCGGAACAATCTTGTCAGTAACACCATGCGTCGGAATCGTTTTCAAGAGATTTTTCAAAATCTCCACTTCGAAGAAAATTCCAAGGCTTCTTCAAAAGGCGCCCCAAATCCTGACAAAATGTCGAAACTACGTCCTCTTACGGATCATTTGAAAGCAAAATGATAGAAAATTTCCATCCGGAACAAAATCTTTCTTTCGACGAAAGTATGATATCCTATTTTGGTAAACATGGATGCAAGCAATTTATAAAGGGCAAACCATTACGATTTGGATATAAAGTCTGGTCCCTATGTACTCCATCTGGTTATTTGGTGAATTTTGAAATTTACCAGGGGAACAATCCTCGATCGAATTTGGAGTACGAAGCAAAGTTTAGAAAATGCGCCGCTCCTTTAGGAAGCATGATCGACGATTTTCCTGATGAATTGAAATCGCTGTCATTCCAGTTTTATTTCGATAACCTGTTCATAGTTATCCTCTGTTGGACTATCTCAACTCATGCGGATATAATGGTACTGGGACAATCCGAGAAAACAGAATTCCAGCAAGCTGTCCACTAGTGCATAAAAAAGGCTTCAAGTCAATGGAAAGAGGTTACTCTGAATCAATTGAAATGAAAAGCACTGGTATTTGTTTGGTGAAATGGAAAGATAACAATGTTGTCTAGAGGCCCCACGATTACCATATGGTAACGCTAGTTTTCCGCATTTTCCGGAAAATCGAAGCGAGGAAAATGAAAATGGACTTCATTTTCGTGCTCAGGAGATCGAAATACATAACTATACAACATCTTACAAAAATCCAAAACAAAAAAAGTTATGGGACTTCCCGGGTTAATGAACGCCGATCTAGTTTGATTAATAGTGATCGGTTAAGCAGAAAGGATATCAAACTATTGGGTAAAGCGGTCATAAATTTGTTTAATGATTGCACAAATTTCACTAGATTGCACAAATTGACCCACACGCACCGCATAGTATTTTATACATATATGTATGTATGTCATCTTTGTCAAGTTGATATTTATGCGTGAGGAAATTTTTTAGCGATTGTCTGGCCTGTTTGTATGCCAGTTCCCTTAGGAATAAAAATATTATAGCGCCCAAAGTAAAATCATGCATTGGAGTATCTTCTGCTTCTAAGATATCTAGTCCACGCCAACTCAATATACATTACGTTACCACGAGTGGTATGCTGCGCTTGGCATGCGAATCAGAGTAACACTGAGTACTCGAACCAACTACTTGGCATACTCGCCGCACAACTTTACAGAGTTATGATAGGTTCTAAGTGCTTGGCGGACCACCTCATACATGATTGTTGGAAATATTTTAACGTCTGCTCCACCTAATGTGTAATGATGAAAACAGTCTAAGATATACTCCGAAAAACAATGGTTAACCGTTTCGAATATTACTCTGAACAGACAGATAAGCAGAACAAAAAAAAATTAAAAATCATTTTTTAAGAAAAGTTACTCTCATAACCATGTGAGTTGAAAGTAAAACGTTTACTCCAAACTCATAGCCAGAAATCTCAATTTCATTTATATTTAAATATTTAAGGGTTACATTTTTCTTTTCTTTTTTATTTGGTCGATTTTTTATTTACACATTCACTTATATTTGTATTTACAAATTACATTTATTATTCATAAATTTACTTTATTTTTAACTGTCCTTCTCTTTCTTTAATTTCAGGTGAGTTTCTGAATTTGAAATGATGATAAATATTAAGGGAAACAATCAACGTAAGTTATCTACATAAATATATAAAAATCGCCCATTCTGAATCCACTTACTCACACAAGTCCGCTGTTTTAAGTTTAAGTAAATATGAGAACGAGTGGCACATTGATTATTAATACGAAGAACGTTGGGTGTTTCCTGTTCTGGACATAAAAAAATATATTTAACGATAAATGGGCAATGACTTATGAGTAAAAACTAATGGCTCGTTACTTGTGACTAGTGATTAATACTGACTTACCTTCTGCTGTCCTGATCTCCTCGTGGAGTATAGGGCTTGTCAGTGTCAGTGATAGGTAAGCAATGTCAAATGAGTACGGATTAATGACGGCTGACTATATACTAATGACTTTAGATGCTTGACTATACTTATATTAAATATTAATGACTAATGACTAGTGACTAGTGACGAATAACTGATGACTAATGCCTAAAGATTAATGACTTATGATTTATGAGTTCTGATCATTCATCAGGAACTATTGTCCAATAAACTGACCACAAAAAAAGGCAATGACTACTAATTCCTAACAATTATAATTCATAAATGGCTATTCCCCAAACGAATCAAGATGTTGAGAGCAGAATATGAGCACTTTTGCCTCCCTAAAGAAAATATGGTACGCTAAGCAGACCAAAATTCGCATTTTCAATTCAAATGTGAAATCCATAGCTTTATGGGAGCAAACTACTGCACATGTCAGCGGAAAGCACCAGAAAACTACAAACATTCATCAATCGCTGTCTCAGTGTCATTCTTCAATTTGTCAATTTTTTGACTAACCTTTTAATTGTAACCTCATTCGGACTATTACACGGTGTAACACTGAAAATACACCTGATAAATTACACACTGTAGGTTGTTTATATGGACGAATAATGCATAAAAATATTTTTGTTATATTTTTTGTACCCTTCAATTTTTATTTATTTATAAAAACCCGTTTTTTCAGACTTTGCGCGGTAATCTACGGATATCTCAGTCATTTTTTCACCGGTTTTCAATATTTTATATGTTTTGAAAATGATATTGTCAGGCCTTTCAAATGATGTACAACAAGTAATTATTCAAACTAGTTAGCTGTGATTTTTATTTTATTAAACCTGGAGAAAGTGCTTTTTTTATAATTTTTTTAACTTTAACAATTTTTTATTGCATAATTTTACAACAAAATTAAAGATGTTTGTTAATATTCTTTGAGTGCATTTAATAACGAAGAAATTAATGTATTACTTTCAATAATCGGACAAAAATTGCGTAAACTACGCTAGTTTTTCGTTAATAGAAAATATGGGCCATACTGTTTTTTTTAGCAGTCTTCTAGTCTGTGAATGACTTGATGATGCCAAACCATTGGGCTCGAAAATGGCAAACGATCTTGAAAACACTGACTAGATTTCCACTTTTTTAGTGATATGGAGCACGTGGAACATATTATATATATTCTGGTTCATACCAGCGACTTTCACTATAATTGCGCTAAAAGTGAAGATTGTATGCTTCAACCACGATAGTATTTATTTTTAATTCACGGCGATGTTGTTTATCAACAAATAAACCGCAAACGTAGCAGAAATTATTGCATTTGTCACACATCTTTAACTAACTTATAAACAATTTTAACAAAAAAAACCCACTTGAGAAAAACGCGATTTTGGAAGAAGGAGATAAAAAGGCACTGCCAACCAAAGACTGGTCTAATAGCAGTTTCAGACTAAGGTGCGTTTCATAACTATAGGACACATAACATGAATATTTAATCTTTACTCCAAAAATATGTAGGTACTCTGTAAAAATAAATGAATATATGGAATAATACCGTTATTCTTCTTAGTATCAATAAACAACAACTTTTCATCGTGGTGTTTTTGTGTTTGTTTGTACCGTTACTTTGAGCACGAGTCAGAGCAATTCGTTACTACTTTTGCCGTTTCATAACTATAGAACGCATTAGGAATTGAAGCTTTAAAGTGCATTTATGTGTTCGCTGAGTACAACTTTTAATTTAAATCGTTTTTTAACTAAATAAATATCAATATGCCACGCGGTTCAAAACTTACCGAATTAGAGAGAGGTAAAATTACTGCGTGGGAGGAGGAGGGTCTCTGCGCCTCAGAAATCGCGCGAAAATTATGTCGCAAAATTATGTAGAAACACGTAAACCATTCATTTGTAATTTATGTCATTGTCAAACATTTATTGTCAATACATAAAGAATGCAGTGATTTTTCCAAGTAAATAATCATTAAAGACAAAAACTATGGTTCCACAAATGGATAGATATTCAAGGCATTTTTTCTATTTACGGAAAACTAGCGTAGTTTACGCAATTTTTATCCGATTATTGAAAGTAATACATTAATTTTTTCGTTAATAAATGCACTCAAAGAATATTAACAATTATTAATTTTGTTGTACAATAAAATTATGCAATAAAAAATTGTTAAAGTTAAAAAAATGATAAAAAAAGCACTTTCTCCAGGTTTAATAAAATAAAAATCACAGCTAACTAGTTTGAATAACTACTTGTTGTACATCATTTGAAAGGTCTGACAATATCATTTTCAAAACATATAAAATATTGAAAATCGGTGAAAAAATGACTGAGATATCCGTAGATTACCGCGCAAAGTCTGACAAAACGGTTTTTTATAAATAAATAAAAATTGGAGGGTACAAAAAATATAACAAAAATATTTTTATGCATTATTCGACCAAATAAACAACCTACAGTGTGTAATTTGTCAGGTGTATTTCGTTTTTTTTTTTTTTGTAGCACAGTGTTATTTCCACACAAAAAAATCGACCATTTTCACAATATTTTCAATAATGTTAATGCGTTGTACTATTGTGAAAAATTGTACATCTGTCTACTTGACAAATGTCAATGATGGCATAGAAAATAACAGGTGGCGCAAAAGTAACCTTGCGATGTTTTTTGGCTGTAATTTAAAAAAAAATGAAAAACTTTGATTCTTCTTGTGGATTATTTTTATTTGGTCTTTTAATTTTTTTTACATCAAGTCGAGAATATGATGTCATGTAAATGGCCGCCGCCACAGTTGATTGCCGTTTGAGCCCTTTTTATGGCATTTTCCATCACTTTGGCCAAAACTTCCGGTGATAGGTCCTCACATTCTTGACGGATATTGTCTTTAAGAGCTGCAAGAGTCTGAGGCTTGTTGACATAGGCCCGCGACTTTAAAAAGCCCCACAAAAAGAAGTCTGGAGCGGTCAAATCAGGCGATCTTGCTGGCCAGTGCAAATCGCCAAAACGGGAGATTAGGCGCCCGGGAAATGCATCCTTCAGCATATCGGTTGTGGCACGTGTAGTGTGTGCCGTTGCACCGCCCTGTTGGAGCCACATGTTTTCCAATCCCAATTCATCAAGTTGCGGCAAAAAGAACTCGTTGATCATTGCTCTGTAGCGCTCACCATTCACAGTAACCGTTTGGCCCGCGACGTCTTCGAAGAAAAAAGGTCCGATGACTCCTCCAGCGAAAACAGCACACCATACAGTGACTTTGAGAGGGTGTAATGGCTCTTCGTGGGTTACACGCGGATTTTCAGTGCCCCAGAAGCGTAAATTTTGCTTATTTACGCACCCGCTAAGATGGAAATGGACCTCATCACTCATTATTATTTTTGATGAAAAATCATCTTCCTCTTGGTGGTGATGGATGGCTTCAGCGTATGTTAGACGCGATTGGCGGTCAGCAGCTAACAGCTGATGCACCGTCTGGACTTTGTACGGAAACATCTTCAAATCTTGTACCAAAATTCGCTGTAAAGACCGTCGACTGATACCCATTTGCGTGGCACGTCGTCTGGTCGATGTCGACGGCGCTTCCATGACATCCTCGGCTACAGCAGTAATATTCTCTGCAGTACGGCTACTCCGGGGTCTGCCAGGCGTGTTGTGCCAGTCTCTTCGAGGCGAGCGGCTAAACGTCGCAGTGTTTCACCAGTAGGCGTTGGACGGCGAGGAAATCTGTGACGAAATTCACGTTGTGCCAAAGTCACCGACCGATTATTGGTCAAATTTAGTCAGCAATATTCCGCGTTCTGGAGCAATGTAGCGTAACATTGTTTTTTAACGTGTATTTCGCATGTGTTTACTACACAAATGTCAAAACAGAACTGACATTAGGGGCCAATCGCAAAATTTATAGCATTTTCTGATAGGAGGACTACTTTAGCGCCACCTGTTAGTACCGTAGGAATTATTCACTACTGTCACTTTAGTCATCACGTTTGAAAGACACTTTATTTAAGTTTAATTTATTCAATGTGCCTTTCTAGATACTTAGCTTTAAGCCCTTTTAGTCAGAATCTTGAAGAACATTTTATGTGCGAATTTGTTTTTTTTTTTTTTTGTAGCCTATTCAATTTTTATTCAATAAAATGCAAGTCTAAAGTGGCTTCAAAATCGTGTTGATTTTTGACAATTTTTTTTTTTTTTGACGGCGTCGTGCATTTTCTTCCATATAACGAACGCTTGAAATTTTTTTGTGATTCTGGCTTCAGTAAAGAGCTGACTGGTCGCTTCGTACTAACGGTTACAGAATAACGGTTAGTTGCGCAATAAATTCAAATTAATTTCAAGTAAGCACGCAACAAAATGCAATACGCAAGCGTAAATAACAATTAGATGTGGGATCTGAGATAAGAAAAATAAGCAAAAATTTAATTGAAGTCACTAAGATAAAGCCACTTTTCAAATGTGCAGATGCACGCAAATTAAGCAGCAATACAACTCCAGAAAGTGACCAAAAGCCAACCAAACGTACCCATGAAAGAGAGCTTGCCCGAAAGAAGAACAAATAAACAAATTTACCTCCGAATCATTGGAGCTACTATAGCACTGCTGTTGCTCAATGTTCTCGAGTTGTTGCCGCTGCAAATTGCGCTCATTGGTGGCACAATTTTTGCGTGTCAATTGCACATTTGGTGAAATTCGCCAATTACCAAGTGGTGGATGGCCATTTGGCCGGCACTGAGCAGTGACGACAAGCCATACATATTTCACCTATAATCGCACACACACACACACTCACACATACAGTTTGTAGTTATGAACATTCATGCTAAATAGTCGTAAAGTCGCTGCTCAAGCACACAATAGGCCACAAAGTCGAAAGTTAATTGATTTCGTGCTGAAATTTCGTGCTTACTTTCGTGTGCTATATGAAAAATACTCATACACACGTGAGACTAAATAATGCCATACATATGTGACATATTAAATGACAATTGCCACCTGCTGCCACTTGCGTTGACATTTCGAATTAACAGTTACTGTGCACAAACACCTTTTAATCTGAATGCTACTGAAAATGTGAGCATTTTTTTGCATTGGAGGGCAAGAAAAATGCGAAAACAAATAAAAAATAGAAGAAGAAAAGGGAAAAAAGTGATATAACAGTCACTAACGGCACATTTGCTAAATTGTTAACTGCGTCTTGCATGGCAATTTTCTTTAGTGTTACTACAGAGTAATATTATTTTATGCTTATTTGTGTTATTATTGCAATGAATTAAGTTGCTGAATGAGCAGTTGGCTAAATTGTTTTAGAAATGAGTTCATTAACGCGCCAAGTATAAACTTATGAAGCCGAATAATACGTTTGTCCAAAACTAAAACCTTGAATATTTGCGGCAATCTCAGAGTTAGAAGTCAACGCCAGTCAAACCTTTGTGACCTGCCGCGCTTTACCCGGTTAACAAACCTCAGCTATAATATAATAAAAGTGTAGAGTCGTCTTAGAAACTGCAAATGTTATCCAAAAATTAGTCGTGAATGATATAGTCAAGGCATCAAAATGTAATAAGGCTTTGTCTCTCTGTTTGTAATCGTTAAACTCCGAAACCGATGAACCGAGTTTAAGGAGACTTTCACTGATTGGTAGCGCAGCTTTTTGAGCAAGCTATAGAATAGTTTTATCTCAAACGTGTTACTCTCTAGGTGGAGCCAGCATCGATATTTTTCTTAAATCCTTTTATCGAGGCTGACCGATTCAAATTCGAAGCATATATTTTGGCTTGGTAAAAATACATAGCATTCTTCAAAAACTTGCGCCGTTAGATGGCGCTAGAATCGAGATATTTTAAAAGCTGATTTCCAATCCGTTTTTTGTTCAAATTCGAGATATTTATTACTTAGATGAAAAAGCATACATCTGCTAAAATCATTTGCCTCTTTTGCATTGGCTTAAAATTCAACCGCTAGGAGGCGCTTGAGTCGAGATATTTACCCTTGATGATGACCGGCATTGTGAGGAAGCTCTGGCGATAGTGATAGTTGTTGTTGTAGCAACAAAAACATTCCCCCCATAAGTACGGAAAGTGCTGTTGGAGTGACAGTCGTTGGCCGGATGTACAGAGTTTGATTGAAAAGTAATGAGCCTTATTTTTTTAAGCAGTTTTATTAAACCTTTTGGCTTATACAACTAATATTCTTCAAAATACGGCCCTTGAGCGTCAGGAAACATTTATTAAACTCATGCGCCGGAATCGCGGTCAATTCGGCTGTCACAGTTTTTTGGATCGCCTCGATGGAGTCGAAACGCCTCCCCTTTAGCTTTCTTTTCAGGCACGGGAACAAGAAGAAGTCCGGAGGGGCAGGTCTGGGCTGTAGGGAGGGTGGGGAGGTACCGGAAGCCCTATCTGGGCCAATGCAGAGGTGCAGAGGAAGGCGGTGTGCGCCGGCGCATTGTCGTGATGAAGAGTTCAATTGTTGACGAGGTCGGGCCGAACACGGGCGACGCGGTTTTTCAGCCGAAGGGGCACTTCTTTGTAAAATGCAGCGTTTACAGTGCTTCCTGGAGGTACAAACTCCTTGTGGACGATGCCTCGCGAGTCGAAAAAGACGATCAGCATGGTTTGACCTTGGCTTTGACCGGCCTTCCTTGAACGAGTTGTGCCACCCTTTTACGCAAAATTTGATCGAGTAGCGTTGCTCCAACGATCGCTGCATTTTCGCCACTGCAAAATCCTAACACACTTTTAAAGCAGCTTTCACGCGCGGAGCGATGTTGACTGCACCGCTGTTGCCAGCGAACTGGGACCGGTTTCTAGTGGAAGGGGAAGGTCCAACGATAATTTTCCGCCACCAGCCGATTCGGTTGATCGCTTGGCAGACGCTCCACGCGGGAAGGCTCATTACTTTTCAATCAAACCCTGTATAGTAAATTAGGGTCGTTCCGGTAACGTGGAACCGACTGTCGGGGACCCATTTGTTACTGGCAGCCCACAAGGCGTGCTGAGTATTTAAAATTTAATTTCCATTAAAGCGAAAACCCAGCACACGGCTCCGGCACACGAAATGTATCCAATTAAAAAGACCATAAATTTAGTTTGGAAAATTACTCTTATTCAGTTCAAAGTAAAATTTACTTTTTTGCGAATTTCAATTTACTTTTGCTCGATAGGACTACTTTTTGCCTTGACCATGGCCCTGAGACGGTCCACTGGATTCCCGTCTGGTGAATTTGAGAGCCATTGTGTGGATGTAATGAAGCTCGACACGTTGTTGTTTAGCAATTCTTGGTTCGCTCGAGCTTTGTGAGATGGTTCCGAGTTCTGTTGAAACGTCCATGGTCTGCCACCGAAATGTTTGTCTGTCCACGGCTTCAATACAACCGCCAGAATAATTTTTCGATAATATGTATTTCATATTTACCTTGATGCCAGACGCGATGAAAACGATTGAGAGTGCCCATCTGCGTTTACAGCGGTCCTATCGGTTTGGGAATTTTTGAATTGCTCAATTTGAAAAATGTTTAACTCCACGACGCAAAAAATTTGTTTGTACGCTTAGCACTGTGGATTGGAGCATTGTCCTGTTGATACGTTCACGGCTCATTGAGATATACTCCGGCGAAATTCAATAAAAAATAATCCAAGATCTTTACGTAATTTTCTGCGTTCGACTTATCCGAAATTCAACAAATTGGGATACTGCCACAGGTACATGGAGATACATTTTTTTTTGCCACTAAAAATCATGGTTTGCCATTCATCGTTCCCGAACTGATGAATATAGGCGAAATTCAAGTCTAGCTGCTCTGTGGCCTAGTTTAAGCTTGGGTTTAGACAGTCTATTTTGATATTAGCTTATCATTTCTTAGCTTTCGGACCAGTTCTTTTACTTTCCTCATATTCATCACAATTTTCCGAAAAGTTGTGGATGGTATTTTGATTTCGCTCCTCAGTAGATAGCTGCATTGCTCTTGGCATGAAATGAAAATTTGAAAGGTCGAGCCAAGAAGCAGCGAGAGATTTGGTAACGCCTAAAGTACTCAAAAAACCCTTTGCATTTAATGCTCTGGAAAGGAAAAGAGTATATAATCCAAGAGGAAAGGAGAGAAGTAACAAAAAGAAAAAGGTAGGATATAATAGAGGTATAGAGGTAGTTAGAGCTGTGAAAATTTTCGAGATCCTTTGATAAATCTGAAAATATCCTCCAGTTTGCGAGAACGAATTTTATTAGTTCTCATGGCATCGGAATCCAAAATTCGTAGCCTTGCTCTAGCAAATGCGGGGCACTCACAAAGAAAATACTCAGTGCCATCCGCTTCCTCTATGCAAGACAGACAAATTGGATTTTCAATGATTCCAATGCTGGTGATATGTTGATTGGACATGAATTGCATCCTGTAATAATACCGGCCATCAACCGAATATCTTTGTTTCCAAATTTTAGAAGAAAGTCCAAAAGTTTTCGGGCTTGACTTAAAATACTTATTACTTTCCGGCTCCAAAAGCTATTTCGTTCTTGGACCCATCGGTAAAGAAAATATCTATTAAACCTTTTTGAATACAGACTGGATCTGACATCAAATTTCCTTCTAAATGAAACTGTGGGTATTAGGTCATCTTTAGGTGCCAAAAACAATGGATACTGCTCCGATAACATCTTAAAGATTTCTCTGTGTCCTGAAGTTCCGTCTTCGTGCCAGAAGCCATATTGAAAGAGCCTACACATTGCTTTTATTGCTTCCTGTTGTATTTTAAGATCCAAGGGCAGCAAATCAAGCATAGCATTTAGGGCATCACCGGAAGTTGTACTCTTGGCACCCGCAATGCATAAACATACATTTCTTTTCAGCCTGTATAGCTCCCGAAGTATAGACTTAACCATAGTTCGTCTCGCCCAAGTGTCTTGGCAAAGTTACTTTCCCTGCACGAAAATTATTTACAGGCTAATGGAAACAACTCAACTTACCTTAGGTAGGTAGGTAGGGTGGTTGTCATAAGACAGACTTAGACCTTTCGCAGGTCCATTGTGATACCACTGGAGCTTATCCTTACTCTACGTGTTCCTTTTCAAACCATCCGGTTGCTTTAATAAACGAGCAGAGCTTCGTTAGTTTTAGATGGGCCATGTCCGCTACATCGGTTAGAAATGCTGTATCAAGAGTGTGCAGCCTTCTCATAGCTAGGCTTTCACACTCACATAAAAGGTGTCTGACTGTTTCCTCTTCTTCTGTATTAAGACAGCTTCTACAGAAATCGAAGTACGGGGGTCCTAACCTTCTAGCGTGGCTGCCTATTAAACAATGAGCAGTTAATACACCTATCATTTTTCTTATAGATTCTCTGTTGAATCTTAGCAAGATCTTCGATCGACCGCTGTTCCAGTTTGGTCATGTCTGTCTGCTTAGTTCGCATGTTGTGAGGTTTTGCCAGCTTGTATTTACCTTTTTGATGGTTTCCCTGTCTATAAGTAATTTACAAGTGGCTATGGGCATGGGTATCAGCGCCTTATCGGTTCATCCGCCTTACAGTTTCCTGCAATATTCCTATGGCCTGGTACCCAGATAAGGTGCACCTTATAGCACTTAGATACGTCCTCTAGTAGTTTAAATCATTCTAGAACTGTTTTTGACGAGTGTGTTTTTGATACACGCGCTTTTATTGCTGCTTGACTGTCCGAGTAAATGAAGACTTCATTTGTGGATAATACTCTCGTTTTTATTTCTGTAAGTCCCTCTTTTATGGCAGTGACTTCCGCCTGAAATACACTGCAATGATCAGGTAAGCGAAATGATTGGCATACTCCGAGTTTATCGGAGTAGACCCCTCCACCTACTTTGTTGTCCACTTTTGAGCCATCTGTGTAGATGTTTAAGTCATTTTTCTTAACAATAAGCCCGTTATCCCATTCCTCTTTGGAAGGAAATACTGTGACAAAGGATTTATTAACATAGATGTCCTTGGCCCTACATAAATCCGCTGTGCTGGGAATGCAGGGGAATTGTTCTAAAATTGAAGAGTGTCCTCTTTGGTTCGTTCTGAGTAGGCCGATTTCTCTTAGTCTGAGAGTTGCTTTGGCAGCTGTTTGCTTACCGTATTTTGCGCTATTGGTAAAATGTTAAGCATAATATTTAGTGCATCTGTGGGTGTGGTTCTGAGGGCCCCTTAAGAAATCTTCTAAATTGTGAAATGTGTAGCAAAATATCACGCAATTGCCACTACAAGAAATAAAATTAAAAAAAAAACACTTTTCCCCTATAACTATTTTCTTCAAGAAACTCAACTCTCAAGCAGTGCTCAAACGCAACGAAACTAGAAGCAAAGACCAAAATGTTAAATATTCACATAAGCTAAATTTTTTAATTATTTATTAAAATCAGGACAAACCTAAAGTTCAGCAAGAAATTTCACAAAATTCTACAGCAAAAACAATTTGAACTGGATTCGAATTGAAATAAATAACATCATTAATATCATGGAATTATTTAACGATTTTCTCTATTACTTGCATCCTCTATTTAAATTCAGCTTAATTGTACTTTCGAAGTAATCAATAATCTCATAATTCTCATGCACATTTAGTGCAGAGAGGCGCATCTGTTAAAACGCGGCATTTAACTCCACACCTGCAATTCAACTATACACACATACATACACATACATACATGTGCTATACTTAAGTCAGCGGAGTTTTATGTGTACGTATGTACCACCAAGTAATTATTTATGTATGTCTTTGCCTCTATTGAAGCACTTTTGCAATAAATCTGCGCTAATGCCATTCTAATATTAATTAAAATAATTAATGTGCCTCCCATGCGGTCACCCACCCAATCAACTGTGATCCTCTATGTACTTATATCTGTGTTTGTGTATGTGTGCTACTGAGTATTATTAGATTCCACTTCGATAAGGATTAAATAATAATTTCTTGCGCGCACATTTTAACACACAAATATTCAGTAAACCGGGTAATGGCACACGCTAATATCCCGCCTTTCATTATTATGCACCCTAGCTTACATATTTATACATTTAAATACTTTTACATAAACATATTTTATGCGCTGTTAAATGCCTAACGAGGCACCAACCTTTGCAATTGTCGCAATAGAGGCACTGGCATTGGGAAATATTCGGGACCGCATTCAATTGAATAACTATGCGTAGCTTCCGTTTCCTTTGATAGTTGGTAGTGTGAGTATGCGGGCTTATACATGTGCATGTGTGTGTGTGTGTGTAGCTACAACAATAATATTTGTACATTTGCTGGCAGTTAGCGTTTAGCGAAGGCGTTAAGCCACAACTGAAAAGAGCAGCGCGACCGAGAGAAGACCGCATTTGTCGTTGACAACAACACTTTAATTGATTGTAGTTGTTGTCATATACAAATGCATATGTGTGTGTGTGTGCATGTGCATGCATAATTTAATAGTTGCTCACATATGTTTGTGCTTGTATTTGTTGCTTTGTCTTCATGTTTGTGGTGGTGACACAACTGTGAGCCTTTAATGTCTCATGAGATATGGGTCTATATATAAATGTATAAGTATATACAGTAAGTCAAAAAAGTTTTGCCACAGTATTTTTTTGTTTTTCTTGCCATCTTTTTTTATTTTTCATAAAATTTTTTGTATACATTTTTATTAGTGCTGCCAGGCTATGGACTTTTTTACCAGTGCCAATTAAATATATAAAATCCATGATTCAAAGAATAATGAGATGGCGCCTATCGTGGTCCCGTCACTTTGCGCTCAGCGAATTTGACAACTAGTTACGTGATTTTAGCTCCAGTACGGCCAGATTACCATTTTCGTAGCTTGATTTAGCAATTTTTTTGTTATTTATGTGCGGAGTTTTAGTTCTTTCTTCATGATGTAGCGTTTATAATTTTGTAAAATATAAATTTTTTAATAATAAGTTAAATAATTCACTCAGTTTTATTTAGCTTTACTTCTTTTCAACATCTGGTGGCATTGCCCGCGATTGCAGGTGTTGTTGGTGTTCTTTTGCTTTCGGCAGTCAAATTTCTCTCTCGCTACTGCAGTGTTGCCTAGCTTTGGATATAAAAACGCACTAAAATGCACATTTAAGAAAAATAAACACCAAATCTTTATTGAATTACTTAAAGAACTTTGTATGCGTGACAAATTATTTTTAAAATGTGCGTTTTTTTAAATCAATGTGTTATGGTTATGTATAATTTAATTTATTAGTTTTTTTTTGTAAAGCGAAACTCTTTTGTTAAGGAAACGACTTTTTTGCTATATTTGAGGTTATGTAACTAGATAAGGTACTATTTTTATAAAAATGTCATTATGGTTTTTTTAGTGTTTTCTGGTATTTCTTTGCTTAATGCTCTATGTCCCACTAAGAATTGATGACCGGAAGAAACGATTACACCTCTATGGTTTTTAATTCGCATTCAGTAAGTTCAAACGCTTTTTAAAATGTGTAAAAAGGTTTTCAATCTTAAGAAGAGTTGAGGGAAGAAGATTTAATATTCTTGCATAACCTTAAATGGAGCAAAAAATTAAATTCACACTTTCAAAATATGAAATTGTATAAGAACCAACAAAATTTTCATTAGCACTAAAATCTTCTCAGAGTGGCGTTTTTTAACCTTCTTTTGTGTAAAAATACAGTTTTTTTTTAACTTAAAGTTTCGTTAGCTTTAAATTAAAACAAAAGAAACAAACACGAAACTTCAAAATTTTCGCATTTTCGGTATAAAAAAGCACTAAATTTATTGCGAAGAACAAATGGTTGGCAATACTGCACAACTCGGAAAAACGTGACGTCACGCACTCTTGATGGGCGCAATCTTCTTTCTATCATTCTTGTATAAAATCGACTATTCAGGTCTCACTCATTTATTTTGAAATAAATAAATATGTATGTACATTAGGGTGGGTCAATTTGTTCTTCAAAAATATAAGCTATTTTGTTTCAGCGACTAAAGTATTCTATTCTCAATTCTGAGCAAAAAAGTCCTAGTAAGCATAGTTTTAAGTTGGATTTAAATCCTCCTTAGTTTTAATTTTAGTTACAAATTCCCAATAAATATTTTTTTCGGTTCAATTTTTCGGTTATTTGGAAGAAAATAAAAGACCATTCTTTTTCAAAATTTTTTTATTTATTTTTCAACTTAGTCCCCTTTTAGAAAGATACACTTCTCCAAACTCACCAAAATACGCCTCCATCTCGGCGATGGTCTCTTGATTTCAAATAAATTTTTTGCCCGCAACTTCATGTTAGGAAACAAGAAAAAGGCGCAGGGAGCCAGATCGGCGGAATACGGGGCTGTGGTAGCAATTCATAACGCAACTCATGCAGTTTGGCGGGGACAACTCCGGATAAATTTGCTGGTGCGTTATCGTGGTGAAACAGCACCCTTCTTTCTCGCCAAATGCGCTCGTGTCTCCTTCATCTTTTTGTGAAAGCGGTCCAATAACTCACTGTAGTATTGTCCAGTGATCGTTCTTCCTTTTTCTAAAAAATCAATAAGGATGACGCCGGGACTGTCTTCGCTTGCTTTGCAGCAGATTTACAGGGAGAAATCCATTATTTTAATAGTTACTTAGTTCCTGATTTCATCAACGGTGACTTAAAAATTCTTTTGGATCTCGCTTAAATTACTCCAAACACCGCTTCGAAGTCATCGCCAATTTATCATGTAAAATATTAATTGCCATTCCGGTCGACACACCTATGGCCTCTGTTACTTCGCCCACTTTCGTTCGTCGTGAACTTTTTGATGATTTCCGCGGTAACTGTCGGTCGTCCTGGTCGCTCCTCATCAAAAACGGATGGTCGCCCACGTTTAAATTCGTTGAACCAATATCTAACTGCGGTCATCTATGGCGAAGTGTCCCCATAGACAGCATACAACTTTGCTTTTCTCTCCTCTCATTTTTTTCCATCCAAAAGCAAAAAGCGATTTACCGAACGATACTGCACTTTCTCCATCTTAGCGCAAATTACAAAACAGGTTTTACTCGCATAGCTGCCAAACCCAAACTGGCCTATCAATCAGTCTGATATTTGTTTTGCCATCGTTTGATAGATGGCAGCACATGATGCTTATACCAGCTTCTGTCAAGAACGTCCTCTGTAATCAAACACGGGTACTTATATCGTAATACTCATGTCATCGATATATTGACCACCTCCTAACTCTTCATGTTCGGCATTTAAATATAATGCAAATAAAAGTGGCGACACCAAACAGCCTTGTCTAACTGCTGATAAAGTATAACACTCTTCTGACACTACATTGTTCTCTTTCACCACACAAATTTATTGGATACACCAATTTTATGCAGATTGTAGAAAAACAGGGGCCTTGGTACATTATCAAATGCTGATCGAAAGTCCACAAAGAAACAACACACCTTCCTATTTTCGAAAAATCTCAAGTTCACTATTGATGCAATGAATTCGCGTAAAACCGGCTTGAAATTCTGTTGGGATCTCGTTTCCCGACACCCATCTAGCAATTCTTTCGCCCATAGTTATTTTCGCCACACAGTTCATGAAACTAATCCCTCGGTAATTTAATACCACTTCCCTATTTTCCTCTTTCGAACCAATAAGCACCACTTATCGCTTCTTGTGACAGTTGCATAGCCAATGTTTACGGTCTGAGCACTGGTAATTTATCTCCTGACTCCGAACTGGTTTTTAAAAGGGCCGGCACAATTTTGGCTTCTTTTTCGGTTGCATATAACTTAAACAAGAACCGGCTAACTCGAGAAGGCATCGCGTGTTGTCTATAAACACCGCCTTATAGTAAACAAAAATTCACACTCATAACAAAACAAGCTTTCACTCAAAAGCTTTTATCTAAAGAGCCGCAAAACTATTTGATAAAAAAATAATTGTAGACTCAATTGTGGAACTTAAGTAAAAGCTAAAGCAAGAGCCTCAGCACAGATAGTGGAAAAGTATGTGGATTTGGGTTTTCAAGCAGAGACAATGCACAACGGAGAACGGCGGGCAAAAATGAAATATGAGAAAAACCGGCAAATGGCACAAAATACACTCAGGCAAAGTGCCGGGTTTTTGAATGCTATTGCGCCCAACTAGAGAGAGAGAGAGATAGAGAGGAAATACTCAGAGCAATTTACAAGGCGCAGCGCTGTTGAGCGGAGGCTGTAGCATAAAGATGCAGCATACAAGGCGTTCGAGTAACACAATGAGAGGGGGTTAACACACTACCAAAAAGAGATGTTTGCTGTGGAAGCTAAAGTTAACTGAGTGGATATACATGTACATACACATATACGCTACATAAGTGTAGACCGAAAAAGGCGAGGCGAGGCGCAGAATCAAAACAAAACAAACACAAATTACAATTTTGAAATTGTAGCAAACCGGCAACAAAACATGAACAAATTGGAAGTGAGTGTGGCAAGAGCGAGCGGCTTTTACTAATTCATATGTAGAGTGGCTACGGCAAACAGTTGTTTAAATAGCAAAAATAGTAAATAAGCTATTAAAATAAATTTTAATGTTTGTTGGCTAAGCAGGCAGCAGACGTGCATGCGTTGGAATGTATGCACTTGTAGTAGTTGTAGTTGTGGTAGTAGTGATGTAGTAGTAGTACATAGATTATAGGCGGTTTAAAGCAATTTCATTTTGCTTGCCTTTGCCACTTAAACGACCGTCTGATACGCTAGTAATTTGACTATTTTGCAAGATTTTTATAGCTATTTAGCTTCAGCTCATTTACCTAAAATTAGTCTATTTTTTGAATACCTAATTAAAATCAATTATCGCATGCCAAAAATATAAAAATATAACATTAAATAAATATGCAAAAATACGCTTAGATTTAACCCTTGCATGCCCAATGGTGAATACAAGCCAGCTATATATGCCCATATATAAGAGATATGTACATAGGTCTATAACGGAGGGAATTTATTCCAAGGAGTAATACGTACAAGCCACTGCTGCTATTTTAACTTTTTTCATCGTCGAGAAACCCATGGGTTTTTAGCTAGGTGTTGCCACCTATTTGTATTACAAATTAGTAATTTTTAAAAAAATAGACATAAGTATTACAAAATGGCTATCAGGTGAAATATTTTTAAGAAAAGTCTATTTGAAAAAAAAAGCGTTGCCAACTAAATTTTATTGCACAAATAGTAATTTAACACAGATTGCATATATATATTATAAGGTAAGATATTTGAAAGGTATTTAAATAAACTTCAATCAAAAATATTGTTGGCCAGTGTTGCTACCATGTTGGTTTTTTTTTTTTTTGTTTTTGGAAATTAAGAGATTTATTACCAAAATATATTAATTGCAAAAATAGAGGAGCAAATTTATTGGAAAGAGCATCACTTACAAGCCACTACTCCTATTTTAAACATTGTTTTTTTACCGTCGAAAAGCCCATGGGTTTTGAACAAGGCGTTGCCACCGGTTTTTATTAAAAAAAAGAATTTATTACAAAATATACAAAACTATTGCAACAAGGGAATGAAATGAAAAATGTGTAAGAGAAATATACCCCAAACAAAATTTTTTTTATAGCGTTGCCACCTGAATTTGTTTGCACAAATAGTAATTCAATGCACATTTCAGTGGAATACTAAGATATAGAATATTAAAAGGTAAAATATCAAAATAAAGGCATTTAAATAAGCTTCAATCAAAAATATTGTTGGCCGGTGTTGTTGCCATAGTTTTGTTTTTTGGAAATTAAGAGATTTATTACCAAAATATATCAATTGTAAAAATAGAATATATTTATATCCGCGCAAAAGTAAATAGAGCTTTAATCTAATAATATTTTCAAAAAGCGTTGCGATCTAATTTCAAAGAAAAATTGATATTACTGATTAATGGCCATACTTTCTATATTATTTTGTTTAACCTACTTCTGCAAGTCTTTGTCCCATTTTTTAATACTAGGTTGTTCAATAAATTTTGCAGTTCGATAAGAACTATAGAATTAACTCCTTAATTGATTTGCATTTTAGTATTACGTTCACTTCAACGGTGATAGATAGGTTTGGCCATCCGATGTAAAATTTTAAGCGTAACTTCGCGTCAACAACTACTCGGCGACTTGCAAAATCGCCCGACAGCTGTGGGTGACTCTCAGCGCTAAACGCACGGAACTTCTACTAAGAAAAGATAAGCACAGTTTTAACACACTGATTTTAGTTATTACGAGGCACTGCCTAATCGGTAGACACGCCCAGAGAATGGGTGTGCAAGCACATGACTTCTGCAGAAGTTGTCTAGACGAGGAAGAGGAAGAGACGATCCCGCACCTTCTGTGTCACTGTCCTGCTCTATTCAGAGGTAGACTCGCCATTTTTTGTATACAATCCTTTGATGAATAGAAGATCTCGGCTCTGTCGAAATTAAGGAAACTTTTTGAAAAGTGCACATTGGTTTTAGAAAGGATAAGGGCTAGTTCCGCACTATGGGTCTTGAGCATGAGTGTGTCACACATTAGACAACCTCTTCAACCTAACCTAACCTAACGCAATCACAGTTATTTCGCAATCAAATCACTGTCATGACTCCAGTTACGTCAGCCAATCTGCTGATTCTTTCAATCCTCTCAAAATTGCTGAGAAAATATCCCGTAGAAATAGACATTAATGGCTCAGAGACATCAGCAACTCGGAACATCTGACCGCCTTGGGTTAAGTGGTTTTTAGTAAATTTTAACTGTTAACGAAAATATATTTATATGGTATAGTGATATTTTCAGTTAGAACTGTGTAGATCGCAGCTGGAGTTCAGCACTTGCTTCTACTTTCTAGCACTTGCTCCCTACAATGGGCTTTTTAGCTTAAGTGTTTTAGGAGTTATCAAACCTCTCGGTGCTTCTTGGATCGGCTTTTTAAATAGCGATTTCCCCCTTCCATACTCTAGCTATGGCTGTATGTATATAGTAATGTCTAGGCTCTCCTCTCACTCCCCCCTAATCGTAAGCTATATAGGAATCGTAAGCTATATAGGAATCAGTAACGACACAAACACATATGCACATGCGTATGTACCATAGGCACTTTTATCGTACAATTTCCTATTTTAAACTTGGCAAAAGCGAGTTAATAAGCGTCATTGTGCCATATGTACGGTATCTCCTATTGCTGCAGTGCTGCAAAGTGTTATTGCACCCCAGTGATATCCGCCAATCCGAGTGTAATTAACAGCTCTTGAGTTGGTAATCTTTCCATGCGATTTGATCTAAATTTGAATTTTTTTATCTATCGTTTAATTTCTGTGCATTTCTGTTTTTATTTATTGCTAGCTTAGACAGCGAAACTACTTTTTTTTTCTTCTATAAACTATCATACAAAGTTTTTCTAAGTTTTTCCTTTCCCTTCGCTTATTTTTGCGCTCTCAACTGTGGAATTGAATGACGCGTAACCAGCCAGCAGCGAGTCCAAGCGATATCAGAAATCTTTGAGGCGATCTTGCCACCATTACAGCGGCTAATCAACTTCAATTGCTTGGCATTGGTTCTCGTTCTTGTTGCTGGTGCTTTTATTTCTTCTATTAATTAATGTTTTGTTTGTTGTTGCTATTGGCGACTTCTCATAACGTACGCTCGCTTTGTGTTTGCGGTTGTGGCTGTGGCGATGCGTCATCATTTTCTTGAAATATTACAAGTGCCATGCAGCGTCGCTCGTGCGAGTATTTGTATCTGACAGATAACTATAGCAGATACTTTAGAGAATAGCGGAAAAAAGAAGCAAATTGAGAATATAAACAAAAATAAAGCAAAATGTAAGAAATTGCAAAGCAAAATTTTAATCTGCCCAACTGTGGCAGAAGCAAGTGAAAAGCGAAAGAATGAAGATGAAGAGGAAAGAAAGCGATAACAACAATAATACAAATATGCCAAGCATTAAGAATCATGTCAGTTGTTTGCGGTTACATTCTGTTTTGCTTGATGTTCTGCTTGTTTACGACGTTTTGTTTTGGTTGTATTTCATTTGTAATTTTTTATTGCTTTGTTGGCTTGGTGCTGCCTCTGATCAGGCTGGGGCGAAGCTACAGTGGGTGGTGCTCAGCAATTCGTTGAGCAAGTGAAGCAAATTCACAGAGATGAACAATTACACCGGCACACAAAAGAAAAAAAAAGTCAGTTTGGGCCGTCCAGCCTTCAATTTCGAGTAAATTGGAAACAAATCCAAAAAATAGCGAAAATTCGATGGTTTGGCAAAAAAAAAAAATTTTGAAATTTAAGAAAAGCATAATTTTTTATGTATTTTGATCCGTTACATACTAATTTCGATCGTACTTACTTTTATCGGAATAGAGAAGAGGAGTTCCGGAAGTTTTTCACAAAGGACGATGAGAACTCGGTGGTGTACTGTTCCAATGTTAAAAGCTTGGTTGATGAATTAAAACCTAATATCTATAAAGACGATGAGTGGAGACTCTTTATAGATTCATCAACTAGAAGTCTCAAAGCTGTCTTGCTTCACGTTGGAAACATATGAGCGCCAATTCCAATAGCCCATTCGACGAAGCTTAAGGGGGGATTGGGTTAATTCCACTAAAAATATGCACTTATTTATGCATTTTTTTTTTTGGAAAGATGATTCATGTAAATTTATTTATCCAATTAGTATACTGTAAACTCATATTTCAAAAATATTTTCAAAAATTTTCACAAGAAAATACACAAAATTGAGCCGTTGACAGTAGATCTACGCAGACGTCTCGAAAAAAAGGCAATTTGCCGTGGACAGTTTTTTTCAGCATTGGATCATCTGAAATCAAAAAATCAAAGAGTTTTCATTAGGTTATCAATTGTCCGAAGTAACCCCGTCGAGCTTTTATTAAAAAAAAAATTTTTTTCAATTTTTTTTAACATTTGAAGTAGAAGTGCGATTTTTAGACGATAAATCGCATAATATTGTTTATTGTAAAATAAATAAAAATTAAAAAAAAAACCTCCCAGGGTTACCTCGGTAATTATGTAGAGAAAGTGTGTACAAAATTTAAGGAAGATCGGTGGAGTAGATTCAGAGAAAAAGTGTCCACCGACTTGAAAAACCTCGTTTTCCAGAAAATCGATTTAAAGTTTTTTATAGCAGGTAGCCGAGTCGGAGCGGCCAACGGTTATAATGCTCTAACTTTGTGAGTTTTGCACCGATTGACTTAAAATTTGGACACAACATTCTTGAGATTATGTACATTCATTTTCTCAAATAAACCAAAATCGATTTTTTTTACCCTAAAAACCCTACCCGCCCCCCTTAAGGAGAAATATGAAAATTTGGAAATTGTATTGGACAAGATAAAGTATTCAGAACACCAATGGCAAATCTGCGGGGATCTCAAAATCGCAACATTTCTTTTAGGCCAACAATCGGGATTCACAAAATATCCTTGCTATCTATGTTTGTCCGATAGCAGAGACAGAAAGAATCACTATGTGAAAAAAGAATGGCCTACGAGAGTGCAATTAAATGTCGGTACTCACAATGTAATACGAACACCATTAATTCAGCCTTCAAGCTATCTGCTACCGCCACTTCACATCAAATTAGGTCTCATGAAACAATATGTCAAAGCTCTGGACAAGGATGGTGATTGTTTTCAGTACTTGAGAGAAAAGTTTCCGGCGATAGGTAATGCCAAATTAAAACAGGGAATTTTTAATGGACCCCAAATTAGAACTCTATTTCAGGATGCTAATTTTATAGGTAAAATGAATGATACGGAGAGAGTAGCTTGGGTAAGTTTAAAAAATGTGTTTCATAACTTTTTAGGAAATAATAAAAGTGAAAATTACAGGACAATAGTCGAAGAATTAGTGACAAATTACAAAAACTTAGGATGCTTAATGAATCTAAAATTACATTTCCTAGCTTTCATCAAGACATAAGTGAAATGGAGACTAGGTATCAAGGAAATTGGAATATCAAAATGATGGCAGACTATCGCTGGACACTCAAAAGAGACATACCAAAAGATAATAACAAACGAAAGAGAAATCCTCTCCGTAGATTATTTGAAAATAAAAGAGTTCGATACCCCCGGACAACAGTTTGAAAGTTAGGAAAATCATTCTTCTAATTCTTTTTATACGTCATTTTCATAGATTTTACAATTTTTTTGAATTTTCAGATTTTAATCTTGCATTTTTTTAATAAACAATATAATAAAATTTATTTAATTGTGTTTAAAAGATTTTTTTCAATTTTTCAGCATAAATTGTCTGCTATTTTATCCATTTTTTGCTATTTTATTCGAATTTTCGCTAATTTTTGGGGTTTTTTTGCAATTTACTCGTAATTGAAGGCTGGACGGCCCAAACTGACTTGAAATTCGTATTCAGCGGGTCGAAAAACATGGCCGTAGATAGGTGATACCCGGTGTACAGACAACTTGGTTTTTTTTGTGTGCCAGTGTTATTTTTTATTAAAAACACAATATTTTTACTTTTATTCGCCATTTTTAACTAACATTTATTAATTCTAAAGATTTCAATAATTTATGGGAGGAAAAAAGTAGAAAAGCGACGCTATTTTTTACCTATGACAGAATTTCAAGCAATAATTTTCTTTAAAACTTACTAAGGACAGGTTTTACACATTTAGTTGTTAACATTTGATTACATAATCAGAACGATATTCCTATGACATTGAAAAAAAATATTTTTGAGCCCACATGAGGGCTGATATTTCTGTTTCTAGCTTAACAATCGAAAATTCAACATTCGTGGCTGAAAACGGGTGTATTTCCTTTAATGTTCTTCGAGATATTTTGCCTTTGTGTTAGTTACTTAAATTTACTTAAAAGCAACCACTGTGATTTAACAGCGATAATTCCCCACTATGGCTGCCAACCAACCGCTTAGCTTGCCTGCCTCATTGTATCGACGCATTGGCTCTAACTGCACCGTTGTTGTTCAGCCATAAGTCTCCATACTTGTTAGCGATTTTTATTATTATTTAACATTTTGAACTTTTTGATAGCTTTAGCGGTGGCAATGAGCACAGCTGCTTGGCGCTGCCAAAGATCCGATCAAAATCCAAATAGGAGAGATATTTGTGCGAATTAAACTTCATCTAGCAGCAAACAGCAATCGCCAGGCGGCAACCAGCAACCAGCAGGCAACAGTTAACATAACCAGCCGTCAGTGGAGAACAGCGAACAGTGAGCCAGTCCGTACTGCGGGCAGATTAAGTATCACTGATAAATATAATAGCAAAAGAAAAGCTGAAGATGAAAAGGCGCAAATGGAATTAAATTGTCATGGATACAAAGCGGCGCACCAGTAGACTTAAGCACTAATACAGGGTGGGCCATCCTATTTTTTTGAGAATGGTAACACAAATGACATGTCAAATGTGTTCATAATTTACTTAAAGGTTCGACATTTACGAAATGCGACGCTATACGCTTGAACAAAATTGGGAAATATTGAAAACCTATTTCCAAAGTGGTGAGTCTTCTTCTTCTTTCCTGATTTTCACATCGTCAATAAGCAAAATTGTCGGATTTGAGGCTCAGAAAATCCACACGTTACTGTAGAGAAGCAAATGCATCCACAACGAGTCACTGTTTGGTACGGTTTTTGGTCTGGCGGCATCATCGGGCCATTTTTTTTCGAAAATGAGCGCGGAGCCGCGGTTACAGTAAATGGCGAGCGTTACCGTGATATGCTCAACGAGTTGTTTCCAAAACTTGAAGAGGATGACATGGACGACATTTGGTTTCAACAGGACGGTGCAACTTGTCACACTGCCAAAGTTGCACTCGAACTTTTGGCTACCGTTTTTGAAAACCGAATAATCAGCCGAAATTCCGTTATCAATTGGCCGCCTCGGAGCTGTGATTTAAGCCCGTTGGACTATTTTTTGTGGGGAGCCGTTAAGGACAAATGCTATGTGAACCACCCAGAGACGATTGATGCTTTAAAACACGAAATCGAAGTTGCCATTCATGAAATTGCAGCCCAAACAATCGAAAATGTGCTTAAAAATTGGGTTGATCGAATGGCCTACTGTAAAGCCAGTCGTGGCAGTCATTTAAACGATATTATTTTTCATTCATAAATGACAGTGTTCAATCTTCAAAATAAAAAAAAAAATTTTTAAATATTGATTAGTGTTTTTTTTTATAGCCGATTCAAAAAGCAAATTTTACATGGCCCACCCTATACATATGTACACACAACAACATATCTATCTAAATACATATATTTGGTCTTAGGTTGTAGTGAAATATTTTGGGGTCAAAGTATTTTACATTGCTCGGGCGATAATTGTGTTTTGTTTTTAGATTTTTTTGTTTGTTTTTTGTTTGCGTACTGCAAATGATGGTATTATTATCCTGTCAAAATATTCCAAATTTGGATAAATGATTTGTAAAGTTTTACAATTATTGACTGCTTTGGAGTTGCTTACTGGCGATATGAAACGAGTTCTAATCTTCAATAAACCGTGGGAAGGGGGCTTAAATTTTTTAATGAATTTTGGAACTTTTATGTAGGAACAGCTAGCTGGGTTTATGTTTTGGTAATCAGATACTTAAGAGGGAACGCCACTGTGCGGGGTATAGTCGATCTATGGGAATTGTTTTTTGTAAGTATTAATGATTATTCGATTGGACTAAAGGCAATTTATTATATACGTATTAAACTATGTTGATGTAAATTGTTATTAGAAAATATTGAAAATTGACAAATTGATGTAAATAAACGTAACGAGTTAAAAAAATGACGTCATCTGGTGACAGCGATACAGCAATGAATAATAATCTGAAATCAAAAAACCAAAAATTGTATTAATCCACACAATAGTGGCTATCGTTGCACGTAGCCGTTATTTTTTATTTTTTTGTTTTTTGACAAGGTGGTGGTGATTTGAATTTCGATGTGTGTTTTTTGCAATTTTTTTGATTTTCAACAGGCCCAAAATAGTTATTTTCAAAAATTTGAAAATCGGCTACGTGCAACGATAGCCAATGCGATAACAAAAATTTTGAAAAAAAGAAAATTAAAATCGGTTCATTAGTCTTCGAGAAATCGTTGCCACCGTATCAAAAAAAGTCGTTTCGAGAAAAACGTGTTTGAAATAAAGCATCGTATCGTAAGCGCGACGAAGCCGAACCGACGGGCGCTCACTTAAGTGCACATAGAATCGGCAATAAAGCGAATTTCGCTTTAAAATTTTTACCGTATTTTCTTGAGTAGTTATGCTAACAATTTATGCAAAAAAAATCGTTTTTTTTTTTGAGTTTTCACAGTGGCGTTCCCCCTTAAGAGGGGAGGGAGGCTGAGGGTAAAGCGAAGGGAGAAAGGCGTGTGTGTCACTCCAAATTTATAAAAGTACATATTTTTACTACGGCCAAGGGTAGTAGTATTTCTCAAAAAAAATAAGTTGAAGAAAATAGTAGAAAGAAGCAGGAAAAACTACAGTAAACAGCGAAAAAGCCACAACAACAGGAGAAGAAGAAGAATGAAAAGAAAAGATAGAATAAAAATAATAAGAAGAAGGATAAAAAGAAGAATAACAACAACAAGAACAAGGAAAAAAGAAACAATGCATAGAATTCTCCAAAAATTTAAGAAGGCGAAAGCAGCAACAACAAGAATAATAACAGTAGCAACAAAAAACAAAAACAAGAACAAGTAACAAAACGACAACAGGAACAAGACAAAAAAAATTGCATAAAATTGAAGGGGAAGAGGAAACCAGCAACAAGAAGGACAACAACACTAACAACAAAAACAACGATAAGAACAGGGAAAACAAAAACAACACAGCAAAAATGGAAAAGAAATTATAAATACTTATGGGGAAGGGAAAAACAGCAACAAGAAGAATAGCAACACTAACAACAAAAACAGCAGCAACAACAACAAGGAAAACCAAAACAAGACAGCAACAAAGAAAACGAAATTACCAACCTTTTAGGGGTAAGGGGCAAAACAGCAACAAGCAGTAAAAACAAAAACAACAACAACAGCAACAAAACAAAACAAATTATAAAAAAATTTAAGAAGAGGAAAAAAGTAGCAAGAAGAACAACAATAGGTACAAAATCGGGAGCAACAACAACAAGAAGACCAAGAGGAGAGAGAGAAGAAAAACCAAAAATTAATAACAACAAAAACAATAAACAAGAGTCGTACCAGAAGAAGAAAAGCACCAGAAAAACAAACACCAGAAAAACAAGAGCAGAAAGAAGAGAAAGGAGAAAAAGAAGAAATATAACAGCAAAAACAATAAACAAGAACAGCGCAGGAAGAAGAAGAACGATAGCAACATCAAGAAGAAGAAAAAGAATAAAAATAACAGGTGGCGCAAAATTAATCAATTATGGAAAGATTTATAATATTTGCAAATATCGTCCTACGGCAATCATATTTGACACTTGTGAGCTAGACAGCTGCAGCATACAAACAGACAAGCAATGGAGCACGTGAGGGTCAAAATAAAGATTTCCGTCATTCAAAATATTGTTTTTTTAGTAAAAAGTTGAATGGTTAATTTTGCGCCACCCGATTAATTTTGCGCCACCCTTTATATGTCAATTGATTTCGCTTTGGATGGATAATCTTTAAAAACCGCGAGATTGTATGTACCCTTACGAGCGATTTGTTAATTCTGTGAATTTTTGAACGAAAGTTATATTTTATAGCACAAAGGCAAAACAAATCTCCTTTCACATTCTACAAATTTAGTTCTGTGTTTTCTTCAACTTCTTTATCCCTTCCAAATAATAGATTTCGGTAAGATCTCCAAAATAGTTGTTCATTTCAGAGAAGGTCTATTAGATCGCCCTAAATCTCTCAAAATTTGTTTATATTTGGAAAGACTAAATAAGGTAAGGGGCTATATCAGGAGAATATGCAGGATGGGATAATAGTTTGTACCCCAATTTATAGATCATTGCCGTAGCGGCGGTGGAAGGCATAAAATACCCGGTGCACCCGGGTAAAAACTCGATGAAACAGCACTTTATTATTTTCCAAATCATTGTTAAATCTTTTCAAAAGCTTTGAGTAAAATTCGCGGGGTATCGTTTAACATTTTTCAAAGCAATCTCTGAAGATAACTCGTCGTGCATCCCAAAAACTACCGCAATGACTGTTAAATTGACTTCCTCTATGGCACGTTCACCCGAAGAAACCCATTAACCTGATTTTGCCTTTATCTCTGGTGGAGCTGATGGATCCAGGCCCGACGAGAGGGGGGGGATCGGGTACTTTTTCCCCCGGGCCCGGAGTTCTCAGAGGGGCCCGGACTCGAGATTATACGTATTTATATGAATTAGACATTATTGGAAAGGGCCCGCATTTGCAATTTTCCCCCGGGGCCCGGAATTTTCCCCCGGGCCCGGATATGCTCTCTACGGCCCTGGATGGATCCATGTTTCGTCAAATACGCATAAACTCATGCGGATTGCGTTTGAACATCGCTAAAAGCTCTTTAAATGTAATCACGCGGTTATACTTATGATCCAATGTAACTAACCGCGGCACTTATCGCGCGGGTAGATTTTTAAGACCCAAATATTCACACAAACACTCAGGTGCAATCCGTATAACCTCACCTAACTCATAAACTTTGATTCACCTATCTTTTTCATCAATTTTATCGACGGTTTCTGGCGTGATGACCTCTTTTGGGGGACCTGAATGATCAGTAATGATATTCAGTAAACCATTTTTTAACCTTTAAAATTTATGGTGTCGAGCCAAAGATAATAGATTTACAAGGTTTGGCCCATAACTATGGTGAAAAACAAAAGTTTGAAGGAAACTTCAGCTGCTACGTCACAAGGGATTCGGTAGCCGAGTTCTGCACACATAATTACACACTCTTAAAATCAGTCGTTGTTCAGAGGGCAGCGAAGTGACATTGTGTTGATTTTTTGCGTGTATCACTAACACAATCTCAGTTTTTTGTAAACATATCCCCTATTACGTCAGCCTATCAGCTGATTCTGACAAATTCGCTGAGTGCCGGATAACGGTCTGTTATTGGCCACACCCTCTCAATTCTTTTCACCATCGTGTAGAGTCTCAGTAACATTTATCACACCTTTTTTGGTTTTGGTGATGGTTTTTTGTACCCAAAAAATAAAACTTAATTAGCACACAAACATCACTTTTTTCCGCTCTCGTGGAATCTCACGAGAAAGTCTGCTTCGAGTAACTGTGCTCGTAAAACACAAATAAGATAACACAGCCTACTCAAGATTTGGCAGTTATCTACTGATAAATGGTAGTTGACAGTAGCAGTGCTAAATTTTATATTCCTATGAGGGAAATTTAAAAGGGCACGGAATTATCAAGCCGCCTTTGTATTAATATTTTCATTCATTTTTTGTTTATTTTTCCCTACATTCTCATTATGTTTTTGACCTCAAATTATTATGGTATTTCAATCAATTTATATGTATATGCAAGTCCATTTTTGGATACTCGTAGAGCAATTCAAAACTGCCACATTTTCTGACCCAATTACCGCACCCATCAATGAAATGCGCAGCCCTGATAGGTATGAAATGCTATCTGAATGATATCGCTATGCTGTTTACAAACGTATGCAGATATGTACATACATAAGTATGTGTATCACTGATCGGAACAAACATTCTGAATTTATGTGGCCACACCCACACATCCGAATGTGTATGTATGTATGCACAAGCATAAGTCTATGCACACATCTACGCCAAACCAGCACAATTTAACATTGATTGAGCAAGACCGCAGTTTGTAGTGCAGGCATACGCAGTTACGTAGGTATGTATCATGCATGCATGCCCATTTGTGTAAGTATAAGTATGTATGTAGGTGGCTCACTAATGAATACCGTCAAACCAAAACGCCCACACAACTATCGGCGAACAGATAAGTATGAAAGTAGTACAATAGCGATATGCTACAGATATTCAAATGTAAACAGCCAGATAATGAAAAAGCAATCGAAATTGTATACCAGAATTATCACTTGTATGCATATACGCACACATACACACAAACAAATATGCAGCTAAACGACTTGTCGCCTGTCTGAGAGGAACAATTAAAAGTCACCCCCTCTCTCGGCACACTTTTTGTTTACCCCAGTGTTTATGGTGTTTTTATTGTGATTCTTCGTCACTTTCGCTTTGTTTTGCAATTAACGGCAATCATGAAAAATACGCAGTTACAAAGAAGGAAAAGCGCAAAAATTAATAAGGGTACACGAGGGGTGCCTTTTATAATACGGGATTAGAGAACAAAAACAAATTTCAATGATCGAAAATCACTTTATTATTTTTCAAAATATTCTCCATGAAGATCTATACACTTTTGCATGCGTTTGAACCAATTGTCGAAGCACTTTGCTCTGAATGAGGTACCTCCAAAACATGCATTCTGAATGCCGCAACCGCTTCTTCAGGTGTCGAAAAACGTTGACCTCTCAGTTTGTTTTTTACGTACGGGAATAAAAAGAAGTCATTCGGTGCCAAGTCAGAACTATACGGCGGATGACCCATTAATTCGATGTTTTGGGTGCTCAAAAATGCAGTTGTTTGAGCCGATGTGTGAGAGCTCGCATTGTCCTGGTGCAGAGTGATCCGTCTTTGGCGATTGGTTTTCCTAATTTCTTGGAAGACAACTGGCAAACAAATGGTTGTGTACCACTCAGAATTTACTGTTCTGCGTTGTTCTAGTGGTACGGTTGCGACATGTCCAGTTTTTCAGAAAAAACAGGCGACCATTTGCTTGGAAGTGCTTCGTGCGCGAACAACTTTTGTTGGATTTGGCTCATCTTGAAACACCCATGCAGTCGACTGCTGTTTACTTTCGGGCTCATACGCGTAAATTCATGATTCATCACCTGTCACGATGTCATAGACGTGCTTCGAAGCCCCGCGATCGTATGTTTTGAGCATTTCCTTTGACCAATCGACACGAGCCTTTTTTTGAGCGATTGAAAAATTGTGTGGGATCCAACGCGAACAAATTTTTTTGACAGTCAAATGTTTATGCAATATTCAATGTATTCTGGTCCCACTAATGCCTAAGATTGTCCCAATCTCGCGATAGGTCACATGACGATCTTGCAATATCAGTTCGCGCACAGCATCAATGGTTTTCGGAACAACAACTGATTTTGGACGACCTTCACGAAATTCGTCTTGGAGTGAACTACGACCACGATTGAATTCACCATACCATCGATAAACACTGGTCCTTGATGGAGCTTCATCGCCAAAAAATTAAATAAGTTCATCCATGCAATGTTGCTGAGTTAATCCACATCGAAAGTTGTAAAAAATAATCGCACGAAAATGTTCCCGATTTAATTCCATTTTTGGACCGAGATGAATCTTTTA
Organism: Anastrepha ludens; assembly: GCF_028408465.1. Classification (NCBI taxonomy): domain Eukaryota; kingdom Metazoa; phylum Arthropoda; class Insecta; order Diptera; family Tephritidae; genus Anastrepha; species Anastrepha ludens. The sequence goes on from NC_071499.1 coordinate 109,108,697, forward strand.
AGTTACTGTAAACAACACAAATAGCGCTGGTATTTCAAAACGTTCTGAGTACGTAAAAGCCAAAAAATGTCAAACTTTGCGATACAGCTGTCAGTTGTCAGATTGTAACACCAGGGTTGCCAAATCCTGCCAAATAAAAGGCACCCCTCGTATGAATTGCGGGAACTAAATATTCATAATTTTTAATTAATACAGCAGTTAGCTCAACTTATAAATTCATTTTTTACTGATAAAGGTCACGTTTATGGATCTATGGTTTCATGGCATGCACCTTGAATGTTCGCGATCCCCTTATGAAGAAGGCGCCTCTTTTCGGCTTGCTGGCAAATGGCAGCATCACTGTTTTTCGAGATATGCGATAATTGTTCCGTTCCAAAAAAAACAACATTCCTTGCCTCATTTGCTATTTTTTTTTTTTTTGAAGGGGTAGGGTTCAAACTGCCCTCGCACTTGCAGCGACCGTCGTTTACTGTGTTGAGTGGTGTGCCCTCCTTCTGGGGAGATACCCTTCCGGGGACTACTTTCTGGGCCAATTCTATTCACCCACGTCTGGGTACCCCATAATTGTAGCCAGCTTTCAAGCTATAGACTCGTCTTCGTGTGTCCCAAACTGTGCGGCTTCGCTTTGTTGCAATGTGTCGAGGTCTACCTTTTTTCCATAGTACTTCCTTGATGTATCTCTTTACCTCGCATTCGACCATTTTGCTGATTGTGTTGTTCGACGCGTTGTCCCCAATTTGCTTCCTCAGAACACTTCTTTCCAGGAGCCATCTGTCACAATTGCAAAACATGTATTCAACGTCAACGCTCGGCGTTTCGCAGTATTTGCACTTGGAATCGCTTACCTTGCCCATGTGATCGTTTACCTTACCCAGGTATCCTCAGAAGTATCCATGGCCCGAAAGGAACTGAGTTAATAAGTAATTCACTTCCCCGAAGTTCTTTTGGGCCCATTCGTCTATTGATGGAATGAGTTTCGCCGTCCATCGGCCACTCGGTTCAGCATAATTTGGGAACTCCCTTCCGTGACGCTAGTGATGACGTGTTTCTTTTTGTAGTTTCACGCATCCTATCGTTTTCGGGCCATGAGGTCGACGGGTATCTCCCCGCTGATCACAAAGACTGCAGCGCCAGAGACAGTGCGGTAAACTGGGGCAACTCTAAGTGCCGCTGTTCGTTGCACAGTCTCCAGTGCTTTGAGCTTAGCTTTCTTCTAGGTATTTCACTGCCGCATCTGCTATAGCTACCATGCAAATGGGCTTAAATTCATCGCCAGATTTTCACTCGCGTGGAACTTCGGAGCCTAGTATTTCTGTTCAATGTGGGAGGCGAGCATCTTGCGCTATCCGTAAGAAAGCGAGATTCTTCTTCAATTTGCTCATCCGCATTAGTTTGCATGAGCGATCGGAGCGCATTTACGATATAAAAATTGTATTTAAAAAAGTGGAACCAGAAAGTGTTTTTCATTCAAGTGTTAAAACTTTCTCAAACGGCCTGTGGTTAATCAACTTCGCCGGTTCCCAAAACATTGCAGTCTGTGGCACCAAGTGGATTAAAAATAAGAATCAAGCCGCGCAACTCTCTCTAGATCGAAACAGAAATGTCGAACGAATTACGTTGTGAGAGACGGCACTTATGCTGACAATGTGTTGGGCGTGTATATCCTAGGAGGTCCTAAAATCAACTTGGATCAATACCAAGTTACATCCAACAGCCACACTCGACTCAAAGCTGTACGGTAAAGTCACATTACCAGCTATACTGTTTTCTAGCACGTGTCGTGGCTGGGAGAAGGGACATGAAAAAATACACAATGCATAATACGTAATTTGTAATTCATAAATCGTACTTTATAATTCATAACACAGAATTCGTAATTCATAATTGAAATTCGATATTTTATTATTTTATTTATAATTCAAAATTCATAATTTTATAATTCATAGTCATATTCATAGTCACTATTAAATAATAATTCATTAAGGATTAGTTCATAAGTTTTAATTTACAATTCAAAATTCATAGTTCATAGTTTATAAGTCATTGCACATTTCATAATTCATAATTTACGGTTCGTAATTTGAAAATCATAATTTGAAATTCATAACTAAAAGTCAAAATTCATAATTCATAGTTCATAACTAACAGTCATTATGCATTTCATAATTCATAATTTGCGGTTCTTAATTTGAAAATCATTATTCTTAATTCATAACTAAAAGTCATAAATCATAAATTATAGTCCATAAGTCATTATGCGTTTCATAATTCATAATTTCTGATTCTTAATTCGATTATTATTCCTAATACATAACTAAAAATCATAATTCATAGTTCATAGCTCGTAAGACATATTTCATAATTAATATTCATAATTCATAATTCATTCTACAACTTTTTTATTTCATAGTTCAAAATTCATAGTTCGTACTTCATAATTCAAAACTCATAGTTAGGAATTCTGATTGCATAAATAATTAATCAATTAAACGTCATAATTTATAATTCATAACTCATAAGTCAAATGCGCATTTCATTATTCATAACTCATTAATCGCAACTCGGAATTCATAATTTTTAATATATAACTCATAAGTCATATTTCATAATTAAAATTCATAATTCATATTTCATCGTTCGTAATTCGAAAATCATAATTCTTAATTTATAATTAAAATTTATAATTTGTGATTCTTAAATAATTATTCATCATGAACATCTCAATATTCACAATTCATAATTCATAGTTCATAGTTCGTAGTTCGTAAATCATAATTAATAATTCAAAATTCTTAACTCATAATTAAAATTCATAATTCATAATTCACAATTCATTATTCGTAATCCATCGCTATGAATTTGCAATGTCATGACAATCAAGGGTGAAAAATATCGCATGCGATTTTCAATACAACATAACTCACCTACACTCAATTTTCATGCTACCATCCACTGAGCATATCGAATGAAAGAGCATAAACCGCTTGGAATGAGTCCCGCTACAGTGCTCAGTGTATTTTATGCGTTCTCCGACAGTGTTTAGTATACATATGACAACACGGGCAGCATAGCAACCACTTTCAAACGCTTGTGCTCGCTTAAGGCGGCCTGCATACAGATACTCAGATACTTCAATTCAATACAGTCCAATACCCGTACAATCCAATCCAACCCAATCGCATACCAACCTCACCGAGCTAAGAGAATTAAGGTGGTTGCGGTGTATTGTTTGAGGGGGTGTGGTGGCGTCTGGCGCTTTAGCTTTGGTGGCTGTTTGGCCGGCGTGGCTTTGCTGGTCGTGTGCGAAACTTGCTGCCGTTCCTTGGCTTGTGCGCTCAGTTGTCTTTTAGATTCCACACGTTGTGGTCGTACGAAGCGGATAGAGTATAGATAGTCACGCGTTTAGCGAATTTCAAAAGTCTGAATACAGAATAAACAAATACAAGAACTGAAAAGATATAAAATAATTTTTGCTTGTATACCACAAGGTGTTAGTGCTTGTGTGTTTGTATACGTATGTCTGTATTGTTGTTGCTTGCATGTAATGTTCGAAATTCTCAACAAAAGCCAAATTGAGCAGTGAAAGAACGCGAACGCTTGAAGCGAAAGGCAAGCGGCAAGCGGCAGACAGCAAACAACAAACAGCCGACAACTGTCAAAGTGGCAGCGATAGCGAAAAACAAACAAACAACTACAATACTCGTGCATAATAGCAACAACACATAGGTAAACAAATAACAGCAAGTAAAATAAAAAGAAGTGGATAGACGAGACGAACCGAAGCGTAGCGCGTCGAAACGGAGCGAATCGGGCTGGGACTCAGCGAGTGTTTCAAATTTCAACAAAAAATTCAATTGAAAATAAAAATTCTTTAATTTTTTATATAAATTTATAAAAAAATTTATAGTGCACTACTCATTTCGTAACGGAAACGGATATTCCGAAATTTCGTACATCTAAAGCCAAACAAAAAAATCACTTGTGTTCTCACGTGCGTGTATGTGTTCATGTTTTAATAAACAACTCGAGAATAGCCACAAATGGTAAATTTTGCTAGAAATTAGCAAAGTGGCAGCAAAATATCTATGAAAACAAAAACAAAACCCTTGTGTATTCTCGTGTGCGGTAGCTGCCTACATTATGAACAACAATAACAACAAAGTGTTTGTGTAATTTGAGTGTGTGCTTTCCACAGTAAAACTGAAATTAAGCGATAAAACGAGGTAACAAAAGGCAGACACGAAACGCCGAAAATTTATAACAAAAAAAATTATTTAAATAAAAATAAGAACAACAACAATTACGAAGTGCTAGCCAAGTGTTTGGCTAGGTATGTGCGCGCAGCATTTGCGCAAAATTTTAATACTGAATTGAATTTTTTTCTTGGTCTTTCTTGGAGGAAATTTGTTGAGTTTGCCGGTACCTGCTGTTATAAATATTTGAGTTGAGCTTATATTGAAGAGAAGTATTTAAAATTATTTTCACATACACACACATAAGTATGTATGTAAATGCAAAGATATGAATACATCTGCTTATGTTCGTAGTTGTATTGTCTAAATGACTGGGTAATTATGCCATGTTTACAATTAGCATACATTTGCTTTTATCTATCAAATATTGAATTTAGCGGCCGAAATGGTTAATTGCAAAAATCCTCCAGCTGATTTTTTGTTTAAATGCCATTACGGAAATAAAGAAGGTGGAAATAAAATAAAAACATATCATGAATTATGTATAATAAAAAAAACATAAAACATAGAAAAACAAAAAAAAAAAATAAAATAAAATAAATAAATAAAAAGTAAAAAGTAAAAAAATTAAATACTATTTTCCAATAAAAGCTATTTACATATATTTGATACGAGCATAAAAAACTTATTCGAAGAATTAGAATTACTAAATTAAAATTTGATAACGGCTATTTATCATTCAAGGGGATTTTACGTAAAAAATTTAAGTTTAACGGCCGAAATGGTTCGTTGCAAAAAACCTGCGACTACTTTTCTTTTTATGGCATTACGAAAATAAAGAAAGTAAAAAAAAAATAAAGACATGTATTAAAATAAGCATAATATAAAATAAAAAAATAATAATAGAAAAAAATAAATAAAAATAATTAAATTTCAAAAAATGCTTTTTTCCACTAAAACCTATTTACATAACTTTGATACGTCCATAAATTGTTGGTTAAAATGCCATTACGGAATTAAAAAAGTAAATATGCACATATTGGATTAAGCATTATTAAAAAACCTAAAATTCTTAGAAAAGACTTTGTCACTAAAGAAATTTACAGACATTTTTTTTACCTTTTTTTTAACTTTTAACGAATATAAAAAAACTAATTAGACAAGGCTAAATGTGAAATAAAATTGTATATTTACTATTAAAGATTTTACAAAAAAAATAAATTTTTGTTTTAAATAAAAAAAATTAAAAAATTCAAATAAAATAAAAATAAATAAATATGACTATAAAGAGGAAATTAAATAAAAATAATAATGCACATTTACTATTAAAGCAGATTTTACATAAGAAATTCAAACAAATTTTTTTTCAAATAAAAAAATTTTAAAAATTCAAATAAAATAAAATAACAAAAACGTTAATATAAAAGGATTAAAATTTAAATAAACACAAAAATCCCTTTAATAGTACAGTCTAATCTTGGTAATTCGGACACTTGATAATTCGGACAGCGCGGTAATCCGGACACCAAAACGCTTTCTATAGAAGTCTCTGTAATCCGGACACCACGTATTCATGTACCTCTAAAATTCGGACACTTCTTTATTATCCAGTGAATATGCTAAAATAAAAGGAATTCCGTTATTTTTTATTTTATTTTATAATCCTCCCCTGCTAACTACTTTGCGTGACTAGTGCGTTTAAGTGCTCGTCAGCCTCCTAGTTCATATTCATAAGCATATTTGCGTAACGTGTAGTTCAGTAGCTAATTTCAAACATTAACTCCATAATTTCTTTAACTGTGGACTGTATAAATTTAACTATGGCACCAGCAGCTAAGAAGAAACATACGTTTTTAACGATAGACCAGAAAAAAGAAGTTCTTAAGAAACTAAGTGAAGGACAGTCAATTCGACAGCTAGCTGCGCAATACAATGTAGGTAAATCTACAATTTCGGACATAAAATCAAGTGGATTAAAGATTGATAGGTAAAAAACGAAAACATTTTGTAAGAAGAGCTTACCCTCCTTTGATTATATTTTGCAGTTACATTGCTAGAACAGAATGTGGCCTTGGAAAGCGTAAAACTATGCGACCTGCGGAGTTTGAAAAGATGGAAGACCACTTGTATAAATGGTTTGTAAACGCAAGACGAAACAATGCACCGATTTCCTCGGAAATCATCAAAGAAAAGGCCAAACAATTCTGTTCCCAAATTTACGGGCAAAGTGTGGAATTTGTGGCTAGTAATGGTTGGTTTAATAATTTTCGTTCCCGATATGGAATTAAATTCTTAAAAATATCTGGCGAAAAACTTTCCAATGATTCTACTGCTGTGCAACCCTTTATTGAAAAATTGCGAAAGAAAATTGCAGAAATGGGCATTACGTATGATCAGGTTTATAATGCAGATGAGACTGCTTTGTTTTGGAGAAAACTTCCAGAAAAAACCCTTGCATTGCATAATGAAAAATCCGCACCCGGGCGCAAAATTGGAAAAGAAAGAGTAACACTTCTAGTTTGCTGTAATGCAACCGGAGAACATAAACTTCCATTGTTCATGATAGGGAAAGCCAAAAACCCCAGAGCGTTTAAAAATGTAAACCTTCCGCTTGGGTACTCCCATACCAAAAATGCTTGGATGACAGAGCAAATCTTTAAAAATTGGTTTGAAAACTCATTCGTTAAAGAAGTAAAGCGTTACTTAAAGGAAAAGAATTTACCAGCCAAAGCCATTTTACTGCTAGACAATGCAACTTGCCATCCCCAATCACTGTCGGATGTCGATAAGGACATATATGTTATGTTTTTGCCACCAAACTGCACTGCTCTTATAAGCCAATGGACCAAAAAGTCTTGACGAAAATGAAAGTCAAGATCCTAAAATTTCGCACTCTCAAGCTATTGTCGCATTTGATAGTTGTATTAAATATGCAGAGGAACAGGAATTTTCATCCGGAAACATTTTAAAACTTGTGAGTCTCAGAGATATTGCCTTCAGAAAGAGAAATGAAACAAAATTGCGGCAAACGAATATATTGATTTATTTTACGGCCGAATAAAAACTAATATATGTACATATAACTCATTGAATATTAATCAATTTAAGATTAAATAAAAGTTTATTTCATTTAATTACTGATCTACTGATTTCTATTAAATTTTTTACCCACTCGATAATCCGGAAAATTCGATATTTCGGACAACCTCTGGTATTTAATTGTCCGAATTATCGAGATTATACTGTATTTTACATAAATAATAAATTAAATTTTTTTTTAATTACAAAAAAAACAAGATTGAAAAACTCAAATAAAATAAAAATTAATAAATAAAATAACAAAAACTTTAATATGAGTATAACAAACCATGAAGCAGAAATTGCTAAATTTTTCTCAAACAACATAAACTTTTATTGAATTAAGCATTATGAATATAAAAAATTAATATAAATATTTAATACAGACTATTTATCGTTAAACGAAGAATAAAATAAATCTAATCCAAAAAAAATAAACAAACACAAGGCATGATAACAAGTTAAAATAATAATTTTTTGAAGGAAATAGAATAGAATTGAAAAGTTGAAATAAGGTACAGCCTTTTAAATGGTTCAAATCCACTTGATGTTGAATGTTTAGTGCCTTAGCGATGTCATGGTAGCTTATGTGACGGTCCTGACCAACCTTTTCCATAATTTCATCGACTTTTTCAACGATAGGTCGATCGGAGCGAGGTACATCTTTCACATCGAAATTTCCAGAACGGAAGCGAGCGAACCATTGTTGTGCTACACGAACTCATACAGTATCGTCTCCGTAAACTTCACAAATTTCATTGGTGACTTGCGTGGCATTCTTTCCTTTTTTATACAAAAATTTCAAAATATAGCAAATTTCTTCATTATTTTCACTCATTTTTGAACAGCTATAACTTTTTTCAACTTCTCCGATTTTTTTTTTTTTTGGTTAAATGAAGCTTAAAATGTCACCTTTATAACACCATATGATATGACACAATGTGATTGGTAGCACTGGAGATAGCTGACTCCAACGACATCTATTGACAAAATACGAAACGACTTTTTCGACTACCCAATATTAAAATTTCAGATGATTCGGTTTTTTTTTAGTGTTTTAGTTTTTTTTTTTTTTTTGACAACACCAGTCCGAAAAGAGTTATTTCGAGATACATGAGTTTAAAGTTTGAGGTGCAGGAGCGCGCGGACCGCTCTCTACCTAGTTAATGAGCTGTAGAGGATATAATATTGGGAATTTCCGCGTGAAAATTTCACAGTATATTCTTAAGATACTATACTTTCGAAATATCGAGAAAAATCGAGTTGTTTAAATTTCTAAACCCCCGTGGTTAAATTCTTAAATTTCCATAGTAAAAAGATCATACGTGAAAATGATTTCGCTACTGTCAAAGTTAACTTACGATTATGTAGCATTTGCGAAGGTTCCAGTCATCAAAAGTCACCACCAAGCCTTCTTTTGTGCTGCATAAAAATAAATATTTGTAGTAATATTTGTAGGAGTGATACGGTCGAAAGGGATGTAAATCTTGTAACAAAGTTGCATAAAATAGTAGCCACATCCGAAACCGAGAAACAAATGGGGTTTCAAGCACTAGGGCACGGCAGAGACTATTTCCCTATTCCAATTCGAAGTCTCTTTGCCATTTTAAAAATTACACGAAATCATTTAGAATCCTAAGTATTTTAATTCTGGAAAAATTACTACTAACTGCAAAATCCTAACAAGTCAAACCTGAAAACTCTTGAAAAAGTATACCAAATATTCCCTTTATGCCGTGTTGGTAACTTTCATGTTAGTTCTATTGAAAAACTAAATACGCCATTCGCTGTAGCAGCTTATTTTACACAAGGATAGACATTTTTTTCTTGTGCTAGATGAAAGTTTCTTCTATGTAAGTATTTAAACCTATAGTAAAAATTTGTTTTAAATCTACGTTTTGGGAGCTTATTCAGTTTCTGCAAAACTTTTTCCAATTTTGTTTAATTTTTAGCGTGCAGTTTTCGTATGCTGCTGTCGGAGAAAGCATCTCAAACAATTTTGCAAAAAACGGCATCTGATGAAAATCATTTTTTAAATAGCTAATAGCACAGACAGACGGCGAAGTTAATCGGGCTTTCCAGACCACTTTTTGCAGGCTAATAACTTTTTTGAACGAACCTCGTATGGCAAAAAATAATTTTTGTTTTTCAATAATGGATCAGCAAATAAAATACTGAGAAGAAAAATAAAAAAGCTTTTTTTCGTGTCCATTTTACATGCTTTTAAGGGGTTACATGGGTTTCGTTGGTTCAAAAAATCGATTTTTTTTTTTTGGCTTATTAATTTCTACAACATCTCAGGAATATTATGCTAAATTTTCGAGTCGATCCGAATAATAAATTCGGAGATACCGCCTTTGGAAGGTGTGCGCTCCAAGCCATTATTATTGTTACTTAAAACTTTAAACGCGTTTTTCTCGGAACCGTGTTTTCAAATTCGGTTGTCAAATGTTCTCGAAAACTACTCAACCGATCTTGATGAAATTTTACACAGGTGTTCGAAATACAATTTACTCGGGCTTGAACGAAGGATTTTTTTTTTTCAATTACAACTATTTAAAAAAAAAAAAAATGTCAAGCAAGTTTGACCGAAATATTCATTTTTTTGCAAAAATGTCTGCCAAAATTACAATTTTTACTTTTTTTCTTTCCTTCGTTCAAGCACGAGTTTATAGTCTTAACTAAAACACTTATTTTTGTTTTTTCATTTTTGATGAGCCTGTCAGGAGTTAGGTTGACAACGCGGACGCACCTTTTTTTCGAGGGGTCATCGGAAATGACGTCACAATGGAGGAGTTTTAACTTTTTTTTTTTGAAATTTCAGAAATTATTCTTTAAATACGTATCTATAAGACAGAAAAAAGTTTGAATTAAATAAATAATTTTTTACATAGAAAAAGAATTGAAAATAGGCTCTTTTTTACCCGACGAAACCCATGTAACCTCTTAAAGAAACACCCAAAAGCAAAGGGTAAATTCAGTTACATTTTTTTAAACTAATTAATTAACAAAAATTTTAACTTGTAACTAATTAATGAAAAAAACTGCTAGTCAAAGTTTGTTTATAAATAAATACCCGTACATTTAATATGACACAATTCAAATTTTATAAGCTATCCGCAGGCTCTAGCAGTTAGCGCTTCTTTAATTATTAAGTAAAAAAAAAATTATTAAGGTAATTAGTTATAATAAATAAATAAATATATTATAATAAATAAAAATAAATAAATAATAAATGAAAATAAATCAATAATAAATAAAAATAAATAAAGAAAAAATTAAAATAAAAAAGAGGTTGTCTGTAAAGTCGGTTTACTGACGATAGTTTAACTTGACAACGTCGTAAGAAAATACTGATATAAGGGTTGAAATTTTCAAAACAAAATTTTAATTTTATTTGTTTGATAGATATTTTGCATGGATATAGAGCAGGAGGTAAATGGAATTGCAATGGAATAGGTCAAGTTACATTTACACAAACGTGAAATATGACGAAACATTTATCAAATTCATGAAAGATATGCTCAATTTCGATTGTGCGTCAGACGTTAATAAGTCAACAACACTAAGAGGCACCATCATCGATTGCCTTTTTCAAGACACTTTACACTCGAAACACTCCCTTTCATTTCCTACTTTTTCTATCATCGCCCTATTCTCAACAGAGAAATGGTTCATTACCATGCACACAGGAAGAAGGTATATGCAAATACAAGTATGTGAATTTATATACAAATGCGCATATACATACATATATATGCTCACTCAAGTAGGACAGAGCCAGATGTCGAACGTTGCCGAACGCGGGGGCCGATTGTGCTCTTTGTCGTTCGTTCCGCGCTCTCGATTGCAGTTCAAGCAAGGTAACAACGCATGAGCAAGATAACGACAAATGATCAAGGTAACGACAAATGAGCAAGATAACGACAAATGAGCAAGGTAACGACAAATGAGCAAGGTAACGACACATTTTTTCGTGCGTGCAGCCGGCTAAATCGAATTATAAGACGTTATCACGTCATAAATAATAAATAAAAATAAATAAATAGTAAAAAACATGTATTCTTCTTGCCTGCCCCACCTAAGCGATTCTACCACAGTTCAACAAAGCTTCTTTCTCCCGCCAACTAACGCCAATCATACAGCCCCATCTGATCATTTCAGCGCAGAGTAGGCCTTTCTCTTCCTCTGCTTCCACCAACACGAGTCTTAATTTGAATAAAAAATTTTCTTCGATATTCTAAATTCCCGCTGCATTTCACATTTACCTATTTTCCAAAGTGTTCCCTAATAAGATATTAAATCTTTACCTTCTTTCGTGCATAAATGCATATTTCCTTAAACATAAAAAAAAGAATTTGTTTGTTTTGTAGTTAAATATTATCAGGCATTCTTATTCTTTGTTATTCTTCATTAAATCGCATTCGTCAAGGCGTTTATCAAAGCTGTTTTGTATATTTCAATTTGATACCCACACTAAACCCACATAAGAAATGGAGCTAGCAGACATTGACACCAAACACAATACACGCCACGCAGGCTATTGAAAATCGATGATATTGAATTGTTCGGTAACTGCAATAAATCAAAGCCGCTCTTACATTTGCATTAAACTTGAAGATGTAGTTGCTGTTTTTGTAGTTGCATAGAACCTGTTTGTCACGGCTGTTCTCCACCTACTTAAACAACTTGAGCAAAAGTGCATGGTGAGGTGGTAGTGGTATATAGAAAGGGTGTTTCAAATTTTTTTATTTTTTTTATTTATTTACATAAAGTTTGAAATTAGGATTTATATGGTTTTTGATTGAAGTATATTTTCATAAAAAAATTATTAAAATTAAATTAGAAGATACAAATTTTCAAAACTTGTCTATAAATCTCTTTAAGATAATTTTTTAATGCAGGGATTTTTCATAGATCTTTTGCCACCTTCATCTGGCTTGCATATTGATTATTCAAACAGTCTACCTAAGATAGATAGCAAATAGAGGCAGGCTTGAATTTCGGAAAAATGAATAGTTCTAATTATCATTCCACTGATTTCTTTCTTTATGAGACAATTCTTGAAATATTTATTCATTCAATTTGTGAGTAATCATAAATTTTATTTAAATGAATTGACAAACAAAAGTTTTCTTGCTTTCAAACGCAAAAAAATACTATTAGAATTACCTAGAATCCCATTACAAAGGCACAATTTCTTAGTACTTGCAAACATCTACATAAATTCAACGTAAATTCTCAAGCAACTAGTTTTTCTCTTATCAACACGAGTTTTCACCCCTTCAGTCGCTAGCCAAAAGTATTTCTGTAATCAAATCGTAAACAGGTTAATGGGATTTTGCAATGCATTGCACTTAAATTAGATCACCACAAATCGCTGAAGTTGAATTAACTCACAATTTTCGTATGCCACTATAAATGCGAAGAAAATACAGAAGAATGCAAAAACGAAAAATAAAGACAAATAAATAAAAAAGCAATGCATAAATCAACAAATCGCCGACGGCATTGGCGCCAATAGTGGAAAAAATGGCTATAAGAATAGAGGAGCAAAAAATGTATATAGAAATACAAGGAACATATGTTGAGGGAGTGAGAAAAGCTAGAACCAAACAGCAGAGTGATTTACGAAAAACAAAAAGTCTTGAACGAAAAATGCATGAAAATTTAAGACAAACAAACGATGAAATACGGTTAGTAAAGGATATTTAGCAGATAGTTGCTGGCATCTACGTACACACACATGCATACACATTTAAATGCTTACTTTACCTTTTTACTTGCCACACCACTTATAAGTGGAAATTATTGACTTTCAGACGCTAAACCTTCGCATATATAAAAATTATTAAACAAGCATTAAATACAGAAATATGTAACCATACATGCACACAAATCTCTGCATAAGTACTTATGTACATAAAATTACATATGCACTCGCATATTGGCTACATAATTGCAGTCACACAAAACCTTCATTCTTTGGCGTTAATTTGCAGCGAATGATACGACGCACAGTCAGCTTCACAGATCGGATAAACAGAAAATGAAAGGTGTAATGTGAACCGCTGCTTGGGGAGAGGAACAGGTTATCTACGCTGAATTTTCATTGACACTGACTTGGCGAATTCCAAGCATTTAGGCGATTTCTTTTATAAATATGTGCACCGCAAGCAAATTAATTTCCAAATAATTGAATGCAAAATTGTAAGCGATCAAATTTAATTAAATTGAAAAAAAAACCGTAAGAATTACAAAATAAAATAAAACAAAAAACTAAAATAACAATAATTTAAATAAAAGAAATTAAATTGTAAAACACAATTATATAAAACTGAATGAAATAAATTTAAAAAAACTAATTAAAAAATAATAATTTAGAAAAAAAAAATTAAAATATTTACTATATTTATATATAATATTATACCCTAAAATAAAATAAAAAGATAAACAAATAAAACCCAGTAAAATTATAGAACCTTAAATTCATTTATTAAAAAATAATATTACAAAAAAAATTAAAATAATTATTTAAAAATATGGAATTATATTGAATTAAAATAAAAAACTTAAATTAAATTTTATGTAATTTAATTATGTTTTTAGTTAAATTAAAAATTAAAATAGAGCAAACAAACAATTAAAACAAGACCAAAAAACCCAAAAAAAAAAACAAAATAAAAAAACTTAATTAAAGTGTATTAATTTTAAGTAACTCAAAACGAAAACACCACAAAAAAGAATAACAAATTAATTAGAGCAAAGTAAAAATAAATAACAAAAAAATATATTGAATTAATCAAAAAATTAAATAAATTAAACTTCGTGAATTTAAGAATTAAAGAAAATGAAGACGAAAATTAATTAACGATAGTCCTTAAAATTAAACTGCAAACAATTTAATTTATTAAAAATAATACTAAAAACAAAACGATTTCGAATGGTTTACATACTAAAACACTAAAAATAAAAACAATGAATGGTGAAATATCTGACGTATTCGAAATGAAATCCGGCGTTAGACAAGGTCTACACAAGATCGTATTCAGGCAGCTAACAGAGCATACCTTGGCTATACAAAACTTATGAAGTCTTCATTGATATCAAAGGAGCAAAAACTCCAGAAGTACAAAACTATAATAAGACCGGTTCTCACCTACGGCTGTGAAACATGGGTCCTTAAAGTTAATGACGAGAATTTACTGATGCGATTTGAAAGGAAAATTCTTAGAAGAATATTCGGCCCTATACGATTAGAGGACGGTACATACCGCATGCGGTATAACCACGAGCTTAGTATTTTAATCGCGGGAGGATATGTAACACGGTTTCTAAAGTCCCAAGGATTACGGTGGTATGGACACCTTTTAAGAATGAGCAGCGAAAGAACGACCAAAAAAGTATTTGAAGCAAACCCTGAAGGAGTAAGAGGTAGAGGAGAGTAAGGAGAGGCCGGCCAAGAAGGCGATACTTGCAAGACGTAGAAGGCGACATATGTAACTTGAGAATCTCAGAACATAGAGCGAAAGCGGACTGACGAGAAGAATGGAGACGTATTTTATTAAAAATAAAATACCACAAAATAAAACAAAAAAGCAATTAAATACAACTAAATTTCCTAGTCTGTAAAGTAATTTGTACTGGAGATTACTAAAATAAATTAATTAATTAAATAAATTGAAATTGCAGTAAATTTCAACAATTAAAAAAATTAATTAAACAAAAATAAGTTATAAAACTAAATTAAATTTCAGCAAGAAACAGGGATTAAAAAATCTAAATTAAGCAAGGTAAGAAAAAGCAAACAAAAACACATTTCATTACAAAAAAAATTAATGAAAAAAAAAACAAGAAAACTATAAATATTAAATAAAACAAACTTTCTTTAATTGAAATAAATTTACTTAATTCAAAAATAAAGGAAAACAAAACAAAACCAAGTGAAATATGACAAAATTAAATGAAACTAAATAAAATAAAAACAAATAAAGTAATTACAATCAGAAACAAATAAACAATAATTTAAAACAAAACTAACAAAACTTAATTTAAAAATAAACGTTGTATAACAAATTTAATTAATTATAGAATAAAGTAAAACATAATTGTTCAAATCGCTTTATTTAAGTAACTAACTTCAAATTTTGAAAATAGTAAAATGACATGTCAAAGTTAAGGCAATATGAATTTGTATACACATGATGGAAAGAATAATGAGATGGCGCCTATCGTGCTCCCGTTACTTTGCTCTCAGCGAATTTGACAACGAGTTACCTGATTTTAGCTCCAGTATGGCCAGATTACCATTTTCGTAACTTGATTTAGCATTTTTTTCGTGATTTAGTCTCAGAGTTTTAGTTGTTTCTTCATGACATTTTTCTAGCCTGTTCTAATTAAAATGTAATGTTTATAATTTTGTAAAATAAACATTTTTTAATAATTAGTTAAATAATTCACTCAGTGGCATTCTGGTGGCATTGCCCGCGATTGCAGGTGTTGTTGGTGTTCTTCTGCTATCGGCACTCAAATCTCTCTCTCACTACTGCAGTGTTGCCTAGCTTTGGATATAAAAACGCACTAAAATTCCCATTTCAAGAAAATAAAACACTAAATTTTTATTGAATCACTTAAAGAACTTTGTATGCGTGACAAATTGTCTTTAGAATGTGCGTTTTTTTAAATAAATGTGTTATGCTTATGTACAATTTAATTTAAGATTTTTTTTTGTTAAGCGAGACCATTTTGTTAAGGGAACGACTTATTTGCTAAATTTGAGGTTCTGTAACTAGATAAGGTACTCTTTTTGTAAAAATGTCAGTATGGTTTCTTTAGTATTTTCTGGTATTTTGTGGCTTATTTTTACAATGAATACATCTATTGATGCCCTATGTCCCACTAAGGATTGATGGCCGGGAGGAACGATTACACCTCTATGGTTTCGCTTTTTAAAATATGTAAAACGGTTTTCAATGTTAAGAAGAGTTGAAAGAAATTTTAATAATTTAATATCCAAACATAACCTTAAAAGGAACAAAAAATTAAATTTTCACTTCCAAAATATCAAATTTTATAAGAACCAACTCATGTTCATTATCACTAAAATCTTCTCAGAGTGGCCTTTTTAACCTTCTTTCGTATAATAATACAGTTTTTTTTAACTTAAAGTTGCGGTGGCTTTAAATTAAAAAAAAAAAGAAACAAACACGAAACTTCAAAATGTTCGCATTTTCGGTATAAAAAAGCACTAAATTTATTGCGAAGAGCAAATGGTGGGCAATACTGCACAACTTGGAAAAACGTGATGTCACGTACTCTGTAACAATTTGTATCCTCTCTTTACTACAGAGTCGCATTGGAATCGGATTTATTTTCAATAAAAATGAAACAAACAAAAAACAAATTAAATCAAGTTAAACAGAAAAAAAAATGTAATTTCCTAAAATTAAATTTAAAATTAAATAAAAAATAATAATGAACAAACCTATCATACAACTAAACTGATTTATTGTAATTTGATTAAGTAAAAAATAAAATAAAATAAAAAAAATTAAAGTAAAAATAACTAAATAAATACCAAAGAAATATATTGACTCTTTAAAAAAACATTAAAAAATCAAAATGAATTAAAATAAAATAAATTTAAAACAACTTACATTACAGACCTTCCATGCAATTAAATTGCAATAAATTTAATTAATTAATATAAAAAAAAAATATAAAAATAAATAAGTAAAAAACAAAAAATCGAATCTCTAAAAAAAATTAATTAGATTAAATTAAATTTAAATATAATAAGCTTAAAAATCAGCCGATTTAAAAATCAAACAAATACGCGTCTTTTCGTCTCTAAAAAAAAATTAATTAAATCAAATTAAATTAAAATACAATAAGCTTAAAAATCGCCGATTTGAAAATCAAACAAATACGCGTCTTTTCGTCTCTAAAAAAAAATTAATTAAATCAAATTAAATTAAAATACAATAAGCTTAAAAATCGGCCGATTTGAAAATCAAACAAATACGCGTCTTTTCGTCTTCAATATACTTCGAAAAATTATGGGATATTAAATCATCAGCACTTCCTCTTTTTTTTGGGCCACCCCAATCTATACAATGAAATGAAATATAGCTAAAATTTTCTATGAAAACCTAAAACTTTGAATATAAGTAGTAAAACCCCCCTAAGATATCGGTGGGGCGGAATATTCCTCAAAATAAGTTTTAATAAGTCAACTTTTGATTTTTTACTTTCCCTTCGACTGGAAAAAACCTCGACCATTTTTATTCAGTATACAATTAATTTTGAATAAGAGTCACCTAAAATAGATTATTTTGTTCTTGCAAATAAAAACGTTTTAAAAGGGCAAAGTACCGGCAAATATCAACAAATATTTTGTGCCCCTTTTTAGCCTTGGATATGAAAACAAACAAAAAAAAAATCAACATAAAAGGAAAATATCACTAAAGTGGTTATGCCATTTTTTTTTTTCGAATATTATTTATGTGTTGTGCATAATTTGAAAGAGCAAAAATTGCAGAATGTGCTGTGAACCAAATAAGGTTTATGTGTATGTATATATGTATGTCTATGCATATGTAAATATTTTTATTAAAAAAAACCAATACATTTTGGTATTTGTAAGTACGTCAATCAAGTAAGAAGTAATTATTTCTACACTGCTGCTTTGTTTGTATTTTTAGATGTGTGCGAATATCAAATGATATGTGTGTATATGTATACCTAAGTATGTATATCATTTATTAGCATTATTACCATTCATTTTTTTTTTTTGCGTTACTAATACCAATTATCGTTCAGCCAATTCAAATTGAAGGCCTCAGTAAGCAAAAAAAAAAATTATTTACCGGCAATTAATATGTGCAACTTATGGAACCGCCTGCTGGCACATATGCGGTAAATGGAGGCTTGAATGCAATTCGAGTGAAAAAGCAAAAAAGCTGGTTCAAATTACGGTACTAAACTTGGAAAACAGTAAGGCTGCAGTTGTGCATGTAATTTAAGCCAGGCAAATGCTAATATAAATTGTGAAAAAATAGAGGAAAAAAAAAAACAAATTGAAAAGTAGCCTATAAAAGCCACTTATAAGCAATTTATTTTAATTTCTAGCTTAAGTTAACTGTACTCGTGTAAATTGATTATATTTAGTAATAGTTAACTATTAGGTATGAACTGTATTTTAGTATAATACGGGCCTTGCTATAATTATAAAATGATTTTTTTTCGTATACCGTTATATTGTTCCTCATATTTTTAGAGTAATTTAGAACGATTTATGTCGTTTATGATTTTCAAAATTCATTCATTAATTTTCAATAACTCTACTTCAAATTGTAGTGTATCCACCACTTTATTTTTATTTTTTTATTATTCCACTTGAGTGCATAGCGCTTCAATAAAACATTTATTTCTTATTTTATATACTGCTGTTTGTTGTCTGCTCTTTGTGACATCCCACATTTGGTTAGGTTACTTCAAGTTAGATTGAACTGGCTGCCTTAAAGCTATCACATATACCTATTGATCCTTAGTGTTACCAGTTACACCTCTAACTGCTTCTAAATCAGGAAGATTAGAGCGCCCCCTGCTATTTCGTGGACGACCGGGTTGTGTGTGTTCTTGAAGGTTCCATTCCAATGCTGTTCTGCTTATGGCTTCCCTGTCCTTTCTGAGAGTGTGCCGATCCATTCATCGCCTTTAACGATCTCTCATCACCTTTTGCTTGCTCGGTGATCTGTCACAAGTCCGCATTTCGGGTAGTGTTAGGCCAAAAAACTTTACATATATGTACATAGTCCGAAGGCATTTGCTTGTAAAGCTTTGCAATTTCTGCGTAATGCTTCTCGACACCAGCCAAGTTTCACAGCCATATAAGAGTGTGGATTTTCCAAATTCGTTAAATATTCTTATTTTAGCTTTCCGGGAAATTTATCTAATATACTTTTCAAAATTGGCTGTAACCGGCCAAAAGCTGGCCTAGCTTTCCGCAGACGATTTTCTTCATCTTCTTCAGCTTCTCCATCATTGCCTTTCACGAGCTTTACGAGGTTCCTGAAGGATTGTTAAAAGATAAATACTGATATATTCTCAAAGTATATAGATTTTAGATTTAGTGGGTGAGAAATTCCTTATGCATCAACAAAACTGCCGTCGCAGTAATGGTATCTTATGTCCGGAGCCTAAAAACAACTCCCTCTCGTTTGGAACAGCCATATTTTCTTGTAGACCTCTTTAATGCTCTATTATTAATATTTTCTCACTTAATTTCTTTTTCATACGAATTTTGATAAATTCAAGGTGGCGCAAAATTAATCATCCGATAACTATCCAGCTGCAGTGTACAAACAGACAATCACTGAAACGCGTAAATGCCAAAATAAAGCTTCCCATCACTCAAAATAATTTTTTATTTTTAGTAAAAAAAATTAAAAAAAACAAAATTAGATGATTAATTTTGCGCCACCTTATATAATATTTGCTTCACAAATGCAAGAGGCGTCCATCAGTAGCGTTACTCTTTACCATTCACTGTGACTTCTTTTTTACGCCTTATCCTCCTTCTCATTCTTCCCGGTTGCTACTGCACTCGCAATGTTTTTGAAACGCCTTGTTGATGTTGTAGTATTTATCAAGCCATGTCGGGCATAGTGAAGTCACGAGTCGTCGTTTCTGTTATTGTTATTGTCGTCGTTGTTGTTGTAGCTGCACAAACATTCCCCATACATATATGAAGTTACAATCCATGGCCTCATATAAGCCCGGGTCATTCTGAAAACGTAGATCCAACTGTCGTAGACATGCACCGGTTGTCGTCCTCGATATCAGCTAACGGTTGGCCCAAGAAACATTCTGTTTGAACGGAGTAGTTTCAAAGTGAGAAAAGTGTTAAGTGAGTGTTTAGGGGGCTAAGTATCTTTTTCCTCTTTGGTTGTTAGGCTAAGAGTTCAAAATTTGTTCGCTGAGATCATCTTGGTATGAAATTAGGCTTCCTCTTGGTGTGAAATTAGCATGTGCATGATCCTCAGGATCCAACCGTGAGTTTGAGTTCTTTTTAAATATGTGAACTGATTTTTTAAAACTAGGCAAATAAGTCACCAGTTAGAATTCATACTCGCTTCATGTTGATTTTATTTGATCTGGCTACCACTTTCATACAAAAAATTTGTATAACTACGAATTTTTGATTCCTGATTATTTGCACGAACGAAAAATCTGGGATTGCAGAAGAAAGATTTTAGACATTTCATATTTTTTTTACCAACTTTCCAACGTTTAAGTTCGTGTACTATGCAATGTGATCCAATTCTGCCATCTATTCCAAGTCTAAACTCAGTATTGAGACGTGATCAAGTAACAGAAAAGGATATATTACCTTTCCGAAAGGTAAATAGATGTGGGTTTCTTAGATCATTTTGTTCGGTAAACCACACAAGCCGCCGAAAAATTATGTTTTCTAATAGTTTTGAACTGTAAGGTAAGAGAGAAATTAGTCTGTAATTTGAAATAGAGATATGGACTTGTTAGGTTTTGGGATAGGTATAAAATCAAATTCTATAGCCTAGGAGTGTTCATTTCACAGCACTCGTTTCCTGTTAACATCAACCTTCCTCAATTCTAGGTGCGCAATAGGGATTTGATTACTAGCAGCAATTGTTGATCCCGGGATTTCGAGAAATCGGCAGACCCCATGTAGTTTAGACGTCAGCAACGACGATTAGTAATTTTTCAGTTTTCCTTCACTGTTTTAGGTAAAGGATGCCTTAAAGCTATATCGTCCCCTTAGTATAACAATAGCCTATGTGCTCATAGGCTATTATTTTTTTATTGAATTTTTGGATTCTCCATCGTCGATTTTATATGTGGTCAAAATTTGGTCAAATTCTAGTTCCACAAAGTGGGTCAAAACGTCAGTCAAAAATAATAAATATTTACAGACATAACGAGATTTGAGTGAGAGCTACTTTCGACAAAAAGTTTGAAATTCATTTTCTCAAAACATCAAAAAATGTATAGGCTATTTTAATACTAAGGGGACGATATGATCTGTAAGTGTCAGTAGTCACGCATTTTTAATGAATTTATTGTTAGTCGATAGAGTTCTTGCATATTGGAATTTACATTGGATTTTATTTCATATGAAGGTTTTCATTTCCAGCAATTCGCTCTTCTCATATTTTAAACGCATAAAAAATTCTGAAATTGGCGCCACAACCGCTCAATGATTTTTGCCGAATTTGAGAAAGCGCGAAAACTCTCTACTAGGTCAATATATTAATAATCAACTGCCAGTTGAAAGATCAAGCAGATATTTCCTCACACTATCAACTAAAAATTAACTTAACTTCGCTTTTAGTTCTGAAATTCGCAAACATTCTCGTCAACTTCTTTTTTTGCTGTTGTTCAGCTAGACGGTAGAAAAGTTGAAAGGCTGGAAGCAAATATATGGAGAAAATTTTTTTTTAGTTGATTATAAATTAAGCTAATTTGCTTACAGTTATTATCATATAAAAAATTGTTTCCAGAAATGGTTCCATGATTTTTCATTTAGTTATATATTTATTGATTTATTTTTTTAGGCAATGCATACAAGTTTCTTACAGACTATTTACAATGGGAAGCAGGGTAACTAACGACTAAAATTTAAACACCTTAAAAACAGATTATAAATTAATTAAAAATGCAGTTTTCGGAGATAAAAAATTTAGTTTGGTACAACTCGAGATTAAATAAAATTCACTTAAGGCTTGAGTAAGAAAAGCATTACTTACGCGAATACTCCACTTTTCATACAATTAACCTCATAGAAAAGTAAAGAGCTACGAAGATTACGTTGTGGTATATCGAAATTAATTATTTCCGAAAGGAAGGCCCACTCAATGCTGCATTTGGTGATGTTGTAAACAAAGTGAAGCGAGCGGACTGATCCTCTTGCTTTCACAGTCTTTAGATGCATCAAAAGCAAACAAGACTGATAGACAGGAATTGGCGCAACAAAGCTCAATGAAGGTGGAACGTTCTTAAAAAAGATTTTTTGGACTTGGTCACCAAAGAAAGTAGATTACTTACAAGGCAGGACTACCAATCGACCAATCGCATAACACAAATTAATAAGCTAGTCGTCGAAAAAATCGTTGTATATTTTGGAGCATATATTTTTTTATTATTACAAATATGCTTTTTCTGATTCGATAACTAGTACAGCGACTTCAAACATTAAAAAAAAAAATGTGCTTTAGTATTTATTTTATTTATAATTTTTTTTATATTTTTTTTTTATCAATAATCCGCACTGCATCTCTCACCTCTTACAATCAAATGTTTGTGCTTGCTATTATTGTATATTTGCTTGCCTTATCACCCCTTATCACGACAAGTGGTGTTAATTGTTTTGTTTGCCAATAAATCATAAAAAATTGTAAAAATATAGTATGTTATGAATTAGGGCGCGAATAGTGAGTAAGTGAGGAAATTGAAGAATAGAAGCCATTGAACTC
The DNA here is from genome assembly GCF_028408465.1 of Anastrepha ludens. Lineage (NCBI taxonomy): Eukaryota > Metazoa > Arthropoda > Insecta > Diptera > Tephritidae > Anastrepha > Anastrepha ludens. The sequence continues at coordinate 109,131,483 of NC_071499.1, forward strand.
GCAAGATAAATAGAAAAAGGAAAATCAAACAAATGGTTTGGTTATGAACGTAATTTTTTTTTTTATACGCGATAGTATAAAATCAATTTTTTTAGCCTAGGTAAGCTAAGTTTGTTGTCTCCTTTTTAAATGACAAACTTTGATTTCATTTATTTGTTGACTTTACAGCGGTGCCGTGTTATGTGGCACACTGTTATGTAACTCGCTAGTGGCAACATATCGATATGAGTGCATAATACATAAAAGGAGGAGGCTTAACTTGTATAAAATTAAACAAAAATGCTGAAAGTCGTGTAATTTGTGATGGTATATATTTGTGTATGTATGTATGTATACCTACGCACATATGTACATACTTACACAAGGCATGCCCATTTATCACGCATCCATTTCTCACTCACCTTTTTTACTCCGTACGAGTATTCCAAGTATTTTTATTATGAATCATTGCGCTTATTCAATTATTTTATTGCTGTAATCGGTGCGTTGAAATATCAACCGGTCGGTAATTTGCACAAAAACAACAACAACAACAACAAATTGTACGTTATCTACTTCCCAGCCGAGATATCGGTTATAAAATCAGAAAAAATACAATAATAGGTAGATAAATGTTTTGTATCAGCAATATTTAATATATGAAGAATAGGGTGGTCCAAAAACAGGTTTCTATTTTGAAAAAAGCTTACACACACTTGGGGCCGACTTTGGTGTGACGTAATTTTCGACGAATGTCATTTCTGCGTGAGATGAGAGTGTAGAAATAAATAGATTTAGTTAAATTTTTTAAACAGAAACAAAAAGTTTGGTTAGGTTTATTTTGGGTGCATAGGAATAATGTAGAGAAAAAGAGTTATTTGTAATTAAACCTTCTTTTTCGATGATAGTGCTGGAGTAACTGAGAGGAGAATGTAAAAAAAGTAGGTTTAGGCAAATTTTGTAAGCAAAAACAAAAAGTTAGGCTAGGTTTATTTTGGGTGCTTAAGTAAAATATAGTGAGAAAAAAGAGTTGCTTGTAAACAAACCTTCTTTTTCGAGGATTTCATTGGCCGACATCGGTCAATGATCGTCGAAATTGTAGAGTCACCGATGGAGGCAAATCAGTCGGGATGAGAATTATTGGTGGCCGCAGGAAGCGCAACATACCTTACGGTGCGACAGACTATACATTTACTCAGACAATGCTCCCTCGGTTGTTCAACTCGAAAAAGCGAGCTCAAAATCTTTGAGAAAATTCTAATAAGTTTCTAAAAGATTGCTCATCCAGTAGATTATTATGTTAAATATCGAGAGAGTTGAGAGTTATAAATTCCTCAAAGATTGGAGGTTTAATGGAAAGTGTTAGATATTAAGTTAAGAGTTGGTGTTACCAAGTTAAATTGGGTGCTGTGAACTTCTCACAGATAGGAGATCCTGTGGAGAATGCCTTTAAATACCAAGTTGAGAATAATCGATTGCTATAAAGTAAAAATGATGTAAAATGAGGCAAAAAATGTTTTTTGTTTTGCTAAAGATAGAACTCTCAACTGGACCATCTGTAGCAAAAAAACAATTTTTTTGTCCCACTTTACATTATTTTTAGAAATTTTTAACACCTTTATTTTACATTATTTAGCCCCGAAACATTTTTAATTTTATAAAATTAATTTATATTAAAAAAAAGCGATTTTTTTCATCCATTTATTCTTTTTTGGCACTTTACATTATTTTTAAAAGTGAACAATCATTTAGACCACCTTCAGCGATTTTTTGTCACTTTACATTATTTTGAAAAGTCAACAGTCATTTGGACCACCTTTTATGCACTTATAGACGGGCATATAGGAGTTCCTACAAGCACAGTTCTCATTCCGCTACAATAAAACGCACTTAAAACCGCTGATAACCCAAAATTTTGTCTGATATGGCATTTTAATTGCTGCTATCACACGCAGTCGAGACATTAAAGTAAGCAGTAGATATTGAAAAAAAATTAAAAAAATAAATAATTTGTTTTCGTGTTTTTTACTATGCGTGCAGCGTAATTTGTGATGCACACACCCACGCGCACACAACATTAATAATTTTCACGCATTAACAGCAATTTTTCAAACATAAAAATATCTCTGCGCCTTTGCTTTTAATTATCCACTTATAGAGGCAAATATTTATGTACCTTCTAAAATATCTTTCCCCTTTCCATTCCATTCACATTTTCCATTTTCACGAGCCAACTACATTCTTTTCGGCTCCACGATTTTGTAATAATTTTCCGGCACGTAACAGTGCGTTGCTACCAAATTCAGCGTTTTCTCCACGCCACGTTCCATTCCTTCCACGCTTACCCGCCTTCATGCTAGGCCTTTGGCTATTTGCCACCAGCTGTTGGCACTTTCAGTATGCCAAAGAGACTCCCACAGACTTTGATGTTGTTTGTTTATATCTTTATTTTACTTCAAAACTCCAGTTGTTGCGCGTCGCTGATAATTGTTTTTTAAAAACGTAAATTATTCTATGAGTATACATCCAGTTGTTGTCATACCGACATAGCATCTTATCAGTTTCCATTGTCCGCTAGCTATTTGAAGATTCGAGTATCAATCACAATGCAATTTCATGCATTAATACACAGCACACAAACAAACTTCAAAACAAAAATTCTTACATGCAACTTTTTCTTTTACCTCTCCGCTGCTCCACCTATTCATCTATCTCCCAGCATATTTGTGCCTTCTCTTTGAGTCGCAAACACACGCGCGGTTCTTTTGAGAGAAAGAAATAAACAACCAGATTTTTCACTCACTCACTGTTTACCCTGTTTTCCTGTGTTTACCTGACAGTAATGTGCAGTGTTGTTGTTTCCTAATCCAAACGAAGGTATGCGGCTAGTATTATATATGTGTGCCTGTGTATGTGTGCGATTATAATTCTTCCGCGTATATACTTTCCTTGCCACCTCTTTCGAGTATGCCACAAATGCGACCGTGACGACCACACGCCGACGTCGTCGAAGTAGCCAGTGACTATCAGTGCAAGTGCAGCCGCTGGTGTCTTCGTACGAGTAATTAGATAATTACGAAATGACAACTTAAGTCAAATAAACAGAATGCTACACATGTAGAAAGTGTGCAGAAGATGAGGAAACGATTGTGGAAGGTGATGCCACCTGTTCGAATTTACAGAATTATAGTAAAATTTGCGTAGTTAAGTTAAAATCTATATAATTTCCAGCTTTGAACGGAGCCGTAACCCTTTTTAACAAATAGCGCACGCAAATTTGTCTTTTGAGAGACTTTCATTTAAGCGAGTCTCACTTAAGTCATTGCTTGTTTAGCTGCCTAAGTCTGTTAGTGGCTTAGAAGAAACCTATTAAAAACAAAAAAAAAATTCCAAATATTATATTTTCTCTTTCAAGGGTATTTCATTTAGTGTTTTAGAAGATACCTACCTTTTTTTACAAATTTTCACAAGTAGTCTCCTTTTCAAATGCCTTTGTGTCTTAGAAGATACCTAATTTGTTTACAAATTTTCATAAATAATAAATTTTTAAATTTTCATAAATAGAAAAATAAATATTTTCTTTTCCTTTTAGTTTTCATTTAAATAGCTAGGGCAATAACCTAGAAGGTGCCTATCTTTTTCTAGAATATAACCTACAAATTTTCCCTTTTAAGTGCCTTTCACCTAGCTGATCTTCACTTAAGCGCTGTATTCTCTTACGAACCTAAGTTAGCTGCCTAGAAGTTACTTATCTTAAAACCAAAAAAAAAAAACCAAAATGCACGACAATTTTCCTTTTTCAGTGCCTTTCGCATAACTGAGTTTCACTTACATCATTGCGTTAGTAATTTCATTACCTGGATTGTAGCCTAGAAGTTATGTAACTTTTGAAGCAATGTTCTCAAAAGCTTCCTCTTTTAAGTGCCTCTTAGTGAAGTAAGGCAACATAGCGCAATCCACTATTTGTGTAATTAATATAGAAACATTTTGACTTATTCTAGAATAACTAACAGAAAGCATATTTTTTTATAAAATTACTCGAAATCAGAACAACTTCTATAATATTTTAGCATACAACGAATTTTATCCGTTTTATTTTTAATATTCAATACATCCTTAATTGGATTCAGTACCAGATTCAAATACTCAATTCTGAGCCCCTTAAGTGTTAAGGCTTAGTACTCACACCGCTTATGGCACAGGGAGTGCTAAAAATGTCGAATGATCTGACCAGCTTCACTGGAAAATGTTAAGGCACATCGACATACTTCTTGTCTTCCCACGGCAGTCGGTTCTTCGCTACCGGAGCGACCCGAATTTATATCTGGCTAAACTGTCACCCCAACAGCATTTTCTGTGCATGTAAGGCGAATGGTTTTTCTGCTACAACATCAACAGCAAAGGATACTTTCGGAAAACTTTGTTATTTTGAAGCGCCAAATTGTGTTCCATTTTCTTAAGCTCCAAAAACGTTGCAAATTTTTATTACTTACCTCAAAAACTATTTGACTGATGCTCCGTCTATCCATTTTGGAATAATGAAAATGAGCCTAAAGTCTCCTTTATATATGGCCTAGAGCCTGAACTCAGAAGAAACCGCATTAAGCTTTTCACAAGTTAAATTTGAATAACTAAATTGAAGAACAACTAAATCGAGCAGTAGCAATGGAAGTTTTATGTTGATATATCACAAATATAGGTTCTGTTTCAATGTCCTTCTTAACGTTTATTTCTTTCGGGTCTTTTCTTTTTGGCCCTTTATACAAAAGGGACTTTAAAATAGTTTCTAAATCAAGCAGGAAAAGGTGTGCTCTGATGAAATTGTGTGATCAGTGTGGGCTTGTAGACATTTCTTTGAAAGCTGCCTAGATGACAGACAACGTATCAACTCGATCAAGCGCATGAACTGTATTTTATTTATCATTCTACATTTAGGGAGTTCCGTGATTTGAGTCACCTTTTTTGTACAATAGTAATACGAACCATAATCATTATTATCTTCTTTGTAATATCTTGTACATTAGGGTGGTCCAAAAATGCATGGGAAAAAATTTATATTAAAATTTTTATGCTGCCGCCCCCCATAATGGTAAAGAATGAAAAATAAAAAGACCCGTATTTTTTTTTTTTTTTAATCAGACCTTATTTAATGGTGCCGCCGGGGCTTTGAAATATCCCATGTATTTTGCATGGGAAAAAAATACTTTTTCGTAGATTTCATGTAAAAACCTGGAAAATGAATATATTTTAACCGGACACCTCAGTTTCTCTTCATAATTGGTCAGGGAATAACAACCAATCTCACAAAAAAATATCATAAAAGTAATATAAAATATTGTTTTTCGATTTTTTCTTAGATTTTCGTTTTATGGGGGCTTTTTGGGGTTCTATAAAAAATAGTTAATACAAAAAAAATTAATTATTTCATATTAAACATTTGTGAAGAACAGCAGTTCAGCCTCAGGCTAGCACAACCGTAAATAGTTATTGTTCGGGTTTTAGCCCCCTTACTAACTGGTATTTCCTGCGCTCCTGCAGTCTCATCGAATGGATAATAGATGAATCTGTTTTACGTCCTTTGGAGGCAACCATGTAACCTAACCTAAGCGTACAGTCTCTGAATTTGGTATTATTTAAGTCTTTCAACGAACTGAGTTCTACAAAGTTCATTTGGGCCATCCGAAACTCTTCCAAAGTTTGGGAATATTGCCACATCGGGAAATTGCTAACGTCATACGCAAATTTCTAAGTACAAGATAAAATAAATCCTCTTATACTGCATATCTCTTATAAGCTTTTGTAATTTTTTGCTACTCCCAATCCTTTCACGTGGTTGGTCAATTTATCTCTAATGTATGGGTTACAGACACCACAAAGTCCAAAAACACCAACACGCTGTACAATCTTCCCGCCAGCGCGAGAAATCTGCAGCATAAATTGCGTTGCACGCGTCACCATGACTTAAATAAGACTTCCGTTTTGGCAAAATCAGCCGCCATTCACCAAAGCTGAAGCCTTCAAGCGCAGCCGCGGCGCGGGCACAAGAGCAATAAACTAACCCACTCAAGTTCTAGGCAGCATCCAACGCGTGTAGCACATCTTCGGCCTGCGTCAACTCATTGGCTGGCAACGCCTCCGCCTGCCAGTTTCGCCTTTTCCGCTGAACTTGGCGGCATTGCTTACTTGTACTCGTAAATTGCAGTAGCTCCAAAAGCATAGAAGATACACACATTTTTTAAGTATATCTAACTACACACATTTAAGATATGTATCTTGAAGATATGCCGACTTACATGAACGTTGGCATAGTGAACTGTCATGAGGCAGCGCTTCCCACACTCGCTTACCGCACAAGCACGCATTCGCTTTGCCAAGCCAAAGTGCTTTTATGCAAACTTTATAGTAATTAAGTTGAATATAATGAACTCGATTCTTTCCTTAGCGCTTTGGTCTCTTTGTCTCAAGCACTTACGAGTCAATATACAGTTGTTGTTGTTGCTGTTGTTGATTTTGTTGTGGTAATTAAAAATGTGCGCTTAATTTGTTGCTAAATTTTTCGGGTTGAGGCTGCTCTGAAGTTTGTGGGCCTGCGTCTGCGATGAAGCGGCCCAGCGGGCAAGAGTTGAAAAACGCTTGGCAAATTTGTAAATCGAAATTATGAAAGAAAGAATTTTCATTGTTCATTTGTGAATTGAGCTGAAGAAGATAGGGAGCTGACGTGAGGTAGGCGTGGCGAATAATTTTTGTGTGCTGCGAAACACGCTGAACTAGACAAGATGACGAGGTTGATGATTTCATGAAGGCAGTGGCTAAGCAAAAATAAATTATAAATTATTTGTCTGGGCGTAAATATTAAATTGAAAGGAGTGAGTGTACTCAGACGGAAGTTTTCGGTAATGTAAATGTAAGCAAAGTCCTTTGTTCTCATTTTTTTTAATAACGAAAGCGATCAAACTAAACCTTTGCTCATTTCAAATTGAAATCGGAAACAAGCGAGCCAAGAAGCACCGAGAGAATAGTAACTGCTGAAACACTGAGGTTAAAAAGCCCTTTGTATTCGAAGCTCTGGAAAGTTAAGGAGTTGATAGTGATAGTCAAGGAGAAAGGAGAGAAGTGACAGAGAGAAAGAGATATGATAAATGGAGACAGAGACGGACATTCTATGCTAGTTCTGTGCGAATTTTCCAGATTCTTTGGGCAAATCTGAAAATATCCTCCAGTTTGAGAGAACGAATTTTTCTAATTCTCATGACATCTGAACCCAAAATTTGAAGTATTGCTCTAGTAAAGACAGGGAAATCACAATGAAAATGCTTAGCACTATCCGGCTCCTTTAAGCAAGGCAGGCAAATGGGGTCCTCAACGATTCCAATGGTGGTCATATGCTGACCCTATGGGTTGTGTGTTTCGTAATAATACCGACCATCAACAGAATGTCTTTTCTAAAAAGTTTTAGATAATTTGGATAGGCACCAAAGCTTTGGAGAACAGTTCTGTGGGTGAAGTCAACCTGGTTAACAATACCAAAAAAAAAAAAAATTAACAAAGTTTCAAGGGGCTATCGCACACGAGAGATATATGAGCCATTCCATATCAAAAGCGTCAAATATTTTGGGCAATGCCGCCAATTTCTTCTTAAAATTGGTTTATTTGTAGGTTTCAATATATATAGGATGTGCACAGGTTCGAATTCCGTACACGAAAAATGAAATGATAGAAAAAGTTGTTTCTAATGTCGATCGCCCACCGCTGGCAACGGCAAACCTCCGAGTGTATTTCTGGTACGAAAATCTCACAAAAAACCATTTGCCGTTCGGAGTCGGCTGTTACTATTTACAAAAATTGTCAGTGAGGCTAATATCCAAACTCATAAAGTAAGTTGAAGTCTTTGTATTAATTGAATAAACCTGAGCGTTTAAGATTTTTATCTTCTATGAATGATTTTTTTTTTTTTTTTGTGTTTTGTAATTTTGGTCAAGTATTTCAACTTCGCCTCCGCAAGCGCGTACAACTTATAGGAGACGCCCACAATATTTATGCTCACAAATCTATTGAAAATCCATTAAATTTGGCATAAATTGAAGTGTTTGGAACTAATGGGGGAAAAATTAAAAAATTTAATTTTTTTTATTTTGGGTCGGCGTTGTAGCACATAAATAAATATTTACATATGGATGTTTGTATGTATGTGCTGTGTGAGTTGTAAAGCGTTTCTGACTTGCTATCAGTTTTATCACACCTCTTCGCAGCTTCAATGTCAACTAAAAAAGACGAGCTTCAAGCACAAGTTGAAATGAATTCAAATATTTATGTACACTTATGTATGTACACTTATTTGCTGGTTGTCATAAAATAAGTCTTTGTGTAAATATTTGTTTTGTTTTATCTTATGTTTTCTTTTAAAAATTGTTAAAATAAATGTTTAAAGCTTATATACTTTTTTTCTAATTACAAAAAAAAAGTATTGTTTTCCATTTTTCTTTATTTAAATTGGTTTTTTTTTTTTAATTATATTTTTCTTTTCAATTTAAAATTTTAGAGTCCTTGCACAATTTTTTTATTATTTTTATTTAAATTCCCTTGTTGAGATTGTATTTGCTTTAGTTTGCTGTTTATTCAATTCAAAAAATGTTTGTTTTGAATATAAAATTTTTTTTTCTGTTTTCAATTTGTGTTATATAAAGCTATTATATATTTTTTTATATAGCTATACTTTTTTTGAAATGCAAGAAAATTTTTCGATAAAACATATTATGTAAATTAAATATAAACATCAAATTTCTGACAGTTATTAAAAGTGCAATAAATGAAAATTTTTCCGTTTAAATTGTAATTGTTTTTTTTTTTTTCAATGCAAAAAAAATTTTCCAGAAAATATAAAATATTTTGCAATATATATAAATAAAAATAAAAAAAGATCTATATTCAATAAAACAATATACAAATAAATTCAATAAAAGAGTAAAAACTTTGACAGTAAATGAAAATTTTTCAATACAAAAATATTTTACATTTGCAAGCGAAAAATTTCCAATTTAAAAAAATCATTTTCGTCAGCAAATAGAAAAATTTTGATACAAAAATATATATTTGTTTTACCAATAAATGAATTTTTTCAATTTCAAAAAATAATTGGTTTTCAATACAAGAAAATTTGTCTACACATAAATACTTTTCTATAAGAAATCAAAATTCATATAAGAATATAATTTTTTACAGTCAATTTTCAATACAAAAATATTTTACATTTGCAAGGGAAAAATTTCCAATTTCAAAAAATCATTTTCGTCAGCAAATAGAAAAATTTTGACACAAAAATGTATATTTATTTTACCAATAAATGAATTTTTTCAATTTCAAAAAATAATTGGTTTTCGATACAAGAAAATTAGTCCACACATAAATACTTTTTCTATAAGAAATCAAAATTTTTTCATATAAGAATATAATTTTTTACAATCAATTTCCAATATAAAATATTTTTTTTTTTTGGAAATAAATTTTTTAAATATTTTTACAGTAAAATAAACATTTTTTACAAAATTAAAATTAAAATTTCTCCAGTCAATTTTCAATATTAAAATAATTTGTTTTTAAGAAATGAAAATTTTAAATTTGCTTTACAGTAAAATAAATAGTTTTTACACAATAACATTTTTTTAAGTCAAATAAAAATTTCCAATTTAAAAATATAATTTACTTCAGTAATTAAAAAATTTCTGATAAAAAATATAATTCATAATAAATATAATGTTTTTAGCAGTAAAATTAAAAATGTTCAATATAAAGTCTTTTTTTTCGCGAATTTAAATTTTTAGATATGAAAACATTTTTTTATTGAAGAATTTCATTTGAAAATTATATAAATTAAATATAAATAAATACCTTTTTTTATTATGCATATAAATTTGTATATGGAAAATTAGAATAATAGAAGTACATTATTTTACATGGTGCACCTCAAGAAGTCATAGAATATACCGAATTTCGCAATTGGAGCAGTATCCTTGTTTTTTATATGGAAGCTAAATCACCTTAAAGTACGAATTCCTTGTTAAAAGTAACAGACTCGTGTTAAACAAGAAACCCCTTTTCGCTTGTCGAATTTCTTAGAAAACGAAAAATGAAATGCTTGAAAATTTAGCTTAAGAAAAAAAGAAGTTATACGGGCATGCACTACAAGAGCATCAGCAATGTTTTTATTTACAAACCGAAAGTGCCTAGTAGCCTCAAACTTTACCTCAGGATCCGCCATATGACAGCTGCTGTCGAACAGCCAAAGCTGCAAACGAATGTTTATCAACCGCAAGCATACACTGTTGCTGCCACTGCTGTTGTGGTTACTGCCAAACTGTTGTTGCTCACCACCTTTTAAGGCGAAAGATGCCAAACAACAAATCGTCAATGAAACGAGCTCAACAAACCGGTTCACTCCAATCGCTTGAATCGAGCTTTGGCATAGCACAAAAGTGAAAAATTGATTGCTGCTGCAGACACTGCTATTCGAGCTGCTGCTGTACCTTATGACGTTGTTAAGTTTTTTATGCTGCAGAGGCTGTTATGCACGCCACTGTTGTTGTTAATATTTTAATAGGCTTGCCATAATTTGAGCATGCATAACATGAAACAAATTTTCAATAATTATTATTATCTCTTTTTGGTAGTTGAGTTTATTGAGTCATTGTGTGGGCAGCTCGTGAGTAGACCTTTTTATGAGTGTTTTTTTTTTTTAATTTTTTTTTTTATTGAAATCCGCATGGTGGTAGTTACATATTTTTCTAACTACTTAAAAAAATTAGTTTTATTGGTTTCGTTTTTGTTTTTTTTTTCAAAAAATTTGTGCTCACGTAACAGTCCGTTGGGGTTTGTTTTGTTATTTATGGCACGTACTTACCTGCGCATAGAAAGTTTACAATTATCAATTTACTATTAAATAAAGTGCATGGAACTCGACGCATGTGCTTTGAAGTAAGTGAGATTGCGGTGATAGCAAAATATATAAATATAAATAAGTTAAATAAAAAAAATTTTAATTTTTTTGTGTTTATTATTTGTTTCGTTTTTATTAGTTGCTTAGTCCTTTTGCAAAGGAGACTTTAAATCTATTTCTTGATGTGCTTATACCTTAACTATTATAAAGTGCATTACTTACTTGAATGCATTGCCCACTTGACTCTCCTTTTTTAATTTTTTTTTTGTTGCTTCATTTTAATAAAAAATATAAAAAAAATATTGTAATTGGAGCGTACACTTCTGTCAGGTGTTTGGCCGAGCTCCTCCTCCTATTTGTGGTGTGCGTCTTGATATTGTTCCACAAATGGAGGTTTCAAACCGTCTGCGCACAGCAGATATTTTTATGAGGAGCTTTTTAATGGCAGAAATACACTCGGAGGTTTGCCATTGCCTGCCGAGGGGCGACCGCTATTAGAAAAATGTTTTTATTAATTTTGCTTTCACCGAGATTCGAGAGGTCGTTGGCTCTCTGTGAATTCCGAATGGTAATCACGCACCAACCTATTCGACTACGGCGGCCATTTTAATACAAATCCTTAATATGGCATCTTAGCTATGGTTAATGGTGTGGAAAAAAATAGTTACGTTTTTGTTTAACAGCTCACTCATAGAAATTAAAAAAAAATGAATTAATTTTGTAATTCTAGTAAAATCCACATTTCTATTGGTATTTACTTAATTTTGGATGTTTTTTATTCGTTGCTCACTTAAGTGATTAACTCGCTTAACTGCTCTAATATTTTTTTTGTGTTACTTCAATTTCAATTATACTCTGAGTATTCTACTTTTACAGCGTTCATTGTCGCAAGATCCGATAACTATTATTTGTTAAATTTGGGATAACTACTCATAAAAATAAAAAAAAATATTTATGAAATAGTATTTAATTTTAATAAAATTCGCATTTCTATTGGTCTTTATTTCCCTTATGATGTTTCTTATATATTGCTCTCTTAAGTGATTTACTCGCTTAAGTGACTCACTCGCTTAACTGCTCTAAACTTTTTTTTTTTTATATTACATATTTAAATTTTAGTTCTGCACTTAGTATTCTACTTTTATAGCGTTTGTTGCAATGTGTCGCAAGATCCGATATCTACAGCAAACAAATCTATCGATTATTTGTTGAATTCTGAATAACCGCTCAACGCTAATAATACAAATTTATAAAATACATTTTCTTGAAGTTATATTCTTATAACTCCGAACATATTTATCAATATCTATTTTATTTGCAATGCTTGTAGTGCATTTAACTTAAGTGCGTTGTCCACTTAAGTGTCTCTTTGGCCTAATTTTATTTTACTTTTATTTTATTTCTTGCTTAAATTAAGCCTGAATCTGTCACTCTAATTATTCTCACTGAAATATGTCCGATATCTTCATATAAATACAGCAAATCCCTCTTATAGATTCTTTGTTAAGTGCTCTAATAATTCGTCAATTTATAAAAACTACCTTATTTTTAATGAAATTATACTATATTAATTGTGAACATTTTAGTCGATATATTGGTTATTTATTAAGTTTTCCATGCATTGCACTTAAGTGTGCTGCTCACTTAAGTGTCTTGCTCCGTTAACTGACCTCATTTATTACTTTGCTTTTCGTTTAATTTGATTCATACTAACTTCTCTTCCTGCAATATGTTTATTTCTTCGTTTTTTGTTTCAATCAAAATCATTAATATCCCACTCTAATTAAGTTGTGAAATGAAATGTCGATTATTTGTTCAATTCTCAATAATCGCTCATCGCTGATAAAAACAAATTTTCCCAACAATTTTTTTCTAATAAAATGGTCTTCACTGTGTATATTTCATAGATATTTATGTGATTTTTACGTTTTTCATGCATTGCATTTAAGAGTGCAGCTCACTTAAATGTCTCGCTCACTTAAGTGTTTCGCTCACTTAACTGGCCTTATTTATTTCTTCGTCTTTGTTTCAATCGAAGTTCCTAAAATCCAAATTCATGCATTGCACTTAAGTGCGCTGCTCACTTAAGTGTTTCGCCTACTTAACTGCTCAACTTTTTTTTACATAAAAATTAGTTTTACGCTTAGTACACCACTTTAATAGCGTTTAGTGAAATTTATAAAATAACTTTACTGTACATCGGCATCAGCGCGTGGAATTAAATGACCAACCCTCTTAAATCTTTCAAAATGCTGGATATTATTCTCTGCCGAGGCACTTAGTGTTCCAGTACATTAGCTCGCTCGGTATTAGAACTAATGTGACACCTTCACAACCCACCCACCACTACTCTTACGACAAGGGCAGCAATATCTTACGATCGTTGTCTTTGCAGTTTTATTTTTCCAGCTAAATATTCGCCGTCTTAAAGTATTAACTCAGGTCAGTTAAGTAGTAAAATACGGCGAAGAATTAGTGTAATCTATTTAGCTGAGTTTATTAGCACTCTTCATCAGGCTATTTGTATGGCTAAAGGCTTAAAATGTCTACAAGTAGCAGGTAACTCAAAGTTAGGGTTGGTATGGGGATACCTGTCATCAAGTAATGCTTAGCAGGCAAAGCATACTATAAACACATGCCTACATTAAATTACAAGTCCATATAAATGGTGTATATGGCTTACAGCATTCGTTTCTGTGTGTGTGTGTGTGTGTGATAATGTTAAACCGCAGCGCAATGTGGGTTTGTCACATTTCATGTGGGTAGTGACAAAGCCATAGAAATGCGATGCAAAGCAGATATGCGCAAAGTAATGCATGGATAGATATGTATGTACATATACATACATACAAACATACAAATGGTATGACTATGTTAATGTGAATATAAACAGCTGCCATGCTAAATAGCTGTTATGCTTTGTTTGCTCTGTAGCCAACGCTTAGTATCAAGGCATGCAAATAAAACTGCGGCTAGTTTAAAGGTGAAAAAATACAAAAAAAATTTAGCATTTAAGTACAAGGGCTTACGCCAACTTGTCTGGGGCAACATGCCGCATGCCTTATATTACAAGTCCACACATGCAAAAGTTGGTATGTGCACACAATGATACCCTTAGAAATAGCACTCAATGTTGTAGCATAGAAGTGACAGCAATAGTAGCTACATATGAAAAGTAAAGGGTGATTTTGGAGTTAAAAAATGTTTTTGTTTATCTTTTCGTGTTTCGAATACAAAATGCAAAGAGAGAAGACCTTATTAGCTTAAAAATGTTATAGTATTTAGTGCTTTTAAATAGGTTCAGACCTGAGCCATCCAGTGCTGTTGATGTTGTGGAGGGAAGAAAAGGGATCTAAGCTGGAGAACTGCCTAAAGCTATCCCCAAAAGGTACACTAAGGAACCTCAATCGCCTAACCGCCAGACCCTTACATTAACAAAGAAAGTGCTCAACAGTCTCTTTCTCTACCGGATCCCTACAGCTTCTGCAATGGGGGTTGTACGAAAGTCCAAGCTTCTTCGCATGAGTTCCGATCACCCAGTGGTCGATGAATACCCTTACGAGTTAGGAAATCGAGTGGGGTGGGATCCCCAGCACTTTTAGCGTCCTGCTACTGTCGTACTGAGGCCAAAGCGTTTTTGAGATAGCTCACGATAGGATAGAGCTCCATCTTGTCTAGTGCTTTTTAAAAAAAGAAATTGTGCAGTTTCCCTTTGACAACGGTCAAGGGGACACCCATGCCTCAGATGGAGCCAACTGAAACCGGTTCTGTGGAAGCTTTCTTAGAGAGCTCATCGGTAAATTCATTTCCCTCTATTTTTCTATGCCCAGGACCCCTGATAAAAAAGAAATGTTTCCCGCAAATTCGAGACGTTTGATCTCCAGAATTGAGTTGACCAGAAGAGATCTGCAACATGACGATAATAGGGACTTGATCGCCTGACTAGCGGAAAATTTACTTATGTCTCCCGCTCAACAGCGAGTCTCCCTCCTAATCATTTTACATGTCTGCAGAATCGTGAAGAACTCTGATTGAAAAACTTTACTAGTTTTCGAGAGTTTAAATGAAGAGAACGACTTATCCAGAGAAAATCCCCGCTCCAACTCCAGATTCCAGCTTGGATTCGTCACTAAAAATAGAGGCACTTATGTTCGTGCCGACTCTTGGCTCCTTCCAATCCAATCTGCTTGGAAAGATAGCTCTAGCACAACCATAGAGATCTGTACGAAGCACAGAGATGGAAAAATCTGCCTCAAAATGCTGCCATGTCCTACAGGAGATGGCCTGGAGACACTAACCTCCTTCCACCTAGTAGCACTACGAGCGGCAATGGATTGAGCTAGAAGATCAACGGAAAATAAGTGCAGAATGACGTTAGGGGTGGCATTGGGGCATGTTCTACACACCCCAGTGATCTCAACACAAGCTGTCCTCTGCACTCTCTCTAATTTAGTGGTGTTATAGCCCTTTCGAAGAGCTACCAACCAAACTAGGCAGCCAAATGTAAAATTGGTAGAACCAATTAAGTTGTACTTCCAGAGTACGACATGTGGCTTGAGAACCCATATTTTGTCGAACTTGATGTTCGATGTTCAGCTTCCAATAGAGCTTTGAGAAATTTATTTGAAATAATTTTTCTGAAATTTTCTTAAAATTTATGCACTCAAAGCCTTTGGATAGTCGCTTTTATAGAAAATTCTACAGCAGCTCTTCTGTCATTTACTTATTCTCCCTTAGAAGGTTTTCTAGCTCTCGCTCATCTTCTTCAAGTAGTAGTTCTCGCTCATCTACGCTTGACTGTAGAACTGCGTACAGTATTTTCTAGCTACACATCCATCATAGAAGTAATAGAATGCATTCACAATGTGACTGACCTTGTGTGCGTCTATTCGCTCGATAACAATGTTCGACTTGTTGCTGTTGTTGGTTTAACAATAGCTAAGCGTCACTAAGGCTGAAAATAATAGCCAAATAATTAAAATGCTAGAGACGTATGGAAGAAAATAAAAATTTAATTTTTCATTTGTACAAACAAGCTGTGATTATTGCAAATGAGTAAGATTAAGAGTTTCAGTTTTAGTATTTAGCAAAAAATTGTGAAAAATATGTAAAATACTATTTACATATACTAGACAAAAGTTCATTAAGCGAAAAGATATTTTGAATCGGAGCCAAAGGGAAGCTTTTTTTGCTCAATATTTAAAACAAAAATCGAAAACAGAGATTCTAGAAATTTTATTATAATCGTGATGGGTGACGCCCGAGAAACTAAATAGCAGCCAAAGTAAATCCACCTATAAAAGCCAGGGAGTCAGCAACAAAGTGATGTTCTCAGTTTACTCTACCAGAGCAAAAATAGTTGCTAGTATTCCGTTCGATTCTTCTCAGACAGTAACTGCCAAATAGTATACTAAAATTTGCCTCCCAAAAGTATTCAAAAATTTGCTTGAAAATAGGCAAAAAGGGGAACTGCGCCGCTACTTCTTCCGCCACGATAATGCGCCAGTTCACACTGCTAAAATGGTAAGTAACTTCATTGCGTTTTTTGGCACTGAATAAATTCGCCCATCTCTATATTCTCAGGATGTGGCGCCGGCTATGAGTAATAAGCCAACTATTTATTAAATCTTTGATCTCCCTACATAACTTGGACACTCGACGCGCTTTTGGCTATGCTGTGGTGTAAGCATTCTAGACACCCATCTTGACCTTAAACATACCAAGCTGATCATGGAGGATGTTGAATTTATCTGCAGATTATATATTACTACAGTCATTTTTGCTTTTTGAGTTTCCGAAAATATGCCATCGAAGACTAGTTTTTCTGAATTTATGAACGTTTTTAGGCAATGTTGCCGAAATCGGTTGGCTTAAGAGCTGATAGACTTCATTTGATTGAACTCAGCGCAACAACTTTTTGAGATTTTGTAATTTTAACCAACTCTTCAGGACCTTCAGAAAATTGTAACTCAGTTCTTAGTTCTGAAAGGCAAATAAATAGATGAATAGATAAATAAATAAATAACTAAATAAAAAATAAAAATAAATAAATAAATAAAATATCATTTGCACCCTCTTGTCATCGACTATGCCTCTAATGCATCTGGACAGTTCATTAGGCAGTCAACTCCTTACTATTCCACCATTTTATTTTGTGTCGGACATGGAATAATACTGCCATATTTAATAAAATTCTCAAATTAATTTTTAAGCTGCCTATTTTTATTCCATTTTAATTGGGCCTTTTACAGCACATAATCCGTTATTTTGTTTCAACACAAAAAAAAATATTTTTTATTCTAGCGAAATCTGTAATTCACTCTTGAATTCCAGTAGTTCACCGAATAAAACCGCAATAAAGTTACATGCAACATGCCAAACAATTTGTGGCAAGTACAAGCTCAGCATTTTTGGTGCGTAGTCATGCCTGCACTTTTACCAGTTATACATACAAACATATATAGGTAAGCCCCTACCCTGCAGTCAAGCCTACTAGTTCTGAACTACTTTCCTTGATCAAAGCCCTACTACGCCGTTAAGAACTACTTTAGCACCAGTTTGGCTTGTAGCTGAAGGGATTCGTCTTCTATCTTTTTTCAGTTGGTCTTTTTAACATTACGATGTGCTATGAAGGTCAATTGCCAGCGTTACACCAGTTAGTGAACTAGCGGACATACCCAAAAAGTTCTGCCCCAATTTCTGGCGGAAATCATCACTTTGGTTTGAATTGCAAAAAAAATAAAAACCGTTCACTGAACGTTTCAAAATGTGTTCTTATGAATTAAAATATGCCAAAAATTGTGTCTCATCTTCGGCTGAGTATGATTTTATTTTCAAAAATTATATTACAAAATTAATTTACTCTGAAACTAACTTCAAATAAATTTTCAAAATATTGATATGTTTTTAAAAACATAACTGAACGGAAAACAACAAAGAAGTTAAAAAAAATAAATATTTTTGCATATATCTCTAATTGATCATTTTGTAACTAGAACAGTTGTAACTACTTTCGAATTAGTATGACTTTTTCCACCAAATACCAATTTATGAACTAGAATGTATGCTGAGTAGATTGGCCTTGGGGACTTTGGACTTGAGGGGAATTTAATCGTTTGCTTTACAACTAGTACAATTCTAGTCGCTTTCGCACTAGTGTAATTTTTTTCAGCGAATACCAGTTTACGAACTAGAATGTATGCTGAGTAGGTTGGCTGTTCATTTCAGGGCAATTTAATCGGTCATTTTGCAACTAGTACAATTCTAGTCGCTTTCGAACTAGTGTGACCTTTTCCAGAAAATACCAGCTTAAGAAACAGAATGTCTGCTCAGTAGTTCGACTTTTCACTTCAGGAAAATTTAATTGAACATTTTACAACTAGTAGAAGCGGAGGTATCCGCAATTAAGGAAGCGGTGGACTGGTTGCTTAATTCGGTAATTACCGTTAAGGAAGTAAATATTTACTCCGATAGCCAAGCGGCAATAAGGGCCTTGGGCTCGTTGTTTGTGCGTTCGAGATTGGCCAGGGAATGTCTGGCTTCTCTCTCGATTGCATCCGAATACTTCGACATCAGGCTCATTTGGGTTCCCGGTCACACCGGCATAGAGGGACTGATGAGCTGGTTAGACAGGGAAGTTTGGAGACGGTTTCGTCGCGAAACGAGAGAATTGTGGTTCCCTTTAGAACCTGTGGTCTGCTCCTGGAAAGATGGGCCTCGAGTCAACTCAGCGAGCGCTGGGCTAGTGCGCAAACGTGTAAGGTCGCGAGATCCTTCTGGACACGGGTAGATCGGGGAAGCTTAAGGGAACTCCTAAGGCTAACAAAGCCCCAGCTCTCGAATTTGGTGGGTATCCTTACCGGACATTGTCCGTTAGGTGTTCATGCCGTGAGACTTGGGATTGCCTCAAGTCCGTTCTGCAGAAGCTGTCTGGAGGACGAGGTGGAATCATCTCAACACCTTCTTCTCAGCTGCCCTGCTCTCGTCTGGCAAAGATTTAGACATCTGGGCTCTCATTTTTTCGATATGCCTGCGGAGAAAGCGGGTCTAAATATCATACATTTGGTGAAGCTCATCAGTAGCAGTGTCGCGGCTAACTACGAACGCAAATCAGTCACCGTCGGCGTCGTCGTAAAATGTATGGTCATCATCGTCTCTAATCCCAAGGCTCCTTCTGCCTTCCCTTCTCCTTTCTCCTCTCCAATGTATGGCATCACAACGGACGAATTTTCAATATTTGTCCAAGTGTGCCCGGCCGCCGTAGCCGAATGGGTTGGTGCGTGATTACCATTCGGGATTCACAGAGAGGTCGTTGGTTCGCATCTCGGTGAAAGCAAATTTAATAAAAACATTTTTCTAATAGCGGTCGCCCCTCGGCAGGCAATGGCAAACCTCCGAGTGTATTTCTGCCATGAAAAAGCTCCTCATAAAAATATCTGCCGTTCGGAGTCGGCTTGAAACTGTAGGTCCCTCCATTTGTGGAACAACATCAAGACGCACACCACAAATAGGAGGAGGAGCTCGGCCAAACACCTAACAGAAGTGTACGCGCCAATTATTATTTTTTTTTTTTTAAATACCAGTTTATGAAACAGAGTGTCTGCTTAGTAATTCGGCTTTTTGCTGCATGGTGAGTATGTGTATATACACACACGTATATATACATATATACTTTAGGCCGGGTCGATTTGTGAATTCTGATGTCCCCCAATTTGGGTCGAATTTTTTAGTTTAATTTCTCATGTAAAGGCCAAAAATGGTGATATTTTGAAATGATTGTATGGGGAACCCCCCAGGGGAGTTCCAGGGGGTGTGCCACTGGCATGGGTGGATCGGTCGTCCAAAGTTAGTGGGGGTCGGTCATACATTTGGACTCGATTGGAGCACTCTAAATGGGTCAAAGTGGGATTTTTCGTTCGATATAAATAAGAAATATGATAGAAGAATAACTTTTTTTGCATACATCCCTAATTGATCACTCTACAACTAGTACAAATGTGGCCACTTTCGAACTAGGGTGACTTTTATCAAATACCCACAATGTTTGCTGACTAGTTAGCGACGCAGCGACCGTACTTACATGCGTGCACCTATACATATACACATACATATGTTCTGTTTCTTACTGTTTGGCTCGCATTGATTACAAATTGCCGCATTCAATGAAATAAAATTCCACATTAATCGAATCGAATGCGCAAAAGAACGATCGCTCTCCGCAAGCATGTATATGAATATATATTTTTGTATGTATATACACATATTTTTTATTTTCTTCGGTTTTGCCCAACAATTTCTGGGTGTGTGCACGGGCAATGGCCAGCCAGTCAACCAGGCAGCCAGCCGTTGGCCAGCAAAATACGCCCACAACATGAAATACATAAAAAACTATGTATGTGCATATTGTTGTACAAATATTTTTTGTTTTTTTTTTTATTTTTTCTTTTGTATGCAAACTGCTTGGCCAACTCTTCACCACTTGCTAGCTATCAGCTTCCACTGATGCTCGTTGGCGCCTTCAGCGCTATTGAGAATTGACTTTATTGCAATAAAATTTTATTTTATTGAAGCAAAATATGGGAAAAGTTTGAAAAAGTTGGGAAAAATTGCCTACGAAACGATAACAATAAAAAGTGAAAAGCAAATCGATGCATTTATAAGTGCGCATACACGCATACTAGAGCTTATTTGAATGTGTGTGTAGTGAAATGCAGCGCTATGCAGTTATAATACAAATATGCATACATACATACACTAATCCATACATACATACCTGCGCATATATAAAAATGCCAACTTTGAAACCAGTCCCACGTGCCGGTTGTGTGTCAAAAACTTTCCCTGCACTCCTTCTCTCTCTCTCCCCCGCTACACATACGCCTCTACTGCTGATTTTCCATTATTTTGGATGTTTGCGCTTTTCAAGGCACAAATGCATACTCACACAAACACACAGAAACAGCTAAATATCCACTTCTTGCATTAAATAGTTGTGCCGACTTACCGCAAGCACTTTATTTATATCGCCACGCAGCGCGCACTGCTCCGTCGTCTTGTGGGTATTCAAATTTTTGGGAATTAATTAAAAAAAACAACATTTCTGTTATCTGCCTGCACGGTTTGCGCTTCATATATTCATATGTATGTATGTACACAATTTTAATAGTCAATACCAATTGATCGTTCATGCCACGCCGCTTTTACTCTTTCGAGTGGATGCACTTTTTTTGTTGAACTTTTTAAAGAAAAATACTAACAATAACAACCAAAGCATTGGTGAACATGCTGCACTTTCAAATAATTTTCATATTTTTCCTCTTAAGTGTGAATAATGACAACCAATAATTGACAAGTGTCTTTGAAAATTGATATTTTTTTCATTTTTTGTTTGTTTACGATTTGCGTTGGTTGAAGGGGTTGTAGTGAAATTTCCATAGAAAATCTAAGTGAAGGGACAAATGCTGTTCAAGGAAGTAAAACGTCGAAATAGAAATTACTTTTAATTATGAATGGAAGCTTTTCACCTGGAGTGGGTACTTCAACAGCGGAGAGTACGGCTAAGCAGCCAGAAACCGAGCTTGGGTACAAGACAAATCTACGCTACCTGCAACTCACGAAACGAATGCTGTAAAATATTTGATTTTTATTTTACACATATTTACTTGTTATCACCTTCATTTATCGTATTATCAGCAACTCTTTTATCTAAGCTTAAGTGGAGGAGAACGCGAAGCAAACCTCAAAAATTGTTCAAGAATGTAAAAAGAAGCTTAATTCTGTCGCAAGACAAAACAGGCTTGTACTTAAATGGGTTCCGGGACCCTCCGGTGTGCAAGGAAACGAAATTGCCGAAGAAGTGACCAACTGTGGATCACAGTGCCCCCACAGGGGCCAGAGCCAATAATCGGAATCAGTTCCGCAGGAATCAAGAATTGGAGCAGCGATTATGTAGGCATTCTACATAAAGAGCGATGGTCCGGTCTAGAACGCTGCAAAACTGCAAAGTGTTTTGTGACAAGTCCGAACAGAAAACTGTCTAACTTTCTACTAAAACTTAGAAGGAAAGACATTCGATTGATGGTCGGCATCATTACAGGACACAACCCATGGGGTCTGCATATGACCACCATTGGAATCATCGAGGACCCGGTATGCCTGTCATGCTTGGAGGAGGTGGATAGCACTGAGCACTTTCTCTGTGAGTGTCCTGCCTTTGCTAGAGCACGGCTACGAGTATTGGGTTCCGATGTCATGAGAATGAGTAATATTCGGTCTCTAAAACGGGAGGATATTTACAGATTTGCCAAAGAATCTGGAAAATTCTCACAGGACTAACTATCTCTATCTCTGTCTCTATTCTTTCCTATCTCTTTCTCTGATACTTTTCTCCTTCCCTCCTTGACTATCTACCCCCTTTCCAGAGCTTTAAATACAATGGGCTCTTTAGCCTGAGTGTTTTAGGAGCCACCAAATCTTCTGGTGCTCCTTGGCTCGACCTTTTCCAATTTCAATTCAAAGCTTAAGTGGAACGAACACGTTAAGAAAAAAAGAAAAGAACTTAAATTAAAAGTCCTACTGTTCAACTATCATTTTTTTATTTCCTTTTTATTTGTACTTCTTTAATGGAAACTTGCAAACTTTACAGTTATGCCAAATTAATTTGAGATGAATTCGGCATGAAACTATAAGATGCATGAGAATATTATAAAGCCATCGCTTTTTTGGCAACACCAATATCATCTCTCTAACTAGCCCTCGCTCTCGTTTGTCGTCCAATCTGACTAGATCTGTAAGAGCTACGATGACTTTCTACCTTTGTGTTTGTACATGCTTTATGTGTATCTTGCAAACTTCACAGTTATAGATGGAGAATCTGAGATAAAATCGAAATGAAATATTTCTGAATAACGATGAAAAAGTCTTCAAATCGTTGGTGATCGTTGACCGACTTATTATCCTATTTGAGACTAATAAATAAATAATAACTCTGGTTAAGTCCACAAACTATTTCGAATCCATACGGGCTTATTAGCAGCTTGAGCTCTATTAGTAATTGCAATCTTCTATTCCCTTTACTGCATTATCTGGCATACCTCAGGGAAGTATCGTAGGACCTTTACTCTTTGTTCTTTTTCTTTCTTTAATGATATTGCCAGCTGTTTTTCGCTTCTAATTTCTTACTCTACGAGGAGGACCTAAAAGTTTTCGCTTCGATTAAGAGTTCTTAAGCGGCTTCCAGGTTTCAATTAGAGATAAATAGATTATACTTACAGTGTGGTCGGTCTCACCTACTCAGGACCCTCATGGTAAAGAAAGCGAATATAGCACTTTACACGTGTAAGAGAATGTTGGGAAAAAATGGGGTCTCCAACCAAAACTATCCAATTGGTCCTATACAGTCATTGTAAGGCCAATACTAACATATGCGGCACTAGTTTGGTGGCCTGCAACAGAAAGGAAATACAACAAAACTAAGCTGAATAAGATACAAAGAACAGCGTGTATCTTAACTACAGGAGCGCTTAGCACCAGTCCTACTGAAGCGCTTAATGTACTAACACATCTATTGCCATTAGATTTTCACATTAAAACAATAGCTACTTGTAGCGCGTGACATTCAGAGACATAGGAAGCTGGACAACAAGGTCGTACGGTCACAGTAAGATCCTCCTACAGGGACCCTCGCTGCTCAAAAACGGATCAGACTGCACAGTCCCCGACCTCAACTTCAAGAAAGGCTTTACGGTACGTTTTCCACCGAGAACCGATTGGAGCAAAGGAGAGGTGATTGGAAGACACGATATCGAAATTTATACCGATGGTTCTAAGATGACCTGTGGTGTGGGAGCTGGCTTTCATTCGGAGCTTAGTCAATTCGTCTTCCTGATTATGCCACCGTGTTCCAGGCAGAACTTTTAGCGATCAGAGAAGCATGCAAATCCCTAGAGTTCTACAAGGAAGTTGATGCAAGTGTAGCTATCTTCTCAGACAGTCAAGCAGCTATTAAGCCCTTAGACTCCAACTATATTTCATCCAAACTGGTCTTACAGTGTAGAGAGGAGCTGGAACTGCTCAGCCATTGGCTTGAAATTACTCTGATATGGGTTCCCGGTCATAGGAACATACGGGGCAATGAGATAGCGGATGAGCTAGCAAGAAAAGTTCGACACTAGACATAGCAGAGGTGGTGGCAGTCTCCGCCCCACTGAACACATTAAAAGCATCCATTGCTTCACACTATCATGCTTTAGCCGAAAGAAGATGGAAGCAAATACCTACATGTATTACAACAAAAAACACATGGCCGTCATACAAAATCCAAAGGACAAATGACCTGCTAGGATGTTCTCGGCCAAACATTTCACGCATCACTGCAACCCTTACAGGTCATTGGAAAGTAGGGGATCATGCAGCTAGACTCAATCTAACCTTCAATCCTATCTGCAGAAGCTGTCAAGCGGAAGGGGCGAAGGAAAATCGTTTCCACTATTTATGTGAATGTCCGGGACTAGCCAGGGCACGACTCCGTTCCTTCGGTAAGCCTTTTCTACAGCAAATAAAGGAGATCTCAGACATCGAGATAAAGGATTTGCTGTTACACTTGGACCTCACTAAATGGATCTGACTTGGAAACAAATACATAATCACACGAGTGGTAGTAAAACGGAGCTGGTCACAAATTAGGAGTATTTCAGTGGACATGTTCAACCACCTCAACCACAACAACAACAACAGGATCCTCAGTACGAATTACGTAAGAAGCGCCACAATACTGCGTTCACTTCGCGAACTCAACGCGATTTGGAATTCCATTTTGCTTGATTTTTGTTTGCTCAAGAATGTGTTTTTGTTTTAAAATTCAATTCAATTTTATTTTAGAGCTTTCTTCACTCTAATTCGAAGTTTTCGTTTTAGTAAGTAAGAACCTTTGTGGTTTATTGATATTTTAATTTTATTATAGGAAATCATATGCAATCCGAAATTCAGAAAGATCTCTTGTTAAGATTCTGCCCTCAAAATGCTTTTATTAATAGCATTTGCTAACCAGCCAGCATCGGCATTTAACTGAGACAATCTCTATTTTGGGAAAGTTTTAAAGACAAACGCGCATGACAAACCAGAAGTGAAATCTCCATAAATCTTTCAAGACTTTAGTGTCAGACCAATATTAGATATTATAATTAAATTTATAATTATTAGAACTGCGTCTTTTCATATGGATCATACATATTTACTATTCGTTTTGGTGCATCGCCGTTTAAGTAGGTGCTGAAAATCAGCTTTCAAAAACACTTCCTAATAATTCTAAAATACTTTTTCCAGCCGCTTCGTGCCCAAATCCATCCACTCCAATAGCAACTAATTGAGTTCTTAACACAACATAGCCTGCGAGAGTACTTATAATAATAACTAAAAGTGCGTGTGTGTGTGTATCTAAGTATTTGTATGCCCTACACTCTATTTTTAGCATCAACAGTGTATAGAACCGGAAATTGTGGCAATGAAATGTCAAAAGCACATGTAATAGATGGCAGTTGCAGTGCTACTTGCACACATACTTACATGCATAGATGTAGCCACGAATATGTATGCAATAAGGATGTTAGTCCCGGGATTGTTAAAAAATAATGGGGAATGTAACAAAATAGTCCCGAAATTTTCGGGATTTGTTAAAAATAATCCCGATATTTTCGGAATATTGTTAAAAAATAGTTTTGATATTTTCGGGATATTGCTGAAAAATAATCCCGAGATATTCGGGATTTGTAATTTCTTAAGGCGCATAAGAAATGGAGATAGAAAAATCCAATCGCGGTAGTTTTAAGTCCCGAAAAAAAGTTAAAATATAATGGAGATTGCTAAAAAATAATCCCGAGATTTTCGGCATTTCTAATTTCTTAAGAAACATAAGATATGGAGATAAAACTCTTTCATTTATAAGAAAAAAAGCAACATTCCCTTCAACTTTTTGGCAAATATGGCTAGGTGTGGTGTTTTTGGGTATGCTTTCTATTTATTAATAATAAAAAAAATACATTGACTTACTTCATTTTTTATCTTACCATAAGCCAGTTTATATTAAAGACTATTACTTTCCGCTTATTCCGCTTGAAATGCACAAGATTAAAAAATATATTAACTTCTTTCAACCAAAAAACACATTTGCTTAGTTTTTGAGTATTTTTGTCCCAGACGTATCTGTCATTAAGCAGCTGGTTGGACTGATGACGGACCACTTTCTATGGGCGAAGCACATGAAAAAGGTAGGCATCCCAGACAATGCACCCTGCGCAGCATGTGGAGAGGAGAATGAGTCGGTGACCCTTTTCTGTGCGTCTGCCCAGCCTTCGCTCGCATCAGGCTTGAGGTCTTTGGCACTGAAGTGTTAAGAAGCGACCACCTTGGCTCCTTGGCACCACAAGATCTACTCAGATTTCTTCGGAGATCGGGTAGATTTAAAGAAAATTAAAAAGGGAACCCGAGTGCAGTACAATGGGCTTAATTGTGTCTGAGCGCTGTACTTGCTAGTTTGTCCCGGCAAAAAAAGAGAAAAAAAAACACAAAAAAGAGTATTTTGCGCATCGATCTTTCTTCGACATCTTCCAAGTTACAAAAATAATGCAAAATAATGAATATCTAAGTCCTGGTATCCCAGGATTGTAATAACGACATCCCGAAAATCCCGTGACCGTAAACATCGACAAAATGTGCATCCCTAATAATGTACACCCCTTCCGCGCTGCAATAAACTTGCATGTGTATGCATATTGGTGTATGCGGTATTTCCAATTACACGCCGATACTCATATTTCTGCGCCTGCTCTTCTTCCAATGCATCTTTGTTAACTCTCTGCATCCCTTTTTCCCCTATCCGCCTTTTATTGTGCCCTTTCCACTTTCCTTTTCTGCTGTTTGTTGACAAACCACTCATCAGACTCAATAAAATCTCACTTCCCTCGACTATCACCAACTGTGAAAGTGTAAAGTGGCAATCTCTGGAGTGTCGTCAAAACCGCAACTCAACACACGCACCCGTACATGCAGCAGTTGCCACACTTTGCGGTTCTCGCACGGATAGGTGTTAGAAATGCCTGTTTGCCTGCTTGCCTGCTTGCAACACTTTCCCTTTACCGCATTGGTAATTGCCAAGAACATATGCAAAGTATGGCGCATTATAGCGTAAATGAGTCGAAATTCGTTTTAATATAAAATTAGGCGTGTCAATTGTAAAATCTTAAGTGTTGTCAAATCTCCAAACCATCCATGGTTTCGTTCAAGCTTTCTCCCTGCCTAGCTAAATAATTCGATAAACTCACTTACTCAAACAACTCAGTTGGCATACCAAAATGTCTCAGCTGCTTGCGTAGTGGTATGGGCGTGTGGGCTCTTAGTTACACTTCATTAAATTTTATTATCAACTTTTAGGCGTTTCGGCTTTTAGGCGTTTATTGGCGCGTTTAAACAACTTTCGCACTAAAAAAGTGCGTCTGCTTGTCGATGCTTTTTTTTGTCGGCGTCAATCGACTTGATTTTTTATGCTTGAAATTTAACGGCTTTGGTCGCCTCGTTACTTTGCTGATTACTTCATTCACTTTTCATAGCTTGCAGTTATCTTTTGCTTATCTGCTTTGTATTCTTTTATTGTTTCTGTGTTATTGACTTTATGTGCTGATACGCGTAATAATAATTTTGATTTTATTTATGCGGTTTTGTGGGAGAGGAGTGGGAGAGGAGTGAAGAGTTTGAACGGAACGAAACTGAGAGTTTGACTTTAGAAAACACAAGTTTTCGTACTGATATAAAAAAGGAGTTTACGAAGTTAAACCTCTCAAGTTAAGCCGCCTAAAATACATTGGATTTTGGCAAGACCATTTGACTTCCCTATCATAGGCAAGTAAAGAACTTATTAAATAAGCCGAATTATGAAATTCTCAACCGGTTTTTGGAAATAAATATTCTTATTGTATGCAAACCCAATTATGCAAGAAATTCACTATCGGCTTGCAAGTATATCGGGTCTCCGCGAAAAAGCTCAATTAAATGAACCATTTAACCTTAGATACAACCATAACCATGAACCATAGATGGCGCGTACATTCTTTCTATAATGTTCCGACGAGCAGTTATTCCATTTTATGGTGTGTGTCTTGTGTTGTTCGATGATTTTTTATAGGCAACTTTTTCATAGCAGTATTTTACTCAGAGGCTTGCCGTTGTCTTCCGAGGGGCGACTACCTTGTAAAACAAACTTTCCATAGAATCCGTGATAGAAGCAGCACCTCAGAGAAGCTCTACGTTCGATGGAGCCATAAACAAATCTGTAACTCTGTAGATCAGATGAACTCTTCGAATGCTTTGCACAATTATTTAAATTTAGTAGCTTAGAGAAGGTCTGAAGAGATTTAGACTATGCTAAGTTAGGTAAGATATTTCCCATGCGAGGGCCTACTTACGAATTTTCTTCCGTTGTGATAGAGTATTGAGAGTCCATTGTTAGAGTAAAAGGAAAAAAGGAAGGGCATGGAGAAGAAGAACGAGCAATGACCTTTCGCAGTTGTGTTATCCGCTTCATACGCATCATCATCAGTTTGATTCATCTGTTGTGTGATATCTTAAACCTGCTCTATTAGCAGGTGCAGCAAAAATGTGAGAGCCAAGAAATCTGATTCTGATCCTCGTCAAGTGTGTGATATTTAAACCTGCTATATCCGCGTGTGTTACAAAATAGTGAGAGCCAAGGTGTCTTAATCTCAGCTCGGCGAGAGCTGATTCCACCTCATCCTTCAGACAACTGTTGCAGAAAGACTAGAAACGATAGTCAGTCTCACCGTGGATACTTATCGAATAATGTCCAGAAGAGGCAAATCTATTATCGGTATTAGTACATTATCTGGGTGAATATTTAGTTTTGTACCCTCGCTTGCAAGCTCATCTGCTTTGCAATTATCTTCTTTATTTCCATCGCCTGGTACCCAAATCAGGTATATTTTAAAATGTTGAAATACTTCACGTAATAATTTGTGGCATTTAATTTTCGGAGTTAATATTTAACTTTTTGACAGCTGAAGAATAAACATTCGACGCTACTCAATATTTGTGTGAGAAGAAACAAATTAGAATGCAATAGCCACCAAATTTTTTAATATGGAGAAAATGCGCAACAACGTAAGGGAAAAATTAAAAAAAATCAGGTGAATTTTTTAGTAACTTCAACTTTCCTTTTATTCTACTAAAATTTAAAAGGCTCTAAATATGCGTACCAAATATCTTTCTAGAAATCCTAATAAAACGAATAATTGGGGTGAGGAGTGTTTGTGAAATGTTGACATGCATGGGTTTTTGTTACGCACTAAGTTTTACTTTTGTACAAAAATATTGAAGTCTCAAAAACCAATATTCCAAAGTATGCCAAACTGATCAAAATGGGGTTGTTCTATCGTTTTTTCGCGGGGTGTATGCAAGCATGCTTATCAGCAGTTCAAAATCCTTATTTAAATTTTAAAGTTTTTTACAGTCATTGAACCCAATTTGAGCACCACATTGAATAACAAAATCTCCAATTATCATTTCTCCTCAGCAATAATAAAGTATGTAATAACAATAATAACTGCAATAATACAATAATAATAATACAATAACATCGCACTGCATTAGTAATATGATAAATAAAGCATAAAAGTTGAAGTGAAAGAAGAAATTGCAGAAAAAGTAAGCAAACGGGACTCAATTGCATTTCACTTAGCGGCGATTGATGCTGATGTTGCCAACAGAGTTGCTGCGGCAACAATCGATGTGTCATGCATCGCTACGGCAAACAGTTATTCCATATTTATTACATACACGATTACAATAACAACAGTTGGCATTTTATAGCGCAATTTCATACTTTTATATTGCGATTATTATATTTCGATATAGTGCAAAACACATCTACAAACAGTTGCACTGCAAAGAATTGTAACGGTAACAGCTTGCGCTGGGCAACAACTGTTGTCTGACACTGCCTGCCAGTTGTTGTTGTTATACCTAGTTTGTTGATACTCAATCAACATCAAAATAGTGCAACTAATTGTAAAAGCTTGCTGACGGCAAATGTTAAAAATATATTTTTATGCATGCGTACATACATACATGTGTGCTGGTGTATATGTATGCGTATGTGAGTAATACAACTTTATCAGCACTCAAGCCATTATTGCAAACTGCTTTTAGCAATTTATTCGAAATGGCGAAATATTTGCTCAGATGCAACTGAAGGGTTCCTAAGTGAATATTCACTTACTTAACTGTAAATTTGTATTATTTGTAAGCTACAGCCAAACTTACTAGTACTGAACTACATACTTTACCACCGGTTTGCTTAGCAGCTGCAATAGTTCGTCTTCTATAATTTCATTTTTTAGTGCTATCAACTGGTATTTTTAACATGCCGTTGCTCTTAGAAATTTCTGAATTTCTCAAATTATTAGAGTTTTTAGTTAGAATTTCTCAGCATCTGAATCAGTATTATAATTAACAGTAACAGTTAACGAACTAGTTCATAACAGGCTCAAAAAGTTCTAGTTCAATTTATGGTGAAAATCAGCAGTTTAGAAATAAGTCGAAAAATTAAATTAGAATTGATAAATGAATGTTTAAGCCTTTGCATCTGACTAATTCATAACAGGCTCAAAAAGTTCTAGTCCAATTTATGGCCAAAACCACCAGTTCAGGATGAGTTCTAAAATTAAATTAAAATTTGATAAATTAATGTTTAAGCCTTTGCATCTGACTAGTTCACAACAGGCACAAATAGTTCTAGTCCAATATATGACCAAAATCACCAGTTTGGGATGAGTTCGAAAATTAAATTAAAATTTGATAAATGAATGTTTAAGCCTTTGCATCTGACTAGTTCACAATAGGCACAAATAGTTCTAGTCCAACTTATGACCAAAATCACCAGTATTGGATGAGTCGCAAAATTAAATAAAACTTAATAAATAAACATTTTTAAAATTTTTTCTTATGCGTTGAAATATGAGAGAAAATATTTTCTTCGACCTCGTCAAACGATATGAATTTATTTTTAAAAACTAATTATAAAAATGTGCCTTCATTCTGCAGCTAAAGTAACTTCTACTCTTTTTTTTCATATTGCTTAAAACATAACTAGACTGAAAACAATAAAAATTATAGAAGAATATATATTTTTGCATAGTTCTACAGTTCTCATTGGTCATTTTGTAACTAGTACATTTCTAGTCAGTTTGGAACTAATTTGACTTCTTCCATCAAATACTAGACCATGAAATAGAATATCTACTGAATAGGTTGGGTTTTCACCGCAGATATCCAATTGGGCATTTTGCAGTTCTAGTCACTTACGAACTAGTATGACTTCTTCCATTAAATACCAGTTAATGAAATAGAATATCTGCTGAGAAGGTTGCATTTTCACTTCAGAGATCTAATTCGCCATTTCGCAACTAGTATGATTCTAGTCACTCTGAAACTAGTTCGATTTCTTCCATCAAATACCAGTTAAGTAGGTTGACTTTTCACTGCAGAGATCCAACTGTGATTTTGCAACTAGTAGAATTCTAGCACTCTAGAACTAGTTTCACTTCTTCCATCAAATACCAGTTATTGAAGTAAAAAATCTGCTTAACAACTTAGCTTTTCACTGCAGGAAATTGTTGAATGCACTTGCCAAATGTTACACCTATTCTCGCGCAGGTGCATGCCGCTAATCTGCTGCAAGAGTGTCATAATCAAAAAAATTAGATAAGTACGCCAAAACTACCACCAACTCTTCTTTCGTGCTGCGTTAAAAATTCATGGCTCTATCTGCTTATAAATATCTTATCAGATGTTTTTTACTCTCACTGGGGAAGCGTGCGAAGCCGTTTTTCTCTTTTGAATGTTTGACGGTTTTAGTTTTTATATTCTTGCAGTAAATGAGCGGTGTTGACTTCGAACTACTGAGTATAAATTCGTTGATACGCTGTTCTGATAAAGTTTGGGATTACGATTAGTTCGCCATATTCATAAAATAGCAAAAAATATAAATTTTACACGAATATATTCGAGAATCTGTTACTTTCAGTTTAAGTTTCATATACAACAGTTGAAAAGGCAACATTAAGAAAAATTCTAACTTAATGGCAGACTTCCATAGCCAAAACAAGTCGTAGGTAATTTAAAATACATACAAGTATACTTTTCTTTAACCTTTGTCGATTTTACAACTAAAGTACGTAGGCGTTAAATGTAAAGGTGCAAAAAGCGATTAGTGTCCAAGACTACAACTGAAAGAATAATACAAAAAATGTCCAAATGGATTGCTGTGGGGACATTTTAGGGAAGGAAACTGTTGAGCATTTTTTCTGTAAATGGCCGGGTTTGGGGCAGAGCGCAAACCTAAATCCCATTGATCTTGTCCATAACATCAACAGCTCTGGCTGGCTGTAGATATCTGCCTGTTGGAGGTCTCATAATTGGGAGTGTCAGAGTGGTACTTCAACCATTTACCTACCTTCCTAAGCCAAGCTGATTTTGATAGGCTGAGACGCATATTACAACCAAGTGAAATCGATTTTCAGATCGAAAGCATTAACAGCAAATGTAGAAGTAGGAGAAAAACCCAGATACCATATAAATGAATGTTAACTCAGTAATTGTTTTTTTTTCACACTCGAACTAAGGTTAAAATTCTCGATGAGACCAATTGGGTTTTCATAGCGAATGCTTTATGTAATACTTTCATTGCTCAGTCGTTTGTTTTCATCGGATCATATCAAGAGCCAGTAGATCCTTTGAGTCATACAAACCTTATGTAGTTCAAAAGATCCCGAACTAAATAAAATGCAAAAATAAAGATATATGTATATGAAGGCCGCCACATCTGCTTCTGCATTATTCAGTAGAATGGACGAATTATAATGGATGTTTGAAAGTATGATATCATTCGTCGATACTTTACTTCTCTACTTCTCCTAGTCAATCCAAAAAACTAAATTTGAAAAACCCTAATTTTAAAATATATTTTCAAGTTCACAAAACCAACAGAGGTAATATTTTGTACCAAACCAATTGAAATTTCAATTTGAAATTAACACTAAAGTAAATCCGCCACCAAGTGCACACAAACTTCACTGCTGCGCATTATCTCACCAAAAATGTACCGCTAAAGCATAGCTCTACATTCCCAATGCAGATAACAGTGCAGCAAACAGGCGTACAGAAAAACCGTAAAGCCATACGCTAAAGAGATATGCACGCATGGCAAGCTTACCGATGCAGCTAACATTTTTTTACAATACGTAATCCAAAGGCGGCTGTGATAGAGGCAAGGTGAAAAAAAGAGAGAATGAGAATGAAAGAATGCAGTGGTCAGACAAGAGATTCTGCTGGCTGTAGATGTGGTTGTTGGTATGCAAAGTATTGCATGAGTGCGCAACTGGAGTACCCAATAAGCATTCAGGTTTGAATTCAAGTATAGAATAATTCCATTGATGAAATAGAGCTTACGTTGAAAGCTAAAGGATTTCTAAAAATTTCAGTTTCGCTTATCCCCAGTACATTCAGTAGAGATATATCGTAATCATTATCAAAATTTTTTGGGTGGCAGTCATTATATGATTTTCCAATTGAGAATATTCAGGCTCTTGATTTGAGCTTTGATGTTGGACTTTTAACTTGGGCTCAAAAGTTAATCTTCTGCAGTTGGCTTATTTCTTCCTTCAAATTCAGTTAATTATGAAAATGAATTATGGTAAGCAATATTGCAACTTGATTATACCTATGAGGTTATACCTATGTTTTTATAAATATTACATATGGAAATTTAGCTTGCGTTTAAGGGTCACAAAACTTGAAAAGTATTCGCTCGCTTGACTTGAAATTTGGACATAACTTTGAATTGGTATTCGTGCGTAATTTTGGAATTCGAATTCACGAAGAGATGAAATATACTTTTTCTTAAAAAAATTTTAAAAGATATTGGTATAAAAGTTAAGGAGTTTGAGAAAGCTAGACACAATCTAGAGCTATTGCTGAACGGGGATGTCGGCTCCTTAAAATATTACAATTATTTAAATATGTAAATAAACAAAAATATTACAATATAAATGTCCAGTGAAAAATGTTTCGTAAAGCTTTAATCCAAACGCATTTTTAAATAGGGTTGCCACCTTTAACTACTTAATATGAATTACATATGCAAATTAACTAAAATATTATATTACAATATGGATATCAATCGAAATTTGTTTGACACAGTTTTAATCTAGGCATCTTTTGTAACAGGGTTGCCAGCTTTCTAAAAAATGTAAATGCATGGAATAGGTTAATTTGCCATAATACTACAACATGAATATTAAATTAAACGCCTTTAATTAACAACACATAACAAAACATATGTCCTTAATTAGGGTTGCCACATATTAAAAAAATTAAGTTAACTAAATTTGGCAGTGAGTACTGTTAATGTACAT
Source organism: Anastrepha ludens (assembly GCF_028408465.1). Classification (NCBI taxonomy): domain Eukaryota; kingdom Metazoa; phylum Arthropoda; class Insecta; order Diptera; family Tephritidae; genus Anastrepha; species Anastrepha ludens. Next base: position 109,165,869 of record NC_071499.1, read on the forward strand.
ACATTGTAAATACAAACTATATATATCAATTGAAAACTGCTGGAGAAAGCTTTAGTCCCTTAAAAACGATAAAATAGGGTTGCCAACTCTCGAAATTTTGTTAATTAATTAAATTAGTTAATTGCCTAAAATATTAAAAGGTAGAGCACAAGAGCAGAGGAATACAGAATTTTTAACGCAGGGTTGCCACCTATTTAAAATAAAAAAATCCATTAATTGTATATATAAAGCAATTAAAATATTACCCAGTATTAAGCATAATAATATGGAAATATGTTTGAATATGGTTGCCAACTATGCAAAAAATTAAAATGTAAAAGAACTCAAGATGTTAATTAACTAAAATATTTAAATATGGAGAATGGGTTAAAAGATATTAGAAGATATTTGAGAATACATTATTCCAAGAATAACTTTAAATATGGTTGCCACGTAACCCAACAGTATAAATATAAAATAAAAGCTGCTTGATAAGGCTTTAATCGTGATAAATTTTTGCATATAATTGCTACCTGTCTAGAATTTAAATTAATTAAATTTTAAAATTGGGACCCTTTGCAACAAACTATACGAAATAATAATATTAATGATTTTAAAAGTAAGTAAATATGTAAATAATAATTAATTTTAGTAATAACAAATTTTATAATTAACTCGAATACTGCAATATGGATGTCAATGCAAGCTCTTTCTCTGCTCTAGAGGTCAAAGTACTATCTGGTTTCTTGGCTCAAGATCCCATTGAATGATCGTTGGAAAGTACATGGCTAAGCCAGCCAGAGTCCCTGGTAGACGAGCAAAACTCTCTCCAGCTCTCTTTCTCTTAATTGCCTTTTTTTATTGTCTTCGACTTTTCTTCTCTTAATTTCAAGAGCTCACTACTCCACCTAGGAGGATGAGTTTTTTTTTTATTTGTTATATTTTCACGAACATGACGGTTTGTAGGCCCTACTAAATGACTTTTCTAATGTTATGACCGTACTGTCAAGGTTTTCCGTGAGTGTTATTTGGTTGACGGAATTTTTTCCTATCCTATTATTTACCAAATTTTTTAACCTCTTCCAATTGGTTCTAAATGGATACGGTAAGCGTGGATCAACCTTAGGATCCAGATTGTAGAGCATCCAGTTGTGATTCAAAAATAATTATTTTTGGAGACCCTACAATTATCAAACAGACAAAACCCTGCACGAAAAAAAAAAATAAGAAGCAACAATTCTTGACTAGACCTTTTAAAAAAGAAGATGGTCTCACATGTGTCCTTCTTTTTCTTTATTGTCTTATTACACTGATTGAAATAAGACTGAGCCACTTTAAACAGAAAATGTTCTCCTGTGCTATTCCCTTTCTTTCTTCTTTCTTGTCTTACTAAACTTACTGAGATCAGACTGAGTCACTAAAAAATTAAAAACATAGTAGAATGTTTTTTAAAAGCCTTGAGTTCAGTTGGTGGGAAAAGTTAGACTTCAACTTGAGAATTATAAATTTCTCGAGAATTTGAGAAACATTTTTGTTGCTTATTGGGTGTGCTTTTATAGTGTGCACACACGCATTTGGTAGCAAACAATGGCCTGTCGTTGCAGTGGCAAAATGCAAATTCTTCCACTTTGACGGCGACAGAAGCGGCACTTCCGCACCACACGGTGGTGCAACTGAAAAGAGATCGTGTTGTTGTCACTGCTATTGTGCTGTTGCTGCTATTACCGTGCTACTACGTGCCGTTGCAATTATTTCACACGACTGCTACCAGCAAAGCATATTTAGCTCTTTTAGCACTTATGAACTGTTGTAGTAGGCTTTTTATTCTTCGCTTTTTGTTTTGCTTTCGATTTGCCACAAGTCACGTACCACAACCCCTGCATTGACGATGTTTTCCGTTTATTTATGACAAATGTTGCAAGAATTGCCATTTTCTACAACTTTTTCCTTTTCTTCCCGAATAGTTGCACTATAATTATGTTGCAAAAAATGCTATAATCACAAAACTTATATTAGAATTTGAAAAACTAGCGATGAATAAGAATTTGTAGTACAAAATTTGCATATGTTGCATGCCACATGAATTCTAGATATATGCCGATTAGCGCTAAGAACAAATTAGAACTGCTTCTATTGCTTTGGTAGCAAGTACGAAACGCATAAATGTACTTAGAACTGCTTACGGCATGCCAGCGCATAAATAGTGGCTTCGGTCCAGTTGAGGAGTAAGACAACTGCATGCATTATGAGCGCATAAGCACCTTTACGCGAATGTAGTGATTTCTTCGCATATACATACACTACATAAAAGAACGTACAAAAAAATAAAAATCATGCGAACAAGCACTATATGCGGGCGCACATATTTTGTTGCACATAAGAACGATACCGTCAATTCGTGCAACATATAATCAACCTTTTGTACGTCACTGTAGATCTCTTGAATGCTGCTGTTGGCAAACGTTACTTTGTTGTTGTTGCTTTTGCTTTGTTCTTGCGATCTCTCTCAACACGTTTAAGGATGCGGAACAATAAAGCTCGAATTCACCGGCCAGCGCTACCTACACACATCCAAACGTATGCTTGCTTTTTTTGTTGTTTTTGCTATAATGTGTGTTAAGTTTTTTCGTGTTTTTGTTTGTGCTACATACTTACAAATGTAACACTTTGAGTCACGTTACGTCTGTATGCCAGCTGAGTCATTGATTTCGAAACTTTTTGCTTGTTCTGCCAGCAACACCTGCCGGATGCCACAGGCAACTAAGCAAACTCCAACTCCATTCATAAATCTTCGAAGGAAAACCAGTTTGCGCAGTTATACTAACAACAACTACACTGTAGGAAAAATATGTATGGAGACCTGCATGAGCGTTTGCCTTTTTTTGTGAAAATTAATGCTTTTTTCAAAATCACCTTCGAACAAAAAAGCCTTGCAACACCATAAAATTGGAAGTATTATCATTTATTACCAATTATCATATGTCAGCGTTTAATATTTTAGTCTGCTCTTAAGAATAGTAGTGCCACTTAGCCAGATCGGTCGGATATTAGCGCAATTGGAAGGTTACAAAGTCTCAGTCAACAACATGGGCTGGATAGTTCTTTCCATTTGGGAGTTTTTACGAAAGAAGTTGTTGGGAGACTCTGCGTCATGTGAGCGAGTGAGACCATATGACACACATACCTAATTACATTGTTGTGTCTCTTCGTATTCTTCTTCCTTTTTTCATATTTTCCCGTGGTTTCTAGGTGGAGCATAGGGTCTCTCGATTTCAGTAATCGAGAAATTTCAGATGAGTAGATGACTGGTCTTCTGCATCCGTGCCTGGTACCGGGCAGCCGGCTATGCCACCAGGTTGGCAAAGGCGAATGAATTTCTTCCTCGCTAATGGAAAGACCCTGACTCAACTGGCCTCATTAGCAAAAACAGGAGATACCATGACCAAAACATTAAGTCGTAGAGAGTGGGTGGAGGTTGTCATTTGGAAAGGAGTGGCAATGTAATACGCACCGCTTCACCATTCCTTACTGGCATAATAATTGCCTAAGCAATACACAGCGCATCTGTTTCAATTTCCTCGTGCTTAACGTCGTCACTTAGAAACATCAAGAGAAGCCGAGCCTTACTCCTTTAGGCCTTCTCGATACACAGATTTCGCTTATCTTTCTCCCAGCCAAGTCGCTGGACCTTTATTTGCTCATCTACGTCTATAAAGCTCATGTAAATTCATATAAATGATGGCAGATAAGATTTCACAATTTAAAGTGGAAAAAACAAGCGTAACGTAGCCGTGATGTGATTCTAGTTGATGTATGTATATAAGCAAATTGAGAAGGGAGAGTAGTAGGTTAAGTTAATGTAAGCATGGAAGAGAGAAAATGAAAAATCCATTTATGTCAGCTCAACGTCCGATAACCTCGGATCGTCCATTGGGATTCCAGTTGATATGCCGCAATCTGTGCACCCGTCTGGCACTTGCATAATTATATTGCCGTGTGTCACCTCGTCTTCTTCTTCTTTATTGGCTAAGCACTTTGCCACAATCAGCAGGTACCGCACCGAATATTTTCAGTTTGGGTCTTTAATCGCTGCGCTGTATCTACATATGGCTACCGTTCCATCAAATGCGACAGCCGTCCATAAATCTTTTGTAGAGTCTAACAAGAGTCATTTGGATGTCGAGACGCTATTACGCTGACTGTTTTTTGATAACAGATAATATTTCCTCTCACCTTCGTTCGCTCCCAAACCCATTTGTTTTTTTGCATTTTTTGCTTGCAGAGAGGCGACCCCCATTAGAAGCAACTTTTTCAAATGATGTTTCATGACCGAAGTTTCGAGCCCGGATACTACCGAATGGTAGTGACGCATCAACTACGTCCATATAAATACGAATTCTGTACTTCCAAATCTGACCTGCATGCAGCCGTGGCAGGTGGATTTTCCATATTTCTGTGGGTACTACTTGCAGACTGTATTCCTCACGTGTTTAAATTCACGTTTTTTGTACCTCGAAAAAATCTCATGGAGTACATCCACAAGACTAAGGCAGATCTGGTGAACTCGACGGTTAAGATGATCAGATACTCAATAGCATGAGGCTGCTTCTAGCTTGTAGAACAGACGCATTTTGCAGCCGCTCGCTCCGAGGCAAACGCTGCGATTTTCGGGAGGACTTTAAACTGGGTATGTCAAAGTGCTCAGGTTACCGTTCACCCTGGTACAGTGGAACATGTGGAAGTGAGAGTAGTGGGTGATCATATTTCTAAAACCGCCTTATACCCAGGACATAGCACCATTTGAATAACGAAAAATTTTGTTCTATTCAGTTTTATTTTTCATTTCATAAGTGAAATCCGAAATTCCGAAGGCATAAGTCTAAGAGTTTCATACATAGAAAAGTAATTGATTCCGGAATTCAGGGTGATATATCCTGGTATTAGAGCTGCTAATGATTGGTGACGCATACAGGCCAAACCTTTTTGTTTTTAGTTGTTTGACAGCATTAAATGTGAAACTCAATAATTTACTAAATTACACTGTACAACGCTTTTTTCCTGAGGTGAGAGACTAAACTAAGCTTGCAGAAGGCTGGTATTTGACCCATGGAGTTAATTTTTTTTTTTTTTTTTTTGTTTTTTTGTGGACAAACTAAGTTTTTAAATTTGTGACGAAAATTTATTTCGCAAAAGTGAAAATTACATTTAGTGTATCAATCTTAGCTGAATATTTTGTTCGGCGACATGAAATAGAATTTGAGTAGCCATTTTTTTGTAAAACATTTTAACCCATTATTGTCTCTTATAATGGGTCTTTTCAGGCGGCCGCCGTAGCCGAATGGGTTGGTGCGCGACTACCATTCGGAATTCACAGAGAGAACGTTGGTTCGAATCTCGGTGAAAACACCAAAATTAAGAAAAACATTTTTCTAATAGCGGTCGCCCCTTGGCAGGCAATGGTAAACCTCCGAGTGTATTTCTGCCATGAAAAAGCTTCTCACAAAAATATCTGCGGTTCGGAGTCGGTTTGAAACTGTAGGTCCCTCCATTTGTAGAACAACATCAAGGCGCACACCACAAATACGAGGAGGAGCTCGGCCAAACACCCAAAAAGGGTGTAGGCGCCAATTATATATATATATAATGGGTCTTTTCGACCCTTCATTAGACGTTTCTATAAAATGTGCAGTTAAAAACGGAGTTGGAGGCTTAAGAGGTTCCACACAAATATTCCTTGGAAAATTTCACTATGGGTCTTCTCTCACATTAACTTCATGTGATTAATGAAAAGTCTCTAAAAATTAAAAAATACCTGTGTTAGGATTTTCTTCTTTTTTTTTTTTTGTTTTCTGAAAAAGTTATAAAAGCAAGCAATTATGTAGATTGTGTAACTCAAAAAGTCAATAAATTATTTGCGGTTATTGTTTAACAAATATAAGCAGCCTTTTCACATTAATTACCGTTATCGCGAAAAGCTTTGTAAGTATTGCATTACGCGTACATTCACTTGCAATAAATTTAAAACCTAATAGGCGAACTCTTTTAAAAATATTGTCATGTTGCATGTTTGCGTATGGATGTATTCACATATGCTTGTGTGTGTGTGTGTCTTGTAGCTCGAACATTTGTAGGTGTATTTTCATAGCTTCACGTGCACTGGCGAGCTTTTGCGAGCTCTGCATTCACATCTGTATCTTTCCCTCGCTGCCTTTCGCTCGTTAAATTTTATAACCGAATATAAACAAGTTAACATTTTGACCCCATTTAGGCCATACGGCTACATATGAATAGCCAACAGCAACCAACAGAAGTGCTGCAACAAAACAAAACATATGTTCATGCAACTTAGAGATTGCCGCTGCTACCCCAGTCGGCACTTAGTGAATTGAAAACCCAAGAAAAAACAAAAACCCAGATGCAGCGAATCGCACAGCAGCCGCAAAGAGAAGGCCTGATTGAAAATTGAAAACTGATTATTTTGATTACAACAAAAGCAATGTCTGGCTAAAATTAACAAAAACAATGCATACAAATGTGAGTTAGTTGCACTGCAGCTTCCCTAGCGCTGAAAGTTGGAAAGTAGCCGCTGCGATTTGTTTTCAAACAAATCAATGCATTTTATTGTATTGTGAATGCAACAAAAGTGAAAGAAGGCATAAATTCAACAAATATTTGTTTAACCAATTTTCTGTTTTTTTTTTTTGTTTCTGTTTTTCGTATTTATCTTAACGGCGCAATGGCTACTGCATTTTGCGTTGCAGTGCTGCGCTGCAATTTGTAGGAGGCGGCACATATTGACAGACGCTTTTGGAGTGGCCTCAATGTACATGTGGCAGTCAACTTGTTTACGTAGTGACCCACCGCAGTTAATTCAAAAAAAAAAAAATTAAGTCTGCCAAATTCCTTAGTTTGAGGGAAATCGCAGTGACAGCATTAATTTTTTTTTTTCAATTCCAAATTTGTCTACAAAAGCTTTCTTAAAACACAAAAAAGCTGGCTAATGCGCTGTCGCACGCAGGAAGATCAGCATTCGCCGTATATAGGGCATAAGTATAGCATACGTGCATTAGGGTGGGGCGTAATTTTTTTTTTTTTTAATTTAATTTTTTTTTTTTTGTTTGGTTTTCAATTTGAAAGACCACTAAAATGTTCTATTGGAGTTAAAATTAAATGCAAACAAAATAATTAAAAACGTTTAAGCACATTTTTAGTCTTCTGCAATTGCCATTAAAGGTTTAAGAAAATCATTTCAATTGCCCAACATAACTCTTGGAACATAGATCCCTAAAAGTGCATCATGAGCGTAGTCTAACTTTTATAGAACAAAGTTAAAGACCAGCAGGCAGGTGAAATGGTTACGGGACCATTCTGGTACTCCCCCAATAACACTAAGATAGGCAAATATCTACAGCCAGCCAGAGCTATTGATGTAACGGAAAATATTAACGGGACTTAGCTTGGCGCACTGCTCAAGGCTATCGAGCACGTCTCAGTCTTCTTTTACAGTGGCTCTAATTTTTCCTACTTTTGGTCACAAAAATCTTTATATTACAAAAATCGATTTCTGATGAAATATTACTGTAAACTTTCTAAAGCGGAATTTCAGGAGTATAATTTTTACGGATCCTTTTAACCCGCCAGCTTCACGTTTTACGGGTCCGTTTGATCCCTTTTTTTAAGAAAAGTCCTTTTGGATAGGAAATGTGAGCCGAATAATGTTCTACAAAAATATTTGTTAGAAAGTTTCAGTGGTGGTTACCGAAGAGCTTATACGAAATCGAAAGCAAAACCCGCATTGCCAAAAATAATGTCAAATTGAGAGCGTATTAAAAGTGAATTACAGCCATTTTGCAATGTTTATCTGTTTAATATGCAACTTTAAAATGAATTTGAACTTCGTTATACTCCATCCAAACCCCACCGAACTTTTCTCAAAGATATACAGAAGTGGTCGCAATAAAAGTACAGTGACATTTTGCACAGTTTTGACTAATTTTTGTTATTATTATAAGATTGAACCTTGAGAGCTTTATATTTCTGTACATTTTATAAATTAAGAAGAAAAAGGACTTAGGGGCCCCGCAACCCCTAAAATTGGCTCATGTAGACAATCTTAACGTTTTAAGAATGCCAGAATGTAATTCAAGACATTTCCCCCCCCCCCCCATGGCGGTGGTGGTAGTGGAGGTGTTGTCTGAGTGTCGCAGCTGATACCCAATTAGCACAAAATATGCCATTTTTATACACCTCTTGTAGAACCACTGATTTTTATTAGTCGAAACATCTTGATATGACTATGAATCTTCCTATGTTGTCTATTTTCTTTTCTGTAATTTCTGTCAAGCTGACCATTGAGTATTCTCCCAGCATTATATGTCGTACAGTATCCGGACTTGGGAACTCAAATAATGAAAGGCTTTTTCCTTAGATTCTTCTGGATTGCAGCTTCTGGATCTATCGTTGCACGACCACCCGGTCTTCCTGGCATGGTCTCACAAAAGCTATGTCTGCTCGTAACTTCCTTAACAGCTCGTCAGTGCTGGATTTTTTGAAATTGGGCCACGTTTTTTTGGTTATTTTGCAAGTAGTCGTGTTAGTCCATTTGTCAACGACCTGATTCTGGTCTAGCGAGAAAATCTCCCTTTTGCGCATGCCTTAGAAACAGCCTATTTCTACCTCTTCGGATTCGTTATAAGTTGCTCCCTGCCTTGCTAGTTCATCAGCTTTCTCCTTCCCTTCTATGTTCCTATGGCTAGGTATCCAGATGAGAGTGATGTCTGTCGTGGCGCTAAAGCATTAAGTTCTTCTTTGCATTGTCTGACGATTTTTCAATTGGTTATAGGCGACTTTAAAGCTAAGATAGCTGTTTGACTATATGAAACAATTCATGCTTCCGATAATTGTTGTGGATGGTTTTTAGTTATCCTGAAAGCTTCCCTTATTCCGAGAACTTCTGCTTGAAAAATACTATTCCAATTCCCCAACCGAAAATACTTGGAAGTTTCGTGGTATTTCGAATATACACCGGCGCTAACTCCGCAATCCATCTTGGATTCGTCAGTGTAAAGTACAGTTGTATTCTCTTTGACTACGGTATTCAAATCTCACTCCTTTCACGTGGGGAAATTTACCTTAGACTCTATTCTAAAGTCTAGGGTAGCGGTAATAACATCTGATGAGCCCTTGGCTATCTAAAATAACTCGATGACCAAACATCCCAGCCTTCGAAAAACCACTTTCTTTTATTCTGAAGTCAATATTCATTGCTGTTAGGCGTAGTCACTCTCATACTATATTTTAGCTTCACATGGCTGATAATTTTAAAGCGATTCTTGTAAGGCAAATCACACTATTGACTATTTTCGGCCAAGTTCATTAAGGCACCCTAATCATATTATATATACTCCGACTTGTGCATGCTGTCATTGTATTCAGACCTAAGTTTAACCAAGTTGTTCCTCCCCTGTTTTTACGATGCAATAAATTTACATACATACATAAACTGTTACTACTCGATTGTCTTCACGAGTTTTTTTCTCCTTCGCCTGGTTACCCTAATGCACATGCACCTATACTTGTATGTAGTATGCATGTAATTTGCCCACGCTGTTGCATGCCACTCGTGTTAATGAATGCGTTGAATGTTTTATTGATTACCCAGCCACCAGCGCCTTCAAGCGCTGGGAAAACGTGATTTTATTCGATTTTAATAATTAACTAAATTCTTTTGTTTTCGTTAGCAAATGCTTTCAAAATTTATAGCCTCTGTCTACATGACTATTTTGGTCATATTTTTCGACGTGCTGCATGTGCTCTAAATTTTCTACAAAGCTCAGATGCTATCGAATACCAAAAACAAAAAAATTTGTTGGTCATATTTTATATAAATAATTACAGAGTGAGTTTCAAGAAAAAAAAGAAGAAACTGAAGGCATTTTCTTCCTGTTTTCCGAAGTGTTTTTGAACTTTTCATCAGCTGCTTGTAAACGCTGGAAAAGCGAAAGTTTGCTGGCTAGACAGTGTCGAGTGGCTTTGATCTTGAGTAGCGCTAAACAAATTTCCACTAGAGACTACGCACCGTTTTTATAATGACACCTTAGATTATTTGCTTATACATTAGAACGTAACAGAAAGTTGGCAGAAGAGCGCATTTTACAGAGCAGCAGCGACTTGGCGCTCCTCGATGCTACAGACAATTTTTTCGAATGTAGGGAGAAGCAGTCAATTTTTTTGTTTTTTAATTACACTTTGCAACTAAATGGAATGAAAAAGATGACAATAGTGCAGTATGGCAATTGTGACAGATAAAGAGCTGTATAATATTGGGCCACCTGCCGTTTCGCTTCTAAATGTTAAGCATTTTTTTACAGTGCAATGCAGTTTCCCCAATTTGGTCTCAAGGAGATCTTAATTATTTCCAAAGAAACTCCTTTAAAACTACATTTACTACTAATATCTCGTCTCGTCTTTGAGAGTATGTAATAAAATTGAATTGCGCATATTTTTGTGGAAGATTTTAACCCAATATCTTCTAAAGCTGTGGGTAATTTTGACCCTTATTTTAAAAACCCCGAAAAATATTTCGTTTGCAGGGTCTTTGGAGAGCTAAAATGTTCCAAAAAAGTATGCAGTGGAGTATTTGAGTAGGGGTCTTCTCAGACAAAACCAGTGTGAGATAACGAACAAAAGCGCACCATGAATTTGTTTCTAACTCTATTAAGTCTACGCCCATCTTTATATTTTCCAATGAACTACAATATATATCTACATTTGTAAATCTATAAAGCATAAATATTTTCAGCACACTAGTGTTTTTATATTTTATAAAAAGAATTTCTAGAATTCGTTGAAAAACATAAAAAAAAGTTACACTAACGTCTTTTTGGACTCCTTTACGAATGCTAAAATTGTAGTTTTATACGGGTTTTTTCAAATGACCCAAACTTAGATCGATACCAAATCAAGTAAGTTTCAATAAATTGCAAAAAAGTTCTGACGTTTATGGACAACAAGGCAGATGGCCTAGTGTTTTATAGCTCTTCTTCTTTCACTGTCTATTATTTTTTTCCCCCATTCAGAAATTAATCTTCAGAGGAAATGCAGCTATGAGTGAAACCTCTTGATCAGGAAGGAAAATCTGAGTTTTGAGTAGAAAAACCATATTTAGCTCCTGAAGCTCTTTATTCGCGTAATAGATTGGTGGTAAAGGAGCACAGTTACAATCAGGCTGCCAGTCAACAAAGCCAATTACGTTAATTAAAATGGGCCACTGAGTGCATAGAACGGCTAAATACCATAGCTACAAATAATATAAAAGAGCTTCTCCCGTTACACCAGACTATGGAACTTAAAGCAGGAAAATTTCGTAGGTAGATAGAATGGCAAGTGAAGCCGGAAAAAAAACACCAGTACGACTTGAAGTCATCTTCTCAATGATACTAAACCCGATCAAATAAAATAAGAAGGAGGAAAAAAGAAGAAAAAATGTGAAGTATTTGTTAAACTCTCTAAAAATAATAAGAGGCACTGACATTTGTTTGAGTAGAGATCACCGTAGACTAAGAAGTTATCTAGGTAGACTCGTCATATAGTCCCATGACCCATGTCGTTTCTGGTATTTGGCCACTGAAGCTTCTAAGCGCATACTCGTATGTGACCGCCGTCTGGAACCAAGAAATCCATTTTTGGTTTTTGACGGGTTCCTATAGTTTAATATCCGAAAAAGGCAATTCCAACAATCTCTAAATCTAAAATTTGTTTGCAATTTATTTATCAAAAAATACATCACATGAACTTTTTTTATGAAAGTTTGTGTTATTTAAAAAATAAATGGCTCTTGACATTTGTAATAAAATACGAATTTTAAAAAATTATAAAGCTTTAAACGCATTTTTCTCTCGCTAACCATTTTTTCATATACATACAGTGAGCGTCAAAAGAAAGTGTACGGCAAATATTGACAAAATGATTACTATTTTTTTATTCATTTTTGAAAAAACCATATATTGCGCCAAGTTGCAAACTCTGTAAAACATTAAAAAAAAAAATTCCGCAAATTTTTATCAAAATTTTGAACTTTTTACTCAGAACTTTAAAAAAAAATCGGGTTTGCGGCCTTATAATTCATTGAATTTTGATCTTTATTATACTAAAGTGGTTGAAAAATCTAATTGATTTTTGTGAATTTTTTTAGCGGACGATCCTGCGCATTTTCCCCATTTAACCTATGCTCGACATTTGTTTTTTTTGGTTGGGGTACAATTTTCCCAAAATCACTTTCCCAAAAAAATTTTTTCCCAAATTTTTTTTTCCCAAAAAATAATTTTCCCAATGCCATTTTTCCCAAACTAAAAATTTCCCAATAAATTTTCCCATAAAATATTTTTCCCAAAATATCGTTCGTCTGTAAAATATCGCATATACATTTGCAATGAATGGGCGAGTACATTTTTTATTATTTGAAACAAGATTTCAGTTTATTTATGAATTTGTATGTATACAATCACATGCGAATATAGTATCCTAGAGTTTTCAAGTATGTGACAATATCATTGTTATCAACATATTCGTGATATTTCGAAACAATGTTAAATATTCTCTGTTCATGTTTCAACCTCTTGGAATATTTATTTTTCTTAACTTGCTGTTCTGATTGCAATTGTCGCATCATTATTTCTGTGTCCGATTGCTCTTTCTGCAACTCGGAAAGAAAAATGTAGAAGCTGGGGTGATCTTTCCCTATAACAACTTGAAGCCTGTTGTGCCATCCTTCGGATATATTATTCGTTCTCGCAGTTTGTTGAATGACTGCATCATATTGACACCACAAATCTGGAGCATAGCGAGGATGCACCTGTTTACGTCGGCCTTTTGCAGGTTTTCCTCGGACGTACGTAGCGTCAAAGTATTTTGAAATTGGTCGCATTTCCTCCGGTATTTCATTTTTTAAGGTTTCGAATTCTCGGGCGATGTTTTGATGTGGGACGAAAGCAAGGGCACATATCATATGAGTGGCTACTTTGACCGATCGATCTTCAGGATCGCAATACATTTTCTGAAGTCCTTCACTTTGGATATGGCGGTACATGTTTTGACAGAGGTGGAAAAAACAGCAGCGTGCCTTGTCTTCGCCAATTACGATTTTTACAGCATTGATGATAGCCAACTCAAAATCTGTCATCACTTTAATCGGAAGAGAAATATCGATACCTAGACGTTCTGCCTCTTGCAAAACAACCGAGAATACTTTTTCGTATACTTTCTGCTCTTTGTTTTCTAATAATGCGTAGACAAAAGGTAACCCAATAGTTTGTGGTTTTCCTCTTGAATCCGGTTGTGTAACTGCTCCGAGAATTGCGAAAACTTGGAAAAATATACTTGGCGCAGTTTTAAATGTTCCGTCGGCAAACCACAATATGCTCCTGAATAATTGCCTTAAATTTTCAGGCGTCGCGAACACGAGTATTCTCCCAAATTCTGAGTCTTCGTCATTTTCATAGGAGTCGTAAATTAGAAATTTATCTCCATTCAATGAATTTTGATAAAAGCCTGGAATATCCTCCAATTCTCTCAGCGTTCGCGGGTTCGAGGGAAAATCTTTTAATCTTTCACGACTAAGACTTTTTCGGGAATTAATTCTGTTTGGCATTTCCGCTAATACCGCTAAAAGAGAGAGTTATCATATTTTGTAATTATGAATCGAATGCAATTTCGTTTTTTTGTTTTTACCTGGTGAAACGTTTCGCAATTCAGTTCGTAATATTTGAGCTGGAGGAGCTTCAAGATTTTCTGTAGCTTTACGTTTGATCCTATTCATGACTCTTAACGCTTCGACTTCTTCGGGGTTTGGTGCATGAAGGATGTGTTTCGATTCATCAAGTCCCTTCAGAACTCTGATATTGTGTGGTCCTCCGTATGTTGTCACTCTAGCATTACACTCAGGTTTTCTTCGGCAATTCCAATACGCAGTTTCTCCTATTCTACCTGAGTGTTTGTAGTACAAATATCCGTTAATGTGCAAAAGAAATGATTTTTTGCATTCAATTAATTCCGCCATAATTAGAAATTTTGACTTTAGGCAGCAAATTTTAGCTCATGAAATTTTGACACGAAAAGAATGACGTGAAAAAACTTGTTTATATGAGTGAAGTTGGATACATTCGTTACCTTGTCTTTTTATCCGAATTGAAAAATGTATATTGAAAAACTTTTTCGAATCTTTTTCGATTACTTAAGTATAAGATTTTTGATTATTATATACACTCATATTGTCGGAATCGTCGAAAAATGTCAAATAGTAGAATAATAAAAATTAATTTCAGTAGTATTTGTTCGAGAAAGCTATCTATTGGAAAAAAGTTATTTTGGGAAAACATGCATTCGGGAAAAAACAATAAAGCGGGAAAAAATATTTTTGGGAAAAAAATATTGGGAAAATTATTTTTTGGGAAAAAAAAATTTGGGAAAAAATTTTTTTGGGAAAGTGATTTTGGGAAAAATGACCCCCCACGGTTTTTTTTATGTCGACTTTCATATCCACTAAATATCTACCGTTTATAGTTAATTTCAGCTATAAGACTCCCTAAACTGTGACTAATAAAATAAAACCCCCCCGGTCAGTCTAATTTTGTTGCACTTTTGCCCCCATAACTGGGTTTATGTCGCTATTAACGCGCCAAATGTTGGCTTCCGAGTCATCAATTGTTGTTGGTTTATCAGCGTAGATCAGTTACTTGAAGTACCCACGCACATGTAAGCCAAGGTCGTTAGATGGCATGACCTTTGCATCTCTTTGCGGTTCGTCTCGCGGTTCATCGCCGGTGTTACTAAGCATTAGGTCATTGGCAAACAGCTGCAGGAATGAAAATGATTAGAAAACTATTTGACGCCCCCTGTGATGATGTCCAGTTTTATTTAGGATACAGAGCATCAATCTAAGGTCGTCTGTCAATAACCTGGTGTAGGAGTTTTCCAATCGCAGCCTCCACAACATACTCAACTTCATCAACAGCACTGTCGTCCGCCCTATGGCGTCAAAATTGCTTGAAAGAAAGAACTCAGACTGCATACTTTTAATCTTAATTACATATTATCTTCCACTCATTGTAGGTATGTAAAATAATAATGTGCTCGTATATACATAAAAGAATTTCATTTTCAACTGAAATTTTTAGGCAAACAATTTTACCACAGCTTTTTAAAAATAATGAAGTACAGAGCGCTTTTACAAAAGATGTATTTCTCAATCAATTTGCCTGTCTTAAATTCTTCAAAGCATCAACGATTGGCATTCTCCTATGTAGCCCACAACAACAACACATTGGTTGAGCAAACAAAAGCCCAGCCAGCGGTAGATGCATAAAACGCTCACCTTGTCCCACTTTTTAAAAGTGTCATAAAAAAAATTTAAATTTGTATATTCAGCCGTTCGCTAGGCCAAATTATTCTTTTATCTTTAAACTTTGTACAGTTTTTAAAACTATTACAACTACGAGTATATGAACAAAAAATAATTACAATTTCGGCCTAATGATTTTGTGTCTGTAAATAATATTTCACTATTTATTTAATAACTGTGCCACTTTAAGTTGGTTTAATAAGCAGCTGTCATTGTTTAATGACTGGCCAGGCTGCATTCATACATTGTCTTTCATTTGCATTTTCGTACGAAAAAAAAAATAAAAACAATTTCCTTCCGTTTTACGCTTTGTCTGATTGGATTGTGACTGACATTGAATGAGACTGGTGGCGAGCCTCAGGCTGTTAAGAAAGGGAGAAGTTCGTTGTTGAAGCTATATTTTTCATCTATGGGACCAAAGTGTACTTGCACACCCTAGCATTGAAACCAACAAGCACGATTTTTAAGTTGAGACAGCTCGCTCGGTGCTCCAAAGGCTCATAAATGCGACCTTTAAGCGCATCAGACTGCTCTGACTTCGTGACGAAGGCGCAGAGTTTCATTTTGGTAAGGAGACGCTCGTCCTTCAAAGTGAGCAAAAAGACGTATTTAGCGGCTAGGCCTTTTTCGTATAACGAAAACCGGTAGTAAGTTTTCCCCTCCTTACTTCTCGAAACTCCGTATTTGAGACTTCGTATCTAGGTGTTGCTACTGACTCGACTGCGGGAGCGAAGAGGTTGCTTACTACCTGCTAAAAAGTCCTTGAAAAGAACTGAGGTACTGATAAACCAACGTATTTGCACTAGGAAAGCAGAAGGAAAGAAGAAATCAGAAAATATTTTTAAAGACTGAAAAACCTGTACGCGTTGGTTTATCAGAAATTGTAAGCAGCACAGTTCAGAAGGTTTAGAACTAATGTGTTTGAGAACTTTCGCACAAAGTTAGACAAGAGAACCTCGAGGTGCCACTTAAAGAGAGGGATAGGAAGAGTCAGAAAAAGAGCGTTCATTCAGTTACTTACGAATTGTTCTTGGAGAGGCTGTAGCCGCTGTAAAGAAAATGGCTGATTTTCCTTTTGCTTTTAAAGACTTTCCCATAAAGTTAGGCACGGCACAGCTAGTTTCTCCAAGTTTGGAGGAAGAGAAAATAGAGAAAAAAAGAAGAGGGGGAAAGATAGAGAGAGGAAGGGGGAGAAATATGTACAGAGAGATAGAGGACGCTCGTTCAGCTACTTGTCTGCTGTTCCTGCCCAAGTTGTAGCTACCATCAATTTTTAATAAAGCTACAAAAGTCACTTTCTAGGTAGTGTATCCGAGCAAAAAACCCGTTGCTGTTGTTGTTGTCAGGGTCAATTCTGGATAAGCAGGAATTTAACCTGCTATGATATCCAGTACTTAACTCAACCAAAGTTACTCGGATCTCGCCACGCAGCTGAAGCTCTTCGTCTTCAAGGGGTGGTGGTTGAACTCCGATAACGGTATTCGGGGATCGGGAGTTTAGGAAGGTGATAAGAGTCTCCCGATGTATGACGTTTAATATCTGTCTATGTTACTGTCCGGTGCAGTAGTTGTAGTTGTGTTTTGTCCTAGTGTAGAAGGTATCCTCAGTGTAGAAGGTATCACCCAAGTATAAATTGCTTGCTGAGCATTTTGCTGTGCTCCTTAACCTGGAGCATGGAAGCCTTGTTGTGAAGATGTTGCTGGAGGCGCATCAGAAGGCATCCTGTGGTATTCCAGTATTTTGACTGGTCTGAAACTTAACACGATGGACGTATCACTGAATTTTTAGTGCGTAAGACATGCTCGAGGAAGCTTTTCATGCTAATCAAATCTAAGCTAAGCAAATTTTGACAAATAGGGCGACTTTAACCACATACTCTTCGAAAGGAATCCAAGCGCCTTCCCAACTGCCGTTTGGTATACAATGAAAATGAAGTGAAGTAATCTGAGACGCGGCCGCCATAGCCGAATGGGTTGGTGTTCGACTACCATTCGGAATTCACAGAGAGAACATCGGTTCGAATCTCGGTGAAAACACCAAAATTAAGAAAAACATTTTTCTAATAGCGGCTGCCCCTCGGCAGGCAATGGCAAACCTCCGAGCGTATTTCTGCCATTAAAAAGCTCCTCATAAAAATATCTGCCGTTCGGAGTCGGCTTGAAACTGTAGGTCCCTCCATTTGAGGAACAACATCAAGACGCACACCACAAATAGGAGGAAGAGCTCGGCCAAACACCCAAACAGGGTGTACGCGCCAATGATATATATATATAATCTGAGACGCTTCTCTTAGGTAAACTTTGTTCTTTTCTGCCTAAACTCTCTGACGACTCAAGATAATTTTTCAAAACTTTATAGAAAATAATATCGGAATATGCTATCAAAATAAAAACAAAAAAATGACTGATAAAACTGCTCAAATACGGAATATTGAAAACTTCAGAGGTTATGAAAGTGCAGAGATTATGGAACTCTTAGCATATTGCAAAGGTGCACCTCTAATCGCTATGGTTTATACTGAAATTTGGCTTTGAAGGCATTAAACCGGCAGCATCGATAGCTTATTTCTGTACTCTTTGCAGTAGTCTGCCAACCGTGGCTTACTAATTTCACTGTGCTCTTTGTATATCTCAATTTTTTTTGTTTTTGTGCATTCCTACATCTCAACTGTCTCGTCATTTGTCATAAACCACTTGTCGGTTCACAAAAAACTTGCTTTTATTTCAATTAACTGAAATGGTAAAACCATAAAAACCTTGGCTAAGCAAGCAGCTAATCAAACTGCACCAAAACAAAACTAAAGAAACAGTGGGCAAGGCAAATTAAAGCAAAGAGAGTAATAAAACAGTCAGTGCTTTCAGTTCACTTCAAAGCTAATGTGAAACGTCATAAGTAAAGCGGTCATAAGTTGAAAGATAAACATAGAGTGAGTCATTGTACGTATGTGAGTAGGTCATACACACACACATCCCTGTAGGAAATGAAAATCAAACGAAATCATTTTCAAAATTAGATATTTCTCTGAAGTGTACCAACTACTTTAATGTAGTTAATTAGAGCGTCATTTCTCATGCACGTAATTCATACAAGCAACCCTGTAGGAAATTAAACTCGAATGAAATTATGTTGAAACTTTTTTTAAGATAAATTATTTTTTTTAGTGTGAGCTAATTACTTTTACTTTTCACTATTTTTAGTTCCTTAGTTTGAACCAAAAATAACTGCTTTAACTCTCATTGAGGTTAAACTCGACCTTGCCCGTTTTCCTTGCTCGTTAACGAATTGTCTGCTTTCATTAATGGCTTTTTCTGTTTTCAGCTCTTTCTATTGCACTACAAAAATAACATACTATCACTTTCGCTATTACTTGCTTCTTATTATAATATTCCTGCTTGCATTTTAATTGCTCGTTCTCATGGATTCATAGTAAAGTTGTAAGCATTTTGTTGTTTTTGAAATCATTAATAATGTTACTTTCGAAAATGAAAAATTAATCATCATTATTATATGAATAACTCCGCATTAGATGTCAACTAGTTATTAACTAACCATTTGGGATCACAAAATAGTCAATGAGGGATCACAAAATAGTCAATGAGGGTAGTTGAATTTTGAGGTTAAACTCGATTTTGGGTTTAGTGCCATAGCAGTTAACATACCAAGCGAGGTTCGCTAAAGAACAATGGGAGGAATTTTAAGTGATTCCACTGCAATTACAGCAAACATTTAACCCTTTGAGGTCGTATGTCTGAACTTAACCACCAAAGATTTCACCATTCCGGTCGTATGCCTACTCTCAGCCACCACAGCAAGGAACCCTACTAATTTAATGTTGTGTTTATTTAAAGAATTAATAAATCTTGTTTAGCCTTCATAATCTTGCATGTTATATACCTCTGCTCTTTCAACGGAAATGATTTCCGACTCCCATGTCCAAATTTAGTAGGACCGCAATGGAATAAATGTTATGTCTGTCTAAGATTAATTAAATTCCTTTTATTCATTCGTATAAAAAGACTTAAAATATGACCATCCAACCCAAATAATTGCGAAAAACTAAATGAAGTATAGAGTATTCAGAAAACCAAAAACAAAGCTGACAATTTAAATATTTTGTTCACGGAGCTACTTCGAGCACCTGTTTTTCGCAAAAAATTGTATTTTTTAGATAATTAATAAATGCGTTTTTTTTTATAAACAAGAACCAACTCAAATCGAAAATACTTTTCTTCGAACTTTCTTCACACCAGCGCCACCTAGCGGGTAATATTTTGGAATAAAAACTAGGGTATAGCACGAACTGAAAAGTCACCTAATTGTCAGCAAAACACCCGTCCAAATAGGTTCAACTGTTTCGCCGGCAAAGAAGCACAAACAGAGGGGCCGAATGGCAAACAAAAAATTTTAAAATTCTTGTTTAAGTTTTGGTCACACTCGAATAGATTTATGAGTTATCAATAAGGTTTTTTCATGTGAAATAAGAGAGATAATTGGCGCTTACACCCCTTTTGGGTGTTTATCCGAGCTCCTCATCCTATTTGTGGCGTAGGCTTCCGAACGGGAAATATTTTTATGAGGAGCTTTTTCATGGCAGGAATACACCCGGAGGTTTGCCATTGCCTGCCAAGGTGCGACTGCTATTAGGAAAAACTCGTTCTTAATTTAGGTGTTTCACCGAGATTTGAGCCTACGTTCTCCGAATTCCGAATTCCATTCGGCTACGGCGGCCGCCATAAGAGATAGATACTTTAATTTAATTTGGAAACAAAAAAGGCAGATTATTTGACTGAGTTTTACGAAATTTTTCTTCTACTTCTTTCCTATATTCCTGTACTTTCTAACTTGAAAAGAAAGTTCGCAGAATATATTCAGAAAATTCAACATCAACTGCAACGTACTTATGCCAGCGTTTAATACAGCTCTGGAGACATTTCTGGCACCTTATTTTCGTTGTCGTCATCAGAGCCGCCTTCAGAGTTGAAAGGAAGTAATGGGTAAATTATTACTTCCTTTCGACTGTTAAAACACGTACCCTGGGTAGGTTTTTAGCTCAATCAAGTAGATAGAAAACACAGGGTACCATATCAGTTCAATTCGATATCTATTGGAAGCTATTCGTTCCGTTCTTGGTCAAAAAATCACGAATAGTGATGGCTCTGTGCGACGCTGCGTTATCATGATGAAAAATTCAGAAGTTGTTTTAACACAAATACTTTATTTTTGGCGAATAGCTTCACGTAAACCATTAAACATCTCATAACAGCCCTCATTAACTATCTGGCCTTCTGGCAAAAGTAGTTGGTGGCCCGTTGCAATCCATAAAAATCATCAGCATCGCTTTCTTTTTTCACTGAAAACGACGTGGTATTTTTGGTATTGGTTCATGCGGAGCTCTCCACTCACTTGCCTGCTGTCTGGATTGTGATGTCAATAGTGATGCTTTTGCTGAATATTCGGTCGGATTCAGCTTTGAAAATCATATCTTTGGCGATATTCGATATCAACGCATTCCTTTTTTACATGAAATTCAGGTGCTTTCGGACCAACTTTGCAGCAAAACGGCACAAACCCAAATCATTAAATACAATGTCCTGAATGGGCCCATAAGCAATGTTCAAGTACTCTCTAGCTCTCCGAAGGTTAATTTACGGTTATTGATTAGCTTTTCTTTCACTTTATTGATGTGTTTTATCAGTTGTCTATGTCGCCGGCCTGCACTACATTCGTCATCCTCAATAGACTCACGATCTCTTCTGAAGCGTTCGGGCCAATCGTAAATGGTTGTTCCTTAGAGTATCATTACCGAAACAGTTTCCCAATGTTTCTAAGGTTTTCACCTGTTTCAATCCTTTTTATCGCAATATTTAATGCAAGCAGAGGTAGATTTACCCAAGACGACGTAAATTTAACGAATGCCAAGCAGTTTTCATGATTTTTTGATTTTAGTAGTCAGTCTGAAATTATATTCTTTTGACTGCTTGAAATTAATAAGTAAATGCCGATTGGGTAGGAATGCCAAACACCCATCTAACCTAACGAAAAAAACGGAACTCACTTCAGTTGACTTGGAGCTTCACCTGGCTATTGTTCCTTGATATTTTTGATGAAGTTGGTATTTTAAAGATATTTTAAAGATCCATATAAAAGAAACAGACTTATAGTTAAAAACTGTTTAGGTTTTTTTGAGGTTCCCCATGGTTTATTAAAAACGAAGACATAAATCACCATTTCTTATGCCTGCATATGTATGTGCACCATCTTCAATCTTCATTGTTCAAATTTCGCACCTTGACTGAGAGTTTCAGCTCAAACATGAATGACAGTGACCGGCTGTTAAAAATCTTCAGTCAAAACTGGCAACTTTTGATGACTGACGAACAGGTTCGCCAGTGTGTCAGCCACGTAAAGTTCTGTGATCTCAACTTTTTCATTCAAACGCAAGCACTGAGATTTTCTTGCCGTCCCTATACTTACGAGTACATAAGTACATACCTCAAATGCTTATAAAACATAATCCATAACAAAAATAAAACAAAAGTGAACATCTATAAGCAAACAAGAACAAAATGCCAAAACATGACAATCATTTGTCAGACAAATACAAACCGCCTGTGAGACGGAAAAGTATAACACGGCTGCTTGCCTTGACTGGTGACATTAGCAGTGGGTATTTAAGTAAATAAGGGTTTAAAGAGACACACATAGAATTTATAAACACACTGGCATGTTATTTACTTACATATGCCAAACATCATATCCTTTAATCCTTTGCAGTGACGCTTCGCATTGTTGGTAATTTGAGTGCGACTGTGTCACTGCGGCTATTGTGTTAGTGGTGCACATGAAATCCACAATTTAGCATCGCATGTTCAACTAAGGGTATGATGAAGGGTACGAAGTGGAAGGTGAGGAGAGTGTCATGAAACAGGGGAGAAAAGCGTGCCAGGGAAGCGACACGAACTGAGAGAGAAATCACGTGCATTTGAATCAATTATTCTCCCCATTCAAAGCTTTTTTAACTGTTTTCTTGGAAATATTTTTTATGACGAAATTTTAAATAATGGCCGGATATCCTTAATTTTATGTATAATAATAAATTAACGGTAAATTATATGCTACATTGCTAGAAATTTAATTTAGTCACTGTTGCAGGTCACACGTCGCGCAAGAGAAGGCAACAGAAAAGCGTTTCAAGTGCATTAAGGCAAACATACGAGAGTTACAAGGGTGAATTGAGACTTTTCAAGAGTTACGCAAGAAAAACATAAGCACTTGCTAGCAGAGAGCTGCATTTACACAAACATAGGGTAGGTGATTTTTTTGTAGCAATCGGCTTCGAATAGCCAACTCACTTCGACATTACAGGTCCGTTGTGGTATCAATGTGTAACACGGGCACCACAGTGTTTATTCATCATGGAACCATTTAGACGATCTAATGAAGTGGAGGATACTTTCGTAAGAGAGTCAAAATGGTATTTTCCTAACAACCTTGCTCTTCTCCTGGCTCAGGCTGGACAATTACAGAGGAACCCTGTACAGTCAAACCCTGTTTCTTCCTCTTTCTCGCCTCTAAAACTTAACTTTTATCGATTTATCAATATAACCTTTTAAAAAGGCCCCCCCAACAGGACGAAACAATGCCAGATCCAGGTGCTGAGCCGAGTGTTTTAAAAAATGTTTCAAACGGAAGGTTAAAAAATGTATTGGCGTTTCTATACTCAGCTCTGGCTAGTATCGCACGTATTTCGTGATTGGGGCTGCTAAAGTTTTTGGGACTCTCACTGTTGTTTTCCTTTGCTATTCGAATTCTTATAGCAGCTTACCGATTTTGGTTAGTGCACTAAGCCATCAGCCGTCGTTGGCAATCTCATTCGACGATAGTCCCAGGAAACAGGCAATTTCGACATTGTGACAGGGGGAGTGTTTTTACTTTTACATGAGTAGGTTTAAGCAGGCAAATGAAGAGGTCGTTAAAGTCTTGTGGGATACCTTTATATGCAGGGCATGGACTCATTTTCAGTATGTCGAGGTCCACTCTGGATAAGTCTTATGAGGTCTTCGCCTACAATAGGTGCTGTACTGCTTTAAAAACTGAAACCAATTCAGCTATTCCACTTGCGAAAGCCCAAAAATGCACAGACTTGCAGATCCACCCTCGTGTGTGACTGGACTATAGGCGACCGAACAGAAGGATTAAGTTTACTTATTCGTAAACACATGCTTTGTAATACATATATAAGCATGTATTTGTGTGGCTATCATCTATGTATACACATAAACAATGGAACAGTCAATTGCAACAACAACAACACCCAACAACATTTACTGCTAATAAAATCATTTTTCACGCTTAAACGACCAACGGGAACAAACATAAATACCAACCAGCAAACAGGCGTCGAAAGGTTTCGTCCATTCGCGGCGTCTAACGAGCGGACACGCAAGTGCTTTATGGCGATTTAAGGATTTAAGGCGCACACGCAATGCCGACAAGTTATTTGTTAACAATTTTTGTGATTTGCTCTTTTCTTTGGTATTTTGTTTTGCTGTTGTTGTTGTGCGCTTGACTGCCACATGAACGGAAGTGCGTGATTTTCATGCAATGTACGCAATTTGTGCTTTGGGTTTGTTGTTGTTGTTGTTATTACTCGGTGTTTACAAGCCTTGGATGCCTTGCATGCTTGGCACGCCTCGCGTGGCGTCCGTGCTTTAATCTTTTTTTCTTTGTTAATTCTAAATGTACTGGCCTTGTAGTTCATTCTGTTTTCAAGCCTTATGCCAGATAGTCTCAAAATTGACACATTTTCAGTACGAAATTCCTTGCGCCATTGTGCCAATTTTCACTGTCATATTCTGCATAAATTTTTCGAGGGTTCACAGTTGTGTGTGTTCGTAAGAAACAGATGATGTAGTTGTGAAGTGAGGACTGCATTAAATTGTAAATGTTACGCGTGTGATAATTTTTTCCCCATATCTTCTTTTTGTTGCTGTGATTTTTAATGCCATAATCGCATTTCACACCAAGGATTCTGAAGCTAATGTGCACACATCCATACATATGTATAAGCATACAGTCATATTGCTCAACCACCACCCTCAGCACAGGGGCTGAAGTCCGCGCAGGCATGATGGCAAATCGGTTACCGTAACTTCCATGCTATTCAGTCATATGCAGTACAATAACCTGGTTCCTTTCACCTTATCAGCCTTTTTACTTCATAAACACGCTCGCCCTTTCTGTTGATGCCTGACGCGCGCATGGGGCAATTTCGCTTTATATTAGTTGTATATTCATTCTAGAGGGTTAGGAGTAGTCAGAATCTTCAAAAAAACTTTTTTTTTTCTTATTGAAAATTTCAAATCTATGGCGTAAATAGCTTCCGAGATATCCGCCAATTAGGGCACTCGTATTCTCGTTGGCCAAGAAGAAAACTTTGGACACGTTTTTCTCACCTCTACGAATGTGTCTTCCAATTCAGTGGCCAGACCAATGTAATTCAATGACCTTCATTTGGATGAAATGTATACAAGTTAATGAAAGCATAAGAAATTAGTAGTAGAAAGCATAATTTTCGAATTTGTTTTGTTTTTTGTTATGAAGACTTTGATTTTTTTAATACTAAGCTACCAGCCTTTACCTTGAAAATTCCTTTAAAAGCCGCCATATTGTTAATTTTGCAATAGTGGTTTTTCCAATTTTAATATTTCAGCTACTGTCAAAGTTACCCAAAACTTCGAGATACCAAAAAAAATATTAAAAAATGTTAAAAATATTATCGAAATTGCAACTAAGTTGTAAATACGTAAATCTGTATATTAATCAAAAAATCATCTTCTCGAGCAAGGTACGTCTTCGGGACCCGGCGGGTATGCCAACACGTCCGTAAGTATTCGCCCAAGCGTCAATGCATGGGCTGCGCTCAGGGAAACTTCTACGGCAAACAAAGCCGGAGCTCGCGAAGTCCTTCCGGGCATTGTCCGTCTCCCTAGAAAAGGAGGAGTGGTTGTTTTAGTGGCCACACCACTCAACGCAGTAGATGACGCTCGCTGTAAATGCGAAGACATTTTGAACCCTACCTCACCTCACCCACCGAAAAAGAAAACGGTATCCATGAGGTGCGGCTTGGGATTGCCTAAAGTCCTTTCTGCAGAAGCTGTCTGGAAAATGAGGTGGAATCATCTCAGCATTTTCTTCTCAACTGCCTTGCTATTGTCGGGCTAAGATTCAGACATCTGAGCTCTCACTTTTTCGCTACATCTGCGGATATATATATATATATATATATTTTGATTTTTTGTGCAAGTGAGCAGCCATTTTTCCTAACCTAACCTAAAAAGCTTTCACAAACATTGACGGTTTGGCGCAGCGTATGGCATGACAATCTCGTCGAAAGTTATTTCTTTCGGAATAAGGAAGTAAAAGCCGCTACCATCAATGGTCCTCAGCACACAGCGATGTTAAAAAACTGTGTGTGGCCAGAACACGACAAAATGGATATATCCCAGATTTGGCTAATTCAAGGCGCCGCTACCAACCACACAAGCGACACAGCGCATAAATTATGAATGAGAAATTTTAGATATTTGTCGACTGGATTTTCTCACGCCGAGCGTCCATCAATTGGGCTCCGCGATATTGCCACTTGATACACCTTTATTATTTACGACTAGTTCTTAGTCCACGCTGATCGTTGAGACGCTATTGCCGGAATAACGCCGTATATATTGGCTTAGTTTTCAAAAATTTTACCTACTGCTTGAAATACAGCCGGTGAAGTCTTCACCCGCTTCCAGCTTAACACGAGTTGACCCAACCCGTGATCTTTCTCAGTTCTCTTGGGCTGCCAGGCACTCTTCCTGTCGCTGTGAGTGGGTTCCACTCCATCGCCTTCTTCGCTATGTTACCGTTTTCTTTGCGTTAAGTGTGGTCAAACAACTTCCTCCATTTCTGTCTTCTAATCCAAACATCTAGCGGATGCATGCTTGCTTTTACGAGCATTATTTTTAGACAGAATCTTCGGAGTATAATCCGTTTGACAAAAACTTGTAATTGACTGGTTAAAGCGGTGGTGATTTTCCAGGTAGAGTTACTATACAGCAGTACCGACAGCTCATTCGACTTGAAGAGACTTACCTTTAAATTGGAACTTAGGTTGTTGTTTCGACATACAGGGTACAATATCCCGAATGCTCCGTTGGATTTTTCGAGTCGAGAGTACATGACTAGATCCGTGCCACCGCCCGGGGCAACTACGCTGCCGGGGTAAGTAAATTCCTCCACTGTTTGTTAGGGCTACCTGCAATCTAACAACCACTCACCCACCCATCTTGTTTTTTTAGACTCAAAACATTCGTCTTGGTAATATTGATTTTAGGGCCGGCAGACCTAGCTTCCCTATGAAGCGAATGAAGCCATTTCCTTAAGGTCGGTTAGGCGATGTGCCAGGAGGCACATATCGTCAGCATAATCGATGTGTTGTAACGCGCTACACATCGCCCATTTAAGACCGCAGTTGTGAAGAGGGCTTAAAGTTGCTTCGAGAACGTCTTCTATTGCTAAGAGGAACAACACGGGCGTTAGAATACCTTCCTGGCGAACTCCACTTCGAACTTCGAGCTCTACATTATTCGCTTTACAAAATTAACAAAATTACTTAAATTACTATTGAAAAAAATGTATCAAAAATACTAGTTTTTCATGCTTCTAAGCGCCCTTAGTCTTTAA
Organism: Anastrepha ludens; assembly: GCF_028408465.1. Lineage (NCBI taxonomy): Eukaryota > Metazoa > Arthropoda > Insecta > Diptera > Tephritidae > Anastrepha > Anastrepha ludens. Next base: position 109,192,972 of record NC_071499.1, read on the forward strand.
ATCATGTTGTACCAAACGCCTGTTTATATTGTTCGTCTGTCCACTTCCTTCTAGTTGTGCTTCCTGCAACTTTCTACCTTCGAATTTCTTCCTTCAAATTGAGTCATAATTGGCCATATATAGACGTACGTATGTATGCATGCAACTTTTTACTAAGCGCCAAAAATTAGTTTCCATTTTTAATGTCATCTGGCATACACCAAACCTTATACTACGAACCCAATTATACCACACACATTCACACACTTGTAAGTACACACTCACACATCCCACCCTTGCCATCTACGGATGGAGAGTTACCTCCGTGCAATGTTTGGTTTATCGCTTGAATCAATTTTTGTATTTTACAAAAGTGTGCCCTCAATTTTCGGTTATATTGATTTTTTATCCACTTCTTTGCCATTCAACTGTTATTAGTGCTTCAATTGTTTCTTTTCCCTTTCCCCTTTTTTTTTAATACATAGATTTCCTTTGCAGCGGTTGCACTGTTACGAGTATTTCCCTTCTTACCTTTTCAGTGTTATTTTCATGTAATTTTTTTTTTTTTGTGCTGTGTTTTGCTTACTTTTTCTGCCATTGTTGCCTTGTACTTCGCTTGTTACTTGTACATATTTTCTTATTCGAGAGCTGTAGTGCATTTGACCCAATTATGTTTGAATATAAAATTACTTCCGTGCACACAGTGCCTATTATAATTGAAATTCTTGCGCTCCATTGTGGCTCTGTCGTACTCGTACTCACTTCAAGTAGTACTCGTATTTGTTGTTGTCTCAAGGATATCGATTGAAGTGTTGTTGGGGATTTCTGCTAGGTGGCAGCTAATATTCAAATTCAAATTTATTTTTTTGTTGGTTTTCTATTAATATTGTAATATTTTAGGGCAAGTAACGAGACACCCTCTATTACCAAACAAGAGAAAAAAAAAACATTTTTATAAATAAAAAAAAATCATAGCATCCACAAATTCGTAATTATGTGGCTTCATCCAAAGTTTATTGTATCACCCATCGATATCGATATGATTTTGTGTGATTAATAAAATACTTTTCTACGTAGGTATATTCATACATACATATATTCATAGGCATACACGTATATATATATGCATCAATATTTGTCTATTAGTGACCATAGATGCAATAAACAGGTTGCTGACTATTAGAGATCACATTAATATGTAGCTGAGGTGAAATTCCAACGCAAGCCAAAATCGAGTGATTTTCTTAAAAATATTGTACAAAAACCAATTTTGTTTCGAATTGGCAAGCGAACAAAACTGAAATCTAATAGCCTAACCACAACTCCAATGAAATACGCGAAAACGAAATAAAAATTAAAATATTGCAGGCTTTCTTTCACAAAAATAGTCACACAGTAATGTTGAAAAGTACGGTTACAGCAATCGATGGTGCAACTAATAGCCTGCCAACAACTGGAGGGCTCCACAAAAAACACAGGCCTACATACATTTTTTTTAGTTCTTTATTTGAGACTCACTTCAGATGTAGTTTTGAGCGCTAAGGACAGTGCTCGCGTCCAAAAGTGCCCATCACCGTTGTATTGTAAGATTAAAACTTTAATTGGAGTATAGGTTGAAGTTTCGAGCTTGCCAGGTTTTTAAGAAAATCACCTTTTTATGTTGAAGGTAGGTAAGTGAAATGGCTGAACTCTGGCACTCCCCAAGTAGCACTAAGTTGTCGTTTTGATACCTTTATAAGACCTCCAATAGGCAGATATCTATAGCCAGCCAAAGTTGCTGATGTAATAGAGAAATTTGATAGGATTTAAGTTGCCGCACTGTCTCGGACAGTCGACGAGAGGAGTACCCTGTGACGTTAATCACCTAACTGCCAAATCCGAATGTTTACAGAGAAATTGCTCCTCAATATCCTTCTCTGAAAGCTCCCTGCTACTTCTGCAATGGGAACTAAATAGTAAACCTAACTTTCGCGCGTATGTGCCGATCGTCCAATGACCGGTAAGTTACCAGTTACGAGTTTCGAAATAGAATGGCGTGGAGTCCCCAGCACTTTCTGAGTCCTAAATCTATTGCACTTCGGCCAAAGGGGTTTCGATATAGCACGCGAAGAAATGGAGCTCCATCTCTTCTGCGCTTTTCTAGGATATATCCCCTCTCCGATGCTTTGGCAATACACAGCAGACCAACACTACTCTATGGTACTCTACTGAAGTGGACCGTGACTGGAAACTCTTTATACATTGCACCTGTGGGAAAGGTTCAGCGACTGACTGCTTTTTGGATTAGGAGAGCTCTAAGAACTAGCCAACGGCGGCCCCCGAATACATACTTGATCTACCACCGATAGAAATTTTTTTTTGCAGAAAACCTTGCAGCAAAATCTGCAGAAACACTAAAAGCCTTAAATGAGCTCTCATACAAGATCTATGGGCATAGCTCAATAAACCAGAACAATACAGTCAATATCGACCACAAGGCTCCAATTCTTTAACGGAAAAAAAACTTCAAGATTACTATTAAAAAAGAAGGAAGGCGTAAGGTCATAAGTTCCAAACGCAATGCACTTAACTTTTATGCGGATGGTTCTAAAATAACTAGTGGAGTAGGCGCTGGGTTATACTCTTCAGAGTTAGACCTAAGGAAGCAGCATATGCTTTCGGACCACTGGAGTGTATTCAAGGCTGAGGTTCTCGTAGTTGGAAAGGCAGCAGATCTAACCTGTGTTACTACTGAGACCAACTCCAAAGTTAACTTTCACATAGATAGTCAGGCGGCCATTAAAGAAATTACATCGTTGACATAACGACCAAGATCGTTCTTAAGATAAAGCAGTAGAAAAGTTGGAAGCGAATATTAAGCTTCATTTCTATTGGGTTCTAGGCCATAAAGGCATTGAAAGGAACGAGATAGTAGACGATATAGCGATCGACGGGGTCTCGAAAACCTCGAATTTCGTCAACGAAATACCAGAGTCAATATGAAAACTATACAACGTACTAGACGAAAACATGATAAGAAAATTCAGAACAGAATGGGAGAGCTTGTCTACTTGCAGGAATGCTAAGATCATGCGTAAACATGATGATCATTTGGGACATAGCCCAGTAGCAGTGTATGCTTATAAGATAGGAATATCAGACAGCGAGAACTTCAGAAAATGTAAGGAGTCGGGCTCAAAGGAAACTGTAGAGCCTCTCCTTTGCGGATGTCGTACGTTGATCAAGACAGGCTTTTTTTTTGGTGAATGATATAGAATTCAAACTGCCTTGGCAATTACAGCGACAGTCGTCACCTGCGTTGAGTGGCGTGGCAACAATCCCTCCTCTTTTTCTGGAGAGACACCCTTCCCGGAACTACTTTCTGCATTACATCGGAAGGGCCAAGAACGGCATCCATAAAAAGGGACAATTCTATTCGCCCACGTCTGGGTCCACCGTACTTGTAACCAGCTTCATGCTATAGGTTCGTCTTCTTGTGTCTCTAGTAGTACGTCGTCGAGTAGTACGTCATTGCGAGTCAATGACTCAAGCGGCTGTGGTTCTCGTGGCCCGTCAATTCCGGTCATCCTCAACTGCACTGCTGTTAATGGTAATGCTGCGCTTGGTGCTGCTACTATAGATTGCTGCCGTCCTTTGCGCTCCCAATCGATTTGGCGGCGACACATTAGCATTATTATTGCGAAAGCTCGAACTGACTCCCACATCCCGCTGGTTGAACACATATCTTTCGAGAGGGTGTTTAAGACTATTGGATGTTCCAGAACCCTTTAAAGTGCATCTATTTCTTCTTTAAAGCGGTCACAGTACAAAACTACTCTCCACCGTATTGGGGTAATCTGGACAGAAAGGAGTGTCTACCAGCTTAAACCGATACAAGTATTCTTGGGAACAGCCACGTCCGCTCAGCAATTGGGGGAGGTAGTACCATAGTTTACGTCCGCGTATTTTCTTGTAAGCCACTTAACTATTCACGGAATGAGTTTGTATGTCTAGCGCCCGTTTTGAGACAGCTCCCAACGCTGCTGCCATTGTCTAATTGTCTGCGCCCGTTCTGAGGATTTTTCATCCAATGTAGGCCGAGCCCCGCGCCTGCTGTACAGTCGACTTATTTCCTCTGCCAGACACGCTTATATAATAATATCTGGGGGCATCACAGTTTGACATATTGGAAGACGTCTCAGTTGTGGGTTGAAAATGGTTTCTTAAATTCGCAATAAAAACAGGCACCATGGGGGTGGACTATTTCAAAACGCGTAACCTCATCTTGTATTGCTATGGACCGAACTGTTCTATAAGTGACAGCAAGTCAACCAGTTCAACCCAACCTAACTTAACCAATCGTTGACCTTTCGTGCACAGCTATGGATTCAGTGATAGCAAACTCTTCGTAGTCGTCGCGCGGAGTTGTATTCCTAACTTTTCTTCGACGGAGGTAGTGAAAAGTGAAGCCAGTCACTTATTTGAGACGGATAATCGTTTCTAGCATACGAGTACGTCGAATTTTCGTTATGACTGTATATTTAGTAAATATAAATACGCACATGCAACTATGAATAAAGGTGACAGATGATTTATTTGTATGTTTCCCAATACAAATGAGCTGCGCATCAGCATGAAAGCAGTGGCGATTGCAGCATGGATTTTTTCTGGATTTTATTTTTGTACGAACAATTATTAACCATAGCGCGACTAAATTATGCAGCGCACATACACACATGCAATAAGCAGGCATACAAGTGCATGCTAGCAGGCCGACAAATCATTTACACCTGTCCCCCTGTTTCCTAACATCTTTTTCAACGTAAAAACGTAAATATAATACATACATGACAAACTGTGTGCGTAGAAAATCGTGTGTAGCAAAATGATGAATAAAAACATTTGACTTCTAAACCGGTTTTGCGGCTTTTACTATAGTTTTCTGCAAACGTAAAAATGTAGGTACATGTACAGATGTGCACTTACGTATGTTTATATAGTGAGCATGCATAGTAGATACATACATACCTACAGAGCCATATGCAATTGCAGCTCGTATTTAACAGCCACTGTGCCATTTTGCTATTTCTTACTTTTGTTACCATTTCTGTACGCTTGGCGGCTAACTCGGCTGCAAACAAATGCTGCGATGCGTACCGGCTACAGAAATAGGTAAATAGCTGTGTGTGTGTGTGTGTGTGTGTACAAATATATTTAGTTGTATTTATGTCTCTACTGGCTTTTCGCTGTAACTGCGAAATGAGTTTAATAAATCATTTGAAATTGTGAAAAATAAAGTTGGTAGTAATTGCGAATTGATGATAATTGTCAGGTGCTTGCGTTGCTGCGGAGGGGCACGCGTAACTTGGAAAGTTTTAATTAAACTATAATTAACGTTAAAATACCTGCATATACATACATAAATATTAAACGATACAAACCAGTAAACAAACACTGGTATCGCAAATGATTTGAAAAATGCTAACGAATTCATACAAAGAAAAGTAAACAGAAAAGCGGAGCATTTGCTATTTGCTACGCTTAAGTGATTTGGGAATATTAAATATTCCAAAACCAAAAAACAAAAACCAAAAAAAAAAAACAAAAACAAAAAAAAAAAAAATTAAATGGTAGTTAAAATGCAGTATCATTTGAATCGTAATTTTACGCTTTTTGCCCATAGAAAATTGAATTTAATTTTTTTACAAACTTGGTTTTGGGAATTCTAAATACGCGTTGATTGTTTTTTTACACATTCCATGCAAAAAAAATATAAAAATTAAATTTTTTTGTAAATTTGAATTAAAGTTTTGCATCTATGTATAAGTATTTTTGGAAAATCAATCATTAGAGCATACGAGGGTGGATTGATAAGTCTTTAGAAAGAAAAACTAGACATTGGTTTTTTAACAAAAAATTGATTTATTTTTCAACATAATCTCCTTTTAAGTCAATACATTTTCTCCAATGTTTTTTTAACATATTTATTCCTTCTCTAAAATAAGTTTTTTCAAAACCCTCAAAATAAGCATTTTTTTCAGCTATAACTTCACTATTTGGCACAAATCTTTTTCCGCCGAGCCATTTTTTCATATTTGGAAAAAGGAAAAAGCCACTGGGAGCTAAATCTGGCGAATGTGGCGGATGAGGGAGCAATTCATAGCCTAACTCATTTATTTTTTCCTGCGTTTTCCAAGATGAATGTGAAGGAGCGATATCATGATGATGTGGCCGTTTTTGCTTAATATTTTGGTCCAATGTATCAAAGATGAATAATATTCATATCTATGAAAATTATACCTTGTGCATCCCAAAAAATAGATGTCATAACCTTACCAGCTGATGCAATGACCTTTGCCTTCTTTGGAGCACTTGAGCCACGTTCTACCCATTGTTTGGACTGTTCTTTAGACTCTGGTGTATAGTGGTGGATCCACGTTTCATCCATCGTTATGAAACGACGCAAAAGACTTATCAATCCAGCCTCGTATATTTGATACATTTTACAGGGTGCGCCATCTTTTATGTCGGTATGAAAACATGGAATAACTTTGAAAAAAAAACTGATTTGTATAAGTAAAGCATTTTTATTTGGTTTGGTTATTTATAATTTATTAAAATTATTTTTTGAATACAATATCAATCAAGTGACCACCTTTATTAGCAATCACAAACTGCGATTTTTCTACTGCGTTTGTCATCTCCTTGTCAAGCATTTCGGGTTTTATAGCGTCGATTTCGGTGTAAAGCATGGTGTATCCATGGTTGAAATTGTACTGAATTGACGTATCGAAAACATGTATGTTGAAGTCGATCGGTTGGTAAATGACAAAGTTATTCAGCGTTTACATACCGACATAAAAGATCGCGTACCCTGTAGTTATAAAAAGTAAGAAATTAAAGTAGGTAGGATTTTCCTTTTTTTATAAAGAATGATCAATTTAGAGGCATCGGATTTTAATTTGAAATAAAACAACGAAAATTCCAATTGTTCGGGCAATCTTTATTATTTTTGTTTAGAACCATTCACGACATTTATTTTTTAAAGAAAATCCCTTTCAAATGTTGGCCGCAACTGCGCCGTAATTCGGCCATCCGTAAGCACCAATTTTGTATAATTTGCTAGAGAACTTCGGTAGGTATCTCGTGAATAACTTTAGTAATGTTCGCTTCCAATGCCTCAATCGAAGCTGATTTGATTTATCCACAAAGATTTATACTTTACCTATCTCCACAAATAAAAGTCCAAAGGTGTGATATCAGACGATCTTGATGGCCAATCCACTGGGCCGAGACAAGATAAAAGTTGCTCATGGAAACGACGACGCAGTAAATACATTGTGTCACGGGCTGTATGGTAAGTAGCGCCGTTCGCCGTCTTGTTGGAACCAAATGTTGTGGAGATCACAGGCTTCAATTTTCGGCATCAAAAATCCGTTTATCATGGCGCGATAGCGTTCGTCATTCACTGTTTCGAGGACTGTAGTCTCAGTCCCGTTGAAAAGGCAGGCGGTATTCGCTTTAAATTTGTTATGAATTATGGAATATCCTTACATATAGATTACTAAAAATCTTTATAGTGCAAGACAATAGGTGTCTGTGGTTACTGAGTGAGAAAACAATTTTCATTGTTTAATTTTTAAATCCATTAAATATGATTTTAGCTTTCGATATACAAAACATGGGTATTCTTTTCAGACACTCAGCGGAAATTGCACTTAAGGAACTTTTTTCTTGAATCTTAAAGCAACACATTTTTTAAATTTAAACTGTGTGTTCTGTACCAATCACGTGCATTTATTGGCGGCATTTTCGGTGCAATTTGTCATTCCTATCGTGTGCCTGTCTACCTGTCAACTTGGCACTCGGCCTCACATATTAGACGAGGAAAATATCTTCTTCTACGCGGACACATGGAATGACAAAATGTCAAGAGCTCAGCCACATGAATGGGTCGACACGTTGAGTATTGCGTTGGACTGCCTAGTATTTAACTGCATGCATGTATTTGTGGGATTCTCATACATATATACTTAGCTATGCATTTACTCACTCCCACCTCAATAAAAGGGAAATGTAGAAATGCAACAAAGCCCATGAGTGTAGTATGTAGGGTATATTCTTGCACTTATCCATTTCTAGGGAAAAATTTGTTATTTTGTAAAAAAAATGTAATTACTTGAAAAATGAAAAATCTTAGAATTATAGTTATTTTATTTATTCAGTTCAAATTTGAAATAATAATATAATATACAAATTTGGAATAATAATAATAATATAATATATAATATAATAAATCCTACAGAATCGCCAGTTTCTAAGTACTGTAAAGTTTATAAAGCTCGAACAACTTCGAAAATCGCAAAACCTGGAAAATTTAGTGCTGAGTTCTAGACTTAGAACTTAAACTAGACTAGAAATACACTCGAAGGTTTGCCATTGCCCGCCAAGGAGCGACGGGTATTAGAAAAAACTTTTTCCATCGTTTATTGCTTCATGCCACGAGATTCAACGGCCGCCATAAGTGCTCAAAATTAATTTCGCCATTTATATGAGGTGCATGGGATACTTAATAAATATCTAAGCAATGCTTGGACTCCTTGTGACACATTGCAATAATAAATCACCAAATATAGAAATCAGTGGGCATACAGTTTTTTAACTTTGCTTTGACTCCTTAGTCCCGTTTAGCCCATTTAGTGGAGTTTTGCGCTTAGCAAATATACACAGATTTTTTTCGCAAAATTTTGAATTTGAATTTGAATGTATTTATTACTAGTATAATAATATATTATAATTTACAATAAACTGTAAGTCCTACAGAGACTATTAAAAGTCTGTTCGTAGGCTAGTAGCATTTATAATGACAATCTTACAAACTAAGCGGTACTCCAGCGATATTTAATAATAAAAAAAAATAATTTATAAATTGTATTAATACAAAATTATAGCAAATATTTCAAAGTTGTGTGCCAAAAACACAAAACTCCAAACAGTTGAGTCATTTTCGATTTTTAGCAGTTTGAGAATTAATTTTATGATTTTTTAACACATTTTGCCTTATAGACACGCCTCTTTTGCATAGTTATTACCGAATATGCGTACATATTTTCTGACTTTATTTCATCAAATATACAGATTCGCACATAGAATAATTTCTAAACCACCAATGCACTCAATTAAATTTCGTTTTGTGTATTTTCCGCCTTTCTTCTTATATACAAAGCACCGAGACTTGCTGTCTAGCCACCGCCATCGGCATCATTTCTTGGCTAGCGTTTTAATCTCTTCACTATGAATTTTTGTGGCTCGTTTTGTTTATTAAATAAGAATTTGAAATGTTAGCGCATTTAAATGTTAATTGGCGACTACACTTTCCGCGCGTCATATTTGCGTTTCATTTGAGCAAATTATGAAAATGAGTTCGGCCAGCCTTTGCGATGTCTTTGAAATGCGAAAAACATTCAAATTTGCGTTTGCCCGTTTTCTGGCTGTCGATGACTCAACAAGTCAAAATGGCTGCGTGCAGGGGGCTAAAATTTAAATGAAGAATTTCTGTTTGGGTCGTTTTTTTTATTTTTTTGCTCTTTTACTTTCACACGCTTACGAAATCTTCACTGCATATTCAGACAAACGTAAATAAGTGTGGCGCTTGTTGTCGTATAATTTCTGATATTTTTTTTCTTTTGCCAAATGAATAATCTCTTTAAAAAATGTCACGTCATGATTTTAAACGATAAAAAAGAACAAGGATTAGGTTTTGAAAATAAATTAATTGGAAATGTTTATTTATGACTGTGCAAATGGCTCGTTTACTGGAAGAAGGTCATAAACCAAAAACTCGAAAGTTTGAGAAAAACGGCTTCAAATTATTTAATTTACAATTTGTTTTTTTATTTTTTTCTTTATGGTCGGGCAGTTTAAAAAAATGCCATATGTATCTCAAAGGTGCCATCGCACTAGAAACATTCTTCTCTCTCTCCCACTAAAAGCATTCTTCTCATCATGGACTTACTATGGATAAGAGTTGGTGGTAATTTCTGCATACTCATCTAAAAATATTTGTTCTGGGTTATGCCATTCCTCCAGCAAATGTGCGATATTTATGTATTATATATGCATATAGGTATGCCTCCATATAATTTAGCATTTCCTTTGCGGTTAGTTTATTTTTGGCTTGAATATAAAATTGTATTACGTTTTTGGACATTCTGTTTTTTATAATTCAAATTCTTTATTTTATAAAAATTTTCTTTCTTTTATTTTTTTCTTTCTTTTTTCTTTCAAAGTCTCTTTCTCAAACTTGCATAAATACATACAAAAACATCTATCCATTTCTTGCCATGACTTATTCACACTCATATGGAAGTGCGACTGTGTAAGCTGCTAAATTTATGCAGGCCATGTCATTTGGTGCCATTGAGTATGGAAATTTATGCTTAACATATTGTTTCATTGCCAATTAATACATTTGATCAAGAATTAGCGTAATGGCATATTGGTGTTAAAATCGAATAAATTTACATCATTCGACAAACGAAATTTAAAATGTGTGAAATATGGCGCACTAAATTTGTAATTCGACTTTTATTGAACATTTCGCATTATAAAATTTTGTAAATGATGCACTGAAGTGCTAAATCAAAATGTTAAATCAATAGGCATTAAATGCTTGAAAGAGAGTGAATTGAAAAATAGCAAAATACAAATATTTCTTTTGCGTAATATTTCATAGCGGATGATTTTTTATGAGGAGCTTTTTTATGGTAGAAATGCATTCAGTGGTGGTTTGTCATTCTCTGCCGAGTGGCAATCGATATTAGTGTTTCGTGCAAGGGGTTTCGAAGCCAGGAAATAGCGTATGGCAGTCATACACCAACTCATTTGACTATTCGACCATAAAATATTTAAACAATAAAAATTAATTTATTTTTTTATTTTCTTTATTTTTTCAATTCTACTTTATATAGTTTTTTAATTTATTTTTCTTCATGTCATTTTGTTTTTTTATTTTCCTTTAATTTATTTTTTATCCTTTCTGGAGTTTTTCGGAGGCCACATGCGGGTGGGGATCGATTGTGAGTACGACAGTGTCATACGCGGACGTTCCCACTATTGTTACTTCAGTAACTGGTAGATCGTGAGTGTTTAGCAAGTACAGGATGGGTCCCATAATACTCCCTTAGGGTATACTAGCTGAATTTTCAATTATTTCCGACTGTTCTTCATTTTGTTTAACAAAGTGTCAGTCTTTGAGTTAGGACTTGATAAAAGTATAATAATTAATGGGTAGAATGAGTTGTATTTTGCAGAGTAAGCTATCATGCCAAACGCGGTCAAAGGCTTGATATAGGTATTTACACCGAGAAAAGCCGCTGTACAATATTTTTTTTTTGTTCAATTGCTTCGTGTGTGCTGTTTATGAGTCTATGTACTTGTTCGATGGTACTATGTTTTTTCCTGAAACCGAATTGGTGATTGAGTTATAGTTCGGTCTTCAATTGTAGGCATTATTCTTTTGAGAAAAGGGGATTCCATTACTTTGGGCCGATGGGCTGATGGGCCAATATGATTCGACTTGTTCAGCGCTTTTTCCTGGTTTGAGGATCATTTTTACCTGAGCTACTTTCCACTGAGGTGGAACAAAACCAGATAATGTAATAGAATTGTAGATACATGTGAGGAAAGTGAGTCCTTCTTCTGGGAGTTGTTTCAGTACCTCTCCTGTTATGAGGTCATATCCAGGGGTCTTATCTTTTTAAATTTTTTATCACTTCATTTTTCCAGAATTTTTTATAGGTGGGTCCATCTGGTGCGGGTGCTCTAGGGTATCATGTACTTTTTGAGCAGTGCTTGGAGAGAGTTTGATTTTGTTGGCGCAGAAGACTCGCGTCAAGAATTTTTTTATTTAATTTATTTTCAATATTATTTAATATTTTATTTTATTAAATTTTTGTATGATAGTTCTTTTTTTAATTTAATTTAGGTTCATTTAATTTAGTTTCATTTACTTCATTTTTCTATTTTAGTTTATAATATTTTACCCAATTTTTAATTTATTTTTAATAAAGTTTTATTTTATTTAATATAATATAAGTGCATTTCGTTTACTTGAAATATATTTTATTTAAGATTATTTACCTTAATTTATTTTATTCCTCTTTATTTTTTTATATTTACTTTTGAGAATTAAACTGATCCACTTTCATTTAATTAAATTTACAAGTAGATTTTGTTTTATTTTTTTTCTACAATTTTTGTTTTATTTTATGTTTATAATTAATTTATAATAATAGTTTTTTTACTTGCTTTAATTTTATTTAATTAATTTTATTATGTTATATATTTTTTTATTTTAATGTAATTTAATTATTTTTTTAATTTTAATTTTTAAAAATTTTATTTTAAAATATGTAAAATTTTTATAAGTTTATTTTATATTTCAATACCACTTAAATGCGACTTAAAATTTTACTTTTACTTTAATTTAAATACATTTAACTTTGTTTTTTATTTTATTCCTTTTGGTCTTCTTTTTATTTATTTCTTTATACTGTTTTGTTTAACTTTCAAATTATTTTGTATTAATTTACTTTATTTTTTATTTCAATGTTTTAAATGTATTTCAGTTTATTTTTGAAAATTCAATTTAATTTAATTTTATTTAACTTTCATGTTTATTATCTTATTTTCATTTTATTTTACTTTATTTTATTTGATTTTTTTATTTTTAAGTGTCAAAAATTATTTTTTATTATTAAAAACTGAATTTAATTTACTTAGTTATTAGTAATTTTATATTAATTATTCAACTTAATTTTTGATTATTTCATTAAATCTTTTTTTTAACTTTCTTATTAGCTGTTTTTTTTTCTTTAATATTTTCTTTTTGAGACTGAATTTAGTTAAATTTAATTTAATTTCATTTCATTGCATTTGAGTATCTTTTATTATATTTGTTTTCTTTTTTTTACCGCTCCCATTTATGTAGTTTTCAGAAAGAGGATTTTTAAAGCTAAAGGAAATTTATTATTCATATCACTCACCAGATTTCAGTTTTTAAATAAATATTTAACATTAGGTTATAATTTTTTATTTGTTTTTTTTTTTTTGGAAGAAATAAAAATTAAAAAAATGTCGAAAATTGTTCCGGGGTGGAAAACAATGAATTCTTAGCATAAAAGGTTGTTGGGCTTGTATTTTAAAACCGTGGATATGGTTATTTCTTTTTCAAGATTTTTTTTTAATATAAATATGCCAAAATTAAAAATTTTAAATCCTAATTTTTTGTGTGTTTATATCCACGACATCGAAATTTATAGCCCAAAAATGTATTCTTAGCATTGGAGCCGCAATGAAACCTTACTTGAAAAGTAAATTTTTTCTCTCACTCTATCTCTCTCTTTCTCACTCCTCTCCCTCTGCCATGACAAAAAGGAAACACAAAACCACTTTAGCCACACTGATATGCCAAAATAATCAACCCTGCTCTATATTACCTTTAAATACACACATAATTTAAGCATTGATGCACCCCCTTCCAATCAAGTCCTCGAACAAGCTATTCTTAACCTCATTGTGCAATATTTGTGGGGGTTGAATGGGCTTCTCATTGCCATGGCGCAGGTTGTAGAGTCATTAAAAATTTAAAAATAGCCTACAAATTGTGAGTGCAAAGAGTAAGGGAAAGAGGGACAAGTGTTCGATTGTGAGGACAGCTAGGGCGACAAATCCAACGTCGCTTGCTTTGATGAATTTACGGTGTCAAAATAATTGGTTCAAAGCAAAGAAATGCTGAAGGGGACTTGAAGAACGGGGGACGTTGAATATAATTCAAGGAATCTATATTATATGGAAATATTTTCATCTCTTTAAATATTTGTAAACCTGCAAGGTCGGCAGGAAAAACATGAATTGACGGAAAAATGTCTCGTTCAGAAAAAACTCAATTTAGATGTTTGCAAATCATTTCGCTACTCAGAACTTTTTGAAAGCTCACAGAAACTCATTATGACGCTTACTTCAAAAATACTGAATATTATTTTTGAATCTCTGTTATTTCTTAATCGCCTGCTTCACTTATATTAATGCTTTCTGAACTGATTTATTCGCTCAGGCCTATCAGAAAAGGATTATCAGGGAAACAACGTCTAATTGGCCGAATCGAGCACTAGTTTCAAACCGATCGCAAATGAGTCTGGTTCAACTCACCTGCACTGGAATCTGAGCATATAGAAATACGTGTTTGTATATGTAAAGGGTGATTTTTTAAGAGCTATAGGAAAGTTTTTTAAAAAACACACGTTAAGTTCAGAAAAATGCATGAAGTTTTTATTTAAATCGATAGTACAGTCCATATAATTTAATGTTTGAAGATTATTTCATGCAAATGTTGACCGCGACTGCGCTTCAAATGGTCCATCCGCTTAGTCCAATTTTGGCATACTCTTTCCAATGTTTCGGCCGGTATCTCACATATAAATGCTTTAATGTTGTCTTCCAATGCGTTAATTGAAGCGGACTTGTCTGAATAGACATGAGCTTTAACACAGCCCCACAAAAAACAATCTAAAGGCGTTATATCGCACGATCTGGGTGGCCAATTGACAGGTCCCGAACGTGAAATAAAATGTTCACCGAACTCGCCTCTCAACAAGTCCATTGGTACGCGTGCTGTGTGAAATGCGGCACCGTCTTGCTGAAACCACATGCCATGCAAGCCAAGCTCTTCCATTTTGGGCAAAAAAAGTTGGATATCATTTCAAGGTAGCGCTCACCATTCACAGTTACGTTACGATTCGCAGCAGCTTTCAAGAAGTACGATCCAATGATACCTCCAGCCTATAAACCGCACCAAACTGTGACCTTTTCTGGATACATTGGTAGCTCTTGCAATTCTTCTGGCTGACCTTCACTCCAAAATCGACAATTCTGCTAATTTACGTACCCATTGATCCAAAAATGAGCTTCGTCGCTGAACACAGTTTTTCGATAAAAAAAAGGGTCTTCGGCCAATTTTCCAAGAGCCCATTCACCAAAAATTCTGCGTTGCGGTAGGTCGTTCGTCTCCAATTCTTGCACTAGCTATATTTTGAAAGGCTTCACACCTAAATCCCTTCACAAAAATGTACACGTTGTTGAGTAACAGAGACCCAATTGCTGCGAACGACGACGAATCGATAATTGATGGTCATCATTAACACTGGCCGATACAGCTGCGATATTTCGCAGAATTCGCACTCTAAGTAAGCGTGTTGGTGGTTTGATGTCCAATAATGTAAATTTGGTTCTAAATTTAGTCACAATAGCTCGAAAAGCCGCTTCAGTGGGTCGATTAAACTGACCATAACATGGAACAAGCGCGCGATAAACTTTCTTAACAGAAGACGCATTTTTATAATAAAATTCAATGATTTGCAAGCGTTGTTCGTTTATAAGACGATTCATGGTTAAATTATAGACCAAATTGAAGACGTTTGGCAGTGAAACAAAACACGAAACGTGCATCAGCTGTTTAAGCCAAAAAGATAATAGCTAAAAAATCATCCGTTTGAAACAACGCATTTGTGAAACAACATCAAGACGCACACCACAAATAGAAATAAATAAATATTTGTAGAAGAAGAAATAAAATTTAAGTAGTTATGGTTCCGAATTCACTAGAAGGCAAAAATCTCAGCATCGTATCATTTTCCCACTGAACACAAGATATGGTCCTGCAGAAACAGATGTGAGCTTGAACTGATTGTGGATCAGAATGCACTAGCAGACAACCAGTTCGTAACTATGTTTTTTCTCCGCTCTGTATGGTTAGTGTAATAGTCACTCAACTAAAGTTATGGTCCGGAAAAACCCACTTTTATACAGAAGAGAAAATGCAACTAGAAGGCAACCAGTTTGGAAATAAAAGAATTCTCTGCAGGGCACACGAACTTTAGTAGCCGCTCAGTTAAAGTAGTTGCATTGACAAATTCAATTTGTATTTCTGGTTTTACAATTTTTGAGTGAATTAATATCATGACAGGCAAAATGATGGCTGACTCGTGCCATGGAACGTAATTTCATTTCATTAGTTCCCAGCGAAGGCCGAGTTTGAGCTGCTGGCACTTTGTTGCTAAATCCAGCAAGTACACATATCTGCACATATACATAGACTCATACACATTTACACTCACTCATGCCTACCTGCTTGGCTATGGCTTATTCGGTGTATTGTGCTGGCGATGTTCGTACACGTGCTAACGCCATAATTTACGATTAAATTAGGAAGTTGAAAGGGCAAAGCAAAAATCTAGTGAAAACAAAATGTAATGCATACAAGTACATATATTTTCGTACATTTACTCATACTAAGCCACTCCAGTACAGCCATAAATAGTCCAACATTTTTATCAAATGCTTTGCTCACTGCATCGACTCGGCCGCATTGGTTGACATGACAAATGATTCAGCGCCAGGAGGCATATAAATAAATATCGTACAGCAATGCATCTCAATGGCAAATTTGACTGGTGTTTATAGAATTTGTAAAACAACGCTTTTATAATGGGGTTGTAGACGATTTTTATGCCTCTGCATGTGGACTACATTTAGGGTTGACAGCCACTTTTGGAATGGTTGCGAATACATGTTGGCGATAGGCGGTTTGCTCACCGTCAGCAAAAAAAAAAATTGTTTAGCCGCAAAAGTGAGAAAGGGGTTTTCCGTTTCTGCATTTGCGTATTTTATTCCACTTAGTAGGTGGAGTCCCTTATCGTGTTGCTATATGCAAAAAATAAATAAATTTATATTTTGAAGTGAAAGTGATTTTGGGAAGCGGGACTTGTCTTTGAAGTCGTTTGCGCATTGAGGGCGCGCTAGGAAATAAATAAAATAAAAAATTATAAATCAAAAATAAAATAACTTGTATAATATGCATATACATGTGAGTACAGTGCAGTGTCATTGAATTATGAACACCATGAAAACTTTAGCATCTTCTTAAAAAATATTTTAAAAAAGTTGATGAGCAAAAAATTTACTAAATTTATATTTTAGTTTTTGCTAAAATTAATATAAAAATATATTTTGCATTCTATATGTAATAAATATAGTACAGTGCAGTGTCATTTAATTATGAACACTATGGAAAATTGTTTAAAAATAGTATACAAAAAATTAATTAAAATTAATTAGTTTGAAAAATTAATTTATAATATTAATTTCGTTTACAGTGAGTGTCATAAAAATTCCTACAGTAGATTTCTTCAGCAAAATTGGCAACATTTCCTTCTTTTATTTTTGCTAAAATTAATACACAAATATATTTTGCATTCTAAATTGTAAAATTCTGAAAAAAAAAATAAAGTACAGTACAGTGTCAATGAATTATGAACACTGTGGAAAATGCGAGTATTGTATGTTCTTAAGAAAGAATCTAAAAAAAATAAATGTACAAAACATTTATTATATTCATTTTTACAGTGAGTCTCAATAAAATTCCTATAGCAGATTTCTTCTGCAAAATTGGCAAAATTTCCTTCTCTCATTTTTGCTAAAATTAATATAAAAATATATTTTGCATTCTAAATTCTAAAATTCTGAAAAAAAAAATAAAGTACAGTGCAGTGTCATTGAATTATGAACACTACGGAAAATATTTTAGAAAGATGCAATGGACAAAAAATTTATTATATTCATGTTTGCGTGTCACAAAACAATCCTACAGCATTTTTTTGTTTTTTGTTTTTGTTTTTTTTTGCAAAACTTGCCAATTTGTTTTTTACTAAAACTAAAGCGACGGCCGTAGCCGAATGAATTGGTGCGTGACTACCATTCGGGAGTGCGTAGATTCGAACTTCTGTGCATGAAACCGCAAAATGAAAAAAAAAATTCTAAAATCGGCCGCTCCTCGACAGGCAATGGCAAACCTCCCAGTGTATTTCTGACATGAAAAAGCTACTCATAAAAAACCATTTTCCGTTCAAAGTCGGCCTAAAACTGTAGGTCCCTACATTTGTGGAAAACATCAAGGCCTAAAATGGATATTTGGCCAACCTCCTCCTCCTATTTGTGGTAAGCGTCTTGAGGTTTTTTCCACAAATGGAGTTAAATTATGAAATTAAAATCTATTTACGCTATTTCAAACAGGGTTGCCATCTGTTGCTTTAAAAAAAACCTAAACTAACTAAGTCAATAAAGATATCGAATAAAAGGATGTTAAAAGAGCCATTCAAAAAATTTCTGAACGGAGTTGCCAACGAAACTAATTCAAAGTTGGTAAAGTATTTTTTATTTAATTAACGATTTTAATTCTTATGAAATTAAATTGAATTAAAATCAAGCAGGATTGCCATACTCTTTTTAACCTAAACTAAATAAGTCAATAAATTTATCGAATAAAAGAAAGTTAAAAGAGATCATTTAAAAGATTTCTGATTAGGGTTGCCAACGAAACTTTTCAAAGTTGAATAAAGTATCAATATAATTTTTTCTTTATTATTCAGTTGAGATTGACAATTTAAAATTTTACGATGTGTTTTATTATAGCGTAATTTCAAGCAGAGTTGCCATCTGTTTTTTAACAACCTAAACTAAATTTTCCAATAAAAATATCAAATAAAAGAAAGTTAAGACAGCTCATTCAAAAGATTTCTGAATAGAGTTGCCAACGAAACTATTTCAAAGCTGAATAAAGTATAAAAAATATTTTTTTGAATTATTAGCAATTTCTTACGGTAACTGGGTCTTTAGGTTATTACAAAAAATCAATCGGTTTTCACTTAAATCATTTTCAACTTCGTTTCTTTTATATGTTTTCAAAATCGAAAGTGATTAGGTTGCATAAAATTAGCCTTATTGGTTTCATGCGAATGCAAAATTCCTGCAAAAGTGGCAAATAATTACCAAGTCCCCTTGTAAACAAACAAATATAAATAAATGAATGTTTATATGTTTATGTGTATGCTTTTATATGCATACATTCATACATATATACATATATATTTCTATATTTACCACAAACGTGCTTTTATGGCAGCTCCAAATCCAGTGGAGCGTACGAGCATTTGTTGACTTTCCTTGAATGACAATAAAGCACACCAACATTTATACATACACACATACATACGTATATAGACTACAAATTGAAAAAACCAAGTTAGGCTAATAATTCGCGTTGAAATACTTAGCAAATGAAATGGCTTAAAAAGTAAATGACCTATCGCTCTGCGTTGCTGTTGCTTACAAAGCTGCTGATGCGGATGATTTATTACTGTTTACTGATTTCAAACCATTTCCATTATTACTCGGCGAGCTTTAATTTTTTCTTAAAAAAATTTTGTTAAACGTCATACGTTTGCTTGCCACCACATAGATTACTGTTTATATATGTTTTTGTTTTTTTGCTTTTTTTATTTTCTTGTAAGCTGTGCTTCTTTTACCCTTCACTGCTTTTCACACGAATTGTTAACTTGTACTATTCTTCAGGGAGTACATTTACTGTAGGTTACGTAATTTTCGAGTGTACTGTGTCTCTGAATCTACAATGTTTCCCAATTATTTGGGTCTAGTTTTTGTATTTTTTGTTTTGCAGTTTTTTATATATTTTTTGTTTTCGCTTGAGCTCGTTTTCCAGCGAATCTGTTAATTCTTAAATTGTCAGCTTTATTGAACCATAACCAATTCAGTTCATCATTAAAAATGAATTTCGTATCGCTTTTCGGTGGAAATGTTAATGAACTTCATTTGACAATTACTTATAATGGATTTGGAAATAATAAGATTTGGAAAGAATTTTTAGTTGAAGATACATATATATTTATTTGTATTATTTTTCCCGTACTTAAGAAATATTACACTTTTTATTGTATGTGACATTTTGCAACATCATGCACCTTATGACGCAAAGGTTTTTTCAGAAAAGTGGTGGTGTAACAAAAACAGTTTCGTTGTACGCGTATATAAAGGCATGACTAAATTCGCAATCATTTCCTAGACTTAATTAGAAATAAAAATGCAGGTACCGGGCTGTGTATGGGCTACCAGCGTCGTAAGTGGACTATCGTTTTGGTGTAACTCTCACGACTAATAGATGCCTTCATCTTTCCAAGTATAAGGAAGCACTTTTCTTGGGTCTTAAAAATTATGCCTATTTATCTGTCTCGCAACATAAATGCCTTTGAAAGAAAATAAGAATGGAAAGTATTGCATATTTTAAGGAGAACTGTTGAACTGCATATTTGCAATTATAGTTTCTGTAGACTTTTACGTTCTCTTTATGCAGATGTTGCCTGCGAAGACCCCTACTGAAATTTTTCGACGAATAATTTCATAGAACATTTTAACCCTCTAACAACCTGGGGTTTATTTCAAATTTCTCCAAAGAATGATATAATCGACTCTATATTCATGGAGCTAATGGCTTAGAATATTTTACAAAAATATTCTCAGTGAAATTCTACTACAAATGTGCCAACTAGATATTTCTTCAAATAAATATTTTAACACTTTTTCTGATGTTATGCGATTCTTACGGCAATATGTAAAATTGTAGTGGCAACCATAAAAATATTTCTGGAGTAAAGTAGTTTAAAGCACCTCTCAATCGAACCCGAAATAGTATGTATTTTTAATTTTATTTTTTTATAATTTTAATTACTGGGCAAACTTATACATACATATGTATGTACATACGCACATTTTATTCAAATCGAAAAATAGCTTTCTAGAAAAGAAATGAATTTTACATAATTTAAATAATAATTTTATATTCAAAATTAAGTGGCAACCCTAAAAATATTTCTGGGCTAAAGCAGTTTAAAACACTTCTCAATACCCCTACTTATTTTATGTACATTATTGTTTTATTTCAATTTCATAAAATTTTATCATAGGTGGCAACGTTATCAGAACTACCTAAGTAACAACACTTATCTAAATTAACTTGCAAAATAAAATACTACTAAAATCTGTTTTTAATTTATTGAACTTTATGTGCATCCATATATGTATACATGGCAACCACGGGATTCTCAGGGTTATCTACATGCAAAAATGCATACAAATCAGAAGAATCCTTTCCGCGAAATAAATAGGTAGCTATAGAAGGTAATATTAAAAATAGGTGACAGACCAAAAAAATATTTTTGGAGTAAAGCAGTTTTAAACACCTCTGATACGATACCTATGCGTGTTTTATGCTTTTATATTATTTGTATAAAATCACCTACAGGTGGCAACCTTATCAAAATTTCCTTAAGAATTACACGAAAAACTACATACAAATGGGAAGAGCCCTTTCCGAGAAATAAATAGTTAGTTATAGAACTCTATAGTACAAAATAGGTGGCAGCCCTAAAAAATATTTTTGGAGTAAAGCAGTTTTAAACACCTCTCATTCGATACCTATACGTGTTTTATGCTTTTATATTATTTGTATAAAATCACCTACAGGTGGCAACCTTATCAAAACTTCCTTAAGAATTATACGCAAAAATACATACAAATGGGAAGAGCCCTTTCCAAGAAATAAATAGTTAGTTATAGAAATCTATAGTACAAAATAGGTGGCAACCCTAAAAAATATTTTTGGAGTAAAGCAATTTTAAATACCTCTCATTCGATACCTATGCGTGTTTTATGATTTTATGCTATTTTTATAAAATTACAAACAGGTGGCAACGTTATCAAAAGTTCCTTACACGCAAAAATGCATACAAATCGGAAGAACGCTTTCCTAGAAATAAATAGTTAGTTATAGAACTCTATAGTACAAAATAGGTGGTAACCCTAAATAATACTTTTAGAGTAAAGCTATTTTAAATACCTCTCATTCGAAATCTTTACTTGTTTTATGCTTTTAAATTATTTTTATAAAATTTTATACAGGTGACAACTTTATCAAAACTTCCTTAGGAATCACACCTAACTACTTGTAGATCAAATTGGAGAGTATCTAAATTCACATCGATGGGGTCGTTTCCATACGTATGAATATGCATTCAGAAAAGAATTGCACCATTGGAAGTAAGAAGAATATACAGCTGTACATATGCATAGTACATACATACATATTTCATATAAAAACAGCACTAAAATTGCAAATGCATACATTTTTACGATGTTAGATAGGCTGAGTGTTCGCATAAAGTCACTTGCAGGGATATTAAATTACCAAATTACATTTCAAAGGGGCGGATATTCCATTTCTTATAAGCATTTTCACATACAGGTACTACTTATTTATGAATATATGTATATATTAATATATGTATGTATGTATGTGTATATGTATGTAGGTATATTTATAATTTAATTTTTTTATTTTACCACAATCAACATCTGATATCGCTGATATGAGAGCAGCCGCAAACTCGATAATATTAGCGCAATATGTGGGCGGAATGGTATATTACAAAAACATCAAATAAAAATATTTATACCTCTTGCACTTGTGAGCCAAAATGTCATTAGCCTAGTTGTGGCAACAATGAAATTTACACCATTTACATCATTTCAAGTAAATAAATAAAAGTAGGCTGCACTCAGGCACAAACAAATGTTTCACACATGAGTGCATACATACATACATACATATACATATACATGCATACAACATACTCGCACTCATGTGTTTTTTAGGTGCCCACAAAATATTACTGCTTGGCAGGTTGTGAGAGTCATAAAATGACATATTGAATTCGTATATTAAAATTCAAATTGACACATCTGTGTGGGTAATAATTTTGTCGAACATTAAAACAGTAACATACGAAATTTAATGGGAATTAAAATGTATTAATGTGCGCGGACGTGACTGCGAGATAAAGGAACGTACAATTAGAATGGTTTTAAAAGAAGAAGAAAATGGAATTCGGAATATGCCAACTACATGAGCAGGAAATTCAAAAGTTTTATTTCTTCATAAATAAATATATAATTTCTTCTACACCTATAATTTACTAGCCAAAGTTGGCCTCAATGTGTTAAAATTTTAATTTGTTTGTAAAATTTAAAAAAATTAATATTCTACACTGTATTGGAGTCTGCAGGCGAAGCTTTTTGGATGCTCTTTAAATAGAAATTATCAAAAATATTAGGTTGATGTAGTTGAACAATGGTTGTGCAAAAGATCATATCACGGAAATAGAGAAAAATAACGATTTCGTTTTTTTTTCTGACTATAGAAGAAAGATTGAGTAGTTTTTGTCTTTTTACAGATGAAATTTCAATTTCACTGGCTTACAAATATTCAATGACTTTTTTAACCGATCAAAACAATACCAGATGAAATTAAAGCTAATGCAGTTTGTTGTTGTTGTTGTAGCAGCATAAACGTTCCCCATACATATATGGGGAATGCTGCGGAAATGATAGTCCTTGGCCGGACACAAAGAACAGACTGTCGTGGGAACGCTAATGCAGTTTGTCATATTTTATGCTTAATTTTTGAAAATTAAATTAAATTAAAATTTAACGTCCTCGTGATATTTGCAAAGTTTACAGCAGAAAAGGGGTTTCTTGCAAAAATATAAAAAATTTGATTTATGTTGTAAGAAATACATGCACCAGCGAAATCATCATTATACGAGTATAAACGCGCCAACACCAAAATATGTAAGTCCCTGTTTGAGTGTACCATTCACCCGATTTCAATGAAATACTCGTATGCACCGATTCGAATGCAAAAACTTCGTTTGAAAACCAAAATATCTCTAATACCAACTAAGCTAGGGAGCTGACACCTGGCACGAATGCCATGAATTAATTCAATGTACGGGATTCCTTTAAACGCGAAAATGCCTCGAGGCCTCGAAACTTTCCAAGCTCAAAAACTTTTGCATCTCCGCATAAAATTTTCCGATCTTCAACCTCGAATTTGTATGAAAGGCGCTTTTCGCGTGCTTCGCAAACTTGCGAGGCAAATTAGTCACGAAAATAACCTCGATTAGTTGCGAATGTTTTGCGAAATTGCTAAAATAAAACAAAAAACAAGTAAAACCATATAGAAAATGAAAGTAGGCAACACTAACTGAAAACAGCTGAAAAAATCTGACGCAGCATGAATAGAAATGGCAAATAAAAAGTTAGATTTTTAGCAATTAACATCCGAGTAATGCCAAGGCATCGGTGCACTGGTGAAGAAACGCGAATAAGATCTGTGACTTGGGAAATTAAGTCAGATCTAGTAAGATTTTATTACATTCAAGTTTCTCCAGTTTACTTTTAAAAATTTATTAAATATCTTTCCATCTAAGATTTATTTAGTTTGATTAAAAAACAATTTTTTTTTTTTTTTGGACAAAGTCGAAAAGAACTGATTTATCGAAAACAATTTACAGTCAGAGTGATAAAAAGTCATTCATCAAAAATTTCCTCTACTTTTTTTTATCGTTATTTTTTTATTGTATTCTTATTAACTAGTTCTAGTCTTATACTGTAATACAATAAAAACAAAAACCAAAAAATTGAACTCCAAACACCCTGCCTGCGTGCATGGATGCCTTTTAAAATAATTTTGAATGCTGTATATAAGAAAACGATTTCAGAAATTGGTTTTTTACTCATTTCATTTACTCATTTCTTAAACCGGAGATACGGCGCTAGTTTGAATGAATTGGGGATTCAAATACCCAACAAGCGGAAGAGTTAAACAAATGCTAAAAAAAAATTATGAAATAAAGTTTGTTTTGTTTAAAAATTGTCCCCCTCGTTGTGGGAGAAGTGAATACTTCTGCTTGCAGTTTCTCAGAAGTAAATAATTATCTTTTCTCTTTTAACAATTTTTTGATTACATAGTACAAATTGTTTTATAAAATATTAGTGCTTGCGTAATTTTGTAATTTTATTTTTTAGATATTACAAAAATAAATTATTCCGGCATTTTTTAATTCAGTAAAAAATGTTGGATATGCGTAAGGTGGTATAACTAAAAATTAAGTAAAATTTTTTATAAATAATATTTTTTTTAAAGGAAACTATTGAAAGTATGTTCTAGCATAGATATTGCGAAAATAAATTATTCTGGCATTTTTTAATTCAGTATAAAATTTTCGATATGCGTAAGGTAACATAAGTAAAAATTAAGTAAAATTTTTTTTAAGGAAACTATTAAAAGTGTGTTCTAGCATAGATATTGCAAAAAAAAATTATTCTTGCCCATTTTAATTTTGTAACTAATGTTGCATATGCTTATATAAGGTGCCTCAAAATTAATCATCCAATTTTATGTTTTTAGTTTGTTTCTAATTAAAAAACATTTTTTCTGAGTGATGGAAATCTCTGTTTTGACATTTACGCGCTCCAATGCTTGTCAGTTTCTATACTGCAGCTGCTTAGTTCCCAAGTGTCAAATATTGGTTGACGTACGAGGTCAATTGCAAAAATTATAAATATTCCATTAGGGCGATTAATTTTGCGCCGCTTCGTGTATTATTATATATTACATTACTATATTATATTACGTGACGTGTATGTGTAAGATATTTATATGTAATTACGTATTTCCTACTGGAATTTTATCGCAATTCAAAAATAGCCCTGCAATTTTTCTTTTTTTTTGGTAAAAAAAAGTTAAGTTCCTAAATTTTTTTTTAATGTTCGTTCAACCCCGCTTTTGTGATATTTTCCTCTAACGAAATTTCCACCAAATTTTACTAACAAACTTTTAATAATATGGCGGTGAAAAATTATTATTTGCAACATCTCATAAAAAGTTAAGCAAAAATTCAAAAACTCTGTCGAAAAAGAGCGCAAAAATGCTATTCATCAGCTTAAAGTGTTAAAAAGTGTTAAAAAAAATCCAACAACAACAACAGCGGTCGCAATATGTCTACCGACAGCAGCAACATGAATGCCAACAACAACGCCTACGAGTCCTCTAAAGTGGAGGTCATCGTTTTGGCCAAATCCGACAAGACACTCAAAAACAATATGGACGCCAAAGATGAGACTATGCGCAAACGCACTTCACTCATCATTGTGCCACAGCCAGTAGAAGAGTTGTCTGATCACGACAACAATCTGACAAATTCCACCATCGATAACGATAATTGCAATGAGACTATCGATAGCAACATCGACAACAAAACCACGCCAACACTCAGCGCCACAAAGCAGCAACTGCTCGAATCTTCCATCAGCTCCACCAACTCCAATGGCGGCACCGAAGATGAAGTTGATGAAGGCGATTTTCTAAAGAAGCCACTCGATAACGATACCAAGAGGATTCGTCACTCCATAGCCAGCGTCGACAGCTGCGTCTCACGTTCCACGCGCACCAGCAGCACCGACACCAGCACCTCTTCGGGCGATGATGTCGCCATCGATGACTACAATGATTTGGAAGAGAATGGCAATCTAATCGATGATCTCGACGAGGGTGATCGCAAGAATTGCCTATCGAATGCTTCATCCTCAATCGATGATTATTCGTTACGCGAGAAGCTGCACAATTATGTCAACGAGGCAATGGAGAAAGACGAGGTGGAGGGCAATAGTAGCAGTACTTGTGGTGATCAATGCACCAGCTCCGATGCAGAGGAGGTGAATACAGAGGAGATCGAGGCGATTGAGGAGGCGGTGGTGGAGGAGGTGCCACAAGAGCCACAGAGTCTACCACCCTGTGATGCACTCTTGAGTCCACAAGAGGTGCCATTGGGGCGACGTTATGCGGAGGTGTCACAATTCAAGGCGAGCAAACGGTAAGTGCGATGGGGAAAAAGGGAATATGTCTGTTTACAAACGTATGCGTATTTACATGTAGGTAAAAGTTATGAAGACGCTGTGGTGGGCGTATAAAAGAAATGCATGAATTATGCTTTAATAAGGTATACATTTTCACTTTTTTTACTAGACGCACAGCCACACAGCCAACTCTTATGCACAGTTATGTGCTTTCAAATGCAACATTCATTGCTCTTTTGCTGACTGACTCCAAGGCATATGTATATGACTCCAAGGCGTCTGCTAGTGATTGAGACACACCTACGAAAAGCTAACCAAATCAAATGCATC
Source organism: Anastrepha ludens (assembly GCF_028408465.1). Taxonomy (NCBI): domain Eukaryota; kingdom Metazoa; phylum Arthropoda; class Insecta; order Diptera; family Tephritidae; genus Anastrepha; species Anastrepha ludens. The sequence continues at coordinate 109,219,924 of NC_071499.1, forward strand.
CAAGTGGCAATTTTTATGGCACAACGCCTTCACATTTTCCCTTTCTGTGTTACCTTTGCTGTACACACCTACAATTTATTTTCCCCTCACTCTTTGACACTATGATTCACATGACACTCGTAAAATCACGCTAATGTGTTTGGAAAAATCTCCATCTAAACTCGCCGTGATTTTGCTACTACTCGTACTAATATGGCTCTGTCCATACATATACATATGCATGTTTATGTGCACATAAAAGTAATAAAATCGTCGCCTGCAATTTGTAAGTGGGCTAATGGTGACTTGGGACACATTTTAATGGAGTGGAAGTGATATTACTTTTATGTTATTGACTGTTCGCGCACATCCTTTTTTGTGCGAATGAATACCTCTTACCTCTCTGGTGTCGCTGGTGGGAACCTAAAGTGGAACGCGAACAGCTGTGTTACTGGGTATAAATTTAGACACACTTAGGAATATATCAAATTGGTGTCATATGCCAGAATCTTAGGTGGTAAAAGGCATGAAAATGCATTAATTTTTAAAATATGCATTAATTAAAAAAAAATGCATTTCATTTTAATTCACTAAAACTAGCTCAGGTAGCTTGAATAAAACAAGACAGAAAATAAAACTGTGTCAACTTCTCCCAAAATTAAATATATTTGTATGCTATAGGATATACCAAATCTGAGCTAATGGTAAGCTAAGCTATTCCATATGTGGGATAAATGCATATTGGCACATATTGGGTAATCTTAATAGCCCTCCCACCAGCTAAAACTTCCAACTGCAAAACGCTCACTGTAGGAGTTTATTAAGTGCGTAGGTCCTTATCCTACTCGTCAGTCCAGCTTAAATCACTCCATGAAGATTGTGGTGTGTAGTGTAGTGAGAGGTACAATACCAATGATATCCATCGGAGAAGAGTAGCAGTAGCTCTGAACATCAAGAATATGAGAGTTAGTTCATATTATTGTAAATCAAATATCTCTTTATCATTTTATCAGAAAATAACAACAAACAAAGGTAAATCATCGAATAAACGTCTAAGGTGTGCCAAAAGCCATTTAAACTCTATTCAAAACTTTAGCTTTTTCAGGTGCTCTGTTAAAGTTTTAAGGAAAAAATAAACTCTTTGAGCTTGAAAACCTAGTAAGCCATTTATGATATTGTATGGCCTCTGTCCGGCATTGGGAAACAGAGAAGGTATGGACTTCGATCCAACGATTCTGTTCATGTCCCTTGACTCCATGACATCAATAGTCGTACTTGAAAAGTTATACAGTGTGGTGCTGCTAGAGGCTCAATTGTGGTCAGACTCTGAAAATGAGCCCGGCAAATACTGTTTTCGTAATAGGACTATGAATAAGTTCGTGCGGTTTTTTTTCGAAATTTGAAACTTTATTGACGTAAAATGGTTACAAATTTAATATTCAAAATATTGTCCATCGCTTACTACTACTTTTTCCCATCTTTCTGGCAATTCACGGATTCCCTTTGTGAAAAATTCGGTCGGTTTTGCCGCAATCCACGAATCGATCCATTTTTTGACTTCATCGTAATTACGGAAGTGCTGGTCAGCCAGGCCATGTTGCATCGATCGGAAGAGATAGTAATCGGATGGCGCAAGGTCTGGACTATACGGCGGGTGGGGTAGGACATCCCATTTGAGCGTTTCTAAGTATGTTTTGACCACTTGTGCAACATGTGGCCGAGCATTGTCATGTTGCAAAATAACTTTGTCGTGTCTATCGGCGTATTGCGGCCGTTTTTCTCGCAGTGCTCGGCTCAAACGCATCAATTGTCGTCGGTAGACATCCCCCGTAATCGTTTCATTCGGTTTCAGTAGCTCATAATACACAACACCCAGCTGGTCCCACCAGATACACAGCATAACCTTCAGGCCATGAATATTCTGCGCCGACGTCGATGTTGAAGCATGGCCAGGGTATCCATACGTTGCCCGACGTTTTGGATTGTCGTAATGGACCCACTTTTCATCGCCAGTCACAATTCGATGCAAAAAACCCTTTCTTTTGTGCCGTTGAAGCAGTTGTTCGCATGCCATAAAACGGCGTTCAACGTCTCTTGGCTTCAATTCATACGGCACCCAATGGCCTACCTTTCGGATCATTCCCATGGCTTTTAAACGTTTGGAAATGGTTGATTGATCAACTCCCAAAGTTTTTGCAACCTCTTCTTGCGTTTGAGCCGGATCTTGATCGAGCAATTCCTCCAATTCGGTATCCATGAACTTTGGCGGCGCACCCTCGCGTTCTTCGTCTTCCAAGCCAAAATCACCACTTTTAAAGCGTGCAAACCACTTCTGGCACGTTCGCTCAGATAGAGCATGCTCACCATAAACTTCCACCAAGATACGATGACTTTCGGCTGCTTTTTTCTTCATATTAAAATAATGAAGAAGAATTCCCCGCAAAAACACATTATTTGGCACGAAATTCGACATTTTCAAGTGTGGTAAAAATATTGTTGTTTACGCTTCAAATAAAAAACTTATACTGACGTTTGTGCCTTACGACAGTAGCTCTCCAATGAATGTTTGGAAATGTGGATCGATGGAATAATAATCAAGTTACGCCATCTGTTGTAAAACCGCACGAACTTATTCATAGTCCATTATTTTCACGGATGGTTCTAGGACCGTGGAATCCAGCGAAACACAACTGCACTTTGCTCTTGGAATGCATGCATCTGTGTTTCAAGCGGAGGTATATGCTGTCCAAGAAGCGATGAACTTTGTTATGGAATTTCAGATGGAGAGGCAGATCTATATGTGTCTGCAGCGACAGCCAGGCTGCGCTCATGGCCTTAGACAGCTCCCTGTAAATCCAGGCTAAACTATGTCGGTAGATATAATAGCCTATTGCTAACATGGGTCCCGGCACAAGTGAGTATCGTGGGTAACGAGACCTTTGACTCCTTAGCTAGGCCAACTTCTTTGGCCAGGAGCCCGTTATGCCCCTCCCTTCTGCAGCGATCAAAACTGCGGTTAGCAAGCGAGCTTGGCAGGCTGAGAGAGGCTGCAGATGGACTAAACTGATGTTACCTATCATGTCCGATCACTGTCGCAAATCCTCCTGTCATTAAGCAGAAGGGACTGCATACAGCTGGTTGCACTGACGACAGACCACTTTCTATGGGCGAAGCACCGACCCAACAAAAAACAAAAAAGGCATTTATATGTTCATTGTTGGACATATTGTAAGAAAAACTCGACCCACACCGTGGAGGCCGCCATAGCCGAATAGATTTGTGCATGACTATCACTCGGGAGATCTCAAGTTTGAAAGCGTCTGGGTATACAAACATACAGTAGTAGAAACATAGATTTTTTAATAGCGATGTGCTTCTCACCTCCCCTAGGCCTGGTTGGTAAACGGAATGCAGGTAACACTGCCGGTGCTGGACACTCTGCCTATCACTCGGTGCAACTAATTTTGTTGAGTATATTTTAATAGGTTATTTAGTACTAGAACTCTAGCTAGATGTGAGTGTATAGACAGCATACCCGTTCTGTTCTTTACTAATGGCTCAAAGCTTGACGATACAGTTGACTTACTATCTAGAAGTCCAAAGTAAGCGTTCTGATTCATCCTCCTAATCACTGTAGCGTATTTCAGACTGAAATTTTAGCCACTAATGAGGTAGTTGTCTGAAAGGCGAGCGGCGGTTAAATCTCTTGGCAAGTTTGTCACTAATTTCATCTTTCCTCGCAAATGCCGGGCATCTCTTAACGAGAGAGCGGTATATTTCAGCTCCCATTTGATTTGGGTGCTTACTTAGACGGTCAAGGAAGATCGTTTCCATGTTAGTCCCCTAGGTCGACACTCTTACAAATTTAACGTAACTCATTTTAACTATTGCAGAAGCTGCAAGAATGAGAAAGAGGAAGAGTCTGTCAGACATCTTCTTTGTCATTGTCCTACGCGACACGCAAGTATATATATATATATATATACATATAATTGGCGCTCTTTTTGGGTGTTTGCCCGAGCTCCTCCTCCTATGTGTAGTGTGCTTCTTGATACTGTTCCTCAAAATGGAGGAGTTTTAAGCCGAACGGCAGATATTTTTATAAGATCCTTTTTCATGGCAGGAGATTTCGCAAGTAGATTTCGATAATTTGCCTCATCGCTCTTGAATGATATTTACGACCTTAGGGATATGTAGGCAAAAAGAATATACGCGCCTAAATTTTGCAAGGAGTTACTGCAATTGTTACAATTTGAGATCTAATCAAACTGATTTTTGGCTAATTTTATCTATGTGGGCCCGAATCCGAGCCGAACCAAACATGCGAAAACTTATAATGGGCACTAGGAACTCGATTCTTCTGTGCAGATGCAAAATATAGGTAGATTTACTAAGGGCAAAATTCCGGCGAAAAATTTTACAAACTGTGCAATACACCTGCGTCTCTCAGAGTAGCCTCTTCATACAGAACAACATTAAAAGCAGCGGTTTTAGTTATTAGCGGAACCATCCATATAGATTTTCTAGCACAAGAGCGCAAACGGAGATGGGAGGCAAAAATCTGAGAAATTCCAGGACCATGCTTCACCGATATTAGAGTTCAAAGGCTCACACTTTAGCAGATGAAGAGCGAAACTAATATACTATTTAAAAAAGTGGATAGAAAGAAAGCACGGTGAAGTTAACTGTTACCTCATACAGTTTTTGTCCGGACACGTGTCCTTTCGCAAGTATTAGTATTCGCCACTAAAAGGGAAAAGTGAACCTACCAAATTGCATTTATTGAGATACTGAGTATGATGATGCGTCGTACACCTTCTTCAAATGGGAGAGGTGGAACACAGGGAGAACAGCTCTGCAACAAGCTATTGGTGTATGTACACCTGAAGATATAATCGATGGGCGAAGAAAAATGGAATGCCGTCGCAAAGTTCGTGGAAGATATTATCCGAAAAAGAGGCGTGAAATGGAAACTTATACAGAAGAGCACTAAGCATATGCTTTTCAAAGCAGGCGATGCAAGGGGAGTAAGTGAATGTGTCCACCTTAGGACGCCGTCTTGGGTCTCTACCTTGAAGAAAAGCGACAGCTGACACTTGTCTGTGACACCTACTTCAAATCCTTCTTACAGCAGCTATCTGAAGAATGAGGTGGAGCCATTTTAGCATCTTTTTCTCAATTGCCTTGCTCTCACGGAACTGAGATTTTGTCATCTTGATTTTCACTTTTTTGCTCTGCCTGCGGATATAGCAGGTTTGGATATTTCCCACCTGATGAATTTCAATGGGGGTTGAGCATTAATATTCAAAGTAGTATTTTTCATAACCCTCAAAAGCACATATTCTCTGTTTTTCTGTTGTTCTGTATTTCTTCCTTTTTCTTTTATTTGATTTATCGTTCAAGTAGAGAATCGCATAGGCAACCATGTAACCCAACCTGACCTGGCAGGGTTATTCATACATATTAAATGTAAAAGTTCATAAAATTTGTCAACAAAAAGGAAAGGAGGTACTTACCGTAGGTGAGGTAGCAAAAGTACCACTGGAACTCTACAAGTAGCACTTGAGTGCCGTTTTGATACCATAATGTAGACCGCTACCTGCGAACAATTAAAAAACTTAAAGGAAGAAAAAAAGAAACCATCTACGGCCATCCAGTGCTGTTGATTTAGTGGAGAAAAGAGATCTAGGCTGGAGAGCTGCCTTAGGCTATCTCCAAAAAGCACGCTAAACTCAAGCGCATAGCCGCCATTTGCAAATAAAGTGTTCAACAGTCTCAAGGGAAGGAAATTTTTGGCCCGGAGCCGAACTGAATCCGAAACGAACTTTTGTGGCCAAACATGTCCGAGGCTGTAGTTCGGCTGAGCTCAACTTAAATTATATTATTATAACAAAGTTTCGACCACAGAAGACCTTTCATACATACCCATACAGAAGCGTATGAGAATAAAGATCAATACATCATCTCTCTTCTTCGAAAGCGTCTTTTGTCATCCGGAAATATTCAAGTATTGGAATTTCCAGCACTTGATCCCTAAACTGCCGCTATGCACATTTTGTCTTCTAGCCTCATTTTAATAAACACAATATGTCCAATGTAACAAAATTGCCGCCGCGTCGAAATGCATGGAACAACAATAGCAACAACCGCAATGTATGGCAATCATAATTTTTTAATATCACCCAAAACGAAAATTGCTGTCATCTGCGAGGCGAATGTGTGTCATCACGCGCGTACACCCGCGCATACCCACACACATAAGTGCATGCCACTGCACGTATACACATTCCTTTATGCTGTGCTGCGTTCGGTTGTTGGCGCATTGTGGCAATTTGTTTTGCGCGCCTCTTAGCACAACATGCAACAGCCAGATCTTTCACCGCCTCGTACTAGTGGCGGCAGAATTGTATGCCAAGTAGTTGATTTTGTTGTTTCATTGCTTTGTTATTTCGTTCGCCATATGTGTTGCATTACTCATAATTTTGCGCATCATTTTTTTGTTTTTTTTTTGCATTACTAATGCCTTTTTATGTAGTTGCTGCGCGTTAATGGTATGCTGTTGCAAGTGTGGCGGTTGGCAGTTGACAGCTGGTGGTGGCGCGGGTGGCGATACACCGCCTCTGTTTGTGCGCTGAAATGCATTTTTTTGCCTTTTTTCTGGTTTCATTTCATTTTATAATTTTTTGTCTTTGCTTTCCCGAATTTTCGTTTGCGCCTAGCGGCTCTGGTGCAGTAGGTCTTGCGACAACACATACCAAGAAATCTATGCAACACATACCACGAAATATACATATATATATGTGTATGTGTGCATGTCACAGACAATGCAATGCCTCGTTGACTTTATTCCTCCCGCGAATGTTTATTTTTGTCGCATATTTCTTTGAATTTTCTCTGCTTTTTCGTCTGGAAGGCCATAAAGTTTGAGTTATTTTTATATTTTTTAGCTTCTTTCCCATAAAACAAGCAACAACATACAACTTGCCTGCGACCAGATTTCGAGCACTGCAATTTAGAAGCGAAAAAAGTAATCAAATAAAGAGGAAAACTGCGGAGCTGGTGAAGCACGTAGGTAATTGCAAGAGTTGATTGTAAAAAAGAAAAACTTTCATATAAAATATGGCGCCATTATGCAAGAAAAATAGAAAAATAAAAAGCAGAAGAAGAAAGTAATTCATATGTGAAAACTCGTTTTCGTAGGCAATAACTACATAAATTGTACACTGTGGCGCAAAATTAGCATCCAATTTTGTTTTTTAAATAACTTTTTTATTATATTAAATACAAACAAATATGATTTTAGGGGATGGAAATCTTTATTTTGGCCTTTGCGCGATCCACTGCTTGGTATTTTCTTAATGCAGCTGGTTAGTTCACAGTCGTCCGTGGTCCTATGAACCAAAAGGAGTGAAAGGAAAAAATAAAAAATATTTAAATCTTTCATTATGGAGATTAATCTTGTGCCACCTTGTATTGTAGTATATGTAGGTGTAGGTGCACTATACATACATTTATAAGCAACTAAAACTCATCTACAGGGCCTTTCAGGCTCGAGCTTCTTTTTTTTTAACGGAAATTAAGCACATATTTTCCAAAGAAATAAATTATCTGTTGATTGATGTTTATGTAGTAGAAGGACTGTAATCCTATAAATATCAAGATGTCAAAAAAAAAAAATGCGCAACAACTTTTTTCCGACAAATTATTTTTCAAAGAAAAATGTTTTTCCCAATAATGATAAATATTTGAACAAACTGATTTTCAGTGTTTAATTAAAAATGTTGATATTTTTAATTCTTCGACCCTAGACGAAAATTAAGGGGTAGCAGCAAGAAACAAAAATTTGTTCATTCTAATATCACTCGCTACATCACTCGCAAAGTGTTTTTTACTAAGCAAAACACAAACGGAATTAAAAGAGTTTTTTGTATAACTAAAACCTATTTTATTTTAATTTATTTCCTTATTGTCCTTGAGGGTTGAGGGCTAAGCTTTTCAGCTAAGAGTTGGCAGATTGTCGCCGACGGATGCCAAGTCGAATGGGTTAGTGCGTGACTACTAGACGAAAGTGTAGGGATTCGAAACCACGGACATGGACACAAAAATAATATAAATAATTTCTCTTGGATCCCAAAAACCATGACTTCAATCATTATTCTTTGGGTCTAGGTAAACCTGTTGCCTCTCTAAATCTCTTCGTTGTGGTCCAGAAGACTTAAATGATGGACAAAAACTAAGCTGTCCCTACTGGTTAAACTGATGACGGGCCACTTTCTATAGGCGAAGCACATGGAAAAGATAGACATCTCAGACAATGCACTCTGACCAGTATGTGGGGAGGAGGATGAGTGGGTGGGCCACTTTCTGTGCGTCTGCCCAGCCTTCACTCGAATCAGGCTTGAGGTCTTTGGCACTGATGTGTTAAGAAGCGACTACCTTGGCTCCTTGGTACCGCAACATCTACTCAGACTTCTTCGGAGGTCGAGTAGATTTAAAGAAAATTAAAAAGTGAGCTCGAGTGCAGTACAATGGACTTAATGTTATCTGAGTACTATTCTTGCTAGTCTGTCCCGACAAAAAAAATACCCCAGAAAATAGTCACAAAATCAATTAGAATCGTGTTTGAATCTCTGGTGACAAATCTGGAACCAAAACTTATAAAATCAATATAATAGGACTATGAATAAGTTCGTGCGGTTTTACAACAGATGGCGGAACTTGATTATTATTCCATCGATCCACATTTCCAAACATTCATTGGAGAGCTACTGTCGTAAGGCACAAACGTCAGTATAAGTTTTTTATTTGAAGCGTAAACAACAATATTTTTACCACACTTGAAAATGTCGAATTTCGTGCCAAATAATGTGTTTTTGCGGGGAATTCTTCTTCATTATTTTAATATGAAGAAAAAAGCAGCCGAAAGTCATCGTATCTTGGTGGAAGTTTATGGTGAGCATGCTCTATCTGAGCGAACGTGCCAGAAGTGGTTTGCACGCTTTAAAAGTGGTGATTTTGGCTTGGAAGACGAAGAACGCGAGGGTGCGCCGCCAAAGTTCATGGATACCGAATTGGAGGAATTGCTCGATCAAGATCCGGCTCAAACGCAAGAAGAGGTTGCAAAAACTTTGGGAGTTGATCAATCAACCATTTCCAAACGTTTAAAAGCCATGGGAATGATCCGAAAGGTAGGCCATTGGGTGCCGTATGAATTGAAGCCAAGAGACGTTGAACGCCGTTTTATGGCATGCGAACAACTGCTTCAACGGCACAAAAGAAAGGGTTTTTTGCATCGAATTGTGACTGGCGATGAAAAGTGGGTCCATTACGACAATCCAAAACGTCGGGCAACGTATGGATACCCTGGCCATGCTTCAACATCGACGTCGGCGCAGAATATTCATGGCCTGAAGGTTATGCTGTGTATCTGGTGGGACCAGCTGGGTGTTGTGTATTATGAGCTACTGAAACCGAATGAAACGATTACGGGGGATGTCTACCGACGACAATTGATGCGTTTGAGCCGAGCACTGCGAGAAAAACGGCCGCAATACGCCGATAGACACGACAAAGTTATTTTGCAACATGACAATGCTCGGCCACATGTTGCACAAGTGGTCAAAACATACTTAGAAACGCTCAAATGGGATGTCCTACCCCACCCGCCGTATAGTCCAGACCTTGCGCCATCCGATTACTATCTCTTCCGATCGATGCAACATGGCCTGGCTGACCAGCACTTCCGTAATTACGATGAAGTCAAAAAATGGATCGATTCGTGGATTGCGGCAAAACCGACCGAATTTTTCACAAAGGGAATCCGTGAATTGCCAGAAAGATGGGAAAAAGTAGTAGTAAGCGATGGACAATATTTTGAATATTAAATTTGTAACCATTTTACGTCAATAAAGTTTCAAATTTCGAAAAAAAACCGCACGAACTTATTCATAGATTAGCATATTCAAAGTAATGGACATAAATTAAAAAAAAATTAATATCAGTAACTTTTTAAGTTACAAATTAGCCAGCACAGCTTTCAGAGCAACAAAGAACACAATGGAGTTGCTGTTTAAGACTAAATTAGACTGGCTCCTTGCACAATTTCATAAGCTTCAACTTTACAGTTCTTACATAAATCAAGTCTATGCGGCTAAAAGACCAACGGTTTGTGTCGGGTTATGAACTATACTCTCAGGAGATAATTTCAAATACCTTCGATAAAGTTTCGTGCTCTGAGAAAGCAGCAGTATTTCTATTTGTGCGCTCAGTAGCTTTAAATTTTTCTTGTTAAAATTTATTTATCATACGTCCTTCGCTTTTCTTATTGACGTTTTTTGGACAAAACTAAGACTTTCTCACAAACTAAAACTTTGCTCACAAATAAAAAGGTAGCGAACTTTTTAAATCTCTAATTGCTTCTACACAATGTTGCACAACGAAAAGATGAAATGGAAAGGAAGCAAACTTTTCAGTTTCCACTCGTATTTTAAGTTTAAGTTCATGTTTTTGTTTTTACACCAGCGCACTCTAACGCACGGTTTGTTATGACTGAATACGCGTGAATATTTTTCAATGTTTTTTTGTTTGTTTTTGTTACTGCAATTCAATATGGAACGCAATTTCATTCAAAAAACTTCCGCGTATTTCTCTTCATTGTCCATTTCTACCAGCTGAATTTTTCAATATACATTTTGGTGAGTTTCGGTACTTCTCAGCAATGACATGTTTCCACTTTTGAATCGCTTCTGAATGGTTGGCATAACATTTCGCCTTAACGGTGTTGAGCAACAAATAGTCTACATAATTTCATAAATTCAACTTTTCTCTTTTTTTTTTGGTTGGCGCGATAATTACTTAAGCGATTTTGGTTTACCAAAAGTTTAACAAAAGGCGCCAGTCGTTTCTTTTTCGTGTCAATCGGAGTCAATTGGGCACACCAAGTGAAGCCAAGTCCTTCTCCAACTGATATTTTCCTCTTCCTATGCTACCATCAGCTGGTACCGCAACGAATATTTTCAAAGTTGTAGCCTTCGTAACCATTTGGACGACATGACCTAGCAAGCGGAGCCACTGGATATTTATTTGCTGCACTGTGTCAATATGCCGTAAAGCTCATACAGGTTATTGTTTCATCATCTGCGATACCCATAGTCGCTGAAGTGAAAAGGACCAAAAATCTTCCACAGAATCTTTCTCAAAACTACTCCAAGGAACGCCTCATCAGATATTGTCATCGTTCAAGCTTTTGCGCCATACAGTAAAACGGGCATGTTGAGAGACTTATAAGGTGTTAGTATAGGTTTTCCGAGACCTAAATGCGACAGTTGTTTTTGTGCACATTGACGCCGAGGTGAAAATTTGCTTTATTTGAAAGAATGATTTTTCAGTAAAAATGCTCAACTTTAACAAAGCATTTCAGAAGACAGACAAATCTCTTCTTCGATTTTTTAGCGGATTGGAGAGATTTTAAGGCTTTGCTATAAATTTTTCGCTACTCTTCTCCACTTCAGCTGTGACCATAGGTATTTCAAGGCATCTATGTATATTTTTTTAACGGACGTACCGGAAGTCGAGATTCAACTCAATTTATGGTCAACCCTTGCAAGCTGCAAAAATGCAAACTTTTCACGGATGAAAGCAAAAAACTATGGTTTGAAAGATGTATGTGTTTTGCTTTAATGCCGAGCAGCAGTTACAAGCTGGGAACAAATCATCAAACCGACAGAAATTTTTCAACAGATGCTCTAGGATCTTCTTCCGCCAATTCGCAATCTGTCTTGGTATGTTATGAAATGTATGCCAATGGCAAGGCACACCTCATTTTCGTAGAGGACGGAGTAAAAATTGCTAGAAGCTGTTGCTCCTCTCCGGTCTCAGCAGCACTTTGGCGATGGAAATTGAACGTTCCAACGGAATTCGGCGACTATTTTTTCAATCTCATAGCAGCCGCCAAAATTGGCCGCCCGAATCTTCAGATCTGATTGATTTTAGTGGCTAGTTTCTCTACCCTTTTTTGGGTGTTTGGCCGAGCTGCTCCTTCAATTTGTGACGTGTGTCTTGATGTTGTTTCACAAATGTAGACAGAAATAGTTTCACGCCGACTCCGAGTGGCAGCTGGCTGTTTTCTATGACAAGCCTTTTCATGCCAGAAATATCCCCGGAGGTTTGCCATTGCCTACCGAGGGGCGACCGATATTAGAAACAACCTTTTCTATAATTTTGATGGTTCATGCACGGAGACTCGAACTTACACTCCAACTCATTCGGCTACGACGGCTGCCTGCTAACATTTCACTAAAATCATGCGCCGGGTTAGAAAATTCAGTTCCACTCGAACTACAATTCTTCTTTACTATATTACTTCATCCTTGTAAGCATATTTTCTTTACATTTTTACTTGCCTTTTTTTATTTGCATAAACTTTTGAGTTCTCATTTCTCGTTGCCTTCGACATTTTTTCTTTGCCACATTTTTTTTCTCTTCTTTTTTTGTGTTTTTCCACTTTTTTAGTACTTCAACTAAGCAATCATGTTGTAAAGTTGCATTGCTTTCTTATATCTCTTTCCTGCAACGAGAAAAATTAGCGAGAACTTTGCTCATAACGAAAGTTGCGTATACGCCATGCTATGCTTGCCTTATAGGTGTTATATTATGCATACTTGCAATGTTTGGAAATGGTTTTTGACTTAAAAAGTGCTTCTATCAGTGATAATATAATTTTCGCATTGACTTGCAATTGTTTTCTGTTTTTTTCTATGCACTCAGCACCCAACACTTATGTACCACTACTACTATGCACTCACCATAGCTGAAAATTTTGCTTAAATATTTCACTCCACTCGAAATAAAACCACTTGCGCACTTTGCTCTAAAACCATCTTAATGTCCACCAACCAGTCTTGTTGCCTACGCCAGCTTCTTCCGAAATTGCATACTTTTCATTGATTTTCCTTCCACAAATATTTGCATTTTCCATCGCTTTTCAAACAGCACCCCAACATTCAACTAAAACCTATACTTTCACATACTTTCCAACACGCAAGTCAGCAACGGTCGTAGAGGTGTAGTAGAAGCTGGTGGCATCACTTTGTTGCACAGTGTGCACTTTAAATTACAAGTTTTCTGCTGCATAACTTTGCCATGCAGTTTTTGCTTATTTCTTCCACTTCTTTTCTGTGTTTGTTATTTTTGTCTTGCAGCAACTTTTCTTGCTAGCTTGGCTGCTGCCACACACATTGCTCACCTTGTCACCTTTCTCTTTTTGGCTTTTCGCCTCTAGCCGCTAGCTGGTTATTCAAGTTTTCCCACTCACCTCGTACTACTCGTACGCTAGCGGTGACAACATTTTTGATCCTGTCAAACTCATTTGCATATCACGCAAAATTGACAGCGACATGACGTGCTGTTGCGGCGCAGCTCTGTCCACTAAGCGCTGAGTGCTATGCCCACATACTATGAACACTCGTTCCTCAATACCTGCGTGCGCTCCACTCCAATTCAGCGGCATCAGCTTATCGATGAAGTTGTCACAGGTTTGCTTGTAGTTGATATTGTTTTTGTTATCGTCATTGCTGCCACATTTCATCTTTAACCGCAAGCACACATACAAACTTTTGTGAGTGCATTGATATTCAGATATACATACATACAAATATACTTTCTGTATACACATATTTGTATGTTGTTAAAGCGCTCTACTTTAAATTGCATTGTTTTTGTAGCTTGTGTGAGTTTTATTGAAACTGATGGAAACATTGCTGTACTATACATACCACCAGGTAGCACTGGAGCTGTAAGTTGCCTGCATGTTTTGTCAAATATTACAATGCGACATGACCGTGCGCTGCCACACCCAACTGCTGTGTCATTCGCATACAACAAAGGCAGATTTTTGATTTTGATTGCATTTGAGTATTAAGTCGAAATGGGAATTACTTTGAAATACTTCGAATATTGCTTTTAGCTTGTAAGCTCATAACTTTGACAGAATATTTTATTCAATTTATTTGTTTGCAGATATTTCCATTTGTCTTTGTATTGGCTGGATTTATTAAATTTTCAAGTATTGTTTATTTTTCGGCTTGTCTTCGAAATCCTTTTATGGTCATTAAAGCTTGCATTAATTCCGTTATAGAAATGTTTAACTAGCAATTTGGTTTTGTGAATTTCTTATAGTTTCTGCTCAATTTTGATAACATCCAGTTCATTGCGAAGGCAGGAGTTAAGGAATTAGGCAATGGTGGAAATATCATAAATTTTCAGTATTTTCTCTTATTAATAAAATGTTGAAAACAAAAGAAACATTTGAGCCTTTGATTTTGAAAGTGGTATAGGTCAAAAAATTTAAAAATCTAGGTTAGGTAGGTAGGTAGGTAGGGTGGTTGTCATAGAGACACACTTAGACCTTTCGCAGGTCCATTGTGATACCACTGGAGTTTATCCTTACTCTACGTGTTCCTATTCAAACCATCCGGTAGCTTTAATAAACGAGCAGAGCTTCGTTAGTTTTAGATGGGCTATGTCCGCTACATCGGTTAGAAATGCTGTATCAAGAGTGCGCAGCCTTCTCATAGCAAGGCTTTCACACTCACATAAAAGGTGTCTGACTGTTTCCTCTTCTTCTGTATTAAGACAGCTTCTATAGAAATCGAAGTACGGGAGTTCTAACCTTCAAGCGTGGCTGCCTGTTAAACAATGACCAATTAATACACCTATCATTTTTCTTATAGATTCTCTGTTGAATCTTAGCAAGATCTTCGATCGACCGCTGTTCCAGTTCGGCCATGTCTGTCTGCTTAGTTCGCATGTTGTGAGGTTTTGCCAGCTTGTATTTACCTTTTTGATGGTTTCCCTGTCTATAAGTAGTTTACAAGTGGCTATGGGCATGGGTATCAGCGCCTTATCCGGTTCGAGATCGAGCGTTGTACCGGTTCTTGCAAGTTCATCCGCCTTACAGTTTCCTGCAATGTTCCTGTGGCCTGGTACCCAGATAAGGTGCACCTTGTAGCACTTAGATACGTCATCTAGTAGTTTAAAACATTCTAGAACTGTTGACGAGTGCGTTTTTGATTCAAGCGCTTTTATTGCCGAGTCTGCCTTGATTGTCCGAGTAAATGAAGACTTCATTTGTGGATAATACTCTCGTTTTTATTTCTGTAAGTCCCTCTTTTATGGCAGTGACTTCCGCCTGAAATACACTGCAATGATTAGGTAAGCGAAATGATTGGCATACTCCGAGTTTATCGGAGTAGACCCCTCCACCTACTTTGTTGTCCACTTTTGAGCCATCTGTGTAGATGTTTAAGTCATTTTTCTTAACAATAAGCCCGTTATCCCATTCCTCTTTGGAAGGAAGTACTGTGACAAAGGATTTATTAAAATTGATGTCCTTGGTCTTACAGAAATCCGTTGTGCTGGGAATGCAGGGGAATTGTTCTAAAATTGAAGAGTGTCCTCTTTGGTTCGTTCTGAGTAGGCCGATTTCTCTTAGTCTGAGAGTTGCTTTGGCAGCTGTTTGCTTACCGTATTGCTCTATTGGTAAAATATTAAGCATAACATTTAGTGCATCTGTGGGTGTGGTTCTGAGGGCCCCGCAGATGCAAAGACTTTCCATTCTTTGTACATGTGCCATGGTTCTTTTGATGTACAATTTATCTAAAGCCGGCCACCATACTAATATGCCGTATGTTAGGATTGGTCTGACAATTGCTGTGTAAAGCCAGTATACGATAGATGGGGAGAGACCCCAACTTAGTCCTATCAGCTGTTTACAAGAGTATAGTGCTATTGTCGCCTATTTTACTCTATCTTCGACATTTGCCTTCCAAGTTAGTTTTCGATCTAGTATTAGACCTAAGTAGCGGGCCTCATCACTAAATGACAGTGCCGTTCCACCTAGAGTCGTGGAAGCTATATTTGGAATTTTGTGTTTCCTGGTAAATAGGATGAGTTCAGTTTTATTGGGTTTGACGCTTAGCCCATTTGCTTTTGACCAGTTTTCAACCATGTTTAGTAAATCTTGCATGACTTCTCTAATCTAGGTTATCAGCTATTTCATATCAAATCCTAATAAAATAACATAATCTGAAGAGATTAGCAATATGCCATGAAAATTAACTCAATAAAATGTGTTTATTTTTTTGGTTGGTAAACAAAATACGGTTACTGTTTTTTTGATAGTGGTATAAGCCAATTTTTTCACAAAGTTGGCAAAATAATTAGTAATTTTGTCATGTCTTCAGATAACGATTCAGGTATAATCAAGTAATCCTTTTAATGTAAAAACGTGCTATTTATAGTTAATTGTAGACATTATATGGCGAAGAAGTATAAGTAATGCTCCCAAGAAATGGAAGCGAATAAGCTTAATATCGTCTTCAGATGAATTAGTTCATTCTTTAAAAGTGAATTCGGAACCCTTGCAATGCAGAAGAAGAAAGCACCATGAAATCAAGAAAGAGAGCACGAAATCAACGTAATTATGCACAAAATATAACAAAAATGAAGAGAAAGAGTGGAGAGAAATATGAAACAAAAGAGTCTAAGCATGTGAAAGGTAAACTTTTTGAAAATAAAGATTGCCTTTGTTCCAAAAAATGTATAAATGGAACCGGATATGAAGACAGGAAAGCTAATTTTGATTCTTATTGAAACAGAAATGGTTTCTGTACGGTTTGGTTCGAAAACAATCAATAAAACAAAGACGACCCAGAAATTACGAAGGATTTATGAGAAAATGTAGTTTTATGTTTCATCTAAATGTACGAAATTCAGAGGTTTCTGTTTACAACACTTTTTTTTTGGATACTTTCAAAATATCTAACGGAAGATGAAGCCGTGTCTTAAATACTAAAATACCCGGAACGGATGGTCGTGGCAAAATGGCAGGTTCATCTAGAAAAACAGATGAAGGCAAAACTAAAGTGGTACGAGAACATATTCTGAGCTTTCCAGCATGTGAGAGCCATTACACGAGATCACACCACAGGTCGAAAGTATCTAAGTGCTGACTTAGATACTCGAAAAATGTATGAGCTGGATGTGAAAAAATGTAATGAAAATAATAGATCACGTGTGAAGGAGTGGACTAACAGGAAAATATTCAATACGGAGTTCAACTTAAATTTTCATACTACTCGTCAAGGCACGTGCCAAAAGTGTGATTCGCTAAAACTAAAAATTGAAGCATCCAGTAATGAAGACGAGAAGTTGCATCTTATGGAAATCTATGATTCACATCTTAACAGTGCCGAACAGGCTAGAAAAAGTTTAACAGATGGCATACAAAAAGCAAAAGATAACCGATTGAATATTACGGACTCACATTTGATCTACAGAAAGCACTTTCTTATTCAAAACTTTCTGTTTTGGTAGCTTATTATAAGCGCAACATGTATGTATACGATTTAGAGTTTCATAATATCCACTATGAAAATGCTGGAATGTATGCATGGGATGAAACGATCGCGTCAAGAGACTCACAGGAAGCTGCGTCCAGCATCTTAAAGCACATTCAGGACATTATCACTCAAAAGCATGTCATAGCTTACAGTGATGCCTGCGCAGGACAAAATCGTAACATTAACATAGTTTTAATTTGGTTAAAAATTGTTCAGTCATCTAATAATAATGTTGAGACAGTTGATCATCGGCCATTCTTGTTTGCCAAATGATCGCGAGTTTGGTTTGATAGAAACTAAACTTAAAAAATCGAATTATTTATACATACCTGAGCATTATAATAATTTAATAGAAGTATGTAAAAAGAAAACCCCATTTTTGGTAGTACAAATGGCTCAGAAAGATTTCATTTCGACAAAACAACCAAAAGAATCAACGAATAATAGAAAGAAAAACACCAATTGAGAAGCTGTGTCTTAGCTAATTGTCTATGAAGATCTATACACTTTTGCATGCGTTTAAACCAATTGTCGAAGTACTTTTGCCACTCTGAATGAGGTACCTCCAAAACATGCATTTTGAATGCCGCAACCGCTTCTTCAGGTGTCGAAAAACGTTGACCTCTCAGTTTGTACGTACGGGAATAAAAAGAAGTCATTCGATGCCAAGTCAGGACTATACGGCGGATGACCCATTAATTCGATGTTTATCGATGGTGCAGTTGTTTGAGCCGATGTGTGAGAGCTCGCATTGTCCTGGTGAAGAGTGATCCGTCTTTGGCGATTGGTTTCTTGGAAGCCAACTGGCAAACAAATGGTTGTGTACCACTCAGAATTTACTGTTCTGCGTTGTTCTAGTGGTACGGTTGCGACATGTCCAGTTTTTCCGAAAAAACAGACGACCATTTGCTTGGAAGTGCTTCGTGCGCGAACAACTTTTGTTGGATTTGGCTCATCTTGAAACACCCATACAGTCGACTGCTGTTTACTTTCGGGCACATACGCGTAAATCCATGATTCGTCACCTGTCACGATGTCATAGACGTGTTTCGTGGGATCCAACGCGAAAAAATTTTTTTGACAGTCAAATGTTTATGCAATATTGAATGTATGCTGGTCCCATTAATGCCTAAGATTGTCTCAATCTCACGATAGGTCACATGACGATCTTGCAATATGAGTTCGCGCACAGCATCAATGGTTTTCGGAACAACAACTGATTTTGGACGACCTTCACGAAATTCGTCTTGGAGTGAGCTACGACCACGATTGAATTCACCATACCATCGATAAACACTGGTCCTTGATGGAGCTTCATCGCCAAAAAATGAATTAAGTTCATCCATGCAATGTTGCTGAGTTAATCCACATCGAAAGTTGTAAAAAATAATCGCAAGAAAATGTTCACGATTTAATTCCATTTTTGGACCGAGATGAATCTTTTTAATTACTGGAAACAACACAAATAGCGCTAGTATTTCAAAACGTTCTGAGTACGTAAAAGCCAAAAAATGTCAAACTTTGCGATACAGCTGTCAGTTGCCAGATTGCAACACCAAGGTTGCCAAATCCCGAAATATAAAAGGCACCCCTAGTAACAGTAGAAAAACGTAAAGATATGATGAATTTACTACCCTATATCCCACCAATTTTTCACAAACACTCTATTTCCCTTAATACTAATAAGTAATTTACTTAGTTACATTGAAATGAGTTTGAATAAAATGGTAATTACTAATAAAAATGGATAAAGCCATGCAGTTAATTTTGAAAGTGATTACAACCTTTCAAAACCACATTTTCTTTTAAAAATGGTTATAAATTTCACAATCATAATAAATACTTGTTTGCTGGCACTACTTTACTGTCGAAGAATCATATTCCATAATACAAAAATATTTTTTAATCCTTTAAAATGCAAAACTCCAAATATCTTGAAACAAGGAAAATATTACTTATACCACTTTTAAAATCAAGGGCTCATTTGTTAAAAAAATTGTTGTTAGTATGTACTGGTTTGGGAAATATGTTCGTGGTGTTTTTATCGAAGACTTTTATTTAAACACAAAGCAATAATCATAATAATAAAAAAATCAATAAGTTAATCAATTATATATTCGTCTTTGCTCGTTACAACCTCTTACACTCAACCTCTGGACCAATTTGTTGATGCCGATCCGCCAAAAATCGTCTGTTCTAGTTGTTGAGCTCGTTTTAAGTGTCTGTTTGTTATCGAAGGTAACGCCCTTCATATGGCTTGACATAGAGCGAAAAAGGTGGTAATCGGTCGGCGCAAAGTCCGGAGAATACGGCGGATGTTGAAGCACCTCCCATTCGAGCTCTCGGAGTGCGGCTTTGACGACTTGTGCAACACGGCTCTTGGCGTTGCCGTAAAGAACTATGGTTTGAATATATCATTCACGCGGTGTAGCAGGTCAATATAGAGCTCCTTGTGGACCGGTTTGGTCAGCGTTCACCTTTACAAGTGACATCGATTAAAAACAAAGAAGAGCAGGTGTGAAACATGTTGATTTTTGCCTCCTGGGTATCTCATTTCTAAGACACAAAGCTAAAAGAAACTTCTTCTTAATTGGCGCGATAACCGCTTACACGATTTTGACATTGTTATCGGTGTTAATGCTGGTTCCTAAATAAACGAAGTCTTTTACAACCTCGAAATTATAACTGCCTACAGTGACGTGGGTGCCGATACGCGAGTGCGCCGACTGTTTGTTTGAAGACAGGAGGTACTTCGTTTTGTCCTCGTTCACCACCAAACCCATTCGCTTTGCCTCTTTATCCAGTTTGGAGAAGGCAGAACTAACAGCGCGGTTGTTAAGGCCGATGATAGCGATATTAGAAACTGCATAACTCAAAAATGCAATTGGCATACTTTTGTAGAGTAGAAAGAGTTCTATTGAATGAATACTTACCCTTTTCGAAAGCGCAAAAAAATCATTGTAAAATAAAATAAATAATAAAAACTCTATGAACTTATTCCCCAACCCAATATTTTTAATTTTGGCAGAGCAGCACAAGCCAGGTATTTGCTTATAAGCTTTAAAGCTCGAATAAAGCTATACATCCTAGTTCTAAGTTCAGGTTTCACGTGAAATGGAGGTCAAAATCCCTACAAATCGCATTGCCGTGAAATATGCGTGAAATTTCGTATGTTTCTCATGGCAAAGTAGTACTAAGTTGACGGCGTGAAAACAGCGCGCAACATTCCAGCAACATGTTGGCAGCAACATTTTTTCACATCTGTTTCAAATTCTTCTATTTAGAAAATATTGATGAAACTATTTATGGAACAAAAGTTCGTTTTAGAAGGACGCTAGCTGAATTTTATGCTTATTCACTTCCTAAAACTTTGATTCTTCTTACTCTAAGTCTACTTTTAAGAAGTTACATATAAGACTCCGCTCATAAGGTTTTTGTTTGTATCGCTCTATCTTATAGTCTGTAAGCAAACTTTGTTGTTGATTAATAAATAAATAAATCAATTTACTCTAAAATCCGTCATCTTCTATTGTACAAGAGTGCACCCTTTATTTTAAATTTATGGTAACTTCGAACCAGCTCTGCCTGTGCTTCCTTATGAATTCCAATTCCAAGATGGCACTTTACTTGTATTCATTGTATTTATGAAAGAGATTTTGTTTTATCTAAAAGAAATGAAGCAATAAAAGAACTCACCTCTGCGATTCCATAGAAATATGTGAGTCGTAAGTACTTTACAATTTCCATCACTTTATTTATTCATTTTGGTAATTTTTGCAAAAAGGGCATTGCAATCGGCTTAAATGTTTAAGCTTATTTCCATTACCCACCACACAATCGATGCGCTTTATGCGCAGCTGGCAACATCGTCAGCGCCAAAAGCATAGCCAGAGTTGTAATGCTTGCGCACACATGAAAATACCCGAAATGATAAAACCCCAAAAAGTAAGCAAAGAGATATGATCTCACACTCACTCATTCACTGCTTAGCTGGGAAGGCGGGAAGCTCGTAATATTTTGATGGCGCGCGTCGGTGTGCATTATGCATTTGTACGATTATTATTATGATTATTATATATGTACAAGCACAATACGAAATGAAATAATGCAATTAGGTGTACGGTAGCGCTGAAAGGAATTTTACTTACAAATTGGCAATTATTATCAGTGTGCAACAGACGAATGGGTTGCTCTGCGCCCCACACGCCAACCAGGTGGCATAGAATTTCGGTCTTACAAAGTTAACGAAACACAATACACCCAGTCGCTGGCGTGAAGTGGGTAGTCAGTTATTGTGTGCTGGAGATTCGATGAAACGGAAGCAGGAGACTCAAAATATAATGGCATAAAATGTGGCCCATTGTGTGTACTCGTATGAATATCTATATGGACGTAATGCGTGCGTAAAGCCTTTTCAAAACTTTTATTTGGTTTGCCAAAAGTGGGTTTCAGAGTATATTTTTCTTGTTGGCAAAGCAAAAATTTGTAAATTCTGTGCAATGGTTTTTATGTAGAGTTACAACATTTCAGCTCTCAAACGCAGCTGAAATTTTCATAAAAGCGGTGCAAATCGAATAAAAAGTAGTTGGAGAAAGGTTTCAACACTTGGAGTACGTTAATTGGGTAACTAATTTACTTAATTGAGTGACTTAATGAGGTATATACCATATTGTGTGGTTTAGTAATCCAATGCACTGCCAAAGGTATAGACCATTTGTTAAAATCTTAATGTTAACGGAATAAACGGAATTTATACGCGACCAAGAACTGCCAGTCCTGCATCATTCCTTAAACATTTATGAGAAATGCTCACGCTGCTGCAACAACAAAAAGAGAAAATAAAAAATATATACTTGTTTATTGTTTCACATACTACTCTTTCGTACATACGAGCGGGGTTCAATAAGAACGCGTGTTAGAAATGAAGACACCATTTTTGACGTGATAACGTCTTATAATTCGACTTAGCCGGCTGCACGCACGAAAAATGTGTCGTTACCTTGCTCAATCGAACAACAAAGAGCACAATCGGCCCCCGCGTTCGGCAACGTTCGACATCTGGCTCTCTCCTACTTGAGTGAGCATATATATGTATGTATATGTATGTATATGCGCATGTGTATATAAATTCACTTATTTGTATTTGCATATGCCTTCTTCCTGTGTGCATGGTAATGAACCATTTCTCTGTTGAGAATAGGACGATGATAGGAAAAGTAGGAAATGAAAGGGAGTGTTTCGAGTGTAAAGTGTCTTGAAAAAGGCAAATCGATGATGTTGCCTCTTAGTGTTGTTGACTTATTAACGTCTGATGCACAATCGCAATTAAACATATCTTTCAGGAATTTGATAAATGTTTCGTCATTTTTCACGTTTGTGTAAATTTAACTTGACCTCTTCCATTGCGATTCCATTTACCTCCTCCTATCTATCCATACAAAATATCTATCAAATATATTAAATAAAATTAAAATTTTGTTTTGAAAATTGCAACCATTACATCAGTATTTTCTTATGACGTTGTTCCGTTAAACTATCGTCAGTAAACCGACTTTACAGACAACCTCTTTTTTCAAAAACATTTTTTTTATTTTTCAACATAGTCTGCTTTTAGAAAAAAATACACCTCTCCCAATGTTCCGGCCATTTTTTAACCCCTCCAAAAAATAGGATTTGTCGAACTCTGCAAAATATGCCTCTGTCTCGGCGATGACTTCCTCTTTTGACTAAATTGTTTGCCCGCAAGCCATTTCTGCATGTGAGAGGGAATACGAGGGCTGCGTCAGCAATTCATACAGTTTGGCGGCGACAACTCCTGATGAATGTGCTGATGCGTTGTCCTGGTGAAACAGCACCTTCTTTTTCGCCAATGCGGCCGTGTCTCCTTCAATTTTCTGTGAGAGCGGTCCAATAATTCACTGTAGTTTGGAAAATGATCGTTCATCCTTCTTCTAAAAAATCCACGAGGATGACGTCGTTTGGATCCCAAAAATCGTCGCCATGAACTCTCCGGAGACTGTCTTCGCCTAATTTGCAGCAGATTCACCGGGAGAAATCCATTATTTTGATTGTTGCTTAGTTTCTGGAGTGTAATGATGAATCCAGGTTTCATCAACGGTGACAACTCGACGCAAAAATTCCTTCGGATCTCGCTTGAATCGCTCCAAACACTGCTTCGAAGTTAACAGCCGCATCCGTTCTTTGTCCACCGTGAGCAATCATGGCACCCATTGCGCCGACAACTTTTTCATCGCCAATTTATCATGTAAAATATTAATTGCCATGCCGGTCGACACACCTATAGCCTCTGTTACACTTATTAAACCGCTCTCGTATTTTGCCTTAATGGCTGAGCAGCGCTTGCTGATTATTTGCTAGTTCCATTATAAACTTTATTGTGAGCTTCGAAAAACAGATGAACCCCCTAAGTAAAAAAGTGTATATGATTTTCAACTTCTTGCAGCCCACAGCTGTTCAAGCTACTTGTCTTATATTAACTTTTCCGTCGATTTAAATCCTTTTTTCTCTAACAGCACATTTTTAATGTCACAGCTCCTTTGAGGATAATCAATTTTCCCCAACAGATTACTAATAAACGAGTCATGTAAACCATTTATGTGCAGTGCCGCACATCTTATAATCCACGCAGTGGTGCTGTAAGCTTTGCGACGCTGTACTTTTCACACATTGTAAAATGCTCATTAAATGTTGTCATTGCCATTAAATGGGTAATTCTGTGTGCGTTGGTGTGACAAAGACGAATCACCCCAAACACTTGCGGACAGCAGCACGGCAGTGAATTATGTCAATATTGCAACACAACACACGCAGCAAAGGGGCAGCAGGAGCGCACCCGACAAATGACTTTTTAAGCAAGTGTCAAAATTCCGTTATTATTTTTATTATTGTTGTGAACACGCATCGTCAGACAACGTGTGAGTGAGCTCAGTGCTGCCAGTTGTGCGGCGATAAGTTATTATCGCTTAAATCCGTCAAACAGCTAAGAAAACGCACGCTGCGTATATCAGCCCATCCATGCTAGGTGAGATGTTGGTGTCTCGCACTTGCTTCGGGGCTGCTTTGCGGACGGCTTAAGTGGCTTCGTCTGCGTGCGAATTTCGTACAATGCAAGGCATAGAAGACGAACGGCAAGTACGCGTGCAATTGAAGGCAGCTTACCCGGTCAATGCAAGTCAATGCTGGCGGGAGATAGAAGCAGCGGCAATCGTGTTGTGTTTGCGAATTCATTAATCATGTCAGTTTAACAATAAAAAAGTGCCACTAGAAAAGTTAAAATAGCGTAAAATTATGTGTGTGTTTTTTTTTCTTTTTATTTATTTTTTCTTCACTTTATCCGTTTGCCATTCATTTCTCGTCAAGAAAAATGTGTCGCAAATTAACTTTTTGACAGATGTCACAGCAGCATGCGGGCGTCAAACAGCAAATTGGGTAACAAGTTGCGCAATGTTGCCAGAATGTAGAGAATGAAGTGAAGCATTGAAAAGAGGCTGCCAGTTGAATTTGAAAGGAGAATAGATGGAACGTAAATTAATAATAATAATATTTGTTTTATGAATAATTTTGTTGCAATGGATGACAAAATGCACTTACCTTGAAGTTGGTACATAAAATGAAGCGAAGTAGTAAAGCAATCAAGCAATGGGACAAATCTTTTATAAGAACTTAAGGCGAACCTTCGAGTGTATTTCTGTCATGAGAAAGAAACTCATAAAAAATCATTCGCCACTCGGAGTCGGCTTAAAATTGTAGGACCCTCCATTTGCGGAACAACATCAAGACGCACACCGCAAATTATTTTTTATTTTTATATTTTATGGAATAAAAGATCAGAACTTTCCATAGTAGCGTGTGCAGCCAGCTCTCTGTGGGTTAATGGTCAGCGGAGTATCCCAAGAAAAGAAATCCCCATTGAGCTAACTAACCAGAGACGATTCATTAATGATCTCAATCGTTTATTATATCCCAGCTCCAATAGCATTGATAAACCGGAGTACCTCCAGCCACCATTTGCAGCAAACGGTACGCAGTAGGCACACACCATACGGCTATAGAACTATTAAACTCCCATCGACTGAATATAACTTTAAAAGAGCATTGGGTATCGCGAAGTCACAGGAATACTTCAAAAGCCGAAGGGCCGAAAATTAACAGGAGACAGTTAAGCCACTCCTGTGTAGGCGCCAAACTTGGTTGAGTCTACTCTACCTTCCACTTCCTCTGTGGAAGGCGAGGATGTTAACCCTTGATAAACGGCTTTTTAAAAGTCCCAAAGTATAAGTAGAGATCGGATTTTTATGCAAATTGAATATTTTATTATGATGAGTTTCTACCTAGGTGCGAACTTCATGTGATGTTAAACAAAATATGCCCTTGCATAAGAATCCGATCTCTACTTATAAGGTTTCCTAATCGCACAGACTGGTTATAGTCGTGAAGGAATAGCCCGTAAAACTTGTTGGTAGCAAAGATATGGTAAAATAATGGTGCCGAAGCGCTAGTTGGATTCTTGGAGGATCACCACTTCAACTAGCCAACGAACTCACGGAACTTTTGCATATAAATCTATACGGGATTTGTGCAATCACGAACTTACTGCTTTTTATAATTTTTTTCAATTCATTCTCAGCACTTCAAACCAAAGTTGTGTCTCTTTAGTCTACCTAATTTCGGCCAAAAATAGAGCAGATTTTCTGTAACTCCATTCTCTTTCCAATAGGGAACACGTATGGGTGTGGTTATGGCAGCCATATATTGACCTTTGTAGATTGTACTCCGTGAGCAATCCAATCAGCCATCCTACCTCCTTCCGTTAAAGCCTCATGAAGAATGTCACTATCACTTTGCTCGGGCATTTCAAGAAGCATTTAGTGGTTTTGCAGGTGGTGAGGCCGCTCTACCCCTATATTTTTGCATACGAAGTGTTAGATCCCCTCAACACTTCCTGCCTAGACGAATATTTCAATGTATGATAGTCGCATTCAATGCGTGGCTAATCTACATTTCACCAAATTATCAGCCAATTCGTTATCCTGCACTCATATCAGTTCAAGTTTATTTCGCGCCGTGGCAGAATTAGTGTATTATATATTATATAGAATTGGCATTTACATGCTTTATTAGGTGTTTGGCCGAGAAGCTTGATGGTGGTATGCCGACTCTGGCTTTTAAGCCGACTCCGAGCGGCAAATGGTTTTAGTTTTATGAGGAGCTTTTTCATAGCAGAAATACACTCGAGGCTATTGCCATGATTTGATGTTTCGCAACCGAGATTTCACTCACATACTCATTCGGCTACGGCAGCCGCCAGATCAAGTTGCCGAATAACAGAAGCCAACACAAATTTTGACCCAGAATTCACAGTAAATTTTCTCAAAAGATTTAGACGCACTGCAACGGAATCTGAGAGATACCAGAATAAGCAATGCTAAAATTACTAGAAATTACTGGAATAAACGGAAGAAAACTACAATAAACGTCATTGGATATACTTTTTTAATGCAACAGTATTTCAAAACGCAACGCTTCGCCTTCTAAAACCATTTTGATATGAGGCGAAATCTTCATTTTTCTATGAAAATTTTCTTTTTGTTATATTCAACAAAATCTTTGTCTTAAATTTACAGCATTAGATTCCTGTCAAAAACCCAAGTAAGAGTAAGTAAGTAAACACTTTCATCTAGTGGGGCGGCCACCCTTTATCAACTATCCGTTTCGCTGCACTGAGTATTGCGCAAAAACCGCTGGTTATATAATCAACGGCAAATAACAGCACGGAAAAGAACTTGAAGTTTTCTTCCATGTGCCATCTAGCACCAGTTCACTTTTCAGTCTTGAAGCTATTTATTTACGCAGAAATTTTAGGTGTACTCTGGTAAACGGAATACTGGATCTCGCAATTATTTTCAAAAAGTTAAACTGAGCTGTTGTTATTTTATTTTTAGTTCCCACAAACATTCCGTACCGTACCGAGTATGCTGTCAGGAATCAAAATGATGCGCTCAACAGTTTCCGTCAAGTTTGTCAACACTGTCATAGAATGTCAATAAATATAAAGCGTTCATCTGCATGATCTAATAAGGCTGAGAGTAGAAGGAGACGACTTGTACATGCTCATTATAATTTAATAAATAAATAATGGATATAGTTATAATGAATTCCACTTACCTTTTATTGGAAGCTGTCGCTCTCGACGCACACGCGCGCCCCCGAGACCACCAACTTTACTCCGTGTCTGCCCCACTTCAACTGGTACTCGTCTCAACCTCGACCGACCAAACATCATTAATGTTAATTAACCAAATAAGCAACTTGTTGCCCTACTTAAGCGTGCCTACAGCAGCCAACCAGCCGAGTACACTACAAAAGCCAACATTTCCACTTGCTTTCCCGAGCGAGCAAAAAAAGAAAAAAAATTGAAGCCTTACAAGTTACACAATAAAGCAGATGGACTAGTGTGGCGGCATAAGCAACGGAGTGGTGGGTGGGGTTGGTGGATGCTGCTGAAGTGGGATTCATGAAAAGCCACCCTCATGCCATGAAAGCGCTTTGTGGCTTTGCGAGCGCTACTCCGGCCTAACGAAGAGCGTAACCCTTATGGCATGCACGACCTCTCCGGGCGCTTTAAAACTACCCAAGCTTTGTGGCTATTGTGTAATTTTTTACGTTCTACAACATTAATTAGACAAAAGCGGATTTTTTTTTTGCAGACCCATTGTTGAAGGCAAAGTTGTATGGAGTTTTTTTTCTATATTATTATAATTTTTTTTGTTTTGTTGCAGGCTACGTTGTCAAGCTAACCTATTTGAGTGCCACTGTCGACTCACTGGGCTATTGAGTTGAGGCATCATCATGTTAGCCAATTGGCTGTATGTCAGCCAATGTTGTGGCAGTAGTAATTAAATTGAATTTTTTCGCAACTTGAGAAGTGTGTTAACCCTTTAATGGCTACGGAAATTTTGGAAAAAAAAAATTTGAACTAAATGTAAAATATTTATTAAGGTTTGCTGATGTGCTGAATTCAAGGCTATGGTCAAAATTAGCAAATTCGAAATAACCAATCGATTTTTTTTAGATTGTTTTTATAGTTTTTGCCAATAAATGTCAGTGGAGGGTTCTAATTTTAAAAAAATTTGTCATTCTGGAGTTACTAATTTTGGTTTTGTCAATTTTGACCACAATCTTAAATTGAGGGACTCTAAAGGCTAAATCGCTATGTATGCCATATTAAATTTGTATTTAAACTGCTTCAATCGCCAGAGTCTTTTGAAGAAATGCGATGTTTTACATCTTCGCTAGTATATATTTATAAAATTATATTAAAGAAAAAATTTACATTTCTAAAAATTTTACGGGTTTCTGGAACTTTCTTTAAAAATGTGAGCCGTAGGAGAGACTAATATATACTGATTCGATAAAATTATAACCATTTTTCTAGATGGGACATATGTGATCCAGAGCCGTTCTTGGGTTAAAGGTTGTTTTTTTTTCTTGCGCTGAGTGAGAAAATAAAAATCTAACAGTGAAATAACTCGAATTTTTTCAGCCGCCATTTATTATTTTGTCTTAGAATTCTGCAAATTATTATTTCAAAATGATATTTCTTTATTAACACGTTGACTGCCGCGCCGGCACCCATTGCCCGGCGCATGGCTTTTCAATGGCGCCGCGCCGGGCAATGGGTGCCGGCGCATTGTTTTTGGTGTAATATTGCGTCAATTATATTTTCTGTCGTTTGATTTTAAAATTGAAAACATATAACAGGATATATATATATAATGTATGACAATTCAAATATAAATATGTGATGCACACTTGCGGCGCTGTGTGATAACCAGCAAATTTCGCTCGGCAGTCAACGTGTTAAAGAAAAAATGCACAGTTATGTGATTTTTCTGAGCTTTTAGAACCTTCCACAATGATATGAACCAAGCTAGCAAGTCATAAACCCTGGGTTAATCAAGTTATGATCACATTTCTGGGTGGGGCATATGTGACCCCGAGCCGTTTTTGGGTTAATATATATATATTTTTTTTTTGTAGTAAGCGAGGCAAATATGTCCGACAACCGTTGAAAGGTTAAACATTTCGATACGTTGAAATGTGAGAAGGAAAGTGAAAATCTATAAATGAAATTATTATAATTTTTTCAAACAGCATTTGATATTTCTCCTTAGAATTGCTGTAATTTTTCTTTCAAAATTAATTTTTATCGGAAACTTCTTTCTATCTTCTACTTATATAATACTAACGATTTTCAGTTTCTGAGCTTTGAGAACCTTCGACAAAGATATGAACTAAGAAAGTTAAAGTTAGTTCAATCGCACCTACAAATATTTTCCAACACCGTTAAAGGGTTAAATTTAATTTTTTGTCTTCAAACAGTGCTAGAAAGTAATCGGCCTCAGTTGGATCAAATTATGATCATATTTTTGGGTAAGGCGCATGTGACCCCGAGCCAGTTTTGGGTTAAATTTTGTTTTTTCCTTTTGGAGCTGAAATAAGAGGAGGAAAATAAAAGTCTAGCAGTGGAATTATTCTAATTTTTCCGACCAGCATTTAATATTTGTCCCTAGAATGTCTCTAATTTTTCTATCAAAATTAATTGTTTCTCGAAAACTGAGCTTAGAAGACCAGAAAAAAATATATTAATGAAAACATTTTCAGTTTGTAATATTTCTGTGTTTCTAAAACCTTCCACAAAAATAAAAACCAAGCTAGAATGTCTTAAACCCCTGTTTAATCAAGTTATAAGCACATTTCTAGGTGGGACAAATATGCTCCACCCAGACGACGAAGGGTTAAATTAAAAAAAAAACAATATGTTTTTGTTTTAAATGAAGTTAGAAAGTAATATACAAAATCCGATCTAGTTTTGATAATTTTTGCAAGTGGGACAAATATGTTCAAAAGCCATTGAAAGGTTAATTTTTTTTTAACTCAGTTAGAAAATAATACACAATAATTCGTTCAGCTATGCGGCGGCCGCCGTAGCCGAATGGGTTGGTGCGTGATTACCATTCGGAATTCACAGAGAGGTCGTTGATTCGAATCTCGGTGAAAGCAAAATTAATAAACACATTTTTCTAATAGCGGTCGCCCCTCGGCAGGCAATGGCAAACCTCCGAGTGTATTTCTGCCATGAAAAAGCTCCTCATAAAAATATCTGCTGTTCGGAGTCGGCTTGAAACTGTAGGTCCCTCCATTTGTGGAACAACATCAAGTCACACACCACAAATAGGAGGAGGAGCTCGGCCAAACACCTAACAGAAGTGTACGCGCCAATTATTTATTTTTTTTTTATGCTCATATTTACAGGTGGGACTAATGTGTCCCAAAACCGTTGGAGGGTTAAACATTTTTTGTTGTTGTATTTTTCCCATGTTTTCGTTGCAATAAAATAAGAAAAAAGAAAAAGTGAAAATCTAACGTTCGAATTATTTAAATTTTTTCAGCCAGCATTTATTTCTTTTTCTCCTTAGAATCGCTCTAATTTTTCTGCTAAGTAGCTGCTTTCCAATTTAAATTCTTTATCGAAAATTTCTAAACTCGCATTCTTCCACTAATGCGATTTTGCGCTTGCACTAATTTCTATTTCATCGTCTTTGTATTATTTTTATTGCCATTTTGAAATGCTTGTGCTGCAATAAATTCTTTGGAATATATATTTTTTTTCAACAAAATCATTTAAAATTCCGCGCATAATCTCTTATAAAATATTTCCATCATATATTTAAGTATATGTATATATATTTTTTTTTTTTCCATATCCTTAGTGATTCAAAGCAATGCAGGTCTTTGTATAAGAAATCTCCACACAAAGCTCCCATTAAAGCGAGTCATGTGTAAGATTTTCATGGCAGCAAATTGCAAAATTCAGTTTTCCTTCACTAGCATACATACACAGCTACACATTGTTGTTGATTATTGTGTTAGAAAATATTAATCCCTTCTGTTGGTATTTCTTTTCATATCTGAATGAATGGCTTTTATGTTGCCAACAGCTTATAAAATTTGTTCATAGGTGCCCTGACACATTGTTAACCACTCAAGTGGAAAAACTTTGTAAACTAGAAAAAAAATGCCGATACTTGCGTCAGTTTTATTTTTCACATAAAAACTTAAATAAATATTACACACAGGTACATACATATATACGCCATAGGTACCTACTTGCGCTTGTGTGTTTTCATTTCATAAATAAAAATTGTCAAAATAAGAAAATCGCTTCTATCTATAAAAATTGCTTTTAAAACATTTTAGACTGCAGGTATAGTTGGGTAAGATTATCGGCTATCGGCTATGCTCTTATGGGTCTTATCGGTCACACTTACAATCACTGTCACATTTAAGAGTCATAGAGGAAATATTGCCCCCTGCTTAAAGTGGTCGCTCGGTGTAACAGCTGTTTTTTTTTAAGTTGTTTTTTTTATAAATTTTAGTCTGGCGAGTAGTAAAAATATACTAACTTACTTATTTAATGGGCCATAACAATGCAGTACGGAGTTACAGTCTGTCGAACAATGTCTCGCCAGGTATCTCTGTATTCCGCACACCTTTTCCAGTTTTTTAAGCCAAGAGAAACCAGATCATCTTCAATTTGATCCTTCCACCGGACACAAGGTTATTCTCTTCATCGTTGAATGTTTCAAACACCTTTTTCGCCACAGCAGTTCCTTCCGTACGGACTACAGGTCACACCAGCCACCTTAGTCGCTGCAGCGTAACTCGCTTGACTAGGTGAATATCTCCGTAAAGTTCATGACCAGCGCATGGTTCATTCGAATGCGGTGACCGTCATTTACTCGAGTAGAGCCGAAATATTGCGAAGTACTTTCCTCTCGAAATATCCATGAGCGGTTGCGTCTGATTGTTTGACTGTCCAGGCTTCAACGCAAAAGGGAAGCACAGAGATGATGAGCGTCTTGTAGAATGTTGTTTTCGTTCGTCGAAAGAGGACTTTACTACTCAATTGCACACTAAGCCCAAAGTCGCACGTTATCCTTCGCTTGATTTCAAGGCTGACATCTTTGCTGCTGGTAACAGCGGCATCAAAATAAATCAAGTCTTTGACCACATCAAATTCATAGTTGTTAACTTCGATCTGTGGTTCAGACGCCGCGATTCCCTGAAGGACACCAGCATACACTTAATTTTGCGTCAGATCCAATCATGCGCACTACGTTTGGTATGACCGACGATGTCGATGTCATCAGCATACACAAGGAGCTGGACACTTTTATAGAAACAAGTTTTCGTTCTACCCCCGCCCTACGAACCACACTCTCCATAACAAAGTTGAAGAGATCGAATGACAATGGTACAAATGGTATCAAACGGTTAGGAGAGATCCTTTCCTACCTCGAGGGAGCTTTGTGTGCTGCTCAACGTCATTCCGCGCAGCCGTATTAGCTTAGCAGGTATACCGTACTCAAACACTATGCGATATAGTTGATCGCTAATCAGGCTATCAAAAGCTGCCTTGTAGTCGACGAATAGGTGGTGGATGCTGACTTGATCGTCATGGGTCTTCTCCAGGTTCGGCCACAGTGCGACAGTGGAGCGGCCAGGTCTGAAACCGCACTGGTACAGCCCAATTATTGATTGGTTTCAGTTTATCTCACATCAGGCAGAATAGATTTTTAGCTGCGATGGAGATAAGGCTGATCCCTCGATAATTGGCGCAGTTCGTGGGGTCACCTTTCTTCAGGATAGGACAAAAGGTACTGAGACTCCAATCGCCGAGTATGCCTTCTGTTTGCCATGTAATATAGTAAAAATATATAAGTTTGAAATTTCGGTTGTGAAAGCCAGGCATAGATGCTAAGTTAATTTCAACTCACCCTCCATGCAGCTGCCGCATAAACACCTCGAAGTAACGCCGCATTTCAAAAATATTAGGTTCGGTTAGGTTGACCTGGTTGGCTGAAAGCCTATTGGTCCTTAGTGGTACCAGATGGAGCTTGTCCCTCACGTTTCCTTGTAGTAGGCTTCCTGTAATAAGCCTGCGTCTTTTGCGAATCTAAGTAAGCTCTGAAGCTCTAAATCCGAGGAACATTCTAACCTCGCATATTGTAGAGCTCCTAAACATTTCATTCGGATTCTAGCTAATGCAGGGCAAAAATATTAATAATAATAAATTTCGTGAATAATCCACCAGTCTCGGATTATTCGGTAAACTCGGAAAATTCGGTCAACATCTTTCCCTAACTAATGTTTGACTACCTGCTTAAAGACTCAGTCAAATTGCTTTTTTACAAGATGTGGTGCCTATTCGTCAAGTGACGAACCGCGGAATTTTTCAAGTAGCAGACAGGAATTAATAAAACGTGGCATATAAAACCCCTGAAAATGTTTAACAAAGTCATAAAATTAAGGAGTACGTCAATATTTCAACAATTCAATATAGAATTTAGCGTCCAATCGCAATAGTTTCTTTCTAAATCAGATGTTATTTTAACACTGGCAGCCAGGCACTTTGCACTCAAAACTAAACCAGTCGTTGGCCAAATCTTTTAGAAAATCAACTTTTTCCTTAAATGTGTAAAAACGAAATCAGCATTAAAGTAAAACAAATTTACAGAGTGCTAATAATCATGGCAAGAAAAGGTTATCAACCTGCGAAGCACACAATAAAGATAATTATCCCAGCAAATTAAAGGGCTCAATTAAATTAGACAAAACGCAGCTAAAGCAAAATTAAACGAAAAGCGCTTAATGAGCTGAATGCATGCAAAAGTTAACCTGCTAAGAACCCGAAAATCAAATAATGAAGAGAGAAGGTTGAAGGTTGAAGCATCAAGCGAACAAGAAATTTACTTGTTGAATATTTAATTGTGATTGCGATATATATATATATAAATAATTGGCGCGTACACCCTTTTTGGGTGTTTGACCGAGCTCCTCCTCCTGTTTGTGGTGTGCGTGTTGATGTTGTTCCACAAATGGAGAGACCTACAGTTTCAAGCCGACTCCGAACGGCAGATATTTTTATGAGGAGCTATTAGAAAAATGTTTTTCTTAATTTTGGTGTTTCACCAAGATTCGAATCTACAAAGTGCCTTCAATGAAGCTCAGTGAACTTATAATATCAGTCTTACCCAAGTGGTTAGAATTCAACCAATGTAGGGTGTCTCCCCAGAGGGAGAGGAAGGGGTCGTTTTAGTGGTAACACCACACGACGCAGTAGACGACGGTCGCTGCAAGTGCGAAGGCATTTTGAACCCTATCTCACCCACCAAAACCAAAAAAAAAGAAAGCTGTATCTATTTGTATCCTGTTATTATTGTTCATCCTTTTGCTTTATTTTTATTTATAAAAAAAATCTAGCCCAACAAATTTCTATAGACTCATATCTGGCCGCTAGACACTTTTTTGTCAAACTAGACGATGAAGTTAGCAATCTCCACGAAATAAATACTGGTATTCCTCAAGGCTCCATCCTAGGTCCCATATTATACCTGGTATTCACGCATGGTCTTCTTGCCCCATCAGATGCCCTAATCGGAACATTTGCCGATGATATAACTGTCCTTGCTGTAGACGAAGTATCGAACAAATCATCTCTAAAATTACAAAAATTTCTCGAGACCGGTAATGTCTAATGACTACAATGAGACTTAATCGGTTCAAGTCAATTTTGCAACCTGACGTGTACACTGTCATCCAGTAAAGCTCAATGGCATCGAGATCCCATTATCCAACGAAGCTAAAAATTTAGGCCACACAAGAACTCAAAACTCACTTGGAAAACTCACATCCTCACCAAAAGAAAAGCTTTGGGTTTAAAACTAGCTGCTTTCTACTGGTTGTTGTTGTTGCTGTCTAATGTACTCAGGATGATAATAAATTGCCCGTGGTATGTCTCCAATGTCCAAAGGGATCTCAAAATACCGACGGTTAAAGAGGAAACAACTCGCTATAAAAAGGGATTATTTTTGCACCCAATATTTTGACTTAAAAGAAAAACCCCGCTCGAATTACTCTTTAAACTTAATTGTATAAATATATAATATATATTTTTAAATATGTTACGATTGAATTAATATTATTTTAGAATAAGTTTTCAAACATTGTAAATTTTAATTAACAGTAGTAACAAATAATGGAATCAATAAAAACCAAAAAATCTTTCTCTTTATTTTTTCTTTATCTTTGTCTTCATATTTATCTTTATTAACTTCCAGGAATTTAATTATACAAGTATTTGAAAAGAGGTAACTCTTTCAGTACAAAAGTTTGAAGTCATTAGCATATTTGGTTTGTGTTTTATGCCTGTACTTTCATGTGTTTTATGCCGGGACTTTCGAAACCCTTTTTAGTGGGGTCGTAAAAACGAGTTACTCAAACTACAAGCAACATGTTGGGATCCAATTTTTAGTGAAATCTGGCAAAAACCCCTAGGAAATTTTCAGAAGTTTACAAATGGTGATAGAAGAACTAAGACCAGGTATGACTCCTCGACCGGTAAACAAAATAAGCAGGGGTTGCAAACGGTCGAGAAGAAGCCAATCATAGCAAGCATGT
Organism: Anastrepha ludens; assembly: GCF_028408465.1. Classification (NCBI taxonomy): domain Eukaryota; kingdom Metazoa; phylum Arthropoda; class Insecta; order Diptera; family Tephritidae; genus Anastrepha; species Anastrepha ludens. The sequence continues at coordinate 109,255,845 of NC_071499.1, forward strand.
CCACCGCGCCATTAAAAGCAATGTTGATAGTTTTTTTTTCATTATTCATGAAGTATTTCTACTGGCTACTTAACAAGTTTGATTTGGTGTTCTTTTCCTTTTGAGTACTGAACTCGTTGAAACCGACTGGGCCTTGTCCTACGAGTACAAAAACGCGCCGTTCAATTCCTCGTTCGTTCTGTAAGAGTTTTTGGCAAAAGGTATTCCAACATTGCTGCAACCAACCTATAGCCCCAAATGCTGCCAACCGTGACTTTTTCTTATTCCCCCAGATGAAGTTACAACTCAAGAGAGCTCACCTTGGTTAAAGAAGTTGCAACTGTTGTACTAAACGGGTTAACTTTGGAAAATTACGAAGAGTGCATTTAATTGTAGAAGCACTGCTGAAATTATTGGATAGAGTTAGAGAAAGACTATAGTAGGGGTTGATAATAAACTTTTTCTCGCAACTTAATTTGTTTGTATTTTATTGACCGGTTACCAGTGCTTATTAGCCATTTGGTACGCAGTGTATCTCTTTTTTACTTTCAAAACTTAAATTGGAAATTAAAAGGCAGCTGTTACAATAAACTCGATTATATATAAGTAAACATTTAAACATTTTCATAAAACTATATATTTACATGCGAAGGTACAGCATCCATTTACTCATAAATCGTTTAAAGCCTCCATTTCAATCCGCTGACCTCAAAGCATAAATTGTAACCCCTTTCTAATCACCGCCTTTTGCTCCGTCTCTTTTGCAGGACTTCCGACTCCAGCACGCAATTGACAACATCAGCAGTGCCGCCAGCTACGACACAGAATCAATTAAAGCCCATTTCAGCAGCAGCAACAGCGACAGCAGCCACCAGCAATAGCACGAACAACAATAATAATAATAACAACAACAACTGCAATAGCAGCAATAATGCCAGTAATCGACGTCTGCCATTCTGTGGTTTAGATTCCATTAAAGGAAGTGACAGCAATGGCCATGGCGATGGTTGTGGCATGGGTGGTGCCACCAATTTATGCTTCGATTTGCAAGGTGGTAGCAACAATAACAACACAACACACAGTGCCGTCGCTGGTATTGGTACGGTAAATGCTGGACTTGGACACTTAGATGGCGGTCAACATGATAACATATCAGAGCAATTTCACTCATTGGATGCGGCAGATAGCAGCTGCTGCGGCGATGGACAGTTCGAGGATGATATGCAAGCTTTGCTGCCGAAATGCAAGCGACTCTCGGGGGATGAACTCAGTCAGGTGAGTGCCTATAAGTATGTTGAGTAGGCAGAAGAAGAAAGAAGGAGAAAGGAGAAAGGAGGAAGGAGTGTTGAGCGAAAGCAACCAAGCATTTTAGAGACTTAAGCAGATGTAGGGGTATTTACTGCAGCATGGAGTGGTACTTAAATTTTCTGAGTCTGCACTGCGTTAGTATTTGTTAACTTAATATTGAATTTAAATGTATTCACTTTTTGCTGATTGCGTTACATTAAATGCAAATGCGCTGAGCTCTAAATCTGTTTGTCCACTAAGTGGCGTATTCGCAAGGCAGTGCGGCCATGTCCTTTTTGTTCATGCAAATTTCATAGCGAATGCGCTTTTCTGTGCTTAAGCAGCGCACTTTCTTGTCCTAGCAAATGATTTTTATGCTGCGCACAATTTGTGTTTTTGCTTGCGCATTTCCTTTGCAAAATCCTCACATTCCGTTCTGCTTCATATGAAAATGTACTTCTGAGAAAAATAGAATTGACAAAATCCGCATTTTTTTCTTATTTTATTAACTTCTTTACATATAATTTAAATAAACTGCTACCGAACCCATTTTTCCTGCGTCGTCGACATATGAAACTTGCGCTCGCAATAGTATCCTGCAAGGACATTCACATTTTGCTGTTGTCCATTTAGTTGACAACCCGCTTGGGACTCGATTTTCCATTGATCTGTGCATTGCAGTGATTGCTAGTTGTGATTTCAAATATTTTTCTTTCTTTCTACTTCTACAAATCTACGCTTCAGTGATTTCATGCTTCAGTAAAAAAAGAGAACAAAAAGGATTGCCCGCATACGTACCAGCTTCAGCAACTTTATTAATAATTCATTATTTTTGTTTGCAAGCGATTCCTGAATAATTTTTGGAATTGAAAAATACTAACAAATCGATTTCATTTTCGCTCTACGTACCTCTCGGAGTTCCCCTTTTTATTGTGCATCCCTGTGGGACTTACTTTTAAATCTCTATTCGATAGTATTTCAATTTCATATCAATCTCAGCTGCTACCTTGAAATTTATCAGTAACGCATGCATACTCGCTTACGCCACAAGCAAATAAATTTACGGTTTTCATTTTCGTAATACACTCCACCCACCCCTTTCTGGTAAAATGGGTGTATGAAAACATATTTCTTTCTACAAACAAATAGAAAGCAAATTTTAGCTCTACCCTTCGAATTTCTTGTCTATTTGCCATGGTTTATGAGTAATTGCGCAAAGCAAATATATTACGGGCAAATAAACACACATACATACATACCTACATATATATGCATAGTATTTAGGCTAGCATTAAGATGTATAGTTACAAACAAACAAACAAACATTTACATATTGCACATCGCTGACTGCAAATAAACACACCAAATGATACTTGCAATGAATCTGTGTAAATAGAAATTTCCAAAGTCGTTGTTGTCTTTCGCCGGCAGCCATAAATCGTCTGTTGGTGCTAAGGTAAACTCTGCCAACATTAAGCGCTTTAAAGCTTCAGCCGAATTAGTAAACAAATGCGACTGTATGCCAACGGAGGTACACACTTCATTGAAGAATTTAGGCAGCAGCGAAAATGTTAGTGAGCTGAGGGAGAGGGGTTTGAGGCCAAATAGGAAACAGAAGAAATAAAATTAAATTAGGTATAAAATATAAATTAAAACATAAATTAAAACAACTAAAAGTAAAAATAAGATAAAAATAAATTGAAAACGAAATAAAAATTAAATTAAATTAATTTAAATTACGTAAAATTATATCAAATAAAAAAACGAAATACAAATAAAAATAAATTAAATTTTGTAATCAAAATAAATGAAGCAACAAATTTAACTACGTAAAATAAAAAAAAATCAATATTAAATAAATTAAGAAAAAATAATATAAAATTATAATGAAATTAAATTAAAATAAAGTAAAAATATATATTTAGTAACATAATAACATAACGAAATAAGTAAATCAATGAAGTTAAATTTATTAAAACTTAATAAAATAAAATCAAGAAACTAAAAGCAAAACTAAATTACATAAATTTTAAAAATTGCATAAAAAACAAAACTAAAATTTAAAAAAATAGTAGTAGTGAATAAACAAAATTATAAAATTACAATAAATAAAATAAAATAAACCAAAGATAAAATAAAAACACAAAAAAGCAAAAATAAATGTAAATAAAATACAAAATTAAATTAATACGTAAAACTAAATGAAGTAAAAAAAGCAAAAAACGAAATACATATAAAAATAAATTTATAAAATACAAAATACAATTAAAATCACAATAAAAATAAAAATAAAATAAAATAAAAATAAAATTAAAAATAAAATAAAAATATAAATCAAAATAAAGAAATAATAACAGTAAAGGTAAAAGCATAATAAAAAGTTGTATTAAATGAAATAATAAACATAAAATAAAGTATAACAAATAAAGCTCAAATAAAAAAAAATAAAAAAATTAAATAGAAACTTAATAATTTGCTTGTTTTTGCGAATTTTTTTTTTTATTTTTATTGAAACGTTATAAATATTTAAATACATTTCATTCTATTACACCTAGTTCACAACTATCAAATAATATTATTTTATTAAATTCGACAGTATTTACAGTAAATACGTATATAACTGGAAGACAGCTGACAGAAATTTACATATATTTGTCAGTCATCGAAATTTCTGGAACAAGATCATTTGGTTTTTTTCGTTTAAGTCTCCGGCATTGGTCATCTAAATTGGCAAGTCGCCGAGCCTCCGGGTTAGTATGTTTTTCGAGCCTTTCGGCATGACCTACAGCGTAATGTTTGACAATTTCTGACACAAATGACATCTTGAGGTCACGATGTAAATCAGTGTTCCTCACAGACCATGGTGCGTTTACTGTGTTCTTTAGAAACTTGTTTTGAAATCGTTGTATTTTTTCAATATGAGTTTGTTTGGCACAGCCCCATAGCTGTATACCATAAGTCCACACAGGTTTAAATACTTGTTTATAAATTAATAGTTTATTTTGTATGGAGAGAGGAGACCTCCTTCCAGTAAGCCAGTTTAATTTTTGCATTTTGAGGTTTAATTCCACGTGTTTTATTTTAACTTGCTCTTTCCAGCAGAGTTTGGCATCAAGCGTCATCCCTAAGTACTTCGCCGTATTGGAGTAAGGAATTTTCGTGCCAGAAATATACATATACAGGATGATATTGAATTTTTTTGTTTGTAAAATCCGCATGAAGTGATTTGGCTTCATTAAGTTTTATACGCCACTTTGCAGTCCATTCGGTTATTTTGTTAACATCTTCCTGAAGTTTGCAAAAGGACTGTGTCTCATCGTCTCCAATTGCTAAAATGCACGTATCGTCAGCAAAGGTAGCTATAGTGCTAGTCTCAGAGACCGGTAGGTCAGATGTGAAAAGCACGTAAAGTATAGGGCCAAGGATACTGCCTTGTGGAACCCCGGCTTTAATTTGCTTTAGGCTTGAATAAGAGCTATCGCACTTGATCCTGAAATATCTGTTATATCTGTTTATTTAAAATGCCTAATGCATCATCAAAATCAAAATAAATAAATAATACAAGTAAAAAAAATTATTAATTAAATTACATAAAATAAAACAAATTTAGATCAAATAAAATAAAATGTAATAAAAATAAACAAGGAAAAAATAAATGTAACAAAATGAAAAAAAAGTAAAATTATGTATATACGTAAAATAAAATATAAAATAACAGTAAAAGTAAAAATAAAAAATGGTTATTACAATTAAAATAAAATAAATCAAATTGAGATTAAATAAAATAAATATATCAATATAAATAAAATAATAAATATTAAAAAAAAAAATTAAAAATAGAAATGAATTAAACGTATCTATTTAAAATAATAATAAAAAAAAATTCAAAAACAAAAAAATAAAATAAAATAAAAGTAATAATTCCTCCGCTTCTTTGCGCTAGGCTTTGCAATTTAGCGCATCTCCCCTTACTTCCCTGCCGTACAGCAGACTTGAGTTTGTGGCCGCCATGATTAGCCTTCTTTTGCTCTGTGTTGGCCCACCGTTGTTAGACATTAATCTGCTTAGCATTCCCGTGACCTTTGCTGCTTTGGTAGCCGCATGCCGTATTTGGGCACAGAAAGTAAGTCTGCAGTCAAGTCGAATACTTAAGTATTTCACTACTTTTTGGGCCTACTTGCATGCAGACCTTCAGTGGCATGTGACCTCGTGTCATCAGGATGACTTCCGTCCTATTTTTAAACCATAAACCATATTTGCGTCCTTATCATTACTTATTTGGTTCAGCTTCCTCCTAGCACCATCAATGTCCCAGGCTGGTATGACCGCCCCTATATCGTCCGCGTATCCCATTAAATATGTATCTTCTGGCATTTCTATGCTGCGTCGTGGCTCCGATTTCAGAGATCGTGGTTGAGAATAGATAAGTGGGCTAAGCCAGACGTTACGGTTTTTTTAAAATAGTAAAATAATAAAGATATTGTGTTAAATCTTGTTTGTGAACATTATTTATTTGGCCCCATGAAGCAAAATCTATCCGTTCAGAGAACTAGAGAAGTAGGAATGTAAATTTCTTTATTCTCCTAACCAAAAATATTCGCTTATTAGAGCTAAAATGTGGCATTCTCAGCGCCTATACCTTTCAACCATCATAATGGCTGTTTTTTTCAATGTCCTTCTCATTTTACAAGTAGTAGTTCCAATCGAATTAAAGCATTTCTATGGGCAACAAAGACACCATTTCAAAATCTCCTACTAACTTTTTTATGCTGGCTGGGGTGAAGGTACATTAACGCTACTTTTCAATTCCCTCCAATGCAAATAAGATAGCAACAAAAAGAACAACTAGAAAAACCAATATCATGGAAAGTCGCAACACTGTTGATTATCGTAAATGGCAGAAGAGCTTCACCTTGCAGTCTCACGTGTACATTGTACGATTTATAGCCTGCTCTTAGGCGCTTTGCAATTTAAAATAATGCCGTTAAAATAACCTCCTTGCAAAGGTGATTTGAAATTCGTTTTGTAGGTTAAGTGCGAGTATTAAAGGCTATAAATTGTTGGGGCTTAAAGGAAGTAGTGGCTTACAATATGAGGAAATGATTATTTGTGCCAAAAAATAAAGAGAGTAAGGAAACTAAACATCAAAGTAGAATTGAAATTAGAAATTATATATTAATAATTAAATGGAATAAAAAAATAACAGTAAAAGTAAAGGTAAAAGTAAAAGTAAAAGTAAAGGTAAAAGTAAAAGTAAAAGTAAAAGTAAAAGTAAAAGTAAAAGTAAAAGTAAAAGTAAAAGTAAAAGTAAAAGTAAAAGTAAAAGTAAAAGTAAAAGTAAAAGTAAAAGTAAAAGTAAAAGTAAAAGTTAAAGTTAAAGTTAAAGTTAAAGTTAAAGTTAAAGTTAAAGTTAAAGTTAAAGTTAAAGTTAAAGTTAAAGTTAAAGTAAAAGTAAAAGTAAAAGTAAAAGTAAAAGTAAAAGTAAAAGTAAAAGTAAAAGTAAAAGTAAAAGTAAAAGTAAAAGTAAAAGTAAAAGTATAAGTATAAGTATAAGTATAAGTATAAGTATAAGTATAAGTATAAGTATAAGTATAAGTATAAGTATAAGTATAAGTATAAGTATAAGTATAAGTATAAGTATAAGTATAAGTATAAGTATAAGTATAAGTATAAGTATAAGTATAAGTATAAGTATAAGTATAAGTATAAGTATAAGTATAAGTATAAGTAAAAGTAAAAGTAAAAGTAAAAGTTAAAGTTAAAGTTAAAGTTAAAGTAAAAGTAAAAGTAAAAGTAAAAGGAAAAACAATAGTAAAGTTAAAGTTAAAGTTAAAGTTAAAGTTAAAGTTAAAGTAAAAGTTAAAGTTAAAGTTAAAGTTAAAGTTAAAGTTAAAGTTAAAGTTAAAGTTAAAGTTAAAGTTAAAGTTAAAGTAAAAGTTAAAGTTAAAGTTAAAGTTAAAGTTAAAGTTAAAGTTAAAGTTAAAGTTAAAGTTAAAGTTAAAGTTAAAGTTAAAGTAAAAGTAAAAGTAAAAGTAAAAGTAAAAGTAAAAGTAAAAGTAAAAGTAAAAGTAAAAGTAAAAGTATAAGTATAAGTATAAGTATAAGTATAAGTATAAGTATAAGTATAAGTATAAGTATAAGTATAAGTATAAGTATAAGTATAAGTATAAGTATAAGTATAAGTATAAGTATAAGTATAAGTATAAGTATAAGTATAAGTATAAGTATAAGTATAAGTATAAGTATAAGTATAAGTATAAGTATAAGTATAAGTATAAGTATAAGTATAAGTATAAGTATAAGTATAAGTATAAGTATAAGTATAAGTATAAGTATAAGTAAAAGTAAAAGTATAAGTAAAAGTAAAAGTAAAAGTAAAAGTAAAAGTAAAAGTAAAAGTAAAAGTAAAAGTAAAAGTAAAAGTAAAAGTAAAAGTAAAAGTAAAAGTAAAAGTAAAAGTAAAAGTAAAAGTAAAAGTATAAGTATAAGTATAAGTATAAGTATAAGTATAAGTATAAGTATAAGTATAAGTATAAGTATAAGTATAAGTATAAGTATAAGTATAAGTATAAGTATAAGTATAAGTATAAGTATAAGTATAAGTATAAGTATAAGTATAAGTATAAGTATAAGTATAAGTATAAGTATAAGTATAAGTATAAGTATAAGTATAAGTATAAGTATAAGTATAAGTAAAAGTAAAAGTAAAAGTAAAAGTAAAAGTTAAAGTTAAAGTTAAAGTAAAAGTAAAAGTAAAAGTAAAAGGAAAAACAATAGTAAAGTTAAAGTTAAAGTTAAAGTTAAAGTTAAAGTTAAAGTTAAAGTTAAAGTTAAAGTTAAAGTTAAAGTTAAAGTAAAAGTAAAAGTAAAAGGAAAAACAATAGTAAAGCTAAGAAATAAAAAATAAAAGTCAAAATAAATATAAAATTGAGAAATAGGAATAAAAATAAAATATTAACGTAAAAGTAAAATAAAAATAAAATGAAATTAAAAAATTAAGAAACAAAATGAAATAAGAAGCAGAAATTAAAAAATAAATATTGTACAGAAATTATAAAATAAACTACAATAATTTTAATAATTTATATTTGCTTCGCTACTGCCAAAATTTTAACATTTCAAACTGCAAGCCAAATTAATTAAACTTTCAGTGCATTTAGTCAAGTGTTTTCTAAATGTTTACCAACTTAACTCTGAAGCCCAAATGAAAAAGGAATTTAATTTAATTTATAAAGAGGTGTAAAAAGTTCAGTAAAATATTTATTTCCCTCACTGACAGTAATAAAATTAATCGGGAATGCAAAAAATATGAAAGCAAAAACTCCCATAAATTTTACGCTTTCATCAACAATTTGAGTGACAACAGTTCATCAAGTCCTTGAGTGGGAGTGCACAAGCATGCCAGTGACTCAGTGGTGATGACACAAGCGAATAAAAAAGTCGAGCAAACACATCGAAAGGGTTGCAATTGAAAAATAAGAATGAAAAAGCAGCGCAAAGTGCAAAAAAACAGCATCATCAGTATGCGAAAATTTGCAACAGTAACAGTAAAAATGCAAGCAACTCACTAAAAACTAACCAGAAGCAAAACACAAAAAAGTTAACGAAAGCATGAAAAGCAGACAACCATGCAAATGAAGGTGTTATACAACTACTAGCACTAGTAAGTAGAAAAAACGGTTAATAGGAGGGGTACCCCAGTGTGGTCTGGTAGTTGGTTGAAGTTGTGACAACGCGGTTGTCAACGCCTGTCTGCAATGCTCGTGTAGTTATAGCAACTATTAATATGAGCACAATTGCGTGCAAGTGTATAGGTATTAGGGAAATGTAGTAGGGCTACAGGGAGAACCAAAAAAGTATGTTTAAAAAGCAATGCCAAGTTAAATGTATGTGACGAGCGACGTCATGACATATGTATGCAACAGTCACACATACGCAAAGATGCACAAATCATAGGCACTATGCATTCTATGTATCGTATACTGCTACTTTCAGCCAAGTGTTGGTGTACACACATTTTTGTACACTTATGTGCTTATATGCGGTATTGTGTCATTCGCGGGTACAATAAATAAAAGCGACACTTCCATGAATGAAACCCGAAAAACTAATATCTTTGGTAGAGAAATGCGGCTGTCAGCGTATGGTGGTGATTTCTATAGAATGCGGATTGCATACTTTCAGGCGCCCATTGCTCTTCATATGGTGGATGAATGAATAGCATAATGACGAGCTTAATATTTATGACTGCAAAAGATATAAACGCATATAAAAACACAAGTAAAAGTAAAAATAAAATAAATTATAAAAATGAAAATGAGACTGAAATAAGATACAAAAAAATTAAATTAAATAAAAAAAAAATAATATAAAAACGCATATAAAAACACAAGTAAAAGTAAAAAAAAATAAAAAATTATAAAAATGAAAATGAAAATGAGACTGAAATAAGATACAAAAAAATTAAATTAAACTAAAAATAAAATAAAATTATGCTGCATTAAATTCTAATTAAATAAAATAAAAAGTAAAAATAAAATGGGACTGTCATAAAATCAAAAAAATAAATTATAATAAAATAATTTGGAATTTAATAAAATGAAAAGTAAAATAAAAAAGGTGAAATAAAATTTAAGAGTCAAAAAATCAAAAAGAAAAAAACCACATACGAAAAAACTTAATTTAACAAAAAGTAAAAATAAAATAGAATTTAAATTAAATTAAAACAAAGTAAAGCAGCTTCAAATATAACATAAAAAAACAAAATAATAAAAACAAAGCCAATAAACAACATTTATAAGAACAGAAATAAAAGTAAAAAATAAAAATATACGAAATATCATTAATAATAAAATAAAGTAAAATAAAGTTATTATAATATAATAAAAAGTAAAAATATAATAAAATGAAATAAAATAGAATAAAATGAAATAAAAAAATAGAATCATAAAAAAGAAAGAAAAAATTCAATGGAATAGAGTAAATAGAAAAAGTAAAACAATAAAAAATACAAAGTAAAATAACAGTATATGAAAATAAAAGTAAAAATACAATAAAATATGAAAATATGAAAATATGAAAATATTAATAATAATATATTGAACTAAATAATTTAAAATAAAAAGCAAGAGTATAAAAAAATTGAATTAAATAAATTTAAAATAGAATGAATAAAAAAACAAAAACGTCAAAAAATAGGAAAAGTCAAAAACACATATGAAAATAAAAGTAAAACTGGAAATACAAGAAAATATGAAAATGAGGCTGTAATAAAATAAAACATAAAATACATTAAAATAAAATTATATTGAATTAAATTGTTTTAATAAATTGCTCATTGATCGCGAATTTCACAGCATTGCTGATCGGAGGTGGCGAGTGGAAACTACTTGCGTTACGACCAGACAAATCTGGCCATCCTACAATCTGAAACAGACAAAAACCCTTATAAGTCTTTCGAAACACGAACTAAGGCATATAATATCTCTTATCACCGGCCACTGCCTTTTGGGCACTCACGCACGTCGGCTCGGGGTTCCTCAAAACGACCTGTGCAGCTACTGCGAGGACGAAGATGAGGAAGTATCGAGCAGACATTTGCTGTGCAGTTGTCCCGGTCTAGCCAGAAGTCGACTCGCTCTTCTAGGCTCTCCAACAATTGACAATCTTTCAGTACTTTCGAACCTGAAAATCGAATCTCTCATCAAATTCTCGAAACGAATTAATATCTTTGACCAAAATCTATAATAAAAATCTCGGTTAGGTGGGGAAATCATATAGCATAATGAGCTCTAGGGCAACACAACGGACCCAACTTGCGGTCTATGTGACACTCCGATGCGGGGTCACCCTTAAACCAACCAGCCAACCCAAATTATTTTAAAATAAAATAAAAAGTAAAAATATAAAAAACTAAACTAAATAAAATATAGTAAATAAAAAAAAATAAAAAGGTAAAAAAATAAAAAAGACAAAAACAAATAAAATAAATAAATAAAAGTAAATATAAAAATACAATAAAATGTGAAAAGGAAATTGTAATAAATTAACATAAAAAAGTTAATTAAAATCAAATATAATCAAAGAAATATAGAGAAATTAAACCACAAATAGAAATAAAATTGTATTAAGTAAAATTGAAATATAAAATACAAATAAAATGGATGAATTTAGCTAAAATAAAAAATTAAAAAAATTCAAATTAATAAAATCGATACCTAATCGAAATATATAAAATTAAATGGACTTAAGTAGACCACAAAAAAATTAAAAATTCTAGAAAATTTAATATAATATAATAATAAAAAAAGTACATAACAAACAAAATTGAAACAAAATGGAATTAAATAAACTTAAATTTTATTAAGTTCAAGCAAAAACATAAAAGAAAAAAATTACAAAAAACATAAATGGATAAAAATGAATATAAAATAATAATAGGCCATAGGCCTTTCGGCATTTCTATGCTCGGCTCACTTGATGGTAAATTTGCATGTGATAGCAACAAAAAAGTTATCGAGCAGATTCTCCGCTAGCGAGTACGGTTGTACCTCATAAAACTGATATAATTCATTATTTTCACAAACAAATGTAATTATAAGCAGCTCGATTCCAGCGTAGCCTGGAAATGTTTATTTATACCAGTTCCTTCATCTATTTGCCCCTTGTTAACGCTTGGCGGAAAGAGCGAAAAAATATAATATTCGTTTTTTGCCGTGCCCTTGTCTTGCGAAAATGTGCAAGCCACTTACTCACTGAAAGTTTCAAGGCATGCGAAGTGAGATTATCAAATAACGAGACTAACGCTATAAAACATTTTATTTTAATTTAATATATAGGGTTGCCCATATTCGACGGGCTCGTGCCCGTTTTGCAGCATTTTCCATAGTTTTAGCTAACATTTCGGCTGGAGTAGCGGCTATTTCCTCACGGATGTTGGTCTTGAGCTCTTGTATGGTTTTTGGCTTATTAATATAAACCTTTGATTTTAAATATCCCCACAAGAAGAAGTCAAGTGGCGTTAAATCGGGCGAACGCGAGGGGGCCAGTCAAAATCGCCATTTTTCGAGGAAACAATTTCTTCAAAAAATCGATTGTGGTGCGAGCTGTGTGTGGTGGAGCGCCGTCTTGTTGAAACCAGAACTGCCTCATACGCTTTTGACGAATAATTGACATCACAAAAGTGGTTATCATATCGCGATAACGCTCCTGATTGACGGTAACAGCTTGACCATCATCATTTTCGAAGATAATCGTTTTCGCACTAACGCCGCACCAGACAGTGACTTTTTCGTCGTAAAGAGGTAGCTCTTGAATTTCGTGAGGATTTTCAGTGGCGTAAATACGGCAATTTTGCTTGTTTACCGTCCCAGAAATGAGCCTCATCGGACATGATGATTTTGTTCCAAAATTGTTCGTCATCTTCAGCCATTTCGATGACTCTTTGGGGCCATTCCAATCGACGAGGCTTGTCCGCAGGCAACAATCTTTGCGTCAATTGAATCTTATACGGGAATAAATGCAAATCAATGCGGATAATTCGTTGTAAAGTGGTCCGAGCAATGCCCAACTGCTGAGAACGGCGATTTTGGGATGTCCTTGGCAACGTCTCAACACTGGCCCGTACAAGAGCAATATTTTCATCCGATCGCCTGGGTCGGTTTTGATTTGGCCTCTTTGGATTAGAAAGGACATCACCCGTCGAAAACCTTTCGTACAAACGTTTAATGGTGTTCTGTACCCTGTACACTCGCATTTAATTAACGCCTCCTTCAGTTTATTCCACTTCTCTTTCCCTAAAACGCTCCATCACAAACCTCCATTGTTCGAAACACCGTTGAAAGCATCCCCGGTCAGCCCTTTCTTTTTTTTCCTTTCATGTTTTTTTTCATGAATATTTCACCTAAGGAAGCAGTTATAATCTTAAAAGAATAGAATAATCTAACATTAGGCTGCTATACGAGTATTTGCTTTGAAATCTCTTGACGGAAATGAGGAATGAGCCAGCACATTGCCAGGCTATGTAATCTTTGATTTTTTCTCCTGGGTCGTTCGAGTCATTTTCTTTACTATTCACGGAGTGCTACTAGACACGAATTATGCAATTTTCGACTTCGACTGATGGTCTTAGTTTTTTAAATTTAGAATTTTCTTTTTATTATTTATAAAATAATTTATTTACTTTAATTTTATTAAATTTTATGCCACTCTCAACGCATACCAATAAAAACACGACTCCACGCAAAAATGCCACAACCCACTCGCTCATTTCCTCTCATTTGCATCACCTTTCACTGAGTACCTTGGCATTTTCCAGCACTTCAACTTTTCATCTTTTTCCGCTACCTTTAAACGCATATTTTTCACTTTCCTTTTTGCTACCTTTTTTGCGTACATTTATGCGCCACTTCAACGCATTTGCTTGGCTTTCAATGAGGTAATTTTCGACATAAAGTGCATCCCCGGGGAGTGTTGCCGCATGCTGTTGCGCGACTGCTGTATGCTACACTGCGTCCTATCGCCCACCATCCGTGAATAGTGGCGCATAATACTGCTGCAGTATACGGTACTTGTATGGCGCACATGCCACATAATGCTAGACATTTACATACATATATCACAAAACAACAAATGGCAACATGTGCGTGTGTGTAAGTGTGTGCGTGTAGTCTGAATGGCAACTACGCTTTTGAGGGAGCTCTCAGATTTCTTTGTGATTTTCCGGTTTTCTTTTTATTCATTGCATTATAATTTATTTGCCACATTTGTGCGTAAATAGCATTTACACATACGTTTACATGTACCTATGTAGTATTTGAATTGATTGTTGTTGCTATTGCCACTTTTGCCTCGCACTACTACACTACTATACACTGCTGCACCAGTCAAACCCCTGCAGTCAAATCTGTTCGTTCTGAACTACTTTACGCCTTGTTTGTTTTGCAGCTGAAGTAGTTCGTTTTCTACATTTTGTTCAATGCAAGCAACTGATATTTTTAACATGAAGATGCCCCACGAAATGTCAATTGTCAGACTCTGCAACAGCATCAGACCAGTTAACGAACTAGTCCATAACAGATCCAAGTAGTTTTCGTCCAATTTATGGCGAAATTCAGCAGTTTTGGAGGGGTTGAGAAAATAAATAAAATTTGTCAAATGAACGTTTTATTATGCATCAGTATGAACCCAGTGAATGGACTGGTTCATAACAAGTACAAAAAGTTCTAGTCGTATTCGTGGCGAAATTCACCAGTTTGGAATGAGTTGAAAAAGTTGATAAAATTTGATTTCTAAGCGTTAAAACCTACGCATCAGTTAATGAACTATTTCCTAAGAGACGCAAATAGTTCTGGTCCAATTTATGGCGAAATTCACCAGTTACGGATGAGTTTAAAAAGTTGGTTAAAATTGATATCTAAACGTTAAGACTAATGCATCAACATCCTACCAGTTAATGAACTAGTTACTAACAGAGCCAAATAGTTCTAGTCCAATTTATGGCAAAATTCACCAGTTTTGAAGGAGTTGAAAAAATAAATAAAACTTTACAAATCAACATTAAGACTTATGCACCAGCATTCTACCAGTTAATGAGCTGGTTCATAACCAGTACAAAAGGTTCTAGACCAATTCGGGGCGAAATTCGTCAGTTTTGACGGAGTTGAAAAAATAAATAAAAATTGACAAATGTACGTTTTATTATGCATAAGTATCAAACCAGTTAACGGATTGGTTCATAAAAGGTACAAACAGTTCTAGTCCAATTTATGTCCAAATTCACCAGTTTTGGGTGAGTTGAAAAAGTGAGTAAAAGTTGATAAATGAACGTTAAAACTTATGCATCCGCATCCTACCAGTTAATGAACTGGTTTAAACCAGTTATACAAATTTCTAGGCCGATTTATGATGAAATTCACAAGTTTTAGATGAGTAGAAAAAGTAAACAAAATTTTTCAAATGTACGTTAAGACTTATGCATCCACTTCCTACCAGTTAACGAATTGGCTCATAACTAGTACAAAAAGGTCTAGTTTTGAATGAGTTAAAAAAATAAATAAAACTTTCCAAATGGAGGTTAAGATGTCTTCTTCCATGACCCAGAATGTTTACTCAGCACTTTGACTTTTCACTGCAGGGTTACCGTAGTGGTTATTGTTTGTGTTGCCGTATTTCGTTATTACCATTTTCATATTCGCTGTGGACACATTTCAATTTAAATTCCTTAACTAAATTCATATTTGCTAATAAAAAGCAAATCCAGTCGAGCGAAAAAGGTATGAGTAGCTCCTGTAGAGTGCATAAATTTTGGGGGACTGACTTTCATGCAATATTTGCTAAATATTATACATACATATGCATATATATTACATACACACATATACATATCCATATGCATGTATGTGTGTAGTTATATGCGCAAATCGGTATTTTCCAATACAAATTCATTTATTTGAATTTCGATTGCAGCTTTCCTCATTCTCATAAGCGGGGAAATTTTATCAATTTTCTTTGATTCCAATCAAAAGCTTCACTTAGTATTTGCCTTTCTTTTGCTCCAAGTGTTGCTGGGCAAATGAAAAGTTATTATAATTTTAAGTGTAGTTTGATATTCAATTTAAGTGGTTGGCAATTTTACAAACACAATTGGCAGTCACATATTTTAAAATACAATATAATCACGGAATGATTCCATATTTGGGAGGCGGAAAGTCAGTGTTTGGTTAGGGTAGATTACAAGACTGCCGCCCTCCGTGGAGTGCAGAGAGACACACTTAAAACCAAACGGCTCATAATGATGTGAGTGGCGGTTCAAAGTCCACCCCCTCAAATTCAGCATAGAGTTTCTTAAGAAACGCGGTTGAGTAAAAATGCATATTATCCCCAAACAAGCTATCATTTAGTGATTTCCTTTTAAAAATTAAAAGAATAATGCACAAAAATGAATTTTTTTCGATATATCAATAGCTTCTTCGAAAGAACAAATATTTTAATTATTTATGGAACTCGAATTCATTCATGGGACCGCTTACTTCAGAGCGAGGCAGCGACAGAGTTAGTATTCTAGGATCTCCAACTCCTCCTCAACGCTGCTGCTGCGACAAAAGTTATTCGTGGGGAAGCTAATTTCGCTTACTGGCCATCTGCAAAAGGCAATGTCCAGTAATAGTGCCTACTACAGCACGAATGACGGAACGGAAAGGAGAGATTATATATTATATGTACAATATATATTATATATAATTGGCGCGTACACCTTTTTTGGGTGTTTGGCCGAGCTCCTCCTCCTATTTGTGCTGTGCATCTTGATATTCTTCCACAAATGGAGGGACCTACGGTTTTAAGCCGACTCCGAACGTTAAATGATTTTTTATGAGGAGCTTTTTCATGGCAGAAATACACTCGGAGGTTTGCCATTGCTTGCCCAGGGTCGACCGCTGTTAGAAAAACTTTTTCTTTATTTGGTGTTTCACCGAGATTCGAACCTACGTACTCTCTGTGAATTCCGAATTGTAGTCACGCACCAGCCCATTTGCCTACGACGGAGAAGGGATAAGTAATTTATTTTCTGCTAGCCAGATCTGCTTTGCCGCCCAGCACGTGCACCATCTGCTAAATAGGAATTCACTCTCAGGTAAAGTAAATTCTAATCAACAAATAGAGCTTACTGACTATAGCAGAATTCACTTTCTCGTCAGCTCGTCCGTGCAAAAAGTTTCCTGAAATGTGCCTGTGTACCAGAAGAAGGTCATTATTTAAGATGCAAGGCAAATCTCACTTAATTCTGTTTACCTTTCTAAATATGAGCACAGTTCTGGGCAGTAATTATCCACACTATCAGCTGGTTAGAAGGATGACTCTCAGAAGTTAAAAAAAAAATGTTTTTTTCTGCGCTGCTTTAAGAAGTCTTCTTTTCTCATTATTCCTTAACGATAAAGATTTTTCATATAATATATTTATTTTTGTTATCCTACTCACTTCTACTGTATGAATTCGTGTACTACTACGATTATTTTCAGTAAAAATATCATCTACATTCCATACCATCAAATTAAACTATCCATGCTGCCACACACACGGACACCCACGCACTGTATCTGAAATCACTCGGAAGGTGCGCTGTTGAGTATTGTCAACATTTTGTCTTAATGTAGGGGGAAATATTTGCAACATTTTAACATTTTCAAATTAGTCATTCAGCCTGCTCGGAAATGCCAGCTTTGGGCAGAGAAAAAGATACAATTACCCAGGCACACATACATACATGCACACATAGGGTGTTTTTTGAAGAACTTGAGAACTTAAAATGATAAAACAAAATACAAATACTGCTGGACTGATTTTTTTTTATTTTAATCTGGTAGATTATTTCTTGGCATTTATTTTTTGAATATAAATAGATTTATTCTTTTTTCAAAGAGAATTCCCGCAATTTGTACGCGTTTTCTGGCGTTAAACGATTCAAGATGACTTGCCAAATCTTACTAAACATAAATTCAACACAGTTTGCCATTCTCAGCTGGAAAGCCATAGTTATATAGAGCCAATGCAGCTAAAAAAACACCCGATTCATACAGGGTTGCAAATATTCGACGAACCCATCTGGCAACCCTGTATCTTTTGACAGAGACGTCAGATCGTTTAATGACATATCGCGTTGGAAGCGCCAGTCCAAGCAAATTTTTATCAGTACACGCCACGCGAACGCTCCCAAATTTTGGAAATTTACATTCAACAAAAGAAGTCAATTGTAAAAACTCAACGTGCGTACCTATAAAAAATTAAATAATGTGAAAAGTGCGCCTTCTAAGAACACCATTAAACGTTTGTACGAAAGGTTTTCGACTGATGTCACCAAGGACATCCCAAAATCGCCGTTCTCAGCAGTTGGGCATCGCTCGGACCACTTTACAACGAATTATCCGCATTGATTTGAATTTATTCCCGTATAAGATTCAATTGACGCAAAGATTGTTGCTTGCGGACAGGCCTCGTCGATTGGAATGGGCCCAAAGAGTCATCGAAAAACACATGGGTCCGTCGAATATGGGCAACCCAGTACTTATATGTGAAGTTATAGGCTGCCGTCTCATAAATTTTCTAAAGAGCCGACTGAATGTAAGTGTATGTATATGTAAAGGGTGTTTTTGAGGTTGATAACTTATTCTTTTTCAATGAAAGACCAAGAATTCTATAAAGTGTTTAACGTTTTATTCTTAAGGTGTTGCAATTTTTACTTATCAAATTTTAGTGATCTATAATAATTCCGGTCATATGGCTATTTCGAATGCATCTTAAACATGTGAATATGGTGGGGAAAAACTTAACGCAGTGTAGAAACAACTTTTTCTATATTTTCATGTCCACAGTGGGCATGGAACCCGAAAGCAACCAAAAGATAGTCTATACAAACCCACTCACTTCTAAAGCTCTACAAACCTATAAAAAGCACACCCTTTATATATGTGAGAATATATAGAACATATAAACACACACACATGTATACATAATCCTCTTTTGAGTAGTAGTTATTGTTCTTGCTTGCCTCTGCGGCGACTCTGCCATATGCTCTTATAAATTTATATGTGCACTTGTATATGTATATGTATGTATATTATAAATATATATGTAAACACATGTAGCCATGCTTGTGTGTTTTTATTTAACCACTGAAGCGTAAATGAGTGAATTCATTATGTTCGCCTCATACCTTCGCTACCTCGAATGCTGCCATTAACTGCCTGCACGCCTGCCAGCCTAACGTCCTGCTGTCCAACCAGCTGGCTCCTTGTACGTTCGTTATGTTGCAACAATACAATTTGCAACTGAATTTCGCTATTTGCATATCAAATTACGTTCTAAATTGATTTGTCAAATTCGGTATCCTACCAACTGAGCACAAATGAGTCATTTTACATGGAACGACCTACAATATACGAGTATATATGTGTGTATGTGGCTGTGCTGGGGCGCCTAGTGCTCTTAACTGCTAAGCTAAGCTGAATATGTACGGCCTAACTCACTCATTTACATACCCATATCCACTTGTGGATGTATGTATATATGTATGGGTATGTATGACATCGCCGAGCAACAATTGTCTGACTTCATTTTCGATTTCTAACCAACTGGTTCCTTTTCGGCTCACACCCAAAATTGGCTACTCCTCACTTGTGTCCGTTGATTTTGATGGATACTTTAACAGCGAAACGTGATGCCTTGATTCAGGAAATTACTACATGTCACTGCCAATATTAATGATGCAACTCTGGCACGCACGAATTAATTTTTCGTAGAACCTTTTAGAAAAGGTTGCATGCGCTCATTCTTTCATACCATGGCTTGTTAGCCCTTTTGTGGTTTCACTTTTGCAGGCCATGCAGTAATCACTCACGATGCTGTAATTGTCTCATTTTAGTTGACAGCGATGTGCTAACTAATTTCCTATCGAATTTCAAGTTTTCATTTGATAAATGGCTTCGCAACCTGTTGGGTCAATTAAAAATGCAGATTTACCTTTCCTAAAACTGTTTTGTAAAAGAAGGTGTCTGGCTATTGCAAATGCAGGGGAGAATCCTTTCTCTGCTCTTTCTAAAACTCGTTACAAATTCGTAGTAGATTGTCAAATCTATTCCTGCATTCTCTGCTCACAGCTAAGACATAAACTTCTAAAAGTAATGCAGTTCCATGCCTAGACTAGCGGTTATCCACTACACGACACACTCAGACTCTTAGTAATGAAACTGTTGTCCTTATGAACTGTTCTCCAATATGAATTGTTTAAAATCTTTAGAAAATCTTTGATTTCTATAATGGTGAAATCTTCAAACTCAATAAAGAATTGCAAACCTAAAAAGGTGAATTGTCGTGTGGATGTAGCAGGGCAATTGCGCAATAGGTGCAAAATTGTCTCTTTCGCTTCCCCATCTAGACAGCTTCTGCAGAAATCATGTGCGTGCGGACCTAGCCTCTGAGCATACCTGCCTATAAGACAGCGACCCTCTGAAACAGAAATCAATGTGCTCAGATTACTTGGGCTCAGCAGAGATTTTGTGCGTTTAGCATTGAGAGATGGGTGCAAATGTCAAGTGATTCTCAAGGTGAGCTCATTACGCCGCCTTTCGTTTGCTTTTCTTACAATTTTCTCAAAAATAAGTAGCTTATCTGTCTGTAAGGGTATGCTTATGTCATTGTTTGCGTACTCACCAGTCAGCTAGGTGTCGAGACTCAGTAGATTAAAGGCCCTGCAGCTGCCCTCGATGTCGCACCAATCAGGCACCCATGTTACTCTGGATGAAATGATTCAGCGATCTCATTAAAAGCCACCTTATGCATTGTCGATTGTTTTGTGAAAGATTTTATCACCGCCTATGACATGAAAATATAGATATCATCTCCAGGTATCGCTTCGAACTGTTTGAGTAACACGTCTTATATTATTGCCGTCAGTTCAGTCTAAAAACACTTCAGTAGTTGGGGAGCCGAAACCTCCACCCATCCAACCACCGAGCTTTGAGCCATCTGCGTTCCTTAGATGCGCTCGCCCGATCTTATACCGTCCCGTTCCCACACTTCCGTTGAGAGTAAGAGAGTCGCGAACATTGTTGTCCACTTGTCCGACAAGCTTCGAAATACGGGTTAGTCTTATGTACGAGTATAGTAACAAGCATTTGAATAAATCTGCTTCATTTGGTAGTTGCCTTCTTCTGTAACAGCGGGAGCCTCGGCGCGTTTCATGTAGCATTGGCTCTTTAGATGAAGATAATATTATGGATAACCATTAGCCTCTAGAGTAGGGGAAAAGAGAAGAAGCGGACAAGAACAAAGTGAGATTTTATGTTTCTAAGTCGAAGATTTCTCGAGATTCCCATGAGATTTGATTTTACGTTATCGAAATGACCGGATTTTTAACTGTCAAAGAAATTTAAATTCAGCAGCATTCCACTGAAGGGAAGGTGTCTGCCAGCACATTAACAACGATGTCCTGTTGACGTGCAGAGACTCACTCATAACCCACTCTGCTACTTCAGTTGAAGGCATTTATTTGCATTAAAGTTTGAGAATGGACTAGGAGTCTCCCAAACTTCACTGGTGCCAATCAAACTATTTTACTGACAGGCCTAATACAATTCCAGTGTGTTTCACAGCTGCAGCTATGTTTTGATCCATATAATGGTCCATTTTTAACAATTTAAAAAAGAAACAAAATTAAATTTTTTTCGGTAAATTATTGGTTCATTTGTAAAAGCAAACATTCCTATTATTTATGGAACTGTACTTCAATCATATGTCGGTCTCGGCTGGCTTCGCAGTAGCGCATCCTGTTACGTTTTCCATGACCTTGGTGACGACTTCTGGCTCTATCACACGAATGGCCTGCACGATATTCTTCTTAAGGATCTGAATCGTTAAAGAATTATTCGCAGTACATCTATCTATGCCTATCACGGCATCTCATAAAATAAAGTCTATCGGCATAAAATCCCACCTCCGATGTCGCCAATTAACATCGCCGAGACGGTTGATTGCTCTTTTACCGCACTTGACGCTTGAACGTCGGATTGTGACATGGGATGTGTACTATGAAGCGCCATCCTGTTGAAAGCAAAGATCTTCCAAGTCCATGTCTTCAATTTCCGGTCACACAATGTAATTTATCCTGCCTCTGTAACACTCGCCGTTGACCGAATTGAAGTTTCCAGCAACATTCTCAAAGGTAAATGGACCAATGATAAATAATGTCACTCTCTGAGAATGCATTGGTTGCTCGACGATCATTATCCGATCCTCAATTGTGGTAGATTTGCTTATTAACATAGCCGCCGGAAGGAAAATTCATCTTGTTAAAAGAGATTATTTTGATTTATTTTCAAAACTGTTTGGGCTGTTAGTTTGCGGTATTGCCCAACGTCGTCCCAGCGTAAAGCGATTTAATTCGTTCTGCACAGCTGTGATACTGAGTTTTTATCGAAATTCCCAGCGAGAAAGAGCTGCAACCATCAAAATAACATAGAATTAAAAAAATCACTGTATGGACCACCCTGTATATATGAAAACATACCGTCACAAAGGCAATGCTTTTCACCTGCAATTTTTGACTTTTTTCTTTACCGAGAAATGCTTTAGTTCGTCTAAGAACATCCAAAATGCAGCTCCTTCGGTATGTCTTTGTGAAGTCTGAAATTTCAATTTTTTTTTGTTTGCTTGCCGTGTTCAGTAATGTTTCTGTTTTGTTATTCTTTTTGCATTTTCTTTGTTTTGTTTGCTTGTTACTTTGTTGTATTTGTTTCTGCGTAAGAAGCCAGCATCCCTGTCAAGTGTTTTATGAAAGTAAATTGGCAAAATTGTTGTCATTTTGCGGAAGTTTTAACTAAATATGCCGCAAACTAAGACAATTTCACTTGAAAACATTTGAGAAGGTGGGTAAAAAGTTTTTGTACTAAGAGCGGAAGTAAATTTTCATATAATACGGGTACGGCAGGAAACGGAAGTGTTGTGTTTGCATGGAAATATTTATACCAGTACGTGACTTAATGGGGTGATTGTTATCTGTATTTTGTAAAGTAATAATGAATGTAATAACTAAGATTTTCAAAGGAGAGGTAGAAGAGTATCTTAGTGTAATAGTTGGCCTTCTTGGAAGAATTTCTTATTATTGAACTTCATAGCCAAGTGTGCCTATGCGTGGCACATCGGCTGTTAAATCAAGGACTTGAAACGGTTTGAAACCTACTTTGAACTGCATTTGTGTAAGAACACAACGCCTTCAATAAATTTAGGCTTAAATGCAAATATATTAAGCTGAAAAATCCACTAATTTATTTTCATAGTTTGTTTATCCAGGAACCTACAATTAGGTTAGTTAGGTGCTTGGCCGAGCTTTATCGCCACTTTGTATTGCACCCATGGATGACCGTATGGCTTCGCGCCGCCTCTGCTCGTCAATTGGTTTTTAAAAGAAGTATTTTCATGGCAGAAATGTAAACGGAGGTTTGCGATTGTCTGATGAGTTATTTTTGTTCTCAGTGAATATCAAAGTCAATAACAATCGAATGCTATTCACACAGAGACGCTTCAGCGACCGTCCGTGATTTCCCTATGCATTTTGGATTATGCCATACGTGTACCACAAATATACTTGATGTAAGTCGTCCCTGCAACGCTCTAAAATGTGTCGTACATAGAAGTTTGTTTTAAAAATGAGCGAATGGAGTATACCAAAGCAGAGGAAGAGGAAGGCTTCCTTTATGTTGGAAAGATCAGGTAGAGAAGGACTTGGTTTCACTTGGTGCATCCAACTGTCGCCGTTTAGCAAGAGAGAGTATAAGTATAATAGCTCCTGGTAACGCTCAAGCACGCATGTCCAGCAGGCTTATATGTGTGCGTGTCGGGTGACACTCGTACTTGCTTCGTGTCACACATACTTGTTGTCGGCTTTTGCATGATGAAAATCAAAAATGTTAGATATTAGCGTCATGCACCCGACACGCACACATATAAGCTGCAGGACATGCATGCTTGAGCGTCACCAGGAGCTATAACACAGAGCACAGATTCTTATTACTTATGTAGACGACTTAAGAGCTTGGAGCTTTTGTGGGGATGCATAGTAACGTATTCTATCAACACAAGTTTCCAATACCATGCTATTCTTTTCTAGCTCTATTTCATGATTGGCTGGATTCGACCGGTAGGACTCATGTTCGTCATATAACACCCTCCAAACCTATTCTAACGGAATCATAGCCACGTGTCTGACAACTGATATGTTGTTGTTGGTGTAAAACATAAAATATTCCTCATGAATTTTTGAAGAGTACTACTGAAGTGGTAGACCTTGTTCGGACATAAATTCCGATCATTCTGCGAAGGTAGAACCAACTAACATCGACTAGATGGCTAATATCACATCATTAAAGAACTGAACACCTAAAAGTTTGATTGTTTGATAGAGTATGGCATCGTGGGCCATCCTAAACATATTTTCTAAAAACCCTTATCTCTAATTTCTGTCCATAATAAATACTCCCTCGTCACTGACCGAGAAGGTGTTTATCGCAATATTTTTGTGAAGCAAATAACCCAACGATACCACCGTTCCGAACTTTGCAATATACTTTCACTCTATGCAGATGCATTGGCCCTCCAACATATGAATGTTTAATCTACTTTGTCAGCATAGCCCCCGAGATCAAAATATGCCACTTCCGAACAGATTCAACTAAACTTTTACAATATGCGCTGCACTAATCCCACCAGACTGGAGACATTATGTGTCCTTAGCTGGTCATCTTCCAGTCATACAAATACTGAGCGAAAAAACTCAAAGCGAAGTAGGCATTGGGAGGTGCGACGTATCTCAGACCAGCGAAATTATTCGGTTACCCGTTAGGGAGGTAGGGCTGGTAGGAAGGTGTTCACTAGTTAGAGCTGACATTAGCTTACGCACTAGGCACCTACCCGATCACAATCGACTTAGTTTTCATTTGCATCAGTACGGGTTGCTTACTGCAACCGATAGCCAGCTTTGGCTTGAGGATGATGTCACCTCCAAGCTAATTTTGTGCAACTATTCTGCCTAAGATCGACAGAGATTGAAATTCTGTCACTTTCGTATAGTAAAACCTCTTAACGTAGGAGTTTATCGGCCACGATATTTTTGGCATTCATTAGAGAGGATTGGGCAGCTAAACTTTCAGACTAACTGGTGTAAAACAAAAAGCGTCTGAGTACTCAGAGTACTTGGTTTTACATAAAAAAATTCAATCTACGAGTATATCCTATTTTAGTGCCATACTGCGAAATGTCTACGAAGTGAATTGCCGTATTTTCTCAATTGTTGAGTTAATTGGATTATGAATTTTTTTGTTTTTCGAAAATCCGTCGTATTAAGAGTGGTCGTCAGAGTATTTTAAAATTGTCGATAGCAGGTCAATGCTACTGGACTCAAGATCATTGGAAGTAGTCAATCTTTCTGGATTCAATTTCTCACTCTAAGCTACGTATTTAAATCTAGCAGTGGTGGGGCTCCCACACCTACGTTTTAAAAAACGATCTGTTTGGACAACAGAGCACCCAATTTGGAAAAAGAATTGGAATATTTCACTGCGTAGTTAAAATGTAAGTCGATAATAGGTGGACCCTGGAGATTAGATTTATAGACTTTACACTGACGGATAGTCAAAAACTAGAGCGGAAAAGAACTGTAAACGCAAAAACATCTTACGAATTAGAAATAAGCCTTTTTTGGGTCATCTTGTCTTGAAGCCATCCAGTTCTTGTTATGGAAAAAATCTCCAGCAAATGGTACGACGGAAATATAATGCGTTGCCGAAATGATCCGAATTTATGTTCGGTGTCTAGCACCCCTTGTTGGGATTTAGACGAAATCCTCCTCCTATTTATGGTGGGCATCTTGATGTTTTTCCATAAAAGGAAGGGCCGCCTCCGCATGGAAGATGATTTTTTTGTGAGGAACTGCTCTTCGCAGTCCCTTCCGAGAGATGACGGCTATAAGAAATCCCTTTCGTATCTCTTGATACTTCTTGCCCTAGCACTGCCGATTAATAATGACGCACCAACCTATTCGGCTACGATAGCCAAACATCATTTCCCCAACATTTATTGAGAATTTTTTATGTTATTACAAAAACACGATAGCTTCAAGAAAGTCGAACAACGAGTAACCAGCCAAAAGAGATGATATCAAATGATTTCCTGGAAGCTGCGATTTGACCCATCAGACTATTCTTTGTGCAGGACTGTTAAGGCTAAATGTTACGCCACCCAGACAGTGACGTTTCAACAGTTGAAACATTAAATGGATGTTGCCTTTTTTGAGATAAGTGTCAAGACTCGGCCAAAAGACACTAAAAAATTAGGAGGACATGGTTTTAGAATAGGGCTACTATGAATCCAGCCGTGATAGATATTCGAATGAAATTGTACTCCATGTTTAACAGTAAGGCTTACAAAAAGCATCAATTGAAAAATAATACTTCTAAATGGAGCAACCTGTAGATACCGAGTTTAATTCTATATCCCATCTTCGGGAGATAAGGCTATATTAAAATATCATGGTCGTGTGTTAACAGGCCCGCCTCTCACCCATTTTTCCCCGGAAGTCGCAAAATAAAGTTATATAATTTGCCCTAAAACCCAATCGAACTTAAAATATTCATTGACATGTTCTTCTCTCCGACTTCTGAATATTTTATTAAACAAACTATCCTTTCAGTCTCAGCTGTTATTGCATAGATCAAAGTAACCGCTTATTTTGACAACCCCATATCGATACACTGGCGCACTCGCCTCCAAAACAATCAGAAAATACTTAAAACTCACATCTTCTTTTATAATGCAAAACATTTCGCCACAAAATTTAAATTTAAGATGCGCTACAAGCAACCCGGCATCAGCTGTTGCATCAACAGTATTGATTTCCCTGGCAGTTACAATAGCAAAGGTGGCAAATTTCGCTTTCATATGGATTTGCGCCTGGTCTGAAGCGCCTCTAACAAGCAGTTCGATGCTCCGTTCAACATTTATGAATATTCAATAAAACATGAGCGATAAAAGCGTCTGCTGCAACACGACAGACAACAACACATACCTATAAGTACATATGCACATACCTAAGTGCTAAGGGCAACAGACGGAGGAGTAGGCAGGGGCAGACAACCAAGAATCAGAGGACAACAGAAAAAGAGAGGCAGGAGACCGAGACAAAATCAGCAGCGGGGGCGAAAGCAAGCAAGCGACAGCCTGTTAAACAATATCAGTAACATAATGGGTGGTTGGCAAACGGGCCTGAGTGGGCGTGTAGCTACCCTGAGCAGGCATGCAAGCAGTTAGGCAGGTAGCCAGATACCCAGAGACAATCATGAGCAACATATGCGACTGATATTAAGGCACTTACTTGTATTTTGCATGGGTTGGGGTTGGGGCAAGAATGAGTGCAACATACGAAGCATGCAGATATCTGTGTAAACATAAAATGGCTCATATTACAAGCGGCAGATTTTATAAGAAAAATAAAGAAATATGTCAGCTTAGCGACTGTTAATAAAAGGCATACCCACATAGCCACAAATTGCAAGCAATGCTTTTTTCTTACTTTTTTGATACTTTTTTCCTTCCTTTTTTATTTTTTTTCGTTTTTTCATCTTCGCTATAGACATCGTTATCAACTTTATTAACATCATTATTCATTTGTTATTTTGCTACACATTTTATTGCTCTGCCGCACATACAAACAGTCAGCCAAAGCGTTCAGCAGCCAGTCAGCTTGTCTACAAAAGGCGCTTAGCTGCCTCCACACACATAAAATTACATGCATATACACAAATAAATACACACATGCATATAAATACACCCATACATGCATAAATATTTTATCTTTTTATATCTTTTTCTCCTGCTTTCTTGTGTAAATTTGTGGTTTTATCCACTACACATCCGCCGTTGACCTTCTTACTTGCTCGCAACTACTAATTCCACTCCATAAATCCTTTGTGCACTACCGCTTCGAACTTCCTGCATAACTAAATTTGCAATACACAAAACACAAGCGCCTTCCTCGCATGTATTCCCTATATCCATAGTGCTACGTTCGCCCTTTGATGTTCAACACTTTGTCACCGCGCCATTCACACAATCAGTTGCCGTCTGTCTATGCTGATATTCATTCGTCTGCCCATTTTGCTTAGTTGTCCACTTCAATATTGTGTTGTCAACACTGACAAGTCCGCTCTAATAATGTATGAAACTAGCAATCTGTGTGGGCATGAGCCTATGCTGCTCTTAAGTGACTTGCCGACCAATCGCCCAACTGACGCGCCAACCATGCGCTCCTCCTAATCTATTTATGCAAGAAATTCCCTGCAACACCACAAACTAGACGTCGTTGCACACATACCAAATTACGTACGAATACTTGCCGCATTCACTGTCTTACTCACCATTTATTCACCATTTGAGTGTTCACAGTTTAATGGGTGTGACTTTTTGACAGCTTCAAAGTGTCCAGTTTCCTGTTGCTCTTGCGGTTTGCCGGCTTCCAAACCAATTCCTAAACCTGTCACAAAAAAAATACTGTCCACAATAGACTTTAGTATATCTCCGCTCCAGCTAAGTAACTGTACGCCCTTTCCCACCTCTGTTGCTTTCCTTCATACTTGCTGTACGTTCAGTGTTTTCCCTTTCGTTTATTTTTTATTTTATTTATCGCCTTGTCTCTTTTTTTATGTCCCTGTGTGCTTAGTATCCTTTCCCTTCTGCATTTCGGTTAGTTTACATATCGCTGCTTAGGGTTGTTTCTGTGTTGTACTTGACGTTTTGCTAATTCAACTTCCGTTTCGTCTATCCGCTTAGGTTTTTTGGGGAGATTATGTGCCGCAATTTTGGTTATTAGGCACCAGTGCTGTACAACGGTTATTTGGGCACAAGTGCTTGCTATTTTGTGCGTCATTAATATTTCAGTTCGGTAAGCCTTTAATAGTAAGCAATTTTTGAGACGAGCACTGGGCAGAGCTAAACTGAAAAGAGCAATAAACTGCGTTGGGTTCTTAATCCTTTAGACGTCTTTGACATAGTCAGAGCTTTAAATAATATTTTATGATTTTATAAATAAACAGACACTCTCGCAACTCGCAACGCTTTTTAACGGGAACACCGGTGTCACATGTGATGAGAAAGCACCTATACCAATATATAGAACTGAAGTTCATGTCCCTCTTCTCGATCAAGACAAAGTAAGAACAGCAATAAGGTGCCTTAAAAACAGCAAAGCACCTGAAGCCGACGGTATACCGGCTGAGCTGAGCAAAGCCGGCGGCGAAAAGCTGTTGGTAAGTGTATGCTTACCTGATACTAAGCAAAAATTGATCTAGGGACTACACGTCCGAAGAACCCAACACCAAGGTACTCTGCTCAATCCATGAGAAAGGTGATCTGCAGTTTGCGGTAACTACGTTCTACGCAGAGAAAACGTTCTCAATATCGCCTCCAAACTCCTATTAATGATACTAAGTGAAAAATTGAAACCCGTTATCAACAAACTAATTGAGGAATCTAAGCTTGAAGAAGTCCCTACACAAGTAAATCGACATACACCACCTTTGATTTTAGAACCACTTGTTGGGATGAGAACCGCCGTGATGGGATGAGAAGCTGTCTAATTTTGGGATCCCCACTATACTTACGTTGGCGTGCCTTTGTGTTGCCAAATAAGAAGAAGACGCAGTTAACTCTTAAGCGATATCGGTCGAGTTCAACAGAGTGCCAGCTATTTATATTTCCTCAAACTAATTAGCGCTATTTAGACATTCATTAGACGCCCATTGTGATACTTGCTTTCGATTTCCGTCTCCTAACTGAGTTGGTTACGCCACTTAGATCTTTTTAAAAAGGTAACTACTCCCGCCAGTGAGACATTTTGTAAACTCCCTTGTCTTCAAGGAAACAATCGCCAAGATATTTGGCACGGCTTCTTTGAAGTGTAGGACATTCACAGAGGAGGTGTTCTATCGACTCAACTTTTTCTTCATCTTCACAACTCCTGCAGCAGTCATTGTGAGGTACACTCATTCTACTGGCTAGGGTGCCAAAGTGCAATGATCCGTAATAATACCTGTGAAGACGCTGGTAGTTGATCTTTTGAATCTAAGCAGACATTTTGTCCTTTTAAGATTAAATTGAGGCCAGAGCTCCTTGGAAGCCCTGCAGTTAGTAGTCAGAAACCACCTTCTATTGGTTTTCGCGATTACGCTCAAGTCAATCGGAATATAGAGTTCGTTTAGAGAAATGCTTACGTCCTCTACCACTCGCTGGAGGTCAAGCTCAGAACCTTTCCTTGCCCACTCATCAACCAAAACAGTCACTAATATCCTTTTACAACTGTTTGCAAAGGTTCGTAAATCTTCCACAGAATATTTTTCTCAAACACTCAACGGGTAGCCTCAACAGACGTTGTTATCGACCATGTTTTTATGTCACACAATAGGACAGACAGGATGATAGACTTATAAAGGGAAAGTGTGCTTTATGTACTGTGATAGAGGATTATACTTTTGGATTACCATTACAAGGCAGCACGTACATTGGCTATGAAGGCTGAAGACTTTTATGGGTTTGCCAGTCGAAAAGTTAATTTTTTTAAACGGCGAAGGCAATGGTTCGAATGGCCAGGCAGAGGATGCGTAGGTAGGTGATCCTCAACTGATTCGGCTACAGGATCTCGCCGGATGCTTCATTCTGATATCACAAGGAATATGCGCCCTTGAAAATTCCTCCAATCCATTCCAGTGAACGGATTTTCCCGGAACTTTGTGGTAGTAGAAGTTTAACTAAAATGAGAGAGCACTAAGGTCGGAGGTCTTTCTGGCGTCGATTGGTGAATCGCAGGCCTTAGAGAAAAGTATCTAAAGCTAACACAGCTGCAACCCTCGATAGTACTTTAGTCGGACGCTATTCGATGGGAAACTCTGGAATAAGAAGTAGAATTATTGACTAAGCACAGACTTACATTAAACAAGCACTGGGCCCCGCGGAGTATCAACTGACCTTAGTCGACATTCACCCAGAATCCATTACCACATTTACGACGCCTCACTCCCACAAACCCCGGACGTGAGTGTAACCATCAGCTATTGCGGACGAGGACCTTGTTTTGTTTTTTTAGAGAGAAGGATACAAATATCAGAAACATTCAATTGATACCGTCATACCAATATTAAGTGGGGCATGCTCTCACTAAAACAAATCTCTCCTCTTCGGCTGACTTCCATCCGGGACTGCATGTTTGCATTACATCGAGTTAGAGCCGTGAGTATGGCTATTGACAACAATAGGAACCTGCGTCCATGCCCCCTGCCTGGGATGTATGGAGATAATACGTCGAAGATAGTATCCAGTTGCTCTCACTGTAGGTGGGATCAAAAGAAACATGGAAAATGTGTTAAGGTCATGACCAATACCGTCGGGACAAGTCGTGAGTGTTAAACTAAGGCATCTGTGATTATCGTCAGTTCGTCTCTATTCGACCTCCACTGGAACTCTGCTTCTAAATGTATGCACGCTAGTAGTATGTATATTCCGGACTACAAGACAATATCAAAAATGTTAAAATTTTAACATTTTTATCATTTTAACTCAAAAATTTAACATTTTTACCATTTAACTCATTTTTTTTAACTTACAGTTACTCAAAATTTTAACATTTTTTAACATTTAACTCATTTTTTTAGCTTATATTATCTCAAAAAATAAACGTTTAAATTTTGATGTGGGTCGATGAGTCCAACCCTAAATTATAGTTACTCGTAGTTAATATTTTTAAGATATTAAAGATATCTATTTTTGATGTACTAGTAATCAATATTTAGGTTGGTACAGTTAAAATTTTGTGTTGGGTCGATGTCTATTAAGTGAAAAAATGTTAAAATATTGATTACAAAATATTTAAAGTAATCTATTCAAAAAAAAAAAAACAAAAAAGGATACATTTATTTTTTAAAGTACCTTTCAAAAAAAACGACGAACTCCTCAAAACAAGAGTCTTTGAGTCAGATTTGAACTTGCAACAAAATTATTGTTATAATTCCAACTGCTTAACCAACTCATCTAAACATCATATTCTAAAGTAATGCAATTACAGCTGAGTAGTATGCAAAGCAAGCAATGCTGATCTTATCAACATTGCTCACAATCTATAAATAGAATAAGCATAAGCACAAACCAAAAAAAATGAAATACTGTTGAATACGAGTCACAAACTGCAAGATAAGCATAATATTTGATAAGCTTTTATACATCAACACATGTTTCGACTCTGTCGAAACCGTTTGACTTTGTCAAACATGGTTACAAGTGCAGTATGTATTTAGCGTTAGAAGAGGGTGGACGCAAAAAAAAAAATTGAAACTTCAAATTTGAACTCTTTGAAGTTCAAATTTATAAAATTTACCCAATATTGGTTCATAATTTAAATCTCTTATTAAATATGTTATTGGATTAGATGGATAAATTTTACTAATATAAAATATTTCTCGAGTCCAATTATTTTTATATTTGTTTTCAAATTGTTTTTTATGTGATTGAATTCTTACTTTTTCTCCAATTTTAAAAACTGGTTTTTCTAAATTGTTTCTATTAATTTTAAAACAATTATCAAAAATTAATTGTTCATTTTTTTCATTTACTTCACAAGGTTTCATAATAATAGTTCTATGTACATCTTTGTAATTATATTCATATAATATTTTATCAATTACATCAATCCAATTAGTATTTTTCTGAATTTCAAATCGTATTTTTAGTTTTTCATTAATGGTTCTATTAAATCTTTCTACAATTGATGATTTCTTTTCACTAAATGTTTGATACATGTTAATATTGTATTTATCTAAAACTTCTTGGAAATGTTTATTTAAAAATTCTTTACCAGAATCTGTATGAAGTAATTTTGGTGCACAACCTGCTTTTTTAATAATATTTAAAAATGCTTCAGAAGTTGTTTTTCCATCTTTCTTTTTTAATGGTTCTATATAAGCAAATTTAGAAAATGTATCAATTACATTAAGCATATATTTGTATCCTCTATTAATTCTAACATTAACTGTTGTCATAATTAGTAAATCTGCTGCCCATAGTTCATTTATGCCTTTAGTAATAATTTTTCTTCTTTCAAAATTTTTTCTTACTGGTTTATGCAACTCTTTTGCTATTTTAAAATCATTATTTTTAGTATCAATAAATTCATCTTTATCCATTTCAAAAATATTTAAAATTTATTTTAATTAAATAACAATGATATCAGATAAAGTTTTAAAAGAATATATTAAAACACAAAAAGACTTAAAAAATAAACTTCAACAATTTAATTTAAACAAAGTAATAAAACAAGAAAAAATTAATGAAGATCTTCAAGCAATTATTCAACCATTAAATCAATCAGTTATTAATGTTCACAATTTAAATGATAGCTTTAAAAATTTAATAGTAGATTTAAATCAATCAAATCAATCATATAAAAAAACAATAGATAGACATTCACAAAGTGAACATGTTTCAACGGAGTCGAAACCGTTTGACAATAATATGAATTTACAAACTAATGAATTTAACGAAAAGCAACTATCACCAATTAGAAAAACAAACAAACAAAAATTAGTTGAAAGTACACCAACAACTAGCACAGGTTCACGAAGCGAACAGTTGACTCCATCAACATCAAAAGACGCTCTTTTGCGTAGTGCAAATGAAACGTTATCTACACCAGTACAATTTATTTCCGAAAAAATTGGAAATATGGCAATGAAATATTTAAATTTAAATAATTCTGATATGAAATTATGTGACAATATTTTTGGTCTAAGATCTGAAGATGGAAAAGATTTATGGATTGGTAATACTGAAGTAAAAATTAGTAATAATGATATTATTTTAAATAATAAAACTTATAATGGAACAAAAGGGTTATGGGAATTAATAACTTTAAAAGAACCATCAACAGCTGTAACAAATAATGATTTACAAACTTATGAAGAAATTATATTATCAACATATGCTTACATGCAAAATAATGACAAAAGTTCTAAACGTATTAAATCTAGCGTTGGAAATAAATATATGAATTTTATTAGACCAATATTGATTAAAAATAAAATTATAAAAGAAAAAGTAGGATCTGGTTTAAATTCAAAAAATAATCTTTCAAAATCATTACAAAATTTTAAAATTAAAACTAGTTTACCTACTGAATATGTTCGTTTTGCGAATAGTTCACAATCTGAACGTGTTTATTGGAATGATATTAATGAATTAAAAGATAGATTAAATTTGTTAATAGGCGAGTATAATGCAGGAAATGATAGTCCAGAAATACATAATGAAATTATGAATATTATTGAGGAACTAAGAGAAGAAAATATGTTGACTCTGTCAACGGTTTCCGAAGGAAACGTATTAACTGTTTAATTAAATTACATATAAATTTAAATAAATTAAAAATTTTTTTTTCTAATAAATGGGAATTGATAAGTTTGGACAAAAATCTTTTTCAGAAATAAATTCATCTAATGAATATTCTCTTAATAGAATAATATCATTAGAAAATGAAGTTGAAGAAATTCGTTCAAATAGTGATCAAATGAGAGAGATTATTAGTAAATTAATGGAATTAAATCAACTACTTCAAAAAGAAGTTGAAAAACAAGAACAAGATAATGTGGTAGCTTTTGGTGTTGTATATAAAGAAATAGAACAATTAGAAAATAATTTAAATCAAGATATTATTAACATAACTAAACAAGTAGATTTTATAGAAACAAATACTGAAAATTTTAAAAACAGTTTAGAAAAACAATTGGATAGTTATTCGGAAAAACAAATTTTAATTGATAATTATCTTAAAGATTTAGTTTTACAAAATAAAGACAATATTAATCAAAATAATATTACTAAACAAAATGATGAAACTAATAATAAGATTGATAAAAGTATTCAAGTAGATGAATATATAAAACAATTAAATATTGAAGAAAGTGAAACAGATATTCAAGAAAGTAAACTACAAATTGAAACAAATATAATTCAAAAATAATTTAAAAAATTCATACATATATAAATGATAAACAAAAATAATAAATCAAAATAAAAATTCAAATATTCAACATCGTTGAAATATGTTCACATCATATTTCATTTGAAATTAAAAAAAAAAACTTAATCTAATATAATTAATAATTTAATGTATAGTAAATAGGAGGGGTTCGTTTTAGTTACCTACATTTCCTATTTCATAATGTCCCCAGGGTAATTTGTAAGTCTTATTTAACTTATCGTTATCATTATTATTCAACTTTTTATTGAAATAAAACTTATCATCATAGGGTGACAATCCTATTTTATTCTCTTCTGTAGTATATAGTTTATTATCATATGATCTAATATTATGAACAGTTTCATTTTTATTTTTTAAATTAATTAAACAATTCTTATAATCTTCAATTGTTAACTTTTTAATATTATTTTTCTTTATTCCTTTACAAACTTTTTTATCACAAACATCGGTCTTAAATGCATACATTTTACTTCTAAGTCCACAAAATTCTCTAATTGGTATTCCATTATATTCATCTTTAAATTTTCCTGGTACTTTTTTATTAATATTAGATTTTAAATCTTCAATTGGAAAATTATCTATATAATCACTGGTATCATAATTATCTAGATCATCTTTCATTTCAGAATAAATATCAAAATCATCACCAATATATTTACCTTCAAAATAAAGAATAAATGAATCAGTATCTGTTCCTAATAATTTCATTCTATTACCATATTTAGTTTTAAGTTGTACATACATTTTAAACATTAATAATTTTGATAAATCTAAAATATTTTGACCTCCAAAGATAGGTTTATTTAATTTAATATTTGTATTTTTACCAAACACTACACACATATTATGATCTATTATTTTTCTTGATTGATATGTATTTCTACTTATTAGTTTTCTCATAATTTTTTCAGTTTTAACTATTCTAACATTAAGTCTATTTCTAACATTTTCCATTTGCTTACCATATACACTATTATTCATAAGTTTGAAAAAATCTTTTTCAAAATCGTTTTTAGCTTCTTTTCTAAGTGTTGTATTTTTTTCAATATAATTTTTTAACCATGCTTCTTGTCTACATTTAATACCTCTATGAATTTTAGTTAAAATTACACCATTATTTAAATATTCTTTTAATAATCTTATATCAATTATATAATTTTTCTTTGGTAACAACGTACACATTAATTTTTTAATTTTATCATTTGGTTTACTACCAATCCCTTTATTAATTAAGTCTGTTTGATTTGGTGATAAATCTTCAAATTGTGGAACATAATGATGAGGTGCTGGAGCATAATCATTATAAAAGTTGTGTAATTCCGGAGGAATACTTATATCAACTTCTAATGTATATCCAATATTATTATCATCAAAATCTTTATTTAAAATATTATCAACATTACAAAAATATTTAATTTCATCTTCATTTAACCATTCATGATTACCAACACTTAATTTTTGTGACATGGCCCATCCATATAAATTATTTGCATCTAAATATAAAATATAACTTGTTAATTTTTTAGAATCGTATATACCTTTAAGAGAAGCTTCCTCTTTACTTAATTTATAAACTTGTTCTACAATATCAGCATGTTCCTTTCGGTAACCGTTGACATGGTCAATATGTTCACTCTGTGAACCGTTTCCTTCGGAAATGTAATAATAACAATTATTAGCTTTAGCATAGTTATGTGCAATTTGTGATATTCCACCTCTAGTTCCACTTTCATAAAATTCATACATATCTTGATCTGTTAATAATTCTAATTTTTGTTTGGTTAATTTTAAAGCAGATGAATTACTTAAATGTGGTGAACTTATATAATGTATAGGATCTAAATTATAATTTTTAAAACATTCTTTTCTAAAATTATCAAATACATCACTTAAAAGTATAACATCTAATTTCAAATACCAGTTATGATAGTCTCTAAATGTTTTACAATTAAAATGTTTCCAAAATTTATTTGCAAATTTATAATCGTTAATATTAATATTTCCATTTAATGATGAATGAAAATCTTCAAGATTTGGAAATTCTGTTATACTTAATTTTTTATAATCATCAATAAATTCATATGGATATACACCTTTTCTAAGTAAATAACATTTATCTTTCAATGATAAATCTTTAAAAACATTATTAAAGTTTTCTAAATGATCAAAATTAATAGGTTTTATATTTTTAGTATTACAAACTGAACAAATACTACAAGCATATATTTTATTCTCAGTATTTTTACTAACTTTATAAGATACATAATCCATTTTTCTTATTTTCTTACATGTTACACAATATATATCATTAACATCTAATAAATTTTTAACAGCTTTATCTAATGAAGTATTTATAAATTCCATTGAATCTATAAATCTTAATTCTATTTTTTCGACAACTGTATATAATTCTAAATCTGTTGAATTACAATTACGACAAGTGTTTCTTGTCTTTAAATTATATTGATATTTACATTTTTCATTTTTACATTTTAAATATTTAGTTTCACCTACAATAACTGGTTTTTTAATTTGTTTAAATTTTTCAGTACTCGTTGCTAGAACACTAGTTTCAGTTTCAGGATGAAATTCATCTAAATATTTTAGAAATAATTTTGAATCATAACCTTTTAAATTATGAATAATAATTGGTAAAAATTTTGGCATCTTTAACTTTAGATTACATTTATTACATAAAGCCATTCTATATTTACCAGTTGTATGGTCATGATCCCAACATTTTTTATTTTCTTCAGAAAATGGAATATCACAAATTTCACAATTGTTAGTATTATCAAACTTTAATATCGATTCTTTATCCTGAATTATATTATTCAATTTTCTTACTTCATAATAATCTTTAGCATATTTTATTAAATTATCTAAGAATGATTTCAATAGCACTTTTCTATTAGAAGTATTCTTTGAAATATATTGTTTGTTATAAGTGTTATAAATACCATAACCATTTGGAATGTGTTCATGAAGTAATATTGTATTTTTACATTTGTCAGATTTTTTTTTATTAATTTTTTCCAAAGTACATTCAAAATCAGCATATAAAGTATATGGATGAAATAATTCTGCACCATTAGATTTATATTTTAAAATATTTTCACCCTCTTTAGGTAACTTTATATTTTGTATTATATTATTATCATCTTTTAATAAATAACATGTTTTTATATGTTCTTCTAATTCATCAGATTTTTCAAAATGTTTAAAACATTTATTACAAATATGTAGATGTTCATGCTGATGATGAATTTTACCACTTAAAAATCCAGATAAATTTTTAAGTGGTACAAAGTGAGATTTGTATGTTTCTTCTGTAATATTTTCTTCTATATATATAATATTAACATGTTTTTTTGGCAAACCATTAACGAAATTACGAAAAGAGTTACTTTTATACATTAATTGAATTTGGTAATATTCATCATCATTTTTTTCTGAATCATAATGATAAAAATTCATGGTAATATTAAAATAATCTTCTAATTTTTTAACATTTTCTTCATTAATTATAAATGGAAATTCTAAATTTAGATTTTTAAATGTATCATCATTTTCTAAATCTTCAAGATATTTTTTATATTTTGTTGGTCTTTCTGGATGAATTTTTAACACATCTTGATAAATAGAATATAAGATACAATATAAAATACATTTATTATCAGTATTTTTAATATTAACACAATTTCTATTAGTAAATGGAATATATGATCCAGCAAGAATTTGAGACTTATCTCTACTAATATGTGTTTTTACTATTCTAACAAAGCTAGCTGTAGATCCTTTTGTACATTTTTCTGAGAATTTATTATTTATTTCCTCTATCATTAAATAAAATTCTTTTGTATAGTTTAATCTATTAACATAATGTATTTCTGATCTATACCAATATTCATAACTTTCTTTAATTTTATTAGTTTTTTTATCAATAATCACAATATTTACCGCTGTTGCTAAAGACACTTTAAAATTACTATATTTTTTAAAACCTTTGAAAAAATATTTGAAACAATTTCTTTTTATTAATTCTAAATGTCTTTTAATATTAAATTCTTCATTATTTGTAAACTCTAAATCAGCAACCATATTGTTAAAACATGAACCATTTAATTGTTTTTCTTGAATATCAATAATATCAAAATCATAATCATCAAAATTTTGAAATATATTTTGAATAACATCATTATTATGCTTTTCTATTAAAACATTTATTAT
This sequence comes from Anastrepha ludens, assembly GCF_028408465.1. Taxonomy (NCBI): domain Eukaryota; kingdom Metazoa; phylum Arthropoda; class Insecta; order Diptera; family Tephritidae; genus Anastrepha; species Anastrepha ludens. The sequence goes on from NC_071499.1 coordinate 109,294,960, forward strand.
GTTTAATAAACTATTTTTATTTTTATTGTACCAATATTTTGGCAATTGAAAAATATGTTTATTTGCTCTAATATATTTTTTTAAATTTTTTAAATTTTTAGATTTCAATTCTTTAATATTAAATGGATTCATTTTTATTTGGTTGATATTTTTACTTAATTTTTCCTTATTTATATAGAAAAATTTTTTTTAATAATTTAACTTCGCACCTCAAACATTTTAATACTTTAAATTGTGATGTAAATACTAATTAAATTTATTTAACTTAATTAGAAATTAATTTTTATCAGAATTTTTTTCATTATTTTCTTTATTATTAATATATTTAATATGAAATTGAGATTTTAAATGACGTTGTTTATGTGGAAGAGTATAATTTACACCACATTCACACTCTACGTTTGTAGTTCTACTTGGTAATGAGTTACGATATGCGAATTTTTGATTGTAACATTTTTTACAATACCCCTTATTCAAATTAGAAATAGTTGTTTCTTCTAAGCATGAAAAACATATTTTTTTACCATCTATAATAGATAAACATATTTTTTCACCATTTATTATTTTATGATATAATCTTTGTTTTGGTATGTTTCCTTCGTGAATGGTTTCTTTTGAAAACATAATTTCACTCATTATTTCCAATTTATTAACAAATATTTTTTTTAAATTTATGTTAACTTTGTTAACTATTTTCTTCGAAAATATCAATTTACATTTCTAATATTTAATCTTATACTAATTTTTTCTTTTCTAAAATCAATGAAATTATTATCCTGATCAACTATATAAATAGTTATATTTCTAATAGTATTTGTATTTACTGGATAGTATATTAAATTTGTAGGTATTTCATTTATTTTTTCACCAGGTTTATCATTGATAAAAAATTCATGAATAATATTTGTTTGTTTATTATTTTCATAACTACCTCCTACAATATTACATTTTATTCTAATAGAATTAACATTCATAATATTTACTGGTAAATCAGATGATACTAATGTATTAGGTTGAATAATTTGTTCACTAAATCCTAGTAATGAAGCTATGGAATTTTTTTGTGTAAAATCAATAATATAATCACTTTTAATTTCAACTTTTAATGTTGTCATATTTGGTTTAATAGTAATACCCTTTATTTTCTCTTTTATAAAATTGTTTATATCATTTATTTCATATGAACCAGTTGGGAATGTAATTATTTTGTTAACACTGTTAATTGTTTGTAAATTATCTTGTGAATCATTTCCTTCGAAAATATGTTCACTTTGTGAACCAATGACAGAGTCAACATAATGTAAAATATTATTTTTTAATTTTTCAGATATGTTCGGTATAGAATTATAAGTAGAAAAATTAAGCAAACACATTTCAAAATCATGTTTATTATCTAAAATTATTGGTTCATCAAAATTACATGAAATTATTGAAGTATTTCCATCTAATGATATAGTCGGCATTATTTAATTAAGTAAAAATTTTAAACATAGATGACCACAAATTATTTCATTTATTTCTTGATCAATATTATTATTAAAAATTACAGTATTTTCATTAGTTTTGAAATATTTTTCTATTAATATTGGTAATTTATTTATAGCAAAGGAATCATAGTAAAAAATATGATTATTATATTTTTTATATGCTACCCAGTGTGTACCATTACCATCATTATTATCTAAATTTATTATTCCACATTCTTTATCTTTTATCTTTTCTGGTAATCTATCTTTCATGAATACACCCCTAAAATTTGCTATATTAAATTTTCTAGCATATTTTTTTAAATCATAATTACTTAATGGTTTAATTGGAATTAATTCAAAATCAAATTTTTTTTAAGTAACATACCATTACCAGATTTTTTAAGTAACATACCATTACCAGATTTTATATTTTTTTCTTCTAATGCTTTATTATGACGTATTTTTTCTTCTAATAATTTATCGTTAGTTTTTTTATCATTATATGCTCTATATAATGTTGTTCCTGCAGTAACTGCAGCTCCTATTGCTGGAATAAGTGGTAATAGTGCTGGTAAAAATCCACCAATTTTTTCATTATTAAAACTTTGTAACTGGGACATAGATAATTTTAATATAAAAATTTTAAAAGTAGTTTTATTATTATCTAAATGTTTTTTTATAGAATTAATTTGTTTTCTAGTTAATGGTAAATATGTTTCATTCATTACACTTTCTTTAGTTCTTTGTAATTGAATTGGTTCTAATTTTATAGTAATATCTGTTTTATTTTTCATAGCATCATAAACTTGTTTTTGTTGATCTTCATTTAGAGATATTGGATATTTAATGTATCGTCCACATTTTGGAATAAAATAAATTTTATCTTTATTCTCATTTTTATTATATTCACTTTGTGAACCGTTAACATTTATCAATTCTTCAGTTGATGAATTGTGAGTTGTTAAACCCATACCCATTTTTCTTTTAAATTTCATAGCATTAGTAGTTAAATATGCATTTACTTTTTCTGATAAACTAGCATCTTTTGCTGAAACTCTTGACCATGCTTTATCTTCTAAAATTTTATCAGCTTCATGTCTTTTCTTTATATCGTTACTTTTAGAATATGCAATATCATGTTCTTTAGCTGCTTCATCTAATTTATTAATTGGATGTATATCTTTTTCAAGTTTTAATTCAAGATTAGTACCAGGTCCTAAATAATTATATCCTGGAGAATGTAATTCAAATGGAAGATTATTTATAAGATTATTTATAATACCACTACCATAATATCGCACCATTTATTATAATAGAAAATGTGATGTATTTATTTATTTATTTGGATAATTATTAATCATGAACTGAAGGTAAACTTGAAATATCATCATCAACTTTTTTATTAATATTAGACAATTCGTTTTTATTTTTCTTATTTATTTTAGTTACATTCTTTAAAAGTTCCTCTGTTAAACTATTTGATTTAGTCTGTCGAGAATTGTATTCATTTGTCGAGAATTGTCGAGAATTGTCTTCTTTTGTCGAGAATTGTCGAGAATTGTCTTCATTTTTAGTGTTTTTGCCAATAATTTCAATACCAAGTAATTTAAGTCCATTATTAAGAGAATCGCGTGAAATATGATTTTGTTCGCAAAATTTTACTTTAGTTAATTTTAAAGTACTAGCTTGTTCTAAATAATTAATAGCTAAATTTCTTTCTCTAATTTGTTTAAGTTCTTTAGCATTTTTTGGAATATGAATATTTTTTGAATTTCTAAAACTTTTTGTTTTCCCTTGTAGTGATACAAGTGGTGAAACAGTTCTAGTAGAAGGGCTTGGACGATTGTATAAATTAGTTATATTCTTATACATTTTATTAATTTTAATTTATTTATAAAAAAATTTTTTAAAATAATTATATTTTTCTTAGTGTTTCAATATAAAAAAATATTAAAAATTTTTATTATAATAAATGTCGAATATACATACAATTGAAGAATTTAAAACAAATACTGATGTGCCTATCTTGAAATTAAGAGGATCTAGTATAAAACTATTAAATAAAGAAGAAATAGAAAAAGAGGTTAAACAAACACAAGAATTTATTAGGCAACATAAATCTCAGTTTAATAATAGAAGTGGTTTTGTTCAATGTTTAAATGATGCACTTAAAAATAATGATCATGTATGGCATGAATATGCTGTTTGTATTATGAAAAGTGTTAAAAATATTAAAGATTATAATATTGAATTACATTCAGAATCAAATAAAATATTAGTAAATGAATTATTAAATGAGAAAGCTATATTAGAATTTAGTTTAATGAGTTATGAAGAAATTATTGGCAAATTAAATGATGATATGTATGAGTTACAAGTAAATTATGATATTCTTGAATCAGAACATAATAACCTTATAAATAGCATTGAAAATAAAAACGCTGCATTAGCTGAAAAATATAAGAACAATTTTATTAAAAGACAAAAAGCTATTGAAGAATCTAAAACAATGAAGATTGGACTAGTAAATAAAAAAATTACAACACAAAAACTCAATGATTTATTGAAAAGTGTAAGTAAAATGAAATAAAAAAAAAAAATATTGTTAATAAATGAATACTTGTGTTAATATTATTCCATATCAAAATGATTGTATATCACAGTTATACATAATTGATGCTAATAATAAATATAATGGAGGATGTAGATGTGTCATAATGGATCCGTCTTTATTAAAATTAATTTCTATTGTAATTTTTATTGTAATTGCAATTCTTATATTTTATGCAATATATTTAGATATACAAAAAAAGGTAATTGAAAATGAATGTAAAAAGATTAACAAAAAAAAAAATATTAAAAATATTTAGGATTTTTTCTATTGCATTAAATGAATAATTGTAAAAACAATTTTGATAAAAATAATCAATTATCAAAAATAGATTTTATTATTTCAAATGGAATAGATAAAATAATGCAAAATGAATACATTTCAATGGTACTAATTATTATTCTATTAATAATGTTTTTTTATAATTTGATAAGACAATTAAATGCAAGACTACAATTATTTTAAACATAGGTTTCGACCTAGTCAAAACATATTAGTAAATTTTTAATAATATTTTTTAGTTAAATAAATGAAAGAAGAAAAAGGTATTGAATCTTATGACTTTTATGAACATTTACCAGCTAATTCAACTTTATTAAACGAATATGGAAGACCAATAGAAATAAATATTAATAATCAAGACATTAAAACGTTACCATCAAAAAGTTTACTTAATATTAGAGGTCAAATTATTGCTAAAGATAAAGATGGTAAAATATTAGATAAACTTAATCCTGATAAAATAAATTTTGTGAATAATGGTATAATAAATCTGTTTAGTAAAATTACATATTTTATTAATTCAGTTGAAATTGATAAAATTGAAAATCCTGGAATAACAACAACAATTAAAGGCTTAGCATCATTTTCTAATGATTTACCATTAAATAATGCTGGTTGGCAAATTGTAAATAAAGGTAATGTTTTTAATAAGAAAGGTTATTTTTCTGTTAGCATTCCATTGTGTATATTAATTGGGTTTTTTGATGATTACAAAAATTTCATTTTTAGAATTAATCAAAAATTAGAATTAATAAGATCAAATGATGATACAAATTGTTTAATTATTGATAGTAGTTTAAGTGATCATACTTTTTCTATTGATATTAATCAAATTATATGGAGAATGCCTCATGTTAAATTTTCAGTTGAAGTTGATCATGAAATTAATAAAAAAATTTCAAATAATACAAACTTTCAAATGTATTTTAGAAATTGGAGATACTATTGTACTACTGCAATTCCAGCTGTAAAGACTTATACCTGGAATATAACATCATCTAGTGCTAAACCTAGATATTTTCTTATTGCATTTCAAACATTAAGAAATCAGAATAATTATAAAGACAATAGTAAATTTGACCATTGTAATTTAGAAAATGTTGTAGTTAAATTAAATACAAATAGATATCCAAACTATGATATGCAACTATCTATTAATCAAAATAAATTTGATACATTATATAATATGTTTCTAGATTTTAAAAATTCATATTATGGTTCTAGTATAAATAATTTACCAATAGTTAATTATGATACATTTTTAAAAGAATATCCAATAATATGCATTGATACATCTAAACAGAATGAGGTAATTAAAGAGGCTGCTATTGATATTAAAATTGAATTTAAATGGACAGAAGATTTTCCATCAAATACAGTCGTTCACTGTTTAATTATTAGTGATGATAGTTATTCATATAATCCACTAACAAATCAAGTGATGCATGTTTGACTTGTTTTTTTAAATTTTTATAAAATTAAAATTAACTAAAAATTAATTGAAATAAATATGTAATTAATTATATTAATAGATTAAAAAAATTTATCTAAAATTCTAAATTATGGATGGTCATTTAAAAGTTACTAAATTAGATAATAAAATTAAATTAACTATTCAAAATTTTGATACTCATAAACCAATAAAAAGATTAAATGAAATATTTCCGAATATTATTAGAGCAATTATTTGTGGACCAAGTAATTGCGGAAAAACAAATGTATTATTAAATATATTATCAAAGATTTATTATTCTGATATAATAATTTGTTCAAAAACTTGCTATCAAGAAAAATATAAATTTTTGGAAGATATGATAATTCAATTCAATAAATTGTGTGTTAAAAATGATTTGGAATCTAAAGATATAAAATGTTTATCAATTCAATCTCTACCAACACCTGAAAATATTAAACAATATTCTGTAATAATATTTGATGATATCTCTACAGAACAACAAGATAATATTTCCAATTATTTTGCTTATGGTAGACACAATAACATTTCTTGTTTTTATTTATGTCAAACATATTCAAAAATTCCTAAACAATTGATAAGAGATAATGCAAACTATATAATTTTATTTAAACAAGACAAGACTAATCTGAAACACATATTTAATGACCATTGTAATGATATTGATTATGATATTTTAAAAAATATGTGTATTCAATGTTGGAAAGAACAGTTTGGATTTTTAGTAATAGACAAAGAACAAGAAAAAAATGATGGTAGATATAAAAAAATGTTTGAATTTTTCTTTACAATATAAAAAAATGTTTGAATTTTTGTTTAAATAAGATTTTTATTTTTTATTATATCCAGTTATTTTGGAAATCTTTATATTTTTCATTTTTTTCATCAAAAACTATATCTAATATTTTTCTATATTTATATAATCCATCAATGGTTATATCTAAATTTTGCAATTTTTGGTATTGTGTTACCAAAAAGCCTATATAACGTAATTTACAAGCATAGCTTTCGCTTATCTTAAATTTTTTATATATATCTTTCATAGTTGTATATTTACATTTTACACCAATTTTTTTATAACCTTTTTCTAATTGCAATTTTCTTGCATATTCTTCTAAAATTAATCCTATTGTACAATTTATATAAAAAGTATTTTTCTTATTTTGTAATAATAATTTATTAATTTTATATAATTTTGTAATATTATCATCAATACTATCTTTTTGTAAATTTTGTATAAATTCATTATCAATTTTAAAATCTAAACCAACTGGTTTAGATTGGTTTACACGTTTTGATTCCAATAATTCTTTTAAATCGATGAAATCAAATTCTCTTTTATCTTTCTTATAATTTTTTTTATCTTTTTTATCCATAAACATATTATCCAAAAAATTTTTATATTTTTCATTTTTTAATTTTAGGCCATTGCCTTCAAATATATATTTTTCTTTTAGTTGATTAAAAGAAGAAATACGTTTTTCTATACAAAAACTGGTGAAGGTTTCAAGATCTTTAAAAAATTTTTCCCCTTCTTCATCAAATCCATCCTTGCTTTCATCGAAATCCATACTTTCTTCTGAAACAAATAAATAAATTAATAAAAACTTAAAAAATTACAAAAAAAAAAACTTACCAGCCATAGTTATAAAATCTTTTTGTTTTGTTTTTTTTTTGCGTCCACCCTCTTCTAACGCTAAATACATACTGCACTTGTAACCATGTTTGACAAAGTCAAACGGTTTCGACAGAGTCGAAACATGTGTTGATGTATAAAAGCTTATCAAATATTATGCTTATCTTGCAGTTTGTGACTCGTATTCAACAGTATTTCATTTTTTTTGGTTTGTGCTTATGCTTATTCTATTTATAGATTGTGAGCAATGTTGATAAGATCAGCATTGCTTGCTTTGCATACTACTCAGCTGTAATTGCATTACTTTAGAATATGATGTTTAGATGAGTTGGTTAAGCAGTTGGAATTATAACAATAATTTTGTTGCAAGTTCAAATCTGACTCAAAGACTCTTGTTTTGAGGAGTTCGTCGTTTTTTTTGAAAGGTACTTTAAAAAATAAATGTATCCTTTTTTGTTTTTTTTTTTTTGAATAGATTACTTTAAATATTTTGTAATCAATATTTTAACATTTTTTCACTTAATAGACATCGACCCAACACAAAATTTTAACTGTACCAACCTAAATATTGATTACTAGTACATCAAAAATAGATATCTTTAATATCTTAAAAATATTAACTACGAGTAACTATAATTTAGGGTTGGACTCATCGACCCACATCAAAATTTAAACGTTTATTTTTTGAGATAATATAAGCTAAAAAAATGAGTTAAATGTTAAAAAATGTTAAAATTTTGAGTAACTGTAAGTTAAAAAAATGAGTTAAATGGTAAAAATGTTAAATTTTTGAGTTAAAATGATAAAAATGTTAAAATTTTAACATTTTTGATATTGTCTTGTAGTCCGGAATATACATACTACTCACGCTCATGCGTCAAAGCTTTCAGCCTCCATCTGTTGCTGTTGAAATAGTTTCGCGGACGAAGATCTTCAAGTGTCTTATGAGATCCGGGTTGCTTTAGCCCAATTACTTTTTGTGGATATTGTAACCGGTTAATCTGCTACTTATCCATAATGGACCACGGCATACTAAACATATGTTCGTCAAGTGAAGGTATGCCGCATGACACTAAATACCTCTTCATATATCGGCTTAAACTTATTTATCTAATGAATCCTGCTTTCTGAACATCCTACTGAAACTGCTTGTTTCCTGGGGCACCCGTTGGTTTCAGTGCTCTACAGCTTCTTAAAAAAACGGTAGTGTTCTCAGACGGCCGCATCATGTCACTTGGGGTGAGTGTACAAGAGGGTTGGCATTTAGCGGTGCGGAGAGATGTTAATTAGAAGATCTTTTTTTTAAAGAGATAAGTTAAGTTTTATGCTTCTCTTCTTTAATTAAATAAAAAATTAATAAGCTAAATAAACTGCGTGGTAGAATGGATAATCTAGGCATTGCACAACAAGTACATGTGAAGGATCGATCGGAAGATGAAAAATGTTGCTCGGAAGAAAGAGAGATGTTTAAGAATCGTAATACAAAGAATGATTTCCCGATTTAAGGGCATCGCGTTATTGAGAAAGTCAGGAAGTACTTTCGTTTTTTATAAAAACTACACACAGAATTTCGATAACGCTCACCGGCCATTAGAAAAAATGTTGAGCAACTAACTGTGCATCGCCAACATGCCGCTTTTTTCCGTTCTGTTTATAATCGGCGCTCTCCAAAGAATCTATATCGCGGTCTTGCACATACAACATTTTAGTGACGCCATCCACCACTACTATATATGTCGAAGTCATGTCACGGCACCGCTTTCTTAAAAGACTACAGCGTAAGCTGGCTTTTGTAAGCTGCTACTGTAATAACTAACTCAATACCTTTTTCAAATCTCCTCTGCAGTAACTCTCTGTGTGTTAATAAGGTGGATTCATATAAGCATCTACTTCTCAAATGACGTGCTTTCGAAGTGCTAAGGTTTGGACATTCCCACTTTCTATATTTAACTATACCTGAGAAGCTGTCGGGCTGAGATATTAGTCGCCATCCGCTTATCCTAAAATCGATTCGAATGTCTCTTATGTTCCTTATTAAAGTTGTCTATCTAAGCGAGCCCCCCTAAACTCTTTTGTTGATATCCAATTTAACCGTTTTACCACACCTTATTTGAGACAGATGCGATTTTTTTATAAAGAGTTCTATATTTCATAATATTTTCGCAAATGAAAAAGAGAGCTTCCAGATATTTTATTTATTTTGTTATATTTATTTCATTTCTCAACATAAAATATTGTAAAAAAACCCCTCCACTCATTTCATTGTAGTGCAGAAAGAAAATCAACAGAGAATTCACGCCGTGTCAACATATCTAATTTATTTGTTTGTCAATATTTTTGCAGCATTTAGTAGAACATACACACATACATATTTACGTAGATGTATAAATTATTGAAAAAAATAATTTATGTTTTCTAACTGCATGCGAAAAAAAAATAAATAAAAAATATTTTATGCGTGCGCATAATTTCAGATTTTATGTTTTTGACAATAAACAACTGCAAAAGCCAACTATAAATAACCTCGGCAGACAAGCAGTACATGCACATACTTACACATATAAAAATATCCCGCTGCTAGGAGTACTCTCCCATCCATATGTACGTAAAACTGTAACTCATTTCACAGACTAAAAGCAAAAACGTGTCTGAATATGAAATACGTGCATGCCTATGCAAAAATAAATCGTAAACAGAAATGAGTTCGTATGTAGAGTATTTGAAAAAACCGCATGTTTTTGACAACTGCTGACAGCTGTCAAATTAATAGTGCATCCATCAACGGTTGTCGAATTGCGGTACATGAAACAAATACATAATCTAGTATGTGATCGGGGGTGTCAGTAAACCAATGAGCTGGAATTTGTGAATATCCAAATGATGAGCGGGATGAGAGCCTTTTGCATGAATTGAAGGGATTCGAGTTGACTGGAAAAGGGCTATTAATGTTGATTGAATGTTTTCTTATTGCTTCACTTTACCTACAATGAAGGTGTAATGGATATTTGAAGTAGGTGTGTGGGTGGTCTAAATGCAGGTATCTTTCTGAATGTTCTCTTGACTCTTTCAGAATTTTGCGGTTCAAATCTATACCATCTGTCACTATTATACTATACATATACGCGGAATGAACTGAGACGCTTAACGCTTGAACGGTGTGAATTCGTTTTGTTATATTAAAAAACAAAGATTAGTATTGAGGCCACCCTGTAGGTGGAGTGAGTGCGCAAAGTAGAGATGAATTGCCACGGTGTGCAAAAAGTAAGGTGAATTTAGTTGTAAAATGAAAAATCTTTATTTATTCTTGTAAATCAATTTCATCCCCTTCAAAATAATCCTCTCTCGATGAAATACACTTATGCCAACGATTTTTCCAATCCCCGAAACATGCCCAATAGTCCATTTCCGGTATAGCCATCAGCACCTTCTTCGATTCAGCTTTTATCTCCTCAATCGACTCGAAACGCGTTCCCCGGAGTGGTCTCTTGAGTTTTGGGAATAGCCAGAAGTCACACGGAGCCAAATCAGGCGAATACGGTGGTTGCAGAACGATATGCGTGGAATTTTTGGCGAAATGGTCACGAAGAACGAGTGCAGTGTGACACGGTGCATTATCGCGATGCAAAAACCAAGTCTGGTCCTTTTAGACGAATTGCTTCACATAAACGACGCATAACGCTCAACTAATATTCCTTATTAACAGTTTGGCCAGGCGGAAGGAATTCATAGTGCACCACACCAGGAAAATCGAAAAAAACTGTCTTCATGACCTTTATTTTTGAACGACTTTGACGTGCTCTTTTCGGTCTGGCCTCGCCTTTAGCACGATATTCGCTTGATTGGTCGGTTGTTTCAGGGTCGTAAGCATAAATTCAAGTCTCATCTCCCGTTATGATGCATTTGAGCTTATCCTGATAGTCTGAAAGCATTGTTTCACACACATCAACCCGACGACTTTTTTCCAAGAAATTGAGAGCTTTCGGTACCAAACGAGATTTGACTTTTCGTAGGCCCAAATGGTCTTTCAAAATGGTTTTCACAGATCCTTCTGATATTCCGATCATATCAGTAAGGTCTTTAACAGTCAACCGACGATTTTTAAGCACTAACTCCTTCACTTTATTGACGTGTTGGTCATCTGTTGACGTCGATGGTCGTCCGGAGTCTTTGCATAACATATAAACATTTTTCTGCGACATGGTCGAATCACCAAATGCCTTCTGCAACATGCTAAACGTTTCGGCAGCCGAAATTTCAGTCCGCAAACAAAATTTGATGGCACTTCTCTGCTCAATCAAATCAGACATTGTAAAAATCGAAAAATGCAGTCTTGGTCGTTTGGTAAACACAAGCGTAAATATATTACTGATAATGACATTTGCATGAAAGTTGGTCCAGATGTTATTAACAGTGCTGCCAACTCATGAAAAAAATCACTAGAACGAAAGTTTAATCCCGCGAAGTTTGACAAATAAATTCACCTTATTTTTTGCCCACAGTATACATAAATAGGCGAGTCTCGTATGACACATTTGTATGTGTGTAAATGTATGGATATGAGTTTATAAAGACCCTGGAGGGAAAATCTAAACTAGTGAAATATATTTCTGGTTCCAGACTTGAACGACTTTATTAATTGTGAACCGTTTCGCTGGTCATATTGGTAGTAGTGACATCTGTTTCTGCAGAGTTTAAGAGTTTCAAAGTAGAAAAAGAAGACTAAATAGTCACGCACAAGGCGACCGTAATACTTTCTGAGTAAGCTATTAGTTCCGAATCGGGCTGAAAAATTATTATAACTTTTTTTATATATGTATAATAGAAAGTCGGTAACTGGGTCTTAATTAAGATTTTAATTAAACATTAATTCATATTTTCAAAATTTGAGTACACTAATTTAAAAAGATTATATAAAGGGTATCTCAAAAGACACTCCTAAAACATGTAAAAATTTAGATTTTTTCAAGTATCAAATTTTTATTAAAAATACGGCTCTTACCAATTATATGTGAAAAATTGCATTAACTAAATGTCCCCAAGTAAAATCCGACAAACAGTCGATTCATGAAGGTCTAATTGTTGAGAATGTTGAAGGTTGTTCAGCAACACTTTGCGCTACAGCAGCAAAATTCTCAACAGAAAGTCTAGTTTTAGGTCTGCCAGACATTTTTCTATCCACGATAGAGCCAGTTTCTTGAAATTTTTTCACCAACCTTTGAATTGTCGACTCATTCAGACGATTATTTTTACCAAAAAAATTACGAATTTTGCGATATTTTGCTCTTAAAGGTCGACCTTTTTCATAATAAATTTTAATAATTTTAATGCGTTGTCGTAGTGATCAATATCTCATAAAGTATCGATCAATCAATTTAAAGTTTATGCTCGTTGTCAAGGTGAAATTTCACACTAAAAAAATTCCATTGCCGTTTTCTGTTTGTTCCATTAAATGTCGAGTTACAGAGTGCTAACAATGGAAACCAACAAAGAGAAAACTCGATCCATTTTACAGTTTTGCTTTAAGATTCTTTTTTTTTTTTTTGTTTTTAATTAAGAACTGCAAATTTATTTGGTCTACCTCAAGCTTCCAAACCTAAGACTTCCTTAACCTGTTAAGCGATTAGCTTTTCTTAGACAGCTCGATTTACTGTGCTGAATTGATTTCAAGCGAAGACGCGTATTTACGACATACGATGGACTGTCGATGCAAAACCGGTTTTCAGCCAAATATTGGATTCACCGTACGCGTTGGCTGAACGATTATCAGGAAATTCAGTGTTCATGCTTACTTTATAATGTCAAAATAACAGGGAAATTTTCGTTTTTTGCTTAACTTTAAATTTCACAGCAAATGTAATTTCCTTTTTCGGCATGACGCACATATACGGCATTAACTAAAAAATTAACTTTTGAAATTGACGCATATATACGACATAATCACTTAACTGGTTAATGATATGCCAATGCTCTACTCTATCGACTGTTGAGGGCGAGCAGCAGCAGCAGAGCGAGCAGAATATAGGTTCATTTCTCATAAAAATAATTCTTCGAATTCCGCACTGCTCCGGAACTATCGTAACAGGGTTGGAGAGCTTATTAAACTCATTTTCAATACTAGTACCGAACTATAGAAGAAAGGAAGCGGTAGCGTTCAAAAAACACTTTCTAAGAAATCTCCACTACCTCACTAACGTGAACTAGTCCTGGTGCTGAAATCACTAGAAGCGCACCAGTTCGTTACTAAGGGATTTCGCTGCAGGCGTTTGTAAAGAGCGAGTCGACACAACACATGTGTTATTGACATATAAATTATGCAAAGTGTCGTAAATTGGAACAACTCTAACAACCACAGCACTGGCGACAACTATGAGTGCATATGATCACAAAAGTCGTAAAAAGTTTTAGTTGCGCAACGCGTTGTCTAAAAGCTGTGTGTGTGTGTGTGTGTGTGTGCGGGGTGGCGAAATGCCGACAAAAAGGACCGTAATTGAGTAGAGGCAAAGTGGCGCGACTGTTGCCGCATTAAAGTTTCGTTTTAGTAGCGCATAAATTCCCCACTGGCCAGCTGCCACAATGGTCACGACTATTAGTGGCGTTCATGATGGCGCTGTTGATGATATGGAGGAAGATGAGCAGAGCGCTTCGTCGTACTCTTTCTCGCACTCTCTCTATATATCATTCTTTCTCTCTCTCTCTATCGCTTTCCATCTCCCTTTTGCCCCGCTCTACACTCGCACACCTTTCTTTAGCACCATCTTGTCCGATTTGCGTGGTCATCGATGGACCACTGCTGTCTGGCTCACGAACTCACTTAGCTGAAAAAGTCTGAGTGTATGTATGTCCTACGTTTCTCTGCAATGTTTGCGGTTGTTCGCTACTACAACTTGCCAAAGTACTAGTGGCCATTGTCGTTGCGGTTAGTGCACTGCTGTTGCTTCAATAATTTATGTTACGTGTCGCATGTGTGCATGCAACATGTTTACAAAACGGCTGGCTGCCACACATAACGTTTGCTGATTTGTGTTCCCTTTTTTCTGCGACAAACACTGTTGCTAGTGAAAAGAAAAAATTCGCGCGTTCTCATAGAAATACCTACACAAATCCCCCGCACTTTCACCCATTTCGCCCATTTGTGAAAATCGTTAAGTTGTGTTGCATTGCATTGCGGTTAGTGCCGCCACATGTCGCACTTACAACACCCGAGGGATGTGTTGTTGACACGCGTACGCTAGCAGACATAAAAATCGCTGTTTCGCCATTTGGCCGAGGGAATTTCCTGGTGCCAGCTGCAAGCAGACCGGAACCAGACGCAACTATCTCGCCGCAGTGCTGTGCGAAGTGTACGCGACCGGCAACTAGACAATCAACAAATTGTGTTGAAGTTTCAGGGGCAACAACAACAACACTATGAGCTACAACAAACAGGATGTGGTAGCTGCCAACTATTTGTCACAAGTTCAAGTGTAACGCGTTCGGCAAGGAGTAAGGCAGCCGCAGAGATAGAGATGATGTGCCAGACAGCGTTGCAGTGGCCTTCAAAATGAAAGTAGCAACACGTTGTTTGTTTCATTTGATTTTTTATTCTTTTTAATTCCTTTTATTGCATTTTACCTTTCGTTGTTTACCTTTACGCCTGCTTGTTTTCTTACTGAAGTACTGAAATTAAAAAAATATATTTTCTTTCACAATAACGCTTTTGCCGCCTTACCTTTGGCGCTCGAGAAAAAATTGCTTGTCTGTTTAAATTTTCTTTTCATTTGCCAAAGCGCGCTTGCAACAGTCTGTTGCACTTGCAATGCGACACAAAAACTTTGCCCTACACAACGCCGAGGTTTCACTCTCTCAACGCCGTGCGGCATGGCCACGAAAACTGGCTCGCCGAATTGTATATTGGACAGACGCGGTATTTATTTATTTACGCAGTACGGCTGCCAAATTGCAAAAGCTGCCCTCAGATTAGTGGATATAGAAGCATCCTCCCCTTTCTTCAACTTCAAAGTGAACTTATACCGAAAGTAGTTTTTGGCTTTACAAATTTTGATGCTGATATGCAATATTGGCTGAGGTGGGGTACTATACAGATTGGGATGAGTTGTTGCAAGGAGGTTAAACTGTCTTGCAGTGCTACAGAACAGTCTTAAGTAGAGATAGGTATAGAAAATTAAAAGTTCGAAATTTAGCAAAATCTTTACCGCGTCGCACAGTGCAACGTCGCCATAAAAGTCATAGCCAAAAATTGTAAACCTGCTCCAATTTCTCTGAAGCAGAGTACATGCCTTTCTTTCACTTAGAGAAGAAATAATATAATATGCAATATGGTAAATATTTACGTACTGTCACGCCCAGCCTTCTTAGGGGAGGTTTTGCCAACCTTGATCTAATTTTGATGATACTCTGTTTACACATTAATTTTACATAGAGAAATATAAATCTGATAGATAGTATAGATTGGCCCACTGCCATATGCCTCACCCAGTGAATATTAATGAGGCCTGCTTCATGCCAAACTGTGAAAATGAAGGGGGTGCCACTACAAAACAGCTCATTAAAAATAAATGGGCAAAGATGTGCCAAACTATGTTGTTGACTGGCAAAATACTCACTGTTCCTTATTAAATTCTATACCTACCACATTTTTCGAACAATTGCGCACAATTTTGTATTTCCCTATCGAAACTTTATGTCTTCTGACGTACCAAATCAACTCAGAGCTCCAACGGAGATCAGCCGTAGAGACCCCCCTTTTAAAGTTTCGGCGCGCAGCAAAAGCAGCTTGCGCTCCAAATATGATCCTTGAGCTAAAAAGGAACAAACCGAAACCTCTATGGTAGTCCACTGATATAACAAATCTGAGGAGGGTATATGGAACTATTTATAATGAAAGGAAGAGGTCCAACGCAGATTTAAGTATGCCATAAAGGCGGTTAGAGAGGCTGTTGTCAAATGTAGTACTTCAGAGGCCAGCAGACTCTGTAAAGTATTAACGATGAGCCCTAGAGTCTTCTTTAAAAGAAAATGTGCAAAAAAATGAGGGTGAAAAGGCATGTTGTTGTTGTACCAGTAATACTAAACTATGTCAGTGTAATGTAAATCACCGGTATTCTTCATCCAACTCATCTAACGGTAGGCCCAGGAAACTTGCTGTTTCGACATGTTGGGTCCAGTGGGAAAGGGGTGTTAGATGAGTGGTTTTGATGGAACAAATGAAAAGATGGTCAGTGTCGTCGAGGTGCCTTCATATGCTCGACATATGTTTGGTATGTCGGGGTCAATTTTGGATCAGTAGGAGTTTAAACTGCTACAACATCTAGAACGTAGTTGTGCCAAGGTTACGCGGGTCTCTCGGGAAAGCTGGAGCTCCTCCTCGGCTGTGGGTGGTAGTTGGACTCCGATAACGGTATTCGGGGATCGAGAGCTGAAGAAAGTAGTAAGGATCTTTCGGCCGGCCAAATGCCTTAAATGTCGATAACAACATTTCTTTGTCTTTTTCCCAAGTACTGCCGGCTAGCGATTTGAGAACCTTGTTGCGAAGGTTACTCCCAAAATTTTGGGGTTGTTTACAGTCGGAATTGTTCTGTCATCGACTTTGGCCTTGAGTTGCAGATTGATCTCCTTTGTCCAGGTGGTAAAAAGGGTAGTGGACTTTGTGGGCGAAAGTTCGAAATCCCTCGCAGTGAAAACGAGAGAAAGATTGGTGAGGTAGTCGTTCACTTTGGTGCACAGGTCTCGTTCAATCGTCAGCGTAGAAGATCAGGTAGACTCTCTCAGGTGGCTGAGGGGAGTTTCGATATACACCACTCTGCGGAACACTTTTCTTTATCTTCCTCTGCTTAGAGATTTGTGAAAAGTCATCGTGTAAATTGGCTCCAAATGAGCTAAGGTTGCTGTCTCATAAAAGAGGATGGCCGTTAGACAGCTAATGATGAAGAAACACTGGAACTTCTGTTACAGATGGGTTGTCTTTGTAATAGAAACAGCATCACATTTCCAATAGACTACAATGGGAATCCATTTGCGATGATCTATGAATCGTGTGTCCCATAGTGGGCAGCCGCTATCGCCTTATCATACACACCTTTTCTTACTAAACTTATTCAACATTTTTCAACCAATTGCGCAAAATTTTATTATTTTTCTACTGAAACTTTTTTTATTTTATTATTATTATTTTTGTCTTTTCTTTTGGTAATTTTCTCCTATGCTTTTTCTTGTATGTAATAATATTTTTGAACGATCCAACTGCCCAACTGTGGAAGAACAAAAGTAATTTACGCTTTAGGAAAGACTTCAAGCTTTCGGTAAAAACTAACACGAAAGACCAAAAAAACGAGGAAAGTGCAATTGCAAATATTGAAATTTTTTTAGAAGATTTTATTGATTTTAAATCCCTCAATTTGATGATTATAAAATGAAAGAAATTATTACACAATTGCAAAAATATTTTGGAATCGTAAAATGTGAGATATTCAAAGGGAATCCCCATCATTACTTTTCACTTCAAAGCATCAACTTTTGTCTATTTCAACAGCCCTCCCCTCACTGTACGACGTCGCATAAAATGAAATCAAAAGTGAGCCGATGCCTCACACAACAATTGGTTGTTATTGTTGACATTGTTATAATTATTTTTCTTTTTATATTTAAATATTATTATTATTATTACAAATGGTTTTGTTTTTTCTCTTGTGTTTTTTTTTTAATTTTTTTACTTTTTTAATAATAGTGGGCAATGCTTCTTGCACTAACCGATCATTCTAGCCTACAGCATTTTAGCCTACCCGCGTAGTACTGCCACTGGAGCTAACTGGTATACCCACTAAAGCTTTAACTCCTACCTCCCGCGCGCTTAAGTCGCATCCGTCAACATGCAGAAAGTGCTACTTGAACCTCAGGGATACTCTAAATTTCTTCTAGTTGTCCTTAGATATATGAGGTTTGCACTTCGACCTCATAGTCTTTTGTGCCCCCTTCAGGTTTTTCCTTAGTAAGCAACCCTCAGATCTTATGCAGCTAAGTAGACTTTTGACTTATTTCGCAGCAGCTTCCCAGTTTTACAACTTGGAGAATTTTCCCAATATTATAAGTTATAGTTGTTGTTGTAGCTGTTTTTTTTTCCTTGTCGTTATTGTAACAGCGAACTAAACAACGTTCACCAACTTCGTCGATTTCAGCCAAGAGTACTTCCAAGAAACGAAGTGTTTTGGTAGGTTGTGGCTAGAAGCAGAAGGAGAAAGATGTTAGTTGTTTGCGTTTAACTCTGTAAGGACTCTGCAAACTCTAAAAGGACTAAGTTAAATGTAAGATACAATATTTCTTATGATTTGTTGATGTTTTCAATTCAAGTCTGTTGTCAAAATTGTTTGATTCAAGATGGCGTATCGATCTAATCTGTTATTTCTTCTCGAAAATAGACAACTTGAGCTTTTCAAATTTTTTGGTGATTATGAATCTATTCGCTTCAAAATCCTTTATAATTGGCAAATTATTCAAAAATTTCTCATACTTCCATTCCGTTATGCATTCATTATAAATAATTAAAAATTAAAAAAAATTGAAGTGCGTGGAGCATTCCACCGAAAAAATATAGCAATCCACTTCAGCCACCCGCTGGTTGTCTTGGCGATGATGCCCAAGTATCATTATCACTCCGCATCATAAAGATGTTGAATCTTCAAAAACAAACAATTCAATATAAACCCTTTGACTTGGAAAAAGGAAAAATTGGAGAAGGAAATTATAAATCAGCGCACAACCCAAAGCGGCAAAGCATTTAAGCCACTTCAACTTCGAAAAAGGGATAAAAATCAGCAAACGAGAATCAGTATAACGAGCAGCTATCATTATCATCCACTACTTGACGTGTTTCGCCCGGCCACCTGACTGTCCGCGCCATTTGCGTACGCTATGGAAATCCCTCTCAGCATTAGAAGTGCCCACTCACTTCCACACATTCACTTCATTGCTAACTGAAGTATTCGCGTTGCGTTGGCAACCTCCTCAACTCACCAAACAAACTCCAACTCTACTTAGTGGTTGCCACAGATTTTTTAGCTGCCTTCCGGTGTGCTCGTCCCGTTTTTACATATTTTTTTGTTTGTAACGGAAACTCACTAATTGAGTTATTTCTCCTATACGCGCTTCACTGCATTAGTTCGCACGTCTTTTTGTGTTATGAAAAAATATAAAAATCCAGAAATATGAATAAACTGTAAATGAAGTACTGGGATTTGTAATTTCTATTTTCAGGTTGCATACATTTAGGCGGAGTGAGTGTTTTTAAATCCACTGTAAATAACGCGATTTTAATTAAGCAAATATTTTGTAACCTCAGGCGTAAGGATTTTAATATTTTTAATAAACCAAACGCTGGTTTGAGGCGGGAAAGCTACATCCGGAGTTGGTTAAAATATGCGCCTTTGCTGGCGGAAGTAAATTTTTTAATTGCTGGATTCTGCTGACTTGGTTTTTGTTTAATTAATTTGTAAGCGAATGAGGTTATCTAAAGCTCTGAATCAATAAAAAAATGTTCAATACATTCTTTTTACATTAAAATTAGGTATTGAAGTCCACATTTCCAATGGAAAGGCTTTTTATAAGACTTATCTAACGACTAAAAGTGACATGGAACTGTAGAGTCTTGAGTTTTTAGGACAACACACAAAACAAATTAAAGTAGAAGCTCAATCAAGACCTTAACTGCAGATGTAAAGCTCACTTAAATACATCAGAGGTTGTCTACCCTAGTAGCTTAAGTCGACTCAAGATGAAAATAAAATTGTTCGCATAATTTTCTAATTCGTTATTTTTTATTTTTATTCCTTTTTTTACAGTTACAAGATAGCATAAAAATTTAATAAAGGTGGCTTATATGTACAAATGTTCTTTTCGACTCAAGCTGCTATGCCATGCAATCCAGTCCCTTGACAATCGCAACTGCCTTCTAGTGGAGCTTACAACCATAGTTCGGTTTGATTTGATTTTGAGGATAAAGGAGATAAATGATTAAGTACGCCTCTTTCTAAAGAAAAAAAAGACTTCGGCTTCAAGCTTTGTGAAGATATTTCCTTTCATTTGACGTATACATTTTGAAATCCGATAATTGTTTCAGACCAACATTGCCAAATGTACCCCAAAGACGGAGCTACCCTAATTTGTTGCACCTGTTTAGATCTTGTGACAATTCGGACACCAAAATTTGTGGTGCCTTCAGTGCATTCCGGAAAAAACCTGAGAAATGCACCATTGTGTACCAATCGTGTACCAAATTTTACCTGATCAGAGGGGTCTCTTAGAGTTCAGTCAATGGAGATTGGGAAACCAATTGTAGATAGGTTACAAAGAGGTTATTTGTTGAACGCTGAGACTCCAAATGCATTTTTCTTTAGCTCAATGCCACCCAAAAATGCCGAGGAGCTGTGAGCTGATTAAAGCAATCGGACACAAAAAAACTTGAGGTCGAAGTGCAAATCTACTTTTCATTCATTCATACTAAAGCAAGAGCTAATCATCTAAGATACCACTAACGCATGGTTGTAGGTCATAGGGACTATCAAGTCAAGTTCAGAATTGAGCGAAATATGGCTGACAAGTGCAGGGCCATTAATTTCATAGCTGGACGAAAAATGTAGAAAATAATTTATGAAACTCTTATAAAATCTATATGAAGTGGCAATTAAAATATCTATTGGGGTGAGCTCTTGAACTTTGTGGAGCTTCATACATAATTTTATATAAAATATTATCTTCCACTCCAAACGCATAGCACTGGCAACACAACGGACCCTAAAGGTCTAAGTGAGATTTGTTTACAGATCAGCCAGCCAGTAGAACCTAACCTATTACTATTTCATAGGTCTGTTGAGTATTATGGCCATGTGAGATATACTAGTCAAATAATAAGACTTTTTAACAACTCTTTAAAGATGGCCACCGGACTGTGCGACTTTGTGTATGAGTACCATTCAGTTGACCTAATTTCGATGGGCATGAAACAGCAAATTATAGAAACACTTTTTCTTTAAGTCGTCACGAAAGGCCATGACAAACTTCCAAGTGCATTTCTGCCATAAGAAAGACCTGGCGTTCGGGGCCGACAAACTTTAAAGTGCATACTGTAAGTCCATATATCTCTAACAATCGAACGCCCAATCGCTCAGAAGAATATTAGCTAGCAATTTTGCTAATTTCGAAGTGCCTGAAAGCGTTGGACTTGGAACTGAGATAAATATAAATTGAAGGCTCTCGACTTCAAAAGACAATTTTGTCAGGAATGCGTCGCGAACGCCAGTAAACAAATATTATTCCGGAAGCGAGTGTTAACTCTGGATGAGACATTGGTCATTTATAACAATTGTGAAACCAGGAACTCATATTCGAGGCCAAGCCAGTACATCGTCTCCGAAGGCGGATATACCGAGTACGTAGGGTTCTTCGTGTGTGTCTATACGAATATGAACTATATCGCAATCGATGCAAGATGCATCAAAACAGACTATCTGATTCCCAAAATAGATCTACGAAACCCAGACAGGAAGGATTGGCAGACGAGAATCAAATCAGATGATAGAGGTTACCATATTTATACTGACGACTCAAAGATGGGCAATAGCACTGGATCGGGAGTACATTCGAAACAATTATCCTTAAATTACTCCTTTAGACTCGATAAACGATGAAACTAACAGACTTACCTTCGGCCGTAAAATCTTACCATTCTTGTTAATAGTCAAACAGCGATCAATTCATTGCCCTCCGCGCGCATCAATTCAAGATGTGTTATAGAATGCAGTAGATCGATCACGCTTATCCAACGACACAGCTCTACACTTTGTTGGGTTCCGGCCCCACTCGAGTGTGGAGGGAAATGAAAGAGTGGATGAGTGTACAAGGCAAGGCTCTGAGCTTGACCTTCAGCAAGTGGTAGAGGGCACAAGCATTCCTCTAAACGATCTATACACTGCGATTGTCTTGAGCGTAATCGCGAAAACAGCAGGGTTTCACAAGAATGGGTATACCTCAGAGTGATTTCTGCAGGAGTTGTGGACATGAAGAAGAAATTGAGTCGGTACAACACCTCAACTGTGAATGTCCTGCACTTCAAATAACCTTTGCCAAATCAAATGCAGTTATCACAACGAGCCTTAGGGCCACCGTGTGTCGTGTCTTATATAAGCAACCTGGCTAGCCTAACCTGTATCGTAGGGAGTTATTCTGAAAAGTTACTCATTAAAAAAAGCATTGAGAGAAAAACTACCAGAAAAGGTTATGACTGCCTTATTTTCGATCATCGCTGTGGATAGGAAATCTTATAGCACCTGGGTAGGCACTACACCTGGTTTTCTTTCACTTGTGGCCATAGTTTTTGTTCAGGACACAAATTGCCTTAAAGTCGAAGTAGGAGACCACCTCTTTGAATACTTTTTTTTTTTTTTAATTCCTTTTTCAAGTTGGGAGCCAACATATTTCTATTCACAAATCTTTGATGAACTAAGCCTGAAAGTCAATTGTGATAACTTTTTTTTTAAACCCACTCTTTTAGGCAATGCCTCAGCATGTTGGGTACTCACAAGAGGCATACCCCCACAACGGCAATGGCAACTTGCCTGTCAACGGTAACCTGCCACACATGCATGGAAGTTTTACTGACAATAAAATGAAGAAATCCTCTTATATACTCGAATATTTATTTCCATTTCTCTATTTTGGAAAACTCTCCAACCTACTTACAGCTTTTAGCACTGAATAGCAAACTCAAACTCTCTGGGTCATTACGATCAGCTTATGTACACATGTATGTATGTGTGTATGCGTGTACCTAGATATCCTTATTGTACACAGATTCACGATAAATCCTTATGCAGAATCCGCTGCACAAACTA
The DNA here is from genome assembly GCF_028408465.1 of Anastrepha ludens. Classification (NCBI taxonomy): domain Eukaryota; kingdom Metazoa; phylum Arthropoda; class Insecta; order Diptera; family Tephritidae; genus Anastrepha; species Anastrepha ludens. The sequence goes on from NC_071499.1 coordinate 109,318,310, forward strand.
ACTAATATTTATTTATTATTATTTGCTTCATTTGTGTGCATTATTCTATGTAAACTTTTCGCTTAAAAGAAATCATAAATCATCTGCCCCATGCCAACAAACCTAAGCTCGAAGGAAGGAAAACTTGAAAGCGCGAGTGGTAAATGTGAATTCTGAAGAAACAAGAAAGAAAAAAATCAGCTCCATAGTGAAAGACACTCGAGCATTTATGGAATAGGTAAATAAGCATAGTGAAAAACTGCAAATGAAATGTAAATTCAATGGCAAGGAACGCATGAGAGCGAGCACAGTAATAGCGATATAGCAGATTTGCCGCGTTTTTTCTACACATCCTGTTTTTTACTTTTGTATTTATATGCAGCCATGGTTTTTTCCCAAGGATAATATTCGCTTGAGTGAAATGTTAAGTAAAGCACAAAAATTATGAAGATTACATTTGTGCGCATTTAAATGTTGGATTTGCGAATGCGTAGATGGCAGGCAAAAAAAAAATGTAAGGATATGCGCAAAAATCACAGTAGCAACAAGAAGGAGCTTAAAGTGTGTAGTGAAGAAATTGCTGAAAAAAAACAGAAATAATTGCGTTAGAGTTGGAGATCTTTCAGCCCAAAAAAATGGCACCCCTAATAGGGCGTTTAACAGTTTGTGAGCAGCTCAGCAGGAGGTCTCGTAAAATGTTATATCATATTTTTGTGCACTTATACACATTTGAAATGCTTCACATATCCATTTACTGCGGTTAAAGTGGCTGTGTATGCGTCAGTTCCTTGGCTTGCAATTGCAAGGGTTTTAAGTATAAAAGGCCGGTCTACACTCTCCATAACCACAATTCACAGTAAAGTGTAGTGACGGCACCTCGACAGTAAGTCGTAGAGGAATGACATGCAGCTGTCAACAACAGCATGCGCCCTCAGCTCCGAGCTTACCAGCTCTAGATATGTTTGTCATTGCAATTGTGGCGTTTAAGCAAGCATTCACACACACCCACTCGCACAATAGCCCTGCAATGAAACTCTACAGTCCTTAACTACCTTTTTACCGGTTTGTTTGGCTGCAGAGTAGTTTAATTTCTAATACAGTAAAATTTGAGCAGAAAATCACCAGTTTAGGACTAGTTGAAAAATAATCAAAAATTGATGAATGAAAATATTTTATTGTGAAGTAAAATATTACCCAAAAATGTTTCTAAAACAAAGGTTACTATTAGAGTATCAGTTTTGAACTGGTTGAAAAAAGTAAAAATTAGTAAATGAATTAAAAAAAAAATATTTTATTTTAAACTAAAATATAACACAAAATTTTTTCTTTAAAGAAGACTAGTCCAATTTGTTCCGAAACTCGTTAGTAAATAAAAATTGAAAAATAAACGTTTCAAAAGTTATTTAACTATAAATTAAAATATATTTTACACAAAATTAAAAAAACAAATTACAACTACATAACTATAATTAATATATTACACAACATTTTTTCTTACAAAAACATAAACTCTAATTTATACTGAAAATCACCAGTTTTGGACGAGTTGAATATAGACATAAAAATGAATAAGCTTTAAAAAATTACACAAAAATTTTTCTCAAAGAAGGCTAATCCAATTTTAATAGGTTAATACCGAACTTCACCACTTTAGGACTAGTTGAAAAAAATTAAAAATTCATAAATGAATTTAACAAAATATTTTAGTAGGCATTAAAATATTACACAAAATATTTCCTTAAAAAAGTCTGGTCTAATTTGTGCCAAAAATCCCCAGTTTTGGACTAGTTAAAAAAAAGTTAAAAATTAACAAAACATTAAATTAATTTAAAAAAACTTTAAAGAAATATTTTATTATGCATTAAAAAATTAAAAAGAAATAATTTTCTTAAAAAAATATAAATACAAACAAAATAGAAAAAACTGTGTTTTTCACACAGCTCTAATTGTTCATTTTGCAACTGGTACAACTCTAGGCACTCTCGAACTAGTATAACTTCTTTCATTAAATAATAGTTCCTGAACTAGAATATTTGTCGAGTAATTTCGTTTTTCACTAAAAAATCTAATTGGTCATTTTGCAACTAGTTCAATTCTAGTCACTCTTGAATTAGTATGGCTTATTTCATTAAAGAGCAGTTTATGAGCTAGAGTATTTGCTAAGTAGATTAACTTTTCTCTACAGAGATCTATTTGGTAACTCTGCAACTAGCCCAAGTATAGTCGCTCTCGAACTAGTATAACTTCATGCATCAAATATAAGTTCATGAACTAGAATGTTTGCTGTTTAATATCGCTTTTCACTGCAGATATGCGGTGTTTTCGTGCTTGCACAAGCATATATGCGCATTCATGCTTTGTTGCTTGCCGCCACTTTATCTTTACGCTACTTCCTCATAACTCAGCAAACATCAGCTTCGTTTAGCTGTCAAGTCAGTATTATTTTCATGAGGGTTGTTATGAGCTGCAATGCTGATAGTCTATCTGTCTGTCTAAATACGTACGTATGTATGTTTGCCTGTCTAAACATTCTACCACTTAAATTACATTGGCCTCCACCACTCTCCATATCACTCTCTCCTCCTCTCTCTCTCTTCCACTCCATGCTTAAGTTCTACTGCGCTTCATTTCCGCAATTTTTGCAATCAACAATCCCTTCTAGATATTCAAATCTTTGCTAGTCTCTCACCCTCACGCACTGCTTCACTTCTATCTATGTATTGATTGATTACCTTTACAAACATTCAAATTTTAATTTTCATAAACCATAAGCCATTCTGATTCTATTAAGTAAATAAATATTTTAGATCAACTTTGAATTCACTTCTTCGCTTTTGTGTTTCACAATCTTCTTACAAAATTAATTTCCTTTTACTTATCGTCATTCATTGTACATATATATTATTAATTCGATTTGTTGCCTTAAATTCATAGCAATTTGTTAACCTTCCCCCTACTTTAGCCGCTGTTCGAGTACTAACGACCTTTCGTCCTTTTGCGCTTTTAATCATTGATAAAAATGTCACTGCAATTACGTGCATACGCGTACTTACATATTTTTCAATGGCATGCGACAAATGTTGTTGACAGAAATCTGGACATTTTCATTACACCCAGCTGACTTTGACTGGAGTGTTCAATTGCTGGCAATCGCGTAGCGTTTGACTCTCGTCTCGCATATTCAGCTCGGGTTAGCAAGAGTATTCAAGCAAAAGCATTGCTTTGCTTGTATTGCAGCACTTAATATTTCAACATGCATTTGCTGGTTCTTTTTTTTACTTCATCCTGCAATCGTTATTGCTATCGCTGCTGTCCGCCCTTTCGTTGTGACATCTGTTGATTTTTTTGGTCTTCCTATTTTTATTCTTCAACCAGTGTCCTTTGTGTGAAAATGAAGAATAATTACAATGTCTGCCAGTGATTTTTTCTCGTCCAGCAAGTGGATATGGTGATGAAGTGCTTAGTTTCAGTTGGAGTACGAAAATTTATTCTATCAAGGATGGAGGCCGAAAAGCCTACAAAGCCTTTAAGAGATTCAAAATGTTTAAACAATTTCTTATATGTTAATCAAACTAGGCTGTGCAGGTTAGAAGTTAGGAATTTTGTAGAATTTCTTCTCCAATTTGTGGTGTAAAACTTGGTACTATTTCTCGAAGAGTTGTATGCCACCTCCGAAAGGTAGGCGTTTCTTAAGGAAGCTTTTTCAAAGAAATTTACATTGAGAACTGCACTCAGAGGTTTACCATTGCTTGCCAAGACGCCGACGGTACCATAGGTAATTAGGTATATTAAGAATTGGTAGCCAGTCGTGTGTTGAAGCAGTAGAAACTCGGTGTATAAGTTTAGATCGGCAACGTGCTTTTTATGAGTTTGGTATGATGGGCTTTGAATGAATTCTTATGAATTCCTGTACGGTAAATACTAACCTAAATAGTTCAGAGTACTTTTTCGTTGCATTCCGACGATTAATATTATCTAAATAAAGAGATCAAAAATATTCTTCTTCATTCAATAAATTTTGTTCAACAACTTTGGTACATTTTGAAGGCAAATGAATGCTTGCACGATTATACTCTTGGAAGTACTCGTCTCTATTGACGAAAAACGGTCTATCGAGGTATGTTTTGTACCATAAAGAAAAGCTTGCGAATACTTGAAAAGTAGATAATCGCAAGGTGTCAGGCTTGATTGCACGGTGAAGACGATGGAACTTCTAATCCAAGCTCTCGGAGCTTTTGGCGCTTGATTATAGATGTGGGGCCCAAGTTGTCTTGATAGAACACTCTACATACTCTTTCTATTCGCATATTCTGGGAGATTCCGGTCGGTCTCCTATTTCAGTTTAGTTAGTTTTTGGCAGCGGAAGTCCGAATTGAGTGTTTGGACCGATGTTAGGAGCAGCTCAAGGTCGGTAATTCATTTTCAATCCCACCAAAGAAAGAGCAAAACCTTCTTGGACATTAATCCGAGTTTAACGATTATTTCGGCCGGCCCACCACTATTTGGCGGCGTTCATTTTGTTCTATTGCGCATCCCAAGTTACCATTCGCTTCAAAAATGGGTCGACTTTGTTGCATTTTAGCAAAGAGTCGCAATCGTCAGTTGGTTCCAGAAGGTTTTTGCGTCAATTTATATGGCCCACATACATCGAACTGCTTCTTGAAACCACCCTTAAGCAAATAGTTCCAAACAGTTTTCAGACTAATCTTTAGTTCATAATGAAGTAAGTGTTCACAATTTCCCTGATTTGATCCATTAGTTTCGACGATAGGTGTACCGGAAGAGAATCGTTTGCCCCATCGCTTTGCTGTTGCGTGCGATACTGCACCCTTTTTTCCGACTGCCTGCTCCTATCTTTTCCCTCGGTCGTAGTGCTACTGAGGAACGTATCGAATTTTCGAAGCGATGCGATGTATGCATCACTTAAATACATTTAGAGGAATTTAGAATAATCAGACCATATGTATTATATTAAGTCTATAATTGACCTATTTGTATTAAACGTTTCTTTCCAACTATTTACCAATTCTGGCTAAAATATCTATGGCTTCTTTTTCGTCCTTTGCCAGGCTGGCAGCAAATTAGCCACTCAATGGTCTAAAAATTGTATTTGAATTGTTTTGAATGTCGTTTGCTAGTGAAATACGCACGTTACTCCTAGCAAAATGCGTTCTAAGAAAGCTGGTTTCCTGGTTTTAAACTTAATTTTTTTCTTTCTTGGATGTCGATGATATTTAATTATTTTTTGTCTTGGCGTTAGAAACAGATTTTTCGTGATTATTTATACCTGCTTTCGTACATTATTGCAAATACTTTTATGCCAGCGATCAGAAAAGTAACCAAGCTGAATCACTATGGGGGCATTCAATAATTCAGAAGGCATTTTGGCGTTACCGTTTCCATAGCCTAGTAACTGAGCTCCCGGAATCTGTGTCACCAGCATACCTTTTTTGGAAGACCATTTTTTGAAAGCGAATCTCGCATGGCCAAAAAAAAAATTATTTCTTAACAATAGATCAAAAAATAAAGTGCTGAAAACATAAATAAAAAATCTTTTTTCGTTTCCGTTTTACACGATTTTAAAGAAACCCTAGAAACACAATTTCAAATGAGGCGAGGGCCTAAATGAAGAGGGAGTATATTTTCTATCGAAAAATTGATTGTAGAAACGTATGTAAACTACTTTCAAAACTATTTAGCCGCAGAACCCTCTAAAAATTATATATTTGAAGACCCTAAGAGGATGAGATGGCGGATCACTTTCTGTGCGTCTGCCCGGCCTTCGCTCGAATTAGGCTTAGGTCTTTGGCTCTGATGTTTTAAGAAGCGACCACCTTGGATCCGTGGCAACTCAAGATCTCCTCAGATTTCTTCGGAGGCCGAGTAGATTTAAAAAAAATTAAAAAGGGAACCCGAGTGCAGTGCAATGAACTTCATGTTGTCTGAGTGCTGTACTTGCTATTTGTCTCGAATAAAAACAAAATGTCCTTAGAACAGCACACAAAGGTACATACCTAAAACTCTATCGAAGTTAGATCACTGGAACTCAAGGTAGTTGGAAAAAAAATTGGATTTTCAACCTGACCAACATTTTACGAACTCCAGAAATACGCAAATCATGTAGACATTTAGTACTATTTGTGTGGCGTGTTGTTTTAATACCCACAACTTTTCACAACAACACCTGCTCGTGTCAGATTTCTTTTCGTATATTTCCTTCCACTTAGAGTTTTTTGCAAAAAATTGCAATTGCCCTTTGGCAATTTAACGCTACAAAGCTACATTTCAAATCAAATTAATGCACACAACCCAGCTTAATTGAATGAATGTTGGAAATGTACAAGAAAAAGCCGAAAAAACCCAACAAAACTAGAAAGCAAATAATCGCAGAGAAGGCAGAAGCAAAACAGGGGGCGAAACATTTTCTTTTCAATTAAACACGTACCTAACCGAAAAGTATATTACTTGAAAAATTAGTCGAAGGCAATGGAAACAGAAGCAAATTGAACTAAAGAAAGACAAATGGCGTTGACACGCCCACTACTCAAGACTGCAGTAACACAAATTGATGGTTAACGCCCACCTTGGCAGGCACTGTGTAGTAGTTAAAGATAAACTACATACTTTTTGCGCTAACTGTTAAACACGCACTTATGGAATGGGAGTTGGAAAGAGCTGACAAAAGAAGTACATAGGGAAGAAGAAGAGGAAGCAAAGACAAGAACAAGACTAGGAAGTAGCCGTTGGCAAATTAAAGCTTTTTTCTCACTCACTGACAGCTGCAGTAACTGATACCGTAGCAACATAACAATACCTTGAGCAACAACAACAACAACTACAAACGCATAGCAATAACAATGACACCGCGTATAATAGCACACATGTGTCGCTGTAAGCATAGCGTCTCTTAATGCTCACCTCCTCCTTTAGACGGCTACACTGACTAGCACTCACTGTTCTCTGCACCCCCCAGTAAGGTTCAAGGATGCGTCTGCAGCCCGCAGGATATATGAATCCACCACTGACACTGGCATTGACGCAAAAATACTGGAGCGAAGAGTACAAGAGCACACACTGACAGATATGGGCCGGTGTGGCATGCAGTCATGTAGGCAGACGCAGACGGGAAGGCCGAAAAAATGAAGAGCAAAATATAATAATTGAGGAAAATCGGCGCAAACACAAGCACACGCATACTAAAGCGCACGCAAGGGCACTTACAGCAGCGCTTACCGTCATGCAAACTCATATGAATCTGGGTGTGGTTGTGTGTGTGTGTTCGTGCACGGCATTCCTTTGCAACAAAAAAATGTGATTCACATTTTTTCCGCTTTTTCGCTCACCCTCCACCCGTTTTCGCCCGCCCAGCGCCTAGCATTGCGTTGAAAGAGCATAAATCACTTGGCAGCCAGAAGCTGTAGAAAGTGGCAAATGAGGAGCGCAGCAGATTTTTGGCATCTTCACTTGTGCAAAGCTCGAAAAGTATACATACAGTAACAAACATACACACACACATACATGAGCATATACTGTCATGTATCGCATCTTTGTGTTCTCTTGCATGAATTTGTATGAATAGATTCCTCCTTTTTTATGTACCATTTTAGCCGGCCGGCATCTTTTTATTGATTTTCGAGGCATTCAATGTTTCTTGGTTGGTTTTTTTTAACACTCGCCGTCAATGAATGCCCTTTAACTCTCTGTTTGGCGGATAGTTGGCAGTTTGGCCAGTCTCCCAAAGTGTATTTTCCATGGCAAATAACGCAATACAGTTTGATTCGAAAGTATGGAAAGGGGCACTTATTAACCAGTGGAGGAATCGAAATTTATACGACACTAAAGGCAGCCCTATCTCTGGATCCATCGTAGTAAGATTTTGGTAGACTCTGCGAAAAAGGCATCACTGAATTTGAATAGCCAAAAGGTAAATCTGAAACTCGTAAACGGCGTCACTAAACTCACTCGTGCCGCAGATTTTTCACAGAATTCGTTACGACGTGTTCAGTAGTTAGAGAAAACTTCAAAATAAGAAAGAATAACCATTTTTATTTCATCAATTTATAAAATTTTAGTATTAAATTTAATGGAAATGTGAAATGGCATAGACAGAAGTGTGCTCGCATGTGATTGCAAAAAATTATAGCACTGAAGAATTTATGGATCTCATTTAGTGACGGAAATGGCGCAACACTTGGCCTAACCCCCTTTAGTACCTCAACCATATGCAGAAATGCTGATTTGTTCAATCGAAAATTTTTTACTAATTTGTAATTTGAAGCCTGTAGGTCAAAAATATAGTCTTTTAAAAAAGATTGAAAAAAATTATAACCGAATTTACAACCGAATGCGACAGTTGCCACTTCTGCCTGTGACTTATTTGTAGACTATTAAATATTGAACAAATAATTTTATAAATTAAAATAAAAAAACGACGCCATTTGACAAATCTTTCGTCTAATAGGCGGTTAAAGGAAGAAATAAATAAATCTTCCGTTAGAGTGATTAATTTTGTGCCACCTTGTACCGGGAATGTTTAAATAAAACAAAAGAAAGTTAAATTTCAGGCAAATTTATTTTATCTCTTTAAAAATATGGCCCGTCTGAAGCATCACACATGTGCCAAGGTTTAACCCAGTCCTCCTGGCACCCCTGGTAGGCCGACGAAGGGATGGCCTTCACCTCCTTCGTCACATTCTCTTTGATCTCCCGTGGTGGTAACTTCAAATTTGGAAACAAAAAGAAGTCGCACGGGGCCATATCAGGTGAATACGATGCCTGCACGAGGGTATTTACTTGGTGTTTGGTGCGATGGTGCGTTATCATTATGCAAAATCCAAGAATTGTTTACCCACATTTCTGTCCATTTGCGACGTACAGCATCTCTCAAACGCTTCAAAACGGATAAATAATATTCTTTATTGACTGTCTGGCCCCATGGAAGGTACTCATGGTAAACTGCGCCTTGACAATCGAAGAAAACAGTGAATTAAATATTCCCGGTCCTTTTTGATCATAGGGTATGTTGATATTATGGCTTTATAGTGCTACCTCTTAGCAATTGATTTTTGTGAACAGATTTTTTACTGCAAAATTGTGCACGGGGGCTATCATTTTCAACCGAGGGACGGCCATTATTTTTTTTTTTGTTTTTTTTTTGTTTTGAACTGGTGACTTTTTTCCACAGTAAAATTCCTGTGGACAAGCGAATGTTTGTAAGGTCTGCTTTGTCAATTCTACAGGCAGTCGCTAGTATATCGATGTCGACATAATTTACCTAATTTAGTACACTTTTCGTTTTTTGGAAACTTTAATATGTACCTAAAGACCTCGCTTTTCCTATATTTCGGCAGATGTTGTTGTTGTAGCAGCATAAACATTAACTGTGCTTATACGAGGAATGCTGCTGAAGTGACTGTCCTTGGCCGGATATAAATCCGGGTCGTTCCGGTTACGCAGAACTGACTGTCGTGGGAACGATCTTAGCGCTCGCTGATTTATAGTTAGTATCCACTTGGGCATTCCAAGCATGGACTGCTGTCAAGCACAATTCTAAGAAGCTATGCTGTGAATTATACTCGATCCTATTAACTTATGTGCAATCCTCTCTCAACCTTTCTCAAGTCTATGCAAATTCACATTGCCTTGTATCATTGCAAATCCACATCAACTTATTTCTCTTGTTACCTTTTTTCAAATAATCTGTCCGTCACATTGAGCTGTAAATGAAACGTAACATCCATTCATCTTTCACAAACTCTTATCTTTCATTATTTAGGTGTGTCACATTTTCTTCAAATTTAAATGTTTGTTTGCTTTTCATTTCACCTCTCAGCTTTGAAACGTGTGTCTATTGAGGCGTGTAGAAAAATGAAAAAATAAGTTTCACCGCCCTCAAACAAATAAACACTCACAGCATTTTGAAGCATTTACTCAACCACAAACCTACCTACATATCTATGTATGCATTTGACTTGCTATGTATTTGTCAAACAGCTGTGGCATTGCCGCATTGGCATTATCAATAAGGCAACAGCGAGACACCAAAGTTTATGGAAGGTGACAATCAGCCAAAGTTGATGTGGCATTTGAAGCTTCACGCTTTCTTCTGTTTCGGTTTTTGCCTTGCTGAATTTTTAAATTTGCATAAAACGCATATATGTGTATGTATGTACGTAGTTACTTTTTGAAATATGAACCTTTCTGGGCGACTGCATTAAGTCACAACTCAACCTACAGCTACCAGCGCTATTTCTCTGCCCTACCTTCTGCAGTTGGGTTTATTAAAAAGGAAAGCAGCAGGTAATCTTTTTCTGTTATTCGCATATTTTGCCCATATTTCTTTGCCACTTACACACATAAATTTTTACTTAAAAACAACGACTTGAAAGTAAATATTAGGCAACAAACAGCAATGAAAGTGAAGCGTAGAATTCTATAGGTGAAACACAAAGGGGTGGAGTTAGCCGATGTGAGCGCAGGTAAAAGATGAAAAATTATTTTTGCAACATTAATGCAGCAGTGGAGCGTATAAAGCGAGGTGCTTATTATAAAATAGCAAAACCGAAAACGGGGAAAAAATATAAGAATACAGCAAAAAACATTAAAAGGCGCACGTAAATCTAAAAGAAAAAAAAACGTGAGTGCTTCACTCTTATTATGCTCAGCTTGCGCTCAACCCCTCAACCTGCACCACTGTTATGGCTTTGCTACTTAATTTTTATGCTAGACACACGGCAGCAGCTCCACGCGCTTTGTTTTTATTCCGACATTTTGCTAATGTTGGCTAAGTATGTGTACATGTATGTGTGCGGTGTGCATGTGGCTGGGCACCACGGGTCGTATGAGTAACTTAAGCAGCCACATTGCCGCACACACTCACTTTGCCTTTTGCTATTGCCCTAATGTTTGTGGCATTGCTAGCGGCTACCTCTTCAAATATGCGCCAAACAAATCATTCCTTTTGTTATTGTTTTTGTTGTGTGAGTTGCCAATGTTGTTTATTGTCTGCCGGCACATTTGCTGTGGCGTAAATTTTTGTTTACATTCTTTTGATTTTGCTACCTTGCAGCGCTAGCTGGTTTTTGTCTCAAATGCGACTTTGCGCTTGCCAGCGTAGATTTTCTTTCATACATTTTGATATTTCTCTTGTGCGTGTGTGTGTGCCGTGTATTTATTTTTTCATTTGTGTTTTTCGCAGCGCTTCTTCGAACTTTCCTTATTTTGGTGCTTAGAATTATTAATATTTTTTTATTTGGTAGAGTACGCTTGCTTTTGGGTTGTCATAATTTTTGATTGTCATAATGCGGTACGCCTTGTTGATGCTTACTTGTATGTGTAGGTTTTTTGTGATTGAGGAGACAGAAGGTGTGCAGTGATGGCACGTAGAGTTGGCTTTTAACGTACATTAGACCGCTGATTGTATGCGATTGATTATAAGAATATTGTATACAGTTTATTTTGGTAGTTGTTTACATCCAAATTGCAACACCGAATACTTCCAATCGCATCTACGAGTATTATTGAATATTTTTGTGTCTTTATTTTATTTCGAAACTCCTCAAACATATTAGGCGTAGCATTTCTTTGATTATAATTTCACGCACTAATAATGGCACTGAATAATGGGCCTTCACTATCAGGTCTACGTTATTGAAACTACGTGGATTTATGTCCAGCTAAAAAGTTTCATTACAATTTTATTCGGCATACAAAACCCTTCTGGTCTTATTACAATCCCACATATAAGAATTATGTTGCATTAAAATAAATTTAAATAAATTAAATTAAAATGTAATTTAAAAAGGGTGTTTAAAGGCAAATGCTATTAGCTATGGTCAATTTGCGCACATTAGCCTTCACATAGTACAGCCCCCCACTATAGAAACAATCAGCTGAGTGTGAGCAGCTGAAAATTAAATGTCCGATTTTCACGTGTATTTTGGAATATCTTTGAAAAAAGTAATCAAAGCAAACTATAATGTAAATAATCATATTTACGGCCGACGCCTAATACTAGAAATGCTCGCTAGTGCAAATGTCGAACAATACGAATGCAACAATTTGATAATTTTATAATACCAACAGCGCAAAATTTTTCAGTGCTCGATACTGCAATCGTAACTTTTCTCCGTAGATTTTGGTTACTTGCTCATTATTTTTATTCAAGTTGGAAATTAAAACTAAAATTTTTATTAAAATTAAAAATAAAAGTAATATTAAAATAAAATGTGAGTAAAAATTAAGATTAAATCTAGAACTAAACAAGTAGAATAAAACCGATTTTTTAAATAAGAACAAAAATACAAAATAAAACCAAAAATAAATTTAGATTTAAAAAAAGCAATGAAATTTAAATTAAAACTATCGCCATTAACGGATTAAAATTAAAGTAAAAATTTAAATTAATTCAAAATCAAGTTCAAATTTATATAAAATTACAATAGTAAAATCAAAAGTAAAACCGAAACTACAATTAAAATTTAAATTAAAATAAAATTTCAAGTATGAACAAGAAAAATTGAATAAAAAAATGCATAAAGTTTAAAGTTAATGAACCAAACTTAATAAAATTTAATTTAGTTAAAAGTAAAATAAAGTTCAAAATCAGGTTCAAATTAGAACTAAAATTAAAATTAACTAAAAATTAAAATAAAAAAATTTAATCAAAGTTAAGTTTTAAATTAAAATTAAACAAATTTTAATTAAACAAAATTTAAATTGAAAATCAAGTTCAAATTATTAAAAAATAGAAAATTCAAATTAAAACTAAAACCGAAACTTAAATAAAATTTGAAGTTAAAATTAGTGATAAAAAATTTTAGGTACTTAAAATTAAAAAGTTCAAATTAGAACTAAAATCAAATTAATTAAAAACCAAATTAAAAATAAATAATTAAAAACAAAGTTAAAACTAAAACTAAAAAAATTCTATTTAAAAATCAAGTTGTAATTAAAAACAAAAGTAAAATTCAAACTAAAACCGAAACTTAAATAGAATTTACAATTAAAATTTCTAATGAAAAATAATTTACTTAAAATTAAAAAAGTTTAAATTAGAACTAAAATTAAAATCAACTGAAAATCAAAATAAAAGGAATTTAATTAAAATTAAAATTAAAATTAAGAATAAAAAAATTAAAATTAAAATTAAATCAAAAACCGACACTAAAACTAAATTTGAAATTGAACTTTCTAATAAAAAACAATTTGCTTAAAATTCAAATTAGAACTAAACTTTAAATTAATTAAAATCAAAATAAAAATAAAAAGAATTTAATTAAATTAAAATTATAACTAAAAATTAAAGTTTGATTTAATAAAAAATGCATAAAATTAATTTAAAAAAAAAACTAAAAAAATTCAAATTAAAAATCAAGTTGTAATTTAAAAAAAGTAAAATTCAAACTAAAACCGAAACTAAAATTAGATTTAAAATTCAAATTTTTAACAAAAAAAGTGTTTACCTAAAATTAAAAAAGTTTAAATTAGAATTAAAATTTAAGTTAAATAAAAATCAAAATAAAAAAATTTAACTAAAATTAAAACTCAAATTAAAATTTAAAAAAATTTAAAGAATAAAAAAATAATTAACTAAAAACAAATTTAAATTAAAAAATTTAAGCTCAAATTAACATTAAAACTGAAATTGAATTTAAAAATGAAAATTTTAGCGTAAATTAAAAATGCAACTTAGAAAATTATAGTTAAAAATAGGGTTTTTCAAAAAGGGCGGGTAGATGTTGAAATGGAATAAAATGGCGTTTGCTGTGTGGCACGTAGCGCCATGCTGCTGGAACCACATGTCGTCTAGGTCCACATGGTTCAATATGGGCCATAAGAAATTGGAAGGGCCACCACGTCTACCGAAAAATGGGCGCAATGCGCGCAACGTTTGCGTTAATGAACACTTATTTTGATAATAAAGTTTTATCATTTGAAAGTGCTGTTCAATCGTGTAACTTGCCATGATGATTTGGCATAAACAACTGAATAATAAACAAAAGATTTGACAGATGTCACCAAAACAAAATGGCTGCCACAGGGCGCCAAAATCGGCCCGCGCCAATTGAAAACCCCTTTATTAAGAAAATTAAAGTAAAATTTAGTTAAAAACTATAATTAAAAATAAAATGTAAGTTGAAAGTAAAATTGAAGTTCAAATTGAAACTTAAATTAAATTAAAATAAAATCTATAACTAATTAAAATTTAATTTTAAATAAAAATAAAAAAGTAATTAAAGTAAAAGTTAACCCTTTGCGGTCCTACTAAATTCGAACATGGGTGTCGTACCGATCCGTTTAATTTCTATTGAAAGAGCAGTGATATGCATATATTGAAGTTTATGAAGTATAAACAAGATTTATTAATTCTATAAGTAAATAAAGTATAAAAAGAGTATGATTCTTCGCTGCGGTGGCTGAAAATGGATATACGACCGCAAAGGATCAAAACTCAAATTAAAATTAACGTTAAGTTCAGTTGAATTTAAAAGAGGATTTTACATTATTTAAATTAGAAATTAAAATTAAAAATGAAATTAATAAAAATACTAAAGGTGACAACATTAAAAATAATAAAATTTAATTTGAAAATAAAATAAAAAAATTAAATTAAAATTAAATCTACAATTCACTTCAAAAATAAAATTAAAATCCAAATTAAGAAAACTACTTACAACTCAAACAAAATTGAATAATAAAATTTATAATATGTAAATATAAAATTTAAGTTCAAACAAAAATTAAAAATTAAATTAAATTTAAATAAAAATAAACAAATTATTTAAAATAAAAGTTCAGATTAATAAATATTAAATTTAAACAAAAATAAAAAAATTATTTAAAATAAAAGTTAAAATTAATATATTTAAATGTTAAAGGTAAAAACCAATACAACTAAAATTAATATCGTATTTAGAGTCAAAATTAAATTCAAACTTAAATTAAAATCAGTAGGTATTAAAAATGCAATTGAAACTAACTCTACATTACATTTAAAATTTAAATGGAAATTGTCATAAAATTAAATATAGAAACCAAATTAAACCAAAACAAATTTTTTCTTAACATTTTTTATGTTTGCGTAATGCGTATTTAATTTATTTTTATTTTGAAATGAGCTTTTGCAATGAAAATTCTTCAGCCAAAACCTCTCCTATTACCAGTTTCGACTTTTTAACCTGACACCCCACATAAATTAAATTTTGTTAAAAGCTCAAAAAACATACAAAAAAATAGAAACAAACTGCCTTCCCAAAACTCCCGCAATATACATCATTTATCATAAACAAACGCAGTCGGCGTACCCACCAACATTGAATGACAGACAGAAATGCTTATCAGAGAAGGGTTCCACTGCGCGTATATCGCATTTCACTGTCACACCATTTATTTTATACTTTTATCTTGTTCAAATTTACATTTTTTTCAATATTCAAGGTATTGCTATTTTGTATATATGTATATAAGCGTATGTACATTTGTATGTGCGCGTTTTTAACATTTCGTTTTGTCAAGTCAAAATTTAAACTGCCGCACTTCGAAATGAAAAATGAAAGCCGGACACTTCAGCCCAAAGGGTGCTGTTTGCAAGCCAAAATTGCAATAGCGACAAAGTTGCGTTATCTGCAAAAAAAAAAAATACCAAATACAGAAACAAAAACGAATTATCAAAAAACATCAAAGCGCTGCGACATTTCGTACGCCAGGCGAGATCATTGAATAACGGCTTAAATGAATAAAATTGGGACCCAATTTAAGGCATGGAATTTCAAAAAGCCTAAACGCAGGGCTATTTTTTAGGCATTTCTCTACCTGTGAATCCTGTGTATAGAAAAGCGTTACCCTTATTTTGTTGCCAAATAATGCTAAAACCTTTTTGCTAGAATTTCCCTTGCAGTGACATGGCTCTGACTGGCTGACTTGTTGTTGCTATTGTGTCTGTCCTTGGCAACAGCTGCTCTAACATGACGGCGTTAATGACAACGTATTCATGACTTTGTCAACTGTTTTGCTGTTTTTCTACTTCCATATTTTTCTTTGGCCCGAACTCAGTTTAATTCTTGGCAAATCAAAATATTTTCATTTTGTGAACTTTTTTCTTAACGTTTTTATTTAGTTGTATATCCACTTGCAAAAAGTTGTTGAAGTGAGCAGTGATGCTTGCCAATGCTACAAAGGAATATAGGCGATCAAAAGGGTGGGGCATTCTCCTTCATGACTGACTGTCTACATTTGACGGCTTGCGTTCGCATCTAAAAAAATCGACCACGGCAGCCCTTAAGCGTTAAATACTTTTTTGTGCTGTTTTTCATTACTTTGTTGTCGTTGTCATTGACTCTTTTTTTTTATTAGTTAACGTCGCTGTTTTTAAAATATTATTGGTGATCAGCTAATAGGATTTTTGTAATGTTGCACTAAAGGATTATTATTACAGAAAAGTTATATAAATTTCTATAAAAAAATTGATATAAAAAAAATTTATAAATAATTGGCGCGTGCTCTTCTGATAGGTGTTTAGACGAGCTCCTAGTCCTATTTGTGGCGTGCGTCTAGATGTTGTTTCACAAATGGAGGGATCTACAGTTTTAAGCCGACCCCGAAGGGCAAATGATTTTTTATGAGGCGTTTTTCATGGCAATACTACACTCGAAAGCTTGCCATTATCTGTCAGGCGACCGCTATTAGAAAAAACAACAGTTGCTATTTCGTGCACGTATATTGTGTACCAGAAAGTTTTCTAGAAATTCTAATTAAAAACCATGGAACTGTGATGAAAAATTTGTGGAGTTTTTCTAATTTGTATATAAAGTTTGGATCTTGTATTTATATGGGTTTCGTTAGATAATGATCAGGTTGGTTGGTTGGTTGATTAAAGTAGTGATTCATCCAAAACCCAACTAGTACTTCCTCACCACTCTGTTGCCATATCCTCTCTAGCAACTGGTTTAAGGTTGACAGCATGACTATATCCAGTCTGTGCGGTACAGAAACCTTATTAGGTTTCATGCATGCCCATTTTGGGCATCCCTTCCTTTCATATGTGTATGTTTGTGGTCGTAGGTGGGCCAAACGTTCTGCTAACTTTGCATGTTGTCTGGTCCCTTCATCTATGATACATCCCGCGATTTGTAGATATTTTAAGAAAATTGTAATCTTGATTGCTCCCAGTGATGTGAATACCGATTCTGCTAGAACTTCATTCATGGCAGATGCCCCTCTTACCAGTTAATCTGCTTTTTCGTTCCCTTCAATGTTCCGATGTCCCGGGACCCAGATGAAGATACTTTTCTGGTTTTAACTGAAGGTGGTGAGGCTATTCTTATTTTGTTCCACCAGTTTAGAGGTTGTTGTAGCCGAATCCAGTGCCTGGATTACAGTTTGACTATGCGAGAGAATAGCGATATTACTCTTAAAAGAGAAATCTACAATTAGTAACCTACAAACTTTCGCCTGCAAGACACCGCAAGTATTGAGAAGGCGCACAGATTTTTCAATTCTAAGTCTATGAGAATATATACCAGCTCCAACACCGAAATCTATTTTAGAGCCATCTAGACTGTAGTGTCCAAGTGGTTTAGTGAGAATCCCTTATTCCATAACCTCTAAGATGGAAAGAAAGTGGCGAAATTCCTGTTGAATGTTACCGTCGGGGTGATATAATCAGTCCTCTCGGAGGTAAACTGAAGTTGTCGCAATAATATACTGGCATGGCTATGAGTTTTTCCTTCCAGCGAACCGCTTCATTTAAACTAAATGCACTCATGGTTGCCATCTTCTTGACATGTAGATCTATCGGAGTGACGTGTGTCAGTGCATTAAGAGCCTCCCTAGGGCATGATCTGATTGCACCGACTGTTACTGCATAGGCTGACCTTTTGCCTATTCTGCCAAGTAATTTGGTGTCGTAGTCTCTCTCTAGAGCTTTCCACCAAACAATGATCTACTTTTATAAATTATGAACATTTCAACAAAAAAGGAAGAATAGTCAAAACTGTTGGAAATGTTGCTGTGAAATCGTTTATAATATATATAATAAAAATAATATAACATAAATAATATAATATAATATAATATAAACGATATATAATCGTTTAATCGCAGGCTGTAGTACTTCATATGAAGGAATCATTTTTGCTTGACTATTATTATACGAGTAGTATGTGCATCATCAGCATCAAGACGCACACCACAAATAGGAGGAGGAGCTCGGCCAAACGCCCAAAAAAGGGATGTACGCGCCAGTTATAAATATATATAAATATAGTTATATATTCTCCAAATTAACATGTTTCTAATAAAATATTAACAAAAAATAATTTCGATATTCATACTCACATACATTTAGCATATTTTAATGCTCTTAAAACACATTTTATTATGTATCTTTACACACTCTGATCCCATTAGAATTACATAAAATCCCACTTAAATTCAACATGCCAACAATCTTTACTCACTCACATATGGTTTGCTTTTCATCTTTCCAGTCACGTACATCTCTGGTCTCCAGTTCGGATGGTGGCATTTTGGCCGAAGGCGAAACCTCGAGCGAAACATCACGCGGCACCGACGAATGCCCGCCCTGTGATTTGGGCCTGATGGAGCGTCTGCTGCTGACACATCCTGTATGGTTTCTACCCGGCATACAGCGATCCGGTGCAGTGCATTTTCTACAAGGCAAAGAGGAGGGGGTAAGTACGCACACATTACAAAATGAGAAGAAACAAAAGAGAAAAAACAATACAAATATGTATGTTGACTACGCTTTAATACGAAAATATCAAAAATAAAAAAATTGAAAAACAAAAAAGGAGAAAAAACGGCAACTGCAACAACAATGTACACAAACAATTTTTAATTAGCCAAATACTTTTATGTTTGAAGGGAAATGGAGGCTGACTTGATAAGTTCAAACAGCGAACTGCTGGCGTGCTGTGCTTTACATTACAATACTTAAAAATAAAGAACGTAAAGTTTTCGTTAAAAAGTATTGAAAAAATGTCAAAGCACTTTTATGTGGCTGCTGCAGCTAGACCAACGACTGCAGTGACTGCACTCGGCAGTTAAGCCCACAAAAGCTTCAATATGGCATTTGCGCAAATTAATGTAGTGAATGGCGATGGATTTTGCTGAAAATTTATTAGCGAACTGCCAGGCAGACAAAGGCGAATATTGCCGCCTCAAAGCACAAAGGCAAATTAGTTTATGCGGCTTTGTTGTGCAAAAATATTTTATGAACTTATTGCAGAGCAATTTTGATAATAACAAAGCCACCAGTAGTAGCATCAATAACTACAACAATAATTGCAAAATAGAAAATATGATGAGCTGTCAGTTACAGCAAAAGCCGCAAAGCCTTTGTCTACAAATTTTTGGATTTATTACAATAACTAAAACGTTGGCAAAAAAAAGTTTTTATTTTGTGATGCAACTATTATTTACGGGATCCTTCTTTCGAAAACTAAAAATAGCTAGCCAAAGCTTAGATGGCAATGGGTTGAGGTGACTGCCGGCGCTAAGCTGCGACCGGGCGATTTGTTAAGGAGTAAGGCCCATCTGATGGCATTTAAATTAATCCGAAAATATTAGACATGGAACTTTTTCACATGGAGCTTAACAAATGACCGACAGGGAGACGCCGCTGTTAAAAAAAAAAATTTGCCAAATAAGAGCATTAAAAAATTTTTCTTTTGGTGAAAGATATGAGTCAAAAAACTTTATAGAACATTTCATAAAGGTTGATAAATTATCTACAGGGTGACACAGCCAATAACGAAACATTTTGGAAAATAAGAGTACTTATAAAAATTGTTTTTAATAAAAGTATTGCTTAAAATGTATAAAATATTGATAAATTATCTACAGGGTGACGCAGCCGTTAAAAAATAGGAGCACTTAAAATATTTATAAAACAGTTATTAAAGGTGGATAAATTATCTACAGGGTAAAGAAACCAATAAAAAAAATTGGAAAATATATTAGGAGCACTTAAAAACATTTTTTATACGAATATTTAATAAAAAAAAATGTATAAAACAGTTATTAAAGTTTGAAAAATTATCTACAGGGTAACGCAGTCGTTAAAAGGAAAAATTAGGAAAATAGAAACACTTAAAAACTGGTTTTTATAAAAATGTTAGTCAAAAATTAATAATACGTTTATTAAAGGTTGGTAGGGTGCCTGAATCCTTAAAAGAAAAATTTACGAAAATAGGAAGCCTTAACAAAATTTTTTTTTGACAAAAATTCTATTTAAAAAAATTATTAAAGATTGATAACTTATTTATAGGGTGCCGCAGTCGGTAAAAGAAAGATTTAGGAAAAAAGGAGCTCTTCAAAAAAATGTTCCTGGTAAAAGTATTAGCTAAAAAAATTTATAAAAAATGAATTAGAAGTTAATAAATAGTCTACAGGATGACGCAGCCGTAAAAAAAGTTTTTTGGAAAATCGAAGGACTGAAAAAAACATATTTTTATAAAAATATTAGATAAAAAATGTATTAAAGGTTGATAAATTAGCTACAGGGTAACGCAGCCGCAAAAAAAAATGTTGGAAAATAGAAGCCCCGAAAAATTTTTTTTTTTTATAAAAATATTAGTTAAAAAATGTACAATATTAAAGGTTGTAAAATTATCTACAAGGTGACGTTGTTGTTAAAAAAAATTTAAAAAATACGAGCACCTTAAAATTTTAATTTTTTTTTTTTTAATTAACCAATCGAAAGAAAACTACGGCTCTCTAGATAGAATATATTTTCCAATCGGTTGAAAATAGTCTGCAAAAACACCTCTTGAGAAATCTAGTATTTCGAAAGACATAAAAAAAGATTTAAAAGTTACCTCTACGCTCTTCTGCAGCACTGTCTTCAAATAGCCATAAGTTCTATAATTACTTAGATATAATATTTTTATTACTATTTTTTCATAAATTCAGGGTGGTCTTATCCCTTAAGGTGTGAAACATTTCTGAAGTGCGAAAAATCAAGGATTTTTTTGAGATTTTTGCTTTTCGCTCTACTAATAAAGCAATCAATCAATCATTTTAGTGTCCTGTTAATAACAAAATGAGGAATATACGGATTTTTTTTTTTTTTTTGTTTGATAGGTTTTGAAACATGACTGTACCGAATGGTACACACGCACAAACGGTGGTCACCTCGATAGCTTACTCTGTCCCATAATGGCACTCCAAATGCTGTCATTTAAAGAAATAAGTGACATACGCGGATTAGATTAGATTCTGTTTGAGGTTGGCACCTCGACTTCATGGACCTCTGTGCCCTCTACTCATCACAGTACCTCATACGAACCCAGTGCCCTTATTAAATTTAACATGAAGCTGGGTTAGACTGAGCATATGTACCTTTCTTCTGGTTGCAATCGGCCGACATGTCTCAATCTTCTCCGCGCTATAGCCTGCACTCAAGGATAAGGTATATGGGAGTCTCCGGAGATCGGTCGCAGAAATGCCACGAGTCAGTGGGGCATATCCCAATACTCTGCAGATGACCGCTCCGTATGCAAGGTCCTTTGAAAATGCCCGTGAGCGTTCTCAATTCCTTGAGGCGGGTTATGAGTTTTCTAAACATCTTTTTTCACATTAGATCAACTTTGATCTAAAGAGAGGGAAAAGCCAACTTAAACAGAGCAGGCGTGCATAGAAGCTTTTTATAATATGGATAAATATGGGCGCTCCATAAGGAATGAGTAGAACGTGCAGGAATCGAATTGTCGCTCTCCGAGGCAATTTAAGAACAGAAAGTGGTCTGTTGTAGTCGGAGTTCGTCTACTGTTGGACCAAATGGTATTTCTCTCACCGAACTTAGGACCATAAGTAACCTCAGCCTTTTTTTTTTTTTTTCAATTATAAAAATGGTTCTATTGAAAAATGTAAACCTGCATAAACATACGTATATATGTATTTTTATGTCTGAGTTGTATTGGATTAAATGCTTACTTAAATGAAAAAATTTATTTCGTTTTTATTTACTACATTTTTCTTTTCTTTTTTTTGTTGCCTATGAAATAAGGCATCTAGAAAAAATGTAATAAATGCGCTCTGCTAGTAAAATAAATCAAAAGCATCAAGTGTTCTTGTGTGCGTGTGTTGGTTGTGGCTGAAATTTGCACTCAATTTGCTGAAATATTTGCACAAATTACAATCAATTAACGAAACAAACAATGTTGAATGCCACAATGACAAAGGGGGGAGTGGTCCAAAGGATGTAGGAACTCATGTATGCATGGTTGCATATTCTGGATTATACATACATACAAATATGTAAATAATTAGTCATAGCAGAGTGTAGAGATAAACCTATAAACTTACAAATTTTCGCTCAACAACCCCTGCAGGGATTAGCCAGAAAAGAGGCTGCCCATTTGTGGCCTAGAAAAGGGTAATTTTCCCCACTCATTGAGGAACTAGAGGAAAGGCAAGCAGATCACACTGGGGATGCAGAACTGGAGTTCTGGAAGGAAGAAAATGGAACCGCCAGACATTTACTGTCATCGAACCTGAGCACTGATGCTTAAGCGGCACAAAAACCTAGATAAAGATATTTTATCAGAGGGGGAAATAAAACTTAATGAAATAGGGCAAATCATCACCATCGTTTTCTGTTTATCCCATTGCAGCGAGGGCCTAAAATGGGAGAGAAATACTCTGAATGCATGAAAAGGCACAATAGATCTTTCAGGTCTCATTTCTAAGTCCACTTATAAATCCCTGTAGGGGGAACTTAACTACAATAGTTTTAGCTCAAAACTCTGCAGGTACAAAAATTCTGGTTGTAACTAAGTTCTCTAATGCGAAGAAGAAATATTTTCATTCCTTACGAGATATCGTTTAAGTTAAGCACCTATAACTATGATGATTGAAAGTAGCAGTATCTGACGGCACCTTTGATCATGTTTCTGACATTTTCGATTTAAAAAAATATATAAAGATCTCTCAATCCAGTCATGCCTTTATAGTGACAAATGACTATAGCAGATACTCTTTGATTCCGAATATGAATAGTTTGCTCATTACCCTACCTGTCTAGCCGAAAACAATTATTTTGGCATGAGATTGAAGACTTTTGAGCATTTTTAAAATGATCCGATTTAGATCAAATGTGCGCCATTTTTTTTTGATAACTTATTATTTTTAAGGTAATTTCATTATGCTTCCTTCTTGAAACATTTGTCCCTTTTAGCAGAAAACTGGGACAGTAGATTTTTACAAGTTTCTCGTGAGGCTAATATTTCCTTAGCAAAATCTTTCGCCATAGTCAGAAATGGGTGACACTTACAGAGTGCTAGGTCCGAACTATGTATAAGATGAATATTCATCCCGAACCTCCCAACTAAACTTCCAAAGCTTTTAGACGAGCCACTATCGGGTTGTGTATATGGCACGGCGTTGTCCTGAGATAACACAATTCCTTTCTTATGGACAAAATCCGGAAAATTGCGTGCATCAGATGGTCCAATTGTTAACAACACAGTTCCGAATAACAATTTTACCTTAAGGGAGCAACTCTTAGTAGATGATTCCCTGCAAATCCTAATACACACAGCATAACTCCTTACTGATCATCCATCCTGGCTTAGCCATCATTTACGCCAGTTCAGTGCAATTTGACACGAACATTTTCGGCTGGTCTACGATCGTAAAGATCCACTTTTCATCCCCAGTAATTATCGGCATCAGAAATTGGTATATTTTAATGCGATTCAGCATAGTTGAGAATTCGATTCATGGGGTTTTTTACTCTCTGAAGTAAATTTCACTCTTTGGTAAATTCAACTAACGTTTCTAAGGAACTTCTAAAGTGCAATTGCTTGTTCTAAAATATATTTACTGTTTTCTAAAATAGAATTTAATAATTTCAAGGGGTTTTCTGAAGTACTTTTAATGATTTCTGAAGTTCTATTGGTGTAAGATGTAGTAATGAACCAGTGGATTTGCCTGCAGGGTTACTATGAAGCGCTATAAAAAATGGCAAAAGCATTAATTGTCGGTTAAGCTACATATGCATTTATTTATGTAGACAAGTGCGTATATATACATATATTATATAGAATATAAATATATCAGGAGTTGTAATTAGCACAAGCAAATAAATATACAAATTAGAGAATAAATGTGAATCAAAAATTCCTGGAACCATTGGTTTTTTCGTCATGGGTGGGCTTTTTGGATTAAGTTAATTCTAAGATATTCAATAAGGAAGTATCTGGATTTTTCAATGGCAATAGCAACCATATAAATAATTCTGAAAGTACATCATAACTTTTTTACTAATTAACAAATGAAAATCTTTATTTCGACCTTTACGCGCTCCATTGCTTGTCTGTTTGCATACTGCAGGAGTCTTGTTTACAAGTGTCAAATATGATTGATGTACGACGCCATTAGCAAAATTTATAAATTTTCCGATAGGATGATTAATTTTGCGCCACCTTGCATTCATTAATGGCATTTTTTTTACAATATGCAGTTGCTGATCGCTGAAAAGTACTTAAAAACAACCAAAACGAATTTAAATGCAAATATTTTTACAATTGAAAGGTCTTTCTGGGAGTTTTTATGTGCAAGGCATCCGAATTTATATGTTATTTTTACTAAAAATGGCAGCTAGGGTGCACTTTGGTGCAAAAAACATGAAAAATAACGCATTTAAACAGATTTTTTTTTTTGTTGAATGTCATAAAATCGGATCTTATGCTTATGCTTATTTTTTTCGGTATTATCGCGGAGGAGCCTATCCTGACCGCTAATCACCTCTATGACGTAACTATGAGGTAAATATAGCCCAGCCCCTGCGGCTCACAACGGACCCATTTTGTGGGCTAAGTAGCATCGCTGTCTCTATGTGCGATGCGGCTGCCAAACCTAACCTAACCTTTATTATTTTCATTAAAGTAAGCACAAATAGTTTTTATTTCTCATTATCCTTCTACCTGCTATTCATATAATAATAAGTAAAATCACCAATCACTTTTTGCTACTTTCCTCCTTCAACAAGCAATACAAATCTGCTTTACTCTGCGATTTTCGGTTTGGTTTTGACTTCACCCCCAATTAGAATTTTCTACTCCAAAAACTTGAATAAAATGATGATACATATGAAAGATACATACACTTACACATACATACATACATAATGAATAGATAAGACTTTTCTGGTAGTAAAATCCAAGGGTATGCTTTGTGTTCAAGCAGCCAGCGCAAATAATTGAAATGCTCGCTGAATGACTGAATCCTCATCGCCTTTCCTGAAATGTCATTATTTTGATGTAGTATTCGTCCAGGTATTTAATTGAAAGTCTATACTTGCTATGATGTTGAAGAATTCACAAAGTATCAAGCACACACACACACACAAACATACCCGCCAAGAGCGTATACATTCATATGTAAGTGAGCACAAATTCCTGTCCACATCAGCAAAAATCGAAACAAAAGAGCGCTTCCTCATTGTTTGTAAAATTTCCCTGCTGCTGCATTAACAGTGTTGACAACAACAGCAAACCGCAGCGCAATCAAACAAAAGCAATAACAACATGAAATTCCTCACCAGCAACTGTAATTATCACTGTGGCAACACTGATTGCGCCTTTTGTATTGTTTTGTTGCCCAATGGCTCATTGAAGCAGACGAATTGTGTGCGAAAGAAATATTACATATGAGTATATGTCTGTGTGTGCGCATATAAGTTTTTGCATAGCACTGGCTTGACATGCCCATTGCTATTGTGGGCAGAGATTTAATTGTCGTGCCAATAGACAGGATATTTCATTAAACACATGTCGGTCGGCATGCAGTTGATTCGACTCGATTTGCGTGGCATGGATGGGCGGGCGAGTGAAGGTATAAAGTGCTGATGTGCGTATTATTTAAATATCCGTTGATTTGGCGGACTTTAAAAATGCGAGTATAATTTTTGATGACGCTTCAGAGCAAAATTTGTCGTTGGGTATAGATATTTTTTTGGAAACACAATCCTTTCTTATTTCTGAGTGCAGAAAAATTAAATGCTGTTTGCAAAAATCTCTGAACTTAAAATTTTCTATTATATTGTTGAATATTTTAAATATATTTCAAAGTGCATATGAGCG
This sequence comes from Anastrepha ludens, assembly GCF_028408465.1. Classification (NCBI taxonomy): domain Eukaryota; kingdom Metazoa; phylum Arthropoda; class Insecta; order Diptera; family Tephritidae; genus Anastrepha; species Anastrepha ludens. The sequence goes on from NC_071499.1 coordinate 109,344,397, forward strand.
ATTTCATGTGAAGTAATCCAAGTATTTTGGTCATAGTCTTAAATTTTTCGAAAATAGGTTTTGTGACGGCGGCCAGTAAAACAATATTTTCAGCTATTCCTTTTTGTTGGTTCACCTAAATCTACGATTTATTTCAATTCAAAACAATAAATAGAATTCAGTTTCATTATTTTTATTTGAATATATAAGCTAAAATATTTACATTCTTGCGAACGCCAATGTTCGACTGCTTTGTACGAGAATGGAGGATGAAGAGAGAAAACGGTGTTGGACTTTCACGAAGAGTGCTGCGCAACTAGGCTAACGGAATTCGCCGTTTACTTTTACGCCATTTGTGACTCAACAGTTTATTTGTAGTCTTGAGTGTAATCAAGGCGAATCTATTAAAGGTGGTATTGGTAAATCAGCTGAGTTCTTTTTTTCTTTCGCCGTATCCATGTGGCTGTCAGCTCAGAATGAATCAAAGCGAATTGATTATTTGTTTTCTAGTTTCTCAATGCTTTGCTTTGGCAATCAAACGTACAGAGCAGTGTTGTTGGTCTAGTACCACCACCTTCAATGGATGGCCTTCAGTGTAATAAGCAAATTTTGGAAAATTTAAAATTTTTTAGATTTATTGTTTGCTGAAAATTTTAGTGTGAAGTTTTAAAGAGTCAAATATCTGCGATTATTTTTAATATTTTTTAGCATTTAGGTTTTTGTTTTTACTTTTTAGGATAAATGACACTAGTTGAAAAAAAATTTTCGATGAAAATAAAACAAAAAATTTTTGTTAAGTAAACATCTTTCGTGTAAGATTAAGAAAAATACATACGTACATAATATGATATATTCCTTCAAAAACGATGCGCAATAAGTACATTTTAGTGCATTTTAGGACTAACTAAGTTCGACCATGCATTAAAATTTCAATATAATCTTTAGGTCGTGGGTAGCTACAGAAGAAGTATTGTACAATTAATAATCCAATCCTTTTTTTTATAATAAAAATACTAATTTGCTGGGTATAGCATCTGACATAGTGTCTGACAAATGGAATTTACAGATTATAATTATTTTTTTTTTTTTTGCGGATGAGGGAGTTTAAAATGCCTAATGCATCATCAAAGGTGTCGCCGCAGCAATGGTATGTCCGGTGAATAAACACCTATCCCTCGTTTGGAACCGTCGCCCACTCTGGACCTGCTTTCGCATTACTTCAGAGTTGCGTTTCATCTTTCTCATAACAAAGGACTATGTCTATGTGCCTGCGTCCAGGTCCCGCTTTTTTATGTGGATAATTCTTTCCGCGAAACTACTGATGATCGCATATGTTTCTTCGCTACTTAGCATCTTGTCGATTACGTTTTCAGTGATTATGTGACCCATTCGCCAGCGTTCGACGTTCTTATTCCCAACGCATGCATTGGAAAAAGGTGTGTTCAGCGTCATCCTCGGCTGCGTCGCCGTATATGCGTGTGGGATGTTCGCATTTGGATTGTATAAAAATTCACTTCACCAAAGTGCCGGCTGTTCCATGTGGCGACGTCTTTTATGGGTGTAGCCGTCCATCTGTCGCATATTTCGTTAATCCAGCGGTATTGCCATTGTCTGCGCACGCTACAGGTCTGCTAGCTCTTTCTTCCATTCTCTCTTTCTTTAATGCCCATAACGTTTTCCTTTCAAAAGCTAGTAAATCTATCGCTATTGAACCGCTTATTATTTGAACAGCTGGCTCTGATCCTATGCGGTATGCAGAAACTACTCTCAGGGCTGCCGTTCATTGTAACGATGCTAAGAGCTTACACCGGTGATTTTCCTTCAGCGCTTTTGCCCACACTTCAGCTCCGTATAAGGGAACGGAGAGGGTGGTAGCCATCATTATTTCCCGTTTCCTTTGGGTGGGACCCCCTTTGCTAAGAGCTTACACCGGTGATTTTCCTTCAGCGCTTTTGCCCACACTTTAGCTCCGTATAAGAGAACGGAGAGGGTGGTAGCCATCATTATTTCCCGTTTCCTTTAGGTGTGACCCCCAATGTTTGCTCTCAGTCTACTGAGTAGGGTTGTCATCTTAGTGACTTTCTCGGCTGCTAATTATCAAAAATCAACCAAAATTCTGAGCTGCTTCAAACATGTTTTTTGTTATACTAAAATTTGTTATTGGCTTGGATAAGAAAAGAAATCAAAGCTGTGTTCTGAGTGCTAGGTGTTCAAGATGTTATTATTTCACAGCTGATTTTAGTTTACTCAACTGCATTCGTCTCCTGAGTAATGCATACATTTCTTGTACAGGTAGAATTTTAGAAGCTATTTATCCAAAAAACTTACAGAGGTGTCAACAAATGTGGCGATTTTGTAATACTTTTCTTTATGTCATATAACTTTACGAGACTATTTGAAACAAATAATCATATATTTTTTCTTCTTGGTTCTTCTGGTTTCTTTTCTTATAATACCCCTAACTACTTTTACTTCTGTCAACGATTGGCTCGTAAAAAATCAGAGAATATGAAATCTGTAAAATCCCTTGCATATTCTTGTGGGCATTCTGCCAGTGCCATTACAACTTGAATTTCAATTACAACCGTAACAGAAAACCCGCTCCAACATATTTGCTATGTCTAATTATGCAGCCATTTGCCATTGCTTTCGCCTTTTGTCCATTGCGTATGTTCGAGAGCTGCATTACTACGTAAAAAATGAGCCCCAAAGTAAGGAGGAGAAAAATATGCAGGCACAATGTAACTAGCGACAAATGTGTGTATGTGTAGTGAGATAACTGTTAGTGTGCGCATGTCGTCCCTCATTAGGCTGACCAGACGCACAAACGATTGTGACTGTTTAGCCGTAAAATAGACATAAAAGAAGAAACAGAGTTGCAAAATCTACAAACCCAGTTTTTGGTATGAGGAATTAAAAGCGCAAACAATGATTTTTTCTACTTGATTACTTTGCTACAAAACAAATGAAGGGGGTGGTGTGTGAGTGGGCACTTTTCTCTGCAGTGCGAGCTCGTTTGCTGATTTTCATTAGCAAGGAACGCCAAAGCCATAGAAAAAATAGGAAATTAAATGCGCACTGGTTGGCGGTTGAAGTGCACAACTTTTATTGCTATTTAACTACAAAAGCAAAACACAAAAAAAAACACGAACACGAAAGTAAAAGAAAAGAAAAGTTATTGATTCAAGCCCTGCTCTCGCATACAGGCAAGTATTTATTAACTAATCGCCCTCTTAATGAAAGTTTCTACCCTCCATTGCCGTTTCAAGTGAACTGAAGTGGTATAAAGTTGGATCTCGTAGTGTGTGGGTAGGCAGTGGAGTGGGTACACACAGAGAATCAAAACATTTCATTTAAACGATAAAGTATTTGATAATTAAAAATCAATCATTGATTGTTGATGGCTGTTGTACGGTCTGTTGTTGCTGCTGCTTGCTCTAGCATAATTGTTAAGTTGCAGCATGTGGCGTGTGTCTGCAGCGCCAACAAACAGTCAACAAACTCATGCCCAACCCACACATCCGCACATTTAAACACTGTGTGCCGGGCTGCCGTCCCCGCCAAAGCCTGCATTGTTCAGACGATAGATCATTGCCAGCAGCCGTTCACCATTCCACACAAAAACGCTCGCATGCAATATGCAAAACCTCCGCGCGCATACGCGCAATTAATTCCCTCCACCCGCACGTTGGCCGTTGGATGCTTTGCACACTTATTGCTTGGTGTGAGGTGTGGCATCATCATCACCATTGTCCGTAGGCTTCGATTTGTTTGCCATGGATTGCTAATGGCTGGACGTTCCCGCCGCACTCTATCGGTATTGGTATTGGTATTGGTTGCGGTAATTGCTCTTACAGCACTGACGGTCATGGCAACAGCACAACAAACTCCAACACACACCAGCAACAACAACCGCATTACTTTTGTTCGTAGGGATGCGCTCGACTCGTCTGCCAACCAGGCAATCAGCCAGCCATCCAGCAAGCCTGCCAACGGCCATCAAACGCCATCAATCATAATGGGCCGCATGTGTGTTGGAGTAGCACGCAAAAAAACAATACACAAATACAAATACCAACACATGCACACATACCTGCTTGTATGGCCGTGTTTGTGTAAGTACAAGCCAACATGAGCGCTTAACAAACAAAGTCAAAAAAAAAAAATTAATTTTTTCTTGCAACTTTTTCTGCTACTAAATGCAATGCCTTATTGTGCAGCGCACAAAAAAAGATAGCAATATTGGAAAAACGTTTGTGCAAAAAAACACCATGTAAAGCACAGCGAGATATTAAGAGGCCACAAAACTTTATTTATTGGTGTGAGTCATACAAGCGCGCACCCGTTTTTTTTCCTTTGAGCGGCGCCGCACTTCACTGGTCACGCTGAGATTTCGCAAGCTAGTCGCTGCGTCGAAGAGTGTCGTAATTAGTAGCAGCTGGCGCTTGAAATATCGGCGCCGCCATCACCGCCTCATCAATCGCGGCAAGCGCTAATTCCAAGTCCTGCGGTCATTAACATTGTATGTTGCATACACCTGTGTGATTGGTGCGACCGGCGCATAGTGAAAAATCAATTTCGCAGGAGATAAAATGGTTTTTTTTACTAAATTTTAGTTACATGCAGTGTCTAAGCGCCCAACAGTAGGCAACAAAAACTATTTTGCGGGCGCTTATTAGTGAAAAGTAATTTTTAAAAATCTCTTCTATGTTTTCTGTTTGCTTTGGACGATGTAAAATATATTTAAGTAAAGTTGTTTTCTTTTTTATTTTTGTACGGCATAGAAGTATGAAAAAATGTCATATGCAAGTAGGAGATATCAAGCACTTGCAAACAACTTAAAACCAGCCGCTGTATGGTATGGGGTTTCTTTTTTATTTGCTTTCTCCCCCCTCTCCAATATAAATTAATTAATTATTAAAAAATAATGGGAAGAAATCAAAATTTTTCTGTAATCTATAAAAAAAAAATTATTATTGTCTGAGAAAAGTCATTTGTGGTGAAGCCCAATCGCTTACCGAGAGTCCCAATACAAGCAATGCTCAGTGATGGTACGTATTAAAGCACGAGTGGTCAAGGAATGGTCAAGGAAGATTAGCGACTTAGTCCTTCTTTCCGCGAACGGATGAGAGATCTGTCTTATCACACAGTGCGTGGGCACTTTGGTCCATACTATATTTATCAGTTGAATTAAAGCCGATATAAGGCAGGGCTTATGCGGAGATAGAAGAATGCTTTAGGAGAAGGGAAGGAGCCAGACAGGTGGAAGAAAAGGAAGAAGTGGCTTGGATTAGAGGATCAAGCGAACAGTGGCGATTTACGTTTGTATTAACCGCTTCAAGCTACTGATGAATTTCATATGTGTAGCGAAAAAATGAGATCCCATGTCTATACTTTTAACCGACGAGAACAAGGCAGCTGAGAAGAAGGTGCTGAAATGATTCCACCTCGTCCTCCAGACAGCTTCTGCAGAAAGGACTTGAAGTAATCCAAGGCCTCATCACATGGACACTAATCGACCGCAACTCTCGAATGGCTTTGTTAGCCTTAGAAGTTCCCTCGAGCACATTTACGCACTAGCCCAACAGTCGTGAAGTAGACGCGAGGCCCATCTTTCCAGTAAAAGACCACAGGCCTCAAGAAAACCCCAATACTCTCGTTTTGCGATGAAACCTTGTCCAGGGTCCCCTGTCTAGCCAGATCATCGGCAACTGCTCTCTATGCCGCTGTGACCGGGAACCCAAATGGGCCTAATATCAAAGTATTCCGATGCAATAGAGAGAGAAGTCAGACATTCCACGATTAATTTCGAACGTACAAACAACGAGCCCAAGGCCCTAATTGCAGCTTGGCTGTCGGAGTAGATATTTTCATCCTTTACAGTAATTGCAAATGCAAGCATCCAATCCACTGCTTCCTTAATTGTAGCTATTTCCGCTAGGAAGGCACTACAGTGGTCCAGAAGCCTACAGTGGTCCAGTAGCCTTCGCAGAATACTCCACCACCAACTCTTCCGTCCAACTTCGAGCCATCCGCAAAATGTTTACCATTTATCTGGTAGTCCACATGCTTGTCTCAATTAGAGCTGAACGCACCAAATCATGTTCCAATGTCACTGCTTGAATGGTTGTTAAATGTTAGAACCTCGTCATCTTTTCGCTCGATATCAGATCCCCAGTCACTTTTATCAATGAAGAGAACGTTAAAGTTGTTGCCTACGAGCAACCTTCCTGCTCTGAAAATCAAACCTTCTAGGTTCTTTTTCTATTCTGATTAAGATATAGATGTGACATTTGTCAGCCACTCGTATATTAGTGAACGTCCCAGCACTGAAAGAAGGCATTGTTGTTCTTTAGCCGAGTTATCGATCTTCTCACCTCCTGGTCCTTGTCGGGTATCGGATCGGTATAGAGATCTTGCGCTGTTGTCACTATTAAGCAGGTTTGAGAAGTGTTCGCCCCATAATTTAAGTACACTCTGGATGTCAGTCACCAAATCCCCGTCTTTGTTGTTACAGTAAAACGCCTCACATTGTGCATGTAAAGCAGTAGAGCAAAAACAACAAAAACAATGTATTTTGTTTTTGCTTTCGCTCCCTAGAATGTTAAAATCTATAAACTAAGTTTGACTATTCCAGGTAATTTGAACAAAATTTGGCAAATTAGCAACCGAAATTAAACAGCTCTACTGACAGTAATTACTTTAAATAAATAATTCATCAGTTACACCTCATACTTAGCACCTGTGCTTCCATTTATCGAGCCACCCTGTGCTTGCCTTGAAGTTTTCAACGCCAAATCGCTTTGTTAACTCCATTGTTTTGCTCTTTAATATGGGCCCGGATATTGACTTGTTTTGATTTCTAGTTGCTGTAAACGGGAACGGCTTTGTGCACACTTTTAAACGCTGCTTTCTTCATTCTTCTGCAATGCGCAGAAGTAGCACCAGTCTCAAATGATACTATTATTGATTCTTTATTTTTTTTTTAATTGTTGAAACTCTGCCTGCTGAGATACCATATTTTCCAGCCACTTGCATATTGTTTTTCCCACTTTCGATTTCTTGTTTTCTTAACTTACATTTTTCTTCAATAGGCAAACACTTTATAGAAAATAGGCAGAAGTTCGAGTGTTGGAACGAAAATTTAATGAATATTGCTTTCGAAACGCTAAGTTCAACTGTAAAAAATTAATTAAAAAAGCATCTGTATTCGTACCCTTATTTTCTCATCCCTTCACCAATATGAGCCCAAGTTGAATTCAAGACTTGTAAAAGTAGTCTTAGCAATAAGTTCTGAGCTCCATGAGTTGAGTATTTCAGTCTTAAACTACAAGTTTTGTTTGGTTCAAATATTTAAGATAAGCCTGAATTTTTAAATACAATTTTGCCTAGCGAAACTCGACATCAAATCCTAGCGTGACTGTTTATTTGGAACGAATAAGATTTTTCTCGCTTAAAAAGTATTTAAGAGACTAAAGCCTGGTTTTCATTTAGTCATTTTTGACGTCAAATTAAATTAACAATAGGTTAAAATTACACCCATTCGATCCCAACTTTGCTTGAAAGCAAGAAAGAAATCGATTATTTTCTCGGTAGATGGTTTTAGTGATCGTTATCTCGTAAAGTATCGATCAAACAATTTAAAGTTTATGCTCGTTGTTAAGGGGATATTTCACATTAAAAAAATTCGTTGTTGTTTGTTTGATGTGCATTCAGTTATGAGTTACAGGGTGTTGGCAATGAAAGTCAGCAAAGGAAAAATTCGGTAAATTTTACAGTTTTTCTTTGATAAAGGTGAAAATACAAGACAGGCCTCTCTGAAATCATTAAGGGTGTTTATGGTGCCGTTACTGTAAAAGCTAATTACGTGCAACTTCGGTTTCGTCGATTCGGTTCAGGCATTTTTGATGTTAAAGCAAAAGGTCATTAATGTCGATAAAATCACAGAAATAATCGAAGATGCCGGTTAGTAGTTATAGCATCGCCCATGTTCCATGTTAACTCTTTAGAATAAAAACAATTCATTGAAAAATACTCACGTGTATTTTACTTATATCCACATCAAAACAAATTGCAAGCACTAAATGGGCCATCCCGTATTTTGTTTTGTCAATTTTAAGTTCGTGCAATAGATTCAAACCAATTCTAATTATCAGTTGGCCTTTCATTCCACCACAAATAGCAAAATAGCAAATTAAAACCGGCTGGTTGTTGGGAAAGGTGCTTTGATTAAAAACTGAATACCGCAAAAATATAATGAACAAACCAAACCGACAATTTTCATTTAACTGGCCAGACAGTTGAGCTTGTACGTCAAAAGAAAATTGCGCAGAGTCACAAAAACAATAATAAAACCGAAACATGTTAGGAAATGGAAAAAAACATATGATTGATAACAGCTAACACATTGCTTTGCAAGAACAAATTTACCTTGGCAAAGAGAGATGTACACACATATGTATGTATGTATGTATGTATGAGTGTAAATATAGCCGGATATCAAAAAGTCATCAACAACAGACAAAGCCGCATAATAGTAGGGTGAGAGAATGCAGCGAAAGGGGAACGAGAGAGTGGGAGAGAGAGGGAGAGAGAAATCGTCACTTAGCAGACATGGATTTGTAACTGTAATGCCTGTCGTTAAACAATTGTGTGTGTACATTAGTGTGCATCACTTTCCATACAAAGAAAGTTGGCTACTATGCTACTACTATAATTCCAACGGAATTATAAAATTTAGTATTATTTTGTTGAAAAAAATTTTTTAGAATTGAATTTATTGATTAAAAGCTTGATTTTTGAAGATATTTTCCAATTTTTAAAACACAAATTTAGAAGATATTAAGCTGAGGTGATTTTGCAGAAAAAATCTTACTTATTATTGACTTTATCAATAAAAAGCTTGATTTTTGAAAATATTTTCAAATTGTTAAGAAAAAAAAAATCTAGAGAGTATTAATCTGAGGTCATTTTGCGTAAAATTTTTTTTTTTTTTTATTCTTGACTTTACTGACAAAAAGCTTGATTTTTGAAGATATTTTCAAATTGTTAAAAAGAATTTTTAGAAGATATTAATCTGGGGTGATTTTGCAGAACATTTTTTTTATTCTTGACTTTACTGATAAAAAGCTTCATTTTTGCAAATATTTTCAAATTGTTAAAAACTTTCAGTTTTCATTATATTGATAAAAAGCTTGATTTTTGAAGATATTTTCAAATTGTTAAAAAAAAGTTTTTAGACGATATTAATCTGAGGTGATTTTGCAAAACGAAACTGTTTTATTTTTGACTTTATTGATAAAACCCCTGATTTTTGAAGATATTCTTAAATTGTTTAACAGCATTTTTAGAAGATAATTGTTTGAGGTGATTTTGCAGAATTTTTTGTTTTAATTTTATTGGTAAAATGCTTGATTTTTGAAGATATTTTTAAATTGTTAAACAGGTTTTTTAGAAAATATTAATCTTAGGCGATTTTGCAGAAAAAATATTCTTCTATTCTTGACTTTCTTCATAAAAATTTTGCAGAAAAAATATTTTCTTTTTATTATTAATCTTATTGATAAAAAACTTGATTTTTGAAAATATTTTTAAATTGTTGCAGCAAAATTAAATCTTAACATTTTTCCAAAATATTTTGGCGGAAGTCTTAAAATATAAGAGATTTTATAATTACGGTGGAAAAATCGCAACTTTTCTGGTGACACACCCTAATTTTCATACATATATGTACATGGAGTAGTATATGTTTGCATATGACGACTTAAGCAACAACTGCCTATGCGGATTTTGCGGCAATGGCATTGGCAACAGTGTCATTAACAGCTAAAAGCTCATGGAAGTGGCAAGGACAATGGCAAGCAAATCGAAAAATGTTGCAACCACATACCTTGCTAACGAGCAACTGCCTCAGTGGCAACCGCAGCCTACAATAATAGTAACAGTACAAACAATAGCAACAATAAAAAAAACAGAAACAAAACGAAATCTGTCATGTACGATGAGTTAGCTGGTTGTGTCATTGGCCTATCTATCGCCCATCGCCCATCGCCCATCACACTCTCAACGACATTGGCTTCTAATGAAAGCCAAGCAAAACAAAACAAAGGCTTGCATTACGCCAACTCATCAAAGACATCCACAACCACCCGCCATCACACGCATCAGCTTACTCAGCCTCACGCTCATTACCTACAGTTTAAGTACGTTGCTTACGGGCGGCTGCCTGTCTGCCAAGCTGTCTGCGTTGCGTACTGATGCCGATAAGCTGTGCTGCACATAAATTTCTCAGCCGTTTGCTGATAAGACTTCAATAGATAGAGCTAACAAAAAAAGTTAAAAAAAGCAAAAAAAATATATGAAAAAAACTTGTAGGAACAAAGTACGCGCGCTGATTTTGGTTGTCACTCGCCTCTCAGGCTCGGTCATCATCCTTCGCTCATCACCTCATCAGCAATCATTGCTGAGTCATCATGGGTGAGAGTGTTAATGTCATTTTTATGCCTGTCGAATGTGGTATTTTTGGCGCTCACACACCTACGTCCTTTTCGGCGTACTTTTTTTTATTGCCTTGGCTGCTCATTTGATGATATTTTATGTGCATGTATGTACATACGTCTGCGTTTTATGTCACGTCGTTTTTTTTTATTTTTCTTTTCCTGCTGCAACTGGTGTAACTGTTTTGCTAATGAAATATTAACGAAATTGTAATTGAAAACATTCCATTTCCTTAATAAAAATGAGCTATCAGAAAAAGGGAAGTATAGATAGAGATTACATTTGTATCTATGTACATACATACATATCTACATATGTGTTCTTTTGAATATTACATCAGTGACACTGTGAAATGGTTGTAAAATGTCAATGGAACAAACCGCAAGGGTTTGGTCGAGAATTACGAGTTTGCAATGCAGTTGTATGGTTGGCTGATTAACAGGTGTTTTTTAAATTCATACGGAAATACGAGGTGTGGCTTATAATTCTACGATTTGAGGTACTTAGCGAGGACTTAACATTTCAGTACAGTTAGCACTAACTAAATACTAACCAAATAAATCCCTATTTTTTTTTTATTTGGTTTATTATCCCTGAACCAAACTGCAATACCAAAAACTTTGGAAGAAATATCATCGGTTTTGGGGATATACAATGTAAAGAAATGGGTTCGGCTATTTCATTGAGAAAAAGACGCCTATAAGGATCCTCACTAAAAAGAAAAAAAGAGAAAATATTAGTACTGACCGATGAAAAAATTAAATTGTGGCATATAGCAGAATAACTACAGATTAGTAAAGAATGAATTGCAGAGATGCTATACAACATTTTTTAACGTGCAAAGTATGAATGCTGATACCGCTCGACGGCTGAAGAGTTCACACCCCACAAGTCGTTGTGAGAGGTGCCTCAAACGTTTTGTGATTCAGAGTGACTGACATAGCTCAGACCCGACTGCCAATGGTAATGAATAGAGTAATGAATATGCAGTTTTTCAGTCGTCAGTGAGATACAGGAAACCTTAGAAATCATTTTATGGAAAAATCTGAGGAATATATTTCCAGTATACTTAAATCTTAATATCCACGATTTAGGGAAGACATTTTACTTGAAAGGAATTGCATTGAAAAATAAAAATTGTAAAGCAATGTTTTCGTTCATTATCAGTTTCCCTTTATAAAGACATATGCACAAATATGATCGCTGATTATATTCAAACTTTCCTAAAAATATATATCTGCAAATAGAAATAAAAATTAATTATCCATTTTTTTTTAACAACTTTTATATATAATTGGCGCGTACACCCTTTTTGGGTGTTTGGCCGAATTCCTCCTCCTATTTGTGGTGTGCGTCTTGATGTTGTTCCATAAATGGACTGACCTACAGTTTTAAGCCGACTCCGAACGGCAGATATTTTTATGAGGAGCTTCTTCATAGCGAAATACACTCGAAGCTTTGCCATTGCCTGCCGAGGGGCCACCACTATTAGAAAAATGTGTTTCTTTTATTTTGGTGTTTCACCGAGATTTGAACCAACGTTCTCTCTGTGAATTCCGAATGGTAGTCACGCACCAACCAATTCGGCTACGGCGGCCGCAGACATATAGGCATCAAATAAAAGAAGAATGCCAAGAGAATTCAAAATTAATTTTTTTTTAACAATCTCTGCCCAAAAAAATTTAAAAAGGTTTTTAAACTAAAAACCCTAAAAGTGTTATAGCTTTTTATGGCTTCAAATATTTTACAAATATAAAATTGTTATCACCGTTTTGGCTTTTCAATGCAATTGGAGATATACACAAGTATTAATACAAGTTGCTTGGGGCTCCGACCGCAAAGTATTTTTCATTTGGACTTGGCACAACCGATGCTGATAAAATTATTGTCTAATTCAAATTTTTCTTACTTTTCATTATGAGTCCAAATTTGGGAAATTTCTATAACAATACATGTATTTGATTTTCACGAGTATGAACCAAATGGGAAACAAATACAAGTTTTCTGAATATTTCGATCGAATCGCCAACCAGCGGTTGCAAACAAACTCCTAACCATCCTGGCTATGGGACTATGCTCATTAAAAAAATTCCATCCCAATCAGATGAAGGGCTTTGAAGACTACGAGGTGTGTCCAAAGCATAGTCAAATTTTAATTTTTCTCAAAAAATATTTATTCATTCATCAATTTCTATTTTATCTCCTTCAAAGTAGTTCCCCTCAGATATGTTGTGATAAACTTGTTCCACCGTTTCTTCCACTCCTCGAAGCATTTCTGATATGCACTTTTTGGTATGTCCTTGAGTTCTATCAGCGATTCGGTTTTTATCTCTTCGATCGTCACAAAATGCCGTCCTTTCATGGGTCTCTTCAATCTTGGGAACAGGAAAAAGTCGCAAGGGACCAAATCTGGTGAATACGGTGGCTGAGGCATGATAACGGTTTGTTTTTGGCCAAATAATCTCTCATAAGCAAAGATGAGTGAGCCGTGCATTTTTTCCACAATTCCGGGCGTTTTTTTCGTATTGGTTCACGCAAACGGTATATAACTTTAAGGTAATACTTCTTATGTACCGTACGGCGTTGTGGTAAGAACTCCTGATGCAGTACGCCGTGGTACTCGAAGAAAACAGTGAGCAAAACCTTGACATTTGATCGAACTTGCCGAGCTGTTTTTGGCCTTGGATCTCCTGAACTCTTCCATTGGGACGATTTGGTTTCGTTGTCATAACCATATATCCATGATTCTTCACCAGTTGTGAGCCTTTTAAGCAAATCTGGATCATCGTTGACGTCATTCAACATTTCCTGAGCGATGCTCATGCGACGCTGTTTTTGGTCAAAATTCATCAACTTTGGAACGAACTTCACTGCCACACGCTTCATGTCCCAAATTTCTGAAAAGATTACATGGCATGAGCCAACCGATAAGCCGATATCCTCAGCAACTTCTTTAATTCTGATTCGACGATTCTCCATAACAATTTGCTTCACTTTCTCAACATTTTCATCGGTTTTTGATGTGCTGGGGCGTCCAAAGCGAGCGTCGTCATTCATATCTTCTCGACCTTCTGTGAAAATTGTGTACCACTTGTAAACATTTTTTTTATTCAGAGTATTCTCATCGTATGTGACTGTCACCATTTCAAGAGTTTTTGAGAACTTAATTCCTTTTTTTACACAAAATTTGATACAACTTCTTTGATCCATTTTTTTTTTATTGCAGAAAATCGCCGGACACACAAAACACTTGTCTTATTTGTGCCTCTGACAAACAAACTAAACATCTTATATTTCTAAAACGTTGAACATATCTTCGATACGAGTGTGCCAACATAAAAAAAAATTATTGAAAGTCGAATGCGCGTAGAACTTATTTTCGAACACACCTTTTATTTGATTTTTCATCTCTCATATCTCTTCATATCTCGATGGCAGATGAGATATAGCACGAGTATGAACCGAATTGGAAAATAAACCAGCTAACCAGTGGAACTCAACAAACATCTAAACGTCCTAGTCATACTCAAACAAGTTAACAAAATTTCATCCCACTCGGTTCAAGGGCTTTGGAGTCTATAACTAAAAACAAACTTTGGCAAATAAGCATAAATGTTTCACTTGATTTGACAAGTTTATTTTCCGAAATTTTTTTGTTCTGAAAATCATATTCTTTTAAATATTAATTTTAAAATAGCAGAGTTTCACTAAATTTACCTTACGTGCAAAATGATATTTTAACTTTTTTTGTATTAAGCCCCAATTCAGCCACTTCTACGCTCTTGACTCATTAGTGCCCCTAACAGCATCTCGCATGAAATGCATTGCATTACGCGATCATAAAAATCTCATATTTTATTTAAAATGTAATGTGTGCGGTGAAAATAAGCAAAAGAAAACACAAAAATATATAAAATGAAACGTTTTGCTAGTGAAAAATTCTCGCAAGCTTATAATGCCCACAACGGGACACTTTATGACTTCATCATGCATTCGCCACAAAAGCAGTGACGTCGGGCGCGTAGAATGCTCACAATGGCGATAGCGATGGTAACTGTGCTTCGACAGCATGCCGTTAAGCTTGTGAAATGTGCAGATGAAGCAATTGTCTGAACAACCAGCCGACCAACCGACCGACTGATTGCTCTATATGCGGACAGCTGTCTGTGATTTTGAGCGCTCCAACTGCGTTTCGCGCACATTTGTGGGGCCAATTGTCGGTGTGCCATCTTCACTTAAGCGGCCAATAAGCGCCATTTTGCGAATGCTCTCCAATGCTCCTCTGCTGGAAATTTGTTATGCTGCCGTTGCATCAGCGCGTAGTTCTGTCTATGTTGGTGAAAAATTGAAATGTTCTTAAAACTCCCCGGTGACCTCAAGTGGTGACTACAAAGGCGAGGGGTGGTGGTGAGTGGTCGCGACAGTTAAGGCGAGCGTTATTTAGAACGTTTTGTGCGCAATTTGGGCGGTTGGCTGCTGTGTTGGATTTTTCTTAGTGAATTGTTGTGGTTTTTTTTTCTCTTGTAATTTTCAATTGCACTTTCGTTTTATTTACGCTAAGCGGATTGAGCGTATGATGGCTTTAAAGAGCAATTTGTTTTTTAAATTATTAAATATTATTAATTTAATTCTTCCACAAGTAGTGAAAATGGTGAAATAGTAAAATTAATATCTTAGAATCTTTTTACAAAATTAATTGAGTTGAAAAGAGAAAGCTGATGGGCAGCAAACCTTTATACAGGGTGGGCCATATAGCGTTTGCTTTTTGAACCACCTATTTTTTTGAGAATGGTAACACAAATGAGATGTCAAATGAGTTCATAATTTACTTAAAGGTTTGGCATTTACGAAATGGAACGCTATACGCTTAAACAAAATTGGGAGATATTGAAAACATATTTCCAAAGTGGTGAGTCTTCTTCTTCTTTTCTGATTTTCACATCGGTGGCTACGTCAATAAGCGAAATTGTCGGATTTGGGGCTCAGAAAATCCACACGTTACTGTAGAGAAGCAAATGCATCCACAACGAGTCACTGTTTGGTGCGGTTTTTGGTCTGGCGGCTTCATCGGGCCATTTTTTTTTTTCGAAAATTAGCGAAGAGTCGCGTTACAGTAAATGGCGAGCGTTACCGTGACATGCTCAACGAGTTGTTTCCAAAAATTGAAGAGGATGACATGGACGACATTTGGTTCCAACAGGACGGTGCAACTTGTCACACTGCCAAAGTTACACTCGAACTTTTAGCTACCGTTTTTGAAGACCGAATAATCAGCCGGAATTTCCGATATCAATTGGCCCCCTTGGAGCACCTTGGACTATTTTTTATAAGGAGCCGTTAAGGACAAATGCTATGCGAACCATCCAGATACGATTGATGCTTTAAAACACGAAATCGAAGTTGTCATTCATGAAATTGAAGCCCAAACAATCGAAAATGTGCTTAAAAATTGGGTTGATCGAATGGCCTACTATAAAGCCAGTCGTGGCAGTCATTTAAACGATATTATTTTCCATTCATAAATGACAATGTTCAATCTTCAAAATAAAAAAAAAAGTTTAAAAAAAAATGTTGATTAGTTTTTTTTATAGCCGATTCAAAAGCAAATTTTACATGGCCCACCGTGTATTAAGTTGGATTAGGTTATATGCTTGACCATGGACGCACTTGAACGATAAATCAAATTCGCCCGCTGTGATTCCATCGCAAGAGGAATGGGAAACGATAAAAATAGGAAAAACAATTATTTAAAATTACAACTAATTTTCTTAGTCAATCGATTGATTGTTGTACGGAGTGCACGAGTAGTTTATTTCATGGCACTTATTTTGGCGAGGTAAGCGCGTCACAGTATCTGAATTTGCGTTTGTATTAATATCTATTTATGGATATGTATATGTCCATATGCCCAACCATTTATGTCAGTCAGCAAATTGAGTGTCGCCTAAGAAAAGCTTTGCAGAATAGCTTTAATCACTTCCTTTTGTTGATATGTGCCTGAAACTGCATTCCCATTTTCCAAACGTAATTGTTTTATATTTTATATTGCAAAATATCAGCATCGTGACTCACCAACTGCATTCTAAACTGTAGTTTTGTATAACAAAAACAGCCAAAGAAAAAGTGCTGCCATTTTTGTTGCTAAAATACCGACAATAATAAAACTACAAATAATCAGCTTGCCGCCTAAAGCGATTACGGGGCAGAAAACTGCGCTAAAACCAACAAAACAAAATAAAAAATAATAACCAACATTTGTGTGCCTCTCTAGAGTTGCAATAACCCATCAGCTGTGAGAGCAGCCACTCGAATAGCAACCAGTAAAGCCTCAGTTTCCTATTTTGCATACTTAGTGCACTTGCATAGCAAAACTCGGCCAGCAGTTTTGAGTCGAGACTTTGTTTGCTTGCTGCCACAGCAACAGCTATACTATGCTCGCATACATGTGCATGTATGGATAGATTTTTCAGCTCAATGAATGACGAGCTGAATAGCCCATGCGAAGTGCACTAAAAGCCTGTATGCATCATCGAAGCGGCCACAACAGCGGGCATACAACAGCTGGACCATATTTTTCACCACTGGAGTGAAGTTGATTTTTAGATTTTTATTTTATTTTTTTTTTCACTGAAAACTCAGTCGAATGATGACGGAAAATGCATTAAAATTTTTACAATAAATATGCAAGCGGCGCACACTTCAACGCATTTTAGTTGTGTGCTTTGTTTTGTAATATTTCGACACGATTATTCAATGGACTATGGAGTGACTTTTTATAGCTTTTTCCACTTCCTTACTTCTTTTAAGCTGGGCATAAAAGTAAACTAATGGTTGGTGAAAAAAATCGGGTCATTAGACTGTTTATTAAAAAGTTGCGAATGTAGCGAAAAGTTCCTATCATTTATTTATTCTTTGTAGCTATTCAAATGAAAGCAGGTGAATGACTCTGGACGTTAGGAAAAGTTTCAAATGGAAATGCAGACGAAAATATAAAACGAAATAAGGAAATACGTTTTCAAAGCACTTTGCTACTGCCAATTTTATATATTTCTTCTTTTTGGTTGAGATATTTTTTACTTATATTGATATTCATAAAGGGTTTTTCAATAAGGGCGGGTAGAGGTTGAATTGGAATGTCGTGGCGTTTGCTGTGTGTGGCACGTAGTGCCGTTCTGCTGGAACCACATGTCGTCTAGGTCCATATGGTTCAATATAGGCCATAAGAAATTGGAAGGGCCACCGCGTCTACCGAAAAATGGGCGCAATGCGCGCAACGTTTGCGTTAATGAGCACTAATTTTGATAATAAAGTGTTAGCATTTGAACGTGCTGTTCAATCGTGTAACTTGCCATGATGATTTTGCATAAACAACTGAATAATAAACAAAAGATTTGACAGATGTCACCAAAACAAAATGGCTGCCACAGGGCGCCAAAATCGACCCGCGCCAATTGAAAAACGTTGGCGTTAATGAACACTCATTTTGATAATAAAATTTATCATTTGAACGTGCTGTTCAATCGTGTAACTTGCCATGATGATTTGGCATAAACAATTGAATAATAAACAAAAGATTTGACACATGTCACCAAAACAAAATGGCTGCCACAGGGCGCCAAAATCGGCCCGCGCCAATTGAAAACCCCTTTACATATATTCTGTTCAGATTCAAATTCATATTCACTTTTATTCAAACTCATACTCATATTCATATTCGTACTGATATCTAATCATATCCCGAGACATACATATATATTAGGGTGTCCGTTATTTACCAATTTGATTATTTTTTTTGCGACGCCCCCTAATCTTTTAGTTTTCCGTCTAAGAAAAATTATCAGCTCTTAATATTCAGAATAAACCTTGCCCCAAACACGATATATTTCCCATATAAATTACAGGGGATTTTGCTACTTTTTGGAATAAACTTTTTTTTCTCTAGTATTCTAATTTACAGCTATGAAAAACACATATTCTGATGGCAATTTTAACTCTCTATAAAAAAGATTCTTAAAATTTTTCGATAAATTAACTCCTTTAAAAGTTAATCGAAGTTAAAGTTGAACTGTGTCTAAATTTCAGACATTTTCACTTTTGCAGCAAAATTATTATTGTTGTAGTAAACTTCTCACATTTATATAAAAAAATAATCAATGGACCAGAACCAAGTAAAAATTATTCAAACATTTTTCCATTTACAGTATCTAATCAACTAATATTTCTGAAAAATTCATCAATTTTTGTCCATTGCTATGAACTGTCTTTTTCAATTATTTTTACAAGCATTTCTGCCAACATATGGTTTGGTTTTTTCTTGCATATACGCACTCAAGCATATTTAGTACTTTGACTATAGTTTAGTCGGCACTCTCAACTCTCAGTATTGTATGTAAATATCCTCTCATACTGTTGTGGATGTTCTCTGTCATATCAACAACAATTAATTATATATTGAAATTTGTTAGGTCTATAATTCTTTAATTTAGAATCGGTGTAATTATTGAGATACATAAACTTAAATATTCAATTAATATTAAATATCAGAATACAATTTAATTTTTAAATACTGTACTATTTTACTTGCAAAAGTGAAAAGGTCTGAAATTTACACACAGTTCAAATTGGTAAATAACGGACACCCTAATATATATATACATATATATATAATTGGCGCGTACACCCTTTTTGGGTGTTTGGCCGAGCTCCTCCTCCTATTTGTAGTGTGCGTCTTGATGTTGTTCCACAAATGGAGGGATCTACAGTTTCAAGCCGACTCCGAACGGCAGATATTTTTTATGAGGAGCTTTTAAATGGCAGAAATACACTCGGAGGTTTGCCATTGCTTGCCGAGGGGCGACCGAGATTCGAGCCTACGTTCTCTCTGTGAATTTCGAATGGTAGTCACGCACCAACCCAGCGGCCCAGCGGCCGCCAACTTATGCTTATACTTATACTTATACTTATGCTTATACTTATACTTATACTTATACTTATACTTATACTTATACTCCTATTAGTACTCACACTAAATTCATACTCATACTCATTTTCATATCCATACAAATATTGGTACTCATATTCATAATTCTACTCATACTCACACATATCTACTCATATTCATACTCAACTCATATTCATACTCATACTCAACTCATATTCATACTCATACTCCTACGCATACTCATATTCAACTCATAATCATATTTACTTTTAAAAGTGCGACATCTCAACAGCAAAAACTCCCAATCAACTCCCTATAATCGAACAGCGAAAAGTACACATAGATCTGTTTACCTCCCACCTGGCCTATTATGCTACCACATTTTCACCTTTTCCTCAACTCGTTTCGCACTGTCCGCTTTTCGCCGGATTAACCTAATAGGCTTATCACCTGCCAGGCAGACAGCTGAACAGTTGAACCGCTGCGGCTGACGCAAAACAAATCCGCATATCGACGCAACCGCAGCGACCAAATGCTGGTGAGTGAGCGATAGATAGGGCATGCAAAATACTCTCCAAGCGTATACGGAGTGGAAAATGTAGAGAAAGTGAAAACAATAAGCTGATGGTAAACTTATAAGATCCCCGCCACCAACACAACGTTGGCGACTAATTGAATGGCGATTTGAATTGGGTTGGGGCAGATTACGAGCTGTTTGTATGTGGGCGTATGCCAGCATAAACACATATGCATACAATAAGATATATGTATATGTGTAAAGCATGTGTGTTCAACCATACAAGCATATCCGGATATTGCGTTTTATGCGGTCCAGCGCTTTCTCATTTAAGCCAGTACTGATATGGGATGGCATACACACACACTTCTATACATATAACGGTATTACTAAGTCCAATTAAATGAAATTGATTGAAATTGAAAAGCATCACCTTGCATGTAGTTCGCAGTCAATTGTTCATTTCCATACAATTTTGCAGTTTAATTATTTTCCTCCTGCTTGCCTGCTTTTACTCGTATTAGATATTCCCCGAGCACCATTTGCTCTTGTTTTCCACTTCCCATTTTATGGTCTTACCAGCTGTGGTCAGTTGAAATTAATTTAACTAACATACGTATGTGTTTATTAGCATATGGTACTTACAACAACAAAATTTAAGTAAAATAAAATCACATTAACAATTGTGTATTCTCCTATCTTTGCATACTTTTAGTCAAAAAAAAGGAATAACGCTTTCTCTTTTTAATTAAAATTCACAGTCATTATCATACCGCCGGGCTATAATGCTGGCTTTTTTAAATGGCACTAACAAGTTTGAGGTAGAAGTAGAATTCATTTACCTCATAGGCCACGTGAAGGCCGACGAACAAGTCACCCTGAAATTAAATTAAGGCAAAGTAACTTCTCGATGACGATACTTCTGTGTTGGGCAAGAGCTTGAATGACAACATCGAATGAGGCGTTTTGAATCTTCGAGAAAAATGTTCTGTAGAAGGAAGCAGTTACGATCTATAGCCAGATATGTTTTTGAAAGATATACTGTATAGTATACTGATCTTCTGTCACCACATATCGATCCCTCTTTCCGCCAAAACACAATTTTTTTCCATGGTAGGATTTTCTTGTCAAAATATACTCCAATATTTGTCATTACATGTAGAGGAGCGATTAAGAAAATGTCGATCAATGGTCACGATCATTTTCACAGGGCATTGCAGGTTACGCAGTCATCCGCACAGGATTGAGATACGGTCCACGACTCTTGTCGTTTCTGCGACCATCTCCTTAGACTCCAGTACACCTTGAGAAGTTTGAGACCTCTCAGCCAACTGCAGCCAGAAGAAGGTTAGGTTAGGTTAGCCTGGTTGGCAATAAGCCACGCATAGACCTTTTGGTCCCTAGCGATACCAGATGGAGACCGACCTCAATGAATACCTAAAGTAGACATCATGTAGGATGTCAGCGCTTTTGGCGAATCTAAGTAGGGCTGGGAGCTCCGCTTTTGAGACGTCTTCCAGACCCTCAAACAGTGGGGCTCCCAGGCATCTTAGTCGCGTTTTTGATAATGCCGGACAAACGCACAGAAGGTGTTCTAAAGTCTCCTCAACATCCTCTCTGCATTTTCTGCATTTGTCCGTGCTAGCAATCCCTATCTTGTACGCATGTGCAGCCAATAGATTGTGACCTGTTAGCATACCTATGATAGTTCTGATAGTACGAATTGAGTAAGTTTTTTGTCGTTAGTTCTACATATGAGTTTTGCTGTTTTGCATGTGGTCAGGTTAGTCCACCTAGCTTTCACTTGCCTTTTCATGTGGTCGTCCATTTCATTGTACATTGTGTTTAGCGGTCTCGGTATGTCGTTCTCTTATTCAAATGGTAGTCTCACAGCACTTTTTGCTATCTCATCTACTATTTCGTTCCCCATAATGCCTTTGTGACCAGGTACCCAGTAGATATGCAGCCCACTGTTTCCGGCTAGCCTTTCTATGGCCTCCCTGCTCCGTCGAACATTTTTGGACTTAATACAATATGAGCTTATTGCTCTTATTGCTGCTTGACTATCCACGTATATATTAATTGTTGAGTTCTTTCTTGTTCTAGTGTAGGCTAGCTCCGCGGCCTTCCCCACAGCAAAAACTTCCGCTTGGAAAATACTGCTGTGGTCTGGCAGCTTGATAGACTGCCTTATTCCTAGTTTTGAGCAGTAGATACCCGCTCCCACTCCGTCTGAAGTTTTCGAGCCGTCTGTATAGATGTGAAAGGTTCTATGGCCAGGCTTCATGCCTTTGTGCCATCCCTCCTCTTGAATTGTAGTGCGGAACCTTCTCTCCCAATTAAAGTACGGAGTCATGTAGTCTGTGCCACCAGAGCTCCACTTTCCTATTGAGCTGTGACCGAAGGTTCTGCAGATGAATACCCCCGCAGCCATTAGCCTCCTCGCGGATTTCGCTGCCAGGTTTTCTGCCATGAGGTCACTAGGTGGCATGCTGAGTATCATGCAGCCAGAAGAAAAGCATATACGCTTTGGCTGCTCTATCTTAAGTTATTAAGGGAACTGGGTTTGTATGAGGTACTTTAAAATATTTAAACCAAACATGCTACATCGTTCCAAATATATTGCTGGAACTACATGAATATACACAATTGTTGCATGCAACACTACACGTTCATTTACGCAATTAAAATATATAATTCCTGAATCAGATTTGTGCAATTTCCACCATTTGTGCGTTTTGTACAAAACGAACTGAAAACTTAAATTGCCAGAGGCGACAGGCAACTCAATAAAACTAAATAAACTGTGCATAGAAATGTAAGTATTTGTGTAGGTAAGTGTAGCTCCACTAATGGTAAATAGTGAAATGTTGCAAATAGTTTAAGACTAACTAAATAAACTGAATAGTAACTAAACAACAAAGCCAGTTTTAAATTGCTCGCTGAAAAGACAGAAATACGTGTTTGAGCGCATAAATGTGCATGTAGTAGTAGATATACACTTCACAAAATAATGATAAAACCAAATAAAACCTTTCGCTGCTCTGAATTCGAAAAAAATCAGTGTACCAGTAAGTGATATTTAGTGTTAAGCGAAATATTGATAAAACTCATAAGCGTTGGATTTTTTTTTAAAAGGGTAGTAATCACAGAAATTGATATTTATCATAATGAAGTATTATTTAGCAGAATCCATATAACACCAGATGGCGAAAAACTGACTGAAAGCCAAAGCGGGATTTCCCAGCTTAAAAAAGAAGCTACTCGAATGAATTTTGATTCCAATATAAAATCAGTTCGTCGCTACGGTTGTGATACCTGGCTTGTATCAGCATCTACCACACAAAACTTACAATGATTTGTTAAAAGTTGACTCAGAACATATCCTGCGCATGTGGTGGACTGACAACTGGACATCGAACAAACAACTACTCGTAAGAAGCGCACAAAACCCCATTGCTATTGAAATACGGGAGCGTAAATAGAGATGGATTGGGCACACCATCCACATAACAGTTAATGAATATACAGAACGACATTAGGCTGGAACCCTCAAAAACATAGCCGCAGTGGACGTCTTAGAGGATCAAAGCCTTTTCGACGAGTTTCTAGGAGTCGATGAAAACCAAACGTGATCCCTGATCAAGGTGAATAATCGACAACATTGGTAATCTTTTGTTTCGTCACTATTCACCTCTAAACGTCGCAACAGCAACAAATAATAATAAAAGTAAAATCAAGGAATAAAAAGAAATACCAAAACAAAAAAAAGCAGCAAAGGATAAGGAAAAGATCAACCCTGTCAACAAGAGATATTCGCGAAATAAGAAATAAATCAAACAGTCCTCTGATATTGTCAATATACTATGTAGTATGTAAGCCAAATGCGCCAAAGAGGCGAGTGCAATAAATTTCACAGTCAGACAAATATGTTAAGCCCATTCTGAGACTGAAGCCAACAGAATGCCATAAAAAAATCCATTAAACTTTGCTGAAAAATTTCAATTTTCGTTAAACGCATTCCGAGACTGAACCTGATAGAAACTCATAAAAAAAATGCCTTAAACTGTACTGAGAATCTTCAATTTTGGCTCGAAGGATGGCAAAAAGTGATATTTTCAAATGAGAAAAAGTTAATTTCGACAATCCAGATGGTTGCAAAAATAGTAGCTAGACAAGAGAACAGAAAGACAGCAGAGAATGTCTCGTCATTTCGGAGGCGACTTTATTATGATCTGGGGTGCTAAAGAGCTTTTCTGAAAAATTTAACTTATAATGAATGTAGCCCTTTTTTCCTCCGTGAAACCATAGGAATTAATAATATTAGAGCTCAGAGATAAAATCATAGTAGTCATTGGAGCAGACATTGTGTATTTCAACATGACAATACCGCTATTCATGCATCCAAATTTACTACAGAGTTCTTTAAATCACAGCAAATGCCGCTATTGGGCTGGCCAGCCTGTAGGACTGATTTCAGTCCGAGTGAGAATATTTGGGCAACACTGTGCGAATGTTTTTTTTTTTTTTAATTGACCTCAGTCCTATTATTTGAACGACCTCAAAAAGGTTATCAAAGAGGAATTATAAAAAGTCAATATTAATCAAATAAGAACTTTGATAAACTCGATGGCATACGTCCCCAAGAGACTAAACTTGTAATCACAAAATGATCAGGCACAAAGCATTGAAGAGTAGAAACTCTACAAATTTTTATGTAAACTTTTTTTTATTTTTTAATTTTTTAATATTAATTTATTGAAGTAAAAATTGGTCAACAATAAAATTTCAGACTGATAACAACAACATATTAATAACAAATAACATATTAATAAACTAAACTAGTAAGAAAAAACTTAACTTAACTAGTAAAAAAATATAACAAAACATAGTAAATTGAATCATTTATAGGCATAATTAAGAAGTTTAATGAAAGAGTATTTGGAAGAAGCAAAGTCAATCAGAATAGTTTTTTATAAAGTCGGTGTCTGGTAATTACGGTGCACGCTCCAACAATTCGAACTTTAATTAATCGAATTTAAGCATTGTCAAAATGCTTTTGTGACCATGCATTGTTGCGATAAAAAGGTTTTTTTTTCTTTTAGGTTACTGTAATATTCAGAATTTACTGTTCAGAATTTACTGTTTTCTTACTAGTTAATCCACCAACAAAATTCCTTTGACATCGCAAAAAACGGGTGCTAACACCTTCTTGGCCGATTTGTGGACACAAACTCGTTTCAGAGCCGAAGAACCAGCTTCACACCATTCTTTAGCCTCTTGTTTTGAATTAGGAATATAGTGATAGCCCTAAGTCTCATCCATAGTGATGAATCGATGCACAAAATCCATTTTATCCTTTCCCAAACGCTTTAAATGTTGCTTAAAAAGTTGCATTCGAATATGTTTTTGATCCATTCTTAGCGAATGCAGCACCCATTGCACACAGCTTTCTGAGACCCAATACTTCGGTCAAAATGTTGCTTACTCTGCCCAATGAGATGTCTGCCTTCTCTTATCGAACTATTGAACGCGAAGCTAATTGAACAACCTAGTACAAGGTGGCGCAAAAGTAACCTTGCGATGTTTTTTGACTGTAATTAAAAAATGAAAAACTTTGATTCTTCTTGTGGAATATTTTTATTTGGTGTTTTAATTTTTTTTACATCAAGTCGAGAATATAATGTCATGTAAATGGCCGCCGCCACAGTTGATTGCCATTTGAGGCCTTTTTATGGCATTTTCCATCACTTTGGCCAAAACTTCCGGAGATAGGTCCTCACATTCTTGACGGATATTGTCTTTAAGAGCTGCAAGAGTCTGAGGCTTGTTCACATAAACCCGCGACTTCAAAAAGCCCCACAAAAGAAGTCTGGAGCGGTCAAATCAGGCGATCTTGCTGGCCAGTGCAAATCGCCAAAACGGGAGACTAGGCGCCCGGGAAATGCATCCTTCAGCATATCGGTTGTGGCACGTGTAGTGTGTGCCGTTGCACCGTCCTGTTGGAGCCACATATTTTGGAATCCCAATTCATCAAGTTGCGGCAAAAAGAACTCGTTGATCATTGCTCTGTAGCGCTCACCATTCACAGTAACCGTTTGGCCCGCGACGTCTTCGAAGGAAAAAGGTCCGATGACTCCTCCAGCGAAAACAGCACACCATACAGTGACTTTGAGCGGGTGTAATGGCTCTTCGTGGGTTACACGCAGAAGAAGCGTAAATTTTGCTTATTTACGTACCCGCTAAGATGGAAATGGGCCTCATCACTCATGATAATTTTTGATGAAAAATCATCTTCCTCTTGGTGGTGATTAAGGATGGCTTGAGCGGATGTTAGACGCGATTGGCGGTCAGCAGCTAACAGCTGACGTACCGTCTGGACTTTGTACGGAAACATCTTCAAATCTTGTACCAAAATGCGCTGTACAGACCGTCGACTAATACCCATTGGCGTGACACGTCGTCTGGTCGATGTCGACGGCGCTTCCATGACATTCTCGGCTACAGCAGCAATATTCTCTGCAGAACGGCTACTCCGGGGTCTGCCACGCCTGGCAGCATCTCGTGTTGTGCCAGTCTCTTCGAGGCGAGCGGCTAAACGTCGCAGTGTTTCACCAGTAGGCGTTGGACGGCGAGGAAATCTGCGACGAAATTCACGTTGTGCCAAAGTCACCAACCGATTATTGGTCAAATAAATAGTCAGCAATATTCCACGTTCTGGAGCAGTGTAGCGTAACATTGTTTATTAACGTATATTTCGCATGTGTCTACTACACAAATGTCAAAACAGAACTGACATTAGGGGCCAATCGCAAAATTTATAGCATTTTCTGATAGGAGGATTACTTTAGCGCCACCTGTTAGATTGCCGTGACTGCAGAGATTTCAAATTGATAAGCAGGCATCTAGAATAGTATGAGGATGTGTAGGTTTATGAAAACGAAGAGAATGTAGAGCAAAACCAATGAAAACTTATAACAATTCGAGTTATGTGACAGGCATGATAAGGTATCCATATGAAGGATGTATATATTTCAGTTTAGGGC
Organism: Anastrepha ludens; assembly: GCF_028408465.1. Lineage (NCBI taxonomy): Eukaryota > Metazoa > Arthropoda > Insecta > Diptera > Tephritidae > Anastrepha > Anastrepha ludens. Next base: position 109,371,377 of record NC_071499.1, read on the forward strand.
GAACAAATGATGGGTAGAGCAATTTAAAAGTATAAGGATTGTAATTTCTGTATTTTTGCTTCTTACAAATGCTAATATAGTGAGAGATTTCGAAATTATATTCGGTTGGGAAATAAGTTCGTAGTATTTTTATCGAAGACTAGCATTTATTTTTACCGAAATTAAGCAATTATATATTCACCGTTGCTGTTTACAACCTCTTCCCACCTCTCGACCAATTTGTTGATGCCGTTCCGCCAAAAATCGCCTGGCTTGGGAGAACGAAACTGTTGAGCCAGTTTTTTAGGATCTCGTTGTTATCGAAGGTAACGCCCTTCATATGGTTTGACAGGGAGCAGAAAAGATAGTAATCGGTCGGTGCAGGGTCCAGAAAATATGTACTCCCATTTGAGCTCTTGGAGTGCGCCTTTAACGACTTGTGCAGCATGGAGGATTTCATTGTCGTGAAGGAGTATGTTTTGACTATGTCGATCAGATATTTGAGATGTTCTTCAACGAATTTTGAAGGTCTTCTGCTGCGTTAGGTGTTACCGAAATGTCCCGGATCGCTTCGGCAGCTTTATGACCTCGATGAAAAGCAAAGAAGAGCAGGTATCAAAAATGTTGATTTTTGCCTGGGCATTCCATTTCCAGCCCCAAAGCTAATAAAAATTAAGTAACTCAAAAATACAATTAACATAGTTTTGTAGAGCGAAAAGAGTTCTATCGCTGTGAACTTATTTCCCAATCCAATGTAATTAATATGAATATTACAAATAAAATTTGGGTCAAAAATGACTCTTAAATTCAATATTTCACTGACCGATCTCAGACAATAATTTGCACTTATATTATTGCATTTATCCTTCATTCAAACTTTAATAAAAATTAAAAATATATAATCAATATTCAACTCAACTCAACTATTATTCAGTTTTATACTACCAGTTAACTCTTCATGGCATTAAAATTTTAATCTGAAATTGAAAATTAGTTAACTTTTTTTACCTTGCCGTTATTTCGTGGAGTGTATACATATATATGTATGTGTGTACTATGCTGGCTTACCACTTGCTTACAGTTGGCTAAACGAATGTGTATGCGTTTGTAATCTAATACCTTCATGCGACTGTGTGTATATTTGTACGAATGGGTAGTTTTACAATTTTATCAACTGCCAAGGACAACATATGCAAATTTCATATCATGGCCAATGCAAGCATGCGCTTGTTTTATATATGTATGTATAATATATTTATATATATATATATGTATATATATTTTTTGCTTACATATATTTACATGTATATGTATATGCAGCAAAACATGTATTTACTATTTAAGTATGCATTACATGACACACAAGCGGCAAATGCAAATAGGAAAATGGCACAAGCAATCTAGCATACACACACGCACACTCTAATATAAGAATATATGTTGGTGCACACATTGACATTTATGCAGTGCCACTTGCCACAAGTGTCTACTCAAAATGTACTTTAAGTGAGTGGCAATCGTAAGTCGCCGAGTGAAGAGTGTGTGAATGAGGCAAGCAAATCATTTACTATTAAAAGCAGCTACACTACATAAGTACAAATATGCACATGTAAATGTGCATGTATATACCCACACACACATACACATGCCTCGTACGGCGCAAATTCCAAGCGCAAGTAACGAGTTGAATTGGCAAGCAACTACACATACACACACACACACACCTTTTGCACATTCAGCCAACGCTTGGCAAACATATTGGCAAATTGACACATTTGACTGATTTCACTGCACTACAAATTAAGTGATCATTTCGTATAAATCAAATTTCCTTTCACTTACATATTTGACTTTTCCGCTATTACACTTGAAGTAGTAAAACATTTGAGCATTGCCTACATTGAGGCGCCGATAATTGTGTGTAAAAGTCCAATGTAGAAAATGGTCAGCCGCACTTTGTATGCTTTGTCGACTGATCAACTGAAGTAATACCCATACATGCAATACATACATAATTAAGCTCAAATGCTTGCTAGGACATCTTCAATATTTTCAGTAACCGCAAGTATTTAGGCTGTGCAGAACCCTTTCAGTAGCCAACTATGAGTGCTAAAATACCAAATTTTTGTTATACATGCATACACACATACACACATATCTAAATACAGTGCATATATACATTGTTTGTTTGTGCATCACTTGCTAACGAGCGCTTACACTCGTTGTGGCGCAATGATTTGGAAATTCATTGCAAATGCTACAGATTCAAATTACTCATACGCCCTGGGGGTCTAGCGCATGCACTCAAAGGCTGTGCTATTACACGTTTTCCGCAGCTGCCACATTTATAACCATGTCGTGCTCGCGGCATTGCTTGTGCCCATACAAATGGCGTATATTTGGCTACTTACGCTTCGATGCAGTTGAATTTAAACTGTCGTCTGCCTGTTGGCGAATTGTGTACGCCTACTCTAGATTTAGCGGCTGATGTACAGTGGTTTGATTTTGCTTATGTGATTTCCCAAAAGTAAGGCTGCAACACAAAGTTCGTATTAAAAAAAGAAATATATGCGTTCTTGAGGAGCCTGGCAGATGCCATAGAGGAAGATTACTTTGGAATCGGAACCGGAACGCTTGCGCATGTGTGTGTATTTAAGCACTATTATATTTAAAGTATAGTTTAGGCGCCATTAAAAGTTCTTAACCATCACGAAACTAGGAGTGGTAATCAAAAAATTATGATAAATGAGTATTTGTGAAGGGTCAAAACTGCCTAAAGTAAATGGTTTTCACTTGCACACACCCTGGCTTATTAGTAAAGCATTAAAAAAAATTAAAAAAGTAAAAAATACCAACAGTCGACAAGTTGAATTTAAAATTTAGTAAGAGCTGTCATTTAGTGCTACTGCCTTCAAATTATTTCTAAATTTTGACTTAGTGGAAACATTGAGGGTCTCAGTTCGCTCTAAAGTACATTTTAAAATTTCAAGGGGATTCAACACATCGACTGAAGACAAACACCGCTTCAGACTTTCATTCAGGTTTCACACAGACGATAACATAAAAAAGTCGAAGAAATTGTACTAACCGACCGACAAATAACCACCAAATATATGGAACCACCACAGGAATCTCGTTAGGTGCTTGAAATTTTTTTTTCGAAATTTTACAGGTATCTGTCCCTTTAAAAGGAAGGAGGCCACCAAAATCACGGAAAAATACTATAAAAAATTCGCAGAAGCGTGAGTGAAGAGACTACTCAAGACCGTGTGTCCTGGAGATATCGCTCGAAAGGTGAAAACCTTAAACCATAAAATCCTCCTAAAGTAAGCTTCCGGACTAAAGGGCGGTAGCTTCGGTTAAGTTGAAGCGGTTGTCCAAAGTGGGACACACTCAGGCCCAAAGCCCACGTGGGAAACTTGTCCTTATCTCTACTAAAACCAATGCGTATTTTTCAAAAATTATAGAAGATCCCTGATTTCCACATTGGCGAGGTTTTCCTATTCATTAAAAAATTGGACTATGGTAATTGTGGCTTAGCCGATATTCTTGGCGTTTAACATTGAGAGTTGGAAATTCGCTGCTCTTGCAATTTCCAAGACAAGTGGCTTCTATGCATGTAAGGGTATGCCTATGTCATTGTCTGTGTACTCATTAGTCAACTAGGGGCCAAATTCTCACCACTTCAATAGCCCTGCACTTACCCTCAATGTCCGAATGGTCAGGATCCCACATTAGCTTTAGCTGAAATGACTCAGCCATCTCGTTAAGAGATGTGCGGCATTTCATGGCTACTTTGGAGGTTGTCGACTGCTTTGTGAGGGTGCTATCATCTCCAAGTATTGCATTACACTATACCAGTATTTATTGATGGATTTATGGATTTTATTATTGTCTACACTACAGTAGTCGGGAAGCCAAAAACTAAACGCTTCAGATGTTCAGAATATATATCTCCGCCCATTGTCCTCTCGAGCTTCGAGCCATCTGTATATGGATACATAAATGGACTCGCCCTGTCTTACATCGTCCCGTTGCAACTCTTCCGTTGAGGTTAGGAGGGTCATGGACGTTGTAGTAGTAATTGTAGGCAGGAGTGCATATAGTCCACCAGGCTGCGAAGCTCCGAAATACCAACTAAGAGGACGGCAATTGTAAACTTATTTTTACAACCCAGTCTTAGGTACATCTATAATTAGCTGTGCGCTCAACATGGAAGTGGTTGGTATGAATGAAGAAGTTGTTAGTAAAACGCATAGAAACTTAGGAAATGTTTATATCGTATTTTAGAACCGCAAATGGCGTACAATATCAAAGTCAGCTGATTTTTCAGAGAAACTTTTTCATGGCAGAAATGCATTTGTTTCTAACTATAAATTCATTTCTCATATCCACAGTAGCCACAGAGCTTAGAAGCAAGACCCACAAAGCGACCCCACAGCTGCGGCGCCCAAAATAAAATGAATTAAACAAAATTATATTTATTTCTAAAACTCGTCTGTAAAATTCAAATATTCCACAAAACTTTTATCAACAAATCACTGTCTCTCGGGTTTTACATTGAACTTGAAATATGCTGCATGCTCTGTGGTTAACCCTTGACAGACGAATCTACATATGCAAATGTACATACATATATGCGTATGTATGCAAAAAGCGTATTTGATTTATACGCATAAAAATGTCTATGTATTTTGGTCTATTGATGTGCTTGAATAAATTTTAAATAAAAAAGGATTCGTTTGCGTGTGTTGCATGCCACAACAACCGGAAATGTTGTTTGCAAATTCAAATCAGACGAAGCGGAAATGTGCAGATGTGACATCCACATACAAATATACCAGCAAGTGTGGGTTTATATCGAAGCTTATGAGCGGGAATACATAGTAGCAACTGTTGACTGCAGAGAAGCAAAGCGCTAGCGTCTGCTGGTAGACTTTCGAGGCCTGTGGCGTTTTATAATTCGACTGGCAAACGCGCACCAAGCGCTCGCAACAGCAAATAAATCGAGGTGTATGAAAGAGCGGTAGCGAAGTTGTTTGAGGAGCTTAACGTGAATTTGGTTGAACCCTGCAGTCAAACTTACTAGTTTTGAACCGGTTTGCTTGGGAGCTGAAGTAGTTCATTTTCTATCTTTTTTTGAAGCCAGAAACTGATACTTTCAGCATGGCGATGTCCTTGGAATGGCAATTGTTCTGCGAAAAGTACATTTCAACCTCTGCATCAGTATTATACCAGTTATTGAACTAGTTCATCATGGGCTAAAAACGCAACGACTTGACTCTGCCAGCAAATATATTCGTCGTGCATCCATAAAGTATCTATTTTTCAAAATTGGACATTTTGCAACTAGTGCAGTACTAGTCCTTTTTAAACTAGTATGAATTTTTATATTAAGTACGACGTTACACATTGCAGGGGAATTTAATCGGGCATTTTGCAACTAGTCCAGTTCTAGTCCCTTTCGAATTAGAACGACTTCTTCTATTAAATACCAGTTTTTGAACTAGAATGTATACTGAGTAAGTGGCTTTTCACTTCAGTGGCATCTAAATGGTCATTTTGTAATATAACTAGTGCAATACTGGGCCCTTCCAAACTAGTACGACTTCTGTTAAATACCAGTTTATGAATTAGAATATTTGTTGAGCAAGTTGGCTTTTTACTTCAGAGGAAACTAAACGGTCATTTTGCAACTAGTCCAGTTCTAGCCCCTTTTGAACTAGTATGACTTCATCTAATAAATAAATACCAGTTTATGAACTAAGACGTCTGCTGAGTAGATTGACTTTTCAATGCACAAATGTAATTGGGAATTTTGCAACTACAATTCTAGTCACTCCCGAACAAATATGATTTTTCCCATCAAATTTCAGTTCAGGCACTAGAGGGTCTACTGTGTAGTTTAACTTTTCACTGCGTCGTACGTATGTAGATTTACATATAAGTATGCGTATTTCATAAATATGTATGTAGAGACATGTAAATGTGTTACTCATATTTGTTGTATATGCCACTTCTACCTACCTAAGGTGCTTGCAGGCATATTAATTGTTAATGAAGTACAGAAGCTGTTAGAATATACAAGAAGGTGCATGCGAGCTCAAAGGTCTTTAACAAGTTTTTGAATTTTATTGTAATTTTAATATTATAAATATATGAGATTTGTTGTTAGATCCTCAGGCAGCACATATGTTAGAATTAAAAAGTAAACGTTCACAACTAGTCTACTGACAGTGTACAGGGAATTCACAAACAATGCTACTGACTTCTATATAAGAAGAATTTCGCTGGTAATCACTTCCTTTCTTTTGAAAAAATGTAAAATTGGTTCACTTCAAGGATTATCTCACAAATCTGAACAGTTTTTCGCGAAGTAAATAATACAAAAAAATTCTGGGAGATACCCTTACGCAGGAGCTAGCAATGCACATTATTTTGAGTAAATGTGATGTTCTATTGCAAAGAAAGGACGGTTTTCAGTTGTTCCCCCAATAAATATCATGGATGCAAAGGAATTTGGTTTAGTTCAGCAAATTTATATTATTATTGGATACACGTATTTCAACATAGTAGCCACTAACTGCGGTCTCACTGTTAATCCTCTCATAATAAATATATTTTATCTGTCGTCGCCTCTGCAGGCGAGTCCTATACATAATATATTGGATTTATTGCTTATTGGCTCTATGAAACTGTTGTAAACCAAATGATATTGGTAGTCATCCATGGGGCGCTTCGAGCCACACCCACTCTCGCACTTAAGGGAGTAGTATGGTATTTTTTTTTTTTCATTTTTTTTTTTTTTTTTTTTAAATTATTCTATAACATCTTACGATTATTGTGTAAAAGTTTGAAGTGCATTAGAGTAAAATTGACAAAGACACAAAGGATTAAATATCTACCTCTCCAACCGGATTTCACGCTGCCGAAAATAGCTACCTAATCTTTAAACGCGTTTTTCTCACACTTGCCTTTTTTACGGTCGGTGTCCACTGTAGATTCATATCTACTGCACCGATTCTTTTCAAATTTGGTTTTTTTGTTTCTTTACTTTATTCACGAGGTAATGACGTCGAGTTTTTTTTTTTTTTTAAATTTTGTCATATTTTAAAACAACAAAGTTTTCAAGTTTTTTTTATGAAAAATCGGTGTTTTGACTTCAAAGCGCTTTAAAAAATTAAAAAAAAAAAAAAAAAAAAAATTCGACGTTGTTACCTGCGAAACTTTATTAGCTGATGAAATCAATTTGGTTTTTTGATTTTAGTTGATCCAGTAATGAGTTCTGAGGGACACCGCAATAAAACTTTTTTATGAGACGTCCGCGAAGATTCGCTGCCACCAACTCATTTCTTCATAAAAATCAATGAAAATTTCACACAATATTCTTTAAATATGACTTTATAATGAAGTAATTTTAAAATTTTGAATAAATCAACTGTGTCGACAAAAAAAATTTCGAAAAATATGCTTGTTTTACACCGAATTAACCATACTACCCCCTTAACAAAGCTGCTACTTATACTAGAAGGCATTGCAGGCAAATTTGCCGCATCGGCACTGTGATGAAGCTAAGAGGCGCGGCTTGCAAGTTTGGTCAATGTTACGTTCTAGAACTCGCACAAACTTATTTTCATTTCCGCCTAAGATTGACGGTTGCGCATTCAGACTGCATCTAATAGATTCCTCCTCTACCCACCTCCACCCACAGTCTCTTTAGAGAGGATTCGGTGTAAAGTAATTCCTGGACACAAGACCCAGTTAATCTGTTCAAAAGTGGAGTTTTCTGCGAACGGTTCTCTATTAAGCGCCAATTTAAGCTTCTCGATCGCTGCAACATTTATTCAAACAGAGGTGGCCGTTATCAAAGAAAAAGTCGCTGAGCCGCGCTCTACTGTAAGTACCCTTTAGGGAGATGAATATTTATTGTAATAGCCAAGCGGCAATCAAGGCCTTAAGCTCATTGACAGAGCAAATAAAATTAAAAATAAAAATAAAAAATAATTGTCGCGTATACTTCTGTTAGGTGTTTGGCCGAGCTTCCCTCCTATGACCCACTGTGTTAAGCTGACTCCGAACGGCACACGATTTTTATGAGGAGCTTTTTTATGGCAGACATACACTCTTGAATGGTAGTCACACACCAACCCATTCAGCTAAACGGCCGCCGATTGGCATTGACTTGTAGGTTGAAAAAGCTTGCATGCTGATCGGGGACTGTCGTGAGATTTTGGTGGACTAACAAAGATAGAGCATTTCTTGGTAGTGATGAGAGTCCTAACCAGACGCTGTGCTTTAGAAGTTCTCGACTTATGATCAGACTCGACTTGATATCGCGTTCCTTTTACAGGAGCTCTATGGAAGATGCTGAGATGAAATCATCTAAACTCTACTGCAAAGCTCTTGCGTATTCCGAAATCATATATTTAGGCGTTTTGTGACTCCCTTTTTAAAGAAAGCTAAACGGCCGCTGTAGCCGAATGGGTTGGTGCGTGATTACCATTCGGAATTCACAGAGAGAACGTAGGTTCGAATCTCGGCGAAACACCAAAATAAAGAAAAAGGTTTTTCTAATAGCGGTCGCCCCTCGACAAGCAATGGCAAACCTCAGGCAAATTCAAACCTGCCATGAAAAAGCTCCTCATAAAAATATCTGCCGTTCGGAGTCGGCTTGAAACTGTAGGTCCCTCCATATGTGGAACAACATCAAGACGCACGCCACAAAGAGGAGGAGGAGCAAACACCCAAAAAAGGTGTACGCGCCAATTATATATATATATATATATAAGGAGACCTCTTCAGGTTTGAACATCTGTCATCTATTAAATTTTGCATTCATCATCACTAGCACGCTTTGCTTTCCTCTCCTTCCGTTCTTCACTCCGTATCTTTAGTTTTTTTTTTCAATTAGTATCACAAGGAACGATTTCCTGGGTGCGTAGCAAACGTTTAGTCTAGCCTCACCTAGCATAACTTGCAACATCATACAAAATTTTCTGAAAGTTTTTACGGAATTAACTCCATTGAACATTGATCCTTCCCCCATCTGCATTTCTGTGAAGGGATGCTTTTAGTACTGGATTTTTTATGCTTTGATACATACATCTTTTTTTTAGTTGATACATCTGCACATAAGTATTGCATTTATCGATGCCATTTTATACCATCTGTTCATAAATATGTATTTGCATTTGTAATTGCAACATAAAAGCATACATAGGCGTGTCTACCTCATATCCTTACACTACTTTCATATTTGCTTTTGCCTTCAACGATACGCAAACTCATTAATTTATAAAATATGACCAACAATATCCGTTAAATTAATTACATTTGCCACAATCAATACAGCAAATAAAAGCGCGTGTATGTGTGTGTGTGCGTATGTATGTATAACACATATGTCTGCACATTAGGGATGTAAATCCCGTATTCTTGCCTACGCTTCAACTGGAAAGGAGATAGTAAATTATTACGGAGGTCAGATGAATTATTAACGGGATTTTCGAAGCTTGCCATCACTGACATTCCGCAATTCGGTAATCACGGGTCAGTGTTCCTAAACCTAAACTGAAGTAAGTAAGTAAGTACAGTAGAAACTCGATTCTTCATTCTTAATTCTTGTTATATGTTTAAAGCTGTGGGTTCCGAATGAGGCTCAACAATCCATTGGTTGATTTCACATTGGGAGACTTGCTGCAATGGTTCTACTTCCCGAAGCAAAGTTGCAATGAATGGAATATTAGATGCATCATTAGCTAACTGTAATCGCAACTTCGAAAGAGGAATGATATCGTCACAGTCCCAGCCAAACGCTAAGAATCCCATGCACTATCTGATAAAGTGGTGCACAAGTCGACATATATGTGCTTTCAAGTCATTTGCTAAATTCACACAACAATGCAGTGTTTTGTTCTCAACTAACAGTAACAGGCAATAGCAGCTAGAGAGAAAACCAAATCATGCTTTTGCATGACTTGTTTCTCTCTCAGCATTGTCACTACACACATATTTCGGCAAGATAGCAAGAAAGGCAATGAAAAACAATTCAATTCAAACAAGTGAATTGTGTCAAATGATATTCCTGATATTTTAAAATCAAATAGGCAGTTAATGTTTGGTATGATGGTTTTGTAGAATAAAAATTAAATTCTGATTAATATTTGAATACAACTTACACTTTGCCTGCAAATATTCTTCTGCGCACTTTATTGGTTTTTAAATTTACTAAAAGCTGTCGTATTTCATAACTTCAATAGCTTTAAAAATTATTCATCGAAAGTTTACCGTTATTTATTAATATTCTGCCCTTAATACGCAAAAGAGCAAAAGACTTCAGAGGGATTTTTTTTAGTGTAACTTCATAAGCCTTATAACATTTTGATTCATAGGCTGTATTAGAACCGTACAGTTTGCAGGAAAGAACACTACCGCTATTTGGCCGTCGAAGTTCTTTAAGTCGCCTTCTTTGGGATGGCATTGAGCATCAATCAATAAGAAGAGCTTTTTCGAAAAATTTTGCGCACGAAGAAACTCTTTTACCTGTTTATTTAAGTAATTTTTGATTAAAACAGGATTCTTTGTTTTGACAAAAAATGCACATCCTTTTGGAAGAAATGTTCTATGAAGCCATTCTTTAAGTATAGATAAGATCATCCAATCACATTTATTTCCTTTGTATCATACATAGACAATAGGCGTATCAGATAAAAATTTTCCCAAGAACCATAATTTTTATTTTATAAGCTTTATTTTCAAAAATACAACATAAAAAGATAAAAAAAATGCAAAACAAAAACCACAATATTCTAATGTCGCAAGTACTGAGTACGCAATGAAAAAAATTGTGTCGCAAGTATCGAGGTGTGCAAGAATCGGGTGTCTACTGTATACAATTTTAAAGAATGATTAAATTATGAGCTAATTCTGCTGTATTTGGTTTTGTATTGCTTTAAGGGGTTACGTACAGTTAGAAGGCCGAAAACCCCGAATTTTACAGAAATTTTTCTGTGTAATCTAAAAATTTGTACACATATAATGTTATCTTTTAACTGTATTTCAAGACTTAATATTAATAACAATATATATTAGGGAAGGAGCTACAGCTGATCTGTGGGAGCTCTTCTCAAAAAAGATGTTTCCCGGTGACCACTATATCTCTGAACTGGGTCCTCTGAAATTACAAAAACCATTCATTAAAGTAATGTTAAATCTAGTAATTAATCGAAGAAATAAGCAAAATAAATTTTTTTGACGAAATGGCGGTTTCTCAAAAAAAAAAATCAATTTTTGACCAAAATTTCGGCCTTAAATTTTTTATAAAAAAAAATATTTATCTGTGAGAAAAAATCTTGGTTTAATTACACCGACTTTGAAAACACCATTTTGAGAAAAACGCGTTTAAAGTTTGCCTTGTACTTTCAAACGCCTTTTCAAATTTGCGCGTAACTTCGAAAATATTCACCAGAACGATATTAAATTTTCCGCATGTATTCCTAAATATATGTACATTAAGAAATTAAATAAAAAAAATAGATTTTTTGAAAGTTCTAACTGTTCATAACCCCTTAACCCAGATAATTAATAAATATGCACAACGCAGATATTTTTGCTTCTTTTATTTCCAGTAATTATTTTTCTCAATATCATAACGTAAATAAAAGAAAAAACAGAAAAACAAAGGGTTTGTTGAATTTTCACTAAATTAAGAAAGTTATTTCGGGACTAATCTCGGGATGCCGAAAATGCATTGAAATTATCCCCAAAAAATTCGGGATCAACAATTTCCGCTTATACTAGCATCTATACACACATTTCCTTTATGCATTCATACACATGCATTTACACATATCCAAACATGCACATTCATGAACATTTTGCACGAAAACTACGCACTCTCTTCACTTCCCATCAGCTCAATTCTTTTAACTTTGATAATTCACGACTACCACATTAATTCGTTATTTATGCGCCTCTACGGTACTTTTACATAAATTTTGCTCGCCCGTATCTGCAAAGCATTTCATTTGCATACACTCTCTTGCTGGTCATGCCATGCAAGCAGTATTGTATTTGTACAATTGCAGTTACCGTTTTCTCACTCGCAGGCGAGTGTGTGCCAACTTGCGTGTTCTTGTAACCAGCGATTGCCAACAAATTCATTTATCCACAACTGCTCATTTGGTTGGTGCAGGACTTATTTGCTCCTGGGTAGCTCTGATAAGCCACAATGCGATTTAAACGTTCATTATTGGCGTAAACTCACACACATGTAAATACATATTTATATGGTACAAATTTGTGCTCGCATATATAATTTGCTTAACAATCGCCACAATCTTCTCAATCGCCTATAATTTTCATGACACTCGTATTGTATTGGCAATACATTTAATTTGATGTTATCATTGCTGACAGTGTCACATAAAATGTCACCGGCGCGCATTCAGAGTAAACGCCTATCACTTTTAACGTCAATGATAAAAGCAATGAGAAGTGGCATTGAGAAGTAGCTGTCATTTTGTATTAATTTCCAGGTGAAATGTTTTAACTGCTCATTACTAGGGAGTGAAGCAAAACTTGAACTTTTTTATTACAAACTTCGAAAGCTTACTTGAATTTTACTACAAGAAATTTGTTTACTTTAATAATGAAAAAGTAATACACATCCAGGAAGTTTTTGGATTTCAGCAATCCCAAAAATATTATAAATTCGCTAGTACTCTGCAAAATTATATGCTGTTGGTTAAGTGTTCATAACTTGCTGTGGGCATTAAACATCAAATGATAGCAGATGCTTTCCATTTCAATTGAACCGGGCTATTCGGGTCATGTTCTTCGATTTCGATGTAACTCAAATATGTTGCTCTCTGGTCAAAATAATGAGACACGTATTTTTTTGTTTGCCCGAAAAAATATTTTTTCAAGATTTATCGGCAATTTTGTTTTTCGGCTCAAAATCGATTTTTGTTAATTATATAAGAACTTTTTTTTTTAAATGTTCATAACTTAGACAAAAATTAACCGATTTTAATGATTCTGGAGTGAAAATGATCGTCATTACTTGCACAAGCGACTTCGTGTAGAAACAATTGCACATCCACCGTATTCGCCCAGATTTGGCTCCCAGCGACTACTGGCTGTTCGGTGAACTAAAAAATGGTCGCCGGTTAGAAATTTTGCTTCAATGAAGACGTTAAAGGTTAACGCTTTTTTTGAAGCAAACGATAAATCCCTCTACAAAAGCGGTATTGTGAAATCTTAGAGCGGCGCTGGAATGATTGCGTTGTTCTTGGGATGGGAATTACGTTAATGAATAAAGCGAATTTTGAGCAAAACAAAACGTATTTTCTTTGTTAAGCCCGGGACTTTGCAGACCATGTGTTATACCATGAACGCTTTCCACTAAGCTGCGATCAGGCAGTATCTTAACTCTTAGCGAGTTGAATGGGAAAAAAGAGAGAAAAAAGTGAAAGTAAATGGCTTAGCATACAGGCCGACAAGAAATAGACCCTGTCAGAAAGCTTGTCAGAAAGCTGATTTCAAGAAAGCTTTGAATTCCTGTGTTGCCTGAAAAGCTGATTGTAAACGTGACCCACCTTTACTGCGGTAATAAAATATTTCAACTTGCCATACAAAATAATTGGCGCATATACTTCTATTAAGTGTTTGACCGAGCTCCTCCTAGTAATTTTGGCGTGCGTCTTGATGTTCTTTCACAAATGGAGAGCTCTTCAATTTTAAGCCGACTCCGAACGGCAAATGGTTTTTATGAGCAGCTTTTTCATGGCAGAAATACACACAGAGGTTTGCCGCTGCCTGCCGAAAAGCGACCGCTATTGGAAAAAACTTTTTCTATCATTTACTATTTCAAGCACAGATCTTCGAACCTGCACCCTTCCGAATGGTAGTATCCATGCCATTCAAAAGCTTTTCAAAAAAACATCTGGGGTCTAGTTTTAATCTAAAATTTTAGGGCTCTCCATCGATGTTTAAGAAAAAATCAAAGTACTCACTTGAAAACGGAAAGGTATTTTGAGACTTTATACACTCCTCCATAAAACATGATATTAGGAGAAGATCGTAGAAAAAGATGTCGCCAAACTGGTAAAAAGCCAATTTTGGTAACGAAAATGAACCAAAAAATACTTTCATTTCATTTTATGAATGCAAAACCAAACCTCCAGTACCGAAAAAAGAAATGGGTGCCAAAAAATTTTAATAACATATTTTTATGGCCAGCGTTGATTCCAATAAACGACACTCAACTCCTTACAAATTAGCTAGTAATTCTTTCTTTAAAGTAAGCAACGTTGCATATTGGATTGGGGTGTTGCACAGTGGATGTTCAGTTCAGTTTGTTATTATTTGCATTTAATTTTCTCCTATCACAATTATTGCATGTGTGGCACTGTTGTCCGCACTTTAGTGGCAGTAACGCCCTTGCACACAGTCTCCCACTCTCTCACTTCCCCTATTAGTTCTGCATCTATGTATTCCCTTTTCTCTCGCATCAACATTTCATTAGCAAATATTGCAATAGTAATAAATTTTGCAGCACTCACTGCATTGCATTACATTGTTTTGTTAGTTAAATATTTGTGTGTTGCATGCAACACCAACGTGTGCGCATGTTGCAACAATTGCTTTGTTTGAACGTGAGCAAAACTGCAAATTGCTTAGTGCTTGTGTGCAATAAATTTTTGGAGTATATTTTGCCTGTGCGGGGTACATAAAGAAATACTTAAACAATGGCTATTTATTGACGACAAATATTGTATGTAAATATATGTGTGTGTATATGTATACTATAGTATTTGGTTGTGTTGAATACAAAATTTTAAATTTACTGCTAACGAGCTATTTTGTAATAAACTTATAGAAATTATTTATTTAATGCATGCAATTTGTTTGGAATGTTGATGACAATGCAGAAGAGTTTAAAATTATATTACATATAGGTATAGTAAATGGAAAATAGTAGAGTGTCGAATGCTTTTAAAGTGTGTGTGAACAATTATGTTTTTAATATAAAATATAGAATATGTTGCTGAGAGAAATACAACAAATTTGTATAGATTTGTCACAAGGCAAAGCAGTGTCTTTTTGACACTTTAGCTGCGTGAGAGCTTTCGATATCGATAACTGATGCTTTCCATTTCAATTCAACTGGGCTATTCGGGTCATGTTCTTCGATTTCGATGTAACTCAAATATGTTGCTTTCTGGTCAAAATAATGAGACCCGTACTGTTTTTTGTTCGCCCGAAAAAAAAATGTTCAAGATTTATTGGCAATTTTGTTTTTCGGCTCAAAATCGATTTTTTTTAATTATACAATATAAGAAAATTTTTTTTTTTAATGTTCATAACTTAGTCAAAAATGAACCGATTTTAATGATTCTGGGTTCAAAATGATCGTCATTACTTACACGAGCAATTTCATGTAGAAACAATTGCAAAAAAAAAAGTTGAAAATTTTTTATTTTGCAAAAAACAAAAAGTGCGAAACAGGTTTTTTACTCAAAAATTCATTACTCAAAAACAACTCATTTTAGCTACTAGGCATTCACCACAATTGAAGTTTGAAAAAAATTTTTTCGGGCGAACAAAAAAATACATGTCTCATTATTTTGACCAGAGAGCAACATATTTGAGTTACATCGAAATCGAAGAACATGACCCGAATAGCCCAGTTGAATTGAAATGGTAAGCATCAACTATGATTTGACAGCTAAGAATGGCAAACTGTATTGACATTTCTGTTCAGTAAGGTTTAGCCAGTCATCATGAATGAATCATGTGATGCTACCAAACTGTGTAAATTTACTTTGAAAAAATAAAAAAATCTCTTCGCGAAGTTCATAGAGCACTGGCGGCATCATCGGTCCTTATTTCTTTCAAAATGTGGAAGGAACTGCAGTTACGTTGAGTGGTGAGTGCCATCGAGCCATGCTGATTGGATTTTCGTTTTCAAAAAGTATTCAGCTAAACATCGACGCCATTTGGTTCCAACAAGAAGACGCAACTTGCCATACAGGGCGCTTAGCAATCGATTTATCGACATGTGCCGGATACCATATTCAAAAAATAAATGGCATGCAATTTTCTATCAGATTATAACAAACAAAAATTAATTTCAACAACATATCTGTTTTTATTATCATTTTAAATTTTAAAGTTCATAAAAAAACACCCGATACATATATGTCCCCATATAGTTATGAAAAAGGTCTAAGGCATATATTTCTTGTTTCAAAATATTTGATGAATTGCATTTGAAGAAATTGAAAAATAGTTTTAAATTAAGGAGGCAGATAACTGTAAACGGCCATATTTTCCCTGATTTTCATTAATATTATTTAAAATGAAGAAGTCAATATATTTTTTTCAAAATTGGCGTACATTAAAATAATGTAAATTTTTTTTTTATTTTAATCATTTAAAATGGCAGATGTACACTCAATTCTTCCAGGAAGGTCGCAGCGGGGCTTCTCAATCGGCGGGCATTGCAGCATCGGTGAATACAAAAAACTACATTTTTTTTGGTTTATTAATGTCATAATTTCTATATGAATTAAACAAAAATGGAAAAAAAAATCGCGGAATGAAATGCTTAAAAAAAATGAATTTTGGGACGAATGGTAATTCACATAGAAAGTAATATCATAAAAAATATGTGTGCGAAATTTCAGGGAGATCGGTCAATAACTTTTCGAGTTATCGTGTACGCCAATTCGAAAAATATATTTTGAGAAAAATTCCACGCTCAAATGCGAAGAATGGAGTGGTCACGGTTGAGGATCTATAATATGTAAACGAAATATTTAAATTTACGTTCGAAAAAATGTTTGACATATTTTTAAAGGACTATATTAGCATTTTATGAAAAAAAAATTTTTTTTCGAAATTCTACAGGTATTGTCCCCTTAAGCCACCTTTTTATTTAGGCTTTTATTAGTGTTGATTAACCGAGATTTAGTATGAATATGAAATTTGGGGTGAATTTCCTACGAAAATGTTTTTAAGTTGGAATTGACTTAGACCATTTTCAAAACTAACTGAAGGTCCTATAAATGGCTTAAAGCAAGAAATAAAGAAATGAAATAATTCAGGAGCATGTATTATTTATTTTAAAAAAGTAATCCATTTTTATTATTTCGAGTTTTTAAGAATCTTAAAATGTTCTTGAAAAATGTGAGGGTTTATTTTAATAAATTTAATTGTTTAAAACATCACAATTCTATGTTTTTCTTCCGTTACTGGTCTAATGGTGGTGTATAATGGAAGTAGCTTAACATTGCCGCATATTTTTGGTCTTCCTGTTTTAGATGAAAGATCCAAAACGTGGAATTTAGAATCGTCCAAAGAAATCTTATAGGACATTATAAGGTTAATTTTTCAAGTAGTACATTTTATAAGCTTCATTTTTCTCTTCTCATTCATTGTATTTGGAGCCAGAGACAGATTAGCCTGTGGTATTTTTTGCTCTTTTTGTTGTCGGCTCTTCTAGTGATTTCGTTAAAATAAAATCCGGCTGCCACATTCGATTTATCGAAAATGTATTTCTTCTTCTGCACTTTTCTACCAATTCATACTAATTCTCAGGGTTTTTTGTATAGGTAATTTGCTTTATTTATTTTCATCTCTATCAACCCAAAATCACGGCCATTCGATAGAAAGGAATGACTTGATACCAAATTTGTGGTCTATTGTATTAATATTATTATATTATTGTATTATTTGATGATTTCAGCCAAGCATCACTGTAAGCTATTACATTGCATTAAAATGCATGATGCTACTTCTTGTGCACCTCTTGAGGGAGATGCATCTTATCCCATGCATACATCTTGACATTGTCATCATGGGAATTATAGAAACTTAAGTTGTATATACACATATTCCGCTCAAAATAGACTAACGAAGCAGAAAGTTTAGGATACAGAAGTGCTTTTGCAAATCAAATGAGAATCCATAAAATTTCCTAGAATTTTCTTTTGCTTTTTTCTAGTCCACTGCAAGGTAGCACCTAGCTCGTTCAGCATTTTGTACATCATGATTTTCTCTAAGATTTAATTTCTCTTCCTCATTTTTGTGCATTTCTCTTCAATTTTTAATTCAAAGGATTCAGATTCAAAATTTTTTTTAATGAATTGCAAAAAATAAATATCTCAAAACTATGAAAATATTATTATTTAAGGGGGTCCTCTAGTTTCTCGTCTGTTTTTTTTCGGGTTTTTCAATAATTTTTAACGGGCAAACGATCAAAATAATAAATCTCATTGTGTTCGCATAATCTTTAGTAACATTTAAATGAGCTTTACAAATTTTTTGAAGACAAAATATATAATAGAATAAAAGTTATAGTGGCCGACAAGAAGAAGCAATCATGATAATCCTAGTTCAATCGCTGGCTTATAATATATTAAAGATGAGGTATATATTTGAACAAGATCGATTCAGTAGTTTTTGAAATATCGTGGTCACTATTTTGAAAAATAGTGTTTCGAGAAAAGCGCGTTTCAAAGTTCGCGCATGTGCGGAGCAGCGTTGAGCGCGCTAAGTATACCTGCTCCGTTCAAGGCCGTAACTTGTGAGCCACTTCGAATATCGAAAAATCCTTCAGCACATACTTTTAACACATGTTGTAAATGTGATTTATGAAAAAAAAAAAAATTCGATATTTTCGACCCAAGAAACTAGAGGACCCCCTTAAACTCAAAAGAGCAATTATGAAAATTCATTTAAAATCATGCCCCTATATTTGAGACAGGGCGATTAATATCAATAATACAACCGTTTAAGATGTTTGTAATATTATATACAGGGTGAATGATATGAAGTGTTACCTATTCAAAACACCATAACTTTTTTGTGTGAAATTAGTTTTTATTGATTTCAAAGACAAATTTGTTCAAAAATGATTACAATTTTAACATATATTCACTTTAGCTCGATATGACCACCTTTTGCCTTGACTATAGCCTTCAAACGGTCAAAAAATGAGTTGCATGCTGCACGAATGTGATCTTGAAGTATTTTGGCCCATTCTCGTATAATCGCTTTTTTCAGAGCATCCATACTGGCATATTTTTTAATCCTCACCTTGCACTCCAAAATGGACCAGATGGAATAGCCCATCGCACTGGGCGTCTGGCGAATTCGAAAGCCATTGTGTGGACGAAATGAAGTGTGGAACATGATTTTTTAACCATTCTTGGTTCACACGAGCTTTATGAGACGGTGCCGAGTCCTGTTGGAACGTCCGTGGTCTATGACCGAAATGTTTGCGTGTCCACGGCTCTAAAGCAGCTTCTAAAACATTTTCCCGATAATAAGTCGCATTCACTTTGACACAAGGCTCGATAAAAACGATTGGAGAGCGTCCATCAGCGGTCACTGGGGCCCAAACCATTACTTGTGATGGGAAATTGTTTCGAGTGGCCATACGTAGGCTCAAATTCTCGTATGAGCGTTCGGTCAAGTAAACACGATCGTTTTGAGTGTTTATGAACTGCTCAATAGGGAAATTTTTTCCAACAGAAAACACAATGTTAGGAAATTCACCACGTTCGTGCAAGCGCAACAACTACTTTGCCCTTTCGCACTGAACTTTTTTTTGCTGATGAGAAAGATCGTGTGGTTTTTGGAACTTGTAAGCCTTGACCTTGAGCTCATTTTTCAATACGCGTCGAATGCTCTCTTGCGATATTTTCAGTTCTTTGGTCATTTTTCTTCCCCTTCGACGTGGATTTCGTTCAAGTCGAGCCTTCACTTTCCGAACCAATTCTGGCGTTGTTGCGGTTTTTTTGGTCCACCACCACAGCGTTTTGCAATGCTACCAGTATCATTGTAACGTTTAATTCATTTTGAGGTGACTGAGCTCACAAACAATGGCTGGTTGTGATTTTCCAGCCAAATATAACGTAATCACACTATTACGTTTGATTTCCATCACAGAAAAAAAGATTCAACAAAATTGAGACGCAAATGTTTTCGATGGCTTATAAACAATATATTGAACTGTCATTAGACAATTTTTACGTTGATGTCATGAGCTGTTTTACAGATACAAGCAGTTGGTAGTTGGTAACACTTCATATCGTTCACCCTGTAAATCTAACGTCTTTTCACCAAAATGCTTTAAAGGCAATTTTTATAAATTGGGCAGACGCCTATAACGTGTTGAATATTTTCAGGGACACTCAAGTTACAAACTGTACAAGCGGTAGAAAGTACATTCTAAAAAGTTCTCGCATTTAGGTTAAGAAGACTTCCACTTGCACCAAAAATTAAGCTAATAGCGTACGCAGAAAAATCATTACTGATATATTTAATATCTCTAAGTGCTAAGTTGGCATACAAACGTGTGATTCTGATTTTACGGCAGATTCCACTAAAGCCGAATCAAGATATCCCTCCACTTTTTTACCCAATGAGCGGCGAGGAGTATAGACTCTTCAGCAAGAATGCGCGGAAAGCTAAAACTTGGCGGAATAAAACTCCAGAAGACAAAGTACATATGTTCTCGGAGTGTTTGTGAGAATCATATAATTCGGAGTATTTGGCGCAAAAAATATTTTGTTTAATAAAGAAACGTTCTCTGTTCTCTCAACTGAATTGTATTCGTCGACACCCCAAACTTGCGCCCCATGAAGCATGATCGACCTAGAGCACGCATCATAAATTTTTAGTTTGTTTGAAATGCAGATTCGAAGATTATTAATATATTTAAGTCAAGTTGCATTGATAGCGGTTTTAAAATCAGCAAGCTTCAGATTTAAGTGTATTGTATGAGAAAGTTTGTATGTACTATAAGTAGCACGCCCACATATTTATATTCGTTAACAATCTCGATATTCTTGTCGCCCAATTTCCAATTCTAAGAAGAAGAAATTCTGCTACAGTCTCTAAACACCATGCGTTTCAACTTGTTCGAGTTTACTATAAGACCCCATTGAATGCTATAATCGCGGAGAGTATCTATTAGCAAAATGACCCTGTATATATAAGGAAATAAAATTCCTGTAAATTCTTTCGAATCCACCAAAAGTTTTGAAATCTCCAATATGCAACTGCAAAATATGTTCTTCAAAAAGCTTTGCTTAATCATGTAGGCATCCTGCGTCTCATTTATATGCCTTGATTTATCGCATTTTACTCATCCTCCGTCTACATTTTAAATATCCCAATTCCATTCAAACACACCGCCACCAAACTTTTGTTCGTTTAAATTCTCGTATACCTTATTCCTCCCAATTAATATAAGCATAATTCAATGCCTGCAGTCGTAATCTTTGCCATTTTCCGCAATTAATTTGCACGAAATTCCAAACAACCAGTACCCAAGCCAATATTTTAATTTGCTGCTGCTTTCTATTCTTCCTCAAAACACTTTCTGGTCGTTCATTGTCTAGCAATTTAAAACGCATACACCTGCACACAAGCACTTGCAGCCGCTGCTGAATGGAAATAAAAATTGATCACAGAATACGAGTATTTCCATTGTCTTTTACTGAGATTTCTCTCATCGTTAGCGCGTGTTTTCCGGTCCTTTTCTTTTAAATCACAAATTGCATTTCCGGCATAGATTCTCAGTAGACAAACCTGACCACCAATGACCCGTCGAGCCAACAACACACAAGCTCACAACGGCCCGTGCATACTTACATATATTATTTCTGGGCGGTTGGGTAATACTTCATTCCGTGACTGATGGTGAAATATTTGCGGAGCTGAAAATAGAGGCGAAAAATAACAAAAAGCAGAAGCTACCAAAAAATCAAAAATAAAGCATAAAAAAGTCTTAGTACTGGCATCCGGCAGCTGAGGCAAACAATGAATGGCCAGCAAAAATCGAAGTAGACGGAAATTGAATCAATGAAGATAGTAAGCCAATGCAATAAAGACATTCCTACGAGTACAAAATGTGATTGTGGCGCGCTTTAAGTGGATATAAAAATTTGGCAAGTACGAGGAATTTCTGGAAGCAAAAACTGTTGAGACATAGAAAAAATTAGAAAAATGAGAAAAAAACTTACCAAAAATCAAAATAGAATTTTTGAACAGCCTTTTAGTCACTGTTTATACCCAAATACATTTGGGAAGGTGTTGGCAGTATAGTAGTATAGGTAACTCAATGAAATGCACCCAAAAAAAAATTTATAAAAAGTTTTTTGCACTACATTTGATTGATCTATGGAGCGTGTGAGTAACTTCTGCTGTATATCAAAGCGATACTCCTTTGTGCAAAAAGTGCTTAACATATAAAAGTTGCTCAAAGTGCAAGTTTCTTCCAATTATTATTTTTTTTCTCAATAATTAAACTTACAGGAGTCGATCAATAAGTATCCGCGCGAGTAGTGGAGTCAGTTTTGCTCAAACCTTTTTATTTTCCTAACGACAAAAAAACGAAAGGTTGCCCTAGACTCACTTTCGCTGGCTGCCCATAACCTAAGCTTACTTTAGCTAGTTGGACATGACTTAGTCTTGTCTTCACTGTGGTTAGATCAATAGCTTTTTTATTTTTTAGAGTGTTTACTGCCATTTTTCTCAAACCCGGACGTGATATGTACAGATCCAAAACCCAACACATACGCTGGGGGTGATTTTCAGCATCTTAGTTCAATTTTTTGAATTTTTGTCCGTCATCTTGGATTCGCCATTTTGAATTTTAAAAACCTGTCATTGGATTCATATTTAGCAAACTTAAGAACTCATGAGTTGTAATTTATTTGAGCTGTTGTTTTTCTTACTTATATAACTTAAACAAACCGTGTACGGCGGTTAACACGGACGAAGCCGCTCTTCATTCGTTGCTGAATCTTTTACAAGTAACTTTAGGAACTAACTTCATTCTTAAACTTACTCTGAAATCTAAGGCCGTGTGCTTCTATCATAATATGGCCGGTATTTTGCTGATCAGGTCTTTCCAAAGCAACGCCAGTCGCTGCTCTGGAATTTCTGCAGAAATTTTTGGTAGCCCGCGTGAAGGGTTGGGCTACCATTATCTTTTCGTTGAGTTCTGTGAAGTATTGGGCTACGGCGGCCAGAATTTCATGATTAGGGTTCACTAGTTCCTATCCTTCACTTTGGAAAACAGCTTTGACTGTTTTACGGATTGTCTCCTGTAGCCCTGTCATCGCACTATTCGATTTCGTTGATGATGATGTAAGGATTCACAGTATCAAAGGCTTTAGAGAAATCTTACGAACTAACTAAGTAGAACCCAGAGCGAATGTATTCTATTACCGTAAGCACTGCTTTGAAACAAATGCGACCAGATCAAAAGTCAGGCTGATACTCAATTAAAATCCATCTTGCTTAAGTGGAACACTATGTGATTGAAAATGAACTCTTGGAATACTTTTGATAGCGCCGATAATAAACTAATTGGCCTATAGTTCTACAGGGTCCGCCATATAACTTTACGGAATTAAAAATGCTATAAAAAAGAAACTACTCAATATTTTTCCAAACTGTTTTTTTTTATTTTGAAGTACAATCCATCCGGTTAATGATGGAACACAACTTCATTCATATGGCTGCCTCGGCTAGCTATGCACCATCCCATACGATCGGTCCAATTTTTCAACACATTTTCGATTGTATGCGGCTGTATTTCAGCTATGACATCGCGTATGTTGGTCTTCAGTGCATCAATTGTTGCTGGTTTGTTGGCATAACACTGGTCTTTGGCGGCACCCCAAAGATAATAATCCAACGGTTGGTTTGTCAATAAGCAACCCAACACATTCTGCAACATTACCATGATTTGCAAAGTAATGTCGCAATATTTCCCAGCGTTCTTTGAGCGTATACACAACCATTTTCGTTCAGCGGAAGAATAAAACTAATTTTCTGGCAAATCAGACGACAGCTAAGTGTTACCATTCTTCAATTAATACCTAGTTCAAATCCGTAACGGTAGATGGCGGGTCCTGTATATATATAATGCAGCATAATGCCCAAGTAAAATTTTTTGTTTACCATTGGACCTTTTTTTAATTCCTTTAAACCTCCGATGGACACCTTTTTTTAAACCTTCGGTTGAACACCCGGGTCTGGCCTTTTTTCGTGCTGTTCGAGAATCCTTTTTAAAAGGTTATATTCATAAATCGATAGAAAATTAAATTTTAGCAAGCTACCTGGAAGCTCAAGTCATTAACGGTAATAGAAATATGTTAAATTCACGTCAAATGTCGAAAAAGGCTGTCTATTCAGACCCGGAGAATTAAAAGAGCTCTTTAAATGATGCAATGTAAGTATGTATGTATGTGTGTGCGAATAAAATACCATAGCCATAAAATAATTTCCTCAGCAATCCTTTAACTATTTGTATGCACTCACTTTCGAATTTTAAATAACTCATGAATTTTATTTAAACTTAAAAAGCGAGCAGCAATCACAGATACCCTCACTCATATAACTCCACGCCACACACTCACTCACATTCATGCACTCTGTTCATTTCACCACTCTATTATGGATTTTCCGTTTTTCACTTTATTTGGCATTCACTAGCTTGGGGCCAAAAACGTCTGCTATTCACTTGAATTTGGTCACTGACTGTGCGAAGTATTCTGAGAGTGGAAAAATATTATTGCCAATATTTTCAACAAGTAAATTGTACATAAGGACATTCGAGAAATAGCAAAGGATATACTTTAATAAACGTGCATTCCTACACTTAAAAATATGCATCCGAGCTTGTGCAGTTGGAGCAGTGGTAGCGGTTTGCTCGCCCTGCTGCGTTGCCTCGCGCTGGTGTTATGATAATATAAATTTCAGTTTGTGTCTGCATTTTCTTCTTTTTTTTTTGATATCACCAACGTAGCTGTATTTTCACTGCGAGATGTCCTCCTGGTAGTCCATTAAATAGCTCGTTTTGTGGTAATCAAGTGCGCTGCACTGTTAGCCAGTATTATTTGTTGGAGCACATTTTCTTGAGAGCTCAATATAACTATGGCTTCCAAGGCATGCCACTAGGAGTTTTCTTTAATATAAAAGCAATATATATTTATTTGAATTTATTGTCACGGTCATATAATACCAGAAGATTATTATTATTTTAATATGTTGAAGAAAATATTAAACCTCAACGTTTGGTTGGCAACTTTGCTCACTAGAAAAATTTCTATGCATTATATTTTACTGAATAACAAGCAGCAAAATCTGCGCAGAAAACCAATTTAAACTCCAGGAAACCTGGTAGTGATAGCTATGCTACCATAATTAAAGGCTCAAGACTGGCTGGGCTACTTAAATGTTTCCCAATAGAAATAATCTCACAGAAGGAACAGGCGACAGTTGAGGAACTCTTCGTAGAAGAAATAAAAAAAAATTAATAAATACAGGGTGGGCTATATAGCGTTTGCTTTTTGAACCACCTATTTTTTTGAGAATGGTAACACAAATGACATGTCAAATGTGTTCATAGTTTACTTAAAGGTTTGACATGACAAGACGAAATGGGACGCTATACGCTTGAACAAAATTGGGAAATATTGAAAACCTATTTCCAAAGCGGTGAGTCTTCTTCTTCTTCCGCGGTTACAGTAAATGGCGAGCGTTACCGCGACATGCTCAACGAGTTTTTGTTTCCAAAAATTGAAGAGGATGACATGGACGACATTTGGTTTCAACAGGACGGTGCAACTTGTCACACTGCCAAAGTTACACTCGAACTTTTGGCTACCGTTTTTGAAAACCGAATAATCAGCCGAAATTCCGATATCAATTGGCCGCCTCGGAGCTGTGATTTAAGCCCGTTGGACTATTTTTTGTGGGGAGCCGTTAAGAACAAATGCTATGCGAACCATCCAGAGACGATTGATGCTTTAAAACACGAAATCGAAGTTGCCATTCTTGAAATTGGAGCCGAAACAATCGAAAATGTGCTTAAAAATTGGGTTGATCGAATGGCCTACTGTAAAGCCAGTCGTGGAGGTTATTTTTCATTCATAAATGACAATGTTCAATCTTCAAAATAAAAGAAAAGTTTGAAAAAATATTGATTAGTTTTTTTTTTATAGCCGATTCAAAAAGCAAATTTTACATGGCCCACCCTATAATTGGCGCGTACGCTTTCTTCCGATGATTGGCCTAGCTCCTCCTCCTATTTGTGGTGTACGTCTTGATGTTGTTTCACAAATGGAGGGACCTGCAGATATTTTTTATGAGGAGCGTTTTCAGGACAGAAATATAAACGGAGGTTAGCCATTGCCTGTCGAGGGGCAACTACTATTAGAAAAAAACGTTTCCTTCATTTTGGTGTTTCATGCTCAAAGGTTTGAATCTACGCACTTCCGAATGGACGTCACGCACCAACACATTCGGCTACGGCAGAAGGAGTGTACCATAAATCAGAACTTAAATTCGACGGTATACACTTTCACCAGACTTAACACTAGACGGTTGTGCAACCAAGATAGTCGCTAACTGGGTACAGAGTTAAACAATTGTCATGGGGACAATGTACTGGGTGTACCCCCAATGACTGTATACCTACCGCGAAGAGCTGACGTTCAAAAAAAGAAGCCTATTAACAATAGGCATCGACTACAAGTCAATAAAATCAGTCAAGGAGGATATTCTACAGATTCAGTACGATTCCCGTCCCGATTTATGAAAAGGACACAGTAATAGAGAAGCCGTAGCTAAAGCGACATCAGGGGTAAACAAAATCCTACAGAAGTTGTGGAAGGCTCAGATAAAGAAGCGAGAAAGAAGTCAGCAATCAAGCCGACGTCCATACTCGAAGCAAAATATTAAAATTCACAGATTACGTAACGGCAGAGATAGCTGCTACCTCATGAAAGTGAAGGCAACTTGGAAGATGAAACCGCCAAGCATGTGCTGACATTGTGCCGAGGCACTGATGCTTATGAGGCACAAACGCCTGGGTAAAAATATTTAACATGAGGAACATGAGGACAACTACTACAATTTATTAAGAAAGTTGGGATCAGAGAAATACTCTGAATCCATGTAGGGAACAATAGATATTTCAGGTAGCAGTACAAATCGCCTCATAATAAGTATAATTCCGCACTGAATGGGTGGAATTCCGCTTCATAAACACACAGCTGAGATTTCAGTTAATGGGTACCAGACAAAGTGCCTGCTTTTATTTTCAATAAAAGGACGATCAAGAAGTGGGAAGAAGAAGTTAAGTCCAACTGATTACAAGAGAAAATTTAGCAATCTATTTATATACTTCACACATGGCAACTATGAATAGTAAAAGATGTATTTATTTCGATTGCCTCCGATCGAAATTTTATTTCATGTACTAAAAAATATTGCGTCGTTCAATGTAAAAATTATCGAGAAACTTTTCACGGGATCCAGTGACACACACTTGCACTCTTTTTTCCCGCATTCTTCATAATATTTGGGTGCATTTCTGGGGTTATGGCGTTGCTTTCCTTACGAATATTGTTGGGGAATTTGAGGTTTAGTGTACACTTTCCCTTTGAGTAGATTCACATGGAAAAAGTTGGGCGCTGTCAATCTGAAAATGTTAGTTTAAAAATTACAAAAAAAAATTCAAATTAACCGATCGTAAAAATCCTAGGTACTTCGCACATGACAGCCAATCTTGTCAGAGTTTGTTTTTTATACGTTTTATGTCTTCGCTCGAACCAACGGATACTACCAAGATGATACTGCCGGAAAGCAAAATCATTACACCTCCTACATCACTAAAAATTGCACGCGTATTTTGACTGCTTATTTACATTCAATTAGTTTTTGGTATGTTGAATACCAAACCGGCTTTAGCAGCAGCTTCTTATGGGCACAAATAAAGGTTTCATTGCCAAGCCGGAGTAGGTATGTAAAAGATGTGCGCCTTCCAGTATATCTTCTCTGTACACTTTTGTATTCCCTTTTCGCCAAATTTCAAAGAAGTAATGCCTTTATGGGATACTCCCGAACAAACCATGACGACTGCTACAGATTGATTCTCGAATCTTTGTTACAGTATTTTTTGCTTCTTGTGATGTTTTTTTTTTACTTCTTGCACCATACATTTTTTTTTCATCCGTAAAACGAATATATTCATGAAATCGTAAAACGATGACTATTCAGAAGATGACCTGAGAAAAACGTTTAAATAGATTAATCGTGACGATGATCTGGAAAACAAATCCAGGTCTTTAGCCATGATTTTCTGATGCTTCTTCTTCTTCTTCCTCTTGTTCTTATCTTTCTTATTCTTCCTCTTTTTCTTATTCTTGTTTTTCTTCTTCTTGATTGGCTCGATAAACGCTTTCGCGATTTTGGCCGGGTTTAACAAAGCGCGCCAGTCGTTTCTTTCTCGTGCTAAGCGGCGCCAGTTGGACACACAAAATGAAGCCGAGTTCTTCTCCATCTGATCTTTCCAACACAGAGCAGGCCTTCTTCTTCTCCTGCTACCACTAGCTGGTACCTCAACGAATACTTTCAGAGCCCGAGCGTTTCTGCTCACTCAAAAAATGTTAGCGAAATTCGTTTCCACACAGTTTTGCGGCTCTACGCGTACGAACAACGTGATGACTTCCGGTTTTTCTGACCCTGTCCTGCAGTTTGAATGATTCGAGCAATACGCAAACATTCGTGATAACTGATATTCGAGGAATACGCAACCATTCGCCGTAACGTATTGCCACTCCTTGCAATGCAATCTTCGCGCAAGATTTTCTTAGTTACTCCATTAAATTTTAATCAGGTGGAATTTTAAGTCAAATTGAATTGGAATTTATTTTGCAAGGCATATTTCCAAAAAAAATCATAACGTGAACATTAAATCTAAAAGTTCAAAACCTATTGCTTTAAAAATCTTGTAACAGAACTTTTATGACAGTACTCAGTAAAAAGTTTCTGCAGTCAATGCGAACTTTATCGAATTCATACTCTTCCTTTCAACTCCATTTCTCAGTTGCTATTTCTCCTGATTTGCTTGAACATTATTTTCTTGCTTGCTTTACATATAACTTTTACCAAATCCAGTCTCATCTGGCCACCTCTGATTCTACTCCCGCTAACACAACTTTACAAGAACTGTCAACATTTACTGGCTGACCATTTGTTTTATGTAGTTAATGTGAAAACGATTAACGCCCTACGCATTATGCACAAAATCAAAATAAAAATCGAATTCAAAAGATTCCAAGCATTGTGTTGCCAAAAGCACCCCTAAAGCTAAACACTCACAAGCCGGTTTACTTATTTTGGTTGGCTATTAAAAATATGGCAAAAACACTCACTTAGTCGAGTACCTTTGATGCTTGCTGAATGTCTGCAAAGTTTTGTAACAACAATGTGTCGCATGAATTCGTATTTAAATACTTGTGCAGCTGTAAAATTCAAAAGCAGGTGGGTGCAACAAAAAAGGCACACACCCACACACACAGATATGTATATGTACATCCAAACAACCAACGCAACAAGACACATCACTTTCCGTTGCTTATTATGCTCACTTTAGTGTGACAGACGCACTTAAGCGTTAATTTCGTCGATTCTATTTTCACATTTCTCACTCACACTTGTTTACTCATCATCGCACTTGCAAAATCTTCATACACCACTTCAGATTTATGTTGCTCATACGCGCTGTAGCACCCAACGAGTGGAACGAAGAATGCACGCGCACAAGTCTGGACCGGAAGACAAAAAAAGTTTTCCATTGAAGAAACAGTAGATTTCTGCTGCAGAGGAGTGTTAGTGTCAGGCTTGTGTAACTGTGTGTTTGTGCGGGAGAGTGTAGCGTGTTAATGTAAATGGCTGCGTACAAAGCAGGCGCGCGACTGAATGATGACAATTTATCATTGTTATTATGATATGAAATTTATGTGCAGATTTTTAACGCAACATTAAGTCTGCACTACTGTTGGTGTTGGTGAAGGGGACTGTTGAAGAAGGCCAAATCAAATGCAAATGGTGTTATGTTTGTTAGCTGTTGGGAGAAAGAAGTGGAGTATTTTAACTAATACACACATTTAAATCATTTAAGCCATTTTAATGCGCCTTATAAAACTCTAGAATTAAACGCGTCGTAAGCAGGTCACGCTTCTCGTTTTTTAAATAATTTATTCTTAGCAGCAAAGTCATTTAAGCAGTTTCCGTTTATACCACCAACTTTTATTTGACTTGCTAACTCTCCACTTAAATCTCACTCTTCTTTTAATGCCATCCTACATATTTTCATCTTTTTTACAGAACTTCATTGTGCGCGGCTCAAGCCAACCCAACACCATGGCCGTGTCGGTGCGTCTTCCCCCGGATACTGGTCCCTACATTGAGCACTATTTGATTCAGTCAAACGACGCCATTTTGAGCTTGGAAAGTTCACGCTTCACATTCGATTCAATCCCAGCGCTGATCGCTCACTATGCACAGTGCTGTGATGAACTGCCCGTTCAACTTATACTGCCACGCGCTTTGCGCGAAGTCAGAAATCGTCAGCAACTCTCATCGCTAGCCCTATTGGGTCAAGAGTTTTGGCGCTATCCGATGTCTTGCCCTAAGCCACATGAATCAGAGGCTAATTTACTCGATGCTAAATCACCCAACTCATTGACTGAAACCAGCGGCTTGGGCACAACGGTCTTCAGCAACTCGGGCGCACCACAATCAGCGAAGGTCTTCAGTCCCACTAACCATCAAGGTGGCCTCTTTAGTCAGGCGGGCACGCCATCAGACACTACATCCAGCATGAGTTCTTTCACCACGAGCGGTGGTCCACAATTGCAGCTAATGAGTCCGGAATCCGTGGACTCAGTAATACTAACCATGTCACCGGTGGATGTAAATAATCACCGCAATGGCATTATTGGCTTATCGGGCGATACTTCGACTACGACAAATGGCAACCTTAGTACTTTTAAATCGAATAATCTCGTGATGGTGCCATCGAAAGGCAATAAATCCATCTCAGACAATGGCATACGGCCACAACGTCCCAAGCCGCCAAACACTCTCAATTTGGATTTACGCAAACCACCTGCGCCACCATTGCGCTGTTTCAAACCACTCACACCCAGCAGTCCACTGCCAGCGGACCATGCATTGAACTCGGCAAATAATTTTACTGTGACAACAACTGTTACTTTCTCAATGGAGAACAATAACTCACCGCAGTTTGTTGAAGTGACCACACCAGCAACAGCAACTAATATGATCGCCTCAAGCGCGCTCAACACAAATGCAACTTTCCAAACTTTCTCGAAACGTTTATCGCCTGAGGGCGAATGCAAAGATACGCTCTCATCACAGGGTTCTTCGAATGGCAGCCGCTGGCAATCGCAGAGCAGCAAAGACTCGAATCACAGCCAAAGGAAGATCCTATCACCTTGCTCCGCTGGCACGCCCACAAGCGCTTTGGGCAGCAGCAGCAGCAAATCGCGACGCGCCAAAGCGCGCAAGGAGTCCAAACACTACCAGGAGTCTGACATATTGGAAAGTCCACAGATATACTGCCGCAGCGCATTGGGCGATAAAATCAGCGATTATGAAGACTTATGGACTCAAGAGTCGAACGAGCGCACCGGTTTGCTCACGAGTTTTAAGCCCACAGAAGGTGCGCAGGGTAAACGACCTGACTTGCTCGCAGAAACACGTAATTCCTAAATATTTTTTATACCATAAAAATAAAAGCTAATATTTTTTACTTACAGCCACTATCACCTCCCTAAGCGCCAATTTACTTTCACCTGCTAACTCCTCTGTCGCTTCTGCCAGTCCGCAAGGCAACAGTGATCCCTCGCCAACGCCCACTGCCAATGCCCCCTTTTGCGACACCCAACAACTCATACAGTTTTCCGCTGATGTCCAGCCACGTTCACGCGCTGGTCTTCTCTTGCCCGGTCTCATGAGCCAATCGCTTTCCGAAGATCAGTTCAAGGTCTGCGAACTGATCGAGGGTGACACTACACCTACAGCAGATACGCCTGCCTCGCGCAGCAAGCAAGGCAGCCCCTTCTATGCTGAACCAGCGGATGCACTGCGTGAAGCAGGTCTTACAACTGCCAGCATACTACGACGTTCACAGCGTGGGCCACTCTTGCCTGCAAACCATCGGCACTCTGAGCCGCCAAAGAGCGGGCTAGCGCGTACTCCCATATGCCCATTGCTAATTCCCAAAGAATTCGAGAAAATCGCAGGCAGTCTGGATGAGCTCAAGAAAAAGCAGCAACAGACGCCACAGCAAGCCCCAACACAACAACAACAGCCCACGAAACGCGCACGTGCACGCTTCGAGCAATGGCAACTTGACAGCAGTTGGGAGTTCATGGGCAAACAAGATGAGGATGATGATTATGATGAGGGCGCCGAAGAAACCAATACCAATAACAATTATGGCGATTACGATACTGAGGAACAGTGGCGCCAACAACCCGTGACTGGTCAAGAGAAGGAAAACTCATTGGGTCGCGAAGCAAACAAGGAGAATAAACCAAGGCCACTGACAGTGCATCAAATAATCGCCAAACGTTTCCCCGATTTGAATCTTCCAGAGCTGGTACGTTGCTCCACGCCACCACAACAAGCATATCTACAACAGCATCATAACGGCCAGTGCGGGCAAAAACAATTAAGCGAACATCATGGCAGCCAGAAGTCCTTCGACAGTCAGACTGGTAGTCGACTCTCGTCCTATGACAACGTCGGCGGCACTTATTCCTTCTGTCAGTCATATTTTAACGGCATCGACTCGGCACAATCGGATGACGGCACAGTATTCTCAGAAC
This sequence comes from Anastrepha ludens, assembly GCF_028408465.1. Taxonomy (NCBI): domain Eukaryota; kingdom Metazoa; phylum Arthropoda; class Insecta; order Diptera; family Tephritidae; genus Anastrepha; species Anastrepha ludens. Next base: position 109,404,091 of record NC_071499.1, read on the forward strand.
CATGGGACTCATCGCAATGGGACTCCATTAACCCGCAAGATGGTGAGTTGCATTCCCATTTTAAGTTTAAGTAAACTATTTCTTCATTTTTTTCTAAATTGCTATTCATTTTTTCCGAATTTCCATTCATTTTAGATACCACTATCGCTTCGGACACCATACACTTTTCAAAATGTCGCCCCGTTGTCTCAGAAGATGATACTATAGTTGAAGAGCTGAGTACCAAAGAGAGCAATCAAGACACATTGAAAGCTAAGAAGTGCAATGGCAGACAAAAGGTCGCAACAATATTGCGGAATCCAAGCATGCGAGATCGTGAAATTCTGCGTAAGTGATCAAATAATTTATATGAAGTTATGTTAACTGAGAACAGAGTAAAGGCAGTCCAAGAGAACAGGGTTGATAATTAAGATTTGGTTATATGCATGCTTCCAATTTAATTATTATAGATTTGTATCAACTTCAAATCCCTGTAAATTTGCAAAAGTTTATATGGGCGCGAAAGAATCGGAGTCGTCTAAGGGATCCAGTGTCACAAACCTTCAAATAGAAAAAGGATTTGTGCACAAACCTGATCAGCAAACTAAGTCTGAAGATATTTAAAGCTCCGCCAGATTGTCAGACGCTTACAGGTTTTCGTAAACCGAAGTGTTTTCTACTTCTTAAAAGAACTCTTTAATAGGGAGCTAGTGAAAAAATCAGCCTTACTTATGTCCAAATTAAGTATACCACAATATTCATATATGTATATATATACATACACATATATAATTGGCGCGTATACCCTCTTTGGGTGTTTGGCCGAGCTCCTCCTCCTATTTGTGGTGTGCGTCTTGATGTTGCTCCACAAATGGAGGGACCTACAGCTTCAAGCCGACTCCGAACGGCAGATATTTTTTTACGAGGAACTTTTTTATGGCAGAAATACACTCGGAGGTTTGCCATTGCCTGACAAGGGTCGACCGCTATTAGAAAAAACTTTTTCTTAATTCTGATCGAACCGACTTTCTCTCTCTGAATTCCGAATGGTAGTCACGCACAAATTCATTCGGCCACGGCGGCCGCAATATTCATAAGGATATCGAAAATATTCAATGAACGCTACAAAATGGACTCTATTAGGCAAGAGATCCCCAGAAAAATTACATTCTTCAGGTCTTCTGGGGACAGCTCACCACAAGTTAGATGGGAAGGAGCTGAAGATACCTCATTATAAAGAACAGCTGTCAGTTCACGTTGGGGGTTCAATTAAGATTAAAGTATAAGAAACCGCAAGAAGACTCTTTAGTTTGTTGATGAGTGATCAAGATTGTATTATGTAGGTTAGAATAAAGTACAACTATTAGCCATCTGAGTTAACAAATATCCAAAGGCATTTTTGAAGTAGCTTCTGTAGATTTCAGTACTGTGAAATATTTATTGAGGAACTGGTTTAAAAAGTTATCGCGAGTCTATTGGAACTTTTTACACTCTGCATAAAAATTATGGCGCTATTAAAAATTTGTATTTATGCAGCCAGATATGAGCTCCAGAAGGAGAAACAAGAGAGAATGACTTCCAGTTCTTAGCTATAAAAGTAATTATTTATAATGTTACGCAGATCGTAATTTTTTCTGTAACTCATACGTAGACTCCAAATAACGCTAGATAAAATGATTTCTTTTATATAGAAAAAATTAAAAAATTATTAGAAAAATTGTTTGGAGTAGCAAATCGAAGGCCTGGTTGTGGTACCAATTCTCTTACATGTCACAAAGTTCACAAAATTGAACTCTTAATAATAGCTCAAAAATCCGCAAGTTGTTAGCCGGCCTTTTAAGAAATGTCATTGTGGGTTAGGAAGTCCTTGGATGCTTTATATCAAGCTTTGCTTTTACCCTGACCAGAACAAATGGTTAAAAATGAGCTTTATTCGCGGACCTGCCGTACTGCTTCCAATAGAGTAGTTTTCATAAAGTATTTCCTTATCTTCACATCAAGTAATTTGCTGAAGCTGGTTGAAGTAATCATAGAGCTATGAAGAAGCTGAGTATTGAAACTGTAAGGTAAAACTACGTTATTGCCACTGATAATAAGGGCACCAACCTCTTATTAGGCCCATCTAAGAGGAAGAGGCATCTCGAAAAAAACGATTTGTACAAACTTTCTGTAGGATTTCTACTCCCAAAAAGCGAGTTTTAATCGCTGGAAACCAGTCACAGACTTTCTTTCGATCGCATCCCGCTATCAAACTAATATAAATAAAACGTCACATGCCCTTTACAAATAACTGCAGGGCTGTTAAACTGGACAGTCAAAGCACTAAGAAACTCTCTCCATGCAAGAGGAAGAGGGTTTATTTAACTATCTGCTGTCTGCTCAAAGGGAGCTGGGCAAGCACTTTGCTATGTTGCAAATAATTCTGGCCTCAAGGGCTATCGCAGCTGTCGAGTAAGCTTCTGGAACTAACAAAGCTACACTTCCCGTTAGTGGTGAGTGTCTCAACCGTACACTGTTCACGGGGAATCCATACAAAGAAACTCAATATAACTGCCAGGCCCTTCCATGGAGAGTCATGAAGCGCAGTCATCTAAGCATTTTTGAGAAGTAATTTTTACAAAGCTCAAGCTTAGACATCTTAGCTCTCAGTTTATTCAGAAGGCTGAGGAGCTACTAGGCTTAAACTGACTTAATTGCAATAATGCTGAAAATCCTACAATCGATTCAACATTGCAACATCAAAATGTACTAGGTCCCGGGACATTAAAGAAGCAGATAAGTATACAAGCTAATGTCTGAAGTAGGACTTGAGAAAGCGAACACGATACCTGGAAGGTATCGCAACCATTTCTGTCAAAACTCAATGAGCGAAGAACACGGAAATTATCGAAACTCTCAATAATGAATATACCCTGTACAAGACAATATCAACGGGGCAACGGTGGACTATTGCCTATATGACCGCCAGGTTCGGAGCTCCTCGAAACGATTTGTGGGTATGAGAAAGAGGTAGAGTGCACTCAGTATTTCGAAGCACTTGCATGTTTCGGCAAAGATTCGCTGCAGGGTCTGCATGCGTTCAGCATGGTTTTAAGGCCATGTAAGGTTAAAACAGGTAGAACATTTCCTAATCACCCCAATGAGCCTTTGGGGCCACCGAGTTAACTCTATTTAAGGGCATTCGATCTGGTCTAATCGCTTTTAATCTTTATTAATATTGCAATTTTGCAAAGAGTTGTATGCTACCGAAGTGACTAGGATGTCAGACCAACAACTAGCACCCAAAATGTTATATATTTTATTTGATCCCATTCATATGATTATCATATCATATTTCTCTTGATTTTTACCGTTTTAATAGGAGCGCTGATGTTTTTGTGACAAATATACTTAAGAACAATTCGGTCTTCGTGAATTTTGTGAATTGTTTTCTGTTTTACATTGTAACTCGTAAGAAAAAAATAAGGTATCTGAAGATTCCTATAAGACTTTAATTTAGTTGAAACAATTCAATAATGTTGAAAGGGAAAAATTGCACTCCATCTCTTCAAAAAGTAATCATAGAATTGCAAAACACCGAATTATCCTACACAATTAAACGTTTCCAAAACGATGATTTTTAATTCAAAAGACCTTCCCAGAAAAAACAATGGAAAGAAAAAACAGATGCTATCCAGATTCATAGAATGATCGTTATATTGCCAAAATAGGAACCCAGTCGAAAAGAACAGTTTGCGCCTCGATTGGTAGAAGCAGAGCGATGAAACGAAAATTAATAGATGTGGTCTAGATGGTACGAAGTACGAGCCAACATTCAACCCCAAGTTCGACTCATCAATCATAAATCACGGGGAAGGGTCAAGAATGGGGTGGGGCGCTTTTCGTGGAACGGTGTCGGGCGAATTCATCGTATCGAAAGTAAAATGGATGCAGTCAAGTACATTCAGATGCTTCAAAATGTAATACTACTTTATGCGGAAGACAATTTAGCTGTAATTTGGAAATTTCAACAAGCTGAAGCACAGTTCGCGTGTGGCAAAAAAGTTGTTCGAAACCATTTTGCTCACTGTTTTGGATTGAGCATTTTAGAGGGCCGAATTAAGAATAACAGAACATCTTTGGAACGACGTAAAATATGCACTCAGTACACAGAATATCACAAATTTGGATCAATTAGTTGAAAAAGCCACGGCAGCAGGGGTATGCATTCCTATTGAACGTTGTAGAGGATGAATATACAATAGTAATGTCAAGGCAAAGGTGCTGTGCAGCAGAAATAAAGCAAAATGGGTTTTCAACAAAATATTAATGTATACTTTTCTGTTTAACCTGCACTATTTTGACTATAATTTTGCTTCGTTCTTAAGTATTTTTCTGTATTAACTTTTGTATATGAAGTAAAAAACTTTACGCCTTTCCAAGGCAAAAAGGCTGATACAGAATGAAAACATTTTAAATTTATAAAATAAAACCTCATAGAGCAAAACATTAAAGTAATTTTACAGGAAAAGTCTCAAATGGAGTGAGCTGGGTATTGTTCTTAAGTATTTTTCAACGGCTATAAAAAAAAACTAATCAATATTTTTTCAAACTTTTTTTTTATTTTGAAGATTGAATAATGTCATTTATGAATGAAAAATAATATCGTTCAAATGACTGCCACGACTGGCTTTACAATAAGCCATTCGATCAACCGAATTTTTAAGCACATTTTCGATTGTTTGGGCTTTCATGAATGGCAACTTCGATTTCGTGTTTTAAAGCATCAATCTTCTCTGGATGGTTCGCATAGCATTTGTCCTTAACGGCTCCCCGCAAAAAATAGTCCAACGGGCTTAAATCACAGCTCCGAGGCGGCCAATTGGTATCGGAATTTCGGCTGATTATTCGGTTTTCAAAAACGGTAGCCAAAAGTTCGAGTGTAACTTTAGCAGTGGGACAAGTTGAACCGTCCTGTTGAAACCAAATGTCGCCCATGTATTATTTCCGCTGATTTCTCTCGGAAACAGAAACTTGCGCTCAGTTTGCCACTTTGAGCGCCCATTGTTTTATTAAGACATGATTTTAGTGCTCCAACAACAAAAAGCTAAACAAATGCTTCTCACCGCATTGGCGTGCAAATATTAATTCCGCATTTTTCGACTGTGCGGCCAACACACACTGTCGCCGCTTTAAACGACCGCTGTGCTTTGTTGATGGCTGCCGTGACCTAAAATTAGAAAAACATATTTACATAGCACAAGCATTCATACATGGTACGCACTTTCATGTGTGCTTTTGTGTTATCAGTTAAAATAATTACGCACTGACTAAGTCGTTCACCACCAAGACGCTCGTTGCTGGCGTTGAATGGACCACATGCGCGGACGGCATGCCGCGTCATCATCGACGCTGGCGCGCGTTGTTCCCGCTGCCGTCTGTCTGCTACTGATAAATGCGGTCGCACGCCACACATACACACACATACACATTTGTCAACAAAGTCTCGTTTTCATTGTAATGAAAATGCTTTAATTTTGATTATTTTTACTGCAGTAAAGTGGCAGTGCAGCAGCAGCAGCAGCAGTACAGAACAACAACACCAAGCCAATGTCGTAGGCGCTTGAAAACGCATGTTAGTTCGTTTTTGTTGCTCGCTTTACGCTTCTAATCGGTTTTTATCAGTGCTGAGGGTATTGCGACGCAAAAATTACCCGAGAATATCAAGACAGCCTTTGTGCCCTTTGGAAGTATACGCATCGGCGTACCTATTGTTTTATAAAGGGTTTCCAAAAAAGAGCGTTAAGAAAATAAATTTAAAAATATAATTCTGGTTTTATTGTGAAGCTACCTTCATGCCATATTATTATTGCTTTTATAAGGCTACTGCGCACTGCGACCAAAAGAGCGGTATTGTGCAAAGTTACTGAAGTACCCTATATTTTAAGGCATTTTAAAAATTTTTGCGCGTTCTAGGGTTTATTGTTCCATAATTTAGATGAATGCACGGCAATGAAACCAAGGTGGTGTAGCATTTTTCTGCCTAGTGGGACATTCACGAATAATGTCATTCATGTTCATTTCACAAAATCGGCAAATGATGGTCTCAGGGAGGCTAATTTTGTTTAAGTTATATCTCAGGCTACAGTGGCCTGTAAAGTAACCAGTTAAGAGTCTTAAGTTTGCGATGCCGAGAGAAAGTAGCTTATCAGAAATTCCTCTGTCCGGCGGTAGGAATTGTTGCGCTTGTCGCTGACCGCTGGAATTTGGCCAGTGTTCAACGAATTGCTTCTCTGCCCACTTTCTGAGAAATTCGTTGATGTGGCCTTTTGTATGTGCACAGAATTTCTCAGAACTAATATAATTAAAAGCATATTTGCCTCTTTTTAGCTAGATGATCAGCCATTTTCTTTCCCTCACATCCCTCAAGTTCAAGACCCCAACCTAACCTAACCATTCCTAACCCTTAACCCATTTTTGATGTCATAAAGTATATATGAAAAAGGACATTAAATGGCGGTCTCTGTTTTCCTGGTAGTCTGTCAAATTTTTGATGGCTCGGCCCTCAACTCGGCCGTTGATGACTTAGCCTTGCGCTCGTCGCAAGTGGTTTATTAGCGTAGACGAAGAACTTAATTGGACTTGACGTAGGCTTTGAGAAAATAATTAAGGGATGTCAAGTCGCATGATCACGGCGTCTCATTGATGAACGCTTGGCGTTAGATTACCCAGTCGTCAAATATCTAAAGTTTCTCTTTCACAACTATAGCGTTGCGTCGCTTGTGTGGCATTTAGCACCGTTTTGTTGGAACCACAGCTCGAATATATAGATGTTGATGATATCTAGACATAGAAAGCCGTTTTACACCGAGGACCATTCAGGGTAACATTTTCACTATTCTCATTTCGAAAGTAAGAAGGCCCGTTGATGCCGCTATGTCACTACAGAGTTCGTTTTTGTGGATAGATTGATATGGCCCCCACAGCAGAATGGGTTTAAGCGTCACTATCATTCGGTTGTTTCTAAAGTAGATAATACAAAATTCCGAGCGTATTTTCGGTATGAAAAAGGTTTTCATAAAAATCTACCTGACGTTCGGAGGTGGCATACAACTTCTTATGACAATTTACCTCCCACAAGTTGAGCCCACAAGCCGCCTACGGGTTACTTCTTTTCGATACAAATTTCTTCTTTTTTTAAGGTATGAAGTAAGAAACATTAAGTGGAAAATTGCAAATTGAAAACTTTATCACACAGCCATTTTCTACTGCCAAGGCTTGGTTCAAATTGTGTTGCTTATTTTTTATTAATTGACATACTCTTCTTCTTCTTGGTTGACGCGATAACCGTTAATGCGATTTTGGCGGAGTTTAACAAAGCGCGCCAGTCGCTTCTTTCTCAGGCTAACCAATGCCAGTTGGACACACCAAGAGAAGCCAAGTTCTTCTCCACCTGATCTTTCCATCGCAGAGAAAGAGTTCCTCCACCAGTTGGTACCGCATCAAATACTTTCACAGCCGTTTGTATCTATTCCGGACGACATGACCCAGCCAACGAAGCCGCTGGATCTTTACTGGTAGCGCTATGTCTATGTCGTCGTAAAGCTCATACAGCTCCTTGTTCCATCGCCTACAATACTTCCGTCGCGAACGCGTAAAGGTCCAAAAATCTTCAGCAGAATTTTTCTCTCAAACATCTCATCGGATATTGTCATCGTCCAATCTTCTGCGCCCTACTATAGGACGGACATTATGAGAGCCTTATAGAGTTAGTTTTGTTCGTCGAGAGAGGAGCAACTGAGTAGTAAGTTGCCTACTTAGTCCAAAGTAGCACTTGTTGGCAAGACAGATTCTCCGTTGGTTTTCAAGACTGACATTGTTACCGGTGTTAGTGCTGGTTCTTAAATGATTGCATTCACTCGAAGAATGGCCCAAACACATCCGCAAAGCCACAAAGATTGGCTTCATCCGACAAGGTGATTTTTCAGCTTTGCCTGCTTACAACTGAGAGGGAATTTTCATAATGATTTTTAATTACGTTCGGCAAGTGTGAAATGATGTGTAATGAAATAACAAATATTGCTGAATATTTTGGCAGCTGGATGTGATATCTGCTAAAACATAACATTTGGAAAAACTACCTATCATCGCTATGTGGCCACCCTTTAGTTTAGTTGTGGCACATTCACATCGAATACGCATGAAGCGAAGGTCTTTGAGAACTTTTTGCTTAAATCAATATTTGCATACTTTTTCTTTATCAGAAATCAATTTATTTGTATATTTCTATTCATGATTTGTAAGTATTTGCGTCGCTGCCAATGCTGCCGCCACAATTGTCTTACGCAGGGCAATTCTTAAATTATCTGAGACGCACTTTGATGAACTGGTTAGAATTGGTATTCGCTTGAGTTTGAAGCGGTTAAAGAAGGCGTTAGAGATTAGAATTTATAGGATTATAGGACCTTAAAAGCGAACTTTGTTACGATGAAGCATTTATTTCTTTATTTTACACCCAGAGCATTACTAATGAGTATTGGAATTGTTATTATACAATAAAAAGGGTGACCCCAAAGTTTGCAAGTATTTTTTGTTGTTATTTGTAATTAGGAAACCATCACAATTATTGACTGTTGCTGTTAATTCAAAATAAATCTCCCTGGTAATCAATAGGCGCACTACGACACCTCTTCAAATCTTCAAAATACGTATAACCTGGCGATCTTGTAATCGACCTCAATTTCTACCTTATCACCTCAAAATTCTTTCCCCAAACCTGTTACCGCAGCTGTAGTAGAAAAAAGGCCATGTCAAGTAAATATGGAGAACTATTTTCCAAGTTGTTGCAGCCAAGACTCGGTGTGTGAGCCGAGCTCGTGTTGTTTCTTCACAATTCGGTCTTCTTGTAGTGAACATTCCCCCCTCAAACCCTGAAGTACGCTCACATAATACTTCTTATAAAGGTATTCGCTTGACAGAAAGCATTCCTTGCGGATCACATCACGCCAAACACAGAAAACAGCCTAAAAACCTTAATTTATTTCGGCTTTATCGTGAATTTTTTATATTTTGGCTAAACTGAGAAAAATCATTCCACTGAGTGTTGACGCATTTCAGTATGATATTCATATGCCCTGTCACTGTTAAACAATGAAGCTTCCGATGTCATTTTGGCTCATACTAAAAAGCATTTCTTTAGCGACAACAACGCGGTGTTGATTTTATAAAAAGTTCTCTCGTCACAAGTTGTACTTCAACACTGCCCAGAATAACATAAAAACATGTATAACTCCGAGCGAAACACTAATATGGGCTCTTACATCCTTAGAGCTCTCGTCACGAACTTCAGTCACAATTTAATGCTGCGCTTTAAAAATCTTTGTTAGTACTCATAGTATTCACAATGTTGGATTTCCGTATTCTACTTTTAACATTTTCGACGCCTCCTCATTGTAAGACTAGATTAGGCTGTAGCGTAACTCAGTGGCTGCCACTCTTCATGAGGAAGTAAATAGGTCCACTGAAGTCTGGAGGCTCTTGTGATACCATTTGTTTCGGCTCAAGTCTCTCCTTCACTTCGCAAAGCAGGGAAACCCCCTCGATGAAATATTGTAGATATTTGCGAGTCTGCCAAACATGCAAAGGAGTCAGAGTTTAGACAGTTGTGTCCGTTTTAGTCTTTCTACTTCCTCCTACTTTTTGCAGCTAAAATTGCTCTAAATTGATGAAGGACACAGTTCTGTATTCATTAAGTCAAGCCGCTCTAAAGTAGTTACCTCACAAGTGGGTCCATCTAGTGTTGGATTGAGGTATGTCCACATACTGGGCAGAGTTGACGGATTTAAGATTAGTTCCCCTCCGTGACAGTTCATCAGCGGTGCAGTTTTTAGGAATGTCTCTGTATCCAAGGACACCGCTTAATCAGCTCATTCAGATTATCAATCAATTGATACATTATGACCAAACATTTGGTTGGTTCAAGTGCCTTTCCATAGGGCAGGGCATTCACAGAGAAAATGGAAGATTATTTCCTTTTTCTCCTGTTATTTGCAACTGTTACAGTATGTGTTGTGAGCGATGCCCATTTTGAGTGATTGTTCTCCGACAGACCAAAAGCCCGTTATGACTGCCGTTAGGCTCCAGGCGTCCCGCCGTTTCATGTTTGTCAATGTTGACGATTGCTTAATGTTGTAGGTGGGCCAAAACGTTCAGCTAATTTTGCATGTGGTCTGGTCTCTTCATCTACAATAAAATTTCAGTCAGACGTTTCCTCTTCGACATAAGTGAATTCGCAGATTATGATGAATAATGGCTCAAAAGTGATATGTACAAGTAAAGAAGTGACATAATAGAAGTATTCATGTAAACTTTTATATTAACGAAACACTTAAATATAATATTTTACATCAATACACCTAGGGAAATATTTGTGTAAGTCCATTAGAAGAGGTTGATTTCCACGTTCGGTTAAATTAACACACTGAAATCGTCGCTTAAAAACCTCTTTCTAAAAACCACTTCTCATGCAAATTTTGGCAGCTGTTTTACGAGCTCATAAGTTTTCGACGTTATGTGGTTTACGAGGCATTTAAGCGTTTAAATAAATACCCACAATTCCTTCTTTTATATTTTGAAGTTTATACCCACAGCGGAAAGTGGAATTACTGGAGTAGTAGCCACGGCCGCTTTTTCTATGATGGCTGCCAAGAGTTCGTTTAGTGCGTTATAACTTTATTGTAAAGAGCAACAATATCTCAGATTACAACTCTTCAGCTTCTAAACCTATTGCGATAGGTAAAAAAATCTACATTTGTCTCCGAATATCGTCTGCTTAATTAATATAAAGTAACAGAAAGCTCAAATAGCAGCAGGTAAGCAAATACTGGGAATTCAACAGGGGATATTTAGGGGCCTAGTAAAGATTTTTACTGTAAAAATTTGTTTAAAAGAGGCGTTTTGCTTTCAAAAAATTAAAATATTTCAATATGTTTTGTATATAACCTTATAGAAAAGGCTAAGTACTAAGGGAATGCCGCTAAAGATACTTGATTCTTTGACCGGATATAAATTCAGGTTGTTCCGGTAACGTAGAACCGACTGTGGTGAAAATATCATGAAGCGCGCATTATAGCTACTAAGTTCCAGCAGTATTTGTCAACCCCAAATTAATAATTTAACGAGTACCGAATGATTCAGTTTTGTAGTTCCGTACATACATACAGATGTAAAACTAGTAAAGGCATGTGTACATGTGTATATACATATATACTTATATATACATATATGCATGTAAGTATGTCTAAAACTTAATTCAAGAATTGTACCTCATCCGCTTCAAAAGTGTGTCAACATCACACAATAAAAAAGTTCAGATTTAATTATTCAATGAAATCAGTTTTATAATTATTTATTGATTCACACAACCAGCTAAAGAACTAAATGGATTATCAAAGCAAACAATTTGCAATAATCATAATTAACTAAGAAAACAAGGCGAGAAAATCGTTCAAGAGAACCGCACATAAGTTTTCTTTTTTTCTGTCTTGAAAAGACCTTGCGTTTTAGCGACGCACGACGTGTACGCACATATTTGCACACGCTGAACGTGGTGCGGTATATTATGGAGCTAAATCTCGTGTAAATAATATACGAAAGGGAACAGAATACATACGTACACACCTATAATAAGTAGCATGAATGCACATGATTTCTACTAAACTACGCTGTTATCAGGCTCTACAACCAATGAGCGTCCAATTATAAATATGTCTAATGAAATCACTTAATATTCAATTAATATTTGATAATTCGATTAAGAAAAAAATAATATATTGTAAAAAAATAAAATTCTTAGGTAAAATGAAATAATTGAAAAACATAAAATAAAATAAATTTAAATAGAATAAAAGCAAATTAAGTTAATTTATATTTAATTATAAACAACTCAAAAATCAATTCAAATAAACTAAGCAAGAAATGGAATAAAACAGTAAACTTAAATAAACCCAAAATATAAAAGATAAATAAACTAAAATATAAAATAAGTATAAAAATATTTATTGAAATACAATAATATAAAATATAAAAAATAAAATAAAAATAAAAGTAAGATAAAGCAAAAACAATTTAAAAAAAGTAGAACAAAAAATAATAAATAGAATTAAATTAAATTAAATTAAATTAAATTAAATTAAATTAAATTCAATTCAATTCAATTCAATTAAATTAAATTAAATTAAATTAAATTAAATTAAATTGAATTAAATTAAATTAAATTAAATTAAATTAAACTTAATTACATTAAACTGAATTTATTAAAATAAAATAAATAGAAATAGGAATAGAACAAAATAGAAAATTTATATATACAAAAGTTTTACTAAAAAAAATTAATAAATACAACAGAAAAAAAACCAAATTAAACTAAAGAAAAATATATTAATATAAAATATAAAGAATTTAATAGAAATTAGGTAGGATCAAGTAAAAATAAAAAATAAGACATAATAAAAATAAAAAAATAAAAATGAAAAAAATAAAAAATTAAACAAATGAAATTAATATACTTATAATAAATTTCGTTGAATTAAACAAAATTAAGTTAAAATAAATTATATTTCAAAAAAAATTAATTAAAATAATGCAAGACTTGTAAAATTAAAAACAGTGAAAGGCGAAATATAAGTAAAAATAAAAAGATTAAATAAACTAACTGTGGAATAACTGTGTTTCAATAAAATTAATTAAATAAAAAATATAAAATTAAGTTAAACTAATTAAATTATTTTAAATTAAATTAAACGAATTAAAATTAATTAAATAAATAAATTAAAACAGCACAAAATAAAAACAGCGTAATGGTTTGGTGGGGAGTGTCTTGTAAACACTTTACATCTCTTCATTTCTCTGAAAAAGAAGTTAAGACCGTGGTAAAGGTGTACCAGGAGGATGTCTCAGAAGGTGTGGTGAAACAGTTGAGCAGTACACTCTCTTCAATGGAGAGCATTGGACCTTCCAGCAAGATTTCGCTCCAGCCTATGAGGCAAAAACCACGCAGCAGTGGCTAAAAACCCATATTCCTGGGTTCATAGCCGCAGAAGATTGGTCATCTGGAAGTCCAGATATAAATCCATTGGACTACAGTTTGTGGTTCGAATTGGAGAACATAGTCTGTCGAAGGCATCACAGACATTTGGAGAATCTCAACAATCTTTGGTTCGAGCAGCGCCGTCAATAACCTGCATTAGCGGACTGGTAGAATCGTTTGAAGGCTTGTGTAAAAGCAAATGGTAGCCATTTCGAATTAAAATTAAATATTGTTTTTTTTAATACTTACATGATTAAATCAAACTAGCTTCAGTAAAAAAAGTATTGTATTTTCATATCAACAACGTACTTAACTTTTAACAGAACTTATGGCAGGACTAAGTACATATATTGCCCGCCTGCGCTCAAATCAGGCTTGAGGCTTTGGGCACTGATGTGTTAAGAAGCGACCACCTTGGCTCCTTGGCACCACAAGATCTACTCAGATTTCTTCGGAGGTAGAGTAGATTTAAAGAAAATTAAAAAGGGAATCTGAGTGCAGTACAATGGATTTAATTGTGTCTGAGTGCTGTACTTGCTGGTCTGTCCCGACAAAAAAAAGTATATTGCTTACCAGAATACGTACTCGTTTTAGAAACAAATTTTTAATTAGAAATTCTCGATAGAGTAGCTTTTGTTTTGCACACAACTGTAGTTTCTAAATTTTTCACCCCTGTATCTACATAACTCACGCGCATTTCAACATCTATCTGTGCCTGCGCCTGCACTATTTGCTGTCTGATATCTCTTTGGCTAAAAGCGCGCTGATAACTGCGAAACTTTTGTAGATAGCTGCAGGTGCATACAATATGCCAAATTTTGATATTCGTTTCCACTTGTGTAAACACTTTTATTACATTGTTTATGCCATCATATAAATATTAGAGATTAAGCTTTTAGACCCATCCACAGGGGATTCAAATAATGCTTTTATAATCTCACAAATTTGCATAGGTATAGAACTACAAAATTCATTCTCATTTAGTCAGGGACGTAAAGTGGAAATATTATTTCTCGAAACTGATGTTAGTTTAATTAAATATATATATATATATATATATATGGAATATAAGAAAATATTCGCCTGTCACTAACTAAAATAAATCAAAATGCTTAAATATTGTACCCCCCTACGATATCGAGTTACACGAGTGCGGTCAGCTATTAATAACTATACTCGTGTGTGTTGTGTGTACATATGCGTACTCTCTTCTAAGAAGTTGTTTCTGCTCAGGTGAACCTGAATCCAAAACTGATTATGTCATAATTCAGCTCAGCTCGGAACTCCAGAAGTGATTGCCGCCATTGCTTTCTTTGCGTTATCTGATCAGAGCAAATGAATGAATTATGAAGAGTCAGTTTTAGTGCCTAGTCGTGAAACTTTGCCTTAAAATTTATCTTCTCTTTAAATGCATTTCGATTTTCTGAACAATCCGCTAAATCCACTCCGCTCGACAGTTCCATTTGTTTTATTTATATTGGGGGTGTTCTTAAGAGCTTGAGAACTTAAAATGATAATACAAAACAGAAATTTTGTTGTAATAATTTTTTTTATTACAATCTGGTAGATAATTTCATGGCACTATTTTTTGCATATATTATTTTGATGTCGATATCGATGAGAACTATGCGGCTAAAAAGCAACCGATACATAAAGAGCCGATTGAGAGGCTTAAATTATTTTCATTGGTAATCTATTGATATAATAAATTGAGATGGAAAATATGCGTAATCTCTATATTCATGCGCTTGAGAAAATGTGTGAAGAAACCTCAGAGCTTCATATGCAAGCACATACATACATATGTAGTTAAGAGGACTTTGCGGAGCTGAGTGAACTATTTTGAAGGGTACATGGACAAGGAATTCATTAAGAACTTTCCATTGATTAAATTCAGTTTTTCACAATTTTTCGGGGCAAAATTGGTAAATTCTGGGAAAAGTAACTCATAAATATCGCAAAAGCAAAACCCGTGCACCCGATTTCTTATTCTCAATCTCCGCTGAGGTAGTCTAAATCTCTTTTCCAAAGCGAAGTTTTTTACCTGTTTTTTCATTTATTTTATACCCATTTTTGATACTAAAACCTTTTTCTCACGAACCGGAACATTCACCATTTGTATACCTGAACACACGCCATAACAATAGCCAAAATTGAGAAAAGGTCGAAAATGAAAAAAGCATGTTGGAAAAAGAGAAATACCGAAAATTTTCCAAACATGATTTAATTTTTGTATTATTATAAAAACTAAATAAACCATATTTCTTTTTGTAATATTAGGGCTCTTCTTTTCATCAAGACTTAGCAAGTGGCTAATAGATGAAGCAACTGGTACAAATGAACATATGTCGGCAACGCGGGAAGAGAGCTGCCTTAAATTGCATGTGTTGGTAAGGCAGTGCGGCCTAATATGCTATGGCCATACACGCTAGCGGCGAATCTTACTCGATAACTTTGTTGTTGCTTTCGCATGCAAATTTTTCGTCAAGTTAATGGAGTATAGAGATAGCGAGCGGGCAAATGGCGAATAGAAGATGCCTATTTATTCAGTTCTGTTCAATCAACTAACCTCTAACAATACAGTTCACTTTTTCATGTCGATAAACACATTTCTGTGCCCTCAGAAGCTTGTTAAACTCTCAGGCTAATATGTTTAATACGTTTATTGAATGTTTAAGTTTTGGCCCCAAATGAAGCGTCTAAAATGATGCCTAACATATTTTCAAGGCGTCAAAATTTCATAATTGAGTTACGAATTTTGGGTAAATTTTTTTGTTCAAATTTCGAGGTTTTTGTTTTTTTTTAATTATGCTCAAATAAAAGCTTGAACTTAATGGTACCCAATATACTTTTAGAAACTAAAAATTTCACGATTCAATTCCGCATTATTTATTTATTTTGTAACAAACGTAAAATTTGTGTCTCCCAAAAAAATATGTTAGGTATCACTTTCGAAACATATAATAAACATTTTTTTCAAATTTTTTCAAATTTTGACTTTTTGATTACTTTAATTATGATCAAATAAAAGCTTTTAATTTTTCTTTCAGAATATTACCCAACGTACTTTAAAAAACACAAGATTTAATGATTGAGTTTCTAAAATTTTTTTATTTTCTTTTCAAATTTCGACGTTTTTGATTTTTTTAATAGTGCTCATATAAAAGCTTGGAATTTTTTTTCTAAACTGATACCCAACATACGTTTGTATACTAAAAATTTCAGGATAGAGCTCCAAAGTTTTTGGTAAAAATTAATTTTGAAATTAAAAATATTTTTTTTATTATTATTTTATATTTTGTTTAATTACGACGTTTTTTGTTTTTGTTTTTAAATTATACTCAAATAAATGCTTGGAATTTTTCCTCAAAAATGAGACCAAACATACTTGGATTCTTGAAATTTCATCATTGAGTTAAAAAGTTTTCGGTATTTTTTTTTAGCTTCGACGTTTCTGATGTTCTACTAAAAACATGGATTTTTTCTTCTAAAATGATACCAAACATACTTTTGGAGACGAAAAATTGCATCATTGAGTTAAAATGTTTTTTTCATTGTTTTTTTTTTTTTTTGTTTTAATTTCGACTTTTCTGATTTTTTGTTTAATTATGCTCAACGAAAAGCATGGAACTTTTTTTTCTAAAATTATACTTAACATACCTTTGGAGACTCAAAATTTCATGATTAAATTTTGTTCTTTAACGCACTCTTCCGCCACGGCGCGATGCGTGCAGTTTAACCTACATAAAGTGCTTCTTTCTAACAACTGTCTCGCCCCATATAACGATTTTATTTTTACACTATTTTTAGTTTTTCCTTTCTTCCCTTTCCATATGGCGTACATGTATAAATGTTATGTATGTAAATGTATTTGTCATGGATGAAGGTTAAACATTGAAAGCCAAGAGTATGCAACACTTTTTAGCAACAATGACTATTTTAAATTACCTCATTTACCTCAATTAACTGGAGTAACAGTTTTTGTTTTCTAGCAGAGTATCTGTATATTTAAAATAATCTTTTTGCATTATATACCATATATATGTACATATATGTAAGAAAATATTTTCTAAGTAATTGTGTAAAATATCAAACAAAGCAAGGATCTCGAAAACTGCGTTTTAAAAAACGCTGACTCAATGCGTTGCTGTTATTGCATCAGCCATTTTCCAGTCCAACAGACAATTTGCTATATACAAAATTCACAGATATATGTCTGGCAGATAGGCCATTAGAGCGACTAATGTACTTTACATATATGGCAGCTGCAAGGCAAAATTAGTCTGATGCGACCTACTGTACTTTCGCACAGGGACTTACTTTTCACTAATGGTGCAAAATTTAATGGAACCTAAAGAAGTGAATAGAGCAAAGAGCAGAGAGCTGGGAAGAGAATCAATTAGCGGAAAATTAGAAGAAAAATTTCAGCAGAAGTGGATAGGACATAAAAGAGTCAGGGATCGAATAGAGAGCTGGGAAGAGCATTAAATAATTTCGCAGGTAAATGCAGGTACCTCTGTGGCTGCTGCGCAATTTGCCACAGCTCATAGTCGAAGGCAGGCGTAGCCGGAATTGAAAATATGAATGGCTTAGCGTCTGCAACAACTACAATGCAGCGAGGACTCTAGCATGGGACAGTTATTCGCAAAAATGCAGGTAGATGTGTAAGCAGAATAGATATAGCCTTAATTGCACAGAGCGACCCTGAAGAATACTGGGAAGTGATTTGAGTTGCATAGCCAAACATTGTATTGTTGAAAAAATTTTGTAATGATGAAAAGTTTAGAGCGTTGAAAATAAACATTCGTTTAAATGTACTTTTTGTCTTAATTCAAGACTAATATTACTTCTCTATAAAATAGTGCGTAAAAACATCGTCAAAGACGGAAAAAACGGAAAAAATTGTGTTTGCGGAGAAAATACAGCCGCCTAAATATAAAATAAAATAGAAACTAGTTTTGCCCGCTTTTCTTTCAATTTTTTTTCTAAATTTTTGTTAATCTTTTAAAAACATACTTCATTCTAGAACAAATATCATATAAAGGAAAGTTTCACACTTTGTATAAAATTTATTAATATAACATTTCATAAAAATTTCAAACTTTTTTATCAGAATTAAAAGAAAAAGTTTGGCTACACAGTTTTATAGCTCAGAAAATTTTAGTATGATAAAGCGCAAGCTTGAAGTGAAAAAAAAAATCTGGTAGATTTTGTTAATTTCTTTCCCTAACGGTATTGCGCATTTTCTCCATACAACGAATGCATTGCTTTTTTTTCAATTTTTAAATTGCAATCTGTTAAGTTTAAGCAAGTTCGTAGACTTTAAGAAGGCGTTCGACACTATCAAACAAGACGCAATATGGCTGGCACTAAGTAGAAAGGCAGTTCCCGCCAATATAATCCGCGTCATCAAAGCCCTCTACGAGAACTCCGAAACTGACGAACATTACAAAGGCAATATCAGCGATTCATTCACTACCAACGCATGTGTATGGCAAGGTTGTCCCCTGTCGCCTCTTTTTTCGCCATCGTCCTTGGATACGTCATGAGCCAACTGACCCTGCACAAAATAGGCATCGTATGGAGTTTCACCAGACATCTTGAGGACCTGGACTTCGCCGATGACATCTGCCTCCTCTCTCACAAACTCTCTGACATGCAAGCGAAGGCGGACAAACTAGTCGCGCTGGCACGCACTGTCGGACTGGAGGTCAACATCGCCAAGACCAAGGCTATGAGAGTTAACCACAATAACGCAAGGCAGATATTGGTTGACGGATGCCCGGTGGAATTCGTTGAAAGCTTCTGCTACCTCAGCTGCATCATCATCAATATGGTGGGGCAGATAAAGATGTCAACTGCAGGCTAAACAAAGCAATGACGGCATTCGGGCGAATGCAGACAGTATGGAGGAGTTCGCAAATCTTCAGGCGCACTAAACTACGAATATTCGGCTCATGCGTGAAGACCATATTGTTGTACGGAAGTGAAACAGGGCTGGTCTCGAACACCATCACACTGAGGCTGCAATCCTTCATCAACAAATGCCTTCGCATCATCTGCGGAATATTCTGGTCAAACACCGTCAGTAACGACGCACTGTGAAGATTAACGAACGAGGAACCCATCCTTAGGCAAATCAAATGCAGAGAGTGGCTATGGATAGGTCACACATTGAGAAAACCACCAGATAGCATCACGAGAATAGCACTGGACTGAAACCCTCAAGGGAGCAGAGCTCGCGATCGACTAAAAGCCACTTGGAGAAGGTCGATGTTGCGCAAACTAGCAGATGCCGACATCTCATGGACGGTGCAAAAACAACAGCACAGAACCGTGTATGATGGAAAAGTGAACAAGGAAAAAAAATTTGTTAAGCAATAAGGGATTGTTTTTCAGTAGTATTTGATTTCTTTGTTCTCTAACCAATATTACATAAACGTTCAATTTTGGTTCAGGCAAGAACATCAAATAATATAAAAAGGTTTTTCCAATAGCGGTCGCACCTCGGCAGGCAAGGACAAACCTCCGAGTGTATTTTTGCCATTGAAAAAGCTCCACTTTAAAAATAACTGTCTTTCGGAGCCAGCTTAAGACTGAGGGTTCCGTCATTTATGGAACAATAACGAGACGCACGATACCAATGGGAGAAGGGGCTCATCCAATCACCCAATAAAGGGTGTAGGCGCCAATTATATAAATACAGTGTACTCTATCATAATGGGCACCTCCCTTAAGCGGACATCTCCTATAAGCGGACACTTTTTTCAGTACATATCACCAGCCCTTAAAACTTTTTTTCGCTTGAGCGGAGAACCCTCCCAAACCAGATTATTAACTTTTCTAACACTTTTCTCATAGGCGCACACATCCCATAAGTGAACAAATTTATACGTATACTTATATATACCCCTCATTTCATTGGTGCATAAAAGTGTTTCTCTTTACTGGGACGAAATCAATCACCGGCGTGTCAAAAGCCATACATAACTGAAAAGAACTATTCCCTACTTCTCTTGCTAGGTCTAACACAGGTTTACCGCTACTACGAATATTGCAAATATGCAGCGTGCAGAAGCAAGAAGAAAAAAGATTACGGTGGGAATCTTGAGTTAAAATGTGCCACGCTTTCAATTTCAAAAATATTTTTCAGAACTTCCGTCGCTTTAGGTTTTCGCTATATCCGTTTTAAAATACTTTCAAAATTACCTTTAAATATATTTTTATCATAAATACATATGCATTTCCTAGCCTCGTTCTAAATACTCACGACAAATAATGTACTACGGTACGCTAAAGCATACTACATCTGCATACGTACATATTTACATACATACATATTTACATATGGAACTAACTATAATTAGTTCTGAGCGCATTCGTGCATATTATTGCAAATAAAAGGAATGCATCTGCTAGCTTAGATAAGTGAATTGCATATGGACATACATACATATACATATTTTTGTATGGATGTATGTATGTTAGTATGAGTGAGCAGTGCTTGACTCATACAATGAGCGACACTTGGCTTAAGCTCCAAGTCATTGCTACTCATTTCCTTTTAACCCACTTAAATTGCATATAAATGTATGCATGTTTGACTGTGTGAGTGTTTTATCTAAGTGATTATGTTCATATGTGTCGGTTTTATAAGATTCGCCGCCAAACAAAATGTATGAAAATAATGATGACTTCGCAAACTTTTACAATGAACTTCCTAACATATGTATGTACGTACATACTCTGAAACACTAGGGGTGTTCTAACACTTAATATTTTAGTTTTTGTAATTAAAAAAATAGTGTCCCAAAATGAAAATCCAAAAGCGTTTTATGAAGGTTCATCGAGCTGAAAGTTTTTTTATTATTCAGCTAATCCACAAGGTCATTTATTATTGTTAATACTTTATGTGTTTAAATTTTCTACATAGATAAACATAGATTGATTTGAGGTTTCCACTTTGACCTAGTGGTATTTTGTGCCTTTTGCCATTAAAATAGCCAAATATCAACTGAAAATCAGTTTAATGCGTGCCATTAGTATCTTGTAAAAAGGTTTCAATAGCCTGCGTGACCGCGTTGACCGAAACATAAAACCGAAGATTCAAAAATTATTTTTTATATATTAGAAAATCAAAAATTAAAAAAAGGAAAAAATTGTCTACTCATATCATTTCTAACTTTAATAAAAATATGTTTTTCATAGCTTTTGATTATTCCTGTGGACTTAAAAAACACCAAAAAATTTCGAAAATTTATTTTTATAGAAAAACAAAAACAAAAAATTGTTTACTCATATTGTTTCCAATTTTAATAAAAATATGATTTTCATAGCTTTTGATTATTCATCTGGGCTTAAAAAACAGCCAAAACGTTTATTTTTATTTTTTATAGAAAGAAAAAAAATTGTTTACACATATCATTTTCAACTTTAACCAAAATATGTTCTTTGGGGCTTAAAAAACAGCAAAAAAATTCAACAATTTATAATTACAAAATACAAAAGTTTAAACACAGACATATGTTACGCCACTCTTGTTATTTTTACCACAAATTCTAATCTAAATTTTTTTAATAATTTTTTTTTTTAATTGCTATCAAGTACGAAAACTTTTCATGCAAATTAATTTGACAAGTTATATTGACTTTTATTCAGTATTACGTGATATTTCATACAGTTCAGACCCGAGCAGCCTTTATAAATTGTAGAAACTTAGGTACATATGTATTTAAAAAATCAGTCTTCATATTAAAAAAATTCGCCCAGCATTTTGTCCATCAAATTCCGTTGAGTAATTAGGCTCAGTGACTTTGTAAATATTTTGAACAGTTTTAAAGCAAATGTTTCGTATTTGGCGTAGCACTGTGGGTTGTGACCGATCGTCTTCCCATGAACCCCAAAAAAACGTATTGAGCTGGCAACGTCAAAGGTGACCGGTATGTGATTTCTTGTTCTTAAGTTGGTTGAATATGGTCTGAAAGACCTGGAAAACATCGCATGATCTTCGGTTTCAACATGCCTTACTGTCCAATGCCCGCGAAACCCTAAGTTTGAAGTTTGAAAGTTTATTGCTCTCGTAAAGTTAGAAGGCTTGGTTTCTGTTATCAAAAATTATTTGTGGTTTCCTTGTACGCATGGTTCGCCGGGTTTTCGTCTTACATAAAACATATAAAGGCTAATCAAGTCGTCCCATTAACTCAAAATTGGAAACTTTGCACGTGCATGCTTCTGCCAAAGGAGGACCATATGAAAAAAAAAACTAAATAAATAAATCCCGATCTATACAAACGAAATGAAAACGAAAATTACAAAAGACAAACCAAATTTACAGCATTTGCTTCCATATTGGAAATATAAGAACATCCCTAATAAATACTATACATACACAAGTATTTACATACATTTTAACTTCAAGAACTTGTGCCGACAAATGTCCGATATCTTCTACATGCAAGTCAGCTGAAGGCTGGTACGAATTATAGATTAAGATTTTCAAAGTTGGATAAATCTTAGTTAATTGGCATGTCTGGAGAAAACATATAGAACTGCGTTCAGTTTCGCATTCGAGACTTGTTAATTTCAAAGCTAATAGTGCTCTACGAAATCATACAAAATTCCATTTTAAAAACACTGTTTTTAAGATGTAATATAGTAGTGCCAGCGAAGATTCGGATAATTCGCTACACTCTAAATAAAGTATGTGCTTGTTAGTCCGCACCATATTTTAATTACCTACATATGTATATGTGTGTGTACATACATAGATAGGTATATCATGCCAGCCGGGAAAGCACCTACATAGTTTCTTGCTTGTGAGCTAAGAACTCATGTTGCTGCCGCTGCGAAAGTTTATAGAATAGAGCATTTTTAAGTTTTTGATTGTGTTTCTCTTTTTGGTCATATTGGGATTCTTAAGGGCATTAAAGGGAGAAAAGGTGCATTTTTTGCGATCTCACCTTAATTTTTTTCGTGATAACCTCGGCAGCGCATCAAATGAACATCACGAGAGGTTTCACCAGGAAATCAATATAATCCAGGAAAGATTTAAATGCAGTACGGTACAGAGGGTCTAAAAATTGTATTCCATACAAATCGAACCGCCCTAATGCGCATAAGTGCAAGTGCTCGCAATGTACCTATGCCAAATGTGTAAACATTGGCTGGAACTTAGCTTTCTTATGCACTTGTCCTAAGCCGCACGAGTTTTTCATCTTCGGCGACCACCCGTAAAATTGTCTGCTTGAAATTTTAGTGGCACATTTTAACTCTCTCAGTTGCTTTTTTAACCGCTGTATAAGTATAGCTGCTTTAAGGACGGGGCAAAAATGCGCCGTAGGAAGTTAAAATCTACTGCAAAAAAATCACACGTTGAATTCTACTGTAGAAGGCGGAGGGCAGAGTTCAAATCTACTAATCGTCTCGTTATATTCTACTGTAGAAGTCTGAGGGCGGAAATTTTACTTTAGGCCATTTTATAAATGATAATTTTCGATAAATGAATGGCGCTTTCGCAAAAAATGTTAAAACTTTAACCCCGTGTGAACAAAAAATTCAACCTTTTGGGTTACTGCTCTATTCGGCAAAGTTGGCTTTAGAGGCCTCCTCTTTCAGAAATATTAAAGTTTGTTCGTGTCGTCATTCAGATGGCAACGAAGCAATATGAACGAAGACTGTGTTGATTTTTTTCATTACCACCAACACAATCACATTTTGTTCATAAACAAGCCGCTGTCATGACTCCGGTAACGTCAGCCAATCTCAGCTGATTCTTTCAAATTCGCTGAGAGGTTAACGGTCTGATCTCGGCCACACCTTCTGAAATTTTTTCAACATGCATTGGTGAAGAAGCTCACAGGTATGCTCAAATCAGCTAAACCACTCAATGCATACACACCTTTGGATGATTGTCGTGTAGATTCGTGTCATGAAGTAGAAATTCGCTCTGTTTTCTTTGATAACGGCTTGAATTGAGCAGCAGATAAGAGATCTCCAGCTACGCAGCGTGCGTTTGCTCTCTCCACTGGCCACTATACCTCTCTCTGAGTGCTAACAGCGCCCATTGAGCTCAAGTGTCGTGACTAAACACGAACGCCATCGCTTGATAAACACGTCTTCGCCTATCCACGGCAAGAATGTTAATTATAAAATCATTGTCTGGTAATGTGGCATGCAACAGTTATAGTTTCGAGTTCGTCGTGTGAGCAGTGAAAAAATATAAGAAATGCTTAGTCGACATGTGACGTCATGATCGACGTGTTTAAGCGTTGTTGGCTTACATACAAAACAACAAAGGCTTTCGCTTTACGATATTACATATAAAGTTACGCAGCTGTTCTTGAACATTTAACAAATGTAAATATTTACTAGTTCGTTAATTCATAATACGCAGCTTTGAGTAAACCAGCTTTTCGGTAGCGGGGTTGTTATTCATTAAAATTTGCTTGGGTTCGCACTCGCGCCTCTCGTTCTTGTGTGTCGATGAGAAACTTCCGTTTTCGACAATTTGTTTTGGCTGGAAAGAATCGCTATAATATTCATCATGAGTTGGTTCAAAAAGTTGTTATCCGAAAATCACGCGAACCCACATAGGGGAAATCAAAGTGAAGAACGACATAAGCGCATCAAGAAAACGGCAGAACATACAGATAGATCTGCGCCAGAATTTGATAGAAGCAAGACACTGAGCTCGTTGGAGAATAAACGTATTGAAGTTGTGGATCCGGATGAATTCTTTGAAGATCCCGAAGTTGTGCGCTGTTACAAGGAGGAAGGAGAGTTTCTGGAGCTCATGGATGAATACGAAATCGTTCAAAATCCTGCACATTTAGATAACTACTTCTCTGCCGATTTTGAAGATGAATTGTTAAATAGAACACAAGATAGTTTGGTGAGTGAACAAATTGTGATAGCGGAACATGTTGAGCCCATGAGCTCAACGTTTAACGAGTGTACCAACACGAACAGTGAAAAACCCAAAAAGAAACGTGAGAAACGTCGCTTCTGTGAAATTCTTTTCACAGAAAGGATTCAACTTGGTTTGCCAATACATGAAGAAGAGTATGCAGCAAACGAGCCACAATATATGAAATGTAAACGAAGAACAATGGATGTTCAAGGTAGTCATATGACCTCGAAGAGTACAATCGCTTCGAGTATAACATCACTACATTTGGCGCTCTCGGACATCGATGAGGAGGCGGGCATCATGAACGTCTGCAATAATCAAGTAATCAAAGACTGTGCCATTGATCGCAATCAACTCAAGACTGAAGCCTTGGCAAGCTCCATAATGGGCGCCATTGGCAAATGTCCCGATCGGGACAGTTCACTACGTTCCTCGGAAGCTGATCTCATTGCACGCACGGGCGATCGTTGTCACCCGTCAAGCTGGAACAACTGTGATCATTACGATATTAAAAAGTTTTTTCGTCTCGACGATTATGGAAACATATTGTTGAATATAAATCATGTAGCCGAAGTAAAGGGATATGGTTTTACGATAGCACAAAATAAACGTCTTTACAAGCGCTATCGAAAACTGTGTCATGCGATCGATGATCGATACAATGAGAAAAAAAAACGAAGTGGTTGTTTTAAAATGCTCAAGCGCCTGCTGTCCTGGCTGTGGAATTTAATATGTGGTAAGTGGAAAGGACGTACATGTAAATGCGTATATTTTTACTTCAGTAGAAATCAAAAAACTTGCGTAGATGGTGTAAGGAGCACAAAATACTTTTTAAAAGTAAATGTTAGCAATAAATATGAAAGCAAATATTTCTACTTCAAGAATAATTATTGCACGGCATAGAAGCTGTCGAAGTTATCAAGTTTTGTTTGCTGAAATGCAGCATCTTTCCATTCGAGTAAAGCTGCAATTAGTGGTGGCGTGCCGCAGCCATAACCGTAACCATAGCAATTAGCTGTTCTGATCAAACATATGGGCATCATTGTAAACGGTTATAGGTGCCGCAGCATAACGCCAGAACCGTAACCGTATTGCGTATCGAATTTTTCCCCGTAACCCTAAACAGCTGTGAAATACTTTACATATGTTTCGATAATTGCGATTGAGAATTTGAGTATTAGAAATGAACGACGAAAAATTAATGCAATGAGTGGAAAAGTGGAATTAGTAGAAATGAAAAAGGCGATAGTTTATGACAAAATGCAAATGTTGCCATTAATTCTACTTCAATATCAGCTGTTTACGATTACGGCATGACTAATCGACAAATGCTAATCGTATGGCGTTAAGATTACGTCTCTACTAATTGTAGCTTAAGAAAGCATAAACAATTCTAGCTTTCATTTCACTAGAACATATTCTGCGTGTTGTATTTGTGCACGGTTTTTTTTTTAATATTTCATTTATTGTTATTATATTGGGGCATCGTAGCCAAACGGCTTGGATCGTGGCTACAATTGATTTGGTCACGGGTACGAGGTTCAGTGTAGAAGTGTTGCGAGAGTTGGTGGAAAACTCTTTTATAATTGTATTTGACCTACAATGACAAACTTCCAAATACACATCAGCCATGAAAAGCTTCTCATAAAATCTAGCTGTGGAGTTTAAAGTAGAAAGAAAATTTGCTTCACAATAAATAAAATATCACAGCGCATACCAAAAATTTAAGGAAAAGTCGTCGAAATACCTATCTATTAATAAATTTAGACGCCAAATACATATGCATACATATTTTCTCGAAATATTTTTCCAAGTTTTGTTTTTCTTTTCGTTAATTTATTATAATATATATAAGGTCCTCGAACTCCTAGTTGGAGCATAGGACGTCAGCAACTCCTCTTCGCCATCGAACACGGTTTTGTGCAAGAGCTCTCAGTTCGTTCCAGGTCTTATTTACGGACCTAATTTTCGCCTCCGTTAAGCGGCGCCAGGTGGTTCGTGGTCTGCCTGCACTTCGTCCTGTCTGTTGGAAGGGGTTCCATCGCAGCGCCTGTTTGGCGATGTTGTCGTCACTCTTACTCAGGGTGTGACCAATCCATTGCCATTTTCTCCTGCGGATCTCAGTCGCCACATCGAATTGATTGGCCTTCCTCCGTAAATCGGTGTTCGATATAGTTCCAGGCCAGAAAATTCGCAAGCAGCGGTAGATGAACGCTTGGAGACGCCTTGTGATCGTTGCGGTGACCTTCCACGTTGTACAGCCATGTGCGTAGTTATGTTATTATTTTGCAAAAGTGGTGCAAGAGTGCCAAATGCCGCTTTGGCTTTGGTAATTCTGCTCTCAACGTCAGACTCATTTCTTCCAACTGCGGCGTTTATACATCCTAAATAACAGAAATTATCCACGCTTTCAAAGATCTGCACACGCACTTTTGAAGAATCTGATGGGAGGCAATTCAGGTTAAACGCTTTTGTCTTTCCTATGTTGATTTTAAGTCCAGTTGCTTGTAACTGTTCCTGCATTGACTCAGTTTTAGATGGCACATCCTATACGACAGTAGCTAAAATTAAAAAAAAATTAAATAATTTTTTTATACGCAGTTTTGAGGCTCATTAAATTTCAGTGTACTGTGCTGAAATTTTGCAGCGACTACTAATATTAATTGCGAAGTTAGGAATTTTTCGCTGCGTATTTTCTCCGTAAAGAAAATTCTCTCGCTCAGGTAAATTCCGGTTGTTTGGAGAAAAATTGCAAGACTGTCTGCGAAAAACATGATAACTTCTAATTGGCTTGCAGAAGCTATTTAAAATTTAGTCTACTTCACTAGAATTGAATGGGCTACAAAACTACGTACCTGAAAAAATTACAAAAAATCTGATTACAATTTTTGAAGATCTGCTGTTTTTGTTTAAATATTAACTTTTTTTATTTAATTAACCATAAAACCAAAATATATAGATAAATAAATAAGACATAAAATATAAATAATATATAATACATAATAATACATAAATAATATATAATACATAATAATACATAAATAATATATATAAAATAATATAAATAAATAATAAAAATTAAAAAAAAATATGTGAAAAAAATAGTTGTACGATTTTTAGTAACACTCACTGTGTACAAATTTAATTATATCGCACATTTGCTCGAAGAACTTCATAACTCTAAAAATTCAAAAATTCAGGAAAAACGGCTTCAAAGTCTTCAGTTTGGTATACCTTCCTAAATAAAAGCAACGGCTTGCTTTCATCTAATGATCATCATAAATTTTGTACACAGCATAAAAGAAGAACTGGTAGTAATTTCCGTATACTTACCTAAAAAGCTTTTATTTTGAATTACGGCACTCTTGCAGCAAACGAGCAATTTAAATTTATAAACGGTATTTCAAAAGACGCGTAAGTTGTTGTTTAAAATAAAATATAAAAAAATTCAGATTCTTTCAGATTTCAGTAGTTTTATTCAAAACACGGCTCTTAACAATTATACAAGGTGAAGCCCAAATTAAAAAAGACTGAGCTAAAATAGAAACGACAGGAGCTTTGTTCTGATAACTTCGACTTTATTTACTCAAAATAGTCCCCTCTGGTCTCAATACACTGTTTTGCTCGATCTAAAAGCTTTTCGAAAGAGTGTTTCAGAT
This sequence comes from Anastrepha ludens, assembly GCF_028408465.1. Classification (NCBI taxonomy): domain Eukaryota; kingdom Metazoa; phylum Arthropoda; class Insecta; order Diptera; family Tephritidae; genus Anastrepha; species Anastrepha ludens. Next base: position 109,432,703 of record NC_071499.1, read on the forward strand.
CATTGACCGGAATCTCCTTCAGGATGTACAAACCTTTTGGATGACCTCTACGAACGCAAAACGTTTTCCTTTCATGGTCAAATGCAATTTTCCGAATAGGTAGTAGTCACAGGGAGCCATATCAGGCGAATACGGTGAGTGATTGTTGGTTAAAATGCGAATTATAGTAAAAAAATCAGTCACAAGAGTGGATCGATGAGATGGTGCATTATCATGCAATAAGCGCCAGCTTCCTCCTTCGTGGTATTCAGTTCAAAGCGTCAAGATAGAAAATTGCATTGACGGTTTGGCCTGCCTTTGAACTCCTTGTGGATAATTCCCTTGGAATCGTAAAAACAAATGAGCATCGACTTGTTTTTTGACTTCTCCAAACGCGATTTTTTGGGTTGGTGGCTCGTCTGGGGCCTTCCATTCAGCACTTTGACGCTTAGTTTCTGGTTCATATTGGAAACACCACGTTTGATCTTCAGTTGCAATGTAAAGGAAACTCTCGTCTTTTCTCGCCTCTTTAATGAGTTCCTTCAAATGTTGAATTCTGAGCAATTTTTGGTCCTCAAACGTGCACAGACCTTTCGTAAACCCAAACGATCAGTTAAAGTGCAATAAATCGATGTTTTGGAGATATTTAACTCCGATTCCATGAATTTCAACGATGATTTCGGTTTATTTTCAACAAATTTACGAACAATTTTGGTGATTACTGGCCATAAACTTTTTTCATCAATGCAAATGTTTCGGTAAACGTTTTATCGATTTTGAATCACTGGAAGTCAGCTAGAGATGTAACTTCCAACGCTCTAACTCATTAAAAAGATGGCGCCATCAAAAACATTTTTATAACGCCAGTCTTGTTTATTTTGGATTTCACCTTGTAGATGATTTAAAAAAACTGCGCGAGCTTGTATACGATTTTAGCCCAACATCTTCGAATCTAAATCGTAGATTATGAGCTAATTGTTGATATCGGTGTTGAAGGTTTTTCATACTCGAATTTTAAATCCATTAAAATAACATCATAAATAAATAACATAACAGCTGAACACCTGAAAATTAACCAAATCCGCTCTATGCATATTCACTGTAAACATATCAAAAATATCTTTAAAAAAGTTCTCTTGGTACTGCAAAAACTTATCATCCTTTACTACTGCATTGCCTATTGTCAAACCTCTCTTTGCCCCTGCAGCATCTAAGTACAGTTTTTCGCCTCTTCTCATCCACAGGTCATCCACGCAACAAGCTGAACGCGCACAACGGCGGTCCCGGTGACCTAGTGCGCGCTTGCACACTCCAACTTGCCGAAGACCCGAGTTCAACCTTTGCACGCAACATCGAAAATTTCATCTCCTGCACCAAAGAATCGCGCGAGGCAGCCCCACAAGTTGTTATGCGCAATATGCGCCAATTTATGAATGGCATGAAGAATTATCTGGTAAAACATGGTGAGGGTAAATTCCATCAGGAAGTCGAAGCGGCGCGTTCACGTCTCAAAGCGGACGAATTTCTCAATTTGGACGCTATACTCGAGACTGTGATGCATCAATTGGTTGTGCTGCCACTGCGCGAACATCTCTACAGCATGTTCGTGGACTACTACAAACGCTCGGAAGATATACAGCTGTTGGCGCAGAATGTTAAATATGCTTGCGGACGCAATGCTGCCGATTTTGGTATACGCCCAACAGTTACACCGCCATCAACGACAGCTTTGCAGATGATTTCGTCATTGTTGCAACGCTTACAGGAGGCCGAGTTGCCGCTCGATAAATTAGATTTTTTTCTCTGTGTCATATCGACCATTTTCGAAGCGACCGGTTGCCCGCGCGGCCAACAGCTAGGCGCTGATGACTTTCTGCCCGTGCTGGTTTATGTCGTGGCCAAATGTGGCTTTGTGGGTGCCGAAATAGAGGCTGAATTCATGTGGGGACTACTGCAACCGACGTTGCTGAGTGGCGAGGCGGGCTACTACTTGACAGCGCTCTGCAGTGCAGTGCACGTGCTCAAGAGCTTTATGGCTTCGGAGAATGAGAATGGAACTGGCTCGTTAGACGTAAGTGTTGGAGGAAGAAAGAGAGCGCAATTATATTATGATAACAAAAATTTTATTAAACATTAAAACACATCGACTAACTCTATTTATCTGTGTGTGTCTTTTTTCATTGCAGTGGCGCTCCTCTTCGCTGCCGGCCTGCTCTTCGGTGTTGCGCGTTATCATACCCGACGAGTGCAATGGCTCGCTGCAAACACGCACGCTGCCCGTACGGCCTCACACTACCACACGCGAGGTATGCCGAATTATTGCGCACAAGGCGCGCATCACCAATCCACAAGACTATGCGTTGTTCAAGCTCGTCGATGGCGAGGAAACGCTATTGAATGATGTCGAATGCCCGCAAGATGTGAGATTTGCAGCAAAAGGCAAGCATTGCATTTTGGCTTACAAGCGCATCGACGCTAAAATCGCATGGCCTACGGCCACTTATTAATTCACTGTTTGGCTTGGGGAAATGTGAAGCGGAAATGGCCTATGAAAAGTGTGAAAATATGCAATTTAAAATTCGAATCGAGCGCTGAAAAGCTCATCTGCTGCAGACAACTAAATGCAAACACTTTAACCGTTAAGGTGTTATGTATTTTTTTTTTTTTAATTTTTCGGTACATAAGTACGAGGAAAGCAAGCAACCAATCTGATATTTCTTTAAGCAGCGGATTAAATTTAATTAGTTTTAATTAAATTTGAATCATAATGCACCATTGCTCACTAACCCATACTTAATGTTAAGCATAGAAATACATACTTACATACAGACATGAGTAATAAAAAACAAAAGTTGTATTTATATATTTGCGAGTATACTAAACAGTATTGCGATAAGTTAGTTTGTAAGCGAAGTAAACATGTCTTCATACGTACATACATAATTAGTAATATTTTAAGAAAAGTGAAATAAGTTTACCATGTGTATGTATGTACGTTTGTATTAAGTAAGACTACTGACTAACGAAACTTTAATGTATTAATTCGAATTAATTTTGTACAATTAACGAACACTTCCAATTGCGTTTACAAATCAGAAACCTTCAGAAAACGAAACATAAATAAAAATATCATTATAAAAGACGTTTTAAAAGGCGTTTTACGAAGAATTAAAACACCTCAAGGCAGGCGATGTGAACAAAAAATTATATTTTATCTAATCAATTGCAAGCAAAACGTGAATGTGTGTAAGAAGAAAAATGAAATTGAAAAAATATAACTTTGAGAAAAAAGTTAAATTGGTTTTCTAAAATTTTAACAAAAAAGTTAATTTTAACAGAAAAAATTAATTTTAACTAAAAATCAGAATCATAAAAAATTAATTTTAACAAAATAAATTAATTTTAAGAAAAAATAAATGAAACCAAAAATAATAAAAATAAATTCTGCAGCTAATTTTATGCACAAAAAATTATTGTGTAACAGCTAATATTAAAAATATATATATAGCACCAGTTGCTGCAATGTAAAGGAGAGATAACGCAATTATTTTACTTTAGATTTAAAGCCTAATTGCTGTTTTTTAACATAAATTTGTGTAAATATTCAGATAAGATTTGTATAAAGAAAATCTACGAAAAATATACTTCTGTCAAGCTAATATAAACAAAACTTTTTTCATTTTTATTTATTTATATATATTTTTTTAATTAAAAAAAATTATTTATTTTCGTAAAATATTTAAATTTTATTAATGTGGAGTTTTTTCTGTTCGTGAGTTAAATGGTTTTTAATTAACTGTTAGTTTAACAGTTTTATTGAATTTTGTAGAGCATATAGCATTAGAACATAAAGAACAAATTGGAGAACTAAGTTGTTACTTTTTCTTATATTTTTTTAACTTATTTGATGACTTTAATGCTACGTTTACACTGGGTGTGGTGCAGTCTAAACATGTTTTATAAGTAAGAAATTTTAATATCTCACTTAATTTTCGAGTTTATCATTTCTTTTTTTTCTTAACTTATTTTTTTAGTTAAACATTTTTATTTTCGTAAAAATTTTTACTATTATCAATGTGGGTATTTTTATTATTCATGAGTTAAATGATTTTTTAGTTAACTGTTAATTTAACACTTTTACTGAAATTTATAGAGCATAATGCTATGTTCACACAGACGTGTTCTATAGACAAAAGATCAAATTGAAGAACTAAGTATTTATTTTATCTTATATATTCCGTTTTATCTTGTCGTCATTTGTTAGTTTTATATAGTTTAAGGCCTTTAATGCTACGTTTACATTGAGTGGTGTACAGCCTAAAAAATTAAAATTCTAAATACAAGATTTACTATCTCACTTAGTTTTCGAATTTATCTTCTCTTACCTATTTTCGTTTTTTTTAAAGTTACTTCTTTAAATTAAAATTATCTATTTTTGTAATTAAAATATTTAAATATTATTAATGTAAACATTTTTTTATTCATGAGTTAAATCGATTTAAAGTTAACTGTTAATTTAACACTTTTATTGAATTTTATTTAACGTAATGCTACGTTAACACAAACGTGTTCTATATACAAAAGAGTAAATTGGAAAACTAAGTATACATTTTTTCTTATATATTTTGTATTATTTTACCGTCATTTATTAGTTTTATTGAAATGAATGAGGCTAATGCTACGTTGACACTGGTTGCTGTATAGTCTGCAAAACGAGAACTCGTAATATAAATGTTAGCATATCTTTTAGTTTTCGAATTTATCTTTTCTTATATATTATTTCTTCAATTTACTGATTGATTATTTATTTGAATGATTCGTTTACACTAGAGGGTTCACATATTTTATAAGTAAGAAGGTGGAACTGCTATCTCCGCAGAGAATAATGAATTCTTTAGACAAGATTTTCCCTTTTCAAACTATAAAATGAAAATGAACGAATGAATGAATGAATTTCAAATTCTGAATGATATAATTATCTCAGTTTTCGAAGTCATTAATTGTTTTTTTTTTTTAATTTACTTGCTTTTTTATTGCATTATATGACATCTAATGACTTCTACGTTTACATGGCGTGGTTTACAGTTAGGGGTAAGTTGGGAGTGTTGTTGTTTTCCACAGAAACAATATATTTATATAAAATATTTTTTTAATATCTCACTCTAGCCTTCGAATGACTCTAAATGTTTAGCAATTATTTTATTTTACTAAGTTAAAGACATAATACTACTTACATTTTACATCCATAATTTCTCTATGTTTGACTAAGAGCCGAGTTTTCAGTGCCAGTTTAACTGTGGTGAATTCATTTAACTGAGTTTAAGCCTGAGAAATTACGCATTTAAACTTAGTTTAACTCGAAAACATAGTTGAAGTAGCGCCGAAAAACTAACCCTTAGACGGATTGCTGAGGAAACAAATTACGTTGGGAAATAACTCTTATCGGCAACTAAAAACATATTTCTCGTCTACTTATAATAACTGTCATAAAATTAGACTGTTCTTTTCATTAAACGGCGACATTTCAGCTTGTAAATTCGAGATAACTTTTATTTTTCGTCCCTGCATTTTTCGTTTTTTGTTTCTTAATTTGTATATTTTAATTTGTATTTTGAGCAATTATTACGAAAACATTTACATGGATTTTTTTCTTAATCTAAAAATAATTACAAGCTACTGAGATGAGCAGCATTCAAAAATCAAATATAACTGTATACTTATAATTTAAAAGAGGCTGAGAAAAATTTATGGGTGAAATTTTTTCAATAAGAGAAAGTTAAATTACTACTCAAAAAATAAAAGGGAATGTGAAGAAAGCACCTCAACTCTAATTTCAGAACCCAAAGGGTGAAAATGTCAAAAGGCAACAACAATATTCAGAAAAACCAAAAACAAAAACAAATTTCTAATAATATATTATTTCAATAATTGATACAGCCAAAAGAAATTATTGATTCTTAGTGTCGAAAGTTTTGGAATATAGGCGAAAAAGAATCGGAGAACAAGTCAGAAAGTATTTTCGCTTTCAAAGCAATATGGGAAAATTACTAATGAATGTGTGAGCCAAGCTAAGAGACCAGTGCTTCATATTCCCATGGACTATCTCCCCAGTAAACTAGCCCTGTCTAGTAAACTATATCACCTTCCCTCTATCGTCACAGGAGCAATCCTATACAGCAATTTTGCTCCTAATACTTCTCCTCAAGGCTGGTATTGAATTCAACTCTGGACCAGAGTTTTTATTGCTGTGTTTGCCAAGCTAGTTGCGAATTGCGAAAAATCTACGAAAAGAGGTCTATGTAAACTCGCCCTTAATAATATTGTTATCAAGTTAACACTAATCAATAGGAATCGGTATGCAATTTATTGCTGTACAATGAAACTTCAAAAGTTTATTCAATAAAGTAATTAGTAAAGGATTATTTATTACTTCAGCGATTATTTATACCTAACCCCGTTTGTTTCTTCTCTCTAGAAATTATATTTTTAATCAGTTTGAAATAACTATAAGCCTTATTGAGGTATCGCTTTTATCAAATGTAAGCATATTTTCTTCATTGTTTCACAATTATATGGAAAGGGGGCGTAGCTATGGAACGATTTTGCACTTTTTCAATAATAACCATCAGCTGTGAATGGCAAACTGTGTTGGCATTGCCGCTCAGCAAAGTAATCATGAATTGCTTGCCGCCAGAACAACGCTTCCAAATTGTGGGAATTTACTTTGAAAAACAAAAAAAATAAATCTGTTTGCGAAGTTCATAGAGCATTGGCGGTATTATCGGTCCTTATTTCTTTCGAAAAGAGGAAGGAACTGCCGTTACGGTGAATGGCGACCACTATCGCCTGTTCCACTGTTTCCTAAAATTAATTAGCTAAACATCGACAACATTTGATTTCACAAGATGGCGCAACTTGGAACATGTAATTTATAGCCGCGGCGAACATACATATGCCGGATATTATATTCAAAAAATAACTGCCATGAAATTATCTATCAGATTATATTATAATAAAAACAAAAAATCGTTCCAACAATATTTCTGTTTTGTATTATCATTTCAAGCTCTCAAGCTCATAAAACACATCCTCACTAACCTGAAAGCAAACTAATTCTCAGATTTAATACACCAATAAAGTTGAAAATGGAGAGTCACCTTTCTATTTGATGACATTCGTATACTTACATATGTGGGCATAATTTGTATCCAAGTCATTTCGTTAAAGGCAGCGTTCATTTATAAAGTACATATAAAATGCTTGCTCAGATGTACCATAAGTATATACATACATAAGTGGAAAATAAGAAATATTATTCTCGAAGAACAAAAAATATATACTTTTGTATATTTAAATTCAAATATAAACGCAAAGTTGAAGTACCGTATTGTATATTAGAATAAGTAATTTCGTTTACTCGGTATAACCCAAGTTATCTTCAATAAGTATGTACACAGTAAACTCTAATTATATATATCTATTAACTTGAATAAATTTATTTAGACTTTTTTCTTAAATTATTAATTTAGCGTACGATTATATAAATCCATGTAAGAAAAACTTTACCAATTTTACATGCATACATATGTATTAACCAAATCACAATATTCGCATATGCACATAATAATAAGTACTTAGTAATGATGCATAAAATGAAATCATTCGAATAAAATGAAAACGTATAACAAAAAAAACGTGTTTGTCGTTGATTTCACTGGAAATATATTGTATATATATATAATTGGCGCGTACACCCTTCTTGGGTGTTTGCCCGAGCTCCTCCTCCTATTTGTAGTGTGCGTCTTGATGTTGTTCCACAAATGGAGGGACCTACAGTTTTAAGCCGACTCCGAACGGCAGATATTTTTATGAGGAGCTTTTTCATGGCAGAAATACACTCGGAGGTTTGCCATTGCCTGCCGAGGGGCGACCGCTATTAGAAAAATGTTTTTTTTCCTTAATTTTGGTGTTTCACCGGGATTCGAACCGACGTTCTCCCTGTGAATTGCGAATGGTAGTCACGCACCAACCCATTCGGCTACGGCGGCCGCCTCACTGGAAATATAGGGCATAAAAAAAGGTCAATCAAAGTTATGGAACAATTTGCAGACATACCTACAGTAGAACACTAAAATCTGCATACAAAATCTTTTTCCATTACCTGTCGAAATTTACAAATAACGAAAGAAATTTGATACTTCAGTGCAAGCACAAAATAAATGCGAAAAATTAAACAAATTTAATTCAAAAAAGAAGTAAAACAACACATTTTGAGTTTGTACCATCGAATTTTCTTCATATTCTTAAGGTAATAGGGAGCGGTAGGCACATTTAGAGGCAGGGGCGGCTCGAAGTTCAACGGAAGGGTTGGTGAAGGAATACTCTGCGTGGAGCCCCTAATAAAACTCAAATTTAAGCTACCGAACCATTGCAGTGTGTCCGAAGCAAAGGTAAACGCAAGCATAATTTTATATTTACGTATGATAACTACAATCGTCCCGATCATTTTGAACTCAACTAGAAGGATGTTGGCGAGCAAATTTTTTAAACATTTTCAACGATTTCTGTTTATTTTTAATATTTTTGCAGCGCGCATTCATTAAAGGTGGTGGCAATAGACCAACAATAATTTTATGTACGTTTGATTGTCAAAGCAAAGTATTGGCAAAGTAAAAAATAAAAAAGGGAATTCGCCTTGTTTCATTCTGTGCTGACAGCCACATGGACACGGCAAAGGAAAAAAAGCAAATGAGCTGATTTACCGATACCACTTTTAGTAGATTTACCTTGTATTTTTGTAAATGGGGAACTGCAAAAACTGTTTCAAAAATTCGTTAGTTTATTTGGCAGTGTTTAGGAGATTTTTCATTTAAAATAACGAAAAATTATCAGAACAAATGCATTTCACTCTAATTTTAATAAAATTCTCGACCTGTAAATAAGAAAAATTACGCGCTTGTAGTTTTTTACGCACGCAAAGCAGAAAAAAATTAAATATGGACAAAATATATAAAATTTTCAGTTCACTTACACTTTTTAGCTGCATTCTCAATCTTGACGATCACCAAGAAGCTTGCTTCTTTTTCTAACGATAATCGTATCTCTTTCGTCTTGCAGTCGTGTTACAAAATCCCAATCTAAACGATAACTACCAAACGATATCAAATTACACAGTATCAACACGTGAACGATTTGCGTGATTATTAGGCAATATATCGAACTCCTCTATTATCGATAGTAGTTCACACGTATGAAATATTCTACTCGTGACAATCTTGTACATTTCATAAACAGCTGTTCCTATTGTGATGTGTTTCTTTTAGATTTACCATCGAATGTTATACGTGTCGCATACAAATTTTTAATTTCATAAATTAAATGTTAAGTTTAACAAAATGATTATACATTGTGCCTGCTTTAGAGGCACTTTCACGCGTCTGAAAAGTCACAATAGTTTGCGGCAACCGTTGGTCGGTTTTCTGCGACCCGCTCCAATCAACAGAGGCTTTAACACAGTACAAGCTTTGCGTTCGTCGCAAAAACAATTATTTGGACAGCTTATCTTTAATTTTCCAACAGTTCGTGGTAATGTAAGTCTACGATTTGCAAGATACCGTAGTAATATAAGCAACACAGCCCAGAAAACTGAAAAGCCGGCCAAAGTGAAGTTACATAGAAAGGATGTGGTACGGCTTATTAGCTTGGCAAGATCAGAAAAATTGGTGCTTGCTGGTGTGTAAACATGCTTCAGAAAAAGTTATGATTAAAAAGGATTCAATAGCGATATTTTACAGGCGCAATGGGTTGTTTGGTAATCTCTTCAGCCATCACAATGAGTGTACCTTTTGCCTTGGGTAAGATATTAGACATAATATTCGACAAGAAAGAAACGAATGTGGACACCATGAATAAGTTGAAGAATTTTTCAATAATTCTCTTTGGCATCTTTGTACTCGGTGGCTTAGCAAATTATCTCAGAGTTTACCTGTTTAATAGCGCATGTAAGCAAATAAAATCGTATTTAGTTTTCATAGCAATAAAAGACCTACTTTTGTATTCACAGCTTTGCGTATTGTGAAAGACTTACGATCCAGGGTATATCGACGAATGCTTTTGCAGGAAAGTGGTTGGTTCGACACGAAAGGTACTGGTGAGCTGCTAAATCGCTTAGTGAATGATACCTATATGATAGGCAACTCGCTAAGCCAAAATTTATCAGATGGACTGCGTTCGGCAGTAATGATTATAGCCGGCACTTCAATGATGGTAAGAAAAATTAAGTTAGGTCGTTGTAATAACTCCTCTTTGATCTATCTACTAAGGCCCCTCTATTATGTAGAGTTGTTTTCGAAAATCATTGATTGCTTTCCATATTATTAGAGTTGCATACTACTGTAAAAAAGTATTTTACGTATTGTGTAATATATGAAAATATCCATAGATATATACGTCGCCAAGCTTGGCACTAGTTAGCACATGTGTTGTACCATGTGTGGCTGGTATGGCTATTGTGTATGGTCGCTATGTTCGCAACATTACTCGAAGACTTTTGGACAAATTTGCCGATATATCGAAATCAGCTGAAGAACGTTTGGGTAATGTAAGAACTGTTAAAGCGTTTTGTAAAGAGATCGAAGAGAGCAAATCTTACGATCGACTCCTTACCGATGCATTAAATCTTGGTTACAAAGAAGTACAAGCACGTTCCATATTCTTTGGTTTGGTTAGTAGCGAAATTTCTACACATTTACATATTTGGCATAATTCAACGATATTTACTATGTAGACTGGCTTTTCTGGCAACGTGATAATAATTTCTGTCCTCTATTATGGAGGCACATTGGTTATAAGCGATGCACTCACTATAGGATCACTAACTTCGTTCATACTGTATGCTGCATATTCAGCCATATCCATAAATGGCCTCTCTAATTTTTATACGGAATTAAATAAGGGTGTGGGAGCAGCACAACGCGTCTGGGAAATACTCGACCGCCAATATGCAATCCCACTACACACGGGCTTAAAGCCGCAGCTACCTCCACGTGGTGAAATTAAATTTGAAAAAGTACAATTCAGTTTTCCGGCTCGTGCAGAAAGCATAATTTTGAACAATTTTAACCTAACACTTCTGCCTGGAGAGACAACGGCGATTGTGGGGCGAAGTGGATCAGGGAAAACCACAATTGCGACATTGTTGTTGCGCCTATATGATCCTATACAAGGGAGAGTGCTATTAGATAACGCTGATCTGAGAGAATTAAATCCGGTTTGGTTGCGAAGTTACATCGGTGCGGTTCATCAGGTAAACCTCAAAAAAGGCATATAATTTAAAAATAAAAATTCTTTAATTTTCTATAGGAGCCCACACTCTTCTCTGGCACCATACGTGAAAACATACTTTATGGTCTGAATCCTGGCACTACAATTAGCGAAGCAACATTTAACGATGCCATACGGAAAGCACATGTGGACGAATTTTCTTCACAATTACCAAATGGTCTCAATACGCTAGTTGGTCAACGCGGTATGATGCTGAGTGGTGGTCAAAGGCAACGTGTAGCCATAGCCAGAGCTCTTATAAAGGTAGCAAAATCGTAAATCATCATTAAAAAGGCAAAAATTTATACAATAATTTGTTTCATATAGAATCCCGCGATATTAATACTTGACGAAGCAACGAGTGCCTTGGATTCTGTGTCCGAAGAACTAGTCCAGAATGCCATTGAGCAGGTATCTAAAGGGCGCACAGTACTTACAATAGCGCACAGACTAAGCACGATACGCAATGCAGATAAAATCGCCGTTTTAGAAAATGGCAGTGTTGTAGAGGAGGGGCGTTACGATGAGCTGATAGCTAGTGAGGCAGGCACATTCAGGGGCCTAGTTCGGAAACAAGCATTCATGCTGATTGCGTGATACTTCATGTCGCATAAAACATTTAAAAAGATATAAAACAGTTTGTGATCTTCACCACTTTTAAGTTTCATAGCAAAAATGCGACTATGGTTTGGTTATGGGGATATTTCAGGCGCAAACTATTGTTATTAACTTTGTTGGAGTTGTTTAATGTGTGTGATTTCAAGTAGTTGTAGAAGCTTTAAGAACGCCTTGCCCACCAACGTTGTTAATTATATGTTTATTGTTATTCAGTCGCAATAATGGTGTAGCAGAAATATAAAATGGATTTTTTTTTTAAATAATTTAAAGAAGTTGAGTATTTCTTTAAAATTGATAATACATTAAGAAAATGGAATATTTAAGGTTAAACAACATGTGGTAAGTTCTAAATACCATCGTTAATTTTTTTGCGTTTATCGTGGCTTATTTGTCTTCAGAAATTTTCCTGCGGCATATATTTATCCAATAATTTATAGAATGCAAGATTTCTGCTTATGAAACTTTGTTTCCAAATCCGGCTTTTAAACTTAAAACTTGTTTAGTGTGCCCACATACGCTTCCATTTCTTTTGTGTTGTTGTAGAAATATAAGCAATCCCCATACATATACTCGGAATGCTGCTGAAGTGACAGTCCGTCCTTGGCCCATATAAATCCTGGTCGTTCCGGTCACATAGAACCGACTGTCGTGGGAACGCATTTTTTTGTGTCGATCCATTTGCATATTTTTCTACAAATTATCTCACTCTCTTTGCCTTTTATACTCTTCCCGCCTTCGATATGCTCCTCTAACGAAGTTTCTGTCAGATCAATCGTTTTTGTTTCCAAACGATTTGAAATGTTTATTTTTAGATACTAACCCAATTTTTGCCAAGGTGCCCATTTACACGAGGAGACATCTGGAAGGGAAACACTTTGTTCGGACGGCCGCGGAAGAGAGAAGGGAATTTGTCTCCTGTACTGGCGACACGCTTTGCTCTTCTTATTCGTATTTCCAATCTTAAAGCAATTTTTGACAGTTGCTTCATTTGTTTTCTTCTTTTGTGGGAGAAGGTTCTGAGTTATGTGTTGGTTTTCAAGCAAACGGAAGATAACAAAGATGACAAACATCCGAACACTGCTTGGGAAATGCACGATATTTTTGCTAGTAAAGTAGCTATAATTTAAAATATATTATGGGGCATGTTTATGTTGGATTCTAATTTTCCCCCCATTTCTAGATACTCAAGTTAATTTTAAGTTAATTATTTATGTATGAACTATTTTTAATTTAATTTTTTTTATTCAAGTACAACAATATTTAAATAAAAATCAACAAATTATTTATTATTTAACCAGTTTGCATTTTTCATTCATATATTTAAGAAATTGTTGACGAATGTTTTCCGCTTTACATGTAAGCGCGTGCGAAAATACATCCGAACCAGACGATGCTAAAGCATTAAATGTCAAAATGTTGCCGAAAACAATTTTGCCCGTGTGGCCGCGAATGAGACATGAAAAGATAATTTCCAGTGTCTCCCTTCCAGATGTCTCCTCGTGTAAATCGGGTCAAGCACTTGAATCTTACGCTTCGCCGGCAGAGATATCATCACTGCTTTAAAATTCTTGAATCATTTGAAAACCTATAAGCACTACAGCCTTTATTCGGGTTTCGTATATACACAATTAATAATAACGCACTTTATCTCAATAAAAACCGTTATTTGTCTGGTTATTTATGCACAAAAATGTAAACGAATTGTCAGTTAAATTTATTTTCACTCACATATTTTTCGCAGTAAAACTAAAACCAGCTACTCCCAGTAATTGCCGGTGTCATGCGCGGTATGGATTCAGTGTTTACAAAACTAAATATGAAATGAGCTTGGTTATTATATTAATATTAAACTTATAGAATATTTATTGTTATTAAATTTTATTATTATTTAATCTTCTCTAGTTTTATTCATAACCATAATTAAAATGTCAGCTTTTAATTTATCTTGCTCATTTTCTGGCAATTTTGAAAGGTATGTATCTAGTAGACCAAAGAAATGTTGGTTATTGTTTTTCTGTCTTTCCGTAATGCGACTTTTAATATACTCATTCAACGTTCCAACCAATAAATCAAACTTTCCCTGGGCGTCTCTTGACCGTGTTCTTGATGGTAATGGATTTTGATATGATTGACTAATTCGGGGCTCGTTTATTGGAGATTCCTCGAGCGCTTCAATAAAAGGCCTTTTCGGTTCAGTGACATCGTCAGTAGTTTCGTCGTCTTCCGATTCATAATCTATGCTATCATAACAAGATCTTTTTAGCGACGAATTGCAAGCTTCTTCTTCCGAGTCGGTACGGTCAGTATTGGAAAAGTTTCCTGGCTCGGGTTCTTCCTTCTGTATTTTTATCATGTCGCTCGATCTTGCGGGACAAGAAGCATATTTTTTTTTGCAAGGCCCCCTGAAATGTCATAAAATTAATCTCAGCTTAAAAACTTATATGTTTATGCAAACACACCGCGATTCAATAAAATCACGAAGAAACTCTAAATCGTTCATATACTGCCAAACTGTTAGTTGGTTTCGATCAATATAGTTTCTGCATTCTTTTACATATCGGTCACGAAGTGATCTCCAACGGGTCTGGCATTTTTCCACTGAACAGTCAAAAAAAAATTATTTATTTACGTGCGTATGTTATTTATTTTGTGCATTTAGACAGCAAATATTTACCAGTCTCCCCCGTTTCGGTAGCTACATTATTCCAACATTTCTTAAGTATTAGCTTTGTCTTTTCAGAAGTCTTATTGTTTCTATCATAAAGGCAAGGATATTGCCGAACGGCTTTTATTAAGTCCCTTTCAAACATATTAGAAACAATTTCTTCTGAGCATAAACTCATCAAACCAAATGATCTTTAATCCTTTTTAGACGAGGGAAAATTTACAAACAAAAAAACTTTAGATTCATGCACAATGTCCACAAATATCTTTCTTGATTATTTTCGTAAAAACTTTTTGATGTTTATTGTTGTAAATTTTGTTGACGCTAGTTAAATCTCAGCTGACCGTTTTACTAAGGATGAGCCGTAAGTTCGAATAATAAAAGTCGATAGCTCAATCTATTCCTAGCCATCAGCCCAACAATTCACATGCCAATTTTGCGTCATATTACCGGGCATAGAGATAGCGAATAGAAGGCGGCGCCTAAAGATTTGTTTATTTTCAGTACTGATCTCACCCAACTACAAAAATCACCAAAAATAAAGTGGAGCTTTCTTTTGTATTCTTTACATGGTGGTTCTATCCTATACCTATAACATTCATTTCCACATTGTTCACTTTGCCAATTTTTCATATGTATAATTCAGTGATTTAGCTTAGGAATGCAATATACTCAGTGCTTCGATAATTTGTACCCGAAAATTCGGTTTACATTGTCGAATTGTATAAAAATCTATTACAAAATTGTACCGTCACGAAAACAGTAGCCAATTTCTATAACCAATATGGATCAAGTTCTCGATTCGAAGTCACAATCACATCATTCCCACTTGTTGCATTTCCGTAAAAAAGATTAGTTCAATTGAATTATTACCTGTTGAGGACATGGCAAGGATGATAGAGTACATGGTTGCGCCTTCCGAATTCGAACTAAAAAAAAATGTTATTGATCTATATTAAAATTTCGATTCAAAACATTTTGATTTTCATGCTTACTTTTCTCAATATTTCCACAAATAATCGTTGATTCGATTTACCACATTCCTTATAAAAAAGTACAAAAACGTGAAACTAACAAGCTTTCATGGCATGTTTTTTTGTTCGTTTATTTTTATTTTTCATTTCTTTTATTTATCCTAGATAAAATATAACACAGATTAAAAAATGTTGAGCAAAATATGAAAACAATATTTGTTCACTTAAACTCCCCTTATTCATGACAAAACATTTTAGTTAGTAGTAATTGGCACAAATTATCGCGTACAGGAGTAGGGCAATTATAAATGATGATTATAAATTAGTATACATATTACAGTATGCTGGGTTTATGACTTGTCAGTGCCTATCAGCTGTTGAAGTATTCGCGCTCTTTACATAGAAATCTGTATGGAATGGATTAGTGCAATATTCTTGTTTTCATTTACTTAATCCTAAAATGTTTTGCTTTAAAATATATCGTCAAAGCGCAAATTTGCTGCGATCTTCAACGGCTCTACAAAAAGTAAACGATGCAGCTAGGAAATCCAGCGCTTACAAGCGGCCGCAGTTGAGTATTCCACACACTGATCATCTGCAAACCCTAAAAACACAATTGTTTCAGCAACGAAGCGAGCTGAATCCCAGTGAATGGGAAGAATTGCGAAACGATTTAATTTCCAAATATAAACACATAAGCACCAGCAATGTAGATGCTATAATAATGGGGTTATGTGACGGGGCGGAAAAACTGGCGCTGGCTAAAAACTACGTACATTATTTACGCGGATGCGGTTTAGAACCAAATAGAGCGACAATAGGGCGTCTACTGAAGATTTACAATGCTGCGTATCATGCAAGAGGTGGAAGTGACACAGCACTGACTGTGGAAGAACAGCAATGTATTTTAGAAATATATTCCAAATTACGAGAGCGTTATGAAATCTTAGATGCCACAACATGTGAAAATTTAATTTATGGATTAGTAAGCACAAAAGAGTGGCGCACAGGAATAGAATTACTGAGTATGATAAGACTAACGTGTACGCCGAGTATCAACGCATATACTGAACTAACGGTAAAGGCTTTTAGTAAAGGTGATTTAGAAACTGGCTGGGATTTGCTTGAAGAAACTGTGACGCAACGCAAAGAACCCAAATGTGAATCTTATTTAGCATACTTGCAGTATATAGCTAATGATGCAAAAAATTTTCAATACGAATATGAAAAGTTCTTATCGTTTTTGGAGAAATATGAGCTGATTATAACAGCAAAAGTGGCACAATATATAGCACAAAATTTAAATGCCACGCTACATACAGTCAAACCCTCTCAATTAAACAAACAAGGCAAATGTAGCCATTGTAACCTGAGCATGAGGGAGATCGCTACTAGCGATGCAGAGTATGCCAATCTCAGCAATTCCTTCTTAAATAAAGTTCTTATACGCAGCGATATCTTCCAGAAATCAACGCCTGAAGAAGTGGAACGTTTCAAGCGCTACGTCACGCAAACGGCGCCATATGATTGTGTCATCGATGGACTCAATGTAGCTTATTCCATGGGCGCAAAAAAATCACCAAAATTTTTAGCTGCATTGGTAAGTTTTTCGTTATCGTGTAATGTTTGGTATTTATTATTGTTTCTTTAGCTAGCTAATGTGGTCAAACACTTTAGGAACCAAGGCAAACATGTGCTTGTTCTGGGTCGAAAGCATATGAATAGCTGGCCAAAAGATGCAATATTTTATATACGGAAAAATGCTAGTATGTTTCTGACAAACAATCTGTGAGTAATATCGATTTGACTTACATATTTAATTTAAAATAATTAAAAACAAATTTAGTTCCCAGGATGATCCTTTTCTTTTGTATGCTACCTTAAAAAGTGGTCAATCAACTGACTTTTTCTCGCGCGATCTAATGCGCTCGCATGCATTTTTGCTCGGAAGCGAGTTGAGCAAAATTTTCCGACGCTGGCAACAAGAACATCAGTATGCGTTAATTACACAAACCGACAATGGAAAAGTAATTATAAAGGTAATTAAAATGAAATAACGAGCGGCATAGCCGACTCATCTAACAGTAGGCTCATGAAACGTGCTGTTTCAACAAGTTGGTTCCAGAGGGAGTGTGTTTGGTTGAGTGAAAGGAGTTTAAGAGGGCATGTGAAAAGGTGGTTAATATCGTGCGGGTGCCTTCACATGCCGGACATATATTGAGTATGTCGGGGTAGATGCTAGATAAGTAGGAGTTTAACCTACTACAATATTCAGACCGTAATTGAGCCAAAGTTACGCAGGTCTCACGAGACAGCTGAAACTCTTCATCTGCAATGGGTGGTAATAGGTCTCCGATAACGGCATTCGGGGGCCGGAAGTTTAAGAAAGTGGTGAGATTCTCCCATTGAATATCGTTTAACGTCTGCATATATATCTGTCCGGTATTGGCGTAGATTCGAATCTCGGTGAAACACCAAAATTAAGAAAAAGTTTTTTTTGTAATAGCGGTCGCCCCTCGAAAGGTAATGGCAAACCTCCGAGTGTATTTCTGCCATGAAAAAGCTCCTCATAAAAAATGTCTGCCGTTCGGAGACGGCTTAAAACTGTAGGTCCTTCCATTTGTGGAACAACATCAAGACGCACACCACAAATAGGAGGAGGAGCTCGGCCAAACACCTAACAGAGGTGTATGCGCCAATTATTTTTTTTTTTTATTCATATATATACATATATTGGCGTGTCACCGACTTTTAGCTGTAGATTGACCTGTTTCGTTCAGGTGGTAAAGAGGATCGCCATGCATTAGTGGTGGTGAGTTGAAGATTCCTGGCAGTGAAAAAGCGAGAAAGGCTGGCGAAATAAACATTCACTTTGAAACACGAGCCATCGATGTCGTTGCCCGACGCTATTATCGAATGGTCGTCAGCATGGGAGACCAATGAAACGCCTTTTGGTGATTAGGAGAGCTTCGAGATCTAGAAATTGAAAAGCAAGTGTGAAAGGCCACTAAACTGCGGTACAACTTGCTTTACTCTCCTCTGTATTGACCTTTGATCTCAAAAGATGACCGTCGAGAAGGTCGACTGTTCATCATCTATCATGTTGTTGTTGTTGTTTTAACAGCATAGTTAGCCCTGTCAGTGTAGGTATATCATCTGTCGTCTTCGTCTAGCTCATCTAGGGGTAGGCCCAGGAAACATGCTGTTTCGACGGGTTGGGTCCAGAGGGAGAGGGGGGTTAGATGAGTCTGATTAAGGGGGCATGTGAAGAGGTGGTTAGTGTCGTGCGGGGTACCTTCACATGCCGGACATGTGTTTGGTATGTCGGGGTCAATTCTGGATAAGTAGGAGTTTAACCTGCTACAATATCCAGAACGTAATTGTGCCAATGTTACACGAGTCTCACGGGGAAGCTGGAGCTCTTCATCTGCAATGGGTGGTGGTTGGACTCCGATTACGGCATTCACGGGACGGGAGTTCATGAAGGTGGTAACGGACTCCCGGTGAATGTCGTTTATTGACTGTCTGAATACTGTCCGGTCCAGTAGGTCTCGGTCAGTTTTGTCCTGGAGTTCGTCAGCGTAGTCGAGGAGGTGTCTCCTGACGTGCCTGGGAGGCGGCTCAGGCTCAAGCAGGTGTCTGCAGGGGTGAAACCTGCGGTAACACCCCAGCAGGAACTGCTTGCTGAGCAGTTTGTTGTGCTCCGCGACTGGGAGCATTTGTGCCTCGTTGTGCAGGTGTTGTATGGGTGACATCAGGAGGCACCCGGTCGCTGTCCGAATGGCGGTATTCTGACATGTCTGAAGCTTTATCCACTGCGAATCACTAGTACCAGGCGACCAGACAGGCGCAGCATAGTTTAGAACCGGCCGGCCAATTGCCTTAAATGTCGAAAGCAACAGTTCTTTGTCCTTGCCCCAAGTGCTGCCGGCCAGCGATTTGAGGACCTTGTTGCGATTTTGGACTTTAGTGGCAATTGCGGTTGTGTGCGCAGAGAAGGAGAGCAAGCTGTCAAAGGTTACACCCAAAATTTTGGGGTTATTCACAGTCGGAATTGGTGTGTCGTCGACTTTTACCTTAAGGGACAGCTTGACCTCCTTTGTCCAGGTGGTGAAAAGGGTCGCCGTGGACTTAGTGGGGGAAAGTTGGAGATTCCTCGCAGTGAAAAAGCGAGAAAGGTCGGTGAGGTAGTTGTTCATTCCCATGGCAGCCGGTTCTACGTTACCGGAATGACTCGGGTTTTTATTCCCGACCAAGGGCTGCCGCCCCAGTACACTAGCCCTGTCTAGTAGCGTGGTGTGACTGGCTGTATCGACAAGTCCCACGCTACTATAACAGTCCTCTCGCAGGAGCGGTTTTGATTAAGCACGCAGTTGACCTGTGTGTTTATGGCGATGAGTGCAGTGGTGGTGTTGTGCACTCTGTGGAAGCCATGCTGATGTGTAGCTGGTATCAGCTGTTTCGCATAGAATGGGAGCAGCAAGGCCTCAAGTGTTTTCACTACTGGGGAAAGCAGATTAGTCGGAGGATATGACTCCCTTTGGTTGGCGGGTTTCTCAGGTTTCAGTAGTGGGACCACTCTTCCTGCTTTCCACTTGTCAGGAACTATGAGAGTGGCCAACGACAAGTTGAAGACCTTTGCGAGATATTCTACTCCTAATAAACCCAGCTTTTTCAGCATCAGCATGTTAAGTTCATTAGTAGAAACAGGTTGGTAGGTACTATGGCTCAACAGTACCCGGTTCGAACCCACGGGCATGAAAATTAAATAATAATAATTATAAAGAATAATAAAGAAATTATATAAATTTAGCTGGATTACGTTTTATTATACGTACGCTAACTTGTTTAATTGCAGGAACCAACGCGCCATTTGCTTTGCACGCATCAAGTGCAGGACACATGGCATGTGCCATACAAGCAAACCTACTCATCAAATCCTGCCGAAATATTTGAGGTGCCTGAAAGTTGGCTATGCATAAAATTTAACAAAATCAAATAAATTGCTCACATCTTTTTAAACGCATTTTTACTGTAGGGAAAGTTTGTGTAAATACAAATTTTGTAATAAATCTTTGTCATTTTTCAGTTTCATTAAAATTTTATGTTATAATATTTCGACGTCTTTAAACAAGGATAAATTAAAAGTAAAAAAAAAAATATCGACATGGCTAGTGAAGGAGTTCAGGATTGGGATGAGCCGCTACCTTCTTCATCCACAATCGAACCTGAAGGAGAAGAAGAGGAGCTAATGGAGGACAAGAAAAAAGAGCAAGAAAATATGAAAAAGTTGAAACTATATGTCGCGCGTATGGCGTATAAGCCATCGCCACCGCCTTGTGTTCGTCCGCGTATCGATCAAATTGCTGCTGCGAAAAAGCGCATAGTAGTTGGCAATTATGTTGAGCATAGACAAATATTAAGCCCCAAGGAACGTCGTCAACGTGTCAAACGACTGGCTGGCAAATATAATGTTATATCCACTGAGTAAGTTAAAAATGCCAGGAAGTTTTCAATCACAATAAAATAGAATAAACATACAAATATTTAAAACGCACATGTACATATGTATATACATACAAGGCGGCGCAAAATTAAGACATTCAATTTTGTTTTTAGATAACTTTTTTACTGCAGTGATGGAAATTTCTATGTTGACCTTTACGAGCTCCACTTGCGAGTATGCTTGTATCAAGGCGAATCTGATAAGGAAGTTATCCAAGGATGATAGAATACAATGTTGCGTCTTCCGAACTCGCTGTGTTGTCATGCTCCATGAATAAGCAAACAAAAGGAAGGGGAATTACTTGTTTGTGCAGAGGAAGAGTAGCAATAGAAGCACCCCGGCATGTGAAAGCACCCCGCACGACACTAACCACCTTTTCACATGCCTCATCAAACTCACTCATCTACCACCTCCCCCTCTGAACCCAAGCTGTCGAAACAGCAAGTTTCCTGGGCCTATCGTTAGATGAGCTAGGCGGCGAACGGTGATTTAAATTACACTGACAGGGTTTAGTATTGCTGATACAACAACAACAACCAATCACAAGAAATTATACGCACATTCTTGCCAAGTCGTCATCCAAATAGTAGCGCAAAATATATTTATATTCATTTGTTTTCACAATTTAACACGCCCCTTCGTGTTTGTTTAGTTTAAGTATCACAAATCACTGTATATTGTTTTGCTCGCTTGTTTTGTATTGGAACGGACCTGACGTGTCAAAATCGCAAAAAATAAAGTAACTCTTTTGGGAAGACGCCACACCTTCAGTATTCTATCATCCCTGGTGGCATCGGTAAATCAACTGACTTGTTTTTTTTTTCCTTCGCCGTGTCCATCCAGTTGTCAGGATACCATTCTAGTTCACAAGTGTCAAATACGATTGACGTGTGACCCCGTTTTCAAAAATTATAAATCTTCCGAGAGGGGGATTAATTTTGTGCCACCTTGTACGTATATTATTGGAGTATATATCTTTTCATAGGTCTTTTATTGAATTTCTCTTATTTTTGACGCATGTCTATGTTTTCCTACAAATAGAGTGTAGATTGTTTTTGCGACAAAATTCTTGTTACAGAAACACATTCTCATGTTTGCTTACCGAATATTACTCACTAGCAGTCCCACACGAGTATGGCCCCGTAAAAATCGAAGTCATTTTTTAATAACTTGTCTAACTTCCAACGAGTGTAACAATAAGTTTATATACGATTTATCATAAGTGTCTTTGATAAGTCTTCAAGAAAATATATGAGTGGATCGTCAAGAAAAGGCTTGGCGACAGTTTTAGGCGATCCTTAGACTTGAGACAAACATCGCCTAAAGACCCTCCATTATATTTTTACTTTGCTTATTTTGTAGTTAAAGGTGAAGCAACGATACCCGACCGCTTTGTCAGAAGAGTTGGGAATTTATCGTTCGGAAAGTACTTGAAGTAAAAAGGTCTGGATGTTTTTCCCTAGATATACATATGACTTAGTTGTTGATGTTATAACAGCATAAACAATCCACATATATGTTTGAGGAATGCTGCTGGAATAACAGATACGGAAACGTAGAACCGACTGTCGTGGGTCGTCTGGTCACCTAATACCGCCACGAAGAGCCTCAACTGCCTCGCGATTTTGGCTCAATTACGATCTGGGTATTGTAGTAGGTTAAGGGGTTATACGCAGTTATGAAGCAAATAAAAGACGGGTTGTCAAGGATTTATCCTGAAGAAACTTCAGAATATTTTAATTTGAAAATTTTTGGTGGTTATAAAAGCATCCTTCAAGAACGTAACAAAATTTTTGAAGTGAAAACTTCTTTAGAATCGTTGGGAGTGATTTGAGACTCGATGAAACGAAAAAGCGACACCAAAAAGAAGAAGAAAAAAAACGTATATATATGTATGTATAGAAAATGCTTCATTACCAGGCACACAGAAGGATGGCATAAGCAAATTTAAATTTGTGAATTTATACATATATGTATGTATATATGCGGATATATGTATATATGTTGTGTGTATGTACATATGTGCCTCGCCACAGCAAAACATACGGTAAAATTTCTCAAGAAATCCAGCGCGCATTCATAGGCACAGCATTGCATGTACAGTAGGGCGGGTCGATTTAAAAATCGCTCATTGCTCTATGAAAATCGTATTCTAGGGATCAAAATAAGAAACTTTGCCGAAGGAACCATACCTCTAAAACGAATTCTGATGTCCCCCAATTTCAAAAT
The DNA here is from genome assembly GCF_028408465.1 of Anastrepha ludens. Lineage (NCBI taxonomy): Eukaryota > Metazoa > Arthropoda > Insecta > Diptera > Tephritidae > Anastrepha > Anastrepha ludens. The sequence continues at coordinate 109,455,996 of NC_071499.1, forward strand.
ATCACCATTTTTGGCCTTTGCATGAAAAAATCAGCTAAATGGCTATGTTTTTTCTTTATTTTTATTTATTTATAATATTATCTATTTTTTCTCTTAAGAAATTTATCTAGTCAGAACATATGTAAATGAATGAATGTGAGTTATAGAAAAGAAACTAAAAAGTTCGACCCATATTGGGGGACATCAGAAATCGTTTTAGAGGTACGGTTCCTTCGGCAAAATTTCTTATTCTGATCCCTAGAATATGATTTTCACAGAGCAATGGGCGATTTTTTTGCCTTCCCACAAATCGACCCGGCCTAATGTACAGTAACCTTGAACAGGCAGCTGCGGTTGTCGAGCATTTAGAAACATATATTTACATACATATATGGGTGCAAACATATTTACGGAGCCGCGGGCACTCGACTTGACAAAAATTGAACATTGGCAAATAATTCTACGCGAAATATTCCAATATTGACTATTTTCGAATTGTCGAGAAAATTAGCATATGGGCGGCTCGTTTTATGAATGAAAGTACTTGCTCTTAGAACTATGAGCTCGAATTTATAAATCAATTTTTTGATGATGAGTTTTTGTTGCACAGTACAATAGTTGAAACTGTTCGGCGCCGCCGCGACTGTTCAGCGCTATGGCAACTAGGATGATGGCCGCTACGCCTGCGCCTATTAATGCATTTTGTTCTTGTAGTCGCTAGGCATAGAATTTTAGCTTTGGACGACATACGCATTTACAGGAATAAAGTGAGTGGCCTGTGTGTGCGGTTGTATGTAGATGCATATGTGTATATTAATAAGCATTGTTTTGCTGGAAGTTCAGAACACAAATATGTATGTACGTACATAGGCTAGGCCATAGTATAGCATACATACATATGTATAAAAAGAGGTTGTCTGTAAAGCCGGTTTACTGACGATAGTTTAACGTGATAACGTCATAAGAAAATACTGATTGAATGGTTGCATTTTTCAAAAGAAAATTTTAATTTTATTTGTTTGATAGATATTTTGTATGGATATAGAGAATGAGTTAACATTAACATAACATAATATACTTTAACATAACATAACATAACTCAACACAACACAACACAACACAACACAACACAACACAACACAACACAACACAACACAACACAACACAACACAACACAACATAACATAACATAACATAACATAACATAATATAACATAATATAACATAACAGAACATAACATAACATAACAAATTACCCCGTATTAAAGCACTTATCAACAGCTTTCATTTGATACCCATATTGTACATACACAACCAAAGGTTACCCGGGTCCACGTTTTGACTTATATCTCGAGACCCCAGTCACGGAGCGGCATGAAAAATACTCTGAACTAAAGCATTCCCCAACAGCTTCCATTTGATACCCATATTGTACATACACATCCGAAGGTTACCCGGGTCCACGTTTTGACCTATATCTCGAGACCCTGTCTACCAATAGGTATCCAAACTATACGGAAACCATCTTCAATACCTCCTTAACAATGTGTGTAAGTTTGGTTTAATTCGGTGCAAAGACACGGCGGGTCCACGTTTTGGCATATATTTCGAGACCCTAGTCATCAATAGGTATGAAAATTACCCCGTATTAAAGCACTTATCAACAGCTTTCATTTGATACCCATACTGTACATACACAGCCAAAGGTTACCCGGGTCCACGTTTTGACCTATATCTCGAGACCCCAGTCACGGAGCGGCATGAAAAATACTCTGTACTAAAGCATTCACCAACAGCTTCAATTTGATATCCATATTATACAAACACATTCTAGGGTCCACGTTTTGGTCTCTATCTCGAGACCCTAGTCACGGAGCGGCATGAAAAATACTCTGGACTAAAGCATTCACCAACAGCTTCCATTTGATACCCATATTGTACATACACATCCGAAGGTTACCCGGGTCCAGGTTTTGACCTATATCTCGAGCCCTATTTCCAAAATAAAATATAATCCATGTTACTCGTGGAGGATGTAGCTTTCGAATGGTGAAAGAATTTGCAGTTCATTCAATGCAATGAGCAAGGTAACTACATATGAGCAAGGTAACACTAATGAGCAAGGTAACACTAAAGAGCAAGGTAACACTAATGAGCAAGGTAACACTAAAGAGCAAGGTAACACTAAAGAGCAAGGTAACACTAATGAGCAAGGTAACTACATATGAGCAAGGTAACACTAAAGAGCAAGGTAACACTAATGAGCAAGGTAACGACACATTTTTTCGTGCGTGCAGCCTGTTAAATCGAATTATAAGACGTTATCACGTCAAAAATTCAAACCAAGCGTCCTACGAATGTTTGCGTGTATGTTAGTACGTCTGTGTATTATACGCGTTACGACGCTCATAATAGCAACCGCGTGTGCTGTATTGCGTCCGTATTTTTATATTCGTAAATATTTTCATTTTTAAATATTTACCACAATTGCAAGCGGTGTTACAATATACCACAATCAAAATGACGGTGCTCGTATTGTAACTCCACAGATAGATCTGAATGCACAGCAACTAGAATCACTGTCTGTTCAGCTCTCTAAAGTGGGAGATATATGTGCATGCGAAACCAGATTGAGCAATGGAAAAACAGTTTTAATTGTGGCAATTTATATTTCACCGAATCAATCAATAAATAGCATCACGGAATTCATTCACGAAAATTTAATAAAGTATACACCAGAAGTATCGCGGATACTTAGAAAAGATTACGATAAAGTTCCAATGATTTTAAGTAGCGATTTTAACGTAAAAATCATATTTTAGCTATAATAAGCCACTCGTATCATTTGTTGAAATAAAATATGAACTTTATAGCAATATTATAATGAACCTATAATTATCCCGCTCCTAATGCTGCTTTCGTCTCATTCTCTCTGTTTGTTTAACGGAAGGTTTCACTTCTATCGCGTCTAACCGTTAGACTGGTATTTTTTTTATTTATGAAAATGTTGATTATAGAGCGCGCTGCAGGCGATTTCTGGAACCTCCTTTAAAAAAAGACGATTTACGGTGTACATCGTAACTCAGGATTGGATTATCTGAAATCAAAAAACCAAACAAATTTTGTTAATATATTATATTATCTAGTAATTAATCGTTCGGCTAATCAAAATAGTGAATTTTCACAAAATGGCAGCTTTTAAAAGAAATGATTTCGATTTTTACGTTAAAATTTGGCCGTAAATTGATTATAAAATGGAAAATAAGTATCAGATTTACAAAAGGAACGATTAATTACTAGAAAATGTATCTTTAAAGATTGAGTTAAAACGGTTGACCGATCAAACAAGCCGTTTTCGAGATATCGTGTACACCGACTTGAAAAATGCCGTTTTGAAAAAAACACGTTTAAAGTTTCAATACCTACCTTAAAACGTGCCGAGGCATCTCTACATATTTAGGTATAACTCCGAAAGTATTGCTTAGATCTACTTCAAATTTCGTGCGCATACTTTTGAATATATGTACATTACAAAAATGCAATAAAAAAAATCGATTTTTTTGAAAGTCATAACTGAGTATAACCCCTTAAACCCCAACTTATCTAGCATCGACCCCGACATACTCAATATATGCTCGGCATTGTGAAGGCACACCGCACGATACTAACCACCTATTCACATGCTCACTTAAGCCCACTCACCTAACACCCTTCTCCCTTTGGACTCCAACCTGTCGAAACAGCACGTTGTCTGAGCCTACTGTTAGATGAGTTAGACGATGACCACACCGTAGTGGCAGGGCCTAGTGAAATGCTACCACAACAACTAATGATATGTATATGTACATACACATGCTAACAGTCGGTATTAGCTATCCTACCAAAGTTCTTCATTTAAATTCTAAAAATTTTAAAGATTATATTGAAATAATATTTATAATATGGAGGGATTATATTTCTTCTATAAACTTCTTAGTTAAACCTTTTCATCCTTTTTGTTTTAGACAATTAGAACAGATTATAAAGAGTCAAAAGTGCAAAGAACGCAAGCGCGAAGACCTTTACAAACGTAAACAGGAACTTTACTATGAAATGCTCACCAAACTGGAGCGTCAGTGTCGCACACAATATCTCGACGTGTTAGTTAAGAAGTTTTCGAACTTCATAGCGAAACTGGCAACCACAATGCAAATACCACCACAGCTGGTTGAGCCGTATTCGCGGATGCAACGCGGCATTTTCTGCAACATTTTACTGGCAATCGGTGTACAACCTACCAGCCAGAATGCTATTTATTATAACTCACCTGAGGCAAAGGAGTACGAAATGTGCCACAAGTTGGCACACGCCTTGCTGAGTCTTATCATAAAAGCGCTCGACTCAGCATCCACTAAAAATCCAAATGATATTGTGCCAGAAGAAACCGACTTTGAAATGGATCACTATATCAAAGACCGATTGATGTGCGCTGCAGAAAAGAAAATACTAAGCACACGGAATCAAGCTCACCAAACGAAATTGAATCGATCAAACTCACTAGCTGCAATACTAAAGAAATGTGAAAATTTCAGAGTGAAAAATTGTGCATACTAAATCTTAATATTTATTTAATCAAATCTAATAAATTGGAAAACCAGTAAGTTATGCTACATAGTTTTAAGCGATTAAGGTCAAATTAAACTCGGTAACCTTTCTAACTACGAACTTCTCTTTCTCTGCTATTTCTTCCTTAATAAGTGCACGCAGATTTTGCAAATTCGGCATTGAATCACAATCACGCACATTTAGCAATGACTGAAATATCGTGTCCCATAGTGTACGATTTATGTAGCGCGGCACGTGCGTCTTATGCATCCAGGTGCCATTGGCACGTTGTGTAATATCCATAAATTTACCGAAGAGCAACACATGAATAACACCGGCCAAACCGTACAAGTCCAATTGGTACGTCCATGGTCGTCCTTCACGCATTTCTACACACTTGAAAGCATTTTCATTGTGGACGTAATTAAAAGTCTGGCCAGGTTTAAATAATTTCATATCTATTGATACACCAAAATCGATCAGTTGGAGAGCGTACTGAGTACTGTTATAATCCAATCTGAAAAGCAACAAAAATATAATAGAATATACTCTTACATACAAGGGAATAACCATACAAATGAAGGGAGCACTTACTTCTTCATCAGGATGAAATTATCGGCTTTGATGTCGGCATGTATAATATTGACTGCATGCAGATGATCAATAATGCTAAGTAGCTCACAAGTTAACAACATTACGACATACTCATCTACATTTCTCAATGTATGTTTTTTCACCTTATTACAAACAGTTATTAACGAGCCATACGTAGAAAATGGTGAAATTAGGACGCTAGAATTATTACCAATGAGGGCATAGTCGATGCTCATAAAGGCGCAAACCTAATGCATTGAAGAAAAAATGGAAAGTTATTGGAGTGGTGATTATGTATTTTCGTATAGAAAAAATTTAGTAGAATTATATAAAAGATAAGACAGAACTAAACGCTATAAAGAGAACATATTAAAATAAGAGATTTATTTTTGGATTTTGGATTAAAATTTAAGCCGTAAGCCGTAAGATTTCAATCTACTTTCCTGCGTCATTTCTGCATACTCGTTTAAAAGACAGTTTTTTTTTTTTTTGGTATGATGTTCTTCCAGCAAACAAGCAGTGTGTTGCTATATATGAACAAAAACCAACTATCAAAGTAATAAATTTCTTCGCATAACTTGCAAAGGACAGCCAAAGGCCTCCGTCACCAGCGCTGCGAGTCGTATTATATTTGTACAATAAAGAATTAAACAAAAAATTTAAATAAAAAATAATACAAAAAATATAAATAAAAAAATAATAAAAAAATATAAATAAAAGTATAAAAAAAGTCGTATTGTATTTGTACAATAAAGAATTAAACAAAAAATATAAATATATACATATATAAATAAAAAATTATAATTAAAAAAAGAAATAAAAAAAGTAAAAACAAAAATTTAAAAAAGTAAAAAAAAATTAAAACAAGTATATTAAAAATAAAGAAAAGGAAAAATAAATCAAAAGTAAAAATAAAAAAATAAAAATAAAGTAAAAAAGTAAACATAAATAAATACAAATAAAAATGAAAGAAGTAAAAATAAAAATGAAAAAAATAAAAACAAAAAAAGTAAAAATAAAAATAAAAAAGCAAAAATAAAAATAAAAAAGCAAAAATAAAAATAAAAAAATTAAAACTAAAAATAAAAAAAAGCAAAAATAAAAATAAAAAAGCAAAAAAATAAAAATAAAAAAGCAAAAAAATAAAAATAAATAAATGAAATCAAATTAAAAAAAAAACACTATATTGTTCTTGTTGTTTTATATCAACGACATGCAGAACAAAACAAATCGACAACAACTGGACCGGAGAGTGTTTACACAGACAATTAACGACATTCATCAGGAGACACTTACCACCTTCTTAAGCTCCCGACCCCCGATTGCCGTAATCGGCGTCCAACCACCACCGATAGCAGATGAAAACCTTCAGCTACCCCGAAAGACGTTCTGGATACTGTAGCAGGTTAAACTCCTACCTATCCAGAATTTATCCCAACATACGTCCAGCATGTGAAGGCACCCCGCACGACATTAACCACCTTTTCACATGCCCCTCTAAATCCCCTCATCTAACACCCCTCTCCCTCTGGACCCAACCTGCCGAAACAACATGTTTCCTGGGCCTACCGTTAGATGAAGACGACCGGTAATCTACACTACACTGACTGGGTTAAGTATACTGCAATAACAAGAACAACAACAACATCGCCAGATCGGTAACGTTCCCTCGACAGTCAGTTCTACCTTACCGAAACGACTGGGATTTATATCCGGCCCAGTGACTGTGACTGTTATTACAACAACAACATACCGCCTGATCAAAAGAAGTAACACTAAAAGGGGGCGACAATCAAGTCCACTTCCCGTAAACATTACAGAAATCGTAAATTAAAAAAAAAATCTTAAAAATGTAATCAGTTGTGGTTATTCTGAACTATTTAGTAGGTATGAGATTTTGCACTGAGCATTTTCTTAGAACGCATTCACGTTGTTATTGTTGTAGCAGCATAAACATTCCCCATGCATATACGAGGAATGCTGCTGAAGTGGCAGTCCTTGGCCAAATATAAATCCGGGTCGTTCCGGTTATTTAGAACCGACTGTCGGGGGACCGAATTCACGTAATTTTTGTTCAGCGAATGTTGATAACTTCTAAGCCAACTTGCTCAATGTTATGTAAATACTAAAAGAGCTAGAAAGCCACAAAAACAAAGTATAAAACATATTGCAAATGGAATGGCTGGAGTGGCTCATATATAGTTTTTCAATAATTACCAAATCATCCGAATTTAACCGGCTATGCACTTCTAGGCATATATAGTATTCCCAAAAGTTAGGCGGGCGCTCCTGCTTTAGCGCATATTTCTTTCCAGTCTTACTATTCACACCACTGCAATGAAGAAACGCAAAAATATATTTATAGGAGAATGTTTTTATAGGATAATATGATGATGATATTAATGTAAATGTACTAAATGAGAATTTTGTGTGCTTGCCCAGCTCTGTTAACAATATATGTTATGACAATTACAATTCTAATCTTAACGTTATGATGTCCAGTTTTTGTTTTGAATGTGTCGATGATTGTGAGGTAGTACAGTCCATACTTAGTGTCAAGTCGAATGCGGCCGGTCTGGATGGAATTCATCCAAAATTTATAAAATGCCTGTTACCAAAGATCTTAAAATATCTTACCTATGCTCTGAATACCGTCTTAACCAGACACTTGGAAGAGAGCCAAAATCATACCAATTAAGAAAACGAATGAAGACTACCGCCCGATTGCAATATTGCTGTTCTTATCCAAAGTTCTTGAGCGTATTACTCGTATGCATCGCCAAATAAACACTTTTCTGAATAACAACGCCTTGGTGAACACATTGCAGTCAGGGTTTAGATGTAGTAGCTCCTAAAAGTGTCTGATGACATAAGGCTCAACATTGACAAAAAGCATGTGACTTTTCTAACTCTACTTGACCATTCCAAGGCATTTGACTCTGACTTGAAGCTTAAAAACTTATTTAGCTTTTCAACGTCGGCTTTGACTCTTATAGAAACGTATCTTATTGACCGATTACAAGCCGTATGTGGTGATAATACCATGTCAAACTTTCTCCCTGGAACCAGAGGTGTACCTTAAGACTCTATCCTTGGCTCTCTTTTATTTGTCTTATACATTAACGATTTGTTGGTGTGATTAAATATAGTGATGTCCATGTACATATATGCTGATGGCGTTCAATTATATGTTAGTTGTCCCATTAGCTGTATTGATATTAGCATAAGTAATATGAATTCTGACTTGAGCCTCACAAGCAAGTGGGCTTCTGACAACGGATTAATTCTTAATCCTGATAAGTCCCAATGTATCGTTTTTTACAAAAAATATATCAAACTCGATGGCGATACACAAGTCAAACTAAATGACGCTGTGATTAAATATGTGGACAATGTTAAAAATTCAGGGGTTACATTTAATAGAACTTTGACATGGAGCAACCACATCTTTACCGTCATAGGCAAAGTTTATGGTATGCTCCGAAAGTTATGGACAACTCAGTATTTTACACCAGTAAACATTCGACTGCTACTAGCCAAAACGTATTTGTTACCAACGTTACTGTATGGTTGTGAGTTATATACTCTTTGTGATAGTGTGTGTCGTAGTAAGCTTAATATTTTGTATAACAACATTGTAAGATACGTGTACTGTAAAAAACGTTATGACCATATTTCTGTTTTTGCGAAAAAAAATTGCTTCCGTATCCTTCTACGACTTGCTTAGGTTTAAATGTTTAGTTTTACTCCACGAGATCATAAACACTCAGAAACCCAGACACCTCAAAGATCGACTTATGCTTTCAAAGTCCTGCCGTTCGTTAAACTTAGTCCCGATGAAATAGGTACAGTTGTTTGGTGACTGAACGTCAATACTTAGTGTTCTCTGGCCGTCTTTGGAATACCTTACCTTACAAAATTAAACGTATAAAAGAAAGCTCGTGTTTCAAAAATAAATTGCTTCGCTACCTTGCCGAAAATTGCTGAATGTATTCAAATGGTTCCACATTATTTAAATCTCTTCCAAATAATCCCTACTCCTACTACTACTATTTTTACCTTACTTTCTCTAACTTATACTTCTTTACTACTACCTACAATTTTAATTTTAATTTTGATTTTACTGTTAATCCTGTTATGTAAACTATTCTTAAGGTCAATCATTGTAAAAATAACCTATGGTTGTATGTTTGACTTTAATAATAATAAATAAAATAAATAAATAATATAGCAGACAACTGTATCATGTTTTCGCTTACCTGTATACGACACCGTACGCACCCTCTCCCACTAACTTGAGAACATCAAATTCAACATCATTCACTTTCACCTTAGACGTATTACTCAGGCGTGACACATGCCCCACCAACATACAATTTGGCAATTCATCAATGTAATTGCTAAAATCGATTTGTTCCAAGAAAGCACCTTGCAGGTACGCATTAAAAGGGTTTACCTGTGGATCCTCGTTTAAACTGTCGACAATTTGGTTCGTTACATTTAAATCCACATCGCGATGCACGTACACATTCTTTGAGGGTGTTCTTGGTGAGGGTGATTTTTCGTGCCAAATATGCTGTTCAATTTTCGGTGTTTTGGGCGTGTGCTTGAAATAGATACTCATTTCCGCATCAGCGTCGTCGTCATCGCCAACAACTTCGGGCACATCTACCTCCACGGGCGGGACATCATTTGTTTGCGCTTTAAAATTGCTTAAAGGTTGTGGTATTTTGCTTTCACGGAGCAATGTTTTTTTAACTGATTGCGTTTTCGGTATTGCTCCTGTTGAATTGGCTTTAGTTTTTTCTTGATGCAAACTCGATTGCGACAAAACGTTCGGCGCATTTGGAGCAGGTAGGGGCAACTTGTTTACTGCCAATGGCGGTGTTTTGAATGCATTATCTTGCTGTTGATTATTAGTATCTCCAACTGGTTCATTAACTTCCTGTTTGATATGTACTGAAGTTTCCTTTATTGGTGTTGGGGCTGAAAGAATATTTTGCTCATTGTGCGGCAACAAAGTGGAGTTTTTAATCATGCTGATATTTGTAGAAAACATTGCTGTTTCCGCACTTAACTCGAAGAATTTTTCAGCTGACAAGCGATTACTTTGCGCAGGTTGAGAAATACTGGATCTAGATTTGTCGAGAAAATATAGTTTGTTTGGAGCGTCGCGTTGTGCTTTCAATTCTTTGTTGGCATCGACGACCAGTGGCATGGGGGGTAGGGGTGTACTTAGTTTTTTTGATTCATTCAAAAATAATAGACGGTTGTTATTTTTCCTACCACTGGTTGAATCGTCAAGTCGACCTTGAAAGCCGGAGAAATCTTTCATGTAAGAATCTAGAAAAAGAAGTGGTTGTGCTGGTAGCGCTGGCTCAAGCGTAAGTTTTTCCAACTGTTTTTGTGGGCATTTCGTTGTACTATCAATTGCTGGTGTTTCCAAAGCCATTGAAAAATTGTTGATATAAGAATCGGTAATATTTATTGATGGATTTGGATTTTGACGAGCTGCACTGCTCGATTTATTTGATACCATCTTATTTTGATGACAATAGTTTGCATTTTCATTCGGCTGCGTTTCGGGTACGAATGAAAAATCTTTTAAATATGAACTCCCTAAATCTGGTTTGTTATTTTCTTGCATTATTTGAGGATTTACTTCAGGCTTAGTAAATAGTGATGCTGTTACCGGCGTTGTAGTTGTCATGGTAGAAAGATATTTACTTTGACGTAGTTGTTTTTCATTAGCAACAGACTGTGAATCCATAACCAACGATAAATCCTTCAAAAGGCAATCCCCGATTTCAATTTTCTCGACTTCTTCACTTTTCTGTTTGACCACCTGTTTATCAGCAAAAGACTTAGTTTGATGTGGCTCACGCTCGATTGCCGCTGGTTGTGACTCCATTACAATAGAAAAATCTTTAGGATACGCATTTCCAAAATCAAATTTAACTAATTCGTCAGACTTTCTTTTGCTGAGCTTCAGTTTACTTAGTTCTACTTCAAGTTTTCCATTAGTTGTAAGATCTTTATTTGTTATGGATATATTTTGCTGGCATGCACTTTCTTTTTTTGTTGGTTGCGATTCCATCACTGCCGAAAAGTCTTTCAGAAATGAATTACTTATGTTTTCATTAACAGTTTTTTGCATTTCAGCTCGCTGACTTTTAGTTGCAGATCTATGCCACTTATTATCGGATTGCACTGGTTGTGAGTCCATAATTTCAGAGAAATTTTTCAAATACGAATCACCTAAGTCCGATTTGGCTTGCCGCTCCTGTACTTCATTTCGTTCAGCTACCTTCTTTGCGGCTGATTCATGTAATGCTTGCGATTCCATCATCGCCTTAAGTTTTTCTGAATTTGTATCAACAGTAGTAGACCGAACATTGGAGGGAATTTCTTTCAGGTTAGCATCGTCATTGATTAGAGTGTTTGCCTTGGGTTGTGACTCCTCAATAAATGAAAAATCAGGCAAAAATGAATCGCGCCCAATTGTTCTGTGTACAGCTGGCACTGTCGGACCCATCGTTTTTTGTGTATTTAAAGGTTTGGGAATAGACTCGAAATTTTTTTTCGAATTCAGTTTTTCTACCTCATCTTCAAAAACGGCGGGTCCCTTGACACCCGCCATGACGCTCTTTCCAGAAGTGGCAATACTCTGTGAAGGAAAACGGTGATTATTACTGTCATAACTGACTTATAATCAGAAAAAAAAACTTGGATTAATAATGCACATAACACCGATGCGATCCACAGGGGTGAGTTCACTTATAGTAAAAAAGTAAGTAAATAATATACTATGTATAATATTAATCAAAGAGAATATAAAAACCTTGTGGCGTATGTAAAGATATCACAGTTGCAGCTTGACCAGCTTTCTAGAGATGGCATCAGCAACATCACAAATTTGAAGAAAACTACTTTGTTCCTTCCTGGCGCTATAGGATTTATATATACTAATGAGAGTTAAACATTTCCAATCGTAAGCTCTTTACCTGCTCATGACTTCTCGAATAGACCGAGATTTATAGGTGAACGGAAGGTAGGCCCAGGAAACGGACTGTTTCGACAGGGTGGAACCAATGGGAGAGAGTGTTAGATGAGTAGTTTTAAGTCGGGGAGATCAAAATAAAAGCACCAGCTTATCTGGTTTGTCTGGTCAACGAAAGTGGCTCAAGCGGAGTTATTAAAATAACAACCACAAACTTACTGTTCTACCAAATGCCCTAGGATCTCTAAGAGAAGTTGGTTTAATCGCAGTAGTTTGGAAGGGTTAGTGCACACTTCTAACAAGTTTTTTTTTCTAAGATGGTTGATTCTTACTCATATGCTAGTAAACTTACCGGCATTTGCGTTGATTGCGGTGGCTTGAAGTGCTTCAAATCTGGTGTGTCCACACTACAGTGACGTTTGGTTGCTGGCGTACGTGCCTCCATACATTCCTTAAAAACCGAAACTTCATACCTGGGATGTAGTATACTTTTCCCAGGCGGAGTTTGTCCAAAAAACTCAAATGAATCGTCTAAATTTGAGCTGACATCTTTGACCAGTGTTAGAATTGGTGCTTCTAGGGGTATCTTCGGCATCGTATCCGTTTTTTCTGTTTCGAATCCCATCGATGCTTGTGTTATTACAATTTTGGGCAACGTTTCTGTTTTGTCTTCTTGAAATGTAACTATAGAACGCGAGTTTAGTAGCATCTTAGGCACAGTTTCAGTCTTGTCCTCTTGAAAGCGAATACTACGTATCGCAAAGCCAGCCGCAGTGTCCTCCCGTTCATCAATACGTGTAAAATTGCCAGCTTGTTTAACTTTAAGTGCTTCAGTATGTTCATCTTCGAATATTGAAAAATTTAAACCACCAGTTGATGCTGCTGGAGGAGCTTGCGTCTCTGGACCTATCTGTAAACGCATTTTTTCCAGACTCTTTACCTCTACAGTGCTAGGTTGCGACATATCTGCCCCATGTGTTGTTGTGTTACCGTGTAGATTGTTATTATCCGTGGGTGCAATTATCTCTGGAGGCACAGTAGAGGATTCCTGTGATTGTTCTTCAAGCGGCTCTAAATCAGTGTGCGGCATTGGCAATCGCGTTGCAACCTCTCGTTCGCCCTCACCGTCGGATGTGCTATTGCTAGATTTTGTTGTCGTACCACCCGTTGTATGAGTACCTTGTGTGGTGCCGTGTTCGGAAGTCTCCAAAATGGTTGATAGCTGCTTTACCAAAAGGGGTGAATATTCAGCTACGTCTTTAAGTCTATTTTCCTGTTCATCACCACTTTGTTCAACTACGGGAGGGCAATCTGGACTATTTACAATTTCTGGGGTATTCGGAATACATTTCAAAATAGAACCGGATTCCCGTGGAGCCACTTTTTGAGCCGTCTTTGGTGTACTAACCGACTGTGATTTAATAAACACGTTGAATATTTGAGTCGAACATGTTTCTTCAGGATCAAAAATTACTCCACCCACAGCTCCCTCAGCGGCAACCGCCACTGGCGGCGAATCAGTCGAAGATGCCTCGGTATAAATTTCAAATCCCAATTTATTTGTTGTTGTGGTTGTTTGTGGCCCTAAAGCCAAGGCAGTTGTATTAGGCAATGCCGGAGTTTTAAACTTAAAATCTAAACCAGCTGCCGTAGGGAATTCTTCTTGGTATATTACAACTTCTTGGCCCACAGCAGCAGTAGAGGTTTTTGTAATCACGTTGCTATCTTCAAAAATGTCGAATGTTTGAACTGGTTTAATTGGAGGCACACTAACGTCATTCGATTCCTTAGGTATTTCCTTTTTATTAGGAATATCAACTGAATCCCTGTCATTTATAATTTTTCTTTGTTCCTTCAATTCCCTATAGGCGGTAATATCCGTAATATCCTCATCATTGGTTTGCGGCTTTGTTATAGTTTGTCGGGGCGCTATTGATTTGCGTAAAGGAAAGAAACTTTTGCGTCGTTGCGCGCGTTCGCTAATATCGCACATTGTTTCATCCATATCGGCCGTCATCAAAATAGTATCATTCCGACGTAAACGCTTGGCCATTAACTCTTCCCACTGATATTCAACTTGAGCTGAAGTATCATACAACTCGCTAAAGCACACTACAAGTTCTTTTTTCTTTTCCGGTTCCAAATACGCATCTAATTCACCTAAACGTTGGGGTCTAGATTGTTTTGCAAAATTAGGGTATTGACGAACATCCCAATTTATACCGTTACTCCAATATCGCTCACGTTTTGCGGTAAACTCATTTGATATGTTCCGTTTTCGAAACCTACAATATGCTCGGTACTCTTCTGGCTGAAATTCCACATTTGGCCGGGGATATAGACAGCACTTGTTATACTGGGGGAGCGTTCGGGGATCCGATGCATTTTCAATAGTAACCGGTGTGAGCCATTCATTTTGAGGTAAATTTTTATTTTTAAAATTTGCTGGATACTTAAAAGGCTTATCATAATTACGTTCTCCTTCAGTAATTGGTGGCTGCATGGGCTTGTTAAAGATTTCGTATTCAACATCTTCCATTTCAACGTCTTCATGTATATTAAATCCTAAATCGGTATTGCTTGTCGATCTAGCAAACAGCTTTCCCGATTTTTTCTTATCATGTGCTTTGTTCCATGGACCTGGTTCTTTGTGATTTTCTTGATTACGTGCTGCATCAATAATTGAGCGCACTACTGATTTAGGATCTTCCCTCTCAGTTTCGGCAGTTGCTATTGCTAGTGGAAGTGGTAAGTTGGAGCTGGCATTTTCATCATGAAGTACTTGTACACGGGTGTTGCTTTGCCTCGAAGAACTAGCACCAACCGTCGTCTGAGAAGCGAAATAAAAATCCAAAAGTTAAGTACAAAAGTCTAACTTAATGAAAGTATGCATATAAATAAATGAAAACAATTATCCACTTAGAACAACATATACCTGTACCGTCCCCGGGGTATAGCTCTTAACTGCAGCCCCGGTGCGTATACTCCCAACAATTGCTTTTCGCCGATGTCCTCGAAGTGATGTTAATGCTAAACGTCTTTCTTCAAACTGACGTTTTGTATTTTCTTTCACATCTTCGTCATCTTGATACAGTAAACGCTGAGATACAGAGAATCCAAAGTGCTGATGAGCCTCTTGTAATTCCTCTAAAGGCTGCGCACGACATGCTATGCCTCGACGAAATATTTCATCCGCTTTGCGTGTATTACCACACGTATCATAATGATACGCCCAACAAATATAGAAATCCGCCACCATTGTTCCAATACCCGCATCAAACAACTGTTGATAGCACTCCATGGGGTGTTGATGACTATCAATCTGCGGGAAATGGAATTACGTATATATATAAACAATGTATTCTGCACAAGGACATCAACACACTCACAAATTTCATGTACAATTTAATCATACGCCTATCCTGAAAATAACGTTCCTCATTCTCGAAACGTGACAAACACTTTGTAAGAACCTCTTCTAATCCAGATTCTTTGCCCCCCGATGGGAAACTTTGCTCAATCCAGCTAATGTAAGCATACCATGGTTCGAGTGGATCATCTCCTTTATATTCGTGTATAACTCGTTCTAATTCACGACGCTGAGCTAGTAGCTCCTGAGGTGATTCCACACGCAAAGAAGCATGCAATATGCTGGCATTCCGTCCAGCAGCTAGCGGTTGTATGTTCTCTTTCGCATCATCAAAATCCATTATGATACGTTAACACTAAAGATTTTCCTTTCCCACTTTTATAATAATACAAATTTCTACGAATAAACAAATATTTTATTTCTCTATACTGGGTGAATTGACAAAAGACGTTTAATAGCGATTTAAAACGGCGCCCAAGTGAAGTTAGCTGTAAACACAGAGTACAGTACATGATGGAAAGAATAATCTTTCTATCATTCTTGAGTACAGTATCAGTACAGTAAACACTCGGTACATCATTCTTAAACTATAAATGCAATGAATTAAAATTCTTTCCCCATTATTTCACGGTGAACAGAACCTAAAGTCGATTTTGACAACCGGCTGACGTCATCACTTGAAATAAAGGAAACAAACAAAAGGAAGATAAACTACTGATTTGTCAACATTCAGTGAATAGCTTGCTGATGTAAAGATTTTAAGGCTTGGGACTTTCAAATTAACAAATCAATGAAAACGAACTGTAGCGTGTTAAATTGTGAAAGCACTTATTATAAAAAATCCTTCAAATGCCGATTTTTGGCTTTTCCTGCCGATAATGCCATGCCAAGAAAGTGTGTTTGTGTGTATAGTTTCTTCTGCTTGGCACTTTCTATTGCTTTTGCTTATTTTTTCTCTTCAGAAACAAATAATTTTTCATACTTTTGCTTGTATTTATATCGGCAGTGTTGACGTCACAGCTAATTTGAAAGACGTAATCCACTTAGGCGGCCGCCGTGACCGAATGGTTTGGTGCGTGACTACCATTCGGAATCCAGAGAGAGAACGTCGGTTCGAATCTCGGTGAAAGATCAAAAATTAAGAAAAAGTTTTTTCTAATAGCGGTCGCCCCTCGGCAGGCAATGGCAAACCTCCGAGTGTATTTCTGCCATGAAAAAGCTCCTCATAAAAAAAAATCTGCCGTTCGGAATCGGCTTGAAGCTGTAGGTCCCTCCAAAGATGGTGTACGCGCCAATCATATATATATATATATATATATTATAATCTACTTATCACAGATACCTAATCATTTGCCCAAGATGATAAAGGACTTTCCGTAAATGTAGCCGTGGTTGGACTGTATTTGTTCCTATAGATATGTTTCTTCTTGTTGTTGTTGTAGCAGCATAATCATTCCCCATACATATATGGGGAATGCTGCTGAAGTGACAGCCCTTGGCTGGATATAAATCCGAGTTGTTCCGGTAACGTAGAACCGACTGTCGTGGGAACGATGTTTGTTTCTTCTTCGAGGCGGCCGCTGTAGCGGAATGGCTTGGTGCGTTAATACTATTCGGAGAGCGTAGATTCTAATCTCCGTGCATGGAAAATGATAGCAAAATGATAAAAAATTAAAAAAAGCTCCTCATAAAAAGCCATTTTCCGTAGGTCTCTCCATTTGTGGAACACCATTAAGACTCACGCCAAAAATATTAGGAGGCGCTCGGCCAAACACCTAACAGACGTGTACGCGCCAATTACAATTTTTTTTCTTTTAGATATTCTTCTTCTTGTATTCAAACACCTACTGTGCTTTTGAATTATTTCTTAATATATTTATAATTTTTTTCTTTTTATTCCCCATTTTATAAAAAAGACACACTATTATTTAGACACACTATACCAAGACCACAGCTAACAAATTATTTCTTCAAATGTTCTCTGCATGTTATTGTGTAGGTAGTTATTTTGTCAACCAGTATATGCTAGTATGAACTGATGGTAACATTTGTTGAAGAAACGGTTTTTCATACGGTTATCGATAAATGCAACCTTTCACAAATATTCTAACTTCAGTGAATTTCATAGTGCATGCAAATTTCGCGGTTCACAGAGTGTATCGTTTTAGATTAGAAAAACATGTCCCACGATGAAACAATACACGAGATTGAAAAGCAGCTTAATGCATGGAATCCAATGCGAGATGATTACACCAATTCTCATTTCAATAAGTACAGTAGTGGACCTGGAGCATATTTAGATGCTGCTTTGCAGTCTGCGCAACAAGTCAAAGACGCGAGGAGACAACAATCGAATTTCAAAAAGGAGGATCAGAATCCCGGCAACAAATTTGTGCCATACTTGGTGCTGAAAAATTTGCCAAATGGGATTACAAAGAACGTCATTAAAAATATTTGTTCTCGGTTTGGACGTGTAACTGATGTGCGTGATAGCAAAAAAAATGATTATATCTTCATCGATTTCCCCAATGTGGCGTAAGTCAAATTTACACGTATCGTAAACATAAATATGTATTAAAAATATAAATTAAATTTGTTATGAAGCGAAATGGAGGGAGTGTATCGGGGATTGGTCAATAACAGCTACGGTTTTACTGTATTGGTTGGTAAGCAAAAGAGCAAACAACAAACTGAGCCCACTTTCTCCGATACTGACGAAAATCTGACACCAATAAAAGTTGATAAGGATGCAATCGATTTAGAAAACAGGTAAAAACTAAATAAATACATAGAAATGTGTAATAATTGAAAATATGCGATTAGAAACTATCGAGCATCCGAGAAAAATTTGCCGAGGCCGCACTTCAAGCGCAAACCAAATGTTAGTCAAAAAAGTTATGAAGAAGAAAATTCACTTTTGCAACGTAATGACCCAAAGCGAAATTTCCTAATTGCCGACGATGCCCATAATCTTGAACGCTTGGGACTACAAGACGGTACCCCAAAAAATATGGAGGATTCAAAATACAAATTTCGTACAGGCAGAGCATTCATCGAGTGGGCATTTTTTAAAGTAATACCTTTAATTCTATCAATAAACCATTTTTCTTATAGGATGCCACAGAAAACTAAAAATTTCATTGAAGAAAAATCTCATAAATCCTTGGGTAGCTATGACCCCACGAGTCGTACATATGAAAATAACCATGAAGCCAGGCAAATTGGTAGACCTTTAGATATAGGACAGTGTGCTAATTGTCAACGTACTTGTGATATTGTGTGCGCACGCTGTCAAACGTACTTTTGTGGTTTGGAGTGTCAACGACAAGCTTGGCCGAACCATCGTCAAATTTGTAGTAAAGAGAGGTATGTAAAATCGTATGATAATTGAATTAACATTTATTATATGGGACTTATTATTGTAGGTTTAATAATTTAAAACAAAGCTTACAGGAAGCGAATCGTTTATCCAATTCTAATATTACCAAAGCAACCAGTCAAGCCGAATGTTCGCAAATCACTTCTTCGTCTTCAAGCATCAATACGTCGCCTAAAAATTTGGAAAAATTAATGGAGTCTAAGTCGAAGGAAACTCCACGCAGCGGTGGTTTGGTTGCTCTCACATCCATAACCAAAACTAATGTCGTATTTATAAGATCAAAGACTCATGAAGATAATTGCAATTTCTTCAAACTGGTAAATGATGTGCAAATCGCTGGTGACAGTATAAAGAAATTATCTAGTTTACCAAGGTGTGGACAAATCGTTATAGCCGATTTTGAGGGTCAATTCAATCGTGCGATGGTACTAAATAGTGACAATGAGCAACGCATCAAATTGGTTTACATCGATTATGGAAACTTGGACGCACGAAAATACGAAGATTTGTATGAGGCCCCAGAACAGTTCGTTAGTAAACAACGTCTTGCTGTGCCGGTAATCTTGAAAGATGTACCAGAGATGTATATGACCGAGGAAATTAGAAAATTTATGTATTCTTATTTGGATGGTATCGATCTGGTGATAAAGTATGACAGCGAAAACGACTATTTGGCAGTAGAAGGAGTGCATAAAGTTGAGTTAATTGACGCTACTACGAATCAAAATTTCAATAAAATGGTTTCTAAACTATGCAAACCCAAAGAGCCGGTTGGACAAGATGAAGCCTATTTTGCCAATGTAAGCTGAAGTTTTGGAAAATCTGTTTATTTACTTAGAGTTATGTTACATATTTTTCTCAATTTGCAGTATTTGCCACAGAAACAGTTACCAGAAGGCGAAAATATTGAATTGGTAGTTATGGATAATTCCTTGCTTTGTACGGGCTGTTTATCGTGTACTACAAAAGAATGGGCTATTGAGATAGAGAAATTTCAAAAAGATCTTCAGTACTATGCTGAGTCGTTAGAAGAGCAGAGTTATACACCACGGTATGTAAATTAAACTCGAGAGCTTCAAAACTGTTCAAGTACAATATGACCACTTCGATCTTTATACAGTCCCTAATTTTATTTGAAGAATTTATTTAAAACAGTTTAGTAGTTTATGCATTTCTCCTAAGTTTTAATATCCTATATATGTATTTGCGAAAAACGTTTTAACCTTTGAAAGTTTTCGAAAATTACCATAGCATTTTTTCTTTTTTTTTCAATGATGAACTCTTAGTATCAGCGAACTTTGCATTGCCAAATATAAAGTTGATGGAAAATGGTATCGCGGACGTTGTCTGGAAATTGTTGGTGATGGCTACCCCAGCATAATATTCATCGACTATGGCAATATCGGAATGGTCTCTGTGAATGATATAAGGCGCTATCCAGCGCAATTCACTTTTCCGATATATACATGTGATTGCGAAATTAAAGGTATTTAGAATAGTGACAATTACAATTTTATATATTCATTAAAGTCTTAGTGTCACATTTGAATTTCAAATAACTATAATTATTCGAGTCGATGGTCTTTGCTACTACCGTTCCTTTTGTTTTTAATGTAAGCTGGTGATTAGTCACCTTTCTGTATCATTTTTTCTGTGATTTAATTTAAAGCCAATAAATAATTTTTTTAATTAATTTAAATAATTTTTTATACTATTCTAGGTTTGCCGGAACAATGTGATGAAGACCTGGTTCAGAAGTTGGAAGAACTTATACCCAATGGCAGCACAATTAATTGTAATATGGTTACGATTTATAAAGAAGATAACTTCCATGCTATAACATTAACGAAGCTTATTCAAAATCTTGAGACTGAAGGCTTACTAAAACAAGTTTAAAAGCGAAATGCATGAATTTTAAATTAAGTCTTTGTCTTTCAAAATCTTTGACGTTTGTCGAATAGACGGATGTACATTTTTCCACGCATTAAAATTATTGAAACTTATTAATAAAAAGGTCGATTAAAAAAAAAAATGTATCGCAGTTTTTTTTTTTTTTTTTTTTTTTTTTCGTCCGAATGAGTCGACAATTACCACGTTGGCTGGCAAAGCCTTTTTAGAATTTCGATCGTTTTGAGTTGTATTTGATATTTTTGGTTTATTTTAGTTAGTTTTCCACCAGGAAGCGAAGGCAAAGTGCCTTTTGAACTGTTACTAGGAATGTCTGTCGTAAATGCCTTTATAATATTATATATATTATAAAAAGGCTACAAACAAACAAATTTCAATAACCAAGTTCCGGCAGGAGACTTCAAATGCTTTGTTGGACTTCATATCTCCAGAACCCATAACAAAAGGAAAACATTTTATAAAAAAAGAAAGGACGACAACGGAAAAACAATAAGGCGTGCTTGTGTAGGCTATGTTCAGAAACGCATTATAATGCGCAGTACTTGCAGCGCTGGCAGCATTGTCAATGTGACAATTCATGCAACTGATAGATTTGTTGAAAAATTGCAAATAGATTTGTTGCATTTATGAACGCGATGTGCAGTAAAATGGAATTGTTACTAAGTTTGGTCATGGACGATGTATGTATGTGAGGAAAAACCCGATAGTCTTTTATTAAATTTAAGAAAACAAAAAACGTGTAAAGCCTAAAAGAAGGACATCTTGTCAAAAGTTTATTCGCTTATATGTGATGAGTAAATTAGAAAATTTTCGCTGGGCGATGTTTCTATCTATTTTTAAATCTTTATTAACTTTTTTTACTTCATCTACGACCTTAGCCCAGAGCACGCTCTTTTTCCTCCTTCCCGACGTGAACTCATTCTCCATGCTCAATCGGACTCTGAGCAGTAATTTTATCTCCGATGTACTAAAGTAATCACTAAAACCAAGAAAAGTATAATAAAATAAAGTTTAAATATCGTATTTTTCATCAATTTTTGTATTAAAAGCTAAAATAAATAATTAAATACCCACTTTTCATCAGACATTGCACTAGCGTATTTATTGGCAGTGTGAAAATTTTTGCTGCAAATAATGCACGACTTTTGTTACAGAAATGACGTTTAAGAACGCGTTGCATTTGCAGTACTGCCATATTTGCACTTTTGAACACACTGCTCACTCTGAAATGGTATGTTGCGCATTATAATGTATTGTTGAACATACCCGTACTGTGTTATCCCATGTCAAAAAAATCTGCTGATAGAGTAACAGCTAGAAAGAGCTTGAAAAGGACCACCACCTACTGCCCAATAAACCGCAACTATGTGTAGAATATTTTCCTAAATATTCCCACCAAAAAAATTAATTTTTGCACTCATCTCCATTAAAAAATGTAATTTTTAATTTTAAGTTTATTGTTTTCTACTGATTTCCATTTGAATTTACATACATATACATATGTATATTTTTATATTTGTTTTGTTCATAAATGAATTAATTTTTAACAGAATTAATAAAAAGACAAATTTTAATTTACAACTTTTTTATTATCCAAAAAAATACCATTAAAAATGCACAACGGTCTTGGGAAATACACTAAAATGTTCACCACAGGCCAGATAATCCAAATTCTATATTAAAATGTACAAAAATGTGTGACGTGGCCTCGGGGTAATATTTAGGTGTCGCATGAAAACGTGCAACGTGGCAGCCAACGTGTTAATAGGTCGGGAAACAAATTTCAAGAAACTGATGCTGTCGATTACAGAAAAACGACTGGACTTTCTGTTGAGAATATCGCTGCTGTAGCGCAAAGTGTTGCTGAACAACCTTCAACATCGGTATCCAGACGTTCTCAACAATCAGGAATTCATGAATCCACTGTTTGGTAAGAATCCGCAAATGGTGGACATTTAAAGTATGTCTGTTTTCACATATAATTAACTGTTAAGAGCCGTATTTTGAATAAAAATACTGAACCTGAAAGAATCTAAATTTGTATATGTTTTATTTTAAAACAACCACTAGGCGCGTCTTATGAAGACTCTCTATGTACGTAACTGGTTAAAAATATAGTGAATGCTTTTTAAAAAATCCAATTGAAAAAAATGTTAGTTAACTTCTCGCATTATTTGATTCCAAAGGGCACATGTATATTTAACCACGAACTCATAAGTTTATTTCACATTGACTTCTAGAGAGGCGCTGATAAAGCAATTAAGAAATTGCTGTTATTCAATAAGAAATTAATTGAACATTTTGAAATAAAAAAGCGTAAAGCAAACTAAAAGCTGGTCTTTAAAATAGCTTGGGATTAGTTGCCTGCTATTAGTTAACCCTTAACGGCCGCAAGGCCCCGCTACGGGGACATAGTACTTATGCGATAGAAAACGATAGGCTCCAATACGGGGACATGAAAATAATTCAGTTTTCATTTCATTTATTTATCATCGCTGTAGTTTTATTTAACAAATATTGTAACTTTGTACATCCCTGGTTTGTTGATCATATAAAATTATAAATCAAGTAAACATTTTGAAATTATATCTAAATAAATCAGTTTAATTGTTTAGTTTAAGTTTTCATCCTTATAAACCTTTTACCCAATTCTCCGTCGTTTATGGGCGAGTATTACAAAAAAAGCTCTCGGCCGTTAGGGTTAATAGAACTGTGGGTCTCTGCATTTAAAAGACAATACCATGATGTGGGAATTGGAGGAAAAGTTCAGACACCCATCTAGTAAACGGTGCACACACCAATTAACTTAGGGAATATAAAAATTATTTTTTATTTTTATTATTGTAAAATTATAAAAGCACCAGATATTGACAAATTTTTACTTATTAGAAAAAGACAATAATAATCCATGTTTCAAACTTTGTTCAAGATTTGTGTACATTCGCAAAATTTTAGATTTTAATCAGACATTTCAATGTGTCTGTTTGAAGAGTCTAGAAATTCTCATTGATTTTTGATCATTTCCCCCCTCAGGCCATATTGCACATTTTATTCATATAACTAACGTATGCACGATATTTTTTTATCGTACAATACACAGCAAATTTTAATTGATATTGCTAACCCGTATTTATGTAGTGCTATTCAAACATTTCTTGCATACTTTTTTTTTTTGGAATTTGAGATGTGTTTGGCGGGATTTTCATCCACAAAAAGCCAGGGTGTTAAATTTCTTGCATACGAGAATACCAATACGAAACAACTATTGTGACTGAATGCTCTTTAACTGAGAAAAAAGAAGCATTGAAACGAATTTTGCTGCATATGTAAATTCAATATTATTATATTTATTAATAAAGTTTATAATCTCCTTTACAAATGACTTGTCGATTGTGCTTGCGCACTTTAGTACCGGAAAATGCCATTTGTTTATTTGAATCTCCCGAAAAGGAGACGAAGCTTGTTAAGTTAATAGCAAAATACTTACATTTGGAGGTAAATCAGGCAAATGCCTGCCAACTCATTTGTCATTTACTATATGTACTTATATATAACTTACCGATTGATTGTAGATAACGCAGGATGACCCGATATCAACTTCATTGTGTGAAGATTGCAGTGATCATTTGGAGGAATTTCACAAATTCTGGACCTATGTCGATTTAAAGCAGAGTTCGTTGGGTAGTGAATTCCTCGCAGTTAAATGCAGTGAAATAAAGAAAGACGTATCGGTATTAATTGATGTCAGTGAGGAGAATGCTGATAGCCAAGAAGAAATACTGCTGGATTTAAAAGATATACCAGCACCAGAAACTTATGACAGCAGCAACATTGACATAGTGCCGGTGCCCGAAAACATAAGTGTTACCCCAGATATCAAATTGGATGTCGATGTAGATTCGTATAATAATTTAGAAGCCGATTCAGATTGGAAAAATGAAGACGAATCGTTTGATGGTAATGATTGCTCATGACATATATCATTGGCAAATATTTTTCATTTCAACTTTGTTATTATAATTTCAGATGATATTCCATTGTTAAGCTTAAAGGATAAATTACAAAAAAATTCTTCAAGTCGAACTAAAATTATTGTGAAAAATCATGTTCGTATAAAAAAGATCGGCCAAAAGTGTAAGAAGGAGCAGTCTTCTACTGAGAAGCAAGGATTGAGAACGGAAGCTGCGAAACGAAATGAAGAAATAATTGGAAATTGCATGCTTTTGAATTGTGATCTGTGTAATGTGTGTGTTGAAAATTACAACGATCTTCGATTGCATTTCACACAAGTACATAACAGAACAGCATATGTGAAGTGTTGTGGAAAAACATTCCATAGACCAAACATATTAGCTGAACACGTTCAATGGCATACGGATCCCAGTAAATTCAAGTAATAGTTCAACGTTTTTATACGGCTTTATTCTTATGAGACATTTTTTCTAGATGTGATATCTGTGGCAAACAGTTGCGGTCTAGCAAGTGCCTGGCAAGTCACATGAAAATGATCCATTCCAAAAAGGAAAAAGTATGCTGCCCTATTTGTTCGAAGGTATTTCGGGGGCAGAAATGTCTCGACAATCACATACGAAGACATAAAGACGATAGAGAATATCCCTGTGAAATATGTAACAAAAGGTAACATTGTAATTCTTAAAATATCGGGCACTAAATGTTATATATTAATTATAATCCAGCTTTGCAAACCCGCAACGCTTGCGTAGACATATTGAGGCCATACACGAGAACCTCCAACGCCATATATGTGACATATGTGGTAAAGCATTTAAATTCAAACCCTCATTTGAAAGGCACGTGCTTGAGCACCAAGGCATAATAGAGCCACCGGTTCAATGTGATATTTGTGGAGAGTGGTCTAAGAATAAGCATGTTCACAGGCTGCATCAATTCAAACACAATAACATTGACACGGACTGTAAATTTTGTGGACGCAAATGCCGCTCGCGCACTGCGTTGCGAGGTCACATCAATTATATGCACAAGAAAAAGTATGATTTACAATGCAGCTTTTGCGACAAAACTTTCAAAGAGACTAGAAACCTAGAAGTAAGTTTTTGAATTTAGAAAGGTGATTAATAATGCAATTCCAATTATATTTTTCTCTTCAGGAACATATGGCTACGCACACGGGTGCACAATTATATTCTTGTCCGCATTGTTCCAAGGAATGCCGCTCAAGGTCGAACATGTACGTTCATATTAAACGTATGCACGTGAATGAATGGTTTCAATCGAAAGTGGCGCGTTCAAATGATCCAACACTGAGAGTGGAAAACGTCAGCTGAAATTATTTAATATTTATGTAAGGTGGTTGCTACCGTTTTTTTTTTTCTTTTTTCATGCCAAATGTAATATAAATACATTGCCGAAAATAATACCAGCTTTTTAAAATAAGGGTGTTTTTTTTAGAGGTTAGGCTTTCACGTTGGCACTACTTTTTTCGTAGATGGTCTTTTTGACAGCTGTCACTTGATTTATGCTTAGTTTGGTTTGCCATTTCATAATGAATAGACTTACACCTGAACAACGTTTGCAAATCGTGCAAATTTATTACGAAAATAAGTGGTCGAAAATTGGGCCTCTCGGCTGGAATTTATTGGAGCCAGCCGCGGCGGCCACTTGCCCGAAATCATTTTTAAAACATAATGGCAAACCCTTATCTTTATAATAAAGCTAAATTCTTGGCCATAACATTAAATTATATACGTTTTATTTCATCTTGAAAACCAACCTCTAAAAAAACACCCTTTATTACACATTCTGCGATGCTACAGAACATTAGAAGGTTGGGTCGAAAAACCATTAAGTGGTATTTATTTCCTTCACGGAAGGTTCCCCCTACAGTCAGTTTCACGTTACTGGATCGACCCGAATTTATATCTTGCGAAGGATTGTCACTTCTGCAGCATTCGTCAAACATGCATCGTGAATGGTTTTTGATTTTACAACAGCGTCTAACGTGGCAATTTCGTTTTATTTTAATAATGTAATCTCTATGGACCAGCTGTTGTAATTTTAAAATGACAAATTGTGTGTTTTTACAGCTCTCAATGAATAAGACACTTTGTTATTTTTGTAGCAAAACTGTCTTAAAACACTAAGCACTTCATTTTACTTTAACACCCTGCCGGCAAAGTATGTACATTAATTAATTTTATCTTTTTTAAGTTATAGTATGTTAAATCAAACTTTTATTTAGCAAATTTAAACTAAGATTTTCTAATTTTGTCTTTGAAATACTGTAATTTATTATTATTTCTAGGGGATGTATACAATATAACCCTAACTTAATTAGCACATTGCTATTACTGTAATTTAAATACTTGGCTAACTTCCAAAACATCATTATGGGCATAAACCACTCCCCACGAGGGTCGGTTCTACGTTACCGAAACGACCCGGCTTTATATCCGGCCAAGGACTGTCACTCCAGCAACATTCCCTGTATGTAAATATGGGAAATGTTTATGCTGCTACAACAACAAATCCCCAAAAATTGTTGGGGAAATGCTGCTGAATTGACCGCCATTGGTCGGATTTAAATCTGAGTCGTTCCGGCAACGTAGAACCAACTGTAAAGGTAATGTACTTTATCACTAATTACAAATTGTATACATTTGAAACCAACAACGATAACAACTTATAGCCAGCGAATCGGTAATAATGATGCTATGTATTCATAGATAATGCTTTTGACAAGTTTTAGAAGTTCACCATGCTTCACTTATTGCTATCATTACTCTTCCGAAACCGCGAATGATGTTAGTGTTTCCTGTATTTGAGCCATAGCTTTAACTGCATTGATAGTCTTTAAATTTCTTAATTGTAATCCAACGCTTTTACCAAAAGCTAAATACATATCATCGGTGCTTAAAGAGGCATTCGAGCTTTGATCTTTTTCACTATATTTTGAACTATGTACAGAACAATTCGTAGCAATTAGGGTATTAGTATTTACATGAGGTGTTAACTTTATTCTTTTAGTATTGGGCTGCTGAAATTCCTCCTCCATATAATGGTCAGGCGTACACATTTCCCAAGTTGATTCATTCTCATATAATTGTTCATTAGTGTCATTACTTAACTGAAAAATTAGGAAAATTTAACTTGAATTCAAAACAAAAGATTCTGATAATAAACTTACTTCATCATATGGTTCTTGTTTTGGCAACGTTTCTTCCTCATCAGAGAGTTGTCTTTTCCTTAACACAATTGTATTATCTAAATAGCTAAATTCGTTATAGTAAAATAATGTTGGTTGATAAACTTCCAATGGATTGATAGAATTTTTTTTAGATTCCTCCAATTTTCGTCGCTCAGCAACGTAGACTGTGCGCAGATATTTTAGCTTCTTTTTTATCTCATACACATCTGTTCCGAAATGATTAGCAATATCTTCCCAAGCTACCTTTTTTAAAAATAAATCCTTGTAGGTTTTCTTACGACAATTCCAAAGGCATTCGTACTCTCCATAAATACGTATTAAATTAATAGTATCGTCGCGGCTTAATTTCAATGCCATTTTTGAATATTTGTTACCACAAAAAATCGCACCATTGAGCAATCGTAATTAATGGCAAAAAATATGGCGTCAAAACATCAACATGGTTGTTGGTATGGAAACTAATATATCGATACCCAATTCGACAACTATGAAATAGTGAGTGTTTTTTACTGCATGAGAACTATCGGCATCAATAACTATTGATAGTTGAGAATGGCAAACTGTGTTGGCATTTCTATTCAGTGAGGTTTGGTAAATCTTCATGAATCGCTTAACTCCAAAATAATGCTTACAAATCGTGAAAGTTATAAAAGAGTATGCAATTTCTATTTGTTTATTTAATAAATGAATGAGAATCTATTGAATTCGTGAAGGCTCTGGTAAAAGGAAGGCTTACCTAGAAAAACTATAAGCAACGAAGGGATCTAGTGGGAATATTAATGAAAATCCTCTCAAGGAGCACGGGACAATCAACAACACAATGTGGTATACCGATGGCAAAGGACAAAGAAAAGATTATTCTGATACCCTACAGAGATTTCAAACATATTAATAAGCATATAGAGTTATAAGCGGGTGTGGGATCTGAAAAGCGTAGACAACATGCCATGCATAGTATCGAGTCCAATAACAAAGCACATTCAAGCCACAAAGAAAGGAATTACCTATATTATAGAGGTTGAGTGTACATAAGTCAGTAAAATATGATTGTCACGCCAAACAAAAGCTAACAAGGCTTACGACTTAGTAAAAATTAAATTAATATGAAAATGAACTTTGAGTAAGAGATTACCCCAAGTACTTAATTTCGTTTACTCGCAATAGTAGCAAATTAGGGATGTAATAAGAGGCGTCAATGATATTTCAACGTTCAGAAAATGTCAGGTGCAAACACTGCTTTTAGTCAATGAAATAAGATTCTTTATACCCCAATTATTAACCAAAAGTTATAAAATACAAGATTACGCCTTCTCGTTTGCCGTGACGTCAGTGTAGCATATAAACAAATAAAGAGAAGAAGACGAAGCGAAATCATATGGAAACTCTCAAACATAAGACATTACATCACACACACTTTTTCGCTATACGGCAGTAAATAAGTATAAGTAAAATTTTTCTAACAAGATAACATGAAAGACTCTATCGAACGCCTAAGGAAAGTCGGCATACACGGTATCTAGTTGGGTATCCCATTGAAAAGCTGCGTCACAATCATCTCAGACAAAGTGGATCGGCCTGGAATAAAGCCATGCTGCTTCGGACAAATTATATTCTTAATTATTATATTCTTCTTTTCATTATCACTCTTGAAAACTAGTATGAACAAGACGGATTTCTAAATATTTATAAAAATACGCGAATATAACATGCCCAAATCGAGAGATTGATGTATATAAAAAGTGGCATTCTTGGTCACTCTCAGTAAATTTAAGTAATTAAACACAAATTAAAGGAAACAAAATGGAGCAACTACGTGATATCACATTGCGTAGTTTTGTTATAAAAATGTCGACTTAAGTATGACTTTTATTTCAGATATTATATGGTCGTCGTTGCCGAATGAGTTGGAGAGAACCTAGGTTCGAATCACGTTGAAACACCAAAATGAAGAAAAACATTTTTTTAATAGCGGTCGCCCCTTGGCAGGCAATGGCAAAGCTCCGAGAGTATTTCTGCAATGAAAAAGCTCCTCATTTTGGTGTTTCACGGAGTTTCGAACCTATATCTTCCGAATGTTGGTCATGCACCAAGCCATTCGGCTACGGCTACCATCCCATTTACTTAGATAATTTAAACTTCATTTATTTTCTGCATTTAATTTGATATAATAAAAAAAACCATCGATAAAAATTTACGCGATACAAAATTGTTCATCTTTAAACAGTTGTCACTTCTCGCTGTACGTGCCGTACGGCAAAAGTAGAAAATTGAGGTTTTTTTGTGCGTTCCAGCATGGAGTACGGCACGTACGTGGCGCCTTCGACTTATATACACAAAGTCTATTAGCTGCCAGTCTAATTAGTTTCCGCAAAGAGCCGATTTGAATAATAATAATAATAATTGAATTACGTAGATTGAAGTGGAAAAATTAGCGTAACTTTGCCATGTAGTAAGTATAGATGTTACGCTACTACAAACACAACCGCAACAACATTAACTTATTCCGTCAAATTCATATGCCGGTGTGTGGTGTTACCAGTGTTACTACCACAAAGCTGAAATTATGTGACTGAAATGGGCTTACTTTAGAATTTATATAATGAATTTTGTTGTGACGACAACCCTGATCATTTGTTTCTGTTCAAGCACGTGTAATATTTGTTTACTTTTACCGGCCGTGGATGCTAATAACAGCTTACTGGTATATTAAAAATTTAAAAATTGGCGATTAAAGCAAAATGTCAACTGAAGAAGGTATATTTTCTATATATTTTGCAACAATTGCTTGATTATAAATCCCCTGCAATATATTTTTCAGAATTTTTGCGTTGGCTACATCGTAGTGAGAAGCCATTCGCTGAGAATTTTAAATTTGCATTAAAAGCTTGGAACTCAGCAGAATTCACACTTTCAGACAAATATGAATTAGTTTTAAGCTGGCTTTCTTCAGAAGCAGCAAAACTTCCAATCGAACTAATTCCTTACGAGGAGTTTACTGAACTATTACAAATGAGTGCACAGCCGGGGCTTATAGACCAAGGAATTAAAAGAAAGTTCGTCGAAATGTTTCTAGATTTTACTGAAAAATGGGCTGAAGAGAATAAACAAGAGAAAACTTGCGCATGGTCAAGATTAATGTATCGGCTGTGCGATTTTGAAATTTTGCAAGATCTGTATCGTACAGATTACGAGTTACATGCACGAGTGTGCTCATCATTACTCATCAGTTATGAATTATATTTAAAGCAGTTTGATGTGTCCAAAACTCATATGGTTTCTAAATCAACGAAATTACTAAACAATGCCAAGGAAACTGAATTCTTTGCCAGCGTTGTAGGTCATTTTAAAGACCACGTTAAAAGAACCACCGACCTAAAACGAGCTGACAGTTATTATACATTGTTAGTCTTACAACCACTTGTTCGGGTGATATTGTTGCTACGAACACATACACTTTGCTTCTTCGATGAATTGCTACACTTTGAACGTCTGCTAACAGACCACCACACAGATGAAAAGCTGGTGGAACGCATTATGCTACTGCCTTTGCATGCTCGACTTTTAACACTTGAATGTGCAATTGTTAATAGACGTGGTGTGGAAAGCTTTCTACAGCATTTGTTACAGCATGTTTTTAAAGAGCTCTCCCCAGAAGACGAACAACAACATAATCCTAAAACGCCGCTAATGTTAACTGGCATTGCCCATACTTTAGAAATTTTTCGAAAACATGATATTAATCTAAATTTCAAAATGGAGTTGGAAAACCAACCGCCGACTATGACTTATTTGGGCCAGCAGCTTTTGGCGTGGATTCAACGGTACAAGCAATATCATTTGCGGGAGGTTTTAATGCTATTATGTGCTGCTTTGCGACTCAATCCGCTTATATTAGAACAAGACATTTTCCAGGTACTACAAAACTATGTGGATAACGGTTTGTTTTTCTTATGAAGCTTATACGTACGAGTATATTATAAGGAATTCATATATTTTTAAGTTATTCACTAACATTTATTATGTATTTATATAATTTATTTATTTATTTATATTTTTCATAAACAGAGCCTAGTAAATCTTAACAAACATTTACAGGAATGATCTGAATTTGAAAATTTATGGGGAATGTTTTACGCTGTAAGCATGAGAACAGACCCCAATAAAATGAAGTTGAAAAGAGAGTTACAAAGCACTAAAATGTGTTTTAAGTTCATACCATACTTTTTAATATTATAGATAACCACCTGGATGATCGTAGCCGAAAAGAAAAATAACGAAGAGATTGCTCTGTTTGGCGAGTTTCTTGTGTCCCTAATGGACATGTTTCGACGATTGAGTCGTGCTGAAAAACTGGTTTTTAATATGTTGAAAGGCCTTAAGGAATGGTTAAGCAAATATGATCTGATTTCAACTAGCAAACCAAGAAAAAGCTTGAAGCGTAAGGCAGAAGAAGATGTTGAAAATAAAAGTAACAATTTCGGTGCAAATGTGGACGAAGAAATGATTTACCTGTATATTATTTTCAAAGAGTTCCACCATGTACCAGCGCACTCCAACAATACCATGGATAGTGCCTTTCCTTATTTGCGAGCAGCATGGCCCACGGAAAGTGTTGGCGTAGCTTTTTCGAAGCTAATAACTGGGCTCGTCTCGAAACCTGCCCTGGTGATTTGGAAGTCATTGCTTTACTCCTTAAAAGAATTGCTAGAAAAGTTACATAATCAGCCAGATATTGCGGGCCAAGAGAAGAGCCAATTTCTTTTAGATTTCCATTCAGCTCTACTTTGTCAATATTTTTCTGGTTGTCGTTTGGTGGAGCAGTATGATAAGTTTTCGAAGGAAGTTAATGAACAGATGCAAATTACCGCAGAAATGCTCGCTCAATTCGGACGTTTTTTGCTCTCACAAGAACACAATAATCGTGCAGTTAGCGCTTTTCTTGAATGCGTATTTCATGCATCAAATTTCGAACTGCTACTTAACTATTACCGTCCTGATGGATTAGAGAGCGAGCAGTTGGCGCGTTTAGAAAATTTCCATGCATTTTTGAAAACCGAGGAATGGGCATTACTGCAGAACCGAATACTAAATTTTGGCAAAGCACAGAACAAATTTCTTTTCAACCGCTTGATGTTACAACGCGCCCAAGCACAATCGCTTTTCCAATCAACATCGGAACTTCATGTAATTGACTTACAAAAGACATTACAATCAGCAATCGATGATAAGCTGTCGAGCCAAGTTGGTGTATTGTTGCAAAAAGTACCCAGCACAAAATGGTTTGTTAGTCACATCGACGTAAAGGAAAAATCTAACTTGTTACAACACCTACTGGGTGAACCTAGGGCGCTTGACGCAATTTTAGAAGATTTAGGCTCTTTGGATCTTCTAGCTATCGCCTTGTTTGCTC
Source organism: Anastrepha ludens (assembly GCF_028408465.1). Classification (NCBI taxonomy): domain Eukaryota; kingdom Metazoa; phylum Arthropoda; class Insecta; order Diptera; family Tephritidae; genus Anastrepha; species Anastrepha ludens. Next base: position 109,489,406 of record NC_071499.1, read on the forward strand.
GCTTGTCTCAAAATATCGCAGCAGCTGCTAAAGGTTCAATGCTCGCCGCGTTGCGGTGTAACGTCGATACATTAAGCGCGTATATACGCGCCGATCAAAATACAGCAGATAAAGAACTACTGAAATTGGTGGCTATTATTGAATCGCATGCGCAGAGTGCATACAAGGTGAAAAAACTACCGGATGATGAAGAAATTCAAAAGATTATACTGCTTTGTCGTCAGTTGCCGCTAGGACATCTTCGCACTCAAAGCAAAAATTTAATATTCACTTTATATCTAGCATTTTACAGCGACTTACAGCATACGAATGCGGCAGAAGCCGGCAACTACACTGCGCAAGTATTTGAAATAATTATAGGTAAGTAAATATTTCCAAGCCAACAAAATTTAAAAGTGTTTACTGGTGTAGATGCCTTGATGGTTAATAATTATGAAAATACGTAATGGAAACTCATATAATTCCAGATTTTCTACACTTTGGCCAACATGTACCAATTTTCAAATATTTCTCCTTAACAACAATTTTACAAATATTGCCGGTTGCTAGCTGCTGGCAGTTCTATGAATTTGTATTTTCCACCATTAAATCTGAAGCGAAAGGAAGCGAACCGTTTCTTACTGCTTTAGCTGAAAATTTGGAATCGGCACAAACTTCTGATGGTAAACTTAGCGAGGACCAGCGCCGTCTTTTGCTGATTGCCATCGAAACACTTGCTGCACTTGGTGGCCCAAGCGCTAAACGCATGCGTAAACATTTTGAACGCGCGTTGGCTATTTATTCCAAATTCATAACGGCTTACTTTGATAGACACCCCGCGAAAGCTATTGAAGCACCAGTTGATAGCCATGCTAAAAAAGATAAGAAATTCGTGGAAAAAACGTTGGCTGGTTTCGCACCATTTGCCAATGCTTTGCTTACTAATACAGCTGGCGGAACTGGCAAGGACGAGGATACGTCAGCAGTTACAGTCGATGAAAACTTTCGACGCATTTGTAAAATATATATCGGACATTCGGTAATAATTATATTTATATTTAAAATTAAAATTTTAGTAAATAGACCTGAATTTTATTTACAGATGGATTATCGCAATCCACATGCCATACGCCTGATGCAAGTGGCACTAAATCATCGACAGTTATTACACTTAGATCAGGATGAAATAGAATTTGTGCTTAGTCATTATTGGCAGCAGTTGAATGCAGATCTGAAAACATCAAGCTTAATTGAAGCCAGTAATGTAAAGACGACCGAGACAACAGTTAAAATGATTATTGGTAACAAAACCAATGAAGATTTGCTACTGACACTGCAAAGTCTTGCTAACAATCTGGATGACATGAAGGATTTCCGAAATATTCTGCGTTGCCTAGAATTAATTGCCAAGTGTTCGTTTAGCACTATAAAAGGCGCCGTAAGTGTATAAGTCTCTATGCACATACATATATTATTTATATAATTTTTCATATTATATGGACAGATTTTTAATGCAAAGTTTAAATCGATCGCATCTAACATCATATTGCGTCTTGTAAAAGATGAGCAGCAGCAATTTGTGGACAAAGTACAAATATTGGCAATATTAGCAGCGCAGCAATCTTTAATTGAAAACAAAATGGTAAGAGTTCGTACAAATTTGAAACTTCTTTGTGCTATTACAACAATTACAGCTGAAAAACTGATCTAGCCTATTATCAGTATATGGCATAAACACCTAAGTATATTATAGGCTTTATCTATTGTATTAAGATCTTTTAATGCCGACGACCTACTTAACTTGCTGACAAACAATGGAATCCGCTGTCAGGGATACACAGATGACGTTGTAATTATAGCGAGAGGCAGGTTCGAGTACACTCTGCGATATGATACTTGAGCTGACACCGCTTCATATAGTTATTCCTCAATCAGCCAAGCGTACCCTGCTTCTCCCAAGGCTTCGGGAGAGAAAAAGTGATGTCATCTAAAAACATGGAATTGCTGAGGCTACAGCTCCTACTTACCCAGCTACCCAGAGATGATATCACTAAAGTAATCAAAATCGAAAAGAAGTTCAGAATTGAACTGAACAATAAGTTAAACTGGAGTAGAACTGCATTTGAAAAGAAACTGCAGGAGTGTACCCTGCACTGGTACACGAAAACCCCATATATATATACATAATTGGCTCTTACACCCTTTTTGGGTGTTTGGCCGAGATCCTCTTCCTATTTGTGGTGTGTGTCTTGATGTTGTTCCAAAAATATAGGGACCTACAGTTTAAAGCCGACTCCGAACGGCAGATATTTTTATGAGGAGCTTTTTAATGGCAGAAATACACTCAGAGGTTTGCCATTGCTTGCCGAGGGGCGACCGGTATTAGGAAAAAACTTTTTCTTTATTTTGGTGTTTCACGGAGTGGAATTTATGACCCCACCACCAAGCGCTCTGTGCCGATGGGTAGCTTTCCAAGCATTTTCCAATCGGAGATGTATGCCATTTGTCTATGGGCAGAGATAAATTTAGACAGAACTTTTCGGAATGAGCGAATTGCCATTCTGAGTGACAGTCAGACAGCACTAATGGCTCTATCGTCCTGTGAGATCGAATCCTCACTGCTCCTTGAGTGTGTCGAGAAACTTAATCTACTAGGAACTCACAATTGAATCCGGCTAATTTGGGTCCCAAGACATAGGGGTATAACTGGGAACGAAATAGCGGACACATTGGCAAGAGAGGCTGCGGCCTCGCCTTTAGTAGGACCCGAGCCATTCCTTGCTATGAGACAACACACCATCAAGGAGAAACTTAGGAGTGAAGGGCTAGGGCTAAGAGTGGTTTGCTGGCACCAAACTATGGGGCTACGCCAAGCGAAATTCCTACTGGGAGGGTACACCCAAAGGAGGTTTAAAAAACGCATAACTCTCCCCAAGGATAAACTGCGAAGTCATCTGCACATAATCGGGATTTGGTCCACGGTCTCTTGTCGTTTCTGCGACCAATCTCAGTAGACTCCAATGCACCTTCTCCAGGAATGCAGCGATGTAGCGCGGAGAAGATTGGGACATCTTCATCCAACAGCTGCCAGAAGAAAGGCGCATACGCTCAATCCAACCCAGCTCCATTCTGAGTTTAATAAGGGAACTGGGTGTAGATGAGGTTTTGTAATGAGTAGAGGGCACAAAAGACCATTAGGTCGAGGTGCAAACCTCATAAAGAATCTAATCTAATCTAATGTCCTACATACGAGTATGTTCTAATACATTTCTAATGATAGAATTGCTAAATCTTTCGATAATATGCCTACAAGATTTCAGCATTTGTTATTAATACTCATATTTCTTGCAGATCCCCATTTCCATGGACACTTTGGATGATATACTTTCGTTTCTTATGGATATCAATATAAAACGATTTCCGCTCTCTGAAGACAATTTGGATACCTTTAAGAAATTACATTGGTCTATGACGGATCTGGCAGGCAGTCTGATCCGACAAAGACATATTCTACTTTTGGATCGAGTTCCTCAATTCATGCACATTTTTAAAGATCTTATGCAATCCATTGTATGGTATAAGAGTGATCGTCAAAAGGATTCGGCGTTATCGGCAACTGAGTTGGATGATTTGGCAGATTTGGCTATGAAATTGGAAGCTTTAATGCACTTGGTCGCTGCGCATAGCGTACATTTTAAGCGTGTTGCGCCATTTGTACTTACATTTGTCATTGGTCTAATGGTCGCGAATAAACGAGCCACAACTTTATATCCGAAGGTTAGTTGGTGCGAATTTTTTCCATTTTGTTTGCAAATTCTAAATATTCCAATTTTTTTGTTGATTAGATTAAGACGCACATTGATAACGTATGCTACGATTTGATTGGAATTTGTGATCACCGTGTTGGACGTTTTATCTTGCGATGTTCCAATGAAGCCGCACGACAGGTTTACGAATTGTACGTTAAGGATCATAAAAAGTACCACAAATTCAAGGGCAAAGTGTGAATACTTGTTATATTATATACTCGTATGTTAGTTTTAAAATGTGTATTCAAATAGTTATAAACTTGTTTTGAGCTACATATGCATGAACATGTAATTTAAATTATGTCTGTTATGTTTTCTTTTGAGAAGTAAATGCATATCTGCTTGGTAATTGGCATTCGCTGTTTGAAATGAGAAATAACCATAAAATAAAGACAGATATAAGTGAATTGAATCACAGTAGGTACCCCGCCAGCTTATGGTACGTGCGATGATTATAGCCTCATCGACCTTCAAACGCCGGGGCAAAACTATTTAGATCTTGCATAACCTGCTACCTCTGTCAACCCTGGTTTCGAACCATCCTTTCAAAATTATGTTAACACCTCTTAACTAAAAATAAAGCTAATGTGGACGGATTTCTATTCCTATTGAATTTGCATTGGGGAGTGTAAATCTAGCAAGAACACAGCCGCCGCGCAAATAGCCAGGATTTGCCTCAATTTCTCTGCAGAAACAACAGTTTTAGCTATGTCTATTTCGGGAATCTCCGATTTGATCAGCTTAATTCCAATATTCGTGAACTAGGAATTCAACACAAGCGAAAAAAATGAAAGCATGTAAGTTGCTACTCGGAGGGTTTCCCCGACCAAGGGCTGCCGACCCAGTAAACTAGCTCTGCCTAGTGCACCGAATCTTACTGCATCCTCTGAGATCAGCCATATACCGTAAATAATCAAGACTGAGACGGTCACCTTTGAACTATCTGAGTGGCGACACTCAGTATCATTTAGAGACCAACATTTTAAGCTGAGAGAGTTGTTATCCTTTCCGCCTTTTGTTTAGCTTCATTTCGAAACCACCGACGTTCCCATGACAGTCGGTTCTACGTAACCGGAACGACCCGGATTTATACGTTTCCACGACAGTCGGTTCTGCGTTACCGAAACGACCCGGATTTATATCCGGCCAAGGACTGTCACTTCAGCAACATTCCCCGTATGTAAGTATGGGGAATGTTTATGCTGCTACAACAACAACAACCCGGATTTATATCCGGCCAAGGACTGTCACTTCAAAAGCATTCCTCATATATGCACGGGGAATGTTATGCTGCTACAACAACAATAACAACAACCACCGACCAAGGACTGTCGCTTCGGCAGCATTAAATGTATTGGGAATGTTTATGCTGCTACAACAACGACAACGTCCAAATATTTTTTTATTGACAACTTTAGTATAAAAAAAAACCAACACAAGTTACAATGTAAAAGTGAAGGCGAATCTATTAACAATAAATAAATAAATGCGCCTTGATAAAAGTCAACTTACTCAAAAACAGACAACGTTTGAGTGAGGAGCACAGCAAGAGATATCTGGCTTGGGTAGAAAGAGATTCTTACAATTTTTAACAATACCAGAAATAATTTCTGTTGTACTTTACAAATCTGCCGAGTGTTATGCATTAATTTACCACATTTTAATTACAAATACATGCGTGAAATTGAGAAGTTTTTAATATATTAATATAAATAAATTGATTACCTTAAATCACACTAAACATTTTAAAACGTATATTAAAGCTGGCAATAGAGAACAATATTGATTGATCAATTCATCTTAATTAAATATCATGGGAAATGTGTTCATATTTTATAAATTTTGAAATAATGTGCACTTTTCACAAATGGGCCGTTCAACGTTACCGCATCCGCTGCAAAAATGTAAACATTTATTTATTTACATGCATTTGCTCAAAAACTATTATTAACTTACAATAGTGAAACGCAACTGTCGCACAAGAATATGCCACATTCTGCACACGAGTGACCACAGAATTCACACAGAGGTTGTGCACAGTTGCAGCAGTCGCTACATACATAAGCATCACGGTGGCAGCATTTTGATTTCATGCTCACTAAGGAAATATCAACTATTAAATCTGTAATATTCCTTGATGTAATTTCTCCGTTTCCACGCAGTACAACCTGCTGCCATAGTGGGATCTCTATGGCCTCCGCTGCAGCTGATTGCGTGGATTTGCATTCGCGCGCCGCCTTGAATAACAAGTTAATGGTTTTTTCTAAATGAAGTAAAAATTTAACTTCTAATTCACTTGCAATTCCGTACTAATCAGATAAGTTGCTTACCATGAATCTTGGCCATTTTATTTTGATCTCTCTGCTCCACGATTTTTTCGCTAATGAGCTTTTTGGTTTGTGGCACAAATGCCTCGAAATCCTCGCAACGCGGTCTCTTCAACATGATTATAACGTCACGCTTATCAAGCGCACTTCTACAAGAAGTATTTTTATACTAGGTAAATGCTTTGTTTATACTTACTACTATAAAAAGCAAAAAATAATAAAAAAAATTCTAACAGAATCACTCTTAGTGATGTCTTGTAATGAAACGATTACTCTACTTCTAGTCGATTATGAAAATATGTCGATAATGCTAGGACAACCTTGTATGGAGTTAAACAAGGACACAATTCAAAATAAAACGTTCACTTATGGAGTGATTAGGTCTGCCCATGCAAAAATTATCTAGTAACTTGCCAATAACCTAATTGCCGAAAATTCACGAAAGTAAGTACACGTACGCAAAACCAGTAACAATTGCAAGTTTTACGAACAGTTCATCAAATTGTTAGCGGGAAAAATCACAAAAATGTTTCAGTTGAGCTACAACATATTAAGGGATTATATACAGATAGAATTTTCAAAAAATGTTTTTTTTTTATATTTTATTTTCGTAATGTACATATATTTAAGAATACACACAGAAACTTTAATATCGTTCCGATGAATATTTTCGAAGTTACACGCATATTTGAAATGGCGTTTCAGAATGCCTGAAAGTGCAAGGCAAACTTTAAACGGGTTTTTGTAAAATTGTGTTTTCAAAGTCGGTAACCAACATTACTCGAAAACGGCTAAACCGATTAGTCTCAAATTTTAACACGACCTTCTTAAATATATTTTTTAACAATTATTTAAGGCCGAAATTTTGGTCAAAAATCGATTTTCTTTTTGAGAAATATTTTGTTAAAAATATTTGTCTTATTTATTATTAAAGTCAAACATACAACCATAGGTTAATTTTACAATGATTGACCTTAAGAATAGTTTACATAAAAGGATTAACAGTAAAATCAAAATTCAAATTCAAATTAAAGCTAGTGGTAAAGAAGTTGGAAAAGGTAATAAAAAAGAAATGTAAGGTAAAAATAGTAGTAGTAGGAGTAGGGAATAATTGGAAGAGATTTAAATAATGTGGAACCATTTGAGTGTATTCAGCAATTTTCAGCAAGGTAGCGAAGCAATTTATTTTTGAAGCACGAGCTCTCTTTTATTCGTTTAATTTTGTAAGGTAAGGTATTCCAAAGATGAACAAAGAACACTAAGTATTGACGTTCAGTCACCAAACAACTCATCGGGACTAAGTTTAACGAACGGCAGGACTTTGAAAACGTAAGTCGACCTTTGAAGTATCTGGGTTCCTGAGATCTTCTGGAGTAAAACTAAACATTTAAACCTAAGCAAGTCGTAAAAAGATTCAGCTTACTACGACACACACTATCACAAGGAGTATATAACTCACAACGATACAGTATTCCTTATTCCTTCGATTAATTACTAGATTTAACATTATATATGTATATATATAACACAGTCCTGCGAGGTACAGTTTCTAAAACGGCTATGGGTGTTTCCTGAAGGTTTTTTTATGCTGAAAACGAATATGACCTTGAAAATGCTCCAGCACGTCAGGATTTTTGGCAATTTGAGGTTAAATAGTCAAAAAATGCAGATTTTGGCCATTTTTAAAAATTTTTTTTGAGCAAGGTAAAGTTTTTGTTTAATTTTCCACAACGGCATCGTAAGGTACTAGTCTTCAGCTTTAAAATCCATTTTTAAAAACATTTTTGCGATTAATATAAAAAAAGTTATACTACTTTGAATTCGCCCTTTACAGGGGCGTTAGAGAGTTAGAAAGGTTGAATTTGCATATCTAAAAGTCTCCAATTCAAAATAGAATAACGTTTTTTATATTAATCGTAAAAATATTTTTAAAAAAGGACCTTAAAGCTAAAGAGTAGTACTTTGCGATGCCGTTATGGAAAATTAAAAAAAAACTTTACCTTGCTCAAAAAAAAAATTAAAAAAATGGCCAAGATCTGCATTTTTTGACTATTTAACCTCAAATTGCCAAAAATCCTGACGTGCTGGCCGAGCTCCTCCTCCTATTGGTGTGGTGTGCGTCTTGATGTTGCTCCACAGTTTCAAGCCGACTCCGAACGGCAGATATTTTTATGAGGAGCTTTTTCATAGCAGAAATACACTCGGAGGTTTGCCATTGCCTGCCGAGAGGCGACCGGTATTAGGAAAAAACTTTTTCTTTATTTTTGTTTTCCACGGAGATTCGAACCTACGTTCTCTCTGTGAATTCCGAATGGTAGTCACGCACCAATCCATTCGACTACGGTGGCCGCTTATTTAACATTACTTTAACGAAATCTGCTTGGTTTTTGATTTTTCAGAGGATTCAGTTCAGAGATGTAGTGGCCACCGCAAAACGTCTTTTTTGAGAGGAGCTCCCGGAGATCAGATGTAGCTCCTTTCCAATAAATATTTTTACTAATACTAAGTCTTAAAATACAGTTAAAAGATAACATTATATGTTTACAAATCTTTAGACCAATAAATTTTAAAGTTTTCTCAGAAAAAATTCTATAAAATTCGCTTTTTTCGGCCTTCTAACTGTATATAACCCCTTAAATAAAAAAAAAATTGAATCGGTAAATGAAATGCAAAATAACGAGCTTAGGTATAACATGATTCTATTTTGTCCATCAAATTTGTTTTCCATTTCATCACCACTGCTAGATGAAGAACATTCCTTTAGCATTAGCAAAATATACCTTCAATGCTTTGGATTTGTATTTCGGAAACTGCAGCAACGATGACTGGAGACTGTGGTTCAGAAGTACATATATCTATTTCTTTGGCGATTCCTATTTAATAAATATATATATAATAATATAATATAACTTTACAACTATAATATTTTAATATATAATAACATTATACATTTTATATAAAATATATACTTTTTACTTACATTCTCCATTTCAATCACCATTTTTATTGAAATTTAGTATTTTGGCTCAATTCGTAAATTTTAAATCGTGTTCTTTTTACTTGCGGTCAGCTGTTTTACTCACTTGCAAATTTTTACAAATAACAATTTATCCAATAAAAACTTGAAACTTCCCCTCAAAATGAAATGTCATTTTGCTTTCTCACTTTCCCCTACTTTGCAAGTTTTTTGGATATATGAACACCAAAACTTGATAATTTGTGACAATTTTTACAAATTATTTGCTTCATAAACAAACCTAATGAGAGCAACGGTTATTTTGAATGTGTTCCGGAAATTGAGATTTTCTTCGCGTAAGCGTTCTAGAATCGTGTTTTTGTATACGTTAACATCACTTTTCCTTAAAATTGCTTTAACTTCACGCAACGATAAGTTCGGTTTTGTCATAAACAAATCAATGCTCTCTTGATCTTACTTTGGAGAGGTATTTTATTTGATCCTCGTTCGGGAAAGTCGTCAACGTTTTTAACTTCGGTTTATCATTGCACTCATTTTCAGTATGTTAAGAATGAGTTTTAACATAGAAAATAAATTCAATTTTTCAATTTCAATAGCAAAAAATAGCCGAGATCCTCCTGCAATTTGTGGAGTGCGTTGTGATGTTATTCCACAAATGGGGGGACCTCCAGTTTTAAGCCGACTCTGAACGGCAGTTTTTTTTATGAGGAGCTTTTTCATGGCAGAAATTCACTCGGAGGTTTGCCATTGCCTGCCGAGGGACGACGGCTATTAGAAAAAACTTTTTCTTCACTTTGGTGTTTCACGGAGATTCGGACCAACCTACTCCGAATTCCGAAGTCACACACCCACCCATTCGGCTACGGTGGCTGCCATTCCATTATTATTTAGTTATATTTAGAATGCAGAATTGTTTTTCAAATTTATTTGCATGATTATATGTTTAAAATATGTTTTATACAGCATTTCAATATATGAAGAATTCCCATTTAATATGTGTATACATATACACATGCCCGACAAAGTCTGCGTTCACCCGAATAGCCTTCTTAAATTTATTAAGAACAAAATATAATATTATGATTAAATTGGAATCTTTACAATTTGTTTATTCACTACATTCTCAGCTTTTAAGGGAAAAAAAAACCAAGATTCCCCACTTCACTTTTTAGACAACGGGAAAATAATTTCAGCAGCATGTAAGTGTGTCACCAAAAAGTCTGCGTTCAGCCTGTTTATTTTAATAATACCGTTAGTTTTAAGATATTTTTCCTTGTTTATATTAATTTTTGATTGCTAATTACTTCGACTGAATGTTAACAAAGCTGAACATTTTATTTATAACTGGAGATAATTAAAGAACATGGAAGGAAAGGGAAAAGAAATAAGGGTTTCTGAGAGGAAAATAATTATAAAAATGTGGAAAGACGGAAAAAGTTTCCGAAATGTTGGAAAATCTATTGGGAGAATGTATTCCTCTATTCAGCGAGTTGTAACAAATTTTCGGCAAACTGGAATTTTTACATCTAAGCCCAGGTCAGGGCGTCCGAAAAAATTATCGACCCGGAAAGAGCGTTCTATAATCAACTTGGCAAAGGTTAACCCCCGGATTACATCCTCAAAATTAGTTGAAAACATAAATCAAACATTTAAAAAAAGTATTTGCGCTGAAACTGCCAGAAAAGTTCTACATCAAGCTGGATATCATGGTAGAGTCGCCCGAAGAAAGCCTTTCATTTCTCTTGTGAACAGACGTAAACGCATTCAGTTTGCTAATGAGTACATAAATAAGCCTCCCGAGTTCTGGAAAAAGTAATATTTGCAGACGAAAGTAAATTTTGTATATTCGGAATAAAAGACCGTCAAATTGTTAGGCGAAAACCTGAAACTGCTCTTGAAAAGCAAAATCTTGTTGGTACGGTTAAGCACGGAGGTGGCGGGGTTATGGTTTGGGGCTGCATGGCGGCAAATGGGGTGTTTCAGTTAGAATTTATTGATTCGACGGTGGATAAATGGGGATACTTGAATATACTAAAACGGAATTTAAAGCAAAGTGCAGAAAATCTCGGCTTATCAAGAACATTTTGCTTTCAACAAGATACTCGTAACGACCCGAAGCACACAGCCGAGATCGTTAAGCTTTGGCTCTTGTACAACGCCCCAAAACAGCTTAAAACACCGCCACAGTCCCCAGATCTTAACCCCATCGAGCATCTGAGGGATCTATTGGAAAAAAGAATTCGTCAGCAAGTGATTACAAGTAAAGAGGTTTTGCGGAGTGTCATGCAGGCAGAATGGAGGAAGATAACAGCAGAGGAAACAGAGAAACTAGTAAGTTCAATGTTAAATAGGCTGAGTGAAGTCCTGAAGCAACGTGGATATTCAACTAAATATTAGATTTAATTTTTGCATATAGCATATCAAGTTTTTGTATTAGACCTTAAGACTGAACGCAGCCATTACTTGTTACAGCCATTATTCACCGTTATCTAAAAACTTATGTGAGGACTCTTCAAATTTATTTTTGTTTTTGAAACTTAAACATATAATAAACATATAAATATATACAAATTTATAAAAAATATAAAATCAGGTTGTGTGTTTCATTCACTAAAAAGTTATTGTAGGGTGAACGCAGACTTTGTGGGGCATGTGTATATACGTACGTCATATAAAAATATTGAAATTGTTATAATACATAAATTACTAATAATTTTTTGTTTGTTAATAAGTCTAAATATAATATCACAAAACATTTACCTCGCCAACTTATCATATACCAAATTCTTTTATTTAACTCGCTTCGCACTCCCAGTTATAATTTTATTTAAACATTTTCAAAATCTTCAACTGTCTTTCAACCATGTACATGACTACTTAGATTTATAGTGAACTTAAAGTTGGGTTTTTTGTCATCATTGTAAACGTTTATTTACTTATCATTTGTTTGTGTAAGAGGTGAAAAAACGTAAATGTAAACAGAAGGCACACAAGGTCACTGTACTCCATTCAAGTGTTCAAGAGTTAATCAACGGTCAACGACAAACTGGGCAGTCAAATCGCAACTTGAACTCATCAAACATCAGCAGAGAAGTTCAATACAGATAATTGGTGCGGAGCAGATATAGAAAATGCAAACAAATTTAATACTGACCATAATTATTTTAACTTCGGAATGTTCAAGTGCATGCTCACAAACATATATGTTTGTATATTCATATGCACATATATTTATCTAGAGGTATACGCACATCACGTATGTATGTACAATATATACATACATAACTAAGTATGCATACATGAGTTTTAATGATTACCACTGGTGTACTGACTTACTGACATTACTTAAGCAGCGCGTGCTTTTATACCATTGCACAATTGGCAATATCATTTTTTACATTCGCAGCTTTTTATGACACACCAATCAAACCGGATACAATGCAATATGCAATATATGTATGTATATAAATATGTGCACGAGTATAAACAAATTAATATTATATATTCCCATACGCATGTTAATGTGAATACGCACATATTGACCCACATTACAGTCAATATTCAAAAACGGTTAAGTATGATACGTATGTATGCCCTTGTAAACATTTCTTTTCATCTGCCCCCCTATATTCAAGCAGTGGGAAAATAATACATAAATATATTACTCTGATTCGGGATTAATACATACAGATGTTAGCTCAGTTTCTCAAATTTCATGCAATGCTTGCAATTTAACTTTCAACTTTTATATTTCGTAAAAGTTTCAACATTGGCATAACGTTTAGATTAAATCCAGTTTACGACTGTCATAAGCAGGGACATGTGGGGAAATAAACAAGGTGTATTTAAGTGGCGAAATGGTCGCGCACCTTATAGCTTCCTTTGTAAAACACAAATGCGTATCTCCTGGCATACGCGACATTTTCATTATTTGCCGTTGGGCAGACTTAAAGCGAAAGCTTAATTTAAAAATAACCGCAAATATTTCTTGTTGTACCTGGGCTTGTGCTTTACCGATGGAAAACATATGAGTCAAAAACCATATACATAGATTTGAAATATTTATAATACGATTTATAAAAAAAATACAATGTTTTATTAATGGCTTTGTGGTTGTAACATCATAAAATTATCTCCACAAACTTTTGGGTAATGACGTTAAAGTATAATGCAAATTCAGACCATTCCGGTCACGATGTATAAAATGCAAAGATACAGCCAACATTAAATTGCTAACCGGCTCTCAAAGTATTTGAAGGAATCAGCTGATTTGCTGACGTAATAAGTGAGATGACAGCGGTTTGTTTACAAGAGAAGTCGGTAAAAACTGTCATATTAAAAAAAATCAACGCTATTTCGTTTCCGTCGAAGAGTTTTCTATATCGTGGTAACCGTCTGAACCAATACTTGAGCAATAACACCATTTACATGTATATATATTATTTTGAAAAGAGTTTCCTAATATCAAAATATAGGCTGATGGTGTATTAAACAGGCCACAACTCCCAAGTAAGTGCAAATTTTCATTTACCTGGGATTTGTTGCTAGTGAGTGGCCCAGTGTGGATTATCTCATTTTTTCTACTGCCCGTCGAGGTAAGAATAAGTGTAAAAATGACAAGTGTTAATAACAAATTTTAGAAGAAGAAAAAAGTGTTTTAAAAATTAGCCATCATTATGACAAATAAAAAGTGAATTATTCAAAACACGTTTTTTTCTTAATAATATATATGTACGTACGACGATCGCAACGAAATGATAATTTATAGATTTATGTACAGTGTGTGTGCTACGGACTAGTTACAAATCGCTGGGAATTGTGCCCTGTTCATGGTCAGCTTCAAGTTACAGCGAATTGCGATAAGTTTCCGACTATTTCATTATCGTGTATCGATTGCTTTCCTGCACGTTTATCATTGAATCAAGAATGTAAGAGTCAAGAGCGCAGTGTTTTGTATGCGCTTATGAAATAGTTCCGAATAAAATCAACTTTTTCATCGGTTATAAGGAATTGCCAACGATCATTTGTTTCGGGTTAAGCTCATAAAAGTTAAGGAAGGCAGAGATTTTTCCAAATTTCATTCGATTCAGTCCGTATATTGTTAAATTTTTCAATAAGCGGCAACAAATAAGTACTCATTATTTTTGCATCACTAAGTTGAACTCCGAATAAACATGAGAAGAGCACAAAAGGAAATACCAAGAAATGTCGAAATACAATAAAGAAAACGAAGAGCAACGGCGACGCGAAGTCAACTGTCTGCTGCCGTTGGCTGTTAGTTGCTGTCGTTTTACTTCTCCAGTCATCAAATCATAGATGATGAAGTGATGCAATTGCAAAGTGTTTGGTAAAGAAGTTGGTCGGTTGGTTTCGTGGTTCGAAAGCAGTTTAATTCTTATTATTTTCTCCGGTTTTTCTGAGTTTTTCACTCTTCTCATATTTTCTTGACAAATTAAGTGCGGGCGTAAACGGGACTATTGCGATATAGAAGTAAAATAGTGCTAATTGCAAAACAATGAAATTTACTACGTAAACCTAAGAAAGCTGTGGTGGAGGTGGTGGAAGTAAAGAAGCTTTAAAAATTGTGAATACAATTCGAAGTGAAAATCCAAGGAATGGAAAGGAAAGTGAAGTGAAAAAGTATGCTCAAACTAAACAATGCAGTTTGATTTAAACCATTTAAAGCAGTATTCATATTATTTTGTTGTTGAATAAAGAAGGAAATATTTCTAAGTGGGTTAAAAAGGTAGTGTTCTTGTGTTAAACAATAGAAAAATGCATGGAATGCGAGTAACAGAAGTGAGCAGAGTTTTTGTATTTTTTCTCATTGTGAATGCATTGATGCATTATGATGTACGAGCACTTGCAGCAAGCGATGTAGAGGAGGTAGTGGACAAGGAGGAATCCAGTGCAGCACGAGTGGCCACAGATGTGACTACGAATATGACAACAGGAATACCAAGAATTCCTCCCCCACGGGTGAAGTTAAACAAATGTTGTCGATACAATGAGCACATGAATTTAAATGAGACCTGTGTTATGGGCAACTCCGAATTATGGGTGCCCCTGATTTTTCTGATTAATCGAAGACAATATTATACACCACAAGGGGGTAAACCCAAATTCATGACGTTCCAAGAAAATGTCCGCCCCATGGTGGATGCAACCAGCATTATTTCAATGCAGGATGTGGAGGCGGAAAACTACATAAAAGAGCAAACACGTAATTGTACGTCGGATGAATTGGAATTTTTTTCAGCTGGCGGAAATTGGTTAATATTCTCAAATGGCTCGTTATTTTTGGGGGAACGCAAGCAGTTTATTGAACCGCAACGCTTTTGTGTCGATCGAAATGGCGTACTCGTCTGCTTTCCTCGCGAGAGTAATGGTAAGCAACGAATAAAGATAAGAAAATGCTGCGGATGGAATGGGATTTATGATGCTGCAAAGAAACAATGCATATTTCCTGGCAGCCATAGTGACGCTAATGCCATCGCTACTGCTGAGTTGCCATTGAATAAGAGTTTGTACGAGACAATATACGGGTTTCCTGCATGCCACAAAAAAGATATACCTTATGCTATCGCTGGAGATTGGCATGAAAGCCAACTGGATAGTGACAATGGAAATCTTAAATTAGCCCATAAACAAATAGCTACAGGTGATTATTGTCTAGAGCATTTGAGCGAAAACGATGCAATTGTCGCAATCAAAATATTCACTTGCCTTCATCACTTCTCCACTGAGGCTCCTGCCAATGCTATTGCTGCAGTGGGTAGCACATCCAGTGACAGAGTACAAGTAGCCGCGCTCAATATTGGCATTGTGATTTCAGTCGTTTTCTTGGGTGCCACATTGGTGGCTGGTTATATGATGCCATCTGTCCATCATATGCTACACTGGCGTTGTCAGATTTACTATGTTTTTTGCTTGTTTGTTGGAGACTTAATACTCGCCTACACACAACTATCACGGACACTTGAACATGGCTCGTTAACCTGTATACATTTGGCCAGCATAATGCACTTCTTCTTTCTATCGGCTTTCTTTTGGCTCAATACAATGTGCTTCAACATCTGGTGGACTTTTCGCGATTTTCGGCCGAGTTCGCTCGAACGTAATCAAGAGTTGTTGCGGTTACGCCTTTACTCAGCATACGCTTGGGGTGTACCGTTGTTGATAAGCGCTATCGCGTACATCGTAGATCATTTGCCCGAAACTCAGTTATTACGACCCGGCTTTGGCGAACGCAGTTGCTGGTTTAGCGGAGAGCACTTATCGATATTTGCGTATTTCTTTGGGCCAATTGGACTTCTACTATGCGTTAATATTATGCTTTTCATATCAACAACGCATCAATTGACATGCGGTTTGTGGAAACGTGATGATGTCAAATCGACCACTGAGAAGACAGCGCTGGGCAAAGTGTGCTTGAAGCTGGTTGTGGTAATGGGTGTCACCTGGATAGCCGACGTGATTTCTTGGCTGGTTGGCGGACCATATTCTGCTTGGTTTTTCACCGATATGATAAATGCCTTGCAGGGCGTATTTATTTTCATTGTAGTAGGTTGTCAACCGCAAGTATGGGCTGCCTGCAAGCGTTTTTGCTGTCCACGTTCCCGTCAAGAGATTACAAATACAACAAATGGTGTTCAGCATTCAAGTTCATCCCAGGGTCTTCCGTCGGTGGGGGGATATGCTGGTGGCGAAAACACGCAAAACACTTCTGTGAATACGACGACCATTAGTAGTACCCAGTTGCAGAATAAAACCAAAATACCAATGGAAACAGTATGTTAAGGTAAACATTTTTAAATTTCTTCTACAATTTTAAGAATATAAACATATGCACGTTATTATCAATTGGTATTGATTTTTTGGTTTTTATTGATATTTTGATTGATATTTGGTTTGTTACAATACAATCGCGAAATAGCTATATAGCAAACAAATGTTTTTTGTGATAAAATAATCAGAGGTTAAATCTTTTTACTTTTCGGTACAAGGAACGAAAACAAACATAACAATAAAATATGTTAAAGGATTTATTTCCGCCTTTTATTATAAAAATTTAATCATTTCAAAGGTGTAAAAGGAAATAGATATTTGGGACAAATTTAATATTTAATTAATTAAATCTTAAGAAAACAATATACAGTGTCCGGCACTCGAAATGTAACCAACTTCAGACCGCTCGCGCAGCGTATACACGGCCATCTAGTTGGCTAAATGGCAGTCTAGAGTATTGTTTACAAGAGCGCGGAAGCATTTTGCCGTGAGAAAACGAGAAAAAAGGAAATCAGTAACGGATTTCAAACTTAATAGTGCGATTGCTTTATAATTGGCTGTAAAATCACAACCAGCGATTATTCGTGAGCTCGAGCACCTTAAAGTTAATAAAGTTTTTGTTTATCGCACCACTACTCGTTACAATGATACTGGTAGCTCTGTAAAACGTCGTGGAGGTGGTCATCAAATGCAACGCCACGTGAAATGGTTAAAAAAGTGAAGAAGCGACTTGTGCGAAATCCCCGACGAAGTGCCAATCCAATGGCGAAAGAACTGAAAATATCTGACCGTAGCATACGCCGCACGCTGAAAAATGATCTCAAAGTCAAGCCTTACAAGATCCAAAAGGCGCATGATCTCACACCAAAGCCGCAACAAGCCAGACTTGAGAGAGTGAAGGAGTTGTTTCGCTTGGCCGAAAGCTGATGAAAACATTTTTCAAATTGAACAATTCGTAAACTTCCAAAACGATAGGGTTTATTTGACTGACCGTTCATACGAGAATTTGAGTCATCGATTGGCCACCAGGAGGCAGCTCCCGCCATAGGTAATGGTTTGGGCCGCTGTAACCGCAGATGGGCGCTCTCCCATCGTTTTTATCGAGCATAGCGTCAAGGTAAATGCGAAAAATTATCGGTAAAGTATTCTGGAGGTTGCTTTGAAGCCGTGGGCAGACAAACATTTCGGTGGCAGACCATGGACGTTTCAACAGGACTCGGCACCGTATCACAAAGCTCGAGTGAACCAAGAATGGCTACAAAACAACTTTCCGAATTTCATAACGTCCATACAATGGTATTTAAATTCACCAGACGCAAACCCGATGGATTATTCTCTCTTGGCCATTTTTGAAAGCAAGGTCCGAACTAAAAACTTCACCAGTCTCGAGGCGCTGAAAAAACCCATTGCTCGCAAGTGACCCATTTCAAGGTCATAGTCAAGGCAAAAGATGGTCATATCGAGCAAAAGTAAATTGATTTTTAATTTTGTATTATTTTCGCACATTTCTTACTTTGAATTGAGTAAATGTAATTTTCCAAACAAAATGGATGGCCTTTTTAATTGGTAACACTTCGAGTGTCTCACCCTTTAAAATAACACTTAATGGCTTGAATGTCCTCCGTTATTTATTGTAATTTAGTCTGAAGACTAACAGACACTGAGATCGATTTTTGCCAATTCCTCTTGAATAGCTTTTTTAATAGACTTATTAAATGGAGGCACTTCAAGACGCGAAAAACTGCTTTTACGCTTAGCGCTAGTACAATCCTGATGATATGTCTCCAAGAGTCATCGTGAAACTTTTCGTCAAAATTCAATAAAACATTATCCAAGACCTTTAAGTAATTTTCTGCGTTTATCTCATGGGAAACAAAAAAAATGGAGTCTTGCCACGGTGGCTAAAATCACCACAGGTCGTAATAGAAACACCGTGGAAATTTTGGGAGTGACGTGTTTGTTGTGGCTCGTTCCAATAATTCTGACAACCATCAGGCCCATCGAGATTTTTGTGGTTGGTGTATTTATTTCGATTTACTTTTAGTGCTATTTCGCGAACTGAAACTCCCGGATTTACTATAAGCTAGAATACTAACATACTCTTTGGTAGATTGCTGCGTTTCTCTGTTCCTCTGTGCCCTAAAAAGGTATTTTCCCCGCATGAAAATTATTTATTTGCTAACGGAAACTACTCAACTTACCTTAGGGAATCTTA
Source organism: Anastrepha ludens (assembly GCF_028408465.1). Taxonomy (NCBI): domain Eukaryota; kingdom Metazoa; phylum Arthropoda; class Insecta; order Diptera; family Tephritidae; genus Anastrepha; species Anastrepha ludens. Next base: position 109,508,501 of record NC_071499.1, read on the forward strand.
TAAATTGTGAAATTTGCATAAAAATATCACGCAATTGCCACAAGAAGAAATACAATCGTAACCAAAGCATTTGCTCTTTATAAGTATTTCTCTCAAGAAATTCGGATTTCAAGAAACGCTTAAGCGTAAGGAGACTTGAAGCAAAAGAAATATTAATTTAAAACAATCACTAGTTCGTGTACACATTTAAATACATTATAAGGCAACTAAAAACAATATTATGCAGGTATTTTAGAAGAAAAATTATGAAGTTGGGTATGGTTGTAGGTATCGGAAGAACGGGTAATTGATGCAGTTCTTGCTATCTCGAAACCAATAGAAACTGGGCCGTTCCTGAAGATGGGACAGCATAAAATCACGGAAGAGTTCAGAGATGCAGAACTAAGGCTATCGAACTCAAGCCAGTACCAAACAGTGGGAAGTAAGGATCTTGGCCTGATCGGCCAGAAGAGAAGCACATACGCTCAGAAAGAACTGGATCTGGATGAGGTATTGTGAAGAGTAGATACGCACAAATATACGCTAGTTAGAATAGAGGTTATACAATATGAGGGCGGTTCAATAAGTAAGTGTCGAGCAAACGAGTGTCGACTATCGAATTACAGAAAGCCACCCCAGCTGAATTGGCCGTCACCTTGAAACCTTGTAAAATCCAAATTCCAAACATTTTCGCAGCTGATGGTAATTTATCAAAACTGCATTCACGCTTCTATTAGAAAGACTGTACATACATTTTTATAGAAATTTTTTGCGTTATTCGTCAGCACTGTACTTCTTCTAAACTCAGCATATTTACGCACATAAATTATTATCTTATTTGTATCTACTTGACCGAAATTGTTTTTTGTGCCTTAAAATTGCCAGTGGAATACTATTCCACAGAATATTACCCATACTCATGCGTTTTCAAGTATTTTATGATTGCATTGATTCTTTTTACCGCACGCCCACGTCACATCCAGCCCAGTTTATACTGATTTTTTAGGATATGTATACATATACATACATGTATAAATTTAATTGTTATGCCTCTGTGTGTGTGCGTGCTATATTCCTACAACTACTTGCTTTTCATAAATTAGCACACTTAAAATTTCTGCAACACACCGCCTCGGTGCTCCAACGCTTTGAAATTGAAAGCTTTAAAAGCAATACAGACAATTAGTGAATGTCTTAATTAATTTCTAGAAAATAAAATAAATAAATAAAATGATTCATATAAACATTTGCAAAGTCTTTGCCTGTGGGATGTTCTTAGTGCTTCTACTTCTGTTCTTTTGAAACAATTTCCTTATTGCGGAAAATCAGCAGCGCTTCTGGAAAATCGCAATTTACGAAGTTGAACAAGGCAAAAAACTTAACTACATATGTACATTAAATTGATGACTGGTGAGCTCTTGAATATTAAGCATACAATAAAAATCGACATATTTACATATGCCCTCTAGAAAAATCCACTAGAACCTCACTGATTGACTTCTTCAGAATTTTGTGAATTCAAACCTGACTGTTTCAAATAAGTAAATGATGAATTTTGCACTGCTCTAGCAATTATTAATTGTACTCAGTTGCATCGCTTTTTCTATAATTCAGAAATGGTATTTACTGTGGTTTGGCATATTCCGAATGCCTTTGCCAATAGGTCTGTGAAAGTTATATCTATTCCCTATTTTTTAAGGGCAGTATCGCTATTCTTTCTGATAGGCAAGCTGCAATCCAGGCACTGGATTCGGTTACAATAACCTCTAAAGTGGTGGAACATTGTCAGAATAGCCTTATCACCTTGAGTGAAAACCATAAAGTTACTTTAATCCGTGTCCCGGGAGAACGGAACATTGAAGGTAACGAAAAAGCAGATGAACTGGCAAGAGGGGGATCTGCCATGAATAACACTCTTGTAGAACCGTTATTCACACCATTAGGTGCAGTCAAGAAAGCAATTTCCCTAAAATACCTTCGAATGGCGAATTGTAGATGGAGAGACCAAACGAAATACAAAATTAGCAGGACGTTATGGCCCACCTACAACCTCAAGTAATCGTCGGCATTGATAAACATGGAACGGCGGGACGTCTGTAGACTAACGGCAGTCATAACTGGCTTTTGGTCTATCGGAGAACAAGCTGAAGCGCTGGTGCGGAAGCGCTAGTTGGATTCTGAATGAATCACCACTCTAACCAACCAGCCAAACAATATCTATTCCCTATGCAGCGTTATTACAAGTTTATCATGGAGCTGGCCCAGAAAACGCTTCATAACACCAAGAAAAACATTTTCGGCTCTATGAATTCTAGTTCAATTGTGAGCGAAACTTGGACTGCCACGTCACTTGGGAATTCGGCACCCGAAATGTACACGATCATTTCACACATATTCATACACTCGTGCAGTCATTGTTCAGACGGCAACGAAGTGTCATTTGTTCATTTTTTCGTATATCACCGAAGTGGCGGCAGCCAATCAGCTGATTCTGTGAAATTCTCTCAGAGCCGAATAACGGTTTGTTAAAGAGCTCACCTTTAAAATATTTTCTCAACGCCGTGCTACTGGTTACTGAGACACAAGGTGAAGTCTAAAATAAACAAGACTGAGCTAAAATAGAAACGACAGGAGCTTTGTTCTGATAACTTCGAGTTTATTTATTCAAAATAGTCCCCTCTGGCCTCGATACACTGTTTTGCGCGATCTGAAAGCTTTTCGAAAGAGTGTTTCAGATCATTGGCTGGAATGTCCCTTAGGATGTCGGTAAAAGCTTTTTAGATGGCCTCTACCGACACAAAACGTTTTCCTTTGATAGCAAAATGCAATTTTTCGAATAGGTAGAAGTCACAGGGAGCCATATCAGGCGAATACGGTGAGTGATTGATGGTTAAAACGCGATTTCTAGTCAAAACATTAGTCACATCGCCAGCTTCCTCCTTAGCGCTTTAAAACGCCAAGATAGAAAATTGCGGTGGCGGTTTGGCCCGTTGGCACAAACTTCTCGTTGACAATTCCCATGGAATCGTAAAAGCAAATGAATATCAACTTGATTTTTGACTTTTCCAAATGCGATTTTTTGGGTGGTGGCTCGTCTGAGGCCTTCCATTCGGCACTCCGACGCTTAGTTTCTGGTTCATCTTGGAAACACCACGTTTCATCACCAGTGACAATGTTGTAAAGGAAGTTCTCATCTTTTTTCGCCTCTTTAATGAGGTCTTTCGAATGTTGAATTCTGAGCAATTTTTGGTTCTCAGTTAATTCCGCACAAGTAAAGCCTAAATGATCAAAGTGATCAGTTAAAATGCGATAAATCGATGTTTTGGATAAAACTATGACTTCGGTTAATTTTTGATAAATATACGAACAATTTCGATGAAACTCATTTTTGTACCGATGACTCAAACATACTGCCACTTCAGACGCAATAACTTCGCTTCCACTGAACCTAATGTCACCAAGCTTTCACTGGAAGTCAGCTAGGGATGTAACTTCCAACGCACTATCTCATTAAAAATATGGCGCCATCAAAAACATTTGTACGACGCCAGTTTTGTTTATTTTGGACTTCACCTTGTATGAAAGTAGCCCGGGAACTTTTGCGGCATACGTATTTACGATATCCGTCCAACAAATTAAGAATGATAAGAGAATATTGCAAACTTTAACTTCGACGAACAACACAACCGATATTATTAGGTTCAGGTTGAAAAAAGCGCTGAGTTTCATTTGTTCCTTTTTCCATTGAAAACTAATTTTTAATATTTTGTCAAACTTTTCAATACAGTTATTGTTCTTATTGGCACACTACGTCGCCGTATTATTTTTTCCTTGGGTATGGGCTCAACAATTTTCGATCGTGTTTAATCCCTGTAAGTTCCCAAAAATTGACCTCTTCGCATTGTTGTTGTTGCAGCAACATAAACACTCCCCATAACTGTTAGCGGAATGCTGCTGGGGTGGCAGTCCTTGGCTGGATATGAATCCGGCTCATTCGGATAACGTGGGATAGATTGTCTTGAAGCGAATGAGGCAGAGTATTCTTACTTCTTACGGTAAATAGCGCGTTCGATTTATAAAAGATGCTGGATTGCGAGTTAAAGTATTGGCTTACGAATCGAAACGGTTCATGATTTAAAAAAGGTCTAAAGTATTTTTATATTGAAAAGACATACGAGTATACCCGTCACGTTTGAGCACGTCAGACATATACCCATCACGCTCCTTTCTAAAAATAGAACTAAATGAGGAACTCTGAAGTTCTTGAAACGCAGTCGATATGCGAACACTTATCCTCGTAAAAACTGCCAAAATTACGCTAATAACTTGGAATACGAAAACAGCAGACTTTATTTTATCACCGTCTAGAAAAACCTGCAAAATAATTGGTTGGAGTACTGACAGGACACTGTCTCACCCCACATCACGCAGCCAAAATGGGATTAGTCCAGAGCGATGCGAGTACCACATGCAACGAAGCGAATGCTAGGGGTACTTCAGAACACATACTTTGCTACTTTCCTGCTCTTTGTAGAACTCGACAAATGTGCCTAGGATCAACATATTTTTCATTATTGAAAGATGTTGCTGACAAAAGGCTTGTTAAAACTCGTGAAGGCGTGCATAAAGAATTACATAAAATAATATCTATGACTTCAAATAGATAGCACTGGCAACACAATGGACCCTAGAGGTCTAAGTGAGATCGTTTTACAGATCAGTTAGCACAACTTAACCTAGCCTTACTGTCAATAGAAACTATCAAAAGTTTTGAAATTTCCATGGACGGTGTGCAGCTTGCCGTTTTGAAGCTTAAACCTAATCCTAAAGCAAACAGTGAGGGCTTTTCTTTACAAATACTAAAATTTTGCTGTTATTTCGTTTTGTATCCATTGATTTTTAGACAATGACATTTTTATTGATTCGTGGAAGCTCTGCTCGATTGAACCTATCTACAAATCAGAGAGCAAAAAAAAAAGTTTACCAAATTCGCTTTGAATAAGATTGATTGGTCAAAGGGTACTCCCTCATTACCAGATAGAATAATTTACTTTTAATTAATTTTTGTTTACAATTTTTTCTATGGCAACATTAACTGCAATGAGTTCACCAATCTCTTTCAAGCTCATATCTCACACCATAGACGCAACTAAAAAAAACAGCTGCAGCTCCCACTTACCCAGTTACCCAGGGATGCTATCACTAAAGCCATCAAATTTGAAGATAAATTCAGAAATGAACTGGACGATAAGATAAACTACAGTAGACCCGCATTTAAAAGGAAACTCCTGGAGTGTACCCTGCACTGGTACACAGATGGCTCAAAGACTCCAGAAGGCATAGGCACTACAATATATGAACCGGAACCAAGTATTCTGTGGTAGTTTTCCAAGCATTTTCGTAGCGGAGATGTATAGCATTTGTTTATGGCCAGAGATAAACTTATACAGAAATTTCTGGAATGAGCGAATTGCCATTCTAAGCGACGCACAGTGCGGCCGATTCCCAAAAAGCTGGCCAAAAGTCGAAAAAAAAAGTTTCTAGATAGAGTTTTTTTGTCTTTGGGTTGGCTATAGTAATGCCTTGAGTAGTGAAAACCGTTCATAGCAACGTCCTGTACCCTAAGTATCCTCTGTATTTTCAGTCGCAACGTGGCCTTCGTTTGAGCATCGTATTACTGTCGATGAATAGTGAAAGTTGTACACATTTGAAAGATTTTGTAATGGAGTAAATTGAACAAAACCAAATGGAATCATCTTCGGAAGGTTAGTAAAATACGAGAAATCTTTAGTACATATCAATACCTCGACACAAAATTTTTAGCTGCAGCAATACGTAGATACATTTTTTGCAATTTTTTTTATAAAATTTGAGTTTTCAAACTGTATAGTAATGCAACGCCGTCATATGCTGCTTTGAAACCTATTAAAGGTTACTCAAAAAAGTAATGGTTACTGAATAAAACAAGATTCAGCTGCTATCACTTGCTAATCAGCGACCCCGAAAACATATAAATTTACATGCATCTTGATTATGTTCTTGAATATACGCTATTTCACGTGAGGGGGTGGCCAATAGGGGTGGAAGGGGGTGGATTTTCAAAATTTTAAGATCAAATTCGTAATCAGCGACCCTGAAAACATAAATTAACATGCATCTTGATTATGTTCTAGAATATGCGCTATTTCACGTGAGGGGGTGGCCAATAGGGGTGGAAGGGGGTGGATTTTAAAAATTTTAAGATCAAATTCGTAATCAGCGACCCTGAAAACATAAATTAACATGCATCTTGATTATGTTCTAGAATATGCGCTATTTCACGTGAGGGGGTGGCCAATAGGGGTGGAAGGGGGTGGATTTTAAAAATTTTAAGATCAAATTCGTAATCAGCGACCCTGAAAACATAAATTAACATGCATCTTGATTATATTCTAGAATATGCGCTATTTCACGTGAGGGGGTGGCCAATAAGGGTGGAAGGGGGTGGATTTTCAAAATTTTAAGATCAAATTCGTAATCAGCGACCCCGACAACCCCCGAGTAAGAAATTTTGAATCAATTACTTAATTTTTTGAGTTTTGGCCAGCTTTTGGGGAATCGGCCGCACTGTACGACGCGCAGGCGACACTCAAGGCTCTATATTTCTGTGAGATTAAGTTCTCACTGGCTCTTGAGTGCATCAAGAAACTAAATCTACTAAGACTGTATAATCGCATCCGACTAATTTGGGTCCCAGGATACAGGGGTATAACTGAGAGAGAGAGGCTGCGGCCTCTTATTGTTTCTGCGCCCAATCTCAGTAGACTCCAATGCACATTCTCCTGGAATGCAGCGCTATAGCGCAGAGAAGGTTGAGACATATCCGTCAACTGGCAACGGCCAGAAGAAAGGTACATACGCTCAGTCGAACCCAGCTCAATCCTGAGTTTAATGTGGATAGCTTTTCCAGACAACGAGTTTTTCAATCATTTTTTGCGAAAAACTGAGAATATTTATTATTTTCAAATAAATAACATATTAACATTCATGCTGAAGTGAATAAACAACATTTTTTTTTGAAATAAAAAAAAACAAAATGACGGCGCTGCAGCTGCTCAAACATGGCTCCTTTAATTTGCGCCGTGGAATGTACACCCTCTTGTAATTAACTGAAATCAACCAAACAAAATTTTTTTGTTAAAATGAGTTATTCCTCTTTGCTTTTACTTAGATTAGGTTAGGTTAGGTTGAAGCGGTTGTCCTGTGGGACACACTCAGGCTCATAGCCCATTGTGATGCCGCGTGGGGAGCTTGTCTCTATCTCTCCTAAAACCAGTGTGTGCTTTTCAAAAATTTTAAAATATCTTTGATTTCTGTAGAATTGAGATCTTCCAACTCATTAAAAAATTGTCTACTCAGAATAGTAAACCTGCGTCATGATAGAACAGGACAGTGGCACAGCAGGTGCGAGATTGTCTCTTCCTCGTCATCATCTAGACAACATCTACAGAAGTCATGTGTTTGCACACCCATCCTTTGGGCGTGTCTACCTATTAGGCAGTGCCCCGTTATGACTGAGATCAATGTGCTAAGACTGTGTTTATTTTGGCTTAGCAGAGATTCTGTGCGTTTAGCATTTAGAGTCGGCCACAGTTGGCGGCCAATTTTGCAGGTGGCTTCATTATGCCATCTTTCGTTTGCTTTCTTTACAATTTCTTCAAGGATGAGTAGCTTACATGCTTGTAAGGGTAGCCCTATGTCATTATCTATGTACTCATCAGACAATTTAGTGCCGAGTCTCGCTAATTAATCGGCTCTACAGTCACCCTCAATGTCGCGATGGTCAAGAACCCATGTTACCTTTAGGTGAAATGACTCTCGTTAAGAGATGTGCGGCATTTCATGGCTACCTTGGAGGTTGTCGTCTGTTTTGTGAGGGATTTTATTGCCGCTTGGCGATCAGTGAAAATGTAGATATCATTTCCGGATATCGCATCACACTGTACCAGTGTCGCGGCTTTTATTATTGCCGTCAGTTCAGCCTGCTGGGGGAGCCGAAAACTGAAGGAGATCTCCAGATGTTCGGAATATACACCTCCGCCCACTCTGCTCTCGAGCTTTGAGCCATCTGTGTATACATGGATGGATTCGCCCTGTCTCACATCGTCCCGTTCCCACTCTTCTTCCCTTGAGGGTAGGAGGGTCGTAAACGATGTAATGGCAGGTATAGACGGGAGTGCATAGTCCACCAGTCCGGGAAGCCCCAAAGTGCCAGCCATGATTTTACCGTGACCATAATTCGTGTTTGACTACTTATTTAGAGTGTTCAGCCTTATTTCCGCACTGCGTCCGTTATATATTGCCTGCAGATCTACCGGAAGGAGGTTTAATGTCGCATATAATGCTTTCGATGGTGTGGTTGACATGACGCCAGTTATCAGAACAGATGCTAGTCTTTGAACCTTGTCAAGTTTCGTGATGTTCACACCCTTCTGAAGGGCATCCCGCTATATTACAATACCATAGTAGAGAATTGGCCTAACCACTGCTGTGTATCATTCTGGGTTCCAATCCCCATTTCTTCCCAATAAACCTTCCGCTGGAGTACATTGCGGGTGTAGCTTTACGTGCTCTGTCTGCAGCTGTGAGCCCCCAATTTAGCTTCCTATCTAGTACAAGTCCTAGATATTTTGCCCTTTCTATTACTCTAAGTAGTTTCCCTCCTAGGAATATTTGTTGAAGAGCAGATGTTTTGTGTTTCCTACTGAAAAGTATCAGATCCGTTTTTCCGGATTTACTACTAGTCCTTGACTTTTACACCAAAGTGATAATCTGTTGAGAGATCTTTTTTGAAGATCACATAATGTTGGAAGGTGTTTCCCCGAAATTGCTATTACAATATCATCGGCATATGATATTATTTGACTTCCAATTTTTTCAAGGTCTTGTAGAAGATTATTGACAGTTAGGTTCCACAGAAGTGGAGATATTACCTCACCTTGGGGTGTACCCCTGATCGGAAATTTTTTAATGGATGTGTCACCCAAATTTGCGCTTATCGTTCGCCCAGTTAGCATTCGTTCTATAAACAAGACTATTGCATTGCTTACTCCCATTTCCGTTAGCGAAGTGGTAATTGCTTCCGGATATATATTATTGAAGGCACCCTCGATGTCGAGGGTATATTCTTTGTAGTGAAGTGATTTCTCGACTGTGTGAACTAGCTCATGGAGCGCTGTTTCCACTGATTTGCCTTTGCTGTATGCATGTTGGGAAGGTGATAGTTTGTCGCTAATCCGTCCTTTGATATGCACATCTAGCAATCGCTCTAAACATTTTAACAAAAAGGATAATAGGCTAATTGGCCTGAAGTCCTTCGGTTTCGTATGTGTGGTTTTCCCTCCTTTGGGAATGAATACCATTTTTACTTCTGCCCATTTCTTTATGGATATAGTTAAGAGGTATCGCTGCCTCAAAAATTAAGGCGAGTTTAGGTGCAATCATATATTTTGTGTGTTGCAAATCAGCGGGAATGATTCCATCAGGTCCCGGTGATTTGTAAGGTTTGAAGCTGCCAATGGCAAATTTTATGTTATCCTCCGTTATAAAATCTATAGGGGGATTCTCGCAGTGAACTATAGGGTGGGTTCTACTGTCTTCGTTGCAGAGACAACCTGGCGAGTGCGTCTGCATTAGTAATTCTAGGGTTTCTTCACTGCTGGTTGTCCAATTCCCATTCTCTTTTATGAGGTAGCTACAGTTGTTGGGACTTGTGAATACTACTTTCCGGAGTCTACTGGCCTCCGAAACACTTTTTATCTTTTGACAGAAGTCTCTCCAAGACGCCGTTTTTGCTGCCCTTATGGCATACTTAAATCTACGCTGGCATTCTTTGTATCTTTCCCACGAGTTGGTTCTCCTCGCTTCGTTATACATAATTCTGCATTCCTTTCTGAGGTTTGCTATATAAGTGGACCACCATGGTGGTTTCGGTTTCCCTCTTCGCGTTCTTTGAGGGCATGCTGCTTTCGCAGCTTGTTGAAATGCTGAAGTCAGCTCATCAACCACTGAGTCGAGCTGTGACTCGTAGCTCATTTGGTATGTCGCTGCAGGGAGATTGCTAGATAATGTGGTTTTAAACATCCCCCAGTTTGTGCGTATGCGGTTTATAACCGGCTTGAACTGTTTAGTTGGCAATGAAATACTGTACATTAAGTACCTATGATCTGAGAAGGAATTGTCTGTAGACACTCTCCAGTCTTTTAAAATTTGAGCCACTCGTTCATTGACACACGTGATGTCTAGAACTTCACTTCTCGTAGTTGTTAAAGATTGTTGCACATAATGAATTCAAAGATGTACTCACCACGTGCCTTTGTGTCTGAAATGCCCCAGACATGATGATGTGCATTAGTATCTGCTCCCAGTGTGAATGGGGTGCCACACCTCGATGCTTCATGAACTGCGTCTCTCATGAGTGGTGATGGAGGAGGTTGCTCCGCGTCGTGTGCCATATAAGAGGAGGCAAGCCATATCGTCCTTCCGCTGTGATGACGTTATCCGCATTGCTAAATTGTATTAGTAAATATACATTAATACATTTCTTTGCTAGTATGCACGACCTGGGTTTACCTTTGACAGTGAATAAACCAATTTGTATTCTCTACTGCTCAAACCGCAAACCCGATCTTTTACGACCCATGGTTCTTGGATGAGCACGATATCCTCTTCTCTTTCAGCGAGACGGAGGATGAGTGCGGCTGAGGTCGCCTTACTGTGGTGAAGATTGATTTGTACAATCCTCACCATCGCTTTTGTTCGTTATTGAAGGGCAACCAACCACGGTTTGGTCTGCGTTCTCTTCATCGGATGTAGGGGGAGAGACTCCTCATCCACCATAGCAGAGAGATCGGAGTATTCCATGGAGGAGTATTCCTCTAAGGTAACCCTTTCGAAGAGCTCGCCTACCACGCCGGAGTTGGAAACCACCTCATCGTTGTCTGTGACAACCTCGTTCGCTTCCGCAGATGAAGTCATATTTCCTGCCGAGGTGCTCTTGCTAGCTACATCCTGTCTGTAAACATGGAGAGTCAGCGCTTGGAAGCCGTAGTTGATCTTCCATTTCCTTCCGAGCAACTGGGTGGAGATCCTGGATTTCCTTTCAGGATGTCCCTGTACTCCTTCCAAAGACTCCTATTTATTACGTCCCAGTTTGCTTGAGAGATCGCACCATCATGGGAACTGAGATCAATCACCGCCCGTCCATGGCTTTCTTTCGCCACTTCCGCGAAAGGCTCGTTAGTTCTTGTGGCTTCAACCGATGTCCCTTCACTCGATCGCTTGCACTTGCCTTGTGCGGAGTCTATTTTGGCCTTCTCCCCGTGTTCGGTAATGAAGGCTTCAGCCCACGCCTTGGAGTCTGACTGTTCCTCCGTCAATCCTCTTCTCTAGTGTCCTTCAGTCTCTCCAGGATTCTGAAGGCCAATCGCCTGGTACGATAGTACCTTTCTGACGAACTTATATGCTTCCGGGGGTGGGTACTAACCGGGGCAGTGATAGTGCCAGAAGGGCAGACATCAGAAGCCATTGGCTTAGCCATGTGGTCCGATGCTGTCGACATTGGCGGGGGTGTTTCTCCTTTCGGAGTTCCCGTGCCACCTGGAGTGACGGGGACAGCAAGGTCTGCTTGTCTTCTGACAGGCATCCCAATCCCTGAAGGGGCGGAGCGGGAGTTAGGCCCTGGCTTGGCCACAGGCTTTACTCCACTTACGTTAATGGTCCTTTTTATTGAAAGACCTGACCTTCCTGAGGGGTTTGGTTTTGATTTTGGGTTGCCTTGGTTGTCCGAGGCTAGGTTTTTTTTATTCATTTTCATTTTCATAATCGTCCGCACTGCTCGACGTGGCGTGCGTGGCGGACTAGGATTTTTTAGGGGGGAAAGGGGAAACGTCGACCATGGCAGCCCCCTCTACCATAGCAAGATCATTCTACCTCCTAAGGTGACCCAGTTTCAGAAGGGCGTCGTTAAAATACAGCCAGATACCCCTGCTGCAAACCATCCATTAGACACGGTGACGCGTAACACCCTGGATTAGGGGGGTACAGGAGAGGAGATGATGGGATACCAGGTTAGGGACTAACAGTGGGATGGTCGTCGGTACGGTAATATCCGCATGGTGATTGACTGACCTCCGCCGTTCTCCGGATGGTTAGCCAGCCAATACCCATGTGGAGCTTCCCTCTTAGTTCGTGGTGGGTTAACCCTCATGATATGGGGGCTAAACCACCACTTAAGCCTCATCAAATTAAAATTTGAGATTTGAAAAAAAAAATTACACTTTTTTTATAAACAAATTGATCAAAGTAATATTTTTAGTGATAATTAATATAAAATTTGAGGTACACGCAAAGGAATAGTCCTGTAAAATTTTAAGTTGATTACTTTTTGAGTTAAATTCGACAGTGCGGAAAAAACGTATTTCGAGAAAAACGCGATTCAAGTTTTCGCTCTTACTCATCTTTCGTTAGACGCTCATCACTTCACTGACTTTTCAGCGACTTTTTAGACTTTCTATTAAGCTTAAAACATTGAAAAGATATTCTTTAGATTGTAAATGAATTTTTAAAGCAAAAAAAAAAGGAAAATTTTAAATTGCTGGAGGACCTGTCCCCCTTAATTGGAGAACTGGCTTTGGAAGAGGTACTATGATGATTAGAGGGCACAAAAGACCATGTGGTCGAAGTGCAAACCTCATACTCGTAGTAATGTATCTATCTATCTACCAAAACGAATTATTCAATGAATGAGCCTGTCATACGATGTGTCCGGTTGTGTTATAATTATAGGAAATTATAGATTTTAATGTTAATATTCAAACATTTTAACTAAGTATTTCGGTAACATGAAACTAATTGTATTAGTCTGTAGACTGAAAATAAATAAATAAATGAAAAAATATGGTAATGCATAGTATGCCGGCATGTAATTTATTAAACAAAAAATTTATTTTTCGTACTGGTTAGCTTTTGGCAAAGCCGATAGCGATGCTGAACTAGATTAAGTTTTCTCTACGGGGTATAGAAGCATAAACATGCTTGTATATATGTAGGCAAGTGTCTGCTCTTTACTCTATAAACATATTTATATATGCACATAAGTATGCTGCACGCATTCAAAAAATCATAAAAAAATATTTTTTTTCATGGTTGAATTTTCTTTGAGCTCTTTTGCTTTTGTAGACGTAGTAATTGTAAAATTTCATTTACACATGTTTTCAATTGAACCATTTTAGTTGTTGTTATGTATGTGTGTATTTACATGTATATACCTGGCAGTGGTCAGACCAGGCCATGGTGTTTATGAGTCTGTAATATACGTATTCGCATTCAAGTGTTGCTGTTGCTGCTTCTGAGTTTCTTTCACTTTTTGCAATCGCGCTCTTAGACACTGGCCTGAGGTCAATTGTGCCAAGCAGAAGTTGAACAATATACGGCAAATATTTTACTTAGTGGAGGCAAATGGTACCCGTAAAACAAAAACAAAATCAATTTAAAGAAGTCGACATTTTAAGTGTTTTTCAAATTACAGGCCTTGACTGGCAGTCCTAAAAAATGTAGGTTAGAATAACGGTGTTGTGGGTTTATTGCTTTATTCTTTAGTTGGCGCCAGTTTAAGATACATATGTACATAAATACGACTTATGTTGACAGTAATTACGAATCATATCGCTCGTTTCTTGGAAAATTTTCATAACCCAAAAAATCAAAAACTCGAGAAACACGACTAAAATTTGCAATCACTGTACCTCCTTAAGTAGAAGTAAAAACACATTTTCATCTAATGAGGTACTGCTAATTGTACATATCGGCTTGTTTTTTTTTACGCAGCAGGGTTAGGCTGAACCCCTTTATGTACTGCGACCCAAAGTGCTTAATTTTAATTATTTAGTATTGCGAGGAATCGAACCTGCTCTTAGGAGGGGGCATTTGTAAGTCTTCATCCTCTACTGTGTTCGAGCTCATGATTCTGTGTCTCCTGTGACCTAATGCTTCACAATTGATAATTAAGAGTCCATGGACTGTACTCCATCACAACAGAATCTACATAAACCAGTTTTAGATTGTCCTATTATATTGAAATGTTTATTGCAGGCAAATAATCTGACGCCCTTTTTGTCTAAGATTTTGCTTTGTTGGTATTGAAGTTTAGGAAATTTTTTGGAGTGAAGGCCGTTTGTGTCGTTCCAGTATTTCTTGGTTTTTATTTGGGTCCATTTTTTGGTTTCCTTTTTTAGGTTGCTTGAATTAACTGAAAGTTTCTAATATTTTTTGAAATTTTTTCCCATGAGGGCATTTTCTTCCATATAAAAATAATTTCGAGCATTTGTTATATGACACGGTTAATTAGATTTAGAGGTGTGTTATTTAACATACCGTTATTCGGCTCTCAGCGAATTCGACAGATTCAGCTGATGGGCTGACGTCACTTGGGGTGTGCTTACAAAAAAACAGATTGTGTTGGTGATATAAGAAAAAGAATAACCAATGACACTTCGTTGCCGAGTGGGACGAGTGTGCGAATACATGGAAAATGCTCATACAGAATTCGGTTGCCGAATCCCCAAGTGACGTGGCAGCCATGATGAAAAGATTTTTAGATTTTTAATGGTGTGACTAATATCAGACCGTTAACCGGCTCTCAGCTGATTTGACAGAATCAGCGGATCAGCTGACGTAGCAGGAGAAGTGAATTGGTTTGTTTACAAAAAAACTTAGATTTGGTGATTTACGAAAAAAATAAACCAATGACACTTCGTTGCCGTCGGAACAACGTCTGATTGGACGAGTGTATGATTGAACGACTGTGTGAAATTATTATGCACATTTTAGCTGGCAATAAGATTGTGTTAGTGGTATACGATAAAAACAATCAACATAGTCTTCGCTCATGTTGCTTCGTTGCTATCTCAAAAACGATTGATTGCACGAGTGTGCGAGTACATGTGATCATATAGAATTCGGCTGCCGAATCCCCAATTCACTTGTCAGCTAAAGTTCCCCTCATTATTTCCTTTTTCACCATAGTTAAAGAGCTAGCCTGATAGATCTATCTTGGTTAAAATCTGTTTTTAATTTGTCTGTAACTGTGGCCCCTTTGGTCTACTGTTCTCTTCTAACTAATGAATAAATATAATAATAAATTGAAGCTGATCCGAAGTTTGTTCTTTTTATGGTGGATAATCCGCCTTTCTTTAATCGCAAAGGGTTTTTATCTCTCTAAATATTATTTATTTATTTGAAAGCTACAAAAAGAAACAATTCTTTATGTAGGAATCAGTGCTTAGATTACATAAATGGTTCAATTCATATTTCCAAAATTTAGTATTTAATAACTTGTATTATATTTTTAAAAACCCCAAACAAATATAAGCAAAAACCAGCAAAAAAAAAAATTATTTGTACATAGTACAAACGAATTTATTTCACTCAATAAAAAAATAGAACAAATCATAAATGTCCCCAAAGTTATTTTGGCCAGAGCTGTGAAATCGTTCAATCAATGGAAATTTGAATCACCCACGATGCTGTGATTGAAATGGCATTGTTTGGTAGTAAATATAAGAACCACTTTTCGAAAGAATATTTAATGCATTACGGAATGGCAGAGAATGTGAATGCAAGAGATGAGTAGAACTCATCATTCATAGATACATAAATGCAAATTTGGGTGAATGCAATCACTCATATCATTCAAAACTAATTCTGCTATACAGGATAATTAAGTAATTGTATGCTAAAGATCAATAAAATACGTAAGTAAGCAGAACTTCTGAAGCACGACGCATACGAAATGCAACTTTCCATATTATTGTGCATACAAGGCGAGGGTGATTTTAAACAATTTCAACTATTTGTGCTGGATTATTGTGGTTGAATTGTGGACATGAAAGGCAAGAAAGTTTGTTGGAATAATTAAAACATAACTTTGTAAGCAAGTAAAAAGCTCTCAGCATTTCTTCGCTCTACTTCGACGAAGAAATTATTAAGATTAAGAATTATCGGATTATCGATTTTGATCGATAAATTTGTACATTGCGAAGGCGAATGAAGAAGTCTTGTTGTTGTTGTAATATGATTTCTATTCACCCTTCTCATTCACTAATTCTGCCCGTTTCTACTCTTTCACTTGCCTCAATCTGGTCAGTTGTTGACAGCAGAGGTTCGAATTGAGTGTTGAGTCCGATGGTAGCTGCTCGAAGTGAATGATTTCCTTTCAGTCACACAGCAGAAACTTCGTGGCCGCCAACTTGGGCTTGGCGATCGATTTGACCACAATTTTTTTTTTTCAATTGCTTTCGTTTGTATAAGTCGGCTTTGTTACGGACTCTTTTGCCTCTATTCGTGTGGCACCCATACATCGGGCTTGGAATAAGGGCTCATATGCGGTCCGACTCCACGATTTCCATGATCTGTATCAAGATTTTCCACGATTCAATTTACTAGAGTGTGATTCATCTTCGACGTCCATATTTCCAGATCGGAATCATGGAAGCCATTCTTTCGCTGGTGCGTTCGTTACTGTATTGGGTCCATATACGCCATAATTTTCGTTTTTCAACCTCCATTTCAGAAAGCTGTGACACACAACTGTCTTCACTAAATACATATCAAATGTCAAATAACTTTTATCGCAACGTAATTTCACCCATAAATCGTGAGATATTTCTTACTAAAGACATCCAGCCAAAAACATCAATTCAAATCGATATAAGCATGCATATGTATGTATACTTTATAACGTCACCTGAAGCTGTGACTAATAAGAATTTTTTAGGAGAAGATAAAAATGTTAAAAAATTTATTTTCGAAAAGAAACCCATGTTTTTCATAAAATATG
Source organism: Anastrepha ludens (assembly GCF_028408465.1). Taxonomy (NCBI): domain Eukaryota; kingdom Metazoa; phylum Arthropoda; class Insecta; order Diptera; family Tephritidae; genus Anastrepha; species Anastrepha ludens. Next base: position 109,525,356 of record NC_071499.1, read on the forward strand.
TACCAAAGTCGAATTATACTCAGTGCGGCCATTTGCATTTCGGGCGGCGATACAAATACACAGGATTACAGTGAAAGTCGTCTAGATACATAAGGATATTATTTAAGTAATTTCTCATTAATTTATGATGAAGTCCAAAACCCAACAGTTTTCGTTAAAAGTTAGTTCAAGGGACCAATTATTTTTCTGTTTTTAGCTAAAAGGTATGCCAACAAGGCGCATTCGTTAAAGGGGGTGGCACTAACCAGCAACAATATTTTGTACGCTTCATTTTGAAAGAAAAGTATTGGCAAAGTAGAAAACAAAGAGTGAATTCGCCTTGTTTCACCCTGGGTTGACAGCCACATAGACAGGCGAAAGAAAAGAATGATAGAGAAAAAGATCCGAATTCGCCTTGTCGTGAAATCCCATGAATAAACAAGCAAAAGGAAGGGGAATTACCTGTTTGTGAAGAAAAATAGTAGGCGAAAGCAATGAAAGCAACCAAACAACAGAAATTATGCGCACATACACATTCTAACCATGGCGTCTTCCGCATAAAAACTCAAAAAAATGCATTTAGAGGCTTTATATACATTTGTGCTTTAAAAATTTGACATGCGGCATTTCGTCTTTATTAGTTTGTATAGTTTTAATCCCGCAAATCACAATACTCTCAAGCCACTCACTAAATTTTCACAAGAATGTAATTTCTCCTACTTTTGTTTGTTGTGTATGCGAACGCAGTTGACGTCAGACTTGTCAAAATCGCGAAAAATAAAGTAACTGTTTTTTAATGGCGCCACCTGAGTTACTCAATTCGCCTTGGATACCATCTTTAATAGATGCGCCTTGGTATGTCAATCAATAAAAATCCTCAATGAAATTGGAACTAAGCCAATTTGCCGAATTTTCATAAATTTTGTACAAAATTCGAAACTTGGCGTTATATGGCTTTTTATGTAGGCTATTGTAAATAAACTATTGTTTATAAAAAATAATTAAAATTAGAAAATACATCAATAAATAGTCACAACTTGTCAATATGTGATGTACACTTTATTTTATCGCTGACTGTACGTACATATTATTGTTGATCGAGCTCCTCCTCCAATTTGCGGTGTGAGGTGTTAATTGTGCAGATAATTTTTAGTCACAACTTGTCAATATGTGATGTACACTTTATTTTGTCGCTGACTGTACGTACATACATATTATTGTTGATCGAGCTCCTCCTCCAATTTGCGGTGTGAGGTGTTAATTGTGCAGATAATTTTTATGCGAAGTTTAATTAGCTTTTTATGGCAGAAATACACTCGGAGCTTTGCCATTGCCTACCAAAGGGGTGACTGCCGTTGCAAAATCCTTTTTCTACAACTTGATCATATATAATATATGTATCTAGAATGGCCTTCAAACCTTGACTTACCAAATGGTGGTCACTCACGAACCGGCTTCGCTGTCCACCGAAACTTTAACTACTTCTACATTAATATGGACTGTTGGTATAGAAAAAGAACATAATTAGGCATCACCACATTCACCTTCTAAGCAACGAAGTTTAAAAGAAATGCATAAAGTGCGATATTTCAGTGTCAAAATAGATGACCTCAACTGGGCGAGGCACCGCTCACTTTTAAGTGAATCTCTAAAACCACTTTGTCAAAATTTTCCCAAACTTTGTACAACCCATTTTTACTTTTCTTATTTTATTTTTTGGTTTGTAAAACGTCAAGCTTTAGTCGCATCCGAGAGGTGGTTTTTCCATCTGGCTGTTGTTGCCTATGTATCATAGATGGTTCACTCGCTATGTCATGGGCTATGCATTGTTGTGCAGCCCTTTCTCTTAGTGGAATATTTGTGTAGTAAATCGTGAGTAGACTTGCGTAATGAATGTCAATTTAAATATGTGCATACAAATGTATGTATATTTGTATGTATGCATACAACTATACAAGTATAGTACATATCGTCGCAATTTTATTAGTCTGAGCCAGTTGTTGCTTATTAAAATTGCACGCATTTTGTCGTTAAAATACAAGCAATGAAGAATGAAAAGAAAAATGCCATATGCAGAAAATAAAAGCACTTAAGAAAATACACACAGAAAAAAAGAACAAAACTTTTTTTTTTTAAACAGGCTGAATGTTACATTACATTTGATATCTGATGTACATATCTGTTTTCGTTTCTTTGCAGTATTTCTTCAACGAAAGCACAATTTCATTTCGCAAACGTCGGCAGTTTATTCACACCGATATATACACAACATACCATAGCAGCAGTTGAACTGGACGGCGGAGTACGCGTCGAATGCCGAAGATCAGATCACTGCAAAGCAGTGATTCCACAACAACAACAATAACAATGGTAAAAGTAATTACTGCAATAACAACAATATAGTATTAACGTAAGCAATAGCAAGCAACGCAGACGGGCGCGCATCGCACGATACTCGAAGAAGCAGACCATATTGCAAAAAGAGAGAGGAAAGCACGAAGCCAAATGGGATAAAAAGTAATAAATAAAAAAAATATATATATATATATATGTACGTATATAAAACAAAAACGTGAAGAGAAAACAACTACAACGAATAAGAGAAAAAGAAATTATACTATGTACGTACAAGTATGTAAGTAATTGACAAAGCTAAAATGAAGCTGCCTGAATGAACAAAAAGTCGCGGCGAACGTTAGCGTACAGTGGCAGCAGTCGAATTACCAGCAGCAGCAGGAAACGCAGAGGTAATGAGGGCAGGAGATAGATGTGTAGAAATTGCAAAGCAAGAATTATTACTTTCCATACATACATACATACATATACAGATATTGGGTTTTGCGTCAAGGTTTGTGCAAAACTAAGTAAAATGCTATATGATTTCTTATTAGAAAAACTTATGGATGGATGGACATGTACACACATGCATACGAGTATGTACTTCTTAGATGGATAAGGCGTTTGATGAGTGGACGAAAACTTTGTTGGATAGGTAAAGTTATGCAGGGATGATGGAGAGTTGCATCTTTGCTTGCTGCTAAGACGACTGTTGTTCGACTACGCGCGTACGAAATACTTACACCTACATACATATATACATATACATACCTACATACATACATATATATATATAGGTACAAACATACCCGTATATAATTTTTTTTTTGTTTTTGCTCTTAAAGAACATATTTTTTTTATTAACGCAACCGTGGTAGTTAGCACCTTCCTATTGTTGTTTATGATGGCTTGGCTCGAACTAGAAATTGTATAAACAAAACAGTGAACGATTTTGTATATATAGAAAATATTCGAGTAGTATTCAGAGAAAATTATGTTTATTTAAGCCTCGTATTAACTCAGCGCCTTTGACTTTAGTATAAGCAAATCTAAAACAAACATTAGCAGAAATGCGTAAAATCTAAAAAAAGCAATGACAATACTGAGGTCTGATTATACCATTTGTATGACACGTGTGATCTTCAAAGCATATAACTAATATATAAATTATACGGGTATATGGTACACACATATGTATATACCAATGGGAAATTCTTCATATGCAAGTACATAGATATGCCTACCAGGGTGGCGGAAGTAAACACAGAAATGAACCCACTAACCAACAAGATATTCAGCACACTTGTGCATACATATGTAACGTAAGTATTTATATGTATATTAGGGTGCCTCGCCATAATTTGCAGTTTTTCCAACTGAATTTAAACATTTATTATATTTTGAAAAAATCTCTACAAATCGAGTTTTCTATACATAAAATTAGTTTCTAGAAAACAATTTTTTTTAATAACCTCAAATAATAAATAGAAGGCATACAATTTCTGCTGTGCTCGTCATGATCCTAAAGTTACTGTTGCATATGATAATTAACAATAATTCCATGTCGTTCCATTTGGCACCTTAATTCCATGTCGATGGGTCGGCGCTTATTTCTATTTCATAATTTAACGCCAACAGAAAATTAGAAAAAATTCATAAGGTATCTTCTAAACTTTAACTAAACATATCGGAAGAGATGGTTTTCAAATTTTTTTATTTTAATAATATTTTATCATAAACATGTTTCATGCACCGTGGAGTAGTTTCATAAAAAACGAGTCGGACACGAACGACCACAGACATTGAATTCTTCTTCTTCCTAATTGGCGTAATAACCGCTTACGCGATTTTGGCCGAGTTTAAGAAAGCGCGTCGTTTCTTTCTCATGATAACCGGCACCAGTTGGACACACCAAGTGAATCCAAGTCCTTCTCCACCTGATCTTTCCAACGCAGAGGAGGCCTTCCTCTTACTTTGCTACCACCAGCTCGTACCGCATCAAATACTTTCAGAGCCGGAGCATTTGTATCCATTCGGACGACATGACTCAGCCAGCGTAGCCGTCGTAAAGCTCGTACAGCTCATCGTTTTCAGCGACATGAGATTAGGGTTAATTTAATTTGAAACTTCTAACATTAACTTCTGAAATTAACAACCAGTCAAATTAAATTTTACAAAAATGTTTGGCGGCATATATGTAAAGTTCGGACTGAATTTAGCCTTCCTTACTCATTGATGCTATTTGAGGCTATTTTTTGGAAGATAAGTTTAAAGTAAACTTGAATAATTTTATCGAAATTTTTTATCAATTTAGACTTGAAAAGATCATTTTACTTAACTCGCCCCCAATTTTGTTCGCAAATATCAACACATTTCAGCTTCGTTGATAAAATTTGTAAATATTTTTATGCAGCCCTTTTAAGCGCAAACTCGCTGTCATCTGAGTTGATTTTTTGGGAAGAATAATTTTTTTATATTGTATATTTTTAAATAAAAAAAAAATTTTAATATACAATTTAATTTTTTAATAAAATTTTTTTAAATATATATGTACATTTTTTTAAATTAATTTAAAAACATTTTTTTTTAATTTTCTTAAATTTTGAAATTAAATTTTTTTTTAATTATTTTGTTAATAAAAATCTCCAACATTAGTGGTATTTTCCAATTGGTCCAGCTTTAATTAAGAAATAAATTTTTTTTTAAATTTAAATTTGGTTTTTATTTAAAATTTTTTTTTAAATTAGTTTGTTAATAAAAATCTCCAGCATAGGTAGTATTTTCCAATTGGTCCAGCTCACGTAAATCTTAATATTTTGGCTAAAGTCTTAAAATACAATATAATACATTTTATAATTTCGGTGGAAAAACTCCATTTTTTTTTGGTGAGCCACCCCAATATAGTGCGATTTACATAAATCAACGGCCTTTTTTTAAAGAATATTTTTAACTAAAAACACATTTATCTTTTGCTAATTTCAAACCATACATGCGTTAGTGGGTTCCCAAGAAAGGGATTTTGGGTTTGTAGCGCGAAAAATAAAAACTTATTTTCTATACTAAGAATGAACTTATCAATTATTTGTACATACACATGCACGTGTGCATGTAAATTCTCCAGTTTGTTCGATGATTGTTTGCCTGCTTTAAGGAAACTCTGTTTCTGCGCTCATAGAGTTTGTGCTCCTTATCAGCAAGAAACTGTGCCAATTGCAATTTGAGGCTGTTGTTGTGGTTGTTGTTGTAACCACAGAAAGCATCTTTAGCGGGCACAGTGACTGCTAGACTAGATCGACTATCTTGGAAACTTGGGATTTCGGATCTTCAGGGGTGAAAATTTGGTAATTCATGCTAATTTGGTAATGCTGCTAGAGTGAAAATCCTTGGTGGAATATGAATATTCGGGCCGGGGCGTCAATTTGATCATCCTAAACTTTTACTGATCAAGGAGAACATTGGCAGGTAGATCTCTAGTGCGGTATTTGTTAAACCAATACTGGCATGAGCGCTCTAGTCAACACAAAGATTGATTACAAGATTTTACCATCCCAGGGCCGTGACTTCAGTACAGAAGAAACGAAAAGAAGAGGAAGAATAAGCGAATGTGTGTGAAAAGCCAATAATGATAAAATGCATCGTGCATACATCTACATTTGCGCGTGCATACGAGGGACGTTTGAAAAGTACGTGCAAAAATATATTCCACTTAATTGTGTGGGATAAACCTTTTCTACTTTTCGACATAGTCTCCTTTTAGGCTTACACACTACGTCCAACGCTATTATAGTTTGTTGATGCCTTCCAAATAATAGGATTTGCCTAAGTCTGACAAATAGCCATTTGTTTCTGCAATTACCTCCTCGATTGAATAAAATCTTTTCCCACCAGCCAGTTCTTCAAATTGGGGAACAAATATGTAGTAGTCCGAGCTATCCGAGGGAGCCAAGTCTGAAAAATAGACTAATAGAGTAATATCGCGACCACAACTGCTGAGGAAAATCACTCGACTTCTTCGATTCAAACGAATGCCAAACGAAAAGAAATATTATATACCGAGCTGGCTGAAACTTGGTGTGTGTTTTCCCAAGAGATGCTACTATCTAAAACTAACTTCGCCCACGCGCCTGTAGTGCCATCTCTCTGACTTTGCATAGATTTTTCAAACGACTCTCGTACATTTTCCAATCAGAAAATAGCGGTTTGTGAATGGCGTCACCTTAGTAATCTTCACATCGTAGGTTAACACCGTAAATTTTCTATATCTCTCTGTGGGCTTCAACGGCTTTCCTGCTTCTATGAAGGAACGTAAAATAATAGGGCGTCCCATTAAGACCATCTCTTTAGTACTTTGAAAATCAACAAAAACAAAAAAAGAAAATGTTCAAGAAAAAAAATAATTGAAAATGTTTATTTGAAATGCTCAGGTGTTTTTTTTATAATAAATACTATAGACATAGAAGTTATGTGCAGAACGAAATGGCAGACATATGCTCGCCTTATAATGGTGACCTTATTCAAAAAAAATTTCGAATACATTTTGACAAATGTTCGTAGAATCTTGTTTCTCTTTCTCTTTCACAAAAAAATCGAAGGAAACAACTCCTTTTTTATAAATTCGTACGAAATTGTGGCAATTATTCGATGCGTGTACAGTCTCATTGACTGACAGAGGTCCTTCAACACAAACTCAACACTGCTATCTATTTGTGAAAGCCCAAATGACTTTCACGTCAATCCAATAAATAACATAGTTGTTGTTTTTAATAGCATGTTTTACCTTTAAAATATACTACATGCACGAATTGTATGTAAACCTCAGTTCTACAGCAGATATTGTTTGTATAATTTACTCTCTGACTGCATGCACTCACACACACAACCACACCCAAACATATTCTAAACATTTAACTCCCAGGCTTTATAGATTGTATAAACAAACAATAAAAAAAAACAGGAATTCTACTTCAAATATCCATTTTTTATACACATGCATATGTATACATACATGCATACATACTTATACATAAGTATAGGTAGATATCTACCGAAGACGCCTGATTGTCTTCGCTTTGCTCTTTGAAGGGACATTCGAAAACCAGGTCGCCTCTATTGAGAAATATTTTTTTACTTGACATGGTTTACCACCAACAACTGTACAGTTTTTACCGACGCAAAGAACAAAAATTAACGCATTTCAATTTGGTGTTGATGTGGAAGCGATGAAATATCATTGCATGTGAATTGATTGATACAAACATACAAATGCATGCATAGACATGGTAAATACCTAGCACATACACATACATACATATTTTCAGGTTGAAATTCCAAGTAGTGTTAGCATTGAAAAAATATCATGAAATATGTTGATTTACTAGGGATTTGCTGCAGATTTGTGTCAAGTGCCAATTAGAAGCCAAACAACAGAAATTCCTATAAATGTTTTGTTTCAATAACAAAAATGTGAATTGGCTAGTTGTCGAAAAGTTGCCATTTGACTATATTATTTATAGCCGTATTAAATTAAATTCTAGCTGGACTATCCTTCATGTATGTACATGTACATACATATGTATATTAGAGTGCATCCATAAAAAAAAATCGGTACTGTTTGGCCATCTCAATTATGAAATATCTTAAGATTTAAGTGAACTGTGCCAATTTGAAAGTGCTTCCAAAAATTTCATTATTTTGGTTCCGTTGATAAAAGTTTTAAATATTTTTATGCAGATCGTTTTCAGCATAAACTCTTCTATCATCTAATATAATTTTTTGGAAAAAATATTTTTTTTAAAGAATTTTTTGGAAGAAATGATTTTAAAAATATTTTTTTAAATAAATTTTTTGAAAAAAAAAAAATTTTTTTTAAAACGAATTTTTTTAAGTATTTTCAAATTGATTGATCTCTCGTGCCCAAATCTTAACATTTTTCCGAAATATTTTGGCGGAAATCTGAAAGTATAACAAAATTTTTTTTCATGCGTAAACCCTTTTGAATAAAAATAAATGCTATCTAAAACTAAAAAAATAAATTTGAGTTTCACCACAGGCCTACTACACACCTACATACATACATATGAACCTGCGCACGCATACGTGTATAACAACAATATTTTCAGCTGTTGCCAAACTCGCGAAATTGTGCAATTATTTGCACGTTGAATTTATGTATGTATTTTGCTTTAGAGATGATAGTCATTAAGTTAAAATGTTGCGAATTTTAAATATTTACACATTATTGTGCTTTGAGCAGTGCACAAATATTTTCAAAATGATACAATCAATGTGGCGATAATATCTGGTTCATTATGAAATATGTAATATTCTGTGCAAGAAATTTTAGTGTGCACTCGTAGCTAAAGCCAGCAACACACAACATCCATAGGTATATGTATGTCAAGATTATAAATTATTGTCTTTGCGGGATTTCAAGATCAGATTAAGTTATTTTAAACTCAGAGAAAATTCGATTAATTGGCGCGTACACCCTTTCTGGGTGTTTGGCCGAGCTCCTCCTCCTATTTTTGGTGTGCGTCTTGATGTTGTTCCACAAATGGAGGGACCTACAGTTTTAAGCCGATTCCGAACGGCAGATATTTTTATGAGCTTTTTCATGGCAGAAATACACTTGGAGGTTTGCCATTGCCTGGCGAGGGGCGACCACTATTAGAAAAATGTTTTGCTTAATTTTGGTGTTTCACCGAAATTCGAACCTACGTTCTCTCTGTGAATTCCGAATGGTAGTCACGCACCAACCCATTCGGCTACGGCGGCCGTTTTCTTATTGAAACGAAATATATCTGCATTTTAAATTGACAATAAATTCAACAAAAAAAGTTTCATTAATAGCATACATTTTACTTGAAATTTAAAGCTAAAGGAATTTTTGCTGCAAAAACTAATTCATAGATTATATTAAATTTTATTTAAGGGGTTAGGGGTAGTCAGAGGCCCGAGGAATTGATGATATTTTTTGCTAGTCAATTACTTTATTTTACAAAAATAAAAACATAGCATTAATACATCATGTTTCGACTTGACTATAGCAACATTTAAAAAAAAAAATTATTAATTGTAAAAGTTATCGTTGTTTGTGTGGAGCCCTTTTCTCCAGAAGTCCCTTGCGGTGATCATCACAAGTCCTTGGAGACTCATCTAAAATCAAACGATTAAGAGAAATTAGTTTTATTAATAGATAATCTTGTGCCTGATCGAAGTTTTTTTTTTTTAAATTAACAATATGTCGGCCTCAAGAAATATTTTTCAGATTTTCCAAAAAAAAATCGATATTAAAAAAAAATCCTTCGATCAGGCCCGAGTTTTTATGCTTTTCAAAAATGAAAAAACATAGTTTTGAGAAAAACGCATTTAAAGTTTTGCTACTTGCTCTCGAACGCTCCAGAGCACCCGAACGCCCTTTGTTAATTGTTGAATAACTCGAAAAGTATTTGTGGGATTCACTTCAAATTTTTACACAATATTTTTAAGATATTTAAGAAAATGCAAAAAAAATACAATTTTTTGAAAACTCTGACTACCCCTAACCCCTTAAATTAGCAATTAATTAAAAAAAAATTGATTTACTAACATACATTTCACTTGAAAGCGCTGCAAAAACTAATTCGTAGATTATATTAAATTTTATTTAATGTTACAAAAAGTTTTCCACTTAAAGGGATGCCTATGTCGAAAAATTAAAAAAAACAATTTTTATTTTATTTGATAATCTTAAGAATAAGACTAATGCACAGAGAACGACTGGTTGCAATTGTTTCTGATAAGAAGTTGCTTCAAATTCGAACATCTAAAATACTACCAAAAAATCACCCTGTAATGAGTTTCAACCGAATTTGTTCGTTAAAAACAGTCATCCGCCACATCACAAATTAGAGAAGGCAAGATACCTACTAAAGGATATTTGTTATGTTTTTTAGTCGAATCGAAAGAACTAAAAAGTTACATTTCCATGGCAGCCGATTCTACGTTACCCTACTCCGGTTTTTTCCAACCAAGAGATGCCGCTCCAGTATACTAGCCCTGTCTAGTGTTCCGTACCCCACCCCAACTAAAAAATTAATTTTCGAGATTATTTAAAGGTGACTTAAAGTACGTTCACATATGCAGTGATTAACAATAAATCCACAAAAATTAATCCATCCATTCACAAAGGGCAGATTAGCTGCAAAATTGATAATCAGCTGCCAAGACTGTTTTGAAAGTTTTTTCTTCATAGAAATTGGTTTGGTGGAGTATTTTAGTTTTTGTTAGGCAATTAGAATCAATAGTTAATTTAATTGCGCTATTTGCTGCTAGTAATAGGCAGTTGGATGAAATTTGTAAATGACGTCTACTTAGGTCGCAATTCACATGCAAAATTCGATGTTAAAAAATAAAATAATACATTTTTTCCTATATTTTTTCCGTTATCTCCAATTGGAGTATAGGGCGTCTAAACTCGATATTATATTTTTAATAGGCAATATAACAAGCCAAAGCGATTATGGACACTCGCCTTTTTTTGTAATACGAGTGCATAATTAATAATATCTAACGAAAATTTTCTTTTCGTCTTTTCTTTGATATTTTAGTTTTTACTTTGACGTTTCTCCTTACATTCGTTATAATAGTTATGGATAACACAGAAAACACAGGGTTGTACTGAAAAACGTAGCTTGATAATTTAAGATTATTTTATAATCTCGCATTTCGGGAGAGAAATTTTGTGTGGCTAAACTTCCGATTTTTGTACCAATAAAAAAAGACTGTTTGGCATTGTCAATTCAGGTGAACTTTTTGCAAGTAGACTTTTCGCATACTCATACTTTTTTCATAGACTTACTTGCAATAAAAATTATAACGGTGATTTTCATCACCTCATCTTATGTATTTTGGTACTTAAAAACAAGACAATCCCGTAATGCCGGGTTTGTACATCTCTATTGACCACATAACCCGTAAGTAGGTATGTATATGTATTAATACGCGTATTTATTTAACTCAAAGAAACTATTAACAGTACAATAATTTTTAATTTTGTTTATTTCGATAATATTTATTTATTTTTAGCGTTTGTATTAAAATTTTTTGCTTCTAAATACTTTCTTATTTTAGCTGGTCTGGTTTGAACATTACATTCTGTGTATGTATGAAATAAAAAGGCAATTATCATTCAAAAAATTGCATATTATATAATTTGGAAATTTTAGCAATTTGTAAGTCGTGAAATAAGTAATAATACTTACATAAATATGTATGTATGTATAAAAACATATGCTGCTTACATATCTTTACGTAATTAAATAAACAAACATACATTTACATACATACACAGACACATACATACATACATACATACATACATACGAGACTCGGACAACATGAGTCTCGGCATCTCACAAGAAAAGCGCACACGCACTCACACATTTCACACTTAGGGCGAGTTTACATAGCCGGTCAGTCTTATGATCACAGTTCAAAGTTAGTTAACTGTCATATTTCGAGCACTTTTGAACTCAGTATGTTTGAGCCAAGGGTGAAATTCTTAGTGGCCATTACTTTTGAGTGACATTTCATTCATATGGAATCGCTGATTCGTCGCGCCCATTCGAAATATTCGCTGTCCGATTTATTTATTTTTGTTGTTGTAGCATTATGAAATACTTTTTACTGATGCTGGAGTAAATGCTCAGCGTGTATGTCTCGATTATGTCCATTTTGCAAATTTTTTGTATCGGTAGAATCGAGGCAAATTAAATGTGGTAAATATATACATTTGTACATACATATATCTCTCATCAGTTGCAAGACTGTTATAATCCAAGAAAATATTTTTTTTTTTTTATGAATATGCAGAAATTACCACCAGCTTTTTTTTTGAGATGTGTAAAAAATCTCGGCGATGTCTATTAACAGTAACTCTCTAAATGAAAATATGTCTTTATAGTAAATATTATACATAGTAAATTGAAAATTTTGAAACCGTTTTTCTCGATATTTTGAATTTTTTGGACTTTGCAGCAAATGAACGAAATATACAAAGATAAAAAATAATAAAATCTGATATGTCGGAAATCTTATAAATATGTCAAGCCGTAAGGTATTGTTGGAGCGAAACAGTAGTGGTACTCTTTGTTATGGGAAAATCACTTGTTAGAAAAACACTTGTGTAATTATGGAAAGTAAAAACATAGGAGTAGGGTATGAAGAGTAAAAGGCGTGTGATAAATAGTTATTGCAAAGCACATTGTACAGCATACAGAAGGTGGCGCCTTCCGTACACCGCTACTTATATAGTATGTCGCGATTTTGACAACCGATGACATCATCTCTGCAGAAAAAATAAACAAAAGAAAGAAAAGTTGGTAACTTGTAAATATTCTGTGAATGGCTTGGCAATATACTGATTTTAAGATTTGTGTTTTCTAAATTAAACGAACTAATAAAAACGCAGAGGCGAGGTGCGTGATAAATTGTGAAGCACGAATTATAACAATATCTTCAAAGGCAGGTTTTTTGTGTATTTTTGCCGATTCCGCCGTGGCAAGAAAGTGTGCGGGTGTATGATTTCTTGGCAGTTTCCATTGTTTTCGCTTACTCTTCCGCTTCAAAAACAAGTAATTTTTCTTCCTTTTGTTTGTTTATCTGCAGAGATGGCGTCACGGCGAATTTAGAAGGCGCAATCTTGTAATGTACACTTTGTATCATACGAGTTTTAGTGGTTGAAAGAAAATTCCGTGCCAGTAATGAAGTGAAGTACAAAATAGTGTAATCACCAGCGAATCGTTACACATCGGAAAATAGAGTCTTAGAAGATTTTCGTTTGAAGGTCGTTTGATGGAGGAACGTCATAACTCACAAATCGGAGAAACGCGGGTTTACAATTTGCAGTTAGCTATTATTGCACCCTCAGCTGTATTGCAAAAAAATATTTCTTCAAGATTTTTTTCTATAAAACATTAAATATATTTTTAAAATCAATTAAAAATCTCAAAGTATGTAACTCGAGTTTCAAATTAAAAAAAAAGTTTTAAATGTGAAAAAAGTAAGTAAGCAATTAAAAATCTAAAAGTATGTAACTCGAGTTTCAAAGTAAAAAAAAAAGTTTTAAATGTGAAAAAAGTAGAAACTATAGACAATCAAAGTAACGTCTTCCACAAAAATAAGCATATATTTGCCATTTGATATATCCGCGCTGAAAATTACCCAATTTTTTATAAAAACAAAAAAACGCACGAAGTGTCCTATTGATATGTCAACTTCTGAAAAAAAAACATGCCAAAAAGGCACTATAAAACGGAATAAAAAATGGCCGATATGACAGTTTTAGGGCACGACATTTTTTTATAAAATATTGCACTGGGTCCCATACTTTGAGGGTATTTAAAATACTAAATGGCAGAAGAGATCTATTGAAAAATTAACGACGATAGTTGATTTATTATTATCGAAAATATTAAAAGGGTGAGACAAACCACTCTTACGGCACGACAATAGGCGGTTGTAAATATTATTTTTTGACAAAGCTACTCGACGTAGAACTTTTCGTATCGATTTATGTTTAGTATATTTAATGAATATCACATATAATATATTATGTATATTATCAAAATGAATCGACAGTTCCTCCTGGACGCTCGTTCACTATGGACGCAATAGGCACCTCAATTTTTATCTGAAACAAGTAAATGCAAATTTTTTTTGCTGTTTGATAAATTGTATGCATTAAAAAAATCATTACGCAAATAGGTGTACTTAATTTTTTTTTTTTCTTAACGAAGTTAGTTAAAAAAATGTATAATAATTTATAAAATTTTAGAATACCTTTTTTTAAGTTAGTTAAAAAAAATTATAAACATTTCGTATATCAAGCAATCGGAAAAAATCCCATCACTAAGTATATATAAAATGTAATTGACATACATATATATCAATTTGGAGTCAATCGGTGGTAAACTGCTTAAATTATCTATAGTTTAAAAAAATATGATTTCGTAAGGAACATAAAAAAGCCAGGGCCTCTGCGCTCTTCTACAAATCATAACTACTTCAAATAATAGCTTTTCTAATTATTTAAATATTTTATCGAGAATTTTTATATCTTACATACATATTTCTGAGGATATGACTTTAAAATAAAGCAAAAGAAAATATAAAAAAATTAAACATTATCCGTTTACCTCACTAAGTTACACTAAGTAAAAGTAAAGAAACATTTTCATCTAATGAGATACTGCTAATAGATATCGAGATTTTTACACATCGTAAAGGAAGAGCTGGCTGCATATTAATCTTTTTTTCTTCTTTTGTCAATTTCAGAATTATCTTACGCCTTAAAACGTGACTGTCACGAATAACAAATAAAAAGAAAATAAACCAAAAAAATTATAATAATAATTTTAACCTCTGGACATTCGGTGTAAAATTCTACCCTAATGCGTCTTATTTAACATTTTCTCTAATACTAACTTAACGAACGCATTCAATTTTCAATAAATCTCTGCTACCAACGCTGTTTGTTTTTGTTTTAATTTTTTTTTTTTTTTTTTTTGTTGGAAAGAATAAACTCATTCTCGAGTATGTTGCAGAATCTTCACTGTTACGAATAAAAAAATAATAATAATAGCTTCGTGTACAATTCTACTCTAATGCGTCTTTAAGAATATAAAAATCACTGTAATTTTTTAACATTTTCTTTAATACTAACTTCACTAACGTATTCATTTTTCAATAGTTCTCTTATTTCTTTTTTGTTTGTCTGAAAGAATAAATTCATTATGCGAGAGGCTGCAATTCAAAATACTCGTAATATAAACATATGTGCATATGTATGTATATGTGAATATACCACAGCAGCACAACTTCTTACACTGTAAGCAACAACAATTCGTGATTTCACAGCCCTTTACGGCAGATATAAACTCGCCCTTGGTCATTTCCCCGCGCTTATGCACACACATACCATAACACTGTTCGAGTATTTAACGTGATTTATAATTTTTATGAAAAGTTTTTACCCTTTTTGTTTTTAGCCTACAGAATTGGCAATGTATGAAATATGTAAGACATGGTTATTTTTATAAGTTTTAAAAGTAAACCCTTTTTATTTTAATCAAATAATGTATTTACTTTTTGCGCAAAATTAAAAATGTATGAAAATATACATAAATATGTATATGTATCTAAAACTTGAATGACTGATGCGCGCAGCTACTCTACTAAATTGTATAATCTCTTTACTCGCTTTAAAAGAAAAAATGTTAAACATGTATTATTAATTTCGTTTTTCTTATTTTATAAGTTATTCGACTACATTTATCGTAGTTAGTCATTTTACATTAAATTATACTCGAATAAATGAAAACAACAACAACGAATATTGCTGCTATTATTTTACTTTATTATATTCATACATACATACACTCGTACATACTGCATAATTAGCTTTTTACATAAAATATATGTTTGTGCATATGCATACATATATTTGCATATTTTTATGACGAAACGTTGGTTTAGTTTCTTAATTAAGTTAGTATTCAAATTTGCACAAAGTACTCCCATTTACAGCATTAAAATCTTCCATCAACTTCACATAGTATAATGGCAACTAATGTATGAATATGTGTGTATACATATATGCCGTACTTTCAAAACATAAGTGAATCTTTACTCCACCTGCAACATTAAAAATATACATACACACATACATATATACATAGTATATGTATGCGTATAACTCAACTGCTTATGAAAAAGAAAGTTAACAGTAATCTGTGCAAAGTAAATATTAAAATATGCAGATATAAAAAATGAAGATTAAACTACTTGAGTTCATTTATACATACATATGTAGATATTCACTTATACATAAAAGTGAAAATCCTTAATAAAAATTTATTTTAGAGGAAAAAAACTAAAAACTAAAAATCTTATGAAAACGAATTGTATATGTATGTCTTATGAGTATTCGCAAGGACTGTATAAAAATTAATCTGCCAAATGAGAAAAATCGTTTGTTAGTATGGTTTTGAAAATTAGTATAAGTTTTAAATTTTATTGTAAGAAAGAAATAAAAAAGCGAACAAAGTGTCAATTGTATTATATTTACGTTAACAAAATTATATATTAGCGAACTAAATAAAATAGATATGGCAATGTAAACCGAACATATACATACATATGTATGTATAACACTATTTTCTATACACTTACTATTTATTGTATATCGAATGTTGTGCGTGCATACACGCGACTTAGCATAATATGGAAATTTGTAAACTGCATACAACGATAAATAAATATTATATATTAGCAATTTACGCGGTCAAAAATTTAAATTTTTGCGTTTAATTTTTCTGAGAAGAATAAAAGGAAGGGCAGCTCTTCTGCATCGGCTTTCAACGGTCGCTCACTGTTCCCAATTCTAAAATGATTTAATTCCAACATATTTTCGTATGTCAGAAAAAAGGTTTCTATCAAGACCCATTGAACTGGTAGTAGCAGAAGAGCACCTAATTGAACATTTTCTATTTAAGTGGGCTCTAAATTGTCAAATTTGATTTAAATTACTCTAATTTGTCAATTTTATTTATAGATTTTGACATTTTAGAAAAAAAAAAAAAAAAAAAAAAATACATTGCTTTTGTAGTTTCTACACTGCCGCTATTACCTTTCCATTTGCCATGGTTTCTACATATGTATCTTTCTAAGTGTTTTGTGAGGCATAAATTCGGTAGTACGGAAAGGAGAAAAAGTAACAAAAGTTGAGTAAGTATTACAAAACATATTTTGTTTTTTATTTCATACTTTTATTTGCAATCTAGTTAAATATATCTTACTGATCTGCAGTGGCAAAACTGGTCTGCAGATGGCCAAATCGCCGTCGTTTGCGTTGGGCTCATTTAGATTTTTTATTGAGAAAAATAGTAGAAAATTGGGCTGATCTAATGGACCAAGTAACTCGTAGCCGCGGCGGACATATGCCAGATATTATATTCAAAAAATAAATGCCAAAATATGCAAAAATAAAATAAAGCTAGCTAGCAGATTATAACACAGGCCGACAAAATTTAACCAACATTCAGACCCAGAAACCAGACTATATATTTCCGAAGGTTTATGATGCGCTGAATCCAAATCCGGCCTCAGAATTGCTCTATTAGTTTGAGTTTTCGAGATATCCTAACCTAAAAGTGCAAAAAACCCCATTTTTGCCCATATTTGAGGTTATGTAGCCTTGCAGATGTTTTCTTTCACCAAAATTAAAGGATGACATCTTTAAATACAATCCTTCTTTTTTCAAATGGCGTTTTGTTTGCTCAAATATCATTTTTTTTCGCAGAGATATCGCATTTTGAAATTTTCATGTTTCGAAATTTTCCTACACCTGAAAATCGATTAAGATAACATAGACATGATATATTCGATTACTAATTTTCTTGAATACAATCCTTCTTTTTTCAAATGGCGTTTTGTTTGCTCAAATATCATTTTTTTTCGCAGAGATATCGCATTTTGAAATTTTCATGTTTCGAAATTTTCCTACACCTGAAAATCGATTAAGATAACATAGACATGATATATTCGATTACTAATTTTCTTGAATTGAGTCTTATTTTTCTTAAAATTTTGTCTCACACCATAAGTGTGCTGACTCACCACATCCCTACACTATCTAACCTTTGGGTACCGAGTCACACACAGCCCTAACCCCTAGAAACCACCCCTATCATACCGCGAGCAGGCTAACCCACATAACCGCAAGCAGGCTTTCCCACAAACTCCAAATTTACATACTATTAATCCATATATTTCAGGCCCTCAAACCCAAGAAAATTAGTAAGCGACTATATCATGTCTATGTTATCTTAATCGATTTTCAGGTGTAGGAAAATTTCGAAACATGAAAATTTCAAAATGCGATATCTCTGCGAAAAAAAATGATATTTGAGCAAACAAAACGCCATTTGAAAAAAGAAGGATTGTATTTAAAGATGTCATCCTTTAATTTTGGTGAAAGAAAACATCTGCAAGGCTACATAACCTCAAATATGGGCAAAAATGGGGTTTTTTGCACTTTTAGGTTAGGATATCTCGAAAACTCAAACTAATAAATTAATTTTAGTTATCAATCCGAATTTTGCATGGACAGAGAAGCAGATATTAGTTTAAATTATTTCGGATACTTTTCCTTGTAGACTAGTGTAATTAAAAAATAATTCCAACAATATTTCTGTTTCGTATAATCATTTTAAGTTCTCAAGCTTTTAAAAAATCACACTCTAGTTGAAGATAAGACTTAAACGTAGTCATCCTTTTTATTTTTTATTACAATATTGTAACGCTCAAACTTCTAAAACTTGAGCAACTTATGTAAAAACTTCTCAAAAGCAATTGAGCTGGTAGCACCGTTCAACGTCATTTTAAACAGCTACAGAAGTTTTATGAGAATATCAGTTTCAGAATTAACGAAATACATATAGTACATAAAGGGAAATTATTTCCATGGCGCCGGAAAGTGTTTTAAAATAAGCAAATGGTCCATCAATTTTTCCCGGAAATATGGTTCTTATTTATCGCTTCCAATGAAAAATTTAACAAAGCATGAATATCTATTGGTTTAATTTGGTAGCTTATTGAACAGTTAAATTCTTGTGGACTAAGAATAGTTAAGCGATTAATTAAAAATTCTAAAATGATGAAGGGGGTTAATTATAGCTGTTTTGGGTGTTGTAATAGCATAAGGCATTACCCAAAAATTATTGGGGAACGCTGTTGAATTGACAGAACATGGTCAGTTTTAAATCTGGGTCGTTTCGGTCCACTGGCGGTCTCAACAATTGCCAATGCAAAGCAAAAGGAAATAAGCCCATTGAAGGCAGATGGAAATTGAACTATCGACTTACAAACCAAAATCTACTGGTCGCGGAACTTTTCAGACCATTTTCGAACCTTGAAATATCACCATACATACGTACATACATGTTACGGTGGCTGCCACCCTCCGTGAGAATGTGGAGGGGCCCACTTAGGCTTGGAGGCCCATTGTGATATTGCAGGCCTCATGTGAGAACTCACAGAAATAAAAACTATTTACTGCATCCATTTTGATGGCAGCAGGTGTTTTGAAGTTGGTTTGATTGATTTGATTTTTTTATTTGAAAATCTATGAGTAGTCCATATATTGGTTGCAATTTAATTTAATTCGGCTATAAATAAATTACGCATGAATATTTTCCAAATCATTTATTTATTGGAAATACTAAACCTTGGTATTAAGCGTGGTAACAATTTTTGCGAATTGGAACACTTATCTCACCATTTCATGTTTCAACTCCTCAATCGCCCCTGCATGGTTGGCATAACTTTTATACTTAAAGCTGCTCTATAAAAATAGTCTATTGGAGTAAAGCAACAGCTTCTATAGGCGATCAATTGGCATTACCGTATCGGCCGATTATTCAATTTTGCAATTTCGATATTCGATTTTAATATTTTCCAACTTTTTTCAATATATTATATATTTTGACCCATGTCTAACCATAACCCAAATTTATGTCACATCGCAGATGTTATTTTACTGTCGAAGTAAACAAAATTAAAGTAAAAAATTAAGTAAAGTTCCAAACGCTTGATGGATCACTCTGTATTTCCTTAATAGCTTGCTTCAAACTATATTTCCGTTACCACAACTTCAATTCTACGTTACTGGAATCCGTCGGATTATGTACCGCCACTTTATTAGCATAACATTTATGGAAATGTTTATGTTGTTAAAAGAACAAGAACTGGGACGGAGGAACATTATATACATATATATTAGGCCGGGTCGATTTGTGGGGAGGCAAAAAATCGCCCATTGCTCTGTGAAAATCATATTCTAGGGATCAAAATAAGCATATGCCGCAGCAACCATACCTCTAAATCGAATTCTGATATCCGCCAATTTGGGTCGAACTTTTTAGTTTCTTTTCTATAAATCACTTAAATTAATTTTTTCATTTACATATGTTCTGACTAAATAAATTTCTTAAGAGAAAAAATAGATATTATTATAAATAAATAATAAATGTTATTATAAATAAATAAAAATAAAGGAAAAACATAGCCATTTGGTGATTTTTTCATGTAAAGGCCAAAAATGGTGATATTTTGAAATTGGGGGACATCAGAATTCGTTTTAGAGGTATGGTTCCTTCGGCAAAGTTTCTTATTTTGATCCCTAGAATACGATTTTCACAGAGCAATGAGCGATTTTTAAATCGACCCGCCCTAATATATATATATATATAATTGGCGACGCTTACACCCTTTTTGGGTGTTTGGCGAGCTCCTCCTCCTATTTGTGATGTGCGTCTTGATATTGTTCCACAAATGGAGGGACCTACAGTTTCAAGCCGACTCCGCACGGCAGATATTTTTTTTGTGAGGAGTTTTTTCATGGCAGAAATATACTCGGAGGTTTGCTTTTGTCTGCCGAGGAACATTAAATGACCAAAAAGAAGTGATCAAGTTGAATATTTCGATTCTGCTTGCGCTCTTCTGGAAATTCGTGTGAAGTTTAACACATCAGCAATGTGTATGTAAAGCACCCTATTAATACATATTATTATATCCTTAAAAAATTCCGTCCTTCGTAGAATGTGCTTAATTTACCATTGATAGGTTACATTGGTATGCATAAATTTATTAATTCATATATTATATTGTATATTACAAATATGAGTGGGCTCACCCATGACCTGCAATACAAAGTCAAGTTACATTCTAAATCATAAACTGGTATGTAATGAAAGAAGTCATACTAGTTCGAGAGTGCCTAGAATTGGACTAGTTGCATAATTACCAACTAGATCTCTGTAGTGAAGAATTTATCAGCAAATATTTTAGTTCATAAATAAACTGCTTTTTAATTGAAAAATACATACTGGTTCAAGATTAACTAGAATTGGACAAGTTGCAAAATGACCAATTAGATCTCTTTAGTGAAAAATTAATTTACTCAGCAAATATTCTAGTTCATAAACTGATTTTTAATTAAATAAGTCATATTAGTTCGAGAGTGACTAGATTTGGACTAGTTGCAAAATTACCAATTAGATATCTGCAGTGAAAAATGAAAATACTCAGGAAATTTTCTAGTTCATAAACTGATTTTTAATTAAATAAGTCATATTAGTTCGAGAGTGACTAGATTTGGACTAGTTGCAAAATTACCAATTAGATATCTGCAGTGAAAAATGAAAATACTCAGCAAATATTCTAGTTCATAAATATACTGCTTTTTAATTGAAAAATACATACTGGTTCAAGATTCACTAGAATTGGACTAGTTGCTAAGTGACCGACTAGATTTCTTAGGTGGAAAATTAATTTACTCAGCAAATATTCTAGTTCATAAACTGTTTTTTAATTAAATAAGTCATACTAGTTCGAAAGTGCCTATACTTGGACTAGTTGCAAAATTACCAATTAGATATCTGCAGTGAAAAATGAAAATACAGTAGGTTCTGTTTTTATGCGGCTTTTTTTGATGCGGTTTTGAAATAGTGCGGTTTTTTTTTAATTAAAAAATGCATGTCGACCTATCGGGAATTGTACATATAAACAAGATTCTAAATCAGCTAAGCAAAAACTCATCACAGATTACATCAGAAATGCTAACCCTACAAGTATGGAACCGCCTGCATAACTATCTAGATCAGACGTGTACATTTCCTCAAGTGATTTTACGCCAAATAAAGATATAATTTTCAAAAATACAATATTTTGTTTGTGCGATTTTATTTAATTATTTCAGATTCATGCTGTCTATGGAACGTATCTATAGTAATAATATGGGACTGGTGCCCTTTTTTATGCGATTTTATTACATTATTTCAGATTTATGCGGTTCTAGCACTTTTGAAACGTATCTATAGTTTTACTATAGAACTGGTAGCTTTTTTTATGCTGTTTTTTTATGCTGTTTTTTGCGGAACGTATCTACCGCATAAAAACAGAATCTACTGTACTCAGCAAATATTCTAGTTCATAAACTGATATTTAATGAAAGAAGTCATACTATTTCGAGAGAGACTATACTTAGACCAGTTAAGGTTTTATATAAGTTATCTATATAAAATATTCCGCTAATTACTACAAATAAGAATATTCCCAATATTAACGAAGCACGAAATGAAGTTCGATGTAGTCAATCATCTGCTTTGTATTACCCATTATGAACTACATAATTCATTAACTAGTATAATACTCATGTATGTGGTAACTAGTTCGTTAAATGGTATAATACCGATTTGACTGCGTGATATATATGTATGTATGTACATACAATACCTATGAACGTACATATTTTCTACATATTCAATGGTTGATTGGCTCTTATTCAGGCGAAATTTTCACAATTAAAGTACAATATAGACATTGTGGCCCATAATTTATTCGCTTAATTAAGCCTGAAAGTACACATTGGAATGTTTCATAAAAAGATACATATTAAGTGTGTCTGTATATACTATATGGCAAGTACACAGTTATGTATGCATGGATGAAAAGTGGGTGGTCAATTTATTCGCACGACTTGCGGACTATCATTGATTCCATATGATATCATTTGCTTCTATCTCACAAATAAACGATCAAATTTAGTGAAATTAATTTTTTGAAATATCATAAATGTGATAATTCGGTGTCTCATGAAGCAAAATTCGTAATGAAAGATGAAACGCAGGCTCTGTAATTCACTTACCAGTGAATTTCAATCAAATTCTCACTGCCTTTTGTTTTTAGTGTAATTAAAGGGGAAATTGATTGTTCATCCATATTATGGAGTATTCACTTTCATGCCCCTTCACGTAGAGATCTAGCCCCACTTACTTTGTTTAACACGAACTATGCGTGTAATGCTCCTATCTTGATAAGATCTTGAGTTCTATTCCGCTTGACTTCTCGGTATCGAAAAATGAATTTTATGAAATTCTAAACTCTTTTATGGCGTAAATGCGTCGTTATCTTGCTCATGCGTCGTTACCTTGCTTGAACTGCAAGCGAGAGCGCGGAACGAACGACAAAGAGGCACAATCGGTCCCCGCTTTCGGCAACGTTCGAAATCTGGCTCTCTCCTACTTTAGTGAGCATATATATGTATGTATTTGCGCATATGTATATAAATTCACATATTTGTTTTTGCATATGCCTTCTTCCTGTGTGCATGGTAATGAACCATTTCTCTGTTGAGAATAGGACGATGATAGGAAAAGTAGGAAATGAAAGGGATTGTTTCGAGTTTAATGTGTCTTGAAAAAGTCAAATCAATGATGGTGCCTCTTAGTTTTGTTGACTTATTAACGTCTGTTGCACAATCGAAATTGAACATATATTTCACTAATTTGATAAATGTTTCGTAATTTTTCACGTTTGTGTAAATGTAACTTGATCAATTCCATTGCGATTCCATTTACCTCCTTCTCTATATCCTTACAAAATATCTAGCAAACAAACAAAATTAAAATTTTCTTTTGAAAAAATGCAACTGATGGAATGTATTTTCTTATGACGTTGTCACGGTAAACTATCGTCAGTAAACCGACTTTACAGACAACCTCTTTTTTAAATTACTCTTAAGTGGTCTGTGAAACTGTAATTATGTTTTAGACTTGAAATAAAAAAAATGATACCCAACCGTATACATATATGAAATTAAAATTTAATACTATCATGGATTTCTGTAAATTGTTCACGTTTTACGGCTTTACGAAAATATATTGATTTTGTAGCATACTTATATTTTATAATTTATTAATGTATTTATTCTGTATGGCAATACCTTCAAATTGTTGAGATTTAATATAAAGTTTTCTTAGATGGCAATGCCCTAAAATTGTAATGACCACTAGATGTCTTTTTCAAACTGTAAATTTGAATTTTTCAATGCCCTAAAATTGTACTGACTACTAGATGTCTTTTTTCAAACTCTCAATTTGAATTTTCTAATAGGATTGATTTTTTGCCTATAAAAATCCTGCGCGCTTTTGGTAATCGGCGGTGAGCAGAGCTTAGGTGCTTGCCGATAACTAGCTTTGTAGTGTGGACAGCGTTGGCTGGCCGCTGCAAAACAGGTGTTGCTCTTGTTCGCGCAGCTTTCTAAACGCATTTGTTTTAGTTTTCCGGCGTTTTTATTACAATTAAACGTTATAAGTTTTAAATAATAAAAGGAATACAACGTAACAATTTCTAATTTATTTGAATGAAACAATAGAAGTACAACAAACAATGGTTTGCAAACAACAAAAATGCCGACAGTGTTTCTTAGCGGTCTACCTTACTATTTTTTTGTCATGTGAGATTTATTAATATTAACATTAAAAACAATAAAAGCGTAGGAAATTTAACATAAATGTATCATATTTTTAAAGGGGAACACATACAAATTCTACTTAAGAGGCCATCCATCTACGTGAATCTCTTATCGAATTGTATTGATAAAGATTATGCAAAATTATCAGAATTATTTATTCAAAAGTTGGATTTATATTATTTTCAAACTTGGCTTTAGAACCTGAGCTGATTTTTTGTGGAAGACGCCTTTCAGAAGCTAGGAGAACACCCAGTATTTCGTGGTTCTGCTTCTATTTTCCTTTTCTATAGTAACAACTTTACATGATTAAGCATATTTATTTTGTCCGTTGCATTGTTAGTAACTACAATGAACAATAAAAACAGTAATGTATTGATGTTTCAGTGGACGCTACCTGTATAACATTTTTGAATTCCAGACACCTTTGATCTGTAAATTTTCCATTTTCATTTATGTACTTGTATTTACCGCTAGGGTATCGCGGCGTACAGTTTGAAAGCCCTTGGTATAACCTAAAACTCTACGCATATACAGTAGGTTCTGTTTTTATGCGGCTTTTTTTTTATGCGGTTTTGAAATAGTGCGGTTTTTTTTAAATTACAAAATGCATGTCGACCTATCGGGAATTGTACATATAAACAAGATTCTAAACCAGATAAGCAAAAACTCATCACAGATTACATCAGAAATGCTAACCCCACAAGTATGGAACCGCCTGCATAACTATCTAGATCAGATGTGTACATTTCCTCAAGTGACGGATGTGATTTTACGCCAAATCCTAAACGAATGCGCAACATGTGGATATTGTCTGATTCTATTTCTGACTTAAATTTATTTTTCGATTCTGACGTTTCTTAAGGGGGAAGTCTACTGTGACAAGGGAAAAAACAGGCTTATTTTCCGGATTTTATTTCTAACAAAATATTGCTCGTACATAAAATCTATTTAAACTCTTATCTTTATTATATATTTAAGTTTTTGAAAAAAAAATTTTAAGTCAAAATATTCAAAATGGCCGCTGTGGCACTTCTGCAAGCGCAGGTCCGCTTTTCTTAGGTGCCTAAACGGTGTACATGAAATCTTACGTTTCGGTGATCTAAAACAAAAAAACAAAATATTGTTATCATATACATAGTATTGACTCTCATCTGACGTAGGATTATGTCGATAAAAAATTTTGGCGTTGAAAAAAAAATTCTTCAAATTTTTTTCTTTTTTTTTGCCTAAAATTGATGTTAATATTGTTTATAACAATTTAACAAATAACGATATCAAAAAAATCCTATGTCAGACGAGAGACACTATTACAGAGAATATATAATTAAATTTTTAAGCTGATTCATTTATCAGAACTCGAGATATCGTGTACACCGTATACAAAAACTTAGTTTCGAGAAAAATGCGTTTAAAGTTTCAGTATAGCAGGTACGCGCTTTGGAGCGCTTCGGGAAAAGGTCGAAATTTCAACGAAGAAAAATTTAGCCAGCTGTAACACATATTGTACCTTATTTAAGAGCGTTCAAAGTATTTTTTAAGCTAATAAAAAAAAAATCGATTTTTTGAAAAATTCACAGTAGACTTCCCCCTTAAATAAAGATATAATTTTCAAAAATACAATATTTTGTTTATGCGATTTTATTTAATTATTTCAGATTCATGCGGTCTATGGAACGTATCTATAGTTATAATATGGAACTAGTGTCCTTTTTTATGCGATTTTATTACATTATTTCGGAGTTATGCGGTTTTAGCACTTTTGAAACGTATCTATAGTTTTACTATAGAACTAGTAGCTTTTTTATGCTGTTTTTTTTTATGCTGTTTCTTGCGGAACGTATCTACCGCATAAAAACAGAACCTACTGTACTTCCGTACATTTTAGGTCTATTCATGAAGCAAGTCCTTTGTAAAAATTGTTCCAAATTATCAAGTTTTGGTGTTCATGTATCCAAAAAAACTTGCAAGTAGGGAAAATTGAAAGAGCAAAGTGACATTTCACTTTGAGGGGGAGTTGCAAGTTTTTAAGGGATAAGTTTTTACTTCTAAGAATTGCAAGTGTCTCCAGCCTCCAGTTATCGTTGCTGCAGTTTCCGAAATACAAATCGAAAGAATTGAAGGTATCTTTTGTGTTTTGTGCTTCTAATTTGACAATATATTTACTTATATACATACATACATGCTTAGACGGAAGCAAGGAAAATATGAAAAAAGCTGTGATTGCCACAACAATAGAATGGAACAAATTATTGTGGACAAAATAAAATCATGTGATGCTAAGCATTTTTATTTTGCATTATACTAGCTTAATTTTTTTAATATTTAATGCAAGGTATCTCAACTGAAAATTTTTTTACTTTTTGTAATTTTTCCAGCTAACAGTTTAAGTTAGTAAATTGATATTTGGTTTTAGGTTATGAGACCGAATTCTCGAAATTAAGTTAATGACAAGTTATTGTATAATTTTTACATGAACAGACTTTTTATTGTTAATTTAATTTATTGTTGTATTATAATTAATTTTTTGTTATATTATTAAAATCACTTTGAAATTTTAAGATATTTTTATCGAAAAATGCTTACCGGTTATCCATTGGCACCAATATTTGATCGGCCTTATAATATTGCTACAGAGTATTCAATAAAAAATATTAAAACATACCTTACATACGTACAAATGTATACATAGTACGTGTGTAAAACAAAAAATTGATAACGCATATTTAATCTCAAACTATTATCAGATATTGGTTCAATATTTCCAGAAATAATTTTTATTTGAACACGAATAAATAGATATGTATGTATGTATGAACGTATTGTCAATTGAGTGTGCTTTAGAGTTGCCCCAAATTGGTGTTTTAATTGAGAATTTTAGCTCTTGTTCTTTTCTGCATTCTGGGCAGATGTATGAGACATCTGGAAAATCACCAAGTTGGTGTAGCACCCACAGGGTGAGACTTCTCAAAATCAGGTCACATCTCAGAGAGGATTTGTTATGTTCACCGATGTATGGAATTAAAGGAATTCCGAGGCCGGTCCCACATCCATATGCAAACACACTCACATACATATGTCTAAGGTATCGGTATAATACAAATAACAAATATGTACCCACATAAGGTTTTAGGGGTACGCAGAATTTTCAAAAAATTGATTTTGTTTGCATTTGTTTAAGGTATAATATCTTAAAAATATTGTGTGAAAATTTGAAGTGAACCCGACAAATCGAGATATTCAACAATTATGTAACAAAGGATGCTCGGGAAAATCGGCAATCGATAGCAAAACTTTAAGTGCGTTTTTCTCAAAACTTTTTGAACTGGTTTTCACTGTCTCTTAAAAACCGCTTGAGAGATTTCAATAAAATTTATACTGCTTTTGAAAAACATAAAAACTCGTGCCTGATCGAAGGATTGTTTTTTTAATTTCGATTTTTTTTAACAATTAATTGTCGGAGTTTCTCGAAAATTTGATAAAATATTTCCTGAGAACGTCATAATGTTTATTTTGAAAAAAGCTTCGATCAGTCACAAAATTATGTATTAATAACACAAATTTCTCTTGTCCGATTGATTTTAGATGAATCTCCAAAGACTTGTGATGATCATCGCAAGGGACTTCTGGAGGAACGGGCTCCACACAAACAGCGATAACTTTTACAATTATTAATTTTTTTTTGAAATTTTGCTAAAGTCACGTAGCAAAAACAAATTATTGAAAATCATAATTTTTTTGGGCCTCTGATTACCCCTAACCCCATAAGGAAACTCAATTGATTTGGTAGATTTTTGTATTTTTAAAACATATTATATTATATTTTACAATATTTTCCAAAATTGTTGGCAGAATATTGTCCGGGTATTAACCCTCGATTGGCTATTAATAAGTACGTGCAGGTAAATTCTGCTACCACTGCCTTTATTGTGTATGTATGTACATACGTACATACATATGTATCATATGCACGAGCGTAAGAGTGTTAGCTTTATTTTATCATCCAAAAGATATAAGTAAACAATGTATACATGTATAACACTAGTAAGCTTTAATATTTTATAGCCGATAAGATATACGTACACACATACATATGTAAGTAAACAAAATAAATGCTTACCGATGTTTTCATAACAAAGGTAAATCGATAAAAAATTATTGGTATAAAACTGGTCTATCAAGTTTTGTTTGAAAATAATGGACTTATTTCGTTATCGTTCCGATTTTTTTAGCACAGGAAAAATGCGTTTGTCTTAAATGTGTTAAAATGTATCCCCTTTATTATTTTAGATTCCTTCACCGACTTCTGAAATTAAATTGACGTCGTCAATCTAAATTGATTATTTATTCAATATACATATGCATGTATCCGGTTGTACTCTCAGCAGAGAACGTAAATTTATTTGATGCATTTCATTTCATTTCATGCGTTTACGTTCTCTGCTGTCAGTAGTACCTCGCTAGTATTTTATACAATTCGTTATTGTAATTGTCATTTGACTGTTAAAATTAACATTTGTAAAATTTATATAAAACTTTTCAGACACTTGTTAGACTATATATGTACATATGTACAAGTGTCACTCACTTACGAATGTTTACAAACAGTGAATGAATAAATGCCTTTTGCATATTTCTTAATTTAATACTTTCAACAATAGGTTTAGAAAAATACTAAATTTAGTGATGCCGAATTAGCAACGTTATTTAAGGGTTAACTTCAATATACATAACAAAAAAATATATATACCTTTTACATGTCTTTATCCGGGTTGGTTAAATTATTAAGTGTTAAAAGAAGTCATAAATAGAAATAAATAAGTTGAACATATAATATTTTTACTTTCGTTAAGCAATATTTGCGTTTCCTCTAAGAGCAACAGCACGGAAAACGTTGCTCATTCCAGCCACGCTGGTTATGCCACGCATGCCAGTATTTTGGAAGTAAATTAATA
Organism: Anastrepha ludens; assembly: GCF_028408465.1. Classification (NCBI taxonomy): domain Eukaryota; kingdom Metazoa; phylum Arthropoda; class Insecta; order Diptera; family Tephritidae; genus Anastrepha; species Anastrepha ludens. Next base: position 109,554,978 of record NC_071499.1, read on the forward strand.
AGTAACGTTCACCATCGCGCATGTTGATGTCATCGGAGAAATCGAGCCGAATATCTTCTTCGTCCTGCAATTGTTGACGACGCAAACGTTCACGATTGCGATGGTGGTGACGACTTGAGCGATGTGTACCCGGTGTTTCAAAGAAGGGATCTACCGGCGAATCAGGTGAAGATGGTGGTGACTCGGCCTGGTTGACATATTCATAACCAATGTGTTCGTTCAAACTAGCAAAACCCTCTCGAAACACTCCTATCCAGTCGTGGTTACGCTCTTCAAAATCATTAGGCTTTATATATTCCACCGTATTTTCTTCACCAATTTTCCACTCAACGATATCTTTGAAGTTTACGCAAGTGGCTCGATAGTTTGGATAAAGTTTAATACTGATCTCGCTACTCACTGGTTTATGATCACTAATGTTATATGCAGGATGTGATTTATATGATCTTTGTTCGATAGCTAGCCTTTCATCGGGTCGCTTATTGAGCGGTTGTAATGCATATAGTATACGGTCTGTCCATGCAGGTCGGCGCTTTAAATCATAATTTGATGTGCCTTCATGATATTTAAATGTCGGTGGGAAAGCAGGCAATCGTTCATGCATTAAATGGAAGGCTTTCTGTAATTTTGTTCGCACATGAAGTAATTGGTCGCGTTGAATGAGTTCACTCAGTTGCTCGTCATTTTTAACAGCGGCCAAAACCTCAGCAGGACTATCATCACCCATTAAACGGAAATTGAGATCACCAAACCAAAAGACATAGTCGTGATCGTAAATTTCTCGATAGTGGGGCACATGGTAATGGTGATTTTCCATGATCTGTTCATAGTCCTCAATACGTTCATCTAAATGATGATCATGAGCTGCCAAGTGTGAAACGACAAACGTCAAGGCACACCCATATAAAGAGAACCGGATGCTCACTGCACCCTTGTTACCCCAAATTCCACCAAAGCCGGTACGCGTAAATTCGGGTTCAATGTCACGTAAATGTTCTACATGTTTGCGACGTACCAACAGAGTAAGTAGCAAACCTTGCATTTGCTCAGATTTTATAACCACATAGTCATAATCTCGTAGTAGTTTTTTAACTTTGTGCGTCCATGGGTCTTCTTTAAAGAGTCCTAACATCTGCTGCTGTGGCTGCACGTTTACTTCCTGTAACCCAATAGCGTAAATATCGGGTAAAGATTCCAGCTTTTGATCATCGACACCCTGAAGCCCCAAAAGTGAACGTAACGAAATATTGTCTGGGAAACGGGTGCCTACGTTCCATGTGACCACATATACCGTATATGTTTCCACATAGAGCTGCTGTTGCTGTGGCAGCTGTTGCAAATCAGATTGTGATTTGTGTTCATCGCCTGCTTTTACGGAGCTTGATTTCATTATATCACAACTGTAACGAAAAGTAAACAGAATATTTAATGCTTTCGTTAGCAAATGTTTAGCAACTTTTTCAAACCTAATTCTTACTAGGTATGCTAATTTGAAATTGCGTCAACACCACTGCAATTTGTCAGCACTATAAAAAATAGGTGTGCGTAATTTTTCAATTGGTATGAGCGCAAAATAACAGAAGAAGGCTGGTCAAAACACGGAATGTTTTCGTTTTGTGAACGAATAGCATGAACATCCATATATATATATATATATGTCTATGTATATTGCCCTACAAGGCCACAATTGTCAAAATCAGCTGTAAAACTTAGGGTTGCGTTGGTATAAAAAATAAGCAAGGCAAGAATCAAGAATGATAAAATGCAGGATTGCGCCTTTCACATTCGCTGCGACGTCATCTCTGCGACAGACAAAAGGCAGAAAAAGTACTTATTTGGAGAAATGAAGAGGAATGGAAACTTCCAAACGCAAAAAATACACACACACACACTTTCTTGCCATAACGACATCAACAAAAAACGCACAAAAACTGCATTTAGTTTACTGTTACAATTGTGATTCACAATTTAATGTGCGGCCCTTCATTTTCATTAGTTTGTTTCGTTAAAAAATCGGCAACCAGCGAAAGCATCCGTTGCTAGCGCTGCGTTATCTTTTTGTTTATTTAACAATTCTATTGTTATTTAATCTTTTAAAAAATTAAATAAATAAAAATCAGCAAGACGAATTGAATATCTAAGGTGGAACCATTAAAAACAGTTTCTTTATTTTTCGCGTTCTTGAAAAGTCTGACGTCAGCCCTCTTCGCTATACAAAACAAACAAATGAATGCCTGGGTAGTATTGTGATTTGTAAGATTAAAACTATACAATCTTATGCAAAGGAAGTGTCGCATGTCAAATTGTTAAAGCACAAATGAATATAAAACCTCCAAAAGCAATTTTTTACGTTTTCATGCGGAAGGTGCGTGGTTAGAAAGTATGTGTGTGTGCGTAAAATTTCTTGTGTTTGCTTGCTTCCGCCTACTCTTCTTCTTCATAAACAGATAATTCCCCTTCCTTTTGCTTGTTTATTCATGGACTTTTACGACATGGCGACCACGGAAGGCGCACTCTGTTTCTCTACCATCCTTGAAAAATCACAATATTAGCAATCCATTCGCTTAATATTTACAACCAAGTAATTCTTCTTATTTTCGGTAGGCGCCACTTTCCATTCGCCTTGCCTGCAACCCAACTACCCCTACCACTATTTTTTAGTGCTTTAACAAATGTTTAATCAAAGCGAATGTAATAAATGCGCCTTGTAGTTTATTAATTATTGGATATATTATCGTTTTTGTAGCATAAATATTTAGGAAATGCTGCTAAACTGACCGTCTCGGGCCAGATATTAATCCAGTTTTTTCCGGTAACTTGGAACGAAATATAAATACTAGCGAATACAATATCTCATTTGGGATAGATTAATTAAAATACTGTATGCTAAATGTTCTATTTTATAGACAATTACAAAATCAGTACTTTACATAAATAAAGATCCAAACAGCTGCTATTGAACTTAAATCAATACCAAACGATTGCAACTACACCCAATTTAGAACTTTAAATCTTACTACAATTCATAACATCGGGAAAAGATCATGAAACAAAATGGAAGTTACAACTATCTAAATATAAAAATATAATTTCATTCAATAAAGTTAATAAGATTTTATTGGCTTATTAAACTATATTCATTCGTAATTTCTTATAACTAAAAATTCACACTATAAAATTACGTTGTTTTTAGGCCAGCGGTAAAAATAAAATGCATACGTATTCAAATCTCAATAGCTAGCAGCACTCATTTTGTATTGATCGTTCCAGAGCAAAATTGTACTCCTCAGTTTCGTCCACGGACATTTGACGAGTTAACAAAGCTAAAATGCTGTCGACCTGCAATTGTGTTACTTCAAAATCACATTTCGTACTTAATTGTGGCGCTAACTCGAACGGTATTCCTTGCACGTATGGCACTGGTGTTGCATTGTTATAACCACCCGCTACACTTGTTGTTGGTGGGTAAGCAGGCTGTCCTGAGAACCTGTTCATTCCAAACGTAGGTGGTATTGGAGGATACATTCCCATACCTTGTGTTGGAGGCCTAGCAGGGTCGTTTTCCGATGTTTTACGTTCTACAAAAATAAAATCATCACCTCCCCCACCTTCATTTGTTTGTGTGGGATCAGTTGGTCCTTGAATTGGCTCTTCTGGTGGTGGATCTGGTTTCTTCTTTGAGAAAAAAGAAAGCATTTTATAACGAATAAATAAGCAAAACTTCAATAAACACTCGTAAAGCAGCTGTATATGCTAACAATTTATTTTGCGTTTCGAACGCTGTTGTATTGTTTTTGTTCTATTTCTGTCGTTGACTCAGTAATACATAGGGTTGCCAATGTGCATTATATCTAAGTACACTAGATTATTTATTAGATTTAATGAAACTAATTGTTTTCGGGACATTTATATTTGTTGCCTATATGTACCATATTATATAAGGATTATAAATTATTTAAATTGATTGTGTCAACTTTTATATACATATATCAATTTTTCTATGTGATTGAATTAAATTGGCTTAAATAGTAAAAAAGTCCTAAAATTTGACCAAAAATTTAGATTTATCACGCAAATGAATTATGCTATTAATAAATCTTTTTCACACCTCGCTTTTGTGCGACGCAATAATTAATTTTTCTCAAATCCGATACCCTAAAGTATACTCTTCTAATTGACATAGTATCCAGCTCCGTTGAATGCCCTCCTCATTCCATTAAAATCACATGATGCGATATTATTTTCAAAATTGAATATCGCATTAATTAGAGTTAAGAGGGAAAAACTTTAGGAAGAGGAAGAGTAGGCGAAGGCAATAGAAACTACCAAACACAAGAAATTTGTTTGTTTTGTATTTTTAAGGGCTTGACATCCCACTTGTCAAAATCGTGTAAAATAAATTGACTATTTTGGGAGACGCACCTTTCTGTATTTAATTCGCCTTGTATATATACGTATATAATTCTTGTCCTTATATTTTAAGATTGCGCTCTGTTCAGATCATGCAAATTAATTACGCAACTAAGATATTTAGGCAATTACGGCGTTAATTGAGCAATTAATAAATTTTGCAATTTTCACTACATAGATTTCCCACGCAACCCTATGGGGAATGTTCAAGGAGAAGAACAAAATGTGTTCAATAGGGAAAGTGGAGGTCATAAAAATAAAAACAAATTGAAGACAAAATTTATGTTGAAACTAAAATTATGAAAATGTATTCCCAATTATAAAATTCTTTTGAAATTATTCAATATACCATCAAAATCAAAAGAAGGGGACTGGGGCGAAATGACATTAGTTCCGTATCCAACATTAAAATACGCTTTCACATTTAGTGCATTAACCCTTCTTTTGAACCTAAATTTATCCTCACTTTTTTGTTTTCTCATACAAAATCAAAATGTTTTCAGCTATTAATTTCTAATTGAGCTAGCTTAGTTGTATGTATGCAAACACAAAATTCGATAATTTAATTAAGGACTGAATTGCCTCAATTAAAGTGCATGTCTGAACAAAGTATCATGTTCATAAAGTTATTACATTCCATGCGCGGCCAAATACAACTCTAATTGTGGGTTTAAGAAATTCACTGAACACCTTCTTCAGCATCGAATTGAACAAATGTCAAACAATTTAACTGCAGCTAAAGATCCTTTGGAATAAATTGGATATTACGAGGAATCGAAAAGTTGTTTTTGTGAAAATATTTCGGTAATACAAAGCAGACATGTCGAAAGTGGAAGTGGATCCGAATTTGCCCATTATGGAGGTAATTAAAACTGCATTCAAATCAACAACAAGCAGTGAAAGTTGCTCGTCCTAATGCATCGCCAGATGCTGGAACGCAAAATTTCTTTCAATCTGTAAAGTGCTGAGAAAATTAAAATTTAACATGTAAAATAATCAAAAATTAATAATATATTAATTATATTTTTAAACAGCAAATTAGAAACCTTATTAAACCACCGCCATCTGAAGAAGAAAAAATAACATTGCGCCCAGTGAATACGAAACATCCATATTACAAACGACCAGGTCGAGGTCACAATCATGATCTTTGTGATGCCTGTGAGGAAGGTGGAGATCTGCTGTGCTGTGATCGCTGTCCTTCTAGTTTCCATTTGCAGTGCCAGTAAGTACACGTGTTCACTTGGGTATATATACATTAATATATATAATAATTATGTGTTATCTCACCTTAGTGATCCACCACTTACAGAGGAAGATATACCAAGCGGCCAATGGCTATGTCATAACTGCCGCATGACTCTTAAACCCACTCCATCTTCCAAATCAAGCTCTGTTGAACGTAATGCTTCTGGCGTGGCAGTATCTGTACGTGCAGAAAGTTCACGACCAAGTACTCCGTCAGTTTCGGTTGAGACAGAATCGGCCCCGTTTAAGTTCCGTAATTTACGAAAACGCAGCAGTAGTCGGGCATCGTTTTGTAGCGATCTTAGCAGTACTGAAAAATATTTATCGAAATTACCAGTAGGAATACAAAGGGCACTAGACCCTAATAAAAAACCCACACCGCTGGATGAATTGATAAAAGCAGCTAGTATATTAAATCCAAAACAATTTGAGTTACCGCGAGAGTTAGAAATACACTCTCAGTTTCCTGGCAATGATAAAGGTGGCTATAACAGTCTTCAAAATTATAAATTTAAAAAATATCTGATTATTTTTTTTAGTTGAGCCTATACGAAAAAATGGAAATGGGAATAAAAAACCAAGTAATGTACGTCGAAATTCTAAGCCATACGAGCTAGACTCACAGGGTCTCGTGCCATTACCCGCAAAAACTTGTTTTTACTGCCGCAAATCTTGTAAAAAAGCGCCTCTCGTTGCGTGTGACTACTGTCCTTTATACTTTCATCAAGATTGCTTGAATCCACCGATGACCGCCTTACCAACTGGTCTCTGGATGTGTCCCAACCATGTAGAAAACTTCATTGTAATACAGTATATTTTTAAGATAATAGTAAATATCTGAATACGATTTTGTTTTAGGATAATCATCTCGTAACCAGTATTTCAGCTACGGAGCGCGTTCGCTTGTGGGATAAGTTCTCACAGCCTTTCGATCACGAATCAGTGAAAATGGAATTCTTCAGACGCGTACACATGCGTAATCCACCCTTCCGTATCAAAGTGCCAATAAAAACTCGAGAAACAATTGAAATTCCTCCGATGGTGAAATATCACTACGAAAATCCCCCACCTCTTTTGCCATCATTGCGTGAAACTTTGCGTTATGACATAGTCAAACGACGCAAATGTCTTCCTAGTTCACCTGAAATAATATCTAAAGAAAGCGTGGCTGAATCGGTTTTTAAGGATTTAGAAGCACTTCAAAGCGCCAAAGCTAAATTTCGTGAAATTCAAAAAGAACTGGGTCAAATAGCTGACTTAAGCAGTAGTGAAGAGGAAGAAGATAATACTGAAGAAATCTCTGAGGATAACAAACCTCAAGAGGAAGGATCGAAAACTGACAATGATGTTACTGATAAAGAGAAAACAGAAGAGGATGATAAAAATAAGAAGGCAAAGAGCAGTAAAAAGCGTAGCAAACGGGGGGAATCTACCAAAAGCGGCGTTTCGGAAGTGCATATAAAATGTGAGGAGGAAGTGAAAATCGATCATGATGCACAAAAATCACCTACAAGTCAAGTTCAAGAAGAAGATATGGATAAGATCAAAATCAAAGACGACGAAGAAACTGACGATGATACTAAATACAATGCCGAAATAGATGCAGAGCTTCGTTATTTAGATGTGGATTTGATAAAAAAATTAGCATTTCAACGGGTGCAACAACTTGTACATGAACACCCAGAGATTGTGGTGCAATACCAAAATCGCACGGCAGCAAAACGTATACGTGAACTCACAAAGCCCGATGCACAACAAATATTGCCATCGCAAATACTTTCACCAGAAGATGTACGGCGTCTCTCGATAATGTTTACAGGCGAAACATCGTCGATCTTAGCACAACATCAAACCGCTAGCGATGACGATTTACCGCAGCTACACCCGGCATTGGCCACTGCTGCTGCTATTGTTGCTGCCGACGAAGAAGAGCAAAAGTACAAACCACGTATTCGCACCGACACGGAAAAAGCGTACGAAATAGCAACCCGGCTTGAACTGAAGTTGATGCGGTGTAAAGTGCGCGCTCGCGCTGTACTAACTCCGTTAGGCGATATACTTGAAGACAATCGATGGTTCAGTAATGTGGAGTTACATTCGTCATTTTTTATGCGTTATCGAAATCTGCACATTGGGTCTGGTCAAGCTTCTGTTGATGTGAATCTTTCCTTCATCGGACATTGTTGCCGCATTTCGCCCAAACACGCAACAATTTTTTATGATGACTTCACAAAAACCTACGAACTTATCAACTACTCAGAATATGGCACCGAAGTTAACGGACAACTGTATTCATGCGATTTCACTGACCATGGCCCCACGCCTGCAAAAAAACTTAAAAATGAAGACATCGAATTGCAAAAACGTGTTCAAGAGATTTTGGATAAACGGCGTGGAATACAACGGCAGCATTACATATTAGATAGGAATTCAAGGTCAGGAAATCTATAAAAATGCCATGTGGGTGATTCTATAATGTTTTAATTTTTTGCTTCAGAATGGCTCCACCAATGAAACCTGAATGCAAATGCACTTTTGTCTCTGAACCCCCGATGCTTGCTGGCGCTTGGGAAGGTACGGCGATACTAACACATGGTACTTTAATACGTTTCGGTTGCTTGTCGTTTGTATTCTCAATACCTGAAGGAGGCATAAGTAACATGCAAGGTTAAGGGATCGGGTCTCTGGAGCAACAAATGAATTTGGTTAGCTGCAATAAGTTTTAATTTTGCAAATGAATATTCATAAGTAATTTTAGTATATTGCTTTCGATACGAAACAATCTTATTGTAACATAACAAAGAGAATATTCTCGCAGTTTCGGAAAACAGTCAGCAAACCAATTGATATTCATATAATATTTGCACAAACTATTTGTGATGCTCAATTAAAGCTTAATCGTTTTTTTTTTTTTTTATCTATTTATCTCTAGTATGAAATATATTATTTTAATCAAAATAATACTCTAGTACATACAACTTCTGTGGTTTGTGTGACATTTTCACATTACGTAGATGCACTACAGCGTTTACAAAGTTATAAAACATATTTTATGAACTAGACGTTAAATAAAGCTTAGAGAATAAAGATATTGAATTGAGGTTATTTAAAATGGAAGGGGTTTTTAGGGTATTTTACTTTCACTACTTAATACTACATACAAGTTGTTTATCTTAAATGGGTGTTATTTATCTGTTAGTAAAATAGGGCACCGAACAAATTTTCTGCTATGAGTGAACGAAAAATATCAATAATACAGAAAAAGCGCATAATTGACTTTTAAATTTCAACTTATATTTTAGTATCCTACTTCTATCTACCTGGTCGTTACTAAAATTTTAAGCAGTAACCTCAAAATAGAAAGAGTCAAATTTTACTATGACTACCGTTCGGTTTAAGCGCGTGATTACCATTCGGAATTCACATAGAGAACGTTGGTTCGAATCTCGGTGAAAGCAAAATTAATAAAAACATTTTTCTAATAGCGCTCGCGCCTCGGTAGGCAATGGCAAACCTCCGAATGTATTTCTGCCATGAAAAAGCTCCTCATAAAAATATCAGCCGTTCGGAGTCGGCTTGAAACTATAGGTCCCTCCATTTGTGGAACAACATCAAGACGCACACCACAAATAGGAGGAGGAGCTCGGCCAAACACCCAAAAAGGGTGTACGCGTCAATTATATATATATATATGTATGTATATTTGTAATTTATTTGAGACATCAAAGTGTCACTACAGATTCAGGCGGAGGAGGGAGAGAGACAAGCTACTATACACAAACTTTAGCCAATAAATTTATAATACCGCAAAAGTTTAAAAAGTATCAGAATTGATCCAGCCATTAATAACTTGGCAACACTGTGTCTTCGTTCTTCTTCGCTAATTCCTTTACCAGTCTTAACGAAACTTTAAAAATCAGCTGGTAAGTTGTCATAGCTCTCGTTGGACAAGTTTACATTTAGCTGTCGAAGTGAAGCAATATTTGTGTCTAACATATCCAATAATAGAAATTCAGAGAATATCTAATTAGCATATACATACATACTAAACGTTTCAATAATTTTGTTTTATTTTTGCAATATTCATAAATACGTCGTGATGAGCGTGTAAAATGAACTCGTTGCGTAATCTCTTTAGCTTGAGGACACTTAACAGTATACGGCAACAAGGCCAAAATGTCCTCTTTAACATCACACAACCTGTGGAAGGTGTGGCTACGGCTGCACCGGTCACGGACCGCACTATCAACGATGGCGTCGATAAAATATGTCAACCGCTGAAAATACCAAAGTCCATTCTCGATGCAACAACATTTACGGGTAAAAAGTTTGGTGAATCTGGCGTATCCTCATCTGGTTCAATTTCACCTAATACCCTGAAACGCTTACGTTGCATGGAACGCAAGATTGAATTGGTTTATCGTTGTAAATTGTGCAACACACGAAATAGTAAGCAGGTGTCAGAAGCTGCTTACAGGACCGGTGTGGTAATCCTTCAATGTGACGGTTGTGCTGTTAACCATTTAATAGCCGATCATTCTGGATGGTTTGCCAAAACCAAAGGCAAGAGTTTTGATCAAGTGCTAGCCGAGAAAGGTGATCGTATTAAGATTATCAAAGTAAATGAAAATGGTGAATTACTATAATTGCAAACAGCAAGAAAATACAAGACACTTAAAATCTACACACGCATTATTAGAAAGAAAAAATGTTGCTTATGAACGCTTTGTATTAAGAACTACTTTAATTACTATTTTATCATGGATAATATTTCATCTTAAATGACTTGCTAAATGTTGAAAACTTTGTATGCCAAAATTAGGTTGACTGGATATGTATGACGGCTTTGCCGTCGGTAGCACATTTTTATTGATTATGCTTACGACGGCTACTTCGCCAAGTATAGAGGATGAAGCTGATTTGTATTGAGCTGAGCTTAATTTCGAAACAATCCTAGGGAAACGTAAATACATTAAGTGATAATTGCCATAAACGCTTTAATTAACTTTGATTTGTATTAAGTACAGTTTAAAAACATTGAATTGTAGATATTTAAAAACATTGGTTTTGTACTATACGATAACATTTATAAAATATAATATTAAAAGAAGCAAAAGAAAACGGAATAAAGATCAAATTTTAACAGAACAAACAGCAACAAACAAAAATGACTTTATTATACTGCGCAGCGAATTATGTACCTGTGGCTTTGTAAGTTTTTGGTTTTCGTACCCGTTGTTTTTATTTATATATTTAGAAAAAAATTTCAACAGAAACATTTGTGTCGCCTGGCATGACGAAATACATACTTAAATGGGTTATATGGGGGTTTGCAAATGCGATTTTCGCAGCGTCATACGCGTTATTTAGTTCAATTAATGAAATGTAAATAATTGAATGATTAATAAATACTTGAAATCCTAATACGTGTGTTCATATGCACAAATACACATACTTATAGTAGACTTATATATGTATAGGAAGTAACTTTCAATATATAGTGGCTCCACTGTTATCGCTTCTATATCATAAACGGGGAAAAAGATTTGATCAAAAACAGTCATATTTGCGTTCATTGCACTTTATTTATGTGTACATATATGTATGTATGCATGTAGATGATTGCGCTTAATGTTTATGCAGCACATTACGAAGGGATACTAAGATTTTTTGTGTAAAAAAAAACAAAGCTGAAATAAAATTTTGCTTTAAATATGTATACATATGTATATATTTTACAATAAAGAAAATTAATTAGCCGGGCGTTTGACATCCCCCTAGTTTTTAATATTTTAGTTTTGAAAATGAGTTAGCATTAACGGACGTATCTGTTTGCCTGATAGATCTTGCTGACACAGTGCACTTATGTATGTACATATGTACATATATGAACCTATTTTTTTGTTTGTTTCGTATCGTATTGACATAATTTATTTGCGTAACAGGCAAAGTATTTCACAATCTTATCTAAATCCATATCATAATGAGGGGTTGTACATTGTGCTATCACCCTTATTAATATAAATTAAATATGTATTAATATGCATGCATAATTTATAAAATCACAATTTTGATTTTTCATCTATAAAGTATATTGGAGATATTTTATGAATTTATAGGGACAATCAAGTATAATGTGCTTAATTGCAGACGCCACTTAACTAAACATCAAATTATAGAACTTTTGTTTAGTGGCGGTTGCCCCTTGGTAGACCATGGAAATAGTCTGCGTGTTTAGAGGCGAAATACCATTTGCAGGGCAACGCCGAGATGGACACAACAATTTGAAAGAGAAATAGAAGTTGCTCGGCTAAAAATCCAGGAATAAGAATGCACATATGTATGTATGTATGCGCTAATTATATATACATATACATATACATATGCAAACTGATATACATACGGGGCAACGCGCACTTGCCACAGTAAAAATGTTACGACTCGCTAAAAATGCTCTAGGAATCCAGCTTACATGCGTAGACCCCGCATTGTGCCGAAAACTATGAATTATGAAGAATCAACAAAATGTTTAGACAATTTTTATGAATTATTATTTGGGATATGAGTTGTTATATAAAGACAAATACTTTGTATTACAAAAAGAGCATATTGATTGAAAAGCGTTAATTTAACAATTTGTAGCCTTGGTCCCTGTTATCGTAAAGATCACTGTACGTGAATGCAACTCACAGAAGCTTCAGTGATTTTTCAATATTAAGTGTTTGGCACTTTGCGCTTCATCCGAAGGCAGAATGTACAAATTAATAAAAAATACCTGCAAATCTTTATTTTCGCTGACTGTGATGTTAGTCGCTTCATTTGCATTTTGCGTTTTTCGTTCAAGAGACCGCTGCCAGCTCTTACGCGAACCAGGATTATTGTTGAATTTGGTAGCTGCAGGTTTTTCGGGAATTTAAGGTACTGTGATGTGCGTGTTGTTTTCCTTAGAATTGCATTAATAACAGCAATTCTAGGCGTCGAAATGAAGCTATTGCTAAATAGATATGTTGTTGCTTCAGGAAGAAGTATGCGTAAAGGATTGAGTTTGAGTGCAATATTGAATGCAAAAGCAATCTCTCAACGCAAAGACAAACTCTTAGCTCAGTTTAAAAGCACAGCTTTTCTGTTTCATTAAGGGGTTAGGGAAAGTCAGAATTTTCAAAAAATTGAATTTTTTTTTTAATTTTCTTAAAGTATAATTTCTTAAAAATATTGGGTGAAAATTTGAAGTGAGCCCGACAAATACTTTTCGAGTTATTCAACAATTAACAAAGGGCGCCCGGGCAAAAACAAACGAAAACCAATACTTTAAAGGCGTTTTTCTCAAAACCATGTTTTTTGAACTGGTGATCATTGTAACTTAAAAACCGCTTGGTAGGTTTCAATAAAATTTATACTGCTTTTGAAAAACATAAAAAACTGATCGAAGGATTTTTTTTTTTTTAATTTCGATTTTTGTTTTTAACAATTAATTTTCGGTTTTTTATCGAAAATTTGAAAAATATTTCCTGAGGCTGCCATATTGTTAATTTTGAAAACAAAGCTTCAATCAGCACAAGATTATCTATTAATAAAACTCATTTCTCTTGTCCGATTGATTTTAGATGAATCTCCAAGGACGGGCTCCACACAAACAGCGATAACTTTTACAATTATTAATTTTTTTTTTTGAATTTTTGCTAAAGTGAAGTCGAAACATGATGTATTAATTCTATGTTTTTATTTTTTGTAAATTAATAATCACTTAATTTAATAATCACAACTCACATTTTGTTGTTGGGCAATCTCTTTTGAAGGGGACACAATATATTTTTCTAAGCATATTTTCTAAGCATATTTGGAGATTGTAAATTTTTCGTTCGCACGATAGTCCAGTTATACCTAACCGGAAAGATTCGGATTTATATTTGGCCAATGACTTTCACTTCAGTAGCATTCCTCGTATATGTATGCTGCTACAACAACAACAACAACAACATTGTAAATTTTGTAAAGAGTACTCTCATTCTTAGTAGGTATGTAAAAAGTGCTTGGATCTTTTCACAAGTATCTAAAATTTAATAAAAACAAAACATCCGTTTAATAAACATGTGGTCATATCCATGTCTTATTTTTATTTACTTTCATTTCAGTTACCAGTATGGTATATGCATACATTTGCAGTTCGTTCGATTTTTTAGATGTTATTTTAATATTTTGAATTTAAAATATGGAATAATGTATTTACATATTTCGAAATAATTCAGTCAAAATGGAATTAACTATAGCTTGTAAGTACTATGGAGTTAATACTATTTTAGAAGACGATATAAGGTATGCATATATTTTACATACTTACATGTACGTATGCTATACATTTTTTATTTTTTTATGTTTATGTATGTACTTATATGTATGTATATTGGTACATTTGCATTAAAATTGTGATTCGTGTAGAATATTAGAGTACTTATAGGTATGTATATATATAAATTATATGCGCTTGATATATATGCGAATGTATGTATACGAAATACTTATGTTCGACAGTTATTAGGGTTTTCGTTACTACTATAGATTTTTACGAATACCAAATTATATGCGTACATATTGAAAATCATGTTATTAAAAATGATAGAGGAGTTTGATAGAAAGCATTTTTTAGTCGTTAAAATAAATAACAGTTGTTTTTCTGATTTCCGTGTTGGAAAATCTATCACGGCAAATTACTTTTGAGATTTGGTAAACAGCATTCCCAAATCTGTGCAGCATTAATTATATCAAAAGATGGTTACAAAAACCAAAGACAGACAGCGTTCAGCTATGAGCCCATATGCGTAGGTACTTTAGTTAACTAATTTGGTTGTTAGAACTTACCACGATAACTGTTATTATTACTATTCAGTTATTGTTGCATTTTATTATTACTATGTTGGTCCCTGTTGTTGTGAACACCACTGTACGTGAATACAACTCACAGAAGCTTCATTGATTTCTTCAATATGGAAATGTTTGGCACTTTGGCACTCCATCCGAAGACTGAATGTATATAAGTTAATTAAACCTTCTTCATTGTTATACTGAAATAAAGAAAATTTGAAAGAGAAGTACTATTTAGCACTGCGGTCTGAAGGATCTATTGTGTCCCCTGCAAGAATTCAGAATATTCCTCTGAGCCCAGCTTTTTCAATAAATTTTTGTATTTGTCCTATTTAAGGGAGAAACAGAAACCGATGGTGAATATTTGTCCTATTTTATTGAGTTTTCTTTGCACTTCTGGAAAAACACGAGAGTCGTTTGAAAAGTCAGTGCAAAAATAAAAACTGCTTAATTGTTTGGGGTACATATAATAGTTTGGGGAAAAAGAAATCCATTATTTTTGCGTAAAATTTTTACGAAAATGGTTTGAAACTGTTTTATGGTCGGCCTTTGGCTCCTGGGCGATGCTACGACTACTAACATGCCGTTCAACTTCGATTATTTCTGTGATTTTATCGACATTTTCGACATTACTGACATTTTCTTTAACCTCAAAAATGTCCTAACGGAATCGACGAAACCAAAATGGCACGTAATTAGTTGTTACAGTATCGGCACCATAAACACCATTCATAATTTCAGCGGCCAGGTTTGCATTTTCGCATTTTGGCCTTTATCAAAGAAAATCTGTAAAATCTACCGAATTTTCTCTTTGTTGACTTCCATTGTTAACACCCTGTAGTTCTCAACTTAATGGAATAAGCAAAAAACAGCAAAATAATTTTTTAGTGTGAAATGTCACCTTGAGAATGGGCATAAACTTTAAATTGTCTGATCGATACCGTACGAGATATCGATCACTACAGCCATCTAATGAGAAAGTAACGGAGGTCTTCGCTTACACCCTCTTGGGGTGTTTAACCGATCTCCTCCTCCAATATGTGGTGTGCGTCTTGTTGTTGTGCCACAAATGGAGGAACCTACAATTTTAAGCCGACTCCGAACGGCAAATAGTTGTTTTTATGAGGAGCTTTTCGATGGCGGAAATAAACCCGCAGGTTTGCCATTGTCTGCCAAAGAGGCGAGCGCTATTAGAAACATTTTTCTATAACTTTGGTGTTTCAAGCACGGAGATTCGAACCTACGCACTTCCGAACGGTGGTCACGCAGCACCAATTTGGGGTAAGCCTTTATTTTTCGACATAATCTCCTTTTAGGCTTATATACTTCGCCTAACGCTGTTCTAATTTGTTGCTCCCAACTCTGAAAACTATATAGCTATACGTTACTGCAATCACTTCCTCGTTTGAATAAAAATTTTTTTCCGCCAGCCATTTCTTCAAATTTAGGAACAAATAGTAGTCCAAGGCGGGAACCGTCAATTAGTGCATTATCGTGATGGAAAAGGAAAATCACTCGACTTCCTCGCTTCAAACTTGGTGTGTGCTCTTCCAAGAAATGCTACTAACTGGAAATAACCCCGACACGTGCCAGTAGTGCCAACTCTCTTACTTTGCATGGACTTTTCAAACTACGCTCGTATATTCGAGCAAGTGCATAAGCGGGACAAATGCATCCGTTCGTTTCAGAAGTGTGATAAAAATTACAAATATGAGTATAGTCTTGATGAAGCACTTGCTCAAGCTGCAGCTAAATACCATTGTGCTACTTAAAGGTTAAGCCCTTTATCTGAAATCTCATCGTACGGATATTTCACTTAAGCGGCTGCTTCAGCTGGCGGAGGTCTTGGTACAAACATCCGTCTGAGAATCGCATATTTATATTTGTGGTAGGTAAATAAAATGGAAAACACATAGCATAAATGACTTAAGACAAAAAAAAAGAAAAAATTACCTACTGCAAGTGTGAACAACATGGAAAATGGCTGACATAGAACTGACTTGTTAACTGATCGACTTTTGAAAACACTTTCTATTAACTTAAAGTAATAGATGTAGGGTCGTACATATTAAATGAAAATAATGAGACGTCAAATAATTCCATATTACACTATATAGAATATGTAATGGTACAGTGTAAAGCATAATTGTCTACTCTGTGGACACTACTTCTATTTAAAAACTAGTCCAGTTTTATACATATCTCAACTAGTAAGGATTACAATTTTTTTATTTTTGATAACTTTATAACCTCATTTTTTAATAACAAATTTTTATCTGTCTACAATTTTTTTATATATTTTTTATGATGCTCATTTTATATAATAAAATATCTCATTATTGGTTATTCTATATAAGTTTTAATGTTTCTTAGTTTAATTTTGTTCGAATTTTAATTTTCAAAGAGTGCTTATATAGTAAAATGGTGATGAAATATATATTTCAAGCCACGATTCTGCTTCAAGTTATAATAATTGGTCAGAAATTATATATTTTTAAATTAGTAAAAATTTGGAAGAAATTAGATACATATAAACATAACTTGAAAATAGCGCGTGACCCTCTTCGATGTGTTTCTGAACTACCTGGTAGACTGGTAAAATAAATGATAACGAAAACGCCAAGAGATGAAATTATGAATTGTATATTATTATAAAATTATATATGAGAGCCACTGCACCAGAGCTCGTTACACTTCTGGTCAACAATATTCGAGTCCTGACCTAGACATTCGTAAAATGTATAGCCTATATGTAGAGAAATGTGAGGAGAAGAACCAATCCTTTGTTAAGGAATAGATATACAAGAAAATATTTAATACTTAATTCAACTTAAAAATGCGATTTTCTGAATGGAAAAATCCAAGTATGCAATAATGAGGAAGAGAAATTACATCTTAAAGAAAGTCATGATGTACATTTACAAAATGCCGAAAGAGCTAGGAACTGTCTTGCAGAGGACCAGAAAAAATCCAAAGAAAATTCCAGCGAATACTATGGATTCTCGTTTGATTTACAAAAAGCATTTCCGTGCACTAAACTGCTTGTTTCGTTAGCCTAGTATAAGCGAAATATGTACGTTTATAACTGTGCTTTCATAATTTCCATAATGACAACGTCAAGATGTATGTATGAGATGAAACTACAGCATCAAGAGGTGCACAGGAAGTAGCATAATGCATTTTAGCGCATATGGAGGATATTATAACTATTCAAAAATACGTAATAGCTTACAGTGATACGCCTTCAGGCCAAAATAGTAACATTAAAAAAGCATTAACATGGATGAAAATTGCTCATTCAAATAATAATAGAATTGAAAAGGTATTGGGTCATTCCTTTCTACCGAAAGACCGTGATTTCGGTTTGATAGAAATGATAATAAGAAAAGCAATTTCTATAAAAGTGTAGGAAAAGCCAATTTCGGTAAAACGAATGTCGCAGTCGGATTTTATTTCGACAACGTCACCAGTGGCGTAACAATAGGGTGGCAAAATGCCACGGGCCCCCGACCCAAGAGGGCCCGGGCCAACAGGCCGCGAGCTCAAGATTTTTTTTTATATTGTATAAGAGTAATTTATTTTATGTGAAAAGGAGATTTTTATAAATTCTGCTTAAAATCCAATCGATAAATCGTTAAGCATTTCAACCGAACTTAACAATAAGATGTTTATTCATTTTTAGAGAAGCACGCGTGACGAGTAATTTTACTTACTTATGACCGTCAAAAACCCGTCAATCAAAATACCGATAATTGCAGGTTCTTATTCATTTTAAAATGCACCCATTGGATTCTACATATTTTGGAGCGGAACGTTGGCGGCGCGGGTGAACATTAATAATCGGGGAACTCCCCATTTAGTTTTTTTTTTGTCTCGCTACTGCGGGGGTGAGTTGGCCACACTATGTTAGGGAGTCACGGATTTGATATTTTTTTATGAGGGCTTCACTGACTGCGTATTATTTGTGCGAGTATTTTAACGATTGGTGATTTGTATGTTTGATTTTGTTATTTTATTGAATATGATAATAGTGGCAAAGTAAAATTTATTGTGAAAGTTAAATATTAAAATGTCTAGTTCCAGAAAATATTTAAGTGGGAGCGAAAAACGAAAGAGAAAGAAGGAAATTGAAGAAAAATAAATAAAAAGCTACCTAAAATTAGTCAGTACTTGAAAAATGATGACTTAAATAATAAAAAATCGATTGAGCAGTGCTCCAGAAGTGAAGAATCGGAACTTACTAAAAGTACACCTGTGTTATCAGATGCAGCACCCAACATCAGTGAATATCCAGATCCAGAACAACCAAGGTACCGGCAAAAATCAAAGTGAATTATATTCTTGCATGAAAAATATTGCATCTTCGCCATATGTTACTGATAAGGGCAATTTTAATGAGGTAACTAATCAAGTGAAAAGGTTCGGACATTGCAAACCTAATGGCCCTTTCTTAAAAGATAGTTACAATAGATCTTTTATAGAAAAACATTACTATATTGTTTCCAAGTCTGGCGTCAAAACTTGAACGTACATGGCTTTACTATTCTTTAATACTTCAGAGTGCGTATTGTGAACCGTGTTGGTTATTCGCAAATCGGGTATCTAAGAATATACAAAATGTTTGGATTGAGCGTTATGACGACTGGAAACATATTGTAGATGGCATACGAAGACACGAGACATCAAAAATCATCTGGATTCCTATCTTACGTACTAACAGTGGCGACTACATGGAACACTCGATGAAGAGCAAGAGTCTTTGATCAAAGAAAAAAATCCTTTTGGCGACAAGTACTTTCTAAGCTCCTTGATGTTATTCTGACCCTTTCAACATTTAATTTAGCTTTTCGTGGCCACGGAGAAAACGCATATAGCAGTGATCCAAGCTCCAAAGGAAACTTTTTGAGTATTGTTGAGTTATTAGGAAAATACGATCCGATTTTGCAAGAGTTGTTAAATAAACCAAAGGGCCAAATAAAATACTTAAGTCCGAAAATACAAAATGAGCTAATTTCTGTTCTGGTTTTAAAAGTAGAAAATGCACTTATAAATGAAGCACCATTACTCTATCATATTCGATACAACGCAAGATATTTCAAAAATTGATCAAATATGTGAACTTTACCGTTGTATGATCGAAAAAGATTGTAATGGGATCCTTAAGGCACTTGTCATTAAAGAAGCATTTTTGGGATTTCATGACGTTAAGCATCAAACTGTCTTAGCAATGTCCAAGCAAATTATTAAAACCATAAATGACAAAAACATTCCTCTAAATAAGTGTCGAGGACAAGGATATGATAGTGCTAACACAATGAAAGGGACTTATGGGGGGAAGCTGGTCTAGAGCGCAAAAAATGGGCATATTTTATGAATTTATTTTGACTCAACAAAGGAATCAATCGAAAATCTGTGAAATAGGTTTAATAATATAGCTTTCATGGTACAAATACAAAATTTTTCGTCTGAATTAATTTCAAAATGGCCGCTGTCCAGCAGTTCTCCTAAGGCGCCTTTTTTTCTAGTAGGTCCATTGCCGAAGACGTAAACTCCTTAATTTTTGTCCTGGATCAAAAAATAAAATTTTTTTAGTTTCTATATAACAACAGAAAGAGACGTACGTAGGATTTTTTCGATATTTTGTTTTTTCGCGAAATGGTGCACGTTTGAACAAAAAGTTACAATTTTCACTATAAAGAACGACATAAAATTGTTGATTACAAAAAAAACTATGTAATATAAATAAAAAATCCTACGTACGTCTCCGGAGAAAGGTATTTCGAATGTATTGTCAAAATTTCGTAAGAATCGGTAAAGATTTGTTCGAGTTATGTCTTCGGCCAGTTTAAAAAAAGTGATTTCGAGAAAAACGCGTTTAAAGTTGTAAGTAGCGTTCGGGGCATACCTGCGAGGCACTGCCGTCGAATGAAAAATTTGGGCATTTAGACATTTTTGCTGGCATCCCTCATTTGGTATATTATTTCTAAGACCCTAAAGCACCTTTTAAGACAAAAAAAATTTTTTCGATTTTTTCAAAATTCTAGACCAGCTTCCCCCCTTATGGTGGAGTTCAAAAACGCATAAAAGATGTTGAGCCAAATGCCGTATATGTTCACTGTGCTGCTCATAATTTAAATCTAGTACTCAATGATGCAGTGAGAGAGGTTATTGATATTCAAAATTTTTTTGAAACAATTCAACAAATTTATAATTTTTTTGGGCATAGATGGAATATTTTATCAATTTTGATATCTAATGAAGAAAGTGAGTCTTCAAATTCAATAACATTAAAAACATTAAACCCTACTCGATGGGCAGGACGTTATGATGTCGTTTTAGCTTTAAAAGTTCGGTTTGTTGAAGTGCAATAAGCGCTAACGAAAACAATCCTGTTAAATGGCAAATCAGATGAAAGAAATGAAGCTGTTTCACTCAAAAAGAAGATCGAAAACTACAATTTTGTTATGTTAGCGGTTTTCCATTGTAAGATCCTACTTATGATCGATGCAGCCTCTAAAGCACTTCAGTCTAAAGCCACCGATCTTTCAAATGCCGCAAAACGTTTGAAAATCTGCCTAGAAGTATTGGAAAGGTATCGACATGAATTTGAAAATTTGAAGATGGAAGCAAATAGTGTAGCTGAAAAATGGTCCATCACCCCTGAATTTTCTAATACTCGTCAGAGGAAGGTAAAACGCCATTTTGACGAGCTCTGCGAAGATAAGCGCCTCCAAGATCCGGAAAGTTTGTTCAGAGTGAATATATTTTATCGAGTATTGGACATCATTATAAACCAACTGGAATCGCGTTTTATTCCAATGAATCAAATTGTTTCAAATTTCAATGTTTTACAGCCTTCCACGTTAAAAGTTTTAAATGACACTGATCTATTAAAAAAAGGCTCTAGAATTTGTTGAAATTTATAAAAAAGACATATCTGAATCATATGGCAGAGAAATTCTAAGTTTTCGATCCACCTTCAGAGACGAAATAGAAAAATTGTCGTGTATTAGAGACCTTGCTGATTTATTAATAATAAAAAATTATTTTATGTCTTGCAGCTTTCCTGAAGTATGCATTGCATTAAATTTATTTCTCACAATTCCTGGGACTACAGCTAGTGCTGAACGATCATTTTCAAAACAAAAATTGATAAAGATTTATTTAAGAAACTCTATGACACAAGACAGGTTATGTAACTTGGCTATTCTGTCTATTGAAAATTCTATGGCCCGATTTGTAAACTGCGATTATGTTATAAACACTTTTGCGGAACAGAAATCTCGAAAAAAAGATTTTTCTTAATAAATAACTTATTGAAATTAAATTGATGTTTTGTTTATTAAAATACCGCAGGCGAATCTGTTTCATGGCTGAAGCTTGGACGATGACAACATCCGATGAAGCGACGCTTGGAGTGTTCGAGAGAAAGATTCTGCGTAAGATTTTTGGACCTTTGCACGTTGGCAACAGCGAATATCGCAGACGATGGAACGATGAGCTGTATGAGCTTTACGACGACATAGACATAGCGCAGCGAATAAAGATCCAGCGGCTACGTTGGCTGGGTCATGTCGTCCGAATGGATACAAACGCTCCGGCTTTGAAAGTATTCGATGCGGTACCAGCTGGTGGTAGCAGAGGAAGAGGGCGGCCTCCTCTGCGTTGGAAAGATCAGGTGGAGAAGGACTTGGCTTCACTTGGTGTGTCCAACTGGCGCCGGTTAGCACGAGAAAGAAACGACTGGCGCGCTTTGTTAAACTCGGCCAAAATCGCGTAAGCGGTTATAGCGCCAATTAAGAAGAAGAAGATTTGTAAACTGCGATTATGTTATAAACACTTTTGCGGAACAGAAATCTCGAAAAAAAGATTTTTCTTAATAAATAACTTATTGAAATTAAATTGATGTTTTGTTTATTAAAATACCGCAGGCGAATCTGTTTCATGGCTGAAAATTCAATGGATGCGTTTCTTAAGAAATAAAATTTCTTTAGATGATTCTAAATTCCACATTTTGGATCTTTCACCTAAAAGAGGAATACCAAAAATATTAAATTACTTCCATGATACACCACTCCTAGACTAGTAACGGAAGAAAAAGAAAATTATTAATATTTACTACCCTTCAGTTTTCAGGAACATTTTTAGAATCCTAAATACTAGAAAAAATGGTAAAAATGGATTACTTTTTAAAAAGAATTAATAAATGTTCATGAGTTACTACATTAAAGTTATTGTTTCAAATAAAACTCATCGTTTATTTTTATTTTATCTATTGCCTTGAGTCATTAATAGGGCATTCAATTAATTTTGAAAATGGTCTAACTCAATTAGAGCTTTAAAAACAACATTTTCGTATGAAATTCATACAAAATTTCATATTGATAATAAATTTCCATTAATCAAGACTAAGAAAATTATAAATTAAAATGTCGCATAATATAAAAATATTATTTAACTCGTTCAAACGCAATTCGTTAAGTATTGAAATTCAATCGTTTCTTAATTGTAGATCATTTTGTGAAGTAAGTTTTTCATAGAATCACATCTATGTCTCGCCAATGTCTAGTTGTTATACAGAGTAAAGGCTGTGCAACGAAATATTGAGTAACAACAAAAAAACTTCAATTACATTAGTTCAAAGGCAAACAAAGCTGTGAATTAATACCGACATAAAATAAGTCGCTGAGTTAACAAATTCACAAAATTTTTTTTATCTGAAAAGCAAATGAAGCTTGCTATTTTCTGTTTCATTCTTCATTAAAATTAAACTTAAAAAATAAATGGCGCGTACACTTCTGTTACTTGGAATAATAGAAGCCGGATATCATATTCAACAAATTCCAATTCTATCAGATTATAATAAAAAAATTCATTCCATCAATATTTCAGTTTGGTATTATCATTTCATCGGCCGCCGTAGCCGAATGGGTTGGTGCGTGATTACCATTCGGAATTCACCGAGAGGTCGTTAGTTCGAATCTCGGTGAAGGCAAAATTAATAAAAACATTTTTCTAATAGCGGTCGCCCCTCGGCAGGCAATGGCAAACCTCCGAGTGTATTTCTGCCATGAAAAAGCTCCTCATAAAAATATCTGCCGTTCGGAGTCGGCTTGAAACTGTAGGTCCCTCCATTTGTGGAACAACATCAAGACGCACACCAGAAATAGGAGGAGGAGCTCGGCCAAACACCTAACAGAAGTGTACGCGCCAATTATTTATTTTTTTTATTTTTTTATTATCATTTCAAAGAAAAAGTTTTTTTCTAATAGCGGTCGCCCCTCGGCAGGCAATGGCAAGCTTCTGAGTGTATTTCTGCCATGAAAAAGCTCCTCATAAAAAATATTTGCCATTTGGAGTCGGCTTGAAAACTGTACGTCCCTCCATTTGTGGAACAACACCAAGACGCACACTAAAAAAGGAGGAGGAGCTCGGCTAAACACCCAAAAAAGGGTGTACGCGCTAGTTATCCTTATAACTTTTGAAGCTTTAAAAAATACCCTTTATATCTATCTCGATGAATTAATGCTCACATATATATAATCGTTATTTGAACAAAATTATAATACTCTTGGGCACAAATGCGGTCACGAAAAAAAAATCATTGAAAAAAAAAATATTCATATTTCTCAAAGTGCTCCACTTTTAACTCTCGAAATTTTCCCAGCAATGCTCACTACCTAATCTCTCAAAATAGTCAGTAATAGCCCTTCAATGTTGGCTTTTTCACTTTTCCGAAATAGAAAATAGTCCTTTCAGTCTTAAGTGAGACAAAGGTGTATGAAATAGCAATTCGCAGTTCAATTAACATATCCGCAAGTCACTCAAATATTGAAATTTTACGAAGATATCAATCGAAAACCCTTTGCTCTATTGAAAGCACGCCTTAGTTCATTCCTAACGCCGAAATTCGTAAAGATCTTAGAGTAACTTTTATAAAAGATGAAATACGAAAATGAAGTGATAGACATATTCATAGACTACATTAGCAACCTAATAACTCAGCTTTAAATTTGCTAGACAATAGTTTAACCCTTGAGAAAGTAATAACATAGAGTCACAACCTCGAACAAAAATTATTTTGTATGTGACACCTCATTTCCACTCAAATAGTACGTAAAGTAAGGAGTATAAAAATAAGAAGATTCGCAAATCATCGTGTCCTGTAATAAAAGCGTAAACACAAAGAGTAAACGCTCAATATAGAAAGCGGACAAAAACGGATGAAATTTGATACCTACCTTCTGCTCAAATATGAACGAGACTGATTTAATAAAACACAAACGGTTAATTATTGTTAAATTTTTATTTTATCTTCTTCAAAGTAATCACCATTGGCATTTCTGGAAGGCCGATTTCGGTATGGATTTCAGTTCCTTCTTCGAATTCTCTTTTATGACTTCGATTGTCTCAAAATGTTTTCCACGGAGCGGCAATTTGAGCTTGGGAAACAGGAAAAAGTCACATGGAGCCATATCAGGCGAATACGGTGCTTCTGGAACAATATTAACATTATTTTTTTCAAATAATCGCGAACAAGACGTGATGTGTGAGCTGGTGCATTATCGTGATGCAAGAGCCATGACTTGTTGTCTCACAATTCCTTCCTTTTAAGACGAATGTTCTCGCGCAAACGCTTTAAAACGTCTAAATAATATTCAGCGTTAACCGATCGGCCTTGCGGAAGGAACTCCGAGTGCACCACACCTTCGTAATCGAAAAAAACAGTCAGCATAACCTTAATTTTTGAGCGCCTTTGGCGTGGTTTTTTGGGTTGATGTACGGCCCTCTTTGAACGATTTGTACCACTGGAAAACACGTGTACGCGATAGAGCAGAGTCCCCATAGGTTGTCTGCAACATTTTTAAGGCGTCTGAAGCCGAAATTTTGTTGGAATAACAAAATTTCAAACAAATTCTTTGTTCAACTTGAATTTCCATCGTTAAATTCGAAAAACACTTGACTTGTTACAGTAGCACAGAAAACAAACTATGTGACATATCACGCTGAAATTTGCCATGTAAGCTTATAACATCCATCTTAACCATCCAACAAAAAATTTATTTTTGCCATATTTCATCCGCGGATTATTGATAAAGTCTCGTTCATATTTGAGCAGAAGGTATTTATTCCATGTTGGGCTAGACTACGCGGATGCCGACACTTGCCACGACAAAAATTGACGGTTCACGAGGTATGTTCAAAAAATAAGACGATTTTTGAAATTTCGCGGGCTATGTACATTCGACTTTCGATTATTATTTTGTTTTATGTTTGTACACTCGTCTCGAAGATATGTTTACAGTTTCAGCAATACCTATAGCTTGTCTAGTTTGTTTGTGAGAGGCATAAATAAGACAAGTGTTTTGCGTGATCGGCGATTTTCTTCTTTCGACTTTTGGCTTTCCTGCACTCTTCCATTGGGACGATTGGTCTTTGGTTTGGATGTCATAACCATATACCCATGATTCGTCACCAGTTCAGACCTTTTAAGCCAATCTGGATCATCGTTGACGTCATTCAACAATTCCTGAGCGATGATCATGCGTCGTAGGTTTTGGTCAAAATTCAGCAATTTTGGAACGAACTTTGGTGCTACACGCTTAATGCCTAACATTTTCGAAAAGACTGTTCTACCTTCTGTGAAAAGCTTGTACCATTTGTAAACATTTTTTTGACTCAGAGTACTCTCACCTGGTTGCGGTGTCAACATTTCAAGTGTTTTTGAGCACTAAATTCTATTTTTTACACAAAATTTGATGCAACTTCTTTGATCCATTTATTTTGATTGATTGTTAAACTGGAACATCTTCATATGTCTGTAAAACTATAGATTTTATTAGTAATACTGCATACTCAGTTTTTCATGTTCACATCAATTTGAATTTCTAAACGACTTTAAAGTTTCGAAGGGGAAACGTCAACAAAGGTATCCACTGCGTATACGTTATTTTAAGGCAGGAAAGTTCAACTATTTGTTTACGTTTTTATAATTAGCAAGTAGAGCGAAGTTGAGGTGTGCATTACTACATACATATATTATATACCTTTAACATTTTTTTTGTTTTTGAAAATAGTTTATCATAAAATTTCAATGATATTTAACCCTCCGTTGGACACCTTTTTTAAAACCTTCAATTGGGCACCCGGGTCTAGCAACTTCCCTAAACATGTAGGGGAAATATTTTATGCTGTTACAATAACGCACACCACAAATTGGAGGAGAAGTTCGGTCAAGGAAGGACAAGGATGATAGATACCAGGTTTGCTCGTTAGGCACAAAGTTAAAGGCACAAAACGAATGATGTAGAATCCAAATCCTTCAAAAAAATTTTTTCACATATCTGTCAAATTCGCTCAGAACTGAATAACGGTCTGCTAGGCAGTACACCTCTAAAAATCTTTTCACCATGGGTCCAGGATGCATGCGTCAATTATATATTATTTATATATACATTTAACACATTCATTGTAATTTATGAGAATTAGTGTTCACACGGAGTTCGCAATAAGTGTGAATATATGTAATGAAAATAATGTGTATATGGAAAACAAATTAAAATTCACACAAATTATGAATATTTGTGACTACTCGAAAAAACGGCTAAATTCATTTCGAAATTATTTTATTTATTTATGAATTTTTAGGTAAGTATGTATGTATACCTGGGTTAGATAAGTTGTTTAGTCGATACCAACACCAGAAAGAATCAAGTGGGAAAATTCAATTGCTAGATGATTATTCTTTTAATGTTCGCAAATTCGCCTTTAATTTTTCTTAAGATTACAATTATTACATAAATTCTAAGTACAATCTTATACTATAAACCCAATTGCAGCATTGGAATTAACTAATTTAAAATAATTTACTTGCCGCATATACATGTATATGTAAGTATGTATGTCACATAATAAATTAATAAAAAATTGTGTTATAATACTTGTGAACCGTTATATGCCTATACATATATGCATACATAAACATGCAAAAAAAAGGCGCACCCTTGTCTCAAAGTGAATTTTTAACTTCGCGATTATATTTTTTTATGCACTTAATGCACTTCTTAATGAAAGAGTCCCATATGTAAGGGAAAATGTATTATTGAATAAGTTGATTTTTTGATAGATTAACTGATCTTTTGTTGAGCAATCACAAATGCCATATTGCTCCTATAAAAGCCAAAGGCAGCCACACTCCTCTCAAAACTATATTATCCCATTTAAAATAAGTATTGTAAAATCTACTATATATTGCAACTGGAATCTTATGTTGACAATAAATAAAACATTTGAGATTTATCAACTATCAGTGAACAAAAAAGAAAGGCTTCGAAATGTTCAACTTTTGTATTAATACGGCCTTTTATTTGCATCTAAATGTATAGATATATGTATGAATATGCCATAACGTCTTAAAGAATCTCTTTCATGGTAACTGTGTAAAAAATAAATAAGATTTTAAAATAAATCCTTAAAGAAATCTTACTTCATTTTTTTAAACTTCGCGTTGCATTAACGTTACCAACTTCACTTAACATTACTAGTTAGTTTAATGCAATTTCGTAATTTTGTGGCTACAATCCATATTAAGTCCCCTAATTTGCGTTGAAATCTCAAATATAATAATAATTACTTCTGCATGCATAGTTAGATTAGTGAGATGATTATTGTGTGGTTATGTAGGCTTATGCTACTAAATTTATAACCTCCGATTACAATACCTTTATAGGTTTATGTAAGTGGATCAGTAAGTGTGACGTATGCGTGAGTTGGGTCGATTATGTCGGCGCTTATGCAAATACAAACCAGCTGCTTGCGCAAATGCTGAGCCACATATCTTACAAACATATCGTTTGATGGCGTCATGTATTTGTTTATGATTCTGCAGATTTTTAAGCGATTTAAAAGTTTTGCCGCAAATATCGCAATTATACTCTTCGTTGCTATAGTGTTGTCGTGTATGGTCGAGCATTGATTGCCGTGAGGTAAATGAACGGCCGCAATGTGCACTTTCACAACGGAATGGACGATCGCTGGCGTTGCTGTGCTGGGCACGATGTGCATTGAGGTATACCATATTCGCAAATGATTTCCCACAAATGTCGCACGAGTAGCATTCATCATACTCGCTACTGCTCATATTCATTAGTGGATTAACATCTTCATTGCGAGGATGCGGAATATTTGCTAAAGAGGGTAATAAGAGTTCATCGTTATGACGGCGCATATGTTCATCATACACTTCTTTTGTACGGAAGCTGGCCGTGCATAAATCGCACCAATATTTCACATCTTTATTTGTTGGTGTGTGTATTTGTTTATGTTGATTTAGCTGATCAATATCTAAAAAGCTAACCGGACAAGCATTGCAAGCATAACTGCCCTCTGGCTGATGGGTACTGAGGTGAACATCCAGCTCTCGCGGCGACTGCACTATTACTGGACAAAAATCGCATTTAAATGGAGCTATATCAGCATCCATGAATTGCATTTGATCGTAGTAAGTGTAACTGGGAGTAAATACTTTATTATTCTGCTCACAAAGCAAACGTTCCTGCTTTTGTTTGGAATAATCGAAACGCAATTGCGAAATACGTTTTGATATTTGTATGGTGCTGACGTCAATCATCTTCTGTAACTCCGCTGCCATTTGTTGCAACGCCTCTCCACGTTTCTCTTTGCTGCGGTAGTCGATGTTATACTTGTTATAAAAACAGGAATGCTGTTCCACCATGGACAAAAGTTTTGTAGTGGATACATCATTCCAAAGTGCAGAGTACCGACGTCTGTAAACGGTTTCCTAAAATTATAATTAAAAATTCAATGAAATAAATAGGAAACACACTTATTTATAAACAAATGGACTTTTGTGATTTTCACAGGTTTTGCTTTAAGGTCAATCTATTTTGATCTATCATAGAATAATTTAGTATTTTATTCAAATTTTATTAAGACGTAAATGACTGATTGATTTAACCCTTAACGGCCGAAAGGCCCCGCTACGGGGACATGGTGTTTATGCAATAGAAAACGAAATTCTCCAATACGGGGACATGAAAAGAATTCAGTTTTCATTTCATTTATTTATCATCGCTGTAGTTTGCAACTTTGTACATCCCTGGTTTGTTGATCATATAAAATTATAAATGAAGTTAATATATTGAATTCATATCTAAATAAATCAGTGTAAATGTTTAGTTCAAGTATTTATCCTTATAAACGTTTTAGAATTTCATCTAAGTTTCCGTCGTTCTATGGGCGAGTATTACAATAAAGCTCTCGGCCGTTAAGGGTTAATATTGCATAAAAACCAAGCAATTTAGCGCTTGATATGAAAACAATAGGTCTGTTCATGAAGCAAACAGTTTGTACCAATTGTTGCAAATTATCACGATTTGGTGTTCATATACCCAAAAACCTTGTAAAATAGGGGAAAGTGAGGTCCTCTCCTTAGCAAGTGACGAATAGATGAAGCAACTGAACATATGTCGGCAATGCGGGAAGAGAGAGTTGGTAAGACAGTACGTCTAATGAGCTATAGCCATACTCGGTAGCGGCGAATCTTTGTCGATAATTTGTTGTTGCTTTCGTATGCAAATTTTTCGTCAAGTTAATCGAGTACATACAGAGATAGCGAGTGGGGAAATGGCGAATAGAAGAGGAGTTGAAAGAACAAAATGGCATTTCATTTTGAAGGGAAGTTGCAAGTTTTTCCTGGATAAATTTTTACTTGTAAAAATGTGCAAGTGAGAAAAACAGCTGATCACAAAGTAAAAATAAACACGAATTAAAATTTTCGAATTGTAATTGCTAATGGAATGTTCTTCATCTTCTCTTTGAGATAGAAAATTAAGTTACTGGCAAGTTGCTGGATAATTTTTACATGAACAGATCTAATGCCAAGTCGAATTAATTTATTCTGTCAAAAGTCCACAGAAATATAAGTAATATTTTATTACTTTACAAAAATTTTTTTTTTTTACTTTGTCTACAATATAAGAATATTTAATTACTACAAGACAGTCTAACCATTAAACGAATGAAATGATGTGATCGTAATGATTGGGCTGTTAAACGATGGGCTATGTTATAACACATGGACTGAAAAGTCCCTTCAAAGAAAACACGCCGTTCTAACATTTCAAAACCACAATTGGAGAACGATTTATGTTTTGCCTCAAAATAGGCCTCAGGCCTTCAGGGACCTCTTCATTCAAGCGAAATTTCTTATCGGCGAGCATTTTTTAAGGCCTGCGAATAGCCAGAAGTCGCTGTAAGCCAAATCTGGAATACGGTGGATGTGGAAGGAATTCGAAATTCAATTCATGTAGTTTTGCCATTGTCTTGGAAACGAGCAAACGCGGCACACACTTTGAACAGAGCTATCTCATAGTCAAATGCTTGTGCAATATAAAGCCCACGCATTCTTTTGATATTTTTACGATGTCAGCTAACTCACGCAACTTCACTTTCGGATTTTTTGATGTTTCCTGGTGTTACCACCTCATTTGGACGTCCACTGCTTTGTGCATCATCTGTGTCTCCACTGCCTCGTTTGAAGACAGCAAACCATCGTTTTATTGTTGCTTCTGATGGAGCAGAGTCCCCGTAACATTTTTCGAGCCTGAATGGTAATTTTTTCCACATCAAGAAGCAATGCAAAATTAAAACACGAAATTCTTTTTGAAAATAACAAAAGTAGCGTCACTCTTAGTACACTAACTCACGAACTAATGAACAGAATATCATGAAATTTTCACAGCTGTCTTTTTAAGGTTAGTACTAACTGAAATGGAGGTGAATTCAATAAAGCTGGTGCCATCTATCTGTTAGGACCGGGACTTTTCAGCCCATGTGTTATTAATCCACGAGAGGAAATTGCGCGCTATGAAAAAATTGCTCACGAAATTTCAAAATCGCCCAACTTGTAATGCTTGTTGTTTGTTATATTTAAGTGAATTATTTTTATTGAGGCTGTTGAATTCTTACTTATTACAATACTTTCGTGTATGGACCAAATATTTGTGCTTTTAAGTAAAGTGCGCAAAAGTTAAAAATTAAAAAAAAAACGTTAAGTTTAAAAATATAAAAATGAGCGAAGTTTTCCATTTGTTAATGCAGCAAATACCGAAAAAACGGGTTTTCAGCAATAAATAAAGATTATGTTGCACTCCACCAATGCACGATGTTTGCTATGGCATCTTAAAAGTATAAAATGACTCGCGACTACAGTCATTTTGTACTTTTAAGATTATT
Organism: Anastrepha ludens; assembly: GCF_028408465.1. Taxonomy (NCBI): domain Eukaryota; kingdom Metazoa; phylum Arthropoda; class Insecta; order Diptera; family Tephritidae; genus Anastrepha; species Anastrepha ludens. The sequence continues at coordinate 109,586,751 of NC_071499.1, forward strand.
TACAATTATTATTATTTATTTTACATTTTTAATTTATTTAATTTATAGTTCAGAACAACCGTAAAGTGCATAACCAGCAATTTTCACTACGCTATTTGTTTGACGACTAAATTGAGCACTAAATGTAATAATGAGTTAATTGCTAATTTATTTGCACTTAATATTTAATACTTAGTCAATCCTAACATGATTGGCATTCCATTGTTTTTTCTTGTCAAAAAAAATTAATATTTAAAATCAGGCATAAAAAAATAAGCAGAATTTCTTCAAACTAAGAACATCAACTACTTTTTTTAATTCGATTTTTTTATTTAAAATATAGTGGTCTTCTTTTAAAAATTCATGTTTTAGATGGTGAGCATTTTTTCCAAAATCTGGCAAATCGGAGTGGTTGGCAGCTAGAATTTTTTTTATTCAAAATATTGTTTGGCAGTGCAGACAGATTAGTGCACGCAGTACCGTGCAAAAAAGCACGTGCTTCCGAATGCACGATATTCAACCCAAATTTAGGTGAAAATCCGTTAATTTAATATTTTTTATTTTTGATTTTAACTGGCCTTTGATTAATCCTCCCACAGTTGATGGAGTGGAGGAATATGCGCTGATCAGAGATTTCTATTTGCCAATAATTTGCTCATAATTAGATTTCATGACTGTTTTTAGCCTCTTATACCACATAAGAACTCTGTCACAAAGTAAAAAATCAACACTTGAAACTTGGTTCGCAAATTGAGACGTAGGTATACATAAATACAAAAAATTTAAACAAGCATTGAAAAGGTGTTAAAGCAGTAATTTACAATTTTTGTAATTATTCGAATTTGTCAAATTTTGTTTAAATTACTCTAAACTGCTATTACATGTGAATTGGAATCAAGTTTCCACAACAGTCGGTTCCTCGTAACCGGAACGACCCGGTTTTAAGCTACTTCTACAACAACAACCCGGATTTATATCCGGTCAAGGACTGTCACTTCAGCAGCTTTCAGCGTATGTGTATGGGAATTGTTATGCTGCTACAACAACAACAACACAATAAAACTATTTATCCCAATATCATGAAAATTTTAAAGTACATCAACGCAAAAAATATCTTCCACATACGAGTATATGGAGTTGCTTTTAAATGGTTTAACTAAAGATTCTTATTTTTAAAAAGGCCTGCTTACTTTGGAGTAAAATGTAGATATGCATTTATATAACAGGGCATGACAACCTGCGGCTCGCAAGCCACATGCGTCTCTTAGAGGGATAATTTGTGGTTCTCGATAGATGTACCTGAATTTCCTTTTAACTTTTGTGCTATTACACATATGTTACGTATTTATTACCCTTAAGGGGTGTCAGAATTAAAAAAAAATTGGATTGTTTTTTGCATTGTCTTAAAGTATGATATCTTAAAAATATTGTGTGAAAATTTGAAGAGAATTCGACAAATACTTTTCAAGTTATTCAACAATTAACAAAGGGTACTCGGGCGCTCCGGAGCGTTCGTATGCTGAAAAAATTGATGCTGCACGTATGAAAGTGGCAGATTAGCGCGTTAACGATAACACTCGAGAAGGTAAAATGCTAAGTAGGCAACAGCAAATAGATATTTTGGAAGCTGCTATGACGGCTGAAGAAGTATTATATGGTCCAAGAATAGATGGCACAGTGTAAGTAATTAAATAATTCGTATAACTCGATTTTTCTCGAAAATCTGAAAAATATTTCCTGAGGCCGCCATATTGTTAATTTTGAAATAGACACAAGATTATCTATTAAAAAAATTAATTTCTCTTGTCGAATTGATTTTAGATGAATCTCCAAGGACTTGTGATGATCCCCGCAAGGGACTTCTGGAGAAACGGACTCCCCACAAACAGCGATAACTTTTACAATTATTAATTTTTTTTGTTGAAATTTCGGTACAGTCAAGTCGAAATATGATGTATTAATGCTATGTTTTTATTTTTATTTTTGTAAAATAAAGCAATTGACTAGCAAAAAAAAATTATTGAAAATCATCCTTTTTCGGGCCTCTGACTACCTCTAACCCCTTAAGATAATAAAAATCATTTAAAATTTGTTAAATTAAACCACATCATTTTCAATACAAAAAAAAATAATTATTTGCTAGGCCTTACATGGTTTTCTCCTTTCAATTTAAAAACGTGTACAGTAGCGTGCATCTATTTAGTAATGCGATATTTTGACTACTCATCTTCTCATTCTTCAACAAATATGATTTACTTCATAACTTCAAACTTTGTACAAGATTTATAAAAATTTGACAAAACAATTTTGTGATTTCGTTATATGAAAAAAATGGCAAACCGCTTTTGGCCGCCTTTAAATCCGTATTTTGATTTTGGGCAATAAATGAAATGAAATAAAAATCCGTATTTTAAAAACTGAGAATAATAAACGTAAGTTAATATCCTAAAATACATATGTATGTATAAATACATAGATTGCGTTTTCTAGTTTGCATGTTTTTCATTCAGGAAAACTTAGATGAAAAAAAATGAATTTTAATAAAACATCCTATCCAACTTTATTTAACCAAATGAAAAAATCATTTCAACATACCTTGACCACAGCTTCTGTCATCTGTTGATTACCACCATATAACCGATTAAGAAAATGCAGTTCCTTGAAGTACCATAATGTGCTGATGTTAGTATTCTCCAATGACATCCGGTTGCATTCTCTTTTATACACCGTACGTAAATTATCCCACTTGCGCGTAACCGCATCCTTCGCTAATGATAGATTAAAGCGCCGCTTAAATTCCATTACAATCCAATCCAGAAAGTGCTGTCGTTTGGCGCGATCACGAAATTGAGGATGACGATGGTCCCAAAGGAAGGTATTACGTCTATACGCGTCTATAAGAAATTGAATCATTTTGCGATCCTTTATGTGCATTGTTAGACCAGAATCCTAAAGAAAAGCATTTAAAAAAAAAAATTTGCAACATGAAAAGAAAATCGTTATACCACTCCATTATTTCCTCCTAATAAAGATTGTTCAACTAAATCGTCATAATTATTTTCATCTTCGTCTTCTCCTTGATAAATAGGATCTTCCTCATCGCCATTGTTAGTGTAATCTTCATAATTTCCATAGTTATCATTCATATAGTTGTCATGGTCCCCCTCCACTGTGACCTCAGGCTCAGTACATTCTTGCTTTACGTGATACATTGAATCATCAGCATTCTGTAATTCATTTTCATTCAGATATCTCGTAATGTCAGAATTATCAGCTTGCGGTAATTCTAGTGCTTCCTGTGAAAAAGTTGTATATTAAAAGCGTACAAAAACACCATAGAAAATATTATTTAAAATATGTTTACCTCATCAACTTCTTCCTTGATCATAACTGTTTGTGGTACTAAAAGTGACGGATCCGTATCAGTAAGATCTTCTGCACCTTCGCCACTTCGACCACTATTGTTTTCGCCATACGAGTCATCATATCCGAGCCTGAAAAAATCGTTTATTATCTATTAGTTAAAAAATAATATAATTTACTTTGCGTAAGAAATGTATAAGATGTTTAATTAATATTTTATGCTTCCTTTCATCTTACAACTTCATTGCTTTCTGCTTGATATACGTGTATTATATATATATATATATTTACATATTTATATATATATATATATTTTTTTTTTGTACAATTCTGACTTGAATGCTTTGAAGTTTACTTTCAGCAATTATACCTTACCCTAGCATGCCTCCAAAGAATCCCTTTTGGTCCATTGTTTGAGTGCCATGGTCTGTTTGCATGTGCCCAATGAATGCATCGAAATAAAGGAATTTGGCCGGGCAAATCATGCAGCCCAAAGCAAAGTATTGCTGATCCTCCGTGGCTGTGATGATGCCGCACTCTTTCGTACACAAACGAAAGATGTCTTCATCGCTGGTTGGTTGATATGGTAAAACACTCATCTCAGCTACCACAATATTTATGAGAAAATATATATGATAATGCACTCGTATTTTCACTAAAATTTTTCTTTTTAATTATTTTCCGATAATTTCTCTTCTATTCTGGTACAACTCCATTCGCCAATTCTTTTTTCTTTATTTAATCTGACAGTTCAACTTCTCACAGCTAAATACTACACTACGAAAACAAGTGTTGCCAACTACTTGCTAAGTCAGTTTGTTCTTTTTACTTGCTGAACATAATCTGACCGACAGTTAGCCGGCAAAACATTCCCCTTATGTTATATATTTTTCTAAATCTAATAATAAAACTGCGAGTAAAAATGCACCTACATAGTATGTAAGCTAGTAAGTACATTTGCCATATAGTACATTGGAAACATTATAAAATTGAAAGTTAGTTTCGGAGACGAAAATTCGAAATTCTTATGGTACAGTATTCTGAATTCATATTCATTCTGGGTGTTAAAATTCTGTAAAATTCTTCTTTATAAAATTCTTTATTGCGAAAAAATGTATTTCAATATTTTGAGAGATGTAGGGATGAAGAAATATTTTTACAATAGGAGTTTATGTTAAGGCAATATTATTAAAATAACCTTTGCCGATTTCAGACACAGTTCAAATTGCTAAAAATTTAATTGTGATGTAATTTCTCTTGTATATTATTTTACATTTCTTTAATGTAAGATATTCAAATATTGACACTTCGTATATGTCTCGACTGCCATACATTAGCATTTTGTCTTTGTAAAATACAGTAGAAGCCCGATAAGTACAATTGGAAAATTTCAGCAATGATTGCACTTAGCGAAAAATTGCACTTTTGCGAATTTCTCCTGTGGATCGAGGAATACCTAGGGAAAAATATTTTAACTCTTTTCAATGCAATTAATGAGCTCAAAAGGTCGATATTCAAGAAAAATGAACACATATTTATTGAAATTAATACAAAGAGATCAATGCGGAAGGACATATGAGTGTGTGCTCCAAAATTCAATTATTTTTTTTGGAAAAACTTTGTTATTTTCGATTGCGTTTTCTCGTAACACTTTTCAAGTGCTTTTGATCGGATATCATGCAAACAAGCGTTCTGATTGAATAACAGTACATCGTTCTGTTCACCCCATTTCAAAATTGTATTGACACAGCCAAAAATCGATTCATGCTGGACTTTTTCGGTTGTTTCTTCTTGAGTAGTATCTTCGGGTTCATTGGCTTCACTATCACCTTCATCTATTCCTAATTCCAAAACCCAATTGCGGATTTCATCTGTGTCTGCTTCACCCACATAGTTTTCGGCCATCTCATTTAACCGTTGTAATCCTCCAACAAGAAGGGGGTCGTCAATTTCGATATCCAATGGCATATCGTCTGGATTAGATTCAGGGAGCAATTTCCCCCATGCTTGGCTCAACATGATCACGGCGGCTTTCAAATCAATTTTCTTCAATAGTTCATGTAATGAAGAATCTTTTTCACTAATTATGGTTTCCATTAGCAATGTTTTGTATTGAATTTTTGTCAAGTCAATAACACCTTGATCCATTGGCTGTAAAATCGCTGTTCAATTGGCCGGAAAATACATCACTTCGATCTCACCACAAAGTAATTCTTCTTCGGGCGGATGAGATGGGGCTTGATCCAGCAAGAGTAATGCTTTGGGTGGAACATCATTTTTTTTGGCGAATTCTTTCACTTCTTCGACAAAATTATCAAAGAACCACTTTTTGAAAATATCCCGCGTCATCCAAGCAGTCTTGTTGCTAGCATAATTCACCGGTAGACGAAATTTTTTAAAACAACGCGGATTCATAGATTTGCCGATCGTTAATGGTTTTATTTTGTGGCTGCCGTCACCATTTGCACACAAAAGAACAGTGATTCGATCTTTTGAAACTTTGTTGCCTGGAGCACTCTTTTCATCTTTCGAAACGTAGGTTTTATTTGGCAAAAGTTTCCAAAAGCCCCGCTTCATCAGCATTATATATTTGTGATGTTACATATCCTTTTTCAGCGATTTTCACCGTCAATTTTTCCTTAAATGGCTCAATGGCTTCTGGATCACAAGATAATGATTCACCAGTCACAGTCAAATAGCGAAGTCCGAAGCGTTTCTTGAATCGCGAAAACCATCCATCACTTGCATTGAATTGTTCTCCATCCTTTTTTATTTCATCAAATATTTTTAATGCTTTGCTTTTCAATATCAAGCTGGTACAAACGCTTCTCGAGCTCTGGATGATTGCCAAACCGCAAAGTTATCCGTTTATTTCCAAGTGAAAATGAATTGTATGCATTTTCTTTTGATTAACGGGATTGTTTTTTTATTCGACAAATCGTTGCGTAATCAACTTTGTATTCGAATGCAAGATCTCGTTGTTTAACGCCTTTTTCAATGTTTTGGAGAATCTCATCTCTTTCTTTCAATGTAAGAAAATGTATATTCTTTTTCACTTTTCCCATGATTTTATTTGATGAAAGCAAAAAAAAATGATTCAAACTCCGAACGATTGTTTTACTCTCAAGAACCAGCTTGAAACTAACGCGTGTTGAATGTCACAAACGATTCGATGCCATATTTTATGATATCAGCGCTACAATTTTACAGTTATTTGTAAATATCAAAAATCACAAAGCGTGGGAACAGTGTTTTTGGTCGCAATAATTCCGAGAACCATAACTGTGCATAGCTATAAAGCTGTGTCTTCGCGCGTGATGAACGCAAATACATTGCCGTATTAAGTAAAAAATTTCTTCGAACAAGAATTCTCTTGCGCCCGAAAATTGCAATTTTTTATTGCTCTTTTCGAGTTTTCTATGGACTCAAAATCGAATTGTACTTTCCGCGAAATTGCAGTTATCGGTATTGCACTTATCGGGCTTCTACTGTATATGGCAGGGTTTGGGCTTACAATATTTAATTACAGGGTCCGGTACTCGAAGTGTAATCAACTTTAGACCGCTCGCCCATCTAATGCACGGGCAACAAGTTAAACTTCAGAGAGCTAAAGAGTTCTTCGCTTGGCGAAAGCGGCCAATTTCCGAACATTGTGTTTTCTGACAAGAAAATTTTTCAAATTGAGCAATTCGTAAACTCCTAAAAAGATAGGGTTCATTTGACCGAATGAGAAAGTATTCTGGAGGTTGCTTTGAAGCCGTGGGCATACATTTCGGTTGTAGACCATGGACGTTTCAACAGGACTCGGCACCGTCTTACAAAACTGGACTAAAAGACTAGCTAAAAAACAACGTTCCGAACTTCATAATGTCCAAACAGTGGCTCTCAGGTTCTCCAGAAGCGAATCCGATAGATCATTCTCTTTGGGCCATTTTGGAGAGTAAGGTCCGAACTAAAAGATTCACCGGTCTCGAGGCGCTGAAAAAAGCCATGGTCCGCGAGTGGGCTAAAATACCTGCAAGTCACATTCGGGCAACTTGCGATTCGTTTCTGGACCGTCTCAAAGCCAAAAATAGATTGATTCTTAATTTTGTATTATTTTCACACATGTTTTACTTTGACTGCTGGACACTGTATAACCAGTTTAAGCCGTCAATTCTGTTTACGTCGATATTCAACAATAATTGACCGCTTTACAAGTTTTCGGATTTGAGAGTACGCTACTGTATTCATCTTTATAATCCGTTTCTACCAAGCTAAATCCTGGGTTTCTAGGTTTTGCGTTTGAGAGAATTGTCAACTGTTTCCATTGTGGGTTGGATGTAATTGTCTCGATATTGACAGGTTGCAAAACATTGTACAAGTGGTTGTTCATAATAGCAACGAAGCAACTTGAGCGAAAATGGTGTTAATTTTTTTCGTATATCACTAACACAGTCGTATATCATTTGTATATCATCATTGTTCAGATAGCAACGAATCAACATGAGTGAAGGTTGTGTTGATTTGTTTCGTATATCACTAAACTAACACAATCTTATCGCCAGCCGGAATCTATACGATAATTACATGCAGCCGATTATTTCAAATTCGCTGAGAACCGGTTAAAGGTCTGATCTTGGCCACACATCTGAATTATTTTTACCATGTCTAGAATAGACCCTGACATACTCAACATATGTTAAGGTAAGACATTTATCACATATTCACATGCCCCCTTAAAGCCGCTCATCTAACGTACCTCATCGAAACAGCATGTTTCCTGGGCCGACCATTAGATTAACTTAACCATGACTACCAATAACTTTACAACGCTTAACAGGGCTTAGTAAACTGTTGGAACAACAACGATTTTGTATACATAAAAAAGGTAAGAGGAGCTAAAGAAATACTATCAAAACAGTCACGGGGGACCCCTTGATATATTCCTTGCAACATCTTCACAATGAGGCTGCTATCCTCCTAGTGAGGGAGCATAGTGGAATGCTCAGCAAGTAATTCTTGCTGGGTTCCTACTGCCGGAATCTCCCCTGTTGGCACTTGCTGGAGACTCCATCTCGCGGGCACATCAGGAGCCGTCTCTTTTACTTAACTGATGGCAACCAGACCTTAACACAACACCCACTGGACCTACCAGACAGGCTATAAACGGCATTCGTCGGGTGCTTCTTATCGCCTTTTTAAACTACCGCCCCCTGAATGTCGTCATCAGAGTCCAGCCACCACACATCGCAGACAAAGAGTTTCAGAGGCTACGTCAATTGCGTTCGGGATATTGGACTACGCTAAACCCTTACCTATCAAGAATCGACCCCAAGATGCTCAACATATGTCGCATGTGCAGATACTCCGCACGGCACAAACCACCTATTCACATGTCTCCTTAACCCACTCATCTAGCATTCTTCCATCCAACTCTTTGAAGCCACCCCGTCGAAACAGCGTAACTTTAGACCGAAACTACATCATTCCCATGGCAGCCGGTTCTACGTTACCGGAATGACTCGGGTTTTTATTCCCGACCAAGGGCTGCCGCCCCAGTACACTAGCCCTGTCTAGTGTATCGTATATCACCCCACCCCTTACGTCACAGGAGCAAACTCCCGCAGCTAACCTGCTCCAAATACTTCTCCTCAGGGCTGGTGTCGAATCCAACCCTGGGCCAGAGGTATTCTACTGCTGCGTCTGCCATCAACGGCTCCACCCGAACTCCACCTCGGTTAGGTGCAATAAGTGCAACGGGTGGAGCCACCTTAAGACCTGCTCAGGCCTTAAGTCGCACAGGGAGTGGTCCACACGGTATGTGGCCACGTGTTGCTCCCGCCAACAGGCGTCTGATGCCTCCACGGCTACTACACCCCCTGATAGGCCGGCACTACCAACCGCCACCACAACCCACACCTCCACGGTGAGGAGCCTATCGGAGCAACACAACTCCCCTCTAACCCCCCCTATCCCTTCCTGCTCCAACCCCAGTGCGGGGACAAACCAGCAGCTCCTGGTCCCCCGTACAGTCTGTTCCGTGTGTCAGACCGTAATACCTCGGAATCTGGTATCAGTCCAGTGCAATTCCTGCAATGGCTGGTGCCATTTTCGGAGATGTTCCGGCCTGCGCACCACCCGTGAGTGGACAACTGCCTACGTTGCCCCCTGCTGCAGAGCTCTGCACCCACTACCTCCCCCGGAGGAGCGGCCGCCCACCACCATCAGGCCGCAACAACCACAGTGGATTGCACAGCAGGTCCAACGTAGACAACCCCACACGTCCCTCACCCCCCGGATTACACTGACCTCACCGAGAAGCTTCAAGCTTCTCCAGTTTAACTGCAACGGACTTACGAGTAAGGTCGACGAGATAGTCGACTTTATGAACCGGCACAGTATCAAGATAGCTGCGGTCCAAGAAACAAAGTTGCACGCTAGGTCATCTCTGATCACCAGGGATGGCTATAACGTGCACAGACACGATCGCGAGCGAGACAACGGTGGTGGCCTAGCGTTTATAGTCCACCACACTGTGCAGTATCGTCTTATCGATGAAGGAATCGACCCCAGGGACAGCACCTTAGAATGTCAAGGCATAGCTGTCCGGTCAGGCGATTCCGAGCTCGAAATTTTTAATATATACATACCCCCTGTCACCTGCTGCCCGGCAGGATATCACCCTGATATAGGTGCGCTCATCAGAGGTGAAAACCGATTGGTTGTAGGTGACTTCAATGCGCATCACGATCTTTGGCATTCAAGCCTGCCAAATGATCGTAGGGGACAGCAATTGGCAGAGCAGATAGACGACTCGACATTCAGCACAGTGAACGACGACGCCCCCACCAGGGTAGTGGGCAATTGTAGCAGCTCGCCTGACCTAACAATAGCTAGCGCGGGTCTGATAAATAGCATAACGTGGCGACCTATGCTATCGCTTGCATCAGACCACTTGCCCATTATCGTCTCGATCGAGAGACCTGCCGATTTCGTTTCCGCGAATCACCGGTCCTACTTTAACTTTATAAAAGCTAATTGGGCCGGTTTCACGGAATTCACCGAGGACACCTTCGCCGCTCTTCCCATCCCCACTGATGTGCGCGTCGGCGAACGCGCATTCCGCAAGGTGCTCACAGCTGCTGCGGCTTGCTTCATCCCAGCTGGATGTTATAAGGACATCCGTCCCCACTTCCCAGCAGAAGCAGCCAGCTTAGCAAACGAGCGTGACCACCTACGCCAGGCCGATCCCGGGGATCCCCGCATAAGGGATCTCAATTTGGAGATCCGGCAACTGGTAAATCAACATAAGCGGACTAAATGGGTTGAGCACCTGAAGACTTGTAACCTCACCTCCGGAGTGAGTAAGCTCTGGTCCACCGTTAGGTCCTTGTCGAACCCGACGAAACACAACGACAAGGTGGCTATCACCTTTAACGGTTGTACTTCGTCGGACCCGAAGAGATGCGCGAGCTATTTTAGCCGGCTGTTTACACTGCATCCTCCGGGCGACAGAACCAAACGTCGTGTTACCAGAAGGCTGCACAAACTGACGAACGACAGTGCGCCACTTACTTTCTCCGGTGATGAGGTTCTGGGGGCCATCAACAAGTCGAAATCTTCGAAAGCCATTGGCCCTGACGGACTTAACGCGCTGATGCTGAAGCATCTGGGACCCCTGGGAGTAGGATACCTCACAAGGGTCTTCAATTTGTCTCTGGCCACTCTCATCATCCCTGACAAGTGGAAAGCAGGGAGAGTGGTCCCACTATTGAAACCTGGGAAACCCGCCAACCAAGGGGAGTCTTATCGGCCGATAACTCTCCTTTCCCCAGTAGTGAAGACACTTGAAGCCCTCCTACTCCCACTCTTCACGACCCACCTGGCCCCAGCCCCACATCAGCACGGATTCCGACGAGTGCACAGCACCACCACGGCACTCACCGCCATAAACGCCCAGATAAATCGCGGGCTTAACCAAAACCGCCCCTGCGAGAGGACTGTCCTAGTAGCGTTGGACCTAAAGAAGGCTTTCGATACAGTCAGCCATTCCACGCTACTAGATGATATTTATCAGTCGACACTCCCGCCAGGGCTGAAGAGGTGGTCCGCGAACTACCTGAGCGGTCGGCACTCGTCAGTGATTTTTCGAGATCAAATGTCAAAGCAGAGGAAGATTAAGCAAGGCGTACCGCAGGGTGGTGTCCTTTCACCCTTGCTTTTTAACTTCTACATCTTGAAGCTCCCCCAACCACCAGCGGGAGTTTCCCTGATCTCATACGCTGACGACTGCACGATAATGGCGTCGGGCAATGACATCGATGGCCTGTGTTCCAAAGTGAACAACTACCTCACCGACCTTTCTCGCTTTTTCACTGCGAGGAATCTCCAACTTTCCCCCACTAAGTCCACGGCGACCCTTTTCACCACCTGGACAAAGGAGGTCAAGCTGTCCCTTAAGGTAAAAGTCGACGACACACCAATTCCGACTGTAAATAACCCCAAAATTTTGGGTGTAACCTTTGACAGCTTGCTCTCCTTCTCTGCGCACACAACCGCAATTGCCACTAAAGTCCAAAATCGCAACAAGGTCCTCAAATCGCTGGCCGGCAGCACTTGGGGCAAGGACAAAGAACTGTTGCTCTCGACATTTAAGGCAATTGGCCGGCCGGTTCTAAACTATGCTGCGCCTGTCTGGTCGCCTGGCACTAGTGATTCGCAGTGGATAAAGCTTCAGACATGTCAGAATACCGCCATTCGGACAGCGACCGGGTGCCTCCTGATGTCACCCATACAACACCTGCACAACGAGGCACAAATGCTCCCAGTCGCGGAGCACAACAAACTGCTCAGCAAGCAGTTCCTGCTGGGGTGTTACCGCAGGTTTCACCCCTGCAGACACCTGCTTGAGCCTGAGCCGCCTCCCAGGCACGTCAGGAGACACCTCCTCGACTACGCTGACGAACTCCAGGACAAAACTGACCGGGACCTACTGGACCGGACAGTATTCAGACAGTCAATAAACGACATTCACCGGGAGTCCGTTACCACCTTCATGAACTCCCGCCCCGTGAATGCCGTAATCGGAGTCCAACCACCACCCATTGCAGATGAAGAGCTCCAGCTTCCCCGTGAGACTCGTGTAACATTGGCACAACTACGTTCTGGATATTGTAGCAGGTTAAACTCCTACTTATCCAGAATTGACCCCGACATACCAAACACATGTCCGGCATGTGAAGGTACCCCGCACGACACTAACCACCTCTTCACATGCCCCCTTAATCAGACTCATCTAACCCCCCTCTCCCTCTGGACCCAACCCGTCGAAACAGCATGTTTCCTGGGCCTACCCCTAGATGAGCTAGACGAAGGCGACAGATGATATACCCACACTGACAGGGCTAACTATGCTGTTAAAACAACAACAACAACCGAAACTACATATCTTTGAAGTATCGGCATTTATTTGCACTAACAATTGGTCCTTGGTAAAAGTCCAAACTCGAATGCGACTCATAACAATGGCTAATTTTATCTTTAAAGCCGTAGTAAGTACCCCTAAAAAAATTCATAAAATGTAAATTGTATTTATAAATAATTTGCCTTGTTTCTTATTTTTCTTGATTTTATACCAACCTTTATCTGAAAGTCTAAATTTAAATTTCTTTGTTCTCTACTTGATTACGAGAAAGTTGATCAACAAATCCCCCTATTTTTGTTTTTCCAAAATTGTAAAGCGGTTTGCCCCCAACAAGCAATTAATTAAGTGCAATACTGTAAAAAAAACAATTTTGTATTTGCTTATTTTGATTATTTTACGAACGCGTGCAGTAGTGACTAAGTTGTGGTGGAGTTTAACACGATCACACACAATGTCATTCATTATTCGCAGAGCTTTGCAAGTGAGTAGACGCAAACATTCACTTAACAGGCATATAACAACAAATAAACAAGGTGAAAATATATTTTGTTCTTACTATGTAGCAATAAATGGAATAACTACTTTCTATGATACTTGCTTGCAGTAGGATTTGGACAGAAAATGGCGAACAATACCTGCAGTAACAGCGTACACTCAGCTTCTGTGGCAGAAGTTCACCAGGTGCCAATGAGTGTTATACATAGACCAATTCCACCGGTATTGGACGAAGCAAAGGTCCAGTCACTTATGAATACTATAGAGGTGCGTAAAAATAGATCCCTTGCGGGTAAAGGTGTGGAGGAATTCGGCAAAGTTATACTATTGAAGATCTAAGTTACCGGTGCGACCCAGCCAAGGGCTGTAACTTTATGAATATTTTAACTTGCTACAAAAACAATATTGACGTCAATTTCATAATTTTTGCCTATTCTTTCTTTTGCTATGGTAACATATTTGCATGTACCGGCATATAATCATGTTTTGTTTGTTGGCAGTAGAATGAAACAGAAGACGATGTGCCCCCAATAGATATATTGTGGATTAAGGGTACTGAAGGAGGCGATTATTTCTATAGCTTTGGTGGTTGCCATCGGTATGAGGCATACAAACGGTTGAAACGTGTTACTATAAAGGCTAAATTGGTACAATCCACGCTGCAAGATTTATATCATTATATGGGTTCCAGTACGCCAAAAAATCTTAAATGAGTAGCTGAAAACTGAAATATGATATCTGCGAAACGTGTAAACCAAGCTGGGAAATGTTGATGTACCTCTGCTCTTTTAATTGTATATAGCTTCCTCTTATTCAATTTTAACAGTGTATTTTAAAAATGCACAAAAATATATATATATGTTTATGTATATACACAGATACATACAAACTTTTATGCAAAATCTTTATCAATAAATTAATTTCTAAAATTAAAAAAAAAAACGTTAAAACAGTTTACTATCAATGCACCACATCGAATAAAATATTTCCGTGAAATCGGTAAGATGAACTAGTTGCTTGGAAAATTAGGCGAAACTACATTTAAACAATAAAGTTACGTAGTCTTTTTGATGTTTTTTATTTTCATTTTTGAACAATGACAGTTGTGTAACGTGTACGAAAGCCACTTTCGATTATTACCAACTATTTCTTACATATGTACATACATTTCTCCATTACACAGCAATGCTCCTAACTGAGCAAATTACCAAATGAACGGCGCTTTTTCGCGTAGTATACGCAATCCATACTTTTCCCATTCCCCGGAGTATATCCACAGTTCTGGAGCACTTTCCAAGCATGACATTATTGCTGCTCCCTTCCAAGCTATCATGCCTGCATCCATTTCTTTGGAGAATGCATTAACTTCAAACGCTGAAGATGATGTCGATGTACCTGCTAATTGCAGCACAACACGTTGTTCCAGCCATTTTGAGAAACCTGCAAATTTTGTGCTACCACCAACGAGTAGTATACAGCTGTACATTTTACGTTTAATTTCTTCCGTTGAACATCGTTCAATGCTGCGAACTATAGCATGATCTAGAGGTACAATCTGACCATTCATTATGTACAACAGCTCATCCTTATCACTAGTTTTAATATTAATGTCACGTTCTACCACATCATCTACAACTAGATCGTCGTCAGCCACCTCACCTGTCACTGGTAGCGTTCCTTCAAGCAATTGGTCACGCCCTCCATTTCGGCGCCCTGTCTCCCGAATATACTCGGCATCAAAACAATCCTCCGGATCTGGTTGTTGGCTACTTCGTAATTGAACCCTTGCTTGTTTTGTTTTACCAGTAATATTAAATAATTCCGTGTGAAAAAGGGAGAGTGGCGCCACAACGCATTCGTCGCCTACTTGAAGCGTGTATCGCATGCGTTTATTTGCTTTCCTCACCTACAGATGTACAAAGGGAAATCATTAAAATAAGATTTAAATTTGCTTCTTATGCAGATATATGATAGGTATGTATATAATTCAAAAAAGAAAAGTACTAGATTAAGAAATATGATGGCTGGTATATAGTTGCACCTCAAAGCTTCGTTCTTGTGCTCCACAAACATCTAAGGTAAGATGACAGAAGCGTTCTTTTAAATGCATCAATAGCGCTGCATCCGCATAATCTGTTTCTACATTGCACTCTTTGTATGGAAAACTACATTTACGTAGAAGGTTTAAAAAAACTTGTGTCACATCACCGCCACCGTAGGAAAGGCGTACACGAGTTTCTGGATGACTAATGCCATCTTCAACACATGATATCGAGCATTTCTGGTCCCCAATATCAACAACACACGCATAACTGAGTCCTGCACCAAAAGTGGCTGCTACATGATCTTGTAATAAAAAACAAGATCGAAAGCGCAAGCGCTGCAGTAGCAATGTTACCAATTCACGTAAATGACTGCGATTATATACATCCGATATAACCAATACAGCACTATATTGTGGCAAGGTATCTGCAGCAATATTCAAATGCTTTTGCAGTGCATAAAGCCAAATAGTCTCCATATTAGATATAACAGCTGCGGTAGAACCACCAACACCTTTGTGAAGATTCAATTCTCCACGCCTCAATGGAAAATGAATATTGTAAGCGCTGGAGTCTCTTTCACGCAGAAGCAAAATATCCTTGTCGAAAAGCAATTCACTATCCGAGGAATTTTTATTATTATCACGCTTTATATCTTCGAATCCTTCATCATCCATGAGCGGCAAATCTTCCGGGACGCTCCGCCTATTAAAAGTTGCGATTTGTTGCGGAGGCGTAGCAACGCGCAAACGTTTGGCACTTCGTTCATAGGACTCATGGAGTGGAGCGTACGACTGTATAGAATGGGAAACCTGTCGCCTCTGTTCCTCGAATTCAGCAAGTGTTTCGGCAGAACTATGCACTCGCGGCAGTAGAGCATCTCTATGTTCTTGTGAATTTTTATTTTCACGCCTTCGATGTGCTACTGCATGTAGGACCGTAACTGGATTAAGATCGGAAGCTCTGCCAATTCTTAAAAACAAAGATCCAGGATGTATTATAATAATCCGTTGTGCATGCATTTATACGCTTTAAAATGTTTTACTCTAGTCGGGCCGGTTTACTATTTTTGTTTACATGAAATAGTGGAATAGTAAAAGTAATCGGTTTGGTTAAGTAAACTGCTAACATTAAAACAGAAAGCAAATGAAATACTGGCTGTGTTCATGTAGCGCTTGTGTATTTCAGTTTAAGGTTTTTTATTTAGTGGTAAGGTTGGCAATGCTATCATTAACTGTGGTCCAATGGTAAGGGACTGTAACTCTTTCAAAAAATTGTTGATAAGAAGTAAATTAAAGATGATGAAATAATAAATTAATGACCTTCAAAAGAACTAGCTTCATGATTCAACTATAATATAATATATTTCAAAGGCAGTGAATGCACACAATTCCATAATATGAATTACTAATTGGCTTCGTTGTGCGAATTTCATTTGACTTAGTTTTTTAATTAATAGTAATAACATACGAAGGCGGACCAATAAGTCCGTGATTTTTTGTATTTCTGACCTCTTTACTGTAAAAGAAATACTGCTCCTGTCAACAGGCATCTATCAGTGGACTCCTGTCAAAATTTGAACGTGCTGCGTCAGTTAGTTTGTGTTTTACAGCTACCTTTATCAGACTACCCAGGTTGACAGGAATCAACTGACAGATGCCTGTTGACAGGAGCAGTATTTTTTTTTTCAGTAAAGAGGTCAGAAATACAAAAAGTCACGGACTTATTGAAGCGCTCTCGTAAGTACGAAAGTCAACCCAATAGTAAATAAAGCAGTTCCTTTATTAGATTCGTTTCGATATCAGAAATATCGAAATGGAATTTCAGTACATTTAACCAACTATTCTAATATATCGATATGTATCATTTATCTCTATATCTAATTGGAATACATATTTTGGATATTTTTTAATTGGGTTAATAAAATGATTTGCCGCTTATGTTTAGTTGAAATAACTAATGGCATGAAAATATTCTCCGATAATGGTGAGACTGAAGTCGCTAAAGTGATTATCAAATATTTTAACATTGTGGTAAATAACAATTTCCTTTCTGTAAACACACAAATTCATATGTATGTATGTATCTGCAAATAAATAATAACATTCCATTTAAGGTTCATACCGACGATGCAATTTCTAATGAAATTTGTGACGAGTGTTGGAAGCATATTGAGGATTTTCATCATTTTTGGCAAGATATAGATGAAAAGCAGAAAAATCTGCAAAATCATTTAGAATGTTCAGAAACAAAGCAATACATAGAAGATATTGAGACAGAAGGATTCCCCTCCGTGCACATAGATTCTTCTGTTGACTACAAAGATGTCGGGTTGCGTGAGCCACAAATTGATTTGGTTGTTGCACAACCAGATATTTGTGAAGATGAGGTCGAATTTGATGCAGCTGATATGGATAATGATGATGAAATATCAACAGACGACCATGATTCGGCCTCATCACCACTACCACAAACAAATGACAAAAGTGAGTATACATTTCATAGCTTAGTTTTTGGAAATTTACCAGAATCTTGTATTAATTAGCTAAATTAAAAAGGAAAGTATTGGTTGTGAAACCAAAACAGAAACGAAAATATAGGAAAAGATCTTTAAAATCTAGATCTGAGGATGAGATTGCTAAAGAGGTGTCACACGAAGAGGAAGCTGCGAGTCGACGTATGGCTAAATTGGCTCTGATTGCTGAGATGGATGATTACATCGCGGAAAATTCCGAATTAGTTTGTTGCTTGTGCAAACAACCGCTTACAGACTTCTTAGACCTGAGGAAGCATTTTCGTGAAAAGCATAAATGTGAGGGATATATGACTTGTTGCAACAGTCGATTTTTAAAACGTTCTCTTTGGGTAGACCATTTAAAAATGCATAGGGATCCAAACTTTTTAAAGTAAATATGCGCATGATATATGTATATATGTTGAAGATAGTTTTGGCTGGTTTTCAAATTTTAGTTTGCCATGAAAGAACCAAAACATACATTGTAGTACGACATACATTGTTTTCAGCATATGCTCATAATAACAATTACCAACGGCTTCAACATATTGCTATTTGCGTAGCCTTCATTATTTACTTATATGCATATTTACATAGATGCCATATTTGCAATAAGAAGCTGGCAAGCCGGAATACTTACCAAAACCATATGGACTCTAAACATCCCGATTCGAAAGATTTGCAATTTTTTTGCAAATTGTGTCCTCGAAAATTTGTTAAGCAATATCTTTTGGATTATCATATGAAGTCCAAGCACACGACAACGCGAGATTTCATTTGCAAAACCTGCAACAAAGGGTGAAGTACAAATTTGGCTACTATTTATAATGTACAGTTTTATTAAAATAACTTTCATTCTTTATATAGGTTTGTCAGTGCTGGAGTTTTGAAGAAGCATGAAAGGAATATTCACTTGAATGAATATGAATCTGTATGTGAAATATGTGGAAAATGTTTTAAGGCTGCACACAATCTTTTGCGTCACGTAGATGCCATACACAGTGCTGAACCACGCACTCGAGCACAATGTCATATATGTCACAAGTGGCTAAAAAATGCATATACTCTTAAAAAACACGTGACCGCACACAGTGAAGAGCCATCAGGAAAAGAGTACCCGTGCTCTAAGTGCGGAGCTGTAAAATATTCCCGTCATTCTTTAGCGGCACATATACGTTACCACCATTCCGACCGAAGTTTCAAATGTCCTGTATGTAGTAAAGAGTTCAAATTGCCAATTGCATTAAGGGTAATAGCCATTTAATTACATTTGTATTTCGAAAATGTGATGTTTTATATAAAGTTCGTTTTTTGTAGGAACATGAGGCTAGACACGCTGGAATACATCTTTACACGTGTTCGATTTGTGCTAAGAAGTTTAGATCGATCCGCAACATGCGTAAACATATGGCAAATCATTCTGACGATGCAGTGCATCAACAATGTAAAGAGACTGCTGCTCAACATTCTAATGAACAGCTGTCCCCAGATACTAATGAATTGGCAAGGCGTGCTCAATGTACTGATATGCCTTCAGGGTTTTTGAATCTGTTGCCCTTTAACCAATCACAAACTTAGAAAATAATACAGTTAGTATTGGAGTAAGCTCCATTTGTGGAACAACATCAGTACGCACACCACAAATAGGAGGAGGTCAAACACCCAAAAAAGGGTGTACGCGCCCATTATATATATATATATTGGAGTAAGCTGGATCTCTTCATGGTGTATGGATCCATGAAGCAGTTTTTGAGTCAAATTGGAATAAAGCACATCAATTTCCTTTAGAATAAACCGTTGTGATGAAAATCGTATGTTATAAATAAAAATATATGTGTATATAATTTAATGGCACGTTATTTTAAGATTTATTGAACTTAACTGCATATACATAAGTGTATTTTTTTACAGAAGTACTTAGCGACAACAAATTATTTGTCATAAATGTTTGTGAGTGTGGGTGGGTGCTGCTGTAGAAATAGGCAAACGCGTGTGACCATATCCGCAAGCGAGAAATATTTAGTAATACTGTAATTAAAATCCAATAATTACGGTTTATAAGAGTATTGTATTGCTTCGATCAGTTTTACAAACGGGTCCTCATGCCTTTTATAAACAGATTTTCTCCACAAAAATTCGATTATCATGTCTGCAAAACAAATAGGGTGGTCGTAGTTGTCTTTATTAAAAAACTCGTTTCCTTTCAAAAAAATAACCCTCATCAGTCCAACTCCGGCTACGCAATCCACAGTATTTTTGCGTAGAACTCCATTAAGCGTGGGCCTTTAAAGAAATAACCCTCATCAGTCCAACTCCGGCTACGCAATGCACAGTTTTTTTTGCGTAGAGCTCCTTTCCGTACTAAAACCATTGAACCCAAAATTAAAACGTCATATCGCTCCCTAAATACAAAAGGGTCACAACTCAAAATTTTCTAAAACTGAGTTTTTTGCATAAATTAATTCAGAGTACACATTTCTAACTGCTGCAAATATTTCGTTCACATAGCTATCTTCTTTAGCTGGAAAAATACAGTTATGTCTATTTTTATGTCAAGTGTGTTCCTTTTGCACGATCAACTAAAGAGAATTATTTTTAGTTGCTTTAATGGGCTCAAGAACAGCTGATTACTTTTATTACACAAAAAGAGTTTTATTTTGAGTTCTGCCTCTATAACTGTAAAAAGTGATAAATTTCGTGGTATATTATTTTGCATTGTGCCTCTTTAGTTGTGAAAAGTGAATTCAATTAGGTTAGGAAACTTTTAAAATTAAAACATTTTATCAGTTAAAAAGGCACAACTTAAGGTAATATCACTAGTTAATCGAAAAAATTTCAGTTAAAGAGTCATAAATCAAAATTTTGTTTTATTTTCGCAAACATAATATAAAATTGAAAAAAATATAGTAGAACCTTCTTCAATGTTGTATATTTTCATGATGGAACAATATTTTCTTTAAATATTAGAATAATTTTTACATAAAACGTTTTTCGTCTCTCCTGAAAATCTTAGTATTTTGAGTTGTGACCCTTTTGAATTTAGGGTGCGATATGCGTGTGTGAAGTAAGGAGGCACAATAACCACCATCCCCATCATTAAAACTAAACTGAAATACTTCATTTTTCGTTTTCATTTGCAGGCATCCGGCAACATCATACTGTTGTCATTCCAATCTACTTCTTATTCGCGTTTAAATTTGGAATTTTAATAAAAATAATCCGAAAATAGGCTGGAATTCACAATAATGTATATTAGGCAATTTTTGGCAAACAAGAATGGCTTTATTAATGAAACTTGGTAGAGATGTTAGAGGGGTGTTAAGGAACAATCTTTATAACTCCAAATTATTCGGGAAATAATAATTTCGTAATTCTTCTTCTTAATTGGCGCTATAACCGCTTACGCGATTTTGGCCGAGTTTAACAAAGCGCGCCAGTCGTTTCTTTCTCGTGCTAACCGGCGCCAGTTGGACACACCAAGTGAAGCCAAGTCCTTCTCCACCTGATCTTTCCAACGCAGAGGAGGCCGCCCTCTTCCTCTGCTACCACCAGCTGGTACCGCATCGAATACTTTCAAAGCCGGAGCGTTTGTATCCATTCGGACGACATGACCCAGCCAACGTAGCCGCTGGATCTTTATTCGCTGCGCTATGTCTATGTCGTCGTAAAGCTCATACAGCTCATCGTTCCATCGTCTGCGATATTCGCTGTTGCCAACGTGCAAAGGTCCAAAAATCTTACGCAGAATCTTTCTCTCGAACACTCCAAGCGTCGCTTCATCCGATGTTGTCATCGTCCAAGCTTCTGCGCCATACGTTAGGACGGGCATGATGAGAGTCTTGTAGAGTGTTAGTTTTGTTCGTCGAGAGAGGACTTTACTGCTCAGTTGCCTACTTAGTCCAAAGTAGCACTTGTTGGCAAGAGAGATTCTACGTTGGATTTCAAGGCTGACATTGTTATCGGTGTTAATGCTGGTTCCTAAATAGACGAAGTCTTTTACAACCTCAAAATTATAGCTGTCAACAGTGACGTGGGTGCCGATACGCGAGTGTGCCGACTGTTTGTTTGAAGACAGGAGGTACTTCGTTTTGTCCTCGTTCACCACCAGACCCATTCGCTTTGCCTCTTTATCCAGTTTGGAGAAGGCAGAACTAACAGCGCGGTTGTTAAGGCCGATGATGTCAATATCATCGGCATACGCCAGCAATTGTACGCTCTTATAAAAAATTGTGCCTGAGCGATTAAGTTCTGCGGCTCGCACGATGCTCTCCAACATCAGGTTAAAGAAGTCACACGACAGGGAGTCACCCTGTCTGAAACCTCGTTTGGTATCAAACGGCTCGGAGAGGTCCTTTCCAATTCTGACGGCGCTGTTGGTGTTGAGCAACGTCATCTTACATAGCCGTATTAGTTTTGCGGGGATACCAAATTCAGACATCGCGGCATACAGGTAACTCCTTTCCGTACTGTCGAATGCAGCTTTGAAGTCGACGAAAAGATGGTGTGTGTCGATTCTCCTTTCATGGGTCTTTTCCAAGATTTGGCGTATTGAGAATATTTGGTCGATGGTAGACTTTCCAGGTCTGAAGCCACACTGATAAGGTCCAATCAGTTGGTTGACGGTGGGCTTCAGCCTTTCACACAATACGTTCGCTAGAACCTTATAGGCGATATTTAGAAGACTAATTCCGCGGTAATTGGCACAAATTGCAGGATCGCCCTTCTTATGGATTGGGCAGAGCACACTTAAATTCCAATCGGCAGGCATGCTTTCATCCGACCATATTTTGCATAGGAGCTGATGCATGCACCTTACCAGCTCCTCGCCGCCATGTTTGAATAGCTCAGCCGGCAGTCCGTCGGCGCCCGCGGCTTTGTTGTTCTTTAGCCGCGTTATCGCTATTCTCACCTCGTCATGATCGGGTAGCGGAACGACAATTCCGTCGACAACGATTGGGGTATCGGGATCTTCACTTTCTCGGTGACATGCGCAGCTGTCACTGTTTAATAGGTTCGAGAAGTGTTCCCTCCATAATTTAAGATTGCTCTGTACGTCGGTCACCAGTTCGCCGTCTTTGTTCTTACAGGAAAACGCCCCGGTCTTAAAACCTTCTGTAAGCCGCCGAACTTTCTGGTAGAATTTTCGGGCGTTGTTCCTGTTGGCCAGCATCTCAAGCTCTTCGCACTCACGTATTTCGGCCTCTCGTTTCTTCTGTCGGATAATACGTCTCTCTTCCTTTTTCAGCTCTCTGTAGCGATCCCACATGACTCGCGTTGCGCCCGATCGCAGCGTGGCTCTATAGGCGGCATCCTTTCTCTCTGCGGCAGCATGACATTCCTCGTCGTACCAATTGTTTTTTCGGGCTCGCCGGAATCCGATTTCTTCTTCGGCGGCGGTACGTAGAGAACGAGAAATGTTGCTCCATTGTTCGTGGATGCCGGTTTGTTGGGCAGTACTCTCTGAGAGCAGGAGTGAGAGTCGAGTGGCGAATCTTCTGGCTGTCTGTTGTGATTGCAGCTTTTCGAGGTCGAACATTCTTTGCGTAGGTAGATGCACGTTTTTTGCTGCACAGAGGCGCGTGCGCAGTTTGGCTGCAACAAGGTAGTGATCCGAGTCAATGTTGGGTCCTCGGATCGTACGTACATCTAATACACTAGAAGCGTGTCTTCCATCTATCACAACATGATCGATCTGGTTTCGCGTTTTTCGATCAGGGGACAGCCAGGTAGCTTGGTGTATCTTTTTATGCTGGAATCTGGTGCTGCAGACTACCATGTTTCGGGCCCCGGCGAAGTCGATCAGCCTCTGTCCGTTACCGGATGTTTCGTTGTGTAGGCTGAATTTTCCGACTGTGGGACCAAAAATTCCCTCCTTGCCCACCCTGGCGTTGAAGTCGCCAAGCACGATTTTTATGTCGTGGCGGGGGCAGCGCTCATAGCAACGTTCCAGACGCTCATAGAAAGAATCTTTGGTCGCATCGTCCTTCTCTTCCGTCGGGGCGTGGGCGCAAATTAGCGATATGTTAAAAAAACGGGCTTTGATGCGGATTGTTGCGAGACGCTCGTCCACCGGAGTGAACGACAGTACTTGGCGACGAAGTCTCTCTCCCACAACAAATCCGACACCGAATTTGCGCTCCTTTACATGGCAGCTGTAGTAGACGTCGCAAGGTCCTATGGTTTTCTTTCCTTGCCCCGTCCATCGCATCTCTTGGATGGCAGTGATGTCAGCTTTTACTCTCACGAGGACATCAACCAGCCGGGCAGAGGCACCCTCCCCATTAAGGGACCGGACATTCCAGGTGCATGCCCTCAAATCATAGTCCTTAGTTCGTTTGCAGGGGTCGTCATCAGTATAGGGAGGTCTCATCCGAGGCTTTTTTAAAGTTTTCATTGGGGGCGATTTTTAAGTGGCGGGTCCCAAACCCAACGCACAACCAGCTATCCTGGAATGTTTCGCCTTCTCACTTTAGCTCACTCCCGAACGGGTGTTCGGAAGCTACCCAGAGGATACGTGGGCTAATCCCGGCCGTTGTGAGCTGCTTGAACCATATGTAGAAGAATCGTCCTGGCCACTCCCAAGTGAATGGCGATCAGTAACTTTCCCCACTTGCGTGGACTTCTACACATGGAACCATCGTAATTATTTGACTTCAAAGTTCCCTCGGGAACTTCATTATAATTTGGCACATTACACTATTTTTGACGTGATAACGTCTTATAATTCGATTTAACAGGCTGCATGCACGAAAAAATATGTCGTTACCTTGCTCATTTGTCGTTACCTTGCTCATTTGTCGTTACCTTGCTCATTGCCGTTACCTTGGTCATTTGTCGTTACCTTGAATGAACTGCAAGCGAAAGCGCGGAACGAACGACAAAGCAAACAAAGCAAACGAAAGGCAACGTTCGACATCTTGCTCTCTCCTATTTAAGTGAGCGTATATATGTATGTATATGCGCATATGTACATATATAAATTCACGTATTTGTATTTGCATATGCCTTCTTATTGATTATTATTAATTTGATTTACTTGAAGAATTTAAAATAAAACCAAGTTTGTTAAAAATACCTGTTGTTTTAATGTTATAATTATTAATTTTTTTATTATATATGAAGGAAAAAATGTATGGTAATATTTACCACATACCTTATAAGATATGTTGTATACTAATATATGTATATAAACTTGCATATACATATACAATTTCGCGCAATTTACAAAAAGAACAAATCTATATGTAAAGATGCATACAAATCATATGGACATATCAAATATACGAATCTATTCAGTACGCAAGCAAATGTAAACTAATGTGCTTGAACTGCAAGCGAGAGCGCGGAACGAACGACAAAGAGCACAATCGGTCCCCGCGTTCGGCAACGTTCGACATCTGGCTCTGTCCTACTTGAGTGAGCATATATATGTATGTATATGCGCATTTGTATATAAATTCACATACTTGTATTTGCATATGCCATCTTCCTGTGTGCATGGTAATGAACCATTTCTCTGTTGAGAATAAACGATGATAGGAAAAATAGGAAATGAAAGGGAGTGTTTCAAGTGTAATGTGTCTTGAGAAAGTCAAATCGATGATGATGCCTCTTAGTGTTGTTGACTTAACGTCTGATGCACAATCGAAATTGAAGATATCTTTCATGAATTTGATAAATGTTTCGTCATCTTTCACGTTTGTGTAAATGTAACTTGACCTATTCCATTGCAATTCCATTTACTTCCTCCTCTATATCCATACAAAATATCTATCAAACAAATAAAATTAAAATTTTGTTTTGAAAATTGCAACCATTCCATCAATATTTTCTTATGACGTTGTCACGTTAAACTATCGTCAGTAAACCGACTTTACAGACAATCTCTTTTTTTTGTACACTTCTCTAAAATCACTAAATATACACTCACACGTGTGTTTTTACTTCTTATTATACTTATTTTCAGGGAAAACTTTAGTATAATGTATATAGCTTTGAAAAAAAAACGGTTAAAAGGGGGTGATAGAGGGGTGTATCCCCATCTTAAAACTGAAAACAGAACCTGCCGGAGGCTTATAGTTTTTAAGTAATTTAATGTTAAAGTTCTCTAATTTAGCGAAAAGTTGGTGCTGCCATACACCTGAAATGAAAACGAAGTTCGCACGCAAGGATGTTCAGTGGAAGGTTCATTGTAAAACTGCAGTATTTTTTGCTGTAATTTAAAGTTGGGAAAATTTTGCAAATAAAAACATACAACTCATTTAAACTTAAAAACAATGATATTAAGCGTATCACAAAAAATAATAAAGTAATTAAAATTAAATTAATTAACACAGTATTTTTGCGTAGAATTTCTTATCGCCTGGGCGGCCTTTGGCCGCGCTTCAAAAAAATAACCCTCATCAGTCCAACTCCGGCTACGCAATCCACAGTACTTTTGCGTAGAACTCCTTATCGCCTGGGCGACCTTTGGCCGCGCTTCAAAAAAATAACCCTCATCAGTCCAACTCCGGCTACGCAATCCACAGTACTTTTCCGTAGAACTCCTTTTCGCGTGGGCGGCCTTCGGCCGCGCTTCAAAAAAATAACCCTCATCACTCCAACTCCGACTACGCAATCCACAGTATTTTTGCGTAAAACAACATTATAGTTTGCCAAAAATTCCCAAATATACATTGTTCTAAATTCCAACCGATTAGTTACCTGTCATTTAATTGACATATATAAGATAAATCAGATTAAATTTATTTGCCGGCAATTGATATCTTAATAACAGCATTTGCAATATTGCCAGGATGACCCTTTCGCTGAGAAGAAAAAAAGGTTGTCAAGATTTTTTGAGGACTGCATATGTATAAAGTGGAAACGTATCTTAAAATAATAACTAAAAAATTCACAGTTGACGTACAACTGTGAAAAGCGAAAGCGCTTATAGAAGAGGAAGAAAAATAAATAAATACATGTAAATTAGAAGCAGCATTAGAAATAGCAATATTCTGATTCAATAGAAATGATTTGTCGTCTATGCTTGGAGGAAACAAACAGTAATTTTGAAATTTTTTCCGAACATGGTGAGACGGAAATTGCTAAAGTCATTGCTAAATACTTCCACATCGAGGTAAGGCTGAATAATATATGATAAGTTTGCACGATTTAATGACTTGTAATCTATAACAGGTGCAACCCGATGATACTATTTCAAACATAATTTGTGGAGAGTGTTTTCGGAATATATTCGAATTCCATAGATTTTGGTTGAGTATAGATGAGAAACAGAAAACACTCCAAACACATCTGGTATGTACACAAATAAAACAAGATGTCGATGAAATTGAAACGCAATGTTTCGCGACATCACACACAAATTCTTCTATTGACTGTAAAAATAATGAGTTACGTGAGCCGGAAATTGACATGGGAGTTGTTCAACCTAATATTTGCGCAAATGGATTAGAATTCGTGGCTGCTGAAATGAAGGATGACGAAATATCGATGGACCGAGATTCAATATTGAGTCCATTAAATCCAGCTATCGATGAATGTAAGAAAGAACTTCAATTACAATTTTATAATTCCTAACAACTATAGACGTGCACTTTATTAGCTTCATCAGATGATAGAAGGGAATTAAAAGCGTCTAAAAAACGGAAATACACTAAAAGAACTGTTAAAAAACCAAAAAAAATAAATCAGAGAAGTTTAAAAAAAACTTCCCGTTCAACAAAAAAAATTAAGGAGAAAAAAGAACGCAATGACAATGAAACCGATTCGAAACTAAAAGAAAAACTAGAGAAAAAACAAGATACAAAATCTTTAATTCGAGAAATGGACGAATTTATAGCAGAAAACACTCAACTAAGTTGTTGCTTATGTTCGATACCTCTTAAAGACTTTTATGATTTGAAGAAACATTTTCGAGAGGAACACCATTGTGTAGGCTATATACCTTGCTGCAATAACCGTTATTTAAAACGAACATTGTATGTTGATCATCTGAAATTGCACAAAGATCCAGACTTCTTCAAGTAAGAACAGAAAATTTAAAAAAATTTTAAGGCATACAAATGGATTTTTACAACGTGATTTGTAACATTGCTTAAACTCATTTGTAATATAGCTAAAAATTTATTAATGTCTATATTTTATATATAGATGTACTCTTTGTAATAAGCAATTAGCGAGCAGAAATAACTATCAAAACCATATGGATACCAAGCACCCAGATGCAGAAAGTTTGCTTTATCCCTGTAAATTGTGTCCCCGAAAGTTTGCTAAACAATACATTTTGGACTATCACATCAAGTCTAGACATACAACAACGCGTAATTATATCTGCAAACTTTGTAACAAGGGGTGAAATTACTTCCACCTAAGTTGTAGTAGAATGCTAATATTTAGATACATTGTTTTTCTTTTAGATTCATAAATTCTGCTGTTTTGAAGCAACACGAGAAGGCTGTTCATTTAAATGAATATGACTCTGTATGTGAAGTTTGTGGGAAGTGCCTTAAAACTTCACAGAACCTTCTATCCCACATGGAGGCCATGCATAATACAGAACCGCGTCCTGAAGAACAATGCAAGATTTGTCTCAAATGGTTAAAAAATGCACGTTGTCTAAGGAAGCACATGATTGCACATCGTGACCAAGCATCTGGGCAAGAATTCAAGTGTCCACAATGTGGCATGGAAAAGAATACTCGGCATGCTCTTTCGGCGCATATTCGCTATCATCATTCAGGCAAAGTATTTACATGCACAATGTGCAACAAAGAGTTTAAAAATCCACGTGCTCTAAGGGTAATAATTATATATTTTCCTACAATCTACGCAAGAAATATTTTAATAATAATTCCTTTAATTGTAGGAACATGAGACTACTCATACTGGCACCCATTTGTACACCTGCTCATTTTGTCCCAAAACATTTAGGTCGCATGGCAACATGCACAAACATAAGGTCAATAATCATTCGCATGAGTGGGTACGCAGTGGATCGCAACCAAACGAGATTACAAAAAGTCTTTTAAATATTTTAAAACCTAATGAAGAGCAGAGTTAAAATCCAAACCACTAGTTCGCTTTCTATTGTATTAGTACATTATATTTATTTAATTTACACTTAACTTGAAATAAAATTAAAATTGGAAACTTATTTTGTCTCAACTGGGATCTTGTATGTACCCTAAAGATATTGATGCTCCCTTGATCGACTTTGTTTATAAGTGACGTACAGGTAGTATGAAACATTAAAAAGTATTTTAACTGAGATCTCCTTTGTAAGCATTGATAATACTTCATCTTTGTGTAAACCCCAATGTCTTCATCGTTCCAAGAGTGATAGAATAAAAGATTACCCCTTCCGAATTGGCCGTGTTGTAAGTATCCATGAATAAACAAACAAAAGGAAGGGAATTATTTGTTTGTTAAGAAGAGTAGGCGAAAGCAATGGAAATAACCAAATACATGATTGGCACAATTACGTTCTGGATACTGTAGCAGGTTAAACTCCTACTTATCCAGAATCACACCGACGTACTAAACATATGTCCGGCATGTGAAGGCACACCGCACAACACTAACCACCTTTTCATATGCCCTTTAAAACCCACTCATCTAACACTCCTCTCCCTCTGGACCCAACCTGTTGAAACAGCAAGTTTCCTGGGCCTACCGTTATATGAGTTACTACTACAACAATACCAAACACAAGAAATTATACGCACACACACATACACTCTTACCACGGCGTCTTCCGCATAAAAACGCAAACAAACAGCATTTGGAAGCTTTATATTATTTTTGTTTTCACAATTGACGGAATTTTTAAAAATATGTAATTTCTCCTCCTTTTGTTTGTTTTGTTCGTTAAAATCGCGAAGAATAAAGTAACTGTTATTTATTGGCACCACCTGAGATACTCAATTCGCCTTAAATATCACCTTTAATAGATTCGCCTTGGTCTGGCAGCACTTATTTAAACCAGGAGTTTCGCAATTTATAAATGCAATTTAGCGGCAAAATACATGCACCAATCCCCAGTCTTTCTATTTACTCCACGTGTCTCTAAAGACCTTCAAGCCTACATAAACAGCTATCTCCTTCGACAAAAATATGCATCGTGGGCGCAATTCAGGCACCCGTGTAAAGCTTTTAACCCAGGGGTGTGAAAAAGCAATATATGCATCCACATTATCAAGGAATCAAATTTCTGTATTCGTGCGTTTAAGGATCGGTCACTCCAGGCTAACCCATGAACACCTTCTTCTATCCACGTCTCCTCCCACTTGTCATTTCTGTAACGATCAACTTAACCTTATACACATAATAGACATCTGTGCAAATTTAAATACTAAACGTGTACCTATCTTTGGCCGAAGGCCCAAGCAGCTAGTGTGCTCTTTTTTTTTTGTTTTTACGTTAGTGTAATATTTTATATTATTCTCATAAATAAGTTAATTCGAACTCAAAGCGTAACGGACGTGTTTTGGACTGCTCTTCAAAAATTGTTTTCAAATATTCAAATCAGGACACAATTGATGTTCGTATTGAGACAGTGACTCTATATCAGTGGTGAAGTGGTTTTTTTTGAAGTTTTCTGCCCTTTTCTCTCCCATTTTCCATAAGGAAGAGTTAAAATAAAAGTTTTAAATATTAACTGTATCCAAACAATATACGCAATCCATGGATTGCAAAAGGTGCAAACTACAAATACGTGGAGAGACGGGAATACGGTGTGCGGGTGTATGTGGCAAAACGTATCATTCGCAATCGAAATGCTCGGGAATAGACCAATATACATTAGGAAAATTAGACGAATTTCCCAAACTTCGCTACATGTGTGATGAATGTGTGGTGTATATCAGCAACGTTGACCTTGCAATTAAGGAGGTTCAGAATGTAGTCGAGAAGAACGGTTCCCGATTGCTTGATTACAAGTATGAACTTGAAAGTGCACTCAAAACTCACGAAAAAGAAATAAAAAGCTTACTTGAGGTTATAGAGAAAAAGTTCAGCGAAAGAATAAGTGGTATGCAAAAAGCGCAAGAAGTATGCGAGCGAGGTGTGCGTGAAATGCATAAAATTCGCGAAATAACTGCAAGTTTCAATGAACAAAGTGGCAAAATATGCAAGGAACTGCAGAAAACGAGAGAGGAAAATTCGAAGATATACAACGAAATCAAAGAATCGAAAAAGGCAAACATAGCAAATGATAACGGCCAAGTACCGTATGCAGCAGTGTTAAAAAACAACATTGCTCTCAAAACAGTGATGCCAGACTTAAAGAAAGATGCACCATTAGTGATTAAACCGAAATCGAAGCAAAAAAGTGAAAAAACAAAATTAGACTTGACTGCAAAAGTTGATCCAGGAAACTTGAAAATCTCAAATATTGAATCCAGAAGAAACGGAGTTATAGTGATTGGAGCTGAAAATGCAAACGAAAGGGAAAAAATTAAAAAAACGATTGAAGAAAACATTGGTGAAAGCTACGATATTCAAATACCGAAATCAGTAAGACCAAGATTTATGGTATCACTAATGGGGTATAAGCATGATGAAAAGTCATTAGTAGAGAATCTAAAGAAGCAAAACAAAGTTCTAGAAAATAGTGAAATCAAATTAGTAAAAATGTATGAAGTTAGAAAGGAGAGTAGACTTCTTTACAACGCTATTTTGGAAATTGATCCCGAGACTTTCCCTTATGTTTTAAACTGCGAAAAAGTTAATATTGGATGGGAGCGCTGTAAGGTATTTGATGGCGTAGAAATCTTGAGATGCTTTAAATGTCAGGGGTATAACCATAAAGCTGTCGATTGCAAAAACAAAGAAGTATGTTATAAGTGCCTCGAGCAACACAGATCAAAGGATTGTAATAAAGCTAGTATTCAGAAATGTATAAACTGCATACGAGCTAATGAGAAGTTACATCTTGGCGTAGACGTAAATCATCCAACTCAGAGCAAGAGATGCCCGGTATACCTCAACAAAGTTGAAATAAGGCGAAATAATATTAGCTATTAGCAACCAAAGCAACTGTGCAGTTCTTATAATAACATCTTATTGCTTAGTTCAATAAAAATAAATTGTGTCCTTCTCCTTTTATTTATCTCTTCCTCTCATATTCTCTATTTCCGCTACTTAAACTTTCTCTTAACTCCTGAGAGATACCACTTTTAATATGATTCGCGTACTAAGTAGGCTAAAGTCTGGACTGAAAATATGTCATCTCAACGCTCAGAGTTTGCCATCTAAAATTGATGAATTTCGATATATCTTTGAGTCATCTGATGTAGATGTTGTGTGTGTATCTGAAACATGGTTCTCTACGTGGCATAATGACGATTCGTTTTGTGTTAATGGCTATAAAACTTTCCGTTTAGATAGAGCCAAGTGTGGTGGCGGTGTTGCAGTGTTTGTTAAAAATAGTCTGTCTTGGTCCCTCAAGTGCATCTCGGAAAATACGAACCTAATAGAATATATTTTCCTTGAAATTAAAACTAAGTATGACAAACTCCTCATTGGCTGTGTATATAGACCTAACAAATACATCGCCTACGCACCATTTGTTGATTTCATCGAAAATTTGTCTCTTAACTATAATAATATCGTTGTAGCAGGAGATTTTAACAGCGACCTGCTATGTGAAAATGAGTTCGTGTTAGCCATGCGGAGCTTGGGTTTGTTCCCCGTTAACGGCTCTATGCCTACACATTTCACGCAAACTAGCAGCTCTTTGCTAGATATATTTTTTGTTAACGATACCGCTAAAATTCTCCTATTTGACCAGCTTTCTGTGCCAGGTTTTTCTAAGCACGATCTAATTTTCATGACATTTAACTTCCAACTGACCCATGACACTAAATACTATTCATACCGTGATTTTCTACGCATAGATTATGAGCTTCTTGAAGGGGCTGTGGAGGAAATTGACTGGGAATGTATTCATAACTTAATATCTAGTAATGAGCAAATTAGCTTCATTGAAGAAAACATTAGCTCGCTCTTTCACCGCTTCGTACCACTTGTACACAAACCAGTAATTGATAAAAACCGGCCATGGTTCAGCAACCATATTAAACACTTGATTTGCGAACGCAACAAAGCGTATCGCAAATGGAAGAGCTTCAGAACCTCGGAAACTTATAACATCTTTAAGGCTTGCAGACGAGATGTTAACAAATCAATTAGATTGAGTAAACTAAAATACTATGAGCAGCAGTTTAGTACTGCAGTGGGTTCGAAGCAGACGTGGAACAAAATTCGTGCGATCGGGATTGGGAACAAAAATCAACCTATGCTAGATTTATGTGATGTTAATGTATATGTACTAAATGAGAATTTTGTGTGCTTGCCCGGCTCTGTTAATAATATATGTTATGACAATTACAATTCTAATCTTAACGTTGTGATGTCCAGTTTTTGTTTTGAATGTGTCGATGATTGTGAGGTAGTACAGTCCATACTTAGTGGCAAGTCGAATGCGGCCGGTCTGGATGGAATTCATCCAAAATTTATAAAATGCCTGTTACCAAAGATCTAAAAATTCTTACCTATGCTCTGAATACCGTCTTAACCACGTCAATCTTTCCCAACTCTTGGAAGAAAGCCAAAATCATACCTATCAAGAAACCGAATGGAGACTACCGCCCGATTGCAATAAAAAATAAAAAATAAATAATTGGCGCGTACACTTCTGTTAGGTGTTTGGCCGAGCTCCTCCTCCTATTTGTAATGTGCGTCTTGATGTTGTTCCACAAATGGAGGGACCTACAGTTTCAAGCCGACTCCGAACGGCAGATATTTTTATGAGGAGCTTTTTCATGGCAGAAATACACTCGGAGGTTTGCCATTGCCTGCCGAGGGGCGACCGCTATTAGAAAAATGTTTTTATTAATTTTGCCTTCACCGAGATTCGAACCAACGACCTCTCTGTGAATTCCGAATGGTAATCACGCACCAACCCATTCGGCTACGGCGCTCGATTGTAATACTGCCGTTCTTATCCAAAGTTCTTGAGCGTATTATGCATCGCCAAATAAACACGTTTTTGAATAGCAACGCCTTGGTGCACACATTGCAGTCGGGGTTTAGATGTAGTAGGAGCTGCACCACAGCACTCTTAAAAGTGTCTGATGACATAAGGCTCAACATTGACAAAAAGCATGTGACCTTTCTAACTCTACTTGACCATTCAAAGGCATTTGACTCCGTAGACCATAAGCTCTTAATTCTGAAGCTTAAAAACTTATTTAGCTTTTCAACGTCGGCCTTGACTCTTATAGAAACGTATCTTAGTGACCGATTACAAGCCGTATGTAGTGATAATACCATGTCAAACTTTCTCCCTGTAACCAGAGGTGTACCTCAAGGCTCTATCCTTGGCTCTCTTTTATTTGTCTTGTACATTAACGATTTGTTCGGTGTGATTAAATATAGTGATGTCCATGTATATGCTGATGACGTTCAATTATATGTTAGTTGTCCCATCAGCTGTATTGATATTTGCATAAGTAATATGAATTCTGACTTGAGCCTCACAAGCAAGTGGGCTTCTGAAAATGGGTTAATTCTTAATCCTCATAAGTCCCAATGCATCGTTATTTACAAAAAATATATCAAGCTCGATGGCTATACACAAGTCAAACTAAATGGCGCTGTGATTAAATATGTGGACAATGTTAAAAATCTAGGGGTTACATTTAATAGAACTTTGACATGGAGCAACCACATCTTTACTGTCATAGGCAAAGTTTATGGTATGCTCCGAAATTTATGGACAACTCAATATTTTACACCAGTAAACATTCGACTGCTACTAGTCAAAACGTATTTGTTACCAACTTTACTGTATGGTTGTGAGTTATATACTCCTTGTGATAGTGTGTGTCGTAGTAAGCTTAATATATTGTATATTGTATAACAACATTGTAAGATACGTGTACTGTAAAAAACGTTATGACCATATTTCAGTATTTGCGAAAAAAATTGCTTCCGTATCCTTTTACGACTTGCTTAGGTTTAAATGTTTAGTTTTACTCCACAAGATCATAAACACTCAGAAACCCAGATACCTCAAAGATCGACTTATGCCTTCAAAGTCCTGCCGTTCGTTAAACTTAGTCCCGATGAAATACAGTTGTTTGGTGACTGAACGTCAATACTTTGTGTTCTCTGTCCGTCTTTGGAATACCTTACCTTACAAAATTAAACGTATAAAAGAAAGCTCGTGTTTCAAAAATAAATTGCTTCGCTATCTTGCCGAAAATTGCTGAATGTACTTTAAATCTCTTCCTATTAATCCCTACTCCTGCTACTACTATTTTTACCTTACTTTCCTTTTAATACTTTCTCCAACTTATACTTCTTTGCTACTATCTGTAATTTTAATTTTAATTTTAATTTTGATTTTACTGTTAATCCTTTTATGTAAACTATTCTTAAGGTCAATCATTGTAAAAATAACCTATGGTTGTATGTTTTGACTTTAATAATAAATAAATAAATAAATAATAATAATAATAATAATAATAGTAATAATAACAATGTATACAAATATATGTAACTTAAAAATTATTATTAGCTGAATAGTGTTGGTGTTAGTTGTAGCAAAATAAAGACTAAACCAACGTTTCCTGTGAGTTTCATTGCAAAATTCCTAATACTTCTAAAAAAACAATACCGGAACGGGCCATCGAACAAGCACCTAGCTATTATTTGTCCTCTCTGCTTTGAGGAATTAAACAGTAGTTTTGAAAATTTCCGACAATGGCGAGCCGGAAATTGCTAAAGTCATTGCTAAATACTTCCACATCGAGGTAAGGCTGAATAATGTATGGTAAGTTTGAACCAGCTTAACGACTTGTAATCTATAACAGGTGCAACCCGATGATACTATTTCAAACATAATTTGTGGAAAGTGTTTTCGGAATATATTCGAATGCCATAGATTTTGGTTGAGTATATATGAGAAACAGAAAACACTAAAAAAACACATCTGGTACGTACACAAATAAAACAAAATTCTTCTATTGACTGTAAAAATAATGAGTTACGTGAGCCGGAAATTGACATGGGAGTTGTTCAACCTAATATTTGCGCAAAGGGATTTGAATTCGTGGCTGCTGAAATGAAGGATGACGACATTAATATTTCTCCGAGATTTAATATTGACTGCATTAAATCCAGCTATCGATGAATGTAAGAAAGAACTTCATTTGAAATTTTACAATTCCTATATAATGGACGTGTATATTATTAGTTTCATCAGAAGATGGAAGGGAATTAAAAGCTACTAACAAACGGCAATACACTAAGAGGACTGTTAAAAAACCAAACCAAATAAATCAGAGAAGTTTAAAATTTCACTGTCACCAAAGATATTGAGGAAGAGAAATTAACGCAATGATAATGAAGACACCGATTCTAAAATAAAAGAAAAACTAAAGAAAAAAAAGATATAAAAGCTTTAATTCGGGAATTGGACGAATTTATAGTAGAAAACACTCAACTAAGTTGTTGCTTATGTTCGGAACCTCTTAACCTGTTAAGTGATTATGTCGTATATATGCGTCAATTTCAAAAGTCAAATTTTTGGTTAATGTCGTATATGTGCGTCATGCCGAAAAAGGAAATTGCATTTGCTATGAAATTTAAAGTTAAGCAAAAAAGAGGTTGTCTGTAAAGTCGGTTTACTGACGATAGTTTAACGTGACAACGTCATAAGAAAATATTGATGGAATGGTTGCAATTTTCAAAACAAAATTTTAATTTAATTTGTTTGATAGATATTTTGTATGGATATAGAGGAGGAGGTAAATGGAATTGCAATGGAATAGGTCAAGTTACATTTACACAAACGTGAAAAATGACGAAACATTTATCAAATTCATGAAAGATATCTTCAATTTCGATTGTGCATCAGATGTAGGTAACATGTAGTGAACAAAACCTTCTGAACTCATGAATGTTGTTGTTAACATGTAGTGAACAGAATCTTTTGGGCTGGTGAATGTTATTGTTAACATGTAGTGAACAGAATCTTTTGGGCTGGTGAATGTTATTGTGAACATGTATATTAGTTAACAGAATTTCATAAACTAGTGAATTTCATTGTTAACATGTAGTGAACAGAATCTTTTGGGCTGGTGAATGTTATTGCTAACATGTAGTTAACAGAATTTCATAAACTAGTGAATTTCGTTGTTAACATGTAGCTAACAGAATCTCTTCAACAGGGTAATTTTGTAGTAATACTTACGGATCCTATATACAATAATCCCTCAAAATTACTGATACAAATGGTTATTTATTGAATATTATTTATTTAATGAATAATTTTAATATTTATTTAGTTAATTTTTAGTTTCTAAAGAAAATTAATACAATATATAATAATTTTTTTAGTATGTTCTATTTATGTACTGCTATTTATATTAATTTACTATTTACATTATAAAATTACGTTAAGTTTTAGTTATTTATTTTAATATTTACATTGTAAAATTAGGTTTGGTGTTAGACAAATTTTAGTTTTAGTTATTTATATACATTAATTAGTTAAGTTATTAGAAAAGTTTACGTTTTACTTTTTATGTACATAAATTAGTATAATATTTACATTCTTAAATTAGGTTTTGGTGTTAGAAAATGAACATGAATTAAAGTAATTTGACATTATAAAATTAGATTTGGTGTTAGTTAAATTAGCTTTAGAAATATTTTAGTTTTAGTTAATATTTTGAATATTAATTTTTTGTTTTTGCTTCCTCACGACTTGCTTATATCGGTTGTGGCTCATTAAAACCGCTTTCCGAATTTCAGCGATGACTTCGCTTTTCGGGGTGCTATTAAATGTATCTGTTGGATATACATAAAAAACATGTTATATATATAAAAAAAAGTATAAACGAAAAAAATGTAAATACCGAAAATGAGTTCCAGACTTTTGAGGTCCAAAAGCGCCGATTTGTTGGCTTTCCCCTCAAAATTGTAATGGAACATCAACTCGTCGGAGTAAACGCGCTTCATCACCCCTTTGATGCATCCTTTAGCACCCCTCAGCTTCAGCAAAATATTTAGCTAGAAAAGATAAAATTAAGTTATTTATTTGATTAAAAATTTTTTGAGCTTATTTGATATTGAACACCCTATTGTACGTAATTTTATGTAAATCATAGTTGTTTGAGTGGAAATAGGTATCTCAAAATTTGTGAAATCTCTTATTTCGGCAAATTTTGAAAACGCTATACGGAGAATTCTTAGATGTTACAATTTTAATTTTACAATTTATTTTTTTTTTTAACCATGATCAAGCAACCATGATCACATGTGTATATTGTATAGTAAATAATAGTTACCATTGCTTCGGAGTATGACTTGGTATTTAAGAGCTCCTCCAGAGTATTAATCGCATCCTGCGATGTTATTGGGAGCATACTCTGAATCTTGATATACTCAGGACTCAGAGCATCTCCCGTGATGCGCGCAATACTCTGGTGAACTCTTGTCATCACCACTTTCACCTCCCTCATCAGCTGCCCCTGGACCCGACTTTCCGCTCTTTCTGGCATCTAAATAATAAAGAGCTTATAAAGTTATAATTCATTACTTCAATAAGATACTTGTATAACCTTCTTTTCGAAGTCCTTGAAATTTCTTTCCACCTTACTTTCTAGGTCCCGTAAGGTGGTCTTTATTTCCCCCCGTGATTCACGGATATCGCTCCGCATTTCTCTCAGCTCCTTTTGCAACGAAGCCAGAGAAACTGGTTCACCTGAAATAAGTGTTTTTTTAACAACCTCGCAAAAAAATAATGGTAAGAATTGAAATTTATTAAAATATAAAAAAATTTATTTTTTTTGTTGAACGGGAAGTTTTTTTTAAACTTCTCTGATTTATTTTTTTTGGTTTTTTAACAGTTCTTTTAGTGTATTTCCGTTTTTTAGACGCTTTTAATTCCCTTCTATCATCTGATGAAGCTAATAAAGTGCACGTCTATAGTTGTTAGGAATTATAAAATTGTAATTGAAGTTCTTTCTTACATTCATCGATAGCTGGATTTAATGGACTCAATATTGAATCTCGGTCCATCGATATTTCGTCATCCTTCATTTCAGCAGCCACGAATTCTAATCCATTTGCGCAAATATTAGGTTGAACAACTCCCATGTCAATTTCCGGCTCACGTAACTCATTATTTTTACAGTCAATAGAAGAATTTGTGTGTGATGTCGCGAAACATTGCGTTTCAATTTCATCGACATCTTGTTTTATTTGTGTACATACCAGATGTGTTTGGAGTGTTTTTTGTTTCTCATCTATACTCAACCAAAATCTATGGAATTCGAATATATTCCGAAAACACTCTCCACAAATTATGTTTGAAATAGTATCATCGGGTTGCACCTGTTATAGATTACAAGTCATTAAATCGTGTAAACTTATCATATATTATTCAGCCTTACCTCGATGTGGAAGTATTTGGCAATGACTTTAGCAATTTCCGTCTCACCATGTTCGGAAAAAATTTCAAAATTACTGTTTGTTTCCTCCAAGCATAGACGACAAATCATTTCTATCGAATCAGAATATTGCTATTTCTAATGCTGCTTCTAATTTACATGTATTTATTTATTTTTCTTCCTCTTCTATAAGCGCTTTCGCTTTTCACAGTTGCACGTCAACTGTGAATTTTTTAGTTATTATTTTAAGATACGTTTCCACTTTATACATATGCAGTCCTCACAAAACCTTGACAACCTTTTTTTCTTCTCAGCGAAAGGGTCATCCTGGCAATATTGCAAATGCTGTTATTAAGGGGTTAGGGGTAGTCAGAGGCCCGAAAAAATGATGATTTTCACGAATTTTTTTTTGCTACTTAATTAATTTATTTAACAAAAATAAAAACATAGCATAAAAACATCATGTTTTAACTTGACTTCACCAAAATTTCAAAAAAAAAAATTAATAATTGCAAAAGCTATCGCTGTTTGTGTGAAGCCCGTTTCTCCAGAAGTCCCTTGCGGTGAACATCACAAGTCCTTGCAGATTCATCTAAAATCAAGCGGATGAGAAAAATTATTTATATTGATAGATAATCTCGAGCCGGATCGAAGCTTTTTTTTTTTTTTCAAAATGAACAAAATGGCGGCCTCAGGAAATATTTTTCAGATTCGGGAAAAAACCAACAGTTAATTGTTAAAAAAAAATCGAAATTTTTGAAAAAAAAAAAATCCTTCGATCAGGCACAAGTTTTTTATGTTTTTCAAAAGCTGTATAAATTTTATTGAAATTTACGTAGCGGTTTTTAAGTTACAGTGTTCACCAGTTTGAAAAACATAGTTTTGAGAAAAACGCATTTAAAGTTTTGCTATCGGCTCCGGAGCGGCCGAGCGCCCTTTGTTAATTGTTGAATAACTTGAAAAGTATTTGTCGGATTCACTTCAAATTTTTACACAATATTTTTAAAACATTATACTTTAAGAAAATGCAAAAAAAAAAATCGATTTTTTGAAAATTCTGACTACCCCTAACCCCTTAAGATATCAATTGCCGGCAAATAAATTTAATCTGATTTATCTTATATATGTCAATTAAATGACAGGTAACTAATCGGTTGGAATTTAGAACAATGTATATTTGGGAATTTTTGGCAAACTATAATGTTGTTTTACGCAAAAATACTGTGGATTGCGTAGTCGGAGTTGGAGTGATGAGGGTTATTTTTTTGAAGCGCGGCCGAAGGCCGCCCACGCGAAAAGGAGTTCTACGGAAAAGTACTGTGGATTGCGTAGCCGGAGTTGGACTGATGAGGGTTATTTTTTTGAAGCGCGGCCAAAGGTCGCCCAGGCGATAAGGAGTTCTACGCAAAAGTACTGTGGATTGCGTAGCCGGAGTTGGACTGATGAGGGTTATTTTTTTGAAGCGCGGCCAAAGGCCGCCCAGGCGATAAGAAGTTCTACGCAAAAATACTGTGTTAATTAATTTAATTTTAATTACTTTATTATTTTTTGTGATACGCTTAATATCAT
This sequence comes from Anastrepha ludens, assembly GCF_028408465.1. Lineage (NCBI taxonomy): Eukaryota > Metazoa > Arthropoda > Insecta > Diptera > Tephritidae > Anastrepha > Anastrepha ludens. The sequence goes on from NC_071499.1 coordinate 109,627,584, forward strand.
TGTTTTTAAGTTTAAATGAGTTGTATGTTTTTATTTGCAAAATTTTCCCAACTTTAAATTACAGCAAAAAATACTGCAGTTTTACAATGAACCTTCCACTGAACATCCTTGCGTGCGAACTTCGTTTTCATTTCAGGTGTATGGCAGCACCAACTTTTCGCTAAATTAGAGAACTTTAACATTAAATTACTTAAAAACTATAAGCCTCCGGCAGGTTCTGTTTTCAGTTTTAAGATGGGGATACACCCCTCTATCACCCCCTTTTAACCGCTTTTTTTTCAAAGCTATATACATTATACTAAAGTTTTCCCTGAAAATAAGTATAATTAGAAGCAAAAACACACGTGTGAGTGTATATTTAGTGATTTTAGAGAAGTGTACAAAAAAAAGAGGTTGTCTGTAAAGTCGGTTTACTGACGATAGTTTAACGTGACAACGTCATAAGAAAATATTGATGGAATGGTTGCAATTTTCAAAACAAAATTTTAATTTTATTTGTTTGATAGATATTTTGTATGGATATAGAGGAGGAAGTAAATGGAATTGCAATGGAATAGGTCAAGTTACATTTACACAAACGTGAAAGATGACGAAACATTTATCAAATTCATGAAAGATATCTTCAATTTCGATTGTGCATCAGACGTTAAGTCAACAACACTAAGAGGCATCATCATCGATTTGACTTTCTCAAGACACATTTGTTACGTATCGAGTTAAATAAAACCACCGTCTACTTTAAAAATATATAATTCCTCAGATATTTATATAATTCAATAATGGAAACTAAAAGAAAAGAATGAATTTCAATTGACACATCCGTGTCGTTCGGCCACTCGATACGAACTAACTCCGTCGCTCATCTGTCTCTCCTGTTCGGTGTTTCTCCATCGGTTGCACATTACCTAGGCTTGCCATCTATCGTTGACAGCTCGGCCAATCCTGATTGATCGTCTCCCCTGAGCGATTCGTCGTTAACATCTTCGTCAATTGATTCATAGTTATCATCAACGATACTGCTGTCTATCCACGGTTTCATGTTGTCGTTCGTGAATATGCCTGCATAGCGCTTTCGGTGTTTGGGTATATCTGGGAGGTCCTCGACCACATAGCGATCGTTTGGTAAGACCTTTGTCACAACATATGGTCCTTTGTATGCTGGTTCGAGTTTGCGCGAGGTACCAGAGGCTGGGGGTACATGGTCAATCACCACCAGATCTCTTTCATTGTACTGCCTGGGGAATCGATGCTTTGCGTCGAACCTCTGTTTCCATTTCGTTTTTTCTGAATTGATCCGTTCGGCCACGATTTCGAGTTGGACGTCTTCGCGTTCACTCTCGTTGTCATCCTGGTAATCTTGCACAGCTTGAATTAATCGATTTGCTGTTACGTCTCGTAGCCTGAAGTTAAAAACTAGACTATACGGACTCTGCCTAGTTGTTGCGTTGCTTTGTGAGTTAAGACACCATTGAAGTTGCGGTAGTGCCTGGTCCCAGTCTTTATCGTTTCTGATCATACACTTGAGTGAGGTTAGAATCGTCTTATTGACCCACTCAGCCAGAAATGTACTCTTCGAAGGTCTAAGCGTAAGACCCGCTGCGTTCACCGCTTTTAAAAATTCTTTAAGTACCTCGATACCTTCGTCAACGGACTTCGTGGCTATGATGACCATCCACGTAGCTTACCACTTTGTCCCGATGCTTAAGCGTTTTTATCAAATTTACAACAATCTCCTGGAAGACCATTGGAGCGTTCACCAGACCAAAAGGCATAACGTTGTGTTCAAATAGTCCTTCATGCGTTAAAAATGCAGTATATTTCTCCGATTCTTCGTTCATAGGAACTTGATAATAGCCGGAAGTCATGTCCAGTGTCGTAAAATATTTATTGCCAGCTAGACGTGAAAGCTGTTCCTCCACGATTGGCATAACATAGTTTTTCTTAACCATGACTTCGTTCAATGCTCGGAAGTCAATACACATTCTACTCTCCCCATTGGACTTCTTAACCAAGAGCACAGACGCAGCGTGTGGAGAATCACTCGGACGAATGATATCGTTGTCCAACAGTTCCTTTAAAATTTCCGATAAAATCGGGCGTTGTGAAAACGGAACCTGGTACCGTTTACCTAAGATCGGCTCTGATGTCGTTACACTTATGGTCATTTGTGCGTTCTTGCACCTACCAATTTGGCTAATGCTTTCTGCAAAACATTGCTTAAACGTTAACAAAAGATTTTCTGTCTTGTTCTTATCTTCTTCCGACAGGCAGCTAGATATATTAAATTCCGTCCGTCTGTCTTCCTCCAGGCGTAGTACCCCATTGCCAATCACCATGCGATACCCGTCCTGCTGTAATACATCGCGACCTAATAAAACATCGTAAGGTAGCATCTCATCCGCAACCATATACAATATGGCTTCTCGTGGAACATTGTCCACCGTAATCTGTACGTTGATCTGTTTCGCGACCTGCACCTTGGATCCTCCAAACCCCGTGAAGCATCTCCGAGTTCCTGTCGTCTGAATATCACCTACTGCCGATGCGCGTATTAATGAGCATACGCTACCAGTGTCAATGAAAGCGTTGAGTTGCCTTCCGTTAAGCTCCACAATTTTCGTAATTGGAGGTGCTCCGTCTCGGTCGGTTTCGTCACCAATCTTCGCAACTGAAGTCTTTTTGTTACAATTCTTGGCTTCATGATCCGTCTTCTTGCATATGGTACACCTTGGTTTTCGCTGTGGTCGTTGGCACTTGGCTGCAATGTGACCATAATCATTGCAGTTGAAACATTTTATCTGTGTCAGATTCGGTTTTGGTTTCTCTTCGGCTCTTAGTGTTTGCTGAGTTTCCGTCGCTGGACTCACCGATACATTGCTGACTGTCGTTAAATTTTTGAGTGCCACCAACAATTGGCTACACGTCGCAAAATTCATCGTTGCCAAAGTTTTTGTTAAAATACTATCGTTCAGCCCACCGATAATATGCATGTTGATGGATACATCGTCCACCCCACCTTGTCGACCTATCGTTAACATGGCATAATAATACTCCAAATAGTTTTCGTTGGGTTTACGTTTGCGTTTCATAAGAGTCTTATGAGTTTCAGCCGCATTCTGTGTTGACGGAAAGTCTGTTTCAAATGCGTGCACAAATTGTGACCAAGAACTAAAAACATTTTGTGCATCCAGCCACTGCTTGGCCATACCTTTCATTTTGTGCTGGACTGCAATCAAAATCATCTCTTCCCTCCAACCATAGCATTGTTGTAATTGTTGAGTTCGACTTATAAATTGCCTTGAGGTCGTAGTTCCTTTTATTGGGTCGAATTCAGGCATTACCCCTATCATATCCTGAATTCTCATGGTTGGACCTGATGGCGTTCGTAACTCCTCCGCAGACTCCCAGCTCGCAACACTTGAGCTTGGCCTACCATCATTGTTGTTTATCGTTTGCTGATTTGCTTCATTACGTGGTATGACCTCTGGGTTACGATTCATGGTGCCAATAGCTAATGTTAGCCCTGCCATTGCCTCTTTCAAACTATTCAATTGCGTGCGTAAGTCGTTTGAGGACACCGCACTATCGTCTTCAAGCTCCATCGGATCTACCTCATCGGTACCCAAAACTTCTTGCAACTTTTCAATTTTAATTGCTTTAGCGCCTGTGGTTGGTAAATCATTTGCCCTTAATAACGTGTTCAGTTGTACGACCCTTAGAGTGTTTAACTTGATCATGGTGAAAAATAAAATTTTAGTAGAAACCCACTATTCTTAAAATAATATATTTCACCGTCCTTTTATTCAGGCTCCACTGTACTTTATTCGCCTCTATTTCGTTGTCTCTTCTTTACTCGCCACTACCTCGTCTTGCTAATTCAATTGAAATCGGCTCTCGCACGTCAATCAGCTAGTGTCTGTATGTATGCGTATTCAAATTTGAACGTCCGCCCGTACAAGCAGAGAAGTTGAAAAAGCGTCGTTTTATAGCTGCGCAGTCGGGACTATGCCACGCAGTCGCCTTCGTGTATAGCACACTTGCCTTCGTTGATTTGTCTTTGCCAATATCGGCAAACACACTATACGCTGACTGTTGAGACTCTTACCCAGACGTTGTAATTGCTCCGTTTGTCGTTCCTTTTACTACGCTGGCGTTTTGCTTTGGCTTCGTTTCGCAGTACTCGGCTGCCGTTGACAATCTTCTCTATTCCCTGACGATGCGCCGTTTTGCTATTTCGTGCACGTTTGTGCTGCCGTTGAATGTGGAAGATTCCCGTCGTTTGTGTGTTTGTACACCTTTGCCGCAGCGTTGAAATTTTTCCTTTCGTTGTAGGCGTATGGATATCAAATCCACTTCTGACTTGTTACGTATCGAGGTAAATAAAACCACCGTCTACTTTAAAAATATATAATTCCTCAGATATTTATGTAATTCAATAATGGAAACTAAAAGAAAAGAATGAATTTCAATTGACACATCCGTGTCGTTCGGCCACTCGATACGAACTAACTCCGTCGCTCATCTGTCTCTCCTGTTCGGTGTTTCTCCATCGGTTGCACATTACCTAGGCTTGCCATCTATCGTTGACACATTACACTTGAAACACTCCCTTTCATTTCCTATTTTTCCTATCATCGTTTATTCTCAACAGAGAAATGGTTCATTACCATGCACACAGGAAGATGGCATATGCAAATACAAGTATGTGAATTTATATACAAATGCGCATATACATACATATATATGCTCACTCAAGTAGGACAGAGCCAGATGTCGAACGTTGCCGAACGCGGGGACCGATTGTGCTCTTTGTCGTTCGTTCCGCGCTCTCGCTTGCAGTTCAAGCACATTAGCTTACATTTGCTTGCGTACTGAATAGATTCGTATATTTGATATGTCCATATGACTTGTATGCATCTTTACATATAGATTTGTTCTTTTTGCAAATTGCGCGAAATTGTATATGTATATGCATGTTTATATACATATATTAGAATACAACATATCTTATAAGGTATGCGGTAAATATTACCATACATTTTTTTGGTTTTATTTTAAATTCTTCAAGTAAATCAAATTAATAATAATCAATAAGAAGGCATATGCAAATACAAATACGTGAATTTATATATGTACATATGCGCATATACATACATACATCTAAACGCTCACTTAAGTAGGAGAGAGCAAGATGTCGAACGTTGCCGATCGTTTGCTTTGTTCGTTCCGCGCTTTCGCTTGCAATTCATTCAAGGTAACGGCAATGAGCAAGGTAACGACAAATGAGCAAGGTAACGACACATTTTTTCGTGCGTACAGCCTGTTAAATCGAATTATAAGACGTTATCACGTCAAAAACGAAAATTTCCCTGTTATTTTGACATTATAAAGTAAGCATGAACACTGAATTTCCTGATAATCGTTATCATAATCGTTCAGCCAACGCACACGGTGAATTCAATATTTGGCTGAAAACCGGTTTTGCATCGACAGTCCATCGCTTGAAATTAATTCAGCACAGTAAATCGAGCTGTCTAAGAAAAATGAATCGCTTAACAGGTTAAAGACTTCTATGGCTTGAAGACACATTTTCGAGAGGAACACCATTGTGAAGGCTATATACCTTGCTGCAATAACCGTTATCTAAACCGAACATTGTATGTTGACCATCTGAAATTGCACAAAGATCCAGACTTTTTCAAGTAAGAACAGAAAATGTAAATAAATTTTTAAGGCATACAAATGGATTTTTACAACGTGATTTGTAACAGTACTTAAACTCATTTGCAATATAGTTAAATTTTATTAATGTCTATATTTTTATAACTATTGTATATATAGATGTACTCTTTGTAATAAGCAATTAGCGAGCCGAAATAACTATCAAATCCATATGGATTCCAAGCACCCAGATGTAGAAAATTTGCTTTATTCTTGTAAATTGTGTTCCAGAAAATTATGTTTGCAGGGTTCAAACTCCCCCCAGACGAAGTTTTAAAAAATTGTTTGACATGAATCGAACAAATGAATCGTACAAATATTTGTTTGCCTTTACTCAAATACAGGGTGGGCCATATAGCGTTTGCTTTTTGAACTACCTATTTTTTGAGGATGGTAACACAAATGACATGTCAAATGTGTTCATAATTTACTTAAAGGTTTGACATTTACGAAATGGGACGCTATACGCTTAAACAAAATTGGGAAATATTGAAAACCTTTTTCAAAAGTGGTGAGACTTCTTCTTCTTCCGCGGTTACAGTAAATGGCGAGCGTTACCGTGACATGCTCAACGAGTTCTTGTTTCCAAAAATTGAAGAGGATGACATGGACGACATTTGGTTTCAACAGGACGGTGCAACTTGTCACACTGCCAAAGTTACACTCGAACTTTTGGCTACCGTTTTTGAATTCCGATATCAATTGGCCGCCTCGGAGCTGTGATTTAAGCCCGTTGGACTATTTTTTGTGGGAAGCCGTTGAGGACATATGCTATGCGAACCATCCAGAGGCGATTGATTCTTTAAAATACGAAATCGAAGTTGCCATTCATGAAATTGGAGCCCAAACAATCGAATATGTGCTTAAAAATTGGGTTGATCGAATGGCTTACTGTAAAGCGAGTCGTGGCAGTCATTTGAACGATATTATTTTTCATTCGTAAATGACAATGTTCAGGCTTCAAAATAAAAATAAAAGTTTGAAAAAATATTGATTAGTTTTTTTTATAGCCGATTCAAAAAGCAAATTTTACATGGCCCACCCTATAGTAATAAATGTATAGTATATGTTCAATTACTTCTATAAAATCTGATAAAATGACATAGATCGATTAGATGTACAGAGAACATTGATGAGTTATTATAAAGCATATTATAATAAATTAATTTAAATCTTTTTTTGATTATTATTTACCCTTATCACCAATCAATGATTCATCATATCCAAAACTGTGACTTAAGCGTGTACTGTGTCATTAATTTATAAACACAAGCAAAGTTATATCAGACTGCAACAAAAGTTGGAGTTTTAAGTGTTCTGTTTTTATTTTTTTTCTACAAAAACGTTCTTCACTTGGAAAATTTCTTATCAATTTTGATGAAATAATGCTTGCTAGATTCGGAATGAACACAGGTATGATAATATACTTAATTCTACACGTATTTCGCGAATAATAACGGAGAACCGCATTAAATTTGCAAGTATGAAAGAAGTGAACAAAACTGTTTTACAAAAAAATCCGTTACTTCGACACATTTTGATCGATTTTTGAAATTAAATGCTTTTTACAAAAATTGGAAAAATTGACTACTATATAAGTTTTGTGTTGAAAAATCGGTGGCTATTTTTGCTTAGCGTGAAAAATAGAAGACATACGTCAGAAGGACTCAACCTCAACAAAATTGTTTCAAGATTGTAAATCGGATAAAATGCATACGAGCTACGAATTTTTAAGTGTCGGAAAACACCCAAAATCGGTTTTTTAACGATAAATAAAAAATTTGGGCGGGTTAAAAATTTTTTGAACACGGTTCCGCGTCGTTCTCGGCTAGATCTACAGTGCTCATCATGTCACTTCCAATGTAATTGATCGTCGAGATGTTGGATTAATAAAGTCGTATTTTGCTTTTAACGACAATTCAACTTTTATTTTGTTCGATTATCCTTTTTGAATTTTATAAGTGTAAATTTTTAAAAACAGGCGTTACAGTTTATATTCAGTTTATTTGCTTTTTGTCCATTTATATCATGTGAAATTGAAAGAGAAAAACTTTTAATTTAAGCAAGTAAACAAAGAGTAAAAAATTTGAACAAGAAACATCATTGAATGAACAACGAAAAAGAAGAAGACGAGATTAAATTGTCATGAAAGGTTAATGGATTCGTTTGTTGTCATTCGATTAAGTTTAGTTTACAAATGGTTAATAAAATATAAATTATAGAGCAAATACAAGACTTCAGAATGATTTGTAGACTATGTTTAATTGAGTCGACCAATATTTTGAATATTTTCACCGAGACCGGAGAAATGGTTAAGAAGGACATATTGAAAGTGGTGGCGAAACACTTCCAAATTGAGGTAACTTCTAAACACAGTGTTAAGATTTTAATCCAGATGTGCCTTAAACACTTTAGATTCGATACGACGATGCAGTTTCTAATACAATATGTTCAGTATGTTGGGATCACCTACAAGAATTCCATAAATTCTGGTTAAGTATTGAAGAGAAACAAAAAAGCCTTGAAAGTTATTTACAATGCACACAAATAAAACGAGACATCGAGGAGGTTGAGGCGGAGACTACTGCATATAATGAAATGAAATTAAGTCCAGAAAAAGTAGACGCTCTATTTGTTGGCGAATCTGAGCTATACGGAGAGGAAACTGAGTTTATTGCTGCCAAAACAGAACAAGAGGATGAGTCGGCGATCGATGAGGACTCTTTTTTGGTTTCTGAATCAGTTGGTGAGTGTTAAACTGATTTTCGCTTAGCGTTTAAGAGGAAACTTATCTTTTAACTGGCCCCCAAACACAGTTACACATTTTCATGTACCAAATATAGCGTCCTAGTAGAACCAGATAGGAGCTCCTCCAAATGGGTTGGTGCATGTGTACCATTCGAAAGTGCACTGATTCAAAATCCGGGATACGAAACACCAAGGGATAGTTTTTTCTATAGCGGTCGATCCTCGGCAAACAGTGGTAAACCTCCGATTGCATTTCTGCCATGAAACAGTAGGGTTCAAACTGAAGGTCCTTCCATTTGTAGAACAACATCAATGCACACGCCACAAATAGGAGGAGAAGCTTGACCATCCACCCAAAAAAGGATGTAAGCGCCATTTACATATTATATATAAGTGTATACCTGTTTTTCGGAAAGTTCGTTCGTTAGCAGTTCATTAACGCAACACCCCATAATATTTCCACTTTGAACTGAAAACATCACTGCAAATTCCTGCACAAAATTTAAATAGCGATGGCAATCAATTATTCATATTTAATTGAAAAAATGCATATTGAAAACAGCAACAATATAAAAGGAAAAATAACTTTTGAACGGAGAAAAAAATAATTTAGCTAGATCAGATTAATATTTATTTATATTAATATTTAATCCTAGGGTTAACAAGCAACAGTTGGTACCTCCCTTGACTTTTTTTAATAATTTTTTCATGTGCTTCATAAAGTACATATATAATTATGGCCCATTTTTAAAATTTCGTCTAAAAAACTTTGAGGGCAATTACAAATTTTATATTTTGGCCGTTTGAAACCACCAAATGTTAGACGAATACCAATTCAGCTCCCGCGGTATTTTTACAATTTCTTAAAATCTTCATGTATGTATGTTATTTACTTATTTCAAATATTATATTTTCATAAATGAAAAAATTCATCTTTTCCGCCTGGACAAAACTTTAATACAAATTTTTACGATAATGCTTACGTTGTAGCAGAATGTGAGATGCATTTGTCATATGCACAGTTACCACATGCAATTAATTTAAGTAAAAAGAAACAGTATTTTTTTCAAAGCTTTTTCTTTTTTAAGCTAACTTTTGAGTATCTGGCATTGTTTACATACTTATTTCTTTATACACATAATCGTTTGTTTACATACGCGATTGCTTTTTTTCATTATTAGTGTCTTTATGCCTATGGAAATTATTGTGTATAGTGTAAATGTTCGTGGCGATGGTGTAGGTAATGTTGTTGCTGGTGGTGTTATTATACAATAGCTGGTGCTGTATTCCATCTCAAATATAGCATAACGATAGCAAAATTGCTCTCGTTTGAATTTGACATTATTCTCGTTGTTTTGCTTATTATTTGTAATAGGGAATGCTATTTTCTTATATTTTGCAATTTGTGAAATGTTTGGCTAATAGCGTTTGCTCAATGTGAACTGGGTGGGATTCAAGCAAAAGGTGCCTCTAAAAAATGTTGAATAGACAACAAGTTAATTTTTGGTAATAACTATTGACAATGTTTTTGTTTTCATGGTTGTTTTGCAGCTACGTTGAAAGATGAAAATACTCTTGAGGAACTCTAGTGTGGTTAGTAGTAGTAGTCTCTTTTTATTCATTTAAGAAGCTTGCGTTTTTAGGAGAAATCCCTCATTGCTTATTTAGGAAGTAAATTGTATTTTTTTTACCTACTCATAGAATGTCTAATGTTAAAGGGTGCATACAAAATAAGATTTTTATGCACACAATTGGAACGATGATAGCAGGTCCTACTGGCAGGTGCCATACAACCCAAAAAAGCAAACGGAACTAATTTATTTTTAATATATTTTTCAATGTAATGAAACTCTTAAAATTCTTATTGCAGATGTTCTTTCGAAAGATGTTGAATCTGAAAAAATTGATTCCGCTGTTAAGCCGAAACGTAAATACAACAAAAGAAAAGAAAAAAATCTTATGGAGGAAAGGAAGCGTAAAAGAGGACGTCCTAGATTAAGAGAAACCGCTGTAAAGAGAAATCAAAACGAAGATAAGCTCAAAAAGGCCGAAAGTTCCAAAAACTGTGAAGAAAAATTAAAAGCTATCCCTGAAGCTGACGAATTTCTAGCGCAAAACACGCAGCTAAGTTGTTGCATTTGCATGGAGGAATTAAAAGATTTCAGAGGATTGAAAATTCATTTCCGACAAAAACATCAATGTACTGGATATGCGGTTTGTTGTGATTTACGTTTCAGCAAACGTTCATTATATGTTGATCATATTCAGTTACATAAGAATCCCGACTTTTTCAAGTACTTCCTTCCTATTTGAAACTGTTCCAGAGTATTAACATTTATTTATTTTTATCACATAGATGCGCCATATGCAATAAACAATTGATAAGTCGCAACAATTATGTTACCCATATGCACTCGCAACACCCATCTGAGGAAAATCTTCAATTTGGTTGTAAACTTTGTCCAAAAAAATTTTCCAAACAATATATTTTAGACAGCCACATAAGAATGCGTCATATGCCAAAAGATCATGTTTGCAAATTATGTGACAAGGCGTAAGTGAATTCTATTTTATTCGTAGTATAAAATGGTATTTAATGTTCGTTAAAAATATTTTAGGTTTTCCAACATTTGGATTTTGAGTAAGCATGAGAAGACTGTGCATCAAAATGAATTTGAATCTGTGTGCGAGATTTGTGGAAAACGTTTAAAAAATGCAGTAAACTTGCAATATCATATGGATAATATTCATAATACTGAACCACGACCTGAAGTAGAATGCACGCTTTGCCATAAATGGTTAAAAAATGATCGCAGTTTGCATAAGCATATGAATTCACATCGCGATGAAGCATCTGGCGCGACATTTAAATGTCCTCATTGTGGTGTGGAGAAGAAGTCAAGACTCTCGCTTGGATCACATATACAGTACCATCATTCAAACAGAGTTTTCAGTTGCACGATGTGTGCAAAAGAATTTAAAACTCCAATTTCGCTGAGAGTAATACAAAGATATAAATTATTTATTTGCCCATAAAATGATGAGAATTGCTTATTTTCAGGAACATGAAGCCACACATACTGGCGCCGAATTGTATACCTGCTCATTCTGCCCAAAAACGTTTCGATCTCATGCAAATATGCACAAACATAAACTACATAGCCATTCAGATGAGTGGGTTCGTAAATACGCACAACCCAATGAGTATACACAAAGTGTATTAAACCAAACTCGTAAAACAGAAGCGTAACAATACAATGTAGGAATGAGATAATTTCCTTGTAATATTTTTCTTGGAATTTCGCATGCCAGTCACTCTACTATACCGGTACGACCAGAACTTTTATCTGACCAAGAACTGATAACTTTGCATTACTAATAAAATTGCACTAAAAATCATTTTTTATTGATTACTACAATATTTTTCATAAAATAATACCAGTCTAACGGTTAGACGCGATAGAAGTGAAACCTTCCGCAAAACAAACTGAGAGAGAATGAGACGAAAGCAGCATTAGGAGCGGGATAATTATAGGCTCATTATAATATTGCTATAAAGTTCATATTTTATTTTCTTCATTTTATTATTATTCATCCTCAATGTTTTCAATTTCAACAAATGATACGAGTGGCTTATGATAGCTTAAATATGATACAAATGCTTTAGTTTCGATGTTGCCAACATATCTTTGAAATACCGTGTCAATTGTTGTTTTTGATCGTGTTGTCGATTCAGTTCGATTGTTACACATTTTTAAATTGAATGTTGTATTGAGAAAGTCAATTAAAGGAACCGCTGTGTCCAATGCAAAATTTACGTTAAAATCGCCACTTAAAATCATTGGAACTTTATCGTAATCTTTTCTAAGTATCCGCGATACTTCTGGTGTATACTTTATTAAATTTTCGTGAATGAATTTCGTGATGCTATTTATTGATTTTTTTTTCTGTCGATATTCACGACACTTCTCCATTATTTTTCGGCATAATTGCGGTAAATATTTAAAAATGAAAATATTTACGAATATAAAAATACGGACGCAATACAGCACACGCGGTTGCTATTATGAGCGTCGTAACGCGTATATTACACACACGTACTAACATACACACAAACATTCGTAGGACGCTTGGTCTAAGCAAGTATTAGGTAGTGTAGTGTAGGTATACATAATGCCTTCTCGCTCACCGTGGCTTCGTAATACGCAGGCGCGCACACATACGTACTAGCATACATACAAACATACATACGTATGACGCTTGAACTAAACACCAAAGCAAGTAATAGGCAGTGTAGTATACATACTACAATACTCACTATACTAGCATGGCTCAGCAGTACGCAGCCACACACATATACGTATATCACCATATAACGCTTCGTAGTGTCGCTTTTTCGTTTCATCGAGTCTCAAATCACTCCCAACGATTCTAAAGAAGTTTTCACTTCAAAAGTAATGTATTGTATCAACAAATATTTTGTACTTTTATTTTTTTTTTTTTGTATGATTCTGCATTTTCATTCTCGAAGCGATGCGCCAGCCACCGCTCCACCACAGCACTTAATGCCATAAACATTCAGAAAACCGTGGGTTTAACCAGAACCGCTTCTGCAAGGGAGTAGTCCTAGTGGCTTTTGACACTTATTCAACACTTTCGATACAGTTTGCCATTTCAAGCTACTAGTTGAAATTGAACAATTCACTCTTCCTCCGGGATTGAAGAGGTGGTCCGGTATAGCATTTTTAGACAAAATTTCACTACTGGTTGGTGTCCTTTACTACCTGTTCTTCAACTTCTATATCATCTGTGTTATAGTATATATATGTACATGTACTGACGTTTGCTCGGTATTTTTTTATGGGGATCTTTTTCATAGCAGAAATACATATATTCGGATGTTTGCCATTACCTGCCGAGGGGGCGACCGCTGTTGGAAAAAACTCTCTTCATTTTGAATGAAATTGTACGAATCGATCAGTCGTTTTGATGGCTTAGTTGGTCTCTAATGTAAGCATACATAAGCCAGCAAACTCAAAATTTATGGGAATTACTATTTTCTGTAGAATCCAGTCAGCTCATTGCTTTCATCTAGACGAAGATACCTGTTCAGACTTATTAAAACGAGCGAAATAAATTTAGTAATTTTACCCATTTTCATATATAAAAAAATAAACAGTTTATTCGTTTGGAGAAAAATAAATTCATTGTTTTCTTGGCAAATGACTGTAGTGATCGATATCTCGTAAAGTATCGATCAAACAATTTAAAGTTTATGCTCTTTGTCAATGTAAAATCATAGATAATTGTAGCATTTCACACTAAAAAATTATTTTGCTGTTTTTTATTTGTTTCATTCAGTTGAGAGTTACAGGGTGCTAACAATGGAAATCAACAAAGAAAAAATTCGGTAGATTTAACACTTTTTCTTTGATAAAGGCGAAAATGCAAGCTAGTCCTGAAGCTGAAATAGTGAATGGTTTTTATGGAGCCGATACTGTAACAACTAATAACGTGCAATTTTGGTTTCGTCGATTCCATTCAGGCATTTTTGATATTAAAGAAAAGGTCATAAAATCACAGAAATAACCCAAGTTGACCGGCATGTTAGTAGTCTAAGTATTCCCAGGAGCTAAAGATCGACCATAGACCTCAAAATTTTTACGCAAAAATAATGGGGTTTTTCACCGAAAATTAATATTTGATTTTCGTCCATTTGTACAATATGAAATTGTAAGAGAAAAGGTACTTTGCTGTAACTAGTAATTTAAGCAAGTAAACAAAGAGTAAACAATTTGAACAGGAAACATCATTGAATGAACAACGAAGAAGAAGAGGACGAGATTAAATTGTCATGAAAGGTGAATGGATTCGTTTGTTGTCATTCTTTTAAGTTTAATTTACAAATGGTTAATAATATATAAATTATAGAGCAAATATAAGACATCAGAATGATTTGTAGACTATGTTTAATTGAGTCGACCAATAATTTGAATATTTTCACCGAGACCGGAGAAATGGTTAAGGACATATTGAAAGTGGTGGCGAAACACTTCCAAATTGAGGTAACTTCTAAACACAGTGTTAAGATTTTAATCCAGACGTGCCTCAAACATTTTAGACTCGATACGACGATGCAGTTTCTAATACAATATGTTCGGTATGTTGACATCGCCTACAAGAATTCCATAAATTTTGGCAAATATTCGAATATTAGTGACGAATGAGAGTGGTGGCGCGGCCTGGGGGCTGTAGGAAAGGAGTTCCATCATAAAAATATGCCTATAACCTTCATTGGGTGAAAATATGAATGTATAAAAATTTTTACGTCATTTGGTGTTGTCGTTTCGTAGTGATGCGCGGTCAACGTCCAGACATTAACCTTTATAGTATAGAATACATGTAACTATAAATAAAGTTAGATTATTTGCCACGCTACCAAGAAACAAAAAAGTTCGTACTGTCTTAGAGAGTTTCCCAAAATAACGAAATATAATATGACCAAACTCGGTCTGAACACCCATATTCTGAACTATGTTTACGAACAATAATAGTTATGTTTTTCCTGTCCTGATAGTCAGAAACGGATATAGCCGATGACCCAATTAATACCTTAGCTTTAATTCCTTAACAGCTTGCATCACGGAGCCGGAGTAACGGTACCGCTATATGCAATCTTCTGTACGCTCCCAACCGTGGTTTCTTATATTATATTTCATATTTTTAACCTACAAAGGTATGAAATTGTACGTATTAAGCAGTTGTTTTGATATTTTAGTTAGTCACCAATGTATGTATACCTAAACCAGCAAGTTTAAAATTAATGGTAATTATTGTTTTCTGTAAAATCCAGGCAGCTGATTGTTTTTATCTAGGCAAATATGCCTGTTTAGATTTAATAAAACGAGCAAATAAAATTCAGAAATTTTACTAGTTTTTATTTATAAAATTATATATATAAAAAAAAAAAAGTGTATACTTGATTTTCGTCCATTTGTACAATATTAAATTGTAAGAGAAAAGGTCCTTTATAAAAGCTTGTAATTTAAGCAAGTAAACAAGGAGTAAAAAATTTGAACAAGAGAGACTATTGAATGAACAGCGAAGAAGAAGAAGACTTTAAACTGTCATTCAAGGTGAATTGATTCATTTGTTGTCATTCTATTAAGTTTAGTCTACAAATGGTTAATAAAATATAAATTATAGAGAAAATAGAAGACATCAGAATGATTTGTCGACTATGTTTAATTGAGGCGGTTAATATTTTGAATATTTTCACCGAGACCGGAGAAATGGTTAAGAAGGACATATTGAAAGTGGTGGCGAAACACTTCCAAATTGAGGTAACTTCTAAACACAGTGTTAAGATTTTAATCCAGACGTGCCTCAAACTTTTTAGATTCGATACGACGATGCAGTTTCTAATACAATATGTTCAGTATGTTGGGATCACCTACAAGAATTCCATACATTTTGGTTAAGTATTGAAGAGAAACAAAAAAGCCTCGAAAGTTATTTACAATGCACACAAATAAAACGAGACATCGAGGAAGTTGGAGCGGAAGCTATTGCTTATAATGATATGGAAATAAGTCAAGAAAAAGTAGACACTGGATTATGTGGCCCTGAAATAGGTATATTTGTTGGAGAATCTGGGCAATATGGAAGAGAACCTGAGTTTATTGCTATCAAAACCGAACAGGAGGATGACTCGGCGACCTATGATGATTCTTTTTTGCCTTTAACAGATTCAGTTGGTGAGTGTTAAACAGATTTTCATTTACCGTTTCTGAGGAAACATATCTTACAACTGACCCTCAAACATAAATATATATACATATAAACATGCATGGCCATTGCCTGCCGGTGGGAGACCGCTATTAGAAAATACATTTGAATATATGAATGTACCATTTATAGCGTTCCAGTATAACCAAATATGATTATGATCACAGAACAATGAAAATTTATTCGGGAAGTTTTAGTTCGTTCTTTATTTTTTTTTTTGTCAGTGCTTAAGTTTATTTTAGTTTTGTTTGTGGAGTGAATGTCCTCAATATTAATTATGTGGGATCAACTCAAACAAAGAAAAAAATTAAACTGTTCAAATTCTTATTCCAGATGTTCTTTCGAAAGATGTTGAATCTGAAGAAATTGATTCCAATGTTAAACAGAAACGTAAATACAACAAAGGAAAGGAAAAAAAGGTTGTGGAGAAAAAGAATAGTAAAAAAGGTCGTCCTAGATTAAGAGAAAGTGCTATAAAGAGAAGTCAAAATGAAGTCAAACTCAAAAACGCTGAAAGTGCGAAGAACTATGAAGAAAAATTAAAAGCTATCCGGAAAGCTGACGAATTTCTAGCGCAAAACACGCAGCTGAGTTGTTGCATTTGCATGGAGAAATTAAAAGATTTCAGAGGATTGAAAACTCATTTCCGACAAAAACATCAATGTACTGGATATGCGGTTTGTTGTGATTTACGTTTCACCAAACGTACATTATATGTTGATCACATTCAGTTGCATAAGAATCCCGACTTTTTCAAGTACTTCCTTCCTATTACAAATTGTTCCAGAGTATTAACATTTATTTATTTTTATCACATAGATGCGCTATATGCAATAAACAATTGATAAGTCGTAAGAATTATGTTAACCATATGCATTCACTACACCCGTCTGAGGAAAATCTTCAATTTGGGTGTAAACTTTGTCCAAAAAAGTTTTCCAAACAATATATTTTAGACAGCCACATAAGAATGCGTCATATGCCTAAAGATCATGTTTGCAAATTATGTGACAAGGCGTAAGTGAATTCTTTTTTATTTATACCATACAGAGTTATTTAATCTTGGTTAAAAATATTCTAGGTTTTCCAGCATTTGGATTTTAGCTCAGCATGAAAAGGCTGTGCATCGAAATGAATTTGAATCTGTGTGCGAGATTTGTGGAAAACGTTTAAGAAATGCAGCAAACTTGCAATATCATATGGATAATATTCATAATACTGAACCACGACCTGAGGTAGAATGCACGCTCTGTCATAAATGGTTAAAAAGTGATCGCAGTTTGCGTAAGCATATGATATCACATCGCGATGAAGCATCTGGCGTGGTGTTTAAATGCCCTCAATGTGATGTGGAGAAAAAGTCAAGACACTCGCTTGCATCGCATATACGGTACCATCATTCAAATAGAGTTTTCAGTTGCACGATGTGTGCAAAAGAATTTAAAACTCCAATTTCATTGAAAGTAATACAAAAATAAATAATTTAATGATTTTATGATAATAATTGCTTATTTTTAGGAACATGAAGCCACACATACTGGTGTCGATTTGTACACTTGTCCGTTCTGCCCAAAGACGTTTCGATCACATGCAAATATGCACAAACACAAAATACACAGCCATTCAGATGAGTGGGTTCGTAAATACGCACAACCCAATGAGTATACACAAAGTGTATTAAACCAAACTCGTAAAACAGAAGCGTAACAATACAATGTAGGAATGAGATAATTTCCTCGTGAACTTTTTTTTTGGACGTCGCATGCCAGTCACTTCTACCATACTGATATCTGACCAATAACTGTCACTCGAGCACTCCAGAAGCAACAGCGCTAACGTTGAAATTAATGCTAATAAGTTTATGTTAAGCAGGATGACTCAAACTTATACTTTATTTGTCAAGCACTGCACTATTTCATACTTAGTTATATTCATAGTGTCCAACTTACGTTACCAATAAAATGGCAGTAAAAATAAATTAACGTTTTAAAAATTGGCGTAACCAGACAATTGTTGCTGGTACGGTGAGGTGAGTTCAAAACGAAGTGGTGGGGTTTATTGGCCAAAAATCCTGTGGTTTCACATCCGAGGTCCCGCCTCTTTTGGGGATGAAAACCACTCTCCATGGTTCCTTTGTGAGAATTGTATTTAGAAGGTCTCAAGCACTTATTTGGTACACAGTTGCGCCTTGGTGGAATTTCTTTTTCCAAGTTTAACCCAAAGTGAGTCCACACAAGGTGAATTTTTTTTTGTTATTTGGTAATTTGAACGTTAAAATACCCTGCTTCTTTGTTTTTGCCTTGTTTCTTTGAAATTTGGCATTCGAACTACCAAATGACATGTAAACGTTGTTGTTGCCCTGCCGAAGTCACCTTGTATGAATTCGCCGTGGCTTGAACTAATGTGCATAAAAGGGTCGTCAGAAAGGGTCGGTTCCATCTGTTGCCGCAACACACAATGAAACTATTGCCGCATATAAACAAACAAGCAACAGATGTTCTTGTCGTGAAAGTAAATACAGTAGGTTCTGTTTTTATGTGGTTTTGAAATAGTGCGGTTTTTTTTTTAATTACAAAATGCATGTCGACCTATCGGGAATTGTACATATAAACAAGATTCTATACCAGCTAAGCAAAAACTCATCACAGATTACATCAGAAATGCTAACCCTACAAGTATGAAACCGCCTGCATAACTATCTAGATCAGACGTGTACATTTCCTCAAGTGACGAAAGTGATTTTACGCCAAATCCTAAACGAACGCGCAACATGTGGGTATTGTCTGATTCTACTTCTGACTTAAATTTATTTTTTGATTCTGACGTTTCTTAAATAAATATATAATTTTCAAAAACACAATATTTTGTTTATGCGATTTTATTTAATTATTTCAGATTCATGCGGTCTATGGAACGTATCTATAGTTATAATATGGGACTAGTGCCCTTTTTTATGCGATTTTATTACATTATTTCAAATTTATGCGGTTTTAGCACTTTTGAAACGTATCTATAGTTTTACTATAGAACTAGTAGCTGTTTTTATGCTGTTTCTTGCGGAACGTATCTACCGCATAAAAACAGAACCTACTGTATTATATTTCGTTGTGTATAAATAGGTTTTTGTTGGTTGTGAAATTTATTATAAAATAAATGCTTATTGAAGCAAAAAAAGCATTCACTAGATATTATGGAAATCGACCATAAATTGGGACGCACATTATTTTTTCGAGACAACTTGGGTAAACCTAGCTTTTTCTCTAATCTTTCAAGCTTTTATTGAAAAGGTAGGAAGCATTTGAATTGGTTCAATTAATTTAAGTTCCAATTATTTTCTGCATTTCGATTCACATAATAAAAAACACCACCGATCAAAATTTGCGCGATACAAAATTGTTCTTATTCACACAGTGGTAATTTTTCGCGTACTTTCCGCAAGGTAGAAGTAAAAAGTTGCCAATATTTGTGCTTGCCGGCATGGCGTACGGCACGCAAGTGGCGCCTTCGACTCAAATACACAAAATCGATTTAGCTATCACTCAAATTCGTTGCCGCAACGGATATATTGTGTCGGGCCTATAATTCACAGTATAAACAAACTTCTGTCATTGTGAACACAGACACACACAGACGAGATTGTTACTAAATATTCGAAAATACAATTTTCACACAAATTAAAAA
Organism: Anastrepha ludens; assembly: GCF_028408465.1. Taxonomy (NCBI): domain Eukaryota; kingdom Metazoa; phylum Arthropoda; class Insecta; order Diptera; family Tephritidae; genus Anastrepha; species Anastrepha ludens. The sequence goes on from NC_071499.1 coordinate 109,647,522, forward strand.
AGAAAAATGATTTGTAGATTGTGCTTAGGTAAATCAGAAGAGTTTTTAGAAATCTTTGCGGATGATGGTAAAATAGTCGAGGGAGAAGTCGTAGAGGTCATAGAGAATCATTTCAAAATTCTGGTAAGTACTTCGATTCCAATCTATTATATTTACTTACCTTTTATTAAAAATTAAGGTTCAATTCAACGATAATGTTTCTAATAAAATTTGCGTTGGTTGCTGGCAGTATCTTAATGAATTCCATCAATTCTGGTTAAGCATTAAAAAGAAGCAACAAACACTGCAAAAGGACTTGGCTCCTGCACGAATAAAAAACGATAATGCAACTGCATCTGAGCAAATAAATTCAACATTTGAATATCAAAATTCTACATTGTGTGAACCTGAGCTGATTATAAATGATATAAAAAAGGAAACAGATGTATCTGCCGAAGTGGAAATGGATGTTGCGATGAATGATGACTCGTTACTGCTTCCTTTTGATGGTAAGTGGCAACAGCCATATGTCCTTTGATACATAGAGTGCCAGACCTTTGAAATATGAATGACATGAAATGAATGATACTTAGATGAGGCCTGCAGATCAAGCATATTTGAACAAACGCTTCAAACATGTTCATGGATTTTATAATTCTTTTCATAATCAGATATTTGTAATGCATTCATTCATGACATTCATTCCTATGTATTGAAAATATCCATAAAAGTTTACATTATAGTCAATGCCATTCGTATATACACTACGGTGAACTGAACTGATCTTTGAGAATAGCAGCACGGAAGACACTATATCAATTGAAGAAGCAATTGGCAAGATAAAACTAGAAAATCTTTCAGACTCTCTGAGTTACTAAATACTTAAAAAAATTGTATTAGTTCAGTACTTACAATGCAATTGTGTCAGTACGTTAACCCTGAAAACAACTGTTTCTAATTACCGATGGAACATTCATAGAAGAATATTCTGAGAAATCCGAATTAAAAAAACGGATTAGCAAACATTTTTTGAATTCGATTAACATGTAATCCATGTAGTAAGACACTTATTTGTCATACATTTTTACACAAATTATGAGTTAGCACAATCTTAGTTGGAAAGCAGGATCTTTGTGACTGGTATAGTCTGAGTAAATTTAAAAATAACAAGTCAGTGAAATGATTGCAAAGAGCATACAAATGGAATTGTGGTCACAAAGTTGTTACATCCAAACAAAAACAAGAAATACAAACAATAGTTTTCAGCATGAGTTGAGTGGCAAGCCATTAGCTAAGTAAACTTAAGGAGGAGAGACCACCGACAGTCGGTTCTACGTTACCGGAACGACTCGGATATATTTCCAGCCACGGACTGTCATTCCAGCAGCATTCCCCGTACATGTATGGGGAATCTATATGCTGCTACAACAACAACAACAACAACAACCGTAAGAGGACCAGAAATCATTAAAAAATAATGCGTTCCGCAAATATTTTCCTAGATAAATGGGTCTCCCATTATATAATACCTTGGAATTAATTTACTTTTTAAATTTTATTCTTATTAATACCTGGGTTGTGATTTAAGTTTAATGTTTATTGTACCGAAAAGGAATTTTTGAGGAAACTACTGATTTCTTTATCGTAAATAATCAGCCATATTTTCGAAATTTGGCAAAACCAATTATAGTCTTATAATCACCAAAGGTGTAAATTTTAGTCCAATAATTTTTCAATCTCATATTTTCAAAAGTTAGTAAAATGTCATATACATGGGACTGACTTGGAGCTGGCGAAAACATGGGTTCCATTTATAGGGGAGGGGGCTAAACATTTTTGACATGCGGTATGAAAATGACAGTTTGAGCCCTGCCAATCATGTTCGTTTGACGTTAAGCAGTTTTTGTGCAGACACCAACGTTAGTAGTCGCATTGTGTATACACGCACCAAACATCGTGTTGAAAATCGTGCGAAAAAGTTATTTTGATTTTTTTCAAAGTACCAAAATTTTGTGAAATTAACAGTGAAAAGGCGAGTGTAATGCATCAAAATATTGTATTTGCCGTATATTTTGTGATTCTATATGGATTTATGTGATTATGTGGTGTCTATAAAAAACTTGCTTGTCATACACAAAATAGCATCGTGACCCGGTTGTGACTCAGCGGGTGGCCCAGTTATGACGCACCTTTTTTTTGCACTACGATCATATAGAACTGCCGAATTCCTACATTTTTGTTGTTGTTTAAAAAAAAGAGGAAAGGAAATTTACATATTGAGACCAGTTTGTCCGAGAATATTCTGGAAGATCTCGATCGGGAAGGTTCGGGAATGTTCCATTTGGTAAAAACACTGATTAAGCAACAATATTTATGTTATTAGGAATAAAAATTCAATAATGTCATTATTAATTATACCTAACTCTTGATTTCAATGGATCTAATTGTTAAAACACGATTATTAACGATCGAGAAGAACTTTTTGAGAAATGGAACTTTCTGGAATCTTCGCGCTCGGACCTCGCGCTCAGGTATAAATTGAGGCGCCGGGGAGAACTCAGTTCAGTTGAGAATTGTCCGCGGTTGAGTAAATATCCGATTCGTGCCGTATACCGAAGTGTTTCGAAAAGCGCTGGAACATTGTATCTGTCCATTTTTTGGTAAGTGTTTTTATGTGTGTGAGTTCGATTCCCCGCGTTCTAAAAAATTCTTTTATCGTGAACAAGATCTCGATTCCCCGCGTTCTAGAAACTTCTAAGGTCGTGAGCAAGATCTCGATCCCTCGCGTCCTGAAAAGTTTTTCATTCCAGACTGTTTTGTTTTTGATTGCGTTGCTCCTTGCCCGGCGTTTCTTTATGATACAGTTGTCGAAACGCATTTTAATTGCAATTTAATTCGTGTTTTGCTTTTTTTTGCGTTTTAGCCATGTCTCCTCCAAAGAAATCTCCCGCGGCTAAGAAAACCGATAATAATGTGGTACTGCAAGCCATCAAATCTTGCATTATCGATGAAAATGCAATCCGTAAAAGTGCGAGAGAGCATGGTATAAACGACAGGACCTTATCGCGATACGTACAGAAAACGAAAGATAATTTTGAAGATATTTCGAAAGTGAAAGATGAGGATTTGTTGGAATTCATTCGTGTTGTTGGTACAAGAACTCCATCAAACATGGTTTTCTCTCCAGCTCAAGAAAAAGAACTCGTTGGATACATCCTGAAGTGTGTCACTCACTACTATGGTTTGAGCATCAATGAATTGAAAGAGCTGGCGTACCAGTTTGCAAGGAAGCTGTCTCTTAGGTACCCACCTGAATGGGATAACGATTGTAAAGCGCATCGTAAGTGGTACATACTCTTCATGCAACGGCATAGCGAACTGACGCTCAGAACACCGGAGCAAACATCCATGAACCGAGTCAAAGCTTTCTGCAAACCTAATGTAGACAAGTTTTTCGCAAATTTGTCTCGGTTAATCGATGTACACAACTTTGACAATTGTTCCATCTATAATATGGATGAAAGTGGGTTTTCCACTGTGCCAACAAAAATTGGAAAAGTCATCGCTATGAAAGGTGTGCGGCGTGTGGGAAAACTAGAATCTGCCGAGCGAGGAACCATGGTGACAATGGCTCTCACTGTTGGTGCGAATGGCGATTCAGTCCCGCCGTTCTTTTTATTTCCAAGCAAGAACATGCAATCAACTTTTTTGGACAATGTTTCTCCTGGTACTGCTGGATTTGCGAATGATTCTGGCTGGATGTGCCAGCCAGAGTTTGTCCGATACATTCGTCATTTCATCATGTTCCTGAAACCATCAAAGGATCATCCGGTGCTGCTGTTGATGGACAACCACGTTTCGCACATGTCGGTGGAAGCTCTCGACATTGCAGCTGCAAACGGTGTCCATATCTTGTCTTTCCCGCCTCACTGCAGCCACCGTCTACAGCCACTGGATGTGTCCGTATTTGGCCCAGTGAAGACTTACTATAAGTCACAATGTTCCGCTTGGCAAAAGAACAATGCAAATAAGGTAAGAAAACAAAATATGATTTGTGTTATGATTGTTGTTCTAGTTTTAGTGTTTTTTTTCAACAGGTTTTGGAAATTCGACACATTGCTGGGCTTGTGTGCGCTACATTGGATTTGGCTTTAACGCCAAAAATAATTAAGGCGGGCTTTGCTGCAACGGGCATTGCTCCATTCAATCCCGACATCTTCACAGACGCCGATTTTGTTCAAGCTGTTGCACAAAATGAGGAACAAGTTGCTTTTGATGCTGGAATCACCGAAGATGACCAGCGACGCATCGTTTTGGACAATACTATGGATATAGGACGCGGAGAAGAGGTGCTAACATCCGAACACTCTACCTCGCGATCCCGATCTCTAATGTCATTGGTGACCAGCAGTTCATCGATTTTGGATGAGATTGGTCCTCTTCAGGCTGCTGCTCCAAAAAAGCCTTCGAATCGTGGACGAAAGCCAATGCAAAGTGCTGAACTGACCTCTCCTGAAAATCAAGCTGTTTTGAAGGAAAAGGCAGCAGCAAAAGCAGCCAAAGGGGCGAAGAAGCCAACACCGCAAAAGCCAACACCGAAGAAGGCAACAACGAAGCGAGCAACACCGGACAACACCAAGCGAGCAACACCATCACGAGCGGCCAAGCGCGTCAAACCAACATCACCACCATCTGATGAAGAAACAGATTTTTGCATCATTTGCTTAAAGCTGTTGCCGCTGAAATTGACCGCTGCCAACTCGATCAATTGCAACGTATGCAAGCGTCCAGTTCATTTGAAGTGCGCCAACATGCAGGCAAGTTATTTCACTTGCAAACACTGCGAAAGTGACGTGGACGACGACTAGGAATATTTAGATGACGATGATGAATAAAAATCGTTGTCATTTATGGCCATTGAAGGACATTTTCTTTTGTATTTTTCATTATTTTTGCCATTGAAAGCCTTCAAAATAAATAAATCATTAAATCACAACAATTGGTGTGACATTCCTTTCATATTTTCTCATTTCCAGTAAATTTCTTGAGGTGCGTCACAACTGGGCCACTTTTTTTTTGTCCTAAAAAAAGTTATCCTGAAAAAATTTGTTCCAAAATTTTTTGAGTAACTCAAATTAACATACTTTCTTTGGAGAAAAGTTGCGTTTGGTTAATAGTTAAATGTTAAACTTCTTCATTTTTCAATTTGCGGAACTGAGGAAAAAATTTTAATTTTTTTCAAAACCCGCGTCACAACTGGGCCCCCTCCCCTATGTATTATATAATATTATATTTTAAAGTTTTATCATGCATTCAAATGTGCAGTGCTTAAAAAAAAGCGCTAGAAAGGCGTCGACTTGTTATCTCCTCTAGGCTGGCTATGACGTGCAAAATACGCCTGGTAAATAAGCATGCAGCAAGCAAAACAAATTCCAAATTCTAAGAAATATTAATTTTCGAAATTTCGGCTGGGCATTGCAGAAGAAATTATACAAAATATTAATATTCCTGAATACCCAACACGCGGAAGGATTTCTTTAGATAACAAACCATTGCGTTTGCAGGCAAAAGAGTGGCGACGCACATACCGGTATTTTGATAATCTAGGCGGCCAAAAGTCAATTTTGTAAAATGCATTAATTGATTTTAATAATGAATAAAATAGAAAGATAACAGATTAATTGTGGAATTTCAAAAGTTTCATGGAACAGTTTTTTTTAAAAGCGTTTTCAATACTTGTTATTTTTTGGTTTGTTTAAGGTTCTCAAGGCACTTCAGGGGTTCGAATTGTGACTCGAAAATACCTATTCGACCGCATGCAAGCTCAGAATTTACCAAATTTGGACGAAAAATTAAACTTTTTACAACAGGAGCTTTTGTCAAGTGAAAAATACTCTGACGAACAGATATCAACTCTTAAGCACAATTTTTCACATTTTAAATCACAAATCAAGAAAAAGTGGCTACAAGTACATAAAAAGGAAGATGTTTTCCTATCAAAGTACAAGTCTTGGTTGGAAGGAGGTTTTGAATTAACTGTTGCAGCAATACCGAAAGGATGTGGCCGTCCTCAGAAACATTTCAGTGACTCAGGTGAAAGATCTAAAAGACGCAAAACTGCAGAACTCAGATCTACAGTAAAGGACAAAAACTTGATTATGCATGATTATGAATCTGATTCATCAGATAATGAAAATTTCTAATTTTGACGTAAGATTATTGATTGAATTAAATTTTTTTTCTGGTTCAAATAATGTATTTTATTTGACACCTTCTGTGAAACTTGGCATTTGATAATAAATAATTAAAACATTAATAATGATGTCTATTTTATATAATTTAACCTATAAATACCAAAAAAAAAATTAATTTTCTATTTATTCTATTACAAAATGGTTGTATCTTTAAAGATACCACGGTCATTTAAGGGTTAATAATATAATAGTTCAATAAAAAAGTCCATTGTCTAAATGATGATGAATACAAGTATTTAAGACTATAAAAAACGTTAAAATAGTTGGCCGCCTAGATTATCAAAATACCGGTATGTGCGACGTTTCCCAAGAAAAATTCCTCCTACACAAAGTAAACAAAAGCCTCAACAAAGATGTCAGTTATGCGCGACACAGAAGAAATGCAGTAAAACTGTATGGGAATGTAAGAAAGGTCTTGTTGCACCGCACATTTCTAATTGTTTGATATCACACCGTACAAAATTATTAATAATATTCTTGAAAATATTAATTTTATTTATATTCATTTAACTCTGCTAAAAGCTTTAATAGAAATTATTCCAAGCAAGAGCTCGTTTTAAATTGGTTTACACGATATACTCACCGCAATAGGTCAATATTCTATATTTACGGCCAGAATTCAAATTTATAAACTAACGATAAAAAAATAACATATCACATACAGGGCTAGATGACACTTTTGAGAATCTTAATTGACCCTCACCAAATACATTGGATACACCGCGACCGCATAATCGGTACTTGACTGTCAACCAGTGCGCTTTGTTTTGTTTGTTTGTTAACAGTAATAGTAGGCCCGCCAGTGTCGGACATATCACCGGTCGTCTTCGTCTAGCTAATCTAGAAGTAGACCCAGAAAACATGCTGTTTCGACGGGATGAGTCCAGAGGGAGAGGGGTGTTAGATGAGTCGGTTTTAGGGGACATGTGAAAAGGTGGTTAGTGTCGTGCGGGGTGCCTTCACATGCCGGACATATGTTTGGTATGTCGGGGTCGATTCTGGATAAGTAGGAGTTTAACCTGCTATAATGTCCAGAACGTAATTGTGCCAGTGTTACACGTGTCTCACGAGGAAGCTGGAGCTCTTCATCTGCTATACGGCATTTACAGGACGGGAGCTTAAGAAGGTGGTGACGGTCTCCCGGTGAATGTCGTTTATTGACTGCCTAAACACTGTCAGGTCCAGTAGATTTCGGTCAGTTTTGTCCTGAATTTCATCAGCGTAGTTTAAGAGATGTCTCCTGACGTGCCTGGGAGGCGGCTCAGGCTCAAGCAGGTGTCTGCAGGGGTGAAACCTGCGGTAACATCCCAGCAGGAACTGCTTGCTGAGCAGTTTTTATGCTCCATAGCTGGAAGCATTTATGTCTCGTTGTGAAGGTGTTGAACCGGGGACATCAGGCGGCAGCCGGCCGTGCACAGTGGTCAAGTAGCCGACGTTCTGGCCAAAAATCCCAAAATCGAAAGTTACCGTTTGAGGTAAAGCTTCATATATTCGTCAACAGATGGCACTGGAGCATTAAAATCCAAAGGGACAGATGTTTACATTGAACAGATGGTCCGTGGTGAACGCTCAAAAGTGCCATTTGTCGGGAGTCGCGCGAGACAGTACGCGTGCACGTTTTCGAGCGCCACACAAAAATAGTTGCAGATTCACCATTTTTCAACGAAAAATGGAGAACTAAAATGGATGTTGTTCGGAAAGGTATGTACATTACGAAAATACTTTACTGTAACCATATTGTTGTATTTTTAGAGGCAATATTAATGACGCAATACAAGCCTTTTCCCCCTTTTTTTCAATTGCACTTCTTCTCGTAGATAGTTATTTTTATTGCCACGAATTGCCGCGGACATATTTACGTTTCCTAGTGCAGAAAAGTATACAGATTTCGAATCCGTTTAGATCTTGCTCCCGCGCTATCCCCGCTCGTCAAAAATACGCTTTCTTTGCAGCAGGTCGCTGCCGAGCTTGAAGCGCGTGTTGGGGCATCTGAGCCGCGGGTGATAAAAATCATGTTTTGATAATATTAAAAAATCATGTAATAATAATAATAAAATAATTAATGTAATAAGTATTTTTAAATGGTAATTAAATTATTATTTTAAAGTAATTTTTTTTTTTAATAGGATTCAAGAGAAAAATTTTTTCGTGGACAAGGAGGAAAATATTCGATGCCATCCATGATGTTTTTCTGTCAGAAAAATTTGATAATTTAATACGAATTATCTGTAATAAACTAATGGACGACGCAACACCTTCATATGTTATCGAAGAAAAATCAAAAATGGCTTTGATAAAAGTTATTTCTGTGTTGAAAAAGAAATGGAAAAATGCTCGCAGTACGAAAAATCGTTTCCTGGAGAATAATAAAAGCTGGTTGGACGATTCAACGAGCGTAACGGTAAATAGTTTACATAAATTTACATTAATATAAATATATTTATATTAATTTATATACATTAATGAAGTTTTCATTAAACCAGGTCAATTTTATGGATCAAGAAGACAGTGCTGATGACAGTTTGAAGTCAACGACACCAAGGAACAGTGGTGGGAAAAAGTTTGTCCCCGAAAGCAATTGCCCATCTCAGTTATGAAAGGCATGATTTCGCAGATGCTGAGGCAGACAGCATCCTTGATGTGAACAATGACGAGGAGATATGAATAAATGTATATTATGTTCTTCCTATTAAAATTCATTTCATAAATAAATGTATAATACGTCACTTTCAGTTTAAGTGTATTATTTTTCACGACTTATTTTCCCCCCTTTTAATGTGGCATATTCTTTTGAAAATCGTACGTCTTCTGTCGAAATCAAAGACCCCAAAAACCTTGGTAATGTGAATTTCAGTAAAATCTGAACAATTTTCGCGAAAACTGTCCGCCATTCTGAATTTTTAAATTCTGATTTCATATTCACAATCAGCGACCCCGAAAACCTTGGTAATGTGAATTTCAGTAAAATCTGAACACTTTTCGCGAAAACTGTCCGCCATTCTGAATTTTTAAATTCTGATTTCATATTCACACTCAGCGACCCCGAAAACCTTGGTAATGTGAATTTCAGTAAAATCTGAACACTTTTCGCGAAAACTGTCCGCCATTCTGAATTTTGAAATTCTGATTTCATATTCACAATCAGCGACCCCGAAAACCTTGGTAATGTGAATTTTAGTAAAATCTGAACACTTTTCGCGAAAAATGTCCGCCATTTTGGGTCCGCCATTTTGAATTTTGAAATTCTGATTTCATTTTCAGAATCAGCGACACAAAAAACCCTATATGTAAAAATTTCATCAAAATCGTACTATTTCTCTCTGACTTATTGTTTTCTGACCAAAACGTCTGGCTACTTGACCACTGTGCGCTGTCCGAACGGCAGTATTTTGGCATGTCTGTAGCTTTATCCACTGCGTGTCACTAGTTCCAGGTGACCAGACAGGCGTTGCATAGTTCAGAACCGTCGACCAATTGCCTTAAATGTCGATAGCAGCAGTTCTTTGTCTTTGTCCCAAGTACTGCCGGCAATCGATTTGAGGACCTTTTTGCGGTTTTGGACTTTAGTGGCAGTTGCGGTTGTGTGCGCTCAGAAGGAGAGCAAACTGTCAAAGGTTACACCCAAAATTTTGGGGTTGTTTACCGTCGGAATTGGTGTGTCGTCGACTTTTACCTTAAGGGACAGCTTGACCTCCTTTGTCCAGGTGGTAAAGAGGGTCGCCGTGGATTTAATGGGGGAAAGTTGGAGATTCCTCGCAGTGAAAAAGCGAGAAAGGTCGGTGAGGTAGTTGTTCACTTTGGAACACAGGCCATCGATGTCATTGCCCGACGCCATTATCGTGCAGTCATCAGCGTATGAGACCAGGGAGACTCCCGGTGGTGGTTGGGGGAGCTTCGAGATGTAGAATTTGAACAGCAAGGGAGAAAGGACACCACCCTGCGGTACACCTTGCTTTATCTTCCTCTGCTTTGATGTTTGATCTCGAAAAATCACTGACGAGTGACGACCGCTCAGGTAGTTTGCGGACCACCACTTCAGCCCTGGCGGAAGTGTCGACTGATAAATATCATCTAGTAGCGTGGAATGGCTGGCTGTGTCGAAAGCCTTCTTCAGGTCCAACGCTACTAGGACAGTCCTCTCGCAGGGGCGGTTTTGGTTAAGCCCGCGGTTTATCTGGGCGTTTATGGCGGTGAGTGCAGTGGTGGTGCTATGCACTCGTCGGCAGCCGTGCTGATGTGGGGCTGGGGCCAGGTGTTTCGTGAAGAGTGGGAGTAGGAGGGCTTCAAGTGTTTTCACTACTGGGGAAAGGAGAGTTATCGGACGATAAGATTCCCCTTGGTTGGCGGGTTTCCTAGGCTTCAATAGTGGGACCACTCTCCCTGCTTTCCACTTGTCAGGGATGATGAGAGTGGCCAAGGACAGATTGAAGACCCTTGTATACCAAGTTTCCCTGAAATATTTATGCATAAAATTTTTACTCAAGCTATCGGGCATCAAGCACGGACAGTTGGGGAACATTTTTTTGGTATTTATATGTCTATCTATCTCGATTTTTTTATGCTGTTACATACAATCCTTATGTGAGCCAAATCATAGTATAAATAAAATTTAAGTATTGTTTTATTTTAGACTTTAGAATAAGGCAGACTTTTGCTGCGGCTATTGCTATGCTATTTGCCATAGCTGCTGCCATTTTCTTGCTCAAGGCGAATCCGTAAAAGGTGATTACAGTAACATAGTACAAACATTTAAATGCATGGTTTTTGCAATTTGGTGGCTTGTTGATCAAGATTTCAATCATAATGTAAACAACAGCAAAAAACCTGATCACTATCTCATTGAAACCATTATATAGCAAGAAAAAATGTAAAGCAAAAAGGGAAACATACGTAAAACAGCATAGATATTTATTGACTGCCTGGCGAGTAAAATATGTATGTATCGATTTATCATATTTAAATAAGAAAATAAGCAAATAATTAAATTGCATTTTGAGGAATTGAAATTTGTAATACACATATAGTTCATAAGTATATCCACATCTTAAGTCCTCTGAAATCTCATCTTCAAATAGCGACAAATTCTTGATGGCATCATCGTGCATCTTTTAGTGGCTAACAACTAATTCGGTTGCGATTGTCGGTCAATATGAGTTTCAAAGGTGAAAAAGCTCGTTCGCAAATATAAAAATATGTTTGTATTTGTATTTAAATGCATAAGTAAAAGGATAATGTGTAGAAACGAATCAATTCTATTTATTTCACAAAGTACAATTTTTCTTCAATGGAAGGTTTTTAGGTCGTGTATGTTAGGTGGTAAACCTCATAGTTTTTAAATCAAACTCCAGAACGCGCGGTTGCGATTGTCGTTTCGTAAAACGAAATTTCGCATGGTGTCAATCGCCACCGCAGCGTTACATGTAGATAGCAAAATACATGCTAGGGGTCTATAGCCCCCTCTGCATTACATTTCGTTTGTCCTGTAACTGCCCATTTTTGTTTCTTTCCTTACGAAAAGCAGGAGACGAATTGAAGACAAAGAAAAATAACTTCCGAACAGTGAAGACAAGTACGCGGCAACCGTACTGTCGTTTAAAATTTATATTTGCTGTATTTGAAATGCGTGAAGTTGAAAGCGAAGAAACCCACGCCCCCCAAAAAACCATTTAGCTTCTTTCGTGATCAGTGACGTTATAAATTTGTGCATAAATAATTTTGGAAGCATTTTGGTAATTAAACAAATATAAATGAAATATGTCACCACCAAAACACCAATGATTCAGAGGATATCGTTTAAGGGTAAGTGTTGTTATACCCGCGTGCACTTATGCATAGGGGTATTACAATTTTCTTCACATAACGGTTGTTTGTAACAGCATAAATGAATCCAGATAGTTTTAAACAAATGTATGCAACACATGGGCTGAAAAGTCCCGGGCCTAACAAAGAAAACACTTTTTTTTCAAAATTAGTTTTATTCATAAACGTAATTTCCAGCAAGAACAACGCAATCATTCCAGCGCCGTTCTAATATTTCAATACCACGATTTATCTTTTGCTTCAAAATAGGCCTCAGTTTCAGCGATAACCTCTTCATTTGAGCGAAATTTCTAATCGGCGAGCAAACAGCCAATAGTCGCTCGAAGCCAAATCTGGCGAATACGGTGGATGTGGGAGCAATTCTAAGTTTAATTCATGTTGTTTCACCATTTTTTCGAATGACCGCCTCATTCGGACGTCCACTGAGTTGTGATTCTTCGGTATCTTTACGACCACCTTTGAGGTCAGCTAATCATCATTTTATTGTTGTTTCAGATGGAGTGGAACCCCATAACACTTTTCAAGCCATTACTTCGCTTGAACGGGTTTTTTCGGTCAAGAAGCAGAGAGCATGAAATTCTTTTTAATCCATTGTTTTGAAAATAACAAAAGTAGCGTCACTCTTAGCACAATAACTCACGAACTAATGAATAGAATATCATGAAATTTTAACAGCTGCCGTTTTAATGTTCGCACTAACTGGAAAAGAGGTCAATGCCACAAAACCAGTGCCATCATGTGTTATACGGAAGGGTTAGAAAATATGAAAGGCGCCGTTTCAACCATGTAAGTCTCTGCGTCCCCCTGTCTGTCCGTGCGCACGATAACATGGTACACATATTGCGCTTTGAAAATTCGGAAAATCGGTCTATAACCACTCTCACCTCCCATATAACGGTAATAACGGTAACAGCCTGATATCTCTGTTATAAATAAATCAATATTAATGATAAACCACCTTTGCTTAAATTTGGGCTTGTTTGATTCCAAAAAGTAACAGTCCAAATGAAATTTTACTAAACTGTGCGCGGGTATGCTATATAAAGTTCTGTCCGGACCGAATTTAGCACTTCCTTGTTTTTTTTTTTAATTTCATCAAGTTTTACTAAAATTATAATATTTTCATTTCAGAGCCCTCTGACAACAAAAAAGAAATTTTATCTTTTATGACCCAAAAGTTCGACGACATGAAAAGTGAGTATAGTGAATCAAAAAAGTATTTAGTATACAGATTTTTCATACATAACGATTTTTCAGAAACATTCCAAGAAGAAAATTCAATTCTGCGGGGTGATATCATCAAATTTACAACTAGGCAAAAGTGCAAATAATTAAATTTTTGTTATTATAGCCCAGATAAAAGTTGTAGTAGACTCGCTCGCTGACCAGAAAGTCATGATTTGCCAAATTCTGCGTGAGCAGGCAGAAGAGCTACCACTGCGCCTTAACTTCCCCATTAATTCCGAGGAAGACCTTGCCAAAATAAATGAGGAAATAAATCAATTCAATAGGGACTCTTATGTAAGTTGAAAACATTAGATACGAATTTGTGCTTTTGCTAATACGAGCATTGTTTTCCATTTATTATTTGTATTAAAGATTAAAACAATGAGAATCATTTTGCAAACAGCCGGGGTACTTAAATCTATGAAATGCATTCTGACCGACCGTCTAATGATGGGATTCAATGTGGATGGAGTGCAAGGAAAAAAATCTTTGAAAATCTTTGAAAATTTTTATGAAGTTTTGCTGGGTATACATGAGCATATAGTGTTGTGAAGAGCATAAGCAACAAAATTTTCTCTACATGAATGAACCTTTTTGTTTTTAATTTAATAAAATAACATTTTGTTGTTTATATTCTGCACCAAAGTGTATATTGAATATTTACATATTTACAAATGTTATGTATAATATATTTTGTTTTAGAATCAATACCAATTTCGGACACGTCAGGATCGGCCGAAATGCAGATACGCGAAGCTATTAAACTTCAAAAGAAAAGACGTTTTAAAAGTATTTCTCGAGGCGCTGAAAAAAGCCATTGTCCGCGAGTGGGCCAAAATACCTCAAGGCCATAGTCAAGTCAAAAGGTGGGGTCATATCGAGAAAAAGTAAATTGAATCTTAATTTTGTATGCTTTTCACACATTTTTTGCTTTAAATTGAATAAAAGTAATTTTCCAAACTAAATTTATGGCCTTTTTAATTGGTTACACTTCGAGTGCCGGACCCTGTATGTAAGGGATGTTTGCACTACAAAAAAGGTTTTTAGTTTTTCTATAGCTTTTTGCAATAAATATGTAGCAATGAATAAATTGATAGCTTCGTTATTTGAATTTAATTAAAAAGTTGTTTGAGTAAAATTTATTTCCTGAATGCAACCGTAAATGATATACATAAATGTTAAGTTCTATTTATAGCAATAAAAATATATTAATATATTTTATATATAAAAAAATATCTTCTATTATTTTTTCTAGTTTTAAAAATGTGCTCTAAATGACTTATTTTTCGCGATAAATTCAAAAATTAATTAGATATCTCATGCTCTGCCCATCTCTGCTCTTATCCTGGACCTGCTTCTCGCGAATTCATTATCAATTCAACAAAAATAAGTAAAATAAATAATTCTTTCAATTATAAAAGATCACCGCCTAAAGTCAAGATCTAACTTTTATTTTCTGGTCAAAAGTAAAAGTTAAAATTTGACCTTTGCTTTTTCAGTCAAATATAAAAGTTGAAATCTGACGTTAGTTCTTTGGCCAAAAATAAAAGTTAAAATTTGACTTTTATTTATTCGGTAAAAAATAAAAGTTAAAATCTGACTTTAATTTATTCGGTCAAAAATAAAAGTTAAAATCTGAATTTTATTTTTTTGGTCTAAAATAAAAGTAAAAATCTGAATTTTATTTTTTATGGCCAAAAATAAAAGTTAAAATTTGATTTTTACTTTTTCAGTCAAATACAAAAGTTAAAATCAGACTTTTATTTTTTTGGTCAATAATAAAAGTTAAAATTTTACTTTAATTTATTCGGTCAAAAATAAAAGTTAAAATCTGAATTTTATTTTTTTGGTCAAAAATAAGAGTTAAAATTTGATTTTTACTTATTTAAAAGTTAAAATCAGACTTTTAGTTTTTTGGTTATGTAATAAAAGTTAAAATTTAACTTTTACTTTTTCAGTGAAATATAAAAGTTAAAATCTGACTTTTATTTTTTTTTTGGTCGAAACTAAAAATAAAAATTTGAGTTTTACTTTTTCAGAAATAAAAGTAAAATTCCAAATGTTATAGTCAAATTTTAACTTTTATATTTTATTGAGAAAATAGCAGTTACAATTTTTGTTAAAAAAAAATCCCCTTATGGGCCAATTTTTACCGATTTACCGGATCGGCCAAACCGTAACTTTAATTTTAGACTGAAAAAGTACAAATGAAATTTTAACTTTTATTTTTGATCGAGCAAATAAGGAGAACATTTTAACTCTCATTTTCAACCGAAATAAACGACCGATTTTAACTTTTATATTTGACTGTAAAAGTAAAATTTTAACTTTTAGTTTTGACCACAAAAAATTAAAGTCATATCTTATTTATAAGACCGATTAATTACTGATTTTTTTAAGAAAAAAAAAATACAAACAAATTTAAATCAAATCAAACAAGCATTAAATTGTTAAATAGACAATTTTTTTTTCGAAAAAAATAATTATTATTCGAAAATAAAAAGAAAAATAAAATACAATGAAATTAAAAAAAAATAACGGGTGATTTTTTAGCTATTATCTTTTTAAACAGTTGGTTTAAACAGCGTTTCGTGTTTTGTTTCCCTGTCAAACATCTTCAGTTTGGTCTATAATTTAACCATGAATCGTCTTACAAACGAAAAACGCTTACAAATCATTGAATTTTATTATAAAAATGCGTGTTCTGTTAAGAAAATTTATCGCGCGCTTCTTCCATTTTATGGTGAGCTATGAAGTGGCTATTCGAGCTATAGTGACTAAATTTAAAACCAAATTTACATTATTGGACATCAAACCACCAACACGCTTACGTAGAGTGCGAACTGTATTGGCCAGTGTTAATGATGACTTTCAATTATCGATTTGTCGCCGTTCTCAGCAATTGGGCCTCTGTTACTCAACAACGTGGAAAATTTTGCGAAAGGATATAAGTGTGAAGCCTTTCAAAATACAGCTTGTGCAAGAATTGAAGCCGAACGACCTACCGCAACGCAGAATTTTTGGTGAATGAGCTCTTGGAAAGTAGGCCGAAGATCCACTTTTTTATCGAAAAATTGTGTTCAGCGACGAAGCTCATTTTTTGATCAATGGGTACGTAAATAAGCAGAATTGTCGATTTTGGAGTGAAGATCAGCCAGAAGAATTACAAGAGCTTTTAATGTATCCAGAAAAGGTCACAGTTTGGTGCGGTTTATGGGCTGGAGGTATCATTGAACCGTACTTCCTCAAAGATTCTGCGAATCGTAACGTAACTGTGAATGGTGAGCGCTGCCGTGAAATGATATCCAACTTTTTTTTGCCCAAAATGGAAGAGCTTGACTTGCATGACATGTGATTTCAGCAAGACGGTGCCACATGTCACACAGCACGCGTAACAATGGACTTGTTGAGAGGCGAGTTCGGTGAACATTTTATTTCACGTTCGGGACCTGTCAATTGGCCACCCAGATCGTGCGATATAACGCCTTTAGATTATTTTTTTGTAGGGCTACGTTAAAGCTCATTTCTATTCAGACAAGTCTGCTTCAATTAACGCATTGGAAGACAACATTAAAGCATTTTTATGTGAGATACCGGCCCAAAAATTGGAACGAGTATGCCAAAATTGGACTAAGCGGGTGGACCATTTGAAGCGGAGTCGCGGTCAACATTTGCATGAAATAATCTTCAAACAATAAATTATATGGACTGTACTATCGATTTAAATAAAAATGTCATGCATTTTTCTGAATTTTACGTATGTTTTTTTGAAAAACTTTCCTATAGCTCTTAAAAAATCACCCTTTATAAAAAAATAAATTATTATTCGCGATCCCTGTTTTTTTCTATTAGTTTCATTCAATTGTGGTTTGCTTGCGCTCAAAAGAATTCATTTCTTAAAAAAACAAACTATAAATAGGTATTTTTATTTCGGAAAGGATACGTGTAGAGCGAAAGGCGATATTTCGCCTTTTTCCATGCAAATATTTCTTGCAATTAAGATATAACAATCAGGATATTGCCCGATGCGCTGCAAATAATTACCGGTAATGTATCTTTCACTACATAGAACCCAAATTAATTTTAATAAAATGTGTATGGGTATATTCAGAAACGCATTATAAATGCGCAGTAAGTGCAGCGCTGGCAACACTGCCAATGTGACAAGTGATGCAATTGATAGAATTGTTAACGATTTGCAAAAAGATTTGTTGCATTTATGAACGCGTTTTACACTAAAATGGAAGTATTATTGAGTTTAGTTGTTGACGATATATTTTAAGTAAAAAGTGATAGCTTTTTGCTAAATTAAAGAAAAAGAAGACGTGTAAAGCTAAAAAGAAGATCACATATAGTAAGATGTTCATTAAAACGAAAAATTCCCAAAAATAAATCTTTTTTCCTAGTCGCTAATGCTTTTTAATTTATTGTGATTGTAATTCATTATTTTTCCAATTTTCAAAAAAAAAAAAAAAAAAAATCTTTTTTTGAAACAATTAGGATATTTTCGCTGCGCGATTTGCCCGTCTATTTTCAAATCTTTATTCACTTTTTTTATTTCTTCCGCCACCTTATTTCACAAAACACTCTTTTTCCTCCTCCCTGAAGCAAATTCACTTTCCATGCTCAGTCGGACTCTGAGAAGCAACTTTACTTCCGATGTACTTAGATAATCGCTAAAATCAAGAAAAATGTAATAAAATATTGTTTTAATAACGTATATTTAATATATCTTTGCATTAAAAGCTAAAAAAATTAGTTTTATACTCACTTTTCATCAGACATCATATTAGCGTAATCAGCGGCAGTATTAAAATTTTCCTTGCAAATAATGCGTGACGTTTGATACAAAAATGGCGTTTTGGAACGCGATGCATTTCCAGTACTGCCATATTTGCATTTCTGAACGCATTGCCAACACTGCAAAAGTACGTTGCGCATTATAATGCGTTTCTGAATATACCCTATGTATGCATAGGTACCTGTATAATTTTAATTTTATTTATTTCCATAGACACTGAAGCAATGGAGTGGAGAAAGTATAAGGTCCATTCGGATCAGGACAGAAGCAGAGTCGTAGAAGCAGCAAATAGGAACGACGACTGGATAGGTTTGGCAGTATCTTTGGGAATTAATTATAAAACAGCTTATTCATGGGTCAGATCGGGAAGAGATAAAAAGCTCAAAAGAGGAGGAGTCAAAGCAAAATCTCTAACGGTGGACGAAGTGGATGATATTGTAAAATGGATTGAAGAAAATTGCACTTTGACACTGAAGGAAATAAAAATGAAAGTGTGCAATGCCTTCCAAAAGGAAGTGTCGGTTACCACAATAGGAAATTATTTACAGGGCAGGCTGTATACGATTAAAGACAGACACCACCAACTAGCAACCATCAACAGCGACGTAAACAAGGCAAAACGCGCCGAATATGTAAGAGCTTTAAATGCTTTTTTACAAGCTGGAAAACAAATAATCTATATGGACGAGACAAATTTTAATTTTTTCTGCCGTCGCACACGTGGTCGCGCACGCTCTGGATGTAGAACAGTTCAAATACTACCAGCTGCGCGTGGACCGAACATTCATCTTATCGTAGCTATAACGACAAGTGGAATAATAGCGATGGAGCACCGTCGAGGATCTTTTAAACCTGCAGATGCATGCAATTGGCTCCAAACAGTCCTGCAGAAATGGGTTGAAATGAGGAACAAACTTGCGGATTTGGTTTTGGTGTGCGATAATGCGCCGTGTCACGCCCATTTGGAAAATGCATTAAATGGATTTAACGCCACAGACAAGGTAACACTCCTTCGCCTGGAACCATATACGCCAATACTCAACCCTGTTGAAATAATTTGGTCTAAAATAAAAACCTATGTGAAGGTAAATATCGGCATTCCGACTGCATTCGGTACAGGCGTAGTCGAACAAGAGTTTTTTTACTTGGAGCGTCTGATTGATGAGGCAAAAACAACGATTGTTGCCGACGATTGTGCCAGTGCCATTCAACATACTGCCTCCTTTCATCCGGATGTACTATCTTTAGTTGATATGCCAGTTGGTACATAATTTCAACCTATGTTTATTATTAGCTACTGCCAATTAAGTGTTCTTTTTTTTCAAATAAATGTGAACGGATTACATTTTAAAACTGGATTTAGAAGACATATCAATGGTAGAGCACTCATTTGTGGTAAGTGCATTTTTTGTGAAAAGTTTGTGAAATTGTGTTAACTGTTTGCTAAATGCTTGTATATATTTTACTATACAAGATATTGTACTTAAGTTTGTGAAGTACAATTGACTTGTCTGAAGTACATTTTATGGTTTCTGAAGTGCAATTAGTAAATGTGTAGTCAATCCAGTCCAACCTCCTCTCAATACATAGAAGAGAGGAAAATATGTGCTAGGGGTCTATAGCCCTCTCTTTTTCACATTTTTGTGAAATTTGTAGACAACTAATTTTGTAAATACTTAAAAAAATATTAATAAAATATGCCACCACCAACGATTTAGCGGATGTCGTGCAGACACCCGCGCGTATTTGTGCAGAAGGGTATTATAATTTTGTTCATATAACCGTTGTTACAGAAAACCCATTACAGAAAAAAATCTTATATTTTTTATTGTTAAATAACATGTTTTATTTAATAACAAAAAATGTTTCTTTATAAGAAAGATATGGCAAATTAAATTAATTCAGGTACAGTTTTGAGGTCACAGCTTAAATGATGCATTAAATTAAAAGTATTAAAAAAACATAAACACATTAATATTTCGATTTCATGATTATGGCTAATACTTAGTGGAGTATCCCTTTTGATTCAGAACAGCTTTTAAGTGAGAATCCATAGTATCTACAAATTTTGCTGTATAATCGGAACTAATTTTATCCCATTCTTCCTGTCGTGCGCGTTTCAATCAGAAGCATTAGAAATATTGTGGTTTCTTATTTTATTTCCCAGCACTTACCACAAATTCTCAAAAACGTTGAGATCTGGACTCTGTGCAGGTGTCTATACTACATGTGGGCTGTTCCAGATAAGCCAAGTTTTCACAATACCAGACGTATGCCTGGAATCGTTGTCTTGGTAGAACCTAAACGAATCCCTATCCGCACTTTGTACTAAATCATCTTTTAGCAGATCCAGATACAGCTCTTTATTTATGTTTCCTTCGATAAATGTAAAATTTCCGACGTCTGGATAGGACATGCAACCCCATACCATCACACTGCCTCCGCCGTGTTTAACTGTAGAGCGCAAATTACATGGCTGAAGCGCGGTGTTTGGTTTTCTCTAAGCGCAGGACTTCCCATCAGACCTGAAAAGTTTAAATTTGCTTTCATCCGCAAAAACAACGGACTTCTAGAACGAAATGTCTTGGTTCAAATGTTGCCGAGCATTAATCAACGGCTTATTTCGGGCAGTTCTTCCATACAAATTTTTTTCGCGCAGAACTCTACGAACAGTTTCCGGTTTACAGATCTTGCCTACGTATTTTTCGCCTTCGTTCGTTCGGGTTTTCGGGTTTTTCTTTAACTTTGCGAACAATCCACCTCTTATCTGCATTATGAAATATTTTATTTGGCGCAGATCTGCTCTTATCTTTCAACTTTTCTTTACAAAATTTGAGAATGACTTAACACGCTAGGCTAAACAGAAAAAAATACATTGCACCGTTATTGCATTCTCAGAGAAAATATAAAATACACTGCACATTTAAGCTGTGATCATATTTTAATAAGAAAACTATTTGTTTCTCTATTTTTTCAGCAAGCTTTTCTTTCTGCAGTGGTAAACTGTACATACATACATATCTCATTACAAGTTGTATAAATTTTTTTATTAAATTAAATAAACATAGAGTTATTTTCTTTTTTCTAAGGTTTTACCTGCATCAAATAAGCTGTTAGTCACTGTATATGTACATTCTGTCAAAAAAGTACCGGAAATTGTTCAATAAAACGCAATGCACAAATGCCAACGATTAGTCCAGTCATCAAATCACTTTTTAAACGCGTTTGAAGAGATCTTCAGCTCCTTCAGCAAATTCTCCTTGGTGGCCTCTTTTGACTCAAAGCGGCGTCCGCGGGGTGGCAATTTAAGTTTTGGGAAAAGGAAAAAGTCAGTCGAGTTTTTGGTCAAAAAAGTGTTAACAATATGAGCCTTGTGGGACGGTGCGTTATCGTGGTGCAAGCTCCATGAGTTTTCTTTCCACAAATTGGGCCATTTCCTACGCACATTCTCTCTCAAACATCGCATAACTTCCAAATAATATTCTTTATTTACCGTAGAACCATTTGGAACGAATTCTGAGTGTACAACACCATGGCAATCAAAGAAAACGAGTAGCGTGACTTGCACTTCTGACCGACTTTGACGAGGTTTTTTGGGTTTCGGCTCATGTGGATAACGCCATTCAGCCGCCTGTTGACTGGTTTGCATGTGAACCTCATGTACCCACGTCTTATCATCTGTCATGATGCGCTGGTTCCCAATTCACTTGCTCAAGCATGTGAATTTTTTTAAAGAAATTCAACTTTCTTGTAAAGAGTCGAGCAGCCACGCATCTCATGCCCAACTGATGGTGGAGACACGCTAAGATCACGAGCTACCTGCCTCAAAGTTAAATGATGGTTTTCCTGCACCATTACATTAACTTTGTCGACATTTTCATCCGTTGAAGACGTTGATGGGCGATCAGATCGGGGCAAATCTTCCACGACTTATCAGCCCTCTACAAAAGCCTTATACAACACGTATACCTGTATTTTTGATAAAGCACACTCGCCATAGGCTTTCTGTAACATTTTCAACGATTCAGCACACGAAATCCCATTCAAAACACAAAATTTAACAGAAATTCTTTGTTCGATATTTTTATCCCTAGTGAAAATCGCAAAGCACACCTGCGGTTGAGTGATATAATTAAATGCCAAAAACAAGCTAATTGACAAATCACACTCAAACTCTGTGAGACTATAGAAGATAGTTGTACCAAAATTCCAGCAAAAAAAAATGTAGACATCTATGTGTAACGCGCCCTTTTTAAATGAACAATTCCGAATAATTTTTTGACAGAAAGTATTTTTAATGGTTTTTTATGGAATCAAGAGATGGTTCAGTGTTACAAGAATCGATGTTTTTGCAATTTTCCCTTAACTTTTTGTACATCGAAATATCTAGGCTACTAGTAATTGGATTAATCTTGGTTTCATAAACATTCTATCCGCAATTCTTTTCCTAAAGTTTGCTCTAAAATAGCAAAAGCTCCATTGAAACGGCCAGTACTGGAAGCCGTACTTTGGTACAAATCTTATTGCTTCTGCCCTTGATTTTCTAGTTTCAGTACGAATTCGCTGGATCGAGGATTTGTTATTAGGGAAATAATCGCTACTCAGACCAAGCGTTTCTACGTCCGCATAAAGAATACTTAACTGATATCGATATAAAGCTGCAACTAGTTTAGGTGTTATGGGATTATTTCTGCCTCTGAGGCAAGCTGAGTTCAGAATTCAAGATCTGTTCTTCGACTGAATCTTCTATATTTCCTAAGTTCTTTGTGGTGGACGTAGATGCAACAGCCGGTGATTCTGTTCGTCTTACAATCCTTTCCTCTTCTGCCAGTCGCCGTCGTCTAGATCTTTCTTCTTTTTCCGCCATTTTTTGTCTACATCACCTAAGCATCCCGGGCGACCTGGCTCTATCTCTGTTTTATTTAAAATAATTTATCTTCCTCTAGTTTCATTCTCTCAAAAGCATCAGCATGTGCAATTTCAATCAAATTATCAAGATCAATTTTGAAGTTGTTCTCACGGCTCTTGAACGCAAACTGAGTTTTTTTACAATTCTTTTGTAACTTTCTCCAAACATGATATAAATCAACAAGTTTCTTTACGCAGTTAGGAAATGCCGTTGTTGGAATTCTTGCTTTGGAGCACTAAGAATCTCAAAAATCACGTATGAAATGCAGTACTCATGCAACTTGTAGACCGCAAGTCTGCACAGTTTATCGTCTATAAATCGAGTTAAACGTGGCTGGCTGAAAGCCATCACATAGGCCTATTGGTTCTTAGTGGTACCAGATGGAGCTTGACCCTTACGTTTCCTTGTAGTAGGCTTCTTGTAATAAACCTGCGTCTTTTGCGAATCTAAGTAAGCTCTGAAGCTCTAACCCCGAGAGACATTCTACCCTCCCATATTGTAGAGCTCCTAAACATTTCATTCGGGTTCTAGCTAATGCAGGGCAAGAACATAGAAGGTTATTACGAAACTTTTAAAAAGATATGCATAAAAGATTGAACTTGAAATTTAAGGGACACCCTAATATGTATGTGCACACACAAGGCAGAGAAATTCTGCGTTCGCCCATCTCTTTTTTCTTTGCAGTGTGAAAAATTTAAAACTCTAAATTATTCATTCAATTTTTTACAGTTCTTATTTAGTTTAAATGTTAACAAGAAACCACTCTTAAAGAATTGTCAAAATCAATAATTTAATTAAATTTAAAATGCGGAAAAAGTTCAAACTGAACAGTGAACTGCGTTGACTTCAAGAATAAAGAAAGTAAGGGCAATATATATATGTACATATAGTCTATATTCAGGGTACTTGGTGGCGTAATTAGGAATTAAAAGCTAAATATGATTAGTGTTTACACACTTTTCGGGCAAAAACTAAGGCGTTGCTGCTTCTGGATTGTGTTTAGGGATGGTTTGTTTTTTCCGTCTGCTTTAGAAATAATTTGCGGAATTCCTCTTACTACAGCCTTTCTTTATTTATGGCGGCCAAGACTTTGGAAATCGACAAGTATTTTTTAAACCCTAATCCCATGTCTATGGTCGTTCGAGTCCGACGCGTTTTTTTATGAAATGATAAAATATTATTAAAATAAAAAATTGTGAAAAAATCTCAAAAATCTCTTCGGATATATTTAGTTAAAGCTTAGAAGATACCTTATGTTTTTTTTTTTTTAATTTTCTGTTGGCGTTTATAGTAGAAATAAGCGCCGATATGGGATTGAGGTGCCAAATGGAACGACATGGGATTAGGGTTAAAAGAAGGTAGTAGGGCTCAAGACGTTAATTTTTTCGCTAAATCTTAATGTTTTCGTACAGCTGATAATAGTTTTAGGTAATAAAAAATATCGCCTTAATTATTGACAAAAGTTTTGGCCAATTTCAACGAGAATTAATAACACTGTCCAACAGTGGTTATTCAATATGAACAGACGTTAACTAATTACGAAAGAGAATGTTCCCAGACCAGCTTTGTTGAAGACAGTACTAGTCCAAAGAGTCGATTTTTTCACGAGTGTTGTTGTTGAAGTGGTTGAGTATTTCTACTTAAATAATCTTAATTAGCCAGCACTGTTTTATTACCACTGTTCCCGAGTGATGTCTTGTTTTTGGTTTTATCTCTATATCTGAGATTCCAACAATTTGTTGTAGGAAAGGTTTACTGAAAGCGAAGTCTTGTTCTGGCTAAACTTGACAGTTTCTGCAGATGGGCTTGAAAAGAAGGTTTAGTCTGGCTGCATGATCCCCTACCTTCCAGTGACCTGTAAAGGTTGCAGTAATACGTGAGTGAAATGCTTAACCGAGAGCATCCTAACAGGTTATTCGTCGTCTGGATGTTGTACGACATATTTTTCTTGTTATAGTACATGTAGTTAATTGCTTTCACCTTCTTTTAGCTAAAGCATAGTTGTGTGACGCAATGGATGTATTTCTTGTATTGAATGGGGTACCAACTGCCACCGCCTCTGCTATGTCTAGTGCCGAACCTTTTCTTGCAGGCGCGTCCTCTTTCGCATTACCCTCTATACTACTGTGTCCGGGAACCTATATCAGAACAATTTGAAGCCAATGATGACCAAGCAATTCTAGTTCCTCTCTACACTGTGAAATGAAATGGAATTGGAATCGAAGGCCTTGATAGCTGCTTGACTGTCTGAAAAGATAGTTACTCTTGCACCAATTTCTTTGTAGTGTTTCAGTGATTTGCAAGCTTCCCTGATTGCTAATAGGTCTGTCTGGAATACGCTGGCATAGTCAGGAAGTCGAATTGATTTGGATAAGTTGAACGGTTTCGAATAGAGGCCAGCTCCCACACGAAAGATCATCTTAGAAAAGTCAGTGCAGTTTCCACATCGTATCTACCAATCCCATACTCCCTTTCCTCCATTCGGCTCTCGATGGAAAACATACCGTTAAGTCGTTTTTGCAGTTGACGTCGGAGATTGTGAAGTCTGATTTGTTTTTGAACAGTGGGGGTCGCTGTAGGAGGATCTTGCTGTGACCGTACAATCTTGTTGTCCAGCTCTCTCTGAGTTTCACCGCGCTGCATGTTGCAATTGTTGTTATGTGTAAGTCAAATGGTAACAAATGTGTTAGCACGTTAAGCGCTTCAGTAGGACTAGAGCTAAGCGCTCCTGTGCTTAAGATACATGCTGATCTCTGCATCTTGTTTAGCTTGGTTTGGTTGAATTTCTTTTCTAAAGCGGGCCACCAGACTAGTGCCGCATATGTTACTATTGGTCTTACAATGGCTGTGTAGGACCAATTGGATAACCATTTTTTACCCAACATTCTCTTACATGTGTAAAGTATATATTATATACTACTAACGGGTGATTTTTTAGCTATTATCTTTTTAAACAGTTGGTTTAAACAGCTGACGCACGTTTCGTGTTTTGTTTCAGTGTCAAACATCTTCAGTTTGGTCTATAATTTAACCATGAATCGTCTTACAAACGAACAACGCTTGCAAATCATTGAATTTTATTATAGAAATGCGTGTTCTGTTAAGAAAGTTTATCGCGCGCTTCTTCCATTTTATGGTCAGTTTAATCGACCCACTGAAGTGGCTATTCGAGCTATTGTGACTAAATTTAGAACCAAATTTACATTATAGGACATCAAACCACCAACACGCTTACGTAGAGTGCGAACTGAAGAAAATATCGCAGCTGTATCGGCCAGTGTTAATGATGACTCTCAATTATCGATTTGTCGCCGTTCTCAGCAATTGGGCCTCTGTTACTCAACAACGTGGAAAATTTTGCGAAAGGATATAGGTGTGAAGCCTTTCAAAATACAGCTGGTGCAAGAATTGAAGCCGAACAACCTACCGCAACGCAGAATTTTTGGTGAATGGGCTCTTGGAAAGTTGGCCGAAGATCAACTTTTTTATCGAAAAATTGTGTTCAGCGACGAGGCTCATTTTTGGATCAATGGGTACGTAAATAAGCAGAATTGTCGATTTTGGAGTGAAGATCAGCCAGAAGAATTGCAAGAGCTTTTAATGTATCCAGAAAAGGTCACAGTTTGGTGCGGTTTATGGGCTGGAGGTATCATTGGACCGTACTTCTTCAAAGATGCTGCGAATCGTAACGTAACTGTGAATGGTGAGCGCTACCGTGAAATGATATCCAACTTTTTTTTGCCCAAAATGCAAGAGCTTGACTTACATGACATGTGGTTTCAGCAAGACGGTGCCACATGCCACACAGCACGCGTAACAATGGACTTGCTGAGAGGCGAGTTCGGTGAACATTTTATTTCACGTTCGGGACCTGTCAATTGGCCACCCAGATCGTGCGATATAACGCCTTTAGATTATTTTTTGTGGGGCTATGTTAAAGCTCGTGTCTATCAGACAAGCCTGCTTCAACTAACGCATTGGAAGACATCATTAAAGCATTTATATGTGAGATACCGACCGAAATATTGGAAAGAGTATGCTAAAATTGGACTAAGCGGATGGACCATTTGACCATTTTTCGCGGTCAACATTTGCATGAAATAATCTTCAAACATTAAATTATATGGACTGTAGTATCGATTTAAATAAAAATGTAAGGCATTTTTCTGAATTTTACGTGTGTTTTTTTGAAAAACTTTCCTATAGCTCTTAAAAAATCACCCATTATATTAGTTTTATTTACCCTGTATTCTACATTGGGTCTCCAGCTGAGTTTAGTGTCAAGGGTTACTCCTAAGTATTTTACTTGTTGGGCTAGCATAAGACAATTGTCTGTTACACTACAATTTTAATCAGAATTAACTGCGCCGTTATCCCGATTAATGCCGCCGTCTGTCAAGGCCATTACAGTGTACTTATATGCTCCAAAAGGCCTAAAATGAAATGAAATACTGTATTATTTTTTAGACTATTTATTGAATTAAATAAATGTTGAGAGTAGTCGATGTCTGTCAGTGCTAACTCGAGCAAAAATTAATACATTTCAATGACACTTGGGACACAAGGAGAATTACCTCCTTGTCCATCTCCCAAATAGCCGTCATTTTCAAACGAACAAAAACGTCATAACTCGATTATAAATAGAGCAAAATTACTCACAAGAAACAAATAAAATTGTGGAAAATGGACGGTGTCACGCTCACTTTAAAGCAAGGCGAATCTATTAAAGGTGGTGTTGGTAAATCAGCTGATTTGTTTTTTTCTTTCGCTGTCCCCATGTAGTTGTCAGCACATGTCAGCAATAAAACAAGGGGATTAATTTTTTGTTTTCTACTTCGCCAATACCTTGACGGGACAATCAAGCGTACAAAACATTGTTGTTGGTCTAGTGCCACCACCTTCAATAAATGCGCCTTGCTTTTAAATTCGTTTGTTTCCAAAAATTAACAGCCAACCCAAAGTAATCTTTACTAAAATGCGTGCGGATATAGAAAGTTCGGTTCGGACTGAATTTTAGCACTTCTTTACTTTTTTATTTTTTAAGTTTAATGATCTTTTATTAAAATTATAAACGTTTTATTTCAGAGCCCTCTAACTACAAAGAAGAAGTTTTACCTTTTATGGCGCAAAAATTCGAGGACATGAAAAGTGAGTACAGTGAATCAAAAAAAAAGTATTTAGTATACAGATTTTTCATATGTACATAATGATTTTTCAGAGACATTCCAAGAAGAAAATTCTATTAATTGAATTAATTTTTTTTATTATAGCCCAGTTAAAATTTGTAGTGGAGGCACTCGCTGAGCAGAAAGCCATGATAGGCCAAGTCCTGTGTCAGCAAGCAGAAGAACTGCCATTCCGCCTTAATTTCCCTATTAATTCCGAGGAAGAGCTAGCCCAATTAAATGAGGAAATAAATGAAGCCAATATAGACTCGTATGTAAGTTGTAAACACTAAATACGAATTTGTGCTTTTGCTAATACGAGTATTGTTTTCCATTTATTATTTGTATTAAAGATTAAAACAATGAGAATCATTTTGCAACCAGCCGGTGCACTTAAATCTATGAAATGCATCCTAACGGACCGACTAATTATGGGATTCAATGTGGATGGAGTGCAAGGAAAAAAATCTTTGAAAATGTTTAGAAATTTTTATGGAGCTCTGCTAGGTATGCATATGCATATAGTGTAGTGCTAATCAAAAGCAACAAAATGCTATGTTCTGCACCAAACTGTATGTTGAATATTTACTAGTGATGGGAAGTATCGAGTACTTTTGAGAATCAAGTACTTCGGTGTCGGTTCTTTTCAGAATTGGATGTTTTTAAAAGTATCCAATCCCCTTAGATTGGCGGCCGCCGTAGCCGAATGGGTTGGTGCGTGATTACCATTAGGTATTCACAGAGAGGTCGTTGGTTCGAATCTCGGTGAAAGCAAAATTAATAAAAACATTTTTTCTAATAGCGGTCGCCCCTCGGCAGGCAATGGCAAACCTCCGAGTGTATTTCTGCCATGAAAAAGCTCCTCATAAAAATATCTGCCGTTCGGAGTCGGCTTGAAACTGTAGGTCCCTCCATTTGTGGAACAACATCAAGACGCACACCACAAATAGGAGGAGGAGCTCGGCCAAACACCTAACAGAAGTGTACGCGCCAATTTTTTTTTTATTTTAATCCCCTTAGATTTGGGGGAAAAGAAATCCATTATTTTTTCAGCAGATGACTTGGAAATGGCTGGCACTTTGTTAAACTCGGCGAAAATTGCGTTAACGTTTATCGCATTGCGTAAACGTCTTATCGTTTCAAGAAGAAGAAGTATCCACTCATGACAAGTAGAATGTTTTTTTCGGGACTTGACACTGAGCGCAATGAATTCATACTGAATTTTTTACCGGCCTCGGTAGTCTAGCGTAAGTGCACTAGGTTGCCATCCCAGAACACTGTCCTCAAACATCTACAAATTTACCTACTTTCCCTGTTTCTAAAAAAAAAACACAAACAAAATCCTCCAATGCCATTCCTCGCCCCCAAAAACTTATCCTTTGCACCCTTACTCCCGCACAATAGTCTGCGTTTTACTTGCATTGTGGCTGCTAACACAAGCAAAAAACAAAGAAAAACACACAGTTAGGGTATATTCAGAAACGCATTATAAATGCGCAGTAATTGCAGCGCTGGCAGCACTGCCAATGTGACAAGTGTTGCAATTGATAGATTGGCAGTATTAAAATTTTTCCTGCAAATAATGCGCGACGTTTGATACAAAAATGGCGTTTTCGAACGCGATGCATTTGCAGTACTGCCATATTTGCATTTCTGAACGCATTGCCAACACTGCAAAAGTACGTTGCGCATTATAATGCGTTATTGAATATACCCTTACACATTGCATCAGTGGTGCCAGCAAGAGGAAGCGGGCGACCGCGGTAATACCGCAGACATACGAAATTTAGCTTAGTCCTCAACCATCTGTGCGATTCTTCTGCCAGAAAGATTTGAAAGACAGATGGCGCTCTAAGCAGTAAAAGGCGTTGTTCCTAAGCAACGGCAGGTAGGCATTCCCACTACTTAGGACTGGTAGCGGCAGGCTAATCATCTACCCGTCAGAAAGCAAAATAGATTAACGAAACCAATACAAGACTGAGTCTTGTCGAGGCCCTATGCTACTTAGGACTGGTAGCGGCAGGCTAATCATCTACCCGTCAGAAAGCAAAATAGATTAACGAAACCAATACAAGACTGAGTCTTGTCGAGGCCCTATGCTCTCGAGAGAAGTGAACAAGGAAAAAACAATTTTTTTTAAATTAATATCTAGTACTGAATACTGTTGATTACTTTTCCGTAGTCAGTATCGACACTTTTAAAAATCTGGTACTTCCGATTAACTTAAGTATCGATTCTGCCCAACACTAATACTTAAATATGAGATTTACAAAAGATATGTGTATCTTTTATTTCAGAATCAATTCCAGTTTCGGACACCTCAGGATCGGCCGAAATGCAACTACGCGAAGCTATTAAACGTCAAAAGAATAGGCTTATTAAAAGTATTTCTAAAGAAAAGAAAGTAATAAATTATAAAGAAGAAAAATAAATTAAGTGTAAATTTATATAATTTATATAATTTAAGCACTTTTATTTTGCATTTTTATTTGTTAATAGTTATAGCCATATCCGAGGGGACTGATGATGATGAAGGTGGAAGAAGTCAAGGATGGTAGATTTCAAGGTTTGCTCGATAAGTGAAAACAAATTTTTTTTTGAGGGGAACTTTGGACCCACACGTCACGTGTTTCACAAAATTTCGCTTGTATTGATAAAAATCAACACAGTCAATGCTCATACCATTGGTTTGTTTGCGAATGCGGTGAATACAAACGTACAAAGCTGGAAAATGGTGCTCGAATACTGCTGCGTGGTTAGCCAATTGTGAAACGTTATATGTTTTAAACTAAATTTAAATGAAAATCAATTAAAATATCAATTTGAATTAAACAAAACAATTTGTAGCTTTACACATTTGTATTTGGCTGAGTTGATTTTTATCAGTACAAGCTAAATTTTGTGAAACACATCCCATGTGACATCAGCATATCTGTCAAATTCGCTTAGAGCCGAATAACGGTCTGCTACGTAGTGCACCTTTCAAAATATGCTCACCATGACGAAGTGTAATGCAGACGTGGTGGTTACGATCTACATACTTAGACCTGCCATAAGTTCTGTTACAAGTTAAGTTATAGATATGAAATTATAATACAATAATTATAAAAAAAAAATTTCTCTTGAAATGGTCACCATTTGCTTTTACACAAGCCATCAAACGATTATGCCATTCAGCTATTAGAGTACGCACGGTTTTCATAGATATTCACGTCGCTGCTCGAACCAAAGATTGTTTCAGACTCACCAAATTTCCTTGAGGTCTTCGATAGGCTATGTTTTCCAATTCTGGCCACAAACTGTAGTCCAATGGACTTCCAGGCGCTCAATTTTCTGTTGGTATGAACCCAGGAATATGGTTTTTTAGCCACTGCTGGGTGGTGTTTGCCTTATTTGCAGGAGCGGAATCTTGCTGGAAGATCCAACACTCTTCACTGTTTCCCCATGCCTTCCTTCTAAGACATCACCCTGGTACACTTTTGCTCCAGTCTTAACCTCTTTTTCGCAGAAACTAAGAGAATTACAAAACATTCCACACCAAACCATTACGGAGGCTGGATGGTGGCCACGCTGAACCCTTAGAACAACATTTTTTACGTCTTTAGAAGTTTTAGCAAAGATTTTGCCGTTTTGCTTATTAAACACTTCTTCAACAGTGAAAATTATCACATCTTTCCACAGAATATTTTCTTGGCCGTTGACCGCGTGACACCGAAGAAACAGATTGCACCTGTCGAGTCTAATTTTTTTTCAAGCGTATTGTGAAGGGGATCTAAGGGAATTTTACTTTTATAGCTGCACTGGTTCGAGCCACGAGGACGACCACTTCTGTTTCTGTGTGTCACTTCAGGCATTTGGGAAAAACAAGCATTCTTGATTTTTCAGACTTGGACAAATCCTATTATTCGGAAAGGATCAACAAACTAGAACAGCGTTGGACGAAGTGTATGATCCTAAAAGGAGACTATGTCGAAAAATAAAAAGGGTTTACCCGAAACAATTACTTAGTTTGTTTTTGCACGGACTTTACAAACACATTTTTTTTTATTTTCTTGTAATAAATAAACGTGATTGAAGTTTTCATTAATAAAAAGTGTTTCATTATTAATTTATGTTTCAAACTTCAATCTCCTTCGAAGAATAGGACAAAAGTATGTATATACATATATTTTAGCCTACGCGTTGTCATTTATATATTTGTAATGTATGCTTTATATCCACAATACATAATAAATGTCGGTCTCATCATATTTCAAG
Organism: Anastrepha ludens; assembly: GCF_028408465.1. Classification (NCBI taxonomy): domain Eukaryota; kingdom Metazoa; phylum Arthropoda; class Insecta; order Diptera; family Tephritidae; genus Anastrepha; species Anastrepha ludens. The sequence goes on from NC_071499.1 coordinate 109,679,934, forward strand.
TAAAATAAACATTGTTTCCAATTAAAATTCCTTAGACTTATATATAAGCATATACAACAGTGGTCGCCAACCTTTTCAATGTGTTGAGCTACTTTCAAGATTTTGAAATAAACAGCGAGCTACTTGCACAAGCCAACATAAATTAAATAATATACAGTTATATTCGACATACAATACATGTATTTATTTTACTAATATACGTTCTATATGTAATATAATAAACTTATGACTTATAGTGCTTATACTTATGCATAACTACATCCATGTTCACACCTATCAATCGTAACAAAATTTTTTGCAGTCATAATGGCAAATCACAAGCGACTTAAAAAAACAACAAAACAGTAATAGTACATTATTATATAAATAAAATATGGGCAGATAAAAAGAGCATATTTAATGAGAAGGTTGGCATTCTGACTCTTCGATAATTTTTTTAATATTTGCAGTATAATTTGATACAGTCATTCGAATACAGTTATCCAAATGTATATCTGTAAGCCGATTGCGGTATTTATTTTTAATAAATTTCATATTGGAAAAAGAAGATTCACACAAATAAGTTGAACTGAATAACGCTTTCACTTTCAACGCAACACGACATAAAACTGAATACTTATCTTTACTTACTAAAGTCCATATACATTTTGTATTTGAACCTAAAGATTTTAAAGTCAAGTCACTTTGAAAAGCAATCAGTTCCATTTCTGTCACAGCAATGTCTTCGCCAAAGTTCTTCATAACACAAGTTGCAAACTGTTGTATATCAATGTCCATGAGGGGTGAGACAACAAATTGCGTCACTAAAGCAATTTTGCTGAAATCCTTGAAACGATTTTTGAAGTTTTTCTTCAAGTTAGAAACAATTTCCATATGATATTTACTGCCATAGGGCTCTAATAGATTTTTGGATATCTTTTCGGAAAGAATAGGAAAATGCTTAGTATCGCGGTTTTTTAGGTTTTGTTACCAAAATTCAAGTTTTGTAATAAATGCATTTATATCAGAAATCATTTCCGCTAATTCTTTATCCCTGCCTTGAAGCTGCAAGTTAAGCTCATTTAATTTCTCTGTAATGTCCACAAGAAAACCAAAATCTCTGAGCCAAGTCGAATTTTCCAGTTCAGGAATCGGTTCATCGCGTTCTTTGAAAAATTGGAGTATAGCAGGCAGGACATCATTGAAACGTTTGAGCACTCGTTCTCTGCTTAACCATCGCACTTCAGAGTGAAGAAGTAGCTCTCCGTATTGACAGTCAATTTCATCAGCCAAGGTTTTAAATAATCTTCTTTGTAACGCTTGAGCTCTAATCTTGTTCACAATTTTCACCACCAGTTTCATAACGTTGTTCAAGTTTAGAAAATTTCCACATAATGCTTGCTGATGTATTATAATACAGTGGTAACTAAGAAATTGTGGAAAACTTTCATCCTTATGACATAGCGTCACGAGCCCCTTATCACAACCCACCATAGCTGGAGCACCGTCAGTTGTCAGGCCTACCATTTTTGATATTGGAATTTCCTCAGAAGAGATGAGATTTTTTAAATGAGAAAACAGCTCTAGCCCAGTAGTATGTCCTTTGAGTGGAATAAACTTCAAAAGATCTTCTTTAATTGTAAAATCACTAAAAGCCATCCTGACAAATATGGCCATCTGTGAGGTGTCAACTACATCTGTTGATTCATCCAGTTGCAGTGAAAAATAAATACAGTTATCTAAGTCACTTCTTAACTGTAAAAAAATATCATTGCTCATTACTTCTACTCGCCTCATCACTGTATTAGCAGAAAGTTGCATAGACTTTATAGCAGACACTATTTCGTCTTTATTTCTAAAGTTGGCGAATAAAGAATCTGCAGCTTCCAAAAATGCTTGTTTTATGATTTCCCTGTCCTCATAAGGTTTTTTCTTTTGTTGCAGCCTTATTTTTGTCGATTGTTTTCAAAAATATTGACTGTTGTCCAATTAACTGGATTTTTAAATGTTTCAGTTTTTCTTTTCTGGTGGCAGAATTTAACGGGAATGCCTTCTCAAAATTCGAATGTACAGTTTTATGATGCCTCTCAATATTTCCTTTTTTAGGAACTGACACAGATGTATTACATAACAAACAAACACTTTTGCCTTTAACTTCTGTGAAGAAGTATTGTTCTTCCCATTCCGAATGGAAATGGTATGTCTTCGCCTTCTTACTACTGCTTGCCATAATGTTTCGAACTCTAACCCAACCGCTGCACGCAGAACGTTGATAATGCCGTTCAGTATTAAACTGAGCGCAATGTCGACGTGCATTGCGTATATATAAAGCCAAAAAATTCTCGAACACGCTAATCGGTTCCAGCCGATCCTAGAACGAAGATTCGACTTCGCGTCGTGTTTGTCGGCGCGAAATCTCCTACCGCAGTGTTGCCGCTGTTTATCTATTTATTATGAAAATTTCTGAAATTTGCTAATACTGGTATGATTTTCAGACTTTTAGAATTTTTGCAACGTGAGCAGCGCGAGCTACCAGAATTGCCTTGCGAGCTACCGGTAGCTCGCGATCGACGGGTTGGCGACCACTGATATACAATAGTAAGTTAGTACAACGGTACTAACGATTTTTTTAATTTTAGCTAATGATTTTGAATGGGCCTTCTCATATCAACAGTGCTCACCTGCAAATCACAAATAAGAGCGCTCTACTGCTGTTAATGTACATATATGAAATACAGCACAAAGCAAGATTTATGTGTGTGTACATATACATAAGTGCTATGTTAATGTTAGTGTTGATTCTTATGTTACACAATAAATTTTTAAATTTTTTAATTAAAAACGAATTTATAAAGCTCAAAGTTAAGCTGAAATTACTTACATAAAGAAAAGATTTCTCATCACTATTGCCTTCTTTTAAAATAAATAGAAATTGTTCATAAACAGAATGCAGCTGTGCTAGAAACATTAGTCGGCTAGTCAGCACTCATTAAGGGGGGCGGAGGGGAGCCTCGTTTATAAGGTCAAAAAAATCAATTTTTTTTTTTCATTTTAAGAGATTCCTAATATATTTCAGAATATTCACACAAAGTTACAGAGCCTAATTCTCAATATTTCCGTAGATACAAAGCCAAAGGTAGGCGAGCGTTAACTACCTAACGTGACCGGACAGCTATAGTACAAACTTTATCTTCTTTTCTCGACTTTTCATTTTTATGATTTCTTTGAATTGGCGTACATGAATGAAAAAAAACTAATGAACCTTTTGAAATGAATCATAGCTTGTTCTCTTCAGTATTAAATTCTCTTCTATTTGAACTAACAAAATAGATAAAAAAAAATTTTCAAGATTTTTATACCAAGTTGAAGTGAATTTTTTTTTATAGAAAGGCTTTTTTTTCTTTAAAACCTCCAAAAAGTTGAAATTTTGGAATTTCTCTCAGTTTTCTTAGTTCATCTAGAATAAAAAATCATGATAATTAGAAATCCATTTGAATTTTTTGCTTTAGATAATAATTACGAGCTGTATCTTGTACGCCAGTTGGAAACTCCAGCGTTGCAGCGCTCTACTAATTTCTATGTTAAACATTTTTTTCAACTTATTTTAACCAGTACAAAATTTTTTTATACTTTTTAAATGTTCATTAAAAGATAGAAAAAACTTTGCAGTGCTAAATTAATTTTTACCTTAAAAAAAAAATCGCAAAGAGATGCAATTTTTAGACTTCATAAACCAGGTTCCCCCTTTAAGAGTCTCATTCGCGAAGAGTCAGTATCGAGTATTGCGCTAGAGTATTTTCCATTAAACAGCCAAGACGACTTAAATGATTTAAATAGTAAAATTAACGATGATAATCGCGAGGGTTGCGTGAGTAATAATTTTCGCTTTGTTTTCTACATTACAGTAGAAGCCCGATAAGTACAATTGGAAAATTTCAGCAATGATTGCACTTAGCGAAAAATTGCACTTTTGCGAATTTCTCCGGTGGATCGAGGAATACCTAGGGAAAAATATTTTAACTCTATTCAATGCAATTAATGAGCTCAAAAGGTCGATATTCAAGAAAAATGAACACATATTTATTGAAATTAATACAAAGAGATCAATGCGGAAGGACATATGAGTGTGTGCTCCAAAATTCAATTATTTTTTTAGGAAAAACTTTTGATCGGATATCATGCAAACAAGCGATCTGATTGAATGACAGTACATCGTTCTGTTCACCCCATTTCAAAATTGTATTGACACAGCCAAAAATCGATTCATGCTGGACTTTTTCGGTTGTTTCTTCTTGAGTAGTATCTTCGGGTTCATTGGCTTCACTATCACCTTCATCTATTCCTAATTCCAAAACCCAATTGCGGATTTCATCTGTGTCTGCTTCACCCACATAGTTTTCGACTATCTCATTTAACCGTTGTAATCCTCCAACAAGAAGGGGGTCGTCAATTTCGATATCCAATGGCATATCGTCTGGATTAGATTCAATAATCGCGTCAACTGTTGGGCTTGTACCCAATACGCTTTTCCAGCATTTAGCGATCGTTTCAGGGAGCAATTTCCCCCATGCTTGGCTCAACATGATCACGGCGGTTTTTAAATCAATTTTCTTCAATAGTTCATGTAATGAAGAATCTTTTTCACTAATTACGGTTTCCATTAGCAATGTTTTGTATTGAATTTTTGTCAAGTTAATAACACCTTGATCCATTAGCTGTAAAATCGCTGTGCAATTGGCCGGAAAATACATCACTTCGATCTGACCACAAAGTAATTCTTCTTCGGGCGAATGAGATGGGGCTTGATCCAGCAAGAGTAATGCTTTGGGTGGAACATCATTTTCTTTGGCGAATTTTTTCACTTCTTCGACAAAATTATCAAAGAACCACTTTTTGAAAATATCCCGCGTCATCCAAGCAGTCTTGTTGCTAGCATAATTCACCGGTAGACGAAAATTTTTAAAACAACGCGGATTCATAGATTTGCCGATCGTTAATGGTTTTATTTTGTGGCTGCCATCACCATTTGCACACAAAAGAACACTGATTCGATCTTTTGAAACTTTGTTGCCTGGAGCACTCTTTTCATCTTTCGAAACGTAGGTTTTATTTGGCAAAAGTTTCCAAAAGAGCCCCGTTTCATCAGCATTATATATTTGTGATGTTACATATCCTTTTTCAGCGATTTTCGCCGTCAATTTTTCCTTAAATGGCTAAATGGCTTCTGGATCACAAGATAATGATTCACCAGTCACAGTCACAGTCCGAAGCGTTTCTTGAATCGCGACAACCATCCATCACTTGCATTGAATTGTTCTCCATCCTTTTTTATTTCATCAAATATTTTTAATGCTTTGCTTTTCAATATCAAGCTAGAAACAGGAGCATTTCGTCGCCGCTGAAAAACTGGTACAAACGCTTCTCGAGCTCTGGATGATTGCCAAACCGCAAAGTTTTCCGTTTATTTCCAAGTGAAAATGAATTGTATGCATTTTCTTTTAATGAACGGGATTGTTTTTTTATTCGGCAAATAGTTGCGCAATCAACTTTTAACGCCTTTTTCAAGTTTTTGGAGAATCTCATCTCTTTCTTTCAATGTAAGAAAATGTAGATTCTTTTTCACTTTTCCCATGATTTTATTTGAGGAAAGCAAAAAAAAAATGATTCAAACTCCGAACGATTGTTTTACTCTCAAGAACCAGCTTGAAACTAACGAGTGTTGAATGTCACAAACGATTCGATGCCATATTTTATGATATCAGCGCTACAATTTTACAGTTATTTGTAAAAATCAAAAATCACAAAGCGTGAGAACAGTGTTTTTGGTCGCAATAATTTCGAGAACCATAACTGTGCATAGCTATAAAGCTGTGTCTTCGCGCGTGATGATCGCAAACACATTGCCGTATTAAGTAAAAAATTTCTTCGAACAAGAATTTTTTTGCGCCCGAAAATTGCAATTTTTCATTGCTCTTTTCGAGTTTTCTATGGACTCAAAATCGAATTGTACTTTCCGCGAAATTGCAGTTATCGGTATTGCACTTATCGGGCTTCTACTGTATTTCCATTTTAAATCTTAATTACATTTTGGTATTTTTTTATTTACAGGTCAAAACACTAATTCGAAATCAAATTCAAAAGAATATCAGGAATGTCTTGGCTGACAACCTCATTGTAGACATCAATTTAGATGGCACACATGGCAAGGCTCGTCTGAAAGATTTCAGAGTGTTTTACGGCACATTATGAGGTTAGTATTTGATATATGTCACACTGTAAAATAATTATGTGCATTCTTATTTTTTCGCCTGAAATTCGCAGAAGCCGTGGAATCAGATGAACTTTGCAAATTGTAAAAAAGAGACACTTTCATAACGTTTGCGCAGATTGAAGTGGAAAAAAAGAGCATAACTTCGAGGTGATGCAAGAACGATAGAAACAATATTGCGCCCATCAGAGAGTGCGTGACGCCACTTTTGCCAAGTTGTGCAATGTTGCCAACCATTTACTCTTCGCAATAAATATACTGCTTTTTTATATATCAAAATGCGAAAATTTTTAAGTTGGTGTTTGTTTCTTATTTTTAATTTAAAGCTATAAGTTAAAAAAAAAACTTTATTATTAAGCAAAAGAATGTTAAAAAAGGTCACTCTCAAAAGATTTTAGGGTTAATGAAAATTTCTTGGTTCTGACAAAATGTGATATTTTGAAAGTGTAAATTTAATTTTTTGCTACTTTTAAGGTTATGCAAGAGTATTAAAAATACCCCTCTCTCAACTCTTCTTAACATTGAACACCTTTTTACACATTTTAAAAGGCGTTTGAATTTACTGAATGCGAATTAAAACCATAGAGGTGTAATCGTTTCTTCCGGTTCTAAATTCTTAGTGAGACATAGGGCATCAAGAGGTTTATTCATAGTTAAAATAAGCAACCAAATACCAGAAAATACTAATAAATTAAATTGTACATAACTATAACACATTTATTTAAAAAAACGCATATTTTAAAGACAATTTGTCACGCATACAAAGTTCTTTAAGTAATTCAATAAAACTTTGGTGTTTTATTTTCTTTTAATGGGCATTTTAGTGCGTTTTTATATCCAAAGCTAGGCAACACTGCAATTGAGAGAGAGATGTGACTGCTGAAAGTGAAGAACACCAACAACAACTGCAATCGCAGGCAATGCTAGCAGATGTTAAACAAATTTAAAGCTAAATAAAACTGAGTGAATTATTGAACTAATTTAAAAAAATGTATATTTTACAAAATTATAAACATTACTTTTAATTAGAACAGGCTAGAAAAATGTCATGAAGAAATAACTAAGACTCCGAGGATAAATAACAAAAACGACGTAACTCATCGTCAAATTCGCTGAGAACAAAGTAACGGTACCACGATAGGCGCCATCTCATTATTCTTTTTACCATGGAGGTGACGTATTTTAGACAACGAGTGTGAGAGAACAAAAGAGAGTGTCCCCTTTATGTGTAGATGTGGAAAATGAAAAGTTGGGTTATGCAGATGTAAACGAAGACTATAATAGTGTTAGGGACTAAATTTTCCACATGAAAATTTATTTTTACAAAAATAATTTTATATTTTTGTTCTTCAAGTGCTACTCTTAACGAATTAAATAATCATACATTTGCTTAAGATACATTTGCTTAAGGTACTTGTTATTTTTATGAAATAAAGGGATAAAGAAAATCCCATCTGTATAACAGCGTTGTTACGCAATGCAAATCAGTGTTCTGCAATAACGGTAAGAAAAAATGTGTTTATAAAAACACACAAATGTAAGCAAAGCGCTTCGAAAATTGCGTCAACTCAACAGCTGATTCTGTCAAATCCACTGAGAGTCGAATAGAAGCACCGCGATATGTGTCATGAACTCACGACGCAAGATTACGTATAGCGGAGAGAAAGATAATTTTTTGCCCGTAATGCCGCATATTTGCCGTCATATTTTTTCGCTGTCAAATGAAGTAAAATGTAAGAAAATTAGGATTCATACCAAATTCCATCATTTTTAATTACGTATTCTCACCTTCACCTTCACTTACATACCTATGCAAATTAAATGATGAACATCAGAAAAAACCGGCTTCAGAGCATATCTCTGTGCCCAACTTACTCAATAAATTTTAGTATTTGTGGCCGTATATAGAAGCATTCAGAGCGACTATCAGAGTCTGATTCAGCGTATTGCAAGAAACGATAGGAAATTAACATTAATTGCTTGGTGAAATTTATATAAATTAAGCAGAAATAACTACTGGTCATCTACATAAACGAAAATGCTCCTGATATCGCATCATATACATACGACTCTACAGCATCCCATGCAGTTACAATGCAAGTGTGAGTCGGCTGCTGTGAGGGCCAGTGCAGTTAACACCGAACTTCTTACGCATCGCTTGCAGGTCTTATGCAAGTGTTAGTCGCTGTGAGAGCGACCAGAGCAGTTAACAGCAAAGAGGAATTAAGTGTGAAGTTCACTTTCATCCAATTAGAATTGGTTAATGGGAGTTCGTTCTGTTGCAAATGGACCAATTTGGAGGTCACTACGGTTGCAAACGCTGCTTACTAAGTATACAATATTTTTGTAAATTCTTATTGTTAATAAATAAATATTATATAATTTATATTACAGCCTAAGTACTTACCTGCTTGATATTCTTGATATTATACTGATAATCTGCGGCATCATATGATTTCTGAACACAATAAGCAATATTGTAGGGAACATTTTGAGACATAAACTTGACAAAAATAATGCCGAGAACTATTAAAATGTTTTTCATGAAAAATTGATACACACATTTTTTTAAAGAAATACAATTTTCTAAATATTACGACAAAATTAGGGTTAATAAAAAGTTAACCAAAAATGTAAGAAAAAAAAGAGGTTGTCTGTAAAGTCGGTTTACTGACGATAGTTCAACGTGACAACGTCATAAGAAAATACTGATGGAATGGTTGCAATTTTCAAAACAAAATTTTAATTTTATTTGTTTGATAGATATTTTGTATAGATATAGAGGAGGAGGTAAATGGAATTACAATGGAATAGGTCAAGCTACATTTACACAAACGTGAAAAATGACGAAACATTTATCAAATTCATGAAAGATATCTTCAATTTCGATTGTGCATCAAACGTTAATAAGTCAACAACACTTAGAGGCATCATCATCGATTTGACTTTCTCAAGACACATTACACTTGAAACTCTCCCTTTCATTTCCTATTTTTCCTATCATCGTTTATTCTCAACAGAGAATTGGTTCGTTACCATGCACACAGGAAGAAGGCATATGCAAAAACAAGTATGTGAATTTATATACAAATGCGCATATACATACATATATATGCTCACTCAGGTAGGACAGAGCCAGATGTCGAACGTTGCCGAACGCGGGGCCGATTGTGCTCTTTGTCGTTCGTTCCGCGCTCTCGCTTGCAGTTCAAGCACATTAGCTTACATTTGCTTGCGTACGGAACAGATTCATATATTTGATATGTCCATATGACTTGTATGCATCTTTACATATAGATTTGTTCTTTTTGTAAATTGCGCGAAATTGTATATGTATATGCATGTTTATATACATATATTAGTATACAACATATCTTATAAGGTATGTGCTAAATATTACCATACATTTTTTCCTTCATATATAATAAAAATTAATAATAATAACATTAAAACAACAGGTATTATTAACAAACTTGGTTTTATTTTAAATTCTTCAAGTAAATCAAATTAATAATAATCAATAAGAAGGCATATGCAAATACAAATACGTGAATTTATATATGTACATATGCGCATATACATACATACATCTAAACGCTCACTTAAGTAGGAGAGAGCAAGATGTCGAACGTTGCCGATCGTTTGCTTTGTTCGTTCCGCGCTTTCGCTTGCAGTTCATTCAATGCAATGAACAAGGTAACGGCAATGAGCAAGGTAACGACATATGAGCAAGGTAACACTAATGAGCAAGGTAACGACACATTTTTTCGTGCGTGCAGCCTGTTAAATCGAATTATAAGACGTCATCACGTCAAAAATCGTATCGATATATAATATTTTTAGACATTCACGATAGAAATGTAAATACTTTCTTCAACATTCGGTACTTTTAAAAAATTGAGAGGGCACTTCTGGAATTTTTACTTAGGGCTAAGATCTGGAGCATTTTCTGTTTGTTCAGTACTTTACCCCAAATAACGATTTTGAACGTTGCGACGTCGAGGTATCTCACAAAAAGTAAATTGTCTTAAATTATGTAAAATAAATTATTTAAAATTAAATTTTTTATTTAATACTTTGCAAGGACCAAAATAAATATGTTGCCTTCCTGTATCCAGACCAGCTTTTCGATACATCTTAGCAATGCCATATATACTTAGAAATATCTATTGTAGCCAGCACATTTGATAATAATTTAGAACTTACGCTACCGGAGCTATTCGGATTTATAAGCGGTCAAGGACTGCCACTTCGCCAGCATTTTATAAATTCTTTAAACATTTTCCGTATGTATGGTCCTAAAAATATTGCTTTTTTTTATTTTAGCTCCCGATACCTTCGGAAAAATTGCTAGCAAATGTCGAAAAACTGGGGTCTATGAAGTACAGAATGTCTAAAAATTGCGTCTCATACGAATCTATCCCCCTACCACGCATAAGTGCAGGTGCTCGCAGTGTATGCTATATAAAGGGTGGTTAAATTTCAAGGGCCGATGTTGAATGTAAACCACAGCTAAACGTCAGCGACACCGTTGGACTTCTTTCTTTGGGGTTATTTAAAAGTAAAGGTGTACGTCGATAAGCCAGCAACAATTCAAGAGCTAAAGGATGAGATACTTCGGCACATTAACGGCATAGAACCTCAATTATGCTTCAGCTTCATCGAAAATTTGGACCATCGGATGGAAGTGTGCCGCCGAGGCCGCGACGGCCATTTGGCCAATATTTTGTTCCATACGTAATTGAGCCATACAAATATTATCATAATAAAGAGAAATGACAATAATTTCGTAAAAAAATGGTATTTTATTCAAAACCAACACCGGCCCTTGCAACTTAACCACCCTTTATGATACCAATTGTGTAAATCTTAGCTTGGACTAAGCTGTATTACGCACACTTTCTAAAGGAAACTTCTAACTTCCTATTCACCTTTTTAACGACCTTTAAATATAGCTGTTTTAAAAACGGGTCAAAAATATCCATTTAAATAAGAGTTAAAGTGTTAAAAAATACTAAAAAAATTGTCTCGCGAAATTCTACTGGAGAAGTCTGAGGCCGGATATTTAATTTTATTTTTCACATGATATTTTCGATAAAATAATTCTATTTTCGGCCAAAATATTGAAACTTTAATCACTCGTGGAAAAAAATTGAGCTCGGCATAGCGGGCCTGGGAACATTCTCATAAATATGGAGAACGCTGTTGCGCCATGATAAACGGCTTTTTGATGCCGAAAATTTAAGCTCGTGATCTCCACAACTTTAGGTTTCAACAAGACGGCACTGGCGCTACTTGCCATACAGCCCGTGAAACAACGGCTTTATTGAGTCGTCGTTTTGGTGAGCAATTTATCTCTCGTCTCAGACCAGTGGACTGGCTACCAAGATCGTATGATACTCGTATCACACCTTTACACTTTTATTTGTTGGGGTATCGATTAACGCATCGGAAGCCAACATTACTAAAGTTATTCCCGAGATACCGATCGAAGCCTTCCAGAGAGTCATTCAAAATTGGTGTTTATGGATGGCCGAATTACGGCGCAGTTGCGGCCAACATTTGAAAGGGGTTATCTTTAAAAAATAAATGTCATAAATGGTTCTACATATACAAAAATAATAAAGATTGCCCAATTAATTTGAATTTTCGTTGTTTCATTTTAATTTAAAATCCGATACCTCTAAATCAGTGCTGTCCATCCCATAGATCAATTGATCACACGTATTCTTACTCTCCATCGATCAGTCGTTAGCAAACCAGCAACAAATAAACACCAAGTTTGTCCGCGACGCTTAGTGTATGCAATACAATGGCCTGTGAGAACTTTTTTATGCTTGAAAATGCCTTTGGTGACTTGCAATACCTTTTATGTTACAAGTCGTTCAAAGGAGGCTATAGATGTAATATCAAAAGGCATTTCCATTCCTCCCACAAAAATTTACAAATTTTAGACAAAAAAGCTAGTCAGGGATTATATGAAGAAAAAAAGGTTAGGCTTTTTGGAAAAATTCAAAGCGTGGTTGGCTAAAGTAGAAAATGAGGAAGTTGTTAAGCAATCAAATATATAAATGAAAACTGAGCTATCTTCCGAAAACTTCGCTTATTATTACGAAACATGAGGGTGTTAAGCCGAGTGATCATATTGCAATTCTCGAACAATTGGGTATATTCAAAAACGCATTATAAATGCGCAGTAATTGCAGCGCCGGCAACACTGCCAATGTGACAAGTGATGCAATTGATAGATTTGTTGACGATTTGCAAAAAGATTTGTTGCATTTATGAACGCGTTTTACACTAAAATGGAAGTGTTATTGAGTTTAGTTGTTGACGATATATTTGAAGTAAAAAGTGATAGTTTTTTGCTAAATTTAAGAAAAAAAAGACGTGTAAAGCTAAAAAGAAGATCACATATAGTAAGATGTTCATTAAAACGAAAAATTTCCAAAAATAAATATTTTTTTTCCTAGTCGCTAATGCTTTTTAATTTATTGTGATTGTAATTCTTTACTTTTCCAATTTTCAAAAAAAATGCCCGTCTATTTTCAAATCTTTATTCACTTTTTTTATTTCTTCCGCCACCTTATTCCACAAAACACTCTTTTTCCTCCTCCCTGAAGCAAATTCACTTTCCATGCTCAGTCGGACTCTGAGAAGCAACTTTACTTCCGATGTACTTAAATAATCGCTAAAATCAAGAAAAATGTAATAAAATATTGTTTTAATAACGTATATTTAATATATGGGCATTTCTCTAATGTCGAATGCGACATTCGTACGCATTCAAAGTGAAAAAACACATATACCAAAACATTATTTTATTTTGACAAAGAGCGAAAGCTATAGCACTTGATTAGCACTTTGATTGATGCTAAGGTTGATTTTGGGAAATTGTTCGTTTTCAAGATAATTACAAAAAATCAAGCCATTCGCATGCGACAAAAACAGAAGTCGCTTTCAAAGCAAAAAAATCAAACACTTTTTTCAGCAAAACCTGAAGAAATACATATATTAATGCGACTAATTTTTAAATGTTATGCATTGATGTATCTTAATAATGCTTTTTATTTTATTCAAAAATATTAAGTAGTTTATTTTTTATTTAATTTTAATCACTGTCGCACGCGACATGTCGCATGCGAGATTTTGTTCCATCATACTTTTTATGTTTATTTTTTTACTTTTTATGTAGTTAGATATGCAAAAGATGATTATAAATGATTTTTAACATATTCAATATATTTATTTTCACAACCAAAATTATAAACTTAACAAAATATCTTCAATAAAGAAAAACAAAAATAAGTATATTAATCTTATATACTATGTAAAAATAAAGAACGGAAACTAACTTAACTGAGAATAGTACTACTAATGTCAAATAAAGTTCTTTTAATGGAATATGCAGTCCTAGCTGCTTCTAACTGTTGGCCATCGCAACAAAACGAATGCAACTGGGATATACCTGGAATATTTTTCACTTCCTTCCATTTATCGTCCAACTTATAATGAAGAGACAAATTTTCAATTTGAGCAGATGACATAAAATACATTTTAATTCCATTTGAGTTGTTTTGTGCACATTGATAAAACGATAGTGCATCTGGTAAAACAACGTTTTTAGATTTTGTTATTTGCCACACTTTTCTTTTAATGACGGCTCCAACTTCATCAACGGCTCCCTTTCCGTGAGAACTGGCATTACTAGTCATTAACATAAAGCGCTTAGCTACTAATTTGCCTTCAATTATAATGGCGTCTTTCTTTCCCGAAGCTTGCACACTAATATTATCATTCTGATAAAAAGCATTGATGGCATTAATTAAGCTTTCTGGTACGGTTCTGTTGGATTGGTTAACGTTTTTCTTTTCTTCAAACTGCTTATATTTTTTTACCAGGACTTCAAGAACTTTTAGCCTTCTGTGCATGTCTTTTGGCATCGCTTTCTCCACTTTTTTAACAGCTTTCGCCAAGGTTTGTCTACATTCATAAGATGCGTTTTGGCTTTGACGTGCATATGACATTCCATTTTCTAAGAGTTTTTGGCGCCTCTCTCGTTGTCGTATGCGATTATATTTCCGGTTTTCTTGAATTATATCTTCTTTGCCTTCAGCCAGTGCTCTCCACGTCTGTCTAGCTTTCCGCATTCTTTCCTTGTTTCTTAATTTATGGTTTTGTAATTTTGTTTCATCATCCTTTAGCCTTTCTCTCCACCGTTTACAGTTCGCCTTATTTTTCTCGCCGCCGTTTTTACTCATCTACATTCAAAAATTTTATATTTTGTATTTATATATACTAATAAAGATATTTTCGAACGAAAATTTATTTTGAATCTGTACATTTTGCACTTACGATGTCGCACGCTACAAACTTTAAATAAGTAAAAAGAGCAAAGCTCTGATTATTTTCCAGCAAAGTTTTGTTTATTTAATTAGCAATAAAAATATCTATTTGCTACTAATATTTGATGCAAATTGTACAAATACCTTCGACTCACTGATAACAAATGTTCTTTTTCAATGTCGCACGCGACATCGAGTTATACGGTAAATCAAAGAAAAAATTTACCGTAATTGGCAATCGCATCGTTCCTTTTACATTTTTCTTACATTCTTTACATATAAACCGAGATTTAAAAAAGCAAATGTCACGGCATAATATATCTTATCAAGATCATTAATTAAAACAAAACATGCAACAGAAATGTTTAAAATGGAACTTTTGCACTGGTTCGACTTTGCATTCGAATATTTCAAAATGTGGTTTGTACAAATGTAAAATTTGTTTACATTAGTTACATTTGATAGATTCCCTATAAAAATTTGTTAAAACAACATAATTTTATAGACTTTGAATTTTTTGGCTTCGGTTGACATTTCTGTGGAAATGCCCATATCTTTGCATTAAAAGCTAAAAAGATTAGTTGTATACTCACTTTTCATCAGACATCATATTAGCGTACTCAGCGGCAGTATTAAAATTTTTCCTGCAAATAATGCGTGACGTTTGATACAAAAATGGCGTTTTGGAACGCGATGCATTTGCAGTACTGCCATATTTGCATTTCTGAACGCATTGCCAACACTGCAAAAGTACGTTGCGCATTATAATGCGTTTCTGAATATACCCATTCTTTAAAAATTTTGAAGACAGATTTCAGGAGTTTGTTTGTTTTCAACCATTTCTTCACATCTTTGAAAACCCCTTTAAATGCGATATAAGTAAGTACGAATTTGCAATTCAGTCCGAGCTAACCATCTTGCAAAGCGAAAACGTTCCACCACACGGAGATAATATTGAATTCTGGAAAAATTTAGAAGAATCATTATATCCAATATTGAAAAGAATATCTTATCAGTGCCTTTCACTTTTTCCCACAACATAGTTTTGTGAGAAAATTTTTTCGGACTTAAAGTTCATTTGCTCCAAGTAGCGCCGCAGTTTAACATCAAGTCATTAATCGAATGTACTTTTATTAAGAAGCTGCCACGAAAGTGTTCATATTAAAGATTTTATTAGAGATATAATATAGATTTACAAACCCAAATATATATAAGGAGTTACATAACGTTCCAAATTTTCTACTCCAATCCAATATTTATTTATTTTGGTTTAAATTTCCTACTGGGCTGCTCCCATTCTCTCGCTCTCACTTATACACTCTCATTTTTCATTCTGAACAGCGCTGCTCTAAATTGATCACTCTTTATTGGCTTCTCGCGAATGGCAGAGTGGCAAGAGTAATATATAAACGAATTTTATTGAATGGCTTCAACCAATCAGAACGAAGTACGTAAAGCGTTACCGACACTGCTGCATAATCCCCTTTACTATACATGCATGGGGAATGTTTATGCTGCTAGAACAATAACAATGAGCCAAATGTCCGATGTGATGTTATAGTAATGTAAAGGTCTATGGGATTGCGTAATATTTTATATATATGTAAATATATCATTCTTGAATCAAATACATACCTCTTTGAGATTCCGAAAATAATTTAAAAGTTATATATTGCATTTTATTTCAAATTTTATTATTTTTGTATCACAAAAAAATGCTTAAACCACTAATACATCATGACAAATTAAGACGAATGGTACAACTTTATTTAAGGTGATTTTGAGAAAACTCAATTGTACGGGTTTTACCCAGTATTTTTCACTTTTCTTTTATATAAACACAATATACATACATACTTTTTACTTTTTGTATATTAACACAAAAATATTGCTTGTTCGAAATAATTGAATTGTAAATTATGGGTATTCATTTCATTCATTCATCATTTATTAAAATTATGGGTGTTCAGATAGGAAAATTATGGATTTGCCGATCGTTAATGGTTTTATTTTGTGGCTGCCATCACCATTTGCACACAAAAGAACACTGATTCGATCTTTTGAAACTTTGTTGCCTGGAGCACTCTTTTCATCTTTCGAAACGTAGGTTTTATTTGGCAAAAGTTTCCAAAAGAGCCCCGTTTCATCAGCATTATATATTTGTGATGTTACATATCCTTTTTCAGCGATTTTCGCCGTCAATTTTTCCTTAAATGGCTAAATGGCTTCTGGATCACAAGATAATGATTCACCAGTCACAGTCACAGTCCGAAGCGTTTCTTGAATCGCGACAACCATCCATCACTTGCATTGAATTGTTCTCCATCCTTTTTTATTTCATCAAATATTTTTAATGCTTTGCTTTTCAATATCAAGCTAGAAACAGGAGCATTTCGTCGCCGCTGAAAAACTGGTACAAACGCTTCTCGAGCTCTGGATGATTGCCAAACCGCAAAGTTTTCCGTTTATTTCCAAGTGAAAATGAATTGTATGCATTTTCTTTTAATGAACGGGATTGTTTTTTTATTCGGCAAATAGTTGCGCAATCAACTTTTAACGCCTTTTTCAAGTTTTTGGAGAATCTCATCTCTTTCTTTCAATGTAAGAAAATGTAGATTCTTTTTCACTTTTCCCATGATTTTATTTGAGGAAAGCAAAAAAAAAATGATTCAAACTCCGAACGATTGTTTTACTCTCAAGAACCAGCTTGAAACTAACGAGTGTTGAATGTCACAAACGATTCGATGCCATATTTTATGATATCAGCGCTACAATTTTACAGTTATTTGTAAAAATCAAAAATCACAAAGCGTGAGAACAGTGTTTTTGGTCGCAATAATTTCGAGAACCATAACTGTGCATAGCTATAAAGCTGTGTCTTCGCGCGTGATGATCGCAAACACATTGCCGTATTAAGTAAAAAATTTCTTCGAACAAGAATTTTTTTGCGCCCGAAAATTGCAATTTTTCATTGCTCTTTTCGAGTTTTCTATGGACTCAAAATCGAATTGTACTTTCCGCGAAATTGCAGTTATCGGTATTGCACTTATCGGGCTTCTACTGTATTTCCATTTTAAATCTTAATTACATTTTGGTATTTTTTTATTTACAGGTCAAAACACTAATTCGAAATCAAATTCAAAAGAATATCAGGAATGTCTTGGCTGACAACCTCATTGTAGACATCAATTTAGATGGCACACATGGCAAGGCTCGTCTGAAAGATTTCAGAGTGTTTTACGGCACATTATGAGGTTAGTATTTGATATATGTCACACTGTAAAATAATTATGTGCATTCTTATTTTTTCGCCTGAAATTCGCAGAAGCCGTGGAATCAGATGAACTTTGCAAATTGTAAAAAAGAGACACTTTCATAACGTTTGCGCAGATTGAAGTGGAAAAAAAGAGCATAACTTCGAGGTGATGCAAGAACGATAGAAACAATATTGCGCCCATCAGAGAGTGCGTGACGCCACTTTTGCCAAGTTGTGCAATGTTGCCAACCATTTACTCTTCGCAATAAATATACTGCTTTTTTATATATCAAAATGCGAAAATTTTTAAGTTGGTGTTTGTTTCTTATTTTTAATTTAAAGCTATAAGTTAAAAAAAAAACTTTATTATTAAGCAAAATAATGTTAAAAAAGGTCACTCTCAAAAGATTTTAGGGTTAATGAAAATTTCTTGGTTCTGACAAAATGTGATATTTTGAAAGTGTAAATTTAATTTTTTGCTACTTTTAAGGTTATGCAAGAGTATTAAAAATACCCCTCTCTCAACTCTTCTTAACATTGAACACCTTTTTACACATTTTAAAAGGCGTTTGAATTTACTGAATGCGAATTAAAACCATAGAGGTGTAATCGTTTCTTCCGGTTCTAAATTCTTAGTGAGACATAGGGCATCAAGAGGTTTATTCATAGTTAAAATAAGCAACCAAATACCAGAAAATACTAATAAATTAAATTGTACATAACTATAACACATTTATTTAAAAAAACGCATATTTTAAAGACAATTTGTCACGCATACAAAGTTCTTTAAGTAATTCAATAAAACTTTGGTGTTTTATTTTCTTTTAATGGGCATTTTAGTGCGTTTTTATATCCAAAGCTAGGCAACACTGCAATTGAGAGAGAGATGTGACTGCTGAAAGTGAAGAACACCAACAACAACTGCAATCGCAGGCAATGCTAGCAGATGTTAAACAAATTTAAAGCTAAATAAAACTGAGTGAATTATTGAACTAATTTAAAAAAATGTATATTTTACAAAATTATAAACATTACTTTTAATTAGAACAGGCTAGAAAAATGTCATGAAGAAATAACTAAGACTCCGAGGATAAATAACAAAAACGACGTAACTCATCGTCAAATTCGCTGAGAACAAAGTAACGGTACCACGATAGGCGCCATCTCATTATTCTTTTTACCATGGAGGTGACGTATTTTAGACAACGAGTGTGAGAGAACAAAAGAGAGTGTCCCCTTTATGTGTAGATGTGGAAAATGAAAAGTTGGGTTATGCAGATGTAAACGAAGACTATAATAGTGTTAGGGACTAAATTTTCCACATGAAAATTTATTTTTACAAAAATAATTTTATATTTTTGTTCTTCAAGTGCTACTCTTAACGAATTAAATAATCATACATTTGCTTAAGATACATTTGCTTAAGGTACTTGTTATTTTTATGAAATAAAGGGATAAAGAAAATCCCATCTGTATAACAGCGTTGTTACGCAATGCAAATCAGTGTTCTGCAATAACGGTAAGAAAAAATGTGTTTATAAAAACACACAAATGTAAGCAAAGCGCTTCGAAAATTGCGTCAACTCAACAGCTGATTCTGTCAAATCCACTGAGAGTCGAATAGAAGCACCGCGATATGTGTCATGAACTCACGACGCAAGATTACGTATAGCGGAGAGAAAGATAATTTTTTGCCCGTAATGCCGCATATTTGCCGTCATATTTTTTCGCTGTCAAATGAAGTAAAATGTAAGAAAATTAGGATTCATACCAAATTCCATCATTTTTAATTACGTATTCTCACCTTCACCTTCACTTACATACCTATGCAAATTAAATGATGAACATCAGAAAAAACCGGCTTCAGAGCATATCTCTGTGCCCAACTTACTCAATAAATTTTAGTATTTGTGGCCGTATATAGAAGCATTCAGAGCGACTATCAGAGTCTGATTCAGCGTATTGCAAGAAACGATAGGAAATTAACATTAATTGCTTGGTGAAATTTATATAAATTAAGCAGAAATAACTACTGGTCATCTACATAAACGAAAATGCTCCTGATATCGCATCATATACATACGACTCTACAGCATCCCATGCAGTTACAATGCAAGTGTGAGTCGGCTGCTGTGAGGGCCAGTGCAGTTAACACCGAACTTCTTACGCATCGCTTGCAGGTCTTATGCAAGTGTTAGTCGCTGTGAGAGCGACCAGAGCAGTTAACAGCAAAGAGGAATTAAGTGTGAAGTTCACTTTCATCCAATTAGAATTGGTTAATGGGAGTTCGTTCTGTTGCAAATGGACCAATTTGGAGGTCACTACGGTTGCAAACGCTGCTTACTAAGTATACAATATTTTTGTAAATTCTTATTGTTAATAAATAAATATTATATAATTTATATTACAGCCTAAGTACTTACCTGCTTGATATTCTTGATATTATACTGATAATCTGCGGCATCATATGATTTCTGAACACAATAAGCAATATTGTAGGGAACATTTTGAGACATAAACTTGACAAAAATAATGCCGAGAACTATTAAAATGTTTTTCATGAAAAATTGATACACACATTTTTTTAAAGAAATACAATTTTCTAAATATTACGACAAAATTAGGGTTAATAAAAAGTTAACCAAAAATGTAAGAAAAAAAAGAGGTTGTCTGTAAAGTCGGTTTACTGACGATAGTTCAACGTGACAACGTCATAAGAAAATACTGATGGAATGGTTGCAATTTTCAAAACAAAATTTTAATTTTATTTGTTTGATAGATATTTTGTATAGATATAGAGGAGGAGGTAAATGGAATTACAATGGAATAGGTCAAGCTACATTTACACAAACGTGAAAAATGACGAAACATTTATCAAATTCATGAAAGATATCTTCAATTTCGATTGTGCATCAAACGTTAATAAGTCAACAACACTTAGAGGCATCATCATCGATTTGACTTTCTCAAGACACATTACACTTGAAACTCTCCCTTTCATTTCCTATTTTTCCTATCATCGTTTATTCTCAACAGAGAATTGGTTCGTTACCATGCACACAGGAAGAAGGCATATGCAAAAACAAGTATGTGAATTTATATACAAATGCGCATATACATACATATATATGCTCACTCAGGTAGGACAGAGCCAGATGTCGAACGTTGCCGAACGCGGGGCCGATTGTGCTCTTTGTCGTTCGTTCCGCGCTCTCGCTTGCAGTTCAAGCACATTAGCTTACATTTGCTTGCGTACGGAACAGATTCATATATTTGATATGTCCATATGACTTGTATGCATCTTTACATATAGATTTGTTCTTTTTGTAAATTGCGCGAAATTGTATATGTATATGCATGTTTATATACATATATTAGTATACAACATATCTTATAAGGTATGTGCTAAATATTACCATACATTTTTTCCTTCATATATAATAAAAATTAATAATAATAACATTAAAACAACAGGTATTATTAACAAACTTGGTTTTATTTTAAATTCTTCAAGTAAATCAAATTAATAATAATCAATAAGAAGGCATATGCAAATACAAATACGTGAATTTATATATGTACATATGCGCATATACATACATACATCTAAACGCTCACTTAAGTAGGAGAGAGCAAGATGTCGAACGTTGCCGATCGTTTGCTTTGTTCGTTCCGCGCTTTCGCTTGCAGTTCATTCAATGCAATGAACAAGGTAACGGCAATGAGCAAGGTAACGACATATGAGCAAGGTAACACTAATGAGCAAGGTAACGACACATTTTTTCGTGCGTGCAGCCTGTTAAATCGAATTATAAGACGTCATCACGTCAAAAATCGTATCGATATATAATATTTTTAGACATTCACGATAGAAATGTAAATACTTTCTTCAACATTCGGTACTTTTAAAAAATTGAGAGGGCACTTCTGGAATTTTTACTTAGGGCTAAGATCTGGAGCATTTTCTGTTTGTTCAGTACTTTACCCCAAATAACGATTTTGAACGTTGCGACGTCGAGGTATCTCACAAAAAGTAAATTGTCTTAAATTATGTAAAATAAATTATTTAAAATTAAATTTTTTATTTAATACTTTGCAAGGACCAAAATAAATATGTTGCCTTCCTGTATCCAGACCAGCTTTTCGATACATCTTAGCAATGCCATATATACTTAGAAATATCTATTGTAGCCAGCACATTTGATAATAATTTAGAACTTACGCTACCGGAGCTATTCGGATTTATAAGCGGTCAAGGACTGCCACTTCGCCAGCATTTTATAAATTCTTTAAACATTTTCCGTATGTATGGTCCTAAAAATATTGCTTTTTTTTATTTTAGCTCCCGATACCTTCGGAAAAATTGCTAGCAAATGTCGAAAAACTGGGGTCTATGAAGTACAGAATGTCTAAAAATTGCGTCTCATACGAATCTATCCCCCTACCACGCATAAGTGCAGGTGCTCGCAGTGTATGCTATATAAAGGGTGGTTAAATTTCAAGGGCCGATGTTGAATGTAAACCACAGCTAAACGTCAGCGACACCGTTGGACTTCTTTCTTTGGGGTTATTTAAAAGTAAAGGTGTACGTCGATAAGCCAGCAACAATTCAAGAGCTAAAGGATGAGATACTTCGGCACATTAACGGCATAGAACCTCAATTATGCTTCAGCTTCATCGAAAATTTGGACCATCGGATGGAAGTGTGCCGCCGAGGCCGCGACGGCCATTTGGCCAATATTTTGTTCCATACGTAATTGAGCCATACAAATATTATCATAATAAAGAGAAATGACAATAATTTCGTAAAAAAATGGTATTTTATTCAAAACCAACACCGGCCCTTGCAACTTAACCACCCTTTATGATACCAATTGTGTAAATCTTAGCTTGGACTAAGCTGTATTACGCACACTTTCTAAAGGAAACTTCTAACTTCCTATTCACCTTTTTAACGACCTTTAAATATAGCTGTTTTAAAAACGGGTCAAAAATATCCATTTAAATAAGAGTTAAAGTGTTAAAAAATACTAAAAAAATTGTCTCGCGAAATTCTACTGGAGAAGTCTGAGGCCGGATATTTAATTTTATTTTTCACATGATATTTTCGATAAAATAATTCTATTTTCGGCCAAAATATTGAAACTTTAATCACTCGTGGAAAAAAATTGAGCTCGGCATAGCGGGCCTGGGAACATTCTCATAAATATGGAGAACGCTGTTGCGCCATGATAAACGGCTTTTTGATGCCGAAAATTTAAGCTCGTGATCTCCACAACTTTAGGTTTCAACAAGACGGCACTGGCGCTACTTGCCATACAGCCCGTGAAACAACGGCTTTATTGAGTCGTCGTTTTGGTGAGCAATTTATCTCTCGTCTCAGACCAGTGGACTGGCTACCAAGATCGTATGATACTCGTATCACACCTTTACACTTTTATTTGTTGGGGTATCGATTAACGCATCGGAAGCCAACATTACTAAAGTTATTCCCGAGATACCGATCGAAGCCTTCCAGAGAGTCATTCAAAATTGGTGTTTATGGATGGCCGAATTACGGCGCAGTTGCGGCCAACATTTGAAAGGGGTTATCTTTAAAAAATAAATGTCATAAATGGTTCTACATATACAAAAATAATAAAGATTGCCCAATTAATTTGAATTTTCGTTGTTTCATTTTAATTTAAAATCCGATACCTCTAAATCAGTGCTGTCCATCCCATAGATCAATTGATCACACGTATTCTTACTCTCCATCGATCAGTCGTTAGCAAACCAGCAACAAATAAACACCAAGTTTGTCCGCGACGCTTAGTGTATGCAATACAATGGCCTGTGAGAACTTTTTTATGCTTGAAAATGCCTTTGGTGACTTGCAATACCTTTTATGTTACAAGTCGTTCAAAGGAGGCTATAGATGTAATATCAAAAGGCATTTCCATTCCTCCCACAAAAATTTACAAATTTTAGACAAAAAAGCTAGTCAGGGATTATATGAAGAAAAAAAGGTTAGGCTTTTTGGAAAAATTCAAAGCGTGGTTGGCTAAAGTAGAAAATGAGGAAGTTGTTAAGCAATCAAATATATAAATGAAAACTGAGCTATCTTCCGAAAACTTCGCTTATTATTACGAAACATGAGGGTGTTAAGCCGAGTGATCATATTGCAATTCTCGAACAATTGGGTATATTCAAAAACGCATTATAAATGCGCAGTAATTGCAGCGCCGGCAACACTGCCAATGTGACAAGTGATGCAATTGATAGATTTGTTGACGATTTGCAAAAAGATTTGTTGCATTTATGAACGCGTTTTACACTAAAATGGAAGTGTTATTGAGTTTAGTTGTTGACGATATATTTGAAGTAAAAAGTGATAGTTTTTTGCTAAATTTAAGAAAAAAAAGACGTGTAAAGCTAAAAAGAAGATCACATATAGTAAGATGTTCATTAAAACGAAAAATTTCCAAAAATAAATATTTTTTTTCCTAGTCGCTAATGCTTTTTAATTTATTGTGATTGTAATTCTTTACTTTTCCAATTTTCAAAAAAAATGCCCGTCTATTTTCAAATCTTTATTCACTTTTTTTATTTCTTCCGCCACCTTATTCCACAAAACACTCTTTTTCCTCCTCCCTGAAGCAAATTCACTTTCCATGCTCAGTCGGACTCTGAGAAGCAACTTTACTTCCGATGTACTTAAATAATCGCTAAAATCAAGAAAAATGTAATAAAATATTGTTTTAATAACGTATATTTAATATATGGGCATTTCTCTAATGTCGAATGCGACATTCGTACGCATTCAAAGTGAAAAAACACATATACCAAAACATTATTTTATTTTGACAAAGAGCGAAAGCTATAGCACTTGATTAGCACTTTGATTGATGCTAAGGTTGATTTTGGGAAATTGTTCGTTTTCAAGATAATTACAAAAAATCAAGCCATTCGCATGCGACAAAAACAGAAGTCGCTTTCAAAGCAAAAAAATCAAACACTTTTTTCAGCAAAACCTGAAGAAATACATATATTAATGCGACTAATTTTTAAATGTTATGCATTGATGTATCTTAATAATGCTTTTTATTTTATTCAAAAATATTAAGTAGTTTATTTTTTATTTAATTTTAATCACTGTCGCACGCGACATGTCGCATGCGAGATTTTGTTCCATCATACTTTTTATGTTTATTTTTTTACTTTTTATGTAGTTAGATATGCAAAAGATGATTATAAATGATTTTTAACATATTCAATATATTTATTTTCACAACCAAAATTATAAACTTAACAAAATATCTTCAATAAAGAAAAACAAAAATAAGTATATTAATCTTATATACTATGTAAAAATAAAGAACGGAAACTAACTTAACTGAGAATAGTACTACTAATGTCAAATAAAGTTCTTTTAATGGAATATGCAGTCCTAGCTGCTTCTAACTGTTGGCCATCGCAACAAAACGAATGCAACTGGGATATACCTGGAATATTTTTCACTTCCTTCCATTTATCGTCCAACTTATAATGAAGAGACAAATTTTCAATTTGAGCAGATGACATAAAATACATTTTAATTCCATTTGAGTTGTTTTGTGCACATTGATAAAACGATAGTGCATCTGGTAAAACAACGTTTTTAGATTTTGTTATTTGCCACACTTTTCTTTTAATGACGGCTCCAACTTCATCAACGGCTCCCTTTCCGTGAGAACTGGCATTACTAGTCATTAACATAAAGCGCTTAGCTACTAATTTGCCTTCAATTATAATGGCGTCTTTCTTTCCCGAAGCTTGCACACTAATATTATCATTCTGATAAAAAGCATTGATGGCATTAATTAAGCTTTCTGGTACGGTTCTGTTGGATTGGTTAACGTTTTTCTTTTCTTCAAACTGCTTATATTTTTTTACCAGGACTTCAAGAACTTTTAGCCTTCTGTGCATGTCTTTTGGCATCGCTTTCTCCACTTTTTTAACAGCTTTCGCCAAGGTTTGTCTACATTCATAAGATGCGTTTTGGCTTTGACGTGCATATGACATTCCATTTTCTAAGAGTTTTTGGCGCCTCTCTCGTTGTCGTATGCGATTATATTTCCGGTTTTCTTGAATTATATCTTCTTTGCCTTCAGCCAGTGCTCTCCACGTCTGTCTAGCTTTCCGCATTCTTTCCTTGTTTCTTAATTTATGGTTTTGTAATTTTGTTTCATCATCCTTTAGCCTTTCTCTCCACCGTTTACAGTTCGCCTTATTTTTCTCGCCGCCGTTTTTACTCATCTACATTCAAAAATTTTATATTTTGTATTTATATATACTAATAAAGATATTTTCGAACGAAAATTTATTTTGAATCTGTACATTTTGCACTTACGATGTCGCACGCTACAAACTTTAAATAAGTAAAAAGAGCAAAGCTCTGATTATTTTCCAGCAAAGTTTTGTTTATTTAATTAGCAATAAAAATATCTATTTGCTACTAATATTTGATGCAAATTGTACAAATACCTTCGACTCACTGATAACAAATGTTCTTTTTCAATGTCGCACGCGACATCGAGTTATACGGTAAATCAAAGAAAAAATTTACCGTAATTGGCAATCGCATCGTTCCTTTTACATTTTTCTTACATTCTTTACATATAAACCGAGATTTAAAAAAGCAAATGTCACGGCATAATATATCTTATCAAGATCATTAATTAAAACAAAACATGCAACAGAAATGTTTAAAATGGAACTTTTGCACTGGTTCGACTTTGCATTCGAATATTTCAAAATGTGGTTTGTACAAATGTAAAATTTGTTTACATTAGTTACATTTGATAGATTCCCTATAAAAATTTGTTAAAACAACATAATTTTATAGACTTTGAATTTTTTGGCTTCGGTTGACATTTCTGTGGAAATGCCCATATCTTTGCATTAAAAGCTAAAAAGATTAGTTGTATACTCACTTTTCATCAGACATCATATTAGCGTACTCAGCGGCAGTATTAAAATTTTTCCTGCAAATAATGCGTGACGTTTGATACAAAAATGGCGTTTTGGAACGCGATGCATTTGCAGTACTGCCATATTTGCATTTCTGAACGCATTGCCAACACTGCAAAAGTACGTTGCGCATTATAATGCGTTTCTGAATATACCCATTCTTTAAAAATTTTGAAGACAGATTTCAGGAGTTTGTTTGTTTTCAACCATTTCTTCACATCTTTGAAAACCCCTTTAAATGCGATATAAGTAAGTACGAATTTGCAATTCAGTCCGAGCTAACCATCTTGCAAAGCGAAAACGTTCCACCACACGGAGATAATATTGAATTCTGGAAAAATTTAGAAGAATCATTATATCCAATATTGAAAAGAATATCTTATCAGTGCCTTTCACTTTTTCCCACAACATAGTTTTGTGAGAAAATTTTTTCGGACTTAAAGTTCATTTGCTCCAAGTAGCGCCGCAGTTTAACATCAAGTCATTAATCGAATGTACTTTTATTAAGAAGCTGCCACGAAAGTGTTCATATTAAAGATTTTATTAGAGATATAATATAGATTTACAAACCCAAATATATATAAGGAGTTACATAACGTTCCAAATTTTCTACTCCAATCCAATATTTATTTATTTTGGTTTAAATTTCCTACTGGGCTGCTCCCATTCTCTCGCTCTCACTTATACACTCTCATTTTTCATTCTGAACAGCGCTGCTCTAAATTGATCACTCTTTATTGGCTTCTCGCGAATGGCAGAGTGGCAAGAGTAATATATAAACGAATTTTATTGAATGGCTTCAACCAATCAGAACGAAGTACGTAAAGCGTTACCGACACTGCTGCATAATCCCCTTTACTATACATGCATGGGGAATGTTTATGCTGCTAGAACAATAACAATGAGCCAAATGTCCGATGTGATGTTATAGTAATGTAAAGGTCTATGGGATTGCGTAATATTTTATATATATGTAAATATATCATTCTTGAATCAAATACATACCTCTTTGAGATTCCGAAAATAATTTAAAAGTTATATATTGCATTTTATTTCAAATTTTATTATTTTTGTATCACAAAAAAATGCTTAAACCACTAATACATCATGACAAATTAAGACGAATGGTACAACTTTATTTAAGGTGATTTTGAGAAAACTCAATTGTACGGGTTTTACCCAGTATTTTTCACTTTTCTTTTATATAAACACAATATACATACATACTTTTTACTTTTTGTATATTAACACAAAAATATTGCTTGTTCGAAATAATTGAATTGTAAATTATGGGTATTCATTTCATTCATTCATCATTTATTAAAATTATGGGTGTTCAGATAGGAAAATTATGGATTTGCCGATCGTTAATGGTTTTATTTTGTGGCTGCCATCACCATTTGCACACAAAAGAACACTGATTCGATCTTTTGAAACTTTGTTGCCTGGAGCACTCTTTTCATCTTTCGAAACGTAGGTTTTATTTGGCAAAAGTTTCCAAAAGAGCCCCGTTTCATCAGCATTATATATTTGTGATGTTACATATCCTTTTTCAGCGATTTTCGCCGTCAATTTTTCCTTAAATGGCTAAATGGCTTCTGGATCACAAGATAATGATTCACCAGTCACAGTCACAGTCCGAAGCGTTTCTTGAATCGCGACAACCATCCATCACTTGCATTGAATTGTTCTCCATCCTTTTTTATTTCATCAAATATTTTTAATGCTTTGCTTTTCAATATCAAGCTAGAAACAGGAGCATTTCGTCGCCGCTGAAAAACTGGTACAAACGCTTCTCGAGCTCTGGATGATTGCCAAACCGCAAAGTTTTCCGTTTATTTCCAAGTGAAAATGAATTGTATGCATTTTCTTTTAATGAACGGGATTGTTTTTTTATTCGGCAAATAGTTGCGCAATCAACTTTTAACGCCTTTTTCAAGTTTTTGGAGAATCTCATCTCTTTCTTTCAATGTAAGAAAATGTAGATTCTTTTTCACTTTTCCCATGATTTTATTTGAGGAAAGCAAAAAAAAAATGATTCAAACTCCGAACGATTGTTTTACTCTCAAGAACCAGCTTGAAACTAACGAGTGTTGAATGTCACAAACGATTCGATGCCATATTTTATGATATCAGCGCTACAATTTTACAGTTATTTGTAAAAATCAAAAATCACAAAGCGTGAGAACAGTGTTTTTGGTCGCAATAATTTCGAGAACCATAACTGTGCATAGCTATAAAGCTGTGTCTTCGCGCGTGATGATCGCAAACACATTGCCGTATTAAGTAAAAAATTTCTTCGAACAAGAATTTTTTTGCGCCCGAAAATTGCAATTTTTCATTGCTCTTTTCGAGTTTTCTATGGACTCAAAATCGAATTGTACTTTCCGCGAAATTGCAGTTATCGGTATTGCACTTATCGGGCTTCTACTGTATTTCCATTTTAAATCTTAATTACATTTTGGTATTTTTTTATTTACAGGTCAAAACACTAATTCGAAATCAAATTCAAAAGAATATCAGGAATGTCTTGGCTGACAACCTCATTGTAGACATCAATTTAGATGGCACACATGGCAAGGCTCGTCTGAAAGATTTCAGAGTGTTTTACGGCACATTATGAGGTTAGTATTTGATATATGTCACACTGTAAAATAATTATGTGCATTCTTATTTTTTCGCCTGAAATTCGCAGAAGCCGTGGAATCAGATGAACTTTGCAAATTGTAAAAAAGAGACACTTTCATAACGTTTGCGCAGATTGAAGTGGAAAAAAAGAGCATAACTTCGAGGTGATGCAAGAACGATAGAAACAATATTGCGCCCATCAGAGAGGGCGTGACGCCACTTTTGCCAAGTTGTGCAATGTTGCCAACCATTTACTCTTCGCAATAAATATACTGCTTTTTTATATATCAAAATGCGAAAATTTTTAAGTTGGTGTTTGTTTCTTATTTTTAATTTAAAGCTATAAGTTAAAAAAAAAACTTTATTATTAAGCAAAATAATGTTAAAAAAGGTCACTCTCAAAAGATTTTAGGGTTAATGAAAATTTCTTGGTTCTGACAAAATGTGATATTTTGAAAGTGTAAATTTAATTTTTTGCTACTTTTAAGGTTATGCAAGAGTATTAAAAATACCCCTCTCTCAACTCTTCTTAACATTGAACACCTTTTTACACATTTTAAAAGGCGTTTGAATTTACTGAATGCGAATTAAAACCATAGAGGTGTAATCGTTTCTTCCGGTTCTAAATTCTTAGTGAGACATAGGGCATCAAGAGGTTTATTCATAGTTAAAATAAGCAACCAAATACCAGAAAATACTAATAAATTAAATTGTACATAACTATAACACATTTATTTAAAAAAACGCATATTTTAAAGACAATTTGTCACGCATACAAAGTTCTTTAAGTAATTCAATAAAACTTTGGTGTTTTATTTTCTTTTAATGGGCATTTTAGTGCGTTTTTATATCCAAAGCTAGGCAACACTGCAATTGAGAGAGAGATGTGACTGCTGAAAGTGAAGAACACCAACAACAACTGCAATCGCAGGCAATGCTAGCAGATGTTAAACAAATTTAAAGCTAAATAAAACTGAGTGAATTATTGAACTAATTTAAAAAAATGTATATTTTACAAAATTATAAACATTACTTTTAATTAGAACAGGCTAGAAAAATGTCATGAAGAAATAACTAAGACTCCGAGGATAAATAACAAAAACGACGTAACTCATCGTCAAATTCGCTGAGATCAAAGTAACGGTACCACGATAGGCGCCATCTCATTATTCTTTTTACCATGGAGGTGACGTATTTTAGACAACGAGTGTGAGAGAACAAAAGAGAGTGTCCCCTTTATGTGTAGATGTGGAAAATGAAAAGTTGGGTTATGCAGATGTAAACGAAGACTATAATAGTGTTAGGGACTAAATTTTCCACATGAAAATTTATTTTTACAAAAATAATTTTATATTTTTGTTCTTCAAGTGCTACTCTTAACGAATTAAATAATCATACATTTGCTTAAGATACATTTGCTTAAGGTACTTGTTATTTTTATGAAATAAAGGGATAAAGAAAATCCCATCTGTATAACAGCGTTGTTACGCAATGCAAATCAGTGTTCTGCAATAACGGTAAGAAAAAATGTGTTTATAAAAACACACAAATGTAAGCAAAGCGCTTCGAAAATTGCGTCAACTCAACAGCTGATTCTGTCAAATCCACTGAGAGTCGAATAGAAGCACCGCGATATGTGTCATGAACTCACGACGCAAGATTACGTATAGCGGAGAGAAAGATAATTTTTTGCCCGTAATGCCGCATATTTGCCGTCATATTTTTTCGCTGTCAAATGAAGTAAAATGTAAGAAAATTAGGATTCATACCAAATTCCATCATTTTTAATTACGTATTCTCACCTTCACCTTCACTTACATACCTATGCAAATTAAATGATGAACATCAGAAAAAACCGGCTTCAGAGCATATCTCTGTGCCCAACTTACTCAATAAATTTTAGTATTTGTGGCCGTATATAGAAGCATTCAGAGCGACTATCAGAGTCTGATTCAGCGTATTGCAAGAAACGATAGGAAATTAACATTAATTGCTTGGTGAAATTTATATAAATTAAGCAGAAATAACTACTGGTCATCTACATAAACGAAAATGCTCCTGATATCGCATCATATACATACGACTCTACAGCATCCCATGCAGTTACAATGCAAGTGTGAGTCGGCTGCTGTGAGGGCCAGTGCAGTTAACACCGAACTTCTTACGCATCGCTTGCAGGTCTTATGCAAGTGTTAGTCGCTGTGAGAGCGACCAGAGCAGTTAACAGCAAAGAGGAATTAAGTGTGAAGTTCACTTTCATCCAATTAGAATTGGTTAATGGGAGTTCGTTCTGTTGCAAATGGACCAATTTGGAGGTCACTACGGTTGCAAACGCTGCTTACTAAGTATACAATATTTTTGTAAATTCTTATTGTTAATAAATAAATATTATATAATTTATATTACAGCCTAAGTACTTACCTGCTTGATATTCTTGATATTATACTGATAATCTGCGGCATCATATGATTTCTGAACACAATAAGCAATATTGTAGGGAACATTTTGAGACATAAACTTGACAAAAATAATGCCGAGAACTATTAAAATGTTTTTCATGAAAAATTGATACACACATTTTTTTTAAAGAAATACAATTTTCTAAATATTACGACAAAATTAGGGTTAATAAAAAGTTAACCAAAAATGTAAGAAAAAAAAGAGGTTGTCTGTAAAGTCGGTTTACTGACGATAGTTCAACGTGACAACGTCATAAGAAAATACTGATGGAATGGTTGCAATTTTCAAAACAAAATTTTAATTTTATTTGTTTGATAGATATTTTGTATAGATATAGAGGAGGAGGTAAATGGAATTACAATGGAATAGGTCAAGCTACATTTACACAAACGTGAAAAATGACGAAACATTTATCAAATTCATGAAAGATATCTTCAATTTCGATTGTGCATCAAACGTTAATAAGTCAACAACACTTAGAGGCATCATCATCGATTTGACTTTCTCAAGACACATTACACTTGAAACTCTCCCTTTCATTTCCTATTTTTCCTATCATCGTTTATTCTCAACAGAGAATTGGTTCGTTACCATGCACACAGGAAGAAGGCATATGCAAAAACAAGTATGTGAATTTATATACAAATGCGCATATACATACATATATATGCTCACTCAGGTAGGACAGAGCCAGATGTCGAACGTTGCCGAACGCGGGGCCGATTGTGCTCTTTGTCGTTCGTTCCGCGCTCTCGCTTGCAGTTCAAGCACATTAGCTTACATTTGCTTGCGTACGGAACAGATTCATATATTTGATATGTCCATATGACTTGTATGCATCTTTACATATAGATTTGTTCTTTTTGTAAATTGCGCGAAATTGTATATGTATATGCATGTTTATATACATATATTAGTATACAACATATCTTATAAGGTATGTGCTAAATATTACCATACATTTTTTCCTTCATATATAATAAAAATTAATAATAATAACATTAAAACAACAGGTATTATTAACAAACTTGGTTTTATTTTAAATTCTTCAAGTAAATCAAATTAATAATAATCAATAAGAAGGCATATGCAAATACAAATACGTGAATTTATATATGTACATATGCGCATATACATACATACATCTAAACGCTCACTTAAGTAGGAGAGAGCAAGATGTCGAACGTTGCCGATCGTTTGCTTTGTTCGTTCCGCGCTTTCGCTTGCAGTTCATTCAATGCAATGAACAAGGTAACGGCAATGAGCAAGGTAACGACATATGAGCAAGGTAACACTAATGAGCAAGGTAACGACACATTTTTTCGTGCGTGCAGCCTGTTAAATCGAATTATAAGACGTCATCACGTCAAAAATCGTATCGATATATAATATTTTTAGACATTCACGATAGAAATGTAAATACTTTCTTCAACATTCGGTACTTTTAAAAAATTGAGAGGGCACTTCTGGAATTTTTACTTAGGGCTAAGATCTGGAGCATTTTCTGTTTGTTCAGTACTTTACCCCAAATAACGATTTTGAACGTTGCGACGTCGAGGTATCTCACAAAAAGTAAATTGTCTTAAATTATGTAAAATAAATTATTTAAAATTAAATTTTTTATTTAATACTTTGCAAGGACCAAAATAAATATGTTGCCTTCCTGTATCCAGACCAGCTTTTCGATACATCTTAGCAATGCCATATATACTTAGAAATATCTATTGTAGCCAGCACATTTGATAATAATTTAGAACTTACGCTACCGGAGCTATTCGGATTTATAAGCGGTCAAGGACTGCCACTTCGCCAGCATTTTATAAATTCTTTAAACATTTTCCGTATGTATGGTCCTAAAAATATTGCTTTTTTTTATTTTAGCTCCCGATACCTTCGGAAAAATTGCTAGCAAATGTCGAAAAACTGGGGTCTATGAAGTACAGAATGTCTAAAAATTGCGTCTCATACGAATCTATCCCCCTACCACGCATAAGTGCAGGTGCTCGCAGTGTATGCTATATAAAGGGTGGTTAAATTTCAAGGGCCGATGTTGAATGTGAACCACAGCTAAACGTCAGCGACACCGTTGGACTTCTTTCTTTGGGGTTATTTAAAAGTAAAGGTGTACGTCGATAAGCCAGCAACAATTCAAGAGCTAAAGGATGAGATACTTCGGCACATTAACGGCATAGAACCTCAATTATGCTTCAGCTTCATCGAAAATTTGGACCATCGGATGGAAGTGTGCCGCCGAGGCCGCGACGGCCATTTGGCCAATATTTTGTTCCATACGTAATTGAGCCATACAAATATTATCATAATAAAGAGAAATGACAATAATTTCGTAAAAAAATGGTATTTTATTCAAAACCAACACCGGCCCTTGCAACTTAACCACCCTTTATGATACCAATTGTGTAAATCTTAGCTTGGACTAAGCTGTATTACGCACACTTTCTAAAGGAAACTTCTAACTTCCTATTCACCTTTTTAACGACCTTTAAATATAGCTGTTTTAAAAACGGGTCAAAAATATCCATTTAAATAAGAGTTAAAGTGTTAAAAAATACTAAAAAAATTGTCTCGCGAAATTCTACTGGAGAAGTCTGAGGCCGGATATTTAATTTTATTTTTCACATGATATTTTCGATAAAATAATTCTATTTTCGGCCAAAATATTGAAACTTTAATCACTCGTGGAAAAAAATTGAGCTCGGCATAGCGGGCCTGGGAACATTCTCATAAATATGGAGAACGCTGTTGCGCCATGATAAACGGCTTTTTGATGCCGAAAATTTAAGCTCGTGATCTCCACAACTTTAGGTTTCAACAAGACGGCACTGGCGCTACTTGCCATACAGCCCGTGAAACAACGGCTTTATTGAGTCGTCGTTTTGGTGAGCAATTTATCTCTCGTCTCAGACCAGTGGACTGGCTACCAAGATCGTATGATACTCGTATCACACCTTTACACTTTTATTTGTTGGGGTATCGATTAACGCATCGGAAGCCAACATTACTAAAGTTATTCCCGAGATACCGATCGAAGCCTTCCAGAGAGTCATTCAAAATTGGTGTTTATGGATGGCCGAATTACGGCGCAGTTGCGGCCAACATTTGAAAGGGGTTATCTTTAAAAAATAAATGTCATAAATGGTTCTACATATACAAAAATAATAAAGATTGCCCAATTAATTTGAATTTTCGTTGTTTCATTTTAATTTAAAATCCGATACCTCTAAATCAGTGCTGTCCATCCCATAGATCAATTGATCACACGTATTCTTACTCTCCATCGATCAGTCGTTAGCAAACCAGCAACAAATAAACACCAAGTTTGTCCGCGACGCTTAGTGTATGCAATACAATGGCCTGTGAGAACTTTTTTATGCTTGAAAATGCCTTTGGTGACTTGCAATACCTTTTATGTTACAAGTCGTTCAAAGGAGGCTATAGATGTAATATCAAAAGGCATTTCCATTCCTCCCACAAAAATTTACAAATTTTAGACAAAAAAGCTAGTCAGGGATTATATGAAGAAAAAAAGGTTAGGCTTTTTGGAAAAATTCAAAGCGTGGTTGGCTAAAGTAGAAAATGAGGAAGTTGTTAAGCAATCAAATATATAAATGAAAACTGAGCTATCTTCCGAAAACTTCGCTTATTATTACGAAACATGAGGGTGTTAAGCCGAGTGATCATATTGCAATTCTCGAACAATTGGGTATATTCAAAAACGCATTATAAATGCGCAGTAATTGCAGCGCCGGCAACACTGCCAATGTGACAAGTGATGCAATTGATAGATTTGTTGACGATTTGCAAAAAGATTTGTTGCATTTATGAACGCGTTTTACACTAAAATGGAAGTGTTATTGAGTTTAGTTGTTGACGATATATTTGAAGTAAAAAGTGATAGTTTTTTGCTAAATTTAAGAAAAAAAAGACGTGTAAAGCTAAAAAGAAGATCACATATAGTAAGATGTTCATTAAAACGAAAAATTTCCAAAAATAAATATTTTTTTTCCTAGTCGCTAATGCTTTTTAATTTATTGTGATTGTAATTCTTTACTTTTCCAATTTTCAAAAAAAATGCCCGTCTATTTTCAAATCTTTATTCACTTTTTTTATTTCTTCCGCCACCTTATTCCACAAAACACTCTTTTTCCTCCTCCCTGAAGCAAATTCACTTTCCATGCTCAGTCGGACTCTGAGAAGCAACTTTACTTCCGATGTACTTAAATAATCGCTAAAATCAAGAAAAATGTAATAAAATATTGTTTTAATAACGTAAATTTAATATATGGGCATTTCTCTAATGTCGAATGCGACATTCGTACGCATTCAAAGTGAAAAAACACATATACCAAAACATTATTTTATTTTGACAAAGAGCGAAAGCTATAGCACTTGATTAGCACTTTGATTGATGCTAAGGTTGATTTTGGGAAATTGTTCGTTTTCAAGATAATTACAAAAAATCAAGCCATTCGCATGCGACAAAAACAGAAGTCGCTTTCAAAGCAAAAAAATCAAACACTTTTTTCAGCAAAACCTGAAGAAATACATATATTAATGCGACTAATTTTTAAATGTTATGCATTGATGTATCTTAATAATGCTTTTTATTTTATTCAAAAATATTAAGTAGTTTATTTTTTATTTAATTTTAATCACTGTCGCACGCGACATGTCGCATGCGAGATTTTATTCCATCATACTTTTTATGTTTATTTTTTTACTTTTTATGTAGTTAGATATGCAAAAGATGATTATAAATGATTTTTAACATATTCAATATATTTATTTTCACAACCAAAATTATAAACTTAACAAAATATCTTCAATAAAGAAAAACAAAAATAAGTATATTAATCTTATATACTATGTAAAAATAAAGAACGGAAACTAACTTAACTGAGAATAGTACTACTAATGTCAAATAAAGTTCTTTTAATGGAATATGCAGTCCTAGCTGCTTCTAACTGTTGGCCATCGCAACAAAACGAATGCAACTGGGATATACCTGGAATATTTTTCACTTCCTTCCATTTATCGTCCAACTTATAATGAAGAGACAAATTTTCAATTTGAGCAGATGACATAAAATACATTTTAATTCCATTTGAGTTGTTTTGTGCACATTGATAAAACGATAGTGCATCTGGTAAAACAACGTTTTTAGATTTTGTTATTTGCCACACTTTTCTTTTAATGACGGCTCCAACTTCATCAACGGCTCCCTTTCCGTGAGAACTGGCATTACTAGTCATTAACATAAAGCGCTTAGCTACTAATTTGCCTTCAATTATAATGGCGTCTTTCTTTCCCGAAGCTTGCACACTAATATTATCATTCTGATAAAAAGCATTGATGGCATTAATTAAGCTTTCTGGTACGGTTCTGTTGGATTGGTTAACGTTTTTCTTTTCTTCAAACTGCTTATATTTTTTTACCAGGACTTCAAGAACTTTTAGCCTTCTGTGCATGTCTTTTGGCATCGCTTTCTCCACTTTTTTAACAGCTTTCGCCAAGGTTTGTCTACATTCATAAGATGCGTTTTGGCTTTGACGTGCATATGACATTCCATTTTCTAAGAGTTTTTGGCGCCTCTCTCGTTGTCGTATGCGATTATATTTCCGGTTTTCTTGAATTATATCTTCCTTGCCTTCAGCCAGTGCTCTCCACGTCTGTCTAGCTTTCCGCATTCTTTCCTTGTTTCTTAATTTATGGTTTTGTAATTTTGTTTCATCATCCTTTAGCCTTTCTCTCCACCGTTTACAGTTCGCCTTATTTTTCTCGCCGCCGTTTTTACTCATCTACATTCAAAAATTTTATATTTTGTATTTATATATACTAATAAAGATATTTTCGAACGAAAATTTATTTTGAATCTGTACATTTTGCACTTACGATGTCGCACGCTACAAACTTTAAATAAGTAAAAAGAGCAAAGCTCTGATTATTTTCCAGCAAAGTTTTGTTTATTTAATTAGCAATAAAAATATCTATTTGCTACTAATATTTGATGCAAATTGTACAAATACCTTCGACTCACTGATAACAAATGTTCTTTTTCAATGTCGCACGCGACATCGAGTTATACGGTAAATCAAAGAAAAAATTTACCGTAATTGGCAATCGCATCGTTCCTTTTACATTTTTCTTACATTCTTTACATATAAACCGAGATTTAAAAAAGCAAATGTCACGGCATAATATATCTTATCAAGATCATTAATTAAAACAAAACATGCAACAGAAATGTTTAAAATGGAACTTTTGCACTGGTTCGACTTTGCATTCGAATATTTCAAAATGTGGTTTGTACAAATGTAAAATTTGTTTACATTAGTTACATTTGATAGATTCCCTATAAAAATTTGTTAAAACAACATAATTTTATAGACTTTGAATTTTTTGGCTTCGGTTGACATTTCTGTGGAAATGCCCATATCTTTGCATTAAAAGCTAAAAAGATTAGTTGTATACTCACTTTTCATCAGACATCATATTAGCGTACTCAGCGGCAGTATTAAAATTTTTCCTGCAAATAATGCGTGACGTTTGATACAAAAATGGCGTTTTGGAACGCGATGCATTTGCAGTACTGCCATATTTGCATTTCTGAACGCATTGCCAACACTGCAAAAGTACGTTGCGCATTATAATGCGTTTCTGAATATACCCATTCTTTAAAAATTTTGAAGACAGATTTCAGGAGTTTGTTTGTTTTCAACCATTTCTTCACATCTTTGAAAACCCCTTTAAATGCGATATAAGTAAGTACGAATTTGCAATTCAGTCCGAGCTAACCATCTTGCAAAGCGAAAACGTTCCACCACACGGAGATAATATTGAATTCTGGAAAAATTTAGAAGAATCATTATATCCAATATTGAAAAGAATATCTTATCAGTGCCTTTCACTTTTTCCCACAACATAGTTTTGTGAGAAAATTTTTTCGGACTTAAAGTTCATTTGCTCCAAGTAGCGCCGCAGTTTAACATCAAGTCATTAATCGAATGTACTTTTATTAAGAAGCTGCCACGAAAGTGTTCATATTAAAGATTTTATTAGAGATATAATATAGATTTACAAACCCAAATATATATAAGGAGTTACATAACGTTCCAAATTTTCTACTCCAATCCAATATTTATTTATTTTGGTTTAAATTTCCTACTGGGCTGCTCCCATTCTCTCGCTCTCACTTATACACTCTCATTTTTCATTCTGAACAGCGCTGCTCTAAATTGATCACTCTTTATTGGCTTCTCGCGAATGGCAGAGTGGCAAGAGTAATATATAAACGAATTTTATTGAATGGCTTCAACCAATCAGAACGAAGTACGTAAAGCGTTACCGACACTGCTGCATAATCCCCTTTACTATACATGCATGGGGAATGTTTATGCTGCTAGAACAATAACAATGAGCCAAATGTCCGATGTGATGTTATAGTAATGTAAAGGTCTATGGGATTGCGTAATATTTTATATATATGTAAATATATCATTCTTGAATCAAATACATACCTCTTTGAGATTCCGAAAATAATTTAAAAGTTATATATTGCATTTTATTTCAAATTTTATTATTTTTGTATCACAAAAAAATGCTTAAACCACTAATACATCATGACAAATTAAGACGAATGGTACAACTTTATTTAAGGTGATTTTGAGAAAACTCAATTGTACGGGTTTTACCCAGTATTTTTCACTTTTCTTTTATATAAACACAATATACATACATACTTTTTACTTTTTGTATATTAACACAAAAATATTGCTTGTTCGAAATAATTGAATTGTAAATTATGGGTATTCATTTCATTCATTCATCATTTATTAAAATTATGGGTGTTCAGATAGGAAAATTATGGCTATTCATCTAAACGCTAAATTTAAGAAACGATTCCAGTGCGTAAATTTAAGTGAAGGCAGAAATCAGCTCTAACTAATGGAAATATATAAATATAATATTTCCCGTGGTGTTTTAATATAAAAGGGAGAGTAAACGTTTGATTTTATTTAACATTTAGATGAATATCCCTACTATTCTTCAACCGATTTCAGATAACAACGTGCAACGAAATTGTGACTTTTACCATACTTGACTCGTAGTCTTCAAAGCTTAATTATAATTATTTATGACACAAGTTTATGAAAATTAGTTTTTCGTCAATGAAAAATTTTTGTTTTTTTTTGGTAAGGTCGCCTAACTTGCGCACTATATTTACATATTTTTTTATTTTTTTCTTTCAATAAAATATTGAAATATTTATTACTTAATTCTAATCACAATTTTTAAGTAAAAGTATTGTATCAAATAGTTCCATTATTTTACTTTACAATTTTTATTTTGTTAAGTTTTATTTATGATAAGTCTTGCTAAGTTTTCCATTTACTTAAATCACTTAAACTTAACATTAGTTTTGTTTAAAAATAATAATTTAGGTACGTGGATATTAAAAAAAAAAAAGTCAAAGTAAGCATCTAATAAACATTGTTTTTTAATAAAAACGCCTACTATATATTTCTAATTTAATTTTTTATTGCTTAAAACTACTTCCTTCCCTTTGCCATTCAAAGTTCCCGTTTTTAAGCAATTTTTTTAGTGATAAATAGTTTTTAACGCCTACTTATTTGTATATTTATGTATATGTATGCCGTAGCCGCTTTCTCAGCTAACCAATCAAGAGTAATTAGCCCCTAAGCAATAGTTCTTAGTTAACTTAACTTGAGTCTGCATTGAGCCGCGGAACGATCAACAACCGAGTGCATAGTGCTGTCAGTTTTCCAACACCTCAATTATAATAGACTATTCGCAAGCATTTGCAAAAAAGAACAATAAAATATATGTGTATACCTATTTAAAAAAAAAAAAAAGTAAAAATATATCACTGAGAGGTAGTTGTGAGTTACATGGATGAGTACAATGGATGTAAGTGAAGTGTACCAAACAGAATGGCAGACTGTGACAACATGTGCCCAACCAGCTAAAAGAAGTAATCTCTCTTCTCCTGAAGTGCTAAGAAAAAAAATTTTTCAACAACAACAAAACGAAAGCATAACTACGTCATCAAATACAAACAGGTTTGCTGTGTTTGCAGACGGGAACAACAACCAAGACGAAAATGAAATTGAAGAAACAACCTCTCAGAGAGAGGCAATCATAAAACCACCGCCTATATTTAACTCTGTTATTCCTCATACGGATTACAACTACAAAGCAGCAAGGGGAGGGGAAGTAAGAATTATGCTAAAAAATGTGGATTCTTATAGAACTCTAGTTAAACATATGAAAACTAATAATATTATCTTTCACACGTATCAACTCAAACAAGAAAGAGCTTATAGAGTTGTTATTAAAAATTTGCACCACTCAACTGATGTCAGCGATATAAAAACTGCACTAGAACTACTTGGACACAAAGTAAGGAATATTGCCAATATTCGTAGTCGCCATACCAAGCTACCTTTACCAACGTTTTTTGTTGATATTGAATCAAATTCTAACAACAAAACAATTTATGAATTGAAGCATATTAATAATGCTATGGTAGTCGTTGATAGAGCTGGGAAAACCATCGATGGCACCATCGATATTATCGATGGAACCGATGGAGTGCGATAAATCGATGGAAATTTTTCGATGTCGATATATCGAATTTCTTTTTGGTTCCAACACGTGTGTAAGTAAATTGCAATATATGGTAAGATTTTGTTATTATTAATTTTTTCTGCCTTTCTTTACATAGAGGTCTACTTTTATTCTATTAGAGTACCCTGGCAGTTCCTCTGGTAAAATGGACAAGTTTTTGACCTCATCCCGTAAGCATTTTAAAAAGAAACAATTTCAGGACAATTTTTAAGATTTTTTTTTTTTTTAGAAAAAGATTATGATACCTCTCCAACATCATCAAATGAACCATCTTGTTCAAAATCTGAACCGGAGCCTAAGCGCAAAAAGTGTATTTCCGCAGTGTGGACACATTTTGACAAATTGCAAACCAAACAACTTGCAAAATGTCATTATTGTGGCAAAGAATATAAGACAAGCGGAAACACGTCCAACTTGTTAGAGCACTTAAAACGGGCCCACCCTCTTGCCCAGCAAGTTAATAACGAAACTACGTCTTCTCAGTTAGAGCGATATTTTACACGGACAGACGTTTACGGTCCAACATCTTCCAAAAAGGAAGCAATTGACAAAGCCATTGCTGCAATGGTGCTGCAAAAACAAAAGTTCACGGGCGGACTCAATTATTACCATTCGCCAATATATGGAGCAGCGCAATGCTCTTCATGACAGCGATCCGCTCCAATATTGGCAGGTAAGTTAAGTGTAGTTTTTTTTATATTAACAACTTTCATAATTGTACTTTCTACAATACAGATTAACAAGGAACATTTATTTGCACTTGGACAATGCGCAATAAAATTCTTGTGTATACCAGCAAGTTCAGCTGAATCAGAGCGCACATTTAGTAAAACAGGAGCTATTGTGACGGAACGGAGAGCATGTTTAAAACCTAAACAAGTGAACACATTGGTTTTTATTAACAAAAATCAATGGCTACTTTAAAATAACTGTGATATTGGAACGAATTGTTTTTTTTTTTTTAAATAAGAACCTCTCATTAGCATTAAGTTTGGATATCACCTTTTGTTTTGTAGTATTTAAGAGTAGCAGCTATCCGCTGCATAGTACAATAAGGACCTCTCATTAGCATTAAGTTCGGAAATCGCCTTTTGTTTTGTAGTATTTAAGAGTAGCAGCTATCCGCTGCATAGTACAATAAGGACCTCTCATTAGCATTAAGTTTGGAAATCACCTTTTGTTTTGTTTTTGCTTAGAGAGATTTTTGTTTTCGTTTTTTGGACTTAGGACGAGAAGTCACCCTTTTTTTTATCTTCAAGTTTAACTTGAAACTATAAATTTTGTTTTTATATTAAAGAACATTCACAAATTACAAGCTATAATCATTTTAATATATTTTCGATGGAATTAATTTATAAAGGGCTAACTTATAGTAGTTAAATTATACGCTAGATAATTCGTATCGATGATTATAGACAAGGTCATGAGTTCTGATACTTTTGGTTGACCCTTTTTGAATATTTGAAACTTTGTAATATCGAAAAACGACACCAAAATATATATGTTGAATAACTCGTTTAAATTTTCGATGGAACCATCGATAGTATCGATGGTTTTTTCCATCGATGGAAAAAATATCGAGTGGAGCAACCATCGATGGATTCCCAGCTCTAGTCGTTGAGCCTCCAAGAAAATCGAATGACATTGTGCAGTGTCACCGATGTCAACAATTTGGGCACACAAAGACTTACTGTATGTGTTAGATGCGGGCTTGACCATCCCAGTACTCAATGTTCTAAAAGTAAAGATTTACCTGCAAAATGTGCTAACTGCCTTCAAAGCCATCCAGCTAGTTACAAAGGCTGCAATATCTACCAAAAATTAGTTCAACGAAAAAGTTTTAATCGAAACAATAGTCAAAAATACCAAACAAGAGCTGATAGATCACATTATCAGCAGAACTTGACTGATTATAACGCAGCAAATGGAAATGTTACATATGCGGAAGCACTGAAAGGTTATTCCGAGCAACGAAATGAGCCCAATACGTTGCAAAAAATTGAAACACTTCTCAGTAAGCAATTAGAAATTACAAACAACTTGATAAATATGATGACAATGCTAATGAACAAGTAAACCTACAGCTTGCAGTCTGGAACGCCAATGGTTTAGTAAACCACATCCGTGAAGTGGAAATGTTTCTATCCACATACAATATCGACGCCATGCTTATTTCAGAAACTTACTTTACAACGCGATTTTATTTTAGAATAAGAGGCTACGTATCATTAACAGCAACCACCCTGATGGCAAAGCCCATGGGGGAGCAGCTATTATAATTAAGTCAGGACTTATGTAAATACACTGTTGAAACACAGAAATCCCTACTGGGATAACGCAACAGAAAAATTACCACTGGGACAACGCAACACATTAGCGGTGCAGACACAGAACCATAGCAGTGCACTGAGTTCACTATACTTAGCGGTAGGTCAGTTTCTTCGTTCGATTAGATGTCCCGCTAATCGAGAGCCAATACAAAAGTGCGTGCATAAAAAATGTAATTTCGGCACGACAAACATCACGCCCCCACTCGTAGTAGCTGCAGCGAAAATCACACCACCATACATCACCGTTTTGTTTTTCGTCTTCGTCACCCACCATTCTTCGCCATCGCCTACCCAGTGCTGCCGTTTTTACTTCGTTTGGAAGATTTTACTTCGCTTTTTTCCAAATATTCCACCACTTCCTCTTTCGAAAAATACTTCATTTTTTGCCTCGTTCAAAAAAACACTTCCCTTTTTGCCTGTTTCAACAAAAAAACACTTCACTTTTTAAATACTTTGTTATTTCAATATCCCAATTCATAAATATTTCTATTTCAAATTAATTACCACTCATAGGGTAAACATGAATTTGCTGAACGCTCGAAAACCCTATTTACTATTGTGACTGATTGTCATTTTATTCGCTTTGTTTGCTTGACTTGGCAATGCCAATTAATTAGAAGTTGTGCATTTGTATGCATACATACAAACACATTCGAAAAATACCACTATGTGGCTTCAACTGATTTTACGTTTTGTCTTCATTTGGTTTGGAGTATTTATTTCCCGGAAAACAAGTGCGTCATAGTTTTACAAAAGTTTTCATTCAAATTATTGTATTTTCGTTTCAAAAAGTGTGCTTTATTTTTAATAGCAAAGCATATCGTAACTCTCGTTTTCTTGGGTGTAAAATCATGGATCGGTAAGAAAAAACATGGTTTAAATGTACGTGTGAT
This sequence comes from Anastrepha ludens, assembly GCF_028408465.1. NCBI lineage: Eukaryota > Metazoa > Arthropoda > Insecta > Diptera > Tephritidae > Anastrepha > Anastrepha ludens. The sequence continues at coordinate 109,724,750 of NC_071499.1, forward strand.
ACAAATATCTTAAATTGTACGCATTAGTTTTTTAGTCAAAGCAGATGGCACGCAATATGGTGCAATAAGAAAGGAGCCAACAATTCCAGTATCTAGTAAATCAGTGTAAGTTGTCGTTAATAATTTGATTGCAAAAACTAATATTTCTAATATTATATTAGTATCAGCTCTTCTGACGAATCAGATGGATCAGCCTCCGAAGATGTGTCCAAAAATTGTAAACAAAAATTCCGTCCACATTGGGAAAATTTACATAGATGGCTTGATACTAAAGAAGGTAAATCGTACTGCGTGATTTGCAAAAAAATCCTTGCAAATAACATAACCAATATTTATTTATTTAAGGGGGTTCATTGTCCATAAAGAGTTTTAAACACTGCGAAAATTTCGAAAATACTTCACTTTTTTCGACCTTTCACTTCACTTTGTTTTGGTCGTCCGGCAGCACTGCGCCTACCTACTGCTAAAGGATTTTTAATATATTCATTCTTCGATTGACCGCTCAACGCACCAGTACTTTAATACATTTGATTATAATATAATATTATAACTTACATTATATTAGATAACTTACAAATAAATCTAAATAAAAGGTTAATAATTTTTCTAATATAGAGCTAGAAAAACGCTTCTAGCTCCAACATACACAATTGACGAAGAAATAGTAAGTCCTCAACTTCAAGCAACATGTGTTAAGGTTACATGCAATTGCTACAACATTTCGCTTTGTGCAGTATAATTTCCTCCCCGTTTTACCATAACGCAAGATGAGTATCGTAACTTTTTACCTTTTAGTTATACGACGTCGCTCGAGAAACGCAGCTGGAATTACGAGGAGTCGTTTGCAGATTATTTTAATGAAAAATGTTTACTAAGCAGCGGACTAAGCTTCGGGGATTCGGAGATGGTAGAATATGTAATCGACGTATATGTAGAAGGTGTCATAGGCAAATCTACAACACGGAAATAATTTGCAAAGTTCGAAAATAACGACTTTGACGTCGATGGCACTTCCCGGTTCGGAAGGCCTTCTAAGTTCGATGAAGAACGTCTCAAATCACTTTTTAAGGAGAACTGTTGCCAAACCAGTAATGAATTGGCGGAAAAAATTAGCTGCGCTCATAAAATGATTCTCAATCACCTTCATTCAATGGGATTTACCGAAAAATTTGGAGCTTGGGAGCTTGGGTCCCTCCCGGATCAACGAAAAAAGAAACAAAGAAAGTCGCTTTCAAATTACTTGTCAACATCTCGCCCGCCAGCGAGCAACACGCGGTCATAAACAGCGCTTTTTGAACCAAATCGTCACGGTAGATGAGAAATGGAGCCTATACATCAATGTGAAGCAAAGAAAGGAGTGGGTGGCTCCAGGATATAAGCCCAAGCAGAGAGTCAAGCCGCATCTTAATCCAAAGAAGATCATATGTGTTTGGTGGGACTGGGAGGGCATGGCGCACTGGGAAATGCTCGAAAAGAGTCCTACGGTCAACAAGGAGCTCTACATTATTGCCCAGCTACACCGTGAATGAGACTGTTTGACTGAAAAATCCTGATCGGCATGGTCAAACCACACTCCTTCACGACAACGTCGGGCCCCATGTTGCACAAGTCGTCAAAGCCGCATTCCAAGAGCCCGAATGGGAGGTTCTGCAGCATCCGCCGTATTCTCCAGACCTTCCACCGGCCAATTACCATCTTTTCCGCTCCCTGTCAAACCATATGGAGGGCGTTACCTTCGATAACTAAGAGGTCCTTAAAAACTAGCTCAACAACTTCTTTGAAACCAGACCAGGCGATTTTTGGCGGAAAGAGAGAGAGTTGGGAAGAGACGAATATATAATTGATTAACTTATTAATAAATTATTGTTTTTTGTTTAAATAAAAGTCTTCGGTAAAAACGTTAGGAACTTATTCCCCAACCTAATATGTGAAGTTTCATTTCAATCTGACAATTGATTCTTTGTCTAAGTTAACACAGCGGTACTGGCATGGTGTTCGGGTCGACAAACATACATGTGTGTGATACATACATACAGTGGCTCACAGCTTATTTTATGCAGTGCATAGTCTCAAATCCCAAGCTTTATAACGAAGAATTGAAAAAGAAATTGGTACCATTAAAAAGATAAAAAACTCAAGTTTAGAAAAATAATTTCATTTATTGTGAAAATATGTATTTAAATAACATAAAACAACCAAAATCAAAAATACTGCATAATTTCAGGTCACAGCTTATTTTATGCAGTCGCTTCTTTGTACAACGGTACTTAAATATTACGTTATTTAAGAGTAGTAGGCGTATGTAATATCATCGCTTATTTATAAAATTACTTTGTATTCGCTTTTTAGTTTGATTTTAGTATTTGAAGTGTCAATTAATGTGATTAATAAAATGGGTCCGCGAACAACGATAGGTCAACGTGAATTGGTTATTCACCATTTCAAAAACGGCCAATCGCAGCGAAAAATAGCAGAAATAGTTAACATTAACGCCCCTACAGTACAAAAAATCATCGAGCGCTTCGTCCATGAAAATCGTGTACATAATAAGGGCAGGGAACCACCAAACAAAATTTTCAGTGACACTGATGAGCGAACTATTGTAAGAAGGATTAAAGCTAATCCACGACTCTCGGCTCCGAAACTGACCTCTGCAGTTCAATCTGACCTCGGTAAACAATGTAGTGTGGAAACTGTTCGCCGTATTCTGCGCAAACACGATTTTCATGGCCGAGTAGCACGTAAAAGACCTTTTATCAGCCCAAAAAATAGACTTTGCCGACTTAGATTTGCCAATGAGCATGTTTCAGAGACGTCAGAGTACTGGAATTCTGTTATTTTCGCAGATGAATCGAAATTCAACATATTCGGCTCGGATGGGATGTCCTATGTTTGGCGAAAACCAAATAAGGAACTCAATAAAGAAAATTTGAAACCGACAATGAAACATGGCGGTGGCAGCGTCATGGTTTGGGCCTGCATGTCGGCTGCTGGTACTGGGAGGTTGACATTTATTGAGACAACAATGGACAAATTTAAATACCTACAGATTCTGAAGGATAATTTGTTGCAGAGTGCCGAGGATCTGGGTATAAAATCAGATTTTCGATTTTATCAGGATAACGATCCAAAGCATAAAGCGGGTATTGTACAAAGCTGGCTAATATATAACTGTCCTCACTTGATGACGCCGCCGCCACAGTCGCCAGACTTGAATGTCATTGAAAACTTGTGGTCTATACTAGAAACTAATATCCGGAAACATAAGATTTCTAACAAAAACGACCTAAAGGAGGCGCTGAAAACGGAGTGAACGAATATTTCGCCAGATATTACAAAAAAACTGGTGACATCAATGCAAAATCGTCTTAAATCTGTTATAGACAACAAGGGTTATCATACCAAATATTAAAAATACTTCAAATTATGTTTAATATTAAGTTTTTTATAATTATAAGTAACTGCATAAAATAAGCTGTGACCTGAAATTAACCAGTATTTTTGGTTTTCGTAGTTTAAAGTTATTTAAATATATATTTTCACAATAAATGAAGTTATTTTGTTAAATTTGAGTTTTTTATCTTTTTAATGGTACCAATTTCTTTTTCAAATTCTTCTTAGTTTTGTAGTTATAAAGCTTGGGATTTGAGACTATGCACTGCATAAAATAAGCTGTGAGCCACTGTACATATATGTACGTTTGTACGGCGATGGCTGGCCGCCAGTAGAGCTGGGAAAACCATCGATGGCACCATCGATATTATCGATGGAACCGATGGAGTGCGATAAATCGATGGAAATTTTTCGATGTCGATATATCGAATTTCTTTTTGGTTCCAACACGTGTGTAAGTAAATTGCAATATATAGTAAGATTTTGTTATTATTAATTTTTTCTGCCTTTCTTTACATAGAGGTCTACTTTTATTCTATTAGAGTACCCTGGCAGTTCCTCTGGTAAAATGGACAAGTTTTTGACCTCATCCCGTAAGCATTTTAAAAAGAAACAATTACAGGACAATTTTTAAGAATTTTTTTTTTTTTTAGAAAAAGATCATGATACCTCTCCAACATCATCAAATGAACCATCTTGTTCAAAATCTGAACCGGAGCCTAAGCGCAAAAAGTGTATTTCCGCAGTGTGGACACATTTTGACAAATTGCAAACCAAACAACTTGCAAAATGTCATTATTGTGGCAAAGAATATAAGACAAGCGGAAACACGTCCAACTTGTTAGAGCACTTAAAACGGGCCCACCCTCTTGCCCAGCAAGTTAATAACGAAACTACGTCTTCTCAGTTAGAGCGATATTTTACACGGACAGACGTTTACGGTCCAACATCTTCCAAAAAGGAAGCAATTGACAAAGCCATTGCTGCAATGGTCGCAACGGATTTGCAACCATTTAGCGTTGTCGAAGATATTGGACTTAGAAACTTGATGAGGGTGGTGGACCCTAGATACGTCATGCCCTGTCGAAAAACTCTGCGGGACACGCATATTAAAAATATGAACGAGAGTATGACGGAGAAATTGAAGGGCATTCTTGACTCCGTTGACTCGTGCGCTATCACAACAGATGCATGGACATCTCGTGCAAATGTTAGTTATCTAATTGTAACGTGTCACTTTATTTTAAATTTCGAGCTTAAGACGGCAGTGCTATCTACAAAGCCACTAATGGATGAGACAAACCATTCAAGTCTAAATATTGCCAACACATTGCGTGAAATATGCGATGAGTGGAAAGTGTTCGACAAACTGCACACCATTGTGACCGACAACGCAGCATCTATGATTAAAGCGTGCGAATTATTGAAAAAGAAACACTTACCGTGTTTTGCGCACACTCTTAATCTTGTTGTGCAAGATGCTTTAAATCTGGAAAATGTGCAAAACGTTTTAAAAATCACAAAAAGAATAGTGTCCTATTTTAAGAGTGGCGCTATTGCTTATGCAAAGTTCAAAGATGCCCAAGGCACCGAAAATCCTTGCTCTCTATTGCAAGAGGTCCCTACTCGCTGGAACAGCGCATTACAAATGATTCAGAGAGTGTTGCGGACAAGAGAGCCCCTAACTGGCACCCTTTTAAGATGCCATAATGCTCCGATTCCACTGTCAGAGGATCAATTTCGGATTTTGAAGGACTTGTGCTCGCTTTTGGAACCGTTCGAAAAAGCCACAAAACATGCGTCTGCTGCAAAGGGCGTTACAATTTCATTAATTGCTCCTGCAATTTTCGCCTTATCGCAAAGTTTGGAAGAGCTCCATGAGCAGATGTTAACACCTGTAGGGAGAGAAACTTGCGAGTTTTTACAGAGCAACGTAAAAAAAAGGCTCTTCTCATATGAGAAGAGATCAGTACCACGCCTTGGAACTCTTCTTGACCCACGCTTCAAAAAGGAGGGTTTCCAAAATCCGTCAAATGCCCAGCAGGCCATGTTGATGTTGGAGGGAGAGGTTCATAATATAATACAGGACGTGAGATCTAAAAATTCCACAGAGGAACTGCCAAGGAATGAGGAGACTCCATTTTTATTTAAATGCATGGCAGGAAAAATAAAAGAAAAAAACAAAAGTTCACGGCCGGACTCAATTATTACCATTCGCCAATATATGGAGCAGCGCAATGCTCTTCATGACAGCGATCCGCTCCAATATTGGCAGGTAAGTTAAGTGTAGTTTTTTTTAACAACTTTCATAATTGTACTTTCTACAATACAGATTAACAAGGAACATTTATTTGCACTTGGACAATGCGCAATAAAATTCTTGTGTATACCAGCAAGTTCAGCTGAATCAGAGCGCACATTTAGTAAAACAGGAGCTATTGTGACGGAACGGAGAGCATGTTTAAAACCTAAACAAGTGAACACATTGATTTTTATTAACAAAAATCAATGGCTACTTTAAAATAACTGTGATATTGGAACGAATTATTTTTTTTTTTTTTAAATAAGAACCTCTCATTAGCATTAAGTTTGGAAATCACCTTTTGTTTGTAGTATTTAAGAGTAGCAGCTATCCGCTGCATAGTACAATAAGGACCGCTCATTAGCATTAAGTTCGGAAATCGCCTTTTGTTTTGTAGTATTTAAGAGTAGCAGCTATCCGCTGCATAGTACAATAAGGACCTCTCATTAGCATTAAGTTTGGAAATCGCTTTTTGTTTTGTTTTTGCTTAGGGAGATTTTTGTTTTCGTTTTTTGGACTTAGGACGAGAAGTCACCCTTTTTTTTATCTTCAAGTTTAACTTGAAACTATAAATTTTGTTTTTATATTAAAGAACATTCACAAATTACAAGCTAAAATCATTTTAATATATTTTCGATGGAATTAATTTATAAAGGGCTAACTTATAGTAGTTAAATTATACGCTAGATAATTCGTATCGATGATTATAGACAAGGTCATGAGTTCTGATACTTTTGGTTGACCCTTTTTGAATATTTGAAACTTTGTAATATTGAAAAACGACACCAAAATATATATGTTGAATAACTCGTTTAAATTTTCGATGGAACCATCGATAGTATCGATGGTTTTTTCCATCGATGGAAAAAATATCGAGTGGAGCAACCATCGATGGATTCCCAGCTCTAGCCGCCAGCATCGGTCAAGTCACTTTTGGTTATTGCCGCTGTGACTATCCCACACCTTGCTTAAGTACTTTTTCTGTATGCCGACGCTTCGCACTTTGCCGAAACGAATCGTGCGCACGATACAGCTGAAAGAGTCGTCACTAAAAAAGCACTTAAGCGCGGTTAGTTTTTAGGATAGCTAGAGTGTAAGTGAAGTGTTAATAAAGTGAAGTGTTAATAATAAAAAAAAATTAAAAGTGTTTTTCTTTTAAACCAAGGAGATCAAAAATATAACTCTACAAGCCATTTAGTACCAACACGTTACAGTACTTTCTACAATGGAAAAAATCAATTATCGTGCAGTGATTGAATTTTTATTTTTGGAAGGTTTAAAAGCAAAGGAAATTTATGAACGAATGTTGAAAGTGTGCAAGGACTATTCGGCATCAATTAGTACAGTAGAAAGATGAATTTAAACGCGGTCGAACAAGCCTTGAAGGCGACACACGTCAAGAACGTCCAAATACAGCAACAGCACAAGAAATCTTAGAGAAAATACAGAATATCGTATTGGAAAATCGTCGAGTGACTGAAAGAGATTTACTACTAAAAGCCCTAGACATCACATTGGTATGTGTAAGCAACTTTTTGACTGAAGTATTGGGTTTCAGAAAGCTGTGCGCACAATAGGTGCCGCATTCGCTAACAATTGGAACAAAAAAGGATTCGAAAGTGATTTTCGCAGCAACATTTAGAGCGTTTGCGAAAGGATAAAGTGAAGATAATCTCTATATGAGACTTGAGTCTATCACCCAAAACAAGACGCTAAAGAGTGGTGTGAATCTGGTTTTTCGATCTTCAAATACATTTTCAAGATATTGAAATTGAAAGAAAAACTTGCCAAGCAAAACTTTTTTGACTTTTTTAAATAATTATGTTTTTAGGCTTATAATAAACGAAAACGAAAACAATTTTGTTTTTTTAATTCTTAACCCTTAGGAGCATGGTGGGAAGCCAGGTTCCCACCTTCTTTTTTCTCAACTTTTCTCTACAGATTTCATATTTATGAAAATGGGACCGAGAAAATTTATTTATATGATAATCCATATATCAAAGAATGTAACTGAAACTAAGAAAATTGTTTTGCGTGAATTTATAAACAATTACAGATAAACAAATTGAAAAAATCGTCTATTTTCAGGAAAAAATTCATTTTTCAACAAAGTACATAATGTATAAAGATGGGACATGATACTATAAGGTTTTTGGGGTTGCTGATTACGAATCTGAGGTCAGATTTGAGAAATTCAATATGGCGGATACAAAATGGCGGACATATTTTTCGAAAACTTGTTGGATACTCATCAAGTTTGATATTAGGGAGTTTTTGGGGTCGCTGATTACGAATTTTGGGTCAGATTTGGTGTTAGGGCACAGTATAGTTTCAAGTGACATGTTGTCTATTGTAACTGCAAACATCCATTGTAATTGCAAACATACCATAACACTGTTCATTGCGTGACGCGGTCGCTTTTAGGTGCTCTGCATTGTTATTACGTTCAAATTTTCTCTCCGTGAACATATGTATTGCTATCATTTACACATTTCACACACATTTTTGATACACCACCAGTTGTTCACAAAACCAAATAGTTTTTGGATATACCTCTGCTTGCTACCAGTGTGTAGAGAGTGAAAATGGAAATCGAACCAGCAGATATTCCAAGTGACAATGAATCAGTTGATGGACTGTGCAGTTCCGACGATGAACGCGAGGACGCAGATATCATCAATGTCAAAAAAAGAGCGGAAAATTTTGATTTTGCTGACGATGGAGTCGAGGCGGATGATTTGCCCGATGTTCCTGATGAAATCTCACAAGTGAATGAAAAATGGGAAGAAAAGAGAAGATTGAGAGATGATCTTCAATTCACAAAAGATTTTGGGCCCAATATTGCGGACACAGTTACATCACCAATTGATGTATTCTTTTGTTTATTTCCTGAGTCTCTAATTGATATATTGGTTGAACAGACAAACCTTTATCGAGTGCAAAGAGAGAGTCAACAGAGAGAAGTAAGCAAAATTGAACTTCTCACATTTTTGGGAATAAACATTTTGATGGGAATCAAAAAGCCCACATCATATCGAGATTGTTGGTCAATGAACGCTCAACTACATGATTCTTATGTGAGTAAGTTGATGACAGTGAATCGTTTTGGTTTTTTCCTTAGTCATTTACATTTGAATGATAATACCAAGGAGCCTAAAAGAGGAAGTCCCGGATATGATAAGTTGTACAAAATAAGACCTATGGTAACAATATTGAATGAAACATTCAAGAGTTGTTATAAACCAAAACAAAATCAATCCGTGGACGAATCAATGATAAAATTCAAAGGAAGAAGCAGCATGAAACAGTACATGCCAGCCAAGCCTGTGAAACGTGGGTACAAATGTTGGGTTCGTGCCGATGAATCAAGTTTTGTCTGTGAATTTCAGGTGTACACTGGTAAAACAGAAAGTACAGAAAAACTTTTGGGTCCACGAGTTGTAAAAGATCTTACACGAGAACTTGTAGGTGGGAATCATCATGTATATTTTGATAATTTCTTCACTTCTGTTTGTCTCATGATATCTTTGAAAAGAGAAAATATATTTGCCTGTGGAACTATACGAAAAAATCGTTCAAGGCTACCAAAAAGTCAGATTCCAGACAAAATTATGAAAAGGGGTGATAGTGAGTTCAGAACATCTAATACCGGCATCAGATGGATAAAATGGATGGACAATAAGCCTGTCCATTTCCTATCAAACTTTCATGATCCTCTGGATTCTTCGACTGTTACTCGCAGACAAAAAGATGGATCTCTGAAAGAAATAAAGTGTCCCTCAATGTGTTCGGATTATAATAAACACATGGGTTACGTGGATAACTCAGATCGTTTAGTTTCCACATATAAGATCGATAGAAAATCCAAGAGATGGTGGTCAGAGTCTGCTCACATGCCTTACTGCGATCCCGAAGGGAAGCCCAAACGATGTGCTTTATGCAGTACAAAAGCAGATGAGAGAAGAACTTTATGGAGTTGCACTATTTGCAAGGTAAGTCTTTGTTTGCAACCAAAACGAAATTGTTTCGCAGATTACCACAAGTGAACTTTTTCTTTGTGTGCAATCAAATATTTTCAATCATAGAAAAGACAATTACTATTATAAAAATGGTGGAACAAAAAATAAAAAATACAAAAAAAAAAAATTACAAAAATACAAAAAAAAATTTTAAATTGCAAAAAAAACTTGAAAAAAAAATGGAACTAGAAGCTCGCCACGTCCTCGTCGTTAGTTCTGGGTAAAGCTAAGAGCGAGTGAAATTACTTTCTTGCAAAACCATTTCTTATTTTCTGTTCCACCATATTGGACTTTCAAAAACTGGCTTGAGGTTTGCAATCAGCGATCGGAAAAACTTCAAAATACCAAGTTTCGTGGGTATCTTAATTTTTCGAGAAATGTGTCTGACATTTTGGATCCGTCTTTTCGAATTTTTCGAATATGACTTCAGATTCGTAGTCAATTACCCTAAAAACCCACAAACATCAAGTTTCGAAAGTATTCAACAATTTTTCAATAAATGTGTCCGCCATTATGTATCCACAATTTTGAATTTTCAAATTTTTACCTCATATTCATAATCAGCGACCTCAAAAACCCCTAAATATCAAGTTTCGTGAGTATCCAACATTTTTAAAAAAAATATGTCCGCCATTTTGTATCCGCCATTTTGAATTTTTCAAATCTGACCCAAAATTCGTAATCAGCGACCCCAAAAACCCCCTAATATCAAATTTGGTGAGTATCCACCAAGTTTTCAAAAAATAGGTCCGCCATTTTGTATCCGCCATATTGAATTTCTCAAATCTGACCTCAGATTCGTAATCAGCGACCCCTGAAACCCTTAAAATTACATGCAATCATAAAAGCGGTTGGTAAGTAAAATGTGTGCTTCAAAGGGTTAAACAAAATCTTGACTAGGAGTAATATTTAAGTTAACACCACAGTTAACTCGCTCACCTGCAGCAGAAGCACACTAGTCTATTGAAATATGCTGACAGTGCGTCTGCCTAATGCAACGTGATCCACACGCGCATCCGGCAGACAGTAACTTCACCTGGAATACACAACATCGTGGGAACCGCTATGTCAGCAGAGTTAGGGTAGGAATAAGGCTAGCTTAAGTATAAAAGGTTCTGAGTGTGGAGCTGCGCGGGCAGCCTTCAACCAGTTAAGTGGCTTGTTATACAAAATCTAATAAAGTGTACTGTTCAAACATATTTAAGGGAAAATTAATTCCAGGATCCCGAAAGTGAGTATAACTGTTATAGTAAAGCCTTTAAGCATAATATAATACACATAACAAATTCTTAATATTCATAATTTAACTGAATTTGCATTTCCGGCATATGCCAATACCCTTTCACATTTCATAAATGCTGAAATGGCTAAATAACCTTTTATCACTTATTAATCGAAAGAATATTGAACTTGCTTAGCAAATGCTGAATTTACTAAAGAACTTTTTATCACATATTAATTAAACAAATATTGAACTTACTTAACAACTTACTGCTGAATTTGCATTTCCGGCACATGGCAATATTTTTCATATTTTTGTATAGCAAAACAATTCCAAAGAATCGATTTGCAAATAATAATTTAATTTCCTGCTGACCATATATGCAAGGTAGACATAACGAAAGGTATAAGTAAGACAATTGTAATAAGTTCTGTTAGTCTGTAATTAGCAATCTAAAAGATAGATTGGACAATCAAATAAAGTGAAGTTTAAAATAAAAATCAGTTCATTGTTTTTTTTTATCTTCCAAACGGACTCAAATTAAAAGTTATAACCTAACGGGCCAAGTGGTTGGCCCGTAACTTTGATTTTTTAAACAATGCCTTGCGGGACACGTTAACTTGTATATATGATATGTATTTATGTTATTGTTTTGGAAATAAAACTGTTTAAACATACATCTCTTACAATTTTTCATGAACTTTTTTATACTTCTCTCATAAGCGGACAAATTTGTCAGTCCCTTAAGTGTCCGTTTAAGAGAGACAAATAAGTTATTGACGGATGATAGATTTCAAAGTTTGCTTTTAACTTGGGTGAAAAAGAAAATTCTGAACGGAATTCTGAGGCTGCCACGACATTTAGGGACTCGAAAGCCAAATTTTGAACGATCATTTCACACATTAGTCGAATCAGTCGTTGTTCAGATAGCAACGTGAGCGAAAATGGTGTTCATTTTTTTCGTATATCACTAACACGACATTTCACATGCATTCACACACTCGTCCAATCAGACGCTGTTCAGACGGCAACGAAGTGTCATTGGTTAATTTCTTCGTATATCACTAACACAATCTCAGTTTGTTTGTAAACGTCAGCCCATCAGCTGATTTGTTATAGTTAAGCCCCTTAATCTATAGTATTATTTTAAAACATGGCGCTTATTCTGACTAAACTACAATATGTACAGATATGAAATATATATCAAAAATTATAAAAATTAAAATTGGTTAATTTGTTCATGAAATATTTGCGTGTAAAGTTATCAAAATTTTCATATTGATAACAGCGATGTCTATGCAAAGCGGGATGACACACAAATATAGGCATATACATGAGTATGTTTGCTTTGTTTAGCTCTCTTGTTTTCTTTTGTTCTCTTTACTAATAAATATGTATTCATGAACATAGTCCCAACGGGTGCTGCAAATTTTTTTCAAAATTTTGTTGTGATGGCAATAATTGGCATGAATTGACTTGAAATTTGTCAATTCACTTAAAACAACGGTAACAGTGCAAATTAGAAAGAGTTTTGGACAGACGCAAAATAGAATTTATTTTAAGAAAAAAGTACATCCATTGTGGCAACCAGACTGAACGGACGACCCGATGGCAACCCTGACAATAACAGGACAATATAAAAACGCCATTGAACGAAGAGTTATCGAATCGCCGGCGAGGACAGACGTGTTATACCAACCCGCATTTACAGACATTAATCCTTAAATTTTAATTAAATTCTAAATCTTAACCTAAGTACTGTTGTAATCAAAAAAACCAAAAATAAAAATACTTTTTACTAAAATCGAAAACAAATCAATTGCCGCTATACCCACATCCATATTTAATTTTAAAATATGCCTAGAGGACGACCAAGAAGAGTTCGTAGAAGAGTTCCTACTTTAAGTGGAGGAATAGAGCTGGTAAGTAAGTGATAAATGTTTGAAACGTCACGTATTGCATATGATTGGTAGAAGCATCCACTTTTGCTTTCGTTCATATATGGTACAATTGAACTACAATATATATGTATATATATATGTATGTACAGGGTGGCTGATGAAAGCCGCTACCAAAAAAAAATTGAATAACTTTTTTTCTTTTTAAGTTATCTGCTCCATTTTTGTTTTAATTTGCAGATTGATCTTTAAAATTTATTAAAATGGATAACTGGGACACGCAAACAAGAATTTGGATAGTCCGCCGCTATCACACACTGGAGTCCGTAGTTTTGGTACAGAGAGTATTTAAAAATTTTGTGTGCGTTTGATCCTTTTTGCAAAACTTAAAATTTTAAATAGTTTTAAAAAATGAGGAGAGAGAGACAAATTAGTTATTTATTTGATACTATTTCAAAGGTAAACTGTATTTGGGCTATTCTCAGACAAATCTTATAGCAATAGACGATGCCCAACGCCATTTAAAAGAACACTATTACCCATCAAATCAACGAACTTTTTGACACAGATATACAATTTTAAGTGTTTTTTTTTTCTTTGTATTGTATTCTATGTGTGTACTCGTACATGTATATTTTTATGTATGCAGCCATTATCAAATCATATATGAATATGAACTTTGGAAATTTTTTTTACCATTCTTCTTAAAATTTTTTAAAACGTAAAGATTTCTAAAAAAAAGTGTCACATATGCTGTTTACTTTCCGTGGGAAAAAAGCCCACCCGATTTTCGGGGGTTGCATACTAGTATAATATAAATTCAATCTTCCATTTCTATAATACACACTTAAGATGCATACCTTACATAAGGAATAAAGTAATTCCAAAGAATTTCCTTACTAAAGTACAACACAAACTGTTATTGAACCCATACAGTCTCGAATAAAGCAATTCCAAAGAATTTCCTTACTAATTTATTAGAGTGCAATAATGCAACTTATACTTTTACTGAACACTTATTCACCTTTTTCTTAACAAGACGAATTTGTAAAGCCCCGGAACTTGTCAAATAAACGGTAAACAATTCCACAGAATTATTTATTCATAATTCATAGACAGAACTTAAACAATAAATAACACTGTAACAGTAATTTTAGATTCAATAACGCAAAGTTTGATTTTAATTGAACATAAATTTGTTTTTTTTTTTTTTGTTCATTAAAAATATTGAACTCAAAAGTCTGATTCTGTCAAATTCGCTTAGAACCAAATAACGGTCTGTTAATAGCTCACCTTTAAAATTTTTTCACCATGTTAGTTATCATAGTATGCCCGAATGTAGTGGAGCAACATACAATTACCACAAACAAAAGTATTAAATTAAAACTTTACAGGCTATTAAATACACATACGAAATGTATAAGCCTTAGGATTTCGCCTCATTTCTTCCTTTTGGTTTAAGTGCCATATTTTAGTTAAAGGCTTTTTAGTAATGTACGGCAACACCAAACGTTTTAGTTTATTTGTTATTTCTACGAATATATAAATAAGTGTAAACACATGGCAACCTTATATGACAGCGATATATGGCAACTATAAGCGGTTGTCATCATATTTTAAAATCGTAAATGGCAGTGAATGAACGATCGACAAACTCGACAGTCACCAACAGATCTGCGTGTCTATTCAAGTACTAATCCCTTTTTCAAATAAGGTGCGTGCAGCCTCCGTGAAAATTGTGGGCGTTTTCTAAAACGCCTGCTGCTTTGTGTTCGAACAAAGTAGGTTAGGTTAGGTTTCTGTGGCAGTCGGTTTAGAATAGCCAACTCAGAATAGCAATATCAGCTTATTCTCCTATTCTCTTATTTATTAATTAATTATTTAATTTAACTTAAATGTAAAAGAAATTTTTGATGTCGCAGGCTACTGCATTGTCATCAAATATAGTCGATGTGGCCGCTGCGCCGGCTAATCTCGCCATTGCCCCTAATTCCAGTATTGCCGCTAATCACACCGCGACGACGAGCTATCCCGTTGCATCCAATCTGATCGCTCCGGACAACAATTTGCTGATGCAGGAAAAGTGTGACGCTTATAGTGTAGCTGCCCCAGGCATCGCTGTCGAGCTGAGCTAATACAAGAGCAAAGCGAAATTTTAAGACAGGGAGACTTCGTTAAGAGAACAGCACAGTTTTCTGGATCGCATAGACCCAATGGGTTTTGAAGATGATCTAGATGATAGTCAAAATAAAGTCAGATCGTGAACACCGGGGCAGATAGAGAGACCAAATTCTTTAATTCATTTGTAAAGCTATATTTAAATAAATTTTGATGAATTGCAAACAATTCTTGCCAACAGTTTCTCTGTAATATATAAGAAGCATTGAAGTACCTAAATAAATACATACGTATGTATGGTAAGTAAACAACTCCGCCTGTGGGAACGACAAAAGCAGCAAAGAATATCATCGAGCGGCAGCGGCAGCGGCAGCGGCTACGTCTAAATATTTAAGTAGGGTCGAAATAATTATAATGTTAACTTTTTTTTACTAAAGGCAACTAAATAAAGGAGCATAGCTCCTCGAAAAAAAAAATTTTTTAATCTTTCATATAGTAACAGTTTAACTGGCGTCTGAGCAGAGAGAGACCAGCGCGCGCAAAGTACTCAAGGCCCGAAAATCAAAAAGTACGGCTACGCGAAACACGTCGAGAGTAATAAAATAAAAAAAAAAGGTGAAGAAAACGACAAATAGTGTGAGGCGAAGTGGAATAACAGTGACGCCGAAGGACCCCAGTACCAAAGGAAAAGGAAGATATCAAAGCGCCCAATAGCATCCACATGCAGCACTGGACATTAATGTAAGTGTTACAACGCAGTGTACCATAATTGCGTTGTAATCAATAACTACTTTTGTTTGGTGCTAAAAAATGCATACTTGCCCTGCACTTCACGAGTTCGGTTCAAAGAAAAGCGAACGAAGAAAGTTCTTTCTTTTACTTTGGAGCCATCGCCGTGTGCAGACGAGTGCGCTGAAGCACAAATGTAAGTACATATAAGTTATGTTGCCATATACCACTATACTTCCCAATGTCGCACCCTGTGATCACATTGCACTACACGTGAGTTCATTGCTCCAATTAAAGTTCACACAAGAACTTTCGCTGACGCGACACACGCGCAAGCGATCAATTGCAATATCCAATGCTTGGGAATTGCAAGGCCAGCATATTGGCCAACACACACAACCCAACGATTGCGAAATACCAGCAAGTGGTGGGAACTGCAACGTTGGCGAATTAGCTTAGGTTAAGAAGTTAGTATTGGAAAATAATGAAATTGTAAGTAGTTGGCAACCCGAATTCCTACTTAGTTCCTTTTTTACTTCATTTCTTTTTACTTGTATAGATTTAAGTTTAGTGTGTAATAAAACGTTGAAAAGAACATACGGTTTTTTCCTTCAATCTGGTTTTTGTCCTACAGTTAGTTGGTAAGAATAATATTTTGTAAGGTTCAGTTAGAATCGGAACCGCAACTAATGCGGAATAAAATTATATGTGACTAATTGAAATCGTGTTTTTAATGTTATCGGTGAACAGTTGGTTCACCGCATCTTTAATTTTTTGGAAGCCCCTATCGGTCAGGGCATAAGTTATATATTATATATGTATATATAGATGCATATATCTGTATGAATTGTAAATTTATGAATTGTAAATGTAAACGAGTTGTAAACTATTTTTTTCTAAATAAAATTGTAGATTTTCGCAGGCGTAGCGCAAAATATTAAAATAAACAGCAAAAAAAAAAAACTATGTATACCGAATAACAAAAAATGTCATAGCATCACAACCCAATCGCGAAACCATAACATTACCACGCATATTAAACAGCTTCCCAGAAGTCGGATTTGCTGTATTAAAGAAATTCCCTAATATAAACCGACCAGTAACAGTTAAACACATGGTCTCATTAGGATACGATGATTTTGAAAGTTGTTTCCGTGAGGGATTCATCTTCTCCATGTTGCCAACTAAACATGCAACCATTAATGATGAAATCAAAGAAGCTATTATTTAAGCTATTCTCGCGTATCAGGTTGAGGAAACCATTATCTTATCTAAAACTAAGAATGGTGCCAACAAAGAACAAATCTTGTCGGAAATTTTGGTGTATTCTTTGGCATCCTACATGAACGACGTTGTGTCAGAGAAGTTCCGTGAGGATAAAGCAAATTTTTCAGGAATCAAGAGGGCTAGTTGCGCAAAGTGGAAATCAACTTTTAATTCCTCATTCCCTAACAATATGGATATACACTCGAACTTTCGAATCTAAATTTAACATATAACAATATATATTTTTAAAGAATTAAAGAGTGAAAAGAATATTTTGTAAATTTTTGAGAAAAGAAAAAAAAAAACAGATTTTTAATACTGAAGAAAAAGTTAAAAAATGGGAAAAATATTTTATAGAATTTGGAAAAAATATATTTTTAAATATTTAAAAAGGACTAAGAGTAGATGAGTATTCCCAATCTTAAGGATTTTAGTGAGCCAAACTACAATATATCGCTGAACGCGCGAAATGTGACCGAATTAGACAGAATCCCGGACATGGTAACATGGGGATTCCGGACGACCTGGAGAATTTAACTCCTGGCGAAAAAGTATAGATAGGATTTTTAAAGCCGACGAGGAGTTGAAAGACACATCTAAAATACCATACGGCACAAAATTATTGGCGAAGCCGATACCGCCGTAGAATCTTACAACACTCCACTGGACTGGACACAGATACGAAAATGTCTGATGATGCACTACTCAGACAAAAGAGACATTGGTACCCTCGAATACCAAATGACCACTTTAGCGCAACAACACGACGACATACCAACATTCTATCAAAAAGTGTACCAACACCTATCCTTGATCCTGGACAAAATATCTTGTCTAGACTTGAGCGACGAGTACATTAGAGCCATGACAAACTCATACAGAGATAAAGCTCTTGACACTTTCATCCGCGGGTTTAACCGAAATTTATCTAGGCTCCTCAGTATTCGCGGACCAAACACTTTATCACAAGCACTGCATTTGCGTCAGAAATTGGACAATATGTCCTTCCGCATGAACCACGCGCATACTGTGAGTAGATCCTTCAATAACACGCCACCACGTCCTCCTCGGCATACTACCACTATAACCGACCTTTCTATCCCGAATTAACTTATTTCACAACTCCCAGGACGAATTTGGCACCAATGAAACAAACAACCACGTAAATATCCACAGAACTCGTTCGCCCCACAAACTTTTCGCTCTCACCAATCATTTGCTCAACCGAACAGCTATAACTATTCCCAATACGATCAAGGATTCCGAACAATGGAATAGGATATACAGGAAATATATAATCTTCCGTTACTTATGAAAGTTAAGGCATGATACCGAAACCTAATATAGCAACAGCATTTCGTTGCACATACCTCACATACCCTACCACTTTTTCTGTCAGCCCAGTGCTGACATCTAAGCTCAGTCGATACAGCCTGACAACAGACTAGTATGATGTGATCACTTGCCTACAAAAACCCCATTGCCAACAGCACCAATATGCTCGCCACCTGCATAACAAAATTCATTGTGATATTGTTGCCTTTTATAATAACAACAAATTATCACAGCATAGCAACATCAATACTCGAGTTTGATATGCAGCCCAACACCAACCTGCGCTTACCTTAGCAACAGCATGCTGGCCTCACAAAACAACCCACTGCATAACAACAATCAGTGATCACTGCTTGCGCTTGGCTTGGCAACAGCACGTTAGGCAGGCAGACCAAAACACAAGGGTGATTGCCTGCTTTAGTGAACCACCCATTGCATAGCATGATATCACTAGCGGCAGAACCCAAGCGACCTTTTCGCGCAACAATACTTACAGGTGATTACCACTGATCGCGAGGGTATAAAAGGCGGTATTATTGCCTGTCGAGGAGAGTTCTTGTGATATTAAGGAGTTGCAAAGTCAACTTAAATTATATTTAAAAAGTTAATAAAGTGTTTAATTCAAACAAAGTGTTGAGTATTTTATTTTATAGCCAACATGACTTGCTTAACTTGAATAAGCAAACTGTTCAATAAACTCACTCTCTATTTTACTTCTGTTCAGGTTTTAAACTTAATTTCGCATCACCCACAATTTGGGTTCTCACCCTATTCCTTTCATTTCGCTATCTAGTTCATCGCTCAAATTTCTTCTCATCATTTATTTCGCTCTTTGCTCATTTACAGTTTTCGTTGTTATCACTTGCTCATCGTCATTTCTATGCGCAGATTTTAGTACATCTGCATTGCCAACAACATCATATGCACATTAGAGATGTCCTTAGTAGCATGGGTTAAATTAAAAGTGGATATTTTATTGAGCGCCGGGTGAAAATTCTTTCCTTTTGGTCTAAAACTATGGCTCGTGAAATTTGGGACCGATAGGATGATACTAAATGGACCCGGAAAGATCTTCAAGTTGGCAATATGGCTAAAAATATGATTTACTGTCTTTTTTTTGTAGAATATTTATTTGAATTATTAATATGTATTCATATAATTCGAAGACTTTCTTAGACAGTTTTGTAAAAGTGAACTGAAGTGAAGTGAAAAATTTTAATTTATTATTCAAATAGTTTTTCTGCATTGAATGGACTAGAATTTTTGAACATAGTCATTAGATTCAAGAAGCAAAAATTATGATGTCCAAAATAGCAAAATTGACTACGGAAGAAGCACCAAGTACTTCAAGGCTTATAACATGTAAAGCCATTGAAAATTTAAAAAAAGTCGATTTAATGAGGAATGTTTCACACCAAATCAATGGCGCAAAATTTCCTTCAAATCGACAGGTTTTGCAAGTTTTATTTTATAACATGCGCTTTGTAGATCTTACAGCAAAGCAAAGTGCGAAATTGACAATCGATGCAGTTAAAATATTTTGGCATCAAGCTCGTATACCGATACGAGAAGATCACAAATGTCAGGATAAATTAATAAAATTATATGATAAGTGGAAAAATATCCAAAAAACATTACCTGATAAAAGATCAAATGCGCAAAAACAACTTGCCGAAACATTTCTAGAAAATCTAGACAATTTATTTGACATTGCCACTGCGAATGCATTAGAAGAAATTAAAATTGTAGAAGATAAAGAGTTTCTAGAAAGACTAAAAGGACGTCCTGGTTGCATGACTGGTGTCGATATGGCATTATATGAAAAAGAGAAGAGAGTTCAGGAGAGACAAGAGAAGGAAGCTGCACTAAAAAGGAAGTACGAAGAAGAAAGTTCAAGACAAACAGGTAAGTTGAGTACCTTATTTATTAAATTCCAGTTTTCAATGTCTAATTTTTTCATATTTCATAAAAGTTTCGCAATTCATGGAGTGGGGTGATGAAGACAATGTTAGTGATAAAACAATTGATCAGTCCATCATCAACGAAGAAGACAAAATCTCAAATCCTACATCAAAACGAAAACGAGGTCGCAAAAATTTCATAACTGCTCGGTTAGTATCAGCGCTGGACAATGCGAAAGCCTCTGATGGTATGGCAGTACACATTCTAATAGCAGCTGCTGAAGCATTAGGACATTGTGTAGAGGAACTTGTCATAAATCGTTCAAGTATTCATCGTTTGCGTCAAGAAAATCGTTTGAAAGAATCTGAAGACAATTTGGCAGGTTTTAAGGACAATGTACGTTTGTTTTACTTTAAAATCTAATATCATTAATAATCAATTTTAAACTCTATAATAATCTTCTTATCATTTATAGGTGAGTAAAAATGGTACTTTGGTAGCTCATTTTGATGGGAAGTTAATGCAAGATTTGATTGGATCCACAAAAGTTGAACGAATTGCAGTTTTGGTAAGTTACAACGGCACATCGAAGTTTCTTGGTGCACCGAAACTAGTATCTGCTACTGGTAAAAATATTGCTGATGTAGTTTATGACAGATTAGTCACATGGAATATTGTTAATCAAGTGAATGGCCTATCATATGATACAACAGCCACCAATACTGGCATCCACAGTGGAGCTGTAGCTCTTTTAGAAAAAAAAGTTGGACGTAATCTAATCAATCTACCTTCAACCTCTACACCAGAAGTTCCTATTTTTGAAAGATTCAAGAAATCATGGTCTAATTTAAATAAAGAATCATTTAAAAGTGGCATCGAAGATAAAATTGTTTTAGAACAAGTA
This sequence comes from Anastrepha ludens, assembly GCF_028408465.1. Lineage (NCBI taxonomy): Eukaryota > Metazoa > Arthropoda > Insecta > Diptera > Tephritidae > Anastrepha > Anastrepha ludens. The sequence continues at coordinate 109,745,838 of NC_071499.1, forward strand.
AATATAGCTGAACGTGATAATTGTAAACAGTTCTGTTACGATCAGTTGAAAAAATCTCAAAATCGAGAAGACTATAAAGAGTTACTTCAGTTAGCTTTAATCTTTCTTGGGGCAGAGCAATATAACTTTCACACACCTGGCGCAACTAGCCATGCACGCTGGATGTCAAAGGCGGTGTATTCTTTAAAAATACTTTTGTTTCGCAATCAATTCTCACTTACAAAAAAGGAAACAAATGGTTTACGCGATATTTGCATTTTTTTAGTGAAACTTTATATCAAATCCTGGTTCGGATGTACTAATGCTATAGATGCACCACTTCAAGATCTTACTTTTATTCACGACGCTATAAATTATTCAAAAACAGACTCAGAAATCTCAGCAATACTTCTTAAGAAAATGAGCAATCATTTATGGTATAAAGCTGAAGAAACAGTAGCTCTAGCCTTTTTTGATTTAAAAATTTCATTAGAAGAAAAACGTAAAATGGTTGAAAAACTTAAATTCAAAAAACCAAATGTAAAATTAGGAAATGGTCGAAACTATTCGAATTTATTAGACTTTCAAAATTACTCTTTACACGATTTTGTTTCTGAGAATACTAAGTATTTTTTCAGTCGGTTTGGTTTGTCTTCGGAATTTATAGATCTTGAGCCTTCAATTTGGGAAACGTCATTTGAATTTGAAGAAGGTTGGACATTCTGTAAGGACTTATTTGTTGTAAATGATACTGCCGAGAGAGGCGTAAAATTCATTCAGGAATATAATAGAATTTTAACCAATGATGAAGAGGAAAAGCAGTTGACGCTTCAGGTTGTTGAAGCATATCGAAAAAAATACCCTTCATATAAAAAAACTGATCTGACAGAATTAAATACATAATTTTAGGAAACCCATACGTATAACATTACCATATCTTAATTATCTACCTTATATTCTATTGCTTCGTAATTACATTATGCTACAAAAATTTATGAGAAAGTGTATACACTAAATATTGTAGAGTACGCATAAAAATGCAAATTATGTAAGTATTAAAAATAAACTTTTGTTATATAATTAAATAGTATATAAAAATTGGTGTTTTTTCATTTTAAAGTATTTTAAATCGTTTCCGGGTCCAATAAATATTAACGAATCGTTCACCAATTTTTAATTCAATAATATTGGACATAAAGGAAAGAAAATCAGCCCGACGAAGAATAAAAAATTGACTTTTAAAAATAAGGACACCTCTAATGCACATAGATACATATGTATACCAAAAAATACATAAAGCTCACGTCGCATCGTCTTCGCGTGATTTGCCCTCCACCTAGCATCAATAAAGGAATAACGGGGATGAAAATCGTTATAAAAGGATTAGCATAAGCACTTTGGGAAGACAGTTTGTTTTCGATTTGTATCAGCTGCCAACGTATCGGCCCATACTTAATTAAGCGCAATTTAATTTCATCGCTTTGTACTTCGGATTTAAGTAATCTGTTTGTAAAATAAAGATTTGTTTCAAATTAATTTCTTTGTTTCATTTTAGGAGTTTAGTATATTGGGTTGGCCATTTAGCATCCAACTTCATCGAGACCGGTTGTTCTTTTATTCTGCGTATTTCTACAGTAACAAAAAACAACCAAAGCATCACTAAAAAAGCTAATGCAATATGTGTACATGTACAAAGGAAAAAAACGGTGGGGAACGAGGAAAAGCAAGTTTTTATGAAATTGTTTTTATCATTATAAGATACTTGTATTTCATGTACAAGAACTTGGCCTTTCGCAGACTTCAACTTGGCGAATTTTGCGTCGGGACTTGGGCCTACACCCGTACAAGATCCAACTGACCCAGGAGCACAAAGTTGATGACCATAGACAACGCCGTTTGTTCGCAGACTGGGCTTCGAATCGTTTGGAAGAGAACCCCAGTTTTGGGCGAAAAATCATCTTTAGTGACGAGGCGCTTTTTTGGATGAATGACTGTGTTAACAAACAAAATTGCCGTATATGGGACGACACCAATCCACACGATGTTCACCAGGTGATAATGCATCCTCAAAAAGTTACCGTTTGGTGTGGATTTTGGGGCGGCGGCGTCATTGGTCCGTACTTTTTTGAAAACGACGTTGATGAGGCGGTCAGCGCCAACAGCGAGCGCTACACAACGATGATAACCAATTTTTTATGGCCCATATTGAACCATATGGACCTAGACGACACATGAATTTCATGGTCGAGTACCACTAAAGAAATGTACGCAACCAATCGCTTTCTTCTATTTTCTCATTCCCACATTCGCAATTACAAGTATCACAGCTAAACGTTATTTCTATTGCATTGCATTTTCTGGTTGTTCAAGAGCGCACAGGCCCCGCACATAAAACAAAAATGTAAGTTATTTTATAATCTTTGTACATATTGAATTTTTAAAAAGCTTGTAACAATTGAATTCAATAAAGATTTCAGCTAATCGAAAAGGAGACTTGAATATTGTATCAATTGCGGGCCGCGAATTGCCGGGACAGCTACGACGATTTTACCCAACGCCTAGCATCAGTGAAACAACCAAATTTGTATAAGTAACACCGATTTTCCAACACGGAGACTCCACATTAATGATCCAAAAGAAATTGACTTGGAACTGTTTAAATCCTAGCCGAATTTTGAAGGGAATAATACTCAATATAGATCATGGAGGTCACAAAAATGGGCTTTCACGAAGGCAATAAAAAACTTCGATCAACATCCGAGATACTATAGCACCCAGGAATTGTTAGAACAAAAACCACACGACCGGTAATATTCTAACCAATCATAACACCAAAGTGAAGTTTTATTCAATAATCAACCGGTTAAACTACTCCTTACATGTATATGTACTACATATGAATTTTAAGAATAACAAGAGATAAACATGTTTTTCCTAAACAGCAAACAAAGAAACTAATATAAGTTAACAATGACAATGATCCAGAAGTTTATTTTCCCCTCCAGTACGCCACTACTGGGTTGCATTGTAAACCAAGCTGATGATGCTGGGATATAAAATGCACATAGATACATATTTACATCAGTTAAGAACATAATTATGATAATGATATTGGCACTGTGTGCAAAAGCATTGTTTACTCCAACGGAATTGTCACCTTATGCTAGGGAAAACAATGGTATCAATAAGCACAGCCTAACTGCAATGCAGATATGGAGAAGGAAAAAACCAAAGCTGTGCTGATTGCGCAAAAATTAGGGCATTCATTGCACGAGTTTCGAAACGACCACTTGTTAGAAGCTAGCCACTTCAGTCGAAATACATAGTATTGCTTTTAACTTAAATAAAGTCGTTTGTTAAACCAAAGGAAGTGAATTTTATTTTATACAAGTCGTGTACCTAAAACAGTAAGATGAGGTATAAGTATAAATACGGCTGTCAAATATGTTGACAGTCAGTGCGGTATTAACTTAGTGTTAAGAACTACCCTAAAATTAAATTCATAAAATAAAATTTTTAAATTTTTCCAAAGCCAAGCAAGTCCTTAACTATCTAAATAAACTAAAAATAAGAGAAAAATCGACCTCAATTTATTGAGTAGCCGCCATTTTATGGAAAATTTTTTTTTTTCGTTTTTTCTGGTTCATACGATAATGACATTCATGTTAATTAAGAATTTGTATTTTTTTTTTTCAGATGACCACAAGGGTAGAAATCGTGACGACGGGGACACTGCCTTTCCCCCCCCCCTTCCACTTCAAGGACGCATAACTCCATGAAAATTCACTTTTTTTTTTCAAATTTATTTTGTGTGCTCCTTAATATATGAATAAATAAATGATAAAAAAATGTATCGTAAAAATATCAACAGCTTTTTTTTATTCATCGTCAAAAAATGCTCGAAATTCGGGCCTCTAGACTAGAATACCCCCTTAACTATCTTCCAAGTCTTTAACTGGCGATCTTGACAGGAGTATCATATACATTGATGCTCCAGTGAGCGGACAAAAAAAAAATAGTCATCCTTGTCGCAGCAAGGACATACATACATAATCCTTCATAATAAAGGACAAAATCGTATGTAAAAAAAATAAAGGCTGTAAGGAAAAGAAGTGAAAATACTGTGAACTGTTGAATTAATTCTTTCTCTTATTTCTCTTAAACTACATTAATAAGCAACACTATGGGGTTAACGAACTGAAGCAAAAATACAATGATTAAAAAGAGAAGAAACTATAACACTTTATCTTTTGTTCTGCTTTTTTCATATATGCAACCTATCTATTGAATTTGAAGATATTTGGTTATTTTTCTTTCATTCCGTTTTATAGCGTATACGAAGTAACGTGTTATCAGGCAGTTAGAGAAATAAATAAAAATTAAATAATTAAAACTTAAAAAGTACAGTGTCATTATTTGATGAAGCAACGTGATTCCCTATATGAACAAAGAAATAAAAAATTTAGTGATAGAAAAACTATTCGTATTTCTTCCCTTAAAAAAATAAAAACAGTGATCTAATTCTCATAGAACGGAGCAGATGAGAAAATATTTTCAGAAACGTAATAAACTTAATACACGAAGAAATTTGGACACCATCGACGTTATGGAACAAATCGACGTGAACACCAGTTTTCACTCGTTATTCTACCACAAGTTATTAACAAAAACCAAAACAATTATTAACATTAAATTTAATAATTCAATCAAAAATATGTTAATTCAAATAAAATTAAGATATGAATGATAAAGATAATAAAAGAGACCATAGTGGCGCGATTGGTGCGATGTACGCGGTTATTGACTGCGATGGCTTGGAGCACATGCTTAATATGGAATCTGCCGGAGAAGTGTTAGGTCAAATGTCTGAAAGTGCGTATAGTGTGCAAAAAAGTGAAACTAGTGTAAAAGAGAGGTAAAATTCTGAGAGGAGACGTTAAAAGTCAGGAAATTCTGATTCAGGTGGCTCATTCACTTCCACACAGGCTCTAATATATGAAGAAAACGCTATTTTAAAAAGCAAAATTAAGAATTCCCCGCGCGAGTTATATATAGTTTCTCTTTTCTTTTTATATACATATATTACTGTTACAACATATTCTCACTCTCCCCAACTTCCACATCCCCAACCTCCCACACTCATACACCACATTCTCTCATATTTCCACACTTCCCCACTCCACTTCCAACAACTCCAAACTTTCTCCCCACTTAACATAAGTGAGATAAGATTTTTTATATTTTGAATAAATCAGTCTTGTTCTAACGCTCATTCCATCTATACATTTAACTGGGGCAGTCAACGGCGAACAGCAATAATTAAAAAAGTTATATTGAAAGATTTTCCGCTATAATGGCATTGATTGAAAAATGAAAAGAAACATACTGATAACTAATTAACACTAAAGTGAACTTTTAAAAGTGTATTTATGGAAAGATGAAATACGTACTTTATTTTTTTTTCTAAAAAACCGTAAGCAAAATAACGGCTATATTCGAAACAGTTAAAAAAAAAAGTTTTAAGAATTCCAAATATTCTATATGTAATAACTGTTCGAGAGAGTGCTTCATTGCACAGAAACAGTTACACCTGGAATCATACCAACAATTAGAAGAAAAAATGCTTAAAGTGATTTAACGGAAAAAATAAAATGCAATAAGTATCATACTTAATTGTAAGCGAGAGTTTAGCTGTATCAATACAACAACATATATTACTGTGGGAAAAAAGTAAGTAGTATAACGAATAAAACTTCGCTTGAGAAACTGGAAAATAAATTGAGAGTTTATAAAAAAAAAAAACAAAAACACACAAAAGGAAATTAAGAACGGCAAATTTAAAGTTATCGAACTTTGAAAATTAATCAAACACATTTTTTTATTTTATTATCATAACTGTGTAAATATATATAACTATTTTTACGAAAAAAAATAAAAATATGGCTATGGCACTACAGTTATCGTTGAGTGACGTCGTTTAAGATGCACAAACTATTCACATATTTAAGGGTGACAGTTCTTCTGCCCTATCATCGTTTATTCGTGAAGTCGAGACGGTGCAAGCATTGACTGCTGATCAACCCACATTAAAGGCCTATATTCATCAGAGGGTCATATTAAACAAACTTCAGGAGCCAGCTTTAGACGTATTACGAACTCTTGGTCCAGGACCTACATGGGAAGAAGTAAGGAAAGTTCTTATCACCAATTTTGGAGTTAAGGAGTCATTCGATGAATTATATAAGCGAGCTCATACTGCTCTTAATTATGATATTATAAGTTATTTTAAATACTTAAGCAATTTATGTTCTAAAATTAATGAAAAATTCGAATTTGACATTGAAAAACCCACCGAATATGAACCAAAACGAGTGGATAAATTTATTTTGCGAACATTTTTAAATAATATTGATGTAAATCGGGCTTCTGTTATTATAAATGCTAAATCGACAAATATCAGAGAAGCATATAATGTATTAGAAGAATATGGATTAATCCGTGAAAACAAAAACCTTCAAACAAAAAAGGTTCATCATAATAGTTGTAAGGTTAATAGTAACCAACGTTTTGATAATAAGCAATATCCAAGTTCAACATTTCAACCAAATAACATTTCAACTTCTAACGCTCATTCCATCTATACATTTAACTTGCACGACCATTTAAGAAGTGCAGTGCTTTTCTCAGAGCGTAGAAACTAATATTTGTAATAGTGGAAGTGCGAACAGAGGCAGAGTAATAATTGAAAAGCTTTCACATTGTACGAGTGATACTGGAATCACAAATGACTCTTATCCACATAAGAGAACAACAAATAGCAATTTTCAAGTTGAAACGATGCAATCAGTGAATGTTGGAGTACATGATACGAGCAAAGGTAGATCATCTAGAGCTGCCATTAGACAAGAAATTCCTTCAAGTAGCAGGAATAGGCCATCAAGTATTGGAACTAAGGAGACTGCACAATACAACAAAAAAACTAAGGAAAAAAGTCGACCACAAATCTTCGTTTGCTATGATCTAACACAAAAAGACATACAAACTTTTTCACCTACTAGTCCATAAGAACTTTGTATACAACCTTATAAATAATAATAGCTTGCATATAGTGATATAGTTACAGCTCAGGTTAGCCTTAAGCAATGTTAGTGGTAAGCAATGCTACTAAATCTAAAATGTTACTAACAGAAAGTTATTGACATGTTAAATATATATTATAACATACATACATACCAGGTGTATAAGCTTAAATCCGCTGATTGCTCGTAGATGGCGTTAGTGAGCATATCAAGTTACCATAGAAATGCCATTTTTTTTTTGCATGGGTTCGACACCTGTTTACATCAATCACTGCACATCATCAGTGATTTCATACAGCAACACACTTTTTTCCTTGCGTAATCATGTCTAATTTTGTGCCAAAAAAAGAGCATATGCGGGAAGCTCTACTTTTTTGCTTTAATTTGAAGAAATCGGCTGCCGAATCGCATCGAATGCTTGTGGAGGCCTATGGTGACAGTGCATTATCGGAAACAACTTGCAGAGACTGGTTTCGTCGGTTTAAAGACGGCCATTTTGACTTGAGTGACAAGAAGCGTGAAAATCGGCCCAGAAAAGTTGAGGACCATGAATTGCAGGCTCTTTTGGATGAGGACGATACCCAATCGCAAAAAATGCTTGCCGAGCAGTTAGGTGTCACTCAACCAGCCATTTCCATGCGTTTACGTGCCATGGGAAAGGTCCAAAAAGTCGGAAAATGGGTACCCCATGAATTGAACGATAGACAGATGGAGCGACGCCAAAACACATGCGAAATCTTGCTGGCTAGGCATAAAAGAAAGTCGTTCCTGCATCTTGTGGTGACTAGCGATGAAAAGTGGATATACTTTGAGAATCCTAAACGAAAAAAATCATGGGTCGATCCCGGCCAACCATCAACTTCTTCATCAAGACCTAATCGCTTTGGACGCAAGACGATGCTGTGCGTTTGGTGGGATCAGCAGGGTGTCGTTTACTATGAGCTGTTGAAACCTGGTGAAACTGTTAATTCTCATCGCTGCCACCAACAACTCATCAAATTGCGCCGTGCTTTGCGTGAAAAAAGGCCTCGTTATGAACAAAGACATGAGAAGCTGATTTTCCTCCACGACAACGCCCCATCGCACACGTCAAGAATGGCCCAAAACTACTTGGAGACAATCAATTGGGAGGTGCTACCTCATCCCGCTTATTCACCAGACCTGGCCCCTTCGGGCTATCATCTGTTTTCATCGATGGGTCACGCGAGTTATCGCAGCACATGAACACATGGCAACCGCATGTCAAATAAACAAATACCGGATGCAAGCCGTACCATGACATCATTTCTATATATAAACATTAGATTAAGCATTCTTATCACAAACTTAGACTTGTTATTCCAAACTTAGTTATCGCAGCACATGAACACATGGCAACCGCATGTCTATATATAAACATTAGATTAAGCATTCTTATCACAAACTTAGACTTGTTATTCCAAACTTATAAATATGAGACTCTTTACATAGAAAGGCAGTCTCATCTATTAGCCGAGCATGTGTACTTCGCCTAGATTTGATTTAAGCATACAATTGGTTTTGATTTAATAAAATATATTTTTTTATTATACCTAAAGGACCAGAAACTTTACTCGCGCCCGCCGAACAGCACTTCGATTCGTACGAAGACGTCCGGAAATGGCTTGACGAGTGGTTCCCCTCGAAAGATGAAGAATTCTTTTGGCGTGGTATACACAAATTGCCCGAGAGATGGGAAAAATGTATAGCTAGCGAGGGCAAATACGTTGAATAAATTATTTTTTTGCTTTCTTTAAAAAAAAATGGGTTTTTTTTTACTAAAAAACAGCGGATTTAAGCTTATACACCGGTATGTTAAGTTACATACATTGATAATGGTAAATTAAGAGATCAAATTAAATAAGCAAATAGAAAATAAGATTAGCGTTAATAAGTTCGAATGTAACTGTTGAAAAATAAAGTTTTAGTTCTTGAGTTGACATCGAAGAAGAATTTTTTACTTCTGATACTTGACTGGCGACGAGGATAACAAATACATAATAGGACTATGAATAAGTTCGTGCGGTTTTTTTTCGAAATTTGAAACTTTATTGACGTAAAATGGTTACAAATTTAATATTCAAAATATTGTCCATCGCTTACTACTACTTTTTCCCATCTTTCTGGCAATTCACGGATTCCCTTTGTGAAAAATTCGGTCGGTTTTGCCGCAATCCACGAATCGATCCATTTTTTGACTTCATCGTAATTACGGAAGTGCTGGTCAGCCAGGCCATGTTGCATCGATCGGAAGAGATAGTAATCGGATGGCGCAAGGTCTGGACTATACGGCGGGTGGGGTAGGACATCCCATTTGAGCGTTTCTAAGTATGTTTTGACCACTTGTGCAACATGTGGCCGAGCATTGTCATGTTGCAAAATAACTTTGTCGTGTCAATCGGCGTATTGCGGCCGTTTTTCTCGCAGTGCTCGGCTCAAACGCATCAATTGTCGTCGGTAGACATCCCCCGTAATCGTTTCATTCGGTTTCAGTAGCTCATAATACACAACACCCAGCTGGTCCCACCAGATACACAGCATAACCTTCAGGCCATGAATATTCTGCGCCGACGTCGATGTTGAAGCATGGCCAGGGTATCCATACGTTGCCCGACGTTTTGGATTGTCGTAATGGACCCACTTTTCATCGCCAGTCACAATTCGATGCAAAAAACCCTTTCTTTTGTGCCGTTGAAGCAGTTGTTCGCATGCCATAAAACGGCGTTCAACGTCTCTTGGCTTCAATTCATACGGCACCCAATGGCCTACCTTTCGGATCATTCCCATGGCTTTTAAACGTTTGGAAATGGTTGATTGATCAACTCCCAAAGTTTTTGCAACCTCTTCTTGCGTTTGAGCCGGATCTTGATCGAGCAATTCCTCCAATTCGGTATCCATGAACTTTGGCGGCGCACCCTCGCGTTCTTCGTCTTCCAAGCCAAAATCACCACTTTTAAAGCGTGCAAACCACTTCTGGCACGTTCGCTCAGATAGAGCATGCTCACCATAAACTTCCACCAAGATACGATGACTTTCGGCTGCTTTTTTCTTCATATTAAAATAATGAAGAAGAATTCCCCGCAAAAACACATTATTTGGCACGAAATTCGACATTTTCAAGTGTGGTAAAAATATTGTTGTTTACGCTTCAAATAAAAAACTTATACTGACGTTTGTGCCTTACGACAGTAGCTCTCCAATGAATGTTTGGAAATGTGGATCGATGGAATAATAATCAAGTTACGCCATCTGTTGTAAAACCGTAACGAACTTATTCATAGTCCTATTAATTTGGCAAGAGTCATTTATGTTAAAGCTAAAGGGCAAATAAAATTAAATTTTTAATTGTGAAACAAATTTAATAAACAAATTTAGTAAAAGACATTGAGTGCTAGTATTGAAACTTTTAAACCTTGTTATAAATATGTCGCAATGATAAGTGTGATTAAAACTTTACTCTTTTGAACTATATCATGAAAAAGTGAAATAAAGTGAAATGAACTATTTAAGTAAAGGGATTAAAAATAAGTGAAATTAAAACTTTAGCTGAAAGAAAAAAGGCATACACAATTTTTTCGCTATCCCGTTAGTTGATGGGTGCAGTTTACAACAAAAAATATTTGTAGACTCTACTCTTTTGAACTTTCTCAAGGTCAGAGAAAAAACAAATTTGTTCTCATGAAGCAGCATTTCTTTCGAAATCGCAAAGTATAATATGTACAGTGTACGACAAAACTAAAGCACGAAGTCCCTCTTGAACTCTTTAAGTTAAAAAAAGACAACAAATGGTTATATCCTTCAATTGTTTTTTCTTAATCTGATAATAACAAATATATATGATACAAAAATACAATATTCCAGTTTCTTAACGGAAAAATAGTACTGTTATGTGCAAAAACAAAGCACGTGCAAAAACTTGCTGCGACAAAACTAAAGCACAACTCCCTCTTTCTATCCATAGCTGGCAGTTAGTTATTAATGAGAACCGTTAGGATTTAAAATATTATACGTCAAGCATAAGCAAAGCATTATCAGTGTTATTGCGTGGTTTTAGCGGCATTTACTACATTTTCGAGCTAAAGAAATAAAAAAAACGTTAAAAATGGCCCGAAACAAGTATAATTCGGTATTACGTGAAAAAATTATAGATGAATTTAATGGCGGTGAATCGGTTATCAATATTTCTCGAAAATTCAAGATTCATCACAGCGTAGTTTCCCGCACAGTAAGTCGTTTTCGGTCATCCGGCTCCTTTGAAACCAAACATTCAGGTGGTAGGCCCCGAAAAACAACTACTCGTGAGGATAAATTAATTATCCGAAAGGTCCAGAAAGACCCCTTTATATCGGCGAGATCCCTGAGAAGTGAATTATCATTGCCCGTTAGCCTTAGAACCATTCAGCGAAGAACTGTCGAAGGCGGCTTCAAAACGTATAGAAGTGCTAAAAAACCTTTCATTTCATTAAAGAATCGGAGAGCACGACTCGAATTCGCGAAGGCGCATATTAATTGGACCATCAGCAAGTGGCGAACCGTCCTTTTCTCTGATGAATCCAAGTTCAACATCCAAAATTCTGATGGACTGAAGCTTGTACGCAGACCTAAAGGGCAACGTTTAAACCCATGTTACTGTAAAGGTACTGTAAAGCATGGTGGAGGCAGCGTAATGGTGTGGGGCTGTTTTTCCGGCAATGGAGTGGGTCCAATTCATAGAATTAATGGCATAATGGACAGATTTGTGTACAAAGACATTCTCCAGACCATTATGCTGCCCCACGCTGAGGAGGAAATGCCATTGAGTTGGATATACCAGCAGGACAATGATCCTAAGCATACCGCTAAATGTGTGAAAGAATGGTTTGTTGCCAATAAAATTAAGGTATTGCAGTGGCCTGCACAATCACCCGATCTCAACCCCATAGAGAATCTATGGGAGATTGTAGATCGGAAAATAGAACGCGAAAACTGCAAAAACAAGGACTCCCTGTTTGTTCAGGTAGAACGAGCTTGGGAAAGCATTTCCATAGATGTTTTAAATAATTTTATTGAGTCTATGCCACGAAGATGTGCAGCGGTATCGAAAAACAAGGGCTTCGCTACGAAATATTAGAAGAACCAACTTTTCTTTTCAAGTATATACCAATGTGCTTTAGTTTTGTCGCGGCATATTTAATACTACTTTTATGTTTGAATTAATATTTAAGTTTAGAATGAAGTTTATTGTATAATTTTTTTTTTACACAATAACCAATGTGCCCTCTTCTAAATACAATAAAAAGATTTGCCATTACTAGTTGTTGGAAAGTTTATTTTCTGATTGTGGTGGTATGGGAAGTTTCGTGCTTTAGTTTTGTCGTACACTGTACATTTCCGGTTATTGGAATTTTGAGAAAATTAATCAAATCTTCAGTTATTTCGAAGAGAGTGAATAAATTTAACGTTATAAAAATACTTACTCCCACGGAGACAATTGGTATAAAAAAAAAAAAATTAAAGTACCTAGATTATTTATTACACCGCAACTTTAAGAGACAGTCAAATAGTAGTGCATAATCAAAAACATATGTGCATAAGACAATAACAATGTAGAAACTCAATTACTTTCAAATCTCTTCAATAATACCCATTCATACATACGTGTGTGTGTAGTTTCGAATTCTAGCATAAGCGGAAGCTCAGCATCGTCACAAATCGGCAAGTAACAGCGGAAGTATAAGCAGTGACCTCTCCACACGTATTAGCAGAGCAGAGAAGTTGAGACAATTAGAGCGATTACATTTCTCATTTATTAAGCACAAGGAATAAATAAACCAATATATATATGCGCATAAATAATTATTCATTTCAATTTGCACAAATAAACACAATAAAAAAGATAGATCGTACTAACAACGCTCTCACTTTGCTACTCATTCATAGTACCTACATTTACATATATGTATGTGTATGTAGCCATAATTTCTATTTATTCTTTAGTATTTTTAATAAAAGCTTAAAAGCTCATTCAAACACATTTTACTACAAATTCTTTTCATTTCTCACAACAATAAACATAATGGACTCTTTAACCATAAGGAGGTTCAATTTAATATTGACATGTATTAAGAATATTGAAAGCTTTGATGGTAATGATCCAAATCAATTGCCGGATTGAAAATATCGTACCGTTCTTTGTACGCAGCACAAAAACCACCCAGAACACTTTCTTATTTATACATATTCAAATATTTTGACGTGGATTTTATTAGAAGTTCCACGTAAAAGTTTTGTTAAGCGTTTTTTTTCAATCGATCCGAAAAAAATACAGAAATCATATAAAAGGAAAGTGTCATTGCGCAAAGTGGCACAAACTATTGTTCTTTTAGGTCTCATCCAATCATGTATGTACATATGTACATGCTACACAACATATATTTATATACAGTGGTGGTCACGATTTTAGCACACTATACACAACCTTGACACTGTCCCCCTTTCCTCTTTGCTTTTCGACAATTCAATACGAATATTTTTCTCTGGGTGTTGTTTACAATTAAAATAACAAGAACCGTTATAATCCGTAGCATTTGTTTTGCAATTTTTTTCTTAAAATTCAGTTGAGTGCAAGAGCTGCTTGTTTGAGCTGGACACGAAGTTAGCACATATCAATAAATAATTCCTCCCACTAAATTTTTTCTAAGTATTTGAACTTTATGGTAAGTTTTTATATTTTGGCTTTATGTTGATTGTAATTAATGTGAAAAAAAATATGTTAGACATGGCGAAAGGTTCTTGGTGCTCCGAAGCGCAGCGGGAAGTAATTCAACGTATGAATTCTTCTGGGAGCTCTGTGTCTTAGATATCCCGACTTCTAAGGTGTTCACGCAAAATGATTTATAATGCTCTTGCTCATATTAAGCGCCATAAGACATTTAAGAAGGTAAAACAACGCCCACGACGCCGAAAGACAACAGCTAGGGAGGATTTACTAATATGCAAAGCCTCGCGAACAGACCCTTTTAAGAGTTCTAATGCCATAAAATCGCAAGTTTTATCGGAATATGGAATAAATGTTTCTTCCAAAACCATTAGAAGGCGTTTAAATGAAAACGGGTTGCGTGGGTGCATAGCTCAACACAAACCTTTGGTGTCAAAAAAAAATTTGGAGGCCAGGCTGAACTTTGCAAGGGAACATATCCATAAACCAATAAATTTCTGGAAAAATATTTTATGGAGCGATGAATAGAAGTTCTGTCGTCTCGGATATGACGGGAAACAATATGTTTGGAGACCGCAAAATAAGGAACATGATCCTCGCTACACATTAAAAACGGTGAAGCATGGTGGTGGGAGCGTCATGGTTTGGGCATCATTTTCCTGGCGAGGTGTTGGACCCATATGTTTACAAAAACATACTAACTGATGTCATGATTCCTTTGCGGAGGAAAATATGCCCTTAATATGGGCGTTTCATGCATGAAAATGATCCTAAGCACACTTCACGATTGGTGAAGAGTTGCTTGGAGGATCACAAAATTAGTGTTTTGAAGTGGCCAGCTCAATCACCGGATGTCAATCCAATTGAGAATTTATGGAATGATGTCGAGAAGCATATTCGAGCCGTGAAACCGAGGAATTTGAACGATTTGTGGTCGGGGATTAAGACTACTTGGTATGGAATACCCCAGACGAGATGTGCTGCCCTAGTGGAAAGTCTACCACGCCGATGCGATACTGTTCTCAAGAGTGGTGGATATCCAACTAAATATTAAGTTTTTCTTTCACTAATGTGTTGTTCTTTGAAAATAAATGAGAAATATCCATATGTGTGCTAAATTCGTGTCCTCCATTATTATGGGGTGCTTGTATTTAAACCAGTTTCAATAAGTAAGGAGAAAAAAACAAGGTTCTGATTATAAGGCCTCTCTTTCTCCTTTCTACAAAGACCCGCCAGGGATAAATATTGCCGCTAGATTATTTGAATATAAGCAATAAACGCAAAATGAATGTTACTGCATTATAGTGTGCTAAAATCGTGACCACCACTGTAAGTTAAGGCATGATACCGAAACCTAATATAGCAACAGCATTTCGTTGCACATACCTCACATACCCTACCGCTTTTTCTGTCAGCCCAGTGTTGACATCTAAGCTCAGTCGATACAGCCTGACAACAGACTAGTATGATGTGATCACTTGCCTACAAAAACTCCATTGCCAACAGCCCCAATATGCTCGCCACCTGCATAACAAAATTTATTGTGATATTGTTGCCTTTTATAATAACAACAAATTATCACAGCATAGCAACATCAATGCTCGAGTTTTATATGCAGCCCAACACCAACAAACATGATGATCACTACCTTAAGCTAGCTATACACGAGCAACGCGATTTCATTGAAGCCTTTAGGGGCGAAAAAATATTATGGGAAGTAAAAAACGAGAATTACTAAAACAAAGTGAAGCGTGATCAAAGTTGGCAGAAGCTGTTGGAAAATTATAAGGAAATTGATTCGCAAGCCACAGTTGAAATCGTCAAAAAACGAATTAGAGAGAACTATCGAAAATAAAAAAATCGGAAAGGTCTGGTGCTGGTGTAGAGGACATCTACGAGCCAACTTGACCTCCCGTTTTCTGCGTTGACGCCATCATTTATATATTGTGCTCCATTCTTCCGTGTTAAGAAATTATGAATATAACAGCAGGCCAAAACTATTATAGACACCTTATTAGGGCTCAAATTTATTCTGTTTGCTAGAACACGGAAGCGCCTGCATAAAATCCCAAACGCATTTTCAACAACGCGTCTAGCTCTCGATAACCTGTAAATAAAAATAATCTCATCGCGGCTTAGTTGGGTACGGGAAAACGGTTTTATGAAATTCTCCATAAGGGGAAAAGCATCATCTCCAATAAAGACAAATGGTAGCTTCTCCTGACACATTGGAACGCTTGCAGCTTGGGGAATATGTAGTTCATTGTCATCATATTTTTGCTTAAACTTGCTTTGACCGAAGATTCCAGCGTCAGATGCTCTTCCGTTTGCACCAACTTCAACGGCAATGAACTCATACTTCCCATTAACAATTGCCATCATAACAATAGAGTACGATTTCTTATAGTTATAATAATATGAGCCCGTTCCAGGTGGTTTCATTATTTCCACATGTTTGTCATCGATCGCCCCAATGCAATTGGGAAAGTTCCATAGTGTATTGAAATCATTGGCAATGCATTTCCAGTCGTTTTCAGTTTTTGGAAGCTGAAATAAGAATACAGCTAATTTTAGTTTCATGTTTATTTACAGGCTGATTCTCAGAGTAATAGGAAGCGAAAGGGGTCTGAAAAAAATTCGGAGTTTATTCAAAGGATCGATGTTAACTCCGTTAAAATAAATTTTACGCAAAGACTTCCAAGGCCCTACACAATATCTCGCGCGTCGACTCCATATACGTCATCATCGTCTATTTCAGATCCTTTTCCTATAGTTCTGACACAAGTACCACAAGTATTTCTATCAAAAAACACTATGCCACGAAATGAATGTTCACAGCCAGTGTTCGTGGAATCGCAACAGTACATTGAACCGAACAGCTCCGAAAATTCTGTTTCAGCACAGTCTTTTACCGAATTGTTTACAGACACCCAATACCAGTGAGCTCAGAACTGGGCCGTAATAATAATTTCACTTCAAAAAAGTGAAATTACGATTATGGTAATCGTAATCGCAGGTGTAATCACTTAAGGAGCTCTGAGTGAGCTCAAGTTTAACTTTTTGAATTAAATTTTTCTTTTTGAAGTGAAACTTCTTTAGGCGCGTCGGGGGCCCCAAGGCAGATTGAAAATAGGCGAGTGAAACGGTAAGTTCGGAGCGTTACCGAAATCCGTCAAATGGGCGGGGCCAAGGAGCAGCTGCTCCTTCCCACTCTCGCCTATTCGCTCTCTCTGTCGCTCTCTCGCATCGCAAGCGCTGAACGATGTGAGGGAGCCACCGAGACACGCCGTCTCTCCCCTTCTCTCTCGAATGCCTTTCTTTCTCTCCCGTTTGCTCTATAGCAGTGCTGTCCAAAATGAAAAATGTGAGTGTATAAGTGAGAACGAGAGAATGGGAGCAGCCCAGTGGGAAATTTAAACCAAAATAAATAAATATTTTATTGGAGTAGAAAATTTTTGTGGGAGGAATCGAAATGCCTTTTGATATTACATCTATAGCTTCCTTTGAACGACTTGTAACATAAAATGCATTGCAAGTCGCCAAAGGCACTTTCTAGCATAAAAAAGTTCTCACAGGGCATTGTATTGCATACATTAAGCGTCGCGGACAAACGTGTTGTTTATTCGTTGCTGGTTTGCGAACGACTGAACGATGGAGAGTAAGAATACGTGTCATCAATTGATGTATGGGATGGACAGCACTGCTCTATAACAAACTACCCACGCCGTGCATCAGCCGTTCAGTAAGTGTGAAGCGAGGTTAGGATATTGCGTGGACCTGTGATTCGCACTGAACGAAGCGATATTCTTAATAGTTTTTAACAATATCGCTAAATCGAAGGAATATACGTATTACGGCTATTGATTTTTCTTTATTGCGTTACTATTTAGAGGAAATTCAGTGTGTGTTGGTGAACAATTAAGTTACGGGCAAAATGAGTCAGAGTGAGACTGATGTGACGCAAACTTGCACATCAGATGCGACTCATCAACAGATAGTTGTCTCCAATATGCCTGATGAAATACATGGCAATCCAAGGTAAATATATATTAAGTAAATATATCAAATAAATATATCAAAAAAAAATATGAAAACCTGAATTTAACACGAGAGAGATCTAAACCGGGGCTCCCATGCATGGAACAACCAACTTAGAAGTTTCACTTCTACCGTGCGTGAGTCTGACAGACCCTAGATTTTTTTTTTTTTATGAATTATAATATTGAACTTTTTTTAATAAATAACCTGAATATAATCGTTCAATGTCTTAATTATAGCTTCACAAGTTTCAATTACAATCCGCCTTAGGCTATGTGGGGATATTGCTGTCCAAAATTTTAAGCCCTCGAAGCTTTCACCTGATGACAGAAATCTTAGAGTAGCTGAAAGCCGTTCATGGGGCGTAATCGCATCTCTCATGAAGGTGTCCTTCTTTTTTATTAAAGGCTCTACCATTTTTAGAAGTTCTTGATAATTTTCATTATTCATCCGTACAAAATTTTTTAATTTTTTTTCAGATTTTGCTTCAAGTTCTTTAAGGAGTGGAACGTGTTAATATTTTGCTCGCTCTGTATAAAAATACTTACAGGTGATTACCACTGATCGCGAGGGTATAAAAGGCGATATCATTGCCTGTCGAGGAGAGTTCTTGTGATGTTAAGGAGTTCCAAAGTCAACTTAAATTATAATTAAAAAGTTAATAAAGTGTTTAATTCAAAGAAAGTGTTGAGTATTTTATTTTATAAGCAATATGACTTGCTTAACTTGTACTTTATTTATTTTTTGCGAGTTTGACAAGTCAGACGTCAGGTAAGTTCGCAATATAAAACAAACGAATAAAACAAACAAAAGTAGGAAAAACTACATGTTTATGAAAATTCAGTGAATGGCTTGGTAGTATTATGATTTGTGAGATTTTAACTAATCAAACAAATGAAAGCGAAGTGCTGTGTGTTAAATTGTGAAAGCACAAATTAATGAAATATATCTGGTTTTTTAATTTCAGAGGATCCAGTTCAGAGATATATTGGTCAGCGCAAAACGTCCTTTTTGAGAGGAGCTCGACACTAGCTAGGAAAGTTTCAAAGCCAATCTACTGCAGCTACCAACAATAAGCATTCCTCGGTTTTTACATACCGAGTCAAGTGCAAGCTGCTAAATTCATGGCTTCGCCGACGCCTCAATACGAGCGTATGGCTACTGCGTATACATTAGGGTGGTCGTTAAAAATTAAAATATTTGCGGCGCCCGGAAAAATCCTTCCTTTTGATGAGAAACTACGGGGAAAAGTTAATATGTATCATAATGAATACAGTGTAAAATGTGATTGCTGCAGTGTAACTTCAATTGGCCGTCGGCACGTGTTCTTTTTGTTTGCGGACGATATAAAACTCCTCCAAGAGGTACATGACTTAAAAGATAGTCAAAATTTACAATCGGATCTCGTTGCCTTTCAAAATTGGTGCTCATCAAACCATTTATTTTTGAATGTCAATAAATGCTTTATTTTAACATATACCAGGAAGCCAAATTACTTTTCTGTCAACTACAAATTAAATAACTGTATCCTAAGTAGGAAGTGAGAAATGAAAGATCTTGGTATTATTTTTGATACTAAACTTTCATTCTCTAAACATATTGATTATGTGATATCTAGAGCATTTGCAATGGTTGGTTTCATCAGAAGATTTTCCACTGATTTTAAAGACCCTCCAACGTTGAAATCTCTCTATATTACCTTAGTACGATCTCACATTGAGTACTGTTCATTAATATGGAACCCATACTATGAGGTTCATTCGAGGAAAATCGAAAATGTACAAAAGATTTTCACAAAAATGGCGTTGTTTAAAATGGGCTGGCAAGATTATTCTGCCCCTTATACACAGTCTTACAAAAGTTTATATACGACCATACAAATTTATTTCTACTATAAATATCAGAATACTTTTCATGTTTTACTGTTTTTTATAACTTTAAACGAAAAAAAAAATCATTATGAATACTCTACAATATATGTTTTGTTGTTATTTCTACAATAACAACAAGAACGTTAAAATGCTTAAACTTGCAAGTGACATTATGTCTCTACAACAATTCCCTAAAACATTGTTATTCTCTCTAACTGTATATAGTATAATTTCAATTACTACTTTAGAGTAAGTTCTTAGCTTCTAAGTTCTTCCTCTTGGACTCTTGTTTCTTATTTCAAACCACTTACACGTGTGTGAACACCATTCTGAATAAAATTATAATAATAAACCTTTAGATTGTGGTTTATGTTAGTGGCGCAGTCGCGGAGTCAAAGAAAATGATTCTTTAAACGAACCTTCGCAGAAACTTAATAATAATAATTAAAATTATGCAAAAATTGTGAAAACTTAACAAGCTAATACACAAGCTCAAGTGAGCAGCGTTTGGACTATTTGCGATAACAGGCATTTAAAAACAGAAAAAAAAACAAAAAACACAAAAAAAAACTTGAAGCTAAGTAATAAGACATTTATAAAATTAAAGTTTAAATTGAATAAGAAACATTTTGATGAAAATAACTGTTCATGTGGAAATTTTTTTAAAACAACAACAAATAAATTGTAAGACTGCAAGCAAAGTCAAATAGCGGTCGAAGAACGGAGAAAGAACAACAAAAACAACAATGTTAATGAGCGCAATGCAAATAGACGTTCGGTTTTAGGCACAACAACAATAAACATATCGTATGCAAGACCAACAGCTTCACGAAATTTGCACACAAATCGGCTCACTGAATATAAGTACCTGCAAAAGAATAACCATGGAAGAAATCAGAGAAAGAAGAGATCGCGTCATGCACAGCATTAAGTTAGTCTCCCCTTTCGATGGAGACAGAAATTACCTATCGCTCTTCATTGGCAGTATTGACAACATCATTCCGCCATTCACTTCTCTTACAAATGAAGATCTTAAGATTCAATTGTAACCGGACAGAAGTCCAAGTTCTAAAACTAATAAAGAAACTCACGATATCTAAAGATATCTAGTGAATAAAACTTGTTCTTTCAACAAAATATAATTAGTCTAAGTTCTAAAACTAATAAAGAAACTCACGATATCTAAAGATATCTAGTGAATAAAATTTGTTCTTTCAACAAAATATAATTCTACTTCCAGTGTATAGTATGCACACTACGTGGAGCAGCTTTGGATGTAATAAAGAGAGAACAACTATCTGATTGGCTTACACTACGCGAGTTATTAATTAGTGAATTTACTGCAAATAAATCCCTTTCCCAACCAAATGTTAAGGACTTTTTCGAACAAGTTAAAAGCATTTCTACTAAAGGCAGCACTAGGTCTAAAAAAATCACTGAAGCAATTGTCAATTTCATTATAATGGACAATAAGCCATTTTACGCGGTGGAGGGAAAGGGATTTTTACAACTTATGAAAGAACTGGTTCCACTCTATAAAGTTCCCAGCAGGGAAACAGTTAAATTGCGCGTGGATGAAAAATATGAAGCGTTGTCATGTGCTTTTAAAGAATATGGCCCCTATTATGAGTTGCATTCGATCTTCGATATTCGTTGGTTGTCGAAGATCGAAAATCGAATGTCAATTTGGTATTATGAGCGGTGCAACGCTGTCGAAATTTTCGTTGCATACCGAATTTAGAGTCGAATGCAATTTTGCTTTCGATTGTGTAGCGTATTGTGGGAAAACTTGTTAAAATGTAAGTTGTTTGCGATTATTTATTGTTTATAGTAACTAAATAATAAATATATATATTGCAGGTCGAAAGTCGTGAGTACCAAACAGCAATTAGAAAGGCTAGTTGCAATAATGGAAGAGAATCCACAATTCACAAAAGGGATTTCCACCAAAGTACAAGCAGCAAAAAAATGGGAGGAATTTACAACGGAGCTGAATTGCTTGGGACCACCAGTTAGAACGGCAGCAAAATGGATTAAGGTTAATAATAATATAGTTTTTTTTTTTGTGATGTTTATAGAAATACATTTTTATTTTCCCTTGGCAGGTATGGGCTGAAATACATAGAGGAACTGAAATACATATTTTTTTCGAATGACGAATAATTGAATAAAGAAAATTTATAACAAAAATAAAACAGAAACTGTAGCGCGTTAAGGTTTCTATTTAATACTTTTTAGATTTTTCTATAATATTCTAAGAATTTCATTTCTTATGTTTTCTGCTTCTCCGTTATTTGGCTCCACTTCAATATCTTCAGCATCATCGTTGAGGGTCTCATCGGATAACTCTTCATCCGGAAGTTGAACATTATAAAACAAGCAAATGTTGTGCAAAGCTGCACACACATTAATAATTTTTGTTCCTTTTTTTGGAGAATAGTGAAGAGCTCTTGGCTCGGGTGCACTGCTGCAACTGGTTTTCTGTACTGGACAGTAGGTTCATAAACGCCTCTTTAGATAATCTAAAGTTCTTTGAAAAACTGTAAGGAAATTTCTGTAATATTAAGTACGTCAACACATTTTGAAAATACTAAACTTACTCAGTGGAAGCCATTTCCAGGGGGTTGGATGCGCCCCTCAGCTGTTTTCTACTTCTAGCTAGTTCCACTAATCTTTCATCGACCGATGAATCGTCGAAACACAACTCCATTGTACTTATTTTCACAAAAAAAAACTTTGTTTTACTTTTAAAAATGTTGTTAGCAAAGAATTTCAACACAATCGGTTTTTCTTTTATTTTAATTTGCTGTATCAGCTGAGAAAAAATTATCTATTGTAAATGCGTCGAACGATCGAAATTCACAATAGTCCTATTCTTCAACGATTGAGCACCATAATACCAAATGAAAATTCGTTCGATCAGCACTTTCGACTATAGTCGAAGATCGAATGTTGCTCATAATAAGGGCCTATATTCGTAAAAGTGACACTTATTGTCTAACTTATGATATATGGACGGAGCAAATGAAAAACGAGTCGTTCATGGGAGTAACAATTCATTTTTTTGGTCAATTTGCATCTGTTAAGTGGAACTTTGGGCCTTATTGAGCTTCGCGAAAGTCACACAGCTGCTTATTTATAGAGTGGAACGTGGTCACAGATAAAGTTTCTGCTTGCATAACAGATAACGACAGTACAATGATTAAAATGAATCGGAATTTATTCGGCGACAATAAAATAATACCTTGTTTCGCACATACTATAAATTTGGTTGTCACTCAAGCCATTGACAAGTCTACGGAAGTGTCATCATTGATTAGTAAGGTGCGCGACATGGTTAAGTTTATCAAGAGGAGCGTTAATGCTAGTGATGATTTGCGAAAGAAACAGATGGAAGCTGGAAAATCTGAAGGTACAACAAAAAAGATGATTCTGGACGTCAAAACAAGATGGAACTCTTGTTTTTACATGTTGGAGAGGTTTGTTCAGTTATCCTCTTTTTTCAGCGAAGTACTTCTCACTCGCCCGGAAGCACCTTCCATGGTTAATGGCTCTGAGCTGAATAATATCAAAGAGGTAATTGAGTTACTAAAGTCTTTTGAAACTGTTACCAGGGAGATTTCTGCGGACTCCTATGTTACTGTTAGCAAGATAATACCCCTGGTAAGTTGTTTAAACGAAGCTCTGAATAAAGTTATACCGAGAGACGCTGTTGCTTTTGAGCTAAAAAATGAATTACAAAAGAATATGAACAAAAGATTCGACAAACTTGAATTCAACTCGATTCTTTCGCTGGCGACTGAATTAGACCCGAGATTCAAATTGCTACACTTTAAGGATGCTTTGGCAAAAAGCAAAACAGTTTTTTATTTGCACAACTTCATAAGAGATGGAAAGAATAACTCGATTACGTCAGATTCTTCAGATGATTGCGAAAAAGAAGAAGTCTTTTGATATTTGGAAACACCATAAAAATTTGGCGCACCAAAATATAAAATCCAAACATTCCAATGTCTCTGCAATTGCTTGAGCGGAGGTTGAAGTGCAAATGTATCTAGGATCAGCTGTTGCACCCATTAACCAAAATCCAATTGCAATGTGGGACGACATGAAAAGTGTATTTCCTTGTCTATATAAACAAGCTTCAAAATATTTACCCATTTTGGCCACTTCGGTTCCCAGTGAGCGACTTTTTTCTAAGGCAGGAGCGACAATCACGCAGCAACGAAACCGTTTGATAGGAAAACGACTATACAAATTATTGTACAGTATGTAAAAAACCGCATTTAATTAGGTGGGTAAGATGAATCTACAAAAAAAAAAAAAAAGATTCCGTAGGTTTCTTTTAAGGAGTATAAAAAACATCGATGTTTCGATACATCGATGTTTTAGTGTCCGATGTTTATCACATCGATGTTTTTTATAGAAACATCGATACATCGAACCATCGATGTTTTATATAACGATTTTTGCATCCCTATATATAAGAGAGATAGGGCTTCTAGCTACAATAATGCGAATAATCCGCAAGATAGGAAATTACAGAGAATAAACCAGTTAAACAAAGAGGATCTAGAGTCAGTAGAATTGTCAAATTATGAAGAACATTATGAAACAGGCAGTACTTTTTTAGGCTAGTAAACGAGCTGCCTTGTTTACAAAAAAAATGCGGCCTAACCGGCACGCCCGTTACCTTATTAGTCGACACAGGTTCCACTAACAATTACATAAATATGAATTGTAGCACAGGAAAATCAATTAAAATGAAACCATTTAAAACAAAAACGTTACATGGTTACTCAATTATAGATTCTAAAAAAATAATAACGATGTATGTGCATCATTTAACCATCTTTGAAATTAAGGAGTTAAACGACTTTGACATGATACTCGGAGAACAGGGATTACACCAAATAAAGGCACAAATTAGTTTATTTGATTATAGTGAAATGTCAAAAAGGGAAGGCATTAAAAATAGAACCAAAAATTCACTAGATTAACAATGAAAAATTTAAAGATCAGGTCGGTGAAATAATGAATAGAAATAATAATGCTAGTGGAACACTGCCATTTACAACCACAATACAAGCAGCTATCACAACCGAATCTGAAGACCCCATATGGACAAAACAATATCCATATCCCATGTCTGATCATGACTTTGCCAGGAAAGAAATTGAGAAGATTTTAAATGAAGGTATTATACAGCCAAGCAAACCCCTTATAATTCTCCTATATGGACTGTACCAAAAAAGGGCACCGATGACCAAGGCAAGCCCAAACGAAAAATGGTTGTTGACTTCCAAAAAATAAATTCTCATACGATTATTGACAGATATCCAATTCCAGATATTAATTATTAATGAATTTAGCTTTTAAGCTTCAGCTTTTATTTTGATTTCTGTGTGTGTCGGTGAAAAAGTAAAAAAAATGTCGTTTTATGAAAAAAAAAAAAACAAGAGCATACACTTGCGCTATGGGAAGAACTTATGTCCGATGAGGAAAATGAGAGGAGTGATCCGTTTGCTAATAATGATACATCGGATGAATATCAACCAAGCTCAAGTGATTCCGACTGTAGTGAATATAGCGAGCTACCTCCTCGTAAAAAAAGAGCAGAAGTAAATCCTGAGGATGAACCATCAACTTCAAGACGCGAAATGGACGCTATTGATCAAACGTTTTCGAGTGTTATTGAAAATTTGCAATTTTCCGATTCCGAAGAAGAAAATGAAGAAGTAAATTTATCTGAAAATATAGCAAACAGATCTCACACAAACGAAAGGAGTACCTTTGACTGGTATCCTGCAGATGGAAAGAAATTTAAAACTTTTTCTTTCACCGAAGAGCCTTCTAGCTTTCAAAGTAAGCTATACGATATGTACAATAAAGAGCCAGTGGACTTCTTCAAATTGTTTGTAAATAACGATATATTGGACCTAATTGTAAGTTGTCGCCATTGGAAGCAGGTAGATATATTCAATATCTAAAATTGTTTGTGTTTAGGTACTGGAAACAAATCGCTATGCTTCTCAATGCACCCAGAAAGACTATTTGCCGAATTCCCGTATTCAAAAATGGACACCAACTAATCGTAATGAAATTGAAAAACTTATCGGTATAATCATCTGGATGGGGTTGTTCCCATATCCTTCATTGCAATCATATTGGCAGAAAAAGTCGATTTATCAGAATTGCTTGCCCAGCATAATG
This sequence comes from Anastrepha ludens, assembly GCF_028408465.1. Lineage (NCBI taxonomy): Eukaryota > Metazoa > Arthropoda > Insecta > Diptera > Tephritidae > Anastrepha > Anastrepha ludens. The sequence goes on from NC_071499.1 coordinate 109,771,733, forward strand.
CCAAGAAATCGTTTTCAATTATTGCTGAAAATGCTGCATTTCAACAATAATGAGGATCTGACAGAAAATAGGTTACATAAGCTTTCACCATTAATAAAAAAACTTCGGGAATCATTTCAGCAACATATTATTCCATCTGAATATGTCTGTATCGATGAAACACTTGTACCCTTTCGCGGAAGACTAAAGTTCCGCCAGTATATTGCAAATAAAAGACACAAGTTTGAAATAAAACTATTCAAGCTGTGCTTGGAATACGGGTATACCTATGATTTCAAGGTATACTGTGCAAAATCGAAGGATGAAAACATGAGTGTACCATCTAAAGTTGTCATGGACCTTATGAAAAAACTATTTGATCAGGGTCGTACACTTTGTACAGATAACTTTATACGTCTGTTAGCTTGGCAAATACTTTACTGCAACGTAAAACGCATTTGATTGGTACTCTGCGATCAAATCGAAAATTTAATCCAAGAGAAGTAATTCAAAGAAAACTGAAGTTAGGAGAATGTATATCCATGGAATGTAAGGAAGGTATTGTGATTCAAAAGTGGAAAGAAAAAAGAGACGTTCTTGTCCTAAGTACGAAGTATGGGGAAGAAATGATAAAAGTAAAACAAAGACAACGAGAAGTATTGAAACCAAAATATGTAGTTGAATATAACAAATACAAATCCTACATAGATATATCTGACCAAATGAAATGAAGGACAACAGGATGATCCATTCAACAACAGGATATAAACCTGAAGACGTTTTTTATAACCGCGAAAAGTATCCTGATATAAAAGAAATACTTGAGAATAATCAGAAGACATTACTGCGATATCGCAATAAAAGTAAGAAAGGCACAACCTACCAGTTATGATTATTATGATACAGTTTAAAGCCGAACAGATCGTTGCAATAAACTTGCAACGAAATACAACAAACACAAAGTGAAAGAAGATCGTGGGGGCACAATCCTAACAGTTAGGGGGGAAATTATACATAAAGACAGTATAAGAAACAATTGCACACCATCCAACGAATAGTTTTCATACCTTTGGTGATAATTACCTACGGGTTTTGCGATAGGATTACAGACTTGACTGGTAAAAAATATGTACTTACAGAGTTAGATGATGTATATACCTATGAGAGTTCATCCTATCTTTACCACGTATCGAACTTGTCTATAATATTAGAACCATACGAAAAAATTATGCTAACTAGTTATGACTCAACGCGAAACCAAGGAAAAATATATTAATTGATAAAATAGAAGCTTTGAAGTCACAGTTAATACCATCCAAGTATCGTGCCAAACGTGCCCTACATTTTTTAGGATCAGTATTAAAATTTGTAACAGGAATACCAGATCACGATGATCTTGTAGAAATTAAAACAGGACTTAATCAGCTTATTAATAATAATAATCAGCAAAGGAAAATAAATTCACGATTTGAATAAATATTAGCAACATTAGATCCACAATCCATTTTTAATCACTCAATACTCGCAGAAATATACAGCGAATTAGTAACAAAAAATGTATAAATTACTTATGCTAATTGAGGAGCATCCTTGGAAATTCACTTTATATATAACTATAGTAACAATTATATTAGTTTTAATTACGTACTTAATTACGAAGCGAAAATCCCTGAAAATTGTGAAGACAAAGACTAAAAAATTTTATATTATACCGAAATTAGTGGTATTACATATATATTGTATGTATAACATATTTTCAAAAAAAATGTATAATATTGGCATAAACTAGTTGCCTATATCAAAAACAAAAAAAAAAATTATCGCAAATCACTTAAATGTTCCTAAATTACAACAACTAAAAAGTCTTTTAAAAGTGCACTTGACTTCAAAACGAAAAAATCATGACCTGCTATAGCTGTACTTAAAAACAAGTCAAAGAAAAGCAACACAAAATCTGAGAAACTATTGTAGTTTTAAAAATCAAAGCACACTCTTTTCGCTCTCAACTCTGCTACAATCTACTTACTTGTCGCTAAGTGTATAGATACATTATTTCAAAGCAACACAAATGCCGTTAGCAAATTTGCTACATGCCGCGCTAAATAAATGGTGCCCAACAAAATACTAACAGACACGAAGTTTATATACATTGTTGCCAACGAAAAATTGTTGCGAAACAAAGCCATCTCGCGGTAAACGTAAAGTTTCTCAACTGTGCTGCGTTCATACCAAACATGTTGTGTTAAAGTAAATGTTGACTGTGGTAATTTAGAAATTCTGGACACATGTTCAGTGACTGAAAATCTCAAAATATAAATGTTTATGTATGTTTGTACATAATATATGTAAATGAATGCGATTAACCTTAAACAAAAATTAAAAGACAACAAAAATAAAATTTAAAGAGAAATAAACGTTAACGTAAACTAATCAAAACACAAAGAAATAACACAAAATGGCACTAACATTAGCAGAGGCGTTGAGGGAGGCACGGAGTATTCCCTTTTTTGATGGTCAAAGTGAGTACACCATAACACATTACTTGCGAGACGTATCTACAATTTTGTCGCCGACAACTGAAGAACAAAAGCCTATCATATCCAATGTCTTATGTAACAAATTGAAAGGACGAGCATTACACGTTATACAACATCTCAACGAGCCGAATTTCGATGATATATTAAATAGGTTAAAAGAGGAATTTGGTGTTAAGTCCACATATTTGAATTTAAGAAACGAAGCTATGAATGTTAGGGCCTCAAATATTGAAAATTTACATAATAAACTAGGATCTATTTTACAGAAAATGAATACGAAATATATCTTAGAAGGGGGTATTGAGGTTTTGTACACCCTAAGATAAATCGCAGGAACTCGATTTAATTTATGTGGAGGGCGAGTTATGTATTATCCTCCTATGGTTCTAAACAGCTCTTTAGTGTACTTTAAATATACTGGTTTTCAATCTTCTTATTTCATATCGACTCACTCTCAATCACAATGTAATAAAAATAAATCGATCGCTTAGAGAATGTTAGAGAGTTGCAAGTCGAGTCAGTCTTCGTCTAATATATTGTCGGAATAAGTCGATGTCAACTATTTTTTATGTTAATAAAATATATGTGAAGTTTTGACAAAAAATTAAATGGTAAAGCAGTTCTAAAGCTACATACATTTTTCACTTTCAAGAGTTCAAGACAATTGCTACACAGCTGATCTTTTGTACCAGATGTATTGTGACGACTTTAATCAACTTTGCAGGTTTCACCTTAAGCATACTTTAAAAGACGTACAAATAGATCTAAAAGCATTTGAAGGTGAAGACAATGACCCCACAAAGTTACTCGACACTCTTGTCTTTCTCATGCAATCGCTCGGAAAAAACATAGTTTTTACAACTGTGGATTTGTTGACAACAATAGTTCCGAACGAATGTATGTACGCTAATCCCCACCTTGGCTTTGCATTTGAACAGAAATTGTCCCAGTCAAGTTTGCCGCAAGAAGATCAAAATGATTTGAAGAAGAGATGCATTGAATTTAGCCTGAAACTCAAGAAGGAGATTCAATAAAGACTACCAAGTAATGTCGCTATTCTGAAAAAGATGACGATGTTAAATGTCTAAGAAACATTAAAAGTAAATAAAAATAATGCAATAGCCGATGTAGCCAAAGAATTGGGTTTTAATGACCATTTCATAAATGGTATGCTGAAGGAATATCATAATATCAACTTCATTAAGTGGAATGACACTGCTAACACTGTTCAATTTCGGAGTGAAGTTTTACAGTACGAAAATGCCGTAGCACAGTGGTCAAGTAGCCCGACGTTTTGGCCAAAAATCCCAATATCGAAAGTTACCTTTTGAAGTAAAGCTTCATATATTCGTCAACAGATGACACTGGAGCATTAAAATCCAAAGGAACAGATGTTTACATTGAACAGATGTTCCGTGGTGAACTCTCAAAAGTGCCATTTGTCGGGACTCGCGAGTTACATACATATATAAAACCAAGCACTAACACTATAGATGAATTCATTGCAAGTATAATTAAAGACAAAGTGTAATACTAAACCTACTTCCGTTTTGTTTACAGAAATTACGATTAAATTCATAAATCAAAATTATTTTTCGGTCGCAATTCCAAGAATTGCAACCGTCCCAAAATTAACTAACTTCACTGTCTGCTTACAATAAATATTGTCAAATCAGCATTTCCGTTCCCACACGAAAATGTAATATTAATAAGTATTTTTCATAAACCAATGTAATTAGCAAGTAAGAAAACAAAACTGTAATGTACCGAGTAAGCAAATATATATACATATGTAAGCTTTGATTTTACCTTAAGTAAAATAATAAAGTTAGTCTGGTTCCTCCCTTTCATGGGAGTAGTTTGTTGAATTAAATAAATAAATTTTAATAATCAAAAACAGAATTAGTTTTTTTTTACGCAACTTAACGGCAAAACACGTAAATGGCGCAGTCGGTAGGATCCTTTAAACAGTAAAAAAAAGGATCCAGTGAAACGAAATACGGGATATAAAAAAAAAAAAACAAAAAAAAAAATTTTTTATAAACACCCAACCTAATCCTGCGAATCCGTAGCCAACTCAGGAGTTGACCGGACCCTCCAGGGTATAACTAAACGTTAACTAAAACTAAAAAGAAAAAAAAAAAATAGTGCAGTGAAGATTTAGGCAACTTGAACACCACTAAAAAGAAAAAAAAAATAGTGCAGTGAACATTTAGGCAACTTGAACACCACTAAACCGAAAAAAATAGTGCAGTGAACATTTTTGCAACTTATACACCACTAAAATAAAAAAAAAATATAAAAAAAAAAATAATTGTTATAGTGCAGTGAATATTTACAATAGACACCACTATAATTTTTTTTTCTAAAACTGTATTCTAAGAGGCAACAAACATTCGACAAACGGAGAAGGATGGAAGAACAGGCTCACATTGCATCCGTCAGCGTGGCCGAAGAACTGGCCAGAAAGGATCAGCAATTGGAAAGCTTACGCCAAGCATACCTAGACCTACAACAGCAAACACACCAGTTACAGCAACAACAGCATAACCTGGAACAACACCAAATACAGGACAACGGCAAAAGAGACAACATTTTTAAGATGATAAACCACATGCCAACTTTTACCGGTACAGGAGAAGTGACGGTCAACAGCTTCTTCAGCAGCATCGAATACCTGCTATCCACCATACAAGAAGAAAATCTAAAAAAAGAAGCGGTCCGAACCATATTTTACAAAATAATCCAGGGGCAGGCGAAAGATACCATCATAAACATCCCCAACCCGGACAACTGGCAACAGATCAAGGAGACGTTAAAACTGAGGTATAGGCCAAGCGTAGAACCACATCAACTATACAGATTGATAGCAAACTTAAAGGTGAATTCGGTGAGTGAGTTACTAATTGAAGTACAAAATATTAAATATAAGTCAGATGAACTAACGGTATATTATCAGAATGATCACCATATTGATTTGTCGAATATATGTAGATAGTTTACTTGTAAACACAATTAAAGAAATGACACAAGGGACTCTATTAGATAAAATCTGCGCAGAACGAAACATTAATGACATATTAAAAATATTGACCAAAAGGAGATTTGAAAATACATGCATTAGGCCAGAACACAGGAAATTTAAGACTAATGACGACAGGATATTTAGGCAAAATCGTCCTCAAAACAAGAATAACAATAACAACCAGGGACACTATCAACGAAATTATGTAGGACAAAGTTATTTTAGACAGAATACTGAACAGGCACGAAATAATAATAATAATAATGATAATTATAATAATTCAGGACGATTTAGAATTCAAAATAATAGGGATAATAACCCATCAGGCAACTTCCAGCGTTTCGGGCAGGTGGGACACCCTAGGCCAAATTTCAATCAAAATAGATGGAATCAACCTAGGCAAAACCTAAACGAACCCATGGACGTTGATAATATAGAACGTTATGGTATACACAATATCCAGAGGGTCGGGCAGGTAGGACACACTAGGCCATGTTTCAGCCAAAATGGCTTGGAACAACCTAGGCAAAACCTAAACGCACCCATAGAATCCAGAAATGATGTACAAAACTATAAGTTAAATGAAGTAATAGAAAATTCTGAACTAAAAGAATGTAAATGCGACGGAGGTCAATTTAAACAAACCCCTAATAATCAATCAATCGAAACTGGTGTTATTTGCGTGTATGCCTGGGAAATGTTAGGAATGAATGTAATGTATATGCAGAGTGTTTATTTCTACTTTTATCTCAATTTCTATAGTGAATATTGTTATTAAAACAATAAATAATTATTAATAAATGCAAAAGAGTGATAAAAATCATGTTTTGATAATATTAAAAAATCATATAATAATAATAATAAAATAATTAATGTAATAAGTATTTTTAAATGGTAATTATATTATTATTTTAAAGTATTTTTTTTTTAATAGGATTCAAGAGAAAAATTTTTTCATGGACAAGGAGGAAAATATTCGATGCCATCCATGATGTTTTTCTGTCAGAAAAATTTGATAATTTAATACAAATTATCTGTAATAAACTAATGGACGACGCAATACCTTCATATGTTATCGAAGAAAAATCAAAAATGGCTTTGATTAAAGTTATTTCTGTTTTGAAAAAGAAACGGAAAGATGCTCGCAGTACGAAAAATCGTTTCCTGGAGAATAATAAAAGCTTATTGGACGATTCAACGAGCGTAACGGTGAATAGTTTACATAAATTTATATTTATATAAATATATTTATATTAATTTATATACATTAATGAAGTTTTCAGACAGCATCCTTGATGTGAACAATGACGAGGAGATATGAATAAATGTATGTTCTTCCTATTAAAATTTAAGTTTATTTCATAAATAAATGTATGATACGTCACTTTCAGTTTAAGTGTATTATTTTTCATGAGATATTTCCCCCCCTTTTAATGTGGCATATTCTTTTGAAAATCGTACGTCTACTGTCGAAATCAAAGACTCCGAAAACCTTGGTAATGTGAACTTCAGTAAAATCTGAAAACTTTTCGCAAAAACTGTCCGCCATTTTGTATCCGCCATTTTGAATTTTGAAATTCTGATCTCATACTCACAATCAGCGACCCCAAAAACCTTGGTAATGTGAATTTTAGTAAAATCTGAACACTTTTCGCGAAAAATGTCCGCCATTTTGGGTCCGCCATTTTGAATTTTGAAATTCTGATTTCATTTTCAGAATCAGCGACACAAAAAACCCTATATGTAAAAATTTCATAAAAATCGTACTATTTCTATTTGACTTATTGTTTTCTGACCAAAACGTCGGGCTACTTGACCACTGTGCGTAGGAGAGAATGCTTTTTCTTTGATTTGAAAACTGGCAATCACTATTCTATCCTTGCCACATTCAAATGCCGAAGTCGAGAGAGTATTGAGTTCTATGAACATTATAAAAACAAAACAACGCAACAGAATGTCGTTAAACACAATTAATGCACTAATTCTTTTGAGAGATCAGTTAAAAAAACAAAATAAAGATTGTACATCGTTTGAAATACCGCTGGAAGTGCTGCAACTCATTGGAACCAACAAAAGTTATTCTTTTACAACAAAACCCGTTGAACAGCAATATCAGCTTTTAGACGACATTCAAGATGAGCATGAGACTGAAGAATTATTTAATTTACTAAGTGAAGACGATGAAGATGAATAGCACACATATTTTTTTATCTGATCTGAAATTGAAATTAAAAGAATTTATCTGATCGTTACAATGATCATAATATATTTAATTAAACATTAGGCATTAGCCTTTTTTTATGTATATTGTTACACACGATACATTATGTAATTATAATTTAATTAAGCACTAAAAAAAATTTATTATACTCATGCGTTAGATGTACAAAAAGATTTGTTATGTATGATTTCTTAATTTTATGCTAATATAATATATAATTTGCTTATTTTCTATATTCCACGTAATTGACTGGTGGGTAAGTTAACAAATAATGTATTCTTCTTTAATGTCCGATGAATCCATTCTCTCATCATTCCATAAAACATCTTCAAAAGAGATTTCTAATTCTTCATTGGGATTATCGTCAGTTAATTCTTCGTCCTCAAATAAAAAACAAACAACGAACGTACTTAAAAATATTTCCTACAAAACATTAGAGTAACAAATTTGGTTAAATAATTAAATATATATTATCAATAGGGGAAAAGTGGCACGAAAAAGCCACCTTTATTTATTTAACAGCTTTCGAATGAATTTTGAAAAAGTTTTATTACATTTTTTTAAATATATAAAAAATGGCGACGGATTGAAAATCAAAATTCTCAAAATCCCGTATATATAGTACAACGATAACTACATTTATACAAATTAACAAGCAATTTCAATTTTTATTTTCAGATGATCCGTTTTTGAGTAATCGATGCGCCCATGGAGGAGGAAATGCTCCACGAGATTGTTTATAACTTTTTTTACAAATCAATATTTTTCCATACAAATTTAGGATGACAGTCTTTAATGGGCACTTAATAAAATAAAAAAATCCGATCCACAAATTCCTTCATTTTCCCCCTAAAAAAAATCACTTATTTCTTTGGCTGTGTTCCCCCTTAAAGCGTAGCTTTTTTATGCCACTTTTTCTTTACTAGGCTTAAATATATTTTATAAATCCATTTCAAGACTTTAATTAATTATAATATACTAAATTGTTGTATGATTTGCCTGGTTTTATTATAAAACCGTAATAGTTAATGTGGCAACCTTAGTGATTGATGGCAACTTATAAGTTGTATTTAATAATAAACATATAAATACTTGTTCGTAAATATAGCAGTTAATACAGTGGCGACGAGAGAAAAATAAATATAAAAGACAGGCGAAGAGCTCGGACAGGGGAGTTGGAGATATTGTGCTTTTAAAGAACGTAGCATTCCCGCATAAGTCAACACCAAATTTCGATACAACCGAACACGTTGTGGTTGAGAGACACGGCGATGAGGTTCAGCTTTCAGGTAATAGTAAGGTGCTGCGGAGGAACATTAGCCATGTTAAGAAAATTCCCTCCGCTTACCAAGAACCAGTCAGTGAGCCAGAGAAAGCATCGGAAACATTGCTAGATCCACCAATAGAACAATATTCAGCACTATCCAGGAATTCAGGCGCGGAGGAGGCAGGCCGTCACAAGGGTTACTACGTCCTGAGTCAGCGGCTAAGGTCACATCACCACCTGTTTCAAAGGTGTGCACCGGCGATCTACCGTCAGCTCAGCAAAAAGGGATTAAGTTGAAGCTAAAAAAAAGTAGGAGGGATGTGGCAACCCTAGTGATTGATGGCAACTGGTAACGACACCGATGCGTATAGTGAACGAGCGAGAAACGTCAAAGTGGTAACGAGGGTCATCGAGTGCGGCTCATATCAATCTTATTATAATTTGTATTTGATATTTGTTGTCTTATAACTTGTATTTAATAATAAACATATAAACACTTGTTCGTAAATATAGCAGATAATACAGTTAATATTAATTTTATAAATTTTTAAATTTCCATTTGAATCCAGTACTGGATCAACTTCGTAAATAACTTTTTCATCATTTCTTGTATCACTCATGCTTTCCAATGATATTTTAAAGACACAAATGTTTTTTAGACACAAATTAACAAAGCGTTAGAAAATTTAGTAGATTTATCGAATCATAATAAAAAAAACAGTATTTCAGGAGATTGAAACTAACTTCCGTTGATCTCAAATTTCAGTAGAGTTAGTATTACTGGTTTAATTATTATTCATCTAAATATTTTAAGTCCGCAGCTGGCCTCTTGTGCACCTCTCAGAATGAAATTTAGGATCCGCCCCTGGTGGAGTTAGCGCCTACCGTTCCGACTGTGGCTAACCACCGTTTCCAGTCGCTGCAACGTGAAGGCCGTTAACCCTGGCATTTCCCCGCCGAACAGTTAAAACGTTTACCGTGTTAAACGTTGTTCGGCGAGGTTACTTTCACTTCAATTTTAATTGTGACTTTCACTGCGATTTTCGAATTCCGAGCATCAGGACGTGTCAGCCAACTGAAGGGTAATTTATTATTAATTATAAATTATACTTAATATAATAATACATACATAATAATACGTAAGCAACGTATTTCTATTACATATATATTTCTATGTATATATTTATTCTATGCATATATCTATGTATATACTTCAAATAAAATACTAATGACTATATACTGACACGCCTTTGTGCTTTTTATTTTTCTAAAATATATCATCGGAGCGACCGTGGAGGCCCCACATTTCTAAACCGCCCATTGCGTCGCACTCCGATGATAACATGGTCCTTCGAGCCGGATATCAACAATAATAACGATCCATTTAAACATTTACTTTCCGTGGGAAAAAAGCCCACCCGATTTTCGGGGGTTACATACTAGTAAAGTATAATTTAAGCATAAGCTGAAAGTGTGTTTATTTTATAACTCGACGTATCCTGACACCAGTGATAATTTAGAAGAACGAAGTCAAGATAATATAATAAAGCTAAATAAAAGGAATTCGCACAGCAAAAATACATACATTTGGACAACAAACAAAGGAAAGCATCATAGAGCAGTTGGTCGTATAGGGCATTAAGCTAGAGGTTCAACATGTCTTGCCAAAGGTATTACTATCCTTTATGCATATTCATATATAACAGTACAATACACTAATATCGAAATTCAGAGTGGTATTGTAGAATCTGCCACTGAAAAGCAAATAAATAAAATTGAGCTTGATATTTTGGTTTTGAGTGCGGTGATGAAAGATAATCGTTTGACAGCTCATGAACTTTTCAACTCTGAATATTCTGGAACTAGATACGCGTCAACTATGAGTCGATCTCGATTCTCATTCTTGATGGCATGTTTGCGCTTCGATGATAGATCCCAAAGAATTTTACGTATTAATGATAGATTCTCTCCAATAACGGATGTTTGGGAAATATTTACAGAAAAATGTCGAGGAAATTATAAGCCTGGGATCTACCTTACATATGATGAGCAGCTGTTAGCCTTTCGCGGAAGGTGCATTTTCCGAATGTATATCCCAAACAAGCCCGCCAAGTATGTGCTAAAGGTAATTATGTAAGTTAACGACACAAAAATTTCAAGCGAAATAAATTTTTTTCGCTGCGCATAGCACTTTCACACGCGCACCATAAGCTCAGTATTTTGTTTACCTGATAGTTCGCACTAATTTCCTGGCGCTATGACCGCACCTCAAGCTAACGGCAAGCTACTGATCACGTTGCAGCGACATGTGTAATTCTTTGAATAAATTCTTTTAAAATATTTTGAAAGTTCACTTCTAAAGTTAGTCGTAAAGTAGCACTCACTAAAAGCAGTTGCATCTGCATTTAAAATAAAATTATTATAAAAAAATAATAAAGTATAGTTTTTATTTAACTAATAAAATTATTTTAAAAAAAGTAACTAAGTATAGTTTTATTTAACTTGTATGCTGTGCGATGCCTCGTTGTGCCGGTTGTGACGAGGTGGAATTCGCTATACGACGCCGTTGTTCGACTTCTCCAGCACAAGCCAAAACTGGATGAGTTGTGCGATATATTGAGCCTGCCGAGTTATACATCCTGTGAACTATCATATTTGGATATATACAAGCTGATTGTGGCGCCTATTGCTCAGAGTCTGGACTTTATGCAAGGCGAACAGAGTGTTGGATATGGTTGCCTTTTGCCTACAATTATTACTCTGAGCAATAAATTGATAAAAATCCACCAGAAAATCGAGCATCCATTCTCTACAATTGCATTAGAGCTGGAAAAGCAATTAAGAAAACGATTCCGAGCTTTCTTTGAATTAAATGAGGAGGCAGATTTGGCGCTAGCTGCAGCTGCACTGATTCCAAACGTAAAGTTGAGCTGGTTGAAAATCTTACAAAAAACATCACCGCAATTTACATATACGCGAATAACGGAAAGGGTTATTCGTATCATCACTGCTTATGCAATCAAGCTGAACCTTCCTACAACAAACGAAAATCATAAACGACCTTTTATGATTTCAGTGATGGTGGTAAGTTCTGCATAAGTAACACATATACATACATATATGGTATTTTTAGTAAATCTGATTACATTTTTGCAGAAGGAAGTACTGCTTCATTGTCAAAATTGACAGAGGAGGGTGAAAGCATGCAAGTTAACGCCTCCTATACCACACACCACTAACCCAGTACGTAAACAATTAACCATAGATTAAGAGCGCAAGCCACTTCCCATGTCATTGATACTTTGCTAATGGAGGAAGCGGACATCACATATCACGTATGGTCCGCTTTTAATAGAATTAAGACATACGTAGAATTAACCTAAGATTTAAGCTTCACTTATGAATGTAGTTGTAAGCAGATTCTGTATAAATATTGAAATTAATAAAGTTTGTTTTTTAGTTTTTATCGGTTGTGCATTGCGCGACAAGCATCACAATAAAGACTCACATTTTTTAAAAAAAACTTTTGCTATTGAAGCAAAAGTTAATTGGCGATCCTGCCAGGAGCTGTTTAAGTTCTGGTGGACCAAATAAATTAAAGTTGTGTACTATAATAGCCTATAAAAAGGCAGTGCATAATTTAAATAAATAAGTACCCCTAAACCGGAAAAGGGAGAAAAAATTTAATAAACAAATCATTACAGCAATTTACAGCTGCAAAAATTATTTTTTATTATGCCAAAGGAAGTGCAATGAAAAGATTGTGTAAAGACTAAAAAAGGAAAAAACCAAAAAGTGTCCTAGTCTAAAAAAATAATAAAACAAAAAGGAAGAGATTGTGTAAAGACTAAAAAAGGAGAAAACCAAAAAGTATCCTAGTTCTAAAAAAATAATAAGAATCAAATATCGAGCAATTCTACAAAATATAATATCAAACATTTCTACAAGGAAAAAAGGCAAATGAGGAAAAACTCACTCAATTGAGGGAAAATCAAATAGAATCCATCTGTATGCAAACATTTTAGCAAGCAAACGGCATCACCAAGTTGGACCTGAAAGGATCTTCCAATAATGAGAAAAATGGGGAAATTAGTGCCACTTATATTGATATTTTCATATATCAATATCATTACAACAGATATAATTGATTACACAAGAGAAAATTATATACTTGTAGAAGAAGAAGGTGCAGGAATTTTTGAATATTATGGATCATTATACCATTTAACAAATTTATCATTATTTGAAAATGTTGTAAACAAATACAAAATGTTAAAATTATAGTGGTAAGCTCAAAATGTAACAGGTCTGGCAATGCTTTAGCATCAACTCATACTATTGTATTGTAACTACTATACACAGTCAGTGTGTATTCAACCGTGCTTTGTTGTGCACGCGTACTGATTCGATTCACTGCAATTTTTATACCAACAAATGGTTATGGGCCCAGCCCATCGCGATAGGTTTTAATAATTGCTTGGGGACTAGAAAACGCCCGTGTGAAAAAATTCGAAGTGACTAAAAAGTTGAAAGCGGCAGTCCAAAAGGCGTTAGCGTGCCTTATTTTGAACATAAAACCGACGCAGTTGATGCACATAAAAGCGTGTACAACTGCAGCCGACGCATGGAAAAAATTGCGTGAGGTCCATTTGCCAACGGGACCAGTGCGAAAAGTACAGCTTTACCAAACGCTTCTACGGGTAAGGATGCAGGAAGGAGATGACGTAACACAGTACGTCAAAACATTTGTCGATATAGTAGACAAATTGGCTGAGTTGGATATTAAAATAAGTGATGAACTCAAAGTAATTATGCTTTTGTCAAGCCTACCAAATTCCTTTGAAAATTTTGTTGTTGCTATTGAAACACGCGACAGTTTGCCGCTATTCGAAACGGTAAAATTTAAATTGCTAGAAGAAGGGGTGCGAAAAGCAGAAATGTATGAAGGGGGTATTCTAGTCAACAAATTTGAAAAAATCGTAATTTTTTTTTTCAAAATTCGATAGTTTAGGTATTCAAAAATATCTCCCTAAAAGGATTTTGCAAAATTCGAATTATTTTCGAAATTACAACTATTTTAGTGCCGCGACAGCTAGACTGGTTTGAGCGGACGGCGAAATTCAAACGCGTGTTTCTCGAAACTACTTCGTTCGAAACGGTCGGCACGATATCTCAAGTTCTAATCAACCGATTTGCTTGAAATTTGTCTTGAATATTCCTTAAATATATCTCTATCGTATGAAGCTCGAAAAAGTGGAAATTTAAATTTTTTAATATGTGTAAACAATTTGAGAAAGCTTAAAAATAAGAGAAAAATCGACCTCAATTTTTTGAGTAGCCGCCATTTTATGGGAAAAATTTTTTTTTTCCGTTTTTTCTGGTTCATACGATAATGACATTCATATTAATTAAGAATTTGTATTTTTTTTTTTTTTTTTTTCAGATGACCACAAGGGTAGAAATCGTGACGACGCGCGACTGATCTCAATGAAAATTTTACGCCAGAGATTTGAGAAGAAAGGTTCTAATTGTACAGATGATGACGATTTAAATTTAGATTGGTATATAGGCCCCCGAGGATCGTCATCTTGAGACAGAGGTAGGAGACCAGCGAAATGAGGATCTCGTTTTAGAAGAGATTGATGTGGAAGACATACATTTTGCTGAAGAAAGTAATGAAGCTGAGGTACAAGTGCAGCGTTACTTCACAGGCTATGGTATTTACTGCTGTGCAAGTTAAAATGTGAAAAGTGCACCCACGCCATGACGAAAACAAAAGGGGAGCTGAAGTTGCATTCAGAAGCCCTGATAAGATCAAAAAACTTCACGGATGACAGCGATTTAAGGCTTGTCAATCCTGAAGACAGGGTTTTCGAAGTGTGTCGACTCCAAATGGTGTGGTACCGTCAGCTCTTCGCAAAATATGCCCACATTGCAGGTCTTAGGTGTTTAATGTTGTCCGCTCTAAAAGAAAAAACACAAAAAGTGTTTCCCGACTGGTTTGTAGGATCTGGCGAGTGTAGAGATCATCGCGAGAAGCTATTAGATTTTCTCTTAACTGTCCTTTTATTCAAGAATGCAAAGTGGCTCTTGCGAAATGAGGTCAATAAAGTCAAAGAAAGAAAACTACAAAATAAATTAAAAAAGCTGTAGGTTGTAAGTAGGTTGTAAGCCAGGGCCCCACGAAAAGAGATTCGCCGTTCACACAGGTAATTAATAATCTATTAGCTATCTTTTGCATATGATGATACCTATTCTTTTATTTCAGGGTTTTCCACTTTTTAATATTTCAGGTTTTTTTTTATTTATATATTTTACAGGTATTTTCCGTTTCAGGTTTTCTCTATTTTTTATTCTATTTTCCAGGTTTCTTTTTTATTTTTTCTTCTCTTTCAGCTAGCACCCGAGCCTAGATTTTTAAGCACTACAATTTTTTCTTAATCATGATGGATTGAGAGTAGTGTTTTAAAAATCAGGTAAATCGCAATGACTTAATCGATGTCAATATCGAAGTCGTGTGAGAAATTGTTATAGTATGAGAACAATTTCGTAATTCGTGCTTTCACAATTTTATATTTTTTTTTTTCATTTCAGGAAATGTAAATACCTATTATTTATAGCATTGTAATATATATACATATACATAAATTTCTGTGAATAAAAATAAAAAATTAAAATTAAAAAAACTAATATAGTATTTCATTTTCTTAAGGATATAATATTTATTTGGTAAGAGGAACTTAAAGAAACATATACCAATAATATAATTCGACAGGATTTCTTTACAATATCAATATATTCGTTAAGCTCAATAAAATAAATATCTGCATATGAAAAATCGTTCCTATGGACGTGCAAAAGCAAACACACATATATAGTACATAAATACATGCATACAAACTGCCATACACATACTTGCATATGAGGCGCGAGCACTTGCGACAGAAAAAATATTTCGATTTGCTATTGCTGTCGAGAATTTAGAATACATATTTACATACATATATTGATGCATACATATGTACGGAGCCGCGGCCACTCGACTTGACAAAAATTGAAGATTTACCAAATATTGGCAAATAATTCAACGCGAAATATTACAATATTGACTATTTTCGAATTGACGAGAAAATTGGCATATGGGCATATGAGCATATGAGCTCGAACTTACATTACGTTTCCACCAAAAGCAAACACCGTGTTTGCAGGAGTTGTGTCAACTGTTTCCACCGAAAGTTTGGGAGAAACTGTGTTTGAACTGTCTTTTGTTGACATTGTGAAATAAGAATTATAAAAATTGATAAAATTATAAAATGGTGCATAAAATTCAATTTGTTATGTTGATTTTATCATTTTATTTTAAAATAATTGATAGTGAGTTGGTCACATATTATTTAAAAAAAAGGTTAAGGGAAAATAAAATAATTTTAAGCGTTTCTGCCAATTTAATGCGTTCGCAAAGTGTATGGTCTTTGGTATGGTAAACAGATTTATGATACATTATTTGTGTATAATGTACATGTATATTTTAGGAACATTCCAGTACCTTTTGGGAAGTAGACTGCCAGAGTAGTAATGGGGACAAGTTTTTCAAAAATAATTTCCGAATGGAAAGATCCTGCTTTGAAAAATTGTGCAGCAAACTTGAAAAAATAGCCAAAAGAAAAACGAACTATCGAAACCCGATTTCACTAAAAAAGCGCGTGGCAATTGCTCTGTATGCACTAGGATCTTCTAGTGAATACAGATCAATTGGACATTTGTTTGGAGTAGGCAAAGCAACTGTTTGCAAAATACTCATCGAGTTTTGCAATGAAGTTGGGACATCTTTGGCTCCAATATATTTGAAAAATTTTCCACTGACAAGGGCGCAAATTGAGAATGGAGTCGCAGATTTTAATGCAATGGGCTATCCACAATGTATTGGAGCAATAGGTAGGTTTATAAGTAATGCGATAAAAATAACGTTTAATCAAAAGCATCTTTGTTATACAGATGGATGTCATATTGAAATTCATCCAAGAAAGGAAGAAGCCATTGATTACTACAACTACAAAGGGTGGTATTCCGTAGTACTATTGGCTTTGGTAGACGCAAAATATAGATTTGTTTATATACATTGCGGCAGTCCTGGAAGATGCAACGACTCCGAAATTTTTGAAAAATCATCGCTAAAGCGCGAGTTGCAAAGTTGTGCACTTCTTGATGAATTGAGCTTGCTGTATGGATCCACAAAAATACCAGTCCATATTATAGGGGACTCTGCTTTTCGTCTCTCTCAGCATTTAATGAAGCCATATCCTACAAAGAGTCCAATTGGTTTAAATCTGAAAAACAACTTTTCACCAGAACAATAAAATTTGTAATACATAATTTTATAAAATAACATGCAGGAAAAGCACTTTCGTGGGTTTGGATATCCGGAATTTTGTCGCTCGATTGTTAGATTTGTTTGTGATGTTCGATCGGGTAATGTGACGAAATATTCCCATCGGTTTGTAATTAAATTAAATGCAGGGATGCGTTGTAAATCATACACTAAATTCGATGTACCACCACCCAGCACATACATGTATTGCCCATCGTAGACAACTTCGGGACGATAACGACCCTCTGGATCTTCGCGTATATCTGGACGACAGATATATACGCATTCCCACACTCGTGTGCGCAAATTTAAGCGATGCACTTCACAAGAGTAATCATAGCCAGTTGTTCCCCCAACCGTATATAAATAATGTTCGTGTAAAACTATTCCCGGCCCATATTGCGGAATTGGCGCATCACCAGTAGCCTCTATTCGCTCAACACTCGGTCTTTTACCTGTTGTTTGATATATATAACAATCGTTTGAGCAAGATTCACCAAATGGATAGCCGGTGCGTCAATCAAATGTCATATTGACAAATTGCAATCATTGTTGCCATGTTTCGATAAGAATGCAATAATAAATGAGGAAAATGAGCAACATTGCCACCACTTAATAATTAAATTAGACGCAAACCCAACAAAACACGCTTTGAAAAGTGGGTTTAGGTATGGAGTTGTGTTTTAATTTTGTATGGGATTTGACAGGTGTTTTGTTTCGTGTTTGCGCTAAGAACACGATAGCGGCAGAGAACCCAAACTCCGGCTGCGGTGGAAACTTAGTATTAGTGTTATAGAATATTTTGGATTTTTCAGCGTCGTTGCGACTAAAAAAATCTGCCCGCTGCGACTGCGCCTATGAATGTATTTTGTTCTTGCAGTCGCTAGGCTTATAATTTTAGCTTTGGAAACATACGCGTGCAGAGGCACAAAGCCAGTGCTTTGTGTGTGCTGTTGTATGTACATACATATGTATGTATATACTAATAAGCATAGTTTTGCTGGGAGTCGAGAATGTATGTATATGTATGTACGGACATACATACAATAGGGCATCAATATGCCAATACGTAAGGTAGGTCATGGTTGCTTCAGTACATTGAACTTTTGCTTAATTGTTTCTTACATGTGTAAGCATACATGTACATACATATGTTTGTAGTAAGAAACAGTTTAAACAGATTTTGTTACTAATCCAAATATACATACTTACGGTAACATACGAATATGCTTTTTTATCCTATAAAATATGTAAATATGGAGGATATCTTGGGTTTGCTAAAATTATTCTTTTATTTATTTTGAATATCAAAACTTGTATACAAACCATGCTTGTATACCCCCTGCAATAGGATGTGGATGAAAAATTACAGAACAGAAATAAAAACGTAATGCCTCAAATGCCTTGCAAAATGCTGTCGGTCAATTTTATTTCAAACAAATGTACATATGTATAACAATGCCCAATTTCTTTTTGTCCAAAAATAACAAATATATATGTACATATATGGAAATACATACGTTTCTTTGAAGTTTTCTTTTATTTATTTTAAATTTCAAAGTTTTATACTATCTATAGAATGCATACATATAAGTTAATGCAACATTTATTCATATTTCAATATTAGTCAGCATATTTAACCAAGTTCGTTGTACTGATTTCGTATTTCAATATTTAGTTATTTCATATCAGTTATCATATTTCAATATTTAGTCAGCATATTTCATGACTGCTTACATTGCAGCTAAATGCTTATAAATCATTTATGCTTACTTTACTGTGCCAAATAATAGAAATGCTGATCAATAAATAAATATGTAAACCAGCATAAGAAATGCTGATCAATAAGAATCATGTAAACCAGCATAAGAAATGCTGATCAACAAATAAATATGTAAACCAGCATAAGAAATGCTGATCAATAAATAAATATGTAAACCAGCATAAGAAATGCTGATCAACAAATAAATATGTAAACCAGCATAAGAAATGCTGATCAATAAGAATCATGTAAACCAGCTTAAGACTATTTATAAGAGGTATTGTAATTTTAAGTATCAGTGTAAAAAGATAATTGAATGAATAAAGAGCTCAGCTCTTAAATATTTTTTAAAAACTAAAATAAATTTATAATTTATTAACTGGCGCCCGAGCAGGGACCAGTAGTGTCAAAAGGATCAGTCGGTAAACGTCCCAGTAAAATTGCATAAGTCGGCCTAAAGTAGCCCGCCGCAATCGGTAAAAAAAAAACGAGTGTGAAAATAATCACCCGTAACCGCAGGACAACCGACCGAGACCCATAACTTTAAAATCGCGTAACTCGGACTACAAGGATAGCCTGCAGCGAAAAAAAGGAGAAGACATCTACTGGTCCAACCAACAAAAAAATCCACGGGAAACGAGGCACCTGAGTAGAGCAGCAAAAGGGGAGTGGAAGCAAACACTAGCCGCCCGAGGTTCCAGAAAGGATGATATTCCTACTAATAATGTAAGACACACTAAAATTTTTTTTATTAAAATTTCATTAGAAATATATTAAAATTAGAATTAAGAAGTGAAAGTGATCAAAAAAAAAAAAATTCAATAACTAAAACTAAATTTACATACAAAAGTGAAAAAAAATATATCAGGAAAACTGAAACTTTAAGTAATTGATTAAAATAAAATCAGTTAAAATTTGAAGAAAAAAGAGATTAGATTAGAAAATCTGTAAAACATTTTAGACAAATTTAAGGAAATTTCTACAATCGCAAAGAATTTTTTACAATCTAAGAAAAAGTAATATCTAAATTAGAAAAAAATATGACCAACCCCGAAAACCTAATTAGACCCCCTGTCCTAAACGCCCCCAACCCACCAACAGTAGCGAACAAGAGGTCTATGGACCAATATGTGACACAACTAGTTGACAGACTGTTTAGCGAACGAATAGACGGACGGAATACGTTTGAAGAAGACGAACTCATTAGCGGAAATAATAATTTAGGAGAATTAGACAAAATTCCCGACATAGTACGATGTCTACGGGAATTCACAGGAAATCCAGCAGACTATGGTTCCTGGAAGAAGAGCGTAGAACGTATACTAAACCTATACGAATCGATACGCGGATCGGCAAAGTATTATGGCATTTTAAGTGTTATAAGAAATAAAATAATAGGACATGCAGACATAGTGTTAGAATCATACAACACACCTTTAAACTGGACTGCAATTTCTCGTTGTTTAAATACCCATTATGGAGACAAACGCGACGTACGAACACTAGAGTATCAAATGACATCTCTCACCCAAGGTCACCTTAGTATACAAGACTTCTACCAAAAAGTATACTCTAATTTTTCACTTATATTAAACAAAATTTCTTGCCTCGAAGCAGGAAGAGAATCGCGTAATCTACTGACATCTACTTATCGAGATAAAGCTCTCGATACCTTTATAAGAGGTTTGAATGGAGATTTACCTAGGCTTCTTGCAATGCGAGAACCTCAAGATCTCCCAGAAGCACTTCAACTCTGTATAAAACTGGAAAATCAAAATTTTAGATCAGGTTTTGTTCATAACAACTTCAACCCAAGGAAAAATAACATAGGGCAAACAGCACCTCCTATTCCACCACGACGATTTAACCAACTACCAAATCGCCAACCATTTTATCCCCAACTTACTAACTGGGCACAACCAGCCCACAGAAATTATACAGAATATCCTATCTATAGAGCACCCTTGCCACCAAAACATTTTCAGCAATATCCAAATAACCAACCACGTTTTCAAAGATTTAATGAGCATAATCAATCAGCACATCCTCGACCGTTTGGTACAAAACCACTTCCAAAACCACAACCAATGGAAGTTGACCAGAGTATGCAGACTCGTCACATAAATTACATGAATCGACCAGCCCAACTTCAACAGTTTAAAGGAAAAAGGCCAGCACCTCATCCAAATGCAGACAAAAGGCAGCGAAACTTCAATATCGGGATAAAAGAATATGAAGACATGATGGAAGCAGCAGTTAACCCAGAATTCGATCAACCACTTTCAGAATATACAGACCCATATCAAACGAAATACTACGAAGGAAATCAAAACCAGAATACCCACATCGATACCGCGGAAGAATTTGATTTCACAGACGTTCATTTTTTAGAATGAGCGGCTCTTCATTACCGTATATTGAAAGCATATTAAGTAATGGAGAGATTATCAAAATATTGATAGACACCGGCTTCTAACAAAAATTACGTACAACCACACCTTGCGAAAAAAGTAATAGAAAATAAAAATCCATTTTATGCATTTTCCGTAGGAGGAAACATAAAAATAACCCACCATACATTTGCAAACCTTTTTGGAGTGAAAGACCCCCTATAAAATTCTTTATCTTGCCCACACTAAAATCTTTTCACGCAATAATTGGCAATGACTCTCTAAAACAGTTAGATGCCGTAATACACACAAAAGGCAATTTCATGTTAGTAAAAAACAGTATAAAAATAAAATTAAAACAACAATATTCACAGGACGTAAATCTCATAAATATCAGATCAGACCATATGACTCACTCTCAAAAAGAAATTATCCGAAAGTTAGCAGTTGGCTACCAAACACTTTTTAGTGAACCAAACGAGAAACTACCATTCACCACAACAGTAAAAGGCGAAATCCGCACCACAACAAATAGCCCCGTTTACACCAGATGTTACCCATACCCAATGTGCCTTAAGGACCAAGTAGGAAAACAAATAGAAGAATACCTACGAGATGGTATTATCCGACCATCGAGATCTCCATACAACTCACCGGTATGGGTTGTTCCCAAAAAAATGGACGCATCGGGAGAAAAAAAATATCGTATGGTAATTGACTATAGGAAATTAAACCTAGTCACAATACCTGACAGGTACCCAATACCAGAAATAAACGAAGTACTTTCCCAACTTGGCAAAAATAAATTCTTTTCCGTATTAGATTTGAAAAGTGGTTTCCACCAGATCCCTTTAAAAGAAGCGGATATTGAAAAGACAGCATTTTCAGTGAACAACGGAAAATACGAGTTCACACGGCTTCCCTTCGGTCTTAAGAATGCTCCTTCTATCTTTCAAAGGACGATTGACGACATTCTAAGAGACCACATAGGGAAAAGATGTTATGTCTATATAGACGACATCATCATATTCAGTAAAGATGAGGAAACTCATCTTAACGACATAAAATTAGTTTTCGACACGTTAGACAAAGCCAATTTGAAAATACAATTGGACAAGTGCGAATTTCTAAAATCAGAAGTCGAATTCTTAGGCTTCATAATATCCGGGAATGGTATAAAAACCAATCCAAAAAAGGTGGAGGCAATAATAAATTTCCCAGTTCCTCAAACCCTAAAAGATCTTCGTTCCTTTTTAGGACTATCAGGGTATTACCGTCGTTTTATAAAGGACTACGCCAATTTAGCGAAGCCTTTAACACTCCTTCTAAGAGGGGAAGAAGGACGAGTTTCCAAAAACCATTCAAAAAAAGTTTCCATCACTTTAAACCCAAAAGCAATGGAGGCATTTGAAAAACTCAAATTATCCCTCACTGCAAAAGATGTGATGCTCAACTACCCCGACTATACCAAGGAATTCCAATTAACTACAGACGCATCCAATCACGCCATTGGAGCAGTTCTGGCACAAAATGACAGACCAATAATGTTTATATCACGGACTTTGACAAAAACTGAAGAACATTACGCCACCAATGAAAAAGAGATGCTTGCGATCATATGGGCTCTAAATAATTTGCGAAATTACCTCTACGGATCAGTTAAAGTAAAAATATATACAGATCACCAACCACTTACTTACGCCCTCAGCAACAAAAATAATAACACCAAAATGAAAAGATGGAAAGCAATCCTTGAAGAGTACAATTACGAACTGTTGTACAAACCAGGAAAATCGAACGTCGTTGCCGATGCCCTATCTAGACCACCTCAAATTAATATCCTACCTACTTCTAATAATGATGACAACAATTCGCTTAGTGCAACTGTACATTCCGACGAAAGTTCCTCCCATCAATTAATTCCAGCAGTGGAAGCACCAATAAATGTATTCAAAAACCAACTATGGCTCCTAACAGGAGAAGAACCCAGTTACCAGTTTAAAATTCCTTTCCCCACCTTCCATAGACACATTATTATACAACGTGAGTACACACGTGATAACATCATTTCAATTTTCAAGAGATATCTAAATCCTACAGTAATTAATGGACTTTTCACATCCGAAGCCATAATGGCGAAAGTTCAAGAAATATACCCCCTTCATTTCAGTAACAGTAAAATTCGATTTACACAGACCAAAGTTAAAGACTTAACAGACGAAACTGAACAAGAAAACGAAATACTAAAGGAACATAAGCGAGCACACCGAAACCCTCAAGAAAACAAACTTCAACTAATACAAAAATTTTATTTTCCTAATATGAAAGCGAAGATAACAACCATAACCAAACAATGTAAGATTTGCAAGGAACACAAATACGACCGTCACCCAAACAAACCGCAATTAGCTGAAACACCTATCCCACAATACCCAGGTGAAATAATCCACATAGACATATACAGAACCGAAAAAAATCTAGTTCTCACAGCAGTAGATAAATTTTCTAAATACGCGCAAACGAGGATCATACAATCCAAAGCAATAGAAGACATCAGAGAGCCGTTGAGACAAATCATTTTCGCCTTCGGCGTACCCAAACACATAATAGTAGACAATGAGAAATCTCTTAATTCTGCATCAATCTATTTCATGCTTGAAGACCAATTGGGCATTCAAGTGTATAAAACCCCACCATATGCCAGTACAGTAAACGGACAAGTAGAACGTTTTCATTCTACTCTTTCTGAAATAATGAGATGTCTGAAAACAGACCGAATTCACAGATCCTTCATAGAACTTCTTGACAGATCAGTATATGAATACAACTACTCCATCCACTCAACAACAGGGAAAAGACCGATTGAAGTATTCTTTGGAAGAAGAGTTTCAACAACCCCAGAACAATATGAAATTGCTAGACAGGAAAACATAGAAGCACTCAGACAGAAACAAACAAAAGATTTGGAATCACATAATAAAAAAAGGAACCCACAAAAAACTTATTCTCCAGGTGATGCAATATATGTAAAAATCAATAAACGCTTAGGATCGAAACTAACTGCTAGATACAGAAAAGAAATTGTTAAGGAAGACAAAGGAAGTATAGTCATAACAGAAACAGGACGGACAGTATACAAAGCCAATATAAGGACCTAAAACAAATTTTTTCCCCCTTTTCTATATTCCCACTTTAGATTATATTTTCAAATGACAAACGCAGGATTTCGAATAATTGACTATACGAACGCACAATTAGTTACATTTAATACAGGATGGACAAGACTACAAACTGGAACATATAGGATCGTACACGTTATTAACTTAGACGAATACCAAGAGACCTTAGACTACCTTAACACTACCATACAGCAAAAAATAATTAACACTAACCCACTCCTTCCTTTCCTAAAACACGAAGTTGAAAACATCCAGAACAATTTGGATAAATTAAAAACACAACCAAAACATAATAAAAATAAACGCTCAATTAAAATATTAGGCACTGCTTGGAAATGGCTTGCAGGAAGCCCAGATTATGACGACTTTAGAATCTTAAGTGAAAAAATCAATAATGCATTGGAAAACAGTAATGATCAAATAATTATAAATAGAGTACTAAGTGAAAGAATAAAAAACATTACAGAACAATCTAATAAAATACTAAGTGCATTAAAAGATAATGAAAACATACAGCATAATGTAGCTGTTAATATTAAGTATAAGCTAGATATAATAAAGGAAGATATTGCTAACATAAATTACGCCATTCATTGGGCAAAAACAGGCACAGTAAATTCTTACATTTTTTCAAATAATGAAATAAATTTAATAAAAAGCATTCATGAAAATCAAAATAACCCCTTTAATAATATAGACGAAGCCTTAGAATTTTCTAACGTTAATGTAGCTTCAAATAACTCAGTAATATTATATGTAGTAAATATTCCCTTAACCAATAAAAATACATGCGAATCATTACTAATAAAACCAATAAAAAAGGGAAACAAAATAAATAAAATACAATTCGAAAAAATTTTAAAATGTGAAAATAAAATATTTGGAAAAAGAAATGAGTGCGAAAAGCATAACACATTAGAAATATGTAATGATAAGGACATTATTGACATAAGCAACTCCTCGTGCATACCAAACCTACTCAACAGCCATCCAGCTAACTGTACAACAATCAACAACCAACACGTATCCGCAATAGAAGCCATTTTACCAGGAATACTATTTTTAAACCAATACGAAGGGTCAGTCACATTGGACAATGAAGAAATGCGACTCAATGGATCATATGCGATCCAATTCCAAAATTCCACAGTTATCATCGACAACCAGCAATACATTTTCAACGGAATAACAGCAAACAACCCACTTCCTGCTATTCTCCAACTCAGAGGAAGAAATTCTAAGTCTTGAAATGATGAAGGAATTGCATTTAAAAAACCTTAAGCACATCGAAGAAGCAAAAAGAAGAACCTTAATATCAACAGTAACAAATTTTGGCGTATCCAGCCTATTACTAGTTCTAATAATAGGGCTAATGATGAAATTTAGACCAATAAAGGAAAATAAATTAATCGGAAAATACGTAAAACAAATACCATTGGAGAGAATGAAAACTACACAAGAAGAGGCTAACACACAGTCAACAGAATACGATGACCACACGAATAATACAGCACCATATTTCAACTACAACACGTAACGCTCGAGGACGATCGCTTTTAAGAGGGGAAGAGTTAATGCAACATTTATTCATATTTCAATATTAGTCAGCATATTCATATTTCAATATTTAGTCAGCATATTTAACCAAGTTCGTTGTACTGATTTCGTATTTCAATATTTAGTTATTTCATATCAGTTATCATATTTCAATATTTAGTCAGCATATTTCATGACTGCTTACATTGCAGCTAAATGCTTATAAATCATTTATGCTTACTTTACTGTGCCAAATAATAGAAATGCTGATCAATAAATAAATATGTAAACCAGCATAAGAAATGCTGATCAACAAATAAATATGTAAACCAGCATAAGAAATGCTGATCAACAAATAAATATGTAAACCAGCATAAGAAATGCTGATCAATAAGAATCATGTAAACCAGCTTAAGACTATTTATAAGAGGTATTGTAATTTTAAGTATCAGTGTAAAAAGATAATTGAATGAATAAAGAGCTCAGCTCTTAAATATTTTTTAAAAACTAAAATAAATTTATAATTTATTAACTTATATTATTCCATGTAATAAATCTTAATTGAAAAAAATTTCGTTTGCAAAGGAACAAATGATTGCATATTCAAATGTAAATATGATATATACATACATATGTAACACTATAAGAATTGAAGATCCAATTGAACTTTTGAACAAACATAGCTAACATAATACATATACATATGTATGTATATATTGATATACATATATTTACATACATATGTCAAAATACCAAAGCACTTGGATATAAAAATTTTCATCAAATTTGTATAGTTTTCAATTTACTAAAATGCACATACCAAGATGTGAGAGGTCGTTTTATAGTGCATTTTTTTAAATTAAATCAAAATATTAAAGTTACTTTGATTTGAAATGTTGGCGCATATAATAAATATTCAAATTATTCATCAATAATCATTTAGTTGAATAAATTTTCATTCATCAAGGGAACATACATATGTAGAAATGAACAAGCAAATTCTTTGCAAAATGCCGTCGGCTAATCGTCAATTTGATTTTCTACAGAAGCAAAAGCAGAGAACGATATGATATACAGAGACCGTTCTCTGTGTGCAGAGCCAATATAGGAAGAGAGAATTCACTGCAATCAGCTCTGTTAAACCCCGGCCGCGGTTAGACTTCATTTTTGACAATTCACACCATTCGTAGCTCGTGAGACTTCTCTATATTTAACGTTCTCTGGCAAGTGTTTTAATTGTAACAGGGTAGGGCATCGCTCAAGTGAGTGTCGCAAGAAAGCGACAGCGCAAGTTGAACATTCCAGAAAAATAGAACAGTCAAATTGTTTAGCGCTCTTTACACGATCACACTGTGTGACAAACATTTGCGGTGTGATGAGAAGTGTGAGCGTGTAAACATAAGAAATTCGTGTGTGTCACACTTGTGTGATTGTTTTCTAAAATTTTAGAAAACATGATGGTGTGACACACATGTGTGATAGTGTAAACGCTTGCATCATGCACGTAGTGTATTTTTTCAGTCGATAAGCAAAAATTGGAGAGTAACGGCATCGCGGGCAAACAAAGAAATTTGGAAGGAGTTCTTCGAAGTATATTGAAGCTATCCAGAAATCTGGAAAATTAAAAGCGAAGAATACAAAAATAAAATAAAAAAGAATGCTGCCTATGAAACACTTTTAGAAAAATATAAGGAGATAGATCCAAAAGCAACTGTGGAAAGTTTAAAATATAAAATAAACTCAATTCGCTCATGTTATCGACGCGATCTAAAAAAATTAAAGCGAAGTGAGAAATCTGGAGCAGGAGTTGATGACGTATATGTGTCATCTTTGTGGTACTTTGATGATCTATCATTTTTGGAAGAACAAGAAACACAGATGACTGGTTTGTCATCAATAGAAAATGAAGAACATGAGGACACTACTTTCGAAGACGTAAGTAAAAAGAACAGGACATTTTTATTTATTTATGCATATATTTTTATTTATAAAAAGAAAATTGAAATTACATTGATCCGACACCATTAAAGTATTCACAAAATGAGTTTCGAATTTCCTTGGCGTTGGTAGTACTATTCCGACTTTTGGTTTTTTCTATTTGCATCAAAGCAGGTTCCGACCTTTCACCTATATCATTTATCATTCGAAGATAAGATTCAGTACTTTTTGTGCTTAAAAAGTTATGTAAATAGCAAATTGCTAAAACAATTTTTGATGCCTTTTCGGGAGATAAATGTATTGTAGTCAGCAGTATTCTGAATCTGGAAGAAATAATTCCAAACGCGTTTTCAACCACCCTTCTTGCCCGTGACAGACGATAGTTATATTGTTGTTGATGCCGAGTTAGACCACTTTGGCTATAGGGTTTTATAAAATGTTCATTTTGTGCAAAAGCGTCATCTGCTACAAAAACAAACGGCAGCTCTTTTTCAAAACCAGGCGGCTTTGTTGGGGGAGGTATTTTCAATTTTCCGTCATTATACATAGCCGAAAATGTCGTATTTCCCAAAACACCACCATCAGACACTCTTCCGTTTGCTCCAGCTTCAACCATTATAAATTGATATTTTCATTGACTATGGCCATCAAAACAATACTGTAAGTCTTCTTATAGTTGAAATAGTATGCTCCAGAGTGCGGTGGTTCGTGATGTTTACATGTTTTCCATCGACAGCGCCAAGGCAATTCGGGAAATTCCACAGTTCATAAAATTCAGAAGCTACCGTTTTCCATTCTTCTTCACTTTTCGGTAACTGAAAAGATAATAGTTTTTATTTTTATTTATTATTTTTAGAATGCACTTGGCGCAAAAAAAGCCAAAACAGAATTTGGTAAAAAAGAAAAACAAGAGTTGCTTAAGAAAGCAGTCAAAGCTTTAAAAGATTCGACGCGGCCCAATGACGATGCGAGTACCTTCAGTTCGACTTGGGAAGTCCTCTTCAGGAAACTTGACCCTACTCAACAATTATTTGCGAATAAAACCATTATGGAGGTGTTGTACCAAGGAGCTTTGGGTCATTTGAACGAAAACTCCCATCAATTGTTCAACGTACCAAACACAAGATGTTCATCAAGACCTCTTTCTTATAGCGACAACTCGTCCACATGTTTTGATAAGCGAACAATGCAAAATCGTTCATCAACACCTTTTTCTTATAGCGACAACTCGTCCACATGTTTTGTTGCAAGAACAGTGCAAAATCGTCCGGAATACATAATTTCTCCCCCACTTTCGAGTCCAACGCAATTGATATCTACTCCTGCATCTCAAGTTCAGTACACCAGATTTCATAGCACAGTTCAGCCACAGCAATATCAACAAATTTCCAGCATCAATATACAACCACAGGAAACCATAAATACTCAACAATACGGAAACAACACAGAATATCGGACATTTTCGGACTTGCTAAACGACTCTGAATATTCATAAGCAAACTTTTATTTTTATTTTTTAATGATTTCAAGGACTATTTTATTTTTGTTATGCCAATTTTCATGCAATATACTTACTGAAATAAAATCTTTAAGAACTTTAATCAACGCTTCACATGTCTCAATAATTATGTTGCTTAAACTTGCAGTTGAAATATACGACTGGAATTTCAAACTTTCATAGCTCTCTCCAGTTGCCAAATACCTCAATGTTACAGAGAGACGTTCATCAGGCGAAATTGCGTCTCGCATAAGAGTGTTTTGTTTTTCTATATAAGGTATTACCTTTTCCAAAAGTTCCTTATATACAGAAGGATCCATTCGGAGAAAATTTTTGTAGTCCGCCGGGCTGGACTGTTCAAGTTCCTTTAATAAACTTATATGTGAAAAAACTGGTCTTCTTGATCGCCATTCCTTTGCACAAGTTTTTCTCTGTCTTTTTTGCTTTTTTTTTTTGTTCTATTTCGTCTTCTTCTAAAATGTCAAATACAAGTGCTGCAACCAATGCGCGTGCCATGTTGCTTCGTTCACAAATAACAGAGAAATGAAGTATGACAACATGTGTGACCGTTTAAACGAAAGCAATTTTTTTTTTCATCACACCATGTTTGGCACACAGTGTGATCGTATAAAAGGGCGCTTATCCCATATTTAGTTAATATATGTATACAGCTGTTAGTGTGTAGATCATCATGGCTCCGCGATTGAATAAAACCCGAATTTTTGCACATTTTAATGTGAAAGAAGATGATAATATTGCAATATGCAATATTTGCAACAGCAGTTTAAAAACAAATATCTAAAAAATCATTTAAGCAATGTACATAAAGTTAATATTAGTGATGATGAAACTTCAAGCAGTTCTGGTAGTGGAATTGCTAAAACTGGATTTCGTAAACAATCAGTTAAAATTGAAATTAGCAAAAAGGAATTAATTAAAAGCTATATTGAACTGGTCACAGAGGAAAGTATTCCATTTAATGTGTTAGATTCTAAAAGTATGAAAAACATTATAGATCCCATCTGTCGTGGTTTGAGTGAAAAGAGCAACAAACCGTTTACCTTAAACAGCCGAAGTTGTAAAAGTGTTTTAAAACAAGTTGCAAATAATACAAGAGAGGAAGTAAAATATCATTAAAAATCGATAGTGCATCTCGTCTACCACGTAATATATTTGCTCTTAGTGCACAATATATAAATAATTACAATATTCAATCAAGAATTCTCGGAATGGTAGAACTCAAGAGGTTGCATCACGTTCTTCCCGAAATATTGCTGCTGAAATTATGAAAATATTGAGCAAACATGGTGTCGGTCTTAATCAAGTTGTGTCCATCACATCTGATAATGGCGTAAACATGATTAAATCATCAAAAATTTTATCGCACTGCAGCGTTTTAAAAGATGATAGAGACGATGTAGATGAAAACTTGTTGAAAAACTTGTTTTCCCCATAAATAAGACATAATCGTCTTTTATGTATATATGTGTTCACACGCACACATGTGCGCGTCCAAGTTATGTATTATCCTCGTATGGTACTAAACAGCTCATTAGTGTACTTTAAATATACTGGTTTTCAATCTTCTTATTTCATATCGACTCACTCTCAATCTCAATGTAATAAAAATAAATCGATCGCTTAGAGAATGTTAGAGAGTTGCAAGTCGAGTCAGTCTTCGTCTAATATATTGTCGGAATAAGTCGATGTCAACTATTTTTTATGTTAATAAAATATATGTGAAGTTTTGACAAAAAATTAAATGGTTTTATTCCTGATATTAAACCAGGAACCGGAAACTTAAATTCCATATATAAACCGATTTTTGTCTCCTTTCTTTGTTCTTTCTACGCATGTACTGAATAATGAACGTTGAACGCATAGCAAAATAGCGCGAAAATAATGAACAAAAACATGAATGTAGGAATCGGTAAAAAGACTATAAGTGGTCAAGTTTACTAATAAACATTTATCGACAATGCAACTCTGTTGTCAATAGTAATATATCGATGAAAAGGAAAGAACTAACACGGGTTGGATCTTCCTCTTTGAGTTTGGTAAACGTTTGGTTGTCGCTAAAAATTGAATCCAATTATATTGAGTTAATCATTTGTATTTTCATAGTTATAAGTTTTCAAACATATTCATTAATAAACCTTTCACATAAAGAAACATTAATTCAAGTGCATTATCGCTTCGTTATAATGAATTCTATCGTCTTAAATTAATAACCCCACAAATTTGGTGTCAGAAGTGGGATAGACGATGAAATCGTGAAAAACTTAAAAAAAAAAATGAATATTGAAAACTAAAACATACAAGACCGTCGAACAAAAATTGCCGAGGATATTGCAAGATATATTTGTGAAGCATTTCTTATAAATCGTTAAACTTTTAAGAAATTGCGAAATTTTATGCAATTGTGGCAGTGGCAACGAAGCAAACTGGGAGAGAGAGAGAGACAACTAGTCGTGTTGGCATTTGGCTGGGAAGCACGAACAAAAGGAGAAACTGCAAATTTTGCGTGGCAAAGGCTGATATCGCAGTATCTTACAAATTTGCAAATTTTACGTGGCAGAGGCTGGAAACGAAAATTTGTAAGCAAAATCATCGGAGGACGTCTCAACTTGGTGCGACACTTAGAGGAAAGCAGATCGGTGACGTCAGCAGCGAATGCAGAGCGTGTGCAAAGAGAAGAAAAATAAGAGGAAGAAATTGGAGTGGTAACACCAAAACACGTGTAAGGTGTAGAAAAAAATCGTATTGAAATTTTATCCGAAGATATTTTAAAGTTTAAATATTGATTTGATAATACTGTTAAAACTAAAAGAAATACTTGAAAATTAACGTAACGTAAATATCAACTTGATGGTTTCGAATTAGCATCGGCAAATGTTAACATTACATATAAATTGAGAGTCTAGTTGGAAAAAGTTAACATAACCTTAACAGTTGTGGAATTGAATTTGAATTCCTATTTGAAGTACATACATTTTATAAAAAATTCCAACTAAACATTTAACAAAACTATCATAGCAAAAACCTTTAAGTTAAGCATTTATAAAACTGTTTATAAAAATAATTTAATATTTCAGTACATGTAAAGCACAAGCACAAACGAGCACAAAATGAACAGAGACGAAATATTGGCGTGTACAGTTAACGAGTTAAAAGAGAAGTTGTCGGCATTAAATTTATCAACAACCGGTAGAAAACAATCATCGCAAGACCGATTATTAGAGCATTATGAGTTGCAAGTCGATGATGAAATCCTTGATAGTTCAGTAGAGGCTGTAGGAGCAGTACGATCAACTTTTACTTTACGTGATATTGAGGATTCGCTTTCACAGTTTAATGGATCAGGTCAGCCATCTGTTGAACAATGGATTGAGGAACTTGAAGATAGCGCTTCCGCTGTGCAGTGGAGTGGTCTTCAAAAATTCATATATTCAAAACAACTGTTGAAGGGTGCAGCAAAAATATATGTCCGTAGTCAAAGTGGCATTTGCGATTGGATGTCATTAAAGTCAGCGTTACTTTCAGAGTTTGGTACAGAAGTTTCTGCAATAGAAGTACATCGTATGTTGAGAAATAGGCGTAAACGACAGAATGAGGACTATCGCGAGTATCTGTATAGCTTAATGGAAATTGGAAAGCCCGTTAGATTGGATGAGACAAGTTTGATTGAATATTTCATAGAAGGCATACCAGATTCGAGAAGCAACAAGAGTAATTTGTATCAGGCCAAGACAGTTCAGCAGTTAAAAGAACAGATTAAAGTGTATGAGAAAATCCGAAATAGTCGCCCTCAAGCATCTTCTTCAGAAAAGTCTCAAGGTGAAAATAAGGGAAAAATAGGTGACAACAACAAGGGACAGCCTAAAAAGTGTTTTAAGTGCGGTGATCCGTCCCATTTGGCAAACGCTTGTAAAAAACCTGCAAAATGCTTCAAGTGTGATCAGCCAGGGCACAAAGCAGCAGATTGTTCAGGACCACGAGTTGTAGTCAAGCAAGAAATCAACAATGCAAGCACTCTTTCAAACAATAGTAGTGGAAAATGTATTTCCAAAGATATTACCTGCAAGAATGTACTTTTCTCAGCGTTGATAGATACAGGATGTGACCTTTGTTTGATTCGAGATGATATTGTTGAAAAATTGGGAAATGTCGAATTACAAAATGAACAGCATTGTCTAATAGGTATTTGCAACAGTCAATTAAAAACACTAGGAAGCTTTGTTACAGAAGTTGAGGTTGATGGTAAGCTTTTGGAAATTACCTTTCATGTCACAAGCAAGAATGATATTAAATACTCAGCAGTCATCGGAAATAGTGTGTTGGACGTTGTAGACTTAGTTGTTTTCAAAAATTCAGTACAATTTCGCCACAAAGGAACCGACGAGTTAGAGAAAATAAGTACACTAGAGTTGTCAGATAAAGTTGCAGAACAAGACTTCGAACTATTTCAAGAGTATAAAGACTTATGCTTATTTGCTGCAACGCAAGATGCTGAGATTGATTTATCTCATCTTGATAAACCTTTAGTCGAGACAATCAAAACCCTCATTAGTACATATTTACCAGAAAACAAAAAGAAAAGCCCTGTTGAAATGAAAATATTGCTCAGTGATGAGTTTCCCGTGTTTGAACGTCCAAGACGTATGTCATACTCTGACAAGTGTATCGTTGACACTCAAGTTCAAAAATGGCTAGACGATAAAATAATTCAACCCAGCTCATCGGAGTATGCTTCTCCCATTGTTCTCGTTCCCAAAAAGGATGGTAATAAAATACTATGTTGTGACTACAGACGCTTGAATGCTAAAATTGTAAGGGATAACTTTCCAATGCCATTGCTAGATGACGTAGTTGAAAGATTGCAGGGTCATAGGGTATTCACAACGCTTGATCTTGCGAATGGATTCTTTCATGTTCCAGTCGAGCCGAGTTCAAGGAAATATACAGCTTTTGTGACTCATAGTGGTCAATTTGAGTTTCTTTTCGTTCCTTTCGGCATATCGAATTCACCAGCTGTGTTTTCACGCTATGTTCACGCAGTTCTAATAGATTTGGTACAAGATGGAACAGTAGTTACTTATATGGATGACCTCATTATTCCCTCTAAGGATACGGATGAAGGCATTCAAAAATTGAGACGTGTTTTAGCTAGAGCCGCAGAGTTTGGTTTGCAAATTAAGTGGAGCAAGTGTCAGTTTCTAATGGAAAAAGTTGATTTTTTGGGATATATAATTGAAAATGGCACAATAAAACCATCCAAGGCAAAAACATTAGCCGTTCAAAATTTTCCCATACCAAACGATAGAAAAAGCTTACAGCGATTCCTTGGCTTGACTTCATATTTTAGAAGGTTTATAGAATCGTATGCTTTAGTAGCTAAACCCTTGTCAGATCTACTTCGTAAAGATGCAAAATTTCAATTTGTCGAACACCAACTGGTTGCGTTTAGTCAGTTAAAGTCAGCATTAGTAAGCGCTCCAGTACTGAGCTTATACAATCCAAAAGCAGAAACCGAGGTACACACAGATGCTTCTATGCATGGCTATGGTGGTGTACTTCTGCAAAAGAATGCTGATGATCAACTTTATCATCCAATTCAATACCTTAGTCGCAAAACCAAACCAGCAGAAGAAAAATACCATTCTTATGAGCTTGAGGTGTTGGCAATTGTCGAGGCGTTGAAGAAATGGCGAGTCTATCTTCTTGGTATTAAATTCAAAATAATCACAGATTGTAATGCTTTCGCAATGACAATGAAAAAGCGAGGTGATATTCCTCTAAGAGTTTCGCGTTGGGCACTATTTTTACAAGATTTTAATTTTGAAATCGAACATAGAAGTGGAAGCAAAATGAGACATGTTGATGCTCTGAGTCGTGTATCTTGTCTTATGCTAGAAGATTCAATGCATCATAGACTTAAGCAGGCACAAACAATGGATGATTGGGTCCGAGCAGTGATGACAGTCTTAGATAGCAGCACGTACGAAGATTTCTATATTAAGCATGGTGTTTTATATAAAGATCCCATTAAGGAACTTATAGTTGTACCATCGCTTATGGAAGAGGAAATTATTCGATTAGCTCATAAGCAAGGGCATTTCTCAGCAAAACGGACTCAAGAAGCAGTAGAAAAAACATTCTTTATTCCACAACTATCAACGAAAGTGCCTAAAATTGTCAAGAGTTGCGTTGAATGCATTGTCTCGGATAGTAAAGCAGGAAAGAAGGAGGGATTTCTAACACCGATCAACAAAGAAGATAAGCCGCTAGGTACTTATCATATAGATCATGTTGGCCCAATAGAGCAAACTAGCAAAAATTACAACTATATTTTAGTAGTAGTGGATGCTTTCTCGAAATTCGTTTGGCTTTATCCAACCAAGAATACAGCGGCAGATGCAGTTGTAGATCGTCTTAAGAGGCAGGCAGGAGTGTTTGGTAATCCAAAGCGCATAATCTCAGATAGAGGAGCAGCATTCGTTTCGAACCAATTTAAGGAATATTGTCAAGGGCAGGGTATACAACACTTGATGATAGCTACTGGAGTTCCTCGCGGTAACGGACAAGTAGAACGCATCCATAAAATCGTTATACCAATGTTGACCAAATTATGTCACGAAAATCCTTGTAATTGGTATAAGCACGTTGATTCCGTACAACAGACAATAAACAACACGTCGCCTAGAAGTACTAAAATATCTCCGTTTAGATTGCTTACAGGTTTTGAAATGAGATTAAACAAAATACCGGACTTACAAGAATTTTTAGATGAACAAATAATTAGTGAAATAAATCAAGAGAGGGAAGAAGTTCGAAAAGAAGCACTGGAAAATATTGCAAAGATACAACAGGAAAATCGTAGGACATTTAATAAAAATCGCAAGAAAGAATTAAAGTACATTTTAAATGAGCTAGTAGCTATTAAACGTACTCAATATGGTACCGGACTAAAGATAAAACCTAAATATTTTGGTCCTTATAAAATTACAAAGATTAGGGCACACGGTAGATACGATGTGGAAAAAGTTGGAGAACATGAAGGCCCAGGTAAAACCACAACTGTGCCGGAATTTATGAAGAAGTGGGTTGATTTGGAAAATGGTTCATTCGAGTCGAACGAAGCGTCAGGATGGCCGAATGTAGGAATCGGTAAAAAGACTAGAAGTGGTCAAGTTTACTAATAAACATTTATCGACAATGCAACTCTGTTGTCAATAGTAATATATCGATGAAAAGGAAAGAACTAACACGGGTTGGATCTTCCTCTTTGAGTTTGGTAAACGTTTGGTTGTCGCTAAAAATTGAATCCAATTATATTGAGTTAATCATTTGTATTTTCATAGTTATAAGTTTTCAAACATATTCATTAATAAACCTTTCACATAAAGAAACATTAATTCAAGTGCATTATCGCTTCGTTATAATGAATTCTATCGTCTTAAATTAATAACCCCACATGAATACAGTGAAACTGGATCCTATATGATTGTGTGTATTGGTCATATTGTATATGCATTCTTCGTCGTTTATTTTTCTCATTCTGTTCATCAGTTGCCCAGTAAACGTTGCAATTGAGGCATTCAAGACATTTTTTACACACAATATTTCATTCATTATCACTTCGGAAACAAATCGATATGCAAGAGAGGTAAATCAAAAATGGAACCCGTGAATTTCGCCAAAGAACCGATAAAGCTGCGCCCATTCGTGATATATGGAATATCTTGAATGAAAACCTCAAAGATAATTATGACCCGCATTAAAATATTAATATCGATGAGCAACTATTTCCATATCGAGGCCGAACAAAATTCATGCAATATATTCCATCAAAACCGGTGAAATACGGCATAAAAATTTGATGGCCGAACAGGAGGAGAAGATGCTGTGATGCTACGATCCAACAAACGTTGTCTTCCACCAGATATGAAAAAGAACAATTCTCTACCAGTGTTTTCGTCATTATTTGGTTTTCATGAAAACCTTGTGTAAGGGTGGCAACTTTGTAATCGACCAAGAGGAGTATTAAAAGAGACGACCGTGTGTGCGATCGACCAACGAGTTGCGCATTGTACCAATTTCTTTTTTTTTTATCATATTTTTTAATAAATCAGCAAAGTTAAAATTCAGCATAAATCTTTCACTTGCTTCAATCAGCAGCTATGTGCCAAAGAAGAATAAAGCGATAAATTCACTTTCCACTGTTTATTATACTAAAGAGTGTGAAGGCTAGGCAAAAAAAAAACCATTTTATATTATAATGCACATAAAGCTGGCGTCGATTGTATGGATCAAATGGTCACACATTTCACATCAAAACGGCCACCAAGCCGATGGACCTTTGCTTTCTTTTGCAACATGTTGGATGTCATGGCATTGACAGCGTTTTGTATTTGCAAGGAAGTCGATAGACTTAGAAAAAGTGATGCTAGGCGCAATTTTTTTACGACTTTATCGAATACATTGATCGTTGCAAACATCGAAAATCGTATGAATAATTAAAACATTATTTCTCAATTTACTACTCGTTTGGCTATAGAATCGTTTTTCAACAAAAAAATAAATATCCCTGTGAATATCGTAGTTAATCAACCAACCGGTGCCGATACACTCCCAGCGAAAAGGGATTGTCGTCTTTGTTTACAAGGGGGCGATAAAGTTCGTCGAAAATCTAGTTTTTATTGTACTGCATGCATGAATCCAGTATGTCAACAGCACTCAAAAGTCTCATATACATGTGCTCGCGCCCCTCTTTATAATTGATCGTCGCCGCCCCTGTACTTCCAATTGTCGTTACAGCTATTCAATTTACATTGACACTCTCTCATCACTGCCGTTGTTGCTGCCGTCGCTAACGTTGCTATTGTCTTCGCTGGAGCTTCCGTTTACTTCCGCTATCTTCGCACCTTCCTTTATGCATTGTTTTTGTCCAATAACCAACAGCATTAGCATAAGTTTGTCGAACTATTTTCGCTCATTGTAATTTTTCCTGCTATTTCAGAAAATCATACGATTTGTGGCCTTCATATTGTAACAAGTGAAATAGCAAGACCTTTCTAATATACCATAAGCGTATTGGCTTATGCAAGTTAACACCAGTCGCGTTGCAACACCATATACTTGCTGATACGGTCAAATTAGCCGAAATGCACTAATATGCTGAGCAAACTGTCTGCGCAACTACCGGTGATGATTCCCACGCATATTTTAACTATTTAAGTAAGTCCTAGTTGTAATGAGCTAGAGTTAAGTTAAAATTAAAATAAAGAAGTTCGGAACTCGCTCCGGCAACGTTTTTAAAAACCATTTTCAACCA
The DNA here is from genome assembly GCF_028408465.1 of Anastrepha ludens. Lineage (NCBI taxonomy): Eukaryota > Metazoa > Arthropoda > Insecta > Diptera > Tephritidae > Anastrepha > Anastrepha ludens. Next base: position 109,810,767 of record NC_071499.1, read on the forward strand.
ATGAAAATTTAATTTATATCATAATAAAATCATAACGAATTGAAAGTAACCCTATTTTTCCTTATTTCGGAAGCGGTCACATATCGTCGACATACCCCGACATTTGGTCCTTCGAGCCAGATAGGAAAATTTCAACAGTGAAAAATTCAACTGGAATATTCATCTGACATATCCAAAACAAAAACCCACACAGAGCAACCATTTGCACATCCATATAAGCAGGAGCTACCGACACTGACATACACACACAACTACAATATTGAATAAAAATCCACACGGATTTGATCGAATTCGTGGATGATCATTTCTAGACCCTACCAGAAGTCGAGTCAGTTTACACTTTGGAAATCAAAAGAGTTGAACTTGATTCTCTTTACTTTAAATTGAAGAAAGCATGTGATACTTTTCGCAGAGCCCCTAAAAGTGCCGACGAAACCACCGACTTAACTACGCATTCCCTTTACAGGAAAAAGCGATCGCACTGGTACATAGAAGCAGTCGAATTTCTTTTGGAAATGGCAGAAGCTTATCCTTGGCGAATAAAATCTTTCAATTTAGCAGCCATTGTAGAGGAGAGTGTAGGTTCGTACGGTAAGGACTTATAATCTTCTGCCTATATTTATTGTTTTTTATTTCTTATTTAATAAAGTTGAGGCCCTTAAAAATTGAGACAGAGGAAGAAAGCTACAACAGCTCTTCTCAAATGCAAGCACCTTCGGCTGAATTTTCATTTGAATTTCCTTGACAACCTCCGAAAAAACGGAGGTAGAAATTTTGAATATGCATTTTTGGATGAATTACGAGCGGCCAACCAAACAATTGCCCGAAGAATTCAAGAGCTCAAGGAAAACAGCAGAGAAGCCCTGCAATGTGAGAGGAATTTATATACATAAACCTATACCTATGAAAAATTAAGGTCAGTATTTTTATCTAACATACGAGAGTTAAATGCATACACAATTGGTATCCATAACAACAGTATGCATTCCATTAAAATGATGTAGGCCGGATTCACACTATGATGCCGATCACGGTCCGCTCTCGATCCAGTCTCGGTCCGGTAAAATATTCACAAACGAAAAACAATGACTGTATTCACACTATCCGTGCTGTTCAAGTTTCGGTACAGTCACACTCCAGCATCGATCAAGTTCGAAGAATATTTTGCTGGAGCGTGATCGAACTTGCGTTCTCGGTTCAGTCTTTTGACAATAGCAAAGGAGTGCAGATCGAAGTTTTTACAATGACAGCTGAAAAATCTTGGTCTTTTGAAAAAGGTAAGTAATTGCATACAGGATTTATATTATTATAAATTTTGAAGTTTTATTCAAATGGTGAATAACTAAAAAATAACGATCAATATCAGTATTCAAGATAATAAAGTAATCAATATGACGTGAATGAAAATTCCATTTATTCACTTTTTTCAGATGAAATGCTCATCGAACTTGTCAAAAGTAAGCCTGGAATATATGACCTACAGTCACAATATTATAGTGACAACAATTATAAAAAAAAAACGTGGGACGAAATAGAACGAGCAATAGAACTAAACGGTAAGTCAAATAATTATCACGGAATCATTTACACTATAAAGAAATATCTACTTTCTACCACATAATACGATCTGCTTGCCATGGTACTGAACCTATTGGAGAATTGAAAAAATTTTTAAAAATTTCCCTTGTTTGAAACGCTTCGGCCTGGGCATTGCCACCTTGTCCCCTCAAATTTCTTATACAATCGGTATTAGTACAAGTCGAAATATTTTCGTTATTAATAATTCTGGCATTTCTTATAATATTATGCAAAATACACGTTGTCAAAACAATCGATGTTACATTCCTGGGATCAGCTATCAGTCTTCTCTGGTAGATACGAAAGGTTTGCGACAATATACCGAAAGCACACTCTACTAATCTTCTTCCTCGACATAGACGATAATTGAAAATTCTCTTTTCATTATCTTCTACATTTTTCAATCCTGGATAAGGCCTCGTTAGATTTTTTTTCAATGGAAATGCTTCATCTCCCAATATTACGTAAGGAGCTAGTATTTCTGTGCCTGGCAGTGGAGAGTCTTCTGGAATGTTCATCGTTCCATTTTCCAATCCTCTTCCTAATACAGAATTAGCGAGAATACCTCCGTCGCTATTTTTACCATAGGACCCAATGTCTACCGCTATAAATTTACAATTAGCGTCCACCAGTGCTAATAATACTATTGAAAATGTTTTTTTATAATTGAAATACAATGATCCACTATTAGCAGGAGCTTGTATAACTACATGCTTGCCATCTAATGCTCCCAAACAATTTGGAAAATTCCACATTGTCCACATTTCATGAGCAACTTGTAGCCATTTTTCGCGAGAAGGAGCAGGAATATAAGCTAACGCAACAGTTCACACACCTCAACCAAAATATGATAGTAACCCAACACCCCACATGCGCAACGTTTTAACTAATGCAACAGTTCACACACCTCAACCAAAGTATGACGGTAACCCAACACTCCACACGCGCAACGCTTTTGAAGAGATACCAGAGCAGCGATTGGCGTTTCCGTGGGAAACGCCTATTCAGCAAAGAATGGGTCACGTTGCTGGCACACGGGCTTAGCTTTAGTATTAGAACTAAGAATAATTTTTAAGTCAGTTGTAAATTAAGTTTCAACAAATAAAGACCGTTCACCGGATAAAAATTGTTTTTTTTAAAACAACCGTGACCGGGTAAATTAACTGGCGCCCAACGTGGGGCCCAGTCGCAAGTGCTAAAACGAAGGAAAATTTCCAAGGCCCCTAAGTAGTGGCGGAATATCCTTCGACGCGAGTGAAAAAAAGAATACAGTTCTAAAGGCCCCTCAAGCAGTGGTGGAACAATCTTCAACACTTCAGCACCAAAAATAGCAGTAGGCGACTGGGCAGCCACAACCTGGAGGAACGCTTCAGTCGGTGGACACAAAGCGTGTGCGGATACAGGACCCGGAGTCATCGCGGGAAGAACCCTCAGAACAAAACGGATAAGTCCTGCCCGTCACCTCACAGGATGGAGATCTATTTATTTGTGTAAGTCTTTAAGTTCAATATAGTTTGTAAGTTTAAGAAAATCAATGTAGTTAAACAACAAGTGAAGAAAAATCAAGAGAAATTTCATATAAGAAAAAAAATTCCAAAAAGAGAAATTTTTTAAGAAAATCAATGTAGTTAAACAACAAGTGAAGAAAAATCAAGAGAAATTTCATATAAGAAAAAAAAAATTCCAAAAAGAGAAATTTTTTAAGAAAATCAATGTAGTTAAACAAAAAGTGAAAAAAAAATCAAGAGAAATTTTATATAAGAAAAAAAATTCCAAAAAGAGAAATTTTGTAAGAAAATTAACGCAACAAAAGTGAAGAAAAAATCAAGAGAAACTTTATATAAGGAAAAAATTGTAAGAAAATTAACGCAACTAAACAAAAAGAAAAAAAAAAATCAAGAGAAATTTTATTTAAAAAAAGAAATCCAAAATGCCTGACGACAACATATCTTCGATACTCCGACCTTCCGTGCTGAACACTGGCACCGCGGCCAGCAGCAGTGCAATGACAGGATTAGAAGAGACAATCCGTAGGGTAGTAAAAAATATTTTTGAAAGTGAAGGACAGAAGCTAGTGAACAATATAGTGAACCCTAACTATGAATTCCTTAATTTGAGGGACGAACCCGTAGTTGCACAAGGAACCACAGATTCGGACCGTGTCCCAGAAATAGCTAGGACAATAAGAGAATTTTCAGGAAATCCAAGTGAGTTTAGCTCCTGGAAGAAAAGTATAGAGAGACTTTTAGAGTACTATGGTCAGTATCAGGGGACTCCGAGATATTTCGGGATACTTATGACAATAAGGAACAAAATTGTAGGTCATGCAGACGAAGTTTTGGAATCTTACAATATTCCATTAAATTGGACGGCTATTCGCTCCTGTTTAACTTGGCACTATGCTGATAAACGAGATCTAAAAACTCTCGAGTACCAACTTTGTAGTTTGGTTCAGGGACGTTTACAGATTCGGGATTTTTATCAACTAGTTTATTCCCACCTGTCCTTGATATTGAACAAAATATCTTGTATGGAGGAGAGCCCAGAAGCTATAAGAGTCTTAACGAACATGTATAGAGAAAAAGCTCGAGATGCCTTCATAAATGGACTCAACGGCGATATGCCAAGGCTTCTAGCGGTAAAGGAACCAAAGGACCTCCCACATTCACTTCATCTATGTGAAATCCTCGAAAACCAAGTAAACTTTTCCCCTCATAATAGGTCAAACAGACAGGCACCTCCAACACCTGTAAAGTTAAATGGACAAAGGAATATGCCTCTAAATACGCGAGCATCCTACCATGTTCCTCGACCATATTACCCACAACAAACCCCTCCACCTCTAGCACCCAGAAATATGTCACAGTACTACCAAAGGACTTCTCCTGTTCAATTTGGTTGGAATACACAACGAACTTCTCAACAGTATCCTACATCCTTTCAACCGCCAACTCAACCATGGCTTTCTCAACCTTACCCTCAGGTCAGAAATACATTCACACCCCCTCGCCCAATAGCTCCAAAACCATTACCGAGACCGGAACCCATGGAAATTGATCGTTCCATGCAATCTAAGGCAATTAATTACATGAATAGACCAGGACCAAGTAAACCAGCTGAAAAGAGGCCATCCAACACTTCTCATCAAATACCATACAAGTTTCAGAGGAACTTTCATATTGAAAGTGAACGGCAACAACCGGAAGTCCAACAGGAAGGATACGAACAAGAATGTATACCTACAATGGACGAATATGAGACGGCATTGAATCATGGATATAATCCGCAGTTGTCTCAGGAACATGAAACCTCAGCTGACTTTACGGATATACATTTTTTAGAATGACGTGTTCTTCGTTACCGTACATAGAGTGTCGGACGAAGAACGGAAAAATCATTAAGATATTACTAGATACTGGTTCTAGTAAGAATTATATTCAGCCTAATCTTGTTTTAAAGCCTCTTCTTAATGAACAACCCTTCTTCGCAAACTCCATAGCCGGAAAAATAGAAATCACCCATCACACCTTGGTAAATCTTTTCGGGAAAAATGATACAAATTTAAAATTCTTCCTACTCCCAACATTAAATTCTTTCCACGGAATTCTTGGTAACGATAGTCTAAGAGACTTGTCTGCTATTATAAATATCCACGATAATACACTAAAAATTGGTAACAATACAGTTATTAAAATTAAACAAAAATTCTCAGCGGACGTTAATAAAATTGATATTAGGACTGAACACATGACATTGCAGCAGAAAAATGACATAAATTATTTAACAAGAAAATATTCCAAATTATTTTCGGAACCCAATGCAAAGCTTACCTATACCACCACAGTAGTTGGGGAAATTAAAACTCTTTCGGACAGCCCAATTTATTCCAAATATTATCCCTATCCTTTAGCTATGAGAGACTTTGTAACCCAAGAGATTGAAACCTTACTAAGAGATGGAATCATTAGACGATCAAGATCTGCATACAATTCACCTATTTGGGTAGTACCCAAAAAACTAGACGCCTCCGGACAGAAAAAATATAGACTTGTTATCGATTACCGAAAATTGAACGCAGTGACAGTAGCGGACAAATACCCTATACCTGAAATAAATGAAATAATCTCGCAACTAGGAAGTAGCCAATTTTTCTCTGTTCTCGACCTCAAAAGCGGCTTCCACCAAATTCCTTTGAAGGAATCCGACATGGAAAAGACAGCTTTTTCAGTCAATAATGGGAAGTATGAATTTACAAGACTCCCATTCGGCTTGAAAAATGCACCAGCCATTTTCCAGCGTGCCCTTGATGACATACTTAGGGATCACATTGGAAAAATCTGTTATGTCTATATAGACGACATAATAGTACTTGGTAAGGACGAACGTAGCCACTTAGAGAACTTAGAAACCATTTTCCGAACACTCGAAAACGCTCGAATGAAAGTACAGTTGGATAAGTGTGAATTTTTTAAGGACGAAGTAGAGTTTCTAGGAGTAGTAATATCACGTAGTGGTATTAAGACAAATCCTAATAAAGTAAAAGCCATCCAGGATTTCCCTTACCCCAGGACGTTGAAAGATCTGAGATCATTTCTTGGATTATCAGGTTACTACCGACGATTTATACGAGACTACGCTAAATTAGCAAGACCACTGACTTCACTCCTTAGAGGAGAAGACGGACGAGCTTCAAAAACTAGCTCCAGTAAAAAGTTAATCACGCTGAATAATAATGCCAAGCAAGCTTTCCACCAAATTAAAACTTCATTAATATCTGAGGAAGTTATACTCACATACCCAGATTTCAAAAAGGAATTCCATCTGACAACCGACGCATCAAACTACGCGTTAGGTGCTGTTTTAGAACAATCCGGTAAACCTATTACGTTCATATCTAGATCCTTATCAAAGACAGAAGAGAATTACGCCGCCAATGAGAAGGAAATGTTGGCGATAATTTGGGCATTGAACACGCTACGGAATTATCTCTACGGTTCAGCCAAAGTAATAATTTACACCGACCACCAACCCCTTACGTTTGCTTTAAGCAATAAAAATCATAACGCAAAAATGAAAAGATGGAAATGCATTTTAGAAGAGTATAACTATGAAATCTACTATAAACCTGGCAAAACTAATGTCGTTGCAGACGCTCTTTCAAGACCACCTAAATCTGAGGTAAATACCCTCACGACAACCGACCATAGTGACGAAAGCTCTGCTCATATCCTCATACCTGCTACAGAAGCCCCAATAAACGCATTTAAGAATCAGTTATTTTTATTAATCGGACATGAAAACAACTACACTTTTGAACTGCCTTTCCCCAGTTTTCACAGACATACTATAACCAAAACTCACTATTCCACCCAGGACTTAATAGACATTTTTAAACAACGTTTAGACCCAGCTCTTGTTAACGGACTCTACACAACAGAAAATATTATGGGTAAAATTCAAGAAATGTACCCACTACATTTCAGAAACATTAAAATCCGTTTTACACAAACTTTATTACAGGATATCACAAACGAAACCGAACAAGAAGAAATAATACTAACTGAGCACCAACGAGCTCATAGAAATAGCCGTGAGAATAAAACTCAAATTCTAAAAAAATACTATTTCCCTAGCATGAACTCCAAAATAGAGAAAAAGGTCAAACAGTGCTCAACTTGCCTTCAGCAAAAATACGATAGACACCCCCCAAAGCCAGAAATCCAAGCCACCCCGATTCCACAAAACCCTGGAGAAATCGTCCATATAGACATTTACTCCACAGAAAAAAGGTTCATTCTCACTTCTGTTGACAAATATTCCAAATACGCACAAGTAAAAATAATCCCATCCCGAGCAGTAGAGCACATAAAGGATCCAATACGTGAGCTAATGATTGCATTTGGAATTCCCAAACTTGTTGTAATTGACAATGAGAAATCACTGAACTCCGCCTCAATTTCATCACTATTGAAGGATCAAATGAACATCGAAGTATATGTTACACCGCCTTACGCTAGCACGACAAACGGACAAGTGGAGAGATTTCACTCTACTCTCTCTGAAATTATGAGATGCTTAAAATCCGACAACAATAGTCTGACTTTCGAGGAACTACTTTTTAAATCTGTTAAAGAATACAACTCGACAATTCATTCAACCACCAAGAAAAAACCCTTAGAAACATTTTTCGGTACCAGAGTTACCACAGACCCCCAAGAGTTAGAAAGACATAGACAACAAAATATAGAATTACTTACAAAGAAGCAAATAAAGGACCTTGGCTATCACAATAAAAACAGAAAAAAAACGAAAGATTACTCCGTAGGTGAAGAGATATTTGTCAAAATAAATAAAAGATTAGGCTCTAAACTATCATCAAGATACAAGAAGGAAATAGTTGCAGAAAATAATAGGACTACAGTCAAAACCCAATCAGGCCGAACTGTTCACAAAAGTAATATTAGAAGTTAGCCTTACCACCCAAAGCGTACTTGGTTCACCAGGCTTCATAACAAGAAGAAAAATCACCAAAAGAAAAAAAAAAAACAAAAAAAAAAAAAGAAAAAGAAAAAGAAAAGGACAAAGAAAAAAATATATTTTAATTATAGAAAATTAAAGCTTGAACTGAATTTCTTCATATTAATTTAAATTCCCATCCATCGAATTAAATTAATTTCAAGAAATGAAACCAAATTTAGTTCTATTAAATTGAATTAATTTTGATACAATTAAAATCAAAGGAATTTTAATATGATTAGATTCAATTTGAAAATAATTAATGTAATCTTTAGTGAATAAGAAAATCGAGTAAAATGCCATAGGCGTTCGATCATTAGATAATAGGAAAAATCGAGTAAAATGCCATAGGCGTTCGATCATTAGATAATAGGAAAAATCGAGTAAAATGCCATAGGCGTTCGATCATTAGATAATAGGAAAAATCGAGTAAAATGCCATAGGCGTTCGATCATTAGATAATAGGAAAAATCGAGTAAAATGCCATAGGCGTTCGATCATTAGATAATAGGAAAAATCGAGTAAAATGCCATAGGCGTTCGATCATTAGATAATAGGAAAAATCGAGTAAAATGCCATAGGCGTTCGATCATTAGATAATAAGAAAAATCGTTATAAATGCCATAGGCCAACGATACAAATTTAAAAATTAGATAAATAACTATAGGTCCATAATTACAACCTTTTTACAGTACCCTTGCCGCCATGGCTTACGCAGAAACACAAATCCTAGATTATACGAACGCACAGCTTATAACCTTGAAGGACGGAACAGCAAGAATACAGGAAGGAACATTTAAAATTATTCATATAATAGACACGAGACAGTACGACAACTTAACGAAAGAACTTGAAAATACTATCGCACAAAATATCCAAATCAACCATCCATTACATCCTTTCCTTAACCACGAGATAATCCAAATTCGCACACTTCTTTCAAAACTCACCCCTCGAATTAAAACTAAACGTTCATTAGATTTTATAGGCACAGCATGGAAATGGATTGCTGGTAACCCAGACCACCATGACTTAGAAATAATTAATAAAAATATTGGAAATCTACTAGAAAATAACGATAGACAAGTAATAATAAACAAAAAATTTTTAGATAAAATAAATGAAGCAAGTAATAACACAAATGAAATACTTAAAAGCTTAAAAAATAATGAAAATGTAAAATTAGAACTAGGTCTTAAAATTAAATATAAATTACAATTAATTAAGGAAGAGCTTATTAATATTGAATACGCCTTACATTGGGCAAAATCAAATATTGTTAATTCATTTATATTGTCGAATCTAGAAATAAGCACAATTGAAAAAATTATTGGAAAAGAAGAAATACCTTACATTAATATTGAAGAAGAACTAGAATTTACCGATATTAGAATAGCCTCAAATGGCACTTCTATAATTTATATTCTAAGCTTACCTACTACTAATAAAGAAACTTGTGAAAAAATAATACTCAAAGGAGTAAAAAAGGAAAATAAAATTAATAAAATTGATTATGAAAAAATAATAAAATGTAAAACGAAAATATACGGACTAAAAAAGGAATGTAGAGCATATAATAAAATAACAATTTGTAATGAAAAAGATTTTATAGAAATAAATAATAATAGCTGTATTAGTAATCTTATAAATAGTAGACGCCCAAATTGCACGCTTATCAACGCTGACCACATTAGCAACCTAGAAGAAGTACAACCCGGAATACTATTTTTGAACAATTATAATGGTTTAATCGAAATAGATGGCAAATCAATAGAACTGAATGGAACATTTATAATCCAACACCACAACTCCACTATCAACGTGCAAAACAAAAAATTCTACGTACATGAAATGAGTAATTTACAACCTCTTCCACCTGTTCTACAAAAACGAAACCCGAAGACGCCATTCGAAGAAATATTATCCTTGCAGATGATGAAAGGTCTCCAAATACAAAATTTGAAGAAGCTGGAGACGATCAACAAAATCAATAAAGTGGGTTTAACCTCCAATACAGCACTCACAATATCCATAATAATAGCTGTCATACTAATCGCACTTAAAATTTCCGGAAAAAGAAAGCCGAAGGACTTTCAAAGGAATTGTAATAAACCAAACGCCCTTGGTACTCCTGAATCTACGGAGATGCGAACAGGGACGTCCGCACTTGAGGAGGGAGGAGCTAACGCAACAGTTCACACACCTCAACCAAAATATGATAGTAACCCAACACCCCACATGCGCAACGTTTTAACTAATGCAACAGTTCACACACCTCAACCAAAGTATGACGGTAACCCAACACTCCACACGCGCAACGCTTTTGAAGAGATACCAGAGCAGCGATTGGCGTTTCTGTGGGAAACGCCTATTCAGCAAAGAATGAGTCACGTTGCTGGCACACGGGCTTAGCTTTAGTATTAGAACTAAGAATAATTTTTAAGTCAGTTGTAAATTAAGTTTCAACAAATAAAGACCGTTCACCGGATAAAAATTGTTTTTTTTAAAACAACCGTGACCGGGTAAATTAACTTATATTCTGCCAATAAGCATTCGTTGATTGCCGCACATACTTCAAGAACCATACTTTGTACTGTCGAATGGCCTAGGTTGTAGCTGAAAGCAATTGTTTTATAGGAATCCCCAGTAGCTAAAAATCTGAATAAAAAAAAAATATTATTACTTAATTGTTATTAATTATTAACGATAATCATAAGATTAATTAACTGATTAATATTGTGGACCATGTCATACTGTTTTATTTTTCATCTGCTCCATTTTCCAATTACAGGTGCCAAGACTCGTTGGGAATCGCTACGAGCTCAATATCGTAAATATCTAGCGAAATTGAAAACTAAAAGTGGCCAAGCAGCGTCAAAAATTGCAAAATGGCGATATTGTGAACAAATGCAATTTCTCAACGACTTTGTTAATATTGATAGGCCTCGAACATCTTCAATTATTAACAATGAAACTGAGAGAACTGGTGAAATAGAGAATGAGGAATCGAATGCCCAACCCAGCTCTGCTAGAAAGCTTGATGAAAATGATGAAGTTGAACCAACAGGGCATATTGTCAATACATTTACTAAGGCCACACCGGTAGCTTCAAAAGTAAAAAATAAACAAGGCAACATACAACAAGAAAATGCATCATCAACATTGATGAAGTATATTTTAGAAAAAAAAAAATCAAGAACGCGGAATTCATCCGATGGATAGTTTTTTTTCATTAATGGCTACTACAGTCAAAAATTTTTCACCAATTGACCAACATATAGTCAAGACAAAAGTATTTACCATAGTAAATCAAATGGAAGCAAAATATCTAGCGTCCAGTTCGTCACCATTTTTGCCACCACCGATAAACTATCAAGGCCAACGATCATCTGTCGCATCATCTGCTCCATCTGCGTCTTCAACTTCATCATCATCGTCCAATTTTTTTGCTACGAATATTTCTTCTCCCTGTGAATGTTCAACCCCATCGTCTCAACATTCATACATGAATCAACAGGAAGCTGCTCCACTCGCATCAACCCAATCAACATCATCAACGTTTGTCGCTTTAAACTTGGATGGATCCACATTCTTCTTGTTCTTATTTTTTTTTTTGTGGTTATTCAGCTTTGTCTTCTTCGTCGAGCAGGATAGCCATAACGGCTAAGTCTTCAAGATCAAAATTGAACGCCATTTTTTGGCGAAAAAATGCACAAGATCTGTTTTACGTGTTCACGCGACGAACGATGAAACGCGACTGGACCGATGTAAGAACACAAATGTAGATGTCGAAAGATTTTACCGAACCGAGACTAGACCGAAAACGAACCGTGATCGGCACCATAGTGTGAATCTACCCGTAATCTACATCATTCCATACTTTAAGACTTAGCGATAAGAATATATTGTAAATAGCCCTTTTGAAGCAGATAAACTTCAGTCGGGTACAACCGCTGTGCAAAGTAGAATAAAACTTTGTAATACCCTTTGAGACTAATAAAATACATTTTTTTATTGAAGTATCTTTGGTATGCGCTTAACTCGCATTGGTTTGTTCCTGCTTATTATAAAATATAAGGTTGGCCAAAAAGTCTTGCGGTATTTCCGCAAGCTTGTCTTTGCAAGCGCGTAGTTCTAGTTGTATTCGTCGCATCGGTTCACGCTAGAGCTTTTTGGAAAGCTCTTTTTACGTGCTAACACGTGTTTGATTAATTGTTGTTTGCTTTTAGTCGTTCGTGAGTTATAGCGTAGCAAACATGGAGCAAAATAAAGAGAAAATACGGCATGTTTTACAGTACTACTACGATAAAGGCAAAAATTCATCTCATGCTGCCAATAAAATTTGTGCAGTTTATGGACCCGATACAGTTTCCATTTCCACCGCACAACGATGGTTTGAACGTTTTCGTTCTGGTGCAGAGGTGATCGAAGATGCGCCACGGTCCGGAAGGCCTGTCGTCGAAAATTGCAATAAAATCGCTGAATTGATCGAAAGAGACCGGCATAGTAGCAGCCATAGCATCGGCCAAGAGCTGGGCATGAGTCATCAAACCGTTATAAACCATTTGAAGAAGCTTGGATTCAAAAAGAAGCTCGATGTATGGGTGCCACACGACTTGACGCAAAACAACATTTTTGCCCGTATGGATGCATGCGAATCGCTTCTGATTCGCAACAAAATCGACCCGTTTTTGAAGCGGATGGTGACTGGCGATGAAAAGTGGGTCACTTACGACAACGTGAAGCGCAAACAGTCGTGGTCGAAAAGCGGTGAAGCTGCCCAGACGGTGGCCAAGCCTGGATTGACGGCCAGGAAGGTTCTTCTGTGTGTTTGGTGGGATTGGCAGGGAATCATCCACTATGAGCTGCTCCCCTATAGCCAAACGCTCAATTCGGACCTGTACTGCCAACAACTTGATCGCTTGAATGCAGCACTCATGCAGAAGAGGCCATCTTTGATCAACAGAGGCCGAATTGTCTTCCATCAGGACAACGCCAGGCCACACACATCTTTGGTGACGCGCCAGAAGCTCCGGGAGCTCGGATGGGAGGTTCTTTTGCATCCACCGTATAGTCCGTATCTCGCACCAAGTGATTGCCACCTATTTCTGTCCATGGCGAACGAGCTTGGTAGTCGGAAGTTGTCCACAAGAGAGTCCTGTGAAAATTGGCTCTCCGAGTTTTTTGACAATAGGGAAGCGAGCTTCTATAAGAGGGGCATTATGAAGTTGGCATCTCGTTGGGAACTCGTCATCGCACAAAACGGCGCATATTTGACTTAAATCGCATTATTATAAGCAATTTTAGGAACAATTGAAAATTCAATAAAAATACCGCAAGACTTTTTTGACAACCTTATATAATATCGAATTTCGCAGGCGTATTGCTGCCATAATTTTTTGAAACCTCAACGACTTTTAATAGTTTACGGATTTCCTACAACTGTTTATTACTAGTAGCCAATTGAGAAATTAAATTAGCTATTCCTTCTCCTTATATTTTCTTCACATCGTTAATAATATAATATTCCACCAAAGGAATTTCTATTGAAGAAAAACCTTTGAAACAGTCTTGACAGCTGATTGTCAATTTTGCAGCTAATCTTCCGTATGTGAACGGGTAGATTAATTTTATTGGATTTATTATTAAGCTCTGCACCTGAAAAATTTATCAATTTTTGTCCATTGCTATGGAATGTCTCTTTCAATTATTTTTACAGGCATTTCTGCCAACATATGGTTTGGTTTTTTCTTGCACATGCGCACTCAAGCATATTTAGTACTTTGAATTGATGCATTTTTTCGGAAATATATAGAGATAAAATGGAGCCAGGTAGTAAAAACGTCCTGCGTGTGCCATTGGTTGAGCGTGAAAAAGTTATTATGCCTCCACTTCATATAAAGCTGGGGCTCATGAAAAACTTCGTGAAGGCACTAGACAAAAACTCAGATGCTTTTCGGTACCTATGCAACAAGTTTCCAGAGTTGAGTTATGCGAAAGTGAAAGAAGGTGTATTCATAGGTCCACAAATAAGGAAGATCATAGCAGACAGTCACTTCGAAGATTTACTCAGCAGAACTGAAAAAAAGCATGGTTGGCATTTAAGTCTGTTGTAGCCAATTTCCTTGGAAATAATAAATCTCCTGACTATATAAATATTGTGCAGAAGTGCATTAGTGTGTACAAGTTAATGGGTTGTAACATGTCCCTCAAGATTCATCTCCTCGACTCACATCTCGACTTCTTTCCAGACAACCTAGGTTCTGTTAGTGATGAACATGGTGAACGTTTCCATCAGGACATCTCGGTGATGGAGTCACGCTATCAAAGTCGATGGAGTGCAGCAATGTTATATTACGTTTCCACCAAAAGCAAACACCGTGTTTGCAGGAGTTGTGTTTGGGAGAACTGTCAACTGTTTCCACCAGAAGTTTGGGAGAAATTGTGTTTGAACTGTCTTTTGTTGACATTGTGAAATAAGAATTATAAAAATTGATAAAATTATAAAATGGTGCATAAAATTCAATTTGTTATGTTGATTTAATCATTTTATTTTGTGAGTTGGTCACATATTATTTAAAAAAAAGGTTAAGGGAAAATAAAATAATTTTAAGCGTTGCTGCCAATTTAATGCGTTCGCAAAGTGTATGGTCTTTGGTATGGTAAACAGATTTATGATACATTATTTGTGTATAATGTACATGTATATTTTAGGAACATTCCAGTACCTTTTGGGAAGTAGACTGCCAGAGTAATGGGGACAAGTTTTTCAAAGATAATTTCCGAATGGAAAGATCCTGCTTTGAAAAATTGTGCAACAAACTTGAAAAAATAGCCAAAAGAAAAACGAACTATCGAAACCCGATTTCACTAAAAAAGCGCGTGGCAATTGCTCTGTATGCAGAAAAAAACTGCAGGCATTCGAGGTCAATCTCTATTTAGCACATTACTGCCGCCTTGATTTAAAAACTTGGTATCTTTTCTTTATTGAAAATAATTTGTTTATATCGTTAATCTGGAAAAAGCGAATTTAATTATGCATAGACTCATGGATACGAACTTTAAATCAGACGGCAGACTATTATCCTTTTAAATTTGGTGTTCATCTGGTTGCCCGATTGGCCACTTGATCCTGCTTCCACTCTTATGATACAATTTTCTAGAATTCGTGATCTGAGCATCCATTGACAGTGTATGAACCATATTGTATATTAAAAAAAATCGCCACAACTGCTCGTACACATACACATGGTAGAAAAAGTCTGCGTTCACCCACTGTTATAAAGTATTAAAATAATTTAACGTGTTTATCTTAAAACTCTCAGTTATTTCTTTTCACTTATTTCAAAGAAAATTATTCATAGAGGTTATGAACAAAATTTTTTGGAGTTTGAGCTGCGTCGTGTTCAGATAACGGGATTGTAGTACAGTTACTTAAATAGGCTAAGCAGAAAAAGTGTGCGTTCATTTCGAATAGTGACGATTATTTGCATGGCAATTACGTTAAATTAAATTTTAAATCATTCATGTAGTTGACGCGGTTAAGAACAAATCTAAAGAGGGAAAAATTGATATTAGAAATACATTTTTTGTTACTATGGACCAAAGGCGAAAAGAAATAGATATTGGTGAAAGGAAAATCATTGTAAGTTTGTGGCAAAATAGTAAGAGCTATCGGGAAATCGCGAAAACTGTCGGGAGGCAATACTCCTCGGCCCAAAGAGTGATAAACAACTTCAAGCAAACGAATTGTTTGGAGTCTAAGCCTCGTTCTGGGCGTCCAAAAAAACTGACGGAAAGAGAAGAACGCAACATAACTATTCTTGTGAATTCTAATCCACGACTAACAGCAAGCCGAATTTCAAAAGACATAGAAGTAAAATACCAAAAGAAAGTACATCCAGATACAGTAAGAAAAATTCGAAAAAGAATCGGATTTCACGGCAGAGTGGCCCGAAAAAAACCCTTCATATCGCGAGTAAATCGACTTAAGCGGATGGCTTTCGCCAAGGAATACGTAAACAAGCCACCTGAGTTTTGGAATAGTGTGATTTTTTCAGATGAGGGCAAGT
The DNA here is from genome assembly GCF_028408465.1 of Anastrepha ludens. NCBI lineage: Eukaryota > Metazoa > Arthropoda > Insecta > Diptera > Tephritidae > Anastrepha > Anastrepha ludens. The sequence continues at coordinate 109,826,933 of NC_071499.1, forward strand.
TTTGCATTTTCGGGATAAAAAGTCGTAAAATTATTTGGAGGAAACACGGAACGGCACTTGGAAAGCAAAATCTGGTACCTACGGTAAAGCATGGGGGAGGAGGTGCCATGATATGGGGGTGTATGGCTAGTTCGGGCGTTGGAAATATGCAGTTTTTTGAGTCGATAATGAACAGACATGATTATCTCGATATTTTAAAAACGAATTTGAGAGAAAGTGCAAACAAACTGGGACTCGGTGAAAGATTTGTTTTCCAACAGGACAACGACCCGAAACGCACAGCAGAGATTGTTGGGTTGTGGTTGTTGTATAATGTTCCAAAACAACTTCGCACACCCCCACAATCACCTGACCTTAACCCCATTGAGCACTTATGGGACGTTCTAGAAAAAAAAAATACGAGAGCGTACAATAACTAGCAAGGAAATGCTTAAGAACGCGCTTAAAGAGGAATGGGAACCCATAAGTCCAGAAATAACAGCCAACCTAGTTGGATCAATGAAAAGACGCCTCCTAGAAGTCATAAAAAGCCGGGGATATCCAACTAGCTATTAATTTTAAAACATTTCTATGATCTTAAGCCTTTTATTTTATTATTATTGAAGTGAACGCAAACTTTTTCCGTTTAGTTTGAATGGCCTTTTTAATTTTATGTGATCTCATTTTAAATTTGATTTTGTTATTGGTAGCGAAATATGTGTGATAGTTACGTTTAAGTGAACTTGATAAAACTCATTAAAAAAAAATTCTGAAATATTTATTGTTTTGAACTTTTTCTAATGCAAAGAATATTTGCATAGGTGAACGCAGACTTTTTCTACTATGTGTATGTAGCGTATAAAAATAATTACTCTTATTTTCATATTAATTAGCTTTTTTCATTTTTACTCATTATTAATGTCTTATTTTATTATGTTTATTCTTTTGGTTCCATTTCTTCCATATGAAACTATGTCATTCCTAAATGGTTAGCAAACAATAATTATGCTTTTATGTCTAGAATGAAACATAAAAATTGTCGCTTCTTATTGCTCGTTACATGACATACCATACCATATATCTCTTCATTTATTGTATAATCATTTGGCTTTTGAAGAATGCCACAATCTCTGTGCAAAGCGCAATGGTATGCCCATTTTAAGCAGCTGTGAGTGGCCATTCAATTTGAGATTTGGTCTGTAATGTAACACTGCCTCCCAGCAAATTTCACTTAACCCTGCTCCGTCATCCTTCGTCAAAATGACTACGCGCGATTTTATTTTAAAATTAAAACCGGTTTTTTTTGATTGTTTTGGTCTGATTTTTCTGATAGCGTTAGTTGGTTAGAAGCTGTTGGTGGACGAAGACGTACAGCAAACAACGCACATTGTAGTATTTTTTTTCGCTTATAATTTTTTGCCGTAGTCAAAATGACGAAAGATGACGTTTGTGTAACTTCCAGTTCTGACGGGGTACTTTTTTAGTACGAATAATTTTATCGTAACTCTAAAATGGCTAATCAACAATCACTAACAGATAAACAAATTGAGAAATTTCTCTCTTGTTGTGATAGCAACGATGAATTTGAAAGCGATGACAGTGAAATAGGTTGTGACACAGAAGTTGAGGAAGAGGATTTCGTTGCAAACACCAGCTCATCAGATGAAGCAACTGATGAGGATGAAGATAACGTTATTACATGTGAGAAAACTATACTTCGAGGGAAAAATGGTCATAAATGGTCATCAGTTAAAGGTACAACTCATCATTATGGGCTAAATATCGTACATAAAAGTCGAGGGCCTACCCGTCAGTGTAAAAACATAATTGATCCGTTCGACTGTTTCAAACTGTTCATAACAGGAGATATCGTCGACGAAGTTATAAAGTGGACAAATGTTGAAATAAATCAACGCCAATCAATCTTACTAGCAAATACGGATCAGACACAACGACGTAACACAAATGCAAATGAAATATATGCAGTTATGGGTATATTGGTGTTGACCGCTGTTAAAAAAGATCAGCATTTATCTGTGGAGGAATTATTTGACAGGTGTTATTCTGGATCCATCTACGCAAGCGTTCTTACCAAAGCCAGATTTCAATTTCTTATGTCCCGCCTGCGGTTCGACGATAAATCTCTGCCCCTGCAATTAGTGGGTGATAAATTCGCACCCATCAGAAAAATATGGGAAATGTTTGTAAAAAAATGCAGGGAAAATTACAGTCCTGGTCCATACCTTACAGTGGACGAACAGCTTTTGGCTTTCCGAGGCAAGTGCACTTTCAAGATGTATATCCCGAATAAGCCTGCCAAATATGGAATTAAAATGGTGATGTTATGTGATAGTGGAACATAGTATATGGTGGACGCAATTCCATATTTGGGCAAAAATTCGAACAATACTACAATGCCTCTTGGAGAGTTCTATGTGAAAGAGCTTACGAAAACTGTACATGGCTCAAACCGAAATATTACAATGGACAACTGGTTCACTTCAATACCCCTGGCAAAATCATTAGGGCAGAGCCCATACAATTTGACAATTGTCGGCACTCTTCGGTCAAATAAAAGAGAAATTCCAGTTCAGCTAAAAGAAAAAAAGGGTCGTAAGTGCGGTTCGGCCATGTTTTGCTACGACAGCAACTTAACATTGTTATCGTATAAGCCGAAGCCAAACAAAATGGTTTATCTTTTATCCTCATGTAACGAACAGGGCACTATCAATTCCAATACAAATAAACCCAACATGGTGGAGTTTTATAATAGTACCAAAGGAGGAGTTGATATATTCGATCAGATGTGCAGTGTTATGAGCTGTTCAAGAAAAACTAACAGATGACCATTATGTCAATTTTTCGGAATTTTAAACATAGCTTTCATTAATTCATATATAATTTATACCCATAATGTGTTTCAAGGTGGTCAAAAGCCACTAAATCGCGTTAATTTTATGAAAAAACTTTTTTCGGAACTCATAAAAGAGCAGCTAAAGGACATGCTTGTTATGCCAACAATAACATCCACTGTGAGAAATGATATCGAGAATCAGCTTCAAATAAATAAATCTACAGCATCTGAAAACAAAATACCAAAAAGTTCAACTGGGAAAAGAAAAATATGCGCAGTTTGTCCTTCTGCTAAACGAAGAATGACAAACGTCGTTTGTGCAAAGTGCAAGAAAAGGCTGTGCGGCGAGCACAAAATAGAAGTTTGTGACTCATGCTTTATATGAAATAATTTATCTTAAAACTAATGTTCCTTTTTTAGTTTAATGTATTATTTATAAGAAACTATAAGACTTAATGGATAAAAATGTGATTTATTTTTTATTTGAAATGTTATATAATAGGGCTATGAATAAGTTCGTGCGGTTTTTTTTCGAAATTTGAAACTTTATTGACGTAAAATGGTTACAAATTTAATATTCAAAATATTGTCCATCGCTTACTACTACTTTTTCCCATCTTTCTGGCAATTCACGGATTCCCTTTGTGAAAAATTCGGTCGGTTTTGCCGCAATCCACGAATCGATCCATTTTTTGACTTCATCGTAATTACGGAAGTGCTGGTCAGCCAGGCCATGTTGCATCGATCGGAAGAGATAGTAATCGGATGGCGCAAGGTCTGGACTATACAGCGGGTGGGGTAGGACATCCCATTTGAGCGTTTCTAAGTATGTTTTGACCACTTGTGCAACATGTGGCCGAGCATTGTCATGTTGCAAAATAACTTTGTCGTGTCTATCGGCGTATTGCGGCCGTTTTTCTCGCAGTGCTCGGCTCAAACGCATCAATTGTCGTCGGTAGACATCCCCCGTAATCGTTTCATTCGGTTTCAGTAGCTCATAATACACAACACCCAGCTGGTCCCACCAGATACACAGCATAACCTTCAGGCCATGAATATTCTGCGCCGACGTCGATGTTGAAGCATGGCCAGGGTATCCATACGTTGCCCGACGTTTTGGATTGTCGTAATGGACCCACTTTTCATCGCCAGTCACAATTCGATGCAAAAAACCCTTTCTTTTGTGCCGTTGAAGCAGTTGTTCGCATGCCATAAAACGGCGTTCAACGTCTCTTGGCTTCAATTCATACGGCACCCAATGGCCTACCTTTCGGATCATTCCCATGGCTTTTAAACGTTTGGAAATGGTTGATTGATCAACTCCCAAAGTTTTTGCAACCTCTTCTTGCGTTTGAGCCGGATCTTGATCGAGCAATTCCTCCAATTCGGTATCCATGAACTTTGGCGGCGCACCCTCGCGTTCTTCGTCTTCCAAGCCAAAATCACCACTTTTAAAGCGTGCAAACCACTTCTGGCACGTTCGCTCAGATAGAGCATGCTCACCATAAACTTCCACCAAGATACGATGACTTTCGGCTGCTTTTTTCTTCATATTAAAATAATGAAGAAGAATTCCCCGCAAAAACACATTATTTGGCACGAAATTCGACATTTTCAAGTGTGGTAAAAATATTGTTGTTTACGCTTGAAATAAAAAACTTATACTGACGTTTGTGCCTTACGACAGTAGCTCTCCAATGAATGTTTGGAAATGTGGATCGATGGAATAATAATCAAGTTACGCCATCTGTTGTAAAACCGCACGAACTTATAAATAGACCTTATAATAAGTTGTTTAAAAAACCATGCCAATTGAAAGAAGGCTATTCAATGTTAATTTTACGCCAAAAAAATAATAAAATTATATGAGTTTCGTTAAATATTAATTTTAAAGTATCTAAATAAAAATAACAAATCAATTTTGATACCTATTTTTGTTGACAACTTTTTGTACAGCTTTTTAAAATACATCGTAGTCAAAATGACGAAGGATGACGTTAGTGTACAATAAATAAGGATGACGTTCTAGGGTTAATAATGGTATGGTCATCCACATTTTATAAAGGTCATTGCACCGTCGTATACGTTTTTCATCATATTCAATACCACCGAATATGTACATACAACCATTTTGACTGTGCGCTGCGGCATGGAAGTACAAAGCTTTTGGTAGAGAGGCTGTTTTTAGAAGTGTCCATTGCTTAGTATTAAAATTTAATCTCCATATATCTGAAAAATATACTTGATCGGCCTGCAAATGGAAAAGGGATATCCAACTTCAAATATAATTTAATAATACTAAGTTTAATTATTACGCACCTGCAAGCCTCCCGTAATGAATGCTTCGACCTCACCATTCGATTTCGTGTGCTGTACGCAGGAAAAGCACTTTCGTGGGTTTGGATATCCGGAATTTTGTCGCTCGATTGTTAGATTTGTTTGTGATGTTCGATCGGGTAATGTGACGAAATATTCCCATCGGTTTGTAATTAAATTAAATGCAGGGATGCGTTGTAAATCATACACTAAATTCGATGTACCACCACCCAGCACATATATGTATTGCCCAACGTAGACAACTTCGTGACGATAACGACCCTCTGGATCTTCGCGTATATCTGGACGACAGATATATACGCATTCCCACACTCGTGTGCGCAAATTTAAGCGATGCACTTCACAAGAGTAATCATAGCCAGTTGTTCCCCCAACCGCATATAAATAATGTTCGTGTAAAACTATTCCCGGCCCATATTGCGGAATTGGCGCATCACCAGTAGCCTCTATTCGCTCAACACTCGGTTTTTTACCTGTTGTTTGATATATATAACAATCGTTTGAGCAAGATTCACCAAATGGATAGCCGGTGCGTCAATCAAATGTCATATTGACAAATTGCAATCATTGTTGCCATGTTTCGATAAGAATGCAATAATAAATGAGGAAAATGAGCAACATTGCCACCACTTAATAATTAAATTAGATGCAAACCCAACAAAACACGCTTTGAAAAGTGGGTTTAGGTATGGAGTTGTGTTTTAATTTTGTATGGGATTTGACAGGTGTTTTGTTTGGTGTTTGCGCTAAGAACACGATAGCGGCAGAGAACCCAAACTCCGGCTGCGGTGGAAACGTAATATTAGCCGACTATTGCTGGATGCTTCAGCGTAACATGCCAAATTGTCAGCACAAACGCAAGTCTACAGCCAAGAAATTCAAACCACACTAACTTTTAATTTAAGGAACTTTACGTTATACCTATGTATTTTACAAGTGTATTATATCTTAAACTATGTGTATTTATGTCAAGTAGTACTCTATTCAGCGATATATGCTCTACTGTGACTTGCCTGCGAGTTGTTTGCTTTGATACAATATTAAACATATATAAATGGTCAATGCCAAATATCTCAACAACGGTGGGTGATAGAGACAAACGGTTTCTATATTTGCAATCAGCATGTCTTACTTGTCTTAAAACAAGTGTTGGTTTCCAAGATATTTTCCGAAAGTTTTTTTTTGTTGATCAGTGTAATTTTTCTTAGACGGAAAACTAAAAGTTTAGGGGGCGTCGCAAGAAAAATAATCAAATTGGTAAATAACGGACACCCTACTCTGCATATGTGAACGTACTTTTATTAAAATTAAGTAATCAAAATTCAAAATGTGATATCGATATTGATTCCTTTCGGCAAAAAGTCTCTAACAAAAAAAAAAAAAATGGACTAGACGAGCTAATGTTCCCAGATCTTACAAGTTTCATATTTCTTTCTTCTTTCCTTGTCTCATAGTTTTTATTGTTTAAAACAATAATTGTTTTTTTTTTATGTTTAAACATTATTTTAAGTGTTTTTCTTTGAATATTGGTAATTAATTCGTAATAAAAACAATTTATTTAAAGATTTAATTTCGATAAAACAATAAATTCTACTGTGGTAACTCACAACGTTTGGCAATCGTAGGGCAACACCAAATCTGGCCGGGCGCAAACCGCAGCCAATTCAAGTTTCCATACATACATACATACATTTTTCTTGGAGTTGAAAAGATGGCGGGCAGCGAACACAAGTTTTCGTTTTTCATAGTTCTCGGTTTTAGCTTTCTTAGTTTTCGTTATTTTCTTATTTCATTTGTCATTTATATTATCGCCAACTCCATTTGTAATGTATCGATTAAATGCTAAACAATAAAAACAACATTTTTTAGTCGTCGTCAATAACATCTACCAAATATGTAGCTATAATCAATTACACTATGTAACAAGATTTTTGTCCATGGGTTGTAATTGTTATTTCCTAGTCAGTTAGGTCCCAAAAGTATAGAAAACAGCTATTGTCCCAAGATAACTTTGCTTTTGTGACCATGGCAGCGCTTTTTTGAAAAATACGTTATCGCCTATACTTATATATTGTATGTACATGTTCAATAAAGCATACCAATTAAAGAATGCATTTGAAAACTATTTTACGAACATTGGTTAAACCCTAGATGCAGTACACACTACATTAGAGATTTGTTGTGGTTTATTGAGAGTTGTTTCTTATTTTATTACAGATAATTTCGTTCAAACATGGCTTCACGAGGCTGCAAATATCCTGCAGATGCATTTTGTTATGTCTGGGGATATTTTATCAAAACAAGAGCGAAAAAGTACTCCTGGGAAACATGTTTTAAAATGTGCGAAGCTTACAATGCTAATTTCGGCATGCCTGTGGGTGATCAAGACAAATCCTGGGCACCTCATTTCGCCTGTGAAAACTGCAAAAGGACTTTGGAAGGTAAGACATTTTAAAACTATATTGCTTTGTTATGGGTAAAATAAATGTTTTTATTAGTAGGATAAAATAAATGTTTCTTAGTTCTCACCGAAGATAATTACATCAAAATTAATAATCTGTTTTTTTGTTTGTTTTCAGATGAAAATTGCAAGTTGTATCTTGTACAGAAGTTGGATACTTCAGTGGCAAGGCGCTCTGGGAATATATTGATAACTCGGCTTACAATATATTGTTGGAGATTGTACAAATTTTTTTTTTTTAGTTCAAATATATATTAAACTATCCCCAAAACTTCATTTGGCTAATTGTTTTTTTTCTCATCCTACAACGCTTCGCGAAAACTACTGAATTTAGGACATCTAATTGGCCCGCCGGCCTTAAAGTATACATTTTAAACGATAATTTGAAAGTGAGTTTATTTTTGTCTCTACGTATCCTGATACATATGTATATGGGCCACTAAAAGCTCCAACATAAATCAAACATCCCAATAAACACAAAAACGTAAATCCACCGACGTAACTTAAATGTAAACAATACGCAGGTGCATCTTCCTTCCTTACGGAGAAAACAAAAAGAACATAATTTCAGCTAATAAGAATAATTTTTGAATAATAAAAGAGTCAGTCTAAGAATATTACTCAAGTGTTTCACTACAAGTTATCTATATTTTTTTTTTGTCAAATTTCCACCGCTGGATCAGAGACAATGCGAAATAAATAATTTTATAAATTAAATAAATGTAAAACACTGTTACACACTACTTAACATGTTTTCATGTATGGTAGAGGTACCTACTGTTTACTTTGTTCATATAAGTTAATAATTAACATATTTATTTTAATAAAGTTCAATCCCCCTGTCGCAATTTAATTGCTCACACATTTCCGTTTGTGCCAAATTTAATCATTTACCGTTCTCACGATATTTACTTAAAGTGCTGACGACATGTTTGCATTGAATGCACCTCAAAGAGCTCACGTTGCATTCAATGTGATGATTGCTGTTTGACATTGAATATTAAGTAGCTAGTAAGGAACAAATTTATTAATAAATCAAAAGTCCGACTAAGAAGACATAGTCTTCCGGCAAGAAATAAAAGTTATAATAAAGACATAGAGGATATAGTCCTCTCTTTACAAAACAAAAAGGAATTAATAAGTCTTTTATTAAGTTAATATATATTCTATGCAACTGGTGTCGTTCTTACTTGTGGCCTCCAGCAGCAGTACTGTAAAGCATGAAGTAATGTTAAAGCATGTGTTTAGGCCACACCCTAATGGTAACTGCGCCCACCGTTCCGACTGTTGCTAACCACCGTTTCCAGTCGCTGCAACGTGAAGGCCGTTAACCCTGGCATTTCCCCGCCGAACAGTTAAAACTTTTACCGTGTTAAACGTTTTTCGGCGAGGTTACTTTTACCTCAATTTTTATTTTCACTGTCACTGCGATTTCTCAAATCCTACCATCAGGACGTGTCAGCCGACTCAGGTAATTTAATTACACAGTGGAACACATAAAATGTGCACTCCATTTTGACTTCAGTTTCTGAAAGTACTTATCGAAACTAGCAAAATCTCATTTGGGTTTTTCTAGATTAGCTCGGATTCTAATTTTATTGCGTCATGAATATTTCCTCTGAAACTTGATTTTGAGCAGTCTTTCTTTTAAAGAAAACGTAATTCTTCTCACATCTATATATCGTAAAATGATTGGAAGTTATTTTCTTGTCTTCAGCATAAATGTGCGTAAAAAATAAAAGAAATACTAGTGATAATTATTTGAGAATCAAATTTTAAATGTCAAAAATAATAAAAAATTGTAGTTTACTCTATCAGTTCTTGGTAAAATATACACTTTATATAAGTCAATCGATTCGTTTCTATTCAAGGAATTTAATTTTTTGACTTACTAATTAAAATTTCTTTTAGAATAAATAAAGAATTTATAGAAAACTTATTTTTAAGACAAAAATTATTTTTGAGACAAAAATCTGCTCACAATTTGTTGATTTAGTATTTCTTAAAATTCCTGTTTTCGTTTCTAGATTTTTTTGAGGGCAATAACTCTGACAAAATTTCATTGAAATCGTTTTCTAAATATTTGGTTTAGTAAAAAGTGTCACACACAAACACACACACACACACACACATTTGCTTAAAACTTCGTACACATCATTTTTAGATAAGAAGGATTTGATTCAAACTATTTTTGGAAAATCAAAAATTGACACCATCACAATGTTTTCTCTTTGAGGAGGCAAAGTGTCGAACAAGTTGTTTGCTGAAGCTGTATCTAATGCTTTAAAATTGAACAAATATCGAGAAATTAACAATTTTCGAACCTTTTGTCATTAATGTTTCCCGTGCTTTTGTTACCAAGCAGTTGAGTTCGTTATTATAAGTAGTTGCTACATAAAGTACAGTACGTACAGTGTTCATCACGTACGAAAAGAGCTTTTCGGAACGGTTTGTTTACTGCTCTAGTGAAAGGAGAGAAAAAATTTGCAACTCATCGACTAAGATATTTTTTTCGTCTTTTTTTTTAACATCTTTTTTCTGTACTTAGTGCACTTGTATTAGTACTTAGTATTATTAAGAAATTCTATTGTGAAAATGGAAAATAACAAGTGCCCGAAAATAAATGAATTCTGTTATGTGTGTGGTCATATAGTGCCTAAAATTGAAGGAAAAGAACGAAAAAATGTGTTTTCTCAAGAATTTAAGTTGGCCTATACGAAATATTTCGATGAATTTGATACAAGTGGTGAAGATTTTACGCCAAATACAGTATGTAATGTTTGCTATAGCAATCTTTTACATTGGTTACATGGACGAAGAGCAAAGTTGCAGTTTTCCAAGCCCGTAATCTGGGTAAAAGACTCAAACGGGCATGAAGAATCCAGATGCTATGCGTGTATCAATTTCTCTGCTGGGAATAATAAAAAAAAGTTAAGAAACAAAAAATATATTGCTGCTCTCACTGCTTCCCTTCCAGTGTCACTGTCTGCTGATTTCGAACCCCCTAAAGCTCCAAGTCTGGATACTTTGTCTGCTTGGATGACAACAAACAGTTTAACAAATGCATCAAATTTTCAAGACCCCGATTGGTTACCAAATTTAGAAGATGATCAACCAAAACCTTTATCGCAAGACGAAATGGATTATATTGTGGCAAAGCTTGATTTATCACAACGGAATTCTGAGATGTTGACCTCATTTTTGAAAAGTAGGAAACTCACAAAGCAGGATGTTAGTGCCACGGCTTATCGGAAACGTCAAGTTGAATTTCAGGATTTGTATACCATTGATGACAAAAATACATTTACTTACTGCAATGATATTGTAGGTCTAGTGAATAAACTGGGAATGCAGTATGTCGCTGGCGACTGGCGATTATTCATAGACGGCTCAGTTTCAAGTTTAAAGGTTGTGTTGTTGCACAAAACTAACAAAAAACCGTCCATTCCATTAGCATTGGGTACAAATATGCACGAAACGTATGAAACGCTAAAAGATATATTAGAGAAAATTAAATATAATGAACACAAATGGAAAATATGCTGTGACTTAAAAGTAGTAAACATTTTGCAAGGTGTTATTTCTAGAGAAAATTAAATATAATGAACACAAATGGAAAATATGCTGTGACTTAAAAGTAGTAAACATTTTGCAAGGTGTTATTTCTAAGGGTGGTTTTCCAAAATATTTTTAATTCCTTTGTAATTGGGATTCGCGAAGCAAAATCGATCAATATCAATGTAAACACTGGATAAAAAGAACTTCTGAAAACGAAAAACGGCCAAATTTATTCAATAAACCTTTAATAACAAATATTGATGATATACTATTGCCACCACTCCATATAAAATTGGGAATTGCTAAGAAATTCATCGAAGTGGCCGTCAAACATAGTGATGAAGTCTTTGAATGCCTAAAAAACATCTTTCCGAAACTAAGCAAGGAAAAAATTAAAAACGGTATGATTGCTCTTTTGAATATTTTTCATATATTTCCTTATTTACTCACGTTTAAAAAACTTTTCCCACAAAAAAAAACAAAGTTTTATATTTCAATGCATCACCTGTTAAATGTCAAGGTCCTTTAGGCATGTAATGGTTAAAACTTTTGCTATTTCAATGAAATTTTTTCACTGCCTCTAAAAAATATTCTTTTCTGTGATCTATTCACATTTCAATAATTTCTTTATAAATGAATTTTTATATTTTTATCAGGTGTACTCAATGGTCCAGATATCAGAAAACTAATGAAAAGCGAAGAATTTAGTAACGTGCTGACAGACAATTTCCGAAAAGCTTGGAACGCACTGAAAGCTGTAATCGAGGAAGTTTTAGGAAAAAATCGTGTACAGCAAGACAAGGCACAGGAATTGGTGAAAACAATGCTCCATTATTTTCATGAAATCAAAGCATCCATGACATTGGAATTACATTTTCTGCATCATCACCTCAATGAGTTCTTAAAACAGTTGCCTACTGAATCAGACGAACAAGGAGAACGTTTTCATCAAGTTACCATGCCAATGGAAAAACGCTACAAAGGAAAAAGACTGGATGCATTACTTGCTGAAGTGTGTTGGTGGAGTCATAAGGTATCTCAATATGAAGATAAAGGTACCGAAGACACTAGATTTGAAGGACATGATGAAAGAAATATGCCCTTAAATGTTTTATCAACTTTAGATGAAGAAGCAGATTCAGACCATCAATGTGAACGGCCAGTGAAAAAATCGAGAAGGTCCACTTCGCTTTCAATGGACGCTGACTAACATTGTGTTTTTCACAAAGTAACATCTTAAATTTTAAATATAAAATAGTAGTAAAATAAATGGAAACTTTTTATTATAAGATGAAATAATAAACTTTAAAATTAAAGAGTAAATATTTCTTGATGATTAAAGAGCGTTGAGTAGTATATTAATAGTAATAGTAAAACCGAATGAAAAATTTGATAACATCTATCGTCAAAAATGTTTAATTTGACTAAATTCCTCAAATATTGTTTTTAATTCGAAATTCTTTAAAAGTATTCACACTAAAATAGTAGTCTGGATACACATTAACACTGTTTAAATACACTAATTTTTATTGATACAAATCATTTTTACAATATTTAAAAGAAAAAAGAAAATTTTGATTGCTTAGACTATTATATAGACATTAACTTCTCTCTACTTTTCAATTTTTAAGGCATTTGATGTAGTTTTTTTAACAGATTTTTTTGTAGTCTCTACCTACATTTATGTTGAAGAAAGGAAAATAAAATTGCAATCGGTTTAAGCGATATAGAAGTGAGAAAAATTACATTTTCATTGAAGAAAGTGCTCAAAATAAAGTTTTAGATAAAATATATTCAAAACACTATAAAATTGGAATCCGAGCTAATACAAAAAAACCCAAGTGCAATTTTGTTAGTTGTGACAAGTACTCTCAGAAACGGAGTGCACATTCGATGACATCAAAAATGTTGTACAGTGTTATTAATTATTATACTTAACATAATACGTAGGTAACGTTTTTCTATATACATATATATGTACAATTTGTAACGCTTTAAAGCCATATGTATATACTGAAAATAAATGATAGCAACTGAATACTGACACGCCTTTGTGCTTTATTTTATATTCCTAAAATATATCATCGGAGCGACCGTGGAGGCCCCACATTTCTAAACCACTCATTGCGTCGCACTCCGATGATAACAGCATGAATATTAAGACATGAGTGTTACGTGCATACCGCTAATTTCTCATATTAAGATACTCGTGTTTTAAGACAGCGTCTTAACAGGCTTAACTGTCATTTAAACGTTTGTCAACTTTAGTTTTTATTCCGAGAGGCGTTTATTTGTTGAAACACCATCAATAAAATAAAATTGAGCGTAGGCTTTTAGATATAATAAAACTAATTCATTTCGGCGCAAGCCGATAAATCAAAATGCTGCAATCGCTACGAGATATGCACATCCAGCGAGCTATCGCGGTTCCATCATTGCAATATAGTAGATTTAGTAGAATATTCAATCATATTATAATTTCCATTAAACGATATCTTACTGGCTGTTAGATCATTCGCAGTGTGACCGTTGAAGTAAGCGGACGCGTGAGCGCTTGTTTTGCTTTGCGAGTTAGTGAATTTTTCTTTGAGCGTTGTTTTTCGCGAGAAAATATGACGTATATTGTGCGAACCTAATCGGCGTGGTTGTGTGTGCGGGAAACTGTTCGACTGTCGTGTGACCGTCTGTGGGTTTTTCCCGTTAGCGAGAGACGCTTCAAGTGCGCGTGCCTGATCGGCGTAATTCTATTGTGAGAAAGACCATTGTTCAACTGCGCGTGTAATTGTCGGCGGGTCCTTCCCGTTAAGTGTTTGCCGCTATAATTGCGCGCACCTGTTCGGTATAACACGTGTTGCGCGGGAAAAACAATTATCGGTGTGCGGGTAGCGAAGTACGCTATAATTGCGCGCGCCTGATCGGCGTAACTGCGTAACTGTTTGTGCGAAAGACTATTGTTAAACTGTGCGTGTAATTGTCGGCGGGTTCTTCCCGTTAAGTGGGCGCCGCTATAATTGCGCGCACCTGTTGTAACACGTGTTGCGCGGGAAAAACAATTATCGTTATGCACTATAATTGCGTGTGAAACAATTGTTCGGCATAGAAAACAATTGTTCACTGTGCGAGTGCCGTGACGCGAGTGATAGTGGTGGCAGTGGGCTATGCCCAAATTAGGCGTGGCGATGAAGAGGGCGAGCACCCCTCTCCAGTGCGGTTCCAGGTTGGCGTCGTCGGCGATGGACGAGTCGACATCGGGGGAGGAGGAGATCCTCTTGAGATCCCCTCCCCGTATGAAAAAGAAGACCGCTGGAGGAGCAGCGGTCCCAGCTGAAAAGGTGCCTGCAAAGGCACCTGAAAAGGGTAAGGCTGGGGTTAGTGGAAGCGAGGGCGCTTCCGAGGGTGAGAAAAAGGGGGGTGAAAAAAAAGGGCCGGAAGGCAGGGACCAAATTGGGTCCAGCCGGGAAGCACATGGAGAAATTCCGCAGGAATTTGGGTGCTTCCCTGGAGAATTTGGGAGCGTTCGGTGGGGGCGCCGAGCACAAGAAAGTTGGGGGGGGAATATATGGAGCGATTTAAGTCCGTTGTGGCTGCTTTCAGCGGAGCCGTCATTCACATGGACGGCGTAACGAAGAGTGTTGCGAAGGACCTCCTGGGTTACTCCTTGGAGTTGGAGAACTCTTCGTAGAGATGGTGGCGGAGATCGCTCATCTTCGTGCGCAGTTAGAAGCCACGAAGAGGACAAGGGAGGAAGCACCTCGGAGGACGGCTGGAGCTGCGCCGGCTGGTGCAGCGACAATGCCGGCACCTCAGGCGCCTGCGCCTGTGTTGCTGGTGGAGACCTGGTCGGTCGTAGTGAGGGGTAAGACCCCCACTACATCCAAGGAGGTGATGAAGAAGGTGGTCAAAGAGGTAGACCCTTCCATGGGGGTTAGGGTGCACGAGGTGCGCTCTTCGCACCCCATCCGTAGCTGAAAGGGATAACTTGGCGAAGAATGCCAAGTTTTCCGAGGTAGGGCTCGACGTGAGCGTGCGTCGGAAGCTGGGACCTAGGGTTGTGGTCCAGGGGGTCCATACGGAGATCTCCCCTGATGAGTTCATGGGGGAGCTTTTCCGGCTGAACCTGAAGGAGTTCAGCCCTGGGTGTCTGGAGAAGGACGTCAGGATGATCAGCCGTCCTTGGAAGGTTAGCCCGGATGGGGTAACGAACGTGGTCCATGAGGGTACAGACATGTTAATGTCCGCCCTCTTGGAAGCTGGTCGTTGCTACATAAAGTGGTTCTCCTTCCGCGTAAGGCCGGACCAACTGACGCCCGGCTGTTTCCGATGCATGGGGTTCGACCATAGGGTGGCAGAATGCAGAGCGAAGAAGGATGTCTGCCGAAGGTGCAGGCAAGAAGGGCACAGGAGTGCAGGTTGTGGCAATGCCCCGCATTGTCGCAACTGTGCATTTAAGGGCAAACCAGCCGGACATCTGATGATGTTCACTGTCTGTCCGATATATGGTGCAATTGTTGCACGTGAGCTCGCCAGACACTGATGATGGAACTATACCAATTGAATTGTCAGGATTCTTATGCCGTTATGTGTGAGTTGGGGGCGTGTATGTTGGAAGGGGGCTGCGGCATTGCCTTGCTCCAGGAACCATATTCCACCAATGGGGTGGTGAGAGGTCTTCCCGGGGGCTTCAGGGTCTTTACTGATCTTGGAGTCAATGCCGCAGTAGCTGTGTGTGAACCAAGCTACTCTTGTGTTGTGGTTGACTCACCACAGTGAAGAGTATGTGTGTGCGTCGAGGGGGAATTCGGCAAAATATATGAAGCTAGCCTATATTGCAAGTTTAACGAGCCTCTAGAGCCATACTTGAGATACATCGAGGCGGTGCTACTACGTGAAAGTAGCAACCCTGTCATCATGTGTCTCGATGCTAATGCCACCTCCCCGATGTGGTTCAGCAAGACATCCAGGCACACTGCAGGATATCGAAGCCACAGTCGTGGTGAGGTTATGAGCGATTGGGTGGTGGCGAAAAGCCTCCTCATTGCAAACGAACCGAGTGAATGGTATACGTTTGATGGGCATAGAGGAGTGAGCGACATTGACGTGACGCTCATGAATGAGGCAGCTGCGAGCAGGTTTGAATGTAGATGGAGTGTCAAGGGTGGTTGAGGAATTAGTGACCATAATTTAATACAAATCATGGTTACTCCTCGTACCCCACAGTCGGAAAGTGCGAGTCCATTGAGAAGATGGCGTACCTCATGCACCGACTGGAATAGATATGGGCAGACCGCTAGAGAAGCGGTATTGGGTATACCGCTTAATGTGTTTGAGAATTTGGGGGTCGACGAGCAAATTGCTCGTTTATCAGAATGTGTCTGGGGGGTTAATGATATGATGTTTAGAAAAGCTAGGGTTGTGAGATTTAAAGGTGTTAAGTGGTGGACTAGTGAGTTGAATTCAAAGAGGAGGTCTGTCCGGCGCTTGAGGCGGTTGTTTCAACGTGCCAGGCGGGCCAATTCAGAGAATTTGCCCCAGCTCAAGTCTCAACTCAGAGTAGGAATGAATGAATACAAGAAAATGTTGGTGAGAGTGAAAGAGGAAGAGTGGAGGAGATTTGTGGGGGAAAATAGGGACGAGCCTTGGGGACAGGTCTTTAGGATCTGTCGGGATCGTCGGAACGAGATGGTTAGCTCTCTTCGCGTGGGTGACACTGTGTCATCCACGTGGAGTGCCTGCGCCAATATTCTGTTAGGCGAGTTCTTTCCCAGGGCTGAGGTTCAGGTTCCTCCTGCACAAGAGGTGCTTGTCCCTCCACTAGACGTTGGAGAGTTGGATTACGCGTTTGGCCTGGTCAGGTCTAAAGGGTCTCCAAGTTTCGATGGTTTGAGCTGAGAGATGTGCAAATGCTTGTGGAAGTTCATTCCGGAATATTTGAAGGCCATTTATGATAAATGTATATGGGAGGGATATTTTCCACGTGAGTGGAAAGTTGCTAGGGTCGTTGTTCAATTGAAGTCGCCCGGTAAGATCAGGAGCGATCCTCGACCTTATCGTGGTATCAGCCTCCTTCCGGTACTTGGAAAAGTGCTGGAAAGGGTTATGGTAGAGCGGCTTAAGGAGCTAACTCGGGGTGTTAGGTCGGATAGGCAGTATGGTTTCAGGAAAGGACGCAATGTAGAAAATGCGTGGTTGTATGTTCAGAATGTAGTAAGTGAAAACGCCAATAAATATGTCCTTGGCATGTTTATTGACTTCAAGGGGGCATTTGACTACTTGCGCTGGGACCGTGTCTTACAACGGCTAGAGGAGCTTGGCTGTCCGGAAATTACTCTATGGCGGAGTTATTTTTCGGACAGAAAAGCATCTATGGTAGGTGTGGGCGGAAGTGTGGAGATTGGGGTGGCGCGAGGCTATCCGCAGGGATCCATCTGTGGTCCCTTCATTTGGAACCTCATGATGGACTCTCTGTTTCGGCAGTTAGAGCCACTCTGTAAATGCTGTGTGTATGCGGACGACCTTCTTATTTTGGTGGAGGGTCGTTCGCGTGAGGAACTGGAGCGATTGGGGGGCAGCTCCTTACAATTACCCACAATTGGGGGGTAGATGTGGGAGTGGACATATCGATGGACAAAACGGTGACAATGCTGCATAAGGGCAGATTGTACGTCCACCGATTGTACGTTTGGGGTATTGATTAGGTATGTGACGCAAGTCAAATACCTGGGGTTAACTATGAGTGAAAGGATGTGTTTTACTCCACACTTAGTGTTGTTGAAGGAGCGGCTGCAGTCAATTGTCGGGCAAGTTCGTCGCGTGGTCAGATGTGACTGGGGCCTTAGCCTATTCCTTCTGTTGTGATTAAACATTGAACAACCTTTATGCAGTCCATTTAAATGCAACTCTGCTTGTAATATTATTTTCACTTCCGATGGTTCTAATAAAAATATAATTCTAATAGGTTATGGGCTTTTTGTCGCGCAAATAAAATTGAAATCGTGTTAGCATCAGTAAGAGGGAACTGGCTAAATAGTGTTTGTGTACGGATTGACCTTTAGTGGTTAATATTCAACGATTTAGTGGAAAATGGCAGCAAGCGCATTAAGGCCGGCGGGCCAATTAAAAGGTCAAGAAAATCGATTTTTTTTTTCCTGAAATCAATAGCTTAGATATTCAAGAACATGAGACACAAATTTTCAGAGTTAAATTCCAAGTATTTGCAGAGCTACAGAGCCGAGCGTAGTGCGGCGTCGAGCAACCGTGCGCTTATTGTTGTAGTGCTCCGCCCATTGACCGTTTACTCCGAATTTGAAAAGGCTCAACGACCTTGGCGTTTGGGTAAGGATTAGTTTAGTCCCTTTTATTATAGTATATACCTGTATACTCTTTCTGTGTACGTCTCTGTAAGTGTTTGTTTCTCCTCTGCTTCTTGCAGTAACGGTCGTTTTAGTTTAGTTTTTCTCTGACTCTCGACGAGTGTACATTGAAATAATCATGATAAGTTATCCGAAAACTGAAACAGGCAGAGCAAACGCTCTTCGAGGCCTAATAAACGTAAATTTCACGGCAATCGTTTTACTATTGTACTAAAGATGATGAAGAGTCTTATGATACAAGCACTAGTGGGAAAAAACTATCAATGGCGAGTACGGAGGATATTGTTGTGAATCCGCTCCATTGTTATAGGATAGTTGAATTTTTAACAGTGTTTACTGCGATTGCAGATATCGTAATCTGCAGATCTTGCAAACAAAAAATAACATTTTTGGAGAGCGGGCATCGAAGCTTCGGATTTAAAATTGTAGTATCGTGTATGGGCGGTCGAAGAGAAATTAATTCGGGACCGTTAATAAACACCGGTTCTGAAATCAATAGACGGCTTGTGTTTTTCATGAGACTTCTTGGTGTTGCACGAGAAGGGATCAATCTGTTTTGTGGACTTATGGATATGGGTCAAGGTTTATCGAAGCCATCATACGAAAATATAGTGCGGCATGTTCTATCGGCGTCGGAATCAATGTTCGAAACCACCACTAAAAAAGCTGTGGAAGAAGAGAAAGTAAAAAACTTGGAAAATGGAAGAATTGAAACGCATTTGAAAGTTTCCGGCGATGGATCATGGAAAAAACGTGGTTACACTTCGCTGTTCGGTGTAACGACACTCATTGGGTACTACACAGGAAAGGTCGTTGATCTTATTGTCAAAAGTGCATACTGTCAGGCATGTGACCAAAAGAAAAAAATACTTGACGACGACGCATTTGAGGAGTGGTACGAAGAACATAAAGATTCTTGCTCCTCGAATCACGAAGGCTCCGCAGGGAAAATGGAGGTGGATTCCATTGTGGAAATGTTTTTGAGTTCCGTTGCCAAGTTTGGTGTAAAATTTTTGAATTACATCGGTGATGGCGATTCAAAAACATTTGCAGGTATTTTAAAGATTAATCCATACGGTGACGAATTTCCTGTTGTGAAAAATGAGTGCGTGGGACACGTCCAAAAACGTATGGGTACCCGACTCCGAAACAAGAAGAAGCAAGAGAAGCTCGGTGGCAAGAATCGTCTGACGGATGCTGTCATTAAAAAACTTACTATATTCTATGGCTTGGCTATCAGGAGAAATATTGATTCTGTTCAAAACATGAAAAATGCTATAATAGCAACGCTGGACCACTATTGTTCAACAGATCAAGTCCCTCGGCACGAGAATTGTCCAGCAGGCGTCGACAGCTGGTGTGAATGGCGCAAAGCTGAAGCTAACGATGAACTGAAATCCTTTAAACATCCTGCTCGATTGATCAACGAAGAAATTGAGGAACACATTCGCCCAATTTATGAAGATCTTTCAAATGATCAACTGCTAACGCGATGCTTAGGCGGCCACACGCAAAATTCCAACGAGGCGTTCAACTCGACCGTCTGGCGCATTTGTCCAAAACATCTGCATTCTGGGAAAAAAATCGTTGAAATTGCCGCCTACCTGGCTGTAGGAATTTTCAACGAAGGTTATTCTGCGATTTTGACTACCATGCAGTTACTGGAGTTGAGTATCGGCCAACAATGCAAGATGTTTGTTGATAAGGTGGACGCGCAACGGCTCGACAGAGAAAACAGGCGCACGTCATTATCAAGCAAGGAAGCTCGTACAACAAGAAGACTTGATCAATTACAACAAAATGAATTTTTTGAGGCAGAGGAAGGACTGCTATATGGTACAGGAATAGCTGACTAGGAGGTTATTGGTGTAAGTAATCACAAATGTATAATTTTTCCTATCGAAAACTTTGAAGCGCGTTTTCTCGGCTTTTCATTTCCACGATTTTACCTAATTTATGTACACGATTGCAAAAAAACTAAACGAGCTATCCATTTCATTCAAAATGCGTTATCTTCAGTATTGTTTTCTCTTCTATGTGAACTAAAAAAAACATCCAAAAACTTTTTTTAAGCAACTTTTTTACCCAGTTGAAGACTTTTTTTTTCCTTGAAAAACCACTTTTTTTTCCTTGAAAAACCACTTTTTTTTTCTACCTTCCCCAAAAATTCGAATTTTACGTGTTTCTCCCAATTTTCTTAGTTCACCTCGAAGATAATTACATCAAAATTAATAATCTTTTTTTTTTTTGTTTTCAGATGAAAATTGCAAGTTGTATCTTGTACAGAAGTTGGATACTTCAGTGGCAAGGCGCTCTGGGAATCTATTGATAACTCGGCTTACAATATATTGTTGGAGATTGTACAAATTTTTTTTTTTAGTTCAAATATATATTAGACTATCCCCAAAACTTCATTTGGTTAATTGGCTACAACGCTTCGCGAAAACTACTGAATTTAGGACATCTAATTGGCCCGCCGGCCTTAACTTTGCCCTTTGAAAAATTAAAAGGTCGCGAAAATTGCAACAGATGGAAACGCCTTGCGAAATCGTACAACAAAATTGTATTTGAAAACGAGTGCTGTAAAATTTACGGTGCGCATAGAAACATAATTGGAAGTGCAAGTGTTGTAAATGATCTATACCGGTTAAATTGCAAAATTCCATTCAGAAGCGAAGCTAATGTAAACAACGCGCTAGTGGCCCGAGTTATCGCAGCACATGAACACATGGCAACCGCATGTCAAATAAACAAATACCGGATGCAAGCCGTACCATGACATCATTTCTATATATAAACATTAGATTAAGCATTCTTATCACAAACTTAGACTTGTTATTCCAAACTTAGTTATCGCAGCACATGAACACATGGCAACCGCATGTCTATATATAAACATTAGATTAAGCATTCTTATCACAAACTTAGACTTGTTATTCCAAACTTATAAATATGAGACTCTTTACATAGAAAGGCAGTCTCATCTATTAGCCGAGCATGTGTACTTCGCCTAGATTTGATTTAAGCATACAATTGGTTTTGATTTAATAAAATATATTTTTTTATTATACCTAAAGGACCAGAATTTTTACTCGCGCGATCAGTATGAATTATGGCATCGAAGAATGGGGCATATTTGCGAAGAACATTTAAAAAAAGTGAAAATTGCAAGGGCTCCATGTAACTGCTCCTATCTCTTCGAAGGAAAGCAAACGTGAAGTTCTACTTGCAACTATTATTTTAAAAATCGACACGCCTAATGGTACTGTATCCGCACGAGTTACATATTCAATTCCAAAGACAAGTTCATATTTTAAGACAGACGAAATTGATGAATTTGTAACTAAAATAATAAACAATAAATAAAAGTAATTTGAAACGCATTTCCTGTTTTGCAACAATTTAACTTACTTAACAAAATATAAGAAAGGAAATGCTGAACAAGACATTAACAATAATTTTGTAAAATTAAAATAAATATTAAATGCCAATAAGGCAATTACATATGTACATTAGTTTAAGTCTGAATGTAATGATTGAACAAGTAATAAATCAGTTGTTGAGAAGCCCTTCAAGGCAAAAGTTATTCTTTTTTTAAAAATTCTCCTGCTTGAGAAAATTATAAAATTGGCGCAGTCGGTAGGATCCTTTAAGAAATAAAAGGATCCAGTGATACGAATATACGGGCAGTGAAAAAAACTAAAAATTTTATAACACCCAAAACTAATCCTGCGAATCCGTAGCCAACTCAGGAGTTGACCGGACCCTCCAGGGTGTAACTGAACATACGTAACGTATAACTTAACAGAAAAGTGCAGTGAACATTTATTCACCTAAAACTAATCCTGCGAATCCGTAGCCAACTCAGGAGTTGACCGGACCCTCCAGGGTGTAACTGCACATACGTAACGTATAACTTAACAGAAAAGTGCAGTGAACATTTATTCAGTATAAAGAAAATTGAACACCACAAAAGATAAAGTGCAGTGAATACACAGGAAAAGAAAGTCCGCGTACTAACCACTAAGCGATAAGCAATTGAAAAGGTGCAGCAAACACTCAAGTGAAAATCTGAGTGAAAGCCACAAAGGAAAGTGAAAAATTTCTTGTAAACAGCCACAAGAAAAACACTAAAATTCGGCAAGCTAGGCAGAGAGAATTTGGCAAGAGAATGATGGAGCAGGCCCAGCAAGAAATGCCCCTGTAGATCTGGTAGAGCAGCTTGCAAGAAGGGAGCAGCAACTCGAGCAATTAAGATTGGCCTACATAGATTTACAACAAAGACAGCAACAGGATCAAAACAGACTAGAAAGAATATTGAAAAACATCAAACACCTCCCAGCATTCATAGGACAAGGAGATATAACCATAAACTCATTTTTTAGTAGCGTAGAATACTTAATATCAACGCTCGAAGATGAAGGACAAAAAAAAAGAAGCAGTGAGAACAATATATTACAAAACCATTCAAGGCGAAGCTAAAAATGCAATTATTAACATCCCCGAACCGGACAATTGGAAACTCATTAAAGACACTCTTAAATTGAGGTACAAACCAGACACAGAGCGTCATGAAATTTACAAGCCAGTTGCCAATTTACGAGTCAATACGATAATGACCAGCGATATCATAGAAGAAAACAAATATTGTATAATGTTATAAAAATAGATAAATTGAAATATCATAGTAACATATCCTATGGATGCATTTTAATATCAACAATAACTGTAGTTATCACTTTAATTATCATAATCATCTATATACAGTCCTGTGCAAAAAAAACCGGACAGCTAATTTACCCTATTTAAATTTCTATAGCTTGAGTATAAAGCTTCTTGGCGGTAAGTAGCTTTTTTTGTGTATAAATAGAACAGTTTTGAATTAATTTGTATCATAATTTAACCAATAAGTGAAATAGTTGATACGTGGCAAGTGTTAATATCAAAAATATGCCAAAATCGAAGCAAATGGGAGCTGTCGTTAAGGGGCAAATTATTGCCCTATCACAGCAAAAATTGTCCGTACGTCAAATTGCTGCTAAAGTAGGCTTCAGCAAATCATCTGTTGCCGATTTTTTAAAGAAATTTGCAGAAACGGCTTCAACGGAGCGAAAGAAAGGATCTGGACGACGAAAAAAGACGTCGCCTGCTGAAGACCGGATGATTAAGCGGATGTGTATCCAAGACCGTTTCAAATCTTCGGCAGACATCAGGAAGGAGTTCTTGGATGCAACTGGCGTCGAAATAAATTCATCTACTGTGCGTAGGAGATTGATAAATGCCGGTTTTGTAGGAAGACATCCAGCAAAAAAGCCGTTTTTGAACGAAAAAATGCGTCAAAAACGATACCGATGGGCCAAAACTCATGAAAACTGGACTGTCGAGCACTGGAAGAATGTGATTTTTTCGGATGAATCCAAGTTTAACCTCTTTGGATCGGATGGTATCCACCATGTGAGGCGCAGATCTGGCGAAAGATATAAAACTGGATGCATACTGCCTACTGTAAGACAGTCAGTTGGTAGAATGGTATGGGGCTGCTTCAGCTATGACGGAACGAAAGCACTGACTCTTATTGATGGTCGGGTGAACGGAGATGCTTACATTTCAATTTTAAATAGGCATTTAATACCTGTCATTGAGGAGCAGTATTCTCTAAGAACGGACGTTATATTTCAGGATGATTCTGCGCCATGCCACCGATCTCACAAAGTAAGTTATGATTTTTGTTAAATCTCCCGAGTGTTTTGTTTAAATGTCGAATCAAAAAACCAATGATTTATTCCTTATTTGTTGCAGGTAAAAGAATTTATGGAAAAAAACGGAATGGTCCAATTGGAATGGCCGGGTAACAGTCCCGACCTAAACCCAATTGAGAACCTCTGGGCCATTGTAAAAAAGCAGGCAGCTGAAAAAAAGCCGAAGAACAAAACTGACCTGGATAACATTATAATGGACCTTTGGCACAACGATATTTCGGAGGAATTGTTGCAAACCTTGGTTACATCAATGCCGAGACGTATTAAAGCGGTAATTAAGGCGAAAGGCGGTGCGACCAAGTATTAAAACTTCAAATTATAACATTTATAATGAAATAATTAATTTTGTTTTGAATTAATTAGCTGTAAGATTATATAATAAGGATAAACTAATAATAAAACATTCGTTATTGACTATGGTAAAACAAATAAAGTATGAAAATATTAAAAACACGTATGAAATTTATTGATTTTATTTCATACTTTTGTATTAAAAACACAATGGAATATAACCACATTCAAACATATTAGATAAAATCCATACTACTTCAAAAAATGGAGTTTTTTAGGCTGTCCGGTTTTTTTTGCACAGGACTGTATATAAAAATGAATTGCTGTTCGTTAGTCTCGCTAAAACTCGAGAACGGCTGAGCGGATTTATCTTATCTTGGTCTTGAATTATTCCTGGAGGTCTAGGGAAGGTTTAAAAGGTGGGAAGAATTCGAATAATTGCCGGGAAAATCCTCAAAACAGCATTTTTCTATTTCCCATACAAACGTTTTCTAAATAAAATGGAGAGTCAATTTGTAATTTATTACCGCTGCATTTTTCTATTTCCCATACAAACGTTTTCTAAATAAAATGGAGAGTCAATTTGTAATTTATTACCGCTGTATAAAGTTCAAATTCGCGTGCGCGTTGGAGGATCTAATATCGCGTTCTGAAACTCAACAAAAGTGAAAGTGAATCGCGAACGCGACAAAATTGCATAGTCTCAAAATACATAGTACATAAATAGTGGTCGGCTTCGAGAAACTCAATTTTAGCTAACTTCAGTTGTTAATCTGTCCGATTATTTTTTTAATAAGACTATATAGAAATCGAAAGATAAATCTTAAGTTTTGTCACAAATTAAATTATAAATCTTAGGTTAAATTTCTGAACGCAATCATAATATTTGACATTAGATTTGACAACCAACTAATATGTCAATCCATCCTGTCGCATTTCAGAGCACGGAAAAAAGTATTATTACGATATTATATCTATGTTTGTGGCTACGTGCGCGAGAACTTTCTTTACTTTGGTGATCCTTTGTGATAGTGACATTCCAAGTAATGTGCTCTTTTTTGTGATAGTGACACTTTACTGACTTAGGTCGTCGTAGTCAATCAAATGTGCGAAGAGCTACCTCACGTGCTAACCGCACTGATGACCAGAGACAGACAGATCAAGAAAATAGTCTTATTGCTATGTCAGAATTGCGTTCTTTAGTGAGTGACAATGTAGGAGATAGGCTTGGAATGCAACGAGTTCGTGCACATCAAACACAACAACAGCAAGCTAAACATAATGAAATTGAGCGAATCCGCAGACGCAGTGCTCCTGTGATTCTTGAACGAGCTGCATTCCACTATGATCCGGCAATTGATTATTGTGCCGACAAATCGGTAACAATTGGGGAAATGAAAACAATTTGTAAATATTGTAAGGCGTTAAAATACACTGGTGAATCTACTGGATTATGTTGTGCTCAAGGCAAAGTAAAATTGCCACAATTGGTCCCACCACCAGATCCTTTACGCTCTTTAGTTTCTGGGATTGGAAATGATTCTAAGCACTTCTTGACCAACATTCAGAAATATAACAACTGTTTCCAGATGACATTATTTGGTGCTACACATATTATATAAGAATATTTTTTTATATTATTCAAGTTTGTACTAAAATATATATATCGGAAATAATTAATGGACAAATTTTTAAAAATTACAGATACAAGGACAAATTTATCACTTACTGGGAACTCTGTTACCACTACCTGATGCAGATCATCAATTTTTACAAATTTATTTTATGGGCAATTCAGATGCGGAAATTAATAATCGTTGTGCTCACAATCCAACCATTGTCCAACAATTACAAATGTTTCTTCATCAGTATAACAATTTAGTAAATATGTTCAAAATAGCATTGGATCGGATGCCATCTGATAGCCATAATATTATTATTCGAGCTGACAAAACACCTGCCGGTGAACACACAAGGAGGTTCAATTCACCTACCATTGATGAAGTGGCTGTTGTCATTGTGGGAGAAAATTTACAATCTAGAGATATTGTGCTTCATCGTCGGAATAGTGATTTAAAACGTGTATCTGAAACACACAGGAGTTATGATGCACTACAATATCCTTTGATCTTCTGGCAGGGGGAAGATGGATACCATTTTAATATTAAAATGGTAAATCAAGTAACAGGTAAATGAATTGAACAAGATTAAATAATATTTTTAAATTCAATTCATCTAAGTAACAATTTAAACATTTATCATTTTTGATTGCAGGTGCTGAAACCAACAAAAAAGTTAATGCTATGAATTTCTATTCATACAGACTCATGATCCGTCAAGGTGAAGTAAATCATATTTTGATGTGTCAACGACTTTTTCATCAGTTTGCAGTTGACATGTATGTCAAAATTGAGACTGAACGATTGACATACATCCGTTTGAACCAACGACGGCTACGGTCAGAGGAATACATCCATCTCCGCGATGCTATAAATGCTGATGGCAATGTGAATAATGTAGGAAGAATGACAATTTTGCCAGCTACTTATATAGGAAGCCCACGCCACATGCATGAATATGCTCAGGATGCTATGTCATATGTTAGGCATTATGGTCGCCCAGACTTATTTGTTACATTCACATGTAACCCAAAATGGTCCGAAATCGAGAAGGAATTACTACATAGCACTATGGGCCAGAAGACCAAAAAATTTGGCCAAAAGTCATTGAAAGATTTTTCAAAATGCAATATAGTATCATAATATAGATAAGTGAAAGTAGTTATTTTGTAAATGTTATAAGTTTTAATGAAATATTTAAGCTTGTAATATAAGTTAATATAAGTGTAAGGCTTAAATGATCACCATATAGCTATTGTTCTAAACTGTCACTGTTTTACTGAAATGTAGTATTTGTCATTAATTATATTGCATTTTCTCATTAGTTGCAATCATGTAGTATGTGAAAATAGTCAATAGCTGAAAAAATAAATCTGATGTTAGAAATATTGAGAATAATTGTGAAAAATTTTGTTTTTTTTTACTACTTGTTAATACGCCGATTGAGCCTTGCGCAAAACTCCAGAAGCTATAAACAATTTCTTTACATTAACGTCTTCAGTAGTTCATGTGTAACAAGCTAAAGGTGCGGTTTGCTGGGGTCGAGGAAGCTAGCACCGCCACAACGTCAAAATCAAAAACTTTTTGTGCCCAATTTATGGGCTATTTATGGGCTAATTTTGGGCCGCGACAAAAATTTTTGGGCTCTTCTCAATCTAGAATCATTGACACTTCAAAGTGGCGGTGCCAGCTGTAAAATAGCCAGCACCGCCACAATGATAACTCGAGAACGGTTGGTCGTAGAAAAATCTCAAGGATATCAGAATTTTGGGCTATTTATGGGCTTTTCATCTTGCAGGCTGAGAAATTGAGGGGGACTATTAAATTTCTCTCGATAGAGCCATTTTTCGTGCATTACTCGACGTCCTACCAAATCCAAAGGTATAAAGTCTTTGCAATGCATGAAGCTCACCCACAAATATCTTTTGATGGCAGTGGAAAATATGTACCACGCATCAAATTTCCAAATGGGAATCAATCAGGCCCAGTATTCCTCTACCAGATGGTTGCCCGGAGATCCGATGGTAGCGCATTTGAAGTAAATCAAATGTTCTCAGCGACTCATAACACCAACATTATTCATTATTGGCTTTTGGAATTTAAAAGCTATGGCGTTCCGTTGCCAAAAGAGATAGTCACTGATGGCGGATTGGCATTACTCAATGCGGCGATTCGAAGTTTTACTTCATATCAAAATGTTAACGAGTATGCTGACATATGCCTAACGAGTACACGAGAGAATTTACATCCTCCAACATGCTACATAAGGATGGATGTCGCCCATGTTATAAAAAATTGGAGGGATATACTCGCAAATTCAAAAATGCGCTTATTGCCAAACGTAAAAAAATTTTACATGGCAGTATTTGACCTTCTCATTATGAGTCGCAGTCTTGAAGACTTTCGTGAAATCTTGCGATCTATGATGATTGTCAGTATGTGTGAGAAAGACGGTAATGTTACGTCATCGAATCAGCCGACTATGTGCAAATTTTATAAAAACAAATTGCTTCAGATGATCACCAAAATTCCAGGCGATTTGCTTTCTGAAGAGGCGTTAACCGAGGAAACTGGTGAGTACAAGACATTTACATACACGTACATATAAATGATATAATTCGTAATTGTGCATTTCAGATGATATATGGAACGAAACACGTCGAGGTGACGATGTCGACATCAACGATTCCGGAAAACAAAGTAAATGTTTGATGTTTGCCCAAACCATCCACGATGAAATTGTTCCACGGTGCATCACCAATGACGAAGACAATACAGATTCAGATAATGCCCATTATTGCCCGGACATCACTAATCATATTTTAAGGAAATCTAAAACATTTCCGTTATGGTCGTGTGTTTGTCGTGATACTTTCAATTATGGCAGAGTTCCGGCGACGAGCAGCTGCAGTGAGTCAATGTTCAATAACATCAGAAACCGATATTTTGGAAACATGACATTTCCAATTCGTGTGGATGATTTTATTGTAAAGCATACAGACATCATTGATGGGAAAATGCATATGAGTGGAATAGATACGACACCGACGATGTCTTCACAACAATCGCCAACAGATGTGAATTCTCCACGATCGTTCTGCAAGGAACCACTTCATCGTGATTCCTCAGTTACTTGCAAAATTTGCACGTCCTCGTTTGCTGCAACGATTCCTGAAGATGAGCCACTGGACAAGCATCTGTGTCAATTGTGTCTGCGGATGTCAAAAGAGGAAATTGAGAACATTCTGGCCTCCAGAACTTATGAAAATTGGTACGGGCTAGTGGCAAAAGAGGAAAAAAAGAAAATAGCCGTAGAAAAAAAACGAAAAGTTGAAACACAATCACTATACTTGCAGCCGAATTTTACCGAAATTCAGCTTTTACTGCATCAATCACTTAAACGCTTTCCAGTATTAAAAAATGGAAATAGTTGCACTGCACCTGTACCAGTCGATGGAAAAGCCACAGTTTTATCAAACACTTGTGCATTTGATTCCATTGCTCAGGTAATATATACACGCATCATAGCGAAGTTTCCAATAAAAACAATTAATATGATAATTTTGTTATTGTATTGTTATGCAATCGTTACATTTTATTTCAGATCTTCACGGTTGCATGTTTTGACGATGCCGATTTTATGGAGTGCTGCAAAAAATCAAAACTGATTTTCTTCGATCTTATTGCAAGCATGAGTACCCACCAACTGAATTACGGCATGTACATTACGCGAGCAAAATTATTAAAATCGTTGATGCCATTTCAAGAAGGAGAGGAAATCGACGCAGTGAAATGCCAAATTAACGCTGGAGAATTATGCGCAAAACTGTTTTCAAAAATTCCCAGCTTTACAACGATCAAAACTTGTAGTACTGGCTGCGCTCCCATAGAAAAGGATTGGCCAACAGTTTTAGTGCCACTCAACGAAATAAAACAAATTCCTCAGTATTTGGAGGAATCTGTATTTATTAGACATGCAAAGCCATGTCGAAACTGCAAAATAACAACAAATATTGATTTTCGAATTGGTGTGTATCAATTTATAAATTTATTTTCTTATATTTGTAATATTTTACTTTATTTAATAGGACTATGAATAAGTTCGTGCGGTTTTTTTTCGAAATTTGAAACTTTTTTGACGTAAAATGGTTACAAATTTAATATTCAAAATATTGTCCATCGCTTACTACTACTTTTTCCCATCTTTCTGGCAATTCACGGATTCCCTTTGTGAAAAATTCGGTCGGTTTTGCCGCAATCCACGAATCGATCCATTTTTTGACTTCATCGTAATTACGGAAGTGCTGGTCAGCCAGGCCATGTTGCATCGATCGGAAGAGATAGTAATCGGATGGCGCAAGGTCTGGACTATACGGCGGGTGGGGTAGGACATCCCATTTGAGCGTTTCTAAGTATGTTTTGACCACTTGTGCAACATGTGGCCGAGCATTGTCATGTTGCAAAATAACTTTGTCGTGTCTATCGGCGTATTGCGGCCGTTTTTCTCGCAGTGCTCGGCTCAAACGCATCAATTGTCGTCGGTAGACATCCCCCGTAATCGTTTCATTCGGTTTCAGTAGCTCATAATACACAACACCCAGCTGGTCCCACCAGATACACAGCATAACCTTCAGGCCATGAATATTCTGCGCCGACGTCGATGTTGAAGCATGGCCAGGGTATCCATACGTTGCCCGACGTTTTGGATTGTCGTAATGGACCCACTTTTCATCGCCAGTCACAATTCGATGCAAAAAACCCTTTCTTTTGTGCCGTTGAAGCAGTTGTTCGCATGCCATAAAACGGCGTTCAACGTCTCTTGGCTTCAATTCATACGGCACCCAATGGCCTACCTTTCGGATCATTCCCATGGCTTTTAAACGTTTGGAAATGGTTGATTGATCAACTCCCAAAGTTTTTGCAACCTCTTCTTGCGTTTGAGCCGGATCTTGATCGAGCAATTCCTCCAATTCGGTATCCATGAACTTTGGCGGCGCACCCTCGCGTTCTTCGTCTTCCAAGCCAAAATCACCACTTTTAAAGCGTGCAAACCACTTCTGGCACGTTCGCTCAGATAGAGCATGCTCACCATAAACTTCCACCAAGATACGATGACTTTCGGCTGCTTTTTTCTTCATATTAAAATAATGAAGAAGAATTCCCCGCAAAAACACATTATTTGGCACGAAATTCGACATTTTCAAGTGTGGTAAAAATATTGTTGTTTACGCTTCAAATAAAAAACTTATACTGACGTTTGTGCCTTACGACAGTAGCTCTCCAATGAATGTTTGGAAATGTGGATCGATGGAATAATAATCAAGTTACGCCATCTGTTGTAAAACCGCACGAACTTATAAATAGACCTATTAATTAAAAAAATTTTATTTTAGGGCCCTTTGCAATAGTCGAGATATACCCTGTAGACGATAATAACTGCAATATACAACTGAAGGATATTCAAAAATGTATTGAATTTAAGAATAAAAATAAACTGCAGCTACTTGGTGTCGTCAAATTTAGAGAATTTATTTCTCGAAAAAATACAAGAAATCAAGAAATGAAAAAATTAAAAACCGCCATTGAGAATAAAGAAAATATTCTTTCAAAAAACGAAGGTAATGAATCGCTAACACCAAAAATTGCCATGAAAGTATTAAAAATTATGATTCTTTTTCAGTTCCGGTAAATGGCCATTACACGGGTCTTGTTTTGTGTGGAGATAACTCATGGATAGAGTTTGATGATTTTAATCCCCAACAAAAGCCAAAAAAAATAAAAGACTGTACGTGGCTTCAGCCACATGTAGCCATCTATAAGCTTAAAAAATAAATATTTATTTTAATGAATAGTTTGTTTTTATATTTACTGTATGAAATTATAAAACCTATATGATAATATAGTTTAATTAAAGATATTTAATTTTTTTTTGGATCTCAAAATCAATAAAAAAAACTATATATTTTCGTGTGATTGCGATTTTTTTCTTATCACTATATGACACATCTGTTAGTTTGCCTACAAAAAAGGTTCAATCATCAAATATTAACTCTATTAAATAGGACACTAAAAAAATTACTTCTCCATACAATATTGTCTACTTTATGCGCTGCAACAAAATTTTTTGGACTTGTATAGTTTTCGATTAATTTTCAGTTTTGCATATCAGCTGTGAAATAGCCAACATTGGTACAGCGATAACTCGAGAACGGTTGATCGTTCACTCAACCTTCATTTATAAAAAATTTAAAAAATTTATTAAAAATTATTTTGCAGCTGAATACTATTAAGAAGCATGTAACTGTAATGATACTGCTGTAAAAATTATTTAGTTTGCCATTTTCATTATTATTTACGCGAAAATTGAGTGTGGGTGTTAGTGTACACAGAGGGGGTGGTTTTTTTTTGTTTTGTTTGTATGCATTTGAAAGCCCATAAATAGCCCAAAATTTTGATATGCTTGAGATTTTTCTACGACCAACCGTTCTCGAGTTATCATTGTGGCGGTGCTGGCTATTTTACAGCTGGCACCGCCACTTTGAAGTGTCAATGATTCTAGATTGAGAAGAGCCCAAAAATTTTTGTTGCGGCCCAAAATTAGCCCATAAATAGCCCATAAATTGGGCACAAAAAGTTTTTGATTTTGACGTTGTGGCGGTGCTAGCTTCCTCGACCCGGTTTGCTGCGGTTTTTCATTTTCTTTAAAAAAAAAAATGAAGTTTACTGATCTATGCGCGAGTTGACTGTATATCAATCATTTGCCAATAGGGTGTAAAAAGTTAACCAAGTATTAAGAGTCACACAATTTTAACTTATTAAGGGCCGGTATCGTTTTATTTAGGTATGGAAATAGAGAGGGATGCATCTACTGGCACAATATCAATTCATCAAGAACATTATGTGAATCAACTTCTTAAAACATGGGGAATGGACTCATGCAAGTCGGCAACTACACCTTGGGTTGATGGCACGGTACTCAAGAAGTGTGAGAAGCAGTGTAAAGATATTGACGCGATGCGATACCAAAGTTTAATCGGAGGGTTGATGTACCTGGCGGTAATATCTAGGCCAGATATCGCCCATGTTGTATCTAAATTATCACAATTTAATAATCACCCACATGAAGAACATTTTAAAGCTGCGAAGCACGTGTTACGATATTTGAAGCAGAGTTCAGCAGCGAAAATAACTTATTCATCTACTGGCGAAAATTTGGTGTGCTACACAGATTCCGACTGGGCTGGTGACGTATCTGATCGCAAATCGTCGTTTTGTCGTAATGAAAATATTAAAATACGGAAAATTTTGAAAAATGTAATTTATAAAATAACTGGGTTGAGAGGGAGAATTGTAAGAATCATAGCAACCCATGATTATAAGAATTACAGCAAACAATGATTGTAAGAATCATAGCAGGCCATGATTTGTAAGAATCATAGGTGGCCATGCATATTTTTGGTTCCGCCGTTATTCTTAGTTTTAATATGTACAGTTAGTTGAAATAAAGCAACCGAGCAGTTTAAACGTGCGTTTCCTTTGTTCCCGGATGTATTATACTATAAAGGTAAAATAACCTTACAAATTCATAATGACTTCATTGAAGAAAAAAGAGGTTCTTCAAATTATGTTAGGTAATAATGACATGAATATAACCGTTGATTCAATTTTAACTAAAATAGGTATCAATAAATCAGATGTAGGTTGTAAAGGATTGGAACGCTTGAAAAATGCTTTAAATAGTTTAAAGTCAAAAAGAAATGCAAAATATCAGCATTGCGGTAGGAAAATAGCTGTCTTTGAGTCACAAAATTCAGAGTGGTTAGATTCTGAATTTACTATACCTGACTTAGACCTCACAGCTAAAATAAGTAAGACTGATATACTTAAAAGAGGTCGTCCATCGCTCGAGTTTGCAGAAAAATCTACTAGATCGAAAAGACGAGAAGTGTCTAAAATCAGTGAAGAACATGATAATGATCGTCAGAAACTATTAATGGCTACTAGTCATGCGGCACGAGTTTCAGGGGAAGCAGATTTGCGATCGGTACTTAACGAACTTTCAAAAAGCGAGGAACAGGCTAAGAAAATTAGAAAAATAATGACAACACCTTTTCCTACAATAGAAAAGAAAAGCCCAGAAGTGGCTTTAGCATTTCTTTTCGATAATTCTATGTCTAAACAAGTCTATCAGAATATGCGATTAGCGACCAAATCTAGTGGAGCAGACATTTGGCCTGCGTATAATGCGATTAGAGAAGCCAAAGAAAAGTTAAGACAGTCGAAAGAGTCAATTAAAATTTCTGAAACGTTAGCTGAAGTATCACTTCAAGAACTTTTAAACCACACGGTGAATAGAATAATAGAACTACAAAGAGAAGTTTTACACTGTCTTATTAAAAAAAATAAAATTACTGAGCTCAAAACTGTTCTGATGTGTTCTTGGGGATTTGATGGGAGTAGTGGGCATTCGCCTTACAAACAAGGTTATGATTGTTTCAATGAGAAACAGACTCCTACAGATGAAAATCTGTTCGTTACTACACTTATCCCCTTAAGGTTATCAAGTGAAGTGGATGTAATTTTGTGGAATAATGTTACATCTCAATCTCCAAGATTTTGTCGCCCTATTCAAATTCGATACGCAAAGGAATCAACAGAAGTAATTCTTGCCCAAAAGAAGGCCATCGAAGAACAAATTCTGAAATTACAAGCCTTTGAAATTTTGATTGAAGGCTGTCGTCTTAAAGTACAATATACATTATTAATGACTTTAATTGACGGTAAGGTATTAAATACGATCACCAACACGCCATCAAGAAAACTTGTGCTATCTGTCATGCTGTTCCTAAACAATTTAACGATCTATCTAATATAAAGAGTGTGAAATTTATGCCTCATGAGGAGTCACTGTTACATGGAATCAGCCCTTTGCATGCCTGGATAAGAATTTTCGAATTTTGCTTACATGTTTCTTATAAATTGGTTATCAAAAGATGGGATGTCAGAGGTGCTAAGAATAAAGAACAGGTAGCATTAAGAAAACAAGAAGTGCAATCAATTCTGTGGGAAAAAATGGGACTCAGAGTGGATAAACCAAAGCCTGGAGGAAGTGGTACCAGCAATGATGGAAACACAGCTCGCATTGCATTTAAAGATAGTAAACTTTTGTCTGATTGCCTTGGTCTTAATCACGAATTGCTTCAACGTTTTAAGGTAATTTTAATTAGCCTCTCTTGTCATCTTCCTCTCGATTCAAGTCGATTTGAAGAATTTTGCACCTCTACTGCAAAACTATATGTCTCGCTCTATTCGTGGTACCCTATGTCTCAAACGGTTCACAAAATTCTTATTCATAGCGGAGAAATAATAAAAAACAGCATCTTACCGGTAGGTATGCTCGGAGAAGAAGCATCTGAAGCGAGAAATAAGGACTACAAAAAATTTAGACTCCAGCATAGTAGAAAGCATAGTAGGATGGCAAATTTGGAAGACTTGTTTTGTAGAGCTATGGACACCTCTGATCCTCTTTTATTGAGTTTACGTTTAAAAGAACGCCTTCAACAAAAAGTTCAATTATCTCTTCCTAAAGAAGTGCAACTTTTATTGAAAGAGGTTGAAGTAGATTCTAATCAATCAGGAAGTACCAATTACGTACAGGTAAGTGAAGAACTAGACGAATATGAAATTGAGGAAATTGATTTTACAGAAAAAATCTTATATTTAGACGACATAGAATTATCCGAGGAAGAAGACTCACAATCTGATGTAAATGACGATATTTGACCTCGTAGAGCAAGCAATTAGTATTTACCTATTTTTAAAAAAATTTATAAAAAAAATAAAAACCAATAAAATAATATTTAAAAACTTAAAAAAAATTTAAAACAACAAAAAATAAAAAAAAACAGAAGGAGTCTGAAGTCGCACTGTAACCTCCTCGTGGTAGATTCCGGAAACTACAACTTATTATGTAGGCTAACTGCAGGCGTGTCTCTTTATCTGACATATTGGATCCACCATTTTCAATTGTTTAAATCTAATTGCAGATTTGTCAACAGCGATACAAAAAAGCCCGAGTAACAAGTTTCAAATTAATCAGATAAAATTAAAAAAAAAGGTCCGCATAAGGGATTCGACATTTTTAATTTCTAAAATCTGGCAGCAGATTCGTAATCAGCGCCCCCAAAAACCCCTAAATACTAAGTTTGGTAAAAAATAATTAATTTTAAAAAATTTATGTCCGCCATATTGGATCCGCCATTTTGAATTGTTGAAATCTGACTTCATATTCGTAATCAGAGACCATCAAAACCCCTAAATACCAAATTTGGTGAAAAAAATCCAATTTTTTAAATTTCATGTCCGCCATATTGGATCCGCCATTTTGAATTGTTGAAATCTGACTTCATCTTCGTAATCGGAGACCATCAAAACCCCTAAATACCAAATTTGGTGAAAAAAATCCTATTTTTTAAATTTCATGTCCGCCATATTGGATCCGCCATTTTGAATTGTTGAAATCTGACTTCATATTCGTAATCAGAGACCATCAAAACCCCTAAATACCAAATTTGGTGAAAAAAATCCAATTTTTTAAATTTCATGTCCGCCATATTGGATCCGCCATTTTGAATTGTTGAAATCTGACTTCATATTCGTAATCAGAGACCCCAAAACCTGTACATAGCGGTATTAAAAGTTATAAATTGTTGGTGTTTTGGGAATTATGAATTTTGGCCACTTATAAGGGTCTCCTGGCCCATAGTGCATAGCCAAACACCAGTTGATAGACATGACATAACTGCCAGAGTATTTAAACAAAAATTAAAATCTCTCATGAATTTCTTAATAAAGCATTGTGTGTGTATGGCCGAGTCCGTTGTTGGATATACTCTGTAGAATGGCAAAAGCGTGGATTGCCACATGCGCACATTTTAGTTTGGTTAGTGGACAAAATAAGGCCAGATGAGATTGATTCAATAATTTCAGCTGAAATTCCAGATGAAATAGTTGACCCAAAATTGCATGGAGTAGTTACCAAACACATGATACATGGACCTTGCGGACATTTCAACTACAATTCACCCTGTATGGTCGACGGTAGGTGTTCCAAGCGATACCCAAGAGACCTGCTTGCTGAAACCATAACGGGAAATGATGGATACCCATTGTATCGTCGGCGATCAGTTGCGGACAGTGGGCGATCGGTAGTTGTGAAGGTAAGAGGACAAAATGTTGATGTAGACAATCGTTGGATTGTGCCATACTCGCCAATATTGTCCAAAGCTTTTGAGACTCACATCAATGTGGAATATTGTAATTCTGTGAAGTCGATAAAGTACATATGTAAATATGTTAATAAAGGTAGTGATATGGCTGTCTTCGGTGTAACCAATGCAAATGATTAAATATCACAGTACCAGATGGGTCGCTATGTAAGTAGCAACGAAGCTATTTGGAGTATCTTTTCATTTGCGATCCATGAAAGACACCCTACAGTAGTCCATTTGGCAGTCCATTTAGAAAATGGTCAACGAGTTTATTTTAATGAATCTAACGCGGCAGACAGGGCGGCACATCCACCGTCGACAACATTAACAAGTTTCTTCACAGTCTGTCAAACTGATGATTTTGCTCGCACTTTGCTGTATGCTGACATGCCACGCTATTACACATGGAACGCATCATCGAAATCGTTTCAGCGTCGAAAACAAGGAACACCAGTTGAAGGACATCCAAATGTATTTGCTTCAGATGCTCTGGGTCGCATCTACACAGTACATCCAAATAACGATGAATGTTATTATTTGCGGTTGTTGTTGGTGAATGTTCGTGGTCCGACATCGTTTAAACAACTGAGAACAGTTAATGGACAGCTGTGTGCGACTTACCGTGAGGCATGTCAACTATTACATTTACTTGAGAACGATTCGCACTGGGATGATACGCTCAAGGATTCCGTAATATCTTCGTCGCCGCATCAAATTGTCGTGTTTGGGAATGACAGCACCCATCGTCTTATGCACGATGCATTAAACCACGAGTTGCAAAGAGAACATCAGTACGACATTGAAGCATTGGCCGAAACAGTTCGTACAAATGTTCCACAATTAAATCAACAACAAAGAATTGCGTACGAAACTTTGATAGAAGCTGTGAACAGTGGATCTGGTGGAATTTATTTCCTTGATGCTCCCGGAGGAACCGGAAAAACGTTTTTAATTTCAATGCTTTTGGCGAGGATCAGATCGCGAAATGATGTTGCTCTAGCGTTGGCTTCATCTGGAATAGCTGCAACTCTGCTAGAAGGCGGGCGAACTGCACATTCTGCCTTGAAATTACCACTAAACATGCAAATCACCGAAACACCAATTTGTAACATCGCCAAAAATAGCGCAATGGCCAAGATCCTACAGGTATGCAAATTGATTGTTTGGGATGAATGCACAATGGCCCATAAGAGGTCACTGGAGGCACTGGACAGAACGTTGAAAGATCTTCGTGACAACCAAAATATTTTCGGTGGGGCCATGATTCTGTTGTCAGGTGATTTTCGTCAGACTCTTCCAGTTATTCCCCGATCAACTGTTGCTGATGAACTAAATGCATGCCTAAAATCATCGAATTTGTGGCAGTACGTAAAGACACTCCACTTAACAACTAACATGCGAGTATTTTTGCAACAAGATGAAACTGCAAATGTGTTTGCGAAGCAGTTGTTAGATATTGGAAATAATAAAGTTGCAGTGGACACCTCGACCGGATTCATCACATTACCTACAGATTTCTGTCACATCACAGACTCAAAAGTGGAGCTTATTCAGCGAGTTTTCCCAGATATAGCGCAAAAGTTCAATAACCATAATTGGCTGGGTGAACGAGCAATATTAGCAGCGAAAAATAAAGATGTCGAGGATCTTAATGCGACCATTCAGAATTTTCTTCCAGGACAGTTGGTTTCCTTCAAATCAGTCGACACCGTAATGAACCAGGATGACGTAATCGACTATCCCACTGAGTTCTTAAATTCACTGGAATTGCCTGGATTACCACCTCACAATTTGCAGTTAAAAGTATCAGTTGTCATCATGCTGCGTAACATTAATCAACCTCGACTATGCAATGGAACAAGACTGGCTGCGAAAAGACTAATGAATAACGTCATTGAGGCGACAATCATAAAAGGAAAATACAAAGGAGAGGATGTCTTGATCCCGCGGATACCGATGATTCCAAAGGACTTACCATTCGATTTTAAACGCTTACAATTTCCAGTACGTCTGGCCTTTGCGATGACCATAAACAAATCGCAATGCCAGTCGTTAAAAGTTTGTGGAATCAACTTGGAGTTTCCCTGTTTCGCGCATGGACAATTATACGTAGCGTGTTCGCGCGAGTTATGTGGAATGGCCCCGCTCCCACACATAAAATTATGAAAAAGAAAACAACCATATTTTAATAGAAATTTATGATTGTAAAATGAGTATTAATGAAAAAGAAAACAATCATATTCCAATAGAAATTTATGATTGTAAAATGAACCTTAGGAATGCCACTCAGCACTTTAGAGTTAGAAATATAAATATACATATGTATGTATATGCTTAAGTGTAATCCGTTCATTGCATATACGAATGACGTGAAGTCATACGTATATGCAGATAACAAACATACTGGTGTCAACACTCAAGTATGCAAAACATACTTGAGTGAAATAAGAGAACACAGTAAAACAATTGCAACTATGCTGCAAGTCTAAACAAAAAGTAGATTATTTGGATGGTGCTGAGTAGCATCACAAACACACATATTTACGATATAAATATGTATGTTCTGAGGCTATATTTAAGACCTAAAAATTTAAGTAAAGGCAGTTGTGGCCGAACCGCGAGGGCGACTAGCAGTAGTCGTAGAAACTCCTTTATTAATTTAAAATAAATAAAAGTTTTGAAAAACATCAAGTCAAAAGAAAATTGTTATTAATCAGTAAAGGAGAGGAACTCGAAAAGGAATAGCCGCAACTCAAGGTTTCCTAAATGAGAAACTATAACTGGCACAGTCGGTAGCCAACATAATTAGCCTCGGTAAACAACCATAACTGGCGCAGTCGGTAACTGGCACCACCCCATTCGGCTACGGTGGCTGCTTATTTCAGTGAAAATTTAAAAGTATATATAATGGATCTTTAAAGAAGGAAGGGATTTAATATACTTACACATAAAAATTAAAACTGCACTGTAAATGAAATAGCAGTGAAAGAAGCAGAAAGCAACAATTAAAGAATACGTTAGTGAGGCCAAGAAAAACCAATACAGGAAGCTACAGCAGCAACATCAGCAGCAAAACAACATCAGCAGAATAACCATTTCAACAAGTACCAGTGAGCACTCCGGAAACATTTACCAAACCACAGCAAATAAGTGAAAACCAAGCAGGGCAGAGATTCTGGAAGTTTTGATCCATCCATTGACGAAAAGGTATTCGTAGTCGGTGTAAGTAGCTGGTTATACATATATAGAATATAATAAGTTATTTTTAACATTTTGCAAAAAGTTATGATACTTGAATTGAAAATGACAGTGAAAAAAAAATTTTGTGAAAAAATTAATTTAATATAAGGAGAAAATATGAAACATATAAGAAATACGAAGAAAATGCAGAAGTAAAAGGAAAAGAAACAAAAAATTGGGAAATACGAGATATATGAAGAAAGTATAGAAAAATGTGGCAAATTTGAAGAAAATGTGAAAAAAAAAGTTTTATAATTAATTAAAAAAAAAAAAAATGACATACAGTAATTTACGCCAAGATAAGAGTATGATTCAATATCCAACCCTCACGGAGGTAGATCCTAGTGCCACAAGATTCAGGATGATGATGAATCGATATGCGGGCTATAACCTTCG
The DNA here is from genome assembly GCF_028408465.1 of Anastrepha ludens. NCBI lineage: Eukaryota > Metazoa > Arthropoda > Insecta > Diptera > Tephritidae > Anastrepha > Anastrepha ludens. The sequence goes on from NC_071499.1 coordinate 109,868,067, forward strand.
TACAAATAGAAACAGGTTTAATGTTTTTAATATTGTGGAAAGAACCCCGATGCAGGGGAAAAACAAAGCAAGTGTACTTAATGCTTGGGCACACTAAATATGTTTAAGAAATTTTCTCGAAGCAAGTAAGCAAAAACCAATAATCAGGCATGTGATGTATGCCGGTTCGGTAAAAGCAAATCGCTAATAATAAAAAATTGAATTTTAAAATATATATTTTTTCTCGCTCCTTTTGTTGATTCGAAAAGAAAATGACCCAAAATATGGAGGCTTGTTTAGTAGCGATAACGCAACTATTGCAGCAAAATGCTATATGTCAAAGAACCACCTTAAGACAAAAGGTGGAGAAAGACTTAAAATATCTACATCCTTTTGAAGGCAACACAAAGAAGTTGCCCTATTCAAAGAATAAAATAATTCAGGCAGGTACGTTTGCTTGCACCATAAGAAACATAACTGGCTCAGACGTTACTGACCCAAACCTAACTGGCTCAGACGTAACTGGCCCAAACATAACTGGTGCAGACGTAACTGTCCCACACATAACTGGCAAATTAAAGAATTGGAAAAACAAGGTATAATAAAAAAACAAAAAAGCAGGAGTAGGTATAGCTCTCCTATTATAACAGTAAAAAAAAAAAGAAGATAAATAGAGAAAAGGAGGAAATTGAACTCCTTAATGGTGTAAAAATACCATTCCTCTCAAAGACGATCCAAGAGCAGGTTTATGCATTGGAGTCTGGGAAATTGCAAAATATTCAACTCGATCATCTAAAAATCAGATGATCGTAAAGGAGTTGAAAAATTGCTAAAAAAAATATGAAAAATTAATTTTATAGAAAAGGAGGAAATTGAACTCCTTAATGGTGTAAAAATACCATTCCTCTCAAAGACGATCCAAGAGCAGGTTTATGCATTGGATTCTGGGAAATTGCAAAATATTGAACTCGATCATCTAAAAATCAGATGATCGTAAAGGAGTTGAAAAATTGCTAAAAAAAAATATGAAAAAATAATTTTTTAAAGATGGGGACACACTGAGTAATACAAAATCAGTGGTCCATGAAATAATTCAAAAAAGCAGGAGTAGGTATAGCTCTCCTATTATAAGTGTCAAAAAAAAAAAAAAAAAAAATAATATTCATGGAATCTTAGACAAGTTGGGCAAAGTACAGTACTTTAGCCCTATTGATCTTGCAAAAGGTTACCAAATTTTAATGGCATCTACGGATATAAATGAAAATAATGATAAAGAATCGAATTTTGAAATTTCCGATACGATACATTCCGCAAATTAAGAGTTATTGGAACATTTGGCTATAAAAGAAGAGATTGTCAATAAATATAAGACACAAATTATAATAACATATAGCCCTGAAGCTGAAATTAAGATAAAGTATGATAGAAAACCTATAAAACCTAAATTCAATTTGACGGAAACCCCTACGGATAAAAACGAAATTATCCATATTGATATATTAAATATTGAGGTCCATTTAACAAAACCCAATAATCACACTGGTAACGCAGACATTGAGAGACTTCACTCAACCCTGTTGGAGAAATTAACAGGAATTGATGATACAAGTCTTTCAACGGAAATGAGGATGCAGATCGTTATAGCGAACTATAATGATCGATATCACTCAACCATCAAATGTTCTCCAAGGTTCGCCAAAGATAGCATTTGCCCATCCATATTACAAGATAGAATTAATTTGGCGAAAAGAAAAGTAATAGCAAAACATAATAGCAATAGAGAAGAGTATACAGAATACAGAGAATCAGGACCCATAAAAAATTACAAAAGAGTAAGACATAAGGACTAACCATATTTCCGAATTAATCCGTTGCAAAACGTCCATCCGTCTAATATAAAAAGACCACAAAAATTTGCGAACATACCTAATTTGGACACAGAAAATAATTACAATGATGATAGCTTTAGTATCATAGTCCATAATGGAGATACTGGTTAATTTTTTTAGAAGTACAAAAAGTAAATGACCATAATATTATTGAAACTGTTAATAAGCAAATAGCAATAAATAATCATTTTAATGATAATATAGAAATGATTGAAGAAAAAAAAATGGAAAACATTAAGGAAATTAAAGAATTAAAATACCATAAAAATGTTTCATATGGTATGAATGTAACAATAGCAATATGTTTATTGCTCTTATTGATTATAATAATTGTATATTGGAAAAGGAAGAATATAAAAGTAAAAATTGTTAATAAAAAGAATTATAATGAAGGGGGAATTATGTTAATGGAAACTAACCCCAAACAAAATGTACTTGTTAATGAAAGAACTCAGGAGAGTTCTAACTCTAACGGTGGGGGAGTTATGTGGAATGGCCCCGCTCCCACACATAAAATTATGAAAAAGAAAACAACCATATTTTAATAGAAATTTATGATTGTAAAATGAGTATTAATGAAAAAGAAAACAATCATATTCCAATAGAAATTTATGATTGTAAAATGAACCTTAGGAATGCCACTCAGCACTTTAGAGTTAGAAATATAAATATACATATGTATGTATATGCTTAAGTGTAATCCGTTCATTGCATATACGAATGACGTGAAGTCATACGTATATGCAGATAACAAACATACTGGTGTCAACACTCAAGTATGCAAAACATACTTGAGTGAAATAAGAGAACACAGTAAAACAATTGCAACTATGCTGCAAGTCTAAACAAAAAGTAGATTATTTGGATGGTGCTGAGTAGCATCACAAACACACATATTTACGATATAAATATGTATGTTCTGAGGCTATATTTAAGACCTAAAAATTTAAGTAAAGGCAGTTGTGGCCGAACCGCGAGGGCGACTAGCAGTAGTCGTAGAAACTCCTTTATTAATTTAAAATAAATAAAAGTTTTGAAAAACATCAAGTCAAAAGAAAATTGTTATTAATCAGTAAAGGAGAGGAACTCGAAAAGGAATAGCCGCAACTCAAGGTTTCCTAAATGAGAAACTATAACTGGCACAGTCGGTAGCCAACATAATTAGCCTCGGTAAACAACCATAACTCGCGTCGGAAAACCGTCTTCTTTGTTTATTTACGCACCACAAAACAAAACAAAAAATATAGTTTTGAGAAAGCTTTAAATTAATTAACAGACTGTATTTTAACAGTGTGTGTCTGTGAATATCAAATTTAAACCTTATAAATAGCCAGTATTTCAGGAAAACTCTGTTTTCTAAGTAAGCAACATGATGTATCGAAAATAATAATAAAACTTCATGCTTTATTCAATAAATGCTTTTTTATTAAATACGGATTCGATTTGTTTGTTTTAAAATCATTTTATACAAAAGATTAGGTCTTTTATTTATCGATGAGGCAGTACGAAGTCTTCAAGGCAAAAGTTATTCTTTTTTTTTTAAATTCTCCTGCTTGAGAAAATTATAAAATTCGTGTGTAAACTGCAAAAGTCCTTATACGGATTAAAGCAATCAAGCCCATTGCGGAACGATAACTTCAACAAAGTCGTGATTACCATTGGTTTAACGCGCAGTGAGGTGGATACATATGTATATTATCGCACCTCAGGCAACGACCAGTTGTTTGTGGCAGTTTATGTTGACGACGCACAGTGGTTTCTGGGCGGAAAAAATTCCAAATGATGAAAATTAACAAAAATATTTTAAAAAATTTTTTCTGAATAGCTAATTTAATGAGGTTTCTGAAAAAAAGAAATTCATTTATTTATATGATATGTGCTGCGCAGGAAAAATCGCCAAAGTTGTACTATTGCTGGCAGCAGGTTTTTCTGAATATTTTTCATAAAAGGTTGATTAATAAGTTCCTTAGCTGGATGAACAATATTTAAAATCTTTTATGATTTTTATATTAGGTATGGATAGTACCTTAGATAGAATATATAATATCGTTCCTCCAGTTATCATGGTCTTAGTAGAACATAAATCAGTTAATCGAAAGAAAATATGTAAAAGAGTATGCGATTAGGAGGTCTATAAAAAAAGCTCCACTCTTCTCCAAGCTGAGTACTATATTTTAGTATTAAGTACATTCTGCGCAATCAGATAGATGTAAAATCAGCTGCCACCAGCTGCCACCTTGGCCGTTTGAGGTCTTTAAATGTTCGTATTAGCTCAAAATCTTGATGAAATCAATTGTGTTATGTACTGTGTAAAAGCACTTGTTGATGAAATACAAATACTGGTCGAAGTAGCATTTGGAATAATAAAAAAATGTTTTTGAGAATAAAGTCAAGGAGTTGAAATAAATGTCATTAAAAAGTGTAGCCACCGGCGAATCGCAGCGTTATCTTGGAGAGTTCGACAAATATAATTTAGCTGCCTTTATTCGAAATTAGCAAGAAAACATTCTTCTAATTGCATTTTGCTCATATTTCATTTAAATAATTTGTTTTACAAGTATATTGTGTACTGGTTAATGAATAAATATTTTCTATCTTATCAAAGTTTCAACCCTGACATTAATTTTTAGCTTTTTAGACAACATTTTGTAATGGGTTCAGTCTCTGATTAATGCAGTTGGATTTACTTTGATGCCATCTTTTTTTGTGTAAGTTCATTGACATACTGCACTTACTAGGAAAATACTCGCTCCTTCTAACAAACCAAACATTCCGTAGATTCTATACGAGTATACTTATTTAAATAATTAGAATTTATTGAACTACTTTATTGAAATGGAAAATTTTTCGATTTCCTATAAAATTTTGTATAAAAAGATCATTGATAATAATCGCGATCTTGATAAATTACAGTTATTCTTTAAAAATACTTACCCTAACGTCAGCGATTCTCAAATTCAAAAAGTTTTATTTCAAATAAAACAGCGATTTTTACCACACTTCAATAAAAAATGGAATACTTGTAGCAGGACAAAAGCCAAATTTGAAGCTAAGTATAGTAGTTGGCTTGAAGGAGTTTTTCACTTCAATTTAGATGTAGAGTGTGCTTCTGTTTCAAAAAAAATTACAAAAAGAGTCGGTAGACCTCAAAAAAAGTTTGAGAATTGCTGTACGCGTGCTAAACGATATAAAATAGGTCAAGTTCGTTCATTATATTCCGATGAGCAAATTAAAAGTGCTGCTAAATCACGCACAAAGGCTCCAAAAATGCACCATATCGACGCTGACAAAGCACTGACGATGAATCATTAATAATGTATTCTAAATGGGGTTGTGATGGTGCGTCTGGACAATGCGAATACAGCCAAAAACTTGGTGATAAAGAGTTATGTGATTCTAATCTATTTATGACATCAATAGTGCCATTAAATTTGTCCTGTCGAATAAACAACAACGTAGTATGGAAAAACGAACGTCCTTCTTCTACGAGATATTGTCGATGTATCCAATTTCAATTCGCAAAGGAAACCCCTGAAAAGATTCGAGCTGAAAAAAATAGAGTAGATGCGGAAATCGCACAAATACAAGATTCAGTTGTTGATATACGAAATCGAGGTTTTAAAGTTCGGCATGAGTTTTTCTTTACAATGTTGGATGGCAAAACGGCTCAAGCTGTAACCGAAACTCCTGCATCTTCTTCTTGCTTCATATGCCTCGCAACCACATCTCAAATAAATTGCTTAGAAAAAATTAAAGCTCGGCCTATAAATCCTGAAGCTATCAAATTTGGTATGTCTCCTTTACACGCGCGTATCAAATTTATGGAATACATTTTACATATAGCATATAACTTACCAATAATGTGCTGGAAAACGAATGCCGAAACGCGTCCAATAAAAGAAAAGCGAAAAGCACAAATTCAGAATGAATTTGCGGAGAAAACTGGACTTAGATTAGATATGGTAAAGCAAGGTAAGGGAACTACCAATGATGGCAACACATCCAGGAGATTTTTTGCCAATCCTGCGTTAGATTCTGAAATAACAGGTGTTAAAGAAGAAATAATTAATAGATGTGCTGTGATTTTAGAAGCAATAACCTGCACAGAACCGGTGGATAGTTGTAAATTTGATAATTATGCATATGATACTGCAAAAATGTTAGTCGCCAACTATGGATGGTATAACATGCCATCATCAGTACATAAAGTATTATTGCATGGTAAGCAAATAATTGAAAACTGTACATTTTCTGTTGGCGCGCTTTCTGAAGAAGCTCAAGAATGTAGAAACAAGGATTATAAACGCTATCGGAATCTGCATACAAGAAAGTGTGATAGGGTTTCAACAAATGAAGATGTTATGCACATGATGCTGCTATCATCTGACCCTTTTATCAACAAATTAAGACCGACTCCAAAAAAGAAATTTCTTATTTTAAGTGATGAGGCAAAAAACTTGTTACGCGATATTAACAATAACGAATAAAGTAATAATATTCGTTTTTTTCTTAAGGAATAATAATAACTTTTCATAATGATTTTTTATTATCTTTATAAAAAAATCTTTTTAAAATAAAACACAAAAACAAAAAAATATTAGTAGTGCTAATTAACGCCATATTTACTAAAACCATTTGAAATTAAACTTAATTTTTGAAATTATGATTTTCTTTAAACTTTTCTACTGCGACTAGATTTAGTACATAAGTTAAAACATAAAAAACAATAATGCAATTGAGTTTTATTTATTTTTAGCAATTAAACGACCTTTGGGTCACTTCAACCCTGACAAATAAGCAGTTAGAAGGGTTAACAATTTATTTTTACGAGTTTGAAATCCGTTTTTATTCTTATTCATAATAGAAAAAGGACAAGTTTTTGTAAAATATTATTTTCAATTCCGTAGTTTTTCAAAACTATTTACAATTTCCAAAATTTTTTCTAGTTTTAGCTTAGACATTTTATGAATTTTCAGTGTACCAATTTTCAGCTCATTGGGACTATCCGTTTGCAAGATATTGAATTGTTTCCGCTTTTCGTCGATTTAGAACCACTGTGCGACGTATTGTTACGAGTATTCGCAAGTAATATGGAAAGCTTGAACGAACTAAAAACACAGCGGTCATCGCGATTTAAGATGAAAGATATTGGTGAAGTTTCATCTGTTCTTGGCATACGCGTAACAAGAGACAAATTGAAAGGCATAATATCAATCGATCAATTACAATATATTGAGGATATGCTGAAGCGTTTTAGCATGACTGACTGCAATCCTGTGTCGACTGAAATAGATTTAAATCAAAATTTGGTCTAATATGTGTCCAACTGACGAAGGCGAAAAACGGGAGATGGCGAATGTACCATATATGCAAGTGATTGGGTGTTTACTGTTGGCTCCCCAAACTACGCGTCCTGACATACACAGATGGACAAAAGTCACCGTCATTTAGTATCTAGAAGATTATAACATCTCCCGTGCCCAGAATATAATGGAAACATAAAAAGTAGCATATTTAACAAAAACTATGATTTATTTAATTTATATTTCAATTTAAATATCTTTCTCTTACTAGCCCATTTTTGGAAAAATGAAAAATAAAATTTTTTTGCCACTTTTTTGGAGGACAAAATTCACCGTCACGTTAGCTCGGCTTACCTTTTAAAATAATTTTAACCAAAATTTAAGCCAATCTGGCTCCTTTTTTCAGTGAGTTCGTTTAGTATGGTAGCTTTAAGACTGATCTGTATACATTTTATAACGGTACTTAATTAAAAAATGTTACTGACGCCGCGTGATTGTTAAAAATGAATCAAAACAGGAAAGAAACCACAATTGAAGAGAGAAAAATTATTTTAAATGCGTACAATCAAATCAAGACCATTCGGGAGATATGCTCATTAGTAAATCGTCCACGCACCACTATTACTGGAATAATAAAAAGATTTAAAGATGAACCAGAGTGCAAATATATGGCAAGGAGTGGGCGCCCGCCGGCACTGTCTGAACGTGAAAAGCGTGAAATAATAAAAATAGTTAAAAAAGAGCCAAAAACTCCGTCAACAGAAATTGCTGCATCGATAAAGGAAAGCACTGGTACAGTTGTTCACCCACGTACTGTGCGCAGGGCGCTGAATTCCGCTGGTTATAACGCCAGAGTATGCCGAAAAAAACCACAGATCAGCAAGGTCAACCAAATGAAGCGTCTTTCCTTCGCAAAAGATCATTTAAGTAAGGGAATAGATTTCTGGGAAAAAGTTATCTTCTCTGATGAAAGTAAATTTTGCATATATAAATCAGACGGACGTGTTTTAACGTGGAGAAAGCAGGGTGATGCATTAGCAGAGAAGCATATACAAACAACTGTGAAACACGGTGGTGCTGGAGTCATGGTATGGGGATGCATGTCGGCGGCTGGTGTCGGAGAGCTCGTATTTATCGATGAAATAATGGACAAAGGACTTTATTTGAATATCCTTAAAGAAAATCTCCAAAGAAGTGCTCAAAAGCTTGGCATTGAGTCAGACTATTATTTTCAACATGACAATGACCCCAAGCACACCGCAGAAATAGTTCGCTTGTGGGTCTTATACAACACTCCCCATACCTTGAAAACTCCGCCACAGTCACCCGACCTGAATCCAATAGAACATTTATGGGACCATTTAGATCGGCGCATTCGGGAGCATCACATTACTTCAAAATCTATGCTTAAGCAAACGCTGCTACAGGAATGGCAGAAAATAAGCCCAGATGTTGCGAAACAACTGGCTCATTCAATGCAGAAACGATTGCAAGCTGTCATCAAAAGTAACGGCAAACACACATCATACTAAAATAATATTAGCACTTAAATTGATTAAGTACTTTATTAAATGACGGTGACTTTTGTCCACCAGAAATGCACACAGCAACCATTATATGCCATTTTTTTTATAAATACTTATTGAATTAGCTTTATGTTTAAACTGAAACAGAATTTAAATAAATAATAGTTTTCGTTAAATTACTACTTTTTATCATTCCATTATGTTCTGGGCGCGGGAGATGTTATAATCTTCTAGATACTAAATGACGGTGACTTTTGTCCATCAGTGTATGTTTCGCTGTGAATTTATTAAGTCGTTTTTCTGCCAACCCTGGTGAAGCACATTGGACCGCAATTAAGCGTGTAATACGGTATTTAAAGGGTGCCATACATTATGTTCTTACTTTCAACAAAGAAGAAAGTGACATAACGGGCTCTTGGGACGCAGACTGGGGTAGCGACTTAGATGAAAGACGTTCCACCACAGGTTACCCATTCCAATACCAAGGAAGTCCTATTTCTTGGTGTACCCGCCGGCAACGAACAGTTGCGCTCTCATCAACTGAAGCCGAGTTTATGTCTTTGACTGCAGCAATTCGAGAATAGACATGGCTCCAGAGACTACAACATGAGCTGATTCCAAATGCAACTCAATCGATCGTTATTTATTCCGACAATAAAAGCGCTGTACAAGTTGCAGTTAATAAATCGTACTCGGCTCGTACTAAACATGTAGACATAAAGAGCAAATTCATTCGTCAAAACCTGGAGAGCGGTATGATAAAGTTGTCTTATGTACCAACCACCGAAATGCCGGCAGATATTTTGACAAAAGGCGTTCCGAAAGCTTAACATACATTTCTTTCAGAAGAACTTGGTTTATCAAATATTAACTAACATTAGTTTGTTTCTTTAAATTTTACTCATATTGTTCATGTCGCAACATATTATAAAAATATCTCGTTCAGAGTGGATGTTGTAAAATGTGAACGAGGCTTAATATTTAATAGCAGCTAACTTATGTTAGCTAAAATAAACTTTCTTTATTTTTTCTTTGGACGTCAGACGGTGTAGTCATTCAGAATATAAGTTAGGTTTCCTTGCGCGGAAAACCTCAACGAAAATAGAAAAACGGCAATTTACTTACTCCGCTTTTATTCGCTGTCCGAATTAAACAAAAACTCTTTACAAAAATTACTTAATTCTACACCAACGAATAACTTAATTCTACAGGAAGGCGTTGCTCAAGCCAGACGCTACGTAAGCATTATTTATTTTCCCAATTTGAATTAGTAAGAATTTTAAAAGTGATTGCAAAAAGAATTGACAGAAACGATATTGTGAAACAGTAAACGCTTTCGCTTGAGAGTTTGCGGAACTGCTGAGTGAGTTAATTGGAAAAAGGTAAGCAAAATGTATTGCGTGTTAACTTATACAATAAAACAGCGCGGGTAAGGCGATTGATTTTTTAAAGTTCTTACATACGATTATATAATAAATTGAAATATAAAATATTTGTTGAGGAAAATTTGTCATTTATATAAAGTTTTATCAATGTTCGAACAACGAAATTAACAATAAAACATTTTTTGGCTCCCGAGCAGGGACAGTCGCTCCAGTTTTTTTAACGTTCATAAGTAGAGCACCAGAATCTATCGTAAGATTATTATAAACTTGGCTCATTTGTGTAATATGGATCAGGTAAAGGTACTTGCAGAGATTCAAACGCATTTGCTGTGCGAGCTGACGAAGCTTAAAGAAAAGGCTGCGTTCGGAAACGCTGTCTCAGGGGTATATAAGGGTTATTAGTGAAAGAGTAGATCATTTATACAGGGTTGGCCATATTAAACTGACCCATTGAGTAACCCTATAACTTTTTACTGTAATTTCAGATCAGCTAATGACACTCCGCGTTGGAAGCGTCAGTCGAAGGAGATTTATACCATGAAACAGTACACCCCAATAGAACGCGCTGAAATTGTTCAGCTGTACATTCAAAATTCCTTCTCGATTGTAAAAACGCAACGTGCGTGGAGAAAAAAAAATAAAGTGAAAAGTGCGCCGTCAAAGAACGCAATCAAGCAAATGCACAAAAGATTTTTGTCTTCCGGCACTGTGGCTAATACCCGACGTCCAAATAAAAAGCGGCCAAGACGATCTAACGAAAATATCGCGGCCGTACGAGCCAGTATCGAGTCATCGCCGCGAACGTCAGGTAATCGTCGTTCTGCTCAGTTGGACATCCCTCGGACCACTCTACGACGTATCATTCGTTTGGATTTGGGGATATTCCCGTACAAAATACAACTAAATCAACAACTGTTGCCGGCCGATAAGCCTCGTCGCTTGGAATATGCCAATTTTGTCGTCCGAATGACCCAAACTGATGAGGATTTTTGGCATCAAATCATTATGAGTGATGAGGCCCATTTCTCCTTGAACGGAACCGTAAATAAGCAAAATTGCCGTTTCTACGCCACTGAAAACCCTCAAATTATTGAAGAGGTACCTCTCCACGACCAAAAAGTTACAGTCTGGTGTGGCATTTGCGCTGATATGGTCATTGGGCCGTTCTTCTTTGAAAATGGTCAACACCAACCATTGACCGTCAATCAAGAGCGTTATCGGGCCATGATAACCGATTTTGTGATGCCGATTGTTCGTGAGAATGGTATGGAGCACTTCTGGTTTCAGCAAGATGGCGCACCACCACACACAGCACGAGCCACCGTCAACTTATTGAAGACTTTGTTTCCTGGCCGTTTGATATCAAAAAGCGGCGATTTTGACTGGCCGCCACGATCACCGGATTTGACGCCACCGGACTTTTTTCTTTGGGGCTATTTGAAATCTAAGGTTTACGTCAACAAGCCAAAGACACTAGGCGCACTTAAGGCCAATATCCGACGGGAAATAGCCGCCATATCGGCCGAGACGCTGGCCAAAACTATGGAAAACGCCGAAAAACGGGCACATTACGCTATACGAGCTAAGGGCGACCACTTGCGCGATATCATATTCAAAAAGTGATGTAAACGAATCTCCTTGAACTAAATTAAATGTTTTTCACAATGAAACACAAAAAAATGTTTCTTTTTCCATATTTTTTTAATAATCACATGGGTCAGTTTAATATGGCCAACCCTGTATATGTACATCTTTTGCAAAAAACCATGAACAAATAATTAGGTCTATAAAGGATGAGGGCTTCGAAGATTTATATTTCACCTTTAAAGGTTATTTGTATGATTCTATGCCAGCCTGTTCTACAGCTTCACCGGTGGCATTAAACAGTACATTAGTGGCTCCTTCCCATCGAAATGACACATTTTACAGTGACGCTAAATTACCGAAAATCTCCGTACCAAATTTTCCGGGTGATTATTTGGAATGGTTTTCTTTTCGAGATCTTTATACTCCTCTTGTGCATAATAACAGTACACTCAGTAAATTTCAGAAAATGTATCATTTAAAAAATTGTGTCATTGGAGAAGCTGCACGTCTTATCAAACATATTTTCGTACCGAAGGATAGATTCCATAATAAGCGTGCTATTGTTGACACATGGTTAAAAAAGTTATTCGCGATACCCAAGTGCATTGTAGCTTCGCACTTAGCAATTCGAACACTTTTGGATACTACTAAAGAATTTATTGCTTCATTAACCAACCTTTATGTCTCAACCACAAAAGGAAAAGTTATAAATAGATGAGTATTAACATTTGTAAGTCAGCCTTAATGTTATACTTAACTTCAATTGTACAAATACCGATTTGATACGACTAAGATATATTTTTTATTATATATCTAAGTGTATTGTTTTAACTAAGGGCTCAACCGGGATGTACAAAAATATCCTTGAGCTGAAAAGCAAAAATCACATAGTGAAAAAATATAAAAGTGAAGAAACGTGGTTCCTGAAAAAAAACGACGTCTTGAAAAAGTAGACGAGGAATATACTTTTGAAACTGGATAAGGAAATCGATAACTTTTGATGAAAAAAGGAATATCTTGACGGGCGCGAAATTATCCACATTAGAAACTGCTTTTGCAGCATTGGAAGCAAAGTTTGCAAGATTCCAGCAAACATAGGGTCCCAATTGAACAATACGAGCCCATAAATGCCAGAATAACAAATGATAATGATATAAATCTAAGGTAATTCGAAAAATTATCATCCTTCAATGGAGACACTAATAAATGTAGGACATGAAGATCTATCATACTTGCGGCTATGAAAACGATAGAAGGATTCGAAACCACCAAGCAATACCATGACGCACTATTCCTCATTCGGTATAGTAAAATCGAAGGTGAAGCAGCGACATTACTCCAAAACCATGGACCTGTTTTCCATATACAGGCAATTATCAATCGATTGGATTACAGCTATGCTGATACAAGAAGCTATAATGCCCTGATTGAGGAAATGAAACACCAATATCAAGGAAGGCAAACTTTATCAGAATTTCATAGTAAAATCTGCCAGATATTTAATTTACCTATGAAAAAATGTTAAATTGACTACCCTGGAGATAGCAAATCTCTCCAAGAGATTACGAAAGAAATAGCAGTAGATTGTTTTCGCAATGGGCTCAATGATGAGTTTACCCAACACACCTTGTATGGTACGAAACCAAGAGATCTAGAAAGTGCATATGCGATAGCTAAGAAATATCGTACAAAAGGCAAAACAATCCATTAAGAAGAAACACCTATCAGAAGAAATTTGAAGAGGAAAGGCGATACCAACCTGGAGTACAGATTAGACGTCAAGAATTCAAACCCAAACCTATGGATGTTGACATATCACATGTTCCTGTCACAACATATGATAAAATTATCTCCTCTGAACGAGATGTTGTAAAATGTGAACGAGGTTTAATATTGAACCGCAGCTAACTTATGTTAGCTAAAATAAACTTTCTTTTTTCTTTGGACGTCAACATGTGTGGTCATGCAGAATATACTTTTAACATAAGCAAACTATTAAGAGGAAGTTATTTCTAAATATAAAAATCAAATTAAAAATAAAACAGGAGTCTCTGAACTTTATACCATTTTAGAAGAGAGTAAGAAAAAGTATTAACTTAATATTATATATTTTCAAAGAATAATAAAAATTACAACAATAAAACATCGCATGTTAGACATAAACCCATGAATAATATACAACAACAGAGGATAAAAGCCACACATCAGAATCTCTTTAGAAACAACTTTGATCGCCAACGAGCAGCATACCCACCGATGAATCCTTATCCCTTTCCGACCGTGTACGCACAATTGTGCGTGTAAGTTTGAATCCTAATATTTCCGAAAATATCTGCGCCAGTGCAATTTAACCTGATATACAAGTTAAGGCATGACACCGAAACCTAATATAGCAACAGCATTTCGTTGCACATACCTCACATACCCTACCGCTTTTTCTGTCTAAGCTCAGTCCATGTAGCCTGACAACAGACTAGTATGATGTGATCACTTGCCTACAAAAACCCCATTGCAAACAGCCCCAATATGCTCGCCACCTGCCTAACAAAATTCATTGTGATATTGTTGCCTTTTATAATAACAACAAATTATCACAGCATAGCAACATCAATGCTCGAGTTTTATATGCAGCCCAACACCAACAAACAGTGATCCTACCTGCGCTTACCTTAGCAACAGCATGCTGGGCAGGCAGCACAAATAGAAAGACTCTCGCCTGGCCTCACACAACAACCCACTGCATAACAACAAACAGTGATCACTGCTTGCGCTTGGCTTGGCAACCGCATAATAGGTAGGCAGACCAAAACACAACGGTGCTTGCCTGCTTTAGTGAACCACCCATTGCATAGCAACGCATGGTTGATATGCTTGGTAGGCAGGCCAGCGGTACCACTTGTCATGCCATGATATCACCTCATGCGCATGCAACAACACAATTGTGTTGCTAGCGGTAGAATCCAAGCGATCTTTTCGCGCAACAATACTTACAGGTGATTACCACTGATCGCGAGGGTATAAAAGGCGATATCATTGCCTGTCGAGGAGAGTTCTTGTCATGTTAAGGAGTTGCAAAGTCAACTTAAATTATAATTAAAAAGTTAATAAAGTGTTTAATTCAAACAAAATGTTGAGTATTTTATTTTATAAGCAATATGACTTGCTTAACTGGCGCCCAACTAACGTAGAATCCAGTGTCCTTTGATAAAATAAATATCCTGTTAAAGAAAGGATAGTGACTTGTTAAAAACATAACCTAAAAGAAAAAAACTTTTTATAAATGTGTAAGGATAATAAAAACTAAGTGAAAATACTCTCATGGAAAAATAAAAATAAAAAATTGATTAGTGCTTGAATAAAACTGAATTGAAGTGCTAGAAATAAAAAAAAAACTAATATCCTTTCAAAAAAAAAAAAAAAAAAAAAAAAATTTTTACTAATTTGTAAAAACTATTATAAAAAAAGCTAATACGTGTTTTTGAAAACAATTACTTGATTAGTTATCCTTATAAAAGGAAGTGAAAAAATAAAATATCCTTAAAAACTAGTGAACCTGCTTGGAAAAAAAACTTTCCTGTAAGAAATAATTGCTTAAAAAAAAGCGAAAATAAAACTTATTAAATTATATCCTTACGAAAAATGTATAATACTATGAATTGTCATATAAAAAGAAAATTGTGAACATATTTAGCAATTGCGTCTTTAAAGCGTATCCTTTTAAAAGGAGTATAAAATAATTTGCCAAAAAATACTAAAACCAGAATAAATTGGTATTACAAAAAAACACTTTTTGCGAAAAAAAATATTTAAAAAAAACTGTGAACAATAAAATGTTCATAAAAACCTTCTAGTTGCTATACCAAACATTTGCATATTCAACAAAAAAGTTTATGTGTATTAATCGGATGTGGAAGTGGCCAAACACACACAATTTTAGAGGTCGAACTATCAGCAGGAAAACACCAGTCAACATGATCTTGGCTATCAGAAAATTCCAGCAAAATATGTACGTATGAGAAAATAACTAGTTAAGTCTAGTAAGTATTGTAATTTAAAAAAAAACATAATTAGAGTAGGTCGTTTACTTAAAAAAATATATTTTGTGTTCTTGAAAATAAAATTAGTAATAAACATTAAAAATGGATAGAACTGCAGTGGCTAGTCTGTTAGAGTCGACAGTAGAAGTGGTTGAGCAGAATTTTAGGGAATAATTAGCAGAGCTAAAACGAGAGTTTCGAAGTATTTTACCCAAAAAAATAGAAGTTCTTAAGCCCGTTACTATTGTCCAAGGTGTGCAAAGTACTCACACGGACCTTAATTTGATAAAGTATCTACCGGAATTTAGGGGTAAAATTTCAGAATACCCAGCATGGAGAGAAGCAGCTAGGTTCGCGATAAGCTATTATACCGAGGGCTCAGAGCCATATTATATTGTCATGGGTATTTTGCGTAACAAAATAACCTCAGCAGCTAATGAAAATCTTAGCGCTTTTAACACACCATTAAACTTTAAAGCTATTGTAAGTAAATTAGATCAACTTTATGCAGATAAACGACCACTCCACATATTAGAGAACCAAATCAGGCAGGAAAAAATGTCTATTGATGAATATTATGATGCAGTTGATAGGCAACTAACATTGATTTTAAATAAAAACATAATGGCCTATAGCAGCAATGAGCAATTCGTTCATGCATTTAATGCTAAGGCTAGGGAAAAAGCTTTAAGAGTTTTCATTTCTGGCCTTAAACGCCCACTCTGCGATACCCTTTTTTCAGCGAACCCGCCGGATCTTCCCAGTGCACTTGCTGCAGCGCAGGAGCTGCAACATAATCGCGAAAGGTATGAGTTTGCACATACATATGTCCAGCGCAATATTCTGTCCCGATGGAAGTAGATCTCTATTTAGACAAATTCCCCAAACTCGAACTAATCCTTCCGACCGCTTCAACCGTCAACAAATATTCCAACAGGGAAATAGTTCTAATTTCCCAAACCCGTACAAATAACAAATAACAAATAAGGATGCCATGTGGATTTAAAAATGCACCTTCAATTTTCCAACGATGCGTTGATGATATACTCAAAAATTATACAGGGAAATTTGTGCACGTAAGTTAATAATTAAAATATCCATTTTAATAAAGTTCAATACCCCTTGTCGCAATTCAATTGCTGATACATTTCCGGAATTAATAATTAATAAATTTATTTTAATAAAGTTCAATACCCCTTGCCGCAATTCAATTGCTGACACATCAATTGCTGACACAGTTCCGCTTGTTCCAAATTTAATTATGATGATTCAAGAAGCGGTGATAACAGTTCATCTAATAGTTCACATAGTGATCAACCTTTTATCACAGCTGCGTTAGAATCAAAAGAGCGGCATCTTGTTTCGAATTCAGATATGAACGATTTAGTACGTGATCTAGAACTCTCATACAGACATGCTGAGGTTTTGGCATTACGATTAAAACAATGGAATCTTGTAGAAAATGATTTCAAAATAACATTAACAAGGAAAAACTCTGAGCGGACTATTTTCAATAACAATTTTGAAATTGATGGCGAGGACCAAAACCTTGCTTATTGTAAAGATGTTGAAAAATTGTTTCAATGCTTTAACACGGAACATCAGTCGAAAAATTGGCGATTATTCATCGATGGATCGTGCAAAAGTGAGTATTTCATCGATTTTACGGTTTAAAAAAGAAAGATTTCTCTGTAAACATAAGTCCTGAATTTGATGTATGCTTTTTGTCAGGTTTAAAAGCTGTGTTATTACACAACGACAACGAGTTGCCATCCGTGCCTTTGGCATATGCTACTGAAATGAAAGAGACATACGAAACTTTGGCAAAGATCCTTAGGGTGACCTCAAAGTTTTAACGATTCTTTTCGGAATGCAAGGAGGTTACACCAAATATCCCTGTTATTTTTGTGAATGGGATAGTCGTGCAAGCAATCACTATGATCGAAAAGAGTGGCCATTGCGAAAGTTTTTCAAAATCGGAAAAAACAATGTTGTTAACATTCAATTAGTAAAAGCTGATAAAATCATATTACCACCATAAAACGTGTAGATAAAGACAGTGAAGCTTTTTCACACTTAAAAACGACTTTCCCTAAGCTGAGTGACGCCAAAATTAAAGAAGGTATTACATTTCAAATAAAATGAAAGTAGCAAGTAATCGTCTGAAATAAAAACATTTTTTTAATTATTAGAAAATTGATGTGCATATTCCATGGAAATATAACCTATTGTATTATTGTATTGGGTGTGCAACTAAGTTTTAAAGGATTTAAAACATATAGTAATACTAGTTTTTTTACATTCACGCTTGTTGCGAAATTCATTCATTTAAGAATTTACATTCACGCTTGTTGCGAAAAGTGCGATGGCAACCCATCGCACTCATCTGTTTGTCATTTCCTCATTACCTCATACAAATGTCAAATTCATTCTTTTTGATTTCTACATTGTTCGAGCGCACAGGCGCCGCAAGCGAACAAAATGTAAGTTTTTATACATTTTTATAATTAAACTTGAACTAATTGTAAAAATAAAGATTTCAGCCTAGAACTACCAGGACTTAAGTATTGTTTTATTTGCGGGCCGCCAATTGCCGGAACAACACTAGTGTCAAACTGTACTGAGTATTGGTGTAACGAGTTTCATGTGAAAGCGTCATCATTAAGTGTCGTTTCTTAGTTTGTGTCATTTCGTCGAAGTGTAAACAAAAATTTTTTTTATATAAAGACTATGTCAGCTTTTGTGCCTACAAAACTTCATTCGCGGGAAGCATTGCTATTTTGCTTCCATCTGAAGAAAAGTGCAGCGGAAAGTTATCGGATGCTGTGTGAGGCGATAAACGGAGCACTCTACAGACAACAACTTATGCGATTGAAGCGAGCAATTGCGGAAAAACGACCGGATTGGGAAACCAGACATGAGACATTGATCTTTCATCATGACAATGCTCTGCCGCATGTCGCACAAGTGGTCAAAACCTATCTCGATGGTAGCGGATGGGAAGTTCTACACCACCCGCCTTATAGCCCAGATCTTGCACCATCAGATTACCATTTGTTCCGGTCGATGCAGAATGCCCTTACGGGAGTGCGTTTCACTTCGGTTGAAGGTATCTAAAATTGGCTTGATGAGTTCTTCGCCTCCAAAAGCGAGCAGTTTTATTGGGACGGAATACATGCATTACCAGAGAAGTGGGAAAAAGTTATAGCTAGTGATGGACAGTATTTTGGATAAAATAGGTTGTACCAATTTTTAACAATAAATTTTTGAAATCGTAAAAAAAAACCTTTAAAACTTAGTTGTACCCGCTATTGTGCAGGGATATTCGTTGGACCGCAAATTCGCAAAATCATGAAGGATGGAAATTTCACTGAGAATCTGAATCCGGTGGAAAGAAGAGCATGGATGAGTTTCATTTCTCTTTGTGAAAACTTTTTGGGAAAAAAAAGAAGTGACAACTACGTTGCCGTCGTAGATGAATTTTTACGGGCCTACGGAGACATGGGATGTAGAATGTCCATCAAAATTCACTTTTTGCATTCACATTTAGACTTCTTTCCGGAGAACCTTGGAAAATTCAGCGATGAACAAGGGGAAAGGTTTCATCAAGAAATTGCGTCAATTGAAAAACGTTTCCTCGGAAAAAATAAAATACATATGTTGGCGGATTACTGTTGGTCGCTCAAACGCGAGACGAGCGACTCTTCTTTAAAACGACGAAGGTCGGGTAAACATTTTTAGAAAAAGTTAGGTATGTAAAATCAACAAAAAAATTTATATAAAAAACATGTTCTTTTTACTCCAAGTCAGAACAACTTCATCCCAATTTTCAAAGTTGACAAAAAATGTATGACCAATACATTGTACACACTGCAATACACATGATGGCCCATATTTTCTATTAAGGGTTTGGTTTTTTGATTTCAGATAATCCAATCCTGAGTTACGATGTACACCGTAAATCGTCTTTTTTTAAAGGAGGTTCCAGAAATCGCCTGCAGCGCGCTCTATAATCAACATTTTCATAAATAAAAAATTTTGATACGTTCTTGAAGGATGCTTTTATAGCCGCCAAAAATTTTCAAATTAAAATATTCTGAAGTTTCTTCAGGATAAATCCTTGACAACCCGTCTTTTATTTGCTTCATAACTGCGTATAACCCCTTAACGAAAAACTAGCGTAGTTTACGCAATTCTTGTCCGATTATTGAAAGTAATACATTAATTTCGTCGTTAATAAATGTACTCAAAGAATATTAACAAACATCTTTAATTTTGTTGTAAAATTATGCAATAAAAAATTGTTAAAGTTAAAAAAATGATAAAAAAGCACTTTCTCCAGGTTTAATCAAATAAAAATCACAACTAACGAGTTTGAATAATTACTTGTTGTACATCATTTGAAAGGTCTGACAATATCATTTTCAAAACATATGAAATATTGAAAATCGGTGAAAAAATGACTGAGATATCCGTAGATTACCGCGCAAAGTCTAAAAAAACGGTTTTTATAAATAAATAAAAATTGGAGGGTACAAAAAATATAACAAAAATATTTGTATGCATTATTCGACCATATAAACAACCTACAGTGTGTAATTTATCGGGTGTATTTTCAGTGTTGCACGGTGGTATTTACCTTTCTTACAATATTAACTCAAAGTGCTGACGACCTCGAATAAGCTCACGTTGCATTCAACGTGATGATTGCTGTTCGACAGTTAATATAAAGTAGCTAGTAAAAAAATAATGTAAGTAGTAATTAAGCAAAAGTCCGATTAAGAAGACATAGTCTTCCGGCAATAGTTTATTTAATAATAAAAAAATATATAACAAAAGATATAGAGGACATAGTCCTCTCTTTTTAAACTAAAATAAAAAAAGTGTTTTATTAATTGGCGCCCGAGCAGGGACCGGTTTTAAAGTTCGCGAGTGAAGTGTTGTGCAAAAAAGAGTGCAATCACAAGGACGCGAATCGTGAGCCGGTGCAGCGTTGGAATCCGATAGGAAAGGAACGCTCGCTTCCAATAGTGCGACTTGGAGATGCCCCAGTAGCGGAAATCAGCAAAGAGGAGTCACACCCCACCGTCGGGAAGTGTTTAGAGTAAGATTATTAATATTAAGTAATATTAAGAATTAAAAAAAAAAAAATTTCCGAAAACTTTTGAGTGTAACAAGAGAATACAAAGTTGAATATTACTATTAAATTGGAATTATTATTGGAGGTTGAACTAGTTTTAAAGGTTTTTTTCGAAGATTTGGGGCTTTATTGTGAAAAAACGGCACAAAATATTTTATTCGAAGTATTGGCCATCGCTAGCTACAACTTTCGCCCATCTTTCGGGCAATTTCCGGATGCCGTTTCTCCAAAATTCTGGCCGCTGCTTGGCTATCCATGACTCAACCCATATTTTGGTAGCCTCGTACGAGGAGAACCGCTGGTCCGCCAAATCGAGACTCATATGCCGGAACAAATGATAATCGGAGGGAGCTATGTCTGGACTATACGGCGGGTGGGGTAACACTTCCCAGCCAAGCGTTCCAAGGTATTTTTTGACAGGTTGAGCAACATGCGGCCGAGCGTTGTCATGTTGCAAAATAACCTTGTCGTGCCTTTTTACCGTTTCCGGCCGTTTTTCTTTCAATGCCCGGCTTAAACGCATCAAATGCAGTCGGTAACGATCCCCCGTGATTGTTTCGCCCGGTTGGAGCAGCTCAAAATATACGACGCCGACCTGATCCCACCAAATGCAGAGCATGATTTTCTTGCCGTGAATATTCTGCTTGGCCGTCGACGTTGATGCGTGGCCGGGCAAACCCCATGATTTTTTGCGTTTTGGGTTATCGTAGTGGATCCATTTTTCGTCGCCAGTCACCACCCGATGCAAAAAACCCTTCCGATTTTGTCGCTCGATCAGCAATTCGCACGTAAAAAGTCGCCGTTCGACGTCGCGCAGCTTCAACTCGTACGGGACCCAATGTCCTTGCTTTTGGATCATTCCCATCGCTTTTAGACGTTTGCAAACGGTTGATTTATCAGCGCCCAATGATTCAGCAAGCTCTTCTTGGGTTTGGCACGAGTCCTCGTTTACCAATTCCCCCAATTCCGCGTCCTCGAACTTTTTGGGCTGGCCAAGACGCTCCTTGTCTTCGGTGTGAAAATCACCACTTTTGAATCGTCGAAACCAGTACTCACATGTTGAAATCGACGGAGTATGGTCTGGGTAGGCCTCCTGCAGCAATTTACGGGCTTGGGCTGTATTTTTTTTTCAAATTGAAGCAGAAAAGCAAAGCTTCCCGCAAATTGCGTTTCGACGGCACGAAAGTTGACATACTCGGAGCACGAAAACACTGCGTTGTTTATACTTCAGCGAAATGACAGATACTGATAAACAAAGCCTAGGGATGAGGCTTTGTCATTAATATATATTCAGTATTGCCAACGCGATAAAGTGATAAATAGCGCCATCTGTGTGTCACCTTTAAAACTAATTCAACTTCCAATAAATAAATTATAGAGAAAATACAATGTTGAATATTACTGTTAAATAAGAATTATTAAAAAAATTATTGAAAAAATACAAAGTTAAATATATTATAAAAGTCTAACTAAAACAAAAATACAAAGTACAAATTTATTGAATTATTTAAAAACCCAAAAATATAAAGAGAATTATAGAGAAAAATTATATAAATAAAACCTGGCTTGTACAGCCAATAAAATAATATACTTCAAGCTGCGACTCACCACCTTCGGGGGGACCCTCCAGCTTACAGCAAAGAACATTCTCTGCGATTCACCACCCAAGGGACCCTCCAGAGAATTATAAAATAAATAAAAAAACAATATATAGATAAAATAAATAATTATTGAATTAACAAAGTTTTAAATAATGTCAAACAACCTTATCCGACCCTCTGTGCCTAATAAACCACAATTCCAACCCACACCAATTCCACAAAATCCTGGAGAAATCGTCCACATTGATATTTACTCCACCGAAGGAAATCTCGTACTAACAGCAATAGACAAATTTTCGAAATACGCTTTAGTAAAAATTCTAAAGTCTAGGGCAATAGAAGATATTAAAGAACCATTAAAAGAAATCGTTTTAGCTTTTGGCATCCCTAAGTCCATAGTCATAGATAATACACGGTGCTCTAGAAGGGGGCTTAAATAAAAATGAGTTGGCACTTCGAAATTCCTTTTGATTATGATTCTTGGGTTAGTAGGGAATGTTTTAATATAGAATTTAAAATCAGTTCACGTGGCCGATTTTAAATAATTTGAGTTTGAAATTAGAAATAGCGCTATTATTACTATATTATATTTTATTCAATACTTTTTCGAAATCTCAAAACTGTTTTGAAAATTGGGATCGAAAGCCCTCGTTGTCTTCTATTTTATGCAATTTATTTGAAAAGAATCCGATCATAAATGGCAAAGTTATTCGCATTTGAATGTCCACCACAAGCGCACATTGTTCATTGTATAGGACGTATAGGATTTGTACTGGTGGACGACCCTTGCGGCATCACATTCCAATGCGAAATTATAACGGTAAACATCAAAATAATTACATATATTTCACGAATCTAACTGCGCAACAATCGGAGTCAGAGTCATAGTCATAGTAGAAAAATAATTGCGTCGTAGTTTTACACAGGAGCCTATAGTCACTAAAATAAAATGCGCAGTAGAGCAAGAACAGAGAATAATTATGTGCATTATTTGTAAAAATTAATTAGATTAGGTAAGTCAATTTTTCGAAATTTTAAACTTTAACTATTGACGCAAAGTGTTTATTTAATCTATTACATTATTATTATTATTCATTTTTAAATAGCAATCATTAGACATGCAGTCACAAGGTAAATCTTCCAAAAATCATGAACAAAATCGTCATAGTATGTGTTTGATTTGCAAAAGGAAGCCGCAGAAACAGTATTTTAAAACTACAGGCGCAATTGGAGCTCAAATCAAACTACTATTTCCTGATTTTAATGAAAAGGATTCAAGGCTTCCTGATGTGGTTTGTTGTGCTTGTAGGCACAAAACTATAAGAGCTAGTGCAAATCCAAGTTTGAAAGGTTCCCTTCAAATGCCAGATTACTCAAAATACCATTTTAAAATAAAAACCCGTACATCAGTGTCAGAAAAAGAATGTGAGTGTACTTTGTGCAACGAAATTAGATCAAGACAAGGAAATTTGGATGCCGTAAATGCTAAAAAAAAATCTAAATCTTTAAAGACTACTACTACTAATAGTAGGCGCTGCTCAAAGTGTCTTACTTTAATTGCTAAAGGTGTTAGTCATAAATGTTATGCAACTTCAACGTTGACAAATATTCATGAATGCGTCCAATCGCCAAAGCAAGCCGAACAATTATTATCTGGACTGTTAAAAAAGAACATACTTAAAGACAAATTAAATGTCAAAGAAGGAAGCACAACCATTCCAGCATCCCTATCGCAGCAGCATGGTAAACCCTTAGATTTACTCATTAATGCAAATCCGAAAAAAGTAGTACGTCAGATATCATCTAATGATTTATGTGAGTTACAAACAGATCTAAATTTATCGAATCGTCAGGTAAAGAATGTTTCTAAATTCATAAGAAAAAAAACGAGTACAAGAGATATTATTGAACCTTATGCTCAAGAAAAATTTGTTTTTACGTCCCACAACTTGGATGATTTTTTTGAAGTGCAGTCATTTGATTTTGAAACAACAAAAAAAGACGTAATGACAAAAGCTACAAACTTTGCTGTTGTTTGTGTTGACTTGATGCTCTTTGTAAGGCACATTATTGATAAACGGGAAATTTTTGATTTTCACTTAAATTTTGGTCTCGACGGTGGCGGAGGTTCCCTGAAATTCACCTTGTCTATACAATCAAGTCAAGAAAATGATGATTTAAACCAGAAAACTAAAAAAAACAGTGAAAAATGGAAGGATACTGGAGTGAAGAAAATATTTATCATTGCTCTTGCCCCAGATACCCAAGAAAATTACAATAATGTTAAACTTCTGTGGTCAAAATTGGAAATAAATAAATGTTTGATTGAATATCCTGCAACAGTAACGACGGACTTGAAACTTGCAAATATTATTACGGGTTTGACAAGTAACGCAAGTTTTTGCCCATGCATTTGGTGTGACGTCACAAAATCTGATTTAAGTTCCTGTGGTACTTTAAGGACAACTGCAAGCTGCCTGTCTAATTACAATAATTGGTGTCATCAAGGAAGTGTGAAAAATAAAGTGAAGGATTTCAAAAATTGCATACATCCACCTTTGTTTTGCTCAGATAAGGATCAATTAATTTTGGATGTGATCCCTCCTCCTGAACTGCATCTATTGTTAGGATGTGTTAACACTCTTTACAGTAGCATGCTTAAACTACATCCTAATATTGCAGAAAAGTGGGCGCAGGAATGTCATGTTCAAAAAAGTTGTACAAATGGTGGCAATTTTTCGTTTGAAGGGAATGCTTGTAAGATCTTACTTAATAATGTTGACAAACTTCAACGGTTATGCGAAGTTAATTTTGGTGGTCTATCAGGTTGCATTGCGTACGTAGATACTTTTAGAAAGTTTAAAACAGTTGTTGACGATTGTTTTTCTTTTAAATTACGGCCAAAGCTTCAACAACATGTTACCGAATTTCAGAAAAGTTATGAACTTTTAGGAATTTCGGTAACACCAAAAGTTCACACAATTTATAACCACGTTCCACAGTTTTGCTCAAAATTTCAGAAAGGTCTAGGATTTTTTGCAGAACAAGCCACAGAATCGGTACATCACGATTTCAACGAAAAGTGGAAAAACTTTAAGGTAGCAAAAATTAATGAAAATTACTTTGCAAAACTACTTCGAGCTGTACGTAGCTACAATAGTACACATATATAGCTTTGTGAGCAGTATATTATATGTATTAGTTTTAATTTATATTTAATAAAATTAGTTTAATAAAATATTTCATGAACATTATTTTGTTTCTTTATGATTACATTTATGCATTAAATCAATTCCAATACGCATTAAAAGCAAGCAATTTGAAGCAATGAACAATGTGCGCTTGTGGTGGACATTCAAATGCGAATAACTTTACCATTTATGATCGGATTCTTTTCAAATAAATTGCATAAAATAGAAGACAACGAGGGCTTTCGATCCCAATTTTCAAAACAGTTTTGAGATTTCGAAAAAGTATTGAATAAAATATAATATAGTAATAATAGCGCTATTTCTAATTTCAAACTCAAATTATTTAAAATCGGCCACGTGAACTGATTTTAAATTCTATATTAAAACATTCCCTACTAACCCAAGAATCATAATCAAAAGGAATTTCGAAGTGCCAACTCATTTTTATTTAAGCCCCCTTCTAGAGCACCGTGAATGAAAAGTCCCTAAATTCCGTATCAAGAAATTTTCTTCTTAAAGATCAATTTGGCATCGAAATCTACACTACACCACCATACTCTAGCTCTGTTAATGGTCAAATAGAAAGATTTCACTCAACCCTTTCAGAGAATATGAGATGCTTAAAACCAGACAAACTTCACACTACTTTTCATGATTTACTTACCAGAGCAATACACGAGTATAACAGGTCGATTCACTCCACCACCGGCAGAAAACCGATAGATATATTTTTTAACAGAAATTCAAGTAATGATCCAAAAAGAGCAATTTTGGACAAACAAGAAATCATCAATCGGGTAACAGAAACAGGACTTAAAACTACCATAATCAGAATAGGCACGAAATAAAAATGTATTTACCAGGAGAAGAAATTTTTGTCAAAGTTAACAAGAGACTAGGGATCAAAACTAACTCCAAGGTATAAAAAGGAAATAGTCAAAGAAGATAGAAACTCAACTGACAGGCAGAATTGTATATAAAAATAATATTAAAAGAAAATAAACTTTTAAACTAAAATAAAAAGTATTTTATTAATTTGTATATAAAGACGATGTTTTGATATATTCATCCTTACACGACGAACATATGCAACACATAAGAATTGTTATAAATGCACTCAGGTCAGCACTCAGATCCTCAGAAGGTGAAAACAATAAAGAACTAACCTATTCCAAAGAATCTGAAAGAATTAAAATCATTTTTAGGACTAGCAGGATACTACAGAAAATGTATTAAAGATTACGCTAAGAAAACAAAACCCTTAACGTTATTCTTAAAAGCAGATAATGGAATGGTAAAAAACAACCAAAGTGAGAATATGTTTATTAATTTAGATAAAGAAGGAATTGAAGCATTAGAAATTATAAAGAACGCACTACAAGAACAAGTAGAACTTTTTCAGCCAGATTTCAATAAACCTTTTGACTTAACCACGGCAAGTAACACAAGGAAGTAATGCCATTTGCTTTATTTCTAGAACTCTAAGTGAAACTGAACAAAAATATAGCACAAGTGAAAAAGAATTATTAGCAATTGTATGGGCACTACAAAAACTAAGAAACTATTTGTATCTGAGAAAAACCTAATAATAAATTGAAAAGATGGAAAAACCAGATAGAAGAATATGAAGCTAAATTAATCTACAAACCAGGTTCACAAAATAAAGTGGCAGATGCATTAAGTAGACAACAAATTAATCAATTAAAATATTCGGATGATGAATCTGTACATTCACAATTAAGTTCACCATCAGAGACACTTCGAAGAGTAGATAGGAGTATTAATCACTTTGGAAATCAAATTATAATTCAAGCGAGTAACGGATTAGTTAGAATCGAAAGCCAAAATATATTTGGAAATCTTAGTTATACTATCTATTTCACGTTAGTTGAACAATTACTCACAGACATAAAAACGGTAATCAATCCCAATAGGATAAATGCACTAATTACAAGCGAAGAACTACTTTTCAAAATACAACCCGCACTAGTACAAACCTTTTGACAAATTTGCCAAATTTATTAGCAAAGGAACAAAAAACGACACATAGTGAAACTATTTTTGAAGCAGTAAGACAGTATAACAAAACCATACATTCGGTCACAGGACATTAACTCGAGGACGTATTTTTCAACAGAGAGGAGGAAAAATACAAGGACATTAAGGATAAGATGTATGCTACACAACAAAGGAATATATGCCAACAGATAGTCCTAAATAAAGAAATAACCTATCAACCAGGAGAAAAATTTATATTAGAACGAAACGAAGAAATAAAAAACGCGGATAAATTTGTACAAAAAATAGTTAAAATTGATAACGGTAGAACAGTAACTACCACTGAAAACAGAATTGTACACAAGGATAATATTCGAACAAATTAAAATGATACAATAATTAATCTTTCTATTAATAGCAATTATAGCCAACGCAGAGGTAAATATCACTAATCTAAAGGACAAAGATTTCATTTTAATACAGAATAACCCAGTATATATATTCAGAGAATATGACTATATATATCACATTACGAATTTGACTAAAATATTAATACTCTATGAAAATATATTACGACCAAAATATAACTTAAATTCAGAACCTTAAGTTAGGATATTACATGAGAAAATAGAGATGCTAAAAAGACAAAAAATAAATGTAAGAAATAGGAATAAAAGAGGAGTAAACTTTTTAGGGAAAGCATTTAAATGGATAACAGATGATGAAATCGAACTACAACTACAAATAAATCAATTGAAAATATTGAACAGCCAATTTGAAAAAATTCTGCCAGAAAAAACGCGCCAAAAATAACTGACGAGTTCGTTTTTACGTTGGTAGAAAACTAACACCAATTTTATGTGTGTGCAAAAATTCTATTGAAAAAACAGTGGAAAATAAAAAGAAGCAAGGTAAATATTCAAGTTAGGTGCGGTATTAATATTTCATTATAATATATTATATTGTAATACTTATTTTTCAGCAATAAAATGCCAAAAATAAAGAATAGGGGCGTTCGGGGATGCGTCGGGGCGCAACGGATTTTCAATTTTCCAAGTCAGAAGAAAGACGGTGCCAGTTTAGTTATGACAATACACTTTTTAGTAGAGCTTTTTAAAGTAGATATATAAGTACTTTTGTGTAATTGTGTTATAGTTATTTCTATGTATGTGTCTCTTTGCAAGTACGCTCAGGTACTTATAAATGTAGTAAAGTACTCATTTCTGTGATTGCCTCGGGAGAAAACTGAGTCCTTCCCTTTACAGCAAGCAGCAAGAACTAACATTTAGAGTAGAGTTAAAGGCTTTATTATTTGCATTTGAATATAATGTTGTTAGAAGTTAAACTCATTAACCCCAAATTAGAGACATTAAGTTTTGGTTATAAGTACTAGGGCTCTTATTTACTCTTATCTGGATATGCTATTTGGCTTGATCGCGGTGCAGGGAAAAGAAAATCAAAATATCTTTACGCCTGCGATGGCCATTTCTCCAGTAAAATGAAGTTTAAAAATAAATTGATACCTGACGCAATTCCCGATAATAACCTCTTAAGTAAATCATATTTACCAACACCCAGTTTTAAATATGATATTGCGGATGATTTTTTGCCACAATCGTTAGAAGCCCGCATGGATTCATGCGGTGAATCTAACAATTTATTTTTACTTGCATCAGTTGCAGAAGAGGCTCAGGAGGAAATAAGGGATTTTAGTAAAAAAAATTTGGGCGCACATTTTTGTGAAAGAGGAAGTCAGACAAACTTATGTTTTACGTCTGTTGTAGATAGTGAACAGAAATTGAAAATTCTAAGCTGAAGACAATTTTAGAAGAGAAAGGCAGATATATTTGCTACTTAAAATATCAGTTAGCAGAAGTTTCAAAAAAATTAAATAAATTAGAAAAAGAAATGCCCGATAAGGAAAAGGGTTTTAAGCAAAGTCAGAGTTTCCGTAGAAATTTTCCTCCTCAAGTTAGTAGCATAGTTGAAAATAGTTTAAAATCTGTAATCGCCCACCCAATGGTCGTACATTCGACAACTATTTCAAAACTTTGGCTTTAGGTGTATATTTTCTGTCTTCAGTAGCTTATAGGCACTTAAAGTCGCTTCTTAGATTCCCTGAAGAGAGAACTCTCAACGAGTTTGTTTTGGAGCGGCCCCATGACCCCGGTTGTAGTAGTAGTTCTTTAAAATGTTTAGAGTTAAGAAGTCGGGGTTTCACACAGGATCAGAAATTCGTGTCAGTTTTATGTGACGAAATGGCACTTAAAAGTCATATGTATGCAATATGTCGCCAAATATGATAAGAGTATAGGAGATTAGGATTACGGTAAAGAGAATCGAACATGAAGAATAGGGAATAGTGCTATGACTCTTATGGTTCAAGGCATAGGTGGAGTACCTTGGACTCATCCATTATCATATTTTATTGTCCATGGCTCATGTAAAGGGAATGTTGCTAAGAAATATATTTTTGAGGCCATTACCTAACTACAAAATATTGGTCTCACACCTTGTCATTTTGTTGGGGATCAGGGATCTAATTTCATATATTTGGCGAGAATTTTAGGAGTTTCCGAAGAACGCCCATATTTTCAAGTAAATGGCAAGGATGTCTTCTTTTTTTCGATTCTCCTAAGTTGGAACGATATTGTGCATTTTTATAGCAAAGATTCCCAGAATCCGTTCCGTTGTGCTCCAAAACTTTCTGAAGCACATATTTATCCAAATAGTTTGGAAAAAATGAGCGTAAAGCTAGCTTCCCAGGTTATGAGTGATACGGTCGCTTCTGGGATGCTAGCCACATATGCCTCAGGGTAATCGCTTTGTCCCTCGTCAACAATTTTCAACACGGCGGAATATGTATTGTTTGTAATTAACACATCGACACATTTAACAGTTCGAGTTTGAATGCTATTTTGCCAACAAAAAAGTCTTTTCATCAACACCAGAGCAAATTAAATTTTTAGAAGAGCCTGTCGCAGTTTAGCGAAGTATTAGGATAGAAGATGAGCATGGGTCTGATATGACTTCTTCTTTTAATTACATTAAGGGTTGGATTTTGAAGATAAGTAGCTTGAAGCGTTTGTGGCGATTTTTGTCAAACGAAGGTTTTAGGAATTTGCAAACCAGACGTCTTTGCCAGAATCATTTAGAACACTACTTCGGTCAAATTAGAAAAGGAGGTGGTAGAAGGGTTAGGATTACACCATATATATTCTGCAATTTGTGCAAAAAATCCTGGGGATTACGATACACCAATATCGTAATCAACGGTAATTGCGAGCCCGCCTCGCAAACTGAAAATTCTTGTGTTGAGAGATCTTATCTGATAATAGAAAGCGTGTGCAATGATCATTTAGTACGAGATCTCTTCTGACTAGAATTTCTGGGTCTGCCACGGCCAGAACACATTTTTAACATCCTATATAATTTCTGATTTAAAAGATTTAGAAGTTGATTTCCTTAAGGAAAACGCGTATGCGTATTTATGCGGCTATTTTTATTTGAAAATATTTAAGACACACGCATGTACCCAACCCTTACCATTTTTAAGAGATGAAGACATTACGTCTGAATTTTATTTCACCCAACAGTGACAGGTTGAAAGGGGTATGTTATTAAAGCCGCCCCAGGGATTTTTAGATTACGTAAAGGAGTTAAAAGTAATTTTTCAGGGAGAATTTGATTCAACCTGTCATAGGATAGGCATAGGTCAAATTTTATTTGACAAAATGAAAAATGTTAGACCTTCTTTA
Organism: Anastrepha ludens; assembly: GCF_028408465.1. NCBI lineage: Eukaryota > Metazoa > Arthropoda > Insecta > Diptera > Tephritidae > Anastrepha > Anastrepha ludens. The sequence continues at coordinate 109,899,461 of NC_071499.1, forward strand.
TGTTGTAGTAATTGCGACAGAAATCTAGTTGTAGCGTTTTTTGTTAGAAATCGAATTTTGTTTCTTTTAAAATTTTATAATAGAAAGCTTAGCTCTCCAACTTCAAAACGAAGATTCTGTGTGTTTCGCACATGTAAGAGACTTTTAAACAGTTGGAAAAATAGTATAAAGCGTATAAAATCTAATTTCACTTTTCATATAAGCTAAATTAAAACGAAATAAATTAAATTAAAGTCCTTGTTTTTAGAATATTTACAAAACCTCTTATTCACTTTCGGCTTCTACTTTTAATTATTATACATACATATGCACGTGTGCTTAGAGAATTCTATTGAAGACTGGGTGTTGGTTTTTTGTAAATATGTATATATGTATGTATGTAAATATTTTTTGCTTTGCTTCAAAAGCATAGATTATTGATTGAATTGTGATCTCTTTAATTTGTGATATTTTACAAACTATTTTTGTTAACTATTTTTTAAGTTATAAAAAATGAAATATTATCTTTGTTAATCGATATGCTTTAACTTGTTATTTTTTTTTTTTTTTTTTTTAGAAATTTGTTTTTGTTACCCAGTTTTTGTGTTACATTCAGTTTGCAATTATGATTTTCGTCTTCATTATTTTTGTATTTCAATAATTTAAAATTTGATTTCAATCCCAATTTTTTGTTATTGATGTATTTTACACTGATTGTGCTTATTTTTATTGTATGTATTTGTATAATGGTGATATAGGCCTACGCGAGTTACGTACCATCACTCCACCACCCTATCTATTTATTTCTCTTTTTTGAGTTGTGACAGTATTCTTACATTTAATGAAATTGGAATCATACACCAAACTATTTGAATGCTAAGATACTAAGATTTCACAAATAAAGGTTCCCACCAAAAGATTTGCTTAGTATGCAATATTACACCGACACGTTTTTCGCTCAATGCAGTTATGCTCTCAATAAGCATAAGGTACTGCATAAAGTGAGCGCAAAACAGGTGTTACTAGAATTAAGGAAATTGTAAAAAGTCAGTCTGTAGATTCGCAGCAACCAAGAAGGTTGAATTTGCTTAAAAATAAAACTGTGAAAAAAAAAAAAAAATTAACTTTAGTGTTTTAATTTAAGTCTAAGGACCTAAACACATTAGTTGAATTTGCTTAAAAATAAAACTGTGAAAAAAAAAAAATTAACTTTAGTGTTTTAATTTAAGTCTAAGGACCTAAAACACATTAGTTGAATTTGCTTAAAAATAAAAGTGTGAAAAAAAATTAACTTTAGTGTTTTAATTTAAGTCTAAGGACTTAAAACACATTAGTTGAATTTGCTTAAAAATAAAACTGTGGGAAAAAAAATTAACTTTAGTGTTTTAATTTAAGTCTAAGGACTTAAAACACATTAGTTGAATTTGCTTAAAAATAAAACTGTGAAAAAAAAAATTAACTTTAGTGTTTTAATTTAAGTCTAAGGACTTAAAACACATTAGTTGAATTTGCTTAAAAATAAAACTGTGAAAAAAAAATTAACTTTAGTGTTTTAATTTAAGTCTAAAGACTTAAAACACATTAGTCGCGCTGTTTGCATACCTCAGTGGTGGTGTGGAAACTGCAAAATTCACAATTTTTGTTCAAAAATACTCAATTCACCAGTGTGGCAATATTGGCGAATGTTAAAAAAATGCACATTTTTCAGAGCTCTCACGAGACAAAGAGTTCCCCATCTAGTCACCTATGTTAATAATCGCGCGGATCAGTTTTGAGCTCGCCGTGCCTTAACTTTGTATTTGCCTTTATGTTAAATATATAACGGGTGATCAATTAAGAGGAGTTTTTTTCATTTGCGTTTTTTTTTTACAGATCGCGCGCGAGTTGTGGCAAACTGTCATCGTGGATTTGTTGAACAGCGTTTGGCATTTCATCATGGAAAGACTCACACCGCAACAACGTCTACAAATTGTTCAACTGTATTATGAAAATCAGCGTTCTGTGACAAATGTTTTTCGTGCGCTTAGACCGCATTATGGTCAACATAATCGGCCTGCCTTAAACACTATTCGACATACCATCAACAAATTTGAATCCGAATATTCATTGGTGGATAATTCTCGACCGAATAGACCACGTCCAGCAAGAAGCATGGAGAATATAGCGGCAGTAGCTGAGAGTGTACGTGAAAACCGCGATGAATCGATTCGGCACCGTTATCAGCAACTTGGACTGTCGTATGGAACAACTTGGTCAATTTTACGGAAGGATCTTCATTTAAAAGCATACAAAATACAGCTCGTACAAGAACTAAAGCCAAATGACCTTCCTGCACGTCACCGTTTTGCTGATTGGGCTCTTGAAAAGATTGAAGAAGATCCGCTGTTTTCGAGCAAAATTTTGTTCAGCGATGAGGCGCATTTCTGGCCCAATGGTTACGTCAATAAGCAAAATTGCCGTATTTGGGATGAAGAGCAACCAGGACAGGTTCAAGAGCTACCTTTACACCCAGAGAAAACAACGGTCTGGTGTGGTTTATGGGCTGGTGGAATCATCGGTCCATATTTTTTCAAAAATGATGATGGCCGCAACGTAACTGTGAATGGTGCTCGCTACCGTACCATGATATCGGACTTTTTGCTACCTGAAATTGAATCTAATGATCTCTACGACATTTGGTTTCAACAAGACGGAGCCACTTGCCATACAGCTCGTGAAACAATGACTTTATTGAGAAGTCATTTCGGAGAGCAGCTGATTTCACGTTTAGGATCTGTGAGTTGGCCACCAAGATCTTGTGATATCACACCTTTGGACTTTTTTCTTTGAGGATTCGTGAAGTCCAAGGTCTATGCTGATAAACCAGCTACGATTGAAGCTCTGGAAGCCAACATTACGCGTGTTATTCACGACAAACCAGTCGAAATGCTCGAACGAGTGATTGAAAATTGGACCTTCAGAATGGACCACCTTAAGCGTAGTTGCGGCCAACATTTGAATGAAGTCATATTCAAAAAGTAAATGTCAAAGAATGTCCTTTCAAATGATAAATAAAGGTTTTGAACATAATTTACATTTTTTTTTTTTTTTAACTATTGAAAAAAGCACCTCATGATTGATCACCCTTATTCATTTGGTTTTAAATTCGCCGCGCATCTCTTAGAGTAAGTGGAACACTCATTCATTGAGTTCAGACACATTCCTTTATATTTGTTTTCTGGTAAGTTAACATTGTAAAATAGGTGAATTGAGTGATTGTTGATTTGTGAATTTAGATATTAAAATAAAAAACTTGTTTTCAGAACAAAGCAACACATTTTATTTGTTTAAGAACAATATTCCCCATGAATAAGACATAATCGTCTTAACTCGCATTGGTTTGTTCCTGCTTATTATAAAATATAATATCCGCTCCGTGGAAAACATTTTGAGACAATTGAAGTTGTTCGGAGCAGCAGCTAATCTCGTTCCGCAATCTATAAACTAATTTCTTAATTAATAGCCAATATTTATAATTTCTGCCATAAGCTGGTCACCTTAAAATGTTATGTTATATTATTTATTATTTTTGTACATTACTTACTATATTCTCTTTCGCTTAACAACATACAAACATACAAAGCACACGCAGACATTTGCTTAGCATAACATATGTATACATAGCATTGCTCCTTTCGCTAGTCTAATGCAGTTACATATGCACATATATATATATGTACGTGCACTTATTCGCGAATTGACATTAGCAGTTCAACTTTTGTAAACACGGCCACGCATTCGAAAATTAAATGTAAAATATAAAATATAAAGTGTTAAACTAGTTTTTTCTTTCGCGATATTGAACATAGCTACCAAAAAATATTGGAAGCTCAACAGAAGTCATAAAAGAGAATTCGAAGAAGGAACTGAAATCCATACCGAAATCGGCCTTCCAGAAATGCTATGATGATTGGAAAAAACGTTGGCATATGTGTATCGCCTCCAATGGTGATTACTTTGAAGGAGATAAAATAAAAATTGAACAATAATTAACCGTTTGTGTTTTATTAAATCAGTCTCGTTCATATTTGAGCAGAAGGTATATACATACATAAAATAAATTGTATTTCTTTGAAATAGCGTTTTTTTCTTTTTTTTTGCATAAAACTGTCAACGAAAATTCTCGTTGACTGCACATTTTCGTGACCCCGACGTGATCGCGATTAATATAATCTTGTTTAAATCTTCGTGGAATAAGTTTATTGAAATTAAATATAAAAAAAAAAAAATAGTTGAAATAAATAAGACAAAATACAGTTGAAGTGAGCATCCACAAGCACTCGTACATAGGTAAGGTAGCATATGTACGAACTTAAAAAATAAAAATTAAGAAAAATATACAGTGAAGTGAAGTACACCAGCACACGTGCATAAGTAAAGTAGCACATGTAAGAACTTGAAAAATAAAAACACTATTTGCATACGGCATTCCGGTAGATTTATGTAATAATCAATATATGCAATATACCGCCGCAAATATTTGCATTTAATCACCTATGCACCCGTTGTGCATATAACATACATTCAGTATGTCTATACCGCTAACTTCCAACGATACATACCGCTAACTTCAGTCTGTTTATATAAGCTAACGCAATACTTCACACACCTCAACCAAAAAGTCATTGTAACCCAACACTCCACACGCGCAACGCTTTTGAGGAAATACCAGAGCAGCGATTGGCGTTCCCGTGGGAAACGCCTACTCAGCAAAGTACTGGTCACGTTGCAAGCACACGGGCTTAGCTTTTAGTCTTAGTATTAGAATTAAAATATTTTTAAGTTCAGTTGTAAAGAGATTATCAACCAACAAAGACCGGTCTCGTCCGGAACAATTTTTTTTTTATAAACCCACACGACCGGGTAGTTTAACTGGCGCCCAACGTGGGCGCAAGTGCAAAAACGAAGCAAAATTTCCAAGGCCCCTTAAGTAGTGGCGGAATATCCTTCGTCGCAAGTGAAAAAGAAAAGAATAAAGTTCCAAAGGCCCCTCAAGCAGTGACGGAACAATCTTTAACACTTCAGCACCAAAAATAGCAGTAAGCGACTGGGCAGCCACAACCTGGAGGAACGCTTCAGTCAGTGGACACAAAGCGTGTGCGGATACAGGACCCGGAGTCATCGCGGGAAGAACCCTCAGAACAAAACGGCTAAGTCCTGCCCGTCACCTCACAGGATGGAGATCTATTTAATTGTGTAAGTATTTGAATTCAATATAGTTTGTAAGTTAAAGAAAATCAATGTAATTAAATAAAAAGTGAAGGAAAAAAATCTAGAAAGAAAAATTTTGTAAGTTTAAGAAAACCAATGTAATTAAGGCAGTAGTCTGCTTTAGAAGCCGAAAAAAAGCGTTTTTTTAGCAATTTTTTTTTGAAAGGGAAGGAAATGATTGCGGTAAACGGAATTTTAAGACGATAGTGTACTATATTTAAGGTTTAAAAAACAATATTTATTTTTAAAAAATATTGAAATTTTTTAAAGTTGTAAGTATTTTTCTGGAGCGCCTGGAGTCTGCACTTGTAAATCGGTGCCGGTGATGGAGGTCGTGCGATGCATCTGAAACAGTCGAACCAAATTTTTTTTTAATTTTTATAAGTTTCTTTTCTTTATGAACTAAAAAAATACCGAAGAAGTTATAAAATTCCAAATTTTTTCGAAGTTTGAAAAAAAAAATCACTTTTTTAAGAAAAAAAATTGACTTTAAGTTGCAAAACAAGTAGTTTAAATAATACTTTTGTCCAACTTTTTTAGTTCAAATAGAAGATAATTTAATACTGAAGCTTGATCACTTTGGTTTTTTTCGATCGGACATACAGTGGCTCACAGCTTATTTCGTGTGGCTGTATGTTAAACTAAAGAATTGTAAAATTATTTTTATTTGATTTATTTAAAAAAAAATTTAAATGCACAATCGAAGATAAATTATTTCTAATTACAAACATGTATAAATGCATTCAAATTTTTTCTTCTTTAGTAGAATATTTACAACAAAAACAGAATACTAGGTAAATTGACGTCACAGCTTATTTCGTGTGTTCACTTTTACCGTTATCGGCGCCAGTAAACCGGTTAGCAATTATAAGAAATTTGTTTTGCATAGTATATTAGATTATATCCTTATTTAGTTTACACATTGAAAGTAGTCGGTTGTCCAGCTTAATTTAAAAATACCGTGATGGGTCGTCGTACGTCGATTGAAAGGCGCGAACTAGTGATTACGCATTACAAAAATGGAAAGTCGAAGATAAAAATTGCTCAAATTGTAAATTTGAGTACTTCCACAGTACAGTACATTATTCAACGCTTTTCTCGTGAAAAAAAGAGTGGTTGACAAAGGCCGCCAAGCTCCAAACAAAATTTTTACAGAAGCTGATGAAAGGTGGATATTAAGAAAAATTAAAAAAGACCCACGAATTAGTGCGCCAGCTTTGACAAAAGAGGTTGAAAAAGTACTTGTAATCCTGAAACAATAAGAAGAATTCTGCGCAAAGCTGATTTTCATGGTCGTACAGCTCGAAACAAACCGTTTGTTAATGAGCATAACAGAAGATTAAGGGTGGAGTTTGCCGAAAACCATGTTAATAAAGACCAAACATTTTGGAATAACGTTATTTTCGTCGACGAAAGCAAATTCAACCTCTTTGGTTCCGATGGAAAGTCTTTCGTTTGGCGTAAGCCCAACGCGGAGCTGGACCCGAAGAATCTGCGTGGTACAGTAAAACACGGTGGGGGCCATGTAATGGTTTGGGGCTGCATGTCAACAGCTGGTGTCGGAAACTTGGTTTTTATCGACGAAATTATGGATGAAACAGTTTATTTGAATTTATTAAAAAATAATTTACTACAAAGTGCTGAAAAATTAGGCATTCGGGACAGGTTCAGGTTCTATCAGGGCAATGATCCGAAGCATAAGTCGGAATTAGTGCAACGGTGGCTTATATGGAATTGCCCTCATGTGGTAAAAACGCCAGCACAATCACCTGTTCTCATTGTAATTGATAATTTATGGAATATTCTGGATCAAAAAATTAGAAAACATAACATAAGCAACAAACAAGATCTAAAAACAGCATTGCAAGTGGAGTGGGAGAAAATATCTCCTGAATACACTGGAAAACTTGTTAGCTCCATGCAATCCCGGTTAAAAGCTGTATTAAAACAAAAAAGCTACCTCTACAAAATATTAGATTAGTAAAAACTTAATAAATTTAAAAAAAAAAATCATGTTTTTTCTAGTTTGGTTAAGCACACGAAATAAGGTGTGACGTGGATTTACTTATAATTTTGATTTTGCTGTAAATATATTACTTAATAAGAAATAATTTAAGTTTATTTATGTATGTTTGTAACAAGAAATAATTTATCTTTGAATGTACGTTTAAGTTTTTTTTCTAAATAAAGTTTATACAAAAATATTAAACTTTTTTATTTTGATAAACGGGCACACGAAATAAGCTGTGAGCCACTGTATATTCTTTTTGCTATCGCCGGCACCGTTTTCTAACACTTGTGAAAATGAAAACTCGAGAAAACGCGCTTTAAAGTCTGCCTGAGCATTCGCACCTGCTCGACGCTCGGCCACCAAAACTGCTCTAGCTTCGAAAATATGTCGAATTGGCCTCTGGAATTTTAAAGACATATTCTTGGATAGTTTTGGAAGAGATTTAAAACAAAACAAAAAAATCGATTTTTTGAAGCCTGTAAAGCAGACTACTGCCTTAAGTGAAAAGTGAAGAAAAAAATCTAGGAACAATTTTTTGTAAATTTAGAAAATTTAATGCATGTTGATTAAGGAAAAAAATCCAAAATGCCTGACGACAACATATCTTCAATATTCAGACCTTCCGTGCTGAGCACTGGCACCGCGGCCAGCAGCAGTGCAATGACAGGATTAAAAGACACAATCCGTAGAGTAGTCAAAAATATTTTTTAAAGTGAAGGACAGAAGCTAGTGAACAATATAGTGAACCCTATCCATGAATTCCTTAATTTGAGGAACGAACCCGTAGTTGCACAAGGAACCACAGATGCGGACCGTGTCCCAGAAATAGCTAGAACAATAAGAGAATTTGCAGGAAATCAAAGTGAGTTTAGCTCCTGGAAAAAAAGTATAGAGACTTTTAGAGTACTATGGACAGTATCAGGGGACGTCCGCACTTGAGGAGGGAGGAGCTAACGCAATACTTCACACACCTCAACCAAAAAGACATTGTAACCCAACATTCCACACGCGCAACGCTTTTGAGGAAATACCAGAGCAGCGATTGGCGTTCCCGTGGGAAACGCCTACTCAGCAAAGTACTGGTCACGTTGCAAGCACACGGGCTTAGCTTTTAGTCTTAGTATTAGAATTAAAATATGTTTAAGTTCAGTTGTAAAGAGATTATCAACCAATAAAGACCGGTCCCGGCCGGAACAATTTTTTTTTATAAACCACCACGACCGGGTAGTTTAACTTATAGCTAACTTCAAACGTTAATACATTTTTAATATTTTATATGATGGCAACAGAAGAAGCTTCTCGGTTGCCACCTGAGGATATGGTGTCTTATTACAAGCGTAAGGCACAATCGATTGAACGGGCAATCGGAGGCTAAAAAATTAATCCATTCACCGAAGTGGATTTAAAGGTTAATGACAGGTCATGACAGCTTAGAGGAGCTCAATTTTGACGAAATCGGCGGAAAACTGCGTTCAAATTTTGAAGAGCTACTCCTTTAACTTCGGTGTCATATACGGCGTGAGATTCATAAACGTCAATCTCAAATGCCATCCTGTTCAACCATGCGGCACGATCCGGTTTCGGAAGGGCAAATAGTTGTTTTGCAAAGTCGACCACGTTTGGCTGAGCTCAGATTGCCTACATTCAGTGGAGGATATACGGAATACACAGATTTCTTTTCCTTGTTTTCAACTGTTATAGACAAGGATCCGGACCTCACGGATGTCGAGAAGTTGCAGCACCTACGTTCATATCTGAAGGGTCCAGCTCTGGATGCAATTCGTTCGTTAGAGATGAGTGGCAACAACTACTCTGTGGCTTTAGATTTGCGCAACAAAAGATTTAACAATAAGCGTCTTATTTTGCAGGCACACATCACTGAGAGTATGGGCATCAAAAGGGTGGACACTTCTTCAGCGGTGAAGCTTCGTGAATTATCCGACAAGGTAAATGGAAACCTGCGCGCCCTACGCACCATGGGGAATTCGGAGCAAATAGAACTCATACCCTCATGACAGCAGTTTACAAGTTTCCTGGAGAAGCATTGTCAAAAGCTGGAGAACGTAGAACATTCTATGGCAGCGTATAAACAGGGCTCTCAGGTGGGGAAAAATAGTAGAACTATTAACCATGGTAGAAAAACATTTATTGCTACTAACAATACAAACAACTCAACCAATGGCTGCGTTTTTTGTTACAACACAGATTATGCTGTATATTCATGCACTCCTTTTATAAATTAATCCCACAACTCCGTCTTAAAGAGGTCAAAAGGCTTGCTTTGTATTTAAACTGCCACAGAAAAGGCCGTCAGCTTCGAACGTGCAATGCTGGTTTATGTCGTACATGTGGAGCCAAGCACCACAGTCTGCTACATGTCGATTCCTCTAAGTCACAAGGTCCTGCATCTTCAGTGATGTTGTTCCAACTTCAGTCGCACACCACACCTTGGCTGCAATCTCCCAAACAACGTCAATTGTCACATCTGCTCAGAATCTCAGTCCTGATGTTGTACTTCTGGCCACTGCTGTCATCAACGCAGGAACATGGGTGCCATGTCGTGCACTGTTCGACTCAGGGTCGCAGTTGCATATTATTACATATTGTCTTGCTCATCAACCGCAGTTGCGAAAAACCAAGTCATCCACCTACGTATCGGGTCTTGGTAATGCAAACTTCGCCTCTTACGGTTTGACTGTCAATAATTCTATTCAGTCTCACAACTCGAAGTACTCTACCTGCATTACAGCGTTGGTTGCTCCTAAGTGCCCATTTACATACGGAAACATTTTGTTCGGGGGTGAAGGACGGCAGCGGAAGAGAGAAGGGAATTTGTCTCCTGTACTGGCGAAACGCTGGGTGCTTCTCATTCGTATTTCCAATTGTGAAGTTATCTGCAAAACAATTTTTGACAGTTGCTTCGTTCGTTTTCTTCTTTTGTGTGAAAAAGTACTGTAATCAACCTATTTTGAAAATGGAATACAAGTGGAATCGAATAAACATTGAAAAACTAATAGTGTATATACAAGAAAATGCTTGTTTGTACAGCATTAGATGTAGTGATTATATGAACCGAACCAAAAAAGCTATGGCATTTGCGGAAATTCATAAATAAATGGCAACAGAAATGGTTGGGGTCACACAAGACGACATACAAAAAAATGGAAAAACCTCCGTAGTCAATACATGAGGGAGCTACGATTAATAAAAAACTCCAAGAAAAGTGGAAGCGGTGTAAAGGAGGTATACGAAACAAAGCTTTGGTGTTTTGATCAGCTCTCGTTTCTAGAAGGTCATGTAGCAACCAGACAGAGCCAAGACAATACTGAGGTAATATCAAAATGCAATGTGTTACAAATTTTAAGAAAATACAAATTGTGGTATCGTCAGACGTATACTATATAACTGATATGAAAGAATAATTAACATACGTCACAAATTTGTTTTTCAGATGCCTTCTTCTTCGAGCAGCTCAACATATACGAATATTGAAAATGGCAGTTTTATGTGTGCAGAAAATAGTAGCTCGAGTAAATATCGAATTAATTTTGATTTTTTTATTTTTGATCTTTAATTGCAAAGAAAATGTATTTAGTTTTCATAGCTATTTTTTAATGTATAAGCTCTACACCTGTAATATACCTACAAAATAAATACATCGTTTTTCTGAATACAAATAAAACTGCAGTTCTTTTTATAAAGCGGATTGTGCCTATACTTAAGTCCAGCACTGTACATGTTTGTGCAAAAGTTCAATTGGATCTTCAATTCTTAAAGTGTTGCATATTACATATATATATATTTGGCTTAATATAGAAAAGGCGTATCTACATTTTTTTCGAAATCGCGTTTTTAATGTATTCTGGTAGACCACTGTCAAATACACCTCCCCTTAAAAAATTAGTGGGCTATGATCGCAAATAACGGTTTTGTAGAGCATATAAAAAAGCCCTAACTCATTCGAAGTTTTTTTTGACAGAAAAAAGCCCTAAGTCATTTAAAGTTGAATTTAAAATAAACACACAATCAAAGCCACAACAGAAATTGGTTTTTACTTGGCGAATTTTTTTGTTGCCTTGATTGTGTGTCTGTTCTTATTGTCTTGCTTTTGTATTTACTTTAAAAGAAAAAAGGGATTTCCCCGAGTTTGTCTCGCACAAGAATATTTTCTGTGCTACGTTGCGTTCGTCGGTGCGTTTTTGTTTTTTGTGTCAGTTCAATTAACGTTTTTGTGTTGGAAACAGTTTTTTTATTGAAAGTTTTAATAACATGAATTGTGCAAAAGAAAATTCTGATTCAGATGGTGTTCCAAAAAGGAAAAATACTGCTAAAAATACTGGTTCGCAATTGGATTAGCAGTGGCGGTAAACACGGTACTCAATGCAGTCCCGATAAAGCTTTAATTTTGCGCAAAAATGCTAAGCGATCATCAGTTATAGATCAGCGCAACAAAAACCGACGTGACTTTCTAAAAAAATGGCTAGAGGAGTTGCCAAAAATGGAGTCACATTATTGTCGAAAAGATAGCAAAAAGTTTTACTTCGAATCGGATTTTTCCTCATATCAGGAGATTTACAAGCTTTATGTCAACGAGTGTGAATCCGAAAAAGAAAATGGAGGCCTAAGATTGTCGTAACCAATATTTACGCAATTAAGAAAGGAATTAAATTATTCTATTTTTAAGCCAAGAAAAGATCAGTGCAATTTATGCGTATCACATAAAGCTAATAATGTTTCCGATGAGCAATACGAAAAACATAGAGAAGAAATCGGAAAAATGCGTGTAGAAAAGAAAAACGATATCAAATATGCTGAATCCGGACTATGTGTAGTATTCTGTATGGATGTGCAGGCAGTTAAATTAGTGCCTCAACTAAACGCGAGTGCTGCATATTATAAAATGAAGCTTCAACTACATAACTTTACTGTCTATAATATTGTAACGCATGTAACGCATCACATCAATATGACCAGGTGAATATTGCACACTGAAACAACTCTTTAGATATATATACTTAAGCTTTTCTTAAATTACAGGCAGGAGCATTGGAGATCATACAGTAAGCATGCTTCAAGCCTTGGCGTATGGCTCGTCAGGATCAATTTATTTTAAAACAAATGTAACAGATGAATATCAGTTACTCCCACAGAGATCGAAGTTTCCGATTAAAAATGTGTCCCTCGATTGTCTTTATAAAGAGAAAATAGCCATATCTAAAAAAAAGTGGTACAATTTGCAAGATCTAAAAAAATTTCTTCCAGCAGATTGCCACCATTTTTATGATAATTTACCTTATAAAACCTAAATTTGTTTTTAGTATAATAACATCTGCCTTGAAATATGTATGTAGGATAAAATGCACCCCTGCACGGCAACCCTGACACGACGAACAAACATCAAACTGAACGGACGCCACAGATGTTAGAATACAATAGACATAGGAGAACGGAGTGGTGAACAGTGATGTACATGTGAGCGATTCAATAGTGGACGTATTAAATGAACAATGAACTATGTAATAGATTTACTTTTAATATAACTAATAACTTTGTCAATAATTGCTAAATAATAAAGAATTCCTACAAAATTGGGGGCTCAACCGGGATTACTAACTAGCAAAAGTTACGCAAACCGGAGTTTTAGTGAATCGTTTTAAAATTTAAATATAACTCAAAGTTCAAAAACTAAAAGTGCGTGTGTTGATCAGCACACGTGTAATACGTAGGCGCCGAAACATAACCTCAAATCTAAAGTGGTGCTCCGTTGGGAAGCGCGGATCTACTCAAAGAAATCAAGCCATTAAAACATATAGTATGTACATACCTACATGTATTTTAGTTTTAATTATTTATTTATTTTACTTCAAACATGAATTATTATAACAGTTTGCCCGAATTTTAACTTACAGCAAAAAGCCCTAACTTAAATTTATTTTCAAGAAATATAATAACAAAAAGCCCTATCTCAAATAACTTCAAAGTAATTAAAAATAATAACAAAATTGTACCAGAATTGAATTTGTTACCTGTTTTGAATAAAAATTGCAATAGAAATGTTTTTTGCATTTTAAGTTTTTAAGGTTTTATTCAGTTTTTTCCTTCTCCTGAAAAGTAACGAAAAATGTAGATACGCCTTTTCTATATTAAGCCATCGATATGTATGTGCATACGCACTGCAGGAACCATGACCTATCTCACGACGCATCGCCCTATCATATATAGATTTGATTATGCATTTATTTGTTCCTTTGGCGAACGAAATTTGTTTCAATTTACATGTTATTACAGGGAAGAATATATGTATGCATTTTGTAGATAGTAAAAAACTTTGAAATAAATAAAGGAAAACTTCAAAGAAACGTATTTGCATATATGTATGTACATACATATGGGACAACTAAATCCAATTGCATCGTTATTAAAAATAGTGTTGCACGCATATGTACATACATATGTATTGAAGCAACCATGACCTCACGCGCATCGCCTTATATTTCATGCAATAATTAGGACGTAAATACCCGAATGATCGAATTCCTGCCTAACAAATGCTCAAACAATTCTATTTTGCATATGCGTGTACATATTTGTATTTTGAACTTCCAGCAAAACAATGCTTATTTGTATAAGTTAACACCACACCTTACAAAACCTCGAATTGGACAATAACCACATGGGTTAGTGGCACCGATAATACATCCGGTGAATTCGTTATAACCGCTGACACTGCATCAGCATTCCACGAACGTTTACATCAAATTAGTAAATGTATCGATCAACAATAATGAGTCAACAACAGTCAGGGGTCGAATCGTGATAGTCGTTAACGAAACGACAATCGTTCGAACACAAATTACGTGAGTCGATAATCAAATGAACGAGTTGGGATCATAACAGTCGAAAGAAGACGTATCGTAATTGTAATTTTGTTTATCGATTATTTTTCTCATCTTCTTCGTTTTTTTAAGTCACAATAGAATTTGAAGTGTCAAAATAAACCGCAGAAAGTAACGAAAATATAAAAAGTTTAAATGGATCCGAGTATTTTCTTTTATTTAAGTTCCAGCGATGAAGAAAATAATGAAAGAGTTTTGCGAAAACAACTTCGAGACAAAAGCAATCCGCTAGCATTATCAAACAATGCGTAAGTACTTTATATATGACGAAAAATAGGTAATAAAATATCCTTCGGTTACAGGTTTATCAAAAGGTTTCGCTTAAGCAAAGAAGCATTTAATTATGTTTTAAATAACATAAATATAAATTGCCAAGACACAAAAGCTGTTCCGGCGGTGCTCCAACTGGCTGCGTGTCTCAGCCTACTCGCAAGTGGTGGCTATCAGCATGCAATAGGCAATGACTATTTGATAGGAATGTGCCAGAGCACTGTCTCGAAATTAACGGGCAAAGTTTTGGAAGAAATAGAAGCCAAATTGTGTCCTAAACATATTAAATTTGAGCCAGATGATTCGAGAAGGTGCAAAGAGTGGTTTGTTGAAAACTATCAAATTCCAGGAGGTAAATTCAATCCATGTTTTAGCTGTGAAAAATTTATTTAATGTTCGTTTTTTAATAATAGTGGTTGGATGCATTGATGGCACCCACATTGGACTACAAAAGCCCACGGTCAACGAGCACATGTATTTCAACAGGAAGGGTTTTCATAGCATAAATGCGATGTTGGTGAGTTTTTTAATAAAGAGATGGAATGTTACTTTAAGGTTGTTTCTGTTAGATTTGCGACCACACTACGAAAATTCTCGCAATAAACTGCCAATATGGGGGTGCAGCCCACGACTCATTCATATGGAAGCATTCAAACGAACGAATGGTTATGGAACATCGTTTTTTGCACAATAGGAGTGACAATGCCTCGCTGCTAGGTATGTGTTATACATATATAATTACAACTGATTTAGATTGTGCTAAATTACGTGTTGTTTGTTTTTAATAGGGGACTCTGGATATCTACTTGAGCCGTGGTGCATAACACCGTACAGAAATCCATCGGACGGATCAGGTGAAGCAAGGTTCAATGAAATTCATTCCAAGGCACGGTGCATCATTGAACGAACTAATGGTGTACTGAAAGGTCGGTGGAGAATCCTAGAATACAACGCAGCGCTTCACAACATTTGTATACAATTTAATGTGAGCTTTACAGCATCTGACATATTGTCTGGAGAAGGCCAGTATACTAGAATCGGCCAAACAATCAGAGATCAAATTAAAATCTCGTTGATGAACTCGACATAACCATCTTGTTTTCATATTGTACTATTATGCTTTTGAAGTATAATGCTAACCGACCTAAATAAAATAAAATAACTCGAAACACTAATGGATACTTATTCAAAATCAATTTCATTTAATGCTTTTTTTTACTCCATTTAAAAACGTAAAATTTAGTTAATTTAAACTTGAACAAAACTTCAGGTATAGTTATTTAAAAAGAACTGAAATAAATATTCAAATGCATATATACATATTTACATTTAAAGTTACACAATTTACATATATTTTAGTTATTCTTACATTTTTCGTTAATACTTTGGAATTCTGCGCAATTACGTTTATAAATAACCGATCGAATGACAATTCGAACGAACAAGTTGTTCGATTACTCGATGACGTTTTTTAATCATACCGAATTACGATAGCGATAACACGTTCACGATAGTTATAATCCGATTTGCGTTCTTTTACGTGACGAATTGCTCGTTCACGACTGTTACGATTCGGCCCCAGCATATTGATGGTCGAAATAGGTGTAATGTAAAAGTAAGAAACATAATGTAATTAATCTTAAGTTGAGCTTAAACTAATAAAGACAAATGAATCGGACAATAGTCCGATTGTCCTTTTTAAAAATTAAAATCGAAATGTAAAACATTAACTTATACACATATCCATGTGAAGGGTGGTAACTCTATCCAAAAGGCAGCCCCGGCGAACCGGCATGTAAGAGGAAGAAGCGGTCGTGATCAGTCGTGTGCGCTAACGATACTTTATTTTTCATAAACTATTTTTTACTCTTAATTAAAAAACACTGCATTTGTACAATATATTGTTCTGAATAAATAAACGTTATGAAATTCAACCGAAAGAAGGAGTATCTTCTTTCTTACATGCATGTAAATACAACCGCACACACGAACTGAAATCCATACCGAAATGGGCCTTCCAGAAATGCTATGATTATTGGAAAAAACGTTGGCATAGTATGTGTATCGCCTCTAATGGGGATTACTTTTAAGGAGATAAAATAAAAATTGAACAATACTTTAATAAAAACAAATTAACTTCACCAAATTTATTTTATTTTTCACTTTATTCCTGTAAATGTGTATGTCGCGCAAAGCTAAAATTCTATGCCTAGCGACTACAAGAACAAAATGCATTCATAGGCGCGCAGCCGTAGCGGCCATCATTCTAGTTGCCATGGTGCTGAACAGCCTAAAATAGTCGCGGCGGCGCTGAATAGTTTCAACAAAAACTTATAATCAAAAAATTCATTGATAAATTCGAGCTCATATGTAGTTCTAAGAGCAAAGTACTTTCATTCATAAAACGAGCCGCTCATAAGCTAATTTTCTCGACCATTCGAAAATAGTCAATATTGGAATATTTCGCGTTGAATTATTTGCCAATATTTGGTAAATCTTGAGTTTTTGTCAAGTCGAGTGCCATGATAATCTATCACATTCCATAGAAATTAGTCAACAGAAATAACAATGAGCGATAAGCTAATCCTCACATTCCATAGAAATTAGTCATCATAAATAAACTATACCTAAGCGATTAAAATAATGCATAAATAGAGTTATTCTCTTAGGCAGTGGTCGCCAACCCGTCGATCGCGAGCTACCGGTAGCTCGCGCTGCTCACGTTGCAAAAAATCCAAAAGTCTGAAAATCATACCAGTATTAGCAAATTTCAGAAATTTTCATAATAAATAGATAAACAGCGGCAACACTGCGGTAAGCGATTTCGCGCCGAGCTCATAATTCTAAGAGCAAAGTACTTTCATTCATAAAACGAGCCGCTCATAAGCTAATTTTCTCGACCATTCGAAAATAGTCAATATTGGAATAATTCGCGTTGAATTATTTGCCAATATTTGGTAAATCTTGAGTTTTTGTCAAGTCGAGTGCCATGATAATCTATCACATTCCATAGAAATTAGTCAACAGAAATAACAATGAGCGATAAGCTAATCCTCACATTCCATAGAAATTAGTCATCATAAATAAACTACACCTAAGCGATTAAAATAATGTATAAATAGAGTTATTCTCTAAGGAATCGACAGTCGGGGTATAACCGCTGTGTAGTGCATAAGCCACTGTAACTGGATTGTCTTGATACGTATGTATAAAGAATATATTTTTATTTTTTATCGAGAGTACACTTTTAATTCGGGCATGAGCATACAGCAAGTTGCAGAAAACAACATAAGTAGCTTATAAAAAAGTTCTGTGTCGGACATTTTAATCCTAGGAGAAAATTTTGAAACAAATATTTTATGTTCTCTGATAGTAGGTAAATAGTTAATTAGTATATGTAGTACTTTACGTATGTATGTAGTTCTTCAATTGATAAAAAGTGCACAAAACATATGCATATATCTGCAAGGTTAGAAACTTACTCTGAAATCAGAGTATTTGAAGGTTACTGTACATATTTGAAGGTTACTGTCCATACAATACAACTTTTTAAAATTAGGAGATTAGAGTTCAAAAAGCGTCCATCTAAAAAACGGACGTTATTTTTGCCTACAGTATATGCCGTTTGCATTAACGATTGTGCTATTCACAAAATGGAAGCCGGCATAGAAAACAGGTTTGTAGACATAATTCTAATAAAAGTTTTGTTAAATATTATTAACTAGCAACCCGCCCAGCTTCGCACGGGTATAAAATATATACCCTATGTCACTCACTGAAAAAATTATTAAAATCGATCCAGTAGTTTTGGCTTATTCATTACTGCCCGTGGCCCGCACGCGTTAAATTTGGAGTAAAACAATTCCCCTTTCTTTATAGCATGAAGATTTCCTGCTATCTTTGGGATATCTAAATTCATACCCTACATTTTTGCATATTAACTTTTTGCATTTTTACATATGTATTTATTTTATTTTTACAACAATTACTATATTACAGAATGTCTTTATATACAACGTTCATAGCCTTCTTGTCATTAGACAATACAAACATGTTTTCTCTAAAGGTTACTCTTGAAAGAGCGACATACAGTTGGCCATGTGAAAAACAGTCAACACTCAAATCTAAGCCTGCAACGTTGAAGTTGACCCTGAGATTTATTTATGGTCATTGCAAAAGATGTCTTTACCGGAAATTGTAAGCGTTTAAATTGGAATGGTAGATCCGATGGTATCAGCGGGATTCGGGGAATCAATACATCTTCTCCGGTACCACATCCTGTGAGTATTGTGCACTCTATTATGAAAGTTTTCAGTGATTATACCAGCAAACGCGTGCCATTGCAAAGTTTAGGTGGACTTAGGTTTCTTAATAAAATAACAGGACAACCTATTTTCAGCTCCATTTTGTGAGGAGGGAGTCCAGACGGGTTCAACGAATTTAGAAATTCTGTAGGAAAATGAACAGCTTCTTCCAAATCGAGAACAGTATCGACCGAGTAGTATATTTTCGTCGGCGCATCAATCTTTGAAATAATCAAGGTATTTACTTTATCTACTTGTTCGTTAGTTGGTGACAGAATAGCTCTTTCTTTAAACCAAGATATTGTCTTATAACTTATGTTATCAATGTCTGGATAGACATTGTTGACTAACTCTTGGATGTTGTCTATCAAAACACAAAGGTTTTCTAGGTTAATCCTTCCCTCACTTTGTGTTAATTCTCCATTGCCAACTTTTAACAGCATCTCTGGAAATAGCCTGTTCTCACGTGAAGATGACGAAATCCTCATATTAGTTTTAAGCTCTAATTTATTGACATACGACTAAAGGTGGGATCTTTTTAGCGAAGCATTTATTTCGTCAGCACGTGTTCCTCGAGTCACAACTGGTAGGATTTGACGGAAATCTCCTGAGAACAGAATTGTACATCCACCCATAGGTGCATTTTTGTTGCGCAAATCGCGCATTGTCCTATCCAGTGCTTCCACAGACGTTTTGTTTGACATGGTAGCTTCGTCCCAGATTACACATTCACTTAAAAAAAAACGCGATCGCACTGGTACATAGAAGCAGTCGAATTTCTTTTGGAGTTGCGGCAGGAGAAGCTGCCGAGGTCAAACGCGACTTTGTGTTTTCGTCGAGGGAAATAAAAGTCAAAATTCACAATTTACCTAATAAATATATGTAGGTAACTTTGTTTGATAGCAAAATGTTCTTATGTACTTCTAAAAATAGTCTTCTTGTTTTACAGAGATGAGAAGGAGATTGTTTGGCCTTCACGTGGTACCCCATCTGCGTGGGAGCACTACAATAAAATACACCATATCCTTGACGGATGCAAATATTACAACCTAGAAGCAATTGTAGAAGAGAGTGTAGGTTAGTGCGGTGAAGCTTTATAATCTTATGCCCATATTAATTGTTTTTTTATTTATTATATAATAAAGTGGAGACCCTTCAAATTGCGACAGAGGAAGAAAGCTACAACAGCTATACACGCACCTTCGTCCGAATTTTCATTTGAATTTCTTTCACAGCCTCCGAAAAAACGGAGGTAGAAATTTTCAATATGCATTTTTGGAAAGATTACGCCTGGTCAGAAACGAAACAAAAAAAACGGAGGTAGAAATTTTCAATATGCATTTTTGGAAAGATTTCGCCTGGCCAGAAAACAATTGTAACCAGACTCTCCTTTGAAACTCGCAAACAGGTGGAGTTGTCGCTCACAAGTGACAACCCTCCTACTTTCGAAGATCTTTCGTCCTTCTTGGAAATGGTGTCGCTCATTAGCGATGATATTAACGCCGCAAACCAGTCATCGATAGGAAAGCCGAACAATCAAAAATTAGTTGGAAAATCAGCAAAAGTTTTTCATGCCACCGCAGATCAATCGCGTTGTACATATTGTAACGCAGGTCACAAAATCTATTCTTTAGAAAAATTCCATAGCTTAGATTCAAATGCTAGATTAAAATTTGTCAAAGATTCCAAGGCGTGCCTAAACTGTCTAAGTACCCGGCATTTTAAGGAACGCTGCAATAGCGTGTCTTCGTGCCGAATATGTCGGCAACGCCACCATACATTGCTCCATAATTCGCCGGGGACTCTACCTGTTCCCACGTCGTCGACTCACGCCGCACCGCTGCAGTTACGCCACCCGCCGCTAGCTCTATCCCGCAAACCGCTGTTATCCGTCGCCGCTTGCCTTAAACAAACCAAAAACTCCAAAATACGAGTATTCCACCAAAGTAATTTCTACGAAGAAAAACCTTTCAAACAGTCTTGACAGCTGATTGTCAATTTTGCAGCTAATTGTCAAATTGACGTATGTCAACGGTTAGACTACTTTTAGTGGATTTATTATTAATCCCTGCTTTTTATGTTACTTAATACTAAACAGTTGTCTTCTTCTATAGAGAATGGCATCTCTGTCAAATTAAATATCAAAGTGAGCGAATAACGCAAAAAATAACAAAAAAACATACTAGCCAAGCTGTTAAATTCAACTTCGAGAGTTTTTTTCAATTATATTTTCACAAATTTTATCAATCATTTCTTTAAATTATTAAAAAGTTTACAGCCACGCAGAAGCACAAAACCAAAGGAGCAACTGTGGAGAAACATGGCCAGCTAGCTACTGAGGTTGCACAGTAGCAAAAGACTCACAAAAAATTGGCGATAAGAAAATCGGAAAGCGGAAAAATAATACTGAGGCTGAGAACGCAACTAAAGGAATAGAAAAAAAATAAAGATGAAGCTATTACAAAAACAATATCACATAAACCAAGACCAATTGCAGCACCAAGCAACCTACCAACTCACCCACAGGTGGCAAAAATTGAGATTCTGGTGATGAAGGAATTGTAGCTTGAAGCAATCTTCCAGGGTAAATATCGATCTTATCGATCGAGTATGCGGAACTGGTGCGCGATTATCATTGGTGATCGAAAGGTGCTACATAATAATATTACGTGTTTTGTGTTCATATATCAAAAAGCGTATTTAATTTTTAATAATTATATTGTATGTATTTTAGGGTTTGAGAGGAACACTACAACTATTGAGCAGGTAGCTGCTTTTGCTATTACTTAGCAGAAAAAGTGAAGTATTGTGTGGGTCTTCGTTTATGTTAAAAGCGGTAACTTGCGTGTACGTGCAGAAACCAGGGTTTAAGCCAGCAGGAATAACGGAACTAACAGCGAGTTAGTTCACAGCAAACAACTGGACGTTAGGAGCGAAATTTATCAGGAGAATCGAAATCGACGTAATAGCAAGCATTCCCGTTGGTTAGCAACGTTCGGCGGAGGTCGGATCGAGCAACTTCAAAGGGTGATCCAGCGTCAACAAGTTGCGGTTTATTAATTGAGGTTAGGCTAGTTATTCAAATACTATTCATTGAAATACTAAATAAAGGCAAGTAAGCCTGAGTACCCTTTGGTTGGGCATCTATTGCGGCGCGTCCCAGGTGGTGGATAGTTATCTTCTGTGGTTAAGTAGGTCATAGCCTTGGTAAAAGCCTACTCGCGAACCAGCCTAGTTCTCGCCAACCAACAACTATGGCAGGGGGAACAATATGCTGTGTAGTGTTACTGCACGCGTGCCGTAACTGTCATAATTGCTGGCAGTGACCCATATCCACTTCGGTGGATGGCGAAAAGCCACTTGTATTAGTAGGTCATGTCTCTGCTAATACGAATGGAATAAACATGGGCCCACGGGGAGAAGGCCACTTCCTTATATCAGCTAGGGGTGAGCTAAGTCGCTAGTATGCGGACTCTGGGGCACTTATCGCACCCCAGTTTCAATTCGACTTACCACGGTGTAGGGCTCTGGCGTGGTGAGCCCCATGAATTCCCTACTTATATCCCAGGTGACGACTGATGACTCGTCAGCTGAGTGACCGCACCGCAATAATGAACAAAACAACAAACACAAAAAAAAAACAACACAACAAAATCAACAAATTCCTTCCAGACGGGGAAGACCTCTTGGCTCCATTAAACTCATGGCGGGGTCAAAAACCACCCCTTCGGTGGCGAAAGTGCTCACTAAGAGCAAAACCGTCAAAGAGACACCACCGCATTCCCTTGCGGCTTCTACTTCCTCCAAAACCGACTCGGCTGCGGAGAACCAAAAATCACCAAAGCTGTTTTGCCATAAACTGGGAAAACAACTCGGACAGAAGTCTCCAAAAAACCTATCCCTCCTCATTAGGGTGGTCCAAAAAACTCAATTTTTTTTTAGAGACCTAGGGACCCTCTCATTTTGTTACATCTAATAAAATAATAATCTATGCAAAATCTTAGCACCCTAGAACATATAGAAGGCAGTGCTCAACAACGTTTAGTTTTCATAAATTTCTATAAAAAACTCATACTTTCGGGTAATTAACGCCTTTTTTTGTTTCAGGTTTGAACTATATTTTAATCAAAATAGCTGCTCTTAAGACGCGTCAGGCGGACAGTGTTTACTTAATTGGTGTTAAGGACTTAGAACCTTTAACAAAGAAGAACCAACTTCCTACAACAAAAGAAGTTTTGTTAAGATTTCACTTTTTTTTAAGTGAAAAAAAATCTGTCAGGAACGCTAGTCATAGCACAATTGAAGAATTGAATGAAGTTTGGAGCAAAGCCCTAATCCCGACTAAATATACCAAGGATTCGATTGAAAAACTTGAAAGTGTGCATTCACAGTGGCTACTTTTAAAGAAAAATAAAGGCAGAAAAACAAAGAACAAACGAGCAATCATTTGTAGACAAAATTGAAAAGCTTTTTGACATTGCCCATTCAGATGCTCTAATTCTCATGAAAATACAACAAGACAAAGATTTTTTAATTGACCAAAGAACTGAGAGAAAAATGATCATTTCATCTCAAGACAAAGAGTATACTACAAAACAAGAAAGAGCACTAGAAAGATTTGAAAGAGAAGAGAAGAGAAGAGTCTGTTTCTGCTGCAAAATCCACGTCTTCTTCTATTAATCCACCCGATGATGACTTTAATGATAGTTCAAGTGCCAAAAGCATTTCTGAAAGTGGTTCTGATGATGAATTATATCAACCTTCGTCCAAAAAAGATTTAGAAAAAGATTTAGGTGGCAAGAGCGAAGATGTTTCTGAACGAAAGGCTAAGAAGAGCCTTTTTGACATGAATGTGGTAGGGGCTTTAGACAGGAATAAAGTTTCCGATCGTGAAGCTGTAAGGCTTATCATTCCTATTGCCGCCGCACTTGGCCATGATCCTGCGGCATTGCCGCTTTCAAGTTCCATAAAAAGAAAACGAGAAGCAGCAAGGCAGAATTTTTCAACAGAGATGAAATCAAACTTAGACATCAAAGAACCAGTTGTTGTTCATTGGGACAGCAAAATCTTGCCCGACATTTTAGGTTCACAAAAAGTAGATAGACTACCAGTGCTAGTTTCCTATGCTGGTGGAAATGAGAAACTACTGGGGGTGCCAAAATTGGCTAGTGCAACAGGTTCGAAAACTGGTGATGCAGTACTTAAAACTCTTAAAACATGGAATCTTGATGATAAAATCATTGGTATGGGATTTGACACAACAGCCGTCAACACTGGTGTCAAGAGTGGTGCATGCACTTTCATTGAAAATACGCTGAACAAAGAACTTCTATGGTTGCCGTGTCGCCATCACATAATGGAAATCATTTTGAGCAAAGTACTTACATTATGTTTGGGACCTTCAAGCTCTCCTGAAATTCCCATATTTAAAAGGTTAAAGGAATCATGGAATGCAGTTGATCGATCAGATTACACACCATTAAATTTTTCCCCTGGAGAAGCTGAGTTAAAAAACAGTGCCATCGAATCCCTGATACATCATCTTAGTAAGAAAGACCAGCCTCGAGATGACTACCTCGAACTTATTGAACTGACACTGTTGGTGTTAGGACAAACAATAGAAAAAATTCACTGGAGAGCACCTGGGCCTATACACCACGCTCGGTGGATGGCTAAGCTTATTTATGCATATAAATTGTACCTTTTCCAAGGTCAGGGAGTTTACCATCTCACAAACAAGGAGAAAGAAAACTTGGACAGATTTGTCCGTTTCGGAGCACTTTTGTACGTGAAAAACTGGGTTGAGGCTCCAATCAGCGCCAATGCAGCTTTCAACGACCTAATGTTTTGGAAAGAGGCTAGGAAATACAGCGCGATTGATGGAGAGATAGCTAAAACCATCAAAAAAGCGTTCCAGCAACATTTGTGGTACCTATCCGACGAACTGGTCGGATTATCACTTTTTTCCACGAAAGTGAGCCTTGAAAACAAAGTGAGCATCGTGAATAAGATGTCTGTCCCTGCACCGCCCAGGATGATTAGAGGAAATGCCAATTTATTAAGTGATGAATGTGAATTGGCAGATTTCGCTAATAGTAGAACAATGATGTTGTTTACTAAGCTAAACATTAAGCAAAGCTTTTTGAACAAGCACCCAAGTGAATGGGAACAGACGCCAGAATTCAAAGAGGCAAAAAATACTGTAAATAAAATCAAAGTGGTCAATGACATCGCAGAAAGAGGTGTTAAACTATTTCAAGATTTTAACAAACTCATAACAAATGATGAGGAGGAAAAACAGCTGTTGCTGCAGATTGTAGAGGCTAATCGGAAACAATTTCCGACTGAACCAACGAAGAAGGTCGTTCTATATTAGAAAGCCTACAGAAACCATCCACTTCTAAAGAAAAAATGTAAAAACTTGCATTTTTATTATGGTCTTCACCATAAAATGTACATATTTTAAACATGATTTATAATGTAAAATAACCAAATAAATTTAAGTTTTTGTATTCTAACATGTCTTGTCATTTTTTTCAAAAATTGTAAAAAAAACTCCCATTTTCCTTTTTTAAACAGCGTTGAGCACTGCCTTCCAAGTGACTTATGACCTTGAAAATTTAGCTCTTTACTTCTTATATCAAATAGAAAAGAATTGGGGGGTCCCTTGGCTTTTACATCCAACTTGAGTTTTTACCATAGGATCTTGGACCACCCTACTCCTCATCTCCGTCTATATAGAGATCGAAGACGCGCCACTTTCCTTATGGGAAAGCTCAGCAAAATCCCTGAGAAGGAGCTGCCCGACCAACAGAAGACAATTCTCGATTGGGCCCGGGGATTCCTTCGGAACTATGAGGCGTACAAAGAAGAACCGAGTGCAGCTAAGCGGCAGCGGTTTTCAGAGGATCCTCATAGTTCCAACGACCCCAAGAAGCATAAAAAACTTCCTTTGAGGTCAAATTACGCAAGTTCTGCGAAGTTGCCAGAGATAGTGTTGTAATTGTGAACGAGACTTAATTGCTAATTGCTAATTTCACCACACATTAGGCGTGTTTCATATGTATATGTAAACAGCAGTCAACTTAGTGTTAGGATAATATACACGTCCTTCTTCTTTTGCAAAGCTTGATGGGTAAACAAGTATTTTATTTCGCTCTCATTTTTCTACTAATAAATCTTAAAACATCAGATAATCTGGTCATGGCGGTGATGGATAAGAGCCACCCTGACGGTTTCATCTCTCCATCAAACTGGAAGATTGTGGTGAGAAAACTTCAGTTGGGCAACCTGGACGTTCTGAAACGGAACCCAGGACCCCCTCCTTAGAGCTCTGACGCGGGATGGTTCCAAGCAAGGGTCAAGTTGATCGCGTACTCAGATCAACGTTCTGTCAGCCTGTACCGCAAGGCTCTCGACCGACTCGGCGAGGTATGGCCCGGGGCGAATCTGCAGCTTGTCAATAAGAGCGAAATTCCTAACAAACCACGCGGCAGAGCAGGAATACCTCTAGAGCCATCCGATCCGGAAACCATTCTAGAGCTACTGAAGATCGGAAACCCGAACCTACCCACCGAAAACTGGAGGGTAGTTAAGGTGGAAGAGCCTTCAGGAAACTCCAGACATGTCACGCTGCTCCTGAGCCAGGAAAGCGGTCAAGCACTGGACGACCGCAAGGGATTGTGTCGTTCGGGTTCATCACCACTACCATCTGGACCTATCAGCCGAAAGATCTCCTCGCACCCAGCGAAGAGCCTCTCTCACAAGCCTGGACGATTGAGTACGACTCGGAATCGAACAGCGAACTTGTGAGACACTTATTCAATATTCAACTCGAGGGCGAGGATAGACTTTTGGAAAGCGATGATGACGCGAACACCACAGTCATTGAATGTTCGTCTAACAGTGCTTCAGATTAATCTGCATCACTCTAAGGCTGCCTCAGCAGCCCTCATTTTTCGTCTCTCTGACCTCAGAGAAGACATCATTCTCATTAAGATGAGGCTAACGTCAGATCGCGCTCTTGTATTCTCATTCGAAAACATATTGCTGCTTTTCTTCTTCCCGTTGGCAATGTTGACACCACTGCCATAGAGGCTGAAGCTGTCCACGGCCCGATTTGGATTGTGTCGGCTTACATGCCTTACGACGCAGCGGAGGCGCCTCCTCCTGAAGCAGTGAGAAGGCTCATCAAGACGGCGCATCTGAACCAGAAACGCATCATTATTGGAGCAGACGCTAATGCACATAATATTGTTTGGGGTAGTACAAACAACAACACACGAGGTGAGCAACTCTTTGATTATATTCTAGCGAATAAGCTTGATATATGTAATAGAGGTGATGCCCCTACGTTTCTTAACTCGTCTAGAAGAGAGGTACTCGATATTACTCTTGCTAGCGAATCATGTACACAACTGGTGCAGGATTTGAGCGTTGATTAGCAGCACTCTTTTTCCGACCACCAATATATAACATTCACTATAAAAGCCGAAACGTCAAAACCCATGAAGTACCTTAACAAAAAACGTATGAATTGGATCTTGCCAACAGACTTCCTGACATCAGGCAGTTTGAAATGGCAAATAAAAACCATATCGAAAACGCTCTCAACATGATAACGAAGACGTGTCAAAGCGCAGCATGACAATTTGTTCCCTGACAATACAATTGTGTCAAATTCGCTGATAGCAAAGTAACGGTACCACGATAGGTGCCATCTCATTATTCTTTCAATCATGCTTTTTTCCTAGTCTTATTATCTATGCTTTACATATAATTTAATTATATATACATAATTTCTGTTATGTTATAACGGAAAAGCAGTAGGATATAAAACAAAGTGACAGTAATTTTGAACTAACATTCCGCGAGAAGAAACCCGGTGACTTGCAAGAAAAAAATCGTTTCTAATTTAAGGTTAAAGTTTAAGTGTAAAAATATTTACGGCAATGTCAGGATCTCGCATAAAGCATCTCAATTCGGAGATCTGGCAGTTGGTAACCCAATAGAGACGTGGTATATTCAAAGACGCATAGAAGGAACAAAAACGTAAAAAAATACGCCAAACATATTGTCAAAAAAGACAACGGTGATACAATAACGACCAATAAAAGAGTTATTATACATAAGGACAATATCAGAGTAAAGGCATGTATGTAATAATATTTACCTTACTTTTCTCTATCGTACTTTGCGATAATATAAAAGATTTAGCCAATAGGAAATATGTACTAGTAGAAGCAGATCCTGTTTACATTTATCAAGACACATCCTTCTTGTATCACATATCTAATCTCTCAAAAATAATCGCGCCATACGAAAAGAATAATGAAATCTGCATATATTTTAGAAAACCAACCTGAAACTCAAATTTTAGTGAACAAAATCGAAACCCTGAAAACTCAACTCATTCCAAATATTTATAGACCCAAAAGATCACTTAACTTTCTTGGCTCCATGTTAAAATTCATCACTAGCACACCAGACCACGATGAATTGTAGAAATCAAAACTACACTTAACATGCTAATAGAAAATAATAATAAGCAAAGAACGATTAATTCACAGTTCGAGAGAATACTCGAAGCCCTCGATCACAAAGCAATAACCGAAAACATTGTTATAGCAGAAGTTTATAATGAACTTCAATTAATAACGAACACTATAAATTTTGCAAAAACTAATAATTTTTATTCTGGCACATTAAATTTGAAAGATGTGTACGATTAATTAAAACACGAAAAGTTGGATCTTCCAATAATTAATATATTACAAAACTTTGGATCAATTTTTAACCCTTTTTCCGCGATCCAATCGTGCTGAATTTCTGCAGGCAGACTCGTGGAAATGTTTTTATTATGTAAAATTAAAAAAAAACAAAATTTTTTCAATTCTCAGATTTTTTTCTAAAAAAAAATTTTTTTCTTAATTTTCGGCATAACTTGAAGGAGTCGAAATTTTTAAACAACTTATTAACCTTTAATTTATTGTTTCATACAACACACTCTGTGCCGTTTGTGTGTTTGTTACAGTTCCGGGAGTTCCGATCATCTGACAGTTGCGCTACTAGCAGACGTATACTTTGACAATTGTTTTAAGTTCTGTTGCGCGAAAACGTCTTTCTGTATATTTCATCTTACGAAAAATGCAGTGCCCGACTCGAAATAACTTTTGTTACGTTTGTGACTTATTCGCACCAAGTAAAAATTTTAAAAATATTACGAAAACAGTGTTTAGTAACTTTTTTTTTTAATGATGTGTATAATTTAAGGTGTTTTCAGTGGTCCGCAGATAAAAAAAAATAGTTGCACGTTATGAATTTTCAGCAAAATTGAATGCTATCGAACAACGTGCATGGAAACGCACAGTTGCCGTTATTGAGCAATTTCTTGGCAACAAACGAGCTGACAATTATAAAAATATTGTTGCAGAAATGATTTCGGCATATGGCGAAATGGGCATATTAATGTCGCTAAAGATCCATTTCCTTCACAATCATTTAAATTGTTTCCCTGGTGATTTAGGAGCTTGTAACGATGAACATGGCGAAAGGTTCCATCAGGACATTGCGGCTATTGAAAAGCGCTTTAAAGGACCAGACATTACGCATATTGTCATATAGTTACATAGTTACATTTAAGGTTAGTCTAAGGTAATATTACTAACAAAAGAATCAACAACTGTTAAATAATAAAAATAAAGAGAATAATTAATAAGTAAATAGAAAGTAAGAGCATAGTTATAAGTTATTAAGGGGTTATATACCTTGTGTTTTTCAAAAAAATCAAAATAAATTTTATTTCTTTATCGTAAAGTACAATCCCTTGAGAACATTTTCCAAAAATTTCATAGAGATCTGAGCAATAGATCGAAAGTTACAGCGTTTTAAATTGTGCGTCGTCACGCCCTGAGCGTACGGCCTCATGCGGCGCTTGAAACTTTAAACGCGATTATCTCAAAAACGTGTTTTTCCAAAAATGCTTTTGCGGTGGACGCGATTGCAAAAAAAGTATTCAACCGATTTTTATAATTTTTTTTTTAAATTGTTCGTAATTGATGTCGCCTCTTAGTGAACGATCAACTTTTTATGTATAAATTTTTATTTTGCAGATATGCATTTTTTAATGCCAATTTTAGGACTGTAGAAGTGGAGTTTTTTAAAAACATGTTCCTATTTTCACAAAAATCAAAATATTTAATATATTGATCGTTCACTAAGAAGATATAACCCTATACTAATGAAATCTTTTCGATTTTTTGATTTCAGTTGACTTGGTGGACTTGAATCGCGTCCACCGCAAGCCTCTTCCAAAAAAAGGGTCTTGGGGGAAAACGCCATAACTCCGCCATTTTTAAATATTTTTACACAAACAAAGCCTTTTTTTTTTTCTTTAAACATTGTAATATCCAATAATAAAAACTTTTATACAATAAAATTATTGCTACATATCTTTAAAAAAAACCCAACTTTCGCTAATTTCACCGGACCACAAGGTATATAACCCCTTAATGTAACTGGATTGAAATAAAGTTTAGTTCTTGAAATGACATTGAAGAGGTTTGTCTGACTTGGATACTTAACTGGCGACGAGGATGAAGATTTTAAAATCTGCATAACTTGACAAGAGTCATTTGTGTTAAAATTTTAAAATTAAGCGAACATATTTTCAAATGTGAATCAAGATGGCGTGTTATTGTTAAAAAAAAAAGATATAAACTTGGATGAGATGAAAAAAAAGACAATACAAATAAAAGACATTGAAAAAAATAATAATAGTAATAAGAAATTATATGAACTGAATACAAATATTATCAAAATTTAAATGTGGCAATACATTTCAGTTTTCACCAGATTAAAAGTGAAAGCAAATTAGAAATTAACTATTTATACCAAAATTATAAAAAAAAGAATATAGAAAATCATAAAAATAAGCGTCAACGTTTTGACCTTTATGAAGGACAGAGAAAACAAAATTTCTCATAAAGCGGAATTTATTTTGGAAACCGCAATATTTGTACATTTCTAGATATCTCCTAGTTAAAATTTTGAGCAATTAAATAAATCAGCAGTAACTTCAAAGTGAGTGGAAAAATAAAGCGTTATTAAAAACAATTACTCTTCTAGGGACAAATTGAAAAAGAAATAGAATCAGTCAAAAACACTGCAGCTTCAAAACATGTGTGCATTATAAAACAACAACAAAACATCCATTAATTTTAAAGAGCATACGATCATACCTATATCGCCGATAACAATATTTCATTAAACAATACTCATTCACTCTTACGACCATATGTATGCGCTAGTGAGTGAGCTTGAATAAGCAGCGAAGCAGTGAAGCTGATTTAGCAACAGCGTTAGCGGAAGCGGAAGAGACAAATCAACAAACAAGTAGCAGCGTACGCATAAGAAGCGGACTCTCACCTTGGGGACTAGTGGAACAGAAAAGCAGACAGAGCGAACATATTCCTCTTTTGCTTTTGAGTCTATTCAAACTCATTTTACTACCTGGATATTATTAATTTTTTGCAACAACAAACATAATGGATGCTTTAACCATAAGTAGGTTCAATTTAATATTGACATGTATAAAGAACATTGAAAGTCTTGATGGCAATGATCCAAATCAATTGCCAGATTTTATAGGCCAAATAGAAAATATTGTACCACCACTTGTCGAATTTGATAGTAATAACAAAAATATAATATTCGGTTACATAAAAAATAAATGTGTAGGTAGAACGAGAGAAGCGATTCATAGATACTCGAATGTGAATGATTGGCCCGTTTTAAAGGAAATATTGGTTAAAAATTTTGGCGAAAAAGAGACTAGTAATGATTTGATGGATGATTTAATAAATAAAATACATAATCGAAATTTAACACATGGTGACAAAACTTATACAACGGAAGAAGTTAATAGAATTTCGCTCAAAACATTTAGAGAACATTTACCCGAGCCTACGCGTACATTAATTTTTGCCAGAAATCCTAATAACTTGGTAGATGCTTACAAAATAATACTTGATGCCAGACATCAAAATTACACTCAATTTGGACCTCCGCGAAATGGTAGCTTTAATACAGTAAAAAGAAATTTTAGTAACGATTATAAAAATACTAAGCCATTTATTAGAAATGAAAAGGACAATTTTCAAAGTATGTATCGAAATCAAAATGAGACTTTTTTAGGAATAATGATTCATATAACAGTTTAAGAAAAAGCAATAACGCTTCATTTCCTTTATTCTTACTGATATATGTACACACAGTTTTCTGCTACTTCGAAATAAACCACTGAAGCGAAAAGAGTAACTTAGCACGCGTCTTTTAATAGGTTATGGTCCCAGAAGTTTCCATGTGGTTTAAAAGTAAAGTTACGTTATAAAGGCATCGTTGTACAGCATAGAGAAGCTTGATGAATCAAGCTAAGAGACATGGACAGTGCAAATGCGAAGTGTGCTGATCCATGCTGGTCTCTGAAAAGCGGTAACGGGGACAAAGCCATCGAATCCTGAGGAGCTTGCGTTGTGGAATGTCAACGACGAGAAGGCTTTGGCCACTATCTTACTCTGCGTGAAGGCGAATCAATTAAATTATGTAAAGAACTGCAAAACATCTGCGGAGGCATGGCAGAAATTGCAGGAGGTGCATAAGGCGCAAGGGCCGGTACAAAAAGTGACTTTGTACAAGCAGCTTTTAAATAAGCGAATGCGTGAAGATGAAAGTATGGTGGAATTCCTTAATTCGTTCACCGGAATTGCAGACAAGCTATCGGAGATTGGAATCGTCATTCAAGAAGAATTACTAAGTACAATTCTCCTATAAAATTTGCCTAACATTTTTGAAAATATTGTCATAGCGATAGAAACACGTGATAGTTTACCCACATTTAGCGCTCTGAAGGTTAAAATTCTAGAAGAAGCAGAGAGGCAAAAGCGGCAAAATGAACCATCGAACGACAACGGACAACAAGCGTTTGTAGCGCGAGAGAATTCAAATAAAAAGCAGCAGAGGAAATTCAACGGAAAATGTTTTTCATGTGGTAAAAGGGGACACTTTGCCAATAAATGCAAAGAGAAGTCGGGAGAAGCGGCAATGAATGTTATAGCAACAGCGAATGCCCCGACTACATTCAACGGATCGAGTTGGTACATAGACAGCGGCGCAACCTCACATATGTGTAACAACAGAAATATGTTTGTACGTTTTGAAAAACATGAAGAAAAAATTTGGTTAGCAGCTAATTCTGCAGTAACAGCATTAAGTAAGGGCGACGTATTAATAAGAATAGAGCTGGGCGGAATATCGATGTTATATCGATGTATCGATGTTTCAATTTGAAAATGAAACATCGATGTTCGTAAACCGATGTTCGATGTTTTCGCAAATTTTGTACCATCACTTAGTAATTGCACGTGGAACGAAAGTGGTAAGTAAGAAACTTTTATGCATTAAAAAACTTTTCTACATTAAAAAAACTGATTAAGTATACCATTTTAATATGAAAATTATTAAATTTTAGGCTTTTGGTGTTGGCAGGCAGTGATTGAAATGGAGCGGTTTGTAGAAAGTTCTAGTGGCAAAGGTAAGATTATCGTTTTATGTATGTAGCTGAGTGCGTATTGTTAATACAAAATATCTACACCTAGACGTCGCTTTGAGTCGTACTTTTTGGGAACGTATACCCAACGCAAAGTGATGACTAGGTGTATAAGAGTACTTGTACATACATACATATATATAATACTACAAATTATTTTTTGTTTTTTTTTTTTGCAGTTTCAAAGACGAGCTCAAAGGAGGTGGAAGAAGAAAACCCAGCAAAAAGAACAAGGTACGGTCAGTCAGCTGTATGGCAATTTTTTAACAAATCAAAGGATGGCAGTTCAGCTAAATGCATTCAGTGTGGAAAAACATATATAACATGTGGCAATACCACTAATTTGGCTGGACACCTGAAACGGATGCATGCAGGATTAACTGTTAGCGAGCTTCCGAAATCTTCAGGGTCTATTTTGTCCTTCATTGAAAAAAAATACGAAGCATCTTCCGCTAGGAAAAAGAGTCTTGATAGCTCACTAATGCACTATATATGCTCCGACATGCGACCGTTCTCAGTTGTTGAAAACAAAGGATTTCGTAATTTTGTCAGTACATTGGATCCTCGCTACGAGCTGCCTTCTCGTAACAAATTGAGAAACACATGCATGCAAGACTTTTACACAAATATGAAAGACAAATTACACTGTATTCTGGACCGAGTGGACTATTGCGCTATAACAACAGATTGCTGGACGTCACGGGCTAACGAAAGTTATATGACAGTCACTTGCCATTTCATCAATGACAACTTTGAGCTAAAAGCAGCTGTTTTGTCAACCAAAAATCTCATTGACGAAACCAACCACACGTCGCAAAATATTGCAAATTCTTTGCGCGAAGTCCTTGTGGAATGGCAAGTTATTGACAAAGTCAGCGCAATTGTTACAGACAACGCGAGGAACGTTGTAAAAGCATGTGAGATTCTACAAAAGCGAAACGTGCCTTGCTTTGCTCATTGCATTAATTTAATTGTCCAAAGCTGTTTTTCCCTTGAAAATATTAAGACAATTATGGGAAAGTGCAAAAGCATAGTTTCGTTTTTCAAGAGCAGCTCAATAGCGTATGCAAAATTTAAGCAAGCCCAGGAACCAATGAAGCCATATAGTCTAAAACAGGAGTGCCCTACAAGGTGGAATAGTGCTTTCTACATGATTGAGCGCATTTTGGCCACAAAGTCAGCTATTGCTAAAGTCCTGTTAGATACTCCGAAAGCAATACTACCTCTATCAGTTGATGAGCTATCTGTTCTGGAAGATTTAAAGCAGGTTCTTTCACTATTCGAGGATGCGACGGTACAAACATCATCCAGCTCTAATGTAACAGTTTCGCTAATTATACCATTGGTTAGCGGACTTTTGCATAATTTGAGTGAAATCAAAGATCGACTAGAAACTGATGATGGCCGTAACGTATGCAACTTGCTAATGGAAGGCATACGGCAAAGACTACTGCCATATGAAAAAAGAACTGTGACTCGTTTGTCGACATTACTGGATCCGCGTTTTAAAAAGGAGGGTTTTTTTTCAAATACAAACTCTATAGAAGCCGAAAAATTTTTAGAAAATGAACTTTCGCCACTTTACAAAGAAAATCACCCTCCAAATATATCTAGCCTGCCAACACCACTATGCGATAAAACTCCACTTCTTAATTTTTTGGAAAAAAACAAAACTCAAAAAATTCGTAATTCCCGAGTTGATTCGATTTTGACCCTTCGTCAATACTTCAACATGGAAAATATAAACTCTAGTTTAAACCCTTTAGACTACTGGAAGGTAATTACATGCTATATAAAATCTAGCATTATAATTAATACTAAACTTTTTTCAGATCTCGACTGATGAGCCATTGAAGATGAGCTCAAAAAAATATCTCTGCGTACCGGCTACGTCAACTGAAAGTGAGCGTATGTTCAGCAAAGCAGGTTTAATAGTGAGTGAAAAACGAAGTTCACTAAAGCCAAAAAATGTGGATATGCTGGTTTTCCTAAATAAAAATGAATGGATCTCAAACAACTGATAAGTTGAGTCATTATATTTTCATAATTTAATTTGTTTGAAAAACTCACAAAACTGTTATGTTAAGTTATCATTATATTTTGGATATTTCATTTGTTTTTAAATTTTCATTTGTTTTTTTTTTCGTAATCTAATTTGTTTTGAAAAAATCAAAATACTGTTAATTTAAGTTTGTTTGAAAAACATTATTTTGTTATTTTTTTATATATATGTTGAATAATGAAGTCAATATTAAATAAATGAAAAAAAAAAAAATTCTTTTACTAACTTCGATGTTTAATCGATTAATCGATGTTTTCAAATAAAAAACATCGAAACATCGATGTGGACAAACATCGATCTTTTGCCAGCTCTAAATAAGAATAAAACAGCGAACTGTTTGATTGCTGAATGTGTTGTACTCGCCGGACGTTAAATGCAAACAATTTGTTATGGTGGGATATTCGTTAGGCCGGCCACACACATACAGTTTCAACTGATAGTTTAAACTGTACCCTACAAGACAGTGCTGAGTACTTTCGCCAAAAATTCCAACACATTGACAAATATTTTATTAGTCTCTAATACATGCGCATTGACAAATTGAAAATTGTCGAAAGAGCAAAAGAGATAACTAAATGTGAAACTCTTTTTCTTGTGAAAGCGCTGTTGAAATGCTCCTTTTTTATACTATTCGTCAGTAATGCCACAGCGGGAGAAATATTGATTGGGTATTTTTTAAAACAAAAATTGGGAATTTACAGTTTCCTTATTTTCATTGATGTAGATACATATAAGTATAAAAAAATAAGCACACTGAGTATAAAATACATAAATAAACAAAAAATTAAAAAAACATACATATTTACATACAAAAACCAACACTCAGTTTTCAATGGAATTACATGTATTCAAAATGTATTCAGGAAAGTGTGATTGAATTTGACAGTGGTCTCATAAAAATTATATTATAACCCAAAAAACATATTATATAATATTTTAAACAATTTATTATATGTATTACATTTAAATCGCGAAATTTTTCCTTCAACGTAAAAACGAACTGTTTTCGTCAATTATTTTTTGTGCTCTATTTCTGGCAGCACGCCATTCCGACTACTAGTTGTTCCCTGGAATTGGCAATACTAAGAAGTATTGAAAGGAATTTCTAGCCGCGCTTTCAAACAAAAAGCGCATCTAGTTATTCATAATTATTCATATTACTCGTGGAAGGCGGTTGTGTTTTTTGTGATTGTGAAAAGTGTATTGTGAAAAAAATCGAGTGTAAATCAGTTATGTATATTTAAATTCTAACCAAATGTTATTTTATCGTGGTTTTATAAGCATTTTGGTAAAATAAGAATTTTTAACGTTCTACGTTACCGGATTTATATCCGGCCATGGACTTCAGCAGTATTCTCCGTATATGTATGGAGAATGCTTATGCTGCTACAACAAAAACAAGAACAAAGTGTGAAGTTGCAATTTTGTGGCTGCTCTGAACAAATTGTGATATTTTGTTCAAAATAGTGAAAAGTGCGATAAAATAATATTTTCATAAAAAGTAAAAATAATAAATATAATAATATAAAAATAATAATAATAATGAAATAATAATAATGAAATAATAATATAGAAATAATAAAAATTTTCTTTTTTTCAGAAGATTATACATAAAATAAAAGGAAAGGAAAGGAAGGAAAATATAACGTGAACTTTAAACAAGGTATTGTAAATTACTAACATAAACTTAAGTAATATAGTTAAATACTAACTAACAAAAATTTTCTTTTTTTCAGATCATACACAAATTTGTCTACAATCAAAATTTAAGTTGCGAGTTATAAATAAGGCATTGTAAATTAATAACTTTATTTTAAGTAGTTAAATACTAACTCACATTTAACATACAATATTTTAGTTAAAATTATGAGCATAAATAGAAAAACTCTTGCCAATTTGATGAGCAAGGAGAATACACTGTTTAAGGGGGGCCTCTACTGTAAAACTTAAAAAAAAATTGATTTTTTACTTTTTGTTGAAACATACTCAGAAACAACTCCAGAATGTTCCATGAAAATCTTAAAAAGAAATCTTGAATAGTTTTCAAGTTATAAAAGTTTTAGCAAAGCAGGTATAAACTGAGCGCTCGAGCGGTTTACGGTCATATGCGCTTGATAATGCGCTTGTTTAAGCGTGTTTTTCTCGAAACCACGTTTTCAAAATTGCCCACATCACAGCTCCGTGAAAAATTAACATATCAAGCTCAAACTTTGATAGTATATTTTTAACAATATTTACTAGTTTTTAAAGCTATGGTGGGAAAAAATTTATTATTTATAACCCCTTTTTTAATAACAAAATGACAACAAAAAAATGTCGATTTTTTAAAAAACTTCAAAAATTTTACAAAAAAATTTTTTTTTTGCAAGTAATAGGCTTAACAACTAAAAATAATGATAATATATATAATAAAAAAAAAATTGTTTTTTTCATTTCAGATTTTTTTTAAATGCGCGACAGTGTGGGCAGATTTCAAAAGGCGTTTCGGGGGAGCGGCTGTACAGCTGCCATTTTGAAATGAAAATAAATTTAAAAAATTTTTTTGTACACTCAAGACCTGTGTTTATGTAACCCTAAACTTTTTTTTACTAATTAAATTAATACAAGTATGAAAACAAAATCCATGAAAATTTGATTTTTACAGTAGAATCCCCCCTTAAAGCGTCAGTTGCAAAACATAGAAAACTGAACGAACTTGCTCATCAAATGGAAGGTGATACCAATAGCAGTAATAGTAATAGAGTAGATTGTTCTAATGAAGATATGCCTAGTACCAGTAGAGCCGCCGGTCTTCAAAATATTTCTGTACCAAACGCAAACTTATCAGATAGTAGTAGTGATGACGACGGATTTTTATTTGACTTTGGAGAATTAGATGATAGGTTAAAAAATGCAACTCCAACTTATGACCGAAATATTGAGCTAAAAGCATGGGCTGTTAGAAATAATATAACACAAAGTGCATTGACTGACTTACTGCAAACGTTGAAGAAGGTTGGGGTTGAAGGAATACCTTTATCCGCTAAAACTCTTTTAGGTACTAGTCGAGAAACAGTAGATATTGTAACAATAGCAGGAGGTGAGTTACTTTTTTTGGGAGTTCAGTTTTTTTTTAAATCAAAAATTTTTGAATATTTGAAAGATGTAGATAAGGTTTATATGGAAATAAGTCAGTGGCAAGAAAATGACGGTACAGTTTTACGTACTTTTATTTGTGGTTTTATATATTCTTATTTTATTTCAGAAATACAAATTCGAAGGCTTCAATTTGGGGTGGAATGTCCCCATGACGAGCGCTCTGCACCAAAAAAGCCTGCTCTTCCCAAAAAGTTGTCGTCATCTAAAGGCAGACACGCGGCAATAATAGCTGAGTTAAGCGCTATCCAGATATGCCAGGACCAAATATTGGCGAAACTGGATAGCGTCGAGACCCGTCAACTGGGCGTTGCTGGCTAAGTAGCTGACATACAAAGTGCCATTTTCGATAAGGTAATAACAGACTTTCACCATATGTACTATATATTTCGTTTGTAACATCGAAATTTCCCTTTTCAGATGCCGGAACGTGGTGAGGTGCAAGCGCAAAGTAAGCTGCTGCGCGAATGCAAAGTGCTGACAGCTAGGGTTCAACAGTCTGTCAGTCGCATCACCGGGGACGCGGAAAGCGAGGAATCCATGGAACTTGCTGCCATGTTTCCCGTATTATCGGTGGAGCAAGTGCAGGCTGTTGAAGCCAAGCTGATAAATAAAGCTTACGCCGACGCAATGGTAACATAATAAAATGAACGCTAGTATAATTTGAAAATAACACTTTTTCTTCCATATGTAGATTGGGCTTCCGGCAAGATCAAAAGGCACGAAAGGGACGGTTGACGGGGTTATGCGTTATCTTTTCACAGATGACGCCATGTACAGCTTCAACTTAGAAGGAAGAGCAGGAAAGATACCACTTCTTAGACTTAAGGCGGTTGAACTTATATTTGGTAAGTCCATAGCAAAAAGAAGAATACCTACGAGTTGCTAACAATTATTTCATTTATTAGACCTCTTTTCAGAAAAAACAAAAGAAGATGTACAAGGCGCTATTAGGAAGTATGTTCGTTTAAGCCACAATAGGTCTAACCAAAAAAAATATATTAACAGAAAAACTTCAAATGTGTAAATGTGTAAATATGTAAAATCTTGAAATGTGTAAATATGTAAAATCTTTAAATATGTAAAATCTTGAAATGTGTAAATGTGTAAATGTGTAAATATGTAAAATCTTGAAATGTGTAAATGTGTAAATATGTAAAATCTTGAAATGTGTAAATGTGTAAATATGTAAAATCTTGAAATGTGTAAATATGTAAATATATAATATAAAATTGTATAACTAGTTTGTAAACAATAAATGAATATAATAATATAAATGTAATTTCATTTTCGTCGTGTAATTTCGAATGAGGAGTTTAGGCCATTTGTGCTGATGAGTTTGTGATGACAACAATGAGGCGTTTGTGCTGATGAGTTTGTGATGACAACAATGAGGCGTTTGTGCTGATGAGTTTCTGATGACAACAATGAGGAGTTTAGGCCATTTGTGCTGATGAGTTTGTGATGACAACAATGAGGAGTTTAGTGTGCCTTTAGAGCAGGGCAGATATATTTTTCAGTTATAAGAAATTGCTATTGGTAAAAGAGAGATAGAATATCACACCGACAAGGGGAAACTATCAGAACTTTCCCACGGCTAGAACAAAAATGTGTAGTTGGATGATGATAGTGATGATGATAATATGAGTGCTAATATGATAGTCAGCTGTCTTGTAGGGTACAATTCAACTGTACAGTCTAACATCCACGTGTGTGGATATTTCAGTTTCAGTTCAATTCAACTCTACAGTTGAACTGAGACAAATGAAATTTTCAATTTTTTAAACTGAAAGTTTAAACTGATTATTACGTGTGTGGGAGTTCGCAGTAATTGAGGAAATCTAATGGGTTTTCACGTAATTCTCTCAATAAATTTATGTCTGAAGATTGATTTCGCCTTTGTAACCACTTTTTACACCATTGTTTACGCTTTTTCGATTTTTTTCTATTTTTTAACAAGATAAAAAGTAAAGCGAAATGGGCGATATCGTCTTGCTTCTTCGAATCCATTGCCAAAACTGAAGAATTGAACTGTATGTGTGTTTGCTTCAACAGTGTACAGTTTCAACTGACGGTTTAAACTGTTCAGTTTAAACTATCAGTTGAAACTGTATGTGTATGGCCGGCTTTAGAATGCAAAGCATATCGTTTGTACGACAAACAGCTTAATAGAATTGTTGTAAAGCGAGACGTACTCTTTAATGAGAATTTTAATAGTAATACAAATATTGACAGCGGCGGCAAAAATAGTATCGAAAAAGCAGATGTGGTACAGTTCTTTGTTGAAAGCGAAAGTGAGCAGAATAATTTATTGCCTGCAACTAACAATGAGGAGCAAGAAAGTGATATTTTGTCTGGAAGCGACAATCAGGAGGAGACTGCTGATGAAGTAGCGAGGGTTGGTAGAGGTCAGTCCAAGTTGCTGCGGACGGGTGAGCGTGGACGGCCTAAAAAGCAGTATAATGTCGTTAATAGTATGGCAAATGAAAATATTCCTGCGGATGTTGATGAGGCACTTTCAAGCGACAAATGTAACGAATGGAAAAATTCTATGGAAGTTGAATTCGCTGTGTTAACAAAGAACAAAACCTGGACGTATGTCGATTTGCCACCAGGTAAGAAAGCAATTAAAAGTAAATGGGTTTTCGCGGTAAAGCGCAACAAATGTGGAAAAATAGAACGCTATAAAGCGCGACTGGTAGCAAAGGGTTGTGAACAACGATTTGGTATCGACTATAATGAAACTTTTTCTCCAGTTGTGCGGTATGCAACGATACGAATGCTTTTAGCGATAGCAGTAGAGGAAAATATGCACTTACACCAATTAGATGTGAGTACCGCATATTTGAACGGTGACCTGCAAGATGAAATTTATATGCAGCAGCCGAAAAATTTTATCAACGAGAGTCAACCGGAAAAAGTTTTGAAATTGCAAAAGGCTATTTATGGTTTGAATCTGGCAGGCAATGGAATTTCAAACGAAGTCCTACAACAAATTTCGTAGCTTGTAAGGACGAGCCATGTTTGTACAGGATGTACACTTAGCCCACAAAGTCTGCGTTCACCTCACTAAATATTATATGTTATATTAATATACAGCACTTATGTATTTTACAAAACAATGCTTTTCGTTTATTTATTCTCTACATATTCAGTTGCAAAACTGTGAAAAAATTGTTCAGATTCGTGCATGCATATGCGAGATAACGGCATTTGAATGTCGCGACAACTAAATACAACCGCCAAAAAGTCTGCGTTCAGTTTATTTGTTTAAATGATACCGTTAGTTTTAAGAATGCTTCTTGCTTTTTATTGCGCAGTTTTTATTATTTGCATATTAGTCAGTTGTTTAACGCACCCAATGCTGCATCTTGTTTACGGAAAGGATTAATTTTTAAGCATGGAGTCAAAAGGAAAAGAAATTAGTGTTGGAGAAAGAAAA
Source organism: Anastrepha ludens (assembly GCF_028408465.1). Lineage (NCBI taxonomy): Eukaryota > Metazoa > Arthropoda > Insecta > Diptera > Tephritidae > Anastrepha > Anastrepha ludens. The sequence goes on from NC_071499.1 coordinate 109,941,415, forward strand.
ATAATTATCAAATTATGGAAAGAAGGAAAATCCTTTCGAAAAATAGGCCAAACTGTTGGAAGAACGTATTCCTCTGTACAACGCGTTATAAATAATTTTAAAGCAACTGGGATTTTAACATCTAAGCCGAGAAATGGTCGTCCAAAAAAATTATCTTTTCGAGAAGAACGCAAAATAATATGCATGGCGAAGACAAATCCGCGAACTACGTCCACAAAAATTGTTGAAAACGTGCAACAGACGTTCAATAAAAAAATTTGTGCGGAAACTGCAAGAAAAATTTTACATAAAGCTGGGTATCATGGTAGGGTAGCCCGTAAAAAACCATACATTTCACATGTCAATCGGCGTAAACGTATTGAGTTCGCTAACGCCTATATAAATAAGTCTCCAGAGTTCTGGAAACAAGTTATATTTTCAGATGAAAGTAAGTATTGCATTTTCGGCATTAAAGGACGTCAAATTGTTTGGCGGAAACCAGGAACAGCGCTGGAAAAACAAAACCTTGTAGGCACTGTCAAGCATGGTGGTGGTGGCATTATGGTGTGGGGTTGTATGGCAGCTGCTGGTGTGGGTAAACTGAGCTTTATTGAATCCACAATGGATAGGTGGGGGTATCTTAATATTTTAAAACAAAATTTAAAGCAAAGTGCAGAAAATCTTGGATTGTCATCAACGTTTTGGTTTCAACAAGACAATGACCCAAAGCACACAGCGGAGGTTGTACGACTTTGGCTATTGTATAATGCTCCAAGACAGCTTAAAACGCCCCCCCAATCACCCGACCTCAACCCCATAGAGCACCTTTGGGATTTACTAGAGAAAAAAATACGACAGCATGTAATAACAAGTAAAGAGTCCTTACGAAATGTTCTGCAGACAGAATGGGAGAAAATTACAACAGAAGAGACAGAGAAGTTGGTATATTCGATGCCAAACCGATTGGCGGAAGTTTTAAAACTACGGGGCTACCCAACTAGATATTAATTTTCTTTTTAAGATAATATTTTTCATATTTTTCATACTTGATGTAAAACTGAACGCAGACTTTTTGGTTATTTATTTCTTTTGTTATGGCACTTATGTCACGTTATATCAATATCGAGAAGATTAATATAATTATTGTTTCTGTTATTTAAACTTAAGAAAATAAGGAATAAACTTATGGCAATAATTTGATTTGAATTATAGATTTATGTTTTATTTTCACATTACACGCAAAAAGTCTAAGGTGAACGCAGACTTTGTGGGCTAAGTGTATATGGAAGTTGAGTTAGTTCTGATCGCGGTATACGTGGATGACATGATCATCGCTTGTAAAAATAAGGTAAGGCTAGAAAAGGTGAAGCCACTTATTTCTGAAAAATTTGAAGTAGTTGACAAAGGTGTTTTGCAACATTTTCTGGGCATCGAAATCGATCGCGATGGGGAAGTTGGTTCCATTACTGTACTGAAGACTGTTGCAAGGCAGATGTAACGCAGTATCAATCTTTAATAGGGGCGCTTATGCATTTGGGCATAACTACCAGATCTGACATTTTGCACTCAGTTTCAAAACTGTCCCAGAGAAATATTGATCCACATATCGAACATATGATCGCGACAAAGCATATTTTAAGATACTTGCGAGGTAGCATTAACTGTAAACTTTCAAATCGCGCAGGTAGCAAACGTGTTGAAGGATACGTAGATGCAGATTGGGCCAGTGACGCTTATGACCGTAAGTCTTACACTGGTTTCATGTTTTTGTATGGACACTGTACCATATCTTGGGAGTCGTACGATAGCGTTAAGTAGCACAGAGGCTGCAATACACTGCAGCATCGAATGCAGCCAAGGAAGCATTATATTTGCAACGATTATTAAAAGATATTGGATTTTGGAAATATGATCCAATTGTACTACACATCGATAACCAGGGTGCACAGAAGCTAGCAATTAATCCTTTGACATTTCTGCGAAGTTGTTGGCTGAAGATTGCCGCAACGGTAGAACATTTTTTCTATACTAAAAAAATTCATGGCTAAATTAAACCACGCATTTGTGAAAAAATTTTGTTTGAAATAAATAAAGGAAACATAATTCAATAGAGTGTTCGAGCAACTAAACGGTGGACTAATTTAGTTTCCGAAAAACTCGGAACGAAAACTGGCGCAGTCGGTAGGATTACAAGAATTTTAATATCATTGAGAATAAATTTCATAGACCACTTTGCGATCAGATTCGCACGAACCATCTCAATTCAGAAGAGAAAAATCAATTAATGACATGTATAAAATATTATTCTGAAATATTTTATCAAGAAAACAACAAAACTGACTTTTACTTCCGCCATTAAACATAACATACGTACGGTTAATAATGTACCAATATTCAGTAAATCTTACAGGAAAGCTTTAATACCCTTAAAACTTTGTTAATAAATGAACCAATCTTAACATACTCACATTTTTTCAAAATATTTATGTTCACAACGGATGCGAGTAATTTCGCCTTAGGCGCCGTTTTATCACAGGATAATCATCCAATCTGTTTTGCAAGCCGTACATTAAACGAGCACGAGTGCAACTACAGTACTATTGAAAAAGAACTTTTGGCTATTGTATGGGCCACCAAATATTTCAGGCCATACATTTTCGGGCGCAAGTTCATTATAGAAACTGACCATAAGCCATTAATAGAAAAAAGCCAGGTTCTATTAAAGAACCGAATTTAAAGCTCGTTAGATGGAGACTCAAACTCTCCGAATATGACTACGAAATTAAGTACAAAAAAGGTACGAAAAACAGCAACGCAGACGCACTTTCGAGAATTGAACCCACATCCATTAGTGTAAACGTTTTGGAATCAAATTCAACAACACTTAAGGAAACTTCTAACCCTATTAATGTTTTCAAAAACCAAATCATTATAAAGAAAATCTACTAAACGCAATCCTCATAGATGATGATCTTTTTGATGTAATAAAAAATACGTACGAGGAACTTTTTTCGAATAACAAATTTAAAATAATAAGATGCACAAAGTTACTTGAAGACATAGGGGACGAAAATAAACTGACCGCTCTTATAGAAAAGGAGCATATAGATAAAAATCATAGAGGTATTCAGGCAGTATTCGAGGAATTAAAATCCCAAATTTACAATCCAAAATTAAAATTAAGAATTACACAACTCATAAATAATTGTGAAATTTGTAATATAGAAAAATATGACAGGAGACCACCGAAATTACCTTATAAACTTACAGAAACGCCTTTGAGACCTCACGAAATTATTCATATCTATGTCTTTTATACATTAGAAAAACAACTGTTCTTGACGATGATCGATAAATTTACCAAATACGCAGGGGCATATAAAATTAACGGACGAACATGGATTGAATTCAAAACAAAATTACTTCAGTATATTATTTAAGTTTTACGGAAAGATAGGAAAAATTGTCGTAGATAACGAACTTGGATTTAAAGCCATACCAATGAAAGAATTTCTTGAAGACGAGGAGATTAATATACATTTCACATCCAGTAGTAATCACACTTCCAACGCAGATGTCGAAAGACTACATAACACAATTAATGAACACCTTCGACTCCTTAGACACGATGAGAAAAATCATCATGAAACAGTAGAGGAAAAAATGATGAGGATAATAGGGTTCTATAATAACACTATACACAGCACTACAGGGGTTTAACCAATTGATTTTGTAAATGGTAAAATTCACAAAGAAAATTAATTAGCTGAATTAACATTTCCGGCATGTGCCGCCCAAAATAAAGTTAAATATTATCAACTTATGCAACAAATGCCAAATTTGCATTTCCGGCACATGCCAACATTTTTTATATTTTCCAGACAAACAATTCTTTGGAATTGTTTTGTAAGTAATTTAGCTCACTAAAAGACGAAATGTGCAAGATAGTCAAAAATAGGGTAAAAGTAATACTGTTGATTATAATTAGCCGGTTCAGTGGAGTTTAGTGATATGATGGAGCGGAGTTGTTAAAATCAATAAAAGTGTAATAAAAATAAAATTCGTTTTTTTTAGTTTCCGAAAAACTCGGAACGAAAACTTCTATCCTCAAAAACAGGCAGCACCAGAATCACAAATGATTCAACGATGATTAAGGAGGTATTGAGCGAAATAAAAGAACTGAGAAAATCAGTCTCCTATTTAAGCAGTCAATACGACGATATAAAACAAATAGTTGCACAATATAACCATAAAATAGCTAACCTTAAAAAAGAGAACAGGTCGTTAAAATCCAGGCTAGAGCAGTTGGAGAAAACATCATTTCTATTTGATAAAGAACGAGTAAGAAATTATGTAATAGTGTCATCAGCCAAGGGGCTATAGGATAACGACCCAGTAGCAGCTTTGATATCGATAGCTTCTGAGGCAAACATTTCCTTAGTAAGTCATGACATTACTTCAGCAGAAACTCTTAAAGAATATAAAAACCAAAGAACGAGATAAAACACCTGATAATATTAATTTAATAAATAAAATAAACATTTAATTTCATAGTTATTCTTTTACCACTGGCAAAATAACTGAAGCCAACAAATAGAAACATTTTGGTTTTAGAAATTAGTTGTCTGCCCAACTAACTTACACTCTAGTTTGTTTTTTTCTGAATTGACGCGTTAGATTTGTGTTTACACGGCATACATATGAATAAATATTTATCGTATTCTGCAAGGCTACTTCGTGGCAAAGGGAAGACACAGAAGATAGGCAGATTTATATAATTGCTTTAGGTACTAAGAATATTTTTTAAATACATACTTTAAATTCGTTTACAAAATACATAAAAATTACAAAGCTATTGGCATAAAAAATTTATAAAAATTTTCTGTTGATAATTTTTGTCTCTAAGTAGTAGATATTTATACATAAAATACATATAAGCATGCAGTTTGGAAGCACTTCGATATAAGCTTCATAAATTTTTCTTGATACGAATATATGTTCGTATTTTTATGATATGCTTTTGTTTTGTCTTGTACAAGGCATGACTGTTAGCCCATGCGTGCCTACTTAAGTACATAATTCTTATTATCGGTATAAAGATTTCAAAATCGCAAATACGTACGTTTCAAATAAATCTTGCTTAGAAAATGCGATTTTCGTGTTAAACTTCCATGCCTTCGTTTGAGCGTTTCCCTTCCTTATTTAGCTTAATTTCAGCGCCCAAATTTGTTTTTTCCGTACGAGTATGCCAGACGAGCACATCCCGGCAATTATTCGCTAAGGGTTGTAGTTGTTGTTTTGTTGTTAAGTGTCGTAATATTTCACTTTCTTGGTATCCACGTTCTACTTCGTAGGCAAATTGTGCCTGTGGATATTTGAATAACAAATCGATGCTAATGGCGAACGCGGCCATATCAATGGGAAATGGTCGCTCCGGTCGCCATGCAGCGTTAAAGCCAATTACTTGGCTATTGTCAGCATTGAGTAGTGGTTTTTCCACCAGTAGGCCACCTACTAAGCCGACTGGCCATACACCAATACGTCCCGGCTCAATTTTTGTCATTTCTACAAAGAGTTCAACACTATAAGAGTTGTCATCATCCATAAAAAACACCGCACTGTGCTGTTGTGGATCTACATTGGCTCGGATCCAACTAAGTGCCAAATTCCGTTGTTCAACCCCACGTGGCTTCATCCAATTGGGGTCTTTCCCTTTCAGTTTAAAGTTTTCCGGCGTCTTAATATTAAGATGCGTTGAACGTTCCAATAAGCTAGCGCGCGTTAATAAGTTGCGCACAACGTCAGTTGTTGTATTGGCATCTTCAATGATGATCCAATGCAAATTGGGTACAAGCATGAAAATATGAGACAATCTGCACCAATCAACGAAATCAATAGTGGTAAATTTAGTTTTTGGGTTACAAAGCGATTTGCATACATACATACATACCTAGTTAATTCTGCCTTTTGCGACGGTCGCGTATATGTTGGCGTTATGGCGTAAATTTTTGGTAAAGACGCCTCCGCCTGTTTAGCGTACATAATTTGCATAAATTCGGGGCCTTGGCAAGTCCGCTTTCCATTACGATGGACCATTAGCAATACCACAAGGAACACTATAACCAGTATGAGTACTTGTCGTGGACGGATGCGCATTTCAGACATGATGAAATCGTAAATTTTTTACGCTTACACTGGGTTATGAGTTAGCTATCAGGAACAAATTAATATCTTTCGAATCCTTTACCTTGCGTCGTTGGTTTCTGGGAACCTAGCGGCTTCTTTTAACGGATTACGTTAGTGTTGCCGTTGCCTGAGAATAAAATAGTACGCCTCTATTTACTTAGCGAGTTCTGGCAATCATTGCACACGTTTTACTTTTGTTTTTTTAAGTATAAATATAGATATTCGCTTCGGTAAGCTTTATCTAGACTTGGCACTCTTCAGGACAGTTATGTGTGCCACTCGAATAGAGCACTCTAACGAATTTATCGCCGAATTCTTATTATTATTTTTATCCCAGAAATTTCATTAATTGAGTTTGCAATGAAATGTGTTAATCGAACCCAAGGTTCAACTGTGTATGGTTAGAAAATGTCTGCACTACGGCAACAGCGGCGTTGTTAAATATCTACGATGAAAAGTTATTCACAATGAAGTGAGCTGCGAGTATAGTAAATGGGTCAACGCTACTCGTAAGTAACCGGATATGATATGATTACTTTGATTTTTTAAGTTCAGACTGTTTAGTGCGTCAATATTTGATCGGGTTAGCTGTAGGTGTGCATAATGACAGTATATCCTCACGGAATGTTATTCGCGAATTACCTTGTTTGACGGCGCAAATCAGCTGTTGACTAATCCGCGTAAGACCCGTCTGTCATACTACCATTTTAATACGAAATAATGCATCAGTAATTCGGTATTAACGCCGCCGAGCTAGAAAGTATTGTTTTAAATAAAGAGATTAGCGCTATCTGACAATGTAAATAAAAATAAACTATTCTGAGCTCACAAAGAAACAAATTTGTACTGTGACACTAATTTGAATGTTGGGTGTTGTTGCTGACAACTAGATGGCGCGTATACGCCAACACTATGCAATTCTGTCATTTGCTGCAAGAGTTTGACCGCAGGGAGTCGCTGCGAGAGCTTTTAAAAATATTGCCTTTCTGACCGGCGTTGGTAAAATAAACGGTTTGTATCGCCGTTACTCTAACGGAAATACAGTTTTTTTTAGTGAGGAGTAAAATAAAGAGTTTGTTATATTGTATGATGAGGTGTCACTTAGTGTGTTTGAGAAAAAGATTCTGTGGAAGATTTTTGGACCTTTTTACGTTAGCGACAGCTGCATGAACTTTACGATACATAGACACAGCGCAGCGAATAAATATCCAGTGGCTTCGTTGGCTGGGTCATGGAGGCAAAGAGGAATACCTCCTCTACGTTGGAAAGATCAGGTGGAGAGGGACTTGGCTTCACTTGGTGTGTTCAACTGGCGTCGGTTAGCATGAAAAAGAAGCATAAGAAGAATAATCCATTGATGATGCAGGCCCTTAAGGGAATATCTTGTAAGCCATTCGTGAGACAGAGGCCGAAACCGTCACCGAGGTTTTGGAAAACTGGGTTAAAAGGATGTGCTCCTGCGAAGCCAGCCGAGGTATGAATGAAAGTCATGAATAATGGGAATATTTGGTCTTTCGCATAAACTAATAATAACTGAAAAAATTTGGTTTTTGAGCGGTGTGCCTTCGATCGGTATATCTCTAAGTTTAAATTTACATACATGCAGTCACAGATTGGCCCAATTGTGTATACTTCCGTTTCCCATTTGGGAACGAGAACAGCATTCGGCCATCAATCTTAGGTGTTCCATGACCTTATATGTCTCCGTATATAAGTACATACATGAATGCTGTTCAAGAAGCGATGAACTTTGTTGGGGAAGACAGATGGAAAAGCAGATCTGTATGTGCCTGCATCTCATGGCCTTATACAGGCCTTCAACCACTTCAAGGGTAGTTGAGCCCTGTAAATCCAGGCTGAACTATGTATGTCGGTAGACATAACATCCTGATGCTAACATGGGTCCCGTTACACGGGGGTATCGCTGGTAACGAGACTTCTGACTCTTTAGCTTGGAGTCAAAAAAGTTGGCCTCAGAGCCTGTTCCACCACACCCTTCTGCAGCCATCAAAGCCACGGTGAGGAAACGTTTTACTTCAAATCACAAGCTAGCTTGGCAGGCTGAGAGAGACTGCAGATGGAAAACACTGATGTTACCTGTCATGACCGATCGACTGTCGCAGATCTTCCTGTCATTGAGTTCTTGGCCCCTTAACACCACAAGATCTACTCAGATTTCTTTGTAGGTCGGGTAGATTTAAAGACAATTAAAAAGGGAATCCGAGTGCAGTACAATGGACTTAATGTTGGCTGAATGCTGACTTACTAGTCTGTCACGGCAAAATACTAACAAAAATAGCAATGGCCAAGCACCATAGCACCATCAATGTAAACTTACCCTAAGCATAACTAAAATATCCACAAAAATGCATATTCGCCATGGCATATTGAAGAGGGGGCAGCACTGGTGTAAAATCAATAATTGCATGGTTTTTTGGTTTTCCGCTTTAGAACTCTGGACTGTCCAACTTGTCTAATTGGAAAAAAATTAATCAACACAGCTTTTATAGGCGGTTTTAAGCTTTTCTACTGTTTGCCTTGGTAAAAACGATTTTCAACTTTATACATAGTCTTTCATTTTATTTTATTTTCTCTCGCTTCATTCAAATCGAAAATTATGATCTAATCATTATGACGCATGCATGTAAATATTTCATGATTAGTATAAAAAAATTTACATACAACATACAGGAGTTTTACATTTACAGTTAAATGTTGTATAATTTAAACATTTTGAATATCAGTTCAACATTGGTTTTTAAGTGTTTGGAATTTTGGCAGTAGCGGTACTTGCTAACTTGACAATAATTAATTAATTAATTTGTTTTAAGTTTATTCAAATCATGATTTTAGCAATTTTTTTATTATTTTTTTTTATTTCGAAAATACTCTTTATGCCATAATTTGTACAAACTCAACTGCGAAAAACTTACGTAAATAATTTTTCAAATAACTTCTTCGTGAATTTTTATGTTTTTTTTAATACATTTTATTTAGTGAATTATTACAAATGTTCCGTTTATTTTTTTGGTTTTTTGTTTTATGGTGAATTACTTTTTCGATTAATTTGCATGCTATATTTTACGCGTAAATTAGTTTGTGTATATAAACGTATTTATATATTTATTTATTTTTTACTGGATATTGTTTTCTAATGATTTACTTTTTTGTTTTGGTAAAAAGCTCTGTAAAAGGCGCTTGAGTATTAGGTAGGGTGCAAATAAACGGCAATAAATTCAAATGCAATTTAAAAATAAGAAAAACATTTAAGTTATATTATTTGTAAATGCAGAAAAACGTACTTTTATTTGCTTGTTTGTAGAATATATTTACTTTTTCTTTACTTATTTTTTCCTCAGTGTATAATAAAAAAATGCTTAAATGCTATTAAATAGATTTACATTTGCTGTAAACTAATTTTCTTTGTATAAATTTATTTTTGATTTAAACTAAGCCATTAATTTATAATAATACTATACAAATATGCATCTATATGTATGTATGTATAATTAACTTTAATCATAAATTAAATATTCCTTTGCGCTATTTCACATTTAAAGTACTTTCAAATTGTGGAAATAAATTTCTTTCATTTAAACGCAAAATAGGTAGCATACTTAAGCCTAATTTATGCATTAAAGCATAAACAACAAAAACCGAAAGTACTTAATATGCATTTAAACAAAAATTATGCAGCGCGAATATTCAGTAAATCGAATAATTATTGTTTTTTAATTCATTACTTATTATTTAATAATTTTTATTTTGTTTTTAATGCTCTAATTTGGCTGCCTATTATTTGCTGATTTTGCTCCTACCAAATTTTCTTCTTTGTCACAATACATAATTGCATTTTACATAATTTGGGATTTCTTTCTTTAATTCGCGTTTTGCACTTTTTTCATTTACTTACATACTTACACGCGTTGTGCAACTTAATTTTTCTCAATTTTCTTTTGAACACCAAAAACTATATTTTCTGGCAACGCTTGAGCATTACTCTCAAATATTTCTAAGTATATTCTTTCAAGTTTTGTTTGTGTTTTATTTCAGATTCTAGCGTTTAAATTCTTCCTATCTTTGGCGAAAATTTCTGAGCAATAAATTTTGCATTATCTCTTCCTTACAATAAATATATAGATTTTCTCTCTTTTTTATACACATAAGCCACATTTGACATTCAATTGCTACAATAAGTATTTATGCATTTCTTTATTTATTCAATGCAAATATGTATTACCTAAACTACTATTGAGTAAATATCATTTTTATGTGCCCACGTTAAAAGTGTGATTAGATGAAAAAAAATAATAATAATAATAGAAAAATATATGATTTATGTAAGTCCGTTAGTTTGAGTTTTATCTTTATTTCACAAATATTTATTTCTGCTGAAGGCGTGAGGAAAAATGAAAACAGAGTTGTCTCGGTAATGGTTACTTTTTATCCGGTTACTTGATTGCTCTGATTACTTTGTGATTACCATAAAAAAGCACTACAGTTGTCTCGGTAATGATTAATTTTTAATTAATTATATGACGATTATTTGTAATGATATCAAAAAAATTGATTAAATGTAATCGTAAAATAAGCATTTGGGTCTGTAATGATTACTTTTTAATTAGTTACTTCAATGCTGCGATTACTTTGTGATTACCATAAAAATGCATTACTTTATGAAGATGATTATTTGTAATGATATCCAAAAAAATTGATTAAATGTAATCGTAAAATAAGCATTTGTGACTGTAATGATTACTTTTTAATTATTACTTCAATGCCGCGTTTACTTTGTGATTACCATAAAATGCATTACTTTATGAAGATGATTACTTGTAATTTAGCCAAAAAAAATTGATTAAATGTAATCGTAAAATAAGCATTTGTGTCTGTAATGATTACTTTTTAATTAATTACTTCAATGCTGCGTTTATTTAAAATCATAATTAAAAAACTTTATGATTACTCTAAAAAATATTTGCTTGTCCGTACACGAATGCATTACTTTAGATAATGATTACTTCAGTAGTGAAGTTTTAGTATTTCATAAAAATATTTGCAAAATGAAACATTTTTAGCTTTTGTAATTGTAAAATATAACTATTTTTCTATAATGATTACTTTTTATTATGATTATAATGAAAAAACTTACATGCCCGTATATCAGCGCATTACTTGAGATAATGATTACTTTATTTACTTCCAAATATCTGAATTTTTTAGTAATTCATATAATTATTAAACAAAAAAAAAGGAGGATCTACGATATTCGGCCGGATATGACAGCGAACATCAGTGTTGTCCATCTGCAGTCTCTCTCAGCCTGCCAAGCTCGCTTGTGGGTTGAAGTTAACCGTGGCTTTCACTTCTTTGACTCTTAGCTAAAGAGTCAGAGGTCTCGTTACCCGCGATACCCACATATTCCGGGACCTATGTTAGCGTCAGGCTATTAGTTCAGCCTGGACTTACAGGACTCAACTACCCTTGAAGTCGTTGGAGGGTTGTCTAAGGCCATGAGCGCAGTTTTGCTATCGCTGCAGACACATACAGATCTGTCGCTTCACATGTTTTCCGCAACATAGTTCATTGCTTCTTAATCGAATTCTTTGTATGTGTTTGGAAGCTCAATCTCCCTGGGCTACGCTCTCAGCGCAGAAGTGAGTAGCCTATGATCGCAAAAGATCGAGAAAAGACGGTGACGGACTAGCCTACAGCATCAGAATTGAAGCCATGATTGAGACAAGCACACGCAGAGTTTATTGTATTGTGAACAAGGTGCATTCGACGCTCTGCTTGTAATGTGAAAATTATGCCTCGTACATATAAATACCAAGGAGGAGCGAAAATACTCGTAATAATTCCTTGCAATAGAGGTAATAAGCTGGTATCTGGGTAAGAAGGAAATATATTCTGTAGCAAGAGATGCTTACTTGGCACGCTTTTGCATTCTGGCTAACGGAAAGCTGGAGCCGCTGGCGGTTCGGACTTTTGGGTCTAGTGCTGTGCAAAATGTACGCTAGGCCAGACTGAACTTTTATAAGAGAAAAATTTCGTATTCGCTGCTAAAGTACATGACGTTGGTTTTATGCTATATATATATATGTGGTGCGTACACCCTTTTTGGGTGTTTGGCCGAGCTCCTCCTCCTATTTGTGGTGTGCGTCTTGATGTTGTTCCACAAATGGAGGGACCTACAGTTTCAAGCCGACTCCGAACGGCAGATATTTTTATGAGGAGCTTTTTCATGGCAGAACTACACTCGGAGGTTTGCCATTGCCTGCCGAGGGGCGACCGCTATTAGAAAAATGTTTTTATAAATTTTGCTCTCACCGAGATTCGAACCAACGTTCTCTCTGTGAATTCCGAATGGTAATCACGCACCAACCCATTCGCTGCCGCCATTGGTTTTATGTTAACTCAATAAAAAATAAGACGCCATTTGTTTCTCAAAAAAAAAAAAAAATGTGAGCAGGTGCATGAAGTATGTACAGTCCGCTCTCAACGAACAAGAATCCCAACCTTATAAACCTCTCGCCATGCTCGACCTATTTTAAGGCGTGGAGTATGACAACATTCAAAGTGCCGCGCTTTGCAGTGTTCAAGTGTAAACTTTTACGATAAATTTTTAGATATTCAACATCGGGAATGTAGAAACGATTAGCTGTAAGAGCTGCACAATGTCTTACAAATAATGCCACGAACAATGCTGGCAAAATCATGTCATCTGTCAGCCTGGGCGTTGCTGATGGTAGCAGAGTCGTAGCAAGGTCGTTAATTGTTGTTCGAAAGGATTTGGTTTGAGAAGGGAACGGACGGCGAACTTTTTTTAAATTGATGGTTATGTTGTTTAAATTAAGAAGAAGAAGATATGGAAAAATTAATAATTTTATTGAATCGTGTTTTATGTACTTAAAGTAGCAATAAAAAATACTTTCGATTACATTTAATCATAATTAAAAAATAAAAACTTAGACACATTGAAAAAATAGAAAAATTGGTTTCGATTACTAACATTAGTAATCATTATCATAAAATACATTTTTCGTGTAATCATAGTCATGAGTTAGTGCTTGTTAATGATTACAAGTAATTATTGTTTGTTAATATTTCTGCGCTTATTATTTTAAGTAATCATTATTTGATGATAATTTCTTGTTTATGGTTACAAGTAGTCATTATTTGGTAATAATTTCTTGTTAATGATTACAAGTAATCATTATTTGAAAATAATTTCTTGTTTATGATTACAAGTAATCATTATTTGTGAAAAGTTTTCTTCTTGTTATTTTAGTAATCACTGTTTGTTAATGTTTTTGCGTTTATTATTTCAAGTAATCATAGTTTATTAAACTTTTCTGCTTATTATTTCAAGTAATCATTATTTGTTAATAATTTCTTGTTTATGATTACAAGTAGTTATTGTTTGTTAATATTTCTGCGCTTATTATTTTAAGTAATTATTATTTGATAATAATTTCTTGTTTATGGTTACAAGTAATAAATATTTGGGCATAGCTTTCCGCTTCTTATTTTAAGTAATCATTATTTGTTAATATTTTTCTGTTTGAGATTTTAAGTATTCATTATTTGTTCATATTTTTTCACTTCTGATTTTAAATAATCATTAATTGTTAATATTTATCTGCTCATTATTTCAAGTAATCATTATTTGTTAACATTTTTTGCTTATTATTCAAAGTAATTATTTTTGTTGATATTTTTCAGCTTATTATTTTAAGTACTCATTACTTCTTTGTTCAAAACTAAATTTAAAGTGGAATATGGTTAATAATAATTACTTTTTTAGGGATGCGGTTGAAATAACTTTGGTTTTAATACAAAAAATAATTAACTTATTGTGACGAAGCGTCGGTTTTTTACACCAAATGTATGTAATGGTAATCAAAAAGTAATCGTTATCACTAAAGGCATCACTTTGTTTCAAACTTGCGTAGGTAAAGGGACAAAGTGCACAATTTTATGGCTTATTTTTTTTATAAAAAAAAATTGGAAAAAAGCTTTGTAAAAAATATAATTCAATTAAAGATGTTTCACTTTTTGTCCTGTTGTATTTTTTTTATTAAAAATATCTAATTCTTTTTAAATACTTTTCTCTTTTTATCTAGTTAAAATTTGTTTTAAATAACAAAGAGTATTAAAAAAGTATAAAATTCAAGTAAAAATATTGAATGACTTGACTTGCTAAATTTTTTTGTAAGCATTTCTTTAATAAGAAAAAAAGTGGCTTAACATTTTTAAGCGAATTATTTTTTTAAATTCTTGTTTTTGTAAAAACAATTTATTTGAAAAAGCAAAAAACACAAGCCTTAATTTTTTATAGAAAACATTTTCTATTACTTTTATTAAAAAAAACATCTTTTATAAAAAAATTTTTTTATTATTACTTTTATTAAAAAAGTGTTTCATAAAAAAATTAATTTTTAATTTTAATTTTTTTTACAGAAGAAAATGTTTATTACTCTTATTAAAAAAATGTTTTATAAGAAAAATAAATTTTAATTTTAATTTATGATTTCAATTTTTTTAAAGAAAAAATTTTTTATTACTTTCATTAAAAAAAGTTTAATAAAAAATTTTATTTTTAATTTTAATCTTTTTACAGAAAAAACTGTTTATTACTCTTATATTATAAAATTTTTTTATTTTAAATTTTAATTTATAGTTTTAATTATTTTATAGAACATTTTTTTATTACTTTTATAAAAAAAAAACTTTTTTTTAATAAAATTTGTGTTTTCTTTTTTTTTTGAAATAAAATTTTTTTTGACAAAAGAAAGTATTTAATAAAGGTAATACGCTTAAAAATGTTTATCTACTTGTTTTCTTATTAAAAAAATTAACATTACGTTTTTTTGTTAGAAAATTATAGCTCAATTAAAAGTGTTTAGCTAAGGTAATCAATTAGTTAAAGTAACTAACTGAAAATTTAACGGTCCTTTGCATGTTTCTTTGCAATTAGTGCGTGCCCTTTTTATTCTTGAATTTTAATACCTTTTTTAATATCTCGCATTTTAATAACTTTTTCATAAACCATATATTTATTTAACCCAAGCTTTCTTACTTATTTTGTAGGTTATGTTTTCTAATGTGTTTACATTGTCACACAGCTTTTAATAGTCTTTCGGTATTTAGGTTTAAGTACAAATTTGGTTTGAAGTAATTTTAATACAAAAAAAAACATACTGTATTTTTGAAAACTTTTTTTTGGGTTTAAATCCAAAATTTACTGCAAAATAATACTCCGTTTACAATATGTTTAATACCTACAAATACTTAGACTACTATGAGGTGCCTCTTGCGGCATCTTCTACATGCCATCCACCTTATGACATATGTACACGCATACTCTCATCAAGCACTTAATAACAGCAAATTATACTTAATTATAATTAATTATCAATACTTATTTATTACTTTTTAATTATAATATTAATGCTAAATGAATGTTGTTTGTTTTTTAGTTTAAGGCAAAAATGAATGGATTTATCTGTTTTGCAGGTTAAGCAAAAGAATGCACTTAAATTATATGAAAAAAATATGTCTGTACGTTTACAAGAGAGCATTAGGGCGTGTAGCAAAAAGCATAAAATTATTTAAAACTTAATAAAAGAATACTAGTTTTTTTTAAGGAAAAATGTTTCATGGAAATTTGCGTGTTTTGTGGTGTAAACCACAATCTTCTGGTCATGTACAATAATTATTCTTTTCTATTGTTTATTTAACTATGTATGCGAATGTTTTCAAGTTTTTCTCTATTTTGCAAATAAATGCATGCTTGCTAAACTCGATTGAGCGGAAAAGTACAAAAGCTGTAATAATTTATTTTTATTTTTGTTTTTGTGAAAGTATTTTTTTTTTGTTTTACTTTTTTTGCTATTTGAATAGTTGTCACATGTGCTCGCATCCATTTAAGCAAATATGAAACGGCAATTTTTTGTTTGCCATTGGTGTTGCCAACGTCGTCACATGGTCGCGTTTACACTTGAAGATTTTGTGTTGCTCATTTTTTTTTTTATTTCTGCCCTATTTTCATGCTCCTTTCATTTCGTTTCGCATTATTTCCGTGTTTCCAGCTAATTTGTTCTTTTGTTGGTCTTCTTACTTGTTGCTTTTGACATTCAAAATACTTGCAGTTTCATTCACACAGCCGAATTCTTGCCGAGTATTTCGCCGCTGCGCGAGTGCACGAATTGCCCATCAAATTCGATGGTCGAATTTTGTTTTACACTACCGGTTGGTGTTTGCAGTGGCTGCTTTTCATCTCTGTTGGGTGAAGAAAAAAAGCATGCGAGAATTAGTAACGGTATTTTCAGAAATTTTATGCTCAAATATGAGTAATATTTTGTATAGATATACTAAAGTAAGTGTAAAAGTGGAATAAAAAACAATTAAAAAAAGTGCTGCAAAAATCGACAGCTATCTAATAAATCTATTGGAATGCATGTCACACCAGTTAATAGAAGAAGAAGAAGTTAAAAGTGTATTCAAGTTCATGCATATCAAATAATATACGAGGTGTGACTAATAAAAGATACAACTGACACTGTATGCGTGCGCCAAAAGTAGCTTGCAACTTTTTCAGCACCTTTGGCATCGTACCGATTTTGATGTTTATTGATTAAATTAAAAAAGCAGAAGATCCACCCTATCGTGCCCGTTTGTTGATAGTATCTTTTCTGGATCTACTGATTGCTTTGCTTTTCTTAACAAAATTCAATTTAATCTTCCTTACATGGAACTGACCGACTCATTGACACTTTAAACAAAGGTTTCTCCAGATCTAGTTCTGGTATGAAAATGCTCGTATGCCTAGGACATGCACTGAATCTTTTCAATACTTTCTGTGCTCATGCCATAGACGGCTATCGTAGCCAAATGGGCTTGTACTCTTGGCGGCGATATTACCATATAGCTGCCATATGTGGCGATGTACATAGAAAGTTATGAACCTCTTTTCGGGCTTTTCCTACGTTAAGTTAGGTTAGGGGGAATCGGTTATCTACTGTGGGACACACTCGGGCTCATAGCCCATTATGATGCCGCGTTGTCCTTATCTCTCTTAAAACCAGTGCACTTTTAAAAGTTTTTTAGAATATCCCTGTTTTCCACAGCACTAAGATCTTCCAGTTTATTACAAAAATGTCTACCTGAAATTATAAATCTACATCTAGGTAGAGCAGGATAATGGCAGAGAAGGTGCAAGATCGTCTCTTTCTCTTCCTCACCTAGGCAGCTTCCGCAGAAGTCATATGTTTACACACCCATCTTCTGGGCGTGCCTGCCTATTAGGCAGTGCTCCGTTATAACTAAAATCAGTCTGCTAAGACTGTTCTTATTTTGGTTTAGCATTTTTCGACGTTGAAATGAATATATTTATCCTCACGAAAATAGTATAACAGTTTTCTCACTAAACTTCAAGTCCTGGGGAGTGGCATAAATTCTCACTTTGGGGTCCCACTTGAAGATTTCCATGATTTTATTAATACTTTTTACTATTCAATTTACCAGAACGCAATCGTTGGACCCATCGACACTGTTTTGAGTCCATAGAGAGCTTTGTTTTTTTTAGCTTCATTAAACACAAACTTAAAGACGTTTTTTGAAGTGACGTTTGAAAGACGTTTTTTATTTACCCCATCGCGAGATATGGGTCATTATAGACATCTAACGGAACATTTTCGGAACTTTTTATGCACTTGATGGTAAATAAGATATTTCAAATGCTTCGTAAAGCTTTTTAACATAGTTATCTAATCAAAAAATTAACATTTTATTCGTTAAAAACATGTAAGGCATCTAAGTAAACCCAGCTATCGAATACTATATTTCTATACAAATAGAGAAATCACTTCATATTAGCCCATTTCGCTTTTAAATGTGGTTATAAGGTAGTCATAAGCGAGTTTGGGTCATTCGCCAACTGTATGTAAATGCGCATATTGCCAACTGATCAACGTGGCGTATGAATGATTTTAGGTTCAGAGAGAAATAAAGTCGATAAAATCACAGAAATAATCGAAGTTGACCGGCATGTTTGTAGCCGTAGCATCGCCCAGGAGCTAAAGATCGACCATAAAACAGTTTTAAATCATTTGCGCAAAAATTGTACGCAAACATAATGGATTTCTTTTTCCCAAACTATTATTACATTTAATATTAAAGTCATCCAACGCCCCAAAATTGTAAACATGCCAGTAAAAAGTGAAACCTAATGGCTAACTATTTACATAAATACTGATTTAATTATTTTACTCACAAATTATGTTAATGAAAAATTTATTTATAATATTGGCTACACGTAATTTTGATATTAATGCTCATGCAACTAACAAAAAAACATACAAATATACGTTAAACACATACATATGCGCACATAAAAGGTTACCAAACAAAATGATTTTGTATTATTTACTTTGGTGATACGTACAATGGCGATGACATAGGTGATCCACCAAGTTTAGCTGGTGGTCGTAATGGTAGCGGTGACGGTGGTGGCTCCTTAATCAACTGCCCACTGTAATTAGGTAGCGGGAAATGCCAACCGTAAAGACTGCTTGGTTAAATGTTTCTTGTTTTTTGTGTTTGTTTCTTTGGGTGAATATGTTTGATTGTGGAGAAATGGAAAGAGGAGTTGGATGTGATGTTCATTTTGAGGTTGAAGATGAGGATGCGGATGAAGGCGAGGGTGGATACAGAGGGGGAAGATTACACACAAGTAGCAAGGACGGAAATATATTTTTCTACAATATATAGACAGATATGCATAAACGGTTTTGATGAGTGGCGAAATTGTTTGAAAAGCGGTTTGAAGGAATAAGTGGCTAAGTGATTGATTGCTTGCCGGTTAAACAACATTAAATTGATGTATTAGTAAGTACAAAAGAGAGAGAGAGAGAGAGAGAGAGGCAAAATACTGTGGGAACCATACAATTGTTGGAAAACACATATGCACGTATATAAATACCTACAACAAATTGGTATAGGAAACTAACGGCGTGTAGGAAACACCAAAATTCGTTGCTTAATGCTCAACGCAAATTGAGGTTATGTCTTGCTAGATGCGTTTAGGGGGCGTCCATAAATTACGTGAGGTGTTTTTTTCAATTTTCTGAACCTCCCTCCCCCCCTGGTGAGATGTCGTGAGATTTTATTCAACCCCCTCCCCCATCCCCCAATCTCACGTGAGATTTTTCAAAATGTGGGTTTCTTATGTAAACGCGTTGGATTGTTATTGTAAAAAGAAAAAAAAGTTGCTTCGTGTTTTTATTTACGACTAGTTAAGACTAGTAATCAATATTGCTGAGAGTTATAAGTGTAATAAAAATTTAACAATAGAAGACTTAAATCGTAACTACTGCGATTAAAAAAAGAATATCTACTCTAATTCAGTCCATGGAGAATCATGCGCGGTTTCAAGAGAGACTATTGGGACCAACATGTCCATATGATTTTCAGTAAAATCATGTGCTCCTTCAACTTCGTTCTAATATAGCCACTCTAAGCCGTTGACGCTTGCGCACAGTAACTCATTAGCTCGTCTTGTGACAATCCGTGAGGGTCGCACTTTGCGGAAGATACGCGCTTGCTTAGCTGGTGCAATGTGAGCTGCTCGCCTGTGCTCTGCAGCCCTTGTGATAGATGCGAAGTAAATACCGCATGTACTGCAGCATATTTTCTCTAAATCATCACGTATACTTGGGCAATAGAGATCAATAGGCGTGCTGATGAAGGCATTTAGCGGTTCAATCGGTACGCGTATTATAAATGGAGCAAATGATTTTCCGTCATGTTCTTTAAAGTCCGGAATTGTCAAAAGTCAACCTGAGTGATAGGGCGTTCGGCTCATAGTGGCGCGAAAACAACCGACGGGCTACACTGTACCGCAAATTCAGATTAAATTGAGCTATTTGGTATAAAACAAATATGGTGGTTTGACAGTAGTAATGTATAACGTCGAAGTATGAATGAAATTATTTTCTTTTGAACGAATTAGTGAATGATCTTAATCATACTACGATTACGCTTGAGATTAAATCTTAAGCATGTACAATTTTTTTGTTTCAATCAGAAAAAAATTGCGTGATATTTGCCGAGACCCCCCCTCTCTCCAACGTAAGATTAGATGAGATTTGACTCGACCCACTCCCTTAAACATCTCACGTAATTTATGGACGCCCCCTTAATTACATGTGTAGTTTGATTGGGCAGGATAATGGGAGTGGAATGTAACGTCTGGGGTAAATAAAATAATTTGGGTTAAATAAATAATATTGCACTAAAAATATAAGACTATACAAATATGAAAATTGATATACATATGTATGTTCGTATAACGGAAATGAAATGCAAAATGTAGGTTCAATCGGTGCTAAAGCCAAATAAAAAGAATGTAAGCAAAAATTAAACAAAAACTAATGAATTGCGATTGAGCAGAAATGATTTTGGCCTAGCAAACACCCAAGCGTACTCAAGATCCATGTGCGTGCCGCGTAAATTTTCACTGAGCCGGTGTGGGTACATTTTAGAAAAGACAAAGAAAACGAAAGAAAATACACCACAGTATTGTATGTAGTGGTGCAAAACAAAATCGTTGGTGTGGGGAAAAGAAGGGTGAAAGAAAAAAAAAATTTGTTAAATTAATTTTGGTTTTACCTAAAAATTTATTTAACTTGAAATTTACATATTTTTAGTGCAATACTATTTGATTCATTTATTTAATGTTATTTTTTTCAAATAAAATTAAAACAAAACAATTACTGTTAATACATAAAATATCAGGTGAAATGCTTACCTGCCCAATTTCGCTTCGTCATCAATTTCGGATGGCGAACGTTTCGCCCGGCGACACATTGTAGCCATCACGCCCATGCGTACCGTTACACAGCATAGCAAATCAATGATGAAGAGCAGCAACAACACACCGCCGACGGCTATGCCCACAATGGCAGCGGAGGAGAGCACTTGCCGTTCGGCTACTTGTATGACATCGATGCCTGTATTCGTGTTGGTCATTTAAAGGGGAAAGAAATGCAAAGAGAGTGCAGACGTGAGTAAAGTTGTAAAAGTGTTGATATGAGCGGTAAAAAGTTGAATGTATGTGAGCTTATAAATAAGTGAGTGGGAACTTATATTTATTTACAATAAACCTTAAAGTTATTTTAGACAGAAAATTATTTACTATTAATTGATTATTATTATAAATTTTAATTATTATTAGAAAATTTACTCCTTTAAGTAACGATAAAATGGCTTTATCTTAATTTTATTTTTATTTTTGAACGGCGATATTTTCTTTTTATAAAATGTATTTTTTGTTTAATTATACAGTGTAGAAGTTTCTTTTAGTATCACGCAATTAATGATTTAAAATAATGCTGTATGCATAGCAATAAATAAGATTAAAATATCGAAAAGAATAAAGGGTTCGGATTTATAGTTTTTCATAATTCTATAAAATTATATGCGAAAAAATTTCATTTCTTTATTATTTTTATAAAATAGAAAAACAAAAACGAAAAGATAAAAAAAGCTATTTCTAAATACAAAAAAATAAGCGTTAAAAATACACAAAAAAAGGTTAAACCATCCAAATCGAAAACTTAGCAAAAAATATAAAATATTATAAATGAAGCATACAAAACAGGTGTATTTGATTAATATTTCTTTTAATGTATCTAATTAATAATGTTTTTAATTTATTTGAAATTTTTTAGTGAAATTTTTTATTATTTAATTAATAATTAATAATTAAAAAAAATTCAAATTAAATATTTAAATCTTCAAAAACTATTTTAATTTATAAGTATTTTAAATACTACAATAATTATTAAATATTTTAAATTTATTTATTTGACATTTTTTAGTGAAATTTTTTATTATTTAATTAATAATTAAAAAAAATTCAAATTAAATATTTAAATCTTCAAAAATTATTTTAATTTATAAGTATTTTAAATGCTACAATAATTATTAAATATTTTAAATTTATTTAGTTTTTTACACTTAAAATTGAAAACTTTTTTTTCATTGTTTTTAGTTTTTAACTAATTTATTTAAATTCGATTTTCTTTTAATTTAAAAGTTTTGAGTTTTGATAATTTTTATAATTTATTTAACTTTTTAAATTTTAAAATTAAATATTAAATCTTTAATTAATAATTATTTTAAATACTACAATAATTATTAAATATTTTAAATTTGTTAAGTTTTTTACAATTAAAATTTTAAAAAGTTTTTGTTATTGTTTTTATTTATTACTAATTTATTTAACTTTTTAAATTCAAGATTTCAGAAATGCATTAAATTTTTAAAGTTAAATTAAATTAAATTAATTAATAACTGTTTTTAGTTTCTAGAAGTTTTTCTATAAATTTTTGGTTATGTATTTAAGTAAATATATAATTGTTTTAAAATTTATAAATCGCTTTGTAAAATATTTCAATTGTACTTATTTAATGTTTTTAATAAATTTTAACGATTTGAAAATTAAAAAAATTTTTTTGTTTAATTTTTTAATAGTATTTGTTTATTATAGTGCATAATTTCTTTTAATATATGCCATTTGTTTTAATAAACAATTTTATAAATGTTGTTGCTTTTGATTAGTATACATTTTACTTTAGTTTTATTATAATTATTAAGTTCATCTAGTAAATTTTTTAAGTGTATTTATTTTGATTAAATTGAAATAAATGTTTTTTATGCACACTTTTTATTATTATAAATTATTATTATTTTATAAATTATTTATTTATTTATTTTTTATTAAAATTAAAAATTTATTAATTTGTATGGTTCAAATATTTATTTAATTTTTCGAATCTAAATAAATTGTTTTAATACATATTTTTATTATAATTAGCACGTTTTTAAAATTTTTAATTTTATTTAATTTAATTTATTTAAATGTTAAATTTAATTTTATTTTAATTGCTTTTAAAAATTTAATTTTATTAAAAATTTTTACTTTTTTTAACATTTTACCTTTATTTCAAAATTTAACTTTATTTAAAACTTTAGTTTGAATTTTTAATTAAAAAACTTGTTTATGGTTATAAATTTTTTAAATATTAAATTTTTTATGGTTATAATTTTTTTTTTACATAGGTATAGTATTTAAAACGGTTAATTGAAGTAAATGATTATATTTTTAAATAAACTTGTACGAATTTTTTCAAAGTATTTATTAGAACTCAAAAATATTTTGAATTAATGTGATTTTCTGCATTAAATATTTTTTGAATATATTAATAGTAAATCTCTTAATGTTTGTATTTAATTGTTTCAATCAAAATAATTTTTTTTTATGCTCTTTAGTATATTTAAAGTTTTTGAAGTTTTTTTAAAGTTTTTGCATTTAAATTTTTAAGTTTTCTAAAAAAAAACTAAAATAAATCAGCCAAAAAAATATACTGACATATCAAAAATATCGGGCGTTTTTTAGAGCTTAAGAATTTGAAATGATAATACAAAACAGAAATTTTGGTGTAATGCATTTTTTTATTATAATCTTACAAGCCAAGTTGAACGAATCGACATCGCATCTTCTTCAACATTTCGCGCACAGATTTATTTTATTTTTTTTCAAATTAATATGAAAGCGTTGTTCTGGCGTTAAAACATTCACGATGACTTACCACGCCTTATTGAACAGAAATGTCAACACAGTTTGCCATTCTCAGCTGTCAAGCCATAGCTATCGATATCGATAGTTCTTATGCTCTTCAACAAACACCCGATATATTAATTCTTAATTAAATAGTGAAAACGTTTTTTTTCCTTCTAATTTTTGGGTTTTAATGTGGAATAAAATTTCGAATAAAAAATAGCTGTCGTTTAAAAACTTTCTTTGTAGGGGTACTGTAGGGTACTCATATGAATATGGTTCGCTTTTTATGCTTGTCATATTTTCAGCGCAAGACTTCACCAAGTGGTTGCGTATTTAATTCTTATATCAGTTCATGCCCGGCGTAAATAATTTTCTGTCATTCACAGCCATTAAAGTTAAACTTAGAAGTAAATTTTTACAAGTCATTACTTAGTTCGTCATACTTAATATAATATTTTAGATTGTTATATTTTTTTCGTTAAATAATAATTGTTATATTTTACATTTTTGTGTGTGTATATGTGATATTTCTTTGTTTGAAAATGAGAGGTAAAAAATGAAAAAAGGCAATTATAAAAATATATTACATATAAATTAAAAATAAAAAAAAATGAAAAAAAAAATTTTAAAACTAAAAGCAAACAAAAGGTAATGCATAATAAATAAAAGAACAAAAAAAAATAATGCACCAATTGCCAGAAAAATAAAAGCATTCCTTTCAACTGGGGGACTTCGACTTGCTGGTTGCGTTCTTGGATGAGTGAATGCATGCAAACAAATATACTTTTTTTTTGTACAGAGGAAATTGCATAGACTTTCTGTCAAGCTGTTGTATTCCAACATTACAAATACCAATGCAAAATTAAAAAATTGGTAGAAAATATTTTTGGTTTTTTTTTTTCATTTATATAAATTATAAAGTACGTAGATAAATATGAAATATAAAGTTAAAATTTTTTGTAGCCAACTGTAGAACTGAAATAAAAAAATTAATTGGAATAAGTGGAATTTATTTACAATTTAGTAAATGTGTTATATAAGCATACAAAGCGGGGTTCTCATATAAATATAAAGATATTTTTACAAAACAGTTTATTGTAAATGGGTAGAAAAATATCTAGAAAAAATATAGAGAAGGCATACACAGTGGTGTTTTTGAGCAATAAAGCTTGAAAAAATGTGCGCAGTGAGGGACAAACAAGTAAAGAGGGTTAACTAGAAATTTAACTGGTAATTTATAAAAGCCCAGATGTAATTTTTAAAAAGGAAAATTACTTCAAAATGTTGTTGTCTGCAGGCTGTGAGTTGGGATTTCTAAAAAATCTACCTACTACAACTGTACAGCAGACAAAAATTATTAAAGAAAATTTTAATTAAGTTGACATTTTTATTTCGTTTTGTTTAATTTTATGTTATTGAATAAATTTGGTATTTAAACACACGTAAATAGTTTATATTTTACTTTAATTGTTTTAGTTAATTTGTTTTTCTATTTTAAACTTCATATAATCATTTAGCTACATAAATCACTAAATATAAACATATTTGTATAACATATACATATTTATTACCTGGTGAAATCGTATACATACATATTCACTGTGCTTTGACATTTGCAGTGCTGCATTGGTGGGTTAACAACATGTTTAGAGCGAGAGAGAGAGAGAGAGAGCGGATTATGGGCGAAACAGGTGCGAGGTTCATATAGTACAGTTTCATATTGTACAAGTCTACAAGTGAAGAAACAACGGTACTTTTCGAACTTCTTGAAGATAAGTTAACTCATCAGCCGAAGGCCTCCATCGCCAGTGCTGCGAGTCGCATTGGTTTTACAGAATATTTAATTTATTGTAAAAATAATAGAAAAAAAACTAAAACAAAACCCTCCAAAACAAAAAAAAAAAAACAAACAAATAATAAAGAAATCATAAAATAAAAAAAGACATTTTTTTGTTAAGACATTTTTGTTCCAAACACGCAAGAAAATAACGTGAATACGCGGAAAATCTAGATTTGAGAAATGCAGTGTTTAATCCCCACTTTTTGTTGCGCCGAGCTGGCGGTTGATATGCCTGAGCTTTAATTGCTGGCACAGGAGTTAAGCTTGAACCTCATATCAAGCGTGCCAGGCGATGTGGCTTTCCACGCTTTATTCAGCCGTTAAATGTTGTAGCTGGATAAAGCCACATCGCCTGGCACGTTTAATATGGAGTTCAGCGCTTTATTCAGCTATAAGATTTGTCGGCTGAATAAAGCGTTGAAAGTTATTACGTGTCGAACGCTTGGTATGGAGCGCTAGCTTTACAAATTGAGCACTTCAGTGAACGCAAGCGCTGAAGCATCGGTTAGTACAGATTTAATTGTCGTAACTTAACTTAGTTAATTTTTTTGAACGCTTTATTGAGCGTTGAGCTGAGAGCTCAGCTTGCCGTAAGAAACTTAAGAATCTATCGATTTTAGATTGTTGAACTACGGCCTTACATCAATTGTGAGTGATTAAAGAATAAGAGATTGAGAACTTAAAATGATAATAAAAAAGAGAAATATTGTTGGAATACAATATTTTTTTTTTGGTAGATATTTTAATTTTATTTTTGCATATTTTGGATTTATTTTTTGAATATGATATCTGGCATATGTCCGCCGCGGCTACGAGTTACATGGTTCAATCCAACAGTCCAACTTTTGACTACTTTTTCGAATAAATCGGGCTGCAAGGCGTCAATAGTGGCTTAAATATTGCGATAAACGGATTGTTAAGCGCGCTGTATGCCGAGTTGCGATGTGTTGTTCGAACCTAATGTCGTCGATATTGAGCTGATTCACTTTGGGAAATAAAAATTCAATCAGCATGGCGCTCAGTGCTCATTTAGAAATAAATAAATTTCTACAATTTTTAAGCGACTCGCGGTGACTTTCCACAACTTGCTGAACAGAAATGTCAACACAGTTTGCCATTCTCAGCTGTCAATCCTTAGTTATCGATATCAATAGTTCTCATGCAGCTAAAAAACACTCAATATAAGCACGGGAAAGGGAAATATTAGTTTGGCGAAAATGTAATCCATTATTTTTTGGTGCAATTTTTGCGCAAATGGCTGTTTTATGATCGATCTTTGGCTCTCGGGCAATGCTACGACTACTAACATGCTGGTCAAATTCGTTTATTTCAGTGATTTTATCGACATTTTTCACGAAACCGAAATTCCACATAATTAGCTGTTACAGTATCGACACCATAAACTTCTTCTTCTTGATTGGCCGCTTATGCGATTTTGGCCGAGTTTAACAAAACGCGCCAGTCGTTTCTTTCCCGTGCTAACCGGCTCCAGTTGAAAACACTAAGTGAAGCCAAGTGCTTCTCCACCTGATCTTTCCAACGTAGAGAAGGTCTTCCTCTGCTACCACCGCATCGAAAACATTCATAAACACTATTCACAATTTCAATGGCCTGGCTTGCATTTTCGCAGGATGCACCGAATTCTCTCTTCGTTGGCTTCCATTGTTAACACCCTGTAACTCACAACCGAATGGAACAAACAAAAAATAGCAAATGAATTTTCTTAATGTGGAATGTCTCCTTGACAACGAGCATAAACTTAAAATTGTTTGATCGATACTTTATGAGATATCGATCACTACAGTCATCTACCGAGAAAGTAATAGCTTTCCTTTTCGCCAAACTAATATAAAACTCAAAAATAATATAATAATAATAATAATAAAACGAAGGGCCATCGAAAAAATATTGCCCATTTCTTATGCTGCATTAAGTTAAGTTACCGCTATTAAGCCTAGAGTAATTCGGCTTTGAGTTGTGCTTCAATTTAGCAGCGGCGAAAAGTTTGGTGGCTTGTTTGTTGCTGCTGGCAACGCGTTCACACTGCAAGCGCTTCAAATAATACAGTGTACGTGAAAAGTATTTGCACCTTTTTTAAATAATGTAACAGTAGCATTGCTAATTTAACTTTTCTTATATTTCTTTCACTAATATTTTTACATTTTGCAAATTTTATAATAATTTTAAGTTTTTATTTTTTATTTTTATTTAATTAAAACTATACGTTTAGCCAACCGCCTAGTTTAGATGTAAGTTTATATGTATGTTAGTACTCTATATTTTGTTTAGTTCAACACATTTAGTATTTATAGTTTTTGTAACTAGCACTCAAATTATATTTATTTTAATGTAAATATTCTATTCACTCACTTAATGCTAATATAATTGATACAATATTTATTTACAAATTTCTCTGGTGGTAGAGTATTATAAATATGTTTCTCAAGGGTGTGCTTCATTTCAGTTTTTTTAATTTTTTTTATATATTTATAATATTTTTCGACCCACATCAATAATAGTTCTTCACTACTTAGCATACGTATGTCTATGTCAGTAAAAGTTTGGCGGGATTATTAGTAAATTTTAGCTAACTATAAAATTGTTTGCATCAAAACAAAAATATGTAAATATTCAAATGATATGTGAAAAGTTAGAAAAAAAATTGTATGTGAGAAAAATCCTAAACGCGTGTCACCTAACCTAAGTCAGCATTGTTCATTTAACATAGGGTTATATGAAGAGTTACCAACTTCACACTGCTTGTATCTGTAAAACAGCTCATGACATCAACGATAAAATTGTTCTAATGACAGTTCAATATATTGTTTATAAGCCATCAAAAGCATTTGCAACTCAGTTTTGTTCAATTTTTTTTTCTGTGATGGAATTCAAACGTAATAGTGTGATTGCGTTATATTTGGCTGGAAAATCCCATTTGGCTGGAAAAAGCCATTGTTCGTGAGCTCAGTCACCTCAAAGTGAATAAAATGTTTGTGTATCGCACTATAAAACGTTACAATGATACTGGTAGCATTGCGAAACGCTATGGAGGTGGACCAAAAAAACCGCAACAACGCCAGAAATGGTTCGGAAAGTGAAAGCTCGACTTGAACGAAATCCACGTCGAAGTGGAAGAAAAATGGCCAAGGAACTCAAAATATCGCAAGACATCATTCGACGCATATTGAAAAATAAGCTCAAGGTCAAGGCTTACAAGTTCCAAAAAGCACCCGATCTTTCACTCCAGCAAAAAAAAATTTGCGAAAGAGCAAAGGAGTTGCTGCGCTTGCACGAACGTGGCGAATTTCCTACCATTGTGTTTTCTGATGAAAAAAGTTTACCCAATTGAGCAGTTCATAAACACTCAAGACGATCGTGTTTACTTGACCGAACGCTCATACGAGAATTCGAGCCTACGTATGGCCACTCGAAACAATTTCCCATCGCAAGTAATGGTTTGGGCCGCAGTGACCGCTGATGGAGCCTGGTGTCAAAGTGAATGCGACTTATTATCGGGAAAATGTTTTAGAAGCTGCTATAGAGCCGTGGACACCCAAACATTTCGGTCGTAGACCATGGACGTTCCAACAGGGCTCGGCACCGTCTCGTAAGGCTCGTGCGAACCAAGAATGGTTAAAAAAATCATGTTCCACACTTCATTTCGTCCACACAATGGCTTTCGGATTCGCCAGACGCAAATATCGACTATTCCATCTGGTCCATTTTGGAGAGCAAGGTGAGGACTAAAAAATATGCCAGTATGGATGCGCTGAAAAAAGCGATTATACGAGAATGGGCCAAAATACCTCAAGATCACATTCGTGCAGCATGCAACTCATTTTTTAACCGTTTGAAGGCTATAGTCAAGGCGAAAGGTGGTCATATCGAGCTAAAGTGAATAAATGTTAAAATTGTAATCATTTTTGAACAATTTTGTCTTTGAAATCAATAAAAACTAATTTCACACAAAAAAGTTATGGTGTTTTGCATAGGTAACACTTCATATCGTTCACCCTGTAATTTATAAGCACTAAACCAAATTTATTTTGGTCGGCCAGATTTTAAAAAAGTTTTAGTACATAGTTACTTGTCGCAGTGTGAGTCTTAGCTTGCACTCGACTTTCTATTCATACTTTGGCCGCGTAAGATTATCGTAGAGTCTCCAAATATGGAAAGAATTAGATGATTTGAAATTTGGCACAGCTGGGAGCACCAATTGGCAATTAGGGCCTTGGACTCACTGATGATGCGTTCGAAGCTAGTCGGGGAATGTCTTCGTTCCCTTTCGACAGTAACTGAATACATTGAAAATAAACTCAAATGGATACCTTTTCGTAGTTGTATTGCAGAAAACTGTTGGGCTGATGAGTTAGGTAGCGGGCAGCAGACCCGTGAGGAGGCTTCAAAATTCATTGCGAAATGAGAGAATTGAGATTTCCTTGACCGCCTGTGGTCAACTCCTGCAAGGGTGGGCTTCGCATCAACTTAGCAAGCGCTGGGGGAAAACACCAACGTGTAAGGTGGCAAGATCCTTTTGTCTATGCGTAGATCGGAAGCGGTCGAGTGAAATTCTAAGACTAAAAAAGACACAGCTCCTTATTTTAAAGGAAAAATTCCAAACTTTGATTTCAGCATAATTGAAAAAATTCGAAAGCGTCGAAATTTGAAAAAAATGAATAAAAATTTACCAAATTTTTTTCAATACATTTTTTGAAATTTTTCACCAATTTTTACCGAATTTCTTTGAATTCATTTAAATTTTTTTTTTTCATTTTGACACTTTTGAATTTTTTAATTATGAAAAGTATGGCAAACATACTTTAATTATGGTAAAACTCTTTTTTGCAATTAATTTTTTAATTTTTATCTATTTTTTTCAATTATATTTTTAATTCTTTTTAATTTCACCGCTTTTGAGTTCTTTTAATTTTTACCAAAATCTTTTCCAATTTATTTCATCATAAAAAAAATCAAATTGTTTTACCAGTTTTTATTGAATTTCTTTGAATTTTTTTTAAACCTCGACACTTTTGAATTTTTTTAAATATGAAAAAAAAATGGTGAACAATTTTGATAAAACGTTATTTGCAATTAATTTTTTCTATTTTTACCAAATTTTTTTTAATTATTTTTTTAATTTTCAAATTTTAACGCTTGAATTTTTTTAAGTAGTAAGAAATCGGAAAATATTAAAAGAAAAAAATAATTTTTATCAAAATCTGTTCCCATTTTTTCATTATAAAAATTTGTTACCAATTTTTATAGAATTTCTTTGAATTAATTTTTTTCAAATTTTGACATTTTTTAGTTTTTTAAGTATAAAAAAGGGAAACATTTTGGTAAAACTATTTTTGTAATTAAATAGTTTTTTAATGTTTTCAATTTTTAATAAACTTCTTCCAATTATTTTTTAATCTTTTTCAAATATCGACACTTTTGAATTTTTTAATTAGAAAAAAATGGGGAAAAATCTTGGTAAACTGTTTTTTCAATTAATTTTTTTTTTCAAATTTCGATGCTTTTGGATTTTTTAATTATAAAAAAATGGGGGAGAACTGTAGTCAAAATTTAGTAAACAGTTTTATTCAATTACGTTTTTAGTTTTTTTTTTTCAATTTTGACGCTTTTGATTTTTTCATTAAAAAAAATGGGGGAAAAATTTTGAATATAAAAATAAAAAAATTATTTTTACCACACTTTTTGCATTTTTTTTATAATAGAAAAAAATTCTAAATTTCTTACCAATTTTTACCAAATTTCTTTCAATCCATTTTATAAATTTTTCAAATTTTGACACTTGAATTTTTTTGATGGAAAAAAATCTTTATAAAATGTTTTTCCTTTTTAATTTTTTAATTAAATTTAATTTTTATCAAATTTTTTTCAATTACTTTTATTAATTTCTTTCAAATTTAGACGCTTTCGAACTTTTTTTAATTATGGAAAACATTTTTAACAAAATTTGTACCAAAATTTTTCATAATTAAAAAACTTGAAAACGTGGAAAACATTAGAACACTTTTAACAAAACTTTTTCCAATTAGTTTTTTTATATTTATTAAATCTTTTTACAACACTAAATCACTTTTAACAACATTTTTTCCAATTAGTTTTTTTATATTTATTAAATCTCCACGCTTTTGAATTTTTTTAATTATGAAAATGTTGGTACAAATTCTTTTAAATTA
Organism: Anastrepha ludens; assembly: GCF_028408465.1. Lineage (NCBI taxonomy): Eukaryota > Metazoa > Arthropoda > Insecta > Diptera > Tephritidae > Anastrepha > Anastrepha ludens. Next base: position 109,973,237 of record NC_071499.1, read on the forward strand.
TATTAGTTTTTTAATTTTTTCAAATTTCGGAGGTTTTGATTTTTTTTTTAATTATGGAAAGCAATTTTAAACTTTTTCTTAATTAATTTCTTCATTTTTTCAAGTTTCGACGGTTTTAAATTTTTTTAATTATGAAAAAAATGTCAAAAATATTTTTATTTAAGGAAAAAAATGGGAACACATTTCAGTAAAATATTTTTCGAATTACTTAAAATTTTTTTTTTCAAACTGCGACGCTTTTGAATTTTTTGTTTAATATCCAAAAAGGGGAAAAAAATTTTGGTACACATTTTTTAAAATAAGCTTTTTCATTTATTTAAAATTTCTATGCTTTTGAATTTTTACCAATTTTTCCAAAGTGTTTAGCAATAATTATTTTTTTAAGGTTCGACGCTTTTAAAGTTTTATTTTTTACCATAATTTTTTTTTTTAAATTTCGACACAAAAAAAATTTTTTTCAACCACTATGTCTCGGCAACCTTCCAATATTTCTTCCTTTCCGTTTGCGCAATTTATGTTACTAAATTGCAGAACATACATACACCAAATTTCTTCAAAATCGAGGTGATGAAGTTCTAACGCGGTTACACTTGGCGTGTTTTGTCTCAAATATGACTCTAAACTGGACATGGTGAACATCTACTTGTTGTTGTTAACGCTCATTGATCCATTCATCTGAAACTCGTGCATTTCTCACTACATACTTGTAAATTATTCAAGTTCTCATATACTGAGTATAGTTGGAACGTTCTGCTCTGGATTCTATGAGATTTAGGATTCATAACTTTTTTATGCTATTACCATTTTAATGAATTTCATCAGCAGTACTAAACAGTTTGTATGCAATCAGCACTTGCGAGCTACAAGTAGAGTGGGAATTCACGATTTTGTACATAATTTGACGAATTGCTGTTTCCTCCTTGCATATACCTATTCTTCATATCAAGCGAGCACTACTGAAACCACTTTGAAGGCCTTAAATTTGTGAAAGTACGAGTTTCTTACAAAATTTCTGCTTAGCAAACATTAGCGGTTACGGTACGCATTTCAAAAATTAAATGAAGTCTCAGTTACTAGCATTGCGACATTTTTAATGAATTTTAAATTAATTTATATTTACACTACTCACTTAATGATTTTTTATTGTCCTAAAACATATACAATATTAACTATATACGAAGGTACATAAAAGCAAATGCAGATTATATTAAATATGTAGATTTCAACTAGTACTTAAATATATATATAAACATATGAAGATATATATATGCTGATTTATATTTAACTTATAATACAATACTGCATAGATTTTTACACTTTTCTTCCTGCACGATTTTTTTTTTTAGAATTCTATTCATTAAAATACCTCACAGTTCCACAGTTTTTTGGAATTATGCAGTATAATACTTTCTAGTAATTTTTTAACCAACTTCATTCTGGTATAATCGGAACTGTATTATACTATATTATATTATATTTATTCTACTATTTTATTTCATACGTTTCGTTCAATTTAAATCGTGTGAGTACCCGCCAAGCAGCCTTTCACACATTGGCAAAGGTGCTGCCAATATTTTCCGATAGATTCCTCACTGCTGACCTTGACGTTTTTCAATACCAATTCCTATTTTTTTAAAGTAGTAGTCATTTTTTATAGATATTTTTCAAAAAAAATTTCGTATTGTAGCACCTGCCAGTTTAACTTTTTGTGTCAGATGTCCCGAAGAGCAAAAATCCTGTTGACCAGCCACCTATCTTTTTTTAAGGCGCTTAAAGTAAAAAAACGTTTTTGTATACTATTTGATGTCAATAATAACATACTATAAAATCAAAACAATCGCGTTTTATTTTCTTCAAAAAAAAAAAACAAGTTCCTAAAAAATATCTATAAAAAATGAGTATTTGACCAGACTGCTACCTTAAAGTGTTTTTGATTCATTAAAATATTCTTCACTCGCATGTCTCCATTTGAATTGTAGTATAAATTTATCAAATACTTCCCTCACACTTAATGCATAGTTTTTAAATTGTAAATTGCTTCACCTTTTTTTAAACTCTTTTTATACAAAATCCATTTTTTTTTCTGCAGAGTATGTAAATATTTATAAACATTTAGAAAATTTCGTCAAAGAATTCACGGCAATATTTTTATAAAAATTTCGGAGTTGTACACAAATTTCATTCGTTGCATTGAAAACGATTAAACAATTCATTGGAATATTTGTGCGATTCGAAGAATTCTTGTGGTTTGCATTTTGAATGTGGGTATGCACGAATATCGGGCTCATTTTTAGAACTGAAACGTTAGTGTGGGGTCTTAGAACTATTCGTTAGATTTTTATTAATTTTTATTAATTTTACTTTTATTTTATGCGTTTTTTAATGAATTTCATTATTATTGTTTAATTTAATATGTTTCACTTAATTTTCATTTTTTTATACATATATATATGCTATGCATCATATTGGGCAGTGTTAGTTACAATGGAGATTCTTAAAAAACAATAGGGTGGTTCACAATTAAGCGCGAGTAGTCTAGCAGCTTGGCATTAGTAAGGCATAAATAGGATATTCACAGTTAAGTGCAAATGACTCGAAACCATGGCATTTGCAAATTGTTATTGGCAAATATAATATGTACATTTTGTTGTTGTGTTGCCATGGGAATTTGCAAATGTTATGATGCCTGGCCATTTGCTCTTTATGGCAAATTGAAAGGCTATTTACCTTTAATCAAGTTTGAGGTCAAGGCAGCCATGGCTCTACCCTAAGCTATAATTTTAAAACTATTTGACGAAGGTTTAAAATAAAAATTAAAAAAAAAAAAATACTTCCTATTATATTTGCAAATTCCATGCTGCCAGATCATTTGAATGTAATTCTGAACTATCCTAATACTTTTTGAGTATTTTTTGTTTGATTTCAAAGAAACAAAAAATTTCACTTTCCTAAAGAAATTCAAAGTAAAAGCAGATAAAAGATTATTTTTCGTAAAATAAACTTAGAAGGAAGTACAAGAAAAAGAGTTATCAGTGGTTTTCGATAACAAAATACTTTATATTAAATAAAACTAAAACTAAAAAAAAATAATAATTGGCACGAGATTTCTGTTAGATGTTTGACCGAGCTCCTCCTCCAATATATGTTGTTCGTCTTGAAGTTTTTCCACAAATGGAGGGATCTACAGGTCTAAACCGGCGCAGAGCGGCAGATATTTTTTTGAGCAGCTTTTCATGGCAGAAATACACTCGGAGGCTTGCCATTGCCTGCCGACGGGCGACCTCTATTAAAAAAAACTTTGCCTACTAATTTGCTATTTCATGCACGGAGATTCTAAACTACGCACTCCCGAATGGTAGGCCGTATAAGTAATTATATTTATTTTGAAATTCAATTTAATTTGCTGTGCATTAATAAAATAATCAGCAGAAATAAAAGCGGAACTCATTGACTTCAAGTACATCCAAGCGCTTTTTGAATTGAAAATTTAAGCTTGCAATTTAACAAAGCAGCTTTTGATCTAAATGAGAAGTTTTCGTTATAAAGGAAAGCTTATCTAAGGCTTTCGTTATAAACAAATGCTTATCTAAAGCTTTCATTTATGTCGAATATTAAAAGTGATAAAACGAGAAGTTTTAAAGTATGCCAAAGAAAAACGTGGTCTTGATATTCTTGGAAAGAGGCATTCAACATTGGCGTGCAACTATTTGCCTTAGGTTAGGTTTTTTGTGGCAGTCGGTTTAGAATATCTGGAAGTATGCAGAGTAAAGCTGCGAAACTCTATTTTGTATATGGATTTTAAGTGATGATAAGAAAATGGACTCAAAATGTTTGAACTGTCACTTCTTTTGAAAGAAGTTCACCCATCACGTCCTTAATTTCTTCGCAACACTGAGATGTCGGGATTAGAAAGGGACAATTTCGGGACTATTTCCGGATTGGAAATTCATGTCATCCTAGATGAAAATTTTATCTATATCGTCTAAAAATCTCGAGACTATTTCGGGACTGGAAATTCATGTCATCCTAGCTGAAAATTTAATCTATATCGTCCGAAAATTTCGGGACTGGAAATTCATGTCTTCCTAGCTGAAAATTTTATCTAGATCGCATTCGTTAGACAAGAGTGTGAAATTATGGTTTCCCGACTACTTTTAAGAATTGTGTCTAACAGGGTGTTGCTTATCATAATTATTTAAGTACAGATCACGGAAATCCTTACTTTCTGGGCACTTTTTTATTTTTACATGAATTTGGGTAAGTTTGACCTTTTAGAAAGGTGGATTCAAAAGGAGTATTTAACTTATTTTGCAATTAGCTCAGTTTGTGTTTTGAGTTTACACTGCCAAATATTAAAAAAATAGGTATCTGTTAGTGCCGGTGTTCGGGACTGGGGATTCCGGAGATAAAAAAAATAGTGTTAGTGTTAAATAGTGTTAGTTCGCCGTTGTAATTTTTGCCCTTGATAGCAAAACATATATATATTAAACAATTTTACTTGCTGGTAGTCTCGAGATTCGGGCTGCTGTATTTCGGTATTAGATGCCCTGCTTGAACTGGTATTTAGGATTTGGATTTCGGTACCAAGCAAATGCCTTACCTCATAAAAATTGTATGGCTCTAAATTGCTTTTGTAAATTTTGCTATCGTCCGTAAAAAAATGATAATTACAAAATTTAACTAGTTGTAGCACTCGTACCGATAATCGGCAAAAAAAGAAAAATTAAAAAATGATAGTTGCTTGCCTGGTGCCGGCATTTGGGAGTCTGTATTTCGGTATTAGATGTCGTACTTCAGAAAAATAGTTTTACCGTAGTCTAATTTTTGTTATTGACCGTAAAAAAATATATTAAATAAATGACTCGGCATTTGGGATTCTGTATTTCGGTACTAGATAAATGCCCTACCTCAGAAAAAATAGTATGTCAATAAATTGTCTTTGAAAAATTTTGCTATTGTCTGTTGAAAAAAAAATTTAATCAAAAACTGTTAATAGTTAGTTATACGAGTACCGCTAATCGGGATTCAGACTGTTGGATTTCGGTTTAAGTTCAGAGAAAATAGTGTTGCCGTAGTTCGCCATTGCAATTTTTGCTATTGTCCGCAAACAAAATATAAATAAACACAGTGGTGTAAAATACCCTCGGCCACAAGTACGCGTGGGTATAAAAGGTAAGCAGCTGTTAGAAAAAAATAAAAATTGAAACAAAACATAAATTCTCCACTGTTAAAATTCTTTTATTTTATTTTACAAATACAAATACTATTATTTTCGTAGAAACATGAATTTGTTACACTTTTTTTAATTTTCTTTGCTTTCAGTAAATAAATGCGCGCGGTTTCGAGCTTAAGGCATACAAACATCAAACTTAATTGATAACAATTCATTATTTAGTTAAGTACCTACGGTTTAACAAGGTTTAAATAAATTTTCACGCTATATGAAGAGCAAATTGCCTAATGTCAATGTGAAGCACAAATTGTTATTTAAATCTTGTATATACATATAAATTTTTTTATTATCAATTGGATTAACGCAAAACTCGCTAAAGGTATCAGTAGAAGCACACATCGTTAAAACAGTATTTGTTTATTTTTTTCTCATTGCTAAATCACACAAAAACAATTCTAATACCGATCTAATTGTAAATTATTTCATATGGTATTGCATTTGGCTTGGTATTTTTGTACATTAAAACGGAATACATATTTTCGCAACGTGCGTGGAAGTCATATATGTATATGGAAGTGTTAGTCGGTGATTTTTTTTAGATCATACACATGTATTTGTATGGTTTTTCTTTTTTATTTACAAGTTTCGCTATTTAAATTACTACTTCATTACAAGGAATGATCCTTCTTCTTCTTCTTCTTCTTCTTCGACATCTCCACTTCGGCTTCCTAGCGGGTGTGCTAATTTAGTTCACCGCTACTGCTGCCGTCGGCTTGTTGCCCATTTTTACCGTGTGCATAGTTTGTTGTTGCTGTTGTGGCCACGCGAATGTTGCAATTGTTGCTAGTGCAATTAACAGTAAGCAGTGCTGCCATTTTTGTGCTGTAGTCACTGTGCCTCGGATGCTGGTTGCCGCACCATTATAAGGATTATCTAGAAAAGCACGTGCAAAGGCATTTTCGATTTTGGTTTTCGTTTTTTTTTTTGTTTTTTTTGTTTTGTTTATTAATTTGAACATTTCAATCAAAAATGAGATTTTTTTGGGTTAATTTTTGACAGCACCGTGTTATTGGTGAGAGTGTGTGAAAGAGAACAAAGAAATCCAAGAGAAAGAGAAAAAATAGAAAAACAAAAATCAAGAAAACACAAAGTTGAGACAGAGAGCAAAGAGACAAAGAAAAAAAGACAGTATAGCAACAAACACACACAAAAGTTTCTTTTTATTGTAGTTTTATTTTCTTATTGCATTTTTGTGTAAGAATTTCTGGATTTTTAATCTTCTTTCGCAAACTACTAACAATGTTTGTTGTGGCATTGTGATGTGTGAAAATGGGTTAAATGCTTCTTGCTATGTAGCGCCGTTAAGTCGTTATATGTGTGAGTGTGCTTACTGTGTGTTGCAGTTGCTGTTGGTGGTAAAATCAAGAAGCGCTATGACTGACTGTAACCTTCTCGTGGCATTTTCCAGCAACGCACGTTTGTAGGAAGGGGAAAATGTATGAGTGGAAGGATGCGGAAGTGGCGCCATTATGAGAACTTTTCGACACTCTGGTCATTGTGTTGATGCGTTTTCGTATTGTTGTGTTTGTTAATATTATTTTTGTTGGTAACCCCATTTTTGCGAAATGTGACGTATGTATTTTTGTATGCTTTGTATTGTAGAAATGTGTAGACGAAATGCTTTCAATGTTGCGGTTAGCAAATGAGGTTAGTTTTTGCCTTACAATTTTTGTTTTTGTTTTTTTAATTTTTAATGCCGGATGATGATACTTTGCGTTTATGAAGAGAGTTTTGTTAGTCCAATGCCTAAAGTTTTCCAATCGTTTTTGATTGCTGGCGGTGCAGGGTGAAGATCTAATTAGCAATGTTTTGGTTTTGTATTTTATGGCACTTGTAATTATTGCTTGTTGTTATTTTTTGAATTCAATGACACTTATGAGTTAAGTATTTTGTAAATTTGCGGTGTATGAGGAGATTATTTGTTTAAAATGTGCACAATTTGAAAACTTTTTTGGTTAAGTGAAATGAAAACACATTTGAATATATTTTGTTATTTTCGTTTGGTTAAGTAAACTGAAAACACATAACCTCAAACGGCACACGCTAAACACTTAAGAGAATAACTATAAAAAAATGGGTGTTTCATTATAAGCACGGCTACACCCGAAGAAACACGCACTAAAAACAATGCAATAAACGAAATTAGAAAAAAAACACTAAAAAAGTATGCGTACGCATGTTTAAACCGATTTCGTTCAAATTAAGTGACTTTCAATCATTTGGAAAATGAAAATCTAATCAATTGTGCATAGATATTAAAACTATATGCATAAATATAAGTAAAGTGCATAATATGTAGATAAATAGTCAAGACTAATTTCGCAATATGGCTAAAAATAGTTAAAAAATTGTATAATTAAAAATAGACTAAATATTATTAATTTTTTAAAAAGTTTTTCTAAAACATTAAAGTAGTTGAATAAAAATATTTCGTAATTTAAATTATAACTAATGCAGTTCCACAAATTTCTGAATGTGCTGGTCGTGACGCGTACTTTTAACAAGCAAATCCAAACCATTTATGAACAGAAATTAGGACAAAAAGCATATAAATAAATTTATTTTTAGAAATCGATGTGGCTAAAACTTATAATTGCTGAAATAAATTATTGCTAATTAACCGAAGTTAGGGCAATATGATCGCATTTATCAACTAGATGCCCCAATTGCCAATGCTATGTTGCCAATTTTCGTGCAAGAGATTTTGCCGACAGTACATTAGTATTTTGCAAAGGGGCGGAAAAATCGATAAACAAAGCCGACAATGAAAACTTTTCATAGTTTCTATTACTTTAGTACTATCTTTAGAAGCATTTTATATATGGTTTTTGGATTTAAATGGATCGAAATGTCAGCAAACAGGTTGGGTGTGTGAGATCACGTATGCGAGAGGCCCGTGCAAATGACTGGGCGCGAGAAGTTGAATTTTTAATGACTATTGCATAGATTCGACTGAATGTGAACACTGGTCCAGGTAACACAACAGACTGGCATGCACAACTGATCTCTTTTGGTTGCAGTGCGCAGTAGCCTAATAATAAGGGTAACACATACTGGTATATGCTGATATTGTGCGCATCGGTTGATTACCGCCCAATTCTGGAAATCCCAAAAAAAAAGTCTAGCGTGGTTAAACCATATAATCTCTGTGGCCAACTCATGTCGCCTCCTCGACTGGTAGCGAGTAATTTTGTTGTTTTTTGTTGAATTGTGTGGTTTATAAATTGAGCATATCAAACTAGATAACAGCTCTGATAGGCACACCGAAGAAAAGGGTTGCCTAAAACAACCTGCCAATATTGAGCTGTGCCTATCAAAAATCCCATTTAATTAATGCTCGAGAAAAAGCAATATGTGTCAATTACGTTCAAGTAATGCGCACCATTGACTTGACTTGACTTAAAATACTAAGTTGTCAATTTTCATTAGTTATATTCGATTTACTCCGAATGCTGCGTTGCCAATATTCCTGAGTTATAATTGGTTTACTCTGAATGCTACGTTGGCAATTTTCATTAGTTATATTTGATTTACTCCAAATGCTACGTTGCCAATTTTTATTTGCTTCTGGATAAGGGTTTGCTTCTGTTATATATAATGTAAATATAAAATTTGAGCCTACTCTCGTTGTGATGAGCGTTATGGTGTTTTTCCATATATAGAGTGACCAACAGCTTTATGCCGCCTCCGAAAGGCAGTTGGTTTTTTATGAGGAGCGTTTTTCATGTCACAAATACATTCGGAGCTTTGTCATTGCCTATCAAGGGGCGCCCACTATCAGAAAAGACCTTTTCTATTAGTTCGAGTCTCATGCCCGGGATTTTGAATGCACCAACGTATTTCGCTACGGCGGCCCAAGCAGAAAAATTTATAGTATTTTATGAAAATAAGTGCCGCTTTTGTACTTCTTTGTCGCTAAGAAGCATAAATATACGCATTGTACGGAGTTGTTATATTTAAATTAACTGATAATTAGTTAAAAATGTTTTTATTCCTTTTTTCCAAATTTGGACATAAATACTCGTAACTTATATTAAATTGCATTATTAAAAATGTAAGACGAAAATATTTTTTTATATTGTAATATTAGACGCCTATGTACCTTGCTTTTCGGCATGAAACTAGAATATTTGAGATACACTGCATTTCATATTTTATAAATAATTTTTTATAAATCAGTTGGCCACATTGAAAATAAAAACGACGCAATTTTTAAGAAAGGTACATACATACAACGAATTGATGAAATGCACAACAAAGGAAACAAACAAGGATGAATACGACGTAAATCAAGAAATTTTTGCAACTACTAAATATATTTTTCAATGCGTGTAGAAGTGTAAAAAAAAATGTTTACGTAAAATAGACAACAACGGAAGAGCTTATTAGAGAAGAAGAGAGTATACATGTTGAGTAAAATATAAGAAAGTTAGATACATAAAATTGCATTACAAAACACACAAATACAAACATACAATAAATAGAGATGGAGAACGAACGAACAAACGAGCGAGCGATCGAATAAACGAGTGAGTGAGCGTAAAAGAGACAAATACTTATACGAGTACATATTACATACGACTGAATGCCGTATACAACAACAAAAGAGTTCTATGAGTGAATGCTTTTTGTTTTGCTTTTAAATAAAAATGCTATTGTTTTTTTTTATTTTTATTTTTTTTAAATTATTTTCTTGTATCATATTCATTTGCTTTATTAAAAAAAATGAAATTAAAAATTGTTTACTTATGAATTTAACTAAAAAATATTTATATATATGTATATATGCATGTAGTATTTATATAAAAATGATTAAGAGAGTGAGTGAAAAAAAAAATTGGAGAGTTGGAAAGAGAAAGAGAGCGTAAGAGCGCAACTAAAATCTAATAAATATTATTGTAAATGATAGTAAATATGTTTAAACAACATTTTTTCACTCGTAACTTAGGCTATATATTTATTTTTTCCATTATATTTTCACATATGTAACTATTTGAAGAAATTTGTTTATTTAAATTTTTTTTGTTTCTTTTCAATTTGTATTTTACACAAAAATATGCACACACAAAAATATAAAATACAACAAAAACTTATGCAATGCTGCGCGCATGCAATTGTTGCAGAAAGTGTGACGAATTTGAGTTTCTAGTTGAAAATTTGGGGTTCTAAATAAAAATAGTTTTTTTTGGAATCTTTTTCTTTTTCATAAAATTCAAGTTAAGGACATTTACGCTAAACGGTGAGTTTGAAATACTTGTACATTAGTTGAGTAATGATTGTTGCTTCTATAATGAAATTTATAAATTTTTTTCTCGACTCAGTATGTTTAGGTGTCTCGCTTGCGAAAATGTAACAGTTTTAAGGCCAATGTGTGTAGTATTGCGCTACTTCACGAATCCGCGTAATTCTTCACTAAAACATCACTACTTTGAGCGCAACTGAATCACTTTGCTTTGCAGCTTCAAAATTTTTATTGTAACAATTAAATTAATTATTGCATATTAAGTAAAATTATTAAACATTATGTATGTGTTTTTTGTTTTTGTTTTTTCTTTATGTACTAGAAACTAACTTAAAATTAGCGCACTTTTTTCAAAGCAAATTATATATTTTTTTATTTTATGGAAAATTGTAATGGAATTCGATTTGAGATTACTAAGTGTAGACACGCTTAGGTATTGGAGACAACAATGCCTAGCGGGTGATAAGTTCTTCAAAAAAAAAAAAAAAATAAGAAATATACATACATAGGTATGTAAATGCATACAATGAAAAAAAATATATTTTGTGAAAGCAAGATTAATTGAAAAAAAAATATTTATAAATTAATGAGCGAAAGAACATACACAATTAATTTAAAAAAACACGCACACATTGAAAGTGTAACATTGACATGAGCAGACAGCAAGCATGAAAAGTTATACGAAAGTGGCATTTTTCACATACAGACGAGTTTTGCCAACAACAAAGATAAAACGAAAAAAAAAATTATTAAGTAGAAATAAAATATAATACGACACGAAATACAGATAAAATGTAAACGGATTAAGTTTCAAAATAGTGTTTTTGTTTTTGGTTTTTTTAAATGCGCTTTGAGAGAACGAATACGGGTATGAATTAACAGAACAAAAATTAAAACGTAGTGTAAATACAAGTACGCATAGTAATTAAGTAGTAATTTGTATGTGAGATTATAGTTTTACATTTTTTTCGCTTTTGAAAGTGTGCCATTTTGTTAATTAATGTTATGCTATGTGGTAAAAAAATGTTTGTAATGTTTTGTGTGTGATAGCTTACTCTGACGAGAACTTTGTTAACAAAAAAAAAAAAAAAAATTGAAACGCGCTTGAATTGCATTCTACGTAATTTCTTTCTCAGTGTATTTTTGTTGCATGATTTAATTTTGAAAAAAGAAAATAAATTGAAACGCGCTTGAATTGCATTCTACGTGATTTTCTTCTCAGTGTATTTTTGTTGCATGATTTAATTTTGAAAGAAAGCAGGGTTTATAAAGAACATTTTTGTATAATAAAAATTATGTAACACAAAATATTTTTTGCAGATAAAATGTATTATTTTTTGGGCCGTTACTTATAACCTTTACAAAATTTATTTCAAACAGTAAGCAGTTTATTGACAACTTACTACTTTCAGTTCCAGCCAAGTTTGCCAAATTTTTTCAAAATCAGAATGAAAATGTATTAATCGCTTTGGTGTTACAAATAACTTTAGTATTTGCTTTTTAAATATAAATAAATTTCTCATAAGTATTTAATGAATGCTGCCGGCGTGACAGCGTTTGCGTGATATATATCATATCAAAACACAACTGTCGAACCTTTGTAATGGTGATTCTTGCATTAAACAAGTTTTCTTGCAAAAAATTGACACAGGCTCCTAAAGGTCTAGTTACAAACTACACATTTTGTAACCAGTTCCCAACTAGTGCAAAATGGCACAGTTGGTGAATATGAATGGCGTTTATACTAGTGACTCACTTTGCCGTTTAAATTAATTGTGGTTTATAAAGCAATAAGTTGCTGTTCATTTAGCATATTTAATTGCTCAAATTACTTTGCTTACGAATAAAGTGACAACCGGACTGTTAACTGACATATAACCACATAAATGTCGCTTACTGGGGGTGCTAATGCTGGTATTTTGGCACGAAATCTGTTATTCTTAAGACATGCACCATATATATTTTGCATACCTTTGCTATACTTGAGAGTAGAGAGTACTTTCGGTCATCCACAAGATATTGATTGTACTATATATAGAGCAATACGTCTGGCCTAAACCACAAAACAAATTTCTGTGTGAGACCGGTACAATAATAGATTTTACGTTGATGGTTATAAACTTGATAGGCAAGGAAGAAAGAGATAGAAAAATAATCTTATATGAGAACTGCTTCCGGTTACTGATAAGCCGCCGAAAAGTGTGGCTGCTCAGCCTTTTTAAAGCTGCATATTTGCGTTTTCTAACAAAGAAAATTGGAAGTTGTCTGAGGTGTATCAATGTCGAAGTTTTTCTATAGCTGCTTCAAAAGCACAAAACATTTTCCAAATACTTTTGCGGAAGTCTCCAAAGGACTGTAGGCAGAGATTTTTTCTTATGGCTCTTTCATAAGCAAAATAAATAAACCCAAATACTTTTATGAAAGTCAGCAAAGGACTGTAGCCAGGGACGAATATGGATTGGTACAGCGGATCTTACTGTCAAAGGAACAGGCGACTTTTGTTGTAGCAGCATTAATTAAGTTTTCAGAAATTATTATTTTCCAGTTTGGAAAAATTATAATAAATAAAATAAATAAATAATTGACGCGTACACTTCTGTTAGGTGTTTGGCCGAGCTCCTCCTCCTATTTGTGGTGTGCGTCTTGATGTTTTTCCACAAATGGAGGGACCTACAGTTTCAAGCCGACTCCGAACGGCAGATATTTTTATGAGGAGCTTTTTCATGGCAGAAATACACTCGGAGGTTTGCCATTGCCTGCCGAGTGGCGACCGCTATTAGAAAAATGTTTTTATTAATTTTGCTTTCACCGAGATTCGAACCAACGACCTCTCTGTGAATTTCGAATGGGTATCACGCACCAACCCATTCGGCTACGGCGGCGGTGGAAAAATTCTGCTGAAACTAAATATTTGCCTAATAATTGAAAATTTAGAAACACTTGCGGATCCGGTACTGAAGGCTTGACTGTACACTGAATGCTGCAATCCGTGCCAAAGCAACTCTCTGTCGCCAACTAACTGCCAGTTACGGAGTGGGAAGTTTTTACTTCAGTGAAGCGTGCTTCATGCCTAGTGGTATGAAAAAGGCGTTGCCTACCAAATAAGTCAGTTTTTAAGCATTCATTTTTATGGAAACTGAGTGAAAAAGCAGTTTAAGTACTTGAAGTTACAACGTTTTTCCACTGACATTTTTTTAGTTGCAGTTTTAGCTAATGTTTTTCGTTATGTTTTGTTGTGTTTTGATTTCTAGTAAATGTAATTCTTAACGGGAATGAACGAGCTGTCAAAATATGTAGAAGAAAATTGTTAAGAATTTGTCTGATTTGAATAATCTGAACTTTACAGGTTCTATCACGAATATTGAATTGTCGCTTTAAATATTTTCAGCAACTTTAGAAACAAATGAGCTCCAGAATTTTTTCGTACTTTCGTTCTATTAGCCAGCAAGAAGATCTTGTGAATAACGTTCCCATGACAGTCGGCTCTAAGTAACCGGAACTACCCGGATTTCTATCCGGCCACGGACTGTCACTTCAGCAGCATTCCTCGTATATGCATGGGGAATGTTGATGCATCTTAGGAATATAGCATCTTGACTGCAGTATAGAGTGGCGTGTGGCAGTGTTTAAATTTTGCTGGAAATTTACTGCTTGCCTTGGAACATTCTTCTGGACGTGCTCAATGGCTGACGCTGTTAAGTTTCGTAAGCTCAGAGTGTCTTAAGGAATTTTGAATTGTTACAATTTGGGACCATAAGACTCGTTCGCTCATATTATAAATAAAGTACGCGTTACTAATCGGGATGATACATTTTTCTAACTTTAAAATGACATTTGATTATTTTCCTTTTCTGTGTATTTTGAACTTAAAAAATTTCAAAGGGTGATATGTTCCCTTTGATCTTTGAATACCCGAAAATTTGATGAGCGCTTGGGAAAGCGAAAATATGTTTACCATCGCTAGAAAGTGGCCTGTACAGTTAGAGGTAAGTTGGGAAAACGACCCAAGGTTAGGTTAGGTTAGGTTAGCCAGGTTGCTTGTCTAAGCCAAGACACTCGGTGGACCTAAGGCCCGTTATGATATCTGCATTTGATTTCCATCCCAAATATGTATTTTTTTCAATTTGAAGTGTTTACAGCGTTTCTTGGTTAAAAGTAAATCAACGAAAATTGATACTGTTTGGAATATTCTTGTCGAGGGTGGAGGTATGTGCTATTTTATTTTATATACATTTCTAGAATAAGGTTAGAAACGTCTAATTAAACATTTCAAAACTAAATCATGCATTGTTAGATACGAAAAATTTGCAATCATCAAATACACTGGACAAATATTTTAAACAAAAGAGAAGCAACTGCTGGAATAACATTGTAATTTGTTGTTTTGTTGTTAAATCGGGATTGAGCTTACAAAATACAAATAAATTTATTATAAATTTTTTTTTTGCTTAATAAAATCAATTGAATTTAGCTGGCTGCTTAAAATTAGTATGAAATAATGAAAAAAATTATTTTTAGATTATCAAATTATGACTCTACTCAAATGCTCCAATCTCCGAATTGCGCAAAAAAGTAAGTTCTGTCCTTCAAACGCGGTTCAAATGCTCACAAGCTATGCTTTAATTTTTCCACATTTTTTTATAAAGTAGAAAAACCGCTCATTTACAATGTTATTCGTTAATGCAGCTTCAATTTAAATTCAACATCCGTTCTACTTAGTTAAAAAAAAATTATGCTTTAAGTTTTCGTTCGAAAAATTCTTCGCTTCAATTGTATTTTACTGCTTCTAATTCTCTTTCGTTTACTTTAGAAATTTTTCATGTAAAGTTTAAAATTTTTTACTCTAAATTCAATTTCGAATTCACTGAAATTCTATTGTTTTTGCTTTTTTTTTTGCTTTCCTGTTCTTTTGTGCCATTAAGCTAACATCGTTGCTACAACACTAAATAA
Source organism: Anastrepha ludens (assembly GCF_028408465.1). Taxonomy (NCBI): domain Eukaryota; kingdom Metazoa; phylum Arthropoda; class Insecta; order Diptera; family Tephritidae; genus Anastrepha; species Anastrepha ludens. Next base: position 109,988,662 of record NC_071499.1, read on the forward strand.
TGTTATGCATGTTGTTGTTGCGAGAGCTATGACAGTTGCCGTTGTTGCTGTTGTGATGGCAGTTGTTGCAGTTCTCGTTCCGGCTGTTCTCGTTGTGGTCATGAATTTAATGTAGTGTTTATGTGGCGAATTAGCGGCCGAATTATAGCCGGCCGAATACAATAATGTCCCCAGATTATTATTAGCAGAATCGGACTCACCTCGTGTCGTCTTCATAATAATCGATGCCGGCGATGAGAAACCGATCACATTATGCGCACGCAGCTCAATGCGATAGTAGGTGTTGCCGCTCAGGCGGGACATTTCGTAAGATGTGGTCTCGATGACATCCTGTGAAACGCATTGGTTTTCCAGCTCATGCCAAGTGCCAGCCATTTTTACACCCTGCGGAATAATATATAGGTAGAGTTAGCGATTAGAGAGGGTGATTAGTGTTGGTGATTACAAAAAATAACGGTGTACTAAAGTGTTGCAAATTCCAACTTACTGGACAGTATTTGATTTGATAGAAGTCGATGGGTTCGCCGTTATCAGCTGGCACGCTCCATCTCAGCTCGAAGTGATCGGAATATGGCGACACTACAACGGGCTCCTCCTTGTCGTTTTGCACCGGCGAATGCAGTGGTTTGGGTTCTTCGGGTGCCGAGCGTCTGGGTGTCGATTGTTGCTGATTCACGCCCCACATGCCCAAGCCGACTTGGTTGCGTGCCGCAAAGCGGAATTGATAGGATGTCTGTGGTTTCAGTCCCTCAACAATGTATGGTGAGTCTGGTGACCAGCTACGATTTTGCGCCGTTGACCAATCGGGATTAATAGCTTCTTTATATTGCACGCTAAAGGCTGTAACGGGTAAACCCAGTTCCGTTGGCGGTCCACGTATATCGAAGGTAATTGTTGTGGCGGTGAGTTGGCGTGGTATCGCGGCGGCAACAAGATCAGGTACACGTGCCTCTTTCAATTGCATATCATGTTCGGCTGAGCCGTGCACATTTGTGGCGATACATTTGTAAACCGAGTAATATTGACGCCCCACTGGGTGTACAATGAGATCGCTGCGTGGTCCAGCGCCGATAATAACGAGATTCTTGTCGTAGGCATCTTTCAGTGGACGACCATTCCAACGCCATTCGATTGTCGCATTTGGTATACCCAAAGCCAGACAGCTGAGATTGGCTTTGCGTTCCTCCCAGCTAAACACCGGTGGCAGATCCTTCATGTGTGTAAAGTCTGGTGGGAATTCAACGGTTATATGGCCAGTTTTGTAGGCGGTGTCACCCTTATTGCGCGCTATACACTGATATAGGCCATCATCGTTGCGTGTAGCTCGTGTAACGCGTAGTGTGCCTGAACTTTCGCCACGTTCTTCATCGAAATGTTGTTCCAAAGAGATGCGTTCATCGTCAGCTTGTAAGCCTGGTGCGTATTCTTCTTCGGTACCCCAACGTCTGAAGGTGACAGCAGGAGCTGGACGTCCCTTCGAACGGCAAGTAATAGCAATCTCTTTCTGACTCACACCCGTCACATTGTAGAATTCATAGATTTGTGGACGCACAAGTACATTCAATTTAGTCTTTTGATCCACAACGCCAGCATCATTCTTGGCAATGCAAGTGTAAGTACCATAGTCATCTTGGGTAACGGAGTTAATGGTCAGTAGGCCAGTTTGTGGGTTGACTTGGAAGCGATCGGCCGTGGCGACATTTTGCTGTGCAGCATCTTTGATCCAGGAGATTTCTGGCACTGGTTTACCGGTAGCTGTGCAATTGGCGGCGAATGGTTTACCCTCGACAGCTTCCAGTGTGTCTGGCAAATGTGTTATGACCGGGCGGATGTAGACTTCCACGCGAATGGTGCGCTCGAGTAGTTCACCAGTTTCGATAACTGCTGCGCGGCAAGTGTAGATACCATCATCGGATTCCTGGACATTACGTATGAGTAGGCCATGTGTCTGTACAACGTATTTATCACCGGTGCGAATCTGCAAAGAAGGAAGTTGCATTAGTTGAGGGGGTATTTCTTATGCGCTGAGGGCAAAGCCAGGAAGTAAGCGCTCTCGGAGCGCGGTTCTTCTTAAAGCCCAAAAATAATTAGAAATGAAAATGAGTACAGGTAAATTTTTCACTGTAAAGCTTCGTGCTAAAATGTTGAAATACTCGTAGTAACTCAATTAAAGCTAAGTGAGTACGAGTAGTACTCAGGGTGAGCTCCTGTTTTCGTCGTTTGGATTTTTTAATATGACTATTTCCTCTACTGGGTATCTGGCTCGAAGGGATATGAAAACGCGCTGATGTTTAATCGATTGGTCTCATAGTTAACCGTATTTCTTAACTAATTGTGATCTCTTTCACTCTCATCAGGGGAAGAATGAGTTCAGCTCAGAATCAAACTTAATTTACCTGACAATCAGACAAAATCTACACACGGATATCCCGAGGAACTTAACAAATAAGTTTTTTGTTTCCTCTTAATTTTATACTTGGCAGATGATCGTCGGAATATCCAGAATCGACCAGATATTCATAATACACCAGGTGTTGGAAAATACCCATGAAAGTAGAATCGAAATTTGGTATACCCGCAAAACTATACGGCTATGTAAAATGACGTTGATCAATACCGTCAGAATTGGGGGGATCTCTCCGAGCCGTTTGATACCAAACGAAGTTTCAGGCAGAGTGACTGGCTGTCGTATGACTTCTTTAACCTGATGCTGGAAAAGATCGTGAGAGCCGCATAACTTAATAACTCCGGCAAATTTTTGTATGGAGCGTTCAATTTTTGGCGTGTATCGATGATATTGACATCATCGGCCTTAACAACCGCGCTGTTAGTTCTGCCTTTTCCAAACTGGATAAAGAAGCAAGGCGAATGGATCTGGTGATGAACGAGGACTAAACGAAGTAGCTCCTATCTGCACTGATGGCAGTTATAAATTTGGAGGTTGTAAGAGACTTCATTTATTTAGGAACTAGCATTCACACCGATAACAATGTTAGTATTGAAATCCAATGGAAAATCTGTCTTGCCAACAAGTACTCCTTTGGACTAAGTAGGCAATTGAGTAGTAAAGTCTTCTCTCGACGAACAAAACTAACACTCTATAAGGCTCTCATCATGCCCGTCCTAACGTATGGCGCAGAACCTTGGATGACGACAACATCCGATGAAGCGTCACTTGGAGTGTTTGAGAGAAAGACTCTACGGCAGATTTTTGGAACTTTGCACGTTGACAACGTCGCCCATCGTAGGCGATGGAACAATGAGCTGTATGAGCTTTATTACGACAAAGACATAGTGCAGCGAATAAAGATCCAGCGGCTTCGTGTGCTGGGTCACGTCGTCCGAATGGATATAAATGCTCCGGCTCTGAAAGTATTCGATATGGTATCGGCTGGTGGTAGCAGAGGAAGAGGAAGTCCTACTCTGCGTTGGAAAAATCAGGGGGAGAAGTACTTGGGTACACTTGATGTGTCCAAGTAGTGCCGGTTAGCACGAGAAAGAAATGACACGTGCTCTTAAAATCGAATCTTCATACATGAAAACTCCGAGTGTATTTCTGCCATGAAAAAGCTCTTCATAAAAAAATCGTCTGCCGTTCGGAGTCGGCTTAAAACTGTAGGCCCGTCCATTTGTGTAACGGCGTACAATACGCACGCCAGAAATAGGATGAGAAGCACGGCCAAAAACACAAAAAGGGTTTAAGCGCTATTTATAATATTATTAGATGATCGATGATATTAACTATACTATATATAGGGTGGGCCATGTCAAATTTTTGCTTTTTGAAACTTTTTTCTTTTATTTTGAAGATTGAACATTGTCATTTATGAATGAAAAATAATATCGTTCAAATGACTGCCACGACTGGCTTTACAGCCATTCGATCAACCCAATTTTTAAGCACATTTTCGTTTGTTTGGGCTCCAATTTCATGAATAGCAACTTCGATTTCGTGTTTCAAAGCATCAATCGTCTCTGCATGGTTCGCATAGCATTTGTCCTTAACGGCCCCCCACAAAAAATAGTCCAACGGGGTTAAATCACAGCTCCGAGGCGGCCAATTGATATCGAAATTTCGGCTGATTATTCGGTTTTCAAAAACGGTAGCCAAAAGTTCGAGTGTAACTTTGGCAGTGTTACAAGTTGCACCGTCCTGTTGAAACCAAATGTCGTCCATGTCATCCTCTTAAATTTTTGGAAACAACTCGTTGAGCATGTCACGGTAACGCTCACCATTTACTGTAACCGCGGAAGAACAAGAAGATTCACCAAAACTGACCGCAATCTACTGGATCTGACAGTATTTAGACAGTCTATAAACGTCATTCACCGGGAGACCGTCACCACCTTCTTAAGCTCCCGTCCTGTGAATGCCGTAATCGGAGTCCAACCACCACCTACAGCAGATGAAGAGCTCCAGCTTCCTCGTGAGACACGTGTAACACTGGCACAATTACGTTTTGGATATTGTAGCAGGTTAAACTCCTACCTATCCAGAATCGACCCCGACATACCAAACATATGTCCGGCATGTGAAGGCACCCCGCACGACACTAACCACCTTTTCACATGCCCCTAAAACCGACTCATCTAACACCCCTCTCCCTCTGGACCCATCCCGTCGAAACAGCATGTTTCCTGGGCCTACCTCTAGATTAGCTGGAGGAAGATGACACGTGATATACCCAACACTGGCGGGCTACTATTACTGTTAACAAACCAACAAACAAGAAGATTCATCACTTTGGAAATAGGTTTTCAATATTTCCCAATTTTGCTCAAGCGTATAGCGTCCCATTTCGTAAATGTCAAACCTTTAAGTAAATTAAGAACACATTTGACATGTCATTTGTGTTACCATTCTCAAAAAAATAGATGGTTCAAAAAGCAAACGCTATATGGCCCAACCTGCATTTAGTTCTCATTCAACTTTCATTTCAAATTCTAAATAGTTTTCTGTATATAAGTCCAAATACATTGCCATAAGTGGCATGGGAATAAGCCCAATTTGAGTTCCCATTAAACTTATTTTCGAGCTTAACAACTCACAAGTATCCATAACTCCACAGTAAATACAGTTTATAAAACACAACTGCATTCGCCATACTCGCATTTTCTGGAAATCTCCTCGGGGCGTCAAACTACATGCATAGTACGCGTATGCGCGCATAAAATTGCACAAAAACACTTAACAATTTCGTTAAGTTTCGTAAAAGCTCCATAAAAGTGCTTCGTGACAAGCTAAATTTCAATTTATGCAAACGATATACTCGTATGCGTGTGTATGTGTGCAAAACCATGTTGTTCCGCAAGCGCTGGATAAAAAGTTTCAACATTATTATTAAGAGAAAGAAATTTAAGTTTCGTCAAGTTTCTGTAACTCCTTAGCATACACATACTTGTAACTGTGAACTTAACGCACTGTCAAAGCATACATATGCGAACAAGTAATGAGTATTTGTTATATACATGTGCATGAACGAGTATATGTATGTAGTGGTGAAAACAACAAAACTCTATGCGTTAGATTTTTTGCACTCGTTTTAAATTATGCTGCTTTTCCTGTGGAGCGGTTTTTGGCAGGCAAGATTTTACTTTCGATCAACCATTTTACTTCCAATCACTATATACACACACGCACGCACCCATACATTCTCTTACGATGTACTTGCACTTTAGTATTTGCTGCGCTATGCTATGACCATGTCATGCCATCGTTGCCAGCGCGGCGCAGCATCGAAATTTCTAAGTAAATCATGAAGTTTTAATAACATCCTTATGCGCTACTTACCGGATCACCGTTGCGGAGCCAGTCTATGGTCGGGTTGGGATCAGCCTTCACTTCACACTTGACAATGTAGTCCTCACCAAGTATGGGGTATTGATTCTCAGGAGCATTTGTCCATGTTATGGCGACTAAATGGGCGAAAGAAAATAAAGAAAAGAGATTAAATGACAATTCGAAAAGAAAATGTGAAGAAAATTTGAAAATTTCTGCGCAGAGAAGGAGTGAAAGAGAGCGAAAATTTGGCAAATAAAATTGCTAAAAAAGAAGAAAATAAAGCGAAAACTGCATAGAGAAGGCAAACAATAACAGACAACGCCGACAATGAGTAGGTGGATTAGAGCGAGTGTGGCATTGGAAAGAAGAGTGAATGAGTGGAGCTATGGTGGGTGATGCTTAAAAAGTCAAGAAAACGCTTGAGCTTACTTGTGAGTTGTTAACACAAGCTGCAGATGTCATTACTGCTGCAATTGTTGTTGTTGGTTTTGTCATGTTTGCAGCCAAGACAAGTGCTGAAAAAGATGTGGCAAACACACAAACATAAAACAAAAAAAAAAAGAGTAAAATGGAATCGCATAACTTGAATTTCCTTTTTGCCCAAAATTTTTTTCAGTTTTTTTCTGTTGTTAAGTTCAAGTTGAAATACCACTTACAATGCTTGTAATTTCTGTGTAGCTCGTGCAATTTGTGCAATCTGCACACGACACACTCTCTACCTACCCGCATGCTAGTCCCACCGCAATGCGCTGTTGTGCCACAGCGCATTGTTTGATGACTACGTTGCTTTCGCTGGCCTGTCCGGCCACACCGGCGGGAGCAATTGGACAGCGCTGCAGCAAAGCCACTTGGCACTTGTCGGTCGCCGTTAGCCGGTTCACGTTCGCTTGTTGCGATAACAAGCTAAAATGCTGAAAATATTTTACTTATTTTCTGTTTTTTACATTCCTGCTGCCAGTTATTTACTTGTTGGTTTCTTTTGTGTTCTGAGTAGTTGTCAACACAAAGGGCAAACAACGAAATGTGGCAGCAAAATGGCTGCTTGGTTGTTGTTTTTGCTGCTGTTACTGCATTTTGTGTTGGTAATGGCAGCTGTTTTCTGAAAGCTAGACGTCTTAAGGTGGTGTCGCTTCGACAGTAAATTTTGTGTCTGTATATGCACATGTGTTACAACGCACACATTCATATGTATATCTATAAAGCTATGGACATGTAGCCATTTTCCTCTGTCAATAATATGGCTTGCAATTTGCCTCGTTTTTCTACTAAAACTCTAGAGCAATTTCCTATCTTATCAGCCCATTACCGACACTTTTGCTTATTCACACATAGCCCAATGTATTTGAATTGCTTTATGTGTGCATTTGAGTAAGTACGTTGGTTTTATATGGATAAGTCCACTGTAAATCGGTAATTTGTTGGATATTTGCTTGCATGGGTTTGAAATGGACATGAAAAGCTTGAAATATTGCAAAAATAGATGTTTTAAAGTTTGCAAAGATGGAAAATTTTAAGCTTCAATTACGTAATGTATGGAGTAATGTTATTTTGTGCTTTTGGTAAGTTTTTAAAGTTTCGTCAAGTTTTCAAAGTTTTCTTAAATTTTTTAAGTTTCGTTAAGCTCTAAAAAAATCGTTAAGCTCATTGCTTAACCCTTTATAAGTATCAGTCTAGTAAAATTGATAGCTAAGTGAATAATATAGTAAACTGTTTATGTTTCCATGTTGTTTTTAAAGATTCGTTAAGGTGATTTTTAATAATTTTTCAGCATCAGCCAACTAAATATGATAGTAAAGCATAATAATAAATAAAAAAGTAACATTTGTATACGTGTATGCAGTTTTTAAAGTTTCTTTAAATTTTTAAAGTTTCGTTAAGTTCTACAAAATTTTGTTTAGCTCACTTCCTAACACTTTGCTAATATCAGTGGAGAAAATTTATAGCTAAGCGTAATATTGAATAAAATAGTAAAACCTTTATGTTTCCATACCGTTTTTAAAGGCTCGTTAAGATAGTTTTTTAACAATTTTTCAGTATCACTCAAGTAAAATTGATAGTAAAGCGTGATAATAAATAAAATAGTAACGTTTGTGTGCGGTTATGTAGTTTTTAAAGTTTCATTAAGTTTGTAAAGGTTCGTCAGGTTTTTAAATTTTCGTTAGATTTTTAAAGTTTCATTAACCTCAAAAAAATTTCGTTAAGCTAATTTCTTAACACTTTATAAGTATCAGTGGAGTAAAATTTATAGCCAAGCGTAATATTGAATAAAATAGTAAAACTTTTATGTTTCCATGCTGTTTTTAAATATTCGTTAATATATTTTTTTAACAATTTTTCTGTATCAGTCAAGTAAAATTGTTACTATCAAATGAATAAAATTCTAATATTAGTTTAACTTTTAAAATATTCGTTAAGTTTTCGAAAGTTTCTTTCAGAGGCTAATTGTAAGAATATTACAAATAAAACGTAAGAATATTATTTTGCTTTTATTCTATTTATTTATTATTCCAAAATGTTTATGAAAAAATTTTTCAATATATCGTAAATTTTTTAAACTCTTCGTAAGCATGTTTCAAGTGTCAACGACAAATGGCAAGCCTGGTATCAACGACAAGTGGCAAGGCTGAAGGATAGAAGTAGGGAGTAGCAATCGAGGAAGAGTTTGGTGAAGCAGCTTTCGTTTTTCTTTGTAACTGAATTTTCGATTATTTTACTATTTTAACAGATTCATTTAACAATAAATATATGAGAATAAATATTTAACACAAGTGTTAAAAAAAATTATTTTACGGCAACTTTTGAACTCACTTTGCAATTAAAACTTTCAGATTTTGCTTTGTGCATTTTGTGTCTTATAACAAACTGGCGAAAGTGCGTCGGAAATAAAGCTTTAAAAAAAGCGAAAAACTCAAGTTTTCCATATTCAATGAGTTTCGTTAAGTTTTTTTTGCGCGTTAGCATCCAATGGCAAAATTTAGAATAGATTAAAAACAGAAATAAAAATTTATACTTTCTTGGAGTTTCATTAACTTTATAAAAGTTTCGTTAAGTTAAAAATTTCATACTATTTTTACATGTTGATTTTTTCAGTATTCAGTTGCAAGTTATCTGCATGTTACTCTGCACACTATAGGAAACTTATATAATAAAATCATATTGACAAAATTTTATTTTATTTAAACTAATATTTCAAACCTCCTCCCTATACTTCTTTTATATAGAAGTATTTCTTGTCCGTTTCTGTATGATCAACCCTCCTTGAATGTAATGCTATATCGTAGAAAATCTTACCTAATCTGTGATCAGCTCGTCTAAGTATTACCGATTCACTTACCGATTTCTTAGCGTTTCGTTCAGTTTTTAACACATATTTGTTTGCTATTATGACGCCTAGCTTATGAGCATATGATGTCCAACATCATTTAAAAGTGTTTTTACTTTCGTTAAGTTTTTTGTCACATATTTTTCTGCTACTACTAAGTTTAGCCTATGAACATATTATGTGTAACACCATTAATAGCTTTTTTTTACTTTCGTTCAGTTTCGTTAAGTTTTTGTGATCTATTTTGCTGCTATTATTAAGCCTAGTCTATATAAGCATATTATGTTTAACATCATTTAAAAGTTTTTTTGCCTCCGTTAAGTTTCGTTCAGTTTTTTCACAAAATTTTCTGCTTTTATTAAACCTAGTGTATAAGCACTTTATGTGCAAACTGATTTAATTTTTTTCCACCTTCGTTAAGTTTTTAGATATATTTTAATTGTTTCGTTTGAAATGCTTCGTTTGGAATGTATTAAAAAATGTTTTTCTCATATTACAGGGCATTCGTAAATCAGTTTTACTTGAGAGCAGGCTAACAATCCTTCGTTAAGTTTCTGAAGGCTCAATTACTATGTTTCTTGCCCTAATTTTTGCTTCCAAAGCTTCTTTTATCAAAGCTCGCATACCAGTAACACGACTTTTACTCTATTTCGGCAATTTTGGTTATGTGAGCTTTGCTATGTAAGTTTGGTTTTATGCAATAATCCACGATTTCTTGGCATTTTCAAGTCGCCAAAACCACTTACAAACACTTTACCACCATTAGGTAACGCGTTAACGTAAAAGTTGCATTTAAAAGTAAAAAAAAGTCTCGTTCAGCTGGAACTGACTAGCCGTAGTGAGACTTTATCTTTTCAATTTGTGAAATTTGTACAAACTTATTGGAATAAAGCAATAAATGTTTTTATGTATGTATGAGTATGCCAGCGATTACACAACATTTCACTTCAACAACATGCAACACTGGGCGCCAAGTTTGTGTGAAAGCTTTTGCTTAGAATTTTTATTGTAATTGACTTTTGTTTTGTGTTTGCCCTTTTGTTGGAATGCGGGTGCAATGCTTAGTGATGTTTTTGTCTTTTTTGTGTACAAATAAAATTTCCAATTTAATTTTATCAATGCTGAATCGAACGGTTTGCAAAAGTAGTGCAAACAAAAAGCAAGGGAAGCTATCGATTCTCTTATTCGCAGTCCTTACTGCTCTCTAAACGGTGCAAAACAGAGCACGAGCTTGGCTTTTCGGACGTTTCGAAAGAAGTTATTGGCTGAGAAAGGGACACTAAAATAAAATTGAAAGTAGGAAACAAGCAAAGTTTTGGCATAGCTGCACTTGAGTTGTGGAAGTAGATGCTTCAACTCGCCATCTCGCCCGCCAAGCGGTGGACTCCCCGCATTTTCTACTTTTATTTTCTTTTCGCATCGAGGACGCTATAGCTCCATCAAATGGACAATGAAAGAAAGTCATAAAAACATCGAAAAAGTTAAAATAAATGCATTTGTTGTTAACTCTGATTTTAGCTGGCCTTTAGAGGGTGCACATTGTTGTAAAAATGTATGCGCGTATGCAAGTATGTGAGTATGAATACATGCCATGTTGTTGTCCGCCTCGCTACATTCACCATTCTCGTTGTAACAAGGCACTTAAATCTGCACCGCAGATTCAATTGCGCTGTCGGAATGCTGCAGGCATTCTTGGTGCTCATGCCATCAACGACACAGCCATAGCCGCAGCTGCAGCCGCAGCCGTTACCTCCACTTTGTTATATGCTGTTTGTAGTTTCGTTAAGTTGCTATTATTATTTTTATTTTTGTTGTTTGGTTGCTTCTTTGCCATTAGTTTTGTTTGTTTCAATGTGGCTTTACTCAATGTGTCGGTGAGTGTGTGCGTGCGTGTGTATTGCATATGCGACTGAGAGCTTGATTCCTTGAGTGCCTCACTGTTGTCAACTTCCAGGCAAGCATACATTCAGGCGCATACATTTACGTGTGTGTTTGTGCTGATGCGAAGGCGTCATCTTCCGTTTACAATCCGTGCACAATAGTCTGATGTTATTGCCGCCAAAGCACAACTAAAGTATCATCGTGGTAGTCGCAGTTGCAACAGCAGCCGCGTCAGCGGAAGTGGGCGCTACAGTGAAGGATATGTTACACTGCGCTTATATGCACATATTCGTATGTAAATGTTTGTGTTCGTGTTTGTACTTTAACTTGAACTTTCTTAGCAAACTGTTTTCC